>NC_054873.1:18876195-23876195 GCF_018320785.1 Cheilinus undulatus | reverse complement strand
CTCCATGCGCCTCTTCATATGTGGCATTACAAGCTCTTTGCCTAGCTCCTTGATGAACAAGCGGCGTGCATTGTTCATACCTTTTTGACATAGTCATCTTGAGCTTAAACTATCACTTGGTTTATCAGTGGAGAAAAGAGTTGGGAAGCTAAACTTTCTGGATTCTTTAAACCAAAGAAGTCCATAATCACGTCAGTGTGATGGCATCTTGCGCTATTTTCATTTCATGGTAGCGAGTAAACAAAGCAACATGTTGCATTGTAATCACTTTGTATGGAAAGGGTGATTTTGAAGCCCTCTTTCAGTTTTTTTGTCTGATGTCAATAGGTCAATTAGAACAGGAAACGTGATCATTTGACTTTGATATCAAAATAAATTTTACAAATAGGGGACAGTGTTCCATGCTGAACAGGATGGATACTACTAATTTTTTCAAAATTTCAACATTTTATGTCTTTTTAATAAGAAAACCCCTCCTATTTTTATGATCTGCTTATCATTCACTCTGCAAAAATGGAATCCATGTAATTAAATTCTCCTTGTAATTGTGTTTATAAGATAAGCAGCCTAGCAATGCTAACTCCAAAGGTAAGCAACTAAATAATAAAATTTAGAAAACATAAATAAAATGGATTATGTCAACAGCAAGCTGGCTAACTAGCTAGCTAATAGTTATTACTGTCACTCTCTGACAGGGAATGTATTCTCTCTGTCTCAAGGTAACCTAAAATTAACCAAATTATTTACAGTAATCTTTCAGAACAGTCATTTTATTTTTCCAGAGGTAAGGTTGTAACAATTGCAAACAACAACAACAAAAAACAAATTCTTACATCTACTGATGTGTAAGGGCATCTGTGTTGAGCTGTGAAGTGTCTGAAACACATGACAGTATCCCACAAAGTACTTTTGTGTGTGTGGGTCATTTCTGACCCATGTGTGTAAACTTGATGTAGAAATACAAAAGGTCTGATTGTTCATCAAGTAAGGAAGGGAAAATAAAAATGATGATTTGTGCATTACAAAAACAAGATATTTACTGCATAATTAGAATAGTTACTGATTAAAAACTTTAAAGAAATACAGAAACTCTCAGCCATTTACATGAAATAACAGGAAATGGATACGGGTCACTTTTGACCCATGTTGTGTGTTAGAGGGGTAGTGATGAAAAAAGTGGTTTAACTCAAAAAATAAAAAAGTTAAAAATCAAATAAGGATGTTTGATGATTAAAAACAAGTTAACTGAGGAATACCTGGAGGACTGAATGACGAAATTAATTCATTCCAAAGACATAGATAATAGAAACTCTTCCAGGTCACTTTTTTTAAAGATTTATTTTGGGGCATTTTTGCATTTTGAGGACAGTGGACAGAGACAGAAACAGGGTCAAGAGTGACATGCGGCAAAGGGCCCCAGGCCGGACCCGAACCCAGGCCGCCCGCGCACATGGGGAGCGCCTCCAACCATTAGGCCACCTGCTCCCCTTTCAGGTCACTTTTGACCCATGTTGCTCATCAAAGGGTTAATAACTCACAATGACAACTCAAGTAAATACAAAATGCAGTTTCTAAATGAAGATTTTATTTATTATGGAGAAAAAAATCCAAACCGATCTGGCCCTATGTGAAAAAGTAATTGCCCCCCTTGTTAAATCATGAGTTAACTGTGATTAACCACAGTTCTTGGAAAGCTGCGTTTAATTTCACTGGCCACACCCACGCCTGATTACCGCCAGATTTGTTGAATCAAGAAATCACTTAAATAGAAACTGTTAGACAAAGTGAAGTAGGCTACAAGATCTCAAAAAGAAAAGCATCATGCCACCATCCAAAGAAATTCAAGAACAAATGAGAAACAAAGTTATTGAAATCTATAAGTCTTGAAAAGGTTACAAAACCATTTCCAGGGCTTTAGGACTCAAGGGAACCATGGTCAGGGCCAATACCCACAAATTAGGAAAACTGGGAACAGTGGTGAACCTTCCCAGGAGTGGTCGGCCAACCAAAATGACTCCAAGAGTGCAACGACAACTCATCCAGGAGGTCACAAAAGAACCTAGAATGACATCCAAAGAACTGCAGGCCTCACTGGCCTCAGTTTAGGTCAGAGTTCATGACTCAACCACAAGGAAGACACTGGGCAAAAATGTCATCCATGGGAGGGATCCAAGGCCAAAACCACTACTGACAAAAAAAGAACACAAAGTCTCATCTCATATTTGCCAAGAAACAAATATAAGACAAGACTTTTGGAGAAATATTCTGCGGACTGGCAAGACAAAAGTTGGACTGTTCGGAAGGTGTGTGGCCCGTTACATCAAAATAACACGGCATTTGATAAAAAGAACATCATGCCAACAGTCAAACATGGTGGTGGCAGTGTGATGGCCTGGGGCTGCTTTGCTGCTTCAGGACCAGGACCACTTGCTGTGATTGATGGAACAATGAATTCTGCCGTCTACCAGAAAATCCTGAAGGCGAACATCCGGCCATCAGTTCATGCCCTCAAGCTCCAGCGCTCTTGGGTTATGCAGCACGAAAAAGACCCGAAACATACCAGCAGGTCCACCTCTGAATGGCTCAAAAAAGACAAAATTAAGGTTTTGGAGTGGCCAAGTCAGGGTTGGGACTTAAATCCAATTGAGATGCTGTGGTGTGACCTTAAACAGGCAGTTCATGTTCAAAAACCCTCCAATATGGCTGAGTTAAAAGAATTCTGCAAAGACAAGTGGGCCAAAATTCATGTGAAAGACTTACCACCAGCTATCGCAAACACTTGGTTTCAGTTGTTGCTGCCAAGGGTGGCACAACCAGTTATTAGGTTCAGGGGGCAATTTCTTTTTCACATAGGGCCAGATAGGTTTGGATTTTTCCCCCATAATAAATAAAATCATCATTTAGAAACAGCATTTTTTATTTACTTGAGTTGTAAATAAAAAATCTGGAATCAGAAGGGGGACAAATACTTTTCATGGCACTGTAAATAAGAAATACTAAAAGGAAATCAGTTACAGTTACAAAATGTAACCAAAACATACTTATTCATCTCTGCCACACAGGCTCCTGTGTGTCCTCCTTCTCCTGGATGGCCTCTAAGATGCCTGCTTGGCCTCTCACTAATCCTCTTCCCCTCTGTTCTGGCTAATCAATCTTCTTACCACCTGTTTCAGACCCTTGAAGCCTCCTTCTGATTGTAGAGTTCTTCCTAGTGAGTTTGCATAGGGGCAATATGAGGGTAATTGAGTTTTATTTAGGCCAGCATTTCTATTCTACGTGAACAAATTGTGAAAAGGGATGAAATTTGTGTTCATAGATTATTGCAATGATAGCCTGTTCAGGGAAACATTGTATTTCTATACATATCTATATATCCACATCTGATCTATATATTTTATTTCAAAATATATCACATATATATACACTGTATCTGTGTATATATGCTGTATATATAGTTGAATTCCAGACACCAACTCACAAACTCTTCATCTCAATTTAAATTGAGATCACCAAAAAAAAAAAAAAAAAAAAAAAAGAATTTTCTTCACCAATTGACACACCAAATACATCACTGGCTCATTAAAAGCTACAAAAGCAAGGGTTTTTTAATAATTGCAACTAGAAAAAAAATCTCAACCTCCTTAATCGATGAGTCAGTGGTCTTTTTATGTGATTACGGTACATCACTTGTCTGGGGCCTGATTAATTCAAGGTTAATTTACAATCTTACACACGTTTATTACCCTGTGACCACAGTGTCACATTCAATCCAGTTGTTGTTTCCATCTGTTATACAACAACAGTAATCCATGAGAGTGTAGGCTGCACACATCTTAAGGAAGTCATCTGGTGATTAGTCTGCCTGCCTGTTTTTTGTGTGGATGTTGCTCCCTGTAACACAAATTGCTCTTATTAATGGACCAATACTCCAACTTCATACTGATGATGACATTCATGTGGGGTGGTTGTAACATGTGATTAACCAAGAGGAAGGCTTAACTGATCAATTTTAAAGACACATGTCTTCAACAGTAACAAGCAAAGCAGAAGGGATGATGGGAAACATTTGGTAAGAAAATACTGAATGGTTGTTTTTACTTTCATGTGATTTGATGGCAAAATTTATGATAAACCGCATTCAAACACAAGGTTATTGCTGATGGGTAAAGTGACGCTTTTCTCTAGAAATCAGTACTTTCTTACATTGTGAAAGTTATATAATCAAAAAGCTCTAAATAGTGGTTGTAGCCAGACAAAAAAAAAAAAGAAATGGATTAAAGTTGTGGAACACTCAGCTGCCAAAAAGTCAAATATTTCTGTAAGAATGGATCACTTTCACAGGATGTCACCTATTCAACAGGAAAAACTCAAAGGAATCGCTCCCCATACAAGAGGAGAGGAATGTGATATCTGCAGTCTGTTAACATAAGATCCAAAGCAATCAAAGCATGGGGGGGTTGTAAAAGTCATCAGGAGTAAATGGTTGACTGCAAGAAATCAAAGACCAAATCAGAGGGTAAAGACCATCTTTCACCAGAGACAAGTGCCGAAACCCTCGCTTAGATATAGCCATTCTAATCATGGGACAGAAGGAGATACACATGATGCTGATTGATCCATCTGAATGACAACCAACCATCCAACCGCCAGACCTGAAGATGATGTTAAGACACAGTTGACAGCACGGAGGGAAAAACTGAAAATGGCATTTAGACTCTCTTGCCCATATGTGGATATATAAGATCATGTCTAACACTATGTGGATGACAGACAGCAGGGTTAAATGTTTCTGTATTTATGTAAATCCCCCATGAAAAGTGAGAACATATCAAGCTTTCAGGGATCCATACAGTCACTTTATGTGGCTATATTAGTAAACCCTGAAGCTATTGTCCAACTGTGTTTACTTTCAGCACCGGGCATAGTGTTGAAATAGATATGATAATTTATGCCAGTGCCTATGGTTAGGATGATTCTCTTTTGCAGGTGAACTCTACCACACCGATTTTTGAGGAAAAAAGGGGACTTGTGGAGAATAAAAAACAGAAAATTAATGACATTATGGATCATGTTTTGTGTGAATGAAAGAAACTATCCATGATGCTTTGAGAATGGGGTTTACTCACCAACAATTTCCTCTAAATCTAGTGAGTCAAGTAACAGCAATCTAGTAGGCAATTACTCTGACTCTAGCCTTACTATAATATCCCTACACTGTTAACCCAAAAGTTGTTCGTGCTCAAATAAGTTGATGTCTATGAATGTAGGATGGCACATTGACATTAAGGAAATATCAACTACTGGTTCAGTGGGTCACTAACAGCCATTGTTGTAAATGGTGGCACAGTTAGCCAACCTTAGGTGAAATGATAACTTCAAAAATCTTATACACAGAGTACTATCTGACATTTCAAGGTAATCAGTTAAAAATCAATTAAATCAACTTGTAATTTAGTGCGATGGACTTAAAACATTAAGTTTGATAATTATACAAAGCAATTGACTTTGCAAGAGATTTTAAGTTAAATCAACCTGGCATTTAGTTTGTTGTACTTAAAAACTGAAGTTAAATTCACTCAAGTTTTCATTACTTACATTTCTTAGGACAACAGATTTCCTCAAGTTTTTTTAAGTAAATTAAAATCATCTGGGCTTACAGTGTACTATCCACCATTCTATCAATGCACACAGACAAGAATGCATATTACAAACATACTAGACAAAAAATATCTAAGATTTTTTACATAGTTAAATCTTAATTTCTTATATTTTTCAGTTTTATTAATTTTTGGTACTTAAAGTTTAACTCCTGTTTATTGAGAGAGAAGCTAACTGGAGTCAAATCCCTTGTTGCCTAAGTATAGTTTGCCAATAACGCTGATTTGGATAGAAGTAGTGATGTAGTGGCTATAAATAGCTACATTAGCATTATTAGTGTGGTTTCATTGAAGGAACGTGTTTTTTTTTTCTGCGCACTGTTTAATTGGCTATATTAGATCTTCAGTCATTAGGATTTGCAGGTCAGATTAGTTACTTTTGGTGTCAAAGGCTTAAAGTTTGCAATTAAACTACGCTACATGGGAAATACAAATATAATATATATCATGTCAAGATTTTTTTGTTTCAATGGCCTGGCATTTGAATCAATATTGTCAAGAAAAGATTATACATTTCTGTTTAAAGAGTGAGTCTTTTAGCTTACAGTGATGGATTTCCACATTTGGTTTATTCTGAGCTGAGCGGGTGTCTGCGTAGTAAGTACACAATGATGCACATTGACTCCATTCAAGACAGGACTGTGATGGCTTTTGATGCACGATCTACTAACTAAAAGTGTCCAAAGACAAGCACACACTGATTCAAGTTCTTGAGGGATTAAATTTGTAAGAAGATGCGATCATAAGGCACACATGTTGCCAGCAGTTTGCAGAGAGAGCCACAGAAAAGTGAAGCATGGTTCTTGCCCATATCAAAGTCAGCAAAAGCTTCAGTATTTTAAAACAAGACTTGATTATTTTCCTCCTTCTGTTCTTAATCTTTTTGTCTTTTCGTAACAGTGGTATCAAATGTCATGAAGGCGCCCTTGTGGTATTTTAGTACGAATAACTAATTAGTCCATTTTTTCCAAAATGTTTTCTGTTGAGTTTTAGGTATGACAGTCAGACACATTCTGTATCTTTCTTTCCTATTTCTAAAATCCTAGTAAGTCTGTTTTGTTCTTTGGAACAAATGATCCAACTTTATTTGACCTGACATGTTAAGCCACATTGACAACTTCTAAAAGCAAACAGAAATGTACCTTTCTTCTGAGGTTATTTATGTTTGTGTGGTTAACGTCTATGGAATACAGGGCTGCAGGTTATTTACCATCTGCAACAGCTGATGGCAAATAAAGCAAATCTTGTACATTTGAAAATTAAACTGTGTATAATGACATTATCTCACTCTACAAAGAAAAGACTAAATAACAAAGCATTCAGGTGTCTTTAAATGAGAGAAAAAGTATGTAAAATCAGATTTTGTATTCATATCCAGGAGGTGTTCAAACTAAAGAGAGAAAAACAGCTTCCTGATGCTCCTAGCACAGAGCAAATATTTCTAATCAATTTCAGTAAACTAATTTGGTTTATTAGTTCGTTTGACACTCATGCACAGAGATGAAGCATTGATTTTGAG
This sequence comes from Cheilinus undulatus, assembly GCF_018320785.1. Lineage (NCBI taxonomy): Eukaryota > Metazoa > Chordata > Actinopteri > Labriformes > Labridae > Cheilinus > Cheilinus undulatus. The sequence continues at coordinate 23,869,019 of NC_054873.1, read as the reverse complement.
ATAAATTTGGATGAAAAGTCCTCTTGTGTGTGGAATTTGCTGAGTAAAATACACAGTATTGCCAAAAGTATTCGCTCACCTGCCTTGACTCACAAATGAACTTAAGTGACACCCATTCTTAATCCATAGGGTTTAATATGACGTCGGTCCACCCTTTGCATGCTATAAACAGCTTCAACTCTTCTGGGAAGGCTTTCCACAAGGTTTAGGAGTGTGTTTATGGGAGTTTTTGACCATTCTTCCAAAAGCGCATTTGTGAGGTCACACAGCGATGTTGGATGAGAAGGCCTGGCTCTCAGTCTCCGCTCTAATTCATCCCAAAGGTGTTCTATCGGGTTGAGGTCAGGACTGTGTGCAGGCCAGTCAGGTTCATCCATACCAAACTCTCTCATCCATGTCTTTATGGACCTTTCTTTGTGCACTGGTGCACAGTCATGTTGGAATAGGAAAGGGCCATCCCCAAACTGTTCCCACAAAATTGGGAGCATGGAATTGTCCAAAATCTCTTTGTATGCTGAAGCATTCAGAGTTCCTCTTACTGGAACTGAGGGGCCAAGCCCAGCTCCTGAAAAACAACCCCACACCATAATCCACAGTGTGCTTTACACCACTGCATCCGACACTTTGCATTGCACTTGGTGATGTATGGCTTGGATGCAGCTGCTTGACTATGGAAACCCATTCCATGAAGCTCTCTACACACTGTTCTTGAGCTAATCTGAAGGCCACATGAAGTTTGGAGGTCTGTAGCGATTGACTCTGCAGAAAGTTGGCGACCTCTGCGCACTATGTGCCTCAGCATCCGCTGACCCCCCTCCGTCATTTTAAATGGCCTACCACTTTGTGGCTGAGTTGCTGTTGTTCCCAATTGCTTCCACTTTGTTATAATACCACTGAGAGTTGACTGTGGAATATCTTGGAGCTTGGAAATTTCACAACTGGATTTGTTGCAGAGGTGGCATCCTTTCACAGTACCATGCTAGAATTCACTGAGCTCCTGAGAGCGACCCATTCTTCCACAAATGTTTGTAAAAACAGTCTGCATGCCTAGGTGCTTGATTTTATACACTTGTGGACACGAAAGTGATTGGAACGCCTGATTTAAATTATTTAGATGGGTGAGTGAATACTTTGGCAATGTAGTGTTTAAGTCTTTAATAGTAGTAAGTTTATACTAACAATTATACTAACAATAAAACACTGTTAATGAACAGTTTATTCAAAAATAAAATAAAAACTGCAGCAGGTTTCATGAAAATTTCTAATTGTCCTCAGACAGGAGTGTAACGGTCTTTATATGTGTAAAATTAAGCTCCTTGACTCTAGTGGCCATTTGGCTAGCAGCCGTCATATACAAGCACGACAAGTAACCCTTCCCCCTTTAACTATCATACACTCACGCTGAAGTGGGTAGGCAGAAGAGAAAAAACACCCTTTGTGTTACAGAAAGGTTTTAGTGTTGCTGTCTTCACTTTTTTTTAATAAAGAAATGTCTACTTTTGATAAAGTGCTGCTGTGACAGCCGTTGTCCATTCACACAAGTTACCTTCTCCCCCTCAACTATCACATAGTCAAGCCAAAGCAGGTCAGCAGAAGAGTGAAATATCTTTCCCAACATGAAAAAGCTTATAGGGTTTTTTTATTCTGTCATACATAATAACCTGTTTCACCAGTACTGGTGAAACAGAGGTGAACAGACTAAAGCTATATTTAGAGCAGTGGAGGCAGCCATTAGAGGGCTCTCAGCACAAGTAAACCCTGCTCATAATGCAACTCTGTATGTATGGCTCTAGTTGACACAGTGGAGGCAACCATGACCGTCAGCATTCAGTACAAGCAAATGCAACTCTTTTACGGTAGGGCCTTGGAAGTAGGGTCACTAAGTGACTCAGTCAGTCAGTCAGTCAGTCAGTCTACAGATAAAGCCATATGTAGGGCTGTAGTCAGCCAGAAAGTTTCAGTTTGAACTTTCTTTGCGCTATATTCAGATGAATAGGGGTTGAAAGGGATTTGTAAATCACTGTATTCTGTGTTTGTTTACAGGTTTATTTCCCATTAATGAGCTTTATCTTAGAGACTGTTTACCTAAAGAAAAAAAGAGCTTCCTTTTGGATGCTAAACCCCTGTTTCCTTAATGTCTGATTGCCTCCATAAATGTGACTAAGATGATAGGATTTGAAACATAAAAGTATTTTATTTGACCCTAACAGGATCTATCACATTGAGTTTCTCATCACAGGCACATGTCTTCTATTCTAATTACAAATGTGAATCAATTAAAAAAATAATCATGATGCTCAGAGCAGTTGCCCTGGTTACCATTGTTCATGACACATCTTGAAAAACTGGTAGTCCTGAGGGGTGATGGGGAGGGTTTCAAGTTTTCACTGTGTACATTGTTTCAGTCTTTCTATCCAATTATAATCTTCAAACAAGAGCAGAGACACAGTATCTGAAGTTAGTTGTCCAGTTGTCTGATGCTGATAGACTGTAGATGAAGAGTCATCACCAGTGAAGTAGACCTTCAGTATAGGCTATTTACTTTTCAGGAAGAATGATCTGGTTAAAACAGCTCCTTTATTGCATTCTGCAAGATGGAAGCACTTTGTGCCCTTACAAAATTAATACCATTATTCTGTGTGAAGACTTATCAGCTGGATGGAAGAAATGTGTAAAGGCCATCAGTAATTACTGAGAAATGTATTAGGTTTTTTTTTTTTTTTTTTTTGTAAGAAAATAAATTCACAAAAAATATCAAACACAGCTGTGCTGCATAGGCTATGCTCTGAGCAGGAATCATAATAGCAGCGTGCTGCTGGACTGGATTAACGCTGGATTAACAGGATGAAAATCCAATTTACCACTTGGTTTGGAATCATTAACACATAAAATATAGAATATTTAACAATTATGTTCATTCATTTTCAGAAATAGTGAGCCATCCTTCAACCTCAGGAAACTGCTGATCAGAAACTTTTAACATCATCTTAATCGGTGAGTGTTAAAAAGGTACCTAGTATCCCCACAGCTCCTTGAATTCAGAGGGATCGTACCAGTCGGTCTCGTGCTCTCTCATGTCACCGTGCGCGTCAGAGCGGAGGGATGAAGCTGACTGAATGAACAGATGCAGACACTGCAGAGGAGACACGCTCCGAGATCACAGCGTGCGCTCGCTGTCAGTTCGGCTCCTGAGTGCAGGTGAGTTATTTTTATCTGCGCGTAATTTGGTTTCATTGGATCTCACACAACTGTTGTAATTGTCCTGTACAGGTGACAAAGAGGTAAGTAAATTTAATTGACAGATTTAAAGACTCTGGCACCGTGCGTAAATTAAGAAAAGGACGATCGTGGAAGTTCGATAGATATCTGCGCGTCATTGTTAATGATTCTGATCTCTTTTTCCTACATCTGTTCATTATTTTTATCTCTTACTCTATTCATCTATGGAAGGTGTCACATGCGTATTTGTTAGGGCGCGCATTTGAATGAATTCCAAAAGTGTGTCTGTACATAAATGAGCGCCAATTAAAGCTGCACGTGCCAGGATTTCACATAGAGCTGTTTTAACGAGCCACGATGATGCCATAACGCACAGTATCTCCAGCCTGTGGTATGTTGAACCAGCACATCCAGTCGCGCATTAAGTGAGATAATGTTGTTTTCTCTTCAGTTTCCACAGCGTAGGATCTAGCTGGAGATGCTCATGACAAAGACAGCTACAGTCTAGGATCAGACGGGATTGTTTCCTCGCTTTTCTTTGCAGACTTTGGGGCTCATTATGTTCCACCAGTTGACGGATCAAACCCTGAATGGCAGCTGCCAAGGAGCCACATCCGTGTGCAACAAGAGCGCTGATGGAGACGCGCTCCAGCTTCCTACTTTCTCCACAGCGGCTAAAGTCAGAGTCATTATCACCTTCACTCTGTGCGCCGTGTCAGCTGTCTGTAACTTACTCGTGTTGTGGGCTGCCAGCAACGGCGGCAAGCGCAAATCTCACGTGAGGATCCTCATTATGAACCTGACGGCTGCGGACCTCTTGGTGACCTTCATCGTGATGCCTGTGGACGCGGTGTGGAACATCACGGTGCAGTGGCAAGCGGGTGACGTCGCCTGCAGGCTGCTCATGTTTCTGAAGCTGGTGGCGATGTACTCGTGCGCCTTTGTGACAGTGGTCATCAGTTTGGACAGACAGTCCGCCATCCTCAACCCTCTGGGGATCAGCGAGGCGAAAAGGAAAAGCAAAATCATGTTGACTGTAGCCTGGACTATGAGCGTCATCCTCTCCCTCCCTCAGGTAAGAGGAAATACATTTTTAACGTTCCGAGAGTTTACATCAAATATCTCCACACTGCTCTGCTACCATGTGGGACTTCTTACATATAAAAGCTGCTGCTTTTAAATGGCATCACACCACCTTTAGGAGAGTTTAACTTTGTTTGAAACTGCTACAAGGGCTGAAAGTCTGCTTTCCTCTGATGAATCCAGCTGGAGGAGTTTTGTTAAGGAGAGGTGAAAGTTAATAATTCATGAAAGTCTGTTGAGGGAAAAATGATGCAGCAACAAAACGGTAGAAAGGAAGACAGAGAAAAGCAGCTGGGTTGCCCATCTACTTTATAAAAGCCCACTTTACCCCACCTGTTGTCTAAAAAGTCTCAGCCTTTGCGTAATGATTTAACTTTCAGAGGCAATTCTGATTTTGACATTATGGAAGCAAAAGAATACTTAATGCAGGAGTTTTGCCCAGTATACAGGCTCAAGGTCCTGGTCCTGATCAGTAAACAACATATAAGAAATTGGTCCTTGAATCTTTTGATCGGCTCAGCAGAAATGAGGCAGCTTCTCGCATTAATCAGATTGGATTTCTGATCAGGTGCAGTATAATGTTCAGACTCCTCACCGGGCAGGCCTTCAGACAGTTTGGAAATGTCAGAAACCCTCGTAAAATACCTTATCGGGTGTAAGAGCAGACCTTTTTATTGAGCAGATTTTTCTAGAGGAGCTGGTGCAGACAGTGGGAAGAACAGTCAAGATCACACTGATGAACTTCTCAGACTCAAAGGTTAGGATTTATTAGTTTAGGAGACTGGGACTAATCTACAATGAGGTCATGTAAAGAAAGGCTTTACTCAGGACAGGTGTCAATACAGGCCTTACATCATTTCAAAGAAAAGTTACAACAGCAAAGATGGAAAAGATGATACAATTGTGTATTAAGGCTGACTTCAAATTATCTGCTAAAATCAGATTTATCTAACCTTGCAAAGCAGATGGATACGCCCATTTCCTTGTTTCTCACTGGTGAATCCATCTTGCAAAGCTCCCATCTAAACCGTTTGGGCTCGGTTAGAAAGTGACAGGACCAATCAGCGTTGAGGGGCAGTACTTTCAGGTGCCGTGGAGTTGTGACGTGAGCAAGCAGCAATGAGATGCCAGTGCAATTATGGCGGAAGACATTATCGTGGATGCTGCTAAGGCGTAACCTGACACGCCAGATGGATTTGTTTCACACACCCATTTGGAAAAGCTTCAATAGGAAACGTTTGAGAAAACGCAGAGGCTTTGAAAAAACTCGGAGTATGATTGGATGAACGTTCTATCACATCTCTACGGGCCAGCTGTGCGTGCGGAGCTACGGGGAATAATGCGAAACATGGCGACTCTAGACGTGTAAGTACTCGACTTTTGTAGTTTTTGGAAAGAAAACAACTCACTGCTGTTCTTTGTTCTTCTTTTAGCAGAGAAATGTCATCAAGATCTGATAAAACTGGCACTTTAGCAGCATCCACACTAATCTCTTCCTCCATAACTGCCCCAGCTCTTGCTGCTGCTTGTTTACGTCACGACTCTGCTGCGCCTGAAAGTACTGCCCCTCGTCGCTGATTGGTCCTGTCACTTTCTAACCAGGCCCAAACGGTTCAGATGGAAGCTTTGCAAAATGGATTCGCCAGTGAAAAACAAGGAAATGGGCGTATCTGTCTGCTTTGCAAGGTTAACTAAGGCGCCAGTTTTATCAGAACTTGACGACATTTCTTTGTTGAGAGAAGAACAACGTACAGCATTGAGTTGTTTTCTTCTCAAAAACAACAAAGTCATGTACTTACATGTCTACAGTTGCCATGATTCACATTATGCAGCTCTAATGGAGTTTACTCCTTTGGTAGGGGTGCAGCTCGCTGGCAGCTATGTCACGTGTTTAGTTGCTCTGATTGGCCCATAAACATGAGACAGACAGAACGTTCATCCAATCACTCTCCGAGTTTTTTTCAAAGGCTCTGCCCTTTCCCAAACGCTGTGCTTGCCAGGTTAAAATTTATCAGTTTCAGTTTTAAAAAGTCCTAGGTTCAGACGACGGTACTTTGATAGCAGCTGGCATGCACATGGATCAGCACAATCTACTAAAAACTAGGGATGTACAGATGCATTGGTTTATCATCAGTCTTAGCCAATATTATCCCATTCAAAACATCAGCCACTGGCCAAATTATTTGGAAAGATATCACTGATTATCTATTGTGTCCAATCAGTTTTACGTTGGCATTTGGAAAATGTAGCTGTTGAATCAAAGACAAACCGATCTGTTTTCGCGGTCAGATGTGACAGAATATGTTGGTACACTAGGAGTCTTACACTACAGGAAGTTATGAAAAAAAAATCATTGGCATTGATGTCATCTAAACTGTTATGTTAAACAGTGGTACTGTTATCAGCCCTATTTTTCACAATCGGTGCAGCTCTGCTAAAAAATATTTAGTACACAGTGGGACCTTATTGCAAGTATTGCCCATTGTGTCTACCGGAAGCACAATTGTCAATATAGTAAGGAAAGATTAATACTCACTCAGTGACCATCATGTCAGGGCAACTGTGGTTCAGTAGGTAGAGTTGGTTGTATGCAATAGGAAGATCATGGGTTCAATCCCCAACTCCTGCACTTACAATTCAATGTGTCTTTGGGCAAGACACTTAACCCCAATATGCTCCAACTGCTTCATCAATGGCGTGGAAATGGGTATGGATGTGTATGAATGGAATTAGCTAATAGTGAGGGCCAATCTCCATAGCAACGTCTGCCATCAGTGTATGAACGTGGAGTGAATGGGTAGGAGTGTCCTGCAGTGCAAAACTGCTTTGGGTAGTCTGACGGATAGAAAAGCTCCAGTTCATTTACAACACATGCCAAGTTGGGTCCTGACGGCTCGATTTTGCAATGAAACAACACGTACATGTGCAAGTAGCGTACAGGTCCTTCCACAGTGATGAGGTAAAAACATGCAAAAATGGCTTACAATGAACATTTGTGTGGATTGATAAAGAGGTTGGGACCCTTAATTACAAAGTGGTCATTGTTTAAGTAAATTGTTGGGAATGAGCAGTAGAAATAGGACTCCTGATTCCGCCATTGTTGTTGTAGTTGGCTTGCACGTAGCTATAGACTGGAACTTTGCAAAAAGGCTACTTGTGTCTGACTATTGACCGGAATCGTAGTCTGCATGTGTGTAAGGTTGTTTTCACACCTGATAGTCCAGGGGACTCGGTTGGATTCGGGGCTGAAATTGTACCATTGTTGCACTTTCTTGTGGTCTGGTTTGCTACTCATGTATTGGCCAGAACAAAAACCAGAAAACTATCTTATTCTGCTGTCTTGGTACTTCACCTCTTGCTTTGGTATTCATATACACAAAAACACAAGAAGGCGCTCAGTATGAGCAGTAAGTGAGGCAGTGAGCTGCCAAGCATGTTGTTTTTTTCATGAAATTAGTCTGTACAGAAGAAGGTGAGCCAAAGTAAGAGTGAGGTCGTTTACACACCTGATAGTCCGGGGGACTCGGTCCGTTTTGGAACAGAAATGGCAACATTGTTGCACTTTCCTTTGGTTTGGTCCGTATTCACACTGCTCTCTTGGTCAAGCAGACCAAACCGCCTGAACACCTACAACCTCTGCCTACTAGGGGCACTGTCGCCATGAACAAACGGCGACTAAGAAGAACAGAAGGCCTAGAAGAAGAAGAAGAAACTCCTTCCGCCGGTCTTTTCTTCCACATAAACAATGAAAAAACACAGAATTTACACTGTCTTATGGTTTCTACTCTTGCATTGCGGCATTATGAGCAGCCAGCAAGGTGGTGAGCTGTCCAGCATGTCGTCCTTTACATGAGACGAATAAATCAGCACGGACTTCGACAGGTTGCCATGGCTACACAGACGCCAAGCAAGGTACTGACATGTATATGAGCGTATTAAATTACATATAAATCTGTGTATCATTACGCTTTATGCCACTTCCTGCCTTTGGTTCACAAGTTGGTCTGCTTTGCTGTCACACCTCCAACGAAACGCACCAGGGTTTGTTTGGGAGTGGACCAAGACCCCCTGTTTTCAAGCGGAACCAGAGTCCCCTTGTTTGGTCCGCACCAGAGTTCGTGTGAGCTTTCACACCACTCCACATGAGCTGGACTATCAGGGGAAACGAACCAGAGTTTATTTAAAGCAGACCAAACAGCTCTGGTGTGAATGCGCCCTGAGAGACTCCGACTTTAGGCCACCAGTTGGTCTGTTTTGCATTTACACCTGAAACAAACCACACCAGGGTTTGCTTGGGAATGAACTGAGACCCCCATTTTTCAGCAGACCAGAGTTCACTTGTTTTGTCCTTACCAGAGTATGAATGAACTTTCACATCACTCCAAACAAACTGGACTATCCAGCAGTGTTAATTTTGTTGACTAAAACTATGACAGCCTTTTACTCCATGACAAAAACTAGACTGAGACTAACCAAAGATATATCTGTGATGACTAAAACTGACAAAAAGTAAGTGAATCTCTCAACATGATGACCAAAACTAGACTCAGATATAATTTAGTTTACGTCAGACAATCAAAATCAATGATATTTCTCCACTGTGGGTAAATCTATCAAAAAACAATGCATCTGTAGCTATTCTGCCTCTTAGCAGTAGAAAGCAGGAACCCCGGGTTTTGCAGGATGCATAGACCACACTACCATGATTTGGCAAAATAATAAATGCTTGGACTAATAGTAAAGACTAATATGTGAGGAATTTTTATGGACTAAAACTAGACTGAAATGCTTTTGAGGTTTCGTCGACTAAAACTAGACTAAAACTAAAAAGGGTAGAAATGACTTAAATGCGACTGTAACTAAAAGACGTGATCAAAAGACTAAGACTAAAATTAGAAATAGCTGTTAAAATAAACACTGACATTCAGGGAAACTGACCCAGGGTTCGTTAGAAGTGGCCCAAACAGCTCATGTGTGAATGCGACCTTATTCTTCCCTCTCATAGAGAACTCTGTATTGACAACAAAAAAACGAGGTGTTTTCAAAAGTTTGCACTCTGATTTTTTGCAAAACTCAAGAGTGTTTTTTGACATTTTGAGAACTTGGCATAAATATTTTTGGCTCTGGTTTTTGCCATTAAAATCTAACTTTGTGCTCAAACTGCCTGTTTATGCTTAGATTTTCTCTGTGCTCAAAATGTCTCCCTAAGTCTTTAGTTGCTTGCTCAAATTTCATGCAGTTGTTGTCAAAGCATTCCCTCATTCAGGTTGCTTCCACTTGCTTTTATATTTGATATCCTATTATATTTATACTTGCTTCATATTCATTCAAATGACCTGACCTTGAACACATCATAATGCAACCATAAGCACGTCATTTGGTTAGCGAAGCTTTTGTCTTGCCAATTTCAACATGGATTACTATGGCTTTTTCTGAGTGGAGGAAGGGGGGTGGCTGTTCCACAGAAGCAATATACTCACAGCAAACTGTGCATGCTCTCGGGTAACGTTAACACAATTCTTTTAACCCAAAGACATTCAAAGGCATCACATTTTTGTGTTATTAACATGCACAATGCTGATGAGCTTGTTGGCTGGCAATTCAACATCATTCAGAAACTTTATTAGACAATCAATCCGTGTGTTTGTGCAACAGTGATTTGATTTAAATGACGTGACTCGACTCTAGAAACACCATTACATAGTAGAAACCAGAAGAGGAAACAGTGGTATTGATAGGCTCAATAATGATCAATTTTCGTTTGTTGAAAATGGGTGGACTTAGGGAAATGTGTTTCATCTCTTAACAGCAGCAATAGCAGGAGGAAGCTTGAATGCATGACTCAACTAAATGTCAAGACTTTCATACCAGAGACCACCAGAGATTGTTTTGCCCAAAAGGATTCAATGGTTATTACGGATTTCATTTATAACTGCGACTAAAGCAGTCTTTCTACATTAGCAAAGACGTCATTTTGATAAAAAAAAAAAAAGAACTAGAAGGATCAACCTGTCATAAATTTTTAGAGTATGGTTGATATAGAAGTTTCTTCTTTTATGTCTTTAGTGAAATGTTCATGTTGTCAATAAGTATATGGCTGCACTCAGTAGGCTGAAATAAAATCTGACAGTGGATTAAAAATACCTCAGTATTTGGGAGGATAACTGTCAAAATAGAGTAATGGACTGAGCAGATTCATGAGAAACCAGTAGAGTGGTTTGCCCTCATTAGAAAGCTCTAAGTAGAGGTTGTACCTCATTGGTGCAGTTTAACTGGGATAAAATGATTGACAGGAGTCCAAAGACTGGAAATGAGCAATCCTCCGATCTGACTCACGGCAGGAAAGAATAACTAATGAGTGAATAGGTAAACAGATAGCATGAGATAACAAAATAAGGAGGCAGAGCTGAACTGCTCAATCTGTCTTGGGGTTTTTTTGGTATCCACTGAAACATTGCATTTGTGGAACAAGCAGTGTATGTCTTTGCATGACACATTGGCCTTTGCTGCCTGCTAAGCAAATCAAACAAAATGTAAAAAAAATGTGAGATTTAATTATCAACCCACACATAAGCATTGCTGCTCTCTAATCCATCAGGTTGTAAAGAAGACTTAACCTCGATGCTTTCAAAAGGATTTTTTACACGACTTGTTCGCTTTTACATAATTTCAATGCTGAGTCAGCGTACAAAACATGACTGATTCTACTATCTTTGTGAGCGCTGGTTTTAGGAGTGCACAGACAATTTCAAATACAGCTGCTTTCAAAATGTGGGTGGTTGAAAAAAGCAATAAATTGCTTGCCCTTGCATAGCAGCCAAACTGATGTGAGCCTATTTCTAAGCAGGTTGAATACCTCTCAGTTGGTCTGTTCTCCTAAAGCTATTTATGGTTCCACTGCAGGAGCCCTAAAACCTTTCAACCTAAAAACAGTTGAGTGTATAGTGGAGTCTTGGGGGGGAAGAAAATTATGATAATATAACTGAATTTTGGTATTGAAAACCACAGCTGGGACATGGTGCTTAAGTAGCAATAGCTTATTCTCAAACAGGGCATGATGTGTTGTACAAAGACTTTACAAGCAACCTTTACAGTGCCTATAAAAAGTATTCAACACCTTGAAAGTTTCACCCTCTTATTAGTTTTATAAATCAACCATGGTCAATGTAATTTGGCTTTTTTTTGGCAAAAAAAAAAAGACTAGACCAAAAAAACCTCTTTAATGTCAAACTAAAAACCAATTCCTACAAAGTGATGTCAAACTGTGTAATATATATGGTAAAATAAAGTGACTGCATAAATATTCACTCCCTTCAAATCAGTTTTTTAAATAGATGCACCAATTGTACTCCATTCTTCTTTGCCAAACTGCTCAAGCTCTGTCAGGTTGCATGGGGATCAGGTGTGATCAGTCCCAGAAAAGTTCCATAATCCTGGTCTACTGTATTGAATGACGTAGCGGAATTGCCTCTGTTAACATGGCAGAGACATTGGCGTCCAGCCAGCCAGCCAGTCTCCTGTAACATATTATGTCTGTGCAAAGTGATACTTAAATTTGGATCATAAATACATCCATCCATCCATTTTCTATACCCCTTATCCCATCAGGAGTCGTGGGGGTGCTGGAGCCTATCCCAGCTGTCATTGGGGCAACAGGCGGGGTACACCCAGGACTGGTCACCAGTCAATCGCAGGGCTGACATATAGACAGACAACCAAGCAGGCTCACACTCACATCTACGGCCAATTTAGAGTGATCAATTAACCCAACAAGCATGCCTTTGGTAGTGGGAGGAAGCTGGAGTACCCAGAGAAAACCCACACATGCAAGGAGGGAACATGCAAACTCCACACAGAAAGGCCCTGGCTAGAAGCAAATCAGCAACCTTCTTGCTGTGAGGCCACTGTAACCCCTGAGCAGCGGTGCAGGCCTTCATAAAATCTCAGGTATGAATCATTTGAGGGGTGAGTAGGTCTACAGGTACAGCCTGCAGTCACCGCTGTGTACCTGTCACAGACACCCCTCACTGTCTCCGTGACCCTCTGATGCGACAAGGTTAAATAACTTTAGCACGGGCCAGTTTTCTTGTAGTCCATTCATCCGACATTACAGACCACTGTACAGCCCCCTGTTGAAGTATGTTGTATTGGCTGGCGTTTCAGGCATCTGCTTTGACAGACTTGTATGTTTGGAAGGAGGCAGGTGAGTGTTTGTGAAGTGAGGCACGGGTTGTGCCACACATTAATGATCCCCTGGGAACCCTCCCACATATACTTTCCTCATTCTCAAGAAAATAGTACTGTTGTAAAATTAAGTCAATATCTGTGATACCATGTGTTTAAAAGTTGATTTTTTTTTTTATTGGACAGTTCATTTATTGTGTTAATATTATAGGACCCTAGTTAAAGTCCAGATGTACACAAAATTTACACAGATAGCATTACTTTAATCAAATCAGCCCAGTAGGAACACAGCTACTGGGCTAATTGCTGATAAAATGACAAGGTGTGTGCGCTGGTGTACAACAGGGGCCTGGCTAAATACTGATACTGACACTGAGCCTCCTATGAAAATGCTAACAAATAACACCAGTAGCATGTAAAACTCAAACCAAGCACCATGATTGTGCTCCTGGGGATGTGAATATTATAAAACTCTTGCTAACTGCTTTTATTTCTTCTCAGTGAAAGTTAAAAAGTAAGCCTAAGCAGCACTAAGCAATGTTAGCATTAGTTAGGTTCACCTCTGCCGACTTTATCCGCTATTAACAAGCTGTTGTTTTGCTATCATGTGTTCAGAAGCATTACAGAGACAGAAATTAATTTCTTTCGGGTAAATTATGAATTCAGTCCGATTAAAACGTCAATGAATGTCACCTCTTACCGTATTTCCCTTGCTCCTCGCTTGCTCTCTGTCTGTTCATCATCCAAAAAAGCCCACCGTTCTGCAGCCAGGTCTCACCTTAATCCAGATGATGAAACGTCGACTTCCAACACTTCACCACTCTCAATCTGATTGGCTGGTGTTCATCTTCTTCTGTTATTTGGCAATTGCAATTGGGTGTAGCACCGGCTCAAGTGTGTCAAAAAGCAAGTATATCATCATTAGATCAAGACCACATTTCCAGGACTATTTGTATGGTGCCTTAATATTACCGCCACAAAAGGGGCTGTGATCAGTTTCTGAGGGATCCGGTTACTGGTGTAGAACTCATATTTTTAAGTTATGTTGGCACATTGAAATTTCCATTTCACTGAACTGACTCACAATCTTGAGTTGGAAAGCCAATAACTCATGAAATTAAGTTGAAACTTCATAACTCATTATGTTAAGTGGGAGTCAATAATAGAAACATTAGAATAATAGAATAACAGAATCATTAAAATAAATGCAATGTTATTGCTGTGCTTGTTAAGCTGAAAGCTTGCATAATTTTCGTCTACTTGTATTTCCTTATGTGGCGGACTTGCCTATATTAATATGGCGGCGATGCACAGAGAAAACAACGAAGAAGACATTCAGTTCAAGTGACTTTCGGTATAAGAAGACGAGATATGGCGGCGCTCGTGTGACTTCTGGTATGAAGTGGAGGTCCTTGGCTGCATCCAGATACTCGTGGCATTTTTTGCTTCTTTTTACTATTATTTAATTACTTCCATTAAAGTTGTCTCAGTTTTTTTCAACTTTATTTTCCGGCATCCTGATGTTTGTGCGCATCATGGCTTAGTTTTGAAGTCTGACATTACTTTCCTAATCATTTAGTTCAATGTGCCCATCAACATTATTCACATTTATGTGGGACAATTATCAATTTATTTAACAGGAATGGGATTTTGTGTGATGTTTCACATTACAGAGCTGTTACACTCTATCAGTGACAATGCCTCTTGTCCAAGTAAGGTTGTTTGAAACACTAATTTATAATAACAGGGGAGCACCATGTTCGTGTAGTGCTGCCATCTTCTCTCAAGATTTATTGGCTATGGCTGCAGATAATCAAACCTGACATACAACAAACCCCTGCATGGCACAGACAACCATTCCTGTGAAATTCACCTTTAAAGGAGCATAAAGGAGCATAAATATAAGAACAGGAATTTGCAGGTAATCTTATCACCCTCTCCTGTTCATTCTCACGTAACTTCTTGGGTTCAATAAAATAATCAACATAGATAAAATACACAGATATTGAATATTAAAATCTGGATAGTACCAAGCAGTTTAAGGCAATCTGATTCAAAATCACACCCTGAAATGGGGAGTGAGGTGGAAGTTCAGCCAAAGAAAGGAGGATGACCTTGAGACATGTTTCCATTTAGTTTGTTCATTTATTCTGAACTTTGTTTTTTCCATCTCTTATTCAGCACCTTCCTGCTGCTTCTAAGTGAAATGCAAATGCTTGGCTCAGGCATTTTTAAAGAGCTCAGGTCCTTTATCCTTTCTAGAGTATGCATTTTATAGGAGATATCTCCATTTCTTTGCAAAAATAATGATAAACAGTCCTAGAAGATTAAGTTAAACCTTAAATACAGAAATAAGTCTAAAAGTACACTGCACACATTCCCCTTTTGGAGGAATAACAGTGAAACTGCATCTATGTGTTAAAAGTTAGTGAGCAAGGCTAAAAATGTGAACCCTGCCTCTGGCTCACAGTATGTGTCAGTGTTGGTTCTGTCATTATTTCCACAGCCACTGTGAACTGTTACAATTACTTTCAGATGCCATTGCACTACAGCTCCCCTACATGTGACGGTGCCTGATATAAATGTCCAAACTTTTATCTGGCATAGTTGGGATTCAGTTTCTGAGAGTAGTAGAGAAGTCTGTGGGAGGTGATGGGAAAGATGCTGGCATAAATACTTGAAGGCTTCCATTGTTTGTTTGTTTTTTACATTAATCCTCCCATGATGAGTTCTTGGCTTGTTATACAGCAATCTGGATTAAATAAGTAATCCAGGCTTCAGCAAGGAAATTGGCTGTTTCTTTGTTTTTTACCAGTCTTCTAATGGTCTGTCAGGCAGCTACCGAGGAATATCGCAAGCTGTGGTGACTATAGACATGTCAGTACACGAATTTTGTCGTTTTTGAAAAGAAAACAACTCACCGCTGTTCTTTGTTCTTCTTTTAACGAAGAAATGTCGTCAAGTTCTGATAAAATTTGCGCTTTAGCAGCATCCACACTAAGCTCTTCCACCATAATTGCACCTGCCTCTTATTGCTGCTTGCTTATGTCACGACTCTGCCGCGCCTGAAAGTACTGTCCCTTGTCTTTGATTGGTCCTTTCACTTTCTAACTGGGCTCAAACGTTCAGATAGGAGCTTTGCAAGATGGATTCGCCAGTGAAAAACAAGGAAACGGGCTTATTCATCTGCAAGGTTAAAGTAGAGCTACATGATTTGGGAAAATGATCTGAGTGCAGTTTTTCCCAATATTGCGATTGTGATTTAATTTTGTGTCATATTGAAGGGGATGATGATTTTATGTCTCTCAAGAAGGAATGTATGATTATTTAAAAAATTATTCTAGAAAAAATGGATCCTTGAATGTTTGCATGATGTGTAGATCATAACATCTCTTCCTCAAAAATAGTATTAAACTAGTATTTTTAAACATTTTTCAGGCCAAAAAAATATTGTGATTTAATCTAAATTTGATTGGGAAGTCAAAATTGTGATGGTTGAATTTGAACCTCGATTATTTGTCAGGTACTATGAAGATCCAACTCATTTAACATGGTTAAAATACATTTGTAAATTTGATTGAGAGAGAGAGTCTGAACAGACACTAAGGGTGGGCAATATATCAAGTATACTCGATGTATGGCAGCTTTTGTCACGTGAGATGTATAACTATTTCAGGACCATTGAGTACAAATTATTTGCAAGTTTAAGCCATCAGCATGCAATTCTCTCTGGAGTTTCCCTTCTTCCACTGTCTCCTCAGCCTCCCTCACAGCAGAGCTCCCCTGCCCATCCAGAAAACTCTTCTTCGCACGTGTTTTTGTATGGTGAATTGTGAAAAAACAGTGTTAAAACAATGTTTACCAAGTTTAACGTTTGTTAAATTTAGATGGCAAAAATTTCTGACAGTACACAATTGCTTCATATCCAACAGTTAAATGGTACAGACTTGAGCTTGTTTAGTGCTTATCTAGTCATTCGACAACTCGAAGTGCTTTTTACACTGCAGGCCACACCTGCCCATTCATACCCTTTCACAACATTCACTCCTCATTCACACACTGATGGCAGAGGCTTCTATGGAGAATTGGCAATCAGAAGTATCTATTCAAACGCATCCATACCTGTTTACACACCACCTACGAAGCAGTGGGAGTGTCTTGCCCAAAGGCAATATGTGACTTCATGAGCCCACAACCTCACGGTTGCAAGATGACTGACTCTACCAACTGAACCACAGCTGTTTATAAAGATGGACAGCATTAAATAAAAGTTGTGATTTTTTTTCTTCCTTCCAAAACAAACATACTAGCTTCATCTCACTCGTTCCAACAGTTTATTCCACAGGAGATGGCAGAATCAACACAAAACAAATTCTTTCAAGGTTTTAATGACTCATTAAAACCTGAAATTAGCAGCTAGTGATCTCTGTCACTGTATATCTGAAGCCTTTTCTCTGTGGGGTAACCAGACTGTGGTTGTTTAAAATTCTTTGCCTTCATTTTGTGTCTGATCACATCAGCTTCAGGGTCTACACATTATTAATCACTCAGGTCTTTTATGATTAATTTAAAAAGCAAAAAATAAATAAAGTTTCCACACTCATGCTGTGATTAGATATTCTAATCATGTTGGTGACTTAACAGCCAGAGTCAAGGTCTCAAATCGGTACCAATGTGTCTGGGTCCTCCTCTTCTTTGGAGCAAGTATCTCTCTTTTTCCCTTACAGCAGGCGGCTACAAAGATTAACTGGCCTCTTTGAAAATCATTTAAAAATAACATGTTTTTGTACACTGCTGTGCATAGTAATCTGTTGCTACAGTTTCTGTACCATACAGTGCCGTGAAAAAGTATTTGCCCCTTTGTAAATCCTGATGTTTTTGCAAATTTATCATACTCAAATGTTTTGGATCATCAAAGTAATTTTAATATCTCACAAATACAACTGAAGTAAATACAAAATGTAGTTTCTAAATGATGATTTTATTTATTAAGAGAAAAAATCCAATCTGTCCAATCCTATCTGGCCCTATGTGAAAAAGAAATTACCCCCTGAACCTAATCACTGATTCTTCCACCCTTGGCAGCAAAAACTGAACTCAAACGTTTGCAATAACTGGTGATGAGTCTTTGGCATCACTGTGGAGCAATTTTGGCCCACTCTTCTTCGCAGAATTGTTTTAACTTAGCTATATTGGAGGGTTTTCGAGCATGAACTGCCCATTAAAGGTCACACCACAGCATCTCAAATGGATTTAATTCTGGACTTTGAATCAGAAACGTCACTGTAAATACTGTAATAGCTTCCAGTACAATAGCCTCATCCTCAATATATTCAGTCTCAAGATCTCACTCCCATTTTTGTGTAATGCATGTTACACCACCTGCTCTGAGAGAGTACAGCAGAGCATAGGGGGCACAGATTAAATAAATATGTTATGTATTTCCTATATGCAAGACATTTTTAAACAACTTTGTACATGAGTGGGTCGTGAGGAATAACCTCTTGGATCCATCAAAATCTCAAAATCTCTGTGGAGACAACCACAGAGGTGTTCTTTAGGGAAGTTAAACCTTACCACACTCAGATTGTGAAACAGGATTGTTCTTAATATATATTTGAAACCTTCTTTCTATCCCCCCTTAACCAAACTCCAAAGTGAAGAAGGTGGAGCAGACCATGAATCTAGACAGGACTTCAGGTCAAGGCGAGCATGTAACTGTTCCCATGGGAAACAGACGTGGCATGACCTTTTGTGAAAAAAAACATGTCAGGCAGAGCCAGGTCTCCCCTGTCAGAGGGCAGCTACACAGTTTTTCTGTTTCAGTTTCTTGCTTCATCAGGTGAGTCCAGACAACAAGAACTTTCTGGGTGGGTAACACTTTTTATTCTCAGACACTAGCTGCCAAATGCCAAAGGACAATCACAGTTAGCAAACAAAATCTATGCAGAACATAAAGCAGCTTTGGAGCCAGATATGCAGTTCTGCGATGGTGAATCAGGGATGGAACAATTTCCCCCTACCATCATGTCTCTGTGCTTTACCAGTTGCACGTGACATGTAACAGTGGTGTACTCCAACCATGCCTAAACTCAAGCCTTCCATGAGTCTTAAATACTCTGATGGCTGGGATAACCACCACCATCCAGATCTTCAGATGGGACACACTTTGTCCTAAACTGGCACTCTCAGCAATGGTAGCTGAAAATATGTTGTGAGCTGGGAAATTATTGGCTAAAAATAGAGAAGAGCAGGATATAGCTCAGCAAAAATGTGTTCAGTCACATTTGGCTACAGGGCAATGCAGCATCATCTGATAAAACAGCTGAACAATCTGTGTCCATCACATAGTAAGAAAGAGAGTGTTTACTGCAAACATTGCTCCTCAGACTGAACCTAGTGGTCTGTGGCCTGTCTATTTGCTGTTCACCTCTAGCAATTCCCCTTAGCAATGTAGCCCCTGGCTTCTTTCTCATCCTATGTTATTACCGGTGTAAAGACCGTCTATGCAATGCACTGGAAATATACCTTCAGGGCTTTAGTAATGTTGACCAGGCAGCTGATGGGAGGAGATGAAATTCTCATGCATGTCCAATACCAACACTCTGGAACTGATTTCTGAGATATATATCCAGCTGACACATGGATGCAGATGAATAATGTATCTAAATTCTAATGTGCTGACTCTTTTTCCTAACCATCATTATTCCCTGAGCACAAACTTTTCGCAAAAATTTCATTTAATTGATGCTAACTTCAGGACTGAGCTTTGCCTGTTCAGCATCAAGGGGGTACAAAAGCCTAGGGCCCAAGAAAGCAGTCCATTGTTTATAAGTCAACAGTTCTGTAGGTCTCTGATTGAAGATAGGAGAGAATGGGGGAAAATGGGCTGCAAGGATTGTTTTTACGAGTGCTTACTGTGTAAAAATGGAAGTAAAGGTGAGATACTGTACTGTATGCAGTGTGTCCTTCACACAAGAGCTACATGCAGGGATGCATGATAAAGGATTTTTGCCAGTATAAGATATACTGATATTGCCAAAATCTCTTAAACTGATACTGATTTACAAACCTTTACAAGTCCTGTTTAATTCTAAGGATTGTTTTGCCTTTGTTTGAGCTGAAGAAGCACAGGTCATATGGGGAGAGGGAACAGAGAACGAGGACTTCGCATTTTATGCTAATATCTGCTAATATAAAAAACAGTAAATTCATTTTTTCTTTTTTTTCTTTTTTTTTTCCAGAATTAGCATATCATGCCGATGATATTGCACATCACTAGTTACATCTATTATGCCTCGAGTGTATTATTTATGAATGCAGACGAAAAGAAAGCAGAGTACAGACTGAAAGCTCCATCATGGCATGTTGCAACTTTTCTGTTTAATTTGTCACTTTGATGATCATGATCAAGATTATACTGATAATGAAACTCGATTGATCTCTCAGCATTTCTGTGCATCTACTGTATATCAGGAAAGTCAGTGAGAACATTGATCCCCTGTTCCTGCTATCAGTTCTACTTTGTGACATGTGGTACATACAGCTGAAAGCCTTCAGTATTATGTCCTGTGGAGTCACCTGATCCCCTTCCAGTTATAACCACAGCCTAAAGATGACAGCAGAAAACTCACTGAGACTGGTCAAGCTCTGCTACTCCTCCCAGTCTACAGTTAAATCAGTGAAAAAGCATTTTTATTTGAAAGAAAAGTCCCTGTGTAGCTGTATAGTATTTTCTTGACAGATAGAGTATTCCTATAGGAGCCCCTCTTTGATGATCTTCCTCAAGGTTTCAAGGCCAAACTCAATCTGTAAGAGGTTCTGATTATGCGTCCCCTGAAGGCCTGTTCCTGCTGTCACTCATTTACATGCAGAGTTTCTGAAAATTCTCTGACCTGAGGAGTTCAATCTTAAAGTGGAGCCATGAATTTCTGCATGAACCCTTTTAGTCCAGTTTTCATGTGGGTTTTCAGCAGGGGTCCATCATTTGAGGCAGATAAGAAATTAATAAATATGTGAGACATTTCTGCCTGGTTCTTTTTGCAGGAGCAGCAGACGAGACAGAGCAACATTTAACAGAAATAAATTAGAAAACCTGATCAGGTAAATACTTTTAAAAGAACCTGAATTAGCCTCCTCAATGCGCTTCTGTGTCTGAACAGTCCATTACAGAGGTAATAGCACACCGAAGATTGGGCTATATCTTTTATCATATTGCCACTTGTCATATCATCTACAGCTCCCAGACTCTGTCTTGTTACAAACAGGGAATATCAATGATTTCTCAATATTCATGTCACATTTCTCACTGTCTTGTGTGGATTAATATAGATGACTTCTTGAAAATTTTCAGTGATTTCATCAGTTTTGTTTAACCTGATGTCTGATGTCTGGTTGTTTCCTTACTGCTCTGAAACTCATCAGCCACTCATCAAAAAGTCTAATCTGGACCCAAACACTCTTTCTAGCTTTAGACTGATCTCAAAGTTGCCTTTTGTGTCTAAAATTTTAGAGATGGTTGCATATGACCAACTCCAGGCTTACATTAATTCTAACAAAATTGGTGAAAAATTTCAGTCTGGTTTTAAATCGCAGCACAGTACTGAAACCGCCCTTTTAAAAATTTTTAATGATCTGCTTTTAACCATTGACTCTGGGAAGTCTGCTGTTTTATTGCTTTTAGACTTATCATTAGGAGTTTTTCTGTTAATTTAGGACAATACTCCTCCTCTGTGTCTCCCTTAAACTATGGTGTGCCCCAGGGTTCCACATTAGCGCCGGCCCTTTTCGCCCTGTATATGCTTCCCCTGGGTGCTACTTTTAAAAAACACAATGTCTTGTTCCATTGTTTTGCAGATGACATTCAAATATATCTGCCTGTGACTGTGAATGACAGCCAGACCACAATCAAAACTCTGCAAGAGTGTCTCAGTGACGTACAGTCCTGGATGAATACCAACTTCCTGAACTTAAATAAAAACAAGACAGAGATAGTGGTTTTTGGCCAAACTAACCCACTGATTGGACAGGACAGTGTGATTTATCCTCTGTCTTACTGCTGCTCTTCAGTGAGGAATCTTGGGGTGATTGTGGACTCCATGTTCAAACTTGACAAGCATATCAGCGCTGTCATAAAGTCCAGCTTTTTTCAGTTGAGACTGCTAGCAAAAATTAAACCATATCTCCCTCTGGCTGATTTTGAAAGAGCAATTCATGCCTTTGTAACATCACGTCTGGATTATTGTAATTCTTTGTATGTAGGGGTGGACCAGAGCCCCCTGCAGCGTTTACAAAACGTCCAGAATGCTGCAGCTCATCTTCTGACTAAAACAAAGAGACGGGAGAACATCACACCAGTGCTGCGCAACTTGCACTGGCTCCCTATCGCATTTCGGGTGCAATTCAAAATGCTATTGATTGTGTATAAATGTCTGCACTTTATGGGTCCAGTTTATTTGAGGGAGTTACTGCAGCCCTGTACTCCCCCCAGAGCCTTGAGGTCAGCTGACCAGCTCCTACTGGCTGTGCCCAAAGCCAGGCTTAAGACCAGAGGTGACAGAGCCTTTTCAGTGGCAGCACCGAGACTGGGGAACAGTCTGCTATCGTCTGTCAAATCCTCTGAGTCTCTGATCCAGTTTAAGTCTAGACTGAAAACCCGTCTATTCTCCCTGGCGTTTCATACCAGCTAGACAGAATATCTTGGAACTCATGACTTATACTTACTTGTCTGCTTTTATGAATGATATTATGTGTGTGTACTGTATTTTACGGTTTTTGCTGTTCCTTCATGTGAAGCACTTTAGTCAACTGAAGTTGTTTTAAATGTGCTATATAAATAAACTTGAATTGAATTGAGTAGACAAGGATTCAATTGTAGATTTTAGCTAATTGTTTTACACAGTAGGCATCAGGTCCATTTGCTTTGTATCAGCATATGTCCTTAGTCTATTTTATAAACAACAATTTCTGCATTTTCTATACAAAAATGTTTTCACACATTTTGAAATGTTACTCTTTTTAGAATATATCACAAAGTGTTTCTGTGGATGCATGACTCCTATGAAAACTACCAATGTGCTTTAAGCCTTTAATCTCTGTGTAATATCTGAGTGAGGTTGAATAGTCAGCTATCACCAAGACACCCTGATACTGTCAGTCTCTGCCAAAGATCTTTTATTACCTTCAGTGCCCTTAAACAATGATAGGTTTTTTAAAATCCATTTTCATGAAAATTTTCATTGAAACTTTCATTCATTAAAAAAAAAACAAATAGGAATATAATAGAGCCAGGCAATTAATCTAAAAATAATCGAAACCGACATTTAGAGCCTCGAACCGACAAAAACCTGCTATCAATTATTTCATTTTTTCCCCTTGTAATTCTTGTTACTAATAATCTTACAAAGCAGATGGATACACCCATTTCCTTGTTTCTCACTGGTGAATCCATCTTGCAAAGCTCCCATCTGAACCGTTTGGGCCCGGTTAGAAAGTGACAGGACCAATCAGCGACGAGGGGCAGTACTTTCAGGCGCAGCAGAGTTGTGACGTAAACAAGCAGCAGCAAGAGCTGGTGCAGTTGTGGAGGAAGAGATTAGCGTGGATGCTGCTAAAGCGCCAGTTTTATCAGAGCTTGACGACATTTCTTGGTTAAAAGAAGAACAAAGAACAGCAGTGAGTTGTTTTCTTTTTAAAAATGACAAAAGTGGAGTACTTACATGTCTACAGTCTCCATGTTTCACGTTATCCCTTGGGAGCTGTGCATGTGCAGCTCGATAGCCGCTGCGTCACATGTTTTGTTGCTCTGATTGGCCCGTAGAGATGTGACAGACAGAACGTTCACCCAATCACACTCAAGTTTTTTTCAAAGCCTCTGCCTTTTCTCAGATGTTTCCTATTGAAGCTCTCCCAGATGGATGTGTGAAACACATCCATCTGGCGTGTCAGGTTATGCTACTAATGCATCACCTCCTTAAAAACAAACTACTGGCTGTGTAGTCACATGATAGATAGCCAGTTGTTGCAAGGCCTATAGCCTGCTAGAAACCCAAGAGAAGAAGTACTAGTCATGCGCTCATTCCCATCCAGTCCGGTAAAACTCAAAACACAGAGCTGACTGTGCAATGTGAACATAAAGTGATTTTTTACTTTTTATAGAATAGTATAAAAACAATCTATTTGTTGGCAAGAAACACAAGTTGTTTATTTTCTCGAAAAATTTGACTTTTTACAAAGAAGATTTTCATTTCAGCTGATGTGTGTTTTGATTTAAATTGTTTCAATGAATAACCATAAATTGTTAATCTGTATTTGTTACTTTCAGTTATTTGTTTTAAAATTATACTAGTGTTTTCAGAACAAACAGAGTAAGAGGTTGGGGGTGGAATAATCATTCATTAATTGTAATCAGGGTAAGAAGTTCAATTGATCAGAAGTTTAAAACATAAAGCCCTGTCTGCATTAAACGGCTAATCTGACCTGCCAGATAGACTGTTTCAAACATCCATTGCATGAAGATATTTCACAGTTATCTGGGAAAGCTCCCACAGAGAGTGTTTGGGAAGTACAGGACTTTTCAAAACATTTCCAAAGGTAATTGTAGGAACATTCTGTCTGTCGCATTCATGACGGACAAACCAGAGCAACAAGACAAAGTGACACTGTGCGCACGCACTACTATTGAGCTGACGGGCTACTTCTGCCTTAGACTGTTAATGGTGGAGCTTCTCGGTGAACAAAATGGATGCCAAGGCTGGTCAGGGGACATGAAAAAACATCTTCTCTACCAAAATAAATGTGGTCCAATCACGATTAAATTGCTGCTTTCCTACAGCTACATCTGAGCTAACAGCTACTGCAACAGCAGCCACTGGTTACACCAGCAGGCCCCACCCATAACGATCGCAAACCCATACTGAAGAAGACCAGGAGAAAAGCAAAACATCTTTTGTGTCTCGAAAAGCTTTCAGTGTTGCACTCTGCCCTTGTTTTAATAAAGACATGTTCTGCCAAAACTGATGCTGTGGCTAAGTCCGAGCGAATCACTCCTCTAGCAGCCATAATAACTTACCCTTTTCCCGTATTGATCACAAACTCATGTTGAAGCAGGTGGGCAGAAGAGCCTAAACATTTCTCACATCATGAAAAGATTTTAGTGTTTTCTTTATTCTTTATTTCATACAGAAAAAGTTCTTGTAAAACTGATGCTATTTTAAGCTACATCGGAGGAAATCACTGCCATGGAGGCAGCCTTTACAATCGGCTTCAAGTACAACTAAACCCCGCCCATAGTGCAACTCTGTATGGCTCTAGAAGTATAGTCACCAACTCAGTCTGTCAGGAAGGCAGGCAGTCAGGGTAGGGCTGACCCTGGCAGTCAGACAAAAAGGTAACAGCTCAACTGAATTTGGAAATAATGGACTATCAGATATCAGCCAAAAAAAATCTAGACTCAGTTCATGGTCCTGCTGTCATTGTGAAAGAATATGCAGCCACAAGACTGACATTTTCTACGAGCAAACCCATACCAGTGGCAGCGAGAAGCACGTGGATGTACTGCATCACGGCACTCTGTGCTACCGCTCTATTCCCCGTGTGGCCGGCTGGTGGAGTGTTTTCCAGAGAGAACAGCCGTTTTGTTTATCTTCTGCCTTAGTAGAAGCTTTGTTTGAGAGCACAAGAAAAGAAATTTAGCGCCATCTTTAGTTTGAGGTGTCAAAAAGCGGGTGCCTTGGCTGCTGGTGGCATATGACTAGACCTATTGTTTCTTTACTTACCCGGTAAGATAAGATAAGATAAGATAAGATAAGATAAGATATTTCTTTTATAGCCCCACAAGGGGAAATTCAGAAATTTACAACAGCAACAAGTAGTGTAGAAAAAGCAGGCCATTGGTGACAGTAGCACAGTATAAATTGAGGACAAATTAAAGTAGTGTACACAAGAGCATGCAATTAAAGAAAATGAATAAATACAAAATATGGAATAAAAAAACGTCAACTTACAAATTGTAAATAGTATTTACAATCTGTTATGTACAGGTGGGATATATTACATTAGTTCACTTACCTAGTGAGGTGGGGAGTCGAGACCTGAGGGTGCTCTTGGCTCTGGTACAAACGCCTGGCCCACCAGTGGCCGGTTGGGAGTTTGACTGTTGATGTGTAGGAGCAGCAATTGAGGCATGTACTGGTGCTGAGGTCAGTGTTTTGGGGCTTTAGGCTAGGCTGTGGTTGGATTCAGGTATAACAGCCTAGCCTAAAAGTGTCATATGTTGTACACTCTTTGTAAGTATCATACAGTTGTTGAGAAATTGTACCTTTTCACTCTTTAAAACACACTATGAAGTCAAATGGAAATGTTTGGATGTTTCAAGGACCATTTAAAGGGGACATATTTTACCCTTTTAAGACAAGTTTATATTGTTCTTAGAGGTCCCCAAAACATGCCTGTGAAGTTTCTTGCTGAAAAAAGAATAAAATAGGACTTTTTCATGTCTAAAAACCCTTCTGTTCCAGCCATTCTCAGAATGAGCCGTTTCTGTGGCTTTAAATAGTAATGAGCCGTCTGACTCCACCCCTGACCACACACTTCTCAGGAAATGGATGTGGCACTCCTGATGTTACAATGTTACAGACACTTATCCAGAGTTAAGGACCTGACTGGGAATTGAACCATCAAGCTCCCACAACAGAGTCAGCAGGGTAACCCACTGAGCTATCCAGCATCTCAGCTGGCAGCTGAGAGGAGGATCAGGAAACAAGAGTGGAACTTTCTTCCATGCGGGGAGGGCCAACCAAACCTGAGGGTGGTGATAACTCTCCACATGAGATCATGAGGGTAAAATCTTAGAACTTTTCTAAAGCTTGTTTCAGCACACATTTTCTGAAAGGTGGAGAAGGGGGATTTTTCTGGTACTTATGGGATTGTGGACAGACCAGGGGCACATATTTTTGTTAGAAAAGCCTGAAAAAGTGATTTTTGCATAAAATGTCCCCTTTAAATAAGAATCCCACAAATCAGCATGATATATTTCACATTTTTGGATACTTTTTCTACTTAAATGTAAAGAACCACAATGTTTAAATTTTGAGTATTAATATGGCCTGGCCATACCACCTGGGTTTTGTGATGATTAACAGGCAGTCATTATAAAACAAACACAGCAGGACATTCAGGTTTTCAGAAACACATCATTGTACACAGACATTTCTGTAACATTTTAACTTCATTTTTGATTGTTGTTTCTTTCACTTTTCATTGGACTGGAGAGTTTCTACTCAAACACTTTTGTCACTAAATCTCCACACAAAAGAGGGTTTTTTCATTATACTCAAAACTGATTATATTGCAAAAGATCAATAAAAGCTATACGTTCATATGCTGGGAAAGAAGAGGACTGTCTTGCTCATAAAGAAAACTAATTAATGCTTGCACTGGCAGTTAAACTGCTTCTAACTTAAAGAGGCTCAGCTGTTATGGTTTTACAGTCCATTTCCACTGATGTCTTGGAGCCTCAAAGTAACTGCACTAAATGGTTTGATAAACCACAAAAAAGCCAGGGGCGATGCTTCTGCTTTTTCCATTTTCTCAGATCAGTGGCTGCTGGGTTACCTCAAAATTCTGCTCATGTTTTAGCCTTTAAGTTCAACTCTCCCTGGAGATCTGTGGGTCTGCTCTCTGTTTAAACAACATGTCCCCCTATCAGCCACATTGCGAAATTGATTTTACCTATGAACTTGAAAATAAATAAGACACATGGAGTTGATGAACATGAAGCACTTTAGGATAAATGATATATTTGCTGTCACAGTTCTCCTAATTCTGTTTGACTGAGCAGAGCAGCACTTGAATAATTGAGACATCATTGAAGACGTTGTGTTTTTCTGCCAGCTGTTATGAGAACATAATTAGTCATTTAATTACTTTATGTACCTTAAATGAAGGCAAAGCTGCTGTTTGTCCCTTCAGACTGTTTCCTTGTCTAACAGAATTGCAAATACTGGCCTTCAATTTGTCAGAGAATGGATGCCTCATGAGATTGTTTTGCCTGAAAGATTAATGTTTTCTGAGGTGTAGACAGCCTTTGGCTTATTGTGCTCAATAGAAAATAATGCCTGTCAGTCTCTTTTATTGACAAAGGCTTCTGAATCAATAACATGAAACAGCTCTTTTTCCAAAATGACATATCTAGCTGTTGTTGGCGTATTCAGCCAATTGTTTACATCTTGTTTACCTCGTATCTGAAAGTCCTGCAAATTTCAGCAGATGAAAAACATTTAGAATATATCCATACATCTTTAAACAGGGTTCCCACACACTGAAAAAAATATTTTAGACCTGAACTTAACAAAACTTCAACCACTTTCAGCCATTATTTCTGGCGTATTTGATGCCTCTATTCTATCAGTATGCTGTACGGTGATCTTTATCATGATGCATTTTTGAAGGTGTGCTAGGCTGATTCTTAACAGTTTAACTATTAAAAGCATAATAATGCTTTCTGTCTATTTTTAGATAAGGGTGGGCTGCAATTTTTTTTAAGTGGGCAACTGGGTAGCCAAGAGGTCAGAGAACTGGACTAGTATTTAACAATGGTACAGAGTTTATTTAATTTTTATTTAAAATCAGACAGAGGTCTGGAAGACCTCCCCCAGAAAATTTTGAGCATCCAGTGCCTAATTCCTGAATCCTGGAGAGTATCTATGCAAAAAAATGTGGAGAAAATTCAGTTAGCAATACAAAATTATTGATTTTTAATAATAATAAAAAAAGACAATATTTCCTCTGTAAAATTCACCGTCTAACCTGAACCTAAAACTTCAGTTTCATATGAAAGACAAATACCGCAAAAGTTTGGTTTACTAGAACACCTTAAAAAAGACCATCTATAGCTATTGACTTACATTACACAAAGGCGTACATGAAATATTGCAATCTACAGATTTGACCAAAATAAGGGGATTTACTTGTTAATGTGTGGAAATACAGTATGTTACATTTTTTTAACCAGTCCATTTTAAAAGTTTCTAAACCTGATAAATTCTTGACTGTAGCATTCCAACTCATCCACCTCACTCTCTCCCCCTGCATCAGTGGCTGCTGATACAGTATTCAGATGATTTGTTTTTGCCTTTCAATTATTGATGTACTATGTTTATTAATGGGTCTATAACACATGCTATGACACGTCTGGTAGTACACTGGAGACTTAATATACTGCCCTTGTTAATGTAATGTTTGTTAACGTAATATTGATATGAACACCTGACTACAGAGAGGCCTCTTTCTCCCTTTTCCCCCCCTGAACCAGAAGAAATAAATATACAAAAGTGCCTTAAATACAGTATGTGCAAGAAACGGCTGAAAGAATAGCATTATGTAATTTCTGATCATATTTATAGGGTAACCAAAATTGAATGAAACCTGTCAGATGAACCCAAACATCTCAGTTAATTAGTGCTTTGCAAAAAGAATGAAGAAAGAAAATCTCTGTATACCATTAATATTTGTAAGGAAAAAATGTGTCTCAGCTTTATTTCATGTGATGGGTGCCATGTGCCAGCAGAACAAGGCAAATCCAGACTTTGAAATGATGCATGTAGTTGAAATAGAGTGGATAAATAAGTTACCTGAAATTAATATTATCAAAAGTGAGCACAAAAAAATGATGTTAAAATTTGATAGACTACAGGGCACAGATGCTTAGCAGTTAGGCTGCCCCACGTGTACGTGGGCAGTCCAGGTTCAAGTCTGGCCTTCTGCTACTTTCCCACATCTCTCTTTCACACTTTCATCCCCGTTTCTGACTCTATCCAATGTCCTCCTCTCTAAATAAAGACATAAAAAGCCAAAAAATATTTATCCTTAAAAAATAAGATAAACT
Organism: Cheilinus undulatus; assembly: GCF_018320785.1. Lineage (NCBI taxonomy): Eukaryota > Metazoa > Chordata > Actinopteri > Labriformes > Labridae > Cheilinus > Cheilinus undulatus. The sequence continues at coordinate 23,839,648 of NC_054873.1, read as the reverse complement.
ATGGATTTAAGGACTTCAGGTTGGGTGAGCATGTGAGCGCAACGTAGTCTCTGCCTCTTGCAACTTAAGATTAAAAACCCACACTTTTTGACACCCTAAACCATCTTAAGTGGCCAGAAATACTTAATTATCTTGAAAATACACAATAATGAACTCAAGAATGCAGAGGTTGCCGTCGGGAAAGACCAAGACTGGCACGCCAACAGTTTGTGCTAACTCTAACTTAACTAGCATAGCTAGCCTACTTGAAAGCCACAGAGCTAGCATCTCGGTGGGCTTTAAGAACTCTTCCTTCTACTCTCACGCTCACCGTTCCTTTTCCAGGATAGACTTTTTCCTTATCAATAAAAAGCTTGTTCCAGCAATTGTTTTGATGCAATATTCACCTATAACTGTTTCTGATCGCTCAACCGTAATTATTTGCTTCAACCTGAAACCTAAACAGTTTAAGTTTTGGTGGCTAGACCCTCTATCATTAGCTGAGGAAAATTTTATAAATACATTTCAGACTCAATCACACTCTTTTGCGAGACTAATAAGAATGATGAAACCTCTCCATCTTTGTTATGGGAAACTGTAAAGGTTTTTTATCAGAGGTAGAATTATTTTTTATACATCACATGCAAACAAACAGCGTAGGGTCCGTAGGGAGGAGCTGGAAAAGTCTATCGCTAGCATAGACAGAGCATTGCCTGTAAATCATACAGCTGACCTGTATATTCAAACAGAGCTTGATCTCCTCCTTACTACAGAAGCTGAGTAACTTTTTCTGCAGTCTCGTGGCTTCATATATGAACACAGAGACAAAGCTGGACGATTCTTTGAGCACATCAGCTCAAAGCTAAACAGGCATCCAAACAAATAACACAAATTCAGGATGAATCAGGATCCATGACTTCTGACCCAAATAAAATAATGAAGCTTTTAAATTGTTTTATTCTTGACCTCACAAATCCGAGTCTCCTGACAACAAAACTCAACTCAATGCCTTCTTTGAGAAACTTGATGTGCCTAAGGTGTTACCCGTGGATAGTCAGTCACTGGATGCCCCTTTAACGCTCATGGAAGTTAAGGAGGTGATAAACTCAATGAATAGTGGCAAGATACCAGGCCCAGATGGGTATCCGGAAGAATTTTTTAAATGCTTCTCAAACCAGCTAGCACCATTACTTCTGGATATGTTTAATTATTCTTACCATAGTGGCTCTCTACCAGCCACCCTTGCACAGGCCTGTATTTCTCTCATCCATAGAGAAGACAAGGATCCTCTAAACTGTGCATCTTACCGTCAGATCTCACTCCTCCCTGTGGATGTTAAAATATTTGCAAAACTCTTAGCGTGTCGTTTGGAGCCTGTCATGCACTCAATCATTTCAGAGGATCAGACAGGATTCAACAGACAGGGATAACCTTGCAAAGCAGATGGATATGCCCGTTTCCTTGTTTCTCACTGGTGAATCCATCTTGCAAAGCTCCCATCTGAACCGTTTGGGCCCGGTTAGGAAGTGACAGGACCAATCAGCAACGAGGGGCAGTACTTTCAGGCTCAGCAGAGTCGTGATGTAAACAAGCAGCAGCAAGAGCTGGTGCAGTTATGGAGGAAGAGATTAGCGTGGCTGCTGCTAAAGTGCCAGTTTTATCAGAACTTGACAACATTTATTTGTTAAAAGAAGAACAAAGAACAGCAGTGAGTTGTTTTCTTTTCAAAAATGACAAAAGTTGAGTACTGACATGTCTATAGTCAGCATGTTTTGCGTTATTCCTCAGTAGCTGTGCATGCACAGCTCAATAGCGGCTACGTCACATGTTTTGTTGCTCTGATTGGCCTGTAGAGATGTGACAGACAGAACGTTCACCCAATCACCCTCCAAGTTTTTTTCCACACTCCTGCATCCCCTACCAATCCGGAGGTCTTAATATCACTTGACGCCAAGAATGCTTTTGACAGGTTGGAGTGGGGCTACTTTTTCTCCTCCTTGCGACAGTTTTTTATTTCCTGGGTTAGATTGTTATACTCCTCTCTGCATGCATCAGTATGCACAAATAAACAGCGCTCCAAACCCTTTCCTCTTCATCGCGGTACTCACCGGGGGTGCCTGCTCCACATCTGTCCCTTTTCAGTGCCTTCTGATTTTTCTTTCGAAATCATTTTTAAATCCTTAAACGCCATGATTTCCACTTTTATTTGGGCAGGAAAGCATGCAAGAGCAAATAAAGCTCTCTTTTAGAGAAATATATCAAGAGGCGGACTAGGGTTACCTAACCTCTTGGGCTACTACTGGATGGCAAATGTACAAAAAATTCCACTTTGGTTTATTTCTCCACAAGACAGTGGGCACCTGACTGAAGCAAGCTCTTGCTCCTCTTCACTTCAAGCTTTGGTGTGTAGTACTTTACCTCTCTCTATTTCGACCTTTACAGTTAATTCTATCATTAAAAACACACTAAAGATTTGGATGCAAATTAGATGCCACTTTGGATGCCTGGCTCTCCCCCACGCAACCCCCCTATGTAATAATCATCTGTTTGTTCCAGCCAAGATTGACTCACATTTTTCCACCTTAGCAAACCTTAGGGCTTAAATCTATGGGAGACCTGTATGTAGATGGGCTGTTTGCTAGCTTCAATCAGTTAGGCTCTGCTTTTTGACTTACAGAGCTCAGATTTCTTTTGGTATTTTCAGCGTTGTGACTTTTCTAGGACCCACTCCTCTTTACCTGATAATGTTCATGCTTTTGCATCTTTAATTGCTCAGAGAAGGATTTTACTCTTGTGGAAATCTTCTCAGCCATCTTCTTTCAAACTGTGGCTGCATGACATTCTATTCCTACTAAAACTTGAGAAAATTAAGTTCAGTCTCAGAGGTTGCCCAAAGAAATTTCATTCTCACTGGAAGCCACTGCTCAATTATTTCAATTGATTACCTCTCAGTGACGTATCCTCTTAGTTACCCAACATAGTCCAGTTAATATTTAAGTTCCGCCACATCCGCTTTCTGCCCTTAGTAGAAAACTGTTTCGCTTCTAGTCTTTTACCCTGACACCCACGTGTTTCCACACAGGTTTAGCAATTTGGCATGAATGTGAGCAGCTTCTACACATCAATTGATATACTGAGTGGAGTGTGTACGTGCGTATACATCTGTGTATGGGCATGCATATACATGCAGAATACTCTGCAAGGACTTTTGTTTGTTTGGTTTTGTAATTGGTGACTGTCTATTTTATTCATTATATTATTTATTTTGTTATTATTATTTGATTTGATTTATTTGATTAATTTATTTAGTTTATTTATTTATTATTATTATTATTATATTTTTTTTCTTTGGTATGTATATATGTATGTAGGTATGTATGTAGTATGTGTAATGCAGGAGGTCCATGTGATGGCTTGAAAGGTCTTTCCATTGTTCAGGGATGTTCACAATTTGGGGGAGGGACAAGGACAAGAAAAAAAAGGAAATGGACACTGGACATTGTTATTGTTCAGTGTATACTGTTTTTGACCCAATAAAATATATTATAATAAAAAAAACAACGACAATAAGATAAACTATTAAGTTAAGTTGGTGCACTTGCATTTTGAGTTTGACATACTCCTTAACAAATGTTGTAAAGTCACTTAAAGTAGCGCAAGTAACAAGTATATATTTTTTCAAGTGAAATACATTTATGTTAGGCCTGTGTTGCTAAACCCTATGAATCATAGTTTTGAGTGTAACCCTGCATGCATTTAACAGTATGTTCTCAGCCCCCTAGTCTGCCTATGCTGCACTAGAGGTTGCAAGCACACCCACATACTGTGCTCTTTTTGTTGTGACTTCAAGCATCCATCATTCAAGGAATAAAATTAGCAACTGTCACTTGCAAACTCAGGCTAAAAGTCAGATAAAGCAGGAGAAGAAGTATTAAAAATCTCTTAGAAAGGCTTTACTCATGCTTACATCTGTTCCTCTTAGTTCCTCTTTTGGGAAATGCAAGGAAAAGGTTGCTAAGATGTACATTTTTCAAACAAAGCTGTCGCCTTTATTTAGCATTGTTCTACAGAGGCAGAAGTCACTTATGATGCATGTGTCTCCATTGCATATTAATGTGGCAATGTCATCTAAATAAAAGTTTCAAACTCTAGAACTTGATTTGTCATGACTGTTGTTTCAATTACATTGATTACCAAAGAGACAAACAATTTAATATGAGGCACTATCAGCTATAATTGTCTTAAAACTATGCAATAATGTGCATTTGGAAGTCTATAGGTACACCAGTTGTGTCCTTCAGGGTGGATATAATGGTCATAACTATTACAATGATTACCTTTACAGTGCAGCTTCAAGTAGAAATATGAGTAAAAGTCAATTAAAATGCAAAAATGTAATTGAAAGCCCAAAAGGGGCAGGCGTATTTTCTGTAGTAATAGCATGTGCTTCACAACTAGAGGATAGGGACCCAGGAGCCATTTTCAGTGGGTCACAGACTAGTATGTGGAAAGAAAATGTATGTAGAAGTCAAAGAAGGGATTTTAAACATACATTTTGTGTCCAGTCTTTTTTGTTTTTTATTGCACTATTAAATGATTAAAAATATAAGACTTTAGAGTTGTGATTTTAAGAATTTGGTGGTGGGCTCGGACGCTAGACCAGTTGAGAACCACTGCTGTGACTGATACAATACCCGTTAATTTTACACTTGACAGCACTAAAGATACCAAATTTTAGAAGAAACAGATTTGCATTTCACCCAAAGATGCCATGAGTTGGGAGACAGAGAGACAGTGCACGGCTTTAAACAATCAAATGAGAGCCAGTGTCAGTGTCCTGTTCTTATACCAGAACAGTGATATGAGGACTAAGATGTCAATTTCTTAATTTTTCACAAAAGTTACACTCTAATGAGGTTAGGAACACCTTGACAATGCTGCACAGACATGACTTTTTTTGTTTGTTTGTTTTTGACTGATGCTGAAGATGACAGTTCTGCCTGCTAAATACCTTTTCCCACTCCACCCTCCATCACAGCCTCCATCCCCCCTTACTGTTTAATTCACCAGTTGGCAAATACAACCCCATTTCCCTAAAAGTTGGCGTGCTGTATAAAATATAAATAAAACAGAATTCAATGATTTGCAAATCTCATAAATGTGAGAGAGATCAAACTGTGCATTCAATCAGTGCGAGGTGTGTGATTGCCCCTGATTGGGGCCAGTTTGAGCACTCTGTGCGAACTCATTTTCTCACCTTCAGATGTAAAACGAGCTTCCCTGTTTTCCTGTAGTTTTCTTGAATGATAGTGTGCCCTAGCACTTCTTGATCCTCCCAGTGTGTTTTTTCCTGATTTCACTAGTTCCTTAAAGATTGTAGTGGGTTGATGATGGATTTCCTTGTCCTGCCTTTTTTTGGTTCTCTGATTACATTTGTCTGGTGGCCATTGTGTTTCAGAGCATTTCCTCAGACTCTCCATAAATTTAAGTTTCTAGTCAGCTGCTTAGCTGCAGTGGTTTAGAGGTTGTTTTTTTCTCAGTGCTGTTCTGAACAGGAGCTTTTGGTTTATGAATTTTCCAATTTTTTATCTAGTTTGCTCCCCTTTTCCCATGAACTGTTTGAGATTCCTGTGGTTATCCGGTAACTTTAAGACACCCAGGTCTGCAGTTTGTCCCACTTCCCACTCTCTGATAATAAACCTATATTTTATTTCCAATAGAAAATCATGTTGAATTTGATGGCAGTAACAAAACTCTGGGATGCTATACAATGGTATACATGGCCCTGTCCCAACTTTTTTTAAATGTCATCAAATTCAAAATGAGCTAGTATTTTTTTCTGAAAAGTTAAACTGTCTCAGTTTCAACATCTGACATGTTGTTGACGTTCTACAGTGAATAAAATTAATAAATTTACACAGCAGCCCAACCTTTTTAGGAATTGGGGTTGTACATTGTATTAAGTCCCTTTAGTATCTCTTATACCCCTTTCCCACTGGCCGAGAAACCCGTTTAAACACGCTAACAATCGGCTCCTGTCGGCAGTGGGAAAGGCTCTAATCAGCATTCAGACCGCGTCGACTGACTCTGCAATGGACACGGGTTTTTATCGGCTCGCCTCTGATTGGCTCCAGTTGGAACGTCACACCCCGGTGAACGCAGGACGTGCCTATGTTATAATATCATGCCCGTAACTTGGGGCAACAAAAAGACACCAGCAGCTGAGGGATGAGCATTTTTGTTTTTTGGACTCAGCATGCGAGATTTATATTTGCAAGATCAGAGAGCTTCTACTGATCCGTGGAGAAGAGGTGATTCGGCGCCAGGTCACAGGGACTGTGCGAGACACAAATACAACAACATAGCTAAAATGTTGAGTGAGTGTGGCAAGGACTCTCACTCTCACTCACTTTAAAGAGATTTATCTAAGTAAGAGCACAAAAAATTTGTCTCTAAAAGAGGGAAAGTACTGCACATTCACTGTTTATGTGTTTTGTTGTCGTCATGATCACGCCTTTATTTCATATGCGGGTGCATGAGAGTGATTAGTCCTCCTTGTCATCAGCATGGTGCAGCTGTGTAATTTCACGGCACATATGAACACTAAAATCCTTTGCTAGATCAGTCTTGCTATAATGAAGATATCTGCTGAGAAAAATATTTTTTTCCTTGGACAGATTTAGTGCAGACAGCATTTAATTTCTTCTGCCTATCTCATAAAGCACAGTGCGTCCTGTCTGTGTGCAGCTGGAAAGAAAGCCTTTTCAGACAAAATAATCTATTAACCTTTCATTCTTTTTTATATTACTTTCCTGTTGTGATCTCATAGATCCTTTTTTTTGTTGTTGTTGTTATTGCACAGAACCTTTATTCTGTCTGCTGCGCATTTAGCCTGATGTGCTGGAGGAGGCAGGAGTTTAAAGGCAGAAGTTTCGCAGCGCGGCAGTGCAGTTTAACGGTGCATATAAACACAAAAATGCCCATGTCACAATGAACATATCCCCTGAAATTTTTTTTTCCCCAAGGACAGATTTAGCTCATTCAGCCTGTTAAAATCTTATGTATTAGTTCATAAAGCGCCGTGCGTCCTGTCCGTGCACAGCTGGAAAGAGAGATCCTTTTAAAACAATATAATCTATTAACCTTTCATTTATTTATTTATTGCATTATTTGCCTCTTGGAAATGATCACATTGATCCTCTTTTTGTTTGTTACTACACAAAAACCAACGTGATGACATCAGCTTGACGCACCAGAGTAAAAAAAAACAGCCACGCAGCTCGTCTGCAGGCGATCAGACCCGGGTCTGCTGGTAATGGGAAAGGAGTCACTTGCCGATTATTAGCAGGTTTACCCGTGTATAAAAAACCCACTTTTACATGCTAATTTTAGTGGGAAAGCGGTACTAGAGATCCATGTGGTAATGCAAGTGCATGGTTGCCAGGTCTGTGCAACAAAACCAGCCCAATGGCCGAAAAAAACTAGCCCAAAACCTAGAACTAGGTAAATAGAGTAGTTCGTTCTGCTACAGAAATTAAATACTCATACACAAGACATAAAAACATGGGTCTGCTCAACCTGCAGACAAAAACATCGGCAGTATGTTAAAAGTAGTCCAATTCCGTGGGAAAACCACGGACCTGGCAACCCTGTGCAAGTGTCTGTTACAGATAGAGAGCAGAGGAGAGAGACAGTGATGTCATTTGGTCTCTAACAGAACACTACCACCTGCTGACTGATGATAGTTTCAAAGCCCTGCACAAACACTGACACCCATAAAATGACCTGAATAAGAAAATATAGAAATTACAGACAGAACAGAATCCCTGCAGACATTTACACTGGTTTATTAATGATAGTTCAAAGTAAATATTTGATTTTAGGTAGGCCCTATAAACCTTTGGAAAACATTATTTATTTTGCCTTTAATTACCATAAGCAGTATTTTTTATTTGGTATTTGTTCATTTTTAACCTTTCTTATGTACAGGATAAAATTTTTTATACAACTAAATTGACCAGTTTTGGGTGTCCAGGGACCAAGGGCACCAGTCGATCGTAAGCTGGTTGGGCGTAATGTTGCATCAAACTTAGAAGTTACAACTAGCTAAAAGTTATACCCTGACAAGCACACTTCTAGACAATCAAAACACTAAGGCAGATAGAGGAGCGAAAAATGTCCTCTTCTTTACCTCATTATATTTGTCTTCTTTAAATATAAATATTTGTCTGTTGCCAGTGCTGAGTTGTTTTTTGTCTTTAATCTGGTATTTTGTAGCCTGGTAAGAGAGGAGACAGGCAGCAGACATCCTTACATGTCCATGTGATTGTAAATGCTTTTTGAATAAAAAAGAGTAGCACAATGGATGAAACAGTGAAAAAAATGGCACCTACCCCCTGGCTGAGCGTAAAGGGTGCTGTTATGCACAGACCGGAGGAGAGGAAGACAGAAACTTCATTTTATCTTCCACTCCAATGTATCACAGTTTATCAGAGGGCAGAAGAAAACACCACAGAGACTTTCACGGCACCAATGTGTTTCTTAGAATCTGCATAATTTATTCAGAAAATCAAGTCACTCCTGATGTGCATAGAAAGGCGTGTCAAAATTTGCCTCTGAATTATTAACATCATCTGGCCTTTTCATTTGCCTTAATATGTAAAGACCTTTAGACAACAACTTCATCGTCATAGGCAGGAAAGGGGAAGATACTATGCAATGCTGCGATCTATGGCAGCGTAGATTCGGTACAGAACGTGAGTGGTGTGATTAGTGGAAGCACCACTCACAAAGTATTGCGAACCTTCAAATCCTGTTGATGCAGTTTCTTTGTCTTTAGGTGGCACATGTGGGGTTTTCTTTTTCAGCCGAACACTAATATTGTCTAGATTTGTTTCACACATCCATCTGGAAGACCTTCGATAGAACATGTTTGGGAAAAGGGCAGAGCCTTTGAAAAACACTTTGAGTGTGATTGGATGAACGCTCTGTCTGTCACATCTCTACAGGCCAATCAGAGCAACAAAACACGTGACGTAGCTGTTACCGAGGTGCGCCACTACCGAGCAATAAATTCAATAGAGAACTGCATAACGTGAACCATGGCAACTATAGACATGTCAGTACATGACTTTTGTCGTTTTTAAAAAGAAAACAACTCACTGCTGTTCTTTGTTCTTCTTTTAACAAAGAAATGTCGTCAAGTTCTGATAAACTGGTGCTTTAGCAGCATACACGCTAATGTCTTTCGCCATAACGGAACCGGCCTCTTGTTGCTGCTTGCTTACGTCACAACTCTGCTGCACCTGAAAGTGCTGCCCCTAGCTGCTGATTGGTTCTGTCACTTTCTAACCGGGCCCAAACGGTTCAGACGGGAGCTTTGCAAGATGGATTTGCCAGTGAGAAACAAGGAAACAGGCGTATCCATCTGCTTTGCAAGGTTATAATTCATGTACACTGAAAGCAAATTTTTTCATAGTAGTTAAATTTCAGATTGACTGGGTAAAGTAATAAAGGCTGACCATGAGATTTTAAAACCTTGACCTTTTGTGTGACCATTACCTTTGACCTCCAAAATATTATCAGTTTATTCTTGAATGAGAGTTAACATACAGTATGTGTGAACACTGAGGAAAATCCATACAAGTATTCTTGAGATATCACATTAACAACTAAGGGATGCACATAGGAAGCATGACCTTGACCTTTGACCTCCTAAAAGTAATCAGTTCACCCTTGGGTCAGGGTGAAAATTTGAGCAAAGTTTGATGAAAATCCCTCAAAAGTTTGTAAAGAGGCATCATGTAGATTATCCAATCTAGAGTGCTACTATTGTGCTGTTTCCACAGCACCCTGAAGGATCCTTTAAATTATTTTTAATCAATATTGTAATTCTGATTTCTGCAAACAGGATGGAGCATCTTAAGTCTATCTTGACGATTTAGAATCATCCCTAATGAACTCTTTCTGTCTTTCAATGCAGATGTTTATATTTCACAGCGTCACCATCACAGTCCCGGAGAACTTCACCCAGTGTACCACCCATGGCAGTTTTGTCCAGCATTGGCAGGAGACTCTCTACAACATGTTTACCTTTGTGTGCCTCTTCCTTCTGCCTTTGGTCATCATGATTTTTTGTTACACGAGAATTCTCATTGAGATTTCAAGCCGTGTGGCCCGACACAGTTGTAAGTGTGATGTTTTCAAAAAGATGCTGGGGTGAAAATGCATGTTCTCAGACCCAAGGGGTAGTAAGTGTTTTTCTCTCTTTCAGTGGCATCTAGAGATGTGCACCTGCGTCGCTCCCACAACAACATCCCTAAAGCTCGAATGAGGACTCTCAAGATGAGCATCATCATCGTGACATCATTCATCATCTGTTGGACCCCATACTATCTACTGGGGCTGTGGTATTGGTTGTTTCCTGAAAAAATGGAGGAGACAGTCTCACATTCATTGACTCATATGCTGTTTATCTTTGGCCTCTTCAATGCCTGTCTTGATCCCATCACTTATGGTTTGTTCACCATTCATCTCCGCCAGGGTCTGAATAGGTGCTGTCGAAATGCAAACACACGGACTGATTTAGAAAACAACACCTGTCTTCAGATGACCCGTCTCTCGTCTCGCCAGCAGACTGCCTCAGGTGAGCTCAATTCAGACAGAGAGGAACAAAATGACAACAGCACAAAAAGTTGTTCAAGGCCGATCATCCCAATAAGCAAGATGTAACAGCTAGAGGCGTTTAAATGAAAGAGATTTTCCTGCCAATCAGTGTTGATATCACTTTCTAGAGATGAGAGCTCAATGATTATGCTTTGAAACGCTGAAGCTCAACAAAAATTAAATGTTTTTACATCAGTCATCTTTTCAATGCTGTTTCACTGATGTAATTGACACTGTGTTGTTGTTCAGACATGGTTTGTCCATCCCTCCATTTGCCACACATAATATCTCGGATTTCTCTGATCAGAATTCCCATGTCCAACACCAGAAGAGTGGGTTTAGAAAAGACAGACTGGCAGATTGAAAAACAGTTGCACCCTGTTGTTTACCTAAAACAAACACAGTTACGCACATTCAACACAGTGACACAACTAATGAATTCCAGCATGTACATACAACTATCTCCTTTGTTATTTCATGTGCTAAAAAACAGGGAAAATGGGGGCAAATGATTAAAGATAAAACATTAGCTGTGGGAGTAAAGAATGTTTGAATAAATGCTATGAAGGTTTCAGGGAGAATAACAGGTCTGGTTACTGCTATGTAACCTTTTTGTTTTTGTGTGATTTTTGCAAAACAATTCTCAATTTTACCACAACACTTTGAAATTGCTTTAATTTATCTGTGGTTTATGTGTGCAATGTGCAAGACTGTGGTTTTGTTTCATGACAAAAATGAATGTTATGATATTACTCTTTATTGACCATAATGGCCTTTTGCATAACTCTTATAGTACCATGTATTGAACGTACATGTGCAGCATGTTGTTGATGTGTTATTGACTGTATAATTTGTCCAGAATCAATTCTGTCTTCTCTATGTTGCTCAAAAGTCACGTTGAAGTAAATATCCCTGATAAATTGTGTTAAGTATTATTTTGTGAACTGTGTTGCTTTTGTGATGAGCCTAATTTATATTTATCTGTGATGGACAAGAGTTGGATTTTCTGATTTACTGCTGCTGAAAAGAAAAGAGCATTTGCTTTTGTTTTCATGGTGTTTTTCCTTTATTGAAAGGTGTGTAAGATGCTGTACTGTTTACTTTGGACGTGCATATTTTGAGAATAAAAATGTGTTGTTGTTTTTTTGTTGTTGCATTTGACGATGCATAAACAATGACTGAAGTTTGTAGATTTGTATTTAGCTTAAATGGCTCAGTAAATAGACAACTGAATGGTTTTGGAATGACAATGCTTTTAGTGCAGACCATTTTGTCTGATTTGTCATCCTGCATATATGTATTTATTCATATGGCAGATGGACAAAAATAATGTAAGGGATTGAGAGGAAGGAGGTAAAGTAAGGTAAAGCCAGTCAACATTGGTCTTATTTACCTCATAACTTGAACTGCTTTTATTTATGCAGACATCCTTGATTAATTACTTAACCTGAGCTGCTGTTATATAAATTTCTTATCCAGGGATTGTGAACCAGCAGATGAGGGTATAATATTTCATAGATATGAGTAAGAGAAGTTTAAAGATAAAGCTTGCTAGTTACCAGTTAACCTGACACGCAAGATGGATATCCACCTGGAAAACCACTCATACACAGCGTTTGGGAAAGGGCAGAGCCTTTGAAAAAAACTCAGAGGGTGATTGGATGAACGTTCTGTCTGTCACATCTTTATAGGCCAATCAGAGCAACAAAACACATGGCGCCATGGATGTGCGCCACTACCGAGCAGTAAATTCCACAGAGAACTGCATAACGCGAACCATGGCGACTGTAGACATGTCAGTACAAGACTTTTGTCATTTTTGAAAAGAAAATAATTAAATGCTGCTATTTGTTCTTCTTTAACAAATTTCACGATTTCAATATGGCCCAAGCAAACGTGTTACTACTTTGTTACTACGCATGATCCAAAGTGTACAATATGCAGCTTTACGTGACATAAGATAATTTCATTTATTTTATTTGTGTTAAATGTGCACATGAGGTGGGTGAGCCTTCTCACAGTATCTGAGTTCCAATGATAATAATCATGACTTCAACATCTGAGTACAGTACATAGATTACATTACTAATCAGGTGCTTTGGTTCGTATTATTTCTAGTTAATATGAATATCTTGATCATGATAGCACATGAATGTTTAAGTAGACTTTTATTCAATAATTTAACCAACAAGATAACTCTTCAATTTGGTGGAGTAAAGTTAAATGCAAGGATTTATGAAGTACCATTCTAATACTTCAGAGGCCTGAGGTACAGCAATATTCTAAGGTCTATTACAGTAATTTGCGTAATCTCTACAACATTAGCAGAAATGGCTGCAGGACATTTCAGCACCATTTAAGACTCCACATTATAAGACTCCACATTATAAGACTCCACATTTAATGTTATTGTCCACTAATTTTAAGTTAAATAACAAGAAAAAAGTTTATTGTGCTGTTTGCTTTATTTTTCACTTCAAATTTTCCCATTGATTAAATCAAGAGGGGAGATTGAGACAGTAGCTGTTGAGTCAATGAGAAATATAGTCTGAGGGATCCTTGGGGACATCTTGTGTCCTTTCCACAAATAACTTCCCTCCTTTTCAACCATTATATCCCAGCTCCGTTGTTCAGTTTGGCATGATGACAGGTTCATGCCATCTCCTCTGTGTCTACTGTCATGACGGCTATGCTGGTATTATTATTATTATTTCTTTTTTAATGCATAATTTCTAGGCAGATCTTTATGTGCAAGAAATGGCAAAAAATAATGTTCATTGTTGCACTGAGTTCTCTAAATATATGCTTTATTTAATCCTTTTGTTTTTTGGCAGCTATTCATTTATAAATCTTTTCAAAAATCCAGCTGTGAAACACTGACAGTATTCCCCCTTCACCTATCTGAGGCTTGCAGAAGTATTCTTAAAATATATCTTTACGAGTGAGCTGAAATTTCGTGATCATAATAATAGCACTAAACCTCAGAAACCTGCAATAAAATCTTCCAAGACTACAAAGACTTTGCATTTCTGATGTACCATCTACACTAAATCTAAATGTATAGCATGGCGTCATTAATCGTAATATGGTCTATTGTAGTAAACATGTCAGAAAAGTTTGCATTTTTTACAATAATGAAAAAATGTTTCAAGCAAACAAATCATGCTTTCTCACTATTATCATGCAGTTAAGTGAAATTTAACCTGTCAGCATCATGACTGCTTTCTGACATTGAGCTATTTTCTCCATCTGTAGAGATCAGTTTTGATATCTAATGACAGCTCCCTGATGGCTGCACTCCATGTGTGGAAAAACTCACTACAGTCAGAGATGACCAAGCATCATGATCATAACAAACAACATAAACTGTGAGATAAAACAATACATCTTTAATCAGTCACATAAAAAACACTGACCACATCTGGCCATAGAGAACAGGGTTTCATATAATATCTTGAACATTCTTAGTTGTAATGAGAGTGAAAATGACTACAGCTCATAATAGCTCTAAGTTTCTGCTCCAAATGAAAATGTCTGTATGTGGCCTCACTGAACCCTGGCATATGTTGAAGAAGCCAGGAAAGGAAAGGAGATTTGTATTCAGATATCATATATCAGTGTTTGAGCAGGAAGAGGAGAAAATGAAGAGGAGGTGGTGATTTCAGATATACTCAATAACAAATTGATGTCAATCTAAATAAGTAGTATTAAGGATTTTACATTAGCTGTCTGACATAGGGAAAAAACTGCATTCATCAATTTAAAGGACTGCCTGTTAAAGACATTTAATAAAAATAATTGTTATGATTGCCTTCAGATGTGTTTCTAGGAAAAGTGCACTTTAGCCAACTAAGATGTTTGTGATTGCAGGCAAATGCTGATTTTAAACTTTATTTTTCACACCACTGATTCAGGACTGTTAAGGTTTTTTATTTAATGGTGCTGTGCATGTTTAAATTGGACAAAATAATCAAATGGATCTGATACTAAGACTGGTCTCTTCTGGTTGAAAAGCTAAAATTACTCCATCATCAGTAAATTGTCAACACCTGAAAATCTAAATTCTACTGACCAAAACACTACCAATGACATACAAGAAAAGTCTGGTAAATGTCTTTAATAGCTTTAATTTGAGACTTTTTCTTTAATATATGGTTCTCAAAGAAACAAAAACATGTGCTTTTGAAGCACTGCCTCGTGATTGCATCTGATTTCATAATTACGATTAAGTATTGTGAGTTTCCTGATGCTATTTTTAGCTCAGTAAGTCTCGACTGGACAGCCTCTATGTGAAATGATGTTTGTGTTAATTGGACTGCTTGCTGTGCAAGCCATAGCAACAGCATGAGAATAGAGCCTTGTCATTTCTTGCCCCAACACTTCAATAACTGTCAAATGCCTAGTGCAATAAAGCGATTGTTAGGAGGATTTATGAGCTATAATATTTAAATTATCGTGGTTATCACCAATCACAGGAAGGCAACCGAGAGCATCAATATAGTCTGACTTTTGAATTACAACATGCTCACATGACTCCCAATAACTTCAAGGATTGAAACATTTACACATTTGTATTGCTAAGCACCTTCATATTTTCTTACTGAAAAAGATCATTTTCTTGCTCAACAAATTACCTTTAATATTAATTTACTTCATCTATAAGTGATCAAACATTATCAGTTTTAGGTCTTTTTTGGGGCATCACTATAAGTAAATATTTAACAACAAACCTAGAGTTTATTAGATGATTTTCAAGCATAACTTTAAGAAATAATTGAGTTGTGAGAAAGAAAAAAAGAACATTTTCATTGTTATGCCTGATTCAGCCACTGTGCCTCTTAACTACATGTTTATCCTGCAGCTGAGGAAATGACTCATGTGCTGGAGGCTCTACTTTTGGGGCCGTATTCAATAAAAAGACAAAATAAAAAAGAATCATGTCTTAAGCAAACAGCAGTGTGGTAAAGTGAAGACTAAACAGTCTCTAGTCTTTGTTGATAGAGTCATGCTCAAGGCAGCCACTTGTTTTTCCCTGTGAGTCATAAAAAAGGGCCACTGTTATTTAGAGATGCACTCATTCCATTTTAGTTGGCAGATACTGATTTTTGAAATTGTAATTGATGACCAAAAAGTACCTTTTCAATAATAATTAACTGATTTTATTTTGACAACAAAAACTCTGTTAATTAACTATTATACAAATACTCCTAACAGACGTAGATGACTAGACCATCTCTTATTCTCACTAATATCCCCCAGAAACTAGGAATGTGTTAACCCTTTAATCCTATTTTTTGATTATTTTTACACCATCATCTAAGCTGGAGGTTTTCTGCTTCAAACTCTTTAGTTTTATCCTCTCTGACCCCTGAGGGAATTACCAACTGAACAACAAATAACTACAATCAGTGACTATTTGATAAGCTACTACTCACAGCCTCTGTCTAGCTCACTGCTTCAATGAACATTATTTGTGGTTACAAAGAGCTTTAATATGTTTTATCTATTAATTCAAAATATTCATTTACTTCCTGAAAAGCCATGAACTGTACATGTGGCCAAAGTTTTTAATAAGGTTTTATCATTTTCATGTCCTTCTGTAATCAAATCATGCTAAGGGGATATTAATCAGGTAATATTTTTAGATACTGTGCTCGCCCAGCTGACTGCATGCTAGAGAGAGCAGAGGTGGATATATACAGGGAAATGTGCTTTATTAATCCTCCAGTGTGTCTGAGCTTGTTCCTCCTCTGCTGGTGGGTGCCTCACGTTTTAAGTGGCATGTTAGATTGTATGTTTATGGCTGCCCAGCAGTGATTGTGTTGCTGTCTGCACAGCATGAAACAATTTGTGTGTTAATTTAAGGCGGGCGCAACAGGGGTTATATTTGTGAGAACCATCAGGTCAGGGCTGAGCATACCAAAAACAAGCAGGTCAAAAAGCCAGAATGATTGCTAATTATGTTTGACAATAAAAAAATAAACAAAAAAGAAAGTCACACACAGACCTGCTGGTGGCCAACCATGTTATTTCTGTGGTGTGCTGCTAATCAGTAACTTCAAATCCTAGCTTTGAGGGGAAAAAAATAATGGTAATGTAAAATAGGATTGTTAATTATTAGGTGTTAAAACTGTATACGCATCAAGATGATATGAAACCTGGTAAAATGAATTAAACAGTGCAAACTGCATTTGCTGTCAATCCCACCACAGTAGAAAAAAACAGCACTTCTGTCTTCACCCATTAAAATAAAAGTCCCCGAAAACCCTACTATTACTCAGAGATAAACTTAAATTCAAAGAGCTTTATGTTACGATGAGATATGTATATGGTGTCCATTAAACACCTGTTTCAACACATTTAGAATGTCTATTTTAAACAAGATGTGCAATATTCTGATGAAGGCATTATGTAAGCCGGCCTCCTACAGCTCTGAATGAAAAATAACATGCAACCAAACCAGTGAAGAGGCCTGCATACATGCAGCAAAAATACTTCAGCCTCAGACACAAAGATCAAACAAACTCAGCTGCCAGACACCATAGGTGAAGTCCATATCTTACTCATAATATAACCAGGCAACAAATTGATGCATACATTGGAACATTTTTGGATGAGATCATACACCAGCTTCACGATCTGAAAGTAAACTCTCATTACAGCACTTCTCCGTGCTCATATTGAACAAGATAAAACAGGAGAGGTGTCACATTTTGCCATTAATCATTCATAGAAATCAGTGTAATTGCTGTTTTGTCAGCGTCACACAACAGGTGGGTTGTGTGATGCTTTGTTAAAGCGTCACAAAAAAGTGTATGCATTAAAACTTTGTACATAAGTCAGAAGGCACAGCTTTACTGCTCCCTTATCGCTGCACATATGCACCTGCGCACAGAGACGCTGAACTGTTATGCAGTTATTTAGGGAAATAAACATCTCTTTCAATGCAAATTGGCCTTATTGCATTAAGCATCTGACAAGGTTGGTAAATCACGGTTTAAATAGAGTAAAGATTAGCCTACTTTCTGTGAAAGCTGATGAAGTGTGTTGGCGTTTTTTATGACACCAACTGTGCACAGAGCAGGAAACAATTCCACCTCTCATTTGTATGGTAAATAATGATAAATAATGTGTAAATAAGGTCAGTAAATATTACTTTGATATTGCTATTACTAAGCCATAACCAAGACTAAAATCAGTCCGAGGTTGTATTCACATTTGCTAGTCCTGGGGACTCTGTTCGGTTTAGGCCTAAATTGGCAACATTGTTGAACTTTCCTGTGGTTTAGTTTGCTTTCACATTGCACTTGGTCAAATGGACCAATGCGTCTGGATAAAACTAAGCAGTTATATGTTTGTGGCGCTGTCATCCCAAACGAAGAGCAGTGAAAAAGAGAAGGAGACATAGAAGAGGACCACACCAGAAATCCATCTCCATCAGCAGGTCTGTTTTTACTACATAAACGATGAAACAACCCTGAATTGATGCTGTCTTGAGTTTTTGCTATTGCCCTTAGGGATAATGAGCAGAGAGCAAGGCAGTAAGCATTCCAGCATGTCATTCTTGACATGAGATTAATGACGTGGTACAGAAGAAGGTGAGCCAAAATGAGAGTGAAAAACTATGATGTGTATCCATAGTTACACGGGTGCCGAGCAGGGTAATGACATTTATTTGAATGTATTAAATGACAAATACGTCTGTAAATCATTACGTTTTATGCCACTCCCTGTCTTTGGTTCACACTTAGGTCTTTTTTGCTTTCACACCTGAAATGAACCCCATCAGGGTTTGTTTGGAAGTGAACTGAGACCCCAGTTGGACCAGAGTCCACTTGTTTGGTCTGCACCAGGGCTGTATGAGATTTCACACCACCACCATCAATAGGCTAAAATATTTTGAGTTTTCATCTGCAAAAACTAGACTAAAACAATGAAAGGCAAAAAGTGACTAAAATTAGCATTTTAATCTAAAGACTAACATAAGTCTAAATCTAAATAAGCTGCCAAATTAAACACTGGACCTGTTATGAAGCGCCTATTGTAAGATGTTAAAAAGCCTTAAAATTTACTAGTGGGGCATTTTCGATGTATCTAATGTCATAGATAAACATTAAAATCTCTTAAGCCTTTTTTTTTTTTTTTTTAATCACAGACCTTATTTCAGGCACTTCTAAAAAACTCATTCAAAAACCCATGGAGTCAGAGACAAGTAAACCAGAGATGCTAAAATGCTAATGTACTTCAGGATTTTAGGACTCATTACTGCACTATTTTATATCTTTATTGTGAACCTCCATGCAGATATTTTAGAAGTGATTACATATACATAATTGAAATTATATCTGTGACGCAAACACTGTTCAAACAAAAACCTTATATAATAGCACTTCAAAATGAAAAGCACAATACTTTGGTACGAATGGTACACAATATAGTTAAATTTTAAATCATATGAAGTATATGAAGATGTTGTTTTTAATGGCTGCGAGCCTGTGTCTTTGCTGTTGCTGTTCAGTGAACTGAAACACCCACACATTGGTATTGGTGCCGACATGGCCTAAAAATCAGCAAAAACAAGTTGATCCCACTGGAATTATTAAAGCAAATACTGCCACTGACACATCTCTGTGTCTGTCTCAGAAACTCAAAGAAAGTTGTCCATTTTAGCGAAATACTGCTGTTGGGCTTTGGGTCTGCTACAGAGACTATAATCCAAGAACACTCTCAGAAGACTGAAGTATTTCTCCTTATCGATTTGAAGTTTCTGTTGCCTGAATGTAAAGCTTTGAATGGTCTGGCTCATACTTACTATTCCAAAGTCCTCTGCTCATGCTTGACTCAAAATCCCCTCAGGTTGAATTAAACGTTTTTTCTGTGCATCAATCTAGGCTAAATCTTGAGGGAAGAAGTGTGTTTGAGGTCACAGCCTCCGGATTAAAGAGCAACCATCCTCAGTGCATCATATCTGCTCCCATGATTGACACATTAAAATATGGCCTCACATCCTTTTTTCCCTTGGGCCTATGAGTCTGCCTGACATGCATATAAATGCAGTGCTGTCTGTCTTTGTATGTTTCTGTGCTGTATTTATAGTTTTGTTGTTGCAGTGGTCCAGCCCATCAATTATTTTACATCTCTCTACAGCTAATCTTGCTTTTGGTGTTGCATGCATGAATTCATTACTGGTGTTTGAAAAAGAATCTCAGATATAAACTTAGACTCAAATATGGACATATCAATGGCCAAATTGAAAACCTCCTATCTGCAGGATTTTCTGATTTGTAGATTTCACTTTGGATGATGAGAACAAAGAAGGCTGCTCATAGTATTGTTAACATATTATAACAATATAGTCCAAAAACAGTGTATTATGTATAGGGTATCCAAAACAATAAGCATTCTGCAAGGAAACAAGAAGTATTTCATAGTTTTCTTAAAAAGGTGCATTTTTTTAGATAGGTGGTTTAGCTTTTCAGCCACTGATATATTAATAGGTATGAGTCAGTGCAAGTTGCTCTGCTTTGTTCTGAAATGACGGGAAGATTAATCAGCATAATTCTCTGGCAATATCCTGAAAGAGTGCGGATGTAAACACATGTTATGATTGATGGGGAACACATGGTTTGCTTGGATATAAAACAGTAAATCACATCGAGAGGAAAACAACACTCATCAGTCAACTTTTATTGATTTAACTGAAATAAAATTTTAAACCAATCAAACTTTCCGGTTTACCTCTGTCTTCATTTTAATTTTTTATATTATATCACCATGACTATAATTGTTATCCTCATATTAACCCTTTGATTATGTCTTTACACTCAGAAAACATACTGTATGATCAGGCATGAAAATAACCTCAGTAGAATAATTTGTCTAGGTCTTCTATGAACCATAAAATCTGTATTTCTACTCATTTCTACAACCTTTTGCATTCAACTGATTTTGTGGCATAACAATAATTTTAAAATTGATTTTTCCTATCCATTTTCTCAGCAAGGTCAAACCCAGATTCATGATCTATTATTTAAGTTTATAATATACAATAATATCACCTATTAAAACACCTTAAAATTCTGATAGAAGCAGGTTTCCCCAAGAAAAGTTTTTGGCCACATGGTCAGCACCTTAAATAAGACTAGTGGGTCCCTTCCATAAAGCCAGACAGTTAACAACTGACACTTGAAAGTGGCACTGGGAAATTAATCAAGTTTTAGTTTCAATCACGATTTTAGCTTCCTACGATCATGAAATGAAGATAATCATGACTAAATGATTACTGTGAATGTGCGGTTCTGTTCCTAGGACTTGTACTCTGGTAAAAGTTTGTTTGTCTGTTGCCAAACTTGATTAACTGTTATTATAGATATTATTTTGGTGTTTATGTTTTCTTCACTCATTTTTTCCAATTTATTTTTAACAATTTATGCTTTTTTGTCAAAAAGCATAGTGTCCATTTTTGATGAATGTGTTGGACATGTTTTTAAATCAACAAGTGAGTGGGTTTTATAATCACGATCCCTAAACCAATCAAAATAATCAGGGCTATGTCTTTTGCCATAATGGTATAGCTGCTTTAAAGTCTTAATGCTTCAAAAGAAACACAAGGTAAACGAGTAGAGACACTTTACACAAATAATGACGCCAGCAACCAGTATGCAAGCTTCATGCCCACATACAGACTCATGATCAATTCATTTATTATGAAGATGCATGATATTATCAGCATGACATAGGTATGGGCAGATAACTTTAAAAGTTAAATATGGGTAATGATATAAACATTTCTGCTGATATATACACATCAGCAGTATATACATTATTTATCAGCTTTTAAAATTGGTAAAATATACAGTACAACTGCCCCATCAGGTACAGGGTATTTTCTAGGGCTTTAAACACTCAAGGAGGCCCATGAGCCCTGAAAATTATGAATGAAGCAACAAATAAAATCTAAGACTGGCTACTTCCCTGCTCCTACCTCAGATCTGCTCAACTCAGCCTCTCTTTGCATGGGAGACACTTGGTGTCCTTTATGATTTTAAAAGGCAGGAATAACAGTATTGGTACAGGCAAAAGTCCAGTCATTCCTCCCTTATTGGAGCCACCTGTGCCCTGACCACTTTTTATTTTTATCCATTCATTGTGTCATATGGCTAACAAAACTTTATTCACTCTGTTGACTGCACTATAGACACACTATATATGATGTATGCGTGGTTCATTATTGTCCTGTGCCAGTATCATTGATGCTTACTGTACACACTGATTCATTTACACCAGGGGTCGGCAACCGGCGACTCTGGAGCCGCATGCGGCTCTTTTGTCCCTCCCAAGTGGCTCTCTGCAGCTTTGCCAGAGAAATTGAATAAAGGAAACATTTTTTTAACATAAAAAAAAGTTTTTCTAATGCTTAATTGAGAAATTTTTGCATATTTTATCAGTGAAAAATGCAGCATTTTTATTTACTTCTAACTTTATTTTTAAATATATTTTAATCATAATGCCATGGTGTAGCACAAATTGGCGCTTTCCTGTCTTGGAAACAAAGGTCAGGACACGGTCGTGTTATAAGTGACACCTGAAGCAGGAGTTTAATGCACATCACACAAGTTAAGTTTTTAATTTCTGGGATCTGGTTTAGCACAGCAAGAGAGATGGAGGGAATGTTAAAAAAATAATCAACTTTGATATGTTTAATTAAACCGATGCCTCCATTGGACCTTAAGAGGACTAAAGTAGTGTCAACAGAGAATTGTGGTAATAAATCTAACAACTGCATGAAAAACTGAGACAATTACACACTTAACAGCATCAGTCACATGAAGAAAGAGAAAGGAGGCCAAGCGACCAATAGTGGGCTGTTTGTGCAAAATCAACAGGTGCTCATATTTGTATAGTTATTCTCCACTCTGCTGCTGTGAAGTTTTTATTTTTATTCAGAAAATTGACAAATTTGATGATGATTTAAATATTTTGGTGTGTAATGAATCTAAGTTTTAGCATAGGAGTTGGCATTTGTTGTAAAAGATGAGATTGTTGATGTTTGTAAGGCAAGGCAAGGCAAGTTTATTTGTATAGCACATTTCAGCAACAAGGCAATTCAAAGTGCTTCACACAGGTCATTAAAATGCATTGACAAAGGGAAAAAGAAACCAGAATGTACCAGAATGACGTGTTAATGTGGCGCTGTCTGTGGCTGTCCGATAATGATAGCTGTCACATCGGGAGTGAAGGAGGGAGAAAGGCTTTAAAAAGCTCATTCAACTCTCTCCTGGATATTTGGAGTGATTGCTCTGGGTTGTCTTATGATGGGGTCCGTGACCCAGTAATCATGGATGCTGTTATTTATTGGGCCATACAAGTCTTTCTTACTGCATTCCTGTATGTGACGTAGACAAACAGACAGCAGCGTATGATAGAGAGGAGATGAAATAGAGAAGGTTTCATCCGTAGGTGAACAGTAGGCTACTACAATATCCTGTATTGACTCTGTCTGACAGTAGGTGTAATGAGCGTGTGTGGGTGAATAAAGTCATGATAATGATTACAATAAATAATTGCAGGCTGATAATAGCACTTATAAAAAAATAATGAAATATGTGCAAAGTTGTTTCTATTGTAGTTCAAAATCCATAAATACCTCAAAATGAAAATCCAGATTAAAATGCCAAGAAAGAATACAATAACATGACTGACTGGAGAGTTATCAGTGTGATAAAACATCTAGATAGCAGCTGGATAGCTCAGTGGTTAGCATTGTTGATTGTGGTATGGGAAATTAGGGGTTTAAATCCCAGTCAGAGCACCTGTGTCCATTGTGGGCCCTTGGACAAGGTCCTTCATGCCAGGAACATCTGTCCCAGATGTAGGTCGCTTTGGATAAAAGTGTCTGCTAAATGACATTGGAATGTAACATCTCAATGGACGGCCACATTCTTTTGCTCAATCAGTTATGTCACTATGTCTTGCGGCGCTTCAACGATTGTCTTGAAGGGGGTATGGACCAAAATGGCTCTTTCAACAGAAGAGGTTGTAGACCCCTGGTTTACACAGTATAAGTTCATATCATGTAAAAGGATTTAAAGAAATGTTGTTTTAAATAAGACTTTACGTTCTCATTGGATTACTGGAGAATAAACTGCTATTTATATTCTGTTAGGGTGGTTAACACGTAGGTTTTTTCAGAATTAGAAACTTAATTCTTTAAAGATAAACCTGACAAAGCTTTGTAGATTAAAAAACATTCAAATACTTTTGCATCACATTTTTTGGGACCTCTTGGATTTATCTGCTTAAAATCACAGTATTCTGCAGTACTTTGACATTTATATCGATGTTTGATTAAGCATCTATCATCTTGTGTTTCTTGTGTTTTCTGTGTAACTATATAGAGAGAAGGATTACTGTGTGTACACTCTCTTTAATTTATCTACTATTCCGTCCTTTTTAAGCTGTGTTATAAATGTTTCCTTTAAACACTGGAGAGCACTTTGAATTGTTTTATGCATGACTTGGGCTCTATAATTGAACTAGCCTTAACTTCCCTATTTTTATTTCATAACTCCTCTACTTTTAAGCTCTGAAAAGTCTGTTGAGACACTGTTTGGAATGAACTTTTTAGGGGAAGTACTCCGAACCCATCAAAGACATTGAAAATTAAAGGATCTTCTAGTTCAATGTTTCACAGACTCTTTTTTTCTGGTGACCCACTTATTACAAGATACAAGCCCTGGCAACCTAACAAGTTAGTTTTCTCTAAATTATTGCTTGTTAAATGTCTCTTCTGAGTATTCCTCAGCCACTTGGTTGAGCTGATGGCAAGTGCTCGCTTGGATACGTTATTTCTGGACTCACTCTGGTCTAAAGTAGTAGTAGCAAAGATATTATAGATACTTAACATCTTCCACAACCCAACCGTGGGTTCTGACCTCGACTTTAGTAATGAGTGTTCTAGTTTACTTCATTTTAAAACCCTTTGAAAGATTTAAACACAGTCAGAGGGAATTAAAATGCATCATAAAGATAGCTGCCAAGATCTTCTGATTTTCGTTGTCTTGACTGTGATAATAAAACATGTCAAATTATTTTATTAACAGTCATGCTTAGATTTTGCTTTTTAATTTAAATTAGGATTTAAGATATGATGGATATGAAAATCAACCATTGAAAGGGGCCAGGCATTATAAATCCCTCCAAGGTCAATTGTTCATCCCAGACAAGCAATTCAGTGGTTCTATTTTTATGGAAATGACTGTGGCTGAAATTAAAACACTAACTGACCTTATCCACAAAGAGCCCATGGGATTTAGAGACAGCACCTTTGAGCTCCACTTTCAAATTAATTCATGATACTGAAATCTATTGTGGAATTATGTATGGACAGGTAATGTTGCATTTAAGGCACTGACTGGACACAAACAGTGGAGGCAATAGCTGCCCACCAAATTTTCATCATCTTATGGTGATCAACACAAAGCCTCTACAAAGGACTTTTTAGAGCCCTGAGATTTTTTTCCTGGATACAGCAACTTCATAAACAAGAGATAAATTCAGAAGATGGCAGCTTCCCAAAATTACTGCCAAAGCATCAAACAAAAAAAAAAAATGTTCAGATATATGAAAGTTAAAAAAAACTTTTCTCATACCATTTTTGATAAACTGTAAATTCCCTCCTCTGACCTCCTCCTTATCTCCTCCTGACATCTCTGACACCTTTCTCCCTCTCTGTCACTCATTTCTGCCTTTGCATGTTTTTACTTCCTGTGCTTCCTCCTCCTCCTTGCCTTCTATCACCACACAATATCACATCTCTTTCCCTTCCTCTCCTGCATTCGTTCTTTACTCAGTCTTCCACTTCTCAAATAATGATGTCCTCTTCTCCTTCCCTTTCTCTCCTCTATTAAGCATGACTTTTACTGTTTACTCCAATCTTACTTCACTCATTATCAATTCTACTCTTGTCCTGATCCATTTCCTTTTACTCCCTAGGTTTCTCCCTGGCCTTTCTGCTTCACTCTTAATCATTCTCAACCCTACCCATCTGACGTCAGTTTTCTGATTTCTATGCCTCTAAATTAAGCAGTTTGTTATTATTTCATAAAATGACACTTTTTGCAGTTTCACCTACTGAAACATTGGTTGCGCCACCTGATATCTGAAACTCATTTCTCATTTTAAATAAACTGGCAAATACTTTGGCATATGATGTTACTTTTAATCCTGTTATAAAGTGGATCTATATAGTTCTCAAATAATATCAAGAGTTTTATGGTTGAATAAATTTATAGCAATTTACAATGGTTGTATCACGAAAGTGTACCCACACAGCTGTGACTGAAAAGTTTGATTTTTTTCGTTTTTTTTTTTTTTTTTTTTTTAAAGATCTACAAAACATTTCACTTGGCACATGAGTGTCATCTGGAATTAATGGGTGATAATTATTCTACAGTCTGTTTTTATCACTTCATTTTAAAGTAAAATACCCATTGTTGCAATTGCTCTATCCTGACAATTAAGGACTCAGGGACACGTTTTTTTATTATGTTAACTAGCCTACTTTATGTTGATGAATTGTAATAGGCTAGCATTTCTTATAATAATAATGATAAGGTATTCTAAACTAAATTTCTCACGATTAAACTGTCATCTTAAACAGTGTCTATAATCTGTTCATTCACTCGGACGGTCGCACCACCTGACATTTTAGGGTTAAGATGCCAAAACATGAAATTGATTATATTATTCGCAAACTGAAGACGTATACAAACAACTCAGGTTTCATAAAAGAAACTGATAAATGCCATGAACTATGTTTTTAAGGAAATAATAGATTGGGACTGAAACATTATCCACGTCATGTCACAAACCAATTTACATTCTTCTCTTTGTTACCCTGATCTGCATGTGCAGTAGCCGTCGAAACCAATAGCAACCAACGCGCTGGTCCGTCACTTAAAGCAGACCGGCTTGTTGTCCGTCTGAAAACCTGTTCGTAGTGAAACAAATACGTTTTGCTCAGTTGCCGTGTAAGAAGTAAGTCGACTAGAAAATTAGCTTGGTGAATGATGAAGTTTTAGAATTTAGATAAACTACCTGAATTTGAATTTGATCCTTAAGAAAAAACAACTTTGATAAGGATGAAAACAAGAAACTGATTTACTAACATTAGCGACTGTTTATCGCTATCGTATCTGCGGCTCGATCTTCTAACGTGGCTGAACTCTACCTTCCTGGAACAACCTGTTCTTGTTGGATTAAACCATGGAAGCGGTGGTAAAATTTACAAGCCAAAGCCAGGGAAGAGACCGTATATTCAGGTGAGCTGCCAGAAACATTTGAAACATGAAACGAAACTGCTGACGCTGAATTTAAAGTTGCTAAGAATGCGTTGAACTGAACGTGGTGAGAGGAGGCTGCAGCGTTAACTTTCTCCCCCACCTTCTTTCTCTCTCTGTTTTTTTTTATTTCAGGGCAACACAATATGCATGTGCACTGTCGATATATCTATTTCGAAACAACGCTGAAAGTAAGGACCTGGTGGCTAAACTTAAAAGTCTGGAAGCCACCATGAGTGCTGGACGGAAACGTGAGTATGACAGTTCACCTAAAGATGAGGGCGGGGTCCTTCAGTGATTACAGCAGTGTACTGAGTGTTTTCAGGACTCTAAAATAGTAGGAGGAATGAAATAAAACTTACTCTAAAAATACAGTTAAAATGGTAGTAGTTACAGGTACGGTATGTGAGTCCTGAAGCTTCATGGCCATGCCATGAATGTGCGTAGTGCACGATAGAGTTATACCTTTGCTCTCAATAGTAACAGTGCAGCACTAAACTGTTTGTAAAAAATTTCCTGGCTTCGCTCCAAGTCCAACTTTTCTCTTTATTGCTTTTACTTGTTCTTTTGTTAACTCTGCTATCTGTGGCTTTACTGAAACCGTGGTCATCAGTACTGTTAAAGGTTTAGCCAACTGTGTATTAAAAGCCCCAGCAGCCATCGTCAAATAGCATATTCAAGTTGACTAACAGTCTAAGACAATCAAAAGTACAGCTGGCTTGTTCTTTTCACCACTATCCCTCAGTAGTTAGCCTTTCAATCAAGGTTTGTTCAGATAACTTTCCAAGTTAATATGTTTTCCTCTGTATTCTAATTATAAATTTCCTTCTGAGCACCACTGTGTCTGTGAATTACATTTAGCTGTCCTCTTACAGATTCACTATTAGGGCTTTGCATGCTTTGCTTTGCTTTGCAGACTTGCATGCTAATTGAGAGAAATGAAACCGTCCTACCTCTTCATTATTCCATGCTTCTCTCATTGGTGTAATATATCTGTGGTCTGCTGCATAATCATCTGAAATTACCTGAGAGGCTGACAATTTATCCTGTTCTTTGCACTCAAAGAACCCTGGTGTGTTTCTCTACAAATACAAAGAGGTCTCATCAACAGGGTCAGGATAAAGTCTCAATAGCTCACTCTCTAAGGCCAAAAAACCCAGAGCTGAGTCCCTGCAAATAACACTTTTAATTGTTTTCTCTCTCCACCTTGCCATTAACCCAGAAAGTTATCACTAATTCAATACTTCCGTTTGTTCTATGAAAACTTTTTGGCAAAGCTCACCTTCGTGCAAGAAATACTTAAACACTTATCAGAACGGAGCGGAATGGGTGGAACTGGAGCCTGTTTTTGGGTAATTGCTGCCGAGTGTCGTGTTATTTTTGGTAGTATATGTATAAGCCTTGACGTGATGGTTTAAAAAAAATGTGGAAACAATGTTGCTCTGAATTTTTATTAAGATTTAAACAAAGGAATGTTAGAAGCTTTTACATTTGTGCCCAGGAAAGTTTTATGACACCAAACCAGTATGATGTTTTAGATAATGACACTTGGGAAGATGGATGCTTTCATATGTAATGTAGTAAAAGCAAAAACTGTGGCTTCTTCCCAATACAACATTTTGTCCTACCTCTGAGCCCTGCACCTATGTTGTGTAAGGGTCGACTGATAGTGGTTTTCCAGTGCTGATATTAATACCAATTATTAGCAGTGCATGTGACCGATGAGTGATATTTGGAACCCATATGACAAACAAAAAAGTAAAATTGCATGTTAAAAAATCAAGGAAAATAAACAATTTAGCACTAGGTCTGAGAAAAGGCAAAAACCAACACTGTAGCAGCAGGAAAATGGACATGATGCTGTATAGTCCTTGTGTCAGTGCCACCCAGACCTCAGGGTTTATTGGCTGGTATTTGTGTGATACAAAAGTTCAAAGTTCAAAATATGCTAAATGGCATGAATAGTTGATACCTTTGTTGCCAAAGCAGAGTACATTAAAAACAAGTACTAATAATGACAATCACAACAGTAATATTGATAAATAAAAAATACTAAAAAACACAAAGTTAATGACTATTGCAAAACTTATTAATATCTCTAATGCGGTGACATTTAGAAACAAAACGTGCAGCAGGGTGTATTTGTTGAGATTCTTCTGCTAGACATAGTCTCACTTCTTCATGTGATCCTGCTGCTGTAGCTTGGCTCAGAAAATTCTTTCTTACAGCTTCATACAGCGGCCAGATGAGGAAAAAGTGGGTTTCATTTTCAGTTTTTCCCAATTCACAGTGTTTACAAAGTCTTTGGTCTCTTGGTTTCCATTTTTTATGACGACCTGTTTTCATTTCTAATGGGACACCAAGTCAGTCAGATAGTGTTGTGGGCGAGGTGGAGAGAGTAAAAACAAACCGGAGGGGAAGACACATTTTGCAGTGGAGCCAAAGTAGCAAACCTTTGAATTAATTGATTTTGGCTAATTACCTGTAAATAACATGCTGATACTGATAACTGACTAAATGCCAAATACTGGCATCAATAATCGGCCAGGCCAATAATCAGTGTGCATGAATGTGCAGGAGTAGGGTGTTTGAATGATGAGTACGATGACGTGTTTGGGACAGATGGACCTTCAAATGAAGAGTCTATAGAGGCAAACTTAAAGTTAAGTGTTATTGAAAATCTTCCAAACCCTTGTG
This sequence comes from Cheilinus undulatus, assembly GCF_018320785.1. Lineage (NCBI taxonomy): Eukaryota > Metazoa > Chordata > Actinopteri > Labriformes > Labridae > Cheilinus > Cheilinus undulatus. The sequence goes on along the minus strand of NC_054873.1, from coordinate 23,809,967 downwards.
AATCATTGGCAATATTTGAAAATCATAACTATCTAATAACATACTTTAATGTTGAATATAAAACTGAAATCCCTGTGCACAGCCGAGGTTGTCAGGTGCCAGTCGGTTGCAGGAGCAAAGTAAACAAAGAGGAATAATCTGCCTTACACTGAAAGTCATTTTCAGTGTGCGGTGGATAATTTTTCTTTGTATACTTTAATGTTGTTTTGATCTTTTCCCTTTGATTGGTCTCATTTTGTAGGGGAAGATTTCACCACTGCCCCTTGTAACTCTGTTTGAGCGGGAAAGGGGGCAGGGGTAAAACTTTGTGACTGAGCCTAAGGCTTATGGGGCTTTTCCATTACATTGAGCAGCTATGCTCTACTTGGTTTGACTCAGCACGGCAGCCCAGCAAGGCAGGGGATTTGCTTTTTCACCACAACCGACCTAACTGTTTGAGGACTCAGTCCAGAGCTGATGCAGCGTCTTGAGTCGTTGATGTTAAATAGCTTGGTTTGGATTGGCATGGCCAAAAGTCATAGTAGAAATACCTCTTAGTCCCAGTACACCCCTCGCCCCTACCACATATCCCTACACCTGTGTTTGCCTGTTCATGTCTAGGGGTAGGGGTATCCTGATTCATGCTGGAATGGAGAGGTAGAGCGAAGTGCTAGGGGTACATGGCCCTTCAGACAGATTTCATAAAGGGACACTCCAAAATAAGTATTTTGTTTTTTTTCCCAGAATACCTTGTGAACCATAAGAAAGATGGCTGATCAAGCATCAAAAGAAGTGTGCATTTTTAACTAGTTTCTTTGTTAAAAAAATAATTAAACATTTTTAAACACATCTAATATTATGAGTTAAAATTTCCTCAATGCGTTATGGTCCAATTATCCCAAACAAACATTTAAAAAATGTTTGCAACAAAATGTCTGGTGTTGTAGATGCGTCTGTTTACATAGATGTTATTGACGACTACTGATGGCGTTTTGGGAAGTTCAAGTGTTTCCCATTTCATAAGGGGGAGATTTCACCACTTTTCCCTTTAACTCTTTCAGTAGAAAGGGGGCCTCAAAAACAAAAAGTAGGGGTAAAAGTTAGAAATAAGACTGAACCTTTATTGACTAGAAGGCTTTCCTCCATGTTATAGTACAATTGAATTTTTAAACCTGCTAATTTACGTGCATCTTTTTTTCTTTAAATTCAGTCTGCATTTTTGAAAACACTTAAAACAACCTTGAAAGCATGCTGCCATTGAATATTTATCAGCAGTAATTTGTTCTCTCTCTTTCAACACTCAACTGATATTTTTAACAAAAACCGTGCTATTAGAGACAAAAGTAAATACATAAATAAGCTATTATGTGTAATCATTTTTTGGCAAAACATTTGGTGAAGTGGCCATGGTACCCTATCTGAACATTTTAAAGAAGCTATTTTATATATTTGAAAATATTTACAGAAATTCCAATAACACAAGCCACAAGTCCAGACTTGTTAAAGTCCAGACATAACAATACAAGTGAAATGTAATAAAGTGTGCATAGTTTGGCCCTCACCCTGTCTGGTATTAGACCAGACCATTGAGTGGCTTTAACTGGCTGTGTCGAAGTCTGTTGCTTCACTCCCACTGTGAACTGAAAAGGACATTGTGATGGTGACTGCACTGTCAGCTGACACACTGGTATGCCCCGACTATGGCTAATGACCCTAACACTGGCCTTGACAGCTCATAGGTAGTTTAACTTTTACAGCTCAGGGGTGAATTTTGAAGTTTTTGAACTCTGACACAAGGAAGAAGACTGATTTGACAAGGGCTCCACGCGAAAGAGACTGAAGGGCGCTGCCTCAAAGCAGGGTCAGGCGATGTCTTTTGCCACATATGATGCAGTTAAGCTGTGCCAGGGCCTAAGCTTGGCTCTGTAGCTGTACCTTTTTAATGTTTTATTCTTCATAAGATCAGGGACTTCCTTTGGCATACCTGTCCCATGTTACTCCCCTCATTGTGGGTTGAAGTGACATTTCAAAATGTGCAAAATAGCTGGTAAAATATAATATAATAATAATGTATTTTTGATATCAGCTTTTAGAAAGCAAAGAATGCATGACAGAGCTGCAGCTTGAATCAGTAAACATAGAATATATTGCCTTTTTCAGAGGGAAAATATAATAAGATAAAGGATATTGCAGTTTAAAAGTAGCTGAATTGTCCATAGCAATCGTTATGTGAATCATGGGCCTGACATTTCATATCAAACTGATCTGATCTCTAATCACATTTTTTCTCCCCTCTTTGTCAGTGTTCAGGCTTGGAAACACAATAAATTCCATTGAGGCTGCTAAGCGAACCATGCAACTCTCTGATCGAGTGCTCTGCCTGTGCCTTACTGCGGCCAACATGACCCGGGCCCTCTACTTTGTTTGTGACAATACCCTTTGGGCCCGTAATGTCGGCCTGATTCGCAATATTGACAAGGAACGCTGGAGCCTAAATGCCTCTCGCTGCTACTTCATCTCACTAGTTCTGAGCCTGACCAGAGATGTTTACGTTATCCTCCAGTTAATGTCTCAGAAAGTACGAGATAAACACTTTAGACGGAAAATGGATGCGCATCTCAATGGGAATCCTGAAGTAGCTGATGTGGTTGTCCCACAGCTGGATGCTTTTCTGTTCCTGCTGCTGGAGAGCCTAAAATCAGATCCAGCCGTGGCCTTGGACACACTGAAGAATATATGTGACCTCTTCATTCCCTTAGACAAGCTGGGGATTTACCAGTCAAATGCAGGAGTGGTGGGATTCTGTGGACTGATCTCCTCGGTGATCGGCATTGTAACCCTTGCACAACCCAAGTTGAAAATCAAACCATGATAATGGGGCTGAAGATAACCTTCCTGACCAAAGGCAGATAAAGAGGTTAAGCTGGAGTAACGTTCGACTGAAATCAGCACAGTTCACAAAGAGATTAAATACATATCACAAAAAGTGTTAGATAATGTGTTTCACTCGGTTGAAACAGAGTGGGGCTTTAGATAATCTTGATCAGTGGTTCCCAACCTTTTTTCCTTAGGGCCCCCTACTCATATCTAATAAAAGCTAAACCCTCCAGGACAAACTTTGAACAAAATTAAACATCAATTTTAACTGTTTTCATAGAGAACACCTCAACATAACATGCCTGCATTTACTTGTTCTTGACAAAAGATCTATGTATAAGCTATCCATTATTATGACCCCAAATTAGGCCCACTTTAGGAAAAAAAAAAAGATGTGGTGATTTTCATGACTAAAATATAAATTTTCAAGTTTATATTCATTGATTTACGATATTTTCTTTTTACTATTAATGTTATAAATGTATGTGAACAAAAGCTTAGAATTCTTAATATCATAAAGTTGAAAGTCAAACCACTGTTTTCAGTTTTGTGTCTTGTGCATCTATGACACTAAAAACTTGAAATTTAATAGTTTCTAACATCAAAATTTACAACTTTTTAAGATTTTGAGTTTTTCTTATAAATTTACCACCTTTTTAAACTCTAAAACTTTGAGTTTGTTTTCTTGTAAATGTACAACTTTACAATCTCAAATATTTTGATTTTTCCCAAAAAAATGTTGCCTTAATTTCTCAAAAGTGTACAAATCCTCTTTATTTCTTAATCCTCTAGGGTGCCTAAAACACAGTGATTAAGTTTGTAATCATGATTTTAAATATATGTACATCTAATTTTGACACATCAGACCAGACAGGGCCCCACTCCCCCTGAGATCTTTGGCGCCTGTCCCTCTAGGGTTGCTCGGACCTCATGTTGGGAACCACTGGTCTTGATCACAGTTGTTGGTACAGATTTTTGTTAAGCTGGTTAAACTATACTCCTCTAATTGATACAAAAATACTTGACATTTAAACGAGGCCAGTGTAAGCCTAAAGCACTGATTTAAAAGGGAGCAGATCAACTTCATAAAGGATGCTTTTTTCACATTTTGTAATCTAAAGAACATAAGCTAAACTTGTGTGCATTCCTGTTTCCATCCACGTACGACACCAGCAGTTTTCAAATAAGGGCTCCTTACAGATGCAACTTTTGGTACTTAACCCACAACACTGTAATGTCCGTCCACTGTCCGTCTGCTGTTTTTTGACATAATGCTGCTATTTTTTATCTAAGTGAGTCAAGCAATAAAGAAGCTGCTTTTCAGACAAAAAGTGCTTCTAGAGGGAAATTCAACTGTGAGATTTCAGGGTTTTACTTATCTCACATGATCCACAAACTGACTTTGACTGTTGGTGGATTGTTGTGTGCGATTTAAAAAAAAGTGTAAAGAAAAGATTGCGCACTTAAAACAAATCAAGTAAATTCTACTTCTTTAAATTTTAAAAAGGCACCACAGATTGTGTTTGCACAGAGAGTCTTAATATATTGTTTAGGGATTAGGCTGGGTTTTTTTGCTTGTTTTCTTTTTTTTTTTCCTCTTTTTTGACAGAAACAGCACGTCTTTGGAAATACTAGAAGATTCCCTGTACCCAACAAAGCTGCAGGTGCATGTGTTAAAATCAATGTGAGATAATATCAATGAAAGTTTAATAAACCACTTTATTGGTGTAAACATGTCTCTAAATGGTTTTGAAAGCAAACAAGTCTCTGAGTTGTGATGAATTTAAAACAGCCATACTTCAGCTTTTGAATGTATAAACACCGCCCTCCTGGGGAATAAATGACACCTCATTGAATTGAAAAGAGCTTTATTTTTTTTCTTTCAATTATATTGAGACAACAATACACTTTTTCTGAAAGCTTTTTCTCAAAAGGATGACACTGTGGTAAAGCATCCACCATTAAAAATTGCAAAAATATATTCCATTTCCCTTTCACCGCACGTTTGAGTTTTGTTGTGGAAAAATGAACTAACTATTGCAAAGATAAATTCCAGAAAAAAGGACAAACACAGACGAAGCAATAAATAAAGAAACATGTCCTAAACAGATCAGCTGCAGTGATTTAATGGGAAAATGTTTGATTTCACATTTCCATACAGGGGTTGCTTTCCCCTGTACCAATAGACCAATTAAACACACCTTGTAGCAGTTTGGGGAAATAATTTCCAGGGTTTTTTCATCAAACATGAATACAAATGGCTACTGATCTATGCTGTTTCAAATGTGTCCATAAACGCTTAACATTTTTAAAATATTGAAGTATTTCTGGGACTATTTTCTATAAGATATCACTGCCAAAAAAGTGTAAAGGCCTCTAACTTCAACTTGTAAAATAAAAAAGCACTTTGAAAAGTGGCAACAGTGTGAAACTACAGATGTAATACTGCTGGCCCTGTTTTAAAAACATTTCATAATACCAATCATGATTACATGCAGAGTGGCTCTGCTCTGAATGAAAAAGGCACCTTCAGTAGTTAGCTCCTCAATAAACATCACAGTTAGCACTTGGGAACACTTTCTCAAAAGATTTCATTTCAGTAAATACGAACGGACTCAGTAAATCAAACCATTTGACACGACTGATACTGTGCTCCAGGATGTCTCCCACTATGCAATTATTACTGTTGATATTAATTGTATAATTGATACTTTGTATTATTCAGGCAGACACTACTATCCAACCGTTATTCATAATAATGTTTCAGTACCTTTTTTGTGAAACAAATAAATTATTTAACTGTCATAACAGGCTGTGTGCTGCTGGCTTTACGTACAACTGAGCCATGCCTCATTTATTTCCGGATGCAGTACCACAACCAAACACGTCATTAGCTTGGGCAGAGCCATAAAGCATGCCAACTAAGCTCCCCAAAAAGCATTTTCATCAAAGAATCATAAAATCCTGTTAAATCTGGTCCTGAGAGGAGATGAATACAGCCAGAATGATGAAAACATTTGTGTAGATGAACCAGAACTTTAAGAATCAAGGTTTTTTTTTTTAATCTTCAATGGCATCGAACCCTAAAAATAATTGATCACGAGCCGGCCTAAAATTTAGAGTTTTCAATAATCAGTGCTTATAAATATTCCTTTCATGGAAACTTTCATATGTGCCAAGACAAAGTGACTTACCTCAAGTCCTTCAAGCGTCCTTAAATACTAAAAAACACAAAGGTTTGTTATTCTTTTGCACATCAGCAGCTTTGTATGTGACTACGTTCTTAGTGTTTGCATTTAGAAATGAGAAAAGCAGATTCTTGTAGTGATTGTTGTTGATATCTTTGCTTGATATGGTGACCGTGAATTCAATCTTTTATATTAATCTGACAGATTATGAAACAGCAAATGAAGCTAACAAAGAAAATGATTAAGACGTTCAGGAGAACAAAACAACACAAAAACAACCGATACAGACAACTGCTGCACAACAACTATCCAGTAACTAATGTTTCATTCAAACTAAAAGACGTAAGTGAAAAAGTATGCTTTAAACTGTGCAGGTTTATCCAAGAACCTCCTGAAGAACACAATTTTGGAAATGTCTGACACATTAGTTAAGGCAAAATCTATACATCTTTCTCCCATGTTAGGGCATCATTAAGACAACAGTTGTTAGCACAGCTACATCAATGCAAAAGTTCAGAGAACACTGAAATCTGAGCACGATTACTACTGCAGGCCACAGCTAATGAAGATGAAAAACAGTTGCACGTTGAGGTTATTCAGATCAATCTGCCTTGAAGAATAGAAGCCTAAAATTCCAACTAGCACCCTCCAAAGGCGTGTGTGTGCATTACACACAACTGAAGCAAAGTGAAGTCATTGAGTGACCCTCGTTGATTTACAGATACAGATAAAGGCATGTCTTTCATGTCCAGCTAAATGTAATCTTAACTAAGTGAAGCATTCATACTTAGTTAAGTTTCAAGCCAATAACAGTAAATCAAACTGTGGGCAAGCATGATTAGTTAAGATAAATACCCTGTAAGATTTACACTTAATGTAAAGTGAATAGTCTTGATCATTCATCTAAAGCGTACATAAGCATGATTACACAATGAACTGAGTATATGTAAACACACCTGTAACCGTAAGACTTCAGAGAGGTGTTAGTTATGATTAAAAGGCAGCTCATGGCAGGCTACATGTGGGTGAACTTGACTCTAAATGTGCAAAAGCAGCGCCTTGAAAACCAGCATTTTAGTACTGGGAGGAGTGGTTAGGTTATGTGGCATTCAGACATTTCCTAGAATTGACACAGGGCGTTGGCAGAAAGCTACATGGTGAAATCTTTAGAATCGAAGCCCAAAGAAACCTATCCAAACCTCAAATTGTGTGTAGAAATACTTGCACACTTTAGAACATGATAAATTTAGACTTAACTACAGCATGTGCTCAATTTAGCTACACATTGAGGTAAACATTTGATGAGCCTAAGTCCTGCTAAATTAAAGGGTCCAATGGGTGAATAGTGATTGCATTCTGTCACAGAGAGCTCATGGCACATCCATACTGTTGTCATTGTAGGAATAATTGCTGTGATTGAATGATGACATTTGACTTGGTGTCAGCAAACAGTGATAAACTCCTCTGAATGTTAAATATAAAGACTAAAATAGCATTTGTTTTCTCTTAAGACTGATTGTACCATCAATGTAATACTTTTTATAAATCAATGCTTTTTAGCTCTGACAACATGAAGGTAAAGTAAAATGCAATTAAGCAGAAAGGATCACATCTGTTTTGCATTTTATAAGAAATGATTTGGCTTTCACTGTGACCATTTTACAGCAGAACTAAATCCAGCCATTTTAGCGATAATCATTGAAAACCAAAATGTTAAAGGGCAACTTTTGATCACTAGTCGGTGGTCTCAGCCCAAATCTCGCTCCCCGATTCCACAAATACTCGGAGGAGTAAAGTGAATAGTGTCTTGCGACCCCCTGGAACCCAGCAGGGCAGTCTTTGGGTCCACCAGGAGTCTTTTGGTCCAGTCATATCACACCCCACTGAGGGTTAAGGCCAGGTACTAGGATAGCTCCTGCGCTCGGTCGTACTCTGTGATCAGGCCTTTGATATGTGACAGTTTCTGATGGAGGTACTCACATCGTTTCTTCTCTTCCCGATACCCAGGAAACTTCTGGAAAGAACCAGAAGAGCAGAGGTCAGCTTTAAGTGATATACTGTATGTCAATATTCAACAACATGGGCCTCAAAGGGCAGTTTTTAAAAAAAAATTTGGCATAAATCTCACTGGGGTTTTGTGTTTCCTAAAGTGTTTATAACCTGATGGACAAACCATCTCAGCTGCATAAGCTTGTCAGAAATGGCCTGTTTCAACCTTTTACCATTTAGTTTGCATAAAGAAGACCTGTATTTTTATAAAAGACACCTTTGTAGATCTATTTCTGCGCAGATTTCACCAACAGATTGAGTCAGGTCAGTAGGCCGGGGATATCAGAGTAGAATTAGTTGACATATAGTCAGACACCTGGACCCGTATTCACAAACGTTCTAAAAAATCCTTTCAGAGTGCTTCTTATTTAGCTTAAAACATCCTAGCAAGGCGTCCTGGCTTCATAGAGATTCAATACATTCTCAGAGCAACTCTGAGTACAGAGGTGACAGAAATGTTTATCTTAGTGAGGAGGTGGGGTTGACCCCATTGCAAAGTATGGCACATTTTTCTGAATCTGTGATTGGTTGATCCAAAAACAGAAAAAGGTGCTCTCTTAAGCATTGATTTAACCTGGCATGTCAGAGAGACTGTTTTACATACGCACTGCATGGTATATATTTCACATTCATCTGTAGAGCAGCCTACAGTCAGATGATTGGACGAAAGATCTGTCTGTCACATTCATAACAGGCCAATCAGAGCAGTAAGACATATGACATCAGTCATCATCATGACAATCAGTGGAGCCAGTCTGTGACTCAAACTCTTGTGAAGTTGGTCAAAGAAGAGCAACATCTTTTCCCATTAAGAAAATATTTCAGTGCAGCTCTTTGCTTTTTTCTAGAGTTCTCCAGTTCCAATAAAAACAAATTGATCCTTTAGCTCCATCAAAGTTAACCTCTTTGCTGGCATTCATTGTTTACAGGCTTGCAGTAAAACTTTCTCTGACCTGGAGCAAGTGTTGCAGTTTCAGACTTTGAAAGATCAATCTGCCTGATGACATACAGGCCATCTGCTTTGCAAGGTCAGACTTTCTTATGAAATGAGCATCTGTGTTGACTGAGTTGTAAGCCATAAATTAATAGAATTAAGTCTATAAAATATTTAAAACACATGCTCACTTTCACAGTTGGCTCTTAACATGCCGATAAAACAATCAGAATATGGAAAACATCTAATCAGTTATCAGATGTGCCTGTGGAGTGAATCTCATTTTGAGGGGATCACTATTCATGACTAAATTTGCTATGAAGAAAGTCCTAAATGGACTGAAATGTCAAATATAAAGTGCTTAACAAAACTATTAGACCACCTGTCATATTTGTCTCAGAGACCATATCAAGCATAACATTCAAGCACTAAAACTCATTTTTCCTTTCAGGAATGCAAGTAAATAACTATAATTTGACATATTAATCAAGGTATAATAATGTGCTTTACTATTTTTTTCAGTTTTTTTGTAAATCAGTACATTTGAAAAAATTAATAGATAACAATAATAATTATATTTTAGCATTAAAAATGTCATTTCGGTTTATGAGCTTCTACATATTGGTGTATTAACCATTGCAGAAACATAAAAAATGATTTTGGTAATTACCAATACTGTTAATTTAGGGCAGCTGTGGCATAAACCTTACTTTGAGTGGTGGTCTAAAAAATTTGTTAAGTACTGTAAATGTAGTTGCTCAGTCCAGCTATGATTCAATAAGAGTATTCTTCATTCAGCATTTGAAAAACATTTCTCCATTTTCTCCTCTGTTTGAGAAGCTCTTAAGACTCTCAAAAGTCTTCCTCAATCTTCCTAGCAGTTTTTTTCTTAAGGAGCTTTTTTAACCTCTTGAAACCCTGTATGCACATATGAAGACATTATATTTTGGCTATTAGAATATTCAGATAATTGCCAAGAATTTCCACAAAAGGTTAAGTAATTTCTTTTGGATGTCTGGGGAATTACATGTGAAATTTTCAGGAATTTTCATGTAATTTTGAGGGATTTTGTTTGTTTTGGAGTATTTAGTTTTGGGGGATTTTCTCTGAAAATTCTAGGTACATTCACAGGAAGTTATTTGTTAAAATTTGGGAATTTGATTTGAATTTTTTGGGGGGAATAATCTTTGATATTTTGATAATTTTTGGGGGGAAAATTTAGGATTTTTTTTCAATGGACTTTTGGGTAGAATTTATTCGTAAATTCTTTGGATTTTTTTTTTTATTTATTGGTAGAATTTGCTTTAAAGGTTTGAGGAATTTTCATGTAATTTTAGGGGAAAATTTTTATTTAATTCTTAGGCTTTTCCCAAAAGTTTGACTAAAACATTTGGGAAATATAGAAAAAAACTGCTTTTTTTATGGAATTTTGAAAAATGTCTAAGAATTTTCACACAAAGGTTTTGCAATATCCTGGAAATTTGGGGTAGTTTTGGGATATTTTTTTAAGGTTTTGGAAATATCGAACAATTTGAAGGGAGAATGTCCACTCTCTTTACAAGTAAAGAAATAATAATTTTGTTTTGTGTTGTACAAAAATATAAGCCTGTCATTTTCATATGCAGACATCATATTTTGGAGAAAATTCCTTCCAGTTGAAAGACAAGGCTCAGGTTTTTTTTTTTTATGTGGGGGATGATATAAGTGAGAAAAAGTGGGAGAAACTAAAAATGCATCCAAAACAAAAGGCTAGGTCTCAGGAGATTAGGGTCAAAGATGCTTTGTGAATAACTTTAATCTTAACAACGATCCAGTCTTAACTTTGAGGGGATTTTGGTTTAAGAAAATGTCACAATTATAGGGATTTTCTCAAAATGTCATCACTTATAGAAATGCTTTGAAAATATGTCCCAAAATATCTCTTTAAAAGATTAGTCCATGACTAAACCAGGACACTGTCCAGGACTTATGACATAAAAGAAAAGTTTGATAACAGGTTAACTGTCAGCTGCTTTAAAAGCTTATTACTCTGAACCAATATCTGCATAAAAAAATACTGACAAAAGTTTCTGCCTCCCTGCTGAAGGCTTTTAATTGTGCCAGTTAAATCTGAAAAGAAAAGTTATCTAATCACTCAGCAACCCATGGTGCAAATAACACTGATTAGGTCGTTATAATATTAAGTTGTAATTATACTGTTGATTTCAGTCACATAACAAGGCCTGTTTACGGCAGGAAAACATTTTGAGTGCAGAAAAATGATTACAGCTTAAAAACTTGTGAAAAAAATGAAAATTTTCACACGAGTGGTTCTTGTTCAGTTTATATGCTCAGAGTCTTACATTAGATATCAAATGCAAACAAATCTTACTTTTTTATACTTCCGGTACTTCTGTAGTATTTGGTCCTCCATGAGCTGAAAATATGGGAAGGTAAAAAAGTGTTAGAGCAACATGAATCTGTTGACTTTTTTAAGAGGAAATAGAGCTCCTCGTCCTCACATTACCTTGTACTCTTGTGTTCCCGGGGAGAGAGTGTTGATCTTTGAGCCCAACTGAACAAACATCTCTGTGATAGCCCCAATCCGGTCATGAAGAGCTCTGTATTCATCATACTCGGCACAGAAGTCGTCCTTGTACTGCTGACGCTGCTGCAGTGCTGTTATGGCACTGTATTTTCTGATTGAAAAGAAGAAAAAGACTCATTGAACGCTGTTAACTTTTAGGGCAAAGTTGTTCTTCAATGTGTCCACTAGGTGGCACTGCAGAGTGATGATTGAAGGCCTGACACGTCACTGACTTAACAGCATGATGTGTTGACCAGATGTATAAATGTGAGCCATAAGATCGTTTGTTTGCAAAGTCATTCTCAATGGCAGCTCATTTAGACATGTTTTAGTTCCTTCTGTTTATGTGAATGTCAGGAAGCTGAACTCAGTTTTTTTACAGCAGTGTTAGCCTCCAAAACCTCAACTCCTCAGTGAATGATGATATGAAGAACTCAAGTGGACCCAGAATTATTTGGACTTTCATGAATATATTTCAACATGTGTGTTCCTCTTACATTAAATAATCCGGCAGCTCCTCTGCTGAAGTCTGATTGATGGGTGATTTTTCTCCGTTATGGTCTGTAGATAGGAAAACACACACAATGAGGAAAAAACATTAAATCAATCTGCCAATGCAAATGTCATTATATGCCCATCATATCAAGGCTGATGGGAACATTTATCGCTGTCTATGATAAGGGATCTGATCAAAGGCGAGTAATGACGTCCACAGCGTGAAGCAGGAGGCAGCACTGCCTGCTGACTCGCTCGACCGTAGGTCAGCCAGCTGTTTCTCAGTCAATCATCAACAGACCGGAGCGAGCAATGAGGACACGAGGGCGGGGAAAGTGTTAAAGGCCTCACAACTCTCTCTGTTTCTCAAATACGTTGATTTTTCTGGACTTCCAGCACCAACATTAACTCAAACACCAGGATTCACTTCCCTTTTTAGCCAAATAAAGCTGAAAATGTTATTATTAAACTAAAAACTATAAAAATGACTCAAAATAGTACATGAGGACATACAAAAGGTCAAAACATTCAAGAGAAGCCATTTACCTTTAAAGTTTTCTAGGTTCTGCTTCTGGTCTGGACTGGTCTCAATCCAGTCTGGTTTTAAGCGCTCTCGTTCCTTGTCTTTGTGCTTTTTGGATTTTTTCTTTTTATGTAGCCCGTTGTTGAACTGCTGGTCTGTGCAGATGGTGTTGTTTGTGCGTGCATGCTTTGGGCTGGGTGCAGGAGGAGCTGGCTCTGACCTCTCCAGTTTGGGGATGGTAAAAGATGTGCTGAGTTTGTGTGGTGAGTAAAGACGATTCGGGCTCCCCTGGAGATGATTGTTGGTTTTGTCAAAATCCAGTTTGATGTGTACACTGGAGTTTCCGTGACCAGAGGAGCTACAAACCCCATTGGTGCCGTAGTCTCCATGAGAGGGCGACTGCAGAGGCAAACTCTGGTCTAACAGTCTTTGTTTTTTGGGGGTCTGGCAGTGGGAAGGGTCCGTGGGCAGCGGGCGTTTCTAACGAGGGGAAAAAGAGAGTATAAAAAGAACTTCAGTGCAAAGTTTTCTCTTTGATTTCATATTTTCAGAGATCCAATAAGCCTTCTTGCCTACAGCCTTAAGTGCTGTCCTCATTGCAACATTAGCTTTATTTCCTCCTCTTTGGATCACACTGTTATGATGAAGTAATAGGTCTTTTCTTTGGTAGCTTAGCCTCACAAACTGTTGACACAAAACAAAACAGAGGCCAACAACAGGGCCCCACTCCAGTATACCCTGGTGTTTTCTCCTAGGAATATCCACTTAACAGTATAAACACTCACTTCATAGTTCTTAAGAATAACTAAAGGTTGAGGGAAAGGTTTAAGAAGCAGGGTTTAAGCTCATTCAGTGATGCAAAATGAGCAAAAACTGGACAAAAACTACAATTGTACTTGTTCATTGGTAAGAAAAACAAATACTTTAGTAGTGCTTCTAAATGCAATGTTTCACTCTTAAAGAGATGGCAGTGAGAGAGTGTCAAACCCCCTCCCTTTATTACAGACAATAGTAAGGCTATTCAACTTAAAGCTCATGTAAAGGGCTTTTGTGTTGATTTTGTTGACAAAGTGCTCACCCTTTTTCCCATGTTTTACCTGTACATGTATGAGAAGGGTTTTTAAGAAGCAGTAACCTCAGTGGCTTAAAAATAAAGCCAAAACAGAAGGGCAACAAAACTGCAGTTCCTTGAGTGTCCACTTGAGGCTGTCTGCAGGAGCAAAATGTGTTTTTTTTACAGCAGAAATAAGCATGTTTACAGCCTGGTTTAAAAACAATATTAACCTGAATAACTCGTGTTTTTATTTGCACACTGTACGAGGGTAAATTCCATTGTTAACTTGTCCGTTTTGATTTATGTACAACAAACATTATGCGTAATTAGGGTTGCATATGAAATGACTGCTAGCCAGCAGGCTGTAGCTCTTTGTCAGGAGGATTATGACCAGCCTCAGCTCCAGATTTTGTCTGTTTCTTGATTGATAACATGACTTTGACTCAGCATGGTTATTAACTTGGCAGCCACCAAGGATTGGCTTCAAAAGCCCCCTTCAGTAACTAAACGGCCAACTTTACTTAAAATTCATCCCATATTTTCTACACTCCATGTTTTCATTATCAAAAAAATATAATCTTGCTTTCCTTGAAAAGTTACTTTAGTCATTAATAGTTAAAGTTTCATGAATTTTTGCAGTGTTATATGTAAGAAAGTTTGTTTTATGCAGTATGCTGTGAATGTCTGTCCTGACCCTACCCCACTGGAGCTTATTCAGCATTAAAAATAACAAAGGAATAATACTTTTTCACAGCGATGGTGTTGTTTGTCTTTGCTCATGTAGAGGTGTCTGTATTATTTTCAGTCTGTTTCATACCCATTTTCAAACCTCTTACAGGAGCTTTAAAAAAAATAAAGAATTTCAGTAATGTGTATCTGCAAAAGAGAGCATTCCCTGTTCATTTTCAGTCTGAAAACAAAAAAAGGAGAGGGAAAATTTTCAATTTCTTGAAGATGAATAATTACCACAGAGAGATTCTTGGCAGGGCTGAGTTGCGAAGGAGAGTCCCCTGGAGTTTTGTGGAACGAATGGTTGGACTGGGGGCTTCTTAACTGGCTACTGTGGAGTGGCTGAAGTTTCCTAGAGAAAAAAAAATGACAGCACCTTTAGTCGGACAGTGACTGTGAGGTTAATGGCCTGTAAACTTAAACAGGAAGAGGCAGTATGTAGGTCATAAAGCTTGCCTTGGCAGATCTGTGAGCAATTATCATTTATTATGACACACTGGCGAAAGACAGCGGTGGCAGCGAGAGCACGGAAGGGATAATCATTGACATTATAAAACTGTCAATCTTTTTTCAACAATATCAAAGCTTTTGGGGGGAATGTATGTGGTGTTTGGTTTTGTGTCTCTGGTGATACGATCAACAGGAGGCAGCCACAAAGACTAAACACAGTCCAGTGAGCAGAACAATAGCAGCAGATTTAAGCTCTGTAGGACCAAACCCTATTCTCTGTTAATCTGCTTCCTACAGCTCCTTCCTCAAACAGACCTTACAAGAAGTCACACCCCCGAGTAGATTCAAGCAACCCTCTTAATAATAAGGTCTGTTTGAGTGGAGTCCTGAAGAAGAATCCAGTCTGACATATTAATAAACTACAAGAAGAAAATCTGAAGTTTAGAGAACTCACATGAAGTCACACTTTTGTCACATTTGGCAAACAGTTCATGACTACAAATATAAGCGTCTTACACTTAGCAGGGGAGGTAAACAGAGGGGGCTTTGCTATCAGCCAACAGGACTTGCCCTTTTACCACAACTCTTGTGAAGCACATGGCCTGCATGTTTACTGGCTGACAGTGAACACGTATGAGGGGAGCAAACTCACCCTGAAAAGCTCAGCCTTGCTTCTCTGAACCTTCAAATGCTAATGCCATTTGGCAACGCAGTGCAGGGGAATATTTTCCAATGCTTTGATGTGTCCATTAAGAGATTCATCAGAGCAGAGGAGAAGTCATTTAGAAGCTCCCCTTTTCAACATGATCACAGCAGACTTCTACAATAACTCAGAGGCTCTTCTGTTTTAACGCCAGCACTGTCAAAATGCATCCATCCCAGAGTCTTTTCTGTATTATCTGCCCAAACTGGTCACTTAAGGTCTGAAAGAACTTTAAAGCGATACACGTGTTTGTTTTCTAGCTGAAAGTTGGATGAAAAGATGGATACCGCTCTCAGACTTGTACTGTAATCACAATTATTTTTCCAAATGGAGTTCTGTCAACAAGGGGCCCACAGTCAGAGGACTTTCAACCATGAGACAGCAAGCTGTGTCCCATTTGAAACAACAGTTCTCAACTCTAAAATCCTTTCCTGAATCTGACCTTGTTGATTTTGTGCCTAAACCTTCAGAATTAGGTTTATTGCACTGTGATAGGCAAGTTTTTGTTAAGACACTAACACTTGTTGAAAAGTTTAGGGAAAAGATTCTGGTTCAGACAACTGGTCCCCACCCTGGGGTCTGGGGCCCCCTGGGGGGGTGGCAAAGTGTCAAGGGGGGCATGAGGCTTTACCTGCAAAATTAGGTTTGCATATATTAACTTAAATCTAGGCGAGATACTTACTAGATTGTTCATAAAATGGTAGTGACAAATGTGTGTTGGCATGTTTTATCGGTGTTTATCACTGAAAACTGAAAACAATTCAAGTTCACCATAATCTTTGACAGCAATGCCTTTTTTTCCTCTGTGTTGATCCTGGGGGGTGCTCACCACTTTTTACAATACAAGTAGGGGGTGCCAAAAGAAAAAGGTTGTGACGCATTGGTAGACCACTGGTTCCTAAAGTGGGGTCAGAACCCCTGGGGGGTTGTGAGACACCAAAGGAGGAGGGGGGGAGTCGCCAGATGTCTTTCAAAATGAATGGTATTTTTACCCATTATTGTAAAAATATACTGCTGGCATTGGACCAAAACCTTGTTTTGCCATTTTATATGATTTACATGATTTCTTTCATAAATCAGTGCTGTTGGTCATCCTTTGCATGTTAGTTGGTTTTAACAAATTTTAAAGCAATAAAAACTGTCAAAATATGGTGACTATGACCATTCATTGTTAAATTAATTGAAAAATGCTGTGTTTTATTCATTCCCTTAAAAGTAGTGATTTTGGAGATACAAGGTTTTGGCCTGATATGCATAACATGACAGTTCAGTTTGAAATATAATTCTAGTCACTAGGAGAAATTTATGCTAAAATAAAAGTAATGTGCACATGACAAAATAATGTTATAGTTTGCTGCTCTTTGAAGATGCATGCAGACTATCCTACCATTACTAACTTTATTAGGTCATATTATGGTTTTTAGGCTGTTGTCTTCTTGTCTTTCGTTTTATGACACTGCGAAGAGATCAGTTCATTTTTCAAAAAATGCAAAACATTAGAACAGTTCAGTCTGAAGCCACTGAACAACTGTTTTTAATCATAGAGGTACACCAAGTTCTCTGCTCAGTGTGCTGCAGCCAGATCTCACTGCACTGCTCTGTGTAACCTGGTTGTCAATTAATACCAGACTGACATGTCCAGTACACCTCCTGCACTATAAAAGTGTCCTTTTACACTTTCAATACTGTAGAAAATTTTGGAACAACTTTAAGGAATTGCTTCAATTGTTAAGAAGCAATTGAATTTGGTTCATTTAACTCAGGTTAATAATTTGCAAGAAGATAACTTGAATTGTAACTCATTTACTTGAGTTAAATAAACTTTATTCACTTTTTACCTGTTGAAGCAATTCTGTAAGTTGTGTCAGAATTTTCTATTTAAGGGCAGCAATGTTAATCCAACGCCTTCATGTTCCTTCATTTCATGTAAGATTTTTTTGCACCTTTTCTACATTATAAACGATCGTTTTCATAAAGCAGAGTTTCCAAGACCTGAATAAATGAAATAGTTAATTTTCTGATCAATGAACTTGAATGCGAGCTAGTTCATTTTTCGCTGAACTTTGTGCTAGCTCATTTTCAGTATGAACTGCACAACACTGTCAGCCACCTCGAGGGACAGTGGGGCTTCTAAGCCTCTGGCACATTATTTTGGATGCAGACAGAAAAGTTTGTGAACCTCTGGTTAAGACTGAAAGAAAAAGTCTACATGCAAATTCAAACTAGATAAGAACAACAGCTCCCTGGTAGAAAGCCCAAGAGGAAAACTTTCAGGCCCAAGGTACTCACCAGTCAAAGCTCAGTACGGTGAGATTAGGTGAAAATATTTTGGGACATAAAATAACCCACACAGCCCATAGGAGATTATCTCAATTTAGCACAGGGACTATAGGATGAAGTAAAAAGCCCAAGTCTAAAGATAACAACAAAACTTCACTTAACCTTACATACCCTTGCCTCAGCACAGGAATGGACATGTTAGAGCTTGTTTGTCAAATCCACACAAAAGCTTCACTATCAACTCTTGTTTTTCCAACTTTGTTTTCATTTAAACTCCATAGTGAGTTTTCTTCATGCTGGCGATAACTTATTCTTAATATAAAACTCTGAAATAATAAAAAACACACATTTTAAGACAATGAAAACATACTGAAGAGACTAGAGTAATCAAATCTTTAGCATTTTTGCCTTAAAATCTGAACACAAATGTTCAAATGTTTATCCACAACATTGTGCATTTTGTATTTATCATCCCACTCATTGACTAACCCTTTATCTGTTCAGCTGTGATGAATCCTCACCTGATCAAGAGCCTGTGGATGAGCTGCTTCTCCTCCTCCAGATATCCTGGCCAGTCTCTCTGAACGTGTCTGTAGAGATCATCCTTCAGAGAGTAGCTGTGGTCTTTTGGGTTTAGTTTAGCAACCTGAAAAAGAAAACAGTGGTTTCAACTGTTAAAAAAACAACAAAAAGCAGGAGAGAATCCAGCAGGAAAGAGGGCAGCTGAGGTCATAAAACCGTGTTAACCTGCGCTGCATAACTCTACCTTATATTTAAATAAAACACGACCTTTCTCCAGCGCGTCAGTATTGTTTTTGTGGTAAACACTTAAACCACGCTCTTTCACAGTTTAATCTGTCTTCGATCAATCCAGCCAAACCAAGCACTTTCAGTGCTGAAAGTAGTCAGATCCAAGCTGCAGGAAAACCTCCACCCCTCTTCTGTCAAAACACAATCTTGTCCTCCAAAGATAATTAAAGCACAGCTCTAATTACAGCTACCAGCAGCGGCACAGTCACGACAAGATGACTGCCGTGGGGCACTTATGCAGTGTGAACACAGGAAATAAACGTACTGACATCACCTTTCAGAGTTATATGGTGGCAGTCTCTTCATGAGTATCTTAAGCAAATAAATATGTATCTTTATTGTTCAGTCCTTCATGCTAAAAGCTACATTTCTGTTCTTAATCTTTTTCCTGCATCCCAGCATGTTTAATGTGTTTACACAGCAATGTGCCAGATGTCTCACCTCATCCAGCACTGAGGTCAGGTCAGCCTTGTCCTTTTGACTCGCCCGCTCCCTCTCCAACCACAGTAGCAGCTCAGGTTTCTTGTAGGGTTTTAAGGCAAGGAGATGAATGATGCGATCCCTCAGGGGCCGGTGTGCCACAGGGCTGCTAACTAGGCTCCTCTTGTTGCTTGGGGAGTGTCTGTTGCTGCTATCTGAGCCTGATACAAGACCCTGCTTCCTCTGGACCTTCACACACTTACCTAAGATCAAACAAAGGGACACACAACAGGGTTTTAATGTCACATTTGTGGTAGATAAGGTTAGAACTTTTAGAGCAGAGATAGTGAACCAAAGAGTTGATAATCTAAAATTAAATTTAAATGGCCATATGGTCACTTTCCTACGCAAAACTAGACAAGAGCTCAGAGATAATAACTGATCTGATAACAGTATTCACATAGGTTGAAAGACTCTTGTAATAGCACAGACAGCATATCATTCCTAATCCAGTCCTCAGGCTAGTTATACAAATCACACCCTTGTTTTGAAAGACACATTTTATCTGCATTGTATCTTTGTGCTGTCATGCAATCTGCATTATGCACACAAGAGGTACAGTGAGTGTGCTGAACTTTTATCCAAGTCTAAAACATCCATATACACACAAAAGAAGTCCAAACACTGCTGTGTGCTTGTGTATTTTTCTGTGTTCACGTGCAGAGGCAGTGCTGCTGCGAGTGGGAAACAGTGAAAGTGGTTGACAGTAGAGTTAGCTGACTGCTGAGTAAACAGAGGAGCATGGAAACTAAAGCAACCAACACAGAGAGGCCCTTTTCTTCCTGTTGCAGTACTAAATCTGTTGGACCAGACAGGCAGTGCTTATAGATATCTACCTTAATCTCATTACAACTTTAAGCCATACTTTGGAGGTTTCTATAGGTCGAAGGCTAATGGCGCTTCCACAAGGACTTATACAGTACAAGTAACATATATAAACACTATGTTTCACAATAGTTTACCAGTGAATGATTGTTTTTATTTATTTTACCTTTATTTAACCAGGAGTATTTCCATTGACATACAAAAATCTCTTTTACAAGTCAGTTCTGGCTAAGATAGCAACATAAGTTTCACACATGACAAAAAAACAGAACATAAAAAAAGGTTACATCAATCAACAAGTCATCAGCTTTCAGTAGGAAAGCATGTGCATACACTGATCACAGGTTCCCTAACTCTGGCTTTAAAATCTTAACTAATGCAGTGCTCAAGTTTAAGATGACTCAGCAGCTCAGAACAAGATGACAGAGAAAAAAAATTAAAAGCTCTTTGACCAAAGACAGAGCAAGTTCAAGGATTCTCATACATGATGAATCCATGGGAACAAAGGCTACAGCTACCGACAGCTTTTGTAGTCAGTAGAGAACATTGATAAGAAGGTAATTCATGTACAATGGCCTTATATAGAAAAAAATACCAATGTTCCATCCTTCTATTGTACAAGGAAGACCAACCAACTTGGATGAAGTAGCATGCAAGAACATCACCATAATAAATTGCAGACAAGAATGTTGCCTGGGGAGAAAAACTGTGTTTTGCTGGAAGAAACCCAATTTCACCCTCCGTTTCTTGCAAGACAATCAATACGCTGATTTAAAGACAGATATTTAAAGGATTGAACACATTCAGTTTTCACATTGTTAAGGTAAAAATATGAGCACTATCTTTAACTTGTGACTTAGGCCATGAGAAGCACATCATTTTGGTCTTGTCGGCATTACAAACAAGTCTGAAACCACAGAGGCTTCTCTGGACAACATTTAAGTTTGCCTGTAGCTTATTTGTTGCACTTTCTAAGGAAGACAACGATGCATATTTACTTTTCGTCATTTACTGTTGTGTCATTGACATTCATACACGACTCTTTTATATAGATCAGTGGTTCTCAACTGGTGAGTCAGGGCCCAAAAGTGGGTCGCGGAGCCCTTTTCAGTGGGTTTCAAATGTGTTCCTGGAAATAAAATTGCATCAAAATGTCAATAAACGCTTACAAAACAAGCTTTTTTAGCCTCTCATATTTGATTTGTGACATGTTTTGAATTTTTTAGGTTCAAGCTGGGATATTTTTCATTAGATAAGCCTGATTGATGAAAAAAGATCAGAAATTTGGGTCGCAATTTTCAATGGGAAGTTGATGGTGGGTCCCAAGGCTCGACCAGTTGAGAACCACTGATATAGATAATGAATAAAATCAGGTCCAATATGGACCCTTGTGGGACACCAATTCACAAAACTACACAACAGACCATTCACTTTGCTTTCTACCACTTCAATAATTTGCAAACCATTTTAGTGCTGTTGGGGAAAACCTGATATCAGCCTGAACATATTCATACTTTAAAATCATTGGTGAATAAATGATTTGTTGGGAAACTGCAGTCCCTGGATGATTCGTCATTTTGTTTTTTTCTGTGCAAGTCTTGCAGGAGCTTGTTTCAGCATCATCAAGATTTTGGGATAATATCCCACACTGAAACAACCTGCACAGCCACGTTTCAAACAAGCAGCGACTAGAGCCATTGTTTGACGTTATAATAAAATAAAGAAGCTTGAAGGAAGACTCTCAATGCAGCTGACTTTTCGAAGTGACAATGATGTTTCACTGAAGTTAACTGAGATACTTTGAAGCATTATGAGCAAAGGTCAGTCTTAGATATATATTTTTGCAGAAGTTGGTCAGATTATCATGAAGAGTAAAAAGTTTCCAGAATTACTTGTACAACACCTGGTTTAGATACTCTGAGTTGCCAACCTGTCGATGCCTCTTTTCTCCTAAATCCAGCTGAACTCTAAGTCCTACATTATTATCTAAAATGGTGAACATTTTTCTGCTCTGAAACCTGTAATTCTAAGTCGGTCTATGGACATTTTTTCTGATGGGCATAGAATTACTGTACCATAAAAAGACAGTCAGTCACCACAAAACAACTGTGCGCACCACTGTGTATGGCATATACTATGATCCATAACTTATTTATTTCTCTTTCTCAAACAGAGGGGTCCACTTATTTGCTTTGAAAGTCATGTTCAAGTAAAATGGTTTTCCTCTAACAACATGTTTTTGATGAATAACGTGCATGATAGGTTTTATTTATTTTAAGAATGTATTTCAGCAGCAAAACAAAGCATGTAATGTGTAGGAGCAAGTTCCAACAGCAGTTACCTTCAACATCATTTTTCCATTCATAAAATATAATCTACACAGTTCACTCAGGACTTCTAAGTGTAACAAAGCCTGGCTTCGGCACGGTCAATTTGAACTTCATTTACTCCAAAATAAAGTTACTAAAAGAGAGGTATGATTCAGATCCCTCCGTGCTAATGTGACCACTTTTGTCGATGATACACTTTATCAAATCAAATTAAATTAAATTCCAGTCATGTAATTACATTTCAGGAAAAACTTAATCTGCAAGAGACCTGTTAGCACATACTTCAGGCAAACTCAATCATACTAATGCTGCCGGCAGACAAGCTGGCACAGTGCCTGAGCAATCTGGTCAGAATGAAAGAGGAATTACAAGAAAGAGCGGCATCTCTCTCGCACGAATAATTGCAACGCAGCACTTTGATCAATTATGTGATAACTTCCACACCATATGGCAATTACCAGCAGGATAAAGTGGTGAGAAGCGACAGTTCAGAAGCTTTCTGGGAACATGAAAACCCTCCTGTTATCTTGCCTTCATCCCTACGTGCTTCAAGGCTACAACTGAGGCAGGAAAATAAAACAGAGCATGGATACAGTTATTAGGGAGAAGCTTACTCGGCCCTGGTTTGATTTCAATCGCTGAACGGCTCCAGATGTCCTTCTCCACCTGAGACATGCGCTCTCGGGTCGTCTGGTAGGAGTCATCCGTGGCACAAACTGTGATCTTGTCCTGGATGCTGCCCTGGCCCTCCAGGTGGTCCCTGCCCTCCCTGTAAGAATGGGAGAAAAAAGAAGAAAGAGGTCTTGAGAGTTCAGTCCGACAAATGCTCTGGATTTGCTCATGTTAACTGCTGTTTGTAAGAAGAAGTTTTACGCATTTCTTTCTGTCATATTTTTGGGCTGTCTGACACACAAAACTGGTTCTGTAACTTTTGACTGCATGCACACCCTAGCCCTGTGTTGATGCATTATTAAGACTTGAAGCCTGTGGTACAAATAAAGCAGCTTCAGATTGACCATTTAACCAACTATTTAAACACGCATGGCAACAAACACTACCTCTCTGTTCTCAGTAATTACTGGTGACATAAGTATTCATACCCTTTGCAACAACACTTGAAATGTAGCTCAGGTACCTCCCATTTCTCTTGATCTTTGTTGAGATGTTTTTGACAGTAGCCTTCGTAATTCTCAAATGGAAGAAGTTTGGCAATACTAGGACCCTTACAAGAGCTGGTCACCTGCCCAAACTGAACCATTGGAGGAGAAAGGCCTTAGTAAGAGAGGTGACCAAGAACCTGATGGTCACTCTCACTGAGCTCCAGAGATCCTGTGTGGGGATGGGACAAAGTTCCAGAAAGACAACCATCACTGCAGCCCTACACTGATCTGAGCTTTCACGTGTTTTGCACCGAAGAGAGACTTATATCAAGCAATTCTGCCCAGATCAATGGAGTGTTACAGTGATGGTAAGGTGTGTGCCTTTCCAAATCATGCCCATTCAATTTAATTCACCTCCGTTGGACTACAATCAAGGTGTTGAAACATCTCAGCAAAGAATAAGGGATATGGGAAGCACTTGTGCTGCATTTCAAGGGTTGTTGCAGAGGGTCTGAACACTTATGTCAAAGTTTTTTATTTTAATACATCTGTAGAAATAAAACATTTGTTTTCACTTTGTCACGATGGGGTACTGAGTGTAGATCAATGCGAATAAATATGACTGTAATCAACTGTAGCATCAGGCTGTAACATAACCAAATTGAAAAAGTGAGTTGGGTCTGAAAACTTTCTGAATGCACTGAATGTTTTATATTTTTAAATGTAGGCAGGCAGTGGTACTCTGTTGTGTAGTATTGAAGAGAGAGAGAGGCCACTGTTCGCTAATGCCCTGCGGTCTCTGCCTGACTCTAAATTTACTTCCAATTTCAATTGTGGTTGACTGTAGAAAGAGTTATTTGTGCTGCTTACCCTGAGACATACTGGTGAATGCAGTCAAAGCTGGACTGAGGCTTGTCTTTGCTGTCACTGGACAGGTAGAAGGAGAAGATTCTGAAGCCATCGGGGGATTCAGGGGTCGGTGCTGGGATCTTTATATACTACAAAGAGAAAAAAGTTTGAAGTTAGTAGCAACAGTGATAAATACAGCATGAAAAGTCATGTGTGTGTGTGTGTTTGCGTAAGTTATATGTGGTATTTTTAACCTTTGATTTACAGCGTTCTGTAGCACTGCTAATTTGAGTGGAGTGTTATGCAATGAGCATGTTTTTGTCTCTCTACGATAATCTGATTCAGCCTAATCTCAAAGAAGGAAACATTTGATGATGTAAATCATCAAGGCAGAATTTCTCAATAAAAATAATTAGAACATTATCTTCCCAGGCAATAAATGTGACCTAAATAATCTCCCACTTCAGCCAATCAAAGAAGCAACGTAAGACCTCCCAGGTCAGTGAGGATGACCTGCAGCCAGTCATGGGAGGAGTCAGTCTGAAAGGCAAAACACAATAATAGTGCAGATAACCTCCTCTCCTGTCAGACTGCCCATGACTCCGTAGCAACAAACAAGGCCACTGAGTGAAGTCTATCTCAGTTAGGGGCGTAATATGTTACATAAAATGACCCAAAAACCTACTTCTATTAAAGGGACAGGATGACATAGAAAGTCATTACCTGACAGGCTACACGGCCCTTTGAACACTTTTGGTTGCAGAGCTTTTTATCACCACCTGTAGCTGAGTTTAAGGCTGAAATTAGAAACCTGTGCATTTTGTTGATAGTTTATCCTTAATTTAGCAGGTCAAAGATGATAACCCATCTTTTGTAAATGGTTGTATGTACATGTTGATCTTTCACTCATTTAAAAGCAGTTCCACTGCAGGCCAGAGCACACAGGGGTTTTTTTTTTAAGTTTCAAAAAATGTCAGTCAGACAGACCTGAAGCAGCCCCTTTAGTTATTATCAGTCGTCAGTGATTGATTATAAGCTGACTGTCTGAGAGCACAGTGTCCCTGGCAGATGTGGCAGGAAAGACTATAGCTGTCACAAATGCCCAGTCATGCAGCAAAGCCATAAGCATTTTTTTAAACACAGCCAATGAACGGCTCCTTTCCTCCACACCCCTCCTCCTTCTCCTCCTCTCCTAAAACCTAACGCATGCCATTCACCCTGCCCCCATCAGCCTCCAGCTTTCCTTCATGTGCACAGGCCCACCCATGTCAACACAAAAAGCAGCCTACAAGGCCACGGACACTTGAGACACACAGCTGACCATTAATTCTGACCTATTTATGTCTGAGCGTTCACATGACGCTAGAAAGCAGAGTCCTGCATATGCCTGCTTTGGGTTTTACGCTAATTCAGTACCATCAACCAAAAAAGCATCAAAGTGAGTGGGAACAAGAGGTGAGCCGTGTCCTCAGGACCTATTACTTTAAGGGAAGCAGTGGCCGCCTTGACCAAAATTAGAAGCAACAAGTCTCTAAAATGAGGTTATAGCCATACAGAAAAGCAGAGAAGAAGAAGAAGTGCATTTAAATTTGTTTTTAAATGGCAGAGCTGTCAAACAAAAGCGTTAACATGTCGTGAGATGAGAGTGCACATTTACACGTTTAGCATCGCAATAGTGCCACTAGCCCCCTCTTTTCAGTCGATGGCAGCACTAAGAGCCCCCTCCAGCCATGCATTAGACCTTCCTGTCAGCCTCGTCCATGCCACTGTGCACACTTCACATTCTAATTCTAATCAATGTCACTCAGGTCAGACTGTTCAGAGGTCGCCCCGTTTTATTCACAGCTTCCTTCTCAAGCTTCATAACCATATGTCATTTAACCCGTTGGTCCCCAGTTTCTGACTGTTGAGGGAGAGTCTGTCTGCTTAACAAACCCAGACGTTAAAGCAGTTAAAGCAGAACTCAAGGGAAAAGTTTGACATTTTGAGGACTGGAATTTTTCACCTTCGCCCCTAGAGATAGTTTAGAACAGCAAAAAAAAAAAAAGCTTAATAGGACAACAGCCAGCTCTACTAAACACTAACAAAATCTGCCCACAGGTTCCTCCTTTAAATATCCTTTTTCTTCATTTTTCTCCATTCAAAACAGTAGTGTCTCAAATTACGATCCGTACTCTGAAGAATAGCTGTTAAAATACTTTGTCTGATGGCAGATATATTTCTGCTGATAAGCAGCCACTTCCCATGTGCTGTTTACCCATGCATTCCTGAAAATCATGAGAAAAAAAGACAGCTAGCTTCTGAAATCTTACTGAGTTTCTTATTCAAAATGTCTCCCAGTGTAGGGATGCATGATATTATCGGTCTGATATCGGTATTGGCAGATATTAGCTTACAAAGGCAAATATCGGATTGGCAGATATCAAAATTTCTGCTGATATTTACATCCGATATTTTGTCTGTGTATTTCAGCATTTATCGACAGTAAATTTTGTCTATATATACTGATAAATTAGTGGAATTTTAGGCTGAACTAACAGACCTATGTCAGTATAGATCTATTTCTTTATTTATCCTCATTCTTTAAACTTTCAAGTGTTTTTTAAGGACTAAAGTTTGTTTTCTTGGTCATCCTCAAACCTCAAAGTGTGTCCAAAGGACTGAAATTTCTTGTCCAAAGAGCATATTTAAATATCGGTATCGATATCGGTATTGGCTAAAATGAATCTATAAATATCAGCATATCGGATATCGGCAAAAATCCAATATTGTGCATCCCTATCCCAGTGTGAAGTAAATTCAAGATGGCAGGTGTGTAATTGGATGTATTCAAAGTAAAACCAAAAAAGTGAAAATAACATACTGTTGAGAAGAAAAGGTGATGAAGTTGCACATTAACTTCTAGTGGTTGTATGATTTAAATGTCACAACCCCTGCCCTGTGAATTCTTTAGAAATTACCTGCTGCCTTAACACACTGTGTACAGTAAGTGACGCCACAAAACCGGTCCTGCTCAGTCCTGCCCCCGCATTGATGGCAAAGGAGCATACTCCCTGGATGCCAAAGCTAAAAAATACTTATGTCCACAAATTCCCCATGATAATCTGTGTAGTGCACAATCTCTACATGTAACATTTAGAAAGCCTTAAGCATTAGAATACTGCATTATTTAATAACAATGTTGCATTTCAAACAGAAGCCCTGAATGGTCTATGCTAAAGCTAACCAGCAAATGCCAGTATGATGATTTGAAGCTTGATCTTCTTTACTTGCAACTTTCAACCAAATGACATGTTGAAAAAAATAAATAAATAAAAACACTCGCCTCTTTGTGTAGTCTAATGAGCATGTTTTGACATTTGAAACACTTAACAAAGAGGTATTCACATGGACAGCTACATAGTCAGGGAGCTTTTGTATACATTGTATACACACTAAAACTTTAAAAATAAAATCAGATTGTACTTCTGTTTAGGGTTAGGATAAGGGTTAAGGTAATGTTTAGGATACCAAAAACCAAAAACCTGCAAAGCCTGATTACAGAAACATTTCATACAGCAAACAGTCTGCTTACAGGAAAAAAGCTTGTGCTCCATGAAAACATTCTAACACAGCAAGCATAGCTTACACAGATAACAGAGCTATGAGCTAATGTAGCTACATAGCTAATGTAGCTAAGGCTAAGCTCACAAAGCTAGTAGCTAGTGCAACTTTCTTAGCTTTAGCTTAAGCTAACGAAGCTAAAGTGAGCCACACATGAAATGTTTCTTAGTTTGTAACGTTTGCAATGTATTTATTTCATGAATGTAACTGCCAGACTTTGTTAGTGAAGAAAGTTGAATTTAAACAAAAATCTGTACCGGCACTTCCATTCTAAGATATATGGTGTATCAAACCAACTGTCTGTAACAGTGGCCTTCAGAGAGGTATAGTCTGAAGCCAGACCACTCTCATCTCTCTGGCTAATCATATTTTGTTACTCTCATGGCTCCCAAATACCTCTGACATAACTGACAACCAAGCATAGCAGCCTAATGTCAACAATTCAGGCATCAAGGGTACCGTATGACATCAGTCACTCACTTCAGTGGACAGCTGGAGGAAAAAACTAAGCATAAAGAAAACAGTCATACTAGTAGGTAGTAATCTTGCTTTTACAAAAAAAATATTCATTTAAAAAAAATCAGACCTTAAGTGTGTTACATAGTTCATCCATTTATCTTATAATGAAGCTGACTGCTTACGTTTATTAACCACAAATGTAGTAATCATTTCAATGCTGTGGAATCAAATTGTAGTGTCATCCATGCATTTGAGGTTGGGCTCTCCAAAATTCAACTGCTAAAAGTCTCAGTGATATAATTGTATTTAAAAAGCCATTATCTAATATTTCAGACTCTTGAAGTCTTTAGCAGCTGTCAGTCGGTAGTGGCCACACTAAAGAAAGAACATCCAATGCCAACTACAACCTGAGTGTTTTTAGCATTTGGCAAGATTTTTCTTTCCAATTTGATTTTTTGTCAAAGGATTAGCTGTTTTTCATTTTTTAGAGAGGTAAAAAAAAAAAAAATCACCTCAAGATGTTTTGTGTGAATCTACTGATGCAAATGCAATGCAAAACAAAAAGTAGTCACTGAGCATAGTAGTAGATGTGCTCCTTTGCTACTTTGAGACTGTAGCTTTTACCAGTTCTTTCTGTATTATATACTTAAGTAAATACCATAAAGTGTTAGCTCTTCAATTAATGATAATTTGTGTGAAAAAAATGCGGTCTAAACAGTTAGAGGATTACAGCTTCAAACACTTATCATCGCCTACATTTGTAAAAGAACTTCATATTTGATGATGATACCACCCACTCTGATGAAATGACCTCAGGCTTTGTCGTGTTTAGTCAATGACACCACTTCTGCAGACAGTGTTGTGACCCCAAAGCTGTTATCAGCCATGGTAAAGGTGTAGATTTACATAGAGACGCTGAGTCATAGGTGTCTCTGTGGGGAGCTTTGGTCTGATCCTGAGGCTGTGTGTGTGTGCGTGTGTGTTTAATTCAAGGCAGAGGAAGCCCTGCAATCCCACAGGGCACATGCAGGGGAGAGGGGTCAAATATCTAGCTGACGGTTTAGGCTCCATGTCAACAGAGCAAGATCATTATCAGTCAGATTTTGTGGAGTCACCATTCAGAGACATCAGTGAGCAAACAACAACAAAATGATACTTGAATTCTCAATTTAAATGGGAGCAAAATAGTAAAATAGAAGCATAAAATAGACACAGGCTGAATTCCTCAAACAGACTGACACATATTTAAACAGCTCTTAAAAAAACACAGCTCCATGTCAAGGACTGGGTGGTCATGAACACACATCCATGAAAAGAACAGAGCTCTAAAACATTTGGTTTAAGACATTTGCAAGAAAGGGGAAGGGGTTGATGGGAATCAAACAATCCCATCACACAGCCGCCTGTAAACATTTGACAGCAGCTCTGACACAGGGAGGAAGAGGCAGAGCTTTCTTGTAAGCGTATGTGCTTTGCTCATGAGGTCAGTTGGAACAAGCCGATAACAAGGGGGTTCATTTGTGCCGTTGACTGTAACAAAATAAGTATTTAAGTAGGGCTACTTTTATTTACCTGCACAGTGAGCAAATTCACCTAGCACTGTTCAAAAGCAGCTGCTTTTGGCTGTTGGTGGGTGCTGATTCCCCACCCTGTTGCATAGTCTTCTTCACAAGGTTCAGGACAATGCAGACCCACAGCGTAGGGTACAGCAAAGCTTGGACACAGACGCATAAATCAGGCTTAACACTCTTAGACGTTTGGTTGGATATCAGTTTACTCATGCATGTAAACATTTCTGTCGGACCACTCTGGCCCATGCTTTCGCTCATGCGCCACAACCTCTGGCTCTTTTCAGTTATCTGGATTCTTTGACTCCGCTCAGTAATAAGAACAGGCTCTTCTGAATCCCAAACAGCAACAACTCTTCATGTGGTTCCATGTTGGCTTCATTTAATCAGCCAAATTTTAGCAAAGTTTGCCCTACATGGATATAGTTCAAACTTTCAAATGACTTTTAACAGCACTGGGCTTTGACCAGGAAGTTGAAAAACTGTAGAAGTTGGATGTGGTCCTGTCAGTAGATGGGGCTGTGCATGTATACTGGGACAAGGACAGTTGTCACATGACCTAATCAGGCTATGACTATAGTCTGACTTTCCTAGACATGTAAATGTACTTAATGTTAGTATTAAAAAGGCACTGACATTTATATTTCCTGTTGATTTCTTTACTTTTCATGTATTAGTAATTAAGTTAAATATTTAATCAGCATAATTTGTCTGGTTTGGAATGTGGGACAGCAGTCATGAAATTGTTTATGCCTTTAAAGTGCTGAAATTATGATCATACGGATCCTCTAATCTGATGATTAATTAATCAGAGAGAAGCTTAATGGAGTATTAACAGCTTCAGCTTCATCTAAGAAGAAACAGGCAGCAGTCAGAGCTGTGTGCAGTAATGTTGTCCATTGTAACCACTCGAGTAAAGTTTAGCCGTTGGACAGTTACAGTCAGAGCGACCAAATGGCATGTGGAGGGCAATCCTTAGCACCTTGTCAGAGCAGCCCCCCTGTGGAGCGCAGGGCGGCTACAATAACTGCCTCTGTGGCCACATCTGCTACTCTGGGGCGCGTGTGTGTTTGGAGATGTCAAATACTTTCAAGCTGTTGTAAGGTGTGAACTGGACTGGAACAGAAAATGTTGGCAGGGGGTTCAGCAGTTAAATAAGGACACAGGACAAAGTGGGAGATGTCCTTGTAAAACGTCAACTTTAACTCTCCGAGCATGTCTAAACTGTTCATCTTTTGATGGGGTTAAACAGAGTTCTTAACCCTGATGTTTAGCAAGAAAGGGGAAAAACAGTTTCACTCAAGAGGTCGATTTTCTTTTCTAAGCCAAACATCTGCAGGCAGAGATGAGGGGATAGTTTCTCTCCCTGTCTTCTTCGCTCGAGAGGGCAGCGTTCCCAGCTCTGGTATTTGGCGTGGCAACACTGAGACGGGAGCAGGGAGCATGGATATGTGATTTACTCTGAAGTCTCTGCCTCCTGCCCCTGTCTGTACTGACACTAGTTACCATTGTCTTCTCATCTGAGCCTACTCAGCCATAGCTGCTCTGTGAGCTGCCCGTCTTTTGTTCTAGCATCTTCCCCCCACAAAGCTGAGTGCAATGGGCTGTCGGCCTGCCTGGATTATTCATGAACAGTGGGGACGTGTGGCTGTGTGTTGTCGGAGGGTTAAGGGAGGGATTGAGGGGGGTTTGGGTGTGTGTGTTTGAAGGGGAGGGGGGTGTCTGTGGCTCCCAGTAGAGCCAGTGCATGAGGGATGGCCCTAAATAGGCTTCCTTTAGGAATGTGTCAAGCAACTCAGCAGAAAAGAGGGGGATGGATCCTGGATGGAGCAAGTGTATTCACTCCTGATTCCCTTTTTTCAGCTAAACTTTGGCTCACAGTTCATTAGATCTACAAGTTTGCAGCATATAATTTAAGTCCACCACATTTCAGAGTCACATGGAGAAGAACAAGTGCAGTGATGCTGAAGAAACCATGTCTTAGTGTGAGACAAGGGGCTGTATTAATTATTCCTCCTTACTGTTCAAAAGCTTTAAACACTATGACTCATTTATACTGAACCAAACATGTGACATCCCCTCTTACCATCTAAATCATGCTTTCACTTAGCTGGGGTGGATGTGATGGTTCCTGTGCTCTATTCATTGATGGGGGTTGGTAGACAGGAAAGCAAAAGAAAGAGGAGGGGGTTGATGGGAGTTAGTGTGGGGACATGAGGATGGGCAACTGTCGAGCATCCCCCAAGGTACTGCCTGTTATGCCAAGCAGAATCAGTTATTTTCCAAGAGGCTGGGGCTAATCTGTCAACCTCAACAAACACTCTACATCAACCCCCACCCCCTACAACCCCCCACCCATCCCTCACTGTAGGTGCCTTCCTCTTCACCCACAGAGGGATGGAGATTTTTAAAAGCTTATTTTGAATGTACACTGGAGATGCTTAAATTCTGTTTTTACCTTCCTAGTAACAGTACAGATGCCTAGACTTGAGTATAAATTGGTACCAAATTTCCCTCAAACACTTGTCCATTTTTTGAAAACAGCACATAATTGTAGTTTTACTACAGAGGGTATTTATCTCGCTGTAAATCCTATTCACACATGCAGAAAATTCCTGAAAATGTCCACAAACTGCAAATTTTTTTAAACCAAACATTCAGCCACACATTTCTGGTCAGCTCCCAAGTAAAATTTCCACAAATCAGGTGAAGGAGACAGTTACAGACACAAAAGCACAACCTATACACAAACAGTGGAGTCTTGACACACCTATATAGTCTTAAGTTGATCATTTAATGGCACATATTGTCTGAACAATTGAAAAACCAAACAAAATTTGGTCGTTTTGACACAAGAATTTGACTGCAATATGATTCGTGGTACTAAACAGTGACAGTTTTCACACTGTTATTCTCTCATATTAAATGATTATCAAAAGAGTACAAACAGGAATGATGAGTAGGTTTTTTGCAATTCCTGCACAAATAAATTCATTCTTAAATCTGTATATGCAGCAGGGCATCTCTTCTGCAAAAAAATAAATTTAAAATGGTATTTGGAATGGGCTGCATGAGGGTGCAAGGGTAATCACTGACCTGGTTCGCATCCCGGCCAGGGCTTTTCTGTGCAGAGCTCGCAGGTTCTTCTTGTGCATGCAAGGGTTCTCTCTAGGTCCTTCCTCCCACAGATCAAAAACATGCTCATTAGGTTGTCTCTAAATGTCAGTCCTGCAATTGACTGGTGACTTGTCCAGGGTGTACCGTGCCTCTTGCCCAATAACAGCTGGGACAAGCTCTAGCCCCCACGACCCCAAACAGAATAAGCGGTGTAGAAATTAATGGATGGTACTAGAGATGGAACCATGACACAAATTTCACCTTAAAGGGAAACTGCACCTACTGCGATCTGAAAACTGCAGAAGACTATATTGCAATTCCAATAAAATTTTGAGTATTTTTTTCAGTCCTAGCATAAAGGCAAAAAAAAAAAAAAATCATAACAGGAGTGTACAGCTCATCCAACATCCCCATCTGACAGGGAGAACTTTCCTCTGTGAGGAACAAAAGCAGTGGCTGTTAACAAAAAAAAGTCATTGAGATTTCTGGGGCAGGCTGTCTAATAGTTTCAAGAAATTCTCAGGAGTTTATGTGTTAAAATTAGAGATTTAAACTGTGTTGTTAATATCACGGTATTGCATGGGCAGAAGTGCATATACCAGGGGTGTCCAAACTTTTTCCACTGAGGGCAACATACAGAAAAATATAAGGATGTTGGGGCCACAAGATGAGGTATATGACATTGATTAATTCAGAAGCAGTCTGAAGGAGGAGCTGGGGTGGAGTAAGGTTGCAAGAGCAGCTTGCAGAGAGAACAGTTAAGCGTGGCCAGGCAAGAGAAGTTTAAATAAGGCAGCATGAGAGCAACTGGCCAACAGTGTGCTTAGAGCAAATCAGCCGGCCATCAGCTGATGAGGGCTTGCGCTACATCAGCTGACTGGGATATTATTACCTCCACCAAGGAGGTTATGTGATCGGGTGGGTTTGTTCGTTTGTTTGTTTGTTTGTTTGTTTGTTTGATTGTTAGCAACATAATTCAAAAAGTTGTGGACAGATTTTGATGAAATTTTCAGGAAATGTCAGAAATGGCATAAGGAAGAACTGATTAGATTTTGGGAGTGATCCGGATCACCGTCTGGATTCAGGAATTTTTTAAAGGATTCTGTACTATTGGGAGATAGGGCTAATGGCGGAGGTCTGCGCTGTTGCCACTTTACACCAGGAGATGGCGGACATGAGTAACTTCAATCCCAGCAGCATTTTGGGTGTGTTTCTTTTCAAAGTTTTGGAGTTTATAGAGTTTGAAAGACGCACGCCCGATCGAGGAGAGTCAGAGCATAACAGAGAGAAAGACAGCGAAATTGTAGCATGGGTGAGACTGTCAGTGCATCTGTTGGCACCAGCAGGCAATGCTTCCACCATGACAGTCCACCCGTAGCAAAGTCAGTGCTTTGCCTCACCGTGTTTCCACCCCACCGGGGAGGGAGTAACTGATGAATGCCGTGGGGGGGGGGCACATAGGGAATGGATCCAGGAATGTTTTTAAAGGATTCTGCACTATTGGGAGATAGGGCTAATGGCGGAGGTCTGCACTCTCTGAGTGCTTTTCTAGTTGGTACTGCTATTTGCTGCCAAAACTCATCAGGGAGTTAGAAAACAAGATATTATCATTTTGATTGCCAATATTTTTGTACAGTACTGGCTCAATTTAGCCACAAAAACATCAATAAATTCTTCCTGCTGAGATGTTTGTTTACAATATTAGCGTGGTAGCAGGCCGATCAAAATTGGACTGCGGGCCACATTTGGCCCCCAGGCCATAGTTTGGACACCCCTGGTCTACACCATTGTGGGTTTCAAATGATAGGTCTTCAGGGCAGTAACTGTAGATATTTTCAGTGGAAGTTGGATTTACAGTTACCATAGGACCCTGTGTATCCAGAATTCTCTGCGCTTTAATCGCTGGCTTGATCTAACAGCACGAAAATGGTGGATGCTAAGAGTGGTGGAGGAGAACCAAGTGACTTTTAAATCTGAGGTGTGGAAGTATTTTGTTTTGCATACACTGCCAGACTTGGGTGACACACTTGATGGGGAATATAGGTAACACGAGGAGCCACTTGGCAAACCATCACCCCGAAAGACCAGACAGGTCAAAAGACTCTGAAGGAAGCAATCACAACCCTACTTTCCCACAGCAGTGTGACAGTGTACAGATTGCAAAATGTATCAGTGAATATAATGCCAAAGACCTAAAGCTATTTTCAGTGGTGAACAACGAAGGTTTTAGAAGTTTAAGTTTCTATTTTGAAGCCTAATGCAAACTTGCGGCACTTTATATTGTAATATTCAAAGTGCAATTGTTGTTTAATACATGTGGATGTTTTTGTTTTCCAAGTCTTCTCTTCATACCGCCAATAACACTGCACTGTGGACTTTTTACTGAGATATTATTGTACTGTGAGATTTTGATGCTGTTACACCCCTAGTTAAAATGATCCAGAGACAAGCTAAGCTAATGCTAGCTCAACCTGAGCAAGATGTTGACCTTACAGTTTCAAATGAAGAGTTTAACAAGTTCAAAACATCTAAACTTTAACAAAAACAAAATACAACCTTAAGAAGTTAGAAGGTAGAAATTCAAATTTGTATTTCAGTGTTATTACAAATGTAAATGTGGTTTAACCAAAAATCTAGATAAGCTTCAACTGTGTTTTTTTCTTTAAATGGATTTCCTCCCCTACATCCATGCCTAATTTGCAACTGATGATGTGGTTGGAAGTTAGGAAATTCCATCTTCACGCTGGTTATAGACCTCAGATGCACCAACACCAAGAAGAGTTTCCCTTGTTAAACTCTGACTGTTTCACTGGACAATCCAGCAGAACTGCCTGAAGAGTCATTCGCTATACTTCCATTACTGGGCTTTTCTCTCCACGCAAGCAGGCAGTCTGTAATCCTTTAACAATTCACAGATTGTGCATTGGAAAGTATGTCCAAACCTGATTAACTTGCAGGGAAACTTGGAGACAGAGAAGAAAATCCAAAACATGCACTGAGATGTGCAAAATTGAACCGCATTATGGAGAAAGTAAGCACATTAACACATTGGACGTGCTCAAGCTGAAAAGCTTGAAGTGAAAGAAAAAGAGTGATCATTCATGAGACAGAAGGTGATCGGAGGTGTCATTTTCTCTAAAACTCCATGTCATAAGACAATTGAACCCCATTGTTTGTACTGTATTATAATATTAAGGATAAAAAGAAGTAAAAATAGTCCATTCTTAAGGTGTGCATCTGCCCAACACAAAACTTGTGAGTGTTACATAAGGCTGTTAAAGCTGCTTGTCTTAAGTTAAATAATAACTCCCTGGTGTTTGTTTCAAGCCCTCAGGGTTAAAACCACAGCGGAGACTTGTCACTGTACACAATAACACTGGCCATGCTCTCTGCAGTGTTAGTGCTGCTCATATCCTGTTGTGCTACATTTTTAAAATCCAAGACAAAATGTTTGTGACAAGACTTCTGAGATGCTGAAGTTTCCTTATTCTGAACTTTGCTCTTTCTTTGTAACATATGACCCAATAAGAGATTAATAATCAACATCTATGAGAGCTAGATTGTAAAATTCATTAACATAAGCCTCTGTGTAAGCAAGGGATGCACTGATGCCACGTTTTTTACAAGTTATTACATCTGAGTAGTCACTTTGCTTCAGCAGTAGGGATGGCCATCCCTTCTTGCCTCATTCTGTGTATTTAATTTTTTTTGTTTCTACTCCTTTGGCAGCATTTATCATCAGTACGTTATACAGTTACACTCAAATAACATCATTTGCCTTCTGAAATGTTTCACCTCATATGCAGTAATCATAGCAGGTGAGGTAGTACATCACACCATCCTCCTAGAATGCAGGAAAATATTAGCAGCAAGTAGCTGCAGAAAAAATCTTGAAATGACAGTATACAATGCTTTATTTTTCTGTTATAGGAGGGACATGTGAGTGGGCATCTCTTGTCTTTGCATTTGGTTATTATATATGAATGGCTGTAAATAAACCAGGCTGGCCTACACAATAATCTATAATTGGGAAACCCTGGAAATACAGAATGAATGTTTAACAATACCTTGACTATGTTGGGGTTTGTCATATTTCTAGCTGTTCTTCACCTCTCTTGTAGACTATTTACTAAACCATACCTTGCAGTGTGCTCCACTTTAGTCATCCTCATGTATGTTAAGGTGTGGTTTCAACTTTGCCTACCTGCTTAAATAATAAGAGGCTAACACCATGCTGTAAATGATATTGAGTGCAGTATCTGCAATATTTTATGAACTGGGGATGTGCGCTGCTAAATGGTTAAATTTAACTAGAATTATGAGTCGCTTAAACTAATTCTTTACATTTTTATCAGTTGAGGCCCACAATTTCAGTCAACTGCTCCTGTAGTGCAGATGCCTACCACTCATACTCACTGTTGATCGCAATGACTATTGCCTTGCTGCCACAGTTGCTTACTGCTTAGCACAGTCTAGCACTGTTTTGTTCTATAATTTGGGATAAAGTTGTCAAGAGGCTGTCAGGTTATACTCACATAAAACTGAAGCACTGAGTGACAATATTCAGGACAGGAATGTGGACATTCACCTACAAAACAGCTCGAAGGCCGGTGGTACAAGCACTACTATCGTTACAAACCAAATTTGCCCCGTTACATTGTGGTGTTATTTGCTGTTGCAGTTCGAAGAGTCTATTTATTGGCATCACAAACTAACACTTATGCTTGGCATGTTTGCATCAGTATCAATACCTCATTGGGATCAGTGCCTCCCTAGTTTAACTAACTTATTATCTTAAGATAATAGGAAAATACAGCTATGAATTAGGGATGTACGTTATTATCGGCATGATATCGGAATTAGCAGATATTAGCTAAAAAGTGACCAATCTGTATCGGCAGATGTGGACATTTCTGCTGATACTGATGACCTATATTTGGGCTATAAAAATCTGCCCATATTAACTGTAAATATCAGCTATACAAGCAAATAAATCAGTGAAGTTTTAGTCTGGACCAACAGAACTATGTCAGCTGAAAAGCGATTCCTTACATTTTAAAGTCTGTTTTAAGGACTGAAATGTGTTCATTTGTTCATCCTTTAACTTACAATTGTGTGTTTTAAGGACTGACATTTTAGGTCTGAACTACATTTTAATATCAGTATTGATATCAGCTAAAATTAATCTGTAAATACTGGCATATTGGACATTGGCAAAAATCCAATACCGTGCATCCCTACTATGAATGTTAGAGAGATTAAAAGCTATAAACGTTAATTTTTCTAACATCTAAATTACCAAAGCAATATATTCTGAAGGTGAAGGGACAATAGCTGCCAATGACTTTTTTATACTTTGAAATTTTGATGCAAATGCCAAAATAGCCTGAGACATACTGTAAATGAGCAACAGTTAAATAGTTACATCTAACATTATCTGTTCCACTTCTTACTGGGCTCATTATTTTGCATTTAATCTCAATATTAATATAACCCGACATGCCAGGTAGACTGTTGCATACATCCATCACATGGGATATATTTCACAACCACCTGGGCCAAAGCGTACAGAAGTGTTGGGGAAGGACAGAACCTTTCAAAAAATTCTCAAAGGGTGATCGGATGAACATTCTGCCTGTCACATTCATTACAGGCTGATCAGAGTGGTGCGCCGCTCTGGTATGTAAATGACATAACTTGAGCTCAAAAGGAAGCTGTTATTATCCACTATCCGTGGAGCCAGATTGTACATCAAACTCATGCTAAAACTGGTTTAAAGAAGAAGAGCAGCATTTTTTTCCCTCTATGTATGGTTCTTGCTCTTCTTGAAATCATGTCCGCTTCTAATAACAACTGGCCCTATAGTGACATCCAAGCTAACTGCTTTACCGGTGGCTGCCATTGTTTACCAGCTTGCAGTACAACTAAACCACACCTGTAGCTAGTGCCTCATCCTCCTCCAATGACACTGATTGGTCCAGTAATTTTTCAGACTGGGCACAAATTTCACATTGGAGCCTTGCAAGATAGACCTGCCTCATGACATGGAATCAGGCCAGTCCATCACTTATACAAAGTTAATGTTGATATCCCTTGGTTGGGGGCTCAGATGGCCTTGTGGTTAAGGCGTGCCCCATGTACACGAGGTCCAAGTTCAAGTCTGGCCTGTGGCTCCATTTCCTTAAGTCTTTCCTCTCATCCCTTTTTCCAACTGTATCTATAAATAAAGGCATAAAATGCACAAAAAATATATCTCAAAAAATAAACATATTGCTGGGTTGTTCAAACTGAGCAATCAAAGGCTTGTTTGCTCAGCATATCCAGTCTATCACAAAAAGGACATTTAAATCAGCATATTTCCTCTCTTATTTAAATCAGTCTGTGTTACTGAGAGTTTTTCCCCACTGTTATTTCCTGTTACACTGTGTGATGGTATCATTTTTAGTCAGAGTGGTGCTGGATTAGTGTGGAATGTAAATAAACAAAAAAAGCAGCAACATGAACACTCAATTCTCTGTGAGTTTCTCATTCTGGCAGGCCCAAGTTTCTTATTGCCTTATATACTGTGTGGCCACCTTTGTTCACACTGCAAGCCCAGTCAGTGACATGGATTTCTGATCTTTTACAGCCTTCTTGTAACCATAAAATCCTTGTAAAACACTGCCACTGTCACCATGGGATCACTTCAAATGGCTTGTTTGAAGCTTAAGAAGACAAAAATGAGAGAGAAGCTAACAGAAGAAAAGTCCTCTCTAAGATCTCGTGAGGTTTGTTCCTAAAAATATACCGTGTGATGTACAGATCCTAAGGCCCGCTGGCTGTGCGTAAACACAGCAGAGAACACAGAGACTTTTGCCTTGCTTTACACATCTGGATGAATAGAGCGACGTGTGCCCTTTCAGAAACACGTGGGACAGCTCTCCCTCTCACTGCTATGCCACTGGGAGAGGACGGCTCTCAGACCACATTCCTGTTATTGTTATTCTAATTAGCTTCCAGAAAAAAAGAGGGGAGAGAAAAATGCACACATACACACACTGGCACACTGCGAAAAAAGCTTATTTGCAGTGCAGGCAGGAGGCAAAGCAAAGCCGGGTGGTGACGGGGGGTCGAGTCAGAGCAGTCGTGTGTGAGATAGAGGCCCTGATGTCTCCTAAGGATTCAGCCCAGGCACGGGGTGAAATGGCAAAATAATCAAGAGGGCAGGCGGGAGGGAGCCCGGGGGGGTTCAGCCTTCACACACAGTCGTCATGAAGAATATCTTTAAGAGCGACTGCATTCCCCTCATCCTGCTGCCTTTATGTGACAGCTGTGCACATAAATACAGACAAGGCTGTAAACAAAAACAATTACTCTGCTTCAACATTTATGAAGTAGGGAGGAAATGTCACACCTGACACTGCATAACATACTGTATTCAAATGTAATGTCTGTGTTTACGGCAACAATATTACACTCATAAAACTTTAATCCAGTGGTGCAGAACACTGCTCTCTCATACATACAGAAGTGTAAGTGCAGAGAAAAATAAGTATTTCCTCTTCATGCACTAATTTTATAATCAATATGCACCCTGCAGCATATGTGTCATAAATAAGAGCAAACGCAAGCTTCATTTCTCACTAAATGGATATGGATCATGCAAACACGCAGGCGCCGTTGTCAGCCCTAAAGGAAAATGAGCACTAGGATGTGAAATTCCAGTCCATGAGAATCCAGACCAGCTCTGAATATATTCTTAAATCCCTGGTGACTGTTTCAAAGAAATCCAGAGTCTAATTTCTTTTCAGTTTCCAGCTTCAGTGAAATGTGGAAAAAACACTTCTCTTATTTCTTTATGGTTGCATCACAGTCACCATCTTTCTTTTATTTTCAGCTGCAGATGCTGCGTATTGATCGAGTTCACTTTCCTCCAATGTTATAAGCCTGTATATACTCTCAGTCTTAAAAGGAAATGTTGGCTAGTTTTATTTTCGGTTTTAAGTCCTACAGTTGTGCTGAGCACTAGCTTCATAGGCAAAACTGCTTGTGCCTTTTAACGCTTGATTACAAAGCTTGGCACACGGTTTACAGTAGTAGGGCTAAATGCTGCGGAGTAAGAGAGGAAAGGCAGTTGAAAACCTCAGCGTGCTATTTCTCGATAGGAGCCTTGGCCTCTGATACCGCTGAGCCCTGGATTGATGCCAGGACAGTGATTTGAAGAATTCCTCTGGTTTCTGTGGCCCTGCAAGTGCCCTTTACAGGAAATGTGACATGAACTAACACATCAGAAAGAAGCAGCCATAGCTCCTGTGATTCAGACCCTACAGCTGGCAAGTGTCAGCACACAACACGACCTCTTGACCCCTGAGCTGCTTTTGGGGAAGGGATGAGCTCTGCAAAACACTTTTACGGAAAAAAAAAGTGATGCTCTCAACCTCAAACCTGCAGACACAGATATTGGTGATCCTCTCTGTCTGTTATATGCCAGACTGCCATGTTCACCAACATCCACCCCCCTCTAACGGCTTAATCTGGCCTCCCCCCACCACCGCCAATGTTTGCAGCTACCTCATTAATGCCCAGTCGTCCAGCTCCAGGGACTATTGTCAGAGGGGGAGGGAGCCCGTGCTCGAATTCAGCAAAGCAATTTGAATATGTAATGTGCCAACCGTGATATAATCACCAAATCCCATTCAGTGATTAAAGAACACTTAAATTGCTCTCACTTAACATTTCTCCACAGACAGACTCTTATAGGCTTGTTAATCTGCTGCTCGCTTTACAGATGTTTACACACATGTTTACACAGATTATTTGGATCGGACAAATACTACGTGCCGTCCTGGATAAAAAATTCCTGCGTTCATGTGTCATTCCTGTGTTTCAAATCTTTCATGTCTGCACAGAGACAACAGGCGTGGAGACACTGGGGGCTCCCTGGGGTTCACACACTCCCCAACCACCTCCCCCTCTCTGAACAAAGCCTCCCCAGTTGAGAGCCTGACCCAGTAACCTGGCTAGCAGCCTGAGGGTACAGCACGACCTGTCTCAGGGCTGCCAGGGCCCGTGTGAGCACACAAGGCCAGCGTTTGTGTACAGAGCAAAGTCACTTTCGTCAATGCGATCGGCTCTTGCGGGGATTAGAACAGCTCCTTTTAGACAGGGCCGATTGTGTGGTAAAAGTGTAGTAACCTATGGAAGGTAGAGGCAGGGAAGGTGCTAATCTGGCCGGACACAGGCATCTTTATTTACAGGAATGTACGGAGGAGAAATGCATTCGCTTAAGAAAAGGTGGTCTGCCATGTGTTTGGTAAACTTGTTTTGTTGATTGGGCAAGATTAAGTCAAGGTTCTGGGAAAGCTGTGAAAAATAAAACTGTTTTTCCAAGAAAAAAAACTTGTGCTCTTGATTTTTTGGCATATTTGAGAAACACTTAAATCCTCCAAGATACTTCACTTTTATGGAGAGCAGGTGCTGCTGCAAATTTAGCTAATGGGGTTTAATAAACAGTCAAAGTGCTGAAAATTTTAAAAGAAGTTGTGATTATGTTGACTCATATTGCAAACTCAGTATGAAATGCTGCATTTAAGGGAGTGATCATTTTTATGCCATTCTCATGTGTCATAAAAAAAAACATATACCAAAGTAAGTAAAGTGGGATTTTTGCAAACTATTCTAGCAAAAATTTACACTTTTACGTTTGATACGTAGAGCATAACATCTCTGCTGCAAAAACAAACAAACAAACAAACAAAAAAATTGGACTGGTAGTTTGACACACATTACAGACTAAAGAAATGTTGCACCTTGTGCGATTTGATAATTTCAGTAAACCATACTCAGATTTAATCTAAATTTTGATTAATTGCCCGGCCTTAAAAGTCAAATGTCATTATTTGGTACATCAATTTATTATTGTTATCATCATTATTAATATGATTATTAGATATTTTCTGTTTTGTTTTATTAGTAGAGATGATTTTTTTCCCACACTGCTCTACCACAGGCACACCACATATCAAATATCAGTCATGTTCAGAAATTGCTATTTTGGCATCTCAAATGAAGCCAAAATGCTGAGACCCAGAAGAGCTGACTCTTCTTGGAGAGCTGAGCCAAATGGCACCAGACCACACAAAAAAGCCATAATTCCGATCACTATTAGATACCTTACGACACATAGCCCTTTTCACACATTCAATTCAGACAATTTCCAGACAATTTCTGGATATTTTACCCAGGAATTTTTCTGCCTGCTTGTTCACACTTGTCTGTCACAGCAGGAGGTTTTCAGGATAGGCTACCTTGAAATGATCAAAAATAGAAAAAAATCAGGGTTGAATGTGTGAAAAGGGCTTCAGTCAATGGGGGACTGAAGCCCTTCCCCCAGTTGGGGAAGAGTGAAAATACTAAGGTGCCAGCAGGAAAACTTTTGGAACTTTGGAGTTTTGTGCAAGTGTGAATGGAGCTATACAAACATACTGCATATGATTTGAAAGTTTTTATTTGCCCACTTCCCCAAGACCCTGCGACCTCTTCTGAGGACATTACATTTTAGCTTTTCTGCAACATAGTTTTAATTTCTGCTGCTAGTAATTTAGAGATAGTTGTCCTGAATGTCCATTGAAGTTTAAGTAATTTGCTATGACATTTTCATTATTTCATATCATTATCATCATTATTTCATTTCACATCATTGTTTAAGATATTTTAGGGAATTTGCTTGGAAAATTTCATACGTTTTGGGGGAAAATTAGTTTGATTTTTGTTTATTGCCATTTTCGTGGGTATTTGGTAAATTTATTTTGACGTTTGGGTTAACTTATTTGGACATTTTTGATTTAGATTGGAATTTTCTTTGCATTTTTGTGACAACTTTACTTTAATTTTTAGATATTTTTATGGCAATTTGGGAAATTTATTTATTTATTTTTTATTTTTAGGAATTTAACTGGGAATTGTGGGACTCATTTGAAATTTTCAAGAATTTTCATGGAAATTTTAGTGCATTTGGGGGGATGTATTTGTATATTTTTGGAAATAAGATAAGAAATCTTAGGGAGAATTTGCTTGAAATTTCCAAGAATTTGCATGTAATTTTGGAGATTGTTTTATTTGAATGTTTAAGGTTTATGAAAAAGTTTCATCAGAAGAAGAAGAAATCTTGAAAGTTTGTGAAATTCTGTGGACCTTGGAAAGGAAAATTTCAAACAAATGCAGACATTTAAGTGGAGATTTTGTTCATGCCTCGTGGTCCATCTGCAGACATTTGTGGAAATCATTTTTGGTAAAAACTAAACTCTGTTCAAAGACAAGGCTTAGCTTTGAAAATGATCACATCATACTGATCCCAAATAAGAGGGAGAAACTAAAAATGCATTTCAAACAAAACTTCAGGTCTCAGGAGTTTAATGTTTAGATATGGCTAAAGATTGATAGGAATTGCAAAAGAGATCAGGAAGATTTGATAATAGGCAAAGGCACTAGATGTAAAAAACCAATAAAAAAATGTATATTTTTAAGTGTATGCCTTAAATCTTAATGTTAATGCCCCTTGATTCCAGAAGTAACAGTATTCAGATCATGAAGCTTTTCTCTAAATAAACTCAAGCATACCAGGATACATGACACAACACAGCTCAACTGAGCAAATTAATGACTCTTCCCCTCAGGCTTGGTGCCTTGAATGCAGCCAGATCCTTCATTTCCTTTATATTACAAGACAAAAAGCAGTTCAACAAGGCAACAAAATCCACAGGCAGACAAGAAACCAAAGGTACCAAAGCCAACCTCTTTGTACAAACATCCCTGTGCTAATTGAATGCTTAAGAACCAAATAAGACGTGCAGAGGAACTGTCACAAGTGTGCTCCAG
Source organism: Cheilinus undulatus (assembly GCF_018320785.1). Taxonomy (NCBI): domain Eukaryota; kingdom Metazoa; phylum Chordata; class Actinopteri; order Labriformes; family Labridae; genus Cheilinus; species Cheilinus undulatus. Next base: position 23,765,143 of record NC_054873.1, on the reverse strand, counting down.
TGAAAATCAGAACTAATTAGCACATTCAGTTTGTGAGGCATTAGGGAGAGTATGCAAGACGTCTTACCCCCTGGCTCCCCTTGAAGCAAATGGCTGGCTGGTTCGATAGTGATGCCTGAGGAGAGAGAGACAAAAAGATGAAACTGTTCCCTGAAACAAGAGTCAAATTCAGGCTTCATCTAAAGGACAGCCACATATATGTTGTCGGCATACTGCCATCATTTCAGCACTGCTAAAGGGATTTCTCTGGATGTCAGCAGCCTGGTGGGATGAAAATAAAGCTTAATTTAACTTACTTCAATAAAGTTCACGTTATCATTATTATTATTATTATTATTATTATTATTATTTAGAAATTAGTTTTGCTTACATTTTTTATATATCAAGTCTACAGTTGAGAGTTTTTTTGCCCTAATCTGTATAGAGGAATGTGTGTGATTAATCGATCTAAGCCTATAGAAAGCTTTGCTAATGTTTGTGCGTGTGTGTCAGCTGATTATTACCCCTTTAAATGATTAAATGATTAAAAGCAACAACTGGTCCCAGAGGAGTGACACAACTCCTCCTGAAACCAATTAAATTTCTTTAAAAATTTATTTTTTAAGCCCTGTATGCTTCAGTTTATGACTCTGCTGTTCAAACCACAGTGTGCCTGGTGTAAGCCTCTGAACATGTTATTGTTTCTCTCCCTCATACCGATAAAGAAATATTAAAATCATGAAATATGTCTGCCTTTGAGGCAGCACAATACATGGTTAATAGATGGAGACTATTATCTGTGAGGTACAGCTGTGCCTGTGATTGACAGTCCTTTTAATTTATTATTAATGGTTTGGGGAAATGTCTCCTCTATCGAGGAGAATTGTTATGATATTCCTCATCATCCAGCAGCTTTTAATATTGAATGGAAAAATAAATATTAAAGCACATAATGTTTGTGACATATTATACACACAGCCATAAGGCTAAATCTGATTCACTTACTCCAAGGTCTGATTTGTTTATGTGAGGTTTATCATTAAGCAGCTTATTCTTGTAATCACAATGTAATTTAAAATATAAGAATATTGCAACAGTTTATTAAATGATGTAAAGAAAAAAAAATATATACATATATATATATATATATATATATATATATATATATATATATATATATATAATACACTTAATTGATTTTGGGTTGCCATGTTGTGAATAATCAATTGTCTACAGCTAAAGCATTCTGACATCGTGTCATTTTTTTAGCCACTTGTTTACAACTGATGGATCATTAAAGAGTGCTATCATATAAATGACAATTATTTCTAATGACATACCAAACAAACACAAATCAACTTGACTTTTTAAAAACCTTTTAACACAAAAGTTGCTATTTAGATCAATCTTTATGATTATTATTAGAAGATCTAGATAATTATAAGACAGTAATTACTTAAAATAGACAAAAATCCATATCATTGTCATAACATTCATAAACATCACAATAAGCACAACAACAGCTACCAAAACTGGCATATATCAGCTGTAAATATCAGCCAATGTAAGCTGTAAATACCAACCTATATCTGGTGTAAATATAAGCCTATATTGGGTGTAAATGTGGGCCTACATCACCTGTAAATATTGGTTTATGTCAGCTGTAAATATCTGCCTATATCAGCTGAAAATATTGGTCTTTTTTGGCTGTAAATACCATCCTACATCTGTTCTAAATATTAGCCTACATTGGGTGTAAATATCAGTCTATATCAGCTGTAAATATTTGTCTATACCAGCCATAAATGTTAGACTATATTGGCTGTAAACATAGGTCTATGTCAGCTGTAAATATGAACCCAAATCAGCTGTAAATATTGGCCTATATTGGCTGTAAATATGAGTCAATATCAGCTGTAAATATCTGCTTATGTTGGCTCCAAATATTGGTCAATATCAGTGGTAAATATTGACCAATACCTGCTTTAAATATCAGACTACATTGGCAGTAAACATTGCCATATACTGACAGTAAATATCCATTAATATTGGCTGAAAATATCAGCCTGTATCTTCTGTGAATATCAGCCTGTATCAGGTGTAGATATTGGCCTATATCGGCTGAAAATATCGGTCTTTATCTTCTGTAAATACCATCCTACATCTGTTCTAAATATTAGCCTATATTGGCTGTAAACATAGGTCTATATCAGCTGTAAATATTTGTCTATACCAGCCGTAAATGTTAGACTATATTGGCTGTTGATATAGGTCTAAATCAGCTGTAAATATGAACCCAAATCAGCTGTAAATATTAGCCTATATTGGCATATATCGCCTGTAATTTTGGTCAATATCAGCTGTAAATATCTGCTTATGTTGGCAGATATTTATAAAATACTGATCAATATCAGGTATAAATATTGACCTGTACCTGCTTTAAATATCAGACTAAACTGGCAGTAAACATTGCCCTATACTGACTGTAAATATCCACTAATATTGGCAGAAAATATCAGCCTATATGTGCTGCGAATATCAGCCTATATCAGGTGTTGATATGGGTCTATATCAGCTGTAAATGTCAACCTATATCTAACTTAAATGCCCAACTATGTAAACTGTAAACATCAGCCTATATTAGCTGTAAATATCAGCCTATACCAACTGTAAATGTTAGCCTAAATTGGCTGTAAGCATAGGCTTAAATCAGCTGTATATATGAACCCAAATCAGCTGTAATCATTGGCCTATATCAGCTGTAAATATCTACTAATATTGGCTGCAAATACTGGTCAATATCAACTGTAAATACTGACCTACACCTGCTTTAAATATCCGACTATATTGGCAGTTAACATTGCCCTATACCAGCTGTAAATATCCGCCAATATTGGCTGAAAATATCAGCCTATATCTTCTGTGAATATCAACCTATATCAGTTTTAGATATTGGCCTATATCATCTGTAAATGTCAACCTATATCTGCTGTAAATGTCCACCTATGTAAGCTGTAAACATCAGCCTATATCGGCTATAAATCTATATATAAACTATATAAACATCAGCCTTTATCAAATGTAAATATGAGCCTATATTGACTTTAAATATCAGCCCATATCAGCTGTAAATATCTGCCTATATAGGCTGTAAACAAAGTTAAAATATTAACTTTGTATCTACAAAAAGCTTATGGAGTTTTTCAGCGGGATCAAAATACCTGAAGTCAGTGGAAGTCTTTATCTTTGTACATCCTCATTCCTTATACTTTAAAGTGTGTTTTAAAAACTTGAGTTTTAGGCCTGAAATGTTTTTATAAATTGGTACAGATAGCAGTATTGGCTAAAAATAATCTAAAATATCTCCCAAAATGAAGTAGCATAGGCCCCAATAATAACACATTATTATTATCTTTTTTTATTATCATTATATTAATAGAAGTAGTAGTAGTTTAAGTAGTGTAACCGTGGCAGTGGATCAAAAAAAACTTATTAGCTGATTACAAAAACCTGCAAATTGCCCTTTTGATCATCCTGTTTTGTTTTTTATAATTGCTAGTTTAATGGTTCTTATTCTCCAAGATGAAATATTTTCAAGCTTAAAAAAAACATTCATAAAATTAATAAATTTTTTTGTAAAATATAATAATATTTTCTAGTTCTCTTGTATCATGAACAGTCAATCTGCTGTTTAAATAAAGAACACAGTAAATAGCACGTAGCAGCCATAAACTGACATAAAAGCTACAGAGTTCACAAGCCCCTCTTCCAACCTCCTATAAAGGCATAAAATCATACAAAGGCTAAACAATATCCGATGTCAGATCGTAGGGAGTAAATCTTTCATGACTGTTAGGCTGGTGGTGTGAAAGACTATTTTCTGAGGTGGTCTCTAAAAACTTAGCGGGCTCTCCAGGCTGGAAGAAGCTGTCAGGCTGAGTGAGTTCACTCTGCTTCACAGACCAATGAGCTCCGGAGCTGGGCGGATCTCCAGCCGTGAAAAAAGGCATAAAAACAATAATACACAAGAGCTCAGCAACAACTCACACTGAGCCCTGTGAGGACTATACAACTGAACCAGACCTACCAAACATCCAGAGAGGAAAAAAACACAGTCCTATAAATGATCCTCATGAAGTCCTGACAGTGGGACAAACTATCTTATCAAGCAGTGCCCTGGGAAAGGCCACTCAATAGACTAAATTATCTCTGGCTAATCTAATGAAGCATAAAGGCAATAAAACAGTCTCCTGATTCGGATGAGTAGAATAATTTACTTGATAGCATGTTCGCTAATTTATTCCCGAGGGCGAAACATGCTTTAAAAAAAAAAAACTTTAAAAACACATTCAATGGCTGACAGTCATCTGTGTTGGTTCATAATCTGAATAACTGATTATAAATGGTGCTATGGACATACAGAAAAGATGGAAAAGCGTCACTAGCCTTTTTCATATGGGAACTTTAATAGCCCACCGTTTAGATTTTTGTTTTGTTTTTCTGGGAAGACACTTTGGTAAACAAGCAGACATAGCTAAACATTAATACGAGAATATTATTTTTTTTTTCTGATCTAAACTTATATTTTTACACAGTTTAAAAGAAAATTCAGTGAGCCTACGTAGCAAATGATGAATTAAATCTAATTGCAAAAAGAGTCTTTGCCACCAGTCGTCTCCTATATAACTGGCACATTTATCAGGCACCGACGCTTTTTCGACACTATTTTAACGACATTTAAACTTAACTTTTTCAACAAGAGAGAGGACGACAGAAAGAGCTACGTTTCCAGTAAGGGCTGCACTGTTCCCGGAGTTAAGAGGGTATTAAGAAAATGGAAATATTGCCTAAAAACACACACAAGCTCCAAAGTTCAAGCGGAAATTTTCTCTTACCTTCAAGTTCTGGTAGGCTTCGAGGGTCCGGATGGCAGTGTCAGTGAGTTTGACGTGATACAGAGTTTGGTTTGGGGTGTTTTTGTTGATTTTGCCACAGGAGAGCCCATACCGATGCTCCTGTCTCAGCGCTGCCATTTCTACAACTGAGGACTGCTGGCGACATTCTGCCTCAAACGTCACGAGCCTGTGGGAGTGGCTAACACTCACACACTCGCGCGCACGTACACAAATACACAGGAAGTAGGAAGACAGCTATTTTACTTTCGCTTTCCAGGTCGTATCCGTGAGCTGACCATTTATTCCCTCAGAGTTTGCACCCTCTATTTGTCATGTCGTTGATCGATTTCTACCTCCACATAAATGCAAAGCTCCAAGTTTAAACCACATCTTTGTTTATGAAATGTGTGCTTTTGCAGCGCACACACTTAAAGGAGCTATTACACCGGCTGAGAAATAAATTAAGAAACACAATTTACAGGGATGTATGAATTATAAAACATCTTGAAGACTTTTGTTAAATATGTAAGCTAAACCAGTTTCTTCTCTGTTATTCTGCTCTTAATCACTGATCGATTTTGGATTTTCTTGATTAATTCAGGATTTTTAAAAAACTAAAATTGCCAACCCATTTCTGAAAGCTAAAAGTGCCCTTAGTTCTTTTTTTATTTTTCAAATCAAAGGTCCAAAGACTTATGTTGAAAAATCAGACTCAGTCTTAATAGCCAAGTATGCTCACACAATAAGAAATCTGACTCCAGATAGTTTTGCTCTCAATGTACAGGAATTAAGCAAATATTTTTTTTTTTAAATAGTTGAAAAAAGTAGAAAAATAAGATTCAAATATGTAAAAGCTCTCAGAGGTGATTTTACTAGTATGACCACTGATAGTATGTTTGCAAAAAATGTGCAAAAGCTGCAAGGCTGCTGACTAAACATCAGAAGTATAAATATGCAAGGGTGTGGGCAGATTTACATGATGTAGATAAGATCATCTTAGGTAGTTGATTTATGCAAATGTGCATATGAGTTGAGGCATTTTACCACAGAGAGTCTTCTTACATTTTTTGAGTTACAGTGAATAGATTAATTACAGCATTTAAGTACAGTAAACATGTTAAATAAGTAATTAGTAGGTAAATTGTTTAATGAGTGCAAATATGCTTTTAAGGTGACTTATTTTACAACAGTGAGCTATTTTACAGTATGGGATGCAGTACAGCAGTAAGAGACAGTGCGGGATATTTTACATTAAGCAGGGCAAAGGTACTTGTAAAATGAAAGTTCTAATTCCTTACAGTCTGTGACTGTCGAGTGGTCAACAGAGTAACTGTGACTGTTGAGTGGTCATCAGAGGGACTCTGTGACTGTTGAGTGGTCATCAGAGTAACTGTGACTGTTGAGTGGTCATCAAAGTAACTGTGACTGTTGAGTGGTCACAGAGTGACTCTGAGACTGTTGAGTGGTCATCAGAGTAACTCTGTGACTGTTGAGTGGTCATCAGAGTAACTCTGTGACTGTTGAGTGGTCATCAGAGTAACTCTGTGACTGTTGAGTGGTCATCAGAGTGACTCTGTGACTGTTGAGTGGTCGTCAGAGTAATTGTGACTGTTGAGTGGTCATCAGAGTGACTCTGTGACTGTTGAATGGTCGTCAGAGTAATTGTGACTGTTGAGTGGTCATCAGAGGAACTCTGTGACTGTTGAGTGGTCATCAGAGTAACTCTGTGACTGTTGAGTGGTCATCAGAGTGACTCTGTGACTGTTGAGTGGTCGTCAGAGTAATTGTGACTGTTGAGTGGTCATCAAAGTAACTGTGACTGTTGAGTGGTCATCAGGTAACTGTGTGACTGTTCAGTGGTCATCACAGTAACTCTGTGACTGTCGAGTGGTCATCAGAGTAACTGTGACTGTTGAGTGGTCATCAGAGTAACTGTGACTGTTGAGTGGTCATCAGAGTAACTCTGTGACTGTTGAGTGGTCATCAGAGTGACTCTGTGACTGTTGAGTGGTCATCAGAGTAACTCTGTGACTGTTGAGTGGTCGTCAGAGTAATTGTGACTGTTGAGTGGTCATCAGAGAAACTCTGTGACTGTTGAGTGGTCAGATTATTTTTTTTTTCCATTTAGGGTCCAAAATTTATATTTTATAAATTTGAATGATTGAACATTTTCAAAAATCTGGGATTTCTCTTAAGGTGTTTTCTCTGGGTCCTGATGCTCAACCAGTTAAAAACTACTGATCTATGTGACCCTGAGATTTTATACAAATGATTATATGATGGTTATGGGATTTACAGTGTTTTTAGATGTAAAATACTCAGAAAAACCTCAAAATAGATGATACATTAGCATGTTAACTGTCTGTCAGAAAATGAAATAGAATCTTGGCCTATAATATGGATTAATATAATCCCTGATGGGCCACATGCTTTGGCAGTGGATTAAAGAGTCAATGTTTACAGTATGTTTCCTGTCTAACTCAATGACCTTGTCAACAACAACTGAAAGATTCTCCACAACAAGCCATTTCAAATTGGAATATGAAAATTCCCAAGAATCAACCAACCACATCCTAGAGGGGGTTCCCAAATATTACATCCCATGATCCCCAAAATAACAGCGTCAGAGACCAAGGACCCCTGTCGTCCCTGGAGATGGTTTAAGCATGCCATTTTGCACAAAGTATCATGTTGAAATTTACATACACATTTTAAATTTCTCAAAGATTTTTTTTAAGGAGGACAAGAAACAAGAGCCTAATATGTTCATCTGTTGTAATGGAAATATCTAGTTTACCAATAAATATTGTTTACAACACTGCAGACTGAAGTCTGTCAACAGAAAGATGCTGCATTTTGAGTTCATGAATGATGTGCTTTATTCTGAGATAGACCTCAATGAAACTAAACCTAAAATATTAACTTCAAATGTGTAAGAAAACTGTTTCAGTTATTTGCGTCCCTATTTGCCAGTAGTTCTTCTACATTCTAGTTGGTGTTGATCGCACTTGGCATTGACAGAGTGAAGGATCAAATGTGCTCCTATGGGAACGTATCCACTGAACTTATGCATTTTGTTGCTAGGAGAGGAATGACCTGTGAAACTGGGACTCTGGACCCACTGTCCATTTGAGAGGGGTCTGGCTGCATTTCTGACGGCAACTCTCACAGACCGTTCATCTGATGCACCGTATATCTCAGGAAAAAAGTGTTGTAATTTGCCAGTACACTGTATTTCCAGTTTAAGTTTTATTTTAATTTCAACTTTATTCATAAACAAAGTCTGGCAGTTACATTTATGAAATAACCACATAGCAAACATTACAGACTAAGAAACATTTCATAAATAAAACAGAGAAAAAGGTCAGAGGTCTAATCTGGGATTAAATAATGGATAAACCCATTTTAGATGGAGATACACAAACGGTGGCTCACTTTGGCTTTGTTAGCTTTAGCTAAAGCTAATATAGCTACACTAGCTACGTAATTAGCATTACTACATGAACCAATATAGCTAAATTAGCTTTGTCAACATGAGCTTTAGCAATCGTAGCTAAAGCTAACTTTGCTACGCAGACAACATAGATATGTAGTTTACATGGCTACTTTGTGAGCTTTGCTTTAGCTGCGTAGTTTACATGGAGGACAAGCCTTTTTCCGGTAAGCAGACTGTTTACCCAGCTTTATTAAACTGTTTTTTAAATCAGGTTCTGAAAAAATAGAAATACAAACCAAAGAAAGCATGAATTAGAGGTGCATTAGGATAATACTCTTTACAACCGTCTCCCAGAAGTACATCCTAATAAAGAGAGACAAGGGGGCAAAGTACTAACAAAAGAAGATAAAGGGAACGAGGAGCTCTGAACAATAATTTCAGTACACTACGCAGATTCTTTCTTTCACACATATCTATGACTAGGTAGGGTTTTGGTAATCATCCCAACAAGACAATGAAATATAGTGATATGTCAAAATGGTGCATGTAATTTTTAATGATAAACATGAAACATGAGTTATTAATTATGGTCAGGGTCTAAAAGCAATGCATTTCCTCAAGTTTTTTTATGAGTAACTGGAATATGCCCAAAAACCCAGGAGATTTCTATCCTCCAGCAGCAGGTTGTTTCTGCTCTTACTTGAATTCATAAAGTAAAATCAAGAAAACCTCCCAGTGTAAGTGAAGTGCAAACCAGTGTCTCTTGAAATCTTATTGGTGGATTGCATTCATGGAAACTGCATTATGGGGCACAACGGTGAAGTCATTAAGAAGCTTACAGACGTTCTGCCAGATTAGGTTTTTCTCTTCTAATCCGGCAGATTACCACTGCACAAGCCTGCTGGCTGGGAGTGCTTCGATGTGCCGCACTGTTTCTTTACATTGATCATTTTTTGTCTCTGGATTGCAGAGACTAACAGAGTAGAGGGACAAGCGGGAGTGAGGAGGGGTCAGTGCATCAGTGGTGAGAAAACTACACAACTCCAGGCGGGGTCAGACATTTTTAACGGTGTGGATGAAGCCAGGATTTAGGGATGAAGTCTGATTTAAAGAGCAGCGTGGATTTTTGTGAATGCAACAACACAGAGAATTTGTTTGATTCTGATTCAGCTTGAGTGGCAGGAATAGATTCACAACAGAAGTTCTAGTCTGCACCTTAGAAGAAACATTGGCTGGACGAGGAGGATCATTTTTTTTAAAGATTTGTGCAAATGGTGTCCATCGCCGTCTGTGGGGAAATGGAGACAGATCCATGTTGTGAAGAGCCCAAAGATCCTGCAGGAGAGCCCACAGAGCCTGAGGTAAGGAACGTCATTTCTGAGCCTGCTGACAGGGTCAGGTACACAGAGCTGCTCTGTGGGCCTACAGAGGAAAGAAAGGGACTGTTCCTAAAAGAGCCAGCTGTAACAGGGATCTTTGCAAGACCGAGTAACAGCACTGAGGTAAAAAGCTTCTCTGATACTGAGGGAGGAGGTGGAGGCACAGAATGCAAGAAACACAACCTGAGGAAAACAAACAGCTGGAAGATGGTTCGATTCCAGGATCCATCAACAGATGATGAGTCAGAGAGGGACAGCTCGGCAGAGGGTCTCTTTCCAGAATATATAACGGAGGAGTGGACGTCCTCTACCTTTGAGAAGCTGTTCATGGCAGAAGACTGGCAGGACATCACAGGTGAGGATGCATCAGTTTGAGTCCCTCACAAGCAGATATACTACAAAATTATGAAACCTTGCCTAGCCTTAACATCTAGAAATGTATAGACCCACAAAAGTAGAAAACACTAAAGGTGTCTTTGAACAACCAGTAGATTAATCTCGCTCTCCACGGCTTGACCTGCCCTTCTTTACTCACACAGAGGATCGTCTATTAAGGAAGAAGTTACTGGAGTCCAGGGGCCTGCATGCACTGTGCCCCACCTGGGGTCAAGAGGTCACTGTGAAGATGCAATGTGTCCTTGAGGACCGCACTGTGGTAGAGAAGGATTGCAAACTTGTCTTTGTCATCGGAGAGGGAGATGTAAACCAGGTAAACGTTTATAACCTCATAACCAGATTTTTGTTCTCTCTTGCAGTGTAGTTTTCTGCAGTTCAAAGTGCTCATATTATATCACAGTTTGTTAGCAACTAATACAGATTATGAAAACAGGCAAACAAGAGTAGGTTTTTAGTGTCTACAGACTGTCTTTACTGTTATTTTCAAAACAATGATCATATTTATGTGTGCTCCCAACCTGTCTGTATGGGTGTCAGTGGTAAAGATTAGGCATCAGTAAAATCGTATGCTGATGATGCCACTCTCTATCATGACATGGCTCAAATCAGACTTTGAAATCTAATTCGAACAGCCTGAGAAATGTTTGCTGAAGTTCTGTTGGAATCACATGACAGAATATCTTTCTCTTTCTCATTTTGCCACAAATTCAATTTGAGAAAATCCAATATCAGTCAGTCTGATATGAACTTGATATCCTTACAAATCAGATTAGTTGTTGTAGTGTTTCACAGCTACTAAGTCTATATAAATAGCAGCCAAGTTTTTAAGGTAAAGCCATGCAAACATCTCAGTTGGAATAATACTGTGGTAATAATAAGCTATTCTTCTTTCTTTTTCTTTTTTGGTTTGCCATCTTAGTTTAGCATGACATCTTTAATGGGCTAATTAGTTGCAGCTATAGCATGATGCTTAACCTGCCACCAACTCATTTGACCTAATTCTAGGCCCTGCCCCCTTAGCTTACTTGGACAAACAACTGGAACACTGTCCAAGCTTTAACTACAACCTTTGGCTGCAAATAAAACTGATGTCCAATCGCCAATGCACAAAAACACTAAGCTGAAAAGATGGTGTGATGATATAATATTATGAAGGTTAAGTTGGCCATAACATTAGCCACAGGAAGCTAACTTAAGGTAACATTATGTAGCAAAATTTGCTGTTAGGTGATGTAATACATGATTTACTGGCATACAATAGACAAATGTAAACACCTTTGTTTATCTTCTTTAGTTTGAGCTGACGGTGTGTGCTCATGTTATCCATACTTCAGACTAATTTTAGCAAAACTGCAGGAGAATCAACATAATAATGCTTTTCTATAGAGGTCTGGGAGCTGAATGTGGGGTGCACTGTGTAGCTGCGTACAGTATGATTGGCTCATGGCACTGAGAGCTTGGACAAACAGTTGGTCAGTTTGTGTTTGGTGCTTACATATTGATTTTTTAAAGGTATCATTGGTGGATAAAGTCAAAATAGTGATAAGGGCTAATGCAAACATCACTAGTTATACATGCCTTAAACCAAAGTATACAAATGTAAATTTATGTTTTAAAGACGGGACAAATCCACCCAATATTCTAAGAGTTCACTACAAATTAAGAATGTGCACCTCATGGTTATGTTAGAGATTCAGCACCCAATTAAAACTGTGATTATCAAATATTTCCATGAAAAAGCTGCTGAGATATTTTAGTCCAAACCAGCTGGCTAGTGTCGCCTTAATCAAACATAGCAAGGCTAAAAATCTAAACAACCCCCCAGTAACTTTACACAACAATCATAAGAAGTTAATACGACATGAAGAGACCTGAGTAACTTTTGTACCATCAATCATAGCCACTTCCACTTATTTTCCTCTTTCCTCCATTGTGTCATTCTAATGATGCTATTTATGCCTTTGTAGCATTACGATAGCTTTTCTGGTAGGCCCAGATCTTGGGTGACTTTCAGGGGTCTTTGAAGATTACTTCCATATCAGTAACTTGGAAACTGAACGTCTTTCTATCCATTTTTAATCAAATTTTGATTGTTTCTGCTGCTAGTAGCTAATGCTATCTGCCATATTGTCTGGTTTGTTTTGTACACCACAATGCATTGTGGCTGGGCTGTGACAACCAATGACAGGCTGTCCCCTTGTCACATCATACTTTGTCAAACTGTGCAGCAAAGAACTGCACAGATCCTGGAGGAGACAACCTGAATAGCTCATAATGGAGAGAGAGAGTCGGAGAGTCAGAGAGCCTGGTTCCCAGAGCCTGCGGTGTGGCCCACAATGTTACTACAGACAGGATCTGTTTTGAGTAATGGCACATATAGAGCCAATAACAAGAAATACGAGGTCTATTTTGGAAATCTGTGAATATTTTTTGAAGACATTTTGTCACATAATTATTATTTTTAACTTTTTGGTCCCCAAAAGATGGGCCATTATTGTTTACTGTATCACACATAAAAATCTTTGAGTTTTAATTTCGGTTTAGTTCTTTTGTTGTTGTTGCTGTTTTTATAGTCCCATAACTTTTTTAAAATTCAAGTGACATTTGTGCAGCACACATATTCTTAAAGCCCAGGTTGTCCTGAAAAAAAGCATGTTCAGAGCTTGACTGTGCACCACCAAGCTTTTTAAGAAAAGCAGTCAAGGAGAGACAAAATGGTTAAAAAAAAAATAGCGTAGGGCTCAGAGGGTTAACACTAATTTATACTCTTTATACTTTTTGACACCTGTAGGCCCTGGAGGAGTGCGTGATGTCCATGCAGAAAGGGGAGATCGCATTACTGCTGGCAGATTCACAGTATGCCTATGGACTTCTGGGAAGGTAAGAATTGACCAGTTATTATTTTTTTTGAAACCACTTAAATAAGAAGCATGTTGAAGCAGAACAACATTTAAATTTTCACTCACATCATCTCAATAAGAAGCCCAGAGCTCTTGTACCTGTTGCTGTTGGGGGTAGCCTGGTTATCGAGGGGTAGTAGGGTTAATGAGCCATAAACAAGAGCAGATGGCCTCTTGCTGACACCATTCAGAGGCTGCCTAACCATGGTGTGTTTGTAACCTCCAGACCTGTGGGAGGATACCACTCATATTACAGCTACTGGCTTCAGTTTCTAAACTTTAAACCATTAAAGTACCAGTATAAACACAGAGGAGAGTGGTGTGACTCCAACACAAAGCCTTTATTTATAGTTCTTATGTTTACTTTAGATAACTTCAGCACATAAGAACTAGGCCATTATACTGCTGTGATCTGATGAGATTTGTCTGAAGAATTTGATAAGTATTGGGAAGATTTTATGGTAAGAGGTAAAATTTAAAGGAAAATATTTTGAATGTGGTTCAATTTGTTTTCTGGTTTGGCTTCAAATCTCATAGACAGGAAAATATTGTCAGCTGTGACCATTTAATTCAACCCAATGCCAGTGTTTATGTAAGGCTTTGCCCACCACAGTAAATTAAACATTATTAGCCAGTTTCAAGCACACTACCTACAGCCAGCCATCATTTCAAAGGAAATGTTTTTCACAGAAAGCTTGAGTTCACTGGCAGTTTGTACTTCATGCTGTACCATTAAATAGTGTTGCTGTACCGAGCACTGGCACATCATAACAAACATTTACGTATGCCTGGAATCATCGCACACAGATAAAAGCCCTGAAAAGGTGCGTGATTTAGAGAAAAATGTATGAGTCAAATCCATTTTTGCTGGCAGAGAGGAAAGCAGAACATTGTTGATGACATAATGTTCAAATGTTCTGAACACCACAGGGAATGCATTTTTCTGTCTCCTGCTACGTGTGAGGTCCTGCTTTTTAAAATCAGAGCTGTGTGAAGGGGATGATAGGACACGAGGGAGTAGTGTCAGTCTCTGAGGTGTTATCTTGAGTCTAATCGTCTGTCGTGTGTGGAGAGTCAAAGAAAAGGAGGCAGCGAGAGGTTAGTTAACGATTGTTTTAATTCAGCTGATTAGTACTGTGTTCTGTGGAGTCTAATTTAGCTTGAACTGAAAGAAGAGAATCAGAGCTTCATGCCAGCTCCTTCAACACAAAGGAGTTGCTGGGTTTTGCTTGTTGCAGAGATCTGTGATTTTCTTTTCTCTCTGAGGTTAATGCATGAATGCACTTGTTGCTGATTTGGTATGACAAGGTGGAGACTCAAAACAAGAATGACAACTTGTTACACAGTAAGCTCAACTTCAAAATAAGATAGCAAAAAGGTTAAACGGGTCATCAATTAATTGCCTGTTTGGAAGCATAGAAACAGTTTGTATGTTGTATTTTTATTACAAAGACTTATATGAGAAGATTCATACAAGACATGTGCAGTTAATGAAATATGACTGAAAGCAAAAAAGTTGAGGCAAAACAACTACAAACAGCTGTGATAGTCGCAAATTTATATCTTGTTCTTATTTTGTTTAATCCTTACAGTACCTGATATCAAAAATGACAGCTTGCCATTTTACTGTTTAATTTCCAGAGAACTTTAAAATCTAGATAGCAGTCTGTAGAGACCAAACAGAGAAGAAACAGTCAAGTATGTAATTTATCACAAAACAGCAAAATTTAATTCAAACTTTTTTTCTTTTTTGCACACAATTCCCAAACTGTTAGTTTTGTAAGTATGCATTCACACTAGTTTTTAATTTGTGGAAAAAAACAGGACTGAAAATGCTAATTTTTCCCTGAGGTTGGCAAGGCAAGGCCTAGCTAAAACAGAATGTTGGTGATAGAAACTTTGACAAAAAGGTTTAGATTAAATTAAGCAGACTAAAATCAAAACTTACAGTGCCTTTAAAAAGTATTCACTCCCATTGATGTTTTACCCTTTTATTAATTTTAGAAATTAATCATTGTCAGTATAATTTACTCCTGGCTACCATTACACCATGAAGACAAAGGAACACTCCAAGCAACTCAGAGAAAGGGTGATTGAAAAGTGTAAGTCAGGGGATGGATACAAAAAAAATTCCAAGGCACTGAACATCCTCCGGAGTTCAGTTAAATCCATCATCAATAAATGGAAGGAATATGGCACATGTGTAAATTTAGCTAGATCAGGCCAAACTCACAAACTGAGTGACCGTGCAAAGAGACTAAAGAGGGGAGCCACCAAGACACCCAGGACTACTCTGAAGGAGTTACACAAAAACTGTAGCACAGGTTCTTCACCAGTCAAAGCTTTAGGAGAGTAGCAAATAAAAAATCACTGTTGATGAAAACTCATATTCAATCTTGACTAGAGTTCACCAAAAGGCATGTGGGAGACTCCATGGTCAAGTGGAAGAAAATTCTTTGATGAGACCAAAATGGGGCTTTTGGACATCAGTCAAGATGCTATGTTTGGCGGACACTAAAAACTGCACATCACCACAATCACACCATCCCCACCGTGAAGCACAGTGGTGGCAGCATCATGCTGTGGGGATGCTTATCTGCAGCTGCCCTGGAAGGCTTGTAAAGGTAGAGGGTAAAATGAATGCAGCAAAATACAGGAAAATCCTAGAGAACAACCTTATTTTTCAGCAAGACAATGACCTGAAGCATACTGCAAAAGTGACACAGATATGTTTAAAAGACAACAAAGTGAATGTCCTGGAGTGGCAGAGTCAAAGCCCAGATCTCAATCTAGTAGAGAATTTGTAGCTATATTTGAAAAAGGGATGTTCATGCCCAATCCTTACTCAACCTGACAGATCTTGAGCAGTTTTTCAAAGAAGAATTGAGTAAAAATGCAGTGTCCAGATGTGCAAGTCTGATTGCGAGCTATCAACACAGACTCAGTGCTGTGATTGCAGCAAAAGTGTATCTACTAAAAACTGAGTTGACAGGGGTGAAAATTTGTGCAGCCACTTATTTTTGATTGCACATTTTTACTTTGACATTAAAGGGGTTTTCTGTATTTTTTGTTGGCTAAAATGCCCAATTATAGTGACCATGATTGATTTATAAGATCAATAAAAGGGTAAAACATCCCAGAGGAGAAATATGTTTTTTTGCCACTGTAAGGTATACCAGTATTTAAATTTCTATATTTTGGATCTATTTGAGGAATTGATGGTGCATAACTATGAGTTTATAGACTTATATTAATTTAAAAATTTGCCTGATTAAATTAGTTCAAAGAGGTAAACACTGTGACGAGTAAAGACTAAATGACATTTTATTGATCAAAAATGAACTAAAATGCTGAAACTACACCAAAACTATAGAGGTAAAAATGACTCAAATGTGACTCAAAATAAAGAAGAAGAATTAACACTGACAGTCACACTAGGCAGTATTAACAGTACATGCTTGTGAACATGCTCAAGCATGGGTGCATCATCTGGATGTGGTGTCTAATTCATACAGCTGCTCCTCTTTTCGATTATTTTAAACAATGGCAGTGTGTAAGAGGGCTGTATTTTACCAATACAACTCAAAGTCAACCACAAAGTGAGTAAAGTTGCAGTCATATTGTCTGTGTATTCCTCCATTGTGCTGACTCTGAGACCACACATCTTGTAAACTGCATGGGCCATATTATGACATGATGACATATCCCTGCTCAGACCAGGTTAGGGCTGGAGTGATGTGACTATAGGTCAGCAGGGGAGTGGGGACAATCCTGCTTAAGCACAGTACTGGCCTTAGAGTGAGTGCCCTTAGAGTCGCTAGTCAGGGTTTTTGTACTTGAGGACAACCTAACAGAGGTGTAAAAGCCCAGTATTGATCTTTGGATCAAACTCGAAACTGTCCATTTTCTTCAGGGATTCTCATAATTCTGGCTTTACTTCTTTATTAAAAACCATTTAAGCCAACAGACAAAAGAACGGATCTCTAGCAGTGACAGACATAATTTTTCAGAGTAGTTTTGACAAGCTCAGTGTGTCATTGCTGTAAATGACAGAGAGAGAATGAGGGAAAATCTCATTAGCCTCTCTCTGTTTTCTGCCAGATGCATTGATTGAACTCTGTCTGCTGCCTGTTGCAAACCGAGCTGCTAAGGGCACTTCACAGTTATTTATCAGACAATGTGCAAAGCTGGGCAGACACTATGATTCAACACAGCACAGAGGAGAGGTCTGTGGCTCAGTGTGTGGGTGATGGGCATGCTGCAGAGTCTGATGTGATCAGAGCTGAAAAATGGAGTGAACAATGTTAATGAAACCCCTGTAGAGTGGAGCATTTATCTGACTGATTATAACAGACAAGATGGTTTGGACTAAATCCACAGCAGGAAAGATTTCATTTCTTTCCTGTGTCATTAAAGCCCCGAGCCTTTGAAAGTGTAGACGTGACGAAAGACTCTATCATGCTTGCCTTTTCAATGAACAACAGTATGCGTCAAAACTGTTCCCTGCTGTGACGTATTTCTTAGTCAGAGATGCAGACTGCATCTCCTCAGTTAGAGGGCTATTAACAGACAGCAGAGAATGCTAACATCTGTTGATTTGCGGACAGGAGCAACTCTCATAAAACCTCCAGGGGCTAGGAAGAGTTGTCCTGCTTGGACACAAAGTCAACAACATTTAGTGTTGCAGGCAGCTGCTTGATTTTGTTTGAATAAAACAAACATCATAAAAAGGACATGTGCTACTTATCTTTTTACAGTAATCACTGCATGCATATGTTCCTGGCAGTGTTTTTAAGTTATCACAACATTAAGGACTTCCTCAGTGTAAAATCATGAGCTGTGAAGAGACGTTGGCTGTCTGTCAACAAACAGTGGCTTTATTCGGGTCCTGGCAGCTGAAGTGTTGCTGTACTTTTACTCTTGGCACAAATACAAACTACCTCAGTGGCACTAGAAAAGTAGAGCAAATTAAACCAGTAGGATGCGCTATACATAAATTAGTAACTTGATCAAAGCCAAGGTGGACAATGCAAGCTTGTTAAGATAAATCCCATTTACTTTCACCCTATTATGTTAGGAGGAGATGGTGTGCTAGTGATGATCACCTCCATTATTTCAGCTTATTCATGTAGCAATGTACAAGTAATGATTAAGCAGGAAACTGAAGCAGAAATCTTTGTGCATGTTGAAGCTGCAGTATGTGGTATATTTGCTTAAGGGGACTGCCAAGGCTACAATCAATGTAAACAAACCAGGAAAAGGAAAGAAAATATCATGGATTCATTTTACTCAAATCTACCCTGTAGATACCACATTGGATATATTTTTAGACTGTACTCTGAGATGATTTACATTCTTTTCTTTTGCATTATGTAAGTGCAGACGGGGATTTTCTGTTACATTAACAGAAATGATCTCAATTATATATCAGCACTTGACGCTATGGCCTGCCTGAACTAACACTATATTCTCGATTTACTATAACTTGTAATTGGCTATTTTGTAAAGATGTTGTTGTGGTGTGCCTTGACATTTTGGTTTGATCTTAGGTGTGCCTTGGGCAAGAAAACGATTGAAAACCACTGACATAGAGGTTATGTGTATACTGATGACTCAGCACTCTTATATAAATAGTCTTTGCTATTGTGTGTCACAATGCAGGTTGGCAAAATAGATTTTAGCAGTTGGGACATATCTGTATCAACTTGTGGAAACTGAAGATCAATCAATTTGGAAATGATCTATATTGTCCAAAATCCTGGTAAGGCCGAGCAGTGTAACAAGGCACACAAGTCTTTGACCATGCTAGCAACAAATTCTGAAATAAAGTACCTGGAGGCAAGATTAAAACTAAAAAAAATTGCATGTTTATGTTAAGAAAAGGGTTTTTGAGGATTGCCAGCTTACTGTTGTCTAATAGCAATGCCTTAAATCTTGGTATTTATAACGTTGGATTGTATGAGGTACTTGGCAAATTAGTGCCATTAGCCTCCAGAGATTTCAGCAGGGGTGTAAAGTAACTAATTACATTTACTCAAATTACTGTTGTTGAGTATCTTTTTTGTGGACTTTTTGGAAGTATTGTTCTTCATAACATTTTCAAAAGCATCAAGTACTGAGTGAAAAAAGCACACTAAAGTCAAAAATAGGAGGTCCAAGCTTTCTGGCAACAACACAAAAATATCCAGTAGTTTGACTTTCATAACATGTGAGGATCAGCACAAACCAAGAGGATTATTCCACATCTCATCCCAAAATAGTTGTTGCATTTTACTTAGGGTAAGTCATAATAAACAACCAGAATGGAAATCCAGATACTTTTGTTGTTATTGCACATTAAGGAAATACCATATTTCACTGTGAAAACTCCTTGGGTAGCATAAGTCGCTGCTCATTGCTCAGTACTTTTAGTAAACTTTAAATGAACTGACTATTCAGTTTTACTTGAGTAGATTTATAGACTAGTACTTTACTTCTATTTAAGTAATTTTTTACTCCGTAAGTCCTTTCATGGGGAGAGTGGAAAGTAACTGTACTTTTACTTGAGTACAGAAGTCTGGTGCTTTTTTTTTTCACTTCTGGATTTCAGTGAGCGTTGCCCCTTCATACAGGACGGGCTTGGGAAGTTAGGCTTTGCACCATAGCAGACAAGGAAAGCAGCTCTGCATAACTTAAAAAGTTCGAAGTATAAATGGGGTAACAACAACGCTGGCTCAATTACATTCTAAATCCAAAAATTTTTAAGCAATTTATTTTTCACCCAGAAAGCCTCTGTGTTTTACACTATTTTACAATGCGAGCTTCCTGAGTGGCCGCATGCTCTTCCACCTTAGTGTATCTGAGCAGCTGTTTGCGTCTGGGGGCTTCATCAGAGAAAAGAACATCAAAATCAAGCTAAAACTAGTTATTTCAGCTCAGTTCTCTGCTTCAACAGCTGACACAATGTTTTCCTGAAGTAAGCATACCGTGCCGATGTAGCTTGTGTAATTATCAGCCATTGAAGGAATAAAAAGACAGCTATGAACTTACCTGGATGGCATATATCAGTTCAGCTCTTCTGATCAGAGCCAGTTTTTCAAATGTATCTTAAGAAAATGGAAGAAGGTCCATAAAACACCGGTCTTCAGTAAGGCAGAGAACTCTAGATGGGGAGTGGTGCAGGCTGCAGGCTACTATGAGCCACTATCCTCTATCAGAAAAGTCCTGAAGAAGTGTTTTGAGGTCCCACTCATGACAACAGCAGCTCTCTTGGGCATGGGCTCACAGTTTTCACACCTACACCACCAGGTAAGCTAACCATCTTCTCTGAAGTTTCTCTCCCCCCTTTATTTCCTGCTGATCTGTAGAAGTTCCTATGTGTACACCGGCTCATAAAAGTATCCCCTTATATCCACATTAGACAGCACATCATTGCCACTTGACTCAAAGACATGAATTTTAGTCTTGTTTTAGCTTAGTTACTCGTCGTTTCCTCTGACAAGACCCAAACAACTGTTCAGATCAGCAAAGGCGGAAAAGCACATAGCCAGTAACCGATGCTTGTTTGCAAAATAGTGCCTAAAGGCTTTTACACATCAAAGGCGACACAAACAAAGACTGGTCAGAGGAGTAATTTTAGCCATAAAAGTCTGCTACAATAAGTGTTTTGACTGTCCAGCTCTTCGGGGAAAAACTTTTTTAAACATTTACCACAATCTGAAAACATTTTCTGGTGCAGTTTCACTCGGCAAAATTACCTTGCTGGTGTGGAAGCTTGTGTTGACTTGCTACAGGTTGGAAAAATAAGTATTTTGAGCGAATAATTTGCATGAAAAAATTGCATCTGGTGTGCAAAGACCTTAACACAGAGGCTTTCTAGGTTAAAAATGAAATGCTTCAGGAATGTTTCATATAGCGTACAAGTGAGCCAACATTGTTTTGTGGCTCATTTTCACCTTACCCTCGCTAAATTAAACAGAGTAGCTATATATCTATCTGTTGCATTATATAGAGCCTAGCCTCCCCAAACATGCCCTGTATAAAAGGGCATATTCACTCCTATCACTGGAGGCTAATGGCTCCACTATCACCAATTACCTCATACAACCCAACTCCAAAAATACTGAAATATCCCTTTAATAGCACTAGCAGTATTTATTATAGTATGGCAGTGTATTGTGGGCCCAAAACAAAAGTATTCATAATACATTTTTGTTTAAAATTTCATGATAAATCCATCAAATACTTGAGATAAATTTCAATCCAAAATATACAGTATGAGTATTATGGAGAGCACAGAACATGATTTCTAAATGTTCGGGGGGCATTTTATCTTCATTAGAAATACACTAAGAATACAGGAATCTTAAAAAAGGAATGTGACATACGATAAAAGTCCTCATTTTTAATCAGACTGCTGATGCATTTCTTTCTGTACTTGGCTTACCGCTTTTGTGAACGACTACAGAACTTCATACTTAAGAAATTATGTATGGCCTTGTTAACACAGCCTTTTTAAACCTTTGAACATTTGGACTGCTGTTGTGCAGAAACCTTGCTATCACCGGACACATAATTCTCACGTTTGGGTTGTTAAGTCTGGGAGAAGTTTGTTCCAGGTCAGCTGTGGGAAGGGAGTGCCCAGTCATGATTATAAGATAGAAAAGGCTAGATTTAAACCCTCACTTTATTTGTCTGACAGCATTTAGCTTTCAGATCTAAGGTCTAAGCTGCAACAAGATTTAGAAGCTGATGCAGACAAAGTAAAAGGACACTTGAAATAAAATATTAGTTATTCAAGGTCCTTAAATATTTGATCACTGATGTCAGAGCAGCTTATTTCGGTTTGACTGTGAAACGATCTAAAGTGTTGTGAGGGTTTTTATAGTGTCTTTTTTTCTTAACTTTTTCAAGCAAGGACTAAAGAGCAGCAGTTCACAGAGCTGTGTTGAGTGGAAAATATGCCTGGTAAAAAACACTTGAGCAGAAATTCTATGATGTACGGAAGCCCTAAGCAGACATACATCAATGTAATTTATTTAGTTTATTTGCCATAAACTAGTGAATTTGGACTATTTTCTTCAGTTCTTAACTTCTTTATCTCATAACAGAGCTTGTTTTCCCATGTTATTTTTTCAGCTCTTTAGGAAATAACAAAACATACTTTGTTTTGTTGTTACTTGTCTTTGAGTAAAACCAAAAAAAAAAAAAAAAAAAAAAAACACTGTGTGTGGCCTCTCAGGGATTCTCTAATGATGTTTTCAAACATGTTTGCCCTGTTTCTTTTTTCAGTTGTGGTTCTTTTTATCATCTAAGGTCGAAGATACAAAATATTTCCCCAATCATTCAGTATTTGAATGGTTAAAAACTTTTGGAACTACGGGTTGTGATTGCTCATTCAGGAGTTGGTGGTTGGTCCTGAGACCATTTGAGAACCACCCAGATCTGAACCCTGGTGTATCCCACTTGAAAAACTATTTTTTATAATTCACATGCTGTTGCGATTCATGCGATTCATGACACACAGCTCTTTTGGACAACTGCATACTTGACAAATACCTCAAAAGATACATTGTGGAGACAGCAGATGTCTATCACTATCAGGCACTAGGGGAAGAAAAACAAACAGGTCACTTGCTGAGCAGAAGGAGAAAACTCTATTTGGTAACAGAGAAGTAGGCCTTATAGCTATTGGCGACTTCTGTTCACCAGAATTACTCATGTGCTAGTACAGTGGAAGGGTGGAGCAGGTTTAGAGAAGCTTTGGTTCGTGGGAAATCATTTTATTACTTACCTTGATGATTGATGGTTATTGTGCAGTATTCATCATCAGTGAGCAGGCCGGGTGTTTGTCAGTGTGTCATTGTGGACAGCGTCTGATAAAGAACTTCTAATTACCTCATGTTTAAGCCTTTGGCAGATATTTATTGTCTTGTATAAAGTGAATTTGGAGAGAAACTAACTTTCAAAAAAAAAAACATGATCCTCTGGAAACAGATAATAAAAACATGAAAAGGTATCAATTATTATAGAGACAGAAACAAGAATCCTTTCTATGCAACCATTAGTGTTTTGTTTAAGTGCATGGTGTTGCTGTTCTTAGAGCATGTCCAGCTCTATTTTTACTATTTAACTGATGCAAAACTCCCAAGTCTCTTGATTGATCATATGCATATTTTAGGCAGTAAATCAAACTAATCAGAATGCCATCTCCCTTTATCATTCAAAGTTATTTGTGTCTATGCAGGAACTAATTTGCTCATATGTTTAGTGTTTAAGCACGTGGCCTAAAAGAGTGGTAAGAGAAAGAGTAGATATCCACAGAATTGAAGCAAAAGCAGCCAGGAGCTTGTACCCTCCACTGGCATCAAAATGGCAATTGTGGAAAATGTTTAATGCCAGGAAATGTGTCCCTCTTTGATGAACAGAAGATGCATGTTGTATGAGTGGTGTAAAACCACCTATGTAGGCGTGTACGGTTGGGAAACTACTGTGCCTAAACAAAGAGAAGCTCATAGTTTTGACATCCTGCTGTTGAATCATAGTGTTTGTTTCTGAAGTGCCATCTGTTGCAAGGATCTGACTGAAAATACTTCAGTTTTGGTGTTTGAAGTCCAATGTTGTACACACGTTTTAACATTAAAATACTGGTGGTGGGAGTTGGCAGTTAATGCTGTTTTATGAGTGAAACCAAGGGGCAGCTGTGGATCAGTTCAGTCTGTTGTCTCTCAACCAGAGGTCAGGGGTTCAATTCCCAGCTTCTGCGGTCACATGTTGATGGATTCTTAACCCTGAATTGCTCCCACTGCTGTGTCAGTAGCATGTGAATGAGTATTAATGGGATAAGTTGATACTGATGAAGGCTTGACATGGCAGCCTTCATCATCAGTGTGTGAATGTGGAGTGAATAAGAGGGTTCTGGCTGCACTACATAGATCTCTGATAGCTACTCAGTTCATCATAGACACCGTATATCTCAAAAAAGGAAGTGCCATAATTTGCCGGAGCAACAAATTTCCAGTTTTGATATTTTTGAAAATTTAACTTTATTCATAAACAAAGTCTGAAATAACCACATTACAAAGATTACAGACTAAGCAACACTCCATAAATAAAGTGGAGAAGATCAGTGGCTTGATTTGGGATAAAATTATTACCTGAACGGTGGTCTTGTTTTAGCCAAAGCTAACATAGCTATCGTAGCTATTCAATTAACATTACTACAAAAGCCAATGAAGCTAAGTTAGCTTTAGCAGTGTGAGCATAGGCAAATGTTGCTAATACTATTGTAACTATATAGATAACTTACCTATGTAGCTTACATAGCTGCTTTAGCTCTATTTGCTTTAGCCCCATTAGCAATGTAGCTCCATTTACTATGATGTTTACACAGCTAACAAAGCTACGTGAGCTATATGTATGCTTGCTGGGTTTGAATGCTTACTGAGGACAATCCTTTTTTCCTCTAAGTAGACCTTTTACTTGGTTTTATTGAATGTTTTTTAATCAGGGTTTGCAGGTCAGGCTTTTTACTTTTGGCTTTTGGTATTGTGACCATTACCTTTACCCTAAATGGAAGCTTAATTCAGTTTTATTTCAAAAGTTTTAACATGTATTTCCTATCAAATATGTACGGCGTCTCAGATGAATAGTCTGTGAGATTGGTGGTCAGAGATGAACCGGCGACTGCCTTGACCTTCACAGACCGTTCATCTGAGGCACTGTCTTTATCAGAACAGAAATAATCACTAAAATGTTCAAAATAAAACCAAATTAGACGCACCGGTAGTCGACTGGTTAAGGCGCATGCCATATACGCAGGCGACCCGGGTTCGAATCCGGCCCGTGGCACCATTTCCTGCATGTCTCTCCCCGCTCTCTCCCCTGTTTCCGACTCTATCCACTGTCCTATCAAAAAAAGGCCAAAAATAAATCTTTAAAAATAAAATCAAATTAAACTTCTGTTTAGTTTCATGGTAAGATTTAAGGGTTAGAATAGTAAAAGTAAAGAAACCTGAGCAAAAAAGGCTTAATAAAGCTGAGTAAACAGTCTGCTTACAAAACAAGAAGCTCTTCCTCCATAAAAACATTCTAAAACAGCAGACGTAGCTCCATTAGCTGCGTAAACTATATATATAATGTAGCTACATTAGCTATCCAGTGATGTAGCTAATGTAGCTTAAGTGCATTTGTTAAAGCTTACATTACTAAAGCTCACCTAGCTACACTGGCATATGCTGTAAATTTTTTTGACATAGCTAGTGTGTTCTATGTTAGCTTAAGCTGAAGCTAACACAGCTAAAGTGAGCTGCTGTTCATGTAACTTCTTAAATGTGTCTATACATAATTTAATCTCACGATAGATCTCTGAATTGTTCTGTTTTATTTATGAAATGTTTCTTAGTCTGTAATGTTTTCATTCTGGTTATTTCATGAATGTAACTGACAGACTTTGTTTATGAAAAAAGTTAAATCGAGAAAAAATTCTAAAATGTTGTTTCAGCAAATTACAGCACTTCTGTTCTGAAAGAGACAGCGTTTTAGGTGAACGGTGTCTGAGAGAGTGGCCTTCTGCAGTCTGCAACTAGACTGTCTTGGATTAAATGGGTGTGAATGGGGAAGTTTGACTAGAAAAGGGCTTTGTAAGCTCAGGTCTACTTACCATTTAACATCAGTAACACAAATTACATTGACGTGCGTACTGGGCATTTAC
The DNA here is from genome assembly GCF_018320785.1 of Cheilinus undulatus. NCBI lineage: Eukaryota > Metazoa > Chordata > Actinopteri > Labriformes > Labridae > Cheilinus > Cheilinus undulatus. The sequence goes on along the minus strand of NC_054873.1, from coordinate 23,739,467 downwards.
AGTGACATTTTTTACATTAACATGGAGAGGCTTTGAACATCATATAATACAATTTATGCCTGTCTTTAATCACTTTTGCTGCAGCTTATCAAAAAAGCTGATCAATTTTAAGTCCTGACCATTGAATTGCAACCCAGTTCAGCTACAATGGCAGCTTGGTTCAGGAAAATGGAAAAATTAGTTACACAATGGATAAGGAACGACACCCTGTCCAGATAGGTCACACAAAAAGACGATAACTATGCACACAAACCTGTTTTAGGATTGCATCAACATTGTCCTACCCACTAATATGAAACAATGTTGATGTTTTCAAGGCAGTAATTAACTTAAATGTTTAATTTGTGTGTAAGAGCATGCATTTTGTGTGACACATACAACAATAAATATTTACCCAGAGCATAAAGCTCAATGCAATGAAAGCTCTTCCTGGGAAAACGCTCAAGGGGAATCTTTGTTGACACTTTTGAGGAAATTGGCGTGCAGTTGAAGCCTTTCCCGTCAGCATGTGAGACACACCCAATCCCAGCAGGGAAATACAGGTGAAGAAGGTGACAGTGACAATTTTCTGAGCAGAAAGGCTGGCTGGCTGAGCAAACTGGGACGCTCAAAAAGAGAAGTGGAACATGAGAAAGTGTCATAGAGATGATGGATGGGATGAAGCATAACGATGAGTGATAGTTTTGGGTGAAGCTGCTTTTAAAGGTGATGCGTGTCAGTGAATTCTCTTTCATAGAAATATAAAATGCTTGGTATTTGCCAGCTAGCATGAATTTAGATGTTGGCTTTGCTCCACTGGTATGTCTTCTTCCTCTTTTTGAAAAACCTATCTCTTCACTGATCATCCAAAGTAGCATGAACTTTGCTTTTTATTCCATCACGCTCTTTCCAGTAGACAGGTAGAGTGACTCACTCACAACAGAGCTGCTCTGGTGTCTGTCACTTTCAGGCTCACGCACCCTCCTCCCCTCTGGCTGCTGATACGTAAGCATGCTGTCCACTCAGAAAATCTGTGAGCTGGAGTTCCTCTCTGTTGTGAAGGTTGGTGTGAGTCACTCTGCAGAACCACCTGGGTCAGATGAATAATGTGACCTTTGAGAGGCTCCTTTGTTGGAAACATCGTGATGTATCAGAGTACTTTGGTGTAACCTCGGCCAAACTCAGCTGTCTGGAGTAACTGACACCAGTATGAGGAACATGTTTCTTTGTTTTACTGTGTGTTATCAATTAAGTATTCCAGCTGAAACCAAACTCCCAGCTGCATTGTCACGTGACTTGACCACGTTTACTGTAGCTTTTGGGCTCTGTGCGTGCCTTTCGGAGCACAGCCACAGCAGGCTGACATGAAACCGCACCCAGACCTCAGGCTCCAGGAGGAGGCCAGGGAGCTGACAGCTGTAGCACGCTCCAGATAAGATCAGGTCCAACTCTCAATCAGCATGCTCTCCTGTGTTATCCACAACCTCTGCCACATTAGTCTGAATCTTCACTGTTGATCTAAAGCTTCCTGAAAACGTGTGCTTTAAATCTGAACAGATTAAGACTCTTTGAAATCAAGACAGGGAGTTGTTTTGACGCTACAGCAGTATTTTACCACCCAGACCAATGTTTGAACTGTGCATGTACCTCATCTAATCTCTCTGGATGTTTACCTTTTTCCCCTACTGCTTGCAGGCTTATCACTGTCATCGACACAGCTGTGGTAGTTATATAGAGCTGCTCTCAGTTATATCTGCTTCTTCTTTTCTTGGTCAGGGACAGTAAATCTCTGCAACTAAAGTGTGCTTTTATTGCATTAAGATAGATAACAGATTTTTATAGCAAACAAGACTTGGTGGAGCAAAGATTGCTTTACATTGCACGACTACCAAATTGATTAGAGCTTTGTTACTGAGTTGAACATTGCTATGTTTAAACTTGACATTTATTTGCTTTATTTCATTTTGTTCCACTTTCAGTTTATTTTGCAACACAGCCCTTGCGTCGGAGGCACTTTGGCTATCTTTTGGCATTAGGCAGGATATGTGCTAGAGTATCTACAGGAGGGTTGAACTCAGCAGAGAAAAAAAATCAAGAATATTGTCAAATTACAAAGGAAACAAAATAAAAAATGAAGTTAAAATATATACCACTTGCCATATTTATTGATACAAAGGTTAAAACAAACAAATACGTGACAAACCTGTTAGGTTATAAAAAAATTCACAGAATTTTCTTTATGTCATCCTTTGATGAGGATGCAAACCTGTTGAGTTAAAGAGAGCTAACAATTTAGGCGTGATTCTGTCTGCCGCTTTTTGCTTGGTTTATTCAGTAGTTTATTATTCACTAAAGCCATCCATAAACTTGGACAGAGGTTTGCATGCATATGTTGTTTTTTGTTGCACATCTGGCACAGCTAGCTTGCCTGTGTCATCTCCACCTTGCACATTTACATGACAGCAGTAACGTAGGGGTCTGCTGCTCTTCACAGACATCACCTGTGAATTATTAATTTTAGTTTGTGTATTATAGACATTGAGATGACTTATTCAATTTTTAACCTTTCTTACAGTACATCTGTTTCATACCGTGTTTTGGGGCTGTTGTGGTCTTTCTTGCTGTTCTTACAACAGCGATGGGAAAGGCCTATTAGTAAGTGTCCATGGCCATGCAGCGTTATTTACTTTAACTACCTCCAGGGTCTTTTGGAGATCCTAGTCTGAAAAGTTTGGTAGCCCCTGATCAATCTTGTGGTGCCATATTAAACCACTTACATCTGTAGTTGTTGTCCTACCTTCACCTCTGATCTGTAACTCTCGTGTGTTCTTGTCCAACATGCTGCATGTGCTTAAACAGCGCTGTCATGCTTCACTGACATCACCTCCTGTAGACACGGTGCCACTAGCTGTGTTGTGTTGTATAATCACGATGTTGCGACAGAGTCTGTTTTCCGGAGCGTGGCATGCAAGTGGGACACAGGACGAGCACACGTGAGACGCCACTTCAGCACTAGCAGCACCTTTCGTACTCATGCTGGGTACTCTTTTCAAATCACCCATTCCTGCTGTGTGCTTCCACACAGGCAGAGAGGAAGAGAGGGATTAGTGGAGCATGACAAAAATAGATGGCTGCACAGAACTGGTTTTAAAAGTATCCGTATGTGTTTCTGATAACACTGAGATGTGTGTTGTCCTATCCTATTAAAATTAGAAATATTAAAACACCTCCATTTAAAAAAAATGAAAAACACAACTGGGTACCCCGTAACACTGAATACAGTCTGCCAACTGATATGATTCCATGTTTGGCATTTTGACATTTAACGGGTTTCTCAAGATGATTTCCATCAGTTCAACAAGAGAATCCACAATAGCAAAAAAGCACCATTGTCCAGACTTATTTCACTGTTATTGAGCCAAGCTGAGAAGTATCAATAACATCAGTTGCAACCCCTGCAGACACTTAAGCTGGATTTGAAAGCCCTACCATACAAGCAGTATGTCTGATTTTTTCCCACAATGCAAAGCGCCAACCAATCAGAGACTGACATTGCAGATAGAAACAGCTAGATTATTAGCGTTAACTCAGTTGCATTTACAACCCAGTGATGCATATCAAATACTGCTGAATTCTTTTGACTATTTGTTACATAAGCATGACACATCTTACAGGTAAATGTTTATCGCTGTGAAAATCATGACAATCATAAAGAATCACCTGTAGGCCAGGGGTTCATCCTTATTCTTTTCCTTGTTGTTTTGTTTTTCATTTTGACTAAAACATGTTTGTTTTTATTACTGAAATCACATTTGATCACAAGTTTCTGTGAGATCTAATGCTTGTGGAGTTTCCACTGTGAAATATTTACTACAAATGTCAGGTGTGTGTCGGCTCTGTTTAGGGGGGTCTAGGTACAGACTGTACATTTCTGTAACCTTGCAAAGCAGATAGATACCTCCGTTTCCTTGTTTCTCACTGGCGAATCCATCTTGCAAAGCTCCCGTCTGAACTGTTTGGGCCCGGTTAGAAAGTGACAGGACCAATCAGCAACAAGGGGCAGTACTTTTGGGCGCAGCAGAGTCGTGACATAAACAAGCAAGCAGCAAGAGCTGGTGCAGTTATGGAGGAAGAGATTAGCGTGGATGCTGCTAAAGCAACATTTTTATCAGAACTTGACAACATTTCTCCGTTAAAAGAAGAACAAAAAACAGCAGTGAGTTGTTTTCTTTTCAAAAATGACAAAAGTCGAGTACTTACATGTCTATAGCCGCCATGTTTCGCGTTATTCCTCACTAGCTGTGCATGCGCAGCTCGATAGCAGCTACGTTGCGTGTTTTATTGCTCTTATTGGCCCATACAGATGTGATAAACAGAACATTCACCCAATCACACTCCAAGTTTTTTTCAAATCCTCTGCCTTTTCTCAAATGTTTCCTATTGAAGCTTTCCCAGATGGATGTGCCAAACAATTCCATCTGGTGTGTCAGGTTAACATTTCTGATGGTCACTCTCACAAACCGTTAATCTGAAGCGCTCTATAACTCAGAAAGGGAGTCCCAGTACACCATAATTCCAGTTTTAGATATTTTTTAAAATGCAACGTTATTCATAAACAAAGTCTGGCAGTTGAATTCATGAAATAACCACATTGCAAACATTAAAAATTGCCACACATTTCATAAATAAAATAGAGAAAAGACCAGAGATCTAATCTCATTTTGTGTAGTAATGTTTCTGAAGTAGTTACACAAACAGTGGCTCGCTTTAGCTTCATTACCCTTAGCTAGGGCTTACATGACTACACTAGCTATTTAAATAACATTATTACAAAAGCTAATGTTGCAAATTTAGCTTTAGCAATGTGAGATTTAGCAAACATAGCTAAAGCTAACATAGCTATGTAGATAACGTACCTACGTAGCTTACATAGCTGCTTTGTGAACTTAACTTAAGCTGCATAAGCTATTAGCTACATTGTTAACAGCTAAGTTAGCTTAAGCAATATGAGCTTTAGCAAACATAGCAAAAGCTAACAAAGCTATGTAGATAACGTACATATGTTGCTTACATAGCTGCTTTGTGAGCTTAGCTTTAGCTATGATAGCTATGTAGCTACGTTATCTATAGCTAAGTTAACCTGAGCTTTATCAAACGTAGCCAAAGCTAACATAGCTACGCAGATGAGATAGAGATACATAGCTTATGTTGCTTCTTTTTGAGCTCAGCTTTAGTGCCATTAGCTACATTGCACTTTTAGCTACATAGCTTATGCAGCTAACGGAACTTCGTAAGCTATGTTGGCTGCGCTGGAATTTTTGGACGATAAGCTTTTTTGTGTTAAAAATTTTGTTTTTTCAGGTTTTGCTGGTCAAATTTTTGACTTTAACTTTTGGTATCTTAACCCTTACCCTAACCCTAAACAGAAGTTTAATCCACTTTTAATTTTGAGAGTTTTAGCATGTATTTCCATTCTGAGATATAAAGCATCAGAAATGCACGGTCTACAGCCAAACTGTCGTGCTTATGTCTGCCGTCTCCCATTTTTTCAAAATCATTTAAGATCTGAAAATCATTAAGTGTGTAGCCAGCCTAAAGCTGCTTTAAACACATTTGCTACTTCAGGCTGTGCAAACTCTTCTGTATTTTTCAACCATAGCTCTGTATTCATACCTGCTTTCCACCACCGCCGCTGTCCAAACCCAGAGGCTGCTTCTGGGGTACCTCAACTTTCAGGACCACCTGGTCCCGCTCTTTATTTGTTGCTAACAGGTGTCACTTGTAATTATAATCTTATTTCCTCAGATACACACTATAAAGGGCTATAACTCTTTTGTTACTTCAGTTTAGACTGACTGTGTAGTAATTGATGTAGCTTATGAGCACTCTGTGATGAAGTGCTCTTCCAGTAGCGTTGATGCAGATGGGAAAGTGAAAGGGCAAGCTCTTATTCATAGACAGTGACACACTGCACACTTACAGTGTCTGACAAGTCTAAATAAACATGTACCCATGCATGCAGTTCTTCTCATGTATGGCAGACAACAGTTTATTTGAGCAAAAGCTCCTGTGTTTGTGGATCATTGCAACACTGCTGCTCAGGGATGTGAGCCTGCTTGTTATGCCTGCGTGCCTGGAGAAATGAGGACTGTAGCAACGTGACGAGTGGCACTAGTGTGTGTTTGTGAATAAAAGTATCGTCAGTGGGTACGTGGAGTGTGAGTCATCTTGAGGAGACGTCATCGCTCCGTCATCAGTCGTCTGAAGCAGTGTGTTGCACACACACACACACACACACACCAGCACACACCCGACAGACTTTGAAAATATTCCTCTCAAAGTTAATCAGAGGCAGACTCCTGCAGACAGCCTCCTGAACAATCACAATCAGACGTGCCGTGATTAAGCTTCAGGGATTAACAAAGTAGATCTCATTATAAATAAAACAATGAGATGATTTATAGCCCTGATGGGATTAGCTGCACTGCGTCGATGTTTCATATTGTCATTCCAGATGGAGAAGGACAATACAAGTGAGCTCATGAGTAGCAAAACACTGCATTATCTGCACATGGAAGCAAGTCATTTTGCCAACATGGAAGGAGAAAAATTGGCTGAATACCTCTGATACTGGCAGGCTGTGTTTGCTTACTAAGACCCCTGTGATGAGTTTGACCTCTGCCATCGCCACTAGCTCTGGTCAAATGAAGACAAGCCCTTCCTCTTTAGAGATGTGGCCCTTGACTCATGATTGATGCTTCAGGGCTCCTAGCTGAAGAGACTGAATGATCGCACTAATGGCTCGGCTACATTTGCTCTACAGAGGCTGCTCCTTTGTGACAACATGACTAATAAATCAGGAGTTCAGTTGGCTGCTATTGATTCATAAGCTGTACAGGAAAGCAGAGCAGCTGAAGAGACGCAGGATCTTTATTGGTTAGGTGACACACACTCACTAAAGCAGCCATATTTCTCATGGACAAGGATATGATGAAAGGTGAATGCTAATGGTGGTGGGGTTTTTTTTGATGTACCTACCCTACACAACTTCAAAACAAAATAAACATGTAAACATAATATATGTATTTGTAAAAAAGTCTTTAGATAAGTTCATCATCAGATATGAGGAGCAGGTGCAGCTCCACAGGTGCAACAGCGTCTGCTTTGGAGTCTCATTTGCTCATCAGTGAGGGCGTGTGATAACTGCTGTCCGTTTGTTGTGGCAATGATATTCAAGAAAAGGTAACATTTTCTCGTTGGGAGTTATCTGGTTTCACCACATGCGTGTGTGACAGCTCGGACTCTGAGGCGAAATTAATTTGTGATTAATATCTCTTTATGACATTTATTACCCTAAGCAGAATGTCAGACATGAAGCGGCAAGCAGCTTGCGGTGGCTGATGTTCACGGCTCTGAAGCCACAGAAGGAAACAAACAGCCTCTGTGGTGATGATGGATTTATGGACCACATTTTAGAGCTAAATCACACTTTGTGGAATAAAATCAACATTTGGTGTGAAAGTAAATCAAATTGCTCTTTTACTCAGGAAGCATAAAACACTCTTTCAACATTTGTGGCTTCATATGTCCACTGGTGATGGCAGACGCCTGTGTGCAGTAGAGCAGTAATGGAAGTGGGGACTTTCATCTTTCAAGAGAAAGATTTTTGGCTTGCCGTAACTAAGAAAGCTTTGAAGTTCAAACATGAAACCCAAAACTGGCATAGATTTGTTTTTTACATTTGTAGACATAACATCTGTGCAAAAAAATGAACCAATTCTTTAGCTTTTAACGTGAGTTTCACACTTACTTCCCTAAGAATCCACTGAGAGTAAACCTGACTCCAAGAAGCTGCATGAGAAAATGCCACTTGACCTTAGCATGTGCACCTCTGAGACGTCTGCTTGTTCACATTGATTTATTATGGATTTAGAGTCAATCCTGGGATAAGATATCTCCTCCAGATAACACGGAGGTAGATATCCTAGATAATGACCTCTGGTGTTATATTTCTGTGTCAGACAGATCGCTCCGTCATCTATCTGAACTCAGACTAAAGGCTTTGAACTTTTTTTTCTTCTTTAAAGGAATTATTCATCTCAACTCTGCCACATATCAGAGACCAAACCTGTGAGGGATTTCAGGTCATTGCATAAGGTGCAATCTGAAACCTGTCCTGCTCACCTGTGAGTCAAAGTGAAGATATTTGTATGAAAAAACAATGAGCTTCCTTCGCTGAATCACTTACACGGAGAGAGGTGGAGCTCATGCCTGACATCGAACTAATTAAGCTGATAAATAAGCTTGACATAACCTTTCAAAGCAGATGGATACACCCGTTTCCTTGTTTCTCACTGGCGAATCCATCTTGCAAAGCTCCCGTCTGAACTGTTTGGGCCCGGTTAGAAGTGACAGGACCAATCAGTGATGAGGGGCAGTACTTTCGGGCACGGCAGAGACGAGATTCCTTATGCTACAAGAGGCTGGTGCGGTTATGGCAGAAGACATTAGCGTGAATGCTTCTAAAGCGCCAGTTTATAAGAACTTGACGACATTTCTTCGTTTAAAGAAGAACGAAGAACAGCAGTGAGTTGTTTTCTTTTCAAAAACGACAAAAGTCGTGGACTGACATGTCTATAGTTGCCATGGTCCGTGTTATGCAGTTCTGTATGGAGTTTATTCCTTGGTAGCGGCAACGACATCACGTGTTTTGTTGCTCTGATTGGTCCGTAAAGATGTGACAGAATGTTCATCCAATCATCCTCCGAGTTTTTTCAAAGGCTCTGCCCTTTCCCAAACACTGTATATTGACGGTTTTCCAGATCCATCTGGCGTGTCAGGTTAAGCTTGACATGGACTAGAAAAAAGTTAATATGATGGATTGTTACCTTTATCATTAATCACACTCACTTTGATTTTACAGTTTTTGTATTATTTGTTATTTTTAAAATAGAAATGATGTTTTATTGTGTTAAACACCCTTCTTTATTCACCAAAACTGTAAAACAGTACTGACATCTCTGCAGATTTTAGCTGCTTTTAGCCACCCTTACAGAAGCAAGTCCAACAAATTCCATTCATACCTATGGGAATCTCCTTGATAGAAAATACACCTGTGAAACTATTCCACTATGTAATATTTTCGTTCAGAAAGAGCCACAAGTACATTGTAAAATATCAAATTTTTTTGATGGATTTTCAGGAGACACGATGACAGTGTGCTAGCATGTGAGCTACTTACTAGCTACTATGCGATAACCAGTCATGTCTTTATCTGCTTGATGTGAAATACTGTCAGATTAATCAGTTCAGCATTAAATAAAGCATGCTTTATCTATCGATATGAAGTGCTGTCAGATCATCTTGGCAGTGTGAAATATATTTATACATGTAAGCTAAAAGTTTGAAGGCATAAATGGATTAAAAGGGTTTCGTTAAAATACAAGCAGACATTTGAATGGCTAATAGTTAGCTTAGTTTAGCTTATTCGGCTGTTGATATGTCTTTTTAATGAAATAATTCTCAAAGTATGCTACTTCCTGATAGGTATTCTTCACTCATATTTCTTCACATCAGTTCTCAGTCCTGTTTTGTCTTGGTAATTCTCCGAACACAAAATCCAAACAACTGAATGGCAAATAAGACAAAATTTATGTTACAGACTTTTGTCTTCTACACTCAGGTAGCTCATGGTCGGTCTAACTTGAATATTTCTGATATTATGGTTAATAATCAATTCCTGCTATGGAGAAAATTATATTAATTTTTACTTCAAGAATTGTAGTGTTGAGCTCTGCTCTATATCACCCTATATTCCTTATGACCAGTTCATTATCAGATCATCAGCATATTAAAGAGCTATAAAAAGTGATTGCGTTTGCTATTCCTGTTATTAGTCTGCAGAGTTGATTACAGGCTGTAAACTGGGCTGTGTATTGACTGTAGAATGAACACACTGAAAGGCAGACGTGCAACAGGTGACATGCCGTCCAAATGAGGTGTAACGAGTCGCAAAAGGGTTTTAGGGTTTTATTTTTCTCAGTTTGTAATGGGCTAATGTAAAAAATGACTTTTTTAAAGGTTGTAATCTTGTAACATGAAAACTAAAAGTAACATTACCAAACACTTATGAATTGTGAAAGCTTGATTCTTTTATTAGAAAAGCGTTTCTGCTGTTTTGGCGTCTGTAAAATCTCACATCTGTTTTGATCATTCCATTCAAATTTCTATCAAAACTACCTCTTTTTAAATTACTAATCCTTCAAGATCTGCTTTTGTTGAAAGACAATACAGGTAAGAGGCAGGATTCCATGAATCTATTTTGTATAAATCTCTAACTTTAACAGTTTGGATATTTTAGCCCCTTGAAATCAGGATAATGAGAGAGGCAAATGTCAGTGCTTTTTTTCTGATAAAAGGGGTCACAGAGGTCACATGACACAGACAAGAACAAAAGAGGCAGCTTAACATAGTTTCATCAATGACAAACTCCAATGCAGACAGTGAATTGCAACACTTATTTAAATGTAGCTTTGTTAACATGAATTACTCCTCTGTGTTTAAATAGTCCCACTTGTACAAGGCCTGACACACACATTAAGTGTGTTTAATCTACAGTGCTTTCTGTGCTTGAAGCTGGTTTTCCAGAGTTCTGCAACTGAAAAGTTTCTGTTGAAACGAGTTTGGTCTCTACACCCCCAACATCCTCTCTGTACCCTGCAGGTAGTCCAGGGCTGAGATTGGCTTCAGTTTAACAGGCTAAAGAAATCTGCAGTAGATTATACGGGGACTTTTGAGGAGCTCAACAGCCAGGATGTAGGCAGCAGCTTCTCTTGATCCCTGCGAGCACGAGCTCAATGCTGGAGGAGGAAATAAAAACAAAAAGGAGAGGAAAGCACATGCCGAGGCAGCAGCTGAGAGGTGTCATGTGGGTCATTGGTGATTAGCACCGCACCAGCGTGCTGCTGCTCCCAGCTCAGCCAATGAGTTTCTTTTCTACATCTCTGACTGGGAACGAGAGGCTGTTATGCTGCAAATGAAGTTGTGCGGCAGCAGGCGAGGAAAAAAACAGCTGTGACGTCTCACCAATGCCAGGATTAAAGCTAAGCTCCTTTACACGACTTTATTTGTGCCCTGTGTGTCCATCCAAGAGTCAAAACAGACACAGAAGTGAATGGCAGCAGCAGCAGACCTTTTTTCACCGCTGTACAAAAAATAAACAACCACATAATCCTCTTGGATTTTGTATCATCACACAAGCTTCTCAACAGATTTATTATGCTATCTTAGTGCACTATCAGAGGTTGTAACCATAGAAACCAGCGTGAGGTACAAGGTTGGCTTCTCCGTCTATTGAAACAGAGATCATGACGTCAAAGTGACCACTGTTTTCCCTCTGAGGGACTTTTTCCTTTCATTCAGAGCAGTGAGGGGCTAGCTCCGCAGATAACAGGGTGAGTCAGCCACACTATCTTGCACCTTAATGAGGAAGTTTGCTAAGCAACAACACATGTATCAAATTCAGCCTTTAGCATGTTCATAACTACCCATGAACGCAAGGGAAAAGCCTGTTGTCCTTATCTCATCACTGAGATGAACATAGGGAGAGTGGAGGCAATCCTCTTTTAATCTGATCAGTCCCAACAGAAATACAAGCACGTCACATAAACGTCAGACAATAAAAATGCTGCTGAGTGACGTACGAGACTTCATACATGTCATTATTTCTGTTAGAAGGTCAGGGAATACACCTCTGATTATACAACTCTAAATCATGAGCTTAGTTACTATGAGTCAAATAGAATAATGTTTTGGTTTTATCTCCAATTTTTCAGGAAATCAAATTAGATTCACACAACTCTTCTTGACTAAAACGTTGTAAGGTACTGGACTTCACGTAAACCTTTATTTGCTGTTAAAAGAACCTGGTTTATAAGCAGAGCAAACAAGCAAGCTAGTTTTAATATGTGATCAGCTGAGGTAGAAGGCATAGAGTGCCATGAAAAAGTATTTGCCCCCTCTCTGATTCCTGACTTTTTTTGCATATTCATCACACTCAATCATCATCATTGGGTTTCATGATTATTTAAAAGGTTTAATGATGTCTGAAGTTCATTTAAAATGATCGTGCGTATGTGACGCACAGATGAAAAAGATGTGAGGAAAAATGAATAAAAAGGGGTGTGACCTTCATGTAGGCTCTGGCACAGTATCTTGCATGCGTTAAATCTAAACTTTGCAGCATTTTTTGAAGTGATACTGGCTGTGTTTTTGATGGAAAACATATGAATGGATATCACAGAGTTATGAATGGCAGTTTGTACCCCAGCACAGTTGCCTTGAAGCCTCATCTTATTTCTTCTAGTGATGACTCTGCCAAGAGGAAGTAAATAGATTATTTATAATAGGGGGCTCAGGACAGAACCCTGGGGAACACCTGTAGAGTCTGGAAAAGGGACAAATTGGAATGATTTGAGTTGACTGAACTAAATATGGCCAGAGAGGTAGGGTTTAAACCCCTGCAGAGATGTATTTGTGATTCCAGTAGAGGCCAGTCTGTTCTAAGTTGCTGAAATACTGCCTTTAGATTTGAGAGAGTTTGTGACGGTTGTGTTTTATAAGTCTTTCAAGTCTTCAATATCCCTTGGATTAATAATAGCATATGTCCATCCATCCATCCATCCATCCATCCATATAGTCTTCAATGGTACAGAAGGCATGAAGTTGCATTGGAATTCCACTTGTGATCGCCTTCATCAAATCAATTCCCATATTTTCCTGAAGGCCCTTTGAACGGAGGACCCCCCTGTTCCTGTTTTGCAACTAAAGCATGAATTCAACACTAGTGCAACAACTAACAGCGTCACCATGACTGTGGACTCCTGTTAAATCTTAGTCAGTGCTGTGACATTTTACTGGAAAACTGGGGCTAGATGTGCTGGATTTTTTTAAGCTTATGCAGGACGGTGAACATGATGTTTCATACCACATGGTTTTGTGAAATATTTCAAAAGCAAATTAATTATTTTAACATGGAATCTGCATTCCTTATGCAGACTCCCTAAATACACCTTGTGGAGAGCAGGTTTTATTGAATTGAATCCTTAGTTGTTGTTTTTTAAAGTAAACAGCAGAGGCTGTCAGAGCTTAGCAGCCTGTCTCTTCTTGTCATCTTTTGTTATTGTTTTGATTGAGAGCCCCTGGCAGCAGAATTAACAAACTGTGTGTTTAAGACAAAATATAAGGTTTGGGTGATTAGTATATTTGCTGACAGGACCTGGTTCCAGGCCACAGTGGCATGGGTTCAGGTTTCACTGGGATCTTACTGGGATCTCACCCTGTTAACCTACCAGCTTCCTGTTTGCTCCAGTAAGACCCTCGGGGCTCATTGGCTGACCTCAGTGTGGTGTTAATCACCATGACATGCACGACACAGTAAACCCTATAGATCTGCCACTGCACAGTTCACTTAGATTACCCTCGGCAACTCGCCAGTCATGATGAATTTGTTTAAATCTCATGAAGGCAACTAAGGAAGCTCGGTTCACAGATTGTCATGCTACTCCTTTATGTTTTCGAGGCAAAAAATCCTCACTGCATCTTTAATTTTCTGTTTGCGCTGCTCAGTCTAATAGTAGAAAACTTAGAAGGTCACCTGTTGAATCTAGCAGTGTGTGAGGGCAGCGTCGCGTGGGTGTATGTGTTTAAGATATCTTCGATACAGTACATTTAGTTTATTACTAAAGCAGCTGTACCTGCATCAATGAAAAGAAATGACTCATCTAATGAAACTGATGTTGAGTTGTGAGCATCAAACAGTGTGTTTCCTCTGGATGAAAAAAAAAAAACTATTTAATGACAAGATGAGTAAGAGGTTTTGATGCAGTTATTTACAAAACACAATACTGTTGTGATGTTTAAAGAGGAAATTAAGACATGATGCACATTGACAAATCGTTTCCTTCATTTCAGATGTTCACTGTGGACAACCCAAGCAAATAGCTGGCTTCTTGCTGTCCATCAGTCTATATAGCTGACTATAATACTGAGGGTAATAGTAAGGGTTTACAGATCTCTTCACTTAGCACCTATGCTTTGAAGAGGACACAAGTATCTTATTAGTTATTTTATTTTATTTAAATCAATTTAATGTGCTTTACATAAACATAAATGGAAAGTGATGTGCTTTACAGAGGATTTTAAAAGCAACAACAAACAAACCACACCAAACAATAACAGTATATAAAATTTTGGCATATATTTTGACCTTTGAACCTAATGTCATTCACTACAGTGGATGCCGGAAGTACCAGTGTTGTCATTAAGCTACTATAAGCTTTTCAGTTGATAATTATGTTTGAGATGTATTTGGGGGTGATAATAGTAACAGGATGTAACATAAATTAATTAGCTTGCTTACCACAAATGTCACTGAGTCTGTCAAATGAGGCGAGTCACCCTGAGGGTGCTCACAAACAGAGAAACTTAGAACCAGACTGATAGCAGTGTTTCTCTGTACACCAGCTGTGATCTTCATCCACACAACTGATGCCTAAAAAGCTGTGTACTGTTGTAAACCAGACGCTGCTTTACAGGTAATGAACACTGACATTTAAGGCATTTTAAGCTTTCCTTGAACAAAATGTGAAGCCTTGCAGTATGCAAGATGTGTTCCTTGTCATTTCATATTAATGCTGCCCACCCTGGTGTGAATGTGCGTGCCCGGCCCTTCCCTTTGATTTAAATGTGTGCTATTTTGGCTGTGGAGAGATGCTGCATTGGCTTAACCACAGTGTGTTGAAAGGTACTGTAGAGTATGCAAATTAGCATGCAGTTCAAAGATGAATGCACTCATTATGGACATTCATTAATTGTCATTAATCCATTAGTGCTGCCAAAAAATCACAAGGGGTACTTTTAACATAAGTCCTATGCAGACATGCATCCATACATTTAATTAAAGGTATCTCTATTGGTACCTAAAAAAGGTACAGTTGTTGGGCAGACAGGAGTTTTGGCTTTCTAAAGATAGAAACAACAAAAATAAAAGCAAAACTAATTCACGATTCAGGGCACAATCAGACAAACTTTTTCTTTCATAAATACCTGCCTATGTGGAAAAAGCCTGAATAGAGAATGGTAAATGAAAGACCAGGGGAAGGAATTAAGACACTTTGAGTATTTAGGAGACTTTATTTGAGCCTATAATACTGAGAGACTTAGACAATCACTTCCTAGTTTCTTTTTCCACTGTATTTGCTTTGATAAACAAACAACAGCACTTAGCGTGGAGTATTTAGTGTAGTAGAATTTATTAACTCACTTAAAAACATCCGGCTTGTCACAGTAGGTTCAGAGGTGAATTCACACAAGTCCAGTAATCTGGAGCTGGGCACGAGCCGGGCACAGCAGGCAGTACACTATGTGTGTTGTTGTTACTCTCAGCATACTCTTACGTAACACACAGCCGGCAGAATATTGTGTAATATTTTTAGATAAGGGTTTACAAGAGTTTGAAAGGACACCAAACAGTTACAGTATGTTCATTAAATGAGCTTGGATCAGATAAATTCTTACTACACTATTAACATCTACAGAAAAGACATAATCAAACAGATTAAAACAATGATTTCAATTATGAAAACATTAGAACTATGAATATAATAAGCAGTGTAATCACATATTGAAGATGTTTTATTTGAGTATTGAGCTGGGCTTTGTATGACTGTTAGGAGATTGCACCTCGAATGTGGAGAGGCAGGTAGCTCCATGGACAAGAGCTGACAGTGAGCTGAGGTTGAGGGGTGACGCTCAGAGGACCTGAGTGATCGAGCTGGAGTGCAAAGAATTAAAAAGGCTGTTAAATAAAAGGGTGCTAAAACATGGAGCAATCTGAACACAAGTATTAGAATATTCAAATAAGTTTTAAAATCAACAGGGAGCCAATGGAGGGAGGCAAGTACATGAGTGATGTGCTCTTGTTATCGTGTAACAGTAAAGAATCTGGAAGCAGTATTCAGCACAAATCATGTAGCAGGACTCATGCCAGCCCACAGAATCACATCCACCCCTGAAAACCCAGTGAATGGCCCCTCATGATTAATTGACGATGTCCATGCATGTATTTTGGGTCAGAAGCGTTGGTGCTGGTATTCATCCTGGCTAACAGTTACCTCAATCTGGAGCTGAAAAGTGTGTGAAGTTATTTGGGTTGTGTGAAATGTTTTAGTTATACCATTTTTAATTTACACCTTTTTACAACTTTTCTGCACATTTTTGCCACTTTTTACTTCTTTAGTGACTTTTAACCTGTGTTGCTATATTTAGCCATTTTCAATTCCTATGTATCACATTTTTGCTGATTTTTGGCCTTTCAGCGATTTTTAACCAATTTTTGCCTCTTTTGCCACTTTTTACCTATTTTTGCCATCTTTAACCCATCTTTGCCATCTTTTGCTCATTTTAAGCCATCTTTTGCTGTTATTTAACCAACTTGCAAAACTTTTTGCCAATTAAGCCATTTTTGCCACCTTTTAACCATTTTTGCAGGCTTTTGCAACTTTTGCTATTTTTGCCATGTTTTTGCTCATTTTAAGCCATTCTGACACTTTTAACCAATTTATAAAACTTTTAGCGACTTTAAACCAATGAGGCCATTTTAGACATGTTTTAACCCATTATAGGTACTTTTAAGCCTTTTTGACAACTTTAACAGCTTTTGAACTCTTTTGCGACTTTTAAACTTTCGTCATTTTTAACCAATTATTGCTACTTTAAACCTTTTTTTCTTGCCGTCTTTCGCTATTTTTGTTACTTTTTGCAATTATTTGATTATTCTTCCCCTGTAGTTGTCTCTGTTTTTTTTCTACTTTATTTAGTGGCACGATGACACCCAACATTACTTTCCAAATGGTTTAGTACAATTTGCCCGTCCATGTTTTTAACATTATCTTAAAAAATGTTATTCTATTTTAAGAAAAGCGGTCTTGAAAAAGGCAGTATACTACAGCATAGATAAACAAAAAAAAAACATTCTTGTTGCTTTGATAAGAATGATTATTATTTAGGTTTAAACCAAAATATGGTTATCACAGTTTTATTCTAAAAATGGACCATGATTTTGCCAACCTCCATGGCCCCCCCACTTGACAAGGCCCCAGAATGCTCTCCCCCTTTTTCCCTTCTTTTGGGCGGCCTTGGAAGGAGTTACTGTAGTCCAGGTGAGAGATGATAAAAGTATTGCTTACTTTTTCTGTATTTAAAAGGTAAAAACAACTTCACCTTGGCTAAGGTTTTTAAGAATGGGCTATTACTTTTGAGTGGAAGATATATCAGTATGTCATCTACAAAACAGTGAAAAGATCGGCTATTTTTCTTTATTAAGACACCCAGTGGCAGCACATACAAAGAAGACATTGGAGTCACTAGAACTGAGCCCTGAGGAATCCCACATGTAAGAGCAGGTTGCAGATCATGTGAAATAATTTTTTTACAGCTGAAAATAAATTATAAAGAACTTGTAAAGAGCTTTTCGGTGTTATGGTTCTCCCTAAAACCCAACTGGACTGCTTCAAATATTTTATATTGGTTCAAAAATTGATAAATTTCTTGATAAAAAGAATTAGATAGTCTTGGTCAGGTTTTGTAAGTAGAGGCTGAATCACTGTAAGGGAAGCAACTGTGGAAAGGCACCTGTTGATGAAGAGGATGCTGGCGCCAACAATATGAAATGTTTCTTTCTGTAGGTGTGAGAGGAAATACAAGCAGATGGGCATGTTGTGGGCTTCAAATGAAGGATTCAGTCTTGCTGAGAGGAGAGATGTTGGAGCAAACAGGCCCAGCTCAGTGAGGGTCTGGCAGATCTGCAGAGGATGTGCGGTTATCTTTTTAATCAATTAATTTTTTATGTGGAAGAGTCTAGAAAGATAACATCTGGTGGATTAGTCACAGCATTAATGGTGTTAAAAAAGAACCTGAGGTCCGTCACAGTTTTTGTTACAAGATTAGTAAAGTATTTTGTTCTTGCTACTTTAACTTTTGAGTCTTGAGGAGGGGAATTTCCAAGCAAAAGAGATTTGGAGTTTGTCTTTTTTCCATTTTCTTTTTGCTTTTTATAGCTTTGTTGAAAGGCACTGGTAATGTCTTTGGCCAGGACTGAGTTAGATTTTAGTTTTCTGGAATAGTGTTTATGATATTTGTGCAGGTGAAGATAGACACCATTTCAATATAAAGCTTGTGTTACATTACCCGGTGTAACCTTTGCCATGTGTTGTATGTTCTCCATAGATTTGTCTTCTCCCTTGATGCTGTTACACAACTCACCCCCCATAAAGATGCAGCTGTCTGCAAAAACGAAACAACAGCATTTGAAATAGTCTCTTGGAAAAGTCCCGCAATGAACTGTTCACTGCAATGAGCAGTGACATCTCTGAGCACCATCCTTCAGCCTTTAGTAATCTCTGCAGCCTGGCTCGGGTTTCTGAGGCCCCGGCTCAGCTGCAGGTTTCACACTGCTGTGTGTCCTCCCGTGACAGTGGAAGAGGTCTCCAGAGGAAAGGGTGAAAGGGTAATCTGATCCCACCTGCTGACAGGACCTGGCAGTAACTAAGGGTTACAGTTAATGCTGTTGGACAGCCACAAATTGTGTCATTGACACAACAGGTTTGAATAATTCATGGCCTGACACAACTCACAGTACTGTCACTCTGTAGAAGACACTCTGTGTGACTTTGTTTATGTGGCTCATTAAACTGACAGACTCTGTTTTAAAGGTGAAGGAATACAAACCATGTTTGAAGTTTGAGTGTGAATCATAGTAAAACCATGAAAACACCACATAACCACACCACCAACACCATGTTATTGATTTATCTCTCTCTCTCTTTCTTTCTCTCACTCAAGGTACATACAAGCACACACCTTTGGAGTCCGCCTGTCTGCAGAGTTACTGATAATGGCTCATTGTGTGCCATGTGGTCACTGGAGCCAGATGATTAAAACCAAATTACCTTTCCTTCTGAGTGACTTTTGAGTAAGCTGTCCGTAACTCCCAGAATTCATAGCAGTCTCATCATCTCATGCACTTAAACAGGCTGGAGTCGTTCAGATGTCTTTAATGGAGTATGAGCTCTTGGATCCACTTAGATTTCATCTATAGGATACAGAGAGAAGCCATCAAATCTTGTCTGAAAAACAGAAACATAATAATCAAAACATTTTGTATCTTTAATCTGCAATATTCTCAGAGGTTGTGTCACAGGCATCATGCATTCAGCAGAGCAGTGGGATGGGGAAAAATGTTTTTAAGTCTTTGAAGATGTCAAGATAGGAGAGTTTTTCATTTCTGATTAAACTGGAAAATGTTCTGCTCAACTGAGTCATTGCTCTAAGGAACGCTTCTCCTGAGGGCAGATAAAACCACAGCAGATGCATCTAAATGTCTACCATTCACGTCCAAGCATGAGAAAAATGTTGTTGCTGTTTTACATAAAATTTCACAAACTTAAGATTTAGATTTCTTTCGTAGAAAAGTAATGTTGCCTTTGAAGTGAGCTCTACTATTGCAAAAGTTTGAACTCGGATAAGTTCATATAAATGTAGAATCAACACTTCATATTATTCAAACATGTTTCATATTTAATGCAGTACTGAGAGGAAATATTGAAGCAGTATGTAACTTTCAACAGGAAGAATGGTGGATACCCTGTTTCCACAGAGTGCACTGGTCACCTGCTTTTAGCATGATGTATCTTTTGCACAAAAGTGCATACAGCTTTACAGTACCAGTTCACACACAAGCCATCAGCTAAAAGAAGCCAGTTAGCCCTTCTCTACTGTTTGATACAGTGGCTGAGAAGAAGAGATGGAGAGGGATGTTGACCATTCTGGAGAAAAAAAATAAATTGTGGCTGAGTAAGAAACTGGACAAAAAGCAACAATCCGACTGCAGAGTACGCAGCAACGTACAGTAGATATTTAAAGTGTAAGTAAACCCCCAGCTTAGGGCTAACTCCGCCAACTTCAGAAATTTAAAAAATGCACAAAAATTGGCAGCTGCATGTAAGTCTCACATCACTAATGCCAAGTGTTGGATGAAATTGTGCAAAGCACACCGACGCTGGACTGTGGAACACTGGAAACATGCATTTAGTATACAAACAGCAGGCTACTGGCAGATTCATATTTGTAAAAAAAAAAAAAAAAAAAAAAACAGTAAAAACACCTTGTCAGTCAACTTTATACTGTGGCCTCTTACAGTATCTTAGAATGTCAAATGCAGAATACCACATTCCTACACACTGTTGCCTTGAAAGTCACATATTATGTAAAATCATAGACTGTAGAAAGAATTTTTGCCTCAGACAAGGAGGTTATGTGAACAGCAGGGTTTGTTAGTTAGTTTGTTAGTTAGTTAGTTTGTTTGAATAGAAACACACCCAAAATGCTGCTGGGGTTGAAGTTACTCATGTCCACCATCTCCTGGTGTAAAACGGTAACAGCACAGACCTCCGCCGTTAGCCCTATCTCCCAATAGTAAAGAATCCTTTAAAAAAATTCCTGGATCCAGACAGTGATCCGGATCACTCCCAAAATCTAATCAGTTCTTCCTTATGCCATTTCTGACATTTCCTGAAAATTTCATCAAAATCCGTCCGTGACTTTCGGAGTTATGTTGCTAAAAAAACAAACTAACTAATTAACTAACTAACAAACCCACCCAATCACATAACCTCCTTGGTAGAGGTAATAAGCAAACTTTGGTGTTTAATGTGAGGTTCGGTGCAAGAGAGAGAGGGGAGAGAGAGGAGGGGTCGGGCAGGGGTGAGCAATGGTGGAGGAAGCAGTGGGCACTGTTTTGAATCATCAACCAACCCATTTAAATGACTTGGACTGATGCAAAATTTTGCATAAAATTGAACCTGTTCCGAAAAAAAATATGACGGACGAAAATTTCGGCATCAGTGTGCAAACATGATTATAACAACATGAGCTCGATCTTCTTTTTTAATGAAAAACAAAAGTTCGGACAAAATAAACGGACTCAGTGTGCAAAGGCCTTTAGCCACATCCATTTCCTGAGAGGGGCAGGTTCAGGGGTGGAGTCAGACAGTTCATTAACATTTAAAGCCACAGAAACGGCCTGTTCTGGGCAGGGCTGAAACAGAGGTGTTTTTTTAGACATGCAAGAATCCAATACTGGCGTGTTTTTTCGGCAACAAACTTCACAGGCATGTTTTGAGGACCTATGAGACCCAGAGACTTGTCTTAAAAGGGTAAAATATGTGACTTTTGAGGAACGTGAACATGCTGGAGTCAGAAAAAAGTTGATAATATAAGAAAGATGTGAACGTTCAATTGTTTTGTCACAAACAGAAATAAGTAAATAAGCTATTCACTTTTAAAAATTATTCCTAAGCTTCATCACATGGGAAAAATCAGTGCCATAGTCTTGCATTATAGGGCTGATATGGAGACATGCAACAGATGTTGAGAAGAAAACAGTATATCACATACATACATACATATATATATATATATATATATATATATATATACATATAATATGTAAAGGGTGCAGGAATTATATAATCCATGTTTCGTTTCATCAGGATATAACTGCCTAGAGTGGGTTTATTATACAGCAACCTTTTACATTTGACTTTCTATGACCCCGTAAAGAGATGAAACTTTTACATAGTTCACATTTTCCACATTTTCCACATTTCATGCATCAGATAGATATAAACAGACATTTTCTGCTTTCACTTCAAAACAGACTGATGTCTCAATTAAGTAAGAGATGACCTTACCAAAGATTGGCATGTTTACTGTTTTTCAAGAACATCTGACCCCAAGTGAACTCCCATAGATACTCCCTGTTCTTTAGCTCCCTGCTCAGTGAAAATATTGACCATGCACGTGTTTGTTTTTCGTCTCTGTTTCTGTGCAGAGAGCCTGATATTCCAGCCTGGGCTCCTCTACTCTACCAGCTGCAGCTGCTGGACATCAGAGAGAAACCAGACCCATTCTCTCTGCCTGTCGCAGACCGCATTCGCATCGGCAACCAGAAACGAGAGCGAGGAAACTTTCATTTCCAGAGGGAGGAATACAGCTTGGCCGCCAGAGCCTATTGCATGGCTTTAGATGTGCTAACCACACAGAGCAGAGGTAACGCAGCATCAAAAGCTGAATTTATTCATAGGAAATATTCCACTCTGCCACTTTTACCAGAAACATAATCGAAGCTGATATGAGCATTATTTTCTCAGGCAAAGGAGTAAATGGAAACAGTGTCCAGACACACACAGACATGCATCAGAGGTACAAATCACTGCTTTTAATAGAGAGCTCTCCAACACATTACCACATCAGTCTGAGCCCACAATGACATGACAGTCTGTCATCACACTAATCACACTGTCACCATGCAGAGACACATCTCTCTGAGCACAGTGCCTCCATCAATGTTTGTGCTTAATTCTTTTGCATAATCAAAGCTAATCAGCTTTGATATGGTTTCCACCTTCTTAATCACTTCAATCATTGACGAGGCAGGGTGGACCCGTGAGCGAAAATGTGCCTCAACAAGTCAGTGAGGAGAGAAGCATGAACTGCTTCATAATGTGTCAATAATGGGCGACCAGAGAGAGAACCTGTGGTGGATCTGAAGAGAGGAGTTCATCAGATCATCCGGATCTTGCAAATAGAATTTAAGTAGACAACAAATAAATAACCCAGCAGTTACATTAACATCTTTAAGCTTTTGGGTCATTTCAGAACTAAAAGACTTTACAGCATCTTATTTTGAAACATCTAATGTAGCACAAGCTTTGGTAGAAAGAAAGAAAGAAAAGAAAGAAAGAAAGAAAGTGGGGGGAAGAGTGAAAGAAAAGGGAGAATCGAAGAATGAGGAAGGAAGGAATGAAAGACAGAAATGAAGTCAGCAGTTATCTCTGACATTAAGCCATCGTACATTACCAGCGCACCACCAACAGGCTGGTAGGCGGAGTATCAATTGATGATGTCTGTATGTAAATAAACTGGTGTCAATCAAAAACGTAAATATAAGCACTGTCAGAATTGGACTCAGAATCATCAGTAGGCCAGAAATACAACTCTGCATGTGCTCTGTTATTGCCCAGTATCTGCTGAAAGTAAAATTGTAGCAGCTGTAAGCAAACCAATTTTCTTAATCAATGTGCACTAACAGACATGTAGTCCCTGGCTGCTAATATAGGTCACCCATCATGCTCTGAGCCAAGTATAAAAATTCCTTGGCACTAACATGCTCATTACCTGGCTCTATGCTGCATTCAGCTGGACATATTTGTGTCTAATGATGAAACCATGCAGTCATTACAGCAGGGACAGTGATACAAAACCCAGCTGAATGGAAAAACAGATCATGAACTGTCATTGTAATGAAACCCAAAGGGAGTTGGTTTAAAAAAGTGTAAATTTTTCATATTGTGCATGCCCTCTCTTAGATTAGATGACCATTGTCTGTCAAAGCTGTCTAATGATCTTTGTGTGTCCACTATTTGTTAGCAATAAAATGGTTGATAGAATATGAGAGGTGATGTGTTTGTGTTTCTGCACAGATGGGAGTGATATTGGTGTAAAGTCAGAGGAGGAGGAGGTGAAGGACTACCGTGTGAAGTGTTTAAATAACCTGGCCACTGCTCAGCTCAAACTGGAGCAGTACGATGACGCGCTTTGCTCAAGCCGAGATGTCCTTACCCTTGAGCCCAGCAACGTCAAGGCCCTTTTCAGGGCTGGAAAGGTAAGGGCCAATTCTGTTCCAGCTTCACAGAGAAAATGCCTTGATCTTGCACCAACAAATGATTCCTGCAGGGACAGTTCATGCAAAGAGTAGAAATTACTAATAGGAAAGAGATTTAATTATTGCTGAGGAAAGATAACCTTGCAAAGCAGATGGATACGCCCATTTCCTTGTTTTTCACTGGCGAATCCATCTTGCAAAGCTCCCATCTGAACTGTTTGGGCCTGGTTAAAAAGTGACAGGACCAATCAGCCATGAGGGGCAGTACTTTCAGGCACAGCAGAGTTGTTATGTAAACAAGCAGCAGCAAGAGCTGGTGCAGTTATAGAGGAAGTTTATGTTCCTGATGATGTACTGTTAAACGCAATTTATTGTTTGACTGTTATTGAGATGTTTATTGATGAATGTATTGTGCATATCATTCAATAAAAACTTGTTTTAAAAAAAAGCAGTTATGGAGGAAGAGATTAGCGTGGATGCTGCTAAAGCGCCAGTTTTATCAGAACTTGACGACATTTCTTCGTTAAAAGAACAAAGAACAGCAGTGAGTTGTTTTCTTTTCAAAAATGACAAAAGTCGAGTACTTACATGTCTGTAGTCGCCATGTTTCGTGTTATTCGTCAGTAGCTGCACACGCGCAGCTTGATAGCGGCTACGTCAGGTGTTTTGTTGCTCTGATTGGCCCATAGAGATGTGACAGACAGAACGTTCAACCAATCATACTCCGAGTTTTTTCAAAGCCTCTGCCTTTTCTCAAACGTTTCCTATTGAAGCTTTTCCAGATCCATCTGGCATGTCAGGTTAGAGGAAAGAAGTATCAGCTAAGATATTGTTTCCTGCACTCTACCTGTTTTGATTTATGGATCCTGCTGTTCTGCTCATGCTGTTGTTTTTCTTCCTCAGCTCCTGTCAGACAGAGGAGAATACAAAGAGGCCATGGAGGTGCTAAAAAAAGCCTTGAAACTAGAGCCAACCACCAAGGTGAGATTATGTGGGTGAGCTGGTCCATCCTCGCACCACGTTTCTTCAGAAATTGCACATAAATCAAAGCTGTTATTCATGCACAGAGAGGTCATTCAGATCAACTTATATCAACAAATAAAAGGAGGTGGGCGAAACGTGTACCTTGTATTTAAAAAACCTAAAATAAGTTAGATTAAAAAGGTAAATTATGAATATATCCTGTCAGACCTGGACTTGCATTTGACACTGAGGTCATTCATGTGACCCATCTTTCATACAAATATGAATACACATAGTCTAAATTTGCCAGAAGTTAAAGTTTGGATGTGGATTAACGATGAATAGGAAACAGATATGATAACAAACCAAGGCAGTGTAAATGCTAATTTATTTGCTGACTCATTGAGTTGAATGAGATTGTTTTCAGTGGTAGCTGACTGAAGTTGTTTACACCCGGAGGTGAAAAGAGCTGCTTTCATGCACAAACGTGGGCTGAGAGATTTTGCCGCTGGTAAACAAAACAAACAGAAATCCTTAAAGAGCCCTTTATCATCATTATAGTGCATCATGCTCCCTTAAGGATAAAGTTAACAACTATCTTGATTCCCATGCTCCCGCAACCGCCACTAATAAAGCAATGTTTACCTGCAAAAGTAAAAATGTATGCAATTTAAATGTGAAGTTTACTCATCCAAAAGCATATGTTATACAATATTTACTCATTTAAACTTTTCTAGGGTTTACTTCACAGAGCCGTTTAAAGCAGTGACAGTTACACCTCTGTAGAGTTTTGTCTTCATTATAGCCATCATGTGTGCATGTCTGATAATGAATATATGAGAAGACCTTGCTCGGTATCATACTCCTATAAAGGGAAACGGGCACTGTGAATTGACAAATCTGGTTAGAATCATATCTGTGACATTGAAGGCAATAGTTTATCACGTGGAAAAATATCTTATTATTATTATTATTTTCTATTTACAAGAAAATAAGGGGTAGGATTTACAGTGACTTTCAAAAAGGACTACAGAAACCAAGACAAACCACTGTATGCCAGCTAGCAAGCTAATGCTAGGGTGAGTTGGTCAGCTAGCACTGAAGAGTCCAAAATGGTAGCCAAAATTTGATGACTGTCCACTTATTTTAAACAATATTATTTAGATACATGCGATTAATGTAATGAAATCATTAGCATTTAATATTTACCCTGGCATTTACCACAACAAACATCATTACTACATAAACATATAAAGCTTAGGATACTTTTAATTTAGGCCTACACGCATCCTGATATATTTATTTTTCCAAAAACAGAGGTTGGGATAAAGAGAAAAAGTCGGCGTAGCTATTTTTCTACTGATAACCGGTTTCGGGGAAAACAAGTGCTAGCAATAGATTTATAAACCAGTAAAAACCTTCATTCGAACACTGACACATTTTCCTGAAAAGAGGTACCCCAGCATTTAAATCTTTTTAATGTTATACACCTCTGTGAACACATTTGTGAGGGAATTTTGGTCACACTTCATTTAAATGTGCCCTGATTAATTTTTAATAAGCGTAACCTAGTAAAAATGTATTATCAAGTAATTCCTCGTAATATTACGTGGCATTGTTCCCTAACACTAACTCCCAAAACCCAACCCTTACCCTATGCCTACCCTAACACTGACCCCTAAGCCTAGCCCTGACCGAACCTAACCCTAGACCTACCATAACCCTAAAATACCACCCAAGTACCAGAGAATTGCCACAATATTACAAATGTAAGAGGGATAGGGTCAGAGGGTAAGGGTTAGGGTGAAACACCACCTAACTACCAGAGAGTTGTCACAATATTACAGGGGTTAGAGGGATAGGGTGAGGATACAAAACCAGCTGAGTATCAGAGTATTGCCACAATATTTCAAGGGTTAGGGTTAGAGGGTTAGGGTAAAATACTATCTAAGTTCCAGAAAACTGACAAGATAATAGAGTTAGAGTTAGAGGGTTAGGTTCAGGGGGAAATACCTCCATAAGTACCAGTGAATTGCTACAGTTTTACAAGGGTTAGAGTTAGGGTTAGAGAAAGGGTCAGGGTAAAAAAACAGCTAAGTACCAGAGAACTGCCACATTATTATAAGGGTTGGAGTTAGGGTTAGAGCCAGAGGGTTAGGGTAAAATACTTTCTAAGTACCGGAGACTTGCCTCGATATTATAAGGGTAAGGGTTAAGGTCAGAGGATTAGGGTGAAATACTATCTAATTACTGCACTCGCCTTGATATTATAAGGGTAAGGGTTTGAGGGGAAGGTTTCTGGTGAAATACCACCTAATCACCAGAGAATAGGCACAATATCACAAGGATTTACTTGGTAATTTATGCATTATTCCCAAGCAAATACTTCCTTAACATTAATATATTTCCAAGTTATTACTTGTAAAATGCACATATTATAACTAGGTAATTACCACCTTATTACTTTAACATTATGAGGTAAGTAGGGCCTACTAAAATAAAATGCAAAATATCTGTGTAAGATATTTGATCCTAGGTTTTTACAGTATTCCTATATAAATGGACCATAAAAGCAGCTAAAACATTGGGTAAATCAATGATGTTTGCCTTGTAAAGACATGTAAACAAACAGTCCAAAAACATTATTTTACATAATAAATTCAGTTAACATAGACAGATTTAGTTCATGCCTGATAAATAGTCTCAGTCAGTATAAATACAATAACTTTGTTGAAAATAGTTTTCATCAGTCACAAACCTTTATTTCAGTCAAATCTATTTTGGTAAACCATATTATTTGTATTTGTCTGGAGTACAAAGGGTTCAAGTTATAGGCACACTGAGAACAAATAATTCAGTTTCCTCTAATCTTTGTCCACACTCTTAAATCTCACAACAGCTTGGTTTTTTATTGCATCTTTTTAGCTACTAGAAGACATGTCTGGTAAACTCTGAATAGCACCTCCTCCGTGAAGAAAACTTCCCTTTATGTGCGAAATGAAAGCAGAGAGAATTCAAAACCCATATTTGTTAACACATAAAGAAGAAACGCCTCGCTCGTTGCCCGCTGAGCTGCTTCTGTTCCGGGCCTGTTCTGTCTTGTTTATGTGGTTTTTCTAATCTGCCAAATCCTCCACCGAGGATCTGGCAGACTGCACATCTGGCAGTCAGCAGATGTGACCACACAGCTCTGAGATGTCCGGTGAAGACGGTAAAAATAACACGTGTGAGCTGAGTATTGTTATGTTGAAGCCCGGGGCTCCAAAAGTAGAAAAGTAAAGGTAAGAGAGAGCCAGAGTCAACCCTGAAGCTACAATATAAAGTCTCTAATGTATAATTAGGATAACCAATATAGTTTTCTGCTTATTGCTCCAAAAACGAGGAATAATCTCAGTTTTTCAGTGCTATTGACTCACTGGTTTCTCTGTGTTAGAGGACATTTCCATCAGCTGTTTACTCACTGTTCCACTATTCTACTGACCTGACCTATAGGGCACACTGCCACTGTCACAAATATGTCTGCTCTGGTCTAGACAAAACCAAAATATCTGCTTCTTTGGAAATTACACCCTTGTCTCACTGCTGGATTAAAACTCATTTAGCTGCTCTGTGGGAGTTTTTAACTAAATTTTGTTTTAGTTTAGTCTGTTGACTATCAAAAAAGATAAAGAACAAGAAGCTGAAATAAACTCCTAAATGTAAAGTTTTATTTCATTTAAACACAATTTAAGACCATTTTAATCGCTAATGAGGAATGCAGAGAAATTATAAGCCATATATTGCATTTAACACTTTTTAAGGACCACTGGGATAAAAGGTTATTAAAATGATGCTTCTCATCTTCATTCATTAAGGCTTTTTAGGTCAGACCTCTGCTCTCCCCTGCTGGATGTTTTTAAAACTGCAAGTTAACTTTTTTTTTTAAAGGAACCCCACAGGTTTGCTTTTATTAAATAAACAAGAGTCTTTAATGTACTTTTTATAAAAAATCATTCTAGATTTTTATTCTAAAAGGAAAGAAATGTTACATTTCTTAAAGGGATTTATGCCAACCAGTCCCATGTAACTGGGACAAGCAAATAGAAGAAGAACCAGGTAAGATAGTGTTAATATATGCAGTCAAGTAAACCCAACATAACTGACTTAAATTAATTCAAATTTACTTTATTACGAAAAACTGCATGTCACAGTCATCCATATATTCACACTGATGGTAAAGGATGTAATAAGAAGTACCCTTCAGCAGGGTTGAGTTACAGTTACTCATAAATCTTTTTTTGTGTTCTTGTACTTTTTTGAATATCGTTTTTGAAATCAGCCGTTTATCTTTACTCGGGTATACTTTTGGGGAGGTATCATACTTTACTAATTTTCCAATTACATCAATTAGTGAGTAAAAATCAATGGGTAGGGGTGAAACAGGACTGAACCAACGTTTCCACATTACATTCATGATATGCGGTTGCACTAATCAAAAATATGCTCCATTAATTTAGCAATATGGTCAGAGATTCACATTCTTGGTTCACATGAAGGAAAAAATCAGTCTGGGAGTCTGGCTGCAGACTGTAGCTCTCAAATGCCCCTTCTTGCAGACCAGCCACATCTGTCAGAACTGAAACGCATGCAAAAACTTTCAAAATAAAATCGGATTAAACTTTTGGTTAAGTAAGGGTTAGGGGTCTTGGTAGGGGTAAGGCTTTGGATGTCAAACATTAAAAACCTGACCTGCAAAAGCTGATAATAAAACATGTAGTAAGGGTGAAGCAAACAGTCTGCTTACAGGAGAAGGCTTGTCTCCCATGAAAACATTCTAACACAGCAAAATTAGCTTACTTAGCTCCTATAGCTGCTTAAGCTACATAGCAGAGATGCACACGTCATCTTTTGCAAGTCCAAGTCAAGTCTCAAGTCTTTGGTCACGAGACCAAGTCAAGTCTCAAATCTTTGGTCATGAGACCAAGTCAAGTCTCAAATCTCCGATGGTTGTAATGAGCGTTCTATGATCTGTTCTGTATTATAACCATCAGTAGGGTGCAGTATTGTCTGTGGCAGGCTCACTGTGGTGTGTGCATGTGTACACTTACATATGAACAGGGCTTGACATTAACTTTATTCACACCAGCCAGTGTGACTAATGGCTACTAGCCACGGTGTTTCCACTAGCCACAGTTCTGTTGTTGGGAATGTATTTGTTATATCTCATATTTACCTTTGCTATAAGATGAAACACATGCTCTCTCTTTTTCCCTCATCAACATAATCAATATCAGCTCTCCTCTTAATAAAGCTCCTCTCTGTGTACAAATGACACACCACAGAGACATGAGTCAGACTTCACTGATAGAGACAGACAGACACTGGAGGTTCAATGTTCTTGTTATTTGTCAGATACATTTCTTTAATGGTAGTAATTTTATACTAACACAAAAACACTAACTGCTAATGAACTGTTTATTCTGAAATAAAATAAAAACTCAATGAGCAAAATACTCACTCAGACAGATCTTCATCAGAGTATGCTGAGTACTTCTCCCTCCATTCTCCTTAAGAAACTTCTGTCATCATTTATGGTGTAAATTTCTTTATATGGGTAAAATCAAGCTAAATTTCACTTTATTCAGTTGAAATCTCCTGGACTCCTTAGTTACGAATTTATCTGTTACAGCCTCTAATCCATTTGTCTCTGTTTCTCGCTGCCTCCATGAACCGTATTAAAGTTTTAATGTTCCTATAGTCTTTTATGTCCTTTCATTATCAATAAGCAGCAATGCAGAGATTCTAACATTAATTTGTTCCCCATAAACATATGATATTAAGGATATATTAACCAAATCATATTTTAACATTGCGCACACCCATGGCTCACACAAGCGACACAGAGACACTCACAGCTGGAGTGCACACACAAACAGCGCTGACGTTGATCCTCCGTGGTCAGAGAGGAGCTTTAATGCAGGAGAAAAGAGTTTAGGTATTCTGAAACTTTTGCCCTCAACAGAGTTAAACGGAGGGGGAGAAGGGGGGGAAGAGTGACAGGGGGACAAGAGAATATGGTGAAAAATTAAAAACCGAAGATTGTGCACGAGTCCCAAATCACGAGTGCGAGTTGAGTCTCGAGGCTTTTGCACACGAGTCCAAGTCATGTCTCAAGTCACTGATGTGTGTGACTTAAGTGCGACTCGAGTCCCCTTCTCTGCTATGTAGATAATAGAACTACAAATGATAACTTAGCTAATGTAGCTAAAGCTAAAGCATAAGGATGTCTGTACAAAAGAAGCTACAAAGCTATTGCTGGCTATGTAAGCTACATAAGCTATGTTATCTACATATCATTGTTGGGTAGAAACAATGATTGATATGTACTTAAAGCTAATGCAGCTACACTGGCTAATGTAGTAATGCTTACTATGTAGCTATGTTAGCTTTAGCTAAAGAAAAAAAGCTAAAGTAAGCCACTGTTCGTGTATCTTCTTGTAGAATACATAGCTGACCCCTGAGTTTTACAAATGAAACGTAGCTTAATCTATAATGTTTGCAATGCATTTATTTCATGAGTGTACCTGCCAGATTTTCATTTATCTACAGATTTACAAACGGCAATTGTACTTCTACTGAAGTAAATTTGACTTTTAATCTTTCCATCCCTACACTTCAATATATTCCTGCGCAATCATGCAACCAAATGAGCCAGCTTTTAGTCCCAAAGTTCAACCTGAGTACGGTCCATCATAAAGCCTGTAACCTTTTGAATGAGATGATCAACTTATCCACAGTCACCCACAACTTAGTCCACAATTACTGTTATGTATGTATTTGTGATCGTTACTTACGCAATCATTATGATTCACTGAACAATTAAGATTTTTATGAAGTGGAATTGTGATGATAGTCCTTTCTAGTCTTATTTTCACTTTGCTCTACCACTGAATGTGTCAAACAAATATAACTAAACACATTTTTCAGTGTGTATGAAAAAGAGGATATGTTTCTAACTGATCTACCAAAGTGACTCTACCATTGCTTTTGTGCTTTACTTAGCCAAGTTAAGTTGTTAAAAATCAAGAGGATTTTGTTGTTTTAACAAGTCTTCAGATGAAGTTGAAACTATCAGTGTGTTAGGTTTAAAACAAACACAGACAAATGTAACCACTTTTGAAATGAGTGTATTGCTTTAATTGGTCACCTTTTAAATAATTTTGTAGACTACAGTAGATTCACATGTAGGCCAACATGCCATAATGGGTGTAGCACAGGGGGGAAACGGGGTACTGATTACCTGGGCCCACAGCAGGGAGGGGCCCTTGAGAAGCCTGCAATGAAAAGTGTGTTTTTATTTATTTTTTCTTAGTAATTAGTGTCATTATTGAATCAAAAGCAACTAAATGAATCAGTCAACAGACTGAAATTTGTATCAAATAGCGGGAAATAAAATACCTGGGGGCCACTGCTCTTCCCTTAAAAATGTCCAAATAGTATAGTCCAGCACTGCAAAATAATGCAAGTAAATTTAATTTAACCACAGTAAAAATATTGCTCTTTCACTGGGAAATTATGGTTTAGGAAAATATTTTAATGCATAGATATTGGTAAAAATGATGCAACATTTCTGCTTGGCTAGCTGGTTAAGGGGGGCCCTGTGTAATATTCTTTATAGGGGCCCAAAATTTCTAGCTATGCTCCTGACTGCCATTGTTGTGCAATGTATGCTGGGTGGTGATGCATGATGGTTGAACTGGTCTACATCCTGTGGAGTGTGGTCCTTAAAGTCTTTTTGACGTAGCCCAAGAATAGTCTAAGTGAAGGGGACAGTAAGAAGAAAAAGTTAGTTATGTAGATTTAGGTGTGCACAATCAGAAATATGTGGGGAAAGGCATAGTGCAAAAATCAACATAACTACCCAGAATGCATTGCAAAACAATGGAAGCCTCCATTTGAATCTACATTTCAAATTTTCCAAAAATGTTGACCTGAAATGTAACCCAAATGTATCTCTTTGTACAAACATAAAAAATATTGTTAATCCAATAAGGTCAATAAGTCTCCAAATGCAGGGTTCTCTTTGAATACAAAAAGGTCCTTGTTACCAAACATTTTTATTGCACTTTTTTTTTGTTTTCAGGCGATCCACGCTGAATTATCTAAACTGGTCAAACGGCAGTCAGGAGGGAAAGACATTCAAGAGTGGAAACCTAAACCAGCCGAGATGCTCGGAGACAACATCACACCTTTCCTGATCCCTTCTAGAAAAAAGGAACAAACAGTAAAAACAAACAGACAAAGAGCAGTCTCACTATGTTTAATACTGGTGACAGCAGACTTGATTTCATGTTTCTCTGTGTTTTTCTTTTGTAGGGGATCTCCTGGAAGTTTATACTGGGAGCTCTGGTTGTGGCCTTGGGCAGCTTAGTGACATCAATGATTCTGACCGCCAAAAACTAAAATCCTCTGCAGGAAGCCATCGTCTTTAGCCTCATCACCATCCTCCTTTTTTCATGTGCAGGGTTTGACCACCAGTCTTCTGTAGTCATGTGAATGTCAACTGTTTATTTTCTACTGAGGAGACATGAGGAAGAGTCTCACACTGTAGAAAAATGGAGCTGAGTGTTTATACAGCGATCAGTGATTCTTCAATTAGAGGAGACATATCTGATGGTAAATGACAGATGTTTCTGACAGTTACTCATCCAAACACTTCTGTTTTGTTACAAAAAGCTCACATTTACATTTGTCATTTTAAATAAATATGTCCTGGAAAATATTCTGATATCACAGATTCCCAAAAGAACAAACATGTCAAAAGAACTTTTGTGAAGTCTTTATTCAAACTACAAAAAATAACTTTATGAAAAATCTATAACCCTTTAAATGCCACAAAAATGAAGATCAGTTAACATCCGATCTGATAGATGAAGGTGTTGAAACTGCAAAGTTATATTGCTCACAATGATGCTTAATAAAAAAGTCTAAAAATACAGACTTTTTCTCTTGTTTTGTGTCACCCTCAAATAATAAACATAATGCACTTTTGTCCCTGGCAAAAATATTGAATTCAATTCATTTATTTACACTAATTTCTCAACCAAATAAATTAAAAACCTAACAAAATAAAAGTATGATTACATTTTAAACATTTGTATTGATGCCTGTACAATTCCCAACAATGGAAATCTTCATTTTGATCATGAAAATAACATCCATGAAAAACATTCAAAGCTTGAAAATTCAAAGATTAAAAATGTTCCTGCTTGAAAGCAGATGTTCTTCATCTCAAAATTAAAAAACTTGGTTCTTCTTTGCTCCTTGGTTTCACTAGCTCCGCCCTCTTTTGTCAGCAGCACTTGCTCTGACCCTTCTTTTGGTTGGACGGACTCAGTCTGAGCTGCGAGTACGTTGACTTACGCCTCTGATTGAAACCTTTCTTCACTTCTCTATGGAGAGATGAAAATAATCTTAAGAAGAGGAAAAACACTTAATACTCAGACTTTCTCCCTCTGGCCTCCTACCTGGCTAGGTGAAGCACGGCCTCGACCACGTTGGTTCCCTCTTTGGCGCTGGTTTCACAGAACAAGGCTCCGTACGTCTGAGAGCAAAGTGTAGTCATACATGAGTGTGTTCAGTTTATTTACACACCTGGGTGGTTGTGCGTCTGGATAAACACATTTTCATCAGGTGGTATGAAAAGTTACACACCTTTGCCAACTTCTCTCCATGCATGCTGCTCACACACTTTTTTTCTGGGAGCAGCTCCCGGAGGTCCACCTTGTTTCCAATAACACACATGGGGATTTTCTCGTCTGTTGAATCCTGAATAAAAACAAAGCTGGAATAAATTCCTGCTTTTAGTACTGGGTCACTCTATGTCACGATTCAAAATTTAACACTTACCTCGATCTGATCCACCCACGCTCTGACGTTAAGAAAGCTGCTCTCTGAAGTCACATCGTAGAGGAGTAGGACGCCATGAGCTTTCCGAAAATAAGACCTGGCGATGCTCCGAAACCTACAGCAAAGGCATAAAATACGGTATTTAAAAACACATTATGGAAACAGTTTTTATAGGTTGATAAAGTTCAGCACCTCTCCTGTCCAGCTGTGTCCCATATCTGCAGATTTGTCATCTGTCCATCCACCAGCATCTTCTTCATTTGGAAATCGACTCCTAAGACAAAAGAGGCTGATAAGAAATCTAAAATAAAAAGAGATTATTAATGCTTAATGAAATGTAATGTGTCTGCACTAACCCAGTGTTGTCTGGATGTCTCCTTTGAACTCGTTTAGTGTCAGTCTCAGCAGAAAACTGGACTTTCCAGATCCTGCGTCTCCAGCTAAAACCAGACGGTACATTGGAGCAGGTTCTCCCGTTTCCTCTATGTCTGCTTCTAGGGGCTTCAAGGTGGAAAACGATTAAAAGTTTACCTTATTTTATGAAGAAATGACCACAGTTGGTATTTATTTAGTTTACTAGGAACTTGTATGTTTATCATTTTGCTAAGAGCTCTAGAGAAACCAAGTAAGTGGACCTTAGGGTGATTTTTTTTTTCATGTTAATCAGGAGGAATATTAGTGAATGATACAATGCAGGCCCAAGACACACAACTCTTGTTTTGGACAGAATCTAAAAATATTTATACATACAGGAGGGTTAAATGTAAACCGCTCCATATAAGCTAGGATTCTGAATGAAACTTGTTTGTCCAGAGGGGACACACTTTGTCCCAGATACCACTGATCATCAAAAGGCAGCCCAGGGGGCTACATCAGCCCCCCCCCCCCAGCTTCTCATCCTGCCTCCAAAAGACTACCAAATTCAGAAAATATGCAAAGGAAAATTTATGTTGCATATTAAGGGTGTCTTTTCTTTCTTTAAACCCCTACAGCAATCAAATCAACCCCACAAACAATTGAGATTAAAGCAGTTTTATCAGGAATTACTTAACATTTGATCATTTTTTTAAAAATCCACCTGTCAGCTAATAAGAAGCAAATATTATGCATGGTAAACAGCTACTCATCAGTCTATTTTTGATTAAAGCAGCATTTTCTGTGTCAACTTTATGCTTCAGGATCTGTAAGAGTTAATTTTTCCCTGCCTGAGAATCCTACATGTGTTCTTCACTGACCAGGAAACAGTATATTAGCATCAAACCCAGTAATGGCAATGACAAACCCAGAAATATGTGGCCAAAATATCTCATTTGGCCATTGTGGTTGCCTGCAGATTAGGCAATCTCACTGCTAAAAGCTAAAAACTATGTACAGTTGAAAGAATGAAAAACTTTTTGAAGAGATTTGTTAATAAGAACAATTTAAAAAAAAAAAATCTGT
Organism: Cheilinus undulatus; assembly: GCF_018320785.1. Classification (NCBI taxonomy): domain Eukaryota; kingdom Metazoa; phylum Chordata; class Actinopteri; order Labriformes; family Labridae; genus Cheilinus; species Cheilinus undulatus. The sequence continues at coordinate 23,703,415 of NC_054873.1, read as the reverse complement.
ATTTTAAAGTATGGCTCTGAAGGTGTCCGTCAAAGAAAAATCTGATCCTTATACAAATGTTATTGATGACCCATGCAGTATACTGACACTGTATGTATTCATTAGGCAACACTTCGCTGATTCTAGATCAGATCATCTGACACAGCCAGTAACCAGTCATGTGCTGATCACACCCATTGGAGGCACCTGACATCCAACTACATCCTTTCTCTCATGCATTGCATAAATCTGGAGCATGTGCGGACATAAAGCACTGAAATAAGTTTCATTTATAGATGGCAGTATTAGTCACTGTCCAAAGAGTCACACTGAAGGTATGAATGACAATAAATTATCAAACGATTACTAAGTCCTGACAACACAGTTTTCTGAGGTTATTTTACCTTTGTTGAAAATGCAGACAAACGTCTCCGCAGTGATGACGCAATAGAGCCCGCCCTACTTGGAGTCGCTGGTATAGTAGCTTCAGATTTCACCTCTGATACCTAGAATAAATATACTTTTCTTTAAAGTCACACCACAACAACAGGTTTGAGTTTTTGAGCAACCATTCAAATCTGACTTGTTCTGACCTCCACCTCTGACGGGACGTACGAGTAACTGTGATGAACAGTCTCTGCCAAGCTCCTATTGTCGTCGCTGTCGTAATCGCTGCCTGCGCTGTCAGCCATCTCCATTGGCAGGGACACTCCACTGTCCAGGTACTTATCAGCCCAAAAGGCCACGTGAGAGTAGGACGTTTTGCTTGAATCCAGTTCTGAGCTGCACAAAGAGCAGGCACACACTGGCTTTAGCAGTGACAATTTAATTCACTGAGATCGATCCACAGATTCACAGAGGTGTGTTAAGAACTTGATATACCTGCCGTGGTTGAATGTGCTCTGTTGAAGCGGTTTCATCCTGCGGGCAGGGATTTCATTTTGGGGAGACAGCTGTAGAACAGATTAGGAATGTCAGAGGAAACCCTACACTTGAACAAAGTGAAAACAATTTACTGTCAGCTTTTATCTGATGTAAAACCAGAGGATATGAGGAAATGTGTCATCAGCATTAAGAGACGTACCCTCCTTTTAGCTGCAACAGCTTCACTGGCCAAAGCAGAGCGAAGCCCGTCATTACTGTCATACAGGTTTTTGTTCGTTTCCCTAACGACAGGTTGAAGAAAACACAAGACTGAGGTCAGATAAGTGCACTAACATTTGCATTTTACACCAGTATGATCTGAATCAAACTTGGCAGGGTGGAGAATGAGATGCAATTTAACACAGAAGCATAAAAAGAATAAAATTAATCCTGTTGCTGACATTACTTCTCTAAGTAGTTTGTATTTTTATTTTTAAATCAATTCACTCCCTAAATTTTCACACTAGATGGCACAACAGTTTAAGTGTACAAAGACTTACTGGAGGATCTGAATCTGACTGGCATAGGATTGGTATTCTACAATCATTTTCCTCAAGTCTTCTGATTCTCTGCAAAAAAAAAGAAAGACAAAAACAAGAAAAAAATCAAAGGCAGATTTCTTGAATGATACTGGATCATGCTTGTTATAAAAATATGTGTGCTGAGCTGAGCTTTGAGATGCGGCCTCACCTTTCATGTTGAGCTTTCTGGTCTGTATACATGTTCTTCAGCTTGTCCAGGTCTGAGTGCAGGATGGCAATGTTTGTTTGAGCTTGAAGCAGAGATGCCCGTAGCTGCTCATTTTCCTGTGAAGAGATATGGTGAATTACTGGAACATTTCTGTACAACAAACCTATTGTGTCTTTAATTAAGAGAAGCACTCCATACCTGAGAAAGATCACTGATTTGTTTGTTCAGTCGATCCATCTCCTCCCTTGACTGATTGACGTCAGTGTCCTCTTGTCTCTGACGACAGAAATCGACAGAAACATTTTTTAAATAATTGTACATGTTGTTGAGTTCATTTCTGCACTTAGTAAGATTTAGCCAAGATTGGGACATCTACAGACCAGCTGTGGTGACGATGCTTTCAGAGCCATACATACAGAGTTGCACTATGGCCTGGGTGTACTTATACTGAAAGCCGTCTGTGGTGATTACCTCGGATATAGCTTTTGCATTGCGCCAGTTTTACTAGAACAGGACCACATTTCTGTATGAAATAAAAATAAAAACAACCCTGAAAACCTTTCATGATGTGAAAGATGTTTTCACTCTTCTGCTTCAGCATTAGTGTGTGATAGTTATGGGGTAAAGGTTAGTTGTTGTGTGGGTGGTTGTATACAATGGTTGCTCGTAGAGTAATGAGCTCGGACTTAGCCACAGTGCCAGAACTGGACGTGTCTTTAGTAAAACAAGGGCAGAGGGCAACACTGAAAGCTTTCTGAGGCAGAAAACATGTTTTCGATCTCCTGCCAACCTGCTTCAGCATGAGTATGTGATAGTTATGGGGAAGGGTTAGTTGTAAGTGGTTGTTTACAATGGCTGTTAGTGGAGTGATTAGCTTGGACCTAGCCACAGCACTGGTTTTGTCAGAACTTGACAACATGTCACAAAGGCAAAGGGGAACACTGAAAGCTTTCCCTGACAGAAAACATGTTTTTGCTCTTTTCCCAGTCTGCTTCTGCATAGATTTGCAATCATTATGGGCGGGGTCTGCCAAAGTCTATCCAAGGGCTGCTGCCATGGTAGCCACATTTCTTTTTTTAAAACAAGAGCGAAGAGCCACACCAAAAGCTTGTTTTGGCAGAGAAGATGTTATAGCATGTCCCCCTTAGCGTAGCTAGCGTGTCAGCACAAAAGCAGCGCATGTGCACGATTTGTATTTTAAACTTTTGGGATAGCCAGAGCTGTACATGTAGGAGCTGTTGTGTTGTCTTTGAGGTACAGCAGCAATAAAACATTAGGCCATTTTATAAAACCTGATCACTATAAAAAACAAAGAAAATTAATGTGTGAAAAACCTACCTGTAATAGTTTTTCCACAGTTGCATGCAAGTCTGTGACCTCGTTCCGGTGCTTCTTCTGCATGGACGCCAAAATCCCCTCCATTTTCCTACGTTCCTGCACACATGAAACCAAAGCAGTAAGGAGGTGTAGTCTAGCTTGGGCCTTAAGAGAGGCTTTCATCTGACTCCACAGAGGCTCTTTGTGAGGAGACGTGTAGTCTGCTCTGTGTACTACACCACAAATATGCAGGTAACTCACAGAAAACAACAAAGAAAGAGTAGATGATTTTATTTTCCTATGAATATATATACATTCTTTTAGATCATTCCTCTTTCTACAGATAAAATAATGCTTCATATATCATACACAACTTATCTGGAATCCCTACATTCTCAAGAGTAATCTTCAACTTTAAATACTGTGGGTTTAGTTCTTACCTCCTCTCTCACCCTTTCCTCCGTCCGAGTAAGCTGCTGCTGTATGTCCTCCTCCAGCTCTGTCAGCTGACTGTTGTTCATCTCCTCAGCACTGTTTGAACCCAAAAGGACATTTAAGGTTGTGGAAAGTGAAGCATGCTCTCAAAACCTACTCAAAAGGTTAACACAACAAGGGGACCTATTTTCCTGCCCATACAGCAACTCTACCTGACTGATCTGACTTCAGCAGGCTGAAGCAGTGACTGCTCTGCTTTCATCAGATAACATGTGGCCCAACCAGAGTAGAGGGAGGGGGAAGAAAAGCTTGAAAAAGCCTCACAGGACTCCACAGGTGTACAAACTGCATCACTGATTACTTCAGACTTTTCATGTATGCATGGCTTATTATAATTTTCATGCCAAGATTTCATATGACTATGAATTTCACCAGAAAGTGAAACAGAAGTTGAATGAATTATTATTAGTTTGTAAAAGGGTTAAACAAGCTAGACAGGGGAGCAAATCATGTGTTCCTACTTCCTTGAAAAAGGAATGTCACCTTTGTCAGACTGCATCGTTACTGAAGGAAAGGAAAAAAGAGAAAACAAAAACAGCTCAGGCACACCACTCTTCTTTGTGTGTAAGGAAGTTAAGTTACGGTGCTATGTGAGGGAAAATTCTTCAAAGTCTGGCATCACATGTTCTTTAAGTCTTTAGGCTACAGTAGTGTTGGGTTTAGATGCAAGTTACCACTGTGAAGTAGATTTTTTTTTATTATGCATCTTCTCTCTGCCACAAACCACACTGTTATGACACAGACAGAATATCCCAGAACACAGAACTGAGTTAAAGTTCAAGGTCATGCACCATGTTTTTTCATTCTAAGAAATGCAGTACTCCCATTTTTCGTGATATGGTCATACATATTACAATCAGTGTACATATATAATGTCCAGACAAAAAAAAAAAAAAAAAAAAGGTTTCTTGGTACCACCCTCTTAAATATATGGGAAATACGTTCACGACAGTTAAAGGTCAATTTTTTGCTTCTTTTGCTGATGGGCAGGCTGCACACTTTAACAAATTAATCTGAGGGATTCTATCAGTTGACTTCAGCAATTTTTGGGATATTCTAGACAGGATTAACGTGCATGACAAGGGTCCCCTCCTGAACACATATATACTTTTAAATTTTAATTCAACCATAACAAGAACAACAAGAAGTTATTTCTGCTGAATCATTATTTCTCATTTCTATGGTGGTTGATCAGATCTTTCTCAAAACTGATGTGGGGCATCTCAAGATCTTACCACACTGCCATGAACAGCCCAAAGGCCTGCCTCCAACCCTTTCACCATGACAATACGGTAAATGCCATCAAACAGGAAGTACTTTTTTCAAGGGTGGCTTATTGGTTAAGTGGCACCCCCCCACACATTAAAAAAAACAAACAAACAAACAAAAAAAAAATCAGCCATGCAGCCCGTTTAAGCCAAGATCATGAAACACGCAAGGCATATATTCTGTGTCTATTCAAAAGCCCCTTTGGACCTAAACCCAAATACCAACAGGACGTTAATCTAATTCATTTGAATTAAAAGAATAATGCCTTTTTGATACTTAATAATTTCAACCTCTGATAACATTTGTAGTCAATACTTTTTTTTTTTTTTGCCAAGACAACAGTATCAGGATCATCTCACGAAAGCGCCACCTGCTGGACACAGGAAGTTATACACTATTTACTAGGGGTGTAAAAGTTGATAGTACCGCAGTACCACAGCATTAGAAGTGTCTAAATACTGTCCCGGACATGGGGCAGAAAGTGTCGTTTTTTAGTGGAGCAGAACTAATGGATGCGGGAACTACAATTCTCATCAGCCCATGCGTACCCATCATACTTTGCGCTCCACTCGCTTGCTTGATTCCACTGCATGAAAATGGCAGATGCACGGAGTAGCGAGGGAGAGGCTCCAATGACTTTTGAATCTGACGTGTGGAAACATTTTGGTTTCCTGGTGTCAAGAAATGAGTAAGGAGAAAAAGTGACAGGCAAACAAAAGGCAGTATGTAGACACTGCCAGGCCGGAGTGACGCACTTCATGGGGAATACAAGTAACATGAGGAGCAACTTGATAAATCATCATCATCCTGAAAAGATTGCTGAAGATCTGAGAAGCAAAATCCAGAAGGGTTCACAGTCCCACTTCCCCATGACAGCGCAAGGGCTCAACAGATCACAAGGAGTACTAGTATAGGTGAATATATTAGCGAAGATCTACAGCTTGTTAACAGAGCTTTTAAAATGTTTAATCATTTTTAAGACTATGCACACCTACGGCACATTTTTTACAAATAATGTTATATTTAAAGTGCAATTGATTAATAAAAGCCAATGTCATTTTTTTAAAAGTCTTAATCTGTTGTTCTGAGTGTTTTTTATACTGCAGTAAATACCGTACCGTGGACTTGTCACTGAGGTATTACCGTACTGTGAGATTTTGATACCGTTACATCCCTACTATTTTACACTATGCAAACTAGTTGCATGTACCAGGGTGCAAGAGCCCTTCAGTGCTGCTTGCAGCCCTAGTTATTATAATTATTATAATTGTTGTTGTCCTTGTCATTAGTTGTTGTTGTTGTAGTAGTGGTATATAAACTGACTACACCTCCACCAATTCATCATGTTTTAGTTTACAACCCAAAAGTCCAGACTCATAGAATACAAAGTACGTACTAAATGGTTAAAGTATTCCATTAAAATCTATAATTCAAATGACTAATTCCTTGTGAGAAACAGGCTGTCTTCACTTATTAACTACCTCAAAGAAGAGAACAAAGGACCGATAGAGCGCTGCATCACATGGTGCAATGATAATCACCTGAAGCTCAATTTCAGTAGAACCAATGAGTCTGTGGTGGAGAGGAACAGCAGGCTCCCTGTCCTGGTTTTCATCCAGGGAGAGGAAATGAAAAGGGTAGACTCATGCATCACATTTTGGTTCAAATCAATAAAAAACAGATTCGGACTAACAACACTAAAACCCTTTTTAGAAAGTCAGAGAGCCCACTGTTTTTCCTGAGGACATTCAGGGTACACAATAAAACGTTGTCGTTTTCTGTTGTTCCTGCTCTGCAGTATGTCACTGAACATGTCAGTTCAATGAGAAACAAAGACAGACAACTTCTTGTTTGGGTTTGACTGCTAGGTCAACTAAAGTGATTTTTAAAGGAACAGTGTAGCGATTTCACTGAACAGAGATTTAGAACAATGTAGCTGCAAAGAAGCTACATGTTTGTACACCCTGATGTTTCACACAACTTCAAGATGGGTGCAAAAACATCTGAACAATCACCACAGCTTTAAGGTGGGCATCCTTTAGTATCACCACTACAGGATCTGACCAAATATGCGAAATCATTATGATTTCCTCTTATGTTTATGATGTTGATTTTAATAACTACCAGAACAGTGTTTTAATGTCTAGGAAATCATGATGTCAAAGTATGAGTTACATCTGAGTGAACAGCAATACAGTCTCATCATTCATGACTGACATTTGTGTGCATTTTATCACTAATACCACATGAATTCTTAAACTAATGTCATAAATTGCTTTGCAAGTTCTCTCCACATTTTGACTTTGACCACCCAATTTAAGTTAATTCATCTTTAAGTCAAAGTGAATATTTATAAAAGAAGTTTTCCTAATTGCATCCTTGAAATATCGTGGCAATGAGATGTTTAAATGAAGCACCTTTAAATGAGTAATCATGCAGGCACAGCCCCACACCCAATTTAAATCACTGGTTCTGAGCCTTGAGCGCCTCTGAGCTCTCCTGCTCTGAGGTTGTCAAAGTTAGATTTAATGGAATCATAATAAAGCGCTGACTGGATAGTTTATCCAAAGGCCTTTTGGTAGGAAAGTGTGTAAACCTTTTTAGTTGGAACTTATGTATGAAAACACCTTTTTTCTGACAGCAAGGTATCTCTATTTCAGGAGGGTCCTGGTGGGGGGGTGCTCAACTTTTGTTAGATAAAAATGGTGTGAAGCCACTGGTCTGAGTCGTTCAAATATATTGGCATATAAATAAATATAAAATATGGCTGACAAACTCCAAGTTTCAAACCATATGACATAGAACAGCATCTAAGTGTTGAACATTTTCCCAACCCAAGTATGGATGAAATCTGAAATAAACAAGATACCTGTGCTATAATGCAGGGATAATCACTTAGTGAAAAGACCCCTAATCTCCATTATGCCCCTATGTGATAGTAATAAGTTACATTGACTACAACATGGTTGCCACAGCATCGCCACATTAAACAGAGACAGGCTCTGCACATGAAAGCTCCAAGTAGTGGCAAAGCAGATGCTATCTACCCTACCATGTGGCCCCTCACAGGCCCAGACAACAGAAAACTTACTACCTCTCCTGGCCATAGCTGAGGCCTTTTAAAATCACAGAGAAACTTTAATGTTATTCAGATTTCTTTTATCTCAACTCAGTTACCAGTGAGCTTACTGACAGCACAATCCAAAGGGCCAAACAGCTAATTTAATGAATATAATCCTTCATGACACAAATTCACAAAAATGTAAACTGTTTCTGAGGGTGTATAAGAGCTTGATTAACCTAGATTAACCTACTGATTAACCTTAAAAGAAATGCACACCTCAACAGCTGATGAAAAATTCATCAAACTGGTTAGAAAAAAAGTTAAGTAAATACTGGATTACATTTGTAAATGAAAATGTTATTTTGTATGTTGAACGTGCATTAAAATACAAAATAGCTTTGTCAGTCTCAGCTGATACTGGGGTCTTTGTCTGGGTGCATCTGCTGTCTGTAGGGCTAACATCCACAAGAGGGCAGCAGTCCACAACTGCAAGCCTACAAACGTTCTGGTTTCAAGACCTTTCAGAGCATTAAAATACCTCCACAACTGATGATTATTTTTCATATTCACTTAAGATTTTCTTATACTTTAATAAATACTTTCTAAGCACATTTCAGTCACATTTAGTTGGCTGCCTGTCTTCCTAATATCTTTGTTTTGTGCTTGATTGTTAAAGTAATGACCCTAAAACACTGTCTTTCAATCATTTTTAACTCCCAGGTCAGGATCTCATCTTTAGTAGCCCACTGTAGGAAAGGCTGAGGTTTATATTTACCGCTTTAAGCTTGTCTCCAGCTGTTCACATGCTAGCTTGCTGTCCAGACTTTGACTGATCAGAGAGTGGATGATTTCCTCATACTGTTGCAGCACAGTCATGTTTGCAGAGGTGTGAATGGCCTGGTAAAGCTCGGCCAGCTGCTCCTTCAGACTGAGGAAGGAGAACAAACAGTTATCACCAGTAATGTACAAGTAAGTGGTCATACTCAAGTCAAAGTCCATCTTTCCAATGTCACCCCTCATATGCTCATAGGTTAATATTAATCAAATTAATTCATGTAAAACCATTCAAACCAGTCTTTCAGCATAGTCTATGTAATGTCTATGCTCATTATATGTGAACTATATGCAGAGTACATGTCCTACTCCTCGTAGCAGAATCAAATAACAAAAGGCTTTATTCAGTTTAAATATGTACATGCAGTGTGCTAAAGTCAATTTTGCTGAAACTTGGCACTAAATACTGAGACAGTGACACCCTTTTATAAAGCAAATAATATGATTGTGTGTTTTAGGATCATCATTAGCATCACATGCTTGGCTCAGCCACAGGTTGATGTGTGCACATCTCATTTATCAACTGGTAGACTTAACGTTGACTGAAGTAGGATATAAAACCTGAAAAAAATTAACGAACAAGGCCGTCTCCCTACCTAGTGTGTAGAGATCTGTAAAACACTTGGAGAAAAAAAATATGCACCCCCAAAATGTAAAGTTTAAAATGTTTTACAAATACTTTAACTTGCTCCATATGAAATCTTGAATTTGTTAATTAACTGACATGTAGCTCTGTTACTGCAATGAATTCAAAATTAGTTTAACCTCTCATGATTAAATACTTTGGGTTTTCACAGTCTAGGCTGCTTAAGCATATGAATATGGCTTTAGACCATGTCCTTTTCTGTAGTTCCTCTCTCCATTATGTTCTCCTTAAATGAACTCAAAAAGACCCTTAACATTGAGATTTAGCCTTTAGTAAAGCAGCCTAAACTATTGCAGTCTAAGGAAAAACAGACCAGCAATACATCCTCTTTTCATGGCAAATACTCGATCCAACTCTATTATTGGAGAGGATGGCATTTGTATTACTGCTAAAATAAATGAGAGGTCTACCTATTTAATACTCTGACTACCTCAGTTGAACTAAAGGTAACTTTTTCAAGCCTAACAGCAGTTAAAGAATAAAAATAAACAAAAATCTTGGCTCATTGTTTACCCACCAGGTCCTTTCATAGGAATCTTACTGCCTTCCTCTAGGAATGGACTTTTCTTATTTGTCATGGCAGCAGCACATGGAAACAGGAAATCGGGGCACATTGTGAACACTGAACTATCTCCATGATAAAAAAGACCTTATCATAAGAAAGCAACGCCAGAGAGTGAACCTTAAAACAGAATTTTTGAGTGTATTATTCACACTTGCTTTACAAACAGGTCATTGTTTGCTAAATAAAATGTATCTACCTGTAATTTAATAAGTGTGTATAGTGCAAAGTCATGGCTTAAATAAGTTTACGTTTAATAGAGTTGAAATAAAAACATACAACCATTTTACCTTAGTAAAAATATAGTTACTCTAGTTTAAATCTAATTAAGTAGAAGTAAAAGTAAAGAATCTACTTTAAAGTTTGGAGTAGCTGCTGGGGAATTGTACATAAATATTTGATCTATTCTTATTGGTAAAAACATCAAAAGAATAGATCTCCAACTAGTTGTTCAGGTAAAGTCCCACCCCATAATATAGTAAAATACACAGCAAAATTGCCAGTGTTCATTAAACTCATATAACACTTTTAAAAGTGTCTTTATCAGTCAACTACATGTAGTTAAACTTCTGAGTGTCAATTAATGTGCAATATGATAGAGCTGCAATAACTCTTGAAAATCTGTGGCAAGGAACAAAGCAGAAATTCAACCTCATTGCAAGGCAATGCATACTAACACACTACACGTCCTAGGAGCACTTCAAGTCACAGGTGAAAAGTCTAACTTGGTGAATAACTTCACTCATGGTGCAAATGTGTCTCACTTTAAAAACAACAATCCACCAGTGGAAATATTTAACCCCGAGATTTCAACACTCAGGTTTTTGAGTACTGTACTTAGTACTAGTTTCAAAATGTACTCAAAAAAGTACAGGTACCCAAACACACTACTCAACAACAGTAATTTGAAGAAATCTAATTACTTTCCACTCCTGGTGAGATAACAGTTACTCCGCCTGTGTAGCTAATATGAAAAGCCATGTAGCTTTTATTTTCTGTAGTCCCTAATGTAAAAAAAATCCAGCTGGAAATTTGTTAAAAGCGCAGCCGTTGACGTAAGGTAAGGTTAAATGACGTAAATAACGTTCCAGGAGCCGCAATAGCCGCTGGCTAGCTGAATCCTGTCAACACTGAATGAGCAGCCGGATGTTATATTACCTTTCAGAGATAACAGACTCCGCATCTATCCTGCTCAAAAACTCTCCCCAAGGACTGTTTGGATAACATGTCGACCCGACGACGTCGAGGGACGCCAGGTTAAGAGTCTCTGAAACCTCCTGAAACCTGGAAGAAAACTTGCTGTAGGTGATGAATCCGTCTTTGTCCGCGTCGAACTTGTCGAACAGAGTTTGTATTTCCCCGTCGGGGACGTTGAGCTCCTGGCAGACTACTGTAAAGTCCTCGTACTCGATTCTACCGGACTTGTTCACATCACAAGCAGAAAATAGTCTGCGGAGACTCGGTCTGTCCATAGTAAAATGTTAAAAACTAATTCAAAGGTTGTAAAATCCGACGTTAAAACCCCCGCACCAGCCTCTGGCCGCCAGTCCACTAAAATAAAAGCCTCCACTAAACTGTCAATTAAAGTCTCACATAGGTACTAAAAGACGCTTATTGGTCCAGGTCTCCATGTAGGCGGGTATCGTCCGAATGTGTGGACCCAATGTGCCACTTCCTACCTGCTGCTGCAGCAACCGACGTTTCTTATTATTTGGTTTAATCTAGAAGGGATGTCATCCATTCATGTGTGTTAAATACAACAGATACGCAAGAGTCTCTATTTGCCTTTAAGGTGTGTGCATGTGACAGTTTTATCAGTCACTCCTCTTGTTCCCCTTTGCAGAGGTTGACTGACTCCTCCCAGAACGATTAAATCGAAATAGTGCTAATAAAAGCCTCTAAATCTCAACATTTTGGCCAAACATTTAGACTGTTTTTGCATGACAATAAAGAACATTATGAGCTTTTCAAATAGAAAATTATTCATTTGATCTTTATTTGAAAAATTAAAATAAAGTGCTTTTTATATACAATACAAAAAAGAAAAACAGTAGTGATGTATGATACAAAAAATACATTTCATAATATTTTTTACATTGGCAGCTGAATTTACAAAACAATTTTACATAAAAACTTTTACTTACAATACATGTTGATAAGAGTCCGAGCAACTTGTACTGTCACAAACAGAAGGCCAGACTACAGTGGTTTATTAAGATAGAGCAGACGACAATACTTTCACTGTGGCGTTATTATTTCGGCTTGTATTCAAATAAAAGCAGTACCTGCACAAATTTGACTAATAATCAATGCCACTAAATATTTGTTCTGCATGTCAATTGAGTATTGTTCGGATGAGAGCCACTTCACAAAAGCTGCCATTTGTTTGTTTTTAATAACAGTCGGAGCATGAGTCTGTCATGACGTGTGATTGATTATAGCTGACCAGTCTTGAAAATTCACGTCATTTTTGCAGTGCCACTTAAAAGAAATGTAAAGTAATACTCATTAATTCAATACTCGGAAAAAAAACAAATCAACCAGTGGTTATTTATGTGCTACAGTTTTAGAATAAAATCACATCCCTGACAGATGCTGAAGCCGCCATAACATAAGATAAAATAAAACACGCCATGAGCACATACTGTACAATCTTGACAGTATTCAGTTACATGTTTTCCATGTTTTCATTCCTGTTTCTGAGCACAAGCAGCCCTGTCACACCTGAAGTATAGCATTTGACTCGACAGCAGTACTACCTGGTTGGTTTTATAATCCCAAGAGGCACATCTCTTGATTATTATTTCAGAAGGCATTATTCATTTACCTCAAGGCAGGTTTCTTATCAAATCCAGAACCTGCATTATACTAAGGCTTTTCAGCATCATGTGCAAATCCAATGCTTTCTGAGTCAAGCAAGAATGCCTTCCTGCCTTTTTGTGATTTTTCAATTTTACAGGCTGCATTACAACACTAGAGTCACACTCATATAAGACTTACAAAGTATTGTATGCAATCAAGTTACTATTTCTGAACAATGAGATGGCTAGTCAAGATGATGTTTCAATGCAGGATGGGAATGATTATTATTGCCTTTGTGGTTGACTTTAAGACCATGTAACCAAACGGAGGGTATCTCTACCTTTGACTTCATCAATTAATATTCTTAATAAAGCTGATTCTATATGTGTTATTTGTGTCAAATTATGATTATTATGAGTAGGTGCAGTATTGAAATATTATACTTCCCTTTAAAAACCGTGATGATTATACAGTATGACACCTTAATGAATGACAACGACAAATGTCTCTATCTTCCTCCCTATAACACCCCAAAAATGGCTAAAATCTGTTGCATACGTAGAGTTACTGTGATGAGCAGTATGTGTGCATGGGTGTGCTGCCAATCCTAAACAAACATCTCTAAGCTAACTCTGTCTCAAGGAGAGGCTGTCATGGTGTTGACCTCTTCACATTGTTTGCTTTGCATAGACTGCCTATCTAATGAGAATACCTGGAATGAGATTTTTCCCTTTACATTTGGTGACAGAAAACCCTGTAGAAAGTCGGGCCTCCGGAGGAATATCCGTACCAGCTAATAATACCAATAATCATAGAAAAAATAGCCTGTCTTTGTATATACGTACACAAGATTTTTGGTGTATTGTGACTGAAGTGGTAAGAGTTTCTGCAACATTTCCACTGAGGTGATGTGTTCTTTTTACTTTATTCTCTTATCATTCTTTGTTGCTGTGTTATATTTAAGCTTAAACAATGAGTATATATATATATATCTGTGAATGCACACAGGCTATCTATAAAATCTATGACAGGACACTTTTTTTGTCTTACCTGTCACTGGATGTTTTGTATATTCTGGTGTGAGTGTTTACTTTGCTACAAAACAGTACATAGTGCATAGCCTCAGCGATGGGTAGGCTCTTACCATATGACAGAGGGGGAACAGGTTTGAATCTCACACTAACTTTCAAAGCATTGCCAGTAGATTTTATGGACGGACTGGTTGGCTGTGAAATTCAACCACTAAACTGTGGTCTGGACACCTACACCCTACGCTTGATACATTCTCGTGAGCCGTGCGTGAAAAAGTCTGAAGGCAAATTGGATCTTCTGTGTGCTTTGAATGCACTCGATTAAGAGGGAGTGAGAGGAACATAAAAAGAAATGTACATGGACCACAGGGACAGAACAAAAAAAAGTGCAAATCTGTGTAATGAAATATCTCTCCATTTAGAGTCTGGTGTTCCTCAGTTTCCTCTCTTATAGGCTTTTGTCTTCCTCAGCAAGTGCACTCTTTCCCTTCAGTTTAAAATGAGTCACTCCACATTACATGGAGCCTGTTTCACACTATCGAGTCTTTAATCTCAGAGCCCAGTCTGACTCGTGGCCGTGGGCATGTGGGAGAGATCTCTACATGGCTCTCTCTCAAGTTCAGAGGCCTCTTTTCTGACTCGGAGAAACTCTTGCTATTGTCGGGCGACGAGCACTCGTGTGGTGGAGTGCTGCAGATGTAGTTGTCATTAAGGGTCTGGTAGCCCTTGTGGTCTGACACCGATGCTGTGACTGTGCTGCCATTTAACGGCAAGTTCTCAGCTGGTTTCCCTCCCACTATTCTGGGCTTCATCTGCTGCATGTTGGGGCATTCTCCTTCCTTTAGTATGGACTTCATGTGGTCACGGTGCCTGTAGACCACAAACAGAGAGAAGACGAGCAGAGAAAACGCCAGGAGGGCACACACCACTATCAGCTCATTCCAGTAGGTCTTTGTGTTGATCTGCGGTGATCGTGCTTCTCCTGGCAGGATGATAAACTCCTCCTGGGAGATCTGTGGCGTACGTGAGCGGCCTTTCAGGGTGGTGCTCTCCTGCCTGGCCTCGCCCCTCACGCAGTAGTTAGCCAGCAGCTGTTTGAAGCCTTCCTCCACTGACCAGCACTCGTAGGTTTCCTGCCTGTCAGCTTGAGCCACCACTACTAGCCCCCCCTCTGGGCTGGGGTAATGGAAGTGACCTGCGCTCTCACTGAACTCCCACTTTCTTTCAGCCAAATTAGAGCGCAGCTTGCAAGGTAGGACTTTGAATGTGTTGGCTGGGATAATGATCACCTGGCATGAAGATATCCCTGTGAAAATGCAAAGCAGTTACATAAATGCAGTCAGGGTTTGCATTAAAAAAGCTGTAGCGCCATCTCCAGTGCATGAGAATAATAATAGTTTGATAAAATGAGGTACTTGTGATCAAGCATGTAAAATTTCAGCATGCAAGTGCTACAAATCTGTTTATGACAGTGAAAAGAAGAGGAGGTCACTTACGTGTAGGTGGAGGTTTAGCAAACCGTGGGCTTGGCACTGTTTTGTTGCAAATAGCTGATGTGTCTGCCTCGTCTACATCCTGCTGCCAGGCACTGAAAAAACATACATTTGATCAGAAAATGTGGAAATGGAGGATCTTACCATCTTATATTTACATATCATAGAAGAATGCTTGACTAAAAGCCTAAACAGTGTGACTGTTTGTAGATGAACATGCAGAGAGATGCGTACTTGCTCGAAGCGGCCTTTCTGACATCCACACACTGCTTCCCATTCCAGGCACAGTAAGGATCCCTGGAGAGGATGCACTCCCCACAGCTCTGATAGTTTGTGCAGTTAGCAACTGGGACCTCCACCAGTTCAGAGAAAGAGGAAACGTAAAGCCGACCCTGTGGAGGGGAGACAACAGAGCGAGAGACAGAAAGTGATACTGGGCAACTTTCATCCAGAGTCTGTTCTGTCTGACACTGATCTAATAAAGCACACTTTGCTTTCCTTAATACTACTTAATCATTTTTTTTTAGCTTAAATGTGCAAATAACAGCTGAGTATCAAAGAAAAGCTACTACTTAAGTAAGTGTTACGATCCCAGCTGTTTAAACCCCAGCTGTCTGCAGATCCCCTGAGAGGAAGTGGCATGTAATTATCTGATTGAACATAAGCTCTCCTTTAGGCTCCCACTCTTCATGGCTCATGGAATCTCTAAACTGCCAATAAATGACTTTCTTCAGCTAGTTCACATCATAAGAGCACTCTCTAAAACAAGCTGTGCATGTTTTCCTTCTCGATACATCCTACTGTACCTTTTCGGTGTCCAGCTCGATGTGCTGCACTGGTAGAGAGCTGTTGAAGAGGACCATCTCCTCGATGATGTGCATCTTGTTCCTGACGTTTATCGCTTTATGAAGTCTGCCATCATCTACAAGACACAAGAAAATGGAAATTAGACTGAAACTGATCAAAAATAGTAACATAAAATTCTTAAAAAGGGTTGATGTCTGTGTGACTATGGGAATAGAGTACCTGTGCCAATGAATAGCACATGATAGGCCTTTTCTGCAGCCTTGACAAGATGGACAGCAATCTGTGTGTATCGAATATTACGCTTTAGAAGGAGAGGCGGGCTGCGGATGACGCTATCCATCAGGAAGTGATCTTTGACAAAATTCAGCACCTTGTCCGGCATGTGCAGCGAGGAGGAAATGCCCTGTTCCCTCAGAGCATTTGTGATGCACTGTGAAGGCAACATATGGATTTATTACCTCTCATAAAATTATAACACTATCTGCAGCCATAATTTTTTTTTTTATTTGTAAATTATTAGAAAATACAGGAATGTCTGGAACTTCTACATGAAGTGACATGACAGGCTGCAGAGTACTAACATCTCCAACAGAGGGCAGCAGATAAGTACTCACCACTCCAGGTCTTGGCTCGGGTACTGGATGGTTGTATGTGTACCACTGTTGAGTTTCTCTATTGACTTCACGGTATCGCCCACTGAACGCCCTCTCAACCTGGTCCATAGTGAAGGAACAAACTGCAGAGCTTCCTGAAGCACCTTTATACCTGGCAAAACAATATCAAGCCTTGTCAATACAAATTTATGAGTTATTCCTTTCTCATCTTAGCCTTCAAGATAGCTGTCAGTGAGGGGGAATTTTACAGAGTCTCAACAAAAAATGCATTAAGACTTCTTAGAGAAAATTAACTTATCTCAGCTCTCCCATTCAAAGTTGTAGCAGATGCAGTCAGGGTTAAGTCGGGGTGCCAGCCAGAGAGAACTCTGACAAAATAGTTGTTTCTGTTCCCCGAATGCTCCACCACAAAGGGTTTGTGGTACACAAACAAACCCACGTTACCCAAACCCAGCAAGCATAAGGAACCACGCAACACCAAAGCAGTTTCAATGATCCCCACAGTGTATTCAACAGTTCAATGAAAAACCCACAGTTCAACCCAGCACCAAATCCAAACAATCCCCCCAAACCCCCAGAGTCACTATTTCCAATCCCCTATTTACAAGTCAATACAGTCACTTTCTGCAACAGTTTTCCTTACAGAGTGAGACCTCCTGTCCCACTTCCTATCCAAACTGGCTAACCGGCCCTCGTTTCTCCCCTACAGTCTATGGTTTCTCCGGGGAAACACCGCGGTGAGGAGTCGTCGTAGCCTTCCAGGTGAACAGGACAGTAGAGGGATACAAGGTGGAAGGAATCCGGTATAATCCAGAGTTTGTATGCGGGATACGCGCAGGTTTAACCAACTTAATTATACAAGCTGCCAAGGGCTGGCCGAGGAGACAGACGCGGGATGCACTGTGGCACTTCCGGAATGAGCGCTCCCTGGTAAGGCCGTGACATTTTTCTCTGAGTTTTTTTTTTTTTTTTTTTTGGGGGGGGGGTTCACGCAGGGGAGCGCGCAGGTACGGGTGCCAATTTAAGTGTCTGATCTATCATAGAGTGTTAGCTGCACTATGATGGAGCTGTTGATCTACAGATAAGAATCATAAAAACACCTTTGATGGGGATTGGTTTGTCAATGAGGATAAAGTTAGCCTTCTTATTGTTATCAATGCTAAACTTTTAATATGTATACAGTACACCAAAGCCTGCTGTCGTAGCATGAAAGGAAAAAATCAATTTATCAGTTTTGTGTAATTATGTGTAACTGCTTTTCATGGAGTTTGACCTTTGTTTATCTAAACCTGCAAAAACGATCAGAATACTAAAAGACCTTTGGTGTCTTCAAAGGCATCAACTGCACAGTCTCACCTGCATTCTGATTTTAATCAAATATTTGTACAATGAACAGAAAAAGAGACATCTTTGTGGCTTATATGTTCAAAACTTACTCACCCTATCTAGTTGTCTCAGTATACTAGATGTGTAAGTGTGTACTCACCACTGAGACGTAAAGACTCCATAAAACACGGTGTGTTTCCAGTCCTCGGGGCTGGGTGTCAGCACAAACATGTCTTGGATTATATTGAAGGGGAAGCCGTCATCGGGCAGAGAGCACAAGAGTTGAGCCTTCAAGAAGGTTGTAAATTTCTTCTGCAGAACTCTCTCGCCGCCAGTGTCCCCCTGCAACACAGCCATACAGGTTTTGAGCAGTTTGATATGTGACCAGTAGAGGGTGCAAGAATATAAGACTGACACCTGTGTGAGGAGGCTACTTAAGAATGCCTCTGGAAGAAAAGGTTTGATATGATGGGATCTGGCAGGCTTGTAAAAGGCATGAAATAATAATGTACACCACCCAGTATGTAGTCGTGGCATGGCTTACATACCATAACATACAATGCATATTGCTTGTTTTATTGTGCTAGGGAAAATGTGCTTTTTCCACATTAGTCAAGACTGAAAATGCATACAGAATAGGACAAATCAACACTATTTGCAGTGGTTGTGAAAACAAAATATATCATCTGAACTGGCCAAGATTAAAACACTTTATGCTCTGACAGGGATAAATATTGTTTCCTCACTGGCACTGCTGCTGTGATTTGCCACCTTTTGAAAAGTCTGATGTGTGACACAGGACCTCTTCACCATGGAGACTAATTTGGCTTCAATCAGTTCTGAATCAGTCTTTCATATAACGTTGAGTTCATGGGAACACTTTGAACAATTTTCCTGCTGGTGCAGACTTAACATGAAAGTTGCCTCTTGAAGGAATGAGTAGCTTTAAACATGCAGAACAGATGACAAAGGAGAAATACTAAATGATATAAACCACATGAAACCCTTTAACATTAAGCTTCATTTGAGTCCACTTTAGCGTTACATTAATCAAAGGAAATGGCAGCACTTGATGGAAAGGGAAATGACACATGACCAATACTGAGCTTCTGAAGCAATTACTTACTGTACTAACCCAGGCAGATAATGAGCAACATGCAGTATATTCTGCAGTCCTCCTGGCTCAACCTATTTTTATAATTTAATACCACTCTGTGCTTAAACTGCCTTCTGAATAATTGAGGCAAATGCACCCTATTCATTAATCTTTTGTAAAAGCTTCCCCTGTTAAAAGGGGCTGCTCAAAAAGCCATGAACATGGCAGGAAAAGGATGGGGGATTCTTTCTGAGAAAATGAACAATTCTGAAAATGAAAACATGTGTTTGTTTTGTTTGTTTCTGGCAAAACATTGTTTATCATCCTGTAGTTAGCCTTGTGTACTAAACATCTGAATAAATAGCCAAGAGCAGGACTGTGGCAGCATAACAAGTCAAACAAGAGATGAAAGAGACAGAGAGAGTTTCAAAAAGAATGTATTTAATCGGGGATTACTTTATTGTGTTATCTAAGCAAAATGGCACCATATAACCTCTGAGTATTTACATAATTTTTAAAGCCCTATCGTGTTCACTGTATGTGGGAGGCACACTTTCATAAACTGGCACATTATTACTCATTTCCTTATGGGTCGTCCGTCTCAGGATATTTTGAACTAAGTGCATATTTTAACCCTATGTGAGAAAACCTGTGAGTCAAGTTTTCATATCTCTGTTAGCTGGACTGGTTTTCTTCAGGTGTATTTGTGGAAAAACTGAGCGGAGCATTTCATGACACTTAAGAAAATATAACCCTGTGGGCAGCTTCTGACTTCAACAGGCCTGTGATTCACAGCTGTTCTTTTAAGGTACCACTCTGGGGTCTATATTTGACGCACATATTGTAGGTGGAGTTCTGCCTTTGTGTGACAGCAGGATGACTGTGTAGACAAACACCTGGAGATGAAACAGGAACATATGGGCTCTCCATATGCAGTAAACTACTTACAACATAATTAGATAATTAGAAGTTTTAAAATTTGAAAAAGCCTTTGATGTCCTGAAATGGAAGTTATTACTCTTACAAGAATATCAAACTGCAGTCACAAATCAAGTGGGTCAGAAATCTGTCTTCAGTGGGTTTTAAATGTGCGCTTGAAAAAAATAAAACTGTGGTGAATATTCTATGATATATGGAAGCCCCTAAGTATTCACAAACACACAGATGAGGATGAAATTACCCCCCCCCCCCCATTGTCAGCTTTTCCTAAGTATTCCCAAATTATGTTAAAAAGAACAAGGGCCCTTAAACACAGCTTTTCCAAACTCCCTAGTTTTATTTTGGATGTTTACATTATTTTACTTTTCACACAGAAACAAAATTATTTCACAAATACCTAAAACTACCAAGGTCAAAGCCTCAGACACATCTTCTGAGGAATCCCAGCCCATTCTTCTTTGGTCAGTCTCTCAAAATCCTCCAGATTTGATGGTCTTCTGACATAGACTTCGGTCTTGAGTTCAAGCCAAGGATTTGTGCAGGTCAGTCAATAATTTTTACTTTGATCATCTGAAGGTAGTTCTTCACCAGGAGCCACAAATGTTTTGGGTCATAACCATGTTGGAAGAAAAAGCGACAACCCAGACCCATTTTTGCTGCTGACTGCTTCAGGTTTTCTTTCAAAAGGACCTGCTTCCAGTATGCAGGATCTTTCTCCAAGTTGTCCTTGGTATACTTCAGTCTGGCTTGAAGGTGTCTGTTCTGGAGAAGTGGAGTTTTTCTTGATTTGTGACCTCAGTCCATTTCTGTGTTCTGACTTGGATAAGTCTTTCACTAGTGTCTTGGCAGTTGTACTGGGCTTTTAAGACACATATCTCACTAGTTTTCTTTCCAGAGTCTGTGAAATCTTTTTCTTCCTACCTCTGCCAGGCTTGTTTTTAACTGTGCAGCTCTGAATTTCTTGATGACACTCCACAATCCAGTTCTTGACACTTGGAAATGCTGTGGTAGCTTTGTGTATTCTTCTCCTGCTTTGTGAGCGTCAACAATTCATTTCTGAAGTCTGAACTGATTTCTTTGGTTTTTCCCATGATGCTTTCTCGGTGACAACTCAAACCCTGACTGACATTCTTATATTGTGTGTAAATTGGTAGATAGCCCTTATTTCAACTTGATTTTACAAGCTTTGAGAATAACAAATCTAAACCACATCATTGCAAAACAGTGGTTTGTGCAATGGTTAAACAAAAAGGTCAGATTTAAAGAGGGCTAATAATTTAGACTCTGGTAAATTTTGTTTTTTGTGTGATAATTTTTTTTCTGTGTCCAAAGTAAAATAATGCAAGCATCCAAAAAGGATGTATTAAAAAGTCCCTGCTCTGTTTAACCAGCACTTAGGAAATACAGAAAGAGTAACTTTTTCATGGGGGGGGGGGGTATATTTTTGTCCTTTTCTGTATATCTATTAATTGTATTTAATCCTTTTTTCCATGGAAGCAAATTAATTTGGTTGTTTTCTTGAAATCTCATATTACTTATCTCACTATCTTGAGATAACAATGCTGGTTTCCTACAATAACATGTTATTTTTTTGAGATCTCTGTGAAAACAACCAATATTGATGTGATCACAGGAGAAAAATGAAATCTGTGTATATTCTCATAGGGTTTCAGTCATGATGTGCTCTAAACATGTTTGTTATGTCCTGTATCTTTGTGTAATCATGTGTTTTGTTGCGCCTATGGTCCAAACTGAATGTTTTTCATGATATAAATTTCTGGTCCTGGGGCCAGACCAGAACCACTGATCTAGACTACTGGTTTGGGATGGTATGCCATCTTAAGAGCTAATCCTAAAAATGTGTACATATGCTATATGGAGTCTGCATTTAACTGCCTTTAGTTTAGTATGTCAGCAGGTGACACTATGTTTCTCAACATGAAACTTTTGCCACAGTCCTACAGGCTACTGAGTCCTGTCTGAACACAAATATTTGGTGAAATGTGATAAGAATTGAGGGAGGAGAGGATCTGGAGAAAAGAATCAAACTGAGGAAAAACATGCAGGAGGAATGTTTTCTGTAACAAGAGAACCTGCGTCACTGCCGGGAAAGACTGAGCTCCACTCATCATTTTTAAGCAGAAGATTACAAATCCTTGATGTCTCTACAGGATAATATAGTGAACACCAACACCTAAACAGATCTCTTGATATATTTCTGTGGTTAAAGGAGAGGGTGTCAGGGATGGTTACTGAAGGGGAAAAAGGCCCCTTCAGATCTGGCTTCAAGCATCACTCACCTTACACACACGAGCAATGCGTGACACAATGGTGTTGTCAAAGAAATCAAACTCCTTTCCTGCTTCACTGAAGAAGAAGTAAATCTTATCGTCATCACCCACTAGGTTGCCCTTGGGCAGGCTCTCCTGGATGTAGGCAGAGCCAACAAAGGCTGGGTCTGAGAGAAAAACAGCATGAACAAAACTGTCAACCTGCAGGGTATGAAAGTTAGGCTTCTGGAGATATTTTTCCATAATTCAGCCAACAACAGAAAATTAAACTACAGTAGACTAAAGGTCACCAATTTTCATCTACATAATCTCTGATGATGTCAATTAAAATGACTTTATTAATAACATATCAAACATTTACATTCATGTTGTATAAAGCGTGATCATTAATTAATACATTTATTTATTAAATCAGGATGAAATAAAAACACTGATTTTCAGCCGAAGCATTGTACCTTGGAGCCAGTTCAGTGAGTTTTCTGTTTTTAGAGCAGTTCCTTGGCTGAGACTCTTGTAAATCACGGGTTCATTTCCTTGGAAATTACTGACTGTACCAGCGTACAGCTCTCCATCTGAAACGCATCAAAGAAAAGCAGCTTAATCAAAGTGTTTACATGAGGGAAACGGTATCTCCTGCGTCATACACAAAAATAAGAAAAAGATTTTTCTCCTCAGTTTTCTTCCATATCAACCAGCTGTCTTTGTAGAGATACCTACAGCAGCTTTCACAAATCAAATCAACGAACCAAAGCTTGATTTTATGGGCAGGTGTCAACTGTTCTGGGACCTACCCGCCATGATGGCTGTGGACTTGTATTCAGGGTTGAATGGGCAGCGGTTTCGTCCATCCTCTGTTACAATCTCACCAGTGTCACTCTTGATGAGGGAGAAGTCTGAAGTGTTCTGAGGGGGGACACAAACAGACATCACATGTCACAGTTGAGACACAAAGATGTAACCTGTCCTGACAGTGGCCGCTGTCTGAGTGTCCCACAGTGGAAGGGTGGTCAGTCTGTCTCTGGGTAAAGTTGAAGCTGAGGTCATCTCTGTCTGCTTGTTATGGATTTCTGAAAGGCTTTAAAAAGATTTGTAGGAAAGAATTGAAAACCGGGTCGATTCTTATATAATCTTATAACATGCATTAAATATTTTGATCCATTTCCCTGCAGTACAGGAGGTAATAACATAATGCACATACAGTATATTATATCTAGCCAGGCTTGGGCCTCAGCTAGACTGCTAAGAGAGCTGAGAGGCAGAAGCAGCGGCTTCAATCAGTTTTTAAATGCCCCTTCTCGAGAATCTGATGAAAAGCCAGCTGTGTCAAACATGATCAACTTTACGTTGTTAAAAAAAAGCAATAAATTACACAGATTTTCAAAGAAAAAGAAGTGCACCAGTATATAAGCTGCAGTTTGTTTTGGGGCTTTCCCAGAGAGAAAAAAAACATTAAAGCTGTCTTCTTCATGAATGATTTCCACTGTGGGCAGCGAGGTCCACAACAGACAGTTTCTGTACAGCTGTAAAGCCCCTGCAATTGAAAGTTTGCACTCTCCCTGGCTATAATGTGGTAGCTGAGCTCTAAACCTGCTATGATAGTTGTGAAGTTGACAGACAGAGTCTGAGACCACTCTGCTGGTTACCTGTTGTCTGTAAATGAGGAGTCTTTTCAAACATCAGCACTCCACAACTTTTAGTTACTTATCAGAAAACCCTTAGTTTTCTGTACATGCAGGATAATGACCTAATGGCAGAGAGAAGATGGCTAAAAATGTTGCCAACCCCTGCCAGCCTGGTCTGCAACGCTGAGTGTCACCACCCACGAAGCAGCCACCCGCTTACAATAATGGGGACGTTTTCAGTAGCATCAGGTCTTGAGCAGTGTCTTATGCAGCAGCACATGCTGAGGCACTTTATATGTGTATGTTGGTCGCACTGGTATATAAATTGCAGACAAATGTTATAGATTAAAAAAACACAGGTATTAGAACTGTTTAGGTTTTACATAGCACGTGTCATATCAAAAGTGACTGTTTAACCTCCTGAGAGCTATGCTTTTGTTTGGAAAGTATTTTTTACTTTCTTTAAAAATCATTTTGGATAGGTAGGGTCTGATAAGTTAAAACATTAGTGTTGTCTTTCAACAGGAATTTCGGTAAATTTCCTTTCCAAAATCCAAACTAATTTTATGAAATTTCAAACAAACTACCCAACATTTCTGTGAAAATTCTAAAACATATATTCAAAGCATCCCATAAAGGTACCCCCAAACTTTCATAGACCTCAAATCTTTCAGTGAAACTTTATCATAAAGCCTAAACATTCCAATAAAAAATCGGCATGCAAATTCCTGAAACATTTCAAGTAAATTCACCCCAAAATTGCTTAGCAAATTCTAAAGAATTTACCATTAAATTCTCCAAACTCCATGAAAATTAAAGAAACATCTGACAAATTCCCTGAAATTTCTATGGGAACGCCTCAAAATTTCAAATGACAAACAAAATTCCCAATCCAATTCCCCCCCAAAATACAAATAAATTTCCCAAATTTCCATGAAAATGCCCAAAAAAATGCCAAAAGCATTTCCCCCAAATCTTCCCAGGAAACGTCCCTGAATATACAAGCTTTTCCCACGAAAATACTTGATAATTTCCAAGAAAATTACTTAAACTTCAGTGGACATTCCAGTCACTTATCCCAGTAATCCTAATAACAGAAAGTATCAATGTGTTATAGGGAAGCCAGAATGTAATGTCCTCATAAGTGCATGCCGAGTCTTAGGCCGTTTATATACTTACTATGTAGGCACAGGTGGGGCTGAAGGCGTATGTTCCACATACATACAGATGAGTGCTGTTCAACCGCAGTAATATCTTTATGTAGTTGAAGCAGTCCGTCTGTTTGAAAAACAAAACAATTTAGTCTATGAAGGTAGGAAAATAGCTCTGCAGTGCAGGGAAATAGAAAAAAACTTGTAAAAAACAGATATTTTTTTCTTATTTCTCAAATTAATGTAGCTTTTAGATCTTTATAAATAAAAATTCAAAGTAAAAATGTAAAGAAAACATAAACCGTCTGCCAGGCTGTGTTCAAAAACCACAAACTTTTGTAGTGCTTCTACTGTACATCAAAGTTTAACTTTTATTTTTTGACAATTTCTCTTTTAGTGTTTCTGAAATCATTTCTAAAACTCAAAACAAATCATCTTGGCTTTGTGTTCTCTCTAAACTATGATCATATACTCATTTTGTTGTGGGACATGTAAAAGTGAAGGAGAGAGCTGACAAAAGGGAATCTGATTGATTAAATTTGTGTGAACTGAATGGAAAAATCCATTGTTAGAAGGGAAAGTTACAACTTGTCTGAATTCAGCTTTGGTTCTGTTGTGCAATATTATGACTAAAGAGGCAGTAATACAGTTTATCTAACTAAGCTTGTACACCAGCCGTTCACTCGCCTTCGGGTCTTTGCCTTTAAAGCTGCACTCCTCTCTCTTCTTCTCTGGAGTTTTCCATGTGAGCTGCAGGAGAGAGACACTGTCAGACTGATACTGGGAGATTAACCCAGTGACGTGGGTAATATTCACATTGGACTTCTGGGATGATATCAAATTTATATTCATATTCTCACTGTACCCCAGGGATACATTTATACTGATACAGTCAACTGTTAATGACGCTGCAGTTTACAGACAGTTGGCTCTTACATTTCTCTGTAGCTTGGTCGTGCTGATATCAGAGAGGTTGAGAGCAAAGAGGGTCTCTCGAGCGCCGATGTAAAGCATGTTGTCTTTTTTACTGAGGAGCAGGGACGTGTAGTTTAAGACCCCGTTGACTGAGAAACTCCTTGTTGTCCTCTCTCTTGCATCTAGACAGAAAAGGGGAGATGATTCATGAATTAACGGGAGCAAGTTGAATATAAAGAGGACATCATATAGTACATTTTGATGGCTAAAAGCCCGGGCACTTAAATATGCTAATGAAAGCATTCTGAAGAGGTTTTAGCTTGTGGTAAAACTTGGTGCACATCACAGATATTCTGTAGATTTTCTCTCCTAATTAAGCACATTAGCATAATGTGTCACTCTCGACAAGCCTCACAGAGTCAGCTTGTTTCACATGACAACTGCACACCCTGGAAACATTTTCTGTTTTTAGCGCTGATGGAAATTAGATTCCATGAAAAATATGGTTAGAAAAACACCCTGCATTGTCTTGAGTGACATTTTATTTACTGCAGATCATCGCACAGTGGATGGCTGACAGAAATCTGAGAGAATGAGGTGGATGACAAGTAACAGAAGTTCCTGCCATGCTCAATGTGAGGATGTTATAACTAGATTTTCAGGAAAAAGCATGAGTAAAATCAATTTTGGTGGATAAAAACAAGGTTATTTCAATTTATCTGACTACTAATGCTGAAATATGACTTCTACTTTCAAGGGCATTCCAGCTACTACAGCACATTTAAAGATGTCTGCTGACTGCAAGATTGGATACACAAAATGAAACAAAAATAAAAAAGCCTACTGAAAAGAAACCTGTGTTTGAATTTGCTACTTTTAATCCAGCAAGCTTCACTTCAATGAGAGGCTAAAAAGGAGTGACCAGGAAGAGAAAAGCTCTCATATTTCCTCTACAGTACATGAATAATTTTCCCCTTCACATTAACACCTCCTGACCGCAGCCAAGGGTTAAGTCATCAGCCCTCCTAATCGCTGCTTTAAATGCTCCTGTGTCTATCTCAGACTCACAGCAGGCTGAAGTCTTTCACCGCTCACCCTGGTTTTAACAACTTTCCTTAATTGCATGCCAGCATAAACAGAAGCAGGGAGCTGATGGAAACCTGACGTGACTGAAGATCTCAAACAGGACCTTTACCCCAATGATGTGATGAATGAGGGAAAAATAACACAGCAAAGAACTACATCTACTTTACAGAGGGAGCTCCTCTAATGTTGTTTGCCTCAGTAATGAGATATCATGTTTGTACATAATGCTGGCTTAGATATTAATTTCTACTCTGGGATCATGGAAAATCAGGCGACTGCAGACTGAGCATTGTGTTTCACTTTTAAAAAACACCAAGGCCCGTCCCAGAGTTAATAATATTTTCTTTGGACCCTCCTCTAAAATCAACATCCTCCCAATGAAAAGTCTGAACTAATAACAGTGCTGATCTGCTTCCACAAGAACCATTCTCTTTTAATTGAATAATAAATTTCACATTATAGATAATAAAACAGACTGAATCAGGTCTACGGCTACATATGAAGATTAATTTCATTATTGATTATTTTCTGTAACAGAGAGGACTTTTCCTCTCTGTTATCTCATTAAACTGACGGTCTTAATAGTATCAGGAAACTATAGCAGTCAGTGCTTCCCCAAGCCAACAATGATGACCTAAAATGCCTTGTATTCTTTTCTTACAAATTATCATAAATGTATCAGAGATTTTTATTCTTTAAAAGCTACCTCCTAATGAGCGAACACTTATCAAATAAACTTAGCACAGAAAGTAAGGAAATTTGTGTTTGGGAAATTTTTCCTAAATCTTACACTGTTTGAAAGACCGTTTAGTTCCCTTTGAAATGGTTCTACATTTTTGAGAAACATGCATTTGTGGGATGAGCAGCAGAGCACTCAGAGTATGTGGGTTGCACCCATGAAAAATCTGTTAAATCTTATGCTGCTGTTGCTATTGATTTTTGTTCGGAGCATCTGGTATCCCCAGAAGCAATCAGGTGCCTGACTGTCATCTCTTGAGGCAATCTCAATGCAGAGAGATAACGAGATGAGATTCCCAGTGGCAATCCCATATCTCCACAGTCTGGGACCGAACTCCTTTTCCAAGATGACAATGTTCACCCCCATAGAGCGGGGTTTACCGGAGACTACCTACTTTGATCATACCTGAATCATAATAAACACAAAGAGATGGATCTTAAAAGAAGAAAAGGTGGCGCTGAAAAGCTGGATTTAAAAACAGAAATATGTAGAAGCAGACACAACCAAATTCAGCAAACTTAAGTTTTTAATTAAATCTTTCTAAAGCATGCAGCTTGATGTAAAGGCGCCAGGTGTAGATGGCACAGGTAAGCCAGTTGTGCATGATATGCAACACAAAACACAACATAAACGTGCAATCTGCTGTCCAAGGTTATGAATGAATTCAGTAAATTGTACTGTTGTATATAGCTAGCTTAATAGGCTACAAAAAGGGACAAGTTCAATACAAAGAGTAGCTCTGTTAAAGCTAGAACTAAATGTAAAATATTGCCATGAACCCACGTGCAGCAGCTGCAACTCCTCACCCATTTTGCTGCCTACAGTGAGAGTGAAGAGCCACCACCACCAAGCACAGCTATGAGAGCAGGCAGGTAGGATTCAGTCAGTGTTATTATTATGAAGGGCACAATCTATAGACCTACCTGCTCTGTTTGAAAAATGCCTGGAAAATAACGTAAATGATTCACTGCTACATAAAAAAAACTCCTGGTTTAAAGTGTATAATGTAAGAAGGGAAGATTTGTAAAACTGCAGAAAAACAATGCAACTCTGAAAAACTGTCTTTGTGAAAAAAAGACTGTTTTTCGACTTAATTCTTATGTCTGTAGCAGTTGTCCTGGTAGCAGTACCAAGACACAGTAGCATGCCAAAGTATTTCTGTCAATAACATAGAACACACCAGGCCTTTTCTGGATTTTAAAATTCTTAATTGTAGAAACGTACCATAATAAATAAACCAGCAAATAAATAACTCCGGTCAAAGGTTGTTAATCTGAAGTCTTAGCCACAAAACTCCAATATGAGTCACACTCCAGCCCTGCATAGAGGTAGTCATTAGTGGAAATTTTAGTGCAGAAGTTGTACGTATTGTATGTTTAAATCCATGAAGAAACAAAAACAATGTTGGGGTTAAAAAGCTGGATTCTCAGAAAAAAAAAATCACGCTCCACAAGGGCTGGGCCATTAATTGAAAATTAGATTAAATCGCCTGCTGCAATTTTCAAATTGCAAAAGTTGCAGTATTTCATTGACCTGAAATTTGTGTTAAAATACCAGTTTTAAACTTTGTTTTTGCAGCAGAGATGCTATGCATGATGTATAATGCAAACATTCAGGTGCCATTTTTTTTTACACTAGTCCACAAAAAAATCCTACATTCTTGATTTTTGTACTTTTTTCTCATTAAATATAAGAATGACAAAAACTCTTTAATGCATTAATTCATATTCAGTTTGTACTATGAGTCAAAATTATCAGAATTAGACACTTTTAAAGAATTGTTCAGCCC
Organism: Cheilinus undulatus; assembly: GCF_018320785.1. Taxonomy (NCBI): domain Eukaryota; kingdom Metazoa; phylum Chordata; class Actinopteri; order Labriformes; family Labridae; genus Cheilinus; species Cheilinus undulatus. Next base: position 23,673,934 of record NC_054873.1, on the reverse strand, counting down.
TTGTTTAGGAATAAAAGAAAGTTAAGGAATAATCGCATATTAAATCGCAATTGCAGTTTTGGGGAAAACAAACCTCAGTTAGATTTCATTCCAAAATCGTTCAGCCCTACCCTCCAGCAAACAAAAAAGCAACACAACACTCAAACCTTTTCCTTCCCCCAGAAAAGGCATTGTAATAATGGTTCTAAGTCACTCTCACTGTTGAAGTTGTTTCCACTTTCTGGACCTCACAGAAATAGCAGTTTCAAACGGATTAGAAACAGTTGCTGGTGGTAATAATTACACTTGTTTGTGGCACATCCTGACATTAAACTAACCCAATCCAGAAAGAGTAAAGTGTCATTAAGTTGTACTGATAAAAGCACACTGTGTGGTTCTACCCTGTAGTAAGTGTGACCTGGTATAACCTCACCTCAGTGGGAAGGTACAAGAGGCTCAACGACTTCCTCTCCCTTGAGAAAACAGCACGCTAATAGCAGTCCGTCACCGCAGCAACAGAGAGCCATATTGTAGTTAAATCCGTCTGTAAAACCACCAGAGGCTCTGCTCTACGTACTGTACACGGACCCTCTGGGACGCTCGCTTTCCTATTCACTGTGATTACAGAATAAATGGAGTGGTACAGTTACCCCCCTGTTTTCCTCCCTGCAGAGCCTTAGGCAAGTTTCACTGTGATTTATAGAGAGAAAGACAAAGGCTAAGGCTGGAATCAAAACAAAAGCTTTGAGGGATTTTCACAGACAAGACTTTCTACTCAATAAGTCTCAGGAGTCAGATCACCACTGTCATACTCAGCGACCACAGCTGACACAGAAAAACAGAAGTGCCTCTAATTGAGTGTCATTAAAAGGGATCCAGGAGGGTTTGTGGCCACATAAAGTCTTCTATTTACAATTTCAGGAAAACATTAATCAACCTGCCATATAACCGCTGTGGCTAGCATATGCCATATTCCTCTGAGATGTAGGGAACTGTTTAAAGGTACATTTAATATTTACAGTAAATGCTCTCACTTGGGCTAATAAAAGGCTGAAAACTGAAAAGGTCAGTCTTAAAATGACAGGCCAAAATTTGCCTGAGGTTTTAATGTAAAGAGCCATGTAGGACCTTATTCTAACCAGTCATGTAAAATCCTCAGTGGATGCTTTTACCAAAATTAAACTGAAGAAATTCCCTTATGATAAGCAACACAACAGTCCTGAGACCACGAAACCCCAGCCGAGTCACCGCTGGAGGTCGAACGTGCAGCCATGCTAAAACAACGTCACAAGCTAATGTACCTTACTTGAACTTCTTGGACACCGCAGTCTCTTAAAAATCCCCTCAATTGTTGTCTGTCCGTCTGAGGTTGACTCCTGTGAGGCCGTTTTATGACAATGCAGTTCCAGAAATGTTGTGGTGTATGTCAGGAGGAGGGAAACAGTCACAAGGATGGTTCAAAGACAGCGCTTTAACGTGGGAGGGCTTGGTTCAGACACTGGTACAAGGTGTTGGAACAGAGGGGGGCATTACCTTTAAGATCCCATCCTGCTTTTTTTCCAGTAAGGAAAAGCTTTTACAGAGCTTTGTTTAAAATACAGATGGCAGTTTCTTTTAAAGGGGCCATATGAGTCTTGTGACCGTAAAGACTGTAGAGTCTGTGTCTATGATTTAATTTATTGTCATAAGACTGCTTCTTGTTAACTTATCAAGTTGTTTTCAACTTCAACCATTTTGAGCAGTATTAACAGCTGTAAACATCAAAGCTAGCAAAGGACAAACGGAAAGGAAAATCTAAATAAATTAGTTCAGAAATATCAAAGTAAGCAGACTGAATTGGTCAACAAAGGTATATTTGAAACTTTTAGAACGTAATGGTCTTCACTAGGGCTGAACGATTTTGAAAAATAATCAAAATTGCAATTTTTTCCCCCTGGGCGTGCCGGTTTCATTGCAAGGTCATTTATGACAATAGACCAATAACTTTTCTCTATGCAATATTGCTATATGAAAAAATACAGGAAGTTATCTAAACAAATGCAGTTCAAGTGTTCAATACTGAAATTAAGTAAAATGACGCTAACGCTACAGAATCCAAATGAGCTTTAAGGATGTATGGTGGTATAGAGGATATCCTGGTCCATGTTCCCCCTGTGCATGTATGGGTTTCATTCCCACACTCTAAAGACATGATTTTTAGGTTGATTGGCAAGCCAGCACCCATCTGCAGTTATTTTAGGGATGTGCACAAAAAGCTGGTGAAACAGTTAAATCCAGAACTTAAACGTATTACCTTTTGTAATTAGTTCAGGCCCACAAGCCCGGTCAAATGCTCCATCTAAAGTGCAACACAGCCGCCAGCTACTAGTAGCCACTATAGCAGTTCTTAATTACTACAGCCTTGCTGACACCATGCATTTCAGTCCAATATAAACAATCACTAACTGCTTTAGCATTAATAGCATCTTGTAGGGACAGCACGTTTTAGCACTACTTTGATCTAGAAAATAGGGCTAAAAGTTATCTAGATGCTACTTTAGGCTATACTCACATATCACTGAAGTATTGTGTGACAATATTTAGCTTAGTAATCAAAAAAGATTTAAAGGCCTGCAATGTTAGCACTGCTAAAGTAAGCCAAATTCTGCAAACCAACTTGGCATCGTTATGGTGTGAGTTTTACTGTTGCAGTGTGAAGTTGGTTTACAGCAGGGCTTTTCAATTACTAATTCAACTGGGCCAACTTTTAAAATCAAGAAATGTAGCCGGGCCGAATATGTTTGGCACCTAGTAAGAAATGTAAGTAATGTCAAGTTTGAACCAATACAGATCAATTTGATGAAAAACACTTTTTATTCATAGTCTCGCTTGTAAATTTGGCAGCATGACAACGGCACATGAAAATTGCATAAAAACACAACAACAGAGCTGTAATTGTACATAACCTGAGGTAGTAGATATATTTTTGTCACTTGAATACATATAAAATAAAAAGAATTAAAAAATAAAAGGAAGTTCTGTAAATAGTAATTCTGGGCACATCTTACCCAGGCGTAAAAACTAAATTAGCAGACTTGTAGCTACAGTTGAAAAGGTATGTGTTTGAGGCTACTTCTGTCAGCATCGCTAGCCACGCTCCAAAACAACACAGTGCATTGTAGGTAGACTGTTGCTAGGCTACATGGAGTGTTGCATTCACAATCTAAAACACTGTGGGAATTTATGAAAACTTGCAAAACAGGTTGCCCTCTGCATCTCTGGCATGACCACAGGCTGGGCCACTTGGGGGTTGGTTATGGGCCGCATGTGGCCCCTGGGCCTCTAATTGAATAGGCCTGGTTTACAGAATGTATCTGATGGAGCTAAGCCTAGTCGGTTAAATGCAATTACTTTTTGCATTTATTTTGATGGGATCATCTCTAAATCCCTCTTGAAGGATACAGAAATCCCCAGCAACTCTTGTAGTTTAGAGAATAACTGTAATAGACCCAAGTGTTTTGGCTTGTAGTCTTTGTCAGGGTCATCAAGAAACACACTGCAAACATCATTTAAATAGGGTATTATGTAATCAGAAAAACTGTGAAAAAAAATCAAAAGTTTTGCTGGATCTTCTTGTTTGGGGTGGTGGAGGTGAGTCTTTTCCTTGGATATGTATCCTTTAACAGGGTTTTCTAAGTCTGTGTTGAGTTCTGAACAGGTGCAGAGGAGAGGATGGTGTTAGGCCTTGGTTGTATTTGTATCTTTTTAAATTATGTTTAAATTCACTAACCATCCTCCATGCACCTTTGAAGTTGGTGAGGTTGTGCCAGAATTACCTAATTCATATAGCACTGTCATTTCTTTGTCCATAACTTCCCAGAATAGCGCCATTAATCTTGTGAGTCTCACTTCAATCAAATAGGGGGAATAAATTTTTCCTTAATAACAACATTATTATACAGATTTACTAAAAGCAAAAAGTCAAGTTTTATCAGGTTGCCTTTCACCACACAGCACCAGTGAGTAAGCATTGCTTACTTATATAATTATCATTTTAATCTATTGTGATCAATTCATACTTTTGTGTGTGTACTGTGATTTATTGTGCAGCCCTACCTGTTTCTAAGTACAGGCAGGGCTGCACAATAGCACACACAAAAACACTCTAAAGCTAAATTTTGCCAAACATCTCTTAAAACTGAAAAGCATCAAATCCTTGTTTCAGTGATGATATCAGCTAAGAGTCAGTCAGTGTCATTACTACGTATACAACCTGTACGCTTAGTGACTGGAGTACTTCTGTGACAGAAGCACAAAGTTCCCTCTGGTTACGACATGAGAGATTGAGTTTACCAAAGAAAAGACAGGAACAGATCTAGAGGGAATTGAGACCGACCCTTGACAATTCATGGCATCGAGTGAAATTAGAGAAAAGTGTCTATTGTGAGGTGCTTACTGTTCAAACCTAGAAAGAACTATTTCTTCACTTCCAAGGTGTCCAACATTAGAGAAAAATATTCAATTTTTAAAAAATAACCATGACTAACTAAACTTGAGCCGGCCTGAGGGCCATTATAAAGGAATAAAATAGTGTTTCTGGACTGGCTTCAATTTCAGACTAATGACTGACGACCTCTTATTTGAGTTAATGGAACAAAATTAAACTCTCTCCTTTGCTGTCTCTGCTTTACTAATGATTAAAACATGTTAGAGGGTGAGCCGGTATGTGGCCTTCTTTCCGACTTCTAACTCCACCACAGAGGAACCAGCAGGCAGTAGGAGAAGACTTTACATCTCCCTATGTCACCACAACCAAACCTGTGATCCAAAGAGAGCAGCTCTTTCTGCTTCACAGCTCTTCCTTGACCTTTTTTGGGTTGCACAAACAGCACACACAGAGACGCTCGAACTCTGGCAGCTGTGAGCAATATGAGATCATTACCATTATTATGTAATTAAAACTAATTTCTGCAAATGACACTGCTAAATGGACTGAAATACCCGCCTAGACTGGCTTGCTAATCTATTTAGAAATTAATTATATTGGGCTTAAAGGAATCCAACATTTTTATAGCTGATTTCCTGATGGTTTAAAAAGTGCAGGGATAATTAAAAGCTGGGAACTCTCCCTCTAGAGAGGAACTGTGGAGCAATTTGTCCTTTGGTGACAGAGACCTAAGTGCCTTCTTTTGTAGGGCAACTATAACAGGCTGATTCAATCAGTGTCCTCCCTTACGAGGGGGCTGCCTTTATCGGCTTTTACAGCTGTTCTTTCAGGAGATCAGAGGACTGCATACTTTGTTTAAAGCAACCGTTCTTGTTAAATCTCTAAAGGACTATGAGAAAGCATTGATGCAAACAAATACGTTGTTTATCAATGGCTAATTACTCTGCAACAAACTCTTCACCCAACTAGATCAGAGCAAGATAATGAGTTAACTTGTCTATGCATCAGTGTAGAATAATTAAAAACTACCACCTGGCAGCGGGGCTTCTATAAGCTATACAACTGTGAGACAGTGAAAGTACAATAGTGGGTCAGAAGAAAGACTGAGTTGGTTTTGTGGCTGTGATTGGTTGAAATCTTATTTCTTTAATAGTGTGGGTCCATGTTGGGTGATAAACTTTGGATTACAGAGCGTGTTCAATGTATTGGGGGTCAAAGTGAGGTATAAATTATGACCTTTGACCCCAAAAATGTAATTACTTATCCCTCAATTCCAAGTGACGTATGTCCCAAATTTGACAAAAAATTCTCAGTATGTTCTTGAAATATTGCCCCTATATGATTTGATGGTGGCCTTAACCTTGAACTTCATAGATGTATTCAGTTTATTCAGAGTGAAACAGAGTGGACACGTGCAGATTTTGGAGAAATTCCCTAAAGCATTGTTGAGCTATAAAGATGACCTGGTTGTGGGTACAGCTATCACCCTGGCTATAACCAGCACAGAATCACCAAAGTCTAAAACTATAAAAGCAATATCACACAGCCTGTGTCTCCAGAACCAAGAGTACTGTGATGACATTGTGGTGTTAGGGATGTGCATTTCAAACAAAATTACTTTTCAGAAGTCACTTACAATTATTCAGGGAAAATGTGAAAACCTCATTGATGGACATGATTGTGCACCTTAGTTTGTTAGCTCGATGCTTAAACATAATGGAAATAGCTATAGATAAGCTAGCTATTTAGATTTATGTGATTGTGATTTTACTTCCAGAAATGATGATTTTACTTGACAAAACTACGTCAAATCCATGTATTCATATTTTACATTTGGACATTTACTGTAGCTCTGTGGCTATACTGACTTAAAAGAGATACTTTCACATCGTTTTGTTCCGCCCTGCTTCATTCTGTGGCTCTGGTTTTATGTTTCTGCTGTTTTGACATCTATTGTCAGTAGTGCATTAAAGATAAAATAAGAAGCCTGTGTTTAGACCAGTTTCACTAGATATTTCATTATCACATGTGATCTGCGTGTTTGGAGGCTCATTGATGATGACGCATGTTGCAATAATCACCATAAATATGAGCATGGGAGAGCAGCAGGATGAAGCCACAGACCAAAATTGTTAAAACAAGGGATAAGAAGCTTCAATTTGAACAAGGGACCGCACGAAAAGACGCACTTGCCAACTAACCTTTCTCTCCTTTTCTTATTTCCTCTGTTGCACGCACTCCCAACATCAATAATAATAAGATAAGATAACATAAAAATAAAGATTTTCATTTAAATTTGGCAATTAAAGCCTGTCATCTGTGTGTGGGAAATACTTTATTCCCATGATTTGTATGAATCTTTACTGATGATAGTGTTTACCTTTATTAAAATTATTCAGGAGGATTGTTTTTTAAGTTTAAGTCAGACTTAAAAGAGCCTCAACTGGTGGTTAAAAAGCTGCATGCGGCCTGATAGCTGCAGGTTGAGTATCACTGATCACTTTAAGTAAAACAGGTTGTTTCTTAAGTTACAGGTATGAAGTTAGTCTCTCAGCATCTCTTAAGTCTCCGAACTCACCTGGCACTGCTGTTTTCTTCTTCTTTTGTAATTCAGTGGGGGTTAGCATACAGCTTTTACACGTGCTACAGTCACTCTGCCGGAGGTACTTTACTTCAACTAAGCAGTGGTAAAAATAGTGGAGAAAGCTATTTATTTGAAAATAATATAGGTCCAATGACAACTTCATTTTTTTAATTACTGACTAGTTTAATAATAAGAAATCATAACCCAAACTTTATCGATGGCCAGAGAAAAACTCCCTGTTATCGCTGAATTGGGGTCAGGAGAAGCAATCAACTCATAATGGTTCAAATTTAGATTCAGATGCCCCATTTCCAATCCTGTGACCATAAACATAATCCAAATTCTCATCTCTGAAAGATAACGAGAAGAAGACTAGCAATCAGTGCTCATAAAAGAGAATGATTAAGGCTATAAGCTGTATGTGTGAAAGCCTACCTGATATATAACAGTTCTAGTTCATTCTAGAAGAATAATCTGCGTATAAAAATCTTTGCAAATATTTACATATAAAAACACAGGAACATGTATTCGAATGAAAAATACAAAAAAACTTGCCCAACCAAGAGGCAAAACTTTATTAAAAATCAAGCAAAGCCAAAATGAATGCTGTCTTTTTTAGGACTGGGTAAAAAAAAATCAATTCTCAAAATCAGATTGATTCTCATTTTTTAATAAAGATATCGATAAATATTATCCAGGGATCGATCTTCATATATAGGCATGCTCTTTTTCTTGATGACCCCTTGCACCACTGGTCTTGAACTTACATCACTCATGCAGCTTGAAACTTGACCTGCACTCACCACTAAAAGCCAGTAGACTCAGACTCGAGGTTTGAATTTAATGCCTAATAATTTTTGGGGGGGATATCTGGTCACCTTATCTAAATGAGCTGGATTTGCATTTGCAAGATTTGCCACATGAATGTAAAAAATAAGGTCAATACAACTTGTATGTGGCCAATTTTAATTCAAACCTTGATATATTTAATAATGTTTCTGGTTGTTTCTTTGTACTATTTCCAACTGTTGTTCTCTGAGAATCTCTTTAATGTTGAAGCAAAATAGTTTTGTAACTAAATTATCCCTACATCAATGAATCAAATCAAATCAAATCAAATGAATAAAACTGAACTGGGACCTTATGAATTGGAATTACATTAAATCATGCAATTAATGGCAATACCCAGCCCTAATTGAAACTACCTCAAACATACATCTATGATTACAAATATTTCAGATAAACATTGTGAATCACTGTCTTCTTAAGCTACAATCAAAAATCTACATTTAAAATCTCATCAGTTTTTAATATAAAGAGTTGAATGTTGTTCAAGGAATTTGATTTTTAAGATAAATGGTAGCAGGACAATATTATTCAGACATATTATCTTTGAGTCACTGTCTGGCCTTTTAATACTCAAAAGCAGGATTCTACTCATTTTATAGGAAGAAGCTTAGTCCAGTCTTTGGCACAAGAATAAAAAGGAAGCAAGTTTAACCCACTTTCCACAGAGAAAATGCCAAGTGAGACAGCAGAAAACATCAGCCCCTGACGTCAGAGGGGGGAACTGTGATGCAATATTTAGTTAAAGGAAAGAAAGGTTGATGGGAATGACGAGCCTACCAAGGCAGATGGAAGGAACAAATATCTTTTCTTTTGTCTCCTCATCTGCACACTTTACCTGTCAAAGGGTTCAAACAGATGAACTCTTGTTAATCCAATTGCTTCCAGAAGAGTGATTAAGACCCTCAGCCAATATTGAGGCAATGACCACAGTGACAGGAGGCCAGATTGCCAACAGGAATCCCACTGTGTCAGAGCCAGAGCAACACTACAACTCCCACTGTTGTCACAATGTGACATCCGGACAGAAAACAGACCACTTTGGAGATCTAAGTAAATTATCCCCAAGTCATTTTAAACCACCTATTAAGAGCTGCTGCTGAATGTGTGGGATAGCAGACCTAGAAAGCTGAAGGACAGAGATCGAAGCATCTGGAGTGCATTAAGACAACAGGGGAACAGGGTCAATTCACCAGGACATTCATTAGGCAAGCTGTGAACCTGCTGTTTGCATTGATATTGTGTGGGTCTGCATCTTGTTAGCAGGATAATGTCCCTACTGCACCATGTTAATGCTGAAGTTAGTGGCAATTTTGAGCGCAGATACAGGAATAGGCTAGAAAGACATACTGCTATGTTTCAGATATTCTTACTGCTAGTGTAAAAGTGCATTACATGTATCATGCAGAAGTGATCAGTAGTAAAAGACTCTGGTGGAGCAGTTTATTGAGAGACAGGGCTAATTCATCCATTAACATTTAAAGCTGTAGTAAGCGATTTATTTTTAGTGTCATATGCCCACAAAAACAACACAACGCGTCAGGGTCTTGTTATTGAAGCCATCTAACAGAATAACACACCTTCTGCAACGCCTCCCCGTGCTGCACTCTCACTTGAGGAAAACCAGCAAGGGACGGTGCTCCAGCCAATGAGGAGGTTAGTACTTGCAGCCAATCAGGACGAAGGGCGCGTTCTTATTGGCTGCTGTAGTTGGTGAGTTTCCGCCTCTCAGCTCAGTGAGAAGTTGATACAATGGCGGAGTTACCGACGGTGTTCGGTCCTAGGTAGAATTTGTTCATGCTGAGACGAACTCTTTTCTTGCCTGTGATTCGGCCATTGATTTCAGTGGAAAAGGGGAGCAAAATCACTCCACGAGAGCTTTGCCAATGTCAGCATTAGATTCAGTGGACATGCACATTCGCTAGGAGATAGAGGGGTGACACTATGGAGCTCAGGGAGAAGAACGGGAAGAAAGGAGGAGTAGAGGTGATTCTACAAGCTTCTCATCGAATGTTACATACTCGAGCTTTAAATAAAGCAACCTATTCAGAATCTATTAAAACTGCAGTTTTAAATGGGCCTGCACTACAGCTGTGAGGAATTCTTTCCCATGAAAGAAAGGTTGACAGGGCGATCTGTTGGTCAGGGAGCAACAAAAGCTGACCCCAGATTAACCACAATAATGTAAACCAGCTGCTGGATCATCAGGAACTCACCATGACCTCCTACTCTGAGCAGCACCGGAGCATCGAGAACAAAGAGTGTACACAAGGTTGTGACATGTTTCTGACTGTACAGCAGCACTCCAACCTGAAGCAGCCTGGCTTCATGCTGTGTATTTACAGTAGGAGCAGAAACACACAGCTGGGTAGGGGTGTTACTTCACCAGCCTGAAAATGAGCATGAGAGAGTGTTCTTGTGGGTTGAGCTGAGGTTGATTCATAACCTGTTTCATGACAGATTTGACAGAGTGGGTGTCATAAATTTCAATACAATCAGTGATCTGATGGACTGAAAACAGTAAGATTGGCACTGGTCATTTACTTATACAGTGCCTGAATAATTACGCATCTTAACATTTCAAAATAAAAAACACCTGCTATGTCAATTTTATAAAGTCACTTCATTTAGTCAGTTTGACATGTCTATATAACAGTTTGTTGCTAAAATAAGTGAAGTCAAAACAGGAAATGCACGTTACTTAAGCTTACATGAACAAAAAATTTCATAACCTAAGCTGTCCTTAATGTGTTTTTAATTCAATTACCTTTTTCATTTGTCCATTTCTTTGTTAAAGAATTGAGCTTTAGACAGCGAAAGACAGTAAATTTTAAAGCAAGTTTTTGAGTATTTTTAAACATGTTTAAAAATGTGTAAAAGATCTCAAATGGGATGCCCTGATCAGTTTTTTTTTTTTTTTTATACCAATCACCAAACACTTCTGAGTAAGATCGGCCAACAACTCTGGCAATCCTTTTAATATACAGCTGCTGGTTTAGCGGTCGGTCTGTCTACATAGCTTTTTAGCGTAAAGGCTGAAGAATAACCTGATAAATGTGGTGCAACCGTCACTCTTATTCAGTCAGCCTAAGGAGGAAAGCAACAAGTACCCAACACTAAGGACAACTGACATGTAGAAATCTGTTGCTTTTTACCTTAAAAGTGAACTTTTCCTTGTCAGTGGCACCGTACTAGCTTGACCCATTGACCTCCCAATAACCTTTTGTGTAATGTAGATAAAATGATGATTTACGATCAGGGGGGCTGTCCATTGTTCTGTATTTCGGAGTCAGTGGGATACTTTGCACGTTTTCCCAGCTGCTTGTATCGTTCTGTTCTATGTGGATTGATATGATTTGGCAGTAGCCAGTGCTGAAAATAGACCTGCTGTTTATGTATTTCCAATGAAGCAGAGCAAAGTGGCGCTTCTGGGACATGCCGGAGCCAGACTGGAGTGCAGGCAGGGTAACTGCTACAATTGGCTATAGAGAGGTAGTGATTCGCTCTGCAGTGCACTTCAAGTGCAGATCATGGCACAGCTGTTGTATATGGAAATTGGAGGACATACATAAAAGGCAAGAAGTCTCAGAAGATTAATTTAGTTACATTAGCCAACTGGTGAAGTTATTTTACATTTCTGAGAAAACGAAATTTTACCTCATAACAACTCATTCAAGTTTCTCACCAAAACCAAAATATCCTTTTCCTGAAATCATATTTGCAGCTGATGTGATACTATTAGGGAGGTAACTTTATTTAATGCCCATAGGTGGATTTGGTACATACAGAATAATCTGTTACATTTAGCCGAGTCTTCATCAATGATTTTATATTTTATTATTTAATCATTAAGGAAAAAAATACTACAAGTCATAAACATGTATCCCATCACAGTAACCTTAAGTTTCCACAGTCACAAAATCAAAGAGTGTCACAGGTGATCTGTTGCTCTGTGTTTATACACTCATGCCATTATGATTTGTTGTTCAGCTATGTGGTTCCTACACTTTTGAAAGGCTGTTATCTCACTTGACAATGCTGTCATTTTGAATTACTTTAGAGTGGTTGATTTGACTGTTCAGACATGACGGCTTATAAATAATTAAAAAAGCTTTGCTTCCAGTGTGGCATGAGCCCTAAATAAAAATTAAAGCATGACTTTCCTCTGCTTGTGATTTCTAACAGAGGGCTGAGCAGCTCAGACGACATAAACAGCTTATAGGTGTGCCTTTAAGTAAGTGTTCCAGCATGCTAAGCCATTCAGCATGGTCTGTGTTAAAGACGGGAACAAAAGCACAGAGAAAAGCAGATGCAGGATCCACTCCCTAAACCCAAGATCCGTCCTGATAGGCGCATAATGAGAACCAGAAGAGTGTTCACACCATAACACATACAAATCCCCATTCATTATTCATGGCAGATTAGCCTCTTCATTAAGGCAGGGGCGGGGACCAGGGGACAGAGAGGGCATGAGAGAAGAGGAGGGGTAGTCAGTCTACGTATATATAGCTCTGGCTTTCACTACTAGAGCTGAGGCATGTCAACTGTCAAGCTAATCGGCATCCAGTTAGGACAGAGAGGACCAGAAACTATGACCAGGCCAGGCAGAGTCTGCTATATAAAGTTCAGGTCCCTGGGGTCCCCAGCTCTGCCTTCTGCTTTGATACTGTAAACACAATGTGACAAAGCCCTTCTGCAGGAGGCTGGGAAATGTCAGTGTAGCAGAACTGACAACACCACGGCGAGGCAAACTCTGTCAACAGGCCCTGCTAACCCCCATCAGCAGGATGAAGCTTGTTTTGGTCTTATATCACAAAGTGAAACAAAAAGAAGAGTGCTATGTGTGTCAGGGAGTGTATCCTGACCTAATACTGAAGCAAGCCAGCAAACCAAAGTCAAGATGATCCTTAACTGTGTCAAGACAGGTCAAATGGCTTCTTGTGGAGTTATATGGCTGATTGTAACCATTAAAGATCAACACGTCCTCTATTACTGGAACACTCAGAGCTTATCAATGCGGTTAAAGTTGTAATGACAGCTAAAATAAAGCACAGACAACAGGTTATAAGGGCAGTAACCTCTGATAAGAACAACAAAAATGGCCAACCTTCTTTGCTTGGCCTCTTTTAGACTGAATCCACATACATTTTGGTCTTCTAGACATGTAAGTAGACATGTATGTTGGCATGTTTTATGGCACTTTTTAGCATTGGCAGCACGCCCTGAAAGCAAATCTTTCCATCCAAACTGGAAGAGGTTTAAACGTGAAGCGTCTTTTCAGTGAGTGATTGATGATGTGTGCTGTTGTGAAACGCTCCATCAGGGCAGAGCTGTGGGCTTTGTTGATGTTGACAGGTGAGAGAGATTACTTGCTGGATACTGGTCCGATATGAGGGAAAATACATGCCAAGACAGGCAAGATGGCTGACCTACTTGAAAGCTCGCCTGGCTCAAAATTATCCCTCAAACTGGAAGATGTCCCCATGTCTATAATGTATTACTAACAGAGATCGGTCAGCACAATCTTTCCTGACATTAAAACACTAATGACACCTAAACAGGAGTCCCCGCAGTTTAATCATGAGAAGCCTGCATCGATCTAATAATCCATCATTTTGTTTAATTTACCGTTAAGTACAATACATGTTAAAATCCAACCTGTCATCTGAAATGCACTGATGTATCCTTTAAAGACTTACGTCTGATCTTAGCAAGTGCGGCCATGGCACAGATACAAAGGGAAGCATACTACATCATGATGCACAGACACCCAGTGCATAAGGTGTGTTAACACCAATATCCCAAACACATTTTAAGAGAGAAATATGACAAGTGCGTTTGTTTGGTTTCTAAAACGGCTTGATGAAATGACATTGTGCCTGCAAAAATAAAATACACATTATATAACAGCAATAACTGTCAGTGCTGTGAGACTGTGTAAATCGCAGCACAATAGGCCTGTTCGTTTTGTAATTATGTCTGACCTGTAGATACTCGACAGAGCCACCCTGATGGAGCTGCCATTCACTGCACGGATTTACATGGATTTTAAATCATTATGCTGTCGACAAACACCATTTCACCCATTTAAATCCTTTTAGCTCTTACAAAAGACACATATGAAGTGTATTGATTCTTTTCAATGTGCTGAGTTAATGAGCAAGGAGACTATTGGGATTTGCTAAACTGGCCCCTTAGGCAGGATGGATAAAAAAATGTCTGTATACCCTGTTATACTCAAGCACTTTTAAGTACTCTAACAAATAACAGTTCCTGTTTATGTTTACGCTCTGTAATAAACAAGTTCCTTGACTGTGCAGTTGCACAATCACCAGATGTTAGCTTGCTGCAGCTCTGTTAAACATCAGGAGGATTTAATGGTTGAGCTGCTTTTGACCCCTCAAGTCCCCCGACCTATACAATGTCAATATGCCACAGGAGCTTTTCTAAATTGGCTCCTTGACCAATCACAGTTCAGTTAGATTTAGGCGTCAAAGCAACCTGGTTAGGTCAGGAGAAGAGTGGTTTGGGCAAAACCCAGAGTATTTGTCATGTTATTTTGTACACGACTTGAATCATGGTTTCCAAAGTCAAAATCGAATGTTTAATTGATTCAACATTCTTTATTCTGCATCAACTAAATGCTGACTTTACTATCATCAAAATTCATCTTACTACCAGTGATGAATGCCTACTTATCAACTTGAATCTTGATGAGGTGTTTTACAAGCAACAAATTTGTTTGTGTGTTTAGTGACCACAGTCCTGACGGATAACAATACAGCTGAGTGTTGCTGTTTATGCAAAAGGATCCCACCAAGTCTGAAAGGGGAGCCCCAGAGTGCACACCACCCTTTCTTTTCCAACAAAGGAAAGTCTAATGAGTCTGTGACATTGCACTTAAGAGACCGGGTGATGTAAACATGATCCAAGAAACAGAAGCTCTATGGAACCTTATCTGATAAAAAAAAAAAATACATATAACATTGTGGGTTATTAAAAAAAGTTGATAAAACTTACTGAAGGGAAAGGAGAGGCGTGGAGTGACATCGTTTTCTGTGGCGGCTCTATGAAGGCAACCAACAAGGAGGACAACGCAGGCCGGGAGATGGAGCCAAGCCATGCTCATTGTCCACATGCCTCCCCCTCAGGACCGCCAGCCAACTTGCAGTGTTTGCCTTTCAGGTCTTAAGGGAATTCATGTAGAGCGTCTTTTAAAAGCCGTGTTTATTTTCCCTCTTTCCATGCAAGTCTAGGACTTCTTGAATTGCAAGCCTCTGCACTCCTTCAGGCTTGTGGAAGATGATGCTGGTTTGAGATGACGGCCAGAACCTTCAGAACAGGACAGGAAGCATCGACCAGTTAGCCCAGTTAGCTGGGATCTGCAAAGATGAGAGATTGATAATGAAATTAACACTTTATAGCAAGGTTGTAGGATTATACTGTATTCTGAACATACAAATATTAAAATACTTTTTAAACTTTCCAGCAATCTAGAAACTGGTGAAGAAGTAGCACTGAAGCAGGCCCTTAAGCCTCTTGGCAAACAACTTCAATGAACCAGCCTGTCAGTGAACCAAGTCATTATTTGTTCTCCTAATTACACAAATTTATGAATAACTCTCAGACTTAACAAAATTACATGTATGAGTTATGGAAAGATCTCCCCTAACAGCATGCTCAAATAAAGAAAGAAGCTTTTTGTGTGATTTTTCTCTTCTTCCAGGCTTTAAACAAGATTATATCTGCGGTTAAAGGGGCATTGTAAAAAGGAACTCAATGGGAATTCCTTAGCTTTTGGTGCCAGCCTCAAGCAGACACTCGAGGAACTTAACTTCCGCACTAGTTGTTAACAAAGTTGGCACTGACTGTAACAATCTCAAATGATTTTATAAAGATAAAACATTTAAATATGCTATGACTGCATCTGCTTCTAAAACAATATTTGGCAACTAGTTTTTTTTTCTTTTACAATTTTGTGAGGGTCCTGATGCTACAGTAGTTTAAATTCATTTTATTCTGATTAACGTACACTCAGTATTGTATCATAAAGTGAAAACTGAATTTGGATTTATTTTCAAATTTATGAAAAATAAAAAAACAAATTATCACAATTACATAGGTAACCGACCCTTTGCAAACACACTAAGGTGCTTTCTATTTCTCTTGATCTTGCCGAGATGTTTCTACACCTTGATTGGAGTCTACCTGTAGTAATAAGATTGATTGGACATGATTTGGAAAGATAGATAACTCTATGGAAGGCTTTACAGCTGACAAAGCATATCAGAGCAAAAACCAAGCAATAGGGTGAAAGGAACTGCCTGCAGAGCTCAGAAACAGGATTGTTGCGAGGCGCTGATCTTGGAAAGGTTTCCAAGAGCACACTAACTTCCATATTTCTCATATGGAAAAAGTTTGGGACAACCAGGACTCTTCCAAGAGCTGATCACCCGCCAAATTTAGCAACTGGGGTAGAAGGGCCTCAGTAGGAGAGGTGACCAAAACCCCCATGGTCACTCTGACTGAGCTCCAGGGATCCTGTGTGGAGATGTGACAATGTTCCAGAAGGACAACCATCACTGCAGCCCTCCACTGATCTGGGCCCATGGTAGAGTGGCCACGAAAGCCTTCCCACAGTGCAAAACACATAAAAGCTTGGGAGTTTGTTGCAAACTCCAAGTAAAAGCCGAGTGTAATTTCATGTGTGTAACACTGTGGAGAGGCTTCACTAATCATTTATTTTCTTGTTCTTTGAAGGACAAAAGAATGTGGGTTTTTGACACTTCATTAAAAAAACATTTTAGGAATTTTCTTCAGTAAAACGGGCATGCTATAAACCAGTTTTATAATACATACACTGAATAGACTTTACAAAAAATGCAATCATTATTAAATAATATGCATGCATAAAAAACTATATAACCTGCATAACCTTTAACAGCTACAAGACTCAAGGTAATGACCCCTATCATGAAGTCAAAGTCTACATCTTCTATTAAAAAAACGGACCAATCCCTGGACTCTACAGGGCTGAGGTCATACAGTAGGAGTCTATTGCTTTGGTATTAGCAACCATATACAGTGCTTAACAAATTTATTAGACCACCTGTCATATTTGTCTCGGAGACCATCCAGCATCATGAAGTGCTTTAATGCGGACTATTTCATTTTCAGTGAGCTCTCCACCTTTTACCATTTTGAACAGGAATGAGGAATTTCAAACTGAATTCACCTTTTTATACCCAAATTTGAGCCGGCTCACTGGACTTCTCTAAGAAGTCAGAAATTAATCAAGCATAACATTCAACCACTAAAACTCATTTTCATGTGCAGGAATGCCAGTAAATAACTATAATTTGAGATATTAATCGAGACATAATAATGTGCTTTACTATTTTTCAGGGTTTTTTTGTAAATCAGTATATTTGAAAACTCACGGATAACAATAATAATTATATTTTAGCATTAAAAATATAATTTGGGTTAAAGAGCTTCTACATACTGGTGTAGTAACCATTGCAGAAACATAAAAAATGATTTTGGTCATTACCAGTGCTGTTAATTTAGGGCAGCTGTGGCATAAAGCTCACTTTGGTTAGAGTTAAGGTAGTCTAATAAATTTGTTAAGCACTGTAAGTGTAATGATTATTAACAGAATGCTTCATGAATGAGCTTTGCACACTGCTCAGTTCAGGTTAATTTGATAGCATCAGTTACCGACAACCTTGGGGTTCAAAAGCCTTTATCTCTTCATCTGAATGGTTTGTACTTGCTCTATTGTTCTCTGCAAAGAGAGAAAAGGACAAGATTTCTTGAAAATCTCTGTAAAAGCTTTAAGACAAAGAGAAGGGGTGACACCCAGTTAACTGCTCATATTACTGGAATTACAGGACTTTCTGGCCCACAGGTTCCTTAGGTGAACCCTGGTTTAATTACTGTGAGTTGAGAAATGCTGTTTAAACATTTAACTATTAATATGGTTAAATAGATGACTGAAATTTAACTTTAAAAATGTACCTTTTGTTCTATTTAGGATTACTTCTTCATTCAAACCATTCATGGGTGTTGGTCACCTGAATGCAGTAAGACATGAATGGAAATTTAATACAGACATCCCAGTAAGAACTGCACATCCTCTGTTACAGCTACTAGAGGGACCTCCTCATTAAAAGCACCCAATGGGGGATACAGTTTCAACTAAGGTAGTAAAATCAATAGCAAAATGAAGCAAAGTGTAGCAAGAGAAACTCTTCCTGTTTTCTATTAAGAAGCTTCTAAGTCTCAAGTGATAAGCAGTCTGACATTTGCAGGAAACACATCTCTGGATTTGAGCTGGGAGGGTGACAAGAGGGAGTCCATGATGAAGGCCAGACAAGAAGACAGACAGACAGACACATTTCTACAGCAGGAAAGGACAAACTGAACTGTATATAATCAGTTAAGTCAATAAGAACTGAATAACAATAAATAAATCGAAAGAAGAACAGTGAATTTTCCAGCTGATAAAAGATATCTGAAATAAGCCGGTTCTGATAAAATGTATCAAAATTAAAAAGTAGAATAATTTCAACAGGAGAGCTCATATATCAAATTCAATCTTTACATCCACGACTGGTGTTTTTTTCCTGATCGTTAAAAGGAACATAATGAAACAAAATCAAGGATTTCTGGATATTAAAATACTTCATGACAAAGGCCGCTGGGATTTTCAGAAGCCTCAACTTTAAAAAGCTGCAGGCTGGGTCACTATTTTTTGACAATGGCACCCTGCCAGTAGCCTCCCTGATGCCAGTGAATTGTAACATGAAATAGACATCATTAGTGTCCTTTGTGTGGAACGATTCAAAGTGAAACACCACTTGACCGAGAAACCGTGAAGCTAACATTAATTTCTGGGTCTGTGTGACAGTCAGAAAAAGAGGCCCGCATGCATCAAGCTGAATCTGACTGAGGTACGTGGAGAGAGCTCGACTCAGCGTGAGTGAGAGAACAAGGACTCCACTGACAGCACAGAAATCTATATGCAACCCTGCACTTCACTGCTCTTCCCTGCATGATGCATAAACTGAATCATCCCTTTCACTCCCAACACAGACGTGACAGTGTGCTCTGGCTGTGGATGATACTCTCCCATTTCTCTTTCTGTGATCTCCTCTTAAATCTTCCTGGAGTTTCCCTGTGCACTCCCTCCAGCAACATATCAGCTTGACACAATCATTGCACATGTCAGGTTTTACCCACAAGTCATAAAACACAGTGGGTCTAATAAAATGCATTGATTTGTTTTTAATTTTTAACAGGAATAAGTCAAAACTAATAGGATTTTTTTTAAATGCACTAATTTCTTGTTTTAACAGTGCACAACTTAATTTTCAAACATTAGTAAAATACTAAAAATTGCTCTGGATTATATGTATTTATACTGTGGCTGCCTCCCAATAGGCAATTTGATTGGACATGGGGAATTAAAACACAGGGTTTACCAGTTGTGGGACTATATTGCTGATGGTACATATATATAAAAGTAGTATCACCCTCCAGGACGGGGTGTTGTACAAAATAACAGCACAGCTGTCCGGTCAGGTCAGGTATGGGAGCATATGCCTGTTTGGCACTTTGCCATGTCAATGTTGGTCCTGTACTGCTCTGGCCTCCTGATGGCCATCCTCCAGGCTTGCACCAGGGCCAAGCCACCCCTCTCCAGGTATCCTCCCAACCGCCCCCTACCAAACCCACCTGGTTGCCCCAGGAGTCAGGCCAATGTCTCCTTAATGTCTTTTCTCATTTTGAACAATTCTCAGACAGCTCAGTGGAGAAATTTGAGTCCCATCAAACATTTTGCTTTTTACACCTCCCTTATTTTCTTTCAATCTATAACAAGCTCCTGTTTCTGTGGATAAGTTCATGCCATAAAGTCGATGTGCCCAAAGTTCCTAATGTCTTTCAAAATAAAAGCACACAACCAAGCAGGAAGTCAGTTAGACCTGGGTTTTAGTCAGTGAAGAGAACAAAATGGAACAACAAAACATGTCAAGAGCTAAATGGTGAAATTTCAAATTGTCTGAAAAAGGGGAGATTATTGTCAGTTAAGAGAGATACACAGAGATCATTGAAGATCTTCAAAAATACCTAAAGTTAATAACAGCATGTCTTTATCCAAACAAGAAGTCAATTACCATCAGTTTAGGACAGTATAAAAATCCATAATGAAGCTAAAACAGTTATAGATGCATATAGTGTCATATCTTAATAAGAAGGGAGATCAATTAACTATAGAAATTCTGAGATAAATTGTGGTTTAAAAATCAAACCATCTGACAAACCTAATTTGATGTAAAAGACTATCTCATGAGGCAGATATGCTTACTGTTTCAAACACTCAAAATGAAGGCAAACTTACACAACAGTCAAACTCAAGATTTACGAGTGATTTCACTGCAGTTCATAGATTTCTGTTTTTATTAGGAAGATATTTTATTAGAACCAATCCAAAATGCACAGGAAAAGTAAGTCACAACTTGTTTTTTTTAAATCTATTTCTGAAGTCAACAAAAGCAAGTAAAGTTGCTGGCTGTAATTTAGCAACTACTCAGCTGTTTGGCTCCTGCAGAAAGCCCTCCTGGATCCATTTTTCCCCCAAAAATAATGTAGTTTAAGGGAAATCCTTACTAATGTCCATGAGACCCCTGAGAGTCTGTGACTAACCACATCAACTTCCATCAGTCAGAGGATTAGGGGAGCCTTCAAGTGGCCCAAGAGGCAAAAAAATTCACCTACCTCTTTCAACCCCTTGCAGCTGTACGAGCAGAAGACTACAACTCAGGGACATCCATGAGGGTGAATTAACATTTTCAACCTTGAGCTTCCCTCACTTAGATTTTATCCTGACAGCAAGAAGGACAAATCAGGATTTTGAGGAGCAGAAGTGGTAACTGAAATATATATTGTGAATCTGGGTGAGAAATAAGTAAAAACTGAGTTTTGACTGTTGTGCTGACGATACTGATGTCCATACATATGAGTAAGAGCAATAATACCGACAGCCCTTGAAATGCATAGAATAACTTGAGGTGTGAAAAGGAGCATTAAATAACAATCCTGGCAGTGGGGAAGAACTTTATAACAATTAATGTATTCAAATAAATGCTTGTGTGGAGAATAAAACTACATTTCCTTCAATATTATAATAAACTTGTAAGTCAAAATGATACTTCCTATATAAAGCTGTCTTATTATAGGCATTGGACATGCTGGGGAGAAAGTGTAAGCATTGTCCGCCAAAAAGAGGAACTAAGGTTTATATTTAACCAAACAGGACATTCTGCTTCACACCAGTCATTTCCAGTAATAAAGCTCCTGGAGCACAATAAAACTCTCACTGTATGCCACTTAATGGACTGTCCAATGACAGCACTGCTTATTAGACTATGAGGAATATAAATAGCAGCAGTGCATATTATGCTGTAACAGGTGGCACTAACATTAGCTCTGCCATCCGAGAAGAGCGGGAGGGATCAAGGCTTCCTGAATTTCCACACACAACTTGTGGACTGGAAAAGTGTTGACAGATAAATACGACCTCTTGGCATGCCTGTCATCTCAGGCGGCCACCTGCACACACATACACTAGCATGCTTGCCACCTACATTCCAACCATTGGACAACCTAGGTCACATGCTCCCAGATGTGGCCTTCAACCTGTGACCAGCCCTCCTCCTTCCCCACCTCCACACGGCTGAGGGGCTTTCAGATGTGTTAAAGAAGCAGATGTGAGAAGTGGAGGATGGCGTCTGTCAGGAGAGGCTTTAATGGAGGTACACTCTCGCACATATGGTCAGAGTGGCAGTTCACCAGGAGGGTGATGGTGTGGGAGCGTCGTGTTGACACAGTTCTGCACCCTTCCTGCTTCCTTCCCAGCTTATCTGTAATCACTCATCCAGATTATAAAACGTCTATGTCATGACTAAGTATCAGGGAAGCTGTAGTAGTAGGCGATTTTGTTCAAATTGGCTTGGTGACAAATACAAACAAAGGAAACCTTTATCCACACATCATCCCCATTACAGGAATGGAGCTTATTGACCCCAGTAAAATCCAAAGTCTATAACCGCAACTCTCAACCTTTGGCCGTTAAATCCCCTTTTAAAACAAACATTCTACGTCCCTTTTGTCGCCAAGGGAGTCCATTTTATTTTAGACCAGCCTGAAAAAAAAAATCCCTCATATTGGCACAAGTTTTTCTTAATCAAAATAAGTGCATAAAAATGGTCATTACCTTTGATACAGCAATTCATAGTAAATATGTAATATAAGTCAAAATAACCATAATAGGATATGTTTTCATAATCAGCCCTATTTGTTACTGACTTTCATGCTAACAAGACGGCATATTAAATGGATATTTCTGTATTTTTAAGGTTGGGTTGAATGAGGTACTTGGCAATAGTAGTGGCACTGATTTCAGTGAGCGATGCCACTCTAGAAAGATTTGCTAGTTGTTCTGGCAGGGAATTTATTGTGTTTTCAAGCTGTTCCTTCACTGCTCAAAACATGCTAGGATACAGAGCACTGCAGACCAAGCTAGTGGTGACACTTTTCAACAGCTTTTCTGCTTCATTAGGTAATTATTCTCATTCTGTTGAAAAGGGGTACACTGTTAAGTAAATAAACCTTATGGAAGGGTGTTTGATTGAAAAGACTCATCAGTTAAAGACAACATGTTTCCAGGATGTGGATTATAAGATTCATATCCTGAGTCTGGACTTCACTGCCATGCAGGCAGAGAGCTCAGATACGGTACTGCTAGCCAAACTGCAAACTCTACAAGGCAAAAACTAGAGATGCCATGATTTTAAAAAGTCAGGGTCGATCAAATAACATATTTGAAATAACAATTTGGCAGATGGCCAACACTGAAGTGATGGTTCTTTTATTACTTCTTCTGCTATGACACTCCCATAGTGCCATTATTTCACTCATATTTGACCATGAAAACAGCTCAGAGTTTATCCAGCAGGTCACATCTTCTACCCAATGAAGAACCTCTTCTCTGAATTAGTTAGATGTGCTAAATACTAGAATAATGACAACATGTAAACATCAGCTACTGACAGGTGCACGCCAACATTACTCCCAGACTGTTTGACAAAAAGACAGATATTGGATGATATGGATGTTAAAACGACACAACTATGCATCTCTAGCCAAAACACAGGCTACTAAAAGAGCTGCAAGTCATGGATTCTGCTGGAAGCAGGAAGACAGTTCAAACATCCCTGTGCAACTTCTGTTGGTATTAGCTTAATATCAATAACTTTCCTGTCTCTTAGTGCAAAATCAAAAGACAACACTGGCATTTTGATCACTTACTACCTGAATGGCACTGGCATCATAGCAGTATGTTTACATTAGCTGCGGTTTGACAGCTTGTTGGTTCAAATTAATGTCGTTTTCCCTTTAACTATGACACAACATCCTGCTTGTAGTTGCTTATCTACTGTCCTCTCATTTACATATCAGTCAGGAAATGATAAAGCACTGGTATTTCCATCATGTATTTGGTAACTGAGTCACAAGGCTTATTTTACTGCTTGATAAACCGAAAGTTGCTACATTGTACTTGGACTCTTTCAAAGCCATAATTTAGTCCTTTGGATTAGGTGTACAGCTAATATTTCAAAACATCTCCTACCAAGCCCTTATTGCTGGGATATTTCTCACAATGAAATTATGGACTTCCTTGTAAATTGTGTAAATTGGTAAATTACACAGAGTAAGTAGCTGCTAACTACATGCAAGTGTCTTCATGCTAAATCTTATGAATTGCTGGGGAAACCCAATGAGGTTACCCATTTAATAGAAATTCTGTATTTCTGATGAGATGACTGAAGTCTGTGGAGAAATACCCTCTCTTTCCTGCCCGACCCACTTTAAGCCCAATCCCCAGACCCAGCTAAGAGTTATTAATGGCTCATTTTTCCCTGAGTGAACCATAGAGCAGTAATTATGACCATATGCTGTTCCAAAGACTTTTAATTGGCTAATTAAAATCTTATTAAACTATTGAATGGAGATAGGGGACATTTTGAACTTAAGGTTCAAGGGAGTTATATCCATCAAGTCTGCTTCTCCTCTGGGGCTTGTGACACGTGGCCAGAGGTTGAGAATTTTATCACAAGCGATGACTTCTTCCAACATGGCAAATTTAAAGCTAAGAATGTATTTATAGATAACCGTACAATATGGCTGTGAAAGTGGATGAGCGTATTTCATCATCTCTGTCTTTGAAAGCCATACAAGGGTCTAAATCAACCCCGTTTCAGGAGTGAAAATATTTGAAAATGATATTCCATTTCATTCCATTTCCCCTCTGTGCAAATTTCCATAGCAGATGTGAAGCCAGCAGAAGCAGCTTGCTGATGAAATGTTAAGTAGCAGAGCACAGTCTGAAGCTGGGCCTGCTTTAACTATCAAGGCCAAAGTGGGTGAAAGAAGAGCAGAAAGGTCTCTTGACAGAAAAGTGCATTAAAAATCAGAGGGAAGGAGCTGAGGTAAAAGACCGTTTTTCCTTCTGCAGGTGTAAAAAGCATTTCTGGTCATCTGATCAAACCCTCTTAATAAGATGGACATAACCCAACAGTAATACTTTATAATACCATACCAATATTATCATACAAATGATTTTGTCATCTTTTTCCAGCACTCAAATCAGGGCTATTCCTCTGGTTTAAATCTATTCATGCATTTTCTTACAAAACCCTCAAACACAGTAAATACTGAAGGATGAGGCAGTAATGGTGTATTCTCCTTCTCTGAGCTCTTTTCAATGATTCAGTATTAGCTGGACCACTTTTAGAAACCTCTGATCTTCCACTAAAGGCTTTTTTATTAGTTACAGCAGTTTTACTGAAGTTACATTTCTTGGTCAGGTCAGAAGCACCATCATATTTTTAAGAGTCCACAGTGAGATCATTTTAAATACTTTGATGCTCTATTGGCTTCACATTTTTCAATAAATCACTGGAATTCTTAACAACTGTCTGGAATTCTTCATATCTCAAGTGCATTCAACACATTTTTGTAAGATTTTTAAGCTTCTTTTTCACTGTCATATTTCAACACTGCTCTTTAAAGAGGAAAACAATTTTCCACCTGTCTGGCTTCATCTTTTATCTGAAGCTATTCCTCAAAGATTTGCTTAAAAGCACCATGTTTGCATTTCAAATGTATTTATTCTGCTAATCTCCATCTGTGGACATTTAAAAGAAAGAAGGTTTAACTCAAATATGGAAATTAAATTTCTCACATTAATGATTCAGCATCCACACTAGTGCTACCTCAGGACTTTTCTGTACCAAAAGTGGAGTTTCCATTCAACAGATTTTATACACATTTTTAATTTGTGTATAAAATACATGAGTTGAAGGGCTGCAAATCCAAAAACCCTCAAAATATTGCATAGTTTTTTTCCCCGGAGGAGGTGGAAAGTTGGTGCACTGACAAAAGGAAAGTGCAGCTTTTTGCTGTAGGGAATAATCGATGACGCCTCTTGATGAACACCCTTAAGAAAGCACATAGGGCTTAAAGAGAGTAAAATCCTTGATAAAAGATAAATCCTCAGTTTTCTTATCAATTCACTAGCTTCCTGGAAATAGTCTTGGGCCATAATGAACCCTTTGCATTTTGATTCTTTTTTCATGAAGAACATCGACTTCTACTCTCCCTGTTGACTCCAACACTTGCATAACATTGTTGACTGATGCACATAAATGTGCATTGCTTTTTGCTGCTAATCTTATACGTTGTTTAAAAAGATTTACATGTGCTACAGACAGTTATAATATATCCATGTAAAACTTTATCATTATAATTATAGTATAATTATTAATGCTTTCAAAATGGACTGCAAACAACCACCGGCCTCAGAAGGAAAAAAATAATTAGGGCTATGATAGGATTAAATAAGTTTAATTGCAATTAATCTCAGAATTTCTGTAGTTAATAGGGGTGTAATGGTACAAAAAAATTTCGGTTCGGTAAGTACCTTGGGCTTGAAGCCATGGTTTGGTACTTTTTCGGTACAGTACTTGAAGCGAAAAAAAAAACAAAAAACAAATATATATAAAATTAAATTGTATTAAAATAAATAGGTTTAATAAATTACATTTAAATTATTAATAATGCTGCAACCTCCTTCCAAAAGTTCTTGAATTATTAAAAATAATAATAAACAAATATATTTTTGAATAACTAGGTTTTTTAAATTGATATATTGACATATGTATACTCATTCTTTAAGCACTAAAATTTCCTAGCCAACTTGAACACATCATCATACAACCATAAGTTAGCGTTTAATTTGCCCTTTATGTTGCATCTTAAAATAACAATATTGGCATTTTAAACAGTTTTTCTTTCATTCTGAATTTCTGATTTGTCTTGAGCACTAGGTGGTAATTTTAAAAATTGAACTTTAGGTGTATCAAAGATTAAGCTTTGAATATAATGGAAAAGGAACTTGTTATGGACTGAAAAGGAAATCAGGAAAAAGTAAAAAGGTAAATGTTTGATGACACAAGGTGCTCAAGGTTCTCAGGAGCAGCGGTGTGCTTATTTTTCATCACTGTGGCTGCAGGAAGACTTTGTAGAGGCTTAACTAAAGTGTGCATAAAAAGGACGATCAATCATATGATCAAGCATGACTAAAAAAATGAATATACTGATTTTTAAACTAAATGTTATTCATGTATTAATTCTGACAGCCCAATTTAAGGTAACATTTTGTAAGGAGAGTTTTATGTTAATACCAAGTGGCAACCTCTGTTGTTGCAAAATGAAGCAAATGCGTATGTGCAAAAGTAGCTAAAGGGGTCTGGCTGCAGACTGTATATTTCTAATGGCCACTTTCACAGACTGCTCATCTGAGACGCCATATATCTCAGAAAGGAACTGCGGTAATTTGCAACGTACTTCCAGTTGTATATAAATATTTTAAAATTCAACTAACTTGTAAACAAAGTCTGGCAGTTACATTCACAAAACAACCACAACACAAACACTGCAGAGTAAGAAACATTTCGTAAATAAAACACAGAAAAAGGCCAGCGTCCTAATTTGGGACTAAATTTTGTATTGATCATTTTAGAAGCAGTTACATGAAAACTGCATTAGCTGTAGCTAAAGCTAACATTAGCTACATAATTAATGTTACTATATAAGCCAGTGTAGCTAAGTTAGATTTAGCACACAAGCTTTAGCAAACATAGCTAAGCTAACATATCTAATTTGGACTACGTATCTAAATAACATGCATAGCTGCATTGTGCGATAAGCTTTAGCTATGTAAGCTTCACAATCTACGTAGCTACATTATCCATAGCAATGTGAGTTTTAGCAAATGTAGATAAAGCAACTTAGCTAGCTGCTTTAAGAGCTCAGCTCTAGCTCTGTTAGCTCCCTTGCTGTGTAATCTACGTAGCTTATGCAGCTAATGGAGCTATGTAAGCTACATTCACCCTATGGAAAGTTTTCATTGAGGATGAGCTTTGTCCTGTAAGCAGACTATTTACTCAGCTTTATCAAACATTTTGTTACTAGGTTTTGCAGGTCAGGTTTTTAACTTTTAACTGTTGGGATACTAACCCTTATTCTAACCCTAAAAAGAGGTTTAATCTGATTTTATTTCTAAAGTTTAAGCATGTATTTCTGTTCTGAGAGAAAAAGCGTCTCAGACATCTCAGATGAACGGTTGTGAGAGAGGCCTTCAGAAATCAACGGGCTGCAGCCAGACTCTCTTGAATGTAGCCGTTCCTCGAATGTCCATGAGAGGCTAGCTGAAACTGTTTTTTCCCCGATAGAAGCAATCTACAGTGAATATTACGAAGTCGAGTCCACTCCCTAATCACTACCTTTAGGTCTAGAAGTCACTCTCCTGCACAACATTCTCTATAAAGTCAAGCTGTCATTGCTAAAACAAAGCATTTGCTTTAAGCGCCACATATACAGTAGTCACTTGATAGTAAGTTGTGTAACAATCTGAAGCAGTCAAAGAAAACGTGACCATATGCAGTCCAGTCTAATAAAAGCTAATTCAGCAGGGACTTTTATAAGACCAGTATAAAAACACAGTGTGATATTGTTCAGTCACTGTTTAAGATATCACGGCGTGTGTTTTTATGAGGGGTCCTGGCGTCAAACAGACACAGGTGAGGAGCTGTTTCAGCCCTGGCTGCTGTAAGTAGGTCAGGTCTGCTCAGACACTCACTTCTACTCTCTCTGTCTTCTCTTGTTTGCTATATGATTGTGTCTGCATTTAATGAAGTGGATTCTTGACCCTCACAGCAGGTGCTGATCACAAAGCATCCATCAGAGCAGCTTCCTCTCACTAGCTCTTACTTAACTTTACTAACTAGATTTGTTATTGCTAAAGCTGGGTCTATCATACACAGCTACAGCTCTACAGCTGTTACTACAGGCAGTTGTGCTTCACTGCATTTTACCTCAGCTGTAGTTTTAAACTGATCAGAGCACAGACTTTAACATAAGAACAGACAAACCCATGATAAAAGGATAAATTCCTAATACTATCAAACTCTGACTTGTGGATAATTCATGTAAAAAGTGAAGTGCGCATTAACAAAGCTGACCATTTAAACGTTACTACAGAACTGAATTATTTATCCTCTATGAAACTGATTAGGCTGGTGTGGCGTCCATGAAAGGCCGTAAACAAAGCAGCGTGGCTCTTCTCCTTTGATGTCCGCAGCAAGAAGCTGCACGCATTCCAGTAGCTTAGAGGCTTAGACAGAAGCTCAGGCTATAGGGCATTGGGCAAAGAGCTGCACACATCCATCACTGTGTGAGAGCGATAAAAGGCTCAGAACGTCCACTCCTCCACATGTCCATCAACGACACAATCCACTGACACGCCTTACACGCTACTCAAAGACTTGTGACAGTTTACGAAGCACATGGAAACCTCAAAATCAGACTTAGAAGTTAGAAGTTACTCGAGTTAGTCACAAACTTATAGATTAATCCTTCATGGTGATGTCTTGCTCACCTGTTAAATCAGATTTTTTTATTGTTTATACCTGTAAGTCTGACATCCATGCCCATAGGCAATCTTCTTCTTATTAATAGCTAATCGCATGCATATTTCTCCAACATTGCCTTCACCTGTAGCTATGCTGTAAAGCCATTGAATAAGCACTAGTAGAAGGGTCCATTTCTCATCACTACAATAATTCAAGTCCAGCTTTAAGACAGATTTGATCACTCTGCTGATTGGGGGGTGCGTCCCAAATCGAAGTTTGTCACAGAGTTATTTGACCTAATAATCCTAAAGTGTGTGGCGACACAATTATTTTACTGCTTTCTTTTGCATTGGAGATTTTGAATCATAAATATTAAACACTCCCTACTACCAATGAGAGCGTCCAGACGGGTAGCATCACCAACCAGATGTTCTGTATTTATAAGCTCACTGAAATAAACACAACTTCATCTTAATCCCAATCCAGATTTCACCCTCATTTCTTTTGCTGTTTTTTTTTTTTAACAGCAAATGTCCCACCTGCAAGGACAGCCAGTTGAGAACTTTGATTTTCCATCATGTTTGCTTTTCTTCTGAAGTCACGTTTGATCACATGAGATTCTGTGAGGTCTCTAGGTGGGGAATCTTCACTGGCTATGTCCGAAATCACCCCCTATTCCCTATGTGCACTATATTGTGAATATGCCATTTTGTAGAGGTGTCAGAATTCTGAATGAGCATTGTTATTCACTATATACTGCACTTACTCTATCTCACAATGCAGTGTGAAAAGCAGTGAACGACCGATGGTCACTAGCCCAGCAATATTTACCATCATGCATTGCGGACTGGTTGCTGCTCTCAAACATGATGGACAAATGAGAGGAGCACGGAAACACATATAAAAATTTTTTTAAAGCTTTTTTTGTTTGTTGGTTTTATCCAGTGTATTTAATATAAATAAAAATCTTAAGGATTTAAAAAGGAGTAACTTTTTCCCCCATGAGAATTACAAGACATGAGACCATCATCTTTATGAAAAAATAAGTGATAATACACACAAAAATGTGTAGCTACTATTTTACCACTAATTTCAATCCTCAGCCGTTGTCTTGGAAATCTACGAGCCATTGTTGCGAAAAGTTGCTCACTATACAGTGGATTGGGAGTAGGGAATGAGTGTGTGGTTTTGGATACAGCCACTGTGAAACCTACAGATGGAAGGTGTCTGTCTCACTGCCTGTCTGAATTGTCTGGTGTAGTGATTCCCCTGATTAATAAGTCTAATTTAAAAAGAAAAAAAAACTATATATGAAGTTATCCACTGAGTTTGTTTTAACGCCAGTGTCTTTAGGTGCTCCTACAATATACATAAAGCATATTCTTCAACCGCATGCATTGCTTTGACATGAGGATGACTCTACTTTGTTGCCAAAGGAGACCCACCTTGCCATAGAATTATTGAAGCTCTGTCATATATTACAATAATTTACCCTGTCAAAGTGTAGTTTAATTACATGTAGTGTACATTAATGTAGACACTTTTAAAGTGTCAAATATAACTCTATATGAGTTTAATCGACACTGTCAATGGTTTTTTTTAATTTAAGTAGATTTGTAGACTTGTACTTTCACTTTTACTGAAGTAAATGTTAACCAGAGCAACTGTACCTTTACTTGAATACAATGGCTGTGTAATTTTTCCAACTAGTGTCATGGTTTAACTGGTGTTGGATTAACTCATGACTCCATTAACCATGCTGCTTGTTTCCCAGTATTAAAAGTTTATCAGTGTCTTTGGAGACATCAGTGTTGCTAGGAAGACTTTGCTGTGCCACCATGTACTTTTACAGAGATTAGTATCATAAAATAAAATGTAGGTGACTTTACAGGTGCCTGATCACAAGAAAATAAAAGGCTATGGGTCTTTACTTGTTCTTTGTTACCCAACAAATATTTTCCAAGTAATGTTAATGTCTCTGAAAGTAAGCATTCATATTGAAAGTCCCTGTCTGTAAAACAAAATATGATGAATAAAAGGTTAATATTTCAGTCTCATTTTATGGCTGTCAATGGTTTTGGTGGGCCCCATAAGAGTTTCAGTGTCTCAAATGAGATGCAGCATACTGAAAATCAATTAAAACTGTCCTTATGTCTGTGGTCTCACATGATTTAAAAGACAAGACAACAAACAAGAACCTATTGTACAACAAAAGGTCAAAAACTAACCATAAAACCTCATACATACAGATAAGCAGTGCATTTCCTATCTGGTGGCTTAAATGATGTACATGTTAGATGAAATCAACTCCATTTCTTTCAACAGATTTCTATTTCAAGATTTCTAAAAAAACTTTTAGCCCATCTGTCACAGACCCATTAAGCTAGGCAGCCTTCTTTGAGTAATGCTCCAGTTCATAATGCTCCCTAAAGCCGTTTTACTCCTTAAATCAGCTTCTAAACAGCTTTCGTAAAAACACAAAGAAACTTAATCAAGAACATTACAAACCATGCAGTTCAGATCAGAGGCAGTACACAAGAGTTGCGCATTCAGCCAAACAACTGTTAACAGGCCTGCGTTCACTCTCAAATCAGCTTTAATAAGCATGTGAAAAAGGTTTAAAGGCAATTCAGTCATGTACAAAGTAATTCCAACTGACGATGCCTCAAGCTCAAGTATATGTCTTGCATGCCCTGCAGCCTGCAGGACATTTTTAACAAGAAAAAGAATAAAGAAAAGAAAAGGATGGATGTGTCTTCAAGCACATAGTTATTGAAGCAATTTAAATTAAGTATTAGAAAGTCCTTACATGCCTTTAAACAAATCCATTCTGTCTTTATAGACATATCACAACACATAAAATACATCTCTAAGGGATACAGATTGCAAAATGTGCTGTTTTGTGTTTATCAAGCACAGGTCAGATCTTAATTTGACCTTTGTATTTTGCATATAGACCACATTAGAATATCTTTGTTTGGGTTGGCTCTCCCTTTTACGTGGGGTCTGAGAGTGGGTCAGCTGCCCCCCACATGCAGTGACCTCACTTAGCAAAGATCAATAGTGAGCTGCACATTCCTCTCTCTAAGTCCTCAGGAGTCACTTAGGCATTGGTATCTCAGACATCCAAGCCATGTTGTGAATCCTTTAGCGTGCTGATATTTGGCGTAAATTCCAATCATTGACATCTAACATCCAAGACGACCAGATTTGACCTTAAAGGGAGACATACGTGGTAAACCATAAATGGGAGATGAACTCTGTCACTCAAGAGGACCATGCTATGGACATGCTAATCCAGGCACCCAAGGGCAAATTTGACAAGCTAGCACTGCTCAGTAGATCCTATTTGAAATATTTATTCTTCACATTATTCTGTCTGCCATTTTCCACTTTCCCTATCAACTGTACTGTACACAGCCAAGCATGCAACAAAATTATGGGGCCCACATTGATTTCCAGGCTAGATGATTAAATGGCTGACTGACTCCTCAATTTAACCAGACAAGCATAATAAGGGGATTAGCAACCTATCAGATGACAGAGTTCAGTGTGCTTGGTTGCAGGTATATTGGCAGATATCCTATTTCACATGATTTGCTAATGACTGTGTAGTTTGTATAAATTTGTCCTTTCAAGAGACGTAATTTCTTTGGGGAAAAAAGTCTGAAATCTTTAAAAAAAAAATGGACAAAAATGCATGACAGTTTGTGTGAGGTTGCTTTTAAAAGTTGATCGTGGTTTTCAAGGCTTCAAAAGAAACCTCGAAGTTCATGCATCTCTTGTGTGTTGTGAAAAAAAAACTAAGCTAGATTGCGTGTGAGATGTAATCAGAGCCTTGGCACGTCCACACAGCACCCAGACCCTCATAGTGGGATGCGTGTAGGTGGTAGCTGATGTCATGGAGAGATGGAGGTGAAATGATCTCTTACTAGAAAGCTGAGCCTCTTCGTTGTGATATCAGAGCGAACAGCATGCCCTCAGAAAACTTCACCTACTTTCACACACGCAAGGGGAAAGACCAATCAATGATGCTGCAACCCCATTGACTAAAAACATAACATTCTAATGCTGTACGGCTCATAGTTTAAAAAATACTTTTTAACTTTAAAATAGAGATTTAAACATTTTATTTGGTTTAGGTTTTTTGCACAAGTTCATGCATCACAGCGCTGCCACATGGGAGTAGGAGTGCAGCTTTTCAATTAAGTCTCTTTTTTCAATGGGCGTTAGTACTAGGGATGCACCAAAATAAAAATTCTTGGATGAAGAGAAAGACATTAAAGAGTGCTGTGACAGCCGTTTGATTTATCAAACTTTGTAATTGATGAACACTTAAAAATTACAAATACTAGATTTTTTTTTTTTTTTACATTTTAAATGTTCAAAATTAGGGATGCACCAAAATGAAAATTCTTGGCCAAAACCGAAAATGAGGAAACCAAGAAAACCGAAACACCAAAAGAAATTATTATGCCAATTATTAGTACCATTGCATTTATGGCTGTGACTGTGTACTAACCTCACTAACATCAATTGCATTTGCATAAATTAATATTAATGTTTCAAAGAATAAATCAATTACAAAATTCTGTAAATATTTATTAAGCACTGACATTCCAACAATGCACAATATAAAATAAAATAAAATACAAAATAAAATGTTTAACTTGACCCCACTCATGTATACATTAAATCAGTGGTTCTCAACCTTTTTTTTAGTCATATACCCCCCTGTGAAGTATTTTTTCAGCCAAGTACCCCCTAAACAGCGCAAAGCTTTTTGGCCAAAAAGAAAGACATTAAAGAGAGCTGTGACAGCCGTCTGATTTATCAAACTTTGTAACTGATAAACACTCTAAATTACAAATATTAGATTTTTTTTTTTTTACATTTTAAATGTTAAAAATGCATGACTAAATTCATGGCACATCTTCTCATCACTAAATGTAGGGATTCAAATTAATGTATTGAAAACAGTGACTGGAAAGGCTTTAAACCCAGAAGTGTGCAAAACACTGATCGGCTGCAGTGGTCTCTCTGGAACAATTTGGAAATAAAAACATAGAGCTAAAGAGAACTAAAAAAACCTTTAAATAATTAACTAATTATCAAAAAGACCTCTTAGTGCCCCTTTTTGGATCATAATAAAGATCTCTTCTCAAACTGAAATCATGAACATGAATAGATCAGCATTTCTTCACAAAAATTAAATAGTTAACCTTTTTATGAATGGAGTGATTGTGAATACAGTGATTGACAGGCACGTGCCAGTGTGGGTCAAACCATCCTGCCATGGGGGAGACTCGGGGGTTTTAGGGTGATTAAATTTAAGAGCCTACAAAATATTAACTCCAGTTTATAAACTTAAGGTCCTTACACTTTATACGCAATTGTTTCATGTAAATTATTCACACAAAATAGAACCCGTAGCGAACCTGTAGCGAATCAATGCAAGCTTCCCAACCAGCAACATCATTGCTGCAGATATTTAAGTTTCACTCTGACGAGCACACATGGTGGTGGATCCGATTTTAAGGCAGACAGAGGAACAAAAACGTCCTCCTCTCCAACACCACTTGATGTTTGTCCTCTTCTCATATCTGTCTGTAGTTGGTTCTTGTGTTTTTGTCTCTGTTTTAGCCTGGTAGAGAGGGAGACAGGCAGCAGGGAGTCCGGCATGTCTATGCGAACGTAAATGCACCACTCACACAGCTGGAGCTGTTTCTAAGTTAACGGGACTTTAGTGAAATATTTTCCAACACAGTCTCCTCTGACCTTAGACATACGACTTATAACTGCTCTAGATCACCAGCTCACTGAAATCACTCCTCTGACCAGTCTGGAACACAAACAGGTGAGCCAATCTGTGCGCTGTGGGGGAGTTAACTCCTCTCACAGTGAGCCTCAGCTGCACCTACTCTTATTGATCATATTTAACATAGAATGGATGAAAAGTCAGTCCCTCCTCTTACAAACTTGGCTGGCAGACTGAATGAAACAGTGAAACAAAACGGCACTGACCTCCTGGCTGTACGTAAAAGTGCCGCGTTACGCAGAGAGTGAAGGACAGAGAGGGACAAACCTTTAATCTTCCGCTCCAGTAAATATCACTGTTTATCAGAGGACAGAGAAAACACACCGCAGACATTCGCAGCACGAATGTGATTTTAGAATGTATGTAATATACTCGCAAAATTGTGTCGCTCCTGAGGCACAAAGAAAGGCGCTATTTTTCTTATAGAGCCGGCATATATTTCAAAATCTCACGTACACCCTGGAGTGCCTTCACGTCCGTGTACCCCCCTTTGAGAACCAAGCGTGTGCTGGCCGCGGTTTTTGCTTGCGTCATCACAACATCTTGTTTTGGCCTAAGTCTTTCGACCGAAAACCAAAAGTGCATTTTTATTGGCCAAATTTTCGGTGCATCCCTAGTTAGTACAAATTTTAACTATTAAATTCCATAGTTAATTTTATCATAAAACATGAGCAAAGTATGGTGTTTTAAGTGGAAGGTGTCAGTGTGAGGGAGAGAGAGAAAAGGAGCTGCAGCTGCTACTCGGAATAGTCAATCCCCAATTGACATAAATGGAAAAGCGCAAAAAAACCATCAGAAATGGTCAAAAAGACTTGTTAAGGTTTAGTTTAGTAAGTACATAAGTGGTTATTGAAAACATTTAAATCATCTACTTTCTTACAATGGAGAAGGACGAAGTGATTCACTGCATTATTTATAAACTACGAGATAGGGGGTCAGTCTTTAGCACTTGAACAGGGACAAGACCAACAGACTTGTTTGCTTGTATCAAAAAAACGAACATGGAAAAATACAACCAACACAACTTGGACTTTCAACACTTTGTTTTTGCTGACAGAAGATCTAAATACATCGCTATTTCACGACGGCTTATTGCAACATTTTTACATTAAGAAACTAAAAGACAATGACATTGACAGAGAAATTCTTTTGCAGGAATGTCTGGTTATTTCTAGCTACAATAAAACAACCATCAAACTTGTGTATTAAAAGAAATATAGAAGATATTTTCTGTGCTGATGAAATGCTCCAGTCACTAACATGCAATGGCCAGAGCAGAGGTCATATTGGCGAAGAATAAGAAGCATGAAAAGTGTCAGCATTGTGAGATTTAACTGCACCTGTATGCTGACCATTTTCATCCTCTCCAGATGTCTGGAGGCCTCACTAGACCCAGCGCCAGCACATCTATTACTGTCTCCTCGTCTGGCCCAACTCGGGTGGATAACTGCCAGAAAGAAAGCAGAGATGCAGAGGGGATCCGAGCCCTGCAGCCACTCACGCTGCACAAAAAGTGCTGAAAGGGGCCAGAAGACGGCTTGTGTGCTGTGTCTTAATATATCACATCTTCACTCTGATCTGATGAATTATTCAGACGGTGCTATCTACTGTGCCTCTCACCTAAAACATCTGCCCTGCCAGCCCGTCTGCCAGCTTTGGCTTACTCTCTGTCTCTGCCACAGGAAGCTTTTAGTCTGCTGCAGTCCTGTGGTCTCTGTTACATTTAACCCCCTTCCTCTATCTCTGTTTCCATCTCTTGGACCGGAGGACTAAGGCACAGAGAGATTATGTTGCCATGTCAAAAATCTGTCTGTACAAGATTTTAAAGAGAAATAAGGATCATTTTGCTACTGTGCAAATATCTACTGTCAAAATGGCTATGCTCCAAAAAGTATTGCTTATAACTTACTGTGTCATGAAGACTACTAGGGGCTTTTTTATGTCTGCAATGATGACACGTTAAACCTGCTAGCAGGTGGTATAGCAGCACAACATACAACACCATGATAGAGGATAACTTTGTGACCAAGCCAGCACTATTCGTATCAAAACTTACTCAGGAATAACTGCCTAATGTAAGATTAAAAATGTTTGTAATGATCCCAAAAAATCCCAACAGCTTGTTTACAGTGAGGCAATTAGATGCTTGTGATCAGAGTTACGGCAGGAATGTGCGTAAGGGTCAGTGGCACCATTAGCAGAGTAAAGGGCACAAACTGGAATGCTCAGAGATATCAAATCACCACGTTGGGGGAGGGACAGCGGCTAAACAAGGCTCAGTTAGAGGCTGATTCCATTAATCAAGTCTAGTCTACTACTCATGTCAGGAAACACACGAACATGTCCGCCTGCTAACAACAACCTGATGCATGTTTGCCGTATGTGACACCTTATAGGCGTCCTCCAGGTCCGAGGTCAAACGTACACATAGCTAGGAGGATTCAAATAGAACTTTATTATTACACATGCAAGAAGAACAGGTGCTTGTTTGAAGAGTGATGTGAACACACCCTGAAAAGACAATTTTGTGGTTCTCACACCAGCAAATCAGAAATGCTGACATACATGTAAACATAATCCACATGTCTGCCTGTAAGCTCTTTCAAAAGCTTGTGTACAGTTAAAATAAGACACTGGGAGAAAAAAGGCGAGGTCCCCTGGAGCTCTTCATACGTTTGTGATGCGTTTTGTGCGTGTTTGTTACGGGTTAAACGTCAGATCCAAGTTTCCCTGACAGAACCAAACACTGCGTTCCTGGCCGTGTTCCACGCATGTCCTAAGTCATTTCCCACATCGTGGCACAGTGCTGCACTGGGAATAAACAGTGAAGCCCGCTGTGCTCCCAGAATGCATGTTTGCAGAGTTCCCATCAGTGAGTACACAGTAATAGGACTCCCTGAAGGCCTGTGTTTAACCTTTAGGTTACAAGTGGCTGGCCACTCCAAAGTCCAGCCCTCCTCTGCCTCAGCTTTTAACCCTTTTCTGACTAGTTTTAATCAGCACCAAAAGAAACATAAACAAAATGAGAAATTGACACAATAGGAGATCATCAGCAAAGTCTAAAATATACCTAGAATCTTAAATCTAAGTCCAACATTTAGTAAAGGAAGGCATGTCGTTATACGACGAAGACAAGTATTTATTAAACAACTAGTTTGTTTTGTTGTAAAGCTGAAGAAGAACGAGAACTTTCTGCCTTTCAATAGATAAAAAAATAGGGATGCATGATAATTATCGGTACCGATAAATTATCAGCATATATCTTACATATACTTATTAATAAGAATTAACCAATAAAATCCACCGATAATAAAGCCATTTGTTTTCTTTCTCATGAGACTACACATTCCAAAACAGTAGGTGGCGCCTCGGTACGTAAGCCACTGTTAAGCACCAGAGAAGAAGAGGAAGCAGCCCCAGTGCTAAGAGGGTAACAACATGGTGGAGTTATTCAGTATTGATGGGGAGGATAACACGACAGTGTCGGAAAATTTGCCCTGCAAAGATCCCAAAGAGTGGAAAGAAGTCCTTGAGTTTTAACAAAACAGATCTTATATATCACTTAAAAGTCCTCATCCTTTAACAACATTAAAACAAAGCAGCAGTAGCTGCAAGCGTTAGCCGCAGGCATTAAGAACAAGCCAAAGGCTAATACCAAACAGTGCTTATTCAGCAGGCGTTGGAAACTGTAGAAAGTTTTGCTAATAATGATGCTAATAATGACAAAATCATTCTGACAGTCTCCTGGTTCATCACTACTTTCATAAACGAATCCCTGCCGGCTTTGTTTGATGTGTTTTCATTCAGTCTGATCGACATTAGGAACAGAAGTTTAGCTACAGACCATGATGTACTTAACATTTTAACCTATTCCTGATATGACTTCTGTCAGTGCATTTTTTTAATCTTTATGTAAAACATCAGCTCTCTTTATTTCTGAATTATGCAGCAAAAAGAACAAACAAAAAAAAAGACCCCCAAACATCTCCATTTTTTAAGCATGACAGCCTGTTATCATTTGGTTTTATGTCTGATTTGTCAAGAAACTTTAATTCATTTCAAGAGAAAAGGGGAAAACATATGTCAGTTGTTTGTGTATGTTGTACTTTGTTTAGTACACAAATGTTTAACTAAAAAAATAACAGTAAAGTCAAGAAAGTTCTTTGTTTTTTGATGTAAACACAAGTGATGTTAGTAAGAATTAGTTATAAATATCTTTGCTCACTTTATTAACCCTTCGTACCCCCAGATGTGCATAAATACATCAAATAAACTTCTTTTTTAAGATCAACAATTAAAAAAAATTATCAGTTCTTATCGGCCATCAGGAGTTGGAAATTATCAGTATCGGTTAAAAAAAAAAACTATTGTGCATCACTATTAAAAAACTCATTAAAACGCTGTCAGCTCCTCAATAGTTTACAGCAGTAGGTTATACCTGCCCACCAGGAGGCGGCTCTATGAGTGTGTGACGTGGTATGAAAAGTTGGCTTTATTTGAAAACCATACCTTGAATTTTGGAAGAAATACAATTATGATGTGAACTGAGGCTGTGACATCACACATACATTTCTACAACTCTATTATTGGCAGACAATCTATATCGAGAGGGTCAGAGATGAAAAAGCAGAAAGGAAAAGGAAAACTTTCTCTTCCTCCCTAACTCTCTCTCTATATTTCTCGCACACAATGACAGGGAGAGTGAACCTGTCTGTACAAACAGATGAAGGAGAAGGATCAGAGTGGCCTATTGCTGAGAAAATGCCCTTGGGATATGCTGACAAATCGGAAACATGTGCATATGGGGCCAGCATGGGGGATTAAACTGTGATAAAACAGTACCATTTCTTTCTGTATTTTCTCCTGCTCACCGATTTAGAAAACTGCAACAGGTTGTTCACTGCTTTGAGCAGCTTGATGAGAAAGAAGCTTAATATTATCCTGCTTATTTCTCTTTAATTAGACTTTCCAGAGCTCTACCAAAGGACTGTTCCAGCTGCACTGTGAAACCCTGCGAGTTCCTCTTACCACATTAAACTACTCGACTCTAAAAATCTGGATTGGAGGTATTGATAGTACAGGCACCATGCTTTACCAACGAGCCAAAGCTTTTCTGACAGCGTCATACAGGCACTTCATTGTCAAGGCCGCCGGCATCCAGAATGCAACTGCCAGCTGTTTTCTTTGCGGATCAACCCAAAAGAAAACAGCAGGCCAAGGTCAGCACAGACAGGCTTTTCTCCTGCAGCAGACGGATGAATCTCCAAATACAAGGCCAGAAAACAAAAAGTGGCTCTGTCAAAAATGAGAGTGATTATATTCCGCCTGCTCGTGGAAAACTCAGCCATTCTCAAAAAGGCGTGAAAGCTTCTTTATATTCCTGTCCTGTTAATAGATTCTTCATCATCTGAAGATCTCTGTCTGTAGGCGCGTTTCCATCCACTGGTTGTTCAATGCTTTGTCAATTGAAACAGTACATTTTAGCCAAAGAAAAGTTAATCAATTAAACCATAACTCAAAAAACAGTGCAATGGAAATATGCCTCAGGCATGAAGCATGTGATTTCAACAATAGTGTAAGAGGAAGTCATCAGATAAATGGGGAGAAACAAGGAGACCATGATGTTCTTGAAGTCTGCTCAACTTTTTTTTTCTATCATGTCTGATGACTGATGCTCTTGTAATTGCATTATCATGCCGCCCCTGAGTGATTTATAATGGCATCTGACTGTAAAAACACAGCACCAAAGGTTGTCTCATATTATAAGTAGCAACTGGATTTCTGCTTTAATTGATATTTTATTGAATAGATTTTTTAAAGCAATAATTGGAAGGAAGATACAAAGTTTAATGATTATAAATTGTATCTACTGTAGGGGGAGAGATTCTCTTTGTACATTTTAAATCAGTGGTTATCAACAGGTGGAGCCACAGGACCCCCCCACCTCCTCCTGAATAAGAAATTGCAACCCAAATCTTCAAAAATAATAAACAAATCAAATATTTTCCATGAAAAATATTGCAGTTTGGACCTTAGATGAAACAAAATGTGACCGAACAAAGAGACAGGACAAAGCAATCATGTCTTTAAAGCCCATCATGGCAGAATGTGTGCCTTATAATCATAAAAGGGGCTCTACAGAAACCCTAAGTGTATATTCATATATCTAAGTTTACACCATTTTGCCTTTATAACTGGTAAATGCTAGCTGTTTTTTAGCAATCTTGAGAAATCAATTCATGTGAACACTAGCTGTGATTTCCCAAGATAAAGAGATAACTACCAACATTTACTCATTATTATGTCAAAGTAAATTAAATACATGTTTACATGGGCTTTTGCTCCCATTTCCTTCCAAGTTTACATTTAGGAAACACTGAAAAAGCTTTGTGATCCACTCTTAGGTCCCGAAAACACCATCTGAGAACCACAACTTTATCTTGCCTTATTTGAGAGGACAGCAGATAAAGTAGGAAACCAGACAGTGAGAGTAGGAACCTGCAGGGGTGGCAGAAAAATCGGTACAGCATAGTAACGCGATATTTTGTCTGGTGATATATCGTCTCATCCACCAAGTATCAATTTTTTCAAATTAATTGCTAATATGAACTTAAGTCTATGATAATGGAAAAAAAATAAATTGTTTATGGTCAGCAGAGGTGACAGTCACAGAGCAGGTCAAAGTTAGTACAACAAACATGACAGCAACAGGGTAGGGACATTAGGAATGCAAGCAGGGCACGAATGAGATGGACATGACACATGAGGTTTGCAAGAAGTGCTACATGAAAATAATATACTGCATAAATACGACAAACATGAGGGCAAGACTAACGCTGAGTCAGTTGAAAAAATGGTATAGATCGCAATGTATGGTATTGCAATACTCACTGTACTGCAAAATGTTTCAATCACAATAACATCAAATCATGACCCAAGTATTGTGATAACATCGTATCATGGGGCAACTAGTGATTCCCACCCCTAGTAACCTGCAGGTCTGACTTGAACCCCAGCTGCTGTTTGGAGGGTTATAACTCCTGTACGTGGGGCGTTAGCTAACTCTTTTGGCCATCGGCTCCCAACTCGTTTTTGTTTTCAAGAGGAACAACATTCTTATTATTTGCATATATGAGAAGATTATATCCCCTATCAAATAAGGATCTAAGGATGTAAAGGTACGTGTATTCGTACCGTACCGAAGCTCATAAACAGACAGAAAACCAGAGCACAACTCACTGTCACACTGGCCTGGCAACCACAGCAAACGACAGCAACAGCCTGAATATTCCCTGATAAAAGTGTCCTGTTCAGGAACATTTTGTTTCCCAGTAAAATGCAACAGTGGACAAAGACAACAACGCGCTGACATTATTCAGCAGGTGTGTCGCTGACAGCACGTCATCCAGTGAATCAATCAGAGCATTTAAAAAGGCTCCATTCAAACAAGAACGTCACTGTAAAGAGGAGGAACAACAAAAGACTCACCAGTCAGTTGTGAATTTACCATTATTTAAGATCTTTTTATTATTACATTAGTGCTCTGGTTTAATAAATCAAATTAATTCCAATCTTCAACTGTCAGCCTCAGAGGAGGGGGAGAGAGGACTCCATCATGTCTGCAGCTGTGTCAAATTGTCCTCAGATTTCACACGGCTCTAACCTCTTTATCTGCCTAGATGGGCAGTGAAAAGTTCTCCCAAACATTGTAGTAGGTCCCATGGGTTAAAAAAGTAATCCAGTGCTGAAGTTGATGTTGAAATCGGCAGGATAGATGCTAATTAGCATACTTAACAAGCTAACTTATGGTTGTATGATGATGATGTGTTCAAGTTGGCCGGGAAATTTTAGTGTTTAAAGAATGGGTATGAATATGTCAATATTTCAATTAAAATAACGTAGTGATTCAAAAATTTATTAATATTTTTATTCATTAAAGACCTTTTGGAGGGAGGTTGAAGCATTATTAATAATTTAAATGTAATTTATTCAGCCTATTTATTTTAATATAGTTTAATTGGAAAAAAAATCTGTTATTTATTCACTTTAATTATCGTACCGAAAACGTACCAAACTGTGACTTCAAAACCTAGGTACGTACCGAACCGAAATTTTTTCATACCGTTACACCCCTAGAAGGATCTGTCTCTAAATGTGTCAACAACAATGGGAATACTGAAGCCAAAGCCAACTCCTCACTCGTGGAGAATAAAATCTATAGATCAAGTTATTTTCTATGACAGCTTGATTTTTAAAACTTTGTTGACAATGAGGATACAGCTTGAGAGCTTTCCAAGTAACAGCTCTTTGGCAATGCACCTTTAAGAGTAACAAAAGTATTAAACTAATTTCTTATATCAACCTTTCTGTCAACTTTTGACAAACTTCTCAATTCTTAGGCTTCAACCCACCCTACCTACCACCCACACTGCTTACAATTTAGCATTTGTCTCCATTGTGCTGCCAGCAGCATGTGGGAGGGAGATTTGAATTTCACACAGCAACACCTGATGCTTCTGTGTTGTAGCTGCAAGCATCTCATCATGAACCCCAAAGTAGTGTCACA
Source organism: Cheilinus undulatus (assembly GCF_018320785.1). Classification (NCBI taxonomy): domain Eukaryota; kingdom Metazoa; phylum Chordata; class Actinopteri; order Labriformes; family Labridae; genus Cheilinus; species Cheilinus undulatus. The sequence goes on along the minus strand of NC_054873.1, from coordinate 23,630,677 downwards.
ACACAAAAAATCCTCATCGATTTGTGTCTCACAACTACAAACAGCTGAATCTGTGTTTATATTTGTCTTCTTGCCCTCGCTCATAAACTTTTCCACACTGCTCTGAGTTCACACTCAGTTTCCACTTTCCAGATGACTGGTGTATGTGCGGGCTGCTACATTCACTGAGTCCTATCTGTGGAAAGAGGCCCCGCTCCCAGTCACAGGATCACTCCTAATGTGCCTCAGCTTAAAGAGTTAGAGCTTTTCGCACTGCAGACACACAAGCCAACAGAACATAAAATATGACCCCACGCCCAGGTAAATGGCTGTGTTCTCAAAAACCATGACTCCAACACCAGCATATCTTAATGCAAGGGTAATTCCTACATGAAAACCAAATAACTGCACAGGAAGCATACAAACAGAGGCTCAGACTTGGTCTTTAATGACCCCCTTGCCCTGCTATCACCTTGCGATAAAGACCTACTGGAGAGGGAGGAGGGCTGCTGCGTCTCGGCTCACACCCACTTATCCTTTTAAAGACAGAAACTAACAAGGAACCTCACGCAGACTAAGTCATAAAAAGTTTACAGCCTTCGAATGGAGAAATGACAAGTTATCCTGGCATAATTTCAATAGGTAACCAGACCTGCAGCAAACGCACATCAATGATTCATGAAGGCACGGCGCCACACAGTTAATGAACAGAAGGATGGTCTCTATAACAGCACTACTTACACTCTGTCCCAGCCAATGAAAAATTCCTTTAGATGGAGAAAAAATCCTTTAGGTGACACAGATAAATTGGTGCCTTCTCCAGGAGGTGTCAGAAGAAAATCCACAGAAAGGACAGTTTAAAGCACCGGCAGACGACAGGTCTGAGCTAACAGGTCCACTCTCTCCCTCTTCCTGACACAGTGTCATACTACAGCCTGCTCTACAAACTGCTCCACAGCTGGGAGCTCCTCCCATCACACGCTGTCAGAGGAGGGAGGGAGGGAGTAAGAGGGAGATGGATATTCCGCAGGACGACGGTGACTCCTTCTTGACTTTAACCACTAATGCAAAAAGAAACTTTTATCACATGTGAGACAATATGATAGACAACTACGTGACTAAAGCCCAGATCATTTATTTCCCTCCTTTCACAACAACCTAATGGTGTATTTTGTGGGTATTGTGTTTCATTTTTTCATATACATAATCTAATATGTATCCTGGGATTCTCTGATCACAAGACTGGCCTTTCTGCTTTTAAGAAATCACAGGAAACACGTACAAATCATGCACAAACGCAGGCTGAAGTTGTGTAAAAACATATTTGATTAAAGTAGGACATAGATGTTTATTTGCTGTAAACAGGAACCAAATGAATGAGTTTTTTTTAAATGTTTTTAATAAAAAATGGCCTTAGTGCTGCCCTGGGAGTAAGCTTCCTTGTTATTGAGTGCAGACTTAGCCAGCTGCCTGCTACCAAAAAAAGGCTTTAATGATTGTTATTATCAGTAACTGCTCTAATTCAAGTGATAGTACAGAAAATAAACCAAATCTCAACGCTGTACATCATCTACACCAACTTTTTTATTCAAGCAAGAAGCCAACAACTCATACTGAGGCAATGTTAAAATCTGTTTCAGTTTGGGGAACAACCATATCTTTAAGGTTCAAACTGAGTGAAAATGTGGTCAATATATGTCACCAGTTTTGTGTTTTATCTCATGTTAATTGTACCTTGCACAACAATACCTTTTATAATGAAGAGATTCTCCAAAGATTCCTGATCTTGGCCTTAAAACTCTCTTGTGTTTGGTTTGCTTTCTTCTTAAGGAGAGTTTCCTTCATATTCTGAACTGAAATCTGTAAAATCATACACAACTTGATTTCAGCATTGAGCTGCAGCTTATGCATAAGGCACATGAAGACAACACTAAGAAGTGCTATATGAAGTTGAGCTGCAAAGTAGTCCTAAAATAAAACTCACAACCTTAGCAAGGACAATTTTTAGGCCATGACACTGAAAGTACAACACCAGTGATGCAGAAGCATTTCAGAAGAGGTTGTTTGATAGTATATAAACAGGACATTCTGTTTGCACGAGCCACAGCCTCCTCTACTTTCAGCAGACAGAGCTTGGATTTCCGTGAATCCTAAAATTAACAAAATCTCAAGTTTGTTCAGTGTTGGATTTTGATATCACTGAGTGAGGAAAGGAGACATGCATGCTGATTTTTAGAGATATGTCTTGTTTAACTTAAGTGTTACCAAATAACTCCACTAGGCATTTCCAAAAATATTTCCAGAGTAAATAGAGAGAGGTGTAAGATAGCGGGGTGCTGAGGCAGGGACGCCTGTTTCCAAAATAGCAAATGCTAATTATACACTTTAGGCAACTGTTAAGGAGGGAGACGGGATGCCAAGTTTGAGGTGTTGGGATTGTGAACGCCGGCTGAGTGTGTTTCTATGCAGAGTCAAGATTCCTGACGGTCACCTGAGATGTATTAAGGCCGCAGCGATGATACTCACTGCATGTCTCATTTACAGCCTGTGTCAGTTTGATACGCGGCTCTCATTGGACCAGTAACACAGCTCTTGTTGAGCGGGACCACCTGTCACTGCCAGGCAGAGGACCTTATGTAAACAGCCAAGGATGATAAAGGAACCTCAAGCAGACTCATAAACACGTGGCTGAGAGCGGTCAAACAGAGCGTGGCTAGCCATTCTTCATTACTGTTACCCTGTAAACTTCACTGCTCTCAAAATTCTGCTTTAATACCCCAAATTATGTCTTTTTTTAAGGAAGTGCAGCACCAGAGAAAAAGATTCAATAACTGAATAATCATTACATTATATTTTTAAACAAATGCATACAACAGCCATTTTGGTGAAACTTTTAAATTTCATCTATTATGGTAGAAGATGGATTTATTTGACTGTCAGCTGGGCAAAAACAAAAGAAATGGAAAGACAAAGGATTTAAAATCATTATATAATTAGCATATTAATCAAAAATGTGAATAAATCTTGTTGCAGCCCTGCAGGGCTATTTTCAAAGCTAGACAGGGTTACCCATAAATAATAGAGACTTGATGTTTGAGTGTATTGTTTGATAAGGCACTGTAACTGTTGCTTATTATTGGAAAATGCATTCGACAGTTTGTCCTCCACTGGGTTAAAATGAAGGAATGACAGGTCATTTGATCAGCTTTAATAAGTTCCCCAATTTTTTCCCGTGAGATACAGTATGACTGTCACATGTGTGAAAATCCAATTTCACAAGAAGTATGTTGACCAAGCATTTGCCAGAGTACAGAGCCTCCAGATGGCTTATGCCTCCACCAGAGGTGGAAAAAGAACTAGACTATTGTACTCAAGTAAAAGTAAAGTTACTTTGGATAAAATATACTTAAGTAGAAGTAAAAGCACTGGTCTATCATCTACTCAAGTAAAAGTAAGTCATTTAAAATTTACTGAGTAGCTATTTTTGATACCTGAGGGGTTATACAGTAAAATATGATCTTTTCCTTATGTGAAATAACAACAAGAGAATATGAATCTATAACCAGGTCATTTTTAATAAGGTGAGACTTAACCTAAAGTCAAATGCAAAAGCTGTTTGAGGATGAAATTGAGGATCTCTTGCTACTGACCCTCATGTGTGAAAGTCAAACTTCTGGCAGAGGGCTAGGATCTCCTCGTTTTGGCTTTTTGTGTTATTTTTTTTTTACTCAGTACTTGATGCTTTTTAAAATACAGTAAAGTCCAATATTTACCTCAAAATGTACTTATGTAAAAGTAAAAGTACTGATTCTGAAAAGTACTCAAAAAGGTACAAGTACACAAAAAGCTACTCAATTACAGTAATTTGAGTAAATATGATTACTTTCCAGCTCTGATCTATTCAGTCCTTTTAGAAAATGCTTCTTCAGTAAAGGGATATAATAGTGTGAAGAAAATTTAGTGTGCTTCGGATCAGGTGAAATAGGCTGTAAATGTTTGTTTGATGCTTGATCACAATGGCTATGCCCTGCTGCCATGTGCATAATGGACTGCGCTGTGCCCAGTATGATTGCGTTAATATTACTGGGTTGAGAAAGAAGAATTCAAGTGGTTTTTAACTTAGCCCCAAATGTAAAACAACTAACAGACTGCCCTCTTCCCAGCTCCTCTCTCAGCTGTGCTTGACTCAGCCTCTCTTTGCACAGGAGACTCTGGGTGTTCTTTTCCAGGGTTGGGTATTGTTTGAGATTTTTCCAGTACCATTGATCATTTTTAAATGGTTTCAGTGCCTAAACAATGCCTGAATCAATGCCTCTGAGAAAAAATAGTGTATTGAAAGTCAGCAGGAGAATAAAAGCTGTCTGTGTATCGTACATGTTCAGAGGAATATCTTTCAAAGATACCAGAAGAAGATGGGATAAGAAAAGGAATCGGGCTCAAAACAAAATCAACTGTTGCGTCAGACACAACCCATAAAGTAAATGTGTCAACGGGACATTGTCCTTGGTAGGATAATGCAGGCAGAGCACAGGCATTTCTCCAGACAGCAAAATGATTAAAAGACATTTATGCTCAGCTGAAATAAAGTGAATGCGCATAAATCACACAAATTCCATAACTTTTTTTGTGCCTTTCATTTGGAGTGGCAGGGGGTTGCATTGGGATGATGGGGTACCAAAATAAAGCATCAGTATCTGTGTTTGAATTCAGTCCAGTAGGTAATAGATGTGTTGGTGTGGGTACCATGTCTGTACCAGTTTTGAGACTCATCTTTATTCTTTAAAATGAGTATTATTAAAATCGACTAAAGTACTGACTAAAGTGAGTTTGGAAATATCTTCATACCTGATATTGGCAAAAATCCAATATCCTGCATCCCAACCACAGACTTTAGAGATGATTATAGTCCAACACAGGTGTAAAGGCATGTCTGAACAGAGGGAGTCCTTTTCAGATGAGTTTAATTCCTCATCATTTACAGGAGTACTGTCATCACTTCTACAGACAGTGGTGCTACTGCTGGAAACTGACACACACTCTTAAAGGTACAATGTGTAGAATTTGGCATTTTAGCAACATCTAGCGTTCAGATTTTAGAATGAGCCGATCTGTTACCGAAACGTCACATCACTAGGCGACGAGAGCCTGTGAAGACCAAAAAGGATCGTGAGCCGGACATCATTTACAATAGTGACGAGGTGAGGATTTATTCATTCATTTTTGTAACCATTATTTTTATAGATTATAGGTCAGCCTTCTTCTCCACCTGCCTTCCAGGTAGCTTTCAGGACCAGCGGGCAGGTTTGTATTTAAAAATTGTGTTTCGCTCTTTCTGTCCCCAAAACGTTGCCGTAGACAACATGGCGGTTCGTTATGTCAGCCTCCGTGAGGGCGACCCGCGGTAATGTAAATTTAAAAAGCTTTTTTCTAAGTTTGTAAAAAGAAAACGAAAGTTTAAAGGGGATGATTGTACACTTATTTTAACATACTTCACATAGATATATAAACATTATATCCCATGTACACCGTTTCTGTTCGGTGAAATGCAGCCAAATTCTACACACTGTTCCTTTAAGGCACTGATTATAAATATGTGCACATTACACAGCAAAATTTTCATGACAGTAAAAAAAAACTTATACTGTTTCTATTATTTATTACCCCAAGACATTTAAACTAGCATCCATTATATACTCTGCTGCTTAAATTGCTATTTTCTAATGCAAAAACTGTGTTTTTGAGAAACTGTATGTAATACAAAGGCAAGTTGAAAATCACAACACTGGAACGGAGTGTCCAAATTTATTAGGGATGCACAACATTATTAGTATCAGCGAGTAATAACTAAAAGTAAATTAGGGGGTATTGGCAGATAAGAAAATGTCCTAAATCAACTGTAAATATCGGCGTTATGTACAAAAAAAGTTTGTGGCGTTTTAAGCAACAGACCTATGTCAGTGGAAGAGTTTTATTTTGTTCATATCAGCACATCAGGTAAAAAGTCCAAGATCATACATTCCTAAATTTCATAACTATTACAATAAAACAATTTAACATAAAATATGAGGAGGAAAAAAAAAAGCTTGATCATTGTTTGGTCATGTTTCACACACAGCTGGCAGAAGTGCTGACAAGTCAGTCTACATAAACGAATAACCGTGGATAAATTGGGGTGCAGAGATAAGCCCTCATGTTTCACATATTAGCTTAATGGAAACACACCAGATAGCAGCTTTAGGGCCACTTAAAGAGACACACAGGCTGACAAAAGCACTAAAGACATCAAGCAACTCTGGCACCTACTTCTCTGCTTCATGTTAGCTCCTCACACTGACATTCATTAGCTCAGTTTTACTGCAGTTAGGAGTTAGTTTAAAGAGCACTCCTCGCCCGGTATGTTAAATCACTGTAATTTTATGATTTATGCCCTGAAAAACAACTTGGTGCACTTCCTCCTTCTTGGTTGCTTTTTATCTCTCCGGGCTGCTTCATGCATTTATCTTAGTAGGTTTATATCACTGGAGAAGTGTACTAGGAGCTGCACATATGGAGTCTGGAGCTAGCCTTTTTCTTCCTTCAGTAGCACAAAAACATCAAGACCACAGCATGTTTTCAGCATTAAAAGTACTGTGAACATGAAAGGGAAAATATTCCCACTTAAAGCAAAAACACTGCTGTGCATCTTGCAGGTTGTCAGTAGTGGTGTGGCAACAGCAGGTCAACACTTAACTTCAAGCATCTGTTCGGCGCTAGATGCTAAAATGAAAAATCTCAGTAAATAAACTAAGCTGAAGATTCTTTCAGAGTTTCTCAGTCAAAGCCTCACCTTGTTTTCACTCTGCTGAAGTTTGTCCCCTGGCCTGATTTTATGAGCCTCAGTCTTTATGTAAACCAGCTCACTGCAAAGCACTGAGGATGATGAGTCATTATTTGTACATGGTTTGGTTGTTTAACCCCTAATTTACAGTTTCCTCTTAAGAAATTTTAAGGTTAACCTCAGACCACACTGTAAGTATCGGCCTCCACCGACTCTTCATTAAAGCTATATAATGTTTGAACAGAGCAAAACACTTTGACACAAGTGTCATTTGATCCCTCTACGAGAACATACTTAGAATATTTACATTTTTCGCCTGGTCTCATTATCCTCTAGTTCTTATGACTCCTGGGTTCCTGTGTTGGGTAGTACTTTTAAATGTAACTTATACTGCGTTACATACTGAGAAAAGTAATTTGTCATGATTTTGTGTTACCTGCTGATAGGCTAACACGTTAGAGCTCTTCTGTGGTACCAAATATTAAGACTCTGACCATATGTTCCACTTTTCAGTTAAAAAAAAAAAAAAGGGCATAAAGGGACTTCATGTCCCTCTCAGTAGCTCAGTAAGCTAGCAACATGCACTAACTGCTGTGTTCACCACGTTAACAACAGCTACATACAGGAAAGAAGAAAGGACAAACAGTGCAGATACTTTGTGAAGTTTTTTTTTCTTTCTCTCTTTTGTGGCCACAACAGAAAAATTGAATTTGGAGGTTTTTCTTTCAGTAATGAATTACTTTAAAAGAAAGAGGTAACTAATAACAGATTACTTGACTTGAAAAGCTAACACTTTACGTTACTCATTACAACAACAAAATAATCAGAGAACGGATCATTTTGTAACACGTTACCTCAACACTGCCGTGTTCTCATAATGTCATGTGATTTTTAGTTTTCGTGATATCTTATTATGTCTTATATGTCACGGTGTCTGGGCTCTTATGTTGTTGGGCTTAAATATTTTTGTTGGGCTGTTGATGTTTTTGAGTGTCTTGTTGTCTTTGTATTTGTTTGGGTTTCAGGGCTTTGTCATGTTTGTATCTGCACCTCTCAAATAACTTTATATACTTTGTTTTCAAAAAAGCTATTGCTACTACTACTACTACTAATAATAATAATAATTTAGTGCTCTATGAGTATATTTATCACATGGCATGTCTTTATTACAATATTAAACAAAATTATAACACGTCACATTTTGTTTCATATGGTGCAGGTATTTGATAGAGTTAGGTAAAAAACAATTTACTTAATTATTGTAGGATTTTAAATGTAAACTGCATATATTAAAGCCGTAATAAACTCAATGCATTTCTTTCATATGCTAATACATATGGCAGATATCTAAAATACTGCAAATCAGTTTTTTTCAATCATGCTCAGCTTTATATTCAAGAAAATAAAATATTCATAGTATAGTAATCTATCGGGCAGGATGGTGATACAGGGGATAGCACTGTTGCCTCACAGCAAGAAGGTTTCTGATTGAAATCCATGCTGGACACAGAGCCTTTCTTTTTTTCTCCCTTTTTATATTATTTCTTGATAGGACAGCTGGAGAGAGACAGGAAATGTGGGGAGGGAGAGTGGGGGAAGATCGGGAATTGATCCCACAACAAGTGTGCAGTGGACTACAGTCTCTGTAAATGGGTGCCTGCTCCACCAACTGAGCAAAAACAGCGACTGGAGTTTGCATGTTCTCTACAGAGATGCTGGATTCCTCCCGTAGTCCAAGGACGTGCTTGTGAGGTTAATTGGTAACTCTAAATTGCCCGTTGGTTTGAATATGAACTTGCTTGTTAGTCTCTAAATATCAGCCTGTGACTGCCTGGCGACCAGTACAGCGTGTACCCACCAGTAACAGCTGGAAAAGCTTCAGCCACCCGCGACCCCAAATGGACTGTATCAAATAAAGGATGGATGGACAATCTATTACTGATCCATTTTTTATGCATCCATCCATCTTAAATCAAAGTGTTTGCTGATATCTGCCTTATCAGTCATAATCTATAAAACTATTAAGGGTTAAAGGTGGAGGTTTCACCAAATAAGATATTTGATGGCATCATCCCTGTCTTAAGAGTCAACTCTTAATTTCTCAGTGTTGTCTAATATCACATAAACCAAACGATGAACACATTCTTTTTAAGACTTTAGGAAAGAAATGCTGCACTTTGAGTATTTCCTGTTTCAAGTGTTGTTAAATGAGCTGTTGGGAAAAGTACCAGTTGAGGTGGCAGTGTGACCCACAAGTGAGTGTAGTGACTTGTTCTCATTTGGGCGCTGAGTGTGACTGGTTCAGCATGTTGGGTGAGTAACACCTAACATATGATCAATCATGCTCTTCTCTATAAGTGAGGTAAAGGGTGCTTGTTTAAGTATTTCATCCTGCCTTTCATCCTTTTGGGGAAAAATGACACTATGGTTTCTCTACATGACACATGCATTATTCCACTACACCTGATTCTGATGCTCTCCAGCAGAGTGGGCTTGTGGGATGAGTGCCCTCTGGCAGAGAGGTTATGCCAGTGAACAACCTGGAGGTGTGTGAGAGCTTTCACAGAGAGCTGAGCTTTCAGAGCTTTGTGACTCACCCTGGGTCCTTTCATTACACTACATGCTCATTTTATCTCTGCCACCATCCTATCTATTACTCATAGTCTGAAACCAGCATCGGAGTTCCCAGCATTACCAGTCACATGTCCACTACGTCATCATGCTGTTTGTGTGACTAATCTCCCCATGCTCTCTTTCAGGTGTTGTGTTGCAAGCACCTGTTTTCCTCCTCTCCTTTATCTAATTTGTCTTTATCCACAAAGGGAAATATGATTGTAGTATCTCTGACTGCCAAACTATTTACTGGATTATCACTTTGTAAAAGCAGAGCCAACGGCACAGACCCAATCGAGTAGGCATGCTTGAAATTCAACAGATAGAGCGAGAGGAACAGCTCGGACGCTCCTCAGGTGGCCCTTCATGTCCATGTGGCAGCAGCTCAACTTTCCTGTGTTTTCTACCTAAGGTCTCCTCCCCCACACAAGCTCACCACATACAGTAACAACCACGTCCTTCTCCTTCCAACAGAGGGGGGATTTAGTCAAGCTATCTGTTCTTTTCTAGGGACAATATATTGAATTAATCTGACCAACAATGTCTGCAGTATCTCTCAAACCGCATGCCAAGAGAGTAAAGGGGTTTAGGAATTTTTCAGCCATAACCACTACAAAGGCATCAGACATTACTGTCTGGTTATTTAATCCATCCATCAACTCTACACTCCTTGTCTTTTGTCACCACTTAGGAAACCACGTACTTAAAAAATGGGAACTTCTTTATTAGATAAGACAGAACAGCCTGTTTTTTAGGTCAATGTCAATTTTTCAAAAATTCCAGGAAGGAAAGTGCAATTGGGTTTTGGACTTGTTAAGTAAAGGAAAAATAAAGTTGTCTTTGGTAAAGGAATCTTTGATAGTTTTCTAAAATTATAGGATGTTCTATAGGATGACTGATCATAGGTTCTTTAGGTACGGGTCAGGACGCCCCAGGTGGGTGCCAAGATAGTGAAGGGGAGGTTGCAAGAGATATATTTAAAATGATTTCAAATAGTATTTTTTACCCATTATTGTAAACATAAAAACATAAAAAGTGTTTGATTTAGAATTTTAAAAAAACTTATGCTGAACTTAAAGTGTGTTAAAAAAGTCTTTAAAAAGTGATTCTATGAAAACATTTTTGTAAGGTTCTGCTCACAGAGACATCAGAGTACTTATGTCTATACATGAACATTAGCTGCATTCTGCCTCTAGTCATTTTTACAGTAAAGTACTTACAGAATGTAAAGTGAGGGCACTAGGGCTAGTGATTTGGGAAGATGATTTAATTGCAATTTTTTTCTCAAATACTGCAGTTGCGATTTTATTATGAACTTCATTTTTAAGTTCCTCATCCTATGTACAGTTCTGTGCAGGACTTTAGACACGTTTGAGCAAAAAAAACTGATGCTGAATTATGGCGTGATGTGATGATTAAGCCTCCTGAGGGCACTTTGTGGAAAGGAGGTTCAACACAACCCTGGTCGTGCTCTAGATGTCCTTGCATATTACCTTCTGGATGTGACATTTGAACACATGCTCAACTTTTTTGTTTTATTCACATTCATCTGATAGTCATTTTACTGAGCTGACCCATGTTTCCTTGGTGGAAATGCATCCAGTCATGTTTGCTGTGATGGGGAATCTGTCTATTTAAAGAGATCTAGATAATTTGTTTCAACTCAGTAGAGCTGGTTGTTTGGCTCCCAAATCGCTCTTCATTTTTCAAGAGTTTGTTTTTTTTTAAATGAGGAATGAAAAACAACTAAGGATGGAGGAAAGGAAAATGGCACTTAAATGGAAGTTAGCTACTGTGGCTAGGGCTGAGTAATTTGACATATTGATCACCTCCACACCAGTTAAACCAGGTAAACTGTAGTTAAAAAAACTTTTTCCTTAAGTGTAGCGATGGTACTCAATGTAAGAAGAAATTTTCTGATGAAAGTTGCAGCATACAGGTCCATTTAAAGCTATTAAGTACTAACTTCTCTCAGTTCTCATTCATTCCTAACCGTTTGTCACCTATGGAGCCTTCAGTGTCATTGAATGCAATCAACGTATATATAGACCAATTCATTGGGAATTTGCAAAAAGGGGATGGGTACCTTGCTGCACCACTGCGTTCTCCACTGTCTCTCCACCAAAAATAAATCTGAACTCAAAAACAAAACCAAGCTGGCGGCTCATGAGAGCAGAATACTTTGCAGAGAGAGCAAATCATCATCGAAGTCCAGACCTGTTGTTCAGTAACAACTAAGTGAGCATAGCTGCCTTGTTACCCGCGTCTTGTTAACATTCCTGCTCAAAGTTTTACTTCTTTTTTTGTTTAAACATTGTGGAGCAATAGCTGCAACTCCAGATCATGGGCTTGCTGTCATTGCGCCATAACACCATAAACATTTTCCCATCCACGTCTCTGGAGAAAGAGCTTGTTATTATCTTTCCATTCATCCTCAAAAAACATTTCACATTATTTCTTCATATTTTGATTGACACAGCATTGATGCGTGGTACCTGCGAAACAGTATCGGTACGCAATGGTACCCATTTCTGGTACTTTTGTGTGTTTATATGAGTTAATAAATGTTATTTCAGTTTTTTTTTAATCCCAAAACCCCTGAATTTAAGATCTATTTCTCTATATCAAAACACTGGAAAATATCAAATATATCAAAACAACATCAAACACCACTTGTTAAGTAAACTCACAAGTGTTTTTAGAAATAACATGAAAAGCCTAAACTACAATAACTACCAAGTATTTTTTCTTTAAATTGCTCAAGTTAAAACCCAGCCCTACTACTTCATATTCCTCTGCTTTCCCCTCTTGGAAAAGTTAGTGTTTGGGTCCACTGAGGGCAAACAATTTTAACACAAATAAATTACAGAGGATGGAATCAAAATAAAAATCCTTCTTGATCCATCCATCCTGACAGAGCTTCATATGGCACCAGCTGTGCCAAGTTGGAGAAATGGAGAACAACTTTTAACTCCATCTCTGTGAGGTGGCTGAGAGAACAAACTTGTGCCTTTATCTGGTGTATTTCCATGGTTGATATTAGTGATGTGTGATAAGTATTTTTTTTAACCAATACTGATAACCGATAATTTCCTACTCCTCATGACCGATAACCAATAAGAACCAAAACATTGTTTTCAATTTTTGATCTTAAAAAAGAAGTTATGTATGTATAATATGTAGTGTGCAAAGATATTTATAAGTAATTCTTTTTTTTTTTTTTTTTTAAAGATTTGTTTTTTGGACATTTGTGTGCCTTTATTGGACAGAGGAGGATAGTGGATAGAGTCAGAAACGGGGTCAAGAGTGGGGGAGAGACATGCGGTAAAGGGCCTCAGGCTGGATTCGAACGCGGACCGCCCGCGTACATGGGGGTTGCCTTTAACCACTAGGCCACCTGCTCCCCATTTATTAGTAATTCTAACTGACATCACTTATACATCAAAAAACAAAGAACTATTTTGACTTTACTGTTATTTTTTTAGTTAAACATTTGTGTACTGAACAAAGTACAACATACACAAACAACTGACATACGTGTTCCCCCTTTTCTCTTGAAATGATTTAAAGTTTCTTGACAAAAGGTCAAATCTGACATTTCAATCAACTAAACAAGAATTTAGCTGACTTATGTCAAATCAGACATAAAACCAAATGATAACAGGCTGTCATGCTTAACAAATGGAGATGTTTGGGGGATCTGGGTTTTTTCTTTGTTTGTTTTTGCTGCATAATTCAGAAATAAAGAGAGCTGATGTTTTCACAAAGATTAGAAAAATGCACTGACAGAAGTCATATCGGAAATAGGTTAAAATGTTAAGTACACCGTGGTCCATGACTAAACTTCTGTTCCTAATGTCGATCAGACTGAATGAAACCATGTCAAACAGAGCAGGCAGGGATACGTCTATCAAAGTAGCGATGGATCAGGAGACGGTGAGACTGATTTTGTCATTATTAGCATTGCGCCTTTTGGCTCTGGCAAACCTGTGTTTTCCAATGCCTGCTGAATCAGCAATCTGCCTGGTATTAACCTTTGGCTTGTTTCTAATGCCCATGGCTAAGGCTAGCGGCTACTGCTGCTGCAATTTAACGGCGTTAGGATGACTTTTAAGTGACATACGATCTGTTGTGTTAAAACTTAAGGACGTTTTTCCTCTCTTCTGGATCTTTGCGGGGGAAATTTTATAAACACTATTGTATTATCCTCTCTGTAAATACTGAATAACTCCACCGGGTTGTTAGCCTCTTAGCACTGAGGCTGTTTCCGATTCTTCCCTGGTGCTTTACAGCTGGTCACGTACCACGGCGCTACCTACTGTTTCAGAATGTGTAGTCTTGTGAGAAAGAAAACAAACACCTTTATTATCGGTGGATTTTATCTGCTAATATCTTATTATCGGGATAATAAAAATATGTAAAATATATGCAATATCGGCTGATAATTCATCAGTACCGTGCATCCCTAGTTGATATCCACATAATGCATGGGCAAATCACTGTGTTTAAAGTGCAGTTTCTGAGTGAGAGAGGTAGAGAGAAAGGGAGGAGGTTGAGCAAGCAAGAGAGAAGGAAGCAGCGGGCGCTGTTTTGAATCATCAGTCACACTGCTTCCTCAGATTAGAAGTATTGCAGTGACAAGTCTTGCACGTCACAAATATTGCAGCGCGATGTGCATCGTATTTTGAAGGGTTGAGCCATACCTTCGACCTTTACTCCTCAGCTATGCTTGCTCTGTTGATTGAATAAGCTGCTTTTGATAACGCTCTCGTGTGTGCAACGCGGTGTTCATATATCTGGCATGGAAAATCACCAACTCCTCTACCCTTTCACAGTCACAAGGATGAGTTTACGTACCAAAATGTACTGTTTGATTTTGAGTGAATCAAAACTTTTACCAGAGGAATTTGGTCAGTACCCATCCCTATTAGCAAAATGAGACAAAACAATCAAAATTCAATATTTTTTTTCAAAATCTTTCAGCTTAGATAGTTTAATCTGATATTGTGTTGGTTATAGTATACAATGGTTTAATAATTGCTAATGAAATTGTAATATTGGGGAATAAATTTGCATTATGATTACCTTCCTAAATTGTTCAGCCCTACTAACCACACACTCTTTGACATGTCAACATTGCTGACTGCACTGTAGCTGTTGTTCTTAGCGGCTCCATGGTGGGTACGTTTGTTAAGCTGTAAAAGTTTAGCATTGGATGAAGTTGCCTCCACATCACCACAGCTGTGCTCATTGCTGCACCATCGCGTTCTCCACTGTCTCTCCACCAAAAATAAATCTGAACTCAAAAACAAAACCAAGCTGGCGGCTCATGAGAGCAGAATACTTTGCAGAGAGAGCAAATCATCATCGAAGTCCAGACCTGTTGTTCAGTAACAACTAAGTGAGCATAGCTGCCTTGTTACCCGCGTCTTGTTAACGTTCCTGCTCAAAGTTTTACTTCTTTTTTTTGTTCAAACATTGTGGAGCAATAGCTGCAACTCCAGATCATGGGCTTGCTGTAATTGCGCCATAACACCATAAACATTTTCCTATCCACGTCTCTGAAGAAAGAGCTTATTATCTTTCCATTCATTCTCAAAAAACATTTCACATCATTTCTGTCCAAGGTGACAAGACCTTCATGTCAAGCACACTCACACCTTAAAGGTATTCTAAGTGCATTATTAAACTCCACTCAGCTGATCACGTCACTCTGTCAGGTGAAATGTTGGACCTGTTCTTGAGTGTCAGCTATACATTTATGGATGCACTTTTCATTAAAAGCAGAAGAATAATGGCCTGAGGGATAACATGCTGGGAGTCCTTCATGTCTCAAAGAGCAATTACCTTCACTGTAAACATGACCCATTCCCCAGTGGGACATCATACAATGACCCCTACAGTCCCACATGGTTGCTATTGCCCGGGACCCTAACCCAGAATGTACCCTGATCCCAGAGGTCTGATAAAATTGTGATTTGAAGATGCGTTAGCTCATCATGCTGACACAAAAAAATCTCTTCTACTTGAGAAAAACTCAATGAAAAGACAGGACAGTGTGAAACAAAAGAGTGATGACTCAAATAGAGGGAAAATCCTGAGGATGAATAAGTTATAAGGCCATCTACATGTGGGGCAGACAAGACATAAAATATTAAGTCAGCATCTGATAAAGCGCAAGAGTTAAGGTTAAACAACTCCTGAAAAAGCCCTACTGCACATTTATAACCAGCCCACTTTGGTCCTGTGCCAGAACATCACATCCTGTTAAACACAATGAGAAGGAAGAAAAAGTGTTTGGCCAACCGTCTCTATAAAGCGCCGTATATTACTGTTAAATCTGGAAGCGTTAAAAAAATCTGCATGCAGATAACACCTACTGCATCATTCATCTAAGCTTCATGACTGTCATTGTACACGCCCAGTTTTTGTGGAGCAGGCAAATCAAAGTAAGACATATGTTCAAAAGAAGTCAAAAAAATAATCATCTGACAACAGCCTGCTTATCATAATAAAAAAGTAAAATAGAGATGAAAAGAATCTAATTTAAATGAAAAAAATGACTGCAATCTATGATAAATTATGCAGAAGCAATGTGAAATCACTTTACACCACAGGCAATTTTAGCTTTCCATGACACATGCTGAATTAGCTCTGAGCCAGCACGGGGATCCGTCTCATCTTTACCATGGAAACCAACACCATACTACAGTATATGCACACACCGCAGGAGCAATTGCCATGGCATCCAGTGTTGTGGCGACAAGAAGCTTTCAGCGACCAGACCAATTTACTCAGCAGCTGAGTGGACACTCAGTCAAGCTTCTGTCTATCACTCCTCTATTTAACTCTTTCTCCCCCGCTCTGCTCCCCTTTTACTCTCTTTTAACTATGAAATTTCTTTTGTCATGAGCCAAAAGAATTACCTTTTATCAGCAGAGGATGAGGTCTTGCAGTGCACTGTAGGAGCGGCTCGCGGTCGAGTGGTGACAGAGGAAAAAAGAAGCTCTGCAGGGATCCCGAGAGATGCTCAGAGATGCAGCTGAACCGGCGCCGCACGCACGCACGCACGCATCCACCACCACCACTATCGCCACCAGTGAGAGCAGCCGCGGCAGCAGCAAATCGGAAGGGGAGGGGAAAAATGTGGAAAAAAAAAAAAGCAAGAGAGGGGGGTTGCTCTATCAGCAGCAGAAACATTACATCATTGACTAGGAGAGGAGTGGACGGAGGAAGGGAGGTGCTCCTTGTAGCAGCACTCTCTCTGTCACTGCTGAGCTCTTTTTAGAGCATGCATGAGCCCAAATTTAATATTTATGATCCGGCAACTGTAAAATACCCTCAGTGGTTTGAGTCAGACCATGAAATAATTGAATCAAGTGCTGATAATTGTGTATTATCATTGAGGCTTGTTGTCAGAATGGATATGATGTACATTATAATGTGGCTTATCCCTCTGGGGCGAAGGCTATACATGTGTGTCTGTATGTGTGTCTTTGCCTAGGGCAATGCGAGCCGACACAATGTCTTTTCTGTGTGGTAATTCAATTGCGTGACCAGTACTTGCTCAGAAAGCATGATGATATTCAACCTCTGATAAAGGTCGTCTGAGATTCCTTACAGCAGCTCTGAGAGAATATAGGTACAAGAGTTTGGACCAAACATCTGCTCACACTGAGTGTATTTCAACTTGGCTGTCACAACAAATCTGTCAGAAAGTGCAGAGTGAATGTGATGATTTGAGCACATCTGGCAGACAGAGTCTGGCCATAATGTGAAGGATGTAATGGTCACCTTTTCCCAGTGGTTATCTGTTAACCACCTACACCCCGGTGCACCTCAGACCATCACCACCACAATCACCGGACAACAGCGCTCACAACAATGGTTAGTGAGAGCCACAGGATCCTCATGCTTCATAACAAATACAAACACACGCCCACAGGTATTTTCATCCAGTCAAAAGGACAAACATAACCGAACCAGAGAGAGCAAAATATTTTCAAACAGAAGAAAATAACACCGCTTTCTCAACCTGCTTTAACTGGTCTCTGTGAGCACACTGCAAAGATCCTACTGCACAGAGACGAAGGATAAAACTCATTTTATCAGCAGACTTTTTCTTGATTATTTGATGAATCACATGGCCTGGAAAACATCAAATGAAAGATACCAAGCACGCAGATCGCATGGCTTGTCCAACAGTCCTACGGCCACCATAGGATAGTTTATTCTATTATTAAACAGCAGATAACTGAAACCACTCGCATTCATGACTTTGCCTTTGAAATATCTCCAATTTTCACTCGCTTTCTCTTGAGCCCACCAAAGTATCAAAGCTCTGTCTTAATTTAAAGGTCATTCAGCGTGCTTACCCACCTGACCTGTTTGGTTCAGTTACTCAAATCCAAGCCAAGCCAACAACAGAGGCTGCTTGAGAAGGTGAGTCTCAGTCCGTGAAAACATAAACCAACATTTCTTAAACCCAGCTGCAAAAAGAATTGCCCTTTTTGGATCAAACCGGCTATCCTAACCAGACTAATACGTGTACAACCACAGGCAGACCTGAGGGAGCTTCAGAAACAAGTTTCTTTGTATTTCTTTCTCTTATCAGTCTGCTGTCTGTATGAGAAATGCTAAAAAGGTTTTGAACATCCAATGTTTCCCATACATGAACTTCACCTGGGCACCACTCCCTGGTAGGCTATGAACGTTAAATTTTTTGATTCATTTTTGCGAAATGAATCTGAAGATGAAATGAAAATGAAAATGAAAATTTGTAGAGTGATCCAAGCTTAAGCCCTGATATACTTCTTATCAAATCTACATATCTACCTATGAGGCCTACATATGTACCCTGCTGTGCTCCTCCTCTAAAATGTAACTATGCCTTGAAACAACACTGACTGCAAGTCCTGTGATTGGTCCGCTGAGTAGCATTGGGTTACTGCCAGTCTCTGGGTGATATCTACTACATGTATATTGTGTGTACTCTAGAAAATTTAAGTGGCTGCAGACAGCTGAACTATTTGTCAAATCTACTTGCAGACATCCAAAAATATTGCCAGTGCATTTCCTCAGTGGAAAATACAGATATTTCTTTGTAATGGATAAAAATGTTCAAAACCAAGCCTTGAATAAATGTCTAGAACTTTCTTAGTCATAACTGTAGGTACCAATAATTAACAAGAATTCCTTCTTTAACATATGATGTGTTAAGGTACAACAGCTGATAAAGCAAACACAATGTAATTAAGTGCATTATAATGGGCTGCAGCTGCATCCCCTCATTTAGTGTGACATTTGTGACACAAAAACTAATGTACACCCTTTACATAAGTAATTTAAACAAAAACATATCTGTTGTCCATAGAAAGTCAATGCCAGAACCAATTGACCACAGAATCTCTGATGTGACTGAACCAAAATATCAGCATAATTTCCAGTTAAATAAAAGTAGGAGTGAAGATTAGATTGGGTGCATTAGTCATGGTCATGTTTAAATAATGAATTTAATCACTTAAAAGCTTTTAAATGATTTTCATCTTTCCAGGAACAGAGTGTCCAGCTCCTCAGCTAGTATGCTTTAACTGAGTTACTATAACTATTAATTTTCCAAGAAAAATCTATTGTTTATAAAGCAAATGATACAGCCAGAACCTCACATTTGTAGGTATTATGTTGTGTCAGTTAAAGATATTCATTATATTGAAGAACATGACTGGCAGTTTGCAGCTTACTACCTATGACCGTTGTTCAACATGACTGGCAATTTGCTGGCTCGATGATTACAGTCGATTGTCTCAGTAGTGTGTACCAGAATTATCACTAGGTTGATCTAATACTTAACATTTTTTTCTATCAATTCAGGCCCACAATTTTGGTGAAATGCTTGGTCTAAACTATGAAACAGTTAATAGTTATTGCCTTTGCGCTATAATGCTCTTTCACTCAAATGTTACTAACAATGGATAAATAGCATTGGAAGCACCTCATAGAAGCAGAGTGGTTTAGCATCATTTTTTATAAAAAAAAAACAACAAAAAAACAAATATATAAATATAGGGATGAAGTTGTATATAGACTGTGTCAGATAATACTTACACATGGCTGGAGCATTTGATGATAAAATTCAGCACATAGATATAGATGTTAACCTGCAAAGTGCGTCAAATCTTGATGGTACTAACAGTGCTAACTTTAGCCACATTCTGCAGACCAACTTTGCACACTGCTGTTCTGATCCAGTCTGAAATAAATAATATAGTGTTCAATTTTGGCTGTTTCCTGAGTGTTTCTTAGACTAGTCATCTTAACATAATTATGATATTTTTTTGACTGGATTTAAAATTACTCCCCTAGGAACATCACTTGTATACGTAGTGGCACTGACCTACTGAAAATCAGCTTTAAGCTAACGCTGGAACAAAACATAATTTGGCTGCTTTTATAGTACAACCGCAAATAAAACAACCAAACACAAAAATCTTCTACTTTATTTATCAGTTAGGTATGTTTATTAACACAAAAAAAAGACAAACTGGAGGGTTTGCATTACTTTGAAGGATAGTTGGCACTGTTTGACATGAAACACAGCTATAACAAACCAAGGAGTCCTTTAATTTTAGATCTGATGCCTAAGTAAACAACAAAGTGTGGCCTGTCTAATATCCAAGAAACGAGCAGCCGCAAACTTATCTTTATTCAATTTTCTCTACAAACAAGAAAACGTTCAAAAAGCCAAATGAGTGACATCCTTTGGACACTCTGAGATAAATGACTGGGCCTAAATGAAAAAAGTGTTTTTTCTATATGGCACACAAGACAACTCAGAGTAGTTCACAAATAGAATTTGCAGATGCGACCTTCACAATCATAAGTCACAATTCACCCCAAATGAGGGGGAAATAAAAAGAGCATTGTCTTCACAACAACAACAAGAAGTGTACAGTGAAACCAGTGTCACTCTTTAAAATGGAGAGTACAAAATTCCACACATGCCAAATATGGTAAGTAGGCTGGAATGCAGACTGTACTCAGACAAAGCTGCGTGGTTTCCAGCGTGTGACACTATTCAGTGAATGACGTCCCAGGAAGAAGGGTGTACCCCATAAATGTAAACAGCGCTGCACATGGACCTGACCTTTGCTAACACAAATTAGCTGAACCCCTTATGACCGCAGGGGACAACAGTCGGGAAATATTATTGCTGAAGCACACAGAAGATCATTCTACACTCAATGAAAAGCCTCTTTCCCAAGAACTGAAGTGTCTCACTGTTGCAAATGGATTCAAGCATTTCATTTCAAAAGAAACAAAATACAATGGCAGTATTGAAAGACACAAGAGTGACCTTGACATGAGACCATCATGCTCTCAAGGATCTCACAAAGTAACTTTGATGGTTTCAAATGAAACTGTGTGATACCAAGTTTGAGCAGTAAAACACAGGCAGATGTGAAACTCTGACAAATGAATACAATGAAATAGCAAAAAAAATTGTAATGCTCTAATTCATGTTTCCTGCACGCACGTTTTTCTGAATATAGAATGAAATATTCCCAAGGTATATTTATATCTTTTGTTTGAAATTGGACTGAAGAAAAGTGCTAAAAAAAAAAAGAAACAGTTAAGTCACCAAACATTTTCCTGGTGTCCTGCTAAAACCTAGTATCTCCATTTTTCATTATTTTATCTATGTTTTTATAAATCAGTGCTACTGGTCACCCTTTACATCTGTCAGTGGGTTTTAACAAATTTCAAAGCAATAAAAGGTGTGATAAAGATGCTGACCATGACCATTAATTGAAAAATACAGCATTTGTTTTCCATTCCCTGAGAAGTGGTGATTTTGGAGTTACAAGGTTTTGGCCCAATGCAAACAATTTGATGGTTGCAGCTTCCTGTTTGTAGGGACTTGCAGGGTGGATTTGCCAGTTTTGAGGAAAAAAATAATCTTCAAGTTTTGGACAGTTGGTTAGAAAGAGGCATTTGGTTCATTATTTGCTACAATTCATATCTGCTACCATTCACAAACAAGTTAAAAACACTGCAAAATTTATTAAATACTTTTCTACCAAATAGAAATGCAAGTAGTTATTATTAAGCATACATTTGTTCTCAAAACCTGTACACTAATCTATTTTCTTAATGAAGTGTAATAAAACATCCTCAGAGGTAAGAGGAGGTGCTAATGAATTATTCAAATATCACACACGCAGGGTGATTTGGTAAACTAGGAGAGGCGACATGGTGTTGATTGATGACTTCTACTAGAGCATCCTTGGTCCCCTCCCCCTTCACAGCCCCTAAAAAGACTACTCCTGAAATTCAAAGGTCAAAGGCGATTGCTATCCCCTTCTATAGCTACTGAACAGCCTAAGAGTAATCAACCATCATGACATACGCTCCCGATGCACTGTTGTGTCACACATAGAGGTGGGATCTACACTAATATTGATACTACACACAGATGATTCTTATTAAGGAAAACACAAACCCATGAATGATCTCTTTCGAAATTCAAAACTAATCAAAATTTATTCATAGCCATAGTTTTTATAAAGTTATGGTTAAATAATATCCCTACCCTTGCAAAGGTTAATATAGTAAGTGGTCCTCGCCATCTGCAAGATAAAGTAATCCCACTGCTTAAGAACTGAGGAACATTTTAAAAGATAGCTTTCCACCTCATAGTCTGCTTTTATTTATGTACCATTGATAATAAATGTAAGCTGTCATATGTGTTCTTATTTCCAATTGAACTCTGTATTTTGTCAACTTCAGACCTAAACACATGTCCTGCTTTATGTTAAACTAGATAAACACTGAGGCCCATCAGCAGATGGCTTAAACATTTGTTTTAAGGAAGTGCTACTTCATTGGCCTCCTTGTGAATAAACAGCCTTTCCTTGTGTAAACTTTTTGTCTCACTTGTTAACCTGTGTCACATCCCTGTGCATTATTCTACACATGCCAACTAAAGACTGTAGACAGGACCTGGACATAGCGACTGTGGCTATGGCCACCGGTTTGCATGGTTTGAAAAGCCTTGAGTTTAGCTTTTGCTCCTTTGCCTTGTGGGTTTTTGCATCTTAATTCTGTGTCTTGAAATAGTGATCTTAATCCCCAGCCTACAGCGTTTTCAGCTGATAGATAACAGAGACCGCCTTTGGCATCCTTCTCCAGGGTCTTACTAGCTCTGGTCCAGCTGCTGTCATAAAGCTCTCGCTTTGTGGGGCATTCAAAACACAAAATCCTTTCATACCAGTCTTTGGTATGTGACCATATGTGTGAGTAAGGCTATCTATAGATAGAAATCTTAAAATAAGACTCTCTTTACTGAACCAACAGGTTTGCTCTAGATAATCATAAATGCCACTTGCAGCCCAGTATCCTTCTGGTTTGCTTAAATAAAAACAGGTGGAATGACATACTGAGAATAAGCATGTGGAGGGTTTAAAACGTTATCAATGTGTCTTAACAAAAGAAAAGCTGAGTATTTCCACCACCTGTAAATGGATTACAGAAACTTAACAAGACTATGACACTGTTCTGGAAACCCCTGATACTAGCCAAATGCTACCTGATCATAGCTGACTGTTGCTGATCTAAGAGTACAGGTAACCTCTCTGGGCTCTTCTGTTAAAGCTCCACCCAACCAGTCACCTTGTTTTCTGACTCTCACTGCAGTATCATGTTCAAGGTTACCGCGGCAACACAGCGATTAAATTCGCCTCTCCATTCAAGTCCTACTCTCGCCCCCCCAAGAAACACTCTTCTTGTCACCACACTGAGTTGACAAAGGAGCCATGTTACAATAAGCATTGTTAGCGGGATCTAAAGAAAGCTCAGAGCCCTTTGGCAATGTGAAACATCAAACATATCGGAGAGTCATGAGTTAAGATGGAAGATAATGAAACTCTGTCTTCATTTTAAAAACGTTAGACAAAGCTGATATGTTCCTGCCATCCCTAACCCTACTACCATGTATGCAGCAAGTGAAAATTAAAACATGCAACAAAAAGCTTTTAAAACAGACATCTTCCTATGATTCTGAATTTTGTACAACTCACAACTCTGAAAAAAACGGTCATTTCCCAGCAAATTCTCCAATGCCTGTCTTTAAAAGTTAAAAGGTGAAAGACTGTATTGAAAATGTCAGCTGGGAGGATACCTGGAGAGATGAGTCATCAGTCTGGCACAGGCCTGGACAATGGCCATCAGGAGGTTGGAGAAGCACAGGGCTAAGGTAAAGTACCAAACTGGCATGTCCTCCTGGACCTGACTAGACCTGACCTGACCTGGAGATGTCATACTTAGGCACCTTTGACTCAGACCAAAACAAACATGGTCCAGTCTGGCCCTACTAGGGGTGTGTACTGGCAAGAATATGTCGGGACATATCCAGATACAGGGGTGCCAATATCGATATATTGACATGTATTGGGATACCATGAGAAAGGTGATACATTGCAATATTTTTTGTAATTATATATATATATATATATAAACTCAAACTACTTTTAACGACACTATTTTGTTGTTGCACGACTAACACACGTGCATTCTGTAGGACCCTCAACCCATCCCGTAGTTTGGGAGATCAGGAAGCTGCTCCAGCTTGAACCTGAAAGTGTTTCAGACAAAAACGAAACCTAAGAACAAAAAAGATCACCTGGACCTGTAAATAAACATAAAATCCAGGCAGCAAAGTGGGTACAGGAAAAAGATCAAACATGTTAATCTCAAATACAATCAGGTAAATAAGAGCAGATAAATAAAATCAGGAAAGGCTCTTTGATAGGAGTATGTCTTAAGAAGAGATTTAAAAGAAGTCACTTACTAAGCCAATCTGATCTCCTCAGGTGGGGAGTTCCAGAGCCTCAGGCCCTGACTGAAAAAGCCCTGTCCCCTTTAGATTTCAGCCAGGCCCCTGGGACAACTAAGAGACCCCTGTCTGAGGATCTCAGGAATATATTTAGTTAAGATTTCTTTGATATCTGCAATGCAAGGATTTGAAATGTCACTTTTAGACTTCCACCAAAAAACTGTCCAAAGAGCTGTGGACAAATGAATGTGATCTTCAGGTTGAATATCTCCCAAAATAATACTGATGAATTTTACAAAGCCTATTCTCACTTTCTGCCTCCCAGGTTAATTTCTTGACAAAGTTTTCTCATCAATCTGTTCCTGTGTTTCTTGTCTGAGGTGAGCTGTTACAACAGCGGTAATTTTAGAGGACTGAAAAAGCAACACATGACAGAAGACACACAGAGCGCTGAAAGAACACTGCACTTCTGTTTGGCTGCTGGAAGCGCCTCTCTGATGTACATCTAATAACAGGGTGAACTTCTGATCAACCATCAATTTAAGCAGACAAGGGAGGAGGCAGCTGGTCTTCTGGCATGCCAAGACCAGCCAAAGAAGGACAAAGCAGTCTCCTAATGTCAGGAGACGGGGTAAGGTCTTCTTTTTCCCAACAACAAATTATATGGCAGCAAATACAATAACTTTTGACTGAAGAGTAGGAGAATAACGGCAAATCCCCATGAGAATTTTGTTGTAAACCACATCTTACTATTCTATATAATGGCAAGAAAAGAGTTCAGTATCTCAGCAGCAGAGCAATGTAGGAGCAGAGACTTTACTAAGTCTTAGAGTGGCTTCATTGTCAGTCTTGCCTGAGTCATTTCATGACATATTTAGGGTATGATACATGCTGCATGGCAATGGTGCAGGCTAGAGCCCGACTGATATGAGATTTTTGGGGCCGATGCGGATATCGATATCGGGGGCTAAAAAAAGCTGACATCCGATATATCGGCTGATATCCGATATATTGGCCGATTTATGAAATAAGAACATTGATATACACAGGATATATACTGTACATGAACACAAATGTCGACATGTGAATGAACAGTTGCATTTATCATTGTTTTTTTCACAAAGATGCAATTTAGACGACATTAAAACGCTGTATAATAGTCTTTTATTGTGGCTGTGGACCATATTAGACAGGAAAATGATAAATGGAGAGCCATATTTACATCGTTGTGGCAAATATGCACATAGAATATGTTTACAATGAGTTTCTTGATAACCCTGAAGAAGGCCACAAGCTTAAATGCGCCTGTTTTATAAAGTTGCTTTCTAAAGATCTACTATTGGTGAAACTTTCTGTCTCCACACTAGTAGAATATGTCACAGGAAAGATAAACACCGTATGAATGCTTTTCTGGTTTGTGCTTTTCAAAGTAAAAGCCTGGTTTAGCATTTCTATGGATAAACTCTGTTCACTTGTACAGAATGCTTTTATTTTGAATAGTTCCTGACACACTTCCTCTGTACGCTGAATCAAGTCGCTTTTAACGGAGTTTATTGAGGTAAAATTTAAGAAGGACAGGGCTTTGAGAGCAGGGAGATGTGGCTGACATGCAGAAAACTCACACCCTCTGTGAAAACTGCACCGGCATGACGCAAAGCTTACACGTGTGGCACACACAAGCAGCACAACAAGCCCAGTGAGTCTGACTGCAGCAGGGACTGCTGCGCGAGGACTTGGCTGCCTGTGAGTGCTTAAGGACAGGGAGGGACCCACGGCAGCAGCCGCTGCTCACTGAGAAGAGTAACAACGATACATGCTTTCACGTCAGAGTCTCCAAAACTCTCCAATAATACCAGAAAAAGTTGCTAGATTTGTCATTAGTCATTTTTTTAAAAAAGAGTCGCTAGAGGGGTCTGAAAACTTGCTAAATATCGTGACAAAGTCGCTAAGTTAGCAACATTAAGTATGGGAGAGCTGCTGCTGCACTCTGCGTTTGAGGGGGAGGGGCCAAGCTCAGGCTGAGCTCAACAGGGACACACACAGAGCGACAGGAGCAGAGACAAAATCCCCACGCAGCAATAAAGTCAACATATTGGTTAAATATTCGCCCATGTTGATTCATCTGTGATACACTATAATCAGCCCGATTAATCGGCCCGCTGATAAACTGGTCGGGCTTTAGTGCAGGCACTAGTACATACTGAAGTACTGATACACACTTCAGTAACATAAAATAGCTAAGGTGAAAGGGGCATTTGGAAAGAAATTGGAGGTGCATTTTTGCTCAAAAGATTAAAAAAACTGTTTCACCTACAAACGAAAATCTTATTTTAAGCTAAAAGGTGATGAATAGTATCCATTAAAAAATGGGAAATGTTTGAAGAGAAGAGAAAGCAATAGGCTATGTTTTAATGATAATATTTTTCCTGTTGCCAATAAACTTAAATCAGTTAGCTCATAATTAATGTAGTTTAAAGAACATATCTTTTGGTTTTGTGTTACTGATTCAAAGTTACACTACTCACAACAGCTTATAAAACTGTTAATTTTCTATTTTAAAAAGGAATGATGCATGACAGTCAAAAATTAGTTTTCTATTTAAAGAGCAACACTCACCTCAAGTTAGGAAGAAATAGTAAGGAAAGAGCTAAGTGAGATTATCCTCAGTCTTAGGACTGCTGGGATTCCTGTGAATTTTGGCATCAATGTTATCGTCTTAATAGAATATCCCCAACAAACGATGCAGAAATGGTTGTTTTATTGTTACAATATAGCATTGATGACTCCTTGTGTTTTATTTGTTAAAAAGTATGCTTTTGCATTTGTGAAATGTTCGAGTAAATTATATCCAGAAACAACTGTCTGGGTTTCAGCAACAGACCTGAACTCTGAGCAGAGTTCCTAGCTTTCTAAATTAGATATCAAGATAAGACATTCCTTTATTACTTCAACAACGGGAGAATCCAAATTTACAGCAGCAAATGTGGTGCAAACAAAGAACGCCGTTAGTGACAATAAGTAAATACAACAGAAATAGCAAACAAAAAATAGTTTAAAGCATGCAATTAAAAACAATGAATATAAAATATGAACTATGAAAATGTAATTTACAAAATATAAATAGTAAGATATGGATTCTATCCTTTTTCCTGACTCCTCCACACTGAAGAACACAGGAACTATTCAAGTTTCATTCTGATGCATCTGGACAAAAAAGAAAAAAAAAAACAGGGCAAGAAATATTATCCCAACATTGACGGTAACAAGTACAGCTTTCAAAAACCACATGACAAGAAGAAGAGGGCAAGAGTGAAAATAGCTCTATTTGGTGCATGACTGTCATTCTCAATGGTTTAAAAAAAAAAGATAACCAACTGTGCCCCATTCCAGTATCTCATTCTTTATAAACTTTAAGATGGGCAAAAGTAAAGCAGGAAAATGAAATTACCATAAAAAACAGTATCTATAGAAAGGGAGGAGTTTAAAAAAACTTTTAATGGCGTTGGGAAAACAGTCCAACAGCAAAATCATCTTTTTAGGCACATAGGTTGCTTATAAAAAATATTTACCCCTTTATGGATTTTATAAAGCAGTCATGGTTAACATAATTTGAGTTTTTTTGACAAAAAAGGTGGGAAACAGTTCTTTGGTCTGATGAGCCCATAATGGTGCTTTTTGCCAATGTTTGGCAGACACCATACACTGCACATCCCCACAAACTAGGGATGTAAGGATACACTCAACCCACGATATGAATCACAGTTTTTATTTAAAGAAAATATTTGAAAAGACATAGAAAAATCTATTTTCTTCTCCTTCTTTTTTAAACAAGTAGTCCTTTTCAATTTATAACTTAACGTTCTGATTTTTTTTTTAAAAGAAAACTCTCGGCAATGGACTGTGTTTGTCACAGGCTGTCTGTTGTTATTGAAACAATATCTACATTTCTGAGTGTTTGACTTAAAAGAGGATGCCAAGTCCACTACCGCAAAGTTTTCATCCACTCCTGCCATGACCATTTTGTTTACCTGCTTCAACTGCAGGTCAGTTGAAGAGAGTTGATGATGTTGAGTAAGTGGAGTTAAAGGCAGGCAGCATCACCTACTGTTCAGAGTATTGTGACACCCCTTTATTTGTATCAATTTTAAGCAGATTCAGGATATATCCTTACATCCCTACCACAAACACACCATTCCAACAATGAAGCATGGTGGTGGCAGCATCATGCTGTAGGATGCTTCTCTGCAGCCAGCCCTGGAACGCTTGTAAAGGTAGAGGGTAAAATAAATGCAACAGAACATAGGAAAAAACTGGAGGACAATCTTACCCATTCTGCAAGAGAACTATGGCCTGGGGGAGGATTTATTTTCCAGCCAAGATAATGACCTGACGCATACAGTGAAAGCAAACAGAAATGGCTTAAAGACAACAAGGTGAATGTTCTGGCCAAGTCAAAGCCCAGATCTCACTACAATAGAGAATTTATGGATGGACTTAAATGGGCTGATCGCACCTGATCCCCGTGCAACCTGACAGACCTTGAGAAGTTTTACAAAGAAGAATGGAGTGAGATGCAGTGTCCAGATGTGCAAGCCTGATTGCGACCTGTCCTCACAGACTCAGTGCTGTGATTGCAGCCAAAGGTGCATCTACTAAATACTGACTTGAAGGGGCTAAATATTTATGCAGTCACTTATTTTACGATATACATTCTTATTCTAATTGTAGAAATCTCTTTTCACTTTGATATTAAAAACATTTTTTGTATTGTTTTTGTTTTGTTTTGTTTTGTCAAAAAAGCCAAGTTATATATGTATTCATAAGCAATGTATACCAGCCAACACTAGTAATCACCGGTTAAGCCAAACACTATGATGAATAATGCTGGCCGTGCAAGCCTAAGTTCAACACCAGACCTATTAATACGCCGATCAGAGCCCACAGGACTGAGTCGATACAGCCGGCCTCTGTTTCTGTGCCTCGCCCAAAAATCCTCTCAGGTCACACTCCTCTCTGCAGGCCTCTAAAGTTAGCTCAGCCCAGAAACCGACCAGATCAGAGGATGTCTGCCTGCTGCTGGGCCGCGTGGCAATCCCTCAAAAGGTGCAAAGATATGTGACAACTGCTCGCATTCCTGGGCAACACCACGGACAGCATGGAGCCACAACAGCAGTTTAAAGCTCTGCAAGAAGGAGCATGGTCAAAAACTTCAGACAACAGGATATCGGGGAAAAATCACTCAATCTGTGCTTTTTAAGGGGTTAAAAATTGCACACATAAAAACTTTTGAAACATAACACTATTGTAGAAGATTTTAAAGTCTAAATTCAGAGGAGTCAGTGAGAGGGAATCTATCTTTCTGAAGCACAAATGCTTAAGTCAAAGCTTAAATGTAGAGATAATTTAACTGCATTTTATCTGTGGGGCTTAAAAACAGTGGTAGTAGTGTTCAATGCGTTATTTTAAAATAATTCAACTTAATCCTTAGTCACAGTTTTGGATATTATCACATAGCTATTGGGCTCTCTTAGTCAAGAAACAATGTCCCAGTTATCTCTTATCAAGTTAAAATAATCAAACAGTTTCAGTTAGTTTATAGCTTTGAGATGAAAACAAAAGCTCCAATCACAGAAGTCAGTCCTTAGCAGACAAGGACTGCACCATGTAATACCATCCTTAACCATGTCATTCACTTAACTGTATCGTATGAGGAACCACATTATGCCAACTACCCCCAGGCCAGCTCAACTATCTGGTCAATAATAGGCATGTGATGGTAACAAGTGATAAACAGACTTCTACATGCTTAGTGACTGGTGCTTGACATTGATTGTGCCATTCTAATCACACAGCCAGCTACAGGGCTTTATTGGTTGGTGTGTGTTCAACAGGATTGATGACCCAGTTGTGGAGCAGACAGATTTTGTGGCACATGATAATTGATGTGCAGACATGGGCACAACATAAAAAATGAGCTAAAATATCACTGTTGTTAACCCAGTCATTAGCATCTGGTTGTACCAAGGATTAATTAATATGTTGCAACAAATGGGACTGACAAGGACTATAATAGCTGTGTGAAAATTTGTTGTAAGTTAATGCGTTTATTTTTGTCACAGAGCAAGTGTTGTAGAGTAAAAATGTTTAGTGGCTGAATATGTATGAAGCCTGGACTGTAAACTGGTAGTGGATGCAGTTGTGTTATTATCTACTGTTTGTATACTACCATGAAGAATGAGGCAAAAGACGATGAAACCACAGACAGCATACCACACTATCACACTCAAACATTTAGACTGCAAACTGCATAATAAGCTAACAGTTATGGCTGTGCGATTATGGCAAAAATAAAAATCAAGATTAACAGAATCTTTTCCCTCGATTACGATTAATGAACGATTATTCTACACCTGACACGGTTCGTACGGTAAATATTTGTTTAATTTTAAAACAAATAACTGACATTTTGTGGATTGTAAAGTTTGATGCTTCAATCTTGTGTACTTCAAGAACAAAATAATGTGGCTAAATCTACTGAATGTCATTGTCTTTAAACAGTTTGTACCCTTGTGGTAATTAAGCCAGAGGGGTACTGGTTTCAGTTTGACTGACCAGTTTCTAATAAATCTTCCTGGTCTGACCTCCTAATAAAAATTTAAGACCATACAGATATTCTTTCCTTAAAAAACTGTCATTGACATCAGTTACTGACACTGACATGAGCTACAATTAGGACATCAACAAGGATAATATACCAAATACTACCACAGACCTGTCGTTCAGCAAAATGAAACCTTTATCTGAAAAACAGAGGCAAAAATGACCATTCCTTTTAATTATCACATTCCTTTTTGCACTAGAGTGATAGTATTTTAAATTTCTATCTGTGTCTATTATTTTAAAAACTGTCATCAATGAGGGTTAATTATTTAAATCATAGCTAATAAATTGGGATTAATGCTATCTGTTTATTGGTGTGTTTTCCACAAAATTAAACTAACAAACTCATGTTGCCTCCTCCTCTGCCCTCCTCTCCTTCCCTCAAAGGCTACACACAGTAGCTCATCAGTTTGGCTTCTTTCTCTATCTCGCCGTGTTTCTGCTTTAGTGCTATCATCAGTAGCCTTTTTTAATTAAAAAACCTTTAAATCACCGTCGTCATTATTTGTTTTCACCCAGGAGCTGATTTAAAAACAGCTGATCTGCGCGAGGGCGTTTGATGTTTATTAATTCATGATCACAATCAGAACCAGCGCGGGATCTTTATCGAGTTTTATTTTTGTTAATACTCTTATTCATGTATTTTTTAAAGAAAGAATTACAAAGGGGGGGGGATAACCAACACGGCAGGTTTACATCGGTCATTGGCTCTAAATGTGGGTTTTGATTATTTTTAAATTAATTGTCCAGCACTACTAACCCTTAGTATGCTGTTCAGCCATATTTAAAAGCCCATCACCCTGTATTATGTGATTTTTTGGTCAACGTTTTCTCTGTTAACACTTGCCACTAAGCTGGCAAATAGCTACCCAGGTCCTCTGTCTGTAAATATAATTTGACAACAATATTCACAGGTTTTCATATTTCATATTCAGTTTAGCATTGTTTTATGATATGTGTAATTCTTAAGGGGACAATAATAACTGCTGCTCTGCAAAATATTTGAAACCAGCAGTTTTCAAAGTGTGAGACGGGCGTCCCCTGGAGGGCGCCACAGGACTTGAGGGGAGGCTTGGAATCATAATCCATAAAAAAAAGGTGATTTGCTTTGCTAACTTCTGCTGCGCATGGGGCAAATTAGACATATTTAGTTAATGTCGAGACTATACAAGAGGCGACTATTGAAGTAAGGATTTCCCTCATGCTCATTGGCCACAATGTTTAGTTAGCAAAGATGTACAAGCTAATGACAGCATTAGGCTGTGTAAACCCTGGGGTCACACTGAGACACAGCACTAAGTCTAGTGACCAAAACTAAGGAAATTTTTTGACAGGAAGTAAAAGGAATTTCAGTCACCGTAGGTAACTTAAACATGAAGACAGCTGGTGCAAGTGCAGGTTTTTTGGCACTG
Source organism: Cheilinus undulatus (assembly GCF_018320785.1). NCBI lineage: Eukaryota > Metazoa > Chordata > Actinopteri > Labriformes > Labridae > Cheilinus > Cheilinus undulatus. The sequence goes on along the minus strand of NC_054873.1, from coordinate 23,598,366 downwards.
ACAATAATTAAAAGAGTACCAGGCAAGGTTGAAGGTGGAGGCTGTTATGCAATCCTGCAATAACTGCATTGATGCAAACTCATAGATCCAACTAAATTAGAGCATAAAGATCAGGTAGTATTGGCAATACGTTAATTACTGAAACCAAATAACTGATTGCCTGGGAAAGACAGGTGATTTAAAACATATGCAGACCAAATTATCAAAAATATAAAAGTGTTAAAACAAAAATGCTTAACAATGACACATAAATGTTTAAAAATACAGTTGTTAAATCATACTTTTTATGGGGGTGGAGGTCCATGCAATAAATTATTTTCTCTTGAAGGAGGCTCACTCTCCCACACTTTGAAAACTCCTGATCTAAACAAATGATGAGCAAAGGTGCAAACTTCATTCATCCATGTTGTATTAGATTTAGTGTACTTTAAGTATTGTGCATATTTCAGTTAGAGGATCACCGTCAGAGACAGCTGAAAGGTTGGTCCTCTCCATTTTTGTTCATCAACACTTCATGACAACCAGCACTGATTACTCAGACTAAAATTACAATTTCAGACACTGCATGAACATAGCATTTACAAAAAAAAGTCTCACCTGATTTAGGTATTAAACAAACACGCTGTCAGAACTCCTCAGCAATGGTAACACATTTTTTTTTATCATTCTCTTAGCAATTATTATAACCAGTAAGTAACAGATATCAAAATCTAGTCAGATGGAGAAAGATGGCCAAAAATGAACTGCACCTTTTTTTTTTTTTTTTCATTTTTTGCTGTCATGCTGAGATAGAGCTGTAAAAAGCCCTGAATGGCCCGAGTCTGACCTCTTGGTGGTTTCTAAAATAGAGGCACTCACTCAGACAAACCTTTAGTAGTAATGGGGTTGTTTATATACTACGTAGGGGTTGAGAGGTTACTGTGAGGTAAAACAACTTTCTCTTTATTTTGGAGGAATACAAAAACGTACACATTTTACCTTGTATCTGCTAAGAGAAAAAAACAAATAAGTGAGCTTCATTCACAGGTTTGCAGTGGTTTTTACACACAGAAGTTTAAATGACCTGTGGAAACAACTTTAAAAACTCACAAAGGTACTTCTTGAAATAATACACTCTCATTAGCTACTGACTCTTTCTGCCTATAATCTTAATTCTTGTATAGATGCATTGACTGTGAAAACTACGATAAAATCATCAGTGTTTTTGATAACAATTAAGCTGATTCCAATACTGCTTGTTTTTTCATCACTTCTTTTAGTGTAAGACTCCTAGTATGCCAACATTTTCTCTTACCTTTGACTATAAAAACTGATTTGAGTTTTTCTAACTGGTCATTTTGTCTGCCCTGTATAAAACCTCTTATTTGTTTCAGCAGCTAAATATCCCAAATGCCGTCTTAAAACTGACTGGACAATGTTTGTCAACAAGACCTATATTGGCCAATACCTATGTTGAACTGATACATCGGTGCATCCCTACTCTTGTTATCACTGTAAACTTCTTCAAATCTTTTGACTTTTGATGTGCTTTCTGTTTTTATAAATAATAAGTGAAATGCCAAAAACCCTTTATGTGCAATATGACACTGTCATATTGCCTATTCTGCCAGAACCTGATTTCAAGAATTATCCTCATAACATGAGCTGAAAGCATTCATTATCAAGAGGTGGAACTTTAAAATGATTGAATGATCATAGTTAATAACATAAGTTTGAAGTTTTATTGGTTCATCAATTCGTTAAAGCAGTGAAATTCATTTTTGCTGTTGTTTTGCAGTCATGTATTCACATACAAGATGTGTCAAGCCCTGTGGAGATGTTTGGTAAAAACACATTAAAATTAATGACGACATGCAGGCTAGAAATATCCCTGTGCTTTAGGTCAGAAAATGCCACATCTGATTCCATCTTTCAACTAAGACCCATGTGTTATCAGCAACTACTACCTCCAGCTTGAAGGTACAAAGCTATATATTACTTCTGAGAATTTCTTTAGCATTGTACTTTCAAGCTGGTGTTGTTTCAGCCCTCAGATCACATGATTCTTTTAAATGAACCTCACCTGTGTCTGTGTCTTGTTCACGCCCTGATGAAGACCCTGTCTGGTCAAAACCGGTCGGCTTTCTTTGTGATTTTATTGTTTTTATTAGATATGCCCTGAACCATGAAAGGCTTTTTAACCTAATCCTTGACTTGAGAGAGTGTGCCTGAAGATGGCCCTGGTGGCTTCTCCCTTTTTTTCTTATAAATGTTTGCATTGTCCTTTCTCTTCTACTGGATGTTTGGTTCCATCTAATCTCCCAGTTACATCATTCTCCCCTAAATAAAAATGGATGTTTAAAATTTTTTGGAAACTTGGGTCACAATTACGGCTAGGCAATTAATCACAAATTAGATTATACTGCAAAATGGGCTGCTGCAATTTACAAATCACTGAAGTTGCAATACTTCTTTAACTTTGATAAAGCAATTGTTAACAAATTTGCACTATGAGCAAAAATAACTGCAGTTAGATATATTTTTTTATTATTCTGCACCAGTTCATTCTATCTAATACTGATGAAGCTCAGCATTATTTCACAGAAGTCATACCCTCAGGCATAATCAGCTTATAGCCAGCTGATACCAATTATCACCTCCCAGCTCCCAATCACAGCTCTTTCTCTCATCACAGCGGTGTTTTTAAATATGACATACTTCTCACTAACCCCTGCTTGCATAAATGCTGATGCACCACGCTGCTTCTGCTTCCCCAGCCTTCTTCTTTATAGCATAAGGCTTGTTGGACCCTCATTCAGATTCATGCTACTATGGATTAATTGATACAGAAGTAATTTTATTGTTTTCAATATACATTGTCATCAATGTATCTGTATGGGGTTTCTAGCCATGTGCTCCCTTGAAAGTCAACGCATGCAGCTTGACTAACCAAGGGAGCATCTTTTTAGCAGAGCCTTCTCCACCAAGTAAAACTGTATATACATTTTGCAATAAAATGGTTAAATGTATGATAAGTGTGTTCCTGACTGAATGTAGGTTATAATATAGAATTATTTTTTGCTTGACTTTGTTAAAAAGTACATAAGATAAGGAACCAAATAATAATCGCATAATAATCGCAATTGCAATATTGGGAAAAAATTGCAATTCGATTATTTTTGGAAATCATTCAGCCCCAGTCACAATTTCACATTAAAAAGGCGTGGGTCCTGAGGCCAGACCAGTTGAGAACCACTAGAACAGAATATTATCTTACATAGCAAACATCACTGCTGATCCTTATCTGAACTAAGACTACATCAAGCTCTCAGTTTATGAGACAGTCATGCCAAATATTTCTACTTGGACATATTGACGAGAGACTGCTCCATTATAAAAGTAAAATCTCTTATCTAGATGCAAGTTTTCCCCATTTAATCTGTTTATTCTGGAGCCAGCAGCCACGATTGAGATTTGGTATTAGGTTATTGAGAGGCTGTGTTCATCCTGATTCTGTTATGTTTATTGTTTGTGGCAGCAAAAGTAGGCACAATATTACATTTGTGGATATTTATGGATCAACAAGGCATGTCTGTTCAGCTTTCTGCTTTAACTGTCTAATCTGAAGTAAGGTTTCCTTGGGATGAGTCATGCTGTGGGGGCAAACTTCTCCATTTTGTGAGCCTGTTTTACTCTCTACTCTTTAACTAGACTAAAATAAAACACCTTAGAAATTTTTTTTCAGCACTTCAATTTGACATTTTGTTTAAATTACTTCATGTTAAAAACATTAAGTCTACCTGTCTGCAAGTTCCCTAAAATCAGTGTGGTGGTTGCAAAGGCTTTATTACAAACATGGAAATTTAAAACTGGTTCTGTATTATCCAAACTGTCCTCTTGGCAAATTGTTCTAACTGGTGTGTCCAAGTGTTATGTGAGAAGTTTTAGTCCTGTGTGTGAACTGTACAGCAAAGGCCTTCACAGATCCAGCTGTTATCCAATAAGGGCTAAAATGACCACTTTGTAGCCTCTACAAGAAAGGCTGAGACAGCTCTAAAACCAACTTTGCTTAGGAACATGCTCTTCTTGTTTGGTCCATAAATAAAGAACAGGTGTTTAAACATCTTTTTTTCTCACATGAAACAGTGGAACAATAATAAGCCTCTGATAAAAATCAAAGTAGCTACATAGGAAAGCCCTCTAACTTATTTCAAACACAGGGTTATGCCTGACTGGGTGGGTGTAAAAATAAGCTTCATTTGCTGCACAGCATAAAAAATCCCTTGTCCAAAGCTTGAAAAAAGTCCATAAAAGGGTCATCTCTGCAAAACTGCTTGACAGGAACAAATGCAACTAAGGTCCAATATTTTCATACTTTTCTGACACCACTAACATTGAACAATACAAGTTTAATCTCTATGGTAGAGGGAGAGAGACAGCATCCTGAAGGGTGATCAACACTGAGAGCAAGTAGAGACAGAGAGATTATCACTAGTTATAAATGAAGCAGTGATCCAGAGAAATATTACATACTGTATTTTCAGCTTGTTAGTGTCTTAGTGACACTTCGGCACATTCACACAAACATGCAGGAAAGTGCAGGATTTCGTTGAACGGCAGCCTCTGCACCTGTAACTGTTTTATTCAGCAGTTAGCAAGTAAGTTATGTTAAGTCTTTTTAGCATCTCATTCAGTTGAATACATCAAAGCTAGAGTCTGGGGTGCCAGTTTACGGCAGAGCATGCGCCTCTGGGCTCTGGTCACAGGATCAATTTCTGGCACTGACGCTCTTTGGCACGTCTTCCCCTGCTCTCTACCCAAATTTCCTGTCTCTCTTCAGCTCTTATCAAATAAAGGCAAAAACCTAAAAAAAAGATAATCCTGAAAGAAAGTTGGTGTATTGCCTGTTGCAGACAGACAGAGCTGAGGAGGGAGAGAGTGATGCCCCCTCTTTACTTTAAGTTATTAAGTCCCACAGCACTGGAGAAATGATGATTTCCATTAAATGTCCTAAATAAGAAAAATAGAAAATACAGAGAGCAGAATCACGGCTTACGCATCTTCAAGATCCTTAATGATACTTCAGGAGAATTTGTGCAAGTTATCATTGGGAAAATCTTATTCATTTTGCCTCTCATTATCTGAATAGCAGTGACCATTTTTGCAGTGCAGGCTGGAAGTCAAATCTAACTAAAGATCTGGATGCTCAAGAGTACATTTTTTGTCAGTCATATAGAAACAAGCATTGATATCTTTTGACTTTCACTAGTATCGTATCCAAAATCGAGTAAGCTAATGGTTTCATGACAACTCTTAAGTACACATGATGTGAATGAAACAATAACTTCCTCCTCACTTTAGTAATACTTATGTTTTATGCTACAGAGGTATTAAAAATACATCTAACTTGAAAATGAATCACCAAAAAATATCTGAGAGGACCAAGAATGAGAGAACTATTCAGATTATCAGACGGGGGAGTGAAGGTGGATGTTATGTAGATGTACATTAAATGCTCAAATATCAGACTGATAATCTGATTCCATCCAATGGCCTTTTATGGTCTTGTCTTTAGGACAGAAAAATAAAAGACTAAACTGATGCTTCACAGCTAAGATCCGGATTGCAGCTTTTCAATCTTAAATCTAAAATTTCCCCCCAAGAAAAATGACCACAGTTAAATTTATGAAGGTTTTGGATGAAATAAAGACATAATAAGGGAGCTTTAAATGAGGATCAGAGCATGATAGAGATAAAGATAAAAACAGAGAAATTGAGCAGTGACTGAATCCCTTATCAAAGCAGAGTATTAGGCCTGCAGCACAACATCACACTTGGCACAGAGGCCTATTGACTATCAGGAGCCTGAAGGAGCCTTGTGATGGAGTTTCACTCAGCGAACACAAAGTACCACCAGAGTACACTGGAAGATGTTTGCTTTAATCTCTGGTTGGGGATTTTGGATACAGCACATATCAATTTCCAGCACTATATTAGCGTGAACTAAATGGTTTCTGTTTGACCTGTCTTCAGGCCCAGTCAAACTAACTAAGGTTAAAGGGGTGGACAGAATATACTTACACAGATTAAAGGCGTAGCATGCAATAATGTGTTATCATTTACAACCTGAAATTAAGTCTTGTGCCCTGTTGTTTAAAGCAATATTATTCCTAATGTGGACTGCAGCAATAATGGGTTGCTATGCTTGTTGGGGTTAGTATTTTACAATATCTCAGATTAGCTAGAATTTTCTTTAAAGCCAAAAAACTCAAAAAAGCTCTATAATTGCACTTTATAATAAAACACTTGGAACCAAATGGAAGATCTCTGGCCTCAAACTTATGAGAAATGGTAAATGGAAAAAAAAACAAATGTACTGGAGCTTTCAAAGCACTTTTTTCCTCCTTCTGGCTACATAAGGCTATTTTTATACAACAGGTTACATTCACTCGTTCACACCACATTTACACACTGATGCAGAGGGCGCTACAGTATCCATCAGCGTTAACTTATTTCACCCATACACATTCACACAACGCTGATGCAGCAGCGGGAGCGATCTGGGGTTCAATCAGCGTGTTTACAAGCACAGTTAAGTAGAACTGCAGTAAAAGCTCAACAAGGCATTTTTAGCTCAAAGTACAGGGGAGAATTGATTTATTGATTATTTGACCCTACCTTCAGCAGTACAGACCTTGTAAAATAATGTTTCATACCTAAATTTAATAATATTGTTTCTTTGATTAAAAAGATTGATGAAGCTTCATACATATAATGAAACATTTTCAGACAAACTGATCTCAAAGGTAAACCCTACAGAACATAATCCACTGTGAAAAGATTAGTAGCATTCTCTCAGACAAGACTCTTATATTAAAGTTTGCAGTAGCTCTATGATTTATTATTTACACTTCTCAAGTCATGCTCTGACTGCTAAACAGCTGGAAGAGACTATATTATGATCCAGTTTGGAATCACCAATCTAGCTGCTATCTTAGGAAATACGTCCACAAAATCAAATACTTGAAGCTACCCCTGGAGCACAGATTAGAGAGAACATATAAGTGATAGCATCAGATTTTGCACCAGGGTGTTAGACACACACACACACACACACACATGCATGCACACATGCCCACCCCTATATCAAAGAGCCCTTCTTGTGGCTTTGCATAGCAAACAGGTGCTAGATTAAATCAGGAGGGGAGAAACAAAAGCTCTGTGTCTGTTACTTGGCTTGTCACCACAAAGTCAAGTCTTAGCCTGAAATGATAAAACTCAGTCTGCCATCTAAATAAAGGGTAGTAAAAAAATGAATGTTAATGTCAAATAAAGACAGATATATCCAATCAACTATCTATTTACCATAACAAACGAGCCATTAATCAGTGCATGCATTGAATGGTTACCAACATCAACTTTAGCTTGGGTAAAGGCCATCAACTTTCAGAGTAATCAGAGTATTAAATCAATGTGCAAACTCAGTATTCCCTAGGAAAGGTATGAGGAAAAAGCTGATCAAATAACACAAGCAACATAAGGTCAACTGTATATATTTAAAATTACATTTTATTTTGAATATTGTCAACAAATTCCAGTGAATAAGAATACTAACTAATATACTTCCCAGCACTCAGCTCCAAGCCTGTTTATGCCCACTGAACATTAAACTTTTGGCAGCAGGACAGTATATGTGGGAATGTTTCAAAATAAAACTGCAAAGCCTGCCCAGGCTCATGTTAATGTAGGAGGTCTAATGCACAGATGGATACGCTCTCAGTCCTTCACTTCAGAAGCAGTGCTGGTTAGCTAGATTAATTCATCCCTAATTTTGGTTTATTAAAGGAAATGTATTCATGGTAACACACATGAGACCAGTCTCACTTTAAGATAAAAAATCACAAGGTCTACAGTATCCAGATCTAAGCAGTCAAAGTAGTTTTTAAATGCTCAGCGTCAGCTTCATGATTTACATTTAGCCAGGTCTGCTCCTGTTTTACATCAGCGGTCACAATGATGTCGCAGTTCAAAGCATCTACGGACAACGAGAGAGCAGCCTCTCCTCTCATTTAATGCTTATAGAGTGCCCTTTAAAGGCAGAATACTTTCATTCTGGTTACACCTTACATGTAGGGGCAGAATGGTGGGGTGAAGTCATTACCCGCCTTATCAATCAGTCAATAAAAGTACTGACAATAATGGGGCTAAGAACTGGCAATGTGTACCATTGTAGGTGGCAAGGCACAACAGTGTTCTGGGGGGGAGGGGGTACCCGAATGTGTGTGCATGAAGTTCCCACTTTGTGCTCACATGCCATGCCTCAAGCACTCCCTCTAGGCGTTTTGCAATCCTGTAACTCAATGCGAATCCACACACTGAGGCATCAGTATCATTCCATTACAGATGAGTTCATGGTGGCACTATGCAGCGTTGTTACAAAATCACAACATGGAAGTGGCTGTTTTTAATCTGATCAGGGCCAAGCCAAGCCATCAATATGACAACATACATCATTTCCCCACAATGACCATGTTCCTGTAACTTCATGCCCAGGGTGGGAAGTTCAAATGCTATCAGTTTGCATGTTGTACTTCAGGTTGTAAGCTGTACACAGGTTTATATTCTGACAGTTGTTTTAAATTCACTGATTCTTAATCGAAAAGCAGCTAAAATGACCATTTACAATCCAGAGACTGGACCACATTTCATAAGAAACTAGAAATCCCAATAGTGAGGAATCCTTTAAAAAAATCCTGGATCTGTCCCCATGTGCCCCCCACCATGGCATTCGCCGACTACTCACTCCCCGGTGGAGTGGAAACACGATGAGGCAAAGCACTGACTTCACTACTGGTCCCAACAGATGCTCCCATGGTCTCATCGGACGGCTTGAAGTCATGGCAGAGGGTGAATATTCCTCTATTCCTCCCAGTATTGTGAGCATTCTCGCTACAATTCGCTGTCTTTCTCTCTGTTACGCTTTGACTAGTCTCCTCGACCAGGCGTGCGTCTTTCAAACTCTATAAACTCCAAAACTCTGAATAGAAACACACCCAAAAACTTTTGCTCCAAAAAATGCCGCTGGGATTGAAGTTATTCATGTCCGCCATCTCCTGGTGTGAAGTGGTAACAGCGCAGACCTCAGCCATTAGCCCTGTCTCCCAATACTACAGAATCCTTAAAAAAATCCTGGATCCAGACGCTGATCCGGATCACTCCCAAAATCTAATCAGTTCTTCTTTATGCCATTTCTGACATTTCCTGAAAATTTCATCAAAATCCATCCATGACTTTTTGAGTTATATTGCTAACTAACAAACTAACAAACTAACTAACTAACAAACCCACCTGATCACATAACCTCCTTGGTGGAAGTAATAATTATGTTGTCACTTTATCCAGGTAGTAGTAGGGATGGCCATCCTGCCCTGTCTCATTCTGTATGTTCAGTTTTTTTTGTTTCTGTTCTTTTGACATGATTCATTAGGATTACATCGTAAATTCATGCCCAAATAATGTCCCCCATCTTTTTGAATTCTTTACTAGATTGTTTACTCATAGCTGGCTGTGTGAAGGCTTATTGTCAGTGACCTAACGTTTACAACCATCCCTCTTACATTTGGGACAACAGGATATTATTCATGGCCAGAAGCAGCAGATAAATGTTGAAATTACAACTTAATTTTTAACATGAGACATGCACCTCATTCAGTGCATTTAAAGGAATGAATCCCCCCCGCCCCCACAAAAAAAAAAAGAAAAAAAAAAGAAAACCCTGCAACTATGCTGTAAATATACCTGGCTGCCCCAGCCAAGCGTTGTACATGTGGAAAACACTGAATTAAAGATTTAGGTTAATGTTGACCATTAATTCAAGCCTAAAGTGGATGAATTTGTGCTTGCACTGAAGCTAGAGGGAGAGCCAATGAGAACCTTAACAAGAGGCAATGAGTCTAAAAAAGAACTTACTGAAAAAAGGGTTCTTCAGGTATCTCAGATAAACATATAATAATATTTGTCAGTGAAAGAGGGTAAAGCCTTAATGATCAGCATGGATGCAGACATCTGCTGTATTAATGCACTTCATAGCTATTCAGTTGTAAACCACATATATTATATTGTCTATAAAGTTTTGTACTTGAGGTAGGAATTTTGTTGCTGTGCTCAAGAAATTATCTAAGGCTTTGTATATATAAAAAAGCTCTGATTGGACCAGGGACTTTAAATCTTGATGAAGACACCCTTACTTATATTACATATATTTGAATTTCTGTTTTTGTATAACCTGTGTGAAATTATCTGGGGTTAAACAGGCAATACATTTAATTTAAGGGAAATCGCAGGCACTGACCAAGTACCAAGTAGCCATTTTTACATCACACTCTTAAAACAGCCATGGCTGATTCTAATCAGCACAAATAGTAATTTCAAATTCTAAAAGTAACTTTTGATGTTTTGACCTGTTTGATGTGTATAAATATGAAGAGAGGAAAATTTGATTTCAGAAGTTTCTAGGACTCAAGGGCATATACTTGATTTATCCAGCAAGCCGTCCAAAACCAGACAACATTTAATTTTCCACAGTTTATGACAAAGAACCATAAACTCACATCTTTGCTTTGACATTCTCCAGTAGAAGTGGTAAGAGCAGGTACAGCCTGGCTCTGAACTGAATTATTTTGTTTTAGGCAGGTTCACTAGCCTTAATACCCCCTTGTGTGCAGTTGGAAGAAAGTTCCTGACATAGTGATTGTAAATAATGGATTAAGCTTTAAGGCACAGGCTGCTCTGTGCACAAAAGAAGTAAATCAACAACAAAGTCATGGGCAGGACAGGTCTGCACCTGTACAGCTGGCTGCTGAAGGCCATGACATCATACAGAGTAACATAATCTCCAGACAGCTCTGTTGTTGTGAGCAATATAAGCCTGATCGGGGGGGGGGGTTGAATACAGTGAATTAAAATCTACCAGTTTTTTTTAAAATGCATCTGTTTATCAAGCACTTTTTTCCTGGATTGTTATACTTTTCCTTAAAAAACATTAATGAATGTACATAATATCTGCTCATTCATTGTGTCCAGAGATTTTCCATCAAGGTCAAGTCACACTTTCATGCAGGCAGCATCGTAAGAGCAGCTACACCAATGAATCGTCTATTTCTATCCGGCCTCATCTGTTCAATGTCAGTCTCAGCAGTGTCTCATGTATACCAAAGCCTTCCTTAACACATCAATCATGAAAAGCACACAGATGTTATCTGCGACGCTCTGAATTTATGGATGCTGCAAGAAAAAAAAATTGGACACCCTTGGGTTCTGGTTAGAAAAATGACAATTTCTCAGGGATATAGCTAAGCAATGACTTTCCCATATTTGTATCCACAGAGAAGCAGACTGTCTAAATTAGAATTTCAGAACATAATATCTTCAAAGATCAACAACAAACTCACAAGAAAATAAAGACTGAATTAAAATAAATAAAATTAGGAAGAAATGTAGGACATGTAGGATTACATGTAAACATGTCAGAGACAGGAAAATGACCATAAGAGAGTGAAATATAGTTACTTCAAACTACAGATTAGTTCCGTTTATACACTGTGTGCTGTTCAAGATGAAACAATACTCAAGAAAGATGGGTCTAATATGTTGTATGCATGGAAAATCCAAGGTAAAATCAATTACAGCTGAAACTCTGAAAGCGATTGTAAAAATCTGCCTTCACATAGGTAGTAAGCTTTTCAATTTAACTGCTTCAAGTTGGTTGTAATCTGTGTCAACCCCTGCAAGACACAGACTCACCATTTTACTTCATTTGCTGAACCCACATCTCCAAGTAGACTGCAGTGAATTATGCTGTATGAAGATGGATACGACTCCCCCTAGTGGCCCTGCTAAAACACACCTCAGTCCACTTTGCTTTTTGATTCATTTATTCTCTTTTTTTTATTTGAAATGGACCACTAAAATAGAAAAAGGTCAGCATATTAAACAAGGTAAGCATTAAATTAATGGAAAGACATATTTACCTGATTCTTTATGAAGTATTAGTCCATGAAAGCAAACAAGGAAGAGCAAGAGCAAGAGTTTAAGCCCCAGTGCAACATTTTATTCTAGTAGTATGAGGTGATTTTATATTGCAGTACAAACTTAGCATCTTTTGGAAGCACACTGCTCAACATTACACAAAGAAATACAAATGCTTGACCAACAGACCAATCAACAGCTAAAAAACTTGAATATTTCAATCCGCCATAAATGTACAGACCACACAAACACTACTGAACAACTCTGCAGGATATGCATGCTGCTTATTTGCTCTATTTATTAATAAATAAGAGCCTTTCCCTTCTACTTTTAGAAAAAAAAGGCCATACTAAAGACATTTCTTTTGTTGCATTTCTCATTACAGTCAACATGTTAATAATGAGCAATTATTAATGTAATGAATTTTCAAATGTATAATTTAAAAGACCTATGAAGCTGTTCAAGTTAATTACGCACCAAATTTGATTAATCAGTTTGTAGTCACACGGTTAACTGCACCACTAGCGATCATTTACTTATACTTTTAAGATAAGGTAATAAAGAGGACATAGAGTTAAACATACACATGCATATGCAAAACAGTACTGCAGCCCTGCCTACTACAGTTCATTCAGAAAGTATTAGCCTATCCCCTTTGATTTTTTTGTTTGTTTTTTTGTTTTCTTACGTTGCAGTCTGATGCTACGATCTTTTTTATTCTCAATAATCTACACTTATTACACCATCATGACAAAGTGAGAACTGAATTTTGGGAATTTTTGCAAACTAATTAGAGATAAAACCCTACCCTAACCCTATCTGAAATTACAGTGAGTAAGTATTCCGACCCTTTGCAAACACGCTGGAAAATTAGCTCAAATGCTTCCTATTTCCTTTGATCTTTGCTGAGAAGTTTCTACACCTTGATTGGAGTCCACCTGTGGTAAATTAAATCGATTGGACATGATTTGGAAAGGCACACACATCTCTATAGAAGGGTGCACAGCTGACATTGCACATCAGAGCTAAAACAAAGCCATGAGGTGAAAGGAATCTTGGAAAGGTTCACAAAAAAAAAAATCTAGTGCGCTTAAGGTTCCCAAGAGCACAGTGGCCTATAATTCTCAAATTGAAGAAGTTTGGTACAACCAGGACTCTCTCTTCCAAGAGCTGTTCAGCCGGCCAAACTGAACAATCTGGGAAGAAGGGCGTTAGTAAGAGAGATGACCAAGAGCCTGATGGTCACTCTGACTGAGCTCCAGAGATCCTGTGTGGAGATGGGGCAAAGTTCAAGAAGGACAACCATCACTGCAGCCCTCCACCAACCTGGACTTTATGGAAGAGTGGCTAGACCGAAGCCTCTCCTCAGCACAAAACACATGAAAGCCCACTTGGAATTTGCACAAACTCCCAATAAAAGCTAATATCCCTCATGTAAATGTGGTATTTCAGTCTATCATTATTAATTAATTTGCCAAAATTTCTACAATTCTGTTTTCACTTTGTCATGATGGGGTACTAGGTCTAGATTAATGAGTGTATTCTTTTTTTAACTGTAGCATCAGGCTGCAATAAAACAATCACGAAAGAAGTGAAGTCTGAATACTTTCCAAATGCACTGTACACAGCCTGTCTGGTACAACTAAAATTTTAATTTAATAAACTGTTAAACCAGTAAGAAAAATAAAACAATGGTCAAATACTTGTATCTGATTACCATTTATAAAAAAATGTTTTTAAAAACTGCTGATATCAGCTTGTTAAATATGGTTATAATTGTCGTCTTTCTGTTTTTTTTATTTTTTGAACGGTTCAAGAGATACAAACATTTTAAGGTGGTCACTTAGGGTCTGGAAATTTTTATGAGAAGTTTCGAATGTGTTTTTTTCTTTCACAAATTGATTTACGAATCAAGTTTCTGCAGAACAATTTATAAAGGCAAAACTCGACTGCAGCCGTAGCCATTAAGAGACACTCACTGATATAGTAAGTTAAAATGACGGCAGAAGAGAAACTGCAAGACAAAATTTGTGGACAGACATATCATACAACACACAAACAATGCTCTAAAAGTTCGTCTAACCACAACAGGTACACAACAAGTCATTATCTGTATGATCTAAATCTTTGTCAAAGGGGCAACCGGACTTTATTGAGGTTGCCCCTTGACAAAGATTTGTGCAACCATGACCTGGATGAATGAGACCAGCACAGACCTCTTATCTGTACGATGCTATAGTACACAGCAAAAGAAATTGGCTCTGCTGAACTAAGACTTTATCATTGCCATTTTGTATAATGTACACAGTGCACATTACTTTTATGGTAAGAGTTTTATCCAATGTCACACGACATACGTCAGTGTTATATATCATCATCAAGGTTTCTAAACTTAGCTACTGGTGTGCCAATACCCACAGGGCAATGGTTTTCAAGTTTTATACAGAACCTTGAAGCCAAATTTATGCAAATAAAATTTCAAGTATTGTCTTTGGTGTTGCGTGGGGGGGTGTGCCGGGTGTTTTACTGCTTTTCACATCCTCTTAATGTACATATTGTGTTGTGGAAAAGTGGTTACTAACGACCAACAAGCTACGAATTCCTCATGAAGTTTTTAGTAAACTAACAAAGCCTGTCATGCTATAGCTTTATATCAAAAAGCAGCCTTTTAATTCAAGACATGATACAGACGAACATGAACATAATCTTAACCTAGCCATCGGACTCAACAGCTTCATTAAGCATAACACAACGCCAATTCTAAGTTTAGTTTTTAAAGATGTCAATTGTTGCCTGCCTTTGAATGACTTTACTTCAATTAATTGACTATTTTATGACTATTTTGTTTCTATTTTATCAAGTTCAAGCAAGAAAGATGGAGAAGTTTTACAGGTTTTATTATCTATGCTAAGCTAGCGCGTGGGCAAACCTCCTTAACGAAGTAGCTAGCTAAATAATAAGCTAACCTGCAGCTGTAAGTCTGTCCAACTTTGATCCATTCAAGTCGAGTTTTTTATTTTTCTGTCCGAGAAAGAATTTAAAACATTCAGTAGTATTCACTTACCTTAGTTTTGAAGACATTTCCAACATCCTCGTAGACTCGTCTGTCTCTTCTTAGCAAAAACATTCCTAGGAACAGAGCAGAGGAGGGAAAATGGATTGAGACGTTTTTTCTAAATGAAGATGGACACCGGAAGTGGCATATGCTCTTTTACTTGTAAGAAATACAACGTTTATTTTTTAAAATTATCTTTCTTTCTTTTTATTTATCCATTTTGTTTATATCTATATAAAATTTAGTTCTAAATAAGATTTTATAGATGTATTTTCTTGAACTCAACTGTTTTGTTATTTCTACTCAGCACATGCGCTGTATTTCCATACAATTGTTGGTTGCCTTGTTAGTTGTATTTTTTCAATAAAGATTTAAATTAAACAAAAAGAAATTTAAAAAAGGTACTGTTTTAAATGTGTATATGTTATTTTATTTTTAGTAGGTCTATCTGTACATATTTTTTATTCTTGTCATTTTTTCTTCCATTCTCATATAAATGAAGTTGGCAATCATTTCAGGATCAATATCTATCTATCTATCTGTCTATCTATCTATCTATCTATCTATCTATCTATCTATCTATCTATCTATCTATCTATCTATCTATCTATCTGTCTATCTATCTGTCTGTCTGTCTAAAACTAGGAATTTGGGTTTTTATTTCATCCAGCCCTGGGTTTGATTTTGAATTAATCCTAAAATATGGCATACCAACTATGTGGACCTTGAACACACATTTTGCAAGTCCAGTTGTTTCAAGACTGAACACCAGTGCCATCTACTGGAACATTTGTGAAAACACATGTTCACAAAGCCCCCAGTGTAAAGACAATAAAACTGATATCTTCTGCATCATCCACTACACTTAAACAAAGAATCAACACACAGTTTCTTTTCTTCATTTTCTATTGGAATATTAAACACAGTACAGTGTACTCACCATAGATTTAAATTCCCTTGTTTGTATTCTTATTGATACAAAGATCAATGCAGTAAAACACGTGCAGGAAAAAAATGTGCATCATTAAAATAATACCATGCAGTCATGTATTTTCAGATTTTAGACTAAGGTTTTTGGATAGTAAAAAAACATTTTTTGCTTGATATGGGTATCATTACATTAAGAATTTAGAATCAAAGAATACATATGCTTTGAACAAAACCTGGGGTAAATGAGTACTTAGTTAAAATAAAGCAGAATGATTGTAGATGTGGGTTGAATTCAAACAAGCTGCTGAAACATGCAAGATGCTCAAGATTTAAGATGCTAAGGATGATATTTTCCCCTTGTAACACACACAAAAAATCTAGTTTTGCTATTTATAAGCCTTTTACAGCTCTAAATATCCATTTCAGACCAATGCTACCACAGTCCCAAGCAACAAACATCATTTTAGAGCAGGAATGTTTTATCTTGAGGGAGAAGCATGTCTCTAGCCCTTCAAAGAACAAATCCCCCACCTCCCTTCATCATTACTTTACAGGGAAAGACAGCACCCACTAAGGAAATGGCTTAAGATGCTCATGACCCTCTTGAAAACATAATAATGCACACTGTGCCTCGCTTTGAAGAAGTATGAGTCTTTTTTAGTTCCTTGTTTACAGATAACAAAATATATACTTTTAAAATTAATCTATATATTATATATGTATAATTCTTTTTCATGTTATTTATTTGACCTACAATTTAAAGCTAATCATCATAGTGCCATAGGGCAATTCATTTATAGCTACAGAAATGGGGTCAAAATATAAAAGCAAGCATACCTTTAAAAATGTGTTTCATCAAATGGAATATAAACGTACAGTGCTTAACACTGACCATCCAGCATCATGAAGTGCTTTAATGCAGACACTTATATTTTCAGTCAGCTCTCCAGCTTTTACCCTTTTGAACAGGAATGAGGAATTTCAAACTGAATTCACCTTTTTATACCCAAATTTGAGCCAGCTCACTGGGCTCCTCTGAGAAGTCAGAAGTTAATCAAGCATAACATTCAACCACTAAAACTCATTTTTCTGTTCAGGAATGCAAGTAAAAACTACAATTTGACATATTAATCACAAAATAATAATGTGCTTTACTATTTTTTCAGGGGTTTTTTTTGTAAATCAGTAAATTTGAAAACTCACGGATAACAATACTAATTATATTTTAGCATTAAAAATATCATTTGGGTTAAAGAGCTTCTACATACTGGTGTAGTAACCATTGCAGAAACATAAAAAAATGATTTTGGTAATTGCCAATGCTGTTAATTTAGGGCAGCTGTGGCATAAACCTTACTTTGGGTGGTGGTCTAATAAATTTGTTAAGCACTGCATATACATTGTTACATACAAAGACAAGACTAAGCCATGTCTTTTTTATTCAGGGGAAGCAACCTTAAACTTCATCTTCAAACAAAATGCTGCAGCCCCCTATATTTTGCCATTCGCATGTACGAGAGGCAAAGAGCAAGAGTGGGGGATCTAAGCTATTGTGGTGTATCTCACACTCTGTGGGTGAGAGTTGGCAGCCCTGTCATGTTCAACCGGCAGAAAACTTTTTTCTTTCTTCCTTTCCCTCTCTTTGTGTGAATCCGAGGGGAACAGCACCTCTCTGAGGAAGCTCTGGCAAAGCAGAGTTACACTTGAGGGCATTCTCAGCAGACGATGCACGGCCAGCGTTAAATGACCGATGAGAAGCAGATCAAATGAGAAGAAGAATGAAAGAAAGATACAGGTAAATCATTTTTCCCCCCACTAAAGCTCTTAAAACAGTTTAATATTATTGGTTTTAACAGATTAATTGCAGACCACATTTAGTACACCAAAGATACATTTTACTTCGCTCTCTAAAATATCTTAATGATGGATATGATTAACAAGTGAGTTTCTGTGTGACAGCAGGACTGCAGGACCATGTGAAGCCTGTATAGCATGTTAGGACCCTGCTCTTAATACAATAACACAGCTAACCATCCATATCCATTATCTAAACCACTTGCCCCATTTAGGATTGTGGTGGGGGTTGGATTCAATCCCAGCAGCCATTGGACTAGAGGCGGGGTGCATCATGGCCTGGATGCCAATAAATTGCAGTGCTGACATATAGAGACAAAGTCACACCCGCACCTATGGGCAATTCAGTCAACAATCAGCCTAACATGCAAGCCAGAGTACTCAGAATAAACCAACAGGAGGGTAAACATGCATAGTCCAAGCAGAATGGTCTTGAATGACAAAGATTTTAGTCCAGTATCCTTCTTCCTGTAAGGCCTCAGCACTCATGCAGTGGTTAGTGCCACAATAACAAATACAGTGCCTAGAAAAGTTCTCACCCCGTTGGATTTTTTTGACCATTTATTGATTTTATAAATCAATCATGGTCAGTATTTTGACAAAAATGAAAAATACAAATACACCTCTTTAATGTCAAAGTGAAAACAGATTTCTACAAAGTTATGTCAATTCAATAAAATATATAATGTAAAAATATGTGACTGCATAAAAATATCCACCCCTTCAAGTTAGTTTTTAGTAGATGCACCTTTGGATGCAATCACAGCACTGAGTCTGTGTAGATAGGTCACAAACAGGCTTTCACATCTGGACTCTGCAATTTTACTCCATTCTTCTTTGTAAAACTGCTTGAGCTCTGTCAGGTTACACGAAGATCAGGTATGAACAGCCCTTTTCAAGTTCAACAGCAAATTCTGGATTGAGGTATGGGCTTTCACGTTGTGTAGTTTTCGCTGCATGCTCCGTATCATTTTCTTGCTGGAAAATAAATCTTCTTCTAAGCTGTGGTTCTCTTGCAGACTGGATAAGATTGTCCTCCAGGGTTTTGACTGTATATACTATGTCAAATAGTAATTCAAATATTATAATCATTCAAGCTAAAAAAATCTTCAGCTGCCATTGTTTTTGTTATCCCATGTTCCTAGTCTATATACTTAAGTGTGTGTAAATAAATAAATAAATCAATAAAAGCTGAACAGAAGTCTCTGGAAATCTGCCAGAGATGAAGATTTGACCGATGGGGAAATTGACTTAAGAATCAAACTTAGATACTGTATATTTCAGATAAATTGTATTTTTGAACCATATTTTGGTGAAGGCTGCTGTGTATCAAATTTCAGAGGTCACATAAGCATAAGCATTATAAAATAACATTTTGGCACAGGTTTGTTGTGTTACTGAAAAAGCATGCAACAGCTATACCAACAATGCAACAATAACGTAGTTGAACTTTATGTTACTTAGCCCATAGCACCAATTGCACTGGTTTACAAAGACATAACTTTAGGTAGTGTTTGTGTATTTATGTATTTTCTACTATTTGTTTTTACCAGGGGGAGCCACTATAATTCCTATTTTAATTTATTCAGACTCTTTACTTTGGGAGCATTGTGAGAAAAGGAGTCGGGGAAACACAACACAAGACCGTTTTAATAAGATTCAGTGCTCTGCCAGCGAGGGGCTGTAATACCTAAAGCTGACCAATCTTCCTCTTTGCCTTTCCTGCTTGTTGTTCACCAGATTAATTTCTGTGTTGTACAAACTAAACTCTTCCAATAAAAAGAAAATCAAAATATCTGAATGTGCAATGATGATCTCCATGAGTGGATCAGAGAGCTGTGATTTCAGTTGATCCTTGCCTCCACTAAATGTCCCATGTCTGTTGGCGTCCTGGTGCACAATGAATCCTCAATTTATAACATTCAGTCCCAGATCATCTCTGCTTGAGGCTAACATCTTAATGCTACATTGGCTGCTAGTATGCCTGGTAAAGGATTGTGGCTTATTTTGTAGTAGCAATATAAACAGACCAGTTTGCTTTCCAACAAGTTTGAGACGTCTGAATCTCAGAATTGAAGCTATTCTTTTATTAGAAGAAATAAATGAATAAATAAATGAAGTCTTTGCTGTTAAGTTGCTGCTGCTAACACTCAATTTCCTGGAGTTGCTCTTCAAAATAAAAGTCTTCAATTATGATTGGCATTGGAGGCTTTTATTGTGACAGACTTGGCAAAAATAGAACGTGTCTATTATCAGATACTCTACTTGACTTTAGCATGGCGACGTTAACAGACAGGAGGGATTGAACTGTTTCTTTGTGGAGAGACGGCCCTAGTCTGCTTCTTTTAATCATCCAGAGTTTAAAACAAATGAAATAAGGATTAAAACACACCTTCAGTAGGTGAGATGTTTGTTCCTGCTGCAACTGGTTCAAGTAAAAAAATGGACAAGCACTCCAGCAATTAGCCTGCCCTTTGACTTTACATTGACCTGATGATCAGAGCTGTGGCTCTGTGCCAGAGAAGAGACAAAGTCTTTTTTCTGGCTCTTATCTCTCTGTTATGATACTTTAAATGATCCATAGGCAATTGTGGCTGATAGATTTGACAAATTTACCTCACAACGAACAAAAAACACAACATTTAAGTGACTGTTAACTTTTAATGAAGGCAGTGTCATCAGTGGACAGCTGACTATACTGAGCTGAACTGATCGGGGATTTTATATCATTGTAGCGTTAGAGCAGCAGGATTATTCCCTATTGTGGCCGGCGATGTCACCAGTCCAAATATTTGTCCTGCCTAAATCAAACCAAGCCAGGACAGAGGTAATAATCTTTCAAACAGTCCAAATCAAAAATTAGTCATATGTAGATCTCAGTGTTTTCACATGTTTACAGCAACCTTATTACAACACAACTTCTGTGTAAAGACAAACAATTTGGATTTAACTTTACAGGGTCTATAATGAGCCTAAAATAGAGCCCTGAGGCACTCCAGTGTTGAAGTAAGGGTGATAAAGATGCATTATATACCCTGAACACTTTGAGCCTCGGTGGGTCACGGACCCTCAAGGACACTTAAAGTACGTGTTCACTCATGTTATTGACTTGTGCAATAAATTTTGTTGGATTTCATACCAAAGTTTGTCAATGGACAGCAATCGTATAGGCTCTATCCATATGTTTCTTTCTTAATTAATTTGGCTACCTGTTTGGTTACGAACATCTACAGAAATCTCATATCCGCTTCTTTTTTCCCATCAGCAGCTAATAGATGATAAAATTCTGTTGGACTCACAATAGTCAACTTATTCCATCTACAGAAATAGATACAAACAAGTTCCTTGTGCTTGCTGTTTTTAAGACTCCCATTAGTCTTAGTTCCCCTTTTCGGTTCCCTCTGAATATATGGGACAAAATGCCTTTGGCACGTTGACCTCAGCCTTCAGGTCTCTGTGGTCTTATTTATGGTTCCCTTTTGGAGGGATCGTGCAGACCTACAATTGAAAACAAACATGGAAGCATGTTACAGTTTGCGGATGATAAGAAAATAAATGTTTGTGATTGATCACTTACTGAACAACACTGGCTGACGGTCTCTTGTCAAAAACCATTGCTCATCTTGTTCCTGGTTTCTCCTGTTGTGTCAGAGTTCATGCATATGCAGAGTTCATGCATATGGCAGGAATTTTGGTAAGATTGTGTCTTTTTGTTTGATCCCTGTTATTTCGGCTGCAGCCGAAATAACAGGGATCATTTCGGCTGCAGCACAGCTGTGTAAACAACTCACCAAAAAGTTCCAGTTTGTTATTGTTTCTGTTTCTGCTGCATCTTTGATGTGATTGAAGATACCCCATATTTTGATTTACCTGAAGCGGTATGCTTGTGTGTATAGACCTGTGTGTGGGTGTGTGTGTGTATATGACCTTATGACATTATGAGCAAAGGCCTTCAGGTGCCACTGTTTTCATTCAGTTCAAAATTCAAAGCTCAACTTCAAATTCAGCGTCAGAGTTATAAATGTACACACACACACACACACACACCCACACACCCACACACACCACACACACACACACATACAACTACACACACACCCATCCATACGTGTGCCCCCCCCCCCACCAGGAGGGGGTCAAATGGGACAGTACCATCTAGTAGAAATAGCATGTTTTTTCTTCGTATGCCACATATGGTCAAAATGATACCATTGGGTGGAGTGAACTCAAAATGATCAGTTTCAAGGTCAAAGGCCAGACTGACACCCAGATATGATAAAATGTATGTATTATGCTTTCATGGAAGGGAGATCAAAAATTACAGGTAGAATACATTTCAATGGCATGTTTTACGCGCTAAAGGTCCCAAGTGAGAGTATTTGTCACTGCATAAAAAATAATAATGCATGAAAATCAGCGTTACTGCTAATCATTGACATATCTCAGGCTGTAATGATCCAAAACAAAATATCTAGCATTTAGTATATTGAAAATACTTAATATTTTCCCTTTTTCCATCTGAAAACATGGTACCATCATGACAAATATCTGGCCTTTAAAGGGTCAAATCTTTAAAAATGCAAGAATATTCCATATCAATATTTAGGTCAGATGTAGCTGAATAAAATGAGCTCCATGAAAGCAGAATAAAATATAAATGTATAATGTTTTTAATAGCAATAATATGAGGAGTGCGTTTTATGCGCTAAAGGTCCTATGTGTAACAAATATTTGAACGGTCCCAGAGGGTTAAGATCATTTTAAATGTGTAAGGTGGGGCTTTGCAGTAAGTCTCAAGTGGAAAACTCGGAACTGCAGTTTTTTGCACCTCTGCATTAAGGCTCTACTCTATGCACGTACAAAAACAGATCTGTGCATTTCAAACATTACAACAATCATTGCCCTTGTACTTACATACGTCAGTTATGTTGTAGTGGACATTGAAAAACTAATCCACTAGTGGTTGCCGTCTGTCATGGAGCTTCTTTGATTCTGCACCATCCATCCCATAGACTGAGGAAATAACAGTCCACCCTCTGCTCAGCTGTACTCTTGTTGTCTGTCTTTGTGCCCAGGTGAGCCAACATCATTGATATGTTTGCATTTTCAAACAACTTACTCAATATTTGGTGATATTTCCTCACCATAAAAATTAAGTTTTGCCTTTTTTCCAAAAGATTTTGCTTCATCATGTTTTGCCATGCTGGGCTGAACTGTTTGTATGCATTGCTCAACACTGCCCCCACAGTTGGCGGTGGTATTGCGATGTTTGGTCTGTATCGGTGAACTTCAAGAGAATAGATCAAAAACAGACAAAGTGAACACACAGAACTGACAGAAAGGTCCATCTGAATCTGTTTTAAGACATTTGGGGGATTTTTATTATCAAAGCCTATTTTTATGTCATTTTATTAAATTTTGACCCTTTTTTACATTGGAAATAAACATCTCAATAACTGATAGTAATTTTATACATATACTTTATGAATAACTACATTTTAGGCCCTGTAGTGGTAATTTGTTCTTTTCAATTAAACAAACTCAAAACTCCAAATCAAACCAACCACTGTTAAGTTTCTTTAGTGTTTATTCACAAAAGTCTCTTACCAACAGTTGCCATTCTCCTGATTTCTCTTCAAGCAACATTGGTTACTTTTCTATCTTCCAGAAATTTGTTGTCATTTATTTGCTTTCCATGTGGGTTCTTATGAAGTAGAAGAACATATCTTTTATCACGACCTGCTGGGAAATGAATCAACACTCTGGTTTTTTTTTTTTGTTTTTTTTTTTTTATTTTGTTTTGTTTTGTTTTTCCATGCTACACATAGACCAGTATTATACACACATGCACAACACCATGCTATCCATAAAGACGCAAATGCAAATAAAGATACCTCAGCAGCTGGAGGTTTGCTGCAGCAATCAGATCTATTCCCATACTTTGATTCCTAATCCATCTCCCCAGGATGGAGCTACTATTGCCCCCATGCAGTTTATACAGTGCTGTCAAAAACAGGATGAAATGGAGAACTAAAATAATTGAGTTCAGTAATGTGTATTGTGCAAGTCTTCAACCCTTGCAACCAGAAGAGGTTTTTTTTTTTTTTTTTTTTTTTTTTTCCTTGCTGCATTAAGATGCCTATTTATTGTAATGGCATGGATATGTTTTATGAATGGTTTCGATGTACTTCAAAAGTTTGACAATTTAAAGAATTCATTAAGATCACTTTAGTCATTCTGAGATGTCTCCACAGATATGAATAAATTGCGTCTAATTGAATTGAATGGATTTTAATTGAAATGCTCCTGTGCTTTAGCTTAGATAAAGTACTCCTGAAAAGACCGTGTCCATAAAAGCCTCTGTCTCCAAAATGTGAACCCTAGCTCTGACCCCAGCTCTCTTACATTTAAGATGATTGCTGGATGAAAATGTAGATTCTACCTGTAACGCAGAAAAAGCTTTAGCTGCTCATTACATGATCCGTCATATCGTCCAATACAATTGTTATTGTTTGTTATGTTCATCTTTGCCAGAGCAGAGCGAGAAAGGTCAGTGTTTTCAATTACAGATTGTATTTCTGATACCTAGTATCAGATTCTTGATCATGACATCACTGGTGCCAGTGGACAAAGTTAACCTTCTGCAGGCCACAATAAACAGAGAGCTAAGCACCGTTCCTCTGCTCGCTCAGGGAGAGTGGCTGCAGACTCATACTCAAAGTCAAAATTCAGAAAAAAAGGGACACAGAACAACTTCTCACCAAAATCTTCACTGTATATATCACTTAATCAGATTTTTAAGCTCATTGAGACAATACATATGCACGCCATCCATGCATCCACTTTACAATAAAATTAATATCAAAGGAATAGGTAATCAATGAGTAATAATGGATTGAGCAACCTGTATGTTGATCATCTAGACTGGCTGATATATTTAGTTTTATTATGTGAGGCATAAATAATATACTCAACCCTAAGAGGCTTACAAGGCACTGTTAATAATTCAGAGAGACCAGATGCCAAAAGTAGACACTTAATGAAAATTCTAAGGAAATAATCCATCCTGCATTTTCTTACAGCCTTTTGCTAAAAAGTGGCCAACTTATGAACACTAAAAGTGCAAAACCAACTCTAATTGTCATCATTACTCCAAAGTATTTCAGGATTTTGAACGTACAAATTCATTCACATTTTTAACTCATCATAGAATAAACACCGAAAGGAACACTGTAAAGGAAATCGAGACTCATTCTTGGCTTTTCCTAAATCATAAAGTTCACTAGTCTTTGTTTTTCTGGTATGTTTTTAAATCTGCCGACTTCAAGAGCCAGAGGAAAGATTCCTGTTTTCAACTGAGCGACCAAAAATCTCTAACCTCTTGTTAGGTTTGCTTAACATAAAATGCAGTAACAAAGTTGAATTCTATCTGAATATATTTCCATAATTTTGGTTTTAAATAGACATCATTCAACTATTTTTCTTCAAATCCAAGCATTAAGCTTAATCCAATAGTGTCCAGACTGTATGGTAATGCAGCCTCACCAAAAACAGCATAAAGCTTTGCAGCCCACAGAAAATTCTGCTCTTAACTCTGAAGAAAAAAAATTTGATCTTTTTATCTGAGAAATTAATGAAATGATTCTGAAACTGGAATGAATAAGGAATGAGTTACTTTTGAACATGGTCAACTAGCAGTTAGGCCCTCGTTTGTTCCCTTACAACAAAATTTTAAATACTTAATGTTACTGATTTTATCTGTTACATAATCACAAAGTCCACAATAAATTTCACGTGGAGATGCTCACCATCTACTTATCCACTCACTGTATACTGGCAGTCTTAGGCCATTTCTACCAGGTGGTCCAGTTCAGTACCCGTTTATTTGCGTCCCCATTATTAAAACCTGGAAAGGGTCCCAAATAACTGACCTGCAATGTCCAACTTTTTTGGCACCCTTTCATAGGGTTACCAAGCTTACCTCTCCATCCCTAAATGGTGGAGCTACACACAACAGTGCAAAGCGGTAATAAACACAAACACAGAACCTGTCGAATACTACCGTGAAGATGTTTTTGTGATGTCAGCGCGTCATACCACCTCGTGGACCACCACAGAGCTGCACACCTGCCTTGTGACTGTCTGTGACAAGGAGGTGCAAAGGGAATTTGATGGGACTGTGAGGCACAAGAAAGTGTTCCAGCTGGTGGCGTAGCCTTGCCATCCAGCTTACAACGCCACCCACCAAGTGAGGGTACGGGTGTCTGTGGAAATGCAAACTATTATGCAAATTGCCATACCAACCCATATTTAGTTTAACTTAACAACCTAGTGAAAACGCAGTTAATTCTTCAATGATTTCTGGTTTACTTAAAGAAATTCCCTGGTTAAATACCTACATGTTTTTATGTTGTAACTTTGTCCATTTTTGTGTATTTTATTGGAAAATTTACCTTGCAAAGCAGATGCATTAGCCAGATTCCATGTCTGTCATTAGGCAGACTCATCTAGCATATATTCAATTCTTCAAAACAAAAATTTCTTCAAAAATTTAATTTACTTCAATCTGGTAAACAATGGCTGCCATACTTAATAAAAGAAGGGTAAAAACTGCACCAAAAGATTTGCTTCCCAAAAAGATATTGCTGCTGCTCTCCTGACCAGCTTTGACATGAGTTTGATTTATCACCTGGCTCCACTGATAGTGAACAATGACAGAAACTGTGTTTGAGCTTTACACAGGGGCTGTGCATGCCCACTACGTCAATATGTCTTGTCACTGATTAGCAGACAGAGCGTTCATCAGATCACCCTCTGAAAAGTTTTTCAAAGGTTCTGTCCTTCCCAAACATAGACTACAGAAGGTTGTCCTGATGAATGTTAAATATTCCCATGCCATGGATATACCCTATATGGACAAAAGTATTCAGCCACCTGCCCGTTATATCAACAGGGACTGTAATGACATTGTACTCTAGTACATGTACTTTAATATGGCATTGGTCTGAGTTTTGCAGCTATAACAGCCTCCACTCTTCTTGTAAGGCTTTCCACAAGATTTTCTAGTGTTCCTGGGAGAATTTGTGCCTATTCATTCTGTAGAGCATTTACGAGATCCAGGGCTGTCAATATTTATCTATATTCGAATTTCATTTATTATTTTTTACAGATTTCGAATAATATCCAAATATTTAGAGATTGCAATAAAGAAATAATGGGCTAAAAGCAAAAGTAATTAGTGTTCATTTTTATGTTCTTTTTTAGCCACCTGCACCATTTAGAGGCCTTCAACAGGCATTTTGGTACTGATGGTCAACTTTAAAACAAACAGGTTATAGATTAAATCTCAAACAAAAATAAATTAAATTGTGCCGCTTACAACGGTGATGACATCATGTTTATAATGAACAAAGCATTTACAAAATGTATCTTGTACTTACTTTTTTTTTTACCTAAAAACACCAAGTGACGATCCTAGTTTTCTGAATCAAGAACAGCGGTTTTGTTCACTATCGTCCCAGCTGTGGAGAAAACCCTCTCTGCCCTGACGGAGGTGCCCAGGATGCACAGGTAACGGCGTGCCAGCTGAGACAGGAGAGGATAAGCGGACGGGAACATTTTACACCACAACAGCAGGTTACTGTACTTTGGCAGTGCGGTTTTACTCTCATACATTAGCACCTCTTGTTGATTTTGTGAAGTCCTACTTGCCAAATCACCACCAGCGTGTGCTCCACCTTGGCGATAAACATCCCCAATGGCGGCGTTTGGCGCCTCTGTCACGTGTCATGTGACAAAACATTAGGTTCCTACACCTACATATAGGTGAAGTAGAGACCAAGGAGAGAGGGGAGGGACTCAAGAACAATTATAAACAGCAAAAATAATTTAAAGACACGCTCGAATAGCAGCTTTAGCTTTCGAACATTAATGAGTTTTTAAATATTCAAATTATATTCAAACCCCAAAATTTGTTCCAACAACCTTAATGAGATCAGACTCTGATGTTGGATAAGAAGGTCTGGCTCGCAATCTCTGTTCCTGCTTATTCCAAAGGTATTCAATGGGATTGAGGTCAGGGCTCTGTGCAGGCCAGTCAAGTTCTTCCTTATTGAACCTATTAAACCATCTCTTTATAGTCCGTGCTTTTGGCACAATCATTTTGGAATAAAAAAGGGCCTTTGCCAAACTGTTGCCTCAAAGTTGGAAGCATAGCATTGTCCAATATGTCTTGGTATGCCCTACCCTAACTCTATTGGTGGCTAAATACTTTTGTCCATATAGTGTATTAAACAGACTACCTGGTGTGTCATGTTCTTGTAGAGCACCATGATTCTCAAAAAGAACCAGACTTGACCATGAAAAGACAGCAGGCAAAGATTTCTGGTAAGAAAACAGTAGAAAATAAGGGAGCACTTTGTCCACAGGGGGCGCTGAAATCAACAAGACCTGAGAGTTGGCTGTAGCTTTAAACTGTGTGCTATCACTGCTCGTTGGTTGATTCAACTACATTGGCTTCCTGATCCAAGTTTTGGTGTAAATTAAACTAACCAGCTATTTACTGCTGAAGTATATTTTAATAAACTCTGAACAAGGTAAGTAAACAACACATTTTCTGAAATGTTGCACCTTTTTTGATTCTTGATAACTCTTGCCAAAAGTGGAGCATTTCAGTTTGATATTTTAAGATGCACAAAGATCAAAAGAGAAATTATATTCGCTATTTGTTAAAAGAAAAAAGGGACTTTTGGCTAATCACTGCAACACATAGTGAAATTAAGATTCAAGAAAATTGGGGCATCATTAAACATATTACTGTCTACTAGATGTATAGCAAAGCAGTGAAAGAGAACAGTGAGTTTTTAACAGGGCACAATGCTACCGTTATGGCCATCAGGGTCAGGTGAATGCCTGGTCAGTATGTAAATGGTAGCTGTTTGGTATCTTTATGTTTGCATGTAGCTTCATCTGGTTTTTATAAACCTTGCATCATTAATGACAGTAATGACTACAGTGATCTTGCAGACACACTGATGATGATATTGATAGTGACGATGTAAACCACATGGAGGTCAATTAACATAAAGGTTAAATCTGTGTGACTTTCCCTGAGCATTTTCAAATATTGAAAACATCTCTCTAGGGTTTATCTGCTCTGTCTTTTCTCATAATAATGATTGAAAAAAGGCATTCAGAAAGTCTTATTGGCTGTAAATGTTAATTTAACGCAAATCAAAGTAGCTTAGTCTTCAGTATTTGTACAATCTCTTCTGTAATTATCAATTTTTCAAGCCCATTGCGGGCTATTCCAAATAACCCTTTTCCTTTCCAATATGCTGCTCCCCTCATTTTCTTCTTAGAATTTATTTTCACTGAAATGTTCCTGTCTTTCCGAGCTTTCAGTGTTTTTTTTCTTCTTTTTCACTATGCTTTTCTCTGCCTGCTTTATGCTCCTTTTGCTCTGTATCTTTTTCTGTCTCCCCTCCCTCCCTTCCTCCCTCTCCCTCTGTCCTTCTTTCTCTCCTTCCATTTTTTTTCTTTAGCTGCTTTTCATTCTGTTTTCTTTCATTGTTTTTCTTTTCTTTCTCGCCTAGGGACCCCATTTTTTCCCTCTTCCTCTATTCAGGTTTTCTTTATTCTCTTTTGTGAATAGTTGTGGTACTTTAAGGGGAAGGGGAAGGCGAGGGAGAGGGGAGGGAGGTTAGTTTCAGTCAAAGCTGCAGAACAAAACTTCCTCCCACACCACATGCAGTGTCTCTTGGAATGAGTTTGTCACTGACTTGAAGACACCCCCCCCTGCATATACCACCGTGGATGACAACCTTACAGTGAATTGGTGTTAGGCCAACACTGTATAGTGCTGATTGTCTTCTTTAATGGGGCAAGTTGTGAAAAGCCCTGGTCTCTGTTTGTGGTTAGGCAGTGTTAGTTCTGTGTGCGGTATCACACGGTGACACATGATGTGGTGGTGTGTTAAACCAACCACAGCTGTGTGTGAATACGATTATCTCCCAACTGAGGTGCGTAGAGGGAGGCATTTGTGCTTCACAAGAACATCTTCATCACTGCAGAGAAATGACAGGCTACCTTACAGGAGGCAGCCCCACGTCGAGGAGCTCTGCCTCCTCGGTCTCAGTGGGACTCCACTCAGATAAGCACAAGTCCGACTGGTAAATCAAAAATAATAAAATCAGAAGCGCCACTTTGTAAATTTGTTGACGTAAACTGGATGTCAGACAGAAAATAGAGGGGAAAAAATCCATTACTGCTCTCCTGAAAGACAAAACCTCAGCAGCCAGTTAATCTCAAGATATCATGACAGAAATCATTCCTCTTCCTTTATGATGGTAAAAGACTACAGCCTCCTGCACCTTTGCTTCCCACCTCACACACAGGCACACATTCAGCTGAAGACAATTTAATGCATGACTCAATGGCATTGAAAGTGGGTTGGATAAATTGGAAATGATTAAAAATGCAGAATTGACAGGGAAACCGATAAAACTTTCTCTCTATAAGTAAGAACCAAAAAAGCAGCATGATGGAATGGCAGGCTTGAAGGGGAGAGAAAGGTGAAAGACAGATGAAAGTGAAGAGAGATAAAAGCCGGAGTGAGGAGGGTGTGGGATAAAGCAGGAGGAAGGGAGGCAGAGATGAAAGCAAAATGAGAAAGATAAGAACAGAGTGAGAGAGACAGAGAGGGAAACGGAGGAAGAGATAGATAGTGTACAGAGCAGAGAGAGAGGTAACCATGGAAACAGGAGGAAGGTACAAAAGAAGAGATAGACAAAGGGGGTTTGATTTAAAAGAATGAAACTTGGACGAAAGAAAAGTAATTCCGACTGAAATTTGTTACCGGGAGGTGGAGGAATAATACAAAGGAGTGACGGCCATAGAGGGACAGTGGCTGCGTCCCCACAGTCTCTTCCAATGTGGTCGCCTCAAACCAGCATATAAGGCACTCCAGAGACCTCTAGTGTTAATAGGCTTCCGTGGTTCATTGTGGGCCTCACCTTGAGTAAATCTGGGGCCGTTTCACTATGTAGGACACTGGCACGTTTGTCAAAATTTTTGCCTTTTTTGCCCTGCAGAGAGTACAGTATATATTTTATAAGCACACTTTTCCATGAATCACATAGCAGGAAGAGACTTCAGAGTGACTAAAATAGGATAAAGCACCTTGGTAAAAATTCCTCTCCCACCTTACTGCAATGAAAAACTGCATTCCTGATAAGAAGATATGAGTTTGCATGGTCCGACAATGTGTTTGCCGACTTATTGTATGAACTTGAAATCTGTGCTCTTGACTATCCTAGAAGAAATGCAATGTGCCCATATATTAGGATTCATATTTGTATATCTATATAGAGTTACAGACAGACAGAGGGTTTTTTTATTCTGTGGTTTTTGAGTCTCTTGTGGCTATCCCTCTTTCTCCCTTCCCCCTCTCTGTTTTTCTCTCCTCTGTCTTTCTCTTTCGTCCTCTGTCTCTGTTTCTCTCACTCACTACCCCTCCCTCTTTCTCTTGATCTCTCTCTCCTCCTCTCTCTTGCTCTCCCATGCCCCCCCTCTTCTTTCTCTCGTCTCTCTTATGCTCTCTTTCTCTCTTTCCTTCCATAGCTCTCTCTCTCTCTGTCTCACTCCCTCGCCCCCCTCTCTGTTCCTTTTATATCCTCCTTGCTGAATGCTCTTCTCCTCTCCTCCCTCAACTCTGTCTTTTCTCCTTTATATTCAGTCTCTTTTTTTTTTCAAGCACTCCCCACACTCCTTTCTCCAATGTTGTCTCCAAGCAGAGCTATTTCATTGCTAATATTCCGTCTTTCCATTTAGTAGCCCCACTACAAAAACGGGGAGAGTAATCTTTTATTTAGGATTTTTTTTCTTTCTTGCTTTGGCCATCTCTGAATCCTGCCTTTGCTGTTTGCGTAATAATGATTTTTTTTTAGTTGATTTAAGGCTTGATTTGTTCCAACATACTGTAAAAAAGAGGGGATTAAAAAGCCAAACAAAAGAAGCATTAATATTAAAACAGAAATGCACAAGATTTATAGATTTTTGCTTGCTTCAAGTTGTAAACGATTCACTTATCGTCCGTGTTTTTGAGTCACGTTCGCCTCAAAATTAAAGTTGCTCTCCTTTGCAGCACCAAGTGAGGCAATACTGATAAACACTGAAGCTTTGTTTTTTTCAGTTTCACTTCTCCTGTCCAGTCTGTTCCCACTGATCTTAATGGAAGAAGCTGGAGGCGTTCAACAAGGGTGTGGCTGCTTCTTTTATACACTTTCGCCATATTCCATCTGCATTGCTTTGATTCAAGAGGTCTACTGTTTTTTTAAGTGAAAGCTTAATTACAGCATCTAATCAAGCTTTAGACTTACTATTATATCAGCATGCTGTAAAGGTGAGACCAATCCAGCACTGGAAATAACAGAAGGTGTGTGGGTTTGCTTGCCTTTGGTCTGAGAGGAATCAACATCAGTCCAGTGACTTAAAGTTCAAAACACGGCGTGAACTGATTCCTCTCTTCTCTTTCTGATTGTGAGAGAAAATAAGACCCTAACCTGAATGCTGATGCTAAAACGACCCTATGCACAAACCTACAAAGCTCACGTTTCCCCTGACAGTGAAAGGATGCTGAATTGTAGCCATCACCTAGTGCGGTGTCTCACACACAGCCTGTCACTGGGCTGGATGAAGAAACAACACTGACAATGTGAGCTCACTACAGCAAGCACTCACTACAGTGAGCACACAGATACCAACATACAGCTGATGGACTTTCTCCACTAGATTGTCATTGGTTGAAAAGGATGCTCTATGGCTGTCAAGACTAATAGCATTAGTTATAATTAATCAATTAGTGCACTAATTTTTCAATCACAATTAATCGCATGATTTATTGTCCCTTTCATCACACTTTGGTTATGCAACTGCAGTTTCTCACTGCAGCCACAGCGAAAATAAGTCTACCACTGCTCCTTAATGTCTCATTTCACTCACAGACAGCTCAGTGGATTAGTAAAAGTAGTGCTGTTAACTGATTAAAAAACTAATCAAGTTAATCACATCACTATGTTGTGATTAATCATGATTAATCACAGCATTTCTTTAGTTTTAGTAATTTTAAGATTTTTAAACATTCTTATTATCAAGTGTTTATTTTCATTTTTTTAACTTTACAGCTATTTGAAAGCGCTATTTACTAAAAAATGTATTTTTATGATTCTTATTATTTTTATCTATAAATTAACACTTAAAATAATACCATTTAGCATTGAGATAAACTAGTACAAGTATGGTGTTTAAATTAAGAATATTAAACAAACTACTTTTAAACCTATTTGTGGTTCCTAAATCAGAGTGTCTTAATTCCCTGAGCAATAATATTTATAAACTGCAAACCAGCCCAGAAGACAAACACATCAGGTACTAAATACTGTATGCTGTAAAGTGAATGATCAGGTGTGCTGTTATTCCGAGGTAGCTGAAGTTGTTGACTGATGTCCAGTGGTCTCTTGTCAGTGTAATAAATGTAGCCCGGGCCAGCTGCTCCTCTTTAATTGCCTTTTTAGCCATCATTCAGTTCATGGATTCTTGTGACAGTAGTTCTCGTAGGTGTTCTGTGGTACGAGTCATCCAGAGCGACCCGGATGATGTCTTGAAGCCCCTTGTCGTCAACGATGTTGATGGTCTGCAATCTCTGGCGACCCATTAGTGATCGCATTAGTTAGCTTAGATTTTGTCGTTTAGGGGACAAATCTGGGTCTGCTGGACTGTGCTGATGTAGCTTGACGTTATGGCTTGATCCCGTGTTGTTCTTAGCATCTTAGCTAACATTAGCAACATTAACTATCATGGCTTGATCCCGTGTTGTTGTTAGTGTCGTTTCTAAAAGTAGCAAAGATGCGTTTTGCCCGGAGGTGGTACTTCAGACTCGTGCTTTGGTGTAAAGACAGTTCATCACCACAGTACGTACACACAACTTTTGTTTCATCCAGACTTCCATTAGGCAGCTTTTAAAATCAAAATTTGCCGTGAAGCAGACCTGGGTCTGTCTCCCCACTCAAAACTGCTGGCTGTGTTTGACCCGCCTTTAACCTTTTCTCCCCAGGAATGTAAACATCTGTACAGGAGGACTACGGGAGTAAGTTGTGGTCAAACATATGGTCTAATCATATGATTCAATTGCGTTATTATTATTTTTTAACACGTTAAGCTTTCCAGATCAATCACGAGCGTTTATGTTAACAGGCCTAGTAGAAAGTCATCTGCACTTACGCTATCAAATATTTTCAGTCCATAACAAATTCCTTTTCCCATGGTTAAGTTCATGTTAAATTTTTGATCTACCGGGCTCTTGTCTAACCCAGTTGGTTGAGCAGATGCCCAATAAACATTCAAGCACGTAAATGACACCTATATGTTCACATGTCACAAAGCATGCACGCAAGAGAGAGAGAGTAAAGTCTGCTTTCTGCTTGATGCATCCACAGAGTAGCGAGTGTCCCAAATCAAGTATGACATAAAATTTTCAGACAAGACCCTTCACGTGGAAAATTTTTGCCTAGCCACACTGTCTCCAAAATTTTTTACAGCCGTGGACGCGCCAGACATCAAAACATGTCAAGACATGTCAGTACACGACTTGTGTCATTTTGAAAAGAAAACAATTCAGTGTTGTTCTTTTTTTTTCTTTAAACAAAGAAATGTTGTCAAGTTCTGACAAAACTGCAGCATCCAGGCTTATCTCTTCCGCCATAACTGCACCGGCCTTTCTCACTGCTTGCATACGTCACAGATCTGCTGCACCCAAAAGTTCTTCCCCTCAACGTTGATTGGTCCTGTCACTTTCTAACTGGGCCCAAACGGTTCAGATGGGAGCTTTGCAAGATGGATTTGCCAGTAAGAAACACGGAAATGGGCATATCCATCTGCTTTGCAAGGTTTGAGGAAACCAGCGCTAGGTATAAATACACCAGACATTTCTGTGTCAGTTCGCGCAGATATCAACGTGGAAAGCATAACCAAGCCTTAATCCTGCATGTACCGCACCAAAACTCAAACCACGTAGCTAAACAACTGACATTATAAACAACAGGCAGCATTATAAGCATTATACTGGGCCTGTGTCAAAGCTATTTTAGAGGAACATCAAGTAAAAGCATTTGGCAACATAATTTTAAGAAAAGCAAACGGAAGATTAAGCAAGAATAAAACTGCATCAGGTAGATGAAAATTAAGTGCTACTACTAACAATAACAAGCCAGGTGAGGATACAGAATGATGAAATGAAACTGCTTTCCTACCTTAAAGAGGTGGTTTGGTCGTCTTCCCGTTCTGGATAAGTCTTAAAACTCCTTAGACTTGTTTAAACAAGATAACCGGCCAAAGGAGAGCTTAGTACTGGATATAGGCATCACCAAAAAACAAAAAAAACTTCAAACACAGTTTCTGGAGAAAATCTCATGACCTGGCAGGTGTCACTGTTGGCAGTTGTATTAGCAGGCTATTCTGCTGTTTCCAAGGTTAAACATCCACACCTGCAGTCTCTGCATTAAAGTGTTATGTTCCTCTTTTATGTAATGGAGAGTGGATTAAAGCTTCTCATTTACTTTCTTTTCCCCCCATAAACAGCTCAGTGCCAGAAATGTTTCATGAAAATAACCTCTGACCTGTTGCTACTACAAGTTATGTTGCACCAATCATACGCCTTTAAATGTTGTGACGTTTGTGAATGGATGCAGACTGCAACTCAGGGACAGAAAAGGGAAAGGAATTCGAAAGAATAAATCCATTGAACACATGATCCGCTGTTGTTACGGTTTGAGTTTCATTAAAAATATATGCTGGTGACAAATTGTACATATTGTGTACAGGATTACATCTGGTGGCACCACAACATATAAAGAAGCTAAAGTAAAATCAGTCCTGCACTGGTTGGGGGGTTGATTCCCTGATTTTGGTGCTGTTTGGTGCATGTCTTCCACCCACTCTCTCTCCCCATATTTCCTTTCTCTCTTCAACTGTCCTATCAAAATAAAGCCCCCCCCCAAAAAAAGAATCATTGATCTAACTATAAAAACAGGTCTCAAGTCAAATGAAGCTTAGCATAAGTTCAAAAAGGAATCGTTCATTAATTATCACTTACATGCTTCCATCTTCCTGCTCTGTTAGTCAGCTTGTATTAAATTCTGAGCCAATCCCTGTCTGCAACAAACTCTCGATCACATCTTGATTATGCTTCCATTTTTAAAAATCTGTTCTCCTCTCCACCACAGTCAATCTGTTATTGTGCAACTTCTGCAACCCTTCTCCACCTCAGCTGCCTCCATCACTCCCATCGACATTCAGGTCCGGCTCTTTTGTGCCATCCTACATCTCTTCATTGCTCCTCAAAGCGTCTCATCAGAGACCATGTCCAGCTTCTATGTGCACACTGCATCCCTTCATCCCTCCACCCCAGCTACCTCCAAGCCACTTCATCAGTGTCCAGCTCCTTTGTGCCATCCTGCATCCCTTCATTGCTCCTCCAAGCCACTGCATTGGTGTCCTGCTTCCCTTCATTTCCACTTCTAAGTCATCTCAGAAGTCCACTTTGCATCTTGACCTACTCCCAACATCATCACCACGAAACTCCATAGGGGGTATCCTATCCTGCTGTTGGCCTCACTAACCCTTCAAGTTCATTAAGAGTCTATTCAACAAAGACATTTCGCTTACTTATACTTATAAAATTAAACATTGATAAACTCATATCAAGTCTCTACTGATTGAATTAGAAAAATCAGAAATGACACAAAACACTGGAATTTTAAATGCAATAAAAAGATGGGATTAATCGCAATTAACTACAGAAATTATGAGATTAATCATGATTAAAATTTGTATCTTTTGACGTCCTATTGCGCTCACTTTTTTCATTTTAACCCAAAGAAAGAAAGTAAAGAGAGCTGTCATCAATGAGTCGGCTGCAGTTTTATGATTCATTGAGCTTTTCTCAGGGGTAAAACAGACAGCTGATATCTGAATCTGCCCCCCTCTCCCTTGCTCCCCCTCACTCTCTATCTCTCTGACTTGCTCTCTTCCTCCTGTTGGAAAAAAAAGAAGTTATAACTTTGACCTATATCACAGAAAGGATGTGACAATGCACTACATAGTTTGTCCTCCTATAGTTAAAACAGAGAGACCAGAAAAGCAGGCCGGAGGGCGGGGGGGGGGGTTAAGGAAATGGACAAGAAGAAGTCAGTGGTAGAAACACAGTTAGTAAGTCATACGGACACCCGTGTCAGAAGTGCGTTGTTTCAGGGCTGCTGTGGGGAACTGAAAGCATGCTGGTGTCAAATGTGTGTGTGCTTGTCCCTGATCTCAGACATCAGACAAATGTGCACACGCTAAAAAAAAAAAAAAAAAAAAAGAAATCCCAGTTGAGGGTTAGTACTCTTGAGAGCAGGGCAACGGCTTATTTCCCTCTCCTTTCTCTGCCTCATATGCGCATAGAAAACCTGTATAATCTAAGAAGTGAATGAAATTTTACGCCTATTATCCACCGTAGCTTTCTCCACTATTAGTTTTCCATCGCCCTACACGCACAAATGTACCCAAAGTAAATGGACAGGCGAGCAGGTTTTTGCTGTTACGAAGATTCAGGCCCTGGAAAGGAGCCAGTGTATTTCTTCCCCAAACTTTTGTTGTCTGTGTCTTTTTCATTTTCCCCATAGGCTAGTTCTGTGTTGTTTTATGTACGTGTCCCTTGTTGTTTCTTCCATGTGGTTTCTTTGTCTTTCAGCCTCTTATCTCTTTGTTTCTTCCCTTGCTCTCCTTCTATTTTCTCTCCCATTCTCTCCCCTCCACTTCCTGCTATCTCTCCCCCTCACTCAATCTCTTTCTCTTTCTCTACCCCCCTCCTCACCTCCCTCCCTCCCTTCCTCCCTCGCGCTCACTCTCATTCCCTATCTCCCCCCCACCTCCACCACCACCCGCACCCCCCTGCTCCCCTTTCTCTGTATCTTTCTCATTCTCGCAGCACTCCCAGCCGCTGATGATTGATCAAGGTTTTCAAGGTTTGCCCTTTCCTGTTATTTAGTAGGAAATGTTTATGCACAGTCTTCAGCCTTACACTCACAACTGGCATGTGTCCACATAGTGTTTGTCCCTCTCTTTACATACATGTCTCTGATGAACTTTTTTAAAAAACTTGTTAAAAGGTGAGGTAGTCTGTGATATAATAGAATACCTGTCTAATTATCAGGATCATCTTCAGTGCCGAGTACTTAAACACACAACCTGTACTTAGCCCGCAGGTACTCTGCCGCACTGTTTCTCAACACAGCCTGAAAGAAATCTGGAAGTTCAATAGTTAATGTCTTCCCTTGCTGTTTTTCCTTTTCTTCACTCTCTCCGTCTCTCTATCTCCTTTCCTCTCTCCATTCCCTTTGCTCTCACCACACATCCCCCCCCTCCACCACCACCACCTCCTCCTTTCCTTCATTCTACGCCCCCCCCTCCTTTTCTCTTTTCTCTTGCTGATGGACTCTTCTTTTTTATTTTCACACTCCACCATCCCCCCTTTTTCTTCTCTCTCTTTCTCTCTCCTTCTTTCCTCCAGCACACCCACCTCCTCCCTCCACCCCCCCACGCTCTTCTCTTTCACTGCGTTTTCTTTCAAACCTCCTTCTATCTCTCTTCCCATCCCCTGCCCCCCCTCACCACCACTCCCCCGTCTTTCTTTTCTCTCTCTTTTATTCTGTCTTTCTCTTTCTTTTGCCACATCCTTTCTTATGCCCACCTCCCCAACCCTCCCTCCCCGTCTCTCCTTTCCCTTCTTCCTCCTTTTTTTTGCTGCATTCTCTTCTTCCCTCCCCACCCCGCTCTCTTTCCTCTTTCCCTTTTTCTTTCTGTCTCTCTCACCCCCCTCCTCTTCCTCCACTCAGCTTCACTCCCCCTCCCTATGCTTCTTTCTTCCTTATTCTTTCTCCCCCACGTCTGTCTCCCTCCCTCCCTCTCTCCTAACTGCTTTTCTCTCCTTTTTTCTCCTTCTCTTTTCTTTTGTCACTCATTTTTTGTGAATTTCTCAGACACTATACTTCAGGCTGTCTCAATAGTTAATTAGTTTGAATCAAGAAATAATAGCAGCAAACTACACAGTCTCTGGAAAGTTAAAATTTGAGCTTTTCTCAGACATTATCTGTCTGATGTTTTGCTTCTGACAGATGCACCTCCACCCATAGTCTTTCTGAGTGTTGTGAAAGTCTATATACATACATATATAGATACATATATGTCAACATGCTTGTTTGTGCTGTTAGATCCTCATATTTCTACCTGCACAGGCAGACTAAAGTACATATTGCATTCTTATAATTGTGCTGTGCACACACGCTCATATAAAAAGGAAATGCAAAGTATAAAGTGTGATCAAGAGAAGATAGAGCTTGCGCGCCTTAAAGAGAAATGTGTGTTGAAGGGTCATGCTGAATTGTATGTAGTGAGAAAGGGAGATAAGATGTGTGTATGTGTTTGTAAGAGAAAAGAGGAGAGAAAGAGAAGTGAGATGGGAAGGAGGAGAGGGTGGGAGGAAGAGAAAGAAATGGGGTGATGCTGGGGTGGAGGGCTGGTGGAGAGGGAGGGGGAAGGGGGGGGGGGGCAGGCACAGTCAGTTCTGATAACAGCAACAGTAGGAGGAGGATGAGCCGTGGGACCGCCCCACTCTCCCACAGATATAAATAGGAGGTGGATTTTTTTACTCCACTCATTTCTCCTGAAGGATGAGATCCCTGAAACACCTCAAACATCACTCCAGGAACAATGTGGTGAGTTTGTAAGCTAAAGATGGAGAGGGATGATTTGCTGCTACGAACTACGGGGTGTTTGCGGTGACTTGTTTGCAGTTTGTTAGTGAAGGTGTTTACACTCCCGTTTGTGTGAGGGGAAGTGAGATTACTTTTCACATTCATATGCAGTGGGGGACAGCTTTTCTAAAAGATAAGAGTTGTGTTTCTATCTCTGCCGCACATTTATTTTTTCTGCTGCTGCTCTAATTGTTTGTCCTTAGGTGTCTTTCAGATGCAACTTTAAATGTGAAAGTACGGACTCTTGCAATTACTACCCTACCTCTCTCTGTCTCCTTGTCATTTGTCTTTTTCTCTTTCATTTTGTCAGCCTTTCATTTTGCTGTGCTTTTTCTTCTCTCTCCCGCCCCCCACCTCCCTCCTTCCCCTCTTTCACTCACTCACTCTGTCTTTCTGTCTCTCTTCACCCCCCCTCCTGCACACCCCTCCCTCTCCTTTTCCTTTCTCTCTTCCCTCCTCTCACATGCTCACTCAATCTCTCCTTCCCCTTTCCTCCCCTCCCTCTCCTCCCCTCTTTCTTTATCTTTCAGCCCCTCCATCTCATTTCTGTCTCCGTCTCCCTCCCTCCCTCCCTCCACTCCTCCCCCGCCCACAGCTCTTTCTCCTTCTCTCCATACCTCCCTCACTCTCTTTTCTCTCACTTGCACACATACACACACCCAGTCTCTTTCCTTTTCTTTCTCACAAACACACAGTCTGTCTCTGTCTGACTACTTTAAAAGCAGTAATTATAAATGACGTGGTTATCAGGGCATCCAGGTCTACTCCCCTCTTCCAACACACTCACAAACACACAATGCTCACACACCTTTATTCCAGCACTATCTCCTCTTCCTTTTTCTCCATCCCTTCTTTTCTTTTCTCTCAGTATTGTCAGGAAAGGAAGCAGCTCTTGCTCTCATACTGAAGACTAGTTTGACAGGAAACTAGGGGTCAGAGCTTCCCTATATACATTTTCCTTCCAGTCAGATACTTGCTGAGAAATAACCAGCAGCCAACAATTTGAGCTGCCCCGACACCAAAGAGCCAGTTTTGTTGAACCTGAGTTAGTTTTAATGCGCAGCTTTTACAGGTAAACATATACATGTGGCTGTGCAACACTTCCGAACTGTGCAATTACATTCGTGAATCTCATGCATCGGTCTGGAATACAGAATGAGCTCAGTCGAATGTCTGTTATGGATATGAGTGTGCCTGGTGGCATATATCATCTTGTTAAGGAAGCTGGTGTGGCAGGCATTATACAGTCAGTTAGAGGGAGTGTAGGGCTGAGACTCATGAATGGGACAGATACAGCTAGGGATGAGCTGACTTTGGTCAGTCAGGCTGCCCCGGGACCCCACAGGAAGTGCTGAGGACAGTCCACGGAAGTCAACTTCCTGGCTGGACCTGCATCCCTTGTTGTGCGCTTTATTATTCTACAGCCTGTCAAGGAAGGAAGCGGGGTGCTAACACATATCAGCCTTATCTTCTCAATCGACTGTTCTGTGGATTCAGAGAAAAAGGAATCAAGGCGTAGACCAAATGCAGCTTTCACAGAGTTACCCTGAAAAACATAATCTTAATTCTCTCCTTGAGTCCTGGGAAAGTACAATTGCTCTGCTTTTGATGTCACCATAGCACTCGAGCTGAAAATTTCAGATGTGTGTGATTTTAATATCGGGGCAGCTTTGTAGGAAGGTTACCAATATCAGGAGGCATTGGGGAAATAAGGTTATATGAGGAAACATTCGTAAGACAGGGTTTGAAAATACAGAACAATTATCAAAAAACACAGAAACAGATCTGTTATTTCCTCCTGTTCTATTTTTAAAACTGGTGTTGTTTGTGATTCTTCTAGGAGGAGGAGAGTAGCCGCTTGGTGCGGACATACCCCAAGATGACTGAGGGCCAAATGGATGTAGGCACACAGACGGAGCCTGTGGTGGTGCTATCTCTGGCTCAGGCTGCCGTTCTTGGACTCATCTCCCAGAATGAAATCTTTGGGGCCACCATAGCTCCTAATGGCTTTTACACAGGTGAGCCCAGAGAGTGCAACCCTCCGCCACAAGAGGCAATGGAGTACGAGTATGCGGACCAGCTAATAGGGGCAAATGGAGACTATCTGGCTGAGCCAGCAGGAGAGCCGGAGCCACAGCCCCACTGCAGCGAGAGAAGGCGACCTGGGCCTCGTGGGAGAACCAAGAGGCCCAGGAGTGACAGTGAACTGGAGGGTCACCCACACATAGTACCAAGTCCACAGGCTCAGGTTAAAGGTGAGCGTCTGGAGTCTGATACTCCTCCTTCCTGCATTCACAAATCTCACAGCAAGTCAGAGGATCCAGTCACTCAACAAGCTTGCCTGAAAGAGGAGCAGGCCTGTGGAAACTGTCCCTCATGTGTGCGAGACACATCCAGGCCGCAAACAGATGGACAGCCAGAACAGGAACAAGAAGTAAACACTGGCAGAGAAGGAGAGAGGAAGGAAGAGGAGCTGGTGGTGGAGGAAGAGGAGGAGGAGGCTCTGAACCTCAAGACCAGCGGGGAGAACAGCAGTCCTCTGGAGAACCGCTACTATGAGTCAAATGAGGTGTCCTATGAATCCTCTGAGATGGCCCTGCCTGGAGAGTATGAGGACAACAGCCAGGCCATGCTGTGGTCAGACCCAGAGGGCCTTGCCAGGCGAATGCAGATCGACCGTCTGGACATCAACGTTCAGATTGATGAGTCTTACTGCGTAGACGTAGGAGAGGGTCTCAAACGCTGGAAGTGCCGCATGTGTGAAAAGTCATATACGTCCAAGTACAACCTCGTCACCCATATTCTGGGCCATAATGGAATTAAGCCGCATGAATGTCTACACTGTGGAAAGCTCTTCAAGCAGCCGAGCCATCTCCAGACTCACCTGCTCACCCACCAGGGAACCAGACCTCACAAGTGCACCGTTTGTGAGAAGGCCTTCACGCAGACCAGCCACCTGAAGAGGCACATGCTGCAGCATTCGGACGTCAAACCCTACAGCTGTCGCTTCTGTGGTCGAGGATTTGCCTACCCTAGCGAGCTGAGGACCCATGAGAATAAACACGAGAATGGTCAGTGCCACGTTTGCACCCAGTGCGGTCTGGAGTTTCCAACGTACGCGCACCTGAAGCGCCACTTGACCAGCCATCAGGGCCCAACCACATACCAGTGTACAGAGTGCCACAAGTCTTTTGCATACCGCAGCCAGCTACAGAACCACTTGATGAAGCACCAGAATGTACGGCCTTACGTTTGCCCTGAGTGCGGCATGGAGTTTGTCCAGATCCACCACCTTCGGCAGCATGCTCTCACTCACAAGGTACTGGCAGCGCAAACCCTCGCACCTAAGGTACTGAAACTCAAAGATGTGGCTTTGTCTACCAGTTTATGTGTTCAGAAAGCTGTCTACACAGCATCACTGAAACTTAATTTAAATCATAAAAAACATCACTATCCTGATATGAAAATAAGAAGAGGTATTTAAGA
This sequence comes from Cheilinus undulatus, assembly GCF_018320785.1. NCBI lineage: Eukaryota > Metazoa > Chordata > Actinopteri > Labriformes > Labridae > Cheilinus > Cheilinus undulatus. The sequence goes on along the minus strand of NC_054873.1, from coordinate 23,555,187 downwards.
TTCACTAACTCAGTGCTATGTATGATTCCTCATATAAAATGGGGATATACTGCACTTACACCACAGCCTTTTTCCAAAACCAGTTTCTTTGTAAACATAGCCTTCAAAGGCCTTGAATTTTTGTGTGGCTCAACCCCCTCCTGCATGTGTTTTGTGTTGTTTGCAGAGCTACTTCCCTTTGTGTCTGATGAATCACTGTCTGTCTTTTCTCTTCATTACATTATCTGTTTTATTCTATAAGGACAAAAACAACTTAGCCCTCAGATATGCTCTTGTTAGTTATTAAAATAAAGTTAAGAAAATGTTGAAACTTCTCTCCACTGTTGGACTTTTACCCCTCTGTCTTTCAACACTCAGGGTGACTAATGTAATCTACTTGAACTGGATCCAAAGCCAGAGTGCAAATGCTCACATACAAGCTCCCCATGATTCATTAGCTATTTTCCTCTAAACCATATATTTAGCCAAATTAATTAAAGGGCCCAAACTCTTTTTGTTCCTCAAGGGTATGAAAGAATTCAAGTGTGATGTCTGTGCCAGAGAGTTCACCCTGTCTGCCAACCTGAAGAGACACATGTTGATCCATGCCAGTGTGAGGCCTTTCCAGTGCCACGTCTGCTTCAAGACCTTTGTCCAGAAACAGACCCTCAAAACACACATGATTGTCCACCTGCCCGTCAAGCCTTTCAAATGCAAGGTGAGCGATGCGTGCGAGGAGACGAACTGGGCCCCATTGTGGCAGAGCAGGGAGGGGTATTGAACTTTTGTGCTCTTTTTCACTCAGGTGTGCGGAAAGTCTTTCAACAGAATGTACAACCTCCTCGGTCACATGCATCTCCATGCCGGCAGCAAGCCCTTCAAGTGCCCTTACTGCACCAGCAAGTTCAACTTGAAGGGCAACCTCAGCCGACACATGAAGGTCAAACATGGCATCATGGACACCTCAATAGACGGTCAAGGTAAAGAGCTCCCTAACTATACTATACTCCATTTTTGGGTTACGGGCAGCAAATTTCCCTGATTGGTGGGCTTCATGTCGCATTACTGCCACTCTGTCTGTTTCTAATGCACTTTGACTCAGCATGTAGTGTAATCTAGTGGCCAAGTGTTTTGATGTTTCTCCGTCACTCCCTCCCTGTGAGTTTAGTAAATATAGCAGTGCCTGGATTAGACATGCCTGTCTCTATCAGTAGAGACTGATACTGAAGCAGAGGAGGGGCCTGTCCTCAGCGAGGCCATGTGTCTCCAGGAAGAGCTCTGTATTTTTGTGCAATTGAGGACAGAGTGGGATCAAATTTGTTTTTTTTCTTTCTTGTTCAGAGCCCCAACAAGACCCAGAAGGCCAGGAGGACTTCGAAGAGGAGAGCTTTGATTTCAGTGAGCGAGAAAACCGGGCTAACAACAACAACACTCCAGACATTGCTAAAGTCTCTCAAATGGAGTATTACAACACCTATGGAAAGGGCGCAGGGCGCTTCAGCACCCCATGAATTGTTTAAAGGACCCCAAAGTTGAATAGAAGTGTGAAATAATGAAAAGAGGATTGTGGGCTTGGGATGTTCTTCAAGGTTGGGAAAAAACCCAGAAAACTGCACATTCATATGCACTGGAATTACTCATCCTGCAACAAATTGTGGAAATGTTTACGTTTCACATGATCATGTCATCTCGAAAAAGCAGCAAATCTACTGATAATATATTAAAGTGAACTGTCCTAAACAGGAGCATTAAAGTAAAAAATTCTATATAAATGCGAGTATAATGTCATGCTTGACCACAGGAGCATCATCATGAGCCGTATGTTAAAGCACAACTGCTTCAAACATAAATGATGTTAAACTGCACTTACTCATCCAGACAATCCCAGTCTCTCTCATTTGTTGGGGTAATGTGAAAGGTTAAAGAGGGGAACAAGTGTCGCTGTTCATCTCACTTGCCAAAGCCTTGATTTATACTGTGATAAATCAGATTTGAGGTCTGCAAAATGAGTTCTGTTTCATTGGATTTGCAGTCTGTTTATTGTATATTATTGTACAGAATGCATCAGTCCTCTTGTATGCTGGCTGGTATTATAATCAGTGCATAGCACTGAGGGCCACTGTATCTACTTTTAGGTTTCTGCATTAACAAACATCACCCCGTATTGATCTTTAGTCCATGAATGTAATTGTTTCTGTGGAATGTTGTAAGACTAATGAAAAGAAAATCAGAATACCCATTTCAACAGTAGGACCCCTTTACCAAAGAACTGGATCAAATGCTGCAGCTGGGAGCGCTCTTAGTCTCTTTCCTTGCTGTTGTGTTGAGCTGGGACATTGGATTTCCTGGGGTCCAGTCGCAGACCTCATGAAATTACATTCAGGTTTCCCTCCCACCCATCTGTAGATCACTTCAAAAGATTACTGCAGACTTTGGTATGGCTCCTCTTTCAGCAAATCTCACCATTCTCATCCTATACGGGCCTCTACGAGACAAGACTGCAGCATTTTTCAAAAGCAATGCAAACCCTGTTTCCATATTGCAGTTGTTTTTTATGGATGAATCTCAACAAGAAATGTCCCCAAAATCTTGGACAGAAATATTAAGTGCCCCAGTGTGTCTGCAAGAGCGTGCCATCCATCATGCTGTACACTGCTCTCAAGTGATGAACGACAACCTCCCAACATGTGACAGGGCCACGGACCTTGTGGAAAATGATTTGGGAAATGCTCAATATATTCAGTTTCTCAGTGCTTAGCTTTTCAAACTTGTAACCCGCAAACAAGGTTTCAACCTGCAATGTTTATGTAGCGCATTTAAAATAAAAATGCTCAATTTTGTGAGTTTTTCAGCTTCTGTGTTCACTCCATCACTTTTTCAGTGATGAAACAAAAGGGAAGATGTTTAGTCTAAATGGCTTTCTGTATTAGACAATGTGAAGATAATGTGGATAGAAATGTATGTACAATGTTGTGTACCAGACAAAACTGTATAATAATAAATTTATTTACCTTTCAAATGAGTCACATTCTTGTAAATCAACAGCGACAAATATATTAAAGGTGAGTCAAACAATGGATTTATTGGCAATCATGTTTGACATAGGCTTCAGTCCTGCCCAAGGCATTACACAGTAATTGAATACAGTACTTCACATTACAAAAATAAAACCTTGCAAATAATGGGACAAATAGTTAGGGAGGCATCAGGTGGAAGGACAGCTGTTGAACCATTTAATAACCTAAAAGAATACTACATATTTCTACACACAGTACTTTTTTAAACTTCAGTAATAAGTGGATTTATTGACCTTTTAAGTTAAAAATGAGGTACAAAAACAGATGAGTGACATTGCAATCTCCAGGCTAACTATATTCTTTCAAGTCCTTCAGTTGCCAAGGGCTTTATCCAGATTTGTCTTGATGGCGTCAAGGAAGTCTGTGGTATTGACGTAGTGCTCGTTCAGCTTGACACTGAGAAGGCAAGACAAGATCAGGAAATTCAGCATCACACAAAACAAAACATGCTGAACAATAACAAAGACATTTTTCAGCCAGTTACATGATATGAAGCTATACTCGTATGATTTAAATAAACAGCATTACCATTATCCATATAGATTATTACTGGGTAAAAATTAAGAGGGCAGGATTCATATTAGAACTGTGGCAAAACTTTATGCACTTCAGTATTAATGTCTCTATTTTGCAGATAACAGCGCCTATCAAAGCAGAAAATCACAAGAAACTGTCTACAATTGTTTTAGCTCCAATGTCTCATGGATGAAAAATCCTCTTCAAGTTAAACAAGACAGCACATACCTCCACTGGGATTACACAACCCTTTCGTTAGGGTTAAATAAATTGTTGAGAAAAATGGTACACCCGTAACTGACTAACTTACTTAGTTTGCATTTCTTTACGAAAATTGCGAAACTTTGAAAACTTTACTTTTATAAAAGCATGTTTCCAACAAAGAAACAAGAAAAAAATTATCTCAAAAGGATGAATAGAACAAAAAACTCCAAATCCAACTGGTTCAAGAAGACACTGCTGATGTCACCGACATCAACAAAAAATAAGATGCACAGCCATGTGGCTCAAGAGTTGTTTTGGTGTATTGCAAGCTGGTTGGTCCGAAGCTTCACACTGGTAAAGGTAGTTCTGTCTTTGGAAAACATTTCTTTACACGATCAGATTTCTATCTTAAACCTTTGAAGTACATTTGTAACATTTATTTTTGACACAGCGTAAATGATGCCCTTAAACGTTAAGGAATGTATGCAATAAAAGGTTGTATTTTCCAGATGAAGTTTAAAATTCAGATCTTCTGATTCCTCTCTTAAGATGCACATGACAAGGCTCTAAACTAAAGAACAGTGGGTTGATGAACCAGTTATGTGTTATTTTCTGTCTCCATGGTGTAAAAATCAAACTTAACCCTGCATTCAAGCCAGCAAGTTTGTATCTAAAGTTGTAGCCTTGGTTGGTTGCATCATGGAAATACAAAACTTGTCTTAATTAGGGGAGTGTAGCGCCCAAACTAACCAAACTATTGTCAGAGAAATGTTAACTTTCATGTGACCAAATCAGTGAAAAGCATTTTTTCTTACTGCAGTGTTTGTTACAGTTCTGCCTCTCAACTCCTGTCATGTCTGAATGGACTAACTAGTGAAAATAACTGCTGTTTAACCATGCATAGCAAGATTATGTATTTAGATCTTATTATGATTAGGTAACAACAAAAGAATCATCCCTAAACTACAGCCAGTGTGAAATGGCAAGGGTGACACTAAGATGTGAAATCTTTAAATAGAAAAGGAAACAAAACACCATGACAACCATATTTTACAGACTAGACAAGACTAACTTCTACCTGTGTTGGAACTATCTCAGCTGATTTTACAGCCAAAATATAAGCCGTGCATTAACACCACTGCAAGTTAGAAGATTTCTTTAAACTAGGCAATGTTTGAACCTACACATAGCTGGTCAGAAGCTTAAACTTGGCTGAAAAATAAATATATACTGAAATATGTATATTTTAGATTATCATAAATCTTGAAATTAAGAACAATAACAATGTAGCAGCTTGAGATGAAACAATGTAAAAATTATGATATTAAACATGATGATCAAATTAGCAGCACAGGGACTAAACACTTTTTGTTTGAACACATTAAAAGTAAACATGAAACTTTTGTCAAGGTTGAAACTAGGGTACTGTATTTTGGTTTAATTTGATCCGTAATGCCAAAGTGTTTAGAGTTCATGAATTGATTAGCCTGTGGCTAAAGTGCTCTTTAGGCAACTCAGACAGTCACAGTGAGTGGCACAGGCGAGAGAGCAGAGGAGACATAGCGATGCCTCCTCCTCATTGATGTGTTTAACATCTTAAGTTAAAAGATTTTCCAATTCACTTTAGTTAATGAACCTATGTACCCAATGGCTGGGCATTATTTACCATGATATTAAAGCGCAGTTAACACTAACCGTTATCATGATAATTAAAAAATGAATGACATGATAAATGTGGGGAGATTTTTTATTACAGTTATCATTAATACTGGTAACCACTTTAGCTCTAGTAGCAGCTAGGCCCCATACTACAGCCAAGGTTGTGGCTCATTCAACTTATTTTACAGGTGGGGTATTATCAAGAGTTAATATAATAATTCCTGTGCATTTTCATTTTAAACTGTGCAGCTTTTGATGCTTTTCAGCTGTAGTCTATCTTAAATGGCAAAGCTTTTCTTAACTTTACGGTAGTGACTGTCAAATAATACTTCTAAGCCAATCACCTCCTTTACTCAGACTAGGCCTACAACTGAACACAGAAGCACAAAGAGCCGTCTGCAGACAGGAAAGACTGCCTAGGGATAAACGATGTGAGTTAGGGACAGTAGAGATGGGTTGATCTTGAAAGGAACAAAAAGAAGCTTTTAATCAAAAATGGAGGGACTCTAATATGTTCATTCTTCCCCATACTATGACATTTCCACATTTATGATTGTAACTGTGCTGAAACATACAAGACACACTGGTTTAAACCGTCCAAACATCACTACAAGACTTATCATGCTCCTTAAAGTTACAGGGATGTTAGATAAACATGAAATCTTTTTACAGACACAGGATGTAACCTGTCACATTGAGCTCAGTGTAAAATATTCACAAGACATGTTGAGGATCATGTCTCCTCCACTCAGAGAGTGGAAAAGCCCATTAAAGAGAAAGGTTATTTTAATATTACTTGAAAAAACTCAAAACAAGAAAAGGCTATTTTTCATTATATTTTATTACTTTTATCTTATCATTATATAGTTATCAAATAACAACCGGTTCATAAAACTTTTGATTGTAGGTTACTACCAATTGCAGATACATCGTGATATTTTTGCCTAATAAAGGGACAAAATTCTTCTCAGATAGAGCAAATGTGAAATAAAGGCCTGCCTCCAAATAATAAGCCTCCTTCATAAGAAGGCCTGGTACCTTCTGCAATTTTGCAACTAAGGCTAAAAGTTCAATATTTGAGGATTTTAGATGAAGTATTACTTTTGTCTTTTGGTTAACTAATTTTGTCAATTACATGAAGCATTTGGCAATTTTAAATCCTTTAATAGCATTTGTGTCCTTAGCAACAAGGGATCTTGAATAGTTTCACTGAAGTTTTTTTTAAATATGTCATGAGGAAAACAACAGCTTTTCTTCCTCATTTTCGTGGTCTCTGTCGCTGGTCCCTCCCTTCAACCCGAAGCAAGGGTGGAGGCTAAATATTTCCATGGAGTTTATCTTCATGTTTTTAAGTATTCTGTGACAAAGTGGTATAAGCTGCATTAACAACTACAGTGTAAAAATAAAGTGAGCTTACTTAGAGAGGCCGTGGATGCAGCCTGCGAGGTCCTTGGTCATTGTACCGCTCTCAACAGTCTCGACACACACCCTCTCCAAAGTCTGGGAGAACCTGCAGATGAACAAAGATGTTTTAGGAAAAACATGCTCTTTTTCATAGGCAGCACATCCTCCATAAATTTAAAACAACTCTTACTTGATAAGGTCAGGGTTGCCATCAAGTTTGCCACGATGTTCAAGGCCTCTGGTCCAAGCGAAAATGCTGGCAATGGGGTTGGTGCTAGTCGGCCTTCCCTGAAAATAAAGTTTACGTTTATTTTAACCATTTTAAATAGCTCATAGAAACAATTTGTTCTCCATTTTAATGTGCATAGTGCATCATTTATTCAATCTTCCTAAAATCTGAGCACACATCTCATTCTCAGTGTTCACCACATGATGGCAGCATTTCTCTGGGTATTATACCTTTTGTTTGCAAGACCATAATGAAGAATTCTCCATTTCATTGCCTGCTTGAAATGTTTTCCAATTTAAAAAAAAAAAAAAAAAAAAAAAAAAAAAATCAAAGCTTTGAGAAAAAAGGCCACTTACCTTCTGGTGCTCGCGATAATGCCTGGTCACAGTGCCGTGGGCAGCCTCAGCCTCAATAGTCTTTCCATCAGGGCACACAAGAACTGATGTCATCAGTCCCAGAGAGCCAAAACCTACGACGGGAAAAACAAAATGTAAAAAATCTGCAACCCACACATCTGCTCAAAAACTGGCAAATGTGTGCATTTATCAGTATTTCAAAATATAATTTCCAGAGGAGCCGTACTGCTTTCCGAATATCTCACCCTGTGCGAGGATATCAGACTGAACATCTCCGTCATAGTTTTTGCAAGCCCACACGAAGGCTCCAGAAGACTTCAGCACCTGAGCGACCATATCATCAATAAGCCTGTGCTCATACCAGATCTTCAGTTTGTCAAACTCGGGCTTGTAGTTCCTGTAGGAAGAACAAACAGCATCATAATCTACAGCTACTTTTGCTTTAGGAGTAGTCTCTTAGTAACTGTTTCTGTCAGTAAAAGTAAATACAATCTATTCAGGTTTGTATTTTGTTGTATCCTGGATTATCCAGGACAAGCACACAAAAACACTCACTTTTCAAAGATATCCTGGAAAATGTCTTTGAATCGGCCGTCATAGGCCTTAAGGATGGTGTTCTTTGTGCTCATGTACAGGGGCCACTTTTTACCGATAGCATACTGGAAGCAGCTGTGTGCGAAGCCTGTGATAGACTGTGTAGAGAGAGAAATACAAACAGGTCACAACTGCAGTAGCATTTTATCAGTAGTACAGAGGTTAACACCCTTCAGCTTTACAAGCTGAAAGTCATCACCTGCGACCTCTGATGTTGTTAAATCAAACAGACCTGTGTTGATGAAGGCAAACATAACAGTAGATTAGCCAGTTGAAAAGAGGCTGGTTTACTCTAAAAAAAAGACTTCTGTCGTTTCTACAAATAGCCTTAGGCAGAATTTAACTACATTATCTGCTTTCCTACAAGCATGAAAGCTATAAAAGTTTAAATTATAAGTACTTTAATCACACACTAATTTGAGGGATAACTGCTTGCAATTACTCACAATCAGTGAGGCAAAATGGGAAGATTAGGGTGGTAATTGGTGTGGAAACTAGAAACTTCCTGAAAGAATAAAGCTTTTACCATTTTGGATTCATTTCAGAGATAATGATGCATTTTTAAAGCTCTAAATAAAAAGAATCATCCCAAATTTATCTCCAGAGCTGCATATTTAATTAACAAAACCCTGTTCACAGATGCAACAATGAAACTGTCTAGAAATTTTCTGGGTAGCCTAAACAGAAAATTTCCTGACATGTTTGATCAAACTTTTTCTGTAGTTTGCATGACAGTCAAGATGTATAATGAAGTCTGGGTGTAAATTCAGCTGTTTGCATTTACACATGAAGTTCACCTGTATTTGTTTTCTTTTTTCAAAAGACATAAAAATGATCCTATCACATAAAACAAAAATAAACATTTGATTCACATAGACATTAAAATTAACATAGGTTAGGGGCTGTCCCATGGTGCATGGAAATATAATGTGACTGTGTCTATAGTATACCTAGGTAAAACAAGGCACATAACAATAAAGCAATTAAATGAAGGTGCAGGGAAACACTTTTAAGGATTAGCCCTCAGATCTTCAACACAAACACTCCAGTAGAATACTGGAAACATTTTAACTAATGTGCAGAAAAGGGTTCTTATTTTCAACTAAAAAAAATATTTTTGCAGTGTAAACTACAGTGCTTATAAAAATGGAATCCACCCCCTAGAATGTTTTACCCTTTTATTGATATTATAAAAACATAAATAAAAACCTCTTTACCTTTAAAGTGAAACAGATTTCTACAAGTTATGTCAATTAAATAACACTGTAAAGTCAAACATGTGACTGCATAAATATTCACCCCTTCATATCAGTTTTTAGATGCACTTTTGGCTGCAATCACAGCACTGAGTCTGTGTGTATAGGTCTCTATCAGGCTTGCACATCTTAAGACTGCAATTTTACTCCATTCTTCTTTGCAAAACTGCTCAAGCTCTGTCAGGTTGTAAAGGGCCAGCTGTTGAGAAGCATCCCCACAGCATGATGCTGCCAACCACTGCTTCACAGTGGGGATGGTGTGTTTGTGGTGACGTGCTTGGTGTCTGCCAAACATAGTCTTGTCTGATGGCCAAAAGCATAATTTTGGTCTCATCAGACCAAAGAACTTTGTTCTACTTGACTACAGTCTCTCACATGCCTTCAGGCAAACTCTAGAGGATATTTAATATGTTTTTATCAAAAGTTGCTTTCTCTTTGACATTCTCCCAGAAAGCTTTGACTGATAAAGAACCAGGCCAACATTTGTGTTATGATGAGTCTCTTCCACTTCAGCTGTTGAAGCTTGTAATCCCCTCAGAATAGTCATAGGCATCTTGGTGGCCTCTCTCACTAGTCTCCTTCTTGTACGGTAACAGTTTGTGAAGATCCAGGCAGATTTACCCATATTCCTTCCATTTTTGATGATGGATTTAACTGAACTCTGGGGGATTCTCAGTGCCTTGCAAATGTTTTTGTATACATCCCCTGACTTTTACTCTTCAATCATTTTTTCCCTGAGTTGCTTGGAGTGTTCTTTTGTCTTCATGGTGTAATGGTAGCCAGGAATACTGATTAACCAGTGACTGCACCTTCCAGACACAGGTGTCTTTATACTACAATCACTTGAGGCACATTCACTGCACTCAGATCGCCCCAATTTCACTAATTGTGAGACTACTAGCACCAATTCACTGGACCTCTGTTGAATTAGGTCAGACATGTTAAAAGGGGCACTCATTCACATTACTTTGTAGAAATCCATTTTATGTTTAATATCAAATTGTTTTTTGTAATTTCTTTGGTTAAAAAAAAGCCTAATTATATTGCCCATGATAAATTAATACAGTTTATAAAAGGGTAAAGCATCCAGGGAGGCGAACATGTTTTATAGGGACTATAAATGTCAAATAATATAGTGGGACGGCCATGCTTCACCCTCTGCCGATGTTTTAAGATAAAACTTATTCCATAATCCAGTTCAATAGAGTTCACTTTCAAGCATAGAGAATTAGCATTTGTGACGTTTCCTTTCAGATTTTTCAGTGATTAAAGTATTAGCTACACCAAGTAGCAACAATACTGGTGTGTTAAACAGAATCTTGTTAATTTCCTGTTCTATAATCTGCAAGAACAGCTATGCTTTTCTGCTAAACCACAGGCAATGGACGAGACCACCAGCTTCTAATGTGAACTCAGGTCTCAGTGGAGATACATAATGGTTAAATATACAGCATACGGAGTGGGCCCTGCGTCGGATCATGAGAATGTTTTGCACTTTTCCTTGCATCATCTTCAATTTTCAAATTTAGTTTAAATTCCCATATGTTTAAGGTAAGAAGTGTGTGTGGTGTCATATTATAGAAGTTGTTAAAAAGGTCAGCACTTTAAGACCTCTGACCTTAACTGTCATACTGCTATAAATTTTCATCATTAGTATTCTAAAAATTCAGATCAAATCCTTTCACTTAAGTTACCCATTTTTTGATATCAGTCTTTTGGCTAGGAAACTGGTGCCAAAATGGTTTGATTTGTTCAAGAATAAACAGTTCTGGGAAAGAATAAACATGCTCCTTTTTTCCAGGTGCTATTTAGTGAGCATGAGCTAGCTTTATCTTTAAGTAAACACTCACCTCGTCTGTGTTGTACATGCCCATTCCACAGCCACCAGCTGGGAAATCATAGACCTCCCATTCCTTAGCTGCACTACCGTCAGCAGGAGAGAAGATGATCTTGAATTTACCAGGCTGGTCAACAACAAAGTCTGTTGCTCTGTACTGTAAGAAAAACAAACAAAGAAAGATTTTACTTATTTTACACACAAGATCAGTCCTTGCATTACCAATGACGGTAAAGATGTGGAGCAAATTTTTCTCCAACATTTCAAAGGAGAATCACCTGATCACCAAAGGCATGTCTGCCAATGGTGATTGGCTGTGTCCAGCCTGGAACAAGCCTGGGAATGTTCTTGCAGATGATTGGCTCGCGGAAGACAGTGCCGCCCAGGATGTTCCTGATGGTACCGTTGGGGCTCTTCCACATCTTCTTCAGGCTGAACTCTAAATACATAAACAAACCAAATCTATGTTTTGACAAAAATACCACGACCTTTAAACAATGCAGTCATAGATTCAACTTAATTTTCACTGCTAGTCAGCGTTTTTCATCACTCAACATGGGGATAATGTTGAACTAAACAGCTTTCTTATCATAAATTCTGCTATTGCATTTGTCTGCAGTTAGTATAAAGACTTCCACTTGACATTATTCACATTTTTTCAGTTAAAACCTGAATACAAGAGCAAGAAACTTTGACGGCAGGTTTTTATCCTATTTGACTTGAACTTGTACAAGTTGCTGTAAAGTCTTGTTCCATACCTTCCACTCTGGCTTCGTCGGGTGTGATGGTGGCACACTTAACCGCCACATTGTACTTCTTGGTTGCCAGGGCGGAGTCAATGGTGACCTGGTCATCAGTCTGGTCACGGTACGGCAGACCCAGGTCATAATACTTCAGCTCGACGTCAACATTGTTCAGAATGAGCTAAACATTGACCAAAAAAACACAAGACAATGATAAGCATCCTGCAAATATATCTAATTTCTTGGGGGGGTCAATAAAGTGCTCTTTTCAAAACACATATTTCAACTTTGTAGAAGACTGAAGGACTAAAAATATCTCCCGGTGGGATCACTGGCAATTTTTATACTTGATATTTTATATTTGATATTTTTTAAGGTAGTAGACAAAAATTACCTTACAAAATCTAATTAATTTCATGCATTTTACAGAACAACTTTGTTTGATCTGTTTACAGGTTCTCTTTTGAAACAACAGTTGTAAGAAACAGTTCAAATGTTTTATCTCATGTGTTTCCATGTTTTCTTCCTGAGCCAACACACCATCTGTTCTCTAGAGATGAAATCAGCCACTGACTGAATGAAACATCACTCAGGCCCCTCCCCCACATCATACATACATAATCTGCCTGTAACCCTACCCTCACATCCACGTGTTAGTCTGTGATGTAAAAATAGGAGAGTTAGAGGGCCAGCGTGGGCACCCTGTCCTCTGAGACTCCCACCAGAGCCCTGTGTTTCTAACCCTCCACCTCTGGATGACGCTTCATTACCTTCTCTTTGATGAACTCCCAGATGATCCTGGTCATCTCGTCTCCGTCCATCTCCACCACCGGCTGAGCCACTTTGATGCGTTTGTCGGCATCTGTCAATCATACATACGGATGGGTTTATATTAAACATTCACTCGCTCACAACGAATATGTATTTGAGTTTCATTGAGTTTCTAATAAGGGCTGTGCAATATGGACCAAAATACTTTTGAAGGGCTGAATGGAATTAAAGAATAGGTTTCTAAAAAAGAAAAAGAAAAAAAAGTAACATTTCTGTCTATAGCCAGCTGCACAGTGTCAACATGTACTAGTGCATCTCAAAAAATTAGAATATCATGAGAAAGTTCAATATTTTTTCTCACTTGTTTCTGAAAATGAAACTCATATATTATATAGACTTGTTACACATAAGGTAAAGTATTTCAGGCCTTTATTTCTTGAAATGTTGATGATTATGACTTACAGATAAGAAAACCCAATATTCAGTGTCTCAAAAAAAATAGAATATTCCATAAGATCAATAAAAAAAAGGATATTTTGAACAGAAATGTCAAGCTTCTGAAAAGTATGTTCATTTCCATGCATTGGATTTTCTATACATTCTATTCTTGGATTCAAGGTCCCAGAGTCTGGAGAAAGAGTGGAGAGGCACAGAATCCATGTTGCTTGAAGTCCAGTGTGAAGTTTCCACAGTCAGTGATGATTTGGGCTGCCATGGCATCTGCTGGTGTTGGTCCACTGTGTTTTCTGAAGTCCACAGTCAACACAGCCATCTACCAGGACATTTCAGAGCACTTCATGCTTCCTTCTGCTGACAAGCTTTATGGAGATGCTGATTTTATTTTTCCAGCAGGACTTGGCACCTGCCCACACTGCCAAAGGTACCAAAAGCTGGTTCAATGACCATGGTGTTACTGTGCTTGATTGGCCAGCAAACTGGCCTGACCTGAACCCCATAGAGAATCTATGGGATGTTGTCAAGAGGAAGATGAGACACCAGACCCAACAATGCAGATGACCTGAAGGCTGCTATCAAGGCAACCTGGGCTTCAGTTACACCTGAGCAGTGCCACAGGCTGATCGCCTCCATGCCACGCTGCATTAATGCAGTAACTCATGCAAAACGAGGCCCCACCAAGTATTGAAGGCATAGAAATGAACATACTTTTCAGAAGTCTGACATTTCTGTTGAAAATATCCTTTTTTTATTGATCTTATGGAACATTCTAATTTTTTGAGACACTGAATATTGGGTTTTCTTATCTGTAAGCCATAATCATCAACATTTCAAGAAATAAAGGCTTGAAATACTTCACCTTATGTGTAACAAGTCTATATAATATATGGGTTTCACTTTCAGAAACAAGTGAGAAAAAATATTGAACTTTTTCATGATATTCTAATTTTTTGAGATGCACTCGTAGATGAAAAATGACAAATGAACTACACTTTTAAGGGAAAAAAAATCATAACAAAATGGTTTATAAATAAGAAAAAAAATAATAATCGCCATATTGACTAAACATCTTGAAAAAATTTCTTATGGTCAAAAGCATTACTGTAAGTATATTACTGAACTACATCACTATAAACGATATTGTTTTACCTTTTATCTTGTTTGAAAAATTATCAATACATCTTTAAAACTTGATATTCTGTCCTACTTCTCAACAGCAACCTTACACAGGAAGCAAACAGTACTGAAAGGAAAGGCTTGCTTTTTTTAGGCTGTCTGCAGAGTGTAGGCAGCAACATTTTCCTTTTCCTGTTTCTCTTTCATATGCCAAAGAAAATCTGGACCTCATGCTGCAACTTACAATTCCTCATTGATTGATCTGTAGTTTTACTTTTTTTTAAAATCAATCATCCTATAGTGAATAAATCTGCTGCATTTAAAATCTCTTTTCAACTGAAAACAGTACCTGTTGACTATTTTTCCGGTAAAACAGGATGAAAAGAGAAAAAAAAAAAAAACTTTAAAAAGCTAGAATGAAGAAACTATTTTAAATTTTTGTCTGGGAAAAATAGTGAATGGAAGAAGTGATAAATTTGCTGCAGATCTACTTTTAAAGAAAAGTGCATGATTTCCAAAGTCATTCATTTCCAAAACAAAAAGATAAGTGTCCATCTGATTTTTTATCTCACCTTAAATATACATGTGATTTCTATTTCATTTACTGGTGGCTGTGGTGCATTTAAAAGCTGTTTGCTAACTGCTAATGAATAACACAAAAGGAAGAAAACAATAATTTTAAGTGTTACAAATAAAACACAACTGTAAGCTAGTTCAGGCCAACAACTCGCACTGTGCCGAATTCACACCCAGCATGCATTACTATTCAACCACCTGTCACCTGTATTTAAGTTTTCTGATCTCTACCTCTGCTGTGTCATCGCCAGCTAAGCCAGGAGGTTTAAGATGCTGTGTTGTCAGTCTTCTAATTCTGTGAATTAAATCCATCTGTAAGGAGAAATTAGGTCAAAGCCTATGAAACAACAAACTATGCACTGCAATACATGTTTCAACGAATACAAGTGTGAATTAACTATATCCTTAGACTGCAGGGATGTCAAGAACCTAATGAGCATCTCTAAACTAAAGTGACAATCACTAAAATAAGATGTGAAAATAGATGTGTAAAATAAATCTATTTGCCTATTTGTTATTAATGAAGATTTCAATATGCTGTCATTAAGTCAACAGACTAGGCTGCAGTCCACGCATGAGAAAATATATCACTAGTATTCATTTGGATTTGGTTTAATCATTGCTAGCTATGAAAAGTACTTATGTGTATATAAATATGCTGTATAGCAAGCAGACTTCCTCCCAATATTTTAATCACATTTACAGTATCTCATCACTGTGATGGACAACTGATCAGTAAATTAACTAAATAAGGCTTCTTAAAAGTTTTTTACAAAGTGTGTTTGGTAAACAAACAAAGGTATTTCTACTGGCTGACAAAAACATCAGAGTACTTTTATGCTGATGTTTGCAACCCTTCATAATAAAGTCTAAACTAGTTCCTTGAGAAGACTTCTTGGTTTTTGTTTTGAGAGGCATCAGTTTTAGTCGAACAATAATACTATTAGATATAGGAATTAGCAACTCTTGGAATCCTGAATGCAGTTTCCTCTAAACCAATGCATTAGTAACCTGACACGCCAGATGGATGTTTCACACATCCATCTGGGAAACCTTCCATAGACAGCATTTGGGAAAGGGCAGAGCCTTTGAAAAAAAACAAACTCGGAGGGTGATTGGATGTTCTGTCTGTCACATCTTTACGGGCCAATCAGAGCAACAAAACACGACACGCTCACCACTACCAAGGTGCGCGTGCGCAGCTACCGAGGAATAATCTCCAAATAGAACTGCATAACACGAACCATGGCGACTGTAGACATGTCAGTACATGACTTTTGTCGTTTTGAAAAGAAAACAGCTCAGTGCTGTTCTTTGTTCTTCTTTTAATGAAGAAATGTCGTCAAGCTCTGATAAATGTGGTGCTTTAGCAGCATCCATGCTAATGTCTTCCGCCATAACTCCACCGGCCTCTTGTTGCTGCTTGCTCATGTCACGACTCCACCGTGCCCGAAAGTACTGCCCCTCGTCGCTGATTGGTCCTGTCACTTTCTAACCGGGCCCAAAAAGTTCAGACAGGAGCTTTGCAAGATGGATTCGCCACAGAAACGCAGAAACAGGTGTATCCAACTGCTTTGCAAGGTTAATGCATTAGCTTATGATGAAAACTTTTTACTTTTTTACTACTATAACTTAAAATGTACTTATCTCATTTGATTGTTGACTCCTAATAACATTGTCTCTTAACTTCTCTATTTCCCAGGTGGATCTGCAGAGCTAAGCACCTTTAATCATATCTCCTCTCATTCTGCTCAGTGTGTGAGCGTGCCACCAGCAGGACCATTTCAGCGAAAAGAAGAGTACGGGGGGAGGTGCAGAGGATCAAGTGACTCTCCACTTTCCCAGCCAAATTAATGTTCCCTCAACGCACTAAAGCCTTTCACAGAATAATGCTGGGAAACAGAAGAAGCCTGGTGGAACCACTGCACAACTAACATGACTTACACATACTAATACATTAAACATTGTTTTTTTTTTAAAATCCACATGGGTTTGTGACGACTTTTGACCGAGATGGGATTATGAAGCC
This sequence comes from Cheilinus undulatus, assembly GCF_018320785.1. Taxonomy (NCBI): domain Eukaryota; kingdom Metazoa; phylum Chordata; class Actinopteri; order Labriformes; family Labridae; genus Cheilinus; species Cheilinus undulatus. The sequence goes on along the minus strand of NC_054873.1, from coordinate 23,538,385 downwards.
TTGGTAACACCTGTCAAAACAGCCTCTGCTCTGTCGAGCACAGATACATGGAGAACATGCGGCTCTGAAAATAGACTCGTAGCAAAGACAGATCTGACCTTCAATTTAAAACTATGAAACTCACAAGCATAAAGAAGACAGAGAGAATTAACAAAACCAGAATGTATAATCCCAGTATGAGGGTTTGGGGGACTTTGTCAAGTTGTAGAAATACAATTTCAACTCTTAATGATGATCACTTTGGCCTTGTTTAGGGGGGTGTCCTAAGGAAGTGCCAAGGCAAAGTATCAAAAATTAAAAAAAAAACTTTAAAACTTAAGCCCCTAATATGACCAGAGTTATGGTAAAACTGGACATGATAGAACCAGGGTCCCTGCCAGCTCACTGAATGTGAATATTTCCTATTTTTTGGCTCAACTTACACTGAACATTGTTGTGTTCTGTACAAGAGATGCCCCCTTTTTAAGCCTTTTTATATAGTAAAATTTATTTTCTAAAAAAAAAAAAATACTGCCTTATTCTTAGCTGCAGACTGACTTTGTTTCATGTTATCACTATCAAGAATACAGAAATAAATTATAAAGTATGTCTGAATAAATATTTCATTTAAATGAAAACTATTAGTCCATTCATCTACTAGGCCAATGAAAAAGGTTATTCCAGCAAAAATATCAAAAATTCAGGCTTAAGATAATATTTATAAATAATCCAAACTATGGATTATGTTTTCCCAAACAGCATCTATCATACTGCATGCATTTCCATGCATACATCAGCGGTAGTCATGAACCCTGATGTGTTACTACTGACACAAATTAAAGAGGACATTATCATGTAAAAATCACTTTTTCAGTCTTTTCTAACAAAAATGTGTGACCCTGGCCTGTGCACAATCCTCTCAAATACCAGAAAAAAAGCCATTCCCTTCCACCCTCTCTTTCTCCACCTTTCAGAAAATGTTTTCTAAAACAAGCCATTCTCAGATTTTACCCTCATGATGTCACATGGGGAGTAAGCACCTGCCCCCAGGTGTGGTTGCCCCCCCCCCCCGCTTGGAAGAAAGTTCCATGCTCATTTCCTGATCCTCCTCTCAGCTGCCAGCTGAGATGCTGGATAGCTCAGTGGGTTACGCTGCTGACTTGGGTCTGGGAGATTGATGGGTCAAATCCCAGTCAGGTGCTTAACTCTGGATAAGTGTCTGTAACATTGTAACATCAGGAGTGCCACATCCATTACCTGAGAGGGGTGTAATCAGGGGCCGAGTCAGACTGCTAATTACCATTTAAAGCCACAGAAACAAAGGGGTTTTTAGACATGCAAAAATCCTATACTAGAGTGTTTTTTCAGCAACAAACTTCACAGGCATGTTTTGGGGGCCTCTGAGACCAATATAAACTCGTCTTCAAAAGGGTAAAAAATCCCCGTTAAGCATCCCATACGTTGATAAGTTAACTGGATTTTCTCAAATTTACTAACAGACTCAGTAATTCTCCAAAGATTAAAAAAAAAACTCTCCACTGCAGTGCATCATGGGTAAGTCATTAACAGCTACCGTTTGGCATCATTTCTGACTCGTCTAACCTAAATCAGCTCCAGTAGGGCTCTACTATCACAGTGGTTGGGGAGGGGAGTGCAGGAGGGAGCTGAGTATGTTATGTAACAGCTGAATGCATCAACAAACGCTGGACACTGAAGGGCAAGCAGAAATGAAGTCATGTGGGCCTGCCTGCTCGCAGCTTTTGCACGTGCTCGTGGTATAGTTGTCTGCAGATCTAAACCAGTTAGTGGCAAAAATATATGTTCAACCAGGTTATAATGGTGGTAATCCTTCGATGATTCATGGCTTGCTGTGGGTCTTCTTAAAACGGTTGTCTGCATTTACAACAAAATGCAAGAAAAAGAAAAAACAACAGCTACTATCTAACCATTTAGCCGTGACAAGGATGCAGGATACAGTTCACTGTATTTTTACTACCAGCATGGTTTTAGCACAGACATCATAACAATGTTTCTTATTTTGCATTGGGTATATCATTCATATAACAATATACCCAAAATGCCCCTGAATGAATTCTGTCTTAACTTAAAGAAAAACTTTGCAGTGCAAACTTTCTATCTTTAGTTTCATACTCCTGTCTACATAGGATTTAGGATAATCATGATACTTTTAACTGTTACGAATACTAAGAGCTTTGCTGTGTGCTCATTCCCATTTGTGCTTTAATATGCATTAATGGCAAGATGACAAAAAAAGTGTCCCCTAGATGACCAGCATAACCTCTGTCAATATGCCCTCTATGGTTAACTTTCCACAAATAGAAGCAGTCTGAACAATACAAAACAGAGTAAGGCTTTAGAGACTTTGTCTACAACCAAGCTTCAGGCAAGACTGCAGATATTTGTAAGATCGGTTAATGAACTGTCAAACAGTACTTGAAAGCCGACACAGGGAGGAAGCAGTTAATGCAAGACTTTTAAAGTTTACTGTCTGAAGTTTAACACTTAAAACCGCATGACATGCTCTTTCTGAAAGTTCACAACCGGGAGGCCAATTTTATGAACACTGAATATTTCAGAGCAGGTGCTTACACCTGCCAATAAAAGACAATTCAACTTGTGACAGGAGAATAAAACTGAAAACGATCACCTGTCAGCCTCAACTTTAAACTTTGCTGTCACACAGATTGTTGCACTCTGATAGTTTCAGGATTAAACACCAAACAGAGCAGTGACAGCGCTAACAGAGGTGTATGTTAACTAGGTGTCTGTGGGACTATTTTCTTTCAACAGAGTGAGATGTTTTGAGTACTTCGGGCATTCCTGGAGGTGCATACAGAGCTACTATCACTCAGCATTGACAGTTTAGTACACCTCTGAGATCATGTGACATGTTGATTCAATCACACTCGGGAGCCAAAGTGCCCTTCAACTGACCCACTGCTTTCCAAAGACAAACTTGTGGTGCTAGCGTGGGTTGCACGGAGACCTGCAAAACAGAGCAGAAATCCTGCTGTGATATTTGGGATGACTGCAGAGGGACCACGTGATAAATCCTGCTCCAAATGAAACACGAAAAACACGGATCGTGGCCTCACTCCTAGCACTGATTTGCACAAATTTATCGTGCATACACTTGAATTTGACTACTCCGTTATTCTAGGGTCGTGAGTGGTAGACTGTGGAGGTATTTGCTGTGGGGCGAATATAACCCCGGTGGAAAACATGATGTAGGACAGGCCGAGCTCTGGCAGCCATTGCTCTTTATAGCCGGGGCTCGTATTCGGCGGCGGATGACCTGAGGAAACTTTTTTAAAAGTCAACCATAAAACAATATGACAACTGAGAAGATGGTCGTCGGTTTATTTTAGGACATCACCTTTCATTTGAGTACCTGCACTAATAAAAGTCTCAATGACATTTCCGCACAGACCCGTGTCTAGCTAAAAACGGAAGATTCGTTTAATTCATCCGCTCAATCGACATTTTCACTCTCTTTTCGCGTATTTCTTCTTTTCGAGGGAACAGCAGGATGTAAACTCTACATGTGTAGTTTAATTTCATGATACATGTTCCCGTAAATGTCTGGCTCCTTTATGTGACCTTAAATCTTCACAATGTCATCAACTGTTCCACAAAGTTTGGATGAGAAAGACAAAGACAGCTCTCCTCCGGCTTTCTGCGCGTTTCTCTTTCCTGGCCTTCATCCCTCTTAAGATGAACTATCTGCTGAATATCTAAACCGCTTGCTTTTGAGCCGATATTAGACGACCACTGAAGCACACAGAAGCGCTTAACGCTGGAGCATCGTCGCTCTTAAGTAAGCGGAGAAAGCATTAACACCATTAACAGCATCCCAGTCTGCTAGCAGCGCAGCCCGGTTAGCATGGCTGTGTTGCCGCGCTACCGGCTTCCGATTCTGCAGCTGTTAGACTCGGCTTGTATGAATACAGCATCCGAGCTATAGCTAAAGGCGACATCTTAACACACAAGCTAGCACAAGCAGCAGTTAAGCTTCAATGTAATGATGCTGAGGATGACCCCGGTTATCTCTCTTCACTCACAGTTTCTTTGTGGCAAAGTCTGGCAACTGGCAGCCGGAGCGAGCACCGCGGGGTTTCTTGAAAAAGCGGCGGCGGACCTCGAAAGAGAGCTGAGGACTTTCAAATATCCAGCCATGTCTCCCAATTTGAGGTTGACACTCGACGAAACTCAGAGCAAAAGAGGGGGAAAGGCGCTCCGAGGCTCAGTGCAATATAGAGAGCAGCAGTAACAGCACCGCCCTTGTTCCCTCCCCGGCGGGACACGCTGAATGCTACGTCAGTCACACAGACACGGAGGAGGGACCGAAACAAACCTGCGGTTAAACTGCGCAGCTGCTAGCCTCAACACAACAGAGGGTTCAGAGCAGGGTGAGCTCTCTTTTTAACTGGCTGTAGCCTCCTAAGAACCTGCATGTACTTACGAGTATATTTTTTCAGTTTGACTTTTATGCAACATAGAAATAACGTCTGCAGTCAGAATTGCTGAGAAAATTGCCCAGAATGTCCAATAAAGTTTAACTACAGTGCTTAACACATTTATTAGACCACCCTAACCCTAACCAAAGTAAGGTTTATGCCACAGCTGCCCTAAATTAACAGCATTGATATTAAATTAAATCATTTTTTATGTTTCTGCAATGGTTAATACACCAATATGTAGAAGCTCTTTAACCCAAATGATATTTTTAATGCTAAAATATAATTATCATTGTTATTCATAAATTTTCAAATTTACTGATTAACAAAAAACCTGAAAAAATAGTGAAGCACATTATTATTAATTGATTAATATGTCAAATTATAGTTATTTACTTGCATTCCTGAACAGAAAAATGAGTTTTAGTGGTGGAATGTTATGCTTGATTCATTTCTGTCTTCTCAGAGAAGCCCAGTGAGCCGACTCAAATTTGGGTGAATTCAGTTTGAAATCCCTCATTCCTGTTCAAAACTGTAAAGCTTGGAGAGCTCACTGAAAATGAAAGAGTCTGTATTAAAGCACTTCATGATGCTGGATGGTCTTTAAGACAAATATGACAGGTGGTCTAATAAATTTGTTAAGCACTGTAAGTTGCGTAAAAAGTTGGGAGAATATGCTGCATGAATATTTTGGGGAGATTTCCAAGAATATCCATGTAAATTTAGGGGACATGTTGGCATATTTTGGAGATTTTTTTGGAAGTTATGTAAGACATTTGCTTTGAATGTTTTGTCTTTTTATGTTGTATTTTCATGGGAATATTGAAGAATTATTCTTTTCAATTTTCTGTTTTTTTTTCTGGGATTTTTTTTTAAATAATAATGTCTTTATTTACATAGCACATTTACTGACAGAATTTGTTTAAATGTATGCATGTTACTGTCATTTCCATGGAATTTTGGCTAATGCATTTTCAGATTTTGGGGAGTTTTTCCAATATTTTTTTTTCTTTTAAATATCATTATTTTTTATTTCTTTCATTTTTTTGCGTTTGCTTTTAGAAATTTACTTGGACATTTTTAATTGGAATGTTTGGGGTTTATGTTAATTTTGAAAATGTTTGAAGACATTTTGGGGTCCTTTTATGGGATACTTTAAAATTATGTTTAAGGGAATTTTTGTGGATTTTTGGAAAAGACATTTCTTAGAAATTCCTGTCCAAAGACAAGGTGGATGTTTAAACTTATAGGTCCTACTCATCCCAAAGAAGTGAGAGAAAAAGGCATTCCAAACAAAAGCTCAGGAAATGATTTTTGGATAGCTGATAGAGACAAAATAATTCTAAATCTCTCTTTAAGGTTGAAATATGTTTTGAAAAGAAAGAGAAATAAATGAATCAATGACACATTCTCTCTGGTAGATGCATATTGATTCCCCTTTTAGACAGATCTGGGCCTATAGCAACAGTTTAACTCATCTGGTGCATGTCTGTACACAGCAAAACATCACTGATGTGTAATATTACAAATAAGCAATCATGCATAACAATATTTACGGTTGTTTGTGTTATGAGAAACTGTCTTGCATGTTATCTCTTGCACACATCTGACAGAAATCTACAAAAGAAATTTAACATTTAAAGCCTACTGTTTTAGCATGGGACTCAAAGTGATTGATGTGACTTGCAATGGATCATTTCTGAAGTCAAAATGCCATTTTTTATAGTGTTTCTGGGGGATTATTTTTCCATGTAAGACTTAAAAGAGCTACAAGTCATTACACAAAAGACACGTGGCTCAAGTGTTGAGTATCACTGGTCTAGATAAAATCAGTGAGCAAATTGATAACGCTATAGAGACAGCAAATAAATGGAGATTTTCCAAAACTGAACTGAACTTTGCAAACTGCTCTGTTGATACAAAGATATGCAGATAAAGCTGAAACAGTGGATCATACGATTTCAACAAAGCTCAATTCATTTGTGGAGGAACTTGTCCTTGTTTTAAATGAACGCGTCTTGTTTTCATGCTCGGTCACATGTTACTCCCTTTAGTGGATGTGTAAAAATTAGCAAGGTCAAAATAAATAAAACCTGAAAAGCCTCTTTTGAAAGCGTAACAACACGTCTTTCTGAATGAATCAGTGCACTGAAATGTGTGTTTGCAATAATAGACTGGTACAGAAATCCATTGTTTAAGCCATTATTGAGTATTGTGCAACAACTATCAAGATAAATAGATTGTAAGGATCCACTTTGACCATGCAAGTCTAAAATGTGCACGGCTTAAATGTTGTTGTGAAGTAAAGAAGGCCAAGAGGATGCATCCATTAATTGTACTCAACTTTCTTGTATTATACTGGTCTTTTTTCTTAAGACCCTGATATAACTATTTTTTTTTTTTTTTTTATAACAACACTGCTTTCTCCATCATGAGGGTTAATTTAAATCATTTAATTGAAATCTATTAAGGTAACTTGTTTTGATAAGGAAAACAATGACATAACAACATAAATATGTCAAGATTTTGAGAAAATCACCTGAAATAACACATTAGTTTAGGGAAAACACGGCAATGTGGATGTACGTCTCCTCAAGAATCATATAAAAAAGCATGCAAAAATTATGTATTAGACATCTACACTGCTTTGTAGTTCTAGTGCTAATCTGTAAGTTAAGCATCCGAACAAAATATGTGTTCTGTTATATAGAGGCAGATTCATTCTTGCAGTGGAGCAGGAGGAAGACTGAAGATTTTAATACATGTTGAAATTATTAGTATCCCATATCATCTGCTTACAGTGGGTACAGGATAGTCACATTCCAAAACGTCTCGGCAGAGGGCCCTCTAATTTTAGCAGGGGGAAGGTATCCATACTGGGAGAAAGCATGGGAAGTCACATGACAAGCTTGGTTTTGAGCCAGCTAGAGAGACACTTGGGTCACCTCTGAAGTACTCGTTCATTTTAGAATAGGAGGCCTGCATACAGACATGCTAAGGTCTGGTAAATACACAGCAATTCAGTTATAAACAGTGAGTGGCAGAAACTCAATGCGCTGTCACAGTCCTTGACCTTTTTTTATAACTTTGTGGAGAAGGTCAGCGAAGGTCAGTCATTTTTTACCATGTAATGTTTCGTTTTTATTCAATGCACAGAGAGATGCATTCATATGTGGTTACTACAGTCAGACAGTGGACAAGAAAACTTACATAATCCTCTGACTTTCTTCAGCAACCTTTGAACTTCTGCTATGTAAAGTAAACCTCACAGACACAGAGCAACCTCACTCTCATGCTCTCAAATGACACCTTGTAAAAACCCAAGGTCAGAGCTCTAATGTAGTCCTTGTCCAGACCTCATTATGCTGGCCTCTTCTATTATGTTTGAAACCAGAAGAAAGTGGATCACTTAATGACTGCTCATAACATGATGCCACACTCCACAGCATGAAAGGGATTAAATGTTTCATATCAATAGCCTGTTTCTCAGCTGTGGCTCTGATCAGGCTTTAATCTACATATGAGGGTGTTATTACTGCTGCCTCAGTGCTGCTGCTGCGTTTCTTCTTTGTCTACAGCAGTGGATACACATTATAATTTGCTTGTAGGAGTTGGGGATATAATTTGATGCCATAAAAAGCAATTTCCCTGTGTCCTCAGACTTGACTGGCACGGTGAAAAAAAAAAAACATTGTCTTTGGCCTTATGTAATGTATCAGCACCATCTGCTGGACTCTTAAAAGACAGACAGTGTGTTAGTGAGCCCACAGGGACATCTGCTGGAGAGTTTGTAACACTAGCATATCATTCAAAAATCCTAAAAGTCTCCGTGAGGAGTTTTTAAGACAATTCTGATATAACTATTGGTACGTATGTGTAGCAGCACACTGTGGGATCAGCTTCTTTTTTGTGGTCTCCATAAAAAATATGAATATGAATAAATATGAATATGGCAAAATACAATGTGTTGTCAAATAACTATAAGTGCAGGAACAATTAACAAAAATATAAATACACCCCTCTGTTCACATGAAACACAGAAATCAATACAAACAAAGCTCACAAAAGCTCTGAAGAACATTTTAGGCATGGATCTACTCTTCAACTTTTCAAAGCTTTAGACTAAACAAACATCCTAAAATATCATAAATAAATATACAAGGGCATGAAATAAAAATAAATCAAATACAGCCCATTCTTTAACTCCAAAACAAGCATAAAACACATGTTGCATTGTATATATTGGAAAAAATAACTAAAGCTTGGGATAAACCGTGATCACTTCTCATGAAAAAGTGAATATTCTTTTGTTTGTCTATAAATATGTCACATTTGTCAGGAGCCTGCCTACAGATTTTGCCAGGCCCCTGATAATCCCAGAGAAAGGGCCCTCTCCAGTTGTGATTTATTGATAGTATCAAAATGTGTGTGATGATCAGTAGCATTGATGCTCGTCTCGTCATCACTTTTCATCACTTGTGTGTGATTTTTCTTCTTGTTTGTGCCTTTTTTGACCCTCTTGTGCCACTTTTTAGTCTAATTTTGACTACTTTCATTCCTGTTTTTGCCAGTTAAAACCAATTGTTGTCACTTTCTGCCTTTTTGTGCCACTTTTGACCCACTTTTCTGCCCCTTTTTGATCCAGTTTCACTACCTTTTCTGCCCATTCCAACCAATTTTAATTCTGTTTTGAGAAAAGGGGGTTACATTTTAAAGCAGACTACAGCTTAAACATGTGTTGCTTTGATAGGAGTGGTATTATTCAGGTAAAAGAAATAAAATGTGGTCCTCACAGCTTTACAATGGACCATGATTTTGCTGACCACCATGGGCCCCCCATTTGACCCAGCCATATATATATATATATATATATATATGAACCTTAATATTCAGGGAATTAGTATTTTATTTTAACCTATGACGTATTTTATCTTTCATCTTGTGACTACTTACTGTTTTGTACCTCTTGTTTTTGTACTGTATTCGTATGCACTTTGAGCTGTATATAAAGCATGAGAAGAAACATTAAATAAGTAATTCTGTATTATATCAGTGTATCAAAACAGAGGAAAACTGATTTCTCCTAAAAGAGTTGAAATCAGAGTCACAGATATTGCTAAGCAGATTTTTAAGAATCACAAAGAACGAGCCATGTAACTATTTTTCTTAAAGTACATTTTTATTTGAAGATCTTATACAGTGACTTTTCCCATGTTTTTTTGTTTTGTTTTGTTTTTTTTTTGCATTTTTTCTAGTGTGTTTCATGACTTTGTAAAGCCTGTAAAAGAGGTTTTTAAAGTCAGTTACAGGTTTAAATAAAGGTAAAATTGAATTCAAAATATTGTTATTGTTGTTGTTGTTATTATTATTATTATTATTATTATTATTATTATTATTATTATTATTACTCGTGTGAGGAAAAAAAAATCAAAAGCTCACCAACGAGAGCAGCCAATAGGATTCCTCGACAGATGACGGTAGGCGGTACTTCCTGGTGTAAGCTTGTGCGTTATGAACCCTTACCGACATGTAATCTGTCATTTTAAAGCAGAGCAATTTGCTTGACATTGCCGTGATTACGAAGGAGCGACCATATTGAAACAGAAATTCTGTAGTCGAACTTCAGCAGAGAAACCATTTGAGTTTACGGGGTGGAGAGAAGATGCAGACCTTGACAGCCCTTAAGTCGTTTGTTTTCAGCTACCCTAAAACTGTTGCTCTGGTCACAGTTACAGGTAAATCATTATGTAGTCACTTCATTCATTGTTCTGAGAGTGAATGTTGAGTAAAACGCAGAGGACAGATCTTTTAACCTCTTTGAGCGGTCACTTGCCTGTATGTTAAACATTAACTACCTGCTGCTGCTGGTAATTAACAATCAGACTTTTCAGGTCAAGCTCCGTGATCAAACTTGTTCAGGTTGTCCTCCACTAATTTTAAGAATGTTTCTACATTCAAGCCAAAAACAAAGCAGAATTAAAGAGGCTTGTTCCTCTGTTTAGCCTATTTTTTCAGCATCGTGACTGTTGCATTAATAAACAACACTGACAGGAGTTAATGTTAATGTTAGCACTGCTAGCATATCAAAGAAAGCTTTATCATACAAGAATACAAATACTATCTACACCACATGCTCATACTTGTTGCTAATGAAATGGTAAGGAATTAAAGAAGCAATGGGGTCTTAAAAATATTGAAAGAGTCTTTGAAAGGGCCGATAAAGTGTTAAAATTGATGTCAGATTTTTTATATCCTGGTGTTGGTATTTATTTTCTTCTATAATACAATTTTAAAACACATTATATTGCCAAAAGTATTTGCTCAATTGCCTTGACTGGCATATGAACTTAAGTGACATCCCATTCTTAATCCATAGGGTTTAATATGAAGTCGGTCCACCCTTTGCAGCTATAACAGCTTCAACTCTTCTTGGATAGCTTTCCACAAGGTAAAGCAGTGTGTTTAGGGGAATTTTTGACCATTCTTCCAGAAGCGCATTTGTGAGGTCACACACTGATGTTGAACGAGAAGGCCTGGCTCTCAGTCTCCGCTCTAATTCATCCCAAAGGTGTTCTATCGAGTTGAGGTCAGGACTCTGTGCAGGCCAGCCAAGTTCATCCACACCAAACTCTCTCATTGATGTCTTTATGGACCTTGCTTTGTGCACTGGTGCACAGTCAAGTTGGAACAGGAAGAGGTCATCCCCAAACTGTTTGGAATTGTCCAAAATCTCTTGGTATGCTGAAGCATTCAGAGTTCCTTTCACTGGTACTAAGGGGCCAAGCCCAGCTCCTGAAAAACAACCCCACACCATAATCCCCCCTCTACCAGACTTGACCTTTGGCACAATGCAGTCAGACAAGTACCGTTCTCCTGGCAACCGCCAAACCCAGACTCGTCCATCAGATTGCCAGATGGAGAAGCGCGATTCGTCACTCCAGAGAACACATCCCCACTACTCTAGAGTCCAGTGGCAGCGTGCTTTACACCACTGCATCCCACGCTTTGCATTACACTTGGTGATGTATGGCTTGGATGCAGCTGCTCAGCCATGGAAACCCATTCCATGAAGCTCTCTATGCACTGTTCTTGAGCTAATCTGAAGGCCACATGAAGTTTGGAGGTCTGTAGTGATTGACTCTGAAGAAAGTTGGTGACTTCTACGTACTATGCACCTCAGCATCCGCTGACCCCCGTCATTTTACCTGGCCTACCACTTTGTGGCCATGGAAGTGATTGGATGGGTGAGTGAATACTTTTGGCAATATAGTTTATTTTCAAATAGGCTACCCTTCACTTTTTATTTTTTAAATTCAAATTCGATATTTAAAAACAACTCAAGAGACTGTAGGAACTTGGATTGGAAACTGGAGAGATGCTGGTTTACTTCCTTAAAACCCAGGTTTCCATTTAGCAAGTCCATCCTGCGCTCACTCTCTTTTGTGTGCAGCCCATCACTCTTACATCTCTCCATAAAAGCCTGCCCATAGGGTGTGCTTGTATTTCAGCTTGTGTGCATAGTATAACTTAACAAAAGAGTGAAAAGTTAAAAAGCACATTAATAAAATATATTTTCTCCTACAGTTTCAATGATGATTAAACAAAATTGATCATAAAAAAGTTCTTGAAAGATATACACAAAAATATCATCATTACCAGCAGTATAACATTGCTTTCCATTACGCCAGAACCAAAAAGCATTTAACATTTGCTAATAGCTTGACAAATTTCCTAACCGCAGTCATAGACAGCTACAAAATGTAAAGCCACAGCTTTTTTAGATTTCTTTGAACGCTGGAGAGGTATCGTAGACAGAAGAGAATATTTTATTGTAACTGTTGGGGTGTTTTTACAGGGGTGGGGCTTTTTGGAGTAAAGAAATGGATGGCAGGTGGCGTTTGTCACAGCAAAGCCAGACTAGATGGAAAAACCGTCTTGATCACTGGAGGCAACACTGGGATTGGCAAAGAAACTGCTGTTGACTTGGCTCGACGAGGTCTGTGATCTGTCTTACTTTTATTTCTTTTTCTATTGTTCTTTTTGTCTTTAAGCATTTAAGTTCATCTGAATGTGTTGTAGGAGCTCGGGTCATTCTGGCCTGTCGAGATATGGACCGCGCTAATAAGGCTGCTGAGGACGTGAAGAAGAGCAGTGGGAGTGACAATGTTGTTGTCAAAAAGTTGGACTTGGCATCTTTGCAGTCAGTGAGGCAGTTAGCAAAAGATGTTGTGGCAAGTGAAGAGAGGCTGGATGTTCTCATCAACAATGCAGGTCAGAAAAGAAACCCCCTCTGAGCCCTTTTACTGATGCACATCGTATTCCAGTAGCCATGACACAGGTGTGAGGTGTTAGATAAACTATTTTTTTTTCTAACTCACAGGTGTTATGGCCTGTCCAAAATGGCAGACAGAGGATGGCTTTGAAATGCAATTTGGTGTGAACCACCTGGGCCACTTCCTGTTGACACACTGCCTGTTGGATCTCCTGAAGAAGTCGGCTCCAAGCCGCATCGTCAATGTCTCCAGTTTAGCTCATGAAAAAGGTGCAAATTCTCGCTTTTACTTCTTCTTTTAGAGAGTAGACTGAGATTTTTGTCAGGAATGTTGTCCTTTCAATTTCTTTCATTATGTAATACAGAGTATGTGGATTAAGAACATTGCTCTTACTCAACAGGTAAAATCTTCTTTGATGATATACACTCGGAGAAAAATTACCACCCTTGGAAAAGCTATTCACAAAGTAAACTAGCTAATGTTCTCTTTACAAGAGAGCTGGCCAACAGGCTACAAGGTATTTAAACCATACATCACTCAGTTGATATCTCTCCTTCTACCGAGTTTGAAATATCCACTTAGAATGTGTAAATAGGTGAAATTTATTTTTTTCTCTCCTATCTTTTTGCAGGCACTGGGGTTACAGCATACAGCCTTCACCCTGGAGTAATCCGGACTGAGCTCGGGCGACACTTCTGGCCCTCTGTGCCTCTGTGGAGGAGAGCTTTGTACAAACCAATCATGTTTCTCGTGAAGTCTCCAACACAGGGGGCTCAGACCACCATTTACTGCGCTGTGGAGGAGAGCCTGCAGAATCAAAGTGGACTCTACTACAGGTCAGTCAATGTAAATGAGTAAAGGGTGTGATTTTTTTGCATATTTTTCACATTTAAATGTTTCATATCATCAAATACATTTTAATATGTGACAAAGATAATGTGAGTAAAACAACAATGCAGTTTTTAAATGATGATTACATTTATTAAAGGAATAAAAAGCCATCCAAACCTCCATGGCCTTATGTGAAAAAACTAATTACCCCCTCTTGGGAAATCATGAATTAACTGTAATAAACCACATTTTTTGGAAAGCTGAGTTTAACTTCTCTAGCTACACCATGCCTGATTACTGCCAGACCTGTTGAATCAATAAATCACTTAAATAGAACCCGAATAACAAAGTGAGGTAGGAAAAGAGATCTAAAAAAATCAACATATCATGCCACAATATAAAGAAATTCAGGACCAGATGTGCAGAAAGAATTACAAAACCATGTCTAAGGCTCTGGGACTCCAGCGAACCATGGTGAGAGCCATTATCCACAAATAGAGAAAACAGTGGTGAACCATCTAAAGAGTGACCAGGCGGCCAAAATTACTTGCATCGACTCATCCAGGAGGTCCCAAAAAAAACCCAAAAAACAACATCTAAATACCTGCAGACCTCACGTGACTCATTTAAAGTTAGTGTTCATGATTCAACAATAAGAAAAAGACTGGGCAAAAATGGCATCCATGTTAGAGTTCTAAGGCTAAAACCACTGCTTACCGAAAAGAGCACAAAAGCGTGTCTCATATTTGCCAAAAAAAACATCTTGATGATCCCCAAGACTCAGAAAATCCTGAAGGAGAATGTCCAGCCATCAGTTCCTGGTCTCAAGCTTGAGCGCACTTTGTTATGCAGCAGGACAGTTATCTGAAACACACCAGCAAGTCAACGTCTGAATGGCATTTTTTAAAAAATGAAGATTTTGGAGTGGACCAGTCAAAGTCCAGATTTAAATCTGATTTAGATGCTGTGACATGGCCATGCTTGAAAACCCTTTTAATGTAGCAGAATTAAAACAATCCTGCAAAGAAGAGTGGGCCAAAACAGCAATTTGAAAGACTCATTGACAGTAATCTCAAATGCTTAATTGTAGTTGTTGCTGCCAAGGGTGGCTCAACCAGTTATTAGGCTTAGGCTTTTCCCAATTGGACCACATAGGTTTTGATGGGTTTTTTTTCTTAATAATATGAATCATCATTTGCTCAGGTTATCTTTGTCTAACACAATTTTTTTTGATGATCTGAATAATTTAAGTATGACAAATAAAGAAAAAAAGAAATCAGGAAGGGGTTACTTATTTTTTCACAGCACTGCACACGGGGATTTTCATGTGGGTGTGTGTACGAATTCCATGGCTTTTTATAAAGGTACCTAACCAGGAAAGTCTCCTAGAGATTAAGGTTCTCAATTACAAGAGAACCCTAGACAGCATCAAGAGGGCACTCAAGGAACTGCAGATTTGTAACTTTTATGCATTTTCAACATCAAAGTCTGGCAACTTAATCATAAGGCCAACCAGCGACCCACAGACAAATATGTTTTTGGTTATGTAATGATTTATTTGTCTCAACTTAACTTTATGACATCCTGCACCCTTGTAATACATTATGTATTGCTACAATGAGGCAGACCAGCTACTTTGCCTCATGTGTATTTATTTGATTGCTTGGTTTCATAATGCAGCCACTAAATTAGTTGTTGATAGCTGACTTGGTTGCATTTGAATGAAGATAAACTTAAGAACCCCCCTATGAAAATTTCATTTTTTAAGTATTTCCCAAGTGGTATTAAACAGAGCAAGGAATTTTTAATATAGCTTTTCCAAGCATCCTAGTTTTATTGTAGATGGTTACATTATTTTACTTTACATGCAGAGACTGAGGGCGCACTCACACTAGGCCATGCATACCTTGCCTGGACCTGTTTCAGCCTATTTCAAATTGCTCCAAAGTACCTGTTGTATTGTTTTGAATATCTCACATAATGTTGAAACACAATATCCAAGAGATTAAAATAGAAGACCCCTGCTAATCTCTTTCGCCCCCTTCTCTACAGCATGTTCCTGTTTGAAATTTAGAGGTTGGGTTATACATGCTATCCACTAGGGGGCAGCAGAGAATGTTGGTTCACAGTGTATCACCTATGGCAGTGTTTCCCAACCATTTTTTCCCTGGACCCCACCCCCACCCCAAAATCAGCATAGAATTTTTCACTGATTAAACCCAAAAAAGGCCTATGCATGCTTCTCCTATCAAAAGACTACATAAACTACTTAATAACTGCTTTATTATGGTTTTGGTCAATATTTGCTAATCTAATTTTGGCAGCCTCAGAGCAGATAAAGCCTCACACCCCCTTAAGATCTTTGGTGCCCTCCCTGGGGGGTCCTGGACCCCAGGTTGGGAACCAATGACATATGGTGCCAAAATTAATGTCATTTTGGGCATAAAAGCACTGTGAATCTTTTCAAGATGTAATGAAGTTAAGGAAGAATGTGATTGGCTGGTATATACTATCTAACAAAATGACAGTTCATTAAATTTCCACAAAGCAGAGGTCACATGGACCCATTAAGTCAGAGGGGACTGATCTGCTTACTAGAGACATATGATCCTGCTGTCTATAAAGCCAAAGGAGAAAGCTGTAGTTCTTTTTACAGCAGTGAATTATTTGAAAATTTACCAAAATGCATTTTGTGTTTTGTTAGATGTATTCCTCATTTTATCTTGAACTTTTTCATGCTCACATCATCTCAGCAGGAAGGAACTACATCATGTGTTTAACACCCAATTCTGCTCTGATTATAGCGACTGCGCCCCGAAAACAGCGGCCCCTCAGGGTCGTGATGATGAAGCTGCCAAGAAGCTGTGGGATCTGAGTGCCTCTATGGTTGGTCTGTCATAATCACAGCGACATCAGTGAAGATGACGATGATCGTAAACGCCATCATCACATCGGCCAGCAAAGTGGCCTGAGGAAGGACTGCTGCTCTGTCTAATGAGCATCTGCGTGCTTACTATCAGCTGAGCTCCTGCTAAATATGACCAATGAGTAAACAAACAGAAATTCACAAGTGATAGACATTTATTCAGAAACACCAAACTACTTGCAAAAATACTATGGTTCAATAATGTCTTTTCTTAAACAGGAGTTTCACAGGCAAGTTACATGGAAGCTGTATGATCCTCAGATTTGATTGCCATTAGCGTGGAATTACATTTTAATTGAAGAATTTCACTGATATCTGAACTGAACTGGGATTCATATGTGGCTCAGTGTTCATCAAATTAATTTTTGAGAAGGATGTGCTTTTGAAAGTTTCTTTAACACTGTAAAAAAAAAACATTTTCCCCTTTTGGGCAATAAAGTGCTGTTAAATATAGCCCATGACATTACTTGTTTCTTAAGGCATATTTCTATCCATTCACATCATGTGGTTTCATTTTGCGTCATGTGAGACCAACATTATTGAAATAAAACACATTTTGGTTACATCATCATAGATTACAAATGCTCTTAATACATTAAATGTATTCATCCATTCTTTTTAGGTTTCCTTTCATAAAGGCACTTTATACAGATTTGCTACAAACAGTCAAATATCATCGTACTAAAAGCTACATCTTAGACAAGTGCATCACATTTTTCTTTTCTCAAAGAAAATCCATTAATGGTGCTAGTTACATATGCACAGAGTGCACCCTGGTGACCTGCTGGCTACAAATGGACCCTGTTTGTTCCTTACACATTACATGATCAAGTAAAAGAGCTAGTTCTGAGGAATAGTACCATGTCTTGGCAATTACATTCAAAACTGTAATACATAAACAGCAAATTTTAAATTGTGTTAATCTTTATGGTTGGGTGAAACAGGGAGGAAACCTATCTATATTGCTCGTATTCAATATCTCTATATATTTTTATATCTTATAAATAATACATTATTCAACATCTAGATGGCCATGAGTCTACACAGCAGAATCTATAGATGTACATCCTGACAATTCATGGTGTTAACAACTCCCCTCCCACAACATGTGCTTCATAAACATCTCTGCTGACTAATGAGCCAGCTCTTCAAAATCAGAGAGCTGCTTCATCTGCTCCACTTGCATAGAGTGCCTTCTGACGAGTTTCTTTTTGGACTTGAGGCCGCCTCTCTTTGGTGTGTTAGGTGCTACTGGAGCTATGGATCTTAAACCTGTGGCCATGGGTGAGGAGGGCTTGCTACTTGCACCTATGTCTGGAATAGGAGGGTTGGGGTTGACATTAAGAGGGGGAAGGTGTCCTGGCCTGGTGTGGGAGATGTGGTCCAGTAGCAATGTGCCAGATCCTCTCCTCTCCAGGAGGCCAGGGGCTCGTCTGTGTGCTGTGCTGGGAGAGGATGGGCTGGCATTGCTGTCGAGAGATTCTCTGGAGCTGGTCAGCAATGCCAGCGGAGATGTGTTGAGTTTCCGTCGCTCCACTGGTACCTTAGGAGAGTCTAACATGGCAGAATCTGAATAGAGCTGTGAGTCTGAGTCATAGTGATCTTTCCCAAGGCATCTTCTGTGCATTGTGTCTTTGAGAGTGAGGAGGCCACTGCTGCAGCTGCTGCTGCTCTCCTGCTCTGTGGGCACAGTGCTGCGCCGTGCCAGTGGCTGGTGCTGACACAGAGATCTCTCATATGATGCTTTGGATGTGAGAGGAACTGATAGTGAGGTCTTCATTTTGCTGCCTTGTTCACCCACCAGTGGAAAGAAGCTGTCCCTCCCGTCCACACTGCTCTGTCGAGATAATGCTGACCTTTTGCTCAGGGAGAGTCCGTTGACCCCTGCAACAACATCCTCATCTGAGCTGGCTTTCCTGCTCTCCTCATGGGCAGCGGCTGCAGCCAGGACTGATGGAGCAATAAGACCCCAAGGCTCCGACTGCAGCCTCTTCAGCTGAGGCAGACGGGCCCGTTTTGGGTTTGCAGGCCGCTGTGTTGGGGATGTGGGCCCATTGGCGAACTTTGAAGCTGAGGTGGATGTTTTCAGCTTTGCCTGGAAACTGAAGACTGTGTTTGGTTGCTCTTGCTCTTGAGATGCAGAAACTTCAATGTCAGACGGAGAGGTACAATATGCTGGTGTGGACTTATCATCCAGCTCTGGTGATGGGGGCACATTTAGGTATTGTTTGGTGGTTTTAGTGCCAGATGGTGACTTGTCTGTGGTAATAATAATGACCTCCTTTCCTTTAGCTTTGCACGCATCCAGTAGTAGTTTTAGTGTCTCCTTGTCATCTGCATTGATGGCATAGACAAGAGCGGAGGCCCCGCTCCTGTCCTCCAGACTGGGATCAGCACCGTTGCTTAGCAGATGATCCACCACCTCATGTCCAGCCTTTTGGATGCAGGCGTGCATCAGAGATGTCCTGCCTGCTTTGTCCTGAATGTTGGGGTCAGCCTGGTTTTCCAGCAGATA
The DNA here is from genome assembly GCF_018320785.1 of Cheilinus undulatus. NCBI lineage: Eukaryota > Metazoa > Chordata > Actinopteri > Labriformes > Labridae > Cheilinus > Cheilinus undulatus. Next base: position 23,519,383 of record NC_054873.1, on the reverse strand, counting down.
TTTCACCAGCTTTGACTTGCTCACACTCTGCTGGTCACTGTGTGTGGACATGCAGGCAACCATAAGGGGTGTCTCCCCGCGTTCATTGCTCTCGTTGATATATGCGCCTCCTTCCAACAGGAGCCTGGTGAGTCTCAAGCGTCTGAGCCACACTGCCTTCAGGAGCGAGTTTCCATCTGTTCGCAGCTCCATTATGTCTGCCATCCTCCAACCAATCACAGATCTCCTCAGTGTTGCACCTACAGCTCACTGCCCTTTGAACAAACAATTGAAGTATATGAGATTTCATATCACAATCGTAATAGCTAGAGTCCTCCAACTGTGCCTGTTATACTTTCTAAACCATCTCCACCAGCAGGTGGCAAACTATTACAACATTTAAGAAGCTTAGATTGACTGTGAGACTTCAAATCAAACCTTTATTTGAATACTGAAATAAAGGCTCAGTGTAATAATCATATTATCAGGAGAGGAAACTGATTATAATTATGACATAAAGTAATGTCCACGCAGGAGGACAGCGTGGCAACAGTGCCTCATGTATTCTCAAACACTTGTGGATGATCACGTGGCTAATCAAACATCAAAATAAAAGTTTATCTCTGACAAGACAACAGCTAATTCTTATGTCTGTTCTTCATGTCATTTTAAATGGTGACGAAGAACCACGACCAAAGGCATGCGCCAGCCTAAATGTGCGCAAAAGCAGCCCGGTTTATCTGTCGTAATAAAAATAAACCCTTCAGATAATCGACGTGTTTTATGAGGATGTAATGTAACACTACACATTTGTGAAAAAAGGCGGCACGAGGCGCGAGAGCCGCTGTCCATGGTTCCTTTGAAAACTTGGCGACAGAAACGCGCTCCGTTGTAAATAACTGGGCTGCTCGTTCCCGTTAAATCACGCATTTTAGAAGTGAAGACTGTATTTTAAATAATCTACACAGCTGCTCGTATATGTGATAAAACTGGCAAATAAATTTGCGAGCCTGACTTGCAGAATCAGCGCAGGGGGGAATCACATTTTTTCGTTATCACAATTGTTATTTGTCAAAAATGTCTGCAACTCGTGTGGCGTCTTACCTTGTGAGATGAGAGGTTTTCCATATTCTCAAAGTAGCCTGCTAAGTGCCTTGTAATGAAATATGGAAGAAACCGTGAGAAATTAAATAGTTTGCAGCAGTTTCCCGCAGTTTCCCTTATTTTTCAGCCTTGACTGTTCCCATCGATGCGTTTAAGAGTCGGTGACAGGGTGCCGCTCCTCTCTGCCACCATATCACATGAGCTGTGTGGCTTTTGTTATGTAGGCACACTACATCAGTCCAATGGGGAGTATTCCTTTCACTGCGCACTCAAGGATCACAACCTGGAGACGCTGCAGATTATAAATAACTTACTTTCTTGCTTGTTGAATGAAACGTGTATTCTCTTGACGTCAGAGTCGACAGAAATAAACTGCGTCTGATGAAAACCTCTGTTCTGGTCTTCATTCAAATGAAGGGCATAAACACTACGAGGGTTTATTTTTTTTCAGGATTTTTTTTCGCATGTGTATTTTATTTAAGAAAGTCTGTGTAAGAACGATGACTTGAGTGGAGCAGAGAAGAATAATGTGCTTTGGTTGGCCAGTGGAAATCAGGGAGTAACAGCATGGCTTTTAACGCAGCTTTTTTTCCTTTAATTTGTAAACAAGTGCCACACATGCAAGGGACCATAATGCATCATTCTGCCATCAAAAGAATGGTTACATGTGGTAACATTAAAACACCAATTAAGGATGAATGCTGTAAAAAATGGAGTTAGTTAGGTTTAGTTTAGTAGGAATACCAATATGGAGTTGCACACACACACACACACACACACATATATATATATATATATATATATATATATATATATATATATGCACAATTAAAGATGCCAAACTCATAGCAGCTATCACAGCTTTACAGCCTAATAGGGACATTTCTATTTTTAGGTTGCTATGAGACAGCACCGAAGCAGTTTCTAATGAGAACAGTGATGTTCTCAGCCCTGCAAGGAACAGGTAAATCAGACACATAATATTTCACCATGACCACGAGGCTTTGCCATATTTACTCACATCCTTTTTTTTTTAAAATGTTTTCTTTCTCCTTTTTACTTGCAAAAGCAAACCACTACCACCAGCATTGCCATTACCCCCCCACCACCAGATCCAATCATTAGTCCTCTGACCCCTTCTCTTTCCTCTGAGACTTGGACTAATCACTTTATGGTCCATTCACTCACTTGACGTCTCTGGATTCCAGCCGTCAAAGCTTGCAGTGATTTCTCACCTGTGATTGCCTCCTCAGTCCATGGGGAAATGTTGTTTACAAGATACACAGAGAAGGTGGCTTTCATAAACAGAATATAATGTAGCCACCAAGCCAAAAAAGTTGTCTTATTGGTCAGTTAAATGACCACAGACTTGCATAGGAATGATGGTATTTGTATAAATAGGCCTACCCCTAAATGAGGACTTTGTGTCTCAATGTTTTTGGACATTGAAAATCTACAAACATCAATTTAATAGTGTATAATGCAGGGTGAATCTAGACAGCTTGTTTAGAAATTACATCACTGCATGATGGAGGGACTTGCTGTTCCCAGGGACCTGCTAGACCACAGACCAGAACAAGGCCAGGGCTCGCTGGTTTGCTCACGTTCATTAGCACGAGGAGCCACAGGAACGTCAGCAGTCTTCGTACAGCATGATCTCTGCCCCAGTGATGCTGTCATCGGCGGTATATTAAAGGGGGAAAATAAATAATTAAAGTACAGAGAATAAGCGCTGTCACCCCTGGGAGCAGTTTCCATTTTCAGTTATCTTACATCGCAGCTGCTGCTCATCCACCCCTCCTTTCTAAATATAACCTTTTCTTCCCTCCACATTGTGAGATTTTTTACTCAACTGACTACAGTAGCTCTGAGACTATTAATAGATCCTGACATGTAAAAGTTATCCGCCTTTTTTACATTTTCAGTCTCTGTCAATGTCTCAGAAAAAAATACAGAACAAAGCTGCCTTTAATTCCTTATCAATGGTAACATTTGTAGAAAGCTTTTTTGCATTAATTGTTCAGGAGAAAGGAGTATGCGGTAGATCACAAATATTTGAGGGATAAAATAAAGAGTAAAGAGTAAACTTACCTTAGCAAGGAAACTAAAGAAACTGAAATAGCTCACCTTGCTTGCTTTAACCAAGCAGCAACTACTATTGCACAAACCTGCAGTCCCTCAGTTGTCCAATGGCTGCAAAACCCCCAAGGTTTCTCCCAAACCCATTCAAAAAGGCACTTTTAAAAGGCTGAGATAAACACTGAACAACGGGTAATCTTTAAAGAAATGAATCTATTATGATTACTAGAGCCCTGTGTGGGACTTGTTTCGTAATCCCAACCCGCGTCAGCTGATTTCTAACCATTACCCCTTGCTCCTGCAGGGCGTGCCATCCACTCCTGCCTGCACCTGCAACAGGTGTTTAAAATCCTGCCAGCATCACGCAAGGATTCTGACAATCTATGTCAAATAATCAGAATAACAGACTTTTAATTAAAGGAATAATAATAATGTGTTCACTTAAGCACCTTGACAAAGTTTCCTCCCTGAGGAAACTGAAGGAAAACGTACTGACATCCTGGGTATGCATAGCAGTGCCATACAAGATTTGAAAAAAAAGGAACTAGGAGTCTCAGACTGATTTCATGCCAATTTTCATGAAAAAAGGTGTAAAGAGCAGAAAATGAGAGGGATGGTAAGGTTTGCTCTGAGGTACATACTGTAGCTTTAATTAGCCTAGCAAGTTAAATGAAAACATGAAAAAGCTAGCCGCACTTGTTTAAACATAAATAAAAAAGAAAATAAAAAATAACGTGGTACACAAGTCGAAAAGATGAAGAAAAAAGGTAAAAATGTTGATAATAAAATCAAAATTTTGACAATGAAATTGAAACTGTATGAAAAAGTAAAACTGTATAAGCCCATAACAAATTAGAAAAGCACTTGGAGAGCGCAGACTTCACCATTAACCCTATCTCCAAATAGTGAAGAATCCTTTAAAAAATTCCTGGATCCAGATGGTGATCCGGATCACTCTCAAATTCTAATCAGTTCTTCCTTATGCCATTTCTAACATTACCTGAAAATTTCTTTAAAATCTGTCCATGACTTTTTGAGTTATGTTGCTAACAAACGAACAAACTAACTAACTAATAACAAACCCTGCCGATCACATAACCTCCTTGGCAGAGGTAACAATGGATCTTAGACAACTACACTGTGTTTATGAGCTAAAATATTACTAAATAAAATTCTGTAGTGTAGTTTCACCAGTTAATACAAGGCTGTTTGTTCTGGTCTAATAAGGTTTGACTTTATTTGCAAAATTTCGACTTTATTCTAGACACTTTCTAAACTGACACGCCAGATGGATTTGATTCACACATCCATCTGGTAAACCACTCATAGACAGCGTTTGGGAAAGGGCAAAGCCTTTGCAAAAAAACCTCAGAGGGTGACTGGATGAACATGCTGTCTGTCACATCTTTACAGGCCAATCAGAGCAGCAAATATGTGACGTAGCTGCTACCAAGCTGTGCCTGTGCCCCTACCGAAGGAGTATACATAGAGAACTGTATAACGTGAATCATGGCGACTGTAGACATGTCAGTACACGACTTTCGTTGTTTTTGAAAAGAAAACAACTCAATGCTGTTCTTTGTTCTTCTTTTGATGAAGAAATGTCGTCAAGTTCTGAGAAAATGGTGCTTTAGCAGCATCCACACTAATGTCTTCTGCCATAACTCCACCAGCCTCTTGTTGCTGGTTGCTTAGGTCATGACTCTGCCGCACCCAGAAGTACTGCCCCTCGTCGGTAATTGGTCCTGTCACTTTCTAACCGGGCCCAAACGGTTCAGACGGGAGCTTTGCAAGATGGATTCACCAGTGAGAAACACGGAAATGGGCAAATCCATCTGCTTTGCAAGGTTAGACACTTTCACTATTTCTAGACTTGTGACTTTAATCTTTAAACATTATTTCAACTTTATACTCCAAATTGTGACATTTTTGTCATCATGTTGGCGTTAATCTTGAAGTGTATTATTTTTTCCTTCATCTCTGGCACTAATCCTCTTCTGCAATCTGACAACTCCAAAAAAAATCATAATCAAGAATTTTTTCTTGGCAACACAAAAGGCTGGAATTACTTTTAATAAGTAAAAAAAAAAATCTGGCAATCAGGAAAGAAACTTTTCTTGTTGAGTTTCTCAAACTGAAATGTTCTGTCTGATTTATTTAATACATGTAGACACTCATCTATGAAACATTATTGCCCCATGTGCAGATTTTACTTATGTTTCATATATTGAAGTAATCATAAAATAAGCACTGTGAGATACTTTTGACCAGAAATTACTTTAAAACTTTAGTTGAAATGTAAGTTCTTGCAGTGTTCCCTTGTATTTGTGTTTAAAAGAGGATTTTTGATCAAATCAAACACTGAGGCTTTTTTATACCTTTAGCTCATTCAGGAGATCTATTGCTATTCTGCGTTCTCTTCCATTTTGATATCTCCTTTTTTATTTCCACACGCATCTTGATTTTTCTCTGCTGTTGTGTTGCTGTTTGTTTCTTCCTCCGTGCTGAATGTCTCTTTAAAGACTGAGTTTGACATTCTCATGGCATTTGGTGTCTCATGCGATTGTATCAAGCAAATGTGTGGGCTGCGACAGCGATGAACTGGCACGAACTCTTGCTGAAGCTTTGCACTGGACTGCTCTATGCCTCCCTCCTACCTCGACAGATTCACCAGAATGCCTCCATTGCAGCTTAAAAACCTGCAACCCCTCACATATGCTGCAAGGGATTTTTTTCCCCTCTCATATACTCATGATTATGTCCCATTAAATTTAGCACATTTCCAGACACTTTGATCGTTCATATTGAAAAGCGTTACTTTCCCTTACTTAAAAATCTCAAAACTGGTTCCACTCCCCCTCTGCCTCCCTCTGTTTTTTCACATCTCTCCATGCAAACCAACACCTGCTCTTCAGGCGAGCAATAATTGAGTGGAGCATTATCCAAGAGCATTATACAGACAACAGTTTTGCTTGGTGATCATTGTGTAAGTTGGCTGTATCCTAGGAGATTGGTGCATATCTAATAAGGAGTTGGTTACTCATTTTGCAGAGTGGGCACTTTGATGTCCTTGGTGTTGAATTTTCTGCTTTTGCTCAATATCCTCCTAATGAAGCGGAGGGCTTAAAGCTTCAGAATTAGTTGCTTATCAACTTTGCATCCCACTTTTTAGGAGTTGTTATGGAGCTTTTAATTAGGTGTTGGAATGGTAGATGCTATAATAGCCTGTCAGTAATCAAGCAGTCAAGATGGATCCACACTTTAACACCATTAAGAGTTTCAAAATCAATTCTCAATCCTGCATTTTTCTTCATGAGTCCTGCCAATCTCTCCAAATCCACAAGTGTTTCCACATTTATCTCGGGCAGTTTCAGATAGAGCTTGGGGTTCTCTATTGGCGCCCTACGAACCACAGAAGTAATTAGAGGCAAAATTGATGTTGTGGTGGGATCTGTCACACCTCTGTTCACGGCGTCAAATCAAGAGTGTGCCCCCCATTGAGCTGAAGCTCTCCCTGCTTTCAAATAAGATATCTAATGAAACACTACAGCGAAAAAAACACACAGCAATATATGTCCAATGTGTGTGTCCAGATGACTGAGCATTGCATGCCTTTTTTACTCACATATCTAAACCTTCCACTAACTGCATTCATAGTGTTTGATATAGCTATGGATCTGAGGAAAAAGCAGAAAATGTTGATGTGTCTATAAATAAATGTCAGTGCAAACAGTTTTTGGTGCTGTGAGTTCATCACACTGTCTCATGGCTGTATCTGTAAGAAGTTCAGCACTGTCGGAGTACGTGGGTACATCTGTGTGGATGAGTGCATGTTTTGACAGCGAGTTAGAGAACTTCACTCTGCTCACGGTTCACACCCATGAGGCTGTGACGTCTTTGACACCATGAGGCACTTTGACCAAAATACACCTCCTCTGCAGCACAAGGTGGGGGAAAGGAGCTTTTTCTGTATCTGTTGTCGTCAGTGACGTCAAATCATCCCCGTCTGTCTGTCCCTGAGGATGTCAGGGCTCATCTGCAGAATCTGACATGACAGCCAAACAGGATCCCCGTAAAATGAGTCCTCATGTAGTGACAGAACTAACAATAGACCTGAAGCTTCATAAACATGGCTGCAAGGCAGATACCTGCCACCTATTATTTAAGACTAAATAATGTCCCACTTGTTACATCTGCAATTAATCACTGAGTGTTACCCTGTCATCACATAGTGGGCTGAATTTAACATCTTTCTAAATATATATTTTAAGTGTTTAATCATGGTATCTTAACCCCGCTCTGACAATAAAAGGGCTGCTGAGTGGAGCTTTTGTTCACAGAGGCGATTGTTCTTCAGGTTCTGATAAGATAAACGTGGTAAGTGGAAGACGGCGCCAGCAGCTGGGTCTGCTCGGCTGTGTCAGGAGGTGGGAAGATCCAAGCAGGTACCAGAGGACAAACACAAGTCAGTAATTATTGCCTGGTGCTAAAAAAAATAAGCTGTGAGACGATGAAAGCTGTCTCACCGAGTGCATTCTACTCCCCAAGAGATTAAGCGCTTTTATTCACACATTCTGGTTTGCAATTGAAAGTGCCATTGCACGCTGAACTGGACTGCAGACTGACCATCCAGTTTGAAATCCTTCGCTCTTACCCTTCTTCCTACTCAGTGTCTTGGGAGCTCTATGTAGAGAATTTTATCATCAGTTAATTAACAAAATTTTAAAAAGAACCAAGCACTGCATGTGCTGGGCCCAACAGCAGATACGCACAGGAAAAAGAAAACATCACAGAGATATCATCACAGTGAATGCTAGAATGAGAATCATTAAAGACAGATTAGGGGCTACAGTTTTTTTTTGTGAATATACAAAGGTCTTTATGTTTCACCATTTGACAATGGGCCAGTTTGCTGCTTGCTAACCTGTTAGTTTGTTTTGTATTTGTTGCAATAGCTTAACTAGCAGAAAGCCCTTGGGGAACTAACAAACAGGTGACTTACTGAGAAGTACTAGTGGTGTAAAGATAAACCAATCTGAGTCGGATAAGAAGTCTTTGTGTCAAAGATCCAAGCGCATTGATTGATCCATGGAGCCCTGGATTGGTAAAAATTTAATGTTAGAAATTGATCCTCTGGGTGTCTGCTGTTTATCATAGCTTGTTCCGCCATGCTTTCGCTCAGCATCTTCAATCTTATGCAACTTGCATTGATCTTTTACCTTTGCACAAGAGTTACATCAGCACTAGATACCTGCAAGGTAGCTACTGCAGGTGTGTTACACAGAGCATTGCTAAAGCATTTAACAGTTACAGTTCTACATTTATCAAACAACAATTGCAATTTGAATTTTACAATATGTGTAAAAAAGTGCCTTGGATGAGCATTAGACTTAAAATCTATACGCTTACTATGGCTCTAGCGTGTTTACTAACCCCCTGCACCACTGAAAATAGCTGCAGGTCTTTGGTGAGAAATTTGTAGACACACCTTGTGATCTGTTGAGCCCTCATGCTGTTGTTGGGAAGTGGGATTGTGAATCCTTCCTTCAGAGTCTTTTGGCCTGGCCAGATCCTGCCCCTTGCATCTTTGCAAATCCTTTTAGTGTGATGATTTGCAAAGTGGCTCATTATGTTACCCACATTCACCATCAAGTGTGTCACCACAGTCTGGCAGCGTCTGCATTTTGTTTTTTTGTTCGACCGTCACCTTGTTACTGGTAAATGAAAATGCTTCCACTCATCAGATTTAAAAGTCGCTAGAGCATCCACAATCTCAGTTCTCCCTCACCACTCGTTGCATCCACCATTTTTGCGCTCTTGAAGCAAGCCAGGGAGTGGAGGACAAAGGATGATGGGTATGCTAGGGCCAAAAAAAAAAAACAAACACTTTTTGCCTTGAAGACTTATCGTTTGAAATCCTTACATGTCCCTGACAGTATTGGGACGCTTATCAATAATTTTGTTGTGACAGTATCACCACGATACTGTGATATTAATAATACCATTACATCTCTAGTTCTCTCCCTGTCAATTTAAGTCGTGTGGACTTGATATGAAAAAGGAATACTTTCCAAATGTCTGCTCATCTGTGGAGAAAAGTGATTAAGTGTGAATTAGTGAGTAAAACTCTCACTTAACATTTCGATAGCACAACAAAATGGTGAACTCATTATTTAGTTGGCTTCACAGTAAAACTCTGTAAAGCTGCACTAAAACACACGTTTCAAGCTAAATGCAACAGTTTGAATGCTGGAAATTTCCATATAACAATGCTCACATGTGGATGTTTATAAAAATGACCATGTTCTCCATTATAAGCCCTATTTGCACGGGATAAGCTGTTATTACCTGTGTACCTTGGATAATTGCAGAGAATGTCTGTGCTTTTAATGTGACTCATCTGCAATGGTACACTAAAAATTCCAGGGTTAACAACTTACTGTTTTTTAGCATACAGAATGATTCTCTGCTAATATTCTTACAGTTCAAATCTGCACTAAAATAATTTTGAGTGGTAATTTTTTAAGGTCTCTGCGGCTTTTTGTGCCACTTTATTTCTGGTCGAGTATACTGGAGGATGAATTTGAATGTAAGCAAAGGTTTTGGCAGCATTTTGGGAGCAAATTGAGCTACAGAGATGGGTACAGTTGACCAAAAATAACTTTGATAATATTTAATCCAGTAATTTCACTGATAATAAATTATCAGTATAAAAAATAAAGAAAATCAGCTTTTTGCATAGTTAATATTTGAGTAGTCAAGACGCCTGACACTCCTCTGTACGGTAATTCACAAATAATATAAACTTTATTGATCAGTCATCACTGTCTTCAATGAAGTGGCGAACGTAACTTCAAGTAGGGCAAACAGCATTTCACAATAAAAGCACCAGCACCACATAGAGGCTACAAGTTTTAACATCTTTCACAGACTTTCTTTCTTCCTTTCCCCTCTTGGGCGAGTGTTACACATTATACAAGTAAATTCAAGTAACAAAAGTTTTGCTAACAGAAACGGAATTTACTGTAAGATGTAAGTATATATATATATATATATATATATATATATATATATATATATATTTTTTTTTTTTTTTTTTTTTTTAAATGGATGTTCATGTTAGAAATTAATTAAACTCAAGATGATAATCATTGATTTATGGACTAACAGACGGTCAGTTCTGCTCATTGCACCTTATAGAACCCATTCACAGAAAGATCAGATCAAAAGAATCAGATGTCCTAAAGTGATTAAATTCTCAGCTTTAAAGTGTGAAGAGGCTGCCTAGAGACAATGTGAATGTCATGCAGTGCTTCGACATTTTCAATCTGAAATGAGTAAATACGAATAAATTATACCCTGGATGCACTGCACCAAACACCGATGTTAGGGACTCATTCCCAAATTTCCTGAGGGTCCCAGGTAAGACTAATTCCATGTGAATAAGGCTTTAGTATAGCACTTTAGCATGCTGACATCTTCTATTTAGCAATACAAAAAGTGAACTTAAAATAAATGGTAAAGTCACACATTCACAAATCAATGAATAATGGCTAGGTCTATCCTCATGAGACCATAAGTGTCAGATAAGAATTAAATACAAATTCTTCTTTTAAATCCCATGTAGCTCTCACCTAAACTCTTTCTCTGAATCTTGGTGGCTCAGTTGACATATTTGGCAGCGGTGCCTGTGTTTGTATCCTACTGTTGGAGCGTGCAGATCAGACAGGATTCGTATTAGAGTTTCCCACAGGAGGTAAAAGGAGCAAGGTCTCTCCCTGCTTGAATCAGAACTCAACTGTTTTTAAATCCCCCTGTCTGATTTCACTTCAAAACAGGCATGACAATAAAACACCAATGTAGCAGTCTGGCTGCTAGCCTGTTGGCTAAAATCTGGGATGTGAGGAAGATAACAGACATGATTAAAAGAAAAAGCTGTCCAGTAAAGAGAAGGGGAAATTAATCTGCAACCTGGTTTCCAGTGTGCTGATGAAGCCAGCTGCGATGAAATACCTGTTGGTGTTTCTCTGGGCCAGCATCTCTCACACCTGACTGAGCAGATCCAGATAAGAACCTGTTATCTTTGCCTCAGCACTCTGCATCCCACTGGGAGACCGCCTCTCCATTAGGTACAGAGGCCCCAGATTCAACCACACTAGAACAGCATATACTCTGCACCTTCAATGCCTATCTGCAGTCACGTATGGGCAATAATTGAAATAATTGCTGGAAATCACAGCAAATGGTTTAAAATAAAGGTGCGTGTGCTAAATCTTAAAGGCTTTTGTGCTGCACAGTGACCTGCAGATAAGACATAAAGTTTGAAGATGAAGCTTACTGCTAGTATTTCAGGGAGTCCCTTTGAGCAGGCTTGAAGGTGCACAATTATGATGAAGCTGCAAGATCCGTGGAAAGAGAGCAACGGGAGCAAGTAGAACTGATGTCATACCTGACGTCTCAATATGCTGTAAATTTACGATCATAATTTCATTTAATTTTAACTTTTCCATGCTTTTATTGCACAGGTTGTCACATTTCCACTTGTCAGCTTTATTAATTTTTCCATATTCTCTACATTTTAGAAGTATTTCTTTTTATTTTTTATTCAACTTTATTCATAAACAAAGTCTGGCTGTTACATTCAGTTGCATAGCAAACATTACGGACTAGGCTACATTTCATAAATAAAACCTTTCAGATGTACAGATAAAGTGGCTCATTTTAGCTTTGTTAGCTTTAGCTTGAGCTAACACAACTTCGCTAGCTACATAGTGTTCTCGTTACCATGCATAGATGTAAATGTTGCAGTGTCGTAACTTTTGTCCAAAGTTACATGCATCTGAGAGCAAGTACAACACAAACAAGATGTAGGCACATTTTCATTGCTTAAAATGACATCAGCACAGCAACATGTCAGTGCCCTTACCCTGGTTTGCTTTTGGCTTCAGTTGAGTTCAATTTATTCCTGTATACTGCAACGTCCATGGTTGTATTCAATCTGTGTGAAGCATGGCACTTCAACCTGGAGGGAAATTTCGAAATTTTTTCTTGCTTAATTTAACTCCAGCCAGTTCTACATCAGCTGTTCTGTACAACAGAAAGCCAGCCCTATTTTTTTTTTATCTCCTAAAGCCAGAGAATCTTGTTTTAATTTTCAGTTTATTTTTCAAGATTATGTTTTTGGCTTTCTGCCTTTATTTGAGCAGGACAGCTGAAGCTAGACAGGAAATAAGAGGGGATTGACATGCACTGAACAGCAGCTGCATTTTATCTCTGTGTCTCTGAATATAGGTCCCCTGCTTTATCAGTCAAGCTAAACTTGTACCCCCTCATTTTATAATTTTAAGAAATGCATTTATGAAATTTAAGATTTTTTCTACATTCTCATCTTTTCAGCTTAATTAGAAAAACAGACTTTTTTTTTTTTTTTTTCCACAGATGATTGACAGGGCTAGAAGAAAAACAAAAACCCACATCCAGATAAAAATCTCACATCCAGAACAGTGATAGATGACCTGAAGCTGCACTTGATACATTTACCAAACAGAAATCTCTTAAACCAATCTAAGCGTCATCCAGCAAAGCTAGATAATCAGTTTATTTGCCACAATTTATTAATACATTATCCCTGTAAAAAACTGTTGAAATACATTTGGTTGCACAGTTTTATTTATATATTTAAATGTACAGCATTTATAGAACAATATGATCTTTGACTTGGCAGGATCTAGCTATTATATTTTTGCCTCAATTTTTTTTTTTGCCAAAAATAACAAACATACTCAAAATCTAGGGATTTTCCTCTTTGATACCAGGGTAACTTCAGTGTTGTACCTCTTCTAACATGATCTTCTGTTAATGTGAAAAATATTGATTATTGTGGCTTTAAGTGTTTCATAATGACTCAGTCTTGAAACAGATGGAGGATGAACTGATGTAGGCCTTTTTCATTACTCTGGGCTCTCCCAGTGATTGTGTGAAGAGGAGTCAGTGTAGTTTGGCTCTAAACATAGGACACAGAGCTCCAGTTGGCACATTTTAAATGCGATATCTAGTTTGAGAGGATGAAGGCTTTGTCTATTGTTTTGAAAGGCTTTCAAAGGTATACAGAGGAGAGAAATCTGCTCAGTAAAACATCACGACTTTATTCTGAAGGGTCATAAAAGGAAGGTGATCAAGCTCATCTTTTCTCAGAGGACCTTTCAAATGAAGCTCCTCTTCAGTCACATTATTGTTGATTTGATTACCCTTTTGGAGCTTTCTTATTTACTTTTTCACCCCTTCATACAAATCATTTTAAATTTCAAGGAATCTTGAATCTCTTCTCCTCTCGCATGTCTTTTGAAACATACTTGTGGAGTTGAAGTCACCAAGGATGCTGTTGGGATGTTTTTTGTGGCATAATTGTGTCAGTGTCAGGACATCGTGACTCACTCTTGTCATCATCTCTCATGTTTTGCCTCCTTCTAGTATGACGTATCAAGGATTTGGCTTAAATTGTGAGAGTGACTAAATGTGTCTGTGTTTACCCGTGTGTCATCAAACATATTATTGGCATAAAATCTATATTTTGTGTAAAACTGAGGGTACAGGGTAATTGTGATGCGTTTTGGAAACGTCAGAAAGCGTAACGATCCCTTTATTGACTGATCTATAATGTGTTCTGTCTGGCGACACATTGGAAATGTGTTACTCTCAGACTCAACCCGGGATGCTTCTTTCTATTCAGAGGAACACATTGAAAGCTGAATGGAGTAGGATTTCATTAGCACTGATCAAAGGGTTCATCATGCATTTCATTGTCCCTGTGTGTCTTGAAAAAATGGTCACAAAGCATAATCTGCTGCAGTGGTTTTATCACGGCGACACATTTGATCCACATAAGAGGACAAAGAATTGTGTTTCCTTGGAAATGATACAGCAGATAGGGCATTATTAAACACAGAAGCTGCAGAACTCTGTTGTGTGTTCGGTCTGTATTTAGACCAGACACTCCTGCTGAGAAAACTTAGAAATACACACCACCAGCTGTAGTCGCCTTAGCACATAAGGTGCTAAGTAGATACCGGCGAGGACGATTTTGGGTCATTGATGTAAAATCAGTTACACACTCTTCAGTTGCTGCAGCAACACAGCCCTAAAGACAGGATTTATCCAGCACTTCTTCCTCTAAATCTGCTTCTACAGCATTAAGTTAAGCATTAAGTACAAACTCTCATCTGCTGTTATTTGAACATGGCTCTTGATATTATGTTTTGCCGAAAATCCTACACATTCAATTTATTCTTTTATTATTATATTTTGACAGACAAAAAAAATCTGTCATGTCATGACTCATGTGTGCTGCACCTCCACAGTCATGAGGTGATGTTGCTTACTCAGTGTTACAGTGGCACTGCTAATACAGGCACAGATGGAGGGGATGTGCCCTAAATAAATATGTAAGTAGCCATGCTGGGTTCCTGCTCCTCCTGCTGCTCGCACTGATGCTATTGATCTAATTGCTCTTTTAAAGTCCAAATGCTTTGACTGAGACATTCTCATTGGAACTAGTCAGCAAAAAAAGTCTTAAGTCTCCTTACTGGAGATATTTTCCTCATACTCTTGTGCAAGCAAGAATGAAATTTATTATTATTATTAATCATGCAATTAAATTTTTTGTGCTGTGTTGCATAATTGCATTGGTAAAGAATACAATAGATCAGTAGTTTTCAATTCTTCTAGTTCAAGATTCACTGAAGATCAAGCCAAAATCTCAAGGCACATCATATTCACATCCATGCAGAACTGCCCTAACATGACAGGTCAGATCTGGAAAACCTTCAGTACTAAGCATTTGGGAAAGGGCAGAGGATTTGAAAAAAGCTCAAAAGTGTGATTGGATGAACGTTCTGTCTGTCACATCTTTACGGGCCAATCAGAGCAACAAAACACATGACATAGCCGTTGCCGAGGTGCGGGTGCGCAGCTATTAAGGAATAATGCAAACCATGGCAACTGTAGACTTGTCGTTTTTGAAAATAAACAACCCACTGCTGTTCTTTGTTCTTCTTTTAATGAAGAAATGTCAAGTTCTGATAAAACTGGTGCTTTAGCAGCATCCAAGCTAATGTCTTCTGCCATAATTGCACCGGCCTCTTGTTGCTGCTTGCCTATGTAACGACTCCGCCACGCCTGAAACTACTGCCCCTTGTCGCTGATTGGTCCTGTCACTTTCTAACTGGGCCCAAACAGTTCAGACAGGAGCTTTGCAAGATGGATTCACCAGTGAGAAACAAGGAAATGGGTGTATCCGTCTGCTTTGTAAGGTTAAAAGTTATCATAATGAGGGAGAAATGAACTCAAAAAAGCACTTCCACATTCGAGCTGGAAGCGTAGTATTGCACCCAGCACAATGTGAGGAATTTACATGCGTAAAATATAAACTGGTTCTTTAGCTGATATGGGGAACTGCTAACCTTGCAAAGCAGATGGATTTGCCCTTTTCCTTGTTTCTCACTGGCAAATCCATCTTGTTTTTCAGAAAGTGACAACTTTTCTTCGTTAAAAGAACAAAGAACAGCATTGAGTTGTTTTCTTTTCAAAATTGACAAAAGTTGTGTAGGCTACTGTCATGTCTACAGTCGCCATAGTTCGCATTATGCAACTCTCTATGGAGTTTACTCCTCCGCAGTGGCAAACCTTGGTAACGTCTACGTCACGTGTTTTGTTGCTCTGATTGGCCCGTAAAGATGTGACAGAACATTAATCCAATCACCCTCTGAGTTTTTATTCAAGGCTCTGCCCTTTCCCAAACA
The DNA here is from genome assembly GCF_018320785.1 of Cheilinus undulatus. Lineage (NCBI taxonomy): Eukaryota > Metazoa > Chordata > Actinopteri > Labriformes > Labridae > Cheilinus > Cheilinus undulatus. Next base: position 23,503,424 of record NC_054873.1, on the reverse strand, counting down.
CTGTCTACGTGCCAGGTTAGGCATCTGCAATAAAGGTAAAAGACTTTTAAAGTAAAAGTAAGATTAAACAACATGCTATCTGACTCAGGTTCATGCCATTATTTCTACCCTTTTTACAATGTTGACCAAAGCGACGTACATTCGAGAGCAACAACAACACAAGCAAAGATCTAAATTATTTAAATTCACAATTTCATGATTTAAATCTATTTTGTCTTTTTTCTTTAATTGCACATACACAGTTCATATTCATCACAGAAAACAAAAATATAAAATTTTAAACATGTGCTGGAGAGATATAAAAACCACATAGGGCTTATGTGAGTGAGGACCTTCTTCAAGAGGAGATCAAATTAAAAGAAATATTTCCTTCAAAGAAAAAATAAAAATAAAAATGGGGACCTAGTAAAACATCATAATAAATGAACAATAAGAATACATTAATATTAGTGAAGATACAAGCTATGGGGAAAAAAGACAAAAATACAAGTAATGTGAGCAAACAATGTTATAGTAAAACTATGCTGTATACTGTATTTTTTAAATCTCATTATTTCTATTTTTCAACACACGTAGGTGACTGATTCCAATGCCATGGGCCTTGATGGTGAAATAGACCGCATGTGATCCTGAAGAAGGCAGAGTGCAGTTCAGACGGAATTCAAGAGAAGGAGGGATAAGTGTGAATTAGATTATTAGGCAGACACATATTACAGAAGTTGTTTAAGAGAAGATTCATTCTTTGTTGAAACACAAATATACAAATCTGGTCCACATCAATTTCATAAATATCAAGCATTTTCAGATTTTGGCTTCTTTCTCCAACAAAATAATCAAGTTTTATTCAGACTGCAGTTTTAGAAATACATGATTTAAATGTCTGAAAATAAAAGATTAACATTCAGTTTGCCTCACAATAATGAAAACTGAGCACTCTGAAACTTCAAATCTAGACAACGCATTTGTCACGATCAAATATTTGGAGTCGCATTTGCTTGAAAAGTGCACATAAACATCACATTTCAAGATATAGAACACAAAAAGGTACCGGATTGATGGTAGCGAGTAACCAGGAGGTTTCTTTTAAATAATATGTGCCGACCAGAAATGACTTTAGAGCACCTGCTTATATTTGATTTTTTTTACAATGAGCAAAAAGAAGCATATGATGAATATTCACAGTAACAGGAGAGACACACCAAGAATAATGTGTTGTTTATTTTTAGGGAAGATTTATGTGAATCCCAATCCAGGACAGTCGACTGGAGAGCACAGCACATGAGGGACAGTGGATGGGGCTGAATGAGGTCAACTAAAAGAAAATTATTACAAAAACAGCCAGAGGATTAATACATTCAGTATGATGCATCCATGTTTCATATATATATATATATATATATATATATATATATATATATATATATATATATATATATATATATAGGTTAAAAGTAGAGCAACATATTGTTTTATTGTATTTAGATAATTTTCAACCACTGTGATTTCTCTTTGAACTTTTTAGTTCATCAGTAAACATGTTAGGAAACAGCTGCTTAGCTGTTCATTCATCTTAGGTCATATTTCTTATCAGCCTATTTTTTACCTTTTGTCTGCACCATGTTCTTAACAGTTTCCACAGTTATTACCATTTATTGACCCTTTCCTTGACTTTATTCTAAGATTGAGTGTAAACTTTAGTCAACTGACCAGTGACTGACAGTTTAACTGACCATTTCTCCCCCAAATTCCACTGAGAAAATCAAACCATACTTGAACCTTGAATGAGGTTGTCCTTTGCACTGCAAAATCAAAGTTTGACATCCCTTTGAACACTGGCTTACACAGAATAATCCTTTTGATGTACACATTGATTTTTCACCAGGCAATGCTGTTTGATCGACACATCAAATCATTAACTCATTAGTTTTTCTATCAGTTAGGAGACATCGCTAAATTGAAATCTGTCATCTCACAAGCAGTGGTAGAAATGTCAATTTATGCTTTTGTGTCTTCCTGCCTGGACCATTGCAAACGCCTCTTTACCTGCCTCAATAACTTTGATGTTGACAGTCTGTCCTCTCTTTTTTCCCCACTGAAGCCAGCTATTGTACAATTCCAGTGATGCTATCCACGCCTTCGTAGCCCTTATGGAAGCTTTTCCAGCAAGTCTTGGGTTACTCCCCTGGGTATTTAAAGATTAAATCCACAGTTTTGGCCAATACTGAATGTGTTTTTATCCATTTTTTATCCATTTTCTACCATTTCTGCCACTAGCTGTGCATGTTAACTGCAATATTTTATCCCACAATGCTTTGTGACAGCCTCAACCACCAATGGCAGGCTGTTATGTTGTTGCATCATGCTGTACCCATGTCAGACTGGGCAGATCATGCAGAGGACTGTTTAATGGAGAGAAAAAGAGACAGAGAGCCTGTGATGTGGCCCTCTGTGCTTCTGCACAGGTTGCCAGGTCTGTGTGACAAAACCAGTCCAATGGCCGCTAAACACTAGCCCAAAAACAGCCAAAACCCAAACCCAATGCTCAAATTCATAATAAGCCAGTAAAACCTCTGACTAGGGCTGGGCGACTATAGCAATAATCAAAATCACAATTAATTGAACGTATTACCTTGATTATGATTAATGAATGATTAGTCCACCCCCAACCTCTGACTCGGTTTCTTCTGTAGATATTTGTAGAATCTTAAAACAAACAACTGAAAGCAACATGCACAGATTGACAATTTATGGTTATTTATTGAAAAAATTGAAATCAAAACACAGATCAGATGAAATGAAAATGTTTTTCATAAAAAGTCAAATTTTTCCAAGAAAAGGGGAAAAAATTGAAATAATCACCAAGGCAGGTTTATGTTGGTTAGAAGTTTTAAATGTCGGTTTTGATTATTTTTCGATTAATTGCCTGGCTCTACCTCTGACACACCACATGAATCGCTTTTGTGCGTGCAGGTGTGCTACTTCTGTGTGTGAGGCGTATCTGTCTGTGTGCCAGTGTGGCAGACCGAATTTTTGGTTGTGTGCGATGTTCTATGTTTTCCTGCTTCGCTACTGGTGGATTTAGTTGTATTTGGGTGTAAATAAAGTTGTGTATTCTGCTAGGGATATTAAATACTCACACATAAGACATCAAAAGTGGGTCTGCTCAACCCACAGACAAAATAATTTACCTGCGGGAGTATATAAAAAGTAGCCCAATTGATATACCTTGTGTTGCACTGATCTGTAATGGTCAAAGGAAACTCAAAGGGTATCCCAGTTAGCTGATTTAGTACAAATGGCCTTCATTCACAACACAAATACAATATAACTTTTCATATGGCATTGGAATGAATACAGTTCCATTACATGTCATAGATATGATGTAAAGAGGTATCCAACTTTTGCTTAAATAATGCATTCTTTGTAGAAAAATATTTGTTTTGAATAAACAGCAGTTACAGAGGGCCACAGTGTGAGGCTGTGTGTGTCTCATTAGACTCTCAGGAAATAAATAAGAAAAACAAGGTCTGCACTGCATGATATTACAACTTAAGGCTTGTAAGAAATAAGATTTCGGGCAGAGCGTGCAGATTTCATCTGTTGAGTGTCTTTAAATAAGAATTATGAATTATTAGGGGTGTGACGAGACACTTAACTCACAAGACGAGACAAGATTTGGGCACATGAGATGAGATTTTACACTTTTTTAATTTTGGAAAAAAAATTACATGGTTGGATAATATGTCCTTTATACAAAGTCATAATTGCAACGTATTCAGGTCTATTCAAAAATGTTTGATCTAACTCCTTTTGTACTAAATAGGCTATCAATGCTTCAAAACAATTTTTCTTGTCAAACTCTGACTCAAACTATACATTTTAATGCTCTTCAATTCAAACCTTTCATTTAACAGTCTACAAATGTCTTTAATTTACTACACTATGCACTAATCTCGACAACTGCAATAATCATATTTAATATCATATTTAATCATATATAATAAAAGCATTTAGATTATTTTGAAAGTACTTTAAGCACTGTTTACAACAGACCTAAATATAAAGAGCTGCATCAGTAAAATCAAACTATTTCTCATCCTCTTTAAGGACATCCATATTTAAAACACTCAAAATAAATATTTCTGTCGATAACACGTTTGCTGTAAATTAGAGAATTAGATTATTTTATCATTTTGTGGTCTTTTTTTCTCACATGAGCTTTGACAGTGTTGGACATGACGCACAGATGAGTGTATGTGTTAATGTGTGTGCATTGGTGAGCGAGTGTGTGTCTCTGCTCTGTCTGCTGTCAGACAAACAGGGATCGTTTAACTGGGGCTAGAAGCTAACAGTGGACTCTATGGCGCTCAGACAGAGTTTGTTTAACTAAGTTTACCACTGCAGTATACAACGGCCTGTTGGGCTACTCATGTTAAACTTCCGATTGATGATTGCACAGCCAACAGCTGATGGATGTGTGACTGACAGACGGTGAGACGAGAAGACATGACAACTGAATCAAAGTTACAAAGTCACAGATACCGGCACTAGTCTGCGCACATACACAAACTAAATAAACGCTGTATCTCCTCATAGAGACTGCACAGGTTTCCAGCAGCAGCATTTAATCATTTCACATTATTATGAGCGGTCATCTTAATGGACATCGGATCAGCTCAGTTTCTTCATTAGCTCTCTCACCAACAGTTTTAAAGTGTCCAGGGCATCTTTGTGAGCTTTTATAACTTCCAGTTTGGTATTGTTTTCTGTAAGGAGAGCTGCTGCACCAAGTGTCTGCGCAATATTGTTCTCGCGAGATTGATTTTTCTGCGACGAGAAAGCGCGTAGAGTTTTGATCATGTCACACCCCCATGAATAATTGAATATTAATTCTTGAAACAAGATGTTTTTCAGGCCTTAAAAAAAGAGTTATTGATGAAGATTTTTATAAGAAATGGTTCAACTAAAATTGCCTGGATTTCCGTTTTTGCAGTGTAGGATGTTGACGGAGCGCGGCTGTTGCTGAGCACTAGAAGAGGTCTGGCTCAATCAATGTCATCAGCCATGCACAGCCTGGTGTGTGGAGAAGCTCAGTGCAGCACAGGGACAGGGTTTATAAATAAACCAAATAAATGTGCATGCCGTCAGTGACCCTTGAGATGTGGCTTTGGAAGCAGAGGAAAGGCCACCGTTTATCCTGTAGAAACTAATAAAGCACTGTCTCTCAGTTGGGAGGTGAGTCAGCCCAGAATAGCTTCATTAGAGAGAAGCTGCGCTCTGATCATGTCTCTGAGGTGAGATGACCACACGCTGCACCGCTCATTCAGCCAAGACCACCGAACAGGGCTCAATTTTTAATCTGTTCTGAAAACAGCACATCAGGATTTTAAATAGAAAAAGACACTTGGCAGTACAGTCAACTGTCATGGCGATAATCTCTGAGTAGAAAAAAAATCAATCATCTCATCAAGCATGTTTTGTTAGATAATGATGCATTAAGGTACGATGGTACTGAATCCGCCCATGCTCCTCTGTAGCTTTCTTGCCTTTTTTAAATTGAGGCGTCTTTTTCATTAAAATAGGAAACCTCATAAGGTGTAGGCACCATAGAGAAAAGCAACGGTTCATTTTTATGGATGAATTTCACATATTGAGAAAGAAGTGCCAATGCTTTCTGACCTTGCCCTGCGTCGGCTTCCTAAAATGCTTCTCGTGGGGCTCCTGACCACCAGAAGCATAAGCAAGAATAGAGCTCAACAATGTCCGCCCACAGTGAAATTCACCATTCATGTTTCAAAAAGTCCTTATTACAAAGCTTTTAAACTCATGAACCAAACTATCTAGCCATCTGAATGCTCATGACTGTAAAAATATTTTATTTGGTGCAAAAATGGCGTTCGAAAACAGAGAAAAGGCAAAGGTAGGAGAATGTGTACATATTTCTTTACAAGGAGGAAGGCACGACATATTCCACAATCCATTTTGATTGTGAAGCTTTCAAACTATATATGTACCTCTTTTCTACACTTGCCTTTAGCTTACATTTAAATGTTAATGTAATATACCTTTGTGGATTTACTGCTTCATTCTGTTGTGGCATGTATTGTTGTCATAAGCAGTCAACAGCCTTTGTTTGCTGGTTTCGTTAGGTGTTTCCATACAAACTGGAAACTCAACCAATCAGAGGCATTCTCTGACAATCAGTGATTGTGGGTATTGTAATAATTTTTGGCTGATTGTGGATAAATCATGTTTTTCCTAAAATGAGCTTGATATCTTGCTAACTTTTGTCTTCCACAGAAGCATATCATTTCATTCTCATTCTCAGGTAGCTTGTGATAAGTCAACTTGAAAACTTCTGACAATATGGCAAATAATCTAATCTTCCAGTAATGGGATTTTTACTTCCAGAACTACACTGTTAAGCCCTTTAAGTTTGCAATGGGTTTTTTTAGATTTATTTTTGGGCCTTTTGCACTTTTATTAGATAGAGGACAACAGTGGATAGACTCAGAAACAGAGACCAGAGAGTGGGGAGAGTCATGCAGATTCGAACACAGACCACCTGCGTAACCACTCAACTATCTGCGTGCCCCATGTTTGCAATTTTTAATGTTTTGAGGTCATGTTTATGGATTTTGGGTTCAGATTTTTGTTCAAACTTTCCATTAAAATCTGCCTGTGTGCTCAAAATTGCCTCCTTTTGCTCAGATTTCCTCTGCTTGTAGTCAAAATGTCTGCTAGCCTTCAAATCTTTCATTGCTTGCACAAATTTCCGGAGCTGGTGCTGAAACCAGTTTCCTCCCATTGAAATTGTTTCTGCTTGTCTGTCAAACTACCATTCAGATTTTGTGTGTGGGGGTGTGTGTGTGTGTGTGTGTACGAAACCTGAGGCTGACTCCAAATCGCCAGAATGCCAGTACACAGCCATATTAAAATTTCAGTTTTATAGCTAAAATAAACGTGTTTCCCATCTAATACAAAAAGAATTATTTTAGTCTAAATAGCCCACTTTCTTTTTTGACACACTATATGAGGGGTGTATGTATATATATACTATACATATATAAATAAATTATACATGTCTTTAAATGCACACACTTGTATGGAGGTTTTTTTTAAAGTAACCTGTCTGTTTTAGTTCTAAGAAGGATACCGGTTATGCTTATTAGGGGCACAGCAAAGATGACCAGCACAGTTTTGATGTTTGTCAGGAGGCTTAAAACCAACCTCATCTCCACCTGCTTGCCTATCACTCAGTGAATCTAAAGTCAGCGAGTCGGTGTTTTCAATATGTTGACCACTGTGCATGGCTCCACAAGCCTGATCTCACTCAGGCATCGTCCAGTATTTCTACAGTCCCTGATGTCTTGTTCCCTTTAAATTTTGTATTACAAAAAAAATCAGATAATTATATCTTAAAATCTTACACATTTTTTTATCCAACAAGAGTTTATATATCAAGATTTACTGATGTTGATCATCGTTGTACCTTTTGCAAAAGTGTACATGAAATCATAATTTACTTATTCTTTTATTGTCCCCTTTGTAAAATATTTTTGAAAGACCTCGAAAATTATATACCATGTACATCAAAACTATGATCAACACTGAGGTAAAAAATTTATTTTTGTATTTTGATTAAAGCCCTGAACCTAGCTGTTCCTTCCCTTTGAAACTCACTCCCAACTCATATCAAAACTGCACGGACCTTCCTACTTTCAAATCACTCCTCAAAACACACCTCTTTAGACTATCTTTTAATCTGTGACTCTGATCTTCCTTTGTTGCTGCTTTGCTTGTATTGACTTTGTTTGTTTTAATGGTTTGTTTAATGTGATTTTATCTTTTCTGCTTTGTACTGTGTCTTTGAGTTTTATGAAAAGCACTTTATAAATAAAATGTATTATAAAAACTTCCTACCATTGTCAACCTCTTTTTCTTGTTAGCCAAATTTCACATCCACAAATCTAAATTTCCCAGCTTAGCACCTTGCTTTCAATCATTTTTAATTGACTTAAATATTACTTTGAGCCTCTCAAATTAACCTCCAACAGCAAATCCTTGTCAACAATGTCAATTTATACAGAATTGTTTTGTAACTAATTCTGTCTTTTTTTCTTCTTAACTTTATTATTCAAGTGTTTAATGTTTTGTGTATTTCCTCATCCTTTCTTAATATTTGTGAATTCTTTCCTCTTGTTATATGTCATTTCTATGTATTGGCATGTCTGATTATTTGTAAATTGTTTCAATAAAAAAATACAGTCCCTGATGTAAGTCATTGTGTGTCAGGACTGCACGAAAACAAATTGATTTAAAAACATGTTTTTCTCCAGTGACCCTGTCTGTAACATGGCTGAAGACATATTTATGAGTTCATTTTGATTATAAGACATACAACATACCATTTTTTTTCTTTGACTGCTTTATTTAGATCAGACACGCTCTCTTTGTGGTTAGCCACAGCTCTGGGCTTTAGGAGCAAACTTTGCTGAACAGAGACATCTGCAAGTGCGGAGGTCATTGTGATTACAGAAGTGTGTAGTATTGTGAAATTAAAATATTTGGAGCCCTAGATACAATACACCAGGGTTGGAAATAGGCTTTTTTGCCTACCTACTACTTGGCTGGTGGATTCAAAAATCTTCCAGCTGCTCACATTTTTTACCAGCCACTTTATTTTAACAAGCACCATAATGAGATGAGGTATGGTATGAAAAGCAAGACGGTCACAAAACCATTCTGCTACGTTACTTTGATTTACCTGCTCCAGTGTTAAACAGTCTGTATTGTAGCTTGAAAAGCCTGCAAAGTTGTGTCCTTTTTTTCTATTTATACTGATGAGTTGACCAGATTTGTTTACCTTTCTTGTGTCATACGTATTGTAAAGGTCAACTGATTTATGCTTTTGGTTAGTGAAAGATCAATACACCTGAAACTAGAAATAGCCATTTTAGTGGTTCCTTGGCTTGTGCTGTGATGTTGTGACTCGTTGTATTTGGAAATTTAGGAAAATTTGATTGGGAAAATGAGGAGGGGATGTCCTGGGAATTTGTTTGGCTGTTTGGGGAATTTTCCATCATTTTCATGGTAATTCTGGAGAATGTATTTGTTAGTTTGGGGGAAATTGCTTGAGAAGTTTCACATATTTACATGGCATTTTTGGGGAACTTTTGTTGGAATGTTCAGGCTTTTTGATAAAGAACTGAAACATTTGGGGAAGAAAGCAGGGTACTGTTTATTGATTTCTTAAGATGCAGTGTATCTGTAGGATATCCCAGACCAGAAATACATGCTAAAACTTCTAATTAGATTTAGAGTTAGGATAAGGATTAGAGTTATGATAAAAAGCTACTCCTCCATGACAACATTCTAACGTAGTCAGTGTAACTTACATAGCTGCATAAGCTACATAGATGACAGAGCTATTCCATTAACCTTTTACCTTGGATGTCAGAGCTGGGAATGACATCGCACCAGAGTTGAATGCCTACAGTGTGCTAGACGGACGTAACTCAGGGTACTGGGGATTGCTCTTATGTCAGAATTCCAAGTTCAAGGTGCATTTTTAATGACCTAATATGACCAACAGCCTGGAATTCAGGATTATTTAAAATGTTTAATAGATATCTATGTTATCTGTGTAGCTGAGTTAGCTTTAGCTATGTTGCCAATGCTTGCGTTGCTAAAGCTAACTTAGCTACACTGGCCTATGTAGTAACATTAATTGCACAGCTAGCATAACTATCTTAGTCTTAGCTAAAGCTAATGAAGCTAAAGCGAGCCACCACTCATAGAACTGCAAATAAAATGGGTCTTTAAATAATTTAATCCCGGATTAGACCTCTGACCTTTTTCTCCATTATTTATAAAATGTTTCTAAGTCTGTAATGTATGTTGTTATGTCATGAATGTGACTGCCAGGCTTTGTTTATGGATATAGCTGCATAAAAAAAAAAAAAAAACCCTGATAAAACGATGTACTGGCATATTGCAGCACTTCCTTTCTTAGATATACAGCGTCTCAGATGAACGGTCTGCAGCCAGACACCTCTTGGATTTTCTCCTGTCAAAGGATCTTCAGGAGATTTGTGGACATATTTATTGGTCCCGACTACTTCCTGTTCAAAGACAAGGCAGAGCTTTTAAACTGATCAGATCCTACTGATCCCTAACCTTGCAAAACAGATGGATATGCCCGCTTCCTTGTTTCTCACTGGTGACTCCATCTTGCAAGCTCCCATCTGAACCATTTGGGCCCAGTTAGAAAGTGACAGGACCAATCAGCGATGAGGGGCGGTGCTTTAGAGTGCGGCAGAGCCGTGACATAAGCAAGCAGCAACAAGAGGCCTGTGCAGTTATGGTGGAGGACATTAGTGTGGATGCTGCTAAAGCGCCAGTTTTATCAGAGCTTGATGACATTTCTTTGTTAAAAGAAGAACAGAGAACAGTAGTGAGTTGTTTTCTTTTCAAAAATGACAAAAGTGGTGTACTGACATGTCTACAGTCGCCATGGTTTGTGTTATTCCTCTGTCGCTGCGCATGCGCACCGCAGTCGCAACTACGTCACGTGTTTTGTTGTTCTGATTGGCCCGAAAAGATGTGACAGACAGTACATTCATCCAGTCACACTCAAAGTGTTTCAAATCCTTTGCACTTTCCCAAACACTTAGTATTGAAGGTTTTCCAGATGGATGTGTGAAACTAATCCATCTGGCGTGTCAGGTTAACTGATCCAAGAGGGAGAAGAGAGGGAGAAACTAAACCCCTAGTCCAAAGTAAAGTTCAGGTCTCAGGAGGTTTAAGTTTAAGTCAACAAATATCAAAAGCATTTTAGTCTAGTTACAGTCAATAAAAATTCCTTACATTTTAATCTTTACTGTTAATCAAGGCATTTATATTCTTTTAACTTATTTAATCTGCCAAATTGTAAAATTATTATCAATTTGAATCACTCATAAATGCACTATCAATACTCTTATTGATTTTTAAAAATACTAGTGAACATACTGGCATTTCTTGAACGCATAGTGGATAAATATTCTGAATTTTAAATGTACAGCACCAACATTTTAGTCTCATTTTAGTTTCTTATGTACTTTTCATCAGAGTTTTATCACCAAAAATTTATTTTCGGCTGGTGTTATAGCATTTTTAGTCATCACTTTTGTCCATGAAATTAACACTGTGCTGGAAGAGTTTGAGCCCTGCAGCCTTATCCTTCATGTCACATATTCATCTTGTGAGTAACACTCTGACATAAGAATGCACAGCAATCAAAGGCAGAAGTCTTTCGCTGCATGTCGAGCCATAGTAACAGCTGAGCTCCATACTGAGCACATGGATACAAACCAATCCCAGTGGGCATGGTGCTCAGTCCAAATGTTAATTACTGGGCCTCTTCTGCAGGTGTCCTGAACCCAACCTGGGATCATTTCAATGGGATCTGATGTCCAGCTCTTCTCCTTGGTGGTTGGCTGAATTCTCTGATGATGCAGGTCTGAAGAGGCAGGTTTTCATATCACAGCGTCTGAGGGAGAGGATGCCTGGGTAAACACTTAGCACATGGCAACAGATGGTAGTAGGGAGCTCCAAGCGTTTGTGGGTGGTCTGTCGTTGGCTTGATACGATGTGAAATGTGTACCCGCTCAGTTTAAGGTGTGCTTAATCCCCCCCACACCCCCCTCCTCCTTAAAAATGATGAACTGGCCGTTTCTCACTCCAATACCCTGAAGGTAATCATATCTCATTAACTGTTCTATATCTTCTCTGCCATCCATGGAAAAGGACATCATGTGTCACGGTGTGGTCCTGGCTAATTCAAAGACTGTGTCAAAATAAATTAGCAGCAGATGTTCATAGGACAGAGATCCTATCAAAAACCACAGCCATATGTATGGTTACATGCTGCGCCCTTAGAGATGCATACCAACCCCTGTCTCTTTATTGTGTCGTCTTTGTGTCTAATTAATGAGGGCGCTTTAGATGTATTGACTCAGTGATCTCGTTTCCAATACCTGTGCTTGTGTCGTCAGCGGTCAATCTTTTTTTAGAAATGTGCACTTGCAGCCCAAACCCATCAGAAACAGACAAGGCTGGTGGTAAACTGTGTTTAGTGTTTGATTTTCCCTCTCTCATGAACAGTCCACAAATAAACTCTGCATGACCTTTATAGATGAAAACACATGTCATTACATACGATTGTATTAGGAACATGCAGGCAGGAGGTGCAAGTGATTCCCAAATTTATCCCAGAGTGTGTCAAAGATCAAAAATCAAGGTCTTAATTAAAACACATAGTTTCCATAGTTACCATGAGAATAGGAGAGGATGAGCCAATGCTTGCTGCTTTTAACACGGCTTTTCACGTCATGCTTTCTGTGGTGTGGCAAATTTAGAATGGACATTATGTAACAGGAATGATCAATAGAAAGGTGATGTTTGAGGGCAGCGTCACCTTTAAAGTTGAGCATACTTCTTAATTGCATCTTTTTATACTACTCTTTTGATGCTGTTTGAAGGGACAATCCAAGTGCAAAAAGAGAAGGAGCTTGTTGGTCAAAGATGATAAGAATAAACCAATTATTTTAAAGCAAACATAGACACTTGCATGGTCTAATTGCCTCGAAACTACAATAAATGCTGGCAGCAGAGCTAAGCAAGACTCAGAAGTAGCGTCATTCGCATGTCACGGCACTGTTTTGGAACAAAGTGAGACATATCTTTGCTTTTCTGGATAGAAGAGGTATCATCTCTTTTATTCTGGAGTTAATATATTGAAAAATTCGCTGTTTTTCTTTCTTAATTTTTTTACCCATTTTTTTTATAATGATAACAATATCTAAATTATTCTAAGCACACTCATATTGCCCATCTTAAGCGTACAGTGTTTCTTCAATATTTGGAAAAACTAATCAGGTGGAGAAACGCTGGAGGGCTCTTTAACTGACAGGTAAGGGTTCTTGTAACACAGATTAATAAAGCTTGTTCCTACGGTTCAACTTGAAGTGACTTTGACTGACCCTGCACGTTTGTTCTGATTGATGGTTTCTGTATTATTTTCTCCATTCTAAGTTGATTGCATTTCTATACTTATGGATGTCATTAAAAAAGCTTTGTGTCATTGCTATGTGTGTTCCCTGTGCTTACACTATGACAACCAGAGAGCTACTCTGCAAAAGCAGTACACCAGCACCCTCCTGTGTTGGCTTATGTATCTGCAGTCAAGGATTTAGATCACAGCGCAAGGGTGTATCAGCAAACCAATGTTTTTCCATCTGCTTAACCTGTTACAGTGCCTATAGAAAGTATCCACCCCCTTGGATGTTAAACCCTTCTAATGATTTTATAAATCAATCATGATCAATATTTGCTTTTTAATGTTAGATTTATACAAAGTAATGTCAATTTGATAAAGATATGTAAGTATAAAGACACTTTTGTCTGGAATGTCCAATCACTGGTTGATCAGTGATCCTAGTTTACATTACACCATGAAGACAAAAGAACACTCCAAGCAATTCAGAGAAAATGTTATTGAAAAGTATAAGGCAGGGAATAGATACAAAAAAATATCCCTTGAGTTCAGTTAAAATCCATAATCAAGAAATGGAAGAAACATAGCACATGTGTAAATCTTCCTAAATCAGGCTGTCCTCACAAACTGAGTAACCGTAGAAGACTAGTGAGAGAGTCCGCCAAGACAAGTATGACTACTCTGAAGGAGTGACCAGCTTCAGCAGATGGGAGACCCTCTACAGCTGTTGCCTGGGTTCTTCATCAGCCAAAGCTTTATGGGAGCGTGGCAAAGAGAAAGTCACTGTTCAAGAAAACTCAGTCTCAGCCAGAGTTTGCCAAAAGGCATGTGGGAGACTCCATGGTCAAGCGGAACAAAGTTCTTTGGTCTGATGAGACAAAAGGGTGTTTTTCAGCCATTAGACAAACACATCACCACAAACACACCATCCCCACTGTGAGGCACGGTGATGGCAGCATCATGCTGTGGGGGTGCTTCTCAGCAACCAGCTCTGGATGGCTTGTAAAAGTAAAAGGGATCAAGGGGGGTGAAATGGCAAAATATAATAAAATACCAAAGGACAATCTTATTAAGTGTCTTTAAGCAGGTTTGAAGAAAAGAATGGAGTAAAATTGCAGTGTCCCATTGTGCAAATCTATTTGAGACCTATCTACAGACTCAGTGAAGTGAATGCAGCCAAAGGTGCATCTGCTTACTTGAGGAGGGTGAATATTTATGTAGTAATTTATTTTACATTACATGTTTTTATTTAATTAGCATTACTTTGTAAAAATCTGTTTTTACTTTGACATTAAAGATTTTTTTCTTTTCAAAAAAGCCAAATTTTATTGACTATGATTGATTTCTAAAATCAATATAAAGGTAAAACATTCAAGGGGGTGAATACTTTTTATAGGCACTATATCGGCTAGCAATGGAAAGAAAGACTGACCCTAAAATAGTGCCAGTGTTGAGATAGGATGGAAAAGACAGTCCTATTAAACGCAGTCCATCAATTAGAGACAGGGAGTTACTGAGGGAATTATACTACACATTTAAGAAATGATTTATGAGGTTAGTGAAACACTTCAGGGGAAAAAAATATGTTTTATACCTGCTTAAGTCAATTCACAACATATTTATAGCAATATATTAAACTCAAAATGTAAGAGCATTGACTTTGCTTGATAATTAATGGATTTTAAACCTATTTTTTTCTGTATCCATTTAACTGTTAAAAATATTAAGTTCATGCACCTTGTCTATCATCTCTATTTCAACAAAGGTCTGGATTTATCTGATCTTGCTCTGCTGGCACATGGCACCGAGCACACAAAAGGAGCTCTTTGACTACTCAGGCATCGTGCAACATACCATCACTATTCTGTCAAATATTTAATTCAGTGTTGAAAACATCGGCATGAAAAAACACATCAAGTTGTCCCCAAATCAGACGCCCTGGCTTAATAGTACTGTAAGTGCACTACTTCATGCCCGGGATGCCGCACTGCTTTCAGGTGACCAGGAGGCCTGCAGAAATACCAGGGCAGACCTGATCAGTGTTGCCAAACAAAATTACAGTCGACTCTTCCCTCCCTGATCAGATGAATTCCTTCTTCACCCACTTTTGAAGAAAGCTCCAACCCAAGACAGACCGCCATTCCCACTCATCATGGGAGCAGACAGCCAATCACACTCTAACAGTATCAAGTTCTGCAGGCTCTGCAAAACATCAACAGCAGGAAGGCATCTAGACCTTATGAGGTTCCAGGTCTGGCATTAAAAGCACCAGCTCGCTGCCGTCTTTACTGACATTTGCAAAAGTCACTTAAGGAGACCACAGCTCCTACATGCCTGACGACTGCTACCATCATCCCTGTGCCTAAATGCCCAGCTGTTAGTGAATGATGACCTGCGTTGCGCTGACACTGGCAATCATGAAATGAAACCTCCCATGGTTGGGTTCTCAGTCCCTTCCTCATCTCTCTTTTCACGTACGACTGCACACCCACTCATCACTCCAACTCCATATTTGAGTTCACAGATGATACAGCTATGGTGGGTCTTGTATCCAACGATGACGAAACTGCTCACAGGGAAGTCCAGTAACTTTTAGCCTTGTGTCACAACAACCAACATCCCAACTTCATTGGAATTGGGGTTTGAACTTTAATGCAATAAAACACCTCATTCTGTTCATTTATATATTCATTTGAATTTGTTTATCTAGGAATACCTCAAGGATCTCATTTACAAGAGTGTCCTAGCTGTGACAGGAAGTGGCACACGTTGCAAAGTTAGTGACATCTTTGAGGTATGATATGTGGTTTTAATACACCAATTGGCTAGACTTGAAATACTAGTTATGATTGTTAAATACAGGTGCATCTCAAAACATTAGACTATTGTGAAAAGGTTTATTTTTCCTGTGATTTCATTCAAGAAGTGAAACTTCCATATATTCTAGAAACACAGTGAAATTTTTCAAGACTGTTTTTGCTTTAATCTCGATTACGGCTGACAGCTTTCACAAATCAAAAACGCGCTATCTCAAAAAATTAGAATATCAAAAAAAATCAGGTGCCAAGGTTAGTCCTGCTGGAAAAGGAAATCAGTATCTCCATTAAGCTCCTTAGCAGATGGAAGCATGAAGTGTTCTAAAATCTCCTGGTAGACGGCAGCCAGCGTTGACTCTGGACTTGGTAAAGCACAGTGGACCAACAGCAGCAGATGACACGGCATCCCAAACCATTGCTGACTGTGGAAACTTTACACTAGACTTGAAGCACATTGGATTCTGTGCCTCTCTCATCTTCCTTCAGACTCTGGGACTTTGATGTCCAAATAAAATTCAAAATGTACTTTTGTCTGAAAACAGACCAGATCTTTTTCTCTTTAGCCCAGGGGAGAAGCTTTTTTTTTTTTTTTTCAAACATCTGCATTTTAGGAGTGGCTTGACACTGGGGACATGCCACTTGTAGTCCATCTCCTGGACACATTTGTTTGTGGTGGCTCCTGATCACTAACTCCAGCCTCAGTCCACTCTTTGTGAAGGTTCCCTACGTTTTTTGAATCTGCTTTGTTTGCCAATTTTCTGAAGGCTGAGCTCATCCCTGCTGCTTGTGCTCCTTTTATTATAGTTTTCTCTTCCAGTTAACTTTCCATGATCATGCTTTGATACAGCCTCTGAGAACAGCCTGCCCTCACCCTCACTGTGAAGGATGTCAATGATTGTCCTCTGGACAGTGGTCAAGTCAGCAGTCTTCCCCATGATTGTGGTTGTGTGTACTGAACCATAGTGAGAGGCTCAGGAAACATGCAAAGTGGAGTTTTCCACAATATTCTAATATTTTGAGACAGTGGATATTAATTTTTATGAGCTATAAGGCATAATCGTGATGATTTTACACAAGTATAGAAATGTTGCACTTTGGATGAAATGAATCTAGGACACATAGAAAAATAACTTTCTAAAAAAATCCCAGGAAAAAATGAAATTTTACATATTCTGATTTACTAAGATGCACCTGTATTACAGAAATAATATTTTTAAATACTATTGAGACATAAAAACATCCTGCCTGATCTTTGAAAAATCTATCAAATAAATTAAACTTAAGATTAATTCACTTCCTTTAAAACTTAAGATGAGTTTATAGTATATGATTATATTATATTTACTTTATTTCTAATATTTACAAATAATAGAAGATCATTTCAGCTGACTTTTCCTCGAAGGAATTTGAATTGTGGCCATAAAAGACTATAGTTTTTCCCCTGCACACACACGCACACACAGAGAGACACACACACAAAAAAACAGGAACGTTCCCCTTAATTCCACTTAATTTTGTCCTGTTACATGCTCTGTAGTTCAGTTAACGACCGCTGTAGTGGCAATTAAGTCTCAGTAGTTTAGATGGACTTCTGGTCAAACACCGCCACCTAGCGGTGGTCTTGCCTCACAACACGCCCTTTCACCACGTCACCGCTGAAGCATACTACATTTCCCATGCTCCCTCTCGCTAAGAGGCAGGCAGTCATGCGGATGGAAACAAGAGTGGGCATCCGCTGCGCTGCTGCACGAAGAAGAAAGTTCGAGGAAAGATGCACGACGAGGAGGATGGCAGCGACGCAAACTCGTGCTCGTCTGCTCGGATCGTCTCCTCCCGGTCTGTGGATGTGGCGGAAGTCGAGGGGGCGAAGGAGCAGGCCTCCAAACTGTGCGGCTACTTGAACAAACTGTCCGGCAAGGGGCCACTGAGGGGGTACAAGCCGAGGTGGTTCGTGTATGATCCAAGAAAATGTTACTTGTATTACTTCAAGACTCAACAGGACGCCCTGCCGCTCGGACACATCGAGATTGGCGACGCATGCTTCAGCTACGATGTGGAGGGGGAAGAGGGTCAGTTTGAGATCCGCACTGCCGGAAAGGAGTTTTTACTCAAGGTAGAAACTTTTCCAGCATTTTGGGAGCTCTGTTTTTGCAACACCAGCTGCACTGTGCTGTCATTTGTCACTTCCTTTCTTTTTGTGCAGACACACCCATTTATTCTCTGCCTTGTCTCTGCTCTGATTTGTCAACTTTAAGAAGAATCTGGCAGAGAAATCAATCCCACATGTAGGTTTCTATGTTAGACTTAAACTCAGTCAGCACAAAATTTAGCTGATATAGCCAAACACACTGAGTCCAGTGTTTGGAGATAATTTCAGGCTCTGATTGACATGAGCTCATCAGGCCTTATGACCTCTTAGCTCTGCAGAGGGTCACAGCACATCATGAGATGAATTGTTGGTCATTTGTGTTGTCATATAATGTCATATAATAAGCCCACTATGCCAACAACACAGGTGCGTCTGGTTTCACTTTGTCAACATTATTTGTAGCAGATGGTCTGAATGGTTAATACCAAAACAGCTTGCAGAGCCCAAGGCTGGAAATGAGACTGAAACTAGTGTCTGTGTCCTGGTTCACATGACAGATCTAAACACTGACCTGCTATTTAAAGGCCTCATTGATTGTTTCATGTGCCATTTAGATTTTATCCACCAGAGTTCATATCCTTAACTAAAGTGTCAGTCAGTTCAGATTATTTTTTGCTTTTAGCCTTTGGATTGTGTGTAAACAGCTTCATATATGTCTGTGTGTTCAGGCTCCCAGCAGACAGGTGATGCATTACTGGCTGCAGCAGCTCCAGCAGAAACGCTGGGAGTTCAGCAACACCCGAGGGTCCTGTCAGAGAGACAGCTGGAGCTCCCCGACCCTTGCGTGCCCACCTACAGGCCTCGTAGGCAAAGACAACGGTAGGCAGGATCACACGCACACAAACGGACACACACAGGATTAGAATCAAAATCTAAATCAGGTTTATTGATGAGAAGGGTCACTTTTACAGGAAACTTGAACAGCTGTTTCACAGAAACAAATAAGAGGAAAATAGAACTAGAAAGCGAGTAAACAGCAGTTCTTATCTTAAAAGACTAGAATAAAAACAATAGTATTGACAAGAAAAAAAATAATGATGTCCGGTCATATTTTTAATCTCATGTCACTGCTTTCAAACTGCACAAAAAAGTGTCCAATGTATTGACGAATGAGTTTGCCTGCAATTTGAGGTGGTTGAATGATATTATGCAGCATAAAGGGCCTAGGACTTGTATGTTTATTGCCATGATATTAGATATGTATGTATTTACTAGAATGGTGTTGAAGGTTTTCTTTGGATTAGACATAATGCACTAGGGCTGGGTACTTTCCAAAGACTCATGATATGATGCGTATCATAATACAGAGGTAAGGATATGATAGATATTGCAATATCAGGACTGGGGATCGTTAATATTTATGGAAAGTGATACTGTTAACAATGATCCTTATCAATCTGAGTCCTTATTGATAGCACTAACGATACTTTTTTATAGTGTGGGGTGAAGACAAAATAAGGACAAGTACCTACAATAGAGTTGTATTTTATATCTCCGAATACAAACAATATTGACAGCTGCATTTATTGAGGTTTCTCCTCAAAAACAAAATTTTCCTATTTTTTTATGTGACATTTGAATATATCAACATATAGGATACAGTCGTCTAATTTACTGAGGTTACCTGAACGCACCATATTTTCCGTCAGCTTGTAAAGTTCACTAATTAACTTCAATTCTGTCGATTCCGGCTCACGTTTCTACACTGGGTTAATACTTTTAACAAACAGGACTTGTTGCAAAGTTTGGGAGCACTTTTCAGCATTCATCTAAACACATGAAAAAGAAAACTGTCTTGGAGCAGCGCAGGCGGTGTCTGTCTTCCTCAAGCGGACAGTTGAAGGTACATTCTGGTTTAATGTGATGTACAATACCGATGTGCTTTTGGTTTATTTTCTCTCCTTGCAAGAACTGATGTATGTTTTTACACCAGTTATATCTTGAAATGACGTTACATCATGGATCCTGTGAGACTCGATAGCAAAATAGATAAGCCAAAACGTTATTGATTTTCTGGTTTTTGAAAAATACAGAACCGGTCTCTTATGGACCTGTGTGTTGATCCCCATCCCTAATTGCGATACAAATTGTTTTGGGATCATAAACATGTCATACACAGAATTCACTACAGCAGCTCATCTTTATTGAAGAGAATGGCCGCAAAAGCTGAGAAAACTTAATTTCAGGACCCCAGAGATCCAAGAAGCAAATTATAATTTCCTGTTCATAATCTCTGAG
Organism: Cheilinus undulatus; assembly: GCF_018320785.1. Lineage (NCBI taxonomy): Eukaryota > Metazoa > Chordata > Actinopteri > Labriformes > Labridae > Cheilinus > Cheilinus undulatus. The sequence goes on along the minus strand of NC_054873.1, from coordinate 23,483,182 downwards.
CTACTAATAAATGCAAATACAGTAATATTTAACTTTTTACGTTTGATAAAGTCTTCTCTGTTGTCTTTCTTACTAATGTTTATTCATACAATAATAATATTCTGGTCTCATTATCCTATAAGCTTTACTTGTATTTGCAAGGATGTCTTTTTGCTTTGCATCTGAATGAAAGTGACACCACAGTTTCTATAATGAACTGACAAGTGGAGGTTTAGCATTGTGACTCACACTCTAGAAGCAGTTTCTGAAAGCCTTCATTACCAGCTATGCTGTTTGAACTGAAGTCTCTACAAATGAAATAGAAAGCACTGCTTGTAATCTTCTGATCCAGTTTAGAAGTTGAGGGGAATTTGGTTTTAAAGCTTCAGTCAGTGCTGGATGTGATGGCACACACTGGCCTACGAGTCTAGCTGTGTTTGCTAACTGCCAATTAGCCTGGTGTCTTGTCATGTAGATGGAGATGGCGGTTGGTTGTGTTGCTGCAGCATTTTACCTTGTTTTTTTTTGCAGAGCTTGCATATTAAGTAGCTGATGTTCAAGTCTTTTGACTTTGTGGTGTTTAAAGAAATTTGAAGTAATCCAGAATCTTTGCTTTCAGTCTTACTGGCAGCTGGTTGACGTCCTCATCCATATTACCACCCATTAGTTTGTTTGGATCTGAACCGTGAGCTGCATCATGCCGTAAGCTGATGCTACTACTACTACCTATTAGCTTTTTTGTCAACTGCGCTGTAGGGGCTGTGTGTTTTTAAACTGCCATCACAGTATTGGGCCAAATCATTTCTGTAACATCTATATCAATATATGTATCGGCAAAGAGCCTGTAAGACTATATCGCCATATTGATGTTTTGAGTACAGGCCTATATGTAGACAGACAGCAACCCACTTTATAATTTCCCTGTACTATATATGCAAATAAACAGAACACACTAGGTATTGAGGTTGTCATCCAGTATCAGGTAATTCTTGTTTTCAGTAACAAAATTTGCCACCAAATTATACACACTGTTTAAATGGGTCAAAACATTGGCAACATATCAGTACCTAAATATTGCTTGTCTTTTTTTTGCAATTTAGACAATGTGCAAAAGTCTGCCTGAAATTTTTTGACTGTATATTTCCTCTCTTACACACCTAGCTAATTAAATCACTGTATTTTTTAAGATCAGTATAAATTGTTACAATTGTGGACATTGTGAGTTATGAGTTATGCACCCTTTGATGCTTATTTTAACTTACAAGCCCCCCAAACATGAGCTGTAAGTAAACACCAGTATCTAAAGGATTGATAATTAACAAACTGTCTTGATGGCAGCTCCTGCTGGAAGAGAGGGAGGGCAGGCCAGTGCCAAGGCTGGTTATATAAGAATTAAACACATGGCAAAAGAAAGAACCTACCAAACACTGAGAGTTTAAATAGTTTAAATTGTCATGAACTGCCAAAAGATTCCCACCTTCATGTACTTCTTTGCAGCACTTCAGTGTCTTTATCAACAAATGCACACATTTATAATCAGTTAATTTCCCAGATAAAGTTCTTGCACCAAAATGTTGTAAATGATTGTATGAATGCAAGTTAGACAGTGTGTTGAAGTCCTTTTGTAACTCTGGAACCTCTCTTCCTTCTGCTTTTCACCAGTCTCAAAAAAATTGAAGAGTCAAATACTCTTTTGTTCCAAGTGTACTAAAAGAAACTGAAATCCTGTACTGCGTGGTGTTGTTGTGTACTCAGAAACATCTGATACTGTAACAGGACAAAAGAATGCAGCTCAGCTGCATCTCAACTCTAAATAGAAGAAGCTGAACTATTTAAATCCATTCCAGCATAACACTGATGTTCCATGTTTAAGAATTACACACCAGTTTAATGCTATTAACAATCAAAGTGTTAACTCTGAAGTCACACAGGTTAGACATGGGGTTTGACTGTAAAATGTTATCAAATACTTTTTCTCTTTAACGTTTCATAAATGTTATTTTGGGGATTACGTGAGGCTTTTATGATCCAGTTTCACAAAATAATTCTGACTTTTCACTTTATATAGGAATTCTGCTTCATTCTGAGCATACATGAGACTTAACTTGTGGCTGTAGATGGGACAGAAATTATGCTTGATATCTCCCAGACAATGGCAGTGATGACAAACAAGATTAGAAGTTATTTTTTTGCTATGGTCCGTTGCACTAGCTTTGTGGAAGTTCTCCGTTAAGTTATGGTTTTGAAGTTTACATTGAAACCAATAAGTTTGTAATCTAAGTGGTGTTATTCTTAGTTAGTGCCACAGGGACCTAAGGTTCACAGTAACTAGACAACTAAAATGTCCTAACTAACCACTGAATACTGAATAGATTAATCTGTGAATATAAATTCAATGAACTGCCATTACTATACAAAAACCACTAAAAATATGTGCAAAATAAACAAATGTAATGATAAGGTGACATCCTTTATCTGTAGCTAGTGTTAAATAAGAGGGCTATTGAGGAGTGAAATCTTCAACGAAACAGCCGTTTAAGCATGTTGCCTCTCCTCATCCTCCAAGTTATCCTACCTTTTCAAACAAACACCATGACAACCATAAATTATATAAGGCTTTATATATCAAGTGCAAGTGGACTCTCAAGGAACTGCATTTTTTTAGGGTTGCACAATATGATATCAGTATGATATCAGTGTTGGCAGATATTAGCTGAAAAGTGAATTATCGGCAGATATGAAAATTTCAGCCAATATTTACAACTGGTATGTTGGCTATAAAAATCTGCGTATGTCAGCTGTAAATATTGGCGTTATGAATGAATACGTTTGTGGAGTTTTAGGCTGGATCAACAGACAGACAGACGTTGCAGTCCACAAACGGTTATCAGCAACTGTTAGTCCTCTGCATCAAGTTCCTAGTATGGCTGCTAATCCAAGTTAATCATGTTACACAGCTATTAAACATTCTACTAATAAAGGAGCAAAAAGACTGGATACTGGAAGACTGTAATAAGGTGTTGTGCATGGATGAGTCCAAGTTTGAGGTCTTTTGGATCAAACAGATGAACATTTGTGAGATGGAGAACAAATAAGAGCAGTGCTTAAAACATCAGTCAAGTAATGTGGAGGCAGCGTGATGATCTGGGGGTTTTGCAGGTGGTAGAATAGAGTGGAAGGGACCTTAGGGAAGGAAGCTATCACAAGACGGCAATGCCATGCCATACCCTGTGGACAGCACTTGCTTGTGGCCAATTTCATCCTACAACCAGATAATGACCCAAAACACATCTCCAAAATGTCTACGAAGTATTTAAAGAACAGACGGAATTCTGACTGTAATAGAGTGGTCAGCACAGTCTTCAGATCTGAACTCTATTGAGCTATTGTGGGAGCAGCTTAACCGTATGATACGAAGGAAGACTCCATCAAGCCAATCCATCATGTGGGAGATGCTCCAGGAAGCATGGGGTGAAATCTCATCAGATTACCTTAAAAATTGACGGCTAGAATGCCTAAGGTCTGCACAAAATGTATTTTTTCTATGAAGGCAAAGTTTAAAGAACAGTTTCATTAAAATCATTATTTCTAACTCTGACAATGTCAGCTTGTCCAGTTCATTTGCTGTATTTCCTATGAGACTAATTTCACAAGCTTTTCCATGGAAAACAAAAAACTCCTTAGCGGTAGTGTATGTCAGAATTTTTTTTCTTTGTTCATCATCATTCCTTAAACTTTAAAGTGTTTTAATGACCGAAGTGTTAGGTCTGAACTACATTTAAATATCAGATTGATATTGTTAAAATTAATTTGTGAATACTGGCATATTGGATATTGGCAAAAACCCAATATAATGCATAGCTAGCAGTTTTTCTCACTAATACATTGGCTTCATTTTTCAACCATGGAGGCTGCTGCTTGGTTAACATACCCACATCATAGTGGGAGACTCCCAGTCTGATGGGAGGAGGAAGTAGAAAGGCCTGTCAAAGCAACAGAGTTTGACAATATAATGACAGTGTTATCCTTTAAATCAATGCCGCATGTATGGAGTCATTATTGTTGCAAAATTCAAGAGCATATTTTGACATTTGAGAGCATGACTTATTGATTTTTCGGCTCTGAGTTTTTTCCAAACTTTACATGAAAACCTGCTCAAACTGCCCACTTATGCTTAGATTTTCTCTGTGCTTATCATATCTGCTTGCTCTTAAATCTTTGGTTGATTGCTCAAATGACTCGTCCTCATTCTCCTCTCATTGAAGTTGCTTTTGCTTGCTTGTTGAACTGTTACTCTGAATTGTATCAGTGGGTGCGTGCGACAGTTTTTCTGCATAAACCTAAAACTTTCTCTGCACACACAAATAATGTTCACTTGCTTTGACCTCACTGAGTCTCAAAATTCTATCACATACACATTATAAAAGTCTGAGAGCCAGAAATCCTCATTGCATTGAAACAGTCATAAAAAAAGCACAGGGAGGCAGTTTTGAGCACAAAGGCACATTTAAATTGATAGTTTGAAGAAATATTTCAGCCTCAAAATCAATGTTATGCTCTCAAAATGTTAAATGTGCTCTTAAGTTTTCCAAGGATAATGACTCCATATACATTTAATTCAGCACATTCACAGTACCAACACAAAAGTGCTCGAAGGCTTAGAGTACTTGCAAGGAGAAAAGGGTGAGAAGCAGCTTCACTACATGCATGGTGATTGCACATAATGTAAACGTCATCACCTCTGCCCCCTCGCTCGTGGTTAAATTTGCTGAATATTACCCACTATGTTCAACTCATCAGCTCAGCCCAACTTCATGTGGAAATCTTTCTATGTGGGCTGGTGAAAAAAAAAAAATTAGGGTAACAATTTTGGCATTTACACATTCTGCTCATTCCAAAAACATCTTGGAAATTTTCAGGAGTACTGAGTGTGTGAAACACTCACTAGTTGTCAACCTTGTTCAGCAACCACTCAGGACAAATGATCCCACATTTCAAGTCCTATAATCAGAAGCTGATTCAGAAAGTTAAGATTCAGAAGATAGAAGTGCTTGAAAGTATTTGGATATTGAATTATGGTGTACTTCTTACCATCTTGTGTAATTTCTGACTCAGAAGCCCTTGACCTTTCAAGGAGTGAGTCCTAATGAAACGTGTGGTTGCTGGAAGATAATGTGAAAGCAGCAAATGCTGTCAGTGGTGTATCATTAACTGGAAATTTCCCTCTAGCTGTGAGGAGGACATTAATGTTTTATGTTGCTTTTTATGTTGCATGGATAGTAAGGAATTAAGTTCACTTAACTGAACTTCACAGTAAAGCAAGATTGAGGATCATCATGTATGAGCTACTGTTAGCTTGAGATGGAGATGAACTCATTTGGTCAGGGTTGTCCAAATTTTCAACTCGATTTTGATACAAATTGTTTGAAAATGCTTAAATCCCAGTTTTAGCGATCAACAGTATTGAAGTATCAAAACAGTAATAAAGAACTTGTATCAAATTTTAAACTAAAAGCTGCCTTAAACAGAGAGCGTCACTGTCCCACTGTGATGCTAATGAAATCTTCCAATTCTTATGCAGGAGTTTGCTTACAGTTTTTGGTTAAGAACAAGAAATGACCAGATGCTAGGCTTCAAGGTTAAAGTTAAAATAAAGATGAGAAAAGGTCAAAAAGTTGAGATTAAGTAAAAAAATTTGAGAATAAAGTTGAAATACAATTTCAGGAAAAAGTTAATACTTTGAGAATAAAGTCAAAGCGTAAAGCCCTGCTCGCACAGGGTCAGTATTACCCAGGGACCTCTGCTCATTTATGATAATGTGCAAGACCTATCTGTTGTAAATCCTGTGTATATTGATCATATCTGAAACCTGAGGAGTAAAAATTTCTAGGGCAAACGATTCTAAATTGAAAGAGTGCACAGTAACTTTGACAACATCAAATGTAGGAAACTAGATATGTTTCTATGCTTCTATTTCCCCATCCGGCTAAACGCTTATTTAAATTGCGTTTAACCTATTAGTCTAACAAGAAGAAATTATTTAGAAAGCCGTCAAATTCACCACAGGGTCACTGTGTTAGCCATGCTGTTCAGAGTATATCAGGCTCACATCACACCTGCTAATGTTAGCAGCTTGTGCCGCCAGCCTTCATTCCTCTTTGGAGATTAATATCATGCTTTGATATGTGGCCTTTTCACTCCAGCTGAATAGTTATGCATGAGTTCACCCCTTTACAGCCTACATACAACTTTATTTCTATTTATTACTTCAAAAACGGTCATACCACTCTGTTCCTACTTGAAGCTAACTGCATCTCATATTTACGTCTGGGAAAGCTCAGACAGGAAAACAGCGGCCATTAACTGAAGCTACAGCAGCTTCTAGAGGCAGGAGGTACATTACGCTTTAAAAGAGCATTATAGCCCAGAATTTCAAGCCCATTTTTTAAAAAATATAGGTAGTTAGTCTTACTGACTTGTTATTCTTGGGCTGGCTAATTTGATAAACAAATTGAACCCCATGCATTCATGTATAAAACTGTATTACTTCTCTCATGTATTAACAGGAGGGACAAAGCACTCGTCTCATTTCATCTTTCTTTCCGTCTAATCAGCAGCAGATACGCACAGGTGTTGGACTTGACCTTGATGCAAAGGGAGCATGTCCACTTGTTTATTGATCATGGATAGCTTGCTGCAAAACATGAAGTGTAGAAAAGGAGAAAAACAGAACACCTTGGCACATTTGTCCATTGAAAACTGTAGTTAACAGTGTTATATAGGATAAATGAAGAAGTCACCTGCAAAACGCAATGGGTGCTGCATTGCATTTTTATATGTAATTTAGAAGTTGAAATTCACCATGTGTTTTTATTTCTGCTGTCACACCAAGCACTGATCAGAGGCCAACATGTAATACTAACACCATGCGAATAGTACATCAGACTGTTTCAAACAGCAGGTCTTTGCTGTCTCTGCAGATCGCCTTATATTGACAATCATATGAGAGTACACTTCAGAAATGGATTTAACAACAATGAGATTCTTTCTCTTTTAGCTCGGTTGTCTGAGATCCACTGATTGTTTAAAGCTTTGACTTTTTTTTCTTGAACTTGTATTTCAACTTAATTCTTGATATTTTGACTTTCTTCTCATCATTTGAATTTTAAAACAAATGTTATTTTTTTCCTTCACCTCTGGCCTTAATCCCCTTCTGTACATGTCAGCCTCATTTGCCATTCAAAAGCCTAATAACATGTTTGATTACTGTTGGGTCATGTTAACACACACTTGAATAGTGAATTTTCTTGGTCTAAATATGTAAAGTCAGAGGGGTTATCAGAGTGAAGATCAGAATTCTGAGGCAACGCCACAGTTTATAAAAAGGGAACACAGTGTTTCAGCTAATTTCATACTTAAAGGGAAATACATGTTTGTTATGCATGCACACATGTTATACAAAGCTATAAAAAGTCATCCGAGTGACTTTAAAGCTCCTATGAGGAATTTTTAACCCTGATGCCTCCATGTGACTCACCAAGCAAACATGACCAATTAGCAACAACATTAATTGTATCGCTCTAGTTATTTTAATGCTCGAAATTAAATCTGGGGGGTAGCTGTCAGATGAATTGTTGAACTGCACATCCAGAAACTGAGGAGGGGGGTTTGTTTGTTTTGTTTTCTTTACATTTTCTCTGCAAAGACTCAACTTAACTGTTTAAGAAAGCAGGAGGAAATTAGATGCTAAAAGCACAATTTACACATATACACTACAGTCAGAAAAGTGATAAGATCATCTGCCTTGCCCACAGGGGCACCAAAATCAAGAAAAAAGGAAGGTATCTCTTGGGAACTTTAAAAATACACTCTCAATATCCAAATAGAGTAACTTTAATCTCGTCCCCCTAAGAAGCAATAGATAAAAGTCATCTCATTTGAAACACTTGGGTTGATATAAGATACTGGATAGTGTTAGGTTTTTTTCCAACGGACTCTTATTGTTGTTTCAGATTTGTTAGCCCTCGAGAAGCTAAGCAGCAGCCTGGAGAACATCCGCAGTGACTTTGCCATGGAGGCAGAATCAGACGGCGTGGGAAACGTGGGGATCCAGTCTTCCAGAGGGCCATCAGCTGTGTCTGCAAACACCCTCAACTTCTCCCTCAAAAACTTTGGTACAGAACTCAGGTAGGCAGCAACAAAAGCTTTGCCACCCTATTGGTAGTATGTTGTTGTCAACACTTTTTTTTTAAAGGCCATGCTATTTCCAGCCTTTGTTTGAGTCCCAGCTGAACAGGCACAACTAGTTTTAGTTGTATTTAAGGAAGAAAATAGCCCTTCGACTTCACCATGCCACAGAGGAAATGATTATATTCCTGCTTTGCTCAGTTGCTCGAGTATGCAGCCATCTGTGGTTCCTCTTCTGAGCCATGCAACACATCTTCTGAAATGATGCAACACTCTGAAATGACTTAAATGTGACATGGCTTGAAACCTTTTTATTCCCTTTTGAAGGAAAGATTATTTGTAAAGGTGCAGAGGAGTCCTGGAGACTTTGGACTGCCTTCTTGTAACAGTATGTCGCAATATGTGAGATATAACATGACCAAAATACTTATGTAGCTGCACACATTAGTGAGTTTGCGTTGATCTCACATTCAGAGGTGTGAAAAACACAAGTCTGTATATGCTTATGTTTAGACCCTGTTAATCTAAGCCACAGTCGCCACCATGGTGGTCATGATATTCTTGATACTCTTGAAATGATATGCTTGCCTGATTTGATACCTAAGCAGCTAAACAGTTAAGTTCTTAGAACCCAATAATTGCTAATTCATTTAAATTTGTCCCTGAAACATTACCAACATATGTGTGCAGTGTGCAGGTGTTTGCTGCCTGCCTATATGAAAAACATATAATTTTACTTTACTGATCATAAAAAGCAAAGGTTGTATAAAGTAAAGCGTGCAGTATCAAAGTGACAAAATGTGGATTTTTTGTTTACTTTTTTCTTTTTTTTGTCCAAGGAGTATGTGTACTGTTTTTCCATACAGTGTTCCTTTACAGTTTCCAAAATTGGGTGGTTTTCTTTGTCCCTATAGTGTTTTCCTCAGTGCTTATAAAAGTATTCACTCCCTTGGATGTTTAACCCTTTTATTGATTTTATAAATCATTCATGGTCATTGCTTGGCCTTATTGACAAAAAAAAAAAAAAAAAAAGACCCTCCCTCTTTAATGTCAGATTGAAAGAAGATTTCAACAAAGTAATGTCAGTTAAATAAAAATATGTAATATGAAATAGGTGACTGCATAAATATTCACCACCTTCAAGTCAGCATTTAGTAGATGCACCTTTGGCTGCAATTACACCACTGAGTCTGTGTGGATAGGTCTCAGTCAGGCTTGTGCATCTGGACACTGCAATTTTACTCCATTCTTCTTTGCCAAACTGCTCGGGCTCTGTCAGGTTACACAGGGATCAGGTGTGAACAGCCTTTTTCAAATCCAGCTACAGTTTTTTTATTGGATTGAGGTCTGGGCTTTGACATCACCTTGTTGTCTTTAAACCATTTCTGTGAAGCTTTCGCTGTTTGCTTCAGGTCATTGTGTAGCTAGGAAATAAATCTTCTCCCAAGCTGTAATTTTACTTGCAAACTGAATAAGATTGTCCTCCAAGATTTTCCTGAATTTTGGCATATTCATGCTCCTGTCTACCTTTACAAGTCTTCCAGGACGAGCTGCAGAGAAGCATCCCCACAGCATGATGCTGCCACCACTGTGCTTCATAATGGGGATGTTGTGTTTATGGTAATATGCAGTGTTTGGTGTCTGCCAAACATAGTATCTCTTTGCCAAAAATCACAATTTTGTTCTTATTAAGCCAAAGAACTTTCTTTCGCTTGACCATGGAATCTCCCACATGCCTTTTGGTGAACTCTAGTGGGGATTTAATATGAATTGTCTTCATCAGTGGCTCTCTGTGTGCCACTCTCTCATTGTAACTCCTTTAAGTAGTCATAGGTGTCTCAGTGGCCTTTCTCAGTAGTCTCCTTCTTGAAAGGTAACTCAGTTTGTGAGGACAACCTGATTGAGGCAGATTTACATACCTGTATGTGCCATATTACTTCTACTTCTTGATGATCGGTTTAAGTCTCCAGGGTCTTTGGAATCTTTTTGGATCCATCCCCTGACTTATACTTTGCATAACATTTTCTCTGAGTTTCTTGGAGGGTTCTTTTGCCTTCATGGTGTAGTGGTAGCCAGGAATACTAATTAACCAGGTACTGGACCTTCCAGACACTGGTGTCTTTGTACTGCAATCACTTGAGACACATTCACTGAACTTGGGTGATCCCCATTTCACTATTTGTGAGACAACTAACACAAGTTGGCTAGACTATTTAACGTTACATATTTTTATGTAATTTGCATTGCTTTGTAATTCTTTTTAAGTTGGGCTTTGCTGAGATGAATTTCAAACTATAGACAGCTTTCAGTCTTTGTTTACTGTGTCAGTGTGCTTTGGTTTTAGGCAGGAGAACATTGTCATCTTCTTGGTAATGAGAAGAAAGACACTAATAATGAAATAATAATGTTATCCTCTGTGTTTTTGTTGTGTGATTCTTAATGTTTTATAAGATGGGCCATGGTCAAATCTATGCAAGTATGGGAAATTTTTGACAGCCTAAGTCTCAGCTGGTGAATGTTAAATACTAAAGGAAAAGAAAGGATTTTTTGCTACTTCTTTTAAAGTGCTTTACTCATGGTGAACTAATTTTAGATCTTTGTAAATAATTAAAGAGTACAGTCTAGACCTGCTCTTCTTGTTAAGTGTTTCAGGTTAATATTTGGTATTTATGGGCGCTTTAAAAATACAGATTGATTGAATCATTGATTTTACACTCAAGAATGCTGTGACAATAAAGGCTTGAGTTTTTCCCTCTGTTAGCTGATAACTGATTTGTCCCCATGACCTCTTTATTTGTGAGTTGTGCTCCCCTAACCTTAACATATTGTGCTGTTCCTGTTTACTTGCTGTAGCAGCAGTTCTGGTTCACAGGTCCTGTTATGAAATACCTCAGCAATTCCTGTTTGTGCTCATTTTATTTTAAAAAGTAGCACACAGTCAGACTTCCCCGTGGATTTGAAAGCCTTTGTCATTCCACTTTGTGTTCCACTTCGTGACCAGCATAGTGTTGCTCTTACTCATCCCTTTATCTGGTATTCTGTGCTGTCAGGAACTCCATGTCAATGCTGCGGCCAGGGAGAGGTGGAGAGAGCAGGCGCAGCGTGTTTTACACTGGCAACAGCAGCACGGAGGAGTGGGAGCTGGTGGACGCTCCACCCAAGGACTTCCCTGAAGTGAAACATCATCCAGACACACACAGACGTATGCCCAATCTCTGCTGACTAGTCTGACGACACAATACTTATAATACATGGACAGTTTTTGAAGACAAAGATTAATAAAATTCTTCCTTCTGTTAGATTCCTTCGGATCAGCATTTACTTTCGACTTTGTGCGCAACTCTTCCCGGCCTCGGAGGCCTTTGCTTCGTGACATGATGGGCTCTGGGAGGTTTGGACGAAGTGCAGAGACACGCAGTGCTGAGAGCTCTCCCATTGAGACCAATGGGGGCAAAGCTATTGAGATGCAGCTCCGCCTACAGAGCCAGCAGGAAGAACTGAGCCGCATGCAGCAGGATCAGACCAAACTCAGAGAGGAGCTGGCCAGTCAGAAGGTACAGTCAATCACTCTTAGTAATACTTGCTACATAATCTCTATCTATAGTTTGTACATAAAAACATAGAGTCTGTGTATTTTCAGCGCCAGAAATGTTCTTTTTTCTTCTTCTGGTGCATATGTAGTTGAAGCTGGAACATTTTTTATTTGTTTCTATAACCAGATATCTGCATTGAAGTAAACTAAATAATCCAATTTAGATTAAACATTTTACCTAAAGTTAATCAGTGCCCATATATCCTGACTTCTAGAAATACATCAGAAATGATCGACATGGCGTCTATCCAGTTGTCATCCTATTTTTACAAACTTGCATCTTTTTTATTTCTGAAAACTTAATCCCTGTTAATTGCAAGTAAATTACAAGTAAACTGGTTTCTGTATCAGCCTCATGCTGCTGGATTAAGCCAGAGTATATTAATTCTGAAATTAGGTGACTTACAAGGGTATGTAAGGGCTAAATCTACTCAAGTAACTCAGATATTGAACATCTTTATATCTCGTTTTTAATCCAATTTTCAGTTGTTCCTGCTGCGAGTTCAGTATTAGCCACCATAATGTTTTTATAGAATGGTTGTCACATGGGCTGTGACAACCAATGGAAAGCTGTTCCGTTGTGACATCATGCTTGCCAAACTGTGCACGTCTTAACACTTTTGATCCTGTTGGGGAAGGCCTGAATAGCACAGAACAGAGAGCCTGTGATGTGTCACTGCATATGGGGACTGCTTTAAATAATGCCTCAAATTCAGCCAATTCAAAAAGGTGCAAGGATTTTTTATGTTGATATTATGAAGACTTTTATCATAGAAAGATTATTTTTTCATTTTTTGGTCCCAAAGAGATGGGAGAACAAGTTTACCGTCATTCATTCTTGTTTACTGTGTGTCACATATACAATTTTTTTTTGTTTTAATTTCCATTCAGTTTTTTCTTTTGTTTTTTTAGTCCCATAACTTTTTTTTAGAATGTAAGTAACATTACCGCAACACACATATTCTCAAAGCTTAGGATGTCCTGAAAACAAAAGATGTTTAGAGCTTGACTGTGCACCACAGGGTTGATGTTTTACAAGCAAGACAAGTTTAGGAAAGACAAATTGGTTTTAAAAAAAAAGCTAAGAGATAAAAGGGTTGATTAAAAAATGTTCAGTGTTTTTAATTCTCTATCACGGCAAAATATTTTTCTTATGTGTCTTTGTACATTTTATTAATGCCCTCTGATTTCAATTCCTTAAGCAAATAAACATCTAAAATGTAGCACAAAGTAGGAAATCATTAAAAATGAACTGAGTAGCAGCTTGTATTTCAGGGATTTTTGGCTTTATTGAAGTTTTCATTCATGTTTTTTTTTTTGAGTGAAAGAGTGAAAGAGCTTCTACATATTGGTGTATTAACCATTGCAGAAACATAAAAAATGATTTTGGTAATTACCAGTGCTGTTAATTTAGGTCAGCTGTGGCATAAACCTTACTTTGGGTGGTGGTGTAATAAATTTGTTAAGCACTGTATATATATATATAGATTAAATGATTGTTTTCTTTTTCGTGCCATCTTGTATGGCTTTAAAAAAACTAATTTTCACTCACTAAAGTTTTTCATTTTCTCCAGTGTAATGTGCATAAGTTCTCCTGTCCATGCAGCCTGCTAGTCAGTGTGCCTATAAAAACTTTTTCACAAGTGTTAAAATTTAGCAAAGACTTGACGGTTTTCTAAAAAAGGATAAAAAAACTCACAATTAATTTTATAATGTGTGAATTGTTTACATAAGGGTCAGTTCTGAGCTGTATTTATTCCCCCTGTTTTTGTTTTATTTCATTCAGCTCCAGCATTAGGTTATGGTGTCTGACTGAGTGGTTTGGTGTTATCCCAGTGCTCTCACTATTACATGAAGACAGAAATGATTAGTCATGCCAGTCAGATGGTAAACAAGGAAACAGTAGTTCAGCTAACAAATATCACAGCTGTGTCGTCCCCCATTACTTTGTTCTTGTTTGGCCGTTTTCAGACCAGCTGATTGGTCAGAATGACAGCAACACTCTCCAGATGAAAACATAATGTAAGTGGGTGTGCTTCCTCTGTAAAGTGGTTTTACTGCAAGCTCAACCTTTAACAAGAATGAACTGAGCAACTATGGGTTTGTGAGTCATCGTGTTGCTTCTGTTCCAGGAATTATTTTGTCACTGTTCAGTTTTAGCGGACCAAAGCACATATGATGTTGAGAATAGCTGAATTTGTCTGTAACATAACACATGTTTTACATGACAAGTTAGTCCAGGTTGCTGAGAGAGATACCGGATATTCCAACACACTTGGGGTTTTCATGTCTGGAAAAAAGCAATGTAATGTGTTTTTTTTTTACTAATATTAGGACAATTATCAATACACTAGTATAAGAAATTAGTGAAAGTTTTTTTTCTCAAATTTGTTCTTAAGAAGATATTTAGATAAGGGAATTGTGTGAATTAGGGCTGATACCAATACTGATGTTTAACCTAGCATTTCAGCTGATAATGATTTTTCTTCATCACTTCTTTTGGTGTAAGACTGCTAGTATGCCAATGGTTTTTTTTTTTGTTGTTGTTTTTTATATATTTTTGGGCCTTTTCATGCCTTTATTAGATAGCGGAGGACAGTGGATAGACTTGGAAACAGAGATAAGAGAGGGGAGAGACATGCGGCAAAGGGCCACAGGCCGAATTTGAACCCAGGCCACCCACGTACATGGTGTGCGCCTTAAACCACTTGACCATCCACATTTTTGACCAACCATGGCATAATTTAAATGCTGACTTGTCATAATAAAATTGTGCAAATTGAAGAAAAACTAACTATATTTAACTTTGCCCTGGTTTGTCAGTGCTTAAATGTGCCTTGGCACCCTCTCCGGCGTTTTACTGATAAGAAACTTTGGTGAAAGACAGAATCATTCCAAAAAACTGCTGAACAAGTTTCCCTGTTCAGAGTCTGTATAATTTTGTCTCTCTAAAGTGTGACAGTTACCGATAAAAAAATCATGTTTAACCGAATGTCACAGTTAGTGTGTCTGCATTCCTCTGACCATGTACACAAGGGTGTTTTTGTGTGGGTGTAAACTTCACACAGACATTGTTGCAAATGTGTGAGCCTAACATTTACACATTGTTCATGTTTTCTCAGAGCAGGGCTGCTCTTCATGTACACTTTTGTTTTTGTGTTCAAAGCTCTGTAATTACTTAAATTTGGTGCTGTTCGCATTGTGGTGGATTTGTTACATGTGGGGGTCAGCTTGATGACACAGAGAATCACTGAGATCCTGATGCATCCTGATATTTATCATTTAGTGGGTATAAAGTCAAATCTGACTGAAATAAAAAAGAAGCGCAAGCTCTGTCTGAACAAAATTAAAAGCTCAAATATGATAGACAATGTGTGATTTATGCTGTTTAGATGTTTTAGCTGAGGTGGCCCAACTTTAATTATAAAACGCACAAAAAAATCAACTCTGGCTACACAGTACACTTACAATACCATACATATCATACACTGGACTTACTCTACCATTTATCACCATTTTCATAATTTCCAAGGACATCAGATTGAAGTCTATTTTAGAAGGAAATTAATATTTTAATCGATTTTATGAAAACAAAAATGCAAAATATAAATTCCCTTATTTTGGTTTTTTATCAGGAATGATTTTTAATTTTGAAGTGGTGGTATTACCACCATAACAGATTTTTTTTAGTTTATAAAAAGTAACACCAATAATACATCACAAAAAGACCTTTTTGACACTTTTGTTCAACATATTAAAGAAATACAGGCTCAAAAACAATAAAGTATGAATACATTTTTGCCAAGTTAATTTAAGTAGTCTTTTATATGTTGATTTTCAGTTGTAAAGGTGTCTGTTAGAAGGGCAAATATGACAAATTTATTTTAGTTCTATGTGTAGAAGACAAACACCTTTATGATTTTTTCTCACAAAGAACAACAAAAACTAAAACTGAATTTAAAATATCAGGGTTTTTGATGTGACTAAAATGTACGGCATGATCCTAAATTGATCGTCAGTGTTCTGATTTAAAAATCTCATTTCCTCCACTAGGAACTGGTGAGACTCCTGCAGCAAACCCTAAGAACATCCCAGTGTGACAGGCAGCCATTTCAGCGTCCCTCCACAGCTCCAGATCCCGCTGCAGCATCAGAACAGACTCCAAGTTCAGCAGTGACCCAGGAAGAGATCAGCCAGTCTGAGGTTCTTCTTCAGGAGAAAGATGGACAGATCCAGGCTCTGTGTGGTCACATGGAACGCCTGGCTCTGGAGAAGGAGAGCCTGCAACAAGAGCTGAAGGGCCTGAAAATAAAGGTGGGGGAGATCAACGATCAGCTGGGGATGCTGATGGAGACGATCCAGGCCAAGGACGAAGTTATTATGAAGCTGTCTCAGAACAGTGAGCAGAGCGGCAATCCAAACGATGGAGGTCCAACATCTCCCAACAAAGATCAGGAGCTCGACATCCTCAAGGTACAACGAGCTGTATATCTAGAAAACTATGAGTGACTATCATTTGAACAACTAAAATCTTTTTATTGTGAATGCTGGGCCTTAGAGACCAGGGGTTTGCTAGCTTTATTTATATATTTACTTGTCCTCTTCTTTGCACAGTGGCCCTGAGTGACACAGTTTTGTTCCACTGTATGCATGTAGCAAAGATATAATGACAAACAGATAAACATTAGCATGTAAATGAGAGAGGGTACTGAGAAATGGTAAAATGCAGATAAGAAAAAGAAGGGCTTATTTAAGAAAGGAAAGTAGCTTTCGTATAGGATTTGATTGATAATACTGTGCTTTCTTTTAATTTCAGGACAGTCTGCAAGGCTACAAAACCCAGAATAAATTCCTGAACAAAGAGATCCTGGAGCTGACAGTCTTACGCAGGAATGCAGAAAGTAGAGAAAAAGCCTTAGAAGCGAAGGTATCGTGTTGTTTTTGTTTGTTAATGCTGCCTCACTCTGCACATGGAAACAGGAAGTCTTGAGTAGCTCTTAGGGGAAGTCCACTCTTAACCTTAACTGGTGCCCTCTTTATCTTAAAACATAAAGTAGGACAGAACAATAAATGACAATAATCCTGTAATCATCAGGTGTGATAAAGACAGTGTCTTTTTTAATTGTCTATGCTGCAGTACACGGCCCTGGAAGCCAAGCTGTGTCAGGTGGAGAGCAAGTATCTGGTGCTGCTTCAAGAGGTGAAGACCCCGGTGTGTTCGTCTTCAGAGCTAAGCCCAGCCCGCGAGGTGATTTCAAGGTTGTTAGAGGATGCACTGCAGGCTGAAAGCCCTGATCAGCAGGACCATCCCATCTTTAAACCAAATACTGTCAGGTATGCCTTAAGATTGTCAGAAAAGGTTCATCTTTTTGTCATGAAATGTTTTAAAATGATACCTCCTTTGTATTTCAATCAACCATTGTATCAAAGGAACAAAACCTTTAAAAAATCTTGAATTTAGCTGTGTAGGAGTTTTCTTGGAAAACAATACTTAACACAATATGGGTTTCTGTGTCTACTATGGGTGTCTTGCTTGTTGTTTCACCTTGCGCTCACGTCATTAGCATTCTCGTGATCATACTTGCCAGTAGGTTGTCTGCAGTCTTGTGATCCATAAGGAATGAATAGGAGTGGAGAAAAGTTAGCACTTAAAAGCTCTAAATGGATCTGTCCGCTCTACGCAGTTGTCATCAGAAAATTTCTACATATTGAATACAATCTGTACACTTTAAAAAAATTGATTATTTTTTTCACAGTTTACCATATTTACCTGGCATGGAGATGCTCAATAACACAATTTACCCAGTCTTGCAGACCTCCTAGCGCTCTCTAGCCAGAAGAAGGGAGTCTTGAGGAGTCTATGGGCTTAGAGGCTACCTGAGCCCCTTTAACATTAAAAAATTCTAATTTTGTCACTCCATCTCCATAAATGTATTACTTTAATCTTGTGTAGTTATTACTTTGATTCATAAATTCAGACTAGTGGACATCAGACTAGTTTTGCTTTAAGTAATAAGTGCACTCAGGTTATCCTTGACTGGAAAAACTAGCTCAGCTAATTACTATTTCAGTCTTTTAATGCAAGCTCAGTCATGTCATTCGGGGGTGATATTAATGTAAATCAGAGTCCAGAGTAGGGTGAGTAAATCTTGGAACCCTCAAAAACAAGAATAACCTTTTTACATAATTGAGCAAAATGACTGTTTTTGTTATCTGTTTTGCTTTGACTTTAGTGAGTACGATGTGTACGGCTTCAAGACGGTCCCTGAGGAGGAGGAAGAGGAAGAGAAGCTGGTTGCAAAAGTGCGAGCCCTGGAGCTCAAGTCTCTCTCCATGACAGACCAGGAGGTTTCAGTTGGGGTGAAGTGGGAAAACTACCTGGCTAGCACCATGAACAGAGACCTGGTGCGCTCCCCTGAGCTCAAAACCCTCATCCGCAGCGGTGTTCCTCATGAGCACCGCTCCAAGGTGTGGCGATGGTGCGTCTCCATCCACGTCAAGAAGTTTCGGGACCACCTGGCACCTGACTATTATGAGACCTTACTAAATGTAGCCCGTGACAAGCCCAACCCGGCCTCTAAGCAGATTGAGTTGGATTTGCTGCGTACTTTGCCAAACAACAAGCACTATGCCTCCACAAGTGCAGGCGGCATCCAGAAACTTAGGAATGTCCTGATGGCTTTCTCCTGGAGGAATCCAGACATTGGGTACTGCCAAGGGCTCAACAGGTACAGGACAGCTTCTGCTTTTTCTACTTTAAAAGCTTTCTTAATTCGTTTTAACATTTACTTTTATTTGTATGTGGTTCCTTCAGGCTGGCAGCTATTGCTCTGCTGTATCTGGACCAAGAGGATGCCTTCTGGTGCCTCATAGCCATCGTGGAGGTCTTCATGCCAAGAGACTATTACACCAAGACTCTCCTCGGCTCACAGGTAAACATGATTCAAGGTTATACATTAGATCTGAAAGACTTGAGTTGTTTTCAAATATGCAAAAAATCATCTGGAATCAAGTATAAAATGAAAATGCCAAAATGTATCAGTCTGGCTTTGCCCACCAGCAGTCCTTGTAAAATTTGTTTGAATTTGGGGTGAGCTGATGGATGCAGTAAGAAATATTCAGGAATATTTATGAGACACTGTGGCTCAGAGGTAGAGTGGACTTACAAGAAGGAACTTGATCAGATAAAATAAGTTAATTCACTCTTAGTAGCATGAAAAATAGAGTTAAATTGGCCAAAGATGATAAGGGTGATGCTATAACTAATTAACTTAATGCAGTTAATCGTGTAATGCAGTCCTTCTCCTATTGTTGATGTATGTGATTAACTGTAATTACAGTGCCTATAAAAAGTATTCTCCCCTTTGGATGTTTAAACATTTTATTGATTTTATAGATCAGCCATGGTCAATATAATCTGGCTTTTTTGACCAAAAAAATTACAAAAAATGCCTCTTCAATGTCAAAGTTATAACAGATTACAACAAAATAATGACAATTGAATAAACATATGTAATATAAAATAAGTTATTGCAGAAATATTCATCCCCTTCCAGTCAGTATTTAGTAGATGCACCTTTGACTACAATCACAGCACCGAGTCTGTGTGGATACGTCTCAGTCAGGCTTGCACATCTGTACACTGCCGTTTTCACTTCCATTCTTCTTTGTTAAACTGCTCAAGCTCTGTCAGGTTACACGTGGATCAGGTGTGAACAGTCCTTTTCAGGTCCAGCCACAAGCTCTATTGAATTAAGGTCTGGGGTTTGACTTGGCCATCCCAGAACATTCCCCTTGTTGTCTTTAAACAATTTTGTGTGCAACTATCTCCCTCTTTTCACAAGCCTTAATTCTCTTGTAGACTGAATAAGATTGCCCTCCAGAATTTACCTATATTTTGCTGCCTTTATTTTACTCTATACCCTTGCAAGCCTTCCAGGCTCGCCTCCCGAGAAGCACCCCCACAGCATGATGCTGTCACCACTTTGCTCCACAGTGAGGATGGTGTAGTGTTGTGCAGTGTTTGGTGTCCTCCAAACAAAGTGTCTGGTCTGATGGCCTAAAAGCACGATTTTGGTCCAATCACACCACGGAGCTTTTTTCATCTTGACCATCAAGATTTAATGCAAGTTTTCTTCAACAGTGGGTTTCTCTTTGCCACTTTCCCATAAAGCTTTAAATAGCAACAGTTACTGTACGCAGAGTCTCTCCTATCTCAGCTGCTGAAGCTTTTAACTCCTTCAGAGTAGTCATAGGTGTCTTTGTGGCCTCCTTCACTAGTCTCCCTCTTGCATGCTCATTCAGGAGTACTGATTTACCAGTGACTGGACCTTCTAGAAACAGGTGTTTTTATACTACAGTTACTTGAGACACATTCACTGCACTTAGGTGATCCCCATTTCACTAATCGTGAGACTACTAGCACCAATTAGCTGGACCTCTGTGGAATTAGGTTAGTCACTTTAAAGGGGTTGAATATTTATGCAGTCACTTAGATATTTTTATTTTATTGACATAACAATGTAGAAATCTGTTTTCAATTTGACGTTAATAAAATATTTTAGTCAAAAAGGCCTCTACAATTTCAGAACTGTTTTTTACAAGGTTTTGAAACAGTGACAGGAGTACATTTGTATGGAATTGAAAAAGATGTGGAAAAACAATCAATGTTTCAGATTGCATTGACCTTTTAGATGGATTAAATAACAGAATATCAAAATGTGTACATTTTTGATGCATTCTTTTGTGAAATTAATCTAAATGGATGCATTATTGAGACAGTACTAGTTAATACTGATGGACACTTTGAATAACATCCTTGGCAATTCATGTATGAATGTGGTTTGATTGGTCAAAAATGACTTGCAGAGTAAAAATGCCTTGAGAAGCCAAAAGGCTAGAAAAGCATAACACAAGCTCAACTTCATTTATTGTTCACTGCAAGTGACATGGCAGGATTAAAAACAGACAAATTATTCAACTAACTGACAAACAATGTTATCTTCATACACGTAATGATGAAGCTGCTTCCTTCTCTTTTCTACTCACAGCTCTGTTCTTTTGCTGCTTCTGCCATTGTTTTCCTAGTATAATGCCAAAGAAAAAAACTGTCAGTGTAGCATCTGACTGTTTTTACCCCGTCTGAAGTTTTTGCACCATGCTATTTATTCCACATCAGAGGCACCCTGTCCTAAAATTTCTTGAGATATGAAATTTCTTTATAGATATGTGCGACATAGGCTCAAGAAACAAGTTCAAGCCTCCTTAGCAGAGTCTTCTGTGGTGTCAGTGATGCCATTTTCTTGTGACTGAGGCTGCAGCTCATGACTGATTGTAGAAAGAATGCAGCTCATTACTGTGCTCTGATGGATTCATTCCCATCTGTCTCCTGCTATAGAAATAAAGGTCTGTGTTAGCAGTTGGAAAAATAGATCTGCTGTTTGCCTCCGTGCAGGTCGACCAGCGAGTGTTCAAGGACCTGATGAGTGAGAAGCTCCCCCGGCTTCATGCCCACTTTGAGCAGTACAAGGTCGACTTCTCCCTCATCACCTTCAACTGGTTCCTGGTGGTGTTTGTGGACAGTGTTGTGAGCGACATCCTCTTTAAGATCTGGGACGCCTTTCTGTTTGAAGGTCCAAAGGTAAGACAGGCAGAAACCATACCTTTGATTCATGTTTGCTCTTGCTGTTTTCAAGGACACTAAAAATGAGATTTAGAATGTAAAAAAAATTACACAAATTTGGTTTTCCTGCCTATGTAATCTTTTACTTTTTCTTCAAGAAAAAATCTTTATTGATTCCAGTTATTTAAGTATTAATCCCTTTTTTAACTATTATAGCCCAAAATTCTCACTCCAGTACTTAATAACACAGTCTTTAGCTGCAGTGGGTACCTGTTAAAGCAAAAAATGACCACAGCACATACATGGAGGCAGGGAAACACTGATTTAAGCAGCGCTTTGCCTGTTATAGATGTTTTTGACCACTTGGAGGCAGCTAGAAACAAACATTTGAAAGAACACTGTCAAATTTGCAACTTTTGGTTTTTATTAACTTACAATTTCAAGAGATGAACAAGCTAAAGAAGTGTTTCCTGAGTCCATTATAAGAGCTACTATTAAGAATTTTTGGTTGTTCTACTGTCTCTTGAGGGAAATATTTGGGGTCTTAGTATGTAGAATCCATTCTAAAAGTTTATGTAATATGTACACCAAAAAACCTGCTGTAAATAATTTTTAAAAAAGGATAACACAAATAAGTAAAATCTCTTTGATCAAACAAAGGTGCAGCCTGTTTAAGCACTGAAGGAGAGAAATTTTTTTCAAAGACACAACACTTCCTCATCTGTGTATCTCCTGAAGTTTTCATAAAATGTTTTTGAGAAGTAAAATAAGAAAAACTAGTGAAAATATGTGAAGTTTTAGTTGTATTTCAAGGTTTTGTCACATCCTTAGTTTAAATGTAAAGTGAAGCAAAGAGTTTGAATGTTTCTCAGATTGGTCATTACTACAGGTATCCACTCTCACTAATTATATGTAATTGTAATTAAAAATATTGATCTTCTTATTATAAAAACCTGAACTCAGTCGATCTAAAAGCCTGATTTAGAGGTGTGAGCAGTATACTGTACTGTTACTTCATGGGGAATAAATTCCACACATCCCTCTAAATGTTTCAATAACTGGATTAAGTCTTCTTAAGTGGCTCTGTATGTTAAAGAGATGATGTCTTATGCTAAAAGGTCACACAGTCATGAGGCAGATTTCATGGCGTTGGTTATTTCTTCTCTACAGATCATATTTCGGTTTGCCCTCGCTCTCTTTAAGTACAAAGAGGAAGAGTTTTTGAAGCTGCAAGACTCCACAGCCATCTTTAAATATCTGAGATACTTCACACGCACAATCCTGGACTCAAGGTACAGAAACAGCAAAAAGCCCAACATTTCTGACTCCAGCACTGCATCTGCAATGATAAGAAGCGAGTGTTAACCCTGGAGTAAGAACATATCCCTGTTTTTGTTGTGCAGGAAGCTGATGAACATCGCTTTTGTGGACATGAACCCGTTCCCCATGCGGCAAATCCAGAACCGCCGCTCCTTCCACCTGGAGAAAGTCCGCCTGGAGCTGACCGAGCTGGAGGCCATCAGACAGACCTTCCTCAGGGAGAGAGAGACGAGCCAGGATGGACGGAGCTTCGTCAGTGACGATGAGGAAGATAACTAACCTGAAGCATTTCAACATTTCCAGGTCTAAGAGCGAGGACTACACGAGGGATGTGTTGAAATTGTAAAAGGGATTTCTTCCAGAACGGATTGCTGGATTTGTTCACCGATCAGAGCTGGAACAATCAGTTTTCTATAGAATTTTGGATTAGTATCATATAAGAAGACCAAAACATCAAAGCTGAATGGCTTTTTGTCAGTATTCCTGTCTTTTCTGTAAACACTTTCTTTATTTTATGCTTTTGTGTTGATGTGACAGCCAAAATAGTTCACTTTATCTACATCTTTTTGACCTCTGATTTAAAACTACACTCTTACAGTCCAAATCAGTATTTCAAAATAAAAGCATGGCTGTGAGATGGCGATTTTATGCTTGTCGAAGGATTGATTGTATGTTTTTCATGATTCAGGTTTTTCTGCTTTATCTGCATACAGTTCTTCTGAAATGTTCTATATTTCCTTTTTAGTTTTTAGTATTTTGCCGACCTCCTGTGTTTGCTCCCTTTGTGTCTCGATGCACTTAAATCATTTATGCTGCGACTCAATTTCTCTTGAACCTACAGTTCAAGTCTTAGAGCCATATAAGTCACCTGACATCAAACATGGTTATCATTCCAGTTTAAATAAGTGTCTGTGGTCCAGATAAATACAATAAGACCAAAAATAGAATTTCCTATTGCACTGTTGTCCCATTTTTATTGAAGAATTTTCAAGACGTTTTTTTAATTTTAGGATTCATTTATAACAAGCAGATTCACACTGCGTCAGTGTGGCCTCTTTTCAACAATATTGGTTATCCCACAGTTTTTCTTGACCTCAGTGCCACTTAAACGTCCCCAAAAACTTTTATCTGAAAAGTGGATTAGCATCTACACTTGTACTTAAAGACATGTACCAGCCTGGTGTCTGGTTTGAAGTATAATTGAAAATTTCCACGTCACTCCACTTTGACTTTGTAACCGTTTAAAAATGTGACATCTTAATGTCCTTATCATATCTCCACACTTCTACTGTGAAGTATTATTGTTTTGTTTTTCTGTTTCAGAGGTTTTATTTCCTAAAATACAGAAGTCCTAAGTGGACATGCATCTAAACATTTTATTTTATTCACTAAACTTGATAATCTGACTAAACCTAAACTGATAACAAGCAAATTTAAAACTATTCTCTAAAGATTTTGACGTATTTTCCCTGTTTAATTTGGGTAGTAAAACTGGTTTGTTACCTGATTTTAAGTTAATTGATCTTGGAAAAACAAAAAAGCAACAAGTAACTCATTATCAGAGGAGAGTCAGGGTTGAGATAACAAGATAGATGTCAAGATCCCAAGAAAACAACCAAAATGTAATTAAACGGATGAACAGAGTAAAATATTTTGTATATATGTGTGTCCACTTTGGGTTTCCGTACTAAAAGGATGAATTTGAAAGATTTTTTCAGTTCTTACATTTCATTATGCTGGTATTAATATTTTGAGCCCTCTGTGATGTAATTGCATGTGTCGTCCTCAGTGTGGCAGTGTTGCATTTCTTCAGCGCTAACAGCAGTGCAGGTACCCTCCACACTGTGGGATTTCCACTGTTTTTTTTTCTTTCTGTTTTCAGCATTGGAGATGAAGACTGGTTGTATGACTGCGGGGAAAAGATGTGATGTTTTTTTTAAAGTAGAATTGCTGGACATGTGTAATGACATTTCTGTTATCCAAACCTTGGTACTTCTTGTGTCAGTTTACTTTTAAGGATTGTGACCACATTCCGTATTGTTTTTGATTAACAGTTCCTACCATTTAAAAGTCTTTTCGTAAAGATGTTTCAGACTGGTTCAACAAACAGATCAAACTAGACTGTTGTATTGAAGAACAAGTTTCTTGCTTTTCCCTCTCTTGTATGCTGATTTGTTTTTCTCAATTTGTTGTAAGTTTTAATCCCCTGAGGATTAATTGTACATGTAACTATTGACAGATTTTGCGCCTTAAGTAAAAGAGAAAAAGTTCACTTCTTTGTTACAGTATTGCCTGCAAAGGCCTCTCCCTGAACGTTTGTGACTCTCTCACTGAACTTGTGAACAAACGGCAGAATTGCAAATGTTTCAATGAAAGAAGTGTGCAGAACTGAAAAAAAAAATTCCTGTATCTTAGGAGAGCAGGTCTCTCCGGAGAACAAAATCTGATTTTAAATAATTATTTTTTAATCCATTTGCTCTGTCAAACTGCTCATATGGCCACTTTCTGTGTCTTTTAATACACGGCGTCTTTCTGTTGATATTGGCTGTTTGTAGAAACTTTATATTGAATAAGCTACATTTAATTCCATCATATTTTATTTCATTTTTCTCCTTTACAGCAGTGTATTGCACAAGTGATGTGTCCAATATATATGATAGGCACTTCTTTTTCTTGTGTGTAAATCTCTGTGTTCATTGTTAATCTGTATCAGTTGCTCATGCCAAAATGCTAAGCTTTTATTTTACAGCATTGAATATATGCCACTGTGTTTTATAATTATGCAAGATGAAAGATTCAAAATTCACTTGATTCTGAGTGCCTTCTGTCCCATGCGCAGGCGTTTATAAGCAACAAGGAAAAAAGCTTGAATCTTTGTATACAGAGGCTCAAAGAAGACATGCATTCATACATGTTCTCAGTATTCCAGTGCCAATGACTTTTTCCTCTGGAGATCATTTCTAATTTATCTCATTATCTTGGGTTTTTAACACTTGTTTCCCTAAACGGGTTATTCTTGGTCATTTTCTCAAGATCTTGGGAAATTAACAAAAGGGAATCAGCTTTGTAAGTCAAAATATAAAAAAAAACAGACCAAATTTACCCATTATCACAGGAAATCAAAGTAAAATAAAAACAGTGACTGTATGTTCACCTAGGGCTTCAGTAGTTGTTATTATTATACCAACTAAATTTCATTTTAAAATATGGCAGGCTGAGTTTGAAAAGACTAAGTCTGTTCTTTCTTGTGGTATTCAGAAGAAATAGAAGATTTAAGATTACTAGTAGTTCCTGTTCACAAAAGCCCTCTGAATATGTGCTTCTATAAACTTTACTTAGCTCCATTTCCCTGTAATTAAGGCTGAATTTCAGTTGTTTTCTTCAGATCTTGTATCGTTTATCCCTGGAAAACATTGCTTGCCTCCTGTGATGATAATTTAATTTTCTTGTTTTATTAATTCTTAAAATAAAAATCAGAAGAACTCATTATCATGGTAAAATCAGTGTTGTTAGCTTGAGATACTGAGATAAATAGGACAAGGTATTAAAAAAAGTTCAAATTTGGTTAGAAAGGGTCTAAGAGTGAAAAGGGGGTTGCCAGATGCTCTCTAAAAATAAAAATATTTTTAAATGCCTCAAATTGTACATTTTACCAATTTTTACAAAGATTTATATAGAATTTTTTAAATGTGCGAAGTAAAAAACATGTTCATTTGGTGAGATTTATACTAAAATCAAAGAAATATTTTAAAAATCCTTAAAATGTTAGTCTGGGCACAACTGTTACTGAATGTTTATGACTATGTTCAAAAATACCTTAACCACCCCCAGGCATGGTGGGGGTCCCGGGCCCCTGGCACCTTTATTTTGGCAGTGGCAGGCTGAAAAGGTTGGGATCCTCTGGTCTAAGATCTGTTGTTTGTCATAGTCTAATAAGGGTTTACTTTAATATCTTTTTTTTTCATGGAAATTGTATTTCAAATTTATTCTCAAAATTTAGACTTTATTCTCAAAATATTTCCTTTTTCACGTTGTTTTTATCTTCGCCACTGGTACTAATCCTCCTCCATACATTTTCAGGTGCTTAAAAGAAAGAAAAACAAAGCACTTGCTGTAGTAATAACTGCTTATGGAAGCCCTGAGAGGACACAATTCTAAACATTTGATTTTACACCCTTTTCCTGTAATTATCAGTACATCTCAGTTGTTTTCTTGATCTTTTATTTACTTCAAAATCAATGAGTTTTCTGGTGATATCTTGAGAAATCAACCGATTTTTAATGGTAAACCAGCGCTGTTTATTGATAGTAAGAAGAAAAATTCCTTGAGATCACACGAAAACACACAAAGCTTAGTTGTCACAGAAAAATTGAATGGAATAAAATGCATAGAAGCATGTCCTCCTCAGGCTTCTGTATTTTTTGTTATTTTACCTGTTTACAGATATAGATTTATTTTAACCAAATGGTTGAATGAGTGTGAGTTTGCTCTGTTGTTTTTTTTTTTTTTTCTTTTTGCAGTGACACTTGTTGTCTTAATCCCTGCTCAGAATAAACAGCAGACATGCCAGTCACATTTATTGATAGCCTGACTCTGTCATGCTGCAGTTTCATAATAGAGCCATCAGGGGGAGGGACTTCTGCCGACTCAAAAGCCTGATGGCGTTTCTGCAAGTGTCAGAAAACAACAGAGACGCCCAAAGGAGCAGCCTTGTGTTTGAGCTAAAGCCATGAGGGGAGCAGAGCGGCTGTAGGAGATGTGGGAGCTCATGCAAGTTTAGCATCAGATCTGCTTCTGACAGAAGGTGAGACAGATGGTTTCTTTGCTTCTAGCTTGTGGAGCGGCTCAAAGTGTGACAAGAAACTTCAGCAGATAGGAAGTTTGAGTTTTTTGAGTGTTTTTTCCAATGTATTTGCTTGTGTTTACAGTGTAAGACAAGATAAACCAACATTCTTTTAAGGGAAATTTGAATTGTCATAAAAAATGTGTTTTTATAGTTACAAAGCATGTTGCTGCCTTTTTCTATCAGACAAATGTTTTTCAACTATAGAACATTTCAGGTGTCCTTCCCTAATTTCTTTCAAGTTATACACTCCTGTCTTTACAGTTTAATAAAATGCATCAGCATTTTAGTGTAAGAAAAAGGCTTATACTTTTACTCTTCTGCTGTCAAGCCCTCTTCAAGCAGGTGAAAGTAGGTACAACTCTGATAAAGAATGCTTTTACAGCAAGCTGGAACATGCACTGCACATTTTCACTGCTTGGGTCAGAAGTGAACAGAACTTCCTCTGTGCATCTCTAGGGTTGGACTGGTGGAGAAAGGCACAGAGACCGGCTTTAGTGGCGAATCTTGAGGAGAAAAACTACGTCAATGAAGACACCAGGCATGGCTGTGTTCAAACAACAGAATGTGGAGGACTTCTATGAAATGAGGGAACTTCTGGGGAGGTGAGTGCGAATACAGAGAAAATGATCCTCTTCAATTTGTATGAGTCAGAGAGTGATTCAGCTCTGGCCTTGAAAAAGTGGTCCTCGTGTGTGATCTTTGGTATGCAAACAGCATGTGGCCTGTTAAAGCATGAAACAGGGAGTGTCTCTGTGTTTAAGTTGGCTGAAGTTTACAATAAGAGATAAAGTACAACAGTCAAATGCACTCAAAGAAAACAGGCTGGGTTTGGGCACGCCATGTTCAATCCAGGAAGGAGAATCCAGTTTGATTTACAGCTTTTGCAAAGGCTGATTCAGGGCGGTGGATCAGTGTGTTGAAGTTACATGTGAAGGAGGAGTGTGTGCTGTGCAGACATCAAGGTACCTGCCCCTTGGGGAAATGAATGAAGCAACTTCGCAGATTGCAGTATGAATTGAGGAAGCTGCAAATCCATTTTGCAGAGAGGGACAGCTTGGGCATGTGCGGCACTTAGTGACAGATTGAGAGGTTGTGAAAGGAGGGTGTATAACCTCTGACCTTTTAGCACCAGTCAAAATATACACAGTGTCGAGGGATTGACTGTACAGCTTCTATGACACACCCAAACAGGACAAACCAAGGCCTGCTTGTGAAATGGAAGATCAAGCTGCATTTAGTCATCTACAGAAGAGGGGTTTGATGCCCTACATTTACACTGTGTGTTTTATTGGAGACTCCTTGTACATAGTGTGTTTAGAAATCAGTTTCTAAACTGGCTTTACATGGACTTTGATTGGTATTAATTTGCCATAACATAAAATATGCAATATTACAAGGATCCTTTGTTAATACCACATCAGAAATGTATGATTTTCCAACCCAACAGCCTTCTAAATTATGTAAAACATCAGAGATTGGTGATGACAGTGATATAATCATGATTTTTTTTGAAGATTTTTTGCTGCATGGAAGCACCTGTGTTTGATCAGCAGCTTATCTCACATACTGATTCTATTTCCTCCTGTCTAACTCTTTGCTTTGGTTGTATTTACTCAAGATCAGTGGTTTTCAACTTCTAGGTCCGGACCCAAGACTGGGTAGCAGAGCAAATCTCAAGTTGTGTGTTTGGGAAAAATGGTGGCAAAATATCTATAAAGCACCTAAGTCCTTGTGGACATGCACCAATACAATTTATTTTACTCTTTTTTTTCATGAAAATGGGTACATTTGAATGTTTTCTCAGTATTTCAATTCATTTACCTCCATTTTATGCAACATCAAGCTGCTTTTCCTATGATAATATGGTAATTTTTCAAGATCTCTGGAAATTGACAAAAATTACCTGTATTCATTCGGAAGTAGGATGTAAAACATGTTGATTTTCTCCTGTCTCTTTTTCCACTCATATATTTTATTGTCATTAAATAAACAAGCATTTTTTTTTTAACCTTTTTTTTAACAAACTTTTTTTTAATTTGGGTTGCAAATTTGTAATTGAAGAAACTGGTGGGTCCTGAAGCTAGACAAATAGAAAACCACTGCTCTACGTGAACGTTGTAACATTTAACATTGCCAGTCTGTTCTCAAATTAAAATTCATTCTTATTACTGACTCTACACAAATCATAAATGTGATTTTCCTTAATAAATACATTCATTGCTGCCTTTATAAGTAGGTATGTAAATAGATACTCAACCTAATATATAATATGTATCATTATACTGGGCTCATTTTACAAAATTAGCCATATTTTTTCAGAGATTGTGGTGAATTCTTGGTTAAGCATAATTTGCTCAATTTGCTTACAAAAAAATATTTATTTTCTTATTTGTAATTTTATGTAATCATTTTTAATTTTGATGTTGTATAGTTCCTCATATTTATTGCATTGGGGATCATCAAATTGCTCTGTAAAATTTAAATGTATTTAAAATCATATTAAACCCTAAAAGGGGTATCTTTAGACAGACCATGAAAGGCATGTAAACGTAGTGTTTGAACACTAGTATTTAATACCTCTGTCAAGATAAACTGAAACTTTCTGTGGTCTAAAGCCGCAGCGGAAAGAGGAACTGCTTTTTCAGTCATAAAAGGTCTCTGAGAATTTTGTCACCAAGTATCAGACGGAGTTTGTGCGTGTAGTTTTTGTGTGGTGTTTTAAAAGCTCTGTAATATGTTGAGGAGGAGGTGGCGGCCCACCCTACCCACATGTTTTGAGAGCATCATGGGTTCTTATCTCTCATTTAACGTCACAAAGAAAATGTTGCGCAATATTACTCAGTGCCCCCTTGGGAGGTTGAGGAAATTTAATGTAGGACGGGGGGCAATAAATGATCCGTGTGGGGTATTTAACATGTCCTTTCCTCTGTGGAAATGTTTAGAGGCACTGGAAAGTTAGTTCATCATCCTGTCCTTCAGCTGACAGATTTTAACATAAAGGCTGATGTACTCAGTGTTTCTTTCCACCTCTGACGGAGACATTTGGTAAACCAATCCATAGAACAACCCTTTACTTAGCGTGTGAGGCATTTACTGATACTGTACAAGTGATGACACACATGTTGACACACAGTAGGAAGTGCTGTAGCTTGAGACCACAGCTGCTACCAGCCGACCCCCAACCAGACTGGTAGACTGTTACACAAGTGAGCGTCAAGGCAAGGCTGTGGTTCCTATAAAGAGGTGAGCTAAGTGACCTGCCTGTCAGCAATAACTCTTCTCTTGTCTATGTTTGGTCATGAAGCTGAGCAACATTTGCATGAAGCTTCAAAGTCACTGGCTCTGAGTGAGAAAACATCATCTTCTTTAGTCATCTTCAAGTCACGACAGAAATTCACAGGATGCACAGCTGGACAGGAAGTACCATTGTCTTTACACGCCTAGACAAAAATGAAAGGCTTGTGAACTTCTGCCTTATTTTGAAACCTGTGCTGACATCATATTGATCATGAATCCTTCTTGAAGATGAACCTGGCTCACTCACAGGACCAAGTTTTAAATGTGAACAAATGATAGATTGGTGGCAATCATATTTCATAGACCTTTATTATCCACACACACCCAGCTGATTGGTCCCTGTAGAACCATGATCAGGTTAATATTGTTCTTGTTTGTTTTTTAATCAACCAAAAGAAACTGATAGCTTTTGACTGGGTCAGAAACTGCTGGTATAAAAAGGCAGGGCTGGACCAGCCCTTTCTTATTATTTTTTAAATTATTTATAACACATTACTTTGAATTTTGGTGGGACCTGTAGTAGTAACAGAAGGTATATTGAAGAAAAACATGCACTGTCTCTGAATGGGTTTATGTTTTTTCAGCCCAAATGTTAAAGCAGGCTGTCCCATTGACTTCTGTCATGTGAATGACACCCCTTTGACTCACTGATGATCTGAGAGGGGTCTGACTGCATCTGACAGCCACTCTCATGGGCCATTTATCTTAGGCCCCATCCACACTGAAACAAATTCAGGTGTATATGCAAAAGTTTTTTGTCCTATCAGTGTTTCATCCACACGGAAACAGTGTTTTGGGTGACTGTAAAAGATACTTTTTGAAAATGGGTCCCAGAGTGCATAAATCCATAAATGACTACCGTTTTGTCTCCATGTGGATGGCTATCCGCATCTTTCTTGGAACGATTACGTCACACAGCGTAGCTCTCTTTAAGGTACCTGCGCAGGTCCGGCTAAAACAATAATGGCAGACTACAGGGTTGTGTTCGTGCCGCAGAAGCTACTGAGCTTGTTATGGCTTTTACAGCAAAATCTGATGCTCCTTTACCACCACCGCAAAGCATATACACCATATGTTCTTAAATCAAATGCGGAGAACAACCAGAAGGGCAACTAGAAGAAAGTTTGTGTCAGTTTTCTGTGATCTTCTTCTTCTCCTTTGTTGCATTTCCGTGGCAGCGTTACAGCACCACTTACAGGCTTGGCATATGTGCTACAGCATTTTCAGTCATTTCAGTGGTTCCGTGTTTTTTCGCGGATATTTCCTGAAATGATTCCGTCTTTATGGAAAAAATTTTTAAAACGAAACAGCAATATATCGTTTTCGTCTCCGTGTTGATGGGACCTTAGAGGCCATCTCTGTAAAAGCAGAAAAACATGCTAAAACTTCAAAAATAAAATTGGAATAAATGTTCGTTTAGGGTAAGGATTACAAAAATGTTTAATAAAGCTGTAAATAGTCTGCTTACAGGAAAGAACTTGTCCCCCACGAAAACACTCTTATGCCGCAAGCATAGCTTACGTAGCTCCATTAAGTTGCATATGCTACATAGATAGCAAAGCTACATAGAGAACGCTGCTATGTAGCTAATGTAGCTAAAGCTAAGCTCAAAAAGCAGCTACGTAACTAAGTTATCTACACAGCTAAGTTAGCTATGTTTGCTAACGCTCACACTGTTAGAGCTAACTCAGCTGCACCAGCTATGCAGTAACATTAATTATGTAGCTAGCATAGCTATGTTATCCACTTTCACTTTGCATTGGACACTTGGAGGCATCATTCTTACCTTTGTAGGTAAACAGTATAGACATCCATTACCTGCGTACATGGAAAGAGAGGTTGGCTGTACATTGTAGTCCATCTGTGGGAAAGAACAAACATAGGCCAGAATTGTTCTTTATGATATTTTTATTTTCTAGACATACCATGCAAATGTGAGAAAAAGGAAATGAATTAGAGAAATGTTTGTATTTTGCAGAAGTAGCTGTCCGTTGACAGGAAGCATGACGGCAGAGAGAAGCGTGTAAGACCACAGCCTTCACACTCTGTGGTGTTGAAGTGAAAAGAGCAGACAGTCGTGATGCAGAGAGGTGCTAAAGATGAAGACAGTAAAGTGCTATACTTTCTCCAAAAGGATTTACTGTATGCTGAGTATGTATAGCACAGACAGCAGGCATAAATATACAAGGAGGAATGAGAAAGCGTGGAGTTGGCTCCGAGGAACCGACATTCCTGCTGTTCAGTGGGTGAAAGATGCGTTTATTCAGTACAGTCTCAAAGAGGGAACTCGCTGACTTGTTCCCAGAGTTCCCAACTGACAGAGGTCATCCTGTTTCTGACACCTTGCTACTGCAATGATGCTCTGATTGCAGTGGACAACTTCAAAACAAGTGGGAATCCAGAGAGTCCTGCTCACTTCCATGACATGAATGATGAGTTATTTAGCAATGAAAGGAGATAAAGCGACAGTTACACTTTGTTTTGGTTTTAACAGTAGAAAATACATTTTCTGAAAAGATGAGTCACGTTTAATCACCAATGTCAGGGGCAGTAGGGGACCCGCCTTGGTCAGTTTTTGAAGCTTTCTTTGTTGCCGTCCTGAAGGTTGTTCACTTGTGAAATGTGTTTAAAATCTGGGCAGGCGCCACTTGTCCAAGAATTCCTCCAACCTTGGCTGTGGATAATGACCTTCAGCTGTTGAAAGTGGAAACTCTGTGGGGAGATAGTGCTTTCAGCCCCACTGGCTGGCTTAGAGCTAAGACAGACGGCACGCCCGGCCCGGTGTGGAATACCACTCCCAGCATCATGATCTATCTACCCTTCATAACAACATCATATAGAGTCCATGCATTGACATTTACGGTGTTGCACTTTTCACGTTAGATCCACAACACTCACCAGGACAGGTATCTCTGTTCAGTCTTGATCTACAGACAAATCAAGGGCATTGTAGCTGCTCCTACTATGTCAAAGCTGCTCCCTATGGGGTGATCAATGCATGTTTTTACAGGAGGAATTCATTGAGTGACATCCCCACCTCTTCAGTTCACACATTATCGTACTCATGTCTAACAGGGTCAGTCTTTTAGGGATGTCTCAGGGGTGGAAATGTCCTGTGAATAGAACAGATAGAGGGAGCGTTTCAGATTCCACCCACACTCTGCACAATGAGTATGAGTGACTCTTTGAGACTATTGTTACTAGCAGAGCCTCACATGTTCACACTGAAATCTGATCTCATTATTGTTTTTGTTATCTTATTATGAAACAAATTAGATTGCTAAAAACTTGGAATGTAACCAAACATGATATAAAATTTTAACAGAAACATCTGTTCATCTTATGCAATCAAGTGCAGGCGCTCTGCAACTTAAACCGCTTTATATGTGGGAGAATGTAATCAATCTCTGTCCTACACTGCAAACTCAAACCTAAGCATGTGTTTTTGCATGGTTTCTACTATAAAATGTCATAATACCCTCCTACTATCAAATTACCCACTTACATAACATGTTTGCATATGGTGCCTATAAAAAGTATTCACCCCCTTGGATGTTTTACCCTTTTATTGACTTTATGAATCAATCATGGCCAATATAACTTGGCTTTTTTGACAAAAATGATCAAAATTAAACCTATTTAATGTCAAAGTAAATATGGATTTTCTAAAGTAACATCTTCCTTGCAAAACTGCTTAAGCTCTGTCAGGTTGCCTGGAGATTGGGCATGAACAGCCCTTTTGAAATCCAGGCACAAATTGACACAAATTTGACTCGTCCACTCCAGGACATTTTCCTTGTTGTCTTTAAAGCATTTCTGTGTAACTTTCACTGTAAGCTTCAGGTCATTGTCTTGCTGGAAAGGCCGTAGTTCTCTTGCAACTGAATAAGATTGTCATCGAGGATTTTCCTACATTTGCCCCATTCATTTTACCCTCTCTCCTCACAAGCCTTCCAGGGCTGGCTGCCGAGAAGCATCCCCACAGCATGATGCTGCCACCACTGTGCTTCACAGTAAGAATGGTGAGGATGGTATCTGCCAAACATAGAATCTTGTCAGATGGCCAAAAAAATACCATTTTGGTCTCATCAGACCACAGAACTTTCTTCCACTTAACCATGGAGTCTCCCACGTGTTTATGGCAAACTCTGGTCAAGATTTGATATGAGTTTTCTTCAACAGTAACTCTTTCTTTGCTACTCTCCCATAAAGCTTTGACTAGTGAAGCGCCCAGGCAACAGTTGTATGCGGAGTCTCTCCCATCTCAGCTGCTGGAGCCTCTCTTACTAGTCTCCTTCTTTACTATACTTTTCACCAACTTTTCTTCTTTGAGTTGCCTGGAGTGTTCTTTTGTCTTCATGGTGTAATGGTTGCCAGGAATACTGGTTAACCAGTGACTTGACCTTCCAAACACAGGTGTTTTTATACTACAATCACTTGAGACAATATCACTGGACTCTGGTGATCCCTATTTAACAAATTGTGAGACTACTAGCACTAATTGGCTGGACATCTGTTGAATTAGGTCCATCATTTTAAAGGGGGTGAATATTAATGCTGTCACTTATTGTACTTTACATGTTTTTATTTAATTGGCATTACCTTGCAGAAATCTGTTTTCACTTTGACATCAAAGAGATTTTTTTGGGGAAAAAAAGCCTAACTATATTGACTATGACAGCTTTATATCATTAATAAATGGGTTAAACATCCAAGGGGGAAAATACTTTTTGATAGGAACTGTATTAGAGTGGACTCACACTATGCAAATTGTGCCATGCCCAAGCACATTTGAACCCCAAGTTCCTGCTTGACTAATGTAAGTGCTCTTTACCATGTTTAAACAATGTACACTTCCTTGGCTCTGGCATCGATGGAAGAAGTGGGATTCAGCACAGTGTGCTTCTCATGCACAAGCAAAAGCATGGGCGACTAAAATCTTGTGTGTGTCATATGATGACATATGTACAAAAGATAACTGGGCTCAGGACTGAAACAGTGAGAGCAGCAAGGAAATAATCTTGCCTTACAATACAGGCCAACTGGGCCTCATGTCCTAAGACAATTAATAATGTACATTAAAAAAAAAACAAGAAATAAGGCCTGCATTGCTTGTAGTAGGTAAACAAACTCGAAGGCAGTTTTCACATGTTAAGAGTCTTGGACTGAGACCATGATTTGATTTCATAATAGTATATGTTCTTCCAAACATTTTGTCCCTCCAAAGTAAAAGTTGTCAAAGATATGGGGGTTGCATGGTCAAAGGTCCCTTTAGTCTTGTTGTTTTTGAGTGAGGTAACTGAGCTAACAGTCTCCAGTGGAGCTGTTCGCTGATGTGATTGTAAAACTGACTGAGAAGAGGAGAGGGTGTGCCTCAAAGACAGCACACTGGCTCTAAATCCCACATTAATGCAGCAAAGAAAATTTTAAAAGAGTAAGAGGGGGTTCTTTAAACTAAAACTACTATTAGTGTTGTGTCTCATCCATTTGCAATGAACTCAAGACAGCTGTTTAAAGGGGTAAACTTTGTGAAACTATTGTTGCATGGTGCATCTGGACACAGCTCCAGCTCAGCAAAGAGGCAGCAGGTAGAGGTCTAACTTGTAGGATGAAGCTATTCTTAGCCCTCTAGACAAAGAGATGATAGTGGACACAGACTGGACAGCCTCTCACAGCCACCCTGAAATCTCTGTGAGGACAGTTATGTCCCAAATATATGAAAAGCCTGCCAGTTATTATCTATTTCCTTTCTGTGTCTTCTTCACACTGTCTAAAAATACAATGTGCCTGAATGTAGCAGGGGAGAAAGTGAAGAGTAAACTGTTTGCATACTTGACTTAATGCTCCTCTTCTCTCTGTCAAAGATAATGTTCATCTTCCCCACTCAGAGAGTCTTTGCCAGCTCTGCCAACACCATCGCCCTCCATTCCCTCAGTGGCCCATTAATGAGGGATTTCTGACTGAGAGGATTGTTTTAATATAAAGCGTGGGCAGGTTAGCACACAGCAGCAGGAAGTGTGTAAAGCGGCAGGGCTTAGTCAGGTCTGAGATAACAAGTGCTAGTCTGATAGTAAAGCCATGGAGACTAAGCACACGTATTTGACTGGGCAGCAGGGCTGGAAAACACTTGTGCACTTCTCTTTCAGTCTGCCAGTGGGTCAATTATGAGTAAAATGACAGTGCAGCTATGGCGAGTATCTATCTATTTCCTGGGGTTGAGGTCAGGGCTCTGCGTGGGCCAGTCAAGTTTCTCCATGAATCAAACTATGTCTTATAGTCCTTGCTTTGTGCACTGGAGCACAGTTATAGGTTGTTTCCACCAAACGGTCCGGCTCAGTTTGGTGTGGAACAGCACGCTTTTTCTTTTGCGTTTCCATAGAGCAAAAGATGGAAAGGGTCCCAAAAAACTGACCCATATACCATCTCACTTTTTGGCACCCTTCCATAGGGGTACCAATCTCACCAAACCATCCCAAAAAGGTGGAGCTACACAAACAACAAAAGGGGGTTGCACTGATGTTACATCAGTGCGCAACACAGCTGCTTGGCTCCGGGCTGCAAAACACGGAAGTCAGCTCAGTGAGGAGCAAGCGAAAACGGGTGAAAAGCAGACTAATATCTGCTTAAATTGTGGATATTTGGACTCGATCGTTTCCTTGTCCGTGGATATTGATTTCTGGCCACAAATCAAGTTTCCTGACGTTTATCTGGACCTGGTTGCAAGTATGGAAACCCATTACATGAAGCTCCCACCACACAGTTTTTGTGCTTACATCAATGACAGAGGAAGTTCAGAACACTTCAGCTATTGATTCAGCAGAGCGTTGGCCACTTTTACACACCATGCACCTTAGCAGTCACTGACCCTGCTCTATGATGGTCTGCCGCTTTGTGGCTGAGCTGCTGTTGTTCCTAAACGCTTCCACTTTCTAATAATATCACTTACAGCTGACTGTAGAATATCCAGCAGGGATTTTATTTCAAAAAACTGAAACTGAGACTACAGTTCACACAGGCTCACCAAAATTGAACAATAGAAGATTGAAAAAATGTTTGATGATTCTCAATTTCAGCAGGGACATTCAGATGGTAGGGCCAGAATTCAGCACAAACAACATAAAAGCATGGATCTATCCTGGGCACCTTAGTATTGATTGAGCACCGTCTGAACGCCACAGCCAACGTAAGTATTGCTGCTGACCATGTCAGTCCCTCTGTACACTGTGTGTCCATCTTCTTATGGCTGTTGTGGGTATTTATAAGTCTCCTGTGGCTGTTTTTCCTCTGCTCTTTTAAACCAGTACTGCAGGGGCCCCATGTGTCAACAAAGCTGTCTATCATTACATTTTGACCTTTTATGTAGCATCATAGCATCTAAGAAAAACTGAACTCTTGGATATAAATCAGCACTATAAAAACCTACTTTAAAACCACTTAAAATCTGAGGAGCCCACTGGCAGGCCTGCAGATTTTTGTAACTATTCAGTTATTTAAGAAGTGATTGCTCATAGATATACCACAAGCTACTTAATGACAAAGTTCAGATTCTCAGGATTCTGACAATGTTAACTGTTTCAGGATAAAACCAACCCCAGCAGCCTCAATTAATGCATTTGTCAGGCTACAAACAAACAAACAATAGTTAAAGGGCCACAGCTCACCATTAGAAGCTTCCCTGTACTCTCCTGATCATAATATTGCATCAAAAACAGTCCTGCTAGATCAGAGCAAGTCCCCACAATCTTAAACCATGGACTGGTGTTGTATAATTTCAAATTTGCCCTTGTTTTTCTCCATACCCCACTGTATTTGCTGTAATTTTTTTCCAGGCAATTATTAGCAATGCTGTATAGAAAAATGTCTGCCAACCTGGATCTTTTTGGAGTGTCCAGTTGAAAAAATTCTGGTCTCATAAAAACAGGTCAACTGGACCAAAGCATGAAGCCTTTGAACCTGAACTAGCTAAGACTTCATACTTTGGTCCAGTTGAGTTTTCCAGCTAATACCTCCCAGTTATGGCCATCTACAGGGCTCTGTTTCACAATACAAATTCAGACAGGAAACTTATATATATATATATATATATATATATTTATATATATATATATTTTTTTTTTTTTTCCTCATGTTATTCAACACCAGAAGAAGCTACAGTGAGTCAGTTCACAGTTTGAGAAGAAACTTTAGAGCATTACCTTTCTAAAGACATCTTGTTCGTGAATGTACTCCAAATGGTTAAAACCCAGTATTGAACCCAGTGTGGCTATTCCTGGATAGGCGTTTTTGACTGATTTTACTCAGAATTCTCCACTGAAGCTATGATTTAGACATAAAAATACTTTTACATGTAATAATTGCTTTTTTTTATGCATGTCCTATTTGCTGACATGAAGGAGGATTTTATGACTTGTATTGCAGCCAGCTGGTCGAGGAGGCTCCCAATTTATTGGCTTGACTCTTGTGGATCTGTCATGTGCTTTCAGTTTTTTTATGTGTTCTGTCATTTATGCAAGAATGTCAATAAATGATTTAGATAGAAAGATCGAAATTCATGAAATACATGTAACAACCATTTATTTAACTAACTCATGCAATAAGAGCCAAGTGAAACAATAGTCTAGTGAAAGATAATCTCCCAGCCACACCTCTGTAATGAAATACTTAAGAGTTTTGGGATTTTTTTGTTGGATTGATGAGCCAAAGATGGCTTGAAATTTGGCAGGAAGGTTGTTGGAGTAGGAGGACAGCAGCTCTGTCTACACAGTCGGTGGACAGAGCCGGCTGATTGTTCTCAGTTTGTCTGGGAAACAGGAAGTGGTGGACTAAACCTCAATTTTTCATCTGGTTTTGACACATGACTTCCTCCCTGACATCTTTTTTCACCCCTACAGCATCCTGTAGTAAACTGTGAAAAGTTTCATGAGGGAGCATTCTGTATTTAAAAAATATGAGCCAAAACAATACTGAACGTTTAAGCTTAAAAACTTCTCTTTTGTGTCTGCAGTGGGCAGTTTGCAATCGTCAAACGCTGTATAGAGAAGAGCACGGGCGTTGAATATGCAGCAAAGTTCATCAAGAAGAGACAGAGTCGGGGCAGCAGACGTGGAGTAAAGAGAGAGGAGATTGAGAGGGAAGTCAACATCCTGCAGCAGCTTCAGCACCCTAACATTATCTCGCTACACGACATGTTTGAGAACCGCACAGATGTTGTGCTTATCCTTGAACTGTAAGTTACTTCATTATTTAACCAAACATTACAACAAATTAAGAATTGCTAGTGTGAACACCAATGTTACAGCTAAAAACATCTTCAAAAAGTATTTTTTGCATATTGATATTGATTGATCATTATTTGTATAGCTATGTCCACGTGAGTTTATTTCTGTGTTCATAGCTTGTTTGTTGAACCTGTGTTTGCTAAAACCCTTGCCGGGATCATGTGCCACAAAGAATCAAACATCTTTCACACAGTCAATAAAGCTTGTGTTGAAAAGGGGCCTCATCCCGGGTCCAGAGAGTGCCTGGGAACATGGAGGACACAGTTAGGACTAAATGAAAGCCCTAAGCAGCTGGGGTGAACTGACAGACAGAGCAGTTCCTGTTATATTCAGGATCACACACTGTACATTATTCAGCCTATAATTTTTTCATTGTGTGGATATAAAAGAACATCATGTTTGTTCACCATAATCACTCTGTGGTCATTTTTCTCTGACATCATGCTCACGGTGGGAAGCTAAAAATGAGTTTACTATTGTAAACCTGAAAAACTGTGATCATTTGTCATCTTCTGGTGAACTGATAAACTTAGAATACAGTTGACAGTTGAAATATGGAGAAATCTTTGCCAAGGTTTTATATTAAAACAACAAAGATTTGATAACCTATCGCCCACTATCACACAATGGCTAACGCTAGCATCCCTAGCACTCCAATAGCTATTATTTGTTGGCTAGGAACTAAAAGACAACATTTAGAAACATTAGAAACAGTGAGAGAAGCTCATCTACCTTTTTAAATAACTTTAATTATCGATAGCCTAAGTGCTAAATGTTAACATTAGCTGTTGGTGGGTAAGATGTTGGCTTAACTTGAACTGGTCGGATTTCCTTAAAGATTGTAACAACCAGTCATTTTTTTCATTATCTTTTTGTGTACTGAGCAAATTAAAAGCATCAGGATTTTATAAAAAACCAAAGGACTCCAACAAACCTTAGGATGAAATAACAGGTCCATAAACACCGATACCCACTAGTAGGATAGCAGCTAGCTAACACAAGCAAGTCACTTCAAAACTAATTTTAAGATGCGTCAGAATCAAATGTAATGTCATCTGAATTGAGTTAACTAGTCTGATTTACTGAAATTAGAAATTAGAAATTGTCACTTTAGCTTTGTTAGCTTTAGCCAGAGCAAACATAGCTATGTTAGCTATGTTTTAGCATAACTTCATTAGTTAATGGGGCTAAGTAAGCTTTAGCAATGTGATTGGTAGAAAACTTAGTTAGAGCTAACGTAGCTATGTAGATAACATACCTACCAGCTTACATAGCTGCTATGTGAGCATAGCTAGCTCATTTAGCCTCATAGCTATGTTAGCTATGTAGCTACGTTAGTACTAGCTAAGTTAGCTTAAGCAACTAAGCTATGCAGATAATATAGATGTCTAGCTTATGTAAGCTACTAAGATAACACTTACATAGATAACATTGATATGCAGCTTATGTGTCTGCTTTCTGAACTTTGTTTTAGCCACTTCAGCTACATTAACTGTTATCTACATAACTCATACAGCTAAAGGAGCTGTGTATGCTAAGCTTGCTGCGTTAGAATATTTTCATGGAGGACAAGCTATTCGTAAAGCAGACTGTTTACTCAGCTTTATTCAACATTTTGTAATCAGGTTTTAGCTCTTATACATTGTTGTAAACAGGTACAGAGTGACTGAGGCCATAATATGTCAGTCCAACTCATAGTCAACAGACTCAAATTGTTTATGCTAAGCAAATATCTAAAACATCCAGCACTTAGAGCATCCAAATCCTTAGCGCTCACTTAAGATAAGATTCAAGAGTGCCCATGCTCCTGATAATCTGAGCACACAGGATGAGCTTTTAAGTGTGTGCTTGTGTGTGTATGTGTGTTACAGTGTTTCTGGAGGAGAACTGTTCGATTTCTTGGCTCAGAAGGAATCTCTCAGTGAGGAAGAGGCCACCCAGTTCATCAAACAGATCCTTGATGGAGTCCAGTACCTCCACTCCAAAAGAATCACACATTTTGATCTTAAGGTAAGAAAAAAACATCTGTGTAATGAGAATCTATTTATGTCCTATGGAGAAGATCGTATACCCAGAACTGAATGTACATGCAGGCTGTAACAGTTCTTTAATGTCAATTATATATAGCAGGTGTCTAATGTATGTGCCGGTAGAGTCTGAATCACACATCCTTCCTGTTTTCTGTGGCAGACATCCAAACACTCAGATACAGACACCAAAAGGTTATCTCATCACTTTTAGAGAGCAGTCGCCCACACCGCTCTGATAGTTGCTGTCCTGTTTTTTTTCTGCAGCGCCTCTTCACTTTTGGGGCTTTTTGTTTGGTATTTAAGGAGAAAAAAGGAAAGAATTCAAATCATACCTGCCTGAGGCCTTGACCTTTAGTTTACAATGGCAGATCTGTGTGCTCATTTGTGCTGAATGTTGTCTGTAAAATCAGATTGGTTAACTGAGGAGAATGTGATTGTCTGTCTGGGCTGCATGTCCTGTGACCTTTTGACTATATTGATTTATCAGGATGCAGAGCAACATGATGACGTCTGAATCTGTGCACGTTGCACAATCATGTTGAGGTTTTGACATTTTAGTAGGACTCATTTGTTTTCTGTGACTCATATGAGAAGATTTCTATCACTTTCACAGTTGTATGCTTAAAAAACCACCTTCTCTTAATTAACTATGCTGCAAGTGCAACTATTTCTAAAAGTCAGATACACAAATGGCTCTTCTTTCTTGAATAAACATGTTTTTTTTTTACTCATTTTAAACTGTCTAAAGGTTGAAATGAATTATGAAACTTTGTTTATTACAAGGGGATGTGTGCTGAACTGTTATCTTGCTAGCTCTGAGTCTAATAAAGTCATTTCCTGTTGACACTTGGACACCCCAGCTCCCACATCCTTGACAAAGTCTTGCAGATGCCGCCTGTACCAGTCATTTATCAAGTTGGTGAGGCTTGAATAGATATGGAAGCCTTGGATGGACATACATTTTTATGTTTTATTCTATTCCATTTACCATAAGTATTATTCTGTTGTTTTCATAAGATCTCCACTCATTTATTGCTATTCTCCAAATAACAACACAGATTTTTCTAGTAATTCCAAGTTATTCCCAGTCTTTTTCTTGATATCTAAAGATCTGACCAACTTTCATGGTAACACAAGCATTGTAAATAGATGGAGAACTCAATGAAAATATTCAGTAATTGATCTTTGTCAAAGAAGAATGGACAAAAATGAATGGTAAAGATGTAAAATCATAATTATCACACTAACACGTATGACTGTCATCATGTTTTTCTTAAATGCTTGCACATAAGGCAGCATTCAACAGGTAACTTACCTTTCTTCAGATTATTTATGTATCAGCCACTCTTGGTATTAGTAAAACCTGCTAAACCAACATATGTCTGTCTTTTGTTCTTTTCTACTTCAGCCTGAAAACATAATGCTGCTTGATAGGAACGTTCGTCGACCCCACATCAAGCTCATAGACTTCGGACTGGCACACAAATTAGAAGCAGGGGCGGATTTCAAAAACATTTTTGGGACCCCTGAATTTGTTGGTAAGTCTTTTTTTATATCAGATATATGTGGGGCATTTTGTCATAAGGTTTTTGTGTGTGATGCAGGAGCATGTACTTTCCATTTTCAGCTCCAGAGATAGTTAACTACGAGCCGCTGGGATTGGAGGCAGACATGTGGTAAGAGCCTTTAATTATCTCTGACTCTGCTGTCTCTCATACAGGAAGCTTCAGAGCAGAAATTAAACTGACCTTTTACTGTTTTTTTTTTTTGTTACAGGAGCATTGGAGTCATCACATATATACTGTAAGTTTGGAGGGATTTTCAGTTATGGATGGGAATTTTAATGTCCCTGAAGAGATTATCATGGATTATCTAAGTGAGCATGTGAATGTTGTTTCAGATTGAGTGGCGCATCACCGTTCCTTGGTGACACAAAGCAGGAAACACTGGGAAACATTTCCGCCATGAACTATGATTTCGACGAGGAGCTTTTTAGTAGTACAAGTGAGCTGGCAAAGAGCTTCATCAGACAACTTCTAGAGAAGGACAAAAGGTAAAATAACTTGATCAAATGTGAAGTCTAACAACTCTAGTATAAAGCCCAGAATCATGGAATGGAAAAAAACTTCAACCTTTCCATCTGCTTCCACTTAATGACTTATCAAACATGCACACCAACCCAGTATTTCTCTAGTTTCTACTGATGATTAATATACATACCAAATTTAGTGGAAATAGCAACTGGTGGATCTATGCAGCCATTGAGCTTTAGGAGAGAGATGGTGGGAGAACAAGCAACACTATTCTGTTTAGAAGGTCATAACTTGATGATTTATTTGGGTAGATGTTTGCCATAGTAACGTTAAAAATGTGGCATATTATACCTTTAATATAATGTTGCCTCATTTATCTTAAAATTTGAATGGAAGGTGAACAAATTGCCAGACATCTAAAGTAAGGATTGAGGCACATTGCTTTAGTCTTTATACCCCGAATTAAACCAGCTACAATATAACTATCAGTGGACAAATATTGAGACAGGTGAAGCAATGTTCAGTAGACATCTTTTTGCCACTTTGAACTAATTTTTACCACTGTTATCCAATTTTTTGCCATTAATTGCCACTTTTAACCCATTTTTTTTGGCTTTTGTTCCCTCTTTTAATCCATTTTTGCCACTTTTAACCC
Organism: Cheilinus undulatus; assembly: GCF_018320785.1. Taxonomy (NCBI): domain Eukaryota; kingdom Metazoa; phylum Chordata; class Actinopteri; order Labriformes; family Labridae; genus Cheilinus; species Cheilinus undulatus. The sequence continues at coordinate 23,438,343 of NC_054873.1, read as the reverse complement.
CTTTTAAAGACAAAAGGCTCTTAAAAGGGTTTCCCTTTTTAAAAGGAAACCTTCATTATCAGACAGGTTCCTCTTGTTGGATAGATACTTGTATCTCTTGCATGTATATTGAACTAAAAAACTCACTAGATATCAGCATTTTGAGTAAATTTGAGTGTATAAACTCACCAGGAGGCTGCCATGTTTTGATTTGCGCTGGTGGTGTGATGTCACAGTTGTGCAGTGCTCCTCGCCGTTCCTATGCAGTAACCGCTGTTTCAGACTGGCAGCCAGTGTTAGGGCTGCATCTCACACATGGAGAATTTTAAAATTTGAAGTCTCTTCTATTTTTTATTTGCACCATGAGCACTTATTTTTCCATCTAGACCAGAAAATGATAAATACAGAGCCATATTTACCTTCTTGTAGCAAATATTTATGTCCACATCTGCAGTTTGAAATCTGTTTCTTGATGAACCAGATGAAGGCCAGGAGATAAAATGCATCTGTTTAATGAAGTTGTTCCCCAAACGTCTCCTCTTTATGAAGCTTTCTGTTTCCACACGGTTCAGGTAAACACAGTATGAAAGCACTTCCGGTTTATGCTTTTCAAAGTTAAAGTCCACTTTAGCATTTCTTTGTAGAAACTCCCATCGTATGTACATAATGCTTTTTATTTTGAAAAGCTCCCAGCATGCTTCCACTATACACTGAATCCAGTCAATTATAGGGAGTTTTATGGAGGTAAAAGGAGGAATGACAGAGCTTTGACAGCAGGGAGACAAAACCAACATGCAGCAAACTCAGCCTGGCATGAAAGCTGGCATGATAGCAACAGCTGCAAGCAGCAAAACCGTCTGAAGCAGTGGTTACTGCATAGGAACAGAGAGGAGCGCTCAAAGGGAGTGCTGCAGAACTGTGACGTCACACTACCAGCGTGGACCAAAACATGGCAGCCTCCTGGTGAGTTTATAAGCTCAAATTTACTCAAAATGCAGATATCTAGTGAGTTTTTTAGTCCAAAGAGATACAAAAACCTATCCAACAAGATGAACTTGTCTGATCATGCAGGGTTCCTTTTGAGAAAAGAGGATTACATGATCAAACAATTTTATACTACAGCATTAAACTGCATTGCCCAGCAGCGTCTCTTTCCCAACAGAAGCCCTAAATGGGCTTATGTGAATGCCTCTCTGTGTTGTCCAATTAGCATATTTTGACATTTTAATGAAATACTAAACATTGACATGCATACATGGACAACAACAAAGGCACCAAGCAATTGTGTGCTTTAAGATCACTACTACTGTATGGAGAAAGGCCTATAACCAGTTTTCACAAGGTTGTCTGTGATTGCCCTCAAAGTGAATTACTTCATTTAACAAACTCCCTAGCATCTTTTTTCTTAAGTTTGGTAATTCTATAATGTTACTTCCTCTAACTTTTGTTGCTCCCAAAGAAACCTAGAAGGTAATTCTTGACTAAAATGCGTAGTAGCCTAAAATGTACTCTGGCACTTGGCCACTTAGCCAAAAAAAACCCAAAATATTCCTGTGAAACTTTACTCTAAATCCATTCCTGAGAGGTTCATATCCTTATACATGACTTCTCACCAGCATACCTTGTGTCTTATGGAGCTGTGGGACTGTATTTACTCAGCTGCATTTTTTCTTTCCTTACCCTAGAAAAAGAATGACAGTACAAGACGCCCTTAACCATCACTGGATTAAGGTATGCACTCGATTTATGAGTACTATTGCATGATTTTGTGTTCTCAGTAACAGGCATGTAAAAGATGACTGTTTTGAATTAAAAAACAGATAACAGAAATATCCATTTTTATGATGTGCCAAAAACACTAACTTTTTACATATGTTCTGGCTTATTGAAAAGACACTTTGTCACAGTTATATTGTTGCTATCATTGCACCACACCCTTGGATATTTCCCCCACCCTTGACCAGTGGTGATGCTATACTCCACACATCTGTACAGCTGTTTTTTTGCTGTTTCATGTTATCATTGTGTCATCAAACTGAAGCAAGATTTCACTAAGTGTGTTTTTAACAGTCTGGAAAGTTGAGGAGGTCAACTCCAATGTTTGCTGCTCACATGCATGGGAATGTTGTTTTTTGCTGTGGCGTTTTCATCCTGTTTGGATACAAGCATGATGCCAGGAAACATAATGCTCTCAACAGGAATGTCCGCACTCTTACCTGCCATGGCTTTTCCGCTGTAGGGTCACACACTAACTCTACAGATCTGCCACATCTGCTGGGATATTCACAGCTGTGTGTGTTTTCAAGATGCAACAATGAGACAGCCTCTCACTAAGTGTCCCCCCTCCACCCTTCTGTCTGAAGTCCTGTGGCTGCATCAAGGAAGAGAATGCTGCACCAGAAGAAGAGAGAAAATCAGAGCAGCTGAAGACGAGTCGTTTAAAGGAGTACACTATCCATTCCCATTCCAGTGTGCCCCAGAACAACACATATGCAAACTTTGAGCGCTTTGCTCATGTAGTGGAGGATGTCAATCTGATGGAGATGGGATTGTCAGAGGTGGCAGGAGCCAGACACACCCTCCAGGCGGATATAGAGGCACTACTCTCTATCTACAATGATAAAGAGGCATGGTATAAGGAGGAAAGTGAGACCACAAGGAAGCAGCTGTCTCAGGTCCACTACCAGTTCCGTAAAATAGAGGCCACGAGGATGCTGCTGCAGGATGACATGAAAGCTATAGATACTAAACTAGAGAGCATCAGCGGCAAGTACAATCATAGGCAGAGTCGGCTGGACGCTTTGAGGCTGGAGCTGAACTCTGAGCTGCAGTGGCTGCAGGAAGTGATGAGCTCCTTGCATTCAGAGGGAGCCAGCGGCAGCATCCACATCAACAGCCTGAATAAGGACGTGAGGCAGGCGCTAAAGGAGCTGCTGCATCCGTCCTGCAAGAGGGAACTGTGTCCTGAGGCAAAACAGCCTCTGTCAGAGTCCAAGTCATATGAAGAGACACTTTCTTAAATGCTTGAGAAAATCTTAAAAAATCAGAGCTGTTTTTCAGCTGTACAAAACTGTAAATGTATAGCTTAGTCCTTTTTACTTTTCTTTTTCAACCTAAGGTACTGTGATATTACATTGCAGTAATAGTATGTATTTGATTTTGGAGTGACTTGTGTATTGGCTGTCTTGGTGAAGTAAATTGATGTGCTTTCATTGCTTTCCTAAGCTACACGAAGGACAGAGTTTGGCTTACCCTGGCATAGCACAAAAACAGGTTACCTTACACTATTCTAATGCTTGGTGAAACCACTTCAAGCACTTCTGTTGGCACTACTGAACATATTTTTGTCAAAGCTGCACAAAATCAGCATAGAAATGGTGAGTGGTGTTTTTACAGGCTGCTAGAGACAATTACATAAAGCTGTTAGTCATGCATATAGCTCCCCTTTACAAAAAGATGCAAGTATGAATTTATCTCAAACAAATAAATGTAGCTAGAGCATCAGTATACTGATAAGTACATTTTATTACGTATTCCCAGGTTAGCTGTTTCCCTTAGCTTCCAGCCTAAACTGAGCTAACTAAAGCTAAGCTAACTGTAGTGAGGCTTCTACTTCTTATTTCAGGGGTATAATATGCTAATTTTGTTATAGTAGATTTTGCACCTTTACACTAATCTCTCAGATAAAAACAAATCTCCTTTAGCACGTCACTTTCCTGTTTCCTCACTCCTCCCTCAGTGTTCTGATAGAAGGCAGCCATTTGCAAGACAGTCTGGCAACAGACCGCTCATCTCTGACGGCCACTCTCACAGACCGTTCATCTGAGCTACGGTATATCTCAGCAACGAAATACTTGCTAAAGCATTCAAAATAAAATCGCATTAAACTTTCTGTACAGGGTTAGGGTAAGAGTCAAGGTAATGGATAGAAAACCAAGAGCTAAAAGTCAAAATCTGACCTGTAAAACCTGATTAAAAACATTTGATACAGCCCGGTAAACAGTCTGCTCACAGAAAAAAAACTGTCACCATTGAAAACATTTTAATGCACCAAGCTTATCTTACATAGCTCAGTTAGCTGCATAAGCTATGTAGATAGCATAGCTACACAACTAACCGAGCTACATAGCTAACATATAGCTGCATAGCTAACGTAGGTGAAGCTAAGCTCCAAAGCAGCTACATAAGTTATGTAGCTCATTATCTACTTTAGCTGCATTTGCTAAAGCTCATGTTGCTATAGCTAATTTAGCTACAGATACCAGAGCTACATAGTTAATGTACCTAAAGCTAGGCTCAGAAGCAGCTTGCAACATTAATACATTAATTCGAGGCCAGTGTACATAAGCTTTAGCTAAAGGTTACAGAGCTGAAGTGAGCCACTGTTTGTGCTTCTAAAATGGGTCTATACATAATTAAACCCTGGATTAGACCTCTGACCCTTTTCTCTGTGTTATTTACAAAATTGTTCTTAGTCTGTAATGTTTGCATTGTGGTTGTTTCATGAAAGTAACTGCCAGACTTTGTTGAAGTTAAAGTTGTAGTTGAAAAAAAAAAATCTAAAACTGGAAATACATTGCACCAACAAATGATTGCACTTCCTCTTTGAGATATATTGTGTCTCAGTTGAACGGTCTCTGAAAGTGGCCATCAGAGATGTACAGTCTGTAGCCAGACCCCTCCCACCTTTTCTAAGATTGATCTCTGATCAGGTATGTAGCTCAAAGATGACTCAGTTCCTATTTCTTTTAAGTACTTAAAGACCAAAGAAAGTCTTTTTTAAATTCTGAAAGTCTATTGGTTCTAATGCAGTTGAACTCTGCCCTTTGAGTAGACAAGGCTATCTCTCTTCCTCTAAAGTGGGAGGTCTAATGTTTAAAGGAGAGGTCACTCAAAAAAAAAAAAAAAAAAAAAAAAAAAAATATTGGTCATTATTGAGCCTTTGAGCAACTCATGAAAAAGCTGAAGGAAGGCCATTCCATCAATGTGAACCCAGAGCTAAGAACAACAAAGCTGAGGGAATTTTGCCTCACTCTTTTTTAAAAAGTCTCTTTAACTAATATTTATTTAGAATATATTCGATTTTACTATATTTATGCTTACAATGTTGCATATCATATCTTTTCATAAATATCAAACTATTTCTTGAATTATTTTTATTGCATGATAGCAGAAATGTTCTTAACAGTAATGAACCTGTGTGTAGGCCAAACTCAAGAAAAGATTGCAGGTTGTAACCAGTTAGTTATTGCTCACCTTAGCATTCTTGTTGTAATTCTATGAAAATGTCACATTTATTTAAATCTGGTAATTGTACACAGATAATAAAAACATATCTATTATAAAAACTCATTTATGCCAGTAGATTCTCTTAAATTCAGCTCACTGGTTCTTTGACAAACAAATACACTAGTTTTATTTTGGACTTTGTTCAATGTGGAAGCCCTCCAAACAGCCATTCATTTTATTTTTCTTGTATGTTTCTCTCATTAAATATAAATTGTGTTTTTTTTTCTACAGTCCTGATTTATATATGTCTTTCCCTGTAATAATGAGTCAGCTTCTGGAGAGCTCAATAGAAGTGTTGATGGAGTAAACTAAAATATGTTGATGCGTGCTTTCAGAGAGCTTCAATAGTTGAAGCTGTTTCTTTCTTTTTTTGACAGGTAATGAATGACACTGATAATGAATGTATTTACTGTGTTCTGGGGAAAATACACAGGACTAAGCTGTATTTCTATATGATGGAATTTATGATTATTTTTTTTTGTTATCGATCAACTTTTTAAATCCCATTCTGATTTTTAAGAATGTGCATTAATAATGCTTTGTAAAATGGGTATCCATTTTTTTAAGTTACATTTGAAGTTATTTTTTAGATTTCTTTGTAGATTTAAATGTGCACTTTTGCTAAAGGTTGAATTTATTTATTTTAGAAATAAATCAATTTTCTTTCTTTCTTGGAGATGTAATTTAAGATGACTGTAAAGTGTTTTAGAATACATTCTAAAAATGGATCAGCTCATTTCTAGTGTGCTGTGATAGAGTCACACCTATGCATTTTTTTCACTGTTGTCTAAACACTGAAATAAATGTTCATCATTAAATGTTTCCTATTCTTATTCTGATGATATGATATGACTTCTAGTACATCCATTAACAGAATCAAACCAGTTCTTCACATACTTAATCATCTGACATTGACATAAAATGTTCTATTTCTGCTGTTTCGTTTCTGACTGTGTCTCTGCAGCCTCTGAATCCCAGACAGGCCATGGTGAAGAGGTTATCAGTGGTCAACTTGGAGAACTTCAGGAGACAGTACGCCAGGCGCAGGTGGAAGGTAAAATACAGGATTTCAAGTTCTTGACTGTGCTCTGTTTTTTTTTAAAGGTTGCTCTCAATTGATTTCATATTTCTTTTAAATGTTATCACTCAACAGCTATCATTCAGGATAGTGGCTTTGTGCAACCACTTAACCAAGATCATGAAGAAGGGCCACAAGCCTCCTGAGCAGGATGGGGTAAGAACTCAACAATACCCAAGTCTTAATATCTTTATGTCAGCAGATGTGCTAAAAGTAGATAGTACCTCATCCATTTTGATTACATTTTAGCTCCGAATTATGCATAATTTCAGTGTGCCTGATCTTACTGGTTGTTGGTGTTGTTGCTGTATACCAAGAGGCTAAAGGCCTGAAACATTCGACCTGCAGCATTTCCAGTGTGACATCTGCTATTGCTGTGATTAACTGTCTCCTTCAGAAACCAATTATCAACTCTTTCCAAAATTTCCTTACTGGAGCTTTTACCTTCAAAAAAGGATCATTTTTAAAGCTTCGGGAGTGATGTTAAATGCATTTTGTTATTTTCAGTTAGAGCCAGGCATCTGCTGTAACGCCAGAGTGTGGCATATGTTTGAGAGTGTAAGAACTTCTTCTAAACCGTCTCTCTGCAATAAGCAAATAAATGTCTTTCTCAAAATACCGACCCAGTATTTGAAAGGGGATGAGATGTCTTTTGCAGTATTTTTTTAAAAAAGTAATGCAGTGGCTAACATGCAATATGGCCTCTACCGGATCAGTGGGTTTAAGTGTTTGTTTTGGCGTGCTGTTATTCTAAACCCTCCTTTTATTATTTTGAGGGGCCCAGAGTGCTGTCATCATCTGTCACCACACAAACGACAGCTGCTCATTAACTCAAGCTTCGTATTTTTCAGAGGGATTGTGAAAGCGACAGAGAAGAAGAAGAAATCATCCAGAGGAGACCGAGGACCAGAAAGAGAAGCAGCACTTCCTGAGAGCAACAACCAACATCAGTTTGTTTCGTTCAGTGGTTTTCCAGTTGTTAAACAATGACTGCACCTTTTTGAGGCACATTTTGCAATAGTTAGTTGTCAAACCATTCAGTAATAGTGTTTCAATAACTGATTAGTAAACAAAGATGTTACAGAGATCATTTGCTGTACTTTGGATAACAATATGCAAATAGATAAAACTCAAGTCACCCCTTTTTTTTCTTTACCACAGTAAGATAATCAAACTGGATTGTTGCTGACAGGAACTGAGAAGCCACTTTCAGCACAAACACACAAAGGCAGCTTCCCTTTGTAACTGCAGTCTTACATGCATGTCTTGTCTATGCAGGTTGCGTATTGACACTTAGGAAAGTTTTACTGTCCAAAGATATGATGGTAAAGCACCACGGCATAAAAAGACCGAAGCAGATCTTATTTACAATATGTTTACATGTTGTTTTTTCTTGACATACAGCAGTGCCTGTTCAAACATTGTTTACCATTAACTTCCTAATTTTCCACACAAATCATTTACATGAAACCTTAGCCTTTTACAATATCTTCTTAAGGATGTTTGTCAAATTACTGTAAATTGAGATACAGTGAATAAATATGTTACACATAAACATGCAAAAACTTCACAGGTCACTTTTAAAGCCATTGTAAAGCCTTGATATATTTTGATGTATTTATGTTATAAATATATGTGCTGGATGTCTTCATTTGAGTGTTAAGCTCACAAAAAAAGAGTATCAGTGTTTTAAATACACATTTTTTTTCTGAAAACTTGTATGAACTGTCATCTGATTTGTTGTTTTAATAAAATTATAAACATGCAGTTTTTATTTACTGGTGCTGTAAAGTAAAAATGTATTACCATTTGAAAATGAGAACTTTTTGTATTTAAGGCTACAGCCAGTGCAGTGAAGCTTTTAAATCTGTTGTTTTGTGCTCTATAATATTCTTTCTCATTTCCTGTAAAAGATGTGATCATGATCTTGAGGTTAAAGTAAGAGTACTACCATCTGAGTAACACTGAAGTGATTGTTATGACTGTTAGTACTCTGTTTTTAAATGTACTAAAGGCTATCCACAAAATATGTTAAGAATCCTTCAGCTTGTTAAAACATCTGATTTAATTTTTGAAAGCTTAAGTGTGTATTTAGATGTGATGTTATATATTAACTGTCTGTGAGAGGTGCTGTCTGAGATCTGCAGACAGACTGTCAAACAAACGCGCCCCCGACTCTGTCAGGCTAGACTGTTGCTAGCTTAGCACCATAACGCTGACCTGAATTACAGTAACATGATGAGGACTTTTCCTTTAAGACAGCTGTGGGTAATATTTATTACATGTCATAAATAAATAGATATAACAATACATGATTACAAATATGTAAATGAATCAGTCCATCTTTTGGCCTTATCAAAAGCAACTTTTGCCACAGTTACTGTATGTGATGCTCTTAGTGTCCCTGACAAATCAAAATAAGACAATAACAGTGCCTGACAGTAAATACATTATCAGTTTGCTGCACATCAGCGAGCACTAATTGTGGCAATGCACTTTCACTGATTAATCCTCCAGCCACTGGTCAATAATTAGTTCCACCACAGTAATTTTGTTAAGGATCAGTTGGGCTGAAAGACATTGAAGAGATAATTTGACCTGAACTAAATGCATTTTTGGCAACCAGTGGAACAGATTGGGCCAGTTTTTACCCAGGAAAGGAGTCAGAACCAACAAGAGGGAATCTATGAATCTGTGTTTCTGTATGTCGTTACAAGAAACAGGTATTTATGATGCATTAGTTTAGAATTATGAGGAAGGGGGTGGTTAAATCTTTGTGTGAGTCAAACATATTTGCCATGATAATAACTTTCTTTGTATGGCACCTTTTTCAAAATTAAATTATGATTAGCAGGCATTATAAAAAACAACATACTGATAGAAAACAAAAGACCAAAAACACTCAGAAAAAAGGACAATTAAGCAAAAGTAAATATGAGGAACTAACAGTTATGTGAACTGATTTAAATTTGAAATTGATGCCGTCCTCTCTCCAAAATGGTCATATCAGATGTAGCACAGAGATGGAGAGTAGGAAAAAGTAAAATATCCTGTAAAGACATCCAAGCAAGTGGAAGTTACAAAGCTCACCCAGAACAACAGACTGTAATTGACAGTTGTAGAGATACTACTCAGGAAAGTAAACTGACTTTTATTCTTCAGACCAGTGCTTACCAAAGTATGGGCCAAGGCCTACTGGGCCCTGGAGGTACAGTAGGTGGGCCATGAGAGGCCTTTTACCTCATAAAATCCATACATTAAACATTCTTCTATGCTGCTTTAATGTTGCTTGGAAAGGGATTATGAGTTCAGTACAATTCAAAGGTTGGTGGCTCATTAATTGTACTTAATGACTATGCCAGCACTTTATTGTGACATAAATGTCTCTAAAGCTAGGCATTGAAAAAACTTTGTTCATAAAATAGAAATAAGATAGCAAATACTCTGAGTCTCATGTTATGGTTAATTTAAGGTTTTGGTGGTTCTCTGGACCACTGGACCGCAGTGCACTAAAGTGTGGGAAAGGCTGCTTTAGACTCAAGCTGTCAAATTGTTAGATTCTTTTATTAATTTGTTTTAGAAAAATAATCTAATGAATTACAGGCTTTGTCATTAGTTAATTGCAATTATTTGCATATGCAGATAATTTGAGAAAGATTGCATTACTGGTTGATTCAATGATAATAGTGACAAAACAATCAGAAAGGACATTTCTCTGAATGACATCAAACTTTTTATTAGCTTTTGAAACAGAAGAAGTGGAGATTGAGGGCAGATTGTCCACTGACTAGTAAATCTAGGACAGTGTTAATCCATAGAATATGGATTTTATCCATAAAATTATAAAGAATTAGGACCACAGAGAATTTTTATGTGTTCCAATTGTGGTTACAAAGCTACTTTAGCCAGTTGTGTGATGGTATCAAAGCGCAGTTAATCTAAGAATTAGTTTGGGCTTCTTGTGCCTTCATTTGATAGAGGAGGACAGTGGACAGAGTCTGAAACAGGGACAAGACGACAGGGAGAGACATGCAGGAGAGGGATTCAAACCCAGGCCGCCCATGTACATGGGACGGGCCTTAACCCACTAGGCAATCTGTGCCCCAACAGCATAAATGTGAAGTTGCGTTTTCTCCCCTGTGATTAATTAATCAAAATAAATCAAACATTTTAACAGCACTTGTTTTTAAACCATAAACCATTTGCTATTGATATTTTAATGAGCTATCACATTCAAAAGTGCTTTAACTTTGGAAGAATTGCATCATTTTAATTTACAGAGCAAGCTCATACACACTGTCTTAATTGCACAAATACACTGTTAGTGTATTTGTGAACTTCAGGCACTGTGTAATGTTATGACTAATATATCAATTGAATACAAATCTGGTACTGGAGTCACAACCCTTCTCTAGACAAGGGGAAGAACAAAATTTTGATACAGCAAAATGCTGTTGTCCAGTCTTATGTGATTCTTTTATTGCTGGTGCCAAATGTAGATATTTTGATAGAAGTTAAAAAAAAATAGGAGTGCTGAACAGTTTCACCTCCAGTTTGCCTGATGCTGCTAATACTTCATGACTCCTTAAGGTGGTGGTAATGACCTGAATATGGGTAAAATGAACAGAAGATAACAGGATGAAGACAACGGTGAAAGGAAGTTATGTAACTTTACATAACAGTCTATCAATTCACCATCGATCAATAACTGTTTTGTGATATGACTGTTTTCATTGATTCCTATCTTGTTATACTGTATTTTGAATTCCAATTTAATTCTCACCCCTCCTTCATACTAAAGTAAAAAGACTGCATGTATCTCTGTCAGGGTTAATCTGACAACATTCACATCATCTTAGACATCTAATGACCTTATTTAATCATAGACTGACTCTACAGTTTATAGTAGTTTGTTTTTGTTCAGTGACAGCCTCTGACTTACTGGCATAAGATGAGATAAGAGAAACCATTCAGAGCACGCTGGTGTCACTCGTCTTTATCCAGCCTGATGGAGCCGACCTCAGGGCTGGTGACTGTAAATATTTCAGCCATGTCTCACTGAAACATGAGCTGACTCCTTTGTAGCTTTGTCACTGGTGGAGAGTGTGATGACATGCCTTCCAGTCGGCCCTTTACTGTACCAGTTAGTTCATCTCATGTAACAGAATCACTGCTGGTATGCTTGGATCAATGCTGCGGTCAAGCAGCGACAGGACTGTGGGATGATGGGATACCAGCAGTCTTACTGTATGGCAGGATGATGTGATTGATGGAGCTGTTCATACGGACAAATAAGGAGTGCTGTCAGAAATCATACGCAGTATATGAGTAACACAAAACCATGGCTCTCATCAAAAAGACAGGCCATGTAGTAATTCTTGACTCACTGATGTGAGTGAGGCTAAACTATAATGTTAAATGTGGATTAATCTGAGCACGCTTCTCAGTGAGAGAGTACCTGTAAATTACCACAAGATAAAACTGAAGTGTGAGGCAGCTTCATAACCATAAATCACTTCACAGGCATCAGACAGTTAAAGCCCCACTGTGTGATGACATAATTACATTGGCCCTTTACATGAAACCTTTTAATTGAAGAATTGAACTTTGGTGCCACCTAGGGGACAGAAAAAAATACATCTACAGCAAGAATAAGAGCTCATTTTAGAGGAATTATCTGTTCAATAAGAGTTTTGTATAGAAAAAAACAGACTATATTATTTTGCATCTTGCATGTTTTTTGCAGTAGGGATCAAACAACAGAAAATCCATTTTTCTGACTGCCACAGTTACCACCAGAAGTGAGCATCACAATCTAGAATCTGACCTGAGATTTTGCTTTATATTATCCAGTTTTACATGCAGCACCTTTAGGGGTTAGTCTATTGGTGAGGAGTAGTGAGGAGGAATTTTGAGAGGTTTAAGAATTTCTCAAGGAGAAAATGAAGAAATGTTCCCCAAACATCCAATAAAGAATATTCTTTATGAATCATAGCTGGCCTGAATGAATGAAAAATATTTATGAAGACATTCCAGTCCATTTTGGACTCTCTTCAGTGCAAATTGAGTCATTAATGATGAATCCTGCTAAATGTGGTTTACTCCACATGTGCATCTAATCACTGATTAAGGATTGTCCACATTCTGGCAGTTTTATCAGCATGTTAAGATTCTAATGTGCAGTTGAGCAAGCATTTTCAACTTATTCCAGATGTGTGCTTATAGTGTTTGTGATTACACAGCTTCTGACAAGATCGTAAGATGAAACCAGCCGTTTTCACAGTCTTTTTTCGCCCATTATCACTAAGAGAACACTTATCTCAGTTTTTTCTCCTACTTTGTAACAACCAATCACAGCCCCTGAAAAATATGTCATACCTAGCAATGGGGTCAACCCTCTGCTAGGTATGACACAGATAAAAGTTTCTGTCACCTCCTTACTCAGAGCTGCTCTGAAAATGTTCCTAAATCACTTTTGAACCCAGACTCAGAGCTGTGAGATTTAACACTGAGGTGGGAGCTCTCTGGGAGGACTGTAAGAATCTTTCTTAATATGGGCCCAGATCTTTAGTCATGATCTAAAGTTGAAAGTAAAGGAGAGAGAAAAAGAGAGAATGCATTGTTGAAATTGCCCAACATATTAGCAGTTTTCCTGCAGTTTTCAGTAATCAAAACAAGAGACAGCCCAATACAGGATACACAGGACATGTTTTGTACTTATATGCTATCCAAATAGATATTTATATTGTTTGATTGTTACTAAATTCTTATCAAATTTAACATTTTGCTACTGTTAGAGTCCTAATGATAATCTAAATTTTAAATATCTAATCAGAATCACTTGATCTGTAACTGTAGAGAGAGTTATTGTTGTGCCCTAATGGCACAATGTAGTCTCAATGACTTTAAAATGAAAGTCGTATAAATTATCGACCCATTTTGTGGTGTTTTTATGTTCAAGATACAGCTGTGTGCGCAATGGCACGTCTGCAGCTCATCCCAGTGATTCATAGTGCATCTTATTTTCTGAGTAGTGGATGCTTTGTGCTCACTGAAGAGAAGTTCTGATGGCGGAGACTGTGTAACTCTGGAGACAGACCTGGGGGCATTAATCATGAATGCCAGCCTCTCACTTTATCTGTGTGATCATTAGGCCGTACTTGAGCGTGATGATCACTCGCTGGAAATGAGCTCCTGGAGGCTGCTTCCATTATTCATACCTACAAGAGCACAGGCTGCCCTCCTATTCTTAGAAATGAGACTTAATGAAGGGTGGCCATATTTAGGAGCTGTGCTCTTGATATGTGGATGAGTGGCATGTCTTTGTTAGTGGTCTCATCCCCCATGCATCAGCTATAGTCTGCTGTTTACTTGTGTACCTTGGAGATTAGACCCAATGAGAGTGACAGGTGCTTACATTAAGGCACCGAGGATGATGAGTACATCTCTGTAAGAAAGAGCCTGCTATTTAATTGCCTTCTTTTTCATTTAAGTGGTTCTTGTCTCAGGCCTTTATTTTGAAAGCATGACCTTTTTCATTTGAGAAAAGTGAGCTACATATTTTAGTTTTATACAGAGTCACTAATGATTAACCTGAATAAATGACTTGGTACAGAATATTTGAGGCTCCTTGCATAAAAACAAGAATTTCTGATTGTTTGAAGTGGATTTGACAAAGTTGTGGTCAATACATCTAAGTAGTCTCACGCCTTAATACTGCAATAGTAATAATAATGATAAATACAGTACATCTTTTTTGTCACTTGTTTTAAAATTAAAAGTATAGCAAATACTGTAAAATAAACAGTATGACTTTGTTGCTTTTTAACAGTGTAGTTGCTTATGATTTTTGATCATTTAAACAATGGTTTCCACATGTTGCATACCTAGAACTTCTACTTTTTGTTGCTATCATACATCAAAACAGGTATAGGTTAGTTCCTCACTGAAGGTTAAAAATTCTATTGTCATGACAACCCCATTATGAATGCATTCATCTTGGAGGACTGAGCTGCATTTTTCTTTGTATTCATTGGCTCTGAATCAGTAACATGTTATGAGACTTTTTAAAGAAAAAAAAAAAAGAATTCCTGATTGTCTGAGGTAGCTGTTGATAAAGTTGTGCTCTTTACATTCAAGCTGTCTCAGTATTAAAGCTACATCATTTTTTGTATTTCTTTTTCCCTTGTATATGGACCAGGGGTAGAAAGTAATTAATTATGTTTACTCAAATTACCATCATGAGTAGTTTTTTGGGTACTTTAATATTTTTAGCACATTTTGAAATCAGTAAATTTCCATAATTTTAAACAGAGTAACTGTACTTTTACTCTAGTATGATGCTTTTGTAGTTTTCTTGACCACACAGTAGCACAGAGTGAGAGAATGATTCCACGTCACATCCTAAAACAGCAGAAACTTGAGTGTTGATATCTCAGGATTCAATGTTTAAGGTTGATTTTAACTCCCAACGTGTAATTTTAACTGCATTCTTGAAATGAAATGGTCTTCATTAGAGTTATTTGACAGTGTTGATCCACTAGTGTTAGTTGAACTCTGTAAAAAGTCAACCATAAGTTCCATCCACTTCAATTTCAAATCTGGGGAATGTTTGGGCAGAGTTGCCCGTCATGGCTTTGGGCAGAGTGTTTAGATGTGTTTTAAATGTGTTTAGTTGTTTTTAGATGTTGCCCATTGTACAGTGATCCCTGCTGGGGGGTTCTTTTCGATATCTTTCTGGTGGATTGTTGCCGTTTTTTATGTGAGACATTTTGAAGTTAACCACCGAGTTAAAGTTTTGCGTTTAATTTTGGGTGTTCCTAAAAGACACATACTACATATTCTTCATCAGTGTGCATTGCTGAAGTTGACTCTGCTTCGTTGTTGCCAAAGGAGCCCACCTAATACTTACAGTTTTGCTGTTTGTTTTTTTTTTACTTTATCATATAGGTGGGACTTTACCTTAACAGCCTGTTTGGAGATATATTCTCTTTTTAGTGCAAATAAGGAAAGATCAGATTTTACTGTACAACTTCTCAGTAGCCACTCAGTTCTCAGTACTTAAAGTAAACTTGAAATTAAATATTTTTTACTTTTACTTGAGTAAATTTATCAACCAGTACTTTTTTAATCAGAGTAAGTGTACGATAGTTGTGTACTTTTCTCACGTCTGGTATGGATATAATGGGGAAGACTTTCAGGTCCCTGAGGTTGATATACTCACCCTAAAGGATAAATCTGGCCTAAGTGCCTCTTGTTAGTTACGGTAAAGTTAAGTTTGTGTTTTTCGAAATGATCTAAGCCCATAAGAGGCAGTTCTGCTCCTCTGCTCCAGGATTACGTACAGATAATTGGCTTGCAATATTTTGATGGTTATGGTGTGAGAGCTTGATGATGCCACACAGATAATTGGTCTCTGAGGCTCTGACAATCCTCATCTTCATGTTCATTTAACAAGTGAGAACAGGAGAGACTGTAAGTCCATGGCAGTTTTAAGTGTTGGATAAATGACCACATTGTGAAATACGATGTGTGCATACTATTAAGTAGCCAGCATTCATTAATTCACTCTTACTAAATGTTAAAATATCTCCTTAATGACTGCATTTCCTTACTGCTCTTAGTGTGCTCTGTGAAGCCGTGTAAATTATTCTCCTTAATAACTTATCTTAAAGGATTCAGTTTTCAAACCTTTCACATGCTACCAATGTCAACCATATTTTAGAGTTTTAAATATCCAAAGCTTTTATCTGAGGCAATAGTCAGAATAAATGCTGCTGGTGAAACCCACACAGACAGGCAGCAGCACTCTTTAAACATTGTTCTCCAGCCTAAAAGAGCTGAAGATGACCTATTGGAGAAAATTGGCAAAATCAATTTTACTGCACTGTATTGTCAAGCCCACTGCCAGTGGTCTCTTCTATCAGCTCCTGAGACTGAAATATTCCCTCTGCAACATCAAGAAGAAACAACAGCCTTGCTGTTTTATTCACATCAGTATACTGAGGAATGAAACTGTAAATAATTGATAAAACCTTTAAAATTTCCTGTTTCAGTCAAAAACCAGCTGCAGTCTTTGCAGTAGCGGCTTCATCATTTGTATAGCCTACCCTTCTGATAATTGAGCAGCAGTTATTTTAGGTTCACAGGTCTGTTAATTAAAGGTGCTCAGTCCTCCGACAGATGGGACCATTATCTCTGCAGGGTGTGAATGAATCAGCTGTACAGATCCAGATTACCTAATGAGTCATCCCTCACAAAAGCCACGACAGCCTCGTGATATGTTTTAGGATGTTCTAACAACATGTTGTTCTTCATGTTCCCTTCATGCAAACTGTTATCTATAATTTTCTCCTGAGAAGGAGCAGATATGGTCACTTCAGCTTCTCACTGTGAATCAATCGTCCTTGATTTCATGTCCACAAACTCAAGTGACCAATAATGGACGTTACTCTCACTCAAGCATTAAAGGTCTAGGGAGATAATAGTGGAGTGATTCATTCCTGTCATGGGTATGAGATGTTGGCAGGTTGCAATTTGCTAATAGCAAATCAGTTTTGGTCAGAGCATATAATTATGTAATATTTGTGACGGCTGTAGTCGTGACTGCTTTTTAAAATCACAGGATTGAACAATGCATCTATGCTTTTAAAAGGGGATTCAGTTTAAATCCAGTGGAGATGCCACCATAATCTCAGTTTTGTCTCTCCCTTTACTACTCTCATTAATTCCTTTATCATATGAAGAGCTTTATTCACACTTAAAAATGTTCCTACATTTATTTTATTCTAGGTTTGGTTGCTTGACATGGCAACGTGACTTCACATCTGGCTCCCTTACTCCAGAAATACTGGAAAAGAAAAAGAATTACATGGATACAGCATATATAAATAACTATAGCGAAGTGAAGTGCTGCCACCTTGGCACGGATTCAGCACCACACCGCCTTGTCATTTCACACTCAGCTGGAGCTCAAATCAAGGCTAATTTGCGATGAAAGGGTAGCTGCAGAGAATGAAGCTATGAAGCTCTATTTATTATTCCTTCATGCTTTTTTTTGCAACTGGAACCATGGACCTGTCCTTATCCTTCCTCCCCCTTTTTCCCTCTCAATTGCCTTTGATTGCTTGCAACAAAGGCCTCCTATCTCTGCTCCTGCAGTAATGATGGGTCTTTGTAGTTTTGCCCACATATACCACGGACACAAAAAGAAGAGGACATCAATCAGTTTTGTAAAGCATTACCTTTGTGAACCTTTTGAAAATTGAAACTGTATGATTTCTGGTCCTCAGTAATATTATTTTACAGTGTTAGTGGGTAATTCTGGTACCACTTATTAAGTTGAACACATAACTGGGCCATTTAAAGTCCCTGTGAAGTGTAATCCAAAATTTTTTTTCTAAACACATTAGATATGTTGAACAAGGTTGCTGTAAACATGTGAAAACAATATGTGACTGCATTTTGGATTTAAACCTTTCAAGTTTTTACCTTTTGTTTTTATTTGGTCAGGGCAAATATACATATAACGTCACTAGGCGCTATGGGAATCACCCGCCCACCTGACGCTATAACAATATCTCAGCAAGGGATGCTCTCGTCATACATTTAACCATTTTATTGCAAAATGGATACACAGTTTAACTTGACAGAGAAGGTTCTGCTTGAAAGATGCTCGCTGGGTGAGCCAAGCAGCATGCATTGACTTTCCAGGAAGTGCATGGCTGGAAACCCCCATATGGATAGATACATTTATGACAATGCATACTGAATACAATAGAATCAGTTCAAAAGCAATTAATCTAATGCAGCATAAATCTTAATATGAGGGCGCAGCAAGCTTTATGCTATAAAGGAGGAGGCTGGGGTGGAGGAGGTTGAGCTTTGCCAGCAGCAGCATGGTGCATCAGCATTAATGCAAGCAGGGATTAGTGAGACATTCTTCATATTTAAATACACTGCTGTGTTGAGAGTAAGAGGTGTGATTGGCTGTGGGAGCTGGGAGGCTATGATCAGGATCAGCTAGGTGTATGACTACCGTGTCCTGCATGAGCTAATGCTAGACTTCATAAAATGATAGGCTTCATATTTTTTCATTATGACTGAAATTTAGTCTGTTGGTTTATAACACAGCCACCTGTCATACAACAAACCTAAATTACACATTTTTTTCATCACTTTATAGGGACTTTAATTGCAAATTCATTACATTTTGTGGGCATATTGTGCACTTGCTGAAATGTCTATGCACTCATGACTAACTCGTTTGAACATTGCAGAATATATAGAGTTACTTTAATCAATGATAGTATCAAAATGTGCTTTAACATTTAAAACGTACATCTCGAACATAAGACATGCTCCTGCAAACTCTCAAAATGATACGTCTGTATTGTTGCAGTACCAAAAAATAGCCAATATATTTGTGCAAGTGCAATTTGGATAGTGAGCAGGAGCTTGCTTGCAGTTTTTTGATAAAGAAGAAATATAGTACTTGGTGACTTTGACTTTGATTTTGTTTAGCTGACATCAGAAAAAATGTGTATTTTGTATGACTTGTATTTGATTGGTCTCACATCAAATTGAGACAACCTCACTGCAGACCTTTCTTATTTAAATGCCTTATCCTTCATAAGCTCACGCTTCAAATTCTTGTTTTTATTGCACCCTAAAAGTTCACTTAATCTCTTTGCGTTTTCCCTGCTCTTTGTTTCAATGCAGTTTCCTAACACCTCACATGTTCACCATTGGCATCGTTCTCTCTCCACATTGTGATTTAGTTTGTCTCTATTGGAGCACTCAGTGAGAGAAGTGCCTTTTTGTTGATGCAGGTCTTCCTTACATTCATAACAGCTTCCCTTTTCAGGCTGAGTGCAAGGCAGATCTGTGCCAGCTGTCTTTGGACATGGATGCTGTCAGTTCATCTGCACACGTGAGGGCCGACCATTAGCCGTGCCAGAGGAGATGGAATCTGGGGCGACAACACTGAAAAACAATGCAGTCTGGGTAATTGACCCCTCTAACTCCACTGCCAGTCACTGCTTTTAATCTTTTAAAGAGACACGTGGCTGTTCGCGTAACTCAAAGAAGGGCAAAATCAAAGAAAACTGTAAACCTCCAGTGTTTTAATCCCCTTAATTTCCTGACAGATTGTAATGTCAGCCAAAATGTCTGTTTGCACCCTCTGTGAACCCATCATGGTCTTATAAGTGACTGTAAGAAAAGATGTTAAGTCTTTCATGTTTGACTGACACTTAATCCACATTAAGGGTTTATTGATGGTTTAAAAAATATTTAAATTCATTTAGATTGGTCTAGGGTTGGACAATAGGGCCGAAAAATAAGATCTCCAATTTTTTTTCCACAACAAACCTAATTTATATTTGAATCTATTTTCTTTTCCACATAGATAAAACTAAAAATGACTGATGCAAGTTTTGTTCTTTTTGTTTCAATAACATTTAAGTATTAAGTATCAATGCCACCCATAAAAGGGGATAAAGTGGAGGGCTCTCTGGGGCTGGTCAAATGGGGGGCCCATGAACATGAAGAGATTCATGGTCCAATTTTAAGTTAATCTGTAATAACCATATCTTGTATTTATCACTGAATAATACACACTCTTATCAAAGAAAAACAAAAAAATAGATTATATTTATTTATACTGTAGTAAAATTATATATATATATTTTAATGTAAACCCCTTTTCTTAAAACAAAATGACCTTTTTTGATAATGTTAACAGAGTTGATGACACATTGACTAAACCATTTGGAAAGTAAAATCCGACTTCATAGCTTAAGCCAAAATGTGCGCAAGCATCAGAATACATGAGAGTCACGTAGAACTGAAATAACTTTCATGGGAAAAAATGATTAGATAATGGTGAAAATTGGCAAAAAATCGTTAAAAGTGGCAGAGAAAATGGTGAAAAGAGGTAACAGAGTTGCAATAATGAGTTTAAGCAAACAAAAAATGACATAAAAGCAGCAAAAAGGCAAAGCTTGTCAAAATTGAACACAAATTGGTGAAAAGCTGTTAAAGTGGAAGAAAGAGCCAAAAAGTGGCTAAAAACATCAAAAGGGTAAAAAAATTTGTGACTGAAGCAGTGAAAATGGGTCAAAAAAGGTAGCAAAAATAGGTTAAAAGTGGCACAAATGGGGGGAAAAGTGGCAAAAATTGAGTAAAGGTAGCACAAAAAGGTGAAAAGAGGTAACAGAGTTGCAAACAAGGGTGGGAACATGATGAAAAGGTGATAAAAAGTGGCACAAATAAGCACTTTGAACATCAGAACCCACTAACAGCTTGACACCATTTTAGCTCCAAAGGGAGATAACTGTTGGCCAGGAAACTAGCCTCAATGCTACTGATCCAACACACATCAATAAATCACACCTGAGGAGGGCCCATTCACAGGGTTTTTCAGGGGCCCAGCCAATTCTGTGGGCAGGCCTGTTTAGTATAGGGGAAGTATCATTTTCATATTTAAAGGAAAGAAGCCATTCAATTATCAACCTATTTAAGTCATTGTCCACAGACGACTTAAGCTAGCCAGCGCACCTACGATCAAAATGTTCCTCATTCCGACACAGCAGTTCAAACCAATTTGTCCTTTGCTCAACCAACAAAAATCACATTTTCCACAAAAGTGATTTACGGATAAAGTCATTTTATCACCCAGGTCTAATTTGGTTGTTAAAGTATTATTCCTATAAGCCATAAAAAAAATAAAAATAAATAAAAAGTAAAAAGATGTCCAGGCATTGTAACTCAAACTACGTTTATATTTTGCTGTTTTAACTGCAGAGTGACTGTATGAAGTCTTTGTATCCATGAGAATCAAAGATGTTTAACTTTTAACCTATAGATGGCAGTGTTCATTTTCCTTTAATCTTACTATATGGCTGAAAGACAGCATTTCAGTGTATGTCTGCTGACTGAGGGAACTGAAATAAATTTTGTATATCACATAAAATGTTCCATTTAGCTCTTGCTTAAAAATAATTTTGTACAATCGACATTTGCAGAGTTAGAGCGATTTCGTCAATGCAAATGCACAAATGTTATACTTTTATAAAACAGTACTAATAATTTATTTGAATGTGGTGCTTTATTATAAAGGCTTTATTGTTTCCTTTCTATTTTCTTCTGAATCTATGACTAAACCCACATTATATCTGTATGTGTTAAGCAGGGAAGTTGTTTAATCTGTTGTCTCCCATGTTAACAGGCATTTGAAAGTAGACTAACTCGTGTTGAATAAACCAAAGGTTAACCGTACCCTCAAAGCTTTCTGGGAAACATGAAGTGAAACTGAGCTGGTACTTTCTCTGCACTTCTGCAAAAGCAAGAATTTAACTTTGTACAGCAGAAGAGAAGTAATGGAAATTACATCCTGCCTCGCAAACAATAAATCGTATTATTCCTTCGAGAAGTGAGCTGCCTTTGAGTGCTCGGCTCGACTCACCCTATAATTGGTCTGACTGTGATATAAATCAGATAACAACCTTTCTTTGGGGTTCTTTGATGCCTAATTGAGAGCAAGAAAGAGCTATTTCATAGATTTTCTTTTGCTGACATAGTTGGTCTATCCCCTTGTGTCTTACCCTTTAAAAAGCTTTTTGTCTTACTGCAGGGTGGTTCGATATAAGCCACTCGATGCTAAACTGAAAGGACTGAATGAAACAACGAAGCAAAGATGTATTATGTCATCCTGACAAGTTCAATTTGCAAACAGTCCCCATGTTGTTGCTTGTTTTAGGAGCTCAGTTAAGTATCTGCGTTTTAGTAAACTTCCACCCTCATGTATAAGTAAAAACTCCCAAGAAGACAATCAGAGGCATTTGCATCAAACAAAGATAACCACATTTATTTGAAAGTATAAAATTTCACACTATAAAGGCCACTTTTCAGGGTAAATCAACAACCTTCCTGTAAGATTTACACAGAGAAATACCTTGTCCCTCTCTGCTGGTCTAACATACTGTCCAGTTCTGTGGCAAAATAAAAGAAATGTTCTACTCCACCACAGAAAGTAGTTGGCAAGATCTGAATAATTTACTCGATACAGGAAAATGGCAGGAGAGTGAGAATTCCTGATTTGTACATCCCACAGAGGAGCAGGTATTCTGAACGTTCTCTCTCTTTGTATCAAACCGGCTTACAGGCACAGCTTGATGTTACAGGCACTGTTTGCCATCTACTGGGAGACTCATAAAAAGAAATCTGCAGTTGACATTCTTTACAATGGCACCAGTCAGGCCACGAGAGCATCCCCAATAGAGAGAGCGTCCTCTGTTTGTACTGCAGACCTCGCTGTCAGAGGCCGTTTGGCTCACTGCAGATCTGGTGAGGTGTCCTTACTTTCACATTCCTACTCACTAACTGTGACGTGGTGCCCACTGAGGTAGAACAGTTGT
This sequence comes from Cheilinus undulatus, assembly GCF_018320785.1. Taxonomy (NCBI): domain Eukaryota; kingdom Metazoa; phylum Chordata; class Actinopteri; order Labriformes; family Labridae; genus Cheilinus; species Cheilinus undulatus. The sequence continues at coordinate 23,415,579 of NC_054873.1, read as the reverse complement.
ACCAAAAGACTTATTTATAAAGTATACAAATGAGTAACAGTCACATCAATAAACTTAAGAGTGGAGTCATGGGATCAGGGGGGGAGAAAATAACATCACATTTCACCCACAGTTTCAGCACAACAATATGTAGACCACTGACATGTCTGGATGTCTAAAATTCTCCCTTCCAGCTCAAACTGCTCCTGCAATTTTTCCCTTTCAGGCAAAATGGCGTTTTTCACAGATACTCAAACTGTATTATTGCATCTACAAGCCAGTGGGAACAATTCAGTTATAAGATCACCAGCTCTGGTGACCTCAGCATGTGACATCTATCCTTTCCCACTCGCACACATGCTATTCAAGAGTGCAAACAAAAAAGAAAGAGAAGTCAACAAAAGGGAACTAAAGCAGACACTCGTCATGTCAGAGAGGGCACATTCCCGTACAGAGAGTACATGTTCGTCGACACTCCTTGCACATTAAAGAGGAATATGTGACATCCCTTTTTGAAGGCTTCCGTCTCCCCTGAAGGCTGGAATGGGCTAAGCGAGCTGACTGGCTCCTGGCGGGGTGGTGGGCAAAGGCTAGGCTGGGCTGTGAGGTGCTTACAGCTGGACACCCAGCTCACTGTGTGGACTAGGACCAGCTGCTGTCCATCAGACCCCCCGTTCCCTTGCGGCTGATGATGCTTTCTGTGGACTTTAGGAGCCTCTCTAGGCAGGGAGCGTTGATTTTCCCAGGCGGAGGGCCCCTGGGCACTGAGTCTGTCTTAGTGTGGCTGTCTGTGCTGGAGGACACAGCGTTGTCCTGCGTTAGGTCTCTGTCTCTGGGGGACTGCAGGTGCCTGGACCCTGCCTGAGCCTGCTCTGCTGTTGGTGAGCAGATGGGCGACGTGTGGAGCCATTTCAGGTTACTGGCGGAGTATGCTCCGGGTGGAGTGAGGTCGGTGACTCTCAGGGCTTTGGCGCCAGCTGGAGGATCACTGATGGTGACGGGGCTCCTGGCTGCAGTGACAGTCACTGGAGAAAGCTGTTGAAACAGAGGAAAACATTGTTAAATTTCATTAATTTATTATACTAGACAACACAATAAATAAAACTGACTAATATTTTGTACAAAATCACCGCTTCCAAACTTCTAAACAGCTACCAGTGATACAACCATTAGTCAAAAGACAATAATAAGTGCTCAGTTCTACATAAGATGAATGATGGTGCATTACATTTAATCTCAGAACTCAGAAAGTCGGAGTTGGCATCATCAAGAATGCTCCCAGGACTCGTGATTCCAACTTGTAAAGTAGGAGAAACCCTGAGTACCCCCAGTTATAATCTCGTAGCAAGTGGAAGGCTTTCAACTCAGGCGTGAGGTCATTCCCAGCTCTAATATCCGAGGTAAATGAAATGTAGCACTGTGGCTCGGGGCAACTTTTTTGGATTATATTGAAAAGCTATACATAATAGTGATTTTGCTATGGTACCAGTTTTGAATAAGTACACCCAAGAAGTCTTCTGAGAGGTATCAATGACAATTACAGCAACAATATGGCGTGCAAATCAACACAGACGGACAGATACTTTGCCAGTTATAGTAGTAAGATACCAGACATCCATTAATCAATGCAATGAGCCATAATTCATCTATCAGTACTTCTTTGTCTCTGCCAGATATTGAAGGCACCCTAGAAACAAAGAATTAAAAACATTCATGTTCTCCCTATCTAGATTGCCAACTCGGGGTACAGTTTTTGATAAGATTTGGTTTTTAAAAGATTCAATCAAGTTATTTTAATCATCAGTGGTATTGAGAAGTCCATTTTAAAAACAGCAGCATAGGAAACAACTGAATAAATCAAATACATCTGTACTGAAACCATGCCCAAACATTTGGGCAATTGGTTTAGTTAATTTAGTTACTGCAGCTGAGTTAGTTAGCCAAGTTGTTTTCAAATCTTTATTTGCCTGAAGGCACACCTAGAATAAAGCCAAAATTTCAAGGCAAACCATATCCATATCTATACTAAATACCCTCTTTAAAACACATTACAGTAACATAGGTCTTTGTACAACAATAGTGATTATGTATCATCGTACAAATTCCCATGGCACAACAAGACTTGACTGAAGGCACACAAGTATTCCTTGCCACACCATTTAAGAACCACTGACTTGTGCCATTTTTATGTAATAAACAAGAAATTACCACATAAAGGGTATCTAGGACTTCTGTGATATAGTTTGACTTTTATTTTTATCAAATTCAAAATTTTGGTATTGTAACAAGTCTACTCTGTTTACAGCTTAAAATAGCAGGTAGAAACCTTGTAGCAATACAAGATAAGTGAAAACTTCCAACTTTCCAGCCTTTCAGTAATAGTAGCATACCTCACAATACTACACTACAATGACAAAAACACACAAAAAGCACTAATCTGCACTCAGAGCATCTCATCTTTCAATAAACAAATGATGTAAGCAAAAATAGACTACCTCATTCATTTAAAATCTTTTTTTAGATACTGGGAGGAAGCAAAAAGACTTGTAAAAACCACACAGACTGCCCTGCTCATTTTCCTTCCTTTAATCTGTTTGAGTCTTGCCAAGCTCCTACAAAAAAAATGATCAGGCTTTTAGTCGCTCCACTGTGTTCATTAGCTTGTTGCTAACTTAATCTGTCTGCTGTTTGGGGTTGTGTACACTGGGTTAATCAGAGAAAACAGCTGCCTGCTGTGGCCAAAAACAACTTTGATAAGACCAAAAAACACCAAAGCCTGTTTCAGACTGGAAGCGTGACATGCACGTCTTGACTGCAACACTCCTGGATTTTCAGTTTGATTGCATGTTAACAGGTCAGGGCTTTCAGACTGCCTGCATGCGTGTCACATCTCGCACGCCTGATACGCGTGGCTCAGGCATGGAGAGATTCGAAGTCTCGCCTATTTTTTTCGCACACTGCGTGCGGCTATGGACCATATTAGACAGGAAAATGATAAATGGAGAGTCATATTTACATTGCTGTAGCACATATGCACATAGAATATGTTTACAATGTGTTTCTTGATAACCCTGAGGAAGGCCACAAGCGGAAATTCGCCTATTTGACAAAGTTGTTCTCTAACGATCTACTATTAGTGAGACTGTCTCAAAACTGGTAGAATATGTCACAAGAAAGTTAAACACAGTAAGTGCTTTTCTGGTTTGTGCTTTTCAAATTAAAAGCCTGGTTCGGCATTTCTGTTAAGAAACTCCTTCCACTTGTACAGAATGCTTTGGTTTTGAATAGTTCCCGACATACTTCCTCTATACACTATATCAAGTAGTGTGTACGGGGTTTATTCAGGTAAAACTTGTGAAGAAGGACAGAGCTTTGAGAGCAGGGAGATTTGGCTGACACGCAGCAAACTCGCGCCCTGTGTTAAAAGCCGCACCAGCAGGAGCCAGTGCAGACACGCACAGCACACGCAAGCAGCAAAACAAGCTCCCAGTCTGAAACAGGCTTTACAGTGGCAAATCTGTGGGACATGACCCCAAATCAGTGAGTTTAGGGATGCTTAAACTTTGACTAACAAGTAAGGTAAAAATGTGTGTCATCCTTTTTATGTTTAGTTTTTGTGAATCTATACTAATGTATTGTGTCGCATTGAATATATTGTTATAAAATAACAGTTACGACGAGAAAACATCTTATTTTAAGGTGACTGTGAAATAAGCTGCATGACATTCCTGTTTATAAGAGGGTGTGTCGGGATTAGCCACTGAAATAAACCCTTTCCAATGAAATGCAACGGAATGTTCCAGAGCATTGTGACCTTTCTTATCCCTTAGCAACACTCCTCCAAAATTACCTTTTCTCCTCTGTCATTGTTCTTAGCGAACCTGAGACTGCAGTAATACCTTTGCAAAAATAGCTTTTAATCCTCCCTTCTCTGTCCCACACCTGTAATTAAATAATAATAGATATTTTTGGTCCCTCTTTCACCGCGTCGTCACCATATGTTCTTGGCAGCAGGCCTTGTGTAACCCAAGAGTTCCTACACAACACTTCAGCTTTTGTTCGAACTTACCTTCAGTTTCTTGGTAGGAACGGCTTCTTCTGTCTGAGGGTCAGCAAGTTGGTCTTGGAGTTTTACATTTGGAAACCAGCTCTTTAGCATTTCCTCCATTTTAAGAATGATAGTGATGTATTTTTCCCTGAGGAAAGGAGAGAAAGAAACAAGCAGAGAGAGATTTAATCGAGTTGATCTGAGTAATCCTCTAAAATCTTGCCCACCTCTTTTCTGAAATCTTATCTCAACATCAAGCTCACACAGGAAATATGCAATCTTGAGCAGTGGGTGAACACACACTCCCTTAGCAACGCTTGTACTCAATCTGTGTGTGTGTGGATGGATGGGGGGGGTGGAGAACATTTCTCACATGTTTTGAGCTCACACGTGGCCCAGTGTATAATAGTTCTACTCGCCTCTAAATATAAACACCAAATCCACTGCGGTCTCAGCGTCACCGTGAAAATAAACTTGTCATGGTGACGCAGTCCTCGTCGGAGGTAGACGGCGGACAGCAGCGTCCCATTAACTCCTACCCGTCAGAACCAGATGGTGGGTAGGGATTAGAGCGTGTCATATGATCAGGACCTTCCTGCTGCACTCCCATTCAGAGCATGTTAAATTCATGCGAAAGCTTATCTGCAACAGTGACTGCTAAAAAAGTCACTTTGATCCTATCTGCCATTGTGTTGCTGCAGGGGCTGCCAGCTGGCAGCACAGAGCAGGCACAGAGAGCGATGAAGAGAAGGGGGGGCGCAGTCCACCTTCCAGCCTCTGCCCCGGCTGTCTGCAGGGAGTCTGCCACACCCACTCTTTGTCTCCCATATGAAGGCAGCAGCTGGTGGGTGAGGCCTCCAATTAGTCTGTGCCATCTCAGCACTGCTCTGTCTTATAGATCTGTAAACCTCGATGCAAGACAGACTCGGCTTCATTTTCTAAAAGAAATTATGCATTGAGCCACTATTTAAATCATCTAATTGTAGTATAACCATATTAGGTTGATAAGATTATGAAATGCTATTACTTTGTAGATTATGTTGTTAAATTTAGAGTCAACGGGCACAAGACATTTCACATGTTCTTAATTATAACAGCTAATAACATCAACATTTGCAGCCCTAATCAAAGCAATTAGTCTGGACCATTAGTGTCAGACAGTTTAAGTTTTAATATTCTATATGTAAATGATATATATGTCATAATATTAGTATTAGGAAATATTATGTTATTGTGATCTTAATTTAACTAAATTGCCTTTCTCTTAATAAAGAGAATACGATGCTCGAGAGCCCTAAAGTGGAAGCTATTTGCTAACAAACAAAAGTAAAACATCCAACATTTCAAAATGATTGTATTACAGGGACAAAGACTTTCTCTTTCAGAGGGGTGATATCATACTCCATTATACCGTCTGGCCAGTGGAGAGCTAATCAGGCAGACACAAGTGTGCTGCTCTCACAGTGGAGCCTGATACATTTTTAACAAGATGCCCCGCTAAAGTGCGAGCCAGCCATCTCGGCAGAAAATTTATCCTGAGTGTGTGGGGGCAGCAGCTCCTCACATCGCAGGGCGACCTGCTGTGAGCCATGTGTCGCAGACATGATGGAGACCACTTTGACCTACATGACCGTGAAAAACAATTCTAGCATTTCTAAAATGTTTTGACTGAAGCGCTATATAACCCAGGTTAAAGAATAGCAATTTGTAAAGCTTATTGCTACATTTTTTGACATTATAGAGGTTGAGGTTGTCAAATTTTTTTAATTTTGGAGTACTTTTTGATAAAATATAGCTGGCTTCAGGCCAAAAACTCATATCTCCAAAATCACCTCTTTTCAAGTGAATGCAAAAAAACACTGTATTTTCCAATTAATTTAAGATGGAATGGCTTTTTTTTTTACACTTTTTGTTGCTTTAGAATTTGTTAAAACTGACATATGTAAAGGGTCACCAGTAGTACTGATTTATGAAAAAAAGGAAAAATTGAGATACAATGTTTTAGCTGGACACCAGCAATGTTTTCAAATAGCAAAATTCTTACTTTTGTGATCAGTATTATCAAAAAAAAAAACCAGAACTTTGCAATGCTACCTCTTTTAAGAGGACAGTTGTGTAAGGGGGGAATAAATCCACCAAAATGCAGGCAAGCTGTCTAAATTGCTCTACTACACTGGCCAAAAATCACAGATTTGTGCAATTCAAGAAATAAATGACCCAATATGGGGTGCACAAGCTCCTCTTTGGTTGCAGTGGTGTCATAAGAGGTATCAGTATAATTGGATTTTACAAAAATACTGCCAAAGATTGAAATTGTGGCATTGTGACAACCCCAGTGGGGGTACACTGAGAACACTCACCCCATGCAGGGGTTTTGCAGGACACCCATGATCCTCTGAATCCGGTCCATGGCCACACTCTCCTGGAAACTGCTGAGTCCTGCAAAAGAGGAAATTTGTACTATGAGCTGCGTGAACTCTGTTGACAACAGCGGTGAGTCTGTGCAGCAGATGGGTTGTGTGAAATGTGTGGTTGGGGGGGGGGCAGGCTCCCTGACTCTATGGGCAGGAAGTGTTGGGTCACACCAGGTCTGGTTTTGACAAAATGAAGCAGTTTTAAAGGCTATCTCTAACAAAAGCATTATCTCCCATAGACTTTATATAAAGCTTATCTGCTTTACTGAATACTGCAGTACACTGCATTCTCATTCATCTTAGCCAAGCAGCTCATTTACAAATTTGTTTTTCTTACATGAAAATAAACTGCAGTTCATTTTCACTCTTAAAGGAGATGTGAAAACAGTGTACTTTGTGAGTGAACTTTCACCTTAGAAGAGCTCCATTATAAAGGGTAGACACTCATGAGGATACGCAGGAAATACTTGTGGTTATATGATAGATCACAACAACATGTTTCAAACATCTCCCTCTCAAATCTCAACGACTTATATTCCACTAAGTATGGCACGCTGTCTGTCCAGTCTGTTATTTTCTCCAACACACAATAAGAGTGACGGACAAGATGAGACAAAGATAGTTATTTAAAGTGAGAATCTGAGATTCTTCAGATAAAACCAATGACTTACGTTCTCTGTATCTCCCTGATCGAAGGCCATTCAGTATCAGTGACAGTGGGTGAATGTAGCATTGTAGCTCCATGCACTGTAAACCAAAAATGGTTAAAAGTAGGTTATAAATCTGTGAAAATGTGAGTTTAACAGCCACTAAACATGATTAAGTTAAAGCAAACACCTCCCCTGCTGTCCTTTAGATTGACAGAGTTTGAGTTGTGAAGGGATGACTCAAATTCTTGAGAAAAGCATGACTAACTGTTCCTATAGAGCTATAGGGGAGGACCACTTTTACTGGAAATGTCATGCACGAGACCTCTGTACAACCAGCAGGGGAGACGATCTAGGTAACAGGGCATGCTCTAGTTTAGCTGACACTGCCAACCACCTTCTGTGAGAAGCAGACATAAGTTACAGAGGCGCTCACCTTCCGATTGAGCAGCCGTTTCCTGTCTGAAACATTGGAAATGAGCTGCCTTTTCTCCTCTGTGAAGCTGTGAGGCCTCTTCAGTGCTTGCTGAGTGTTCTTGCCGTTTGTTTTTCCTCCTTGTTGTGTTTTATACAGTCCAATGGAGCTGTCCCACGTCTCCGTGCAGCCAAGTGGAGATCCCCGGCTGGAGGCCTCCCTGACCTCGCTCCAGTCGTTGTCGCCCCCCTTCACCTCGCTGCCCCGGCGGCAGCTGCTGTCAGATGGGCCCAGGTGTAGGGGGGCGGCGCTGGGGGAGCGAGGAGCCACTGTCTGGCTGTGCTTTGCGGAACAGTCAGACTCCCGTTCGCTCTCATTGTCCTCATTGTCACTAGCCAGCCAGTCAATGGAGTTGTCCGAATCTGTAGCAGACATCCTTGGCTGCAGGGTTTAACTCGCACTGACCATCACTGACCTGCAGACAGAGATTCACTGTTACTATTATCCAACATATCAAAGGTTTAAAAAAAGTAGCATGGTGAGGAAGATGAGAAACTGCCACAGCAAGGTGAAGGTAAGCACACTGCAGGTTAGTTTGGATAAAAACCTACAGAAACTCAGCATTTAAGGCCAAGCAGGCATGAATAAAGGCAGAAAGCAAGCAGAGCAGATGGTGGCGGTGAGACCACAGTTGTTGAGACCACAATGACCTGTTTGTTTTGCAGCTGTAACACCTGAGCCTGTAAACACAGACCAGCCACCATCAAAAGCAAACACCAAACATTTGAGTCTCCACAGTGATCTACAGAGCGCTCCAGGTCTCCAATCTTCTCCTGACACCATAAATCTCAACATCATGACGTCACACAAGAGCAAGTTTATACATTTTACAGTCTCTCCAGCTCGAGCGCTTTTACCCTGCATTCAAGCTCAGCCAGCTGCCACCACCAAAATCATTCATGGACATTGTTAGCTTGTTTATTCAGAGGGAGCAGGGGTCTGCCACCATGACGACCAGCGCCTCAGACTGCCCGTCAACACAAGTGACACTTGTGAGGGGGGGAAGAAAGGATTTTACAAAATAAGAGCCTGGCACTAATGGCTCACAACAAGAAGGATGATAAAGACTCCTCCTACCAAACGCTCTTACTGGAAGCTTGTGAGATCTGTACATCTCTCCCAACATGTTTCCTCACAGATTAGGACATGAAGGAAGTGAGAGGAGCGTTTTCAGCACACGGGACTATTTTTGGCATTTTAGAGTGCTGCTTAGGCTATCTCTAGTCAAATTTGACAGCAGAACAGAGAATGGCCCTGTGGTTCTTTGTCCAAGGATGAACACTCTCTGATCCTTTTGTTGCTGAGGGGTGGAGGAGATGTGCAAGATTTATGCGCTCCAATATATCACAAATAGACAGAAAAGAGAAGAACACTACCAGGAAAGTACTGCCAGATAGAAATTATAAAGAACGTCCGACATCAAGATACGATGAAAGATCTCATTTCTTCTCTTTGAATTCCAAACCCAAGATGTTTAAAATTTAGAAACACACAGTTCAGATATGTTTAACTCAGTTACATCTCAGTTTATTTTATAAAACGTGTATACAACTGTCAACATACCTCTTTTGCACGCACCACATCTTTATAGAAAATGACATTTTTACTTAATAGTGAGATAGAAATCTAGTAAAAGTGCAAAGTGCCCTTTATCATACTTGGCAATTACACATCACATATAATTATGTATCTAAATCTCTTTAACTCTATATTATATCCCTACATCCTATGACAAACTAATCCTCAAACACACAAGAAGCCTTGCTACACCAAGAGAACAGTACCAGCTGGAAATCCCTGTTCATAAGGACATTAGAATTAAATAACTTTTCACATTTGTTACAGCTGATACAAAGTAGGCCCTATTTAGTTTTAATCTGATGTAAATCTCCTATAAAACACCACACATCATGTGCTACACTTGTTCAATCATCCACTTGTCCCAGGCCTTTGAAAGCATCTCCCAGGCCTGCTGTCTTCCACTGTTTCAGACAGAAAATTAAACCTTATAGCTGCGAGTCTTACAAAGTCTTCATACATGTACCATATGGCACATTTCTTTGACAAAATAACCATGAGTGAGCCCTTGTGCTCTCCATGTACCTGTGTAGGTGGGGCACATGAACAGAGATGCCGAGCACCACACACAGACAGGATCAGATTTAAATGCAAAGAAAGAAAAAGGGTAATGAACGTGCATTATGTAATAACCCCTCTATGAGAAGTTGAAACTAAAGTCTCTTCAGTTGAAATAATAGAGAGGGTGATCCGGTCAGTCCGCCTATAGGCCTACATTCAGATCAGTTTGGTAACAGACACAATGGACTTCCTCATCAGTCATAGTAAGTTTGGCAGCATGCACTGTTAGATTATATAAAACCCCAAACGCGGATAGTAATAACTAAAATCACGCACATTCACCTGCCATGTCGTCTAATTTATCGTCAAGGGTAAAGCGTTAATATGAGAGCATCGTGTCTGACTCAGATCCTGTGATGATTTTAGACATTAAAGCATACGGATTTGCATCCACAGAGATACATTCATGATAATAATAATAAGCGGTGATGTTAACTGGGGTGGTGCAGAAACAAAGATGGAGCTGAGTCGGACCTACCTTCCCAGGATGCAGCGGCCGGTTGAACTCCTCCGGTGCTCGGCGGTTAATCCAGCAGGACTGTCGGGGAGAGAGCAGCTGATGTGTTGGACGTGCAGCGTGTGAGTGAGAGAGGAGGTACAGCCAGTGATCAGCCCGTGTTGCTTCTCCCAAGGCAACGTGTCTGACGGGGCGGGGCTCGCGCGCACGGGTTCTCCCATTGGCCCCTTAGATGAACCTGTCTGACGAATGGGTGTCTCGCTTTGGTGCAGCTGCGGAGCGATAGGCGAGGCCGGTTTACATATGCAAATGACATGGAAATGACACAAACACGTGGACACGCGGATCGGTTACATTTTCAGCAGCTGGGCGAAAAGTCAGTCCAGGGATAGTTTTGGTCATTCTGCAGGCATTCTTCTTCATTATATCATCGGGATGAGGGTGATGATGCCTGACTTGAGGCATGTCAAAGAGCAGCTGAGCAGAGCTACATGGTAAAGGCGCACTCAGCAGTTTCAGGAGCAGCTGTGAGGGCTCATTCATGCTAGAGTTTGCTCAAGGACACTTCAGTAGACTATATTTGAACACGGATTGTCTGGTTATCTGGTCTAGACAGATTTTCCCCCTTAAGTTAGGAGGTGGAAGAAGTAAACCATTCACTTAAGTAAAAGTAGAAATACCTAATTATAAATATAATCCTTGCAAAACATGGTGAAGATAGATTGTTACATAATTATGTAATTGAAACATGTGAACAGTGAAGTTAGCCACAAAAGAATTTTCTGATTCAATTTAAAAAAAAAAAAAATTCTGGGGTGCACAATACTGTCAGCATAACTTTGGTTTTGAAAGATTGTAGTTTAAAATGTTCATTATTGGGGCACTCAGATGGCCTAGCATAGTGCTTCTTAACTGGTCCAGCCTCAGGACCCACCACTACCCCTTGAATGTGCTATCACTACCCAAATGTCTTAAATTTTCAACAGCTGAAGTTTATTTAACAAAAGATATTGAGAAAAGTTACTGACATGCTGCAATATATTGTATTTTATTCATTTCCTCCTGATAAGAGGTACATTTTAGTTGTTCCCTTGATATTCTGTGAAACTAGCTCCTTAAAATGAGAAAAACAGATTTGTTTCCCCAGAAAATGAGATAAGTTTAAATCTAGCTAAAATAACCAAAATATACTTGTTATCATGGAAAACCACATTAAATACAGGTGTATGTGTGCTTACACCAATCCATTAATCACAATAATCACTTTAAGGCAGTTCTTTCCAACCACATCTTCGTGACCTACTAAGAACAGCTCCACAGTCCACCTTTGGGTCCTGACCCACCAGTTGAGAACCACTGGCCTTGTGGGTAGATTGTGCCTCATGTATGTGGGCAGCCTGGGTCCAGGTTTGGCCTATGTGTCCTTTCCCGCATGTCTCTCTGCCACTCTAATCTGTGTTTCTGATTTATCTACTGTCCTCTTCTGTGAATAAAGGCATAAAAAGCACAAAAATATATCTTTAAAAAAGTTCATTATTTATAATGGCAAATATGAAAATAAACTCCAATATCAGCTGCAAATATTGACCACAAGTACAAATAAGTTTACAGAGCTTTAGGCTGGAGTAACAGACCTATGTAAGCTGAAATCTTTTTCTTTGTTACTTGTCATTCATTAGATTTAAAGTGTTTTTGAGGACTGAAGTTTGTTTCTTTGTTCATCCTTAAACTTTAAATTGCATCATAATGACGGAAGTCTTAGGTGCAAACATCATTTATAGCCCAATATCACTGGCTGCATTTCCATTACCCTTAGAAATGAGCAAAATCTAAATAGTGCAATAAAAAACTGGTAATGGAAACACCTAAATTTCAAAAAACCTCTCAAATATCGCTGAAAAGTTTTTACACTCTCATGAGGAAGTTTTTCAAAAATTTCGATAAACAGATATAACGCAAAAGTTCAACGGACCAGTGTTAATTTTGTCAACTAAAACTATGACTAAAAATGTTCGTTGACAGCCTTTTTTTCCCTGACAAAAACTAGACTAAAACTTAAAAATGGATCTGTGATGACTAAAACTGACAAAAACTAAGTTAAGTTTTTGTCAAGATGGCTTAAACTAGACCAAAATGTAATGTAGTTTTCATTGGACATTCGAAATCCATGATATTTCTCCACTGTGGGTAAATCTGTCAAAAAAACAATGCAGCTGTATCTCTTCTGCCTCTCAGCTGTAGAAAGCAGGGACCCCAGGTTTGGCAGAATGCATAGAACACACTACCATGATTTGGTACCAGATTTAGGCAAGAAAATAAATGCTTGGACTAAAAGTAAAGACTAAAATGTGATGACTTTTTATGGACTAAAACTAGACTAAAATGTTTCTGAGTTTTCGTCGACTAAAACTAGACTAAAACTAAAAAGGACAGAAATGACTAAAATGTGACTAAAACTAAAATGCATTCCATTTAAAGACTAAAACTAAAAATAGCTGCCAAAATTAACACTGCAACTGAAACACTTTTTTCCACATTTACAAGTCACAGGACGTGACGTATGGTGTCACATGACCAGTATACTCTGAGACACCATGTCACGGTATGTGTGGACAGAAGAGGAGACGGGACCTTTCTTTACATCATATTTATACCCTTATACGTGGCTATCATCCGTTGCCTTCGTCTTTTGTTAAAAATTATCAAGGCAGACGCTGTAGATATAATCATAACCGCATCAACACGCAACAGGTTTTGAACATCCAGCTTTCTTGCAGACTAGGCTCATGCCCAAAACTCCCTTCAATGGAAACACATTAGCTGAAATTTAAGAAATATCGCTTTTATTTTGTGAAAAAACTGTAATAGAAACCCAGGTTATGTCAGTACCAGCCAAACCGAATTTCTAAATATTAACATATTGACAAAAATCCAATTCCAGGCATCCCTAATTTGACTGTAAACAATAAAACATAAACCATCTAAAGTATTTATGGCAGATTGTGTTACAACACGGCACACATTGCTTTTTCAGTCGTAATATTAAATGATATACAACACTGGAGTGTTATTTAAAGCTCCTTTGAAAAGCATTCTTTTTGTTTTGTTTTGTTTTGTTTTTGGCATCCCCTGTCGACAGAGCAGTACCTCTTATTTCTTTTCTAAGAAATAAGTCCAATACATCACTCATCAAGAATCTCCTCTAGGGAAAATGTAGGGGAAAAGGCTGTTTTAGTAGTTCAACTATTTATCCGCCACCTACCCTGTGGCAGCAGTTTCAGGTGTTATAAATCATAAAAAAGTAAAGTCAGTGTTGTTGCAGGAGGCCTTTTTTGTGTTTTTTGGCTCATAAAAAGACATCAGTTTTAATATTAGTTAGTCCCCTAACTATCTAAAAAGTTCTCACAGTAGCTTTAAAGTACATGTTAAATACATTGTGTTTTACCTGCTTACCATACTTGCTAATATCTTAATCTGCTTACACATTATTCCTAAACATATAATTTTTTTCACGTTTGATTATATTTAGGAAGTTTAAGTACAGGTAGTAGATTTGTGGTGTTGTTTTGGTCCAAGTGTAGTATTTATGTGGCCTGTGCTTTATCTGTGTTAAATGTACACATCCCTCTTCTGCCCCTGTGGAAACAAACGCATTGATTGATTGATTGGTGGAACGAGTCACAGTGGCATTGGGGGAAAAACCTAGAGTGGAAAAAAGTACAAAGTACAATGTTTGCCTCTTAAAAAAATACTCAGGGGCTTAGGTTAAGTACCTCAAAATTGTACTTGCACTATCTCACATTGTTGATTAAAACTGAGATTTTTTATGAGAACAGAGTCTTTGGATGCAAGACTGTTAGTTTGTCAAACTAACAGTTGTCTAATTTTGTTACTGAATGCCCCCAAATTAGATAATCATTAGGTATAATTTCAATGTTATTAATTTTATTTTATCTTAGATTTTAGCCAGTAACAAACAGCGAGTTATATTTCACCATTCATGCCCCTAAAGCATTTCTTTACTCTATGCAATAAGTGTATAATTTCAGCAGCCAGTCCATCTGGAAATCAGTATGCAGTTTACATACAGTGTGTGTTTTATCACCATTTTTCTGTTTGTTTTTTTTTTTTAGACACATTGGCAGTGAAGGCATGACTCACAGGACCTCCGTTTGACTGCCTGAGAGGGTGGGATTAGGAGCACTCTGTCAGAGGCCAGACGAGGATCCTGAGCCTGGAGCCGGTGAGTCACGAACCCTCTCACAGCAAACGTGATCACGTGCGACTGGGAGACACCCACTCGAAAGGCATAACCAGCCCTCCTCTCATCGTCTCCCTCAATTGACGATGAGAACAAACAGGATTTAAAACAACACACATTTCTTTCCCTCCTTTCTGCAGTGTGAACAGGTCACGTGTGTAAAGGCACTGTGAGATGTTTACTGAGCCAAAAAATGCTGCCCAGACTGTTTTAACAACTGGGTGCAAATCTGTCTGACATAAAATGCACAAGGACTTCTTGGATGGTCTTCAGGGCTTTTCCATAATGAGCTTGTGCCACACTGATTGGATTCCAGGAGCACTTTATGGTCATGTGAACGTAGAGGAGTGGATGTTGCTACTTTTATTTAATGTGAGGAGCAGGCATTACGAGGGCACCACAGTCGGGGTCCTGATGGATGGTTTTCTTTTTGCTGCTGCGCCTTTAATCACATCCTGCTGTGAGGAATCCACACCAGAGCACCCATAAAAACCAGTCATGGTGACACGCCTCCTGGCTTAGAGAGACGCTCATGTTGGATTTTAATTGTCCTGTGGGCCGTCACAATCTTTAAAACATCCTATAAACAGTCTCATGGCTCTCTGCTCCCCAGGACCAGATCCTCTGCTGACCCCAGACTTTGTGACGACAGAGAACTTCCTACATATTCCCAGCAAACTCTCATTTCCCTTTTTTGTCTTCGAGGCCTCCATGTCACCGTGGAATACATCACATGCACTTCAAAGCTCAGGAAACAGACTTTTTTTTGGCTAAAAGAGGTAGTTTATGCATAAGCATGCATCAATTTTAACTGTTCAGGAAAAGTATACAATATAAAGTGCCTTTATTTATATAAGTACCACATTTCTGTTGTTGAAGGTGTAAAATACATGATTGCTCTAAATGTTTCCTAATACCTTCTGTGGGATCTTTGGGAATGCTTATGCATTAACAATAATCCAGCTCGGCTCAGTTGAGCTGCAATTTGCCATCCACATAAAGAAACAACAGCGACAATTTGCAATCTCCTCACAAAGGGAAGTCTTTTATCTGTGAATTCTGCTGTCAGGATGCGCGATGAGTCACACACAACACAAACTGGCACTGTGATTTTCAATTTGTCAGAGAGGCTGGCTGATTCTGTATCCCACAGAGACTGCATGTCTCCCGCTCTCATTCATAAAAAATAAAAGCCGAATCAGAGCTGCACGCCCACTTTATTACAGGGCATACAGCTAACATCTGCTCAAATCAGCTCCTTTTAGAGAATGGCAGCACATGTGCGCGTCTAAAAATCAATGCCACACCTCAGCCAGTAGGCCTAGAACGTCTGCAGCCTGTTTCTTCATGCATGTGTGTACATATTTGCATGATGTGTCTTTTGTCAGTCAGGGTGTCCAATGTAACAGCTACAACAGCTACCTTCAGCTGAGTGGCAGGTTTGCTGATAGCCTCAGTTGACCCTCATTTCCTGTTCATGCTGCAAAGTGATAGAACATGGCCTTACCTAAAAGTATGCTGCAAGCAGATACAAGTGTATATGTGAGAGTGTTTTAGCACTGCTGCATGTATGTGAGTGTCTTTTCTTATTAGCAGCTGTCCTCTGCAATGAGCTGTGCATATGACTCAGCTCAGTGTACCCTGGCTGTGATCCAGTAGCTGTCCTATACCCAAAACCTATGGTGATGTGTTTGTGCGACTCTAAATTCGGACACCAAATCAGCGCAGCATTGTTCACATAATAACTGCCAACCACTTCATGCTAACCCGGGCTTTTGGTTTTAGCATGAGCTCAGAGGGAGGAGAAGACGGACTGGAATGTGCATAACTGTGTTAACGACAAGTCAAGCTGCTGCAAGGGACACAAACATAAACACAAACATGTGCACCATGACACTGTGGATCAGACTTTAAAGACACATGAATTGGCTCCTGGACACAATTGACGTTTGTGCAGAGTATTTTTGTCTCTGTAGCGCTCAGAGCTTTGAATAATAAGATTACATAATTTTTCCTGTAAAGTTTAAGGCGTTGGACCCCACTGCTTCTAGTCATCTCTCGTCTTTTTTAAAATAAATTGAGCATTTCCGCCTCTAGGAAGGATTACAACACTGAAAAATGCTCCAAGTGCCCTTGTTTCATAATAATCGCCTCATATGCTTCACATGACAGAAAACCTCAAATGTGAAGTGGGCTTCTTGCATAATTTGGCCGAAGCATCACTCTGGACTCTAAACTTGGTGTAGAAAACGTGTCCTCTACTTCTCACTGGTGTAGCTTACTCCTCCAGATATGTCATCCTGTTACAGTAAATGCTAGTTTGTGCAGAGTTAACCCCGCCCACACAGCAGAAATGTGACTGCACGTAGTGTGGGCACACAGCAACATTAAGTATGTGTGTGTGGAAGGGTTGCCAGTTGTGTGTGGCTGTGCTCAGCCAATAGCATTTCAGAGCTGGTGTTAGAGGTTATGTAGTCGGAGGAGAAGTGATACTGGATGCATTTTTGTGACTTTAAAGGGTTGGACTTCCGGCACCCCGTCATGTACCCTCCCTTCTCCCTTTGTGGCTTCTTCCCGGTCCATCTCCACTCAGTCACATGCGCTTCACTCAGAGAGAAAGCTCCCAGACTATTTTCCACACACAGTTCACATGCATGCAGTTGAGATAGTCTGGCAGCGAATCACTGTCAAATCTTTTGTGTGTGTGTGTGTGTTTATACTCTCTCTAATGTCTGAACGGCTGCCAGAGCAGCTCAAGCGACAGTGGGATATCTATCTGCAGGGCTGAACGTTACATGTGACTGGGGTATATTTTAACTGGGTTATGTAAGTGCTCCAGCCTGCGCTCTCCACGCACAGATGAGGAGGGCTACGCATGATGCAGAGGACTGTGAGCTCACCACAAGCGTTGCCTTTGCAGCACATTGAATAATTCCTTCACTCGGCTTGTGTTCGGGCCAATAGGCATTTCACAGAATCTGGCTTTTTCAGCCGCAGGTTCCACTTCAAAAACAGACTTTACTTTCTTGTGATTCATAGTTATTGCAGCGTAGCTTTGCCCTCAGCAAATGAGTTAATATTGATTTCAAATGATGTAACATTTTGAGTGAGTGGCAGTGTAATATAATCTTAATGTGGAGGTTATGGTTACATAAGAGGATTTATGAGATAAAAAAATTCTCAGGAGTCAAAAAAGTGAACCTTACACAAGCAGAAACTGCTCGGCTCACACTTCTCTGCGGGCTGTGATCATGTTTTGTTTTATAAGCACGTAATTGGTTTGTCATTACATGTGGACATGAAACCGATACGTTTTTAATAGGCTGATCAAGTCTTAACTCGATGCCCTCCCCGTGGAGAGCTGATGAGATTGCTGTCAACAGGCTAGCCGCCAAATCTATGTCCAATGTAGAAGCTGCCCACGCTCCCTCTGCTAGCACTTTTATGGGATCATTGTGTGGGTGTTTTAGTGTGAGATCCTATCTAGAAGTGATGAGATATGGGCAGATAATTTCTTCATAGGCAACCCTCCAACCTCACTCAGAGAGGAGCTGATAATAATATCACTTTTATAGCAGAGTTTTGACCCCAAACTTCATCACAGGCCGCCTCTGATGGCATCACAGGAGAGTGCTTTTACATCTTTTAAGAGGTTTTAAAATGAAAGCAAATATTTTTTTAAAAGCTGTGTACCAACAACACAGGGTAAAAATAACTTCTGTTTTTCAGAATGAAACTTTTTTTGTCCTAGTTGTGTCACTCTTTCAATTTCATGATCAAGGTCAAACCAAGGTACTCTTGTAGATAACAAAAGAATAACATTTTGGAATGTATTCTTTTGATTAAGGGCCTGTGTCTATAGCTGGCAGTGCTTCAAAACCTATGTAGTCCAGCGTTCTGACCCCAGACCTTGTGCTGGGACGCCCTCAGTGTCAGCTGATTTGTCACCTGCTTAAAGCCCTCAGCTGAAAACCACTCAACTTTTGGAACAGCACTGCACTCGTCAATGTCACGTCTCCCTCACTCGTAGAGATGGAAGAAGTACATGACTATTGCACTCAAGTAAAAGTACAGCTACTCTGGTTAATTTTACTTAAGTAGAAGTAAAATTACTGGTCTATAAATCTACTCAAGTAAAGTAAAAAGTAGTTCATCCAAAGTTTACTAGAGTGCTGAGTAACTATTGAGGAATTATGCCATAAAATATGATATTTCCTTATTGGCAAGAACATCAAGAGAATAGATCTTCAACCAGGTTGTTCAGGTAAAGTCAGACCTCTATAACAAAGTTAAACACACCGCAAAATTGACAATGTTACTTAAACTTCTATACAGCTTTAACACTTTAACACAACATGTAGTTAGACTACACTTTTGAAAGTGTTAAATATTTAACAATACGACAGAGCTGCAGTAATGCTTGTAAATCTGTGGCAAGATGGGTTTCCTCTGGCAAGAACAAAGCACAGAGTCAACCTCATAGCAAAGCAATGCACACTGATTAAGAATACACTATGCATCCTTAAGGAACACCTGAAGTATGTGGGAATTATAACTCAGTGGAAAACTTAATTCATGCTGCAACATGTTTGATAACAAAAACAACAATCAACCAAAAACATGAGCAAAAGAACCCCAGCAGGGATCACTGTACAAATGCAACTAATACTCTCCCCAAGTGCATGATGGGAAACCCTGCCCACACAATCTCCCAAGATATGAAATATTTTACCCTGAGATAACAACACTCAAGTTTTTGCAGTGTGCTGTTTGAGGATGTGATGTGGAATCATTCTCTGGCTATGTGCTACTGTGTTGTCAGAAAAGGCAGCAAAAAGACAGGTGTATAGTACTGAAGTAAAAAAATACAGTTATTCTGGTTAAAACTTGCTTAAAGGGGACATGTTTTACCCTTTTATGACAAGTTTATATTTGTCTCAGATGTCCCCAAACATGACTGTGAAGTCTGTTGCTGAAAAGAAAAAACAAAACATAAAAAACCTCTAAAATTGGATTTTTGTGTGTCTAAAAATCCCTCTGTTTCATCCCTGCACAGAATGAGCTGTTTCTGTGTCTGTGGCTTTAAATGTTACTGAGCTGTCTGACTCCGCCCATGACACCACCCCTCTTAGGAAGTGGATGTATCTTAATGGATGGGGTTCTCCTTATCCTCCTGTCAGCTGACAGGAGGATCAGGGCAGAACTCTCTTCTAAACAGGGAGGGCCAACCGAACCTAGGGGTGTTGCTAACTCCCCACATGACATCATGAGGGGAAAATCTGAAAGGTGGAGGAGGAGGGGTTTCTGGTACTTGAGGGGATTGTTGACAGGCCAGGGGCACATATATTTGCATAATATGTCCCAAGTGCACAAAAGACTACTCAATTGCATTAGTTTGAATAAATGTAATAAGTTATTTTCTACTCCATGCTCACTTGTCAATCAAAAGTAGGAAGGGGCGGGGCTTCTGACAATAGCGGAAGAGAAACCAATCTGACTTGTCTTTTTTCAAGGATAAATTTTTCTGGTCTGCAGCTGCTGCCTGTGTCAGGACAGGATTTCTTTAAATTGTCTTCATGTTTCTGCGTGATATTTCCTTGGTATCAGAAATATGAAGCACTTTTTAAAAACAATGTTAGATTCTTGTAGGCATGATGAAAACTGGTGCAAATTGCTCTGAAAATGAGATTATAGGCACTGAGTGCTGAGAAAGCCAGCTTTGGACACAGGCCCTTATTCAGTAATCTGACATTGCATCTTTCATCTTTTAGGGCAGTTTAAGTTTATGAGACTTCGAATGAAAAATGTAAATACATTAAGGTTAATATTTTTCATGGTTAAAATTTCTGCATAATCTTCTGTTGATTTTATATATTGTCTATATGTCGTCGTCAAGGAACACCCAAAGTCAAGGTCTGCAAGCCTTAACTCTGTTTTTGCTTTAGTAACCAGTGAAACTGTGAAGTATTTTCTGAAATCACAGGTTATATAAAGAAAAAGTAGTGAAAATATTTTTAACAGCATAAGCTAAAGTCTGAGAAGTTAATAACTCCATTACAGTTTATGTAATATATATGACAATGAAAGCAGCACAACAGTACAAACTGACTTCCTTTTTCTATGAAAGTTGAATTATTTTTAGCAGATGATAGAAAACAATGTCTAAGGAGGCTGAGCCACTGATTAAAAACAAAAGAACAAACAAAAATAAACAAATAATATTAGACATGTAAAATGAATTAAGCAGGATCATAAACAAATAGACGTGTATATTGCAGATGAAAATATATTTAGGTGTTTACTTGTCTGCTTTTTAGAAACTCAAATGCCAACATAAAACCAAAGGATTCTGTCAGCCTTAATAAATGTTAGTACATCTGCATGCCTACTATAGTTTTTCCCATTTAGAGTAGACCGGGAGTGACCTGAAACAGAAAACATCTGCCCTTACTTTACTGAGAGTCATGGCATTGTATTGCATATTTGCTTATGTAGAGTGGTTTATGTCTAATCCCGTTTATCTGTATCATAACTCTTCAGAGGCTGTTGCCGTTTTTATTGTAGTTAACCAAAGGCTAGGTGGAGGCAGATCCACTGGTTTCCATTCTCTAACAAGGAGAAAAATATCATTTTTGTGTGTTTAAATCACAATTTGTTGCAGCTCTATTGCGTTGCAATCCAAACTTCAAGTTGGGTTATGATTTTGAAAAAGTGCAAATTGAAGAATCATAAGATTATCATGTGTTGGGCAGTCAGTGGTACCATTACCTAGAGCCAATAATGTCCATAGTTTTGTTGAATGCCACTCATAATTAAGAGGTGACTCCACCTCTGGCTTCTTTCCAGTTGATTCTGGGGTGAAACAAGTGTGCATTTTAGCCCCTATGCCAGGGGTCATCAGCTCCATTTTCATAAGGGCCAGCTTTTTCTTGACTGATGCTGTGGGGGCTGGACATTGAAATAAAAATGAAATAGAATCAATAGTTTTGTCTAATTAACATATTTTTGTAAAAATATTACTTTCTTCTAAAATGAATGGAAATTTAACCTCCAATTCACATACAGTGAACGCGCCGCTAACCGCCGGCAAATCGTCCTGAGGAGCAAATTGCTCCCTCTCTAGTCTATCAGAGCATTTTCATAGCCGGTGCTCCAGACCGGCAGCAGCACATGCCTGGACTGACACCTTGCTCCACTTCGTTCGCTATATCAACATTACGTCTCATCCTGCAGCGAAAGCAAAGGGTCACTGAGAGGTCAGTGGGTCACAGAGCTACAAACCACTGACGAGGAAAAGTTAACTTTTGGGGATATTTAGCCAAAGAATTTTGCATAAAACCACAGATCCTTCAAGCAAACATTAACCTTTTAACTTCCTATTGTACTCACCCAATGGCGGAAGCATTTTGGGATGATACATTAAGCCCCAAAGGTAAACTAGTCCGCTGTTGACACACTATTTCAGTGTGAACTTGCAGTTCTCCCGTGATCTCTGCCTGCTGATCAGGGCTGTACGCCGTGGCGCAGCGCTCTAGACTCGTTCCAGTGGGCGAGGTCACTCGCCTTCGGCTGGACCAAACCTGCGGCACTTTGGTGCGCGGCACAGTTATCCTATGTGGAAATTGCAGGTAAGCTTTTAAAAGTGAGATCAGTCCCTATCACCTATACTGCAGCCAGCCACAAGGGGGCGATTGAGGTATTTTACCTGCATATTTCTGAAGCCATTGTGATTTCTATCACTGAGTTTAATGCTAACATGCTGTGTCGTTATTGCCCAAAAAGACCGGATCATCTGTAAAATTCTCAGAGGGGGACATTTGCACTCTGAAAGAGCCTTATGTGGAAAGTTGCAAAAAACTGCAACTTTAATCAAGAAAATGATTATAAGTATGTGTTTACCATTCTAAAATTACAGAAATACTTGTGTGCTTCTTGTCTGCACTGAAAAAAGTAAAACAATACTGTTGTAGGATTGATGTAATTTTTCGTTTTATAACAGCCTAAAATTACTGATTCGTTCATTAAATCTAAATCTTCTAAATTATCTTAATGGTTGAACCTATATTATTTATTTAAACTGGCAGCTGGACACCAAATTAAATTAGATCAATGTATTTTTATTGCATTAAGCCTGCTATTCGTAACAACATCCCGTAGGTCCTGAGTGGATTCAAAAAACACTTGATGCAGCAGCAGCCGTCACTTTCTGAGTGACTCTCCCTTTACACTCCAGCACAAGCATCCAGCGTTGACCTACGTGTTGAAACGCGTCCGTTGTGGCCTGTTATGCCTGAATAAATGTTAAAAAGGACATTTTGAGTGCTGACCTTCCTGCTTTCAGTGTAGCTCAATGGGTCACCCTGCTGACTTTTGACTGGGAGATTGATGGTCCAAATCCCAGTCAGATCCTATACTTTGGATAGAAGCGCCTGGAGAGCGATATCCATTTCCTGCAAGAATCCTATACTACTGTTTTTCAGCAATAAACTTCACAGGCATGTTTTGGGGACCTCTGAGACAAATATAAACTTTTCTTAAAGGGCAAAATATGTCCCCTTTAATACATTTCTGCTCTCCTATCGGGCCAAAATAGCAAGAGTTTTCAGGAAAAAAAAGTGTTGAGTTGACTTTCAAGACTTGTGGGACCTTCTTGCTGGTTCGCTTCCTGGCCTGGGCCTTTCTGTGCAGAGTTAGCATGTTCCCCCCTGTGCATGTGTGGGTTCTCTCCGGGTACTCTGGCCTCTTCCGACCTCCAAAAAAATGCTCATTAGGTTGAATGGGGACTCTAAATTGGCTGGGATAGGCTCTAGCCCACACCAACCTTTATAAAATGGTTGTATTAACTGAAACATTTTAAGTTCAAAGAAGCGGAATATTTATATCGGTTGATTAAGGGAATTTTTTTTGTTTCGGACAATCTAAAATAATTAGGTTTGCTAAACCTTTAAACATACATTTACCTAATTTTAAAAAAAATGTGATTGATTCAATTCAAAATGTTTCGTGTGATTAATTTCTTCATTTTTTTAAAGTCCAAACAATGTTTTACTTTTTTCAGTGTGATAAGTCGCTAGGTTGATGGTTTTATATAAACTTTAAAAAAAAGTTAAACAAAAGCATGCTATGTTTTTGCACACTTAATTTTCTGAATTTGATAATCCTCTGGGGGCCGAATGAAAAGCTGTGGGGGTCCTCATGTGACCCCCAGGCCTCCATTTGATGATCACCGCCCTATTCTCTTCAATACTTATTTGGACTATATGACGGGGTGGGTAACAGGGGCAGTGAACTGTGGAGTGTCATTTGGTGATTTCCAGATCACTGATCTAGACTTTATTGATGATGCTGTGATCCTTGTGGTGGATGTCCTTGTGGGGGCTCTGAACTTGCTGTGTGAGGATGCTGAAGCGTTGGGAATGCACGTCTCCTGGGCCAAAACAAAGAACCAGGCATTTTGGGATGCCTTAGATGATGCCATTAGATCTGTGCCTGTAAATGGTGAGAACATGCAAGTTGTAGAGCAGTTCACCTACTTTGCACCGTACTCCATCGAACCACTGCACAATGATAATTGCACATTAACTTAAACACAGAATATTTATGCTGTAATACATGGTGAGGTTGTCTAATTTCTCACCTCATTTAGAGGCGAGACATGACCAGCTCCAGAATAGTGTATAGGTTATTGCAGTACCACCAGTTTGATCTTATAGGTCCAACAGGACACCTTTAACCATCACAAATATTAAATAACTAAGTAAAATTTAGCAGTGATAAGACTAAGATTAAAGGTATGAAGTGATTTATGCCATTTAGGTGTAATAAAACAGTTATACTGTTGTAAAACTGACTAAAATCAGGAATTTTCCTTTATAATTCCATCAAAAAACATAAAAACATCACAACTATTAATGTCTGAATTAATTCAAGCAGAAATAAGGGTGACGGTAAAAATAAAAGCTGATATAAATCACATAAGTATCAGGAAAATAAAGGTTATAAAACAGACAAAAAAATCACACCTATATTACTACGTATTTATACCTTGAAAATTTCTATAAATGAGTGAAATTTACCACTGGATCAGTCTTTCATTTTTTGCAAACATCCATCCTTCTTTTTTCATACTAAAATTTCAGTAATTGCTAGAAATCCTACACAAAGAAAACATATCATGAGATTAAACACTACTATTCACCTCTATAATGTGTGTGTTTTATGAAATTATCTTGGGTAGTTGTGATTTCAGGGCAGTTTGTTTTGGACCAAAAGAGACGTAAAACTGCCTTATTTGAGTTCTGGAGGAATCAGGAAGTTTGAGACGCTCTGGGCCACTGCTGATTGGCCGGATGTTGTGACCTCCACTGATTGGCTGAGAAAAATCATTCTGGTTCTGCTGTATTACAGAGAGTTGGGGGGAGGCCATAGAGGAAGTCGACCATATACGGTTCCTATCCACATAAAGGTTAAGGAAATAACAGTGAGAAATAGATAAGATTAGCCTTGAATTGAACAATAACATGCAGCCATTTCTCTTTTTTTGTGCCAGTTCTTCCTGCATTTGTCAACACAGCTGTCACTCTCAGTCTACAATTTTTTATGTGTTTATCTTCTTTATATTCTTCGGTGTAATTTGCCCTGAGATTGTCAAAAAGGATGATCTGCTGTTAATAGCAGATTCACTTGTGTTTGTGAAAGTTTGAAGCTAACTTTAACCCTTTTATATGAACATGCTCTTAGAAACTTTTGATTGTCTTATGTCTTGTTGTCTTAGCATGATCTCCCATGTCTGGATTAGTGAAGCCGGTCAAGTTACCCTGGGTATGTTAATCTGGCTTCGTAGGTGTCCTCATCCATGATGCATAAAGTCTGAGAGCAGTTTCACCTTCAGATGCCTCTCTGTCTCACCTCTCTACATGTATTAGTCACCCATTCAGAGTAACTACAGCGTGGTTTAAAAGTCAGATCTCAGTTCCATCCTGAACAGATCCTTGGTAGTTTTGGGGGTGTTTGTGGCTAACACGTGTCCTTGGCCCTGCCCCAGGTGTGAGCTCTCTGCTCTCGTCACCAACAGGAGCAGAAAAGCTTCAACGTGGGCTTAATGTGTTTTTTTTCTCTTTCTACTGCAGTCATACACTTGCATAACATCATTGTGAGGCCCACATTAGGACTACGGCTCTTTTGTTTGGATGTCATCCCAACCTTTCAGTGTATAAAAAAAAGGAAAAAATCTGGCTGTCATCCAAGAAGAGCAGCACTGAGATTCAACCTCAGCTGCAGCGAGCAGCTCTCTTCTTCTACTCCATCACTTCCTGTGAAGAAGAAAAAACACTAGTGGCACTTGTATGATGACTGTACCCTATATTTAGCCCTTAGGACACCTGAGGGACCTGGAATGAGGCAGTGCATGTGCATTGGCTTTGAAATGTCAACAACATACATTTGACAGCAACACCATTCTGCATACCAGCATGTGCACTGAGAACGCTGAGATGAAGTCATTCAAAATCCTCAGGGGAATGACTGACAGGGAGCAGACTGAGTTATAACAACAAGACAGCTTTGATTTGTGTTGAGAGCTGGACAGTGACGAGAAGCCTTGGAGGCAGAGTTAAATAAGGTGAGTGGTGGACAGGTGTCAATATTCTTGCTACAAAAGTTCATGTGGACTGCAGGACGGAGGGTCTGAGCTGCTGCTGCTGCTGCTGCTGTGTCCAGAGATCGCCCCGGTGCAGCTCTGTGCTCATTCTGGCATACACGTGACTCTCTCTCTCTCCCTCTCTCTCTCCCTCTCTTTCACTCCCCTGCCCCCAACTTTCTCTCTCAAACACACACATACCTCCTATCACTCCAGATACAGTGCACTAATCCTGCTCCTGCCCCCTCGTTGCCCTCTCTCACATTTAAACACTCCCTTTCTAATTCCTTCAGCGATCCTCCACTCAGTCACCTCTGTCTGTCTCTTTTTGCCCCCTCCAACCCCTCCCCGTCTCTTTCCCGTGTCACTTGCCCACAAGCGCATACATGTGCAAACAGCCGCATCCTTCCGCCATGTGATCTTTAACATGAAGACTTCTAAGAATAAACCCCACCACCACTCGTAGTACTTCATACATATTTGAAATCAAGCTTGGAAAGAGAGGCATGATTTCACTGACTTTCACTGCTTTTTTTGGGTACATTTTGTCTCACTTCACTTCACAAATTTTAAAAAGTGTGAATGTTCTGTTATTAAATAAACACCATGAGGCTGATGAAGAGAGCAAATCTGATGTAAGCTGGAGTGTGCAACTGTTTTGTTCCTATCAGTGGAGAGCATAGATCAGGGAGCCTTCACAGTTAGGAATAAGCCTATAATTATGATGAATGGTGTGGAAAAAGGAGATTGAAAGACCTTTAGATCCTCTAAAGACTGAATGTATTTTGACTTCCTCTGGCTTGAAAGTGAATTTTTGCTGTTGTTGCATGGATCTTGTTACATTTTGACACTTTTAAAATTAACTGCTGTTCTAAATTATTCATCCCCTCTATAATTAGATTACTAAATACATCTTAGGTTTTATATTTCTTTATGGACTTGATCACAATGTTCTTTTGCTAGACTGATGCATCATCATTTTCATTCAATCTATAGCATAGGAATTCTGTTTTTTGGTCTTTTTATAATAATATTTTTTGTACAGCACATTTAAAAATAAGGGTTTACACAGTGCATTGACATGCAGAAAAACACAAGACAACAAGAGAACACCCAAGGTAGAGGAACCTAAACTAAACCAAAACCTCACCCATGTCTGATTACCCTGACATCATGAGACATCATTGGTACTAAAACATCCTAAGAACAGACATTGTAAGAACTAAGGTGTCCTAAGTTGGCATAAAAAACTGGGACATCCCAGAACCCAATAAGAACCAAGACATCACATGACATCATAGGCACCCAGGAACCCAGCTAAAAAACTTGAGACAAAGAGGACCAAAGATTGAAAGAAGTAATGATTAAAGGTATTAAGAACTAAAACGATGAGAAAGACAAAGTAATAAAGGGGAAGGTGAAAGCTAGGGCTGTCAAGATTAATCACATTAATTGCGAATAACTACAATCTACAAGCATTCTTATAAAATTGCAGTTAATCGCATGTTTTATGTCCCTTTAACCAGACTTTGCTTTAGCCACTGCATCGTCTCCCTGCAGCCATTGTAATGTAAAATAAGTCCACCACTGTCCCCCAATGTCTTATTTCACCATTAAAAAACTCACAGACAGCACAGCTGATAAGTCAAAAGTCATTTTCACCTTGTGATATCAAACATTTACCTTTTTTCTGTTCACTTATTTTCTTTTGGTTCATAAAAA
The DNA here is from genome assembly GCF_018320785.1 of Cheilinus undulatus. Taxonomy (NCBI): domain Eukaryota; kingdom Metazoa; phylum Chordata; class Actinopteri; order Labriformes; family Labridae; genus Cheilinus; species Cheilinus undulatus. The sequence continues at coordinate 23,387,799 of NC_054873.1, read as the reverse complement.
GTTCTTTTCTCCATGGTTAAAGTCTAGTTTGAGTCTTTAATGTGCCTATAAAAAAGCTCAGTATCCAAACTATAAGTCAATGACCCTTAGTTTAAAACAATAGAAAATCCCCCCAAAAAATGATACACAAACAGTTCTGACTGCTAAATAGTGGAAGTTTAGAATGCTATAAGAAGGATGTGATTAATCACAATTAATTACAGAAATCCTGAGATTAATCGCAGTTAAAAATTTGAATCTTTTAACAGCCCTAGTAAAAGCATGAATATGAGTAAGGGAAACAAACACTAAAAGCCATATAAGAATTAAAATGATAAAGACAAAACAAGTGAGAAAAACTAAAGTTAAAACTAAAAGAGTAAAATATAATAAAACATTCTAACAAATAAATGAATAAATAATTAGTATATAAATAATTAACAATAATGACAGAAAGGAAATTAAAAAGAAGGGAGATTAATAAAAGAATAAGAAGGAATGAGAAGGTTGTGTCCCATTAAAGCAAGTCTATAAAAGTGAGTTTAAAGAAGATTTCAAAGATGTCACTGATTCCAAAGATGTAGGTTTTAAGTCTTTACTTTGGAATGACCGGGACGCCCCCGCCTCAAGGATCTGAGGCAGGAGGCTGGCACATAGGGGAGCAATAGCTCTAAAGGAGCCAGACCCATTAATGCGTTAAAAGTAATGAGTAAAATCTTAAAATCAACCCTAAAACTATCAGGAAGCCAATGTAGAGACGCTTAAACTGGGGTGATGTGATGTCGTCTGTTAAACCAGTAAGAACCCTAGCTGCTGCATTTTGAACTAGCTGGAGGCGAGAGTGACTTAATTTATACCAGGAAGAAGTGAGTTGTAGTAATCCAGTCTGGAGAAAATTAGGGCATGGATTATTTTTCAAGGTCTGACTGGGTGAGTACCGTTTTTATGTTGGCAATGGTTCTCAAGTAAAAAGCATGATTGGACAACTTCATTGATTTTCGTTGTGAAGGTGAGATCAGAGTCGAAAAACATTCCTATGTTTCTGGCTATGGGTCTGGGGTTTTCTGACAGAGAACCAAGACTGGATTGTATGAGATGGATGGAGTTCTGGCGTTAAAAAGTATTTTTTAATATTTAAAGTGGTTAAGTTGGAGGAAATGTTGAGCCATCCACAAGTTGATATTATTTAAGCAGTCTTTGACAGCAGCTAGGCTTCTAGGGTCCTCAGGTCTTAGAGGTATATCTGTGTGTCGTCTGCGTAGAGAAGACTTTGTGGTTCTGAATTGATTGGCCTAGGGGAAACATTTAAATAGAAAATATGATGACCACAAAGGTTCGCTCTAAAAGATTACTAAATACTTTTTAGGTGATATATTTCCTTATGGATTTGATCATCCCTATACCACAAAGATCTTTTATTCTTTTGTTAGACCAATCCATCATTTTTATTCAATCTTTAGCTTCAGGATTCTTTTGTCACCATAGTTCAGATTTTTTTTTCTTATATATAATTTTTTTCTCATTTATTTATTTTTGGGCATTTTTGTGCCTTTATTAGACAGAGGAGGATAGTGGATAGAGTTGGAAACAGGGTCAAGAGTGGGGGAGAGACAGGGCCTCAGGCCGGATTCAAACCCGGGCCGCCCGCGTACATGGGGAGCGCCGTTAACCACTAGGCCACCTGCTCCCCAAATTTTTTCTCATTTATATGTTTTATTTATATCTTGTATGCAAAAACTGCTCAAAACCAGTGTCCCTCATGAGAAATCAGTGAAGTTGTTTGAATTGAATTATGCTGACTGAGCACTGTAGCTCATGGGGGCCGACTGAGATTGACAAAAATGGTCTATGGCACTTTTTTGGTAATTACTCCTGTGTGAGAGTCGGTTTCCTTTTTCCCATTTTTGTTATTTAATACAGTGGTTCTCAACAGGTGGGTCGGGACCCAAAATTGGGTTGTGAAGCCCTTTTCAGTGGGTCGCAGATTTGTGTGTGGGAAAAAAATTGCACCAAATTGTTTATGAGACTCTATACAATATGCATGTTTTGTCCTTTTTCAATGTTTTGTGACACCTTCTGTACTGTCCAAGGCCCAAGCTCTACTGTTTTTTATTAAATACATCTGACTGACCAAAAAATTCCCCAAAATTTGGGTCACCATTCTCCTTGAGGAGTTGATGGTGGTGGTCTCGTGACTCAACCAGTTGAGAACCACTGGTTTGATAGACAGAAAAAGCCAAAACGGTACCAAATAAAGAGCTGTTTGGGATCCAGTTATTGAGCTGAGCTAAATCATCCGGATCTGTAAAAAAGAGTGAGACTGGACAGACATTGGCTTTTGAAACCCTAGCAACATCAAGGTTTACTGTACTAAACAAGGTGAAACTGAACTCAACAAAACAGGACCATCTGGTGGGAACACAGCGATACATATCTAAGATGTAGAGGAGGGATTAGGGAGGATTGATAAATCAGGGCTCCCAGGGAGGTTAAAGTTATGGTGTTTGCAGTTTGGGCTGTTTCCTAGACTGATGTGGCCCATGGAGTTTTGAGTTCTTTTGGTGAAAATAAAGATGTTAGTTTTTACCTTGACACTTTCGGTGAGCAGCTCTCGCCTTCTTCAGAAGCGTCTCACTGACGGCGTGTGTCGTGTCAGCTGGCAGATTTTGACAGCCGGCAAACGCGGCACGCCCAGCAGCACTGCCAGATCCAACGGGCCAATCACGCCCACGCCGTAATGGCATGTCGTGACGGGCCCAAACGAACCCAACCACTCCGCCAAGCGCACCGCGGCCCTGCCGCCGTCCTATTTTCGGCAGCGCCACTGGGCGTGCCGCGTTTGCCGGCTGTCAAAATCTGCCAGCTGACACGTCACACGCCGTCAGTGAGACGCTTCTGAAGAAGGCGAGAGCTGCTCGCCGAAAGTGTCAAGTTCAAAACTAACATCTTTATTTTCACCTTATGTCTGAACAAAAGAACTCAAAACTCCTGTATCAATAAGAAGACATGATGAACATTTTTGAGCAATGATGTGGCCCATGTCAGTTTATGAGATCCCAATATCGAAGGTAGAGAAGCTGGAAAGAGTAATTAACTCATGTAAGGAAGTGGTTGGGTGTTCCTCGGTGCCTTAGCAGTGCGGCACTGTATGGCAAGGGATACTCCAACTCCCGATCACTAGCTTGACAGAAGAGTTCAAGTGCTCAAAGGTTAGAACAGAGTTGCTGTTAGTAGGGAGCAAAGATAGAATAGTTAGCAGTGTAATTTCAAATCCAACTAGGGGAAGGAAATGGAACTCAAGACAGGCAGTAGAGGAGGCAGTAGCAGCTCTTAGGCATGCTGAGATTGTAGGCAATGTTCAGATAGGTCGGGGAGGCCTGGGGCTTGGCTCAGGTAGGAAAAAAAGCAGGTCCTCAAAATAGAAGGAGAGTGGTAGTGGAACAGGTATGTAGACAGGAGGAAGTAGTAAGGTGTACTAAGACTGTGGCTCAGGCTAAGCAGGGACAGTGGATGAACTGGGAGAGTGTAGAGAAGATGAAGCTGAGTTGGAGAGACCTATGGAGTATGGAAGATAGGCTGATCAAATTCCTGCTAGGGTCTACCTATGATGTCCTACCATCACCCCAGAGCCTAAAGTGCTGAGTTGACGGGGACCCATCATGTCCTTTGTGCTCTGAGACAGCAACCTTGAGGCACATTTTGACAGGATGTAAGATCAGTCTGTCACAAGGTAGATATACATGGAGGCATGACAGGGTTTTGAAAAGTCTAGCAGCAGGAATTTAAAACAGAAGCTGACAGGTGAATGCAGGACATAGTCAGGGAACAAGGGTGGTTCAGTTTGTCTGAGAAGGAAAGAAGGTTGAAGGAAGCAGGTTTTTAGTTAGGCACCAGTTAGGCCAGTTAAAGGATGCTAAGTACTGGGAGATGCAAGTAGATTTAGGGGGGAAACTTGTGCCACAGGAGATAGTTTGTACCAATCTTAGGCCTGACATAGTGCTGTGGTCTGCCAGTCAGCGTGTAGTTTATTTTATAGAGCTGACGGTTCTGTGGGAGGATTCTGTGGAGGAAGCCTATGAAAGGAAGAAGCTGAGACACGCAGATTTAGGAGCAGAAAGTTAGGACTTGTCCAGCAGAAGTGGGATGTAGAGGGTTTGTAGAGACATCAGCTGTTTCATTACTTGAAGAGCTGGGAGTGCAGGGGCAGAATTTGTGAAATACAGTGAAGGAGGCCAGGCTCAGGCCAGTCAGTGGATTTGGATGAGGAGGAGTAACGCCAGCTGGGGCAAAAATGAAGGTTGACAAAACCCCTTAACTTCTTTATCTGTTAGTTTCACTTAACCCGCTCTCTTCTCTCTCTTCCCTTAGTTCTCATTTTCATGAGGGAGTGGGGCCAGATGTGTGTTAGCACACGACAGGGTACCACACCCATAGCTCTACCTCCCACACACGATTGCTAAGCTTGCTCTCTCTCTCTCATCTGTCTCATTTTCCCCTTTGTTTTTTACTCTTAGTCATGTGTAATGTTTGTACTATAATTGTTGCACTGTAATCATGAGTAGTGTTAAGGAAGGTAGTACCAGCATCGTCACTACCTGGATCTTGCATGTACGGAGTCTGGGTCTGTTGAAGGTGGCATGCTGTTGAGGCTGTGTGGGCCATGTGGTAAGATAGGTGAGATGATGTCTGCGTGTTGGCATGGTGGGTGGTGGCTCTGGGACGCTGGAGATCACTGTTCTGCCCTCTGGAAGTGTCGTGGGACTAACTGGACGAAACACTGACGAAGGAGGGTTCCCACTTCACAACCCTGGTGAAGTGCAGGTTTCTTACTACCCATTGGTCTGCAGAGTTGAATTGTGGAGGCAGATAGTAATGGATTAGGGATTTCTTCACTGAGCGCTGACCCTCGTCATAGGGCACAAGTATCTTGTGTTTTATTCAGAATCTACAGTACATACCAATGAAGAAACATCCAGATAAAGCATGTCAGATTTAGGAGATGCTAACGTTGATGCATGAGAATCAAATCTGTTCATTTACATCACTTTACATTTTCAATGGAGGTGTTAATGAGAAAGTTTATTTGATTTAAGGACACTAGCATAGAAAAACTGACCTTTTTTCTTAGAGGAAGTCCTAACATCTAGCTGATTAAAGAGATGCAGATTATGAAATGAATGAAGTCTAAATGAAATCTTACTCCCTTAGTTTCAGGGTCATGGTTTTGCGTACTGACTCACTCTTGAATTTTAACGGAGCAGAGCTATTATCTATGTAATAGTACCTGTAATTGCCCTTGTTATGACAACACCTACTTTGTGCCTTTTCTAACGGACTGACTGTACTGAGACGAGTTAAAGCTTGTTATAAAAGAGAGAACTACTCTAAATGTTTATGCCTTTGTGTACTGTACAAAAGCAAACCAAACCATCAGCTAAAAGATATAGTGCTCTTGATGCTTGTCAAAACTGTCACTGAATGCAGTTTCAGTGAAATGTTTTACAGCTTACAGACTTTCAGACAATTAAAGACAATCAGGGTGAGATTTTTAGAGAAAAAACTACATCAAACATACAAGTTTGATTTGTTGGGCAGACTGATAGGATGTGTAAACCTGACACGCTAGATAGATGTTTCAAACATCCATCTGGGAAACCTTCAATACTAAGTGTTTGAGAAAGGGCAGAGGATTTGGAAAAAACTCAGAGTGTGATTGGATGAATGTTCTGTCAGTTACATCTTTACGGGCCAATCAGACAACAAACACGTGACATAGCTGCAGCCTAGATGCGCGTGCACAGCTACCGAGAAATAACGCGAACCATGGCGACTGTACACATGTCAGTACACCACTTTTGTTGTTTTTGAAAAGAAAACAACTCACTGCTGTTCTTTGTTCTTCTTTTAACGAAGAAATGTCGTCAAGTTCTGATAAAACTGATGCTTTAGCCGCATCCATGCTAAGCTCTTCCGCCATAATTGCACTGGTAATTACAATACATCACGACACCGCCGCGCCTGAAAGTACTGCCCCTCGTTGCGGATTGGTCCTGTACTTTGTAACCGGGCCCAAACAGTTCAGACGGGAGATTTGCAAGATGGATTTGCTGGTGAGAAACAAAGGAAACAGGCTTATCTATCTGCTTTGCAAGGTTAAGGATGTGCAGCTTTGTCCACAAAGTCGATGCAAAACAAATAGATACCCAAACGTGTTTCAGAAAAGAATGACAGTGTGAAAGCGTGCACCACACCAGAGTTTCATAACAGACACACCTTAAGACACTGAGCCATAATTAACTCTATCAATCATGAGTCACTCTTTTATGTTGTGACACATCAAAGCAGCTTTTATAAATGCGTGGAGTGAGATCCAAACTAATTAAAGCAAATAAAAATCTGTTTAGTCTTTAAAAATATTGATACTCACATCAGTGTATTGATCAGCAATCAGCATATTACATTAAAGCACTGAGGAAAGAACAGTTGGAACGGATTAAAATGGTTTACTTTATCATGTTAACAAAAATAAACCTGTCCCACTGGCTTTAATGATAATGTCAATATTTGAGTACTTGTTAGATATTATTTTCATTATACTGTGTACACCGGTCGCATGCTAAAAGACACTTAGTGTATTTGTAAATAGGATTAAGGCAGGTATTACAACAAGGTTTAAAACATTTCAGATCAGGGGAAAGTCAAACTCGCCTGATGATTAATACAAAGAAAAGCATGTGTTGAAACAATAATAGATTTAAATTAGTGACTGTGATAGACTTAATGTTGACATTTTGTTTCCATCCTCTCTTTGTTTGTCTCTTTGTTTTGAACAAAAGTAAACAACTAGAAACCAGTATGTTAGACATTTTTTACAGTTCTTCTCAAGGCTAATTAATTAGCATGCTGTCTACTGTCTACATTCTGCGTTTAAGTTTATGAAAGCTAAGGTTGTGTCCAAACTTGGCCCATAGATATGCACCCTATAAAAAGTATTCACTACCGTGGATGTTTTACCTTTTTATTGTCTTTTTAAATCAACCAAGGTCAATACGATTTGGCTTTTTTGACAAACAAAATACAAAATAACCCTCTTTATTGTTAAAGTGACAACAGATATCTACAAAGTAATGTCAATGAAATAAAAGTATGTAATGTAAAATAATTGACTGCATTAATATTAACCACCTTTATAATGACTGACCTAATTCAACAAAGTCTAACATAGTGGTGCTATAGTGTCACAGTTTGTGAAATGGGAATCATCTGAGAGCAGTAAATGTGCCTCAAGTGATTGTCGTATAAAGACACCTGTCTGAAAGGTCCAGTCACTGGTTTACTCATAGCTACTGTCTGCATACAACAACTGTCGCCTGGGTCCTACACCAATCCAAGCTTTATGGGAGAGTGGCACAGAGAAAGTTACTGTTGATGCAGCAAACTGATGAGGTCATCGCAATAGGATCTCCTGACTGGTTCGTGGAGGTTCGTCCGTGCTGCCGGCAAAGTGGAACAGACCGCCCCCACAAGGCCTTTTAGCCATTTAGCATTTAGCAACACAGTAATTAAACACTTACCAAACAGATACGTCCTTCTCTATCCTTTGCTGCTGCTGGTTTTCTTCCCCCTCTCTCTCCAAACTATCAGGGTCAGACTCCGGGTCTAACACGTACGGACATATATCAAAATTTGCCGTATTTTACTCAGTCGGAATGGTTCATTCAAAGTATTCAACTACTACCATAACAACATTAGCCACATTGGAAGAGGCGGGCACAAAACATTGAGTCCTGCTGCCGGCAAGCCTCCGGAAAATCGGCCAGTCGGAGGAAAGCAGGTCCATGGAGCAGGGGGGTGTTAAAGAGACAGCAGCAAAGACGAAGCATTTCAGACGGAGATTGAAATAACGGTTTTTCAGGATGCCAGTGTGAGAAACATGAGGAGTTTTTTTGAGCTGTAAACCATGTGAAGCTACTACATGGGTGTCAGAGAGATTGTGTAAAGCCTTGAAAAAAGGCATAATATCCCCACTTTAAAGACAACAAGGTGAATGTTGGGAAGTGGTAGATATAGGATTTGTGGCTGGACTTAAAAGAAGATTGTTCAAGCTACATGACGTAGGTTGTGTCAGCTGGTTCAAGTTTCCACTTTCAGAGCAAGCCTCAAGTGGCCATTTTCAGAAATGCAGTTCTTGGCACTATTCATGTGCTTTTTATTCTGTTGTCGAGGCTGTAGCCTGATTACTGGGGGGGTGACGAGATGCTTATCTCACAAGACGAGACGAGAAGAGATTTGGGCCCACGAGACTAGATGAGATTTTAAACTTTATAAATTTTTATTTTACTCTTTAAGAACATCCATGTTTAAAACACTCAAAAGAAATCTTTGTCAATAACACTTTTGTTTTTGTTTATTTTTACAGTAATTAAGAGAAATAGATTATTTTAGCGTTTTGTGGTCTTTTTTCTTATATGAACTTTGACAGTGTTGGACACAACGCACAGATGAGGGTGTGTGTTAATGTGTGTGAATTGGTGAGCAAGTGTGTCTCTGCTCTGCCTGCTGTCAGACAACAAACAGGGCGCATCTAACTGGAGCTAGAACTTAAGTTTTTGGAGTTAACAGTGGACTCTATGGCGCTCAGACTGAGTTTGTTTTGCTAAGTTTACCATTGCAGTATACAATGGCCTGTAGTGCTGCACATGTTAAGCTTCTGATTGATGATACACACAGCCAACAGCTGATGGATGTGTGACTGACAGACGGTGAGAAGAGAAGGAAACGTGATGACAAGCAGCAACTGAATCAAAATTACGAAGTCACAGTGACACACTCGCACTATGAGCGAGTCTGCATGTGTATACGACCTTGCTGAGACTGCACAGGGTTCTAGCAGCAGCATTTCATAATTTCGGACCATTATGATGAACTTATTATGCATTGGTGGATTGTGTGCGGCCCCAAGTGGTGCACACGGGGTAGAGGGTGGGGGATGGAGCGGTGCTCTGAATGAGTCATGGATCATTTACTTCATTAGCTGTCAGACTAACAATCTTAAAGTCTCCAGGGCATCTTTGTGATCTTTTATGACTTCCACTTTGGTATTGTTTTCTGTCAGGTGAGCTGCTGCTCCTGGTGTCTGAGTAATATTGATCTGATGATTTTCACCTCCACAAGAAATCTCGTGATGTTTATGTCATCACACCCCTACTGATTACTGAAAGAAATGTTGCTTTTTTGTGTTTTCCACCCAGTTCATCTCTTACTATTAGGTTTATGGATTTGAAATAATTATTTGTCAGTGTAATCCACCCTCACATCACATTAGGTTGTTATTTTATTGCCTCATTTTTCTACATTGAGCATTGTATTCATTTTCCATCTATGTATTTCTATGTGTGCATTTAAATCAGAACCAAAAAAGGGAGACTACGTAACATTTCTGTACAATACTACAATCTTTCTCCCACGTTGATTATTAATTTGGAGGCTTATAGTCAGAAATAGATGCCAAGGAGGCATTTCATGAATAGAGGATGGTGACTGAAAGGCTGTATGAAGGTATCTAGGTTGGAGAATTTTCCTGTAGTTGTCACAGAGCCTAAAATGTCCCCCCATCCTCTGTGGACACTAGCCTGGCCTGTGACCTGGGTGTGTGGCCGATGGAAAATTCCAGGTTTTCTGGAGAGAAGCAGTTGTGTGTGTTTACTCCTCCATCTCTCCAGAGACATTAACTAGGTCAAGCGCAAATGAATCTGCCAAAAGCCCAAAGAGTAGTGGTGGCGAGGAGGAGGAGGTGGAGGGGGGAGGGTGATGGAGGGGGGATTCTGTGGACTTTGACAAATCTCACAGTGAAGATGAAACTCTGTAACCTAATTTTGGCTCGAACCTCCCCCGCAGCCCATTAACTTTCCAAGGAGGTCTGAATTCAGGCATGCTTCGGTGGGTGCTCGGCTAGGTGGTAACAGTGAAATGTTAACACAGCTAATTTTGTATCACCGCAGATTTCACCAGTGAAGGACACCCAACATTACCACCATTTATCCAGCACTAAATCTTCCTTCTGCCATGAGCCCTGACACTTTTAATCACATGTTCTTAAAGAAATTCTTCTTTAGAGTTTAAGTGCCTGTGAATGTAGTTCAACACATGATTTCACACTGTGTAAGTGCAGCACACCCGAGTCAGGCCCATCCTCTCTGTGGTATTTTCATTTAGTCAATAAAACGTGACTGTGCAGAGGGTTATTTTTCCAGATACAAACTCTTAGATAAATGTCTGTGTTTGAAAGCATAGTTGACCTGTACATTTTAATACGAAGCAGTAAAAGATAAGTGCTGATCTGGTCCCATTATTTTAATAATACTCTGAAATTTCAGGAAGAGGCAGAGGAAACCATGTCATTATTTACCAAAAGTACACAGTGTAACGGAAACTAACATAAATGTTTCTTTTTACGTCATTGAACACGTCCCTCTGACACATGCCAGCAAAGGGGTGTGGACGGAGGGGAAACAGCCTGAAAACACAGCTCAGCACATTGAGTGTGACAGCTGATCCTCAGGAGGGCAGGTTTCAGCCGAGTGTTTTAGGCTAATTTACGGCTCGACTTTTCCACAAGGTCAGCCAGTTCAGGGTGTCACAGATGGCTGAGCCGAGAAGCTGGTATTTCTCAACGACAAACACAGAGCGGGGGATGGGCTTTTGGCAGGTCAATGGGGCTGTGTACATTCGAGAGTATATTTTAGGTCATGTGTGCAAGTGTCCCAATATTTTTAAAAGCAACTAATTGTCGGATTTGTGTGTTTTTATAACTAATTCTGCTATTAAAGGCATCTCATTTAGAGATCGATATCCCAATGAAAGTTCACAGAAAGAAGCTATTGACTTAATCACTGAAACTTCATCAGAAATGACAAGCTGTACCCAAAATAACACTAAAATGGTGCTGTTTGCTTCAACAGCTCCTCTCCTACACCTGATAGGGAAACACTTGAGGAGTAAAGTGACTGTGTACTCACTGGTGCTTAACACTCAGTGACCTCTCATTGTCCTTGGCCTCAGCTGAGCTTTTCTGTTCTGCTCTTATGAAAACACCAGCTCTGGTATGAGCTGCCTCACGGCCACTGACATTTCCTCCTTCAGCTGTGACTCAACTTAAACTCCTGGATTTTAACAGCTGACTCAATCCCCAGATCAGTTTATACTGTTCAAAGTCAATTTAAATCAACTTTTCACCTAAACAAATTCAGGCCACAACTTATGAATTGATCAAGATTTTATCAAACATCACTGAGTTATACCAACAAAGCCGTAGTATGCTAACAGGACCGCAAATGAAGACTGTAATATAGATTTGCCTCCTGTTAAGACTTGTTTGCTTACTGTTCATCAGCAAAATGAAAACATACTAACACTTGCATCTCTGTTCGGTGAATATGTGGCTAAAAATAGCTTGAAATGCCTGTTGGCCAGCTGGGTTAGTTTGGTTCAGGTTTTGTAAAAAGTTGGAAACATTTGACCCCAGCCAACCCAAAAAATTATTGAAGCTGTTTTTACATATTTACATCTGAAAAATAAAAAATATATAGAATAAACAAACAAATAAAGCAAATAAAATGTGTGGGAGACTTTCAGTGTTAAGAGAACAAGGAAATGCTGGACAAAACAACCGAGTCTATGTTTTAATGAAAACCTTTACATCGTGTGGTCCAGTGCAAGGCCGCTCATAAGGGGGGATAAAGGCCAAACAAAAAAAACAAATGCAGAAAAGGGCATTGACAGCTTTAAGGGTTAGGGACAAAGATGTTACAGAAATTTGAAGAAAAGCAGCAAAGATTTTACAAAAATTGGAGAGAGAGCAGAAAAAATGTTAAAAAGTGACATAATTGGTCCGAAGGGCCAAAGAATTGGCAATATGGGAAAAAATGTGTCACAAAAAGGAAAAAGAAGAGGCAAAATTGGCAAAAACATGCGAAAATGGCAACAGGATAAAAGAGGAGGGAAAAATGGGCAAAGAGAAGTGGCAAAAATTGGGGTAAAGCAGCAAAATGCCCATCTATTCATCCATCCATCCATCTGCGCTGCTAGGACTTAAGTTTTTAAAGTGTGACTTACATGTTTGTATTGTATTAAAGTCGCTGTTTATTTCTTCTTCTGTGGAATAAGTTGAAGTTAATATGTTATAATGATTTCCCTGTGGCCTGGCCTAACCCCCCTTTCTTCGCTATCTCTTTCTTGTAAATTTTCATGACCCAAAAATGTCACAATTAAATGTAAAACAAAAATATTTAGTTTTTGTGTACAGCATTAAACTATTGCCAGAGCTTCTGCCTCTGCTTTGTTACTTTAGAGCAGCTGAAGCCTTTTTGTTTTATACATTTAGACGGAGGAGAAACCGCTGGCATATAATTAAGGAATCTGTGGAAATGAATTATAAAACACTTGTCAGCATAAGTAGCATATAGTATTACATTTGTTTATTGGATTAAATGACTTAAATCTACTCAGTCAGTCAGACTTTATTCATTTAAAAGAGCTCCTGAATGTAGCCCTCTTTAAGCATATGACTTCCTCTACAGTCACGTCATTGGTGAAGAATTTTTGAAACACTAGAGGCTTCAGCAGATTTTGGAGAAGTAGGCTAATGTCATTGAACTACTACAGTAAGGGACTGATGAGAAGGACCTGGTGGCTATTCTTACAGCACCTGACCTGACCTTTGGCTTGTCTTTTTGAGCAGAATGTAACAGGACACGATGTGAAATGTGAGGTCTGGTGTGACCTGACGGAGAATTCATCTTCTAAAGCGTTCACAAAGAGGCGGCTAAAATGTCTCTGCTGAACCACATGTCATCGGGCAACTCATGTGAACGAGGTCAGAGGTCAGCAGGTTCATGGAGCTACGCGTCATGCTACTCCATTGTCACAGGAAGTTGACCCCTGGTGGAAAGAAACTAAGGCCTCCTGGTCTGTACTGTATAAAAGCACAGTTTTTACATGGGCTTCACCTAAGTATTTAACATGATCCTTTACATTTTCTTATTTTTTATTTTAAATTTAAAGTTGTTCTTTTCAGTTAAAACTTTTGGATTTAATCTCATTGTACTACAAATAAGTTGTTTTATTTTTTTTTACTCTGAATGAGTTATTTTTTATACTGCGATTGCATTTAGCAGATGCTTTCTTCTATATGCATGGGGAATATAAAGTTTTATACATTCATGTGACTAAACACTAATTAAGGAAAGCTTACTTATAAATATTTTGTACCATTTTTACCAAATTTGTTCTGCTTTTACGTTTGTGCCACAATTTTACGGCATCAGCTTTTAGAATACATGAACCAAAAAATTAAATTCTTCTGTAGTGCATCCTTTTCTCATTACAGTGTGATTCATGTTGTTTCTGATGATAGAGATGTCTGAATGATTAAGATCATCCAGTTTCTTTGTTTTTAGCCAATATTTGATACCCACTACTGGCACTTGAAAAAATATAAAATCTTCTTTTCTAGGTACTTTTTGTTCTTGAAGTCCAGTATTCTGTTGAATACATCTTTGTTGATGCTACATACTACAGTCTTTTCTGCATGACTGTCGCTTTTGGACAGGAGAGGATGTCTTCAGGTGGTGTCCAACTTTCACTGGGCGTTTCGACCCTAAACCACAACGCCCTCCAGTTGGCGGGTCCGGCAGTGATGGCCAGTCACTGCCCATCTTCTCCTGGCCCCCAGCTCAAGTCCTCCCTCCTACTCCAGAGCCAACAAGATGCTCTTTCCGCTGCCTCCCCCAGCCCACGGACAGCTGTCTTTCACTCCCTTCCTGCTACTCCCAGTGCTGTGTCTTCCACACAGACTGTGCCGGGAAACCCCTGCACCCGACCTCAACTGGGAATAGCCAGGCCATGTCCCTGCACTGCTCGACAAAGTCCTGGTACTTGGAAGCCTTCCTTTCATGTGCCTCCTTGCATCCATCTTTCCACGGGACTGTCAGTTCTATCAGGATGATCTTTTTTGACTCCTCTGACCACAAGACCAAGTCGGGCCTCAGCGATGTTTGCACAAACTGGGGGAAGACTAGTCTCCTGCCCAGGTCCACCCTGATCTCCCACGATTGTGCTGCCTGGAGAAGACCCTTCTTGATCTTCTTGGGGGCTGTTGATTTCTGCCCTTCCCTGACAAACTGCATAGTTGGTGTAGGTCTCTCAGTGGTCTGCCGCTTTTTCAGTCTCTCCCGCTCCAAGGTGTCGGCCAGTGCACTGAGGACCTTGTTGTGACGTCATCTGCATCTTCCCTGTTTAAGAGCAGTCTTGCATCCCGCCAATTTGTGTGCCATGGTTCCTCTCCCTCCACATAGCCTACACAGTGGGTCCTCCCTCATTCCCCATCTGTGGAGGTTTGTTGGTGATGGGAGGGTGTCGTACACTGCACGGAGCAGGAACGATATGCGAAAGGGCACTAGCCTCCAGAGTTCAGGCCAGGTGATCTTCCGCTTTGGCAGGTTCCTTTTTGTCCAGACTCCTTGTGATCCAAGTTCCACTGCCTTAGACCTCCTCCTCTCTTCCTCCAGATGCTGGACCTTAGCTTGGATCATGTCTCTTCTCCGCCTTGGGTCTGCTTTACCCCACTGCTGGAAATGAGTGGATACGAGTCCTTGCCTCCCTATGGATGGCTTCCCGATGATGTCCTTCAGCTTCAGAGCACTAAGTGCTTGCACCACTGATGTGTCAGCTGCCCATTTGAGTCTTGAGCTCCTCAACCACTGATGATAGGGGTAGTTGTAGCTGGCCAGACGTGATCTATAGCCCTACTGATGTGAAGCTTGGTGGGATTCCAAGCCGAAGATGTTTGTTCACTCACTTCTCGACTCCTTCCACCGCTGTCATGGGCACTTCGTAGATTGTCAGTAGCCACATCAGTCTTGGTAGCAGACCATGCTGGAAGAGCCAGGCCTTGAACTTGAAATAGCCTCCCCCTTAACTTGTAGCTGGAACTTGCTTGTCACTCTTCCATTTCTGATTACCAAGCACCTCGATTTCCTTGGCTTGAACTGCATTCGAGCCCAGGTTGCCACGTCATCGAGTGCCCTCAGGATCCATCTTACTTGCACATAGGTTGATGTTGTTATGGTGAGGTCATCTATAAAGCTTCTTACTGGAGGTCGTCAGGTGCCGGACTCCATTAATGGCCCTCTGGACTCCTTTCTTGCCGCTGTTATGAGCAGGTTCATTCCCATGACAAACAGGATGGGGGAGATGGTGCAGCCTGTTATAGTTCCCTTCTCAAGGTCCTGCCACTGGGTTGTGAAATGGGCAGTTTTTAACCATAGTTTGAATCCTCAGAAGTAGCTAGAGATCATTCCCCTGATGTGGTCGGGTATATGGTAGTGTTCCATAGCCACGTTGATAAGGTCATGAGGGATTGACACGTATGCGTTGGCCAAGTAGAGCCAGACAACTGTTAGGTTTCCTTTGCTCTCCTTGGCCTCCCGGATCAGCTGGTTGAGGACTTCAGTATGTTCCAAGCACCCAGAGAAGCCTGGGATGTCGCCTTTCTGGACTGAAGTGTTGATGTATCTATTCTTCACCATGTAGGTGGTCATCCTTTTCGCCAGGACAGAGAAGAATATCTTGCATTCGACACTTAAGATAGAAATGGCTCGGAACTGGCTGATGTCAGAGGAGCCCCTCCGCTCTTTTTTCCAAGATGATGGGATGATGCCTTTTGCCCATATCCTCCACAACAGCTTTCAGAGCCTGAGGAGGAGCATTGGGCATTTCTTGTATACTTTGTAAGGTATAGCACTTGGTCCTGGGGCAGATGCTGATCGGGCTTTCTGCACTATGTCCTTGACTTCCCTCCAAGTTGGTTCGCTGGTGTCAAGGTCTTCCTCAGGAGTTTCAGTCCAGCCGATCATGGGGTGTGTGCTCCAGGCTTGGTTCCTGAAAGCATCACTATGGCTGTCTTTGAGGAACTCCTCCAGGACTTCCTTGGGGCTGGTCAGTCTCCCAGATCTTGCTTCGCCCAACAGAGTTTTAGTAAACCTGTATGCGTCCTTAATAAACTGGGATCTCTTGGCCCCCTTCTCCTTCCTCAGTTTCAGAGACCTTTCTGCCCTTCTCAGTATGCAGAGTTGCCCTCAGAGTTCACTGGTCAGATCTTTTATGCCCTCCATCTCCTTGGCGCTTGCTTTTTTGAACTGCTTATTGAGAGTCTTGATCTCCCCTCTCAACCGCAAGATCTCTTTCGCCCTCCTGTTCAGCTTATTGCCAGGGGTTCTGCTGCTGCCTTTCCTCTCTTCTTTGCCGAAGTGCTCTCTGGTCATAGTGAAGATGATGGTTGTCATACAGTTGATTTTCCTCTCAGCTGATCCTGCTAACGTAGTCTCAAGAACTCTGTCCAGGTCCTCGTCTAGTTGGTTTCATGCTGTGCTGTTGTTAGCTGGGGGTCATTACACTCTCTCTCATAGGTTAGGTGCGTGAGGTAGTGTTAGGAGAATCCCTCCTGTGGTTTTGAGATGAAACTGGTGCTGAGAGGTCTCCGGTACTGTGGGGTGCCTCCTGACTGGAGTCCTCCTGTGTCTCACTTAGTGTCTCCACTATGCGCTGCATCTGTTTCTCCCCTCTTCCACATTTAGTCCTGGATTGATGCATCTTAAGGCCCCTTGCGTTCTTGAAAAACCTTCCGCCATAGCACTTTGACTCTAACAGTTCCCCTGTAAGTGTGGTTTGGGTGAGCCGTCTCGTTATCCATGTGTTTTCCATAGCTGTAACCGTTGTGACCGTCCCATCGTCCCATCAAGTCTGCATGTCTTCTACGCAGACTGTGCCGGGAAACTCCTGCACCCGACCTCAACTGGGAATAGCCAGGCCTGCCAACCCATGTCCCTGCACTGCTCGACAAGGTCCTGGTACTTGGAAGCCTTCCTTCCATGTGCCTCCGCGCATCCATCTTCCCTTTTACAGTTTATTTTAATTGGGACATTACTGCTGTCTCCTTGGGCTCAGAGGTTAGCACTGTTGCCTTATACCATGAAGCGTCCTGATTCACTTCTTGGTCGGGGTCTTTCTGTGCAGAGTTTGCATGTTCTCCTCTTGCATGTTTGGGTTCAATTTCCTCCCACTACCAAAAGAGTTGCTTGTTGGGATGGTTGACTCTAAACTGGATGTAGGTGTGATTGTAAGAGGGCCTGGTTGCCTGTCTCTGTCTGCCCTGTGATTGACTAGCAACCAGTCCAGGGTGTACCTCACCTCTTGCCCAATGATAGGATAGGCTTCACATGACCCCAAACAGGAGAAGCAGTGTAGAAAATGGATGTTGTCTCCTTACTTCTCCTTACACTCATGTGTGCCTTCTGTGTTTGCACACAGCACTGCAGTCTCGTGCCTTTATATGGGCATAAAAGGGGCTAGAAGAAATGACTATGAGCACATGACTTTCATGAATTTAAGAGCATAGGTGTGAACAGTTGAGCAGTTTAGAAATGTGTCTTGAATCTGGTCTTAGTTTCTTTGAGAAACTGTCTTGAGAACAAATATGAGAAAAAAATGTAGAAATGGCCATCCACTGTTTACATTTTTAAAAAAAAGCACTTAAAACATATGCTCATTGACATGAGATAATCTGTTTCAAATGTTTAGCCTAAATTTTGATTACCATTTCAATATGTATTATCTATCATTACCTTAACACACGCTATGAATTTAACAATGATATTTATAAATCAGGATGTGTTTTGTGGTCCATATCCCCCAGCCTTAATCATAGTAAGAACAGAGTTCAAAAGAGCAGCATACCCGTGTGCAGAAAAAGAGTATGAATCAGCCTCACTGTGTGCTTGACGTCAAACCAGTATTCTCCGGTCACATGATTCTCCTTCACAGTTAATTTTCCTGAATATTTCCTGCCGTGTTCTCACATCAGCTCACCATAATTATATACAGAAATTCAACCTAAGAGCAGGCAGGGAAAAAATCAGAGTAAAGTTTGTGTTAAACATGGAACTAACTCCAATTATTATTTTTTAATTCTTCAGATTTTTTTTTTTCATAGTAAAGGCATCAAGTGTTATATCTTTACCTTTACCAATAAAATTTCTGAAAAACCATGGAGTTAGTTGGGGACTTTGAACTGCATAAAGTGGGATTTCTTTATCTTGCATAGCAATGCTGAAACAAAGCCTGTTTTTCTTATATCTATCCATCCAAATCCAACATTAGAGGTCTGAAAACAGGCAGTAGCTTTGGCGCAAGTTAAATGTGGTGTCGCTGATCCATTAATAAAGAGAATCACCTCATAAGAGCAAAGATTTTCAAGGACAGTCTCAAGCTTTCACTTGGATAAAACTTCAGAAGTCAAACAGCATAAATGTATTCTGATTGTAGCTTCTTCAGTCTCTTACATTGACTTGATTTGCTACAATGGACCTTTTGCCACAGTGAACAGTAGGAACACAAGACAGAGTTTAAACAGGAAATCAGCCTGCTGTTGCTCTATTCACCAAGGTTAGAAACCAATTACTGCTCTCTATATTTCTGTTAATTTCCCTCCATGTTCCCCCTGCAATTTGAGTGCTGACAACAAAAGAGCGTGCGCATGATGAACTCAAGTTGAAAGCTTGTCATTATAAGCAGCGCGCTCATGTGCCCATGCTGTGACTCATGCGCGTGCTTCATTCAGCCTCCCACTCCTGCACATGTCATCTGTTGCTCTGTCCCCCCCATCCGTGCTAACGTCAGAGAAGGCTGGCCGTTCGTTCTACATCCCCTGCAGAGTGTGACCAGTTGGATAGGCAGCCCAGTCCAAGTCTGCATCCTGTAAGTAGAGGAGTTTGATCGACAGCAGACACACAGGGCCTGAGCACTGCCTGTCTAATTACCAGGCCACATGGGGGAGGAGGAAGCAGCACACAGTGAGTGCCATCAGCTCTCTTCCTGGTCTGGGTTTGAGTCTGCCCTTGCCTGAAGCCCGGTGAGGAGCATCACCAGTGTCTTCACCACCTTCCCCTTTTAAGTGCTCCAGTTACTCCCCTCACATGTGCTCTGGCCAGAGCTCGGCAGCCTTTGTGGATGCTCTGACAGACGGAAACAGAAATAGCTCCA
This sequence comes from Cheilinus undulatus, assembly GCF_018320785.1. Lineage (NCBI taxonomy): Eukaryota > Metazoa > Chordata > Actinopteri > Labriformes > Labridae > Cheilinus > Cheilinus undulatus. The sequence continues at coordinate 23,368,722 of NC_054873.1, read as the reverse complement.
CAAATAGACCCATGCTCCGACTCACAGGGGAGCAGTAGCCCCACTTCTACGCGCTCTTGCCTCCTATTCTGCATGTGCCTCAGGCCAAAACAAGTTAGCTGAGAACCACAGGGAAATCAAATTTGGAATTATTAGATCGTACCAAAAGTATCGAGGGAGACAGAGAAATGTCTGCATAAATACATATTGTTAAAAATAGGTTGATTTCTGGAGCTTTCTGCAGCTCATCGTTAGACTATGTATGGAACTGTATGCATGAAACGGAAAGCATTAGCATAATCGATCAAGAAAATCTAGCTCTGAAGGGAGCTAAAATAATGACAGAGTCCTGCAGCCAATAGATTACTTAAGATTAGCCTTTTCAGTCAGACACTACACATGACGCTTTACTGGTGATAGAAAGGAAGCATTGCTAAAACAACGCACCGAAAAGGAGTGTGCATGTTGCAAGAGCAACATGGAAGAGACCTTAAAGCTCAGATGCAGTGGCTTCATAGTTCTCTTTTAGCAGTAAATGCAAAACTCAAGCACAGAGTGTGCATTCAGGAAGGCTCTCAATCTTGATGCACTTTCACAGCGTGTGATGTGGGAGGTGTAAGACTGTCATCGACCAAGTCAAACCTCCGTCTGCGATGTGGCTCCTTCCTGTGCCATCACGTTCCTTATTTCATTTTTAGTCATGTTGTGACAGATGCAAACACGACTCGTTCCTGGACTCCTCATGTTCTCGAGCTGATCTGCATCCTCTCTTTTTGTCTCCCTCTCTGCTGTATAATTCCTTTTCTACACCAGTTTTTTCTTACCCTCAGTTTTAAATGATGAATATAATCCTGTGTGTATCATGGATTTGAATCATTATACCAGGGATTATGAATGTATAAACACAGAAATGAAAGACTTTATCCCTCTCGGTAATTCTCAAAGACTCCAGAGAGCCACCTCAGGACTGAGGCCTCAGGCAAGTATCCTTTGAGTTACTCCTGCAGGAAACATGAAGAATAAATTATCCCAGGACAAGAGAGAGGCTTCAAAGCTGTGCTACATCATCAAAGTGGTGTCTCCATCTGCAGACTGGGCCCCGAGGACAGATTCACACCTAAAGGAGCAGGTGCAAGATAGCACATACAAGCATTGACATACACACACAGATGCAACAAGCACAGCGCCAAAATGTAATTTAAATTGACACTTTAGGGGACGAAAATCTCATCAAACTCAGCGCAGACCTCTCGGGTTAAAGGATGTTTACATCCTTCACTCATGTGTCTGTTTTTCCAGGTAAGATTTACTGACACTCCAACATCTTCCTGTGACTGATAGTACAGAAACATTCAGCGGTGATATTCTGTAAAGTTGGAGCTGGTGGGAGATAAAGCATTCACTGAAGAGGAATGTGTTGTTTACTTATGCAGCAGTAACAACTATTTTGTTGTAAATACTTGTAGCTACAGTGACGAACCTTTTAAAACATCCTGCTTCAGTCAAATGACTCTTTACTGTGAATCTTTGACATGAAAGGTGTAAAAAAGGGGGTTTCTGCCTGCTGTTAATTGCCTCCTCTCACACTGAACTGTAGGCAGCAGTAATAGGCATTAGAAATAACTACTAGGAATGATTGCTCGCTTCTCACTGATAAGCTTTTATTATCAGTCTGTTTTCAACCAGCTATAAGCCCTTCACTCATTGCTTTCATCAACAGCAAAATTCAAAACTTTACAAAAGCAAAGAAGACAAAGAGCAGCATAATAACAAACAAAACATTCTCTCCCCAACACCACACGATGACAAAAATTCAATCACATACTGTGGAAGTCACTGTAAAAGGGACAACTAAAACAACTCAATTTCTTATTCACACTGCAAAAAAATAACAGAAAGGATTTAAATAGAATCCACCCATTACCACAGAGTGCCTGCTTTCAGCACTATGTAACTTTGGAGGCAACCTGCCATTTTTTATAAGAAGTGCGCACACAACACTAGTTTACGCACTAGTTAAAAAGAAGCCAGTGGGTCTGTCCTGGTACTTTTTGATAAAAAAAATATAAGGTTGAGTGACTGAAGGGTCTTGAGAAGTAAGAGTATACATCCCTGTAGATAATATCAATAGCAGTTAGTTATTGTAGTTGTTTTGTTATCAGTGTTACTTCTGTCTCATATTTAGTCGCTTTAGCAGGTACAAAGTTATCTAACCTTTAATCAAACCCTTTTAATGTAAAAAATAAAAAAGTGTATTATTTTTTCAATCTTTGAGTTGGCTTAATAAGTATGGAGCCATCAAACCTAACTCAACTAGCATGTCATAAACTGTAGCTGTTTATTCACGGACTGAAGCTATCGTGCTAAATACACATACTTCACATGCAAACAGTTGGTAAACAACAGGCTGTGGATGCTAACAGTCATATGTGTACAACATCTAGTAATATAACTGTACCTTATCAGTCACCGTGGTTCTTTGTCCTCTCAAAATGACTTTGTCAGCTTCCTCCCCCTCTGTTTGTCAAATACACATTGTTCTAGAGGGGTAGGATAACAGTGCTGTGTTTTCAACAATCCAGTTGCACCCAGGGACCTTTGGTGGGCACCAAAGTGCACTTAACAAAATTCCTACATATTGTTGCTTTTTAAAGTATGTCCCTAGCTACAGTTCACTGAATTATACTTAAAACTACTCTACTTGATGAGGCTTATTTGATATACTTCACTCATACTGTCACTGACAGGACAGGTAACAAACTAGCAGCTGTGAAATGTGTGGGGTACATATAACAGGTGCTTTAATTACCCAGCAGCAAACACAGTCTGCAGTGTAGCACACAGATAAGAGACAAAGTGCAGCTCTAAATGATTTTTTCTGCATACACCAGACTCATAAGAGATGTTATGTCCCAGACTTTTCTTATTGACTTTTGGTTCAGTTAAAAATTTACGAGAATTTTGTCTTTCCTTATTTATGTGCAAATTCAGCCCACATGACATATTGAGTCTCTCTTCTAATCACAATCTCTTTTTTTTTCTGGGCTGGTTGAAGTCCCATCTCTCAGGTTTATGCTCAAATACTGAAAAATGTTGCTGAAAAGAGGGTGATTTGAGATAAAACTAAAACTCGTATAAGAGGACTTAGTTGGTAAAGCAGCTCCCTGTGTTCGAAGCCATTGTTGAACTGGATACTGGATTGGCTTCCTGTCCTGCTGCTACAGTATATGGACCAAAATATTCAGGCCCCTGACCATTATACCAACAGTGACTATCATCCATCCATCCTTATCTGCATATCTGGTGCTGGGTCACAGGGGTAGCAGGCTAAGTAAGTCCACCCAGACGTCCCTTTACCCAGCGACACTTTCCAACTCCTGCTGGGGGATCCCGAGGCAATCCCAGACCAGACAGGATATGTAATCCCTCCAGTGCATTCTGGGTCTTCCCTAGCCAGGCATGCCCAGAATACTTCCACAGGGAGGCAACCAGGAGGCATCCTGATCAGATGTCCGAACCACCTCAACTGGCTCCTTTCGATGTGAAGGAGCAGCGGTTCTACTCCTAGCTCCCTCTGGATGTCTGAACTCCTTACCCTATCTCAATGGCTGAGCCCAGCCAGCCTCTGGAGGAAACTAATTATGGGCCGCTTGTATCCGCGATCTCATTCTTTCAGTCATTACATAGAGTTCATGACCATAGGTGAAGGTTGGGAGGTGGATTGACCGGTAAATTGAAAGCTTTGCCTCTCGGCTTAGCTCCCTTTTCACCACAAAGGTCCGGCACAATGCCTGCAGTACTGCCAATGCTGCGCCAATCCGTCTGTCAATCTCACGCTCCCTTCTACCCTCACTCATGAACAAGACCCTAGGACAGTTGAGCTCCTTTACTTGGGGCAACAATGACTATTATGGCACTATTCAAATACATGAGCTTTAATATAGTGTTGATCCCCCTTTAGCAGCTATAACAACTTCTAGTCTCCTTGGAAGGCTTTTCACCAGGTTTTACAGTGTTTCTGTGGGAATTTGTGCCCATTCATTCAGTGAAGCATTTATGAGGTCAGGCACTGGCGTTGGAAGAAAAGGCCAGGCTGTAGTGTCAGGTAGGTGCAGTAGATCTTCAGTGGAGTTGAGGGCAGGGCCAGTCAAGTTCTTCCAAACGGAACTCATCAAACCATGTCTTTATAGTCTTTCCTTTGTGCTTTGGGGGACAGTCATGTTGGAATAGAAAAGGGTCAAACAGTTGCCATAAAGTTGGAAGCATAGCATGCCACAATGGAGTCATGCAGGTGATGTTCTTCCAGCATTGGCCAAACCAAGAGTCGCCCACCTGACTGCCAGAGAAACATGACTAGAACAAATTATCGCTGTTCCACAGTCCAGTGGAAACCCATTCCATGAGGCTCCTGCTACAGTTTTTGTGCTTACATTAATGCGGATGGAAGTTCTGAACTCTTGAGTGGAGTGTTGACCCCTCCATGAACTTACTTGGTCTTCCCCTTTTTGGCTAATGTTTCTAAATGCTTCCACTTTCTAAAATGATCACTTACAATTGACTGTGGAATATCCAGCAGGACAAAATCGCAGCTAAATGAGTTGTAGGAATAAAAAAATAAAGTTTTTACATGATCAAATCCAATATAATCTAGAGCCTTGTACCACTTTATCTACAACTGATTTGCTATCTGACCATCTCATATCTCAAACATGTCCACTGCATGGATATAAAGAGAGACTGCAGAATGTGCAACCTATTTACGCCTCAGAGATAACAACCACTCTTTCTGTCTAGACTGTATTCATCCACAGGTGTAAAGTGTTGGGTTACAGCCTCTAACCCTGACTGTAAAAACATAAGGCTTGAGTTATAAAAAAAAAGTTGCTGATTAGTTACAGGGGCCTAAATACTACATGTGAGGCTCGGGTGTCTCCTATACTGAAAGAGAAGGGGGTCAACCTAACCCCTTCCAGAGTCTGTCCTATCTGTGACACACACACAAACACTAAGTACGCAAAACAACTTTGACCCAAATTCACCGTCTTCTCTCCTTCCTTCCTCCTCCTGCTGAACCCTCCACTCCCACTCCTCCCCTGCGTGTGTGAGTAATCAGTGGGTGGACACTAAAAAAGCCTCCCAAAGCTGACCTTATAAGGCTTTCAGGAAGCTGCTGATTTCAGGTTTCAGGGCTCAAATAGCTACCCCCTTCCCTCTTACCTCCATAGAATAGCACCCCTCCCTCTGTGAGCACCAGCATCCTGTCTTTATCAGCTCATATTTCACACAGGGGGGAAGACCCTAACTATAACTTCACAAAGGCCATCTCACAGTTTGAATTCTTAATAGCATGCTGGATTTCCTTCCTGCTGTCACAGTCACTGCATCTACTATACGTTATTGGAGAATCCGCTCTGCTAATGGCAGCAAATGTACTTTTTAGAGCTCATTTTCCCCCTTAACAAAGTTCTGCAGTGCGTTTAACATCTATCACTCAAAGATTTCTTCTTCTAATTCAGCCAATTAAAGTGTAGATTGCTATTATTTAAAGTTGGTATATGTCTGGGAAGGACGTTACCATGCACTCAAATGATAATACGATGCATATCATGATACTGGGTTCATGATAGTTACCATTAAAAAACAAGGGCCTGTTGCCTGTCTGTCTGCGTGTCCAGGCCATTCTTTTGAGCAAAATATATGAAGATTTTCATCAAACTTTACACAAATGTTTGCCTTGACACAAGGATGAACTTAATAGATTTCTAAGGTCATAGGTCAAGGTCATACTCATGCTTTGCTTTCCAGGCCATTCTTGTGAAAACAATATCTTTAAAATCCTTAGAGGGATTTTCTTCAAACTCCGTATGAATGTTCTTCCAGACTTAAGGGTAAACTGATTACATTTTGAAGTTTAAAGCTCAAAGGGAAAGGTCAAGGATGTCATGTGCGTCCCTTCCTTTCAAACAGAGTAACTTCAGGATGCTTTGAGGTGTTTTCTTCAAACTTTTCACTCTCACTCAAGGATGAACTGATTAGATTTTGGAGGTCAAAGATCACAGCTAAAGGTCATTACACCTCAAAAAAAATTCACCCACTAACCAGCCAAATCTGGATTTCAGCCGTGGCTAGAACGAGAATGACTCCAACTGCTTTGGCCAGTGGAATTTACTAGCCTATTTCTCAAACAACAAAAATTGCAAAATAATCCTGTGATAATTCTGTGCATGTGTTTTTTCTTCATGAATATGTTAGAGTTTTGTCTTTATTAAACATAGTGAAAATCAAACAGAAAAGTTTTTTCAATGACAATATATATATATATTTTTCTCCTTATGTGTTTAACTTGCCTCTTACTTTAATCCCTTTAATGACGTACTTGGCAAATTCATAATAACTGAAAGCAAAGCCTCTTCAGAGGCTTAAACCACTTTTCAATGATTATCAAGCCTCTTTTAAAAAGTCAACCCTTAACCAAACTGTCTTTTAGCACATTCACACTAATGTAGAAGAAGGTGCAAAGTAATGACTAAAACCTGATAGACAACATTGTTTGGATCCCAGAGTGACAAACAGTATTTCTTTAATTTGCTGGTTGTTAAAAACTTTTTTGTCTTTGCCGAAATTTAAAACCAACCAAGAGTCAGGCCAATGTTTGTCAAAGTTTAAGGTGTTGTGGTCCAGAGTAGGATCCTTGATGATGGTAAACTATATTTTAATGACAAGGAAGTTAAAATTTGTTTACAGGTCTAAGGGACTGCTGCTGCTTTCATGGAAAAACTCATTAAAAAGTCATTTTAACTCTGGTAAGAGTTGTGTAGAGCCTGATGAATGACACTGGTTGAAACTGAAGACCACAATTTTGAAATGCCCCCCCCCTCCAAAAAATAGACATAGAGGTTTGAGGAAATGAGCTCACCAGACCTGTGGAAGCCAACTTCTAGCCTCTGCATTGGCTTGGCACCTCAAGGCTACAGTAGCTGCTTTTAGCATGACAACAGAATCTGAACTAGCTCTTGGCGGTTAAGTTGCATTGTGGGTAATGGAGGCCGCTGAAATTGGAATAAAATTTATAGAATACCATTACTGTGAAGCTGTTATTGACCACATTCACAGAGGATATTTCCAGAATAATTTGCTTTTATTTGAAAGAATGGTTTCCAGTGTTATTTAAGGGAAACCTGAGTGTTAATATGAAAAGTGACATTGTTTACAGAGAAGTTAAGTGAACAAAACCAACCAAAAAACACCCTGTAACTTTTATTGGTGATCATATATATAGCATCCTAGTGTCACTTGTAAGCAACCTAGCTGAGCAAATTATACTTTTAAATACAAGTAATACTAAAAGATGAATTATTTAAACAATGAATAAATTATTGTCTTTTAGAATTCCCATTAAATGTATAATGCCTCATCATTAACATCATCAGCTCTACTCGCTCCACATGATGCCACTCACAGAGAGCAGAGCGGTTAATCAAAATGATTAGAGAGTCAGCTGTGCCCATCAGCTGAAATTTTTAATGAAATCTGTTATTCTAATGGGGGAAAACTAACAAATTTAATCATCAATCTGTTACATAATTATCTGTCAGGGAAACAGGACTGATGTCTTGTTGTTCATTTAGTTCACATGTCGTGTGCCTGTAGTAGAGATCTCACAAGTAATAGCATATTTACAGATTGTTTTGTGGTAGTGCACTTTTGTTCTTTTGTCTTTTTCTACTGAGTTTCTACTGAGTTCTTCCAGTTATCTGCTTTTCACAGGTTATTTGAAGGATTATCACAACATCAGAACCTTTTTTAACACATGTTCTCTTGAAAACTTCTTTAAAAATGTGGGAGCTCTGAGCATTGAAGTTTCCTGAGGTGCTTGTTCACACTTGTCCCTCATAGCAGGAAGTTTTCCCCTTCAGACAAGCTAGGGGTCGGGGAGGGAAAAATATTCTAGGGGATGGCAGGGAGAAGTCTGGGAGAAAAGTACAGCTGTTTGTATTTACATGAAGTTCATCCTAAATAATATAAGACATTTTCAGGAGTTGTCTGTATGTGTGAAAGCAGCTAGAATTTTAAGCTTTGTTAGGATTTAGAAAAACCACTCCAGTAACAAAATTATAGTCTTAAGCACCCTTTTAAGATAAGCTAAAGATAAAATAAGATAAGATAAACTTTTGTTATTTTTATATTTATTTATATTTTTATATTTTACATTTTTATATTTATTATATTTATTTTTTTGACAGTTTCTTGTTTTCAATTATCAAAATAGCATGTCAACACATACACACCGTCTGAACAGTCTGTACATTGCCATGTTTTAGCTCAGAGTTAATCGATTTATTCCTCTTCTACACATGATCAATGTGGCAATAATTGCGCTGCTGTTTAATTAGCAACATTTAAGTAGTTATCAAGAAAAAATAGAGTTGTTCCGATACTATGATTGGAAATACATTTAATACTGCTGAAAACGCAGGTATTGGTGAGTACATGGGTTAGTGCTCTGATCTGATACTGTTTAGTCTAATTTATATTTTGCTTCATTTAGCCATCCTGTATGTCAGCGTTATAAACCCCAAATCAGTTCTTTGTAGCTGCTCCACTGCATACACAAAACGTCTATAGAGCAGCAAAGAAGAACCAAACAATTGGGAGGGAAAGGACCCACAGCAGCAGCAAGGTTTAGAGGAGGTGTGGCATTCAGCATTTTCTGTATGTTTTTATAACCCCCCCCCCACCCCGACAGGTGTTCAGGAAGTGACACGGGTTATTGTAAAGGACCATTTGAGAGGGAAAAAATGTTTAAATTATTGTAAACCTCTATATGATGTCTGGGGTTGGTGTTCCTATTTGTTTCTGTATTTTGTGTGGGCTTTTATTTTGAAGTGGGTTCTCTACTCACATGATCAGACAGGCTATAGAGACCAGCAGTGGTCAGAGAGTCAACTGACTGCGGGAAAGCTTTATCCTCGTGGGCCATTTTGGGGACCAAACTCTCAAATAAAGTAAGATCTTTGTAGAAAGGTCTAATAACTTTTTTTTTCTTTTAGATATGTATACTTTTTTAAATGTATGACATTTTTTGCCCCTAACTGTGAGATCAGATCCTATACCACAGCCAGCCACAAGGGGGCGATTGAGATATTTTACCTAAATATTTCTGTGGTTGTCCGTCACTGGGTTTGATGCTAATGTGCTGTGTACTGATAACTGAAAAACCCAACGCTTTAAGCTGAAAGTTGACATAGAAAAGGTCAGCTTTTATCAATAATGGACTGATAAATACGTGTTTAACATGCATTATATTTGCCAGTAACAGCTAACATGAGGATTTCTGAAAAACTGATGAAACATAAAAGTCATTCCTGATTAGAAAAAAAAATCTCAATTGTTTTTGGAGTTCCTTTAATAGCTCTTAGGAGTTTATTTAAAAATACACGAAATACAACACCAATTCACATTTTCTGAATTGGATAATGTTCTGGGGGCCCTGAGTATTAAAAATGTTTTAATGCATTAGTTTTATACACTACAAATTAATGATACGGTGTTTACCATTCTAGTACTTAAAGTAGAACTCTATCCAGGAAGAAATTCCTAAAACAATTTACGATGTTTTGAGAAGTTTTCTAAATACCTTTCTTTACTAATAACATTACTCCTCCAGGCACACCTACATTATTAGTGAGTTTTATATTTTTCTGTGACATGATAAAAAGCACATCTGCTAACATCTGATTTCAATTACATAGATTCATAATAAAAGAATAAGAACGTGAAAACCAGTGATGCAAAATCCAACAATGTTTCACCTGAAACGCTCCCCCTCAGGTAATGGCAACAAATCTGGCCTCATTTTCTAAACATGTCTCCTGAAGAGTTTCATGAAGATGAAATGTTTCATCTTCACTGATGTGTCAGCCAGAAATCTGTTGGCACAGTAATCCACATAAGCGCTGTTTAAACATGAAGCATGTAGCAGGCTGTTCTCATCATAGAGGGATATCATTTCAAAGTGTGGTCTGTTTGAAGGTCTAGTTAGCCCCCCCCCCCCACACACACACTCTCTAAACTTAGCATGCTCCACCTTAGGCAAAGGGGGCTTTAATATGTTGGCGCCCCTTTAAAGTCCATCCTGTAGACAGATGTATATTTCCACATCAGATGTTGGGTGATTTATACTGCACAAACCTTCTAATGGGATCTCCATAGCTCACTACACTTACAAATATGCTGTCATTACATTCTAACCTAACAGACTGGGTTCATTTTTTATTTAATTGGGTTTGTTTGAAGTTTATTTCATGTGAGATTTCCCACTGTGTTATGTGTGTAATACAGTTGACTGAAACAAGATACATTTACTTAAACATGTCACCAGACTCATATTATTTAAAAGCACTGAAATATCCATTTATACACACAGAAAACAATTGTTCTGCTCAGAGTGCTTCTTTCTCTTACAGTATAATAGGAAGATTTCCAACATAGTAGTTGCTGTTTTCCAACACACACTGCTCCTTTGTTTGAGCACAGATCAGTATTTTTCCCTGGATTCCACTGGAGTGAGCGCTGGAATCCACTGCATTACATATTTAGTCATTCAGATGGCCTGAAGACGTGTATCAATGAGGAGTCACATATTAGCATCTGTGAGGCTGCGGCTGACTTAACTTTGTAGCAAAGAGCGGTGCTTTTAAGGACGGGCATCTGGGCAACAGGTTTTTCAAGATTTCCTGTTTTTAAAAAAAAAAAATCATACGACCATAAAATAGACCTGCCTGTGGCGGGGACTTGCAGAAGACTGAGGCTTTGATCCAGACATGCTGATACATGTCTGCAGTGCTGTTATTGAGTTGCAGAACTAAAGGCTGAGGGAAGTGCCTGAGGAGTTACCCCCACCTGGAAAACATAGCTCTATCTTGTCAAGACTTTGCTATTTAGGTATGTTTCTTTACAGTAAACAATACGGCATGTGTTGTCTGTCTCTAAACAATGAGCCTGTGTCTCTATGTGCACTTGCACAGTCGTGTTTATCAGGCTGTCTTTATTGGAAAACAATACATTACTGTACATTAAAACTGAGCATGCTATACTATCCTCATCCTCCCTCTGGGCCTTTCCTTTGTCACCATAATGTGTTGTATTGTAGGCTCTGTAAGCCTGGTACATACTGTATAGGATTACTGGGATATCGTGTGTCTACAGAGCATCAGAGAGGGAGAAGACTGCATAAACAATGTAATTGTACGTCAGTTTGAATACGTCTCAACTCTTATCAAGTCAGAATGCAACATTGCTGATTTCACAGGGAAGATCCAGTTACTGCTCGTGTGTTTTTGAGTGACCAATGACCTAAAAATCCTAACGGAGATTTTGAAACTGATCCTACAGCACAAAACACTTAAACCACATTACCCATCAGCCTCTGTATCATGTAACTTAGAACCTAACATATTAAGAGAGGTTTGCAAGTCAAGAAAATGAAAGTGTGAATACAGATTCACTTCAGTTTTTGTTTTCAATTCACCTCATAAATCAACAGTAGACTGTATAAAACATGGACATAGGCACAGTGTTGTCACCCATGGATTTCTAGCGTGGACTTCTGAAGCCAAAAGTAAGTCAACTTGAAAACAGGTAAAGAGGTAACCTGGCATGCCAGCTGGATGTGTTTCACACATCCATCCAAAGAGGTGGAGTTGAGACAAACCTCAACCCTTCTGGCAAAAAGCGACAACACACTTCCCAGACAGCAAGACGACATTGAATAAATGTTGATATTTCATCTGAACTGTCAGAATGGTTGATATCGATTTCTCAATGATAAATAAACATTGAATCATCATTGAATTGTTGATGGTACCTGATGTTGATGACTATAACATTGGAACAACATTGATTTATGATCGGCTATTGTGGTTGATTAAGCATCTATTTCTGGTTGACCGGGCGATGACACCAATGTTGCTAAATAGTTGAAAAATGATTGACAGCGAAACTGCATGTTATTGAAAAGCCATCGATTTATAGTTGACCGGGAAATTGCAAGTTGCCCAGGAAATATGATCGAAAATTAGATGATGTATGGTTGACCGGGAGATCATCTTGTGGCGGACTCATCCATTTATCTCTCATCCTCAAGCGAAGCACCCAGGTAAGCACACAATCTGTTATCTATTGTTAAAAAATCTGGTATTCTTGCTTGATGATATGCAAAGGCCAAGGTGGTAACACATCCGTGATTCCTTAAATCTTTGGACGTTCCGTTTCAAAATAAAATCTGAAACCAACCAAAAAAATCTGTGTAGTTTGTAGAGGGTCCGTGCCGGTTAGCTAACCCTGCTCTAGTAGCCTATTGCAAATGAGCATCGCTAACTCTCGCATTCACACAAATCAAATAATGATGAACAGATAAAAACAGTTAAAACAAGCAGGCGGCGCTGCCTTGAGAAAAAGAAAAATCTCCGTTACTCACCGCTCATCTGTTTTTGGAAAGTAAAAATCTCCTTTTGCCCAGCATTGTACGGTCTTGTCTGGACGTTCCAGCTAACCACTCTACGTTCTGCCTTTTTGAGTGCAGTAGCAAAAACCGCTGGCACAGCGAGCATAATGACAAGTGTTTCTACAGTTAACATCCACCGGCCCGTATTCGGGCCGTTGACGACTTTATTTGCATAACACCATCTTTACAGAGAAGCAGTGGCAGCAGTAGCATATCACAAGTGTGATCCGCTGTTTGAAAGCTAAGAATCTCATGTTTTCAGCCATATAAACCAATCTCAGATACAACCACAACAGCAAACACAGTCCGTCAGACCTGCAGCAAAAAAGACGGAGTAATATAAACGGAATTACTCACCTTTGAAGCCCTGTCCTGTTCCACTGCATCAGAATATTCCCACAAAAATAGTCTCAAAATCTTCCTAAGATATCCATAAATCCAATGACACTCAGCATCTTGTCCAAAACTCATAAGAAAAGGCCATAAATCATGACTAAGTATAGTTGCATTTACAAAAAGACGTCCACCCTGTAAATTTCCTCCTCCTTTTTCGTTATATCTGCATATTCCTCCTGCCGATTGTTTACATCTCTCCTCAAAATTGCCGCTGGGGTCTGACCGTTTGATTGACACCTCGTTTGAGCCGATCGGAATTTGTATATCTAAACCACAGGCTCTAATGTCCAATCAGCGACCGCAGTTCAGAAAAGACCAGCCCGGACTCCTGCCCTCCAAACTTTCAGCCAATGTGAACCAGCTTCTTTTTGACTGACTAGTCGTTTAGCCAATAGACTGACCTTTCCTACGACGTATCACATGTAGGGGTTTGGATTAGATTACATGACGTAAATGCGCCATATACATCCCACTGTGTTTTGTGGCCTAAAAGGACTGTTACAATGACTGGCACAATACACACGGACTGTAGATTGCATGCAGATGTAAAATCAGTTGTAAATAGTGTAATGTAATTAGTTTGTTGTGTTTTATTTTATATATATATATAATTTTTACAACCAAAGCACTTGTACTGACCTCTTATTTTCTACAATTTTAGCAGCAAAAAGAGAAAAATGCACAAAATGTCCCTTTTTTTCTGCAACAAGTCACATTTTCACTCTAGGTTTCCTGCCCCTGCACCCTCCTTTTTTTAAAAAAAATTTGATTCACGGAAGTATAAACTAAGCGTAACTTTGCACTTTGTTTGTATTTTCTATTTAGATGCTCTTGTACTGCAGGGAGGGCCCGCGATGGTGACCCAATTCATGGTTTCCCAGGCAGTTCAGAAGTGGCTCCGCTACGCGACGGACATGGCAGGGGGAGCTGGACGCCTGCACCGGTAAATGTGTTATTAAATGTAAATGTAAATGTGTTAGTAAATATAAATGTAAATGTGTTAGTAAATGTAAATGTAAATGTGTTAGTAAATGTAAATGTAAATGTGTTAGTAAATGTAAATGTAAATGTGTTATCAAATGCTGTTATATTCTAATAAAAATTTGTTTATATGTACTTTAAAGTCATCAGGTGTAGTCTTTTTTTTTGCCAACCCTAAAAGGTTTTCATCACTTTTTCACACCCTGGCTGTAGATAAAGCAGGTTGTTTAGGCCTGGATATTCAGCTTATTACAGTTGAAAATGAATTGAAAACACCTTGATTTATAGTTGAGTAGAAATGTCCACATCGTTTCAATATTCCTGATAATTGAAATACCATTGAAATTCTGTTGTTCTATGTTCAGAATTTCAACGTTGTTTCAATATTAAAAAATGGTGCAACATGATATAGAATCAACATCATATTTCAATGTTGATTCAATGACTTAATGTTGAAAAAATAACGTTGGTTCAATAGAGTTTCAATAACCGCTTGCTGTCTTTGCAACGTTGTTTCAATATTCCCGATAATTGAAATACCATTGAAATTCTGTTGTTCTATGTTCAGAATTTCAATGTTGTTTCAATATTAAAAAATGGTGCAACATGATATAGAATCAACATCATATTTCAATGTTGATTCAATGACTTAATGTTGAAAAAATAACATTGGTTCAATAGAGTTTCAATAACTGCTTGCTGTCTGGGTTACCTGTCAGTCATCAAAGCTCCGCCCCTTATTTTAAAGATTTACAGATAACTTTTAATATGGGTGTTAATGGGGCCTGTGGAGTTTTTTAGCCAGCCTCAAGTGGACACTTACTGAACTGCAGTTTTTTTCTGCTCCACATTGGTTTTTATTATCAAACATCAGAGGATGTAGCTTCAAATCAACAGACCATCATTTACTCCAGTTTACTCTGATTGACTTACAACTTGAAATTAATGCATTTTCTTAAAAATACATTGGTGACTAGTCCAGCGTGTACCCTGCCTTTTACTCAACGACAGCTGGGATTGGCTCCACCTTATGCAACATGTTAAATATAAGTTAAATAATAGAAATCTTTTAAATGTTTTAACACATATTTAGATTTAAAATACCAACAAATCAATGCATCATTTGAGCAAAATGATGCAGTTCAAACCTAAAAAAGTATTTAAATACTTATATCATCTTTTTTTTTTCATCTAATTGCTCTCAAAGTGTCATTATCTAAAATCATAATACACCATGTTGGATTCTGATAATTTTTACTTCAGCCCTATAAAAATGGCTTTTTATTTTTTAGTTATATTGCATAGGCAGGTTTGAATTTGGCATAAAAGTTTACAATTAGAACAATGAAAAATACTTTAATCCTGCAGTGAGTGCACAAGTTCTCAATGGTAAATAAAATGCAGAATTTTTTCACTTTTATTCATTTTGGCAGAATCAAATGTCCACATTGTGATCAGTAAGTCCTAATTGTTTATCACTTAACTCTTTTTGCATTTAACTAAGACAAAACTGGCTGCAGTTATATGAGCAATCTTTTCACAATCATATAAAATTAATTCTGATAGGAGATTTTATCTTCTCCGCTCACATGGGCTGTCATGCACTGAAACAAGGCTGTAAAAAGGGTTTAGTGTCGCAGTTTAAGTCCAACATAGGAAATACAGTCCGAAAAGTGTTTTATTATTAAATCAGCAACAAAAAGTGACATTTAAAAAAAAGATTGTGTTTTTTTTTAAACAAAACCCCATCTGAGGAAGTTGTAATCTGAAATGATGAGAAATGTTAATGACTCATTCATATCTGACATTAAGTTTATTATCCAATCTACAGCAAAAGAAAAAGGTTTTTCAAACATTTGATAATTTAATTAGAAAAAAAAATTCAATCAAATACAGAGAGTAAAAAAAAATCAATTAAACACAGTTTTTAAATGGTGAATAGAAAAAGTCAAACATTAGAAATATTTAGAGTAAGACATGAGTCTGAATAGTGCAAATTTACTTCATACAGTCATATGTGTGTGTTAATGTGAAATATAAAATAAAAGGTCCTTCTTCAGAGATGCAGATAGGACAGGCCTACCCTGCAGCTGCAGCAGCAGTCTGCAGTTTATCAGTCACATGGCCTTTACAGACAGACACACTCACCTAATCAACCTACTTTCATACGTCTCCCAGTCTTATATAATATGAATCCAATCCCAGGTCAGGCACACTTTGCCCTCTGAGAACCCTTCCTCAGGCTCTGACATGTCTCGCCTTAACACAGACAGACACAGGCTGTGACCAGACCTCGTCTGCCTGTTTCCTCTTTAATAGTGCAGGTGTGCCTCTCTTCTGGCAGAGGTGTGACTGATATCTTCACTACATGCTTGAATATAATCAGGGTTTGAAAATATTTTAAATACTTTTTTCAACCTTATGTTGAGTGAAGGATCCTACCATTTGTACATTAAAAAGTCGATATGTACTCTAGCAGAAACTCTAGCATTAAAGGATAAATAAGACAGGCTTTGTTGTCTGTGAAAAACACAAATAATAATGTACATTCCATTCGTGCCCACACGTACTTCTCAACACACATTGCATACAGCTTTAGGTCTATGCAGATAATAATGATGATATGCTCCATCTAGGGGAGGCAAGACACAACATGAAAAAGGCTCATATCCCCCAAGGCCTAAGCAGCCACAGGGATTACTTTTCATTTTAACAAAGAGATGTATAAATACAAAAATTATATTAGTTTAAATTAACAAACAAATTAATAAGGAATCAATTTAAGGCTAAATTAAGTCCAACATAACATTGGAGGTGAGTCTGAGAGGTAAGAAAACCAGCCAAAAACTCAAGAAAACTAAGATACAGTACAATAAACTTAAACTCCTTAAATGACAAAAACACGACAAAATAAGATGTCAGTGTAGGTTCTCAGTAATCCAATTTATAGTTATCCAAAATTCAATCCAAAAGAGAAAATTGACTAGGTTAAGGTTCTTGGAGATGCTGTAATTTGCCAGTCAAGGTATTTCCAGTTTTAGATTATTTATTTATTTATTTAGTCATAATTAAATTTTGTCCGGAAGTTACATTCATAAAATAACCATATTGTATACGTTACAGACTAAGACACATTTTACAAATAAAGCAGAGAAAAAAGTTTAGAGCTCTAATCCAGACTTGAATTATGCAGAGACCTATTTTAAAAACATGAGCAGTGTCTTGCTTTAGCCTTGTTAGCTTCGGCTAAAATAGCTATGCTAGCTACGTAATTAATGTAACAACAGCCAATGTAGCTAAGTAAGCTTTAGCAACATGAGCTTTAGCAAACATGGCTAAAGCTAATGTAGCTATGTAGATAACATACCTATGTAGCTTACATAGCTGCTTTGATTGCTTTGTTTAGCTATGTAGCTATGCTATATATAGCTACACTGGGGCGATGAAGGTTGCTGCTCTCAAACATGACAGACAAACGAGAGGAGCACAGGAACACATATCAAAACTTTTTTAATGCCTTTTTTTTTGTTTGTTGATTTTGTTGTTGTGAGTGAAACTCTACCGTTAATTTTGATCCTCAGCCGTTGTCATGGAAATCTACGAGCCGTTGTTGCTAAATGTTTTAAATGTGAGACGGCGATGACGTCATTACCCGCGGCCAGAGTAGTGTCCGAAATCATTTCTGTGTTTTGCAGTTGAGTCCACTATATAGTCCACTTTATGCTGCTCACTATATTGTGGCTAGGGAGTAGGAAATTGAGTGTGTGGTTTCAGACAGAGCCGGTAAATGGTTGTTTTTTTTTTTTTTTACATGGCAGCAGTTTTATGAAAAAAAGATCAAAATTCTACCAAGTTATGCAATTTGAGCAATATAGCCTACGTCATCATCCCAGTGTAGAGATCTGCTGCTGAATGCCCTACCAAAGAGGTCTGCTCGAAGTCTGCAGCCAGATCCCCTTTTATTCCTGGAAGCAGACTTTTTACTGTGCTTGGTAAACATTTTTTTTTATCAGACTTCTCAGGTTAGGTTTTTGACTCATGCACCTTTTGGTATTCTTTTACATTAACCCCTACCCTATCTCTAAATAGGCATTTAATCTGATTTTTTTTTTTAGAAAGGTTAAGGTTTTTTTCTTTGTTTTGTTTTGGGTTTTTTTCTGAGATATCTAATGCATCTTAGATAAACGTTCTGTGAGAGTGGCTGTCAGAGATGAACGTCTGTAGGCTGTCTTAGAATTTCTAGAGCCTTTTGGAAGAAATGTGACACATCCTCAACCTAAACGATGTCCAGTTGCCTCTTAGGATCAAGCTTTAAAGGACAAAACAAGGTTAAATAAACTTGGGTTTCACCCCTACACCTCCTAACATAAAACTAACTCGATGTAAACCCTGAAATAAAGTGTGGTGTGGCCACCTGGAAGAAGAGAAAGATGGGGGTTCCCCCTGCACTTTAGTGATGACATCTTGTCCATTCAATGGGGGAAGACCTCTTATACAACCTGTCTCATATCCTAATTTGTAGACTTTTTTTTATATCATTATCATGCTTTGATAAAGAATTATTAATAAGGCTACTTGTGTAAACAATTGTATTGATCGTAAGTGCACCTAGGATTTCTCTTTGGTTTGGACAAATGGAATTGATCCAGCTAAAAGCTATAGCATGTGTTCTATAAAAAGATTTAAAAAAGAGGATGTTAAACACTTAAAAGCAGTTATATATCATCACAAAAGCACCACAGTAAGTTATTTCCAAAGTTACAGGAATGCTTCTCCCCTTATAAAAGGATGTCCTTTAGGAGAACAGCAGGACCTTCTGCAGCGTCCTTCTGAGTGGGACCTTCTCTTCAGGTTTGCTGTCCGGGATCATGCCAGCGCTCCTCTCTGCACTCAGCTGAATGCCTGGCCTCTTCTCTCGGACGGCCTGCAGCCCTGCCTCTGTAATATTCCTGCAGAAGTCGACCTTTACCTCCTTCAGACTCACTCCTTGAGCCGCCACACCCTCCAGGCTGCGGTCGGTGATGCGGACGCAATTCTCCAGGTGGATGCTGCGCAGCTTCCTGCAGCTCTGCAGTACAGAGATCACATCTTGGTCGGTGATGTGTCCGCAGCCGGACAGGGTCAGGGAGAGCAGGTTTGGACACCTGTAGCACAGAGAGCAGACGGTTACATCATTAGCTGGTGACACGTGTTGCAGTTAGACATGGAGGAGACCTTCACTCATCACCCCTCTGGACAGTATGTAGAGCATGGAGGGATTAGTTTGTTTGGAGAAGAACGGGCCTTAAGTAAGCAATACTGTTTGGCGTGTGTGCTTAAATCCACAATACTCTATAGGTCTCATAAAGAGTCAGATAACAGAGGAGAGCATACAGATCAGAGCCATATATGAATGAGGTGTAAGCAACACCACTGAGAGGCAGCAACATGATCTGTTAACAACAGGGCTGTTTAATACCTGGACCGGGCTATCTTTTCTTAACACACTGTCCCAGCGGGCATTCATGTTTCCGCTTTATAAAAAAGCTTTTGTGAATAAAAGAAGCATGGCGCTGCTGCACAGAACAATCACAGGATGTGCGATGAATTATAGCATGAGAAAAATGCATTTTCTCATGTTAAAGTTTGCAGGGTTGAGTCTAAACGTGAACTTGAATGATTGTGTTGAAAGGCATGTGTTTGCTGCATGTTTCCAGTGTGTTTCAGGAGTGCACTGCAGCCTACTGGCAGGCCGGCAACACAGAATTGGCAGACACACAAACATACACACACACTAATGGCAGCGGATTGAGGATGTCATTCACGTTCACTGATGCAGATTACATAAAGACTTACATAATCTTACCACTTTACCACATGTGAGCCAAACATATTCCAGTTGCCTGCAAGTGTTAAGGGCGCTGTCCCAGTAACCTCTGAGCATGGGGAATATAGCAGTCGATCCACGTGCTAGTTGCTTTGTTGCATGGGGGCCTATGTGGGGATTTATCAGGGGATATGATTGCATGGTATTGACATTAACCCCCCAAAAGAGAAGAGGCAGAGCAGTGCAATAAGACCTCAGAGCCGGTGGCATTTAAAGATTTAGTAGTCTCTTATTACTACAGTAAGACGGCCCCAGCTGGGAGGGTACAGAACATGAAGGACGTGAGCGAAGGTAAACATGAAAGGAATAAAAACTTCATCAACCTTTGTTACATAACCCACTCTTTCACTTCACACTGATATGTGTGTGCTCTCGAAGTATCTGCTCTCTCTTCTCTTACTCTGCCCTCATTAAAGTGTCCTTACTGTCTCACACAAATGCCCACGATGACACTCGGATTAAAGCTCCTTGAGGAGTTTTTTGCTGGTTATAAAACAGACATTAGATAATACTGATGTCTCTTTATGACCGACAAAATAAAAGAAGGTAAGCAGTGACAAGGCTGATTATATCATAAGGTTATTTATAATGGTTGTTAAAGGGCTATGGGTAGGTGTTAGACAAAACAGTAATTAAACAAACATGCTGCGAGTCTAACTTCTGCTAAGGGAGAGCAGTGAATTATTCACAGTGGACATTTTTCTTTCTCTTCTCCACATAAACCACCATGTTTGGTTTTTATAGTTTTAGTTAAAAAGCTGCTGCAATTGAGTTCTTCTGCTTATCAAGAATAAGACGGTAAGAAAGCTGAGTTGTTAGTGTAGTGTCTGGTAAAACAGACGGCTGGTTAGCTATTTGTTGTAATAGTTTGTTAGTTTCTGATTAGGGTGTTATTCAGCTGTTGTATGGTAGTAGCTAACAGACTAACATAAAGCTAAATGCTGGTGTTTATGTGCCAAACGCAACAGGGTGTGTGTTGCAGCAAACTGTATGTATGTAAGAAACAGCTGATCAAGTTTTTCATTATGTTTGTTTAAACAACAGATATATGAAATAATGCATTTTAATAGTCATTTCCACCACCTGATCATGAGTAATCTGTGTAAACTTACATTTAAGCTAATGTTGAGTTAGCTTTAAATATATGTGTTAACGTTAGCCTTTTACTAGCTAAACTAAATCTCTGTCACTGTCCACGCTGTCTCAGTCTTCCACGCTGTTTTATTGGCTTTGTGAAAGGGAAAAATTCAACTCCCCACTGTAAAGATTTGAGGGTTATGTAAACCCACCACTCCAGTACACTAGCATCTGCTGAAAGCTTGTCAGGCCTCCCGAGCGTTGCTAATCTAGGATTTGACAGTGGTTGTTTTAGGGAGGGGTTTTGCGATGCGTAGCTTATGTAGCTCCATTAACTGCTCAAGCTATGTAGATAAATGAGGTATAGTTAACGCAGCAAGGTAGGTAATGTAGCTAAGCTAAGCTCACAAACCAGCTATGTAGGCTACATAGATATATTGTCGAAGTAGCTGCATTAGCTTTAGCTACATTTGCTAAAGCTCATGTTGCTAGAGCTTATTTTGCTAAAGCTAACTTAGCTAGTTTTTCTCAGTTTTGTTTAGGAAATATTGCTTGGTCTGAAATGTTTGCAATGTGGTTATTCAATAAATGTAACTGCTACATTTTGTTTCTGAATAAAGTTTAATTTCTATCCATCCATTTTCTATACCGCTCATCCTGTTTGGTGTCGCAGTGGGGCTGGAGCCTGTCCCCGCTATCATTGGGCGAGAGGCAGGGTACACCCTGGAATGGTTGCCAGTCAATCACAGGGCTGACATGGAGAGACAGACAACCAGGCACGCTAACATTCACACCTACGGCCAATTTTTAGAGTCACCAGTTAACCTAAAGATGTTTTTGGTGGTGGGGGGAAGCTGGTAACCTGACACACCAAATGGATTTGTTTCACATATCCATCTGGGAAAGCTTCAATAGGAAATGTTTGAGAAAAGGCAGAGGCTTTGAAAAAACTCGGAGTATGATTGGATGAATGTTCTGTCTGTCACATCTTTACGGGCCAATCAGAGCAACAAAACACGTGACGTAGCCGCTATCAAGCTGCACGTGGAGGAAGAGATTAGCGTGGATGCTGCTAAAACTGGTGCTTTAGCCGCATCCACGCTAATCTCTTCCTCCATAACTGCACCAGCTCTTGCTGCTTGTTTACGTCATGACTTTGTTGCGCCCGGAAGTACTGCCTCTCTTTGCTGATTGGTTCTGTCACTTCCTAACCGGGCCCAAACGGTTCAGATTGGAGCTCTGCAAGATGGATTTGCCAGTGAGAAACAAGGAAATGGGTGTATCCATCTGCTTTGCAAGGTTAGGAAGCTGGAGTACCCAGAGAAAACCCACGGGTGCAGGGGGAGACCATGCAAACTCTGCACAGAAAGGCCCTGACCGGGAAGCGAACCAGGGACCTTGTTGCTGTGAAGCAACAGCGCTAACCCTGCGCTGCTGTGCAGCCCCTTTAAATTTCTAAAAATAAAATAAAAATGGGAAATACATAATTCCTTTCTAAAATACATGGCATCTCAGAGTAACAGCCTGTGAGAGTGGCCGTCAGAGATGAATGGTCTGCAGCCAGACCCCTCTCACACTTTCAGAAATTTACATTACTAATCCAAGATCAAGAAGACGGATGAAGATGGATGGATAATCCAAGGCACTCTTTTTTACCCCTCTGTTGCAGCACAAGAAGTCTTGTTAAATTTGGTATTAATGTTCTCTAAAATTTTAATAATGCTAAAATGTAGATCCTATTCAGAGTTAAATAGGTGGTATAACAAAACTGCTTTAGAGTGTGTCCACCTTTTCATGATAAGGCACTATTTAGAAGGCTTTTGGTGCTTGACTTAAAGATGCAGAGATATTTGTTGCATTTTTCTGTCAGAACAAATTATTGAATTTTTCCCTTTGGCTCACTAAAATACTTTGTCCGTGCAAGCTATTTTTAGATCGGCGCTGCCGAGTTCGGAGCTGCTGTTCCAACTCAATGGAGACAGATGGTATTTCTGGCTTTCCCTCATCAAACTCATCAAATACACAATCCAACAACTCCAAAACACTCTCGTGGACAAGTTGTGACCTGCACATTCATAGAAAATAAATAAATAAATAAAAAATTGTAGCAATAGGGAATACCCAATGCACCTTGCTAATAGCATCAACCTTAGGGTCTTATTTGTCTGGCACCACTGGCTGAGATGCGGCATGGCAAACTGACTGAGGGCTAAATCATTACCATACGTATTTTGCCATACCTTCAAATTTGGTGGGAATCTATTTTCTAGGAGCCCTCTTTAATTGGAGCAATTGGCCCACATGCACAATACACAATAGAATTGAGTTTTTTGTTATGTGTGGTGTGTTACTGGTTAGCATGACACTGGCAAAACATGAGGGACAAGGAACAAGATCCTCTGGTCTGATGAAACCTAGATTGAACTGTTTGGCCTCAATTCTAAACCTTATGTATGGGAGAAACCAGGCATCCTCTGCCCAAAACATTCCCAACAGTGAAGCATGGTGGTGGCAGCATCATGCTGTGGGGGTGTTTTTTTAGCAGCAGGGTCTGGGAGACTGGTCAGGGCTGAGAGAAAGCTAAATGGAGTAAAGTACATAGCTATCCTCAGTGAAAACCAGGACTTCAGACTGGGCCGAATTTTCACCTTCCAACATGTCGATGACCCTAAGCACACAGTCAAGACAACACAGGAGTGACTTAGGGACAGCTATGTGAATGTCCAAGAGTGACCCAGCCACAGCCCTGACTTGAACCCTATTGAACATGTCTGGAGAGACCTGAAAATGGCTGTCCACCGATGGTCCCCATCCAACCTGACTGAGTTTGCAAGGATTTGCAAAGAAGAATGGCAGAAAATTCCCCAATCCAGGTGTGCAAAGCTCATTTTCAAAAAGACTTGAAGTTGTACTTGCTGCCAAAGGTGCTTCAACTAAGCACTGAGTAAAGGGTCTGAATACTTATGAAAAAGTGATAGCTCAGTTTTTTCCTTCAAAAGTGTTTTCACTTTGTCATTATGCACCTTGCCAGCAATGGATGCTAGCTTACCATTTGCTAACATCTCAGCTTCAACCTTTTTTTTCTATAGAAATACAAAATAACAAAGGCTAAATACAAAACTGGAGACATCGAAACAGTAGCTCAAACACTATTGACAGTGGCTATGTTTGTATAATGATGTACATGATGCTCATATTAAAAAAACAGCATCGGCTGCAGTCTGGTCTGAGCCGAGTCCAAGCAGAACACCACAAGGCTAACCTGTAATCATCCCTCTAATGACCTGTTTGGTTTCCTAACGGTTATTTTGTCTGGTCAAATTACCCAGTGAACTCTAAAAGGAACTGAGACGTACATTTAACATTCAGCTGCTTTGGCCTCTTAAGTGGATGGGTATGCTCTAAACTCCGACTTCAGACTTCTTTTACCATCTACTTTTAGTAGCAGAGAGAAAGTCTTATCTTTAACTGGAATAGTAACCCAACAAGTACTTCAACTTTTTCTTAGAAGGAAAGCAGCCTTCTATTTACATGATGAATTACAAATAATGAAATAAAATATTCAACCACACAAGCCCACAATCTTTCTGTGCCACCCACTGTGCATCCCACACATGGCATGTGAATCCATGTTGTATAATTCAAATTCTGAATTATACAATATGATCTGGCATTAGAGGGGTAATACACTACAGACTTCACTGTAAAGAGGCCCACAGACATGCTATGTTTTATAGTTTTTCCGTGAAGATAAAAAAAAAAAAAGAAGACAGACATGAGCTTGGCGTCAGAGTTAGAGTGTAGTCTTCTCCAGGAAGAGGCAGGCAGAGACAGACGCACATGTTCATTCCTCTGACAGCAACAAAGAGCCAATTGTAGGCTCCACCTGCCTGCGTAAATCTCCAGTCTGCAGCTGACTGGGAGGGTCTGTGGCTAAAAATCACTCTTTATCACCCCCACAGCTCCTCTGCGTCCCCTCCCACTCTGTCACGTGCGCTTCTTGCTTTCTTCTCTCTTCAGCAATTTGGGAGGGTTTACCATCAGTATGCTAAGAGTGTGCCTTAAGGGTGTAGAGATACAAGACCCAGACGAAGTAGGTGGTTCTAGTTTTTCTGACTGGTCTTGCAGCTCTTGCGTTTGTGTCTCAGATTTCACAATACAGGAAGCCGTCACAGTGTCCTAAAGTGAGCCAACGACCCAGCCCCTCCTCTCGTCCCAGGCCAGCTGCAGCAGCCAGGCTTCCTAACATCAGCGCTTATTACTGGCCGCCTTGAAAGAATTACCCAGGGTCCTCATTACGCCTCTCCAGGCTGATTCCTGCATGCAGTCAGCCACGCACACAAGGCCAACAGCCAATTCAGTGACCTGTCTAATCCAACTGTCATATCATTCAGTGTGTATAATTTGATATGTGACCACAGTTATGTTAGTTAATAGAATCAGTCTTACGTCCCACAGATGTGACATTTTTTGTTTCTGCAGCCAGCTCCTGATACTCCATCTGTTTCTAATGATTTTCTCTCCCTGCTGCTGCCTACAGCTAAACATGGCAGCTTCACTAAGCCATGTGCCTCCGAATGAAAACAATTCACTTCCTTGTGGTGGGTGTGAATAATGACCCTGAAAAACATAACTCAAATCACGTGATTATCCCCAAGGCAACATCAGACAAAGACCAACATATCTGACTTATCTTTTAGTGTAACACAGATCTGTGAAACCTCTGGTAAGATGTTTTTGTATCATCTTGTGAAAAGCAGCTGCAGGGACGGTAGAAATTATCTTAAATTACAGTCCATCTAAAATAACTTGAAGCAGCTCATGGTCAGTTTTAAATGAGCATATGTTACAGTAGTGCAGCCTGCAGGGCATGAGCCTCTAAAGATAAACAGGATAAAAGTAAGGAGATGAGAAGAGGGTTAAAAAAAAACAACAGATTTTTTTAAACATGACATCACCAGTAAGTTTTCATATTTTTTTCAGTCTTTTAACTTTATAATCATCAGGAGTTTAAAACTAGTTTTACTTAGAGCTGCATTTTAAAGGCCCTGTAAGGTAAAAATAAAACTGTATTTAAGTTTGTTGTATGACAGGTCACTGTTATGAACCCCTAGTTCAGATTTTAGTAAACATCTCCAAGTTAAAAAATTAAGCTTCAAAATCATAAAAATGAGGCAGTAAAATGGATGGATGGTGTGGACGTGTCTGTTGAATGAGCTGAAGCCACACCCACTCACAGGAAAAACGATCCTCTCAAATTAAAAAAAAAAATGCTACAATCTGAATGGAGGAAAGGAGATGAGCTGCTCTGGGATTTTTTTATTATTGTGTTAGAGGGGCGGAGTCATTCCCCACTGTGGGCCCGTGACATCACAAGCCCACATATTTGCCCCACCCAAATTAAACCCAGCCAGGAAAGAGGGGAAGAACTTTCAAACAGTCTAAATCCAAAATTCAGTCACATGTAGATCTCAGTGTTTTCGCATGTTTACAACAACCACATTCTAACATATCGTTAAGACACAAATTTTGGATTTCACTTTACAGGGTCTTTAATTGTATGACTCATTTTCAAGGAAGAAGGGATGTAATAGATGAAAGGTAATAATAATTTGATAGTATTATATTTGAAAAAAGGGTACAAATTTGGATTAACTAATTAATTTTACTTTTTAAGTCCAACACAAACAAAAAACTGCAACTGCAGAGTACCCATGTTTTTTTGTCTAAGCCCCTTATGCAGTGTTTGGGATTGCACTTTACAAAGTATGCCATTAGTGTACTGAGATTACTTAGATTGTCATATAAAAGGGTTGTATTATATAAAATAAACTGTTGCTGGGGTTGGTATATTTCCTTTTATCTTTTGTTGTGACCACAAACAAAAATCCCTGAAGCCCCTGCACTGTTTCTGTTTCTCTCCATGTGCCGGGGGGATCGGTCAGCAGAAGGTAAATCCAATAGTGCTGTGACTGTGCAAGGTATTATGTACATATACAGAGTCAAAATTAGGAAACGTATAAGACTATTGTACTCAAATAGAAGTTGAAGTATTTTGGTTAAAAAAACTTAAGTATAGTTAAATTACTGGTCTATAAATCTGCTCAAGCAAAAATAATAAGTGTTTCATTTAAAGTTTACTTAAACTATTGAGTACTGAGCAGCTACTATGGAGTTGAACAGTTAAATATGATCTTTCCTTAAAGCCAAAAATGGTATAAGGTTATGGATCTCTAACCAGGTTGTTCAGGTACAATCACATCTTTATGATAAAGTGAAATGCGAAAGCTGTTTTAGGTTGTGATGTGAAATAATTCTCCTGCTTGGTGCTGACCATCATGTGTAGTCAAAGCCAAACTACCAGCCAGTTTCATGCCGTCGACAAAAGCTAGAACCTTTGCTACTTCAAGTTTTTGTTTTTTCCCTCGATACTTGATTATTTTTTAAATGTAATGAAATACAATACTTCCTCTGAAGTATCCTGAAGCAAAAATAAAATTACTGATTTCAAAATGCACTCAAAAAAGAAGAAGTACACAAAAAATCTACTCAGTTACAGTAGTTACAGTAAATGTTATTAGTTACTTCCCACCTCTGTATGGAGCATATCCATGCCTACTATGTGAACCCCACTAAGGCATTTTATTCAGTCATATGCTGCAATTTTATCTAGAGCTTTACTAAGAGTATGACCTGCCTTACTTTTACTCTGATTGGCTTCTCATTGCTGCCTTTGTTTGATTGGGTAAGATTATCAGGTTAAAGCCGAGTATAACTGAGCACAACTGTTTTTTCTTACTTTTTGTATCTTATCAGCTTTTTTTGCACCAAGCTGGTGATTCAGGTAAAGTTTTATATCTGTTTAGTTTCTGTCTAATTTTAATCTCCAAATTTTCATAGTTATGTGTATAGAGAGTTTTTAAAACTCCTGTTAGAGACTCCCAAATATTTAATTTTCTTTTAATCCCATTTCAAATTGTATCTATTTTAATGGCTGCGGATAACTATGAAAATCTACTCATCTACTCATCCATGTTCCAGCTGATGAAGCACCAGTGTTTTCCATCTCCTCTCCATCTCACTTTTCTTCTGTATGAAACTGTAGAGTAATCAGCCACTCAATATTTGTTAACTCTGACTCCAACATTTTTTGCATGTTACAGTTGCCATGGTTTTCTGTAAACAAACAAGCAGGAAGTGTGGCAGTGGAGCCATGAACTGGCATAAAAATCGTGCTGCTCACTTGCATTATAGTATGTAATATTGTAGAGCCGTGCATACACACTAACCTTTAAGTATGCATAGAAGTATTACTTAACACTGCCTGTTAGTATGTTTCATTGCTGACTTTTACATTATCTGCTCTAAAACAGTGCTTTAAAGGAGTTTAACTAATATGATGTTTTTGTTTTTTATGCATTGCATCTGCAGTGATTTAATACTCAGTTTTTACATTGTGTGATGGCCCTGTTAAAGTATGAGACAAGGTATGTAAACACAGAGTAGGCTTCACAAATACACACAATCAGATGTGCACTATTCCATCCTGTGGGTTCGGATGTTATATGTTGTTACTGTCCTCCTCTTTCATTACATCTCTTATACTTCCAATGAAGATTCCAGTGAATCAGAGGGGGTACATCTCTCCTCCACCATTCCTTCTCCATGCATTAAACATTTTAGATGAGGCATAGCAGGGACATTAATGTTCTGCCTTCAACTGGAAATATGTAAGTACTCTTACAGTATCATTTCTAAATGTACAACAAAGCACTCACAAACACTCACATGAGGCAGACCTGGGCCAGGAAATTGCTGACCAAGCGTTCATGTTTACTGCAGATATCCCTCTGAAACGAGCTCTTCAGCCAATCCTCGATGTTGCACACCTGCAGGACTCGGCTGGAGTACCAACAAACAGTCAGGTAACGCAGTGAGGGTCCCAGCACAAAGTTGTCCCTTCTCAGCTCACACGGGGAGCTGAAGTGAAGTAGATTCCAGAGGCGAGGGTCCATGAAGACCTCACGCAGCTGATGACAGGTGAAGGACAAACTCCTCCGACTGTCTTTATCCAGAAAGGAGAAAAGGTGAAGGAGACATTCGCGGTTGAGCTCAGTGAGATGCATGTTGAGCTGACACTAAACAGAAAGACAGGCCTGGTCCCTGAGGGGGGTGATAGGCCTGCTGGTGAGCAGCAACAATGAGCCTGCAGCTCGTATTGTGTGGCCTAGATACATGATGCCTCCTCAGGCACATGCTGCAGGCCTGCACATATAAGGCCGTGGAGTGCGGGCTATTTTAGGAAGACAACTGCCGGTAGAGTCAAAGATGGAAGTGTTTGAGCCATACGCTCCCTTTCCATCTGTCATGGATCTCAACAGGCAGCAAGCACTGGACTGAGCCAGATGTTTACACTAGCCTGGCCTAGTTCTCAGATACAGATACCAAAAAACTAAACACCTCTGAAGGGGACTGCAGCACATAAATCCTTCAGTACGGGAGTTAAATGTTCACATGTTGTGGAGTCTTAGAAACGTGTTTTTGTATTTTTGTTCAGTTGGTTGGATGTTTGACCTTCACTCTGCCGAATGATGTACTGCAGTTTGACACCACAAGGCTGTCTTCCCATTCATCATTTTTAAGTGTGGGAAAGGGAGTAGATGCAGTTTTCATGATCTTTAGCCAACTAATTAAACTTTTATGTGGAAAAACAGCATCAGACACACACTATTAGAAGAAACAGAGCATTTTAAATGTCTGAATAGTGTTTGGAGTAAGGCAGTTTGCCTTTTCAATTATGGTTGTCAAACTAAACTTCTAATATGTTTTAAAGAACCAAATCTCTTTTTTAATGATCTATAGTATCTTAGGCTGCCAGACCTTTAAAACATCATATTAAGAGTCATAATTTTAACCCCAGAGATGCTGTAAGTGGGAGGAAGAGAACTATTTTAATATTACTAAAAAATATTGGCAATGTTTTGTTGCAAATGTTTTTGACAACTTGGCTTTTGTTGGATGCCTTGGACCATTATTTTTGATATCAAAAACAGGTGTTGATATCTTTAGATTTTTACTAGAAGTCTGTCATAGCTTAAACTAGAACTACCACCTTGAAGTTACAATATAATACCTCTGTGAGGCACAGTGCCAATAAAAAGTATTCGACCCCTTGGATGTTTTACCCTTTTATTGATTTTATAATCAATCATGGTCAAAATAATTCAGCTTTTTTGATTTTAAAAACTCTCCAATGTCAAATCGAAAACAGATTTCTCCAAAATAATGTCAATTTAATAGAAATGTGTTACATCAGTGACTACACCTTTGGCTGCAATCACAGCACTGAGTCAGTGTGGATAGGTCTCAATCAGGCTTGCACATCTGGACACTACAATTTTACTCCATTCTTCTTTGCACAACTGCTCAAGCTCTGTCAGGTTGTACAAGTATGGGGTGTGAACAGCCCTTTCCAGCAACAAATTCTGGATTGAGGTCTGGGCTTTCACACAGCCTCTCCAGAACATTTACCTTGTTGTCTTTAAACTATTTTTGGGTGCTTTCACTGTATGCTTTAGGTCATTGTTTTGATCGAAAACAAATCTTCTCCCAAGCTGTAGTCCTCTTGCAGACTGAATAGGATTGTCATCATAGATGATCCCATATTTTGCTGCATTCATTTTACTCTTTACCTTTACAAGCCATTGAAGGCAGGCTGCCGAGAAGCATCCCCACAGCTTGATGCTGCCTCCACTGTGCTTCACAGTGGGGATGGTGTTTTTGTGTTGATGTGCAGTGTTTGATGTCTACCACACAAAGTTTCTTGTTTAATAGTCAAAAAGCACCATTTTCTTTTTTTCTTCCACTTGACCATGGAGTCTCTCACATGCCTTTTTGCGAACTCTAGTAGAGATTTCATGCGAGTTTCTTCAACAGTGACTTTCTCTTTGCCTTTCTCCCACAAAGCTGTGGCTGGTGAAGAACACGGGCAACAGTTATTGTACGCAGAATCTCTCTCACCTCAGCTTCTGAAGCTTGTAACTCCTTCAGAGTAGTCATAGGTGTCTTGGTGGCCTCTCTGATTAGTCTCCTTCTAGCACTCAGTTTGTGAGGACAGCGTGATCTAAAGAGATTTACACATGGGCCATATTACTTTCATTTCTTGATGATGGATTTAACTAAACTTGGGGGGATGTTCAGCGCTTTGGAAATTATTTTGTATCCGTCCCTTGACTTATACTTTTCCATAACCTTTTCTCTGTTGACCTCTGTTGAATTATGTCAGTCACTTTAAAGGTGGTGAATATTTATGCAGTCACTCATTTTACATCATTTTTATTTGATTGATATTACTTTGTAGAAATCTGCTTTTCACTAGACATCTAAGAGGATTTTATGTTTTATTTATTTTATTTTTCTTTTGTCAAAAAAGTCAATTATTTTTACCATGATTGCTTTTTAAAATCAATTAAAGGGTAAAACATTCAAGGGAGTGAATACATTTTTTTTGTAGGTACTGCATACAATTTCTGGAGAGTGAAAGTACATTGGTGGGTAGAGAAGAAGGGCTGGGGTGTTTTCTGTGCTAGAATGATTTGTTAAAATCTTACAAGAAAGGGATGAACATGAGGCCAAATGACCTTTATCTCTGATCTGCAAAATCTAATCAAGTCCTCCTTCAGTCAGATTGGACGTTTTGTGTTGGAGTTTTAAGAATATCCTTTACGGAGATATTTGAGATATAGTATTCACAAGCAAGAGAGGAAAAAGAGCCCTAATGACTTTGCAACAAACCTTTAAGCTCTAAATCTCATCATACGAAATCGTGTTTTAATCAGAGTTGACAATTGCGCAATGTTTGAAGAAAAACTCTTCTTTGGGATCTTGAGATATTGCATTCACAAGAAAAGCAACAGATTGCTGGGAGGTATAGTGATCTTGACCTTTCCAAGACAGTCCGGCTGCAGACGATACACCTCTGATAGCCACTCTAACAGATTGTTCATCTGAGACACCGTCTCTTTCAGAATGGAGGTGCCGTAACCTGCCAACAAAGCATTTTAGATTGTTTAAAATTAAACTTTACCCATAAGAAAAGCCTGGCAGTTACATTCATGAAATAACCACATTACAAACTAAACTTTAGGCTACAGAGTAAACATTACGGGATAAGCAACATGTCATAAATAAAACAGAAAAAAACCTGATGTCACTAAGTTAGCTTTAGCAACATCAGCTTTAGCAAATTTAGCTAAAGTTAAGCTCACAAAACAGCTACTTACCTTATGTAGCTGCTTAATGAGTCTAGCTTTAGCTACATAAGCTATGTAGCTATGTTAACGACCTAGCTTAAGCAGCTATGTAAGCTATGCTTGCTACATTAAAATGTTTTCATTGAGGACAAGCTTTTTCCTACAAGCAGCCCATTTACTCAGAGTTATTTAACCATTTTGTAATCAGGGTTTGTAGGTCAGGTTTTTAACTTGTAACTGAAGTTTAATTCAACTTTATTTCAAAAGTCTTAGGGTGTATTTCCGTTCTGACAAAGATGGCTTCTCAGATGAACAGACTGTGAGAGTGGCTGTCAGAGATACTGTAGGTCTGCAGTCAGACCCCTCTTGTTCTTTCACCCATACTCCAAAAAACTGATTCACTTTGAGTCAGAGGGGATATTTGTGCAAAGTTTGAAGAGAATCCCTCTAAGGTGTTCTTAGGTAATCAGATTCACAAACAAGGGACCTAATGACCTAAACCACTGACCTCTAAAATGTATTTAGTTCAATCTTTAGTCAGAGTGGACATTTGTGCAAAGTTTAAAGAAAATCTCTGAAAGGGTTTCTGAAATATCACATTCTCAGGAACTGCCTGGAAAGCAAGAGATTAACATGAGGTCCAAAGACATGACCTTTGACCTATGACCTTCAAAATCGTATCAGATCAGCTTTGAGTCAGGGTTGACATTTTTGTAAAGTATTAAGAAAATCCCTTAAAGGGTTCTTGAGATATCAGGTTAAAAAGAAGATTGATGCCTAATGAATAAACCTCAAGTTTACATACAGTACAAATGCTGAGATGACTAAATAGTTCATTTTTATTTACCTGTTTACACAGTATCAACCCTAAACTCACTTTTTAAACAGGCACAGTCTGGAAGTCAGCCATTGTGCGTGATTAAAAAATGAGTCGAACAACACAATTTCATCGACCTACTTTTAGGACACTAGAACATTCACGTGTCATGTTCAAAATAATTACAGCCCCATAACCTCCACCTCGCAACCCTTCCTGTGAGTGAAAGCCACAAGAACAAACAAAAACTTTCCTTCAAAGAACATTGTGAACTATGACTCAGCCTTTGCATTGCTCAACTGGAGTGCAGAGGACATACCGAGAGGGCAAAAAGGCAAAAGCATCAAACATCTATGTCGTCACTCCATCCGGCATTACCAGTTATGTTCTTCCCCCACATGTTCTCACCAGTCCCACAAAAATGTAGGGTGTTGGGAAATGTTGTTTCTTGGCAGGCTGATAACAGAACGTACCATGACTCACCAGGTCATGGTGTTCCTAACCAGACCTCTCACAAACAATGGAATATGAGCTTATTACTAGCACCTGTGATCGAGCCTCTGAGACAGGAAAGAAAAAAGGCTACTTGTGTCATTAATGGGGACAGAGTAGCGAGCCCACGGCCACCTGTGAGCCGGCGAGGGAGAGCAGCTGTTCATCATCATACAGGAGTGCTTGTTCCTGCCTGAGCGTTGAGCCTGACTGGCTGGCACGTGTCCCAAGGGGGCTCTTATGTGTGAATGTGTCTGTGTTTGTGGGGGTGGAAAAAAAACGGCTTGCTAAAAGTTGGCCTCTCTCCTGTAATGTTGTATTCGGACATATCAAAGACTGTTTTGACATAATAAGGGTGCTGGGGTGGTTATATTAGGGGTATAAACACAGCGGGACTGTCTGATGTGCATGTGAGAAATTCATAATACTGACATATCAAGGCAATGGGAATATCAAACTTAGCACATATGGTTTCAATAGTTTGTCTGCAGAATTCATATAAAAGTTCTTCCAATGACAGAAACCAATAAATACAAACAGCAACAGTATTGGAGTAATAAATAACACATGTTTAGTGATATGGCTTTGTCTTTAAGTTCCATGACTGGTTTTATTTTTATGAAGATATCTATTTATCAATTCATTGTATAATAGTCAAACTGACTGTAATGGTCTTACCAACCAATTTCACAGTTACATAAAAAAACAGATTTAAGACAACACATCCTCATGAATAAAGAAAAAGAAACAAAAACAACACATAAAAGTGATGAATAATACCAGGAAAATTAAAGTCTGTGCCATACTCCAGATACCAAAATAAACCTAGCACTAAGAGTAAGTTAATTTGTGTTTGGTAGATTATTTCTTCGTTGTCCCAATACTTCTTGGCAAAAAATCTTATCCGACTGGAAAGCCTGTTTATTTCCTTTTTAAATGGTGCCATATTTGTAAGGAACATGCATTTGTGGGATGAGCAGCAGAGCTGAGTATGTGGGTTTCACTCATGAAACAGCTTATTCTGCTGTTGCTATTGACTCTTCTTTAGCGCACTCATTCTATCGCACAATGCATTATGAAAAGTAGTGACAACAACCAATGGTCACTAATCCAGCAATATTTACCATCATACATTGCAGTTGTTGCTCTCAAACATGACAAACGAATGAGAAGAGCAAAGGAACACATATTAAAACATTTTTAGGCTTTTTTGTTTGGTTGGTTTGTAAGAACATGCTAAGGACACCAAACGAAGTAACTTTTTTTCCCCATAATGATTACACAATCATCTATATGCAAAAATAAATGATATACACGAAACCATTTTGACTATTTTGCCACTAATGACACAAAACCTTTTTTTATCTATTTTTATTTTTAGTGAAAATACGTTACGTCATCAACTTTCAGTGAAATTCTACTGTTAATTTCAATCCTCAGCCGTTGTTATGGAAATCTACAAGCCATTGTTGCTCAAGGTTTTAATTGTGAGACAGCAATGACATCATCGCCCGCGCTGGAGTAGTGTCCCAAATTATTTTTGTGTTTTGCAGTTGAGTCCATTACATAGTCCACTATATGCTGCTCACTATATTGTGGATAGGGAGTAGGGAATGAGAGTGTGGTTTCGGACACAGCCTAGGTGTCTGCTCCAAGAATCAACACGCCACGTTTGACTGATCTGGTAGGGCCTGTGCAATAGAGCAACTTCAAGCTGGTGTTCCACAAAACTAAGTTGTAGCATTATTTGGAGTGAGCGCGAGTACCATCTCCAAACTGAAAGCCAAGTTCTGTTTAACGGGAGATGTAAGAGACAGGCCTCAAAGTGAAGACCAAAACCTAAGAAGACATTTTCCTCACCCTATCAGCACAAAGGAAACATAGGCTGTCTATGACAGATTTGCACCCAAGGTTTGCTGGATGATATGGCCTGCAGTGTGTACTTACTGTAGCTGTAGTTGGTTTGAATGATTCTTACACTTTTCTGTAATGTAAATAATGGCTTTATGTTTGTAATGCTCCTATTGCCCCAAATTTGCAAACAGTAACTAAGACATGGCAATACAGAATCCTAATTATCATTTACACAAACTTTGCTTTGTTCATAAGTAAGACATTCTCAGACACCTTTGTTTTCACGTGCTATTTACTATCCATACTTAAAGCATAAAATTCTGACCCTGTTTCAATATAAATTCCATCTGTCATAGACAGCTTAAGTGTCTTATCTTTTTTTTACAATAATAGTTTTGTTTAAATACAAGAATTGGTTATTCTTATCAAACCACCCATATGAGTTTGTCAGGATTTTGTGGCCATCCAAAGAAAAAAACAAAAAAAAAAACATTGAGTGCCCAAGACTTGAAGTTTTATTACATTTTTACACACTGAACAGAAATGTAAAAACTGGTTTCAACAACCCTTCCACCTGCAGCTAAGGATTAAGTCTTTCAGTCGTGTTTTTTCTACTTCTCTGTGCAATCGCATAAAGCCACAAGATGCTCGACTGAACACAAGAAAGAAAAAGAGAAAGGGTAGCAACTCACAAAGCTAGAACTGTAAAGAATCTATTTGTGCTATTTACTGTGACATTAGAAACAGAGTTGTCTACCTGTTTGGAAAGAACAGCTTCATGTTGTCAAATTGAAGTAATGGATTTGCCAGCATGCTACTAAAGGATTTTAGAAAAGAGTAGAAATTAAATTTTGGAAAAACTTTTGGTTCGGTCAGTTTCTTAAGAAAGTATTAAATATAATAACCATCCCTTCCTCCCAGCTAAACTGGATTCTGTGTTCTCATTGTGTCAAAGAGTAGGCATTTCTAAATTTAAAGATATGTACATTAATGGCATATTTGCAAGTTTCAGTGACTTATCACTTAAATTCTTTGTTCCTTTACCGTCAAATCTGGCATGTTTTTTCCTACGCTATGACCACAACTTTCCAAACAGGATTAGATGATTTCTGTTTATTCAAAAAGTCTGATCTTAAAAATATCGGATCATATTGCTTCCCTCAAAAATTAGTCCCTTCCAAAGATCAAGGCAGACTGGGAGAATGAATTAGGAGAGGTCATGGATGAAGATGTGTGAAGCTGTGGTCTACAAAGTGTCAGTGATAGTATCTCCTGCTCCAAGGTGTTAAATGCATTTTCTCGAACGATAGACCCATCTCACTGTTATCAAAATTCTCAAAAAGAATTGAAAAACATATTTTGTAAAAAGTCTAAATGAATCTACTTACAAACAACACACTATGTGAACGACAAAATGAATTCAGGTGAACTAGAACCTCTTCACTCACGCTAATAGATTTCATTGAAGAAATTACAAATGCAACTGAGAGAAACGAAATATGGTTGGGATATTTGTTGTTTTACAAGAAGCATTTGACACCATTGACTGTAAACTGTTACTGTATAAATTACAGAGATACAGTCTAACCTTTGAGGGTGCCACAGGGTTCAGTATTTGGACTATTGTAGTTCATATTGTATATTAACGATATTTGGCATTAAAATCCCTTAAGTGTGTTTTATTTGCTGATGACACAATGATCTTTTGTAGTGGGAACACCTGAAACTTCTGGATACAGTTGAGAAAGAACTACAGACAGCAGAGAAATAGTTTGATGCTAATGACAAACTAGAAAAGCACTCGGAGAGTGCAGACCTCTGCCATTAGTCCTATCTCCCAATAGTAAAGAATCCTTTAAAAAATTTCTGGATCCAGACGGTGATGCGGATCACTCCTAAAATCTAATCAGTTCTTCCTTATGCCATTTGTGACATTTCCTGAAAATTTCATCAAAATCCGTCCTTAACTTTTTAAGTTATGTTGCTAACAAACTAACAAACTAACAAACCCTGCTGATCACATAACCTCCTTAGCAGAGGTAATAAGACTTCCCCTTGGTAAAAGAAAATGCATATTTTTTGGAAACCTGGCATTTAGTCTTGACAGTAAACTAAATTCGAAGTCTCATATGAACTATGGCACAGCCAAAATTCCAATTCTTTACAAAGCTCAAGATTTCTTAAGCCAGAATTCTTTGTAGACTATTATTATTTACGCATTGTCCTGCACGACATACAGTGTAGAGGTCTGGGGGAAAAACGT
Source organism: Cheilinus undulatus (assembly GCF_018320785.1). NCBI lineage: Eukaryota > Metazoa > Chordata > Actinopteri > Labriformes > Labridae > Cheilinus > Cheilinus undulatus. The sequence goes on along the minus strand of NC_054873.1, from coordinate 23,331,240 downwards.
TTAAAACAAAGACCAACTCTATTCTGCTACTGCAAAAGAAAGCCATATGAATCATAAGCAACAAACACGATTACGAGCTAACTAATCCTCTGTTCCTTCAGATGAATATACTAGAATTTACAGATTTAGTAGAATACAATACAAACAGTGTACAAAGCTTTAACTGAACAATTACCACAAAATATCCAGAATTTGTGTAAAATAAGGAAACATTGATATATGAAAAATAAACCAAAAATATGAACAAATATTCAGTCTCATTGTCTGTCAGTTAGGGGGGTGAACCTGTGAAATAATTATTCTAAAAATATAAATACATACAGTATACTGATCAGGCTTGAAAACTGTAAGAATCATTTAATTATGTAATATAACATGGAAAATTAAAATTTTGGCGACCTTGGAAATCCAGAATTTCCTTGTATATTGTTTTGTTTGTTGTGATTAAACCAAAAGTCCTCCAATCAATATACATTATTTATTTGTCTGGCATATTTTGTGGTTATAACTTTATAGGAACTTACACTAGGTAAACCAATGAATCCTCACTCAAAAATACTTTTTTCACTTTTAATTTTAATTTCTATATAAAGTGGATTGTGTCATTTGTTCTGTTAAGTAGGGAGTGGGAGGCGATTTTCCGTTTGTTGAATTTTAAAAGAAGGGAAAGAAATTCCATGTAATGTAAGCATATATTTTATTCTGTGTATTTATATTTCCAAATGAAACCATTACCTAAAAAAGAAGAGTGAAATTTGTCATTTCTTTTTCCAAGATAAATGAAAAACATCAAACATTTGAAAAAAAGATTCTTTGTTGTATTTCATATTGTTCACTTTCATTTCATCAAGGCTTGTTTTTCAAGTCCATTTAGAGCAAATCAACTCTTAATTACACTCCAGCATCAATACAGGCAAAAACATCTTGAGAATGATCTTTGTTCACATTGGTTCTGACTGACAAGGTAAAATATCTCTCTAAGGCTCAAATGAGAACTTTTGTCAGTCCATAAATGCACTGCATTTTGCATCCTAACATTTTCCTAAAGAACTGGAAAATAAGGGCAACGAGGTTCTGAAGTTGAAAATTATATTATAGAAAATTAAAAAAAAAAAATATTGTTATAGTGACAGTGTCTTGACATGATCCATCCCTTTTTTCTTGCCTAAACATTGGACCAACTGAGGTTTTACAGGCTAGTTTTTCTTTATTATTTTAAATAATGTCCATTTGAATCCATAAGATACAGAGAAGTCTGCCTCAACTGAGAGATTCATCATCATGGAAAGGAATACAAAAAGGAATACTAAACAAATAAAGCAGCAAATCTTACATGATGCTGTCATGCAGTTCTTTAAGAGCAAAATGCTCATACTTTAACATGAAATAAACTATTTGAATCAAACACTAGAAAATGTGACTGAGGTTAAGTACAAGTGGGTTGAGAAGCTGGTCTGAGGCAGTCTGACTAAATCATTGTGTAACCGCTTGCACTGCTTGGCTTGCTTCCTCTGTTGCCGCCTTGTCTGAGGTATCGCTATCTGCTGCAGCCTCCATTAAAGCTGTGTCAGCTTCATGTAAGTCAGCTTCGTCTTCGCCCACATTTCCCAATGCTGCATTATCAGGAGCTGGTACATCCACTGTTTCTATGTGTGAGGATGCCTCATCCATCAAATCCATATCTGTGGGAGCTCCGTCCGCCACAGCCTCCTCCTGACACACTACTAAGGAAACACTGTTCACTGCAGGATTTTCTGTGGCCATACTGATGGTGACAGTCTTGTCTGAGGCCACCTGGTTGGTCCTTTCCACGTAGAAGAGGATGTAGGCCTTGGCCTTCCTCACTGTGTCCTCAGTGGTCAGAGTCACCGTGCTGTCATTAAAGTGGTACCAGCGGCCCTCGTGGCTGCCATATGCTGTGTAATGTCCTGATCCAACCCTGTGAACACACACATTTATCTCACCTTGTGCTGTATGGTTACTTTTAACATTTACTTTATTGCTGCTGAAGTTAGGGGGACACGTTCAGCTCAACAGCAGCAGCAGTGCAACATGGCCACCTAGAGGCTAAGGGTGAAACAACAGCTGTTTGATTGACAGTTCTTACCAAACAATGCATTTTCTAGGACTCTCAGCTTTATGCCTTTCAGCATTTAGCGGCTGCATTAATATTTAAAAAGCAGCTGTCAACTAGGCTTTGCAACAAATTGGATCACATTAGTTTTGACAGGATGAATGACAGCCATCTGTGGTAGGCAGAGCTGGTTGGCAAATGGTTATATCTGGATTTATGATCCAGTGTTGGCTTTTGTAGCTATACAACAGTTAAGTCCGCTACTGTGAAAAAGGGAAAAAAGCATGCATATGAACATCATCATCATACATCAGCAAGAGGTAAACACACAAGTAAAAGATCCTGCAAAACTAAAGTATTGCATGTGTGCTTTTTAAAAAGGGGAAATAAATCTAAAAATAAAAGCTCATACTGGTTTCAACTTCTCCATTTCTATTTTATTTTGTGACTCTTCATTCACTCACCCAGATCCATGATGAACCACAACAGCAGAAAGGTCATACAGGCAGCTGTCTGGTAATGAATTTTCAGGCTAAAAACAAACAAAAATCATTAGTATAGATGAATGTTGGGTTTCTGACAGTATCTGATATTTACAAATTCATTCAAGCTAATACCAGTCTTGAAATCATTATATAAATGTAGGTTAGACTTAAAACTTCAGTCCTTAAGACAAACTTTAAAGTTTAAGGAATAAGGATGTACAAAGAAAATGACTTCAGCTTATGTGGCTTTGTTGGTCCGTCCTAAAACTCCACTTACTTATTTGCATATACATTTACAACTGATAGACCGATATTTACAGCCCATGAAATATCTACTGATACCATTATTAACTTTTTAAGCTATTTCTTTCTCATGGTCTTAATACACTCACAACTTCACCATTTGACGACTTACAGTGTAGAAGGAGGCAGACAAATACGATCATTTACATAAAACCTGTGCTACTCTTAAACCATTGTATTATACAGATTCACAACGACGAGAGGCTTTGCAACATCAGCAATACAAATACAAGAATAACTTGAAAGCTTAATTTCTAGCCTCCCTGAGGTGTTGTTGGACTTGTTGGACAAAACATAGATTAGAGCTGAACTGTTTTATAATGTGATGGTGATGTTTGCAAGATATGCAATGTTAAGACATGTGACCTGAAGCACTTCATGCTGCCACTTCTTTGTTGTTTGATGTAAACCAAAACCACTTTTTTCTGTTTCTTGATTTGACTGCTGTAAAGTCTGCCTGAAATTAGAAGTTAGTAAAATGTGCACTGTGTAGGTCAGGGTTCCCCAATTACTTTTTCCCCAAGGGCCAAAATATTTCAAGGACAGAAAGCCGAGGGCCAGACATCGGATTTTTTTTTTTCTTTTTACATTTTTTATTATATAAATAAATATATACTGTGCTTAACAGATTTATTAGACCCCCCTAACTCTAACCAAACTAAGGTTTATGCCACAGCTGCCCTAAATTAACAGCATTGGTAATTACCAAAATCATTTTTTATGTTTCTGCAATGGTTAATACACCAATATGTAGAAGCTCTTTAACAGAAATGATGTTTTTAATGCTAAATTATAATTATTATTGTTATCCATGAATTTTCAAATTTACTCATTTACACAAAAACTGCAAAAACAGTAAAGCACATTATTATTTCTTGATTAATATGTCAAATTATAGTTATTTACTTGCATTCCTGAAGAGAAAAGTGAGTTTTAGTGGTTGAATGTTATGCTTCATTAATATCTGACTTCTCAGAGAAGCCCAGTGAGCCGGCTCAAACTTGGGTGAATTCAGTTTGAAATCCCTCATTCCTGTTCAAAATGGGGAGAGCTCACTGAAAATGAAAGAGTCCGCATTAAAGCACTTCATGATGCTGGGTGGTCTTTGAGACAAATATGACATGTGGTCTAATAAATTTGTTAAGCACTGTAAAAAAAAAAAAAAAAAAAAAAAAATATATATATATATATATATATATAAATATATATATATATATAGAGAGAGAGAGAGAGAGAGAGAGAGAGAGACCGCCATTTGGGGATGGCTGGTGTAGGTAGTGTCTGTGTGTTTCCTAAATGTACACTGAGGCTATAGGAGACACTGCTGGCATCACAGATAAACCAGCATGACATGAAAGGCAGACACTCACATAGACAACGCTGTTTGGGTTGCAGTGGCAACTGAGGGTCATGTGGTAGGTTGTGTAACTTACCAGTAGCACATAAGGGCAACATTGGGATTAGGGGTCTCTTTACTGAGCACCTATCCCAGAGGACGGAAACCTTTTAAATTGAAAGAGACATTTACCTACCTCTAACAAATCAATGGAGAGTCGCAAAACACATTTGAACCTTACAATGAAGGTAACACAGCCTATCAAGTAGGGCTGGGTATTGCAAAGAACCTCACGATTCAATTCGATTTCGATTCTTTAGGTTGCGATTCAATTCGATATCGATTCAATATTGATTTAAATGCTTTGATGTTGATTCAGTAAGAAGTAGAAATACACAAATGACCTGTTGACAATTTTTAATAATTATTTTCATGCCCATGTGAACATATGTGATAGGTCACCTCACATTTTTCAGCAATAAAACATCTGAAAATGAAAATTTGCACAAAAATAACTTATTTGTGCATAAGGAATACAAAAGTAAAAAACATACCAGTTCTGTATAAACACTGAAAAAGTAAAGTGCATGTAAACTTTAATAATATTTCTTTCCTCTTGGAAATTGTGATAAACCTCACATAACATGGTTATGGTTGGTTGTTGTGACCCCCACTGGCCAGGAGGTGAATCGATTCAGAGGATTTGCTGAATCGATATTGAATTGAGGGGGGAAATATTGCGATGCATCGATTAATCAATATTTTTACCCACCCCTATTAACAAGCCTAAGCCTATCAACATACTACAGTATGTGACCACTCATTGGTATGTTTTACCACATAGCATATACTTACTCTCCAGCTAGTCATGTCATTTTACTCTTGGTTGGCATTTTAAACACTATAAATATTTTGTGGCACTTATGGGTTCAGAACTACATAAAACAACTGCACTTCTTCTATTAAAGTATTTATAAGTAGGGCTGAACGATTTGGAAAAATAATTTAATTGCAATATTTTTACCCAATATTGCAACTGTGATTTGAAATGTGATTATTCCTTAAGTTCCTCATCTTATGTATTTTCCAACAAACAAAAGCAATGAATCATTCTATATCATAACCAGCACAATATTATATTAAACTAGGGCTGAACAATTTTGAGAAAGTATCTTATTGTGATGATTTTAATTGTATTGCAGATTGGATGTGAAATGCTGTATTGAAGGGACTGATCATTTTTATGCCATACAAAGTACAGAAAATAGAGACAGTGAGATTTTTTTATACTGTTTTAAAAAATGGCACTTGAATGATTGCATGATTGTGTGATGCATAACACCTCTGCTGCATAAAAAGTTTTAAACTGGTATTTTGAAGCAAATTCCAGGTAAAAAAAAAGACATTGCACATTTTGTGATTTGAAGATTGCATCAGATTGCCCCGCCCTATTTACAAGTGCCATTATGAGCAAATTATTATTTGTGATTACTAATACAATTATAATTGTTGTTCCTTTTACACCCATACAGCCATAACGCACATATCAGACATGATTAGTGCGGGATATTGTGGTAGCCTGTTCATTTTTAGCTGCCACTTTCTCTACTTCATCTCCTCTCTCTATCACCCACTGCTGTTTGTCTGTTTGCATTGCATTCAGGAGTGCAGTAGTAAGAAAGATGCATTTTGGCTGGTTAAATAAACAATAGTCAACATGATCATTGGGTCAAAGAATGTATCAATGATGCATGGTGGAAACACCAGAGCAATCACGACAATCACTCAAAATAACCTTGAGAGAAAAGGGCCGTTTCTCCCTCCCTCAGTGTCTGAGTGACAGATGCCAGTCAGCTGTCTTCAGCACTGTGGACAGCACCACATATACACTCGTGCTGCCATTTTCACCGCATCAAAAATGTCATCTTTCACAACACAAATACCCTCTTGTACACTTCGCCTTGCATTTATTACATGCAAAAATATTTAAAGATCAAAAGCTTGAAATTACTTGTGGATAATGTCTCTACCTACAAACAAGGGGCAGACACTCTCCAATTTCTAGAGCTGACAACTATAAAAGTTTAACAAACACAAAGAGATTATCAGTTCATCCAGCCACACTATTTTCCAGTAGCAGTGCATCACTGGTCAGCCAGCAGAGGGTGGCATCGATCCCTCTGACAGTCAAGCAGATTGCATCTTTCTTTGTGGATAGAAATCCATCATCAGCTGACTTTCGAAGAAAGTTTCGGTTTGACTTAAATACCAGTTTGGCAATGCAGCCATTGTAATTACTGCATATAACAAAACCTCATACATCTCATTTTAAAGGTTTATTCTCCATTCTGTCAGCTTTGTTTGTGCCTAAGTTAGAATGCAGTCATTCAAACTCATATTTCACGACAACAATTCAGCTGTATGGTATTTAACTTAAGATTCTTCCTTGGTATGACTACTATCTTGCCTTCACAACCATGAGCATAAAGGTTTAAATATGACACAAAAGAACATCTGTTGCTCATTTCATGTTTCATATGAGAACTACATGTATAAAATTTCCCCTATGACTACTCTGTGAATGTTATTCACTTGAAATCTTCCAAAACATGGACCCTTAAAATAGCAGGCAGGCGTATTAACACAAGTGTTTGTGAAGCTGTTATTCATTTTGCATACAGTGTAATGGGTGCAGCCAGTGTTTTTCCACAGGGCTGCAGCTCATTTTCTCTCAGGCCAAACTGACAGAGCAAAGTTGACTTCTGACCTCTGACAGTTCTAACTTTGGCTCTAGTGAATGGGTCGTGTTGGTTTTAGGGTTTTCATCCTTATTATTTTAAACCAGATATAAATGTATTTGATGGAATTTTACTCTGCTGCAACCTGTCTGAAATAGCATTCTTGAATTTTATAATCAGCATTTACTTATTGGAGCTCACCTCAAGTAAGTATCCCCTCATGTCCAAGCCTTTCAGTGGGAACTCCACATAGGTATCCACCTTGTTTCTTAAAAAGGCTGTCCAGTGGAACCTTTTCAGGTGCAGACACAAAACCTACAATTGGAAATACAACCTCAAATTACAGCCAAACAATAATTTTTTACCCACTACTTTATGTTCATAAAATAAACAGTCATTTGGCATATAAGCACTGAGAATATCTCTCTTACCTTTGGCAGCTTCTGAATCCAGAACTTCTTTGTGGATTTCTGTCGCTTTTTACATTTATGGCAATAGTACAGCTCAGTTTCATCAAGTTCCTCCAGGTCAGTAAAGCTACGTAAGCAGTCTATAAGAAGCAGAAAAAATATAAATTGCTGTCAATAATCTAAACAGCACACAATTAGATATTAACCATTCAAAAATGCCATGAGTTATCTCAGTCAGTCAGAGATGAACTTACCACGCAGGGTACACGTGGGCCCTGGCTCCTGGTCCTTACTCCTCTTTTGTCTGAACTGACTGGGAATGTCCAAAGACAGATCTGAGAAAAAAAAAACAGATTAAAATACATTTTCTGTGCATACATCAGCCTTTTTATTTTTCTGCATTTACAATCTTTTATCTACTTTGATTTAGCAGAAACCAAATCTATTTTTGCCACAGTAAATATAGAAAACCATCATTTAGGCATTGTGTTTAAGTTCCTTCATCTCTTTGTTGTTAAAGTAAGTTAACCAGGGGAATGTCTTTCCAGTCACAAAATAACAGCGTCTTTTCAGCCTACTGTATGTGGTTACTCAGAAAAATGTGCTGCTTTACCAAGGAACGGATCCAACTTCCGAGATTCTGTCCCACATATCAGGCAGTTCACTTCGTTCTGAAGTATGCCACCAAAGATGGATGTGACAACACTGGCAGTCCCATTTCTGCTAAAAAAAAAATCAAAGGCAAACATAAAGTTTTTATAAATTAAAATTTAGTGTTTAAATTATCTGATTGGTGAGAATGTAGCAAATTTCTAACATGATTATTGAAACTTCTCAAGAGTTCAAACTCAAAGACTATACTTTTCTAAACTTTGCTGAATAAAAGTGTCTGGCTTGTTAGAAACTTGAAAACAACAGAAAGGTGGGAAGAAATCTTGGCAGGATCAACACAAGTGTAAAGTAACATAGGCTTACATGCTGTATTTTCCCTCTGCAGCGGGCAGCCTGACCCCATCCTGAGGTGACACTTGGTGCGATGCCCCGTTGCGACTTTGCTGGAGCTCCCTGTGAAGGTGATCCAGCAGGTAACGCATGAACTCGTGGGCATCCTGCTGCTGATAGCCCCTGAACACAAACACACAACAGTTACACTTAACAGTTCATTTTTAAAAGTTTGCCTAAAGCAGTATTGTAGCTGTTAGAAACTTTATTATAGTGACAATAAACAAAAGTCAAAAGGAAGTAATGTGAGTTATGTATTTATTGTAAGGTTTTGGCCTACCTGAAACTTGGCATGATTTTCCATATAGCATAAAACAAGGAGTCTGGACTGAAAGCAGTCTGGCTGCCCTGCCACAGGGAGCAAAGGGTTTTCCTGAACTCTTCCACCAAAGACCTGTCCATAGATAGATAGATAGATACTTTATTAATTCCAAAGGAAATCCATAGAGAAACCTCATTACCTTGCTGCACAAACTCTGGCTGTCTTACACTCCATCAAAGTATAGTCTTTTTATTTCTCTCTGACATCATTTCTCAACAACAAAAAGGTCCCATTGCTAGTGCTGCACTGCATCAAAATCAACATTTTTCTCAAACAAAAGTAGTGCTGTTGTAAGCCTCACAGCAAAAGTCAATTTTGAGCAGTTCTGACATTAATGTACTTGCTAAAATTAATTTCAGTTCAATTCACTGAACCCATTAATTCCCTCCCAACCCCCTTCCAGAAGAGGACCTTACACACTGGTGTCCCCTTGGCTGCGGGTGTGGTACATCCTCCTTCCTGCTGTCTTACCACTGCGCAAAGCAACTGCAGGCAACTCCTTGAAATAACAGCTGAACTGCTCGATGTTGCTGTTAAGAGGGAAACACATGTATGAGATATTTGCCAACTGAGATTTATAATACCAGACAATGTAAAAGAAGGAAGATCTATGATCAAATATGTGCAAGGTCAAATAATCTTAAGAGGGACAGAAAACATAAATTGACTTAAATGACTTGCAATAATGTTTTTTGTTGATGACACATTATTCTTGTATTCTAACTGCAGATAATTCAAGTGTATTTTACATTATTGCTGCTGACCCTGATTGTTTAGTTCAGGGTTCCTACACACATCTAAAAATAAAATTTAGACTCTTTAAAGACCTGAACTGAGAAAAATAATACCACTTTTTGCATGGTAAACAGTGAAATGAAAGGCATGAGATTTCTCAGTACATCTGACCAGGGCTGAATTTTCTGATTTAATGAACTGCACATGGCATAGGGTAAAACAGATTTTTTTGGTCACTGATGCTCTAATTCAATCATTTCTGGGGCATTTGATGCCCCTATTCTACCAGTTTACAGATTATTGATATTGCTGAGCATAACGCAAAACAGCTTGAATATCAAAAAGCAGAATACACTATTTGTCAGAGAAGACCTGTTAAAATATGGGTGGGCTGCAAGGATTTTTAAGCTGGCAACATGGTAGCCCAGATGTTAGAAAACTGACCTAGTGTCTTACAACAGTACCGAGTTTATTAAATCACAGTGAGATAAAATCGGAAGAGGGTCTGGGGTCCTTCCCCAGTAAATTTAGAACATCCAACACGGAATTCCCTTAATCATAGAGAATATTTATGCAACAATTTGTGAGGAAGATGATTAAAATAATCAAAGATTGGCTCAAAAACAAACATATGATAGGGGCATGTCTTAGTCAAAATGACTTTTAAATATATGAACTCCCACATGTAAAAATCTGACTTGCAAAGACTTTTTATGGCTTTAAATTTCAAAGGTGCAATTCAAGATTATTTAAGACTTTTTAAGGATCCACATGAACCCTGATATAACTGAAAGATTTTAAAATTCAACCTTGTGTATTTTTGTAGGTGATTGATATGTATGCTTTAATGTCTTTAGATTAATGCTTTTATTGTCAAGCTAGCTTTCAAAAACAGTTGTGCTGACGGCTGTAGCTGTTTAGCAAATACTGCCTGAACAATCAGTAACTGAACTTGTACTTCCCATGCCATCATTTCATTGTTAAAATACAGAACAAATACCGAGATGGTACTGCTGTCTATGCATCTAATGTATTTGTGTAAAAGAACTCAAAATAGATGGTAAAAAAGTGGACATATTTAAACTTCTGCATATCGTGTATTACACGATATATTATATATATTAACACATCTGGACTGTGAATGTTGATTAAATACAAAACTGAAATCAATGGAAAATAAGAGCTGATAAAGAAAGAAATGTACTTTGGCATGTTTAAGTAAATGGTCCATAATAGTAAAACAAATGCTACTACATGACTGTAGTATTATAGGACCCAGGACAATAGCTGTATGTGTAAGCTGTAAAAACCTGGGCTATGACTGTGTCTTGTTTCCAAGCAGCCTGAGTAATTCCCCTGACTGTGCCCCAGACTGTGTTAATAAAGGATGACTGGTCATGAGGCCCTGGGTCTACAAGGGCAGAGCAAATGCACCATGCTTCAACCCCCGTTTACCACCCACATACCTCATTTTCAGTGCAGAGCTTACCTGAGGGACTGCAGAATGGCATTCATGAAGCACGTGTTACCCAAGTTCCTCAGGCCTGTAGCACCTAAAGCAGCCCCTTCCTGACAAAGAAATGAATAGAGTTGTATTAAACATTGCTTCTTATGAAATCTGAAAACCTGAAAATATTTTCAGGCACTTACACTGTCTTTTAGCAACTTGCTGTCTTGATCTGCACTTTCCTGAAGTTTTCTTTTCCTCTGTCTGTCAGCTATCAATGCTGAGCTGCAAGATGGAAAAGCATCTTATCTGAGCACCAACAGTTTTAGAACAGTTACAAAACATTGATCATGTGAATTTTGACACGTGCATGTTTATGGCCCAGATATGCTTTGATCTCAAACACCTTTAATCTACCAAGATGGGGCAACAGTAGCTCAGACTGTTGGGACTTAGGTTAGGAACTTGAGGGTTCAAGTCCAAGGAAACAGATTACTTTCAGAGCTCTGCTAAGGTGCCCTTGAGAAACTGCTCTATTGACTTTCATGTGCAGCCCTTCACTATCACATCTGCATGATCATAGGATCTTGTGTGTGTGTGTGTGTGTGTGTGTGTGTGTGTGTGTGTGTGTATTTCTGGCCTATAGGTATGTGGCGGGATTAATAATAGAGCGTGCATTTTATTTCCCTTTGGGGATTAATAAATTGTAGGGGTGGGAGAAAAAAATCGATACGGCATAATATCGCGATATTTTGTCTGTTGATATACTGTATCGTCTTGTCCACCAAGAATCGATTCTTTAAAATCAATTGCTCATATGAACTGAAGTCTATGATAATGGGAAAATAAAATCAATTGTTTGAAGAGTGAGGTCAGCAGACGTGTCACTCATACAGCAGGAAAAAGTTAGTACAACAAACATGACAGCACCAGGGGAAGAACATTAGGAATGCAAGGAGGGCACGAATGAGATGGACATGAGGTTTGCAAGAAGTGCCTCATGAAGACAAAATACTGCGGAAATACGACAAACATGAGGGCAAGATTAAGCTAAATCAGCTAAACAGTTGAAAAAATTGTATAGATCGCAATATGTGATATCGCAATACTCACTGTATCACAAAATGTTTAAAATTGCAATAATATCGAAATGTGACCCAAATATCGCAATATCGTATTGTGGGGCCACTAGTGATTCCCACCCCTAATAAATCGTATGTTGAAAAAGGAGAAAAAATCCTAAATAATACAACATTTCCATTATTTTGTGTGTGGATTTTCAAGGTAAATGGCAGAACAGTTAACAGAAGGACACAACAGTATAACAAAACATAATTCTAGAGATTTGTACTTACTTTTCTAAACCTTGAAGCTGTTCCCTAAACTTCTGTACCTGCGCCAGCTTGGTGTCATTGACAACAAAGTCATCACATCTGTAACTACAAATCCACATCAGTCATGAAACATCATTACTTTATAAGATCTGGACACGTTCAAACATTGTACGGTAACTGAGGTACCATACCACAAATGTGTTTAATTTGTTTAACTGTAGTAGCATACAAACTTAACGACAGTTACAAATGTTATAATAGACATTTTTAAGTAATTGTTACCAATTTGTTGATACAATTTGGATCACTTGTTTTTGCTAATAATTAACAATGGTTCCTATAATCACATCATACACATCATTGATTTAGAAGTTCAAAAAAGCTTTGGTTACTGTACTTCAGCATGGCTCTACAGTGAGTCACCAACAGTAGACAGGGTCAGGAAGGACACTCACCAAAATAGCGTGTAGCTGCTGCAGTCCATGCAGACAGTATGATGGGATTTCTCTTTCTCTTGTTTCTCAGCCTTCTTTTGAGTTACACCAACAACCTGGCTCTCTTCAAAGTGTTTCTTTGCATGCCCATTGACATACCTATGAAAAGGAGATTGCTTTTTTAACATTCAACACTGGAACTACTTGTAAATAATTCAAGGTTAATAGATATTTGGACTGAGATATACCAACAAATGTTATCAAATAATCTACCATAGACAAATATTCCATCTTGAGAACAAAGGAGGTCCTCGTCAACTAAAGCGTGTATTATTTTGGGGAAATGCCCTTATTTGTTTATCTTCCAAAACTGGTGAGATAATCTAGGACTTTCGGGGCCATTTGTATCTTGAAAGCCATCGCATCAACCTGACAATTCTTTCTGTTTACAAAAAACCTTCATTAGCTTTGCAGGCCTTACATGTTTGTATAATTAACTTGTCTACCAGAGTCAAAAAGCTTACACAGCAAAAGCAAGAAACACCACCATTTTGTTTCAGTTACTGGTTTGATAGGTTTACTACAATGAAAACAGCAACAATACCCTCACGTTTACCTTCCACAGTGGACCACCAGACAGGTAAGGCAAATCCAAGGGCTTTTATTAGACCTGCAAACTAGAAATAAAACATGACACTGTATCAGAGTAGGGCAGGACAATACATGACACAAAAAATCTCAAAACTTTGAGCTCTCTTTTTTAAGAAATGGTTGTTATAATACTAGAAAATTATATGTTTTGAGACTATTCTAGTAAAAATCAAATGGTAATGAAACCTAAATGATGATACAATGACAAAAACAGAAGTCCTAGACACCCAATATTGCCCAATTTTGTAGGCGAACTTCTTCATAATGTCTAAATTGTGCAAAACAATTGGCAACATTTCTTTTCGTTGAGGTTGTCAAAATGTTATATCCCCTGAAGTACCGTATGTTTCAAAATGATTAAATCTGCCATATTCTAATGATTTCTGGTATCAGACAGCACAGAAATGTTATGATCTACATTCATATTTTAGACTAAAAGAGAAATTGCACTGTCTAAACTGCACATATATGTTGGGAACATTTGGTGGCTCTACTTTGGTTCCACTGCAAAGTGCCTCTTCCCATCTGGTTTTATTTTCCCTCTCCACAGTCTCACAAAAACTGGTTGGCTGGTTGGTTGGTTGGTTGGTTGGTTGAATGGATGGATGCTTTATCAGTCTCAGGGAAATTCAGATGACACGAGTTGTAGCCAATCAACACTTAAACCTGGGTGCCACTTAAACGATAAGCTTGTAGCATCATGGCCTGTTTTCCTGCTGGTACTGTGTTGCTCTGTGCCATGTCTAGGGTTGGGTATCGTTTGGGTTTTTTTCTGATGCTGGTACTAAATTGATACTTTTTATACTTTGCCGGTGCCCGTGTGGTGCCTGAATTGATACTTTTGAGAAAAAAAAAATTGTTGAAGTCAACAGGAGAATAAAAGCTGTCTAGGTATCGTAAATGACTTGGAGAAGTATCTTTATAAGATGCCAGTTAAACATAGGATAATAAAAGGAAACTGGTGTAACTTAACTTATAAATCACACAAATTTCGTAATGCATTTCTTACCTTTCATTCAATAAGAAAGGTAATGAAATGAAGTAGTGATATCTATGTTATAATTTGGTCTGGTAGGTATTGGATAAGTTGGTACTCATCCATAGTCATTTCTCATGTTGATAGAGCTAGGGCTTAATTGTTTATTTTTCATTGTTTTATTGATAATGCAATTTTACTTTTTCCAAATTAAAAACATTTTGTTCGTCAGAACGGCTGCATATTAGTTAAAATACTGAGTATCAGCCTTATGAACCACTAATAATAAGCAATATTGGTCGGCCCCCTAGTTGCCAACATATTTGTGCAATTTAGAAATGTGCATGAGTTTGCCTCAAATTTTGGATAATTTACAATAAATTACCCAAATACTGTGTATGTAGGACTTCTGCTTTTGTTTCTGTAGCATCAAAATGAATTTATATTATTTCGTTTTTGAGTAATAATATAGTAATAAATGACAAACGCTCCTGGATTAAATGGTTACTCCAAATTTGACTGAAAAATTCAGATACATTGTCAAATGATCTACAGATTTTGTTGTAAGTGGTGCTTACGGTCAGCAATATTTTTACTGATCATTAGGCCTGGCCGTCCTTTTTTCTCAGAGCAATATGTCTATACGATATTGCAATCCTAAGTATTAATAGGAAATACATCGGTATATCTTCAAACTACATGTATTGCCAAGCTTAAAGACAAATGTGGCGGTATCACTGTCAGTAGAGGATGGGAGATAAAACCTGTAATTTTTCTTTCCATTGACGTCAATTAAAGAGAGTGAAAGAGTGACTAACGGCTCTTACCGTTACAGCACCAGGAGGACGGAGTACCGTTGGGGAACCGGGAGGAATCCACGGGACTCACGTTTGAGTTCAGATGAGGGCACTCCATCAGCTTACAACTGCCAGATAAGTTATTGTGCACAGAATAAAGGCACCACTGGGAAAAGCGAAGCCCACAACAGTTAGCCAATTAACCAGAACCAGCTAACTAGCTACCGTTAGCTGACCAACAATTTCTGCTGGCGAACGCACGTTTTCCTGTCTTTGCTAATGCTAATACGTTTGGTCGCTGCTACGTTTCTTGCATAGTTTAAGAATTCATTAGTTTATAGACGACACGTCAATTGCCGTTTCCATTCTTTCATGTAAGATAAAATAGTAACGCTACCCTTGGTGTATATGGTATCAGACCCGTTTGCTACAAACAAATGGAAAGAACTCGAGGAAGTGACGTCAGTCTACCGGCTCGGCCACAACTACAAAACAAAAGATGGAAACCAAACGTTTTTTCGTGTACGTCGAGCTACTTCCGCCTTCGTTTACACCACTTCCACTCTCAGGCACTTTTGTGTCTTACTTGGGCTCAACGGCTTTCTCCTGCAGTTTTATAGTTTGACTTTTGGAAGCTCGTTTAATCAGCCGCGTGAACAATGTGTTAAGTTCACTTTTCTATGTTGTAACTATCACCCTGACACGCATGCGTAGTTAAAAGACATCTCAGACCGGTTCACTTTGAGTCTGGTTTGAACAAGTGGCCAGACAAGTTTGACTAAACGGAAATAAACCATTTAAAATGTACTCAGTGTTTGCTGAATGTGAAGTACTAATGATACAGGGTAGAGCAACATTTAAGTCTTACTTAATCTTATGTTTGGTGTATTTCAGCGCGATTAACCTTACCACCATCACAAAGATGGCCCTCCTAAAATCACACTGAAAAGCTTGGAAACATCAACATATATGGCTGCAAGCTGATTTGCCCCCCAAATGCTAGACATTCTGCATTAAACACAGTCTGTAAGCAGTGCAAGGCTTAGCATCTGTAAATGCATTAATCATATATAACAGCCCAGGTCACAAATATATGACTGATTTCAAAAGCAGTGTAATCATTTCTAGTTGCACAAAGATAGAGTGTTCTTTACTTGTAATGCCAGATAAAATGGTTGGTAATAGTTTAATGCAGTTTTCAGATTAGGCATTGGTCCTTAGGCGTTCTGAATGGGCTTTGTGCTGTATGCAACCCCATATGTCAAAAATTTTCCAGGCAAGAAAAATACAGCTTCTGACAGGTTGTGAAACTGATAAAGTACTATTTGATCAAATGTGCATCCCAAAAATATCAGTAAAAAGTCTAAGTTAAATATTATACTGTTAATATGTTTTTTTTTTTTGTTTTTTTTTTAAGTAATGACTCCACCTATTGATATCAAGGTGACATGCTTTTCCATGACATTTCCATCCTCTGCTGCTGAGGAGATGATTCCGCCTGGGTCTCTAATATTTTCTGTCCCGACTTCTGCTTGGAGCCCTTTTTCATGAAGATGTGAATACTGAGAGTTATCTAAAAGTAAAGTTGTACTGTTTGAATTTCAACCACATCAGCAGGCCTGCCACAGAATTGGCTGGGCCCCTGAAAAACCTATTGAATGGCCCCTCCCCAGTTGTAGATTATATACAATTTCAATGAAAGCAGGCAGTAGCATTAGTGCTAGCATCCTAGCTAACAGTTACCACATTTTGGTGCTGAAAAGTGTGTCAAGCTTTTCACCACTATTTCCATCCTTTTTTGCCACTTTTAACACCCATTTGCCAACTTAAAGCCATTTCAGTCACACACACACACACACACACACACACACACCCCCCACACACACACACACACACCAACACCTGATTGTTACTTTTGACCCATTTTTGCCACTTTGTTGCCACCTTTAACCCATTTCACAATTATTCAGTTATTTTTCCACTATGGTTGTCTCAGTTTGATCTCCCTTTTCTGGCATCCTGACGTCTGACATTACTTTCCAAATGATTTGGTTCAATGTGCCCATTCACATTGTTATCTTAATGTAATTCTGTTTTAAGAAAAGAGGTACATCTTGGAAAATAAGGTTATGTTTTACTACAAGATTGATATATAAAATTCTTTTTTTGTTGTTGCTCAGGTAAGGGTGGTTGTTATTCAGGTTGAAAATAAAATATTGTCATCACAGCTTAACTTTTCAGTGATCATGATTTTGCTGATTTCCATGAGACCCCCATTTGGCAGGGCACCAGAAAGTCCTCCTTTTATACCCCTTACTGGCAGCCTTGCATGGTGGTAAGACTTCATCACCCTTGTCATATTGGGGTTAATAAAAAGACAAATTATATTGCTTTGATATAAGGAAAATACAACCACTGTTATAATGACAGCATTTAGAATGATACTGAGTAAAACTCAGTTTGATTGCTCAAAAGTAGACAACAGAAAATAGGAGTCATATAATTAGATTTAATTTGAACTTCAAATGAATCTCAAAATCTTACATATAACAAGTAAGAACCCCTTGAATAATGAGCAAAACAATTCTGACTGAAACAAGCCCATTCTAATCTTAATGTGCTGAAAACATTTTAATTTTTAAATGACTATTTATCAAAACAAATAGTTAATAAAGGCAATGTTAAGTCACTGATTTAAGATAAATATGACATTAAGTTCTTTGGGTCTACAGACCATCAAGGGTGTCTGAGTCATCACCACCACCTGGAAACACAACACAAAAAAATAAAAAAAACACATTGCATACAATATTTTTACTAGTGTCATTTATCAGTTTGTGAACATTTAAAGACATGTTGCTATAATGGCATTAATAGCAATTAGGACGATGTATAAAGCAGAGGTATTTGTGCTCACCTGGGGTGCCGGCACATGTGGCTTTACAGGTTCTGTAATCAGGGAACCTGTTTCCATTTCCAAAGCATCCGGTCCAGAGGAATTTTTTGCACTTTTCACGAACAGCATTGTAGTAGTATCTCAGATACTGGCCACTACAACCACCCTCAGCCTTTTTAAAGTGGCAAGCCTCAGTCGCTGTGTAGAAAAGATATTATCCTCATGATCAACTTTATCATCATAAAAGTCCGGTCAGTAGGGTGTTATCTATTTATGAATAAAGCTGAGGATTAGATGATCTCAAAGGAGCTGGTGTTTTTATTCTCTTTATCTGTTTTGTGTTACCCCCATCTTCACCACTGGGTGGTGTATTGCCAGTACTTAAGGTTGACAGTGTCTGTTCTGCGGCCCCTGGGGAATTGTGCAAGAATTTTTGAAAGAAATTACAGAGATTTGATGGTAAAAGAGAGTCTGTTATTTACAAAAAGAAACAGATTTTAAAAAGGCTCTCTCAATTTGACCAGGCTGACTCAGTGATCAAGTGTCCTTTCATGCTCCTTAAGGCCATAAACACTATCTCATTAGCTTGTTCATGGTTAAAGTCCACAGATGAACTTGTAGGGAATCTTTGAGGATACATTTGACAATTGGGAAACCAAAAATAGTTGAAAAATTCATGATTTATCCCATGTTGTTTCCACTTGAAATACATAAAATCATCCTACCATCCATGGGGTAGAGTTTCTCTGAGTTAACAGAGCAGTTTCTTATGCACTCTCTCTCATTTGTAAAGCGGTTGGCATTTCCTCCTTCACCCTTGTAGAAGAAAGGTATGCATCTGTCGTTGGCGGCATCATAAGACACAGATAAGATAAAGCTGTGTCCTGTACCTTCATCTTGAGGCAGTTGACAGAAATCTGTTGGATTGTGTATGTATGAGAAAATGATCAGTTTAATTTTGCAGGGTCAGATGCTCAGGTTTTTAAGCACAAATCATTTTATCACATTTTTAGAGAATAAGCATTGTATCAGTGGGGACTCAGGATGTTTGAGGGGCAGGGGCAGAAAAAAATCAAAAAGGCACCTTTTTATTTTGGCTATGCAAATATAAATATCTAGATTTTGGCTATCTTATTTCAAATATTTGATATTTTAAATCAAACCTTTAAAACCTACTACATCTCTGTAATACAGTACTTCATGTACCTAATGACTTTAATAGCAATTAGGACGATGTATAAAGTAGAGGTATTTGTGCTCACCAGGGGTGCTGGCACATGTGGCTTTGCAGGATTCATGGTCAGGGAACCGGTTTCCATTTCCAAAGCATCCGGTCCAGAGGAATTTTTCGCACTTGTCATGAACAGCATCATAGTAGTATCTCAGATACTGACCACTACAACCACCCTCAGCCTTTTTAAAGTGGCAAGCCTCAGTCTCTGTAAAGAGAAGACATTATCCTCATGATCAATTTTATGATAAGAAGTCACCTCAGTAAGGCACTGTGAATAAAGCAGTGGATTAGATGACCACAACTTAAAAGGAGCAGGAGTTTTCGTTCACATTATCAGTTCTATGTTATCTCCATCTTTCATTCTCGTTGCTGTCTTGCCGGTACTTAAGGCTGACAGTGTCTGTCCTGCAGCCCCTGAGGGATTGGGCAGTAATTTGTCAAAGTAATTACAGAGATTTGATAGTAAAAGAGGGGTCTGTTATCTAAAACATAAAAACACAGTCCCAATAAGCCCCTTAAAGTTTGACCAGGTTGCCTCAATAATCAGGTTTCTTTTCATATTCCTAAAGGCCATAAACACCACCTCGTTAGCTGGTTCATGGTCAGCAACAGTTGGTAGGAACAAGAATATTTTTTCAGACTGGGTTCAACTTGTAGGCCATCTTTTAGACATTTTAACAACCCAAAATAGTTAATAAAGGAATAAATTTCAACTGTTTTTCTCTTCCACTTGAAATACATAAAATCATCTTACCATCCATGGGGTAGAGTTTCTCTGAGTTAACAGAGCAGTTTCTAATGCACTCTCTCTCATTTGTAAAGCGGTTGGCATTTCCCCCTTCACCCTTGTAGAGGAAAGGTATGCATCTGTCGTTGGCGGCATCATAAGACACAGAGAAGATAAAGCTGTGTCCTGTACCTTCATCTTGTGGCAGCCGACAGAAATCTGTTGGATTGTGTATGTATGAGAAAATGATCAGTTTAATCTGGCAGGGGCTGATGCTCAGGTTTTTAAGCACACATATTTTTGTCCCCTTTTTAGAGAATAAACAGCCATTAACAATTACAGTCATTGTACCAGTGGAGGACTTAGGATGTTGGGGGGCAGGGGCAAAAATAAGAAAAAGAGCATCTTTTTATATCAGTTTGGCTATTTAAATATTATAATTAGAATTTTGGCTATCTTATTTTGAATATTTAATATAAAACTTTTAAAAACCTACTACATCTCTGATGTACAGCACTACATGTACCTAATGACATTAATAGCAATGAGAACGATGTATAAAGTAGAGGTATTTGCACTCACCATGGGTTCCGGCACATGTGGCATTGCAGGTTTCATGGTCAGGGAACCTGTTTCCATTTCCATCACATCCAGTCCAGAGGAATTTTTTGCACTTGTTATAGACAGCATCGTAGTAGTATCTCAAATACTGACCATTACAACCACCTGGAGCCTTTTTCAAGTGGCAAGCCTCAGTCTCTGTAAAGAGAAGACATTATCCTCATGATCAGCTTATAGATGACCACAACTTAAAAGGAGCAGTTGTTTTCATTCACATTATCTGTTCTGTTATCCCTATCTTTCATTGCTGGGTTTTATAT
Source organism: Cheilinus undulatus (assembly GCF_018320785.1). Lineage (NCBI taxonomy): Eukaryota > Metazoa > Chordata > Actinopteri > Labriformes > Labridae > Cheilinus > Cheilinus undulatus. The sequence continues at coordinate 23,310,458 of NC_054873.1, read as the reverse complement.
TGCCAGTACTTAAGGCTGACAGTGTCTGTCCTACAGTCCCTGAGGTGTTGAATATTATTTTTTTAAAACAATTTCAGAGATTTAATAGTAAAAGAGGGCTCTTTTTTTTCTAAAAACAGACCAGAGGAAGGCTCTGTCAGTTTGGCCAGCTTGGCCCAACAATCAAGTGTCCGTTCATTCTCGTTTAGGCCAAAAAACACTTCTGATTTAGCTGGTTCATGGTCAGTAATAGTTTTTTTATTTTATTGTATTGTATTTTATTTTACTTTCAGACTGGGTTCACCTACTAGAGGGCCCTATATTAGACATTTGTACAACCAAAAATAGTTGATGACTTGGCAATGCAAATGATAAATCCCCCCCATTTCCCCCTTCACTCTGAATACATAAAATCATCTTACCGTCCATGGGGTAGAGTTTTTCTGAATTAGCTGAACAATTTCTAATGCACTCTCTTTCATTTGTAAAGCGGTTGGCATTTCCCCCTTCACCCTTGTAGAGGAAAGGTATGCATCGGTCATTGGTGGCATCATAATACACAGAGAAGATAAACTGGTTTCCACTTCCTTCATCTTGAGGCAGTCGACAGAAATCTGTTGGATTGTGTATGTATGAGAAAATGATCAGTTTAATTTTGCAGGGTCAGATGCTCAGGTTCTTAAAGCACACATTTTATCACATTTTTAGAGAATAAGCATTGTATCAGTGGGGACTCAGGATGTTTGAGGGGCAGGGGCAGAAAAAAATCGAAAAGGTACCTTTTTATTTTGGCTATGTAATTATTAATATCTAGATTTTGGCTATCTTGTTTCAAATATTTGATATTTTAAATCAAACCTTTAAAACCTACTACATCTCTGTAATACAGTACTTCATGTACCTAATGACTTTAATAGCAATTAAGACGATGTATAAAGTAGAGGTATTTGTGCTCACCAGGGGTGCTGGCACATGTGGCTTTGCAGGATTCATGGTCAGGGAACCGGTTTCCATTTCCAAAGCATCCGGTCCAGAGGAATTTTTCGCACTTGTCATGAACAGCATCATAGTAGTATCTCAGATACTGACCACTACAACCACCCTCAGCCTTTTTAAAGTGGCAAGCCTCAGTCTCTGTAAAGAGAAGACATTATCCTCATGATTAATTTTACAATCATAAGAAGTCACCTCAGTAAGGCACTGTGAATAAAGCAGTGGATTAGATGACCACAACCTAAAAGGAGCAGGAGTTTTCGTTCACATTATCAGTTCTATGTTATCTCCATCTTTCATTCTTGTTGCTGTTTTGCCAGTACTTAAGGCTGACAGTGTCTGTCCTGCAGCCCCTGAGGGATTGGGCAGTAATTTGTCAAAGTAATTACAGAGATTTGATAGTAAAAGAGGGGTCTGTTATCTAAAACATAAAAACACAGTCCCAATAAGCCCCTTAAAGTTTGACCAGGTTGGCTCAATAATCAGGTTTCTTTTCATATTCCTAAAGGCCATAAACACCACCTCGTTAGCTGGTTCATGGTCAGCAACAGTTGGCAGGAACAAGAATATTTTTTCAGACTGGGTTCAACTTGTAGGCCATCTTTTAGACATTTTAACAACCCAAAATAGTTAATAAAGGAATAAATTTCAACTGTTTTTCTTTTCCACTTGAAATACATAAAATCATCTTACCATCCATGGGGTAGAGTTTCTCTGAGTTAACAGAGCAGTTTCTAATGCACTCTCTCTCATTTGTAAAGCGGTTGGCATTTCCCCCTTCACCCTTGTAGAGGAAAGGTATGCATCTGTCGTTGGCGGCATCATAAGACACAGAAAAGATAAAGCTGTGTCCTGTACCTTCATCTTGTGGCAGCCGACAGAAATCTGTTGGATTGTGTATGTATGAGAAAATGATCAGTTTAATTTGGCAGGGGCTGATGCTCAGGTTTTTAAGCACACATAATTTTGTCACCTTTTTAGAGAATAAGCAGCCATTAACAATTACAGTCATTGTACCCGTGGAGGACTTAGGATGTTGGGGGGCAGGGGCAAAAATAAGAAAAAGAGCATCTTTTTATATCAGTTTGGCTATTTAAATATTATAATTAGAATTTTGGCTATCTTATTTTGAATATTTAATATAAAACTTTTAAAAACCTACTACATCTCTGATGTACAGCACTACATGTACCTAATGACATTAATAGCAATGAGAACGATGTATAAAGTAGAGGTATTTGCACTCACCATGGGTTCCGGCACATGTGGCATTGCAGGTTTCATGGTCAGGGAACCTGTTTCCATTTCCATAGCATCCAGTCCAGAAGAATTTTTTGCACTTGTTATAGACAGCATCGTAGTAGTATCTCAAATACAGACTATTACAACCACCTGGAGCCTTTTTCAAGTGGCAAGCCTCAGTCTCTGTATAGAGAAGACATTATCCTCATGATCAGCTTATAGATGACCACAACTTAAAAGGAGCAGTTGTTTTCATTCACATTATCTGTTCTGTTATCCCTATCTTTCATTGCTGGGTTTTATATTGCCAGTACTTAAGGCTGACAGTGTCTGTCCTACAGTCCCTGAGGTGTTGAATATTATTTTTTTAAAACAATTTCAGAGATTTAATAGTAAAAGAGGGCTCTTTTTTTTCTAAAAACAGACCAGAGGAAGGCTCTGTCAGTTTGGCCAGCTTGGCCCAACAATCAAGTGTCCGTTCATTCTCGTTTAGGCCAAAAAACACTTCTGATTTAGCTGGTTCATGGTCAGTAATAGTTTTTTTATTTTATTGTATTGTATTTTATTTTACTTTCAGACTGGGTTCACCTACTAGAGGGCCCTATATTAGACATTTGTACAACCAAAAATAGTTGATGACTTGGCAATGCAAATGATAAATCCCCCCCATTTCCCCCTTCACTCTGAATACATAAAATCATCTTACCGTCCATGGGGTAGAGTTTTTCTGAATTAGCTGAACAGTTTCTAATGCACTCTCTTTCATTTGTAAAGCGGTTGGCATTTCCCCCTTCACCCTTGTAGAGGAAAGGTATGCATCGGTCATTGGTGGCATCATAATACACAGAGAAGATAAACTGGTTTCCACTTCCTTCATCTTGAGGCAGTCGACAGAAATCTGTTGGATTGTGTATGTATGAGAAAATGATCAGTTTAATTTTGCAGGGTCAGATGCTCAGGTTCTTAAAGCACACATTTTTTCACCTTTTTTAGAGAATAAGAAGGTAAGATAACCACTACAGTCATTGTATCAGTGGAGGACTTTGGATGTTTGAGAGGCAGGGGCAAAAATAATTCAAAGGAAACTTACTGTATGCTGTGGGGTGTCAGCACGAATAGTGGCAAATAGATAAATAAATAAAGATAAATAAAAGGCAAATATTTGTAGTTAAATAACCAGAAACTCTGGGTAAGACTTAGATTTTATATCTCTGTTATACACTACTGTAGTACATTTACTGAAGTAAGAATATATTAACAGTACTGCAGTACTGTATTGTTTGGCTATCTATGTATCTAATATTCATGACTGATAGGAACAATGTCTCAGAGACTCTGCCTCTATGAAATGCTTCTTTTATACCCAGTCATGTTACTGACCTGTGAATGAACCTAATTAGTTGCAAAATGCTCCTCCAGCATATTGTTGCCACTCCTACTCTTTTGAGGTGTATTTCTGCCATCAAAGTCAATATGAGCTTATATTTTTCATCAATTGGTAAAATGTTTCTGTTTCAACATCTGATGTGTTGTTTATATTCTGTTGTAAATAAAATATGTGTTTATGAGATTTGAAGAGAACAGAAATCTCCAGCAACACTTGTAGTTTAAGGAACGACTTTATTAGACCGACGTGTTTCGGCATGTAGCCTTCATCAGGGTCATCAAGAACCACATTGTAAGCAACATTTAAATAGGGTAGTGTTAAAACAGGAAAAAAAATCTTACAAAACTCCACAATTCTAACCAATCAGAAACAGCCACATATGTATACCAGCCAATGGGGTAACAGTACCAATGGGTTGGTTAAGTGATCATCTGGTTTATGACCAAAAGACACTGCCAAAGAGGCACAGGGAGTGTCTAATGGGAAACAGACACAAAAAATGTGTTGAAACAGTACAAGGAAATGACCACTTGGTGGAGTTAAAGTGCATTCTGGGGTCATTTTAAAGTGCTATCTTTGGAAGAGGTAAAACATTTTATAAAAGCATTTTGTAAAAACATTTTATGAAAGGCTAAAGGACATCAGTAAAAACATCTAAAGGGGAACAGATAAAAGGAAAACATAGAACGTTAGTTTGGAGATAAACACTTTTAGAGTTAAAAACCTAATAAAAATCCCCGGTTAAGAGATAATTATAAAAACTCATTGATAGAAAAATCTTCATTCATCCCCCTGGAAATAAACGTTTTGAATTTAAAAAATCCAAAATGCTTCTCTCTTTTTCCTAACAAGATGTATGTTGCCACCCCTCAAACTAGGTTTAATGACTTCTATACCTAAGAAAAATAAAGAGGACATAGGGTGCCAAAAAATCATTAAAATGGGCTGGTGGCGTCATTTCTTTTAATAACACTTCTGTGTTCTGTGATCCTTTTTCTGAGTGTGCGGGATGTTTCCCCAATATAAACTTTACCACAGGGACACATTATCATATAGATCACATTTTTTGATTTGCAAGTGATTGCATTCTGTTTTTGTCTACAGTTTATACGATGCCCCAACTTTTATGGAGTTGGGGATTGTACATTGTCTCACATGTGAAACTGTCAGACTGGTATTCACGTACTCATACAGTATTGGACACATGTTTTCTAGAAGACAATTTATCAAGATTCATCGTGTCAGTCAGCACTATCATGTTTTTTTCCCACTGGATTGGACCCTGAGGGCATTTTACTTTATTTTTATGCTTTTTTTGGTTTCCTTTTTGAAAGTACATCCAAAGACCAACAGAAAACACGATGAGATGCCCTCTGCAACGCTTTGAGTGCACCTGCACATTGTATGATTGTTTTTTTCAATTGCAGTCATAAATAGACTTGTGATTACATAAGGAATTAACAATTTACCTTGTCACTCAATACCCACTCCCTGTTTTTGTGATGACAATATAAAGGGTCATTAATAGTTCACTTTAGGTCATGCTGCCCTTCATGATTATAACCGAAGAGGAATGGGACCATACATTTTATGCCGAATGCCCTTGATTTTGGAGGAAAAAGAGGGCTAACAAACTGACTACATCTTCCTACAGATAATTTGCAAGGTTCAGGCAGGATGAAGTTTCAGGTTGACATAGTTTCAGTTCTTTTGCTCAGTCTCAGACAGAAATGATCTCACGGCTTACAGTTTGGAATTATAGAGGTAGGAAATGCCCACTCAGCTTAGCACAATCATTAGCAGAGTGTAAATAACATTTCAAGCAGAGTAAGTGTACATTAAATAGTATCCTCCTCATTATGTTGACAACTAAGAACATGGAGTCAATGAAATAAAATTCTTTTGTTTGCTATTTTGGGACTTCTATGAGCTTAAACTAGTTTTGGTAATCAGGTCTATAGATCTCTGGTTGATTTTTATCCCTTGTCATGAGTAATAAAGCAGCTACATATCGTACTGTATGATTCCACCTACTGTTTATTTTATAACTACTAATTTAGGTGCAGTATCACCTTGTACAGAGCTAAGCTTTAACTGTCCGACCAGTTTTTATTAAAACTATTAGCATTCAAGTGAAATCATTTAAAATCACACAAACTATAACCCCCCACCCCCATGTTTCTAGTTACTGAGTACAATAACAGAAACATCACCAAGGAAACACTTCATATTTAGCCATACGAGACAAGTCCATACTATGGTCCCATGGTCTCTAGAGTAAAAAGTAAAGTTTTAGCCCATAAACAAGTTTTTTAATCCCCACTTTAAATAAAAATTAAAGTAGATTACTATACCTGGAATTGATTTGCTGATGTGAAATGAAGCCAAAGCAATCCCCCAGAACAGCAGGTGCTTCATCTCGCTGCTGGTGTGTGTGCTGGAATGAATGATGGTTGTAAACTACAGCAGGAATGGGTTGTCATTACTGACTTTTGGACCTTTACTTCCCTAATGGTGACACCTTTAAAAAAAAAAAAGTAATCCATAATTTTTTTTGTATTATTTGATTTCTATTTTATTATATTAAATCATGAGTACAAAGCATTAGCATGAGTTTATTTTGATATAATAACAAATGTGATAAATTGTTTTTTTGAAACTTTTGTGTCTTTGGGCCTGAAATAAAAGATTCACATTATGCTGACCAGGAAAACATAATAACAGAGAAAGAAGAATCTAAGTTAAGCATTAGTCTTATAATTCTTTAACATGTTTTACAGCCAACACAAAAACAAAATGGTAAAGACTCCACATGGCGATATCAATGTGACGTGCTTTTCTAAGATAACCATTGCAAGAAACAATATCATTTATAGACTTTGTAGAGCACAAGGCCCAGAACTGACCCCTGGGGCATGCCTCTATTTATGAGGGAAAAAAAAATCAGATTTGGCACAAGCTATTTTAACACAATGACACCTGTCAGACAGGCAATCCTGAGACTAGGTATACATTTTCATCCAACCCTATTGCAGTTTCTTTGAAAGAAGGTGATGACCAACAGCATCAAATGCTTTAACAGGTCTATAAAAAGTGCTGCACAAAAACACCTCCTATCTAATGCCGATATTATATCATCAGAGTGCTATGGTTTGTATTCTGAAGCCTGAATGATATGGGTTAAGTACCAGGGTTATATGAGAGAAAAAATTTTAGTCGGGTATTACCCAGAGATTCAATGAGTTTTACCAGACAATTTTGGAAATTGGGCAGTAATTATTCAAATCTTTTTCTTGCACCACTTTAATTAAAGATAACCACACATGAAGATTTAAAGATTTTAGGAAATCTTCCTGTTAAAATGAAAAAAATTGAATATGTCTTAATGTGATGTGTAGTAATTGGGGTTCGCAGAGTCTAAGGCCTGTAGTGCACTCAGAACCTCAAAGTGTGTAAAGGGGTGAAAGGAGAAACAAGAGGTGTGATTTACAGCAGTCATACCATCAATATCAGCTCCAGTGTTAACATCATCATCACTGGAATAAGCTCAGGAGATTCTTGTTCAAATAGAAATGCAGCAGCTGTCCAGTGATGCTGCATTTGTATTGCTATATAACTTTCCTTACTTGATATCAAGTTTACATTTCAGTCATAATTCATGTTTTGTCTTGACAGAGCATCCTGAAGGGTGCTTTTCTTTTTAGATCTAAAAAAGGTGACACTTTTGAAAATAAAAATGCATTTGTACATCTTTTTGAAAAGATCATTTCCATATTAAATCTGACGAACAAAGCAATAGTATGAGAACAAGATGATATAATGAGAATGTGAGAAAATGGGACAGGTGGTTTATGACACTTTAATGTTTTTAGAGCCTAAAATAAGACATTCATATAGCTGAGCAGGAAAACATAATAACAGAGAGAGTGGGCTCACTGGGCAGCACTTCTAAAAAAACAGCTCCAAATACAGTATGTTGAAGTTTGAATGTCAGTGTCTCTTGGAGGCTTCAGACATTTTATCAGCAAATTCTTGAGTCAGGTGATGATGCAGTTATATTTTGAATGGTAACATGATCATGAGATTACAGAAATCACGTCAGGTGATTGTGCACACAGAAGAGCTCAGAAATGGTGCAGGTTTGCTCCTGTTACCAGCCAATAAATTTTGTTCCTACAATTTTGTAAGTGGTTTGCATCTATTAAGTTTGCAATTCAAAACAGTAATATCCTGTAATTTCCTTGATTATCTATTAGAGCTATGGGATGTCTGAAATTTATAATAAAAGTCTATCACTATTTCCTTGATCCACTGGTTTTCACTTTTTGATCCACACATTTTCACTCTTACCAACAGTCCAAAGCCAAATCTGTTATGTACATATGACAAATCCTCATGACTGAAAGTTAGAAAAAGAAAACTTAAGTAGTAGTAGTAGTAGTATGAGGTATTTTGTCCTTAAAAATACTCAAAATGTGTGGGTTTGTATCTTTTCAGTACAGTTTGACCATTTAAATTTGGGATTGAGAGAAAACCGTGAAGAAGTCTCCAGGGAAAGAAATGACTTCATGAACTAACCTCAGACATGTTGTGAAGCTGAAAAGTACAAAATTGATCAAAAGTCTATCCTACAACTGTCAGTACAAAACTAAATTGAACATCAGTCATATAATCATTTGATATGTTTAACCGAGAATACAAAAACAAGTTGTAAAAACTCCACATGCTGTTTTATGACATTTCAATCCTCTGCTCCTGAAGAGGTGTTTCAGCCGGGGCCTCTTGGCTTTTCCCTCCTGACTTCTTCTTGGAGCCCTTTTTCCTGAAAAAGTCAGAATATTTAGGGTTATTAGAAGGTAAGTGGTACTGTTTGAATTTCCACCTCTCAGTCAGACTTAATCATCCTTTTCATATTAGGCTCAGCACAAAGACAAATGGTCTTACTTTGATTTGACGGCCAAGAGAATCCCTGTTATAATGACAGCCACAAGAATGATGCCGAGCAAAACTCCACAGATGATTGCTGTAAGGGGGACAACAGTGAAAAGGAAAATGTTTGGGAACCACTGTTGTAAATGAAGACCATGTGTTGTCTCTCATTAAAGCATAATATGGCATTGAGGGTTCCTTTTTTTTTTACAGACCAATGGGAGTGTCTGGCTCATCCTCCTCTGGGTCATCTCTGTCATCTAGGAAATAAAAAATAACATGAACATGTTTCAGAAAAAAATAGATTTCAGACAATATTCATTACAACTCACCAGTTTGTGGGTGTGTAAACATGTTTCTTTAATGACATTAATACTAACAGGACTATGGAAGAATAAAAAGGGTATTTGCGCTCACCATGGATGCCGGCACATGTGGCATTGCAGGTGTCATGGTCAGGGAACCGGTTTCCGTTTCCAAAGCATCCAGTCCAGAAGAACTTTTTGCACTTGTCATGGACAGCATCGTAGTAGTATCTCAAATACTGACCATTACAACCACCTGGAGCCTTTTTGAAGTAGCAAGCCTCAGTCACTGTGTAGAGAAGACATTATCCTCACAATCAGCTTTATCATTATTTTAAGTCCCCTCAGTAGGGTACTGTCTACTTATGAATAAAGCAGAGGATCAGATGATCACAGCCTCATCAGAGGTAAGGAGCAGGTGTTTTCATTCCCTTTATCTGACCTGTGTAACCCCCATCTTTCACCACTGGGTGGTGTACTGCTAATGCTTTAAGCTGACAGTATCTGTCCTGCAGCCCCTGAAGAATTGAGCAATGATGTTTGACATACTTATTTAAAAAACAATAAGTTTGGGTAATTGATAATTTAACATCATGAGTTTACTCCTCACTAGATGGTAAAACAAAGATCTGTTATTAAATCTGCAAGAGGCTCTTGTCTCTCTCAGTTTGACCAGTTTGGATCAAGTTTCCTCTCATGCTCCTTAAGGCCATAAACACTACCTCATTAGCTGGTTCGTGATCAAAGTCCACAGAAAAACTGTTGGCAATACTGACATTATTTTTTCAGACTGGGTTCACATACCGTTAGGCCTTCTTTGAGGACACATAAGACTTTTGGAACAACCAAACCAAAAGTACTGAGTTAGCTAATATGATCAAATCAAAAGTCTTTCTCACTTTAAATACATAAAACCATCTTACCATCCTTGGGGTAGAGTGTCTCTGAATTAGATGAGCAGTTTCTAATGCACTCTCTCTCATTTACAAAGCGGTTGCCATTTCCTCCTTCACCCTTGTAGAAGAAAGGATTGCATCGGTCGTTGTCGGCATCATAATACAAAGAGAAGATAAATTGGTTTCCAGTTCCTTCATCTTCAGACAGTTGACAGAAATCTGTTGGATTGTGTAAGCATAAGAAAACTCAGTTTTATTGGCAAGAGGTTTTCTGGTTTTTAAGCACATATCATTTTGTCACCCTTTTAAAGACCAAGCAGGTAAGATAGCCATTGCACAGACATTGATAGGCGTATGATAGGCGTAGCAGTTGAAATCATAAGCAGATACCTGTGATCACATAACTAATGTTTAACTAACGTTGTCGCACAAAACCCACTCCCTGTTTTTATGATGGCAATAAAAAAGGTCATTTATGGTACATTTTCAGTCGTCCCGCCCTTCATGGCTTTAACAGAAGGGAAATGGTGTTCAACGGTTCTCTGAGGATCAGACCTTTGGTCCTTTGTACTCCCTGCTTTAGGAGGGAAAAAGGCCCAACAAACTGACTGCATCCCCTTACATATATAATCTCCAGGGTTTCAGGCAGGATGAAGTTTCAGGTAGACATAGTTGCATTTTTTTTTTTTTTTTTGCTCAGGCTCAGACAGAAATGATCTCACAGTTAAAAGTTTGGAATTATAGAGGCAGGAAATATCCAGTCAGCTTAGCACACTCATTAAAAGTGTGTAAATAACATTTCCAGCAGAGTAAATGTACATTAAATACCATCTTTTCTTTTTTGTTGATGACTAAGGACAGTCATTGCTGACTGCAGTTGCAAGTTATAACAAGGACATGGAGTCAGTAAAACACTTCATACAATTATATCCTGCTAGAGTCCAGACTTATATGAGCTCAAACTATTTTTGATAATAAAGCCTGTTGATCTCGCTTTAAATTTAAATTTTCCCTGACCAGGCGTAATAAAGCAGCCGCCATATTATACTGCATGATTCTGCCTATGGTTTATTTTGTCATCCCCAGGATTAGCGCAATATTGCTCTGAGAGGAGTAAAGGTGAAGCTCTATCTCTCTGACTGAGTTTCAATGAAACTGACCATTTGCATCCAAGTTAAAACATTTAAAACCACGCAAAAAGTATATCTCAAATATTCCAATAATCAAAGACAATAGCAATAACACACATATTTAGCCACTACAGACAGGCCCACACTAGAGTCTAGGATAAAAAGTAAAGCTTGGGCCTACCGACACATTTTTGGTCCCCATTTAAAATAAAAAAAAAATTTAAGTAAAAATAGCTTGATATACCTGGTATTGATTGGCTGATGTGGACTGCAACAAAAGCAATCCCCAAAAACAGCAGGTGCTTCATCTTGCTGCTGTTCTGCGTGCTGTCTGTCCAGGAGTGAATGATGGCTGTAAACTACAGTGGGAGTGGGTTGTAATTGCTGACCTTTGGACTCTCACTTCCCTAATGGTGACACCTTCAATCGAAACAAAAGTTAACTACAGGGACACACATCTTCCTCTTTACTACTTTTTATTATAGGTGAGAGGTGGCTGTTTTATGTTAGGACATTACATATGTATATATATATATATATATATATATATATATATATATATATATATATATATATATATAAAATCACAAATCCTCTATGCAGCTATCAAAAGTGTGACAGTAGTAATTATGTTGTAGGGTGTGTTAAAAAAAACTCCATAAATGTGTGATTCTAATGATTCTTTACTGAATATATATTGGAAAACTGAGATAATTTTAGATATAAAACTGACAGTAGAAACTTACATGTATGAGTCATAGGTCAGTTCACAAACATTTTTACTTTGTAATTTTTATTTTTTACATTCTTGTGGAGTATGATACGACATCAGTTGATACACTACTACACAGTACAATCACATACGATTCAGTAAAATATAATATGATACAATACAGTACCTTGCAGCAGGTGTGCCCTGATGCAAGTCCAGGTGTACCATGTAAGTGTGTACAACCACACATTATTACTACAACTATCCAAAAACTACAGATACCACAACACTTATTAAAGAAGCTATTTTGCATGGATATAAATATGGTGTGCCTTGACACTTTGGCTGGATCTCAGGTGTGCCTTGGTTTGGTTTGACAACCACTGCCATACTGTACAATACCATGCAAAATGATGAAAATACTGTACGATAAAATACCATGCAATATTGTATATACTGTATGATACAGTCAATACAGTGATACAAAAAGATACAATGCAAAATGATACCATACCATACCATATGATACTATTTGATAAGATACGACACAATGCGATACAGTACAGTACGATACAACACGATATAATGCAAAACGATCTGGTATGTTAGGATAGGATGTGATAGGATACAACACACTGCGATATGGTACGGTACAATATGTTACTATACAATACGATACAATGTGATATGATACAGTACGATACAAGAAGATAGAATGTAATAACACAATGATACAATACAGTGCGATACATTATAATGAGGAACAATGCAATACAATATGATATGATAGATACAATGTGATACAACACAATGCAATACGATATGATAGATACGACACAACCGAATACAGTACGGTATGGTTCGGTATAGTACAATGCAATACGATACAATATGATAAAATGCGATAACGTATGGTACGGTACAATGCGATATGATACAATGCAACGCAATACAATGCCATTTGGTTCAATACATTGCGATACAGTACGGTATGATACGATTTGATATAATGCCATATGACACAATGAGATACGATATGGTTTGATACAACAGGATCCAATACAATGCGATACTGTATGGTACATTACGATACTATACAATGCAATATGATACAATATGATGCAGTTTGATATGACAAAGTATGATACGAGATGATAAAATGTAATTAGACCCAATACAATACAATGTGATATGATACGTTACAATACAAAATATTAGGATATCATACAATGGAATAGGATACAATACAATACATTGTGATATGATACAGTACGATATGATATGTTACAATGTAATAAGATACAATATAATACAATGTGATATGGTATGGTACGATAAAATTTGATATGGTTCGATACGATACCATGAGATATGACACAATTCAATATGATACCGATAACATTATCAAACAATTTCCTCTACCCTTTGGGAAATTAGTCTTGGATTCCAAGAGCTTCATACATTTAGCCGACTCTACAGCGGTTTTAGTGAATTAAAAAAAAAATACAAACCTCAATCCATAAACAGACATGCAGCATACTCATGCAACACCAAAATACGTACGCACGTGTTGTACAGCCTCAAGGAGCATTGTTTAAAATTCGTATCAAAGTCAGGACAAAACGTATATTTTCCTGATGCAACATTCAGCTTGCATTAAGGGAATCTGTATTGCCTGCCAGCCGGTCAAAGCTCATGGATCAGACGATACTCATTGTGCTTGTCTGAGACTGCTCATTTGTTGACTAAAGGAAGGCCTGATGCATTAAAACCTGTTTTACCTTAATCTGTTTAAATGGCTGCAAATGACACCTACTGTTTTAGCAGAAAACTTGATAAGAGAACATTTTACAAAGTTCAAATCTGTCGGCTGTAGAAGGAGGTAGGGATTACTCCATCCTCTTACTTTGCCAGGAAAGTCTAACACCTCTAATTAGAAAAAGGCTCGGTCATGAGTTAAGGTAAGAGATTTTTAAAAACTTGTTCCATTTCACACCTTAGATATCAATAAATAGATAGTTGTCACCTAAACAAGGATAGAGGATAGTTTACTTATCCACAAAAGGTTTGTTTGAGAGATTTAGAAATAACTACTCATAGCATAATAATGTGATGTATATTTTACTATTTTACTGTTAAAAAAAGGAAAATTGTGGAAAAATACAGAAATAAGGACATCTTTTTCTTACAAAACTATATTTCTCTGGCACTCAATGTCTCCTGTTTCACTGTAGAGTCCATTATTAGTGTGTGGGCTTTTACAGGTTTACACATCTCATTGAGGTGTACATTTATCTTTCTAGTGTTTAGCTCATGCATGTACATAATTTGGAGTTATGTCAAACATTGTGAGGGGAAGACTCTTACTTGTGTGTGTGTGTGTCTGTGGGAGGTTAAAAAAATGTAATTAAGGGTTTTTATGTATATATAATTGCGTAGATGTGGTGCATGTGCATTATTTTGCTAGGTTAAGTCCCTAATTAAAAAATCATGCTGTCATACTCATTTTAAATCTGGAAGATTGAAAGGGGGGTAAACTATTAAAGTAACCATAAGTCCTCTTAAGTAAAATCGTTTTGTACCCTTTCCACCCCTGGGAAAACCATGTTATAGTTTTTGGATGTCATTATTCTATTAGTAGCTCTATTTTTCAGCTACCAAGCTTAATTTTGCAGCTAGCTCGTTTCCAGCTGAGGTTTCATCAGAAATGGTGACCCTTCAGTTCACAGGCCTAGTTATAAAACTGTCAGGTGTTTGCGTCTATCCTGCAAAGCCCTTAGACCTCACCTGTCTTCATTCTGCACACTCGTCTTTTCCTCTGAACATCACCTCTGGCATCATAGAACCAGATGGGTCTTATTTTTCTGCGTTAAACCGGCACGTGCACGTGATCTCCATGCTTGTCATCCTCCATCCGTTGGCAGCTCAAGCCCTAAATGAGTGACTTGGCTTTAGATGCGGTCGCTGCTGTTGAGCTGTCACTGTCCGGTGACCAGATGACTTTGGAGGCTGGTTTTGTTGTTGCTCTGACGTCATTGTGAGCTACAAAGAAGCTGGCATCATGGGTATAAAAGCCGGTTTGAAGGCTCGCGCTCCAAACTCCTTCTCTGTACCGGTGTAACGTCAGACAACAGTGCGAGGGAGGGCTCGGGGGACCAAGATGCACTTTGTCAGCTTCACAACCATCCTGCTGCTGCAGCTCTCCCACCTCGCTGTACTGCACGGTAAGACCTCTGGGCGGGAAGAAAGTCACAAATTAGGTTTAGTTTCTTTTACAGGGCTCTTACATTGGTGTTAAGTACAAAAAGGACACATTTTTTAAAGCAAGACCTATGTCACCAATTATACTCAGGTATGCAAGGTTTAGCTTTGATTAAGTCTGCTCATTTTTTCAGAGGGTACTTAAGCTCTTATATGTTGTGTACATTTTTGCTTACAGTTTATTCATTTAACCTGAGTATTGCTCTGTTGTCAAGCCTACATTTTTGCTTATTGCCATGTTAATTTATTGTTACATGCCTTGCATCTATCTATCTATCTATCTATCTATCTATGCTAAAGAGGGTGCTCTAACTCAAGCTAATTTTCTCTATAGTTGATTTTTAACAACAGTTTCTGTAACTTTGTTGTATGACATTGTATCGTGTGAATAAATTGTATGCATTGGTTAATAAAATTTTCTTGTGTTATAGGGGCCAAATGGACATATACTGGTAAGTCTGCTTATATTTTTTCTACTATTGCTGATGAAATTTGTTTCAGTTTAAGTATATTGTAATTAGCATGGTAAGTATTTACCACTCTCAGTTGCTTTCTGCCCTTAAACCAACATTAACTAAATTAGTGTTAACATTTGACGTAACTCTTTGACAGGCGATAACTAAGTCTCAGAAGCTGCTATTGTTGTTCTTTTCCCACTGGGATGCCTTAAACCAGCAGAGTCATAAAATAAGACAAAAGTAATTGTAATCAAGAGAGGAGAAAAAAACTCTGCAGCCCTATTTTGACCTCTGAACAACTAGTTCTGACCTCCCCCCCATCAACTCTTGTAATTGCAGAGTTCATTACAGACTCAGCAATCGCAGCATTTCTTGAGCTGACAAGACCGGTTGCCTTTGTCTCCTGCCTTAAGGAGTCTGGGCTTAGACTTCTTGAGCCATGACTATCCCTTACATAAACTGTGCTCAGAGCGTAACCCCTTTTCTTTGCCCTAATACTTCACACTATGTCTGTAGCTTTCAGGGATCAAGGAGTAGTTCAAGTAGATTATTATTTATCAGCCAAAATATTTTTGTGAAATGTCTTACAAAAATGAAAATATGTAGCAATCAATGTAAATTACTGGAAGTTGAGTAATCTCTACTTTAATGCCTAATTCTGACTTCTAAGAGAGCCTTCTGGATTCTGTTTTATATGTCTTGCATTGGCTATGAATTAATAACCCTTCAAGGATCTGATGTGTTATGTAATCATAACATTTAAGCAATATTTATTCTCAAATTTGAAAATCAGACAAAAATCTGTGCTATTATAGCTAGGAGTCATGGTGACAAGATGTATAATGACCTCTGAGCTAAGATGTTACATACAAGAAAAACCCTCTGGCTTGAGCGTAGCGGATTTCATCTTCACTTACAGTCAAACCCTGAGGAGGACTTTGTGTTGACGGGTGCACAGCTGAGTCATGCAATTTACTCCACCTCGACACTCCACCCTCCAACGGAGGACAAAGCAGACAATCTTAAAGTGGGATTAAAAAGAAATTATGTCATCTTCTGTTGTTTTCCCCCTGCTCTGTTATTATTTTTCTGCACTGACCGATGATGTAATGTTGCACAAGTTACTTTGTTGAATTTTTAAAAAAATTACAAGCAGTTGTTCTGTGTTTAACCATCAACCGCCAACAGGCCACCAAAGGCAACTGAAGGCCATTATTACAGGGCGGATGGGGTCTCATTAAAACAGCAAATGAAGTGGACACTGAGTAATAATAGCCATAGGAGCAGCTTTCTTTCTTGTCATAAGGAGGGTTTGCCTGGATTGAACTTTGTGTTTTGCTCCAAATAATTATTTTGTGACTCCACAGCTTTACTGGATGCCTTTTGGCAATGTCTTGTGCAATCAATTCACATTTGTCTGGGATGTGACACTCAGGTTGGGGGCAGACCTCATGATGCATTATTCATATTTAACCACGGTCATCTGGCAAATGGTGAATGGTGGATTTTTAAATGAATTCTGTGCTGATGTTGAGGAAGAGGCAAGTATGCAGAAGTGATGAGAGTGCCCTATCAATGTGCTTTCTATTCTATAATTCTACTGCTTCAGATCTGATGATGTTTGAAAAGCTCAGTCTGGACCTTTACACTTCAGTCAACACACTGAATGAAATTAAAAGCTTGCTGATTTCCCTTTTGTCCATACTGTATTATTTATTAGACCAGTGTGCTTCATTTCTTCTGCAGACATGACTTTGAGAGACACCCTCCTGCAGCTGAGCTCTTTTGTGAACGGGACTTGATCTGAAAATGTGGCAGTTCTCAGTATCCTGTGCTTTACAGAAACCTCTCATTTGGAGAGAGACAGCATTCTCACTGGCTCTTCCCCGCAAACAACTGCCGGGGTTCTCACTCTCCATTGCTTTAGAACAAGGGCCAAGAGCGGAGCCATGGGCCTCTCCCATGCCGCCCTGTGCACAGATAATAATACTTCACTTTGATTATGGATAAATGTTCTGCAAGTCAAGCCCTTTTTGGAGCCATCTCCTCTTCAACTTCAAACTTGGGCACGATTTGCTCATTTGCCCTTTAAGCTGGAACAGCTTAACATTTATAAAGACATGCAACAGATTCCCTCTGCTGATTTGAAGTGAAATACACTTTTTGGATTACTTTAAATCATATTTAATAGATGAAGAGGTAGGGCTTTCAGAATACCAGAATTTTAAACCCTGATATGATACTAGTAAAACTTGAACAGTTTCTTTATCTGTTTCAATACCACAGCAATTAAAACATAAGTCCTAGAGACTAATAATGGGTAATTCCCTGTTTTCAATTATTAAAAATTGCAAGTACTTAAATTTTGCCAGTGTTTTTGTTCAGAGTATACAGAGTGCAGGAGTTTGCTTGCAGTTTTTGACTGATTCATCTTTATGCACCTGCCTTATAAAACAGTTAGTGTTTCAATACTTTTCAATACTGCCATTTATTTAAATATTAGAGAGGATATTCTTTAAAAACACAAAGTATCAAGAAGCACCAAAGGATGGCCTTTTTTTTAGTTAATTATTCATTTAAGGTACATGAAATTGCAGAAAGTTTCAAAAGTAATTTACCCCTACTGTTGTTGCAGGACCAGAGGGACAGCAATATTGGTCCAAGCATTATCCATACTGTGGAGGATCTTTCCAGTCTCCAATAGACATTGAGTCAGAGCTGCTGAGGTTCGACCCGAGTCTGGGTCCAATTGAGGTTCAAAATTACGACTTGTCGCCCAATGAGCAGCTTACTCTTGGAAATAATGGCCATTCTGGTAAGTGTAAATCATCCGTTTTTAAGAGTAATTAAGCCCAAAGTACACTTTTTTAGCTGAAAACCTTTGTACGTGGTATTTATCAGTGTTGTTGATTAGTTAGGGTCTAAATCTCAACATTTGCATACAAAATATAATTCTACATTTTGTGTAGAAAATGTGTATAGCCGCTGCCCTCTATAGGTTGAAACGGGACTACTGCAACTGAATTTTACTATTGGCTGAACTGGTGGCTGGTGATTTATGAGGTAATGCCAGCTTTGGTCACCATGGGGCTCAACAGTCACTGCACATTTCATTCATGATATTCAACACTGGCACTGTAACACTTGCAAATATAATAACTGCCCACAAATGTAAAAAAACTGTAAAAAAAAAAATCACAAAAGTAATGCAAATCTGCAGTTTTTTTAATTTAACAATTCCACAAATGTAATACATTTCTATTGAATTTGTTGTAGCCATTTCACAACTACCAATGGGCTAAGCTCAAGTAACATCAAAAAACACAGTCATGGTCACAGTCAGTCAATTTTTTTGTTTGCCACGAAACAGGAAGTTTTGCCCAGAGCCTTAGAACACTCAGAGAGCCATGCATCTTAGCACATTTTTAATGGGAGAGGGAGAAGATCTATATTACTTTGGAAAATTCTGCAAAAGCCAAAGGGTTTTTCTTGAATTAAGCTCTCAGATTTGGTTAATCTGATCCAAATATGTGTGATTATGCAGTTCATAGAGAACTGAAAAAACATAACCTTTTCTGCACCTGAACAAGACTCAGTCTTAGGCTGTGCTGGTTCTCCCTGTTAGAGCTAGTGACTGTGTTTTAAACATACAGGTTCATTGTTATCTATTCTGCAAAGATTCATGGCTCTACCAGTGTTTTAAAACTCAGGTAAAACTACTTCCTGTTTCATGGGGAACAAGAATTGCCATTATTATGTTTTTTGATGTGACTTGAGCTTGAGCTGACTTGAACCCTGTAACAGTTATAAAAGGCTTCAACAAACAACAATGTATGCAGATATTTGGTTTTCATGTTTATATTACAATTGTGGGAAATAATTACAGTTTTTTAAAGCTGCAGATTTTATGTCTGTGGGACTTTTGTGATTACATTTTTTGTAGGCAACTGCTATAACATCTGTGGGAATTTCTCACATTTTTGGGATTATCATGCTAAAAATGCAGATTTGTATAACGTTTGTGGTTATTACTTTGTAGGCAGTCAGTACATTTGCAGGTGTAACAGGCATAGATAGCCTATAGCCAAAATTTGCTGGTAATAGCAGTCTCCACCAATCAGAGATGTCACTGTGACAATCTAGGATTGTAGATAGTGTTGTTCTTTTAAAAAAAAAGCTGAGCTTGTGTCCTCCACTGTAGCATATAATATTATCATATAATATTGTTCTTTATCACTCTGTCAGGTAGCTCATTTAAGTCAATGTTAAGACATTATGACTGATATTCAAATCAGTAAAAGCCATATAGACTGTATGACGTTATAGTTGATGGGAACAGTAAGAACAAGGGAGAAGGCTTTAAGCCCAGTACGAACCAAAGATTAAAGATTTAAACTAATATTTGGGTTTTATAGAACTGAATAACAGGAAACACCATCAGATGGCTTGATTCAAGGTGCAACAGTTCAGTCTACGCTGCTGTAATTGTCCCTGTGACCATCTAAAATGGTCTAGTTGCTTTCAGGAATCTTTGGTCTGAGCTGCTCTTTATCCTCCCTACTCCAAGTCCTGTCCATGACGTTCAAAAGGTTTTTTTTTTTGGAAATGTCAGGGAAGATGCGCTTCAGCTGAAACTCTGGGGTCTTGTAACTTTAAGTAGTGTGCACAGTTAAATGTGTATTTTTATGTCATTTTGTCACCGGTTATAAAATTGTAAACCACTTTGTCTTTGCTGTGATCCAGAAATTTCATAAAAAGTGCCGCATCGTTACAGTATTTCCCACATAAACATGCTGGATTCTGCTCTTCCTGTACAAGCCTAACTTCAGGGTCAACTTAAAGATAATGATACATGGATCTTCTCTCTACATTTGCCACAGCAATTTTCCATAATCACTCTCTTATTATCTCAGCTGTCCTTTCACCCAAAGAAAAGAGCGCCACGTTTAGCTGAGGAAAATATGAGCAGAGATTAGTCATCTCTCTCCGCCACCGCTGGCTCTGAAGCATCGTAACAAAAGAAACCAGCTTCACTTTAATGTATCATAACAGTTTATAACTTGGTCTTAAATTTAATTGCTAAGTACAGCAATCAAAGCACAGACAGAAAACACTTTCTCAGGCAGATAAATGTATTTCAACTACTGTTTGTTTGAAGATAACAAACATGCAGCCAGAGGATGGTGACTAAGCAGTACGCCTCAGGACTGACGTTATTTGTTTGTTACCTTAAGCATGGTGTAAAAATGCTATTATACGTTTGAAAAACTAAGTATAGCCAAACATGCATGTAATGTCTGCTCTGTGTTTGCAACAGTTCAGCTCCTGTAATATCAATGTAAGGAAACTGTTGACCACAGATAGGGTTCAAAGACCAGACAAATGCTTATGTGTGCATGCCTGACAGGTTTCAACGCCACAAGCTGAGTGGCATCATCAGCGTGACGAGTGTCTGGAATAAGCTGACAGAGGCATTTTCACTTGCAAACAATCGTCACACACTGAAGGACATGTGGAAGGCGCCCTGCGTCACCCACACATAATGTATCTTAAACATAGCTGCACGGCTGTTGTAAAAAGACGATGACAGCAGAGAGCAGTCCACACTGCCAGTCTCAGTTTAGATCAACTTGAATAAGATGTTTCTTGATTCCCAGTGATGTTAACTGACATAACCTCTACCCTACTCTGTTTCCTGTGGTTGGGTGTCATATCTCTTGATCCACAGTGCAATTATCCTTGCCCCATAAGATGTACATTTCCAGCCTGCCTCGTCGTTACACTGCCGCTCAGCTCCATCTCCACTGGGGTTCCTCCAACAAACCTGCAGGCTCCGAGCACCTGGTGAACGGTCGACAGTATGCTGCAGAGGTAAACAAAGCAAGCATCTTTACACAAAACAATAATCAGAGAAACTAAGTGCAATGAATTTGTGCCATTCTTACGATGCCTGACTTGATTCAGTTAATACCTATATTCCACAAGATTGAAAGTGAAGTTAAATTTATTTCTAAAGCTCATTTAAAACAGCTCATATCCTCCAAAGTGCTGTGCAACAAAGGCAGGTAACAAAACTGAGACAAATCCTGATACAAGGTCAAGAGCAAGCACACAAGCTATAACACAGAAATAACTTGCAACTAATGTAGAAACAATAAAACAGAAGAGAGCAGAGATTTAGCCATAAACAGAATAAATCAAAATAATTGCTTTATTACATATATGGTAACTCTTTCATTCTCATTGGATGGTTTAGGTTTGTTTGAAGAATGTATATTTTTTATAGAAAATGAATGAATGATTGAATGAATGAACAAATGTTCTTATATTTTGCAGTATGTTTAGATGCACATGAAACCATTATACACAAACTTTTCTCCTTCATACTGTAACTTATTCATTTATTCAAAATTTATTGAAGCAATTTTTGCTTAGCATGCATTGTGGTAATACTTTTACTGGTGATACTTAAGATTAGGGTACTCTTCTCAGCATTGATTAATTATGCTAACTATTTACATACTGCCTGCTTATTAGTCATTGTTAAGAGATTATTAGTACCTTATTCTACAAGACTATAATCTATGGCTGATAAGCCCTTAGCAAAGAGTTTTCTCTTAATAACTCCTTATTACTGCATATAATAGCAAATTAGGAAGTTGTTTCATATTAATTATGATCTTAATATACTTTGCTTGTTGTTGCCCTAATATGATTGTGGCCCAAATAAGGTAAGAATACCACATTAATAGTTCTTCTCCCTTAATTATTCTGAAAAAGTATGATCTATTCTCATGAAACAAAGCTAAAAAATTTCTATTCTTAGTAATGACCAAATAACTCCTAATTAAACCTTGACAACTCAGAATATGTACCCTAGACTAAATTGAATTTTTTTTCATCACTATACATCAGTAGTTTCACACCTATTGACAAGTCACTTTTTTCATATTCTAAAGTCACCTTCTTTTTTCACTTAATAATTCATAATAGCCTCTGTAATGCATTATAAAACATTATAGGTTTGCACATATAATGCTGTATAAGCACTCATGACTATAATCCAGATTTTGTTATGAAACATCCATCCATCCACACGCGACTAATGAGCAGCCAATTAGTCATTAAAATTGCACCCTAACCAAAAGTGTTACCCTTTTACCATGTATGTTGTCTCTTACTGAGGTCAAATTCAAATGCAGGACTTTCACTACTAATGACGTATGCTATGACTCATGTTTGATTGTATTTTATTTATGTGTCATGCATACACAAAAACCAATACAGTTGCAGTTGTCCGAACAGTTAATAACAATTCATTACAAAGTTGTGTGTTCCTTATACAGCTTGGTTTTAATCGTTGTATTAAGCCTGCTCTTCCAGGCTTTGCAGATAAAATCTGCAACAAAAGAGGTTCCTCCTTTAAGATGCAACCCAAGTTTTTCATATTCATTCAGTCTGAAGAAATCATTACCTTTTTTTCTGCAAAGAAATTAATTCCTTTATATCGTTATAAATGGGATGGTAAAACAGAAAATGAACATGACTTTGAATTTTAACAAAATCACACAACAAGCCTTCTGTGCACAATCAACTGTACACAGTAGGATCTTTGTCTTTTGGTTGAATTTTATTCAACATAGGATTCTACACTGTAAAATAATAATGATAATACATTTTCCTCTCAATCTCCTAAACATCACAGAGTTACCTACTTTCAAAAATGAATGACACAGTGCTCAAATAAAACACAGTTTCATTCATTGGGACTAAAATGACAAAGGAAAGTATTCCAGTTAATTATAAATATATATACGTACCATATTACCACTACTATGTTTACATAACCTCTAAACACCAGATTTATAAACAGGTGCTTGACACATGAGTCATACAGTTGTGTCAGTACTATGGTAAAAACGAAAGTATTGCTATTACGACAACTGCTAAGCTCTCTATCTCCAGTTAAAATATCAGTGTATCATCACCAGTGACCAAGGTTAGCTCAGTTTCTTCTTTTAACCTGAGGTTTCACTTATCTGGGTTTACAGGCAATGTCATCTCCTGTGTCAGACCAATGACTTTATTCACAATGACATGTTCATGTGACATTTGACTGACAGGGGAAGCAGAGCTGCTGACACTCTTGAAGGTGTTCAACCCTTTCTCAGGCTGCAGAAACTTTCTAACTCTCTGCATCTGCATGTAACTTTCTGTGTTTTGACACTGGCAGCCGTTAAGCTGACTCTGCAGACAGACAGTTTGGAAAACACTTTGTATGCATCTTTCTTTGTATTGTATACTAGACTGAAAACAGTTTAATGATTGTGTAAAACACTTTCTAATTGAAGAGACTTATAATACAGACTATTAATAAAGAAGACAAAGAAGTCAGAAGCCTTTAAAATCCTCGCTTTGACTATAAAAAGAGGACATTTAGGGTGAGCGATGTTTTTTTTGTTAAATTGGTTGTCATGCCACTCAAATTAGCTTGTTTTATTACTTAGGCACACATTCTGAAAGGTAAAGCATGCTTTGAGTCAGCCTCAGTGTGTACAGGATGACAGTGTGCCTTCTTTCTACGGGGTTTTAGAGGATTATACTACCAGACTATTATATGCTTTGGTCTAAACCACCTCTGGAAAGGAGTGGCTGTCTGTGTCTTTAATGTGTCAAACCCTGTAGCACTTTTCACACACTAGTTTGCTTTATTTACTTTGTGCTTAAGTTAAAAGAGAGTGCTGCGTTTATGATATAAACAAAAATAGAGACTTTCTCTATATAATAAGATTTCATTTGAATTACAGTGGGTGGAAGCTATAAAGGTTATAACCTGGGAGCTTTTAAGTGACCATGCAAACGCTGAAGCACAGCCACAAGTAAGGTGCTGTGGTTTGACCTGGGCTTCTGAGTGTACACGTTGAGAGCATGCATCTTTTTAAGTCTCTCCAGACTCTAGAACCACAGGTCTTTTATGACATGTTGTTACAAAGGGAAGGAATTGTGGGAAATTGAACATTTCCCTGAAACAGTAGAAAAGTTCTCTTAAATTCCCAAATATGAAAAGTTCATACGATGGACTGTAGTTCATCTACAGATGTAGACAAAAAAAGACCGGGGGTGTAGTGGTGCATGCTGGAGTGGGTATACTCTTTATTTTTGCCCCACATTTTTAAGCAACACATCCAGAAAAGGATAAATGGTCTGTGTCAAAGAAGTTCACTGCAATACTGAGAAAGACCTTAGGCCTTTTTACAGGAATACAGGGCAAAATTGACACAAATAACTGGCCATCTCCAATACATCTGTTTTATTCCTTTAGTGCTTTTGTTCACAGCTTTTCACAAATGCAGACACCACTCGGCTGCGGACACAAAAAGTGTGTGTTATAAGTAGTTGCAAATGATATCAGTAATTTTTTTAGTTAATAATAAAAAATATGAGAAATCAAAAATGTGGGATGCTTTTGAACTAGTAATCTCTTCTAAAAAACCATGCAGACTAAACTGCATGGTCTTCACACCATAGACTGTATATAAGATGAACAAAAAAACAGCCACCTGGGAGTGAAGCCGAAATATTTAAAGCTCCCCCTGCTGAATGACTGCAATATTGTACTTAAACCCCATCACTTCCATGTTAACCAGTGGGTCTGGTTGTGATGTTAAAATAGCTACACTTGAAAAATGTTTTGTTAAACCCAGATTTTTCAGAACAATTTGTTGTTAGAATACTGATTAATGTTAAATGTTAATTTTTTAGGGGTGTTAAAATAGTTATTTGATGAAAAAAAGCGTATATAGGTACATCTCAAAAAATTAGAATATCATTAAAAAGTCCAATTTTTTGTCACTCATTTCAGAAAGTGAAACCCATATTTTATATAGACTCATTACACATAGAGTGAAATATATTTCAAGCCTTTAATTCTTGAAATGTTGATGATTATGGCTTACAGATAAGAAAACCCAAAATTCAGTGTCTCAGAAAATTAGAATATTGTGAAAAAATTCAATATTGGAAAGTCATGGTGTCACACCCTAATCAGCTAATTAACTCAAAACACCTGCAAAGGTTTCCTGCGCCTTTAAATGGTCTCTCAGTCTGGGTCAGTCAGACTACACAATCATGGGGAAGACTGCAGACTTTACAGATGTCTAGAAGACAGTCATTGACACCCTCCACAAGGAGGGTAAGCCACTAAAGGTCATTGCTAAAGAAGCTGGTTGTTTACAGAGTGCTGTATCCAAGCATATTCATAGAAAGTTGAGTGGACTGAGGCTGGAGTCAGCGCATCAAGAGCCACTACGCACAGACGAATCCCAGACATGGGCTACAAATGTCGCATTCCTCGTGTCAAGCCACTCCTGAACCAGAGACAATGTCAGAAGCGTCTTACCTGGGCTGTGGAGAAAAAGAACTGGACTGTTGCTCAGTGGTCGAAAGTCCTCTTTTCAGAGGAAAGTAAATTTTGAGTATCATTTGAAAATCAAGGTCCCAGAGTCTGAAGGAAGAGCGGAGAGGCACAGAATCCACATTGCTTGAAGTCCAGTGTGAAGTTTCCACAGTCAGTGATGATTTGGGCTGCCATGGCATCTGTTGGTGTTGGTCCACTGTGTTTTCTGAAGTCCACAGTCAATGCAGCCATCTACCAGGAAATTTTAGAGCACTTCAAGCTTCCTTCTGCTGACAAGCTTTATGGAGATGCTGATTTCATTTTTCCAGCAGGACTTGACACCTGCCCACACTGCCAAAGGTACTAAAAGCTGGTTCAATGACCATGGTGTTAGTGTGCTTGATTGGTCAGCAAACTGGCCTGACCTGAACCCCATAGAGAATCTATGGGATATTGTCAAGAGGAAGATGAGAGGCACCAGACCCAACAATGCAGATGACCTGAAGGCCGATATCAAAGTAACCTGGGCTTCCATTACACCTGAGCAGTGCCACAGGCTGATCACCTCCATGCCATGCTGCATTATGCAGTAATTCATGCAAAAGGAGGCCCAACCAAGTACTGAGTGCATAGAAATGAACATACTTTTCAGAAGCCTGACATTTCTTTTGAAAATATCCTTTTTTTAATTGATCTTATGTAATATTCTAATTTTCTGAGACACTGAATTTGGGTTTTCTTATATGTAAGCCATAATAATCAACATTTCAAGAAATAACGACTTGAAATATTTCACTCTTTGTGTAATGAGTCTATATAATATTTGGGTTTGACTTTCTGAAATGAGTGACAAAAAATATTGAACTTTTTCATGATATTCTAATTTTTCGAGATGTACCTTTATAGCTTCATGGTAAACAGCTTTGCAGACCAATTTGCTCGACTCTCAACCAGATGCCTGGTGCAGAGATATTTTGACTTTTAAGAAAAAAATTGAGACTGAAGTAAGGCCTTGATGTGGTGTGCAAGCTGCCTGAGGGCACCATCAGGCGTGATTGGAGGATTGACACAACCCAGGTCGTGCTCTGGATGTTCTTGTATATTACCAGGGACATGGAAAAATAAGCTGTTGGAAAAATAACAAAGTCTACACCTTTAGGGTGTTGTGTAGGGTGGATGTGTTGAGTAAGCATGGCCTGGAGCCCCTGGTTGTACTGTTGATGTTCTTGGGGCCCGAAAAATACCAGTGGTCCCCAGGCATATCACCAGGGGCAAACAGGTCCAGGCTAAAGAAATGCTGTTAACTTGACCTTGGCTGCAGGGTAATAGACAGACCACAAGTCTGGCTACCCTCCCCCCTCTCTCTAGCCCCAGTGTGTGGCATATAGGGCCTGATGATGAAACCTGAGTGTCCTGCATGCCTAAAACTTATACACATGACTATATGTTTTCTAGATTAATAACTATTCACACAAGGAAGATGTCCAACTTTAACAGCTGCATGTCAGTTTATTATAGAGTTATATGAGTCTGTATAGAGTCTGTATTGCTCCCTCCTGATATTACAGTGTGGGTAGGGTTCTTTATCAGAGACACGCGATGGAGACAATATGTATAGCACTTTGCATAATCCTCCCTAAATGTTTGACATATAAAACAACTAGTCATCCCCCTACATAGATTCCAGGCCTTTATGTTGCTGTTTACTGTTTAGACCCTTTGTCAACTCATCACCTCAATGTTTTTCACTACAACTTTTCTCTTACAGCTTCATATAGTACACTACAACTCAGACAAGTACCCCAACATGTCCATGGCTGTAGACAAGTCTGATGGTCTGGCTGTGCTGGGTGTCCTGATAGAGGTGAGACATTTTGAACTTGGGGGTCAGGACACTAGTGTTGGAATATCTGAGGGGCATTAACATCTAATTGTCTTTGTTGTACAGTTGGGAGAGTTTAATCCAACCTTC
The DNA here is from genome assembly GCF_018320785.1 of Cheilinus undulatus. Taxonomy (NCBI): domain Eukaryota; kingdom Metazoa; phylum Chordata; class Actinopteri; order Labriformes; family Labridae; genus Cheilinus; species Cheilinus undulatus. Next base: position 23,282,798 of record NC_054873.1, on the reverse strand, counting down.
GAGCAGTTTCTAAAGTTCATCAGTGGTGTCAAATACAGAGGTGAGTCTAAGATGATGATTTCAAGTTTTGAGTATCAGCAGTGATTTATTTTAGCTACTATATTGATACACAGCTGCTTAATGTTTAAAATGTAGGACTAAGAGCTTAAATCAGTGTCTTTTTTGAGTAAATATTTTTTCACTTCCAATTTGCAGATCAGAGAGTACAGATCCCAGGTTTCAACATCAGAGGTCTGCTGCCTTCACGTTTGGATGAATATTTCCGCTACGATGGGTCACTGACGACTCCCCCATGCTATCCCAGTGTCCTGTGGACTGTGTTCAGGAATCATGTAACAATATCTCGCAAACAGGTATTCATTAGTTTTCAAACAAAAATGAATAAAAGAAGTCAACATTAGGTTTTGTTTTATAAAAGTTTAACACCTCTAAACCCTCTTGCAATTTGTTTAATTAGATTTGAATTTTATTTTTATTGTTTTGTTGTGTGTTCTAGTTTCTGGCCCTAGCAACATCCCTCTACTCCTTGCACGCCCAGGACTCAGCCCTCGTGCCTCTAAATGCCAACTTCAGGAAACCACAGGCAGTTGACAGCCGAGTGGTGCTGGTATCTTTTAAGGAGGGTGAGTATGGTCTTCTAAATGGCCTGCTTTATTGTAAGAGCATGAGTGCAAAGGGGGTGTGAATGATAGGGCCACTGCACTGCTTCAAAATTAGGAAAATCAAATGCTTGAATGATGGATGTGCCTATTTCCTTCTGCAGCGTACAGGGCTGTCACACTTGTACGGCATCCCCTGTTTGTTGTTGAGCTTTTATGTTGATGCTTCTCCTAATCACCTTTAAAGTTGACGAGCTGACGAGCTTGTCAGAAAGTAGGTCATCTTTTAAGATGCAGCAAATAATCATCCTGCTGACAAACTGAGAAAGACTGCAGCCCTTAAATTTGACTATAAAGCCTTACTTTTATGTGGTTGACCACATTGTGTGGTATTTAGATCCATACAGTGTGGTATGACTGTGCATGTTTTTCTCATTTTCAAAGCTTTCCTCTCTGAGCCTTGCTTTCTTTATGGTGATTGTGTCTGGATATGTCAATGTGGAATCGTCAGCTATCATGAGCGGCCTTAAGCAGGAGATGGCTTGTGCTTTTAGTTTTACCGCTACACGCAGTGCTTCTGCATGTTTGCCACGAAAGTCATCCCAAGGACTATCCCATAGGTTGGGATGTTTAACAAGCTGTGTGTGGCTGTGTGTCTGACACAGGCAGAGGACTGCACGGTACTCTTACAGTCACATCCCCACTCACAAGGAAGCAAATCGTTCAGCAGCTGCTGGTTGGCGACCTAGCAGACCTGGCGGATGAAGGGCTCTATCAGCTACTACCAAGCAGTCCCGATCAGCTCCATGCCGGCAAGAAAAAAGACCTCAAGGAAGAGCATAGTCAAAGTCTGGCCAAATACAAACGACAAACTGTGAACACATCCCTGAGAAAGAAGAGCCAGACAAACCGCTCCGTGGGAAAGTTTGTTCTGGCTGAAGACACGCTCAGCTACGCCTCACTGGAGCAGAGAGTTTTCCATCAACTCAGACAGGCTCATGCTGAAAACAAACTTGTTCAAGCTCTCAAAGATATAGTTTTCCCCGAGCTCAACCTAAAGAGCTACCTGGACTGCAGGTCGGACTTAGCCCTCCCCACCATCAGACATATTCTGCGTGGACGTCCAACAGATGAGGCGTTTGAACTGGATCGCTCTCTGACGAAAGCCTTTATGGGTCAGGGGAAGACTTCCACAGCAATGAAGAAGAGTGTGCCAACTACAAACTATGGCCATCCATCCCCTGCTTCTCCCAGGAAACCACACAGCCAAGGTTATCCACATCCTTGGCTTTTACCAATGGAGTGGGAAGACTAGAGAGACACTCCAGCCATATTGGAGACACATAATGTCACTTTTTGTAGCACACATCGGTGACTTCCTCCGTACCCTGCCTAAACAAATCTATTTTATTTTAAATTATTCTTTCTTATTTGTGCACTTCATCTTTATATCGTTTCTGTTAGGAAAAGGCTGTTGCATAAATCAGCGCTTAATTCCATCAACACATGAAAATTTAAACCTATTGGTACAAATCTTTGTCTTTAAAATCTGCAAAAATAAGCAACGTGTTCTTCTTACAACTTTCAGTGCCTGCGTAGTTTTGCCTTTCCATTCAATGCCTTAAATAAACTTAAATAAAGCGCACAATTCATGCTTGGAGATCTTTATGCATCAAGTTATTTATAATATGCACAATTTCTGGCAAAGTACATTTGTATTGTTATAATGTACAACAACCTCAGTTTTGAGATATACTTGTAATTACTGTCTTGCACAATATAGAAATGCAGCTTAACCAAAAGTATGTGCAACTACTTCAGTGTCTTATTTCACCATACCATGTTTTTTTTTTCCTGCTCATTTGTTTCTCTCTTCACAGCTGCTGTACATAGAGATCTATTTTCAATAAAAGCATTTTACATGAAACATAAACAGCTGTTTTTTTCCTGCGATATCTGCATTCTTTCCTGTAAACTTTGCTAAATTTGTCTGGGATATATCAAAGAAAAAATTGAGCAAAAATAGAAAGAGACCTAAAAAAATGGTCATTTAAAAATCTTTGAGTTTGAAGACAGTTTTATTCTAAGCTGTTCAAATGGCAGAAAGCAACGCAGCAATTGTACTGTCTTTAACTGTGTTTTAAAAAAATGATGCAGGTGGCTTTAATTCTGAACTGTGTAGCCATGGAGAAGAACTTGTAGAACTTACTGTGCTGTTTTCATTACTACCCATGTACATGACCTTGTTAGAGCTGAAACCTTGTGACTTGAAATGTTGGAAGAATCATCTTATTTGAAAATTTCCAAATTGCATCGATGCCTAAAAGTTGAGGTCTCTTGTAATGAACTTTAAGATTGCAGTGCTTTTGGCACCTCCTGTGGACAAAGCAGTACCTCATGTGTCTGCAGTGCCTCCCAGAATGTGAGCCATGGCCCATCGGTGGACCTCAGAGCTACTGCAGTTGGGCCACAACAACTTATTTGCAATCAATAAAATAGTATAACCATATTTGGTTGATTACATGTTAATACCTTTTTTTACTCCCAGACCTAACAAAAACACAGACACATCACTTTTTAATCAGTATTTGGCCTGATGTACAGAACATGTAGGTTAAACATTCTTCTACACTGCCTGCTTCTTGATTAAATAAATATATCAGTGCCTTCAGTTATGTAACTAGGAAAACATTTGAGGAGTCTCAAAGTTAAGAAATAGATATTATAAAAGAAAGTATAGCTGACTCTGCAGATCCCTAATCAAAATAAAATAAACAGTAGTGGTTCATTAATTGTACTTTTAAACTCTAAACTATAGCAACCTACTTTTTCCCTATGAAAGCCAGATATTGTGCTGTTCCAGTGACACTATCCTTGTCTTTACAGGGTATGAAGGCTAGCTTTTCTAGGCAAGCATCTCTAGCTTTTCTGGTGAGCCTGGAACTTGGGTGACTTTCTGCGGTATTTAAAGATTAAATTCACACCAGTATGTCTGATATTGAACATCCTTTTATCCATTGTTTGGCCCGTTTTTGACAGGTTCTGCTGCTAACTTTTCAAGCTAACAACTGTATTGTATCCCACATTGCTTTGTGACTGGCTGTGAAAACCACTAGCCAGCTGTGCAGTTGTCACATCATGCTTTGTTAAATTGCACAACTCATACTGTGCAGATCCTGGTGGAGATGGCCTGAATAGCTCATAATGAAGAGACAGAAAGCCTGTGATGCGCCCCTCTGTGTCACTGCAGACAGTGACTGCTTTGAGAAATGGCACTAAAACAGCCAATGCAAAAAAAAAAATGCAAGGACTTTTTTGTAAATGTGAATATTTTGAGGACTTTTTTGTCACAGAATGATCATTTTTTCACCCTTTAGTTCCAAAGAGATGGAAGATGTGCAAAAAAGTATCAGTCATTATTGTGTACTGTCTGTCACACATAAAAAAACATAGTTTTTTTCTTTTGGCAATAGTCCCATCACTTTTGTAAAATTCCAGTGACATCACTGCAGCATATTTATTCTTTCAGCCCAGGTTGTCCTGAAAAAAGAAAAGTTTTAGAGCTTGACTGTGAACCCCAGTGTTGATGTTTTACAAGCTTTTTAAGACAAGAAGTCCAGGTGAGACAAAATGGTTAAGAAATAGCTTGATGGGTTTTCTGAACGGTCGCACTGAAAGTCTCTCTTTATGAAATATAAAATTCTGTGAGTGTCATGTAAATGGCCGTAGGAGGGTTTTGGTGGGCCTCAGAAGAAAAAAATATTGGACAAAGCCTGCGTGATGCCAGCCTTGTGGTTACTGAAGGGGGCTTTTGGAGCCAATCAGTGGCAGCTGCCATATTGAAATTGCAGTCTCAAACTAACTTCAGATCAACTTAAAAACAGACAAAAACGGAGCTGAAGCAGGCTTTAAGCCTCCAGACAAACAGCTTCAACAAGATGGCTTGAACTCGCATCAGCCATGCCTTTAATTATGTCTAGCTTGTATCCTTTATTAAACCGAAACAGGCACACTATAAAATAATTCAGTCTCTCTACAGTTTACCCTTGCAGACATTTACTACTCTGACCAACACTGCTTTTGAAACTGGCTGTAAACATGTTTATTTCTGATATAAGAATCTGTATTTTGACATGGAGTGTATATTTTACTACTGATGCTCCCACTGCCTGTGGACACTCGAGGAGCTGCAGTTTTTTGCCCTTTCACATCAACGTTGTTTATCAACCACTCTTGGAGTCACCTTGTCTGTACTTAGGTACATGGTTAAAGAGGTTATTTAGGCATTAACAATAGTCTTTGTTTGTTTTTTTTTAGGTTAAACAGAGGCCTCAGTATTATTTTTTGTCTGTTTAGAACCAGATAAAGACTCCTCTAAAGATTTAACTAGACTCCTTTAAAGCATTAACATTGACAGTAACTCATATGTATATGATTTATATTGAGTTGTGACATTACTTCAAGATTTATTTTTTTTTAGCAATTTAAAAGTCACCTAATCCCACCTTAAGTTTCATGATTTATGCTCGATAAGAGTCAAGACAAGCTGGAACTTTACGTCTGTGAGTGTGTGGGTTTGTGCGTGTACCAGACAGAAGTACAAATCCTTGGCACTGGCTTTATGCCTGAGGTTTTACTGATATCATTAAAAAGCAGACTGAATAGATCTGCCAAGAGCAGAACACTGAGACTAAATGAGGTTAAAACTTTCCTGTGCATCATACCTGAATGCTGTGAAAAGACTTGTTTGTTACCGAAGACATTCAGGTTATAATTTGTTTCCCTTCATTTTATCGTCTATGAACTTTCTTTTTTTTCCCTCACGTTACCATATCTGAGTCATCTCTTTCCTTTTTAAATTTCATTTTCACCCTCTGTTCTCTCCTTCTTACTGATGCTCAGCTGACAATTCATGGATAAACACTGGTATGTTGATTTTCGTCTCTTCTTACAGTATCTCACCTCTAGTGTCATATATAACACTAAAGTATCCTGATATTTTAGACCAACATCTCTTACAAGGTATTAGCAGATAAATTTAACTTTTTTCTGTCTGAATATAAGTCTGTAATTTTTTATGAAGGAAAAGGAAGACCCAAAAAAGAAATCTTAACTAAAACATTAACAGGATAGATATTAATACTACACAGCATTATTAACGCATTTTAACTTGTCATAACATATGAATGATTTAAATGTCTGGGTTAAATTGCTGTTGGTTGTTTCTCTTTCTATCTTTAATTTCTCATATATAAACATATATTCTATCAATCTATAAAGAAGAATTACTCTGTAGCTTTTCTTCTTCTTCTTCTCCTGATGCTGTGCAGGTTTACTGGTTCCCATACTGGTTGGCTCTGCACTGGGAACTGTTCTCATTGTGTCTTTAATATGCTGTCTAATAAGGCAAAAAAGGTAAGAAAGAGGGAAAACAAGCAGACAAACACAACCACAGAATGGCTTTTTGAAATTACATACACTGCACAGTATAACTTCTTTACTAGCTTATTTGCCATCATTGTAGGGGCAGAGTATTCAGGTTTTCATTTGATTTGTCACCAGTCTGTAAAAACATATATAAAGTGGACCACTGTAGAGGGTATTTCAGGAGAACTGTAAACCTGGACTGACTCAAACATCTGGATTTTTTTCAAAGCAAATGGACTTTATAGAAGTTGTGTCCTCCATTTTAGGATTTTTGGGACTGTATGCACACTTTTGCCGCTGTTAGTCACCCCCCAGTGTGTGACATGGCAAAATTATAGGCCCATTGGTGTTTCTAAATGTATAAGCTGTACTCTGGAGAATACTTTTCTTATCTTTGGGTGTCACTGATGTGCAGAGACTTTTTTAGTTGAATGCATTTTTGGTACATGAAGAAATGAGCTGGAGAGGAACCTGTTGTGTTTTTGCTACAGTTAAACCACTTTAACCACTTTGCAACTTCCACATTCAAATCTTACTTTACAGTGCAAAAAGCAGACTACTGTCTGCTTGTATTATTGCAGTTAAAGAAGGTTTAGAGACTGTTATTTTAAAGAAAGGAGCCACACTATTGAGACAAAAGAGATATCTCTATGGTACATCCTCCAAAGTTCTCAATAAACTTCATTATATCCAAAACTCTGCTGCACGCCTCCTCACCCATGCCCGCTCCCATGATCACATCACCCCCATTCTTCAAAATCTTTGCTGGCTCCCTATCCCCCACCGAAATCAATTTAAAATCCTGCTTCTTACCTTCAAAGCCCTTAATGCACTGGCCCCTCCCTATCTCACTGACCTCCTTCACCATCACACTCCCAGTTGTAGCCTTCGTTCCGCTTCCAACTTCCTGTCCTCCCCTTTAAGAACCAAGCACCAAACCTGGGGGGACAGAGCCTTCTCCACAGCCCCTTCCCTTTGGAACTTGCTCCCAACTCATATTCAAAACTGCACGGACCTTCCTACTTTCAAATCACTCCTCAAACACCTCTTTAGACAAGCTTTTAATCTGTGATTCTGATCTTGCTCAATGTAAATATGCTGGAATTAGCACAATAGCTAAATTTCATCTGTTGTCCTAAGGCAGGTAATTACAGAAAGAGCAAAAGACAGATTATTTAGATTAATTAGATATTAGTGAGTGGAGCTCTAATACAAAACAAAAAGTCTGCTGTGGAGGTGGAGGGAGCGAAGCTGTACATCTGGTCTTTGCTTGAGCTGGAAATGTCTGGTAGGACCACAACCATGGAGGAAGGGGAGGGGGTGGGGGGTGGAGATCTGTGTTACAAGATGATGATAGTATGATTGGTTTTATTAGACATCTTTAATACATAGCTTTTGTTTGTTGTATTACCATAATCCAATTCTTAATGCATCATGTTATTTTATTTCTAAGGTCTGGGCCTCGACAGGACAAAAACAAAGCTGTTGGATACAACATTGGAGAAAAAGATGAGTACGGCTCAAGAGTATAGCTTATCAGTCTGGACCTCACCGTCAATAAACCCAATGAAACTTGAAGATGACCCCTACAACCATCGTCCTTTTGCATCACTTATTCCTTATTCATGATAGAGTTTGCATGCAGCTCTTGGGTTTTTTGGAAGCACTTTTTTTCCTCAAGCCACAGTCTGGACTTCCTCACTGTGTTGTGGCTGGCAGAACATGTTAGGCCTCCATGCTGGAGGGTGTTTATGCTGTATGAATGCTTCCTTCTAGCTAGAGAAACAGCTGTCCTCTCTAATCCTCCTCTTTTTATCGGACGTGATGTGGTGAGTGTCTGAAAGAGAGCCTCACACAGAAGCTTCCAGGCAATCGCAAAGAGGCCAGGGCCGAGATGGTGAGAACTGTAGGTCAAGTCCGAGCATGGCACCCGCTCCCTTTGGCTGTCCTGGTTGTGGTGGTGAGCCCGACCACAGTCCAAACAATAGGGGATAGGAGTCAACAGGCATCCCTGATGGTAGGGTGGCCTGAGAGGGATGGGCTATACCACATCTTCACCAACCCTGTACTTAGAGCTGCTCTATGGATTTCATAATAAAAGGGCGCATAGCTGGAGACAAACAGAAACACACAGCTCTCTCCATGAGAATAATGCAGAGGGAGAAAAAAGGTTTTTTTGTTTTCAGACTGCACGTGGGCTGACTTCTAACCTCTGTCCGGCAGGCTGATCACAAGACTAACTCCCCAGCACTCCTGAGAGCCTGTTCAGTTTGACCACAGGACCACAGAAAAGCTACTACATCATCATGAAATCCTCACAGGGTTTCCCTTGGCCATTTTATCATGCCTTTATTTCATTCATGAAACCCTTTCTGCTCATTTCTCATGCTCCTGAGTTTAGGTTTAGTGTACTGTACTTGCATGTTTAGGATGTAGAACCTCAGACTTTAGACACTTAGTTCTGTTTAAAAAAGCGATCTGTTTAAAATGAGGAAATGATGAGGTAAAGAGAAGCAAGAGGTCTCTCTGTCCACAATAAAGTGTTACAGCACGACATACCCCCTTCCATGATACCGATTCAGTCCTCCTTATTTCACCAAGTCATTGCTGCTTGTGGCCTCTTTATGATGTTGACACACTTTGAAAAAAGGGACAATAACTGTGTTTAAAAGTAGCTATTTTTGTAATTTTTAATGTAATTTATTTGTGTGTAAAATGTGTTTTAGTCGTTAAATGTGTATAGTAAGTGTACATAACTGCTGTCTCTGGATTAAAAATAAATATGTGTTTTTAATTAATGTGTCTTCTTTTTCTTTTTCAGGATTTTGATATTTTTTGTTTTGTTTATTACATTTGATTTTATTTCCCCATAAAGACTTTATACGTTTCACAAATCAGCAACAGCTGAAAAACACGACAGGACAGCAAAAAAAATGCATCAAACAAAAACCAGTGTTTGCATATACAGTATATGTCAGCGATCATCAACTGGTGGCCCAAGGGCCACATCAGCCCCCCCCCCCTTTCTTCTCATCTGGCCCCCAATGGAAAGTTCATTCTAGATTAAAACTAGGATTTTCTTTCGACCTCAAGCTGTTTCCTGCCCGAGAATCAAAATTAAAGACCTTTTTCTTGCACTGGGTTTTCTCCTATCAGGGCACACCATATTAGCATTGAACTCAGTAACAGAGAACATAACAGCTTCGATACATTCAGCTACAATATCTCAATCACCCCCTTGTGTCTGGCTAGGGTATAAGGATTGATCTTACTTTTAGAGGCTAAAAAAGGCATACATTTGAGATAAAATAAAATATTTTTTCAAGTATGTTAATTAGACAAAAATGTCTCTTAATTCAAGTTTATCTGAAAGTCTGGCCCCCAATGCAACTATCAAGGACCCAAACCTGGCCCTTGTACAATGTAGCTGATGACCCCTGGTATATGTTCGTTCACATGTGTATATGTATACATACATATTTTCCCCCCTAAATCTGTTCTGCATGGCATTTTAACCATTCACTTCAGAAATGCTGCAAATAATGTTTCATTGTGTTTCTAAATACAATGGCACTAAAGAACCTTTTCCTAAATTATACAAAAACATTGGCTACATTTCCAAGTTGAGATTGTCAAAATCTTCTATACTCTCAAACCACATGCTTCAGAATGATAACATCATTATTTTAATGTTTTATGGTATCAAAAAGTACAGAAACTTACAGCCTATGAAGTCATATCAATTGACATAGTTCAGTCATGTTTTCAACCAAAAGAATGAGAACGTTGTAAATGCATTGGTTATGAGGGGTTCCCTTGCTCCTTGCCTGTTCCAACAATTTTTCTCAGACACAAACATTAATAGTTTATTCTATCCCCAGCAAGCATGCTATTGTTCTGTGTTATAACAGACTCTTTTACTAAGCATTAGACCTAGCTTTATTCAATAAATCATTCAGCATTTCATACGGCCAGATTGTGTAAAATGGAATGTTAATTATTTTATGGTGCATAAAGTATATAAATGATACTGACAATATATTCAAAAACCTTTAATACTTGATTCCTTTGAGACACAGTTCACATGCACTTTTTGACCCCTGAGTCAGAGTTTCGTTGTTCCCATTGTGCCGTCCTTAGCTGTCAGTCGTTGATCAGGCCCGCCCTCTAGTGGTTGCGCAATGAAAGTACAACAACAGAGCATTTTACTTCCGGGTTGTTTGTATGTTAACCATTATTTGAGTTTCTCAATGCTGTGACAAAACCTGTAGGTGTTTGTGTGTCGTTTTCGTCATGTATCATCAACCTGTGCTGAAAAACAGACGCACTCTCCTCGAGAGAGCAGAGAAATTCATCTCTGATATTTACTTCACCGACTGTAACCTGAGAGGACGGTAAGGCTTTATCTATTACTCTGATTGAAGTGGAAGTGCTGCACACCACACTGGAGTTAGTTTATACTGAGAGTTTCTGCATAAATCAATGTTTGACAAATATCTGCAATTAAAGGTAATAATTAAAAGTGACACACAGACCAGTAGATTAAGTTTAGTTTGCAAAAATGCTTTGAGATTTATGAATGAAATCGCCTGGTGTCCGTATTTTTTTCATCTGCATTGCTAATGGGATTCTGTTAAAAAGGAAGTCGCACTTTTATAATTCACACAAGTATCACTGCAGAGTTTAAGAATTAGAATTTTTAAATAATTTAATCCCTGTATTAAGTTGCAAAAAGGTGCAAAGAAAACACATCAAATGTAGAAACTGCAATAATGCTACCTGTTAAATTATTATATCCACAATTTAAATTTGATGCCAGCATCACCTCAAAAGGTTGGGAAATGAGGCAGCAATAGATTGGAAATTGCTAGATGTAATTGCATTTTTTAGGTAAAATACATCTTACTTGTATAGTTGCTGTATTTTCCATCCTGTCCCAGAGTGGTGAACCCCTCTCTATTCAGATAGACAGCTTCTCTGTAATGTCCCTAAATTATTGCCAATTGAATCTGTGAGCTTTTCCTCCAGTTTCACAGCGATTTCAATGTTTTGTTGCCACTGTTCAAGCTATTTTAGTTAAATTTTGCTGGCATAATATTCGAAATGAGCTTTTTTTTTTTTTTTTTTTTTTTTTTTTTACAAAAACAATGAACATTTTCACTTTATCTGCTGGCATTGTGCCATCTTTAATGAAATATTACTACTAGGTTTCAATGTTTTGAAAATAATCACAGTGTTTTAGAGACACGTAACTATTTAAGATTTGAGGTTGTAATTTCAACTGAACTCAAGGTCTTACTTAACATAAGATGAACCTCTCAGAGTCCACATTGACTTAAGTGTGATGACTGATTTTCCCTAATATGACACTCTGAATATTGAATATTTTTTACTCCAGACTCTATGGAGACTCTTGCCCGTTGGAGTCCATCGCCTCCTTCCTGTCTTCTAAGCGAATCACATTCACTGAAGCTTCCCAGCAGATCTTTGCACCCTATAAAGTGGGTGATACCTTTGGACCCACGTAAGTTTATTTCTTTATCATCTATTTTATCACACTCAGATCTTTTGTTGCTCTCTGGTCTTGGCTACAACCCAAGCTTGTGTTGCTTGTTGAAGGTGGTGGACCTGCTGGTTCAAAGTGACCCTGAAAATCCCTGAGTCATGGAGAGAGAAAGAGGTTCACCTTCTGTGGGAAAGTGATGGAGAAGGAATGGTTTGGAGAGATGGGCAGCCCGTTCAGGTAATCCAGCAGGAGTATAATGCAAGATGGACTAGATTATAGAGAAGAGATTATATCTATACTTCTTACATTTTAGGGCCTGACTAAAGAGGGAGAAAAGACGAGCTACATCCTGTCTGATAGTTTGAAGGAAGATGAGCCACACAGGTTAGTTCACTAAAAGTTAAAAGCTTCTTCTGTAACCAGCTTGGACTCAGCTAAAATCTTTTTTTGTCCTGCAGCCTCACCCTTTATATAGAGGTGGCCTGTAACAGTCTTTTTGGTGCTGGTAAGGGGACCTTTATTGCAGCACCAGATCCAAACCGGATGTTTTCTGTACAGAAAGCTGAGCTGGTGGTTTTTAACAGGGATGTACAGGAGCTGCTGACAGATTTTGAAATGCTGGTTGACATTGTAAAGGTACAATTACACCAAAACAACATGCTACTACATGTCTTTACTTGAGCAGAAGCTGAATAAAAACATTTACCTCTTTGAAATATTTTTTTCCTCAAAGGAACTTGGTGAGGGGGAGCAACGTGGCTACCAGGCGCTCTTCACTGTCAATGAGATGGTGAACCTCTGTGATTCCGCTGATCCCAGCACTTTTCCTAAAGCTCACAAACTGGCTCACAACTTCTTCAGCCAGAGAAATGGAGAGAGCCAGCACACTACACACGCCATGGGTCACTGCCACATAGACTCAGGTACAGCTCCATTTATTTTAATCACCTCAAAGAGCTGAAAAAGAAGTTGAAAGCATTTATTTTTATTCCAATAAAAGTGGTATTGATGAAGTAGTAAAACAATACCTATGCAAAATACAACAAAATGATAGTAATCTGCTCTGTTATTGAAGTGCAAAACAAACAAAATTCACACATAATCTCACAAATTTTCCCAGCCCCTCTGTTTGAGCATCTTTAATGAATGTTATAAGCATTGCATGGTAATATTAATGACTGTCTACAGCTTGGCTTTGGCCCTATGAAGAGACCATTCGCAAATGTGGCCGAAGCTGGGTGACAGTGATTCGTTTGATGGAGAAGAACCCAGACTTTGTCTTCACTTGCTCTCAGGTAATTTCTCTTTGATTGAAGCTCTGTATGAGCCTAAGAAGTTCTTAAAATTTGAGCCAAAATGGTTACTTTTTCATCCATCCAGGCTCAGCAGTTCCAGTGGGTGAAGAGCTGGTACCCTGGACTCTTCACACAGATTCAGCTTTATGTCAAGAAAGGACAGTTTATTCCAGTCGGAGGGACGTGGGTGGAAATGGTGAGACTAAACTTGCAAATTGTGAACTTAATCTTGAAAGTTTTATTTTATTGTAAAATCAAAGCTAATCAAAAATACCTCATTACATGTCTGTAAAACCACTCATCTGATGCAAGTTAATATAAACAAAACACAAAATAAGGCTTATCATAAGTTAAAAAAGGTATGAAACCTGCCAATGGGATAAGCAAAATTTACTCACTTGGTGCCTTGAAATGAGATCTACATGCTAATTTAGGTAGTATACTTCATATAAGGCACTAAACAAGAAAATTCTGCTCCAGTATTATCCACTGTTTTACATATCTCTGGCAATGCATGCCTTCTTTGTTTCTTTCATGTCTTGAAATAAGGTGTTTATCTGGACTTGTCAGCTGAACATAGCTTTAAAAGAAATTTTGATAGGTTGTGAGGGGATTGTATATTTTTGACTCAGAACTCTTAACTAATCAGTTTTTGCTACCAAGAAGATGGGTTAAATAAAATAAAGTTGTCAAATCACGCGAGAGCAGGGGAGAGACATGCGGGAAAGGGCCATGAGCTGGCTTCGAACCCGGGCTGCCCCACGTACATGGGGCACGCCTTAAACCACTAGGCCACCTGTGCCCCGGGTAAATACTTTTTATAGGCACTGTAATTACTTAGAATTTAAACTTTGTTAGAAATTTTCCTAACCAAAAAATCTTTGGGCCTTTAGTCGTAGTAATTTCATGATATTTTCAGCCAAATTTTGCTCATTTAGAATTTGTTTTTCAGGATGGTAACCTGCCTTCAGGTGAGTCCATGGTTCGGCAGTTCCTGGAGGGCCAGCGCTTCTTTAACCAGGAGTTTGGGATCCTTTGCAAAGAGGTAGGGATGTTAAAGACACATTATCTGTTGCTCTCTGTAGTGCTTTACATGTGTGGTTACTTTATCACAGATAACTAATACCAGAATCCTTTGTGGGTTTTTTTAGTTCTGGCTTCCAGACACATTTGGCTACTCAGCCCAGCTTCCTCAAATAATGCAGGGCTGCGGTATTTCCAATTTCCTTACACAGAAGCTCAGCTGGAACCTGGTCAACACCTTCCCTGTGAGCACTCTAACCAAACAGTTTAGAGGAAAAAACAAAGAGGAGGCATGTTAACTTTCATTTTTGATTTCTCTCTCCTAAAGCACAACACATTTTTCTGGGAGGGTCTTGACGGCTCCAAGGTTTTAACTCACTTCCCACCTGGAAATTCCTACGAGATGAAGGGAAAGATTGAAGATGTGAGTTTGGTTTTTTTTCCACACTTGGTGAATGTGGAGTCTGCAGGATGAATGTTTATTCTCCTGACCAAGGTTTCATTCGTGGTTTTCCTGTATCTTCAGCTGGTGAAAACTGTGAAAAACAACAAAGACAAAGGGAGAGCCAACCACAGCGCAGTGCTATTTGGGTTTGGTGATGGTGGTGGGGGGCCCACACAGCTCATGCTGGACAGACTGCAGCGGGTCCGGGACACAGATGGACTTCCCAAGTCAGTTCCTGTCCCATGCTTTAGCTCAGCATTTGTTACTTACAGCAACCAAGCCCAAACTGATGCAGAAACACAATTAAATCAGTAATGGCATTTATATTCACTCTTCCTGCACCCTGGGATTTTTTAGATTTTCATTGGGGTGTGTCAGCATGTAGACAACAGTTTCCTCAAAGCTTGTTAAATACACACGGATATGAGTGATTCCCACTGATTTCGTCATTGTTTCTTTTACAATACTGGTCAATACAGTCACGTTTTAGTCAGAATGAATAAGAGAGGTGTAACCAAAGACGTCAGTGGTCACTTCCAGCTCTGATTCCTGTGTTTCTCAGGGTTCAGACGTCTAGCCCACACAAGCTTTTTTCCCAGCTCTGGGCTGACTCGGATCTGCTCTGCACCTGGACCGGAGAGCTTTTCCTGGAGCTGCACAATGGCACCTACACCACACAGGCACAGGTGGAGGAAAACACACTACAAAGTCAGCATTTTTAGTGGAAATCTGGCCTAATATCTGAGAGCAGCGAAAGAATCCGAGCATACAAAACTGACAGAACAAGAACGTACAGCATGAAGTATATACAACAATCCAGAAACATGAGCAAAAGAACCTGCACAGGTATCATCCAAACATATCTACTCTGCCCAAGGGCATGAGTGGGAGCTTCACCCACACATCCCCCTAGATTTGAGATAACAGTGGGCACAGCTTGTATTAATTGACTCTACAAAGTTGAAATGACACTGATGGATCAACACTGCCAAAAACTGAAGGCCATTGAACTCAGAATGGTATTAAAATTACACTTTGAGAGTTAAAATCAGCTGAAATGTGTAAACACGAAGATATCAACACTCAGCAGTTTTTGCTGTGTACTACTGATGTTTTGGGATGTGATGTGATGTGTGGAATCGTTCTCTCTCTACGTGCTACTGTGTAGTCAACAGAGGTGGAAAAATTACAGGAATATTGTGCTCAAGGAAAAGTACAGTTACTCTTTAAAACTTGAGTTGAAGGACTAATTTCCAAATGTACTCAAAAAACACTCAAATACAGTTATTTGGGTAATTGTAATTAGTTACTTTGCTCCCCTGTTGACAATTTCTTTCAACCACAAAAAGGAAAAAAACTGAAATTGTATGTAAATTACAAATAAATACATGTAGGAATTAAACTGCCTGGAAACGTAAAGTCTAAAGCTTCAGCTATGTAAACCCACCCCTTTTAGGGGACATATTCTGTTAGGTAACATTTTGGAGGCTGAGTTTTGAAGTTATACAAAAAAGGTTTTCAAACCTTTTATCAGAAAAAACAGAAGTTCTCAAAAGTTTAAACAGAACAAGACATAACCACAAGTCCAAATCTTTAAAAAATCCTAATTCTCATGTATTATTTTAATGTTTGAATAGCACTCTTTTAAAAGAAAATAATTGTAATGAGTAGGGGTAACCCCTAACAGTCCAGTATTTGACTATTTTTTTAGAAGAGCCTCATTCAGCTGCCAATCTGTAATTAATCATCACCGATACCTATCTTTGTATAAATGAGAGCCTTAGTGTTGAAATTCTGACCTTTAAATCTCTTTCTAAATAGCTCATAATTTTAAGACAAAAGTCTTCACAAATATGTTAACAATTTGAAAAGTTAAAAATGCCAAAAAATAACAGATATAAAATCCAAGCTTGTGAAGATCATAAGGCTATGGCCCTTTTATAAGGTAAATAGGCTTGTGCAGTGTCATAATGACAATTTCATGCAGAATTAATGAGTCAAAGAAGGATGGATTAAGTCCCATCGTAGAATAAATTGTTATTCCAAGTATAGAGGACAGAATGTTAAATTCTGTGAAAAGTTTAACTCATCTCATGTTGCAAATGATGTTTCAATTATAATAAAAGACAGTCGACTACAGGCAAAATCTGACCAATCAGATTTGACTCCTTAAATCCTAAATCAGACAGCAACAAACTTAGATTTAAGTGAACAATGTTTTTAAGTGTTTATCAGAACTTTATAGTTTTACCCCTCTGACAGATCTTGCTTCAAATTTGACCCTTTTGTATCTTTGTGTAAGAATAACCAGTCACAACACAAGTAATACAGTCTTGTAAAGTACAACTTTATTAACAAAAAAGGGGGTGGGGGGTACTTTTGCAGACATTTGATATGAAATCTGTTAAATGAAACATAGTAAGAGATAATTTGTGCAAAAAAATCAATGTGTGTTAAATACTTTTTTTGGATGTATTTTGTGAAAACACTTTGAAAGATTGCTGTATAAATTCTTCCAGATTAAAAAAGGGAATCGTCAGTGTGAGACACTGCTCCATGATGTAGAGATAGCCTGCAGCCTGGCGTCGTGTCAAGACGGGTCATTTTCTTATCCTGTGGAAAAACTTCAGGAGCTCTGGAGGTTCAGAAAATCATTTTATAGTTCAGTGATGAGACTGAATAAATAAGCAGTCATTTATTGTTACAGGTTGAAAATGGTTTGATTTTTCCCTCCAGGCTGCTTCTCCTGAACCAGTTCCATGATGTGATTCCCGGCAGCTGTATTGAGCTGGCTGTGGAGGATGCAGTCAGGTATTATGAAGGTACATTTTCCATTTACCATCCATTGAAGTCAGACTCGTATTGATTTGTTGTTTTAAAAATAAAAACAATTATTCCTCTGTTGTAGATATTAGTTGTGGTGGTGCTTCACTGCTGCATGATGCCTTTGGAGTCCTGGGCTCTAAAGGAGACTCTGCTGGGGTTTTCAACTCCCTGCCATGGGAGCGCCATGAAGTCCTGCAGGTCCAAGATGGTGCTGATACACCTAGACTGGGTATGGTAGATATTTATTACAGTACTGATTGTCTTTTCTAGTGCACTACAGCTGCATATGTTCTATGGTGTATTTTGTTTTTCTGCAGCCCTGGTCAAAGTCCCCAGCATCGGTTTGTCTCTGGTCAAAGACACTCTGCCTGTGGCTCCAGTTTCTGTCACTGTTCAAGTGTGTACGGCATCCCGTGAGCATTAAATTCAATTAGTGAAGATGTCATTTAATTCAGCTAACAGAGACGTTGTGTAATCATGCAGGGTGACGGTACTGTCGTCATGGAGAATGGGATTTTACGGACAGTCATAAACAAAGACGGCACTCTGGCATCACTGTGTTTGATCAGTGTGAACAGGTACTGTAGGACCATGTGAGCTTATGTTTGTTTCCGCCGATGTACTAACATTTGTAAGTTCTTGTCTGTGTCACTGCTCTGCTGGTTGCAGGGAAGCTCTCTCTGAAGAATTTCAGGGGAACCAGTTTGTCATGTTTGATGATGTCCCTCTATACTGGGATGCTTGGGATGTCATGGACTACCACCTGCAGACAAGGTGAAACCATCTTTTCAGAGCTAAAAAATTTTGCAGTATTTGCTTTTTTGGCAGGTATTTTATGTTATTGAATGTGAAGACCTAAAATCTGCTAAACTGACCGCATAGGAAGCCAGTGCTGGAGTTGGTGCAGCCTGTTCACGTGGCGTCCTCCGACCCGCTGCAAGGCAGGGTCAGCTTCAGCCTCCGGATCAGTGATAAAAGCACCATCACGCAGGAGATCATCATGGATGCCATGTGTCCTTACATTAAGTTCAACACTGAGGTATATCTCTAAAAATCCCTGAACCAGTGGTTTAAGAATGCTTCAACATGCATCAATAATCCTCTGTGTTGCATCCTCTAATTTCAGGTGAAATGGGCTGAGTCACACAAGTTTCTCAAGGTGGAATTCCCTGTACGAGTACACAGTCCCAATGCCACTTTTGAGATCCAGTTTGGCCATCTGCAAAGACCCACACACAGAAACACCTCATGGGACTGGGCCAGATTTGAGGTAAGACCCTTTTAATCACTTCTCATGGTGCATTTCAACTACAGCATCAAGGAATTATAATCGAAGAGGCAACTTCTCAAGTGGTTAAAAGGTTTCTCAAGCCTACTCCTTAATGTTTGCTACAAGATGTAAAGGCATCAGAAGATCAGGGAAATCAGGCCTGGTCTGCACATAGGCAGATATTTTAGGAAATGGAGGTTTTCCGTGCATTTTCTGTGGCCTTTCTACTCAAGCAGGTGGCTTCTCAGATCACTGAAAAAGCAGCTTTGGAAAAGTCTTCTCAGGCTGAAGAAGTTTAGATATTCAATTAACAGCATTAACAGGGAAATGGAATTTTGTGTTTGTAAAGTCACACTGTTTGACATTTCTCCTCTGGTGCGCAACATTCCCAATTACATTTCCATGTCACTACAGACACAGTCAAATTTGTGCTGATGATAACGTTGCTGACTGAACTTTTCACATGCTTTCATATACACACCCAGTTGCTGATGAGCAAAAATGACTGACTGGACTACAGAAGTCACTGCTGTTTCATACAGCACTCTAAAGACACAATCCCTGCCACCAATGCTGGCGGTTTGGGTTTGTGGGAAACTTTCAAAGTTGCAGCTTTATCTGCACAGTAGAGGACAGACTTCAGCTGACATGACATGCTCTTTGCAGCACATGAAAATGTGTTTTGTGCTTTCATGTGGACAAAGTTGTTTTTGAGAATGTAGGGTAGTGCTGGGCAATTAATCCAAAAAGATTATTTTTGGGCATTTTGCCTTTTTTGTTTTTTTTATTTGATAGCTGAAGAAAGACAAGAAACATTGGGAAAGAGTATTGGGGACGGCATGCACTAAAAGTGCGCTGAGACTAGCTCCTGCTCTTGCAACCACTGCGTTGGGGACTATAGCCTCTGTATTGTTGCAGAGGTGGTATACTCTGTTCGAGTATACCACTTATACTTAAAAACATGGTCAATTTATTCTTATTTGATCATTATGGTAATTTTTATATTAAAAGCAATATTTTCACTTATTTATGTTCATGTATTGCTTGTTTTCAATGTGCTCTTAAAGTTAAAATTCAATAAATGCATTAGATGTAGATGTAAAATCAGGGAGTAATCATGTTTGATAATCATGATATCGATATCAATTAATATAATCATGATAATCATTTTTGTCCATTATCGAGCAGCCCTTGTGAATGATTCTTCTCAAAGATGCACATATTTGAGATGTTAGGAATGTGAAGTGCTTCAAGCACCAACAGTATGTCTCTGCACCAGACCTGGCCACAGAAATTACTGAATTGGGAAACAGTACATTTTTTGACGAAATAAAGAAAAAAACTGCATTTTTGTTGCTTTAATAAGTAATAATTTTTTTTATATTAAATAAAAAATATTGTCGATATGATTTAGGATGGATTAATTTTTGGCCAACCTTTATGAGACCCCAATGTGGCTGGGCCCAAGAAAGCTTTCCCTTTTCCCCCTTTATGGGCAGCCTTACCCTGCACTGTCAGATACTCTAAAAGCAGGACCTGTTTTCCAGTATTACAGTGCCCCTGGTTGATTATTTAGACCATGTTCTTGTGGTTGAAACTGGTCAAGGACCACCAAAAGTTCTTGTACCTGAGGATGGTTCCTGAGGGGTCTAAGCTGCTTCTTGTTTAACTCATTAAAAACCTCACCATAAGTCCTTCTCTTTCACTGACAGTCCAGATGTAGGACATCTGGTATTAGTTATGCTGTAATATTGAAAAGCTTTTTTCTACACTGATTTTTATGTTTTTCCTCGCAGGTTTGGGGTCACAAATGGGCAGATTTGTCAGAGCACAACTTTGGAGTTGCACTGCTGAATGACTGCAAATACGGCTACTCAGTCCACAAGAACACGATGACTCTGTCTCTGTAAGGTTCCTCATGCTCTGATTACTACAGGAGCTCTATGAAGACATGCATTCATACATTTTATTTTACAGTTTTATCCTGTGATAACAATTTCATTCCAGTAATTTTCTTAATACCCCAAGAATTATCCTGTTACTATGGGAAAGTGAATTGAACTAAGTATGGATGCATGTTCTCCTCGATTCAATAGATCACCATGTTTTAAACAGTTCAGTTGAATCAACCTAAATGTCAATGATCAGTACATCTAATAGGAGTTTTGTGTGTATTAAGACTGAGAGCACCAAAGGCTCCTGATGCCAACGCTGACATGGGGACTCATCATTTCACCTACGCCATCATGCCACACTCAGGTAGCAAAATAAAATGTTCTTATTCCCCTTTAAGCTCTGACCCCTGAGCTTGTGCTTTAATGTATCTGTATTTTTGGTAAAGGATCATTTCAAGATGCCTCCGTCATCCAGAGCGCCTACAACCTTAACTTCCCTCTGAGGTCGATCCAGTGCGCTCCTGACACCGAGCCCTGGAGTGCCTTTTCCGTCAGCACTACAGCGGTGATCCTGGAGACCATTAAACAGGTGAACCTTTTATCACAGTGCATGAACTAGCTCGACTTCGAGCACTCAGACTTTTAATGGATGTTTACTTTATTTACAATGATAGGCTGAGGACAGGAAGAGGGCACTTGTAGTGCGTCTCTATGAATCACATGGGAGTCACGTAACAGCAACTCTTCACACGACACTTCCAGTCCAACAAGCTTGGCAGTGAGTATTTATCTCCTTATATAGTATTTACTGCTTTCTGGCATAATATATATGCGGCATTTTTTTCCAAGAAACATTTTTTGTACTTTCTTTTACAGTTGTGATCTGTTGGAGAGACCAGACACCACTCGGCTATTAACTATTACATCAGAGGGAATCAACCTCACCTTCAGCCCATTTCAGATTTTGTCTCTTCTCCTAATCTTGTAAATTGTGTCTTAACTATAGATCATTAGGAGAGCATATCTTGTGCTGTACTTTTGAGACTGACAATGGTACTTGTAAAATGGGATCAAATTAAGATTGAATAAATCACACTAATGTGCGTGGAACTTTGCATCAATCAGAATCACAATCATTTTTATTGTCATTGTACAACGTACAACGCATTTTTTTTTTTTTTTGCAGTTTCATTCAGTGCTCGAGCAATTTTTCATTTAATATTGAAATCAATGAATCAAATCAATAAAATCTTGCACATTTTTGTAAAAGCGTATTTTATTTAAAAAATATTTACGTACAATGTACAAAATCTTTAAAAAACTGTCAGTTTGTAGTGGTTTATCCCTTAGAGTTTTACTTGCTACTTTGTCTGGTCACTCTCCCACTGCGAGTTTGCGTACCTGCAACAAAAACAGAAATGAGTTTAACAATGGAGTAACATTTCCTACACAGGTACAGAAGCACCGAGGGGCAAACTACACTGAAGTGATCCATTTTTTAAGTCTGATCTAAATGGTTTTCTCTTGGGCTGGCAGGTCCATAATTCTTGCATTGATTAATTTAAAGTCATCTGCACCAAATATTACTGTTCCCCTCATTCATTTTCAGTCCAAAAGTTCCTTTTTCTGTGGTCAAGTTCATTTCACAATCTTTGATCCAACTGAAGGTTCCTATAATTTTTCAAAATAAAAACAGGTGTGTATCCAAAAAGGAAGCCAATGATCTTTAGTTTAAGCCAGTACAACAACCCAAAAAGAAACAAAAGTTGTTTTAAATGCAAAATACTGGTATTACAAAAAGGGACAAACAAAGACGATTAATTATGATGAACTCAAAATTCTGAAAAGAATCACCATTACAAAGTGTTAATCGTTTAACAGCCTTGAATTTCTTCTCTTGAAACTTCATGTACTGATCAGCAGAAATATAACCTTATTAACTGGAAAAAAATTTAACAAGTCTTCCTAAAAGTTTTAAACCTTTACTGAAAACGTGTTAAATATATTAATCCTTTTGTACTCGTGGAAATGCATACCAAACTCTTCTTTGCACATATCTTGTGTTTTTTTTTTTTAATCAGTGCATGAATTCATTTTTCTGTTTGAGAGCCATGTACCAATGGTACATTTTGTGTATTTTAACTCAATCAAATAAGTGCTACAAAAATTGCATTTCGATAACCAGACATGCCAAATGGATTTGTTTTTCACACATCCAGTGAGAAACATAGAAATGGGCAAATCCATCCGATGCATTAAGAAATACCAGGAGAACTCACCTGGAAGGAAAGGTGAATGCTTGCACTTATCTCAAGCACAAGATGTGCGTCTTTGTTTTTGCCTATTGAGGCCAAAGTAAGTTTTAAAATAACAAAATACATCCTGAAAATTGTTCCTTGGGAAAAAAGTATAAACCTTTTTTTTTTTTTGACCGATTGTTTAAGATTTAAGGAGATTTTCTTGGAATGACCTTTTTTTAACACATACTTCTTGTCACTTTTTCACAGGTTGACCAAGAAACATGCAAAAGTTTTTGTTTTTATCAATCAAATTTCCATCTTTTCATATAATAAAGAGTTTAAGAAATTACTAACAATCCTTGCTAAAAAACGTGTTCACCTGCTCTTAAGTCAAACCACATGGAGAAATACTAAACCTCTAAGACTTAGAAAGTAGACAACATAATTTTTCTTACTTGCTTCTCAGAACCTAAATTAGAAAAATCCCTAGTATAAAAGGGTGGTTTATTATTGAGAGACTATGCAGCACCTGCACCTGAGATTATTGGCTCTGCACTGCTGGCCTTCCTCTTCTGTGCCACTGAAGTCTTTCCAAGCAGTGGAGATTTTTCTTCTCCCTTTTTTCCAGTCTTTCTTCTCTTGTATCCGGCTTCCATCTCTGCATCCTTTTCTTTCTTTGGGGTTTTGGTTGCAGTTTCCTGTTTGATAGCTGCTCTCTTTGTGGGGCCTTTCTTGGTCACCTAATGAAATCAAACTGGTATTCAGAGTTTATCTTTGAATTCAGTATTTGAGAAAATCTGGTTGTGTTTATACCTTTTTCTTTGCTGTATAATCATGGTCGTCTTCTTTCTTTGCTTTACTTTTTTTCTTGGGTGACTTTGCATCTGCAGGGAGAGAAAAAGGGGACATCAGACTGGTTGCATTCAGATGCATTTAGTATTTTCCTCCTTTACAACTTGCATGAAATTCTTTTTCATGTATTCATTTTGCTGCTTACCTTTTGGTGCCATGGGTCCAGGATCTCCCTGAAAATAGAGCACCAATATCAGTACAGAAACATGTGACTAAGATTTTAGATAAAAATCTCTCTTATCAATAGAGGTGTTGATATTCTTTGCATTATGATGCACAAGTGGAGGGCTCTGTATTGATGCAGTGACAGAGCATAGTTGATTACTGCATACTGATGTTGCTTATAGATTTTAATGCTGCAGCTTCCCATTTTAATATATTTATTTTGGCTAAAGACATTTAGGTTAACACTAACCTCTGAAGCACTTTAATGCCATCCATTGTAATACAGAATCAAATCACTGAAAAGATAATCATAATTGAATTCAATCTTAAGACCAGTAGAGAAGAAGCCTTACCTAACCTCAATACCTCTCTCTTTATTGGCTCATTGAGCTAAAGCAGAAGGGCGAACTCCTTACTTACAGCAACCAATAAATCCTGCTAAAAGTCTTTAAATATAGGTTGTATCCAACTCACTTTGAACCACATAGTTCTGCCATTGTGGTCCCGGATGGATTTCATTCCATCCACATAGTAACACTGCAGCCATGCCTCAAAGCCAGAGTAGTCCGCCTTCTCAGGATCGTAGCCTTTTCCACCTAAATAATTGTGTCACAACAGGGGACCTTTGATTTAATTCAATTGTTTAACTTTTGAAGGAAAGAAGGCTCTAACTGAAACTGAAGTTGATGATGTAAGTAAGTTTCTGCTTGACAAGGCAGTAAAAACACAATGACCCACCCAGGTTCACAACCTCCAGAGGAACTGTATGACACAGCCTCAGCAGGTCGCCTGTCTCCTCTTTCACCTTTTTCTTTGTAGCTCTGTCTGTCTTCTGCTCCAAGGAATAAAGAGAAGCAATGTCAGAACATGAAAAGTGGTCAGAGCTCAGTGCCTGGCTGTTAAAAAAAAAAAAGTGCCTTTCTTTGAGTTCTTTCACCTTTTTGTTCGAGTTCTCACTTTTCACAGGCTTGTCGTTTTCACAGAAATCATCTGACTCAAGGCCTTCCAGCACAGTCCGGGCGGACACAAAGGGCGGGATGTTCAGCCTATAAAAAGATACACAACATGAGGCTCTTTCTGTTTTAAAACAATAAGGCTCCTTTGTTTTAGAAGTGGGTTTGAATCACCAAGTCTCCCCACGGAAGTAAGAAACCATGATTTGAAAGAAACTATTCATTTGGTATCTACGGGAAATAGACCTTGACATCTATCAGTGCTGGTGCTTTATGGTGGTGATAATTTTAACCATGAAAAATGTCACTGTTCTCTCTATATACAGATTTAACCGAAACAAAAAAAAAAAAAACACTGAGAGACAAATAGAGATTATTTAGTCCTTCTAATGTATGAGATATTGTAACTCACATCATCACCACCTAAGCACTAACCATGGATGCTTGAGTGACATGAATGATGGTGAAAAAAGAAGGAAAACAGGATAATGTTGGATGGATGTTGAAAAGGTTTAGATAAATTAATCCTCTACTTTATCTTTTTAAGGCCATTTGATAGTCTTGTATTAATCCAATATTGTGACATATAAATTACTGCAAAATCACTGATCAGGTCTAAACAGTCCAGTTAATAGGCCCTCCCTAGATGGGAGTTATCAATATGAGCATGTGTGTTGGATGAGTGGCATTGGTGTCAACATCCTTGCAAAAATTTGCCTCCTTTAAGTGCTGAAAAATATCCAAGCAAGTAATTTTTTCCTTTGAAGTTTTCCTCAGTTTCTTTCTCCTTTTGTGCAGATCAAAGCACAGCTATGAAGTCTAACATTCCCAGCCAAAGTGTTTAGTTGAATAAGCCCATTCAGATTTTTAACACCTCAAAAAAGACTCTTACCATTTTAAGAAAATATGGTCACATTTTGTAAAAAGAACAATATACTGACGTAAAAATGGATTTATAGTGTTATTGTTGCTTAGATAAGAATGGTATGGTATATGCATATACCATATATCGTAGAAGATGCATTATTTCCTTAACTTGAAATTTGTGTCAAATTACCAGTTTAAAACTTTTTTTGCAGCGGAGACATCATGCATTACATACCACGCAATTACTAAGGTGCCAATTTTTTAGAATAGTTGACAAAAAAGTGTACTTTCTTCATTTTTGTACTTGTTTCTTATGAATGAGATAAATCACTCCTTTTAAAACAACAATTCATATCCAATTTGCAATACAAGTCAAAATCATCGCAATTTGATCTTTTTTTTCAAAATGTATCAGCCCTTGTTTAATCTTACATTGTGTTGGTTATGATCTACAGTTATTTATTGCTTCTTTATAATAGAAAACACAAAAATGAGGAACTTGAGACATAATTGCATTACAAATCACAATATTGAGGGGAAAAAATTGCAATTAGAACTGAAGAAGCCTTTGGGAGAAGAGGTGAAACGTCTTCCAAGAATTTATTACCAGTCCAGTTGCCCAAAAACTGTTTGGCCTCAATTCTAAAGGTTATGTCTGGAGGAAATCAGGCCCCACTCATCACCTGCCCAATACCATCCCACCACTGATGCATAGTGGTGTCAGCATCATGCTGTGGGGGTGTCTTTCCACAGCAGGGACTGGGATACTGGTCGGGGTTGAGGGAAAGCTGAATGGAATAAAGTGCAGAGCTATCCTAAATGAAAACCTGTTTCACAGTGCTCAGGAGCTCGGCCTGGGCCAAAGGGTCACCTTCTAACATGTCAATGACCCTAAGAATACAGCCAAGACAAAACAGGAGTGGCTTAGGGACAATTCTGTGAATGACCTAGAGTGGCCCAGTCAGAGCCCTGACTTGAACCCTATCAAACATTTCTGGAGAGAACTGAAAATGGCTGTCCATTAACAGTCCTATCCAACCTGACCCCGCCTGAGAGGACTGGCAATAAAGAATTGCAGAAAATCCCCCAATCCAGGTGTGCGAAGCTTGTTGCATCACATTCAAAAGACTTGAGGCTGTGGTTGCTGCCAAAGGCACTTCAACTAAGTCCTGAGTAAAGGGTCTGAATATTTGTGTGATTTTCAGTTTGTTCTTTCAAATAAATTAGCAAAAAAATCTAAAATCCTGTTATTTCATTGTTATTTGGGGTATTGAGTGTAGATCAACGAGGGAAAAAAGAAAGTAAATGATTGTAGCATCAGGCTGCAATATAACAGAACTGACAAAGGGGAGTCTGAATACTTTCAGAAATGCACTGCTGGTGTTTTTCTGCCCTATTCTTAATATGCTGTATGTGATATAATTGCCATTGTTTCAACTTAAGGTCAGATTAGACCAACTTGGCTTAACTGTGAATTTTCTGGTGATAATGGAACCAAACATAGATGACTGTGTTGTTGGAGTACTGACGTTTGTGCATGTGTATCACCTGAAAAGGATTTCAGCCCTCAGGTAGTTCCCGATGCCATTGAAGTACTTCTGATTGAGCAAAGCTTCACAGATGGGTCGGTCAAAAGCATGATCAGACAGGTGTGACAAGACATTCTCCCTGAAAATTAATCAACATGTCAGTGTGGCAGTTATTATTTGTTTATGTAGGTGACACTCCAAACATTACTAACCTGAAGCTTCTGTACTCAAACATAATGCAGGGCCCTCTACCAGGCTGCCATGTCCCATTGGGCTGCCAGCTGCCAAACCTGCGTACATCTACGAAGCTCAGCACCCTGCAGGGCTTTTCTTTGGTATAGAAACGCAGATGAGAATGTTTGGGAACTTCATCCTCTGTGGTGAGGCGGAAAAAACCTGACATCCCAAAGCGAAAGACAATGTCAAAGGGCTGGTCAGCCAGCCCTGCCTTTAGTTTTTGCTTCGGCTCATCACTCTTTATGGGTGTCAGTGTGAGCTTCACTTCCTTCCCTCTGGATGTGGCTGTAATGCGATAGGCGTCACAGTTGAAGGGCACATCAGGACTCTTGCTGACTTCAGATTTTCTGACCGCTCCAGTAAACACCACTCCCTCGCACATTTTGTTAACATAAAGGCTGGCCAGGTGGAGCTCTGGTCCCTCAGGCATCTTGTTGGCACAAATGAAGCTTTACTGCAGAAAGAAGAGTTAAGTAGCTGAGAAAAGATTAAATAGCAGGATAAAACATCCAGGGCCATCTAAGGACGCCAGGGGTTGAGTGTTTTTGTGTGGTAGCCTGAAAATTAAAAACCTTTGGCTTATTAAGTTGCAGCGTGATAACGACTGATGATATTTTGTCTAACATCATCAATGCAGGCTCACATTTTCTCCCCTGGAACTGCATTTCTCTAAAGGTGAAGAGGTTTTAAAAGAGCAATGAGACCTACATAGAGTATAATCCAATTTGGATGTTGATTGCATTGCTAAACATCGAAAATAATTGGAGTTTGTGTTGGATAATCTCATTAATTCTAAAATTCTGGCCTACGTGCTTCAAACACCTGGGTGAGATGCATTTCCCCAATAGTAAGACGTGCAACATAACTCACACTGAGACACCATGAAGCACATTAATGCTTTGACACGGACTACCCGATGAAAACAGCTTTACACCTATAAACACACTCTGAATTGGTGTTGTTGTAGCCTTGTCTTTACGTTTTTTCCATTGCACGGGTTGCAGCAGGTATTGATAGGCACTCTGCTGAATGCACTCCGGAGAAAATTAGATATTTATGTTTCCATTCAGCTGCAGAGGAAAACAACGTACCGAATCCAGGAAATAAGAGTCCACCGCTGGAAACTACTCGAATGTCTTGAGATTTCTTTGCTTTCTACGGGGCTGCCACGATGAACAGGTAGGTATGGCACCAACCAAAGTGTTTTACAACATGCATGTTACCAAACAACTTGTGCAACATCAGATTCGCTCGCAAATCTCGCGATATTTGCTACCCTAACGCTCGCTATTAACATTGAGCTAATTCTCATCTCTTCCTTTAAGACGACGATTTCTTGTCAATTTACCTATAGCTTTGGAAAAACCTAGTGCTAAGAATCTTTTTCTAGCAAACCTACTGTAGAAACCACTAACGTGAGTGACAAACACAACATTAGCTGAAATATTTTCCACATTCCATGAAGCTAATGGACCAGCCCATTGCATGCTGGGATATGTAGGCACTAACAAGGATTCACATACCAGTGTGTAACTTTTTTAATTAACTTATTCATGAGCACATGAAGGTAATACATAAACTGTAAAATTTATTTAAACAGAAATGTGTGAATTAATTTACAATACTGTACAAAATGGTCCATTGATTTTCTTGTTTCTTTGACAAATCAGCTAGTCAAGAAACTTTTCCACTTTCAAGTGTGTTGAAAAAAATACAATTCAGTATTACTTCACCCGAAATGGAATGAGACAATCATGCCATTTTTGAAATGACTTATTTCATACAAAATATTCACTTTAAAATTATAAGAATGGCACTTCTGTGAGCCTATGAGACCATTTGTCATTGGTCTGACTTGTCCATTCTTCACTGTAGTGCATTCATCATAGCCTGGGCTTGTTTGAGCTCTGCAAAAACACAAAAGGAAGATATTGATCAAAAAATGATTCAGATTTTAAAAACTTTTCAGAAATGGAAGATTATCTGAGAAAAAATGGCAAGCTAAAGATCTAACCTGCAAGAAGTACCCTGAACTTATCAGCAGAAACAGAAACAACAGTCGTCTCTGTGGAGTCTGACTCAGCTCCTTGTGCCTGCAATTTAAGCTGGATCATTGGTGCATTCACCTCCCTCAGTTCACTTGAGCTCAGTGTGTAGTCCACACGCCAGGAGACAGCTTCCAGTCGTCCCACTGAATTTCATTACATAGCAGACAGCAGTACTGAGTCAACAGTCAGTCAGCAATTATATTTGGCTTCCTCTTTGAAAAGTGCAAGACAGACAGAAGAACTTACATCTCAGGCTTGTCTCTCGTAGCTTCTCTTGCAGGGCAGAGTGCTTATCTTCATATGACTTGCAAAGCCCTGTTGTGTGTTCTATAAGGAGAAATGTGTTTTGTTTAGTCATTATATCTTATTGTTTTCACAAACTATGAGCACAAGTCCAACTTTGTTTAATAGCCTGGATGTCTTACAATGTTAGAATAAAAAGAAAAATACACTAAGTAACTTTAAAAATGCACATTGTAAAATTTCCTAGAATTGTCGTGAGATGTACTCAGATGCTTCAAACAACTTCTCAGACACAATATACCTTTGTTCTGCATGACGGATTGTGCCTTTTCTCAACCACAGACCAATTCATGAGTTGTACTCACAGGTGTATAAACTGGGTAGGTGAGTGAAATATTGGGATAAATTGTTGACTAAAAACTTGTAGGCACGTACAGCTCTTCAGGAGGAATGGCAGGCGATCCCACAGAGACAGATTAATGGCCTCATAACATCTATGCCTCGGAGAGTGGCCGATTTGGTGTGAGCAAATGGAGGTCATACCAGATATTGAAATTTGGACTTGTAAGAATGGGTGGTACTGTCAACTTTTTATTGCGTGATTGAATAAACTATTTACTATTCTATTTATTCACCAAGGTTGCAATGCACCCTACCCAGAAGCTCTGTTCCAGCCGCACACTGTGAATGTACTGTATCTCCTTCATGTGTCAGCTGAGGACTATTTAGTTTCATGAAACTACACTTCAGTTACATAACAGAAAATAAAACAACTCTGTAAGTTGTTGTAACACAACAGCCTTTGATCTGAGAACTGAATCTGAAAAATGAGTAAATTGTCCATGGTGTGATTCATCCTTTGTCCTTGCCTATCACAGTCTTTATATTCTAAGAACAACACGCCACAGTAAAATATAAATTTGTCGGAGTGCCATAAATATTAAGCCATTAAAAATCCCTCACCTGATGCCCCCCCCCCCCAATTTTTTTCTGCTTTAATAACCAGCTTTAGATTATGCACCATAAATATCATGTAATACCACAAATGAACAGCTGGACTCACCTTTAGGCAGACCAAGCTGCTGCAGTTCACTTGACAGAGATTCACTGTCAACATCATGCTTAGCAGCACTAGACAAAATGAAGCTGAGTACTGCCACACTAGCTTTGATGTCTCCACTCTCTGCAATAGGGATTAATATGATGAGTGCGTGTCATACATAACAAGATGTTCAAAGCAGCAATGACAGGGGAAAAGGCATGTGTGTTGAATTATGTAAAATTTAAATGCATTAAAACATAAAGTGAATAAATATTTGCAAATATACACTTAATCTATGGTTCCTTAAATCTCCTTAATACTCTGCTAATACTACTTACTTCTAGAGATTTACTTGAGAGCTTTAGCCACTCGTTCCACTTTAGATTTTGGGTTTACACATAAAAGCAAAGTAGACAAGACTAAGACTAGCTATAAATAGATCTCTGATGACAAAATTCTGAGGAAGAGTAGGTGTAGTATTTATCAAGCAGACTAAAATGTATTTTAGTTTTTTGACATTCAAAATGCCCGATGTGAGAGAGCATAAACTGTTAGATAGGGTAAAACCGTAGCTCCTTTCATCTGTAGAAAGCAGGGATACCAGGCTTTGAATGGTGCATGAAAGACACAGCTATGAATTGCACCACTTAGGCAGAGAAAAATGTTTTGACTTAAGGAGTTTTTATGGACTGAAGTGATTTTTAATTTTCATCAACTAAAACTATAAATGGTAGAAGTGACAAATATGTGAGTAAAACTGAGAGGTGTTCTAGTCTAAAGACTAAGACTAAATTAAAAAGAGTTGTCACTGCTCTCTATATATTATTGGTAAATACTCAATCGGTGTTAAATATTTTAATAGAAGCTCTTTATTTGTAAGGGGTAATTATACTTTGGTGCTGCTTCTTTTTTTTTTTTTTACCAGTAATAGTAAAAACAAAACTTACCAAACTTTGCATCTGCAGTTAGCTTTGTAATCTTGTCATACTGAAAAATGGACAAAAGGCAGCATTAAACAGTGTGTGAACTGTGTGTTTAATTTGATGACATTTAACTTCATATTTAATGTCATAAATGATTGTGTGGATACACTTACATCTATGCCCTCTCCCAGCAAATCCTTCAGCACTTGAGCACAGAGGAGTTTCATTTTCACACTTGACTGTTGCATTAGTAAGGAAGACAAACACACAGTTAAGACTGACATTAAAACACACAAATGCCTAGTATTTCCTTTATAAATACTGAATATAGTACTCACAATCTTGGCTAATGTGCTTATTTCGGCAAGTACCCAATCAGGGCAGTCCAGATCCCCACAGAAACGGAACCGCTACAACAGACAAGAAGTTATACGATAAACATTAACTACAAAGTGACAAAATCCTTAAACCACGTAACCCTAGCTTTTATTCTTCAGTATTTCTCCATCATTCAGATTCACTGACTAGCTTAGCCTGCTAGCTACCTACAGCCAAATCATACAACGGTATTATTAAAGTAAATAACTGACTTAGGGGTTTATAAAGTCCGAATAATTTTCCTATAAATAAATGACTTGTAGATACGCAAAATTCCGCTAAATAATACGGTAATTAAAAGTGTTTACCATGGCTGCAAGTCAGTTGAGCTGCAGCAACGAGAAGACAGAGCTAAACAGGAAGTAAACTGCTTCCTCGCATCTGATTGGACAATGAAAAAGAAGGAGGTGCCTTCTTCTTCTTTAGTTTTACGGCGGTCGGCATACATCACTTTGGTGTATTACCGCCCCCTTTCATTACAGAGTTTTGGCTCTAATCATGGATTTGATAATATCAAGAAAAAACATAGCCATCCTTCCCCAGATTTGGATATTGGATATGTTCCTGAACAGTTTGTTCAGAGAAAGACTGAAGGTAAAGCTCTTCGAGTTATTCTAAAATCAGATCAGATATTGAATAACATTGATTTCCTGGTCTGTTAATGGCTGTATGTATGCTTTTAGTGTCATGTTACCCTGAAAAACAGCTGCCTCATGGAAAGGTAAACAACTGTGGAAATGAAAAGACTGGTGCAGAAATGATAGAGACTGAAGCTTTTATCTTTTTTATCAGACATGTTTGTGTAGCATGAATTAAATCAACCGCAGTAGAATTTTTCTTGTCTTTCAAAGCCAGGTGCAGGTTTTTTTTTTTTTTTTTACAGAGTGCTTCATGTTCAATTCAGGTCAGGCTCTGGCTGGCTCTTGTGATTCTCTTTCTTCTGTTGTGCCACTGAACAAAACAGAACACATGGGCCACTGTGTGAAATATGTTGATTTAAGTCTTACTGTTGGAGAGGAATTCACAGCATAATAAACAACTACAGTCTTCAGGACTTCAGGAAATGTCTGCGCATTGGTGGTATTTTAATAAAAAAAATTGCAGAATTAGAGCAGACTGCAAATTATGCACAGCTACATTTCCATGAGGAAGGTTTAGGGACATCTGATGACAACGAAATTATTTCAAAATGATTTAAGACCTGTGAAGGTATTTTAAAGTATTCATATTTGTACTCAGTATCAGTGAGTATTCATGTAGTGCAGTATCAGTGCATGCAGAGAAAACAAAACCAACACAAAGTGATTGTGAGTACAAGTTTTGGTTATGTTCCATGACTGAAATCCACACAATGGGCACAATAATGGGTTTTAAGTGAAGCTTTGGTGCAAGGGAGAAAAGAGAGAGGGGACTGCAGGTGGGAATGCTAGTGTGTGTCAATGTTTGTGAAAAATGAGCATGCCCATCTGTTAAAGGCAACAGGGAAGGCCCCAAAATATATTTGCACCAGGGTCACACATGTGTGTTATGCTGCTGCAGAGGATATAAGGGGTGAAACTCTCAATCTGCCAATGTTGAAGGTTTCTAGAGTAAATTATCATAATTCACGTCACAAAAAATGTAATTTTTCCAAGACTTTTTGGAACTGTAATGAAGGTTTTGCAACATGCGAAAATACTGAGTTAAAAATTGTCATCAAAAAGTTTGGTGTAAAAGTTGGAAACAAATGCATGTTGCACGTAGAACTGACTCTATATTTATTTGTTGGAAAATCATGTGCAAAAAAAAGCTTAAGGTGGAAGTATAAAAGGAAGGAAAAGGAAGTATATTAGTCATGCTGGAAACATTTCAGATGGGATGACTTAGTAGAGCCAACAAAAAGAGTCAGTTTGGCAGCCAGGAAGCTCCATTTGCTCCACAACTCTTTAAAAAAAAAACACTTTAGGTAATGCAAATGTTTGAGCACATGCCCTTATAGCAGGACCAACAAGCTCTAACTGATTTGAGAGCATCAATTTTCTCTTTAGGTTAAAAGAAAAAGAGTATCTTTTTATTGTGCTTTTTATAGATTTTAAACTGCTCTGTCTGTTGTTAACTTATTCTTCACTTTCATAATTTCCAAGAATTTCAAAGAAAAAGGGCATTTTCTAGAGAAGCAGAAGGAAGACTTCATTCTCTAATATTTATGGACACCCCCTAAATTCTTTAAAATTTAATCTTATGGCTTGTGTGCCTAAGTTGGATGATAATATGCAGATAATTATGCTATAGTGCAAAGAAAATTAAACAACCCCCCCCTTAGCCAGCCAAGCAACAAATGTTGTGCATTTTACAAATATCTATGCATTTTAATGTATTTTTAAACTTTACTTTCCCTATATTAATGAGCAATATTTCTACCAAAGTTTAGTTTGATTCATCTTAAGAGAAAAAAAATGAACTACCTTGCATGCAGGTCAAAAAAAAGCATGTAGACCTATTCTCATTCTTTTTCTATCCACACAGCCCAGACATTATTTTTGGATGTTTTTTAATGATTTTTTTTTTCAAAGTGATTAATTTAAATTTGACACCCACACACACATATAACTACATATGGGTTAAAAGTGGCCAAAATTGGAAGGAAAAGGGGTAAAAGGAGGTTATAAAGTAAGAAAAAATGGTTGAAAAAAAGGTGAAAATAAAAGTATCAAAATGTTCCAAAAGTTGCAAAAGAGGGGGCAAAATGGGTTAAAAATTGTAAAAGGGGGTTAAAAAGGGCAAAAATGATTAAATGGGTTAAAAATGCCAAAATGTTTCAAAAATTGCCCGAAACAATGACTTTTGGATACAATACTGAAAGGGGTTAAAGAGGGGGAAAAATGGACAAATGTAGCAAAAATGGTTTAAAAGTGTCACAAATGAGGGAACTGCTCTATAAAGAGCTACAGTATTTATTTTAACAAGCCGAGTACGTAAATAACCACCGTCATGTTTTTTTCCTAAGAGGAAGACCAAAATCTTGTTCAGGACCTGTGACGTCCCACACTACTCTCCGATCTACCGGTATTTATGTTGATTCTAATTTGTTGGACATTATGTAGGGTAAACCCTGGGGAGCTTAAGGGTGCCTCTGCCGAGAAAGACTTTCTTTACCCGGTGAGGCAAATCTACCTTGGAGATGATAGGACGTGAACGGCTCTGAGTGGATGAAAGGGCGGAGTCTTGAGGGCGAGGTAGCCACTGGTCTAAAACACAGACTCACAGTAATAAAGTGGGCAGTTTAAATGAGAGGTAGTCTAAAACAACCGCCCGCAATCAGAGGCGCAAAATGAAGCGATCCATCTTCACGTATATGTGGTTCGCTCAGGATTTTCAGCTCGTCCTCTGTGTCATTTTGAAGGACACTCCGATTCTCGGTGCTAAAAATAACAACCCTCGACTTTTGAGCAAAGGTAAACGTTCACCTGTTACTTTGCCTTTAGGATTTCCTTTATTGTTTAAAATGCATTTGATGTCTTGAATATGCGGTTGGAAAAACCATTTAGCGTTAATCCTGTCTTCAAATCCGCCGTTAACCCGCTTCAGTCTCAGTCTAGATTCCTGATTAGCAGAGTGCAGATACTGCAGGTGTAACAAATCATTTGGTTATCTTTCTTTCCACAGACAGCATCAGCGGTGGATTTGATTACGAAGTCTCCCAGAACCACAGCGTGTTTTACTATCAGGAGGACTATCAAGAGATGTACATTGGTGGCACTGACTTTGTGTTAAAACTCGATGTGGATGATTATCACATTATAGAGGTGGGTGTTTCTGAAGTTATATTTTTTTATGTGTTACCTTTTTAATGCATGTTGTTGCCTGATCTACACACACTTGCCTGTACAGTCAACTATATTTAAAGTTGTCTAATGTTTTATTGATGGGCTCTCAGCTTGGTGCCTGTGTGGTTTATAGAGTGGCTCTTGTGCGTCAGATGTGGTCGTAATTAGATGCTGTACTGTAGCAGATGGCCATCAAAGACCTATTGTTACACTGTCTGGGAGCACCCACTGAGAGAGATGCACTGTTACAGCCTGCTGATGGAGTTTCAAGTTGGGAGGAGTTGTCTGTTAACCTTCTGTCAGAAACATACATTGATTAGGGAGTTTCTGCAGTGAAAAATCAAAAATCTGATTGTACCCCAACTGGTCTTAAAAATATATTATTTTAAGAATAAATGAGTAGGCTTTTCACTCATATTTTAAAAGGTTGGAGGAAGTTTTGCAACATTATTCCTTTTCATATATTTGTAGTTTCATACTTACTTGAGCAAAAGGTGCATCAAAATTGGTCTTAAATGTAGAAATATTCAATTGATGTGCAAACTATTCTAGCAATGTGTTTTGAGTTTATATATATTTTTTAAGAATATGGAGGAACTGAGACTGTCTGATCATGGCAGATTTTACAATCATGGTTATTTTGACTGGTACTGAGATCATGATTATTCTAGACACTACTTTGTACATGGATTTCAAATTATGATATAAATTCATTGTGTTACTTTTAGAGGCAGCCAAAGTACATGACATGGCACCCTCTGCTCCTCACTTAAATCAAAGCGAGAGCTGTTTTGTTGGAGGGGCAGAGCACACACAGTGCTGTAGTGGTACCTCTTGATGACTGTCCTATGGATTTCTTAGTACTCACTGTGAACCTTTGCTCTTATTAAGTCTGTTTTGTGATCAATAAAAATCCACTCAAGGGAGCTTTAAGAAAAGCATTTAAAGTCCATGTAAAACAAATTCAGAAATTGGACTCTAAACACACTATACTGTAAGTTGAGTATAAGTTTTTTTTAGTTTTTTAGTCCCTTAGCATAATCCCCTTCCACTCAATCCTACTACAAAATAAAAGCACAGAGCACTTTATCACTTTTTTTAATATTCTTGCCTGATTTCTAGGTAAAAGTTTTAACAGTACAATCAGCAGTTTTTCTTTCTTTTTTTATTCAGATTTTTAAATCTGCAATTTTTAGTCTAGCTTCCCTTCAATTTGCAAGCGCATCTTACCTAGATGCCAGAATGTTAAGAATTTAAATTATTGTTTTTGAAACTTGACAGTGGACGTGGCACAGTCGATGGGCATGTTGAATGTGCTGCAGCCAGAGCAAAGATAACTGCTTAGTTTCTTGTGATTATTTTATGTATACAAAGCACTTTTTTTTTTAATCATTGAAATCTTGTTCTAGGGTTGATGATATGGTCTTCTGTTGTTTAACTTGTTTAACTTTCTTCTTGCTTTACAGGACTTTTTGTTATAAAATGAAATCTCTTTTCCAAGTGCTCTAAAGCAAAATTCAGCAGGGTAATAATCAAAATCAGAATTGAAAAACTGGTAAATAGATCTTTAATCCTGTGGTTCTCCACTGGTGGGTTGGGGCCCAAAGTGGGTCAGGAATGTGTGCTAACATTATGGCAAAAGTCTAAGATGTATGTAAGCCCTACATTAACATAGAGTACATCCATATATTTCATTAGAGTTCCTGTAAAGTGATATCCAAAGTTTGTGTCCTGACACACTAGATATGTTGGAATAAGGTTGCTGTAAACATATGAAAGCACTGAAATCTATGTGCGATTGTTTTTTTTTATTATTATTATTTAGACTGTTAGAAAGTTGTTCACCTCTTTCCTGGCTTGGTTTTATTTGAGCAGGGCAAAACCAAAGCCCATGACATCACCATTCAATGTGGAATTACCCTACCCCTAAGGCTACATTAACATAAAATAACAGAGCAGTTGGTTTATCCTGTCTCCTTGTTCAGCCATGTTTCGCTTTCCTTTAGGATACAAACTGCAGCATTTTTCATTACATTAATTTAAGTGGTTGAACATTTCTCATGAGATGGTAGCGGGTCCTTATGTCTGACCAGTTGAGAACCACTGATCTAGCCTGCTTCTAAGAGCCTCCATAGATCTGACCATACTGCACACATAGATCCTCTTGACTAGACAGATCTAATTTCTCTAATGGAGAGGAGCAGCTGAAACATTTGAGCAGCAGACATTATCTGAAGTGAAACAGGCTTTGTTTCAGAAAGTAGGCCGAAGGGAAAAATCTTGGGTGGCTTTCAGGTATTTCACTTTTATCTCCCACTCAGCTATTTCAAATATTATGAAGTTGCCTTAAAAAAACAAGAACATTGACATGAGCTTCAACTGTAACATTCTTCAGACATTTGAGAGCTCTGTTTTGATATTTAATATCTCATTTAAAGCTGAATTCAATTGAAACTTGTTCTGATTTTCTATAAATGATTTCCCCCTACAGAGGTATCCTCTGAAATTAACAGGACAACAGCCATGTGATGAGGTAAGTAAGTAGAGAAAAATGATCTTATGGATTGAATGAGTAGAGTCAGTCCTGAGGGATTACTTTTCAATGACACGCTCTTGTTTCAGGGCCTTTGTGAGAATGTCATCACTGTCATTGAAAAGTTTCAAGAGAGTCTCTTTGTCTGCGGGACAAACGGACACAGACCACAGTGCTGGAGGATTGTGAGTGCTTGTTTATATATCAGACTGTATGTTTCACATCTGCTCAACATACTGCAAGTCTGGTGTTTAGTTGATTTAACTGGCAGCAGCTAGCCAAAGCTGATTAAAGCGTGGAGCTTTGTGGTGAGACGACTGCACCTTTAAATTTTAATTAGCGTGCTGGGTGTCATTTTATTCGGGTGTTGTTTTTTTTCCATCCTAGTTATCTAGCTTCAATGACCACATTGTCCTGCTTTCTTTCCACAGTTTTCTTCAGTCAGCAATCAGTCTTATGATATAGTCGAGAGTTATGAGGGGACCGGCATCTCTCCGTTCTCGTACACACAGAACTATCTGTCCCTCACAGTAGGTATGTTAAACATCCCTTCTGTAGCTACAGTAAACAGTGTTTCTGTTGTTTCAACATGTAACTCTTGGCTGCAGGCTTATATAACTACATCCAGTCATGTGTAAGAGCAGAGTTGGCATGCCAGTGCATTAAAAAATTAAATAATTAAACATGTTTCGTCTGTTTCACGTGATGCCTCTGTGCTATATTTAGAGGAGGATCTATATTCAGCAGCGCCTTTGGATACAGATGGAAGTTCATTACATTTCAGGAGGAAGGCTGGACACAGGACTAATGTTTGGATGTATGATAACTGGGTCTCAGGTGGGTAAATAAATTGAGTTAATTGAACGTCTAAGATGAATATACAAAAAAACCCTGAAACAGGAAATCAGACATATTTTTGCATGCATGTGAATTGAGATTAGTATCCTTTAATGTAAATCATAGCTGTTTGTTTAAAAAAAAACTGTTCAGCCTTCATCTCATCTTGTTTTTTTTTTCACTTGGAGGCACTCTCATTATTGTTTTTGCCAAGCTCCTGCGTCATATATCATCCGCTGACACTGCTCTTTGCTGGGACTGGTAAAAAAAAGTTGGGTAAACATCGCTTATTCCTGTCACAGAGCCTACGTTTATTGCTGCATCCTGGGTGAGGCAGAAACAAGACCCTGACAACGAAAAGATTTACATCTTTTTCCGTGAGAAGAACTCCGATCAGAACCCAGAAGCTGACCCCTGGATATCGAGGGTGGCCAGGGTTTGTAAGGTACGCCCAGGTGTACATCGGAGTAGAGTTGGCTTGCTGCAGGGAAACTCTTATCTTACAGAATACCCAAGCAAATACAGATGAACTGCTTCAGCAAGCAAGGAAGGAAAGGGAGAACTTTAATGATCAACGGTAGAAAAATAACTAGTCTCAAGGTCTACTCAGTGGCTGATTAGGAGCTTTTTGTTCATATCTTCATCAGTAGAGGAAGTTCACCCAGCTGTAGAAAAGTGCTTTTACAATTTCCATCTGCTGATAAAGGGTTTTTCCATATTCATAAAAGCACTAAAAGATCTGCTAAATGAATTTTGAGCCAACAATATTTTTCCAATGGAAGTTTCTGAAGACAAATACAGACTCTGAAACTTCAAGTAGAATCAAATCAGCCGGACAGAGAAAGCTCTGTGCTCCAGTGTCCTTAAGACCACACTTTAAATAAGTTTCCATGCAGGGGTGGAAAGCAATTACATTTACTTAAAATAGCTGTAATGGAGTAGTGTTTTTGGGTACTTCCTCTGTTGATTACATAGTAGCACATAGTAGGAGAATGAGTCCACATCCCAAGACAGCTGTACACAGCCAAACTGGACTGTTGATATCTCAGGGTTTAACATTTCTGAGTTGATTTAAACTCCTTAAGTGTAATTTTAACTCCACTCTGAGTAAAATTGTTTTTTTTTTGTTTTTGTTTTTGTTTTTGTTTTGTTTTTTTATGTGAGACACATTTGCACCATGAGCGAAGTTATCCACTGAATTAGAGTTCCTGGCTGTGACTATAGGCAGTCCTTATGGATGCATAGTCCATATTCTTCATCACTATGAATTGCCTTGCTTTGAGGTTGACTCCCTGTTTGTTCTTATCAGAGGAAACCCACCTTGCCACAGATTTTCAAGAGTTTGTGAAATATTTAACACTCTCAAAGGAGTAGTGGCTGTACAGCTCCTCAGTTGCACTTCAGTACTTCAAGTAAACTTTGAATTAAATACTTTTTACTTTTACTTTAGTGGATTTATAGACCAGTACTTTTTCTTTTTCTTAAGTAAATTTAAACCAGAGTCACTGTACTTTAACTTCAGTTTAACAGTAGTGTACTTTTTCACCTCTGCTTTCATAAGTTCACACACAGTTGCTTTCTTCTTCTACTTCCTATTATAAAAACTCTAAAATTACAGGATACTCCAAAGGAGTTTAAAGCTCATGTGAGGAAAATCTAGTTATAGTTGATCTAGCGCCCCTTGTTCACAGAGATGATTCCTTTTGTTTCTTTATTAAGCATCTTGCTGATCTTTTCTGGTACATAGGGAGTTCTGCATTTTTGACTGCCTGTTGCCTTTCATGGTCTCTGTTTTTTCTTCAGGCAGAGCCCACAACCTCAATTTCAGTGAAGTCACTGTTTCCATGTTACAATGTTAACTTCTGCTTTTCTTGGGGTGACTTTTAGGTCTGTTTTAAATGGCTTTGTATGTTTAATATTCTCCTTTATTCAAGGAAATAACTTCAAGAAAATGTGAAAATAATGAGCCGGAATCAGCAGCATCTCTGGACCTGGAAAGGTTCCTGGTTAGCCATTGTTTTTGACAAAATTGGTACCTAAAGTCTAAATTGGTACCTGCTTTTGAAGTCTGAATGGTTGTTGAGGACAAAGCGACATTGAGAGGGCCAGTGTCCCGAAAGTTAACCTATTGTCAAACACTTTAGTACACTGGTTTTGTTTAGATAATGGGAGCTTCCCATTCAGAATACAGCATTAATGGACACTACAGTCAAAAGGATGTCTTTCTGTGAATATTCATTTGGAAAATATGAACAAAGACTTTTATGTCAACATGCTGAAAACCAGTTATCTGACACCTACTGCTGGCCAGCAGTTACAGCCAATAAAGTTAACTCTGTAGAGGTGGTCAGTCTTGAAGCTGATACTCTTGTTTGCTTCTGTAATTCATACAGAGGCATCAGTATTAATTTCAGTCTGTTAAATAGCCAGCTAAAAGCCCCCCGTAGGAGCTTTGATATTGAAGTCTTATAGAGCAGGGTAGGGGAGATTAAATGTCACCTGCTGTCAAACAAGTTCTGTTTAATGCTGACTTTACTCGTTCATGTTTTTTTGAATACAATAGTTAAGGTCTGCCAATATTTACAGTTGTAGAATTTAAATATTGGAAGAGTATATTGATATTCTCTGACCAAGGCTCAGGCTTTCATCATGGATCAAATCATAATAAAAACATGTTTACACTGTGCAAAAAACAAAATGATAAGTTGGCAGAGTGGCATTCAACAGTAATGTGAGAATGGTGCTATGCTTTGACCAAACATAAAGATGTTGAAAGTACTTATTATGCATGCAGCTGCAGCCCAGTGATCTTGAACAAGGCCTCTTTAGCCTCAAAAATAATCTTAACATTTTTTTGACATTTGTTTGAAACAAGATCAGCCCTGAATGTGCTTGTGTCCTGTTCCAAAAATCAAGGTCCTATCAAATAACCTTTAGCTAATCGATTTCAGTAAAATCTAGAGCGTCTCCCTGGTGTAAATAATCAATGTCCTCTTGCAGGTAGATGAAGGTGGATCAAAAAGATTCTTTCAGAACATGTGGACTTCATTCCTCAAGGCCCGGCTTGTCTGCGGGATTCCAGAGGAGTCTTTGTATTTCAACCGTCTCCAAGATATTTATGTGATGCATGCTGAAGACTGGCAAGACACCAGGGTCTATGCCCTTTTCACAAGCAGCTGGTGAGGCACTTTCTCTTCCTTTTATTCATTACTAAGCAACGAGATGAGCAACGCACCAACAGGGTGACACAAGGACGCTCTTACTTCAGATTGAAAGCTCAGCATTTTGAAATATTTTTAACCATGGAGACAAAATAACCCCAGCCTATAGGTTTTGTCTTACACATTGTGTTAAACAGTATGACACAGAAGTTAGCCTCTTCTATTTGTTTCCAGTTGACTCAATCAGACAGACAGTACATTTTATTTTGTATTGGAGGAAGATGCTCAAAAGATGCTTTTATTTAACCAAGGAGTAATTGACTCGCCAGTTACTCCTCGGTTAACATCTTTTGTTGTCAGTTGTGCACAGGGCACGCAGACTTAACCACAAGGCTATTTGAAAATTCCTCCTCAGTTCTCAGCTACTTGATCTACAATCTGCAGGCTCTAATCTGAAAAGCTAGAGTTTTCATAGGTCAGCAACCTTATCTCCAATGATAGGATGTGTGTCTGGCCTTTTTCCATCTGGAAGAGTCTGACTGTAGCTCTGTTCAATATGCAGTTGTAGTCTTTTATCCCTCTCTAACCTTGGAATTCCTTGATTCACTCCTTTCTCAGACAGCACCAATCAGGACAGAATAATCAGGAAAATGCACAAGATATCAGCCAAGGTTGTCCTTGGGAGAGTCCTTGTTCTCCAAAAACAATCCTGATTGGCTTGGCCTGTTACAAGGAGCTCTGCTAAATACGTTCTTACTTTTGTGTGAAGAATAGGAATGCACGATTTTGGGTTTTTGCAGATATGCAACATGCTGATATTTACAAACTTACTTAACAAAAAGACAAACTTCAGCCCTTAGAACACACTTAAAAGTTTAAGGGATCGCTGACATAGGTGTGTTGGTTCTGCCTAAAACTCTGCAAACGTATTCGGTACATATGGCTGATACTTATTGCTGATGCATTTGCAGAGGAAATAATTAACTTTGTAAGCTTATATCTGCCAATACCAGAATCATGCTGATAATATTGTGCACCTTTAATTAAAAGCATGGGGTTTTTAACTGCTGTCGCCTTGCAGCAAGAAGGTTCCTGGTTTGAATCCGGCCGTTCTCTGTAGTTTGCACATTCTCTCTGGGCTCTTCCCACAGTCCAAAGATATTCTCATTAGGCTGTTTAGTGACTCTAAATTGCTAATAGGTGCAAGTTTTAGCATGGCTGTTTGTCTGTCTCTTTATGTTGACCCTGTGGTTGAATGGTGACCAGTCCAGGGTTTACCCTACCTTTCGCCTAAGGGCAGGTGGGATCAGCTCCAACTTCCTTTGATGCCAGAAGTCAAAAGTTATAAAGCTAAAAGAAAAATGATGGAAATGAAAGCAGTAAGGGCAGAGAAATACTAAACTGAAGTTCAGAGATGCC
Source organism: Cheilinus undulatus (assembly GCF_018320785.1). Classification (NCBI taxonomy): domain Eukaryota; kingdom Metazoa; phylum Chordata; class Actinopteri; order Labriformes; family Labridae; genus Cheilinus; species Cheilinus undulatus. The sequence goes on along the minus strand of NC_054873.1, from coordinate 23,239,279 downwards.
AAGCATCGGTAGAACTGGCAGACACATTTTTATGTCACACTGGAAGTAGAACAATAGTTAATAGTGTAACAGCTGGCTCGCTACTGAAGATGTTGAACATTTCCTTGGTCTCATCTTAAAACCTTGTATCTCTAAAGACACTGGTCGTGGTCAGCATCTTTTTGACACTTTTTATTGCTTCATATTGGTTAAAACCCACTGACAGATGTATAGTGTGAATAATAGCACTGCTTTATGAAAACAACACAATAAAATCATGAAAAATTGAGATACAAGGTTTTGGCTTATGCCAGCAATTTGTTGGTTAGGGTTGAAAGTGTTACAAGTGTGAGAGAAACCTAAAAACCCGACTTACCATCAGAGTTACCATCACTAGTTTGCTTTGGACAAAGGCCATGCGGGGCTCAAACCTTGGTAGACAGGCAGATCAGATACACAAATCCAATCAAGTGCTAGGCAAAGAATCGCACAACATGGCTGTTCGTCAGACAGGCAGGATGTAAGCTGCAAAGACAGGTAAACAAGATCATTAAACACATGCAGATAAACTGATATATGATCACTGCTGGGTTAAGAGGAGAGACATGGAGCAGTGAAACTATGGTTGCAGATGGGTAAGTGATGGAAATAAAAGGAAAAGGGCAGGAAGGAGCTGTATAATTTGTAACAACAAGAAATAGTGTTTGAAAGAAATCCAAAGGCGGGAACTAAACAAATTTTAGGATCTGGCTGAGGTCATGGCAGTTTTTCACTTTGGGAGTACCACACCTCCATTTAGTAAAGTTTCCCAGCTGCAGCCAAAAATGTTCCAAAGAGAGCCAAGTGGACATGTTATCTCTTATTTCACCAAGGTTATTGCAATCACAAATTTCAGAGTTTATTTATGGTCATTTTAATTGTCTCTCTTCTAGGAATGCCACAGCAGTGTGTATCTACACTGTAGGAATGATTGAAGATACATTTGAGAACTCAGCTTTCAAAGGCTACAACAAAGACATCCCCACACCAAGGCCGGGGACGGTAAGGACTTGTTTTGTTGCTATGTCTGCACACAGACGTAACACTTCCCCTCAGGATTTTATTTTTGTTTCCCGCCCTCTGTTGCATGTATTGTGGTTCTGTATTTCAAATGACTTAAAAATAACTGTAGTTGAAAAAAGAACAGGCGTGTTACATAATATGGTGGACGGGGGAAAATATGCATCTGCATAGCTTATCCCCATCAAGTGTGATTCAGTGTTTCCATCTGTAGATTTTTTCATGAAGTCGATTTGGGTTCAGCCCTGTTGATGAGGAACAAAAAGGGGGCTCTAGACATGGCTTTGAGTTCATAAACAGTTTACCAGACTTGTTGTTGAGTGTCAAAATAAGACACAGCATGCTTTAGGTTTGTGTGCCTAAAAACATAAAACTGTTTAAAATAAGTATCCTGTAAATGTTCTGTTTATCCTCTTGTTTTCAGAATGCAAACTACTCTTATACAACAAAACTTTCCCTCTGTGTTTGTTTCAGTGTGTAAAAAACAGCCGAAGTCTACCGCTGGCCACTGTAAACATGGTGAAGGATTACCCAGAAATGAGTGACTGGGTCCACTCGGTGCATACTAAAGCTCCACTTTATATAAGCAACAACAACTACACAAAGATAGCTGTTGACAGAGTCAAAGGAGCAGACAAGCATATGCATAATATTCTTCTTCTAGCCACTGGTGAGTGAAGCCTGCAAAAATACGCCGTTGAACCTAAAGACACACTATTTGTACCTTGTGCGTTGCTGTTGTTCTAGCTTGTGACCCTGCATTGTCTGTAATCTCAACTGGGTTCAATGAGTTAAAAATAACGCCAACAGTATCACTCCCAAAATAACAACGTTCAACACTGTTGCTTGCTTGATGTTCCGACAGATTCTGGGAAGATCCATAAGGTGTTAGAGGCTGGGTCTGAACCTTTCATCATCTCTGAAACGCAAATCCCAAGCCATTCATCGATTCGATCAATGAAACTCGACTCCAAAAGGGTACAGCTCATTAAGACAGCATGTAGATGTTGTGCATTGCAGATTTGTGTGTCAGGAAGTCTCTATTCTTAAGTGAACTGCTACTTGTTTAAGTGAAGTTTATAGTTTTTACAGAAAAGGGCTCTTGTGAGTATTTCCATTGTAATGGGAAAATGGGAAAATTTCACCACTGATCACTAACCAAAAACATGCTATTTAAAAGTAGTTGTCCTCTCCTCTTAAGAGGAGGTCTGATAAAGCTTGAATTTTTACAAATCTGCATCATGACTTCAGCACACTTTATTCTCCTTAATTGTGAGAAAATTGCATTAAAATTAGTTCCATTTTTCAGGCTTGTATCGCTAAAAGCACAAGTAAAGCTTCTGTATTATGTGTACATTCTTTTGTGGACTTACCAGATAAATGGCTTCTCTGTGTATAAGAGAATTGACCGTCTTACATTCTAGACAAATGCCTCACAGAAAAAAAGTCTTTCCAGGAAGTGGTTTGATATAACTGCTGGCTTCACTGGAATTTTCAAGAAAATTTGACCTCTGTTTCCAGTGGTATATAGTATTATCAAACAATTGTTGTGATGATTATTGATGAGTCTAGACTGTTTATTGCCAAGTATTGATGAAAGACGACAAACGACAGATGTCCAATTGAGGTTTGCTGCAAGTCCTACAAGTCACATCATATCCCATATTAAAATACCAAATTAAACGGAAGAAAAACCTATGATCACAGCCTGGTTTAATCTAAAGGTTCTGGTCTCTAGCTCATATTGTTATAGGAACACACAATCTGGAGGGCCATCTTTTGTCATAATGGATTTGCTTGTATTTTATGAATTAGGGAGTGACTGATCTGATAACCAGATGGATGTGTTGTAGATTTTTGCCAGGAGGATAAAGGCCTGACTTTATTCTCATTTGTTTAAGCAAAAGTTAGTTTAAAACAGCATTTCCAATTTTGTGACAGCATAACTGGGATTTAAAACATCGCTGAGACCGCTCCATGCTTTATGAGAGCTTGTTGTATTATATGAGCTGTTTAGAGTTTGTTTTTTCTTGTGTATGTTTGCTACAGAAACATGTACATGATAATGTTGGTGTTTTAATGAACAGTTCATTACATTGTACTCTGTGGAATGGGAAATGTACTAATGCAGGTTTATATTGATATTATGTTTCTCTTTTTTTGTGCAGAAAAAGTTAGTCATAGGTTTTTCTGAGAAAATATTTGCTGTGGACCTCCAGAGGTGCCAGGAGTATAACAGGTCCTGTCAAGAGTGTGTCCTGGCCCGGGACCCTTATTGTGCCTGGACAAACACTGATGGATGCACCTCAAATGTGCAGTGAGTATGGACAGAGTTTTTTTTACAAAGACCATTTAGGAAATACGTTAAAAAGGCCCTTTTTCATATTACTGCATTTTACAGCACATAACTTAGGATAACAAGATACAGAGATGAGAAAGTGTTTAGAAACTACAAGCTTCCAAAAAAGGTTATTTTGAGAATTTCAAAGGTACACAAAAATGATTCAAAGGATGCTTTTATTTTTTGTCATAGAAGAGGAGTTCAAAATATCAAGACTGGGGAACCAAATGTGTGCCCTTCAGGCCCTTCAACAGAAGGTAGTTTCTTTGGACTCTTTTCTCATACTTTTCTCACTTGGCTCAGAACATACCAGTCTTATCTCTTTTATTTTCAACATTTTTTTTGTTTGTTTGTTTTTTTAGAAAAGAGACAAGTAATTCGGACCAAACGTGAGACACCTCCAGCATCACCAGCTGATCTACGGACAGACCACTCTGTCCCCCTGGGAGTCCCTTTCTATCTGTCCTGTCCTATAGACTCGTACCATGCTGACTACACCTGGGAGCACAACAAACAGATCAGCCCATGTCTGCAGATGCAGTCAAACTGTCTGCACCTTATCCCTTCTATGGAACATGATAGCTACGGCAGCTACGAGTGTGTTTCTGTAGAGAAAGAGTACCGCAAAGTGGTGAAAAATTATCAACTTGCAGAGCAAAAGATTGTTACAGAACAGAGCATTGTAGATACGAAGGAAAGTGATGACAGAAGCAATGTCCTGCTGAAAAGAAATTATGCTTCAACTTGTTTTCCACAATTGATTTGGATCACTCTTGCACAAGTTGTTGCAATGTTCAGGATTTTGTGATCTTTTACTCGTGCAGCACTAAAGCCACTCTAACACTGATAAAGCCAGCAGCTCAGAGGTTCCAGATGGAAAATTCTTCTGTTGAGCCTTAGCACTGTTTAGGAAGTGATCAAAGAGCTTTGTTTGGCAGAAGAGTTGAGGATTCAAGTTTTCTGGATAATGCTAAGATCAGGTTTATTTTGTAAAGAAGCCAGGATGGAAAGAGGTTGTTGTGATGGAGGGAGAAAGTAGTACGAAGTAGAGATAGTACAAATGTTCTGCAGGGCCATATATGAGTTGCTGGTAACATTTCATTGAGTAAGTACTGCTCTTCCTTTTGAGATAAGGGATAAAAGAAGAAAGTGTAAGAGGTTATCTGAAGAACTTCCTTTGAACAAGGGCGTATGAACACTTGGACCAAAGCACAGTGTTAAACGTTGTGATCATCTAGATAAAAAGCAGAAAGAGCAGTCCCAGTGGTCTGTTGGTAGTTGAGTGTGCACATGATGGACCCAAGTCTAAGCTCTTCGGTCTGTTAGAGGTCAGGGAAATACAGTTTTCCTGTGTTAACTTCCTCTGTGCCTGAGTCCTGATGGCAGATTATTTTTAACTGTTTAAGGAAGGGTGGAGGTAGCAGGACCCCCACTGGATTTCCCTGTTTTGTTCAACTTTCTGGTGACACAACAGCCAAATTCAGAGAGCTGTGTGAAAAATGTGCAATGAACAGGACTACTGTGTTAAATAATGAGCACTTTGTTCATTTACATGGGAAAGTGGCACAAAATAGCTTCACCATGTTCACTTTTATGAACAGTGATCTTGTTAGAGATTTGCTGCATTGTGAGCAGTTATCAGAGATAACCGGTACCCAGTATGCACCTGACATAGAACTGATTAGATACTGTTGTCGGTAGTTTTGACTACATCTGATGGAGCAAGTTCATTGGTGTAGTTAAACTACATGTTAATGTCACATTATAGTGCATGATAGAACAAAGGGAGGCAATATCAAAAGCAGAAAGCATAGAAAGCTTAGAGGACTTGCTCAGCAACATCCATTTAAGAGAAAATATACAGGTGCATGGCCATTAGTGGCCATGCATCCATTCATTTTAATTACTTCATTTTTCCAGGATAACAAGTAATTTCTGGTAATTCTCCTCAGGTCCTGGCTTTTTTATAATGTTTTTGCAATGTAACAGTGCTGTTTTCCCTGTTAAAAAAAATCCAGAAGTTAAGCAAAAAAAAAAACTAACAATAGGCTGGTCACTGAGATTGACCATGACATGCTATACTGCTATTACACATACAGACCAGGTAAACTAGAGTCCTGCGTGGGACTCTTTTCTTAATCCTGCTCCCTCTTGATTTCTGAAAAGTTACTGCCCGCTCCCGCAGCATGTGCCATCCACTCCCACATGCACCCGGTGTGTCAAATCCCACACGCACCCACATGGGTGGGTGTGTTTACAATGGGTGAATGAAGGAAGCCCATCCTTGTCTTGCATAAGGGTGCCACATATGGTTAAAAAAACACAGCTAGGAGTCTCAGACTGATGTTACTCCTGGCTATGGCTTAGTAATAGCAATGTCAAAGTAAGATTTACCGACCTTATTTACACACCATTTATCATCATTCATCTTAAAGTCATACAGAGGTGAAATTCTTTCCTGATCTCACGAAAGCTTGTGTGTCATAGAAACTAAAGCGCACTTCCATCAGCTCTCACAGACAGTTGGCTAATCTTTATTTATGCCATAATATTACCACCCTCATCAGAAGATGCTTAATACAACAAAAAACACCCCCCAAACAACTGCATAATAACTCAGTGTCTCTGCGGGCTGGTGCATATTTACCAAGATAATCACACAGCCCACCTGCCATGTGATGCTGGCTACACGGAAACAGACCCATATTCAAACATTTTTACGCAGCACCAGTGACTACAGCTAACAAAACTGAAATTAAACTGTGATTTGTCAGGGAATGATTCTAACAACAACGTGTGACACATCTCCTATTTCATCTTGTTTAATATGAGCACAGAGAAGCGCCTTACAGAGACCTTACTTTGAGAATGGAGCAGGTGAATCCTTTCATCTAAATCTGTATCATGTGGGTGTATTTCAACAAAGTCCAGCTGTTTTCCAGCTTTGTCACATCCTCCTACCAGCTCATAGCAAATGGAACGTATTCAACTCGCGTGTGACGTCATTCCCAGCTTCGACTTCTGCAGCAAATAGAACACAGCAGAAATCCCTGAATGATTTTATAGAAAATCTGCACATATTTACAATTTTTATTGCATTTGTTTCAAACCAGTACACCCAAGGAGTCTGACACTTGGAGCAACAATGTGGCCTGCAAATCGAGACAGACAGACAGACAGACTCGGCACCAATTATAGTAGTAAGATTATATCACATTTCTTACTTTGTTTCAAACTTTTTCTAGGGACATCTGACAGATTAGTCAACATCTTGAGACACTAATTATTCATTATCAAAGAAAATATTGTAAATAAAATGTATGGATGCATATCTACTTAGGGCTTCTATAAAAACCAAATTGATGATGCCTTTCTTATTAAAAAACAAAGCTAAGTTTGCTAACACTGGCAAAGATGTTGGAACCAAAATATTCTTGCAGCGCACATCACATGTAGTTTCAACTTTTATTTGCACAAAAGACCCCATTTTTCCTCTGAAACAGCTTCATAGTTTTGCATTAACAAGTAACGAAGCTTGATGTTTAATGTTATTTTTATTTGATACTGTGTTCATGGTTTATTTATTGTAAGATATGTTTCATACTTTATATTTTTGTACTTAAAAGCAGTATTTGTCCCTATAATTAAAAAAGTTGTATATTTTTGCATTTTGCTTGGTTGACATTGTCACTTAAAGAATTTAAGTTAACATGAAATTCTTAACAATAAAAAGGAAAATTTTACTAAAGCTGGAAATTCATCACATTTTTGGTCACAAGGAGTCGTAGTTATACCTCTGAGAGGTAGGACTGGATATTTCCTCTTCTTTACTAGGTCATGTGTTTAGAAAATGGCACTGAGTGCATGGTGTGCTCCAATCAGGTCTACAGATGACACTTTAAGGACCTTTACTGTAATCTGACTTATTCCGGGATCTGCTAATTACTGCAAAGTAAGAACATCGTGTTTACACTATGGCACTCCCGACCTAACACCACCTCACTCTCTATCTTTGGCCGCTGCTTTACAAGCGCTTAGAGGGAAATCCTGGATTCCCATCAGATCTTCCATAAGATTAAGAAAATCTCTCCTTATGTTTCATCCTAGACTCAAAATGAACAGTCACATTGAAGTTTCACATCTGCACAGCACAGTCATCCTAGTGTGGTAACTCCTCATCTATCACCACTGCCTCCACTCTCAAAGGAGTGTAGGCTGTGGTCAGCAACAGCTAGATATGAAATGTATGGAGAGAAATAGCCACATATCTTACCTTGTTTCCATTTGTTGTTATAACACAGAATTACACCATAAATTTTGTTTTCCCTGCAGTTAATGACTACACCGTCTCTCCTGCTGCAGTGTTAGTAGTGTCAGATCACTTTAATGAAAATCAGTGACTCTGGTTTAAGCCGGAGCTGACATGATGACCTCACAGCCAGAGATCCCTGCGCTTATGTCTCAGTCTGAAATGAAGAGTTTTTGCAGCTTCGTTTGTTACTCATAGTTTAGGTGGAGATGTATAATGTGTTATTGTGGGATCTGTGACTCTTTATGAGTCATGATGAACCACCCTCTATTATTAAAACCAGACCCTCTATGCTCATTCTGTAGGAAAATCCACATACTGTATGTTTCACATGGTCATTTCATGACACCATGAAAAAGCATAGACTGATCCTGAATTATATGCAGAGCTTCTAAGTATCACTTGCAGTATCCTCTTGACTATCAGCTGTTCTGTGTTTGGGTGGTGCCTCTCTGCATTCTAAACTGTGATATGGTGACCATGACAGCTGCTGTGTACACACTAGAATGAAGAGACCTTGATCCCTAGAGACATTGGGCGACAGTTTATAGCTCCAGGTTTCCTGTTGAGCCTCTTTAGAGGGAACACTCATTATGAGAAAGCCAGCGCACAGGAAATTATGGAACAACAACACACACAAACAAAAAGTCACTTTATGATTTTCTAAAGAACCCAGTCATTTGATTACTAAACCCAACCCTGGGTCTGTTTGTAGTACCGGTCTAGTTCAGCAAGAGTTCACTGTTGGCTAAAAAGTTCACAACATAAACTTTACTATTAAACCTAAACTGAGTTTAAGCACAAGTTGATACCTTGACTGTGAAACAAGTCTCAGTGTGTAATTAAACTCTAAATGCCAAACCTATTTGCTGCAAAGCTTTCTTCTACAATCATTACTATATTTAAGCCAGCTTCATAAAAAGATCAATTTCTTACTTTTATAATAATTCACATTTAGCTAAATCTTTCAGTCACAGCCAGGCACAGAAATAAACACTGATGCTTTTTTGCCTGTTTTGAACATTCTTTAGCCAGGAAAAACTTGTTGGAAAAAAAAATATGATAGGAGTGTCCTAGCCTAAGTGGACAATGGTAGAAAATTAAATTAAAGGTCACATGTTTCACCCATTTAAGACAAATTTGTCTTGGTCTCAGAGGTCCCCAAAACATGCCTGTAAACTTTTTTTAATCTTTTGCTGAAAATAAAAACACATCACTCCAGTATTGTATTTTTGCACGCCTAGAAAGTTTCAGCCCTGCTCAGAACAAGCTATTTTTGCATCTGTGGCTTTAATGTTAGTGAGCTGTCTGACTCCACCCCTCTCAGGTGGCTACCTGGGGGTGGTGCTAACTCCCCTCATGACATCATGAGGGGAAAATCTGAGAATGGCTTGTTTCAGCACACATTTTCTTAAAGGTGGTGGGGGGTCTGATTCTTTGGGGGATTGTGGACAGACCAGAGGCAAATATTTTTGCTAGAAAAGCCTGAAAAAGTGTACTTTGCATAATATGTGACCTTTAAAACATGCACATCCCTAAGTGAATTGTTTCCTAACCCTTGGGTGGATGCCAAAGATCTCAAAGGGGTAAGGCGCGGTCTGCTCTGAGGTTGTCAAATTTAGATATGCTTGAAGTGACTAAAATAATGATAAAACACTTATTAAATAGGTATGTTTGCAAGAAGCATATGTGTAGGCTTATTTCCGAGGGGTTTTGTGAATGAAACTTAAAATCTGAGTTGATTTTAACAGCAATGTATCATTTTTTTCCCCAGGTGGTTCTTGAAAAGGCTCAGCTTTTCTTAGAAAAAAATAAAGGGGGCTCTTAGAAAAAGGGGTCAGGTACCACTGCCTTAGTGGTTGCTGGATCCAAAACGAACAACCATAAACATCTTCACCCAGATGTGTTCTTTAAAACCACCTTAAAATCAGCCAATAAGCAATTCCTTAATTTTCAGGTCATATTATTTGGTCATGAGGTCCCCTCCTTCCTGATTCCTCATTATCAGTGAGTCTGTGTAACAGTCATTGTGAAGGTGAAATTACTACACTTAGAAAACACCCTTAATGGGTCACGAACTTTACTAAAAAAACATTGTTGGGTTTGGCACACCAGGAATAACAAAAATATCAAGATTTAGAGATCAATCAAAGCAAATATTGACTCAATGTCCTGCTACACTTTGTCCACAAGATGTCAGTGCAGTATCAGATTTATTGATGTAATTACCCTGAAAAAGGTTCATCTTTCAACCAAACCATTAAAAAAGGTACAACATTTTATGTGGTGTTTAAGATTACATAATTTGACCAGATTATCAAAGGACCTAAACTGTTTCCTTTTTACTCAACCTCACTCATTTTAAAATACTGGGCAGTCTCTCATCCTCATCTCTTTATTGATTTAAATATCCGTGATCAATCATTATAAAACACTTTTTAAAGATCAAGAGGAAAGCGACTTTATATTGCAAATAACATTTTTATTGTGGTTTTTCAACACAGCTTCATGTGTTGCCAACTCTCTATATACAGCTTCTACATACATTAAGTGACATGAAAGGCACACACGTATGTAACAATAGTAAATATGAAACTTAAGGAACATTTAAATGTTATAAAATATGTAACAGTGAAAAAGTGTAGTGTTACTATATGTATTTTGGACAAACAGACACTTTTAAAGTGTTACATATAACGCTTCATGAATTAAATTAACACTGTTAATTTTGCTGTGTATTTTACTTCATTAGCCTATAGAGGTGGGACTTTACCTGAGCAACCTGGCTGAGAGCTATTCTCTTGTTGGTCTTGTCAATAAGGAAGGATAATGTTTTATTGTACAACTCCTGAGCTACTTAGTACTAAAAGTAAACTTAAAATTGAATACTTTTTACTATTACTTGAGTAGATCTATAGACCTGTAATTTTACTTCTACTTAAGTAAATTTTAACCAGAGGAATTGTACTTTAACATGAGTACAATGGTTGTGTACTTTTTCCACCTCTAGCTAAAACGAGTGGTCCCTTCTGTGGCAGAGTTAAAGACATGGCGTTCATACTTGAGTTAACCAGAAGAGGGCAGTATTGGAGTAGGAAAAAGTATCACTAAATTATCACGCTTGATCCATGTGACACAGACATTTAAGGAATACAAAGGCAAATAGTGCTAGTTTAAATGTAAGACAAACGTGAAGTAGTTGTCGGCTGTAGTCTTTGAAATATAAAAAATGTCGAGAAAGACGGTACAACGGGCTTTTACAAGTTTAAAAAAATCTAAGGAGATTATTTAAAACAAATTGATCATTTATCTTGAACTATTTCCGTTCTCTTCCTCCTAGCCTGTATTTCCGTGAAAAATATTAGCCTATTTGCTAAGCTAATAGTAAATCCCATCAAGCAGCGGTGTCGAATTTAAAAAGGCATCAAATAGCTTAATCTGAATGAACCAAAGGTTTCCTTTGTTTGACTCCTTTTGTCACTCTTTTTTTCTCCTTTGCTTGTTTGTTTTCCGTCGAAATAATATTCGCTATTTCACCGCAGTGCTGGAGTATCACCACTAAAGTTAAATAGTAATTTTGTTTGTGAACTCCCGTTTTTATTTAAAGACAAAAGGCTAAAGCTAACCCGAACCAGGTCAAAGATTAGGCTGGGGTCGGGGGGCATAAATTAAACATCGCATCCTAAATTATGAATTTTCTTTGAGGGTGGAGGACCCGGAGCTTCTGTATCTTTAATAGTGAGGAGGAGAGAGATGGGAGAGGCTGCGCGTTCACGGGTTCCTTTTCTCGCTCCGTGGCGACGGGGACGCGCAGTGGATCCCACAGCACGGGCTGGAGAGAGAAAACGCGCCTTCGGACTGCAGGAGCGTCTCACCGGGTAAAAAAAAATGATCCCTCCGCCCTTCATCCGCGCTGCAGCCCTCGATGTGTGCAAAAGTCATGTGAAAGGATCCAAAACATTCGAGGAATCGAGTTTTTTCCTGCATTAAACTTGTTTTTGAGGATTGTAAACTCCGACTGTGATTTTAAAAAGACACAAGAATTGAAGTTGACAGCAGACAGGTAAGACAATTTTGTAATTAATAAGTCAATTATGGTTAGAATGGTGAAAAAATGAATCATTTAACGTTATCTTTATAAGAGGTTTGGAGGGAAATTATCACCCCTTAGGTCAATTGAAACTGTATCACAAGGGCATCGGTACAGGAGTGCAGAAAGCAATGCCAACGTGAGACTAATAATAAAAATGTTGCACTTTAGATCTTGCTGAGAATAAAATGTTCGCATGTAGCTCCAAAAATCAGAGGTTTCAGCACTAGAGACAGCGCCTGTTTTTACGCACCGGACTGTGGAGACGCGCGCTCGCTGCACAGCAGAGACCCACCGACCCTGAAATTACTGACTCACATACCTCTATATAAGCTTTTGTAAAGTGTGTAAATGTGCAAAACTGCTAAAGAAAGTGAGTCATGTTGAGGCTGGCCATCAGTGCTTTGCACGTGGAGGTTTAAATCATGATATAGGGCAGCAGCACTACGTCTTGTTTTTGTTTGATTTTGTGTCTTTTAAGCATTTTTGAGTTGTGTTTAATAGCATGAATGCACCTTTAAACAATACAAGCATTTCAGTGATAATATATCTAAACTGGTATAAGATGTAAAAGCTTCCACAGTACATTTCCGCCACTGTAATGGACATAATGGATGCAATATGAGTGTCTGTTGTGATTGCAACCTTTGCCTGATGTCTGTTTATTGCCTCTTACAGGTGCAGAAAATGGCTGGACAGCTCCTGCAGCTCCTCGCCTTGTGGATTTGTATGATTGGCATTGTTCAGAGCTGTCCTGAGCTCTGCAGCTGCCAGGACAAATTTGCCCACCAGTTTGCTGACTGTGCTTACAAAGACCTGCTGGTGGTACCTGTGGGCCTCCCCTCCAATGTGACCACTGTGAGCCTTTCTGCCAACAAGATCAAATTACTGAAGAGCAAAAGCTTCGTCAACATCACCCAGGTCACCTCTCTCTGGCTGGCTCACAATGAGATCGTCACTATTGAGACGGACACCTTGGCCCCTCTGATCCAGCTCCGAAACCTGGATATCAGCTACAACAAAATTGTGAACTTTCCCTGGGAGGATCTGCACAACCTCACAGCCCTGCAGCTCCTGAAAATGAACAACAATGAGATGATAAATCTTCCAAAGGATGCATTCGCCACGCTCAAAGACCTCAGGTCGCTGCGAATAAACAACAATAAATTCACCACCATTGTGCAGGGGACATTCAGTGCTCTCTCCTCCATGTCTCACCTTCAGATCTTTAACAACCCTTTCTCCTGCTCCTGCAGCCTGGAGTGGCTGAGGGACTGGATCGCAACCACTAAGATCTCTGTCCCTGAGCCAAACTCCATTGTATGTGATTCTCCTGAGCACCTGAGAGGCACACAGGTTACAAATATCCCCCAACTGGTGTGCACGGCCCCTTCTGTCACAATAACGTCCCAGCCTGACATTGAGAACACTGAGCTGTATGAGGGATTCATGGTAGTGTTAAATTGTGAGACAACAGGAAGCCCTAAACCTCAGGTCAGCTGGGAGATCACTGCAGGGAATCAGGACTACCTTTTCCCTCTGCCCTCTGATGGAGTGATAAATGATGCACCAATTAATGACAAAACAACCAACACTCAATTTCTCGTCTTTCGGAACGGCTCCATCATCATCCCTCGGCTGAGTAAAAGGGAGGATGGAAACTACAGCTGCACTGCGGTGAATGATTTAGGCAAGACTGAGAGCAGCGTTAGGGTGTCTATGGCAGCCAGCCAGAAACATGCCATTGACCAAATCCCTGCTTCTACACCAGACAAGACCCGCCCTTCAATTAAAAAGCCCTCAGACCCAAAGACCTCCAAAAACAATGTGATCAACAGGAGCAAGACTGAAGAGAGGACAAAGGTCACTCCTGAAGAATCATCAGACAAAAGTGTAGACCCAGAGAAGAACGGTGGGTTTCCAAAAGGCCCCACTTTTGCAAGCAAGTGTGGAGTGAGAGACAGCAGTGAGTACATCTCAAACCACGCCTTTAACTTGAGCCTGGATGACCTGAAGCAGTACACTTTTGATTTTGGGGTTATCGCACTAGAAGTGTCAGAGACAGAGGCCAAAGTACAGCTGAATCCACTGCAGCTGCCCAGCAGTAAATCTAACCTGCATCTGAGTCAAAATGAAAACCAGGAAATGGTGATTCAAGAGCCCATGGGTCTGTACCAGTCATCAAACAGTAAAACCACATTAGACATGCTCTACCTCTGTGTGAATACAGGAAAAGGACACTCTGTGGTGCAGTGGTCCAACATAGAGGAGGGGGTTAATGCCTACAGGTTCCATGGTTTACAGCCAGGCACCAATTACACCCTCTGCCTCACTTATGGGGGGCAGGACTGTCAGGTGCAAGTAGTTTTCACAACCAGGAAGAAGATCCCCTCCCTCCTCATCATCGTAGTGGTCAGCATTTTCCTCCTGGGTTTGGCCACCGTCCCCTTACTGGGAGCCACCTGCTGCCACCTGCTCTACAAATACCAGGGGAAGACCTACAAGCTCATCATGAGGGCTCAGAACCCGGATCAGATGGAGAAACAAATGACTGAGTTTGATCGCAGGGCGTCTTTTGTGGAGTCTGAAAAAACCTTCAACCCAAGTGAGGGGGAGGGGGAGGCCGAGAGAGAGGGAGAGGAGGGAGACGGTGAGGAGGAGGGGGAGGCAGAAGGAAGCGTGGTGACAGAGTCCATCCCCGGATCGTCATCCAAAACCAACCCGGAGGAGTTCGAGGTGGGCTCGGAGTACAGTGACAGGTTACCGCTGGGCGCGGAGGCGGTCAACATCTCCGAGGAGATCAACGGGAACTACAAGCAGCCGAGCCGCTGAGATCAACCCAAGTCTGCGAGGAGATTGTACAATATTTTATTTTTTACGTAGCCTACATTCAAGCAGGTAATTCACCCACCATTACTACACGTGAAGGGTTCAAATCAAAGTGTATCTTCAATTTCTTTTTTTACCTCAGACCGTCAATCACTTGAGATTGTGACTTAATTCGTGTGACATCTGTAGTCTTCTGTAAGGTTTAAAAAGCGACATAAAGTTTACAGCGCGAGCACACTTTTATTTACAGTTTATGAGACCTCAAAGTGACCTAAGAGCAGCAACTTGTTTACAGCACAGGCGCGGATGGGCACAGAGAGGCGCCAAAAAGTAGTGCGCGAACGCGGAGCTCTCCAGGGTACCGCGTGAGTTTAAAACTGTTATGCTAAAGAAATCAATAACTGTTTTCATGAGCACAAGAAGGGATTAATAAAATGTGCCAAATGTTAAAAAGCAATTTTAAACACAGTAACATCCAGGGATGACTGCTCTTTTAATTTTTGTGCTTTTTTCAGGGATAAAAGAAAAATTAAACTTTTGAGGCTATTTCTCAGGCTTGCTTCGACTGTTTGGAGCTAGAGTCGCTTCATAAAAGACGGATTTTGATACAATAATTAGTCGAAATGTAGAAATTAGGTGTTATTGCGCCTCACCTGCCCGCCGTGTTATGCTTCCTAAATGGAAATTTCACTCTCACTTGTGTCGTGCTCGATAGGAAATTCCAGATAATTTACCAACAAAAATGTGGTTTGACGTAACGTAAGGCTTTAAAAATATGCGACTTAAACCTCTTTTATCGACGGGTGCTGCCTACAGCCTACTACTCTCGCTTTTTACAATGTTCATGGCATGTCACACGTATTTCCTTGTGTGGTTTTTCTTAGTGTAGTCTATAGAGGACTGTAGTTGTTACTGTCAACGTGATGTAATGCCATGTGAAATGAAATTATTCGCTTTTTTTAATGACGGTAATTTTCTATGAAGCTTTAACAAAAAGGGCGCGTCCGAGTGTCCGGCTTCACTGTCTTCTGATGTAATCTGATGCATATGGTGAGTTTTTTGTGAACTGTTGTATAACGAATCAAAAAAAGCACCCGTGACCTTTCCAGGATTTTTTTTATATTATTTTATGTACGTGGAATTAATAAAACATTACAATTCAAACGTCTTTTCCTGTGTTTTGTTTTTCATTGACCGTTAGGTTAGGGTTTAATTTTAAAAGAAAAAACCCTAAATAATTCTGCTACATTATTTTTTTCTGTTGACAAAATCGAACAAATGGCGTCAAACAGGATTTGATAGCACTAGCAAGGAGCTATAATAAAAGACTGACGTGTGTGGTCAATTTTTAATGCATTTTATGATAGCAGCCTCAATCGTTGCATTCTAAAAAAAAAAAAAAAACAATCAGTTACTAATGATAATAATTTGTGTTTATGAATGAAGTGCAGAAAAAATGCCACACGTCAGTAAGGTGGTCATCATAAAGCCCTCCTTTGTTATTACCTTCATCCTTTTATAAGAGAGATAAAGAGGGAAAAAAATAATTGTTTCAGTTTTATTTTCACAGTGATCAGAGGGCATATTCAGACGTAGAAATTTTCACTTTAAAGTCAACTTTTTTTTTGTAAATCCAGAGACAAACGCTGCAGTGCTGGTGAATATCAGACACCATGGACAATAGTAAGAAAACAGTGGAAGCAGCAAGTGGTTTCTCCTTAAAGATCTACTAATAAAACAGAAAATACAAACAGTTTCATTTGATTCCTAGATCATATTCCACAGGTTATTACTAATTCTCACAAATTGTGTACAATTGAAAAAATAAATGTTTTACGCAGCCTACGAAAGCAGCTCATTATGTGTCTTCATAAATAGTGAAATGCTCTACATTTTAAAACCCTCCTTCAAAGGATGCTTCAGTGAACTGGTCGTTCACGTTTTTAGTTTGGGCAACAACAAACCTGCATTATCTACTCTTTATAAAGATACCAGCACATTTGAGAAGATATGGAATAAGTGCTTTTCCTAAAGAATCATTAGTGTGGACAGGAGGTCAGTGCCACATAAGCCGTCCTCAGGTGGCAGATTGTGGTCCAGACACACAAACAAAAGAAACACGAATAGCACAAAGTGAACTCACAGCCCTCCAACAGAGAAGGCTTCGTTAATACCTCTACATGTAGCACTGACCAAAAAGTGCACTTATTTAACCACGTTTACAGCAGGTATGGACACATTATATGGCTGCACAATTTCCCCCAAACCAAAAGAGACTCTGCAGCCGATCCTGAATCAGGGCCACATTCAGGTTCAGTTGCTGGCAGCAGCCTCTATCTCCTTGGTCCCTGCTTCCTTGTTGGTAACGTCCTTGGCGCTGCGGTTGAGACTTCCATTCAGAAAGCTTTCTGCGCTCTGACACTGGAAGTGCTTCCTGGTGCCCACCAGGGAGGGGTTGTTGACCAGGGTGTAGAGGAGCTGCCAGTGCCTGCGGGCCCTCTTGGCGCTGGACAGTTTGTGTTGTTTCTTCTCCTGCTGAACCAGCTGGATCCCTGAGGACACAAAGACATCATGATAGCTCTGATGGTATGTCACATACTCACAAGAGCAAATTTTTTTTTTTTTTTTTATCTCAACTGAAATGAGAAAGGACTCTTTTAAGGGCACCCAGGACCAGTTGGGTACAACAGAGAGTAATAATAGAAAGTAATCATAGTCTAATCCTCTAAGTGTGGTAGGAGCATATTGGGCTCGCCTTTAACGCTCTGAAAGCTTAAACCTCCTGGGCCACATGAATGCGAAGCAGACAATTAGCATAGCTCATCTGTGTAATCAGCTACTTAAGAGCTAATCTGTGTATTACAAAAGATTATTCCTGATACTGCATTGTTCTGTGGGTGCAAACAAGCAACATCAAATATCTCTGCAGACCACCTCAGTCTGGTTTCTCTCTAGCTGAAAACAATGCATCACTTTTACCAGCTTGTAGGACTAGATTGTGTGTTGGTAACAGAGTCTGAGGCTCAGGCAAGTGTGGGCATGGCAGAAGGACAGCTGAACATTTATGACAGATTTGATTGAGACCAGCAGCAGGGCTGTAAATTATTCCACAGTGTGACTCAATTTGTTCCTGACATATTAAATCAGAACCGCCTAGCTCTCTTTCTCATTTCTTCAGCGCGTGCAAGATAGTGTTATGATCTGATTATGTGTTACAGTGACCTGCTGCTGAATACTAAACCTCCCTGGAGAAATTAAAAATGTCCCGCTGACTTTATGGCTATGATAAGATATGGACACACTGTTTGTCTTTAAAAAGAAGGCAGGATATGCTTTATTTTTCAGTCTATTATTAAAAACTGAAACCCTCACTGAATTGATCCTATTAATGTATTACATGCATGTGCAGCCAAAGCTGTATGTACGCATCCTGTGTGTCTGTGCGGTAGATTTGCAGTGTTGTCTGGAAAAGATTAAGAAACAACATCAGTGATGTTTTTGTTCGCATATTCTTACATCCCATAAACATATGCAGATTAAGTATAATATACTTATTGCAGCAGGAAACTTTTTTTAATATAGGTTTTTTAGGTGTTGGGGTTCTTTTGGTGTTGAAAACAGAAAAACATTTTAAAATAATCCTCAGATTTTGCTCTGAACACACTGAACTGACAGTACCCATCATTGTAATCTGACTCATCAGCTCTATCTGAAAGTAGTGTGAGGTGAGTCTTGTGCTACAGACCCTCTTCAGCATCCCGTGACCTCTGTGCAGAGTTGCTCTCCTGGCCCACAGACTGCAGCAACACCCCACAGAACGCCTTCATCACTGGGTGGGACTGGCTCACCTCAATCTTCAGATAATGAGCATAGCAGCGGTAGGCTGAGAGAGAGAGGAGGGGTAACTATGACTGGGCAGAAGCAATAAACACATAGGGCTACACCTCATATTGGCTTCGAGGTGATCATACATAATGGCCATACAATCACACCTCTTTTTTAACCACCTGCTTTTCCTGACAACAGATGTCTTAAATCTGCAGCCATTTTCAGCAATCGTGTGCAATTACAGTTACAGTCACGTGCCCAGAATACAGATCTAATAGGAGCTGCAGTGAGCTGCAGGCAGGGTAAAGTGGATAGGATACCCATTTCTGGCCTCTAAGTGGGATCAGTAGAAGTGCATTTGCTCATGGAAAATTGCTTCTCTTTAAGCCTCCACAGTGAGAGAGAGAAAAAACAGAGGCATCTACAAAGGTAGGAGCACAATGTTAATACCAGTGAATATATTTGCAATTTTATGAAGAGAAAAACAGCAGGAAAATCTAACATTTGTTTAAAGTATGAATATCAATGCAATAAATAACATAGTTGTTTTTTATATTTCAACACATGCTTTGGTCTGGTCAAGAAATCTGACCATAGCAGTATACTATTGCTGTTCCTACAGCCACTTGTGCAAAGATCGTATTGTTATTAATTTCATTTCAGACAGGACCACTTTGACCAGAAACACACATGATTTATAGCTATACATTTTTTTTTACTTAGTTATTAATTAGCATTTATTGCTGTTATTTATGTTTGGTGGTGTGGCAGTTCTGAGATCCCCTGCCTTTCCACAAGCCTATGCAAAAAGCATTAAGCAGGAACAGCACATGTTCCTGCTCTTCCAGTGCCGATAAGGAAAGGCTAAGGCAGGGAGAGAAGCAGGAAAAAAATCAGAGCAGAGCAGGCATCAATGACAACAGAATGACATTGATGAAGTTAAGAAGCAAAATGAAGGAGGAAGGAGTGTTGCAAGACCAGCTTGCAGAAAGAGCGGCAGAGTGTAACCTAGAGCAGCTTAAATAAGGCAGCCTGAGTGCGGTTAGCCAATGGCATGATTAGAGCACATCAGTTGGCTGTCAGCTGATGAGGACTTGCAGATCAGCTGATCTCAATTGTAGCAGCGCTTGACTCTGTGGCCTGCCTGAATTCAAGCTAAATGCTTGATTTAAGTACATATTTAGAGCAAAGACAAGAAAAAAATAAAGTTAAGATAGACTATATTGCCAAAAGTATTCACTCACCTGCCTTCACTGGCATATGGACTTAAGTGACATCCCATTCTTAATCCATAGGGTAATATGATGTCGGTCCAGCCTTTGCAGCTATAACAGCTTCAACTCTTCTGGGAAGGCTTTCCACAAGGTTTAGGAGAGTGTTTATGAGAATTTTTGACCATTCTTCCAGAAGCGCATTTGTGAGGTCACACACTGATGTTGGACAAGAAGGCGTGGCTCTCAGTCTCTGCTCTTGTTCATCCCAAAGGTGTTCTATCGGGTTGAGTTCAGGACTCTGTGCAGGCCAGTCAGGTTCATTCACACCAAACTCTCTCATCCATGTCTTTATGGACCTTGCTTTGTGCACTGGTGCACAGTCATGTTGGAACAGGAAGGGGCCATCCCCAAACTGTTCCCATAAAGCTGGGAGCATGGAAATGTCCAAAATCTCTTGGTATGTTAAAGCATTCAAAGTTCCTTTCATTGGAATTAAGGGGCCAAGCCCAGGTCCTGAAAACAACCCCACACCATAATCCCCCCTCCACTTGGCATGCTTTAAACCACTGCATCTGACGCTTTGCATCACACTTGATGATGTATGGCTTGGATGCAGCTGCTCAGCCTTGGAAACTCATTCCATGAGGCTCTCTACACACTGTTCTACGTGGCCTACCACTTGGTGGCTGAGTTGCTGTCGTTCCTAATCGCTTCCATTTTGTTATAATACCACTGACAGTTGACTGTGGAATATTTAGGAGCAAGGAAATTTCACAACTGGACTTGTTGCACAGGTGGCATCCTATCACGCTGGAATTCTCTGAGCTCCTGAGAGCAACCCAGTCTTTCACAAATGTTTTAAGAAACAGCCTGCATGCCTAGGTGCTTAATTTTGTACACCTGTGGCCATGGAAGTGATTGGAACACCTGATTTCAATTATTTGGATGGGTGAGTGAATACTTTTGGCAATATAGTGAATGTGCACGAGGGGTATGAAACAAAATGAATTCTCTGAAGACAAGGAATGCACCAATGCACCAGTTTGACATTTGTATAGGTAGGTATCGGCTCTGCTGATAAACACAGGCCATCACCAAATACTGTGGCTGTAGATACCAGTGATACTGTAGATATCAGTAGAAAATGTTCATCTGTTGTGTTCAATCAATGCAATGCTGATCTGGTATCTGGTATATTTAACTGCTAAATCAAATAAACTTTCTACTGGGCAGAGGAAATCACATGTCAGACAAAACACAAACTGATCTGTTTTCATGGTCAAACATGGGAGAACATTCTGGTTAAGCAGGAGTGTTACTCCTACAGAAGTTATTAAAAAAACATCTCTATCAGTAAGTTGCTTAGGTATTTTTTTCTTTATATAATATTTTTCTGACTTCTTGCCTTTACTCCGATATGACAGCTGAAGAGAGACAGGAAATATGAGGAGAGAGAATGGAGGAAGACATGCACTTGACAGCGCAGAGACCAGGAACCACGACCAGTGCGTCAAGGACTATAACCTTCGTTTCCGGACAACTGCTCTACCAACTGAGCTAAATCCATCCTACCCCAAAATGACTGTTTTAAACATTGGTGTCAGCCCTAAAAAACAAATAGAAGGTAGACAAATAAATGTAGATATTATCTTATTTTACCTGGGTCAAAAGCCTCCACACTGCGGTTAAGAAGGCTGATATCCATACGTCCCATGTGGACAATGTTGTACAGGGCTGTGATGATCATTCGCCACACCGCCAGCAGCACCCCAATCAGGACGTTGACTGGAAACAGCAGGTAAGTAAGCAGGAATAGATTACCCCTAGAAAAACAGAAAGAACGAATCAAAAACAAAAGATTATGATACAGCTTTGTGGCAAATTTAATAACTGAATACAGGAGACAATACATGGTAACAAATAGAAACAATCACCTGTTGTCAAGGTCTCTTGTGCCTCCTGCTTTTTTGATGAAGCAAAACCTGCCAGTAATGTGCTGAACCAACACAGCCAAGATAATCATCAGCCAGAAGGGCCTGAAAACATTCAGAAAAGTCAGAACAATTGCAAAATAACTGAGAAAAAGCTAACACTTGTGCATGTAAAGTATCAATGTAAGGTTACAGGAACCAAGCAAGTATTAAATCTACTTGGACAGACTTAACCTGCAGAGTTTATTCTATGAAAACTTAATAAAAATCAACAAAACTAAAGTTTCAACATTCTTGTAGCACATGATAAACCTGCTAATCATGGCTAAGACACATAGTCATCATACACAGAGATGTGATGAGTAAGAGGTACGATGATGCTTACCACATGCTCAACAGGATCTGAAAGAGGATCAGATTCTGTTGGTACAAGATGGGTATGATGATGAGGAAGACAGCAACCAGGAGACAGAGGAAGAACACCAGGGTCTGGATCATCATGCCTGCAGGGGAGAGAGATCAGGGCCTCAGGGCTTCATATCTCACACTCAGTCCAGCATACAAAACATCCACACCACAACCACAGTTCTCTCATATTACTGAAGAATATCACAGATACAGACCTTTATTCTGACCAGATGCATCATTATGCATATAGAAACATAAAGAGTAAACAGACTGGGAATTATTAATATGGCATTAAATATTAAAATGAAATCCTGGCTCTGGCCAAGGCAAGTTGTTTTTTGTACCTCATTCTACGTTTTTTCTCCAACTTCATTTAATTAATTGATTGTGTTCTTGTAAGACAAAAAAGCTAATATAAAAGCTCCTGTGAGGAACACTGGATCCAGTCAATGAGAACCTCTGTGTACAAATTTGTACCTAATATCTTGATTGACTTTGTCCTGTAGATGTGTAGGTAGTGGTTACTGAAAAAAATCTCATCCTGCTTTATTTCACAGCAAAATACATCTCTAACTAGGGGACTAATTGTAGTGGAAATTGATTCTGATGAACTAAGAAAGTAAACCAGCCCATCAACATAAAGACTGAAGATTGTATTCAGTGAGTTTTAATTCCTGAAACCATACTAAAGATTTACTGTGAGTTGTACGTTTGAGGTTTGCAACAAATACATATGAGATTTTCAACATAAAACACTTGTTTTATGTACACATGTACAGGAAATATGAGCAAAGAGATGAGGTATATGATTTTGTTCACAGGGTGGGCGCTAAAATCAACATTACAAAAAAACATCTCACAGGAGCTTTAATTAGTCTGGCACCTACCCCTCTGCAGCAGTTTTAGGCATACTTAGGCATAAGTACAAACAAATATTCAGTACTGTAAGTAGTGATCTTTGTCACTTTTAAAGCTCACAGAGGAATGTTAATGTTAAATTCAGAAATTTCAAGTTTAAACTCTTCACAGGAGCTTTAAAAGTAATCTATATTTTAGAAAACAAGGCTGGAAAACAGGATAATCTCCCTTATTCTTTTCTATCATTGGATCTGTATCTTTACCAATGCAGATGTGAGCTGCTGTGAAGCTTGTGTAACCCATCCAGCAGACCAGTGCTGGTCTTGAAGCCCTGATGCTTCTCTGGCAGTTGTAGACATTATAGATATCTCCTCTGTACAGCCCCTTCAGGTTTGACCTACAGAAACAAAATCACAGTCAATCCAATGCAGCGCTGTGCAATATTTAAACTGATTTATCAGTACATGTAAAAATTACATTGTTAATTACAGAGGTAATCAAGCATGGGATACAACCAATATGCAATACAATACTCAACACAGACACCCATTTTTTTTTAATACGCTGTAATTTATGGTAATGGCACAGTATTTCACTTCTTATCTTAATAGCCATTTTCAATTCCAGCAGCAGTTAGTTATGCTATTCTGTCTGTGTGGATGATTAGTCCTCTATTATGTTAGAATAACTCCTCAGTGAGCCACAGCATTATAATGAAAGCAGCAGAATGCAAAGCACACTCTCCATTCTTGTAGGCTTTGGGATGTGAATAGAAAAAATGATAAGATAGAGCTGCTACACTGATGTGTTCTTAGACCTACCGATGCAGAACCATGGAGCGCATGAGCATAGCCAGGTTGACCAAAGCGGACAGTGTTATTGCTGAAATATAGCACACTGCAGGAAGAAAGCACAACATCCATCTTTATTTTTAAGAAGATGCTACTCATCAGCAAATGCTTTCTGTAGGTTGAAACAATGCAGCAGTGACTGATTCAACTAAATATAATGTTGTTATCAACCATGGAACTAAAAAGTCATCTCTGCTTTCTGATTTCACTCACCTTCCACACACCACATGTAGTAAATTACTATCCTGACCACTTCATGTTTGTCCGGAGACAGCATTATCTTGAAGCCGGCCAAAAGGTTGGCAACATCTTCATCGACTCCTGATCGTGCAGTCTGGAGCGTTGGCACCACAACAGAGATCAGCAGGAGACTCATCTAAGCAAGCATGAATAAAACATAAAGAAAGAGGTTTAATCTAACATAGCAATGCAATTGTTTTTACGCATGGACCACAGAAAACTACTAATTCTGTTTTGGAGTCCATGTTTTTAAAGATGTGGAAACGGACACTGGAAACCTGTGTCATACTTGAATGCTGGATATTAACTTAGTTTATCTATGCTATCTGTTGATATTCAGAGTCTGGACTGCAGTAATAAGGCCATAATCTGGGACAAGATCTGGTCTACTCTGTAAAGATCTGAGGGGAAAATTTGCATATCCCTTTTGTTTCTGATCAACTGATAGCTGTCTTAGTAAAGACAACGGATGATTTATTTAAGCTTCTATTTAATGCAGAGATGTGGTCCAATCTAATAGTAAATGTATCACTTACCTGATACACAGCTATAAATGACACAACACCAGAGATGGCCAACTTCAGGGGGAAACGGAAAGCTGGATGTTAAAAAAACAAAACAAAACAAAACATTACAACATGAGAAATTTTATTTTAGAGGTATCACTTAAAGTCATGCCCAGACACAAAGCTAAGACTGCAAATTTACCTTCCTCTGGTGTGTAAATGTATGACTTCACAGCATCAATTATTCTTTGAGGGAGCTTTGGCGTTTCTGTGCTTGATGTGCTGAAGGGAAAGGTAAACAAAGAAACGACATGCTTTACAAATAGAAGTAAAAATGCAATAGTATAACATTTTAGTTGACAGAGGCCTGTGCTGTTATTGCTGAAATCTTTGTTGTTAGCACACTAGAAGCTGTCGGCTGCTTCTCCGACATTCTTTATTTTCTTTTATTTCTTTCCATTTTAATGTTAATTTAGAAAGTTGAACTTTTTTTTTATGTAGCATTGATAAAAAAAAATCTTAGGGCAATATTTTGAATACTGTTAGTATGTAATTCTTTCTTTTAGACCAGGGGTTCACAAACTTTGCCATGCCAAGGACCGCCATGTTAACCTCACGCCAGATGGATTTTTTTCACACATCCATCTGGAAAACCACTTATACACAGCGTTTTGGAAAGGGCAGAGCATTTGAAAAAAACACTGGGAGAGTGATTGGATAAGCGTTCTGTCTGTCACATCTTTATGAGCCAATCAGAGCAACAAAACACGTGACGTTGCAACCAGCAAGCTGCGCCCCTACCAAAGGAGTAAACTCCATTAGAGCTGCATAACACGAATCATGGCAACTGTAGACATGTCAGTACACAACTTTTGTCGTTTTTGTAAAGAAAGTAACTCAATGCTGTTCTTTGTTCTTCTTTTAACGAAGAAATTATGTAAAGTTCTGACAAAAGTGGCGCTTTAGCAGCATCCACGCTAATGTTTTGTGCCATAATTGCACCAGCCTCTTGATGCTGCTCGCTTACGTCACAACTCCGCCGCTCCCGAAAGTACTGATCCTCGTTGCTGATTGGTCCTGTCACTTTCTAACCAGGCCCAAACGGTTCAGACGGGAGCTTTGCAAGATGGATTCGCCAGTGAGAAACACAGAAACAGGCGAATCCATCTGCTTTGCAAGGTTACTGCCATGTAGCATTAGCCTCCACTGGGGACCCTTCTTACAAAATTTCCTGTACATAATGATGTCAAATTTAAGAATTAAACACAATACTTTTCAAAATATTTATTTTTTTCATCAATAATTAATTATCTTCATTTAATTCAGAATCAGGACATGCTTTATTGGCCAAGTATTCTTGCACAAACAAGGAATTTGACTTCCGTTAGCTTTGTCCTCAGTGTACTCAAACCAAACATAAATATTTTAAAAAGGGGGAAATAATATACATTTAAATTCAAATATATAAAAGCTTTTATTAGACATTTTACCTATGACATACACAAGCCTGTGTGCACTAATGGTACAGTTGCAAGAGTGCAAGGATTCTGAATAAATATAAACAAAGTATAAAATATGTAACAGTGTGAAATGATGGTGAGA
The DNA here is from genome assembly GCF_018320785.1 of Cheilinus undulatus. Classification (NCBI taxonomy): domain Eukaryota; kingdom Metazoa; phylum Chordata; class Actinopteri; order Labriformes; family Labridae; genus Cheilinus; species Cheilinus undulatus. The sequence goes on along the minus strand of NC_054873.1, from coordinate 23,213,234 downwards.
TTGTGCAAAGGTTCAGGAGGTGAAGCACTGTTTAACAATTAATTTTAATGTCTTCTCATAAATAGTCTTATCTCTAAGCGTACTCTTCTTTTAGAAATGTTTGATTCTAAGAGTAGGCATGAAGCTACGGTTTAAATTTTATAAACAGTACCTGTAAAAAGTATTCACCCCCTTCAAGTCTTTATTTAGTAGATGCACCTTTGGCTGCAATCACACACTGGGTCTGTGTGGATAGGTCTCAATCAGGCTTGCACATCCAGACATTGCAATTTTACTCTATTCTTCTTTGTAAAACTGTTCACCAAACAGTGTTTGTCTGCTGGCCGAAATGAGTTTGTTTCAACAGTGGCTTTTTCTTTGACACTCTCCCACAAAGCTCACTAGTCTCTTTCTTGCCTGGTCTCCCCCCGCCCCCCAACGGACCTGCTTTCCTCCGATTGGCCAATTTTCTGGAGGCTGGCTTCCAGGCGGGACTTAATGTTTTGTGCCTGCCCCCTCCTATATGGCTAATTTGCTATGCTAGTATTTGAACCGGTCTGACTGAGGAAAATATGGCGAATTTTGAATTTTGATATTTTGGAGAGAGAGGGGGAAGAAAACCAGCAGCAGCAAAGGATAGAGCAGGAGGTATCTGTTTGGTAAGTGTTACTGTGTTGCTAAATGGCTAAGAGGCCTTGTGGGGGCAGTCTGTTCCACTTTGCCGGCAGCACAGACAAACCAGTCAGGAGATCTTATTGCGATGACCTCATCAATTTGCTCCCTGTTCGCTCCATCGAAATCTCGTCTCTGGAAGATCTCGGAGAGATTCCCAATGAACCGTTTTCATCAGTTTACACTCTAATTCCAAGATTTCTGCCACATGCGTTTATCTTGCGCTTTGAAAATTTGCATACGTGGAGTATGGACACCCAACATTGTGACTTTATATTTATGTTTTAAAAATCGGAAAAGTATAATAGCCCCTCTTTAATCTTCATGGTTTAATGGTAGCCAGGAATATTGATCAACCAGTGACTGGACCTTCCAGACACAGGTACACATACTACAATCACCTAAGACACATTCCCTGCACTCAGTTGATCTCCATTTCACTAACTGTGAGACCACTAACACCAAATAGCTGAACCTCTGTTGAAATAAGTCAGTCTCTTTAAAGGGGGAGAATATTTATGCAATCACTTATTTTACAGTACATATCTTTGTTTAATTGGCATTGCATTGTAAAAATCCGTTTTCACTTTGACATTAAGGAGTTTTTTTGTGTCAACAAAGCTAAATTGCATTGACCATTATTGATTTATATAATCCATAAAAGGGTAAGATATCCAAGGGGGTGAAAAGTGACACTCAAATCAGCTGCTTGATTCTGCCTAGAGTGGTGTGAGTTATCCCTTTTAGAATGGAAAAAAAAGCCTTTAAAAGAACACATAGGTTTTTGAAATTCAGTAATTATCTAAAAATAGTCATGTTAGAATGTTGTCACAGAAAAAGTTCTGAAATGATTTTTAATTTTGTTCCATTCGCTCACATCTTCCATCCAAATTTCTTCAACCCCACTAGCACCCCTGGCCGCCACTCCAGGGGATGTGGACCCCCACCTTGAAAAACACTGTTAGACTACTACACACGCTGCTATGTTTCAGAAACATCCACAGCCTGTAAGTTAAAGTTTACTGCTCTCAAACACCCTGTAAAGCAACATCCTACAGAAAAGTTTAATCCAGTCCTTTTATTTTGGAAAAACAGACCTCCCTCTGCTCAGCTGTATTAAAAAAGGCTCATAAGATTTGGCTAAGGAAATGCCAAAAGACAAACAAAGAACATACAGCAACACAGGTGTGTTACTAACATGAACTGCAACTCTCACCTGATCTTTGACGGCTTCTTCTTTAGCATTTCCTTCACATAGTCTTTGTAGTAGCTGCTACTGAGATCCTGCCAAACAAAGACAGTGATGATAATGATGCGTACCAGATTATAACATACATAACATTTAAACAGGCTGGGATAGTGTGATGAAGCTAAATGGATTCATCAGGGCTTTCATATTCTTAAACTTTCAGCATTAAATACTGTTTTGATTTCAACTTTAACTTTATTATCCCTTTCTGACTACAAAAAATACAATGTAATAGTGTTGCAAAAGCAGAATTTATGGTGGAGTTGTTGTATTGAATTCCATTAGAATGCACAGGTGGTCTTTGTGTTATGGCTGATTCTGTATATTGTTAAAAATATTCCTGCCAAAGGGAACGGGAAAGAAGGGGGGTAGGGGGCAAACTCCAGGCAATCGCCTCACCTCAGCTTCGTCACACCAATGCTGAGATTAGCATCACATAAACACAGCATTGTCTCTTGTCAGAGAAAAAAAACAAGGCAACCTTTTCATAATCTGATCTCCAACATAACCTAAACCAGTTACGTCAAATCTACTTAAAATGATTAGGCAACTCTCACACTGCTTTAGACTTCACAATTTCCCTTCAGCCTAGACTGCGTGAGCACAGTAAGCCCCTTCTTTAGCAGGCAGCTTATAAAAGATTCATCACGTGCACGGATTCAGGAGAAATGTGCGCTTTAGAGAGTTTTTAATAGCTCAGGCTGATGCAAACTTTGACTACTTATCAATAGATACAGTTGTATCTAGGTTGTTATGTAAGCAGGTCTAACAACAAGTGCTACAGGGGCTGCCCGGTCCTAAAGTAGGCATGAAGGAGAGAGTATTTTCAGATCAAACTTACCTCGGTGGCGTTGTTCTTTTCAGTACCCTTTAAGCCCTTGAATAGAAGCAGGGGATACTGGAAACTGAGGAATGCCAAACAAGCTATTTGTGGCAGGCTGGAGAAAAGGGAGTAGTGTTTGTATATCTGAAAAAAGGATGAAAAGACACTTCAGATCTCCTAGCAACTTATTTTAAGAGTTTTGAAGTAGGACATTGTAATTTAAAAGCTAATTTTATTGCCACAAAGCAAACACAGAAACCTCTGTGAGTCAGTATACATGTGTCGACGAAGACCCAACATGAAACATGAGCAATTAAGACGCCACTAACAAAATTTCAGCATGGTACTTAAGAAAAGTCACCTCTTTCTCATTTTTAACATCTTTGTAATTCCATGCTAGAAATACAAACAATAGCAAATACAATATTCAAGAAAATGCATTGTCTTACTATGATGAAGCTCATTCTTGCAGATCAACTCAATGCCCCCTGTAGCGTTTGGTGTGTGGCAGGATTATAAAGAGAGAGACACTACAATAAAACGACAAACCAGCCAAAACCTCGGTGTCTGTCTTGCACACCCACTGAGCCGATTAACTGTGACAAAGCTTCCTGATTAAGACCAACCGACAGTGGAACTAATTGTTTTGAGTTGTAGCCATTCATCAAGCCCCTCCATTTGTCTACAAACCTGGCTAAAAATCCTGATATTCATCTTTTTTAGTCTCATTGTACACACACTACAGACTGCCTTTGTTAGGTTATCAAGAGGATTCCAAACCAGGGGGTGCCACAAAGCAAACAAAGGTAAGACCTTTGTAGGACTTAGCCAAATGGGATGCCCATGGAGGTTGAAAAAATCATGGTCACTTGTAAATTAATCTGTGATAACCATATTTCATATTTGAAATGATTGCCACTCTTACCAAAGAAACACAAAAGAAGTTTGATTTTATCATGCTGTAGGACAATTAGCCTTTTTCAAAATGTAAACCCCTTTCTTAAAATAGAATTACCTTATTTTTTGCAAATTTAAACAATGTGGATGTGCACAGAGACTGAAATAACTTTAAGGGAAAAATAATTAAAGAACTGCAAAAGAAAAAAAGGTTAAAATTGGCAAAAATGGGGCAGAGAAAAAAAAAATTTAAAAGGTGGAAAAAAAGTGGTGAAAAGTGATTACAGAAAGGCAAAAACATTTGATAAAAGCTGCAAAAATTGGTTAAGAAAGGCAAAAAGGGTTGAGAAGTGGTTAAAAAGTGGTTAAAAACTAGAGAAAATTGATTAAATATGGCAAAAATGGGTTAAAATTGAGCAAGAAAGTGATGAAAGGGTGTTAAAAAGTCACACGAGTAAGTAATTTGAACATCAGAACCCAATTATTGCTTGACAGACTTTTCAGCTCGAAAATGAAGTAACTTGAAGCCAGGATGCTAGCACTGATACTACTGATCCAACACAAAACCATCGATATCATCACTGCACCATGAGCCATCAATTAGGGCCCATTCACTGGATTTTTCAGGGGCCCAGGCAGGCCCTGTCTGATCCAACAATAGGCGACTCGTCCGCCCCAAAGATCTATGATCAAAAACTCATCTGAGACACCTCACAACCTCTCAAAGAAGGTCTTGCATGTTTGATTTTTTCCCTGACTTTTAGGCTGCCTTCTACTTTTTGTAACTTCAATGACATTGACAAATGAGAGCACAGAGCACTCTGCATGTGCAGCAGTCACTAATGTAAACAAACCAAATGGTAAAATGAAAGAAGGGAAATAAGGATTCTGCTATGAGATGAAACTATGAGATGGAGGAAAAGTTTGTCATGTTCTGACCACCATCCCTGCCTTTATGAAGGGTGATCGAGGGACTACCATGACAAAGGTAAGAGAAATATTTGTGAAAAATAGTAACTAGTGAGTATCAACAAAGACAGTATTGTACAGTAAATACATTTATGTTTATAATTTTTATTTGGGTAGTAGTCTAGCCACGTCCCTCTTCCATACTCTGAGTATGATTTGCTGAAATATAATGCCAATATAAATGCGAAAAAAAAAGGGATGCTGCAAAATGATGCACACAGTAGACCAGAAGTTCCTATAGATATATTACTCAAACTGAACATCTGTATGATGGCCAGGGAAAACATTCCAAGATCATAATTATTTAAAAAAATTAGACACTCTAAGTCAGTTTTAGGTAATGAGTATAGACTTATCATGTTGATCATTGGTAGGACAAGAGCCAGCTTTGTGATATAAAAAACTGGACTTCAGGCTTAACAGACCAGACTTACCCTCTAATCTTAATTTGTGGTACACACACCCCAAAATAAATCAGCTTTGTCAAAGGACTAATCCCTAGAAATTTGGCAGATGATACTTAAAGGGATACTTCAACATTCTGGCAAATTTTCCCATTGCCATAATCCCTATAGTCTTAGTAATATGTTCATTACCTTTAGTTGTCCGTGCAAGCTATTTTTAGATCGGCGCTGCCGAGTTAGGGGCTGCTGTGCCAACTCAATGGAGACAGACGGTATTTTTGGCTTTCCCTCATCAACCTCATCAAATACACAATCCAACAACTCCAAAACGCTCTCGTTGACGAGTTATGACCCGTACTTTCACCACGCTATGAAATAATAACGTATAATTATGTAATATTACAACACATGAAGCAAATAACTACTTTCCGAGAAAACCACTGGGCAGAGTGACACAGTGTGGCAGTGCCGTGGTAACACGTATTTCTGGCTTTGCATTTAGCTTTAAAACATCTCCATCTCGTAACGTTTCATGATTACTTCATAGCGTGGTGAATGTGCAGGTCACAACTTGTCCACGAGAGCATTTTGGAGTTGTTGGATTGTGTATTTGATGAGTTTGATGAGGGAAAGCCAAAAATACCGTCCGTCTCCATTGAGTTGGCACAGCAGCTCTGAACTCGGCAGCGTTGATCTAAAAATGGCTTGCACGGACAGCTAAAGGTAACGAACCTATCTCTAAGACTATAGGGATTATGGCAATGGGCAAATTTGCCAAAATGTTGAAGTATCCCTTTAATAAAGAAAGTAAGAATCAATCCTGGAACATTTCAAATATTTTCTGCCTCACAGAAGCGGAAAAAGATGTGATGGAAATCATGAAAGTAGTTAAAGTTCTTACCAGAGGATCTTTTGGACAATCGATTTTCTGCCAGACCAGAACCCCAAAGTGGGTCCATGATAAAAGGCTCCCAAGTACATAGCCGACTTTATTATGTAAAGTGCCACATGCCAGGAGAGGGTAGTATAGTGCGGGGTAGTAGAAGACTCCCAGGATCAACCAATATTCTGCAAATACAACGAAAAAGTGTGAAGAACAAGAGTGCCTAAGAGGACATGCTGAATTGAATTCTGACAGCATTTGAACTTTTGAAACTATTTTTGCTTCATTTCAACTCAATCTGAAATTAAAGGAAACAATAAATGATTTTAGATGCATTTCCCTTGAATTGCTGCTGAGAACTATGTTCTACCTTGTTTAGAGGTTGTGGGGAAAAAGTAGGAGACTGACTCCTTCTGGTTAATCCTTATGTAATTTCATTTCAGTAAAAAGGGCAAACGCCTTACCATGCTTACAATTATGTCCCGAAGTTGAAAATAAAAGACATATGGAAACAAATAATCCAATTACATAACAGGAAAATGGTGAAAATGTGGACAAATTTGATCAGACCAACCTTTCCTTGAGTACTGAAACACTCATTAACTACTAAAAATACTCTGAAGTGTTAGGTATGTTATTTTCATTCTGTGCAACACAAAAATGCTGAAAGACTCAAAACGACATCCTTACGTTTATTCTCCTTGTCTTCAGAGAAGGGGAGGGGGTTTGGCAATAGCACCAGGCCCCAGAGTTTGCACAAAAGCACTCCAAACACAGCGACTGCCAGGCCCTTATGCTGCGTATGGTCCAGGAAGTTGACCGGACTGTGAAATCAAGTGGCAGGTATTTAGAGCCCATACGTTACCAGTCTCACATCTGGATGAAACAGTTATTGAGCAGAAATGAAAAACTTCAAAAGGAAACATACGAGGGGTTTTTAAGTTCAAGCCTACAAACAAAAAATGTCAGCATATCAGATATATAGCAGTGGTAATTTTTCTGCAATTTGAAATGTACTCTTAGTCTTTGGCTAAAATGGTTATTGTTTTTTAGTCACATTTTAGTGATTTTAGTCTAGATTTTGCAGATAAAACTTAATCGAGTTTTAGTCTATAAAAAGTCCTTACATTTAAGTCTTGCTTTTTGTTGACTCAGCCAAATTAAATCAAATTAGTCATCTTGTAAAGTCAATATGAATACAAAACACTTATATTAATTCTCTTCCAATACTGTGGTTAGTTTAGAATAAAATAAATTGAATTATTATATAAAACATATACCTTGAATGCCCTCTCATCTCCTCTGTACTTGTGTTATGACTGATATATGCACAGTCAAAAAAATAACAGATTTTGAATGTCCAGCACAATCATTTAAATCTCTTTCAGTCTCCCTGATGAAAACTAAACGTACTTTTGTCATTTTTTCCAATAAGACAATTATTTTTAGCTTGTTATCCTCCATTCTTCCTCTTAGACCAACAGGTGTTTATGAACATTTTAGGTGAATTTTAGTCAATGAAAATAATGGAGATTTTTTACCGAATGTTGGGGGATGTTTTTCCTGAGGATAGCCATACCTTTGGCACATGTCAGTTTATTATACAAATAAGCCATGGGGAGAGAAAAATCCACATCTGCATTTCTCAGTCTAATATTTATCTGGAAAAGGTTCACTGAGGATCCAAACTCTAATGAATGAAAACCTTCCAAAAAACACACACAAATTCACACCTACAAGTTACCCTGAATGACCACAATTTACTCGTCGGCCGCTCTGTACCACAAGGCTCCACTGTTTATTAATGCAGATTACATTTGTTGTATTATAAACAACATGCAAGCTTTTAAAATCACAAAGTAACACATGAAAATACTTCTTATTCTAAATCCTATAGACCATGTTCTGTCACTGGATCACTTGATTGAATGGCTCCCTCTCTTTAAATTTTCTCTATCTAGTGTTAACTACAACCTAGTTTCATATCTAAACCAAAGATTTTTATAAGAATAATGCCATAAAGCCAGAAAGTAAACAGTAAACATAGAGGAAAAACAGATTTTCTGTTAATGGGTGCTCACGCACTCCCTCAAGTGCTTAGCCAATCAGATTCTGCCACAACCTCGTTTGACCAATTATCATGCATCTGTCATATTTTAAATCTATCATCCTTTCTCCTACAGTCAGCCTGTTGTTTTGGCATGGACGCTACAACCCTCCTCCACCCCAGCCACCTCCATTCAGTTCGTTAAGCATCTTGTCCAGATCCTCATAGGTCTTCTGCTCATCTCATCCTGCATACCTGTCCCCTCCTCCAGGCCACCTCAGTGGTTTTCCAGTCCAGCTTCTCAGATGACTACTCCACATCTGATCCTGCATCCCTCATCAACACCACCACCAGTTTCTAGACTTCATAGGGGGGTATCCTATTCCTGCTGTTTGCCTCACTACCCCTACAAGTACATGAAATCATCTCAAAGGAGTTTAATCGCCAAAGACATTGCACATTTCTCTTTCATTAAAATTTGTTAAATAAATTGTTGTTAGTTTCTCTTATTGAACCATTTACCTTTCTATTTAACCCAACATAAGCCTGCACTGAGCACCTTTATAATGCTCATATAATGAAGAAACATACATTTTTTTGAAGGCAGTCATTTTCCTCCTTAGGCATAACAGTCCCTGGTAGCACAACTCTTGTTGTTTGTTATCAACACATGATAATTTACTCAAAATTAGTTGATTTTTGGGGGAGTAGTTGGTTATTTGATTGGATTTTTGCACAAGCTGGCATTTTTGCTTAAACCTGATATCAAATTAAGGGTACTGGAAGTCAATACTAATACTGAAATTGACATCTGAATTAGAACGACTCTCAAAGAAATCCATTGGTCATACATTTCCAAAGATGTGTACTAAATTGAATCTAATGGGATACAAAGCTGTCAGTATGGGGCTGTAAACACTAGCAGTTTCTTTTATTTAAGAAAACATAAAGCTAAAAAAAGCCTCACCTGAGTAACCCTGGCAGTCCTTTCTGTCTGTATCCCTCCTTCATGCGTCTGGCTAACACTGCAAGGATCAACATGACGACGAACTGGGAGGAAAAGATTCATCAGTTAGTTTTATCTGCAGCTGTGGACTCCCTGGTGTCCAGGTCTCAGTCTGCTGGACACTAAAGACTAGTTGATGCCATAACAGGCCAGGCCCTGACTCCTCATTAGTGCCCCCCATGGATGTGGTCTGAATGAACTATCATCAGTCAGAACCACTGACCAGTGAGAGTTCAATGACCTGTCGTGACCTGAGACATGTTTTGGAAACACACAGATAAAAAGGCAGCTTTTCTCTGAATTAGGTCAGTCTGGACCACAAAGCAAGACTGCCTTTATTCAGACATTAAAAAGAGAAAATCAGTACGTTAAATGTGGCATGGGACAAAAGAAAAAAAAAGGATTATTATTAGCTGTTTCACCTCATAAACAAAAGAGCAGAAAAGGAGAACAGAAAACATAATGACTCAGTTTAATAGTGTTCACACAGATGGCACTGGTTGTAGGATTTAAGCATCAAAACCCACGCATTATGGTGAATTTTCCTTGACCGTTATCTGCTGCGTTCTATCGAGGGTAAACTAGACTTGATGCAGAAGTTTTACAAGGTGGCTAGCAAGAAAAGGTCCAGGTAGTGTGTGAAAGTGCAGTTTTGAGTATGTGTGAAAGCACTGATTGGATCTCATATTGACTAAGAGTTCAAATGTACCAACAAAGCCTTGGGGGTTAAATTTCATGGATAAATGCCATCATTTTTGTTGCTAAAAACATAAAACTGTGTTTTAATTTTTCATAGGGAAGAAACCATCATATTTTAATGAGACTAAGTATAAATCATGCTTCATTTCATAACCAGGTATGATAAAAAACCTCAGTGAATGACAACTCATTGCTCTTGTGTCACATTTTTACAACAATGGAGCAGACTTACAGAAATGGCGGTGATACATATGTGGTAGAGTCTGTCATCAGCCGTAGGGTCACATGGGGGGATTACTCTAAAAAAGGGAACAAAACATTCACACATGAGCAAAACAATCAAAGTTAAACTTAAGGCTGAAGGATTTGAGCAGCCCTACACCTCACTAAACCGTTCACACGTCACTGTTAGGGCCATTTGTCACTGGAAACTTTGCAGCTGAAATCCTGCAGCAGAGATTTGCATTTTAAACCGGATTGGTATCAGCGTGACACAGGAAAACAACAAATGCCTATGTTCACGTTTCCAGTACACTGGAAGAGGAGGACTGCTTGGTCATGGAGGATTTTTAGCTCATATTTTAAGAGAAGACCTTATGCATCAGGTACTCTAAAGTAGTAGATTTATTAAGGAAAATACCACTCACACTTTATGGTGTGTTAATGTTAGAGTTGGCGGCTTTCGCAGAGGATAATGTGGCATGTTTTTTCAGCAGTGTCTTACCCATCCAAACAATGTGTGAATTTGTAACCTGGCACTCTGAAGGTAGATTTATTGTGAATTTACAGGAAGGCTAAATAAAGATTTGCAGACTCAGGAGGGGCAGCAGCATGTTTTATTGAGCTAAATCTCAGATTTAACTACAGCTGGGGCCCCTTTAAAGCTTTTTAGAGCACAACTACATGACAGTTGTTAATTTTTTTTACTTTATTAAACACATTTCCATCATTTTTCTGTCATGTTGACCATCAGCTGAGTTAATACATGTAGTATTAATTTCTTATACTCAATCAGAAAATCACAGTATGGGAAATTTTTATAAATAAAAAACAGCAAGATGAGGTAAAACATTTCATGAGGATCTGGCTGCATAATACACTATACTAGTTGCATTGTGGGTACAATAACTTGTATACAAGACTTTAAAGAGTTGTTTGGAGCTTTGCATGATACTATGAGCTACATCTTAACATTTTTGTGGCTAAAACATTTAATGGTGAGTCATTAGCTTGATGAATTTATGCTTTGATTATACTGTCAGATATTTTCTGTCAGGTTTCAAGGGCATAACTTCCTGCCTGCTGCTTCCTCCAGACATGAAAAGGAGACAGCCTCTACTGTAATATGATACATGATATGAACAGACACAATAACTCACACAGAAGGTGACACGGTCAAAGTGTGTCAAGTGACACTGAATATCTCAATGAGAGCTGTGCAGATCTCTGAAAGTTTGGAGAACCAACCAAAACCAAAAATAAACATACTGTTTTTTATCATAGTGATTCTTAGAGATGATATAAGCATACAGCATTAATTTGAGGGACATTTCAGAGTAAAAGTCTTACATTTTTAAATAGATAAGAATGAACTTACTCTGCTTCGATCTTGGATGGCACAGGACCAAGGTCTGGGTACTCATAGTCCACATCTGAATCCATTTTTCTGTCTTTCTTTCTTTCTTTCAATTAGATCCAAAGTTTTAGAAAGGAACCAGAGTACTTTTAAACACAACCTCTGGAGCTACAGTCCACTTCACTCAAGAGGAAATAGTTTCTCCAGAGTCCTGAGTTGGATTGTGCTGCTGCGGCAGAAGCTTCTGCACTCTCCTTACCCTCCCTCACAGCCTGTATTCAGGTGCCCTCGTCCCGCCGTGGAGCTGAGAGTAATGTGACAGGTCCTGGCTGCTGCAAGCGTGCTGCCTCCACCCTGCAAAAAGGCCCTTCTTCAGCTGAGGGCTACCACCACACTGGGAGCCTGGGAAGAGAGTGAGAGGGGGGCAGTGTGTGAAAGGAGGGAAAAATGTGGAGATCTGAGCGACCAATCTGCAAGGCCACCTGCGGCTTACTGGGATTACATCTACTTTTGGGGTGGTGTTATAGAACCTGTGGCCCGTGCTTGGAGGGGTCAGGTGTACAGGGTTATAAAACTCATGTGTGGACTGAGTGGGCTGCTGGAAGAGATGAGTCTAGTGCTCCATGATGATAACGGGGAAATTTTCACATTGTTCCCTTTCAGTCATGGATCAGTTACATTTTGGAAAGGTTACCAAAACTAGGATTATGTAAATCACCAGAACAATAAAAAAGTAGCCAAACTAAGCCAGACAGGCAGTCAGACTACAGCTCAGTACATACGTAGCTCTGCCTTCAGCCTGATAAGGATCAAGGAAAGGTTCATTCAACCCAGTACTTTGTCTTTGACAGATACATTAAGATAAAGGCGTCCAAGGACATTTCAATGTGTAGTTTTGCAAACCAGACACCTTCATGTTTACTCTGAAATAATGACATTAAATTCTAATATGCTGTTTTCAAGAAATTCTTACAAAAACTCTGTTTATCGGCGCCTGATAACAGATTATTTCTAAATACTACACCCTGTAAACTGCTGATACGTTTCCAGCAAATACATGAAAGAGACATAAAATTGGGTCTGTCTACAACTGTCCAATGTGACTGGCATTGACTTGAATATGAATACAGTCCTACAATCCCAAGGAGGAATTTCATCCATGCTTAGTCTTCATATTAATAGCTTCCTATATGAGCTTCTGGAACACAAAAATATTCAACAAAAAACATGAACAACTCTCCTTTGTTCAGACTGGTGGTTCCCAAGGTGGAGCCTGTGGCCTGAAGCAATGACAAGCTCAGAAAGACTACATACTCTGTTTAGCACTGATATAACCTGACACGCCAGACAGACTGTTTCATATATCCATAGCATGGGATATATTTCACATCCAATTGGGCAACCTCAAATAGTCTGTGTTTGGGAAGGGCAGAACCACTGAAAAATATTTCACAGGGTGAATGGACAAACATTATTTCTGTCACATTCATTACTGGCCAATCAAAATGACATAACATGATTTAGTGGGCGTGTACAGCACTGGGAAGAAAACTACATAAAGTGTGCTTGACAGGCAGCTAATATTGTTGTTCACTATCAGTGGAGCCAGTTGGTGAATCAAACTCACACCAAAGCCAGTCAGGAGAAGAGCAAAAACATCTTTTCCACTAAGATAAGCTTTCATCGCAGCTCTTTGCTCTCATTTACTAAAGAAGGGTCTAGTTCTGATAAAACTGCCACTATAGCTACAGTCATGTGCAGAAGTTTTTTGGCATGTACGGCACTAAGGATTCATTATGGGGCACAATACGCCTCAACTGTGGCTGGGGCCGCAAGACTCAAGCTCAACACAAGCTGACACAAATATGTGTTGCTATGCAGCCAGGGTCAAGCTCAACAGCCTCTCTTTTGTCTAGGCCCTTTCAACAATTGGTGGTTGTCAGGTCTTTGGGACACCCAGAGCACAACCAGGGATTTGTGACAAGCCTACTACCTGCCCAGATGGTACCCTAAGCCCTAAAAGTGTGAACACTGTAGTTTTTACAACAGGCTGTTTTCTCACGCCCCCGGTAACATGTAAGGGTATCCCGAGCACTACCAGGGTTGTATCAATTGCCCTTCCCATCTGCTGGTGCCCTCAGGCGGACTTACTTGCCACATATACGCCTTACTTCAGCCTTAATTTTGGCCAAAACATGCCTGAAGGTTCTCCAGGGCACTGAACATCAGAGCTGATCACTCACAAATAGGTCATTCATATTTATGGCAATTTCTAATCTTGAAATTGTGAATCTGACTGTTTATGAAAGTTCCTATCTGACATTTGGTCCATGTGGATCTGATGTAGAACTGACTTTGATTTTATTTCTTTACAGACCAAAATTGAGATATATATCATCTCTAATTCAGCTAAAAATATCAGAATATTGTTTTTGGTCCATATTGCCCAGCCCTAGGTTTAACAGTAACAATAATCACAGGTTGCAACACTTCAAAAAAAAAGATAAATTTATATGTCTTATCTCTGTCATATGTTGTTGTGACCTTCATGGCTCATCTAATCCCACCAGGTTGGATATTGGCCTCAGCGGAGTCCAGACTCATGAGTCAGGACAAATCCCTGTTACATATTATATCCTCAGAGTCTTTTAGGCAGCGGGGTTTCCTGCTGAATTTGACAGAATTAACAACAGCAATGTCATTTTAAAGAAGGGGGATATTATCTCAGAGCCTCCAGTGAAAGTAAGCACAAGCATGTGAGTGCTACACAGACAGGAAAAGGTCAGAGATCATGCCAACACCCTTGTTCCAATTAATTTCTTCCTGCAACACACTTAAAGCAACATCAAATGCACTCACATTTCTATTCTTACATGCACCTTCATGCACACACAGGTTGTATAGAGCTTGTGCAACATGTCTGCATTGCTGCACAAGTCAGTTTTGCAACACTGCCTCCATGTCAGCATTCGCTCATTATGCTGGGATTACAGTCACATTTTTTAAAAGCAACAAAAATTTCCCCCTAACACTCCTGAGAAAACATGGTTTCTCAAGCACATAAGCCAGCAAATCAAATGCTCCTGAAGACAAAGCAGCCCAGCAAATAAAGGGGTCAGTGAACAAAGAATGCTTTGAACGATTATAATTACATCACAGCAAGGCAGTTTGATTAAGACAGAGCTCACTTGTATCAGGTTTAGGAAGTCAGCTCCAAAGCTTTTTATGTGGCAAATATTAATAAAACCCTGTGAAAACAAACAGCTTAGTTAACTCATCAACTGACCCACCATCAGTCTAGACCAGAGGCTCTCAGCTAGCCTGGCCTCAGGGCCCAGAAGAGCCTTCTTTAATAAGAAAAAACAGCCTTTCTATCTCAAGATACTGAGATAAATAAGGGATAAAGGATCATCAGGACAAATGGAGTTAAATAAAACATATGGATGTGTGTCTGCATAGAGCGTCCATACATCGTAGATTTGCAACCCACTTTTGGGTTTCTACCCTCCAGTTGAGAGCCAACTGTCCAGACAGTAGGGATGGGACAAATAGCAACTGTATATGGCAATATACAGTTTTGATTTGGTGGCACAATCATCACATTTCTGGTACCAAATATAAATTATAAATATAAATATTAATTTCACCTTTTTAAAGATGGGGTATAGTGCTCAGTAAATCAGACATCTTGACCTATCATTATATGATTGTTTTGTAATATACATCTATTAAATATCCATGAGTGTGGGCCACAAATTCCATCAAGTATCTAGAGCTATCCTGTCTCTCATAACCTTACTCAGGCCTGCCCGCAGAATTGGCTGGGCCCCTAGAAGCATTAGTGCTAGCGCCCTGGCCAACAGTTACCTCATTTAGGAGCTGAAAGTGTCTCAAGCTTTAACTTGGTTCTGTTCTTCAAATGATTGATTCATATCACTGTATGCCCTTTTTCTAACTCCCTCCCCCCATTTTTGCCACATTTTTTTCTTTTTTTTACATCTTTTAGCCAATTTTCACATCTTTGAACCTATTTTCACAACTTTTAATCTGTTTTTACAACTTTAGTCTCATGTTTTGCCATTTTTTGCCTCTGTAACCAATCATTACCCCCTTTGACCTGTGTTTTGCCACTTTTTGCCATGTTTAGACCCATATTTGCCACTTTTTAGCCACTTTTCACAATCTTTTCATCCATTTTTGACCCAATCCTATTTTTGCTTCTTTGAGCTAATTTTTGCCACTCTGTATCCACTTTTTAAACACATTTTTCTGTCAATTTTTTCCACGTATTCTTGAATTTCCTCCAGGATTAATAAAGTATCTATCCAGCTATCTATCTATGCAATTATTTAGTTTCCCCTCAAAGTTATTTCAGTTCCTTCTACCTAATTCTCTGGCATTCTGTTTGTCCACATCATAACTTATCTATGAAGTCTGACATTACTTTCCAAATGCTTTAGTCAGTGTGCCCATTCACACTGTAAACATTACCAGAAAAAGGTAATTCTGTTTTAAGAAAGGGGGTTTACATAAAGATGCTATATTTCAATACAGCATAAATAAAATTATCTTTTGTTTCTTTGATAAAAGTGATTATTATTTTGGTTAAAAATCAAATATGGTTAACACTGATTAACTTTATAATGGGCCATGGTTTTCCTCACCTCCAAGGGCCCCAAAATTGGCTGGGCCCCAGAAAGTTCTACCCTTATGGGTGGCATTGTCCTACTTCACAACATTATCAGTATAAGCAAAGTAGTAGGCTACTCTGCAAACTAATTCAACATGAAAGAAACTATCTCAGCCTTCCAAATACATCAGTTCAGATCTTTACAGCATAGAAAGTATTGCATATAAAGTCCTGTAAAATTACTGAGTCTACCTTTAAGAGTTTTTGGCTCATCCTGGCTTTCAGCCTTTCTCGGTGCTGTTGCTGTCCTTCGAGGAAGTAGCCCACTCCATGTAAGAACTCTGACTGTGAGAGCAATTCAGGGGAAACCATTTCATTTGTTCAATGGGCATTAAGCTGTAAGAGAATACATTCAAGTTGCACCGCTTTATTTCGACAAATCAGACGTTTTTGCAGTGATGTGGCAATTAGATCCATGATCAGGTCATTGTTGGCCCACATCCCAGTCCTGAGCATGCTAGTCTCGTTTTGTCATCAAACGCAACTGCAGACAGATTCCCCGGGTTCGGTTTCATCGTGGACAAATTTGATGCCTTTGAAGTTTTGACTGATCTTCCGACAACAAAGACGCATTCATTGTGAGCAGCAGCAACAGGTAACAGTCACCTGTGCCCCGTGCAGTTGTCCTTAGCTTGCATTTTATTAATTTAATCGACCCACTTATACTTTTCTCACGGAATTGTTCCTTATTTGCGATAAATGTAGCCACACACGGTACTTCTATTGGGACTGGGCTAACTGTCAGCTACACTAGCTAAACAGTGCACACCTGGAGATGTTTGCTTACTTACCGTGCACGTGCGGGTGTGCTGCAGCCTGTAGCCCCAGACAGGTGCGGGAGATTGGATAATAAAGCAGGACAGAAAAGTAGCTAAAACTCTTTTCAGTTAGCGACAAAAATGTAAGTAGACTGCCTTTTTTTTTACATTATTGCCTTTAAACATTACAGCTTTCAGTACAGCGCATTTTATTTTGATATAGGCCTAATTACCTTACCTTGTGTTCACCTTGTGTTGTCCGTCTGTCTCTTGGTCTGGAGAACCTTAAATGACCGAGTTTCCATCACTTTTTTAACCATACACCCTCAATAGATCAATAATTATCTAAACATAACAACAATCTCAAGAGCAACTTTTCGTTTTTCTTGCAGACCTCACATGTGGAGTCTGGTCGGGACTTTGACCTGGCTATCTTGTGGTGGGAACATCATAAAATTGCTGCTGCGTGCGAAGTTGTGAAACATATAGAAGGCTGAGTTATGTGATGAAGTTTAAGTTAAGACTGAGAAATTTCACCAGGCTGTATAATGAAATAATAGTCAAACCAACGCTAAACCATTTATATTGTGGTGTCTAATAACATCTGTAGCTCTTAAAGTAGGTGACTGTCAGTGTTTTAGCTGTTTAATGCATGCAACCTTCAATTTGTCCAATGAGGTAAGGCTAAAATTAGAGGCTGAAGAGGAAGTTGTTAGAGCATTAATGTTAAATACAGTACTTGAATAAATTTTATTCATATTTGATATTTTCAGCAGTTTTGTCACAGTAGGGAAGTCAGATTTAAACTTGGAGTGTGAGGTGGTTGTGGTTATGAGTCTTGATACTGAAGTCCGGTAGGGCTGGTGGAAACTTGTAGATATAACTCCATGGTAAACTTTCTCCTCAACTGAATAGGCTGTAACTACAGTACAAAGCATTTTTATTGACATTAATGCAGTTACTTCACAGGATAAGCATGGCAATGTTAGCAAATGACCACACAATTAAGGGCTCTCTTTGAAATGGATGTCCCACTTTGCAGTTGAAAACCCTTTTAGCCCCTTGATTTATTTTCCCCAAATACTAGTCATGTTCCCAGTTGACCACATCAGTTTATTTGGCGGATTGGAAAGCAGAGTGAGAAATCGGTGGGAAGTATAGTGGAGAAGCTACAGGTTGTGCCTGAACTTGAGCTGCTAATTAGGAGCTTCTGCACCTAATTGCGACCTAACCCCTAGGCTATCTGCACACCATTACCTGACTCTTTAAGCCAGTTGTTCTCAACTGGTCTAGCCTCAGGATCCACCACCACCCTTTGAATGAGCAATTGCGACCAAAATTTCTTAAAATTTGCAACTTGAATTTTTTCACTAAGTATATCAAAGTTCTCAGTATATATTGATCAACACATGACTGAATAAAGAGACAGGGCAAGCATGTCATTACATAAACACTAAACCAACATGCAAGCATACTTGTTTTTTTTTTTTTCAAATTCACCTTGATAAAGCATACATTTTGTTTTTTCGGAAAAGTCTGAGAAATTAACACATTCAAATTATAAAAAAAACAGCCATGTTTACCCAAGAAAAAGAGTTAAATAAGTTGAGATCGAGAGAAAATGACCAAAATATACTCATAATCACTGAAGAACGGTTTAAAATCAAATCTATTGATGTATGTCTGCTTATACCATCCATACATCATGGTTTTTATGTCACAGTTTTTTCCAGGCACACCTTCGCGACCCACTAAGAATGGCTCCGGGATCCACTTTTGGCTCCCAACCTTCCTGTTGAGAACCATCTTGACCTCAGGATTTTATAGGAAAAACTTATTTACTTACCTGTGTTACTTTGTTGGTCAGAAGATTGTTTTCCTTTATCAAATATGATAAATTATAACCATGCTGAAGCTTTCTTTGGATGCAAGGTGGGTTAGCTGATGTTCACTTTGTCCCTTCATCCAGACGGACCCTTTGTAATTAACATCATTACCATATTTTATTTGTGAAGTAGTGTGACAGTTGAGGAAGTTGAATTAAAGCCCAGTGGCATCACTGCACTATAAACACTTTTTCCTAATGGCTAGTGTTGCACTGTGACTGTACTCTCCATGTGAGTGTTGTGGTTTTCACTGACTGTCCCTGGTGCCTTCCGGGCTAACAACGACAGAGAAATAAAGTAGAGATCTATTTATCTCCAGTTTAACAAACCTCTAAATGTCAACCCCTCTTTTCCCCTCTGAGATATGATTGAATCAGTTGTAGTTATGGACTTGAATTAGATTCTTGAAGTATGCGCATATTTTTGGGATGCTCACAGCAAAGGTTTGGGGCAACATGTCAACCATTTCCTCTGTTTTCAATCTTACTTTCCACACCTCTCCCTCCACCCAGTTTTTCCCAAATCCCAAATGGCTCTTCGATTTGGTACCACTTTGGTGTTGAAATTAGAGAAATCAAGCATTTTGACCCATGATTGATTTAACTGCACATTCTTTTTTCCCCAAGAACTGTTGGACTAAATCATTTTAGTCTGAGAGTATCAATAATTGTACATAATTCTTTATTTAAAACTTTATTTTTGTAGACAGTCAAGCAACAGTTCTATGACTTTTAATATGTTAAATACTGAAGTTTTTTTTTTTGCATAAAAACCTGAAACACAGTGTTAGTAGTCTTCTGTGATTTCAATTAAAATAGAAATAATAATAACCCTTCTTTGTCAAAATATTTCCCAAATAAATCAAACTCTTAATGGAGCATGGGAGCAATAAAGAAAGTATAAAACTGAAAGATTAACCTAATTTTACATAATATTACACAACCAGGTACTGTCCTTATTTTTTCCTTATTATGTATGTCCTTATCTCTCTGTGTGGAGACTGAATGGTACACAGAGCCCTGAGCAATGTCACCCCCCCCCCCCCCTGCCGATTTTCTTTTATCTTATCTGATTGGCAACACAGAGATGTGTAGTCAACCACAGCGCCAATATTGGCATAACAGTGAGAAGGAAATATCCTCCCTTCATTCTGTGCTGTTTTGTGCGGGGAGGGGACACGCCACTACAGGAGATGCGCAAAACATCTTCTCTGCAAAGACAAGCTTTCGGTGTGGCTCTCTGCCCTGGCTGCAAAAAGAAAAGCAGTTCAGGTGTTCCTACAGCGACATCTGAGCTAACCACTACCATGCTACCAGGCCCAGGATATACCGGACAAGCCCATCGTAATGATCGGAAACCTGTACTAAAGCAGACCAGGAGTAGAGCAAAAACAGGTTTTCTGTTACGGGAAGCTTTTAGTGTTGCTCTCTGCGCTTGCTTTAATAATGACACGTTGTCTAGTCCAGACAAAACTGCTGCTGCAGCTAAAGGCCTTTGCACACTGAGTTTTTCGTCTGAATTTTATGCTTGTTAAAAAAATCCACCTCATGTTGTTCTAATCATGTTTGCACACTGATGCCAACATTTTTGTCTGTCATTTTAGACAGTTTAGATTTTCTGCAAAATTTCACATCAATCCAAGTTATTTGAATGGGTGACTGGATTCAAAACAGTGCTCGCTGCTTCATCCTAGCTTGCACGCCCCCCCCCCCCAACCCTCCTCTCTCTCTCCCTCTCTCTTGAACTGAAACCTCACTTTAAACACCAAAGTTGCTCATTGATTATGTAGCTAGTCTGTCAGGATGGATCCAGTGGAATTTTAAAGGACAGACGGAGCCTCAGGCTCGCAGTATGAAACAGTTGCCTCATTCTACAAGTTTTTGCTGTGAAGGCAAATAAAAATGTATCGGACTCAGTGTGTAAAGACCTTAAGTCCAAGCTAACAGCTCCACTAGCAGGCCTTGTATACAACCATAACAACCTGTAACTATCACATACACATGCTGAAGCAGGTCAGCAGAAGAGCAGCTTTATCGTTTTCTGTCACAGAAAGCTTTCCGTGTTGCTCTCTGGGATTGCTTTAGTAAAGGAATGCTGTCCATTTCTAACAAAAGTGCCACTGTGGGTAATTTGAGCTAATCGCTCCACTAGCAGGCATTGTATACAATCACTCACACAACAAGTAACCCTTTCCCCCTTAACTATCACACATTCATGCCGAAGCAGGTCAGGAATGCTTGTAGGGTTGTTTTATTCTTTATGTTAAGCAGAAGTGTGGGCCTGTTCAAGTAGAAAGGATGCAATGTTAAAGCTATATCTGAGGTATTTCTAGCAGTGGAGGCAGCCATTAGAGGGTAAGGCTCTAATGGCAATATACAGTTTTGATTTGGTGGCACAATCAAAACTCTCCATTTGACCTCAGTTTCTCTGTAATCCTTAATATTTTGTTTAAGTTGTGCTCTGATGTAAAATAACTCAAAAAAGCAAATTAATCATGTCACGAGGAAAAGCACAGCACAATAATAATTAACCAGCTGACTCCGGTTTTTCTTTTTAAAGCTGAGTAAGCAATCTAAAATGATGACTTTCCCTTTAAAAGAGAGTAAACGAGGTTTTAAATGGTGTTCAGTACAAGTTGAACACAGTAGCTGTTTTCAGCCCAGTCTGGTTTTGATTCAAGAGTCCTCTGATGAATAAAACAAATGTAATTGTATCTGTTTTAATATTCTGAAGTTATTCTTTCATTTTTCATCAGCTGCTCCATAAATATTAAAGATTAATTGATGGCAAGGTCGATTCAAATTGAGTAATATTGAGAAGTATTGCCTCAATATTAACTCATGCCTCCTGAAGGCCTCCTGGGTGCAGCCAGGCTAATTACTGGGGATATATTTCTGCGGCTCAGCCTGCTGCACTGCCTCTGTCATAATCAATGAGCCTTGTAACACTCAATTAGAATCTAATTGGATTTGTGTGTGTTTGAGGTGGAAAAACATGTAAATTTGAGCGGACATGAAAGAAGGGCTTATCAGCGTTGACAGCTGTGATGAAGTTGAATTTGGTCGGCCAGTTGTAAATTTCAGAAGCATTCTGTCAGTGTCAGCATATTTCAACAATCCCCCCACCCCCCAAAATACACAGCTGCTGCTCATTTGGCTTCGTTAAAACAGATTGGACTTACATGAAAATGCATTATCAACAATGTACTTTGGCACAAAGCCTGGGCTAAAAAAACCTAATTTTTGTTCAAATGTACCGTTTGTATCACCACATACAGTTTGATCCTGGTGGAATAAAAAAGTTCATAAGGTGACTGAAAAGTTACTCATAAACAAAAATAGTGCAATTTGTTTGCTTGAACTAAACAAGAACAACAAAAATCTTTAAGAAGAGACTTAATTTGTGAATGGTAAAAAAAACTGTTTTGCAAAAGTCTTAGTTATGTCAATACTGAGCTAGCAAAGCAATGTTGTGTTTATCTGTGCTGTGTAATTGCATTGCCATGCTAAGATGGCAAAGACAAAGGGGTAGAGACCAATTTATTGTACAGTAACTTAAGAAACATGAAAACAATACATGGCCTGCCACAGTTACAGTGGTTTCAACTGGTGGGCTTTCAGAATGTTGCAGGGTGGCCCATTGGGGGTTTCAGAAAGTCTAATCGCAAATCTCTGGTCTAAACTGTGCTTTATATTAAACATTGTGTACTTGTAAATCCAACAGACTTTTTTTTTCAGTGTTCCTTGGTCTCTTCAGAGTTTAGACAAAATATGCCACACAAAAAAATATCTACCACTAAAATGAACTTACATTTTCTGGTGTTTTGTTCAGTTAGGCCCACTGCACCTCCAGAGGGCTGCATCACAACTCTCATGCTAGCTCTTACTGCCCACCATGACCACTGCGACACTCTTTGTCTTACCTACCCAACCACATGGCCACCTTCGGCAGGCTCCACATGCTCTGTACAGAATTAAGGCTAATGGAAATAATGCAAATGGTGTTTAGATACACCCTGTTGGGGTCCACTCTTTCCACCCTGGCCAGTTAGTGCTTTGCAGTGTGGGAAATAGTTCGCAAGATAGACCGGTCCAGTGCTTACACTAGAATTTTTCTTAATCAGTACAGCATCTGAGTATTTTAGCCTTACTGATTTCTTGCATTTGTACACTGCATATTGAGTACTACATGTTGGCCAAATAAGAAGATACTGCTAATATAGAAGAATTTCAAATACTGCACTCTGATTGGCCAGTTAGACGCAAGCTAACCCTGACTGGTTGTAGATTCATACAATTTCCCTGATGAAGACTTAATCGTGTTGAAATACATAGACGGATCCCTGTTCAATAAAGGATTTTTTGTACATCCCAGTGCCTTGGATGTTCAGTTTTGACTTCCATTTTTTTACTATGGACTTTGTTTGTAAATAATATGGACATTTTTTTGTTTTATCTGCATTATTAAATCTTAGGAAATTC
Organism: Cheilinus undulatus; assembly: GCF_018320785.1. Lineage (NCBI taxonomy): Eukaryota > Metazoa > Chordata > Actinopteri > Labriformes > Labridae > Cheilinus > Cheilinus undulatus. The sequence continues at coordinate 23,190,215 of NC_054873.1, read as the reverse complement.
TCTTCTTGGTTTTGGAACTGAACTGAAACTACTACGTTAAGTATCTGCTAAGAATTTAGATAAACTAAATCCTTATTAAAATGTGTTTAAACTAACAACTTACAATCCATGAAAAAGACAAATGAAGGGAGGTTTCTGACTGCAGAAATAATAAATTCTAAATTTCCTTTGTTTGATAATGATCATTTTTAGGAAAAAGCAGGACAAATTTCAGAATAGGCACTATTTCTATGTCTTTTTTTTTTTTTAATCAAACCTACTTAAAATTTTTGTCTTGATTTAATATAAGGAGCTGATCCAGAACACTTTCTGTCCCTATAATGGATTTTGATAATCTGCTTTTTTATTAGGTGGGCTTACATATTGCAATATCTTTTATGATTACATATAAATGACCACTGGGGGACAAAATCAATTTGGTTCGTTCAGGTCGTTTCTGTTTTGATATATGGCTGTTATTGTTGTAGGCTAGGAGTGAAAGATTTATTTCCCTGCTTATGAGTGCTGAGGATGGGATGTTTTATCTTAGGAGCCAGTGACAAGTACAAATCTTCCTGATAGTTATTAAAGTGGTCATGATCACTTTGGCACAGACGTGCTGGTGTGCAACGCTCAGTCTGTCACATTCCTGATGCGATGGCCTGACAAGCGCTTTAAATTTATGATGGTAAGGCAGGGTTGAGGTTGAGCAGCCGTGTAATATCCTTGTTTTATAACCGTTCGGAGAACACCTTGGTAAACACAGTGAGCACACTTAAGAATTTAATTTGATTTTCATGATCTGTTTATCTGTAATGAGCTTATATTTCGGTGTTTTACTGGAGGAGTAGAGATAAAAGATATCCACTTAAACAGACTAACCACTTTATTAGACACACTTTTCTGCCATATTATGTGGATCTTTTTTTTTATACTTGTTAACCAATTATGGTAATAATAACGCTGAGTTTTCCTGCAGTATTTGGTAATTAAGAACAACAAATTACCCAATATCAGGTGCTTATGGCTTGCTTTAATGTTGTTTGAGTATCATAACAGGTAAAAAAAAAAAACTATGGTCAGATTTTTACTAGAATCATCATAATTTAAAATTCTGGTATTGTGGCCGTCAGTTCAAAGGTGTGTCTGTAATAACCAGTTCGTCTTGGCTGTGTTTCTGGGTATATTTAAATGTGGTGAGAGAAAAACGATGAAACATGGAGTGTAAAGCAAACAGGGAGGATCGGCTCTCTTATTACTGTTGGTTGTTTACCACTCAGTGATATGGTATAGGTGTTTGTGTGTGTGCTGATGTCTCTTTTAGTTGGGGTGTTGTATATGTCAGCGTGATAGATGATGTCCTTGCCATGGCCTCTATTTTGTCATTCTGTGTGTGTGCGTGTTGTTTGGGTGGTCTCTGTGATCATGCATTTAAAGGCTTTGGTGATGTGGGTCATGTGTGTTGGATTATTGGTTTGTTGTTGAGTTTCAGATGTTTCAGTCTTATCTCATTAGCCCTAAACCTGGAGGTTAAAAAGTTCATTCATATTGATGTTCCCTATATGACCTCTATTTTTTCATGAAACCTGATGCATTGTTTGTTTTTGCTTTTCAAGAATACCGTTTAATCACTTAGGTGTGAGGAAAAAGACAAATGGTTAAACCTAGCTTTTGAACATGCCCTTTTGAATCAGGACGACACAACAAATGTCTCATTATTAGAGGAAAATGAAAGGTGCTGTCATCCATTTACACTGAAATGGCGCACACACGCAATTTATCCCAGAAAACGTACTCTGAATATAAATTTTCTCCACAAAGCAGCATGTCCTGTCTCACTCTGAGTGGTGATTTGCATTTCTTACATCTCAAGAGTTTTTAATTATGTAAAGAAATTTTACCCCAGTACGCCTCACATAATTGCTGTCAAAATGAGAGATTTGCCAAGTTGTCCCAAAAGGGCTAATTGAGGCCAGAAAATAATGATTTGTGTTCAAGGTTTGTTCCCAAGGCTCAAAAAAATGTTTACTGTGTGTATGTGTGATTCCATATTGAGATGTTTGTTTCTTTTCTATTATTTTTTTTAAGAAATATCAAGTCTGCCTCTGTTCCACTTTATTCTACCAACTAAACAATCCAGCTCTCAAATCCAGTATTTTGCTCTCTCTGATCACCAGTTTTTAAGCATTTTATCCAATACTTGATAAAGAAATGCAACATATTGAATGTTTTATGTGTTTTCCATTCCTGAAATATTTAGTTTCTCTGCTATGGGGTTTTTAAATGTAAACTCTGGTTATTTCTCGTGGCTTTTGGCAGAGCATCGTCTGAGCCACAGGGCTTGAGTCTGACCACTTTTCAAAAGAGATGATGCCTCCCGGTCTGCAAGCGTTAGATTTTTTCTGATGAATAATGTATTCATGGTGTGAAGCTGCAGACGTGTCTCACTGTGTGTTCAGAGATGCTTGACTTTCACACGTCTCTGCTGGAATGAGGCAGAACCAAGAGCTTGTCTCAGCTATCAACAGCTGTGGGGAATATTCTGCTTTGCACAAAACAGAGAGAAAAAACATCAGCAATGTTTGGATGTTTTTTCTAATATTGGCTGTATTGAAACCTACTGATGGCAGCACAGGTGGAATAATGTCTGATAGATTTATTTTTAGATATTTTTATTGCTGAAAATATTGTACACATAAAAAAATGAAGACTACTTTTAAACATGCATATCATGCACAGCAAAATATTTTTGACAATCTCAAATTTTGTTTAAATGTTGCTGCAAAATGTTTATCTGAGACAGTTACATTACAATACAACACCATAGGATTCAGTATGATGCAGTACGGGCAATATAGTATAAATTTTTAAAATTTATATAATTAATTTCTGTAGTTAACAGGCTTTCCAACAGTATAAGATTTATTACCAAGAAGCATTGTTACTACAAAGAAATAATTTACGAAACACAAATTGCCTTACTTTTTGTTTTAAGTTTATAAGAGCTTTTGTTGTGCAGGAGTGAAGTGTGTCATGTTTTGATGATCATTATGATTATTCTTACAACAACAATTGTCCCGGAGTCAAAGCTGACTGAGTTTTAACTCAGCTAAATCAATATTAAGGACTAAATTTGCTTCCTTTGATAATATTGGCACATGAAAGAGATGATTCCTTATCAACCTAGCTGTTTGTTCTTGCTGGTCTCCATCAGCAGAAGGATTTTGACCAGGAGTCATAAAACATTCCTGTTTTGAGGTATGTTACAGAAGCGGAGATAAAACACCTGATAGTACAAAACTGACGGAAATGAGATAAGAGAATGAAACACTTTGATGTAAGAAAATAACTTATGCAGTCATTTTCATAACCTACTTTCATAATTTTTCACAACCTTGCATACTGTTCTCCCTGCAAAGCTAACGTAACACAGAAAGTTTGTAAAGATTGTACTTTGATTTCCACTGTGAGTTTCTGAAACATGTCTCCTCACTTCTGTTCATCTGAATGGATTTCACTGATCGCTTTGAAGACGCAGAAGTGGTCAGCAAGATGATTTGTAAAAGTCACTTCACCACAAATGGCCAAGCGAGCGATAGCCTGGGTGTTCCCTCACACCACGCAGGTCTCCTGCAAAGATCACTCACACCAGACTCCATTAGCAAAAGGCTGCTCTCCACATGTCACTGCCTGAACAAAGACACACGTATTCGTCCGACACGAGAGGTGAAACACTCAAAGTCATAAATAAGGATTCTGTAAACATACTGTGACACAAGAAAAGGCTTGTGTAATTTAGAAAATACAATGTTGTGTAATGCTGAAGCTGGAGTGTTTGCTGTAAGGGGTTTGCAGTGTTATTGTTTTACCATAGTCTTTCTGATAATGGAAGGTGACGTGTTTTATAGTCGGGCTTAGATGATAAAAGTGAGCGCTGATTCGCACAGACAGCAGCTGATTCTCAAAGAAACATTTGTGCCAATGCTAGTGTTTGTACTGAGTGTGCTGTAATTTGATGTGCTGTAGGGCTGTGCCCGAAAAAACAAAATTGCAAAGTACCACAGTATTGTTTTTTTTATGTGATAATGATTATTCCACCCCTCACACCAGTGCAATAATGAGTAGAAATGTCCTTGTATTTCCCTTAAATTCTTATTATCACAGAATGTAGATGTTTAGCAAGAATAGGAGCTGGTGCAAAGGTTGGTTATTAAAAACAACAAATTATCCAATGTATGTTTCCTTGAGCCTGTGTATTTTTTTGTTGCCATTGTATTGAGACAGTATTGATATTGGATTTTCCCCCTTATAGAATAGCAGTTTATATTCTAGTATTGTGAAAACCCTTGAACTGGAACTAGAATGTGAATTTTGAGTTAAATAGTTTTAAATCAGTTACTCAGTTACTCAGGAAGCTTTAAATTATGTAAATTATGTAGAGCACTGCAAAGTAAGATAGTCAGAATGTTTGGTACTTCAATACTTTGATTTTTTTTTTTTAATGATATAGTCTCTGTTATTTTTAGGGAATACAGCAGTGATCCTCTGAGAGAGGCCTGTGGACCAGGTCTGGCCCACCATTGCCAGTTAAAGGGATACTTCAACATTTTGGCAAATTCGCCCATTGCCATAATTCCTATAGTCTTAGTTATAGGTTTTTTTCCGATAGTTGTCAGTGCAAGCTGTTTCTAGATCTAGGGGGGCCGATATACCAGCTGTACAGCTAACACTATGGAAGCAGACGGTATCTTTCGCTTTCCCTCATCAAACTCATCAAATAATAATCCAACAACTCCAAAACACTCTTGTGGACAAGTTGTGACCTGTACATTCACCACGCTATGAAATAATCATGGAAAATTACGAGACAGAGATGTTTTAAAGCTAAATGCAAAGCCGGAACTACACTCCAGACAGGGCTGCTGCACTGTGTCACTCCACCCAGTGGTTCACTCAAGAAATAGTTCAGAGTATTTGCTTCATATGTTGTAATGTTACATAATTATATGTAACACATCCATCTGGCGTGTCAGGTTAGAACTTGGGTAGTACTTTCTGGGGTCTTTAAAGATAAAATGCACACCAGCAACTCCAATATTGGATGTCTTTATATCCATTTTGTAATCCATTATTTGATTGTCCCTTCCACTGGTGGCACATACTGTCACCATATTGTCCGTTTCCCACAATGCATTGTGACTGGGCTGTGACAACCAATGGCAGGCTGTTCCGTCGTCACGTCCTTAGAAACTGGAGAAAGGAGCCTGAATGAGTCAAAATGGAGAGAAAGAGAAACAGAGAGGCTGCGAGGTGTTTCTCTGTGACGCTGCGGACAGAAACTGCTTTGAATAATAACTCAAATTCCCAAAAGCACAAGGACTTTTTCTGTAAAAATTTGAATATTTTAAAGACTTTTCTTCATAAAATAAAGATTTTTTTTCACTTGTTGGTTCCTGAGACGAGGGAACAAGTATGGCAAAAAAAACCCTTAGTCATTATTGTAACTTTGAGTTTTAATTGCCTTTTAGTTTTTTTTCTTTTGAAGCCCCATAACTTTTTTTTTTTAAATTCAAGTGACATTGCTGCAGCACACATTATATTAAAGCCCAGGTTGTCCTGAAAAAAGGATGTTTAGAGCTTGACTGTGCTCAGCAGGGATGATGTTTTACAAGCTTTTTAAGACAAAAAGTCCAGGTGGGAAACAGTGGTTAAAAATATATCATAGGGCTCAGACGGTTCAGCAGATACTGATATTAACAACCAATATTTTGGCTATAAAAATCTGGATCATCTGTAAATAATAAGTCATTACAGATTAACATGCATGCATTTTAGATATTTTCCTGAGTCAACAATGAAATTGAGTAGGTTCTCTAGGAATTTCCTCTTGGGAAAACCGGCTTTGTTATCCAAAGAAAGTAAGAAAGTACATTTGAATCTTGAAGCAAACTGAAACTTACACAGCATAGGAAAACCTAAATATGCATGTATTATTTCACTGTTTGCCCACTTAGGGCTTCCTACATAGACTTTTTGCCTTTTCTTCTGGCTCTCATTCATGACCCGTTTGAAAGAGCTTTGTGACCCACTTTTGAGTCCCCACCCACCAGTTGGGAACCACTGGTCTATAGTATCCCAAAATACAGAGGCTAAAAGAAATACTCTTATTCATGTAGGTGCAAAGGACAGGAATGAGCCCATCCAAGTAAAAAAAAATCTTGCATACAGTTTTAATTGGAACATTGGAAATGTATATGTACAGAGATGCTGCCTATGTTTTTATGCAGTTTATATGGTTTCTAGTAGTTTTCTTGCAGTTCTTTGAATTTAAAACAGTAAATGACCAAGTATTGGGTGCCTGCATGGGATTTATATTTTTGTTGCTGTTGGTATCACCATCAGCAGTATTGAAAACAGAAATCAAAATTGTTAGAATTTTACTACAATGATAGTGAAGTTTTAAATTCTCGTATACTGTATTGGGATACATATCGACTTATGTTGTATGATGACTATACCATGCATCATGTTCAAACCCAGCCCTAGTGTGTTATTGTTATTTCTGCAGCTTAACCAACAGTCAAACATTTAATGACCCACATAGCAGACATGACATCATTAATTATTTAACATTTTATACTTTTTGGGAACATCTGCCAAGTATTATGTTGCTACATTTGTGACAATGCTTTCCATCATGTGTTGGTTTTGATATCCACCTGCTGTCACAGTGACATCATGGTATTGACTTCCCCATTGACTTGCCATGCAGAACTGAGTCATGTTTCCCGGAGAGGATTGATGATAAGCCGGTGAGGAAACCCCTGTGGGCATACTATGGGCAGGGCAGAATAAATCATGTCGCCTTTTTCCCCCTCTTTAATATTCTGAAAGCTGCTCCAAAGATTGTTCCTGACACCCTTTTCATAACATTATAGTTGCCACCTCCTTTCCCTAAGCTGCTCACAGTATGATTGGATCATAAAAACGCCTCTCTGAGCTGAAGGATTCACACAGCTCTCTTTCACGTGACCTAGACCTTAATTAGTACAGCAACAGATTGTCATTTGCATGTACGTGCCCTGGTGAGTAGGTGGGAGGTGGCGTACATATAGAGGGGGGAAGGTAGGGGCTCTTCAGGGCCAGTGTGCTGAACAGACCCTGAAGGTAGAGTCGGCTCAGAGGTGTTGTTATTGTAGATGATGATAATCAAGAATTTATCCGGTATGATTTATTTTTGGAATAAAATGATTTTTTTGTTGTGAAGGTGCAATAAACAAATAAATTATGTGGAATTTGACCTCAAGCTGCTTCCTTAAATCGTTCCACTTCTCTGCTGTGCATTACCTTTTCAAATTTAATTCACAATTTTACAGTATTTGAGAGCTAAAGCCTTTAATTTCAGCCATTTGATAAGCACACCAGCTAACAGAACTCTACAAAGTGTCATTATTTTTCAAAGTGTACCCTGATCCTTACAAAAGACCCGCCTCGTACCTGCAGGGAGTTCGGTCCTCATGAGAACAGAGCCGCGCAGCGCTGTGAGACGCCTCCTTTCATTTAGCAGGCAGCGACATTAAGACGTGACACGCCTGTGGCTGTTTGCTGTAAAGAAGAAAAGCCTTCTCTGCAGCTTTGTTCTAACTCCGATAAAACATCTTTTCTGTCGGATCAGGTTGTGATTTTGTAAGGTATTGGACTGTGACCATGTCATGAAATATGCTGTACTCCAGAGTATTTCTTCTAGCTTGTAAGCTCTGAATTGAACTGGAAGAAGAATATTAGAACAACAGGGGAAAGTATTTATGACAAGGTGTTTCAATAAATAGGCACGTAGCAACTATAAAGAAACATGATTTATCCGTTATTTATGGGAATCCAAATCTTCACTCAGGGATATAAAAACACTGTATGATTCAATTAAAGAATGCTACAAATATGAACAATTTAAATTGATGACACACAATAAAATCACTGTTTTACACACAGGCATTGAAAACAAGGGAATTATTTGCTGTGACAAATTGTGGAAAATTGTGATTCAGTCATATATCATGAACACAGTGTTGTGTCGTATAGTTTTGTACCATACTGTATAATGTGTCACAAGACTTTATGCAGTTTTAATTTGGGTAACAAAATACATGGCTAGAAAAACAGCTGATACATGTGACTGGCACACGGTGAGATGAGAATAAGTCAAAGCAGCCACTGAATCAGAGTTAGAGAGTAGCCAAAAGCATCACCATAAGTCGTCTCTGTGCTAGTCTGCGAGCATATGTTTGCCAAAATATTCAATTTGCCTCACGGAGGAGAGATATTTTGCTATACATTTATTATTTCACATCATTATGATTATCTATCATAATGTGTGGCCCCGATTTGAAGGCGGAGAGGGTCTGCTACATTACAAAAGCAATCACTATATAAAGGCTGTGTGCAAATAGTAGTAGAGGACCCTGGTTTCAGTTGTGTTGAAAGTGCTCAAGCCTCGTGCGCTCAAGCCCCTTCCCATGTTAAACCAGTTTGCAGTTGGTTGTTGGTTCAGACGAGCTGTTATTTAGCACAAATAACTCTTACTTCCACTGTTCTTCAACAACTAGTGACCACACACTTCAAACATCATAAATATAAAACATTATTTCAAGCTGAATATATTTTATTCACTTTTTTCTTTTTTATATTTATTTCATGAATTTAAAACAGAAGATCTTTTTTTGTTTCTATGTTGCTTTTTAATTTAAATCATTTTGTCTTGCTCATTTTTTCTGTGGTGTTCAATACAGACCCTATCAACTATGGCAGGTAGTTTTAAACAAAACAAGATGGAACAAATCGTTACTGTCACTACTGCCAGTTCAGAATAGTAAATTCTTTTCCAAAATAATGCATTTGGGACTTGTTTTTTCCTGTTGAACCAAACCTATACCGAACTGTGACCCCCCCAAAAAAAGGTACTAACCTAACCGTAACACCCCTGATCATAACATCCATATTTTCTCTTAATAAAAAGATAATCAAGCTTGTTTGATTGAGTTAGGTTTTTCACAACTAGTTTGCATAAAGAAGAATCCCTCTGCAGTCTGTGTTAAATTTGTTTTTGCAGATCATTATCTGTATCATTTGTCAGTTGTAGTTATATTGCTGGCCATTTTAATATCACTCACCATCACTCACACTGTTATTAAGGTGGTAACTCGACTCATGCAAATGTTCTCTGCAGTGATTTGCATTCACACTGCTGACACAGATCAATGCTCCATTGTCTGTTGTTTGCACCTCTGTCTCATTAGACCTGATTCCCTTGCGTGAAAAAAAAAAACACCTAACAGGTTTTTCTCTGCCACAGCAAATGGAAAAAAAAATTTGGCTTTTCCTGGACTCCATGTTGACCATTCCCAGAGAGCTGAGCTGATTGACAGCTGGAATCCCTGAAAGCCTGGGCTGACATGTTATTGCTCTGGGTCAGAAACAGGCGAGGAGGAGTTAGCCTTCCTTCAACCCCCATATCTACTCTCAGCACTTTCTCTGTTTTTTTTTCTCTTCTACTGTCCACAATTTTTCTGCTTCCTTATAAAATTTCTGGCCCTTCTCTGAATTATTGACCAGTCTGGGGTCCTGTGAGACTGAGCCAGTGGTGTGTTGTCTATCTGCTTCAGCACTGAGCTTTTTTGTTGACTCCCAATACAAAATGAAAACACAATTGGATTTATCACGCTCAGGATGTGAGGTAGAGGTAAAGAAGAGGTTAGTTTTTCCTTTTTCTGGTATGTGATAACAGATAGATACTGGACTGACAGGCAGAAAAAAAAGTATATGAATAAATACATTTCTAATGTTTGAATTTGACTTAATCACACAATGAGTGAATATTATCATAAAAGCGGATAAAACTCTTAAAAAGGTGTTCAGTAGGCTTGTTGTCTAAACTATTATCAAGAAAAACTGTCAAAATCAGAGGTTCTCAACTGGTGGGTTGGGACCCAAAAGTGGGTCGCAGGGTTGCTTCCAGTGAGTCCATGAAGGTTTTTTTTAAACTAGCTGTACCACTTTACTCTGTCACAGTTTTGTACAGCCCAGGCTCCAAACTGCTCTTCATTTCATTAAATAAATCTGATTGGTTGATTAATATCAGAATTTGGGTCTCAATATCTCAACAAGTTGGTATTTGGTCCTGAGGCTTGAGAACCACTGATCAAAACTGGGTCATGTCTCTCATATTCTTGGGATGTATTGATTACTTTGTCAAAACTTGCACTTTGCTGAGGTCAGTCAGATAGCTGGTTATCAAGGATTTCTGCAGATAAAATTCTTAGAAGTACAGCATACATTTCTGTCTTATCAAAAGGCTTTGTAAAGAAAACTTGAAAAATACCTCTCAACTTGACCCTCCTAATTGAGCTCCTAAATGGCTAGACTGACTCAATTTCAGTATTTTTTCAATGCCATTTTAACATCTGTTGCTATTATCTCCAGCCATGAATAATCTTCACACAGGCTGCAGTCGAGCTTCAGAATAAAACCCAATTTGAACATTATCACAATATAAGAATTCTGCATCAATACTTTGCAAAAGTCTAAATGTATCTCTTAAATGAACAATAAATGAGTGGAAATAATTGCAGTTCGATGTTTTTTTTCCAAAGTTGTTGTACCCTAGTAGTCATAATTGCTTCAAGGCTTCAAGTGAAAAAGAAAAAAAACCTATAAACTTACTCCTGTGATGTAGTAAATAAAGATATGTAATTCCTATTGATTCATGCATCATGTTATGTCACCCTAACATAAAGGCCTGGCCTACAGGAAAGAACAGTTTATGTTAAAGCCATCTAATGTTGGGTTTATATAGTTTTTATTGAATAATACATGAAATGAGGCATTTGGAAAAAAAAAAATACATGGCAAATGCAATATTGGAAAAAAAAAATACAGTTTTCCCACACAGTTCAGCCTTAGTGGCTACTCAGTCCCCGGTTTTTATGGTAAACTTTAAATTAGATACTTCTAACTTTTACTTTAGTAGATTTATGAACGATTACTTCTACTTAACTAAATTTTAACCAGAGTAAATATACTTTTACTTGAGTACAATAGTCATGTTGTTTTTCCATCCCTGGTGGGCAGTAATGGTTGTATTGTTTTAAAAGCACAGATCTGTTTTTATATTAAAGGGGTGCATAAATCAGCCTGCATTTTGTGTGTGCATGTCTAGAGGTAGAGTGTCCTGATTCTTGTTGGAATTGAGAGGTAGGGTGAAGTGCTAGTGGTAGATGGAGCTTTAAATGAAGATCTTCTGGAGACACCCTCAAACTGAATGCTATGAAATCTCCCAAAACTCTGGAGATCATTGGCAAGATTTTAAAATTACAGCAACAATATTATATTATAGTTTAATGTTGTTTTAATGCATTATGGCCCTTGTCCCATATTGTCATTGTGTCTATTCATAAAATTCTGTCAGTGACTACTGAAGACCTAACAGTCACTTGAAGGGTTGTCCCACTACATAGATTTCTTCATTAACCCTTTTAACTCTGTTTCACATGGGTAAAAGTTAAAATTGGACTGAGCCATCATGTCACACATACAGAACATCAGCATATTAACTGAGTTGGAGCTCATATTCATTTTTTCTTCATATAAAGCACTCCATATTGTTATACTGTAAGTTTATCAAAAATAAACTCAAAAGTAATGTATTCAGTGACTCTTTCTTGTTGTAACTACATCATTATTGAACTTTAAGTAATATGATTTTCAAACATGGCAGCATTTTAATATGAATCTATTATATCTTGATACCTTCAACTGGTGACCTCCTGCAGGATGATATTCTGATATTCTCACATATTTGCTGAATCACTTTAAACAGACCATTTCCTTCGTAATTTCATAACTCTAAGAGCTGCAGCGTTTCCTGTGTTTTTCCTTTTTTTTTTTTTTTTTTTTAATCATAAGCATCTAACTCTGTGGCCTGTGCCTGGAAACCACAGATGGTGCAGGGGAATGTTGATTCGTGTGGTGCTGGAGGAGACCTTGCTGCTGAAGATGAATGCTGCTTCATTGTGTTTCTTTGTGCTGAACTAATTATTCCAGTGACAAGTGTGACATCAGCCCAGCTTTGAACAGAGGCTTCAACAGTATTGAGTAGCTCAAGGTTGCAGTCTGATGTGACTTTTGATTGGCTTGGATCCCTGCTATGAAAAGCTGCTGCTGCACATACAGAACTGTGTTGGGAAATTACCTGTTGCTTAGGAACCAGAGAGACTTGATGCATGAGAGGAGGCTTTGTCAAGGTCTTTTAATGCATGAGTTCTTCTACAATCATCCTCTAAGTCAAATTAAATCTTAATTATTAAAATGTGTTTAAACTAAATAAGTAATGTAGCTCAATTTTTAGCCTAAATCGACCACAACACCCCCTCTCAAAGCTCTTCTAACATTTTTAAGCTACTTTTGTGCGTCTTAGCTAAAAAGAAAATAAATCTGCTGTTTTTCTTATATTGCACTAATATGGATGGGAATGATAATCCTAGAGTCAGTGTTTAATGTGTTACCCATTCACTCCTTAGCATATTGTTTTTGTTGTTACTTCTTATTCCATTTCACAGCTGTCCAAATGGGTTGTGTGGAAAAATACATCCTCTGTAGGTAGCTGAAGGATGTAAAGGTGTTGGAAAATGACGCCTACATGTTTGTCCCTGGAATGGGTTGTCATTGTCACCATGGTGATTAAATCCTCCTCTGCTAAATGAAGGAGATAATGTTCACACCTTTTTGACATTGGCGTGTTATGTGGAGAATCTTAGTTGCTATAAAAACACTCTGACAACTTTTTTATCTTCAATGATATTTCTAGTAAAGTAATACAACATCCATTGAAAGAAATGCGCAATTTTCAGAAAAAATATGAAAGAACATCACCTTTGCCCATACCATATCAGTTAGATTAAAGGCTGGACCTTGACAAGGCCACTCAAAAACCTTATTTTTTTAAATCCGTTCAGAGGTGGACTTGCTGGTGTGTTTCAGATCAGTACCCTGCTGCATAACTTAAGTGTGCTTGCTTGTGTTCTTTATATGAAATGCTGTTACTTTTACGCCAGATGTAATGGGACGCACACTGTTCACAAAGTTCAACTTTTGTCTCATCACTTCACAGAATATTTTCCCAAAAGTCTTAAGCGTTATAAAGATGTTTTTTTTGGGGGGGGGGGGCAAATGTGAGTAGAGAAATTTGAACTTTTGGTCCGCAGTGGTTTGGGACTCTCCCATGGATGCCATTTTTGCCCAGTCTCTTATTGCTGAACCATGAACACTGACCTTAACTGAGTCAACTTAGGCCTCCAGGCCTTTAGATGTTGTCCTGTGTTCTTTTGTTTCTTCCTGAATGAGCCATCCATGCACTCTTGGAGTAGTTTTGTTTGGTCGCCCAATCCTGGGAAGAATCACTGCTGTTCATATTTTTCTCCATTTGTGGATAATGGCTCTCACAGTGGTTTGCTTCAGTCCCAAAACCTTAGAAATGGCTTTGTAACACTTTCCAAACTGTTGGCTGACAAAAACTTTGTTTCTTTAGATATGGCCCAAAGGGTTGCTTTTTCAGATCTTTAAGCGTACCTGACCATGTCAGACAGGTTCAGTTTAAGTGGTTTCTTAATTCAACAGGTCTGATTGTCAACAGGCCTTCCAAAAAATGTGGTTTATCAGGTAATCCTTGATTTAACAGTAGAGGGCAATCACTTTTTCAAATGGGGACAAGTAAGTTTAGAAAGTTTTTTCCCTTCATAAATAAAATTATCATTTAAAACTTTAATTTTGTATTTAGTCAGGCTATCTTTGTCCAATATTGAAACTAGGTTGATCTGAAACATTTTGGTGTGACAAATATGCAAAAGAATTAGAAACCAGGAAGGCTGACATACTGTTTTCATAGCATAGTAGCCAAAATATTGACAACTCAATTCCTGAAGCCCTAATAAATAAAACCAAATGGATTATGGCATCAAATGGCAGCATAAACTGCACTAATTTATTCAACTGTCTTCTCAATGTCAAGGTTTGATTTACAAAGCATAACATGCTGATTACCTTAAAGCACAAACACAACTATGGCAGCTTTGCACAGTTTGCTCTTGTTTTGTGTCTGAATGTTGAGATGAGCCGTCAGCGTCTCCCCTTTCTGCAAAACGTGCTCATCCTGACCAGGATGACAATGTTTTTGTCTTTTCACCCATTAATGGAAAGCTTTGAGGTAGGTTGTTTTTCTTGAGGTGTAAGCAGTTACTAAGCATATCTAAACCTAAACTGAATTGGTATTACAAAATTTAATAAAACCAAAGGTGAGGTATACTTATCCCTATATTTTTACCTCTGACAAGGAGGTTGTGTGATCGGAAGGGTTTGTTTGTTTGTTAGCAACATAACTCAAAAAGTTATGGACGGATTTTGATGAATTTTCAGGAAATGTCAGAAATGGCATATGGAAGAACTGATTAGATTTTGGGACTGATCCAGATCTGGATCAAGGAATTTTTTAAAGGATTCTGTACTATTGGGAGATAGGGCTAATGGCAGAGGTCTGCGCTCTCAGAGTGCTCTTCTAGTTCTGTTTGTGGCCCAGAGTCAAAACAGTTTGGACACCCCTGCTCGAGATATGCCTTCTAAATTCAGTTCACAACTGTGTTAACATTTGAGTTAAATCAAAGTCTTTTGGCGTTTTTAAGTGCATTTATACAACAGCATCATAATGAATCTCCACCAACTTTGCTCATTCACAACAAGAGTGCATAGCACAGTTGAAGCTCCACATACACACATAATTTGACATGTACACTGCAGCACTGGGCTAGCTGGCTCTGCTGATCCTGTATTGGCTCCTGTTAAGCATTAACCCTGCACCTCTGAAAATGGCACAGAGAGGAAATAACCTCATCCCTCCATTACGCCTCTGCAGTGTTCATAGTGAAGGGGAAACATCACAGGGTTGTAGATATCATAAATGTGAATTGAGCTTTTAACTCAAGAATATCTTTTAAATTTCTTTAGAAACATTTTTTTGTCATAAAGAGTCTTTTCTTTTAATTTCCAGTTTTGTGGGACAGTGCCAAAAACACTAAGCAATAATAATTTTTTGAAATTATCAGTTATCAAGATAATTTTTTTATGCATGAATTAAATGCCAATTTGTCATGAAGAGTCATAAATTTGCAGGCCTGCTTGTAAAGGGAGCACAAACTGTTCAATTACATTAATAAGTCCAACTTCAATTTAAAAAAAAGGTTTTGTAGTGAACAAAACACAGAAAAGCTACTATTTTAATGGAATATCACAGGAGTTATCCCAAATCAAACATTGAAAAATTACCGTTTGATATTATAAAAACATGCTAGAAATTTGCAGGCACAGCAGCAAAGCAACTAATCAGTGCCTTATAATTACATACAGCCTTAAAAAAACCTCCATTCTTGATTAGTGAGAAGATTGAAGGAGTGTAAAGCAAGACTGTCTCCCACCCCCTCCCCCTGATTTGCACCCCTGCTGTGAGGAAAAGAGCCGGTCGAATGGAGGCGGCAGACGCAGTCGCCATCAGTGAGGGCAGCTTCAGAGGAGCGGCAGCAGCACTTCAAATGGAATGTGAGGTTTTCAAGGCATACAGTCATAAATTTTTCATCTGCAGCCGGCTTTGAGGCGGGAGAGGGGGCAGGCCAGCCAGGCTTCTAACAATAAACCCCAAGCTTTCAGAGACAAAAGGTAGACGGGGGAAGGGCACTTGAAATGAGAAACAACAAAAAATCTTTGTTTACAATAGATGAACAAAGAGCTTTGAACAAAGTCAATGTTTAGTGCTGAGAAAATCTGCCAGCAGAGTGGTAAATATCAGCAGCAATCACAAAGATGATGGAGAAGCAACAATTGTGAAGGCTGCCTCAGATAATGGCTGCCACAACAACAGGCACAAATAGATTAATTAATTTTAACATGAAGTTTGCTTTGCAATTCTTGTGCTTATTGCATGCATACTAAAGCATTTTTCTTTAAGGGCTGCTGCATATTTACTATTCTATCATTATTCATGTTCAGAGTATCAGGCCAGATTACTTTTTATTAGGGATGCACAATATTGGATTTTTGCTGATATCGATACCGATATTTAAATATGCTTTTCGGACAAGAAATTTCAGTCTCTTTGGACACACTTTAAGGTTTGAGGATGACCAAGGAAACAAACTTTAGTCCGTAAAAAATGCTTTAAAGTTTAAAGAATGAGGATAAATAGAGAAAAAGACCTCAACTGACCTGGGTCTGTTTGTTCAGCCTTAAACACCACAAATTTATTAGTATATATGAACAAAATTTGCAGTCGATATATGCTGAAATACACAGGTAAAATATTGGGTGTAAATAAGGGCTGAAATGATTCCTCGAATTATCTGAGTGATTCGATTAAAAAAAATTCTTGAGGCAAATTATCTGCCTCGAGGCGTTGCTTAAATCAGTCATGTATCCATACGTCCACGCTGTAAGCCTAGACAGCGCGCTGTGTTGCACGGTGTGCTGTGTTTCACACGGAAGGCTTTTGGGGGGGCACAATACACTTGTCTTTGCTATTACTATAATGTGGTGAAAATCACGAGGAAAGAAAAGTTGATGCAATGATGTTTACAGGCACTTGTCCTGCGTTTTTATGCATCCACTGCCTGTAGCTTCAAGGCAGATATGGCACTACGCCTGCACCTGTAAACCTACACAGATCTCTGAGTTTACGTGCTGCCTGCATGACTCGCTGGTGTGAGACAGCACTCAATTTGTGTCCGCAGACTTCAGGGAATTTCATAAACTTCTCTTATTGACCCGACAGTTTCACAGAACACCATCAGGCTTCACAATTCAAGTCCTGTTTTGCTGCTGTCCCTCTCTCTCATTATATGTTTAATTATAAATCATTTAAAATCAGCGCACTTGATTACAGCATATTTTTCAAAAAGTTTCAGCATCCCGAATAATTTGACCAGACTTATATTGATAATGAATTGACACCAATAAAATAGAAACACGCTATTGCCACAGACAGTGACTGAGACTAAATAGGTCAAAGTTCATCGCCATATAGTCAGGATTCAACAGGTCACAGAGGCAGCTTTCTCCTTCAAGATGTGTTCTCCATGTCAGTGGATGGTCTTGAAAGGTCATATTTTTATGGTGGATTAACTCACAAACAAAAAATGTGCAAAAATTGAAAGTGAACACCCTTTGAAGAATAGACCATATCCCTGTGATCTAAAGGTTCACCTTTCAGACATCATCAGACCACTGTGTGAATGATGGAACTTTATTTGTTGCTATACTGTGAAATATTGAATTCATACATAAAGTAGAGGATGTTAAAATAGTTAAGTGTCCCTTTACTTTAATGACAAATTGGAGAATAAAAATAAACTACAATAGAAGAAAAAAAGTGTTAGCACCAAAAATTTCTTAGTAGAGGATCCATAAAACCCCAAATATGGCATAATCTAATGTAATTATTAAACTTCCTTTCTTATAACAGTAAGAAATGTAAACCGTCATCAGAACTTTATTGCAATTTATTAAATATTTTTTTAGTCAACCTTTTAATACCAATTTTTAATAAAGATGTGGTACATTTAAGGGACCCTGCTTCTATTGTCATTTGTCTAATACTACTTCTCTTGAAAAAGCAAAAGGGACTGATCAAAAAAACTGCAATATTTCTTATTAGAGCACTTGATTAATGGCCAGAAGAATCGATAGAGCACTTGATTACAAAAAGAATCGCTTACTGCAGCCCTAGTGTGAATATCAACAGAAATTTTGATATGTGCCAAAAATGATATTTGCCTTTTTAAACTTTTATCTGCTGATACCGATACCAGACCGATAATATTGTGCATTCCTACTTTTTATAGACTTTTGTTTCCTCAGTATTTACATAAATAATGGCTGGTGGGATATTGAAGGTATGTTGTCATAAAATTTGATGCAAGTTGACTTAGTGTCTTCCAGTTTGCATCGATTTTTTCCACCCCCTTTTGACAAGGCAAAACCTCTCACTTCTTTGCTGACCTTATCCAGTGAATAAGTTTTTCTGTCTTTTTCAACCTTTTTATTTTTCATTTAAACTCATTTTTTACTGTGAAACTTTGCTGTAGAAAACAGATCACTTTGTCTGACACACAGCAGAGTTTACAGGCATTAAACTTAACTAAATATAAAAGATAAATCTTTATGCTGATGAGCTTGCTTGTTTTTGTAGTTCACAAAGAGGCAGCAGAATTAATTTCAGTCTTGAACAGGAGCTTCAAGTTAACAAAAATGATCTTCATAATGCCCCCAAGCTTATATTTTAAAACTCAATTCTTATGCAAATGAGAACGTTTCTTAAAATCCCACAGCAGAGTCATGTCTACAACTCTGACACACATAACCAAACATACAAGTGTGGACTTAGCATGAACTGCAGGCAGACGTGTATTTTTAGCAGATTTCTCTCTGTAGCCGGTATCTCATCAGTATTCTGTAAATATTGAATGTGCACTTTAAAGATCCTGCTGCTCAATGGTATCACACACTCTCAAAATGCAGAAATGAAAAATCTTTGTACAGCTTAACTTCCTCTAAACCATCCTGTCATGAGTTAGAGGCCGGTCATTATCTGTAAGGTGAATTTGAAACATGAACCGGCACTGTGGTGAACGCTTCCTGCCCATAAAGCCCCGTACCTCTTCCCATAAGCAGACAGAGGAGCGCTGTGGAGACCTTTGCAAATTTAATGACTGATTTTCCCGGCACTGCTGGGTCCTTTGGGTGCAGAATCTGTCTGGATGCTAATGCAGCCTGACATCTCCATCCTTGTTTAAACAACCTCATGTTATCTTGAATGGGCTGCTGAAACATTAAATTAAAAGCAACTTTAATACAAAGACCTATCTGAACATCACTGCTCTACTTTTGAGTAAACTCAGATTTCATCCTGCTCTGATTTGACTGTAAGGATATTGTGTGGGAAGTTGTTGGAAAACAAGAGCACTATGCTGCTTTCAACAGGAAAAGTAGCCTGATATAACTGTCATTTAATGTTTAATTATGTTTTTACTTACGCAGCCTCTTGATACTGCGAAGAATTTAACATGTCAAGTATAATTCAGAGCAGTTTGATTTTTTCATACAAAATTTAGTGTCATTTATTTCACATACGCGTCATTTTTCTTAGCAGTGACACCAGCTCTGTGGAAATTCCCAGAATCTCAGCACATCATACATAACATGCCTGCTGAAAAGTTAATTAACCTGAAGTCACAACATTTGTTACAAAATCTCTGATGAGAGGAGCAGTCAGGATTGAATACAGAGCAGCCTCAGTATCCCCTTTTAGTAAAAATACCCTCTCCTTCAAATATAAGACAGTTTCCTTTAGACTCATTTCAAGGGGTAAAAGGTCTTGGATCAAGGCCATTATAGTGAGTATGCTAGTTATTTAAGGACTGTAATTAATTATCTATGTGGTCTGGATTGAAGATTATGACATGAACTCAAGTGTGGACTAATGAACTCGTTACTGCTTGAAAAGGAAATAAGGGAACAGTAAAGGGGTTATTGTTTGACAACAAAAGTTGCTGATGACTTTTGACTCGTCCACTGAGCGGTTCTTGAGTTTTTAAAGTAAAATGAGACATTAAGGAGCAGTGGTGGACTTTTTTATTTTACAAAACTGTACCAGCAGAGAAACATCACAATGCAAAGTGTACTGAATGGACAATAAAGTGTTACTAATCCTGATTATTAACACTCAGCTAAGTGCAAGAGGATTAATAGCTGAGTTTTGCAAAATGGACCTGCAATCTTTACAGTTTATTTCTTTCACTTGGATTATATAACAGAATATATGAATAGATTTTTTTTAATCAAAGTTTAAGAAAAGAGAAAATCTCATCTCATTCTCATGAGCCTCATTGTCTCGTGAGACAAGAGTCTCATCACACCCCTAGTGAGCAGGTATCCTCTGATAATGGCATGGGCTCTTACATACTTACTCCAATAGGTAACTTGGGATCTTTCCTGCTCACTACTCTCCACTAAAGTTTCTCTCATCTCTCTTTCGTCCCGCTGAGTCTCCATCCAGTATGTACTCCCGCTCATAAAAGTGTCCTCTCGTATTCACAGTAAATGGCACATTGTTGCTCCTCAAGTCAAAATCGATCCTTTTAGTTTTTGTTTTAGCTTAGTTTGTTGTTGCTGTGTCTGTCAAAGCCCGGAGACCCAGACGGATAATCACATATGCTGAGGTGGAAGGACACATAGACAGTAGCCAAAAAAATGACTCGCAAATAGTGCAAGATGCAGAGGATCTCTGGGTGAAATATTAAACACTTAAAATGTTTCAACATAGCATACGTTTTTTTTTTTTGGCCTATTTTTAACTTAAACTCTCTAAATTACTCTGAGCAACTGTACCCCATCTGTAGTGCTGAATAGTCTAGCTTCCCTGGCGGTACTCTCAGTGCAACATGTGTAATGGGGCAACACACACTTGTTAATAGTAGCAGCATTACAGTACCTTATACAACCCAACTCCAAAAATACCAAAATATCCCTTTATCTGAAAGATAGAATCTAACTCTAGAAAGGTCAAGTGCAGAATTTTTATCTCCGTGATTCGATGTCAGTTTAACCTCATCTTTCCATTCATCTTACTGTTATTCACAAAGGCCTCTATAAGCAGATATAATGAAGCTGTGAGCCAGACTGACGGACAAACTTGTTTTGAGCGCCATGTTTCCTGCCCTATCAATGTTTTATCCAATTCCATATTTTCAGTGTAGAAATGAGTCCCTTACTAAGAACAGATTTTTGTAACTGTATCCTTACTTTACCTTGTAGTCTTTGACCCAAATGAGAAAACCACACCTGTGTATTTTAATGTCCGATGGATATTTCAGAACAAAGTCCACTGATTCACCCCTGCTAGCCAGTTCAGTGATCTGTGAGTTCTAGCTAAAATATGTATACATGTATGCTGTGGTAGAATCTGGATGAAGCTATGCATTTGTTCCTAAGATTAAGGGTAGCTCGGTGTCACAAGAGCGGTCAGGCCTCGAGCTGAATGAATGGAAGCAGGTGGCACGTTTCCTACATCCTCGCTAAGAGGGATTAGGCCGCTGAAGGGAGAGGGAGCATATTTGATTAGTCTGTTCAAAGGTACGGGAGGATGGAGGCCTGGTCATGTGATAAGCCAGGCATTTTGAGCTGGACTCCTGATTTCTCTTTATGTGTGTGTTTTGTAACACCTTGTGAAAGACGACAGTGTTATTTCAGGAGAGATGGCTGCTTGACTTTCTGGAGTGTAGAAAACGCTGTTCATGCTCTTCATGTGCATACAGTATAAAACTAATATGATAGTTTGAAAGTCAGATAAGAAGAACCTTTAGTTATCCCACAATGAGGAAATGTACCACATTTACAGCAGCAAAGACAGACAAAAAGAGCACACATTGGACATTAAAGAGCAGGAACAGAGATGCAGTTTTTACCAACTAGTTTGTGCATTCACAGAGATAAAGAAATACTATCAGCCAGCGATACATGGGGGGATTCATTCTAAATGGGATCATTTAAACCTCAGCTGCCCCAACTTTGTTCTTTTCTGAAGACCCAAGAGTTTTATTGTGATATATTCTACCATTGACTGTTTTATGATGACTTTAGAGTACAACAAGGGCGGTTTAAAAAGCAAAGGAAATTGTTATAATATTTTGAATTAGTAAATTTCTTTAGCCTGTGAGTACAAAACCCAAAATTTCAAAAGTTGATGTTACACAAAAAAAAAAAAACCCTGTGTTTTCTCCCCTGAATATTGCATATGTCTGCATTTCTACATTTGCAGGCAGAGTGGAGTGCATCAGTCTCGTGGGTAGAAGAGCCAGGAGGTCTCTTGCTGCACCCACACAGCCCACACTATGCTTCTCCCTGGAGGAGAGCCTCTCCATTGAGATCCAGGAGCTGCAGGTCTGCAGTGAGGCAGAGCAGCCAAAGTGTACATCACTAACAAATAGGAAGAAGTTATCTGGGTAATGTTGCGTGGGCTGCTCCTTAGATTGTACATTACACTACAAAGACTGAAGAACACAGAAAATCATCTGTCTGGGTCAAGTTTGAACTCTGTGTTTCAGTTTTATGCAAATGATTTAGTCTTCCTTTGTTAAGAATAAATCATTGTAAATTTTGTTGGCTAAAACTTTAACTAAAAATGTTTGTAAGCTGCCCTTTTTCCACAAGGAACACTAAAAAAATAGAATTCTGATCATAAAAACTGACTGAAAGTTAGTACAGTTTTTTGTCAAGCAAACTAAGATGAGACTAAAGTGTTAGAGCTGAGCTGTTTGACAATCAAAACTCACAATATTTCTCCACTGTGTATATAGAGTTTATCTGCATTTTCAGTTGTTTATTTTATGAGGTATGGCTAATAAAAAATTAGACTAATGCTGCAATTATTGATTATTGAAGATAAAAAAAATTCACTGTCTTTCTATTTCAATATACTCTCCCTCTGCATCAACACACCACTTTGTTTGTGTCTTTTACTGATCAAAGCAGTACAGCAGGTCTTCTTTGGACAGTTGTCTCAGATCATCTTTTGTTCTTTTCTTTTCTTAACTAACACTGACTCAAAACATGTTCCTTTGAGTCCAGATTTAATCTTAGGAAAATGGAAAAGGTAATAGATCAGGTGACTAGTGAGGGTGATCAAGCACTGTGATTTGTTTTTGGGCCAGAAACTGCTTTGCCAAGAGTGCAGTGTGAGCTGGTATGTTGTCTTAATGGAGAGAGAAAACATTTTTCCACAATTATGGTCTCTTTCTTCAGACTTTTTCTCAGTTTTCCTAGAACATGTTTGCAATAGTGGCCATTCCCTGTTGACCCTTTTGGGAACCACTCCTTTAAAATGATACCCGTAATGTCAAAGGACACAATCAACATGGGCTTGAATTTTGACTTGCTTTGTCAGTTTTCTTCTTCCTTGGTGATGATGGTGTTTTCTAGTGCACTGACTGCCATATTGTCTCAGGATCGTATTGAAAGATCCAAGTTTCATCGCATGTAAACATTCGTTCTAAACAATTTAGGTTTCCTTCGTTTTTTTTTTTTTTCAAAAACGTCCTCATAAATTGGCTTGTGTTTTTCCTTTTAATCAGGAGTCGAAAGTCTTTGGACAACTTGAACACACTTTTGTCATGTTCAAATTATTATGAAAAAAATTTGCTGAACTGTGTTTTTATCAATGGAGACCATTTCTGCTATCATTCTTATACTGAGTGGTTGATCATTTAGAACATTTTGTTTAATGTTTTCAGAAGTTCTTGTATGCATGGATGCCCACGATGTTCATCATCAGTGTTCCCCGTACACCTCAGGTAATGTGCCAAAAGATTTGGCTGCTTTCTTGTTCAGTTTCACCAAAAATGTTAAGTTAATGCATAGCTTTTTAACTAACCATTTTCTGACACCTTAGCAAAAACATGCGCACTTAAATCAGTAGCTAGCAGTGAACTAAAGATGTGATTATTGGAAACTGAACAGCAGTTGTGCGTGAATACCCAACCTTTAATAATAACACCCGATGTGATTGACCCAAATGGTTTCATCCTCATGAGTGCAGTCTCATTATTTTTGCTACAAGTTTAACACGTTAATGTTTTTCCTATTCATTTAAACACTGAAACTGGGATGCAAAGCTCTATCTGTCTGTTTCAGGAGGCAAATTCATCTTTAGAAATGTTAAACTCCCCTGAATTCATTCCCTAGTTAACCTTTGAAGTGCAGACAGCTAACATGAAGAGAAAACGCCGTGTTGATGTGTCTCTGAAGTCTCCTGCCTCAATGGAAGAGCAATAAGAAGAAGGTCTGGAAATTTAACTTGTTCTTCTGTGAATGCTGCACATGACAGGCCTCTTTCTGCTTGTTAACGCTACATATATATAACAAATTTCACAGGAAATGTTGACAGAAAAATGTGTGTTTGTGTAAAATTGCTCTGGCTTGATCTTCTCACCCATTCAGGATGATAATTGTCGAGCAAAGGCCTGCTTATTCATGGAGCATGTTGTCTGCCTGTTAAGTGACAGAATAATTACACACTGAGCTGAAAGAGGCTCACAATGAGTGCGAACTGATGTGGAGGGAATACTGATGGTCAGTGTTTTTGAAGCCTCCTCCCTTTGTTTGAGTCCCTGCTTTATTTGCGTACAGCCTCCTCCTCTTTGCGGCAGAGCGATCTCATTGGAGGATTGAAAGTCACAAATTGATGCTCAGGTCTGCAGCATGAAGGATTGGAACTGTTGCTAAGGTAATTTGAATGCTTACTGACCATTAGAGGGCTTAATCTGCGGTCCATTTTCACCTGCTGAATGCTGCGATGGAAGGAACGTGTTCAAAGTGTGAAATTTCAGGATTACTCCGTTTCCCATCAGAGGCCCAGACTGTGTGCTATCACTGGTGTCTGGGGTGTTGGTGGCTTTAGGCAGCATTTGTTACTGAGATTTGACCCGCATCGTGTTGGATTTCTTTTCTATTGAATGTCTTTTTAGAGTCGTCTGCCAAGAGAAATTTGGCAGAGTCTCCTGCTGTCTACAGATAGGCCTCTTTTTAAATAGAAAAGAAAAAAAACCCTCAGGTTCACCTTGAGTTCAGAGCTCATGAAGAGGGAACGCTATTTCAGCTCGCTGCAGACTGAGCTCATCATTCAGCGCAGGAGTCACAGAGGCTTCCTTTAAGCCCAGTTATCTCATGTCTTCACTTAGAGACTGTGTGGGCTCCACTTTAGTCTCTGAATTGCAGCATTTCTGGGAACTGATTTTTTCTTACTCTTTACTCATTTTTAATTTTAAAGGTCCTGTGAGATAACTTCTATAATATAATTTTTTATGTTTTTAACCAATGCTATAGGTTGGGTACTGGTTGAAGAGAGTTACAGCATGATGCAGAAATCGCCTTTGTTTGCATCTAAAGCAAAGATGCACAGTGAGTAGCACAAATGGCTGTTTAAAGAAAAGCTGTTTTGTTTTTTTAAATCAAACAAACAAAATGTGCAAAATCATATGGAATTCATACAAGACAACAAAGATCTGTTTTTTTAGTTAACAAGTTCATTATCTCTAAATTAAAGATGTTTATATACATAAATATATATATATATATATATATTATTTTTTTTATTTTCTTAATTGAGGAGGACAGTGGATAGAATCAGAAACAGGGATGAGAGAATAGGAGAGAAACATGCGGGAAAGGAGCCACAGGCTGGACTTCAACCTGGGCCACCCACATACATGGGGCACGACTTAACCACTAGGCCATCTGGGTGCCACATTTAATGATTTTTTTTTTCTTTTTAAATGGAAAGTTTGCTCCTTTTCCTGAATTAAGATGTTAGCCAGGGTTCCAGTTTAACTGGTGTTGAATTGATATGGGGTTACCTATAGTCCCAGATGTGTTGGTCTGGCAGAGGATCAGCCACAAAATCAAATAAAGAATAGAAATCATGATTAATTTGCTTACTGATTCATCTTGTGCATGTTTCATGGTGTCCATCCTGTGTCATAGTTTTTGTGCTGATGATTAACCAGCATGACATCTGTGGTATATACTCGAGCCAGACTGCTGTTTGCTTCAAATGTGTAGCTGAGGAGGGACAGGCTGACCAAAGAGTCTCTTCTTGCTGATTTTTTTAATGTTCATAGGGACCATTACTGGGCCCTAACAGTCACAGGGCTCGGGTAACTGACCTGGTTACTCCTCTAAACCTTTAAATCTCCCCCTTAGAACTCTTCATCAACTTCTGCAGGGAGACCACAGACAGGTCTAACTTTGTGATTCATATAAGTTGAAAAGGAATTACTATTAATTTATTATTTTCTATAGTGTCATTTTGGGGGTCTTGTAACCCTGCATGAACTGGGTGTATGGTTTATTTGTGACCCAAAAATCAGTCATCAAGATGCATTAAATTCAAAGGTATTTTATGGGTTTAAACTGGTATTTAATGGGTTAAATTCATGAAAATTCATTTAAGTTTGATATTTTTCGTCGGTGTTGTTGATAAATTAATGCAAAATAGTGGGACAAAATAAAGATGTTTAATTTTTGTATTGCCAGTATTTAAAGTATGGTGTCCAATTGTTAACACATGAGTCAGGGTGTCACTTTTAAAAAATCTAATGCATAGTAATGCATAAATTTAATGTTAATAAATGTTGCTTAAATTGACAAATTCAAGGCTGTGATAACCTTTTCATAGCAATTCAATTTGCATGTAGTTTATGAAAATGGTTTCATTTTTTGTATTTTTATTTTCTTAAAAATGAAGGAGTTTATGCCATTAAAGTGGCATTTTAAGGGTTAAATTTCTGAAAATCAATCAAAATGGGATAATTCTCATCAGGTCTCATGTTGAAGAGAAAGTCATTGCAAAAAGTGGGAAACATATTAATGTATAGTATTTTTATTGCCATGTACGTATGATGTCCATTTTTGGACACACAGAGCCGAAGTGTGACATTTTTTCTAAAATCTTATGATGTGGAAAAAAATATAATGCATAAATATTAAAGTTGCTGCTCAGTATTGACATATCAAAGCTGTGATAACCCCTTAACAGGAAATCCAGTTTGCATGCAGTTTATGAAAGTTACTTTAATTTTTTTGTTTGTTTGTTTTTTTCCATTAAAAACAAGAGGATTTTATGCTATAAAACCAGCATTTTAAGAGTTAAATTCCTGATAATTTATCAGAATTTTATATTTCTTATCAGGACTCATGCTGATGATGCAAAAAAGTGGAAAAAATATCATTGTATAATGTTTTTACTGTTATTTAAGTGTGGTGCTTTTCTGGACATGAAGAGACACTCTTTTTAGGGTATTTGAAGGTTAAAGAAATGAAAAAAGAGCGTAAAACAGTGAACAAAGATATGCAACAAATAAAGATCCATGAATATTATTTACATAACACATATTTTTCTGCAGAGTTGGTTCTACTAGTCACTGGAAGTCAGAGCATCACCTCCTTCCTGCGTTACCGCCCCTGCAGCTTTTTCACTTCAACTAGTTGGAGCCTGTCCAGGTGAGCTCACCCATCCACACAAACACACACCCCAGAGTCTCTCTTTGGAAAACAAACTGATAAAGGAAGATAAATGCAGTACATGACACATTTTTGGCACACCATTCACCACCTCTCACCTCCACCTGCCATTTAATAGGTAAGACAGACCCTTGTTCTCAACTTTCTCTAAAATAAGCTCAGTCAAATGCCGTCAGCACTACATCTCTTTTCTGCTACCCTCCTCCTGGTACTGGAGTTGTAAATTTAGGCTCACCTCAGACCACACACCATCATTATGTCTGACTATGGAGGGGAGATGAGAGCCGCTGGCCTTGTCTGTGATTCTGGGGGAGCTCATCATGACGGCTGTGCAGAGCAGCAAGAGGCTGAGACTGTTGGTATTGAGCAGGGAGGAACGCCCCGGGCACAATCCATCAAAAAAGAAGCTGCTTCCACCATGGGAATAGGCATGAATAATCCATGCTTTCTTTACCCTTTCCTGTGTTTCCATGAGTACACCATTAGGTTCTCTGGTGCCTTTTACCAAATATATAACTGCTGTATTTGGATTAGATATGTTTTTAGGATTTATAGGCTTTGTCATTCCTATAGTGACACTAGAATCAAAGCTGAAATATTGTGAAGATTATCTCTCTGAAACTTGACCATTTATTTACTTATACCAAATCAATATGTCATTTAGCTTACCTGTTGTGATTATTGTTGGGATGTAAATTCCCACTCAGAACTTAGGAGATCACATTTGAAGACTAAAATCAAGACTATCTAAATCAACAGTTTTCCCATTTGTATTGCTTTCATAACCTCAATGCTTGTTTTTAGCATTTCATGCTATTTGTTTCTATAAGAGGTCAAACTGAACTGATGTTTTCAATATGCTGCTATAAAATTTGTTTTTTTTTATTCAAGGTGAACAGCTACATATAGTAAAATTTTTAAATTATAAGTATAAGGAGTTGAATTTACTAAGTTTTACAAATATATTTAACATGTAGAATAATTACCATTAATTAGTTCCTGGTTCACTCTTCATAAGTCACCAACCTGGCTGTTTTCAGGACAAATGTTAGACTAAAAAAAAAACATTTAAAGTCCTCATAGCAGATTTGGTGTGCATTAAACAAAGCTCTTTATCCTGTATTTCAGTGTTGCATGGTATTTATGGAGGTGCATGTAGCTGTGAACCTCTATGGTGGGGCGTTATGGGCTCATCTATTGCAAACCTCTACAACAGGCCGACCTTGACCGTGGTGTAGGAAGTGACTTGTAACTCCTATTAGCTTTTGTGTGTGTGGGTGTGTGTGTGGGTGTGTGTGTGTGGGGGTGTGTGTGTTTAATTTATTTATCCCCCTTACCCTAACCTTAAGGGTTGGGTTGCCTTACCCTAATCCTCTTTGAGTTTTCCTTTATTTGTGGTCTGATCAATTTATCCCCCTCAGTAAATTTTTATGTTTTTATTCATAAAATTCTGCTGTTGCGAAAGATAGCCACTTACCATAACATCTGACGGCGAGTGGAAAATATACAGTGCTTAACAAATTTGTTAGACCACCTGTCATATTTGTCTCAGAGACTATCCAGCATCATGAAGTGCTTTAATGTGGGCTCTTTCATTTTCAGTGAGCTCTCCACGTTTTACCATTTTGAGCAGGAATGAGGGATTTCAAACTGAATTCACCCAAATTTGAGCCAGCTCACTGGGCTTCTCTGAGAAGACAGAAATGAATCAAGCATAACATTCAACTACTAAAAATAATTTTTCTGTTCAGGAATGCAAGTAAATAACTATAATTTGACATATTAATCAAGAAATATTAATGTGCTAACTATTTTTTCAAATTTTTGGTAAATCAGTAAATTTGAAAATTCATGGATAACAATAATAATTATATTTTAGCATTAAAAATATCATTTCTGTTAAAGAGCTTCTACATATTGGTGTATTAACCATTGCAGAATCATAAAAAATGATTTTGGCAATTATGAATGCTGTTAATTTAGGGCAGCTGTGGCATAAACCTTACTTTGGTTAGGGTTAGGGTGGTCTAATAAATTTGTTAAGCACTGTATGTCATTCTGATTGTGGCTTGGGTAATCATGTCATTTCCCAAACTCACCGTCAAGGTCACTCCATCAAAGAGGCCTGCAGCCAGATCCTCTTGTGAAATAATGCATGGATATTTAAATTCACAGTGCACACCTACACATGCCTTTCTACACTATTTTGAAACAACTGAATTACACAAATGCATGCTAAAATCTACTTTTTACAGCACACGTTTCAGCCATGTCATCCTTTTTCACACTTTGTGATTAAAACAATCTACAAATTCAAAGCTTTTGTACATGTTTTGTAGTTGTCGCACTAAATTATCTTACTTTTGTACATATGAAACAAAGGCACAGTTGGAAAACACCAGAAATACCATGAAAAATTTTAGTTTTAAAGATTATTTTTTGTTTGTTTTTTTATTTGACACTTTATGGAATTGTAAGGGTTTTTTTTTTAATAATTGTCTCAATCATTGATAGAATAAAGTGCAAACACATAAAATATCCTTAGTTGTACAAATTCCCACGGCACACCTAGACTTGCTTTAATGTACACCATATGCCTCGCCACACCATTTCAAAACCGCTGTTTTATCTAATATTATGTACAATATATATCTGTACACTACATAAACAAATGAGCAGCTTAAATTCAACAGAAATCCATGTGTACGTTTGTAACCAAATCATTTTGTTCACAGTTATGCTTCCCCCCTTTGCACATTTCCTCCAACAGCTGCAGTTGTGAAAATCTCTGTTAGGATCATTATACAAAGCTAAATCAACGTCAGTATGACTGTAGGCAGCAGTAAAACCAGTGCCTCACTGTGGCCTAAACGGAAGGCTATTCACAGCAGAGATGAAGGACTGCACTGGTCATCTCTCAGGTTAATTCAGCCTGAAGCTGGTTGAATAAGACGTGTAAAGATCTCACTTTATGGATGAATCGGGCTTTGGGGGTTTTCTGGTGTGCAGTTCTTTATGATGCTCATAAACATTGATTTGTGCTGTGTTGTTAATGTAGGACCCTCTTGAGAGCTCTGAGCCATAATCACTATTTGTGGAGTCCTGTGGTTCTGTTTTTTTCCCCAACGCCAGATGCTAGCTTCCCTAACCACTGACACCTATTTTCTGCCAGGTGAATTATAGAGTGACTGCTGCTGAGGAGATTTTATACCACAGAGTTGGATTATAGCTTAATAGTCTACTGCCCCACTGTGGCAGTAATATTGCTGTGCCCAAATGCCACACTGAGTTCGTCTCTGTCCTTTCAAACATTTCCTTCTGTCAGAGCATAAATGGTTAAACCCAGCGAGGATGAATACCCAGTGAGATGCGAGGGGAGGTTTACCGGCTCTGGATTCCAGCAATTATAAAGTTGACAAATCATTTTGCTATAATAAGATCTCTGAATATCTGATCAGATACCCAATCTTTCTTGACTTTTCAGTGAGATGAAAAAGATGGACTTAAGCAAAGCTAGGGTTTGATATTAGTTGAATCTCCTCATTGATCTTCTGCCTGCTAGGTTGCATTGAACAGTATGACTAAAAGACTGCATGTGGAGCTGCATAACTTAAACTGACCAGTAGAGATGTGCTGTGATTGCAGATTGGACAGTGTGGGAGATCTGTGGTATGCATGTTCTCTGCCTTCCTCCATTTTGTCTCCTCTTCAATAAATCAGTGATGCTTTTAGGCACTCCTGGAGGCAAAGAAAAACCCAAAAAGTGGAAGTGCTCTGCAGTGGGCCTTTTGGCTGATATTGTCACATAATACTAGTCAAACAGGTCAGTCAGAAAAATCCCCTCCATACTTTTATTCTGCCTCCATGAGCAGTATAATCAATAAGCTCTGGCTGCATCGTGCAGCTGGTGGGCGAGGCCTGGTGCCTCCTACAGAGAGGCAAATGCACAGCAGCATGGGTGCATCCTGTAACGCACTAGTGCACATCAGGGCTCCAACTGCAATTAAGAGAGACACTGGACAACTGTTCAGGCTAAAATGCTTGAATGTGTGAAGCAAATATGGGTTTGGTTAAAGGAAATGCTATTACTAATTCAATGTCTGCTGAAAGGCATTTCATGTCAAGGTTCCACCTTTAACTGTAATGGCATCTTTTAAAACAGTTTTTAGAAGAGTCTCTGATTGTGACTAAGTTTTACGCAGCTCTTAACTTGCTTTATCAATATCAAACAGGATGGTACATTACAGCAGGTCATAACTAACTTTAGATAGCAAGGCAGAGGTCTACACCCCTCAAATCAGGGATACTTAATACCTCTAACATAACTGATAGAATGACTTATGGATGAAACCAAAAAGGGGCAAATTTTTATGTATGGTATTTGGTAGGTTATTGGTAGAAGAATCGATATGATTTTTAACATTCTGACCACATTGTACCACGTGTTTACTCTGAACTGGGAAAATCTGCTTTTATCTTTTGTGCTCTAAACGTGGAATCTTTTACAAAAAAGCAAAAAAAGGAGCACCCTCCCAACACTAAACTAAAAGGTAGGCACACGACCACAAAGGTAAACTGGAAACAGGAAGGTCAGCACTCAAAATGTCCTTTTAAAATGTTTATTCAGGCTAACAGACCACAACGGATGCGTTTCGACTCGTAGGTCTTCTTCAGCGTTGTAGACAAAGAGCGGAAGGGCACCTTAAATACTGGTGAAACGCATCCGTTGTGGCCTGTTAGCCTAAATAAACGTTTCAAAAGGACATTTTTAGTGCTGACCCTCCTGTGTCCAGAATCTTTTACAACCCTGAGACAATTTGGGTCAATTATTTTAAATCATTTTGCCACAGTTTGTAATTGTTTCTCTGAGTAAAATCTTGTTAACTTTGATAATAATCTGTAATTTTACTTCAGTCATTATTATTATCATTAATATTATTATTATTATCCATCCATCTTCTTCTGCTTATCCGGGTCTGGGTCGTGGGGGCAGTAGTCTCAGCAGAGAAGCCCAGACACTCCTTGGCCACTTCCACCAGCTCCTCTGAGAGGATACTGAGGCATTCCCAGGCCAGTGGAGAGATGTAATCTCTCCAACGTATCCTGGGTCTGCCCTGGGGTCTCCTCCCAGATCGACATGCCTGAAACACCTCCACAGGGAGACATCCTGGAGGCATCCTTACAAGATGCCCAAATCACCTCATCTGGCTCCTCTCAATGCAGATGAGCAGCGGCACTACTTTGAGTCTGTCCTGGATATCTGAGCTCCTGACCCTATCTCTAAGGCTGAGCCCAGACACCCTGCCGAGAAAGCTCATTTCAGCCACTTATATTCCCGATCTTGTTCTTTCGGTCAGTAACCACAGCTTGTGACCATAGGTGAAGGTTGGAACATAGATCAACTGGTAAATTGAGAGCTTTGCCTTCTGGCTCGGCTCCCTCTTCACCACAGCAGACCGGTATAACGCCTGCAGATGCCGAAGCGATCTGTCTGTCAATCTCTCGCTCCATCTTTCCCTTACTCGTGAACAAGACCCCGAGATATTTGAACTCCTCCACTTGGGGCAGAGGCTCTCCTCCGACCCAGAGTGGGCAGTCCTACCTTTTCTGGCTGAGAACCATGGCTCCAGACTTAGAGGTGCTAATCCTCATCCCAACCGCTTCACGCTTGGCTGCAAACCGTCCCAGAGGTCGGTGGAGGTCGGTGTTTGATGAGGCCAGTAGGACCACATCATCTGCAAAAAGCAGAGACAGAACACTAAGGCTACTGAACCTGACACCCTCCACCACTTGACTGCACCTAGAAATTCTGTCCATAAAAGTTATGAACAGAACTAGTGACAAAGGGCAGCCCTGGTGGAGTCCAAACCTAACTGGGAACGAGTTCCACTTACTGCCGGCAATACGAACTAGACTCTCGCTTCAACAATACAGAGATCCAATAGCCTGTAACAACGGGCCGTCAACCCAATATTCCCGGAGCACTCCCCACAAGATACCTCAGGAAACACGGTCATAAGCCTTTTCCAGATCCACAAAGCACATGTGAACTGGTTTGGCAAACTCCCATGCTCCCTCCAGCACCCTCGCGAGGGTAAAGGGTTGGTCCAGTGTTCCATGGCCAGGACGAAAACCACATTGTTCCTCCTGAATCCAAACTTCGACTAACAGCCAGACTGTCCTCTCTAGCACCCTGGAGTAGACTTTACCAGGGAGGCTGAGGAGTGTGATCCCCCTGTAGTTGCAGCACACCCTCTGGTCCCCCTTTTTAAAAAAGGGGACCACCACCCTGGTCTGCCACTCCAGAGGCACTTCCCTCGATATCCATGCAATGTTGCAAAGGCGTGTCAACCAGGACAGCCCTACAACAACACTAGTCACTAGTCTCCTTCTTGCACACTTAGTTTGTGAGGATGGTCTGATCTAGGCAGATTCACTCGTGCCATATTCCTTCCATTTCTTGATGATGAATTTAACTGACCTCTAGGGGATGTTCAGTGGCTAGGATTTTTTTGTATCCATCCCCTGATTTGTACTTTTCAACTGCCTTTTTTCAGAGTTGCTTGGAGTGTTCTTTTGTCTTCAAGGTGCAATGGTAGCCAAGAATACTGATTGACCAGTGACTGAAACTTCCAAACACAAGTGTATACAATAAATCATCTGTGTAAAATGTGTACAATTATCTGAGACACATTCACTTCACTAAGGTGATCTCCATTTCACTACTTATGAGACTACGAGCACCAGTTGTCTGGGCCTCTGTTGAATTAGGTCAGTCACTTTTAAGGGGGTGAAAATTTATGCAGTCACTTATTTTACCTTACACATTGTTATCAAGTTATGATTACTTTTAAGAAATTTTTCACTTTGACATTAAAGAGTTTTTTTTTTTAATGATTTTTAGTCAAAATAGCCAAAATTATATTGCCCATAATTGATTTATAAAATCAATAAAAGGGTAAAACATCCACAGGGGTTACTTTTTACAGCTACTATACACCGATGAGTCCATGATCATTTCTTCTTTGTTGTTCCTTCTTTTCAGAGTACACAGCACATATGATTTTAAAAAGGCATTATTATAATTGTTTAATTTTCCTAGATTTTTATCCTGGTATTGTGACACTAGTATCACGTCTCAGTATCACAGTATTACATTCAGACTGTATAGTGTATGTAAGTCTAGTCTGTCTGGCCGCAGTTGGAGCTGTTCCATCTCTGTTTCTCCTGCTCCTACCTGCCTTCTAATAATAGTAGAGCTGTTGCCGCGGTGCAAATGTTGCAACTCAATGTTTTATTTATTTTGTTTGCTCAAATGGATTTCCTGGTTGAGTGTCAGAACCTTAATCTGTAGCAGGGATAGCAGTCGCCCACATCATGTTTTCATTTATGCCTTCAGTGAGTGGGGGGAGTCTTATTATTTTGGATATAGAGAGGCAATTTTTCCCATTTCCACAGACGCCATAGCTCAATTTAATGTGGGTGGCAGATTCTTTGTATATACATATAGAGAAAGCTAAGCATTATCTTTACTTTTTGTACATGTTCTGTTTGATTAAAACGTGTTTTGATTGCAGAAACGGCTTTAATTATGTAAGCATTTTGCATGGGTCATTTGTTTTTGAGAGATATCATGGTGCTTTGCAGTCCACAACCTCAAGGCTGGCTCTATTTCTACACCTCCTGCCTCCACCCTCCACACCTCACTGCACAGGGCTGACTCCAGGTATGCTTGTCCCACTCTTTATGGCTCCTTTTTAATTGGGTTTTCCCCTGAAGTGTTTCCAGAAAGACCATGGGATAATGTATCAAAAAACCTCCAAATCAAATCAAATCAAACTCTCCCGTGTTTTCTCTCGGTGGCTTTAACCTAGTAGGGGAGGGCAGGGCCATGGCTGACGTCCCAGAGTCATGGCGGGGAGCTGGAATCTGGGGAAGCAGTATGTCTTCCTCTCCTCTCTCAGAGCGCTCTGTTTGTTGCTCGCTTTCACCGTCTGTCACGCCACAGAGCGCCGTGGACACACACTCTCTTCTCATACATCTTTCCATCCTGGCTGCAATGGCTGAAACCCTCCCTCACACTCAGCTCTTCATAAAGGAAACATGTCATCCTTCTCTCCTCACATCATGCTAAAAAGACCCTGCTCCCCCCAGAGGGACCTCTCCTCTTCCTTTACCGATCGATCTACCGAGCCCTCGCCTTCATTCATCCACCTATCTATCTATCCTCCTGTCTTCATGCTTCGCCATTTGTCTCCAGTCTTTACCACACATCTCTTGCTTAGCGTGGATATCTCAGTGGCTTTCCATAGTAATCAATATAGTGTTCCTGTGCATTTACAATATAAATAATGTATATCACCAGGCTTTAAAATGCATTCAGAACCTAGACCCTGCACCTTGTTTCTACTATTTACATACTTTAAATGAAACCACACCAATTTCATGCAAATGTCTCACTTTGTGATGTACGCTACATGTTTGAATTTTGCTTTCCCCTGCAGTTCTCTTCCAACTCTTCCTTAGATTGCTTTTTCTCTCTGCATTCAACCCCCACATGAGGAGTATTGATCGTTCCAGTGCACTAATCATCCTGCTTGGCCTTGGATTTCTGTGCGAGCTGCAGTCAGCCTTTGATCGACGTGTCTGGTTGTCTTACGTTACCAATAAAAAAAGGAAAAAAGCTGTTTTGCTTACAGAAATCAGAGCACACTGGCTCCTGATCTTTGTAAAACAAGGGTGACACCTTCTTAAATGGTCGGTCTGTCCAACAGCAGTCACTTCCTGGTCCAGAGAATGAGCTCTTAACTTGGCTGATCTGTTGTGTGGATGTGTAACTATGAAGGCAGTATTTACATATGCATATGTGATTACTCCGTATGCATGCATGCTTGTGTGTGTGCACGCATATGTGGGCAAAAGTACAGGTTGGTACATCCTGCTCTGCTACCATCTGTGCTCAGGCAGGCAACAGGCCACTTCATATACACACAAAACCTCTCCATACACACAGACAGCTCTTTTTTTCCAAACAGAAAAAGTCTTAATTTCCTAATAATATCATTATTTAAAGAGCTTAAAGGCAGTTTGATGCCAATAAGATTTGTTTTTCTATCAAAGTATTAAACTTACATACAGCTACAGAAAGTATTTGTGGTTTACCTCAACTTTAATGCAGTTATTTGGTAGGTCTCAAGTGCTCTAGTGTAGGAGGAATAACAGAAAAAAACATCTGTGGTCACAATATATTTACATATATAATAAAGGCCATTTTTCTTTCTAAAAAGTGATACTAATCCCTAAACCAAAAATCCATTTGTATTTGTATCACTCAAATGACTTTCTTATCACTTGTTGTCTGTACCCCTGCTTCGAGGCAAAAAGCACAGACTTTGTTTGTTTGTTCACAGTGATGACATGTTTTGCAGGCAGAGCCCAATTAGTGGCAGAAAGTTAGCTAGTAGTAGCTTGAGTTCAGGCCACATCAGAAAGCTATAAACCACCTTCAACAATAGTTTTAATAGATTGTCATCAGACCAGTTGTCTTACAATGACAATCTCTATCGATCTCTCAAAGGCGTTTGAAACAGTGGACCATGCTAAAGCAGTTTGCTTAGAGAATGTCTGTCTCCATAAACTCTTTCTTGGTTCGACAATTACGTTACAGACAGAATGCAGTGTTCTTACTCTCTTAAAGTAACCAAAGGGGTGCCTCAAGGATCAGTCGTGGGACCACTCCTTTGTAATTAATAACACTGACTAAAATGTGTCTAATGCAATGTTTAATCTTTATGCCAATGACAGCGCTTTTTACTGTTCAGCATCCAGACCAAGTTCTCTCCCAACTGCTACAAACTTTTAATACTGTTCAACAGATTTTTTATGACTGAAAATGTTAAACACAGACAGTAAGTCAAGCAGTTTTCAAATGCTAAGGCTAAGCTGCAAAACCTTCCTTCAATCATCACCCCTCAGGGCTCACAAGGGGAAGCAAGTTAACGATATCTTGGTATTTTGATTGATGAATCCCTGTCTTTTACTCCTCATGATCTTCTTTGTCTGTCCAAAGACTAAAACACTGGTGTATTCCTATCTACAAGGCACTTCTCAGTTTACCTCCTTCCTATCATCTGATCTACATCAGTCAGAGGGGCTCTGGTCAGAAGGCATTTGAACCTACTGCTCCTTTTGCCAGAAATGAATTACAAAAGGACCTGGGACTTCATGACTTTGTCTCTTTGGATGCTGTTTGTAGATGTTCTACCTGATCTATGTGGTTTGTATGACTGTGGTCCAATTTTGACAGATAATTGCGTATTTGATTATTTTATGGTTTTTCATGCTATGTATGGCTGCTTACTGTCTGTCTGTAACTTTGTCAACTGAGCTGCTGCCTTTCTTGGCTAGGACACCCTTTAAACAAGATTCTAAATCTCAGTAAGAATATATAAGAATAGAAATAAAGTAGCCCTAGCAATGGGTTTCCCGGCCCACTGTCAACAACCAAAGTACAGTGGACAGACATTTATATATAGTTTGTTTAAAACCCCAGCATCCATACCAACTCAGGGCATTCAAATCACTTGAATAGTAGTTTTGTACTTTGTGGTCATGTCCTTGTATGGCTGGGTTAGTATAAACTTTTTTTAATTTATGTCAGAGCAATGAATGATTGTAATGAGATGCACTAGTATATTCTTGCCAAATCAATTTAAATTGTCAATATTTTAGCAATATTTTAACTGTATTGAGGCAACGCTGTGAGGCCAGCGTTTTTAGAAGGAAATATCTGCATAACTTGATTTGATATTCAAAATTATTCTTACAATATACAGCTCATTGCTGCATGTGTTGATGCACCAGTGAAAAAAATATTCACTGACCCACAGAAGCGCCCCTGACCATAGATTGAATTATGCATGTATCGACACTAGATTACAATTCCAGAAACATCCTCCTGCTGAATCTGTTTCCATGATTAGAATTTCAGTTTGGTCTGTAATTGCCAGGCATAATGAGAGTAGATTGGGAATCAATAAAAGGCTCCTGAGCTGGTGTCACTTGTGACCTTTCTGTGCGCTCAGAGGAGCCTCAGCCAATGACATTTTAGACCTTAAGGTCCCTGTGGATAAGCGCCCATCAGGCTGTGTGTAAATGACACTCTTGGCAACGTGTGTGTTTCTAAACAGTGCTCAGTCCTGCAGAACACAGAGATGTAATGACAAAGTTGGAGCTTAAGTTAGGTGCAAATATCATCTATACATGGCTGACAAGGGCTAAAAATGGAGCTTAAGGGTTGGAGACAGGTGACAGAAAGATTCAATGATAAATAATTCAGTTGTTGGATATGCAGACCTGCTTTTTGAGTCCTAATGAGCTGAAACATCTGTCTGCCGGGGGCAAAATGTGACCCCTCCAGCACCTTCCCAGTCCAGTCTGTGGTTGTCTTCCTCTGTGTTTGGCTCTGCTCCCTCTCCCGGCCTGAAGGTGCCCTCCTTCTTTGCTTTATGTCCAAGGGAGCAGGCTTAGTCATACTCAGTTAATGTGGATACACACAGAAGCGTCAGTGCCATCTGCCAGCTCCCCTCAGGGCACCAGCCAGGTGCTGGCCACTCTCTCACCCCAGCTATGCCACAACAGCACCACATGCTGGGACAAGCCGCGCTGTGCCAACTGTTGATTATCACGTCCTCTCACTCCCACCCAGAGACACATTATTAACATGGGGAGAAGCTGTGCTTTATATAGATTTTTAGAGAGGGATTCAGATTGTTTTAATTTTTGATGAATGCAGATAATTTCCTGAAGTCAGCATCTTTGAGTCTTTGTTGTGTTGTTGTTGTGATCTTCCTCTGCATTGCTGCAGGTCTCTCAGGTTGTTTCCCTTGAGATGTGTGGGAGCACAGCTTTCTATTTCTGAGAGGAGACTGTACCTCTGTGTTTACTGGAGCTGGGACTAAAAGTTAACAGGTACAGTCAAAAATATAACTAAACTCCTGCTAAATCAAGATTATTTACACATTTCTACAATACTTCTTGTGCATTTGCTTTGATTACAGATAACTCCTCCAGAAGCTGAAGATAGAAATAGAAAAGCTTTCTCTATGTGTGGTAAGTAGCTTAATTTCTAATGATTACATTTTTCTACACTTTATTCTTTATCTGGGTGTTGAACATGTGTACAGGAAGCATATGTGTTGTCATTACATTGATCATTCTTTGTGTTTCTGGTTGGCTTGTTTGTGATATTAAAAGTAGGCAAGGCCGCCCATAAGGGGGGATAAAGAGCCTTTCTGGGGCCCAACCAAATAAAGTTAAGCTATTAAAACCATATTTTATGTTTAACCTGATAAATAAACACTTTTTCCAAAGCAGCAAAACATTTTTTTTATTCATTTGTTTGTTTGTTTATTTATTTATGCTGTAGTACAATATAGCATTTTTCAGAAGGTAAACTCTTGTTTTTAAAACAGAATCGCCCTTTTGTTTGTAATGCTAATAGTGTGGATGAGTAATGTCAGACTTCATAGCTAAGCCATAATGTGTACAACTATCAGGAACCAGAAAAAAATTAGAATAAACTTCAGGGGAAAGAAAATTCGGTAATAAAATAAAGGTGAAAATTGGAAAAGTGGGTTACAAAAGGCAACAATAAGCAGGAAATTGTGAAAAATGGTTAAACAATGGATTTAAAGTAATGTTAGACCTCATACCAAAGCCATGATGTGCACAAACATCAGAATATCAAAGGATAAAGTGGATGGAACTGAAACAATATTAAGGGAAAAATCATTAAACCATTGTAAAATAAAGGCTAAAACTGGCAAAGTGGGTGGTAAAAGTTAAAAATGGGCGAGAAATGGTGAACAGTGGTTAAAAAGTGGCAAAAATGGGTTATCAGTGGCAAAAGGGGGTGATTAAAGTAGTGAAAGAGGTTAAAAAGTAGCAAAATTTGATTAAATTTTGTCAAAAATGGGCAAAAGATGGTTAAAAGAGGCAAAATTAATTAATGTGATTAATGTGAAACAAACTTGACAAAAATGAGTGGAAACAGTGATGAAAAGGGCTACAAAGGGGCATTTTTAATCATTTAGACATCAGAACTCAATAATGCTGACACTGTTTTCAGCTCCAAAATGAAATAACTGTTAGCCAGGATGCTAACACCAATGCTACTGATCCATCACACATGCACAGATATCAATAATAAATCATAACTGTGGCCCCATTCTCTGGGTTTTTAGGGGTCCAACATGGATGGCCTTTTGCTTTTTCTTCAGAACATTCAACATTTTGTCTCATTGAATCAGAGCTGAAGTCTGTCACCAGCTGTCAAAACAATGCCAGATCATTTTAGCTCGTCAATGATACTTTGTTCTGACCGGACTATCTAGAATGTATTAAAGTGATTTGGGCGTAACAGCCTTGTGGGAATCAGCTCGGATGGCAACATTTTTAATTTTCTGTAATTTTGTTTGGATATCTCTTTATCAGTTTAGGATGGTTTATAGAGCAGGCACATGTAAAGAGGCAACGTCAGACATTGCAGCCATTATGTTCATTTTATCTTCATTCTCTCCCCAATTTCCTGCCACTCCTCTGCTATGCAATCTAATAAAGGCACAAACAAAATCATCTTGAATATGTTCCTTGGCATGACAGTTTTATGCACCCATTTATCCCAAATTTTAGAAAAAAACATACAAATATCAGACATCAGTGCCTTTTCACATAGTCTCTACCCTTATGTTCAATGCAAAAGTGCAATGTGCTTTGTGAAACAATAACAAAACACATTAATTTCTTTCCTCGTCAAGTCTTTTTTCGCAATTCCTTGCACACAGAGCCCCATGTGTAGTCTCCAAGCCACAAGCCTCACTTCTCAGCTCAGTTACTAAAAAAATATGTGTGCCACTTGCCTGAAGAGGGTACTAAACATACTTTATTGCTCTTTAATATTGCTTTTTTCGACATTTTTAGCTTAATGCTGCCTCTTTTTATTGGATGTGGGAAAATACCATTTAATAGCCCTGGGGAGCAGAGGAGCAATCTGGGATGTGATGTGTCCCACCACCTCTAAGCCCATCTGTCTCTCTCCTGCTGTTTGGCTCCTTTATGAGGCCTGATTCATTGGCACACTGTAGCCGTATGATATTAATAGATCTCTCAGAATGGCCCTCTTGTGTGTTATAGCCATGATTGTTATGTTCCTGGACAATGATTGTCTAAAAAGCGATCCCCCAGGCTGTCATTTTAACTTTTAATAAGAATGAATGCAGATCTGCACAGAACTTGTCACATCTGTATGAATTCCTTGATACTTTTTAAACAATAAAAAAATCAAGACTTCTTGGTGGTGCATTAAAACTTGGCCTGGTGCTCAAGGTCACGATGTATATAAATGTGTAGGGGGAGGTCTTCATGCATAATGTATGCAATATAGCATTAATAGCTAATTAGCACTAACAGGAGAGGATGCCCTCTGATTTCCCCTGTTTTTAGTCTCATTTGCATAAATATAATGGGGCACAAGAGAGTGTAAAGCCCAACGTCTGTCCTCCCTGAGGGGAGGAGGAGAGGTGTTACTGAGATCTGGGTGCACAAGTGATAATTGTTGAAGTGCTGTTATTGTAACGCCCAGACCATAAACTAGGCAGTGTGAGTGAACAAAGACACTGATGTACCTTGAACCTGATACTGAATCAGTGAAAAGATGAAGCTGTAGAAATGTGTAGATCAATTGAGCTGCAAGTACAATTTGCTCTCTCCCTTAAGCTTGACAGAAGGATCACATACTTTTAAATAACAAGACTGTGATTAAATGCTTGTTTATAGAAATGTCAAGCTTCTATGAGGAGTTTTAGCTCAATATGAACCAGATCGAAATTAATATGAATATGCTGAAACAGTCTTTTGTTGTTTGATTCACACAAGTGTGTTCATTCTACACTATAGGATATGCCAGAGGTTTGCATAGCCATGCACACTGGTACATGATGTATACTTTCTCAAAAATGAAACTGTGCATCAAAAAGATGCACTTCAAGCCCGTTGGTTAAAAAAATCCCTGTCCTCATTTCAACAAAATGAAAATGGCTTTTTTTTTCAAAATAACTTAAAATGCAGTGTTCCAAATGTGCAAAACAGTTTCCAAAGGATTGAAAACAGAAATCATTTGTATTATTTTGCATTAGTAGGTATGTCAAATCAAAGCTTTTTCAATCAAAAACACCTTTACAGATCAATATTATCATAGGAGCCCTTCTTTGATATCACCTTAGCAACGCTCTCATCCAATGAACTTGTAAGTCAATGTATAGTTTCTGCCTGTATTCCCTTTGAGGATGCAAGAATTGCCTCCCAGAGCTGCTGTTTTGAGGTAAACTGCCTCCCTTTTAAGGATGCTCCACAGGTTCTCAGTAGGGTTGAGGTCAGGGGATGATGGTGGCTACACCATGACTGGGATGGTGTGTTGTCTTGCATGAAAATGATTTTACTCCAGAAGGCACAGTTCTTTTTATACCATGACAGGAACTGGACAATTAGGAACTCCTCAT
This sequence comes from Cheilinus undulatus, assembly GCF_018320785.1. NCBI lineage: Eukaryota > Metazoa > Chordata > Actinopteri > Labriformes > Labridae > Cheilinus > Cheilinus undulatus. Next base: position 23,147,517 of record NC_054873.1, on the reverse strand, counting down.
ATGATGCTGAGGTCATTTGACACCTTCAGGCATCTTAAAGGGGTCTACCAACTCACTGCCTATGATTCCAGCCCAAAACATCACTCCATCACCTCCTTGCTGATACTACAGCCTTGCCGGGACATGGTGGCAGTCCACCAGTCATCCAGAACTCCAACCATCTGGAACATCCAGTGTAGCACAGAATTCATCAGTGAATAAAACTGAAAATTAATCTTTGTATATTCCTGAGCGCACTGCGATTGTTTGTCCTTGTGGGCATTAGCTAAGGGTGGCTGAAATACAGCTTTACACACATCAGCAAGCCTCTGGAGGATCCTGCATCAAGAAGTTCTTGGGACTCCAGAGGCACCAGCATTTTCAAATACCTGTTTTCTTCTAATTAGTGGATTTTTTCACACTATACTCTCTTAATGCTATGAATTTGCCTTACAGAAACATTCCTTAATACGCCTATATCTGAATGAACTTGTCTTTGCTCTGAATAGCACACAAATCCTTTCCCAGTACTTTGATATCTTAACTCTTCATTAATATCCAGTGTTTTCATACCTTTTTGCAAGATACTTTGTTCCCATCCTTGGTTCTCTATTGCTACGTTCACACTGCAGGCCTTAATGCTCAATTCTGATCTTTTCTCAGATCTGATTTTTTTCTTTGCCTGTTCACACTGCACTCAACTTCCAAAGGATCAGATACGTGTCTGATTTAGAACCACATTTGAAAGTGGCCTGATTCTGATTCGAAAAGGTCCGATTCAATTTGACTTACGCTGTTTACACTGTCAGGAAAGAATCAGATACGAGTCACATGTGAGCAGAAGAATCTGATTCAAGTCACTTTTCACTGCAGTATGAGCGTAGCCAAAGATCTTTATTCCTCCCTTGTTGCATGAAACCTATGACTTCCTTGATTATGTGGAACAACCTTAAATAGTTCCCCTTATTAAGCTCACCTGGCACAATTAAAAACTTAAATTGAAAAAAAACTAAAACATCACATGTTTAATTGTAATCTTATTTGCATAATAATTTGGAACACAGTGTAGAACTCTGAATTAATATGCAAGCCTATTGAAAAAAATAGCATAAAAGAAATACATAAAAATATGAACGATTTAAATTTATTTGATCAAACAATAAAGTTAAATCCTTTTTTAAGCTCTTGTTTAGACATCAGTTGAAGAGTATTTATAAAGATAAATAAAGAAAAGTGAGAGAATTTTAACAATCATTAATTCATAAATTGACTTAAATGTCATGAATGAGAAAATTGTAAATCATGAAAAATTCAGATCATGAATCAAATATCCTGATACAAATAGTATTATGAGCTGTGCATATCACTGTGGAGAGCAGATCTGAATCAAACTTAAATTGTTTATTCTTCCGTTTTAATGTAGATGGTTTCAAAGGAGGCCTGTAGCAGTCGTATTACCCTCAAATAGGGATCATAAAAAGAGAGCTGAACACTCTTGGTGATTTGGGGATGAGGGTTGCCATTTTAAGGGCACAGTGATACATTATTCACAGGGGTGGGGGCTTTAAGTGCCAAATTAATCTGTTTTTTCTTTCCAGTTGGACGGCAGAATAAATGGTGGGCGTCAGTCGTGCAGTAAAGTGCCCTGCATTCATTAAGACAAGTGTTATTGCTGCACTGGAGCAGCACTTTTTTGCAAAGCAGGCCAGCCGGATGGGTGGAAGCTGTGCAATTATCTCTGGCTCCTATGATGGCAATGATTGCTGAAACAGCCGAATAGTCCCAGAGCACAGCAGGTGCGACTGCCAGGCTGCAGGTTGGTGGGCCTGTCACTTGATATGTGTGCACATGAGCGCTTTAGCTGGCTGACACTAAAGAGACTCAATAGTGGGTTTTTTTCCTTATCTGTAATTACAACAGCACTTGTAGTTTCAAATCAGGAGAACTGGATTAAAACTCTGAGTTTGATTTGGTGATTGTGGTTATGTTAGCCATGAAAAGCAAATTTCCCAAAGGGCCAAGCACCATGTATGACACTTAAAGCAACAACTGAATCTATTTCTATACATTTATAAAAAAAAAAAGCATAACATGTTTTTAAGCTTCCCATATTTCTATATTATAATCTTGAAAACCGATTGGTGTTGACAGATATAGCAGATTAAAGCAGAACAAGCAGATGTTTTCCATTTTTTTGTCCTCTTTTTTTCCCCATCATTGCTTCTAAGTAACTCTGACAACGTGCAAATGCAAAGACTCAGACATCTGCTGTGTTTCAAAGCACTGGGTAAATGTAAAATGAATACTAATGTCGTTGGTCGGTATTTATCAGTCTGACATTCAAAGGAGATAAATGCTCTGCTTTTTTTTCAGTGATACAAAGGAAACTTTGAAGCATGCAGTACTTTCAGTGCTGTGAGTCAGATAGTGGATATGACAGATGTTTGTACAGAGATAGGGCTTCTAGTGAGCTTGGACTGACAGAAATATTCCTGCTGTTGGTTTGATATTTTTATTCACAATTCCTGCAAACTTTCTGGGGAAAAAGAGGTGTATGAAAACTTTAAAGTATTTTTAAAGTATGTTAATATGGACAATGCTTCCAGTCTCGGTCTAGTGAAGCCAACTCAGCCCTTTAAAGGGCACTGACGTAGAGTGCCAATGATGTCATTTGGATCCAAGACATACACACAGAGAGCTTGCAGATGGACTACAAAAGTGGGTGCTTTTTTTCTCTCAGCTTTGACCCTTTATTTTAAATTTACAAACTAGAAGGATTGGCCAGATTCCATGTCTGTCATCAGATATCACCATCTTAAGCTCGTAAACTACTAGCCGAATAGCTTGTTGCCATCTAGAGAATGAATGGACCAATCAGCATCATTTGAAGAGAACGAGGCAGTAGCTATAAAGCACAGAGCAGAATTTGTCAACAGAGCTGTCAATCATCACGTTACATCCATTCTGTTTTGCATCAAATATACTGGACCTTTGGTTCTCAACTGGTAGACCAGGATGCAAAAGTTGTTCGCAAAGTTGTTTTCAGTGGGTCCCAGATGTGTACCATAGAGAAAAAGTAGCAAAAAGTCTATGATGTGCTTTTATTTTGAAGGACATGTCTCCATCTCTTTGTTCCATCACATATTTTGTTCCACCTAGAGTCCAAACTGCCCTGTTTTCTCATTAAAAACATCTATTGATGGAAAAATAAAATACATTTGGATAATTTTGTCAATAAGGAAGTGGTTCTGGGTCCTGACACTGAACCGTTTGAGAGCCAATGTACTAGACTAGTCAGAAAAATGAGCACCTGGACATAAGTCACCATGATAATTAACTATAAACAAGGTCAGAGTTTGACAAAAATGATTTGACATGCATTCACTCTATAGCTTGACCCATGTCACATCTGTTAACATGGAGGAGGAGGGGTTTATGGCCCGTGCTTTAGTCAGTCTGCAGAGGGAGCTACAAATATTTTAGCTTCACTCACCTGCACCTGCCACTGCTCTGCCCATATCAATATCAAATCTGTGCACAAACACATGGAATATAAATTATGTACAAAATGTTTGAAAAGGCCTTTTCCTCGTCATTTAATACATCTGACTCACCAGTGGAATGAAAATCCTAACAAGGGTGGATTATTTATTCTCTCTGCTGCATCACACAACATAGCATCAGAGCAGATCTGCTCCTCCTCATCCTGTCATGTGCTGAGGACACTGTTTGAGACGATCAACACTCACTCGTCTGACTAATGAGCTGGATTGAGAAGGGGCAAAGGGTTGGGTTTGAACGTCTTTGTCAGACAGGCCTGCAGCCCCCTTCTTGCCTCCCATTTTTCCCAAGGGAGGCCTCACAGACTGCCTAATTGAATCAAGTACACATGGTGCCTCCCCCTTCTCTGCTTCAGCCCCTCCCCAGTACGAGCAGGAGCGAGGATGAGTGCTCCAGCTTTGATGCTTTTGTTCTCTCCAGCACCATGGACAGCGCCAAGGGGGGGACTTCACTGCAACTGGTTGCCTGCTGCTGGATGAAGAGGAACATCATCTCTGCAGCTGTTCTCTCTAACCTCCTGTGCTGAGGCAGAAAATTGGTGTGTTCAACGCCATAAATTACCCACCCAGTTTTGGGGAAAAAAAAAGAGAGCCAGTCCAACCAGAAAGATCGAAAGGTTCAATAGCCCGTTAAATGTGCATTTGATATAACGGAGAGTAACATCCATGCATGTGTCAGCATAGAGGTGGTTCAGACAGGCAGAGCAAATATACGTTAGGCACACAAAGACAAGACTGTGTGACCATGCATACCTTACTGCCATAGATTTCCTCAGTGATCGCCTTCCTCAAACACACACAGACCTCCTGTCTTCAATGCTCGTCGCAGGTCAGCACCCTTATTTCAGGGAGACAGATTGGAGCTGTGCTTCAAGGGAAAGTCTGCTTGTTAGATGGCCTCCAGATGCCAGGTTAATGAAGGGTTCATTTGAGAGCCAATATTCAAATTAAAGATGCCAAGCAGAGTCTGGAGAGAATTTCTCTCTGAGTTGTACTGTGTGCTGCTCCTTCCTGTTTACTGAGCTGATCTCTAAAAATATAAAGTTGTTTATTTGCAAAGAGAAGTCTCCTTTGCTTGATTTTTGTGTCCTTTAAACAGTATCAATAGCAGTGGCGATGGTGTTTTCTAGGTTCTCTACTTTGCAATACTTCATACTTTCCTATATCCTTTATTTTTTTCCTATATTTATTCCCGCTTTATTATCTGTAAGATTAACTGCAAAACTGCCCAAAGGATACATAAAATATGACGGATTCTGAAATATCAATCAATCAATCAATCAATCCTTTATTGATCCCCCGGGGGGGAAATAAATTCTTACTCTCACATTAGTTTGACTTCTAAACAGAGATGGACCAGTTGTAAAAAATCTGGGCCTATATTGGCGTCTTATCATCACTTCTTTTGGTGTAAGACCTTCTTTATGCCAGTATTTTTCTCCTGTTTGACTGCAAGAATAGATCTGAGTCACTCCATCAGACAACTTCTGTCCACTAAAAAATCTACTACTTGATTCAACTCTTATATGAACTTGATGCAAACATTTCATTGATATGACACGACAGATAAACACTGGTTACTGATTTTCTAATGGCAGCTGTAAATCAGCAGGGCCTATATCAGCAGAAACCAAAGTAAAACTGATTTTTCAGTGCACCCCTACTTCTAAGTAAAGGTATTTTACTAGATAATTACTAGAAAACATCACAACAATTCCATATTTAAAGGCTTTTTAAATTGCTGAACCCTATGTAAAGATAGAGTTTTAAACAAGATGTAAAAATATTAGCTAGTTGAATAATGTTTAGGGTTAGGGATACTGTTAGCTGTCACTTAGTTTAAACTACTTGTATGAATGATACACTATATGGGCTAAAGTATTTTGCTGCTCCTGTTAATTGTGGAGTGTGGAGTGATTATTCATGCTTCTCAAAAGTCTGGGTTTGGTGGATGCTGGGAGGTTACCTGCCTGACTGCACTGTGCCAACTGAAGTTTAGCGGAGGAGATATAATGGCATGGGGCTGTTTTCAAGGTTTGGGTCAGGCCCCTTATCTCCAGTGAGTGCAGTCTTAATGCATCCCAAGACATTTTGGACAACGCTATGCTTCTAACTCTGTGGCAACAGTTTTCCCAATTCAAAATGAGAAGTAATGGTGGTCAGAGCTGAGAACAGTAGCACATCTCAACTTGTCAACTCTTGTTATTGCTTTGATTGAGAGCCCCCTAGCGGCAGGATTATCATACCATATGTAAACTTCAAACACACAGTTCAGCAATTGGATAAAGGGGTCATCTCCATGCCACCAGGCAGCTCTGTTGTTCTAATAGAGATTGACACAGGTTATCTGGCTGCCTTTATTGGCTCCGAAGCTCCACCCATGCAGGCAACAGAGAGCCAGGTAAAGGAGAGTCAGAGGAGGAAAGGGGGATTTTCTACATTAGTAACAATCCTTGCAGACATTTGCTTTATTATTTTGAATCTACTTAAAGAAGACAAACTGTGCTGCTGAATTGGACATGACTACCTTGTAAATATTTTTTTACTAGATTCCCTCTACAGCCAGTAACTCAATCATAAAGTCGCAGCCCGGAAAGCACTGTTGTGATGAACTTGGGTTAGAAATGTCTAAGAGGCTAAAATTTAATTGTGGGGAACAGCTGGATTAGTCCAGGCGATGTATATCCGCCTGTAATGATATTAGAAAGGAGTCTGGAGAGTAGCTTCCAGCACATAGCTCTCAGTTTGATGAGCTAAAGGAAGAGGTGAGTGAGTTAGTTTTGATTACACATGAAAAGGCGTTCTCTGCTGGACCTCCATGCCAGGTTGAGTCCCTGTGAGTCTTTAATTTCATACATATCAGGGTTGCATTAACGCTGAACTAATGGGGTATTTTTGACTCCAAATCATATTTACATTTCTGTATTGGAAATGCTCTCATGTCTGAGGTAATTTGAAGTTTGCGTGATGGTATTAGACATCCAAAATCTCCATTAACTGCTCGGTGAAATCCAGTGTCTCTCCTGGTTACAGAAACCAGAGGGAGGGGTCCTGCACCCATAAAAGTGCTCCTTCAGGCAAGAGAACCACACCCTGCCTGGCTCTCTGCCAGTCCTGCTGCTGGACTGTGACAGCTGTGTGAAATCCAAATTATATCAGATAAATACAAAGCTTTCAAATGCAACATAAAATTCTAGCAGGTTATTTCAAATAGCTTCTACTGTTGTTGGATATATAATGATAAAGTTATGTGTTTTAAACTACACATCGATTGTAAATCTACATGGGCTTTCAAAGGACTTTTGACTGAGACTGATCGATATCCACTCTGAGTACAAATTTCAAATTCATCAGGCCTCCTTATATAGTATTGATTTTGTGCAATGGCTGCCTTGAAAAGAATGTGATTACCTTTTTTCTCCCATCCGTCAGAACAAACAGACACAGCCGTCAGGTAGATCTGCTGTGCATTTACACTTCCACCTTTTTATGGTGCATGACTGAAAGGGCAAAGATATGACAAAGGAGGAGATAGAGAAGAGGTAAAGAGGTATAGGATTTGATGGTAATATTTAATAAGTGGTATTTTTGTTTTTTGCATAAAGTGTCTGCTTTTTGTCATGTATAAACTGCAGATCTGTCAGGCTAATATAGAATTAAAATGATGGAGTGATGCTAGCATTTGATCAAACTTCATTTTAAACAAAGCAGTTTCGTAAATGTCTAATGTACCTTACCTAACCTTTGCAGCTCAAAAATATTGGTGGATTTATAATAAACCACCTTAAATCCTTGGATGACTGATAAACTGTTCTTTGATTTTATAACAATACAGGTTAAATGTAACTATCATTTTTTGGACACTCCTTCTTAAGAGACCCACAAGCTTAGTATTTTATGGAATGATGAAGCACAGCCCCAGGAACTGTCAGAATGCTACTTTTGAGTCCTGGAGAAATGATTCCAGTAATATCCTTTTATCTGTGGGATGCACAATATTGTCAGCATGAGATCAGCAGATGATAAATCAAAAAGTAATTATCAAGCACTGTTTTATCTCAGTTGGTAGTGCAGGCACCCATATACATCAGCTAAAGTCCTTGATGCACCATTTGCAGGATACATAGCCGCAGAATGAATGAATCAGTTTGTGCAGTTTACTGTGGTAGCAGTATTCAACTGGCCTAGCCTCAGGATCCACCACCTACCTAATAAGAAGTCACGACTCAAATTGATGAAAATGTGCATATTACAGAAGCCCTGGGAGTGAATGCATCCAAATACAGTACTAGGCAGAACTTTTAGGCATGTTTTGGCCAAAAAATTGAGGCTGAAGTGAGGTTTGGACATGACGAATAGGCTGCCTGAGGAAACCACTGGGTGAGAAGGAGCATTGACACCTGTTGTGCTCAGGATGTACTTGAAAATAGTCTGTTGAAATGATAAAGTCCAAATCTTTAGGGCAGAGTATGGGGGGGGTTTGACAAGTAAGCATGGCCTAGGGCAGTGCCCTGGAGCAACCCCTACTTGGATCTAAGTAGAGTCGAGCCCCCTCAAGAACCACACAAATTAAAAAATGAGAGACGTCCCCCCCGAATTCATACCTGGGGTCTGGCATCCCGACAAAGGGGTACCAGACCCCAGGTTCGGAACCAATGGCTTAGGGTAGAGGCTGTGCTGGTCATAGGGTTGCCAAAAAGCCACACTTACAAAGGGTGAAAAGACCATCACTGTCAAGCTTGACCTTGGCTATGTGTCAACATGTGTCCACCTCAACTGGCCAAATTTACTAAATATCACTGCAAAACAGAGTAAAATTAATTATATGTCTATTTAGAGCTGTGATACATTGACTCTTTGCAAAATGTTTTGTTTTTCATGACATTCGTGACCCACTGAAAACAGCTCAGTGATCCACTGTTAAGTCCTCACCCATTAATTTGAAACCACTAATTTCAAGCAGAATCAGCAAAACTGTTATCCTCAATAATCAAACTTTAATGTGGGATCTTAGAAGTGAAGTTCTAGGTCTGATGTACAGCTAGTGTAATTTTTTGCACTTAAGAAGAATGTGTTTTGCCTGCCAACCCGTTGTTTAATAAGTAGAATTATTCTTAATTTGAAAGAATAAGCTCCATTAAAGGGCACTTTGCATTCAGTGCTCTATGTTCCTCACTGTCAGCACTGTTACAGTACTATTTGTAGCTCCCAAATTCATTATAATATTTAAATGTTGTCTGTCTTGTTGTCTAGTCTGTCACATTGCTTTATTTAGAGAGGAGGACAGTGGATAGAGCTGGAATCAGGAATGAGAAATTGGGGGAGGGACATGCAGGAAAGGAGCAGCAGGCCGGACTTTAACACCGGCAGCCTGTGTGCATGGGACGCGGCTTAACCACTAGCCCATCTGCGCCTTAGTCTTAGTGTTCCTTATAACAAAACGTGTTTATGTATTAGTACTGATATTTGAATTGATCTCAACATCAGCCCATCTGAGTTTTGAAATGTCAGCATATGACAAAACTTGTATTGTGTGTCCATGATTTATTTTTTACTACTCATCCTCTATTCCTTGTTCCATAATTGGATACATATCATACATAATGTATCAGGGATTTATGTGTAAACTTTTGTGTGGTCAGTGTGTGTTTCCAATGGCATTGTATTGGTTATGTGTGTTCAAAGATAAAAAGATTCATTAAAATATTAGAGGAAAAAATTTGCACATGGCGTCAGAAATCTGGCATAATCATCTTTTACTTGTCAAACTGTTCTGCACACATCGCTACTGCTACAAAAATTCAGTAATAACACCAAACAAGTGTGAAATCATCAATGTATTTTTTCATTGGCAGGTCTGTAGTACTCCCTGCAGGCAGGACCCTGGGTTCAGCTTCACCATAATGTATGCAGCGCCTCTCCAGCAGCACTAAAGTGTACAGTAATTTCCAACCCCTTCTGCCGCCGGGCACTGTTGTGGTTTCTCGAGTGCTGCAGACACAAGAATGTGGAGGTGGTCCTGAATAGTAATAGCTTTGCACGCATTTTCTACATATTGCAGTTGTGCATTGTAGACACAGTAGCAGCAGAGGATTCAGTTACACCGAGACAGTTCTCACACAGAGGTTAGTGTTTGTAGAGCAGCTGAGACTAGGTCGAATGGGGCCACAGTGACATCTAGTGGCTTTGTATTGTTGCTCTGAGGTGATTTGTGTGGCTTCACCAGAATGAGGTTGTAGTCTAGAAAAAATGTGCGTCTCAGTAAAGAAAAATGTGTGCCAAACAGAAGAGAGTTTAGCTTTTTCAGCTGCTCTTATTGAAACATTTAACAGCTTTCCTCAAGCAGAGAATACCCTTCTTCTTCAACTCCAGCCTTGACTGTCTAGGTTGTGTCTGCAGATTAATTCTGATGCTACTTATGTCTCAGAAATCAGAGACACTCAGGAGATAATGTAATCAAACAAGGTCAGCAGGCATTGTGTGATGCCTTGTGTGATTCTTGGACTAAACTGTAGGAAAAGTGATGTGATTAGAAGACTGGCCTTGACAGACAAAAGCAGGAAAGCCAATAGAGTGAACCAAGCATGTGTGGGAGGAGGGAGATCTTGAATGTGGGCGTCATAGTCTGAATCTGAACACAAGAGCTGCAAGCTTAGAAGACCTTGAACACCAAGGATCATCATGAGCCAAGGTTGTGATGATGGTTTTGTGGAAGAGCCTCAAGCACGCGTATACTATTGAACAAGAAAACAATATGGCAAGACATTTTTATCAGGGATTCTGGTGCATCATCTGGCATCAGAACACAAAAAAAGAACAAGAGTTTCCTCATAGGCTTTTCCTGGGAACTGCTGCCAAAAACTGTGCACAAAACCCTGGATGATTCAACAATTAGCACTGTAGAAACAGCATTAACGGGGCTAATTTACTTTTAATTCCTTAGTTGTTTACCTTGCTCCCCTGTTGTTCACAGATAAGGACAGAGTGGGGATACAGGGAGCTCCTTCGCTCCCGTGTGGCGTACACGTTGGGCTGGGCTGCTCTGTTTGAAGTGCCATGGATGGGCCTGTATCTGTCCTCTGCAGCTGGAGTAGAGCGTGTAAGACAGATTTAAAGCTATTCCCACCTCAGCTAAATGTGTAACCTCACAATCACCCTCGGAATAAAGACCTGCCGCTGCTGCTTCAAAATGAAGCTGTTCCAGCAGTGTCAGCTATTGTTCAGCTTGTCTTGTATCAGCTTAGCTCAACTTAATAGCCAATCATCTGTCCAGAGACCGTGCTGAATCGCACTTCCTGGTCAATAAAGATCATATCATTAGCCCACACAAAAAGGGTTAGAGGGTTAACTTCTCTATTTTGTGCTCTTATCTGATTTTAGAAATGCAAATGATGCACATTGAATGCACAATATCCTGTTAGCCGGCCATGCCTTTACTTGCTTCGCTCAATATGAAGCTAATGTAAGTCTTTAACCCTCTGATAGACCCCTGGCTAATGCCATTAATTCCATCCTACACATGATAGATGGACTTTTTTCAAGGGTTCATGGAAGCTATGGCTGATAAATGTAAACCAAACAGCCCTCTGAGCAGCCATCTTCCCTTCAGTAATGCACACACTGGAATGGGAGCGATTTATGTGGTGATCATTTGGGTCCATTGACCTCCTTCTTTAGCTGCTCTACTGCCCCCCTCTCTGTGCAGGGAGAATCACGATGCAGGCCAAGTGCTTTCAGGATGTCTGTATCCTAACAGGGTCTTTGGGTGGAAGCTTTGTAATCACATCGAGTGACTCTCATGACCTCAGACGTGTGTTTTCGGGAAGAGGGTTGCAGCTGGGTGTTGACATCATTGCATCACTTGTCTGCCACCTGATGTAAATTCAATCGCACTGACAGTCCTGCCAAAATGGGGATGATGTATCACACAACAGGCACACCTACCACTCCCTCATCCATCTTCATGGCCTTTCCACAGCCTTAGACAGAGCGTGCCATGATTTTAAATTAAACTAAGATGTTTAATTCATGTGGATTTGTTTTTTCTTACAAATAGCTTTTAAGGGTAGGCAGGATTATCTATAGAGCATCATACATAAATAAACTGAAAAGGCTTCAAAACATTTATAACACTGAGACCATTAAAAGACATGACACTGAGCATAAATGAAACATCAAGGAGTAAATTAATTTAGATATAAAATTAAAAAAGAAGTAAAGACTATAAAAACATTAAAAGTCCAAATAAGCCTAGTATTAAACTAAGAAAATGTGTTTGGTAGATTATTTCTTTGTTGTAACAATGCTTCCTAGAAATAAATCATATACCGTTAAAAGCCTGTATATATTTCCCTTTTAAATTGTGACACATTAGTAAGGAACATGCATTTGTGGGATGAGCAGCAGAGCAGAATATGTAGGTTGTGCCTAGTTGTGCCAGTAGTAGGTTGTGCCCTTGAAAAATTTGCAAAATCTTCTCTGCCAATGCCAGATAGTGTATTTTGCTACTGACTCTTGTTTGGGGTTGTTATCCTGTTATAAACAGGAGCTCAGTAGAGTGTGGAAGAACCACACACAGCCTTAACAGCCTCGCACCTCATCCTGGTCCCACACTGCTGTGGGATGGCATCCCACTCTGTCTTCCCTATATTTTGACCCTACAATCCAACTCCCATAGGGAGAATCACTTAACATAGCATTCCTCTTCATGTTCAGGTTCTAGTGCACGTGTTGCCGACAGCAGTGCAATTGGGCCTGAAGGTGGAGGGCAGTCATGACACTGACACTGTCCTCACCAGTGTCACCATCCTCTGGTTGTTAGCAAATCCATGTTGTCTTAAAGGGGGAGACGTAACAGTACCATGTGTATTTCACAACAATGCAGTTGTGCTAAGAGGCCTTCTGCTGCAAAAGCTCACCTGACAAAATGTCTACATATTATTATGAAAGTAATCTGATCTGCAAACCTAACAGTATTAAAGAGCTCTGAAGTCACTGACTACAGAGTCTTACTTTACCGGCGGGCACACTTACTAGTCCTGACCATTCAGAATAAATTTTGTATAAAGACCCCACATTAGGATTTCCAATTGAATACCCTGCTTTGCCTTTTCAAAGTATTTAGAGGTCCAACCAAATTGTTTGTTTCAGGATTTGAGTTTCACACACATCTGCCTTACCTTCACATTTAGGGATGCCTTTTGGGGAAAAGCAACATTAGTGTTTAGATGTTTTTTCTGAACTGTTCAACAGAGTGCCGGCATCTGTAAATGTCAGCCGGTGTGTTCGTCATTAAGCTGGGCTGTATAGCATTTTGAAAAGGTCACAGTAAGCCAGCGGGGAGAGCAGTCAATGATGCTTGCTGTGCTGTAGCTGAATGTGAGAACCAGCCACTGTTGGCAAAGCTCTGGGACCAGATTTCTCCACTGTCCCAACAGGTTTATACAGACCCGTCTGCATGTTTGAATAGGAATTAACAGGAAACACACTGGATTAAAGATGCAATACATACTACTGATTCAGTGGCCTGCAGAATATAAGCACAGCATTTACATTAAAATTTTTTCAAGTAAGATTTTAAGTCACTCAAAGCTCCTGTATGGCGTCTCAGATGGTAATGAAACAAACTAAATTTTAAGCAGATCTCTCTTTATGACCAACAGGAGCTAAAGAGACTATGAGTGTTAAAACTGATTATTTGGACAGAGCAACTTTTTGTGTCCTGTAAATACTGCCAGGGGGGTGTTCCTCTTTAAAATAAGGCAGAATAGTTGTCTGTGTTTTGTTAAAATAACATCTTTAACATGTATGGGACAGAAAAGAACTGCTTTAACCAAGGGAGTGCTTCTCACAAAAGGCTTTAGTGTTTTTCCTGCAATACTTTTTTATGCACCTATATTTCTTACTGCGAAATACTGAACTCTGATGCATCAATTGAAGCGTGTTTAATAATAATACTTTTTATGGGCTACAATTTACAGAAAAATACGACTTCCTTCAAGGTTGATATGCACCTGCAAAGTATCCAATTGCTGAATGGTTGAAGAATAGTTATGGGTCAAGAAGAAGGGCTGGGGTGTTTTCTGTGGTAGTGTGATTTGTGGAAATGTTTTAAGCAACAGCATCCATGGAATTGACCTTTGACCTCCAGAATGTAATCAGTTTATCCTTGAGTCATTTGGTCAAAATTTAAGGACAATGCCTAAAAATGTCCTTGGGTTATAACACATTTTTCCCTTTTTAACATTTTTAGCATCTATAACTCATTTTCTTACATTTTTTTCAATTTTTCCCCCAATTTTTGCCCATTTTCACCAATTTTTTGCCACTTTTGCCCATTTGAGTCTCTTTTCACTCATTTTTTGCCAAATTTGTAATGTTTTTTCATTTTTAGCATCTATAACTCATTTTCTTACATTTTTTTCAATTTTTCCCCCCATTTTTGCCCATTTTCACCAATTTTTTGCCACTTTTGCCCATTTGAGTCTCTTTTCACTCATTTTTTGCCAAATTTTTAATGTTTTATGACCAATTTTGCCAATTGTAACCTATTTTTGTCATTAATTTTTGCCATTTACCACCAGTTTTTGCCTCTTTTATCCTGCTTTTGGCTATTTTCAATTTTTTTCCCCTTTTTTGCCCCTTCTTGCATATTTAAGCTGCCTTTTTCCATTTTTGCCACTTTTGCCCATTTGAGTTACTCATTTTTTGCCACATTTTTGACCATTTTTACCACCTGTAACTTGTTTTTAATCAATTCTGCCACTTTTTCTCACCATTTTTGCCACTTCTTTGCTGCTTTTGTACCATTTTAGTAGTTTAACTCATTTTTATTGCCACTTTAACCCATTTTCACTTGTTTTTAATCAATTCTGCCACTTTTTCTCACCATTTTTGCCACTTCTTTGCTGCTTTTGTACCATTTTAGTAGTTTAACTCATTTTTATTGCCACTTTAACCCATTTTCACTTGGAAAGGTATTTTTTTTAATAATTTTGGCTCTTTAGTTGAGCAGTGTCGAGTAACACTGCTCTAGGCGGAGGCGCAATAGATATAATCAAATAAAACACAACAAAAAGTTAAAAATTCAACAAGTTGCTCTTGACTTTTATGTGTGCTCTGTGTTACAAGCTGTCAAAAAATGATGGCTTTTTACAAGAAACAAAAAGTTAACTACGAGAAGAATCTGAGTGCTATAGAGATAAAATTATTGAGTATTTAATTAAAAGAAAAAAAGATTTCAACTTAAATTCAAAGAATATGTTCTAACTTCTCCCCTATTATCTACTTATTAATGAATTCCAAATATATTTCAACAATATTGTATTAGGAGGCATCTTTTCTCATGTTTGGTTGTTGTATAGGAAATTCTTACAGTGCATATTTAGCATACAAGTAGAGTAAATTCCAAGTTACATGTTAGGTAAAATGTTATAGTCAAGAAGTCAACATTTCAAGGATTTGGAGAATATGTTTTTTTTTTTAATTATTATTTTTCAAATCTGTCATATTTATGTTAGATTGTGTCTTCACTGTTATGGACCTGTGTGTTTGGTTGTCCTCATTCCCCCTCAGCCCTCATTAAACTCAGGGCCAACCTCTTTTTACGCGCACACCCTGTTTGTTTATGGAGCACTGTGGTTTCACAGCAGCATCACTGTAATTGACAGACGTTGATTTACTGATAATCCTTGGCTCTGCTGTCACTGTGGACCTCGGGAGGAGTGGCTTTGGCTGTCAGCCTCACACGTCCTTGAGTCAAAGCTGCACATTGCCCTTGACACACACACCTCTGTCCCACTTCAACCCCCCCATCTCTCTCTTTCATTACTGCCCCCTTTTTTAAAAAACCTTTTAAAGGCTCACTGCAGACCTGATTTTATTCTGCTGACAAGGCAGACACAATATCACACACAGAGCAAATTTCTGTTTCTGGGGGAAGACCTGTAATTGAACCTTTTTACCTGGTATACAAAATTCACTTTTGCAAAATCTTATTTTATTGTTTCAGAACAGAAATGCAGATAACTTACAACTAGTCTTGACCGGATTACAGTTTGAATAGACTTTCCCTGTGCCATATGTAAGATAGATTATTTTTGGTGACTAAACTGGATAATAAGAGCATTTAGATCAGGTTATATGAAAAAAAAAAACACGTAGTTTCTCTAGCATGCTGCAGTTCACTTCATCTTACACATAGCCTGAGACAAAGTTTATAGGCATTAAAAATAAATGTTGGTTGTGTAGCATTTTAAGGAGTAGCTTTTTAAAGTGTTTTGCTTTATTCTGTAAGCTCTCTGTATGTGTTCATATCTCTGAACAGAGTTATTATGCAGGATGAAAATCAGTAAAACTTTGTAGCTATTCTGTCTCTCCTCTGATCCCATTATTTCTTGATTGGATCTTCACAGACTCAGCACAGTTAGGAAAGAGGAACAACTGACCCCAAATTCCTGTGCAGAAAAGAGACCAGCTGTGTAAACCCCCACATCCTCTTTTCTCAGGTTTATCTCTTCCTCCTTTCTGCTTCGGTTCCCTTTCCCCAAACACCCCACTGACATCTGTGTCCATTAGCACGCTACAAGTATTTCCACTTGTCACATGTGAACAGCACTATGACGGGGTTGGTGAGGATGATGCTTTTAGGAAAGACAGACAGAGGGCCTGCTGAGGTCAGAAATAGGGAAAGAGTGAAGTCTGTGTCTGATGAAGGATTCAAGGGGAGAAATAAAAGGTGTTGGACAGGAAAGGTAGAATATGGGGATGAAGAGAAAGCTCCTGGGAGGTGCATGGCTCTGGCAGCCTAATTGAAGCTCTGTGTGGCTGCAGACGCAGAGCTGTCACTCCAATGAAAAGCCCATTTGCTGCATTTTTCAGGTTGTGTGTTGAATTCTGATGATGTTACAGAAAGCTCAGACCACAGCTCATTTCAGAGACACCCTTGTTCCTGCATGGGGACACACTTTGTATCTGCCTTTCTCCTGCTCCACAGATAACATGGTCAGATCCATTCCACACACGAACACAACATGTGAAGATGAATTATTTTCTTGTGAGGATTTTGTAAATTTGTCAGGCAATCCCATGCATGATGATGTGATATTAGAACCTGCAGGAAGTGTTCTCACTTGTGCATGATTTCCCCTGTTGGATTAGGAGAAGATTATGTCTTCTACCAGAGCAAATAGCTGCGAGCATCTGATGAATTATTTATCATGAATTAAAGCAGGGAGTTATGAAAATATTTATCTAAAAACTAAGCAGAGTAAGATTTTTAAATAAGAATCTGAAACCAACATATTCATGTGCATGGAGGTTTATATCTTATATCCATTCATATCTGAGTTTTTACTTTAATTTAGGTTACTAAATAGAGCACTGACCAGATTCTAACGTGTCCACGTGTGAACAAACAACAGTCAAAAAATAAAAAAAGAGGGGGCAGGAACAACTGCAAGCAAGTGATTGAGATAACTGGCAATGAGTCTTTCACACTGAGGAATTTTAGCCCACTCTTCGCAGAATTGTTTTAATTTAGCCAAATTGGAGAGTTATCAGGCATGAACAGCCCGTTTATGGTCATGCCACAGCATTTTAATAGGATTTAAGTCCAGACTTTGACCAGGCCACTAAAAACCTTCATTTGTTTTCTAAGACATTCAGATGTGGACCTAGGGTCATTGTCCTGCTGCATAACCCAAGAGCGTTTGAACTTGAGGTCACAAAGTGATGACTGGACATTCTCTTCCAGGATTTTCTGGTAGAGAGCAGAGATCATGGTTCCATCAATTAAGACAAGTGGTCCAGGTGCTGAAGCAGCAAAACAGCCCTAGACCATCACATTATCACCGACATGTTTGACTGTTGGTATGATGTTCTTTTATGAAACGCTGTTATTTTTATGCCAAAAGCAACAGGACACAAACCTTCCAAAAAGTTCCACTTTTATCTTGTCAATCCACAGAATCTTTTGCAAAAAGTCAAGATGTTTTTTTTTTTTTGGCAAATGTGAGACGAGCCTTTGTGTTTTGTTTTTTTGGTCAGCAGTGGATTTGGCGTTGGGACTCTCCCATGGATGCCGTTTTTCCCAGTCTCTCTCTTATTTATCATGAAAACTCAGCTTAATTGAGTCATGTGAGGCCTTTATGTCAATCTGAGTTCTTATGCGACCTCCTGCATGAGTCATGGATGTGTTTGGAGTAATGTTGGTTGGCCGGCCACTCCTGGGAAGGTTCATTACTGCTCAAAGTTTTCTCCATTTGTGGGTAAAGGCCCTCACTGTGGTTTGCTGGAGGGCCAAATCCTAGAGATGGCTTTTGTTCTTGAGATTCTTTAGACTGTGGCATTACGTGTTGTGTATTGACATCTTTTAGCCTTCTTCACTTTGTCAGACAGGTTCTATTTCAGTGATCTGTTGATAATTCATTATTTAACAAGGTGGGGCATTTACTTTTTTACATATGGCCACATAGGTTTGGATTGCATTTTCCCTAAGTAAATGAACTCATCATTTAAAAAATATATTTTGTATTACTTGGGTTATCTTTGTCCCTCCATCAGCTGTTTTTATGAGTATCTTCCAATGTTTCAAACCCCAGCAGAAATAAGCCCAGATAAGTAACAGTTGGCACCTGTTTGCTTCTTTGAATGACCTACATCAGAGTCTCTGCTGCAATTTTAATGTGATTAACTCAGAGAAATAAAACTCAGAAAAAAAGAAAAAAATACTTCTGTGTATTTATGCCTAGCAGACAGTTATGCAAAAATGTCGGCCTTGATAAATTGCAGTCATGTATTTATGCTTGTTCAGCAATATTCCCTTGTGGAGCCTCCTTTCAGCAGCATTACTGGTGCGTGGGAAACATTTTGATATTTCATAAGAGGTTCTTTTCTTCCTGTTATTACCATGAGTAATATTCTTTTGAATCATTTATAGCAGGTGTTTCCTTACAAGTTGCTGACAGTACATTTTAGATTCCAACCAACCAAAACTCATGAGTCTACTCCGGTAACTTCAACAACAAGCTGAGGGAAGTCATTTCTAAGGGACAGTTATTCGTCTAATTTTTTTTTTTTTTTTAAATCATGCAGAGGTATTGGTAATGAACATATAGGCACATATTATTATAGTACAGTTAAATTTATTACAAGCATCTGAGCAAATAGAAGAAATATACACTTTCATCAGGATACTGATCACTTATGGACATTATAGACCTCCCTGCCCTCACTTTCATTGTTACTCTTAATCAGATGTTAATGACTGTTGATCACAGCTTTCACTGCAAATGAGCAGCCCAAGATATTGGACAGATATTGATCTGTGCTATAGAGACCGCTTCATACATTTACAAACAAACATGTTTATGCACACATTTGGCAAATATAGCTTTATTCATTTTTCCTATCTATTATACTTTATATATTAAACTTATGACATTTATAATGACTTGATGTCAACTTTTAGCAATGTCAACCTTTTGAAAGCGTATAAACCCAGCCCTGATTGTTTTTTTTCCCTGACAGTATTCTTTTTTATATTTTTGTTTGTTTTGCCTAAAATCAAATTTTTGTATTACCAGCATGTTATGTTTCAGTTGAGCTCTTCTTGCCCAGTATGATCTATGAGACCCTGAGTGAGTTGAGTGAAGCTGGGAATAAAGTCTCAGAGGGAGCCACAGGTGCTGCTCAGTGTGCCATGTAGAAATCATTAGTCAGTCACCATCAATCTGCTTATCCAAGCTAAGACACAATTCATGTGGGGGCTGGTATTTACTGAGCAGGAACCTCCCTTTGATTCCATTGATTGTTTCATGCTGTTTCCAGGCATAAACACACGTTTGTTTTCGGGTTTTTTTGTTTTTTTTAGGTATGCAGAAATAGAAAAGCATAATAGTAGTGGCAGATACATTCAGGATGGCAATTCAAAAGTGCTGAAAACATCATCATTTTTATTAAATGGCCCAAATTATTAGAAAGTCATGCTAGGATACTGAACAAAAAGATACATTCTCATACTTGAGTGAGTCTGTTTGGGAATTAAGTCAGATATCACTTTTTGATTTAAGATTAAAAATTTAAAAAAACACTCCTAACTTACTAGATAACATGCTGTAACATACTATTCTAAAAATAAAAACACAAAATTATAATGCATTATTTATGGGAATGTCCTGATGATATTGGTCTTCACTTCAAAGGAAAGAGAAGAATACCACATTGAACATTTAAAATGTGTTTTTAATATAAATTTGCCTATAAATTAAAGGTGTCATCATTAATGCATTAATCATGATGTGATCAAGGTTTACAAAGAGTGCTTTTGAAAAGAAAAATCATGATTAATCATGTACTTTATTGTCCCTTTCAGCACATTCTGGATGTAAAATAAATTTATTGAGATCAATTTCAGAATTTCTATATTTGTGATTAATTTTCTTTTTCTTTGTCCCTTTTGAAATTCCATTAGTTTGTATTCAAAATTGCTTTTGTTTCATTTAGGATTTATGTACCACCACATACTAAGAGTTTTTGACTTCCTGTCTGGATACAGTGCTGCTTTTATTTTCAAAGGAAATTGGGAACTTCAGGTAGATTGAGTATGATGACAAGGACTTAACCACAAAAAAAAAACAAAACATGTTATAGAATAGGTAAATGTTAGATCACACAAGGTTCAGATGGCTTTTTACTGAGCTGTCTGTGTTTTTTGAGGTGAAATGAGACACTGAGGTGCAGTGGTGGACTTATTTTACATCACTGTTGCTGCAGGTGTTGCTGTCTCTTAACCAAAACATGTTAAAGGAACAAAAAAGAATGTGATTTAAAGGACTAATGCACTAATTATGGACTTTAATCACATCTAAATTGATACATTAATTCAAAAGTCATCTGGGTTTTGCACATTTTTCCAGTCCAAAATCCACACCAATTACTCAAAATTAAAATGAAATTATCAAAATATTATGTGAAAATTCTTCACCCTGCTTTTTAAAGTGTATCATAGACAGTACCCCAACATTTCTACAAAATATTCTCCTCATGTCTCAGTGAAACTTGTTTGTAAAGTCTAAACATCCCATTAAAAAATTTCAAAAATGCATGCAAATTCATTAGAAATGTTTCAAGTAAATCCCCCTGAAACTTCTTTTAAATTCTTATCATATTCTCATAAATGTATAAATACATTCCTCCAAATGCCTTGAAAATTAGGGGAAATTACCCTGAAAAAAAACAAAGAAATTCACTGAAATTTCTGGGAAAATTCTCAAAATTTCAAAGGACACCCCCATAAAAAATCCCAGTCACCCATGAACTTGAATTACTATGAGCAAAGTAACGCAGTGAATGCCATGAGTACCTTTACACCGTAGTAAAGAAGGCTGGAAGCAGCAGAATAAAACAGAGCACACCTTAGATTAGCTTTGACCTTTCTTGTGTATGAAACATGATATTAAATTTTCCTTGCACAACAGGAGTCACGCTGGGCCTGAAAGTTGCCATGGCTTGTGTTGTGGTTACAGGTTGATTGTTCTCAGGTCATGACGGACCTTCAGCTTTTACATCCTCCATCAGCTGGGAGTTCATTCCTCTCATAAAGACTTTGAACTTATCAGTGGGATGAAGGGATGAAGGCCTTGAAAAAGACTAAAACACTCAGCAGCCCTGACTCTGTAAAGGTAGGCTGTGACTGTGTGGAGGGATTTGTGTTGGAGGGAGAGGCTGTAGGAGGATAATAGATAATGACTTTATTTCATCTGGTGGCTTTTTGTGCTACCTGGCAACAGTGATCATTGGCTTTGTGTACATTGT
Organism: Cheilinus undulatus; assembly: GCF_018320785.1. Lineage (NCBI taxonomy): Eukaryota > Metazoa > Chordata > Actinopteri > Labriformes > Labridae > Cheilinus > Cheilinus undulatus. Next base: position 23,126,164 of record NC_054873.1, on the reverse strand, counting down.
ATATGCAGGGCTCAAACCTAAAGGACTGGAGGGTCACTGACTAAGTGCTCTCTTGTTATAGAGTGGGTGCTGTATGCATAATGATGTAACAGCCTTTAAAGATAAAGAGGGAGAACAGACCTCACTCACACACACAGTGAGAACTGAGAGGTAAAAGGGACAATGTTTTTGGATAAAAGCTTTTATATTTGCAAAAACACGACTGGTAGATTTAAGATTCAAATAGGTGTTCAGGTTTTCAACCCACATTTTCAGGAAATATAGTTTCTTTATATCTGTCTAATTCATGTTTTATCCCTTTTATCCCCATTTGTACTGCTGCCTGTCACTTAAACTCTAAAAGGCAAACTTGTGTCATCATTGTAATTTTTTTCTATAAACTAGCTAAACTTTGATTTGCCATTTTAAACAGCTGCCTTTCTCTCTGAAGTTACACTTCCAGATGTCAGATCCTGATAATGTACAATATTTATATGAGGAGAAAAATAAACTTAGCAGAAACAGTAAGGAAAATTTGTGTTTGGTAGATTATTTCTTTGTTGTAACAAGGCTTACTGGCAGAAATCTTAAACGGTTGGAAAGCCTTTATATTTCCCTTGTAAATGGTGCCACATTTGTAAGGAACATGCATTTGTGGGATGAGCAGCAGAGTTGAGTATGTGGGTTGCGCCCATGAAAAATTTGCCAAATCTTCTCTGCCAGTGCCAAACAGCTTATTCTGCTGTTGCTATTGACCTGTTTTGAGCTTCTGGTACCCCAGGTACTCGTTTTGAGCGTGGGCCCTGCTACAGTTGTTAGTAGGTGTCTGCTCCAAGAATCAGCATGCCACATTTGTTCGACTTGATTGAACTTCAAGCTGGTGTTCCGCAAAATCAAGTTGCGGCATTATTTGGAGTGAGACCTAGTACCATCTCCAAAATAAGGGCCAAATTTTATGTAACGGGGGATGTCGAAGCAGGGTGTCCCACGAAGACAACAACACAAGAGGACAGTTTCCTCACCCTGTCAGCACGAAGGAACCGTGGGCTGTCTTCTACAGATTTAAGTCAGTCAAGTTTTGCAGGCCGATGTGGCTGACAGCTCTCTGTCTAGACAATCCAGGACAGACACACAGCCAAGGGCTGCCAGGAGGTCTTCTACAACTGCCCTTAACTGTCAGGCACATTTGCATTTGTTTTGACAATACCTGCTATGGAACATGGATATGTGGAGAAACACCATGTTCAGTGGTGAGTCCAGATTCTGCCCATGGCAGTTGGATTGTTGTGTGGAGAAGATGCAGAGAATGCCATGCTGATTGCTGCTCTGATAGAGTCACATCTTTTGGTGGAGGCAGAGTGATGTTGTGGGGTTGCATTTCCCTCATCTAAAAAAAAACGAGGCTTGTCTTAATTGGAGACAATCTCAATGCAGAGATTTATCAAATCAGACTCTGAAACCAGTGGCAATCCTATAACTGACCAGGCTGTTGTGGCTGTGTATGGTTCTTCCACACTCTACTGAGGCTCCTGTTTGTTGAATGAATAAGTTGTTGAATTGCTAATATGTTTTGTTTCTTCAGACTTCAATAATCCAGTCCACCAAACAGTCGATTTGGCACACTTTTCTTGAATGCAACCCACATACTCAGCTCTGCTGCTCATCCCACAAATGCATGTTCCTTACAAATGTGGCATCATTTAAAAGGGAAATAAACAGGCTTTCCAACAGTATCAGCGTACTGAAGAGGACCTACGTGTCGAAACGCATCCGTTGTGCCCTGTTAGCCTGAGTAAACTTTTGAAAAGGACATTTTGAGTGCTGACGTTCCTGTTTCCTTAATGTTTGCTGAAAGGATATTTTTGAGTTCCAGCTTATCCAAAGTCATGAGTTCACTTGCATAACTAAAGCAAACTAAGAACGCTTCCAAGAAATACAGATGCAGTTTAGTGATTATGACATCCTTATAACAATATGTTTTACCATGCTGGCTTTAGGATAATGTAAAATTAAAAGGGATTATTAATTTATCAGAGAGTTTCTATCTCAACGTGAAGATTTTGTCAATAAACACAATATTTCCTCTTCTCTTTCAGAGTAATCAGTACAACCTCCCATCCCATGATGCCCTGGCACAGATTCTACCACATAACCACCTACTCTCCAAAGGAGCAATGCCTGCCGTCCACAGGGAAACCATACAAGATCAAAGGAGAGCAGAGAGGCTGTCACATTCAAACAGACCAAACATCAACAACACCTATCAGATACAGCATCCACATAAACGGTAATGCATCCAACATGCAAGAAGAATTTATTCTTTATCATTTCACCATTAAGTTGTTTTTTATGTGTTCTTGCCATAGACCTCCCCTGCATGACTTTAAAGACGATCATGGCATGACAGAGATCAGCAGCCTCCAAAACAAGGTGGTTAGAGCTAATTGACATTTAGAGTCATGAATCAATGACAAATGCAATCCCAACTGTCACGTTTAGTTAGTGAACAGTGAGACAGAGTCTGATGTTGTCAGATAATTTAAGCGCACACACAGTTGGGACTGAGTAGGAAATCATGAAATAAATTAATGCTCCTCACTGTAGCAATAGTGGATAAGGAAAAATACAATCAGTTGTCAGTCTTTCAGCTCCACCCAGCTGTCTTCTGTCTGTAATACAAGTGTCCTAAAGTGAGAATATGTATGATAGCGAGGCCACTGTAATGTCTTCAAATAAAAGAAAATGACAGGAACCTCCAATTTGGAGAAATGAAATCTTTGATTTTTGACAGATGATGGGACTTTCCACTCTCATCATGGGGTGCCACCCTTCCCATCATGCCTTTAGGCCCCCCAGCAGAGACACCATCTCATCTATAGTCATGATTGTCACCTCGCTTCTGCCCTTTCAATTAGATGCTCAATTTCACCCCCTCAGTCCCATGGGAGCCACAACAACACCATCCGAGATTGGACTCCCCTAATCGTCCCCCCTCCTCATACATGCAGCTGGACCCCTACTCTCTGACTCCATTCTATTCTGTCTATTCAAAACGCCTGTGAAGGAGTACAATGGGCTGCAATACGCATGTGCCTGTCACAGAGAAATGTCTAGATAACAGCTCTGTAACAGTTTTATTCCCAGACAGCAGCCCTGCTGGAAGCTAAAATTAGTGAGGAATATTTTAGAGTGTAATAGGAATGGGAAATTAAAGGAGACCATGTACTTGGGCATTCTTAAGGATTCATTCATTGTTAAGGAATGCTTGAAAAAAGCATTTCTTTACACATAATCTCATTGTAAATACATTTGACATGATTTTTCTGGTACAAATCAGACATTGGGCTTTAAGGAACGAACAGTTTTCTGAATATTCAAGTAGAATTTATCCCAAAATCCCCAAGTCAAAGCACCCATGACTAAAGAATTTCACAGGCTGTCTTTCCCTTGTCTAGTCATGTCAGTTTTTCATGTTATGTGATTATACCAACAAGACAAATCCATTATTCATTGAACGCTGATCATGGCAGAGAGTATATATGATATGTTTGCTGTCTGGATGTTCTTAGGTTCTCCTATGTTCAGACTTGGCTTGTTAACTGCAGCTCTTTCAGCAACGCTGAAAGAAAGAGCTGAAGAGACATCTAGTGGTGATCGCGTAAAACCATCTAGAGACTAGTTAGTCTATGGATGTTAGCTAGAAGTTTTTAGTAATATAATGTGTTGTGTTTTTGTCCTTGAGCCACACTGGTTTGCCATTTTCAACATCAGAGACTTGAATATATTTTGCAATGGAGAGAGAGAGAGAGAGAGAGATTTAACTTGTCTTTACTCTTTAAAAATGCCTTGATGGCAGTAATGACACTCAAAGAAGTTTCATGTAGCTTCACAGATATTTGTTAAAAAATATAACTGGTTCAGAATTGACTAGGTTCTAAAATATTGTTACTTTTGTTATCCAAGATTAGTTTATTTATCTTAATATTCATTCAGATCTTTCAAAGCAGCGCTGGACTGAAGTCAGACCCACATACAGAGTTTTCAAGTTTACCAGATCTGGATCACCCATACTCTAAATGGGACTAAAAATCTCAGAGTACGCCATTGGAAATCAATATAGATGTGTAAGGTATAGAAAGCATACATTTTCATGACCAATAACTCATTTCATCTGACAAAGAAAAAAAGGATAAACATCAGAAAAAAATGGTATGCAGTGTTCAATAAGTGATGTAACACTTAAACCACCTTTGGCTTTGTAATTGGTGTTAACAGATGTACCATACATTTTCATGACCAATTATTAAGGCAGATATTTTTCATTTGGACAGTTATAAGCGTTTTATGTTAAGGGTAATTGATCAAGTTAATTAGTTAAAAAGTGTGCTACTTTGGTTCCTCTGCAAAGGCTCTGGCTTTATTTTCCACTCTCCATGATCTCACCAAGTGTCCTGTATATCACACAATCTGATGAGTTTAGATGTCACGTGAGTACTAACCAATCAACACATAAGCCTGGGTACCACTGACAGAGAGAATGGCACTTATATCCTACTGTTCTGTGTAGATAGAGCTAGGGCTAAATTATTTATTTTACTTATTTTTTTTTACCATGAAATTTGATGTTTGCCACAGTAACTGTACATCATAATTAATGAATATCTGTTCCAAATATCATTTATTATTCTCATGAGCTTCTAATAATCCGTCTCAGCCATGAAAAACCAATATCTGTCAGCCCTTAATATCTACTTCATCTGATATTTGCTCATTAAGGATATGCTATTTCAATTTTACAAAGATAGCATTAATTAGATAAAAACTGCTCTAAATTTTAAGGGCTATCCTTTGATTATTTCAACATGATAATTCCCAGGGTTTCTGAAGTTAAGTGATATTATTATCCCCTGTTGTCACATTTAAAATTTGACCATTTTGCTTTTAACTTTAGATGTTTATACAGTCTTCAACTAAAGGTAATTGACTTTCTATCTGGATACAGACTTGCTTTTATTTAGAAAGAAAATAAGGACCTTTGGGTAGCTCAAAGATTATGATATTAACTTAACCTCACAAAAAGGAACTTGTTATTGACTGAAAAGGAAATAAGGGAACAGTGAAAAGGTAAATGTTTGATAAAACAAGGTGCAGATGACTTTCAACTTGTCCACTGAGTTGAATAAGTTTTTTTGAAGTGAAATGAGACATTAGAAAGCAGTGTTACCTTAATTTGACATCACTGCGGCTGCAGGGAGATGTTGCAGTGGTAAAGCTGCAAATTATGTTGAAAGGGACATTAAATAATAGAGTTAATGGGATATTAAAAAATTCAATAATTATGGACCTCAATTACTTGCTATTATTGCTTTAATGCTGACAGACCCATTATTTTTAAAACCTTTTTTTGTTACCAAATTTCTTTTTTTTAATCTATCCACAGTGAATGTATCCCTTTGCAAGGATCTGGTTAGACATGAGTGAGTTTAGAAATTTGAGCGACACAATTATAAGATTCAGTAATCTGATCAGATTACTTTTCATTAACTAATGAAGTAAGGATTCCTCGATTAAAAATGCCCACTTCAGCACAGTCCTTGTCTGTCCTCCAGGAGTTTGAAAACTACCGCACGGCCATGAGTAAGATGGCAGAAGATATCATAGTGCTGAGGACACAGGTGGTGACATTGGAGGCAGAAAACAGCCAGCTTCGCATTGACCTGTCGGTCCACCAGGATGTCCTGAATGACACTGACACCATGACCAAGGCAGACATTTCTAAACATACAGGTAAGCCACTGCAGATTAGTGTGGTTGTCCACACTATGTTTTATACTAATGTCCATCTTACCTTATGTGATCCTGGAACAACACCCTACAAGAGCAACAGCTGACATTTTTTCTACTCACTAAAAGTTAAGATTCAAAGTAGATAGTGGTCTTTTAGAAAGTTTAATATTCACCGATTCAGCTGTCATTGCAGATTTAAGGGAATTTTCTTTGCACATAAAGCAGTAATGATGAAGATGACTCACTGTGTGCTTTATAAATCCTTGTGAGGGTCTAGTCTATTCCCAGGCTGACTGTGACGCTTCATGATAAGACAGCTCATTTAGGCCATGGACCCTGATAAGCTGTGTAGGTGGTACACTTCTTATCTCCTGAAGGACAGTTTGTGACCCTCAGAGAAAGGATGTTCCTGGTGGTCTGTCTGCTGGCAGCAAAGGAAAGGAGCCAAACAGAGATAAACTCAAACAGAAAATCAATTAGGTCTCAAAAGTTTTACTTCTGAGTGTTTTGTCCGAGCTGTTAAAATATCCAAGCCTGAGAGCTGACCTGTTTATTTCTCTGAATTTAATATACCATTGACATATACAGTATGTTTAGTTTTTTAAATATCAACTGTTTCTCCTAATCTGGGATAAACTTAGCTGCCCTTTTTTAAGTTTCAGACTTTTTTCATTTGTAAAAACAGTTAAATATGTGAATCATTACTCAGATTAATGAGCTGTCTTTGTTGTCCTTGTGTTTTTTGGAAGCCTCTCTGAAGTGCAAGGTTACAAGTGAGATCAGTGATGCTGCCAAGCAGAGGGAAAGGATCCAACGGCTGCAGAATAACCTCATCAAGGTGAAAATCTACATTTTCACACATTGCACTAATTAAAATCATGCAACTAAACATGTATTTTCTCTTTTCCTCTTGTACAAAACCAGAATTGAGTTTTATTGCCAAGTACATTTTGGTGTTTTGGCGCAAAATAAATAACATATAGGAAGATACAATACGATATCTGATAATTAAATATGATGTTGTACAATAGAATCTGTCATTAGACATGACAATAACATGATGATAAAATAGGACACGATACATATCATACATGATGATACTTAGCAAAACGATACAGTACGTTATTTATGGTGTGAATAATAGGAGGATACAATAAGATATGTCATGATACTTGACAACAACATAACGATGAAATATGGTATAATGATGAGATACAATCAATCAATCTTTGTTTGTATAGCATCATCTCTTAACCAAAGTTATCTCAAAACACTTTTCAAAGAGGGCAGGTCTAGACTGTACTCTCTTTTGTGGCCTATTCTAATAAAGACCAGCACTAATCACCGCGAGTACAGCTATAGCAGTATTTAGCCCCATTGCAGTGGCAACAAAAGCCTTCACTTTAATGGGCAGGAATGTTGAGCAGACTAGACTCATGTTGGCAGCCATCTGCCGAGGCCACGATGAGGTTGGAAAGGGCTTGTAGGAGGGGTAGGGTTGGGTGAAAAGAGGAGGAGGAGAGGGACAAGAGAAACAAAAAAACAAAAAATGAAAGACAAATTTATGGCTGTCACGGCTATAAAAGTATCTCACATTTTAGATAAAATTGCTCGAACTTTATTAATGATGGTAGCAATATGGGAAAAATTAGCAGTAACAGCTATGATTGATAGATAACAAGCAATGTAATGTGAGCATTAGAAGCTAGGATGATCATGAAATAGAGAGAACTATTATTAATAAATATAGCAATAAAGTAGAGCTGCTCTTAGATTCAGTTTACCTGTTCTAATAATGATAAAAGAAGTAAGGATGATGTTGATAGGAGAAGCATTTGTAGATTTATTCATAGTGTTTTTAACAACGGATTATGAGTTTTAATATGATACTGCAAGACATACAATGATAGGACACAAAATGATACAAGATAATATATGACTATATAAAATGTGATGATATGACACCTGATAGGGTATGGTTCCATATGATACATTATGTCATAATACATGACAATAATATGAAAATATGGCACAATGTAATATGATATAATACAATATTTATGCATGGTGATATAACACGATATGTGATAGCATGATACCATACAATATGTGATAATACAACACCTGATGATGAGATAAGATGTTGTGCAAAATGGTACAATTATGTCATAATGCATAACAATAATATGACGATATGTAATGATACAGTCCTTAACTATACATGGAGGTACAATATGATATGATACCAAACCATATGACAGGGTGCGATACAATTTATTGTCTCCTTTAGGAAATTTGTCTTGAATTCCAGCACTGCATACATTTAGCTGCTTAATACACACAATCTATAGACACAAACATGTCATAGTTAAATAGAGAATCACATTCAGTCTATCACAAACAGCAAACATATATTTTACACTGTCTATATTGCACAAGATAGATAACCACAACATAAATAACTAAACAAATAAAAAATATAAGGACAACATAAGGCTACCCATACAGTCTCAAGGAACATTATTTACAATTTTGTTCCGGGTAGGCAGAAATGACTTTTTAAACAGTTGAGTTTGCATTGTATGTGCTGTGCAGAAAAATGACAGCGAGAAGGAGCTGTTGAAGCTCCAGAGAGCCCATAAGCAGCTGCAGGAGGATCACCAGAGTCGCCTGGCAAAGATTGCAACTTTAGAGGCTACAGTGAAACAGCAGGAAAAGGTCAGCTAAATCATTGACTCTGCTGTAATTTTAATACTAACTGTACAACAGGGAGTTTTAAATTGTGTAAACTTTTGCCTTAAAAAAAATTCAAGGTCATTGAGAAGATGGAGAAAGCTTTGGATAGCAAAGCTAGAGAAAATAATCAGCAGAGTGGCAGCAAAAGGCTGGCAGTGAGGAAGCAAAGAGGTAGGAGGACTCAGTGAAGTAAGAAAAAGTATGTGTCACCAAAAACATTGGTTGTAACCATTTCTTGTCTTCATGCTGTGTAGATGAGAGTGGCAAAAGGAAGGAGATAGAGACGGCCTTGGCAGCAGAAAATAGTCATCTCAGAGGAGAGCTGGACAGAATTCAGCAGCAGTGTAACCCAGCAATTAAACAACAGTCAGACCAGGTACTCCGACTAAACATTTAACACAAAAGTGTACAGACAGAGTCAAATGTAGTATTTGAATTCAAATTATGTAAACTGTTGTAAAATGTTTTAGTTTATTAGAAAAATTAAGGACTGAGTCATGAATATTTGATAAATATTCTTCTTTTGGCCCAAACTTTGTGATACAGTTATTGAAATATCAAATTCTTAAGTCAGAAAAGTTGTAAATCTATGATGTCATCCTCAGACAAGAGACATGATGCCAATCCAGGAGAAAATGATTTTACTCCAGAAAGTGGAACAGGCTGAGGCAAGAGTCCAAACACTGGAGGCCCAGGTAAATAAACCAGGAAAAGTTCAACTCTTGGACTTTATAAGTCAAGTCAAACTTTTATACCGCAGTTTGGATACAGTGAACGTGAAGTTCCATTTGTGCTGACCTGCTTGCAACTTGGACTTATGCACTGCTGCTGCTATTGTGTTGTATCGTTTTCTCATCATGTTTTTTTTTATGTTACTATTGGGCAATATGGGTACCAGCTACATGTATTGTTTGCGTTTTCATTGGTATGTGCTACTCTGTGTACAAGTAGATTGTTGTTGCTTATTGTTCTTATGTATTACTACGGTCGCATCTATAGTTGTACAGCACTTGGAGTCCAAGACAAATATTCCTAAGGAGGCACTATAGTCTGTCGTGTCATATCATATTCAGTCAGTCTTTCTTTGTGTAGTATCAATTTATAGCAAATGTTATCTCCTTAACAAATGGGCAGGTTTAAACTACACTGTTACATTCTTTACAGAGACTAAACATTAATAAATTAGGGCTGCACAACGTTATCTGCATAATATCTGGAACACAGGAAAATTTCCTGCCAAACTTCCCACCAACAACTACAGCTGATGTATCAGAAGTTCATAGAGTTTTAAGAACTATATACAATACTGTGCAGAACTTTTAGGCATGTTTGGGCCAAAAATTGAGGCTGAATTAAGGCATAGATGTAGCGTATAAGCTGCCTGAGGATACCATCAGGCAGAAAGGAGGATGAACCTTGCATATTCCCAAGGGAAAGGGAAAACAATCTGTTGAAAAAATAAACAAAGACCTTGAGAGTAGAGTAAGGGGTGGATTTGGCAAATAAGCAGGGCCAAGGGAACTGTCTGGGCGGGTAGTAGGGTTGTGTGTGCTATGGATGTCCCAAGTGCCCAAAACCTCTTCAGGCATATTACCAGATGTGAAAAGGCCCCCGACAAAAGAGATGCCGTCAAACTTGACCTTGGCTGACGAGCAACACATGTCGACATGTATCAAGCTTGACTCTGGCCACCCTCCCAGCTCTCCAGTCCCAACTTGTGGCCCATCAGGCCCCATGATGATTCCTTAGTCCCCTTCATGTCTAAAACTTATGCACATGACTGTATATATCAGGAAAATTAGTTTGAAAATATAGCAGATCAGATGTTGTTAAAGTCCAATATCATGAACCCCTAACATTAATCCACAATGAGCATAGCACGGAGCAACATTTAGCAAAGTTTGAGTGGGAAAGGAAAAACTGCCTTTTACAAGGCAGGCATTCTGTATTTCCATTATCTTATGGAGTCTTACAGTTTTGTATTCATAGTTAAGAGGATGTCTTCTCTTTTTTGCATGTAAACAGCTGGAGGAAAACGCAAAGCAATGGGGGAAACAAAAACAAGAAATGCTGACCAAACTGAGCGAGCACAGGCATGGCTTTGTCCGGACATCCACCACAATCTTTCACAACGGACAACCACTGATTTGAGAGCAGAACGCAAACTGTCCTGATTGTTACTGTGTAAAATATATTTGCAGATAATTAAATACTGCCTCTTACAGAAGGCTAGTCGAGTTCATCAAGTCACAACCTGCAAATGTCATTCTGAGCACAGGTCTGATTCATCTAACTTAAAAGAAAGCTCAATTGTTTTTTAAAATTATAATTAAATGATAAAAAACAGGACATGTTTTAAGAAGGTGTATAGTTTTATTTATCGCTGGTTTATATAGCTAGTTTGTTAGGCTCTGTACATTCAATATTCTTCAATAAATGGTACACACAAGCTACACATTTCCATCCTCACTCAGATTTCTAATCCAGTAATATCCAGCACATGCTTTTATTTCTGTTGGCTAGTTAATGGAATAAGTGAGGTATCAGGTTCATGTTTATTTTAAGATTTTTCTTTCCTAATATTTTATTCTTTAGCTCCATCAGCATCTAATTTTTGAAGATGTTACTTCGTGTTAGATATATTGTTCTCATATATTTTATGTTACCGATTAGCATGCAGAGGTTTCAAAGTCAAGATTATTGGCTTATCCGGTAAGAGAATGAGCTCAAAGGTACTCTGCACTTCCACATGGCGCTGTTTCTCCACTCTGAAGTTCTCTAGCATCTAAAAAACAGATAATGCACTTTGTTAATAACTGATCTAAATATGTCAAGATTATTTTGAGATTTATCACTTATTCTGTGAAATTCTCACATGGATTAGGAATATTTGCATCTCCGTCTCAGCTATCCTTCTTCCCAAACACTGACGAGGGCCAAAGCCAAAGCCCAGGCTCCTGAAGTAGTGTGTCTCTGTCCTTAGCCAGCGAGAGGGCTGATACTGCTCTGGGTGTAAAAACACCCTGGGGTCTCTTCCCATTGCATACAGCCCTAACTGCACCAGTGTCTGATGAAAAAACACACAGAAACCAAAAAAAAAAGTGAGTCATGTCAAACAGCTTAACAACTGCTCTGCTCCTACTGTGAACAATGAAATACAAAGGCATGGATTTAGATTTTAAAAAGCCTCTTACCCCAGCTGGGATGTGGTATTTCTGAATGATGATATCTTCTGAAATGTATCTTTGTAAGCTCACAGCAACAGGGTGTAATCTGAGGAGTCAAAGTTCCGTTAAAAGAGCCTTATTAACTAAGCTCTATACATAATCACAGCATAGAACTACATGACACTGCTATATTTTTACCTGAGTGTTTCCTTCAATGCTCCTTTCACCAGTGGAATCCTCTTCAGCATCTCCAGCATGTCTCCCTGGCTCTCAGCCCGAGCTGCAGCCACCTCTGCTCTCAGCTCCTCCTGGAGGTTGGGGTGACGAGCCAGTTCATACAATGTCCACAGCAGGGTTATGGAAGTCTGAAAACCCAAAACAGAGGAAAGCAGACTTAAGACAGCTGCAAAAAAATAAGTCGAGGTTTATTGTAAACTGACATGAATGTTAAATGGATTTGAGCTTGTGCTTTTCTGTTCAATGTGCTTTGTACACTGCAGGTCAAACTTAACCATTCACACCCATTCCTTCCACATTCACATGCTGGTAATGAAGGTGGCCACCAGTATTATCCATACATTCACACACCACTGACCAGTGTTGGGAGTAATGTGTCACAGTAACTTCGTTACTTTTTATGCTAACTAGTAGTGTAATGCGTTTCTTTTTTAAAAACATTAATGCCGTTAATCACAGAAAATTTAAATCACTCATTACTCATTACTTTTACAGCCGACAACTCAGTGATGAAGGTTAGAAAGCATCTGTTTCAGCGGACGACATGATGGGACCATAAGCACAGCAACATCCTGGGAGAAAGAATAGAGACACTACAAACACCGGTTACCCAGGTACAGCTCACGTTAGCTTGACAGACCAAGCAGGAGCCACTCCATCCAAATCCAAGGCTTTATTCAAATCACCGCCAGCTGCAAAACGTGTCACTACGGAAGCACTAAACAGACTGATAGCAAGGTATGCTGTTGAGGACATACTTCTGATATAAGCTGTAGAGTACACTTCCTACTGCATACTTCCTTCCTTACTTCACTTCCTTACTTCCTAGAGAAGTAATGAAAAAAAACTATAAGACAAGAGATAAGACAGTCATGCAGAAAGACATTTAGAGAGCAGCTGGGACTTAATTTGTACACTGTCAATAGAGTACATCTATTTTAGACTTCTTAAACAGTGAACAAATGTTTTAATAGTGTCAAAAGTTAAGAAACAATTCTACTGTGTTCTATTGTTTCACCACTTAACAACATAATGCTAATGGCTACAATGTTATAAAAACTTGAGTTATTCCCTCTCACACTGTCATAACAACACAAAATGATGTGATGTGTACAATACTGAAGACTGAAGCAAAAAAGTTAATGCCTGAGTTACTTTTCAAAGTAGTTACTTTTACAATTTAGTGACTCAGTCATAACTCAGTTACTTTTTGCTAGCGGTAACTAGTTACTATTTTTCAGTAACTTGCCCAACACTGCCACTGACACAGCAGTGGGAGCTATTTGGGTTAAGTGTCTTGCCTCAGGGAGGACACCTCGACATGTGACTATAGGAGCTGACTGACTCTACCCATTGACCCACTTACCTATATGCTCATCACTGAGCATATAGGTTAGTGTTTATTTTAACTGCTGTTATAAATATGGTTGTAGTCTTAGTCTTTAGATACAAATGAGTTTTGGTCACATTTTTGTAATTTTCAAACTTGAAAGTTTTATCCATCCATTACCATACTCCAATAATCTGAGGTCAAAATGCAGTGGCAGCAGCTGAAGAAAGTCAACCCAAACATCCCTGTCCCCAGCAACATTTTTCAGTTCCTGCTGAGGGATTTGAAGATGCTCTCAGGCCAGATAGGATATATAATCCCTCCAGCAAGTTCTGGGTCTGCCCCAGGGTCCCCTTCCAGTTGGACATGCCTGGAAGACCTCCACAAGGAGACACCCAGAGGGATCCTGATCAGATGCCCGAACCACCTCCACTGGCTCCTTTCAATTCAAAGGAGCAGTGGCTCTACTTCCTTCCCCATAAGGCTGAGCCAAGACTACCTCCTGAGAAATGTCATTTCGACTGTTTGTATCGGTGATCTCATTCTTTTGGTCATTACCCAAAGCTCATGACCATAGGTGAGGGTTGGAATGAGGATTAACCATACAATAAGATAAACTACAGGAAAACTTTGAATACTGTTGGAAAACAGAAGACAGTCAAGGAAATAAATAGAATTAGATTTTTTTTTTTTGCTTACGGTGTCTACACCTCCAGCCATCAGCTCAGTGATGCTGGCCTTGATGTCTTCAATGGACAGCTTGTCCAGCATGAGCAGGCTAGCAAGGACTCCTGGGTATTTCTTTGAAGAGCCAGTGTCCTGGCGTAGCTGCCTGTAGATGTTCTGGATGCAGCGATCCGCTTGAGCAACAAAGGAATATGTATGAAATCACACTATGCACATACATTAAAAAAAACCTATGAGCCAAATGTTTTCTTATCCTACCTTGGTTAAAGATGCCATCCCAGGCCTCCACATGGTCCCGCCACACCTTTGCACCAATCTGCTTCAGCAGGGAAGGAGGTATGTACAGCATGGGTGAGGTAGTCTTGAACATGAGGGTGATGCAGTCAATGAAATGTTGAGCTTCAGGGTCAATGTAGTCAAGCATCAAACCCAGGCGCTCCCCGTACAGCACTGAGCTCACGGCTGTGTGAGTCAACACGAGACAAGGACAAGCAATATGTCAGGAGGAAAAGAGACACCAGCCTACACAGTGAATTAAAGAGAGTCATACTTACACTCAAGAGCATATTTAAAGAGTTCTTGAGAGAGGTCAGTGGTCCATTTATTCTGGCCTGTTCTCTGTATTTTTTTGTGAACTCTTGCCACAAAGTCCTCGCCCACTTCTTCCAGTAAAGGCACAAAGTTCTCAAGCACTTTAGGGGAAATCACCTCCTTGTTGAGGATAACACGGTTGGATTTCCAGTCTTCCCCATTCCTGTGTGGAAATTAGATGTAAATTAAACTAGCAGGTCACACCTGGTATTATAAATGTCAAAATATTTACAATCCAGTATCTGTAGAAGTAGAAGGAAGGTTATTTTACTGCACATACTTCAGTAAAACTCCATATTTGCGATTCCTGTAGTCTCTGTATGATGTCCATGCTTCAACTTTCAGCCTCTTAGGATAATGGCCCTCTGCTTTGAATAGGATGGCAGCATCCTCAGGGTTGATGATATTAACACTTTCATAGTAGCCTATTTTTTCTCTGATACAGAGTTGAGGAAAAAAAGTCAGGAAAGAACAGGGTGAAATATCTTATCAGCTGGTTGTTTTTAGAAAACATGACCTTGTGGATTGTTACACGTTTGGAAGGAAAAATACTTACATTTGATGAGTAATGGCATAATCATGTTTTGTCTACTTACTATCTACTTAAATGGGCAGTCACACACAGCTCTGCTTAAGCATTTGACTTCCCACATACCTGTAAATGGGTCCAAAAGTGTTAAAGTTCTGCAACATGATGCGGTGAATGTTTCTGAAGCCATCCAGTTTCCAAAAGTTGTACAAGTTGGCCACCCCGCTCTTCCACAGTCCAGGAATCTCACTGAAAGGTCGAACCATGCTGCCACTCTCTGAATACGCCTGTCTGATCACAGGCATACTGCTGCTGCAGCGTATGCCTGTTGTGGTCAGCTCTTCTATACAGGACAGGGGCGGCATTGCAGGGCTGCGCAACAAACTCCACTTTGCCATGCCTACAACAAAATCCCAACTGTGTAATAACTTCAGAAGATACACTGGCTCTCCGAGAGATGACTGGTGCAATAGAAGGAGGCTGGTCTAAATACTCAGCCCCGTCTGTGCTGATCAAGGCTGTTCAGCTGAATCCAACAAGCTAATACAGTAAACCAAAGCACAGTATGTCTGAGTTTGGACACTTAAAGGAGAGTTTAAATGTATGATAAAATCCTGTAATCATTATTCTTTAAAAAGTATTTATTAGAAACTACTATGACTGGCATTAATGGGC
This sequence comes from Cheilinus undulatus, assembly GCF_018320785.1. Taxonomy (NCBI): domain Eukaryota; kingdom Metazoa; phylum Chordata; class Actinopteri; order Labriformes; family Labridae; genus Cheilinus; species Cheilinus undulatus. The sequence goes on along the minus strand of NC_054873.1, from coordinate 23,110,446 downwards.
ATCATTATCTCCAGATTGTTTATCTTTGTAAACATGAAGCTGCTTTGATTTGTAAAGAAAAACAAGACATAGCAGAAATTCAGATAATACAAGTTATGATCAGTTCAGCTGTGAAAACAAAGTTAAGACTTCAGTTAATCATATTTAAATATTTCAATATATGATTCTCTTTTCATCCAGGGGTTTATCCTGGCAGTCCTTAAATACAGAGTTAAAACAACGTTTACATGTTACACGTTTTTCAGTTCACTGCTTATCCGAGGGTAAAAGTTTTCTTGAAGAATCTCCAGTGCTCATTCTCTTTGACATGTGTCTTTTTAATTGAGATATATCATTCTTCAACTTAGTGCATACATTAAAAAGTATATGCTTTACAATTAAAGGTGTTTAATAAATACCTATACAAAAGTTATTATAACAGTCACTTCTTACGAAGCTTAATGAGCTCATCAAGCTTCATGGCAGACTTAATGTCTCCCTGGATTTTCAGTCTGCCACTTGTGTAAGCGGCAAATGGTTGCAGCTCGCCCTGGAACATGGCCAGAAGGTCACCATCACTCATACTCAGCGTCACATCTGGTTCTCTGTACATGGATCCTGCTCCTGCTGCACCACTACCTACAGCACAGAACAGAGAGAGAGAGTGAGGTTTAATAAATATACAGGACCCTGTCTGCTTTGATGTTGTCAAAATCTGGTGTACATATATATTTTAAAATATTTTATTTTAAATCATGATTACAAACATAACGTACGACAAGGTATTAGGGCCACCCAAAGAGACGAAAAAATTAAGATGATTCATTCACAACAAGTTATTAGGTTCAGGCAGTTACTTTTTCACATAGGGCCAGATAGGTTTAGATTTTTTTCCCCTTAATAAATAAAATCATCATTTAGAAGCTGCATTTTGCAATTACTTGGGTTTTCTTTTTGAGAAAATTGGTTTGATGATCTAAAACATTTAAGAGTGATAAATATGCAAAAAAAATCAGGAATCAGAAAGGGGGCAAATTCTTTTTCACAGCACTGAATACAAGTAGACAAACTTAGAATTTCAGAGTTTAAAAAATTGTACATTTAATTAAAAAAATACAATATCAGAGTGTTAAAGGTCTTCAATCTTGACATTAAAATCTCAAAAATTTAAACATTTTAAAAGTACAAGTTTACATTGTAAAGTCTAAAATTTACAATAAACCAGCTGAAAACTGTTTAAATTTTGACTTTTAAATTTCAAAAAGTCAAAGTTTGGTTCACATACTTTTATGACTTTTAAAGTTTATAATTTCTATTTTTTTCTTGTAAATTATTGACTCAGAATCGCCTGTGACAAATAACACTCTGCATACAACCACACTTTAAAAAGGAATTATGCCTTTAATGTGAACCATTACCTTGGCTCAAGTCAACATAGTAACTGTGATGCTGTCCATCTTTGGAGCTGATATCAAACTGGAAGCAAGCCCCGACCTCCTGGACCAAAGATTCAGAAAGCTGGAGCTTCAACCAACCAAGCAGCTCTTCAACAGAATCCGCTGTAGCCACTGCTGTCTCTGGGGCTTGGCTGAGCTCATCTGTGAAAGCTACTCTGTCCTCTGTGGGATGAAATGTACAAATTTTAAACGTGCGTTAAAAGTTAAATACATTTTTTTTATACAAAATGATCTAAGTTGGTGCATTATGTGGAAAATGTATAGTTGTTTGGTTGCAATACCTTTTTTAGGCTGTGAAATGCCACTCTGACCCAGAAAGTGCATGGCCAGCTGCTGAATGGGACCAGTGAGGCCCTCCAGTCCAGGCACAGAGGGAGGCATGATGAGGGGTGCTGAGAGACTCTGCTCTGGTGCTTTTATTAGAGACCCCAAAGTAAGTTCTACCCTGTCCACCTCCAGCCCCCAATGGCGAGTCAGCTCATTTATGTCCATCTTAGAGCAAAAAAAAGCGATAAGAGTTTGATGTAAAATCCAAATCTATTTATACAGTAGATTTAAAGACAGTGAAAGTTGACCACAGCATTGTACAACCATACATCAAAACACTAGCCAATCTAAAACAACTAGACATTCAAATTATGAAAATCATCAATGAGAGACTCATGAAAGGCCAGCAATGATCTGTCAGTTTCATCTCACCCCAAGATATTCTCCCAGTTTGACTCTCTCGGTTTGAATCTCCCGGACACTCCTCCTGGACAGCATGTGGGTCAAAGCATTCTGTGCCGCCATCCTGGTGGAAATGTTCAGGTCCTGGACTGATATCACTGACATGACAGGGTTCCAGATTCTGAACTGGATGTCCGCTCCAACTGACAACACGCCGCCATCCAGAGTATTCACCTGCAGTAGTAGAATGATTTTTTACCATGAGTTTAGACCACTGACTGTAGAAAGAATTGGACAAACCCTGTGTGACGTCAGCCGCCTGCTTACAATAGGCGGACTCAAACAGCTCTTGAAGCCACTCCGCGGCGGCTTCCATATTGAAATTGCTGTCTCAACCGAACTTTGGATCAACCTAATGGTTGACAAAAACGTAGCTCATGTCTGTTGAGCTATCTGTCAATCAAATGAGACACGCCAATCAGTGAGGTTTTTCCTCAATATAATCTAAACCATTGTGGTGCCAAAAAAAAATCATCCCCCTCGTACAGTGCAAGCACATGAAGACGTGTACTAATGAGACACGTTTGGTTTCTTGAACCAGGTTGTAACTTCAGTGTTCCTGCAGCCAGCCTCAAGTGGACACTCACTGTAATGCAATTCTTTGCACTTCCGCATTGGCTTCATTTTTCAGGACTGGAGGTTGCTGCCTGGTTTACACATAGAATTGGTCATTTACAATTACTTAAAAAACACAGATAATGAAGACAGTTCCTCTTCACCGTTAGAAATCATACTGAATCAGCAGTATGCACTCTATAAGGCTTGGTGTACAGTTGGCAAATTCTGATATGAGCTTGACATTTTGCCTTCATTAAAATGCACTGATGCAGTGATGGAATTGTGATCATTAACCTCTGAACATATCAAATTTTGATTAAGGAAAAAAACAAAGAACTTTGACATATTAAGAATACAACATACATTGCAACAATAGTATAAGTAACAAATAAGACATCCAGCAGTCCCAAAAAGTTGGTTTTGAGGATCAAAACCGTTTTTGAAAATTTTTTTAAAGTTGTAAATCAGTGCTAACAGATGCAGTGGTGTGCATTTCTGCGTATATATAGGCTTACATCTACTTTCCTACTGACCAGCAATGCACCATGACTGCCATCTGCTGGACAAAATTAATAACAACTATCAGGAATTTAACCTGGCTTGGTTTGTGTTGATGGAATGGTTTGAGCCTAAATGTGTTTTTAATATTTTGTATGCAACTGTGACTCTAAACAGCGGAGCTGGAGCGTAAAGAGAAACTCCGAGTAACTGAGAATAATCCAGGTGTGAAATGAGGCAAAAGGTTTGTAGGAGTGATTTGGAGTTTAGTTCGGGATGATTCATTATGATAGTGTAACAATTTGCATGGGTTGTATGGACAAAAGGATGTGATGAGGACTAAAACAGGCATCACATCCTTTGTACCATGGAGCATCCAGCTGTTCAATAAACTCTACATACAACATGAACTTAACACTCTGCACTTTAAAGACCCAACATTTGATCTGGCTCACATAGTATCATGCAATGCTTAATGCTGTATGTTACATCATTATTTATTACAAGTATTTTTATTTTTTATGACTTGCTGGTTCATGTTATTATATGTTGTCCTGTGTGGTTGCTGATGTCTTTTTTAGTTTGTGTTTTTATATGCTCTCTGTGCAAGACAAATTCCCTCTGGGGCGATCAAGGTTTCATTCATTCATTCATTCATTCATTCAAAGAAAATAAAGATATAATGAAATTAATGCAAATAAATGGGTAGCAGAAGAATCCAAAATGAAATTACACAATGGACATTCTATTGTATTGCTTTGATTTTCACCTGTGTCTAAAGCCTATTCTTGTCAAGAGTGGGTTGGTTGAATTGAGTCACTACAGACATCTTAGATCTGTGGTATGACAATTACTAATTTAAAATGTTGCATGTTGAAATAACACTGCTTGCTATTTGATGGTGTTGAAGTTGGAAGCAGCTTTTGATGGTGACAATTGCAACTTTACAGTGCTAACTAAGTCAGTTATCAAGGAGTGTCCCAAAAAACAAAAACATGTACGATTACAGTGGTACAGTAGTGAACTAAAAAGTCAACAGTGCTTTTAGGATAGATTTTCATGTTCCTAAATCTACGCCTCTACTTTTGCTCCAAAAGTTGTCTTAATTTACCTGGCATGGTGGGATGTTAAAAGCTCGGGTGCGTAGGTCCACTCTCTGCCACTGGTCAATGAGGGGCAGCACAAGGACAATACCAGGTCCCTTTGGAGGACAAACTCTACCCAAACGAAACACCACAATCCTTTGGTAGTTCGGCACTGTCTATGGACAAAATGATTTAAAGTCATTATTATTATTATTATTATTATTATTATTATTATTGTTTTGCATGTAGTTGGAGAAACTGACAAGTGATCATTTCAGCTTACTTTTAATACAAACCACCCTGATATAGGAAATGTTACAAAGGTGAAGATGTAGACAAGGAAGATGACAATGATGTTGCAAATCCAGGAAAGCCATCCTTGAGAGGTATCTGAAAGAAAACAAACAAAGGAGGGTCCGAATGTGACAGATGTACTGAGCTACTTTATCACATCATCTTATGTGCTTAATTTAGTTACATGGCTGAAGTCTGTGAGTTTAAACTGTATTCAACTTGTATGCACTGGAAATTTTCCTGTAAAGTCAATCCACTGACTGTATAACCAGAATTTAAACTTTAATCGAACACTTGTAAAAATCAAATAATATCTGTAACTGCTCTAATAACACAGTAACAAAATGTGACGTCCTCAGAATCAAATATTGGATACTAACAATTGTTTCAAAAATCTGTTTTTTTTTCTTCTAAAATGTATGAAAAGAAAATCTTGCCACTGCACTGTGAAGTGTTTTATATGCAGGGGATTGCCTACAGTTTTGGTGGACTAATTTGTCTTCTGCACGCCTGAAGGAGAGGACCTTATAATTTCAAAATTTTGATACATCTATCGAATAATATAAATATCAGACTGCATCGTTTTAAAACGTACGTTATCACAAAAAGCATCCAAGTAACGAAAGTGACCTTACTTTAAACGTTAAAATGACTGACTGGCCAATAATAACTCACAGACATCATATACACTTTACTTTGAATAGTACACATTTACGTTCAACCAGTGCCGACATTCCTACTGTTCGATACAGATTTAGTTTTCCTTCAGTCAGCCACCTCCCCCTGATATGCCCATCCCCTATCAGGTTACAATAGCATGCTAATCCGTCAGCTAAATGATGTTAGGTAGCTACCTGTGCCTGTGAAGTCGTGTTGAAAGACTTCAGGCATGTTATCAAATGAAAGCCCTTTGTGGTATCCGTGCTGTGTGAAGCCATCACAGTCAACAAACAAGCCAGGAGTCCTCGGACCTGTGGAGTCCCTCTGAGGCAGCAGCTGATACGAGTTGCTAAACATTGTAAGCTAAAATAGCAATTATATTCTTATTTACAAAAACTTCACATCACTTTTAGTAACCACTGCAGGTATCAGTCAAAACTGCGCCCTTTACATAAACAAAGTAGAGATGGTCTACCGAATAGGAAACTTTACGTTGACATGTTAGCTTGCTAGCTCTCTAGCTAAAGCTCTTCCGTGTTTTGCTCCAGCTCTTCTTTTCTGTTGTTATTGAGCCGTGTTCTTCGGTAAGTTTGCTCATTCGCGCCCTCTAACGTCGCAGAGTTTCCATTGCAGAGCATGACCACAGATAAACATTTATCTCTTAAATTGTCTTCCATTTCAGATAAATTCATAGTTAAATATTTAACTTTAATTTCTCTGTTTCCCCAAAGGATGCCCATTTTACTCTGAACACTGTTTTGGGGAAAACTGCAGATGTTGTCTTTTTTACAAACTCTCTTTATAGCCTGCTTGTTGTCTTGCCTTCTGCTTCACAAGTCATATCTTCCAGAAGTAGATGTACATTTTTTTAAACTAAAATAGTTATTTGATTGGAGGGTTTTGTTTTATTCTAAATGCTGTATACCAGTGCTTCCTAAAGTGTGTCCTGTGGTTGGGCCCTGACAGGTATTTCATAATTACTAAAAACCATAGAAATTGAAAAAGAAAATAAATAATCACAATTGAAATGATAATAAAATTATTGATTGCATGTTATGAAGTCTCAGGAAAACAAAACTGAGCCAGAAGTTTTAACTTATGTCACCTTTTTATCATTTGTTTGGCTGGCAGCTCTAACTGGGTCCGAAGTCCAAATTGTTTGATCGTGCCACTTTTTAAACACTTTTTCCACATTTTTTGCCCCTTATATCCCATTTTCACCATATTTTCTCCTACTTTATTGCCTTTTTTTCACTTCCACCCCCTTTTGCACATTTTTGTCTCTTAATCTGTTTTCACCACATTTTCACAGAGGTGGAAAGAGTACACAACTATTGCTCTCAAGTAGAAGTAGTTACTCTTGTTATAATTTACTTAAGTAGAAGAAAAAGTACTGGTCCATAAATCTACTCAAGTAAAGTAAAACGTATCTTGTTTAAAATGAGTTTTAAGTACAACCAGATCTCCAACCAACCATTTTCACAGCTTTTTGCCACTTTTAACCAATTTTCGCCACCCTGTTAACCATTTTAAATCTGTTTTAGTCAATTTTTACAATGGATCATGATGTTGCTGACCTCCATGGGCCAGGTCCCAGAAAGATCTCCCCTTTATTCCCCATTATGGGCAGTCTTGACAACCAGCGTCACAGTTTGACTGTTGTTGGATTAACTGGTGACACTCATTTAAACATGCCATTTGCTTCAGATTTTACAAATGTATAAGTGCCTTTTGAGACTTTAATACTACCTGGAAAGATTTCACTGGGCCACAAAGCACATTTACAGAGATTAATAATAGAAAAGTAAATATAAGATTTCTGATTAAAACTAAATAAATAGCAGTGGCTCATTAATTGTATATTAAAAAAAACCCTGAAAACACTTCACAAATAATGTTATATATCTGATAGCAAACATGCACATTGACTTCCCTGTTCGTTAAACAAATAAAAAGATATATTAAAGGTCAATAATAGTTTCATGTAATGGTTGCATGAGTGTTTTGGTGAGCAGATCAAGGTCTCAAACTGGGCAGCAGCATGCTGAAATTTTGGAAAGGCTGCAATGCACAATATCACGATCAACTCATTAATATCAAATAACTTTTATAAATCAAAAACAAGGTTATCTAAGAACTTGTTTCCATGCAAAGTAGCCTTGTAAGAGCTTTCCTGGGTAACTGTGACTCCAAAACTACTTTTCTGCACCTCAGTGTTTTCACATCTTCTCCCACTCGGTCAGGCTTAGTGTCCTGAACATCTAAGAAGCTTGTTGTATGTTCACTTCTGTTATGTAAAAGCAGATATATTTGGAAATTAGTCTGCAAAGATGAAAATACTTTTAAACTGACTGCAATGAAACAAGTATAACATTTTCATATTTATTACAAAGAAATGTCTACATTCAAAATATATCTTCAGAAACATGGAGTGTAAGAAAATAAGAACAAATTTTTGGTATGCTTATGGATTTTGATTCAACATTTTTACAAAATGATCACTAAATCCTTGTATACTTGAGAAAAAACATCATCTGAGTGCCAGTGAAGCCCTTGAATGTACGCATTTTATTTACTCTTAATATAATCTGTGTAAATTGTCATCTAAGAGAGCATCTTGGTCATTTTCTTGATATCTCAATTGTTGTTACTGGGGGAAAGGAATCTTCTTTTGTAAAGATATTAAGATATTATCACGGTATTATAAAATTTTAGAGACATTTCTGTCTCAGTGCTTGTTTAGTTTTTGAATATGTCACACAGCAGCTTCTCCATAGGTGTGCTGCCAATGGTCTTTTGAAAGAATAGCTGCTCTATTTTCTCAGGGCGCACAAAGTGGAGGGATGGTAGCAGGAGTAACAGCCTCCCAAACCTTGAGCAACAAAAATGAAAAGAGGAATTAAAATCATATTAACATTAGAGCTTTAAAAAAGAATTGATACACTTCTTATGGTCTTGAGTTTGAAATAATACCTGGCACTCTGGGTGGGGTACACCGAGTGGATGTGCTGGCCTAGTAACATCTGGGACTGATCCTGCAGATTCTCCACCTGCTCTGGGTCTTTGAGGCTGCGTGTCTCTGCATGTTAAATAGAAGACTTCAGTTAAAACGTAATTTCCATAACAAGCACAGCTTCTTAAAGGAATAACCACTCACCTGGTTTGAACAAGACAATGGCTTTCAGACAGGCAAACTCAGTGGGGTCAACAGCCAGCGATTTAAAGCGGTTGAAGACCTCTTCCAGGATGCGATGGTCAGCCGTGGGGAGGCTGATCTTACCCTGTGGTTTTGGAGAAAACTCTGGTGGAGACAGAAGAGGACAGCTGTCTAGGGGGAGGGACCACTGGATGGCACACAACAGGAACATCTCACTCCAAGCTTCTTCCAGGAGAATCACCTGAAGATGTCACAGAAATACAGTTTAATCTCACACATCATTTATATTTAATATATAATCATGCAAAAAAAGATGGCACATTCAGTCTCACCTGGTCCCGAAATGGCAGGTGAGCAAAAACAGGCAGATTTTTTGCCCACTTGACAGACATGAAGAGGAGTCTGGCTGATGTTTCATATATACTCTCTGAACAGCGGGAGGTATATGGGGGCACATGGTGGTCAGAAGGAGTTTGATCTCTTCCTGAATCATTGGTTGTGACGTCAATATTCTCCTCCACTGTAATTATGAAAAAAATGAGACACTCAGATGTTGAAATACTGTTACATTTAAGTGCAACTAAAATTCAGATTCCACTTGTAAACCTTCAAGGCAATCTCTACATCTCATTTAAGTATCAAAACCTAATCACAGAATAGCTACTGATCAAATTTCTCCTGAAAGACAAGGTACCTATAGAGTCAACTTTGTTCAACTTAAATAATTTCATCTCACCATCTTCAGGCTCCAGCTTTGCACCGGTCTCTGCAGTCAGCAGGCTGACCATGAAGCGATGATTGTTGTTGGGGTTGCTGCATGGCTGAATGGAGGCTGAAGTAGTGACAGAGGAAGTGACCAGAGGTCTACAGATGACTGATGAGTAGGTGGTGGGACAGGTGAGCTCCCGTGTAGTGGCTAGATGCTCCTTTTTAGTGTTCAAATGTATGGAGTCTAGACTGACATGTGCTGAGCTTCGGGGCTGTCGCTCATTTTGTACAGCTGCCAAAAATACAAGGTAATGACAAATTACTTGAGTTCAGTTAGGACCACTTTATCAAGAAACACACATGATCTGTGGCTATAAATATATCTTTATTAGCAGTTATCCAGTGGCACTTATGTCGTCATTGTTTGGCGGTGTGGCTGTTTTGGGAACACCCTGCCCTTCCACAAGCCTATATGGAAAGTATTAAGTAGGAACAGCACACGTTCCTGCACTTCCTGTGCCGATAAGGAAAGCCTGAGGCAGGGAGAGAAGCAGCAAAAAAAAAAAAAAAAAAAAAACAAAAAAAAAACAGAGCAGAGCAGGCATCGATGACAACAGAATGCCAATGGTTAAGTCAGAAGCAGAATGAGGGAGGAGCTGGGGTGGAGGACTGTGTAGCCAGGCAAGAGCAGTGTTATTAGCCAGTTGGGTGCTTAGATCAAATCAGCAGGCCATCAGCTGATGAGGGCTTGCATGAGATCAGCTGATGGCTGTGACATATGAATAAATGACTAAAGGTGAATGGAATAATGGATAATATCCTCCTAAGACCCTGCATGTACATATGAAGATATTATTTTTTGCCCTTCCTACAACATAGAAATAATTTCTACTTTTAGAATTTTTGAGATATTTGTCAGGAATGCATATCTAAGTTTAAGTTTTTTGAAATGTTGGGAGAATTGGCTATGAAATTCTCAGGAATTAGTTACAGTTTTCAGGAATTTTATTTGAACTTGGCGGGGGGGTTGCTTCAAAAATTTAAGCTATTATATTACTGAGAATTTCATTGGGATTTTCTATTTGTTAGAACTTTTTGAAAATATTTAAAAGCATTTTGGTATACTTCAAAAATATGTCCAAGCATCTTTCCAGAAATTTCAGGCAATTTGGGGAATTTGTGGGGAGTTTGGAAAGGAAAATTTCAAGAAATTCTGAATTTTAAATGTAAATGTTGACACTTGGGCTTAAAAAAGTCGTTGTGATCAGGTCAGGTCAGGTATGGGAACATATGTCAATTTAGCACTTTGCCGAGTCAACCTTGGTCCTGTACTGTTCTGCTGATGGCCATCCTCCAGGCCTGTGCCAGGCCCATCCCCCATCGCTTCAGGTATCCTCTCAGCTGCCCCCTCCAGGATGCACGTGGTCAGCCCTGGCTTTTTGACCAGCCCACAGGATCCCAGGCACCCAGTATGTGGTGAGCTGGGCCAGGCCCAGGAAAGCGCACCAGGTACCCATAAAAGTGCAGCTGCCGTATCAGGTAGCTGACCCTTTCTTTTCCCTGCTCTCCTGAGCGCATCTGCATTAGACACACATTCTTGCCAACGATACCCGAAAATGTGCTACAGAGAAGTTGTCACAAAGGAGTCCAGCCAGTGCCTCTGGCCAAAAGTCAGTGTCCAGGCCTCACAAGAGCATAGTAAGACCCAGAAGACCAAGGACTGGAAGACCCTGACTTTCATCCTCATACTCAGACAACAGGAATGATGCACTGTCTTGCTCAGCGAACCCACCCCCTATGCATGAGTCCAAGTCTGCTGTTGAGCTCAGCCTCACAATAAGTGGATTGATTGATTATGCTGCCAAGATCAACCAGTCGAGGTGTCGTCAACCAATTCTCAACTGTTTTCAACCGTTTGACTGAAGACCCCCCAACAACTGACCACCTAGCCGACACTCAGCCAAAAGAGATGCTCTAAAACTGATCCAGTGCTTTATTTTGTACAGAAACGGGACCCTTAGGAGATTTGTGGACATCAATTTTAGTCAAAACTACTTCCTGTTCAAATATATGGCTGAGCTTTTAAACATATCAGGTCCTATTGATCCTAAATAAGAGGGAGAAACTAAACATGCATTCCAAACAAAAGCTCTGGTCACAGGAGAAACTACTCTCCACAGTCAACTAGGGTTTTCTTACCATCTTTGTTCATTCCAGCTTGGAGACACTTCTTCAGCCTACAAGCTTGGCACTGGTTCCGATGAGCTTTGTCCACAGGGCACCTTCCAGTCCCAGCCTGACATCTAAAATATTAGCAAAAAGGACAGTGGTTAGAGTGGGAATTGACAGAGAGAGTAGGGAATGATGTGCAAGAAGGTGGATCGACAAGGTGGATCTGATCACCAGCTGCCCATTGAGACAACAGTCTGTGAACGTGGGACATACAACATAACCACTCAGCTATAGGTGCCTCTTAAGAAGACTTATATTTGTATAAATACACTCTTTACAAGATTAAAATGTTGCTCACCTGTAGATGAGTCTCCGTCTCACACTGCGTTTAAAGAAACCACTGCAGCCATTACATGCGTAGATGCCATAATGTTTACCGCTGCTTGAATCAGAACAAACTTTACAAAGAAGGCTTTGGTCAAGTGTTTTAACCGGAACTGAACATTTATCTGAAAAAGAAAAGATTTAAGAAACTTTATTTATCTTACATTGACTTTAGGGACAACATAATATCTAATATGACCAGCTTTTCCACATTTTTTATGACTGTTTCAGCTTTTTTTAGAGACCACTATGCTTCTTTGTATAAAAGTTGCATGTTTAGAAAAACAAGTGTCTCACCTCCTTCAGTCCTTCCATCTGTTAGGTCAGAAGAAAACATGCTTATTTCTGTGACATGGTCCTCCATCTTCATGTGCTTTAATATCGTCTACCTCACTTTATGAATGTTTTAAGTAAGACTAAATTTACTCACAGACGTGGTTCCTCTCCTTTTTACAAGTTTTTTAAGATGTTAGCTTATGTAAAATATTTTTCATCACATGGAAATGCCACAAAACATTTTTTAAAAATAGAGAATTTGAAGTTCCTTTCACAACAGCGTATATTTAAAGTGTAATTTCTTCAGAAATCCTCTTCAGAGCAGTTCTGGACCACATTGCTCCAGTGCTGTTGTCCTCTTGTCTTGTCTGATGTAACACTCGGCCAATGCTGGTCTTCTTCTGTCCCTGTCTGTGCCAGAAGGAGTCTGTGAGCCTGAGATGTCTGGGGCTCTCTGAGAGAAGACAAGGAGATTAGCACCAAGCGCTGTGTAAGCAAATGCTGATTTGTCATCCTCTTAATCTTTACTGTCTATACAGCTAAATCAATCAGTCACACTGTCTGCAGATAGAGCTGTATTAAAGAAAAATAAACTCTGAAATATGGCAAAATATGTTTTACTTCATATCCACACTGCAGTCAAATAGTGTTATTTAATGGTTAAAGGAAATTATTTTATTTATATATTCCATGTAGACAGGCTTCAGTCATTTAGGGGTCAGTACATTACAGTACATCAGGTTGCATTTTCTCAGCTTTCATTTGCTAATTCATAAATGTACAAAATGGTAAAACTTACATAGTACCTTTTTGTCACATGGAATTAACCAAAATGCAAAATCCTAAATCTACAGTAGAGCTTATAAAGTTTAATGTATGCAGCTGTTAGTAAGATTACGTTCACAGTGGTTACAGACTCAACAACCTGTATTTGTAAGGTTTTTTACAAATACAGGATATTTTGAGAAACACCTTCAGAAGAACCTCTTGTGCACCCCAGGAGAGGCTGGGGACATGGAATCTGAGCAGTCTGTGTTCAAAGCATCCATTGTGGAAGCGGCTGTCAGGAGTTGTGGCTTGAAGACCATCGGTGCCTGTCAGGGTGGCAACCTGAGAACCCACTGGTGTAGGCCTTTCGGGCATGGCTTGCCCAGGGTTCTCTGGAAACAGCTGACAGGTGCCACCTGGCTCGGAGGGCTGCTGCTTCAGCAGTTGCAGGAAAAAAAAAAAGGGTGTGGTAGGAGTTCGAGGAGGCTATGGAGAAGGACTTTCGGTTGGCTCTTCTCAGGCTGTTCTTAGCCGGAGTGGAGAACTGCTGACCAGGACTGGGGGTGTTGTTGGGTGGTGGAAGCAACACTTTGTGGAACTCCTTAAGTCTGAGGGTCGTGGGGATTGCCCATCTATATCTTTGGCAGAGGTCACTGAGGTGATCAAAAAGCTCCCTGGGGCAAGGTGCCAGGTGTAGATGAGATTCGACCTGAGATGCTGGAGGCTCTGGATGTTGTGGGGTTGTCATAGCCAACTTGCCTCTTCAGTGTCGGGTGGAGGTCTGGCACAGTACCTTGGAGTGGCAGACCAGGGTGGTGGTTCCCATTTTTAAAAAAGAGGACCAGAGGTTGTGCTTGAATTATCAGGGTATCACACTACTCAGCCTCCCTGGTAAAGTCTACTCTAGGGTGCTGGTAAGGAGGCTCCGGCTGATTGTCGAACCTCGGGTTCAGGAGGAAAAATGCGGATTCTGTCCCGGCCGTGGGACAGTAGACCAGCTCTTTACCCTTGCAGGACTTTTTGAGGGAGCATGGGAGTTTGGTCATCCAGTCTACATGTGTTTTGTGGACTTGGAAAAGGCTTAAGGTCGTGTCCCACTGGGGTCATGTGGGGGGCACTCTGGGAATATGGGGTCGCAGGGCTGCTACGGCAAACCATTAGGTCCCTATATGACCAAAGTGAGAGTTGAGTCGTTATACTCAGCAAAAAGTTGGGCATTGTCAATGCATGTTGGCACTGTGTAAAGCGGTTGGGATGAGAGTCAGCACCTCCAAATCCGAGGCAATGGTTCTTTGCCGGAAAACTGTGGAGTGCCCCTTCCAGGTGAGGAGTGAGTCTTTGCCTCAGGTGAAGGAGTTAAAGTATCTTGTTCACAAGTGAGGGTAAACGGGAGCATGAGATTGACAGGCGGATGGGTGCAGTGTCAGCAGTTTTGCAGGCGTTGTGCTGTACCGCTGTGGAGAGGAGGGAGCTGAGCCGGAAGCCATAGCTTTCGATTTACCAGTCAGTCTTCCTCCCAACCCTCACCTTGGGTCATGAACTCTGGGTAATGACTAAAAGGATGAGATCGCAGATACAAGCAGCCAAAATTAGTTTTCTCCGGGGGTGGCTGGGCTCAGCCTTAGCAATAGGGTGTGGAGTTCAGACATCCAGAGGGAACTAGGAGAAGAGCTGCTTCTCTACTGCAAGGACGATGGCGGGTTACGTTCAATAAAGAAAACACAAGGGTTATTATCTGCAACATCTGTTTCCTAATGACACACTGAAGAAACAGCCCTATTTTTTTACATTTTCCACATCAAAGAAATACAATTTCTGTTATATTTGACTCTTAAAGAGTGCCAGAGGACTGCTGGGAACTCATGCTCACAGGTAATGTGGGCTATTAACATTCAGGACTCTCAAAGGGAGTGCCAAAAAACCTTCTCCATATCAAATTATCTTGTGAAATAGTAACAGTAAGGTAATGTTTTTTTTCCATTCATGTTGTCTCTAGTTTGTCCAGTATTTATTACTTAAAGACAAGAAGAGATTTGTGAAGAATCATAGCGTATTCTTCCCTTTATGTTCCAGCTCCTGTTAAAAGGCATACACTCTGGGATCTGGGAAACAGCTATCCCAAATCAGCAAATCACCTTTGCCTTTCATGAAATGCTCTTCTTAACAGGGAGTGGGGGTGGGGGTGATGAGAAGAAAAACAATTAGAGAAGAGATTGAAAAAGCAACAAGTTGACCCTTAATTCCACTCTTGTGCCATATGGTGCCAGCTCTGTTTGCCTAATTAGTAACCCACTGCAATTAACTCTTAAATAAGTTCACAAGTCACTCCTTTTCCCTCTTCTTCTCACCTTTAGGTTTCACACGGTGGATGGAGGGATCAGAAATAAATCATGTGTTGTCAGATCAATAAAGTTGATACAAGATCTGGAGTCATTTTTAAATAGTTTGCACCCTTTATTCAGCTCTATAATCAGATCAAAAGTAGAAAAGACACTAAAGATACAGCTGTGACTGCCCAAGGATTGAACTCGATTACGTCTGTAATCCTTATTAAGTCACTCTTGATTTTAGGGATACAACATGCTATTGAAAACAGAGGTCTCTGTGTTAGACCAAACTAGTGTATAAAAGGATTAAAGATGGGGGGAAGTCCCCTTGTGCTCACTGAGCCATTTGAACTCAGAAACTGCATTGTGAATTAGTTTTTAATCCTGACACAGTGACTAAACAGTTTAGAAGTTAGGTTAAACAAACCCTGAGTTGCGCTGACATTGTTGCATATGTATTCCATTTTGTATGCAGCAAACATTCACAGATTTTAAGGTCAGTGATAGAGCCCACTGGCTACAAGATTTTTAATAGACTAAATAACCTCTTTGATAGTCCATGTGTGCAAGATGGAAAAGGTCTATGCATCTGTCTGCGTGTGTGCACTGAAATGCAGGCTCATCCTCATCGTTCCAGTCCGTCAAAATAACGGACAGCCTTCAAAATTCTCTGTCATCCTTCAAAAAAATCTGTTAATGACGGAGAATATTTGGTTAACGCGACCTCTGCAAACGTAACCGATGATGTAACATTGCATATATGTTCGCTAATAACAAGAAGAAAGACCAGAAAAAGCAACTGCTGAAAATGACGTTTTGAGCGGACCAATCACATCCCTTGCGGTCCGCGTCGCCGTGACACTTAGGATTTTTGGGGGTGCGCGTCAGGCTACGGCGTAGGGGTCCACGTCAACGCAGAGGGCTACGCGTCGCTACGCCGTCCACGTGACGCAGAAGCATAAATCAGGCTTTAGACTTGCGCTATGGGCAGGGTTTAGTTGTTCTGCCAGCTGCCAGGTGCCAGATTTACCCCAACCCTGACCAGTCTCCCAGTCCCAGTTGTTAAAAACATCCCTACGGCATGATGCTGCCACCATCATGCTTCACTGTTTGGATGGTATTGGGCCAGTGATGAGTGGTGCCTGGTTTCTTCCAAACATAACATTTAGACTTGTGGCCAAACAATTCAATCTTGGCAGGGGAGACTGGGGACAGTTGCAACAAGGGACGGTTGCAACAAGCCTTATTTCTCCAATCAGAAACATGCTAGAATGATGACACTCACACTGCACATGCTCAGTAAGACCCTCTGCCCACCAAGAAGAGAGAGGCCATATTGAGCATCTGGTCCTGCTTGTATCAAGACAAAGTTGTTTTTGGAGTATGAAAGTAGCTTTTTACATGAGCTGTATATTCGTCATACTTTCCTGAACTTTTGTATGAATTAATCCAAACTTACCAAGTTTGAGTCATTGTTTTGTTGACTATTCAGTGATATAGTTAGCATGTGTCAATGTCAGCATGGCTAGCTAGCACATGATGTTTTGTCATGACTGATGCCATGGGGACGGTTGCAACTATTGCAACTGTCTCCATGCTAAATAGGCTAGTCATATAAATACAGACCACACAACAGTATTTTTGAAGACTTTTAGTTTAAATTAGGCACAATTAATGTATTTCATCGTCCATGATGAACAGAACAGGCAATCATATTATAAGACAATGAGAAACTAATGCTAATGATGAATAAAATAATTCCCCAAATAACTTGTTGAGCAAAAATGAGCAATTATTGTTGTACCTGTTGTGCTATGGGACAAACTAGACACATAAATTTTCCTGGGAAAACAGGAGAAAAGTCAGTTTATTTTTTGTCATATAGAGTTTTAAAAATATTTAAATTTTGTTCACTAAAAACATGTTTGATAAATGTTTTTTGTATTGCAAATTGTTCCATTTTTTTTGTCCCACACTGAAATATTGAGTTTTTATAGCTTCAGTAACATCTGCACATTGACTCAAGGTAGGCCTAAGTTTCACAAAAAACAAAACTTATTAAATATATTATACTTTAATACTGTAGAAATACTATGCTTATTGAGACAAAAAGGAGAATTTAATTAGTGAAATTTAATGTTGTTTTAATATGTTGCAACTGTCCCTGATCCGTGTTGCAGCTGTCCCTAGGTTTGGGGTCAGTTGCAACATCTGAATTCCTCTATTCAAATAAATATTGTGATTGATATGTCATATGTAGCCATCTTTAAATAGTATGGGTAATTAGCAAACACATGTAAGTTTAATATGTAAAAATTTGGTGTGCCTAGTCCAGATAGTCTCTGAGTAACTGAGAGTAATGCAAAAAGTGTTGCAACTGTCCCCAGTCTCCCCTATCATCAGACCAGAGAACCTTGTTTCTCACAGTCTGAGAGTCCTTCAGGTGTTTTTTTTTTTTTTCAAACTCCAAGCAGGTTTTGATATGTTTTGCACCGAAGAGAGGCTTCCATTTAGCCTTTCTGCCATAAAGCCCAGATCAGTGGTGGGCTGCAGGTTGTCCATCTGGAACTTTGTCCCATCTCCACACAGGATCTCTGGATCTCAGTCAGAGTGACCTTCTGGTTCTTGGCCACCTCTCTTACTAAGGCCCTTCCCCCTATTGCTCTGTTTGGCTGAACGACCAGCTCTTGAAAGAGTCCTGGTTGTGCCAAACTTCTTCTATTTGAGAATTATTGTGGCCAATTATCCCTGTTCTCTTGGGAACCTTCAGTGTGGCAGATTTATTTTTTTTTTGTCCCCAGAGCTGTGCCTTCAACAATCCTGTCTCTGAGTACTGCAGGGACTTCCTTTGACCTCATAACTTGGTTTTTGCTCAGATATGCATTATCAGTTGTGAGGCCTTCAGAGAGGTGTGATTCTTTCAAATAATGTCAAATTGATTTAATTTACCTACAGGTGGACTCCAGTCAAGACGTAGAAACATCTCAGCTCCAGTCTAGAGAAATTGGAAGCACCTGAGCTAAATTTGAAGTGTTTTTGCAAAAGGTCTGAATACTTGTGTCAATGTGATATTTCAAGTTTTCATTTTTAATACAATTTTAAAAAATATAATTCTTGAGGGTAATGTATTTTTGTCGGAAAAGCCTGAAAAAATGTTTTTGCATAATATGTGACCTTTAAAGATTTTCAACAGATCACATGATCAGTACTAGTCACATGGTGAAATAAATATGTTACTCAATTAAATAAAGAATGCTTTTTTTATGCACTATACAACTGGAGAAAAGATGGCAGTTTAGAAAAATATTTAAACTTCACTGGATTAACAGGCCCAATTAATCTTTTCTAAGTGTACTAAAACTATACAACAGTTAAAACAGCCTCTAAATTAACAGAGTGACACAGTTAAAATAATACATATATCTGCCCTATGCAGTAGTGGATATGGTAATCTGGACTGACATATCAGATTACATAACAAAAGTCACTCACATGTTAGGTTGAGCTGAATACCTCCACACCAGTGGACATGAAATTAACATGTGAAGGTCCAACCAGTGCAAAAAAACATCTTTAAATACAAATGATTTGTTGGATGTCCTGGTCAGTTTTCACTTTTAACAGTTGTAACCACAATGTCATTCCAGCATTATGATGTATGCCTATTAATGAATGCAAACATACATGCTTAGGCTTTTCATATTAGTTCATTCTCTGTTTTTGGGATGCAGGTTAGTCAGAGAAGATTTTGCTGCAGAGTGCTGCTTTGTGACAGGGATAACTGTTATGTTTCTTCTCTCCTCAGCCTTGTGATTGTTGGGCAGGTACAGAGATTACTCCACAGCCCCACTGCCATGAGCCAATGGGATGATTATACTGTATATTTAGTGGAGGCATTTATGATGACAGAGGCTTACAGGTGATTGGACACACGTCATGTAAAATCCTTCCTCAGGTGGTTGGCAGATCAGACACATCATCAGCTGGTATTTAGTTTATCTTTTTACATACACTATTTTCATAAACTTTTCCCTGTGGGAAGTCCTATGGCTGAAAACACATGTACCATAGGCACAGCTACTGTATATTGCAACATAAAATTTTGTTGACATTAAGGATGTCCTTGAATGCAAGTTCACAAATCTTAGCATCAGCCTAAGCAGCTTTTTGATATAATCTCCTTGGATGTCAGCTATTGTCAAAGACTGGGATTAACTTTTTTAAACTGTTGGAGTCCTCACATGGAGTAGGAAACTTAAAATCAAGACGCTTTTTTGATATTTATTTTTATTCTTACTCTGACGAAATCCTCATAATGTGTTGTTAGTGTAGGTCTTGGCATCATATTCTACTCACAATCAACAAAGATGTTTCTCTTTCAAACCTAATTTACATCTGCAAATCCATAAAGACAGTAAAGTTTCCATGTAGAATAATTCTTTGATAAAAGCATGCTTCTATTACCCTGCACTCAGCATCTCTATCTGATTTCTGCAGAGAATGGTTAACCAAACTTGCATGGTTAAGCTTTACAGGGTCATCTCAGCATTTTCTGTGCACCCCCTACAACCACCACATCCCCAAGTCAGATGAAGTAGAAGGATTGAGGTGTCAGCACTATGGCTACTAGGGATCGCCCCGCCTTGCCATCTGCTGCAGCTGTAATCCACAATGAGAAAAGTCAGTCCATATCAAAGTAGTGTCCACTCAATTCAACAGGTAAATTAACATCAGGGGGACAACTCTTAAATCCATGTAAGAGCTCACAAAACAACTAAAAGGCTTACTTTTTTATAGACATATATAGCTTATCATTTGACTGTCTTCAGAATAAGAGAGCATTTTTTGGAAATCATACAAATCAAAATTCAGCATGAATTTCCAGGATATTGTAAATGAAAAGGAATATTAATATAGTGTTGATACAACGTTGTCATGTGCAAGGATTTCATTTCTTAATATGAAAAGGATTTTGTTGCACCCTTATTAGGCAATCATTTTGTTGTCATTAAATTATATTCTGACAAAATAAGATATGACAAAAAACACAAAGAAAATACAATTTTAAAAAAGCATATATCAGATTTATAACATCCAAGATCAAGTCACTGCCAAACAACTATGTTTAAATGCAACCACTCATCAATAAAAGACAGCAGAGCATCTAATAACCCATGGTTATCTGTGATGTGTCCCAATGACTTCATCTAATCAATCACAAATTACAATAAAATTATCAAAATAAATTCGTTAAAATGTGTTGGATATTCCTTATTCTGATGAGTCCCATCTCAACTGTGAGTGCACAGGTCCTGCAGAAATATGCCTGTCGTTCTCAGCTCTGCCTCTAGAGGGCGCCAGAAGCCTTTTTGCCCTCTGCAGCACAGGCCTTGACGTACGTATGTAGGTGACCTGATCTGAATAAGCCTTAGTTTTTTATTGAACAATTTCAAAATACAATAGATGTAAAGTTCGTCAAATAATGCAACAGTGATCATTTATGGATACATGTCTGTATAAAAAAAATAAGAGTATACAAGGGAAAAGTATAAATAAAAGAAGAAAAAATTACAGTAACAAAACAAAACAAAACAAAACAAAAAAAAAAAACCCTGAAAATATGACTTGAAACTAAAACTCTGTTGTAAGAGGCTGAGAGAGAGATAAATTCATCATAATGATTTCACTCATCACTAACAGAAAGTAACGTCTTTAAAATTTGAGATGTTTTAAAAGCTTTCTTGTTAGTGGACATCCTAGACAAAGAGATATCTGAGTTCAGGGCAAAATAAATGAATGTTAGGGGTGGTGTTGATTTTGGTGGTCCTTGGTGCTGGAACTGGGCAGATTTGAATGACAGCTGTCGCTCGGAGTGAGGGAGAGACTGATGGGCAATTGTACGTGTTTCTCTTCAGCTGGTTATTTTTTAAAACATTTAGGCTAGTAGGTTGTTTGCTGTCACGTGATCTTATTGCACACCTGTTTTTCGTATGTATATTTCCGGTCTGTGTTGCGGGTCCTAAAGATGAACAAATTAGCTCTGAAAAGATCTATGAGGGTGGTGTCGCGTTCTTAATACCCAGGGAACACATATAATGGGACGACCGCTGAACGTGTCTGACTCCATTTATTAGAAAAGACTTGACTCCCTCGAACATAGCATCCTGTACTGACAATGACTCCTAGTGGTGAGTATACGCAACTCGTTTTCTTCTGTTATTTTCTAACACTGTAAAAGAACAATAACACCACAGCTCCCCTTTCTAGAGAACAAAAGGTAGACTACCTTTGTCTTGACAGACCTTAGAGGATTATTCTGCCTCTTTGTTGAAAGGCCTGTTCTTATAAACTATTTTGTGAGAGGAACACTGTTAACATTAGCCAATTACTTGGGGTTATTAAACTTTTAATCTCCCTTAACATTTTCAACTCTTTTCGAACTCATTAGCTTTAGCTCTTTTCTATATTTTCAACATTTTCTTAGAACTTTTACTCATTTACTTTTCACCTTTTTTTCCAAAGTTCAGTCACTTTTGTTTTCACAAATTCAGTCATACAGGTTTCACTATGGCTCTCCCAAATCTACTTCCTTGAGTAGGAGTCTCTGTTGGTGAGTCTTTGGATACTACAGCAGGTGATGTTGGAGCCTGCTCAGCAGCTGACTCAGGCATACTTTGCTGCAGCAGAGAACTCTGTCTTGATCTGATGTGTGAAAAGGTATCAGGTGTTGTCGGTTTCTTCTCACCACACCCCAGGGCAGGTCTCCCTGGTAAGATCTTGGAGTTGAATGTTTCTGGAGTACAGTCCCAGATCTTTTTTATGTCTGTCACCCACACTTGTTCTCCTGGTGACAAGGCACTCAGAGTTTCTGCACGGTAACGCCTGTTGAAGACTTTAGCATCTGATGTCATCTTCTCCTCCTCCATAAAAGCAAGCATGGTGCCTTTAGGCAGTAAAGGGTTTAACTGGGATGGGAGAATGGGCACAATAGTACGAAGACGCCTGCCTATGAGAAGTTGAGCTGGACTATATCCATTCTGAAGAGGTGTTGCTCTATAAGTAAGGAGTACTTGGTAAAGCCTGCTGCTTTCTTCAGAAGATTTTTCAGTCTGTACAGCTCGTTCCACTTTTCCGTTACTCTGTGGGAACCTTGGGCTGCTAGTAATGTGACTGAATCCATAAGACACCTAACCTGACACGCCAGATGGATTTCTTTTACACATCCATCTGGTAAATCTCTGATAGACAGCGTTTGGGAAAGGGCAGAGCCTTTGAAAAAATACTCGCAGGGTGATTGGATGAATGTTCTGTCTGTGACATCTTTACAAGCCAAACAGAGCAACAAAACATGTGGCATAGCTGCTACTGAGGTGCGCCCCTGCCGAGGGGTAAACTCCATAGAGAGCTTAATAACGTGAACCATGACGACTGCAGACATGTCAGTACATGACTTTTGTTGTTTTTGAAAAGAAATCAAACTCAATGCTGTTCTTTGTTCTTCATTTAACGAAGAAATGCCATTCTGATAAACTGATGCCATAGCAGCATCCACGCCATAATTGCACCGGCCTTTTGTTGCTGCTTGCTTACGTCATGACTTCGCCGTGCCTGAAAGTACTGCCGCTTACTCCTTAATGTTCAATAAAGTACAAAAAAAAAAAAAAAAAAACAGCCTCTTACTCCTGATTGGTCCAGTCACTTTCTTGCAGAGCCCAATCTGTTCAGATTGAAGCTTTGCAAGATGGATTCTCCAGGGAGAAACACGTAAATGGGCGAATTCATCTTCTTTGCAAGGTTACTGACTTGTACTTTTTAATAACATTTTCTCTGAGTTGCTTAGAGTGTTCTTTTGTCTTCATGGTGTAATGGTAGCCAGAAATACTGATTAACCAGTGACTGAACCTTTCAGACACAGGTGTCTTTATACTGCAATCACTTGAGACACATTCACTGCACTCAGGTGAACTCCATTTCATGAATCGTTAGACAATTGGCACAAACTGGCTCTCTGTTGAATTAAATTAGTCACTTTATAAGAGGGTGAATATTTATGCAGCTATTTATTTACATTACACATTTTTGTTTAATTAATATTACTTTGTGAAAATCTGTTTTCACTCTGAGATATTCTGGGTGCCAGTATAACAGTGCTTATGTCTGTATGACCCCATGTACTAAGGCCGTTGTACTCGAAGCAGGTGATGTGGAATTGGCTCCTTTCCCTCCCGCTCTCTGTCCACTGTCCTATTTCTACAAAGGCAAAAAGCCCCCCCCAAAAAAGTCAAGCAATTTATTAATCATAAAAAATCAATAATAAAAGCATTTTACAACAAAAAACAAGAACAAAAAAGCATAAAATAGGTTAGAAAACAAGTCCAAGACAAGCAGCTTTTTCACATCTGATAGAAAATCCCACATTCATCATTCTGCATGTCCAATTACAAGAAAGGTGACTGTCTAAAAATGTTGAGTCACACAGATAAGATATTGTGTTTTCCTGACAACGATGATGCTTCTTGCATATACTTGTGCTGAGATCCACCATTTCTACATCCAGTCCCTTCTCTACAGAAGAGAGTTAGGGCCATTGAAAAAAATCATGAGCCACAAAATTTTGTGTTTTACTGGTAAGAAAAAAGTGAGAATCCTGAGATTGAAGTCAGAAGACTTTTACCTCAGAACAGAATTCTGACTTTTTTCTCAAATTCTGACTTTAAACTCAGAATTCTGCTTTTTTTTTCCTCAGGAATCTGATTTTAATCTCAGAATTAGAAAAAAACATTGTGCATTTCAAAAACGAAAAAAAAATTCAGTGGCCCTAATCCTCTTTCATACTTCTCCATAAATCCCTGAGAAAGCATTTCAGCATGTTCATACCTAACATAAGACTTGTAAATAAAGAGTATTTCTCACAAAATCAGCTTTACAGGCACCGCAAAATATAGATATTTTTTACTAAAATCATCTTGAGAGCAAACTGTGAAATTATAAAATTCAAACTTTTCCAAACAAATCCTGATTTTGAAGGGTAGTCCATCCAGTTGTTCAAATCCCTTGGTACTCATGTTTGCAGTGTCCTACAAATAGAGGCTCTGCCTGGATACCACGCCTTTAGAAGACAGAAAAGCACAAACATCAAAATGTAATTGGACTAAAATTCTGAGGAATGTCTTTAGAAGTGTCAGAGGTAATTTCTTAAATGGTCTTGGTAGAAAAGGTAATGCACCTCAAGAGCTTGCAGCGAAATTCCTGCAAACGAGGAAAGGCCTTGTTCACATTGAAGGTCTGCTTCTCATCACTCCACAGTCTTTCTGCTGCAGCACTTGCCCTTGGCCTGCAAGTTTGGGTACAAAATCAGTGTTGTGTGTGTGTTTTTTTTTAGTGTTGCAACATTTACTATATCAGTTAAAGTATAACATCTGTGGTCCTTTTGATTCCATACCATAGACGTGGATTGAGATTGGTTGCGTCGACGTATTCTCCCCACATGCAGACCTCACCCCCAATTACCAGCTTCTTCTGTTCCTCAGTTCCTGAGGTGGGAAAAAAGCGAGCATTCATTTAATAATCACATAAGTCAGGGACAGACAAGTAATGAATCAAAATCTTTGAAATTCAGCACAACACTACAATAAAAATTCAACTACTTAATATTAAAATTGGTATTTACTACTGCACTTCAGTTAAAAGCTTCTATCACCAACCCCCATCACCAGCACAAGAAACAACTTATATTGGTATGATGTGATTTAACTTGGCCATGAACACACCAGAAAAGTTCAGTGGCTGCACAGTGTAGTAGTTGCGCCAGTCCTGGCCATAGGAAATATGGTTGATGTACCAAGGGGCCGCCAGCAGGACCCTCATGCCAGCTTTGGTGATCTTGCTGAGCTCGTCCTGATATTTAGCTGGTAAGCCTTTCCAGATATGCAGCACTGTGTCCTTAGGAATCTGCACAGATTGACAAACAACATGCTGTCCAGCCCTTTTGTAATCTGTGGATTGTGCTGCTTCATAATTGTTTTGATGACTTTATTTAAGCTTGAATAAAAACAGTTTTATCTTAAACAATTAGACTAAATATCATTGTGTTATATACTAAAATGTCTTGTATTTTCACCATCTTGATCTGAAAGTGTTTGCAGAAACAAGTCTTGATCATCCTCTCTGAGACGCAAACATGCAAGACACATATTTGACAGCTGTCTTACTTGTCTGATGGCATCAATAAAGTAAATCTATAAAATAGGGGGTACGTATGTGTTGAAAGCATAGACTGTAAAAAGAATTGGACAAACCCTGCGTCATGTCAGCCGTCTAATTACAATGGGCGGACTCAAACTGCTTTTGAAGTCAATCCACGGCAGCTTCCATATTGAAATCACTGTCTCAACCAAACTGTGGATCAACCTAACAACCCAACAACTAACTTGACTTCCTGTCAGCTAGCTAGCTAGCATTCAGCAAGGTTTTTCCTCAATATAATCAAAACAACTGTGGACCCCCCCCCACACACACACACACACACACACCCACACCCCACCCCGCACAGCGAGAGGACATGAAGACATTAGCTATTGAGACACATTTGTTTTTTTGAACCAGGCTGTAAACCAGTTAATTTATGGTGTAGAAAAAGGCTTTTTATCATGTGTTATGTATGGGACTTCCAGTGTTTCTGAAGCCAGCCTCAAGTGGACACTCGTCATATTGCAATTTTTTGCACTTCCACATTGGCTTGATTTTTGAGGACTGGAGGTTGCCTCTTGGTCGAAAGGGAGAGCTATTTCCTACAGAGTCAGAAACACAGCATCATGTACAGTTTGTGTAATTAATAGTGAGTAAATCATGTATAACTTTTTTTTTTTTTTTTTGATAAAACAGTCTGAGTCTTACAGAACTTCAGTCCAGTTTTGATAGTATTTCCTCTCTCCCCTTTGTAGACCTGTGGTTTTATAGTTAACACAAATTGCTTTGCAAAATAACTTCCAGTCATGTTATGTTTATGCTCAATATTTAGGGAAGAGAATGTATGAAGCCATGGGGCTGTGCATCAACCAGCACTGTGCCATTATTCTGCAGTTATCCCAGCTCTGTGTGACTGTGTCCAAATTTGAAAACACAACAATTTTTTCTAGCATTCAAGGATCTAGCAAAGTACTGGTGAAATGCTTTTTAGCTTTACTTTGTATAAAATACAAAATTGAAACACAGATCGATAAATGTGTCTTCAACAGTCAGGCATGAGAATCAACCAATGCCACCTAGTGGCATGGCCATTTATGTAATGTTCTGTGTTGAACTGATGGTCACAAAGGTCTGGCCCACTGATCTTACAATTTCAGGGAACTAAGCTGTAACTAAAAATAACATTTAGAGTAAAAACCAACAGCAGTTTGCAAACATCAATCAACCACTGCACACATTATTCTAACCCTTGAAGGCAAGGGGCCACACAGTGTAGTAGCGGGCCCAGTTGTGTGTGGAGCCTGGCTGGTCCAGATACCACGGAGAGGCCAGAATCACCCTGAGCCCTGCTTTAGCAACTCTGCGCACCTCACACAGGTAACAGCCCTCTTTCCATACCTCCACCACTGCAAAAGAGTTGCGCTGCAACACAACGCTAAACACTTTCAGACTTGATGGACTTGTTCAGTATTCTAACTCATCCAATTATGTAATGTTATTTGTCAAACACTGAATTATAGTTAATTTTTTAAATTGAAATATTCTATGAAAGGGTTGTATTCATGTATAAACAACACTGACACAAGAATACATATTTCAAATATCAAGGTAGTGGGATGCACTTACCTGCTCATGGTAGTCAAACACATCCTGCCACACTACAGAAGTCTTGTTGAGAGCTGAGGTGATATTCACTATGCTGTTATTGACATTTGTAACATTACTGTTAGTTTTGTGCATTTTTTTACCAGAGCTTTATGGACTGAATGTTCCCTTAAATGACATACTTCTCCATGTAGAATGCTTCAAGTTTGGTAAAGTCTCCTCCAAAACCCATCTCCTCCATAAATGCAAGAACATCAGGGTTGGATTTCCTATAGAAAACAAGGGGGTTGTAATTATCTGTATGTGAATTACACTAGTTATTTAAGAATAATTTTTCAGATACTGAGTTACAACTGTATTAAAACAGTATTTTTTTTCTTTCTGTAATTGTGATCTTAAGAGACGTGTATCTTCATCAGTCACATCTGCCTTAATAATGAGGTACCTTCTGATTCCTTTCTTTTTATTCCACAAAAATATCTGTTTTTTTTCTGCAGATTTTCATATAACATCATATGTGCAAACATCAAACTACATACAGTGGGTCCAAACAGCAGGACTGGATGGAACAGAAGTAAAAATTCTTGATAATGACATAACTTGCACATTTTTATGCAAAACTAAGAAAAAAAAATAGAACAAAATAACTTTCAAAACCAGGAATTCCTGGTATTTTTCATCACAGCTTGCAGGCATTCAAATGCTCTGTAACATTTGAGCTTACCAGCAGGAAAAGTTAACCTCATCACCTCCTAAGTGGATATAGGAATCAGGAAATACTGATGACACTTCCTTAAATAGTGCTGCCATGAACTTGTATGTGGAGGGTAACGTTGGATTTATAGGACCAAAAGTACCAGATGGGGTGCTCCCTTTGTAGCAGGGAGTCAGCAGGTCAGACTGCCCTGAAGAAAAAAAAAAAATCATACAATTTCATTTATACAGCATGTTTCATACAAATGTAAACTCAGTGTGCCTTACAGAAGATAAAAACAGACGCAAAACAAACAGCAACAAAGATACACCATTGAGTCAAGAAAAACAGAAATTTCAGGCAAAATAATTAAAGATCTCAGACACACCTTGCACCAATCTGTGCAGCATTTTGCATTTACTAATGTTGGAGTCTCCTAAAAGGAGCACATTCAAATCCATGAACAATTCTTCACACAAAGATAACCTAGCAGCCAAAGGTTTGAGAGAAAAGCAGCATTTAAAGGCCACTTTTGAAGGAACCAAATGTTTCAGCAGATCTCAGGTCAGCAGGCAGTTTGTTTCAGAGGACAGCACCATAGTGACTAAATGCACCTTCGCCAGTTTTAGTTTTAATTTTAGGTACATTGAGGAAACGCATGCCTGATGATCGGAGAGGTCTGATGGGATGGTAGTCAGTGAGAAGGTCAGAAAGATATTGAGGTGCCATAGCATTCAAATATTTATAGACAAGAAGTAATATTTTGAAAACAATTCTGTACTGAACAGAAAGCCAGTGAAGATTTTTCAGTACAGGTGGAATACGTTCTGTTTTCCTTGTCCTTGTAATCACTCTGGCTGCAGTGTTTTGGGTGAGCTAGAGCTTTCCAATTGACTTTTTAGGAAGTTGAGCAAAAAGGGCGTTACAGTAATCCAGCCTGCTGGATATAAATTTATGAACCAGCTTTTCATAGTCAGATTGTGACATGAAGTATCTCAATTTAGAAATGTTTTTAAGGTGGTAGAATGCTGTTTTTGTAATACCTGTTATGTGATTTTGAAAGTTCAGATTCGTATCAATGATGACACCTCTGATGACATGCTCACTGTGCTGTAGAGGGAATGATGACATGGAGATGAACTCTTGCTTCTGTTTTTGCGGGACTATTGGTATTTCAGTTTTGTCTTTGTTTAGAAATGATGGGACATCCATTTGCTTATTTCATCAATGCATCTTAGTAGGTTATGTACAGGACTGAGATCATCAGGAGAAAGTGAAACATACGGCTGAGTGTCATCGGCATAGGTATGGTGGGCAATGTTGTGTTTTTGTATAACAGAACAGAACAACATAAAACATTATAACATTTCTTGCATTTAACAGAGTCACAACTCACAGAGCTGCTAATTTCCTGTGGTATTGTACTTTGTTGTATAGAGGCTATATGACAGTATTAATTAAATCAGATTTAGCAGGAACCAAAAAAAGAATTGTTTTTAATCATCTACAGTGCGGTGGGTTACCTTTCCTAAAACTCTGACATCTGTCTATTAGTGCATGTGTATTTGTGTACTCATAGCCTGTGTGTATGTAGCATGTCCAATAACAGAGTGAACAATTGACTTTCCTCTTAAGGACAAATGAAACATGTCTCTTTCTAAAAACAATTTTAATAAACCTCTTGCTACCTTAAGGCAATAAAGTATGCTAAACAACTACGTCTCCAGCTGATATCAGGTTAGCAATATTTTGCTTTTGGTACCACAAAAACCACCACAGTGATGTTAACATTAAGCTACACCCTAGTTAATGGTATTTTTAGCAGTAAGTTCCTGAATGTAAGTGTGAGTTGACAGTGGGGTTAGCTAAATTAACAAATGTTTTGGTTTAACTTGAAACTAAGACAGCCAGATTTACTTCCAGATATAATTGAGCATATAACACTAGTTCAGCCAGGCTACGGAGTCAAGCACTGATAGATAATCAAGATCAACTGATCTCATGTGAGCATTAAAAGCAAATTATTAACTGCTAATAAAAACAAAAAATTATGATCACAAATCATGTGTGTTTTTGACAAAGGGATCCTGACTGAACTATATCTGGTCATTGTATCTATGCAGACTGGAGTGTAGCACAATGACTTGAGCTTCCCACCCTAGAATGATGTCAGAGAAAACTGGATGACTTTTGAATATGGTCTGATGAGTAAAGGAATTTGTTGCCAAAGATGTAACCCTGAGAGTCCTCCCAATACAAAGTGAGTCAACCTGAAGATTTAATAAATGTTTTGCTGTTTGCTGTTAGCACTGGTGCATTAAAAGGTATAAAGTCTTACTTGGCAGACAGTATTCCTGTTGGTCCAAACTACACATAATTCAAAGTACTATGTAAAGAGCGCAGAGCTGAGATAATATGGATTTTAAAACGTTTGTTTTTGATCAGCAAACATAGCTCACTTGGTGTAATAATTTTACCTTTTCCCCAAGACTTGGTGTGACCAGGTGAATCAAACTCGGGAAGGATCCTTATTCCCCGCAGTCGGCCATGTGAGATCACCCTTTTCACATCAGTCTGTGTGTAGATGTGAGTCATCGGATGGAAAGCCCCCTGAATCATAGCCAGAAATCTTTGTTCAGGGTTAATGTGACCTTTCAGAGCTTTCCTGCCTTATTAATCCATATGTAGTAGGCTGAGTAAAAGATCTAGGGTGAGATACAACCCCTACATTTACATCTTCTAAAGTACTGAAACATTTTTTCAAGGAAAATACAGTGGAGGTACAGTTTCTGTACACATGACTTGAGGTGGTTTACATTTCCTCATCCATAACAGCTGTCTTCATTTACAGAACATACCTTTGTGGAGAGGTCTGGAAAGGTGCGGCTCTGGTAAGGGAAGGAGGGGTCATCAACAATGTGCCAATGAAACACATTGAACTTACTGTAGGCCATTGCATCCTACCAAAGAAAATATACATTAATGGCACTGATAATAAAAATGGTGATCACTGCAACAGGATGTGAAGATTGGAGTATGCCACTTAATCATTACCAGAGTTTTTAAGATGGTCTGCACTGGTAAATAGTGTCGCGAAGTGTCCAACAAAATAGCCCTAAACTGAAAGCGGGGGAAGTCTTCAATCTCAGTTTTGTTCACAAAGTACTGAAAAAAGAAACAACCAGGAAATACATACATCAACATTAATCATGATAAGTTAAGATTGTGAATTCAAGGCGTAATGACTCAAGATGCCCAGTAAGTTTGAGAAAATTTGGACTTACTAAGCCATAATCATCCTGATACACCAGCTGACTGAAGGTTTCAAGACCTGTGCTTAATCAGAGGAAGAATAGTCACAATCAGCACTGATTAAAGTATGTTGAGTACGTTTAAGGGAGCACTATATGCAAATGGAACAATTTTCTATTTATCTTCTAAAGAAAACTATCTGAAGGCACTACTTACAGATACTGATGGTTTTGCAAAGCTGTCTGATCTCAAGCCATATCATGAGAAATGTATTGTTTTCCAGATAGGCTTTGATAGGCTTGGACTTACATTCAAAGTTTAATGCAATCCATCACTGACATGGTCAGATGGACCACTGCAATGGTTAATACACCAATATGTAGAAGCTCTTTAACCCAAATGATATTTTTAATGCTAAATTACAATAATTATTGTTATCGGTGAATTTTCAAATGTACTAATTTACAAAAAACCCTGAAAAAATAGTAAAGCACATTGATATTTCTTGATTAATATGTCAAATTATAGTTATTTACTTGCATTCCTGAACATAAAAATGAGTTTTAGTGGTTGAATGTTATGCTTGATTAATTTCTGACTTCTCAGAGAAGCCCAGGGAGCCAGCTCAAATTTGGGTGAATTCAGTTTGAAATCCCTCATTCCTGTTCAAAATGGTAAAACGTGGAGAGCTCACTGAAAATGAAAGAGTCCGCATTAAAGCACTTCATGATGCTGGATGGTCTTTGAGACAAATATGACAGGTGGTCTTATAAATTTGTTAAGCACTGTATATATTGCCAAAAGTATTCACTCACCCATCCAAATAATTGAAATCAGGTGTTCCAATCACTTCCATGGCCACAGTTGTATAAAATCAAGAACCTAGGCATGCAGACTGTTACTACAAACATTTGTGAAAGAACGGGTCGCTCTCAAGAGCTCAATGAATTCCAGCATGGTACTGTGATAGGATGCCCCCTGTGCAACGAGTTCAGTCGTGAAATTTCCTTGCTTCTAAATATTCCACAGTCAACTGTCAGTGGTATTACAACAAAGTGGAAGCAATTGGGAACGACAGCAACCCAGCCACGGAGTGGTATGCCACATAAAATGATGAAGTGGGATCAGCGGATGCTGAGGCGCATAGTGCACAGAGGTCGCCAACTTTCTGCAGAGTCAATCGCTACAGACCTCCCAACTTCATGTGGCCTTCAGATTAGCTCAAGAACAGTGTGTAGAGAGCTTTATGGAATGGGTTTCTATGGCCGAGCAGCTGCATCCAAGCCATACATCACCAAGTGCAATGCAAAGCATCAGATGCAGTGGTGTAAAGCACGCTGCCACTGGACTCTAGAGCAGTGGAGATGCATCTCTTGAGTGACGAATCGCGCTTCTCAATCTGGCAATCTGATGGACGGGTCTGGGTTTGGTGATTGCTAGGAGAACAGTACTTGTCTGACTGGATTGTGCCAAGTGTAAAATTTGTTGCAGGGGGGAATATGGTGGGGGGTTGTTTTCCAGGAACTGGGCTTGGCCCCTTAGTTCCGGTGAAAGGAACTAAGGGGCGATTTTGGACAATTCTATGCTCCCAACTTTGGGGATGGACTTTGGGGATGGACCCTTCCTGTTCCAACATGACTGTGTACCAATGCACAAAGCAAGGTCCATAAAGACAATGAGAGAGTTTGGTGTGGATGAACTTGACTGGCCTGCACAGAGTCCTGAACTCAACCTGATAGAACACCTTTGGGATGAACTAGAGTGGAGACTGAGAGCCAGGCCTTCTCGTCCAGCATCGGTGTGTGTGACCTCACAAATACACTTCTGGAAGAATGGTCAAAAATTCTCATAAACACACTCCTAAACTTTGTGGAAAGCCTTCCCAGAGGAGTTGAAGCTGTTCTAGCTGCAAAGGGTGGACCGACATCATATTAAACCCTATGGATTAAGAATGGGATGTCACTTAAATCCATATGCGAGTCAAGGCAGGTGAGCGAATACTTCTGGCAAATGTTCCACAACCCTGGGCTGTAGAGAGGAGGGAGGGCGGCCAGCGTCGACACATTTGACATGTACGTGTGTCCCTCAGCAGCCAATGTCGAGCTTAACAGCATTTTTTTGTCCAGGCCTTTGCACCCCTGGTAATACACCCAAACACCACCAACAGTTTTCAGGTGCTCAGAACATACACATGACAACCAGGGGGTTGTGGCAACCCTTCGACCTGCCCTAACAGTACCCCAGACTATGTTTAAGTGCCACATCTACCCATAACTCCACCCTAAAGCTGTGTGCCTTTTGTTTAGTTTTCAGAGATTATTTTCCCATGCCCTTGTACAAAGACATTCAGAGCATGACCTGGGTTGTGTCAATCTTCTTTCCTTCCTAAGGTGAGCATACTCGCCATTACACGCCTTACTTCAGCCTCCAATTTCAGCCCAAACATGCCTAAAATGTATATACAGTCATGGAAAAAATTATTAGACCACCCTTGTTTTCTTCAATTTCTTGTTCATTTTAATGCTTGATACCACTAAAGGTATATTACCTGAAGAATACAATGAACATGACAAAAAATGCAGCTAATTCCATTATACTTTATGTCCTATTTGACATGCTTAAGCTTAAAGGTGCAGTGTGTAAAATTGGGAATATCAACATCTAACAGTCAATTCTGGAGTGTGATGCTCATTTCTCTGGTGATAACTGTGGAAACCAGTGAGGTTTAAAAATCAATACATGCTTAACTGTTGTTTGGCTCCTTCTATGGTGCCATAGAAACAGGCAAAATGCAAAAATCCAAGATGGCAGCGTCCTTGGAGGGGACCCTCCCTATGTATGAATAAAAGGCTTATTCTGAGTTAATTTAAAACATAAATTTAAAAATGTGTTATCAGATGTCAACACTAATTTAGATCAATCTACTTATAAATGTTATGTTTCATTTTAACCAAGTTTGTTTTGCTAAATGCTACTAGGCTAAATATTACACACTGCACCTTTAATTGTATTCCCAGGGTATATAAGAGGCCATTTCATGTCATAAGCAGCACTGCATATGCAAAGGCCCAGAGTGGTTTACTGCTTGCATTCAAGCCATAGCACAACTCAGAAGTTGTCAGCTCTAACATAATGCCTAAAACAAAAGAATTATGTGAAGCCACAAAGGCAGCCATCTTGGCACTGCTGGAAATTGGCATGAGTAAGAGACAGGTAGCCAAAAAACTGAAGATCTCCAAGACAGCCGTTCATTATACCAAGAAAAAACAAGCCGAACATGGTACTACCAAATTGCTAGCTGGTCGAGGCAGGAAACGTCTTTCTACCCCACAAGAGGACCGTGCACTCATTTGTTCCTGTGTCAGGAATCATCGTCAGACCTCCAGGGACCTTAAAAATGAGTGGGCACTGTCGAGAAATGTGACTTGTTCAGCAAGGACAGTTCGAAACCGACTTCTTGAAGCTGGTCTGAAGTCACACAGGGCACGGAAGAAGCCCTTCATCAACGAAAGGCAGAGGAAGGCCCAGTTACTCTTTGCTAGGGATCACAAGGATTGGACTGTTGATGATTGGGCTAAGGTTCTCTTCAGTGATGAATCCAATTTTGAGTTGATGCCCATTCCAGCCAACTTACTGGTTAGGAGGAGGCCTGGAGCAGCCTACAAACCAGACTGTCTCGCCCCCACAGTAAAACATGGGGGTGGATCGGTGATGATCTGGGGTTGTTTCATTATGGGTGGAACAGGGCAAATGCAATTGTGTGAAGGGCGAATGAACCAGGTCATGTACAAGGCTACTCTTGAAAACAGTCTTCTTCCATCAGCTGATAAACTCTTTCCTGCCTTGAATGACTGGATTTTCCAACAAGATAATGCCCCTTGCCACATGGCAAGGTCAGTTAAAGCCTGGATGGAGAACCAGAACATTCAAACCATACCTTGGCCTGCTCAATCACCACATCTAAATCCAACTGAAAACCTGTGGAACATCATCAAACTCAAAATGGAAAACCACAAGCCCAAAAACAAAGCAAATTTGGTTGAATTTTTCCAACAGGAATGGGCTGCTGTGACAGCAGAACAATGTCAGAAGCTGGTAGAGAGCATGCCAAGACGCATGGCTGCAGTCATCAAAAACAATGGTTATGCAATCAAGTACTAACTCCTGTGTGTATCATGTGACTAACAGACAGAAAAGAAAACATGGAATGCCTAAAAGCACTGTTTTTGGCAGTACAATGCCATAGCTATTGATGTAAGAACTTAAGTGATTTTGGTTATTATCAAGAAAACCATGGAAAATGGCTAGATCTCAGCTCTTAAATTAAACTCTTATGAGCTTTTTTGTTGTTATCATTATATTTGTCCAAAAAAATGTACCTTTAGTTGTACCAGGCATTAAAATGAACAAGAAATTGAAGAAAACAAGGGTCTAATAATTTTTTCCATGACTGTATATATATATATATGAACTGGAAAAGGTAACTGAGAAAAGAAGCTTCAAATGGGATTCCCCCCCCCCCCCCAAAAAAAAAAGGAAAAAAAAGAATCATCGTCATAGAATATAGAATCTGAAAAGGATCAATACTGCATGAAACTGAAAATGTGACACAACCTTTTTGGTTTTGTTAACATGCCGTGATGTTCTGGATAACCTTGGTGAAATGGCTAGCTTTGTATTTTCTATTATAAACAATGAGCCCTCAAAAAATAATACTTGGTGAATTAAATACAGTGTTTTATTGGGTCTGTGATTTCTTTTGAAGTGGAATGAAACAAATGTTTGATATTGTTTTTTTAACGCAGTTTTAGGTTAAAGAGCATAATCCTAAAAAAAAAAACTGAAACAATAAATGAGTATGAAAAAATAAAATGTATTAAGACCATGCTTAGAAGAATAGCAACTATGTTCAACTTTTTTTCCTTGTACTTGTACTTATCTAGTGGCATTGGGTTGTAAAGAGTTAATTATATGCTTGCATCTTGAGTGTATTGTTTTAATTGAATACATTTTGAAAAATAATAAAGATTGGGGGTACTAAGATGGCCTAGTGCATAGGCCAAGCCCATGTGCACAGGCAGCCGTGGCCTGTGGTTCCTTTCCCGCATGTCTTTCTCCCACCCTCTCATCCCTGTTTCTAATTCTATCCACTGTTTTCCTCAATAAATAAATGCCTAAAAAGCCAAAAAACATGTTTTAAAACTAAAATAAAATTTAAAACAAATTTGTTTGAAGAGAGTTTAATGTCGGATACCATGACATATCCTGTAAAACCTGCTTAACAGGCTTTGCCAACGAAAGATGTTTCTTAGCAGTCTACTTAACAACAGCTCACCTCTTAAAGCACCCCACACCGTTTCTGCATTCAGAGATGCATGCCCCGCAGAGACAGTCAGGCTGTCTGGAACACAAAAAAAGAGCAGGTAAGAAAATGCATCAAACCTAATCTGCTTGTATGATTGTAGCCATGGCCACATCATCTGTGATATGTTTCTCAAAAATACCTACATCTTTCGGAGGAATCCTCACTTGGGTAACCTTCACAATCATCATGGTCAACACTGACCACAACACTGAATGGTGTATCTGCACTGAATCGAAGGGCACCATAACCTGTTGGACATATGATTATTATTATGATTATTATTAAGATTAATATGATTAGGGAAATGATTACAAGACATTGAATGTTTGGTTAAAGTTTTGCAGAAGTAAAAGCATCACATGTACAGTTTTATTTTTATAGCTTTAAGCTTCCTCTATCCCATAACCTTTGTTAACCATAAAAAACAAAATGTTACTCAGCCTGCTTTCATTGTGGGCTGTATAGAGCAGGTTTTACTACATTGGCTGACTGATGAACTGCTGTTTCTACAAAGCCGATTGATCTGCTTTAAAAGGCATGACAAAACATACACCATAAAACCAGGCAGCATTATGCACTGTCCATTCATAACATAATCTTGGATTCGAGATTAACCTTTAAAGCCTACACTAGATACACAATTTATATATTGTTTGAGGGCAACTTTAAGTTGACACAGCAACGTCTGGTCGTATCACAAACACCTTTATGAATAGCTTATTTGTATTCTATTATCTGTGGATCTTGTTACTTAAGCAAGGTGTTAAATCTTGCTTTTAGCCTTATACCCACCTCCTTTTAAAACTTACCAGAAGTGAAGTCAGGAAAAACAAGAGAAAAGTATCTCTTGAATGCAGAATCTAGAACAGTACATCCCGGCTGTGCGGCTGATTGTCTTCCGTATCCAAAGTAGAGAGCCTGTGGGTTGAGTCGGTACTGCTCCGGTGAGGAGATGAAACTCTGAGGTAGTGGCCACACTCCCTCCACTATGTGTAAGCCCACTTGGGCTATAATTAATACGAGTAGATAAAAATTTGGAAAGGTTTTACCTCGCTTACAAATGACTTCCATTTCCCGCGATGGTAACAACTATACTGTCAAACTGTCGAGCGAGTCAGGTGCTCGAAGACGGTGCGTCACGTGACCTTGGCAAAAGGTGCAGCATTTTCTTTTTCTTTTAACAGTTCTTTATTTCTGTCTAATAAATTCCACAGGCTATAGAATATTATGAATCCTCTGACCGAAATGATATGTGTATTTAATATTCTTATTTAATTTAATTTTTTTCTGTCAAATCATTGTATACACATTTTTTCTTATGTCACTTATTAAATAACCAGCTCTGACTTTTGACAAATAGCCTTTGTAATCTTAAACCGGGTGGAATAAAACTTCTCAGGAAGAATAGGCTTGTAGGCTTGTGTCTGATAAAGAATAGCGGGTTTGTGAAGTCAAACCACAAGAACAGCATAAAAAGTGATTTTAAAATCAAATAGTTTGCTAATGTGATACGCATTTTTTCTTTCTTTCAACCGTTTCTCTTTTCTGTACATTATATAAAGGGGAAGAGTAATATTAAGGTACTGAACTGTCGTTTCTTTTTTGTAAACCGTACTTAAGAGTTTATTATTATAAACACAAGCAGAAGGCCTACAATGTCATGAAATGTTTTGAAAAATGTTAATATAATAAAAGTGTTTCAAATTATTGTATTTTACGTCCTCTTGTACAGCCCATCTGACGTAAGGCCGTCGTCAGTCAGTGACGCTGTGTCTCTTTGTTGGCTTAGCAGCGGCGACGTTTTGTTGTTATTTTCGCTGCAGCTGAAAAACAGGCTCGGATAATTTGGGTTTTCGTATTGTTCCGCAACCAACATTTCTCACACTGTAGACCTTCAGGTGTGCTTGTCACAAGTTGATAACCACCCTAGG
The DNA here is from genome assembly GCF_018320785.1 of Cheilinus undulatus. NCBI lineage: Eukaryota > Metazoa > Chordata > Actinopteri > Labriformes > Labridae > Cheilinus > Cheilinus undulatus. Next base: position 23,072,359 of record NC_054873.1, on the reverse strand, counting down.
AATGGACTCAGACGAGGGTTATAACTATGAGTACGACGACGAAGAGGAGGAATGTAGCGAGGACAGCGCCGAAGAGGAGCCCGAGGACGACACCCTGGAGCTCGGGGAGGTGGAGTTGGTCGATCCCGTGGTGGCTGGTGGAGAGCGAGACGAGTGCGGTGAAACTGGTGGAGGTGGCCACGGCCCCGGCGAAGAAGAGGAGGAGGACTACCGCTTCGAGGTTTTGACTGCCGAACAGATCCTCCAGCATATGGTGGAGTGTATCAGGGAGGTCAACGAGGTCATCCAGGTAGGTATTTTGGTATGTCAACGTCAGGAAAGACCGGGGTCCAGGCTTGGGTGAAGCATAAACAGGCCACGGACGTTAGCTTAGCCGTTAGCCTTGTAGGAGTAGTTTACTTGCTGGAAGTTGGCAGTTTCACAAGAGTGATAAGATTAACATAGGATCGTTTTACTCAATGTATCTAACTTTTGTGTGTGCCTAATGTTCAAAATTGAGAGATATTTGAACTGAGTTGTATATCAATCCATAAAACGTATATTATATGCATTTAGTTCCAGGAAGTAGTCTTATCCCTATTGAGAAGTTGGCAGAAGCGTTTGCTAAGCTAATATTAGCTACTAAGTTAGCAAGCTTGCTAGAAGCCAACGATAACCGTTAACCTAGCACCCAGAAGGAACAGCATAACGTATTAAGTTCTAGATTTAGGTGACTGCCACCTCTCGTTTAACGGCGACAATAATGTGATTATTTTGTTATTTTTGCTGAACATTACAAATCTTGCCTAATAACGTTAGCTTTACCGTTATTTAATGGTGAACGAAAGGCTTGGTCATCGAGTGGGTTAGCAAGTTAGATGCTATTTGACAGGCTTTTATCAGCCCTTTCAAAAGCTGTAGGAAACAGTCATATTGATGAAACGTATTCTTTGGTATCAGTTGTGTATAAAATGAAATATCTTAAAAACTCATTGTAGCCCTTCGCCTTCACGTCAACTTGGGCCTCCATTTCCTTTCACTTAACTTGGTTGCAGAGTGAAATGGAAAGGGGTCCTGATAGGCCTTTGACCGTTTACGTTTTAAAGTAAAGAATGCATACGCGTGTACGTTTTTCTTAGTCCTTATGCCACTATAGACACACTTTGTTAATAAAGGATGAATTAAGTGTATCGTGGAGATAGTAAAGCCCCATGACAGTCAGTAGTTTCCTCAGCAGAGACAACTGTCATGGTGATTCTTCTAAAAATAGGTTTTAGGACTACCTACTTAATTTGCAGATTTTCTTTGCACAACTTTTCAAAGGCAATCTTTGCATTTGTTTCCTGAATATACTTTTTAAAATGTGGGTAATGTAAATGAAGGAAAAACAGTATACCTGATGCATTCAGATGTAGATTAAACTAGTAGCTGTGCTAACTGACTGTTTTGTCCTGGCCACAGTAGTTTCTTTGAGATAAAATTGCTAGCGGCATATTTTATTTCACATTAATAAACGTATGTACTATCAAAGATCTCTATCATTACACTGGGGATCAAACAGACAAAGATACTTGAACATTGTCCATGAATACATTGAGATGTATTTACCGGAATTTCCTTGATTTGTATCAGCAAGTGCAGACCAGATAGCAGAAAACGCCCTCTGGTCATTACAGTTCAACAGCACCACAAATCACAGTCTGTCAATAAAAGGAGGAAAATTAAGCACTCTAAGATTAATACAAGTAGGAATCATTGTTGCGCTGTTGTAATAAAGGCATTATTGTTGTAAAGTTCCCTTACTTTAGTACCTTCTTCATTTTATTTAGGAACTGTTTTGCTTTTAAGCAAACGTCTACTGCCTCTGCTTGTGTGTTTGATACTTGGCTGACAGCATTTGTGTTCATATGGCTGTAGAAATCCCTCATACATATTTGTAAAACTAAAAGATCCTGAAAAAAAGAATAAGACTGGAGATTGGGATTAATAGTCTTCCTCTTTTATTATACTGCAGTGTAAAATTCATTGACTAAAGCTATGACTAAAAATGTTTGTAAACAGCCTTTTTTCCATGATGAAAACTGGACTAAGACTAGCCAAAGATAGATTCATAATGACTAAAACTGACGAAAAAGTAAGTTTGGTTTTTGTCAAGATGCCTGAAACTAGACTAAAATGTAATTTAGTTTTTGTTGGACATTAAAAGTCCTTGATACTTCTCCATTGTGGGTAAATCTGTCAAAAAACAATGCATCTGTAGCTAATCTGCCTCTTAGCAGGAGAAAGCAACCCCAGGTTTGGCAGGGTGCATAGTGCACACTACCTTTCCTTCGTACCAGATTTAGGCAAGAGAATAAATGCTTGGACTAAAAGTAAAGGCTAAAACTAAAAAGGATAGAAGTGACCAAAATGTGACTAAAGCTAAAATACATGTAATCCTATGGCTAAGACTAAAATTAAAAGTAGATGTCTAAAATAACATTATTATACTGATAATGTATTTAATGCAACACTGTTTCTGGTAGTGGCACTCAGTGTTATAAAATATGGAGCATAGTGTTATGTGATGGACTGCTTGATATTCCCACCACCTAATTGCATCAGTTGCATCAGGTTAAGTGAAATTGGTGTTATTTGTGTGTGTGTGTGTATGTACAGGCACACTAAAATTGTTTATATATCTCGTCTTATGATGACTATGAGCAGCCACCAAATGTTTTTATTGTTTATACCATGGCACAACGTATTTCATTTGTGCACCAAATGTCCATTTGATAAAACATGCTTTTACCATACCTAAAAAAAGATTTGCTTGACCTAGACTAGATAAACCACTGACTGCCTTTATCTGTCTTGCAACATCAGTAGCTAGAGAAAGTGATTATCACTATTTAATGTCAGTACAACAAAAGATATAGATTTGTCTATCTGACACCTGATGAGCCAACTCCCACAAAAACTTTTGGCCCTAATTTCAAGGATTAATATGATAAGTCAACAACATTGTTAACAGTGTGACAACATAATTGAAAATTTACTACTTTTTTATGTATATTGTTATTGTATTATGAAGTAGCCTTCAGTAAGTCAGTTTTCATTTGTATTGGGCAATAATGCTGAGTAAGATGTGGTCAAATAAAATGCAAAACTTACTTACTGTATAATGTTACATATGAAGAAGTGCTACATCACTGTTTTAAGTCTTTAGGCTATATAATATCAATGGATTTGTAACAACACTACATACAGCCACAGAAAGACATGTCTGTGAATATGGAAAATTGTTACCAGGTTCAAAACAAAAAGGAGAGAATGCTAATCTACTATTTTTTTCTCTGCTCATTCCTGCTTAAGTAAAATAACTGTTCTCAGGAACACTATCACCAAGTAATCAGTCATATTACTTTTGCCAAGAAAAGCTTTTTGCGGCATAATCAAATAACAATATTGCAGTGCTGTCAAGCACTATTGCCCTCAATTTATACTACAGGGTTTACTTTGCAAATAAAATTACTAAAGCAACAGACAATTTGCGTTGAATTTACCTTACATTATGTCAAGTGATTTTCTATTAGCTTTTTAAAATGTATTATCATTTTTGTGTGGATAGGTCCTATAATGATGTCATGATTTTGAAAAGTGCTTGATAGATAAAGGTTGTGTTATATTGATCATAATTTAGGGTTGTCTGATACTCCTCAGCAAGGCAGACAGCATACTCCTTGCAAACAAAGAGTTTGATGTGATGTTACTTGTGAATTCTTATATTTTCATCCGTAGCGCTCCATCTCTGGACATTTTCTCAACGTCTCAAGCACCACCTGTTCACCACAGCCTACAGTCTTCACTAAACCACCTCTTACACTCATCCTACCCCTCACATAGTTTGTCCGTGTCTGTGTGTTCCTGTAAAGCGTCCTTGGGTTTCTTGAAAGGCGCTATATAAATTCAAGACATTATTATTTTATTGATTTTGTATGATGGTTTGCATCCGATAATGGAACATTGGTAATTGCTAGATTTGTGGTCAATACTGTTTGAAAACTGTGGTACTATTTTAACTGATTTACATGTAATTGAAGGTGTTTAGATTTTTGTGTTCGTACGCACTGCTGTACCTGTGTGGATGGTTAATAATGGTAATGGAAGTAAATACCTTTTAATCTATTTAAGAGACTACTTGATTAATTATCAGTTAGCCTTTTTGAACTATGCTTCTGGTCAGGCACTTGTCAGTGTCTATAACCTTAGCTAGTACGTTTTATTATAAAAGTTTTTTTTTTCTTTTCTTTTAAGTCTTACATAAATAAGATGTATGGCAGACATGTATGTTGGATACACATGAATGAGACAAGGTTTGTCATTATGTTTTGCCAGCTGTCAAAAGACAGTTACAAAGAAGAAAAAAGTTTTCTCTGGAAGGATCTGATTTGTAAAAATGTCAAGAAATAAACTTCCCATCTCAAATTTACTACAATTTTTAGTTGCCTTAGTGAAGACTACAGATTTGTCTAATGGAAAATCAGTCTCTTTACCTTAACAACAAAACTCTTCTTCTTACAGAATCCTGCAACAATAACACGCATCCTTCTCAGCCACTTCAACTGGGATAAAGAAAAGCTAATGGAAAGGTATGAATCTCAGAGTTTTTTTTTCCCCATTTGCTTTCTGATGAACTGAATCTGTATGCTGGGATGTTCGCTGAAGATCAAATGCCTTAATCCCTCTGTGACAATGTTCTCTGTCTCACTCACTCTGTTTTTTGTCTTACTTCATGCAGGTATTTTGATGGCAATCTTGACAAGCTTTTCTCCGAGTGTCATGTCATTAACCCCAGTAAGAAGCCTCGCATCCGTCCTCCAATCAACACTAGATCATCGGCACAGGACATGCCATGTCAGATCTGCTATCTGAACTTCCCCAACTCTGTGAGTCCCATAATGACACCAGCATTAGCTGCAGAAGTTGAGTGTATGCTCATGTCAGAGTTGTGCTATTGCAAAAGATCTTTTGTAGAAAATTTTAAGACCCCAGCAGGGTTTTTCCTGGCTGAAAATTAGGCTAGGGTGGTATACATTTTACAAGAATGTATTTTAAGTAATTCGAATAGTTGAATAATCCACATCTATTCACATCTAGCTGTGTCTCTAAAATTATGAAGAAAAAAAAAATTGAATCCATTAACATAAAGCTAATGTGTTGGCTTACAGAGTGAAAATCAAAGTCTTTTAAAATGTAGTCTTGTTTTGGGGGTTTGGGGTTTCTTCCCCAGAGGTTTGTTTGATTCAAACACTTGATTTTTGTATTCTGGTACATTTTTGGCACCAACTTATGATGAAATTGAAGGGAAGGTTATTTAGTTGAATTACTAAATGTCTGACAGTTTCTGCGTGAAGGTCAGATTTTACATTCTAGCAGATTTAAAGGGCCATTATTCAAGTTAGTCCTAGGAATGGTAATCGAGAACCAGTTTCAGTTGAGACCAGATTCAAATTGGTTCAGTCCAGCTACATCATTTACATTTAATCTTAATGATTCCCTCAGTGATGCCTTACTTCCATATGCTTTAAAAACACAGTCTCAAGAGAGGCAGTCAGTGTAGCCAGCAACAACAGTCATCAGTTTTTAGTTATCTAAACTGTTTATTATAGCCAGTGTGCCTGTTATCCACTCTCACTGAATGTGGCGTTCTTCTTGTTCAGTGTTCAGAGAGAAAGAGATTCAATACAACTTGAGTTGTTAACAGTGAAAACCAATATAGTATACTTTTTCCAAGAAGACATTTCACAGGATGGAATTGGTAAAGAATTGAATATATAAAAAGAATTGATAATGGCATTGATAAAGATAAAATCTTATTAATTCCTATCCCTAGTTAGTCCTTTGATGACCATAAATACTAAGAGTTTACTTAACTTAATAATTCTAATCTGCTTTATTTAAAAATGTTCATAGTTAAATGTATTAAGATCTTCACTTTCTTTATTCTAATTGTAGCTAGGTTCTTCTTTTTGTTTGAGCGAGCGGACTGGATATATATGCCTTTACCAAAACATCCCCGTATTTGGGAACATTTTTTGAAATGTCAAGCTGTGTCCATGACCTGTGGACCAAATCTGCAATGTTTAATTATAAAGAATTCTCATTATTTGTCTCTCTCTACCTTAGTGACAATGTTTTATAGCAATTGCAAGTTTCTGCCTACTTTTTGTACATTCATCATCGCTTCCTCTTCAGTGCTGCATCATAGAGGGGCTTTTTTTTTAATCATAAGGTAGTGCACTGAGGGCATTAAATACTTAATTAGATAACCATTATACATCAGATAGATAGATAGGTACTTTATTAAAGATGGTTTAAAGGCAGAGAGCACCTCAATATGGAATAAATGTGTTACTCTAAAGTCTATTGAAGTGTGTGAAATTGGCCACAGTCTGTTGTCTTTGTTAGCAGATGCAAACAGTGACAGTTGTCTTTCATGAATGGTTCCTGCGCAGATGGAACAAGTGTTTGGAAATTCCCATTCTACATCGCTGACTGGGAAGAATTCTGAATTTTGGTTGACAAATTTCCCTAATGCCCTTTTCATTTTTACACTCTTGGCTGCAGTACAGGAACTCTGCCATCCAGGAAAAAAAATTTGCTTCTCCTCCTTCTGTCTTCTTTCTTCCTTTTTGGCAGTTTTTCTTCCTCTTTGGCAGTTTTGGCAACACACTGGACTGATTACAATACAGTGCCACCACCACCACAGCAAAGGGCTGTAATTACAGTTTAAATGAAAAGTTCATCAACTGTTGTCCTTAGACAATAGTTTTTCTTAATGAAAAAACTTGTCAGACATTGTTGAGAGAAGATGCAGTTCAAAACATGTCTAAGGTGACTGCCTCACAGTGTTTTATGCAGGAAAAGCTACCTAAATCTGGCAACGGAGGTAAAGACCATATTTCAACTTTTATGATGCAAGGGGCACTCTTACTAAGGCATCATCATAATGACATTTTAGTCTTGTTTCCACATTATTACAGGAGGACCACTGTTGTGAAAATGTCTGTAGTAAGAAGTCAAAACCAGGTGAGATAGCACGGGCTAACAGCCTCATATCACTTGATCGATTACTTGGTTAAGAAACTCTCATGTGACCAAAATCTCTTTGCACATGTTCCTTATTAATACTATGGTTTGATCGTCGGAAATCAAATCAGCTGTTTCCTCTCTGGACTCTCCAATTCAAGACAAAACTGAAAACTGTGGGGTGCATTACTATGCCTTCAGTTAAATTACTCCAAGGTTTTTGCTAGTTGGTATCTACCAGCTTTTGGCAAACACCATGTATAGTTGTCTGGCAGATAAAGATATAGTTGTCCTGTGGTAAACATACCAAATAAATAAATAGTTACATATTACATATTACATGTTGTGTTACCGAAAAATATGTTGCCATGAGAACTTTGATATAAACGCAAACAGTTGGCCAGGTTTAGTCTATGTGGTTTAATGAAACTTACTTTAAACACTGTGTTGTGCTCATTCTTTCTTCCATGTAACATAACAGATTAGGGTGCAACATTTGTCCTTATGACCACATAAAGAAAGAAAAGCTGAACTGAAAAGATGCATTCTGTCTTTCAAATGGGTCTTTTAGGCAAAGCACCATTATGCAGGAGCTTGTGCAAATACTTCCATATATGAAAAGCTTTGAATTACACCTGGCACACATTGACCTAATAGGTGATGTCAGAGTACAAGGAATTGCTTGTTGCTATCTCTAACACCGCTGCTTCACTCCAGCGATGCAGAGGGGCACAAACACTCCTGCTCCCAAACTCTCCATCATGTAAATGCACTCAATCTGATGAGGGCTCACTTACTAAATCACTAGCACAAGCATTCAAATTACTCAAATGTTCTCTCACAAAAAGTGCTAGAATAAATAAGATCCTCAAACTTAACCACAAGTGTAACCAGCAGTCTTATTATGATGTTTTTACTTGTGTTGTTCTCATTTTATTCAAGGACAACTAGTAAAAACTTTTTTCTTTGTACTAACATGAATCCTTTCTTCCTTTGTGGACCTATATTGCCTTGTTCTTGTATCTTTTTTTCAAATTACTTTATTTACTGTTCTTGGAATGAAAAAACACCCACTGAGGGTGTTTACCAATGAAATTATATCAATTAATTATTGTGGCTCACTTTTTATTTTTGTTGCAGCATATCTGCTCAGTTTCTTACGTTTGTACAGTGTTCATTTTAGTGGCTACGTTACTGAAAAAAATATTTGGTATCATCATCATGTAGTTTGTTTTTTGCTTACAAATCCAAGTTAGCCATATATGGCCATCCAAAGCACATGACTGATTGTTGTTTTACACGGCTGTAATTCTAGAGAGCTGGAGATGACGTGCAGTTGTCTTTCACCTCCAAAAATCAGTTGATAAGTGAGTGTAATTTCAGTTGACCAAGTTTTTGTCTTTAGTTGATCAAAGCCTTTGAGATAACATGACAAAACAGTCATGATTGCATGACTAGAATGCCTAGAATTTTTTTCAAACTGTCTATAATCACAATATGCATTATAACAGTATTTAACTCAATGTAAATGATTTGACAAACAGCATGAACTAATGACTTTTAAATTATTTCTTTATACACTGACATTAGTATTTGGACTTAGAATTTACAAGGCAGTTTAAAAGTTGTTGATTGTTAAAAGCAAATGATGTGTGTTTCCTATTATTTATGGACTTAAATTTGAATGTTAGCCAAGACTTCATGTCATCAGACAACCCCTTACCTGCATGTGGTCTGGTCAGTTGCAGTTAGGATTTGAAAATGTACATTATGGAAACTTTCACATTGTTTCAGAATTCCAACATATTTTATACCACAAGAACTTTCAAGTGTTATTGCTAAATTATTCTAATTTAAAATAAATAATGAGTGTCCCAAAAAAACAGAGGATTTAGGATTTTTTCTCCCTACTTTCTGTTGACCCTCTAAAGAGTACTTCTATATGTTCCTTTTCCACTACCAGCTGGAAATAAAAAGTGCATGGCTATATAATTTTTTTATTTGTGTGTTTACTGTGAGATGTGTAAATGTTTGTAGATCAGGTTGATTTGTCCATTTGGTCATTTCAAACAGTCCACCTTTTTTTAGTAGTAATAGGGTTGCAAAATATCAACAATTTTCAGGATTCTCAAACATTAGGATTAAACATTAGTGTTTTGGGGCACTTTGTGTTCTGGGGCACTGAATTGATCGGGCTTGTTCAGATTTCACCTATCCACAACCCAGAGTGGCTGATGTACATCTGAGCAGCTAAGCAGAATACTTGCAGTAAAACAAATTGATTGTATAGATGGCATAATATGCTAGTAGGTAGTTATGTGTTTCAGTTGTGATATAATAGCTGATATTGTGCAACTGTCTCTCTGAATGTTGCACCATATCAACTGTTTAAATACACAGTAAAATGTATATTTGGGTTTGCACAACATCATCCATTGCTTATTTTTATTGGTTTAAAACACAACAGTGTTCAAATCTTGAATGTTTTGTATGTTTTTAATCACATGATAATTAGTTTCTCACAAGCATCTACTCTGTCCCAGTTTTTTACAGGCCTGGAGTGTGGACACAAGTTCTGCATGCAGTGCTGGGGAGATTACCTGACTACCAAAATCATAGAAGAAGGAATGGGACAGGTACTTATTTAGTTTGTTCAAAGGTTTCAAGCAACTGATCACTCCTTGAATAACTTTATGACTAAATTGTCTTCTGTGTTTGCTTCTTAGACCATTTCTTGTCCTGCTCATAGTTGTGACATTTTGGTCGATGACAACACAGTCATGTAAGTGCTCATTCCTTTTTTTAACATTCCTTGTGTATTGATTAGCTATGATCAGAATATAGATGTTGGAGTTATCAAGTATGGTAATGAAAATAGTTGGAAAAATAATCCCCTATGCTTTCATCATTCTTGTTAAGTGCAATATATGACCAGCTAACAAATGTGTAAAAAATACTTAACCAGGATGATTTTGCATAGATTTGTCACTTTGTCTCTCAAAGATCAGATAATGATATTATATACATTGTAAAGTAGTAGATATGGAACTTTTTGCCCTTACATTTAAAATATAAACCTTCATTTGAAAGAATGACCCTAATCTCCTTTACTAGCTGTTAAGCTGGTAGTAATTGTCTTAACCTACATTCTGATCTGACCAGCCAGCAAGAGAGCTAATTATATTTTCTAGACCAGTTTAGGATGCAAGACACAAATGTTTCCTATGTCAGTATTGTAAAATGAAACACGTAGAGTATCTTATTGCTCACAGCCTGAACCAAACTCTTGTTTTTTTATGATGAAATTATTTGTTGGTTGTTAGATAATTTCAGCATGTTAATAAATGTTACTGCTGTAATGTTAGCATAAAGATTTTCTTTATTAAGCTACTTTGGAAATTCTAAAATAATTTACTATTTGTGTTTTAATGTTCTGCATTTTTGATTGGAAGGTGTGCAAAGCATTGATTTGAAGAAGGAAACTAACTCAAAGTCAACCATTTTTTGCAATAAATGCTAATAAATGGTTTGAACTCTCCTACAGGCGCCTCATAACAGATTCAAAAGTAAAGTTGAAGTACCAGCATTTAATAACAAATAGTTTTGTAGAGGTAAGCTTGGTATTTTTTTTTTCTAAACAGCATTTTAACATTTGAGATGGTCTTAATTTATACTGTTTAACATAGACATCATATAGCCTATGCAGCTCCATAAATAAGAGAGAAATCTGATTTTCTAAGAAAATTTTTGATTAAATATACGTCTTTACTTTCATTCTTCTTGAAGTGCAATCGACTGTTAAAGTGGTGCCCTGCACCAGACTGCCATCATGTTGTCAAAGTCCAGTATCCAGATGCCAAGCCAGTCAGGTGCAAGTGTGGCCGTCAGTTCTGGTAAGAGATCCTGTTTAGAAAACAGCTTGGTTTTTGTTTGTTATTATGCAACTTATGTGATTTTGACTTGTGATTTCTTTTCTTCGTGCAGCTTCAATTGTGGAGAGAATTGGCATGATCCTGTCAAGTGTAAGGTAAGCTTAATAGGAATATTTTTTCACTTTGCCATCAGTGAACAATTAACCTGTTCCCCAAACTCAATGGAGAATTCGTTATGATTTCTCTTATTTAACTTCTTTTACAGTGGCTGAGAAAATGGATTAAGAAATGTGATGATGACAGTGAAACTTCAAACTGGATTGCAGCAAATACAAAGGTATAGGGGGGAGATATTTCACCTCTATTTCTGGTTTATGTTAGAGGGGAAGTTAAGTGACCCTAAATACATTTCAGTTGTTTCAATGTTCTGCGTGTTGGTTGCTTTAATTCTTAACATTTGATGGGAATTTTAAACTGAAACCTAAGGATATCATCCCTGTCATCTCCTTATAGGAGTGCCCTAAATGCCATGTTACCATTGAGAAAGATGGTGGCTGCAATCACATGGTTTGTCGGAACCAGAACTGCAAAGCTGAGTTCTGCTGGGTCTGCCTGGGTCCATGGGAACCCCACGGCTCTGCTTGGTGAGAACCTTAAAAATGTTGTGGCCTTCTCAGATAATATATAAACACTAAAGATACTCCAATCAGTATGTTTGCAGCTGATAGAAGCCATTGATCACATATGAGATTGGCCTATTCCCAATCTTTTTTTTTTTTTTTGAAAGATCAGCTGGTTTAGCAGTTGGTCAGTCTACTTAGCTTTGTAGTGTACTGAGACCTCACAATGAGTGGAAATGTAGTATGATTAAAAAAAAAACAAAAGAGAAGAATAGTCATCATTAATAAGTCAACAACATGCTTTTACTTAATTTGTTCAACAGAGCAGGGAAAAAACCTCCTAAAGAGCGAGGCAACAAGTATCCTACAGTAAGAACAACTCAGTTACAAAGTGTGATGATTCATTTCTGTAAATTAACACAAATATTGAAGAAAATATTGAGCCAATTTAACAGGCTAAACCCGGAAAGTAGTCCAATAAATAAAGGCAGTAGGTCTCAGAAAATAAACTTGGTTACACAAGGCAACTTGTTTAATTATTTCATGTAGCTGAGAGAAAAAAATTCCCTCCAGGCAATTCTGTTTTTCAAATTTCTTGCCAAAGTCCAATTTTCCTTTTCCTGTATTTCTTCGCTTTATAATCATTTTATCAACGGAATGTTAAACATAATCTTGATGTCAGCAAACACATTAACTGTATGTAGTTTAGCTAACAGACTTTAACATTGAAGTGTAAGTGAACCCCCGGCTCAGAGCTAACTGTGCCCACCTCCGTAATTCAAAAAATGCACAGAAAGTGAACAATTTGGTTCTGAGAGGAGGGAGGGGAAAAGAACGGGGCTTTCCAGATGAGGCGGGAGTGACAGTGATGTCCCCTTGTCATTGAGAGACACGGACAGAGTCCCACAGCACTGCGTCCTCATAGCGATCTTTTAAAGTGGAGGAGTTTTCCTCTCTAGAGCCCCCCTGACGCAGTCTATAGCGTTGTGGTGGGCCGTGGTGGTTCTGAGCACTACCTGTTGGTCCATTAGCTCCAGCAGTGGCGTTACTATAGCCGGAGCTCTCGGAACCGAGATGGTGCAGGTGCAGGCAGGAGAGGATTGGAGTGGTCTCTGAATGATAAAGTCAGTTAGAGATGGTAACGCTCTACCTTTTATATAGAGTTTGTGACAATGGTCGGTTTCTATGTCACATAAGCCCCACCTTTTAAGAAAAGATTTTTCAAGGCAGATGTCCGTTTACTAATTAAAGCTAATTAAAGCCGGAATTAAAAGCCGTAAAATCCAGATTTTTATCAGTTTGGTGCAAATTTCAGCTATAACACCAACACTGATGTGTTTTATCATATTTCAGTCAGATACCTCACTTTACAGTTGAAAATAAATTTTAAAGTGTTCACTACCTCTTTAAAGGTTCTAACAGGTTCTAACAAGGATTTCAACACAGATTTCATTAATTGATCAGTACTCTTTTTAACTAAATGGACTAAAAACAAACTTTTTTAATAACAAACGATAACAAAGCAGCAGCAGCTGCAGATAAGCTTATAAAAATGTTTTCAAGTCAACAGTTGAAGGTGCTGATGTGCCTCATAATTATTGACTTGAAATTTCAATAACCTATATAACTAGAAAAGCACTCGGAGAGCGCAGACCTCTGCCATTAGCCCTATCTCCCAATAGTACAGAATCCTTTAAAAAAAATTCCTGGATCCAGACGGTGATCCAGATCACTCCCAAAATCTAACCAGTTCTTCTTTATGCCATTTCTGACATTTCCTGAATATTTCATCAAAATCCGTCCATAACCTTTTGAGTTATGTTGCTAACTAACAAACAAACTAACAAACCCTGTCGATCACATAACCTCCTTGGCGGAGGTAATAACACTACACTGAACAGTGTTTCTCTCAGCTGCAGACACTGGTGTGTTAACCAGGTGATCAGATCAGTGACTACAAACATAATTTCTGATATTTTACTTAGGTATTTTTTTATATAAATTGTCTGATAATGATCAATCAACGTATCCCCAGTGAGCATTCTCAAAGTGTTATTTGTTATTTTCCTTTATAATTATGTTTACATAGTCAACCTTATACTCAGCTGACAATGACAGTAGTAAACATCTTAAATGAACAGAGCAGTAGAACATGACAAATTATCAAAAACTTGTGTGTTAAAGCATTAAGAGGAAAATGTTGATTTGATGGTTCTGACCCAACAATAATGTCTCAGGTACAACTGCAATCGCTACAATGAAGATGATGCCAAGGCAGCCAGAGACGCTCAAGAGGTATTGAGTTACTCCCTTGTTGATGTTTTCAAAAACCTTTTGCATGTTTGTTTTACTTTAAGGATATATGCCAGAGTCTTCAGTACTTTTTCCCTCCTCCTTACTGGTTAAACTCAGAACTGATGACAAAAATTCCCCTGATTTTTATCAGCTTCGTCATGATGAATGTCCACCTTGCATCCTGACGAATGGTGTTGAACCTCAAATACTTGCAAGACACACAAAAAAAAAAATTATGTTGCTGGTGATCTATTTCTGTGTGCATGTGAAGATTCATAATGTTGTTTGTTTGTAAAAAGTAAGGTTGATTGTGCTCAAGTCAAAGCCATTTTTTACTCTGTGTGCAGCGCTCTAGGGCAGCCTTGCAGAGGTACCTGTTCTACTGCAACCGCTACATGAACCACATGCAGAGTCTGCGCTTTGAGCACAAGCTCTACGCTCAGGTCAAGCAGAAGATGGAGGAGATGCAGCAGCACAACATGTCCTGGATTGAGGTGCAGTTTCTGAAGAAGGCTGTGGATGTCTTGTGCCAGTGCCGCTCCACACTCATGTTCACTTACGTCTTTGCCTTCTACCTCAAGAAGAACAACCAGTCCATTATTTTTGAGGTATGTTAAAAGGGGAAACCGTTTGCTCCTGTATTACATGTAAGACGATGGTGTGTGAGTGAAATTACCATAGCAATTTTAGAAATTGACTTTTTTTATTTTTACTAAACTCCATCTGAAAAGATTGCTTATTAAGTATTCACCTCAACTTTCCATTAAATGCAGCATAAGTCATATAATGGGTAATTGCACTTTCTATATAGAGTTTTTAATTTGTTTTATGCTGTTTAAATATATTATTGGTATTTTGGTTTTTTTGCCATTGTAAAAACAAGATTTCAGATTACTTTTTGGCAGCAGATCTAGTTCCTGTCCAGGTTTAAAATGTAGATTTTTGTTGTTATAGAGATGGTAAACGTCAACATTTGGAGAGCAGAGAATAACTGCAGGGGGCAAACAACCCTCTCGTTACTATTTAAAAGCTTAATTACCATGAAAATATATTACAGACAGTATTATAATTTCTTGCACAAATTTTTTTCTGTTGATGTGTTTGAAATCACTCATCATAATCATTAGTACACTAGTTATGCACTTACTTATTTTGCTGTTCAGTGCAGCTGTGAAATTATTGGAAATTCCAAATTTGCACTTGTATGAAACACAATTTTGTGTTCTTATTGTCTTGTTATTTTTTGTCACAACATATTAACTGATGCCAGAGTATCCTTGATAGGCGTTTTGGGAGGCCGTAAACGCTACTTTTTGAAACCGGGTCCCAGAGTCAACAAATCTGCATATGCCTACCGTTTCGTTTCAGTGTGAACAGCCAACAGGGGTAGATCCCTTCATTAAGAATTGAACACGGATATTCCAAGCTGTCAAAATAATGTTAGAGTTTAAATGTCTATATTCTTAAAACTAAAAGAAAACTAGATTTTTATGAGTTCTGTTAAATTAAATAACTTGAACATGCCACAGAATAAACACAAAATGTAATAAATGATTTAAGAAAATGAAAATGATATATTCTTATGGTTTTTACCTTGCTTCCCTCTCTCAAAACATACATGAACACTTTAAGATCATACTAATGACAACAGCCTGGGGATATGATTGGAATGAAATACTCTTATAGTGGGATACTGCTTTGATTACATCTTCTCTCAGTTATTTTATCCGAGAGGAGCTACAGGTAAGCCTCTTGCAGTTATTGATTTAATGATAACTTAAAAACATTTGTCACTTACTTATTCAACAAGCTAATGTTAGTTCGTTCATGCTTGTTGTCAGACTGACCCGTACTCACAGACGGACACACAGACTATCTCTTCTGTCACACATACACATCCAACTGCTCCTCTTGCCCTGTGACTGCAGCTCACACTCTTCCTTCCTCTCTCCTGTTAAAATTTTAGCAGACATTTAGCACACAAAGTGTGGCAAATATCATGGATTACATGAACGCCTGACAGTCCATGGCTATTGTTTTTATCCAGTCAACATTTGTTGCCAGCACTTTTAATTTTCGATTTGTTGTTGCGGCCCTATATTCTAGTCTTAGAGTCAGTGACCCACTGTCTTTGCAAAACCTTAGTCTGAGACTAAGGGTCAATCCCATTTCTACCTTTGGCCCTTATCTTGGCCCCTCCCTTGGGTTTTGCACATTCCCGTCAGGGAAAGAGGTGTCCCAATTGTCTTTTGAATTGAGGGCTAAGGGCTACATGGCCCTTGAAACATAGATTTTTCAGGACCACACTTGAAACCAAGGGGTTTGATGAATTTCCCACCATGCACTGCATTCACTTGCGAAATAGCACAATGGACAACAAAGGAGGCATGTAATTGTAAATATTTTCGGCCTTTGTAAATGATTATGGAAAAAACGGTTGAGGTTTTCTCATATTTTCAATCTTTAGCTACTAGGGATGGGAGGTTGTTGTATTTTCGGTATGTATACGCGTAGACGTGGGCTATTAACTGTACAAATGGATAAATAAGATCAACACGGAGATCCACAGTATGAACGAGATGGTTGAAGCTTAGTTGTCACCTCTGATGACGCAACTGTTTATCAGCAATGTATGATGATGAACAACAATCAAGGGGTGTCTCATTTTTTAAGGGAAGGTTCTCACCCCTACCCCTTACCACTCTGTTTCAAGGGGTAGAGGAAGGGGAAGGGTTAAGCGGTAGAAATGGGATTAGCCCTAAAAACTCTGCGACTTGCTGACAAATTGTCTTTACATGTAAGAGGGTCTCAGATGTTAGTCTCTTTAGAGTCTTTAAAAAGTTTTAGCAAAGTCCTCTGGTGTAATGCCAGCCCAAGTCACACTGACATGATTGACTTGTGTTCTTTTATGTGAATTAGCAAAAATATTGAAAAAATATTCAATCTATTAAACAGACATAACAGTGAAAAAAGTCTATGAATAAAAGGCAATACGTCTCAAAACATGGCTTGGTTGCATAGTTCTTGAAGAAGAAAATCAGCCCCAAAGCATGATGCTACCAACATGCTTCATTATGGATATGGTGTTCTCAGAGGTAATTTTTTTTTTTTTTTTTTTGGATCTGTCAAAGTCATTTAAATGGGTTATTGACTATTTACAGGTACATCTCAAAAAATTAGAATATCATCAAAAAAGTTCAATATTTTTTGTCACTCATTTCAGAAAGTGAAACCTATATATTATATAGACTTATTACACATAGGGTGAAGTATTTCAAGCCTTTATTTCTTAAAATTTTGATAATTATGGCTTACAGATAATGAAAACCCAAAATTCAGTGTCTCAGAACATTAGAATATTACATAAGATCAATAAAAAAGGATGTTTTAAACAGAAATGTCAGGCTTCTGAAAAGTATGTTCATTTCTATGCACTCAATACTTAGTTGGGCCTCCTTTTGCATGAATTACTGCATCAGTGCGGCGTGGCATGGAGGCGACCAGCCTGTGGTACTGCTCAGGTGTAATGGAAGCCCAGGCGGCTTTGATAGCGGCCTTCGGGTCATCTGTATTGTTGGGTCTGGTGTCTCTCATCTTCCTCTTGGCAATATCCCATAGATTCTCTATGTAGTTCAGGTCAGGCCATTTTTCTGGCCAATCAAGTACAGTAACACCATGGTCTTTGAACCAGCTTTTGGTACCTTCGGCATTGTGGGCAGGTGCTAAGTCCTGCTGGAAAATGAAATCAGCATCTCCATAAAGCTTGTGAGCAGAAGGAAGCATAAAGTGCTCTAAAATTTGTAGCCCATGTCTAGGATTCATCTGTGCTAAGTGGCTCTTGATGTACTGACTTCAGCCTCAGTCCACTCCTTGTGAAGCTCCCCCAAATTCTTGAATGGATTTTGTTTGACAATCCTCTCAAGGCTGTGGTTCTCCCTTATGCTGGCGCACCTTTTTCTTCCACACTTTTTCCTTCCACTCAACTTTCTATGAATATGCTTGGATACAGCACTCTGTGAACAACCAGCTTCTTTAGCAATGACCTTTCGTGGCTTACCCTCCTTGTGGAGGGTGTCAATCACTGTCTTCTGGACATCTGTCAAGTCTGCAGCCTTTGATTGTGTAACCTACTGACCCAGACTGAGAAACCATTTAAAGGCCAAGTTCCGACATTAACGGTTGCCCGAATGCCCGGGGCAACTTAAAAAAGCAGACGGGCGAGCAGTACTTGTAAGGACTTGCCCAATCAGGCAAGCACAACTCTGAGCTTTTCTATTCATTAATTTTATTATTTTCCTCTCTCATTTCTGTTACTACGGAGCCCCCGAATAGCCAGATGCAGTGTGTCGCTGCCTCTATTGGCTGAACGTGTCTGCTGACGTGCAGACAGCTGCACAAACTTTAACTAAAAACCTTAATGAAGGTAAACACTGTCATCAGTAAAGATTCATGGTAGGTCACATCAATAAATCTGTTACCCACATAAAGAAGACAGGCTTTAACTTCCAAATTTAAACATTTATTACCAGCGGATGCGCTCGGCGGAGGAGCGTGTGTAGAAGAGAGCAGAGGAAGTCCGCTGGTGGTGTGTCTCTTCAGTTTGCTCATTCATTGAGGTGTGCTGTGGTGTTTAATCTGAAGCTTCCCATTTCCTTGTTTTAACTTTTTCTCCAGCCACATCCTGCCGATGCTCTCTCACCCCCATATCTTTTGGCAATTATGCCGATGTGCGTCATCAACGAGCATAACACACGGATCACACGTGGAGATAACGTCATAGCTAGTGAAATTTGTCCAAACGTGGTGCAGCTTTCACATTGCACTGGTCTGTACAAAGTTAAATATAATTTTCAGTGGGCTAACACATAGCTAATAAATACAGTTTTCTTAAGAAAGAAGTGTTGTGTATTGCTTTCCACAGTTGACAGGCAATGGATTTTAGTTCTAAGTATGTTGTGAGCAAAGTGTATGCACTTGACAGCCCTGGACAGGGCAAGTAGGAATTTAGATGGGGCAAGTAGATTTGGGAAGCACTTGCTCTGAAGGGCAAGTAGGCAAAAACCTTAACATCGGACCCTGAAGGCTCAGGAAACCTTTGCAGGTGTGTGAAGTTCATTAGCTGATTAGGGTGTGACACCATGACTTTCCAATATTGAACTTTTTCACAATATTCTAATTTTCTGAGACACTGAATTTTGGGTTTTTATTATCTGTAAGCCGTAATCATCAACATTTCAAGAAATAAAGGCTTGAAATATTTCACTCTATGTGTAATGAGTCTAAATACATGGGTTTGACTTTCTGAAATGAGTGACAAAAAATATTGAACTTTTTCACGATATTCCAATTTTTTGAGATGTACCTGTAGAGCATTGGCTGCAGCTCTATTTCCTCTCTCTGTCTTTGTCCCACTCACTAAAACTTCCCTTGAAACACCCTGATTCTCCCATGTATTATGTGGATGTCAACCACTGAACATCATAGGTAATGGCTAGAATTTCTACTCACAGCCACACAAGAGAAAATGGAAAGCTGCCCTTTCTTGCTCTTCATTGGCACAGTGATTTTGCGCATAAATTACCTATGAGAAGGTGTCTGTCAGGATGGATGGGCACAGTGTTTTCTTTTTTTTTTTTTCAAGGAGAAGAAGAGCCATGAAATTATTGTTTTTGCTGTTTTCCTCTGCAGTATTTGACCATTCTGTCTTGACCTTGAACTCTTTTTTGCATTGAATAAGAAAATAAATGCGGCTGACTCAGTGTGCAAGGTTTGAGTGCAGGACATTTTTTACCTAGTTAGGGATCTGAAAATGCATCTGAAAATAATAGACTCAGTGTGCAAAGGCCTTTAGTCTAATGTGTACAAAAAATGTATAAGGTTTTTGAAGATTTTGCTTATTTTTCAAGTGGAGAGGTTAAAGGTCATGGTTAAAGTTTAAAAAATTCCTTATTTATTTGTCCAGGACTCATTTTGTTACACCACAAAAACTTGTTAGTTTGTCAGGGGTGTGTAGACTTTTATATCCACTTTATATAGCATGCCACAAATTCGGTTATTTAAGCTCTGTCAGAGTTGAATGATTTAAAATAATTATTGTGAAAATCCTTCAAACTGATCTGATTCTTTTAAACAAAACTAACAAAAATTGTATTTGTACAAAGGATTAGATAGAGCTGTGTACCACTTCTGCTGACACCCACAGTCTTGTTTCTTACTTCCTCTATCATGACTTGTTTGACCTCTCTTACAGCCCTCCTCTTTGTCTTTAAAGCCACAATTTTTGAAGGAAAACTTGTAATTCACAGAACTCTGACCACATTTCCCTTCATAATTCCTTTCTCTGGTGTAAGAATGATCACATCAAAACCATGTTTCAAGGTGCGGATGAATACTAATTGGTCCAAGCTTCCTAAGACAGAGTTTGGCTTTAGGAAGGAGACTCCACACTTTAGAGGTCATAAACAATAATATTTATGTTGTTTTTTTGCCACCAGAACAACCAGGCAGATCTGGAGAATGCCACTGAGGTGCTCTCTGGCTACCTAGAGCGGGACATCTCCCAGGATTCCTTGCAGGACATCAAGCAGAAAGTACAAGATAAGTACAGGTGAGTTTAAGAGGAACCACTACCTACCACAGTTGAGATCTTGTGTTCTTTGATCCTGATGAAGGTTTTGTGTCTCTACAGATACTGTGAGAGCAGGCGAAGAGTGCTGCTACAGCATGTGCATGAAGGCTATGAGAAGGACCTTTGGGAGTACATTGAGGATTGAGGACACGTCCCAATGCAAAGGACTCTTGAGTATCTTGACAAACTAGAGCGCTGATGCAATTAAACAGGGCAGCACGGGCCTTCTGCCGCCTCTCTTTGGCAAACAAACCACTTTTGCATCATTTTTCCTGGATTTGTTTAACAAAATCTTCAAAGTAAATTATATTTAAATAAAAGGTAGAGTAATAAAAAGAGAGTGTACTACAGTATTGTTAGCAACAGAGTGGAGTCTTGAGAACGCAGAAATCCATCTTAAACAAATACATCCTTTTGGCTTGTATTGTAACACCTCCCCTGAACCTGACCTGTTATCATTTTCCTTTTTTTTTTTTCTTTTGCTTGTGAATCTTTTCTGTTTTGATTTTGACTTTTGTGTTCCCTTTAGTGTGATTTTTTTTTTTTTTTTTTTTTTAAACACAGCTTTAATTGTCCTGGCCATGTCTGCAATATATGGTGAGATCCTTGTCTAGGGTGGCTGAATGTTGATAGGCTGATTGCAAAGAGGCAAAGACATTTCAGGGGGGGAGAAGAAAAAAATCATCAAAAGAACAAAATAGTAAGTCTGTATTTTTCAATTTGTAAATAGTCCATATGCATGGAAGTTAAAGAGCAAGAGAGGCACGTGTTTGCATAATTTTGAAATTTTGAAATATTTATTCTTTACCAATATGGAAAAAAGTGTACTTCTGCCGTTTAGGTTGAGTCTCATTATTCCCGCCATAGTGTGTGGGAGCTCAGAGGTCTTTGGCAATAAGGCATTCGCCCTATCATCCTCAGTCTCGTCAGAGCAGTGCACAAGTTACACCTTATCAGTAACTCTAAATGGGGACTGATAGAAAGAATTTCTCTTAGTTGCCAAATAATCAGATAAAGGACTCTGTAAAAAGTGCACAGAGGATATAGAAAACTAAGAGCAGAATAAGTTTTACAGTTCAAAGGTAAGATAGAATGCTCCAGCCCTGTGTCTCTCTATTCTAACCTTTGCCGTAGCCTCTTAGTTGTTTTTAGAGGTGTTTAACATTTAAGAACGTTACTAATTATTTGCAAGAGCCAAACTGAGTGACATTCACTCTTTTTTTCTTCGTCTTTTCTCTCTTTCCCGACGTGGCTTGAGGTTGCCCTCTTAAAGCTCAGCTTGCACCTTGTGGGGATTGAATGAGGGTAATAGAATGTACTGCCAGCACTGCTCTGCAGTGCTGCTAATTGGACTGGATCACTGTCAAACAGGTTGAGGCATTTGCATCACTCTTGCAGGGAGAACTTGGAAGGGCATGGGGCTGATAGTGGCCATGCCTCTTTGAAGAGATCTCTTACTTTGCAGTGAGACTGAACATTGCTTTAAACCAAGCTTCACAGATTGGCTTTGTGTGGTCCGTAGGCAGATGAGGAATAAAGGGCAAACTTCGAAAGGTTGTAGGACTGTTTTATAACGTTATGCTTTTGCATTTAAGACTGTATTTTCGCACATGGGTTGAGCATTCGACATTGAAATGTCTGTGCCCCTCCAGGTTTGCATTGTTCAATGTGATGTGGTGGTTGCTCTGGGTGTCAAGTCCTCTGCTTGTAAATGCTCGTTCATGTCTCTGCAATATGGCGGTCTTCACAAGATTGACTGGAGGGGACATGAATAAACAGGCACTAATGCAAGTAAGAAGATGGCACCAAAGTGTCAGCTTTCATTAAAACACTTCCTTGAACCCAGTTTCAGATCTTTGGGGTATTCTCTCCCAAATGCTTCTTATGTGTTCAAACTTATTATTTTATCCTAGCAAATTATAAACTGTATTGTTTATTTGAATAAATGTCATGAGAAATCTCTTTTTTGGGAGTACTGTGTGAGTCATTAGAGTAGGTTTGGTCTCAGTCACATAACTACCCAAACATCTTTGATGCATTTCTGCGCTGTGTATTTTGCAATGTACTGTACGACAGACTTTGGCAGAGCTGTGTCTTCCGGAAGTGAGTGGAATTAATAAAATAACAAAATTGGTAACTTTAATTATTTTGATTTATGAAAAGAAAAGAAAAGTTAGTTTTTGTTTTCACTCACAGATTGTATGATAAAGATCGAGTGGTTGTTTGTATGATGTCACTTAATTTTGTCTCTTGAGTCACAAGCCGCTGATGACACAAGCTGAATGGATTAAAAAAAAGATGGGATCTTTCCTCTCAGCTCCTTTGCAGGTAACACAGCAGCCATAGCTGTGTGTTCATTAGGCTAATATGCTCTCCAGGGCTCACTCTGTTTTCATTGTGTCTGCTTGTAGTTCATGAACATTTTGACATAACATTTGAAGTAACCGAAGCAGCTACCTACATTACACTGAGACATCCAAAAATCTTTTAATACTTTTTCTACATATCTTTTCTTTATGCTATCAGATTTGTTTTATTTCCTGTTAGTGTAAAAATGTGGGAAAAGTTAGTTGTCTGTTTTGGAGAAAATATTAAAGTGCAAAATGTTGCAAACATCATTCTGGCATGGGTGCTTGTTTGATAATGGACACAATGTGTTTTGTGTGGCGGCAGCCAATTTCATTCAAAAGATGTTTACCAAAACCATTAGTGCACAGTAGTAGTTTTCTTGATGACATGGTTCCAGAACCCTTAAAATATGATTGTTGTTTTCTTGCAAAAGCTGGAAATACAGATGCCACTGGAAGAACAGTCACCACTTATTCATTCCTACAGTAAAAATGGAATTTGAAACAAAAACTGCTGCAGTATGGTGGCTAAAAACATTGCTTAGAAAATTAAATGTGTCGTGTTTAATTTTAGAGTAGAAGCATTTAGCATAAACAACTTGGTAAAAAATGAAACAATATATACAAGTAGGCCTATCTTAATATTTGTATCACCTGAATATACATTGTTTAATTTTTATTAACTAAGGATAAGCCTTGTATTCATACAAAGGGAGGTTCCCCTCCATGGAGTCTGACATCTTGGATTTTTGCATTATTAATGTTTCTGAAGTACCACAGAAGGGAGCAGATAGCAGAAACATATTTTTTAAAAGTCCACTGGTTGACTACAGTTTAGCAGCAGTCTAATTCCCCCTAAATTTACACACTACCTTTAAATGCTAAAATTGATTTTTCCTAGGACACATTTAGCCAAAAACTATGGTTCATTTTAAAGGCTTATCAATGATAAACTGTTTGGGAAAACAGAAACCCTTGTAGCACATGTTTTTTTTTTTTTTTCAAAACTACCCAGTTTTTAGGAATGCACAATGTCAGCAGAAATCAGCGTAAAAATTAACTATCAGTATCAGCAGTTATGATGATTGATATTTACATGACATCAGCTGTAAATATTGGCCTATTTTGGTTGTAAATATCAGCCGCATGTATGAAGAAGTCTGTTGAGTTTTAGCTGGACTGAAGTCTTTGTTCATCCTTAAACTTTAGAATGTGTTCAGTGGACTGCAGTGTTAGGTCTGAACAACTTTTATGCATCGGTATCTATCGGTATCAGCCAAAATGAATTTGGAAATATGGGCAAAAATCCAATAACATGCTCCCCTTCCAGTTATATTAAATACCCAGCTGGATAATTGATAATGATGTTCTCATTATAATGCTTCCATGTCGAGTCTCTAGGTTTACTGTTTATCTGTAATGCGAGTAAAGATTTAAATACTTTTTTTAATTAAAAAAGATTTCACTCAAAAAAGAGATACAACTGCATGAAATGAAATATACAAACTCATAAGACAAGAAGCAAATGATTTTAACACTTTTATATACACAAGCCAAGAAATTATACAAAAACAAGGGTCATGTTGAAATTGGAGAAGTTCACACCGATTGACAACAGCAGAGGAACATCTCAGACTTAAAAAACTTGAAGCAGCTTCACAGAGATCTTCAAACATATCTGCTCAACATCTGATACACACAGTAACACAATCATCAGGGTCATTGTTTTCCATAAAGACAACCACGACTGGCAATGACCTAATGTAAACACACATATGACTCCCACTGTTTGACAAATATGATGTTTTTACAGAAGCCCTACACAGACATGCATCCAAAAATCAACCTTTGTCCAAAAAAAAAAAAAAAAAATGAAGGTAATGACGTCAAGTGCAAAAACTGCAATTCCACCAGTGTCCACTTGAGGGTGGATGCCAAAGCCTTGGAGGTCACATGCACACTCAATCCAAAAATAAAGAAAAACAATCTACTTGGACAAGAGTAATTCATAGTAAGTGGTGCAGCTGATCTGACTTACAGGCAGGTGCATTGTAGCAGTTTGTCAGTAGGCTTAAGGTCCGCCTCAGCTTTACCTCCTCTTACTAGGTAAGCCAAAAGCTTGTTGGAGACAGCATTTCCAATATAGTCTAATTTAGACCAGTAGTCCTCAACTGGTGGGCCGTGACCCAAAAGTGTGTCAGGGTGCTGTTTTCAGTGGGTCACAAATTTGTCTGAGAGTCTTTTAAGTGCTTTGTTCCAAGTTTTTGACAGCAGGATGAAAATAAAAACTGATTTGCCAATTTTTTAGAAGAATTTTCTCAAACTTTTAGGACATTTTTCTCAATGATTTTTAAGGTAATTTTCCAATAAAAGTTAAGGTCTTCCTAGGATTTGTTCTTCCTAGAAGTCTTGGGGCATTTCCCCAGAAACTTTAGGTACTCTCCTCTGAGCTTTCTCCTGTAAAGTTAAGAA
Organism: Cheilinus undulatus; assembly: GCF_018320785.1. Taxonomy (NCBI): domain Eukaryota; kingdom Metazoa; phylum Chordata; class Actinopteri; order Labriformes; family Labridae; genus Cheilinus; species Cheilinus undulatus. The sequence goes on along the minus strand of NC_054873.1, from coordinate 23,047,074 downwards.
AATTTCACATGGGACAAGGGACATTCAGAACTTTTCCCAGAAACTTTTAACAATCTTTCTTGAAAATGTCAAATAAATTTGGCAAAATTTCTCAAAGATTTTGGAATTTTATTTGGTATTTTTTCCAGAAATTTTCAGAAATATTCTATGAGACTTTTTCAGAAACATCACAATTTCTTTATAAAAATAAATAAATAAACCAAGAATCTGGGTCATGACGTGTCATTACGGAACCTGTGGTGGGTCCAAAGACCTGTTGGGAACCAATGATTTAGTCTACGCCTGTGTTCATATACAGTCTATATTTGCAAAATTCAATTCAATTCAATTCAATTCATACTTATGAATTATTCCTTGTTGTTTTCTCAAGATCTTTTTCTATTCTGTTTTCTTGATTAGTTGTTTTTCTTTTAACTGCATGATAACATCTCTGATTTTCCAAACTTATCAGATGAAATTCTCATCGTCAAATGTCATGATCATTTCCCTGTGGTCTAATGCTGCGTTCCATTTTATCTCAGAAGTCAGACGTCAGAATGAGGTGGAGTACATTCAGGATGATGTATCTGACTGGCATCTGAGAAATTCTGTCTTATTAAATTAAATTAAATTAAATAAGCCATAAAAACCAAACAACAGGCTGGCAGCTGCTACAGACCAGACCACAAAACCAATGGCTTCTTTACCCTTTGTTTAATGTACTGTTGTTTTACCTGAAAGTCTTACTAAGAATTAAAATTCCTTTGAAAAGGAGAAACCTTGTCAAGATAGCAGCCACAAAAAAAATTCACAAATGCACCAACAAAGATCTTAAGCAGCAAAACATGGTAAAAAAAAACAAAACTCATTAACACTTTAAATACACAAAGGCCATTCCAGAAAAACAACCACATGTATCTGCCGCTATGACCATCACTAATAAGGCTATTTCATCCTATCTATCTTATCTGTTGAAATTTTGAGAAAACATCAGGAAGTCACTCATTATCACTGTAAAATGGAGCAGATAAAATATGCAGATGCATGTCTGCTTAGGGTTTCCATAACTTTTAAAAATTTCTAAAATTTGAATAAAAAAAGATGACATTCCCTTACATAAGCACAATTTAATAACTGCAAACACTAGAAATGCCATTGTTTGATATGTCAAAGATGATAAGGCCTTAACTAGAAATTATCTACAGGATGCTGCATGTTGACTCAAGTCGTTCCCTTAACTGCACCTCATAGCTCTCAGGTGACGGAGAACGTGACCTCAACACAAAAACACATCCAGTCTGACTTCATTCCTAAGGAGGCAAGAAAGATGTTTTGGGCTGTCATTGCCAAGTGAAACAGGATTAACCGACAAATACGGTGCTGTAACCAAAAACAAATGCCTAGATGTTCACATGGGGAGACTTATCCTCGATTTTGAGCCAGCCTTTTTTATAGTCTATCAGCAGCTCCAGGTAGTACTTCCATTCTGGCTCACTATCGTACCTCACCTCAAATATTGTCTTCAGAGGGTTGGTGTGGGCCTCATGGATACGCAGCACCTCACCTCTGTACCACACTTCTGATTTGTCATCTTCTTCATACAGATGGCGAATCCTTTTTCCCACCAGGTCTGGGTAGTAGAACTTCATGGCCCTGTGCGCCCTCTGAACTGCTGAGCGCAGCACCCATCGCCTCCTGTGTTCAGCGCTGTGGCAGGCAGACAGGTACGGGCAATATTTGATCTTTAAGAGTGGGCTGCGTTTCCTTTTAGAAGAGCTGAGGGGTCTTAAGGCATGGCAGAATTTTCCTGTTCTCTGCCACTTCTTAGGAGTCTGTCGGTGAAGCTCCATCTCGCTGTTCATATCATCAGTTTGGGTAGGATCAACAAGTGTCCCTGAGTCTGAGATGGCCTGGTAGCTGGCCGCTTTTCTGTTTAGATCTTTGCTAAACGTCCGTCTCAGTTTGAGAATCATGCCTGAATATCTTTTGGATCTGACCACAGATTTAGCTGGTGGAGAGTACTGAGTATCAGGAATGGAGGAATCATCTATTTCAGCATCACTTGGACACGAGGAAAGTTCATCCAAGGTTAATGGGCACATCCATGAATTCTTAGAAGATGTGCTTATTATGCTTACTGAGGATTCCAGCTCTGCAGCTGGATTGAAGTCCCCTCCCCTCACAGTCTTTTCTGTGCTATCTGCCTCCTCCTCATCTGACAGACTGCTGTCAAGGAACATGCGCCTCGAGCTGGTCTTCACCCTGCCTTTTCTATTCACTTCTTGGTCATTTGGGTGTCTCTGCAACTCTGTGGGTGAGGCTGGTGACGCCATGATGTCTGATAACACCGGAGTCGTGCAGCTGATAGTTTCTTCATCTTTGTCTCTGTTGGCAGGATTGGCCAGATCTAATCCTGCAACACAGATCGGAACAATTAGGAAAAGTCAAAATGTTGAAAACAGAAATTAGGTTACTGGAGAAACAGGAAGGAAAGGGTTAATAGGATTACTTTAGTTTTATAAGATGCAGTTAGGGCTGATTTTGCATGAAAAGATGGATGAATTACAAAGTTGCTGTATTTCGCAACAGATTGCTCCAAAAAAGCAAGCCAGCAACTACAAACTCCCAACACTGTTACACACGGGTTGACAAATCAATGCTCCCATAGCACTTATTCAGCACACTAGAACAATGAGACACTATTCTATTAATATCAGCAGACACGGTTATTGGACAGCATGATCCCCTACCATGAGACACCCTTAGATTTTTACAGAGAGAAAAGAAGGCTGTGGGAGGAAACACAAAGGCTGGGAAAATCAGAGGGATATGGCCAGGGTGGGATACAGGATAAAAGAAAGTGAAAGATGAAGGAAATCTTCAGATACCAGTGCTCCAAGGCCATGTGAACTGTTAATGTCAGCAGTGAATGGAAATTCAATGAAGTTCAATTTAATTTGTAAATGACGCAAAGCAAAATCAGCTTTAGGGAAGTATTGGGTGAAATTCTATTTTCGTTTTTTGTCAACATTTCCAATGAAAAGCCAGAGGAAAACAAAATAGCTGATCCTTTGAAATCATACTGCCAATGCTAGCCAAGCCTAATGTGGCTCATTTATCTCTCCAAGACCTCGCCTTTAACCCCAAGATGTTTTTAAATGCATAACTGCACCACAAATCGATATGCTAAGGCAGTGGGCTTTGCAGTTTATTCTGTCAGCACTACAAACACCACACCAGGGGGATTCATCACAATGTCAGATGAGCCTTAACTTCACAGTGTCACAAAACTTACTCTCTTTCCAACTCAAGTTACCCCAAAAAAGCTGCATTGAAACTGCATGTCACATTTTAAAAGGCACAGTTGTTAAATTCTGCCACCAGGGGGCTCACAATCAAAACTATAACAAAAGAAGAGGAGTTGAGTCGCTGCTAAGCTCTGCCCACCTCTGAGCTTACTATTTGTATTGAATTGAGGACTATGTTCACAAAAAAAAGCTACACTCCATGAGGTGTGTTTACTAAATAGTAAGCCACTGTTTTTGTTCAAGGACATCTTTTATATAATGAGGAGGAAAAGGTGTTAAAAGTGGCTTTACTGGTTAAACTGCCAGCAATTTGCAAAGTATTCTGAGATCTCACTTTGCTGCCCATCTCCAACATCCCCCCTTGAATGGAACTTGGCCTTCAGTTTGGAGACAGTACTAGGGCTCACTCCAAATAATGCAGCAATTTGATTTTGCAGAACACCAGCTTGAAGTTCCCCTACTGTACAAGCCCTATCCAGATCACTCAAATATTGCATGTCAATTCTGACACCTACTGACCACTTTAGCAGGGCCCATGCTCACAGGTGCCAATCAGGCACCTGATTGTCAGAACCTGGGAGTACCAGAAGCTCAAAACAATAGTTGACAGTCAATAGAAACAGCAGAATAAACTGTTGGGTGTTGGCAGAGAAAATTTGGCTAATTTTTTATGGGCACAACCCACATACTCAGCTCTGCTGCTCATCCAACAAATGCATGTTCCTAACAAATGTGGCCCCATTTAAAAGAGAAATTAACAGGCTATCCAATGGTATAAGATTTATTGTCAAGAAGCATTATTACAAAAAAGACATAATCTCCCAAACGCACATTTCCTTACTTTATGTGCTTAGTTTATATTATGATAGGAATAGCCATGTTTAACTAATGTAGACACTTCAGTGTGAAAATTCACTTTATTTTGCAGCTTCGATGCAACAGAATAATGAACACAGCAATAGTAAAACACTGTGTATCATCATATCAAGGCATGTATGCTCAGTAAATGTGCAACATTTAATGCTGCCAGCACAACTGTGAAATTAAGAGCAGGAAATTACCCTATACTGGGTGTCTAGGACTTTGATTTTTGTTACCATGTCTTCCAAACAGTTATCGGTGTTTTATTTTATTATGACAACCCCAGTGGCCAAAGCAGTTTATTTCAGTCGACAGCATAAACACCACGGTAGAAACAAAATAACTGGTACACACTGCTGTGACAAATACGCCTCTCATACTTTAGAGGAACATTTACTTCAAACAAAGTGTCTGCTGAACGATATCACTGAGCCTTTAAACAAAGGAAACCAAAAGAAATGAGTGTTTAGAGTGACAGAGAAACATTTCATTTGATCTTTTTATGGATCTGTTGACAATCACAAAATTTTTAAAATATTTCCAGCCTTGATATTAGACTGTTTTGTTAGGCCCAGTCACAGAGGGAAGTGTTCAGTTTAAAGATGATCATCATTTTTCAGAAGAAATGACCTGGTCTCCATTCTAAAGTGCAATTCCCATGAATTATGTGTGGCAGACTGCCACTTCCTTCCTCTGGTGGTGTGGACAGTCTGCCTCACTGTCTCTAAAGATACTGACATCAACAAATAGTGAAGGACTGTTTGATTTTTTCAGCCGCTTTAGTGTGCATTTCCCTGACAGTCCCATGTAAAGAATCATGCAAATTACTGTGATTAGTTACTGAAAGTTAGAAATGTTCTGCTTTCTAATAAGAGAGAAAAAGAGGAGTGAAACTGAGGATCAACATAAAGAGTAAATATACCTGTACTTTCTTTTGGCCATCAGGTGAGGATGATTCTGTAAAAAATAAATTGATTTTATTTTGAAAACTCTTTTGCCATTATTTTTTTACTTCATATCAATAGGGGCTAAAAGTAAGAAAAAAAGAGTGACTGAGGTTTACAATTATACATTTACCAGCCTAAATATGAAGATGTACAGTCATGGACGGAAGTATTGGCACCCCTGGAATTTTTGGGTATACACAGGTTTATTTCCTTTATGTGCATTGGAACAACACAAAAAAATGGAAGAAAAAAGCCAAGATTGATATAATTTTACACAAAACTCAATAAATGGGCTGGACAAAATTGTTCGCACCCTCAACTTAATATTTGATTGCACACCCTTCAGAAAAAATAACTGAAACCATTCGCTTCCTATAACCATCAACAAGCTTCTTACACCTCTCAACTGGAGTTTTGGACCACTCTTCTTCTGAAAACTGCTCCAGGTCTCTCAGATTTGAAGGGTGCCTTATTGCAACAGCAATTCTGAGATCTCTCCATAGGTGTTCAATGGGATTTAGATCTGGACTCATTGCTGGCCACTTCAGAACTCTCCAGTGCTTTGTCTCCAACTATTTCTTGGTGCTTTTTGAAGTATGTTTGGGGTCATTGCCCTGCTGGAACACCCATGACCTCTGACCCAGACCCAGCTTTCTGACACTAGGCCCTACACTGCAGCCCAAAATCTTTTGATAGTCTCCAGATTTCATGATTCCTTGCACAGTCAAGGCACCCAGTGCCAGAAGTAGCAAAACATCCCCAAAACATCCTTGAACCTTCACCATGTTTGACTGTAGATACTGTGTTCTTTTCTTTGTAGGCCTCATTCCATTTTATGTAAACAGTGGAATGACGGGCTTTTCCAAAACGCCCTACTTTAGTTTCATCTGTCCACAAAGTGTTCTCCCAGAAGGACTGATGCTTACTCAGGTACATTTTTGCAAACTCCAGTCTGGCTTTTTTATGCCTGTTTGTCAGCAGTGGGGTTCTCCTCGGTCTCCTCCCATGGCTCTTCATCTCATTCAGATGACCACGTATGGTCCATGCTGACACTTTTGCACCCTGAGTCTGCAGGACAGCCTGAATTTGTGTGGAAGTTGACTGAGGATGTTTATCCACCATTCCAACTATCCTGCGTTGCATTCTTTTGTCAATTTTTCTCTTCTGTCCACATCCAGGGAGATTAGCCACAGTTCCATGGGTTATATATAAACTTCTTGATTATATTATGTACAGTGGACAAAGGAATTTCAAGATCCCTGGAGATGGTCTTGTAACCTTGAGATTGTTCATATTTTTCCACAATTTCGCTTCATAAGTCCTCAGACAATTCTTGGCTCCCCTTTCTCTTTTCCATGCTTGGTGTGACACACACACAGGCACACAACACAAAGGTTGAGTCAACTTTTATACATTCTAACTGGCTTCAGGTGTGATTTCTAGATTGCCAGCACCTGTTACTGCCACAGGTGAGTTTAAATGAGCATCACATGCTTGTAATAAAATGATTTACACACAGTTTTAAAAGGGTGCCAATAATTTTGTCCGGCCCATTTTTGAGTTTGGTGTGAAATGACGTCAATGATGGCTTTTATCCTCTGTTTTTTTTTGTGTGTTGTTCCAATGCACATAAATGATATAAACATGTGTGTACCATAACAGTTGTAACTGCAACAATTTCTAGGAAGAATGGAGTATTTTCTGGAAAAATTCCAGGGGTGCTAATGCTTTCATCCATGACTGTACACACAAGTCTGAGTGGGTTACAGCACACAGAGAATCATGATATTCCTGAAATTCATCTGAACTTCAAATTCACATGAAACAGTATCACACAAACAGTTACAGTAAGTCCTGAGATTAAAAAAAAAGAAACACAACTCTTGCATTTTCATTTTTACATGCTGATTCATGCCTTTCACTCATGACTGAGGTTGAAAAGAAACATTTTACCAAGACCAAGAGACTTCATCAACTGCTCTAGAAGTTGCGTTACCTTTTTATGTCTTCATGTTACATATACAGTACAGTCCAGTGAAATTAAGAAAATACCACCACCTGTACTTAATTTGATATATTTGTTCTGCTTTATTTGATACCTCTTATTTAGCCCAGCTGTGTTATATCCACTGAAGCCGAGAGCCAATCACGGAGCAACTGAAAAAAAACTCTTCCTCTAAAACTGACCATTTTTACTAGACTTTAGTCAAATACTGCCATCTCTTGACTTGAACAGTTTCAAACTACCATTTGCGATACCAATTCATTCAGATTAAATGGTACTGATGACAACAAAATGGCCCTTTAAGAGATTCAGCCTGAACATGTCCATTAAAACTATTCTAACTTTGCTCTGCTTCAATTTATGTAGCTTAGTCTTAGCACTGGTAATGTCTAGATGTTGATGTATGAATTTCCAGAGAGCAAATGTCATGTGTTCTTTATTTACTTTATCTTTATTTACTATGACCCAGTAACATTTATACTAGTTCTTACTTACACTGTACGATGGTGGCCAAAATAATAATCTGTTATTTTTAATGATATTGACATCATTGTCAAGATATGGGCTGGAAAAACTGACATTGCAAAATGTTTTTCTTTCTTCAGTGCATTTGGAATTTTCTAAGTAAAAAGAACTATACCAGATGAATTCAATGTTTTTTTACCAACAGATACGTTTTCAATCTTATTTAGGTTTATATGTAATTTTTTGATAACAGTCTGAATCCCCTCCTACTGTCATCACACCCTCACAGTGACTCTGACACACAGGAGGAGGAAGGGTGTGGACAGAGAAAAGGTGTTCTGTTTTTTTGTTAACTTTAAAAATAAGCCTGTTTAATGTCATTGTGTTGCTTAATCATCATCAACCACTTCTAATAAAAATTATAGTAATGTTTAGAGTACATGATCAGCCCTTTGTGTATCTTCCAATTAATTGGACGCTGTGCTCAGTCTATGCTGTTCATGAACTGTTTGTGGCTGCAGTGTTAACAAGCACTGGGACGAAGTGCTGCTGATAGCAAGAATACACTCATCTAAGAACCCTTGTGTAACTGAGCCTCTGCTTCGAGTGTCATGCAGATGTATCTGTGACTGCAGCAGCGTTACTTGTAATGTGAACATTTTTCTATGCAGACACAGACTCTGCATGCAGCGTGCTCAGTGATCTGATTACTGATGGTGACATAAGGCTTTAATTGTAGATAAGTCAAGGAAACAAGGATACTCGTGCCTTTGATTTCCAGCAAACAACACAGGCGTGGCAGCCTGACATGCTTCAAGTCACCTGACTAACATTGCACATCCCAGGATGTGCCTGTTGTCTATGTGCACATTGCAATAACAACTGAAAAACAATATATCATTTAGCCTTGCCTACACTTACTTAATAATAAGGTAGAGAAGGTAGAAGTATCTAATTATATATCAATAAAAGTAAGATAACTTACATATAAGAAAATGATCTAGAACTTTTTAGGTGATGTCTTTATAATGATACTGTGTGTACACACATAGACTTTGTAGTTGCAGGTAAATACTTCACTAAGTAAGGACATGTAGTTGTCCAGCATGCATCAAGAAAAAGGCCTTAGAGGTAAGAGGATAGTCCCTAAAAAAGGTATGCATTATGGAGGATGAGTCATCAATGCTTGAATTAACCACCCTTATTCAAGACTGCAACACCTCTAATATGTTCATTTTAATTTCACCAATGTAGACAAAACTCAGAAATAACACTCCAGGAGAAACATTCATTAGAAAAAAATGTGAAAAATTAAAAGAAATAATCAAAACTAATATCCAAACATCTTATATTCTTCTGATAAATGCACTTACCTAGGTGTTTACAGACACAAGTGTAGTACATCAGGCTGACCACGTCGGCGTAGATGTCAGGTAGGTGTTTGAGTGACATCAGTCTCCTGAGCCTGGATGAACAGGCTCTTTTGTGAAGCTGGATCAGGATTTTCTCTTCTGACAGCGTGGTGGGACGCAACTCCACTTTGTGCTCCTGCAGAACCTGGTCAATGAAGCTGCCCTGTACCGTTGGAAACAGCAGCTCCTTCACCACCAGCATGGGGAGGAACACGGCACCCGTCCGCATGACGTGAGGAAAGGGACAGCGTTCCTGAGCCATGTACTCCCCCAGCCTCTCCAGGAGTTTATGCAGGGCCAGCTTTATGTCGTCATTAAGCCAGGTCTCTCTGGCCTTTTCCCCAAACAAACAGGACACCTTTTTGACTTTTGTAGGAGGAGACACTGGTCTGCTCAGGTCCAGCTGAGACAACCAGGCTTTGAGGTCCTGCATTGAAGAAGCCAGCACTGATCTGGATATGAGCTTGCAGAGAGACTGGTGCATCTCAAAGAAGTGCTTGCGGACAGGTGTTTGGGGCTCAGATTTTGGTACAAATTCAGAAATTGGTTGTACGGCTAACTTTTGTGGAGGCAGAACAGGGCTAGAATGGTTTGTACTGTGGAAAACGATTTTGTAATTGGAAAGTTTCAGACACTGGGGAGGAATGTTTTTGAATTTGTCTCCATTTTCGAGCTGAGGTGAAGTGTTGGGTGTAGGCTGAATGGTGACCACCTGTTCCTGCATTTTTGATGCATCCCTCTGATCAGATGTCTTTATCTGTGCAGTTGCTTCACTCTGACTGGATTCATCAGAGGTCTCTTTTTGCTCCTCCAGTGAGGGTTTTCCTTCAAGTTTATCAGGATTGACTTTCTTAATCACCAACATAGCCTCCCTGTTGGATGAACCAGCATCTTCTGGCTCTTTCTTAATTGTTACATGCCTGCAGTCTCTTGGACTGACACAAGCTTCTGCAGAGTTGTCTGTGTCTGATGGATCTACTTTTTCCACTTTGATGGTTTTAAGTTCAAATGTTTCTACGCTCCCTTTTTGAGAATCTGCACGGGCTTCTTTGGAAACTAGACAGACAGCAGGCTGCTGTTCATCCTGACTTGGCTTTTTCTCTTTGATGTCTGGCCTGCATTTGACCTCCCGGTGCTCAGACTGCTGTGGGATACGCTGAGAGACTCTGCCGGGAAATAACAGTCCAGGGGCCTGCAGGTATGCTTGGTAAGATGCCAGACTGAAGACATTGTCAATAACCGGCATGAGAGGAGGGTCATTTTCATTTTTTTCCCGTAAGTTCTCCATTTTCATCTTTTGTCTCTTTTTCAAGAGTTCCACCTCACATAATTCCCTATCCTCTTCTTTTATTTTGGCAGGAGAAGATGAGTGAGAAAAACTTCTCTTTAGGCATCCTTTTTGAACAGCAGAGCTTGGGCTGGGCATGGGGTGTTTTTCTTTCTTTCCTGGAGTAACTGCTGGGGAGTAAATTATTTTTGGGACTTGTACACTACCTGGTAATGGTGTGTGGATTCGACCTGAGCTGTGAGGGGGAGACTGGGGCAGCCACACCCCTGGGGGAACAGGAATTCCTCTGGCCTGCCTTGGACACGTAACCTGAGATTCAAAGGAGGAATGGTCCCGAAGTTTGTCAGAGTTTAAGGCTGTCGGTGGAAGGATGGGGCGATGTAAGTGCAGGCTTGTAAGTGGGGGGATAAATCTATTAACTGGAACACTGGATGGCGAGATGCCGGGTTGGCTTGTGCGCCTGGGAGGACTGGTTTGATCCACATGACGGAATGGTGAATGGGTTTGTGGTAGGCCCGTGCTGAGTTTATCCTTATGTAGGTTGGCTGCGGAAGTTCCTGGATGATATACGTATGGTTTTTTTGGGGAAACATTAATGCGGCCAGAGCTCAAGAGCTCCCTTATCTGGGCTGAATTTGAGTGTAATCCAGGAGGTGCAAAAGCTTGATGGTCAGAACCTCGCATGAAGGAATGATTATGCAAAGTTTCCTCAGACAAAGGCCGAGGAATTTCACCGTGAAGCAACTGGGGCACCATGTAATGCTCTCTGTGGTTGGAGATGGAGTTTTTAAGAATAACAGGGACATCTTCTCTCTGCTTACTGCAAATATCTTTACACTGTGTCCTGTTTTCTACCTCCACATTTGCCTGGGGGTAGTAAAACATCGGGTGCTGTGTTAGACGGCCATATTTGGACATGGGAGAATGTTCCTGATAAACCTCTGAGGTCATATGCTCATATGTAGGGTGGGAGGGGTAGAAGCTGGGGTAGCCTCTGGGAGAAGTCTGTAAACGCTGGCTCTGCTCTCTTAAAGAGCCAAACAGTGTGTGCGGCAGGGTGAAGGGGTAGGTGTAGTTTGGATCGATCACAGCAGGAAAAGTCCTCGCTCTTCCCGGGCTGTATGTCCCCACTGATATCCTCTTCAATGCTTCTGCACTGGACTCAAACTGTAAACCTCTCTGCTGTAGCAGAGCATCTTGTGCTTTTCCTCTTTCAGTGTAGCGTGCATCATTTTGCAGCCACTCATGCTCATATACAGCACTTGGTATCCTCGCAGAGCCATGTTCCACACCATACCGATGTCCTATCACACAACCCAAATCTCTACAGCAAGGGTTTAGTCCATAAACTGGCTTAGGAATTGCTAAGTAGACAGTCTTTTCAGATGGAGGCGATAAACTCTCGCCTCCATTTTTGTGTTTTCTGCCAGACACTGATGTAGCAGCTGCAGGACTGCTCATCCCAGGGCTATTAGTGTATAATGTGAAACCCTGTTTTACTGCAGCATGATGCAGAGAGCTAGAATGACCTTCATCTGAAGAACTGCTGTCTTGCCTGTAAATGATGTGGTTTTGTCCTCCCATGCCAGAGAGGTGACTCACAGGATTTCTGACATCGAGCAGAGGGGCCTTTAAGTTGGTCCAAGGAGGAGTGAACCCTGCTACTTCCTTTTCTCTCCGGTCACAAGGGAAACAGGCCTCACTATACTGCAAAGTCTGCTTACTCCTTAAATCTGACATGGTTTTAGGTTTTGACGATATAGTCCTGTCAGCCAATGGCATCTTCCCTCCAAACAATGGCTCCACATGGCTCTGAATGGACTGGCTGCTCATCATATGGTCACTTTGCTTTGATAGTGCATTGAAATGACTCCAGACCTGAGAAGAAAAAAACTAAAATTAGACATTCATCATCAATGTTTGTGCAGGACTACTTCAAGAGATCAGTCTTTTTTCATTACTCACAATTTAGAAATCAGATAGAACAATGGGTCTAAAAGCAGAAAAATACACACTTTGCACTGACAAAAGGAGTCATCATTTCACAACAACCTTGCTTAAGGCTTTTCTTCAGCTGTTACTAATCGTGTGGTTTATCACATGTATATCACATACAGCCTTATCAGCTGATGCACATTGGTGGTAGCAAATTGCAACAAGTGTCAGAAAGTTGTGTGGGTGTATACAAGGATGATCCACGAGAAAGGCAAGGAATATAAATAAAAAGGGAGGGGTTAAGCACACAGAAAATATCTCAGCTGTCACATGCTACAATAAATAACAGCTCTATTAATGCTGGTTATAGATCTGACATGATCTCTCTGTGTGAAGAGCTACAGCCTCAGTTGAAATTAAACCAGAATACCAGCCTTATCTAAGCACTCTTTATCTTGTGTTTTTGTCCTTAAAAAGCACTCTGAAGTAAGGAGATGACTGGTTTCTATTCTTTAATTTTCAACACAAACCTTCCTTTTTCAAAGTCATTTCACACTTCCTTTTTCACTTTTTCATGCACTTCTCTAGCAGTTCCTTAGAGGCCACCCTCAGTGTGACACTAAGCTCAGTGTGGAAGGAACACAGCTGGCCCCATCACATTATTAATCTATAACTCTGATAATTTGAATGATTTGGAGAGAATAAAGCCTAGTTTAGTATTTTTATTGGCTGGTATTATAGTTAAGCCTTTTGATTTTCCTTGAGATCATAATGCAAACCATGCTTGCTGCCTGCTAAACTGAGGGCACATCTTCATGTTTGATTGTATTACCTTCACCTTCCAAACTGAATCTAAAAAAATGGCATGCAGATAATATCTAGCACACAGGCTGTGATATATAGATGGACTGAAGTATAGCGTGATTAGCATCCCACAAAGACCAATTTAAGACCAGATCCAGGCTCACAGTTGCACAACTGTGGTAGCCTTTATGAAGACATTATTAGTACAAAACTGTCGTCAAAGCTTTTATGTACATAGATCTGCAAATTCATAGATCAGGTTTCAAGCGGGTATATAACTGAGCACTTTTACCTCAAGATCTGGGAACACACACAAGTCATCAGTTGAACTGATGCGGACCTATCAATTAGCTGTGTTTACATGGGACTTTTGCCACACATGTAAGATCAACAAACGCCAACGGTGAGCCACAAATGTGAAAAACCAACTAGTATATGTGTAAGGCAGTCCACTAATGTGTGGTTGGGTTTGTTTGCCACCTGCGTACATGGGGCGTGACCTAACCTTTAGTTCATCTGCACCCCTGACTTACACTTTTTAACAGCGTTTCTTTTCCTTTTATTCCAGGTTCCTGATTAATTACGATCCATAATTTGTGACTTAATTCTTTTGTTAACTGCAATTAAGCTCATGTTTTATTGTCCCTTTCAGCACACTTTGGTTAAGCCACTGTGGTGTCTCCCTGCAGCTCCAGTGTTGTAACGTAAGCAGGGATGATAATCGAAACCCAGTTCTGACATGTTACTGGTGCCAACACATCCAATACCTATTACAACACAGATATCAGTACTTCATTTTGATACTCGACCACCCCCAATGAAAGGCAAGAAAACGGTTTTGAAATTTATGTGATATTTATGTGAATTTTTTACTATATCCAGACAGTCTCCAGCTGACTTTCAACACGTGTTTTTCCTCTAAAAAATATCAATTCAGGCATCGTTTAAGCACTAAAAAGTATCAATTTAGCACCAGGATCAGGAAAAGGAAAACAATACCCATCCCTAATAATTACGCTGCTGCACCTGTATGTCTCATCACACTTGAAAAAACTTACTGACAGCTCAGTGTGGACAAGTAGATCATCTGCATTGTGTGACATCAAGTTCACTTCGTACTGCTCCCTTATTTCATTTTCAATCCATAACAAGTTCACATTTCTGGAGTCAAGTTCACATCATAGTCTTTTATATACCCAGATGTTTCTTGTTTTCTATCAGATCGAAAGCAGATCTGTAACAGAAAGTCACTTGCCCTGAGATGGAAAAAATACAGAATTCCAAAATTAAACCAAACAGATTGAAATGCAAACATTGTGGAATTTCAAATGGGGAAATTAATTAAGATTGAAATTTGTATTGTTTTACAGTCCTTTCATTAATCATGTGGAGTGCTGGTTTGATTTAAACCAGTCAAGCTCAAGTCCTTAACATTAACATTAATGGATATTAATCAGTATTAGTAGATGTTGATGTACTGGAGCATTAGAAACAGTTTTGCACCTGTTGTCTCTCGTGATGGTATCAGTTTATCCTGTTTACACATTTCAGAGATGAAAAAAACGATTAACTCCACTTTTAGACGAGATATGTGGTTTTTGTGAAAAGAGGAAATGGTAAGCGTTGTGTTTGCTGTCCCCTATCTCTCTGTGGTTTAAGTGTGATGGAGATTGTGTCTTCTTCAACCGTCCAAACTGACAGCGTCACTCTCAAAAGCACGTGAGAGCGGAGTCTGAAGAAGACATCCACCCGCAACGAAGTTTTACAAGAAGCAGCCTACCTCATTAGTAGTTTTAGCCTGTCGGGAAGATTAAAAGAGACAGACTATTTCAGCTTGCTCACGTGACAGGGAAAAAATACTTTCAGATACACTATTTTACCCAAGAACAAGGACTCGCGTTCAGACTTAAAAACGGAACTTACCGAAAAAATGTCTTCACTCTTTCTGTGACAGCATTAGAGTTATGACTGGCGTTTGTGTTACACTGAATGCTATTTGTTAGTTTTGTTTCCTGTAGAGCTGGTCATTAATCATAAGACGCAAATAATATGAAAATATCACACACGAGAGCCCGATTCCAGTGTGAGTAATTTACATACAGGCTGTAAACCAAACCACGGTAAAACTTAAACCACACTGCGGGTTAAAACCCTCACACACTGTTGCGTTACACTGGCTACATAGAAAGGTTTCATAATCTGTCATGCCTTCTAAGAAGATACACCAGTGAGTTCGCCAACGTAAATATTAGCAAAACTGTATTTGTTCGTTTCGCAATCTGTATAAACTGTTGTTTTGGTTATTTGGGGATTAAGCAGGGAAAGTATTGTCCTACCTCGCTGCGTTGATGAACATAAACGATTCCCACAGAGTCTCCATGAAACAAGAATCCTAAGAAAACAAGGCGAAAGGTCTCCTCTTCTCCGTGGACTGGGTCTGACCGGATGCGACTAAATTCCACGAAGTGAAACAGAGGTCTGCCGAAACGTTTGAGCGACTCGCGCGAAGTCCACGCGGCTTTTGGAGAAGTTAACAAACTGAAGAAAAGACAAAAGGAAGGAGGATGGTCTTTGATCAATAGGCGGAGTCACACCCTCTGTCAATCCACGGCTTGTTTTCGATGCATGTGATGTTTCCCGCGGCTCACATCCTTACAGTTACTGGATGAGTCCTGATGGCACTGGCTGCCTTTTAACTGCTGATGCCACGTAAAGAGACATCTTAGATTATTTGCATATAACAACAGTGTTATCACATCCACTAATGAGGTTTCTTTGTCCCTGTCCGCCTCTCCCTTTCTTTTTAATATTCCCTGGTGACAACAAATACTAAGATATCACAAGTGATCCTACTTCACTGAATATGATTAGTGGTGGGTAAAGGACATGAGATAACTCACAAGCAGGGGAGACTGGATATGGTTGTACTCTTTTGCAATATTTGAGCTAGAGCTCCCAAACTTTTACACCATACCCACATTAGATCAATTCAAACTGCTGCAAGAATATCACATAACCTTGCAAAGCAGATGGATTGGGCAGATTCCCTGTCTATCATCAGGCAAATCCAACTTGCAAAGGTCCAATCCAAAAAGACTGTGCCATGTCTGAAAACAGACCTTTCCGATTAGCATCATTTGAGGAGAACTAGGCAGTAGCTTTATGGGTGAAACTCAGCAGCAGCTATATGCTGAATTGACCTTGTTTGTCTGCAACTGCAATACGCCAGCATGTCTGCCATATTGCTAGAGGCAAATCCACCTCATAAGTATCTAAATAAAAAGCACTCATATTTACATGAAATGGATTATGATTAACCTTTTTTGTACTCAATGGTGCGTAAGTAATAACAATGACAATCACTGAGACAAAATATGAATGAGGTCAGTCAAAACATTGACACTGACAGTTGGCAGTGAATATCCACCATCAGATTTACAAATCTGTCACCGATGTTGTCCTTGATGTCAGTTCATGTTAATGTGTTAAATTGGCAGCAGAGTGTGTAAGAAGTCTGTTCGTGTTTGTACATGTGAGTCGGTGTTGCAAAACTGTTCAAACCCTGTCAGGTTGCATGGAGATTGGGAGTGAACAGCCCTGTTCAAATCCAGCCTCAAATTCTCTATTGGATAGAGGTCTGGGCTTTGATTCGGCCACTCCAAAATATTCACCTTGTTTTTCTCCAGGATTTTGCCACACTCATTTTACCTTCTACCTTTATGAGCCTTCCAGGGCCGGCTGCTAAGAAGCACCCCCACAGCATGATGCTGCCACCACCATGCTTCACAGCTTGGATGGTGTGTTTGTGGTGATGTTCGATGGCCAAAAAGCAGCATTTTGATTCACACAGACCACACAGTTCACTGAATTCATTTATAAACTTCAACCAACTCTCACATTATATGGTGTGTTTATGTTGCAAATCTGGCACTCCTATCCTAAATGTGTCATCTTCACCTGGTGTGAAATCTGTTGCATTTGGTAATGCCAGCCTCTAAAGTTTTTTTGTTTTACTCCAGCTTTTCAGTGCAACCTCTTCTTCTATGGTCCATCTTTTCTGTTTATTATAATCTTGAGTTTCTAGGGTTGGAGTGATTAATCCTTTTTAAGAGAGAAAGCTAATTACAGAACCAATAAACTTTTATTCCAGTCAGATGGACACAGATGGACTTCCCGGACCAAGCGTACTGACTTGCTGATGAACACACATCACTGTCAGGAGATGCAGTGAGAGAGGGAGACACAGAAAGAGAAAGGGAGTTCTGAGGGGTAACGAGACTCAAATAATGAGTGCTAGTGCCCACATCTGACAACTGCAGCCTGTATGATCTATCAACTGAATCTATCGATAACTTTCTTACCTCAAAACCAGTTTTTCCTCCGTATAATCCACATGCAACTGTTCTCAGCTTTGAAAATCACAATGTGGGATCATAAAGGAAGAAGGTAAACATTAAAATGTTCTTATGTCTCCTAACATATCTCTTATTTGTGGAAATGGTGGTGTTACAACTCTCCCAGTGTTACAACCATAGCCAGTCTCCCCTACACATAAAAAGATGAAGAGTTACAAATTAACAGTCCTCGATCAAAACTGTATGTAAAATAGATTAAGATGGTCTTAAGTCTGTAATAATTGTTGCATAAAGTTTATAACTATCTTAAGCTGCTGGGTAGCCCGTATAGTCTTTGAAAGTCTTCTTTGAAAAGTAAAGTTAAAAAATGAAAATGCTGCCATGGTGCAACTTGGTTTCCTAAATTTTAAAAATTTGAGCAGAGATAATTAGTGCGGTAAGAGTTTGATTGCATTCTGGATTTTTACGCAGCAAAACATTACATTTATGGAAAACATCTTACCAAACATTTTTGTTTGAAAGATTTTTAATGCAATTTTTAAAAGTCTTTGTTCAGTTAATAGGGATTGATTTTCTTCTATTTGTGTACATGCATATGTGTGCTTTCATCTTTGTGTGTGTGTGGGATAAATGTGTGCATCTATTTGCTGATTGGACAGATCATTAAAAATGTTTGGGAAAGGAAGGGTAGACATCTGACCCTTTACAGTGTACCCAGATTCCAAGTTTATAGAGAGAACCCAGAAAAGTCAAGGACAGTTTGATTAAGTCTTTATGAGACGGTCATGAAGTGCATATGAAAGTTTTGTAATGCTGTAATCAGGCAACTAAAGGAGAACAGATGAGCACAGAGAGACATAGTCAGTCAGACAGCCTCATAAAGTCTCAGGTAAATCTGATGAACATTTATCATTATTCATCATTAATTAGGACTTGCATATGAACAATAAACATGCTTTTGTGTTCATGTTTTTTCTATATTTATAAGTATAAAAAGTAACTAAGTTTTTAAAATGGACTGAGGTCTGGGCTTTGACTTGACCACTCCAGAACATTCACCTTGTTGTCTTTAAACTATTTCTGTGTAGCTTTTGCTGTTTGCTTCAGGTCGTTGCTTTGCTGGAAAATAAATTTTCTTCCAAGCTGTAGTTCTCCTGCAGACTGAATAAGATTGTGGGAGCAATTTATTAATCTATAAAGAATACAGGGAGAAATAAGCAGTATGAGCAGCTCGGACAGCTCAGAAAAAAACATTTCCATGAAGGGATGTTCTAGCAGAGATCACCATGCGGTGACCCCATCCTAATGTAGTTAATGGTTGACTTCAGCTGACCAAAGTTAAAATCAGGTCAGCTATTACGTCATTCACACTGTTTTTCCTACATAATAAAGCCTTATTATTATGTCTACTTTTTACACATCATAATTCATTCTCTCTAAAGTAGTAGTAGACATTTGTGAGATGTTTATGCTGAGACAGAGGCAATCCAGCATGATTATAAACCAAAATTCTTCCACTTACTTTATCATCTCTTTGAATGAGTTCATTCCTTGTTGCACTTGCATCATACCTGTCCCTGTCCACCTGTGAGCTGGAAGCTCATTTGTGTGTCCCGTAAGACCAACCACAGTTTAGTCTAGACAAGTTAGTGGCTTCCATCAGTCCCTGCGGCCTCACAGGTAAAGAGGTGCTTGTCAGGCGGGGTTTGACTGAAGGCAGGGAAATGTCTCCATGGAGCACTTTTACATCTCCCCTATTTCCAGTTACCATGGTGTTACAGCTTAAGGCTAACCAACACAAAGCATCAAGGGGCTAACTATGTGCCATATGGGCACAGTGACATAAATCTGCAAAAATAAAAACGATGCATTGAACCTTTTCTGTTATTCTAAAGTGTTTTAACAGGAAAGGTATAAAAACATGGATAGTGGTGCAGTTCTTTAGAAATCCTAAAACATCCAGAAATCTGTCCCTGTGTGTGACCCACTGGTTAGTGAATGATTAAACAGATTAAAAACACTTTAATTATTCTTTACAGGGATCTGTTGCCATTTATCCCCGAAACTTTGGCAAATATTAACTGGCTGCATAGTTGGTTGTATAATTAAAGATTATTTAACTTCTTTTTAGAACTAATGCAGATAAGAAGGCGACATTTGTCGCACATATTCTAACCAGGTACATAAATGATGTCAAATAGAAGTGTTTTCTTTTCCTAGGCCTATCAGTATGGGTAATTAGTGTCACAGATAGAAACTTATAAAGGTGACTTAGGGTAACACCTATAGATCAAAGTGAGACTAGCAGCGCAAATCAAAATGAAAATAGTCCCTCTTTTACAGAGATTTCAGTTAGTGTTGATTTTGGCAGCCCAGATGAGGCAGTAAGTCCTTATCTTTTGGCTGATTTACCTGTGTAAGTAAAGTTTTTGATACTGTTCATAAAAACCGATCACTCTTTGAGAGTCTCTCTGCCATGAAAGACTTAGAAAATGTTGTTTCTGTGGCATGCAGTAGCTTCTTTCATCTCACACCTACCTCCGCTGCAGAAGATTTATGCACTGACAATAACTACAGAGGAAAATTTGTATTGTCTATAACAGTTTTGTTTGCTTTACAAGGTCAAGCACCAGTACTGATTTCAGTCTGTTTCATTACAAGAGAAAAATCGGTCAGGACTTCAACTGTGTTTCCAAGCCCTGTTGCTCTGGACTTTAACTAACAAAGACATTTTATAATTTCTTTAGTGTGTAGCATTCTGATGTGTGCTATGATGTGTAGTTTCAGCACATGTAACCACCACAAAGCAATAAATATCAGCAGCTGTACAGGATAAATCTAATTCATTAAATTCTTCCTGCTCATGAGTGAATCAATGAGATGTTTACCACTTATAAACAACTGAGACGCAATAAGGCGAGCTGTGGTGACACAAGGAACAGAGTAGGTTGTAGATTCTGATGAAACACTGCCAAACATTCCCAGAGGCCAGAAACAACACAAGGAGCCTGGAGACTGATGCCTGAGCTGCAACACACAAGAGACTCATGCACACACAGAGAACAGCGAACCATTATACAGATGTAATGCATATATGTCATGCCATGTCTTTATGAAAGACAATACATCCCGTGAAAAGAATGCTTTGTGCAATGTGCCTTACAAAAGGTACAGTATGTACATGCATCGTTCATTTGGAGTCACTCTTCTAAAGCTTCCTTTGTGTAATGCTGTGAACAAATCAGACCAGACTTAATGGTCATTTTCAAGCTAATATTCACCATTCATCTACTCAAGGTTAGCTTACAGCAAATAACTCCACAGGGAGATTTTTAAAGCTGAAATAACTGCATTTTACTCCAAAGCTATATCTACGTATGTTGATTTTGGCGTACCCTGAAGACAAAGCTGCCTGTGCTGATTTTTTTACTGTATAGGCCTATGTGTAAGAAGTGTTCAAAAAATAAATCTCTTCCTGCTTCCTCCAGTAGTTTGATTTAGATACAAAGTGGCTGTCCTCAGCGCTAGGTGAGGACGCACCTCCATAAATACTGAAGCAATTTCATATCTGATAGCTCAGATTGCATAGGTGGACTATGAAGCTTTCAGTAGGCCTACCCACAGAATTGGCAGAATTTGCCACTGTAACCCATTGTTGCCACTTTTTAACAGCTTTTCACAATTTTTTCCCTGCCCATTTTGCCCCTTTTTTGCCTTTCTCAGCCAATTTTGGTCATTTTGTAACTTCTTTTCAACACTTTTTCCACCAGTCTTTGCCCCTGAAAGACCCAGCAAACGGGTCTTTCCAAGTTATGATTTATTAATAATGCATGAGTGTTGAGTCAGTATCATTTGTGCAAACATCCTGGCTAACGGTTACCTCATTTTGAAGCTGAAAAGTTTTGATATTTTTTTAACTTGAGACACCCATTTTTGCCCCTTTTTTACCTTTTTTTCCTCTGTAACCCATTATTGCCACTTATTAATGCTTTTCACCTTTTCCTGCCCATTATTGCTCCTTTTTACCTTCCTTATCCTAATTTTGCCACTTTAACTCATTTTTTTGCCACTCACTAACAACTTTTCACCACTTTTCCCACCAGCTTTTGCCAATTTTTCAATTTTTTACCTTTAATTTTGCAATTATTATATTAATTCTCCTTAGTTATTTCAGTTCCTCTACTTTATTCTTGTGCATCCTGATGTTTGTGCACATCAGCTTAGCCCTGAACTCTAACTTAACTTTCCTAATGGTTTTTATCAGTGTGCCCATCCACATTGTTAAAAACACCAAAAGGAAATTTTGTTTAAAGAAAAAAATTAGTTTATATTAAAAAAAAGGCAATATTCTACAACAGCATACATAAATAAATAAAAAATATATTTCTAAATATGATTCTAATTGCAGGTTGTTACTGAGGACGAGTTGTTAACACATAGTATGAATGCACATTTTGTGCAGTTTGTCTTGTTTGAGAGCTTTTTATCTGGTTCAATTTAAATAGATCCTGTAATGTCTGAAGCATGTCAGCATAAAGTATTATTGGATTTCAGACTTTTAACCGTCCACTTCAGTTAGATTGGATTTTAATTGGTTATAATAGTTTGGGTTGAACCAACTTATTATTTACCTGAATGGCAAACTAATAATTAGTGGCTCATCACGAGTGATTGTTAAGCACAGCGTAATGGCAGGGATGGTGACTCAGTCATGCAACAGGATGGTTCGCTTGTAGACTCTGCGTTTTTTTTTTGTTTGTTTGTTTTGTTTTGTTTGTTTTGTTTTTTTTTTTCTGAAGCATTATAGGAATGTTTTGGATTAACACTTTGTTCTGCATATGTTGCAGATCACAAAACAGAAGTTTAATTAAGTTGCAAGTGTGATCATATTTTTGGGAAACTGCACAAAAAGTAAACATCTCATGCTAAGCAGGTGTTCAGGTATCTTCTGTTTAGTCTTAAACGTCTACATTTGTTTATTTCAGTTCACATCTGACTCTAGCCTGTCGGCGACATAGCTGTTTTGTCCGTGGTTGTTGTAAGAACATGTTGTTTTATTCCCAGTGAGGGCACCTGCAGGCTGCACACTCCTCCACAGGGCTGTCAAGGCCTTGCTGACACTCCCCACCTCTCCTCTGTGGCTGATGTAATGTTCCTGTGGCATCATTAACAAATCACACAACAGCCAATAGCAGCAGGACAAGTTATGGCTCAGGGAAGGATGCTTTTGTTTTAAGACAGCCATTCACATGACTCCATGCGCTGAAAGCCTGTAGCACAGTCTGCTAAATGACATTGTAACATTGTAGCTCAACAGTGTCAGTGCCCAAGCTTATTTGCAAAACAAATTATCCTCCACCTGCCTTGGATATATGGTAAAACAAGAGATAAAACACATATATGGAAGTATGTTCTGCTGTTGTTGGTGATAAAGAAAGGGTTTTCCCTTCTAAGGGAAACAAAATTACAAGTCCTTTGTGTTCTAGTGTTCTGCTCATAAAAGCAGCAAACACTGATTCACCAAATAGGCATGTGAAGAGGATGCTGTCTGTTTTTATAAGAGAGCAGTAAAAGAATAAAAGGTGGGTAACTGTGAGTAACTGCCAAGAAAAAGTAGATTAGCAACTCTGCTGATTTAGTGTTTGTTATTCTGACCTAGTTTTACAGCTTAATTATTTCTAACCTTCTTGATATGACTTTGAATTCGTCCTGACCTCATATATAGGTCAAAGTTCTGGTTAGTACTCATTGTTAACCACTGGTATGTTGCAGAGGAGACATACCTCTGAGATCCTCACCTACAAAGCTCTGTTCCTCTCCATTTATTACAACTAAAACAGCTGTCATGGTTCACATAAGCAATACTTTTAATGGCTTGGTTTGACATTGTCTTGTCTGTCTTCTCTTGACACAATCCAGACGGGTACATTTCACTCTATGAAAAGATTTCACAAAGATAAACACGTTAACAGGGTGGGAAGCATGGGTTTCATCACTTTTGACCTTTGCCTCTCAGAGTCATGGGTAGATGCATGTCATAAATAAAGCAATGTCTTCCCAGTAAGCATTTGAAAGTGTTTAAAACCAAGCATAAAGACATTTTAAGACATTTTTCACAAATAGCATGCACAGACAAATTCAGAATATATTTCCCATAATAAGAGACCTCTAGCGCAGTAAAGACTTTGAGTTTGAGCCATCATTTTGTCAGCTGACAGTTATGTGTCCTGCAGTAAAGCCAGCCTGTTAACATGCCTTGTGGGAAAGAATTTCCACTGCTTCAAATCTCACAATTAATCCCTCAGGAGCCATGACAGCTCCTCAAATAAGAAGTCTTATTCACACCATAACAGATGACTCTATTAAGGATGTGTTAAAGGATGTTTTAGAGCACAATAATGAGTTTACTCCACATCTTCCTAGTCTCCAAATGATGACAATATTTATGAACCCTTATGTTTTCTTCGTTTGGACTATGTTTTCCTTGTGGGTCAAATTTGACCCACCCTGGTTTCACTGTTTTTAAAGTATGATAGCATAGTGTCTGCTATTTCTGTTTTACATATGTTTCTACAACACATTTCATCTTGTTCACACAAGTTTACACTTTTTCTTAAATTTATGGCCTCATTCACATGAGGTTATTCCTATTTTAGAAGATTTAAATACATATCTTTTTTTCTAGTTATGTTAAGAACTAGATGATTGGAGAATGGTATATGTTCAATATTAAACCAAGAATATTTTCTAAAATAATCACATTTGTTGTCCCTGCGGGTCAAAATAGACCCTGTTTGGTTTGCCTCATTATAAAGCATCTGTACAATTTATCACCTATTTCTGTGTTCAGACTTTTAAGCCAACAATATTCCAAGTCATCCTAACAAACTTTAAAATTCTTAAAACTTAAAGTCAGTGACAACCTTTCCCAAACTTCACTACACTGTGGCCCAATTTGAAGCCTGAAAATCTTTCGGGGACCACCAAAACCCCCATTCAACAGTAACATGAGACTCAAAGGATTTACCTCCTTTTCTTATGTCATAAACAGAGGATTTCAAAGCAAATGCCTAGTTCTAAAAGATATCAACAGCACAAGAAACTCTTTGCATAGTTATTAAGTTCAAAAACTGAGCCACCAGTATTTATTTGATTTCAATAGGCATCTGCAAAGTCGCCTATATTTTCTTTTCTTATTTTAATATCTTAAAATGTGAAATTGTGGCTCCATGAACTCTTTCTTAATAACATTTATGTGGCATTAGTAGAATGTTTAATGGAGGGTCACTAGATAATTTAGCACCAGTCAAACCATGACACCTGTCCTGTTGATCACACAAATGTTGAAAGGGAGAAATGTTGATTTAAATCTTCTAGCTGTGTTTTGTTACTGCTTGGACAATAAAAAAGCATTTTAACATGTAATTGAGTATTTTATGATCATGTAAAACTTGATTTTAATTTTCAAAATCATGTTTATGGATTTTATATGAGGAAAGAGGCATCCCAGAGCCCACCTGTAGTAGCTCTGGGGCCGACACTTTGGGAAGCACTTGTCCATGTAGTCTACGTAGCTCCATGCCCTGCAACATGAAATTATGCATTTTTAGTGTCAAATTTAGCAGAAACAATTAAATATCATTAAATATTGATTGTTGTTACAAACACATGAACATTTGAAAATGGATTATCACCAACAGGTCCATTTCAAAGTTCCGTCACAATATTGTTTTGAAAATATCAATTCTTTATTTCATTGGCAGCAAATATTACGCTACTTGTCCCCAAAGGCCAAAACTGACCCATCTAGTTGGTCTTGTTATCAAATATGAAACATCTCACATAATTCTATGTTCTTATGAGCACACTTAATCAATATTTTACTCTTTTTTTAGTATTATTGATCAGTGATCTGGTTGTCTGGCACCAACAACCATGCATCTATCAAAGTTTTAAATTCCTTTTCTCCCATTCTGATGCTCAGTTTGAACTTCAAGAAGTCCTCTTGACCACATCTAATGTCTAAATGCATTGAGTTGCTGCCATGTGATTGGCTGATTAGCTATTTGTGTTAACTAGCAATTAAACAGGTGTACTTAATAAAGTGACAAGTGAATATATTAGTTGTGGGGGTGTGTGCTCTTTTTTTCTCTGTGTTGTACTGATGTGCATGTGTATTTTGAGGTTTTTGTGTGCCTTGCCCTTTAAGTAAACCTGGGTAGCCTGGCTGTCACCCCATCCCTAGATCATATTTGACCAGCAAAGACAACAAATGCTATACATTTTTATAAAACACCCAGAATTCACTGTAAGGATTGATCATGTAGGGCATTTGTAAAGTGTGTGGTAGGGAACCATCCATGTTATTTTTAGGCAACTACATCAAAGAGAGCCATATTTGTTAAATGAAAATGTTTTAAAAATGGGTCAAAAATGACCCAGAAGACAGCATCATTAAGCACAGCATTTCTTAATTTAGAAAATCAAGAAAATTTAAAAATCTAATGTTTGCAAGCTGTTCATAATTCATGCTTTTGCCACCTTTACCATTGACCCATACAATATTTTTATTTCTCTTTACAGGAAAAATTCCAGCTTCCCTAAACAATGGGCTTTCATGTACTCACAGAGAAATCTGCCTGACAACAAGACTATCTCATACACGATATACTGCCATTGTTAAGTAAACAAACAAATGATTCTTTCAACTGTACTGGAAAATATATAGACAGTCACAGATATTCAGAGGTACCAAGCATTTAGTTTGAAGAGCTAAGTGGAGAAAAACAAGTGGAACAGAATCATAAACACATTTTTCACACTGTAGATAAAATCTCAGTCTTATCATAGTGCTCGCAATAACACATAACTTCCTTATTAATTTCCTTCCTAGAAGTGGTGACAAGAATGACGTGGTGTATTCAAACGTTGTTAAATTTTTTAGTACTTATACTGAGTTTAGTACTGATACTTTTCCAAGTACCCAAGCTTAAGAAAAAATGCAGATTTTCAGTCATATTTTAACCAAAAGCTGCTGAGTAAGAGAAAAAGCATCAGTGTATGTGGTGTCCTATAAAGACAGAGAGGATTTTGCTTTTATTTGACAGAACAGCTGAGGAGATACAGACAACACAGGGAGAGAGAGCAGTGCATGGAGGACTGTAATCCTCTGTTAATGGGCACATGATTTAGCAACTGAGCTAAACTAGCACACAATGAAAAAATGGTAGTCCAGGACTTTTACCCTCCCTTGTCATTTTAATTAAACAGGTATCAATCCCATTTGATTATAACTTTTTAATGAAATCAAGCTTACCGTGTTCAGGCAGGCCAGGGAGTCAAGTGCTGCCGAATGATTGAGATCAGCTGATGTCCAGCTGTTTGGCTCTAAGCACACTATCGGTTAACCACACTCAGAGTGTTTTATTTTAACTGCTCTAGCCTGGCCATGCTCCTCTGCTCAATATGCATGCTTCTTTTGCAACCCTCTTCCACCCCAGCTCCTCCTTCATTAGATTGCTGACTAAATCAATGTCATTCTGTTGTCATTGATGCCTGCTCTGCTCTGGGTTTTTCTTGCTTCTTTCCTTGCCTTATCAGCATAGGAAGAGAAAGAACATTTGCTGTACCTGCTCGATGCTTTCCACATAGGCTTGTGGAAGGGCAGGGGAATCCCAGAACAGCCACAGGTTCTGGTAATATAGAAATATTTATAACTGCAAATCATGTGCATTTCTTGACAAAGTGGTCCTGACTGAACTGAAGTTTAAAATGCTGGCACTGTTACAACCATAATGTAGTTTAATTTACAGTAAAGAAAAAAGAAGCTAAGTGTACTTTTACACATAATACTCTGATTCAGGGGTAAACTGTCAAAGCAGACAACAGAGGAGTTTAAAAAAGATCATCTAATTGTTTTTTTTCATCCAACAAGCTGGCAAATATATATATATTTTTATTTCCAATAACTGCTGTTTAAAAGCCAGAAAATGAATTAGTATTATCTGATTACGTTGAAGATAAAATGTAGTAGCCTAAATAAAAGATGAATATGTGCATGCTCCCCTCCCATTACAGGTGCAGAAACAACTTACAGAGGACATCCAATAAATGAAGGTTTAGAAATACCAGAGCAGTCCAAACACGATAGTTAACAATGGTAAAGAAAAGGTGAAAACGGCTGTGAGAGTGAATCAGGGATGTGTTGTGGCAAATACACAGATAGTGCCATGATTAACAGACACAAAGCAGACTCAACTCAAGAGGACCTTTTGTATTGTAGCAGTAAATGCTGCATAACCTGATGAGCTAGCCTGCTCCCACGCTGTACTTATCAAGGGAGGAGTCATAATTAACTGCATGTGTGCAGTGTACTAACAATAAGAGAACAATAAAATCTGCTATAGGCCTATTTGATTTTTGTCTTGCTCATTGATGAGTAAAAAAGTGTTAAAAAATTAAGCCAGTGTGGAAGCACACAACACTGCAGCTCCTCAAGGGTCCAATTGAGTCTGCAAAAGCCAAAAACAATCCCCACTAGGTCCTGTGTTAAAACGTTCATTTTTGCAGCAGAAATAACCATGATCACAGCCTGATACAAAAACAGAAATGGTCTCTATAGCTCATTACTTTGTGACTTTTTTATAACTCATATGTTGTGATTATCAAAAGGTGAAGAGGAGTTGATAAATTTCCATACTAAGAAGCAAGGCTGAATCAACTGAGATGAGGTGTTTGCCATGAGGCTTAAGGCGGGGCTCAGCTCCACCTCTTTGCCTGTTTCTAGATTGACTGAAAGACAGGTGTAGGCAGCATTACCAATACAGCAATAATAGCACAATAATAGGTGCAGTTTTACCCTGGGATAATCCTCTGTCACTTTATTGAATGTAAACAACTGTATTGAAATTGAACTGATTGTTGAGTTTATTTTTACAGCAATTTAAAAAATAAATGTCTATGGCTTTGCAAGTGTGGGGATTTCCTATTTGTCATGTGATGTGCTGGTATTCTGAGATGACTCATCTTCTTTCTGAAGGTACTGTTTGACAACACTGACAATGGTGGACACCTCTGCCATGGCTCCTTTACCTGCAACAAAGCAGAGATATACAGAGTAATACAAACTCTCCATGTATGAAAGAACTGATTTTAATTCAGTTGATTTGACAGAAAAATGCCCAATAAGGACACATTTTTCAGGCACTTTTTGGCAATCTTGTACTCACAAATGCAATTTGATAAACACACTGAGTGTATCCGTATCTCAATCTGTGCTTAAATTACGAAGGCTGTTGCTTGTACTGATCTTATAAAGTTGAGAAGGCAAACACTTCCAGCTGCAGCGAATTCAAAACAAAATCTTTCCAGAATAAACATGTCAGTCTACAGCCCTAACAGGCGAGTCACTGCTAAAAGAGTCAAGAAATAATCACTTAGATAGCTACGCCCTGGTTTTCTGTAACCCTTATTTTTTGCTGTATCATTTAAGAAAGGGGGAATGATGTGTCTGAGAAAAATGTTGTACTCAAATGTTCCACATCAACTCTGGTATGTGAAAGCACAAAAATAGTTCAGACAAATATGCCAAGATCTTTAGAAAATAAATTTGTTTCCTGTGACTCATGAATTATTTGATTAAAAAGTCATCACTATTGTACAGTGAAGCATAAACATTGAGCAGGATCTTTTTTAAACTGCAAACAAAGTCACAAGATGTGACAGACCATGGCTCATGAGGTTAAATAAGTAAATAGAAAATGTGCAACCTGCATCATTAAAGAACCACATGCTCAGCAGTGTTTTCTCCCCTAAGCAATATTCATGACCACAGTTTATGTTCTGCTTTAACTTCCTCATGTAATGTTTAAAACCGAAACATACTTTCAGTTCTTAAATGAAACAACTGTGAATGGATTTGTCATTTAACAAATCTCTTGATTGCTCTGTTGTGTTCTCTGTTATGAACCAACAACTCATAGATTAGAGCATTTCATATAAATCTGTTGAATGTTCTACTTTATGTCTATGCTAAGGCAGCTGGCCCTATGCCTGGATTATAATACTTTTAACAACAAATAAGCCTTTAGAATCTGGTTTAGATATAGATTTAAAAGGCTATTATGCAGCATGATTGGATTCTTTTGAAGTTCTTAATACTATAATTGCTCAAACATGTTTGCTTTGAATATATCTTCGCATTGTTATTGTGGTGAAAAAAACCCCTCTGTATATGAATCATACACTCTGAGATTTCAAGGGGGAGTAAGAAGTAAATATTATTAAATAATTATGTATTATTCTTTTTTCCTGGTACTAAAATGTACCTTCATCTCCACACACTAGCTTCTTAGCAATGCAGGGGATTTCAACATATCCAAACTCTGTCAGCCTGGATACCTGCTGGGCGGTAACAGGATGCTGCCACATGGCTGTGTTCATGGCAGGGCAGAAGAGAAGGGGGCGACTGGTATCCCATGCTCTGACCACACACGTCTGCCAATGACAAAGAATGATCAACATGGAAATAATGTCAGGTGTATCATGAAAAGAATTGCATGTTTCTGTTACAATTCTCAGATGATCTATAAATAATCCTCACCAGCAGATTGTCACAAATGCCATTTGCTATCTTTCCAAGAGTGTTGGCATCAAGAGGGGCAATGACTAGTAGGTCTGCCCAGCGTCGTAGTTCAATGTGCAGCACAGGGTCAGATCTTTTAGTCCACAGCTAAAACAAAGAAATGTTATAAGGCACGCATCCAAAGACAAGCTCACTTCCTTTCTGGAATCTAGACCAGTTTCTCAATCTTTGCTGGCACTTGAAAATGTTTTCATGTTTCAACACTTTCATGAACAGTTACTGGAAAGCTGTCAGCACAATAACTCATGCCACACATTATTCACTCAGCTTATTTTGACTGTAGCTGCTACAGTCTACAGTGAATGCTACAGTGTAGCATTCTAATTATTTGCAATTTTTATGGCACAGAAATGTCAAATACACCAATAAAGATTATACAAAACTGGATAACTGCTGTTCTTTTAAATCAGTTTTAGAAAACTTTTACAATCCAAAAAATAGAAGCAGTACTTGACTTGAGAACCCTGATTAAGACTGCCATAATGATTGTCAAATGGCCTTTGATACAAATTCTTTGTTACCTCCCACTCGTCTTTGTCACTGTAGATCTTTACTGGAATCTCTTCAGAATCATAGAAGTGCTTGGCATGTTCTGTGGTAACCACTCTTACATCCACCTGAAGTAAAAAAGGACATGAGAAAGTTATTTTTTATGGTGTAGAGCTGAGAAAGTTAAGCAATAAGAAGATAAACCCTCAAAGGCCAAGTAACAGACTGAAATCTTCAAAACCAATCTATTGGTCCAAAACTACTTCAGCATACTGCTGCAAAGAAATGGGGGCGGATAATTGCGTAATATCACTTTGCAAAGAGTACTGACAACATTTCTCAGATCATATGACCTGGAGTGATATTTAAGACACATCTGTCACATTACACTTTATAAACCTGAAACACTTTGCAAATATTTAACAGGGCAAATTTCCTCATATACCAATACCAAGCATATTTAAGGAAAGTTGACTGGAAGGGAAAAGTTCAGTAAGAAAAGGTGCACACGCAGCCTCCAGATGACGGCCAAACAAAGCAGCAGATTCAAGAACTAAGGAGAGCTTCACAGAGAACTAGCTGAGGCCAGAGTCAGTGGATCAAGAGCCAAAACACACTGGCAGGTCCTGATGTTGGTCCACTGTGCTTAAGTCCAAAGTCAACACTGTTAGCCCATTACCAAGAGATTTTAGAGCACTTCATGCTCCCATCTGCTGAGAAGCTTATGAAGATACTGATTTCCTTTTCTAGCAGGATTTGGCACCTTCTCACAGTGAAGCCAAAACTACTAGAAACTGGTTTTCTGACCATGGTATTACTGTGCTTGATTGACCAGCCAACTGGCCTGACCTGAACCCTACAGAGAATCATTTGGGTGTTGTCAAGTGGAAGATGAGAGCCACCAGACTTAACAATACAGAAAAGCTGAAGCCTGCAATCAAAGCAACCTGGGCTTCATAACAACCCAGCAGTGCCACAGACTGATTGGCTCCATATTATGTTACATTGTTGCAATAATTGAAGTGTTGACCAACTACTGTGTACACAGATAGACAGAATTTTCCGATGGTCAACTTTTCTGTATTATAAATCTTTTATCAAATTAAACTTAAGTTTTGTAACATTCTAGCATTTTGGGAAAGCTGATTTTTATGACCTGTAAACTGTAACCATTAAGATTCAAACAAAAAAGGTCTTGAAATATTTCACTTTGTTTGCGATGATCTAGAAAATATGGATGTTTAACGTTTTTAAGTTAAATCACAGCAAAACGTGAACTTTTTCATTACACTATTTTTTTAAGATGCACCTGCGTATCCATTAGTGCTGGGCGGTGCTTTAAATCGAAATGAACAGAACTAAACTAAATTAACAGTCCTCGAGATTAGTTCTTTTTCAGATTACTTATTTTAAAGGAAGATGATAGTGCTGCGTTTTGGTAGTTTAATCAAAGATGCCACACCTCCATCTTGCGGTTAAGGTGAGCTCATTTGCTCAGAAAGCTTGAGCAGGTTAACAGCAGTGTGAGGTAATGCATGGGCTTACATTTGGATGTATAAAAAGGGGAAATGGAAATAAGAAATGCTGTTTAAATGTAGACTGCGGTTTAAAGAAACTACAGCAGGGCAGCTCACCTCAGGGAGCTGACGAAGCTGGGACACCAATAGAGGCAGTTTCAAGGCAGCGACGCTTCCTGTCACGCCCAAGAGGACGCAAAAAGTCCCGCTGGGTTTCAACAAATCCCTTTTTAGACAGAAAAAATTGTCCTCTGGCTGCATATTAGCATGTTACCGCGATAGAGTTCAAGAGCAGTTGTGTCGTGCTTCTGTCAACGGCTATAACCTCACTTGCATTCACTTCCGTAAACATTTATCACCAGCCAATTAGAAATGGCAACGACAAACGGCTCGTGCACGAGTCCGTCGCGACGCCGACGAGCTGGCGAGCGCGCACGTTGCAGAATATTCTGGGTAGTTGTTGAAGCCTGAAGCTAGCATGAGGGGAGGAGGCTTCATTCATTGTCTGCTCTGTTTAGTACTTTATTAACCAAAGCTTTGTCAAACGGTAAAATGCCTCTAACGCCACTGGTTTACTGGGCTCAACGCCATGAAGAAATTTATCTGCGGGTGGAGCTGACAGACGCTCAGGTGAGATAACATAAGTGTGTCTTGATATCATTACCTGCCCGGGCCGCTACTTTTCATCAGGAAATATATAAATAACTGACCAAGACAGACCCTTTTTTCATAACGCTTAGGGTTAATATTAAACAATGCAAATAAGAGCGCAGGCTCTGGTAACCGAAACGCTCCTGGTAGTTGTACACTTTGCATAGTGGGCGATAAATCGAGAGATTTCTGATATGGTGTAACACACTGCGTCTTGTTTGAGCCCACTGAATAAACAACGAGTAGGCCTGCCCTGCCTTAAAAAGTGTGCTTCATGTGAGTCAAAAGGGGTAATAACTTGCTGCAGATAGGGTTGGTTGTAACAATATTAGCCCGCACAGGTCAGGTGCAAGAAAGGTGTTACTACACATAGTAATTCACTTTGATCCACAACTTTAAATCACAGGAAGGGCTTTGTGCTGCAAAAGTTTGATAATATAATGTAAAAAAAAACAAGGGGTCTAAATATGGCATTATAGCCATATAGTTTGGTTTTATGTCGCTGTTTGATGCTATAATGTGTATTAGACAGTGAGCAGTAACATGAACACAACTGATTAGGAAGGAGATGGTGTGAATAACTCATTTCCTCTTGCCTCTTAAAATAGGGAAATGATTAGCGGCTTATCCAAATTCACCACTTATGATGGATTATAGTTACTTTTGTAAGCCTTGGCCTTTTGGAATTTCTTAAAACTCCCCCCTTTAGATATTTTATTTGTGGCTGTATTGTCAGTTCAGTCATACACTGGTCAGTAATATGATGTTGAAGACTCACCCTGTAAGAGGAAGTAAACTAATCATTTGCATCTGTCTCTTTTTACAGAATATAGATGTATGTGTAAATGAAAAGGTGCTTCAGTTCAGAGGTGATGAGCGTCTTATAATCATTTGACTATTTATTTGTTTATAAAGGTCAACGTTCATGATAATGTTTGTGGTATCTCTTGTGTTTAGCCCAAGGCCATGGTGCAAAAGGACAAAATGAATACGAGTTCAGCTTGGAGTTTCTTTCATCAGTAAAACCAGAGGTATTTATCTTTTTTAAAAACAATCTTGGATCATCTCAGTAGCCCCTCTCTTTTTCATGCATTGCTGTTAATTAATTGAACCAGGTGAGCCACAAGTCCACTCAGAGGCAGGTGAATATTACAGTGAGAAAAGAGCAGCGAGGCTGGTGGGAAAGACTGATAGAGCAGGAGCGCAAACCAGTCTTCCTGGCACCTGATTTTGACCGCTGGCTGGACGAATCAGATGCTGAGAACGAGATCCGTGAAAGGGTGAGATTTTTCACCCTGTGCATTTTTACCTATAGCAGTATGAATATTATTCAATGGTGTCAGGTTTCAAAATGTATTTGAACAGCAAAAACTGCAAAACAAAATTCATTTTTGTGTTTCTTCTTTAAAAGGAGGAGAAAAGGAAGAGGCTGAAGGCTTCAAAACATACAGATGAAGGTAAGGCCAAATCTACCCAAAAGCAAGCGTACATCTCAAGAGTTTGGGTGGGATTTTGTAGGGGTTTCTTGTTTGGAAACATATTTGATACATCTTTGTTCAAGAAGGCTGTTTGCATCTATTGCCTCAATATTTTTTCTCTAAAATGTTTCAGGATTTGTCAGCCTTAAAACAGGATTCTTGTTCGTATACAACCTTGTCCAGTTCCTCGGTTTTTCTTGGATTTTTGTCAACATGACTGTGCGGCTGTTTATTTTTGGCAAAGGTGAGGATGTACACCACTGAAGCTTAAGTTTCTCCTTATTCATCCATTTGTATTTCTGTTCATCCTAACACTACCTCCATTTCAGATTCCCTTTATGACACATTCCACACCATATCGGATGTAATGTTCTTCTGCCAGAGCCTGGCAGCAGTAGAGGTCTTAAATGCAGCTTTTGGAGTGGTCCGGACCGGTGTTATTCCAACTCTGATACAGGTATTTGCAAGGGTGGGGTCTGTCACAGCTACTGCTCAGCACCATTAAAATACACATCTAACAGAAGGCAATACATTTCATTTCATCGTTATCTGTGTTTTTTTCCTTTAAAAGGTGGTTGGAAGGAACTTTATCCTCTTTATCATTTTTGGTAGTTTGGAGGAAATGCATAACAAGCCAGTGGTGTTCTTCGTTTTCTATCTGTGGAGTACCATTGAGATTTTTAGGTAAGTGTATATCTATTTAGTCAGTCCTCATGGTTAACAGTCATGTAGTGAAGATGTATTATGCCTTTGAAGGCATCATGCTGTTTTAGGACATTGTGATGAATAGGTCATCTTTTTTAATATTGTATAGAAAAAAAATCAAATAGAACATTAATATTTTTGAAAAAAGTTGCTGTTTGTATGGCATATAAGGCCCCTAATATTTGCATGAAAAGCATTGTTAATCACATCCTTGTGTCAGTTTGTCAGCCTGACTTAAAAAAAGTTTACCATGCTGGGGTTTCAGTTGGTGTTACATGAATCAGCGAAACAGCTGCCATTTATGTGACACTCCGTAATGCTGGACTCAGAAGATTCTGCCTTGTGTCAACTGAACCTGCAGTAATTTCTGCACTGTTTACGCCATGCCTACAATTTCAGGTATCCCTTCTATATGCTAGGCTGTTGCAATACGGAGTGGAAAACCCTCACATGGCTGCGATACACAGTCTGGATCCCACTCTACCCATTAGGTGTTTTAGCTGAAGGTGAGCTTATTTACTTCTCCTAAAATTATTACTTACTCTCAACTTACATTGCTTAACTTAATCTCAATCTTATGCAGCTGTTGCTGTAATACAATCCATCTCCATCTTTGATGAGACCAAACTCTTCAGCATGCCTTTACCAGAAGCCATCAGTACATCGATAAGCTTCTCGTTCTTCCTACGAGTCTATCTTGTTCTCATGTTTCTGGGTATGTTTCCAGTTGAAAGGCTTGTTTTAAATGTTGATTTTCTAATGTTAATGTTGCTCCAATATTAACCTTTAATTATCCCCTCCCCCATCCTCTCTTAGGGCTTTTTATCAACTTCCGTCATCTTTACAAGCAAAGGAAGAGGCGTTTCCGTTCAAAGAAGAGCAAATCAAACTGATTTAGCTCCAATGACACTTAAACACCTTTGCTGCCTGCTTGTTCCTGGAGAAATCTTCGAAATGATTTTGTTAAATCAGTTCTAGTTTTTTTTTCATTTTCTCTTAATAAAAAATAGTTTATGGATAAAGATCCAATGTGATGCAATATTTCATCGTGACATTTATGATTTGTTACAGTTTAGTTGAGTGAGGACCTGTAGAAAGCCGTAGAACTCCATGTCCTGTATAATACTTTTTACTTTTGTTGTACTTTTTGCTGTATGGATTGGAACATGCAAACTATTCTGGTGTCAATTAATAACCACTGACTTGAGTATGAATTAAGAACATGTCAACATTTTGAACACCCACTGTTCTTGCTACCATTCCAGTTTCAGAACTGGTCTGAAAACCTCAGGGAAAGTTTAACAGGTGACTGCTATAATACAGAGCATAATGTGTAACCCATGCTCTAAAAACCTCTGTAGCGTTAGATATTTTTTATCTCCTTCATTTTCTGTATACTGACATTTGTTACAAGCATTTTGAATACCAGCAGTAACAAACATTTTCTTAGGCAGACATGTGAAACTGAATAAAAATGACATTTTAATCTGGTCATTTGTGAAAAGAACCTACAAAGAAACGTATAAAATCTGTACACATTAACATTTTTACAAACCTATGAAGACGTTTTTCAGCTGTGTCAAAAGGAGAGTAAATGATGATATTTTGGTTCAACATACAGGTCCTTGAAGCAGCAGCTTTCACGAGTTCATGGACCACCATTTACCACAAACAGGGGCCATTTCCACATTGGTCCACACAGGCTGAGGCTGTCATATTTTATTTACTTCATTTCCACCAATTGCTCAGCTTGAGAAGTCGGTGTGCATGGGAACAATGTTGTGATCGAATGCTGCATACTGGGAGTCACCTGTGCTGGCTAATTTTAGCTGCTGTGCAGCATGTGTGAGCTGGAAAGCAGCATCTGGATGGGCAGAGTCTGGCAGTAGGGTGCACTCTCGCTCCAGCAGATCAGCCACTCCTTTCAGGAGCTCCCAGAAACCGAAAGCCAGGGCAGCTTTCCGAAGACGATTCAGCTCCTAACAAGACAAGAAATAAACAAGCTATTACAATACAGACACACAAAACTCAGAGCAGATTTAGCTA
The DNA here is from genome assembly GCF_018320785.1 of Cheilinus undulatus. Lineage (NCBI taxonomy): Eukaryota > Metazoa > Chordata > Actinopteri > Labriformes > Labridae > Cheilinus > Cheilinus undulatus. The sequence goes on along the minus strand of NC_054873.1, from coordinate 23,010,186 downwards.
AACCTACCTTATAGAAGGTCTGAGTTTTATCCGGCAGTTTCCTTGCATTTCTCAGGATCTTCTGCACATCAGTCTGCAGAATGTCAGCATTCGTACCGTGAGTTGAAGACAAGAACCGACCCATTAACTTAGTTGATACTTGATTTGGTCACAGTTTTAACAACTGAGTTAAAATAGTACACCTTCTTAAAAGTGAACATTAGCTAAGGGTTATTGTCCATCAATACAGGTAAGCATGCAAGAATATGTACATATAAATAACCTTTACTATTAACATAATAGTATAAAATAAGAATTAAAATGTCATAGCATCTAACAAAGTTACTGTTACTTATTTTTGATAGCTGGTTACTCAATCCACTCCAGCCCAATGCTCAACTTAAATCTGTGATTCCCTGTCTTATATCTAAAAGTCACTACTGCAGCTCATCATAGGAAAAAAAAAAACCTCAGCTCTTTCTAAGGCATTATGGCACATGCACTATTAAAAGTTTGAAGATGCCTTATAAAAATGAGCCCAACTGGCTGTTGTTTCTTTAAAGACTTAAACAGCTGTGCTTTCCCAATGGAGTGTCTGTGTACCTGTAGTCCACTGGCTTTAATCCACACAGTGACGTTCTGTGCATAGCTTCGTTTGACCTGGGGCTGCACAGGGAAGGGGCTTTTACTGTCATCCTCTCCGTAAGGATTTTCAGCAGCCTCTGTAATATGAGATATTAGAGTGAGTTGGCTATCTCACATTCAAAGCAGTCTTATCTTTGTAATAAACTGTAAATTATTAACTTCTAGATTATGTATACACTCAGTAAGGCCTTTGCTCTCGGTTATAAACAATCATTTACCTATCCACTAGTAAGTGTGTGAGAAGTTACAGTTAAATACAAGTTTTTACAATATCCCAAAGAAGTCTTTCTTTAAAAATTATGAAAATTTAAAAAAAAATATGAAAAAGGAAATAGCAAATATGTCATCCACAGTATGTTTAATGTAACCTGTAGATGTTTGGTACATATGAGACATGAAGAAATCTTGTCTGCAGACTGTACGTCATGAAGGAGAGAGGGGTTACCTGATATTGGTCCTAAATGTGAGATCTTGCCTAGCCAAGGTAGAGGATCAGGACCAGGCTCAAACAGGGACATCATCAGGTTTGACTTCTTCTTGCTGTCTGCTTGGGAGTAGAGCATGCCAAACCATTCTGGCCTGAGAAAAAAATGACATCAAACTTAGGCCATTGTTGATTTAAGACTCAATGTGTTACAAAGTTTCCTTGTGCATGTGGCTAAATATGTAAACACACTTTATGGGATTAGCATAAATGTAAATATGTTAAATGTAAGTTGCATTGGTGCATCTCACCCCAGCTGGACCAGTGCTATCATGCCCTCAACTTTAAGACTGCCATGTAAGAGTACACAAAAATTTGGACTTTTTCCTGCCATTTGACTGGCAGAGGGTTCCTCCTCAAGCTCATCAGTGGCTCCAGTGCCAACGTCATCAACCTCTGAAATCAAGTACAAAGAAAACTAATTAACACCATTATTGGATATAACTGTTTACATTTTAGTTCCTTTTCAAATTTAATTTTTCGTGCTGTTCTTCAACAAAGGCACTGTTGGCCTCACAAATAAGAGCACTGTTAGCTTGAAATAGTGAGCATTTCTATTATGTGGGGACAGTGGAGGTAAAAATGAGTTCAAAATTACCAACACATGGATGAAATCTGGATCGTTCTGTTATAGTAGTTGCAAGCATAAAATGTGGCCTAAACATGCTGGATGGCTGATTTTTCTGCTCATGTTCAATTTGACAATTTCTTTTTTCAAAACTAACCTTTGTTCACAGCAATAGGCAGAACCAGGTGTCTGGATATAACAGGGGGGCTGGAAATGTCAGCAATTTCAATGAAGCCCACAATTTCCAAATCTGCATTCAATATCACAGAATGAAGATATAATTTTAAAACAAGGAATAATTCAAACTTGATCATTTCAAATTGATAAAAAAAAAAAACCTAAAACCATTACCTGTATTAACTGTTCGCGGCATGGGCTCCACCTCTTCATCCATCACGACAGGCTCAGGTCGAGGGAAAACCTGAACGTCTGAGGACAAGTTCCCACAGTGGAGAACTGCATGAAAAGGTGAGTATGCATGATCAATCAGCCTCCTGAAAATAAACAAAAAAATAAATTAACCCAACATAAGCGTAGGAACCATAAAAAACACATTTTTAGCATAGGTGAGAATCATACCCAAACATGGCCTGTACACTCTTCATGCAAAGTGGCCCTTCCATAGTGAAGATCTGCCCATCCCCTCCGCTGAGATGAAGTAGCTCCTCTAAGTTATCCATAGCATCAGTCATCTGCAGCTGCAAATAAACAAGATAGAGTATTGCACTTTCAGAATTTTTACAAGTTTACATTAAGAATCTTATTTGAAAGACTTTCTAATATCAAAAATATTTTATGAGTTTTAATCCTTGCAATGCAATATATTCAGACTTAGAAGAACCCAAGCCACTTCAAATTTTAATCATTGCAGTCTGCTTTTGGCGTTGCGGATCATTTCCCAAGGTCTATACACTGTTTTCAGATAAAGATGCAAAAACAGAGAAATTTATTGCAGAGCAGCCAACAAAAAAGGGGGATTTAGTACCTCTTCCGCATTGGCTATGCACATGATGAAAAGTTTGGTAGGGAAAGGAAAAGGGAGTGGGAATTTCTTGTCATCCCCACGCTGCTTCAGTGTTTGAAGAGAGTGACGCAAGGAACCCTTCCCAATACCAAGAGATCCATCAGTGACCAGCACCACCTACAGGACAAAGGAAAGAGATACACAAACATAACCCTATGTAACAATACACCGGTACATAGAGCTACAACTATTATGGAATAATGATTTGACCCATGCAAGCTTCATTTAATTAACAATAAAATAATAAAAAAATATATAATACATATATAATAATAAACTGTTTAAATACAGAACCAAAATACCTGACAGGGACAGGCACTGCCCCACTCCTGCTGAACCACGTTGCTAACTCCCTGGAGAGCTGATTCAATGCAAGTCTTGTCATAGTCTTCTAGGTTGCTCAGAGCCTCCTATGTGAAAAATACATGAGAATGTTGTTTTCCCCATCTCTCATAAAACCAACTTTTCTCTGAGATCAAACTCAAGAAGTGATTAAATGTTTAAGTAGATTACAGAGCTCTATCATTAAGGTTGTCAAAATGCTCAATACTTTGATACTTTTCCAAAATCACATTTTGAAATTATACTTTCTCCATTATTTTCATGATCATTAGTATCAGAAATTAGCTTAACTCTTAAAATGTTTCCATTTTATCAAACAGGTGCAGAGGAGAATAATGGATTAATCAAAAGTTATGTTTAGTTACAAAGGTTTCCTGAGCCTAAATTCTCTCATGCAACCACAACCATGGGGAAGACTGCTGACTTGACAAATGTCCAGAGGACAATCGTTGACACCCTCCACAAGGAGGTAAGCCCCAGAAGGTCACTGCTGAAAGGGCAAGCTGTTCTCAGAGGCTGTATCAAAGCATATTCTTGGAAAGTTGACTGGAAAAGGTGCACAAGCAACAGGGATGAGCTCAGCCTCCAGAGGACTGTCAAACAGAGCAGATTCAAGAACTAAGGAGAGCTTCACAAGGAGTGGACTGAGGCTGAAGTCAGTGGATCAAGATCCACAACACACTGACAGGTCAAGGAAAATGGGCTACAAAGTGCTGTGTTGCTGATGTCAAGCCAATCCTGAATCGCAGACAACGTTATAAGCTTCTCACCTGGGCTAAGGAGAGATGAACTGAACTGTTGCTCAGCGGCCCAAAGGCCTATTTTCAAATGAAAGGAAATTTTGAATTTCATTTGGAAAGCAAGGTCCCAGAATCTGGAGGGAGATCAGAGAGGCAGAGAATCCAAAGTGCTTCAAGTCCAGTATTGTCAGTTTCCATAGTCAGGGATGGTTTGGGGGTGCCGTGTCATCCACTGTGCTTTATGAAGTCCAGAGTCAATACTGTTAGCCCATTACCAGGAGATTTTAGAGCACTTCGTGCTCCCATCTGCTGAGGTTATGGAGATACTGATTTCTTTTTCCAGCAGGATTTGGCACCTTCTCACAGGGAAGCAAAAACTACCAGAAACAGATTTTCTGATCATGGTAATACTGTACTTGATTAGCCTGCCAACTGGCCTGACCTGAACCCCATAGAGAATCTCTGGAGTATTGTCAAGAGGAAGATGAGAAGCACCAGACTCAACAATACAGACCAGGAGAGCAGACTGGGCTTGATTACACCCCAGCAGTGACACAGACTGATTGGCTCCATGCCACGCCACACAAATGTAGTAAATCATGCAAAAGAAGCCACAGTCAAGTACTGAATGCATAAATGAACAAAAATTTGCAGAGGGTCAAGTTTTCTGTATTTTAATCCACCTTTGAATTGGTGTTTTGTTATTAACACATTATTTAAAAGTAACCACTGCAAAATGGACTTTTCAGCAATATTCTTAAATTTTGTGATAATGGACTTACCCTCCTTGTGGAGGGTGTCAGTGACTGTCTTCTCAACATCTGTCAAGTCTGCAGTCTTCCCCATGATTGTGTTGCCTACTGAGGCTAAGGAAACCTTTGCAGGTGTTTTGAGTTAATTAGCTGATTAGGGTGTGACACCATGAGTTTCCAATATTGAACTTTTTCACAATATTCTAATTTTCTGAGACACTGAATTTTGGGTATTCATTATCTGTAAGCCATAATCATCAACATTGCCAGAAATAAATATTTCACTCTATGTGTAATGAGTCTATATAATATAGGGGTTTCACTTTCTGAAATAAGTGACAAAAATATTTAACTTATTCATGATATTCTAATTTTTTTATATGTACTTGTAACTGTTGCGATGGGGTCAAACAAGTTAACTATGTCGTCTGATTCTAATTAGAATCGTATCTTATTCTTAGATTCTGATATTTCTAAAGCATGAGTGTACACTGTACCTGTAATGCATTGTAGTCTCTGGTGAAAGGCACCAAGAGCTCCCAGAGAGAAGAAAAGGCCATCAGTGATGTGAACTCCAGGCGATAGTTTGAGGCCATGTGTTCAAACAACATGTTTAATCCGTGGACAGCCAGGTTCTTTCTCTGAAACTCTTCACTGCCATCCACTGACACCGGTCGTGTCATGGACAGAGACACGTCCATTAAGACCACAGTAGGCATGGCTAACTGCTGATAGAGACTCCCTCAAATTATTCTCCAGTGTGCTCTCACTAAATGAAGATGATATCTGTAAGCACAAAAGATCAAAACCGAGAGTTAGCTTATCCATAATGTCTGTCTCTGACCGTGATAGAAAATGCAAATAAGATAGGTTATCAATTATTTGGCTAGAGATGAAGGCAAATACAGTTACCATTCTCAACTGATAATGATTATTAATACTGTTAAAGATAAAAAAAAAATGCAGAAAAAGACAGCGTAGCACAGTGCTATTAGCCAATGTCTACCAATTGTTCGGCTCACTGATACCACTATTTTACAACGCAGCAACACAAAATGACGGAAAATACCTCCTGAATGCTGACATGAACTGAAAACTATTCATTAATTCATACAATGGGTGGTTATGACTTAAAACAATTACTAAATTACACCTACATTTGAAGGTATCACTTGCTATCCACTGTTTTTGCGGTAATGCGCACCACTATTTCCTTTCCGGTTGACAACAGTGTGTTTGAAAAATAAAGGTTCCTAGTTAATATTTACGTACTTAAGTGCTAAAAACCAACTGAAGAAACCTGTTATTTACATTTTATTTCATACAGTTATAAGCATTATATATCTAATAATTTATTTTGGTAATTTAGTCATTTATTTATCCTATTTTGAGGGTTTGGATCAATTTGTGACACAAAAGACTCGCCGCGGAGTCAAGCGGACTGAACAGAATGTGATTGGAAACGCTTCAGTATGTCAGGGAGGTAAAAATCACTGCCTGAAATTTTTAATTGTCATTTCTGACATATATTTTGGGTTAAGTCATTATCTTTAGTGCCAAGCAGCCAACAGCTGCGTAAATCAGGGTATAGGAGGTTGTATTATGGTCATTAGAAGGGCGTTCCCACCCCTGGCGTCAAAAAACCAAACTAGCTTAGTTTTATCCCTGGAGCTAGCCACACAACATATGGTTATGACTCTGTAACGAAATTGGTGACAAGAGCTTTGCATTTCAAGGTAATATTGTTTCTCATTGTTTTCTTTAGTTTGGCAGTTATGTAATCCTCTTAGATAACTCCAAGTTTGATGAGAGCACTTACTGGCTCGCTGCTATGATTGAATATTATTGAATGCTTAAAACTGTCAGTTTTGCCAATCATTTGCTGCTTGGTTTTCACCAGGACTGGAAAGTAACTAATTGCATTTACTCAAATTATTGTAGTTGAGTAGTTTTTGGGGGTACTTGTATTTTTTGAGTACATTTTGAAATCGGTTCTTTTACTTCTACTTAGCCTAAGTAATTTTTAACTACAGTAACTGCATTTTTACTTGATTACAATCCTCTTGTACTTTTCCCTCTTGAGTACACAATAGCATATAGCAAGATAGTGATTCCACATTTCATCCCATAAACGCTGTTGTATATAAAGTTATGGCTTAACCTAACGACCTGAACCTTAATCAGATGTTGTTATTGCCAGTAAGGAAAAATAATATTTTACTTTATGGCTCCTCAGTAGCTAAGCTGAATGATTTGGGGGAAAACATTTTTTCCAATATCACAACTGTGATTTGGTATGCTTTTATTTTGGAAGTTCCTTATCTTGTGTAATTGTCAGAAAACACACGCATTAATCATTCTACCTTATAACCAACACAATATTAGATAGACTAAACAAAAGCTGTTCTTTCTGGTAGGCCAGGCCTTTATGTCTGAATGAAATTAGATGACGCATGAATCTGTATGAATCTTTACTTCTCTACTTCAGTCACATTAGTAAATTGTCTGACAACCTTATAAGCAGTTATTCTGACAAGCTCTGTAAAATAAGTGAGGTGTAAACATCAATATGAAAGTCAGTGACAAATAGGGCTGAACGATTTTGAAAAAACATCTAATTGCAATTATTTAGAGTCAGTTGTATTGAAGGGAATGCTCAATTTTATGTCATTCTCATTTTTGATAAGAAAAATGTTTGCAAAATTATGGTAGTGTTTTTTCTGCAAACTACACTAAAAATATATTCTTAGGTGCTTGCATGATCTAGAGCATAACATTTGAGCTGCAAAAAATGTATTAAACTGGTATTGTGACACACATTTCAGTTTAGAGAAATATTGCACCTTCTGCAGTTTAGAAAATTGTAATTTAACATAGTTTCGATAAACTGCCCAGCCTCAGAAGTTACTCAGTACTCAATACTTAAAGTCCATTTTTAATAAAATACCTTTTACTTTTACTTGAGTCAATTTTAACCAGAGTAGCTTGTACTTGAGTACAATAGTCATGTACTTTTTCCACCTCTGGTTGTCACATTGTCTATCTTTACTTTAGGCTAAGGGCCAATACAAGAAGCACCTCTGAAGCTGTGAGAAAGTTTCCCTCCATTGTCTGCAGGTGAAGAAAGCTGAAACTGCTCTTTAGCATTGCCCCTTTATGCAGCTTTGCCTTCTTGTAACTGGAAACACATCATCTTGGGAGCAAAATGAACTGTGCAAGAAAAAGGCGACTGCAGCTGTGTAAAGTCTTGTTTGTCCTCTCTGTGATACTTCTATCTACCTTCTGCCAGCCCATCACTGATGAAAGACTGTATGAAACTCTTCCCTCACCACGTTTTGGAGAGGATTCAACAGAGAGGGTTGGGGAGATTCCAAGACAGACTGAGCAGGAGGAACCTTTCACAGCAACACATGGATTGGATTTCATAGGTCAAGCAACAGCACAAATAAATCATCTGGATACCTCAGATAATAAAACATCCATCCTTACTGAGTCTCCACCATTGCCAGAACTGACTGTAGACCCTGAGCCTGTAACAGACATCCCTCCTGCTTCCCCTAGAGCATTCCTTGCGGATTTGTTTTCTATTGAAGACCGCAGAAGAGGCTGGGTGATCCTCCACATTCTTGGGATGTCATACATGTTCGTTTCCCTTTTAATTGTGTGTGATGAGTTTTTTGTTCCTTCTCTGGAAGTAATCACAGACAAGTTAGCCATCTCAGCTGATGTCACTGGGGCCATTTTCATGGCTGCAGGCATTTCTGCTCCTAAGTTTTTTGCCACTGTACTAGGACTCTTCCTCACCCATAGGCACGCGAGTGCCAGTGTGATCATCGGCCCTTCTGTTTTCAACGTTGTCTTTGTGATTGGCTTGTGTGCTTTATTTTCACGAAAGGTGCTTCATCTGAACTGGTGGCCACTTTTCAGAGATGTTTTCTTCTACGTACTTTGTCTCTCCTCATTCATCAAGTTCTGTTTGGATAATGCCATTGAGTGGTGGGAGAACATTTTCATGGTGATCAACTATATTCTTTATGCAATTTTCATGAAATATAACAGCAAAATAGAGAGAGCTTTCAAGAGCCGATGTTGTCACAAGGGCAGTGTGGAGAATATTTATGCTGAAGAACAGGAAAATGTAAGTACTCCAGTAACATATCTTCTTATCTTTTATTTAAATTGATTGTATACATTTTCCCATCAGTACACAACTCAGACTGATCATGAAAAGGTATTCACCCCCTTGGATGTTTTACTGTCATGGTTTAGGTTTATTGATTTTGTAAATCAACCATGGTTTATATAATTTGGCTTTTGACATGTGAATACAAAAACCCTCTTTAATGTCAAAGTGAACACAGATTTCTACAAAGCAATGTGCTTTTTTTGGCCATCAGATTTGATTTTTGTCTAATGACCAATGTTTTGCAGACAACAAACACTGTACATTACCACAAACACACCATCCCCACTGTGAAGCACATTGGTCGCAGCATCATGCTGTGAAGATGCTTCTTGGCAGCCCGCCCCAGAAGGCCTGTAAAGGTAGAGGGTAAAAGGAATGCAGCAAAATACAGGAAAATCCTGGAGTGCAATCTTTGAAGTCTGCGAAAAAGCTACACAGAAATAGTTTAAAGACAACAAGGTGAATGTTTGGGAGTGGCCGAGTCAAAACGAGACCTCAGTCCAATAGAGAATTTTTGGCTGGACTTGAAAAGGGCTGTTCATGTCCAATCCCCAAGCAGCCTGACAGAGCTTGAGCAGTTTTTTAACACTAGTGGCAGAAAGCCAATAAGAAATGCTCATGAAACAAAAATTAAATAAACATCACATCTTGTATCTTAACCTACTGTTAATAGCTTAGCTTGGTCATTTTTAAAACTTGTTACCACAACAGCCAATTTACTGGTCAAGTCAACTTTACTGAATTAGCATTTTCATATGACATGCAACTTCAAGACAACAGCGTAACATGAAATAAATCTTCAAAGGTCATATGCTCATAACCAAAAGGCTGATAAGATTACAACTTCAGTAAAATGAATTTATCTTTTAAAACATGAACTAATTCCTGCATCTTTTTTTCAGGTGTGTGTGCTTACAGAAAAGGATGGCCCACAAGACTTGAAAAATGCTATCAATCCTGACTCAAGTGATGAAGAGGACATTAAGATGGACAGCATGCTTAAAAGACCTGTTGATAATTTTGAGGATGTAAATGGAAAGACAGAAAAAGAAGAAGAGAAAGGGGATAAGCCTCTGTCTCTGAAGTGGCCTGATACACAATGTAAACAAGCCAGATATCTCCTCCTGCTGCCCGTAATCCTCTCTCTGTGGCTCACACTTCCAGATGTCCGCAACCAGGTAAAGACCATGACACACCAGTGGAGTCTGGCATTCATCAGCACAGAATTTTACCTTTTCATTATCCACTTTGTCAAACAGAAATCCAGAAAATTCTTTGTGCTCACCTTCCTGGTGTCTATTCTTTGGATTGCTGTCTTCTCTTACTTCATGGTGTGGTGGACCCATCAGGTAGATTAAGCTCACATTTTAAGGTGGAATTTGATATTTATTAATTGTCTTGTTGTCAGTCAGTGTTTAGAAAAGAGAATGCCAACTGAAACAGTTCTATTTTGGTTGTGTTTCCTTTTTTATTCTATTGATTAAAATTCTTGGTAGCACTTTTTTTTAGTGGGCATTAATTATCTATTGATAATATGATAGAATGTGTAGTTTTCTATTAATCTCTCAAGGATAAGACAATAATTACCCAGTAACAATCTGGCATTTTACCAAGTAATAACTTAGTAATACTAAGGCAGTCATTATCTAGTAAAATATATTATTTATCAAGTAATTCCTCATAATTTTGTGTCAATCCTCTGGTAATTAGGTGGTATTTTACTTTAACCCTTACCCCTAACCCTTGGGATGTTGTGGCCCACTTGGTGGTTTCAGAACACATTTTACATCATGCCTCCACATAATGCATGTTAATGCAGGGATTTATAGATTTTTTTCTTTAAACCACAGGGTCACCGACTGTGGGAGAGATTGATTATACCCTTGACAACTCCTAACCCTGGTAATATTGTGGCAATTCAATTCTCTGGTACTTATCTGGTATTTTACCGAGTAGTTTCTTAAAAATAAGATAAATTGCTTGATATTTCCCAGGCAATTCCTTTATTTTGTCCCTCTAGATTAAAGTCCTTCCTAAATAATTTTCAAGTAATTTTCATGGTAAGCCTTATGGTTAGAGGATCAGGGTTGGGGGGTTAGGGTTAGGGTAAAATTCCACCTAATTACAAGATAATTGCCATAATGTTACAAGGAATTACTTGCTTATTATTGTATTATTACTAGGTAAATATTTCCTTAATATTACCATATTTTTGAGCTATTACTTGGTAAAATGCCAACTTATTACAAGGTAATTATCCTTATTCTTGCTAAATTACGAGATAATCACACTTAATACTATAAAATTTCTAGGTAATTAGGGCCCACCAAAATAAATGTTACAAAAAATTCATATAGAAAAAGTTATTTGATATTAAATAGCCAATTAAGATTGATTCATTCATACATTAAGTTTTGCAATACATGAGAGTAATTGATAAGCTTCTATCTCCTCTTAACATTGGTCTGTTCTTTAGGTGGTTGAGACCTTTGCCATTGGCATATTTGATCCCATTTTGATTGGTGTTGCTGCGGAGTCATCCATACTCATCTCTACCGCGATCGTGACCCGTAAAGGCCTGGGAGACATGGCAGTGTCCAGCTCCATGGGTCGTAACATCTTTTTCATTACGTTGGGGTGAGTTTTAACAGCTCTTTGTGTCATAATTATAATAAAAATATGATTAACATACAGTTTATTTCTCTCTCCTTTTTATGTCAAAGACTGCCACTTCCATGGCTCCTGTTTTCATCCGTCCACGGTTTCGCTCCGCTGCCTGTGGACACAAGTGGGCTCGTTTGTGCCATGATGCTGCTCTTTCTTGCGCTCTTCTTTTTCATCATCTCCATTGCATCCTTTAAGTGGAAGATGAGTAAAGTGCTAGGTTTCACCTTGTTACTGGTCTATTTGATCTTTGTGGTGCTTTGCTTAGTCTTGCATTATGGATACATCAGATGTCCTCTATAATATATGATCAGCATTGCATCACTATCATCCACTGGGATGGCTAGACATGGCCCAGATGTTCAAAGTATCTCAGGGTTGTGGGAAAACAATCTATAGATCCTTGAGAATAGATTTGTGGGCTATTTTCCATCCATTAACCTTATTGTCTTTTTTAACTTGTTTGGCATTGCAAGCTAACAAGAACTGAATTAGATGAGTGTAAGCTTCAATGAAAGATCTGGGTAGTTTAATCATTTTTTAATTCTTTTCACATAAATCCTTTTATAATGTTGTCTCTATAAAAAAAATCAATCTGAAATATTCTGATGCAGAGAAAGGAGTATTTTATAAAGGCTTAATATCCATCCAGTAATTTGTAAAACCTCAATTCATAAAGTGTTTTTTTATTGGATTCAAATATGAAATAACCATCTAGTTATCTTAAAAGGAAAAACATTTTCTCAGTTTCAACATTGACATGTCTCTATGTTGTATTTTCCTTTAGATATGGGGTTTCGATTTTCTAAACATCACATTGTGTTTTGTTAACTTTAGTACAATATCTATATTTTTAAGTAACTGGTGTTGTCTTTGTTGTTTTTGCCAAAAAGACATTTCCTCTTTACAAAGTAGATTGTACACCCAACTGTAAGATGAAATAAATGTGAATAGATGTCATATTCAAGTGATCTAATATAGAAGTATTTCATAAATTTTTGTACTGTTACTTTTTTACTGAAAGTGAAAAAATGTATAGTAGAAATTAGCATTTTAATAAACAGAGCACTAATTCATATGCTGGTATCCTCATTTCATGTACACCTAGTTTCTGATCTAAATTGTGACCTTAACAAGTTTTGCATTTTTTTAATGTTCAGTTGAAGAAAAACATTAATGTTAATATTTGTCCTGGCCAAGTGGTCTTAGCGTTAAGTCATACAAAGTGCCTGGCAAATTTGAATTTCAGAAAAATTTGTTAGGGGACTAGTGAGAATATTATCTGTTTTTGCAGTACTTTTGCATTCCCTCACAACTGCTGATGTGTGCCTTGGCAGTTGTTTTAGTTCCTTTGCCACACAGATGAGGAAGAAATTATCAGCCCCCCTTTATAAATGTCTTTTTTAAGCATTTCCAAAGTGCTGTCAAAACAGAACAAGGAATTTTTGATACAGCTTTCCAAACATCCTAGTTTAATTTTGGATAATTTCATCATTTTACTTTGCACACAGAAACAAAGTTATTAGCCCTCCTGATGCTAATAGTCAGTTGTGTCTCCTTTTTGCTTGATAACAGCCTGCAGTCATTTGTTGTAGTTTTAGACTTGTCTCCTGAGGAATCCCAGCTCATTCACCTTTGGCCAGTCTCTTAAGCTCCTCTAGATCTGATGGCCTTCTGGCATGGACCTTGGTCTTTAATTCACCCCACATATTTTCAATGAAATTCAAGCAAGGGCTTTCAGTGAATAATGTTCACTTTCGTCTTCTAGAGGTAAACCTTCACCAGGAGCGACGTATGTTTTGGGTTGTTGTCCTGTGGAAGACAAAGCGACGACCCAGACCCAGTTTTGCTGCTGACTGTTTGAGGTTTTCTTTCAGAATCTTTACATATCCTTCTCTCTTCATGATTCCTTCCACTTCTACCAGATTCCCAGTTCCAGGCACACTGAAGCATCCTCACGGCATTATACTCCACCGCTATGTTTCACTGTGGGGTTCTTTGTGTCTTCTTTCTCCACACATAGGCCAAAGAGCTATAGTTTGGTCTCATCTGGCTAAAGGACCTGCTTCCAGTACGCATAATCGCACAAAACCTGCCGATCACATATGGAGGTAACAAATGGAGAAGATCCACAGAGACCCATAGTATGAACGAGATGGTTGAAGCTTTATTGTCACCTCTGATGATGCAGCTATTTATCAGCAATATGTGATGATCAACAGCAATCAAGTGGTGTCTCATTTCTTAAGGGAAGGTTTTCACCACTATCCTTTACCACTCTGTTTCAAGGGGGAAAGGGAAGGAGTACACAAAGGGGAAGGGCTAAGGGGTAGAAATGGGATTGGCCCTTAGTCTCTCACTAAGGTCCTGGCAGTTGCTCTTAGGTCTTTAGACACATCTCTCACTAGTTTTCTATCCAGAATCGTTGAACTCTTTAGCTTCCTACCTCTGCCAGGCTTGTTCTGTATTTTGCAGCTCTCCTTGAATTTCTTGATGATACTTCTCACTCCAGGTCTTGACACTTGAAAACACTGTGATATCTTTGTATTTCCATCTCCTCCTTTGTGAGCATCAACAGCTCTTTTTCTCAAGTCTAAATAAATATCTTTTTTTTTTTTGCCACGATGCTTTCCTAAGTGACAGCTCAAACCCTGACTGAAGTTTTTATGCATATGTTGATAGAGCTGATAAATAAAATGGTTTTGTTCTGTAATTAGTGAAAGTAAACAAATTCTCAGATCCACAGGTGTCTCCACAAGAAAGCTGAAACTACAGTTACTTACATAAGTTTTATATCCAAGAGTAAGGCTTTGTTAAAGTTTTTGGATTTCTATTAGTCATGCATCATTGTAGCAATCGGCAACAGCTCAGCTTTTATTCCAATGAAATATTCCTATGGAAGGCTCATGATAAAGTGAGAGTGAGACAATGCTCATAATCCTCTTAGAAGACTTCAGGTATTATGCTGATCCATTGTGAACACTCGTCCTGTGTCCTACTTAACCCTTTGGCCATTGGCAGCAGTTTGGACTTTAGCTTGTACCACACTGGCCAGCTGTGGAGTTCTGCTTGAGCACATTTTTGCATCTCTGTAAGTAAAAATGCAGTTTTTTATTGGTTGTTTTTGTACTGGTACTGACTAAACCCAGCCCCATCATATATATGGTGGTCATTATCCAGTTTCATGTCCATGTCAGTCATTTCTGAATGCATTTGATTTTGTTAGTCTATTTTTCGTCCCTCATTTTGCACAAGCAGGCATTTTCTGTTTCTTTTTAATGCTTTATTGCAGACTATTATATATTTTTTACATTGTCTGAATAGTCCAGATTCATATAAATGTTTACTGCTGTCTTGCCTCTTGCAGTCTAGATGACATGTTAACTCTGCCGCCTCCTTTTATTGCTATAGGAATGGTTTTCCAAGAAGTTAAGGATGTAACATGAATCTTCCTGCTGAAGCTTTGGACCCTGTCACCCCACAGTCTGCTGGGGAGAGAGCTGGACCTTTGCTCTACCAAAGCCCATTTATGCTGCTTAATTCTGCATAGCCAGTAGCATTACAGCTTTGGAGCAAAATGTATGGTACGAGAAGGAAGCGACTGCAGCTGAGTAGGGTTTTGTTCTTTCTCTCTGGAGTTTTTCTCTGTACCCTGTACCAGCTGACCATCAGTGCTAGACTGCAAGAGCCTTTTCTCTTGCCTCAGGTGGGAGAGGATTTTGAAGAAGGTTCAACAGAGGACGCCGAGGAGACTACAGCAGCAACTCCAGAGCCAAAGGAGGGTCTCATGACAACATATGGATTAGAGAACACAGGTCAAACTACACCAGAGATGCATGTGGTACATTCTGTGGGTACCACTTCAGATTTTCAAGCATCCACCACCACTGATTCTCCAACATCCACAATTACAAACCGGACTTATGTTCATTGCATCTTTGTGGCTCCTGAGATTGCACAGGAAACACCCATACCAGATCCAGGCCCTCCTGCAACCGCTGTCCCTCCTGCTCCTGGTGGAGCCCCGCATATGAAGGGCGAGTACCCTGAAGATATCTTTTCTGTGGAAGACCGCAGGCGAGGCTGGGTGATCCTCCACATCATCGGGATGACATACATGTTTATTTCTCTTGCGATCGTGTGTGATGAGTTTTTTGTACCTGCTCTGGGAGTAATCACAGACAAGTTAGCCATCTCTGATGATGTGGCAGGAGCCACCTTCATGGCTGCTGGAGGCTCTGCTCCTGAGCTTTTCACCTCCTTGATTGGAGTCTTTATCGCCCACAGTAACGTGGGTATCGGCACCATTGTTGGCTCAGCAGTTTTTAACATTTTGTTTGTGATTGGCATGTGTGCTTTATTCTCAAGGGAGGTGCTTCATCTCACCTGGTGGCCGCTTTTCAGAGACGTATCCTTCTACATATTTGACCTCATCTTACTCATCATGTTCTTCTTGGATAATGTCATCATGTGGTGGGAGAGCATGATGCTGGTGACCAGTTATACTCTCTATGTGGTTTTCATGAAGTTTAATGTGCAAATAGAGCGAGCCTTCAAGACACAACTTCACAAACACAAAAGCATCGTCAAAATTATCGCAGTGGAGGACTCTGAAAAGGTAAGCATGGCCCTAATCCAAAATCCAAAGTTTTACATCCTGACTTCTTGAGAAGTTTCTCGGAAAAAGAGCCAGCAGATTGCCAACATAGCCCCCACATTTTTTTTTATAATTCCTCAAAGTAAAGATGATTTCTTGCTTATTAAAAAAAAAAAAAAAAGAAACAAAGGGAGATTAAGGACTAGTAAGGCAGCAATCAAAAAATAAGCAGCTCTTGATGAGTCCAACATTATAGATTTTGTGACACTTCATTAAGCATTTTTGATATTATGTAAAAAATTACTTCAAACAACTCCACAGTGTCAATGGGTGATATGTGATTTATTGTATTAGTTTTTTCCCTCTCTTATTCAAACTCAGTGAAAGCAGAGTGGTTTGTTACTCAAACAGGATCCCACTTTACTCATAACACCTCCGCTCCCACCTACTTTGGGCTTTTGCAACAAAAAAAAGCATGAAATGACACTGACTAAAGCACCAAAGGCACCAAAGCTGATCAGCCACAGCAAACTAATCCCTCAAGGAGCCATGGCTCTGTGCAAACTGTAGCACCACTGTGTTTAACCTTGGTAGGTGTGCTTAATGCTTAATTTTAATAAAGTACAGCTGCAGTTTTATGCACACTCAGGGGTAATTCTACAGTGATTAAAATTTAGATTTTTTTTCCCTTTTATTGATTTTGTATTTCAGTCATGGTCAATATCATTTGCTTTTTTGACAAAAACGTACAAGAAAACCTCTTTCATGTCAAATGAAAACAGGTTTCTACAAAATAATCTCAATTAGATAAAAATATGTAATATAAAAGGTAAAATAAGTGACTAACCAAATTCAACAAAGGTCCATCTAATAGGTGCTAATAATCTCAAAAATACCAAATATGATGACTTAAGAGAAGTACTGCTTCATGAAATGACTTGTCAAAATCCTGAAATTCTGCAGTTGACTGATGAGCAAAAATTGGAATGGCTGTTTAAGTTTGATGTGTTTAAGCTTGCTAATTTTGTCTCAAAAGCCTGGAAAAGGAGACAAGATACTTTATTTAACTAATTAACTAACTGGGCATAAGATTGCATGTATGACACAATAATAAAATCAAAACTTCAAAATTTCATGAAGACAAAAAAACACTCCAAGCAACTGAGAGAAAAGGTTACTCAAAAGTATAAGTCAGGGGATGGATACAAAAAAAAAAGTCCAAGGCAATGAACATCCCCAAGAGTTCAGTTAAATCCATCATCAAGAAATGGGAGGAATATAGCACGTGTATAAATCTGCCAAGATCAGGCCGAACTCACAAACTGATTGACCATGCAAGAGGGAGACTAGTGAGAGAGGCCACCAAGACATTTCTGACTACTCTGAAGGAGTTTGAAGCTTCATCTGTTGAGATGGGAGAGACTCTGCATAGAGCAACTGTTGCACGATTCCTCACCAGTCAAACCTCTATGGCAGAGTGGCAGAGAAAGCTACTGTTAAAGAAAACTCAAATTGATTCTCAACTAGAGTTTGCCAAAAGGTATGTGGGAGACTCCGTGGTCAATTGGAAGAAAGTTCTTTGGTCTAATGAGACCAAAATGGTGCTTTTTGGCCATCAGACAAGACGCAATGTTTGCCAAACACCAAACACTGCACACCACCACAAACACAAAAATCCCTAATGTAAAGCATGATGAAGGCAGCATCATGCTGTGAGGGTGCTTCTTGGCAGCTGGCCTTGGAAGGTGTTTAAAGGTAGAAGGTAAAATGAATGCCGCAAAATATCTGAAAATCCTGGAGAACAAGCTTATTTAGTCTGCAAGAGAACTACTTCTTGGGAGAAGATTTATTTTCCAGTAAGACAGTAATACGTAGCGTACCGCAAAAGCTACACAAACTTGGTTTAAAGTCAACAGGGTGAATGTTCTGGAGTGGCTGTTCATGCCCGATCCTTGTGTAACCTGACAGACCTTGAGTAATTTTGCAAAGAAAAATGGAGTAAAATTGCAGTGTCCAGATGTTTGAGCCTGATTGAGACCCATCCACGCAGACTCAGCGCTGTGATTGCGGCCAAAGGTGACTACTAAATAATGACTTGAAGGGGGTGAATATTTATGCAGTCACTTATTTTATATCATATATTTTAATTTAATTTGCATCACTATGTTGAAATCTGTTTTCACTTTTTTTGTCAGAAAAGCCAAATTATATTGACCATGAATGTTTGTGGGTTTTTTTTTTGTTTGTTTGTTTTTTGGGATAAAAATCAATAAAAGGCTGAGACATCCAAAGGGGTGAATCCATTTTATAGGAACAGTATGTTTAAAATAGTGTAGCATTCCTCCACAAAACAGTATTCCTGCAGCTTCCTTTTTTCACTGACATGTATGACTGACTAGAGTCCGGGGTGTTTAACATATGAAACGCAAATATTAACATTTAAGGTTAACCAATATGGATACAGCTTCCATCTGCCAATCATTGATTGTAACTTAATAAAACATTGTTGCACACAGACAGATGAGGATGCTGAAGATAATGCCCCTCCTTCTCCAGAGGACAAGAATCGGTTGAAGGTAAAACATGTACAAATAACTAAACTAACAGCCAGACAGTTCAGACTGAAAATGTGCACTTTTATACAGTATATTTCTGTTACAGCTCATATCCTAGGGACCATGTCTAAAGCTCTACATGTCTAGCTTTCCCTCAAGCACCAATAGTTTACCAGAACTTCTGCCTGGCAGATACACTCCTGATCAAAATTTTAAGACCTAAGAAGAGCTTCAAAATGCAAAAAGAAGAAATTAGAGTGAGACAAAAAAAATTTACTTGCCTTTACAAGCCAAAATCTGCAAAAAAAAAAAAAAAAATGTGGATTCAATGTCATTTTCTGTCAGGTATTCACACTGTCATGACCTCCTGATGGCAAAGGCAAAAAGGCTTTCTATCTTTGAACGTGGTCGGATTGTTGAGCTGCATAAGCAAGGCTTCTTGCTTTGCACCATCCCTGCTGAGGTTGGACAGAGTAAGACAGTCATTTTGAATTTCTTAAAAGATCCTGAGGGCTATGGAACAAAAAAGTCAAGTGACAGACCCAAAAAAATTACACCAGCGCTGATCTGGAGGAGCTGATTGGCTGTCCGTCAAGACACGGGGCCATCCTCGACCCAAATTAAGGCTGTTACTGGTGCCGACTGCAGCCCAATAACCATCAGACAGCATCTGTGAGGGAAGGCCTTAAAAAACAAAAAACATCTTCAAAAGCCTCGTCTCCTTCAACGCCATAAAATTGCCCGTTTGGACTTTGCAAGGGTGCACCAAACATGGGACACTGAAAGGCAGAAGAAAGTTTTATTCTTTGTTGAGAAAAAATTTAACCTTGACAGTCCTGATGGCTTCCAACCAAGCAGCAAACTCCGATCCTGAAAAATGAAGCCAACGCAGAAGTGCAAAAAATTGCAATACCGCGAGTGTCCACTTGAGGCTGGCTGCAGGAACACTGGAAGTCCCGTCTGGACACCTGTTAAACAGCCATTTTTTGCACTAGAAATAAACTGGTTTACAGCCTGGTTCAAAAAACAAATGTGTCTCATTAGCTAATGTCTTCATGTGCTTTCACTGTACAGGGAGTGAATTTTTTTGTACCACAATGGTTTAGATTATATTTAGGAAAAGCCTCACTGCGGACGTCTCATTTGATTGACAGATAGCTCAACAGGCAGAGGCTATGTTTCTGTCAACCGGAATGCTAGCTAGTTAGCTGACAGGAAGTCGTGCTCAGTGGGCGGGCCGTTAGGTTGATCCAAGGTTCGGTTGAGACAGCGATTTAAATATGGAAGTCGCCGGGGATTGGCTTCAAGAGCTGTTTGAGTCTGCCTATTGTAAGCAGACGGTTGACATCATGAAGGGTTTGTCCAATTCTTTCTACATTCTATGCTTCCAACATTACTGGCATGACAAGGAGTCACAGTGGAGGGGGCACCATCATGATCTGGGGGGCTTTTTCCTTCAATGGAACAATGGAGCATCAGGTTGCGCAGGGGCGTCAAATGGCGGCTGGCTATGTGGAGATGTTGCAGCAGGCATCCCTCATGACTGAGAGCCCTCGTCTGTGTTGGAAAGACTGGGTTTTTCAACAGGACAATGCTGCAGTTCACAATGCCCACCTGACAAAGGACTTCTTCCAGGAGAATAACATCACTCTTTTGGACCATCCTGTATGTTCCCCTGATCTAAATCCAATTGAGAACATTTAGGGATGGATGGGAAGGGAAGTTTCACTAGCCTCCTGGAAACACTTGCATCAATCATGCCAAAACAAATTTTTGAAGTGATCAACAAGACGGTGGAGCTACTCATTACTGAGTATTTTTTTGAAACTTTTATTTCTGTTTTGAAGGGGTTTTTGGGGTTTTTTTGAGCTATGGTCTGAAACTTTTGATCAACTGATGAACAGACTATTTCCGTTCAATTGCTGTTTTCAATAAATTGCTTACTCATTTTTTTGGCCTCACTTCCCATTTCTTCTTTTTGTATTTTGTCGCTCTACTTAGAAGCGTCTTACGATCCAACAGTGCAAAATGCAAATTCTTGCAATTTTTCAACTGGTCTTAAAATTTTGATCAGGAGTGTATACACCTCTGTGAGGTCTTAATTTGCTGTTTTCTATTGTGTGATTTGTAGAAATGTTATCAGCAAAGGCTGTCTGAGCCCAATGACCTTGACATTTGACCTCCAAAATCTAGTCAGTGCATTCCTGAATTATAGTGGACATTTGTACAAAGTTAGAAGAAAATCTCTCAATTTGAATTGCCTGGAAAGCAAGGGATAATCATAGCGCCAAGTGACACTGACTGTGACTTATGACAACTTAAATTTAAGCATTTTTGAGATATTGTGTTTACAATAATGGCTCTGATGGATGAGAACACAAACACTTAATGCCTCCCGCTTCAGCTGTCACTGCAGCAGAGACAATTATAGTAGAACTATCATCCTTTTTATGAATTATCTCTGCGGGGCTTCCTATGCAGGACAGTGAAAGTACAGTGGTGGGTCAACATGAAAGGCTGGGGTGTTTTCTGTGGTAGTGTGGTTTGTTGGAATCTTATGATCAAGCACAAACCATGAGGCCCAATGACCTTGACCTCCTAAATTGAATAAGTTAATTTGATTTTAGAGGTCAAGGCCCAAAGACTTAGACCTTAATCTATGACCCCCAACATGTAATTGGTTCATTCCTGAGCCAAGAGGTTCTAAAGGTATTGTGTTTATAAGAATAGCCTAGAACCCAAGTGTTGAACATGAGGCCCAATGAATTCGATTGTTGACCAATGGCTACTTGAATCCAGTCAACTATCCTTGGGTGAAGAAAGTACATAGTTGTGCAGAGTTTGATGACAATCTATTAAAGCATTGCTGAGATATCACATTCATTAGACTTGCCAAGATGGATGGATAGCCCTAAACGTAACGCCTCATAAAAATTCAAACCATACCTCCACTATCATGCAGTTGCCTTACACTGATGTTTCCCTGCTTGTTAATAAGGTCAGTTGTGACTTCAGTCATCTCTTTCCTCAGGTGAAGCCTTCCCTGCAGCGAGGGGGAAGTTCAGCTTCTTTACACAACAGCACCATGAGAAACACCATCTTCCAGCTCATGATCCACACGTTAGACCCTTTAGGAGAGGGTGAGTATGCCACGATTGACCAAGTGATTGATAACTTTATATCTTCCTGTGATGAGTGATACTAAAAATGGATTAGCAAAGAGTTACAAAACAAAGTCAGCACTCAGTCCACATTGATACTCAGCAGATAGATACTCACCTCAAGTCTTTGGAGGGTTATCTTTGAAGAACTACAGTGAAATATGAAAAAATCTAAGTGCATAGCAGCCATTCTATGATGATTGAGTCTGTTTAAATGTAGGCTACTTGTTGAAATAATGGGCTGGTACTTTCCAAATGTTAAATTGCTGCTAAGGAAGTCCATTGTTGTTTATCTCATAATTTGTTCCCTTGTGTCCTCACCTCCTGGTTTGCTTATCTTGCATGCAACCTTGCATTGTACTGCTGCACAATGAGCAGCCCGAGTGGGCTTTAAAACCTTTTCTAGCAATCCCTGAATTCTCCAAGACAGTCTGACAGCAGCCCGTTCATTTCTGACGGCCACTCTCACAACCATTCATCTGAGATGCCATATATATCTCAGAACAGAAATACACGCTAAAACTTTAAAAATAAAACAGATTAAACTTCTGTTTAGGGTTAGAGTAAGGGTTAACATAAGGGTTAGGTTACCAAAAGTTAAAAGTCCTAAACCTGACCTGCAAAACCTGATTACAAAATGTTTAATAAAGCTACGCAACAAGTGTAGCTTACATAGCTCCATTAGCTGTGCAAGCTACATAGTTAACATAGCTATGAAGCTAATGTAGCTAAAGCTAAGATCACAAAGCAGCTACATGGCTTTTTTCTCTATGTAGCTACATTCTCTATGTGGCTCTATTTGCTGAAGCTATCGTTACTTAAGCAATGCTAGCTCACTTATATAATTTATTACGTAGCTAGTATAGTTATGTTAGCTTTAGCTAAAGCTAACAAAGCTAAGGTGAGCCAGCATTCATGCAAACTACTTCTAAAATGGGTCAACCTTTTTTTTTTAAATCCTGGTTTAGTCGTCTGATCTTTTTCTAAATGTATTTATGTAACGTTTCTTAGTCCCTAATGTTTGCAGTGTGGCTGTCGTGAATGTAACTGCCAGACTTTGTTTATGATTAAAGTTGAATTTAAAAAAAACCCTGAAAAAACGTAAAATAGAGCACTTTCTTCCTGAGATATACAGTGTCTCAGATGAATGGTCTGTGAGAGTGGCCCATCAGCAATGTGCTCTGCTGCCAGACCCCTCTCAAATTCTATGTTCTTTTGAGATCCCAGCTGTCAATAAGATGTGTTAAAGCAACATAATTTACATGTTACATTCCTACTTACATAAACAATGATACTGCCACACAGAAAGACAAACAAGGACTCTTCAGGAGGAGTCAAATGTTTTATATAATATGGTCAATATTGTAAGAGTTAAAGGAGAATTTTTTGTTTAAAGTTTGAAGCGCTGTGATCAAAACATCAGAATGAATAATAAAATGATGCTCTATCTTGATCTGTATTGCGTGGTTGTCATTATAGACCATTGCCATTGATCATTCTTGCTGGAGGACGCTGCTTTCAAAGAGACATTGGCTAGAAAGAAAAAAGGCAGATCCTTGCATCCTTTATGACAGTGTATGTGTCCAGCAGGAAAAAAAGATGTGGATTTCATGTGCAGAATGATAGGATTTCATTTAAGAGTGAGTTTGATCTTATCTTATTCTGCACAGTGGTTTCTGTGAGTCCGCTCCATGCTGCAGGAAAAACTATGATCGTTTTGATCCTAAAATTCTTGTGTACTACTCTATGTTTACCAATGAAAGTACAAAGTAAAAGTACATTTATTGTTATTTCATGACAGTTGTTAATCACAGATTCTTGCTTGTTTGATTGTTCATAGGAAAATTTAAGGATAAGGCTGAGAGTCTGAGTAATGTGGCTAGACGGACAGCAGGGAGAAAAACTCAGGACAAAAGTCAAGGTAATTGGAGAGAGAGTCTGAAAGCTGATTCACATCAAATATAAATCCTTTAGAATCTGAGCCAAGTGAGTCAAAATAGATCTGTGACAGCAGGAAGATTAACTGTCCATGCTGAATGTCCTTCTTTGTGATAACACAAGCTTCTTTAAATAGTGACTTAGCCGTCACTTTATGTCGTACTGTTGGTTTTTGCCCTTTTGTAAAGTATAAAGTGTGTATTGGATGTAGATAGTTCATTGAAAAAGTGACAGCACGAGCAAAATGTGAAAAATTTTGGAGACTCTATTCACAGATGCTGGGGGAGGAACTGAGCCGACCAAAGAGCCAGATAGTGCCCCAGCTGCAGGAAAAGAGAAGCAGGAGCAGCCAGAGGACAAGAAGGTACTCTCCAACCACATCCTGATGGTTGTCAAAAAGCCCAGGAGTCAGTCTTTGATACCTGTCTATGTAAGAGACCATGAACAGAGCAGAAACTTCAGACAGATGGCCTCTTCTTCTTTGTTATCTCTCTTTTGTCATCCATTGTGATATCTTCAGGAGGATGAGCCAGGAGGAGGTAGTGAGGATGGCAGAGAAGATTCAGATGACTCTGACAGTGAGGATGGTGACGATGATGATGACAGTGATGACGACAGCGATGAGTCCAGTGAAAGTGAAGATGAGGAGGAGAAAGAAGAAGAACCTCTGTCTTTAGACTGGCCTGAAACACCGATTAAACAGGCCACCTACCTCCTCCTGCTACCCATAATCTTCCCTCTCTGGCTCACAGTTCCAGATGTCCGCAACCAGGTAAAGACCCAGGCTCACACCTCTGCTATCAGCTGTGGTGTTTTAAAGTCTGTGAAGGAAAACCAAAATCTGGTCACAAACACACCATGCTAGGAAACTGGAGTGGTTTGGCTGCAAACCAGGTGGTGCTGTCTCTTTCAGGACAGAAATACATGCTAAAACTTTCAAAATAAAATCAAAATTAAACTTCCATACAGGGTTAGGGTAAGGGTTACGATAATGGTTAGGATACCAAAAGTTAAAAGTAAAAAAAAAAAAAAAAAAAAAAAAAAAATTGCAAAACAGTTGCAACACTTACTTCTAACACAGCAAACATAGCTTACGTAGCTTTGTTAGCTGTGTAAGCTACGTAGAAAACAGAGCTACATAAGCGTAGATAAAGCTAAGCTCACAAAGCAGATATGTAAGCTACACCACTATGCTATCTATGTAGCTACATTAGCTTTAGCTATATTTGTGATTTATTGATGATTTCAATGCATGTGTGTTGGATCAGTAGCATTTGTGCTAGTGTCTTGGCTAACATTTCTTCATTTTGGAGCTGAAATGTGTGTAAAGAAATTATTGTGTTCTGATGTTCAAATTACTTATTTGTGCCACCTTTTAACCCTTTATATCACTGTTTCAGCCAATTAATTTAACATTTAAACATTGAAATTTGTCACTTTTTAACTGTTTTTCATCATTTTCCTGCCAATTTTTGCCCCCTTTTTTTGGCTTTTCTCAAACCAGTTTTTGCCACTTTTATCCAGTTTTTGCCACTCTGTTAAAACTTTTCACAACATTTTGATCATTTTAAACTTTTTTTTTTTTTTTTTGCCAATTTCCACCTTTATTTATTTTCATGGTTATTTAGTTATTTTCACTATAGAGCTAATTCAGTTCTCTCTACTTTATTGTCCTTTATTTATTGACACTGTGACGTTTGTGCAGATTATTACAGAGCGATGAAGTCTGACATTACTTTCCAAATGGTTTAGTCAGTGTGCCAATCCACATTGTTAAAATTACAAAATAATAATAATGAGAATAACAAAAAAGTTAAATCTGTTTTCAGAGAAGCCATTTGTTCCTTTGATAAGAGAGGGTATTTTTTAGGATACATATAAAATATGGTTATCACAGGTTATTTTTACAATGGAATGCAATTTTCTTGGCCTTCATGGGCCCCCAATTTGGCTGGGCCCCAGAAAGCTCTCCCCTTTATTCCCCCTCATGGGAGTCCTTGGGCTAGGCTATGCTATTC
Organism: Cheilinus undulatus; assembly: GCF_018320785.1. Taxonomy (NCBI): domain Eukaryota; kingdom Metazoa; phylum Chordata; class Actinopteri; order Labriformes; family Labridae; genus Cheilinus; species Cheilinus undulatus. Next base: position 22,984,533 of record NC_054873.1, on the reverse strand, counting down.
CATACAGGGCTTAAATGACACATTTAAAAAAATAAGGTTTCTGTGGCAGATTAGGAGAAAGGAAAAATCTCAGATTCTGAATTTGATTCTAGCATAAATGGCTCAAACATGCTGGCTGGACAGGACCAGTGAAGCAGCAAGTCTTAAAATCATAATGAACAAGTCATGAAAGAAAATTCCCCCCTGTTTAGCATGTACCTATAAAAACATGAATAATTCCACCCTATTTTCTAATTTAGGCTGTATGAATGTGTTTATTTCTGCTGAGGAAGATGATGTTCTAGCACGGGGTGTGACTCATGGGGAACTGTAGCTTTGCACGTCTACTCTGGCTTTTATTTTAAACCCGCAAGATTGTAGCTTGGTCAAGAGAAGCAAGTCTTCCCTACCAGCCAGCATGACTTGGATGCATTCAGCAGGCATGCCCGCCGCATCCCATAGCAGAGATTACTGCTCATTTTATCAGGATTTTGAACTTGTTTCCATAAACTTTGCAGTTTTTCTTTACTCAGATTTGGCCTGGTGATTAGTAACATGCTGTTCTATAAACTCAAAATACATATTTCTCATTGCTTCAATTTAAAGCCTGTAGTATTGTATTAATCGTAGTTACTCACTTTGTCCAACAGAAATCCAGAAAGTTCTTTGTGTTTACCTTTCTGGGCTCCATTTTTTGGATTGCAGTCTTCTCCTACCTCATGGTGTGGTGGGCCCATCAGGTCAGTTAAAGTAACACTGGAAGCTGAGGACACATGACTACAATTTTGCAATATTTTTATTCATACTATGTTAAACTCATACAAACATAGAATGTTTTTGAGAAAAATCTAGTGTCCCCAGAACAGTTACGGGAAAAATGAATAATTTCCATCTCTGTAGCTTCCTCTACTCTTAGCGTTGTTTGTCCCTCCAGGTTGGTGAGACTATTGGCATCTCAGAGGAGATTATGGGTCTGACAATCCTGGCTGCAGGGACGTCTATCCCTGACCTCATCACCAGTGTGATTGTGGCACGTAAAGGCCTCGGGGACATGGCTGTGTCCAGCTCTGTGGGCAGTAACATCTTCGACATCACTGTGGGGTGAGTTTATAGTGTCATGATGAGTGAAAGAAATGTTGATTCGTGCCTAGTTGGTAGATTTTCATTCAGTCTAATTTGTCTCTGTGTATTTCTTCAGTCTTCCGGTCCCATGGCTCCTGTACTCATCTTTTCATGGTTTTGCTCCAGTGGCTGTCAGCAGCAATGGACTCTTCTGTGCTATTGTGCTTCTCTTCATCATGCTCCTCTTTGTCATCATCTCCATTGCATCCTGCAAGTGGAGTATGAATAAGGCTCTGGGTTTCACCATGTTCCTGCTCTACTTTATCTTCCTGGTGCTCAGTGTGATGCTGGAGGATCGCATCATTATCTGCCCTGTGTCCATCTGAACTTGCGAGGCTCTCCTAGGCAGGGATTCTGTCCTCTTCTGACCTGAAGCACAACTGTTTGCCCTAATATGTGCTCATCTTATAAACACTGAGAAGCTACAGTATCTACCAGTGCTTGTGTTTGCTACATCAGGAGACAAAATGTACTAACACATCTTCTAGCACCACTTAGTTTTATTATATTGAAGATTTTTTCTTATTTCTTAGATTATGCAAGAAGATGCAAAACTTTTTTTTAATAATAGAATTTGACAGATTTTAAGACCAACAGGGATATAAATATACTTGTGCTGTTTACAAAACAGCCAGGAATTGTAGGGCATGTAGCATTCTGAACGATTGAATGAATGTTTTATTTCGGTTACATACATGATGACAAAAACAAGCCTCAAATAAGATCATTTTACATCAAATTTGTCAGTCAGTAACTGAAAAAGGAATAGGCTGAAGCCAGTGGCTTATTTTAGCCTGTCCTTAGGCTGAAATACAAAATCATTTTTAAGTTTACTAATGTAAATTTGTACATTATATAAGTATGAACATGTACAAACAACTAATTTCTAATTAACAAAGAGATCCCAAAGCAGGGGCCAAAAGAAGGACTGGCCACCTTAAAAAAATCTAAACTCTGATTTGCTAGTTGCTTTGACAGGAATTGGACCTGACTCAATGCATTCTTTACACTTTAGCATTTGCTAGTACTTAAACTGGGACTTTGGACACATTTCTACTTTTATGTTTGTAAAGGATACGATTATTTTAATGTTGCAACTCTGTTTCTGTAACTAAGTCTTAAAAATTTACACAGTAGTAAAGCATCTCTACAGTTCTTTAAGGGCTGATGTCCATTAGCAGCATTTTTTTTTTTTTTGCTTTAGTGGCTCCCATTTTCCATACATAACCAATGTTTTTCAGGGTTTTCACGTCACTTGGCATCAGCTGACTATTATTACTGTGTATCACTGTCCTGATCATCATTCTCTCCCAAAATAAAGAAGGGGAGGGACTCCCATCAACTTTGATTGTCAACAACAATGGTACCACAGAAGAAACTAATTTGACACGTCTTCATGAGCGGACAACTTTTAGGTCTAGTGCTGCTGCATACACCAGGACATGATGTCTTTACCTTTTTACTTTTTTATGAACAAAAGAAAATAGAGGCACACAGAAGATTAAAATCTGGTGACAACAGTACCAATACATCCGTTACCTACCAGATCAAATCACAATACAGATTTTGATGCTTCATTTTGGTATCCCACCACCCCAAACAAAAGGCAAAAAGAGCATGAACATCTTTTTAGTGTTTTGCTGTACACCCATTTCCTTTTCTTATCCTTTTTTCTACTAGCATCTTTTAAAAATATTTCACTGAATCATTTATACTGACACAGCTTTTATTTTCCCTGTGACTTTCGACACACAGGCCAGGGCTAATCTGAGAAGAAAATGTGGCCCTGGCATTTCTTGGTCCAAATCCGCCATTTACCCCAGTCAAACATGACATAACTACATGGTGCAGTGTAAAAGCGTTTAAAGAAGGCTCATGACTTGAAAAAGCACTATACAAGCTCAAGTCCATTTACTGTTCATTCATGTCCCAATAGGTCTAGCAGATCAATTTCCTAAACTTCTACAAAACTGATAAGTTAAAAGGCACAGCAATATCAAATGATGTGTATTCACTCTTTTACTGCCAGAGGTGAACATGGTAGTACAATTAAAAAGTTATTTATTTCTGTTTAGGTATAATCACCATTTAAAAAGTATTGATTTAACCCTATTAAACATAGACCTAAACATACACCCAACGGTAAATTCCTATGTAGTTACATTTTGTAAACTAGCAAAAGTAAGTACCAGTGCACACCTCTTTGAAAGCGCAGTCGTGAGCAGGGCCACTGCAAATAGAAAGCATCAATAAACACTAATGAGCCATCATGTTAACAGAGTGGATATACTGTAAATGGAGGTAGAAAGGGAGCATATACGCTATTAATTTGTATGTTTAAGTATGCTTTTCATTCTTCAGGTCTCCCCTTAATAAGTCAGAGCTCCAGTTTGGTCCCCCCCAAATTAAAATATCATGCAAGGCAAAGTCCCGAGCCTGCAAATAGGCACTGACATCCATAGAATAAACATGTTTATTCATAAATAAAGCAAACTTTAGACTCAGCCAGGGAATAAATTTGATTCTTTTTTATATTAAAAAATCATACAAATAAGTATCAGTGTTACAAATGATAAATAATGCATCATAAACATTGTTTAAATTGACAAGTCGAGTAAACAACAGGTAGACATCAAGTGATGTTTTGGTCATCAGTGCTTTTTTTTTAACTAATGAGGTGAATAGAATGCAGATATACATGCTGTGAGGCTGGTGTTTATTCCAGCCTTGTCTTGTTCAGCACTGACACGAGTTACTGTGATGAAGTCTAAAAATACACTGCAGAGCTTCATCACATCCAGGCAGGATTTTGTCAGTTTATAGTGAAAGACAATAGAAACACAGTGAACCATCACACTCATGTGAAGGTGGGTTTGAATCAGGGCAGGTCCAAGCTTTTGTTTTTCCTTAACACCTTTGACATTAAGTCTACTCAGTGCAAACAGATTTCAAAATGTTATTTTCTGCTCTGTATGTCACATTTATAGTGCATTGTTGTCCAAACCATACAGTGAAGATAAAAAAATAATAATACAAAACACAAGAATTATACTCTGTACAGAATTATTTGTTCTTTTCTGTTTCAACTGAGTAATTTCTCTATTAAAAATGTGTTGTTTAATCCATAAGAAAACATTGTTTCTTAGTATTTATTTATCTATCATTAGTTTGATTTTTCTGTTTTGCAGAAATCCATCCTTGGTGGTCCCATATAACACATGACTCCTCAGATTAAAAAGGTATTGCTTAAAAAATCTTGAAACAAATCATAAGAGTATTATTCCCTTTTGTGTTTTTCTTACATTTTCCTTAAAATATGTGCCTATACATGAATCGAGAACTCCCTTTTGACTCATGAAAATCATGTTATTTAATTGTTTTAATCAGTAAATTGTATTTAGGCATACAAGCATTACTCTGGGCAGTGCACAGGGTTCAGACGGGGAGGAATGTCTTTGCTTTCATTCACTGCATGTCATGGACATATTCGACAGGACAGTTTGTCCTGCAGCTGTCAAATAAAAATTCACTTGAGCAAAGGCTGCGGGATCGCAGGGTTATGTAAATGAGAACCAACGGCAAAAACTCATCCTACCAAAGTGCTTCATAAAAACGTGAAGGACTAAAAGCAAGTACTTATTTTACACACACTCAACAACAGTCTTAAAAAGGTCACCAGGACCACTGAGGAATTTCAACAGACTTACTTTACATATTTGACTCACAGCTTTGACAGAAACAAAGTCATAAAATAGACTGTATAATAACTATACAAACATCTTACCATAATTATACTGAAAATACAGTGAATATTCTCATATTCACAAACACAAGGCCTGTCACCTCATGCCTCTCAGCTCTAACAGTATACAAGAAACTCATGGCAGTCGCTTATCGTTGAGTGTTATTTTCCTACTGTGCTTCATAGCTATGTGCTCCAATCAGGTGAGCTGGTCCTGAGTGTGGGGAGTCTGAGTCCAAAAAATAAAGATAAAGCAGCAGTGTCTGAGGCTGAAAGAAAAATAACTTGGTAGAAGTAGAAGAGAAACAGTTCACAGACAGGGCTCCCCAAAAGTTCTCCTGCACTCCATGACTCCTGCTCCTGGGGGGCGGTCACAGTTGTGTGTCAGTTTGACCAGGTTGGGGGTGAGGCGGTCATATGCAAGCTTGTACTCCCTGTCGAAAGCATCTGCAAAAAAATTAAAGCAAAAGTAAGCAACAATGTCAGTGAGTGTCACAGCTAGTACTTTCTACTTTAAATTCATTTGACAGCAGGACAAATTGAGCATATAGCATTAGCTCAGGCAGGCCACAAAGTCAGGCACTGCTATCAATTTGAGATCAGCAGATCTTATGCAAGCCCACATCAGCTGACAGCCAGCTGATTCGCTCTAACACTCTGCAAGCTGCTTTTTGCATCCCTCCTCCACCCCAGCTCGAAATGTTAGAAAAGTTGCCATAAGGGATTCAAAGGCATGGCTAGTATCAACAGGACAGCACAATGGCTAGCTTCAAGAGGAAAACAATCGGTGTATAAACACGTTTACTTGCTGATACCAATACCAATGCATTTCCAATACTGATATCGGATTGGAACAACTCAACTTATGACAATGCCTTTTTATAATTTTTAATGTTAAAGATTAACAGAAGCTTAAAGAAATTAACACATTTAAATGTTTGTTAAACAAGTGTAACCACTTTTTGAGAAGTTGCTATCAAAAGACAAACCAGTAGAAAATACACGCACAGGGGAATGCCATCGGGTGTGAGGATCACTAGTGGACTCTTGGTGCCTTACATTTTAAAAAATCCCATGAAAGTGCCCTTTTTGATGCCCTATCAGAGATGGTTAAGTGCCCTCCTACTGGGCCACGGTGCCTTTCAAGTGGAAAATACATGATAGAGTTCCCTCTAGGATGCACTCGCAGTGGGTAAAGCTTGGCAAAATGCACTGTGGGATGCCCTTCCACTAGCCAAAACATGGTGAAAGCATCTTCCGAGGTGCCCTCTCATTAGACAAAATGTGATAAAATGCCCTTTCCGTCTCTGACCAAGCTCCTCAAAAAAACATGTCACCAGTGCCTTTAGCAGAGTGCCCATTCTCCAACTTGAAGCTTTTATTCTTGACCAGGGTTTTGAACTATTTCACTTTAATGTATGACAGCTTTTTTCATGTCGCACCTACAGAAGATGTAATTTTTATTAATTTTGCCCCTGTCAAGTTTGCGACTGGTAAGGATATTTGGATTCAAATCAACTATTGGAGAAATTAAATTTTGCCCTGCAAATGATGTGATCATCTGTTCTACAGGATTTATATTTAGGACACCAGTCTGTCTTAAACCTTTTTTCAGCAATCCATCCATCCATAGGTTTTGGAAAATCTCATGCTGAAGAGACAAATGTTAATAGAAAAAGTTCATTTACTAATATTGACTGACACTTACTGATATTGATGTTGTGTTTCCCCAAAGCCACCAGTGCCAGGAACAATAAATCTCGATACAGACTCCTTAAAAAGACAAAAAAAAAAAAAAAGTAATACAGTCCATTCACAACATCATCTTTTACATATGTTTAAACAATGTTTCTGTTTCCTCACCTTTGTCTTTTAAAGCCCAGCTCTGGCCCCAGCAGCTGGATGATTTGGCTCATGGGCTGATAGACATCACTCTTCTTAATGCTCCTCACAAAGCCCTGCAGCAGCTCCACTGTGAAGAGCTGCCCTTCTTCACACAGCCCTGAGCGAACCAGTGAGTTAGCACCTGCACACAGCCAGAGATAAAAGTCACCCCGATCAAAGACTCATTCATCCCCATCCCTGAAAATTTACTCTGAAGGGTTTGCCTTGATAAGAGTTGCATGACTAAAAAGAATCCTGAACTGAATTATGCATGATCTTGTTACTTCATATGCATTATTTAATTTGCATGTAATTATTTGACCTTGATCAAAGTTGCCAATGTTACCAGCAGAATATAATTTGTGGAAGTAATTTAACTATTAAATTATGGTGGAGAGCTTACAGTGAGTGTTCCATAAGACATAGCAGGGCTGGACTTTGTCTTGGTGCAGCTTCAGATTGTCCCACATGATCCTAACAAGAACCTGCTTACTGTCCTCAGAGGAGACGCTCTGTGGAGTCTGCAGGGAGGAAAACAAGAGGGTGATCACATCCTCAATCTGGGGTTAATAACACATTCAGATGAGAAAAAGTTGGTTAAATTTATTGATTCCATGTCTTTGTATCCTGGAAAGCCTCATTACACCATATCATTAATTGTTTTAGTTAAAGCGAGGTGTTCCCAAATAGTTCAGTGTTTATCTATGTAATGTTTGTGCTTTCACTGATCTGGCAATATACTTTTTAAACAACCACTAGGAGGCACTAAAGTAACAGTTTTAACTCTACACAGAGGAGGTTTAAAGAAATCATCAGTGTTTTTAGAAATGCACAAATTACCTCCATCCTGAAAGTAACCCCATTAAACCATAGTGTATCAACCTAACTAAGTCTCAATAAAGTTGTCATGTATTTCCTCAAAAACAGAGGTGTTAACAGGTGCATCTTTACCTGGTCCCCATTGTTACAATGCTGGGAGGCCAGGATCAAAGCCGGCAGGTTACTCTGCAGCTCCAGCCTTCTGAAGTACCACACTAAGTTCCAGAAGACGATCGGGTGTTGGTCGACAATACTAGGTGAGGAAATAGCCTGGTCCCCCTCATTTACAAGGAGGCTCTCCAGCTCCTTCCACAGAACCAGAGGGCTCAGGTAGGGCACTGTCATGGGAGCGGAGGCTGGTGCTGGGGTGGGATTAGCCTGCCCGGTGTTAGCGCTGCCCTGCTGCTCCTGCAGGCGAGCCTCAGATGATTCAGCTGCACAGTCTGCTGCAGACATTTTGGCCTCTGAATTGAGTGCCACCAACGTGTCCTCGTCTGAAACCGGATTAGTTTCTTGAGAAGACCTGAGGGGAGACACAGAGAAGATCTCTTTAAAGAGGCCACAGGGATAAAAGATTTCCTGTCTGAGCGTGGGTTAGTGTGTGTCAGTACAGAGATACCAAGACGGAATAAAAATAGAAACTGTAACATCAGAAAGTAACACATTTCAATACAATCTCTAGAAATAATGACCTTATGTTATTATTTTGCACCTTAAGTTGTGAATAAACACTGTGGTCATGCTGTATTGGTGTGACTAACTAGAGCATTTACCTCCTTTGTGGCCTCAGGTCTTTGATTTCCACATTGAGGAAAGGCAGGAAGGCCGTGCCGCAGAAAGGACAAGTGCTGTTGAGATTCGAGTCATTGGCTGTCCACCCTGCCATAATCTCCTCATCATACACCAGACAGTCACACGTTTTACAAAGTGAACAACTCGACATCTGCACCTAAACCAGGGGATGAGAGGGAATAAATCAGTTTGATCATGATGATTCAACTCTTCACAAAAGGGATTTCTCAGTATGAGTATCTTACCTCTATGGTGTAATTGGGAGCAGGTTGGAAGCGTTTGGTATCTGGGGAGGAATCAGGTGTGTGAGGAGTTTTTGACGGAAGTGCCAAACCACCTGGATCAGAAGAGGATTAAACAATTAAACACACAAGTCTCAGCCAAGGTTTAACACACCTATCAAAGCTATAAATATCTGCAAAATCAGACAGCATGTTGTGTTTTCTCTCCAGCGCAGGTGCTCGTGTCCTGGGAGTTTGCATGTGAACGTGCATGCACGTGTGTTTGTGTTCATGATAACGTTTAACACAGGGACTTTACGTGGCTGAGCGCAGTGAAGCCCACACGATGAATCAGTCCTCATGCCTGCTGGCCTAGTTTCCCAGAGAACAAGACCTGACGCTCTTCATCACCTAGCTCTTCTCTTCCTCTAAATTTAGACTGTCAAGAAGTGTGTTTGCTGGGGACTGAAACACAGCAGTGGTTAAACAGCACTTTAATGAGCACAGCTGTATGCCCACAGAGATGTTTTTAGAGGGATAGCAAACTTTTTAATACAAATGCACTGCTCTATTACACCATATACAAGAAAATTCAATATAACACAAAATTAAGAGGCTATTTATAGACTTGCTCTTATGTAATATCATCCTCTTATTGCCTTTTCATCTTCTTTTCTCCGTTTTATCTTATTACATTCTTTATTCTTCTTCTTTCTGCTGTGTTTTCCAAGAATTATCAATATCTTGCATTGCTATAGCTTTGAGGTGTTTCTTTTCTTATATTATGTCTTTATTAATGCTCTTATTTCTCTGTTTTAATTTTCCTTTATATTCCTATCATTACTTGTATTGTTCTTATTTAGTCTTACCTTATTTACTGCTTTTCATTTCTTTTACACCTTTCTATATCTCTTCTGTCTTTATTCGTGCTTCTTTTCTTTGTAATTATCCTTTCTTTTATTTTTGCCTCTAATTGCTTTTGTACTTGATCTTCTTAGTCTTGATTCATGTTGATCTGTTCATTGGTTGCTTGGGTTTTTATTATTTTTGATATATTAATTATTAATTGACTGATTGCGATAAACAAAGATCTACAAGTAGTGCATTAAATTTTTTTCAAACCTGCGTTTAATTACATGCTTTATTGTCCCTTCCAATACACTTCCATTAAGACACAGCAGCACCTCTCTGCAGCAACAGTGATGTAAATTAAGTTCACTATTGATCCTTAATTTCTCACTTCCCATAAAAAAACCTGACAGACAGCCCAGTGGACAAGTCAAAAGTCTTCTGTGCCTTGTGCTATCAAACACTTACCATTTTACAGGAAGTCAATTACCCTTACTTTAAGACAGTAGAAAAATCCAAAATGACACAAAACAGTTTTAAATGCAAAATAGTGGAATTTTAAAATATAATAAAAAAATGGATGTGATTGATCCCGATCAATACCCAAAAGTCTGAGATAATTCACGATCAATATTTTTAAATGTAGACCGCCATAGTTTAAATATGTTTTTTTAAGGGTGGTGGTTCTGTGTTTGGGCTTTAATGCTTTGTCTTTCTGCTTTAATGCTATCAAAAATAAAAATTATAAGAGACTGGAAATAAGGGGAGAAAGAGTGGAGGGGAAGACATGCACCATATATATATATATATATATATATATATATATAGATATAGATATAGATATAGATAGATAGATAGATAGATAGATAGATAGATAGATAGATAGATATGAATCAATAATAATAATAATAATACTACAAAACAAAAATAAGATACCACATTTTTTTAAAGATACCATATTAAAAAAGTCATCCTTACTTAAACAGTGTTCCTAACACAGATGGACTCAATAATGTAACTAACCAGAGAAGGAATTGTGTCTGAACACTCTGTTTGGGGTGCTGGGGCTGCCCAGGTTGGTGTGACCCACAACAGGGCTCCTCCTGAACCGGGACACGCCGCCATGCTGGGGGGAGGTGAAGCCATCTGGGTCCAGACAGGAGTCATTATCAAGCAGCGAGGAGCAGTCTGCCTCCCCTGAAGTCATCGAGGAAACACTGATCCGGTCACAGTTTGTATCCTGTAACAGGGGATGATTATATCATTTATTTCACCATCAGTGTCTGTTTTTAGAACCAGTAAAGAAGAACGTCTGCTCTACAAACCTGTGTTAATGAAGTCTGAGAGGACAGACGAGAGTAGAGACGGCTTGCCTTCTCAGCGACACCCTTCCCTGCTGAGATGACGCTGCTCTTAAAGATGTCCAGAGTGGGAGTAAACAATGAGTCCATGGAGAATGATGAGTTGGAGGGCGTAGGTGATGAAGGGGACACCAGGGAGGAAGGCCTTTCTCTGTCTTTGGTAGAGACGCCAAGAGGAAGAGACGGTGACGGCCTCAGCCTCTCCTTGGATTTAACTGGCAGTGGGAGGTGTGTGTTGGATCGGAGCAGGACGGAGGGTCGTGGGGAGGTGTGAGGAGAAGAGGAGGTGCGAAACAAAGGGCTTGAAGGGTTCTGCAGGTCCATGCTGGGAGTGCGGCTGCTCAGGGGGCTGCTGCCATTGTTCATGTACATCTCGATCTCTTCAGCGAGGTTGCGGCGGGCCGAGGGTATGCCGCTGCCCTCCTTATCACACTCCTGTACCACACGGGTTGCCAAAAGCGACAGGGGATCAAACCCCCTTTCAATACCTGTCCTCCTTACTGTTCCAGCACTGCAGCTGACGCTCCTCTCTCTGTGTGCTGGCTGTCTCTCTGATTTACTGCTGTCCTCCAGCACACATTTCTGTTTGTCAGTCTCTGTCTCCTCTTCTTCCACTCCATGCAGTCTCTCAGCAGAGAGGTAAGGCTGCTTTGTTGAGCCAAGATGAGGGACGGTAAGACGTAGACTTCCACCGGACAAGTCCAGAGATTTTGGCCTCTCTGTCTTTGGCAGAACGTCACGCAGAATGACTTCACTGGGAGGACTGGGGACCAGCCTGTTGTCATTGCCTATAAAAAAAACAAAAAAGGCAGGACATTTAGGGGGAGTTTTTAGCTAGAATTGAAACAGACTCAAGTAAAACTGATGATTCTTTCTGATCTATAACAGCAAACCTAACCACAAGAGAGAAAATTATTCATTCCTATGAAGATGTCTTACTTGCCCCTCATCTCTGCTGCAGGGTCGGTGTCAGATTGTCTCAATTAACATATTTTTACAGCTATTTTTAATGTTGGACATTAAAAAATAAGGGCCTGTGTCCACAGCCAGTGCATTAAGTACTGGCAGCACTCTTTTTCAAAACAAAGCCAAAGTAGTCCAGGGATTTTAGTGCTCAGTGCCCTGGGTGGGAAAATGCTCTCTTTTTTTTTTTTTTGCTGCATTCTCAGTTAATAACAGTTCAACTTTTTGAACAGCACCGCGTCCGTTAATATCACATCTCCCTCACTGGTCTTTCAAAAACAAGGAGGAGCAGGACTTTTAATGATGAAGGAAAAGAAACTGATCTGACTCGTCTTTCAAAGCTCAAGTTTCCAGCTCCAGTTTTCAGCTTCTGCCTGTCAGTACATTGTTTCCATGATTTCTTGGTGATAATTCCTTTTAAAAGGAAATATGAAGTGCATGAGCCATTCAAAAATGGCACTACAGATACTTATGAAGGATTAAACTGCTAATTCTCGTGTTTTTTCTTTTAAATATGAGTCTATTTCAAGTGGCACAGCTTTCCTTGACTTTACAGTAGAAATCATCCCATGCAATGTTATACTCAGCCAATCAAATCCTTTGCTCAGACAGAGGAGCAGTGACAGGAGAGTTTTAAGAGGGATAAACAGAGTGAGTCAGTGACAGAAGAGACGGTTTGATAATGAAAAGAAGGTGGAGGAAAATAGAGCTTTTCTTCAAAAACCAACAGACTATTAAATGTTCATTCTCCCTCACACTACTGGCGGTTTAGTAGGTTTTAGTACTGCAACCGTTATTAATGTGGCAGTGCCAAATGTCAATAGAAGAAAAAGCACACGTCTTCAGGCAATAATCCTGACTCACATCTGAGGACACAGAAAATAAACTAACAACCCAATATGACTGATCCATCAGAATCCTCACACAATTACTTCAGTAACCAACAATGTTACACTGATTTTAGATCAACACTAAAATGCTGTCTGGCACAGGAAGTTCCTCGTCACTCTTTGAGCTCAGATTATAAAAATTTACAAGAAGAACTGAACATTGTTATGCTCATTGCATGAGAAAGCGTGAGACTAAGAAAATGAGTGAGGGAAGAAGCTGTTAGGTGGTTTCATATTCCTTTTTTAAAAAATATTTTGTTTGAAACCATTTTCAAGCCTACAGAATACCAAAATAGAAAGGTGTCTTATTTTATTGTTATTATCTTAATATTATTTTGTTAAAAATATCCCCAACTTCATAAAATATCTTATTTTGAGCTATTACACTTTAATTACTTTATGATTTTTGCTTTTTAAAAAATGTGATCAATTATTTTTCACAGAGAGAATTAGAACTAAAGGCCTGACTTCATATAAAGGCCTGGTACCTTCTACAATTTTGTAAATAAAGCCACCGGTCTTTATGTGAGGATTCACAGTAAATCTATATCTATATATGGAAATGAAACAAAATTGTGCATTATGAGAAATGTGCAATATTTGGTTTGTTGTCTGTGTCTGTCATTGGCACATTCTTCTTTGTGTAATACCCTTTTTGTAAAGTTAACTCTATCACAACCTTTAACAGTAAGTAACTCACTCAATTTTTTGTGAAGTTTAAAAAACAAATTACAGGTATTTTCAAGGATTCTCCAGACTTTATTGAAAGAACCCCAGGCAATGCTGGATCTTTAACCTATCTTTCATGACAATAATGGAGACATTTCCCCAACCGTGGGATAATTAAAGGTTCACCACATCTTCCACACCAACATTTAAGCGTAACCTTGGGGCAAAAAGGAAATTAAACAGCTGTATGGTTTCTAAAAGGACACCTGTTATTCTGAGAATAAAGCTGTTTTGTATTATATCCCCTAAACCCGATAAAATTAAGGCTCTGATGAAACACCACAACTCTTACTGAGGACTACTTACCATAACAGCTGGAACAGGGATTGGTTCTGACACGCTACGTTGTTACTTGTAACCCAATTTAAGACAAATCCTGTCATGCAAACGACAACCTGCTTACATAACCCCTTCATCCATCTACAGAATCTGGTTCTAAAAAAGCAGCTAAATATAACAGCAAATGGACGGGCAGCACAGCACACCCACACTGCAATGTGATACCCTGGCTTTTAAAGAGAGAGCGTTTTGTTTCACTGCCTGTAAGCTTTGATTTACTCCTGCAGAAAAGGCAAGAAAGCGTCAAAGATTAGAGATAGAGCCTGATCTATAACTCACTGGACTGTCTCAGCCCTTTGTCCTCCACCACTGATGTGCTGTCACTCTCCCTGCTGCACATCCTCTCCTCTTCTTTGGACAGGGAGTCGTAGCCTTGGTCTGACTGTCCACCTGAAAGAGATAAAAAGCTTAACTCTCCTGAAAAATGAGAAACTAATGTTTTTTACTTTTCTAGAGAGGGATGAGTGACTAAAAAGGCATTTAGTCTCCATCGATGCTTTGTAAGAAACAACTGATCTCACAGCTATTCTACAGCAGAGTGGTGACATACCCTACAGCTTACAACATGCAAAGCTCCCAGAATAGAAAGGCAAGAGAGTCTTTGTCTCTGCATCATATTCACAAGGTCAGAGCTAAACTCCTCCACTGTGATTTATTTTGTTCTCACAGAAATTCTGCTCTACTCGACTGTAAACTCCGCTCAGGGATAAAAGAAGCTGAGAGCTGGATATAAATTTATGATATGGTTGGCGTTAGCTGAAATCTTTTCATAGATCACCTTAACTCCTGGGGATTTAACTTTCCTCTATCAGCAGTGCATTTTCAAAATGTAAAGCCCAGTTCTGGCCAAAGATTTGCAAAACAGTGTCACCATTTTAGATCATTGCAGGGGACATTTGCAGCTGTTTGAACTGTGCCATTGCAACATCAATCAAGCCAGGAGATGCGATTCTGTTTGTCAGCTAGCAAACAGCTGGAGGTGGAAAACACATAAATGTGGAATGAGAGATTGAAACCTTGTTTTGATTAACTTCAAACACTAAGAAATATTGGTATAAAGCAGAATATTCTGTTAGAAAAAAAAATGCTGTAAATTTCGGAGATACATGGCAGCTATCTTTTTGTTTTGTTTTTTTACTTTTCACACAGAAACTTTAGCCCAATAATAAACTCTCCTGCCCTCTCAGCTGTGCATATAAGCAGGACGTGCAGCACTACAGAAGCAAATACAAAAGAAATTCAAGTAGCTGAATATGGCAGTGGCAAAACATTGTTTTAGCCTGTACCTTAGTGGTTACAAGACTCAGTTAGCAAAGCATTTTTCTGTTTATATGTGCTGTGAAATTGCACTGCCATGCATCAATGGTAGTAATAAGAAAAAAACATGCAGCATCTTTATTGAAGAGAATTAGTGATGAATCACTTTCATACAGGAGTCATACAGCCTAATGTTCAGCACAGTCCTTGTAGAGAAACATTATCACCCCAGCTGCAGTGGTTTGAAGTGGTAGTCGCAAGCAGTCGTGAGTTTGACTCATTTCATTGTGAATCTTTGGCCCCGACTGGGCTGAAGACAACAAAAGAAGTATTGCCATGTCTTTTTCAGTCAAAGCTTTTTTAAAGATTTCTGCAAAAGTTAAAGAAAAATTTGCATTGGGCTTATAATCTTCATCCAGGGGGCCAAATGCAGCCCACAATCCATTTTTGACTGGCCTGAAGCAATTTCTTCAAATTGAATTGTATATAGCCCACATTAAAACATGAAGCTTGTGCTGGACTGTATTGTACTTATTAGTTTCGGCACAAGGCAGTGCTACTATCTTTTTTTAAAGAAAAAAAAAACATGTTGAGAAGAAGAATTTGTTGTCTTTTTTACTATATCGGGACAACGATGTAAATGGCAAACATGTTGGCAAACAAAATATAAAAGAATCTTGATTTATAACACTCTGATGTATTATTGCAGAGAAAAAAATTACCCATTATTGGAGGCCTAGGATTTCCACTTTATTTTGAAATGATATCAAAAAGGTATTAATGTAATTTGACATCTAACAAGTATTGTGTCAACCCCACTTTAGACTTTTATTGGCAGTATTTAATGTGCAGATCACAATTATGTCAAAACTATCTATTTGGCTGTGGAATCATATACATAAACAAGTTAATGTTCTGTGAATCGTGCTGTTATGGCGTTCTGAAGTTGGAAAATCCAATTAGACAAATTTCAAAAGGTGCAGCATTAGTGACAAAGAGAGTGTAACAGCTTGAGGAAGAAAGAAGCTGAGCTTTTGGCTTCTTACCTGTGCTAAATCCATCATCACTGGAGTCCATTTTAGTGAAGTCTGTGTCGATGGAGGTGCGCTCAGCCGAGTCATTAGCACTGTCCAAGCTGCCATGACTGACTGTGTCAAGATCACTGCCGTCTGAAGGAAGATAAGAGAGAGGAGAGAGGATCAGAGGAGCAAAAACCAAAAAAAAAAGACTGAGTATGAAAGAGATCATAACACCAGCTGGTATAAAATCACTACATAAACACCCAGTGCTGTAATTCTTATCAGCAACAGGAATGCCACACATTGGACAATGAAGGATGCAAAAGTGCAAAAAGATTTCAAGATCTGACTTCTGTGTCAAATTTGATCTCAAAGTAGAACAGTGGGAGGCTTAATGATAAAGTTTAATTGCATATCTTGATTTAAGAAAAGGTAAATCTAACAAGAATTATATGACAAAACATATAAATCATTCTGCTCTACACAGTCATGTTGCCACATCTGTTTTGTATCAAATTCTCTATGCAGGTAAATGACCTCAATGTAGACGGCATCACAGCATACAGAACATGGTGCAGAGCATAATGTTTCCTCAGACCTTCCTACATATGCCATTATGGTAATGAGAGTCTCACTGGGCCATTATGGGAGTTAGGGAGCGACATCAAGAGCGACCTGTGTGCTGAGACTGCCGGGGAGGAAAACCCTCTTCCCTCTGTTTAATTAGTGTCATTAAATAAAAGAGAGTTGGGAATGATGTGAAGCTGGAGTCGGGGTAAACCTTGTTATGAGACCAGAAGAGAAGCCTTGAAGAAACAGCCACTCTTGCTGGGTCAGACTCATTTATACTTCTATTCATGAAGAACCACAGGAGGTTAGGAAACACTCTACTTTCAGTCTGTCATTCACTGAATCATTGCACCACTGGAAAGTTACTACAGCTAAATAATCTAAAAAAACTGCAGACCTGACCTACTTTGATTCTGTGTTTAAGTAATTACAGGCCTTCAAACATGGGCATTATTTTAATACTTAACATACAATATTAAACAATGTTTTTGTATGACAAACTGGAGCAGATGACTCATGTGTCTCCTGTTTGTAATCTTTAAAATACATGATTACCCTGTTTCAGATAAGTAAGTGTTTCCACATTCTACAGATTAATAATAACATCACATTTTGATCTCTTTGAATATTTAGGAACATTTCTTTTCACTTGAGGCAGCAATGTGGTAGGTATATAAATATGTTTTGTATGTGACAATATTACTGTCTAAATGAATATTATCCGTGTAGTTTCAGCTGAAAGGTGGGCTTCTTAGTAAGGACTTTACCTGAAAGCTGAGGATCTCTGAGTGTAGTCTGTTTTCTCCCCGCCTGCTTGAACTGGAGCACTCCTAGGACCACGTTCCTCAGCTTTCCCCACAAAAAGTAGCCTCCTCTGGTAGTGGACGGCCATGTGCTCTCCAACACAGCCTGGACCAGCAAACATACACAGCAGTCAAACATTGTCGCACCTCTACTGAACCTTAAATTTAAGTTAGATGTGCTTGTTTTGTTGCTGTCTTGCATGAATGTACAGCATACACAAATAACACGCACCTTGTTGTAGTACCCATATGTGATAGCGTTGGGCTGAACTCCAGCTTTCTTCATCTCAAACAACACCCTGACTGCCAGGACAGGCTGGCTGTACTGACCACACAGCTGCAGCAACACACGGTAGCACACCTTTGACAGAAAACATCATATTAAGAATTTTTGATGAATTTTAATCAAACAATATAAATATGCAGAAATCTGTGTGGTTGTCTTACCTCATCTGGAGCTTGCAGCTTCTTGTCCTGCATCTTCCTCAGTATGTCATATGCTGTGCGCAGAGCCCGCACCTTAGAGTGGCTGGTACCGACGAACCCTGGCAGGCAGATAAACCACAGGCCATAGCAGTGGCGCAGCAGACACTTGGACCACATCTGCGGCATGGATGAATGGGTTTTGGCCATCCTTTGAGCTGACTTGATCTCCTGGGAAGGGATAACACGTGATGTGATTCAGCATGCTTTAGCAGCCATATTAGCTCTGTTTTTAATCTAAGCTTCCAATCTGAGATTATGGTCTTAAAATTAAAATATCTATAAATACTAGGCTCAGTGATAATCAATCTAACAGTGGGTTTAAGCTTTTTAATAAAGGTTTTAAAATTTAATAGAACTACCACCTATATGCCTCAGCAAGTTGAAAGCAAGTCTAATAGTGAATAAAAATGAAAGCTGGACTTGTTTCTGTGGTACCTCCAAGATCTAATCAGCTCCTCCTTGAGCCATGGTGGACATCTGTATGTAAATTTAGTTTTTGTTTTTAAATCACGGTACTTCTTTTGTGATTAATCAAGAGTTAGAAGTAAAAGATGATTATCCAGTTTTTTCTCTATTCATACAACTTACCTGTTTGGAGCGTCTGAAGATGGCTGTAGGGCTGGCCGGGCTGCTGTGGCGTGAAGCCATGCCTGCTGATGAAGAATTTGGCCCCTCCAGCGGCTCCAGAAGCTCAGCATTCAACACAGGGAACCCAGAGTAGCTGCAGAAATACATAATTCACTCATATATATGCCATGGCATAAATAAAAACAGACACCGATCCAGCAGAGAGGATTGAGAGAAAAGCATCACAGTCACCCTCAGCTTGAGCTCTGACATAAGAATCTAAAGGAGATGTGCTCTGGATTAAAAAAAAAGATATCACATAGCCCTGAAACAATAACAAAGTCTCTAAAAACTGAGACAATATTCACTATTTCACTCCTTTGGGAGCAGCGCTGTGGCAGAGAAGTGCCCTTGAACTGTTTGTCTATGAAGGGGTGAGTACAATAAAGAAATAGCTAGTCTTGTAGCTGTCATTCAGGGATATATCTGCAGTGTGGTACCTATAACATAATGGATGCTCCTCTCCTTCAGGCAATGGAGGAAGCTCTGGAGGGTTGACATAGACCGTGTGCTCACTGCGGTGTGATTCATCCAGCTCGATCAGTCTGGTTTCGTCTGGGCGTTCACTGTCCATCTGGTTAGTAAGAGAAACATGTACAGTCATCATCCCTCTGTTCTTTATTTTTGCTTCTTTGCTTTGCTATAAACACATACCCATGGATGCTAATGCAGCCTGGAGGCTCAGAGACTTCTGAAACTGTATGAGACCTCAATTCAGATCAGACTTGAGGGTCAGTGAGGACAAACAGATGTCAGTAATGAGTCTGTTTACATCAAAAATATGGCTGTGCCCCACTATCTAAAGAGTGCTGCCAAGGAAGCAGCTTGATCCCATGAATCCTCCAGGACCACATTAATCTAGGCTGCAGTGACCTGGACAAAATGAATGATGCTCCAGGGACCTGAAACCATTAAACTGTACCACTTTGGCGGCGATGCTTGATACTAAACTGCCACCTTTCTTTCAAATAATAAGTGCGGCCTCATCTAATGTTGGGAGAAAATTGCACAGAGCTCCACTCCTGTCTCAAAAGAGCAGAAGTATCACTCCTTTGTGCTGCACCATAAACCCCACATGATCTTTTTCAAGAGGAAATCATCGCTGAATATCTGTCTGGGTGATCATTAAAAGCCTGAAATGCTGACGTACAGTCATTCGGCTTATCTAAATCGATTACCAGCTTATCTCGGACATGAGCTTCACCAAAAACACTAATATTATGGCAGCGTTTGAATAGCTCTCCAGAGCTGCTGCTGCGTTACAGGGTTTGTTCCACTCAGCTGAGTGGATGATTCAGTCAACTGACTCCCTCTGACCTATTTGCCCCTGCTTCGATTGTGCTCAGTGTTTCTCTGCTTGTTGCCCTTCCTCTTACACCCACAGGGCCTTTCTCAATCACGCACTTGTTGTCAACCTCAGCAGCAGAGTGGATCAATGCTTCCACTTCCCAATAATAATGACCACAATGACCACTCATACAGAAGCTCGAACTGTTCATGCAGGATGTCTGACATCCTGATTTCACAAGTTTGCAAGAACAGAGGGTTGTTTTTGGACAGGAGGCGGATGTTTTGTGTGTTACAAAACATGTGTGGGCGGGTAGTGTTAATAAAAGCTGAATGATTCACTCAAAGTGAGCAAGATTTAATCCACTCTGATTGGATCTCAATTACAAAACTCATTCCATTTTGAAGAACAGGGATTATAGCCTCTGTTTTTGTATTTCTCCATCATTTCTTTATATTTTAGAGAAGCTTTTCGAATCAGAAAAGTGAGCAGAGTCAGCAAGCACAAATAATTTATCTCACTGTCTCTGTGTCACCTCAGAGTCTGTTCCAGTTCTGCAGAACATCTCCGTGTGGTTAATTTTAATGGAGCCAGGTTCAATAATGTAGATTGCTGACACACACTGACAGCTAATGCACATCCTCACATTCAAGCCCTTTGCTTTCCTGCACTTTTAGCTCCAAAGTAACTTTTCAGAGTCAGCACACACTCACTAAAACTCTGAGCTGAGTCATGCTCTAATAACAATGGAAAACACTTTGATTGAGATGAAATCTGATGCTTGCACTGCTTTAAAAGGGGGGGGGGGGGGGGCCCGAGTTCTGATTTCTTACCTTGCCTCCAGTGGTGAATAGCTATCAAGCAACAGCCATGATGACAAACAAAGCAGCAAAAAGAGAAAAAAGGCAGAAATTCAGAAAATGAAGAAGAAGAAAGACCAAATAAGACAACAGAGAAGCACTTTAAAAGGAATGAATGAAAAAGGACATTAGGGAGAAGAACTGCTTAGTGCTGATGTTAAAAGAGGCTTGAGGGAGATGCTGGGGTGTTAATTATCCCTTGTTTATTTCTATTAGTTCCTGTTATTTGCTTATTAGCTCTCAAATCAAGCCGTTAATAAGACATCTTGTTAGAGAGGGCAGCATGTGATTAATTTTTCCTTTAAAAGCCTCAGCCTTTGTTTCCTACCGGCAGGATGAGTTCACACAATATATTATTGGAGGATTTGTCCCTACACAGCGTTATGGTGCACTTCATCTGATAAATTGTCTCAGATCCCGAAAAATCCATAATAAAGATTGGTTCACAAACCTCACCTTATCAACACACTCATCGAAGAAAGCCAAGCTTGCATCTTTGTCACTGACAAAGGAGCACTCCTCTATGAAGCGGCTGAACATTTGAGTCTTGGTCATGAGGGAGTAAAACCTATGATTGGAGCGGTCTCGACTCTTTAGGAAGCCTGTGAAGCAAAACACATTATGTAAAGATGAGCATGACAAGTGGACATTAATACTAGATTACAAAACTCAGCATTCACCTTAAATGGTTTGAGAAGGCAGATTTAAAGGAAATGAATCCTGTGATATGAAACAAGTTGTTCTCTGCTTGCATAAGAGCATACAGATGTGCAGGAAAGCTGTGCTATTAATCATAGTGGTTTCTCTGACTTGTCATCCAGGCCTAATTTCCACAGAGGTTTAAGCTAAATCACCAGAGTCGTTACACGCAGTGATTTAGGCCAAACTTTAATGTGGCAGATCCCAGAACTGAACTCCCTGAACAACTACAGCACTACATCACATAAAGAAGCAGAAACACTCGGTCACTAGCTTTTTTTGTGATTAAATACAGCATAACAGAACATACTGAGGCCAAAGCGTACCTTGTATGTCAAACAGGGAGCTGGCATCAGTAGTCTTCTCAGAGGGGGCCTGTGTGATGGGCAGCAGGTAAGAGCGGTAGCCTCTAAGGATGGCGGCCATGAAGCGCAGAAAGGCCTCCTGAATCTCCAGCTCTAAAGTCTGAAGGCTCTTCCCTCCATTAAGCTCGCTGTCAGTCACAGTGTGCTCCATCTGCATGTCTTCACGGTTTAGCTGGCCACCTGAGAGCACACAGAAGTTCACATTAAAGCACATAAAGAATTTAACCGGGTATAATTTCTCATTAAGAGCAACAAAACCCCAAAACCCATTCTGACTGAAATAAAGAATTCAAGGAAGATAACATTCTCATTTTTGCTGCCAGGAAATATAGATAGTTACAATGGATTAGTGATAAGAGCCCTTCTGTTTAAGGATGGAGTAAAGTTGTAGTAAAACTGGTTCCCTTGAATATCTCACAAGCATTTCGCATGCAAAGAAAGATCAGCTTTACAAAGCCTGGGAGGCCTGTTTGAATTATATTGAACCTGGCCTTTTTGCCATTATTTTAAAAAGAGTTTCTTGAGCCTAGACTGTAACCTGTAAGTGTAAAACGGTTAATTGCCTGTATCTTTCTGTACAAGTGTGTCTACCTGAGCTGTTTTGTTTTAATTTGTTGGTATTGTGTACATTTGTTTATTAAAGGCACTTTTGCCTCAATACGTGTGTTAAAGCTAACCCATAAATAACTTCTTTAAAGCACTGGAAATCAACTTCAACTGTATAAAAAAAAAAATTTTAAAAAGAGCAAAACACCAGCCCCCTTACAGTGCAACTACAAGTTTAAGAGCTCCCCCTACTGACTGGCCAAAGAATAGGCCTTGGACTCCCCATGTTAACAAATGGGAAATGGGAAAAATTCAAAATTGAAATACACATCTAGGAATTTGTCTTAAAACCCTGATAAAGTCATGATGGTTTGTTATTCCAGTGCTGATTTATGCCAAAGTGTTCTTTTTTTTTTTTTTGAGAACTTGGTGGTTTGATGTGAAAAAGAGTGTACAAAGGGGAATAGGACGTGAAAGGGACAGGACTTATGCAGAATGCTAACACAAGAGCTGTTGAACCTTTTACCACCATAAGAGAGTGCTTCAGAGTGCTGCTGTGGACTGCAATGATTTCAGGGATTTTAGTGTTAACTTGTTAAGTCGGAGCGAATGTTTTGCTTGGTAAAAAAGCATGGCGTCAACTTCCTTGCCCCTGTAGCCAGGCCCCTTCTCTGCACATCATGGTGCAAATTGCTGTCACCAGGGGAATAATTCTGCGTCCCTTGCATGATGTTTGTTTACAACGTTGAGCATCTGAAGAGATAGAGATGCTTCATCCATATTTATGGATTTAAAATAGGGGTAAAACATGTATTACTTAAAACAAAAACACAAAAAAATCCAACTCTTAAAAACAACATTTGTGTTTAATTTCTTAATATATTGTTTGTGATTCAGGTTCCCAGGGTAAAAATAACCCCCTTAAAATTACAGCATTGCTTTTTTAGGCCAATCAAAATGGAGAAGGGTAGTATAAAACATCAAAGGTAAATGTTAACCAGACATAATCAAAGCGCTTCTTTTCCAGGCTGAGGTTCGTTTCATCAATGTTTATCCATAACAGAGAAAATTATCCATGTAAGAGGAGGGAGATTGTTCCATTTCTGTTCTGCAGACACAGTTAAAAAAAATCTAAGATGAATGGCAAATGAGACTGGAAACTAAGTCAACATGAATTCTGGGAACCACAGTAAGTCACACCTTTATAGTGGATGTAGATGAGGTTTACCCAAATAGTCAAACATTCAATAATTAGTTTGAAAGAAGCTCATTTGACTGCTGACTCACAGTTGAACACCTGCTTATGAAATAAGGATGATTCCATTCCAGCTTTATGGGGGTGTTAAATGTCTAATTTACATAGATTTACCTTCTCTCTCCAACTAAATCATGACTCACAGCCTCTTAATCTACTTATTAATTCTTCTAATCAAATTCTGAAATTAACTCATGTATCTTTGACCCAATCTCTTTTGTGTGTCATGTGTAACAACATCATAGGGTCCCCATAATGCTGACTTAATAGGTGAAAAAGATCAATCATGTCTTATCATTGAAAAAAACTGTTTTTTTCCAAGTCTAAAGGAGAAATAGTTTAATAAAGTGGTTTGTCTCGTATGCTGCTAATGTGAATTCAGATCATAAAAGACATCTGAAATCCAACCAATCAGTTTCAGCTAAGTAAAACATTGGCTGGGGACACCCCTAGTGTATACCATTAAGAGTTCCACTCCATCAAGGAAATCTCCTGGGATGCTTTCAGCATTATACTTTGGTTTTATACAGAAATGTCAGCATCAATTGAGTTTCCCTGTAAAAGTGACTCTACAGTCTATATCAAGACTTAAACATAAATTATTCATGAAACCACAATAATACAGCATCAGACTGGACTCACCTTCAGTAAGCTGCTGATGTATCTTATTCAGAGTGTTCAGAAGATACTTGCAGGCTCTCCTGGGCAAGATTTTCCATGTTAAAGCCTTCTTGTCATCTTTTCTGAAAGCACACCACACCATATGGTTTTCGTTACATGGGGAGGATAATCAAGACACATTGCAAAGTGATATAAGAAGGAAGATGGATTCACAGAAATAAGGACTGACAATTTAATCTCCACAAAAAGCTTTTAAATGGATGTGGGACTCCAGCAGAACCCCAAATGTGAGTACTGTAAGAATAAATCACATTCCTGTTCTATCGTTACATAACAGATTCACACTGGAGGATACAGATAACACTGGGAAGAGCCTGTAAAAACCTTAACGGAGCAAAGATGACTTTAGGCTGGCTGTCTCAGAGTTAAAGGTGGCCATCTATCACAGAGCGGTTGTGGTTAGAGGTCACTTACTGAGAGATTGTGTTGGTGTCCAGATCCACACAGCTTATGTCAGCTGGGGGCACGTAGAGGTCAAAGTATCTGGAGTCAACACCCACGATGAAAGGACATGGCGCACTGAGCACATCAGCCAGTGCCAGCGGGCACAGAGGGATGTAAGGGCACGGCCAGTGGAAGGGAAATATCATCTGAAAAGGAGGAGACATTTATACATCAGTAAGATTGATTAAATTCACCCTTTTCCTTCAGTGTCGTGCTCAGAGTTGGAATATAGAATACTTTCATAACCTCATAATGTTGTGATCAAGGTATCAGGTAGGATCACTTCAGGATATTTGTTAAATTATTACCACACCACTGCTTCTTTCTTGATTAAAAAAAAACGTGAAAAGTCAATGTATAGTTAGAATAAGTAGTGAAATCTGGCCATATTACCATATAACCAATTCAGCCTCAGACAAACAACTAACGTTAGCTACTTCCTAGATAAAATTAGCAAGCTAGGAGTTAGCTGAAAGGTACAGTTACATTTAGCTCTTTACATGATACAACAGTAAGTGTGTATAAACTCCTTGCTAAATTCAGTAAAGTGATGCAGCATTAGCTAATGGGGTTTCTAGCCCAGTGCTAGTGGGACACAGAGGTGCTGTGGTAGGGCTGCGAGAGGTCAGTTACAATAGATATAAACTAGAAATAATACCAACAAAAGTTTGTACATATCTAAATCTTAATTGTAAGACTTTGCAAGTTTATGTATATTTAGTATTTAATGTGTAATTCCTGTACATTGAGAGGAAAGCTAACCAGAGTCAAAGTCCTTGTTGCATAAGCGGACTTGGCCAATAAAGCTTATTCTGATTTCAAGCCCGCTTTGGCCCAAGGACTACACCTCACCATGCACGCTGACTTCTCCAGACTCAGGAATACACCTCACATGCACATTTGCACTAATTGATCTACTAACTGTAACGTAAATTACTGTGGTAAAATGCCTCATCTCAGTTATTAGATGTTTATTTGGTCCACTTTCAAATCATATTTTCTTCTCTTGTAAACAGTGCTATGTAGCTGCAAGTTTTTGCACAGATTTTCTACTTGTATAAAGGCTTGTTTGTGTTCATCTACAAAGATTTACATTTTTTTGTCTTTAATTTTATATTCAACTTTTGGTTATAGGATAATTTTTAAGTTTACATTTAAGTATAATTTTTAATTTGGTAAATTTTTTCACCTCTGTGTAGAAGTTTGTGTAAATCATGTTTTGGTTAATATGAGGGGGGATGCTGAAATGTAGGGGATGTCTTACGTCGTGTTCATAAGCTGCTACTGGATACCTCGATCGTTCGTGCCTTCGATCTGTCAGTCTATCTATCTGTCTATCTATCATCGGTTCTTTTCTCAGCTGGTGTGTTGCTGAGTGGGGAAAGTCTGTTTGAAAGGTGAAGCGGCTGGTGATGATTCAAGTGGGTCTTCGTCTTTCAACTTTGCTTTCCCTGTACAGCACCGTAAACTATATTTAATGCATATACCATTATCGGTAGAGGACGGGGAGAAGCTGAACATCTGGCACACTGAGCAGGAGAAGCAGAAGCATACAGAGATGCCGAGGCTAAGCTAGGCTAAGCTGTTGTAAAAGAGGAAAGGGAGGCTAAGAGAAAAGCAGCTAAACCACGAGGATGCTTGTGTTAACTCTATGTAAGCCTAAACGCACAACAGCTGTAAAAAAAAAATAGTGATTAGTAGTAGTAAGAGTGAAAAATTTTACTTTAGCTCGATCAACGCTTAGAGAAACAACAACAGAGCAACCGCACAAAAGAGAAGTGACTCAATGTGCTCACCATTTGTCAGCACATCAGCTGTATTGGTGGATGGGGACATAAGGTGGCGCAAACTGAAGCAAAAACACAGCAATTTCGGATTTTATAGAAAATCCGTAAACATGGCCCGTAAACAAAGAAACAGAGAATTCCAACACTATAGCAGCATTCAAACATCCTGACACTGAAGTCAGAGAAAACTGGCTGCTTTGTAAATGACTCTAGCATTATGACCTATACATTGCATAAAAATCAAGGATGGCGGGAGACACTTAAGCAGTCTTTATTTCTCCTCTGCACTGAGAACTTTATCATTGTTTTTTTTTTTTCAGTTAAAGTGCCAACAGAATCAGTTTGCACAACAATTCAGGCATGCATACCCAGAACTAGATGAAAGTACTCATGGTGGAATAAATACACAGTGGAGCACCAACTCTGCCTACAGAAAACTTTCCTGACACATGCCAACTCACATACATTGACAAACCAATACCAGCTCATATTATTAGCTGCTGTCACTGCTGAGGTGTAGATATGTAAACATGGAACAGACTGAGAGCAGAAACATTTCTGTTGATGTCAACAGTAAGAGACACAGGATGTCAGCTTGGATTAAAGCTCTGCCTGTCACAACTCCCATGGTTGTGACTTTAATACAGGTTAAGACCATCTTTTCAGGAGTCATGATGAGGACTGGAAAAAAAAGGAGAGAATGAGTGACATACCGACACAAGTGCCTCTGTAACACTGGTGAGTACCGCTGGACGCAGGGAGTGGACCAGGATCTTGTGCTCTGTGACAGCAAGCACCAGCAGAGTGGCTGCATTCTTTGGGCCCAGATTTAACAGCAATGTGGAGAGGCTTCCACCACTATAACACAAAAACACACAATAATGTACATTTCTAATGGTTGCATTTTAAAAAGCAGAAAATCCACAATGTTTTTAGGATTGAACTTTGCATTTTTACAAAGTTTCTTACCTGAGAGGCAGGGGGGAGGAGACAGGCTGGCTCAGTATCAGACTGTCATGTGGAGACAGCTGTTGAAGACACACAGGGGTGAAATAGAGCATTAGTGGCTCAGTAAGATGAGGATTAAGTCATGACTTTTTAAGACATTTACGTCAAAACAACTTGAGAAAAGAAACAAATATGGCGTCATTACTTCATTTGTCAAATGTCACGTCTTAAATCACCTGCACTAGGATGCGTGGTCTCTGGGTGGAGGGGAATGGCACCGTTTGCATGAAGTGGGAGATGTGCCTATGAGTAAAAACATCATTACTTAGTAAAGAAGGACCAAGAATAGACCTGAATCTTTCAGAGTAACGGACATGCTTTAGCATAGAGAACTAGAGTCTGTAAAACATTCCTCACTTTTCAATAGGCAGGGCATGTGGTCCAGAGATGGAGTATCGGTAAAGAAAAGTGAGAAAGCTCCTGAAGGACTGGAAGAAGGGCCAGTGGGAGAGCAGACAGATGCTCTTGTTGTTGTAAACACTCCTGGTCCCATCAGGTCCCAGATCAGAACTTGGCAGGCCGAGCTGTGAGCGTTGACGCTCCGACAGGTTCTCCTCTGAGTAAGGCTCATAGAACTGAATGGCTGCCCCGTACACCTGCGAGGAAAAAGATCAATACAAGGTTGAAGAAGAATATCTAATACATGCACAAATCACACACACAAAGAAGTGATGCACTGATTAAAATTTCACAAAGACACAAATTACTGTAGTCAGAGAGCTATTGATGAGCCTAATCATGTAAGATGTTGTGGAGGCTACACTGGAGAGTTTCCATCATAAAAAATAAGCTCTATCATTCTCAGTCCTTTGAAGATGTTCTCCCCAAATAAGTAAACAACTCATTCCAGGCATGAAATGGCAGGAGACTGGTCTGCAGATTAGAGGTTGCATAGAAGGAGGAGCGAGCTCTGAAGCATTCAGCATTTAAAACTTATGCACCAGCCTGAGTGCTGCATGAGCTATCCATTATTCACAAGATGAGCCACTAAAAAAATCTTTTATGCTGCATTGCTTTCAAAGACTAACAGCCGTTTAGTATTCCTGCTACAGCCCTTAGACTATTTTAGATTCAAGTCAGAGTTTAGAAGTTGATTAAGATTGTCTGGTATTCTTAAAAATACATCTGCAGTTCATGAACAAGCTAATCCATAAGGGACACTAATAAGCAGAAAAGACAGAGGGGGTGGAAAAAATTAAGTAAGCAAGGAGGAATGATGTAGATTAAATATAGCAGGGCTTAGATGAGTGAACTTTTTTCAACAAAATCAGCATGTAGGTCTCTATGTCTTTACCAGTACAGAAAATGGAGCGCACAAAAAGACCAAATTGTACGTTGAAGAAAAAAGGGATGCTACATAGCAAAGTTTCAGGAAAAGGACCATACTTCAACAATGCCTTTCCCTGCTTTTCTGTAAATTCAAACCTGACCATCTCCTTCCCACTTGTTCTTGTATCCCCTCCCTCCAAGCCCTTTCCACTGTTTTTTCTCTCTACCCTATGCATAGGACCCTAAGAGGGGGTTTTTCTTGCCTGGTAGATACGGCTGATTCCCTAAACTTCCCCAAACCATCGCAAGCAAATATCTGAAACCACTGCTCAAAAGAATCCTCCCAAAATCATCAATAAATAATTGTCTAATCCCATCCTGTTGATGGTGTGGTCCTTGCTAGTGAAATTAAGTAACTAACTTCATGCAGTTTTACCTTTTCCCCAGACGCCCCCGTCAATACAAATGTGGAAAAAACAGGCAAAGAGTGTTTGGTGTGTGCTGGCCAGCACTCGATCGTAGCCCCCATGGGCAGGCAGAACATAGGCACTGACTCTGGCAGTGGGAAGGACTCATAGTCCTCTTCAGGGTACCTGCACAGCAGACCTGGACACGAATATCAACACAAAAGTCATGACTATCATATTTGGAGGATGGCTGTTCACCATTATGATGGTTTTCCTAAGGGGATCTGTCTGTTTAAAGGAAGTGCTTTCTAATTGGAAATCTTTAAATAATTAAAAAAAAATCTCATTCTAGCTTATGCTGCACTCTTTGCTTTAAACTTTTATTATCATGGGATGTTTCCAAAAACAACAAAAAATGTTGACAGAGTGATTTACAGGCTTTATAAATATGTCAATGAAACACGTATTCTATTAATCAAATTACTTGATTACTCTTTTTGAAGTTTTGCTTCGGAAACAGCTTGTGTCCACATCTTACCTGCTTTGTATGAGATTGTGTTTGCTTTAGCCAAAGACTTCTTATAACAAAGGTAAACAGAGGATCCCCACTGGAATGAAAGAAGAGACATAGACCGTCACAGATAAGTTACTGGTGTTAACACGTGAGCGGTACAGTTGTGTTCTCAGAGCTCTGTCCCACCATGCTGCTGTTGAGGTTCTTGTCCACCTTGCAGAAGGTGTGAGGGGGTGTCTCCCCCTTGCCAGGGATGATGATGCAGACATCGGTGACAGCCAGTGAAGTGTGGGGCTGGCTCTTTGGGGCACGGCGATAGGTGATGTAGATGCGTTGGGATGATGAACTGCTGATATTGGCAGGGCGTCCTGAGGGCGTTGTCTGGACTATGTGACATCCCGGCTTCAGCTTTTCTTTCCACTCATACAGAATCCTAAAATACAAGGTGACGTTAGAATGATGTGATCCTTTTTAAAAAAAACAGAAAGTCTCAAATATTACAAAAGAGATTTGATTCAATGAAAGATGTCATACTAGAGGATGTGTTTAAGAGCAGATTAAAGTGACCCAAGGCAGAGCAGTGATTAGTGGTGCTGGTTGAGTAAAGGGTCAGTGACTGCGGATTACTGCTTACCCAAGATCTGTCAGAGGAGGCTTATCTCTGCCTCGCTTGAAGCACAAGAAGATTTGCGGGCCCCTGAGGCTGGCTCCATTGAGCTCTGCAGACAAGCCTGAAGGGGTGCTTTCTACGCAGGTGAACCCTGGGGGTACCTCCTCGCCCAGGGAGCGGATCACCACAGCTACATCTGTGATGGGGGCTTTTGATTTCACTGACTTGGGGCCGGCATCATCAAGGTGGAGCTCTTCTTCTAGAGGCTTGGGCGAGTCGGTCAGGCCGGCAACCACGAAGTAGTCGGCTACACGGGGCCCTTTATCCTCCATCATTGCCCATTCCCAAACGCTGGGCTGAAAGTAGAAAAAAGGAGATGAGTTTAAACAAATTGCTGGATTTAGCTTTTGAAAAGGGGAATATTTTGGCATTTGCCATCAGGGAACACCCTGTTTGAATAGCTTAGGCCAGCTTAAATCATACTACCTTCAAAATCTATCTTGGAACATGCTATAATTGTTGTGTTAAACATGGGAGTACAACTCTGCAGCTTGTACATGGTACAAATATGTGCTGTAGTGAAGAAATAACAACATGTAATGAGAGCATCTGGAAGTGTTTAGCATGCATTCCTGACTGCAAAAACACCATATTTCACCAAGAAAAATGGGCGGGTTTAGGACTACTGACCTTGTCATATGCCATGACCGATTATGTAAAATAAAACACATGTCTTTGTAGGAAAAAAGGAAGAAAAGTTGTCACAAGGAAAGTTACAGGATTGTTCCTGAGGATTGGGGAATGCAGGGAGGGTGCAACGCAGTGCAGCAAAAAAGATTCTTCTGAAGTTTTAGTGAGGGAAATATTCAGACGACGTATATTCTGTGCTCAACAATGTTGGGGAAATGAAAAGAATTGACTGAGCGCCTGTGAGTCAGCTTGTTACAGCTTTATCGCAAAACATAGAGCCCTGCAAACCCCCTCAGTGCAGGGCCGGCTTATTGTGCTTCAGCTGAAGAGACTGTTTTATCTCTCTCAGCAGTTCCAGCACACTTACAGGCTAACTGATAAACAGCAGTCTATGATTTCCCCCACTGGTATATGACAGAGTTAGCATAAGGTTACTCCCCTTGTCCCTGCTGGACGTGTCAGAGAGAGGAATCATGGCACCAAAGAGCTGTGACCATATCTCAGCCTCTTATGACTTTGGCTTTAAAGCTGTTGGACAAGTGTGCCACTGGCCCCTCATGCGGCCAAGTAATGGGACAGACAGCTAAGCACTGCTAACAGGCTTAGCCCAACTGACTGCTAACACAAAAACATGGACAACAAACAATAAAGTTCTCCAGTGAAGCCATGCTGAGGGGATGAGTATGCTTCAACCTTCTGTCGCCAGCAGGAAAATCCTTGATTTATTTATCTAGATGATTTCTCTGCCTACTCTGCAATCAAAAACAATAATCCAAACAAATACATGTCATTTCACATAAAACTGTGCTCCATACATAAGTGAGAGTGGTCTTTTTAATAGTGACTCATCATCAAAAGGTTGCTGGTTGACTTTGGGTGTTTTAGTCTGTGGGTGTTTCTGAGTGTTTATGTCCAATGTTCCCTGATTAGCTGATGGCTGTTTTGATGCCAGTTATTCATGCTCTGCAGTGTTTGAGCCTTGTGGATAAACCCAGTGACTCAGCAAGTTAATCTGCAAAAAGATTTCTCCTTCTTTTGATCTCTTTCAAAGCTGGATTTTAATCATATGGACAAAATATGTTTTAAGCTGCACCACTTTGAAAAAACAGGGTTTGCTTTTTTCCATCTTTAGTTCCACTAAAATTTGGTTTAATGTGCACCAGTTTAGCTCAGCTGGTTGAGCAGGGACCCATACAAAGAGGTGACATTTTTGGCATGTTTTAAATCTCATACCTGACTCTGTTTGGTGCATGTCTTAAACTAATCTATCTCCTCATATCTCCTGGTTCTCTTCAGATGTCCTATCTGATAAAGGCAAAAAAATAGAGAATATTCCTTAAAAAAATGAAAAACTTAGAATTTTCTCTTTCATTTCTCTCACCACGAAAACTTTTTTAATTTTGAGGTTTAGTTACTGATAGAACAAAACATGCATAAGAAGTGATACTGATTAAGAGCAGACGATAAACGAGAGTAGCCAAAAGCAGATAGTGGTATCTACAAAATGTATTGCAACATGTGTTTATGTCAAGCTGATTTAAACTGTCTATATCTGAAAAGATCTGAGTTACTTTCTGTGTTATAGTTTCAATCATGGCTTGGTATACCACCATGATAAACAATGAAAAGCACTGATTCATTCTGCTTTAAAAGTCCTTTTATTTTGTCTTTAAAAAAAAGTTAAAATCCACCAATTTTCTAATGTTCTCTCACTATATACACACAGTATGCACTGCAGGATTGGTGCTATAGCATCTGATGGCATGGCAGATGTGTCATCAAATAAAGTTCAGGATTATATATAAAAATAATCTCCAGCTCCAACCATCATCACATCTACTGCATCTATTCCTCCCCCTCAACAGGAAGCAGAGGCCTAAAATTACATCTAATCCTCGCCATAGCAACAACATTAAAGCTGAGCGCTTAAGTGAAGACTGAACATTTCTCTCTCTGATGCTAAAAGAAGCAGGGAACATGTTCTTGCTACATACAGGTCCACTAATGGGCTGTGTCATTCGCACATATGGATTCTGTTTGAAGTTGAGTCCCTAAAACATCCTGAGGGTGAAATGTTTAAACAGTTGTATATCAATTAAAAAAAGTACAGGTACACCTCCTAGTCTTTTCATTGTGATAAAACAGAGATGTGATCTACTTATACTGCTTTGTTTTGGTTTTTTTCTTGTCTACAAAAACTTGTTCTCAAATCCTTTGAGACTGACTTCAGACACAGAAAGTCTATAAATAGATGGACCCGATTCACCCAGACTTGAGATTTTATTTTCCACATGATTTTCTACAATCTTCGAAGTCTCTCACCTGCTGTGTGCAATCTTGTGTTAGCTCAAGACTGGAAATGACTGAGTGAGTCACGGCCTCCTAGAAACTGAAATCTTTTCATTCACCACAGTTTTCTTCATAAAAGCAGCACAAATAAGGACATGGCGGATTTCCTCTTCTTTCCAGCTAACAAGACAGCTTCCCTTTTTTATTAACCACTATTGTTTTGTGAGTCACCTCCAACCGTCAGCACTGACAAAAATTCAGTAATTTGGTAACCACTAGTGCTATAATGTTCCCAGCATTTTAATGTCCCTCTCATGGATTAGCCAATTTTGATTTTTTTTCCCCCCCATCACTGTCTGAGAACATTCAACCTCACTTTTCTGTTAAGCTGTTCCCAGAACTTCATCTAAGTCAATTTCCCTGTTACAGAAGCACCACTGATTCATAGTGAAAATTCTGATTGACGCTTTCCCTTGCCATTTAACTAGGGATGCAAGATCTCTGATTTTTGCACGTATCCCATGTGCTGATATTTCCAAACCCATTTTTGCTGATACTGATGTATAAGTGATTCCCAACCCTGACTACACAAAAGTAATGCTCACCTAATAAGTTCAAACAACAGTACTTTCATACTAGAGGAGGGCAATTATTTTTGAATATTCAGTCATTAATCTTACAAAAGGTTAATGTGACTATGATCTCAAATTTCAACTGTATTTCTGTTATTACTTTTACCAGCAATAAATACAAAAAGCAAACTGTAGTATCTGGTGACACAACTCAGGTGCAAAGAAACTAACTTCGATTCTCTTAACTTGAAAAAAAAAAAGTTCAGTTCTTTAGGGATGCACAATATCACCAGCATGATACCAGTATTGGCAGCTATTAGCTAAAAAAGTAAAATACCGGTGTTGGCAGATTTGAAGACTTCTGCCAATATTTTGGCCATAAAAATCCACCTATATATCTGTAAATATTGGCTGTAAGAACAATAAGTAAGTAGAATTTTAGGCTAGACCAATTTCTATCGAAAAGCATATCCTTTATCACTCATTCATTCTTTCTATATGGCTGATATATCAGCTGTAAATATGAACAGAAGATATCAATAAATACCTTTTGAATAAAGATGCACTGATTGTGAAAATTACAAATGCTTCACATAACACAACACACAAAAGTTTATCTAACTGGTCACTTCTTGTGTCCTCGAAAAAATCTCTGTAAAAAGGACTGATATCGGCCGATACCAGTGTGAAACCAGTGCATCCCTCCTTGTTTTTTTGCTGAGATTTTTTTTTACTTTTATGCCTCCATTTGAAAAGAGGAAATGGGGAGGGGGGGCATGTACCAAACAACGCCAACACTGGGTAGACCAGCGTGCCAAGGTCCATAGCCACTGCACATGGGTGCCCACTCCACCCCTGCCAAACTGGCATCCTGCATGCCTACTTTTAAATGATCATCTACAGATATCAATTTTATGGTCAGGTGGAAAACCTTTAGAGGATAAACTAAAATCTTACTTCGCTGGATTTAACCAGGCACAGTCTGAATCAGCTTTTAAAGATGGAGCTCCCTGTAGATGATACTGCAAATACTGAAAGGTGTTTTGCTTTAAAGACTGAACTTTGCAATAATAAGTTCAAACTACTGTTCTTTATTAAATTCAAATCATTAAGGGAGTTGAAATATAACCCTTTCTCATTTCGAGCAATAAAAATAATTATGAATGTCCTACAACTTTATATAACATCAGGGAACATTTTGTCTCCTACATTTGCCCCAGCTGTCACAGGATTTTGTCAGTAACATGTGAACTCTAACCCTCTCCCTACAATGCATAATGTGGACTAAAATCCTTTGAACAACACAGTTGGGGTGTTGTAATGATGGCCCCAGAGACAGAGGCAGCCCTGCTGGATGGTCAGTCAGCCTGTGCCTGGATTAAAGGACTGTGTAACAACGGGGGGGCAGGGAGGCTGGGCAGTCTGATCTAGGGAGGGAACCACCAAAACATTTCACTCAGCATCTGCTCCCTCTTAAACACGAACACAGCCCTCAGCCTCATCAGCCATTTGCATTCCTTACGTTTGACAGGGGATACCCCTCCTGTTTGATGAGGAAACCACACACGACAAAACCCCCCCAGAAATACAGCACATGAAGGATGGAAATGTACTATGTGAAAGAAGAAGTATCAAAGAATCCTGAATGATAGCCTGCGGCGCGTGCAGTCCCTGCATTTGTATTGCAACAAGGTTGCATAAAGCCCTACAGAAAACACAACTGACCACAACGAGCATAATACTACACAGAGAGAGGGGTTTTCTCATGCCCACATCACAAGAAGCCATCTTATGGAGCATCTACTAGTACATGGGAGGCAACGAGATTCATGGGAGCCAGTGGGCGCTTCGTAAATATATTAAAGCTGCTCGGGCTGATGTTCACTAAAAGCATCATGCTTGCAATGCTTGCAGTAATAGCAAACCTGTGTTCAATGATGTTTGGTTCTCATCATTTACCATGAAACATTTCGATATTAATTCACAGCGTTGTTTGTATCGCTACAGCAACCATCGCAAAATAATCCCTAAGTCTACGAATATTAATACAAACACGATACCAACGTTAATTAGACAGACTGGGTGTGTTAGCAGCGCTTGTTTTTATTCACAATAAAAAATCTACTCACATCTCGGCACGATTCAAAGGTGATGTCGAATATTCAACCTTCGTCGAAAAACACGCTCCCACTCGTTGGTAAAAAAATATTCCTTAGTGTTTTATTCGTCGTTTGTCTTGGCTTTCCATAATTACCATGAAAAAATAATAATTAACAGTGCGGGTAGATGAATGCGAATAAACCGTGTAGTCCTGAGCAGCGCTTTATCCAGACCTGCGCGGTTCACGTGACTGATTACAAACCTCTCTGACGTCACTGATGACACTGGCAGCCGTGACAGAGGACCAACGTCTGAAGGTGTGAAGAAACATTGACAAATACACCGGCCAATAAAATCACACGACAGACCATGTTCATGCAGGGATATTGTCTATTTTATTTTTCTTCATAATGTCATTGCTATATTTATTATTTTATTCTAATTTATTTCAATAACTCATTTATTTATTTCAATACTACAGAGCGTTTAGCTTGGTGATAACGATGGTAACAACAGAAAAAATCCTGTTCGTATTTGTTTATTATATTTGTAACTGTTACAAAGGCCGATACTGTATAACTTTTATGCACTTTATTCATACGTTTGTTATTCTTGATATTTCATCTGATTCCAGCTTTACTGACTTTTTGGGGGTTTTGCTTATTTGATAAGGATATATCTAGGCTACTATCACGCGATAAAAATGAACAAAACCCACACATTTTAAACTCTAAAAGCAGTTAATGTTTGGCATTTTTGCCAAAGAAAACAGTTTAAATTGTTATTTAACTATCAGGGAGTGAAACACATTTTGATCAGGCTTTCTTTCTCCACACATAATAATAATAATTAAAATCATAATGAAAAAAACAAATGTAATGGCATGAGAAAAGCGTTACATGTCTTTGTAATGGAGTCCAAAAGTTTCTACAGCACCAGTTTAACCATAGTTTTCACAGTGGTAGCACATTTGATTTTACTGCCTTAAATCTTATACTATTTTAAATCATTGCATCCAAAAAATATAGAAAAAAAATAAAATTCTTAAACTATTTTTTAAATTTTTTATTTTTTTATCAATATGTATAATGATTTTTACAAAAACTTTTATTCAGCAACTAATTGTGCATGGTCTATTGATAAGTTACTTTAGGATTACCTTAAGTTGTGCTGCTGCAGATAATACATAATGATTTTTATGCAGCTAAAGATGAAACACTGGCTTAATTTTCTCTTTGGAGAGCAGCAGTGTCCAGACACAACACAGCCTTTTGTCTTGCCCTTTACTGCCCTTCTGTGGTGATTTCTGAGACATACACTTCAGTTAAAACATCTAAATGACCATATATGACTACCGGAAGAAAACCCTTGACAGCTTGGTTGTGTTCTTTATTTGTCCAAATTGCTGAGTCATTTTTCCTATGCCTATACCTTTACTGTCTTGAAAGTTCATCTACCTGTTTTGACAGTGTCGGCACAAAAAAATAGCATCAAATCATTCATTTTCGGTCTGTATTTCAGCAATAGTCTATAGCTGACGTGAGTTAATACAAGTTTTATTTGCTAAATTATCCTTTCTATTTACAGTGCCGCGGTCCTCCCTAAGACGCTTCCAGTTTAAGTGATGGGGACAAAGCCCAGAGTCCTCAGAAACACATCAAAAGCTGAGTCTGAGTCTTTTTTCATCTTTGTTTCCCTGGGCAGTTTTTCAGCACAGTGCAGCACTGGGGAGAGAGTAACAAAAAGAGGGAGTTTGGCAGTAATTTTTGAAGATAACTACTTCATTTGTGTGGCTCAGAGTGATAAAGTCTCACATAAGCTTGGGATAAAGTATAGAGTCATTTTCTTCTCAAAATGAGGTCTTTTAGAGTCATCCTTTTACTTACAATGGGAACAGAGGAATGAAATAAGTTCATGTTAAAAACTAGCAGGAGAAATGATAACACCAAGATTACAACATTAATGTACTACCCATAACATGCTGGAGTTTCCTCTATGGAGGTCATAACCTACTGTATGTCAGTGCATATTTTCATAATATTTCATATTATTCATTTTGAATTTTAAGTGCATCCTAATCCATTGTTCTGAGCATTTTTTATATGGCATCATTTGATTAGGAGAGGTTCTCCCAGATTGGTTCGTTCATATATTGATGGTGTTATGTAACAGCTTGTTCTCTCTCTTGACTGGTGTGTGTATTTGATTAGGCCAGATGAAGCACAGCTGTTGTGCAAGTAAGTAAATAAATAAATAAGATGACTATTATAGTCAGATACTTTG
Organism: Cheilinus undulatus; assembly: GCF_018320785.1. Classification (NCBI taxonomy): domain Eukaryota; kingdom Metazoa; phylum Chordata; class Actinopteri; order Labriformes; family Labridae; genus Cheilinus; species Cheilinus undulatus. Next base: position 22,946,414 of record NC_054873.1, on the reverse strand, counting down.
AGATTGCAAAAATGAGTGTAATTGCTTCATAAATGAGCCCCAAATGTAACAGTGAACAAAAAAAGCCTTTTTGCTGGTCAGTTGTGGCCTCTAACGAAAGCTATAGTCTGTCCATAGGTTACTGCTGATAACTGTATATAATAAAGCTATAGCTCTGTCATTACACACGTGTTCTGATCTCAGTGTATAGCTCAGCATGTATGCTACAGATCAAACACAGAGCAAACAGCTTCTGTAGGTGTTTCGCTGCATCAAATAAGAAGAGGAGCATGACGCCTGAGATAAAGGCCTGTCAAAAATACAACAACACAGCTGTCAACCCTCACTATCAGCATGTACATTTTTATCATACTGCTCATTTCAAAGGGGAAATAAAAGCCAACAATGAAATCTAAGGAGTGGCTGATTATTGTTTACAACAAACAGAAAAAATTCACTTAGCCTACCTTACAGAGAGGGAGGTGGTTTCACTGGAACAGAATCTTCTGTTTTTATTCAGGACATTCACCAGAAATGCAAAAAAAAGGGAAGAAGATGTGCTGTGGATTATTTCCAGCTTTGTATGAGATCAGTATGGTGAATATGTGTACTATTCTCAATGTTTTCAGTGTGAGACAGCCTGTTTCACAAGTTATGATTAAGTGATGTGGTTTTTGCTATATAGACAGAGATTCTGTCATTATTCTGCTGACAAATCCAGAAAAAGTTTAGTTTTGATGCTCAGTATACTTAGTATGAAAGACATAACATTTTGGCAGACATGTTCAGGTATCTTATTTTTAAAGGAAAATTATTTTCTAGGACTTTGCAAGGACATTTTTAGTGGAAATGTAGTTTGTATGATGGGAACACACCACATATATATTGTATGTACCTTTCTGAGGAAGTCTGATTGAAAAGAAATGCATTCTATAGCTTTAACAATGAAATCTTAGGCTGATAAATGATGAAAAATTGATCAGAATTTTGGTATTTGAATAAAACAAACACACCTACTGCTACGGATGATGGTTTGTACATGTATAACCTAATTTTTCCTGTTATTTCTTTCTAATCACCTTGTTTAATAATCTTTATTCCACAATATATTCAATTGTATGTCTTTTGGAGCAATTTGGATTATATTCTTAAAAATGCACTGTAAATCAAGCCTACAGGTGTTACCATGTGATGTGACGTGGTGTTTTAGTATACATTCTACTGTCCATAAACTTCATCAATATATGTCATGATCCCTCTCACAATTTAGCCCTTTAAATGACAATGTCATTGGTTTTGGGAAGCTTTTATATGAAATTAGGAGAATGTTAATATATTTTTTACAACAGCTCAAAAATTCCCAGAACATTACACTTTCCTGCTTGGCTTAAACATGGAGTTTTTGGGAAACTCAAAGTGGGCTTTCATGTGTTTTGCACTGAGGAGAGGCTTCCATCTAGCCACTCTGCCATAAAGCCCAGATCAGTGGAACTTTGTCCCACATCCACACAGGATCTCTGGAGCTCAGAATGATAATCGAGGTCTTGGTCACCTCTCTTAATAAGGCCCTTCTCCCCCGAATGCTCAGATTACCTGTAGAACCAGCTCTTAGGAGAGTCCTGGTCATGTCAAACTTATTCCATTTTATGGAGGCCACTGTGCTCTTGGGAACTTTCAGTGCGGCAGAAATGCTTTTGTAGTCTTCCCCAGATCTGAGCTCTCAATGCAGTTCTTTCAGTCTCGTGGCTTGGTGTTTGTTCTGATATTGTCAGTGGTGCGGCCTTCTATATAGAGAGGCTGGACCTTTCCAAATCACATCCAATCAATTTAATTTACCACAGGTGGACCCCAATCAAGGTGTAGTGACATATCAGCTTAGATTGAGAGAAATTAGAGGAACCTGAGCTAAATTCCAAGTGTTGTTTCATAAATTTGCCAACATTTATAAAAACTCTGTTTTCTCTTTGTCATGATAGGGTACGGAGTGTAGATAAATGAGAATAGAAAATTTTTTTTTTTTCAGCTGTAGCATCAGGCTGCAGTATAACACAACTAAAAAAAGGAACAGGGTCTGAATACTTCCCAAATGCTGTATGCCTCTAAATTTACAAACAATCATAATACATTTTGATTATCCATTAATAGTTCTTAGGAAGGACCTCTGGCCCCACAGTATGGGCCAAGCCCCATTATAAACAGTGGATCCTTACAGACTGTGTGGTAATGGCACACAGGCATATAAAAATCGCCATACATTATATAAATATGTTTGATTTATGGCAGGAGAACAGATATTATGGACATACACAAGTTAAACTTAGCCTGGATGCATGCGAAACTATTTAGATGTGAGGAGTTACTCTCAATGACACTCTTTTAGTTTAAATAAAACGAAAGCTTGTTTTAGTTAAAACTCAGGATTTATTTATTTACTTAAACTTTTAACCTTCTGTCAGTGTGTCAACCCCAGCGTCTCCAGCATATACGTGGCTTGGTTGCTGCTACAAATTTCAGGTATTGCCAGGTGTATATGAACGACTACTACCATGACGGTCGAAGAAAGTGTGAGTAATCATCTTGCCTTACCGTTTGTACAAGTCAATTTCCGGTTCGAACATTTTGCAAATAGAAAGGTCCCACCGAGATTTGAACTCGGATCGCTGGATTCAGAGTCCAGAGTGCTAACCATTACACCATGGAACCACTGTACATATTGTGGGACAAAAAAAATACCAAACCTTGGGAAAACATTGTTTTCATGGTGTATCAACGATTAATGAAAAAGAAAAGAACGATTCCCACAAGGCGAGATACTCACTATCAAAGTAATATTAGCCCGCTTCACCCTCTATCATACATGCACCTCACGATTTCCCCCTGGTGGCTGGTAGGGGAAACTGCAACGATGATCCATCAATGAGTCCTTTTTTATTTCTCCTCTTTACAATAATTCTTTGCAGCTATCTTTTGATTTCTATTAGAAGTTGGTATGTTAGCCTAATTTTAATCATCAGTTTAATAATGTAAGCTTAAAGCCAACGTTTGTGCAAGCAGTAGGAGTCATACAGTTAATAGAAAGGCTAGGGATTTACATGTATAAATAAACATTTATTCAGTGTCTATCATATAGTTGCTCACTTAGGCCATTTAACATACATTTTCCTGCATACATAAGATGTTTTTTTAATCCTGTTCCTGTAATAAGTGTATGTCACAGACTTACATTGTTAAAGGCTTCTGCTGTTTGTGTTAAAGCTATATTTTAGATGTGGTTTTAGGAGCAGTTGTAGGCACAGAGGAGGTGAAAATGATCAGTCAGTCTGGGATGAATACTGATTATGCATTAAGAATGGCTAAGTAAAGATCCAGGCTGTGGTCTGATGGATCCTCACACAGTTCCTGAGGCAGAACGTGACCACAATAAAGATCTGCAGCTGAGCTCTTCTTACCCACAGCAGCACTGTGCAGCTAAATGATACATGTCTCAATAAAAGCACTTTAACACTGAGTGCTGATTGAAGCCCTGCTGACAGTGATGGACTGGAACAATACAATCTCTAACAGAGGCACTTGGTCATGTGTCACTTACTTTGAAATTGTTTGATGTTCACTTAGTTTTTCCTCACCTCACATGACCCCTCCTCTCAGGCTCTGATGTCAGACTGAATAAAAAGTGACAGGATATCCAACAGCGTGTGGTCAGCATCCAGGTGCAGCCTCATGAGGATAAGCCCATGGAGGTGCAGCTCTGTCAGAGCATTTTGAGGTTGAGTCTTTTCCCAGTGGCAGATCCAGTGAAAATAGATTCAGCTTACAGACACAGGCTTAGTGCAGTAGACAGGATAATGCTGGAGGTCTGCATTATAAGGTAAAAGTCTCATCAGTTTACCTCAGCATTATTAAACCACAGGTTTTCAGTGAATGCATTGCATATGTGTAAATTATTCTGGATGGCTTTGTTTGGGTGTGCATAGTGGTGCAGTGGTTAGCACAAGGCATACCACAGTACAAATTTGAAAAAAAGTTAAAGACATTTACTTCATTTTCAAACTTTTTTGGGGAAAACATACAAATTCTGAATTTGATGCATGCACCATGTAACAAAAAGTTGGGACAGGGCAAAAAGAGACTACAAAAGTTGTTGCATGCTCAAAAACATCTGGAACATTCTACAGGAAAATCTCTCACACAGGTAGGATATGGCAAAAAGACGCAGTGTGGCTCTCTTCATTACCCTCTGTAATGAAGGTGAAGCCACGGGCAAGATATGGATCACCATATTTGCAAAGATCCAATGTTATCCTGCCACAAGCACAGCCTTAAGCAACATTTAGCAAAGTTAGAGTGGCAAGGAGAAACTACCTTACCAAGCAGGAACCTCGTTCAAAACCAGACTCATGTTGATCAGCCATCTACTGAAGCTGTGTTGAGGTGTTAAAGGGATAGAGGGAGATTTTTTTGTTTTAGTAATTATGATGTCTGGTGTAGATTCATGGTTAGTCTTATGTTTACTTTGAAGTACTCTCACAAAATAAGTCATGCTTTGGTAGCAGTCTATAACAGTATGCATTGATTTTATTTAATCTTACCACATCATTGGCCCCATCGTAGGGGTCCCACTTTGGGAACCATTGGGTTAGTTCTGTTGCCTCACAACGAGAAGCCTCCTGGTTCCTGGATATTAAAATGGTCAATTTTCTGGGTGTTTTCTGAAAGAAAACTGAAGACTATACCTACCTATTTCTTTGTATTTATGATTGTTTTCCTCTCTCCTAATGTTTGCTGTTCATTAGGTTTTTCTGTTTGGACTTTGCACATTTTCTCCTGAATGTGTGGATCCCTTAAAGGTACTCTGGCCTCCTCAAGGCTAAAACATTCTTGTTTGGTTCTACAGTGACTCCAGGTTGCCTGAAAGTGGGAGTATAAGTGTTTATTGCTGTAGCCTCTTAATGTAGGCTCTGCATGGTATCCACTTCTAAATAACAGAGGCAACCCCCGCCAAGCTCAGTTCAGTTAGAGAGCCTGTTTTTCAGTCCAACACTATAAAAACTATGGATGCACAGATACTGATACCAGTATTGGGGTAATGGTGCAAGCCTAAGTGCTTGTACTCAAAATCATAAAACACTGCAGATACTCTGTATCATTACAAAGCAAAGCATGATGTTTGCCTCTAGTTATGAGTGTGTAGTCAAAGTTTGAACCATGTCTGCAGTTTGTTGATATTTTAATATAAATGAGGGTGAAATGAGTAGAGAAGAATGGAAACTATGCACTAATAAATTGTCAAGAGGAGGGATGAAGAACATCTGATGAAAACAAAACAAACTTTCAAAACCTTTTGAGAACAGTGAAGGTATTATTAAGAGCTTATGTTTGTACTCAGTATCAGTGTGCATCCAATTACAAGTATTTGTACCTATCATTGGTCTGGAAAAATGTGGTATCCATGCATCCCTACACAAAACATAATTGATTAGCTAATGTTGCTTATTTCTGTTTGATCTTGACTTTAGTTTTTATCCATTTATGTAGTTTTTTTTTCTTTACTGCACTTTAATTTTCCTGCATTCGCTGGACTTCTCTTCTAGTTCAACCAATACTCAACACATTGTTGCATATTTGTAATCCTACGAATAAGTAGATTTGGTTATTTTGCAGATTTACATTATTCCCTGAGTTAGTTTATGTCACTGTGCTGAAGGTGGTGGCAGTGGTCAATGTCTATGGTTTGGTCTTTCCTTATTTTGTGTAACTGGATTTTCTTGTATTATATTCATAGTAATTACTTTCGCTTGTTTGAAGACATTTCAGTTTGAATTATACTAAGTTTACCAGTAGTTTGCTTAACAAAAACTGTTCCTCTTATTAAATGTGTTGACGATAACAATAACTGGGTCACTTTCACAAAGCTCAAAGTTTCAGACCCCACCGTATATGGTACTGCATCACTAATCTAAATAAATGTCTAAAAGTCAGGGATCATCACATCTTCTCTTTCTATTAATTTAAGTTTTACAATACAAAAAAAATACAATTTTAATCTGAGAATAAAACCATGATTAATTACAAATACAACTATTTGTCTGATAGCTCTAATCCAAAATCATCATTAAATGAAAAATTTTTAATCTTGCATTTTCTTATTGTAAGCTGTTATTAAACCAGGAGAATGCCAGTTTTACTGAGCAATCAAACATAAACCACTGATAGTGGAAAAGAAAAGAGGATAAGGATGTTTTTAGTCTTACTGCCAAGAGTAATTTTGTACTTCAAACTAAGAAGAAAGGGAAAACTAAGACTTCATCAAATAATAAGAGCTGCTAAGCTGGGAATGCCAAACTGGGCATAAATGAATGTGTGAAAATCTCCTTGAAGTGGTGCAGGAAAATCCATCCATTTTCAGTGGTTACAATATTTTGAATTAAACCGTATCTGTATTGATCAGTGCAGCGAGTCAGGGATCAAGAAAAACGATTCTGTCCTTATCACAGTGAGAGCTAAACAGTAACAGCAGAAATCACACCTGTATTTCAACATTAGTAGAGTGTCACACATTTCTTGTCTGATTTTGATCCAGCAGTTGCTTGATTTTCACACAGCTTGAACCATTTTCATCATGCAGACTTTGCCCTGACCTCTGATTTGTTCAAATAAGTCTGTTTTGTTGCTGGCTGGAGCTCTGGCCCCTCTGAGCTCAGGGGGATCACATCATTTATCTCAGTGTTGAGAGGATATTCAGAGTAAAAATCATACTTAAGCGCTGACCTCTCTGTAACACGACCTTGCTTCTCTTTCTCTCTGTTTGCATCTTGTCTGTTAAATTCTCAGCTGTCTGGCTCTGTGTCCTTTCACTGGGGTATCAGGGAGGCATGCCAGTTAGCGGGGGCAGCACATCCATCCATCTCTAAAACTCATGAAAATAAATCTCAGGTTTCAAAGACAGTATTATCATTTCAGCATCAAAATAAGATAGGCACATAGAAATTTAAGAACAGCTGTAACAGAGTGTGCTTGATGGTTAATAACTTAATGTTATAATGATTGACAAGAATAAAAGTGACCTCTTAAGTTTCTGTCTAATTCAGGAATGATGACTGTCCAGTGTATTGATCAGGACTTAAAGGCCTACACAATAGTAAAAACTGTGACAACCAACCCCGGTATCCCCTACAGCTGCTAACAATCATAGCATTGCTGATACTTAGTACAACATCACTCCCTCACCTGTGATATTGCTTTTTATAAAACAGCTACATAGCAAATGTAGTAGCATGAAAAGTGGTAAAGAAAAAAAAATACAATTTGCTATTTTTTCCCCATCAGCTTTAGCAGTCCCACCATGCAAGTGGTGTTGCTGGAGTTAACAGTCCCCTGGGAAGACAGGATTGAAGAGGCACAAAAGAGGAAAAGATCCAGATATGCATCTGTGTTAGCAGAGTGTCGAAGGCAGCGATCTCTACACCAAAAAGGCTCCTGTTGGCTCTGGAGCGGGGTGATGAGGGGTAGTAGTTGAACAAGTCGGGGCTCGATCAACCTCGGCCGGGTCACCTGGAAGAGGGTGTCTGATAAGAAGCCCAGGTCCATGACTGACGATGTGTCCAGATCGCACCATGAAATGAGCCTAAACATAGCAACAAGATTTTGTATATGCAAAATTTGACATAGAAGTTTCTGCGTACAATCCAATGGAGTTACGTGGTTTAGGCATGAGCTCTTTTGGATACTTTTTATTGCTTTAAAATTTGTAAAACTTACCAACAGATGTAGAGGGTGACCAATAGCACTAAATTATGAAAAAATCTAAAGTAATGAAAACTGGAGATACAAGGTTTTTGCCCAACAGTGACACCATGTAAAACAAATGTTTATCTTTGATTCATTTATGAACTTTGCCTGAAATATATTTAGCAACAATAAAGCCATGATTGTTTCCCATCATTATCAATCATATCTGGTAAAGGTCAGTGAACAGTGCTAGGTAGCTTTTCTCATTGTCTTTGAGTTTTACCTTCTTTAGATACACATTCAGATTTGTCAGGTGCATTTTTCATTATTATTTTTGACCCCCCCCCAAAGACACAGGACAACTCAGATTGTAACAATCTTTCAGTAAGGGAAATCCAGGTCATTAATTTGACTGAAGCAGGTTTCTGATGGCAGAATAGGCTTTTAATTTATAACTTATTTACCAAAACAACAAGCAGCATTGATATGACAGCAAAACCTTCCTCGGAGGAAAAACAGTCACATAAAATATGATCCACTGTCACCACACTGGTCAAAGATGGCGTAATGTCCAGCACTAATGAAACATTGTTGTCTGGGCATCGATTGTCAACATGTTATTGCTTCTACAGAGGGTGAAATGGGATTCACATAGTGAATGGATAAATTCAATTTTATATATATAAATAAGTTAGCCAGATACAAACAGAAAATACTTTAGGATTTGACTTTTTACATAAAGTTATCTCTCTGTAATGCTTCACTGGGTATTAGTGGGTTTTTCAATCAGTCAGATGAAACCTTATTTTCATTTTACAATCTGACAGTGAGGACATTTTTAAATAACTTCAAAAAACGGTTCACAAAATGACACTGATCATCTCACATTGAAGAAGATAAATTGTGTGTTATCTACATCTGTGGGTATCCATTGTCTGATCATGCTTATTTTTTTTTTAATTCTAGTGTCACATTGATAGAAAAGTCACCATTACTTGTATAAATAAATTAATAAATAAAGCTGTATAAATACTAAACATAAAAGGTCAAAGTAATCCCTTCTTAACACCCAATACTTAAAAAATGTAAACTAAGACATCTGCAAGATAAAAAGCTTTCACATAGAAAACAAACACAAGATCTGATCACTTCATCAGTGCGGGGAGAAAATCTTAAGACCTATACTGCATGTAAGTGTCTCATAGTGGTGCTATAATATGTGAACACTGGTGACCTGAAAACATCTGCAGACACATCAGGCCTCGTTTAGACTTAAAAGAAGCTACACACAGGGATCAACTGAGTTTTAACTGAGTGTGATCATTACTGGATAACAGTGAATAAAGGACTATTACAATATTCTAAAATGTGTCCATGCTTTAGCATACTTCTTCACCTTTTTCCATGTTCCATTTTTGGAAAAAAGTCCCTCATATTTTCATGAACTTTCAGAGTAATCGTCATCAGCTGCTCTGTGATCTACAGCTGCTGCACAGTGAAAATTCAGAGCTGATATCTGCATGGTGAGCTAAACCTCACCTGCTTTGAAATGATCGATGCTGCTATACATTCCTCCCTGTGGAGAAAATCCTTCCTGTTTAGTGAACATTATAAACACTCTGCTGCTCTTCAATAGTAAACCTGTATCACGGGCTGAAATGAGCGTAATGATAGCTCTCTCCCTGCTTATTTGGAATCACCATGTTCCACTTCAGGAGGTCCATAAAGAGGCCGTGCAGCAGTTAGAGTGATCAGTTTTTATAAGAAAATAAAACGGGTGAATGGTCGCTGGTGTGTGGGACACTCTTTCCTTCTCCCCTCCTTCCAAGAGTGCGAGTGAGGGAGTCACAGAGCGCAGGCTGTCTCTCCATCTTGACATCTCAGTATCTAATCACATGGAGACAGAGGGAGGGCCGTCGCTTAAACGCTGTCTGAACGTCGCCTGGATGCCAGCAGGCTGTCTGAGCCAGGTGGAGAGAGGGTATGTGGGCGTGTCCATCTAGAGCAGGGAGCTGGGGCTCTCTGGGGGAGGCGGGGGTGTGTGTGTGGGGCTGTGACGCATGGGGAGGATATCATAGTGACTAGGGATGTGGCTGCTGCGGGGGAGGTCGTAGGGATTCTGGGAGAAGCCGGTGGCCATTCCATTGGGTCCCTGCAGGACACTCACCGTTGGCTCTGTGAGTTTGGGAAAGGAGGAGAGGAAGGTGAGAAAGTGAAGAAACAGATTGACTGTGTTTACATGGACTTGTGTATCCCTATTTCTGAATTACTTTCATAGCCAAACACTAAAACATTCCCCAGATGACAAAAACTATTGAACAAATATAGAATAAATATTCTTATAAAGAATAAATATTCTTCATAGAATAAAGTGAATACGACTTCATATTTAGTTGCACTTCCTTGCTTGCAGTAACTGCATCAAGCATTTGACCCACTGACATTACCAAACTTTTGCAATCTTCTTTAGCAGGTAAAATGCATGCTTTATAGGGCTTAAGTCTGGAGATTGACTTGGCAAGTCTAAAACCTTCCACTTCTTGCTCCTGGTGAACTGTTGTTGTTTTGGCAGTGTGTTTGGGTTATTATCTTGCTGCATGATGAAGGATCTCCAAATCAGGCTGGTTGCATTTCTTTAAATTGGCAGACTAAGTGTTTCCATAGACTTCTGGGTTCATTTGGCTGCTGCCATCATGTGTTATATCATCAGTGAAGATTAATGAGCTGTCCCAGAAGTAGCCATACAAGCCCAAGCCATGACATTACCTCGACTGTTTCACAGAGCTTGTGTATTTGGGATCATGAGCATTTCCTTTCTCTCTTAAAACTTTGGACTTTCTATCACTGTAGTAGAGGTTAATTTTTGCCTCATTAGTCTCATCAACTTTGTCCATGAATTTCTGACCCCATTCTGCTTCAGGGGGATGAAGTTCCTCAGGGGCACTGGGACCGCCAGAATAAACAAACTTAGAGCATATTGTACTCAATAATATGACTCTTTGATTCTGTGGAAACAAGATTGTCTCTAAAGTCAGATTCCTGTGTAACAACTGTAATATAATGATGTGTATCAATTAGGACCTTTTCTTGCAAAAATATTCTAATTTTATTTTATAAGTTATATTTTTGGGACTTTGATTTTATAAATAATCTTACATTGTGAACTATGAACTTGAACTTGTTCATTTTGGTCTATGTAAGCTGAGCTTTGATATAGCTCATTTTAAACATAAATCTACACAACACTGGTAGATGGTCAGACTGGAGTGTTCATTCTTTCTTCTCCTGTTGTTGGAACGAGGTGGATACTATATCTGCTACATGATGTTGGCATTTAATAGTGCTAATTCACAGTGGTCTTATTTTTCTTAGATATTAAAATTACCATGGTTTGTGTTGGGAAAAATTAAACACAGTAATATACCTCAGCTGGAGGGAGCTTTGGGAAATGAAGGCAAGCAACATCAGCTTTGTCATCAGAGCCACCTACGATGTGCTCCCATCACCAAAGAACCTCCACCAGTGGTATGGTGAAGGTCCGACCTGCATCCTCTGCCCAAGTCCAGCATCTCTCAAGCACATCATGACCGGTTGCAAGCAGCACTTGAGATCAGAAGGAGTACAGCCAACTCCCTGCCCCTGAGAGCAAACAATACCATCAAGGCACCAGCATTCGTCAGGGAGGGACAGGAAAAGCCCAAACATCCTGCCACCAAGCCAGAAACTGGACAACTAGCCATGGCCCGTGACTGGAAGATGCTTGTGGACATTGGCCAACAGCTAGGCTTTCCACCTGAGATTGCATCCACCACCCTTAGCCAGACATGGTCCTCTGGTCCCCTTCACTCAAGTCTGTGTACATCATAGAACTCACAGTACCATGGGAGGACTCAGTGGAAGAGGCCTATGAGCGGAAAAAACTGCGGTACACAGAACTAGTGGCCAATGCAGAACAACAAGGATGGAAGACAAAAGTCGAAGTGGGATGCAGAGGATTTGTCACTACATCCACCATCAGGCTGCTGAAGGACCTGGGAAGCCATGGACAGGCTCTGGGGCAGATCATTAGATCTGTGTCTGAAGCAGCCGAAAGGAGTAGCCAGTAGATATGGCTCAAGCGGAAGGACCCGTGCTGGGCTCCAACAGCAGCAAGAGGACCCACTTACTTATACCGCCACCCCCTTCCCCACTTGAGAACCCAGGACAGAACCCCACCATGAACAACATCTGTGCATTTTGTGATTGGGTATGGGACACAAGCTCAGGCTTGATCACCCTGTAGCTGGCCACCTTTGATGAGGGTGTCTAGTGTTTAAAAGGCCGAAACACCCTATGACTCAAGAGTACACACTAATGATGATGTGTCCCAAACTGACATCCGTCCATATCTGAGATGCACTTCCAATGACGCTCTTAACATCAAGATCCACCAGAAGGAACCACCAGGAGGACTCCTAATCACTCTTAACATCAAGGAAACCCTTAGGTAAGTGAGATTCACCTCCAATGACGCTCTTAACATCAAGGAGCCACCAGGAGGAACTACCAGGAGGACTCCCAATCACTCTTAACATCAAGGAAACCCTCAGGTAAGTGCATACCACCTATTGGCACAATGGGCAGCTTAACATCACGTCCTGTGTTTCATGATTCTACAGAAATAAATGACCAGGTTCTCTCCGTGCATGTAAGTTTAGTATCCCAAATATGAGAAAATCTGGGCTAGGGTCACAGGTGGGACACTCAAGTGCATGCAAACACACTCATTGAGAGGTACGTGCAATAACGAGGAGCATACATGCCCTCTCATCCTGCCTCAGTCTGCACGTGCTCACAGTAGGGTTGTGTGACCAGACCTGCATGTCCCCTCATAGCTCCACAAACTTGTACAACAATGCACTCACCCACTTCATAGACATTCCTGCTGGCACTGCCCAGGAGGGTGGCGGTGCCTCCAAAGGGCACCTCGCGGTGGGAGGGGGACTTCATCTCCACATAGCTGCTCTCTGTGTGTTTGCATGTCAACCCTGGAGGGTCTCTGATGGTGGCGTATGGATTCTCACTGTTCAGGGAGCAGGAGCTGTTGCTACACATGGAGGCCTTGATGTAATCTGCAGCAGCCAGGAGACAAGAACAGACAGTGATGATAATACTTTCACTTTCTTACAGCGTAAGTTTTAATGCTTTAAATTGACATAAAAGCTTGGAAACTGTATAGAAAATTGTCGTCATTCTAAAGAACTTGTACTTCTTTTGTCTCTGACAGGTGACTAATGGAGGTGTATAGTAATCTGAGTACAAAGGGGAGAGAGAGGAAGGCTCATCTCATCCATAACAGTCTCATCAGTCTGATAAGAGGGCTCATTAGAGACCACAGCACAGCTCCTACAGACTGCTCTTCACACCCTTGGGTCCCTCACACTCACCAGCCACTGCACAGTGTGGGAGACTAAATGACGTATTGGGCACCAAGCCACAGAGAGCAATTACCGTTTGGAACAAAACCTCAGCCCACCGCGATCTTTGTCCAAGGTGTGGAGTGTTTTTTCATAAATCACAGAGAATATAAGGAGATTTTTAGGTCAGAGAAATACAAGTCTCAGAGGGGAAGAGAAACCAAGATGAGATACTGATTTGTGGGATGTTGAGCATGAAAGGATTTTGTAATATCAGTGCTGGTGAAGCTGAACAGGATAGTTCATGCAGAAAAACCTACATGTATACACTCACAGCAGTTAATTACATTAATTATTTACCTTTTCTGGAGGATCTCTGCGTCTGTGTCTCTCCCTGTTGAACATCTATAAAAAACATCGAAACATCAAAGTTAATCATCATTTATGAAGCCTCAAATATGAAAGACTGACAGGAAATCTCTCCTTTATGTCCATCATTGTATGTCTTTTCTTAGATGATTACAAGGGGTGTGTACATCCTATCATAACTATCACATTCTGAAATTTACAAGGCGACAAAATCAGTATTGATATAATGACACATTTGGCGGACAAAAGCACATGGCAAAGAGAAGACAAGGATTTATAAGTCATCAATCTCCTCTGTGAGAAAATTAGGATAAATGCCCAAGACTCTTACGGACAAGTATGATTGATCTGTTGTGAGTTATAACATAAAATGACACCAAATTAATATGTGCAGGTAGATTTATCTAACTTTAAAATCAGGTATTTTAAAGATGAAACCAATGATGTTTAAAGTTTTGCATGTCTAAAAGTAAGCTATAAGTTATCCAGTCACATACTCTTTTAGTTTGCACCACCACAAAGCAACAAAGAATGCTGCATTCACCTGAAATGACTTATATGTCTTATTTCCCACTTTATCCTTAGGGGCCAACAACCCTGAGATTTCCCCCACAACACAAACAAAAGTTTCTGTAGATTTCACTGCTACTTTGATAATGCTCGAATACTCTTTCTATCATATTTGAAAGAATGACAAAGGTTTGTGTAGGCCAGACAATTGGCACTGGCAGGCCAACATTTGGGAATTGCTGCTGTATAAAAATATTTTATACTCATTTGAAAACACGTAGTATAATGCAGTGGTAATCAGATATGGACATTTTAAGTGTGATTTATTGTGGAGCAGTAACACCTGTTTCTCCTGTCAAGACATATCTTACTTAAGAATGTTATGGAAGTAATATACAATACTGTATACTGAACTCACATTTTAAATTTTGTGTAACTTGCTTTGGGAATGAAGTAAACATTGCTGATATACACAAACACAAAGTGCCATTGGACAAAGTGGCAAATAAAAGAACTGGGAATACATTTTTTTCAAAGATTTATTTTTGGACAGTGGATAGAGTTGGAAACAGGGAAGAGAGCGGGGAGACACATGCAGGAAATAGTGCCACGGGCCAGATTTGAACCCGGGTCGCCTGTGTATATGGTGTACGCCTTAACCACTTGACTACCGGCACCCAGGGAATATATTTTCAAAAAGTATCTACCCAACTAGGTAGAAAAAGTACACAACTATTTTTCTCAAGTAAAAGCATAATTACTCTAACCTGACACACATCAGACATCCATCTGGGAAAGCCTCAATAGGAAATGTTTGAGAAAAGGCAGAGGATTTGAAAAAAAGCTCGGAGGGTGATTAGATGAACATTCTGTCTGTCACATCTCTATGGGCCAATCAGAGCAACAAAACACGTGACATAGCCGCTATCAAGCTGTGTGTGTGCAGCTACTGAGGAATAACGTGAAACATGGCGACTATAGACATGTAAGTACTTGACTTTTGTCATTTTTGAAAAGAAAACAACTCACTGCTGTTCTTTGTTCTTCTTTTAACAAAGAAATGTTGTCAAGTTCTGATAAAACTGGTGCTTTAGCATCATCCACGCTAATCTCTTCCTCCATAACTGCACCAGCTCTTGCTACTGCTTGTTAACATCACGACTCTGCTGCGCCTGAAAGTACTGCCCCTGATCGCTGATTGGGCCCGGTTAGAAAGTGACAGGACCAAACGGTTCAGATGGGAGCTTTGCAAGATGGATTTGCCAG
This sequence comes from Cheilinus undulatus, assembly GCF_018320785.1. Classification (NCBI taxonomy): domain Eukaryota; kingdom Metazoa; phylum Chordata; class Actinopteri; order Labriformes; family Labridae; genus Cheilinus; species Cheilinus undulatus. Next base: position 22,931,166 of record NC_054873.1, on the reverse strand, counting down.
TGAAAAACAAGGAAAAGGGTGTATCCATCTGCTTTGCAAGGTTACAATTACTCTGGTAAAAATTCACTTGAGTAGAAGTAAAAGTACTTTGTTAAATCTATTCAAGTACAAGTAAACAAGCAGTGTCTATGTAGGTCCACACTACATAAAGTTAAACCATACTTTTAAAATATTTTACAACATAACAGAGCTGTAGAAACTCTTGAAAATCTGTGGCAAGGTGGGTCTCTTATGGCAAGAAAAAAGTAGAGAGTCAACCATTGAAAGGTAATGCACACTAATGCACTCTTTGTTCTTTAGGAACGCTTTAGGTCCCATGTGGGAACTCTAACTTAGTGGATAACTTCAATTGTGGTGCAAATGTGCCTCATATCAAAAACAACAACGATCCACCACTGCACATCAAAACACAACTAAACATATCAAAACACTCTGCCCAAGTGCATGATGGGGAACTCCGCCCACACATTCCCCCAGGTTTCAAATCGTAGTGGACAGAGCTTAGATCAGTTATTGTTCTATTCTTCTATTCTAATTATTTATATCTTGTATCCTTTTTAAAACCAAAACAGATACATTACTTACAGTGTGTGCCTGCAAAGACAAGAACTACTCAGACTAAAACCATTCCTGCTGTAAAAATCAGCATTTTGGCAGCCACCCTCTAGTAGACACTTGAGGAACTACAGTTTTTTTGAATATCTGTATTGGCTCATTTTTCAAACATCTCAATTCAAGGTTCAAAATGCAAAAATAATCCTTTAATACTTGTAAAGAAAGAAAATTCAACAAGTAAAATCTAGCTTAAAAAAAGATAAACACACTTGCTACGACTTAAGCTTTTCCACTGTAGGTTGGGATGAGTCAATAGTTCAGTTTATATCATTTTAGTAAAGGCAAAGTTTGCACAGTTTAAAGAAATTTTCCCCGAAGGCATCAGAAATCATGGGTTATAGGGTTAAGTCTCACTCTCTAAGAAAATGGATGTAATTCTAGATATGCTCTTTTGTGTTGTTCTACTGTTCAGGTTTTAGTTTTATTTATTTCAGTTTTTGTTTTAATGTTTGCATGTTGTTTTTAATTAATATTTTATGTTTTTTACACCTTCCTGTCCAAGGACCACATATACAAATTAGCTTTATAGCATTACTCTGACTCAACAGTTGTGATGTATCAATTAGCTTAAACAAAATGAAATGAAACGAAACGAAACTAAACTAAACTGAACTAAAGCAACGACAAAAACAGCTCAAGATTAGGAAATAACTGTCCCAGTTTTTATCTTAGCAGCAGAAAGCATTTGGTTGAGCCATCTCCTGCAATATGGGGGTGTTGGAGAATTCCCACTTCATATTACAGATGTTTTGGCAGCATTTGTGTCTGCTTTTTTGGTGTAAGGAAAGGTTTTTCTCCTGTCGAACAGTCAAATACAGCCAAACTACATTCCAGCTTAAATTTTGTGTACAGTCATTCTTAACAGCGTGTCGTTCTGTTGACTCATAAATTAAGAAAGAGATCTACTTTAAAACTTATAAAAAAATGTTACAAGTCATGTATCTTACCTTCCTGTCCTGCTACGATTTTTAAAAAGAGAAAGATTTAGGCTTTTATGAGTTATATTTCTGTCACGCTTAATTCTCTATAATTCACAGCCTGAGAGTGCAGTAACTGACCTAATGATAGCCATCATAGAGTAATGTGCCACATGGGGAAGTGAAAGGAGACTAATGAGCCCGTAGTGACCCCCTTTTCACCTCTGCATGGCTGCTTCCCCTGTCCCCCCTGCATATCTGATCACAATCAGAGCAAAGGTTATGTCTAACAAGAAACCCCGGGTTCATCTTCATTCACAGCAGTGTGCCTGTGTCAGGGCTGCTGCCTATATAAGCTTTGAACTAACGATACATGTCTTTGCCCTTGAATCCAAAATTCTTTAAAGTCCTAAGAAAGGAAAATATTTTGTATGATATGGTGAGAGAGAAGGACACTCACCTATGTCATTGAGGTTGCAGTAGGCTCTCCACTCTGAGCCATTTCTGTTTTTCAGGGTGCTCGACTGTGGAAGAAAAATAGCACAGCTTGATGTTGGATTCAGACTGTTGAATATGATTTTTTATGCATAAAGATGTGAGGAGTATTCCTTACTTTGAGGGTCAGAGTGCCGTCCAGGTTGCTGGAGATGGTTGAGACCACGTTACACTGGGCCACAGTGTGGTAACTGGGGTTGGAGAAGCACTGACCACTGCTGCTGCTGGTGCCTGCACTCTGATTCACCTCTGTAGCACTGGACCTCATGGCTACAGTGCTGCCACACTCTAGGGGTTTAAAACAATTTTTAGTTGGTCTACAATTTGCTTTCTAGCTTCACAGACTCATTTTTGCAGGCATGGCCTATTTATTGTTTATGATAAGAAGAGCAGTGAGGATGGTGAGCAGACAAGCAGACAGCACTGTGTACTGAACATACATAGCTTTTGGAGAGCATCAGTCTGTTAACAGACAGCTACAGTCTGCCCCTCTTTACACTTATTCGTTGGTAAACTGAGAAGCATTAGAACAGATAATCAGTTGAAGTGTTTGCTTCTTTTTCCTCCACCTGTGTATAATTGTACAAGGATCTCTCATCCTTACTCATCCCCACTGCACTATTTCACCTAGTGCACATGGAGTGAAGCATAGATAGTGAGGATTTTATAAGACTTTTCATTCAGGAAATGTGACCGGGACAGCGAGTCTTTGTACAGTGGGTCTGCACTGAGGGAAGATGTTTGGAAATTCTAAAGAGAAAAAATGGCAAAACCTCTAAAATCTAGGTCAAAATACAAATATTCTGCTATGTCTGACAGGATCTCTTTGACTCCCGAAGAGCTAGACCTGGCATGGCCAGGACCCAAAGGGACGGGTTGGGATCTTGGCCTGACTCAGTTCCAGGCAGCGTGCCATGTCAGGTCAGTCTCAGGCTCAGAAAGAGAATCTAACCTCTACACAGAAGTGCAAAATCTGCAGTTCCTCAAGTGTCCACTTAAGGCTGGCTATAGAGGCTGACTTTGTTTGTTTCCTGGTTGAGCTGAAGTTATTTTGCATCAGTGTTTTCCAGGGGTGGAAGGTAACTAAAATTACATTTACTCAAATGACTGTAAATGAGTAGCTTTTTGGGGTACTTGTACTTTTTTGAGAACATTCCAGAGTCAGTAATTTTTCTTTTAATGAAGTAAGTTCTAACCAGAGTAACTGTACTTTTACTTGAGTAAAATACTTTTTCTACCTCTTTTGACTAAACAGTAGCACATATTAAGATAATGATTCCACGTCATATCTCAAAACATCTGTTGTAGGCAGCAAAACCTACAGTGTTGATATATCAAGGTTAAACAATTATGAGTTGAATTTAACTCCTGAAGTGTAACTTTAACTCCATTCTTAGTGAAATGGTCTTCAGTGTTGGAGTTATTTGACAAATCCAACACATATAAACATTCTGCAAAGTGTTCAGTTGTGTTTGGATGTTGTCTGTCTACAGTGATCCCAGCAAGGTTCTTTTGGTCATGTTTATAGTGGACTGTGGTATTGTTATACTAGACACATTTGCACCATGGGTTAAGTTATCTACCCGATTAGAATCCCTGCCTGTGACTTTGGGTGTTCCTAAAGGGTGCATTGTGCATTTTTATTCATCAGTATGAATTGCTTTCCTGTGAGGCTGACTCTCTGCTTTGGTCTTGCCAGAGGAGGCCCACCTTGCCACAATTTGCAAACAGTTATTATTGTAAAATATCTAACATTTAAAAATTGCAGTTTAACTATATGTAGTGTGGACTAAATTATAAACTTATAAAGTGTTACATTTAACTCTCTATATGAGTTATATTCTTTAAATGACACTATCAATTTTGCTGTGTATTTTGCTTTATTAAAGAGGTGTTACTTTCCCTGAATGAACTGGTTGGAGGTCTATTCTCTTGTCATTCTTTCCAATAAGGAAAGATCATATTTTATTGTAGAACTCAGTAGCTCTTCAGTACAGTAAAAGTAAACTTTTAATAAAATATTTTTTATTTTTACTTGAGTAGATTTATAGACCAGTACTTTAACTTGTTCTGGCTTGTTGCAAATTGGATAAAAACCTCTTAAGTGGCCAAATATCTGACATTGCCAAAGCTTTGTCCAGTATTTTCTACAGAATATGGCTTTGAAAAACATTTACTTATAACATTTATTAAAATCACTCTTTATATATACTGATCTTAAATCAAATACAAGAGTGAAAAAGCTTTTTTATTATTAAAGAGTAGTCCAATCAGTGTAACTAATTTAGTTTTACTGTCTTAGAGACAAAGTCAAGTCAAAATATATCATGTGGTCTCCTGAATTTAAATATTTCTGGGTGCTTTATTCATGTTTTACCCCCACATTTTTCATGATTAATATGTGTGCGAGGATAAAGGAAAGTTATCGTTAAAGATCAAGATAAGACAATTGGTACTATTTTTTGAGAAACTGCAACCCATAGTTGTTAGTTGTTTTTGCTTCAGAAATTCCTCCTCACCTTTTTGTGATTGTACTGTTGTTGACAAGCTCATATTTTAAGTAGACTCACCAGACAGGGAGTAGTCTGTGTTGGTGATGTGCATGGCCTGTGTGTAGGACACACTGGGCTGGATCTCATGGCCTTTGTCTCTCTGTCTTTGTCTGTACCACACAAACAGACTCAGCATGGCCATGATGATGAGGAGTAGGAAGATGATGCCCATGACGGCCCCTGCGGACTGACGCTCCGAGCCTCGGGCTGGGCTAATCTTTGTGTACGGGTTGAGCTCCTCCATCATCAGAGCTGCTACAGAGAACACACACAGAGTGGGATTGTTTAAACACCATGTACACACCTGTAATGGAGTGATGATATAGAAGAGAGCTTTGATCATCCCGATCACCTCTCACCTTGATCGCAGCGGATGCCTTTATATCCGGGGCTGCAGTAACATGTTCCGGTCACATAGTCGCAGGTAGCATTGTTCAGGCACTCACACAGCTGTTGGCAGCCGTATCCAAATGTACCAGCAGGACACTCTGCATGGGAGAGAGGTGCATTACTACATCCATCAAAATTAAAGCACTTAGAGAGTGGGAGCCAAAGTGTTTATACAACACACACACTCACACACACACCACACTCATTGACAGGGTAATTTTGTTTAAAGCTAAAATGTGCCGGGCCTACTCAACTCTGCTCACAGCTCGTCCCAATGAAGCCTGTTCGACAAGCACACTGGCCACTGTTGTGGTCACAGTCTGCACCGTTCTGGCAGCGGCACACTTCAGCGCAGTCCCTGCCGTAGAAGCCTGAAGGACAACCTGGGACAGAGATGTATAAAATGTTGAGAAAGGAGGGGGGAGACAACATAAAGAGTCAAGGTTATAAAGCAGGGGAACAGGAAAATCAATATCATTCAATGTCTCTGCAGCATACTCAATAAGGGACAATGTGGATGAATGGAAATGAAACGTTTCCTGCTTCAGCAGAAAATCTGGTTATGGTCTCAAAAGAACCGAGGTGGAAATACTGAACACTGAAACTGGGAATAGTGAGATTTTATGTGTGAAAAAGCTGCTATAACAAATGCCATTTTCATGCAAAAGAGCATGACACCACAAAAAGGACTGAGTAAACCCCTCGGGGTGAAAGATAATGGAATTCAAATTGGTGGACTGATGTTTGATGAACTGCAGTATCCCTGGGTGAATGACTGGAATGTATAATAAGCAAATTAATGAAGTGACCATTAGTGTTATTTGGATGTTGCTCCATCTAAAAAAAACTGAGAATGAAAAGCTAATAACACCCAGTTGTCTCTAAAAAACATATCTGCTGCCCATTGTCTGCTGGAATTCAGCTGGACTGCCAGTAGATGTCACTGTGTGTCTGCTAACCAGAGGGAAGAGACTCACGCTGTGTGCAGTAGAGTCCAGTCCAACCAGGGCTGCACCTGCACTCCCCATCGTAGGCACTGCACTGAGCTCCGTTGTGACAGTTACACGAGTTGAGACAATCAGGGCCCCAGTGCCCCGAGGGACAGGCTGCAGACGCCAGAGACACAAACTCATTGTCATACACCCTCAAACATATAATGTATGACATGCATGCAAACATGGAGCACAGAAAACACAATTTTGAGGTTAAATATCCCCTATATGTGGAAAGAGTCTTCTGTATCTTTATAAAGATTCCAGCATAAAATCCTGCAAGATCTTTACCTAAAAAAGCTTGTTTTCTGTAATTTATGAGCAGACATTTGTGCTGACTGAATAACCCAAACAATAGCAGAGTTAATGTTACATCCATTTGATCTTAAGTTAATGCAATAAAGAAACCGCACATCAATTTCCCATAGCAGGATGGCTCAAAGCTCCTCTAATGATCTTTGGCCTACAGCGCCGTAAATCAAAGAGCATAATGTATTACAACAATCATTTTAGCAAGCTATCTGTTTTAAATACACTGAAGCTAGGGGTGAGTATTGGAATGTGTAGGGTCATGAAAATGATTAATGTGTATGAAGGTAAGAGTGAGGGAGAAATTAAGGGTGGAGACAGACAATGAAAGGGGAAAATGAGAGAAATACGAGAACTTAACATGTGATAAAGGAGGAAAGATTTACCCTGAGAGCAATCCTCTCCTATCCAACCAGGGAAGCACTGACAGGAGCCGTCAATGGGGTTGCAGGTGCCGTTGTTGGTACAGAGGCAGATTTCAGCACAGGCCCTCCCAAACCTGCCGCTAGGGCAGACTGCAAACCCAAAAAAACAAATCATTATTTTAAAAAAACAACCCTCATCTGCATATTTTCACTTGCATGCAAAGATGAGTGAAATCCATTAACATTATGACACCAAACTTGGACACATTAGTGCGAGTACACTCATACAAACAAACTTGTTTTTGTGAGAGGTTGTGTAAACACATCCCTCTAATGGATGATATTGTTCTATTTGAGTGGACATGAAGTGATCTGTTTCAACAAAAGGAGGAGTCAATCACTGCCTCCAGTGGCACAACTGCCCCATTTCTACTCACAAGAGTGGAATGAGTGATGTGCCACAGAATTAAAATAGACCATGTACACAGACCACTGTATACATTTTTTATGAAATTAATATTTAAATGCTCTCTGGCACTCTTCAATAAAAGATGTCATTTCCAATGAAACCTCCATTGTGTTTTCTTGTTGGGCTGCGAGACAAATTGAACCAAGGTGTTTCTAAGCACCAGGATCAGGGAGCTCCAGCAGCAGCAGATACATCAAAGGCCTCACATAAAGAGAATAGCCCAGCGTCAGAAATATCAGATAAGGCTGCTGGCTGTGAAAGAGATGGGTCTGACTCATTTTCATGTGGGATGATTTTAATGATTACATTTCAACTGGCTTTCCCCTCTTCTTGAGAGCTCTTTCAAGCTCCTTGAAGCAGGTTGTCATTAGGCCACGAGGTTGGCTCCCCCATACTGCTGCTTCTGGGGATTCAAGCCTCAGCACACCGGGAGAGCTTCATTAAGCCGGGACTTTTTGTGCTGGACAGAGGACAAGTGAGGACGCCAACAGGGCTCAACAAGAGGAGAATGTTCATGTTGTTGGCCACCTTTGTCCCCTGCGGCCCAACGCCTGCTCAACAGTAATTATAGTCTGACAAATTAGGACTGGCTTCCCTTTTTTTCCCTTTTTCCTCTGCCTTCAGCTAGCCTATTAAACTTTTATTTTGTAAGACATTGCTCAAAGCCATGAAAGAGAATTCAAAAATTCCCCTCTGTGTTTTGGTAATTTATTTAAAAAAAGGTAAATTATTAGAAGTAAAATCTACAGTTCACTAGTATGTCTTCCTCGACATAGTGTGGGAGCTTCTGCAACCACTGACAAGACTAATACGGTCCCACAACTACCACACATGGGTAGATTTTTCCCCACTACTGAAGGAGAAGGAGACAAAAGACTTTGATACGTAGAAATGTACCTTGTTGACACCCAAAATTAAATATAGTTGAGAACTGACATGCCCTTTAAGACATTTATATACTTTCAAGGTTTTACACAGACTTGGTACAGGACAGTAAAACTTGCTTTGTCCTGACTATACACCTCATTCTTTTTTTCAAAGTAAAGCATTTGTGATATTGTCAACAATAATTGTATAACTTTATCATCAAAATATTTATTCATGTAAAATGTACATTGCCTACGAAAATTCAAACAGATGTTTTAAAGTCTCTCCTGGTTTCTAAAAGTGAAAACATCCATATCAAACACATCCCAGCCTGAAACAAGGATCTGTAAAGAAGAATCACACAGGCTACAAACTTTTTTTTTTGTCGGCAAAGATCTTCCTGTGTGATTCAAACACCATCTTTGAAGCAAAGCACAAAGAGAAAGTTTCCCTGGGTCTGCCTTCAAATTAAATTTAACAAGAGGAAAAGGTATGCTCATGTGTTGCGCCTTTGTCTATTTGTAAAAAAAGGAACGACACGCAGCTCTCTATATGGAGGAGGAGGAACACCAACATTTACATGACATATTCTTTGTGGTAGAAAAGTTGGTCGCAGCAATATTTCAGATCCTGTTGAAGGTTCATTTTTGCTGTTTGGTCTGGAGTGCACAGATTACGGCCATTATTCAAAATTTCAGGGCTGAGATGCCAGTGGGAGAGGCAGCAGGTCATCAGTTGATCCTATTAGAGCACAGCAAGACTGCACAGGTCTAAATATACAGGTGTCCTCTAAAAATGCTGCCACAGGAGTTCAATGAATATAAATCCATCCTAGGGTATTATGAGATACTGAAAGTATCAGCTTAAAATTAGTTTTTGATACAGTTTAAAATTGCCCTAGCGCTTTGCAATTATCTTCTTACCTTTCAATTAAAAACAGATTTTATTTCCTCATAATCTAAACACTGTCTTTCTATCTGGGCGAGGCATAATGTTAGAAAGTTTTCAGCAGTGGAGTATGCTTACCATTTCCAGTAGTAATGACTTAAACTTCATAGTGAATGAGTCTTACAGTAAGGGGAACTGCATGAAAAGGTCAAAAAGACCCAGAAGGCTACTTGCCTTGGTTGCACAGTGAGCCAGAGAAGCCGGACAGGCACTCACAGTGGCCCGTGACGTGATGGCAAGGCCCGGTGCTGTGCACACACTGCGGACACGACTGGCTGCAGCGGTGCCCGTAGAACCCCGGGGAACAGACTGGAGAGCAGGATTGGGAAAGGAGAGGAAACCATTTGACAGTGTTGGATGTAGAGGTGTTTGATAATGGCAAAATGATAATCATGGTTATCTTAATCGAGAGATCAAGGTTATCAAACAAGATTTCTCACTGATTTTACATCTATATCAAATGCCTTCCTTTAAAATGTAAACATTTTGTGTAAAAAAAATATACATTATATGTACAACTATGTACAAAATGAATACTATAAATACATGATTTTAAATACAAGTCTCAGACATGACAGTAACTGCATTCAAATAGATGAACCAAGCTTTATAATAAGGGTGAAAAATTGAAAGCCAAGAATGGCTTTACTGCAAAGAGACAAAGATTTCAACTGGAAATACATATATAAACGGGTCAATGTGAAAAAGACCAATACTGAGTAAACAAAGAGGTTGTAGAGCACTAAAATAATCTATAAATAAAAATATATACAAAAGCATATAAAGTGGACTGGGTTGAAAAGGTGTATCAGTGCGAAAAAGGTAAAAGTGAAAGCAGTAACTTTTGAGTGGTCATCAGAGTGACTCTGTGACTGTTGAGAGGTCGTCACAGTAACTCTGTGACTGTTGAGTGGCCATCAGAGTGACTCTGTGACTGTTGAGTGGTCATTAGAGTGACTCTGTGACTGTTGAGTGGTCATTAGAGTAACTCTGTGACTGTTGAGTGGTCATCAGAGTGACTCTGTGACTGTTGAGTGGTCATCAGAGTAACTCTGTGCCTGTTGAGTGGTCATTAGAGTAACTCTGTAACTGTTGAGTGGTCATCAGAGTGACTCTGTGACTGTTGAGTGGTCATCAGAGTGACTCTGTGACTGCTGAGTGGTCATCAGAGTGACTCTTTGAGTGTGGGGTGGTCATCAGAGCAACTCTGACTGCTGAGTGATCATCAAGGTAGAGCACGGGCGCAGTCCTCCACTATCAGAAATTATGCAGTCAAGATTCCCACATTCTGGATATTCACACAGGTCAGCCCAGGTCGCAGTGCAATAGGTGGTCCTCACCATGTGTAAACCGTCTTTCTGATCATGGTGTCTCCCCTACCAGGCATGTATAAGGATAATAAAATATTGCCCAATGATGGTCTAATCACATTTACCTTGTTTTCATGATCACTGGAAGCCATAATTGTAGTTGAAATTTAAAAAAAAAATCAATTGATTGCCCAGCACTAGTTGAAAGGCACAAGAGGTATATAATAATAAAACAGGGCATGACAAGAGTGATCAATGGTAGTACAGTAAAAATCATGGTTGGAAGAATTAAAACTGCAGAGACAGCAGTGGGAGGGAGAAAGCAGAAAAGTCAGACTTTATTGTAATCACCTCCATTTCATGTGCTGCCAGAGAGTGAATAGTAAAATAGTTGGGAGAATTATGAAATCCGTTTTATGTAGAGGCTGGAGAGCAGCTTGATGATCTATAAATGTCAGGAAAGACACAATGGAGCATTAGTAATGTGTGTTTTATGGAAAAAATGGGGACCGTAAAGAGATATCCAAGGTGGTAGAAAGGTAATTATACTAATATTTTACAGAAAGAGCATGATCTGTGCAACACTGATAGGAGATTCCACCTTAAATAAAAACACATTGTATACTCTAGCAAGGGGAGCGCCTTTGAAAACAAAGATATGCTTCTATTTTCATAGCAGTGATTTGGGATGATTCCTACTTAAATATCACAGCTCTCAGGGGAGAAATCAGGTATTTCCAACAGAAGAACCCTGGGAGGACAGACAAAAACAGCCTTGGCTGTTATTGGCATCCATGCAATGTTAAGTTTACCCAACTGGCTTTGAATGATAAAAAGCAGCAGGTGTGATACACCTTTATGAGCCTCTGGAGAAGCATAATCCTCTAATTAAAGTTTCCACATAAAGGAAAAACAGCAAAACTGGAATTATGAGGTTTTCAGCAGATGAGAACATAACCTGTGTACACATTGAATTAGGAGGAGTAATGATTCTCTCTCTCACAAAGAGGGCTTGTTTAAGGTTCTCAGCTCTCTCCCTCAAATTGATGTTTACACGTTTGTGACTTTGAATTTCACTTCCAATCAGTGAGCTCATCACTCGAGAGCGGCCGCAGACAGACCCCATTCAGAAAGCAGAGCTCGCACTCCCTCTGATGAGCCTCGGGCGAGGACTGTGAACCTCCCACTGCGAGTTGGCTGTTGAGGACGGGCTAGAGGGGCTGAGGGGCATGCGTGTGAGAGTGTGTGTCTGAGCAGGCTGCTGTAGGGGTACAGACACTGTGATTAAGTGATAGCAGTGATGAAGGGTTCATACTCCAACAGTTTTGACCGACAACTGAGTGCTTCCCCTCTCAGCCTGCACAACCCTTCAACAAATCTTCAAAGATCAAAGCAAGGTCAACACTGTGATGGGGCTCCAGCACACTTCTGCATCTGCTGTCTTTTTAAAAGGGTTTGGACAAATGATGCTTTTACACATTCAAGACACTAGTGAAAATTTCCCTCAGGTGAGCTGCATGTGAGATGAGCAATGGTTGATTTTTTTTCACTCTATACCTGGAATTTTTCCAGACAGCCCTTTGGTAAAATTTCTGTACAATTTGGGTGAGCCGATGCATGAATGTAATAGGAAAGATTCAGGAAAATTTATCACACAACCACTGTGCAACCAGCTTTTCATTCATGTAGTGAAGCTGCCTCCTACTTTTTTGCTTTCAAGTTATGCAAGTAGTGATATTTCCAGCCTTGATATGAAGACATAAAACCATCATTATAGCATCATTCTGCTTTGTCCTTTTTATGTCATGTCCTTCCTCCTGAGATCCATGCCCCTCCCTTCCTACAGGGAAAGTTTTCACTGTGAGGTGCATACATGAACAGGCAAGTCATGAAGATTTCAGCAGCAGCCTGTACTGAAATTTTCTAGAAATTTTCATGAGTAAATGTGAAAAAGGGATTAGGAAGAGGGATTTGTAAGAGACAGAAGATGGAAGAGAAAGGCTCACTTCTTTTGCAGGATGTCCCTCTGTATCCAGGAGCACACACGCATGTGCCATCCTCTGGAGAGCAGGAGCCTCCGTTTTGACAGGAGCAGCTGACTGAACAGTTTGGTCCCCAGAAGCCTTGTGGACACACGTTATCACAGTGGATTCCTGCAGAAACAGAGCAATGACCAATATTCAGTGACTGCATACTCAAAGGCAAAGCCTAGTGATGCAGTGATGTACTGGTTGAACATTAGTATCAGCTGATATCTGCTCTGTTGCCAAACATCAGGCCTTCAGCATGTTTATCTATTGTGTCATTAATTTGATCCTGGCAAGTTAGTATGCATTACTGCTGACCCAGGGAAGAGGAAGTCTTTGATTAGACAAACTGACTTATTTTCATAATCAAACATGAAAGAAAATGTTTGAAATTTGCGAGTCTCTGTCATCTCCAAAATTCTAAAGATACACAGTGGCAAGAAAAAGTATGTGAACCTTTTGAAATTATCTAGTTTTTTGCATGCTTTGGTCATCAAATGTGATCTGATCTGCATCTAAGTCACAAGTGTAGCCAAACACAATGTGCTTCACCTAACACACAAATAGAAATAATATTTCATGTCTTTACTGATCACAGCCATTAAACATTCACAGTGATGCTGGAAAAAATAAGTGAGCCCTTGGGCATATGACTCCACAAAGAGGTAACTGGAGTCAGGAGTTAGCACATCTGAAGTCCAATCTATTAAGAGAGATTTGAGCAGGTGTAGAGCTACTGTGACTTATAGAAACACTCAAACATTTTGAGTTTGCTCTTCACAAGAAGCATCTGCTGATGTGAGCCATGCCTCGAGAAGTTTGCCGAGGAGTACCTTGACACTCCTGGGAAAATGTTTTGTGGACTGATGAAACTAAGATTAAACTGCTTAAGAAAAGCAGCACTAAATATGGTGTAAAAAAGGTACCGCATATCAACATGAGAACACCATCCCCACGGTGAAGTACAGTGGAGGGAGCATCATGAATTGGGACTGCTTTTCTTCCTCAGAGCCTGGGCCGCTTGCCATCATTGAGGGAAAAATGAATTCCCAAGTTTATCAAGGTATCCTCCAGGATAATGTCAGGGTGATGCAGCAGGACAATTGCCCTAAAAATCGAAGTGATTCTACCACAGCATGTCTTCAAAAAAGAAAATCCATCTTTAGGAGCGCCCCAGTCAAAGCCCAGACCTTAATCTAATACAGATTCTATGGAATGACCTCAAGAGAGTCATTCACACCAGACAGCCTAAGAATATGGATTTGACAAAGCAGTTCTGTAAGGAAGAATGGTCCAAAATTCCTCCTGAACGTTGTGCAGGTCTGATCAGCAGCTATCCGAAACAATTGGTTGAAGTTATTGCTGCCAAAGGAGGTTCAACCAGTTCTTAAATCCAGAGTTCACTTTCTCTTTCTTACTATGTTTAATAGCTGTATTCAATAAAGACTTTTTTTTAAGATTTATTTTTGGGCCTTTTCATGCCTTTATTAGATAGTGGAAGGACAATGGATAGACTTGGAAACAGGGAAGAGAGTGGGGAGAGACATGTGGTAAAGGGCCACAGGCCGGATTCAAACCCAGGCCTGTGTGCATGGGTAGCGCCTTGAACCACTCGACCATCTGCACGCCCCCATCAATAAAGACTTTTAACATTAAAATTGTTTGTGTGGTATTAGGTTAAGCACATTGTGTTTGCCAACACTTGTGACTTAGATGCAGAACAGATCACATTTGATGACCAATAAAGAACATTTCAAAGGGATCACATAATTTTTTCTTGCCATTGTACAGCTTTGAGACATGTTCAAGTGAAACTGGGACACTTCAAGAGGAAGAAGTCCTAACAACAATTTAAATAGGTTGTTTTGAGATGATGTTCCATCACAACCAAGAACTCCAAATGGGGGGCAGGCAGTGATTTCTGCATCGAGAATTTGCTATCAAAATGCAAATGTTTATGATGTTTATGGCTGTGCAAACTGTTTAGATTGGGAACAAAGAATCTTGGGCTACTTTTTGAGTCATCAAAGTAATGAAAAAGTCAGGTGAGAAATTTAAAAAATTCATGGAGAAACAGCGGCAGAGATGGATAATAAACCTGTGTTTTAAGTGAGGAGGAGCAGAGTCAGACATTGCTCACATATGGTCTGTTTCCTCCAAGCAGTCCAATTTGGTTCAGCACAATTTGTCAAGGTAAACCCTGATTTTACTTGTGTTTCACAGCCAATGTCTGTCTAGCCTTTGCTTTATGCGATTGGAAATTCATAAATATTGGGATCATTTGGCTCAGCTCCAGTAATAGGAGCCTGTATTTTTGCCCCCAAAGGGCTCCTCATGTCATGGCTTTTTAAAAGTTTTAATAAATAAGGAAAATGTTTCTCAAACAAGCTGGCTTGTTGGACCAGATTGTTCATAAATGACATATTATAACTCAGCTGCTTACCCCACAAAGTTTATTTGCTTTAAATTATATAAGCATTTCCATTAAATGGATATTTATGACAAAACACGGGGGGAAAACGGTTAAAAGGATGCAGCTAACCTCTTAGCACAGAAACGACGAAGTTATGAACATAAGTACTGGGATAGACAAAAGGCTAAATATAATTTTAAACACAGTTATTAGCCCTGATTTCCACAAGGCAAAGACTGAAATATTGTAAACATCTTGCACTCTTTAAGAGGCTGAAAGTGTGTACAATGGCAGATCCCTGTGGATTGGTGGAGGGTTATTTACCCAGTGTGAATGCTCAATTGATTTAAGTCCTAAATGAAGAAGCTGCAGTTTGGAAAGTTTTTTTTCCAGTTCAGCAATCTTTTCTGACTCAGTTTCTCCTTATAAAATGTATTTTATTTTTGATCAGACGGAGGCTTCCTGCCAGTGCTCTGTGTTGATTAACAGGGTTGAGTCTCCAGAGGGGCCCAGCTTGTCTCCCATTCTCTTTCAGCAGAGTTTGTGTAGAGCACAGAGCCCAGAAGGTACTACTTAGGCTAAAACAGTGCAGAAATGTCGCTGTATGTTTGGCATCGGTCCAACTAAACATGTATCAAACAGAGAGTAGATGCAAGACACTCAGTGTGCACATTAACACACATTGTGTTTTCTCTCAGCCATGCATTCAAAACTACAGTACACATTAACATGTGCTGTGCATATACTGCAAACACACACAGTCACATTCTCACACACAAACTCTGTAACCTCTTGAGCAGCAGCCCTTAGTTTGAAGCCTCATTTTAAATTTCCTTTGAGTGAGAATATCTAAGAATGGTGCGGCCATTAAAGCAGAACAGGAGCCGTACCTTTGAATTAAACCTGGACTAAACTCTGGGGACTAATGTTATACAGTAATCAGGCCGCCTTAGGGCTGGAATGGAGGTGTAAAGGAGAGGAAATGTTAGTGCTGATGAGGAGGGGGCATGGTAGCAGTGATTTAGTCAGAAGCCAAGCCATGGACTTCAAAAGGAGGGCAAGGCTTGTGCGAGCGTGTTTGAGGTTCTGCTAGGCCAGGAAGAAAAAGCCCTGCGACTGCCTTTACTGTCAGAAAATGAATGCGGACAGAGCATCACATTTCTCAGTCTAATGGTGACAAACAGAAGGGGCTTTGGGTGCCTAGTGAGCACAGAGAAGAAAGAGTGAGAGAAGCCTGAGCTGAAGTCTCTTCAAAGGAAGCTTTTCGCTGAGAAGTGCCAGAGGTCTCACTATCCAATTTGTTCAGAGCCAGCCAAGCAAAGCAAACCACTCTCTCTCTCTGCATGTAAACACACACTCACATTACCTGCTCTATGACATGAGACCTCTTCAGAAATGAAAAGGTGAAGGCTTCTTTAACAGAGACGAGCATCAAGTGTGTGGTCACATCTCTTCTTTTTTCTACATCTTTGTTGGCTGATGTCAGGCTTACGACAGTTCAGCAACAACAGTGTGGGTCAAAGCCACTTACACATACTCCTAGAGTCAAGCTTCTTGACAGTTTAAGCAAAACCCAAACAAGTTGAGAGCAAAGTAGGATGCCATAAAAACTCTGGAGCTAGCATGCTCAGTGATGTGACAGTGTTTACAGCAAAAAATAGCTCCAATATTTCTGTAAATAAACATTTTGTTCCATCCTCGACTCCCTCTTGCAATAAATCCCACATCTCCAGCTCTCTAGGTGCTCCTTCCTTCAGAGAGCGCATTGATAAGCCCCTACGAGTCGAGTTTGTGTGTGTGTGTTTGTCTGGCCCAGTGGGCTGCACGTTGCCCCCAGCCCTGCACCCCTGTGACTCAATTACGGCTGACAGATGGTCCCGACCTGTGCAGGATTCAGAGCATGAGAGGCCCGTTTTGCCGCCTCCGTTCTTGCAGATAATAAAACCCACATTGTTTCCCAGAATAAATGCCCTGAGCTCAGGAGGCTGAGTGGAGTGGGCTGCTGAGAGCCCACAGGCTTGACCTTTCCTGCTGAAATCTATTCCCTCCCTGACTGCACCTCTCTACCCCGGCTCAGAGACCAGGTCCTCAGATAGCCCCCGCCTCTATTTGACATTCAGATGCGGCACTTCATTTTTGGAGCATAATGATCCCCACCCTTGCTGTGACATTCACACTTTCCCACCTTCACGTCTTTCCCTGTAAGCAAATGTTTGGAATGACAAGAAACAAAATGCAAACATATGTTCGAGTTAAAACTAAGAATCTGACTCTAGAGATGAGAGTTCAATCAGGGAGTCTATATGAATAAAACTGAGTCCCTGATGAATCAATTCAGCAGTTAGTTCAGTCAGATTTTACAACAACCTGGAACCTAAAGTAATCACTGGAGCCAAAATAAAAACATCATAGGCTGCATTTAAGACTCATGAGAACATCTCAGGCTGATGATTTGATACTGTCTCCAAATATTTATCTTGTGGCTCACATTGGGCATTGTGTATAACCAGTAATTGGTGCAATATAAGCATGATTGCATACCAGCATCCAATGTGTTAGCCAAGAGAATTCATTTAGACACATTTCTCATTCACGCACCCCAGCGGCTCAGTAGCAAAACAAATTGAACATTTAATTAACAAAACACTGCTTAGACATTTTGTAAACACACTGTAAAACGCCAACCTCAATTGCCCCAGCATATTTCCCTGTTTTGGAAAAAAAGAACGTCTGACTAACAATTGATGTCTCCAATTTCAAGCTGCGGATAAAGAAATACAGCATAGTTCAAAGGGGTTGCTTCCCTCCCTGATGGGGTGTCAGTACTGACCTGTCCAGCCGGGGTAGCAGCGGCAGTAGCCACTCACAGGGTCGCAGCCATCAGCGTGGCTGCAGTCACAGCGCTCACGACACTCCAGCCCATAGTTGCCATCCTGACAATGATTAAAAAAAATAAAACAGTTTTAAAACTTAACACATCAGCTCCATCAGTTGTTCAAGACCCATAAAATTCTTTGGTTCACCCGCTTAGGTCATAAAAACAGTCTTACAGGGCAGGATTCGTCACAGTGCTCTCCTCTCCACCCCGGAGAACATGTACAGGTACCGTCCACAGGGTCACATGCAGCCCCATTTGCACACAGACATGTCTGATTACAGCCCAGACCCCATGTGCCACTGGAGCAGAGAATGGAGCAGTCCACACCCTGCCAGCCTGAAAATATAGAGCACAGAGACACCAGGGTCTCAATATTGAATTTTCCATAAGCTCATTATTCTATTCCACCCCAATAAGAGTGTGATATGTTTGTAAATAATAACCCTCTATATAACTCTGGGTAGATCGGGATATGGTCATCTTACAAAGAACTCAGAGGATGTCAGCATCTGTCTGCTACTCGATCAGTTGGTCCTCCACTGTGATCCAGGTCCATATATATTTTTTCAACTATCATTTTCACCATGTGTATGTTAGCCAGGGTGCAACAAAACTATACCACAAATACAACTGTGCACTTGGTTTCACCAAAGTCCCGCCTTGACCCACATATTCCTAACCTTCTCACTAGCAAACACAATGATTAAATTGTAAATTTAAATGTATGAGAAAATAAAATAATATTAGTAAAAGAATAAACAATAAAAATTTAAAATCCATTAAGAACAAAAGAAAATTAAATTTTTTGATCATGGAAAGACACTTTAGTACGGGTTCTTTGCAGATGACGTCACACAGCAGCAGCGAACTCCCCTTGGGGGGCAAGACGTGATTTATGCATACAGAAACGAACCAAAAAGGACATGTTTTGAGCTGTTTACAACTATGCCATACGTTCAAAGAGTAAAAATAAAAACACCTTTTATTCTTATGCAACTTTTACATCACAATATTTGTGAAATACTGTTTTATTGTTATTGTGGTATTATCTCACATTGTGAATTAAAAGAAAGCCTCTGTCCAAACCCTAGAAGTGGTGTCCTGTACTAACAAGTGGTTCTTTAACTTTTTCATTTAGTGCCATTAAAGTCAATAATTTCTGTGTTTATCAAATGCCTACAAAGTCAGAATCTGAAAAATAAGTCATTTATACTGTTTCCAGGGAAACACAAAGTTGTGGTGCTCAGAGTGCTGGAGAACCCCCTAAGATCAGATACAAATAATACCATTAGCTCTAAAACTACTAAAACAAATTCCAGTTACAGACATACATAGATATAGCATAATAGTGTTTTTGTTCATAAGACCTTCTGAAGAGTGATACAGCTTGCAGCAGATCAGGGTTTTTCCATATCTGTGCATAAACTAAGGTGTTAAGAGGTTTCAACAGAATCAAAGATGTCTGATCATTCTGCCAGTTGGAGCTAAACAAACAGCAACACCAAACAAAAGTCAATGGCAGAAAAAGCTGTTTGGCATTGGCAGAGAAGATCTGGCAAATTTTTCATGAGTGGAATCCACATACTCAGCTCTGCTGCTCATCCCACAAATGCATGTTCCTTACAAATGTGGTACCATTTAAAAGGAAAATAAGCGGGCTTTCCAACGGTGTAAGATTTATTGCCAAGAAGCATTGTTACAACAAAGAAATAATTTACCAAACACAAATTTCCTTACTTTTAAGCTAAGTTTAAATGTTTTGGCCATTTTTTCTAGGAATAACTTATGACAAAGTGGATCTTCTGCACAAATCAATTTGCCACAATATATGCTTCCCAGCTTGGCAACTCACTTGTCTTAAATCAAGAATCTCTTTAAAAAACTGCACTCTATTTAGTAAGTCCTCATTAAATTCATGTTTTTAACATAAAACAGAAAAAACTGTTAAAAAGTAGTGGTGCAGTCAATAAAAAACCCAAAATTCAGTATCTCATTAAATTAGAATAGTGTAAAAAAGTTCAATATCGAAGACTCATGGTGTCACACTTTAATCAGCTAATTAACTCAGGTTTTCTGAGTTTTTAAATGGTCTCTTAGTCTGGATCAGTAGTCTGCACAATCATGGGGAAGACTGCTGACCTGATAGATGCCCAGAAGACAACCATTGACCTCCTCCACAACATGGGTAAGCCACAAAAGGTTACTGCTAAAGAAGCTGGCTCTTCAGCGTGTGTATCTCAGAATATTAATAGGAAGTTGAGTGGAAGGAAAAAGTGTGGTAAAATAAGATGCACAAGCAACATGGATAACTGCATGCCAATAGAGAAACCAATAGAGAATCTCTGGGCTGTTGTCAAAAAGAAGATAAAAGAACCCAAGAGGACCAAAAACACAGAAGCACTTAACGCCGCCATCAAAGCAACCTGGGCTGCTATGACACCTCAGCAGTGCCACAGAGTGATCGCCTTGCTGCATTGCTGCAGTAATTCATGCAAAAGGAGCCCCGATCAAGTATTAAGTGCTGTACATTTTCATACTCTTCAGAGGTACAACATTTATGTGTTAAAATACTTTTGGATTTTCATTACCTGTAAGCAATTATCATCAAAATTAAAAGAAATAAACACCTGAAAGAGATCAGTCTGTGTTGATGAATCTTTATAATTTATGAGTTTCATTTTTTCAAACAACTGAAATAAATAAACTCTTCCATTGTATTTCATTTTACTGAGATGCACCTTTATATCTGCATGTCAGTCACCTTTACTGCTCTGTTGATTACCAACTATAAACTAGAGCCTGACCGATATGGGATTTTTGGGGCTGATGCTGATACCGATATTGGGGGCTAAAAAAAAGCCGATATCTGATATACTGGAGGATAACCGATATATCGGCCGATATATGAAATAAGAACATTGCTATACACAGGATATATACTGTTCATGAACACAAATGTTGACATGTGAATTAACAGTTGCATTTATCATTGTTTATTTCACAAAGATGCAACTTAGATGACGATAAAACGCTGTATAATAGTCTTATGTTGTGATTGTGGACCATATTAGACAGGAAAATGATAAATGGAGAGCCATATTTACATCGTTGTGGCAAATATGCACATAGAATATGTTTACAATGGTTTTTTTTTATAACCGGTTTAGCATTTCTATAAAGAAACTCCATTCACTTGTACAGAATGCTTTTATTTTGAATAGTTCCTGACAAACTTCCACTTTACACTGAATCAAGTCACTTTTAGGGGGTTTTATTGAGGTAAAACTTATGTAGAAGGACAGGGCTTTGAGAGCAGGGAGATGCAGCTAACACGCAGAAAACTTGCACCCTGTGTGAAAGCCGCACCGGCAGGACCAGAGTTGACACGCACAGCACACGCAAGCAGCAAAACCCACTCCCAGTCTGAAACGGGCAGCTGAGTGAGTCTGGCTGCAGCAGGGACTGGTGCGGACTGGGCTGCCTGTGAGTGCTTAGGGACGGGGAGGGGGCCACGGCAGCACCCGCTGCTCAATGAGAAGAGCAACAACGATACATGCTTTTAACGTCTCCAAAACTATTCAGTAACATCAGAAAAAGTCACTAGATTTGTCGCTAATTGCTTTTTTTGAAAAAAGAGTCGCTAGAGGGGTCTAAAAACTCATTAAATATAGCAACAAAATCGCTAAGTTGGCAACACTGAGTGGGGGAGAGCTGATGCTGCACTCGCTTATGTCTTGGGGCAGGCACTCGGGCTGAGTTCAGCAGGGACACACAGACGGAATCCCTGCGCAACAAAAAAGTTAATATATCAGCAACATATTGGCTGATGTTGATTAATCTGTGATACGCTATAATCGGCCCGATTAATCGGCCCGCCGATCTCTACTATAAACCCCTCAAACAGATCAGATTTGTGTGACCATCAGTATAAAATTTGTTTTCAGTGTCAAATTGAAAAATATTCCTTAATCTGTATGAGGTCCTCCACCCTTAAAGTATTAATAATACTAGTCCAAATTTATCTATTAATCATGTTTTAGCTCAGCACAGAGTATGATGTTCGTGTTATAGAAATACTTCCTCCAGCATCCCCATCTGAATCTGACTTCTAACATCCTTGACTGTACCTTCCCTGCAGACGCAGGAGCCATCGACTGAGGAGCAGGATGCGTGATTGTGGCAGGAGCAGGTGGACATGCAGCTTGGTCCGTACAGACCAGGAGGACAGGCTGTAGCGCAGTCCTCACCCTGAGGAGAAGATAGAGAAAAAAATAATTACGCAAAGAATCATCATTGCAATAAAGGCTGACCCTGGCAGACCTAAATTAGGAATAATAAAGTCTGCACAGATGTGGCCAGACAGACAGGCAAGGTTCACGCCACTGCATGGTAGCTTATTGAAGTGCTTATGTAGACCAGTAATATCTTATCTATGCACAGAATGGAGAAAAGCAAAGGCAAAAATGAATGCTAGAGCCTTAATTTAGAGGATAGTACTCATTGAAACCCACTAAAGTGGCCCTCCCAGATCCCGTTTATGCACTCCATGTATGATAGCACCTACTTCTAGATTAACTTTGCTTTTCTAAACAATGCTCCACACATCTCTACATTTTTGCCAATGGATCAGACTCACAGGTGATCTCCACAATCTTCGAACAATTACAGATCCATTTCAAAACGTCCGTTCCTCAGTAAAGTGTTGGAGAAAGTAGTCCTCAGTCAGTTCATTCCATACCTTAACAATAAAAAATCTTTGAAAAATTTCAGTCAGGTTTTCAGGCTCACCACAGCACAGAACTGCTTTGTTTAGGGTCATCAATGATCTACTTGTAGTAGCTGACAATGGCATCTCCACAGTTCTCGTCCTCTTAGACTTCAGTGCTGCCTTTGACACAGTAGATCACAACATACTTATCCACCACCTGCAGCACTGGGTTGGAGTTTCAGGAGCCACCCTAAACTGGTTTCAGTCCTGCCTCACAAATAGAATTTTTTCAGTTTCACTTAACAATTCTTCATCCACCTCTGCCCCTCTGTCGTAGGGTTCCCCAAGGTTCGGTCCTAGGGTCCCTCCTGTTCTCCATCTACATGCTTCCCTTAGGTAAAATTTTTCAGGAACACAACATTTCATTTCACTGCTATGCAGACGATACCCAGTTACAGCTCCCCCTTCAACCAAATGACCAAACCAGACCCACTTCCCTTACTAACTGTCTGGAGGATACCAGGGCATGGAGGACTAATAATTTCTTACAGTTAAATGAAAACAAAACAGAGGTCATCATGTTCCATCCTTCCAGCTCCACTAACACCACAGTGCCATCACTTGGTCAGCTATCAATTCACATCACATCTCACGCTAAAAACCTAAGAGTAGTTTTTGACAGTTACCTGAAATTTGACAAGCACAGTACAGTACAGTCATCAAATGTAGTTTCTTTCGACTCAGGATCATTTCCAAGATTAGGACATTCATTTCACATGATGACTTAGAAAAAGTCATCCATGCCTTGATATCCTCCAGACTTGACTACCGCAATTCACTTTATTTTGGCATCAATCAGTCTTTTATACACCGCTTACAACTTGTCCACAATGCTGCTGCATGACTCCTCTGCAGATGTATAACTATACTTGTTGAAAAATGAACCAATGCCAAAGAGGGAAAAAAGAGAAAAGTTTTGAAGTACCTGGCTGTCCACTTGAGGCGAGGTACAAAATTCATGGAATCCCCACTTCAGTCCACATTAACATGCCCATGTTTACAGCAGAAATAAACCTGATTACTGTCTGGTTTTGGTCTGTAATGCACCTCTCTTTACTCATAAAAACTGTACTGGGGAGGATTCTTTATATCAAGGTCAAGATCAATATTTTGCAGAAAAATATTTGCACACTTTAAATGTGTTGCAGGGAGGTCACAACTCCATTTCTTTGCCTGTTACTAAATCTACTGAAAGTTGGGTTGAGTCATTAGATATGGCGGTCACCATCCTTGGATTTCTTATCTTCTCTTTAGGAACCAGACGGTTTCTACATTTTTTTACATTGTCTATGGACCAGATCCTTCTCCATCTCATGCCAACCAATCTATTACCTTAACTGGCCTTCTGCCCCACAAGCGTAATGTCATTAGATTTTAAGTTATTATTCATGCTGCAGTGATACAGGAAATTTTTAGACACCAGTGAGGGGAACCACCAACAATGACTAAACCTAGACACCTAGATTGCAGTAGTGCGCACCAATAGTCTTTTCTGTTACTTTAAAAAAACTGGAGGGCAATTCTTTGTTTATTTCTGATTGTCGAAGTACACAACTGACAGTCTCTGTGTCCCATTTCAGGGGCTGCATCCTTTACAGGGTACATGTAAATATCTGTAACATCATATGTTGCATGGAAGGTAGGAATGGGGTTTTACAGTAATTTCAGTACTTCTACAACCTGATGTTCATGGACATGTGGGGAAGGAACCACAGGCCAGATTTGAACCTGGGCTGTCACACAAAGAGCTGCCAGTGTCCCACTATATTTTGTGTGGTGTGCTACTCCCCACTATTGCAAATCCCAGTTCCAAATGAAATAACAAGACAGGAAAACGTAACTGAGGGTTATTACTTGTGCCTAAACTGTGCAAATGTAAAGAAAACGTGGAGCTCTGTAATACTACAGAGACAGCTCAGAATTTATTTTGCTGTCAAATTAACCACAGACCAAAACACAAGACTTTGAGACAAACAGTGTATTCTGTTCTAATGGATTAAAGAGAAACCACCAACAGTAACCCAGTGGTACAGAGAGCTATACAAAGTTAGACCAATGGAAAGCATCTCTTCTACATTAAAGAGGAACGACACATTTTTTAAAATTTGGAAACTGTTCTACTTCACTTACAATTTTTAAATTACAGATTAACTTTTGGTAACTGTCTCATAATAATAATAATGATCATTTAAAGTGAAAAGAACTGAACTGACTGAAATTATTACCCTCTCCTGTTGTTTTGTGAAATGTTTTACCCTTTTTCCTTCTATGAAAATGATGAAATACTGGTATCATACTAGAATGCTGTTGGTCTCTTTGTTGTGTGAGTATTACAGTAGTTTTGAAACATACATGCAATGTGATATTTAATGGCAGTGAGTCTTGATCTTGGTGTTGTCTTGTCATGATGTCATCGTTATGTTGTGTATTTGTTTTGTTGAGTTCTGTATTATTTCTGAAAACTAATAAAATTTTCAAAAAAGTGAAGAGTAGTACAGATTCAATGGAGAGATCAGTCCAAAAGTCTATATGAGAGTCTTATTTATTTTCCTTATTCATCTGTTTCATACTCAGCTGTTAACTTAATGGGATCATATCAAATCATCAGCTTCAATATTAGCAGGCTAATCTTCTCAGCACGGGCATAATCACAAATAAAATGTGTAAACTGGTGCAAACAGGAGTAGTCGTTTGATGCCTTTTGAGTCATCGTGTTTGCTCGGAGTTACCACAGCTGTCATAAAGCAGGTGTTGCTATGCTAATAAAGCCTGAGTAATTGAGAGAGAAGTCATACCTCTGTGTAGTTTACTATTTTTTTCCTTTTTATTATATCTTACCAAGTAAAACATTTAAACTTTATGAATCAGAATACTGTAACATTTAACAGCATGCTCACTGTGTAAGTAATGAAACGTTACTTGAAAAATGACGATCACATCTGGTACTCGCAACATTCCCGAATGGAGGGCTGTCCCATTTCAAAGGCTTAACATATCCATACAGCAATAATGAATTAAATCTGACAGTCCAAATAGGCTG
The DNA here is from genome assembly GCF_018320785.1 of Cheilinus undulatus. Taxonomy (NCBI): domain Eukaryota; kingdom Metazoa; phylum Chordata; class Actinopteri; order Labriformes; family Labridae; genus Cheilinus; species Cheilinus undulatus. The sequence goes on along the minus strand of NC_054873.1, from coordinate 22,905,811 downwards.
GTGGATTGTCAAGAGGCCAAGTAATACAACTTCAAATGCAAGTAACTGGTTTTGACCCGAGAGAAAAATTTATTTATACAACCAATACTTAAGTTAACCAACAAAAAGGGCCTCAAAATGTCAAACAATCTTAAAATCATAGCTGAGTTAAATGATGCTAGTTATATTAGCTTGCTAAAGTGTAGCTGTTCAGTTTGCCAGGGGGCAGGGGAAATGCTCATAAATGAAAGGATTAGGGCAGGGACAGCTGGCTGTAGACCAGGTTGCCTTATTTCGGATCAACCTGAGAGATCTACACCGGGTCCTTCAGAAGATGCTTCCCTTAAAGTAAGACAAAGCTGGTGGTAAGGATCAGGTCTTTGACTGCTAATTAGCGTCTCCTACTGGTAGGTTCAGATGCCAGTTCAAAGGAGGGAAATATTGAAAATTTCCTGAGAAAGTTCTTTGTGAAGCAGCTGACAACACTATGCATATCAGAGGAAAGCACATGGCTGTCTACACTCTCTTTAGGCCAGCTGTGGGAGTCAGCAGAACAAAAGAATGAAAATATGACAAACTCATACCCCAAGAAAAAAGAGGGGGTTGTGTAAAATCTAAAAAATAAACTCCATGGTGAACTGGGTCAACAGGGAAACAGCAGGATCTCAGAGACATCCCTGACAGACTGCGGCAGGCTCTCAATCTACTATTAATAAGCACACCGATGGGTGATAGACAGCCATGCTTGCACACTCTTTATGCTCCCTACCTTTGCATTAGAGTTAACTATCTGGTAAAAGACATGGAATATACCCCATCCCTGTCCACCTCTGCAGCCCGCAGTCATTAGAATCTCCCTGCTTTCGAGGCTGAGCACAGCCCACCACCTTGGCTAGTCTCGTCCCTCTCTAAGCAGGAGATCACAGCCAGTCTGTAGATCCTCACACCCTCCCTTTCCAAAGCTGCTGTTGAGTGACAGGTGACACAATGATTTAGAGTTCCAATTAGCGGCTCAGAGGAGTCCTGAGTGGCTCTTGCTTCGCTCACCAGAGCACCGGGGGACTGCTGGCTGCTCACTGCTCTCATTATCATTTTGAACTGAGTTTAAACAGGAGGCAGGAGGAGATGTGCCAATGGACGCCAGGGGCAGAACACACATCTTAAAACATCTCTCCTCCCCGTACACCACATGAAAGCGCCCGGCTGTGAATGAAATTTTTATCAATCGGTTGCAATAACCTTTGTTCTACTGAAAATGACAGCTTCAAGACTGCTAACAATAGCAGTTCAGTTACAGTTGTTAAGTGTGGAGAGAAGTTGGACCAGCCGGGGTGGGGGTGGGGTGGGGCTCTGGTGGAGGGCTGAAGGTGGGTGAAAGTGGAGGCGGGGTTCTGTCTGTCTTCAGAGCAAAGGCAATTTACTGGTGACTGGACTCATGGATAAAACGTCATGCAGCCACAAATGACCACATGGATTTTGCGCCATCCTTGACTGCATCACACTCCACTTGGTTACACCCTCATGGTGCAGAGACCGGTGGTTGGTCTGCTCTCAAGAGGGGGAAAGGCAGCTCTCTCATTAGCCAACTGATTCATATTCCTTCTGAGCTGCGAAGGAAAGAAGTCTGTATGTGGAGAATCATTATTAATACACGGGCTGTCAGTCCATTGCACGAGAGCGGCAGAACCTTACATAACGACACAGCTAACCAGACCTTAGGAAGCCAGGTCGTCCTTGACTGAGGCTCTAAATTCATACCTATTAGTATCCTAATGTAATTGAAGAGCATTTTTTTCCCCAGAAAGCCTCTCGCTGACACAACATTGATCAGCCTGGTATCCATCGAGACTAGATGCAAATGGCAACACTAATTACCAATCAGTCTCACTCCTTAACAGTTCATCTAACTGCTGGATGAGTGACTGCAGTTTAAAATTCATGCAGCAAGACACCAAATGAACCCCTGAACCCTTTGATGAGGCTGGAAAGCCCTGAGAGATGGGAAAATGATTTGTTTTCCACCACCTACAAAGGGAAGGCTGGAATCTATTTCGAATGCAGTCATATTTCAGATTGAGCCAAATCAACAGAATCTGTGGAAACTGTAAGCATCAAGGGAGGAAAAGTGACTGTGAGTGCATGCTGCTGATGGAGCAGGACAATGCCTGAATAGGTAACATGTAATCACTTTGTCCCTGTCAAAAAGAGCATGTCCAATTACTAGAGCTAAATCAAGCGTGCAGGCTCCAACACTTTGCTTGGTTTGCCCCCCAATGGGAGTCCTGAACAAAGATGCAGCAGGGAGGCTTAGTCCTATCAGCTGTCCCCCGGGGAAGTGACTCCAGCGGCAATCACAACCTCAATGCCATCATCAGCGACGTTTTAAAGGCCAAAGTGTGTTTTAATGATCATGCACCATGCAAGTAAAAATAAGTGAGTTAGAAATGTAGCGCTGTGATCATGACTCTTTAACTCTGTTGTTTGCACAGCAGCAGCTTTGTAAAAAAGTTGTTTTTAACTACCAAGAGTATGCCTCCTCCCTTCTCCTTTCAACACATACACTACACTCACAAACACACCAATCCTCCATATGAGGTGTGTCTGCTCCCATCTGACTGCCTCCTTTTCTATCCAGCTCTTGCCCTCTAGGTCTGTTTAATGGATCTGGCAGCCCTTCCCAGCAGCCGCCAAAGAGAACAGGTGGAGCAAATTAAGACACAGTCTGCGGCCCTGCTCGCGAGCTCAATTCACCACAGTGGCCCGCTGTAAGACACAGGCAATTTCCACTGAAATGTAATGTTGGCAGAAATGTACCCTCTTGGTCTCAGTTGCTCTGTAACTCCAGATTGCAAGACAAGAAATACAATGGGTAAACTGATTGAAGTTGGGCAACTAATTTGACAGAAGCAGACAATATGGCTGCACAAAATCTACTCAGTAGAAAAGGAATATAGGTCAAAGACTTCTCTCTTTGATTTGGAATTTTCATCTCATGTTTCTTGCAACCTATCTTTGCCATGCAACAGGTTATTGCCTATCTTCTGTGATAGAAAACTACAAAAACTGATCATAAATGTCTGCAAAGTTCTGCATGAGAGACTAAATCATTTTGCAAGGAGTTTCTAGAGATGCAATCTAACACATCCATAATAAGGCATTAATAAAACAGCTCACCTTGCGTCTGCCTTTCTGTGTACCAAAAGCTTCTACAGTAACCCTGGGACCGCATCCAGAACTTTACAGCCACAATGACGCAAACATTTTTACTAGAGCCACAAATAACATGCAAGATAAATCAAAGCCACAACCTTCACCAGCAATGTTCAAAACGTGGGAGGATTTTACAGGATGAGGTGTGAGTTAAAATATAGAAACCATACCGAAGCCCTTATTGGGATCTACACTGTCATTTAATGAAGTTACAGGTTTTTGAAAGGATAACAGAGATTACAAGGAGCAAGGTTACAAAGATAATTAACCTATGGCAGCTCCATGAAAAATGAATGTTACTGCTAGCATAATGATGAGATGACACTCTGTAATTATAGCGGTGATTAAATCAAAATAGAGAGCAAAGTGGCAACATGTTAGATAATGATGGGGGGGGGTTTAATGTGTTTTAAATGTGTTTTGTGATTATATCTGTCTTTTTTATTGTCTGTGTCAATCAAGTGTTTCATTTTCTTTTTGTCCTCTTTCAATGCTTTACTCTCCTCAGCAAATGCTGACCTGGCTTTGGGAAACGTATGGACAAAATGGACAAAATAACATCCCTTTAGAGGTGAAGCAAAAATAAGTAGAGCTCCCCCTGCTGGCTGGCTTAAATCATGTTGACACATAGGGCCTGTATCAACCCTTTAAAATGAAAATTCATAACAAATACATTTTTCTCGAACCCCATTTCTGTCGCAAACATAGTTACTATCATTATGATCAATATCCATGTAGTCATTTTACGAGGTATTTTTTGTTTCAACTGACCTATCGCTAAGCCCCGGCCCCTTAGCTCACTCAAAAAATCAGCATGCTGCCCAAGTTAACATTAATAATTTTCAGTTGGGTGGGCTTTTATGACAAAACTTGGCTATATGGGATACTTGTTGGGGGTGAGACCCAAAAGGGACAGATAATGTTAACATCATGCACATTTTGAAATTACATTCAAACAGGCTACTATTCACTTTTTGTTTTATTTATTCATGTTGATATTTAAATACCACTCAAGACCCAAAAATTACCTTTATGTGAAGCTGTCTTCAATCAAATCAGGTCATTTTACACCCTGCAGGCTTGAATGTACATCTCAGTCAGTCTGCTGCTGTCAAAGACTCAAACTAAGGAAAATTTGTCCAGAAATATATCTTTAATAGTATTTCTAAGCACAGATTTAAGTTTAAATATGTTTTTTGAGAGGCTTATTTTCTTTCTGTGAACTAAAAGGATTTTTAAATTTTAATTTTAGTTATTTATTTACTTTTAGTTAACTATAATAACCTTTATTCAGACTCTTTGCAAAAAACACTTGAACTTCAGCTCAGATGCCTCCCATTTCTCTTGATCTTTGCTGAGATGTTTCTACACTTTGATTGGGGTCCACTTGTGGGCATGATTTGGAAAGATAAACACCTCTCTATAGAAGGAGTCACAGCTGACAATGCATATCAGAGCAAAAAACCTAGCCATGAGGTCAAAGGGACTGCCTGCAGAGCTCAAAGACATCACTCTTACAAGGCACAGATCTAGGAAAGGTTCCCAAGAGCACAGTAGCCTCCATAATTCTCAACTGGAAGAAGTCTAACACAGCCAGGACTCTTCCATGAGCTGGTCATCTAACCAAACTGAGCAATTAAAGGAGAAACGCTTTAGTAAGAGAGGTGACCAAGAACCCGATGGTCACTCTTGATGAACTCCAGAGATCCTGTGTGGTGACTAGACAAAGTTCCAAAAGGGCAACCATCACTGCGGTCTTCCATTGATCTGGGCTTATGGCAGCTCAGTGCCAACACATGAAAGTCCGCTTGGAGTTCACAAAAACAGTCCTCTTCTATCTGGATATCTTGCACCAGTTTTGATTTTACCCCATGCACACCATTAGACCATTTTTCAAAGTTATAACAAAAAAGTCAACAAAACTGCTGAAAAATGACAATTCTATAATGGTCCAAGTACATTTTGGAGATACAAGAAATGTGATTTGCATGTGGTACTGGAGGACAGGGCTTAGCAACAGGTAAACTAATTATGCGATATGAAATAGAGCAGATGTAATGAATGTTATAACTGACAGCTCTGATGACTAATGTGGCTCCAGCAGCATTCCCAGGCAGATTAGCAGAATACAGGAGGAAAGATGAGAGAAAATGTAAGAAAACTAACAAAGCAGTCAGTGAACTTTCAATCAATCATGACTTATTGCTCCAAACAGACAAAAATCTGTTCTACAGATGACTGTACCAACCTGTGGGGTCTTTGAATTTTTATCAGCAAGTTAAATGTGTGTAATGGTTAGCACAAGGGATGTGGCATCCATTCTTCAGCACTGCTTCTGCACATGCTTTGACTGCAAATGATCTCATCACAAGAGATCAATATGTCAGCACCCGTTGGGTAAAGTGTTAGCTTTACTTTTGTACAACAAAATGACATGAAGATGTGTTGTCCGTATTTTCCCTACACATAGTCAATTTTTAAGATGGTTAATATAATTCTTTTGGCTTTTGTATCATGTTGACTCTCAAAGAAAGGATATTTTTGTCAAGTGGGAAAAAAACATGAACTTATTCCATTGATATGGAATGGAAAAACCCAACAAAATGTCAACATTGTAGCAGCTTGTGATGTATGCACAATTATAGCAGTACAGACTCACCATGAACCCAGGGGCACATATACAGCCACCTGTGACAGGATGGCAGTCAGCGCCATTGGTGCAGCTGCAAGACAGCATGCATCCCTCTCCATAGTATCCAGGCGGACAGGTCTCATTACAGTAGAGCCCCGTCCATCCCGCTGAGCAGGTGCATTCACCAGAGAGCGGATGGCAGCTACAACATAATGAGAAAAAAAGGACAACAACAAGAAGAAAAAAGGAGAGGTGAAGTTTCAGCTGAGAGTATCAACACTTCATTGGTGAGTAGGGTCAAAGTGGGAAGTCTGCGCCAACAGCAATTCATCCATCTGTGTGTCTACGTGCTTGTTTCAGATAGATGAGGTGTCTCTTTTCTCCTTCGGTCTGTAATGACTTCTACGGTCGGTGCCCAACTCCAGCAGGAATCAGAGCATTAACATTGCATTAACTATGAATGCAGCTGAGAAATTATGAATGAAGCAAAGGTCGCGATTAAAAGCTAACTGGATGACATGGTGGTGGTGTCCAGACTGAGAATGAGAGCAGGCTTAGAGGGAAAAAAACTGAACTCATGAAGACTTTATTCATATAGAGCTGGGGGGGGGGGGGGGGGCGCTTCAGGGCTGCATGCTGTGTGTGGTATATCACTGATGACTCACTTACCTCACTGTGTTGCTGGTATTACAGGGGCAGTACTTGTCACAGATGTGACCGTAGAGGCCCGGAGGACAGAATCTCTCTCGGCAATTAGGACCTTTAAAGCCTGTTTCACACAGACAGGCTCCATTGATGTGGTGACACTTGGCTCCATTCTGACACTCACACTTCTGGTTACACTGCGGACCAAAGGTACCTACAGGACAGTCATCCTGGCACCTGGAGGAAAGTTACACCATCTTAAATTGGTGCTGTAAGAATGTCAAATATATTAAAAAATAGGAAAGATGAAGTTCAAAAAATACAAAGGTTAAAGCAGCAGAGCATTGGATATACTGAAACAACCACAGCTTAAACAATAATCCAATAAGGACATAAACAAATGGGTATGATGATTAAATATCATTTATTTAGAAGTAAATAAGTCAAATTTTCTTAACTGTGAATTTTTTCTTTTTTGTGTATTCCACATCATAATGTATTAACTTTCTAGTCTTAAAATTTCCAAAACTGTCACAGCTTTTTACTTTCTGAAACTTTTTCAAACTTTGGGGACAACTGAATCAGAAAATATGTTCAATTAATATACATCAAATGTTTAAAATTGAGAATAACAACTTAAGTTAAATATACATTTTTGTAAATTAAGGATCAAAAATCATTTTATCTATTATCAAAGATTATTTTGGGCCTTTCAGCCCTAGGATAACACACTAAACAGTGTTTGGACCCGGATTTGAACGTACGACCAGTGTGACCACGACTTCAGCCACAGGTGATTTTTAGAGCCTTTAAAAGAGTGCTGGGACACTTCTAATTTTCATCTCAGCACCCCTAATATAATTATGATAGAAAAAAATGCCCCAGCAGGTTTTTAAATTTGACAGAAACATTAGAAATATTCTTTTTTTTACTTGACTGAACAAAATGCTAACTTTTAAATGATAATACCATGCCAGGATGCAGAGGAAAACTAATTCTTTCCTTAAAGAAAATCCTATATAGGTAGATTTTTTAAATGAGATAATATGTATATTTAGGCTCTTTAACAAAACTGACATGTTGATTTGTGTTAGGAAAAGGTGTTATGTAATAGTAGTAGTAGTAGTATACAGTGTAGAGATACAGTGGGGCAAGTTCTGCATTCAAAACTTATTTGATATAACCCTGTTATGGTAATAGTATTAAAATATTGCTTAGCAATGACAAGCAGACTTATGGTATTGTAGAAGAAAAATATTTTTCATTTTTAATCAAATAAGTGATTTAGCAGTAGGATTGAACACTTGCAAGGACCTTTACATGAAACAATTTATTTATGAGTAGAGTACCTCTAAAGGCCTGACCCTAAAACTGCCCTGAATGAAGCCTCTGCATATGAACAACTGCTCCACCAACTGAGCTAAACCAATGCTCAATTTAAGGGCCTGTATCCACAGCTAGCATGTTTAAGGCCAACAGTGCTAATTTTCAATACAAAACCAGCTAAAAGCAGAATACTAACAACACTCTCGGCAGCTCTCAGTCGGAAACAGTTCAACTGGGAAACAGCGACATGCTGGACTTCTGACATGAGCTTCATGAACAGCAGTGGTGGAGCAATGCTGATGTAACTCATCTTTTCAGGGGTTTAGTTTCCAGGTCTACAGCTGCTGCAAATGCTATAACATATCAGTCTGCAAGTTTCTTATTTTTCCTGAATAAGTTAAATATTAAGTGCACCGAACTATTTATAAACAACTTTTTTGGACACTACAGAGAGAGGTGGAAGTCAGCTGTTGTAACTTAGCAATAATGAGCGCTGATAAGACGCATTCTGAATCTGAGGAGAATGGGCACTTTGGACACAGGCACTCATTCTTTAGTTATGTGTTACATCCTTCCAACACTGCTCTTAGTGCAACCTAAAATAAGACTTATGATATATAACAGAATCAAAATAGTTGTTTTAATTGCAAATCCTTTGTTCAATTATTTTGTGTTACGTGGGTAAAATTGGTCACTCTTGGTCACTTTTTCTCATAAATTTGTACATCTGAATGTAAAGGATGTGGATGGGACTAGGTGGGCGAGCTAGCGTTTGTATTATGCAATGTTTTAATTCTGTTTTGTATTGTTTATGTTGTATTTGTGTCCATCGGACCCCCTCGAAAAATAAGATGCTGAATCTCAAGGGGCTATCCTTGAAAAAATTCAAAATCATTTCAAAATTCTCAATATTTTTTATATAAACAGTTCTGGTCTGACTTTCAAAAAGTTGATTGTTTTAGAAGAACTTGTTTACCTTTTTTCTGGTTATTGATAGCCATGCTTTATTTATTTTGCACTGTTCTAAACCCAGGTGACAAGGCACTTTACAACAATAACTACATAAAAACACTACATAAAACAAAATTTGCAATATCAAAAACCATCATAAGGTCACGAAATGTTACGGGGAAAATACTTTGACAGTGATTCAGAATATAAGAACGCACATATAAGAAAGCACAAATAAAGCACAAAACTGTCACTAGTCAGCACTGGCTTCTCCTTTTAATTGTAAAGCTGATTTCTCTGTCTTTAAAGAGACAGAGAATGTTTTCAATCATTTAACTCCTCTCACTTTCACTTCTGCTGTTTTCTGCCTGTACAAATCAGCCAGTCTTTTCCGCCTGCAGCTGTTTAAAAATACAGCAGATAGACTCTTCACAGGTACCAAGAACAGAGACCATATCCCTCTCATCGCAGGTAACCAATAAAACACAGAAGTTACTGGTTTAACATAACTCTATGGACCAACACCGGGTTCATGTTAGAACTGCTCTTCTTACTGCAGTAAGGGTCCAAAAACTGAGAGATGAATTCGCGTTTTAGCATTTCTAAGTCCATCATCTCAAATTCTTTGGAAGGCATTTTCAGGTAGACGCCTGAAATACACTGGTACGTTTTATAGTATTACAGACTCTGTATTTGAAGTTGGTTTTGTTAGTATTTATTGTATGAACTCTTATGATGTTGGATGCTCAGGCACTTTATACAGTGTTACAGACTCTGTATTTTATTCCTAATCTTGATGTTTGTACATCAGTGTATGTTTGTGCTGTGTACGCTGCACTACTGCCCAAGGCAAATTTCCCCTCGGGGACAATAAAGTATATCTTATCTTATCTTAAATAAGGTCTGGAGTAAAAACAAGCATAAGAGATTTTAAATGTTTTGGTTACAGTATAAAATGCATCTGGAAGTTCCACACTTGTAAACTTTGAAGATTTTTCACATCTTACCAAAAGTGGTTGCTAAGTGGCTAACAAGGACTACAGAGTTTGTCAGGGATTTCAAACGTCTTAACGCTGAACATATAAACTCATATACAAGTCTGCCTTTCGTCTGGTGCATTTTCAGCTTAAACTACTTTGACTCTGAGTTTTTAATGTGGTGGTCACACTAGAAGAGAGGCAGATGGGCTTTGTGTTTTGTGAAATCTCCACTAAAAAACTGCATGCGCACGAACTTGTAAGTATGTCAAAGGGAACAGCTTTAATGCTCCTCTTATTGTGTTGTTGGCTTATCACCTCACATACACACCAGCACACAGAGATACTGAGCTCATATAAAGTTATCTGAGGAAAAACATTCCTTTCAATGCAAATTGCATTAATCATCTAATAGTGAAGATGGTAATAGCACAGTGTAATAGAATAAATAATAGCCTACTGTCTGCGAGAGCTGATGGAAGTGTGCTGCAGTTTATGTGACACACACACACACACACTTTCCAGAGATCAGGAAACAATTTCACCTCTGTATGACTTTAAAATAAATTATATGTAAATAAGGCTGGAAAATATTATATTGAAATTGCTATTATTAAACCATAACCAGAAGTTAAGTCAGTCTGAGAGTCCAAGATACCTTTAATTTTTCCATACATCCATGGCACAGTTATGTATGACAAGGATGTAGTTGTTTTCTTAGGGTTTCCTTCATTCAGAGAGGAATCTTAATCAGGGTGGTGCTTCAGTGAATATATCAATGTTGCCTTTAATTAAATGGCTGTCTGTTCATCTGAATATTTAATATGGATTGTGGGAATCCTTTTGGGGATGCAGGCAGGATTTGATACACCTGTTGCAGGTGGGAGTGGCACTTACTGTGGGAGTGAGATTAAAAGAGTCCCACACAAGGCACTAGCTTTTTGTAACCAGAGAAACATGGTTAATCACACATAAGCTTTGAATTACTCATGTTTTATTTATATGTTTGTGCAATGTGGTTTTTCGTGCAACTTTTTCACTCACTCACTTGCCATGTCATTTACTTCCAGATTTTTTTGCTTTGACTGTTTTTCGTGTTGTTTGGTCTGTCTTTTTTTCAAATGTCAAAAAAAGAAAATGTGAGCTTAAAAATTATCTGACAGCTATTTTATTTTGGAATAACATTCCTTAGCCTTCAATGCCATTTATTACAGATTTTATATTATGAATAGTGCTTTATATTTCATGGTTTATGTGATAAATATTTAATTGCACACACAAAATTCCAAGCTGAAGTGGTCAATTTAAAAGTAGTACATGACATGCCGGCCCAAAAGAAGCCTCCTGCTGTCAGGGTTTGAGTCTCTCTGCAGGGTTTGACAAGAATTAGTAATCGTTATCAAGCACTATTTAGAAAAGCTCTCGTTTCTCCACATGAAGCACTGAAGCAGATCAGGAAATGGATTTTTACTTCACTTAAATATACTGACTTAACCATACAATCCTGCTGGAGTATCAATCTCAAGAGTCTAACAAAGCTATTACAAATAGCTCAATTACATTATAAAATGGGCGAGTTATGTTTCATGTTTAAATTACCCCGGCTTTAGTTTCATCAGGGGACATTGGTATTATTATTGCAGACAGGAGAGGGTGCAGGCTAACACAATCTCAGATTATTCCTGGCAGGTTAATTCACCTGCCACTGACAAAATGAATGAGGGCAATTTTGCAAAATAATAAAGTAAAGGAAAGGTCTTGTCGAGGAAGTGTTTCTATCCAGAGACAATTGCTCTGGCTGAACTAATAAACCCAGCTGCTCTGGGCTGCTCCGGCAGGCGGGGGGAACTGAAAAGATCTGTGGATTTCAATGAGACCTTAATATAAGCCCATTACTTATAATTAATGAGCAGATTCCAAACAGCATGTTGCCCATGGTGAGATCAATGGACAGGCTGGAAGAGGAGAAGGATGAAGGCTGAAGACATGAAACCCAGCCGGACAGCATGAAGTACAAGATTAATTAAACATAAACAGGACTATTAAAAGATTCTAATCCATCGCCAGATGGAATAATGGGAAATTTTTAAATGCTTATTCCTCGGGAGTGTGATATAATTCTCATACTTTCCTTTCTTTGAGAAGAGCAGTCAAATTCATGCCTAATTAGAAGTCAACAAAGAGAATAGGTCAATGAGTGACTTTATAATGTGTAACTGTCGGCATGAAACCATACTTTTGTATTTTTATCAATTAATCATGCCATTGTCAGATCTAATTCTAAAAGAGGAGTAAACAACAGTTTAACAGAGTTCTTCACAGAAGGCTTGAGGGCGTAGTAACTGAGCAATGTGTGTGTCAGTGGTGTCTGTTGTGTGTCAGTGGTGTCTGTTGTGTACCTGCGTCCACTGAAGCCAGCTGGACACTTGCACTGCCCAGTGACGTGGTCACACAGCCCACCGTTACGACAGGAACAGTCCTTGCTGCAGTTAATGCCGTACTTGCCGAGAGGGCATGGCTGGGCACAAACCGAACCCTTTAAAAGAACCAGTGGAGAATCAAATGAGATGACAGACATGAAAACAGCTCAACAGGACTGAAACACCTCAAACTAAAGTCTAGCATGTTTCTTTTCCTCATTTTTGGACTATTTAGACTTGAGCAGTTAGCCAATGCTAATCTTGCACTGTTCTGTTTTCTATCAGTCATGGTTGTTATTGCTAATTCTTTAAGTACTGATTCTATCATTACTGATTTTATAGATATATCTTACAAAATGGGAGATAAGTTCAAGGCCACGACAGGCAATAATGTGTCTTCCATTTGTTGTTTTGTTGTTTCTCTCGTCCCTCTCCTCTTCCTACTTTCCTCCCACCCTCCCACCCCTTCCCAACCCCAGTGCGGCTTCATCAGATGGCTGTCATAAGTCTGTTTCTGCTCTGGATTCCTATCTCTTAAAGGGAAGGTTTTTCTCGCCACTGTAATGAGGTAAATACTGCTAATGTTGAACTTATGGTGATTAGTGTCTTGAGACAGTTTTGACGCTATACAAACAAAGACAGTTTGATTGACTGAGTGAGCTGTTTTCACATATGTACTTCAAAAAATATCTAGAAAATTTCAGGAGACCCTGTTTGGGAAAAGGAAAGTTTTTATCGATAATGATACACAATCCAATACTCCTTTTATCTATGCTATCTATGCTTGTCTATTGTTTGGTGGGAAGACAAATCATTTTTAACAGAAGTAATAGTTGAGAGGAGCTTGAGTTAACCTGTTAAATCTATTTTGTATTCTACCTGAAAAAAGTAATCTTCACAACTGTATTTATTCAAGTTTCTTATTTTCTCTAATTTTTATTTTTTCTGTTACATTTAAACACGTCAAGATTTTTTTTGTTACAGCCAACAAATTGTTGTTTACTGAGTCAGCCTTGAACACATCATAATATAACCATCTGTCAGCTTAAGTGAGCTAATTAAATTTAAACTGGCTGACTTCTACACCAATTTCAACATTAGATTACAATTTTTATACTAAAATGACTTGCTACAAAGTTCGGGAGAGATGAAGAATAAAACCTTTCTGCAGCAGCTAAAGCCAATCTTCTGAGTGCATGCTTCTCCATGCACTGACTGTCAAAGGCACCATGTTTGGGTTTAATTTGATGCACAATGCCGATGTTCTTCAAGTTCATGTTTCCTCTTACAAAAGCTAATGTGTGTTTTTGCACCACTGATATGGCAAAATATTCAAAGAACCCAGGAGACAAGATAGCAGCATCGGTAAGCTGAAATATTACTGATTTTCAGATTTTGAAAAAAAAGTGGAACTGGGATGGAGAAAGGTTGTGATCTACTTCCCTAAGCCTGGCCTTGTAAACTCTGTGTTCCTTTTTTACATGCCCCTCATGGTGAGAAGTCTTCTCCAGGGACAAGACATGATCTTAAAAAAATGCAGCAGAAATCGAAGATGAAAGACATCACAACAGTCTATTTTTAAAAAGACAGTTTTATACTTTATGTTAAATGTGTAATTGGATGTATTTCCAGTTGTGACAAAATAAGGGAGAAGAACACATTGATGAGCAAAAGCAGCTTCTATTTCCCTATTACCTGCTGTGTTCTCATACTGGCTTGCCCCAACTTCATTTGGACATTTTACCAAGGAGCTGGCAGGAAAATGTCAGATGTAAAAAAAATCAGCATTGCGCTCACCCTTAAAATGACTGGACATACCCAGTGATTTTATGCATGTGTGAAAACAGCTCTTCTGGTATTCTTGTTACTGCCTTTATTTAAGCATAAAAATATATCACATTATTTGGATGGCCTATGACTCCAAATTCAAACCAGGGATTCTTGATGCCAGATTTAAGCAGGGGGTAATCAAAGGCATAAAGTAATATGGGGAATTATAGAAAACTGAAAAACAAAAACCTCCCAAGAACTGAAGAGAAACTATAATACTTGTTCAGGTACTCAGAGGTCAGACTTTATGAAAAATACATAAAACCAAGAATTTCTATAGGAATTGGACAAATAGTTGTGACATAGTATAAAGCATATAGGAATAAGACAGATAGAGTACTATCATCAATCTTTCAAGGATTAATGATGGGGAGAGCAACCTCCAGATAATATTTAAAGATAAAAGGGAAAAAGAATCTGAATTACAGCTATTTACTGAAGACTAGCATAATATATGCAACATCAAACAAAGAACTACCAGCTCAAGGATACCAGGGGTGTGTATTGGCCCTGTATACAGGGGTGCCGATACCAATATATACTGCGATATATGTGTGATACTATGAGCAAGGCAATATATTGCGTTTTATATATATATATATATAAAACTATGTAATGTTAAGTTAATATGGAATATAACAGAACAGAATTAGGCTATTAATAAAGATCTATCAAAATTATATGTATAGTATGTAAATTAAAAAATTTAAGGTGTTTTATAAAATATATGGTCTTGCATTATCAAGAGTTTTAACTCTTTTTGTGCAATTTGAAGATGAGGATTTTTCCCATGTGTTGTCTTGAATTAAAATGCTATGATGTCTCGCGCTCAGGTTCATCGTGTCGTCTAAGTATTTCACTCTGGCGTGGCATATCTTACAAACGACTTGACTCCTGTAGAAGTCTGTACTGTCTTTAATGTTTTGGAAGCCAAAACAAGCCCACATATCCGCAACAAATGCAGCAGAAGCAGCACTGCTGGGTAGACATGAGCAACTGGCTCTGCAACGTAAATTATTAATTAAAAAAATCAAGTAATTTTTAACTGACACAACAGGTATGCTGGAGACAGTGTGGGGGAATAAATGCAAATAAAACTCATACTTTGTATAAATGTGTGCAAGCTGAAAAGTACTGGGATGATGTATGGATTGAGATGAAAGTGATGTTGGACTATGAGTTACCAAAGAAATTTACTGTGATATATCAAGGTAACCCAGACAAGGAATACTGTGAGGAGACATATTTGGTTAAGTTTTGCTGGCAGCAGCCAAAAATCAATCACTAGAAAATGGTGCAAAGACGACCCTCCTCCTCTGAAAGTCTGATTGGAAATCATAGATAAGATCTACGACATAGAAATACTTAAATTTTAGAGTTCATCGTCAGAATTTAGAAGAATTTGGTAACTTGCTTTTAAAATGACTAAACTAATACAACAATGTAAAAGGTAAACATAACTGAAAACACTATCACCTTTAATAATGCAATGATGAGTAAAGACAAAGGGTTGCAGCAGCAGATAGCAAAAATCACACTTACTGTCTCTACTATCTGCACCGTTTCAAGGATCTGATTAACAAAGCATCTCAGGGGTGCAGCCAGAGAAGCCAGGGCTGATCAGGCCCCCTTCTGAAATCTGACTGGCCATGCCAAAATCCATGTCAGCCATTTATGGAAAGCTGTGACAAAGGCTGTGATTTTCTTTAAGTATATTCAATTATTAAGTATCTAAGTTGGTATATATTTTCTTATGAAATATTGATTAGATGTGATGTGATGGCTTAATTTTTACAGTTTTAAACTCAATTGATCAAAACAGGCTTTTACTTCTAGTTATTTCAAATTAAGTAAGTCCAAGAAGTTCCCCCTCATGTAATACCTTTAATTCATGAATGTCAAATCAGGTAGAGCTTTTTAAACATTAAAAAAATTAAATAATTTATATAAAAAAAAATGTTTTCCCTTATTTCTCTTTCTATTAGTTTTGACAGAAAAGGCAGGCATGTGTAGACACAGTAAAAACATGAAACAATCTTATTCTGTCTTCTGTCAGTTTCCCACTAGGATATCACAGCAATAGCACTTTATGATGCTGATCACATGTTCCCAGAACAATACTTGGTGGTAGGGATTTAAAAACGCATGTACAACATCCCAATTTAGATGTCTTTTTTAACTTTTAAATTAACGCTGGGTTCTCATTCATAATTAAACACAGCTTAAAGATCCTGGGATCCTTGCTTTCATCAAGTCAGTTTCTCCTGTAAAGGCTGTATTAGAGATACAAACTTATGTTCATAATGCACACAATTTCTAACCTTCTAACTTGTTTTCTTCCCACCTTTGCGTGTGTGACCTACCGTCCATCCAGCAGGACAGGAACAATCTCCCGTTATGTGGTGGCACGTCCCTCCGTTCTGACAGGGGCAGCGCTGCTCACACTGAGGCCCATGACTCCCCGAGGGGCAGCGCTCTCCACAGCTGTCATTGCACACGTCAAGAGTCAAAAAAGTGTCAGATACATAACTTGTATTTGCCTGCAGTTCTAAGCATGAACAAAGAAGCAAAGAACAAATGGCACATAGACATTTTCTCACAGACAAGAGTTGAAAAGGAATAGATTTGTTGCTGGAACACTCACAAAGCTCCTGAATACCCGGCTGCACAGATGCACTCTCCTGTCTCGTGATTGCAGGTGGCACCGTTGAGACATTGGCAAGGAAGCTGGCACGCCTTGCCATAGTATCCGTGCTCACAGGGCTCCTCACAACGCCATCCCTGGTACCCATCAGTGCAGATGCAGGCACCTGTGATGGGGTTACACTTGGCCCCGTTCTGGCACTGGCAGCGATTACTGCAGTGAGGTCCCCAGTAGTCGCTCTCACAGCCTGCAGGCACAGAGAGACGAGGCATCAGACTGAGCCGAGGAACAAAAGAGAGGAGCGAGCACCAGGAGTTATCCTTGAAAACGTCTGCAATTATATGTCTCATAAACGCAAGCATGACATAATTACCATAAATGGATTCCTGTAATAAACAGTGTTTCATCAAGAATATTGAACATCCCTTCTGTACACAACGGTTTCTTTACTGTTAAAACTTCCCCACAGTGCTCCATCAGATTGGTAGTAAAATTTTTTTCAATGTATATATTCACTAGTAATATTTCATTCATTTGATTACATAATACAGCCTAGAGGACGTCTCTGGATTATGCCTCTACTGTCAACATATTCAACAAAAAGTCTGTCCTTGCAGCTAAAGCTTGATTCTGATTATCCCTTTGTGCTATAGCGTTCCATTGTCGTCCAAAACCTATTAAAAATACATCACTGATCTGCACTGTTCCACTTGATTGATGATTAGTCCTTACCAGGAATATTGCCATATTTTGAGTCAATCACAAATAGACATTGCACTGCTGAAACCAAATAGCTCAGTAACACTTCAAAAAATATGCAAAACTCTTCTGTATGGGTACATATTGCTATTAGCAGCAGTGTCCAGCTGTATAAGCCCTGAGAAATTATTCAGCTATTTCAGATTTAAATAGCAGGGGCTAATATTGGCTTTTGAATTGATGTTTTTGGTCGTCTGTAGGTTTATTTTCCCCGACAAAATAAAAGTTTTATCAACAACCATATCTTTTAAATTCCTCAACTGTCTTCCCTCCTGCTGAGGGTCAAAGGCTGCAGAAATGTATCCAAGCATGCCCCAAGCAAAAAAGCAAAAGAACACCTTCCGCAAGTTGCTATCCATCACTGAGCTAACATTGTCAGACAATCACTTACACACATTCGCAGAAATGCAGAGACACTAGACAAGCATATAAACTCAACACAGATGAAAAACCTGAGACAGGAATCAAAATGAGACTGTATGTGTGTTTGTGTGAGTCTCTGTTTCACACCTTACACACTCATCTGGTGTTAGAGACGCTCCTGTAAGACAAATATGAAGCCAGCAACACAGCAGTATGAAATTCATATCTCCTGTCAATATGAGCCTTCCAAAACATTAATCAAACTGTGATCAGACCAAGTGACTCAAAAAAAAGATGAACCACATACAGACCAGAAAGCAATACAGTGGTCTCACACACAGAGGGTTTGAGAAAAAATGTCTCTCTTTAGGGCTCTAAATAAATGTAATGGACAGGTCTATACAAACAGTATAAAAGAGTTAGGAGCATCACATTTAGTAGCTGCAGTTCTCTTGTCTTTGTTTACTCGATATTGTTTTTAGGGCATTATTCCCTACTGTCAACAAGCATTTCATTTTTTAATTACTACAACTTTCTAAAGTGCTTCTCCAGAATTGTTTAAATGGTTTGCAATTAATTACTTAATTTTTTAAAACTGTTATTGAAGCCAAAACAAGCTTTGGTGTGACATTTTAAGAGCTGGTGTTCTCACACACAAACAACAAACAGCATCTGCTAACAAAACATTTATTTGACCAAACCAATTTAGCAATAAATAGAGTTTTTTTATTTAAATTAAACATTGTTTAAAAGGCTTTATCCCTTATACCTTAATATTATGAAATTGTGTTACATGCTAGGACTGGGAGATATGGACCAAAAGTCCATCAGCCATCTAAACAATGTCGACATTTACATGAAAAATAACAAAAAACTTATTTGTTTTGGAAAAATATACCATAAAAACATCCTTGAATGAAATAAAACAAATATAATGATGTTTCATCATTCAGTGCTTTTCAAGTTGTCTGACTATTCAACGTGCTTTGATAGTGCAGGTCACAGCTACCCATATACACCCCTTCACTCCTCTTTCACACACTGATAGTGTGGAGAGAGGCCATCAGCTAATCCCATTCATACGCGTCCATACACATTTACACACCAATAACACAGAAGTGGGAGCAATATGTGGTGAAGTGTCTTGCCTGAAGACATACTGACATATGACAGCAGGAGCTGGGGGTTGAACCCCAGACTTTCTTGTTGTAAGATGATCATCACTCCCTACCGAGCCACAGTCGCTCAAATAGTATCAGCCCATTGTGATATTGGCTTGCCAAATGTTTATTTGGAGATATACCAGTTTATCATAAAAACTCAATAAACTGCCCAGACCTCTTTCTGAACAACCTATTAAGTGTGTGACATTGATTTGAATTAACATATGCAAAACTAATTTTGACAGCCTCAGAGCAAACAAGCTAATGTGTTAGCCAACAATTTGCCTACAGTGGTTTACACAGTAACCTTTAATATTCATCAGATCCTCTGGTCTCTTTCACTTTGATGCTATCCTATATTCACCTGCTAGCATTAGCGTACACTCACTCTCAGCAGCTTGCTGTTTGCACACAGCAAGTTTCACTGAGCTTATTTGCCTGAAAGAAATTTCGAAATGTTATGACACTGTTACTGACACTTATATTTTCATCCTTAGCTATGCTTTGGAAAGTGTTAATTTTTGCACTTATTTTTAATTTTAGTCTTTAGACAAAAGGTCTTTTAGTTTTAGTCACATTTGAGTAATTTCTACCCTTTTCAGTTTGAGCCTAGTTTTAGTCTAGTTTAAGTCGATGGAAACTCAAAATATTTTAGTTGAGTTTTAGTCCTTAAAAAGTCCTCAGATTTTAGTCCTTACTTTTAGTCCAAGCATTTATTTTCTTGCCTAAATCTGGTACCAAATCATGGTAGTGTGTTCTCTGCACTCTGCTAAACCTGGGGTCCCTGCTGTCTACAGCTGAGAGGCAGAACAGCTACAGATGTAGTGTTTATTGACAGATTTACCAACAGTAGAGAAATATCATGAATTTTGAATGTCCAACAAAAACTAAATTACATTTTATTCTAGTTTAAGTCATCTTGAAAAAAACTAAACTTACTTTTTGTCAGTTTAAGTCATCACAGATCTTTTGTGATGTAAAAAACTGCTGTCAACAAATAGTTTTAGTCATAGTTTTAGTCGACGAAATTAAAACTGGCTTTGGAGTTTTGCCTTAGCTAAAAGCAGGGTGAATAAAATGCCAGAAAATACAAAAAAAAAAAACCCTCTCAATTGTATGGAACCAAAAGCAATGGCTTCATATTGCCATTTTTGTGCTTATAGTACTAAAAACATGCAATAATGAATTCAATATCAAGAATCACAGTCATTTTACTACATACTAACCCCTACCAAGTAGATGTACTAGGGCTAAACAATTTTAGAAAATAATCTAATTTTGTGTTTGGTCTTTTACTCCCAAATATTGGGACTGAGATTTAATATGCAATTATTTTCAGAAATATCTAATTGTGATTATTTTGACTCATTACAAATTTGATATGAATTGTATTTGAAGGGAATGATTTTATGTTCTCATTTTTTAAAAAACAAAAATATATTAACGCATGGAAATTTAAACTTGAATATTATGTGTGCAGAGCATAGCATCTTTGCCTCAAAAAAGTAGTAAACTAGTATTTTGAAACATATTTCAGATCAAAGGCATATTAGGATCTTATCTAAATTTTAATTAAGTGACCAGCCCTATACAGTACAACATTATACTTGTGATATGTTTGACATTTCTGCATAAAACCTGATAATGAAAGTGAACTAAGGTTGCAAAAACTAATTCTCATTTTAACTTTTATCACAATATGAGCAAATACATCACATAATTCTGAATTAACGGCAATCAATAAGACATAAATTTAAAATAGCAAAGGCTTACCTGTTTGATTGAGGCCTGGTCATTTTGAAGCTTAAACTATCCATTTGCTTTGCTTAGGCATCAATGTGGTGGGACCTATTATAAGAGTGGGCTACATTTGGGATTCATTTTGGGTATAAGAGGAGCTTTAAACAGATATTTTTGTAAAACGTGAGGAACAGCAAATAGGCCTCCATAGAGAGCTTCATCTTATTTGCTCTCGTCATTTTGTTATAATTGCTCCTTGTATCATCATGCAAAACTAAACAATGTTATCATGCACAGCATACTTTTCTCGTTTTGTACAGGACCTCAGTAAACTGCTTTTCAATACTTGTCAAAATAGTTTCTGATACATTTTCTATCAGTTTATCATTTCCTTTGGATTCAATTTTACTGTAATGAAGACTGAAACATTTAAAGAGAAAGTCTCAGTAAACTGGGGTAAAGGAGTGATTTCGTTGCTGTAAATGCAGCCCCATTTATGTCACACATGAAGCAAATAGATTCAGTGCAAAAATCAAAAAAATATTTATGTAGCTTTAACGTGTTTTTATACAAAATCTAGGGCACTCTCCATGTTGTATGGTGACTCAAACTCTCAAGCTTTGCATAATTAGTAAGAAAAAATTAAATGATCAAACAGGTGCAATATACATCCCACTCCTGTCACTGAACCAGAATAAGTATACAGTATGCGATGTTGACATACCCACAAGTATCATAAAAAAGGCCTTAATAACACCTTGAAATTCATCTGCACAGAGGGAAGCAAATGTGCAAGCTGTTCACACCTCTTGAGAACTGGAGGGAAGAGCAAAAGAGAAGGGATTAAGAACACAAGGAGAAGAGAGATATTTCATTTTAAAAAACAGTTTGTTACTTCTTCTTTTAACACCTCTTTCCGGCACAACTTCAGCAGTCAGCTGTCGAAAACGACCGGTGAGAAAAAGAGCTTAAGCTACTGGAAGCATTTTAACTGCAACTCTAATGACAAACACTCACACGTCAGACTTTGCTAAATGTACTTTAAACTGACTAATTGTGTTGAACTTGGAGTAATAATGCAGAGAGGTTCAATTAGACGGAAAAACGCTTGAATAAAACAAAGCTCATTCTCTGTGACAACTTTGCAAACACAGAAACCCCAGAGGTGTCTTTTCACAACAACGAACAGCAAAATTAGCTTTTCCACGTGGATTTTAATATGGTAGCTAAAGACAATTGGCAACAGTGCTAAGACTGTTAATGTAAATGTAAACCTAAAGGAATGATGTAAAACAAGCGATTCCCAGAGGATTGCTCTGTGTGAGAAAAGAACTCAATATGAGCCATAAACTACAGGCAAATGGCTAATCCTCAAAGTTAAATGAACAACCAGTTTTTATGTGAAGAACAATGAGCTAAAGATGTCGGCAGTCGTCTCTCTCACCAGGGTAATTGTTCTTTTGAGGATCTGGAGGTGATTTAAGCGATTGCTGTGGCCTTATGTCTCTCCAGCAGCAGCAGCAGCAGCAGTTCTTGTATCACCGCACATAAAAGCCCAGCTTGAGGTCCAGGCCTGCGCTGCAGCAGCCAGGACTGTGAATATTCCAGTATTGATTCTCACATCATCGCAGCCTCAGTCGTGAATGTAAAGACACTACGCTCCCCCTCTCCCTTCCCTCCCTGTATGCTCTCTTGCCAGAGCTGTGATCAGCCAGAGCGAGAGCGTAATGAAGCCTGTGTCATGGCCGGCACTGAGGCCTGTTTTTCCAGGTACGCAGCAGGAAGATGATCAGCTCTTCCCTGGTACAGACAGGTCCGCCCTGAAGGGGGTCTTGGAACACTTGGCTGGTGCTGTATTACTTCTGTGGTTGGACAGACTGGAGGCCACATTACAGGGCTCGCATTGATTTGATCTAATCTGCTCCTGGTCTCCAGTCTGGCATGAATGAGTTCCCTGAAGGTTGAGCTGCTGCCACGCAAACGACCCTGGCACATTAGATGAGAGGTGTGTGCAAGTAATGGATGAGCAGTTTAGCTGGAACTTGGTTTAGCACTCTATAAGCACTCATCAGAGCTGCCTTGGCCCACGGCAATCCCTCAGCACAGTGCAAAAACAGGCACTATGTGTGTGACTGAAGGCATCATCACCTTTGAAAGCTGATCACACTAATACAGAGTGCATTTTATACATGGTTTACTTAAAACGTGATGTCAGTAAAAAAAACAGCGCAGACCAGCTGAAATAAATCAAAATCCAGCGCTTAATTTGCAGACTTTCCTGCTGCTTAGGAGCTGCACAAATGTTACTATTTGAAGTTTTTAAACCTTCTTTAGCTTGCAGTTAGAGGCCTCAGCATATTGAGAGCAAAGCCCATTATCTTGCTGTCTCTCTCCTACACAGAGGTTTCTCAAACTTTACCCAGCAGTCTCTCACTTCCCGGCTCTGACAGCATTTAACTGTGATTAAGGAGTCAGAGTTCATGATGAGCTGCAGGCAACAAAACAGAGAGAAACAGCAGAAGAAAGTTGTATGTAGCATGAAGGCAGAGGCTTCTGGAGTTAACGGCTACATAGTGTGAGGTGATGTGGACCCCCCCGGTGGGTTGCTGTGTGTAGGCAGTGAATCTCACAGAAGTCTGAGGCTGAGATCCAGCCTATTAACTGAGCTGGCCTGGGTCAGGGGAGCCTAACCAGAGGACACGTACACCAGCCAACTCGGACTCTCAGAGCTCATAATGCATAACAGCTGCAGCGAGGATAACCTCACACACAGGAGAAGGTCCAATCCCAAGGTGCTGAGTATAATCCCTTCGGCTAGAACAAAACAGATCACATTGAAGGGGGAAACTTGTGAAGGTGAAGTCCAAAGAACAGGCTGAGAGAGCGGTGATGATGGTGGTGCTGAGCTTTGAAGTGTGCTCAGGAGTTTGCATGATCAGGCAGCGGCTGCAACAGGATTAAACCCAAACAGCTTTCTGCATGCAGAAGTTCTCCTGAACTTGGGCCTCTTCAGCAAAATGTTTGTCACTGTTCTCTGTTAGGGGGGGAAAGAAAGCTTCTCAGAGCTAAAATCAAAAGTGGAGCTCCTTAAAGAGAACATCCCTCCGTATTCAAAAAGCATCAGAGTTTTAGACTTCTACCGCTTTATCCAGGTGGATACAAGAGGGAAAAAAAGCCAGCTTCAATTGAGTCACGGCTGGATTGGTATAAACGCAGGCCACTCGGGGTGCTTCGTGCAGACAGACGTTTGCTTCTTTGCCAGCTTTTACTTTGAAAACCACATTACTGCAATTGGAATATTTGGCACGCAGCCCAACTTCACTCCCCAGTGCCAGAGTCGCTGGCTGTCACATAACTATTATTAACACACACTGTTGACACTTGAGGAATAACTTAACACAGACAGAGAAATTATAAGAAAAAAAAAAGCTCTGTCTCCCAGGAGCCTTTTTACTCTTCGTTTTACTCTTCAGCAGATCTTGTGGCAAAGCTGTATGACTCATTGTCTTTACAAAGTCTTCTGCATCGCCTCATGAGAAGAGTGCACCTCCAAGAATCATATTGTCTGAATCACACTTTGTAGCACCAGCTTTGTTCTTCTTCTTTTTTCTTGACACATCTGAATTTTCAAATTACACTCCATGACCGGAATTAATATCGGGAAGTCACTCTTTCAAAAATGGAGGATAAAGAGATGGGCTTTAAACAGTTGCAATGATCATTTTAAAAAAAGGAACAATGAAACAATTGTGCCTACAATTTAGCTGACACAAGGCTGTGTTAGATTCTGCTCTTCAGTCAAAATGAGCTATTTGTACGAGAAGTTACTCAATAAAAGCCCGACTCAACATTCAACTATTCATCACTGCTCCCCGACTCGAGACGCAGACTAATAGAGTGAAAAGCAGACAGGACTGGTACCAGGGGTCTACAGGGAAAGTGATGATTGCTGTGTAAAGTGGTGAATTTGCATTGAGTGATAAATGTCTCTCTGCTTTGTGAAACTTGCAGCAGTAAAAGCTGCCAATATGCTACCTAGACAGGCCCTGCTGTCCCCGACATGTTCTGCTGACACCTATTACACCGTTATTTATTCACCCACAGAAAACCTCAGGCACGACAAGTAAACAGTTTAGGTGCATCCCTGTGCACTTTGATGAATGATTTTCTAAATATACAGAAGGATCTGCCAATAGTCATGGGGGCAGTTTTGCTGAAATGGAATAACAGCGTGCTGCAGATTGTGTTGCTGGGCGTGTCGTTTGTCCTGCACTAATTCATCTTAGCCAAGCCTTTGTGTGTTTATGTTTCCCTCTGAGGGAAAAAAAACAACAACACAGGACCAAGCCCACTGCAACACACAGAGACAATTCACTTTAATGCACCACATGCTCCCTCCTGATACCACCATGCAGCGGGATAAGAGGTAACACGATGTGACTGTTGCCGATTTGGAGGCACCAAACTAATGAGTGAATAACTTAATTCTTTTAGGACTATGCATTACTGATTAAAAAGACTGGCCTGGTTGTTTATCCCGAGGAGGATCTGATCATTTGTCTAACTTCAATTCAGGATGTGAACCTGGATCAATACCAGCCCTGCAGGTGCCAGACGGCTCTTCTGAAGCACAGCTCTAACCGGGTTAGCTGAGCCGGTGGTCGACCAAGACAGACAAGGCCAGGTCATCTCACACTTTGGTCTAAACAAGCACTTAAGACTGATGTGATGCAAAAAAAAAAAGCACAGCTCTCTCTTTCTAATAAAACAGGCTGTGAGCGATGCCTTCGCCTCGGTGCAGTAAACCAGTCACTTGTTCAACAGAACCTGACACGGCTCATGAAAGCTTCTGGATCAGCAAATTGTTACACAGCCCACTGCTCCTTCCAATTAATAATTTACCCTTCACCCCGTCCTGCAGAAAACAAACCCTCCGCTCTGTAGCCACAGGACAGCAACAAAAAAGCAATCAGAGCTGAAGTGGACGTTTATCTACAGTACACACTGATACACAGTGACTAGAGTATAAATAAAGCCGTGGTGCTGCATCGCAGACATACTAACACACAACTGCAGGAAAGTCAACAACAAAGCAACTGAAAAACAGTGTCAACCCAATACGATTGACTGTAAGCACACTTAATTTACACATATTGATTTCCAATTTCAATTATTAATCCTAATTAGGATGAAGTACATTGTGCCACAGGGCAGCAGCAGTCAATGTGAAAGGGTGCGGTCACAAAGTGGAGAGTGATGTACGCGCAAACCATAACAAAAAGGGTAACCCCTTCTACATCAGGACAAAGTCACTGAGTCCACCAGACAAGGCTTCATCAAGGTTTGCTGTGTTGCTGCTGCAGGTGTGAACCTGAAATATTGAGCATCTCTATGCTTAGACTTTTTGGAAAAACAAGCAGGGGCAATGGGCAATTTATGCAACTGCTGCATTTAAATACAGTTTTAAAGCTCCTGTGGGGAGTTTTAAAAAGGCTTCGAAACAGAGTGATATTGATTCTAATGCCTCTTTATGACCTAGAAAAACAAACCAGACCATCAGTGAGAAAATTGACTATTACTATAGAGTTAATTTCACTGCTTAACCACTGCCGTGGGGTAGGTGTTAGGTAAAACAATAAAAAACACCCAGCCTCAACAGCCTTGTTTATATTTACCAGGCAATGACCCACAGTGAGTCGTGTTTGACTATAAGGCCCTGTCCACATGGAGACAAAAACAATATGTCGCTGTTTTGTTTTGAAAAATTTTTCTGTAAAGACAGGATCGTTTCAGGAAATATCTGATTAAGCACGGAACCACTGAAAACGACTGAAAACGCTGTAGTGAATATGCCAAGCCTGTACGTGGCGCAGTATTGCTGCCACGGAAAGGCCGCAAAAGAGAGAAGAAGATCACAGAAAACTGACAGAAACGTTCTTCTAGTTGCCCTTCTGGTTGTTCTCCACGTTGGATTTAAGAACATATGGTGTATGCATTTCACGGTGGTGGTAAAAGAGCATTAGATTTTGTCGTAAAAGCCAAAACAAGCTCAGTAGCTTCTGCATCATGAACACAACCCTATAACCAACCATCGTTGTTTTGGCCAGACCCGCGCAGGCGTCTGGTGATTTACGCTATGTGTGACGTAATTGTTTCAAGAAAGATGTGACTGGCCGTCCACACGGAGACGAAACGGTAGTCGTTTATGGATTTGTGCACTCTGGGCCCTGTTTTCAAAAAGTATCGTTTACAGTCACCCAAAACGCCGTTTCCATGTGGATGAAACGCAGATATGACAAAAAACTTTTGCGTATACTCCTGAATTTGTCTCTGTGTGGACGGGGCCTAAGTGAGCCACAGGATGAGATCTGTCTTTAGGAAACTTACATAAAGGAAAAGATCAGTGAAGAGATAAGAGGTAAGACTTTACCCACAGGGGGCTGCCAAAATTGAAACAATACAAAGGTTCCTCGCAGGAGGCTGAAGCCCGATTTATATGTTTGTACACTGTAGAATACGCCATAGATCCATGAAGCCCTGACATCTACACAGAGGCTTATGCACACAGCAAGCTCTGTGATTGGTCTGCTGGGTGGCGCCAGGTCCTTGCCAATATCTGACTAATGTTTACAGGCACACAACTAGTCAAATCTATTTGACAACATCTTATTTTATCAGACATATTATATATTACCACATTCATGTCTCTCCTAGTTGCCCAACAGTCCAAAAAATTCTCCAGTCCTCTTTATAAGCTAATTCAGCAGCCATACTTTCCATCTCCTCCAGTGTCTTCTCTTTATTCTCTTTGCGCTAACTGTAGTTTAATCAGCTGCTGCTCAATAATGATCTGCCACAACTCAAATACCCCACCCTCTGTTTCCATAGCCTTGGTTTCTCTCGTTTGATTAGGGTACTGCAGAGCAACACAGACACACCATCGCTCAAGTATAGTGCTCTCAACAACGTATTTCACTACGCCATAGGTACGGCATAGATTTAATGCAGAAGTATAAACCCAGCTTTAAGAAAAATGTTTTTGAATGTATTTGTTCATGTATGCCATTGATGCCGCTTCATACTTCTTCTCCAGAAGGAATGATTGCACATTAAATCCTTTATATCAAAGCTAGAGTAATCTCTCAGGCTGATATATGAAATATGTTAGTTTACAGAGTAAACAACCCATCATACACGTAACTATTAAATAACATACAACAATCATCTAATGTTTAATATAGTATCACAGCCCTGCTTATATAATAATTCTACAGTACTTTGATTAAGTAATGTCACTCTGACAGGAGTTGTGATAACTCTATTTTCAGTTAAAATTCTTGTGAGAAATTTTTAGGTTGTGTTGATTGCAAAGTTGGATGACTGATTTCTTTTCTAATCCCCCCCATGTGTATCTGTAACTCATGCTTTCTGACAAAAAGAAAAAAAATCAAATCTTTCTTTAATTAAAATTCGAATCTCATTATGAATATTTGGCATGGAAAATTAAGGAATAAGAAGCCACAAGCTCTTAATCACTGGATCTGACACAACAAGGGTTAATGACATATAAAATCACTACACTGTAATGTTCAGCTCTTCAAATTATCATCTTATTTGCATTTTTCATATCAATAAATCTACCGTTTTATTACAAACTAAGCACTCCTCAAAGCAGCCTTAAGTGCAGCTTCATAAACAGTACTTTTAGTGTTAAAGTATATTTTTGACATACATGGATTAAAAGAAAGTAAGGACCTTTTTTAAAAAAGAAAATAAGAAACATCAGGTGGATCAAAGAGTATGACATGAATTTAACAACAGACAAATAGACTTTTTATGGGCTGAAAAGGACAAGAATAGCATATAAAGTGAAATGTTTGATTACTAGGGCTATTGACAATAACACTTTAATGCTCAAGATTAATCTGGAAACCTAAACACGTTAAAACAATAATAATGCAAATTAATCATATGGCCAAGTTTGAACATAACCTCCACCTATTGTCCTCCAAGGCCGATGATTAACAGCATTGTAAAACCAAAGTTGAAACTGCTCAAAATTTTTGTTGAAACTGATTACATTAAAGTTTTGAAGTAGTGCAAATTGATTTTTTAAGTTATCATTACTCATACATTAATGTTAGCTTAACTTGGCTTTCATCAGTTAAAGTGCACTGTAGAAATTTGCCACGCAGTCTTCCTCCACTGCAGTTTTCTCTTATTTCTATTACAAACTTTTATCTTAAATATTAACGCCCTCCAAGGTGATTCATTTAAGGCAATACCAGAAAATAAGTGAAAAGTGCACATTGAACCAGAAAGTCCTCCAGCATGTTCAGTACACCAGCCACTGTATTTTAAACAGTTACTTCACTCATGGTGCAAAAGTGTCTAATGCTCGAGGGCATTCTGGGAACAATTAAAAAAAAACACTTGATTGATTGAGTGATTGAGTACTGTTTACTTTAAACTAAATTTGCTCAATTAACTCAGAAAAATAGAGCTTTTGGATTTTTAAGTTAACACAACTTATTTTTGTAACAACCTTCAACTGTTCAGTGTTAATGTGCTGGGGGGTGAAGAGTTGAAAATGAGGAGTGAGGAGACTGACCCAGGTCTGCTTAACAGCACATTTTGATGTAAAAAGCTGCCAAATGGAAGTTGACTAAAGTTGTGTGTTAGCAAAGATTCTAACATCAACACGAGATCAAGCTGTGGTCGTCAGGCTACACTGGTGAAAGTGCAGCAAGCCTGACACACCAGATGGATTTGTTTTACACATCGATCTGGGAAACCTTCACTACTAAGCGTTTGGGAAAGGGCAGAGTATTTGAAAGAAAAACTTGGAGTGTGATTGGATGAATGCTTTGTCACATCTTAACGGGGCAATCAGATAATTGCAATCATAATTGCACCGGCCTCTTGCTGCTGCTTGCTTACATCACAACTCTGCTGGGCCCGAAAGTACTGCCTCTCATCGCTGATTGATCCTGTCACTTTCTAACCAGGCCCAAACTGTTCAGACAGGAGCTTTGCAAGATGGACTCACCAGTAAGAAAAAAGGAAACAGGTGTATCCATCTGCTTTGCAAGGTTACAGCAAACCTGGATTTGTCAACAAAACAACAGCTAAGATACTAATGTAGTTGCTAAATTGATCGCCAAAGACTGCAGAACATCAATATTGTTGAAGGCAAAAGGGTTCAAGTTAAGAAGTTTACATTCATTTTGCAGCAGAGGTTATTTTGCACTTAGTGTGTTTGTCTGCCACCAAAGTTTTCAGTTTATGGATATCATTGCAAATTATGAAATTGTAATTTACAAACCAATTACAACTAAGCTGAGATGTTAGATAAAGTTAAAAAGAGTAGTTTACCATAATTGTACTTCTTTTATCTCAAACCAAAATGCAAATAAATAAAGCTCTAGCATAAGTTCAGTCAGGAGGACAATGAGGTCAGAACAAGGTCGGCCCTACATATGGCTCTATCCGTATACTGACTGACTGAGTAACTGAGTGAGTGACCCTACTTCCAAAGCCCTACCATAACAGAGTTGCATTTGCTTGGACTGAATGCTGTCAGTAATGGCTGCCTTCAGCCTGGCGGTTTGCTGGAGTTTAGCCAGTCTAACACAATTCTTCATCACAGTTAGCGCTGACAGCAACACGGAAAGCTTTCAATGTTGTCGCTCTTCTGTTGCCCCACTCTGGCATGATCATGTGATAGTTACAGTAAAAGGGTTAGTTGTTGTGTACAGCTAATGAGCTGTTGTGTCCCAGCTAATGACTCTAGCAGGCCTGTCATTCACTGGCACTGAGACGCAGCAGCGCTTTTGTCTGAAACAGACAAAAGCACCACTTTTTTATCCAAACAAGTGCAGAGAGTAACACTGAAAGCTTTCCGTTACAGGAAAAAATGTTCTTGCTCGACTCTTGTTCTGTTTCGCTATGGCTTTCTCATCATGGTGGGCTTGTCCCGTATTGTCAGCTGTTAGCTGTTAGCTTGGATGTCGCTGTAAGACTGCTGCTGCTACTCCAAACTGGACTGCTGTTCTTGTCATAGATATGGATATGTAGATGCCTTGTTGTGGTTGCTCAACGTAGCCTCTATGCATCAGCCTGTCTGCCATCTTGGAATGGGCGGGATTAGCAACGCTCAATATCAATAAGCCTACTTCTCCTTTAAAATCTGCCCTACCTTGCTTAATCCTGAACCAAACTACATGAAATTTGTTTTGTTATAAAGCTGAAAGGTTGAATATGATACTGATTGTGGGTCTGATCAACTCTAAATAAAAAACCCTGCATATGTCTATGATATGAACAGGGAACATAAGATGTAAAAGAATATTTAGAATCTATAATTAGATAGTTTTAGTTCCTCCAAATATATAGATTTTTATAGATAATTTCTCTCTCCCTTATCTTGCAACTGGCCTTTAATCTATAGCCAGGCACACAATGTGAGCCCTCATGCCTTTTCTCACCTGATGATTTTTGAGTTTGAAGGTAGTTTGTACACAGCAGTGCGTACACTGAAGTCAAATACCTGTCTTCTGGTGACTGATTTATGGGTCTTTGGGATAGCGGAAATTTAAGGCAATCACATTTTTGGAGTGGGCAAAAAGAACTGTGTGCTTTATAGCATCAGTAAATGAATATGACTCGTTAGTTGTAAATTTTAAGCATTGTACTTAATATCATTATTAAAAAAAACACTGAGTAAATAAAAAAAAATACTTAAAGCCACAACAAGGAGGTCCAAGCTTTCTGCCAGCAACATCAAAATGACCAGTCGTTTGGCTTTCACAATTACATGATGGTCAGTTCATGCACAAAGCAAGAGAAAGATTCCACACTTCTCCAAAAACAGCTGTTGCATTGTACTTTTAGGTTAGGTAACAACTTATAAATGACCTGGTTGGAAGTCCATATTTAAGGCCAGGGCACAAACTTTAGAGAGAGGACTCTATCATATCTGTGGGCATCAGCACACAAAGTTGGCATTTTCAATTTCTGTCTGCCCATTTAACTCTGTTGAGCTCTCCCTTTATACCTGTGCCAAGATGGCAGCCACGTAGACGTACCGTCAGATAGCGGACGCGGCATCTACGTCTCGATATCTATGGTTCTTGTTACACCCAAAGCAGAGGGCCAGAGATCCATGATTTAAGACTCATGCACAATCATTGGTTTTTAATTTTTCCATCATAATCTCCTTTCACCCTGTCACTCTTTTTCCTATCATCCCTTTCTCTTTGGCTGTTTGTGCGTCTTTTATGCAGCAGCGTTGGCTGCTCTTCTCTCATCCTCATCTGCTTTCATACTGCATAAGAGTGACATGCACACACCTACACTAAAATGCATGCTAACATGTCGGTAGTGTAGACTTCAGGCCTCCATCTGTTGAGGGCAAGTTTCAAAATACTGGGGGACTGACAGCAGAACTTTCTCCTCTTAAAGCCCTCTGACCACGGAGGATCAGAGCATCAGCGCTATGTGTGTGCTTCAGCTGTTTGTGTCTGTGTCGCCCACGTGAGCCAGGAGTGTGCGCTATGTTAAAAAATATTTGGTGAATATTCCCTTAATGCCATATGATTATGGAGAACGAATACATGTTAAAATCTCTGCATTTGCGTCGTTAAGAGAAAGCTACTTAAACATTTGGCACGTCTTTATTTGCAGGGAATACAATGAATGTGCTGTTTATTGATAATTAACAGATATAGAAAACTATAGGAACACTAAAGTAGAAATTCAGCTTAATTTTACACATATAAAGACCCTTACACACCTGTCTGAGGAGAATTACAAATGTTTATGAAACCTGCTGCAGTTTTTATTTTATTTTAGAATAAACAGTTCATTAACAGTTAGTGTTTTATTGTTCGGAGAAACTTACTACCATTAAAAACTTATATCTGACAAAAAACATTTAATCTCCAATGACTCAGTGTCTGTTTCTATCAGTGAAGTATGACATGTCTCTGTAGGACTTCATACACAGAGTAGAGCTTTATTAAGAGAAGAGACGGAGAGAGAGGACAGCATGTAGCTATTTCTATTTAAGTTGCCACAATATATTTGGCTCACAAAAAATAACAATGACAAAATCACTCTGCCAATCACCGCCAGTCTTGTAGAATCATGAGCCGTCAAGTTCTAAACATCTAAACATCTGCAATCCCTCAAGCTACCACCACCAGTATCTGGACTCCATGGGGGGATTCTGCTGTTGCTTGGACCAGTCAGTCAAAATCTCCCCATACAGCCCATGCGCCAAAGAAATTCTGTCAAGATAAATATCATTTCCATGTCACTCATTAAACAATTCTTTTTTACAAAAAAGTCTATCCTGATTGAAATGCTAATATTTTAACTGTATGATTAATCACAATTTAGATGTTTAACTTAATTATTTTTAAAATAATTACCAGCATTATTGATAACACAAGGTACAAATGACTTTTGTCTTGTCCACTGAGCTCTCTGAGTGAGTTTTTCAAAGTGAAGTAAGACGTCAAAGGTTAGCAGTATATTTATCTAAATGACTGCGGCTGCACTAGCTTAAATAAATTGTGCTGAAAGGGAACATAAAGCTGCATTTCATTCATTTTTTAAAAACGAATGCAGTAACTATGGACCTGAATTAATTGTGGTTAATGGATTTATGCTGACAGCCCCAGATGCAAACACTGTTCCTCTACCACTGCAGCTAATTTGGGTAAACGCTCATATTTACAGAAGACTCGTGCCCTTACGCTGTGAAAACCTGAGCTGATCTATTATTTAAAATGGTAACAAACAAAGGGAAGATGAAGGCAGAAAGTTGAAAAGTGTGCTTCATTTGACAAAAACAAGATTACTTTTGAAAAAGAAAATGAACTTGAAAATCAAATGAGAGGAGACAAAACTCAGTGCCACTGCAATCCCTCAAGTTCAGCTTGCTCTTCTACCCTCTCTGTTTTAGTGTGAGTTTAGGGCTGGAACAGAAGGGGGATTGATGTGCATCAGGTATCTGCTCAAAGCGCAGTGTTTGAATTAATTTGACAAAGTGTCCTTTTATTGATAAGGCGCTGAACTGGAGAAATCTGCAACTGATACATTCACACATGGTATAATTTGTTCTCCTCTTCTTTTTTAACAGACAGGAGAGATGCAGAAAAACTCAACCCAGGCGAAAAACAACCTGAGTAATTGTGAATATAACTGGATAAGAACTTTTTCATGCAACACTAAACATACAAGTGTGTTTCTCTCTCCAGACGGAGGAAGTGGAGGCAGTCACAGGTGAATCCAGGACTCACTAGCAGGGATTGCGAGCTTGAAACAGATTTTTTAAACCTGTTTGTTTTAACATCAACATAACATCAATTATCTATGTACATGCCAGGGCTGCTGGGCTGAAAATAGCAGGCTATAAAAGCAGGTTTTTGTTTGGTGATGCACCAAACAAAACCACAAAAAATTAGCACTACTGCAGCATGTCACACAACACAGACAACAACACAACAATCCTGCAGCTGTGAAGCGAGAGCCAGACTGCAAAATATAACAGAAAAAGAAGCAGCTCATGTTTCTGACAAAGCAGCAACTGTGAACAGTTTATGAAATTTTATTGAGACCATTGCAAGGATACTGTTAAAAAATATCTTATTATTCAAGGATTTAAGTTTTAATGATTTCCCTGACAGGCACAAAACTTAAATTAAGTCACTAATGGTTGCAAAACACTCAAAATAACAGAAATATGATCTAGAGAGCAGCATGAAACAAATAAATCCACAGTAAAGACAATTTATTGCTTGTCTGATTGAAGTTATAACAAAACTAATGCTGTATTTCCTGTCATTGCTGTATTCCGGGAATTATATTCCATAATAAACTGCAAAACACTAAAAATGTTGTAAAACATCTATTGATGATGTGACTTACTGGCAGGGATCTATACACACAATGATGCTCTACAGCAGCTAAAGCAAGTATACACAGTATGCCCACACAAATCAATCATTCATAACAGGAACTGAGAGCATGACTGTCATATAAAAGCCTGTATGCCAATAGAAAGAGTAGAGACAGTCAGCTGTGTAGCAGGACCTTTTTCACCTGATTCAGCAGTAATTACCTTGAGTCTTTGCAGACGCTTGACCATTAGGCTTGAAACACTGCTGTTAAAAATTAGCACTTTAAGAACGGTGGTCAGTTTAAATTACTGACAGGTAAATTGAACTGTATTGTGTCAAGTTTTCAAGAAAGAAAATGTTTAAAAAAAATGGAGAGTAATTTATTCATTCCCCCCTGCATTATAATTCTATTCAAGCTGAGAGCAAGATGACGTGTAATATAAAACAGTTTGAGCTTATATGTTAAGCTGATGGTACCCATTGCTGTTGTTTGCTGGCATAATAAATACAGCCAGCTGATTTCACTTTTTTTTCAATCAGTCCAAAAGGCTTCTTGTGCTGTGCTGCAGAAGTTAACAGAGATTTTTCTTTTTCTAACAGTAAAACCTGGATCCAACAAATTTGACATGAATCCAAGCTAAAAAGCACAGCTGGACAGCTGCTACTCACTGTGGAGAAGTAAATTATAAACTTTGCGTCATTACCTTTAAAAAACATTGTTAATATACCTATCAAATACATTACCTGTATGATGAATCTTACTGTACAGTTTATGTTTATGGTTGAGCAAAGATACAGTAGGGTGGATGGAGATTTTTTTTGTTGCTCCTTAGGATGATAAGTTGGTGTTTTCAATTTTAAGAACAATGTGATTAGGAAATCCATATTTCACAACTGAATATGCAGCATTAAAAGCAGTACCTTAAAACAGGTGAAGCCAACATAACATGCAGGGTTAATTGACACAACCCTGGCCGTGCTCTGGATGTCCTCGCATATTATCTGGGGCATGAGAAAATTATCCGTTGAAGAAATGACAAGGTCCACACCTTTAGAGTTGAGTAAGGGGGGTGGATGTGGCAAGTATGCATGGACTAGGGTATGGTCTGGGTGGGTAGTAGGGTTGCCATGAGCCGCTGGTCGTGCTGTGGATGTCCAAAGGGCTTGAAAACCACTGGAATCACTGGCAGTCTCCAGGTGTATCACCATGGGCGAAAAGGCCCAGATGAAAGAAATTCTATCAAGCTTGGCCTTGGCTACTAAGTGACACACATGCCTGTTGACTAAGGGTCAAGTGATTTCGGTTTTTCGGGGCCAATATCAATACCGATTGTTAGTAGTACATGTGACTGGCAACCAATATTTGGAACAGATATGCATTTGTTATGACAAAAAAAATACTTAATGTTGCAAAGTAAAAATGCATGTTAAAAAATTAAGAAAAAAAGCCAATTTAACACTAGCTCTGTCAACAAGAGAAACAGCACAGAGCAACACAGTAGCAGCAGGAATCAGGAAGTGATACTGTACACTCCCTGTGTCAGTGCTACCCAGGCCTCTGTGGTGATTGGCTGGTAGTTGTGTGACATCAAGGCAGTCGGATAATGTTGTGGGCAGAATTACAGGTAAGACTGCGGAGAGTGAAAACAAAACCAGAGCGGAAGGCACATTTTGCTGTAGGGCCAAAGTAGCACAACTTTGAACTAATTCGTTTTCGCCCCTCACCAGTAAAATAAAATGCTGATACCGATAATCGACTAAATGTCAAATACTGGCATTAATAATCCGAGCCAATAATCGGTCTACCTCTAGTGTCAACATGTGCCGAGCTTGACTCTTGCCAGCCCGAGGTTGTTGCGTATCAGCCCCTGTGTTGAAGCGCCCTACTTTCCTAAAACATATGCACACGACTGTATCTAATATCACATAACTTAACAGCAAGAGTTTTCATATCTGCCTCTACCAAGGCAATATGTAAATGAGCAGCTTGAAACAGTTTCAGGAGCAACACTGCTGTTGGTCAGTTGCCAAATATAGACCATCTTGATGCAGCCTAAAATGTCAATGTTTTTTTCTGCTGCATTGTGTTCTTCTATGTTGGCACTGATGACACTGTACACATCCCTATTTTAACTGTCTCTTCAGAGCTGTTGTAAAAGTCAAACATGGTTAGACACTCAATATCTCTGAGTTAAGACAATAATTAAAAGCCTCTTTGCAATAACTCCAGTCTCCTCCCCGTTACTGACTGTTTCCATGACCATGATGTGTAAACGTTTTCACCTATCAGATATATTTCATGCTTGTTATACCAATAATATCTAAGGATTCTTGCAATATCTGTTCAGCTAATCATTGGAAGGGTGATGGTTTAACAACATCTTAAACAAAGAAGGCAGTTCACTTTTTCAGCTGTGTTGCAAAGATACAAAAAGTGATGGCTTAAAAACAACAGAACACTTGGAACCTAAAGTTTGAACTCTGTCTAACCTAAACAACAACATATAAGAACACTGGCTTTATCTGCACAGCACTGCAGAGTAGAGAGTAGACAACCTGGAGTCTGGCTGCTTAAGATCTTGGGAAGGGGGGTTGTCAAAATTAGATTTGCATATTAAATAAAAGGATAATAAAGTGCTAAAAGGATAGTTTAAACAAAGGTCTTTTGATAAGAGCTACTTTGTTAGACATTAATTGAATAAACCACTTGAAATTGAAGGTAATTTTTGACAGCATGGGGGGATCCACAGAAAAAAAGTTGGGACCTTCTAACCCAGTGGTTCCAAAAGTGGGCTGTGGGACCCCCCCCGGGGGGGCACAGGATCATAACAAGGGGGCACAGCAAGGCCAGGCTAAATAGCACCAGCTGATGACTTCATCCCTGTAGAAGAGGAGAATTTTATTGAAGTCTCCTCAGATTCAATGATATTATTGCAGGTCAAGTCCAAGACAATGACAACATTTTGGACTGGAGTGAAAAGAAAGTGGTAGTAGCTAGGCATGAGAGCTTCTGCCACAATTATTCCTTTTGCATCATCCTACCTATGTGAGGATGCTGCAAAAGGCTGATGCATCCACAATATCGAATCAAATCATAGCTGGACATAGAAAATGAACTGAGAGTGATGGTCTTACAGCTGCACCCAAGACTCAAAAAATATCTGTAGCACAAAATAAGACCACAATTGTCACTGAATTTATTGCAGGGCTGGGTGTGTACATCTTAAAGATGTTCGTCAAATTTTCATTTTCAGAGAATTGTTCATCTTCAGAGAGTCAGATTTTTAAAACTCAACATTTTTTGGTTTTATGTTGTAGTAAATTCTAAAAAAGGAATTTGTTGGCAAAAATTGTGAATAACAGTGTGTTTGTGGCACATTTACATGTTTTTACTTGTGGATACGTACGGTGAGGGGTAAGGGGGGCCTGAAAATATTTTCATCTGCCAAAGGAGGACCTGCAAAAAAGTTTGGGAACCACTGCACTAACCTAAAACCATGATCATAACCTCACAGTGCAGTGCAACAAGCAGAAATCTTTCACAGATCTCACGCCAGTTTCTCAATTACACTTGCCATCGAAGAAATACTTTACGAGTATGCTATAGTGCACAACATTTAAGAGACAATGTTAGTAACATGAAAAAGCTATTGACAATAAAGGAGTCACAGCTGCTTGTACATACAGAGCAGTTCTCTGTCACCAAGAGTTCACTGTGACAGCAGAGGGTGAGTGATGCTATGGAAAACACTACACAAGCAGATGAAAACTGCAGTTCACCCATTTATCTTAAGTTGTTTCACCAAGTTGGGAAAAGCTGATGCTGCTTCCTGCATAAATGATTTCCGGTCTCCTACACACAGCGAAGTACACAAGTTATTAATTTAAAACTAGGATTGGATTGGACTCTGCAGGTAGCCAAAACTCAGGGTTTTAGACTGGTGTTGGTCATCACTAATTAATGTTATCATGTTGGTTTTGTTTAGAGGGGTGTGACTAACATTTATCTGCCTGACAGAATACAACCACAAACAATTGTCTTTAGATCTGACAAAAAAGCAAAATCAATAAGAGCAGTATTGCCAATGGTGTAAAATAATGAAGGAAAACTGTTTTGAGGGCTTTCAGTGAATTTAGTAAGTTTGCTCCTAGGCTGTGTCTGAAATTAGTCATTCACTACTCTCTACACAAGGTATTCTCTGCACTGGATCACTGTATAGTGAGCTCAGCATCCCAAAAAATACCTAAAGCTTTTTACTGATAATGTCATAATAAATAACAGCACACATTTCAGAGCTAATGCTGAGAAATTTTTCAATTTTCATTTTAATAAATAACAGAGCATGTTTTTGCAACACAACTTATTTATTTATTCAAACAGAGCATTGTGTCTTGCCTGGCATCATTAGGAAAAAACAGCAATACTCCATGAAAAATCCTTCACTCTTTATTTTAACAGCCTCCAGATTTCAGTGAGTGCCTCCAAATAATAACCAGTCTGTGTTTCTGTGCTCATGCTGATTGCCCAACTCTTGTCCGTTCACACTAAAGCTTTGTACCACAAAGCATGAGGGTGGTTTTTGCTTGGTTATTGGCTGTACATGCACTTCTCAAAATGCATAGTGAGCTATAATGAGTCATCTAATGTACATAAGGGATAATAGCTCTCACCTCTAATTTGGACAGTAGCGACAAAAGAGCAAAGTTACTATGTAGGGAATTCAAGTGCAAAGCCGATGGATTGGCCAGATTCTCTGTCTTTCATCAGGCAGATTAATCTTTCAAAGCTGAAATGAAACATTTGTTCCCAGTCTGAGAATGACTGGACCAATGACCATCATTTGAAGAGAACCAGGAGGTACCTACAGGTTTAGTTTAGTTAGCTAGTAAACAATGGTGACTGACAGTAGTATAGAAGCACAATCACTCTTGACCCAATTTCTTTATTAAAAGATAGCAAAGAATTGCAATGGAAGCTTTTCTTGACAAAAAAAAAAAAGATGTTTTTGCTTTTCTCCTGACTGGCCTCAGCATGAGTTTGTGTAACCTACAGGTGCGGTTCAGTTGAACTCCAAGCGAATAAATAATGGCCGCCAGTGGAGCAATTAGCTCAGACTGTATAGGCTGTCCTATCAGAACTGGACAACAAGGAACCTCACTCAAAGCTTGTCCTGGCGAGAGTTTTCGTCACCATCTGGCTCCACTGATAGTTCACCAGTGCTAGTTAAATAGCTCTAGGTTGATGAGTGTCAGGCTCTTGTTGGGTAGTTTACTTCCTTTGCCCAAACAATGCCAGCCCCACCCCTTTCTGGGTGAAAATGTTCCATCAAAATGAATGGTGGCAAATTTGAAAGATTGGGTTGTTTGTAAGCTTAAAATATGGAACCCAAATGGTTTAATGGTTATTCAGAGCCTTAATCTGATAGCAGGCGAGTTATTCGTAAAAATATGACATTTCAGAGTAATGATTGGCACCTAAAAATTATAAAATGAACAAAGTTTGAGGTAAATGTGAGTGTCTGTTCAGAATCCTTCAGTCAAACTGGATAAACTACCCATTATGTGACTGGAGATGCCATAAACTGACAACACATACCTTATGCTTGTATTTTAAACTAAATGAGTTGATTCTGAACTTTCAAAACGTTATTAATAATGTGTGAAAAATCTGTTTAAAGGTAAGCAGACTACAGCTCCTGTTGTTAGAGTGGTCACTTATTACCACTATAATCCTCTCTAGTTTCAACACAAAGACACAGAGCTCTTGTTTGTTTTTTTTAAACTCTTCTTTGTCGTGGTAAATTGTGGCTTTTTTTTAATTATAACATGCTTAAAACACAATGTGATAGCGCTAAATCGCGTTGCTACCACTGTTTCCCAATCTACTGCAAATCAAACACGGAGCTTGTTTTCACCCAAATGGGGGCGTGGTCACTCTGGAGAGCAGGACGTGAGGTTGAACTGTTTCTATCGATGTCTTATGTTTTATCGCTCTGATCTGCTTGTTATGAATGTGACAGATAGAATGTTTGTCCACTCACTCTGCATTTTTTTCAAAGGTGCTACCCTCCCCATACACAAACTATGGAAGTGAAACATACCCCATGCTGCAGACATATTTAACAGTCTATTTGGTGTGTATGGTGACTAAAAACTGCACAGTGCATCACTGAACATAAAGGTTGCTACATAAAACAAGATAACGGGAATTCAAATGCAATTTTGCACTACTGTTTGATCTTTAGCTCTGAATAATCAACTATTCAAAGGACCTTAACTGCATCAAGTTTCCATGGCACATTTTCTGCATTCGTTGTTTGTGAGCAGAGGGGTCATCAAATGAAAAGACAATATGAAATAATTTTTCTAAGTGGTATTTTCAATCTCTCAATTTGATTATTGAATTACCTGAAGCTGTTGCTGTGCAGTAAGTAATAAAGGAATGAAATTGGAGTCAAAGAGCAACAGCACAGAGAGGCGTATGAATGCTTAAGTAGAGGGACTTACTATTTTCTCTGTTTGCATGTCTGGGTAAACAGTACCTGTCAGTTCAAACCAGTGGTTTTATGTGTCTAACATGTCACAGTGTATGGATCCGTCCCTCTCTGTAATCACAAACATGATTTAGTGTAAAGATGGCCAATCGAGCGAGTCCATCCACCTACAAAATTAATCCCCAACAACAAAGAATCGTGTGTGTACACACAAACAAGAGGATAATTGCTTTTTAATGATCTCACATTATGCAAATGCTCATCATTAAGCCATAAATCTTTGGATGAGTTTCTACCTGCCTGACCACTAGTAATGCCAACAGACTGACAGGTTATAACAAACAGTGAGACTTCAAAAGTAAGATCTTGACTTTTTTGTGTCCAAATCAAGCCTAGCCTCTGAACTGAAATGATAAAACTTAAAAAAGCCAAATATGTAAA
The DNA here is from genome assembly GCF_018320785.1 of Cheilinus undulatus. Taxonomy (NCBI): domain Eukaryota; kingdom Metazoa; phylum Chordata; class Actinopteri; order Labriformes; family Labridae; genus Cheilinus; species Cheilinus undulatus. The sequence continues at coordinate 22,864,330 of NC_054873.1, read as the reverse complement.
AATGATCACCAATCTCTAGCTTGATCATAAATATTTCTGTAAAAAATGAATTATGTAGTGTTGCAGTGTGTTATATAAGTCCCAAAAATGTCACTAAATCCAGCAAAATCTTCAAATATGTGAGAGACAGAAGTTTGAAAACCACAGTGCAGTGTAAAGCTCAATTAGGTAAGAAGAAGCAGCAGCACTGGATGGATATCTGCTACAATATGAAAGGGCAGAAAAAGCAAAACATCTCCAGCCTTTGATTAACACAGAAAAAGTGTAGATTAAAGGTTTTCCCTTTATTCCATCATCTCTCCAGGATAATGCAGACCCTTTGGAGACTTCTTCCCTGAAAGAGAGAGAGAGAGAGAGAGAGAGAGAGAGAGAGAGAGAAAGGAAAAGGGAAATACTGGAGTTCATCTCAAATGAACTGCTGGCTCTGAAAGCAGTGTCGTTCTTTTTCTCTCTCTGAAACTCGCTATAGGCCCATGAATTATTCTCCTCAATTCTCAAAGTCAAAGTGAAGTAAAAAGTATACAACAGCAACTTAGGGAGTATTGTGTGTGTGAGAGAAAGAGAGAGAGAGAGTGTGTTTAAAAGGGACACAGACAGAGATGCAGAGAGAGAGAGAGAGAGAGAGATACTGTAAAAGTAAAGAGGCGGCTAAGAAATGAATCGAGCCATCTGGGAGGAGCAGAAGGTTCCAGCACCTGCCAGCGTGGAGCATAAATCCTAAATCTTCCCTCCACATGACATTTACTATGAGTGACAGAACAGCAGCTCAAATATTTAAAACCAGAACAGCAATGGATCTAATCAGTGGTCCCTTTTGATTAAGGGTGAAGTTGTCTCATTTAAAGGAAAAACTGAAGCATTTCCATCCAAAATCTTATTTCTGAGTCAAAGCAAGGACCAGTGGAATCGATCCATGGACTTTGACCCTCTTTTTTGTTCTGTGGTGGAGGGCGATTTTGTCATTCATACTACAGTACGCCTGCCCTGAAATAGAAGTTGAGTCCCAGGAACATGTCCCAGAATCATAATACAAGCTAATGTTCAAAGTGCGAGGCTGAGCAAATCACATGGTGTCAAGTTTCTTTGCAAATCTAATTTCTCAGGGGGGGACTCATCACTTTGAGGATGCCTGAACCTGTAAGTCAGCAATTTCTGTCTTTTATCCATCTAAACTCAATTGAAAGGTCTTAATGAAGCGTACGCTCCAGGACATGATGAACTCCTAAAGGTCTGCTGATCTGCTCAGACTTCACATCTGCCGGCTGGCTACATGTGCTCGTCTGAGACAATTTCAGTGGCACTGACCTTGTTTTTAACTGGGTTTTATTTCGGTTGAATGACTACTTTCAGATCAGTTTCTGCATAACACAGATAGGATATTCATGAATGCACCTCTGTGTTTGGTAATGATTGCATTCCCTGTAAAATTTTCTCTGATCCTTATCATCCAGATGCCCTTTTTGTCGATTTTAAGATCCCAAGCTACATCTCTTTGTTGCACTTAGTATGCCCTAGCTATGCGATAGCGTCTCTGCCTGTTTTGTCCTTCCTTTTTTTTCCCCTCTGTAGAAAAAGCCACCAATCTAATTGAATTTGTGGGCTTTTAATGTCTGCATTACCCTAATCAGAGAAGAAGAGAGGAGGGTTGTTTATCTCAACCTTGGTAGAATTAGCAGAGGGTATTTGTGGAGATGTTAATGCTTTGAAAAACGAAGCAGAAACTATTCTGCAAGATTGTTACCTGTGTTTGTATTGATTAGCAAGTCGAAGATGCTTTCAGACACTGGCATGCACTCCGACCTCAGTGAGAGCATGTTTCTGAACGTTGTGACAAAACGCTGTAAACTCACACCAAAGGTACACAACGCTCTCCTGTTATTCTTTCACAGACCAAAGTTCTGTCTTTTAGATAAACCAATGCCACTGTGTGCAAATAAAATTTGCATGAGCTGACCTAGCTTCCAAGTCTTTTTCTGCTTTTGTTCCTGTATAATATTAAGACTCTGGATGTTTCATAGGGCTGCAGCTAAAGTAAAGTCTGAGCCATCACACACAAACAACATGCAATATAACCTTCTAAGAGGGTGGCACGGCTGCAGGCAAGGCAGAACACAATGGAATGCAAAATACAACCCCAAATACCCTGGGGCCTGGAGGCAAATTTGATTAAAAGTTTGTTTTTCTTCACTCTCAACAAACGGAGGAGCTCGTCGATGCGGCACTGACAGTTAATTGGACTTGGCAGGGCCACGGGTTCATTCGTCAGCATTGTGTGGGGCTTGCCTGGGAGGAGCAGGACAATCGATGTCCCTCAGGACGGCCTGTAATCACTGCAACACTCCAATGAAGTCCAGGGTTAAACATCAGGAGATTGCAGGTGCACCAGAGGATCTAAGAAAGACTGCTAATATGCTCATGCTGTTCCCAAAGCAAGCCAAGGACACTGCAACACAGCACCCAAAGGACTCTGATGATCCCTGAGAACTGAGGAACACCTCAGGCTATTATTATGACCAATATAGTCATGAATACAAAGTCCTGAGAGGTGATACTGGTGTCAGAAACAAATAAAAGATATATGACACTTTGCATGGTGTTGTCTCGATCTGTGGATCTGAACCCCATGAGGGGCCACGCCTTCAATCTGAGGGGTCATCAAATGATAAAACAGGATATTAAGGCAGGAAACACATTTTCTGCTTCACTATGTGGTGCTCAATGATTCAAAGGGAAAACAGACAAGAACACATCCATTATTTAGAAGTAATGTGGGCAAATGTAAATTATATATCATACTGATAATCATTATTGTTTCAGGATGTTTTATTCTAGTGGTGGCTGACCAATATTGTTTTCTTTTTAAATGCCCCAACAAGGTGGACAGGACTTTTATGTATGTTCTGAATACATATACTGTCAGTATAGGGGTATACAGATGTAGATGTGAGAATAGGAGAATGTGCCAGGATCAGTCATTTTATTTTTATAGAGCTGCTTTATATGTTTTGCTGATGTTTTTTTGTTTGGAAAGGGGCTCTCTCTCATTTACTTTCTCTTTGTAGGCTACTGATTGTAACTATCGTATTTCATCTGCCGTTTGTATTTTTGTTTTTGATTTCATACCACAACATAGATATTAACTTGGTTTTCAAAGAAAATGCCTGATTGAAGTAGTTGCTGGGCAATTAATTTATATACGCTTCTTATCTGGTTGTTGATTCAGTATAACACTGTAAAATTTGTGTGCAATTTTTTCCCCATGTAAAAATAGCTGTATCCAAAGTTACAATATAAAATGCTGAGATAGTGCTGCACTATTAATTAAATTTTAATCCCAATCATAATTTTGGCCTTCCTAAAATCAGAGAAACACAACTGACAATTATTCACACTTAAAATGCATTCAAAAAGCTGTCAAACTAGGCCTAAATATGAGGTACCATTTAATCAGGGCTGTCAAGATTAATTGTGATTAATTATGATCCAAAATTAAATTTTTTCTTTTAAATGCGATTAACTGAAGACGTTAGTGTCACTTTCCAAAAACTTTGGTTAATCCACATCTGTTTACTGTGCACTTATTTCCTTTTCAGTCCATAACAAATTCCTTTTTCTGTGGCTAAGTTCAGCTCTGTATCCAAACTAGAAAGTCTCTTACCCTCAGTTTAAGCCAGCAGAAAAAAACCCAAAATGACACAAGTTTTAAATGTGAAATAGTGGAATTTTTAAATGCTGTAATTGGGATTAACTACAGATATCCTGAGATTAATTGCAATTAAAAATTTTAATCTTTTGACAGCCCCACATTTATTAAACAATACCATAGATCAGAATGATCAATCATAAACAATAACCTTTTTTTGGCATTCAATTCTTATCATGACAAATTTCTGCTATGGATGTTGTGAATCACTGATGGGTTATGTTTGGCCAACTGTTAGGGGCAGATGCAGGCCCTACATGTCCTATTGTAGGATATACAGTATATTTTTAAATAAACACTAAGCACAAAAAGTCCTCAAAATCAATAAATTTAATAATTAATAGTTGTGAATGATAATCTGGATCTCAATGTTGATAGAAATAATTGTGATAATCACTGTGTCCAAAATTGTACAGTCCTATGCTGAGAAATGTTCCCTCATTAACAAAATTTCCGCTGCCAGGATCACAATTTGGACGCAGCCTGATACTATTGGAAATCCCCTCCTATTCACCCTGTATTAAGAGTCTGCTCTGCAGCAAAAAACATGCTGGGATATGATATAGACCAGGTTGTCAACACCACTTTTTTATTTTTCAAAGCTCTTATCTCTCTTTAAATCATAACCATGCATTTAAAAAACCTAAATAAACTGCTTAGTAAATAAACTTACAGCACGACTTACACATTTTGGGTTTTGTACTTCACAACTATCGATGAAGGCTGAGTGTTTGATGACCACACTGTAGCTTGCAGGAGTGCAAACTCAACATGGCAAAAGCAGCTGAACAGAAACATTTTGTAAATCATCATGCAAGAAAACATTTAAATCTTTTATCTATCTAGGAGACAAAACAGGCTACATCCTAGGAACTGGTCCAACTGGATTGCATTTCAATTCTCTATTGTAGGCTAAACATGTTTTAAAAGCCAACATCTGGGTGTGTCGATAGTTAAGTGGTTAAGGCGCGCACCATGTATGTGGGTGGCGGATTCGAATCCAGCCTGTGGCACCATTTCCCACATGTCCCCACTCTCTTCCGTGTTTCTGTGTCTATCCACTGTCCTCTATCTAATAAAGGCACGAAAAGGCCCAAAAATAAATCTTAAAAAAAAAAAAAAGCCAACATCTAATGATTGTATGAAAAAAAGCTACCATCTAAACTGTTTAGAGAAAGTTCTCCAAAATAGCCCTGCATATAAACACATAGTGACTCTATTAGATTAACATTAGCGTCTTTTATTTGGATGTTGTATAAAGAAACAGACTAGTTTTACATGTTTTGAGAGGGTTTTTACATGTAGGTCAACACACTAGGGTAGTGGTAGTGATGTCATGTGGTTTAGTTGTTCTTTGACCTACAGAATGTGATCTTGAAAAACTTTTTGACTTTAAACTGGAGTGCAATTTTAGTGCAAAAAATAAAAAGGCAGAAGTTCGTGTAATGCAGACTGAGAAAAGTACAGTCTATAAGCTGATGGGAAAAGAACAATGCAACCATGCACCACTTCCAAGAGTGCAATGCACAAAAATGGCAGCCTATGTGGGATTTTCTAAAGTAAATCTTCTACAAAATGCAAAAAAAAGTGTGTTTTTTTGTATGGAAAAGACACTAATGTTAAACTAGTAATGTCTATACGTCTTAATATTTAGGATTCCCTTACACTCATCGCCCCTCACACCAGCACAAGTCAACTTGGTTTTCAAAAATGAGTTACTACTATTAAAACCCTCCCTTTCATACAAGCAAATCTGATTGGTCTGACCTGAATTATGTCTAATGAAAACCAATATAAACACTTAAAACCAGACACTTTAACAAAAACAGATCAAACACGAGCTTACAAACTGGTTTGGTTTTCATGCAGATAGTTTAGATTTATGCAGTTTCCCATGTAGTTGTTTTAACTTGAAAAAGGGTGGGTCACAATTAAAGTCTGAGGGTCTCTGAATATATTTAAGAATAGGGGTGGGAAAAATGTTGAGACAGAAATATATGGTTGTCCTTGTGTGGCATTACTACTGTATCACTGTTGCCAAATATTGATATTTTAATAAACAGTAATACAGCACTCTAATTAGTTTCCCTTTTCACAGCGGTGCTTATGATTTAAGTTAGGAGGGTAACATAAACTAAAGATAATTGGACAAATAAAAATATTACCAGCAACCTGCAGAAAAAAGCAGGAACACTTAAGTGTTTATAGTCCATACCTCCAACAAAGACTTACTGGATCAATATTATGACTGATACTAAAAGAATGGATAGATTTACTTTTTCACTGAATCTAAGGGGAGGGATTTTTTTCTGTAGTACAGGGAGAAGTAGACTTATTGAAAAGTGTTAAATGAACAACGATCATGTGCACTAACATGGATTTTTATTGTTAGAAATTGTCCAAGACCGGTGTTTGTTCTGTCTTGTATTGTTGCTGTTGGTTTGCTAAAAATAAATAAATAAATAAATAAAAGTACAATAAAAAAGTAAATTAGACAAAAAAGTTGACTGTGGAATAAAGGAAGAAGACAGTGATGAAAAGAAGTTAATGGATGAAGTATAACAACAGTGAAACTGCCCCACCAATACAGTGAGTTAATACATTTATCCTGGTACAGGATTTTAAAGATGTTTTACCGCTAGGAAATGATAGGTATTTCAAGAACAGGTTTATAATGGGAAAACAGCACCATCTAGGTGTGTACACCAAAACTGATGGATGTTACTGTTCTCTTTAAAATGAATCACTGACATTACAGAACTCATAGTTTTATTCTGCTATGGCAGTGAGATTAAAAAGTGAGATTATAATGCGAGTAAACGGGGCATTTTTGTCCAGAGTGACACTATGTATTCAAACTGGAGATTAAAGGGTTAAAATCCTGAAAAGAATGACACATTTGGTACTTTTGATCAGGAGTGACGATGACTGAAGTATTTAAGCCAAAAACAGAAAATATTAATTTGTAATATTTTTATAGCAGTTTTCATAAGTGGACATTTTTGTGCACAAATGGCTTACTAGGGAGTAAAGTTTTAAATCAGACACTACAAAAACCTAATCAAAATCAATTTTGTCGCCAATCTTTGACACATCCAAGATTATAGTTTGAAAAAAAATCCCACAGCCCTTGATCATGCATTACATAAAAAATAACTCTTTTTTGTGTGTGATTTTCATGTAAAACATTGACACATGCATTCAAACTGGTATGTTAAGGGTTAAAATCCAGAAAAGGACTGAAGTTGATTGAAAGAGATAAATCATAAAAAAGTGGAAAATGCTATGACTCTAAAAAGAGGTAATGATGCACAAAAATAAATTTTGTTGCTACTCTTTGGCATATCCAAGACTATGCTTGGAAAAAAATCCCCCAGCCACCTTACATTCATTTTGTTTAGAAAATAACAAATTTGTAGTGATTTTTTCATAACAACCGTGATGTCTTGTAGTCAAACTGGTATTTAAAGGGTTAAAATCATGAAAATATTATTATTTTATATTTTGTGGTTTTGGACAGGACTAAAGTTGATGAAAAGAATACTTAAAATACCTGGAAATAATATGTTTACATAGCTTTTTAATTCATCTTTTTTCACAGTGGACTTTTTGTCTACAAATGGCTTAATGGGTTTAGTGCTTACAAATGATATCAGAGGGTTAAACACTAATTTAAACATAATAGTAAATATAATGAATATAAAGTTTTTTCCACTAAATGTGATTAAATACGACAGACTGTACCTTTGACCATTTTGGGTTTTTTTTACATTCTTTAGTTCATCAGATATTATGCTGTGATTATCCTACAGTATTTCAGTTATCAGGGCATTGCTTCATTATAATGTTACTGTGATCATGGGCCATGCATTGTATAACATATCCTATCGTATCCTATCATATTATATCGCTAGTTTCCCTGAGATTCTCTTAATAAGGGAAAAACTATTTCTTCAACATAAATAAGGCATTTTCTCCGGTCTTTCTCCGCTACTAATTAATGAGCAGTTTTAGCCCTTGAAGCCTCAAAAAAAATTTTTTAACAAGTACACTTAGCTTTGCTTTAAAGGGTCAGAATTTAAAAAGGATATGCTACCGGTCAAAACAGAGTTATATTCATGGCAGTAAAGACTGGAAGTAATGACTTGGTGCTTAAGAGAACAAAACTGAGCAGCGTTTCAACGCCCTGCCAGTCTAAATCAGGGATAAGGAATTCTGTCCTCCACGCACTAAACTGTAGAAAGGTCATCAAAAGCAATGATCAATAAAAGTCGAATTGAATCTTTGGAAACAAACTTCATAAAAACAGTGATGGAGCCACAAAATCAAGTGTGACTTATAGACTGTGAAATGAGCCTTAAACAGCTTTGTTCTACATTAGTATTCAGGAGATATCTTATCTCTCTAAACTGTTATCATAGCATTTCAGCTATTTTAGACACAGTGACCTTCTCTTAAGGACAGGAGATAAGGCTTTTTAATGTCCTTATTAAATCAAGCCATCTATGCAGACTCTCAGAGATGGGTAGTGTGGCTCTTAACTCCTCTCTCTTTCTGACTAATAAGCATCGCTGTGATAATGACCAAGGGGACCGGATGTTGTATCTGCTCCTTTCAAATTTACTCTATCACCTTAACCATCACCACGACTGTGTCAGAATACCCACCTATTGCTTTTTTTTTTGTTGTTGTTTTCAGTTTTGTTTTTTTAATAACTGAAGACACATGTAGGGGAAATAAGCACAAAAACACACAAACACACGTTTTAGGCAGTCTCCCAAAGGTAATGGAGCAGTGAGCACTCGGGGAACAATAAATCCTGCTTAATGGGATGGTACAAAAAATCTTCAGAGCTGGGCAAAGTCAATCTGCATACTCTGCCAGCGAGGCTTGTATGAAGAGAAAATCCTATAGAAAGTGTATATGTGTTTGTGTGGAATGTAAAATCCCCTCTAAATGTTGTGGTGCCAGATTTCAGTGGGAAAGTTTGAGTGATATTTAATTAATGATACACACTCAACCATATGGGTGTGTTGAGAAGAAAGCTACAGTCTGCCACAATTCACTGGATGGACAAGCCATCAGTCAGTATCAGTCTCGGCACTGTGATTTACAATACACACAAGTCATTTGAGTCACCAGGAAACGTGAGGAAAGATCTGAGGGGCAAGCAGGCACATCTTTAAACACTTCTGTCAGAGCCTCAGCAGCATCCACACAGTTCAGTCTGTTTAATTTAACAGCAAAAATCAGTGTACGTTTCTAAGACCAGGGGTTTACACAAGCGCCAGTCAAGCAGCCGACTAGTCACCTAATCTCAGACGGGTACTTCCTCTTCTTGTTGACTTAATATAGTTTGACTTCCAGGTTGTGTATCGCTTTTCCTGTACATTTTGGAAGCAATACTTATCCCCTTGCTGACAGCTCCACATGTCTGTTGAAAGCCCTGCAAGAAGCACAGAAGTTTACATAACCAGTCCTTTCCAAAGTGCCTATCTACTACTAGTCAAAGGCTGCACTGTTGTTATCATAATTGAGCCTTATGTTCCTCTGGTTAAATCATTAAAATCTGCATTATTACAAACTGGGTGTCTAGTCAACACACACAAGAAATATAGCAAGCAGTGTCAATAGCCCAGCAGCTGCAGAAAAATAAGCTGGAAGCATAAAACTACCTACATTTAAAAGTAGACTGAAGAGACTGGCGACTACTGAAGAGAAAAGAACCAGAGCAAACTAAATAATAAGAGGCTTGACATTTAAAAAGCTGTCTGGAATTCGGTGACGGTGAAGTCCAAAGACAAACCTGTTACTAAAGGTGCCGCCAAAGAGAACATCGCTGAGATTACTGGTGAGCCATACTTTAAAAAAAGCATACATTTGATGAGACCATAATCCAGTGGCTATGAATCATATGTTACACAGTCCAAGCTAGGAAGTCATGAAGCTGTAGCAATTTTCCTCCATTGTGGTGCACCAATAAGTGTACCTCAGAAACCAAAAAATAAGCATCAACAGGGTTCCTGCATGCTTTTAAAAATCAAATTTAGGACTTTTTAAAGACCTGAGCTAAGAAAAATCAATACCCCTTTTTGCGCAGTAAACAGTTAAAAATGAGAGACATATGAGATTTCTCAGTACACCAGCCCAAGGCTGAATTTTCTAAATTAATGAATTATATGAAATGTCAAATGGTATAGGGCAAAGAAAAAGTGTGGCCGTAAACACCCAAATTTGATGACGCCTATGTCTCTATTCTATCAATATGCCATATACTGATATGTATCAGTATCAGTATCAGCAGCACATCTGCTGATATTTAGCAGGTGTGCTGTGCTGATTCCAAATAATTTAACGACGGAAGAGAAGGGGAGAACCTGTTGAAATAAGGGTGGACAGCATGGATTTTCAAGTGGGCAACCTGGTAACCCAGATGTTAGAGAACTGGACTAGTGTTTTACTAAAGTACAGAGTTTATATGATCACAGTGATTCAGGTAACATAAAAAAGGGTCCAACCTAAGACATCCATTTCCTACACCGCTTATTCTATTCAGGGTCATAGGGGGCTGTAGCCTATCCCAGCTGTCATTGGGCAAGTTTCTTTGACCAAAGAACCAGAGGAATAATCACCTGTTTTCCCTCCTAGACAGACAGATTTACCTCTGTCCCAGTTCTGGACAGACAAATCACAACCACGTTTAAGATTATTCTTTGGTCTCTTTTGCCTTTATTGTAAATGATAGGGAAATGGATGGAGTAAGAAACTGGGATGAAAGAATGGGGAATAAAATACAGCAAAGTGCAGGGTGTTGGAGTCCAACCCAAGCTGCCTGCTTTGAGGACTATCGCCTCTGTACATGGGGCCTGCGATATGACTGCTAGACTATCTGGCACCCCTAATCACAAACATTTTAGGTTAAAGCACCTTTGGGGCATTTTCATAAACAACCAGGATGGCTGCTGCTGATGTGGAACATTTTATGTGCACTAAAATTTACTGAACAGTAGTCAGATTACAAACAGTGGTAAGTGATAGTAGCTATATCAAGTCAAATGTGATAGAGAACACATCTACCTATGGTAGAGGCATATTGATGAGTTGAAAATCAACTTGTTAGAGAGTGATTACTATTTGTGAATTTGCCTGGGGCAAGGTTCACATCTTCTGTCAAATTACTGCCACCAGCTGTTATTTAGACAACAGCAGGAAGATGTGTTTGCCTGTGTGGACTTAAATAGAGACCAGTACATAAGAACAATGTCCAAAAGAACTACCAGAAGTCAAAAACTTTTTGATATGGTCATTTAATTCATGATTTCATTTCATTTGGAAATCCCATTCAGGAGATTCCATATGTCTATTTTCTCTCGGGAATTATACAGTCCTATGATGAAGACCTTGTTGATCAAAACGCTGCCTTTTGTTAAATAAAGTTACTCATTGGGAGCTAAACCTTGTGAAGTTCTTTTCTCTTTATTTTTTCCAGTTGATGGCTTTCTGAATGTATTTTGCCTGAATCTGCACTCACTCCTTTACTTTATTCAGTTCAATAAAAATTAAATCCTGTATTCAATTGTGCAAAAAAAACATTTTTATTAGAATATGTTTGAAGCACAGTGTCAGACAGACTTTAAAAACTGTTTCTTGTTTCAATGAAACCAGAACAGTCTTGATCAAATATTAAGCCTGGCTTTACTTTTGTTTGACAGCAGCACCTTGTCAGATGATGTTGCACTGCTGTCCAGCAAAAGCTCAGTCAGGCTCAACAACTTATAAAAAAAAAACAAAACAAAACAAAACAAAACAAAACAAAAAAAAACATTCAGTTATAGCACTCACTCTGCTCATTACTTGAAAAAATGACACAGTCACTGGTCTCTCTCAGTGTAATACAAACTATCCTCTAGAGATCTGTTGTTTGTTTTATCACTCTGATAAAGGTCCATTGGAATTTAATCTATCAAAAACATACCCTGATCTTTAAGTAGTAGGTTTTTGATTTGAATGCCAACCTTATACACTAAGAAACCAGTTGCAACTTAAGTCAAGCCACTTTATTAGGACTATAACCTGCACATAAAACTGTCCTAATTCTGACATTGACGTTTCTTATAAACCATAAAAGCAAACAAGTCCTCGAGTGAGATGACTGACTGTTTCTGTATAGCCATTCTTGAATCCCGTCATCATTGTCATAGGACTGATTCAAAGAAAAGCACAGGGAAGAAAAGCTTTTGTTTACAATTTCTCTTTCAACAATAGTTTAGTGGTGTTTTCCGTTAAAACATTTTTCTTCTAAACGGCTCGCATGATGCAGAGAATTTTTTTTTTAAAGAATAATATAAGGTGAGACAAAATTTGCCTAAAACAGACCTGAATTTGCATCTGCCTCTTAAAGATAGAGTTTGTAATAGTTAGCAGCATCTAACAGAAAAAAAAACTTGAAGCATTGTATCTACAAGTCTGTTTAAATGAGTGTTTAATCATCTAGATACATGAAAGATAGTTTAATATGATCAACTCTGCGAACCCTTTTTATTCATACATAAGGATGGTCCTCCTCTACAAACTCTGCCATCTGGCTTTGTCAGGATTTTACAGTACCACCACAGGGACCACAAGGGTTGTTTGCAATCAAGTGATTCCAAATGTCCGCTGGAGGTCAAGAAGTGAGGGACAGCCTTTAGGAATTAATGGGGACAGAGGAATTTAGTACTTTACTGCTCTAAAAGGACCTCAAGTAGTTTATAATGTAGCATTCATGTTTACCTCGTTACTGAGCTTAAACCCTCAGATCACCATCAAAGTCATAAAAGTATCTAGCATAATCAAAAAACAAATCTATAACTTAGAATCCATGACAAAATGTAAGATTCACAAATTTGACGTAGAGACAGACGGAAAAATTGATAATTCCTGAAAATAGCTGTGCCTCCTGTAAACACCTGTGATGAAAAAAAACAAAAGCACAAAGTAACCAGATCAGGATCTTCACATCACCAGGCATACAGCTTTCCTCCTTCAAGGCTGCCAAAATCGACTGAAAATGAAAGATCCTCACAGCTGCTCCAAGTCTGAACTGAAGCAAACCTAGCGCGACCGGCTTTAGTTCATCAGCACGTTATGGAGTCAGACAAGACGTGATATCTCAATAAGAATGAACTCTGTGCTGTAGAGAAATAAATAACACTGTCACATACTTGGCAGTATATAAACTGGCTGCAACACTCCCTAGGAGCCCACTGAACTATACAAAAACAAAGCTCTGTCAAGGCAGGAGGGCTTCATGGATACACACAAAGACAAACACATACAGACATACAGAGTGGTAACTGTGTTACACAAGGCGATATGGATCGGTCCATCTCGTGTCCCCTTGAGAAACACCATTGCCTTGCTGCTTTGATCTTGCAAAATGAATGGGGCAGTTGGCATCGACTGTTACAAGGAAGCCCTTTCAGAATAATAGAATATTTATAATTCTCCAAAAATGTCTCTTTTAAATGAGAGGGTAATGAGGAATTTAATGGATTAGGACTTTGTTTAAAAGGTGGCAGGCAAATCACATCACATTTTTCCAGTTTGTATGGCAGAGAAAATTACTTAATACTGATGTAGACAACCAAGACACACACAGCAGGACTGTTCACACAACACAAATATTTAATTTTCTATCAGCACGATTAATGACGGAGGAAGTTTTGATGGAAAAGTAAAGAGACATTTTGAGTGATGTGTAGAGCCAATGTTAATCTGTGTACAGCTCTGTAGCATTCAGTGTAATTCACAGTCTCTTGGTCTTTGACAGCGATGCATGTCAATGTCCTGCTGCTGTGGGATTGGAGGGGAACCATCTGGCGCTGATGCACTTTGGAGAATAATGTGTAAATACTGTCGACGGGAGCCAGAGGGAGTCCTCACCAGGGTGTTTTTCATGCCAAAATGAAGTTAAAACTTCTTAGTTTTGGTCTGGTTATTCATTCATGTTGCATCTACACTGTTTGGATGCAGCGTTATCTGTGATTAGATTAACTATCACAGCTTAGCGCCCGGTTGACCCTGCTGCAATTCTGCTTTAACACAATGGATTCAATATCCAATAAAAATAATCACTGATTATAAGCCTTAATAATGAATAATCTTACTGTTTTAGTTGACAATTTACATAAAATAAGCAGCATGTGACGCCCATGTCTGGCTTAATATCCCATAAACAAGTGTTCATAGGCCACATTCATCAATTAACCATGTGTAAAGCACCCGCAGCAGTGGCTGCCTCCCCATTTGAATACATTAGGGCGGAATATGTTACCTCATAGACCGCGGCTGACCAACCACATTAGATTTGGCTGTTAAGTGTGATAGATTCTTACTTACAACACAGAGGATGCTGTGTAGTTAACAAAGCCAAACTCCTCAGAATTTTCAGATAAGATTGTTGGTAGCATCGATTTTTGTGAAACGCTGCGCACACACAGGCATGAACATTTCCAACACAGTAAGGAAAAAAAGGGAAGAGAGAAGAAAAACTAGAAGCTTCTCATCCATGAACATTTTCTCTGTCTGAGAACATATCATTATCTGACAGAAGCACATGAAATCAATGATAGTGCTTCATTGCACATAATATTTTACAAGTGCTGGCAGCCATGGTTAAATACACCTTAACATCTATCTTTATCATCCTCTGTATTTGAAAGCTGTTATTAGTGCAGCAAACGGAGACCCTGTGTGTCAGATCCATCAAGAGGAATTAAATCAAAAATGTTGAAAAGTGTGCAGCAATAGATGCATAGAGACTGAGTTATTTCTTTGCTTTAGAGAAAGTCTACTTTAAGACACAAGAAACCCACAAGACTGTAGTTTTCTTTCAATAAACTCTTAATATTCTACAAAGATTTGATTTACCATTATGTTTCCTTTTACAGCAACACATTTGTTGCAAACTACACCCGCTGATATCAGTACTTTAGCAAAACCTAGCACCTCACTTCAGTGATGAAAATGACTAAAGACACACTGTTCAGTCCCATAAGCAGAGTCCAATCTGTCCCAATTGCTTTTGGAAAAAACACTGCTCCCCCTGTTTTATAGAGTCCAATATTTTTTTTTACTTACATAGTGAAAACGCTACTGTGCAGTGTTGTTATTTAAGACAACTACTGACAAAACAATGTATTCACAGCAGCAGAGAAAAGAGGAAAACAGTTGATTTCCATATAAAGAGAGGAGAAGGCAAAGCAGCAGAAAACAAGCAAAGAAGAGAAAAAAAAACCACAACAGGTACATGTCGGCTTAAAGCCCTGAGCTTAAAATAATATGAATAAATAATTTAATGACAGAGAATGTAATCACAGAGAAATGTTCAACACCACATTCACAAACACAACACACAAGCATCAGAGAGAAATCACACTGACCAACACCATCAATTAATCATTCATCACTCTTATGGGAAAACAATGCCTCAGCTCAGAATGCTCCAAATCCACACGTGACAGATGTAGAACGAACGAGACAACTTTTGGAAACAACAGTCAACAGCAAACATCCTGTTTCTTCCTGTTTATATCTTGTTTGTCCAGATCTACCAGCGTGTCCTTGAGATGAATCTAAGGCACCCCAGGGCAGCGGGCCAGTCACAGGGCAGGTCTGATCTCAGTGGGACCATCACCTCAGGCCGGGGAAGAGGATAAAATGTTTTCTGGCTACAGCAGGTGGACACCAGCGGGGTGAAAAAGCAAGACGATATCTTCACACCACACCACCACCACCGCCCGCCTTATCTTCTCTGGTCACAAGCTCTTTTATTTTCATCACCTGACCCATATACAAAACTGCTTCCTGGTGGGTGCTGCTCCAGAAACGAGGTCCAAGTCTTTGATAGAGGTCCAGATTGGTGGCTGAAAAGGGCTGCCACTTCAGCTTCAGGCTGATCTGCATCCCACAGCAGCTCTTCTGCAGCACTGTTTTAAACCACGTTTACACATCATGTGTCCAGCTTCTCCTGCTCTGTCACCAGTTATCATGTCAAAGAAGTTAGCTTTTATGTGAGCACAAATACCTAAACTCAGAAAAAATGGCTAAAAATATATAGCCAATAGGGACACAGCAATACCTCAAAAAAGGATTGGGTGGCAATATAGTATCCCAATGTATTCAAAAGTAGCCACGGTGTTGCTTTCATTACCATTATTTTAAAAAGTCAATGTAATATGTGCATATTCATAATAAGTGCCTTCACACTGTGTGTGTCCTTTTCCAGCAGCAGCACCAATGCCTGTGTTTTAGGATGCTTTAATATTGATAAAAAGAACTCCAGTAAATGATGCATGCCTCATTTGTCAAATAGCTATATGTTATTACTAACCTTGCAAAGCAGATGGATACGCCTGTTTCCTTGTTTTCACTGGCGAATCCATCTTGCAAAGCTCCCATCTGAGCTGTTTGGCCCTGGTTAGAAAGTGACAGGGCCAATCAGCGACGAGGGGCAGTACTTTCAGGCGCAGCAGAGTCGTGACGTAAACAAGCAGCAGCAAGAGCTGGTGCAGTTATGGAGGAAGAGATTAGTGTGGATTCTGCTAAAGCGCCAGTTTTATCAGAACTTGACAACATTTCTTTGTTAAAAGAAGAACAAAGAACAGCAGTGAGTTGTTTTCTTTTCAAAAATGACAAACATGGCGAGTACTAACCTGTCTGTATTCGCCATGTTTCATGTTATTCGTCAGTAGCTGCGCGCAGCTTGATAGCGGCTACGTCACGTGTTTTGTTGCTCTGATTGGCCCGTAGAGATGTGACCGACAGGACGTTAACCCAATCATACTCCAATTTTTTTTTCAAAGCCTCTACCTTTTCTCAAATGTTTTCTATTGAAGCCTTCCCAGATGGATGTGTGAAACACATCCATCTGGCGTGTCAGGTTATGCTATTACTACAACTGTACAAAAACTAAAGATACTTTGACATGTGGCTATTTCGCATGGAAATGAAAGTGGTGTGCCTTGAGATTTTGGCTTAAACTTTGGTGCACCTTGTGCAGAAAAATTGAAAACCAATGCATTTAGCACATTGAAACAGTGTAATTGTTATGATCAAGCAACAAGAAGCAATTTAAAGCTGCACTTTATCATATTTAAATCACATGAAACCTTAATTCACATTATCAGAATGTTATCATAAGAAACGCTTCATGTAATTATAGTGTTTTAGGACTCAATAAAAAAATCTCAAAGGCCAAACAATGATTCCACACTCCGCTCGTGCTTCCTGTATAATGGGATTTTTTAATCATCTGTTAGTTATACCCTGTACTGTGGGAAAGTTTAGGGAAGGTTTGACGGTATCGTAAATCAGATACTGCCCAATCCCTCCTCAAAATGCAATCGAGAATGAACGTGAATATGAACAATTCAAGCTTATTAGACAAAATTCAGCTCAGCAGAAGGTGACATCTGCTTTTGCCTTCTCTTGTTGGACTTCTTGTTTTCTTGATTTAGGATTTGTTTCAGAGGTTTGATATGCAACATCTTTAACATTGGGCTGTACTGTGGGGAAGTGGTCAGCACTGTCGCCTCACAGCAAGAAGGTGTGGTGGTTTTCTGCTGTGCAGAGTTGCATGTTTAACCCATACAAGCATGAGTTCTGAACTGACTGTAGATGTGATGTGATTATGGAACAGAATCATTTTTGGTCTACATATGTGAACGTAGATCAGTCGAACAAAGGTCTGCATAGGGGGATGAGAGAGGAAGGGAAGCAGAGTGGTTTCTTTTGGTCTTAGAGACTGGTGAGACATCTACTGGACATCTACTCTAATAGTTGTATATCCTTATTTTACTTTGAATAAATATTTCAAAAAGGGCCTTTTTATAAAATACTATCAGTGCCACTTTTTAGAATAAGAAATGCATTGTTGTGCGATATCAGTATGGAAAAATGGTACAGAATATAATCTTTTTATTTATACTCTGATTTCAATCTTATGTTTTCATGGCAATAGTAGAAAATGGTCATAAAATCACATTATGAGATCAGCATTGGGATTGCATTGTATTGTGAATTTGAATGTGCTACTAAACCATGGCATATGTGGTGTGTGCTGTGTGTGTTTCAGTCTGTGTAAGCCATAACAATGAAGGTAGAGTCAGTAAACAGTAAGACAACTTAAGTTCTCTTCACCTTTCTGAGCTGGTTGAAAGTGAAATTTACAGTTAAAGACAAAAAAACATGCTGAACCATTTACAAGAAGGAAAAAAAGGGGGCAGATTTAATTTAAAAATTGGCACGCATTCCTCATTTCTACAGATGAAAGCTCATAAATGAAAAAGCCTGGAATCATGCCTGGTATGGAAATCTAAAGTTATGAATAATGCCTCTGTCTCAATCATCAAGTCTGTTTTAATAAGGTGGATTAGCCCAGCACCTGCAGGCTGCAAGGCACACACGGCTGCACTCCTAACCAACCAGGAGTGGGACATGAGTCCCCGGGGGCCCCTGAACCTCACATCGTCCCTGCTGGACCCCCCACCAGTCTGAAGAAGCTAGCACCAGCTAACAGCTTGTCATCTAAGCTCATGAATCCACCTCCAGTGGGTAGGCGCTGTAGTGAGAGCAGCTGATTTACACACAGTTGCTAATCAGGGAATGGCTCTCTTGCTAATGAAAACTCATAGATCCATACAATAACACTACTGATATGATTTTAGCTCCCATTACTCATTCCTAAATGTGCAACAGGCAATAACAGTTAAATGCTACAGGGAGCAGACATTGGAAGGTAAGAATTTAGGGTCAGGAATGTTGATGCAAAAAATGTTGAGTGGGTCACTGCTTTATGGCAATAACAGCCTCCTGTATGTGCATTTTCTATTTCTCTGCAGACATAAATATCACAAAGGAGTAAATAGATTCCCTCCTCCTGTCTGGCCTTAGTGACGCTCCAGCATTTAGCTGATTGCAGGATGGATTTGCTCACCTCCACCCTCCTATCCCTCCTGGAGTCCAGCTCTGAGAGCTGCAGGGAAACCCCGGGAAACAGAGTGGCCAGCACAATGGGTTTGTTTCAGCCTGGCATCGATTCCTCATTCCACTGAACAAGTCATGGGCACTTGTCTAATCATGATTAAGATTATAACAGAAAGCTGGATAGACAAAGAAAGGGAGGGGGGAGGGGGTGCAACCATCCATCCATCCGCTATATTCATCAAGCAAATCACTTCCACTTCCAGCAAATGAGAATGAATTCATTGTGACTTACCTGTTCCGTTGGCTGTGTTTGCTAAGAAGAGAGGATACAAAGCTAAGCAGCTTTGAGATAGACGCACATTGAGGCAAAACAGGAAATTCTTATGGACTAACTGGCTGTGAAAAGCTGTTAAGGAATAAATGAGTCTAGGTGACTAATTGTAGGCTTACAGGACAAAAAATGCACTCACCACTGGAGCAGTCCAGTCCGCCCCATCCAGGCTCACACTGGCATGTATCCGGAGACACACAGCGGCCGTGAACACACTCCTCTGTACACAGAGCTGCAACACAGAGAGCATCCCTCATCAGTGTGGTTTATAATTGAGTTAGCACACACGCAAGCAGAGTGTAAAACATCATTAAACCACCAATAAACAGCATAATGAAAAGCACACAGATAACAGCTGAAGGAAAATGGCCCATAAAATTGAACACTCAATATCTTCCTAATACCATCAGGGGGCTAAATCTCAGCCATGGCACTCATATTCAGCATCAATCTTGTCTACTTGACACAAGGCTGAATGATTTCTGAGCAGATTGGGTCCTTGGTCAACATCTCTATTTAATACATAGCTTTACTTTCCACAATGAGCTCTTATCAGCAGGCCAAGCTGTGAAGGAACAAGCTGTAAATCCCTTCTAATTTGATCAGCCAGTGCTTTGTCATATAGTGATGCCTTAATGTAGCAGGTCCAGGCACTGCAGTGTTTACCAAGTGTGCAGTTTTCTTGATCATTCATATTGAGTAACACAGCACCCGATTGATTGGGTCGGCATCAGTATGCCTGCAAGCGCTCACAAGAGTCAGAGGTTTGGTTCAGCTGGATAATAAAGTGACCTACATGGAGTTTTTTCACCCTTTTTTAAACCACAGTGCCATTTTTGTGTGTAGAAATATATCACAAAAACAGGCACTTAGCATGAATAAATCTGTGGCAGCCAAGGTCATCTGACCAGCAGGGTTAAGACGCGCACACTCTTATCTGAGAAATGAGACGGTCAGGCATGTAAGAGAGAGGAACCCTGCCTGATGGGAATCAGCAGTCCACTAACACGGCCTGCGGAGGGATGATACACAATCCAAGGACAGCAGTACAGACACACCATCGTCTTAACTGATCAAACCTCACTTCAACCAAGTTTTGCTTCTTTTATTCTTTGTTTCCTCTATTTTGATGATCAAAGGTGAAAAAAGGGCAGCAGGACAGCATATGTGGGTTTTTTAAACAACATAAGCCCCGGGGCAGTTTTGTTGCTCTGTTGTCGACATTATGGCGCTCATCCTGCAGGCAGAGAGGTCAGCAAAGAGCTGGCTGCGAGCCTGAACAGTGTCGCTATAGATTATCACTCAATCAGGCTTCGATTAGGATCAACCGCCAGCAGGAGGGATGCAGCAGGAAAGCAGAAAGAGGAGTGAATCCCAAACACCCACAAGCTGGTTGCTAATCGCAGAAATGCTCCCGAGGCAAAAATGGTAAACCAGAGATTGAAAGATAATTTAGGGCAGATTTCTGAGCATCCTGGCAGAAAACTGTCTAATTACAGTAAGCTCGCAGAAAGAAAAGAAAGGGGGAAGAGCTTCAAGATTTGTGCTGACGAAGGTAGGAGATTGACTACATGTGATCAATGAGTCCACCGTATGCGGAGTATTCAAAGAGGTAAAAGGAGGCGAATTCAATGTCACCATGATGAGTTGATTTCGTTTACTTTCAATCAGCAAATTCTGATCAGCGTGAGAGAACAGGGAAATGCAAATGTGTCACATCCTTTAGAGAAAAAAAGAAATATGGAAATGAAGTTTTGAAAATGGGAGAAAGGATGAAGCGCACCCTTCTCCTGAGATCTGATCCGGTGTACTGAAGGGATGGCATAATAAAGTAGGAGGTAGGTCTTTCATTTTAATTGAAATTCATGAATCACTCTTCCTAACTCATGTCTAAGGAATCTGTTGGAAAATTGAGTCTTTCATCTAGATAAAAGGCTAATCTTACTCATTATGCAGAGGTGTTATCAGAACAGGGAACAATGAAGCTAATTGGCGATTGTCATGCAGTGTTAATACATTTAAATATTCTTGCCCATTCAAACCACAATCTCTTGAAATGTCGGGTAAAGTACATTTGTATGGTCTTTAACCGCGCTGTTCTCCCTGTTTCTGGAGAGCTTAAGGACAAAACCTACCCTTGCACTTTTATTTGTGATTTTGTTGTAAAATTGTACTACACTAGAAGTGAAAGTAAAATGAAAGAAAGGCTGAACATTTTGATGAGGCTAATGGATAAATCGATGAAAGGGATGTGCCTACAGAAGATATCAAACAGCTCCTTCCATCCACATGCTCTCCATCAAGCGCAGAGATGATTTATTTTAAAGTTATGGCTTTGATGCATTAAAAAATGCAACAAAGCCAAAAATGAAAATGAAATCAAAGGCACTGACTCTCTTTCTAGAGTAAAAATCTCATCATCTTACTGATCATCAAAACCCAAAAGTGGAATGGGCGTGTAGCATATTGCTGCCTGCAACGAAACTTTCACAAAACCGAACTAATTCTGCCGTAAGAGTCATCTTTGAGAATTATGTTTCAGTGCTGGACATGCCAGAGTTGTGCTGGAGTCATCTAGGCCAACGAAAAGAGGGACTTGCAGCCCTACAGAGCCTGTGAGCCTCTGAAGATATTATGAGCTGTCGTCATTAGCGAGTTCCCCTCTCACTTCCTCGTGCACAACTGTAATAATCATGCATATTAGGCGGGGAATGAGTTTCTCACATCCTCTTCACAGGCTAGTTACAGATTAAGGTAATGACTTACGACAGATCAAAGGTCACAGAATTAATAAAGACCTCCAGTCGGAAACTTCAAGCGCTAATTGAAGTGAAACAGATCAAAGTTCAATTTATGGTGTGGAGAGCTTTGAGAAAATTAACTTCCAAAAGACATGATGAAACAAAAGAACAAATATAGAAAAACATCCTTAAAGATAATGTTGCTGATTTTGTGTCAGAAGTTTTCTCCTTTGTGTGTTTTTGTGATAATTTTGGTTCACTCAGGGTCTTCACATTCCCAGATTAATTAGCTGCCTCTCATTGATGCTAATGCTAATGCTGATGCGGTGCTATAAGACAAAAACATGATAAAAAAGGCAGGCTGAAACACTGCTGTAAACTACAGTAAATATCCAATTCTTCAGGGGGACTATTCGTCACTCAGTAAACAACAACGTGCCCAGAAATAGACGACTTGAGCTAATTTTGGGTCAATTTACTCTTTAATGCCCCCTTTTGTCACTGCATGCAAATAAGCTCGGGGAGTACAAATCTCTTAATCCTGGTAGTGAGAGTGCAGGGATTAAACGGGGTGGAACAGTTTGCAAAGGCAGCAGAAAGCAAAACTGCCCTCTCAACCCCGTCAGCTCAGTTCACCTGAAAGGGGGTCAAAGAGGGGGCTGCTTCTTTAATGCTTCGCCAGACATAAAATCAAATAAAAACCTTTAAAAAGAGGAGTCTAGAACTGAAAGGCACCTCCACAGTTTGCAGATTCACCTGGTTACTACCTTGAAAAGCCTGTTAATGAACAAATAGCTCCATTGTCAGTCAAATGGTTAATGAATACATTATTGATCAAGCTGCACCTCCCCTTCCTGTGACCCCTGGATAATCACGCCAGCTCTTATTCTTTGCTGGCTGGCCTCCCGGGGTCTCTGCTGCACCCTGAGGCTAGAAGAGCCCAGACAGGGACGAGCCGAGATGTGGTCAGAGAGCAGACCTGCACGGCTCCAGTCGCTGTTTCACTAACTCCCTCGTGATGCAAAAAGATCTAGGAAAATATTAAAGTGTGATTCTAATCTTTCTTAAAGGGAATAAAACATTAGGTAAGGCGAGAATATCAAAAAGTTAACTCTCAGAAGCTATATGTTCTGTCTTTATTTGGCCAACATGCAGAGATATTCAGTTTGATGTGAGGGAATAAAAATAGAAGTCAACGAACATTAATGAAGCAGTGGAAATGACAGTGAGGGATTGTTATCAGCATATTGCTACAGTCCAATTTTCACGGCTTCGGCTCTTTTTATGTTATTGAACTCTGCTGTGGTTTTATGGAGGGTGCTATACCTACTCAGTCTGTAACCTGGACCCTCTTGGCTCGTTAATTTTTCTCATTGTTATACAACTTCAATTAAATTACTCTGGCTGGAGGAGTGTAAAATACCGCACCTTCTTGTTAAATCATGCTCAATCATCTGAAACTCAGTAAATTCACATGGATGGCTGCATGCTGACTGAGGAGGAGGAGGTGATTGCGTATTATTGGGTGTTCATATGAAGGGGATCAGGCAAGAGAGGGAGCAGCAGAGGCGACAGGGCAGAGGCAAGCCACCCGCAGTAACAATCAATCCTACTATTTCCTCCTTTTCTCTAAATGTCTCAGTCTGAAATGTCATCATGGAGGACAAAAGGAGTTTTATAAAAAGGGGATACTCACGAACGCACAAGTCTCCGCTCTCAAAGTAACCAGGGCAACACTGCGAGCGGCGCCTATACATGGTCCTCACTCCCCGCCGGTAAGCCGTCTTATAGCTGATCCTGGAAAAACAGACACACAGAGACAGCTACGTGAGGTAAAAAGTGACCCTTTGTGAAGGTCAGGTACACATGTGGAGGGTAAAATAAGCCGCACAACAATTTCTGGTGTCATTGGCAAAGTAACACGAGGATAAACAAAAGTACAAACTGCATAAAAGTCAGTATTTGGGAGGTGACTGTGTACTGCTTTAGTCCGATGCCCACTATAAACCCTTAATGGAGTAATTAAACTTTTTACAGTGAGATGATTTTAGTCAAAGGCATCCTGGCTTTGACCACTTCTCTGTCAGTCACATTAATAAGGACAGTTACTGCGGCCTTCAGAGACTTGGCTCAGATTTTTGGGGGACAGTAAAGGATGCTGATGACACAAGCTTAGAGAAAAATAAGGAGACTCTACTAAAATGTACCTGTGCCGTGTGCATTTAAACCAGTTGAGGATGTCGGTGCATCTGGTGTAGTAGATTTGGTCAAAAGGGTGAGCGTAGGATTCCTGGACGGTCACAGCGTAGCTAAAAGACAAAACAAATCAAAAGAACAGGTTGTCAAAAGTTTATATTGTTGACACTTTTGGACACCACTTGTCAATATCTGATAGTTAATAATAATTAGAACTGATGAGGGATAAAGCTTTAAAAAAACGTATTAACTTATGAAAACTGCTCAAGCTCTGCCAGGTTGCATGGGGATTGGATGTGAACAGCCTTTTTCACGTTCAGACACAAACTCTCTATTGGATTTAGGTCTGGTTGTTGATTTGGCCACTCCAGAATATTCACCTTGTTGTCTTTAAACCATTTCTGTGTAGCTTTCGCTGTATGGCTAGGGTCATTGTCTTGCTGGGAAATCAATCTCCCAAGCTATAGTTTTCTTGCAAACTGAATAGATTGTCCTTCAGGATTTTCCTATTTACTGCATTCATTTTACACTCTACCTTTATGAGCCTTTTAGGTCCAGCTGCCAAAAAGCATCCCCACAGCATGATGCTGCCACCACCGTGTGTCACAGTAGAAATGGTATGTTTGTGATAATGTGTAGTGTTTGGAGTATGCGAAACATAGGGTCTTATCTTATGGCCAAAAAGCTCATCAGACCAAAGAACTTTGTGCCAGTTGACCATTGAGTCTCCCACATGTCTTTTGTCAAACTTTAGTTGAGATTTAAATTGCTAGTACAGCTACATCAGTAGCATGTGTATTTGTATTGATGCATATATATATATATATATATATATATATATATATATATATATATGTATATATATATGTGTGTGTATATATGGGATTCTTTAATACTGATGGCCACTTTATAGACTGCAGTGTAAAAAGCACTTACAGTAGTCAGATGACTAAAAAAGCGTTTTACAAACTCAAGTCTATGTACAAATTTAAATTGCACAAATACCCTGCTAAGGTTTAGGTAACAACAATGCCAATGTAATTTTGAAATTCAGACAGTTAACAGTTTGCAAAATTATTCCCCTAATGCACCTGTCTATATGACAGTTGTCATATCTAAGGGCTTAAACTCTTTTTAATACTATAATTGATTAATAAAACAGAGGAAGTATTGTTTTAAAGCATGTTGAATTGAATGCATCGGTATGGCATTCTTCTTTAAGCACCATTACACTTCTACATTGCAGCATTCCAGAGGTAAATGTACTTCTTCTTGACAGATTTATCTGACAGCTTTAATTACAAGACTGTACACAGGGATAAATACCTCCAATAGGTAATGATACATCTAAAGATTCAGTTGTTGTAGCTGTTTTATAAGGGTACAGCTTTTACTCTGGGCCCTTTTAATGTTGTGGGACATTAGCAGTTTATCCACAGAGACATTTTCCTTAGTAGGCCTTTTGAGGCCATAAGAAGTAAAGGAATCCAATAACTAACAAAAAAGCAACATTAGAGAAAACTCCTTCTCACCCCATTAAGCACAAGGCTTAGTTCATGGGTTAAAAACCTCTTGTCTGAACTTTTAGATGTGTATAAAGTAGCTGAAAGTAGCTAAAACTAAACCAACTGCAGAGGTACAATGCTGCTAGTTCACTGAAGGATAAATCTTATCTATTCAGTACCATTTTTTCCATATCAGGAGAAAGAGACTTTGGATGCAGAGGATGTTCTTTTAGTATTTTTAGAGCTGATATTTTATACTTGATTTATTTAATGTACAGTAAGTTTGTACTTTTGCATTTTGAACGCATAACCCAAGAATTTGGTGTTTTGAAATTTTGGCACTTTATCTTGACTGAAAGAACAGGTATGAATACATCTTTCATTAATAAAGAAGACTGCCCATAAGAATGATTTTCATATTCATGAGAGAAAAAAATGATGACACACTGGTTGGGTTGGTGCATACAGACCTGATTAAAGGTATACAATAACTGTACTATACAAAGAAGAGGCTGGAAAGAAGCTCTTAGTTGATTCATTCTGGTCTGTGAAATATTCTGCCAGAGGCAGACTGAGGATATTGGAGGACCTCAAAGCTGTGAAGACAGCTCACCTAAGGGATTCATTTTGATGCCAACAAGGTGGAACCTCCATCCCTAAGTACCTTCACCTTGGTCAGGCAATAATCCAGATAATATATCTTCACAGCTTTCTTTCCTCCCCTCTACATTGAGGGCAGAAATTATTCCTGCTTATTTCTCATAAGTGACACTGCCCGGCACAACTAATAATTATTCAGGCTCCATGGCTGTCGTGATTGATTGGGATGAGAGTACGCTGATCAATTTGCCTGCGTATTTCATTTGAAGCTGCAGCTCCTCCCATCTCTCAGCTGCCTGGCGACCTGAGCTGTGTGGGATCGATACTGCTGTATGGACTTTGAAAATAGATCTGGAACTTTAGTTAAGAGCGTTTGTAACAAGTACATCAAGAGATCCGGGATTGACAACATCAGTGCAAGGAGCCTGTGCTGTTAAACCAGAGCAGGTTTTCTTTCGATATAAATTATACAGTGCTGTGGTAAACACAAGAGGGTAATGCTCACCTCTCCCAGTGGCTGCAGACATTGGGGTCATCTGGGTTCAGAGTCCATACATTGGTGGTCAGGCCAAGAACAAGCAGAAGGGCCGGCAAGGCAGCAGATAACCCCATTCTTCACCCTGAGCAGGAAACAAGGAGGAAAAGATACATTTTGTTGGTAATACTTGATCTCAGCTTACTTTAAAAAAGAAACTCAGAGTAGTTTCTGTGGGTAAGACACAAAAATCATTCAAAGGAAGGCTGGTCACCTTGTTTAGTTTGGTTCAAGTAGGTTATGGAAATTTAACAGGCGTGCAAAAATATAAACAGAAATGTACAAAGGTTAACCCTTGGAATGTAAAATAGCATTTACAGTGACTGTCATTTCACTTTTGTGTTCATGGCCTTTCCAGTCACAGATTCAAAATCAATTGCTGCATAGATGAACTTTATTTTTGTTAAAAGTGAGATGAGAAATTGACAACTTATATTGGTGCAACAGGAATAGATCTAAAAGCAAACGACCAATAAGCATAGCTTAGCCCAGCGGTTCTCAAATGATGTGGCTACTTTTGGTGTGCATTGGGAATTTATGCAACCATACATTATTGCTACAACTACACAACTTAAGTTTCTGTAACATGTTTCTATGAGGCTATTTTGTATAGCTATGGATGAGGCGTACCTTGAGCAAAAGAAGGTTGAAAACCACTGGCTTAGCCTAAAGAGGTTAAAATAACTATGGTGGCTGTCAAAATAAAGCAAAACTAACTTAAAAATTGTCAAGTAACTTAAATAAATTGTTAAATATTGTCATCTTTGATTTCTGAAAAGAAATGTGTTACAGTTGCACATACATTTTTAAAAAGTCAATGGAGAAAATCAAAATAGGCACAAATTGGCAAAATGAGGCAACATATATAAGGTTTGAAAATGTCTTTAGTACTGAACATTTCCTGTAACTGTTGTCATTTTGTTCATAAATTCACTGAGAGGAGAAGAAATCTAAGACCCTGTTTAAACAACACATTAACAGGGGTTTAGATCCAATACGGACAATCAGACACTAGTGGTTATCCTTGATGCTGAGTGTGGACACACTGAACAGAAAACAGTTTGACATCTAGTAGCTCAGACTGCCTACAGAGATGGTCTGGGATGCCTTTATCAGATTGTATGGACTCAATGCGTACCGGCAAACATTAAAAGCAACATGGTCCACTGATATTATCTAAGGAATTCTGCTGATAAACAAAAAGGCATGGCTGAATTGATAAGTGCTGTACAATTAATCTAACTGCAATTGCAATCACAATGTCAGGCTGAGCAATTACATAATTGCATGAAAGGTTGCAGTTATTAAGTATTACTAAAAAGTTCACTACACATGACTTCTACATGTCACGTTCTGTCTTCTTGTCTTTTGTCTGGGTTTGTTACTTTGTTTTTCTGCTTGCTTCTGCACATGTCAAAGCACTTTGTAAACCCATGTTTTTAAAAGTGCTATACAAATAAAGTTGTTATTATTATTATTATTATTATTATTATTATTATTATTATAGAATATCTGCAGAAAGGCATTTAAATACAATACCTTTATTTCAGAAAGGAAAAATTATTTTTTGTTTTTGAAATATTAAGTTATTTTGAAAGCAGTACAGTAAAAACTTGTTTATATTTGTATCCTTAGAGTTGAGAAACGCATACTTCAAAACTACTGTCTGCATTTTCCTTGATAGCAAACAATGACACAATTTATATATTACACTGCAAATTGTCCAGTACAATCACCAGTCTTTTGGTTATCACATGACTCTTCATTTGGTACTATTTTGCCCCTTTATGTTGAAGAAAACAACAAAAGTGAAAAAAGGAAGCCGTCTCTAAAATGAGAGTGGGCTACAGTAACTCACAAAAGGAGCCAGCTCTTAGAACCTGCTTGTCCTTGAACAACACACCAGAGTCCCTGATAACCTGTCATTACTGACTAGTCATTTCAATCTAACCGCACACTCAGAAGATTTATTTGCTAAATAGTATATCACAGTGTCCTTTCAAAGCATGTTTATGGCAACATGAAGGAGGAGGCTGTAAAAGAGGTACCACCAGCCTCATAGCTCTTATCACCTCAATGCACACAGCATAAAGAGAGACCAAGTCACAGTAAGAGAGCCAAAGAAATGATGTATGGGCTGTTGTTTGCATAAGAGGTGGGCAAGTGAGTTACGGTGTCAGGTTGTCATTAAGGACTTATTGTTAATCACAGGTATGGACACCACAGTAAAGTACAATCACTCAGTGTCCAAAGTCCAAAACGCATCGTTAATGTGAAGACAGACAGCAAGAGTTCCAGAAGAGTTCTAGGACAGTTCAGAGCAGTGGTTCTCAACTGGTCTAACCTAGCGACCCACCACCAACTTAGTGAGAAATTTTGATCTGAATTTCTTACAATGTTCAACCACTTAGACTGACTTTTGATGACAAATGTTTCATTCAATTTTGGGTGTTTTCTAGAGATTGAGAAACTTAAGAAACAACTAAGTTGAGATTTCAAACAAATGTCCAAAATGTACTTATTATTGTGGCAAAATGGAGTACACAGTACATCATTAAGTTTTTACCACTATCTTTTTTCCGGGCAAACATTTGTGTCCCCATTGAAAACAGCTCCGCGACCCACCTTTGGGTCCCAAACCATCAGCTGAGAACTGGTTTACAGGTGGGCTGTCCCAAAACATGCATGCATGGCTTAATGACCTATTTTAAATACATATCAGTTTAATGTTTTTCTAGTAAATAAAAGAGTGCAGCTAAATAATGTTCTAAATGTGAAAACCTCCTTTTGTTTTACATTGAGGGGACATTAAGAAGTACTCAAAAGTGGAGAAACATCTTAGCTCCTTCATTGCACCGTTTATACATTCTTTTTTGGTTCTTAATATGCGGTTATATATTTTTTCCATCCCAACTTTTTCTATGTAAGTACCTGTTGGAGGGAGTACTTCTCTTTTTAAAGCCTCTTATTTTTTTCCTCCTCTGTTTTAATTGTGGCACCTAAAAACCAAGTCAGACTCCTTGTGTATGTAAACGTATTTGGCATAAAACTAGATTCTGAAACTAATTCTGTTATCTTCTGAGAGCAGTTCAAGCTGCGTCCTTCCTTCCTTTATCCACTTGTTATGCTAAATTGAGCAGCTACTTTCTGTTTTAGCCTCAAATAAACAAAAGAGTGCTATTAATCTTTCCAGCTTGCTCTTGCCAAAAAAAGACGTGCTTTTCCTTTAGAACTCAAAAACTTCTCTTTAATATTTTTCAAGCTGAAAATGTGAAAATGACATGTCTCTGCCCCTTAAACGTTTGATCCTGTACCTTTCTCCTTGAGTAAGACCTTCAAAAAGGCGAAACCTTGCTGTGACAGTGACAGAGACGCTGATTTGTTTAGACCAGCAGGATATTTCATTAGATGTAAAGGCAGAAGAAGAAAGCATATGATCAACAGACATGACAGTGATGGATTCCCCACATGTGCAGGTCTTACCTTAGCAAATAGCAGCACCAGAGATAAAGGATGCACAGATGACATATGCTTAACTGACACGCAACATATCTCATACTTAGGTGAATGCCTGGATGCCATTAGCAGTAGCATATCTGTATCTTATATGTGATGACCTGTTTGGGGAATCTGAAGCCTCTAAGGAATAAAAATGAACACATGGTTGTACTTTAAACAGAAATATGGAGATAAATAGATGGTTATGAGTTTTCTTTGCATCTCTGTTTTTCTCAATGTGTAGTCACTAGATGCATACACAATGGTATGTTTGCAGAATACATCAGATTGTGTGTGCACTGCATATGCTTTGGTGTGTTACAGGGCTTGTGCTCAATATTTCTGAGTGACTGTATCCAATAACACCAGCATTCACATGTTCACCTAATCTTCGGCATTGATAGCAGCGTGTAGTTCACTCACATGTGAAGGAAAATCAATCAGACCTCCACTTCCTCTAAGTAGCAGTTCATCTGAACAGACAGAGGTTAAAGTCATGTTCATTTCCTTAACAGGATGATTAATCAAGATACACACATGTTTTAAAGGGCTTAGACTACTTTCATATTCAGGCCCCTCTCAGGCACAATCCTGTTAAATACTACAGGGACTCTGCTTGATTGACTTGAAAGCTTTATATTGCTCCTGTGATTAGACCAGTCGTTTCTCTGAACGGCTAAAGGGAAATACCTCAAAACTTGTCATGTCACATTTTCAAAAAGTTCTCCCTTGCAGGCTTGAGGCAGGGGGCCAAGGCATGATCTTTTTTTTTTTTTTTTTTTTTTTTTAATGTGACCAGAGCAAGCAGCCAGAGGCACGTGACCTTAAGCTCACCTAATCTTCCAGCCTGTGGTCCCTGGGGTTTTTCTTCTGTGAGCCTCTGGAAGCACAAAGTGACAGAAGCGCTACTGTGCCCTGACACACACGCACATACACACTTGGCTGTGAGAGGTGATGACAAGTCACAGATCTGTGGGAGAGAAGAAAAATAATGAGCTTATGATGACACACAGAAGACACAGTTCCATGAGAGCTCTAAGACGCATGCGCGCATAAAAACTTGTACATTTCTTACAGGATCAAGAATCTCAACAGGGGGAAAGTTCACAAAAGCTCCTCTTGAAAGGCCAATTTACTCTGCACAGCCTCCGCATCCAACCACACAGTTTTTCAGCCCATTTTTCATCAACCCTCTTACCTGGTATCCACGGACGCAGTGAAGTTACACACAGGAATAAAAGCCTACATTAACTGAAGAGGGCCAGATACAATGAACTCTGTACACACTTCAAACACAACAAGTGGCTTGTCCACAATGTGACAAGATCACGTTATCTGTGCTCATTAACTAAGCCTACACGAGGGTTATTGCAATGATAATGCAGGCGTGAACAGAACATTGACGTGTTTGTCATCTCACTCGCTACATCGCTCTTAATGACTCCTCGGCAAGGTCAGAGGGCCGGTTTGAGATTCTTCTGCCCTTCATCTCCTTTGAATTCTGAATGAAGATATACACAAGGAAGACCAAAATTATATGGCTGCTTTTGTTCTTGGCCGAATAAATTATTCAGCGTTTTGTTTTCGCTCAGTCTGGTAGACAGTGCAACAGATGCCTAGAGGTTTTCTCATTATGTTTATTGTACTCACAAATGAGAGCATTTAGTTGAGTTTGATCAGAACCCCTCAATGTAAATAAACAGGTTAACTTACAAGTTTTGAGTCTTTGAATCTCATAATAAAAGTTACAATTTTAACAAGCATGTGATAACTTTGATTTAAAAATATCCATTTTAGCTGTTTTTAAATGAACCACTGCACTTGAAGCTCATGTGAAGAGTTTACCACTGGTTAATTGACAGATATAAATAATGATGGCTCTTTTTGACCTACAAAGACACTGACCAACTATACTGATAATATGATACATGTAACAGTTAAGAAAAGGCACACAGGGCTGGGCAATAAGGCCTTGAAATAAAAGGTCAGATTTCTTCAAATCAACCCTGTTTAAAGATTTTAATCAATTTTATTTTCTACTTTGAAAACAACTAATGAAAAAGAAATGACTCATATAAGTTTTACTTTTAATTTTATCAGTAACATTTAACCAAATAAAACTGAATTCAAACTTAAAATTAACACAGATGTCTCTATTTGACGTGAAAGCAAAAAAGACCATCAGTAAATTGTTGATTGTTTCAGTATTTGTTTTCAAATGCTTGTCACTAGAACAGTGGTTGTCAAATGGTGAGGCCAAGCACACTGGTGTGCCTTAAGGCAAGTCTCAGTGTGCCGTGGAAAGTTGTACAATCATGTTATTGCTAAAACTATACAACAAATTGAGCATATATTGTTACTTTGTTGTCAATCGCTGCCATTTCATTTGAGATCAGCTGATCTCAGGCAGGCCCTCATCTGTCAGCTGAGTCGCCCAAAGCTTCCTACTGGTTAAAAGCACTCATGCCACCAAATTTAAGCTGATCTGACTGCCTACTCTTTGCAGCTGCCTTTGCAACCCTCCTCCACCCCAGCTCCTCTATTATGTCACATCCGACTTATTAGATGTCATCCTGTTGTCACTGATGCCTGCTCTGCTCTAGATTTTTGTTGCTTCTCTCCCTACCTCAGGCTTTCCTTGTAGGCACAGCAAAGGCAGGAACGTGTTGTTCATAATTGATGCTTTCCATTAAGGCTCATGGAAAGGCAAGGGGATCCCAGAACAGCCACACTGCCAAATTTAAATAACGTCAATCAATGCACAATAACAGTTGCCAATGAAATTAAAATATAACTGCAAACTATGTGTGCTCCATGACAAAGTGGGCCTGACTGAACCGAAGATTCTGGGAAATGTATACATGAGGTGTTTTTGAATCGAAATGGATATGATGTGGCTTGAGATTTTGGCTTGATCTTAGGTGTGCCTTGGACAATTTCAGGCTGAAATCCACTGCTGTCAGATGAGAACTTTACAACACATGGACCATCTGTGAGAGCAATATAATTTCTATGGCCAGCGGCATGTTTTTCTTTCAGCCTACACAAATGAACAGAGTTTAAAAACAGGATTTACAAAAACCAACACAAATTAAAGTTTTTGAAAGTAACTTTCAGTCACAGAGGTTGCCACTTCATATTTATGTGTGTTAAGGGAAGAGAGAGTCAGTGTGCAAATGATCCAAATGTAGCTCCTTCTAAAACTGCATTTCCAACCAACTCCGTCTTATCTTAAACAGGGCAAAAACTAAGGAAGGCGATGGAAGAAGTTCAAGTGAAAATCTAGACTGGATAATATCAATTTATTGCCCAGGCCTAAAAGCACAGGGACTTTTGCAGTCAAAAAAGCTTATTACTTACAGTATGTATTGGACAAAATCAGCAGAGACATAAGTGGTATCACAACCCAAACCTGAAGTTCCTCACAGGAACTTACCTAAGGCATGGTGCAGTTACTGTTTGTTGTGATTTGGGTTTTTACAATTGCAGAATTTTAACCTTTGAGAGGATACTAGCCAAAATCAAATAATATCTCCACCTGTTTTTTAGGCCTGTAATCAACCAAAGACAAATTGGTCAACTGAAATCACACCCACACACAGACCTATCATATGTTCGCTGGGCTATTTAAACAAAAAAAAGGCCCACACATTACTAAGTTAAAAAACCTGGGACGCAGGTGGCCTAGCGATTTGAGGTGCGCCCCATGTACGCAGGCGGCCCGGGGTTGAATCTGGCCTTTGGCCCTTTCCCACATGTCTCTCCCCTACACTCTCAACCCTGTTCTTGATTCTATCCACTGTCCTCCCTTATCAATAAAGGCACAAAAAGCCCAAAATAGATCATGGAAAAAAAAAAAAAAAAAAAAAAAACACCCTGCATGTTATCTCTAGATGAACTTCGTCTATGACAGAGTCCTCACGACACACACCTGGTCGTAAAAAATGAACCAAAACATTTAAAATCACAAGCTTTTTTGAATCATTATTTATCATTTTTAGCCTCATTCTGTTGCACTGAAACAACACTTAACCCAAATCCGACCAGCTGTGCTCCTGCCTATAACCATAGTCTATTATTTCCATGATCATGGCCTAACAACCATTCAGAACCAAAGCCTAAAAAACAGCCTCATATACAATTCATTATGTCTTAATTTATAATGACAATCAACAGGTCCACTTGTTAAGCCAGCGTTGTGTAATTTTCATTATCAGACAGCTCACAGCGTTTATTTACTGAGGTGAAGTGAAAAAAGTCAGCAGCTTGGGGCTTTTAAGCATCAGGAGACATCACTGACTGTCCCCTCTGCTCCCTATCTGTCTGTAACAGACAGCAGTGCCAAAGTGTACATTATGATCAGATGGTAAAAGGACCTAAAAAAAGTATTTGCCGACCAGTGAACTTCAGCGCCACTTCAATTAATAAACCTCCTGCATCTTTGTGTCAACTTGAAGACATGTTTCTAATTCCTTGTTTTCAGATATTTATGTGTCTGATGTCTGTACATCCGTAAATATTTGGATGATGCCCCCTAAGGTCCAACATAAGGAACTGCACTTTTTTACGTTTGGTTAAGAAGCTGCTAAACCACCTGGGGAGAGGATAATATTGTCCGTTTTTTGCAATTAAGCAGCCTGGAATAAGGTTACTGAAAATACAGAACAGAACAATCAATAAATAATTGAAGAAGTTGGACAATCAGGAAAGCAGCGGGTATTTAATATATAGGGACATATGAACGACCAAACGAGCTAAGCTAATCTAACTTGTTTAGCCATTCAAATGTTTGTTTGTATGTTAAACATACAGTTTTTTAATCTAACCATGCAACCATCCAACAAATATTTGAATAAATCTGATATTACTAAACTGATTTTACAGCACTTCATACTGATAAATCCTGATATATTTTATTTTAAAGTTATTAATCTGTCTGCATTTCATATCGAGCTGATAAATACGACTCGTAAAAGCCTGTTAGCTAGTTCGCTGCTTGGTCAGCTGGTCAGCTGCCATTGGGTCTCTCCAAAGTCTACCGCAAAAGTTCAGTTTTTTCAACATACTTGTGGCAGACAAAAATATTACGGAGGGGAGGAGTTTTACAGGCAGGTTGAACGCCACAGCCCATAGAAATGAATGGACATCTGGTTGGCTTACCTCCATAACCAAGCGTATGTGGAAACGAAGGGGAAGTTATTTAGGGTGTAACTGCTGTGAAACCATCATAACTGCTGTGCCCCTCTCTACCTGGTTTGCCCAGCGCTTCACGCTCCTTTCGCTCTCCTGCCTGCAGTCTCTCTCATCACACATTAACTCAGCAGACCGCCCCCTGCCTTTTCTAAATCCTCCAGTGCGTGCACATGCGAACAACCATCCAACCAGCAAGATCCTGGTCCGATGAGAGCTCATTAACCAATCAATTGACTAGGAAGGTGTCCATTCTGTTTCAATACCACAACAAAACTAGAACTCTGAGGCACCAGTATATTTATGCAAAGTAGGAAATGTCCTGGTGCAATTAACACAGTTGTTTGGAGCAGCCTTCTTTAATATCTGACCAAAAATCTGCACGTTTTTTTAACCTATTGTACTTTTTGAAACTTTATATCTTTAAATTAAAGAAGATTGCAAAGTTTACACACATTAGATCAAAAAGTAACAAAGTATAGAAAACTCTGATGATCTTTGAAATGAACAGGCCTTTATTATGCAGTTAATACAGGATGATTAGTATTTTTGTTGTCTAACTCCATCAAAAGATGATTTATATTTAGAAATTTTAATTATGGGACTTCGTGTTCTTTGGAGGAACTGATGGGGTCAGGTTATGCCTGAAATTAGATTTGAAGTGCTCAATGTTAGGAGTTTTTTTAATATCTTGTATTTATATTATTTTTATACTTAATTTATTGAGTTTTGCATTTATGTTTTGACATGTGTATTTATTTTTTGACCAACTTTGATTGGTCTTTCAGTGACTGTGCAATTCAGAGAAAGACCCATGAGGGAGGGGACGGCTAGGTGTATTTATGTGGGTTTATGTTGTTACTTAGATTTCTTCATTGGCGCATGTATAAAATGTTACTGACAAATTGTTTTCTTGAAAATTACAAAATCCAAACTAAATCGAATAAAGTGTCAATTCCAGGTTATTTAATGGACAGACTTAATCCAACTCTTGCTCTGTTAGATCTAGGCACAATGTACCCCAGCTGTGATATTTGTGTGCAGCACAGCATGTGTCAGTAAAACAGTGCTGAATGTCAAGGACAAGAAACTCTCTGATTCTCTGTCATGCCTGAACAGATCCCTGCCTTGTCCTCTAGGAGCGTGAATTTTAACATTTAAGTATTCTTTTCTTAGAAAAGGACAAAATGAAATCCACTTTTCAAGGAGGTTCACTGGGTCTCAGAGACCTCCTGCTCATTGTTTATTCTGCATACAGCAAGTGTGAACAAAGAGCTCTGCATAAGACTCACAAGTAAGATCAATATAGAGCTTATCACTTGGGGCTCCTCTGAACTCCTCTCTTTATCTGCTGCAGTCAACATAAACTGTTTTGTTTCAGTTTTGACTTTAAATGTGTTGATTTAACAAAACTAAATGTTCTTCAGAGTCTTACCCTTTTAAATTAATTCATCTTTGCTCCTCGCCACCTTGAATTCTGATGCTATGAAACCCTCTCAATCGCTGTGATCCAATCCTGCTGACAAACTGCTGAAATAGCAATAACTCCTGGACTATTGATAGAGACACAAGAGCAAAGTAGGAGGATCGAGGTTTAGAGCTCAGGTGTATGTGAGGATAAGGACGTCTCAATCTTTGAATGCATTAAAGTGAATCTCAGGTGTCTGATGAAGGCTTTGGCATTAATGAGCTGAAGACACCCATGTCCCAAGTACTGGCCATCAGTAGAGACATCTGCATGATTAAAGCCGCATGTCTTCAGTGTGTGACTTATTAAAGGCAATGCAATTAAGCACCCTGTCCCCTGGCTGACCAGTACCTGCAATCGGCCATGAATGATGCTCAGCAGGCATGACTGACTGGCACGAGTCAGGAGCTCACCTCCCATCTATAGATCCCAGCTGCCTCCCAGGCTCATCTCGGTGAACTATGTGCTCATTCATCAAGATGCTCAGTTTGGTCTGGCTCGTGTTAATTTACATCTGCATAATGGAAACCAGTCAACGGAAACATGGCTTGCTGTTGCAATCTCGTCTGGAGCAGCCCAGAGAATGCCTGATCAGATGTGGGCTTCTGCGTGAAACATGCCTTTGTACAATCAGCCTATTATCTCCCCTCTAAACTCAAGCAGAGAGCTCACATACAATTTTTATGAGAATTCTTCTGGCCACTTGATCTGTTTTGTAATCACTACTGAAAGATTCCCGGAGCAGGCTAATTTGGAGTGATCTAAAGGTTACAGGTGTAACCGCACAGCACAGAGTGCCAATGAGATAAGGTGCGCTGCTGGCCGTGGCTGTCTGCTGCTGCCGGCTATGAGTCATTAAGAGTCAGGCCTCATTAGAGAGGCCATGGTGTGGTGCATCATAGACACCATGTCCCCTGGCTTCGGCCACAAACCTGAGTGTGATGTGTTTGAGACCAGGAGGGGACAAGGACGTGTCATGGGACATGCTGATTTTCGACAAGTGGGGCAAGAAAATGGTGCAAAACTAAATCCTGCTGCTAGCAACCCCAAAAACTGCATTTAGATGGAACTTGGAGAGTTATCAGGCACTTAATAACTGTGCTGAATGGTGGCAATACCATTTCTAAGAAGAGCCAGTACCTTACTTTCATGGTGTCAAATAGGGATGGGAATTGCAGAGTAATTCAAGACACATTCCAATACCATACCACACAACACAACACTATAAGACATGTGGCATCATAACACAATACCACGCAATGCAGTACCATACCATATAATACAATTTGGCCCCTGATAAAAATAGCATAATGATAAAGCAGTTCTGCGTAGGGATGGGTACCTTTCACATTTGAACCGGTACAGTACCGATTCCCGGTACCTGTGAACCAGTACCGCTACAAAACGGTACCAATTTTCAGTACTTTTGAGCATAAATGATATGCAATAATAAATGTTATATAACCTCAAAACTTCTGAATTTTAGTTATTTATGTCTCAAATATCAAATATATCAAAATAACAACAAGTGTTTTTACAAATTACTCCAACATTGAAAACCTAAACTACTGTAACTACCCAGTGTTTTATTCTTTATATTGCACAAATAAAAACCAAGCCCACTAGCTCCTATTCCTCTAATTTCCCCTCTTGGAAAATGTGCACTGGGGTCCATGGAGGGAGAATAAATGAACAATAGAGTATGGAGTCAAAATAACTAAATAAATAAATGTAGGTATAAAATTTTACCAATTAAAGTATTACAAATGAAAGAAAACAAACTACTTCCTCTACCATGAACTACGTGTACTGCACATGCTCTTTCCTCATACAGTTTTTTTTTTCCAACAAACTAAGATGTCATCTTTCCCTGGTAAGAGCAGAGTCTGCTCCTCACTCATCAATCAATCATGCGCTCGTCCACGCAGAAGCATAAACGTCACACACCCGAACTGTGCACACAGGGTCCCCTTACGTTATATTTGTATTTACTGCAAAAAACTTAATAGAAAGTGGCAAATTGCTTCATTCTGCGGTGAAATTAAGCATTGAGGAAAAGCCCGTGGCTCTGTCACTCCTTCAAAATCACTCTGAATACATCCATCCTGACACAGCGCTTCATACGGCACCAGCTGTACCAAGTTGGCGAGATGGAGAGCAACTTTTAGGACGCAGTCACACTAGTCAATCCGTACCATACCTTAATCCAGTGTCTGTTAGGTGACTGAGCGAAAAAATGTATCCCTTTATCTACTATATTTCCATGATAAACAGGAAAATCACAGTGTTTAAAGTGAGGATTTGGTACGAAAGAGAGGGAGGGAGGGAGGGGGCGAACGAGCAGGATATATATATTGATACATCATGATATACAGTGGCATGTAAAAGTATTTGCCCCCTTTCTGATAGCTGATTATTTTGCATATTTATCACACTTATATGTTTCGGATCATCAAACCAATTTTTATATTTTACAAAGACAACCCAAATAAACACAAAAGGCAGTGTCTGAATGATTATTTAATTTTTTAAGGGGGAAAAAATCCAAACCTATCTGGCCCTGTGTGAAAAAGTAATTGCTCCCCTTGTTAAATCATTAGTTAACTGTGACAAACCACAGTTCTTGGAAAGCTGAGTTCAATTTCCCTGGCCACACCCAGGCCTGATTACCACCAGATTTGTTGAATCAAGAAATTACTTAATTAGAAGCTGTTGGACAAAGTGATGCAGGCTAAAAGATCTCAAAAAGAAATGCATAATGCCACGATCCCTCTAAAACGAGATGGTTCATCTCAAGGGGCTATCCAGTAATAAAGTTACATCCAAAAAAATTCAAGAACAAATGAGGAACAAAGTGACTGAAATCTATCAGTCTGGAAAAGGTTACAGAGACATTTCCAAGGCTTTGGGACTCCAACGAACCACGGTCAGATTCATTATCCACAAATGGAGAAAACTTGGAACAGTGGTGAACCTTCCCAGGAGTGGTCAGCCAACCAAAATGACTCCAAGAGTACAACGACAACTCATCCAGGAGGTCCCAAAACAACCCAGGACGACATCCAAAGAACTGCAGGCCTCACTTGACTCAGTTAAGGTCAGAGTTCCTGACTCAACTACAAGAAAGACACTGGGCAAAAATGGCATTATGGGAGAGTTCCAAGGCCAAAACCACTGCTGACAAAAAAAGAACACAAAGGCTTGTCTCATATTTGCCAAGAAACATCTTGATGATCCCCAAGACTTTTGGAGAAATATTTTGTGGACTGACGAGACAAAAGTTGAACTTTCTGGAAGTCGTGCGGCCCGTTACATCTGGCATAAAAATAACACAGCATTTGATAAAAAGAATATCATGCCAACAGTCAAACATGGTGGTGGCAGTGTGGTGGTCTGGGGCTGCTTTTCTGTTTCAGGAACAGGACCACTTGCTGTAATTGATGGAACGATGAATTCTGTTGTCTACCAGAAAATCCTGGAGGCCAACGTCCGGCCATCAGTTTGTGCCCTCAAGTTCAAGCGCTATTGGGTTATGCAGCAGGTCAACGACCCAAAATACAGCAGCAAGTCAACCTCTGAATGGCTTAAAAAAAAACAAAAAACAAAATTAGGGTTCTGGAGTGGCCAAGTCAAAGTCCAGACTTAAACCCAATTGAGATGCTGGGGTGTGACCTTAAACATGCAGTTCATGATCAAAACCCCTCTAATATGGCAGAATTCTGCAAAGAAGAGTGGGACAAAATTCCTCCTAGGTTCAGGGGGGGAATTACTTTTCACAAAGGGCCAGATGGGTTTGGAACAGGATGTTCAACAGGAACATCAACTATTTTTCCACTGAATAATTG
The DNA here is from genome assembly GCF_018320785.1 of Cheilinus undulatus. Lineage (NCBI taxonomy): Eukaryota > Metazoa > Chordata > Actinopteri > Labriformes > Labridae > Cheilinus > Cheilinus undulatus. Next base: position 22,823,751 of record NC_054873.1, on the reverse strand, counting down.
TACCTGAAAGTTCATATTAAGCTCAGCCAGGATATTAATGTTCATTTAAAAGTAAAACTCAGATCTCTTAAGACAGGACCATTTTGCACCATGAGCATTTTTTAAATGTAATGATTTATGTATATCTACCAGAGATCTTCTGATTGCTGCTTAAGTGAAGTTTTAAGCAGAGGAATTTTTGTATTGTCATATTCGCAGTAAATATTTACTCCACCATTTAACACTGAGTTGTTGTGTGCTGACCTTAAGGAATCTAGTCAAGAGATTTGTCTTGGTTTCTGTTGATTCCTTGCTTCACTCCTCTTCACACATCACTTTAAGGGCCCCAAACACATGAATTGGCACCGAGTGTATTGAAGTCATAAAGCCCTTGTGAGTGTTTGTCGCTGCATTTATGGCAGTTTCACTAATGCTGACAGCATGAAGTGCAGCCAAGGCAGCACTGCCTCATACCTGATCTCAGTGGAAATGCACTCCTGGGTACTTCACTTTTTATTACACTGGAATAATTTGAGAGGATCCTGCAAAGGATTAACTTCACAATCTCTCAATCTAAGACCGGACACTGGGACTGTAACACTGCTTAGCTATGGTTATGGGCATTAGCAGTTGCATTCATTTCTAAGGACAGAGGACAGAATGAGTTCACATTATTTTATACAAGATAGGAAGAAGACTCTATCCTGCTTTCGCCCTGGGGCTTTTACTTCTGATTTTCAGGCTGAAAGTGACGACTGGCCAGAAGGACAGAAGACTCAGGTGCAAAAATCATTTATAAGAAGACACTCATATGTATGCAGTCCCAGGAGTATTGGTAAAATTACTATACTTGTAATACACTGAGCCTCCTATCATATATTTCTTAATCATATTATTTAAAGCCTCTGTTCTTGATTACTGCAGGCATGCACTACAGATGAGTCTTGGTTGCAACAATGACAAAAAGATATGTTTCCAGGATCAATAATGGATATAAACAGCTGTTAGAAAATTGTCTTTTCACTGAATGATCATAAAATACTGAAGCAATATTTCTGGTTGTCAAACTCTTGCTGGGTTCAGCTTTCAAAATGTCAACATTTGTAAGTTTTCATTAATTGATCAATATAACTGAAGCTGAAGATGATTGGTCAAACACAAAGAACATCTAAACTCCTCATTGAGGGGTTGAGAAACTTGTGAGGCTATTTTTCTCCAACATTTTCAGTTATTCAATAAATCAAGTGTTAATATTTTAAAATAACTCATTTAGATTCAGATAACAGAAAGACTCATCTGCTGCAGTCCGAGTGTGATTTTATAAAAAGGGGGACAAATTTAAAACAAAAAAAAAAAATGATATTAACGAGTGTTTAAGTTATTGAATAAATTATGGGATGGAAATACATAATTTAGCTCGTCAGACCTTTTCAACTTGGTTGCACTGCATTTGATGTTGCAAAAAGAACTTAGTATTATGGCACTCCTTCACAGTGCATGAACTTATAACCCTTGGCTGAAGCTCGGGGGAGTTATCAGTGATTAGAGAAGTCCTGATAGAAGATTAGAAGAGGTTGCTCTTCAGCTCCATGAAAGAGCTATAGCAAAACATCAACAACACAACTCTCCTGACTGTGATTTCCACTCGGAGTTTGAGACACCTGGGAAATGCTGTGCGTCGTTTAACAGGAGCTTAATTCTGGCCACATGGTTTATTCATGTGGCGACCGCTGATATCACGACTCTCATAAATCACGCAGTGCGGCATGCTGGACGTCCACGCGCTCAGGCAGGGCTCACTAATCTCAACACCATCTTTCATCTGAATAACCTTGCCTTACCGCGGGGCAGGCCAACACCAGACACAGCCCATTGGAGGGAGCCTCCTCCTTATACTTTTATTCCTTTCACTCAGGGCACAAAGACTTTCTTGCAGCCTGGCGGAGCAGACAAACACTGTCCTGTGCCGCTCCCAGGCAGAAGTCTACCCACTCGCAACCACAGGCAATAATAAGAACTCGCTTCACGGACATCAGAGGAGCTAATCTAGTCTAACATTAGCTTTATGAATGTAGAATCAGACACAAGGGAGGAGAGCAGCAGAGCTGGCCGAGCCATCTGTTCAGAAGTGCTTCAAAGAAAGAGCAGGAAATTTAAAACTAATGTGAGTAAACATGATCATCAAATATAGATAATAGAAAAGGGCATACAGCAGCTCTGCCCTCGTTTTAATATGAGCTGTCCTACGTGCCAAACATTAGCACTTTTTTGTAACTAATTGGATTTGGGGTTTTATCTACACAACAGAATCTACAGTCATAAACATGTCACCAATTACAAGATGTAGGCCCACGTTTTCTGTAAGAAAAACTAATTAGTGAAACAACAACACTTAATGAACCAAAATAACAATGTTCCTGATGTCACATAGTTCTGCCTGCTGCTCCAAATAGTCACTATGTTTCACCACATGCTTCTAATAACAAACCCCAGGCATCACAATGACGGCCAAATTTGTTGCGATGCCCTCTGTGCTACGTCTGTCCTCTCTGCACGGCCCGGCTCCGGCCTCCCACTGCCTTCAGGAGAAAGCTCCTCCCCACTCCTTCCACCACACAGACAATTAGCCACCCTGTGACTGATTGCAAGTAATGAGAGCTGCTGGAGAACAGTTGGACTTCTTAGGACAAATTAATGTGTGAATATTAGCATGTAGAACCTTCTGCTCTCCCCCACTAAGAGGACAAAACTGAAATACTCCATTACTCTGCTTCTTTGGTCAAGGGAGCACAAGCATGCATACTAAGCAGTTGAGACAGTTATTACAGTATTTTACAGAGAAACAGAGAGGAGGCAAACTCAGTAAGAGGCATGGTGTGGACAGAAAAACAAATGGAAAAAAATGGTGGCGGGGAGAAGGCATCGAGCAGGCAGGTATAGGGACGCTAGCAGAGCAGCTCTCCATGAAATGCTGAAACAACAGCACGGCTGCCAGGGCAATTTTACAGCCCAATAGTTTCACACCTCAGCCACCAACCCCTTCCAACTCTGAACCTTGTGTCTTCTTTGTGTCTTCATTTATTTTGTGTCAGTGTCCAAGATGTGAGAAGCCAAGCAGTGAGAAACTCGTCCCAAATGTCGCAGGGTAAGCGGTGTGTGAAGTAGACGGGGGGAGGAAGAGAAAAGCCACCGCGCCTGGATGCACGTTGCTTTCCTCTGAGATCTCACGGAGACTGAAGTTGACATTATTCATACACTCAGGGAAAGACAACATTTGAGTGTGTACTTGACAGGAAATAAGAAGCACTCCTTATTTACATAAAAGTAGCAGTGCATTAAAGCTCACGTGAGGAGATTTTAGCAGGTTATGACACAGGCTGAAATCAATACTGACGGTTTTTTATCACCTAAAAAGCAAACAAGACAATCAGCGACAAGACTGATCAGTTCTGTTCAGTCATTTTAATGTTTTAAAACTCAGCTGCAGGGTAGATGTCAGTAAAAAACAGAAGCCACAGCATGCTGATGAAGCAATCTTTGTTCACTTTTTCAACAGCAAAGATTCAAAGTTTTATATTTTAATGTTAACCCATTTAGACCTACGATCGCCAAAGAAGTTGTCCTCAAAAACCTAATTTTAATGAATTTTAACATTTACTGAAATATTCATTTCTCATCCTCTGTAGCAGATAAATTAAATAATACCTGTACACTTAAACTCTTGGCTTTTAAATATAAGTCAGTGCATTTGCCACAAGGTTTAGTAGCATTTGTAACAACCAAAAAGGAAAGAAAAATATAAAATGATTGAGTTTCTCTACTTATGTAGCAGAAATATGATAAACAAACTGAAAGCTTTAAGCTTGAGTTAAGATGTTGTGATTCCATTTGTTATATCTATTTCATATAACTGAACAAAACAAACCTTTTCTCATCCTCACTACTGAATATAAGCCAGTTTTTAATTTAAAAATGGATTTTCATTTCCTTGATGTTAAATTTGAGAATATTAACTTTTTATTAACGTTGCCAAAGAGTTATTTTACTGAGCTTCCCTAGAACACATCACTACAAAACTGTTTTTAACCCATAAGTGAGTGAATTATCTTTTTTTCTGCCTATTTCATGATTCCAACACTGGATTAATACTAGAGCCCGACTAATATGGGATTTTTGGGGCTGATGTCGATACCAATATTGGGGGCTAAAAAAAAGCAGATATCCGATAAATCAGCCGATACCCAATTTCTGGCCGATATATGAAATAAGAACATTGATATACACAGAATATATACTGTACATGAACAAAAATGTGGACATTTGAATAACTAGTTGCATTTATCTTTGTTTATTTCACAAAGATGCAACTTAGATGACATTAAAACGCTGTATAATAGTCTTATACTGTGGATGTGGACAGGGCTTGACATGTACTTTTTTGCTCACTGGCCACCGTGGCTACTTGTTTTTGAAAAGTTACTAGCCACTGAGCATTTCCACTGGCCACAGTTGTGTTGATGGAAACTATGTGTGACATGCCAGATTTCCTTCTTTAATGGATACTAAATTTATACTAATATTAAAACAGTGACTTTTAATCAACTCTATTCAAAAGGTCACAGCAGAGACAATTCTGCAAAGCAAAAAAGTTAATATATCAGCTACATATTGGCCGATGTTGATTAATCTGTGAAACGCTATAATCAGCCTGATTAATTGGCCCGCCAATAAATTGGTCAGGCTCTAATTAATACTTTTAATTAGGTTTATCAATAAATAAAAAATGTAAATCGCAATTAATCTCAGGATACCTGAAGTTAATAGCCATTAATCGCACCCTTTTTATGGCATTCTAAAATTCCACTTTTTTGCATTTAAAAGTGTTTTTGTGCCATTTCCAGATTTTCTACTGTCTTAAACTAACGGTAACTGACTTTATACAGTTTGGATGCAGAGCTGCCTTTATAGCTAGACTGAAGACTTTAACTTGAACTTAACCACGGAAAAAGAAACTTGTTATGAAATGAAAGGAAATAAGTGAGGATTAATAAGGTTTGCGTTTGATATAACAAGGTGCAGATTACTTTTGACTTTTCCACTGAGCTGCCTGTGAGTTCTTGAACTGAAATACAACATAAAGGACCAGTAGTGGGTTTATCTGACATCACTGTGCAGGGAGACGATGTAGTAGCTTTACCAAAGTTTGTTGAAAGGGACATTCAAGAATGCGATTAATCGTGATTGGAAAAAAAGGGGAACTAATTGTATATGGCAGTTAATCACGTTTAATGCGATTAATCTTGACAGCCCTACCTTTAACTCAGTAGTGCATAGATTGAGAACACTTTGCAGGGTGATCTAAGTCAGTAAGTAAGTACACTTTATTTGTATAGCACCTGTCACACAGTGTTAAATTTTGTTGACAAAAACTATGACTAAAATGATCAACAACCTTTTTTCCATAAGAAAGACTAGACTAAAACTAGCCAAAAATAGATCTTTGATGACTTAAACAAGACTAATGTTATTTAGTTTCATCAGACATTAAAAATTCATGATATTTCTCTTACTGTGGGTAAATCTGTCAAACTACAATGCATCTTTAGCTCTCAGTTGTAGAAATCAAGGATCCCAGGTTTGGCAGAGTGCATAGAACACACTACCATGATTTGGCACCAGATTCAGGATCCAAAAAAGTTTAGCAACATGGGAAGAGATGTTCTCTGAGGCAATAATGAGAATATAAAATAATGTGAAATAAAAAAGGCCTGAAGACAGATCTTTGGGGAACACCACATGACAAGACAGCAGATTAAGATAAATATGGATCTGGGCAGATGTGGACAAAAACTGCCCTTTCGTAGCTTAAGCCAGAGTTAGGAATCTGAATGCTACACCCACCAGAAGAAGTTATACATTTTGGTTAAATTTGATGCACACTGCTCATGTTCTTTGAGCTTATGGTCCCTGAGCAAAAACTGATGTATTTTTCTGTTACCAAACAGATGTCTTGTGATTGCCATCATCCAAAGTACTGCTGTAGCTAGCCTCATTGTTGTTCCTCTGGCTCAGGTCGTCTGTGACACTGCTCAAACCAAACTTTTTATTCATTAGCATTTCCATGTTGAGGCTAAAGAGGCTAAAACCAAAACCTTTTTTTAATCACACCTGCCTTCCACAGGTATGTCAGAGAATTATGTCGCAGTTCATCAGTCATTTGTCATAAAAAAAACAAAAAAAACAGTTGAGTTCATCCTAAACGTGCAACTTGCATGAAGGTAGAAGCACGCCAGAATCTCATCTGTTCTTAGAGGTATACACACATTCAAATGGGCATTGAAAGGAAAGAAGGGTGGGATTTTTATTTTATCAGAAAACTACTTCTACGTGCACAGGACAAGATCAGCAAAGAGAGCACAGGTACTGCTTTGTCAACTGGAGGCACCTCACAAAGGACATAAGATAGATCAAAATGGTCCAAAGGTGACAGATTTGAAAGAAAAGAAAAATTCTGATACACAAATCTCTGTTTGTTCTTTGAATATTTTCAAGTGTTTGGTACTGTGAATCAAAATCAAACCTTGTTACAAAGTCAGACACTGGGCAAACCACTCATATACATTTCATAAATAATAAGTTATCAAATATAGACAGTTCTTTTGAAAGTTAAAATGTTGAAAGCACCAGTTTAATCCCTCCCAATCTCTGAGACAACTAAGTACTGTTGTTAGTGAGACAATCAGATATTTTTGTCTGATGAGGAGGCAAATATTCATTTTTTTAATCTAATTTGTCCTTGGGTACTTATAAAGCATGAGTATTAGAAAATTGCCAAGAAAAAGAAAAATATTTTCATACAAAGTAACCCCTTAATATTTTTTATATATACTACACTAGAGTACATTTACTTTTTTAGGGTTTTATTTCACATTGGCAATCAATCAAATGTAGACAAACTGCACAGCTGCTTTGCAAACACATACAAGTCACTGTTGCATACAATCATGATTGTAAATGATGTTATTTTTTTCAGATACAAGCCAATCAGAATAGATGTATTAGCTATTCACTTCCACATCAAAACTGCACATCTCACGTTCCTCTCTAGATCAATGGTTTCTCCCACTGCTGGTGTAGCACATTAACCTTCTGGATCAAGTTTAGTCAATGACTGAAAGAGGAATGACTTCTCATCATGATTATTAAATCTGAGAATTTGCTCCTGCAGCATGTTAAACCGGGATACGCTGCAACCAGGTCTGATCTCAATTTAGTCAAACGAGAGCTCCCATCAACTGGATTTGCATTAAAGATGCATGCCCAATTTTTTGCCACCATGACCTTTTAAATGTCCTTGAATCCACTTGAACAAAATACGCCTACTTAGACTGAATGCATTAAAAAAAGAGAACAAAAAGAGAGGGGTGCTTGTGCCTCTGTTCAGCTGGCTTTATGAATAAACGAGGAAGATGATTAGTTTCCTCACTGACTGGGCAGACGAGGACTCTAAGCTTGCTCAAAACACATGAATCTATTCATGGGCGATATTAAATGTAAATTCATTAGAATACAGAAGAGAAGCGCTACAGCAACCATTCACAAAACTGTAATCTACATAAACTAAGGATGAACAATATTAGATTTTTGATGATATCTCCAAACTTGTTTTAGCCAACACCCATAGATACCAATGTGCCTCTTTTGTAAATCACATCAAGTCTTTCCTTTCGAATTTACCTGTTTGTCTGTCAGTAGAACTTTTGATTTCATACATGAATTCTCTTTTAAAATAAAGGCTGTAAGTAATGAAAAACACAGATTTTGAGTTACATGTGCATTATATAAAGAACGTATTTCTGACAGAGTAAGACCGGGCTTCCTCTGTCTTTTTAAGTGCTACAAACAGTATTATACAGACAGTTAACTCTGTACTGTACAAAATGGAAAGTGAATGATCAAAAATAATAAAAAGAAATGAAGATAATAAAGAAACAAACTTTAGCAGAGGTAAGTTTGTTGATTCTGCTTTAAACTGCCCAAACCTGTGCATACATTCTGCCAATATTGGCAATAGTTTGTATATTGATAATTAACTATTTAAGCTTTTATCTGCTGATACCTATATCCTGCTGATGTATCATGCACTGCTAACACAAAGCATTTCTTTCAGGTTCATTTTAAAAAGATTTAAACCTCTTGGTTCCTCGTTGATGCGCATTACTCGCTTACTTAAAGTGCATGTGAGGAGCTTTCTGTTTGAGTTGATTTTGGCGCCCCCTGTGGATAGAGCCATACCTTTAATATCTTCAATGATCATGCCTTGTTCCTGTATAAGGAGGGTTTTTGTTTTCTTTGCTTGTATGTTTTTAGGGATGCACAATGTTTGCTGATACTGACATTGATATTTACAAGACATTTAAGCCAATATCAATATCGATACAATCAGAATCAGCTTTATTGGCCAAATATACTTACACAACAAGGAATTTGACTCTGGTTAGCTTTGCTTTCAGTGTACATGAATTCAACATTAAATTCAAAAATAAATAACCTGAAAAAGTACAGAATATTAAGATTTAAATATCAAGCTCTTATTTCTATATACAAGTCTGTGTGCACTCATACTCATGTGACATCTAGCCAATCCAACTGTGCGGGACATGGTTAGACTGTGGAAAGTGAAAATCAAGCCAGAGGGAAGACAAACATTTCATTGGAGCCAAAGTAGCACACTTTTTGATCATTTAATTTTAGTAATTGCCAGTAGAATAAAAGGCAGATGCTGAAAATCAGCCAGCTGATTATCAGGTGACCCCTAAACCACATGCCTGAAAATTTGGATTGATTTAGTCCTCTCCTTCGAGTGTCTCATAGATTTATGTTTGATGTACTATCAATAATAAAGAAGAGATCATTAAAAAATTGAGATTTTCTTGTTTTTATACACATTGTATTCAATAACATCAAAGACATATTGTAGTATCTGAGTTTTCTGCAAACAGTCCATCAAATATTCTTTCTCTTTTTAAAATTTCCATCGTGAATTAAACTGAAAAGATCATTGATGTACATGTGGCTATATTTCCTCAGCATGCTTCACTTTTACATCCTTCATTCCACCTCCATTATTCTCCTCACACTCATATGGCAGCAGCAGCAGTAGCAGGAAGGACTGCCGGATGCTGCTGTTGCTGGCGGGGGTGCCAAGTGCCCCGACCCCGTGCTCTCTGGACAGGTCTGAGTGCGAAAGCATCGCCTGCGAGGGGCCAAACGAGACGGGACACATGGCAGGGCTGTGTGTATTATTCATGAGTCGCCCCTGTTGAGTGGGCAGTTATTCAGCATCCAAATCCCAGATGTGGTTCAATCTGTGCTCCATTCACTGTCCTGACTGCTGGCCATTGATCACAAGTAAGGTGCCCGGGTGCTGAATAAGCGAAGGGGCTTTATGTTATAGGGCTCAAAGCGCCCAACTGATAGCACAAAGATCCATCACTATAGACACTGGAAACAGGCCAGAGTTTGCTTGCTGGAACTGATCGGACAGGCTGAGATGCATCTCCTACGTTTATTAAACAGGAGGAGCACAGCATGTGGCAGAGATGTGGCGGTAATACTTTATGTGTCAGGTATCTATGCAACAGAGTGTGTGCAAGAGAGCAGCTCTGTTTCTCGACCTAATCTCACTTCTATACAAACCAGCTGCAGTAACACCATATATACTCAGAGACACACATACACTCACACATAGAGAAAATACTAGGATGCAGCTGCTCTCCAAAAGGTGCCAGAGGCGAGGTATCACACTCTAATAGGCATCAGACTGTTAATGGACAGTTGAGCACGCTGAATCATTTGTCCACTTTAATCATCAATCACATACAGGCAGCCAAATGTGGCACGACCACAACTCTTCTCCTGTCTGCATCTGTCAGAGTGATGATCAGCACTCATTGATCACGCTGCTCTGTGTGTAATACGTGAATAATACCTACCATGCCACGTAGACTTACAGGACTCACTTACAGAGATATGCCTGATGATTGTGTGGCCTCCAGTTCAGGGAAGTGGTTCATCTTCATTATGACATTAGCGGTGCATGATATTGGATTTTTGCCAATATCTGATATGCCGATATTTACAGATTCATTTTAGCAGATAACGATAACAATATTTAAATATGTTTTATTTAACTAAAAATTCAATCCTTTGAACACAGTTTAAGGTTTGAGGATGAACAAAGAAACACATTTTTTTTCTTAAAACAAAAGATCTCAACTTACACAGGTCTGTTGGGCCAGCTTAAAAAGGCCACTAATTTATTAGTATATATATATTTTATATATATACATGGCCAAATGTTACAGTGATATATGCTGATATCCACGGCCAAAATGTCGGATGTAAATATCGACAGAAATTTTGATACCTTCTGATACAGATATCTGCCTTTGTAAACTATCTGACGATACCAGGCTGATAATATCCTGCATCCCTTATCTACAGCTATTAGCTTAAAAAGTTGATATTGCCTGTAAATATTGGCCATATGTACAAAAAGGTTTGTGGAGTTTTAGGCTGGACTAACAGATCCTCATCTGCTAGAGTCTTCGTTCTTTAAATTTCAAAGTGATGACTGATGTTTGTTTCTTTGTCTCTCCTTAATGTTAAAGATCATTGTAAGGAACAGAGTTTTAGGTCCAAACTTGTATAAACGCATGTATTGATATCTGTATCAGCTAAAACTGATTTGTAATTATTAGCATATTGCATATTGACAAAAATCCAACATTATGCATTTCTGACCTCAACAGTTTCATTTTATCTCTCACATTTTCATAAAATGTTACACAAAAATGAAAAGAAGCTCTGACTAAAAACTGACAAAATTTTTTCCATACTTCAATATGTTCCATGTGCAATGTGTTTAAAATGATACAATCTCAATTTTTTTATGATTGATAATATCAAACAAAAAGTACTGAAGATTTGTATTTAAAAAGGATCTGCAAGGCTACTTTTGACCACAACCTGCCACAAGAAAGAGAGGGACAACGATCTTAATAGCAAAAAAACATCAGTGAGCTTTCAGTACCAGTGATATGATGAAATATATTTAAAATTTGGTCTTATTCTTAGTTTTAAGATTAAAGTGTTTGTTAGTTTTGGTCTCATTTCAGTCATTTTTACATTAGTCTCGCTGTAGATGACAAAAACTCATAAACATGTTGGTCCAGTTTTAGTCAATAAAAAGTGTTTTTATGTTAATTAAAACATTTCTTCTCTTTAAATCAACTTACTAAGCCAAATTATGAAACTACTATAATTCAGTTAAACTCTCATAATAATAATAATAATGAACACTCTGCCTGCAGACATCCGTAGCACTCCATCGCTGGACATTTTCAAAAAACGTCTCAAGCACCACCTGTTCACCACAGCCTACAGTCTTCACTAAACCACCCCTCACACCCATCCTACCCATCACATAGTTTGTCCATGTCTAATGTGTTTCAAGCGTCCTAAGGGTTTCTTGAAAGGCGCTATATAAATTCCAGATATTATTATTATTATTATTAATATGAATGTGCTATTTGCTTTTGTTTTATAACAAGTAAATAGCAAGCACATTTATAATCACGTGCAAAACATCAGTACTTCAGTACTATAACACTTCACCATCTGCCTTATGCACCTCAACAACTTGTGCACTTAAAGGCAATGGTTACTTTATTCCTGCTAGTCTTATTGCCACCGTCTGTGCTGTTATATGTGGGTCTTTGTATATTAATGTTTATATTGTTTGGTCTCTGCTTGTTGTCTGATTTTATGTTTATTTCTTGTTTTCGTTATATGCATGTCTGATGTACACTTATACCATCAACCAAATCAAATGAATTAATCAAAATGTTTGAATAATTGAGATTAATTAATCACAGGATTTAAAAGGCGATCAAACATGTATGATGATTAATCGCACTCTGGTGCCATCACATAACCAGCTAAAGCAGCTTTGCAACTTTGATTGTAACACATGTTAAAACTCTCTGTGCTCTTAATTTCTATGATTTTATGGATAAAATCCACATTCTACAGATTAACACCATCCTAGATTGGCTAGTAAGTATCTGCCCTTGGTCTCCTCTAATCCCATTTCAAAAGCTAATGTTGCTAGCTAGTTTTGATGCCATTCAGAAGCATGTTCTTTTGTGATTGTTTTGTAACTATTATTATTAACTCCACCAGTACTGCACACTTTCTCAAACTCTCTGCATATGTGATTAATTTATTACAAAGCCTTTAATTAGAGTAATTTTTCAATCAACTGACAGTGCTTGTTTTAACACGTGTGGTGGAGAAATATGATGGAGTTTGAATGTCCAACACCAACATTTATGTCCCATTTAGCCTCCTTTATAAAAACTGAATTATCTTTCATCAAAGTTTTTAATATCAAACATCTACAGCTCATCCTAGTCAACAAGCATTTTCAGTCATATTTTAAGCACGCAAAATCAACACTGTTCAGTATCATAAGAGATGCCAATGTATTTGTGCAACTTGGACAGTGTGCAGGAGTTTGCCTGCATGTTTTTAATCATACAAAAGTTGGATGCCAAGGACCACTTTTTGCCGCCGTGGCATTATAGTAGGTATCTATGTTGTTTTATTTTACTCTTAAGGTTTGGGGATTTAAACTTCTGGCATTTTAACAAGCCTACTTTCAACACATTTACAATTCAAAGTTTGAACCTGAAGTAACTGGGGTATTCTTTCGTTTATTTAACATCTGTTTAATAAGATAGCATATCCTGTATTACATTGCTCTGATCTGTAAGCCATTTCAGTATTTTTAAATTTAAATATGCCTCTCTTTAAATCAGAGGAACGAATCCCTCACTGTTTCTTGAGACTTTTGCACAGTGACTAAAATACATTTAAACTGATTTTCTCAACATTTAAACTGCCTCTGAACACCTTTTAGATGCCTTCAAATCAACATTAAATTTTAAATGTCTGCATATTTCAGAGAGAACCCTGTTTCAAGGTACCCAGGTACCTCAGTTCTCCAAAGAAAAGATCAGCCTGAATTTAATATGCTCAGTGAACAACTTCAGTTCCTCTACAGTCTAAACAAATGATTAAATCATTCTCAAAGTCCACAGTAATTAGGAATAAAAGCTTGTACAAGTCTGCAAATTTACAGCAGAGAGTAAACTGCATAAAAAGCGTATATGCCTGGCATGGAGAGTGCAGTTTTTGCTGTCTAAAGCATAATGATGAATAATAGGCTTATCAACAAAGCACAACACATCCCAACACGCTGAGATCTTATCATTGCTCATTTCCTCAGCTCGTGTGTTTCCTGTATCTTCGCTGGAATACGTGTTGTGTGTTTCCCTGCACCCTAACTGACAGCCTGCTCATGTCAAAAGACTCAGGCTCTATGGCGGCAGTCCATGCACAAGACAAGAGAGAGAGAGAGAGAGAGGGAGAAAAAAGTGGCAGGTGTAAGCAGATGCATCAGCAGTATTTGCAAAAAGTCACCAATTTCCCACCAGGGACTTGCTTGTCATTAAAACAAACAAGAAAAGAACTGATGAGTGCATTAATCAGAGAGCGGCCGAGCATCGATGAGGAGCTGTTGTCTGTGGTGTTTCCTCCCCAGGAGTGCTTGCACCTGAGGGAGGGGGGATTAACGCAGCTCCACGCCGGCACTCCTGTATCTGAAATCTGCCTGAGCTCATCGTTTCTGCTCCTCGCTAAGAGGCTGTGGCTGGGTATCAGGCTCAGGAAATCTATTCCCCTGCAGAGCGCTGGCTGACCGACATCAATGCCGCACATTGTCGAATTATTAATTAAATGCATGCAAGCATAATCAGATGCAGACATGGTCGGACCTCTGGGAGGGCTCACATTGAATTGAAGCTGAATCTAAATTGCAGATTCTTAATTTTCAATGCCAGCTTGCTTTGCTGTTTTAGAAGCAAAAGCTTGTGGCCTTAAAAATTTAGCATCACTTTGCACTTTGTTGTGATGCAAAACATGCACAACCATGATTTGACTCCACAATGCAGACTCACAAGACGAGAGAAAGTTCAAGGAGTTAAACAAGTCTGCCTTTGCAGGAACAGACCACAGTATAGGAGCAGAACTCTGTTTACATGAACAAATAAATAAGAGGTAGGTTTATGCTGTTACGAATGTTTTTGTCGCCTCTCTACAGACGGGTGAAATGTAAATGCCACAGCTTTCAGAAGTAAAACAAAGTCCAGGTCCTGCCTCCATACATTTCATTAAGTTCTGTTAATGTAGTTGCTATGGCTCCAGGGTGTTTGCTCAATGCTCAGTGCACTTTTGCTGAAATAATAAGATCTATCAGTCAGCTTGCTGCAAAAACAGCTTAATTTGCAGAATAAAGGTCATTCGAGCTGTTACTTTTGAGGGGCTTTGACAGCAAACAGCGTTCAAAACAACAAACTCAAGAGGAAACTCTGCCTTGAAATATTACTGTACACCAAGGTGTTCACATGACGTTATAAAAGCTCCATAAAACTGAGCTAAAAAACAGTTATTTAACTTAGAAACTAGGCAAAAACCCATTCATTATGTCACAGATTGCTTAAGACAGGCTATTAATCACAATGCCATCATTATTATCATAATATGAGTATCTGCAGTTCACTCGCTGAAAAGGTCAGAATTTATCTCAGTAAGTAAGAGAAGTTATTTTTCTGCAAACAAGCTTTAAGCCTGTACCTTTAAGACAGAGCCCTGGGAATAATGTCATGCTTTCAAGATCACATTATTTTTGATGCAGTCAGATGGAGTTCAATCTCAGCTACCTGCCGATTAATTTGTCCCAATTTAGTAAAAAATACACTGTTTTTGGAGAAGTCAATACCAATATTGATATCTCTTATTTATTGCGTTTAAATTGTTATAGCAATATCAAATAATGTTACTGCACACTGCTTTCTCATATCATTCAGGCCTAGTTCCCTTTTATGAATATTTTAGATTATAAGTGGTTTTGTTTCTCTGGTAGGATTTTCGGTTTTAGATATATTTACATGTTTTCCATTCCATTGCTGAAGGCTGGGGGTATTCATCTTTATGTATAAAACAAATGAGGAAAGGGAAAAAATTAACCAAAGTCCTGAATCTAATTTGATGTGCTGCATATCGCTACTCACAGAGCTAACAGCACATCTAGCCTGTGAGAGAAAACCAGTGTTCAACACATGTAATGAAGCACTCTTCCAAATCTTTCAATTCACACGTGATTAAGAGATTATTGAGCCAACATGGGTGCAATGTAGCCACTCATCAAGTGTGTTCTATTGAGTAGTTAAAGATGATTTAGTGTGCCATCTAGATTAAAAGAAATGTAAGTAACTTAAATCTGAAATAGTGTGTCTCATATTATGAAATTTCCAGATAGCAGTGTCTTCCTGTTTGCCAGATATTGTGTCCTTGTGCAGTGAAAAAGCTGTCAGCCGTCTGCAGCCACACTTTCATTAATCAGCGCTAATTAAACGTATTGACTGAGGCAAACATCAGGATTTCAACTTGAAGGGTTTACTAGACTGTAAAGCATGCACAGACACTCGCAAAATCACAAGCAACAAAAAGAAAAAAAAAGGCTCAAGCCACTTATGTGCCCTTGAAGGAGCCGTAGCTTGGAAGAGCTCAGAAAATGAGACAAAGATGACTCTGCTCCATTCTCATTAAATAACGTGAGAATTTTGCAGCACCTCTGTGGCAAACGTCGTCCTTGAGCTCGACTGAGAGCCGAAAGTCACTGAAGTTGAACTGAGTATCAATTTGTTTTCTGGCTGCATGACTGCTCATCGCTGGAAATAAAAGTTATATGAAATCACAGCTTGAACCAGCCCTAAACCTCTGGAGGGCCACCCAAAGTATACAACAACCACCTACAGACAGCAAGTTTCAATAAACGGACACTTTATATGAACTTTGGAGTTCACTGAACATGTTTGAGCACTTTAAAGTGAAGCCATACCCTGGAAGACTGACACTACAGTATGTGGGTGCAATATAAGCTAAATGTAACATCTTTTGACCACAGAATTATTATGCATATGTAGAAAATAATAAATGTTCATTTTTAACTTGTTCATTTTTAACTTTTTCTGTAGAGTTAAAACAGAAAAATCATCTCTGACAGCCATGAGAAAGCCACACATCTCCAGTAAATCAAAGAAAATCTGAAAACTGAAGAAGTAAGTAAACATCTGACTTCGAATATTTAAAAAATGAAAACAATTGGGTTATCTGGAAAAATGCAAACATCTTTTACGCTTGGGTTGACTTGACATTTTGAAGATACAGGTATTAGAAGCCTAAATTATAGCGACACAGAGCAGATAAACAAAAGTAAATGTGAGAAATATAAGACCACATCTTTCCTCGCTGCTTCAAATGATTAAAAATCTTTTCGATTTTGATACTTATCAACCACCCTCTAAGAACAAAGGCAAACAGGAGTATATTTTATTTCTCTACATGGATGTGCAAGGGCTTTTCTTCTAAAAGAGGGAAAATGTAAGACAATAGCATATTAGTACTGGACGTTGTTTATAGACTATACATGTTGCAATTATGCATGCCCATAAAACAAGACTTCAAGAAATAACAGCACTAAAATCTTCATTTTAAATACATGGTTTCAGTGTAAACAGAGTGTCAGGCTCAGGGTCAAAACAGAATCTGTGGCGCTAAAGTGCCGAGGCCCATTTTATGATAAATGACTGTATGACAAATTGCTATAATGCAGGGAAGCCATGCAGAGCCCAGGCTACAATGTATGCAGCTCCAACAGGGCACAACAACAGCATCTACTGTAGGGCTCCAGCTCTATCAAATGAGAGACACAGTGTCTGTGTGTAAGTGTGTGTTACCTAATGTATCTGCTAGTGATTTGATAAAAAATCATTGATTCTACAAAAGCCTTCTCAGTCTGTTTATTTCCCCACAAAGGAAATCAACAGCAGTAATGATTTCATTAACAAGCCATGGTGCAGTTGTGCTCATTGACTGATAGTCTAATGCAAGTTTAATCAGATGCTTTAGCCTGCACTCTGTTGTCATCTAGTGGCTCAAAAGTGAAATAGCAGACAGGCTGTCAGCTTTATTCTGGTAGTAAATCTTAAATGATCTGCACGGATTCAGCATGTATTTTCTCATTTTTGACTTTGAAGGACACTAAATGATGTTTATCAAGAGGCTCATCTTAGACTGACAATTACATAGCTGCACCTTGGCAAAATAAAATAATAACTTAAACCAATATAAGTCATGCTGAATCTGACATAGGAAGCAATAAACAGTCAATAACAGCTAAACTTATCAGAAACAGGGAACTACTTAAAGAAATTAATGAGGCGTACAGTAGCAGTTATGTCAAACGTATCCTTCCGCGCTGTTGTCATTTTGTGCATTATAAGCCTTTAAGTTTCGTTAAAATAGTACTTTGCCAGGCTAAGAAGCATATATAAAGCACATTAACATGGCTGCAGGGGGATTAGAAATCTCTCGGGATGATACAGCCCTTTTCTTTGGCACAGCACTCACATTTCTAAGGGATAGACTCGCCAATAGCCTAATTAAATAGAAAGCACAATTTGTCACATCAACCAGCCAACAACAGCGCTTTCCAAACGGCAAATACACTGCCTGTACTTTAAGTTACTGCGAAGCTGCGTCCACAACACAAATATTCTGTGGGAAAAAAGCAGATTTTCCCGTTAAATGAACATCTGCAAAGGTGTTCAGCAGCACGGACAGCATGGACAGTATTTTAGTATGCTAGCTGCAGTTTCGTTAGCATGCTCTGACGAAGAAATTAAGTCTATTTTCGACAGTTTCACGGTTATACGCATTTGAACTCACCCTTCAGGAGACTTGAGCTGTAAAGTTATTGCCCTCAGGTAGACACCGTTCAGCTGCTCCACGGTGAAACGCGATACTGAATGTTTTATAAGCGTGAAAAAAAGTCAAAAAGAAGGCAGGTTATGAGGCAAGAAGTCTGTGGAGTTGAAACCGGCGTGTTTAAAAAGTGGCATACAGCGAAAGTGAGATGTTTGGGAGAGGGGACTGCCGCCTGCTTCCTCCCTCTTCTCTCTCCTCTACTTCACTGTGGGTGAAGCGCGGCCCACTTTAAACTCTCATGACGTCATGAGCGCTGATGCTGAGGCTGCCCGCTCCCACCCTTTTCATCAATCCCTACTATTCCAACTACAATTTCACAATAATCATTGAAAATGGAATTGGATTCAACTTGAACAGGTACACAACCTGTAAGAGTCTTGAAAAAAGCAGTGCCTTGAGTCTATTTCCGATGTCCATCTGTCTCCTTGCCATATATAGCTGAAACATATGACATAAAATGGCCAAATTGCCTGGAAAGGAGTAATTATTATAATTAGACCCTATATTTTTCTGGAAGAGTGAACACTTCAGCTCTCCTTTCAACCAGAAAGAAAAGATCAAACTAGATCAGGTTGAGCTTTCACTTTAGTATTCAGATGATTGCTGATGTTCAGCCTGTACTGAAATATTTCCTCGCATGGCAATGAGAGATGAAGTTGACTAATGATTGATGGCAGAAAGTCATTGGAATTCTGCAACCAGGCACCTTCATGCCTTTCAATCCTGATACTCCCCTGATGACAAGATACTCTCTTGTATGTTCAAGATTTGGAAGAAGGCTGAATTAATGCCTCACCGTACATTAAACAGAGCTATGGGCATCACTTAGAGGTTTCTTAAAGGTTTCTTTTACTTTCCTAAGTGGCATTAAAAAAAAACCATTAATAGTCTAATCAGTAAACATTCAATGTTTTTCTCACTGTTGGTCGATCCAATACAAATACAGCAATGGCATGCTCTTCCAACAACTATTGTTGTAGCTAAAGCATAGACTATTGGCAGTATAAGAAATAGTCTCTTTGTAAAAAATATGCCAACGAGCTAGTGCCTTAAACCTGCATGCTTTCTACTGTCCAGATGAGGGAGTCTGCACTGATTCAAAATTAAATAGATTGTTTCCCAAGCTATTGTGAAGAGTTGATTTGTCATGGAACAGTCTAAAAGAATCAACGAGGCTTCTATGTGAGCTTCAAAAACAAACACAACCATCAGTCAGGACTGCAGTTTTGAATGGGCCCATTTCATTTTGGCTTGGTCTGTTCTAATCAGAAATAAAACTTTTTCTCCCCTCTTATGTTCTATACTGTCAAAGAACTTGCTGGAATTTTTTCTGTCTGAATTTTTTACCTCACAGTCGGTCAATTTGCCTGCAGGCTACTCATACATTTATTTATTAATATACACACTTGAGTCAAGCATGCTGCTTTTATTGTCCAATGCAAATATGATTGCTTGTTTTGTACTATAGGTCTGTGTTTCTCAGGCTTTCTTCAAAGCTGTCTTTAAAAAAACTAAAGGCCTTTATTTCCTTTAAATGGTTATGGAGACCTTAAAAACACACTTTGACACATTTTTCATTCCACAAAGACCTTGCAAACTGTAAAAAAAAAAAAATAAATAAAATAAAAAATATGACTATTGCGCTGTGCGTAGCCTACTGATCTAAATCTATTCAATTGCTGACCCTGATGCTGTTGTGATCTCAGGATACAGCCTTGATTATTTATGCCGGGATATCACACTTGAAGAAGCTAGATGTCATCCTGGTGGATAGATCTCAGTTAAGCTTGCGTTCATTGTGTGCAATAGGTCATTGTCTTGCTGGAAAATAAATCTTTTCGGAATTCTTTTGCAGACTGAATAAGGTTGTCATCAAGGATTTTCCTATACTTTGCCGCATTCATTTTTCCAGGGCCTAATGCCGAGAAGCATCCCCACAGCATGATGCTGCCATCACCCTGCTTCACATTGGGGATGGTGTGTTTTTGGTGATGTGCAGTGTTTGGTGTTTGCCAAACAGATCATCTTGTCTGATGGCCAGAAGGCACCATTTTGGTCTTATCACACCGAAGAACTTTCTTCCACTTGACCATGGAGTCTCCCACATGCCTTTTGGCATACTTATGTTGAGATTTAATGAGTTTTTGTCAACAACGACTTTCTCTTTGCCACTCTCCCATAAAGCTTTGAGTGGTGAAGAACCCGGGCAACAGTTGTTGTATGCAGTCTCTCCTATTTTAGCTGCTGAAGCTTGTAACTCATTCAGTTGTCTTGGTGGCCTCTCTCACTAGTGTTTTTCTTGCA
The DNA here is from genome assembly GCF_018320785.1 of Cheilinus undulatus. Classification (NCBI taxonomy): domain Eukaryota; kingdom Metazoa; phylum Chordata; class Actinopteri; order Labriformes; family Labridae; genus Cheilinus; species Cheilinus undulatus. The sequence continues at coordinate 22,803,513 of NC_054873.1, read as the reverse complement.
TGGTCAATCAGTTTGTGAAGACAGTCTGATCTAGGCAGATTAACATGTTAACCTGACACGCCATCTGGGAAACCTCTCATACACAGCTGGGAAAACACAGAGGCTTTGAAAAAATCTTCGGAGGGTGATATGATGAACGTTCTGTCTGTCACATCTTTACGGGCCAATCAGAGCAACAAAACATGTGACGTAGCCCCTACCAAGGAGTAAATCCATAGAGAACTGCATAACGCGAACCATGGCAACTGTAGACATGTCAGTACACGACTTTTGTAGTTTTTTAAAAGAAAAAAACTCAGTGCTGTTTTTTGTTCTTCTTTTAACGAAGAAATGTCGTCAAGTTCTGATAAAACTTACACTTTGGCAGCATCCACGCTAATGTCTTCCACCATATCTGCACTGGCCCCTTGTTGCTGCTTGCTTATGTCACAACTCCGCCGTGCCCGAAAGAACTGCCCTTCATTGCTAATTGGTCCTGTCACTTTCTAACCAGGTCCAATCAGGAGCTTTGCAAGATGGATTCGCCAGAGAGAAACACGGAAATGGGCGTATCCATCTGCTTTTGCAAGGTTTGCATGTGTCATATTCCTTCCATTTCTTGATGACGGATTTAACTGACCTCCAGAGGATGCTCAGTGCCTTGGATTTTTATACCTATACTTTTCAATAACCTTTTCTCTGAGTCTCTTTGAGTGTTCTTTTGTTTTCATGGTGTAATGGTAGCCAGGGATACCAGTTACTGGAACTTCTGGACACAGTTGTCTTTATACAATCACTTGAGACACTTTCACTGTACTCAGGTAATCCCTATTTCACAAAGTGTGAGACTACTAGCACCAGCAGATGGACCTCTGCTGAATTAGGCCAGTCACTTTAAAGGGGATGAATAAATGCAATCAGTTATTTCACAGTACTTTTGTTTGCTTAGAGAAAGAGAAAGAAGAAAAGATAAACCCTTTTATCCTCAATAGATGGTGCCAAAATCAAAACACAGTCTAAAGGTCCTCACAGGAGCTTAAGTTTACATGATAATGGGGCACTTCGGGCTGAGAATTTGGTCAGATGTACAGAGGTCCTCAAAGAAGGCAACCCATGTTCAAACCTAGCCTGCAGCTCCTCTCCTACATGTCATTCCCCACATTCTCTCCCTGATTTCTGGCTGTATCCACCGTCCTGTCTCCAACAAAGGCATCAAAAAATAAATCTAAAAGTGTATATGATAATGTCTATATCTCACTTGATCAATACCACAAACATTCATTTATGAATTTAAAGTCCCAGTTGGCAGTTTTAAAGTCTTCTTCCCTGTAGCATGATTAATCAGATATTTTCCGGTTTACTGGGTGGTGTCACAGGGGTTTCTTGCACTCACAATACGGTCTAATAGGCAAATATGTGGTACAGTTAAACTCTTCTTAAGGCCTCTATTGTTGTACCTCTGTTACACTAATTAAAGGCTCTTTAGTTTAACTGAGACAATCAAGCACACAGTATTCCTATTGTTAATTTTCATGAACGGAATAAAGGTTAACTAATCACCTCCTTAAAATAGTCCTAAACAGATGCATTCAACCTGTTTCAGAAAAGTGTTCAACTTTGTTCTCATTATTGAGAATATGGACACTTTACTGCTGTTTTTATGCTTTTTAGAGAATGATGTCATTAAACATGCACCAAGGGAATAGAAAAGTGCTCAGAGACCAACTGGGGTATTGTTGGTTTTTATATTTCAAGGGATTTATATATAACTAAGAAACTATGGTAACAACAGACTAATACTGAGATAAAATGCACAATGTGTTTGACAGATGATTCATGACATGACAACAAAGAAGCCAAACAAGCCAAATCAGGTAATGTAGCACGTTTTGTTTTGCAGCTTTTCAGAGATTAAGAACAGCACACATCCCGCACAGCTCTCAGAGTCGCCTGCAGCACCAATCAACACCTCAGCAGCTACTCAATATTTGTTATTTTCTCTGCTGAGCTGCTCAAGCATTTCAAGAATATTCTTTTTAAAAAGTTTTCACACCCAATTAGTTTCCAAGAGAACCATAAAACCCTGTGTCTAACATCTTCAGACATCTCTCAGTGCTTTACTGCGATGTAAATATAAAAGGTTTCTTTGCATGGATGACCGGCTCCTGCACAGCATGATCAGTAGATTATTCCACATGGTGCATTTATGCAGAGGTAACATTGTATGTTGATGGTCAAGTTGGAGCTGACTGTTTTTTTGTACTTATTATAATTTCTATTTTGGATAATGATTTTATCAATATGAATTAATTGAAAGGTTTATAAAATTAAAGGGAGAGAATGATGATCACTTTCACCAGAGCAGTTTAAGAAAAAGGGGTGCACTTGATGCAACAGATTTAGATGTTACAGTTTATCTAACAAACTGTTTATGACACTTTTGTTTTACGGAGGTGATTAGGAAATGTACTTGGCCAAAAGAAATTTGCAGTATGATAGATATGGATAAATTACACTGTAATATTTCAAACCTTTAAGTGTTCTTGAAAGAACCCTCTCTCATTCTCAGTTCTGTCAAGATTATAAGTACATTTAAACAGAAGAATAAGAAAACAGAGAACCCTTTAAAAATATAAAGAAAAAATACAATCAGTTAAAAAATAGAGCGATTGAAATCAAGTGAAACAGTTACAATATGAAGGAATTTCTAGCAACCAAAGTGTCAAATTCTGCAGGAGAAGGAAGAGTTCAGTCTTTAGGGTTTGATGGAAGGCGTTACATGAGCTTGGGGCATCGAAAGAAAACACAGTTTTACCGAGTTAGGTTCAAGCTTGAGGGACTTTAATTTAAGAGGTTACAAATCAGCAGAGCAGGTCATGCAGCTTCCTCTCCAACAAGGTTGAGATTTAGGGTGGCTGTTTTCTTGACCATAGGTGAGGGTTGGGATGAAGATCGACCGGTGAATCAAAACCTTTGCCTTTCGACTCAGCTCCCTCTTCACTAAAGTGGTAAGGTGCAGCGCCTGCAAAAATGCTGATGCAGCATGAATCTTAAGGTTTATTTACCCTCACTCGTGAAGAAGACCCCGTGAACAAGAGATACTTGAACTCCTTCACTCGGGACAAAGACTCATATTGCATTGCATCCCATCGCATCACATCGCATCGTATCATAGGGTATAGTAACACAATACTCTATCTTGCATCACTTCATGGTGCAATGGATTGCATAACAGTGCTTACCTGACATGTCAGATAGACTGCTGCATATATTTACTGCATGGGTATATTTTATCTGGGAATTCTCCCATGGAAAGCGTTTGGGAAGGGCAGGACTTTTCAAAAAATTCTCAGAAGGTGATTGGGGTAATGGTCAGTCTGTCACATTCATGAGGCGCCAACAAAGCGACAAGACAAAATGACATTCTACGCAAGCGCTACTCTTGAGCTGATAGGCTAACACTGCTGTAGATTGTTAATGGCAGGGCTTCTCTGTGAATAAAATTGATGCCAAGGCCAGTCGGGAGACGTGTGCAAAAACATCTTCTCTGCCAAGACAAGCTTTTGATGTGGCTCTTTGCTCTTGTTTAAAAAGAAATGTGGTCCAGCTCCAATTAAACTGCCGATTTTCCAACAGCTACATCTGAACTAATAGCTACAGCAGCAGCAGTCCACCTGTAACGATTGCAAACCCATGCTGGATCAGGTGGGGAGAAGTGCGAAACCATCTTTTCAGTCATTTTAGCTTTCAGTGTTGCTCTCTGTTCTTGTTTAATGAAAGGAATGTTCAATTCTAACAAAACTACCACTATGGCTACATCTGAACTTAGTGTTGTAGTACTTGAGAATGGTCTTGGTCTTGAGACCAGTCTCAAGACCACATTTTGAATGTCTTGGTCTTGTCTCTGATTTAAAAGCATTTTTACTTAGTCTTGTCTCGGTCTGGCCAGACTCGGGATTTTCCATCAAGACCGGTCGAGACCAGCACTGATCTGCTACTGTTCAACTTCATTAATGTGATAATAAGGAGAAGCACTTGCTAAAACAACAAATAGCTACACCTGCAAAAACTCAGGAATCAGTCCATCTTATTTGTAGTCAGAAATACCTCTGAACACTTACTTAAGACCTCATTCACCTGACAAATCTAGATAAACATCTCATTTTCAGATATTTAAAATAACACGTACTTGTCAGTGGCTTTTAAATACATATAAGGATTTATTTTTCACAAGAAGTTAGTTCAGCAAACTTGTTAAGAGTTGAGATTTTTGCATGTTGTTCTTTAAAAGAGTTGCAGACACTTTGTTTTTATACATCAAATTTATTCAGAAGAAGACTAAAATTAAAGAGAGAATGCTCTTTAACTGTTCAACCTTGTCATGTTTTTTTCAAAATAAATTTTTATGGTCTTGGACTTGTCTTGGTCTTGGTCTTAGCTCGGTCTCAACCCCCAGAAGTCTTCGTCTTGTCTTGGTCCATGTACACTCTGGTCTCTGGCAAGTCTTCGTCATGGACAGTGTCGTCTTGAGTACCACACTATATGAAGCTTAGCGTAAATTCAGTCAGGAAGACCATATTCTTCACGCTGGTTTAGTAGTTCATGCCTGCACTATTTCACGCACTCCTTCATTCATGCTCTCTGCCACATCACAGTCAACTGTTCACATTGCCTGGTCACACCTATCCAATAGTACTGCTCACCTCCCTCATTGTTAGCCTATCATATCACTGCTGCCCCTTTTAAATGTGGCTTTCTCCTCCATCAGTTTATTCATGGCGTGGTTCCAAGTGACCCTCCACCTCCCCATCACTGCCAAGTCTAAAAGTCCGCTCACACTATGTCCTTGTGGAGTTCAAGCGCCAAAGAGACTCTGACAATAATTCAATATCACATCTATGTTATTGAATATCATTCATTACCGAACATTGTAAAATTAAATGTTATCAGTCACTGGTCTCTCCTGATTGAACTGAACTTCAACCATTGACTGTAAAACTAACCACCACCACCACTTCAGGCTCACAAACTCATGACAAAACAGATCAGCAAAAGACATCTTTTACATCATAAGAAGCTTTCATTGTTGTTTTCATTCTTTATTTCATTCAGAAATGTAATCCAGTTCCAGTAAAACTGATGCTATGACAAAGCTACTTCTGAGGTAATCGCCGCTGTGGAGGCAGCCATCGCAAACAACTAAACCTTGACCACAGTTACTGCCTCGTTCTCCTCAAATGGCACTGACTGGTCTAAACAATGTTCTGTTTGGCACAAACGTTGTGAACTGGAGTTTTTCGAGATGGATTTGCTCGATGACAGAGATGGAGTCTGGCAAACCCATCTGCTCAACGCAGTGCAATGCACCATAACACAATGCGTCATATTGCATTGCATCGCATCACGTCTTGTAGCAACAGAACAGGTTGCATCAAATTACATCATATCATCATATCCTATCAAATCAAACGGCATGGCACCACACCATATCTTATCATATTGTATCTGTATCATGTAATATCATGTCTTATAAAATTTGGTTTCCCAGTAGTAGAGAAAGAGGGCCTTACACATGAGTAGCATTCAGGTGGATCCTGTCTACCTGTGTTTGCGAGAAACTTCTGCTGTTCAGTCTACTGTAGTAAATCACCATAACCCAGCCCTGCAACACTTGTTTGTGTGTTCCTGTCTCAATTGTTTACAGGCACTTGTTCTGCATCAGTTCAGCTGAGTGTTGGACTGTAGTTTTCCATACTTTTATCAGAAATGTGTTTGCAGTCACATTCAGTGCATGTAGTCCTCTGAGTGCCGTCTTTGGCCTGGCTCCAGATGAACCACATCTGCCTAAAAGTAAAAAGAAGACACAGCTGCCTTTGCCTCTGTATTAACACGCTGAGTTATCTTACCCAAACAGAAGGGCCCGGCTCCACCTTCCCTTTGCTGCTGGCTGGGGGACATTTTATTCTGTGTGAAACATGAAAAATCCAACACACCACAGGATCTGCTCACAAATCCTTCTATTTTTTATTTCATTTTGAGAAATCCTCCCCTTAAGTAATTTGTTTTTTCCCATCTTAATGTTTTCTTTTGATCCTTTTCATGCACGATTCATTATCTTTTCAGAGTTTCCCCTCCATACATGTTAGTGATTAGGCGTAAAGAAAAGACAGAACCTTAGGGTGCATTTTGAACATTAAATGGCCTGAATTCTGGGAAAGCCATCTGCCTTCTCTGCACCTGGGAGCAATACTTGAGGTGGAGGAATTAGTGATATAAGTCCCATTCTACAAAAATGACAAATGGACAAACACTTGAAAATTAAATCCATGTTTTGCAGGTGACTCTCTTGACTGTGGCGTAAGGTGGAAATCTCAAACATCCCAAAGATGAGACTCAAGCATTCCAAGAGCTGAAAGTACACTTTTCTACAGAGTCAGTCCTTTTCGTTTGCTCACTTTCTGCCATAGTTATTGGACAGTTATGCAAGTTCAGAGCCCCAACTGTTGGCCCCTCTTCCCACTCAGAGCGAGTGGCTGCTGTTATCAGCTGCTTCAGAAGCTGCCTTTGTGGCCCGCTGTAATCCCTGACCACAAATCCCAAACTCCCCAAACAAAGTGGTGGTGAATGAGGCAACAAATCCACAGCATCAAACAAGACATAGCGTGTTCTGTTTTTTTTTTCTTTACTCCGGCTCTGCAGCTTGTCCTCCATCAGTGCATCTGAGCTTGTTTCTTTTCATGTCTCATCTGCACTGTCCTAATGGGATTGGTGATTACATACTGCAGGACTGAAACTGTGGAGGTGTGAGTTGGTGGTCTCTGTGACATCTGCTAAAATTCTCAGTTACCATCTTCCCTAATGAGTGTTTGCTCTGCAATGATTTCTGACTACCAGAAAAAAAGGAACGTCATGTCATTTAGGAGACACCGGAGGGGCTTAAAGCAGTGTCGGGAAATTTCTTTCTGTCAAACTCACTTTGAAGAGAAGCTGATGACATTGGAGGAGATTCAAGTTGCAGTGGAATTAACGGGACACTGAAATGACGGTTTACATCAGCAGGATAAGTTTTTGTGTATTTCTCTTTAATTGGAAGATTTAAAGGCTTTGTTTGGTTTTTGCAGCTTTCAATTTAAAGCTATAATGCTAACTATAGCTTTTATCTTTACTCCAAAAAACAACAGGACTTCTGACTACAAAGTATATGAGTTATACAATGTTCCTGATCAAGAACAAACCCATTTGTTTTATTGAGTCCCCCTACAACTCTATTGTTAATGTTCTGAAAATAAGACCTTGGACGCTTCATCAGAGCATCAGAGTTTTTGCATACCCTTTTTTTCAGTCTGGAGTGTATTTAAGAGGATGTTAAGAGGGATGCTGTACAACAGCGGTTCCCAGTCTTTTCCAGTAGGACCCCCCTACTCATATCAAAGAAAAACTAAGCCCCCCCCCAGTAACCACTTGGGAAAATTAAACATCAATTTTGATAGTTTTTATCGATAAAATCCCAACATAAGAGGCCTACATACACTTGTTTTTGACAAATCTATGCATAAACTATCCATTGCTATGATGGTGTAGGCCTATAGGGCCTAATTAGACAACGTTGAAGCAGACAGCTGATTAGACTGACTCACTAGTCAAGAGAGAATGTAGTAAATGTATTTTCCTTGGGATAAGCACAGATAAAAACAGTTAAACAGGCTTATAATTCTTTAAAAGATGGTTAAAAACAGTGAAAAAAATCAAAGGCATTCAAAGTTTTTTTTTTCTCTGTGACAATATTTTAAAGGAGATAATTCCTTTGCTGATTCAGTTGAGCACAGCAGCCCCTGCTGGCGAGTTGCACACTTTCTGAAAAGAACAGACCAATGAACAGCGCATGCACACGGCATATCGTCTGGTTTGAATACTGCCTTTATGAGTGAAACAGAAAACTTTTTAGACAAACAAAAGTTGATAATGCTCGAAATAAATCTAGACCACGCTGTGGTTCCTGCCTTTTCCTAGATGAAACCAAGTGGAATTTGCAGAGTGGTTTTCCCTGTGTGTATAAACACAACGTAAATTGATTTTCCGCAGTTGATTTAGCTACTAGCCAAAAACTGCGTTGTAGCACTGCTAGCTGCTGTTATATTTTTAGTAACTTGGGCTTGAATTTTTTTTTTAATAAAAAACAGTCGGGAAAATCTTAAACATTTTTCAACTTGGACTGATGAGTAAATAACTTGCTTACATTTTATTTTTGTGAAGTTTAAAGTAAGAGGTAATCCAGAGGTAAGCTATATAGCTGGCAAGCTATTGTATGTAACTAACTTTGTAAATTGTTTGTTATTGTGAAACTGAATAAGTAAGAGTCAGATAAAGTTTAAATACACAATTCAAGTAACTTTTCTGTCTTTTGTGAGAGTTATTCAGCACTACAGTGAGGTACAAGTCTCCTTTGTCAGACCTGCCTGGTCTTCATCTGCACCTTTCTCATTATTTCATCCTGCATCTGGTCTCCAACTCTCATCATCAATAATTTTATTTTACTGTTTGTCTCAAACATATACTGGTCATTTTCTGTGTTACTTTTGAGGTCTAAGTTTAAAAAAGAGTCAAAGCGTCATGTTATTGTTAATGTGACATAAATGCTTTTGTTATATAATGGAAAAAAAAGTGAGAACAAGCAATAAAGAGCAGTTCTAAAGAAATCAGTGTTAGTGTGAATTATTAAAGAGAGGCTTAAAGTATAACTAATTACTTTATAACTTGACAAGCTGCCATTCTCCTCATAGAACTTAGACTTTAGATCTGCCTATAAACTCAGGCGGGGTGCCTGAAAGGGTCACACCTTTATCCGAGAATATTTTTATCCTGTTTCCTACACCATAGATGAATTGTGAAAAATGCCTGCTATGGATTTGACTCTAGACATTCACTTTTGAACCAGTCGACAGTCCCAAATAATACATGTGCTGAAATGCAGGACAAAATACCTGATAACAATAACATGATGTTCTGACAGTGTGAAGTAGCCATAGTGTTGCTTAACTTACAGTGGTTATATTGTTAGCAACGTTGGCGTAATGTAATTAACATTATTGACATTCCTATTCTCTAACATCGCTGACTAACATTAACATCAACTTACAACTTAAGGTCTGGTAAGGAGGATCTGAATGTATGACACATCTTTTTGTGTCTTTTTGTACAAGAAGTACTTTGTTGGTGAGCTGTGGGAGGACAGCTAACGTAAGCCAGCATCAAGAGCATCAGACACCAGTTGTATTTCTTTAGATTTCAAGCTATCTTTTTGTTAAGTGAGGACAAGTTTTTTTTTAAAGGAAACAAAGCAATGTATCTATATAGATAGATAAACAAATCATTAAAAATGATGAAATCTCTTAGTTCCACCAGGATTTACAAGTTATTCTTCCAGAGGTGTGAGATGAAGACAGTTCACCCTCAGCACCCATTCAGATGTAGGTCTGTCTGACAGCCTCTCCTGCTATCTGATCCCACTTACCTCTAGGCAGTGAGCAGTTGACAGCTCTGCTCCTCTCTTCACCCAAGTGTTTGAAAATACGGCCTCAGATCGGATCAAACAATAACAAAGTTGATCATCGATTTTTTTTTTTAAGGTGTTCTGCTACCAGGTACTGGTAAAATCACTATGCTCAAATATAGTTTTTGTTACAGTCGGTCCATGACTACCACAGAATTTAAATAGCAACACACCTTAGATTCCACAGGTCATTTCTCTTAATCATCCCCCCTATAGTATCCCCATCATTGTCTTTGTGAAGGGAAAACCCTAGCACAGCTAAGCTTAGCTGGGGGATTGTGGGTATCCCCAGAACTGCTTTACACCTCTTACTTTGGGTAGCATCATAAAAGAGCAAGTCTTGCAAAAATCCAGGGTGCTAGTTCTCAGTATCCCAAAATTTGGGATACTGGAATAGAAAGGGCAAGAAAGAGGATCTGAGCTGGCCAATGCTTTGATATACATAATTAAATCAGATCTGAGGAGGGCAATATAAATGGGCCAATGTGGGGCCCGGTATTTTCTGTTGGCGGGCCTGAGCCCAACTATATGTACTTGGTAGCACTCAACTATAGCCTCCAGAGGCAAAATAACCTGGCATGCCAGATAAACTGTTTTATTTATCTGTTGCTATGATATATTTCACATCCATCTGGGCAACTTCCCACAGTCTGTGTTAAGGTAAGGGTAGGACCTTTGAAAAAAAATCTTGGAGGGTGATTGGATGAACGGGAGCAGAGAACAACCATCTTTTGAGCCAAGAAAAGCTTTCATTGTGATTCTTTTCTCTTAATAAATAAATGTTGTCCAGTTTGGATATAAGTGCTGCTATAGCTACAGTCATGGACAAAAGTATTGGCACCCCTGGAATTTTTCCAGAAAATACACCATTTCTACCAGAAATTGTTGCAATTACAAATGTTTTTGGTATACACAGGTTTATTTCATTTATGTGCATTGGAACAACACACACACAAAAAAAACAAAACCAAGAAAAAGGCCAAAATTGTTATAATTTTACACTAAACTCAAAAATGGGCAAAATTATTGTCACCCTTGTAAAACTGTGTGTAAATCATTTTATTTCAAGCATGTGATGCTCATTTAAACTCACCTGTGGCAGTAACAGGTGCTGGCAAAATAGAAATCACACCTGAAGCCAGTTAGAATGTATAAAAGTTGACTCAACCTTTGTGTTGTGTGCCTGTGTGTGTGTCACACCAAGCATGGAGAAGAGAAAGGGGAGCCGAGAATCGTCTGAGGACTTAAGAAGCAAAATTGTGGAAAAATATGAACAATCTCAAGGTCACAAGACCATCTCCAGAGATCCTGAAATTCCTTTGTCCACTAATATAATCAAGAAGTTTATAACCCATGGAACTGTGGCTAATCTCCCTGGACGTGGACAGAAGAGAAAAATTGACAAAAGAATGCAACACAGGATAGTTGGAATGGTGGATAAGCATCCTCAGTCAACTTCCACACAAATTCAGGCTGTCCTGCAGACTTGGGGTGCAAAAGTGTCAGCTCGGACTATACGTCGTCATCTGAATGAGATGACGCGCTATGGCAGGAGACCGAGGAGAACCCCACTGCTGACAAACAGGCATAAAAAAAAAGCCAGACTGGAGTTTGCAAAAATGTACCTGAGTAAGCCTCAATCCTTCTGGGAGAACATTTCGTGGACAGATGAGACTAAGGTAGAGCTTTATGGAAAAGCACGTCATTCTACTGTTTACAGAAAACAGAATGAGGTCTTCAAAGAAAATAACACAGTACCTACAGTCAAACATGGTGGAGGTTCAAGGATATTTTGGGGTTGTTTTGCTGCCTCTGGCACTGGATGCTTTGACTGTATGCAAGGAATCATGAAATCTGGAGACTATCAAAAGATTTTGGGCTGCAGTGTAGGGCCTAGTGTCAGAAAGCTGGGTCTGGGTCAGAGGTCATGGGTGTTCCAGCAGGACAATGACCCGAAACAAACCTCAAAAAGCACCAAGAAATGGTTGGAGACAAAACGCTGGCGAGTTCTGAAGTGGCCAGCAATGAGTCCAGATCTAAATTCTATTAAACACCTATAGAGAGATCTCAGAATTGCTGTGCCAGGAAGGCACCCTTCAAATCTGAGAGACCTAGGGCAGTTTTCAGAAGAAGAGTGGTCCAAAACTCCAGTTGAGAGGTGTAAGAAGCTTGTTGATGGTCACAGGAAGTGATTGGTTTCAGTTATTTTTTTCCAAGGGTGTACAACTAAATATTAAATTGAGGGTACCAACAATTTTGTCTGACCCATTTTTAGAGTTTTGTGTAAAATTATAGCAATTTTGGCTTTTTTCTTCTACTGTTTTGTGTTGTTCCAATGCACATAAAGGAAATAAACCTTTGTGTACCAAAAACATTTGTAATTGCAACAATTTCTGGTGGAAATGGTGTATTTTCTGGAAAAATTCCAGGGGTGCCAATACTTTTGCCCATTGTATTATGGTAATGTATTAAAATGTAATTTCATTCCTGGTGTTCACAGCTTTGAAAAACAACATTCAGGAGCAGCTTATCTGAAGCAAGAACAGCAGTCTGTGTTTTTCTGGATAAACTACGGACCCCACGGTCCACAGCTTTATTTTTGTGGGGGAGAAAAATCACCATTAAATGGAAACTGTCAACGTCGAGGTCTGTGGAACATCAGAGGCACTGTCTGCAAAGAAAGACTAGCACTGAAAAATTTAAAGATCCCCTCCAGACATGTTGAGATGTATTAAAAATATTCTACATTGAATAACAGTTTGAGTCTGGCATGAGTTTTTTTCTTTTACACAAGAGTTCAGTTTAATTAAATCACTATAATTGAAACATTACAGCTTCTGCTTCTCCCTCATTAAAATACCATGGATGATTTGTCTTCATTTCAAAGGTTTGACCACTGGGTGTCTCCCATGTCACAGTTTAGGTAAATGTCACTGTACTTTTCAAGTTTGCACATCTGACACAAAGGTTTATCCTATGTTTGAGTATGTTCAACCTAAACACACAAAATTTGTTTTCAGTTCAACTAGCTATTAAGAGAAGATGGAGAATCATTCTTCAAAGAGTCCCACACAGTGGCATCTCAGCGGGAGATTTCGGGAAATTGGGGAAACTATCTGCATGACACAACAGTCAAATTTAGCTCTGGGATATTAAAATTTGATCAGAATTTGTACTTAGATAAGCACTTTTAAAGTCTGGTGATACATTTTGTATGCTAAGATTTGTTAATATTTTACATTGATCCACCTTGGGATTGTGTGATGTTTCACAGAAATAACAGAGCAAAATGAACAACAATATGATTCCCTCTTTTCAGTTCTTATGTTTTATTTTCTGTATCATTTTTAGTGAATTTTTCTAGCTCTAGTGAGGCAATTTAGTAACACTTTCCATTGTTGGGAATCAGACATGCGGATAACAAGACAGAGGCCTGCAGAGACCTGTATTTGTAATTTTGGAGGGAATTATTCAAACAAAGAGTCACACAACTGAGAGACTCATCATCCCAGAATAAATGAGACGCATTGTCCTCTCTGAATGGAGGAGATTTGAGGCGACTAACTTCTGTTTACTTCTGGACCTGGTAAGACACCAGACTCTAATCACACACCGTAATCATAAGTAAGAGGCTTTGATCTGGGCAGAAAAAAGATGTAGGAAGCATTCCATTTAAGTTGAAAGTTCCATTTGCTGTCTTATTGTCTTTGCTTTTGTGTAGTTAATTTTCTTGGCTGTGCCCATTTATGTCCAGTACAGTGCCTACACCAATGTGAATATCAGTGTAACTGCTATAATCAAAGGGTTCCTCTGTGGTTATTGTGCTGTGTTTGTAGACTCCTTAACCTGAGCTTGTTTTTGTTCTCAGTACTTTCTTTAAAGTCACGTGTGAAACCACATGTAACGCCATATATGTTTCCGCCATTTTGTCTTCTTTTTTCTAGTCCGTCATTTTGAGAGCCTCAGCCACCTTTTCTCCCTCTCTGTTCTCTCATTCTTAAACTCTCTCACACACACATTAACATGCTTTGATTTGCTTTGTAAGAACTTTGTTGTAGTCAAGTTTCTTAAAAGTTATCTGTTTGATTTAGTTTCATTAGTTATAATTGATGCTGCTTTGATTAATACCTCACAACTGCGGGTTCAATGGTTTTATAGAGACTAGATTAGCAATGAGGTGTGAAGAGTGAGCAGAGAACATTTGGGTTCTTACTAAAACACAAGCTGAAACATGGGTTATCTGAATGAAACATACAATTTTACTTCCACATTACCCAGAGGACAACTTCACTCATGGTGCAAATATGTATCACGTAAAAAGCCGACAACAATCCACCAGAAACATGACCAAAATAATCCCATCAGGGATCACTGTACAAGAGGCAACATCCAAACACAAATGAAAATATTTTTAACAATCTGCCTAAGGGCATGATGGAGTCAATAGAGGTGGAAAAAATACAAAAGTATTGCACTCAAGTAAAAGTACAGGTACTGCAGTTAAAACTTAATAATTTTAATAGAAGTAAAATTACTCAAATGTACTCAAAAAAGAACAAGTACTCAAAAAATACAATTTCAGTTTTGGCTTCACTTCGGTGCAACTGAAGCAGATTGGGATGTGTTGTCCATATTAATATAAAGTCAATGACATGTTGAAGCTAGTCTTGCAGCATATTTTTGGAGGTCCAACCCAAATCTGTAGCTGTTTTCTGGTCCAGGTGGGAGTCCCCAGGATGAAGTCATGTTTATTGAGTGTTAGTGCCAGCAGTCAAGTTTGTCAAAAATTCTGAATTCATGCAGTTCCTGTCCATGAGCTCCAGGTAGGACACGTCCAATTTCTCCTCTCTGTCAGTCCCACTTTGTGTAGGAAAAGATGATATTTGGCAGCGAGATGCTTTTGGTAAACTGGGCACGGCTCAGTGGCCTTGTGTCTGTCAGGGCAGTGTTTAAAGACTTGAGAGCAGATTGAAAAAATGGCAGCTGGTTTGGAGGTGTGTCTCCTGTCTAATCTTCATGGTACAGTGAGGCTGACAGCTGAAGCAAAGCTTACTGGAGCAGGTGGTGCTCTCTTGTTTAACAGGTGAGAGCATTCACTTGATCATTTCTTGCTGATACAGAAAGAAAAGTACATCAAAAGTGTTTTTTTCCCTTTTTTGTTCTATCAATAGAAACAACCAAAATTTATTGGATCCAAAAGTAGGCAAGAAGTGTTGAAAATTGTATTTAAGAATATCAGCTATTAATGTTTCATTCAAAAGCTAATGAAGATTAGATATTTTCTTAAGTGTATAATTGGTAAGCAGGGAACTGGTGGAAATGAGCAGAAATGTGGAGACTACTGAGCATGAGTGAAAAACCAGAGCCCTTGGACAATATAAGAAACAGCATAATCATTGTCTTATCTCCACAAAGGCAGCAGAGAGTGTTGATAATAATGAAGGATACCAAATGTTCGAAGGGAAGTATGGAAGAAAGGACAGTATTGCTATGGATGAAATCAGCCACACTGGATCCTCTGAGGTTTGGGGTTAAAATTAAACACAGATGAGGAGCATGCGCAAAAAATGTAGTCATTTTTGTGAGGCTAGATGTAACATGGAAGAAAAAATATTAAAATCCCATTTGAAGGACTTTATAAAC
Organism: Cheilinus undulatus; assembly: GCF_018320785.1. Taxonomy (NCBI): domain Eukaryota; kingdom Metazoa; phylum Chordata; class Actinopteri; order Labriformes; family Labridae; genus Cheilinus; species Cheilinus undulatus. Next base: position 22,788,341 of record NC_054873.1, on the reverse strand, counting down.
AAGGGATTCAAATGTTAGGGACCAAACAGTAAGTCAAAAGGAAAACCAGTGGTTTGGATGATTGTTTTCAGAAATTATTTTGAAATTCTAGGAAATTTGTTTGGATTTTTTTGGGGGGTAATTTGCATAAAAAATTAATGTACATTCATGGAAACTTTGGGGATATGTATGCATCTTTTAAAGAGTTCCACTGGAGTTTTTTTTAGAGATATTTGACTTGTTTTTTTTTTTTTTAGGATGTTTTGGGGAAATTCTTTAGAAATCTATCAAACATTTTCACTGAAATTTGTGACATGTGATTGCAATTTTGAGGAATTTGGGGGGCACTGTCCTTTGAAATATTCAAGAAATATCTCAGAAATTTCAGAATCTTTTTTTTGTTAGCAACATAACTCAAAAAGTTATGGATTGATTTTGATGAAATTTTCAGAAAATCTCAGAAATGGCATAAGGAAGAACTGATTAGATTTTGGGAGAGATCTGGATCACCATCTGGATCCAGGAATTTTTTTAAAGGATTCTTTACTATTGGGAGATAGGGCTAATGGTGGAGGTCTGCGCTCTCTGAGTGCTTTTCTAGTTGGTACATGTATTTGTAATTTTGGGAAATTTGATTGGCAGTTTGGAGGGTTTTGTCCTTTGAAATTTTCAAGATTTTTCTTGGAAATTTCAGAAAATCTTCTTGGATGCTTTGGAGGAATTCTTCTGTCATTTCTATGAAATAATTGGGATGTATGTTAGTACATTTTTTTTTAATTTGATGAGGAATTTTAGAACAAGTTTGCTTTGTTATTTTGAGGATCTTGCTGGGAAATTTGTTTGGACAATACAAGACATTTTCTTTGTAATTTGGGACGTGTATATGTTATCTGGGGAATTTTATTGTAACGTTTTTGTCATTTGAAATCTTCAAGGATTTTCATATAAATTTCAGGGAATTAGTTTGGAAGTTTGGTTGAATGTTTCCATAATTGTTATGGATTTTGGGGGATGTGTTTGTATAGTTTTTAGAATCTGATGAGAAATTTTAGGGGGGAGTTTGCTTTGAAACTTTTGGGAACTTATTTTATTATTTTCAGGAATTTGCAAAAAAATATAGGGGATTTTTTTGCTAAGAATGTTAAGGTATTGTCATAATGTTTCCAGAAATATCTGGGGAATATTTGAAGAAATTTTGGGTTACTTTGAATTTGATGCTTTTAAAATATGTTCTAAAAATTTCACATACATTTTTGGGTATTCCTTTAAAATTTTTGAGAATTTGTATGAATTTTGGATAGGACAATTTCTATGAAATTAAGAACTTTTAGCATAACTTTTATTCATGCTCAGCCCCCAAAACACTCCACCATGCTTATTTCAATTACTGTTACATTTCTAACTGACTAAAGATCTCCAACAACTGACTGTAAGACCAACACAACCAAAGCAATGCTTTAATGCTTTGAAACCAGTGCAGTATTTACTGCAGAAGCAAGACCTTAGGGAAATTTGTGGACATCATTTTTGCAGAAAAAAAAATCAATAACAACTGATACCGGTTTAAAGACAAGACTAGTTTTAAACTTAACAGATCTTACTGATCTGAAGTGGGAGGAACAAAAACTGTACTCCAAGCAAATGCTCAGGTTGCAGTAGGACATTAGAGAGGGGGCTTTTTCTGTTTCTTTTCATTTACATTTGTTAGAGCTGAAACATGCAGAAATCATAAATGGTCTCAATGCAAAAATTAAAGGCATTAAATACAAAACTCTGGGATGTATTTACCCATTTTGTACAACAAATGTGCAAGGAAACAACCCCATGTTTAGATTATATTTTCTTTAAAACTTTCTGTAAATAATTTATGTGCCTTTAGAATTTTTACTTCTAAATCAGTGAGTAAGAAAATTCCTAGGGCATTTTTATTACTGATTTTAGGGAAGAAGAGATTAAATTTTTCTGTTCTATAACAGATACTTTTTTTCATTTAATCCATTGGAAAGGATATTATTTATATGATCATGGAGCTGTTACTATGAGGTCGCCCTTTTGTTTTGGTGTACAGTGACGTAATACCACCTACTACCAGCAGAGGGGGCGCTCTCCCACACACAGCCATGCCGTCCGGAAGACGAATGTAAATATTTTTGTGACGTCTCATCCTCGGAGTCATTCATATCCACCCATTAAGAAGAATATCAGTACCCCCACTTCCAGCCCGTTCTGCCGTGTGTTTTCTCCTGTCAGTCTCTGTCAGTAACCCCGCTCCGCTTCCTTGATAGCACACCTCTGTTTCTCGGGTCTCTACTTATATTGTTACTCCGGCTCGTGCGGGTTTCTTCTGTGGGTACCATGCAGAAGAGAAGGAAGCCAGAGCCGATCAAACTCAACCCGATCCCCGATGGAAACACGATCAACGGAACCGGAGCCACGGAGTGAGTGTCAGCACCTATCTGCTAGATTATTAAGACGAGTGAATGAGGGATGGTGATTGACTGTCTGGTTCATTCTTATTATTAGATTAATAATCAGAGAGCGATAGGACTCAAGGCTGCTGCAGTATGCTAAGAAATGACATCTGAATGGCTCCTGCACACTGTGATGTGGCTACACTTCTTTCCTAGGTTTCTCTTTCTTCGGTCTACAGTAACAGGTGTGTGTTCTGTGGGGGGGCTTGTTAGAGCTCAAATAATCATAATCCTGATTACAGTAATGATAATGACAGTGGATGATTTGTGATTGTTGAGCAAATGGAATAGATCAAATGCATTCCCACCAGTCGTCAAGAATTGATTAAAGCTCCTGCGAGGAGTTCTTGTTTGATTATGAAACATATGACATTAATACTGATCTTTAAATGCAATAAGACGTATAAACGTAAATGAAAGCATCAGCAAAAAGATTAACCACAATGTCCAAGATCAGTGTAATAGGGTAGGTGTCAGATTTTCCAAGGACAGCATCCAAAATGAGGGACACATGTAGCAGTAAAAGAAAACAGGAGGAGTTCTGTGTTTCAAAACACTTCTTATTCAAAGTCTTAAGCAATGGAATCAGCAGAGCGTTAGTGACATTTTGCGACTTTGTTGACCAGTCGTTGACCCCTCTCTGTGATTTTACGTGGTTTTCTGCTTCATGGCTGAGTTGCTGTTGTTCCTAAATGCTTCCACTTTCTCATAATTTCACTTGCAGCAGTGATAAAATTTTATGAACCGTGTTATTGCAGAGGTGGCATCGATCACACTTAAAGTTACTGATGACTTACTTTGTATCACAAATGTTTGCAAATGGAGACTGCATGGCTAGGTGCTTGATTTTATACACCTGTGGCAATGGGTCTGATTGAAATAGTTGAATTCAATAATAAACAGGTGTGGCCAAATTATTTTGCCTATATATGTTTCTTTTGTTTTGAAATTCCAAGGAGTGGTTGCCAGGAAAAAAAAAAAACAATTGTTTTGAGGTGACTTGCAAAAAGATAAAATAATAATAATAATAATAATAATAATAATAATAATAAACTTGAGATGTTGGGAATCAAAACCGCTGAATCCCAAAGAAAACCAGAAAAGTGATGATGCTTCACAGGGCTGCTTATGATATGATTTTGATCATGGCACAAATTTTCAAAATAATTATTCTGATACATAAAAATAATGATTGTTAAATCTGATTATTTAACATGATGATCTGCATCACTTTCATTCAGCAAACTTAATTTCTTCACACTTGAAAAACAACAAAGTTCAAATAGATGAGTGGAATAATACAAGAACACTAAATTAATTATTTAGGATGACGATAAATAAACCAGCGGCCAAAACAGATCAAAAACTAAAAAATTTACCACACAGAAAAATGTAGGTGTAACACCGCATAAGGCAAAGTAATTGTTTAATTTCAATTGTCTTGTTTATGATCATGGAGAGCAAAAATCATGATTGACTTTTAAACATGATTGCTCAGCGACTATTACAGTGCAGAAAACAGTTTTACATTTTTTTTAGTCTTTTAAAAGTCTTTAAATTCTAACATTTAATTCTGAGAAGTGTGCAGCACCCCTTTCTTGCTGCATGTTATAAACTGTAATAAATAGCGTTTCTATTTTCTATTTCTCTTTCATATTGCTCAGTAGTGGTGTCAGTAGATCTTTCTGAATTGAGCTATACATTTATACAGAACATGACAGTATTTAGTTTCACTAAAGCAGTTACAGAGTACTCATTTGTCATGGGAATGTGGATGAGCAGCCCACCTTGTCTTAAAACAGGGTGGGATTCTCCTAGCTCTTATTTATGTTTACAAGTTGATGCCATGTAGAGAAATATTCCTTCGTGTCAGAGAAGTTGTGTTGTCCAGTTATCACCGTGGTTTGATCGAACACGGTAATGGAGATCTTAAACTGTTGTGACATCGTGCTCCAGCAGAGAAAAGCTCGGTTAGTCTGGCAAAAGCTGGATCAGTGGAGATGAGAATTACATAACATGTCACGCCTCATGATGCTCGGTTTTCTTACGGGTTGTAGAGATAGAGTACTTTATTGTGTCACCTTTATGTCTAATTTTTTCGTTTGTAAGATTCACATTAGATGCTTTCAATAGCTTATTGAATTACTAGTAGTTTGTTAATGGAATAATTCGGTCAGCAGTTATTTTATTGGATTAAGCAAGAGAGTTGTGCCTTGGCTTTGTTTGGTAGCAGTTATTAAATTGACATAGTGTTCAGCTGGGGTTGACTAGATTCTATGGAGCTATTATTGTTGCAAAAGTATTTGCAAATGTGTACAAAGATCTGTGCACAAATCTGCAAATGCATAGGCAGATTTGAAAATGTGTGCACAAATCCACAAATGCGTGCACATATCTGCAAATATGTGCTCAGATCTGCACATGTGTGCAAAGATCTGTAAACGCATGCACAGATTTGCAAATTCGTACAAAGATCTACACATGTGTGCACTAATCTGCAAATATGCAGACCAATTTGTAATTGTGGACTTAGTTAATTTTGGTTGAAGAAAACTCACTCTTTTTGCTTCAAGTTGTCAAAATCCTCACAAGCCATCAGTTGCAACTGAAATCTGCCTGTCAATTGGCTGTCATACACACATGAATTTTGCAACACTTGTATCGCGCATGATCCGCAAATGTGTACTCAGATCCGTAAGCGTAAAGACTGGGTCTGCTTCCCTCAGCGCAGACTTACAGGCAAGGCTGCCTCCTCATCGCATTGGCATCACACAGAAAGCAGCTGTTAAAACTTAGTACCGGCTTTAAGGTTTAAGGTCAACGTGAAAGGAGAAATATTCTTATATTATACTATTATTATTCATATTTTCATTGAAAGAGTGAAAAAATTGATGACTTCCTTTTCTCCAAAATCGTATCACAGCGGTGGTTGAATTATCTTCACTAGACAGGGGTTCATTGTGTTCTGTTTTCCAAACAGGAATCACCATTATGATGCTGTATGAGCCGGGTGATCGACAGAGTGGTCTGTAACATTTATATTTATATTAATAACAGGTGAAGGGAAAGATTGCCGTTCTTGAGTGGATGTGAGTTTTCTGAACCAAAATTAACTAAGTCCACAATTACAAATTGCTCCACATAATTGCAGATTAGTGCACACATTTGTAGATCTTTGTACAAATTTGCAAATCTTTGCACGCATTTACCAATCTTTGCACATGTGCAGATCTGAGCACATATTTGCAGATATGTGCACACATTTGTGGATTAGTGCACGCATTTGTGGATTTGTGCACGCAATTTCAAATCTGCCTACACATTTGCAGATTTGTGCACAGATCTTTGTACGTATTTGCAAATACTTCTGCAACAATAATAGCTCCATAAGATTCCTGCTGCTGAGGTAGAGGAGCACTGTGTCACTATGTAACAGCAGCGAGGAACTCTGAAACAGAGATTTGGAAAGATGTTTTGTTTTGGGATACCATTACACACCCACGCTGTGTTGTGACAGTAAGCCGTGAAGCCTGGTAATACTTGCTCTTTCTCTTCCATAAAAAGCCAGTTTTACCTCTGAGGAAAAGCGTATTCTGTTTCAGGGCCAGTGATGGAGAATGACGAGTGCACATCTGTCTCTCACACTCTGCACACATTTGGTTCTTTAACACTGCATGAACACTTAATTCCTGCACACCAACGTGAGAAAAAGCAGCTGAAGAAAACAGCATTGCAGGTAGATTTTATTTTACCTATTTGTTTGTTTGATGTAAAGGATGCCAGTGAAGCATTTTATTTTTCAGGATGAGCCAAGGGCCATTAAATGCTAAAACATCCATATAGTACACTGGCACATGTTCAAATACAAAGTGAGTGTCAAAGATGGTAATTTTGTAATTGAATTAAATTGTAATATGTCATGATTATAATGTACAAATGTAGCGGCACCAGCCCAGTGAAGGTAAAAGAAAGGGCTGGATATGGCTACTAGACTGCAGCTCTCAGACACTCCCTCTTGCAGACCTCTACTGTGAGACAGCCCCTCAGTCAAACAGAAGTGAAGTGATTTGCAGGTTTTTCCGTTCAGCTTTTTTCATAAACAAATTCTGGCAGTTACATTCCTGAAATACCACAGTGCTACAATTTCAGACTAGGCAACATTTCATAATTAAAACAGAGAAAAAGTCAGCAGTCTAATCTGGGATTAATGTAAGTAGTTATGCAAACAATGGCTTACTTTAGCTTCTTTAGCTTTTAGCTAAGCTTATGTAGCTACGCTAGGTACATGGGTAACATTACTATGCAAGCTACATTGGCTCTAGTAATGTGAGCTTTAGCAAATGTAGTTGAAAATCATCTAGCTACACTAGCTACATAGGCAATGAAAATACATAGCTAACATAGCTATAGCTAAAGTGAATGTAGCTATGAAGTTTATGTAGCTAACATTTGCTACATAGAAAGGTTAGCTTTTGCAAATGCAGCATAAGCTATTGCAACTTACATAGCTTTGTTAGCTTAAGTTGTAGCTATATTTGCAATAATCCAAAAAGCCATAGAAAACCCCCAGACTTTTTATCCATGGAACCGGCACAATGCTAACTACCAGGTTGGTCTACAAAAATACTGCATCCAGTGTATCCCACATATAGATGATGCTTGGATGAACCACCCACATACCTTCACAGCCACCAAGTGTAATTGTCAACCATATTTTTCTTCCTTTTAATAAACTGTAATCACCACCATACGTCTATACCATAAATCCAGCAATTAAAGTGTGATGTGTTATATTAAAATCAAGTTTTGTAAGCTGTTGTATTAACCCCTTAAAGCCTGAAAACACAAATAATAGCCAGAAAATTCAAATTTTTTGGAACTGAAATGTTTATTAAACTTTCTGCTGAAATTCAAAAAAATCCAAATTTCCATAAAATTTTACAAATATATTTTTAGTAACTCATTTCATTCATGAGATGTTTTTGGGAACTGATGATCCACTAGAGGGCATTTTTGTCATTTATCAGATTGTATTCATAAGTTTTTTGAGTAATTTATTGAGCATATTGATTAGATAGAGGTATCATAAAAGTATGTATCAATATGATACAACAGGCTTTAAGGGGTCAACATTTTACCGCGGCTTATTGCTGCTGAAGCTCTCCTGCACCCTAGAATGATGGCTGTGATACACTACCTCATGAATAATAAGCCTTCAAACACACACCTCATAGCTAAACTGCCATCATCATATTATGTCAAGTGAAACCTTTCAAAAGGTAAATTCTTTTATTTGAGTGTCTTTATACAACGTATTGTTGATGAATACTGTTAAAACGGTAGAAACAAAGAAAGTTCAACATCCCTAGAATCAACATGCTTCCATACCACCCTGATGTAGTAAGGTGAAGTTCAAGTGTCTGCTATCAGCTGCTTTAAGGTTAATTAGTACTAATTTAGAGATGAAAAAAACTACCTTTTTGATTTATTTCGGATCCAGAAGAATCATGTTCAAACAAGATATAAAGGTGAAAAAAAGATTATATAAAAACTTGGAGTTATTGCAAAGATGCACTCTTTATGTTTTGTTAATGAGTCGCACTTCCTATCACATGGTTACATGGTTTGCGCTATAGTATTGGGTGTTTGTATGGCTTCTCATCTTTTCTGATATTTTTCAGCCTTTCTCTTTTTCTGTCAGAAGATTTATCTTCATTTTGAGTAACGATCTTTTCCCTGACTTGTTTCTGCATTATTAAACTATGTTTTTGGTAAATGATAATTGACTTGAGCTTGCAGAGCCTCTTCTAGTCATCTGACTACTCAAAGCGCTATTTACACTCTAGGTCACACTTAGCGATTCACACCCACTCACACACTGATGGTGAAGGCTGATAGTCCTGCAGTATTAACTAATCCTACTCATTCACATTCAAACACAATCACAAGCCACTGATGCAGCAGTGGGAGAAAACTCAGATTGGCTGTCTTGCCCAATGACACATCGACATGCGATTGCAGGAACTGGGGATTGAACCCCCAATCTTCTCATTGAGACACTGCCACTGATCCACAACAGCCCCAAAAAATTGAAATAGCTTGTGAAGTTATAAACAAATGTTTAAGATTTTCCAGAATCCAAATGACTGCAGCCATGATATTCAATAAGGAAAAAGCACAGGTGTAAATTAAAACACTGATTCACGCTCTTGTGTGTGTGATTCAGTGAATGATTAGTGTGTGACAATGAGTCAGTGTCTCTGGAGATGATGCAGGGAAATAAAATTTCATAATCTACACCTGTGCTTTTTCTGCTTACAATGAAAATGGTCTGTTTTACATCACAATAATCAAAGCTAGTGTGTATCAGTGTTAAAACAGGAACAAAAGAAACTTACCAGATTCTATCAAAAGGAAGGAAAGGGCCCATGTTTCAATACAGACATATAAAAATTAGTACTTTTTTTTGTGGGGGGGGGGATTTTGGACCAGGGTGCTCTCCCTGGCAGCGCAGGTGTTGTATATTGGGTGCAGATGAGCCTAATGCAATCGATGAGCCCCTCATTGAAACATGACTATTCCACTCTGGTTGAAAGGAGTTGCCATTACTGCCCGCCAAATGCTTTCTCAGCGTGAAATGGCTGGCAGCCATGGGAGAGCTGTACTGAGCGGCCAACATAATGCCAGCCAAGCATGTAATATTATCAGAGGAGATCTGAGAACAAATAAAAACAACCTGTTCTGGAGAGAGCAGGCAACAGGCCATTTCTTTTAAAGATGAAAAGATATGATCCTAACAAAGCACACTGTACATCTAAACACACTACTGTATGATTTGGGGATGTTTTTAAGGTTTTTAAGCTCTGTTATTCAGAAAAAATGATACTGTTTGATTTTTTTTTTTTTTTTGCTTTTCGTATGCATGCAGTATGTAAAAAATGGCTTCAATCATCAGCCAGTTTTGCATGTTTGTGGTGCCTATTTGTTATTGATTAGATTGCAAGAAGATTTGATACATAAAACTGATTCTCATCAGCCAAAATGGTTATTGTTTTCAAAATGAGTAACTGTTTACTTACTAAACTTTTCTCCTCTGCAGTAATTTAACACCTGTTAAGAATAAGGTTTGCAAACTCACTAAAATAATAAATGATCAATAGCACTATATATGATGAAATTGTTGCATTTAAATATGTCATAAGCACCCAAATTCGGGTTCATGAAAAACCCCGGTGGTGTGCCTTATATTATTAGCCTGTAACAGTATAAAGACCTAAAAATTAAGGCACCTTGGAGATGATACATTAGAGTCAGTTCTGAGATCTGTTAAAAGCAGTTTATGCTGTAATGTAGGGATGTAATGACATCTTATGAGATTGAAATGTCATGAGATTTCTCAAGAAGATGAGAACTGTCTCTCTGGATCAGAACATTTATACAGAGCAGCCACAATACCGGAGTCTAATGTTGGGACAAAGATTAATGTGGAAAATACCCTCACCACTTTTAAATTGTTAGTGTGGCAGTTATTGGAGAAGTTGAACACAGCTGACTTGTTCTAATCACCACATAAAAGACAGATTTCCTATAGTTCATCTCATCTCATTCTGTATCGTATTGTATCATTCTCTCTTATCCCAATAATCATCAGCTGGCAGCCCAGAGGCCACATCAGGCCCTTCACATCTTCCCATCTGGCCACAGAGAAAAAAAATGTTTTTTTAACGTTTCATCCATTTTTGAGAAATCCTCCTGTCAGCTGTTACTAGCAAATGTTAAATGTTAATCATGAATTTATCAGTTCATTCTTTCTTGATAAAAACACTGTCCCTTTCTGTGAAAACTTTTGGTTTCAGGTGTTTTGTGAGTGCAATTTCCCTGCTTGGGTTTTACCACGTATCAGTACACAGCATATTAGCATCAAACCCGGTGAAAGATAACATGACAGCCATAGAAATACTCAGCTAAAATATCTCAGTGGCTCCTTGGCTCCTGGCTGACTGCAGTATAGGTCATAGATCTCACTGTTAGAGCCTAAACATTCCATACATTCTAAGGAAACTAAAAATAAATAAAAAATAATTTGTTGATTTAGTTAGCGGCCTTCAGGTCGTAGTGTTGTATTTAGTTTCTTTGAAAGTTCGGCCCCCAAAGTGCCTGTTTAGGAAAAAGCTGTACAAATGTAGCTGACAACCCCTTGCCCTATAGTATCATCTTGTATCATATCACTTTGTATTGTATCATATCCTCTTATCTCTTATGGTATTGTATCATTTCAAATTTTTTGTATGATCTATTCTCATCCCTACTGTGCCATTTTGTATCATATCATACTGTGTCATACCCTATCCCCAATAGTATCAATACCTTGTTGTGTTTTGTCGCATTGTATCATATTGTATTGTATTGTAACTAGGGGTGGGCAAAAATATCGATTAATCGATGCATCGCAATATTTCCTCCCCCAATTCAACATCAATTCAGCAAATCCTCTGAATCGATTCACCTCCTGGCCAGTGGGGGTCACTGTGTGTTGTATGGATGGAGGCCTCACTCAACCAAACAACAACCAACCATAACCATGTTATGTGAGGTTTATCACAATTTCCAAGAGGACAGAAATATTATTTAAGTTTACATGCACTTTACTTTTTCAGTGTTTATACAGAACTGTCATGTTTTTTACTTTTGTACTCCTTATGCACAAATAAGTTATTATTGTGCAAATTTTTATTTTCAGATGTTTTATTGCTCAAAAATGTGAGGTGACTTACCAAATATGTTCACATGGGCATGAAAATAATTATTTAAAAATTGTCAACAGGTTATTTGTGTGTTTCTACTTCTTACTGAATCGACATTGAAGCATTTAAATCAATATCGAATTGAATCGAATCAATATTGAATCAAATCGCAACCTAAAGAATCGAAATCGAATTGAATCGTGAGGTTCTTAACTATACCCAGCCCTAATTGTAACGTATCGTATCATATTGTATTGTATCATGTGGTATCGTATGGGATATCATGTCGCATTGTCACATACCGTCTTGTACTTTCTTATCCCCCTTAGTGCCATATCGTCTTGTGTCTTGTCATATCATATCCTCTTACCCTCTATGGCAAGTGTTATTAACCTTTTTGATCTCGGGGCCCAACCTTTCCAGTACAGAGGCGCCCGGGGCCCATTCAAATTTTAACACTGAATTGGAAATCATACTCTTGATTTAAATTGTATTCAGTAACTGTATCTAATGTACCTACAGGTGATCAGACGGAAGAGGAAGAGGAAGAGAGACATGAGCGCTGCTGTGCTCCTGTTGATGTATGAGTATTTAAGACAATAACAGAGAATCATGTCTGTCTCTACAGCCTTATTCCTCATATCAGTGAATATGTGAAATTATACCTCATTGTTGGATTTAACAACGAAGAGATTCCTTCCTCTTTGCCACATAAACACAGCGTCTATGATCCACTGTAAATAATAAGTTTCCACTTTTTTCTCGTCATTTCGACTTTAATCTCAGAATTGTGTTTACTTGGTTGGGCCTCTTTTTGCATGAATTACTGCATCAATGCGGCGTGGCATGGAGGCGATCAGCCTGTGGCACTGCTCAGGTGTAACAGAAGCTCAGGTTGCTTTGATAGCGGCCTTCAGGTCATCTGCATTGTTGGGTCTGGTGTCTCTGAAATGAAATCAGCATTTCCATAAAGCTTGTCAGCAGTAGGAGGCATGGAGTGCTCTAAAATGTCCTGGTAGATGGCTGCGTTGACTGTGAACTTCAGAAAACACAGTGGACCAACACCAGCAGATGCCATGGCAGCCCAAATCATCACTGACTGGAAATTTCACACTGGACTTCAAGCAACGTGGATTCTGTGCCTCTCCACTCCTCCTCCAGACTCTGGGACCTAGGAGGGTGCTACAACGATGCTGATTCATTTTCCAGCAGGACTTGGCACCTGCCCACACTGCCAAAGGTACCAAAAGCTGGTTCAAAGACCATGGTGTTACTGTGCTTGATTGGCCAGCAAACTGGCCTGACCTGAACCCCATAGAGAATCTATGGGGTATTGTCAAAAGGAAGATGAGAGACACCAGACCCAACAATGCAGATGACCTGAAGTCTGCTATCAAAGCAACCTGGGCTTCTGTTACACCTGAGCAGTGCCACAGGCTGATCGCCTCCATGCCACGCCGCATTGATGCAGTAATTCATGCAAAAGGAGATCCAACTTAGTATTGAGTGCATAGAAATCAACAAACTTTTCAGAAGCCTGACATTTCTGTGTAAAACATCCTTTTTCAATTGATCTTATGTAATATTCTAATTTTTTGAGATGCTGAATTTTGGGGTTTTCTTATCTGTAAGCCATAATCATCAACATTTCAAGAAATAAAGGCTTGAAATATTTCACTTTATGTGTAACAAGTCTGTATCATATATGGGTTTCACTTTCAGAAAAGAGTGACAAAAATATTGAACTTTTTCATGATATTCTAAATAATTGACATGCATCTGTAGTGTTTCGTATTGTATTGTCCCATCTCAGACTGTGTCATATTATATTGTGTAGTCTTGTATCTTCTGGTATCATCTTAACTCATCCCTTATCCTATTTCTTTACGTCTCATCTTTTTTGTGACCCCAGTCTTTTATCTCTTCTTTTCTTGTGAGCTGAGTGTCCTGTAAAAACCCTGGTGTTACACATTGCAATTGTAGAAGTTGCATGTTTTTGTGCCACTTTTTATTGTTTCCTCTGTTGAAGTGGTTTCGGTTCTAAATTACACAATTCTTTATTTTTTTGCAGAACAGGTTCATATAAATACATAGAGGTTCGTGAATACAGGAGTTAGCAAAGGAAGTGTCTGACAGGGTGCTGCCAAAAAAGTGTGAGAAAAAAAGTTCAACTACGAACTGAAACCATGTTAAACTGCATCATCCTTATTAAACAAAGATACATTGAATTCAGTTTAACTAAACCACTAATTTATTGTTATTTTGTATTTTGTACTTAAACTGTGAACTCTGGGTCACTAAATAATTGTTTTCCAATGTACTTGCTGTAAATAAAAGTCACATATTGTGATTGGGCTTTTAACATGAATTTAACTCTGACTCAATGATGGAAGTTAGTTAAGGAACTGGGACAAATTGTGAGCAAAATGCAAAATATTTATAGTTCCTCTGAGGAACTTTTAAGTTTGCACAATTTTGTCACCCTTACTGTGCAGATTTTGTTCGCTGCGTTTATAAGCTGTGATTTGTTTTTTAACAAAATCAAAACATTAGTTTAATTATCCAACATTCTTTAGACAGTTTAATGCACAAAAAGAATCAAGAATCTCTGCTGTGGAAATGTAACAAAAAAAGCTGTTGAACAACTTAATTGTACACCCAGCCCCCACATCAGATTCAGGTATTAAACAGAGAAACTTAGAAATAAACAGTCTTATCGCTGGTCTTCTCTTTGTAGGCCATTTATAGACATCAGCAGTATTTTCAGTTTGTTTCATAAACAGCTTTAACACTCCTCTCAGGAGCTTTACAATAAACAATAAAGGTGTGATGATGACGCAGGTCCTTAACCAGCAATAGCACATAATAATGACCTTAAGACCTGAATCCATAAAGCAACATGCAGTCAACTTCATTCATGATATTTCAGAGAGAAATTTCAGATTAACAGCAGTCTTTAAAGAAATGCTTGTAATTTTATAAGTCTTTTGGGGTCCAGGACTATAGTTGATCTGTTTTCATTGATATCAAGTAATTGAGAAAGAGTTTCATTCAGCTTTTCTTTGGGAGAACTGCAGTATCCCATTGATTCGATTTTTAAAAACAGAAGTAAAAGCAGCCTCATTCACAAGGCAAAATGTCACAAAGAAAAATGTAATAATATTTCCATTTCATCAGAGCAAGCTGCTGCAATATTGCGTCTTTTCTCCTCATGTTGTAATGGATGTCCTTGGACATTGTGTGGATGGAGCGCAGAAGGCCAGTGTTGTGCTCACTTCCTTCAAAAAAAAAAAAAAGGAGGAGGAGGGTGTGTGTGTGTGTTGGGGGGGGGGGGGCAGTATGCAGCTACCATTTTCCCTCCTACATCATGTGGAGTGTTACTGCTCCTCTTCTCAGTACCTCCAGCCTCCTCCACCTCCAGCTCTTGTCGACAGAACGCCCACACTGCCCACAGCCAGCTCAAACTCACTACCTCGTCTCCATGGATATGCAAGGCCCCACTGTCAAAAATAAATCCACTTAACCCTCTCTTTGCTGTGAGCGTGAGAGCTGAGAGAGGCGCTCTCACTGCTCTCTGCTGAGTCGTGATTAAGTACAGGGATGAAACAATGCGTAATCACCACTGACCATCTTTTTATCATCACGAGCATTTTCTAATGCAAATAAAAAGGACTGGTCTTCATTAGAAGCTGATACAACGTGGACATATGAACAGTATTTACTATCAAATCCTGCACATGCTTCTTAGCTTTGTGTTGAACAAGTCAGTAGGTATTTATTTGTGTATCAAATTAGCGCATTTGCTCATTGATTAGTCAAAGCATGATATTGTTACCGACCTTTGGAATCATATAAGGGCCGTCATAATACCAACCTAACCTAACCTGATTTCTCTATAAAGCATGATTGACTTCTGATTCCAGATCAAAGCTCAGACTGGCTTTGTGCAGTGTAGTGAGGGAGGAAGGGCAGGTCAAACAGCAGCAGATCAGAAGAATTTACTCCACAATTGATCTCTCAAACAAATGCATCGTTATGACAGCAGTGGAAGCAGCTTCACAGTCCAAGGAAGCTTCACGCTTCCTTACACTGGGACCTGTGTGCTTCCTGTCTTCCTGCATGATTGCCATTGTTCCCAGAGGCTCATGAAGTTTTGTTTTTCTCCTCGGTTTTTCATCTGTAACAATAACGCAGCTGATCCAAACTCCTTGAGGGTTGTCTCTGGAGAGAGCAGGTACTACAGGGAAAGAACATCTGCAAAAGTTGTGTCTAAATAGATCAGAGAAGCTTTTATTGAAGGGACTGTTCATAAATAATGCATGAATTACTCATCTCTCTGTCTGTCTTCCATTCTTATCTCTCTAAGAACAAACTTGGAGGCGCTGCAGAAGAAACTAGAGGAGCTTGAGTTGGATGAGCAGCAGAGGAAACGCCTGGAGGCCTTTCTGACACAGAAGCAGAAGGTGGGAGAGCTGAAGGACGATGACTTTGAGAAGATCTGTGAGCTCGGAGCCGGCAACGGAGGAGTCGTCTTCAAGGTGTCTCACAGACCCTCCGGTCTGATTATGGCGAGGAAGGTAAACTGTGAAACAGGGCTAGTACAAGGCTTTAGAGAAGACAGTAGCTAAAAATCTTTCTCAGTGTTTTATGCACAGGGTAAATGGGGTTTTCTTGTGACAACAGTAAAACTATATCCAAAAATGACTATATGGAATTAAAACGTGTCCTCTCTGACTGACACGCTATCCTGACATGCCAGAAAGACTGTTTCATATATCCATAATATGGATGTATTTCACATTCATCGGGGAAACTTCCCATATAAAGTGTTTGATAAGGGTAGGACTTTTCAGAAAATTCTCAGAAGGTGATTGGACAAACGTTCTGTCACATTTGATAAGGGCCAGTCAGAGCAACAAGACAAAATGAGGTAGTTGGCAATGCGCGGCACTGTGTTTGAAACCTGAGCTTTGCAGGCTGGCGCTGACATACTACATGAACCATGAAGCTTATTGGGGCACACACAAAAAACCCTCTCTGCTAAGAGAAGCTCAACGTGGCTCATTTCTCTTGTTTTGATAAAGAAATGCTGTTGAGGCTTCACGTGCAGCTCCAGTCCCAATATCATTAACTCAGGTGAAAAGCTTTTAGTGCTGTTCTTTGCTTTGCTGGCAGCAGCCATTGCTATTGGCTCACATTATAATAAAACCCCACCTGTAGCTACCACCTCATTTTCCTCAAACAACGCTGATTGGTCAGAACCATTTTCAATCGGCACATAGGATGTGGATTGGAGTTTTCCAAGATAGATTTGTGGGTTAACAGACATCTGCTTTGCAAGGTTAGATTAAAGCTCCTGTGAGAGATCATAAGAATCATGAATGACCTAACAAACCTGTACAGAGTAGGGCTGGGTGATTATGGCAAAAATCAAAATCGCGATTAATTGAGCTTTTTACCTCGATTATGATTCATGAATGATTATTCTACCCCTAACCTCTTACTCTGTTTGAAAATACTTGTATAATTTTAAAACAAATAACTGAAAGGAACAGGCCCAGAATAACAAATTATGGTTATTTATTGAAACTATTTAATTCAAAACACACATCAGCTGAAATGAAAACTTTTTTCATAAAAAAAGTCAAATTTTCATCATCTTTGACCATGAAAACAGATCGCAGTTTGTCTAACAGGTCAATTTTTCTGCTCAGTAGAAAAATCTCTTAATTAATTTCAGGGAAGCATGATATTAGATTTTTGCCAATATCAAATATGTTAATATTTACAAAAAAGGCCAGTAGTTATATTAAATGAATACTGATAAATATAGAAAAAGACTTCCCCTGAAGCAGGTCTTTACGTCCAGCCTTAAACTCCCATGTTCTGATGGCCAATATTTACACCTGAAGTAGGCTGATGTTTATAGCCCAAATATTGGTTGTAAATATCAGAAGAAATTTTTATATCTGCTGATATGGATACTTCTGTTATTATCAGTATGCCTGTGTCATACCAATAATATTTTGCCCTATTTGATTTAGCAGCAAGAAACAACAGATGCTAACATAAAAAATGTCTGGACACAACAGATAAATGTTGCTAATTGTTATCACCAATGCCACATAGGTCCGAACAATTTGTCATTTTTCAACTGCAGTGGCGATATGGCAGGTTCAATAGATATAGCATAAGGATGTGCAGTGTTAGTCACATGACCTGAAGCACATCAGGTTGCTACTTCTACGTTATATGATATAAGCCAAAACTGCAACCAAATAAGCATTCCTTGAAGACAGTCAGTATTTCAGTATTAAAAGTCCTTGCTTTTTTAAAGATTTGTTTTAGCTTTTTGCATTTATTCAGATAGGACAGCTGAGGAGAGGCAGGAAATATGGGGAAGACAGAGAGGGAAGACGTACCAAATAGCACAGAGACCACGATTCAATCCTGCAACCAGTGTGTCAAGAACTACAGTCTCTGTAAATGGGCACCTGCTCTACACACTTAGCTAAACTGGTGCCCACAAGCCCTTGTTTTTGACTGGTCTTATCCAAATTCTCAGATTTTGTTTTTTAATTTAATAATATTGCAATCATCAATAATATGTCACTTTATGTGTATTTAAATGAAAGTTTCTTTTTTTAATTAAATTATGGGAAAGAATTACCTTTTCTATGCTGTTCTAATTTCTTTGAGATGCACCTCTATAACCTTTGTGCTGTAGCTATAAATACACTCTGGTGTGTCCTGTTGTCTAGCTGATCCACTTGGAGATCAAACCTGCCATCAGGAACCAGATCATTAGGGAGCTGCAGGTGCTGCATGAGTGCAACTCTCCATACATTGTTGGCTTCTATGGAGCTTTCTACAGTGATGGAGAAATCAGCATCTGTATGGAGCACATGGTAATTATCATTAAAATAAAGGTATATGTGTCAGTGCTGACTTTATTCTCTGTATGACCTCATTGGTATTAACAGAAACCATCTATGATTCATTGTGTTTAACATTTCCCTAACATGCTAGGACGGTGGCTCCCTGGATCAGTCTCTGAAGAAAGCAGGCAAGATCCCAGAGCAGATCCTTGGCAAAGTCAGTATTGCTGTGAGTAGCTCCAACAACTCTCTGACAAGTTCAGACTCCACTCGTCACACTGCAGACGTTTTTCTTCTTGACTCACAAGTGTTATTGTCACAGATGCATTTGCATGTAAATTGTTGGTTTGGCTCTCCAAAAGTACGTAAGACCTGTCTGTGCTAATATAAAATATTTCTCTTTCTAGGTCATTAAAGGGCTGTCGTACCTGAGGGAGAAGCACAAGATCATGCACAGAGGTCACTTGCTATTTTACATGCTAAAATATTTTATGAATATATTCTTGTCTGTGTTGTAAACTTGCATCCTCTCAGTGTTGTACATATGAATGCTGTAAAGAAATGTCAGCAAAGACAAACATTTAGTAAACAGCCAAAAATGCACATGGCCTTTGCAGCAGGTTTTTCCTGTTGTGCTGTTTTCTGTTCCCAGTTGAACATTTGCCCGACATGCCCTTGTAAATATTGGATATCCTTCTTTCAGATGTAAAGCCCTCCAACATCCTGGTGAACTCCCGTGGTGAGATCAAGCTGTGTGACTTTGGAGTGAGCGGACAGCTCATAGACTCCATGGCTAACTCCTTTGTGGGCACTCGCTCTTACATGTCTGTGAGTAAAAACAGATATGCTCCTCCTTCCCTGCTGCTCTCATTCATTCGCCTTTGGGAATCTTGATACAATGTCTCAGATTTAGATGTGTACATTAAGGCCTCTAGAATCCCCAGTTCAGAAATAGCAAATGAAACACCATTTCAGATAAGAAAGCAGCCAATGGATTTTTGATTTAGTTAGTTTCAAGTAGATAATATATATCTATGGCTAAAACATGCCAAGTTAAATTGCTTGGGCCACTAATGATCCTTATTAGTCATCACAACCCTGTCAGCATTGCCACCTGAAACACGCCAAGATTCCGATCATGCACGCGCCAGGTAGTGACAAAGCCAATACTATCAGCCCCAATGCATTGCTTTTAATGCCCTCCACAACGCACATGTAAAATTAGATAGGAAGCAAGAGCTAACACATCACCGAGGTTATTAAACTGGCATCGCCCTCCACAAGTTTCTTCATGCTATGCTCATGACACCTGAGGAAGATTCAACTGTTTGCTGCTGGGTTTCAGAGCCATCCCCCTTCTGTGCTAGCTCTTTCTGTTTATGCCCACACACAGAACTTCTTTCTACTTTTGCACCTTTATGTAAAAAGGTCAAACAAACAAAAATAAAACTACTGCCGGTGCCAGCATTACAAAAGAGAAAAGAGATTACAGAGAAAAGTCAGTAAAAAGATGTGAGAGAAGTCAAAGCCAGGGTAATTTTCAAGCTTCTTCAATTACTATTTAACTTTGACTCGACTACTAAGATGTATTTTATTCTGTCCCTTATAAAGCCTTTTCCCTGTAAGCCTCTCTATACTGAATTTGTACCCAGTATAAAATGAAAACTCTCTATAAACTCTCTATACTGAACTTGTACCCAGTATAAAATGAAGCAGATCACACATAAAAAGTGACCCATTGCTGTCAAAATTTAACATCAATTTAATAATCTTTTCATTGATAAGATCCTGCCATATTGTAACTTTAGTTTTTACATTGCCTATTAAAGTTATTCCCAACCTTAGGTGTTTTAGTCTTTTATTGATTTTATAAATCAGTCATGGTCGATATAATTTGGCCTTTTTTATGAAAAAATAAAAAACAAAGATCTTAAAGCATCTTTAATGTCAAAGTGAAAAAAGATTTCTACAAAGCAGTTCCAATTAAATAAAAAATATATAATGTAAAATAAATAACTGCATAAATATTCACCTCCTATAAACTGACTAACCTAATTCAAAAGATGTCCAGACAATTGGCACTAGTAGTCTCAAATTTAGTGAAATGGGGATCACCTGAGGGCAGTGAATGTGTCTTAAGTAATTGTAGTATAAAGACACCTGTGTCTGGTAAATCAGTGTTCCTGGCAACCATTACTCTGTGAAGACAAAAGACCACTCCAGGCAGCTCAGAGAAAAGGTTATTGAAAGTATTAGTCAGGGGATGGATACAAAAAGAAATATTCACTTCAGCTAAATTACTGTCAAGATATGGAACGATTGTGGCACGTGTAAATCTGCTTAGATTTACAAACTGAGGGACCGTGCAAGGAGACCAGTGAGAGAGGTCACCTGCACACTTATGACTACTCTGAAGGAGCAACAAGCCTCAACAGCTGAGAAAACAATTGAAGAAAACCCATTAAATCTCAACTATGCTAAATGCTAAAAGGCATGTAAGAGGCTCAATGGTCAAATGGAAGAAAGATCTTTGGCCTGATGAGACTAAAATAATGCTTTTGGGCCATCAGACAAGTGGAACACCAAATACTGCACACCACAAACACTTCATCCCCACCGTGAAGCATGGTGGTGGCAGCATCATTCTGTGGGGATGCTTTTCGGTAGCCGACCCTGGAAGGCTGTAAAGGTAGAGGGTAAAATGAATGTGGCAGAATATAGGAAATTCCAGGAGGAGAATCTTATTTAGTCTGTGAGAATTCCAGCGTGTGAGATGATTTATTTTCCAGTAAGACAATAACCAGAAACATACAGAGAAAGCTACTCAGAAATGGTTTGAAGACAACAAATTGAATGTTCTTGAGTGGCCAAGTCAAAGCCCAGATCTCAACCCGATATAGAATTTTTGGCTGGACTGGACCGGACCAAAAAGGGCTGTTAACACTTGATCCCCACGCAACCTCACAAAGCTTGAGCAATTTTGCAAAGAAAAATAGGGTAAAATTGCAGTGTCCAAATGTGCTAGCCTGATTGAGACCTATCCACACTGACTCAGTGATGTGATTGCAGCTGAAGTTGCATCAACTAAATACTGACTTGATAGGGGTGAATATTTATTCAGTCACTTAATTTACATAAAATATTTTTTATTTAATTGGCGTTACTATGTAGAAATCTGTTTTACTTTGATAATATTTTTTTGTAGTTTTTGTAAAAAAAAAAAAAAAAAGCCAAATTATATTGACCGCGATTGATTTATAAAAATCAATAAGGTAAAACATCCGAGGGGATGAATACTTTTTATTAGCAGATAGAACCTCCTCCCCAGAATTGGAAACCAACATTTTTATTGCTGTATCAGTTTTATCAGATCCAAGCACCATAAACCATTTTGATATTTAACAAGCATGAATGTAATAAAATGCAGCTGTACTTTTGCCTTACAGGTTAAGCTTCCATGTTTTATTTGCATCTAGCTGTTGTTCAAGTTATTGATATGGTATTGATATCTCAGCATATGTTTGTTTTACAGCCAGAGCGTCTGCAGGGCACTCATTACTCAGTCCAGTCAGACATCTGGAGTATGGGTCTGTCCCTCGTTGAAATGGCCATTGGACGATTCCCCATCCCACCGCCTGATGCTAATGAACTGGAACAGATTTTTGGCTTTCCGATGGAAGGAGAGGCAGCCTCCAGTGAATCCTCCCCAAAGCCACGCCCTCCTGGACGACCAGGCAGCTGTAAGTTTAATGTGTTACATTTTGTTACGCTTATTTATTTTAAGTAACAGCAACACTGACTGAGAGCCATCTCAAAAAAGTGAAATGGTTTGCTGCAGTGGTGAGTTAATTAATGCTGACAACACAGTAAAGTATGACAAATGTTAATATTATTCCTCAGCATACGGACCTGACAGCAGACCACCGATGGCTATATTTGAGCTGCTTGATTATATTGTCAATGAGGTGAGTGTGATCAACTGTGCTGTTGTATACATACATCCTTTGTACAATGTGGCAAGAGACTGATTCTCCAAATATCAGCAAAGCAAGAGTTAAGTCAACTGCATGCATGCTGCTGTTCAGTTAATCAGCTTTATCTCAAAGCAATATTGCAATATTGCTAATAACTGCTCTATAGACAAGAAACTCAACTTTTCTTTTTCAGCCTCCGCCTAAGTTACCAGGGATATTTAGCTCCGAGTTCCAGGACTTTGTGAATAAATGGTATGTACTGTAGGCTAATTATTTGACCCTTTTGCTGGAATATATCATATATTCTAAGTTAATGGCTCAGATTTTATGCCACCTAGTGGTGATAAAACACACTACAATCTAAGCAAATATGCATTTCCTTTGCAGTCTGATCAAAAATCCTGCAGAGAGAGCAGACCTCAAACAGCTGATGGTGAGTGTGAACATTTAAGCCTTCTTAGTAAGGCTGAGCAATTTATCGAAATTCAGATTATACAGCAGTATGTCCTACTGCAATTTCTAAATTGCAGGAGGTGCAAATGTTTCTTTAGCCCGACATGCATTTCAAAATACTGTTTTAATTTCTTTTTTTAGCAGAGATGCAGACATTCAAATGTCTTTGCAAACATTTTTCTTAATCAAAATGAAAAACTATTCCCTTTGATACAATTCATATTGAATTTGCAAAATGTAACTAAACCATCACATTTTTCTCAAAATCTTTTATCCGTAGTTTATATTGTTTATATTAAAACCAATATACGATTTATTGCTTGCATTTGATAGAAAATACACAAATTGAGGAATTTAAAAAAATTCATGTTACATCACAGTATTAGGGAAAAATATTGAATCCTTGTTGCAAATCAGTCAGCCCCAATTCTTTGTCCCTTGGTCCTCACTCTTTTTCTTCAGGTGCATCCTTTCATCAAACAGTCTGAGGCAGAGCAGGTTGACTTTGCAGGCTGGTTGTGCAGTACGATCGGACTCAATCAGCCATCGACACCCACACATGGGACAGCAATGTGAGACCCCATTCTCAGAGAACCCCACATTCCAAGTTCCCCTGGATTTGTATTTAGGGTGAACTATATATTTATATTGGATATGTATTTACAAGTTGTGCAATCAATAGATAAATATTTAGTTTGAAACCAACATGCCAAGTAAATTCAAGTCTTTATTGAACAAATCTTTGGGCTACATTAAAGGCCTGTCTAAAAGCCATGTTTTCTAATGATGGGATTATTTAATCATAAATGCTGCTAAACCTCTGTGCTTGATATTCCTCTTTGCCTTGTACCCTCACTGCGCCACATTCAGATCTATGCTTGCTTTTGTGAAAAAATTGTCTTGTGAATTAAAATATTTTGCAGATCTGAGTGACGTGTTTCAGAGATATGATCTCTTCTGATTAAAAAGGAAAGCATGACATCCTGTATAAGGCTTCAGCATTAGCAAGTTCCTCAAAGGGTTCTTCTTCCCTGAAGACCTGAAATGACAAAAATAACCCAGTCTCAACACAAAGTTCTGGTTTACTTCAACGTGCCTAGTAAAATATATGCTGCTCAGGACTTCCATATAATCAGGATTCAGAAACACGGACCTGAAGTGGAACATCATCATGGCTGACATGCAAAAT
This sequence comes from Cheilinus undulatus, assembly GCF_018320785.1. NCBI lineage: Eukaryota > Metazoa > Chordata > Actinopteri > Labriformes > Labridae > Cheilinus > Cheilinus undulatus. Next base: position 22,764,653 of record NC_054873.1, on the reverse strand, counting down.
CAAATTTAAAGTAAATGGTGCTTACTTGGGTTTAAAGAGCTTTCTGGATCTCTGCGTTGGTCATCTTGTGTGTGGGCGGGCTGAAAAATAATGAATTCACATTTACAATCTTAATTTGGCAAACTGGGAAAATTCTATATGGACAAGTCTTGATTCTCAAACTCAGAACTTCGTAACTATCAGAGTTTTCAAAAACACGGACCTGAAGTGGAGGCTCATCACAGATTAATGCCCGTTTTATTTGTGCTATAATAGAACTGCTCCTTTAATACTCACTAGTAGTAGACATTCGGGGAAGCTGGTTCATGCCAGGTTTTAGACAACTTTAGCTCTGTCTAGATGGAGGACCTGAGGCAACCCTCACAAGATTTAGTTTGTTTGCAGACTGATGCCTTAAAAAAAAAAAAAAAAGAAAAAAGAAAAAGTTAACTTTGACACCAAGAGATTCAGAAAACAGTAACATGAAATATGATCAAGTATATACTACAGATTCAGTGTTGGCAGTATTTCTATTAGCATCACTATCAACCTTTCTGACACCATCTGCACATTGCTGGGTAATAAATAGCAAGTCAAAAATGCTTTGATCCATTTGCATTACACAGAAATCTCACTTATGTCAACACACCTGGGATGTTTTAGGAAACAGCACTGTTTGTTGATGTTACATGATCCTCCAACTTGGCTCCATCTGCAAGTCTTCCCCTTCAGCCTTGCCAGCAGCTTTACCAACAACACTTCATTTATAAAAATGTGTTTACAAGTACCATTTGACTCCACTAATACCCACCTGTAGCACTGGAATGCAAGACATTTTCTGTCCAGAACGAAACATTTAAAGGTCTGTATCTGTTAGGGTTAAAATGAATCAATACTTAAAGTATTTAATGAATTTTATATTTATGGATGCATATTTACCGTACAAACCTGTGTGCTGCTTTCTTTAAAAAAAAGTAAAATGTGTACTTATGTCACGTCAATTTATACTAAGATTTGAAATGAGAGGCCTGACTCTTCAGTATTTGAAAGAACTGATTTATTTTTAACTGAACCCCAGTCTGTAGGTATAAATTTCTAAAATTTATTCCTTGGATTTAGCAGATGCTCCCTTCTTCCTAGGCTTCTTCTTGGATTTCAGCATCTTGGCCTTGATCTTGGGGCAGAAAAAAATCCAATGTCACAACCAACCAGCAGTTTAAGTGTATAGTTTTTGCAACAAGTGAAACGTTAATAAGGTTCTTACTGCAGGGTCGTGCTTAAGGATGGCATGACGTCTTGCTGTCTTGGCGTAAGGGTTCAGTTTGAGCATAATCCTCAGGTTCTTCAGAGGATTCTTCTTCAGCACCCTGCGGTTGATCTTCTTGCTGTTATGACAAAATAAGTCTTAACATGATGATATTGTTATGAGTTTAACCTGCAAGTCTGATAAAAACTGAGCTGCTCAGGACTTCCATAATAATCAGGGTTCAGAAACACGGACCTGAAGTGGAACATCATCATGGTAGACAGGATAATCAAAGAACCGAAAGTGAGCTAGGCTTACTTGGGTGCACGAAGGGCTTTCTGGATCTCCTCACTCTTCAGGATCCTGCTCAGGTCTGTGTTGGTCATCTTGTGCATGGGCAAGCTGGGATAAACAAGGAATTCATCTTTCAAAGTTCTTGTATTAATTTATGAAAAAAGTTAAGCAACAAAGCTTTGATACACCATCTCAGAACTTCTTTACTATCACACAGTTTCAAAAACACGGACCTGAAGTGGAAGCTCATCACTGTGAAATCACCAACATGAATGTTAAAGCACCTCTGACATTTAGTTACTCACTTGTAGTCGACCTTCAGGGAAGCAGGTTTACGCCCGGTGCCGTACAGCTCATCAAGCTTGCGGAAAGCACCCTCAGTCCAGATGCAGAAGCGACCAACGTGACCTCCAGGGGCAAGCCTCAGGAGGTTCAGTTTGTTCACATTCTGCAGAGTGATGCCTTTATATAAACAGAACAATAATAACCATCACTCTCAGGTCAAAAGTCCTTATCAGAGAGCTATGTTAACTAATTTACCTATCCAAAAAATTAACCTCTGAGCCATTGGATGCATTTAACTACAGAATTATCCTCACTCCTGTCAAGTATTTCAGCGTTTCAGCCTTTGTCACTAAATTGTACCATTTTCATCCAAGTTTGCAAAAACCACAAAATATGACATTTCAACAACTAACACACCTGGGATGTTTCTGAAGGCTTTGGTGACACCAGCGTCTTGGTTGTAAATGATGCATGGCCCTCTGCGTTGGATACGTCTGCGATTTCTCATCTTACCCTTACCGGCACGCATGCGCTGAGAGGCGTAGACCTGGGGATTCAAAGTTCAAAATGTAACTCCAAAACACCGTAAAAACTAAACTGTTGTAGCTCTGCATTATTTGTTTTTTTTAATCTTTATTTTCAATAAGCTACATAAACACAGGACAAGACAATTATTATCCAAACATAACATTAAAAGAAATTACAGAAATAAAGAAACTAATAGCTCTGCATTGTTACAGTAAACCTTGGCAATCATCAGTGAAGAAAATATTTACAACACTGTGATCCTAAACACTTAAGAATCAGGTTTAAAACTTAGACTGTTTAAGAACTGAGAAAAAATTCCATAATTTGTGCAGCAAATGGTCAAAAGGGAGGCATGTAAGATTTCTCTACATCGGACAGGGCTGAATTGTCTGTTGTAATTCACTGTAAATTAAACACCAACTGATAAAGAAAAATATTCATTTGGTCATAAAAAGCCAAATTTTATGCTTTTTGGCCCATTAAATGCCTCTTCTATCAATGTACTGTAAAGTGATAATCATCATAACGTAAGCTACAAGCATTTAGTCAAAAAGAGGTTAAACTCAAATATGGGTAGAAATAAAGCATGGTAAAAGACATGTCTAAGTTGAAGTACTTTATAAAATTTAACACCACTTACTAGTAAAGTAAGATTTGTTATGGCATTAAGTTAAATATTCAAATTAATGATTTTTAAAAACTTTTAAAGGTCTGCAAGAACCATGCAATAACTGCAAAGGTAACTAATGCCTCAAGGTTTTGATACTTGACTTTCCATCGAAAAAAGAATCCCTGCATGTAATTTTACCAAAGGAGTTCAAGGTCAAGCCAAAAGATGATGTTGGTTAATAAATTCTGTAGATTACCTTCTTGATGTCATTCCAGGCTTTCAGCTTCTTCAGCAGCAGCACTGCCTCCTTTGTCTTCTTGTAGCCCTCAACTTTGTCTTCAACCACCAGTGGAACCTCAGGGATCTCCTCAATACGATGTCCTAAAGGACAATATTATTACATCAACCAACAATCTAAAACAAATAACTGATATCTGGCTGCCTTATGTTGCTCAGATTCTTGTATACATCAATACCCTGTGACAGCTAAGAGACAGCAGGCAACTGTCACTGTTCACAGGCTCAGACGCAAATTACACCATCATAGCAAGACAAGCCTTAATCATATTTCCCCCATATTTTTCCATTTTGCCTGTACAAAAGCATCCCTGGATCTTACCTTTGGACATCACAAGTGCAGGAATGGCAGAGGCAGCCACAGCAGAGCAGATGGCATAACGCTTCTGGGTTGTGTTGATCCTGCGGTGCCAGCGGCGCCAGGTTTTGGTGGGGGCAAACATGCGGCCACCACGACACATCTACACTTAAGTCAAGGATGTGTAACAACTCCTAAAGCATCTCGTTGACTAATTATCAATACCTGCTCAGACTCAAACGTTCGTCAGTCCACTGTGTCAGCATATGACAGCAGGCATTCTGTCACTGTTCACAGGGTCAGACGCAAATTACACCATCATGGCAAGCACCTGTTTCCGTTTTTATTTGCCATGGCCAATACAGCAATGCTAAAAAACGTGAAAATGTAGAGCTCAACTTTGATCGAAGGATACATTTCCAAAAGCACCCTGGCCAGAGCGGTGGGTACCACCACCTCTCACACGGGGGATACGAGCAACAGCTCTTCCTGTACCCCAGGACTCTGCACTGGTCTGGTGACCTGAAATAAACAATTACAGATCTTGAGTGCAAACAACACAGCAAGTAAAATAGCAAAACAAAAGTTATCACCTTACAAACATTTGAACTATTCTGCAATCTTAAACATGCCTGTTTCACAAAAGCTCTTTCACTTACCTGCCAGTTCACTGACTGCATAAGGCTGGCGGCTGTTCTTGCGCATGTTTGTGTGAACAAAATTCACAACATCAGGGCGAATTGGAGCCTTGAAAACAGCAGGCATGACAACATTTTTGCCTGAGGATTCGCCTTTCTCGGAATAAACCGAGATCAGGGGTCGGGCACAGGCCTGGAGAGCAAGAAATAAAATAATACGTTTCTAACAGATACACAACATCAAATATAAGAGGGCTATGTCAGATACAATGTGCAGTGGCTGTCAGAATGAACCGATCCTACAGATATTCGGTGTATAAAGGAAGTTGGTACTTGTATCATGTGCCGAGAGAAACAGATACCCATAGCCTACAATCCACTGTAATAAATAATCAAGTGCACATTACGCGTAGTTAATATAAAAGCAACACTGAAACCTCTTTCTCCCGTATTTGGACATATTCCTAGAGAAATCTGCGGCCCTGGCTAAACAAGAGGATGCTAACTTGACTTAGCAACCCAGGCTTAAAGGGATATTGTCCCCACTTTTTGGATGGCGATAACAAAATCACGGACCAAACACTCATGTTATAAGTTCCTCCAGCAAGCAAATGCAGAGGACATCTGACAGAAACATGTTAGACATTAAGAAATTATGTGACGTAAAATTGACAACCACACGTGTCACTGGGTAGAACTACAGGGGCAAAATGGCTCCTCGTGTTAGCTTCGCTAGCCGGGAGCATTTCGGCTCTATCAACAGCATCCCTAAGCTTTAATAACACAAAATACCAACTTCTTCGTAATGTTTAAATATCAAGACACGTCTCTCATATAATACAGCATATTCGAATTAAACTACAACTGTATTTTCTCACCATTTTTGGGTCTAAGTTTTCGGCTCGCCGGGAACCACGCTCCTCTCGCTATGGCGGCCACAGTAAAAAGGAAGTTGGTACTTCATCTCTAATGATTTATGCCTCCGCCTTCAGGACGATCACTTCCGCTAAAATAAATTTCGCCATATATTTTGGTGATGTGAAAACTGCATAACATTTATATTAAAATAACTGATATTTGATTTTGATCGTGCAACCAAATTATCATTATGAACAAAACCCACCCTTAAGACTTGTTTCTACAACTGGAACTATTTTTTGACGCCATGCTTGCGTAGTGCCAACAAGAAGGCCGAACTACTTTCTTTTAAATTTTTTTTTTATATATATGTAATAATCACACGTATATTCACATTATAGTTTCTGCTTTGTTAGATGTTTAAACACCTTCGGGATTTTTCGATTATTTTTGAATTTATGTAACGTGATGTAATGTAACTCTAAAGTGATCACCTCTGACCTCATGACGTCACCGCCTGAGCGAGCGCGCGAGTGTCAAAATATCAACAGCGGCCGTCAAACTTCACAGCAGTCTTATTAACGCGATTAACCTCTTTTGTCATTGCTCAGCGTTATTTCCTCTGTAGCGTGAAAGTTCTTGTATCATTAGGAAATGTGCTCGAAGGTGATACGTAGTGCTAAGGAGTTTTTTAGTACTCTTCGGTGAGTATGCATTTTAATACCCAACTTCAATGTATAGCTTCTGAGCTAACGTCTAGGACCACTTTAATGTTGATGTCCGTGGCTGTAGCGTTTTGCTAATAATTAGATAACTTCGATCATCACATTTAATCCGTCACACTTTACTTTTCATGTGTGCTTTGTGTTGTACCGTTTGTTTAGATCCTTCCAGGATGAGGAAAGCAATGATCCATGTATTTTTAAGGTAGTACTGTTCAAACGACATAAACGTCCTTTGCACCTGGTTGTATCTATGTGTTATCTTATAATGATGTCAATGCTGTATCTATAATGTTTCAGGAGGACCTTCAATTCTTGAAGATAAATGGAGACAAAATTCCTGTGCTGGATATGTTATGTGGCAACCGACCAGTCTTCATCTGTGAAAAAGCTGTGAGAAATACTCATGAATTATACATGGTGTAGACAAGTTTTAGGGTGTAATATGTAAATTAAATGTATGATCATGCAAATATCAACCCTTATGGTGTCTTCTCGGTCTTTACCAGAGGTAAAGGATTTTTCCATGCTTCTATTGTTTTTCAGTTGGGCATATTCAGCTGTACAGCTTAAAATTTGATAAGAAATAGCGTATTCCTCTCACCTTGCATTTTTGTGTTTTGCTATTTTGTGTTCCACAATCCTGTTTTTCATACAGGCTTTCTTAAACCTCTGTTTACCAGCCGTAATAGGACCATGTTTTTGTCCCTTTATTTTGCAGGTTCCAAAGATAAATGAATGTGATGATCAGCAAATGACTGAGACATCATCCTGCACTGATGATGGTGCTGATGTTGATGACACCAATCCACTTAAGACAGAAGTGGGACCGCAACCGCTCACAGTCATGAAAGCAAGGTGATTAGCAGTAAGAAGTTTAAGACCAACCAAATGAAGCCAGTACTATGCACATGACTGTATATTTATTGACTGTAGAAGAATATGAATGAAATGTGTTTTTTTTTTTTTTTTTTTTACTTTTTACAGGCAGTTGCTGTCTTGGTATACATTATCTCAAAATGCTAATGTGTCAGCTCTGGACAACAACCCTGCATTAATCCCTCTGTGGGTTCGGTGTGACATGTCTGATCCAGCTGGAACAACCTGGTTAGGAGCTGAAACAATCTGCACTGGCAGTAAAGTGTCTGGTGTGAAATTATACTCTGTGACCTGCAAAGGTATATATTTGCTGATAAAAGCCTTTTGTCTTATAAGATACCATCATAGTGTATCATGTTGTTTCTAAATACCTTCTTTGTGACTTTAATAAGGCTCAACTTCAGACAAAAGCTCCCTTGTAACCTTGGAAGAGCTTAAACAGGAGCACAAGAAAAGGCATTATCTCTCCTCAGTAAGTGAGTGTGCAACTTTTCATAGAAATCAGCGAGAGTGCATATGTAGTCTTTAATACTTTTACATGCTTTCAGGTGGCAATCAAGGGCAGTGCACGGTTCAGCTTGTTTGGCTCCACTGTTGTTGAAAACACCACCATTGAGTCACAGAGTAGTGTGACAGTGGATTTCAAATGGAGCCATGTGGAGAGTATCCTTGAGACTCCACCCCTGTCCTCCACAGCAAACCTGGTAGGCTTTACCTGCACTCAAAACATGCTCTGTGTTTGATGCAATCACTCAGTTTTTGTTTGTATAAAGAATGTAATCAAATGTGATCATATGATTTAAAATATAATACCTACACACTTGGTGCTTTGTTTTTGACTGCATTCTTCACATGCAGAACATTAAAATTGCCAGTGGGGACATGAGGAGTCCAATGTACGAGATGTACAGGGAGCTGGAGTTTCTCCAGGTTTGCATTCTTCAGTATTCTGAGAAAAATATTGTGAGATATTTGTATACTGATGAACAGCTAAATGTTTCAGATTCTTGTAATTTCAGACCCTCGCCGATGGTTTGAGAACTGGTGAAACTGAATGGATGGAACCTTTGGAAAGTACATCAGCTGTGAATCTGACCAAGGCCTTTATAGAAGGTACCGGCTCAGTTAAAGCAGTGGATCCTTGATATGATTTAGAGGAACAGGTATTATAGAAAGTTATTTCTTTGTTTATTCTCCATTCAGAGCTTCAAAACACTGCAAAGACACTACAGGAGCAGGCTGCAAAACCAGCAGAGGTATGATACCATTATAATCAAAGAACTTCACACATAAAAATTCATGTAAGAAAAAACACTGTAACGCTCATGCTCTTTCATTCTGTTTTTAAAGACCACAAAGCTAAAGACAGAGACAGAAACTCCCATTTACAACTCTCTCTTGGAACGAGGGGATTTGGATTTTGTGGAGCAGCTGTGGGTCCGGATGAGAAAGAGTTAGTTTAATCTCCTATAAAAATTCATTTTATTTAGTGTTGCAAACAGACTCTGACTGCCATGTTCCCTCCATTTGGTCATCCATCACAGGTGTTACTTCATACCAAGACATCGGAGACTGCCTGAAATTGGTCATTGAAGCTCTCAGATATGGCGATATCAAACCTTGGGTATGAAATAAAGCCACCTCTGAAAACTATTCTTTCCAGAGAAAGATCAAGGGTTGTAAACTGTTCTGCTTCCTCCAGATTCACAGAGACAGTAGCAGCTCCCTCAGTAAGCTCATCCTGCAGTCCTACCACCAGCAGATCGATCATGTGTCACTCACAGGTGTCGTCCCTGTCCACATGTTGCTAGAGATGGGTCTGGACAAGATGAGAAAGGATTACATTAACTACCTCATTGGTAACCTCAGACTTATTTTTTTTTTTATCTTAACATAACATCATATATTTAACCTCAATTCATATTAATTATTGAACACAGACTTCATCTAAATATTTACAGAGCCAGTCATGGTCAATATAATCTACTGTAAAATCTCTTTATTGTCAAAGTGAAACATATTACTAAAAAATCATGTCAATTAAACAAAAATATGCAATGGAAAATATAGGGCTGACACCTTTCATTAGACTGGTTGGATGGTTGTTTGGTATGCTCTCATCTGACCAAGATTCCTTTTCGTCTGTTGGTCACACAAACAGCAGGGCGTGCAGCTGACTGACAGATGCAGCAGGAGAGAGAGAGGAGCAATGCTGGGCAATACAGGCACACAAAGTGATGGAGAAAATGTTCTATTCTGATTTTACAGCCGTTGGGCTGTATATAACTTGGAAATAACAGGTCTTAAACTTGACACAAGCAGACAGAGAGCAAAGAGAGAAAAGACGATGTCTCGTCATAAAGTCAGAGCCAGCTGACTTTTCTCCCTTCACCTCAGTAAACAAACGCTGCATGCAGTCTGATATATAATCATAGATGACAGCGCCGGCTGGAACAAGTGATCCTTTTAAGAGTTATAGTTGTAAGTTAATATAGAAAATTGTCTGAGGATATTTTATCGGCTATGATGCCAAAAAGTTATTGCGCCGTGGACACAGAAATGATATGATTAAAGGTAGGTGCACGCTGATGGTCTCTGAGTCAGCTTTTATTCTAGTACAACAAAATGAGGATGAAAATCATCAACAATGCCTCATAAAGCTTGAAATGTTGATTTTTAAGATCATCCAGACTACCAGAGGGTGCAATGAGGAATTTGTTATGGATTGAGCTGTTTTTTTTCTTTTTTTTTTTTTTTTTTTTTTTTTACCTGAATGACCAATCAAGTCATCGGTGTGTGGGTGTAATTTTGGTCGACCAAGATTTTCTTTGGTTGGCTTCAGCCCTAGTAAAATAAGTGATTGCATAAATATTCACCCCATAGTTATTGTCCTCCAGGATTTTTCATTTTACCCTCTACCTTTACAAGCCATCCATTGCTGGCTGCTGAGAAGCATCCCCACAGCATGATGCTGCCACCACTGTGCTTTACAGTGGGGATAATGTGTTTGTTGTGATGTGCAGTGTTTGGTGTCAGCCCAAGTAAGGATCTTGTCTGATGTCCAAAAACCATCATTTTGGTCTCATCAGACCAAAGAACTTTCTTCCACGTGACCATGGAGTCTCCCTCATGCCTTTTGCAAACTCCCATAGAGCTTTGACTGGTGAAGAACTCGGGCATTGTTTTTTAGTTTAGTTCATTCAATTCAATCATAACACAACTCCAAACATTTTACACAGTATAGACATTTCAAACAAAATCAATAGTTATTTGTTGAGTAATGACTGAAAAGGCATAGGCAGAAGCAAACAGCTTCTAGAAGCATTGCTGGTAACATCTCAGCTGATGAGGCCTGTAATTCCTTCAGAGTAGCTATAGGTGTCTCACTAGTCTCCTTCTTGCACAGTCACTCAGTTTGTGAAGACGACCTGATCTAGGCAGATTTACACATGTTCCATATTCCTTCCATTTCTTGATGATGGATTTAACCTTTTCCAGAGGATGTTAAGGCCCTTGGATTTTTTTTGTATCCATCCCCTTGCTTATACTTTTCAATAACCTCTTCTCTGAGGTGTTTAGTGTTCTTTTGCCTTCACCGTGTAATGGTAGCCACAGGTGACACAGGTGTCTTAATACTACAATCCCTTGAGACACACTTATTGCAAACAGGTAATCCCCATTTCACTACTTGTGAGACTAATGGCACCAATTAGCTGGACCTCTGTTGATTTTGGTCAGTCCCTCAAAAGGGGTGGATATTATGCAATCACTTATTTTCCATTACATGTTTTTATTGATTGACATAACTTTGTAGAAATCTGTTTTCAGTTCGACATTAAGGTGAGCTTTTTTGTCTTTTTTTGGTTGAAAAAGCCAGATTATGTTGAACATAATTGATTTATAAAATCAACAAATGGGTGAAACATTCAAGGGGTGAGTACTTTCTATGTAACTATTTTCCCCTTTATCTTTTTTTCAGGTGAAGAATTGACAACTCTTAACCATTTGGTAAGCTTTTAAGTTGTTTTTTAATTAGTAACTATTTCCAACTGGCTGTTAAAAAATTCTGAGGGAATATTTGCCTCCACAGTGTTACTACCTGAGCACAGAGGTTGATCTGCAGGAGCAAGTGATCCGACTCAGAAAACTGCACCACCTGCTGGAAATAATTCTAACCTGCAGTACTTTCTTGGGATTGCCTTATGACCGGCTCTTCCTCCTTACACAGTAAATCCCTTTTGACTTTTATTTTAACAGATGTAGAAATACACCAAATGTACTTTCTTGACACCAAAGTGTATATTTCCTTTTTTTGCAGATCATGTTTGCAGCACTATAAAACCCACCCCTATGATGAGGAACATGAATTCAAACTGCCAATCAAACCGGCGCTGATCAGCCATTTCTACCAGAAGTAAGAAAATCAAAATCTTTGCATAACAACCGCTTCATTACTTTGAAAGAAAATAGTATGAGGACGTGATTGATTTGTCATTATTGTTTTATTTATTGTAATCTTTTGTATGGCAGAAGCAAATCAGCTATATTCACTGTGCATATGAGGCTGGTTATAGAGAAACACTGTATCCCGCTTTTCTGATGTATTTACAACAGTATTAAGAGAAGCTGTCTTATGATTAACTGCTTGGTATGTAGGGTAGCTTTTGTTTCAACTGTCATGTTTGTTTCTTTTCCAAAGAGAGCACCCTGTGTTGTGGGGCATTGAGGTGTCCAGTGGCAGTGGTTCCCGTGAAGTCAGGACATCTTTAGCACTCAGCGACAGACCGCTGGTCGATCATGTCATATTTGACACAGGTGATTTATGTGCATATCTCAAAAATGTACTGTCCTGTGTTAGTCTTTGGCCACAAGCAGATTTGTTGTCTCTTGCAGTGTTGACCAAAAATACCATAATCTTAGCTTTTTTATTAGAATATAACCAGAAATCAAAGGAAATGAATGTAAAGAAACTGAGAAATAAACATTATATGAAACAACCCCCACCCCCAATCTATGGGCTAAAACAAAAAAAGCATTGAAAGTGACTTCTCTTTACACATAGCATGTCTCTTACAGGTGAGCTGAGATTTAATACACTTACAGTATTGTGTATTACATCAGTATTGCTCAAGACGAAGTTGCATTTAACGTATTTCTTGTGTTACTGTTTTGTTTTTAGAATACCCAAATGAAACGGTGAATGGGGACAGTGAGGAGCCTGCTTTTTTCTCCACCATGGTGTGTTGTAGTCTCGTCAGCTTTGCATAAATATGTACACAAAGAAGAGTTGGACAACAAAGGAGGTGTTTATTGTCTTTTTTGGATATTGTCATCAGCATATGCATTTCTATTTTGCCAACAGAACAAACCTAATGGTCTGACTCTGGAGTGTACATGATCACTATCTGGTTTCCTATTCATATACAGTCGTTCTGTCAATATTTGAAATAGCTTTATGTTTACTGTTTATATGTTCTGTAACACTCAATAGATTTCCAATCTATTTTTTGCAACCTCCTAGTTAAAACATATTGAAGAAAACAAAGTACAGTAGATAACGAGGGCTGTTTTGCAATGGTATTATTCCACAGCAATATTTCAATGAAAAAAATCCAGCATGTTGCAGGGTCATCCACACTGTTTGACTGTCTGTTATTAAAGTCATTATAATAGGCTAATCCAATGTTTTACAGCAGAAAACTGTATGCACATCAAAATAAGGAAGTCAAAAATTCTCTTGGAAGTTCAGATCAAATATTGTACTTATGTTCACACATGATCTATTAAAGTAATAATTATGCATTTACATTATGAGTGTGTTGATAATTGTTTTGTAAACATGCACACTGTAAGAACTCCTTTCTAGTTCCGCCTTCGCAGCAGGAACATGAGGAAGATAGCGCTGAGCAGGATGGAGAGCGTGCACACAGTGGGAACAACGATCTCAGTTACCATCTCCATGTGGCTGGTCAGAGGGTCTGTGAAGCACACATACATCATTTTCTCACTGACGATAATATTTAGTCTAGACACTGCAGTTGAAGCAAGAAAAAAAATGCTCAAGCACAGCACTCAAAGGGTTAATATTGTTTCCTTTGATAAAATTATCCTTTATTTTATTTATAGTGATATTATGAGGGATTCCTTACCATGTATAAGTCTTAGAATATTGGCAGCAGTACTCCGCTGTTCCTCTAACAAAAAATAAAAAAGAAAGTACTCAGAGTTGATTAACGGCATTTTAACCCTTTGAGAACTGCATGCAGTTAGCGGGGAATATTTCAGAAAGCTGACATTATACAAAGCTCAGGCAAAAATCTAATCTTTTAACATATTTTTGGAGCTCTGTTTTTGAAATTAAAGCCAGATCCATTACAGACACTTTAGCTGCTGTTGTGCCATGTGGGCAAATTTGTCATCCTGCTTTTTGAAATACCCTGTGGGCATAGATGAGCTTCATGCTCACTGAGTTTGTATTAAGTCTGTTATGAAACAAAAAGCACTGCTCTAAGTTGCAAATTAGTCAGAAGCACATGAATAAAACTGAATAAGATGTTAGTTGCACACTGCACAAGGCATTACACGTTTTTTTCAAAGGCTTTACTCTGTTAGTGCTATTTGAAAACAGCAAAAGCAACAGCAAAAATTGGCGTTAAAGGCAGACATGTACCCTCAAGTTCTAAACTTCATCATGCACTGGCCAAACCTTTGCCATTTCTGCATGTTCCTGGGATTTTCTTCTAGCTGGAGGGGCAAACAAAGAAGATATCTCACTGTTAGAGATTTTCTTCATTAGGTTTTAATCTTAATTAGTCAACTACTGTTTTTTCATTGGTTTTCTGACGTGCTTCAAACACGGAAATATAAATTCAAGTCAAATTATAAATTTGGGTCTTGTTTGCCTTTTTTAACATCAGGTCAAAATCTTTATTTGTTTACCCCCGCTAGTTTTTAACATCTGATCATTGATTAGTATGATCAAGGATGTTGAAGACAGACTGACCTGCAGCAAGGAGCTGGTTGCTGGAAGAGCACGTCTCGATAGCCTTCCTCCTCCAGTTCTCAACCTGTGTGAGATTAAAATGCAATTATATTCACAAGTTATTTACTTTTAAACTAGAATTTCTATCTGGAAAGGAGAGTTTGGAAGTCAACATCTCATTGATCTGACCTCTCTCTGATTGGGGAATCCATTGGAGCTGATGATGCGTTTGTAAAACTGAACAGAAGCTTTTGGATATCGGGGCTTGTTTTTGTTCCTGAAGTCCACATAGTAAAGGCCAAACCTCTCAGAGAAGCCTTCATCCCACTCAAACTTGTCCAGCAGAGACCACGCAGTGTAGCCCTTGACGTTGACTCCATCTTTAATAGCTACAGAACAAACAAAAGAGTTTGGTTTCACTTACACTTCATCACAAAACAAACGAGACAGACAGCTGTTTTGATTTTTACAAGCTTATTCACCTTTCAGCATCTCATTGATGTAGTCCTTATAATACTGTATCCTCCAGTCATCACACAGCTCGGTGCACAACATCTTCTCAGAGACGCCATTCTCAGTCACATAAACCATCGGGTTCCCATATTGAGTCTAAATGGAGAATGAATCAATTTAATGAGCATGCAGTCAATTTAATTTAAGAAGAGTGCTAAGATCATCTTTGTCACCTTGACGAAATTGAGCAGACGTCTGAAGCCCCATGGCACAGAGTAGAGCCACTCAGAGCCAGGATCAGGCCACCGGGGGTCAACCAGCTCAGCCAAGTCACGGTCAGTGAAGTAGCTGCTGCTGCTGCGGCCTGACGGGTAGTTCTTTAGGGTGATGTAGCGGGTGGTGAAATGACCAATGCCGAGGAAGTCACAGGTGCCTTTGATGTAGCTCTTCTCTTGGGGGGAAAATGTTGGCAGGCGAGACGATCCGAGGCCTTGTTGGACACTTTTCCTTCCTGCAAATGCACCAAGTCAAGTTGGTGAACTCACCCTTCTCTAGTGTAACCTCAAGATTTACAGTTGAACTTACCGATGAAGTCTTTCATCACCTGAGGGTAGTCTCCATGAAAGATTGGTGTGGCAAACCAGCCCAGGTAGAACTGAACATATCTCTCAGCTGCTTCTATGTCCTTTTGGTTAGTGATATCTACCGGCTCTCCCCAGTCTCCAGACAGAGAGATCCCGACCATACCTGCCAGTGGAAACAGAAACTCTTATCACTAAGACAGCAGGCACCAATGCAAGAATATAAATGCTACTCTAGAGTTAAGCCTTGTTACCTTTTTGTTTTGCCCTCCACTGGGTATCATAAGTGTGCCAAACTCTGGCATGTGCCTGTAAAAAAAGGCGTTTTGAATATGAGTACACGAATAAGCATAGTTTTTTTTTAAAGAAGTATCCTTTTTAACAGTAGACATCAGTTATCTTGAATCTCTTCAATGGAAAATGGAACAAAGACTATTTTAGCTGGTTGCTGCTAATTATGCCATCTGACACCTATCCTGCAGCAGAGTTAACGTGCATTAAAAGTGACTAAGAAATAATCAATCCACCCGCTCATGTTCTTGTTTGCTTTTGTAGGTCATAAAGAGGCATCAGTTTTAATTTTAGTCTCTTTCATCACCAGCTAAGAGCACCTCACATGACCTTTAATCATTAAGTCTGATCACTGAATATAAATTAGTTTTCCTACCTTGATTATGTGATGAGCCGCTTTGTACGCCCCTGTTCCTTTCAGCCTAAGTCCAGGGGCATGTTCCCCTGTCTCATAGCCTTCAACAGCTACAGACTGGAGCAGAGAGCAGATCATGGCTTAATATTATGATTATAATACTTACAGTATAAGGATGAATCTTTTTATTTCAGATACATTGCCCAAAAAAAGTACTCGCCACTACTTTGGATGTTTTACCCTTTTATTGATTTTCTGAATAAATCATGGTCAATATAATTTGGCTTTTTTTGACAAAATTTACAAAATATCTGATATATGTCAAATTGAAAACAGATTTCTACAAAATAATGGCAATTTCACAAAAATATGTAAGTGACTGCATAAATATTCACCCCCTTTAAAGTAACTGACCTAATTCAACAGAGGTCCAGACAAAGTCTCACAATTGGGAAATGGGGATCACCTGAGGGCAGTGAATGTCTCAGTGAACTGCAGTATAGACATCTGTATCTGGAGGGTCCAGTCACTGGTTGATCCGTATTCCTGGCAACCATTACATCGTGAAGACAAAAGAACACCCCAAGCAACTCAGAGAAAAGGTTATTGAAGAGTATAAATCAGGAGATGGATGAAAAAAAATTCCAAGGCACCGAACACTCCATGAAGTTCAGTAAAATCCATCATCAAAAATGGAATTAGGCACATGTGTGAATCTGCCCACATCAGATCGTCCTCACAAACTAAGGCCACCAAGACACTGATGACCACTAAAGGAGTTACAACCTTCAGCAGCTGAGATGGGAGATACTCTTCATACGACAAATCTCAACTAGAGATCACCAACTCCAACTTAACTACATGGTCAGGTGGAAGAAAGTTCTTTGGTCTGAGACCAAATATGGTGCCTTTTGGCCATCAGACAACATGCTGTTTGACTGACACCAAACACTGCACATCACCACAAACACAGCAACCCTACTGTGAAGCATGGTGCTCGCAACATCATGCTGTGGGGATGTTGCTAAGCAGCCTGCTCTGGAAGGCTCACAAAGGTAAAGTAAAGGGTATATGATTACTGCAAAACATCGGAAAATCCTGGAGGGCAATCTTGCTCACTGTGCAAGAGCTGAGATTTATTTTCCAGGAAGACTATGACCAGAAGCATACATTGTTGTCAAAAAAGCCCAATTATATTGACCATGACTGATTTGTAAAATCAATTAAAGGGTAAATGTCGAAGGGGATTAATACTTTTTTATATGCAGTGTACATGATTGAATCTATGCCCATCTGTGTTTTAAAGGGACCTACCCATGGGTTGTTGAAAGTGATCCAGTACTTGACTTTGCTGCCAAATTTTTCAAAGCACAGGTTGGCATACTCATTGAAATAATTCACCATGCTTATATTTTGCCAACCACCATATTTTTCTTGTAATACCTGGAAATACAAGCATGCATTAACTCATTTTAGATGAATAGCAATAAAGTGCAAAATTAAGGAGTTATTGACATTTTCAAATGTTAACCTGTGGAAGATCCCAGTGATACAGGGTAACAATAGGAGTGATCTTATTCTCCAGCAGGTGGTCGATGAGTTCATCATAGTACTGTATTCCCTTCTCATTGATGTGGTCAGCTGCAAATGGTATAAAAGTGTAGATAGAGTGAAAAATATTTGAGACCATACTTCAGGTCCAAAAGGTCTGAATAAAAAGCAGTTACTCACATTTTACACCAGTGGGGATCAGTCTCGGCCAGGATATGGAAAAGCGGTAATGGTTAAGTTTCAGCTCCTTGATCAAAGAGACATCATCCTGAATAAAACAAACACAGTGAAGTGAAACACATTTTTTTCTACCTTTGTTCTCTCTTTACTACTCCTAAATCTCACTCTTGATCACACACCCTGAATTTGTGGTAGCCCTCACAGGATGAATCCCCAGTGTCATTTTGTTGTATTTTTCCTTTCTTATGACTGAACACGTCCCAGATGCTCAGTCCTTTTCCATCTTTGTCCCAGGCTCCTTCTGTTTGATAGGCTGAACCGCCGGCACCCCATGAAAATCCTGATGGAGACAACATTGTCAACAACTTTTTAACCTCTGGCTTAGATTAAAGACAGAATGACTAATTTTGTTTGTGTTTACCAGCTGGAAAAGTGCCATAATAGAAGGAGCCGTGGTCGTTCTTTGTCCAGTCGAAGTCCTCAGCCGAAGACAGACACAGCACCAACATAAGCACATGACACACACTGAGTGCACAGCGGGACAGCATGGTACTCCTGAGCCTGCAGCACAGTCACTGTCTGTTTCTGCTCCAGTCCCTCACTGACGTCTGTACACAGGTAGACAACATTCAGCACCTCTTAATTACAATAACACATCCCTATTACCCCCCTGAATCAGAACACAACAGATTTGAACAGAAAATTACTCAAATTTGTCACAGTAAAATGTCAGTGGAGCAGTATGAAAGCAGCAAATGTCAGACCACGGGGGGTCCCATATCCCTATTGCAGAGCCAAATTCCCCCCTTTCAAACTCAATGGGCTGTGAGTTTATCTTGCTGAGGCTGACAGATCCCATACAAACTGTGGTTTCACTTATGTAAGCAAAGTTAATGTCAGAGAGGATGATACATGTGCGAGGCACAATCACATGACTTTGGATGAACCCATCATCTCATATGGACAATATTTGAAAATCTAAGTTTTGATTAACCTCAATATGTTAAAAATACAGGTAAATATTTTTTTTATTCCTACATGGTTAAAGCGAATGTGAGGAGTTTTTTTTATCTTTTTATAAAACAGACTGAAATTATTACTGGTGCTCCTATGTGACCTATAAAAGCAAACCAGGCATTCAGCAAGAAGAGTTATTTTGATGGTTTGCATTGTACATAGGGGGCACCAACATTAATTCAATCTGAACAGACTCGCAACTTAATGAAAATATTCCTGTTGAAATAATTAATCCAGGCTTCAAAAGCATCTTATAACATCCTAGTCCTACAGTCTGATAAATTTGATGTTTTAGGTCATGAAAAGATTAAAAGTGTCATTTTATAATCAGATATACTTTAAGAGCTCGAATATTACATTTTATAAATGTTTTTTTAACTGAATCTACATTAATTGTTCTGTTAAATTTGTTTTACCTCACTTTTTTCCTTTTTTTTAAATTGTGCACTGTAATTTGCATGAAATTAGTGACCACCACTAAAATGATGTGTTTATTGTTACTCCATCTAGAATGGTAAATAAACAAAAAATGGTCTCTCTTACCTTACAGAGCATTCATTTGCAGTGGATGTGTGTCCTTAGCCAAATGTCCCATGTGAGTGGCAGCTCTCCTGGAACAGCAGACCATGTAGAAAGCTGCATATATCTATTGGACCAATCTCTATTGTACGCTCCACATGTAGCACCACCCTTCTCCAGAGCTGTCCCTGCTGTCAGTGTGAAAGCTGGCCTCATTGTGAGGCTCATCGTATTGTTTTATGTGTTTAGAAAATGCTGAATGGTTTGCTGGTGGAAAGTGTTTGCACTGCATTACACAGTGATGTGGGTCAGGTTGGGACAATTTTACACAAGTTATACCTTAACTACCTATTTTCAAAACTTATTCTACCTTTATTTAATCTCAATAAATCATCAAAGACATGCACTCATATCCACTGGCATTGATAAAACAATAAAGACAAATGGACAGAACAACAATAATTTACAGAAATTACATTTATTTATCTCATTGGATCCCTATTTGTTGTTACTGCAGCAACAGATATTCTTCCTGAGGTCTACACAAAAGAAAAAAAGACAAAATATACAAGATAAATTAAAAACCCAAGCATTAAATGAAATAAACATACAATAACAACAAACCAAGAGCCAAAACAGTTTATGGTGTCATGTGACATAGATGGTTGAACAGTTATTTATTTAGTAAGTATATCAACAGAAGAACACTATGCCCACAAGCACTTCATGGGCAGCATCATGCTCCAGCAGTTTTTCTTAGGCTGGAATAGGGGTTTTAGTGAAGGTGGAGGGAATTATGCACATGCAAATACCAGTTTTGGCACAAAACCTTCAGGTACCTGCTAGAGCGCTAAAGAAGGAAGGGTCAGGAACTTCCCCTTTTAGCGTGACAATGACCTACAAGATACGATAATGAGAACGCGTTCATGAGGATAAAACCACGTGGTTCACAGTTGCATCGAGTGTTATTATTAAAGGTTGGGTATTCAAGCAGAACTACTGTAAGTTTCCAGTAAGTGACGTCTTAACGTATGAACTTGAAATTGTTATTGAAATTGAACAAACCAGCAGCCAAATCTTTTTGTGCATTATCTGAGTTGTATGGGGAACACTGCGTGTCACATGCAAGTGTGTTCAAATGGTGAAAAAGATTTTTTGAAGGCAGAGAGGATGTCCAAGACAAGGAATTTTTTGTGTCAAAATTAACACTGGCGTCTACCATACTCCTGAAAAGATTCAACAAATTGAACAAATCAATTAAAATGATCAAACACTCAGACTAAGAGTGATAGCAGAAATGGTCTCCATCGATAAAGAGACAGTTCAGCACATTTTGCTTAAAAATTTTAACATGACCAAAGAGTGCCAAAGTTGTCCCAAATCTTTCGGCAAGGCAAGTTTAGAGAGACGGAAACCTACATTTTTTTTAGAAGGAATGTTTACATGTGAAGACACTTGGATCTTCCAATATGATCCTGAGACAAAACAGCAGTCAATGCATCAGGAAACACCATCGTCACCAAGGAAGAAGGAAGCAGGATGCAGCTGGTCTAACTTCAAGATCATGTAGATTTTTTTTTTTTATGTTAAGGGTATCATTTCGGAGGAGTGGGTTCCAGAAGGGTCAGAATCAACACTATTACAAACAGGTTCTAGAAAAACTGTGAGAAAAAGTCAGAAGCAAGGGACCACAGTTGTGGAAAAATGGTTTAATTCTTCATCAAAACAACGTGCCAGCTCACACTAAGCTCTCTGTGAAGCAGTTTCTGGTCCAAAAACAAATCACAGTGCTTAATCACCCTCCCTAGTCATCTGATCTAGCACTGTGTGACTTTTTCCTTTTTTCTAAAATCAAATCTACTCAAAGGAACATGTTTTTGAGTCAGTGTCAGAACTTAAGAACAGAGGTTCTGAGACAACTGGCTGAAGTAGTCCTACTGCACTGCGTTGATCAGTGGAAGACCTGAATGCAGCGGTGTGTTGATGCAGAAGGAGTATATTGAAGAAGAAAGACATAGAAAAATGATAAGTTCAGTGAAATTGTATTAAAGGATTATTCCTGTTTTTTTAATAGCCATATCTTGTATATCCTTGGCCCCTTTTTGAGCACTGCAGAGCCAGACGGGCAGCTGGTCAAGATGAGCTAGACCCTCTTTAGGCCTTGTTTCCAAGCATTGGAGCAGACTGTTGGAAAACAGTTTGTATTTTCTGTTAGGCAGTGGCATAACCCGGGTTAAAATGAAATTATGTAGGAAGATAGACTTCCAGTGAATACTTTAAAAAGTAGCTAGTGTCTTTCACAAGTAGCTGTTAAGGCCAACTAACTTCATCATTAAGGTTGCAATGTGTGGAAAAGCTGTCACTGGTGATAAACTGGGTCTGAGAAAACTTAATCTAATCTTATCTTCCTGCCTACATTTACATGTAAAACTGATCTGTGTTGGAAGGCGAGCAGGTAATTTACTTTTAAAAAAGGAATTAGGCAATCTATATGCAAAATGTTTTATTTTGTGCTTTTCATTTCTTACACAATTCACACATATCTTCAAATATGGCCCAGCCATAATGCTAATCCTCAAGATGCACAACATGTCTAGTTAACTATAAGCACCTATTAACACTGTGTTACAGCATTTTGGTGAGACTTCTCACAAAATTTAACACCAACATAAGTTTAAATTCTAACCAAGAGCCTTAAATCAGGCAAAGAAAGATACTAATAGCACCACACATCATTACACTGCGATTGTTGCTTCCTCTGTTCAAATAAATTAAATACTCCTATGTGAAAGTACAAAACAAGTCAACACAAAAACAGACATTATTTACAAAGGATTCTCATTAGAGGTGCAAATATTTAAGCCCCATGAACACTGAGAGCCTCAGTAATCATCCTCTGCATCCTCCTCAGGCACAAACTCCAGCTCATTGTCATCTTCTTCATCATCCTCTTCGTCTTCCTCCTCCTCATCTTCTTCTTCCTCCTCCTCTTCCATGTCATAATCTGCAGCAGCATTCAGTAGTAGTTTGGTTCGATTGATCTCGCTCTCATCATCAAGGTTTATGTGGACCTGAAACAATGAAAACAAACACTAAACAAATGAACACTTTTAAAGTAAATTCAAGTTATCTCGAATCTTATCATATCTTTATTGTATCAACAATATCTAAAATTAGAATATTTTATCAATTAAGTTAGATGCATCTGTGATGTAATTTAAACTACTTTAAAAAAACTGGTTCTGCCTTAGGAGTAGCTTTTATCAAGGAAAATAAAAAAATTCATAGCATTGACATAGATGGATTTCAGATTTGTGTGAGTTGTAGGCCGTAATCATTAACATCAATCAGCACATCAGAGTTTTTCTTTCAACAGGTGTCTTCCTCTGCCCAGTGAAAAAATCTCATCTATGATTCAGTAGTAAGGTGTGCTGGATGCCATCATTAAATTGATGTGACACAGCCATAATAGTAACTTATTTTTTAGGTTTATATGCTAACTACTAACATTGGTTCATGACACACAATTTGCTGATAGGTCAATGTTTTTCAGTGGCCAATACTGATGTAAAACCGATGCATCTGTACATTCCTAGTTTCTAAGCAAAAGGAAGTCATGAAAATGAAAGCAGCATTTAAACAATGTTAACAACTGTTAACAGGATTCAGGACACATGAAAAACAACATTACACAACAAACAAAGCCAACACAACAAACAGATAAACAGAAGTGATGAAAATCAAAGTAACATATTAAAAGCCTGCCTTTAAATGGTAAGTCTTAAGCAGTTATTGGTGCAGTCTTGGATATGTTTAGGGAGTGAGTTTTAGAGGGAGGGGTGGCTACAGAGAAGGCTCTGTCTCTCCAGGTTTGGTGCTTGGTTCTTAATGACAGAGAAAGAAGGTTGGTTTTAGAAGAATAAAGGCAATGGGAGTGAGTGTGATGATGTTGGACGTGAATGAGGTAGGAGGGTACCTAGTGATTGATGCCCTTGTGTGCAAGAGAAGGATTTCAACCTGGATGGGACAGGGAGTCAGTGGAGATTTTGAAAGACAGGGGTGATGTGGGTGAAGAGGTGTACTGCAGAGTTCAAAATGAGTTCTCAATAAACCTAGTCCTACTGAAGTCCTTAAGTGTTGATCTATCAAAAGTAATAAATTAAATTAAGTCATAACCCCCTCTCCATTCCAGTTTATCATCCTCTTATTTAAGTGAAATGAATGTGAATAAAGTCTCCATTTTTAGTTTCTTCTGAAGCAGAGAAATTAGCTCTAATCTTAAGTGTTCACTGGAGACACTTTTGGAAATTTATGATGTGTGAATAGCTGTCATTAGAGGCATTGGCCTGTTACCTGATCAGCTACAACAGATTTTTTTTCCACATAGGGCAAGAATGAAAAAACATCCTCAACTTACCCAAGTGGATAATTGAACAAATGAAAATTCTATCAGGGAATGCCATGATATTACAAATTGTTACAGCTGAGTGTATAGCAGTGTTAGTTTCGTCGACTAAAACTATGACTAAAAATGTTCATCAACAGCCTTTTTTTTCCATGACAAAAACTAGACTAAGACCAACAAAATTAGATCTGTGATTACTAAAACTGACAAAAAGTAAGTTTAGTTTTCGTCAAGATGACTAAAACTACACTAAAATGTAATTTAGTTTTTGTTGGACATTCAAAATCCGGGATCTTTCTCCACTGTGAGTAAATCTGCCAAAAAACAATGCAGCTGTATCCCTTCTGCCTTTCAGCTGTAGAAACCAGGGACCCCAGGTTTGGCAGGGTGCATTGAACACACTACCATGATTTGGTACCAGGTTTAGGCAAGAAAATAAATGCTTAGACTAAAAGTAAAGACCAAAAAGCGAGGACTTTTTATGGACTAAAACTAGACTAAAATTTTTTGAATTTACATCAACTAAAACTACACAAAAACTAAAAGGATAGAAATGAGTAAAATGTGACTAAAACTAAAATGAATTTCATTTAAAGACTAAAATTAACAAGACTACGTAAAAACCAAGTATGTGGCTGACCGCAACTATCTGGGATGCTTGTTGAAATGCCTGACTGAAATGTGTGTTCTGGCAGTGATTTTGTCATGATTGTTAGTAGTTTATGCGGCCATGTCACCTGTGGAGACCGTTATTACCTGCCCGTGGATCTCTTTTGTGTTTTCCTGTTTCCCTTTAATGACCACCCTCACTTGTTCTGACCACAGTGGATGTGTGTTCTCCTCATACCAGCTCTGCTTTATGCTGTCGAATATGCTGGCTTTAAACATTGCTCTCTGATGCTGCAGACTCCATGTTTGTACATGTGAATAGCCACGCTATTCATAGCCTGTGGCATCAATTAGTACTTTTCTCTCCAAACACATAACTTATCAGCCCCACACTGCTGTGTTATGCTCTGACAGCATAGGATCATCTGATTATGCCCTCTGATCGCTGTTTTTGGGGACACTTGCGGAGTCTGAATGCTTTAAAGTGAGGCTACGTTAGCCTAGCAGCGGCAGTCCGCTAGCTTCACCTATTACATTACTGAACATTTCTTTATCATTCTCCACTATATAGCTATTACTCCCCAGTTCATTGGTTTAGTTAGCTGGGTGTGGGTGTTATCTTCGAAATGAGCCGTTCTGATTGCTCTGATATGTCTTGGATTCTTCATTAGATGAGATCGTGTGGGGCGGGCTCCCCATTAACCCTTTGTGGTAGCCACAAGCTAACTCTTCATCAGCGTGTGCTCCAACAGTGGTCGAGGTCATAGAAAGCTATGCCGAATCAGACCGGGAGTGGAGAGAGAACATTTTTTCGGTCACAGGAAGCTTCCAGTGTTGCTCTCTGTACTTGTTTGGATTCAGACACATTGTCTGGTTCAGACAGAAGCTCCGCTGTGGCCCAGTCCGGTCTAATGAAAAGCCTGTTAGCCGTTAGCTGGGACACAACAACTCATTAGCTGTATATAACAACTAACCCGTCCCCCGTAACTGTCACTTTGTCATGTCAAAGCGGGGAGCAGAAGAGCGTCATCTTCATTCTCTTTCGCAGAAAGCTTTCCGTGTTGCTCTCAGTGATAGCTGTGATGCAGAAATGTGCTGTTCTGGCTAAGGCCAAGCTAACGTTCGGCTAGCAGCCACAAGCATTCACACAAGCTCCCTTTTCCCACTCAATTATCACATAGTCATGCCAAAGCAGCTCAGCAGAGGAGTAAAACCATCTTTACCAACATGAAAAGCTTATAGGGTTGTTTAATTCTTTGTCATACACAAATAACCGGGCCCAGTTCTGGTGAAACAGAGGCTAAAGCTATATGTGAGTATTTGGAGCAGTGGAGGCAGCCATTACAGGGCTTTCAGCATGAGTAAACCCCACCCATAGAGCAACTCTGTATGGATAAGCCATACATAAATGATGTTAACTCGAGCCTAGTTAGTGGAGGCAGACATTAGTGACAGCATTCAGTCCAAGCAAATGCAACTCTATAGTATACGGCTCATACTTATACAAAAGCATCACTCACTCAGTTACTTACCAACTGACAGACAGACAGACATACTCAGACACAGACATTACCATATGTAAGGCTGCCCTCAGCGGTCAGCCAAAAATAGCTGTCAAAATTAACACTGGCGTCTAGCATACATTTTCCCACCTGATGTTCTGTCTGAAAGGTTACTTACCTCCATTTCTGGGGACAGGTGTGGAGAGGCCCCTTCTTCTGTTTGAGCATTGATGATGGATTTCAAGGCACCTTCTTCAAACTGAAACACAAAGGGAGCACAAAAACAACACTTATACCACATGCCTCCCTCACAGATACGTAAAGCCAAGTAAATACAATGAAATCCCTCTATCCTAACCTTTAACCTGTTAAGCTGGTCTTGTAGCATGACTTTGATTTTCAGGAGAGTTTCCTCTTCCTTCTTCAACTCTTGCAGACGGCTGTGCATCTTTACTAGCGCTGCTGCAGTCAGACCTGAGGAGATCAGGAGTCAAAAAGGGGACAGGGATGGCTGTGCTTTAAACAAGTCAACATGGTTTTGATCAAAACTTGTGTTGGACAGCATGTAAAAATTCCGCTGGTACGCCATTTCATTTAGCCTGACAAGTTCATATCAAATGCTCAGCTATAATAATGAGTTAACAAGAACGATCACTGTAATCGACTCAATGAAAAACCTATAATTCCGTCTATTGTCAACCTTAACACCCAGTAACGAGCTGTTTGGCGTTTGGACTTAAAAAAAGACGATATAGATACTCACAACAAGCTTGAGAACGAGGATAAAATGTTGCTGCTAGCTTACAAACAGACAAAACAATATGGCTAAATAACCGTAATGTACACCCAAAATGATGATATGCCATCAAAATCTGTAACGTAAAGCCTGGGGTCTAGTTTTAGACGTTTACCTCTGTGATAAATTCCGGCTACAGCTCCATATCGGCGTAATAATGGAAAATACAACAGGTAGGGTGCGTCTGGCTGAGTTAATTTCTAATAAGGTTAAATTATCTGTTGTGCTACAGCTCATGCTACAGCTACATGCTAAAGTTTGTGTCCTGTGGTTTGCGGTAATTTCCGGGATCAGTGCCGGTTCAAGTACTGTAGGATATTCTATATTTTGTGTCGAATACGACAAATATCTCAGAAAATTGTGCAACCAGAGACCTAAATGCTTTAGTACAGGGTTTGCTGTGTTAAACAGAGACAGTGTCAGTATGAGAAATTGATTCGCTGCCCATTTTTTTCTGCAGCAAAGTAATTGAAAAAAATAAAAAATGTTTTGATTAAAATGCGAAATGGAATCGTGTAAAATTTCGATTAATTCAACGTTAATGCTTTGTGGTGAAATTATTTTCAAATGTAAAGTAATTGTCACACGGGTTACTCTAATATTTCTCTACTTATTTACGCAATATGAAGTGATTTCCAAAAACACGACACTTTTGGAGGCACTTAAAGCAGCATTGGCACAAGACGAATACTGACTTTGGCGGCATCTTGTGACGGTTAGTTGTTGGTGAAACGTCGTTGAGTGGGTCAAGTTAGGACGGTAAGAGAACAAAGAACCACATTTGTTTGCCATTTAAGTAAGACAATAAAAAAATACACCCAGCTACATTTCTTTTTCATAAGTCATGCTGTCCTTACTTAATATACTCGCTACACTATTGTCAGTTTGAACAGGTGCTACAGTGTCCACTGTGTGCAGTTGAGATAATGTTAACAGGTGATTATGTGTTAGCTATCCTAAATTAGCTAATTAACGTTGATCAATGCAGCTGAGCTAACGGTAGACCTTTTTAAATTTAACTTGTCGGTATTCCCTGCACTTAAAAAATAAGTTTTGAAGTGGCAGGTGTCAACTTTATGGCACTTCGAAGCCTAATTTGTAACAAATGTAGTTCTTGGTGTTAGTCTTCCTCATAAAACATAAGGGTCACACAACTGGAGGGCAAATAGGCTCTAAAAGCCAGGTCTGCTCGCTACGTTGCCATACCTTATGATTGGAGTGACTGAGCTAATATGCAAGGACAAGGTACAATGAAAGAAATCCTGCGCTGGAAAAATTGTTAGCGACCCAGGGTGAGCAACAATACCTTTTAATTTTTGCATTATGAAAGTAGGGTCTCGTTCAGAAACGCCGTTTGATTATTTTTCAATGGAGAACCCATTTTTAATGTTTACCAAAATTTCTGACCTGCTCCATGAACAAATCTTCTGCAGACTTGCCCGTAAGACATCCAAGTCAGCCCTAAATCCCTCCAAACCTAACTACACTGAAAATGAACAACGTGTGTGGATGAAGCATTTAGTGAAAGCTTAAATAAATCACAGATGGAAGTCATTGATGTGAACTAGATCTGACACAGTTCTTAATCAGTCTTCAAAAAATGTTAGAGGAGCCAGTTAGGTTCTTTATAGGATTCCTTGCCTACGTCCATCCAGATGTGTGCATTGATAATCACAGCGTGCATGTACGCCTGGAGACTAACAATGGAGCTCAACCAAAAGAAGGGAGAGGGTAATACCTTTCTCTGTTCACACAAATGAAAACTACTGTAATTTCTTGAATTAGATGGCTAAGGTCACACCGCATGCCTTAATGCTTAATTCTTATCTTTTGCTAGGTCTTATTTCTTTTCTTTGGTTGTTCACACTGCAGTCACATTCCAAAAAGTCAGATATGTGTCTGAGTTAGTACCACACATGAAAGTGGACTTAGTTTGGTATGAAAAGATCAGATTCAGTGTGACTTGTGCTGGCCATACTGTTTGAAAAAAATCAGACATGAGTCACATTAAATCTGAAAAATCAGATTCGGGCACTTTTACGAGCTGTAAAATTCTTGAAATTCTTGAAAACTAGTCAGTGCATCTTATCCTATTAAAAAAAAACACCTTAAAATGATGTGAAGACATTGTTATTACCTAATACATTTTTTGATGTTTGTGCTCTAGGTGAAGAGTTACAGCAGTAAGAGAGACCCCATGAAACACTCAGCAGAAAAGGCCTTCGGGTGTATTATGGCAGCTGACAAGAGGGAGTCTGTGTGTCTCTGCTACAGGTATGATATCAGATATTCCTAGGGGTATCATTAAACCGGATTTAAACACACACATTTATATATATATATATATTATATATATATATATAAAAATGTGTGTGTTTATGTGTATATATATACACATACACTTTAATAATAGGTACTTCATTTGTACCTGTACACAAATTAGATTTGCAAAAATTAGTTTTGCAGCTGGATACTGGCATCCATTATGACAAGTTTCAAAACATAAGTAACATATAAAACATATATTAGAGAGAATGATGACTATTAAAAACCTATTAAAACATTGAAAAAAAAAAAAAGGAGCTCAAGGCATTCAAGAGAAAAAAATATTAACCAATAAAGATCACAAATTATTAGACCAGAGTAAAATCAAGTTTGGGACTTGCATAATAAATGACATACAACAGAAAATAGGACCTCCCGTGCACAATCCAGGTACCCAGATACTGGCTGGTGTTTGCAGGAACATAGGTAACAGCAGGAAAGAAATAATTTGACCCCCACTGAAAAATGACTTGTCATGAACACTGCATTTCTTCTTTAGCCTCTTCAGGTTTTTCCAGGTCTTGATTCACAGGCTACATTTCGATTCACTGACGATTTATTAAATAACAGAATGATCCAATCCATGTTCGTCCTTCTGTACTTGTAACTTCCTTAGCATTATTAATCCCAATAACAGTACAAAACTAAATATCAAATTTTCCCAAGAAGCACAAATTTAAATGAACTTAAAGTCACAAGGAGATTTGGATAGACAGAGCTCTGTGTGTCTGCTAAGTACAGGAGAACAAGGGGTTAAAATAATACTGAAAACAGCCAAACTGAAACAGCTTCCTATTAGGGCTGCAGTAATAGGTTCTTTTCGTGGTCGAGTACTCTATTGATTCTTCTGATGATTAATCGAGTACTCTAATAAGAAATATTGCATTTTTTAATCAGTCACTTTTGCTTTTTTCAAGAGAAGTAGTACTAGACAAATGAGAAAAGAAGCTGGGTCCCTAAAATGAACTACTTCTATATTAAAAATTGATATTATTCTTTAAAGAAAATATCTTTTACAAAGTGCAAAGAAGTTCTGATGACAGTTTACATTTCTTAACGTTACAGGGAAAGGAAGTTAAATAATGACATTAGATTATCCCAGGGGATTTTGGGTGCTAACACTTTATTTCTTCTATTGTAGTTTATTTTTATTTTCCAATTTGTCATTAAAGTAAAGGGACACAATCATTTTAACATCCTCTACTTTATACATGCGTGTAATAGTTCACATTATAGCAACAATAAAGCTCCATCATTCACACAGCGGTCTGATGATGTCTGAAAGGTGAACCTTTAGATTAGAGGAGTATGGACGATTTTTCAAAGCATGTTCACTTTTAATTTTTGCGCATTTTTGTTTGTGAATTTATCCACCATGAAAATATGACCTTTTAAGACCATCCACTGACATGGAGAACACATTTTAAGGGATAAAGCTGCTTCTGTGACCTGTTGAATCCTGACTATATGATGATGAACTTTGACCTATTTAGTCTCAGTCAGTATCTGTGGCAATTGCGTGTTTCTATTTAATTGGTGTCAATTCATTATCAATATGTCTTATAAAATTATTTGGGATGCTGACACTTTTTGAAAAATATGCTGCAATCAAGATGTCAGTGCGCTGACTTAAATAATTTATAATTAAATCTATGATGTGTGCTCACGAAAGAAAGGGAGAGAGAGAGAGAGGCAGAGGGAAAGCCCCAAAACAGGACTTGAATTGTGACGCCTGATGGTGTTCCGTGAAACCGTCTGGCCAATAAACCAGAAGTTTATGAAATTCCCTTAAGTCTGCAGACACAAACTAAGCGCTGTCTCACTCCAGCGAGTCATGTAGGCAAGATCAACTTGGGGGTAGGTCCACCGGTGCCGGCATAGTGCCATATCTGCCAGGCAGTGGCTGCGTAAAAACGCAGGATGCATGCCTGTAAGCATCACTGCATCAACTTCTCTTCCTTCGTGATTTTCACGCCTCGTATCATGCATGTTGCGTTATAGTAACAGCGAAAACAAGTACATTGTGCCACACAAATAGCCGTCCGTGTGAAACACAGCTCGCCGTGTTTGCCTTGAGGAATTTTTTGACTCGAATCACCCGAATAATTCGAGGAATCGTTTCAGCCCTACTTTCTATACATTTTTTTCCTTTCATAATTCCTCTTAATGTGAGTATTCAGTCTATATGTCGCAAAAACATCATTTTCTTTCTCTGTGTATCTGACTGTTCTTGATTGTTTTCATTCTTGAATCAATACACTGGAGAGCAGCTGATCTCCTGCTCAGTGAAGTCCTCTCTGTTTAATATCATATCAGTGGGCTCAGATGTTTTGATTATGTCACCAAATCAATCACTCCTTTTCATGTCCAGCCACAAATTCTCTACTGGATCAAGGTCTGGTCTTTGACTCGCCCACTCCAGAACATTCACCATGTTGTCTTTAAACCGTTTCTGTGTAGCTTTCATTGCATGCTTTGGGTCATTGTCTTGCAGACTGAATGGGATTGTCCTCAGGGATTTTACTATATTTTGCTGCATTTATTTTACCCGCTACATTTACAAGCCTTCCCAGCCTTCCTGCTGAGAAGCAGCCCAACAGCATAATGCTGCCACCATTGTGCCTCACAGTGGGGATGGTGTACTTGCCAAACATAGCATCAGACCAAAGAACTGTCTTCCACCTGACCATGTTGTCTCCTAAATGCCACTGGCATACTCTAGTCCAGATTTAATATGAGTTTTCTTCCACAGTGGCTTTCTCTTTGCCACTCTTCCATAGAGCTTAGCGTGGTGGAGCACCTGGGCAACAGTTGTTATAGGCAGAGTCTCTCCCATCTCAACTGTTGACACTTGTAACTCTTTCAGAGTAGTCATAGGTGTCTTGGTAGCCTCACTTGTCTCCTTCCTGCACGATCATTCAGTTTGTGAGGACAGCCTGATCCAGGCAGATTTACATATGTGCCATATTTCTTCCACTTCTTGATGATGGTTGTTCAGTGCCTCGGATTTTTTTTTGTATTCACCCCCTGACTTGTACTTTTCAATAACATTTCCTCGGAGTTGCTTGGAGTGTTCTTTTGTCTTCATGGTGCAATGGTAGCAAGGAGTACTGATTAACCAGTCACTTCCAGACCTTCCAGACACAAACGTCTTTATACTACAATCACTTGAGACACATTCACCGCACTCAGGTGATCTCCATTTCACTAATTGTGAGACTACGAGCACCAATTGGCTGGATCTCTGTTGAATTAGGTCAGTCAGTAAATAGGATGAATATTTATGCAGTCACAAACACAAAGGTTATACAATGGATGAACAGTTTTTATTTGAGATGATAAAGGGCATCCACTTGGACAGTGTATCTCACATCCCCTTTTTATGCCCATGTGATCAAGACGGGTGAACCTGAAAAATCTGTTGGTGAAATGTGTTGTTTGCTCACCAAAAATTAATGATAGGGTCCTTTTAATTCTGTGTCGGATTATTTATTTCCTATTTATGAATAAATAGATATTTTGGGCCAAATATTACAGTTGTTACAATTGTGTTGAAAGAATATGCAAATACACTTTTCTTTCAAGAACTTTTTTAGAATATTGTTAAACACAATATGAAACTGAATCAAACAGGTTTGTACCTTTTAAAAAAAAGTACTTTTTAAAGACACTTTTGTGAAATCATGTTATTTCAATTGAACTCAGCCAGGCAGTTATGTTTCAGTATCTTTCACTGTTTCACTGCAGCAGAGAAAGACTTGAGATGAAAGTCAAGACTAGAATGATATTAAATTTGTGTTAGCCAACAAATAGATTAATTTGATGTTCATTTCATCAATGCACATATGCTGTGTCGTGGTGTTCGGCTGTGTACAAGAACATTATTGTAGTGAGAGCCAAGCACATCGGGATCCCTGGGAGGGTGAAACTGGAGCTGCGTGTCAGTGTACTTGAGACCTGAAGGATTTGCGGGTCAGACGAAAAGGTGCTTTGTGGCCTGCGCCCCACTATCCCAGCTGCCAGACCCCCAGCACAGACACGAGAGGCCCCCCTGTGGCATGAGGGTTTTACTTGGAGCTGGTTTCAGCAGCTCGAAGGTGGCTAATGCTGTACAGTTATCACTGTGCTCCTTGAGAGCCACAGTTGCTTTTTCCTTGTCATCACACAGACTCTGTTGCTGCTACATTGCAATTTCTCCCCAATCAAAGCCCTCCTTGGCAGCGCCTGAGCCCAGTGCTGAGGCTTGGTGGCAGCTGAGACTGGGGGCTCAGTAGCCCATGCGTGCCGCGGTGAGTGGTGGTCTACTATGCCTTTGCAGTGTTTGAAGGTGCTCCCACTGCCTGTGGAATGCAGTGCTGGGTGGATGAGGGGCCTCCCAAAAGGGAGAAGAGGAAAGGGGGCAGGGAGCACAGAGAAAAAGAGGGAGAGGAAGGGGGATGACCTTTGAATAGTGTCGTCAGGAAGTTATGACTCAATTTTCAGTCGTGGCTGTAAAACAGAGTAAGAGCATGGGAACAGAGGAGGGATGAAAGATGGAGACATAGAGAGGATGGAAGATGCTGATAGTGACTGTAAGGTGAGGCCCACAGAGATAAGACTGTAAAACAGCAGTGAGGGGCTTGGGGAGTCGGGTCCCTGTGGAATCATTGGGTTTCTTTGCAGTCATAGCTGAAGAAAACCAGATCCTGACCAGCACTGCTTCTGATTGGTTTCTGCTACAGGAACATGCATCAAGTCTAACAGAGCTGAAATCAGCTTCAGAGACAAACACTCTTGACAAATGTGATGCATTGTAAGTCAAGCCATTGACAGAAGGTAAAGGGACAAAGTGGGGGTGGCAGCTCCAGGATGTTCCCTCTTAGCATTATAGCGATGTGTACAGGAGCATTAAGGCGCCTACAGTATGAAAGGAAAGGACTCATGTGGAGATGCGGAGATGTGGAGAAGCCTTTGTTTCAAGGAACCCCCTCAACCTTTAGCTTTCCTGTCCTGAACTCCCACATAAACACTTTCATGTAAATTGGCACGCATGCACACAGCATGACAAATCTATAAGAGTACATTCATTGTAATCAGCACAATCTTCTGCACGTACACAGAGTCACAAAGGTATGGATGGATGCTGTGGTGGTGAATAAGTGGATGTGTATATATACTGATATGGATCCATGAATGCACATAATGTAGTTTAAAATATCCTTAAACACTCACACCCTTTACAGGCAGTAAACAGAGCAGAAGATGGATTATACTGTATACGTTCATACAGGCTTACATGTTAGAGGATCATTGCCTTAAGTATAATCTTGTACTTGCACCGATGCTGAATAATGATTTCCTTAAGTTCTTTACATATTAAAATCTTCTCACTTTATCAATCAGCTGCTTCATCCCAGTGGGCATGCTGTCACTGCATTACTGGAAATGACTGATAACAGTGTTAAACACCCGATTAACCACAGCAGAGGGCTATGATACACTGCGTTTTCTATCAGTCAACACTTGTATGTGGATTTCTATGTGTGAGTGTATGGCAACTAGGGATGTGCCACTGATGCTGTAATGCTGTCCACATTTGTTGAGTGAGTGTTATAAAAGTCAAGCACCCACACGTCCAACTGTAAAACCTGACCATTGATAGGGCCGCAACAAACGATTTCAATCATCGATTAATCGGATGATTATTTTCTCGGTTCATCGATGACTCGGAAGCTGTAAAATTAATATTAGAGTTTATATTTATTCTTAAAAGTTAAAGAAAACTTTTTTTTTTAGTTCTGTTAAATTGAATAACTTGAACATGCCACAGAATAAACACAGAAAACAACAAATGTTAGAAAAAACATAAACACTTTAAGATCAAACTAATGACAACAGCCTGGGGATATGATTTGAATGAAATACTCTTATAGTGGGATACTGCTTTTATTACACCCTCTTGAATTTATCTTATCCCAGAGGAGCTACAGGTAAGCCTTAGCCTTTTAAAGTTATTGATGTAATGACTCACTTAATGACTCACTTATTCAACAAGGTAGTGTTACCCTCACCCTGTGACTGCAGCTCACGCTTGTCCTTCCCCTCTGCTGTTGAAGTTTTACATTTAGAATGCAAAGTGAGGCAAACATCATGGATAACATGAACGCCTGACAGTCCATCGCTATCGTTTTTATCCAGTTTTGAATTGTAACAGGAACGATACTGAAGTTCCACTGAAGATTTTTCAACAAGCTATTTTTAGATTGCTAGCATCTCATCTCCATCATGAGCTATGGTTGATGATGAATATATCTACTCAATTTTCTGCTAAACATCAGGTTATAATCAGAGATTTGCTAAACTAAGCAAAAGTAAAGTTTATCAGCCATCTGTGTGTGATGTAAACAGCTCCGCGCCAGCAAGTGACGCCATAATCGCACGACACAACGAATTGATACATAGATTTGTTGCCAACACTTTTAATTATTGTTTTTTATCGATTTTATCAATTTATGGTTTCAGCCCTAATCACTGATGCTTTTAGCATTATATTATCTGAAGCACTTGTCTACCAGGAGTTGTTCTATACTCTATTCATATCAAGCTCAGGAAAAAAAGTGTTCCCATGTTCAGTTTTGATTTCAGTCTTCTTGTGTGGCTGTTATTTGGCTCCTTTAGTTACACTGATCCGTCCAGAGAGGTTAAAGTAGTTGCCGTGAAATTGGAAAGGATGTGCAGCATGTTGAGATCCTAGTGAAGTGAAAAAGCACAATGACAGAGCAGTGGAGGTCTGCGTCTCAAAACTATGTCAGATGCATGGAAAACTAAAAAGGGGCTGAAAGAGCAGGCGGATTGTGGATGTAATGTGATCCAATGAAACCACAATGAAAAAGGAGCATTGATTTAGGTAGGACTGAGTCAAGTAATTTCTTTATGTTGCACATGGGGAATACTTCAGATCCCGACATGAGTTTTGCTCCCTGATATGTTGTGGCGTCAGGGACTGGAGCTGAGGAGATTGCATCTGTCACAGCTGAAATTTATAAACTAATTGACCACCCGTACACGGCATTTTTGTTCCTCTGGCCTTTCTCTGTAGAGCCACAAACAAACCCAGAACTCAAGAACATCTCAAGCAAACCAGGCCCACTGACTGTAGTGTGATTAATTACATTTCCTTTTTCCTCTCTCCCTGACTCTCCCTCTGACTTTCTTCCTCACTAACTCTCTCTCTCCTTGGTGTTTTGGTTTGTAGTCCACCTCCCTTAGTACCCTAAGTTAAACATCATTCTAATGTCAGACCAGGCAGAAGGAAATCCAACTTGTTTTCCTTTTCTGCTGTCACTTTTTCTTTTCAAAATGATTCATTATTACTAAGTCCACAGGCTCATTTTTCTCCTTTAGAGGGCCTTTTCAATCTCAAATATCAGCCCGCCTGGCTTGAAAAACGTGGTGAAAGATGATTTGGCGAAAGGTGACTGTAAATGAAACCTGCTGACCCTATTCACTACAACTCAAACAAGTAAATTATGACAGGGTTGTAAAATAATGCTCAGTGCATGGCTAGCCAAAGAGACTCTGAGATGCTGATGCCATCATGCCAAAGACGAAGGTCAAACGAAGCACATGGTCAGATTACTCCCATAGGACCTGCTGGCTGTGTGATCATGACATCAGCTAGGTTACAGAGTGTAATAAGGTGTGTCTGCCTGGAACTGTGGATAATTTTTATTGAACTTTTGGCTGGTTAATTTGCAGAAAAGAATGCATTCTCTGACTTTTTTTGGCTGGTATCCCAGCTGAAGTTGGTCAGAGATGGAGCTCTCCTTTTCATTTCATCTAGAGAAAATACTGACAAAAGAGGGTTGGGCATTGCTCACGTTCCGTAAAGACTATCACAGGTACTTCAGTCCTGCCAACTCTTCTGAGGTCTTCTGACTGCACTGCCCCTATATTCACACATCACAGAAAGATATTCAGCTACATTCACTGCCATAGTGCTCTTTAGAGAACAGTGAGATTTTCTTGCCTATTCTTATCTCTCAAAAGGTTAGCGAAGAATTTTTGATTGATGCGTGTTAAATGA
This sequence comes from Cheilinus undulatus, assembly GCF_018320785.1. Lineage (NCBI taxonomy): Eukaryota > Metazoa > Chordata > Actinopteri > Labriformes > Labridae > Cheilinus > Cheilinus undulatus. Next base: position 22,728,388 of record NC_054873.1, on the reverse strand, counting down.
CAGGATAAGGCAGTGGGGATTAAGTATAGCTTAGCATAAACACTTTTTTAAGTAACTATACAGCTATGTAATGACTATTGATATATTGTAAGTTAGCCACAGGGGCACTAGTAGCCAAATGGTTGTGTCCATGCACCCCATCCAGTGTCTGACGTTAAGGTTTTTGCCTATTTGCCCTTCAGGGCAAGTGCTTCCCAAATCTACTTGCCCCATCTAAATTCCTACTTGCCCTGTCCAGGAGGTACTTTTTCTGGCTGTCAAGTGCATACATTTTGCTCACAACATACTTAGAACTAAAATCCATTGCCAGTCGACTGTGGAAAGCAATACACAACACTTCTTTCTTAAGAAAACTGTATTTATTAGCTATGTATTAGCCCACTGAAAATTATATTTAACTTTGTACAGATCAGTGCAATGTGAAAGCTGCACCAGGTTGTTTTCCAAAGAAATTTAAACTCAGGAATTTCATATTTACAACACTAATAAGGCAATTATACAAACTCAGAAATATTTTATTCGTAACTGATGAAACCAACTATTCTCAGAGGAAAATGAGGTCAGCAAAACAATGACACTAGAGAGGTGGTGCGGTCTGCTACATATGCACCAAGTATAAAATGGTGCTTTTCTTCTGTTTTTATTAAGTTTATTCATCATGAAATTGAAGAAATTTTGGTGACACGTGAAAATCAACCAATTAAGATTTTTCTTGTTTGATTAAAGATGTCTTCCCCAAAACTACATAGTGCCCCTTTAAAGTGCTATTTCACAGTTCCAGCCTGTAACTATAACAGTTAGACCAGTGGTACTCAACCTTATTCTACCAAAGAGCCACATTGTCTAAAAAAATACTTTAGCGAGAGCCACAATCCAAACTGGGCATGTAAGGTAGATACTAGATCAGTTAATCTGTAGTTGAAATGAAATAAAACAGTGGATTGGTGGATAATTATGAGGTTAAATGGGGGTATTGGGGCATTCACTGGAGTTCTGTGACTTTAGTAACATAAAAGAGATGCTTTCTAATTTTTTTCCACTCATTATTAATCTTTTAGTAAAAGGGGGAGGGGCCTCATATTGGTCTTTGCCCTGGGCCTCCAAATGACTAAAACCAGCCCTGCCTCACACCTGCTGCTCTCCAGACACATCGTAACACTCTGCCTCAGTTTGAAGCTTTGGTTTTATATTTCTGCTCTTTTGACAATATTTATGATCATTAGTGCATTAAAGTTCAAATAACACACCCACATTTGGACAAATTTCACTAGATATGACGTTATCTCCATGTGTGATCCGTGTGTGTTATGCTCGTTGATGACGCGTATCGGCATAATTGTCAAAAGATCTGTGTGTGAGAGAGCATCAGCAGGATGTGGCTGGAGAAAAAGTTTGAACGAGGAAATGGGAAGCTTCAGATTAAACACCACAGCACACCTCAATGAATGAGCAAACTGAAGAGACGCACCACCGACGGACTTCCTCTGCCCTCTTCTCTTACACACGCTCCTCCATCAAGCGCATCTGACGGTAATAAAATACGGATTTAAAATAATAAACGTTTAAATTTGGAAGTTAAAGCCTGTCTTCTTTATGTGGGTAACAGATTTATTGATGTGACCTACCATGAATCTTTACTGATGACAGTGTTTACCTTCATAAAGGTTTTTAGTTCAAGTTTGTGCAGGTGTCTGCACGTCAGCAGACACGTTCAGCCAATAGAGGCAGCAACACACTGCATCTGGCTACTCAGGGGCTTCGTAGAAACAGAAACGAGATAAGAAATTAATAAAATTAATGAATAGAAAAGCTCAGAGTCATGCTTGCCCATGAGTCAGAGACTCACCACGGAGACACACACACACACACACACACACACACACACACACACACACAACAGCACGGCTACCAGCGCAAATCCTGAGTTTTGTCCTATAAGGACATATTTTCGTCAGCTGTTCAGGACCTGGTTCGGGTTTGCAGCTTTAGACCATAAACACACCACAGCACACTGCAATATTTTTTTTTTATATGCTGTGGCAACTAAAGGAAGCAGCACGGCAAACGTGTGTCAACATATCAATCAAAGACATGCAGCCCAGTGACCAAAGTGTGTCTCACTATGGAATTGACAAGACCTCTACATCGATCAAACACACACTTAAGGCAGTCGGTAGCACTGAAATCTAGTGGGTGGCACTGGGCAGTAAACCAGTATCAATACTGTTAATTGTAAAAATTCTGCCACAGAATGGACTTCTGCATTGCCGTCATTACCAGTTTTTAAATGGGTTCGTTCAGCTGTAGAGCCCACTCAAGGCATGATGCAGCCATTAGCTAGCAAAGTAAAACGGCTTATTCTAAGTGCAGTCAGCAGGAAGTCTCTCTCCAGCAGTAAAAGCAGCCATGTAAGTAACTGAACGTCACTCACTTCTAATGCTGTATTTAACCTGTGACACAGTAAACAGGTTAAACCTGTGTTTTTCCTATCTTAGTTTAATCTCTGTAATAATAAGGACTGTTTGCGTTGCAGAGCCCATCAGTTGCTCGGTCTGGGTCTTTAACACAAGTTGTGTTGCCTTGGTTTGTTTTAAGCTCAGCGCTGCAGTGATTCTACTTAAACAACAGTTTGAAATGTGTTCAACTTCTGACTTGCTTAATAAGTACATGTTCAGCCCTAGAAGCGAGCTGTGACGTTAAACGAGATAGAGATGAATGAAGAGATGCAGCTGTAAACATTGCACTTGCAGAAGGTCGCCGGTGCCGCTGCAGAAACTTAGTTGAACAATGATAAAAACACTACTTCTGACAATTCCTTCACAATAAAAGTCTGTAGCTGTTTATATTTATTAGGGGCTTTTATTGTGAATGCCCCCAATTGGGAATAAGGTGTAGTTAACTGCAGCTTGCCTCACCTCAGCATTACAGAAGTGAATGCGAAACTATAGGAGAAGTAACACAATATGGAACATACAGAAATAAAAACAAAACAAAATAAAACATTTTTTTTCATGTTATACTCAGTCATGAATTCTTTATGCTGTCACAGGTTTCTGCAAATAATTGCAGCCTTTCTGTGTTGACGCAAACTCTTCTTGCAGTAAAAAGGTGCATTTTTGAGACCAAACTACAGCTTGCTCTTACCCAAGACGGAAATTCAGTAGGTCTTTGTTACATTTAATACATAAAATAAAAGAACAACATTCTTTTACTTTTTTGTCATTTGTGTGTTTTTTTTAAACAGGGGTAAGAAAAAATAGTTTAAAATCGTAAATCGATAAAAAAAAAAAAACGGGGATTAGATTTTTAGGCCATGTTGCCCAGGCCTATCCAAAATATATCTTAGCAGACAATATTTAAGGTTGCATCATAATATATGATTAACTCAAGAATATAAAATGTCCCTCAAAATGTAAATTGCAGGATTAATGAGATTATTAACTGTGATTAAATGTCATATTCACATGTATTCACACCACAGCATTTATTTATTTATTACCATTTTCTAACATTATCCAGATCCACATTGCTCTAATTAATCTATTACCTGAAACTTCACTCTCTGAAAAAAACCCTCACCTTGTGAATATTTGCACTAATTCATCTGTAACTAATTTAAATCACCAGAGTAAAATGTCTCACCTCATATGCATATTTACACTAATTAATCTACTCACAGTACTAACTACTAATTAAATCAAATTATCATAGTCAAAAGCTCTAAGTAATTAATCTATTCACTGTAACTCAAACACTTTAATAAGGTTCTCTGTGGTAAAATGTATCACCTAATATGTATATTTGCACTAATCAACTATCTTGGATTATCCTAGCTACCTCATGTAAGTCTGCCCACATCTTTGCATATTTTATACTTCTGTTTATTCTTCTGTTCATGTTCAGCATTCTTGCACCCTTTGCACATATTGCAACCATCAATGCGCACAGACTTGTATATACTTGAAAAAATACCTAACAAGAGCTTTTGTTTTCTGTCTAAGTTGTATTTATTTTAATGTTTAATTCCTGTACATTAAGAGCAAAATTCCTTGTTGCATTTAACCTGACATGCCCGTAAAGATGTCTGTCACATCTTTACGGGCCAATCAGAGCAACAAAACACGTGACGTCGTAGCCGCTACTGAGGTGCGTGTGCTCCGCTACTGAGGAATGAACTCAAGATAGAACAGCATACCGCGAAACAAGGTGACTATAGACATGTTAGTACCTGACTTTTGTCGTTTCTAAATAGAAAACAACTCAGTGCTGTTCTTTGTTCTTCTTTTAACAAAGAAATGTTGTCAAGTTCTGATAAAACTGGCACTTTAGCAGCATCCACGCTAATGTCCTCCGCCATAACTGCGCCAGCTTCTTGTTGCTGCTTGCTTATGTCTCGACTCCACCACGTCGAGAGTACTGCCCCTCGTCGCTGATTACATAGCTGTAGCTTTTTGTTTAATGGAAAAATTAAGGGAAGAGGATTCAAACTCTCTTACAAGTCAGAGTTAAAAATCAAAAACACCTAATTTCCAAAGCTGTATGATGATCTTCCGTTACAAGTTTAATTTTATGAAGTCTGTGTGTATGTAATGCAGTTAGCTGTGAGGATGATGGCCTCTGTTAATAGAAATATAAGCCAGAGCAGGCCTATTGGTTTGAGGAATGTGTGAACACAGTGACAAAACCATTTATTTACAGGCACTTCCACAGCAAGGTCTAGCACCCACGGCCCAAGTGCAACCCCAGGAAAGACACAGCTGCGTGTGAACCTTGTAGCGCCAGCCTCACTCACTTTGATCCCCCGACATGAGAGTGGGCCCTGATCTCCAGGAACACCACCCATCTTGTCTGATATTCTGAGTGCACAAACTGAGACATTCCAGACGTGCGAACTACCCGTGACAAATGATCACCCTTTGGGTTTTCAGCTTTTGCATGCTGTAGGCTTCTTGGCATGGTGAAGTGGATCTAGGGCAAAGAGTTTCCCTGCTCCACAGCTTCAGTAACTGGAGTAGCACCACAGATTGTGAATCGGTCTTGGTGTGGATTGTTTAGTTATAGAGAGCCTACAGGGTGGGACTTTGATTCTATATTGACCTATTTCAACACGGGGCAGCCTGCACCCAAAAACTGACAGGACTTTAGGGACTCGTGTCATTTAGTGGACTATTGACAGGATTAAGTCAACTTCAATAGCACAAATCTGAAGCACAACCAAAAAAAGCAGTTTTATTAGAGTTTCAAGTCACAATCCTTCCTGGTTAGTCATTGCATATTAGGGGGTGATGTTGGTTTTGATAGGTTTCCAACTCTACTTAAATTTCTTCTGTGGTTGCATGAAATATGTTATTTTTTATTCACAACTGGAATCTTGTGTTTTAAAAGGCGTTATAGAAGCCCATTGATGTCTCCATTTAATTAAACAGTCTTTGCACTGTGCCATAACTGATGTCATTCCACTGTTTCCCGTCATTTTCCAGCTTAGGCACTGCTCAACATTCCCTTCTCCAAAGTCCATCTAGTCAAACCTTGACATGATGGATTTTTTTCACACTTCATTTGTGGCATTCATCAAACTTCTATGGAGTCATGAAACTTTGGCCGACTTCTGCTTCAAAGAAATGCAACCACAGTGTGAGAAACGACAGACCCTCCTGGGACAAAGACATTTCTGCTATGAATTGATGACATATGGTTATACTGCATAGTTAGACTTAGTCATGTATAGTTTACCTCAAAAAGAAATCTCACATCAGCAGTACTGTTTGGAAAAAGACTCTTGAACATGTATTTTTAGAATATTGTATTGTCTCCTTGCAGTTTCTGGACCAGTTGCTGGTTTGCAGATGAACTCTCAGACAGTACATGCATGAGGTTTGCCTCCTCCCCTCTCATACTTCAGTCACACTGCAGTGCACATAAAGACTACTGCCAGAAGAAGCTGGCAATGTATAACAATTTGGACTTAACCTGTGCATGTGAAGAGTGTTTTGACTGCTTAATTTTTATGCCTGAATGTTTGAGCTACTGGTGGTGATAGTTGTCATACACTGCATCCAAGATATCACCTGATGCAAAACCAGGCCCACGTCTACCTCAGTATCCTTCATAAGTTTTCCACACTTAGAGAAGATTCAAATTCAATTAGGACAGTGTGATTTTCATTGATTGGTACTTGTTTAACAGTTTTTTTGTTTGCGGTATGAGTTGCAACATGAACTATGATGCATCACAGTTGTGTTTATGTTCTATATTTTGCATGTAATGAGCATATCTAGAGGTAGCAGTGTATGACTGTTTTCCCGTGGCTGGACTTTGTGGAAGTAGTCCTTCATACTGTGGGTTACATTGTGGGACCAGGGAGGAAGTGTTGTGGAAGGGCTGTGGGAGTGTTACTAGGCAACAGGGTGGGCAACTTGGCGTAATGAGTGCGGGGCTCAGGAGCTGTCTGCTCAGTGTTCCAGGTCCTGACAAGAACAGACAGCCTGGCCTGGGACGGCCTGCATGGAGCTGCCACCACGGCCACCTGCTCACAGCAATCATCACCAGCGCTCCAGCCAGCCACCGATACAGCATACAGACCCAATTAAGAGCCCTGCATGTCCCCCTCCAGCCAGCCATCACTAACACTCCTGCAAGTCTGACAAGGCTGCCTTTTTTCCCCTTAGCAAATCTCTAATTAACAGCGTTGGAAGTGGTGAGGCCGGGCTGTACAGAGCTGCTGAAAGGGGCTGGGACTCTGCTCGGGTAATCAGCTTAAATACAGGTTTATTTCCTGCCCCCTGTGCCTTGCTACTTCCAGCAGAGATTGCATTCTTTTATCTGTTTATCTCCAATTTCCTCTGACTTGTAACGTGTCTCGTAGACACACTGTCACCTCCACTTAAGGCCCGACTGACTGCTCTTGCGATCAGATGGTTTTAGAGTAGTGATCAGAGTTGGTTTTGGCAGGGCAAAGCTCTCAACAACATCTCTGTCTGTTCCATTACTGCATTACCACCTCCTCTCCCTTCACTCCTACCTTAGTGAAGGCCTCTGATCTTCACTGCAGAAACTCTGCTCAAGAGCTAAATGATCAGATATTCTCATATGGAAATACACTCTCAGTAGTTTATCCACTTAAAGATGTGTAAGTTAAGCATAATCAAATACAGAGTTGAGTTACAAAAAAAAAAGTATCTCGAAAGCCAGGGCATAATTTGTTTAAATGCATTAAAGGAAAAGAGAAAACTTTGTTGTGAAATGGCCTCATTACAAGAGCTGGATTAAGGGAGTTGTGTGATCCAGCCGAGAGCAGAGGAGGCAGAGGAATTTCCTTTCACTGTGGAGGTGTTATTGTTGGATCGTTGTGAACCGAGTTTGGATGAAATATCCTCTTCCCCAGGTTGGGATTGACTCTCGATACAGGAAAACCACTCTTGACCGAGTAATTACACCCAATTATCCTTCTTTAGCAGTTTGGACAAAGCTAAAATTGGATAATTTACTCTAAAATGACAGAAGAGATCAACCTGCTATAATTAAAAAAATACATTTTCATCAATGTATCTTAGACTTCAGATTGTGTCTATTCTGGCTTGTAAAGTTGAAAAGTTTCTGTCACAGAGACTTCCACTGATCAGATTTCTGTTTTGGTGCTTGGATGCTACATTTAATTTGAACAAAGATGCAGTTTTGCACCCTTGATGACACATTTGATAATTAATACACTCTTGACCAACCTACAAAGAAAAGTCTGGCAGCATTTTGTGGCTGTATTTTCTTTTCTTCTCCTCACCAAAGCTCTCCCTATAGAGAGGATTTTTTTTTTTGTAGATACAAATGTTTTTTCTTAGTATAGCTTATCACAATATTCTCAATAATAAATGATCAAAATGTTCCAAATGATTGTTTTTATTAGTCTATAGAATATAGTTCTTAGCTAGCTTTAAAAAACACAGGCATATCTCCTTTGTAATTTGTAAATGTGAATCTGTTCTTAAATGTTAGCACAGTGAACTTTTGACTTGTTTAGAGTTTTCACTCAATGCAAACTAGAAGAGCCTCCCCATCTACCTGTCTTAAACCATTTAAACTGCTTAGAAAGTATAGATGGATAGTTCAGAAGTAGAGCAGCAGAGGGTGCTATTCATCAGAAAGGGTGAACCCTCTATAGAATGTTTGTATACCTCAACAGATTCAAACAGCAGGCATGTGTTAGTATTTAAGTGTTCATGATTTTTTTCAGTTAAAAAGCTTTGGTTTCAAGACTTTTTCCCTCCAATTAATTAATTAATTAATTAAAAAAAACAATTACTGCAGGTGTTGCAAGCTCTAAAGCAATTTCATTGCATCATTGTATTGCTTTCTTAATATTGTGTTTTTGTCAGAGGTAGAATAAGTTCACAACTATTGTACTAAAGCAAAGGTACAGTTTTCCAGGTAAAAGTATTGGTCTATAAATCATCTCAAGTAAAAATAAGAAGTATTTCATTCAAATCTACTTAAAGTACTGAGCAGCTACTGAGGCGCTGACAGTAAAATATGATCTTACTTTATTAGCAATAGCAACAAGAGAATATGTCTCAAACCAGGCCAAACCAACACAAACACTTAAAAGAACTGTGGTATAAATAATATATATAAATTATATATATATATATATATATACAGTTATACAGTCATGGACAAAAGTATTGGCACCCCTGGAATTTTTCCCGAAAATACACCATTTCTTCCAGCAATGTGTGCAATTACAAGTGTTTTTGGTATACATGTGTTTATTGCCTTTATGTGCATTGGAACAACACAAAAAATCTGGATTTTGCTTGACAATCCTCTCAAGGCTGCAGTTATCCCATATGCTGGCGCACCTTTTCTTACCACACTTTTTCCTTCTACTCAAGTTTATATGAATATGCTTGGATACAGCACTCTGTGAACAACCAGCTTCTTTAGCAATGGCCTTTAGTGGCTTACCCTCCTCCTGGAGGGTGTCAATGACTGTCTTCTGGACATCTGTCAAGTCTGCAGTCTTCCTGAAGATTGTGTGGCCTGACTTACCCAGACTGAGAGACCATTTAAAGGCTCAGGAAACCTTTGCAGGTATTTTGAGTTAATTAGCTGATGAGGGTGTGACACCATGACTCCAATTTTAAACTTTTTCACAATATTCTAATTTTCTGAGACACTGAATTTTGGGTTTTCATTATCTGTAAGCCATAATCATCAACATTTCAAGAAATACAGGCTTGAAATATTTCACTCTATGTGTAATGAGTCTAAATAATATATGGGTTTGACTTTCTGAAATGAGTGACAAAAAATATTGAACTTTTTCATGTATACACAGGTATATCTCAAAAAATTAGATCGCCTCACTGCCTCATCTATCCACAGAGGCAGTGAGACTCACCATGCTGACAGGACAGACACTTGATGTGTCCTTGGTGAAGCTAATATTTTTAGCTTTAACGAGGAGCTTCTCTATGTGACTGGAAACTAAGTTTTGCAGTTCAGGTAAGGCTATAAGCGCCAGCTAGATATAACATAGCAGGGTTTTAAATGCATCATTAGCTCATGGAAGCCCGTATATTCCACCACGCTGAAAGGCTGATCATCAAGAGCTATAAATTCAATGATTTTCCTGTTCAGCTCCTTACCTTTGGGTGGTATAGGCAGTTGATGAGTCTTCCATGGCATGAAGTTTGTCATTCTTTGTCTTAAGAAAGTCCTTGTAGTGATCAGGGTGACGGTTTTTTATATGCAAAATTAAAATGGTGGTGTTAAAGGCGTGTTGTCGAGTCCTCCTCGCATTATATGTACTTTACAAGCGATGCAAACAGCTACTTTGCTGTCTTGTTTCCACACTTCAAACTTATCCCACACAGCCGATATGTTGAGTTTGTTGTTAGCGCATGTCCGGCATCATCGCGTGTGCTTAATTATGACGTCACGACGGCCATACAGATTGGCGTAAATTTTATTATCGGCCGATACTGATAATTAACTTTTTAAGCTATTATTAGCCGATACTGATATACTGCCAATAATATCGTGCATCCCTAATACAGTTAAAACTTTTGAAAATGTTAGATATTTTCCAATATCACAGCTACAGTTACTCTTAAAAATCTGTGGCAAGGTGGGTCACCACTGGCAAGAACAAAGCAGAGTCAACCTCATAGTAAGAAACAGAGGTGTCAAATTACTAAGTACAAATACTTCATTACCTTACTTAAGTAGAAATTGTGGGTATTTATACTTTACTGGAGTAGTTATTTTTCAGCCTACTTTTTACTTCTACTCCTTACATTTTGACGCAATTATCTGTACTTTCTACTCCTTACATTTTAAAAATAGCCTCGTTACTCCTATTTCATTTTAGCTTGTTTTCATTCCGGCTTGTCATCATTCATAAAAACACACCCAAAAAAAACCACCTTTCCAGATAAATTGCCCCATCCGGTTAAAGTGAATTTGATTGTGGTTGGATGAGAAGTATAAACATAATACCATTCCGACACCCTATTGGTTTGTATGCAATCCATTGCACCTATGCATGACACAAATCACATCACACTCCAGCAAGGAAATAGCAGACTGATGCTTGGATGAACATTTACATTCCAACAAAGGCTATTGATAGCATGCCTCTGAAGTTTGACTTTATGCACCTTTACAATACTTATAGGCAACTAGTAATCATATTTTCCGCTCCATAAAACACATGTTAATGCTCAGTACTACACATATATGATTCTTGAATGTATTTGCATTGTACTAAAATGCATTCATTTTCAATGGGCATAAATGCGGCTGAAACAGGTGCATCCCAAATTTTTCAACATTAACATTTTAATATAAGATTATAGTCATTATGGCCCTTAGAAAAGTGTTTTTTTGGGTAGGTGTGGTAGTGCACTACAGGCCCCTGTAGCGCAGCCTAAGTTTTTGTCTTTAATGGCATTTTTCCCCCCTTACATTACTTTTACTTTTATACTTTAAGTAGTTTTAAAACCAGTACTTTTAAACTTTTACTGGAGTAAAAAGCTTGAGTTGATACTTCAACTTCTACAGAAGTCTTTTTAAACCCTAGTATCTTCTACCTGAGTAATGGATGTGAATACTTTTGACACCTCTGGTAAGAAAATGCATACTGATGAAGAATACTATGCATCCTTTAGGAAAATCTGAAGTCACACTGTAGCTTAGTGGATAACTTTACTCATGGTGTAAATGTGTCTCACATCAGAAACTGCAATAATCCAACAAAAGCCTGACTAAAAGAACCCCAGTGGAGATCTGTGTACAAAAGGTAACATGCAGACACAATTAAATACATCTAAGAGGGGAACGGACCTAGATCAGTTGACTTTTTACTAAGCTGACTGAAACTGGTAGATCAGCACTGTCTGATAACTCTGACTCCTTAACTTAGAATGGAGATAAAATCACAGTTCTGGAGTTAAAATCACCTTTGAAATGTTTAACCTCGAGATTTCAACAATCCAGATTTTGGGATGTGATATAGAATCATTTCTTGCTATGTGCTACTGTGTAGTCAACAGTTGGAAAAAGGACAAGAGTATTATGCTCAAGTAAAAGTACAGTTACTCTAGCTAAAACTTACTTCAGTTGAAGTAAAAGCACTATATTTTAAAATTGACTTACACGAGTTAAGTAAATATTTGACTCTCTTTTAAGGCTGATATAGGCACTTGAGCAGCACCTGGATACACCCCACAGAAGAGACACAATGCAAACACGCTGCTTTCTGTTCCATCAAAACACACAAGCAGACCACAGGGGTTCACTCAGAAGTTCAGCTCATGTCTTCTTCATTTTGCTCACTGGTTCTTAGTTTTTTGTTCTTAATACTAATATTTTTTTTCTTTTTTTTTCTGTTTCTATGATGTTGGTGATTGAATCGGTTGTATTTAAAAAGGTAGGGGCTGTTTTTCTTAAGATCTAAACTGAGTTTTTAAAGACTGTGGAACCAAGTAGACCAAAACTTTTTTTTAGCTCTTACATGGGTGTGGGGCTTAAGAGGGGGGAGTAAACCTCACTCTCTACCTGCATGAGGTCATAGGCAGAAAAAGGGGAGGGTGTCAGTCACCACCTCCACCCCCCTGAGCACTGGTAGCCCCTCTGTGACTGATCGCTCTGAGCATACATGTTTTCTGTCGTGAACGATGAATTTGTAGTACCAAGCTCTCCAGTGGGAGAGGGCAGGGCTGATAGAGGGGGGGCTGTCTTTTCCCTGGCTGACCCTGGGCTGGCAGGGTCTGCACTGGTGAGCCTGGTCTCCAGAGCCTTCGTTTCACTTTGCCCCTCAATATCGCTCTTTCTCTGTGTGGGGCCGGGGCTGCTCTGGAAGAAATTTAAGCAGGGCTATGAGGGAAAGCTTCACAGAGCTTAGCACCTTCTTTAACATAGGTAAAATAAATGACTTCTCCTTAATGCTGTAATTGGTGGCAGTTTGATGATCCGGTATCACTGGTGTTCAGGACTGAAGCACCTTGTTATTTTACTTCAGCCTGGTGAAAGAGCCGGTCTGTACCTGTTGCCTCTGAGATTTCTTTTAAAAAGGAGGGAAAAATTCTTGGTAGCAACAGGTCTGCCAAGTCCTCTGAACTGTCTTTTTTCTATGAAGTCAAAGTAGAGAATTTGACATTTTAAGTAAAGCCTGGCTGCTCCTCAAAATCCTTGCCCCCTGGCTGGGATCTGTGTGAATTGTGAATCTGGCTTAAATATGGTTCAGCCTCTGCCCTCTTGCTTTCTCTCTCTCTCTCTCTCTTTTCAGGTGACTGCCAAGGCTGCTTCATAGTTGGTCTGTTTTTAAGGATTTTGCAAGCAAAACAACAACCAGGTTTGGACAGTGATATAACCTCAAAATACCTCCTCAATTTTGTTGCTCTCTACAATCCTGTCAGAATCAGTGTTTTCACAGCAGAAATGATCATTTTATTCTGTCTGAGCATGATTGCTCCCCCTCCGATTTACACCGATTTACCTTCACATTTGTGGTGTTATTGCATGCCCCAAGCACACGTACACATAAACACACTCCAATATATTAGCTGGTGGTATGTACTTAGTTGGCTTGCAAATCGTCCAAAAAGAAGAGAGGAGAGGAAGCAAACATGGCCATCACTTGTGTTGACATTTGTCCATGCCCCATGCTGATGATGGAATCCATCTTGCAGGCTACAATGGATGTTTATAATAATAATGTATGATTATTTTTAAGACAATAATAGCAACCCTCTTGTTACTTCCACATCTGTGCAACTCAGTAGATGAAATGGACCTGTGCTGTACAGAAACAACAGTTCTTAAAGAGAAAGGGGACATGTAGAATTGCTTTCACAACTCTATTTGCTGAAGAGTACCCTGTACTTGGGTATGATTGCACTCATATCTCCTGCAGACCATGGCTGAGTACACGTGAATTGGGCCTGAGACCAATTACTATTAAGTTGCCAGAGTACTGTACGCTTGTGTTCTCACTGTTGAATCAAATGGTCTTTTGGGTCAAGTGAACTCAGATCTGGACTCAGTTTCCTAATGTGAAACCACCCTCAGTCTTCTGTTGGTCTGCTGCACCAAAAGCCACATACTGCACAAAGGGACTCAATTAGGTTCTCACTAGGGCTGTCAAGAGATTAAAATTTTAAATTGCAATTCATCTCCCACCTTTCATAGTTAACTCAAGATTAATCACAAATAAATCATTTTTATATGTTCTCAATGCACTACACAATAATATTTCTCAAGCATGAAATATCTTAATCTGTAATATATCTCTTTAATATATCTCTTATCAACACATGATTGGACAACAATTCTTCATTTATAGAATTTTTTTTTCATGGTAACAACCCAAGTTCCAGACGATGTCTAAAAAATTATCCAGATTAATCTCAAAGACACTGAATGCTCCAAAAACATGCTGAGAGCATAACATGGTAAATTCAAGCCCAACAAGACAGGGATACCAACCTTAATGTAACATTACTGAATAATACCACAATTTATTGCCCAACTTCAAACTTCTATAACTTATCTCCTCTGTCGTTCTCAGCAGCTTAACACAACAATGGTTCTCATGCATCACACATGTATATAAAGTACATCATGGTCAGTTAAGTTTTTAAAAGATCATTCCCTGATTATTCACACTTAAAGCACATTATTTCAACCTCACATGGGGGGGGGGGGGGTGTAAATGCTCACAGAAACATCCCTTTCCACAATGAGGGCTCAAAAGAGGATGAGACAAAAAGAGATAATAAATACAGTTACAGAATTACACTACAGCTTACTGGGAGGAGACAGTTTCCAGTGAGAACATACATGAAGACAAATAGCCTTTTAGTATTTTACTTACAATAATGGCTCTCAAGGAAGGTGCAGCCGTTGGATGCGAAATCATTTCCAGCAGAACCCCATCTTCCATGTTGTATGAGTGTCTCAGTTGTAAACAATCCAAGCATGGCCTGGCTTGGCAGGAGGAGCGGCTCTCTGCATTGGTGGTCTGCTTGGCAAGCAACTGGTACGTGGTATTTAAGACTCTATGAACTCTGGGTAACTCTGTTCACGTCCACAGTAAGTGCAGATAACTTAAGTCTTATCTGGCATGATCTTAGAGCTGGCTTGCCATTCAAAAGCCTCTGTCCTTTATCAATTTCTGCTTGCTTGCACCTCATAATATGGCAACGCTTCCTGATCTCCCAGACTACAGGATGAATCAAGGGTCAAACAGAACACCCATGTGTTAATCGTGCAACAACAAAAGAGGAGTTAAAATGAATTTAAATTAATGCGTTATTAACCAGTTTACTTCAGTTTTTAGCTTCACTGATCAATTTGACTCACCTGTGAGACAATGTCAAACTCATGTGTTTTCCCCCTCTGACAATGTGTAAAACTGTGTAAATGAACTAAATTAATGACTACTGCAAAGAGGCTGCGGCTAAACAGGGTAAATAACTTTCTGTGGAAAAGAGCAAGATGCATACTGTTCAAGTATTTGGTTGAAATAAGACATCTGTTGGGCACGCAGATGGTCTAGCGGCCTAAGGCGCAACCAACGTACGCAGGTTTGAATCTGGCCTGTGGCCCTTTGTTGCATGTCTCTCCCCATTCTCTCATCCCGTTTCCAACTCTATCCACTGTCCTCCACGATCAAAATAAAGGCATGAAAAGGCCAAAAATAAAACTTAAAAAAAAGACATTTGCCTCATGTTCAGTTAAGGTTCAGATTGCAGTCTGATCAATATAAGCTCTCCTCTTAATTAAGCTCTTCTCTGTGTGCATATGAAACACTACAGCAGTGGTTCCAAAAGTGGGCCGTGGGTTACCCCAGGTTACCCCATGACCTTGCATCACAGACATCATAAAAAGACTTAAAAGACACTTAAAAGTGCTTGGATAAGGACCAGGTTGCTGTTTTTGTTAGATTTGGACTTTTAGTTTGTTATGAAATTATAAAGACCAAGATAAAATCTTTAATTTTGTTGTGACCTACTTTTCGTTTGTATTTACGCACAACATGTGCTTATGTTCTGGGGAGTGTTACTTAAATGGCAAGCACTTTAAACTCATTACGTTCTCTTGAGAGATTTATTGATTATATATGTTCAGAATCGTTGTTTATTGCATTTTGATATGTTCTTTACTTTAAAGGGTTTTCTATTTTCCTTAAACCCCCCCCCCCCTGTGTGTTTTTAACACTAGCTTGAGAAAAGTTAAGTGTTAGAACTTCACACAGAACATCAGAAAAATGGGATTGGGATGGGATCCCAGCTGTAATAGCCACTGTACGCTGGAATGACCATGATGCAAAAAAATGTCAACTTGCAAGGAATTTTGTCATTGCAGGTACTGTGTGACTCCTTCTCGAGGCTGGCTACAAATCTGCTCTGAGTTCCTCCAACAGCTCCAAAATGGCAAGGCTGGATAGGCGATATGTTTTAATGACTGTTTCCTCATTCATTCTAAAAATGTTCACAAGAGGGTGAAAAATGCATTCTCTGCGTCTTCTTTCATCGTTTCTTGTTTCCTTCTTGCCACAATAACCGCAACCATGTGTGCGCAAACACGCATACAAACGGTTTGCACCTCCCTTCGAGACGTGTTAAATATAGACGCAGTTTCTATGAGCAAAATTTCTTTCAGGTTTGATAAATCTCTTTGCGTGCGCTTAAATAATAAATTTACATTGTCTCCTCCCAGTACACGCACAATTGCGTTTAAACGCCCCATATTGCATATTCATTGCAGTGAACATACTAACTGGATGCAGCCGCACTATTTTGCACCTTTGAAAGACACGACCCTTAGCACGCACTGTTAGTAAATCAGTTTGTACATTTTTTTGTGTGTGCGATGAGTTTGCACACGTTTTTATACACGCAGACCTTTAGTAGATCCGGCCCATAAGCAGGAGTTTTAACATTTATTTGCTCCTCATAAACATCTGATAATGGAAAATTAACCAAAAAATATTTTAACACAGCACAGAGCTCTGGCTCACAGTGGCAACACAGAGACACACACAGCTGGAGTGCACACAAACAGAGCTGACGCACTGATCTTCTGTGGTCAGAGAGGAGCTTTAAGGCAAGAGGAGAAAGTTCAGGTCTGTGATTATCCTCCAGTATCCTCAAATGTTTGCCCTCAACAGATTGATGCTTGAAGGCTACACTACCAACATGTTAGCGTTCGTTTCAGAGTAGGTGTGTGCGAGAGCGTTGCGTTTGTGTGTGTCATTGTTATGCAGCATGAAAGAAGATGAGGATGAGAGGAAGCCAGCTGCTGCTGCTGCTGTTGCTGTGTTAAAGACACACAGGTGGTTTAAGGGAAAGGGATGATAGGGGTAAAGAGTGACGGGAACAAGAGATCATGATGGAAAAATTAAAAACAGAACATTGTGCACCAGCCCCAAATTATGAGTTCAAGTTGAGTCTTAAGTCTTTTGCATACAAGTCCAAATCAAGTCTCAAGACACTGATGTGTGTCCAAATCGTGGACTCGAGTCCCCATCTCCGAAAAGGAAACAGCAACAAACAAAGTTAAACTAGTCATTTCAGATCAGTTTCCCACTTCAGCAGTTGAAACGTTGTTGTCAAAAGACAACATATTGTGCCAACTGTAGCTTGTCTAATTATCAGCAATTAGAATAAAGCAACAGCCATAAACTTGTTTGGATTAAAAATTTCCATTCAGCTCTTCTGGTCAGGACTGGTTTCTTTAATATAACTTTGGAAGGTTGAAGAAGGTCTGTAGAAGACCAGCATTCACTAAAGGCCAGCTCAGTCTACACAAATTCAGCCAGATTTAAGCCCAACTGCAACGTTGAAGCTCATTGTCAAAACTCTGGCCCGATTTAGAGCGCCAGGACCGACAAACGGTCTTGTAGTGTGACATAATTAACGGTTCGTCCAAGACACCCCACGACCACGATTCAACAAGACCAACATGTCAGAAATTTACATCATCATCTAGTTTGACATCCTGACGTTAACAACGTGAACCCTGACGTCTAACAACAGGAGAACATTTGCTCATTATCTTTGCATCATCATTTACAAGATTTACTACTTTTATCCCCTTTCATTCCCTAAAATTAATGTGTACATTTTATTTTATTTTATTTACATTATCACATGCATATCTTAAAGGTGCATTGTGTAGAATTTGGAATTTTAGCGACATCTAGCGTTCAGATTTTAGAATGAGCCGATCTGTTACCAAAACATCACATCACTAAGTGACGAGAGCCTGTGAAGACCAAAAAGGATCGTGAGCCGGACATCATTTACAGCAGTGACGAGGTGAGGGTTTATTCATTCATTTTTCTAACCATTATTTTTTATAGATTATAGGTCAGTCTTCTTCTCCACCTGCCTTCCAGGTGACTTTCAGGACCGGCGGGCAGGTTCGTATTTAAAAATCACGTTTTGCTCTTTCTGTCCCCAAAACGTTGCTGTAGACAACATGGTGGTTCGTTACATCAGCCTCCGTGAGGGCGACCCACGGTAATGTATATTTAAAAAGCTTTTTTCTAATCTTGTAAAAAGAAAACGAAAGTTTAAAGGGGATGATTGTGCACTTATTTTAACATACTTCACATAAATATATAAACATTATATCCCATATACACCATTTTTGTCCAGCGAAATGCAGCCAAATTCTACACACTGTTCCTTTAAGTTCTATCTGAAGAAGAGCCAGTCCATATTTCCTCCTTTTGATACATCCATCACTGTTATCCATAATCCAAACCACAGTTGTTTCTAATTTTACTTTTTTTACGAGCAAAAGACCGCTACAATCAAATCGAGTGCTTCTGCTGCAGAGTGATTGACACTCTTTGGCCCGCCCCCTGACAACCTGTGAACTCGTACTCAGTCATGGAGACGGTGGTGAAGTCAGCATACGGTGAGCGGTCCGGATCACTCTTGTACCAATCAGTGACGAGGGGCAGTACTTTCGGGCACGGCAGAGTCGTGACGTAAGCAAGCAGCAACAAGAGGCTGGTGCAATTATGGCAGAAGAGATTAGTGTGGATGCTGCTAAAGTGCCAGTTTTATCAGAACTTGACAACATTTCTTCATTAAAAGAACAAAAAACAGCATTGAGTTGTTTTCTTTTCAAAAACGACAAAAGTTGTGTATTGACATGTCTACAGTCACCATGGTTTGCGTTATGCAGTTCTTTATGATGTTTACTCCTTCGATAGGGGCGAAGGGTGCAGCTCGTTAGTAATTATGTCACGTTTTGTTGCTCTGATCGGCCTGTAAAGATGTGACAGACAGAACGTTCAGCCAATCACCCTCCAAAATGCTGTCTCTGAGTGGCTAGGTAAAAAATAAAGCATTTAAAAAATTTTCAATATAGCGTGTGTTTGAGTCAACATTGTTTCTTGGCCTATTTTTACCTAAAACTCTGTAAAAGACACTGAGAAACTCATTTGTTGTTGTTACACTGTACAGCCTAGCTTTCCTGCTAATGTGAGTCCTTCTGAAAGGGGCCACACTCTGAAAACACTGGAGGCTATTACCACTACCATTGCCAAGTACCGCATAGGACCCAGGTGCCAGTTTAGCTCAGTGGGCAGAGCAGGTGCCCATATACAGAGGCTCTAGTCCTCAAGGCACCAGTTGCGTGAGTGATTCGCTGTATCAGTGCAGTTTGATGCATATCTTCCCCTGGTCTCTCCCCCAATATTTCCTGTCTCTTTTCAGCCATCCTATCCGAACAAAAAGGAAAAAAGCCCAAAAATCTTGGGAAAAAAAAAGCCATCAATTGCCATTCAAGATCTACTTGTGTCATTTTCATTTTTGTTATTTGTCCTCTGTGAGCTGCCCACTTTGTCATCCCACAAACATTATATTATTTGTATTGTATAAGGAGGTCACAGAAAAGTTAGGAAAGTTTTAGTCACAGCCAGGGTTTTTACTTTAGAAACCACAACCACATTGTTTTGTTACTTAGTTTGCTTTTTGCAAGTTGTTCTTTAGCAATTGACAGTGTGAGGTAAAACCTTTATATGTGAAGTAAAGGGCAGTGGATAGCGGTCGGGTGGTGTCAGTTTGTTATTGTACTGCATGCCTCATGGCTGCAGCATGTCACTTTCCATCACTTTCCCAGGTTAGACCTGTGTAAGGCTGTAGGCTGGCCTGCTGTTTACAATACCTCCCATTCAGCCTGCTGCTCCTCAATGAAATTTCTATTTTTAGAGTCCACTGGCGTGCAGAGAGTCATCTGCTTGTTCTGAATGAGGTCTGGTGGTTTTGACAAGGTTAGCTGGATTAAAGCTGGGTGGGGGTGGGGGGTGGGGGGGGGCTGAAGGACAGGTCACAGGGGCTTGTTGGGGTGAGAAGGCCACCAGGAGAAGACTGGCTGCCTTTATTGTATGTGATGGGCAGTGTCAGCAAACTATTTGGTTAAATAGTGGGCATGTGATGAAGCTGAGTAAGACAAACATTTACTCAAAACCAAACTCTAGTTTTATCCCTTTAATGTGGCATATATATGTCCGCCTTTTTCCTTCACTGACACCAAGTGTGCACAGATTTCTGCCCTTATGATGGGAAGTCACCATAAAGTTTAGGCTGTTGTAAGCAGTCAGAAGTGTTATGTACTTTAATGTAATAATTTTGTCAACAGTGGCCTCTCCAGCCCCACCTAATCACCTAGCCAATAGCTAACTGAGTAAGAGTTTCTCTCATCAGAGGTCAGCTTCTGTAACAGTGAGTTCCTGAAAAATATTTTTGACTGAATACAAATGTTTTTGACTGACGCAGTGTTCATTGTACCTCAGGACCTTTTGGCTAATGTCACTGTTGTGTTAAGAAGTGTTGTCTGTAGATTTCAACATGGCAAAATAGGATGGAAAAGATGATAATTTCCTTAATGCTTGCAAAGTTTTTTCCGCCCCTGTGTCTTTGTTTTGATTCCTTGGTGTGGGATGGTGTTTCCCACACTGTGGTGCAGCCAACTTGTCCTGCTCCATTGTGCTGCTGGCCTTTCTTTGAACCTGTGCAGCTATAAACATGGCTAAGTGCTTTCCATCAGGAGCAGGCTCACACAAGGACAGTACAGTGGCAGGGATTTTCTGTATGCTGTCCCCTGTTAGACATGGAGACAAAGCCTTGATGAGACATGAACACAACAACCTCTGACCTTAGCAGAGGCGCTTGTCAGATACTAAGAAACAACCACAAACCACACAGACACATATATACTAGAACTTTGCCATCAACTGCCTCCCATGTTCCCCAAACCTCAGGCTATTATGTCCTTCTAGAGTTCGGCCAGATCTCAACATAGAACCGATCTTTCCCTTTTAATATTGAAATAGAGCCTGTTGCTGATCTCTGTAAGCTGCTGATTTGGTTTCAAACAGTTGGCCAGCTATCTCCTCAGTATCTCCCAGAAAAACATTGTCAATGTGTGGTCAGGATAAGCTGTGTTGGGATGAAGTGCAAATGAATGCCAGTGTGGTCGTGTTTAGACAATTTAGCAAGGCTGCAGAGGAAAAACCCTCAAAGTCATCTAAACATGGAGACTTCTAAACCTCCCAATCTCTCACGGTCTCAGCTGAGTGGCTGGATGATAGACTGCCCCTGAAATTACTGAAGAGGGATACTATTCCAATATAGTGGACAGCCTTGAACAATGAATGTCATACAAATCAGTTTATTTTACCACTCATTTAAAGCCTTTAGAGTTACTTTGTCTTTTGAGTGCCCAGGTTTTCTCTCATGTATCTATTTTTATAGTGCCCCTGCTGTAAAGCCACAGCTCCCCTGAGCAGACAGCCTGCCACCCACACAGTTCAGATACCATCTTGTGCATAAAACACAACTTAAAAGGTCCTGTCTAACACATGTATTCATGTAAATATATGTATCAGTTCCCACCTAAAGCACCTTATTCTACACCATGTTGATTTTGTGGACACAGATGCACATTCTGGCCCTGAAATCAGCTATTATGTCACTAAGTAAAGGTTGAGAGCACCCCAGTCAGAGCCAGGTTTACTCAGATCAGAGACAGTTTCATTCAAGACTTCAATTAAGGCTTCAACCCGTGACTCATTTTCCACTCTCTAATTTTTCTAATGGCTGGGACAGGAGACTGAGAGCAGCACAGCCAGCTCTGCACTGCTCATTAGCTCTAGCACCGCCGCCCGTGCTGCATTTAACTTAATAATGAGTCCAAATTAACAGCAGCCCTGGCCTTGCTCCAGGTGCATTGTGGGTGAGAGTGAGGGTTAGGAGAAGTGGAGGGGGAGTACCTGGCCAGCGAAAGGAGTTCAAACAAAGCAGGACAGTAATGTCTGTTAACACGATAAATAAGGATTGCCCTCCTTAGTCTCTAAACGGCTACCATACACACCCATCCATCCACTCATGATCACCTGTGCTCATTGTTTCTGATATTTATCTGCTGACTACACTCAAGCTCTATTAGTGAAGTTCAACCAAATAAGAAAAATGTTTGAAAATGTTCCTTCAAGCTCAGCCAGCTGACACTGGAGAACTGATATGTGACAGTGGAGGGTGCTGTGCCTAGTGTGGTGATAATGAGTTTTAAAGGGTGGAGAATGGGTGGCATGCACTCATCTCTTGTTCTGCAGAGGTTGCACAGTCATGGTCATAGGGCTGGACAATCATGGCAAAAATCAAATCACGATTAATTGAACTATTTACCTCGATTACGATTAATTAACAATTATGCCACCCCCTACATCCAACTCTGTTGGTTCTGTAAATATTTGAATAATTTTAAAACAAATAACTGAAAGAAACATGCACAGATTAACAATTTATGGTTCTTTATAGAAACAATTGAAAAAATACACATCAGCTGAAAATGCTTTTGGAAAAAGTCACCTCTGTGTAATGAGTTTTAGCAGACTGGATAGGATGGTGTCACATGAATACTACTTCTTCTCTTTGGTTTCCAGCAGGCTACGTGCCTTGCGACACCTGCCTTCCCATCACATAACTACACAGCCAGCAGTTTGTTTTTAAGGGGGTGTTGCATTAGTAGAGAGAGATTTACTAGGGGGAAAAAATGAAATGATTGACATGGCAGGTTTACGTCGATTAGAGGCTCTAAATGTCGGTTTCAATTATTTTTCAAATAATTGCCCAGCTCTACGTGGTCATGCACTGTAC
This sequence comes from Cheilinus undulatus, assembly GCF_018320785.1. Lineage (NCBI taxonomy): Eukaryota > Metazoa > Chordata > Actinopteri > Labriformes > Labridae > Cheilinus > Cheilinus undulatus. The sequence goes on along the minus strand of NC_054873.1, from coordinate 22,705,712 downwards.
AGAATGGCATCTGAGCTGTTGCAGCTTGAATTATGCTGGCTGATGGTATGGCCTGCAATTCAGTTTGTCGAGTTGCCAGGAGCTGGTTCAGCAGCCTGAGAACAGATAAATGTATAACACAAATCCTGTTCCGAAAGGATAAGTGCTGACAAATAGTTGTTTGAAGGGGAATATTTTACAAGGCTACAGTGGCAAAAAATTATTAATTGAAAAAGGATTGTTTTCATTAGATATGTTAGTTGTAAAATACCTGAGCTACGAAAGATTTTCTATTAGTTTTACAAAATTGCTAATTAAATAAGTTCAAAGATTATAATTTTTTGACTCAAAGAAAAAAAATAAATCCAATGACCTTTTATGACACAAACTGGACTGAAATGTTTTTGAGTTTTTATTCACTTAAACTTTGAGAGTGAAAATGACTAAAATGTGGCTAAAAGTAAAAGAGCATTTTAATCTAAAGAGTATGAATACTTTTTAGATAGCAGCCAAAATTAACTCTGCTTCTGTGTTTTCCACTGGCATGTGCATGTAAGTGAATGTGCATTAGAAGGCTGCACTGGAAGTAAATGGGAGAAACACAAATCTTGTGGGAGCAGATGGTTTTGACATTGCTGCGGCTGGGGGAGCGGGTGGAGTCGCCAGTGCTACGTGAACAGGTCAGAATCTGGGTTTGTCTCCTCGCAGCCAAACGGTGTGATGCTGTTTTAACACTCCACAATTGAGTCCATGCACTTAAACTTTCCTTGAATGCTCCCTTTATTGTGCAGTCCACACAGCAGAGACTCTAAGCCATTATTCAGTTATTTGGGGGGAAAACCCCTTTCCATGTAAATTGGCCTTATTGCATTAATTGTGTATTGACGAGGATGGTAATAGCACAGCGCTAATATAGTAAAAAATTGACCCACTGTCTGCAAGAGCTGATGGAAGTGCTCACATTTTTTATTTCTAAAAAATATAATACAAAAAGACAGCCTAGAATGTAGACAAAACAACAAACATCAATATATACAATGTAAACAGTATAAACAGTTTGTATTTAATCTAAGTTGGTGGAGGTGTGAACTGAGCTGTTGCCCTTTTATGATGTTTGGCACCAGTACACAAGATGTGAGTGTTACCGTTGTTTTCTCCTTTACTCAGGAAGGAATCTTTGTCAAGCAGGTGCTTAAGTGAACACATTATTTTTGCAATTTGAAACGCACTGTCTGTTATTTTAGATATTTCAAATGGATTGTCAGAATCCGTGGGGGAATGTTACAGGTCAGGAGGGAATGGACGGCATGCTCAGCAGGAGCAGGCGGTAATGGTCAGAAATCCAACAGGAGCAGGCAGGGACAGGACTAAGAAAAGAGTCCCGCACAGGACTGTAATGTGCAGCACTTCAGTTAATTAATATTTAGATTAATAAGCAAAATGGTCATCAGCAGTTTTCAATCACTGAAGGTGCAATATTTCTTTGACCTGAAATGTGTTAAAAATTCCTGGTTATATATATGTTTTGAGGCAGAGATATTATGCTTTATCCATTATGCATACATTCAAGAGTCAGGTTTTCCTAGAATCATTTTCAAAATATCCTGTGTATGTTTGTCTTATTTAAAATGAGAAAGACATAAAATCATCATTCCCTTTAGTACAATTTATATAGAATTTGCAATGAGTCAAAATAATTGCAATTTGATTTTTTTTGTAAATTTTCAGCCTTAGTTTAATCTACCAAATACTGTGTTATAACTTAGAATGGAATGTAAACATTACACAAGGAACTTCAAAAACAGTCACATTTTAAGTTGCAATTAGGTTGTTTTTCCAAACTGTTCAGCCCAACTGTGCAAGAACCTAAAAAGATCCCTTTAAATGAGTGACCTATGGAAATTATACACCATCTCCTCCAGTTGCAGTGGTGTGAACTGATAGGCTTCCAGAATGTTGCAGAACATCCCGTTGCAAGCTGGACTCATCTTTGTGCAAAACTCTGAACTGGGCAGTGGATTTTGGTTTGCTGTATTCTGAGGAAATGTCACACAGCTCTAGCAGAAACACATGCTGAACATTGACTATGAAACATCTTTTCTCACTCTTACAACATAAACCTAATTTCTTCTTTTTGTGCTGCAATGAAATAGCTTTATCAGACACAATAAAAGGTCTGTGACATGTACACCGCTTTCCACATTATTAAGCAAATGACATTTTTCTCTTATTTTCTGAAATATTAATGCAAATGACAGAGTATTTTTCAAGTCATCAGCATTTAGAGTATAATTCAAATGTTTTTGAACAAACTTCATAATGATAACCATTATTTAAAAAAAAAAACAAACCCAAAATGCACTTTTCCACATTATTAAGCAGGCCACGGCTTTCAAGCAATATGGGAAAGAAAAAGGATCTCTCTGCTGCTGAAAAGTGTCAAATAGTGTAATGCCTTGGACAAGGAATGAAAACATTAGACATTTCACAAAAAATTAATCGTGATCAACGTACTGTGAAGAAATTTGTGGCTGATTCAAAGCACAGACAGGTTTGTGCAGATAAAAGCATAATGAGAAAGGTTTCTGCCAGACAAATTCATCAGATTAAGAGAAAGTGGTGTATAATCGCTCTCAGTCCTAGATCTACAGTGCTTAAGAAATTTATTAGACCACCTGTCATATTTGTCTCAAAGACCATCCAGCATCATGAAGTGCTTTTATGCAGACTCTTTCATTTTCAGTCAGCTCTCCACGTTTTACCATTTTGAACAGGAATGAGGGATTTCAAACTGAATTCACCCAAATTTGAGCCGGCTCAGTGGGCTTCTCTGAGAAGTCAGAAATGAATCAAGCATAACATTCAACCACTAAAACTAATTCTTCTCTTCAGGAATGCAAGTAAATAACTATAATTTGACATATTAATCAAGAAATAATAATTTGCTTTACTATTTTTTCAGTTTTTTTGTAAAGCAGTAAATTTGAAAATTCATGGATAACAATAATAATTATATTTTAGCATAAAATAAATATCATTAAAATATCATTTCGGTTAAAGAGCTTCTACATTGCAGAAACTTAAAAAAAATGATTTTGGTAATTACCAATGCTGTTAATTTAGGGCAGCTGTGGCATAAACCTTACTTTGGTTAGGGTTAGGGTGGACTAATAAATGTGTTAAGCACTGTATAACTATATAACAGAGTTTTGTTATGTGATGTTGCACTGACTGTAATGTTGGTTTTTAGCATGCTGTGGGTATTTAGAGTTCAAATCTTAATTGAAACATACTCAGTGTTGCAGTTTTGGAAGGGAGAGAAGGCACTATTTTGACAGCAGTATTACCTCCAGCTCTGTTATTAGTACAGACAGCATGTGCTCCACAAAAGCTGCTGCTTGTTTTCCAGAATATAGAGGGAAGTGTTTGTTCACCTATCTTAGACCTACAGGATTTGCCAAAAATCTCAATCATTACTTGCCAGGATGGTAATCATGTGACTTCTCTCCTCCAACCATACCCCCGATGTGAACTCTGACCTTGTGACAAGACTAATGCTAATTCCCTGTGTGAGGCGTGCAGGAAACAGATTCCCATTATTCATTGACACTCTCTCAGTGTCATGACAGGATGCTCTCTTTTTAGAACACCATGTCATGCTACAGTTTCAGACTGCTGTTTTACTAATGCCTTGGCACACTTGTCAAAGCAGTGTAGAGGCCAGAGGTGATGCATACGCGAGGATGTGATTTAGTGTTTTTGTTGCTGTAATTTATTCTGACTCACCTTGGGAAACAGAGAGGAAATGACTGAGCATGGATCGAGGTGTGCTTATGACTGCACACACGAATGCAAAACACACAATGAATGACTGATGAATTTCTAATGCAAAATAAAAAAAATACAGAGAATGACAAAGCGATGGACTCCTTATGTAACTTTGTGGTTTCGCCTGTTTTCCATGACCTGTTTTTTAACTGGAAAAGTGCGTGGCACATTTTAGGTAATTGTACAGTTTTCCTCTCTGGATGTTTATTTTAACCAAAGTCTTTGATACTGAGATGTATTTTTATTCAAGCTTTATGTCTCCCAACAACATCACATGTGAATACATCACCCCAGTCCAAATCCATTTGCTTGCATTTCCTTGAAACATGTACAATTTAAGTGATTCTCATTACTAATAATACTAAATGCTTGCATTAGATAATTAAATAACTCATGACTTGTAGGAAACATAGCCTAACCTGAGTACTATGAGGCTGTTAGAAGGTAGATTAGCATGGACATCTTTTGCTTCAGAGTTTGGTCAAGTGTTGAGCGATTCTTGATTCTTCAGCAGTCTGCCCATGCTGCGAACACTCATAAATAATGTTTGTTTCAGTATGAGTTCAGTATGATTTTGTTACAGTCCTCCTACTTTGCATATATAAATACTAGAAGGACACTTAGCCCTTGGTCTGTAATTTCTTCACATCTTTATCATCATCCCAGCTCTCTGTGTATATGTGTATGAGTGTGTTTTTGTGTGTTGAGCACAGAGCCCTTGGTGTTTGGACAAAGCAAACACACTATCATTACCGGCATGATTATGGGGCATGGAAAGTTTAAGCAAATATTCAAGAAGCTTTGTCTGGTTTTAGAATTTTTTGGTACACATATGACCACTGAAGTAGCTGAAGAACTGACAAGGCCAAGCCAAGCACTTCGTTTGCAGTCCTGACAGTGAAAGGTTAGGAACTCTGTGCCACGGGTGCAGAAAGCAAGTCAAGAAGAATTTAGCCAGCATTAAATGCCATCTTTCTCAGAGCTAAAATAATGCTGTTCTGGACATAATCATCCAGTTAAGAGGGGGAAGGCAGGACTTGACAGGGACAAGGATCAGATTTCAAAGACTTGAGTCTGCCAGCTTACACTGGTAGATACACTGTTAGACCAGGGATTCCCAGAGTGGGGGTGATTTGGGGTCGTGAGATGCCTTCCAAGAGCATTTATTTTCAATGGTTTTAAATATTTTGCACATTTCTGTAGAAATACATGCATAAAATTGGTTCCATTGAAAATAAAAACATGATCATTTGTTGAGATGTACGTTGAAATCAAAGCAGTGTTTAAAAAGTCCTACACATGATGATTCTTGAATGTGCATGGCTGTGTTCAACTAAGCCACAGCCAATCTTCGGGACAGTGGGGGTCTTCGTCACCATTATTTTGGGGGTCACAGGCTGAGAAGTTTGGGAACCCCTGAGATAGACAACAGTTAGTGCTCATGATTGTGTGAATACTAGGAAAGCACTCCTGTGGGTTCATGTGTGATCATCTAGAACTTTGTTTTTCTCTCCACCAATAGTATGAAAAATTTTGTCCACATTGCATTTCATCTTGAATAGAGCTGGGCAATTAATCGAAAAATAATCGAAACAGACATTTAAGGCCTCTAACTGACGTGAACCTGCTGTGTCTAATATTTTAATTTTATACTTTTCTTGGAAAAATTGACTTTTTAAGAAAAACATTTTCATTTCAGCTAATGTGTTTTGATTTCAGATGTTTCAATGAATAACCAGAAATTGTTAATCTGTGCTTGTTCCTTTCAGTTGTTTGTTCTAAAATCATACAAATATTTACAGAACAAACAGAGTTGGAGGTTGGGGGTGGAATAATCATTCATTAATCAAAATCAAGGTAAAAAGTTCAGTTAATCGCGATTTTCATTTTTGCCACAATCGCCCAGCCCTAATCTTGAGTACCCTTGTTTCACTTCTTTTCATGTATTGAAACAATCTTTTTTTTTTTTTTTTACAAACACACTTGTTCATTGGGTTTAAGGACCGAGAGCAGTTGTGACATTTACTATCACATATAGGGAGACACTCACCTCAGTTATTTATGTTCTTTAAGACAGCGTATTGACCTTCCTTTTGTGTGTAAGAAAGAAGAGGAGAGACATCCTGTCAGTGACACGTTTACAGGCCGCCAAGCCTGCAGAGTGCTGGAGGCGTAGTCTGATGGCAGCAGTGCTGTCTGAGTAATTACAGGCTCCCTGGTGGATATTACTAAGGTCCCAGAGATCCAGACTCCACGCAAGGCCACTCTCCTACTGTAGTTAAAGCAGGGGGGAAAAATCTTAACCAAAGAAAAGTCAGGGAATGAAAAAAAACAAACTATTTCCTTCTTTCTGGTCAAATCCAACAAGCACAGCTCTGTTTCTGTGCATAGCACTGTTTGGCTTCTGCCAGAAATATGTACCCAAGTATAGGCACATTTTTATTATCCAGCAGGGCTCCTGGTATTTTGAAAATGAGGTAAGCTCAATTACCAACAAAGGGCTCCTCTCAGGGGTCTGTCATCACACAGTGTGAACGGGAGGGAGAGAGGAGGAGAGACCCCTCAGCCTGTGCTGTGATACGACAGGATTATGGGCACAGTGGCATAAATTGTAGCCATATTTTATTCTGCAATGCACTGAAAATTGGATGACATGTAGCGTAGGACAGATGGAAGTGGTACTTTATAAACAGTGTTTTTCAGTTATAATCCTTACCTCAGCGTGAAGTTAAATCATGGCTATGATTTTCCTGTAGGGTCTGAAGGCATAACCTTTAATGTTTCTCTGTTTGAAACCTTTATGAAAAAAAAACAACTTTATTCTTGTCAGTTTATCTTAGGGGTGCTGAAGTTAGATGGGTTACTGAAAACAAGCTGAACCTTTTAACTATGTAGATTTCATTTCATCCCTTAAAGATGTGCATCCAGCCCTGCATGAGTCTGAGCTTATATAAAGCAACAGTAGTCCCTATCTAAGAGAGATTTCTAACATCCAGACATATTTTTATGGCTTAGGATGCTGTTTATTATGATTTTACTAATGGTGTTATAAAAAGATATTTTTTCTTGTGTCTGGAAAAATGGTTTGACTCTTATAAATTACATCTGCTTCAAATATTGTTCCACTAGATAAGAAATTACGTACAAAAGTTAAAGAAACATCCCAAAATAACAGTGATATTGCTATTTTCCAACACAAAGTCAGGATTCTTATTTTCATGAGCAGACCTAGCAGCTGTCTATAATTATAAAATAATATTATGAAATAAAAATGTGTGATTCAAAAATAACTGGATAATGAAATATACATTGATTTCAGTAAACTGCACCAAGTGATCAAGTGTTAAAGCCTCGATTCTGAGTTCAGTGTCTTGTCTTTCATGTGGGTTTTTCTGTTATTTCCTTCCATATGTTCCTTGTTTGTCCTGTTTTATTTTGTTGTTTTCTTTCCTGGTGCTGGATGTCTACACTGTGTCGAAAATCACACAGTCATTCCCTGTTCCCTGAGCCGTCTGTTGTGGAAAATTTAGAGTGATCAAAAATGATTTCAGACATAATTCTGCTGCAGACAATGACTTCTATATCACAGTTAAAAAAGTAAATAAAAATACATAAATAAGAATAAAAGTTCATACTTTTTGTGCTATATGTCATTTAACTGTGAATAAAGACTGTAGTCTCATGTCTGTAATCATTAAAAAATGTTACTCTAGCATTAAACCTCTACTTTTGAAAAACAGACGATAGATTTTGAAAATAATGCTTCCAAATATTTACCTTTTGAGCACTTGTTGCTCCCCTCTTGTCTAGGTGTCATGCATGAAAGCAGCCAAACATCACTTACTGCCTGTTTTAATTTTGAAATGTGATGCTTGATGGTTAATATTGTTGGGCTAGTGACCATCAGTCGTTTGCTACTTTTTGCATTTTCTGCATTGTGGGAAACGAGTGCATTATATTGGGTTAGAATGATGCTCAGTCAGAATTCAGACACCACTACAAAATGGTATATTCACAAGATAGGGGTGGGAATCACTAGTAGCCCAGTGATACAATATTATCACGATACTTGGGTCACAATCCGATATTCTCGCAGTTTTAAACATTTTGCAATACATTAATACATACATATATATATATAGATAGATAGATAGATAGATAGATAGATAGATAGATAGATAGATAGATATGTATTGGTATCGTTGCGATACCATATATTGCGATATATACCATTTTATTAGCTGATTTAGCATTAGTCTCCCCCTCATGTTGGTCATATTTTCGCAGTATTTTATTTTCATGTTGCACTTCTTGCAAACTGCATGTGTCATGTCAGTCTCATTCATGCCCTGCTTGCACTCCTTAAGTCCTTCCCCTTGTGACGCCATGTTTGTTGATTGATTTATTTTATTTTCCATTATCATGGACTTCAGTTCATATTAGTATTTAATTTTTAAAAAATAGCTACTTGGTGGATGAGATGATACGATATATCACCAGACAAAATATCGTGAAACTATGCTGTATTGATTTTTTCTACCACCCCTACAAGATAGTGCAATTTATTGTGAATGGGGTGTGATTTTGGATACAACCCAAGTTTTCTTCCTGTTTTTGTGTCTTTTTCGCTTCTGTTGCCCTCACCAGTTTCAAATGCATCTTGTTTGTCATAGATAGTTTAATCACTCCTAGTCTATTCAGTTGCTGTGTTACTTTTCCTCACTCATCATTGTAACGGATGAAGGAATAATGTAGTCTGGACCCCCCCCCCCCCCACCACACGCTTTTATCAACAAGTTTGTGTTTCGACTTACGAAGCATTTGCTTATCAAATCATTTTTGTGTTGTGCATTTGGGTTCCCTCTTTTTGGTTCAATTTCTATCTCTTGGCAGTACCACAATACTAACTACTAAAATAGGACTGATGAAATCTTGTTTCATGATACTGGATGTACTGATGCTATATTTGTATGATCATTTTTTTGAATGGCATAAATGCACAGAAAAACACAAGATTGTTTTTTTGTTTATTTTGTTTTTTAGCTTTCATACACTTATTTTGATAGGAAAGTGAATATCATCAGAAGCTGGGTGGAAAGAGTGGGAAATGACCAGTGGAAGAGGAGCCATAGGCTGGATTTGATCCCAGGCCACCCACTTTGAGGACAACAGTCTCTGTGCGTAGGGTGTGCAGGCATAATCACTAGGCTACTGCCACCCTAGAAGAAAATATTTCAGAATCAATACAGATACAGAGAGATATTGATGGAATGCACAATACCTTGATCTGGGAATGCAGAAAAATGTTAAAAGTGCCAACAAAAGCTTTTTTATTTTTTAAATAAAAGGTCAACCAAACAAGTATTTTAAATGTCATAGAATGGGCCAAGACAAACAGTTTAACAATGTGTCACTTTGATTCATGTATTGGAGGCTTCCTGGGGGCAGAGGGCCTCCTACTGTGGTGACGCAGTAGGCACCAGAGCTGTTTGGGTTCCAGCCTGTCCTAGGAGCCGCCTGACGTCTCCTTGCTTCCTTATCTTAATGACCATTAACCGTTTCTGCTCTGTGTCAGTGCTGCAGCTTGAAGGAAGGGACAGGAAGAAAGAAAAAAAGAGCAAGGGAGTCAGAGTAAGAGAGCAAAAGAGATAGTGAGGGAGAGAGAAAGAGGGCCTCTGATAGAAAATTCCTGACAGCTGATAAGAGGGAGAAGGAGATCCAGTTTACTGCAAAGATAGGGCAGGAATGTGTGGCCAGATGATGATGACTGGGTCCATGACTACACTGCCCCTATCTGTGCCTGCCAAGACACATCACCACCGACTGCCTGCATGCTAGCCAACCTCTAGTTTCCCAGAAAAATCCTGGATTCAGAGAGCTCCTTTGTGCCTTAAACAGAAACTTTCGGGGTTGCATTTTTTGTACATCAATACTAAACCTTCTATGACATTTGATTTGAAATGTTTACAAAATAAATAGGCCCACATTTTGTCTCTGAAGGGACTCATGCTCTCTGACTTCAGCCAACAGTTGTAGGGTGTGGTGATTCTGTGCTGTTAAGTACCGTTTTTATATTGTTTCAAATGGTTTATGCTTCATATTACCAGATGTAAAGATGGGACTTAGCTTTTATTATCCATGCGTGGCAGTTTTACGGATGATGAGGATGTGAGTGTTTCTCAGAGTTTCCTTCATTCAGGGAGGAAACTGAATCCTGGTGGTGCTTAAGTGAACATATCGATATGTCCTTTAACACACTGCCTTATGTTCTGAATATTCAATATGGATTGTCAGAAGGAGTGGGGGATTAAAAAAGAGTCCTGCACAGGGCTTAGTTTAACTGATGAATGCTGCTAGTTATAGATCTAACAAAACTCAGTTAATTACATGATAAACACTTTTTATTTCCAATAAATTTATCCCAGTAACAATCTCCAGTTGTTACCTGGTTAAAGGCCTCTATTATGTACCAACCTAGCTGGACATAGGGATGTTTTCAGGAGTAGTTATTTAGCATAAAAGATTTCTGAAAATGCAAGATATGCAGGGATATAACAAAGATATGGACCCTTCAAACCACATAGATTCAGTTCTAAGTTTAACAGACTGATAAGTTTTGCGTAAGTGATTTTCAAAAACTTTTTTTGGAGAGAAGCATCACATCATAGGCTTGTTTAAGCAAGGATTGTAGTGTATAAAGAAATAATGGGTAATAAAACTCAAGAAACACACTTTTCATCAGCAGCCAGTATGTCTGTGAAGACTGTGCATAATTGAGTCATTTAATTTTAAACTAACACAATAAAAAGCGTGCTAGTCTGTAGTGTTTAGTGTTGGCAGGAGGATTACGTGACATAATGAAGCTCAGGACTGTCTCAGACTGTTATGTGGTCCTTTTAGGACTCCCACCATCATTTTTACTCACTTCTATGAATTTTTTATTAAAGCCTGTGATATGTGACAAACTTTATAATGTTGTGATTTTAAAACATCATAAGATAATTGTCACTGAAACAGGTCACATCATGTTCTTTCCTGGTTTTCATCACACATCTTGAGTTCTCTCTTGTTGTCATTATTTTGCCTTATTCTAACTTGTTCCAGGCTTATTTGATGCTTAATAAGTAAATGATTGCAAGCTGGTCTTATGGTCCGTCTCATACATATGAATACAGTTTTTACTTCATTGACAAGACTGTCATCATGATCCATATTTGTAAATGTTAATGTGAAGTCAGCAGTTTTCCCTTCAGCTATGTCACACCAGGTTGTCAGTTTTAAATGTGAAGGTAAAAGTATAGTGTGAGTTCAAAAATGTTGGAAATTTTTAGTAGTAATTATTTCTCTAAATTTATTAACCAGGGTATCCACTCTGAAGTTGCTCTGTAGCCAGTCCTGGCTACTGAGCACCCCCCCCCCACCCCCCAAACCAAAAAAAAAAAAAACCTTTCCGAGACAGTGTCTCTGAGACAGAGACAGAGAGGGCAGGGTGAAGCAGATTGGGTTAGTGGGAGTCAGGGCTGTATGTGGATCAGACTCCTGCTCAGCTGTCTCCAGAGGAAATCAAACAGGCCTGTGCGGTTCATTATTTTGTGAGTTGACTCAGCAGCAGAGAGCTCTGGCGACATGGCCATTTACTAGGAGTCTCCACTGACCCGGCTAAACTTGGCTACGGTCAGAGCAGCCAGTCATCTGGAAAAGCCAAGGATTCACTGCCTGATGTGGATTTATCTTAAACTAATGTAGAGTTCTGTAATAAAGAGCTGATGAGAAAAAAATCTCTCTACGCTTTGATCTTCATTTAAACTGCCCACACACATCTGATGTTAACATAAGCAATGTGTCTGATTCTATAGATGCTGATATTTTCATTGAGTTTGGGGAATAGAATAGGAGTGTGTGGGTTGAGGTCTCCAAGTTGTTTGTTCTTCTCTAAGACAAAATCTTGTGCGGTGACCCCATCTCAAGTCTACTAGTAGACTTACAGTCGACAGGAAGCAGCAGCAAACATGCACAACAGAGAAGTACTCAACCTCTGAACTGCAGTCACCTCACCTTTGAACAGAGGAGAAAAATCAGGAAGAGGAAGACATGCAGTCAGGCACGTTCTCCTGTGTCCACAGTTTTTTTTTATATAGAACTCAGCATTAGAGGCAGATTTAGTCCAACAGGCTTTATATAAATGTTGTATCACTTGTACAAAAATTAGAAAAACTGCCCGTAGATCCATCCAGGTTTTATGTGCACATCTTTACATAAGCACTGCTGATGCAACAGCAGCATTTAAGATGGAGTCAAAGAATGACTCTGTTTGTGATGTTTTTCCATTCTTGCACATCTCTATTTCTGTGCATAGGGTTCCTGGAGGCTATCGGCCAGCTCAGACGCCAGTCTCCCCACTATCACCAGGGTCTGATGGAGCAGATAACACCGGGAGCGCTCACTGCCTTGCAGTGTGCAGTCGAGCGTGGCCATGTGGGTGGAGTTGAAGGGGTATTCAAGGATGGCTAGACAGTTTGCAATCTGCTCTGGGAAACAGACAAGAAACATTCAATCAGCTGGTATGCAGAAGACAGAATGGCACCAGCAGAGCGCCAGCCAGGCACAAAGCTGGCCATAGGCATAGGTCACAAATGTTATCACCCGGCATCTGATGACATGCTAACTCTATCTCCATCATCAAGGTCAGCTCATTGTTTGCTTTGTCTGGGTTGAATCACGGCCTGACTTTTTAGTAGTGGACAAGCAGGTTTGGGTGGAGGTGGAGAACGATGCCTCTGGTTTTTAGAAGCTTTTTACCACCAGTTCATTATAAGAAGAAATTTATGAGACACACCTGTGTTATTTTTTTCTCAACCAATCTGTAAGTTTCACTTTGTGCCTGCCAATATAACTAACCAACCAACACTGATGCTAAGATAAGTCATCAGATATGACTGTCAGTAATGTTTTTCTGACCTGAAAAATAGAGAGTTGTACCTCTGATTTATAATCATGTTTGAGTGATTTGAGTGACATGGTGGGGTTAAGTTGAAATAGAAGGCTCAGCAGTATGACCCCCTCCAACATTATTCTGCAAAATTTATGAGTGAGTCTCTATTTCCTTGCATTTAACAGCATAAACACTCAGCTGAGACAACTTAAACCCTGGAGCTTGTATTGCTTTCCATTAGTCTGCGTTATTTATGAATTTAAGACTCAAAACTGCAAAGCAGAGAGTTTTCTAAAGAACAGCTTATAACTTCAGAGAGGCAGAAAGCTTCTAACTGAGACTGATGACATGCCTGAGTATGTTAAGGCACATTGTTAAGATGCTGTGAATCAGCTAATTGCACTGATAATGATAATGAAAGGTTTGCTGTAAAGAATCAGAGAATGCTGTAAATCAGGAGTTGGTGCTTGGCACTGCTGAGCCAGTCTGAGCTGTCAGTCATTAAGTTAACCAAAGGAATGTCGGCAGTCAATCACAGTGGTTGACATGAAAATTACAGATATGGGTCCCCGTGGTGCTTTGTCCAGGTTGGAAAAAAAAGATTTTATTTTATTTTATTTTTATGGGTAATACCAGTAGAGAATGAATCGGAAGAAATCTGATAAGGTCTCTTGTTTCCTACCTCTTTTACTGTTTCTACAAGGGATGCTTGATATTGGATTTTTGCCGATATTTACAGATTCATTTTAGCTGATATCAATACCGACATTTAAATATGCTTTTTGGACAAGAAATTCCAGACCTTTTGGACACACTTTAAGGTTTAAGGATGACCAAGGAAGTAAACTTTAGTCATTAAAAACACTTTAAAGTTTAGAGAAGGAGAATAAATAAAAACAAGGACCTCAACTTATATATGTCTGTTGGTTCAGCCTAAAACTCCACTAATTTGTTAGAATATATAGACAAAATTTACAGTCAATATATGCTGAAATACACAGGAAAAATATTGGATGTAAATATCAGAAGAAATTGGTATATCTGCCGATATATTTGCCGTTATAAGCTAATATCTGTCTATACTTATACCAGAGTGATAATATCGTGCATCCATAGTTTCTACCTTTTGCTCTTCTTGAGGCATCTTGTTTTTAACTTGGGGATGTTTTTAACTTGGAGATCTTTGAGCTTTGATAGTAAATTGTTGCACTGGCATTGTAAAATAGGTTCTAAGAATCATCTACAATTTTACAGTTATGATATTCAAAAGCATACCATCACTCACAAGTTCTTAAAAAGTTCCACTGTGTCTTAGTACAGCTCAGTCTAACAGCAAGGATATCGAAGCCCCTTGGGATGTGCAGTGAATGGTGATCTGCTGTCATAATGACTGCCATACTTTAAGCTGAGACCAACCAGCAAATGGCATCCTTCCTGCTCTGAAACAAATTAGAACATTTTTATGTGGTTCATTCCAGTATGTGTCTCTTTTAACGTGTTCAGTTTGATAAACATGGGATTAAGTCACAGATGCCATTATCTAAAAGACAACCCGGTGCCCTTGTTTCAGTTCCTGGTGCTTATATCCTCCATTACCAAACAAATCAGTCTATGTGTCCTTTTTTGTTGTTGTTATGAACTGGCTCAGAGTAATTGACAAAGAAGGGAAGTCATACATAAAACAAACTTTAAAAGAAGTTTATTTATTACAAATTAAAGTTAAAATAGTTATAATTAGAAAAGCACTCAGAGAGCACAGACCTCCGGCATTAGCCCTATCTCCCAATAGTGAAGAATCCTTTAAAAACACTCCTGGATCCAGACAGTGATCTGGTTGACTCCCAAAATCTAATTTGCCAATTACTCCCTCCCCGGTCGGGTGCAGACACGGTGAGGCAAAGCATTGGCTTCGCTACGTGCGAATTTCATGGCAGAGGGTGAATATTCCTCTGTTCCTCCCAGCATTGTGAGTATTCTCTCTACAATTCGCCGTCTTTCTCTCTATTATGCTCTGAATCGTCTCCTCAACTTGGACGTGCATCTTTCAAACTCTATAAACCAAAACCTTGGATAAGTTACTCATGTTCATCATCTCCTGGTGTAAAGGTGTAACAGCGCAGCGCTATCTCCCAATAGTAAAGAATCCTTTAAAAAATTCCTGGATCCAGACAGTGATCTGAATCAGTCCCAAAATCTAATCAGTTCTTCCTTATGCCTTTTCTGACATTTCCTGAAAATTTCATGAAAATCTGTCCATGACTTTTTGAGTTATGTTGATAACAAACTAGCAAACGAACAAACAAACGAACAAACAAACCAACCCCATCACATAAGCTCCTTGGCGGAGGTAATTATGAAAGTCTGTAAGATCAGTTATGAATGCGATGTACAGATGTGTGTGGAGTGTTGTCTAGTGCAAATAAAACCCAGCCAGCTGGTGAAGGCCTGGGAGGGAGAGAGGATAGAGAGATGTTAGAGTGGAAGCTACTTAAATAAGCAGAGGCCTGATTAACACAGGTGTGCATAGTTAACTGCTCAATCCACTGATGGTCCTCCTGACTCTGCCTATTGGCTGCTGAACCAGGAAACCAAACTCATAGGCAGAGGGCAGGCCGTCACATTGTTCTGATAAAACCATTACAGCAGATGTCCTTTGCGTTCTGTATATAGTCCACCTAGAATTTCACGTTGCTTGGAGACTGATGTACTGAAAAAATATATAATTCAGTCCTATCTTTACCAGAATCACTGCAGATTTTCAGCCCCTTTTTGATAAAAGATCCTAGATCCTTTTACATTGAATGACTCTAAAGTAGTAGAAATAATTACCACGAATGCTGCTCTGGTTCAACTAGATAGCTTTGTAAGTGTAAATGTCCATCTGTGTAGACTTTAATCTGGATTTAGACCACATAACAGCCTTGAGGCAGCAATGCAAACCATGTTCAATCACAGTCTGGATGCTGATGCCAGCAAAACATCAGTGCTGCTTGATACAAGTACAGCCTTGATGCTTTAAGGCATAAACTACTTTTTTACATTGTAACTGATGGTAGAGTCTCAGGTGGTTTAAGAGGTATGTTAGCGTTGAGGTTGTGTCTTTGATGGTGACCAGCACCTGAGTGAATCCTCAATGACATGTGGATCCCTGCAAAGTTTAATTTTTGGGTAACTTTTGTGTTACCTGTTCCACTTCATTAAGGTCTTTCGAAATACAGCCCCAATTCCAAAAAAGTTGGGGTGGACTGTGAGGTAAATAAAGACAGAATGCAATAATTTGCCAATCTTATAAACCTGCATTTAGTTCACAATAGAGTATTAACATAGCAGGTGTTGAAACAGAAAACATTTTTTCAGGACATGACGTCTGTGGTTTCCAAAACAATTTTCAAATTTTTATTCATCTGACCATAGAACAGTTTTCCATTTTGCTTTCAGTCTATTTCAAATTAGCTTTGGCTCAGAGAGGATGGTGGCATTTCATGTTTACACTTGGCTTCTTCTTTAAATGATCCAGCTTTAACTTGCATTTGTGAATGGCACAGTGGACTGTGTTGACAGACAATGATCTCTGAAGTGTTCCTGAGTCAATTGCTTGATTTCCAGTACAGAATCATGCCTGTTTTCAATGCAGTGCCACCTGAGGGCCTGAAGGGCATCCAATACTGACCTTCATCCTTGTCCCTTACACACAGAAATTTCTCCAGATTCTCTGAATCTTTTGATCATACTATGTACTGTAGGTAGTGGGAAATTCAAAATCTTCCCAATTTTACATTGATGAACAATTGTCAGAAATTGTTTCACAGTTTTGTATGCAGTGTTTTTGGAGATTGGTGAACTTCTGCCTATCTTTACCTATGAAAGACTCTGCCTGTCTAAAATGCTCCTTTTATACCCAAGCAGGTTACTGACCTGTTGCCAGTTAACTTAATTAGTTGCAAAATGCTCCTCCAGCTGTTTTTCATTACCACTTTTCAAGCCTTGTGTTGCCTCATCCCCACTTTGTTGAGATGTGTTGCTGCCATCAAATTGAAAGTGAGCTAAAATGTTTCATGAAATGGTCAAATGTCTCAGTTTCAACATCTGATATGTTGTTTATGTTTTATTGTTGATAAAATATGGCTTTACAGGATTTGCAAATCATTGCATTTTTTTATTTACATTTTACACAGTGCTCCAACTTTCTAGAACTGGAGTTGTAACATTGCTCATGCAGGAACAGGCAAGGAATAATGGAAGCTGCATTTGGCCTCACTAAAAGCTACTGAGAACTGAGCTCTTTGTTGGTTTCTTAAATCTTTCAACTATCTAACAGAAATTTTTTTTGAATACTGCAGCAAGTTTAAAGTCTCTTACCAAGTATGGACCTAAATATCCTGCTTATATCCGTGACAAGTGATCTCTAATAGAGCTTAAGATTTTAAGAAACAGTCAGCTGATAGTTTTAAGTCCGAATCAAGCAGACTGAAGCTGCTTTACTGTGAAAGGATTAAACAAACTTGATCATATTATGAAATTTAAACAACCCCTTCCTACTGTAAAATCCAAGTTGAAAAAGATCTTGTTTTCCTTGTTTTATTGTTGTCTGTTTTTTTGTATGAGAGCAATAACCTCACTGTAATATGCACATTTACTGGATTTAATTCATTCAGCTTTATTTACAAAAAGCCTTTAAGCTTAACTATTTTAACTGGTTATAATTAACTGATTTCATTCTGCTGTTTTATCAGATTTGGTTGTTGCTCACAGTCCTTGTTTTAAGTGTCTTTTTTGTATTTCCTGTCCCATGTTGTGACCTTTTGCCTCTAGGTTTTAAAATGTTTAATGAAGCTGTCTTGCTTTGCCTTAGTTGCGCTCTACATCAGTTTTGTTCATGGTGTTTTAATATGCAAAGCACAGTAGTTAATCTAGATTCAGTAGGGCTGTAACATTTTAAAGAATATAAAGCATTTACTCTTGATTGATTTTTGATTCTGCGATTTCTTACAGCATCTCAGCTACATGTTATTGAACATGAACATGTTAACCACTAAGCCCAGTAATCACCGTGACATCTTGTTCTTCATTCCTTTGGTGTGTCATAAAAGGGTGTATGTTTGTGTTGGTATTGGCATGAGTCCTCGTCTGTATTTGTGTGTTTCTGCCTTTCAGAAAGCACACTTGATCATGATTGTGTAACTCTGCAGCACAGAGGCTAGGATATTAAAAACAGATGTGGCCTCTTAAGTCGAGAATAAGGAGGGGGGTGTCTTGAAAGAAGGGGCGTGGGTTTTTGGCAAAACATTTCCCCATTATTGATTGCTGATCCTCTGGTATGTTTGGTTATCAACAGGGTTCTGAGGGTTACGATGATAAATGGAAAGAAAGGGGAAAATAGAGTTCATTCACATCAAGATATGCTGTTTTTAAGTGTTCCTCCTTCTTGTTTTCAACTTATTTTTTATAGAATAGAAGGCCAAGGCAATTAACAGGTTCTCAAATCACTGACAGATTTATACACCAACCTTGACTTATTGATTCTTCTCACAATTTATTATTAGAAGCTCCTGATAATCACCAACCTAAATTCCATTCAAAGCCACAAACACATCCTCAGTTCCTTTTACTTTAATTTCACAGAATAAAGGCATTTACTGTTCTGTACCTGACACTGATGCACATAACTTTATTGTCTCTGAGTGATAGTAGAAACAACACTGAGCAAGACATGTTTTATCAGTGGCAGGGTGCGATGTAAGGCAGGGGAAGAAGAAGAAAAACTTCCTTGTGAAAGTAGGAATGCAAAGTATTCCCCACAATGCCACACTGCTGCAATTATTCCAGCGCCTGGTGCCGGGCCAAGACAATGAGATGACAGCTTGTGGTGTTGTGGGGGAGAAGTTAGACTCCCATGTCTCTTCTGTGTTCGGTACGCCTGCAGTAGACCTATCTACACAGCCTTTACTTGGCTTCCAAAATGAACGTAATTCCATCTGATATTCAGATCTGTTGCGTTCAAAACAGTAGAAAATAAAAAGCCTAGACTTGCATCACAACTCTTTTACATAATGAAGTGAGGTTTAAGTTGAGAAAAATGAAAAAGAATATCACACATACATGTGTAATGTTGTGCATGTGCTCATTTATGTGTTGGTAATTGTTTACTACGCCAGCTGTTATTGTCTAGTTTTCCATCTTTTTCTTTCTGCTCACTATCCTCACTGAGAGTTTTGACTCTCACTGGGTAATTAACTGGCACAGTCCTCCTCAGTGAAAAGAGTCAGGAGTAAAGAGGTGAGATTAGACAGGCTGGGGAGGGTGTTGGATGTGGGAAGGGAGCTTGCTGCTGCCAGAGAGTCTGCCTCCCCAGGCCTTGTTCACTGCCGCCAAGGCCCGCCTGCCTTCCCGCCGCTGTTATCAGCTGGCTCAGCAGCAGCAAAGAAATGGCTAAACAAGGCACTGTTTATCTGTGCAGACTGTATTCACTGCACATCCCAGCTGCTGGGCTGCGGCACCACTCAAATCTGTCCGGCTCTGCAAAGAAAGGGTCGGCAGACCTGCTCTGAACAACAGTCTGCATAGAGGAGCCAGGGGTGCAGATCAATAGGCGACAGTGTCCCAGCTCTGTCCGGCACTGCAGACCCAACAACCCCATCTCTCCACCCCAGCCTTCCTAAAACTCTCCCTCATTGACATTACACATTATACATGCCCATCTAACTCTGAATGAGAACATTTGTCTTTAAACCTGTATGCATTGATTCAGAAATAGGTTCTTTGCAGATGATGTCACGCAGCAGTGGAGAACACCCCTTGGGTTGGAATAAGTGATTTCTACATTGAAAGACGTAATCATGTTTTGAGCCGATCATGACTACGCTGTGTTCGAAGTGTGTAAATGTGTGTGTAAATTATGAAAATCTTAATTCTTAAGCTGCTTTTGTGTCCCGAAAGTAGTAAAATATTCCGTCAAATTAAAAAAAAACGTTTTTTAAAGGTCACAGAGAAATGGCAGCAGGCAGGAATTTTAGCCTGTTTCCACAAAGCGCTGCAGATTTGTTCAGTACAGTTTTTCGCTCATTTAACTCTGACCTTACCCGTGTTTCCTCAGCTGATGTCTGTCTCACCAGCCTCTAGTCTCACTCGTGACATGAAATCCATCTGTTTTTAAAGATCCAGATCATTTGGCCCATCTCAGTAGAGCTAGTTGTTTGCTTTTCATTTGGTACCAATTTGGCTTTTTGAATATGGATTAAATAATGACAAAGGATGGAGGAAACAAAATCAGCACTCAAATAGGAGCTAGCTAGCTACAGTGGCTAACATAAAAGAGCCATTTCAGAGGCTTGTTTGTGAACAGCACATTATCTCTGTCGCTAACTCTACAAGGTTTACTTGGTTGATAGTATCTTACCATTTCATTTAAAAGCATGTTTGTGACAAAATTAGGATTTGTCAAGGGACTCAGCCAGTCTCTTGGCTTAGTAAAAGACTCCGCTCAACTCTTCATCTGGCTTAATGGCATTCGACGCTTGGAGGTCTGCAGGACCAAATTATTTGTGATATTGATTGCCTCCACGCCAGGTTAATCATTTAACCTGTGGTAAAAATCCCTGTTTTGTCAAGTGTAGGAATCTCACTGAATGTATATGGAAATTGTCTGATGATACATGCAGTGCAGGGGTCCATTTTGTCATTGTTCACTATCAGGGTAGTAGGGGTGGGAGTCACTAGTGGCCCCACGATACAATATTATCACGATACTTTGGTCACGATTTGATATTATTGCGATTTTAAGCATTTTGCATTACAGTGAGTATTGCGATATCATATATTGTGATTTATACCATATTTTTTATCTGTTTAGCTGATTTAGCATTAGTCTTGCCCTCATCTTTGTCATATTTCCACAGTGTTTCATTTTCATGTAGCACTTCTTGCAAACTGCATGTGTCATGTCCATCTGTTTTGTGTCCTGCCTGCATTCCTAATGTCTGTCTCCTGGTGCTGCCATGTTTGTTGTACTAACTTTCTCCTGCTCTATGACCGTCACCTCTGCTAACCTCACTGGACAAACAATTGATTTTAATTTTTCCATTATCATAATATATTGAGTTCATATTAGCAATTAATTTGAAAAAAAATCGATACTTGGTGGATGAGACAATACAGTATATCACCAGACAAAATATCGCAATATGATGCTGTATCGATTTTTTCTCCCACCCCTACAGGGTAGCCAGTTGGTGAATTAAATTCATTCTAAAGCAGGTCCCGTGAAGAGAAAAAACATTTTCCACCATGAAAAGCTTTCAGTGCGATTACTTGCGCTTCTTTTAATAAAGTAATATTGTCAAGTCACTATAGCTACATCAGCTATAGCTAATTGCTTCAATGCCAGCAGTCATTATTTACCAGCTTGCAGTACAAACCCAATCTGTAGCTACCGCCTACTGTAATCCATTCCTAGACCAGGAACACACTTTTCAGACCGGAGCAAGATGGATCTGCCTGGTGAAAGCACAAACACAGTGAAATTGCACTTTTAATTATAAGATATGGGCCAAGACATTGAGACTAGGGCTCTTTTGTGGGGTTCTTTTTACATCCTACACATTTAATGCAGATCCTTTCTGAAGTAATTGTTCTAACTAGAAAAATGGTATGAAATTCATGTTTCTTGTTTTGGCATTAAATGCTGTATCGATTGAAATTTGTTTAAGTTTAAGGTTAAGTTGCTTAGGGAGCATTGCGTTATACTTGACTTAGTCCAGTCAGGTAGAAGGTTTCTTGTGCTGCTCAACATATTAAGATCCTGTTCCTTATGTTTTAGTTGCTATTATGCTTACAAAAGAGTCAGAGTTCAGTGTCTGCCTAAGGGCTGTTCAGATATGTAGGATCTGTAATCACTCTTTCAATATTCACACACACAAATGGTTGCCCTGTTATCTGTGGGCTGAGGAGCCCTGACTCCAGCCTGTGCAGACAGTGATATCTAACTGGGGCATATCTCTATATACACAAGGAAATCACCCACTCCTCGTGAAGAAATGAAATCTGCCTCAGACATCCTGGCCCTGAGCTGAGGGGGGGAAAGTAGGAAAAAAACATATTTTGAAAGGCCAGCTACACTTTTGATAAGTCACACAACAACTGTTAAAAAAAAAAAAAGATGTAAAAACATTGGCTATTAGAGTAGGGTGTTAGGAAATATCCCTCTAATTTCTCTGAGCATCTTAAAGACAATGACTTTGTTGCGACTTGTGTTTTGGTCTCTTTCCCAGACCATTTATCTATAAAGTAGTAATGTTTCCTTCAGACCTTTTACCTGATGAGCTGGTTTAGCTATTCTTTGTACTTGGATCAGCATTAAAGTCACAGACTGAATGATCTTTGAGAGTAAGACAGACAGACTGACATTGCAGAGCCAACCATAAACATAAGGAAGCATGACAACTTGCCGCTTGTTTCACTTTTGGGAGCCATGAGGGGGTAGTTAGTTAGTGTTTACAAAGCAGACAAAACAGTCTGGGAGCCTTGCTTCATGAATAATTGATAATTATTCAGAAGAGGACTCATATTAGTGGTTTCTATGGTAATGAATCATTTTGATGTTGTGTAGTTATGCAGAGTATTAGGCCTGGGCCTGTTTTCTGCCTCTGGCAAGAACTCACAGAGGCCCTTCACAGTGATAAACACACAAGCCTCAATCAGACTCCAGTGTTGGGGATGAGACATCATTGGTCAAACTTTCATATTGGTGACAGGATGGCTGAGCTGTGTGATCATTAAATAAGATGCCCGCTGGCGTGTAAGCCGAATCGTTTTATGAGAAGAATGGTGTTTTTGTATAAAGTTATTTAAACACATGCACAAAACTCCTGAATATTTAAACTACATATAAGAACGCAAACAGAGGATTTTTTTTATCTTGACTTCAAGAAGACTTTTTCCTGGAAGCCCCTAGTGAAATTGTGTGATGTCAGGGTGAGCTGTGAGTAATCATTTTTGCAATAGCCACAATCCAAAAACATCCCTCTCCTCCCTGAAAACATTTTGAGAATGAGGATAAAAGTTATGGTTTAAAAGGGATGAAAACCATGATGCAAAGTGTGGTTAGAGAAGGGAATCACTACCGGTGCTGGTGCTTTTCTTGTCTATCTTTGCAGTTCCACTATGTATATGCACTCCAGTCTGTGCTGGAAGCCCCACTCCTCTTCACTCAAGAAATCTGCCAAGTCTATTTGTCACAGAGGTGCTTCCAAAACGCATCAATCCACATAGAGATTGGCTCAAACAGGGGGAGGAATGTGCAAAGCATCCAGTCAACTTCAAAATACAACACAATGCACGAACTCTTGACTGTAAATCTTATCAAAAATATCAATATTATGTCCCAACAGCCATGAGTAATCATTTTGTCAGAGGGCCACAGAGGTAATAACATGAAGAAAGATCATTTTTGAAGTGGAAAACCAAAGAATTCTACATTCATAAACCTTTCAGCTTCCTTTTATGCTCACCTGGAAGCAAAAAAACACAGATTTGCTTTCTGTTCCTGTGTGAGCTCATAGTTCTCACATTGTCTTGTGATCTCTCATCTCCAGCAGATCAGGGATTGACTCTGCTGTGCATCGCTTCAGAAACGCATCCAGTGGGCGAGGTGGCCGCTGTTGGTTGGAGCAAATGTATGCTTAGAACGTGACGTGGGGGATATGTGGAATTTGCAGGTAAATATATTTGTCTAAATGCTGTATAGAAAAAGACAGCTGTATAGAAGTATGGGGTGCATGTTTGACTGGCTTGTATTCATACTGGTTTCCACATGTTGTCAGTCTTGTGATGTTCCTTCAACTCCTTGCTGTGCTCTGTCCTCTGAATCTTGCCCATTTACATTTAAAGCCTTTTAAGCGTCCCATAAGTTTAATATCTTCGGTGCTCTTAATCATTTCTGTCTGTATGTGGCCTGAGTGACGCAGCGGGTGTCCCTGGATCAGGCTAGAGAGAGGAGGGCTTATTTTTACCACTGGTTTGGAAAACCCTGAGCTGCAATCCCTGAGAGAAAAGATGGTTCTAATTAAGGATCCCTTTCTCTGTGTGTCTCTCTCTTTCTACTCCTGTCATTCTATCTATTTAACTCTCTTTCTCTTTCCAAATCCTCTTGTAAAGCTAATGCTTTCCTTTGTCAGTCTGCCTGTGCCTTTTTGTCTAATAACATAAGAAAAAATAATTCAAAGGGTGTTTTGTGCTGTAAACTTGGAGGACAGGTCTGTGCAGAATGCAGCTCCAACATATTCATGAAACAACATCTGCAGCAGCACATCGGGCCAATGATAATGTTGTGTTTAAGCATTAATGGCTGTTTTCACAAGTGTCAATTTGAGATTATGATGTACTACTCTTAACTGTGATCCAAGAGTGTAGGTTCTGAAGACTGCTGTTATTTCGTGCAGGGTTAGCATTGTACTGACCTGCACATATGATGAAGCACTTCCTCAAGCATGTACGGAGGTGTGTCTGACAGCTATATGTGAAAAGATACATCTTAAAACTTAACTGATTAAAAGCCCTTTAGTTTCTTTAAGAGTAGGCCTAAGAATCCATCCCTCATGGAAGATGATTGGGAAAAAAGCATGGAAAAGAGAGAAACCAGAGAGGCAGTGGTGAAGGATCACACCAGAGAGGAAAGAGAGGGGAGAATGCAGGATTAGAGGCTAAGAGCAGTGTGGAGAAAGGGATCTGAGGCAGGGGGAGTGAAAAGAGAGACATAGCAGAGGGGAAGGCGTCTACACCCGCCAGCAGGCTATGGCTGTCAGTGGCAGGGCCTCTCTCCCAGCACCAGGGGCTCCAGGGCTGTGGCCACATAATGAAGGCTTGTTTGAGTTCACATTCAAACATCACAGATAGTGCCTGGAAAAACAGTGCCCCACGGGCTACTTTTATTAACCCGGCTAGGATTCCCAGCCTTCAACCCTTTGCCAAAAGGCTTCCTCGTTTCTCATCCACATACACATACACTGATAAAAAGTTGGCCATGTTTAGCCTGGAACATATAGCAAGGACGGTGACGTTCTGTCTTCCGGCTGTGGGAAAACTAGCACACTTTTTGTTTTGCGAGTGAAGATAATTGAAAATGAAACTGTTGGGTTGAATTCTGGTACACTTTTTGCTGTTTCCACGTCATACAGAAGCTTGTCTGACTGCTTAGCTGTTTGTCTTTACCTTCTCTCTGCCTTTCTGTCATAACACACACACACACACAGGCCTGCTGAATGATGGCCCTGTGAGATTCACCGGGGAGGATATTTGACTCAGGATTTTCCGATAATAGGATTTGAAGCATGCTTGCAACAGATAGCGGTTATGTGGTTGAGGAAAGGAGTATGCGATCCTGCTTCTGAATGTAAATACTTCAGCTGTTTGTGACAGCATTTGCAGCTACAAGACTATCTGACTCTAGCACTCAACCTTTGGACAAAACTAAGCAAAGTTCTACAGATTATCTTGCAAATTTTCCAGTGTTATGTTACCTTGAAGTTGAGCTAACAGGTTGAACTGCACCACAGAATAGAAGTCCTCTTATTTTTTTCCCAGGGTTGCCAGGTTGAGGGGGCCTGTTAGCCCTCTGTACTCACACAAATCCCCTTAAAACCCCTGGAGTCACTGAGGGTGTATCAGGCCCCTGGATCTGCTGTGTGCGAGGCTGGGTGTCGGGCTGTGGTCCGGAGCCAAAGGGGGTGGGGGGGCAGCTACTGTGAGGGCGCCCGGAGAGCTGGGAGTCACTCAGCCACAGAAACCCTGTGTTTGTGTATGGAGCGCAGTGCTCTTATCTCCCGCCTGTACTGACGCCACACTCTTCCTGTTTCAAATCTTTACTGCTGATTTTCTCTTCACTCTTGCCTCAGTCCCAGCCAGTCCTGTTGTTTTTTGGTGTTCTTGTTCTTTCCAATAGAGATTAGATAGAGTTACTGTGGCGACACAAGAGACAGAAGTGTTGCCTGTTTGAATGTGCGTATATGTGATAAGCAACAAATATTAGACTGTTTTAAAGGAATGCATTTGATGGGGTTCATCAGGGCTTTCTTCAGTTAGGTCACATGTTAAAATCAAAAGTAGGACCTCTAGAAGAAACTCATTATTATCTTTTTTTAAGTTTTAAAGATCAATGCAATATTTAACTAGTGTATATCTTATCGTCTTATGTTCAGACTTTACTTATCAATTCTTTTGGAGCCCATCTCACAGCTTATGCATCACTTCTAAATCTGAGGGATTAGACAGCTTTTTGAGGTGTTCAGCTTTAGCTATTTGGAAGTGAAAAAAGGCCAAAAATTGAAGACCTTAAATCCTTCACATACATTGTGTGTGCCCACAACAACAGTATGTATAGCTGACTAAAATTAAACTGTAGTAATGAAGCAATAACAATGGGAAATAGCAATATTGGCCACCAGAAATGTGTTGAAGAAGTTATTTGGGCTAAACACAGCTGGATTATAGAAATGCCCTTATAATGAGTTATGACTAATATTGTACTGGTCATAACTTAGTGTATTTCTATAATCTAACTGTATTCAACTCAACGCTGCCATTTCAAATGTTGAGGGAGAGGGTCCCATCATGCCCCTGGGCAGAGTGTTTAGATGTGTTAAGATGTGTTTGGTTGTTTCCTGTTGTGTAGTTCCTCTCCTTTTGCTCATGTTTCTGGTGGATTATTGTTGTTTTTGATGTGAAACACTTCTGCACGATGAGTGAAGTTATCCACTGAATAACTGATTTCCTATCTGTGGCAAGAAACTGAGTACAGTTTGGTGGTGGTGTGCTGATTCTCATCAAAGAGAGTTTCCCAACTCTGTATATCTCTTTGCTCCATCCTAACCAGAAAACACCTGATGGCCACAGGTGTCCGATACAAAACGTCAATCTTTATTAATTATTGGAAGTACATCGCAATGAGCCAATACTTAAAACTGTAAAATCTACAAATTTACATTTTTCAAATGAAAGGAAATAACACATTGCTGTGCTTAAATCCCTATTCAAGCAATATTTCATCCATTTATCCATCCATTTTCTAGACTGCTTATCCCTTTGGGGGTCCTGGGGGGATGAGCCTATCCCAGATTTCAGCTACTATCAGTTAACCATGCATGTTTTTGGTGGTGGGAGGAAGCTGGAGTGCCCAGAGAGAACCTACGCATGCACAGGAGAGAATATGCAAACTCTGCAAAGAAAGGCCCTGACCGGGAAGCAAACCAGGAACCTTCTTGATGTGGGGCAAGAATATTTCCACCTTACAGTGTTAATATGATAACACTTTTTTAGTATAAAATGAGTCACTGAGAGAGTTTAACACTGCAAAGACATGTTGAACTAAAGTAATACTGTTTGTGTTGAGAAGAGTACATTTTAAACTTCAAAAAGAGTAGGTAATGACACTTAATTAGCGTTAAGATACTTGCTCTGCAAAAAGAATCAAATTAACACTGCATGGTATGGACACAGTTTTAATTCTGCAGCGTTCATTTGACTACACAGCTTTTGCTTTGTACTTTTGTTCAAGGGCCAGCTATTTCCTATCAAATGTTTTGGGTGCCAGACTGTCAAATAAACATTTTTTTCTTATTAACATATTATTGCTGAAATATTTCTGTTTTCTTTCAATTAAATCTCATTTTTAGCCTTAGCAGTTTAATAAGTCCCAGTATCGCCTATACTGCAGCAGGCCAACTGAGATATTTTGGCCACATAAAGTTCAATAGTGCCAGCCCACTTTCTTGCCGCCTCTGGTTCTGGAAGTAAAAGTCACAATTCAAATCCCCCGTAGACATTTTGCAAAATCCTTATCACAACACTCAAAAGAGAAGGTACAAGACTGTGTACATATTTCTTTATGAGGATGGAGGAACTACATATTCCACTTGTGACTCAAAAAGAGGTTGATATCTTACAAACCTCTTGTCTTCTACAGGTGTTTAAACATTTTATTCTTGGGTAGTTTGTAGTTAGTCTAACAATATGGCAAATAATCAAATCTGTTATGGAGAAAATTTCACTTAAGCAAGTATGCTGCTGAGCTCTATTTCTGGGGCTGTTGTGTTGCCCATCAGTGGGTTTGACGCAGATGTGCTGTGTGCTGATTGGTGAATAACATGTATCGGAAACAGGACTTTCCTTTCAAAACTTTCGTTTTGATTCTGAGGCAGGGAAAATTACACTCTCAGAGCACCTGAATTGATACACTGATGCAAAAAGTGGTGGCTTTAATCAAGAACTGACTAAGGAGTATGTTTTTGTCATGCTTCATATTTGTTTATGATGGCAGACTGGTGATTTTTTTTTTACAACAGATCAGATATTAACTGGAAAAATTTGTTTAAAAGTCAAATATTTAAGGGAATGCTTTAGTAGCTGTAGGGATTTAAAAAAAAAGATATCCTAAATATCACACCATATTTTATCCCCTGCACATTCTCTGAATTTATTGATCCTCTGGGGATTGGATGGGAAGCCTTGAGGGGCCTTGAGTGACCCTTGGGCCTCCACTTGATGATTACCGGTAAAAAAGGGTTAGGTTATAAAAGCATAACAGAGCAAGAGGCTGAAGTCACCATGACACATACAGTACTTCATTTTAGATCAGGTTTACTCCTATCAATTTAACAGAGCATATCGTCATAGAACAAAAGAGCATCGTCGTCCGTGCCCAGTTGTTGAAGTTACCTGGAAATTACTTCCAATCTGGGAAAAGGATTAGCATGTTTTGCAATTATTGATTTTACCTAAATTTAAATGCATAAAATGTCATTTCAGCAGTCAAAGGTTTTCTCCTTCAGGTGTCACATAACACAAAAACTGTATTTGGAGACAGATCTGGAAAAAATATGAAATGAGGCCACTTGCTGGATCTTTATCATTTACTCTGTATCTTGCCTAAAAAAACCCAACACAGGGCGCAGGTGGCAGAATGGATAAGACGCGCACCCCATGTACACGGGCGGCCAGGGTTCGAATCCAGCCTGAGGCCCTTCACCGCATGTCTCTCCCCCCTCTCTCTCTTCCCTGTTTCCGACTCTATCCACTATCCTCTCCTCTATCAAATAAAGGCACAAAAATAAACCTTAAAAAAAACCCAACATTTCTTGGAATTCAATTGAAAGTCAGTGAAACTGGTATTGAGATCTGTGGTGGTAAAATAAGGAACAGGCAAAAACAAATAAGCTGTCTCTCAATGAAGATGTCGTCATTGGCGTCACAGAAACTATTGAGCAGGTATTTTCTTTAGAGTCTTTAGAGCACTTCCTTCTTCTCTGCTGGATTCCTTTGTTCAGCTCTCATGTTTAGAGATGTTACGCTTGATATGATTCAAAGAGTACATGCACATACATTAAGAAAACATGTGTCGACAGTAAGGCCCTCAGTATGTAGCACACAAAAACAGATTGTGTTGCATAATTTGCGTACAAAACAAGTTTGGTAACTTGGGGGGGAGCCTGTCTTTCTTCTCCTACTTTACAAAATCAAAAACAGTCATCTAAAACACATAAACACCGAAAGTGCTCCCTAACAGTCTTCTACTTGGTATTTGCAAGCATCACCACCAGTCTTCCTCTCCCCTGTCTGGCCTGCCCAGCTGCCTGGATGGCCGATTTTGATGGCGCCAAGCGCTCTGCAACTCTGCCGTAATCAGGAACAGCAAGGGGCAGTCTCTATCACAGAGAGTTTCTTTCCCTTTCCTTTGTTTTCCACAGATTTCCTTCCTCGTTTTCTTAGATATTCTCTCCCCACTGATGTAAGTCCAAACAGAGGCCTATTTAGAAAGTAAACACATGAATGAGGGGAGGTTCTGGGCCTGGCGTCCGTGGAGTCAGGCGCAGAGCGGAGACGTCTTGCTCCACCCGCCCTGTGCTGACACAGCCTGTAAATATACAGCATGACAAATGGCATTGCTCTGCAGCAGTCCCCCAACCAATCTCTGACTAGCAGGCCTGATGCCGGAGAGGCTAGCCGCCAGGCCGTGTCTGATTCACTGTCACAAGAGACACATTGTTTATAGCACAGAGAGACTCTGTAACACAAACACAAATACCCCTCCAGTGGGTGACACATTGGGAAAACCCTTGGTTTGTGGCTTTAGTGTTGGCTGAGGAGCATACTACAGTGAGAAGTCTGCTGTAGATCTAGGAGTGTGTGTTCATCCTTGTGTTTCTCTTATTGATCCTGCTGATCAGTCACTTTCCTGCACCAACATTTTTCTCTGGGCCCTGCTTTGGTTACTTCTGGCTTGGGCATTTATGTTTGACTTCTACCTAACATCTGTCTGACTATGACTGGGATCATATATCAAAATCAGAATTTCCCTTACTCTAACCAGTAACCTCAGCTATAATGCTGCTCTGGTTATTTAATAACTCAGAATAACTAAGTGAAAGACCATACATGGGAAAATATTGAGATCTTGATAGATCTGAACTGTTTTGGAGGCTAGGTTTAGAGAAAGGAATGTCTTTTAGGGGGAGGGAAAAAGAGAGTGTGGAGGCCCCTGGGGGAAAAAGCTCTGTTTGACCTCTAAGGATAGACCTCCAAACTTAAATGGCTGCACTCTTTCCGGCTATGCTCTCAACCAGGATTTCCTTGCCTTCTCCACATCTCCCACATTTACAGAAGCACCAGGGACATGGGCCACAGTGGGCCACCTATTGTGAGTGCAGAGCAGACAGACTGTGTGAGGTCACAGGGAGTCTGTGAGCGCCAGACTGGCAGGCGATGCACAGTTTCCTCCAAGATATGAGATCAAGTAAATCAGAGAATAAGGAGTTGTTACCCTTTAGGAGTCCTAATGACTAGTGCTCCTTTCTCCCCACACACAGCTATGTCTAAGACATGGAACATTATGAAGATGGTATTTTGTGCTATCATTCGTTTTTCATCGACTGGCTCTCCTTTGAGCAAACATGATATCATCCTTGTATCATGGCTAACTTAATGCAGCCAGTATCAGTGTTGTGTTATGTAGCATTAGCATATAGACTTGAGCTCCATTAGTCATGCTCTGGACTTGTGCCCCACATGGATACTGTGTTACCTCTTAAGAGGATCCATTTTTCACAGGCTGCCCAGGGCTATAAAGAAAAGAGACACACCAATTGATTTTAATTCGCCGGCAATATCAGGGGAGCAGATGGAGCAGATGCATGGAGATTCATCTCCCAAAGCACTGGCAATGAGAAGATTGTGATGACAACCAGCTGACTGGGACAGAGCTGCTCATGCTGGGACTCTATGAAGCTGCAGGGTCCTGATCAACCTGCTTAGCCTTGTTAGCAACTCAAGATAAAACCTGCATGGAGCAGAGCTGTGGCTTCTGGTACATCAACGACAGTGAAGGTGTGTGAAGAAGGGAGAAGTCGGAATAGGTCAAATCTCTGACTGGACTTGTAATATAAAGAAGCCATGTATTGTTAGACTGGATGAGCCAGAAACTTTTAAGACCTTCAGAAGACTATTTGACTGTGAATTGATTAAAGATTTAGCATTTAGCTTCTGCAAATTGCAGACATTAGGTTAAAAATGAAACATATTTAGTATTATCATAAGAAACAGCTTCATCTTGTCCAGTGCAGACTCTTCATAGTCTAAAACCGTGTTGTAACAGTCATGCCATTATGCTTTATGTTGTCTATTATTTAATCAATTAGATAAGCTAAACTAAAAAAATCCATCCAATCTGATATTCACACTAGTTTAAGTATTGTTAAACTATGGAAATAAGACTATATCACATTCAATGACTTGGGAACGGCTACATGCCCCGGACAGAATATAAGGGGTGTGTTTAAAATAGAGATGCAATTATTTTGAATTTTGGGGCCAATGTTTGATGCTTCTGTGCTCTTGTGTTTGACAATAAAAACAGATCAGAGTTTGTCCAAGAGATTACTTTTTCTGCTTTGTAAAGTTCTTAATGCAATTGTTAGGCTTACCTGATGCCAGCATTAAATTGATTGGACACAAGTAAATATTGTCACCACTGAAAGCTTGAGACCACAGAGTGGTTAAGTGCGCAGGAGGTACAGTGGCGCATGGAGGAGAAAGATTTGACTGTATGGATCAATGTGTAGGTATGAAGGAGTTCAGAGAGGTACAGAGTGGAGAGGTTATTGAGAGCTTTGACTGTATGAAGGATGATCTTATGGTCTATGCGTGTTTCAGGCAGCCATTGAAGTTGTTGGAGGACAGGGGTTGTATTGTGTTTAATGGAACAGGTTTTAGTGAATCCAAGCAATTGAATTCTGGACCTGTTGAAGTTTATAGAGAAGCTTGAGAGGTGAGATGCAGCAATCATCAACATGGGAGGTAACAAGGGCATTGACAAGATTGAAGGTGCTGTTTGGCGTAAAGGACAGGCAGCTTCTATGCCCCATAGGTGTCTAGATCTAGACACTGGTCAGAGAGGAGCTATGCAATACACTAACCACTCACCATTTGAAAAAAGGTAACTGCTAACAAATGGTCTCTTGTTTCAAGCATTGCATCCAAGTCTGAATGGATTTATTTCTGTCTCAGGAATGGACATGATTAAGAAGAATTAATTCTGTGTTTTGTTGCAGATTTGTCCTGGTTTTCAAATACGTCCATGGTATAATTGTGGTTGATATGCTAAGTTTTCCAAATGCCATAGAACATTAAATTTAGCACATCTGTAATGTGAAGCACGTATTTTAATTCTTTGGCAATATTGATTTTGAAACAGTCGTGCCAATGAAGACAATAAATTGAATGCTATATAGTTGCAGGTTTTGTATGTCAGCTTTTTAAACCTAATGTTACTCATTTTCTCCTTCTCTCCTTCTGTTGTCTCAGTTTTTATCATATTTTGATATCAGCAAAGGTTCAGCTAGGACACATTTGAGCTTCGTTTTTTTCTGTTTATGATTCAACTCATGCTGTTAAAAAATG
Source organism: Cheilinus undulatus (assembly GCF_018320785.1). Classification (NCBI taxonomy): domain Eukaryota; kingdom Metazoa; phylum Chordata; class Actinopteri; order Labriformes; family Labridae; genus Cheilinus; species Cheilinus undulatus. The sequence continues at coordinate 22,673,032 of NC_054873.1, read as the reverse complement.
GTCATAAGTGTTGCATCTAGAATTTTATTTGAATTTTAAAAATGTGACCCTCCTAAATGTCTCTTTAGGGACGAACTGGGTCAGGATAAGGCTTCAGCAGTGTAAAGTGTCTCTCTGCACAAAGTAAATCATCATAGGGAATAGACAGGGTCACAGAGCTGACCCCACTACACCAGCAGGGTTTAAATCATGCAATCCCTCTGTTAAGAGAGACTTAACTTTGCATTATTTACTTGGACAAGCTCACTGAAATGCTTGAGTAACATGTACTGCAGATAATGACTGAAGACATTTGTCCCTTAGCTCTGATGAAGTTTTCTGTCACTACTGTCAGATCTTGGAGCCACAGAAGTTGCTGGTTCTTTGACAACAGCCAGAAAAACAGAGCAGGCCTTCCACTGTCAGTGATAGTGAATTGGCCATAATCATTATCAGCTCTGTGGTAGTGAGTGGCTCCCACTCTGCTCAGGCGGCTCCATGTCTGACCTGTCTGTGGTGTGGCAATGCTCTGCTCTTTGGGAGAACTGACTGCTAAGGGCCTGGGTCATTCTGTGTCTGCCGCCTTCCTTGAATATCTGCATGCCATTAACTGCAATGGCTCTGATGACATGTTCTTCCTGAACCAGCCTCGTCTGGGCTCCTTTGCTTCGGCTGGAGGTGCCTGTGGCCCCTGGTCTTGAGGCACTTGTCTATTTTGGGAGGTCATTTGGAGCTGGACATGCTGTCTGCCCAACGCAGCCTGTCTCCTGATACTGCTATCAACTGCAGGCTTTTAACAGGGAGCCATGGCAATTTACTACAGTGACGCCAAGCAAGGCAGTTATCAGGACCCCGACACCAGATTAGCTGGTTGGTCTCCTAATGAGCATCCTTGAACAGGGAAACAGAGGGGGGGTTCACAGGCACAATAATAACACTATTATCCGTGGTCCTGACAGAGCGGGAAATATTGCACACAATACACCATCTAAGAGAAAATAGCATTTATCTCTCAAGTTCAGATATGTAAAGTATATGCTGAGGACCTTAACAACTAGATCCCCAGATTGAACAGTAAACTATTACAATTGAATGTAATTCTGAGGCACACAATGACATTTCTAAGCTTTAGCTTGTGACATGCTCAAAGGCCAACCACCAAGAGTCTATGAGTGTCAAAGAAACTTTCAGTTCTGCAACTTTTCTTGATGTGCAGTAATTTTTCTCAGTCATTGATGTCTGCAGTATTAAGTAACAAGAAATCTCAAATAAGGAGAAATAAACCATCACAATTCTCTAACACTGATAACTGGATATAATTTTAAATTAATCAAATTGTCATGCATTTTATGAAGTTACTATTATTTCAATAGGTTTTTCTTGAGAACATTTAATCAACTTGTTGTTTACACAACACATCTATGTAAATACTCAATTTGTTATTGACTGATTTTATTATCATGCAGCAAGCATAACTGCAAAGCACTTTAATATCTGTGGCTCTGAGAGCTTATATCATTTTTATTTGCAGCACTGTTTTATAATAGGCTCATCTATGAATAACACATCATCAGTCAGTCACTTACCTCACAAGGTTAATTTGATTATTGGATACCAGTTTCAATTAAAAGCAGGTTTATTACAAAAAGAGGGAGAAAAGCTGTTAAAGATTATGCAGCTAGCCTCTTAGCTCAGTACAAGACTCCTGACTCTTGAGTCCCTTAATCTTGCCAGACATGGAGTAGGAGATCTGCAGGACTAATCTCCAGTTTCCACATACAGTGGCTGCGCTGCGATCCGCCGGCAAATCGTACTTAGTAACAAAGCACTCACTCTCTCATCAATCAGAGCAGTTCCACTGGCGCTGTGCCACTCTGCTCTGCTTTGTTGGAGATTTGCTGCAGGTCTAGTTTCAGCGCTGGCTCCTGCCAAACCATGTCAATTCCTTTAGATCAGAAAGCTCCAAACAGTAAGCCAAAAGTGTAAAGTATGTGGTACTTTCAAAATACAACATGAAGCAAGGCCTCCCAATTATATATCATCTTGATATCAACATTACAGCTTATTCTGCAATGAAAGCAAAGGGTCATCGGAAGGTCAGTGGGTCACAGAGCTACAACAGTGCCACTGAGCAAAACCATGGCACTGTGGAGTGCGACGCAGCCGTTGTATGTGGAAATTGCAGTTAAGTTTGCCATTTGTGATATCGATTGCCTCCACGCCAGGTAAATATGTTTACCCACGGGAAAACAAAAAGGCCCCCCCCCCCCCCAAAAAGACCTTACAAAGTCTTAAAAAGTCTTGAATTTACTAGTCAGAGGTCTTAAATTTAAATTAAATTAAAATTAAAATTTTAAAGGGCACTTCTACTAATACATTGCTTCATCCAGTCTTCTGGCTAAATGTATTCATTTTATCTATAGTTTATTGCATTGTTTAATGTCAGCCTAGCAAACGTGCTAAACTGTGGTATTATACAGTATATTCATAGAATAGAGGCATTAAATGTGCCAAATATCATCAAATTTGGTTATTTATGACCAACAATGTTGTCCTGTACTATTTTAAATCTCATAAAAAGTGAATTAAATCAGGAAATTTAGAACCTTTTAGATTAGATTTTAAAAACTATGTAGGAACCCTGTGTAAAGTGCTGGGATAATACCTAATTCATGTAGATATTTTCTTATGATAATTGTAGCGTGCAGGTCTATCTAAAGCTTTAACACACCAACTTTCCTCCGTTCCCGTTTATTCCTGACTGCTGTTCTTCACTTTGTTCTTCATCATTGTGATCACATGACTGCCAAAATTGGCATTTATATTATCATAAAAGGAATATAGAATTTATTCTAGGTGCAGAAAGCCAAAATTCTGATCATTGAGCAACAGTACAAGTGCATTGTCTATGTTTGTAGAATACAGAGCATCTGACGAGAATTTTCTGACAACATTCCCAGCGCTCACACTGTAGACGCAAACATTCTTCTACGGCGTTGTATGACTTTGTATATGAAGGGGAAAAAAACTCAAATCTACCACAGCTTTACATGACTAAAATAAAGCAGAGGTTTAAAACATGGGAACACGCTCTGCTGAGAAAACAATCTCTGATGTCTGTCTTTGGGTTCTCTGAGTTTATCAGTCTGATCCAGAATGGAAGACTAAACCCACAAAACTAGTCTCTGTTGTCTCTCTATGAGACCACTGAGTATTAACCTGGACTGTGACCTGCCCAGCCCCAGTCTCTGTAAATGAAGTTGAAAATCATAAAACATGTCAGTGCTGGAGTGATATCATACTTGGCTTGATGTGTCAGATTAGCTTTTAGGAGGTTTTGATTTACTATCTTTTAGGAAACATTAAAAAGTGCAGTGGTTCATACTAGATGTCTGTTCTCTCTGTAGTGTTCCCTCTACCCTCTCCTGAATTCATACTGCCACTGTTGGTGCATGGCAGTAAAAACAGATCAACAAGAGAACCTCTCAGATGATAAATCCAAATCACTGTCACTATAGTCAAGCATGACTGAAGTCTGTTGTTCCCAAAACACCACACTCCCTTTTGTCAAGCTGAAACTTGAATACAATGATTAATGACGGATTTAGAAGCAGAGAATAACAAACTTTATGCCAATCTCTGTGTGTACGATGCCTTCCTGAGGTGTTAAAATCTGCCTGCTGCCAATTTCTTTTTTGGCAGAGTACTAGTCTTCTGAAACAGTATTTTCCTCTTGTCTTCACTTTTATGGAGGCCCACAGGCAGCCCAGCATTGAATATATGAGTGCATTAGGAACATTTAGACAAATCAAACGAACTGATTGCAAATAAACAGCTAATTATAGTTCTGTGGTAGTCATGATTATATATTTGCAGCCAGCTCCTCTTTACTGCAAATTGCAGCAGCAGCATCTTAAAAATACTTAACATCAGCAATGGTTTTCTGCATTTTAATGAGTGTGCTGTTAACTGTGAGGTTGATGAAGGCTGCTCACTGGAGGAAAGTCCCCTGTGGATAGTACAGACCGCCCGGGGCAAGATGGCACCCACAGAAGAAAACCTGTGGCACCACTTGGATATGACAGCCAATTATTATGATGAGCATTAACGTAGGAGCTTCTAAATTAGTGAAGTTATTCCAAAACAATAATAAGGGCGGTGGGGGTTGAGACAAGGTGTGGCTCCCACCACAGGGCTTGTTACCTTTACTTTTAGACACGCCTCTAATTTGCAGCCAAGAGGAATGTTACCGTGATTAAGATGAACTCTCAGTGGAGAAACAATGCAGCTAATGTGTGAGACGTAACTGCAGTCTACCTGCATTATCGAGTAAAGAACACTGATGAAAATGGATTTTGTTATGTGATTTGTCTTATGTCCTTTTTTTATGTAGTCAAGTCAACCAAACACCTTAATTAAAGAGCATAGAGCATCTGATTAGAAGGAAATTGTTTCAGCGCGTCTTAATTCAAATGGATATTGCAGTTCCCAGACCAGTGGAGATTTAACGTGAGTGGGAACTATGGACAGGTTTGTGTGGCACTCATTTAATGCTTATGTAGATGGTTGAGACTCCTTCCCCAGACTTTAATCTAAGTTTGTGTTTGTAGTCTTTGAGGTGTGGATTAGTGGGAGTGTTGAGTCAGGCCCAGTGGAGGGCTCAGGAGGTCAGCCCAGGGAGAGGCCCACATAAGCAGGCTCCAGTGTTGCTGAATGGGCCGATAATGGCCTGGATCAGAAGGAATGTGTTCATGGAGCCTTGCTACTGACAGCCATCCCCTTGGGACGTGAATTAGCTTGACTGATACAAAAAGAAGATGACAAAAACACTGCCTCAGGCACTGTCTCCCTGGACTCCTTGTCTCCAAAACAGCTAAATGAATCAAATTGCCTCCAATTAAAGATTTAATCATGCTTCTTTCCCCTCGGCTGTTCCATTTTCTCTCCCTCCATTTCATAATTTAGAAACACCTCACCACATTGTGGTAAAGAGACATACAATATGTGCACTTTACAACATTTTTGTACCTGATTTTTATGAAAAGATGTGGCTTTAAAACTTGGATAGCTATAATACTGTAAAAATGACTTTTTTCAGGTATTTCATCATGTTGACTAGCAAGCCAGTCAGTCTAATGTTTCTGTATTCTCCAAAGAGGATATTAGTTGATCAATTAGAGAGCCAGAGAGCTGAGATCACATTCAAATAAATGACTAATTAATTAGGTCCATATTTTATCACCACAAATTAGCAGTGGAAATGAGCTTGCTCTTTTCTAAACCATTTCCAAATCAACCAAATTAAGTAGATACTTTATGTTGCATATGGCTTCCATAATAGGACACTGTTGACTTTTTGACACCAAAACTTTGGCACCTCACTTCTCATTGGTTTCTATCAAGATGCTATGCTATACATCAATTAACAAGCTTTATTCAGGATATCATGTCTGGATATTAATCATCAAATGAATAATGCCATTGTACGAATAGATTTGTGCAACAGCAACCCACTGTTACATAGAGCTAGTTAGTTTAAAGTCTTGAAGTAGACACAAGCACTTGAAACAAACAAATAAAACACTGGCACAGCATTTTTATATTTTGTCTGTCATTTTTGATGTGAGTGCCCCCCTTCCCCAATCTGAAGCATTGGTTGAGTTGGCGTGACCACTGCATTATTACCCAGGGGTCTCCAGGGTAGCATGGGCCTGAACCTTCACAGGGAGAGGGGCAGGCCAGGGGACAGGCCTGTGTGAACAGCTGCGCCCTGTTTTAGATCTGCGGACTCGGTTACCTCGTAGTCTTTGAAGAAGTCTTTCCTTACACACTTTCACACATGCAGCACACATTAGCAGAGAAGGCCTCCATATACTGAAGAATGAAAAGGTCTAATGCTTCTTTAATCACTGAAAACTTTGATTTTTTTAAATTAGAAAATGTTTTGGTGGCTTTGTAAATTGCAGTTTTAGAAATGATGAAACTTCAAAGCTTCTTCAAATAACACTTTATGGAATCATTACTTTCTAAACACGAGGGTCAAAGATTTGTCCCTTTGCTGCAACAGGAACCAATTGTGAATCCATATAACTTATCGTCAGTTTTCAAACCAAAAAGTTATTTGTGGCAGTGTTAATTTCATGGACTAAAACTATGACTAAAAATGTTCGACAACAGCTTTTTTTCCATGACAAAGACTAGACTAAGACTAGCCAAAAATGGATCTTTGATGACTGAAACTGACTAAAAGTACATTTAGTTTTTTTCAAGATGACTAAAACTAGACTGAAAAGTAATTTAGTTTTCGTCTGACATTAAAAATCCATGATATGTCTCAACTGTGGGCAAATCTGTATAAATAAAATGCATCTGTTGCTATCCTGCCTTTCAGCTGCTGTTTGTAGCCTACTCACAGGTCATAACAGAGACAGAATTAAAAAGTTGTTCTCCATCTCTCCAACTTGTCTCAGCGCTATGACACATGAATGGGTGCTGTATGAAGCTCTGTTTCAGGATGGATCCAGTGGGATTTTAAAGAAGTGACAGAGCCACAGGATTGCGGTACGAAACAATTTGCCACATTCTACAAATTTTCGCATTCAGGGAAAATACAAATGCAATGGACTCAGTGTGCAAGACCCGAGTGCGTGACGTTTTTTGGATTATGACTCCTGTGGAGCAGACAAATGCGCACAGCTCCACAGTGCAGCCTTTTAACAACTTATCAGCTATGGTCATCAAACTACAACATATTGACATTAAAAATAGGGGTATGGTTGTAACATGGGGAGAGTTGTAACACCACCAATTCCACCAATCAGGGATAAGAAAGGAGTCATATGATCATTTCAGTATTTACCCACTTCCTCCCCGATCACACATGGTGATTGTCAAGGCTGGGAACAGGTGCATGCAGATTTTATAAAAAAAAAACTGATTTTCAGGTAAGAAAGTAAATTTTTTGACCAAGACTATATTTTGTTTAGTGCTTATACTATTGCAGATAAAACCGTGTGACTGATATTAGAACAAATTGTAGTTTCTCAGGCAAAATGTGATGCATTTTTCCCCTGCTAATTTCAAACCACTATGCTAATACAGCTAGCTAAACAATGGCTGACAGGGGTGGGTGGTACCACATCTTTAAAAAGTGTTACAACCATCCCCTTACATACAACTAAGAACACATTCTTGATTTTTCCAGGCAGCGGAAAAGAAAGACTGACAGGGGTGTGCCTGCAGATGTTTTTAAAAAACTATCTGACGAGGTCACAAAGAAGGTCAAAGTCAGTCAGATCAGTCGCGAAGGCACATGGGATCTGCCATGTAACACTAAGCAGATACTGCAAATCACTGCACTAAATTACTAAATCAAGAGGAATGGGCATGTAGGGTGTTGGCTGTCCAACGCAGGGCACTATCTCAACCTCCTGCCCATTAAGCGCAGTGTGAACGAGAACAAAGCAAACTTGTTTTTTCTCAACGTCTTGTTGGGCTTCTAGTGTGTGTGGGCCGGGGACGTGTGTGGAGGGAGAGACATAGAGCGGCGGGATGAGGCTGGACCCTAGACTGAAGAAAGAATTGGACAAACCCTGTGTGACGTCAGCCGTTTGCTTACAATAGGTGGACTCAAATGGCCCTTGAAGCCAATCCGCGGGGGCTTCCATATTGAAATCACGGTCTCAACCAAACTTTGGATCAACCTAACGGCCCGCCCACTAAGCACGACTTCCTGTCAGCTAACTAGCTAGCATTCTGGTTGACAGAAACGTAGCCTCTGCCTGTCGAGCTATCTGTCAATCAAATGAGACGCACCAATCAGCGTAAAATGAGGTTTATCCTAAATATAATCCAACAATCATGGTACAAAAAAAATTCACCCCCTGTACAGTGAGAGCACATAAAGACACTAGCTAATGAGACATGTTTGGTTTTTTGAACCAGGCTGTAAACCAGTTTATTTGGGCTGGACGGTTTCACAAACATGGAGCGCAGAGGTTACAGGAGTGCAGGAGTTGATGATCTGTTACATTGGTGGAACTATTCAAAAGGTTCTGGGCTCATAATGGCATCCCCCCAGCATGGCGCCCTAGGTTAAAGCCTATATCACCTATGCCCAGAACTGGCCCTGGTGTGGCCTCTGTTTTTGCTTTTTTTGTCTGATTGTTACAACTTACCCCAGCATGTGTTACAACCTACCCCTGTAGTGGGGGAGGTTGTAACAAAGGATCACCATGTATTCGACATCAGCTCATGAGGTCTGTGATATTCTTGCAGAGATTTGAATTGGTGCCATTTGTAGTAAACAAATGTAGGTACTTTGTATTAAAGTTTGAGAATTCTAACTCAAAAATTCAGTGAGGTAAAGATGCTGAAGCAAAAAGTGTTACAACCATACCCGGTCTCCTCCTATCCAAAAAACTGTACGTGATATCTTAAATGGCACAGTTCATAGTTGCTTGCTTAAAGACAGGGATTGCTTCTCCACTGTCACTGTGTAAAAAGGACGAGGAGTAAACGCTGTGCTGCTGTGTCCATCTTTCTCTCAATGCCATTAAAATGCAGAACCTTAAAGATTGTTTTTTGAATATAAGTTTAGAAAGGGTGCTTCATTAACTGAAGACTACAAAAAAATCATATTGAATTATATTACAGATATTAAAGAGGAAATTATAATGACGGATTGTAAAATGGCATGACAGAATTTTTACGACCCTTTTGTCAAATGACAGACAACAAAAAAGTCCAGCGCAACCTCTGCTCTGACAAGCACATCTGTTCACCTGAGATACCCACAGCATTTCAGGCTCTATCAGCATTAGAGGTAGAGGAAACTACGGAGTGGTGTTCTCTCCAAGTTACATTGCTGTCCTCATCATTAGATGTATAATGCAATAAGGTCACTTTGCATGGAAAGGGGTGTTAACCTAATACTGATTTAACTAAAGCCCCGTCCACACAGAGATGAATTCAGGAGTAAACGCAAAAGTTTTTTGTCGTATCGGCATTTCATCCACACGGAAACTGTGTTTTGGCAGGTCATAAACAATACTTTTTGAAACCGGGTCCCAGAGTGAACAAATCTGTAAATGCTTCGTCTCCATGTGGTCAGCCAACTGCATCTTTCTTGAAATGATTATTAATGATTACTTTGGTTAGAAATCATGGTTAGAATTTCCATTAGTACAAGTAAAATTACTTGCCAATAAATGTACTGAAGTATGGATAAAAAGTGTTTAATTTAAAGTTTACTGAAAGTACTAAGCATTGAGTAGCCTTATCGTCAAGAACACAAGAAAACATGGATCTCTAACACTATGCACTACTGTGTAGTCAAAGCCAAACAACTGGCCAGTTTCTTGTTGTTGAAAGACCGCTAGAACCTCCTTGGTTTGACTTTGAGTAGTCGTTTTTTCTTCTTTCTTTTTAGTAAATACACTGAAAAAAAATAAAACATTGGTTGAACTTTAAAAAAACATGAAGTAATCAATCACACAAAACATTTTTTATTGAATAAGTTAAGTTTTTTAAAATCAGATAAATCTATATTTTTTAACTTCATAGAAACTTTGTTTGAAGGTTGAGCAAACCTAATTATTTTAAATTGTCCTAAACTAAAAAGAAATGTTTCATTTATCACCCAATATAAAAATTTCACTTATTTGAACTTAAAATTTTTAAGTTCATAAAACCATTTTATAAAGGTTGGAGATATGTTTTTTTTTTTTTTTTTTTAGGTTGTTTCAATTAAGACATAATAGTTATAACAGTACACCGCTTATCCCATTAGGGGTCACGTATGAATATATTGTAGGTAACTGCTTACCTTAAAATGTCAAATAGTACTCACTGATAAAGGTTTTTTTATGTTACCATTTCACCAAAAGTGGTATAACCTATGCAATCATTTGCAGCAATGACTGTTAGTCATTCACTGAACCAGTAGGTAAAGTTTCACCAATATCACTGTGCCACTCAACATTTATTGACATTAACAACAATAACATTGCCCCCTATAGGCGGGACATCTTTAATTGAGACGGCAACTTGAAAACTGCAGATTTGTCATAACTCAAATAATTTGAGTGATAACCACGTGTTGGCTACGTCTTGATATCTATGTCTATAACCTTATAAAAACAAGCAATATTTGTTTAAAAAAATACTTGGAACAGAAATTAATTTAACTTTCTGACACAAGCTTCACCACCAATAACTGTAAATTCCATACTTAGTGAAAAATGGGTGGGTAATTGCAGCACTGAAAATGGCCTTGGAAAAGTGTAGCTAAATCCTAACCAGGAAAAAATGGTGGTTTCTCCTTGCACATGCTCAGACAGGGCAGTATGTGGTCCTCATCTGAAGACAATTTTTTTATGTTCCTGGTACACAATTAAAATCAACTAGCCTGAACACATTTTTGAGATACATAATTAAAATCCCTGTAGTTTAACACAATTTTATTACGTTATTTTAACACATTTCAAACCAACTTATATGAACCAGGGCTGTCAAAATTAATGCGTTAATGCGGGTTAATCCATCATCATGATTAATCTGATTAAATATTTTAACGCAATTAACCCATCTTCAGCGTAGATTGACTCAAAATCCCTGAAACGTCTCTGGCAACGAATTTCGGGCAGTCTGTCCAAGTAGGGTTACCGTCGAGCATGCCGCTGCGCATGTGCAAATGGGCTGTTGATCCGGTAGTGACCAACCAACTTGATATGGAAGACGCTAAACAGCACATTGGCCCATTTGGCACATTTGATTACAAAAAAAAAAAAAAAAACAGTCGACTGACATAAAGTATTTTGCACTTTCTGCAGGAAGGAGTTTTCTTTTCACCAAAGCAGTATTTAGTGAATAAACCTTGTGGCATACTGGTTAGATTATAATGACAATTTAAGATGACAAGCGAGTTCTAAGAGCTGGCTCTTTTTGTGAACGGCAGGTATGTGCTCCTGTTCGAGAAGCATTTTTCTGTTTTTGTTGTATGAAGAAGTCATAAAGAGGGCACTGGTTTAGCTCAGTTGGTAGTGCAGGTGTCCATATACTGAGATAACAGTCCTCAATTCACTGATTGCGGGATTGATTCCTAGTCTCAGTGCATGTTTGGTGCATAACTTTGCCCACTGTCTTTACCCATATTTCCTGTTCCTCGCTATACTATCTAATAAAGGTGAAAAGCCAAAAACTAATAAAAACAGCATAAGACATTCAGAAACCAGGAAAGCAGACTTATAGGACCAAAAGAAGAGCTGTTAAGGAACCGAAAAAGACCAGCTCTCATTACTGAGCTGAGCTAATAAAGTCATCACTAGGAGTGAGACTCAACAGACAGTGGTTAAAGGGTATGCAAGATCAAGGTTTACTGTACCAGACTATACTAAACCAGGCTGCTATATGGAAATGCAGCTTTAATGTGACTCATCCTGTACCAGATTCACAGCATCTAATGTCTGCGTGCCACCGATGCTTTCAAACATTCGTCTCACTTGAATCAGTTCCAGGAGCACAGAAAGCTCAGCAGACAGCCTCTGTGACTTATGGGCAAGCTGGGTCTTTCTTCTCACTTAATTGAAAATTGCATGACACTGATTTAAATGAAGCATTACTCTGTAATAACAGTTTTCTTTTCCTTGTCTGACATGTGATTGAGTTACATAGGGGAGTGCATTTGGAACAGGTGCCTCTAACACAGTGCAGGCATGAAGGCCTCCATGTCCACCCTCAGTAACCTCCCACTGCCCTGAAGCCCAGAGGCTGCCAGGGAAACTTGATTCCAGTTCAGACACTGGCACAGTGTGTGGCTGCAAACCTCAGAGTCTCCACAGATGCAACAGGGCCACTACAGTGATGACCCAGTAAATACACTGTGGCTGTGTCTCTATATCTACATATAAGAAGAATTAATGTGATTTAGGATATCATTATAGATATAGATTTTATATTTCAAAGCCTGTTGGCAGTATTTCCTATCTTGTATGTACTTTAAAATACAATTTTGTTTTCATTTCTTCTCTGGCTCTGATAAAGCTACATTTAAAAAACATTAATTGTGATACAAAAGCTGTTAGTTAAAAGTTTCAATTAATTTTATATATTTTTAGAACTGCTATAAAATTGGGGATAATCCCCTGTGTGAAATTGATTTATCATGTTAGTAACATCAGTAAAAAGCCTACTGTAAGTGAAACAATACCTCTGGCATTTTACCAGCAGTGAAGTAGCTGTATTTCATTCATGACTATTTACAAATTTAATATTGGGTGTGACTTCTTCACAAGGGGGGCAGGCTTCGAAGCTTCTTAGCCAATCAGCAGTGGTTACTCTTAAACTTGTGCTTCTTGGATCATGTTAATACATCTCGGGGTGTGGCTTTGCCTTGCTGCTTTCAGAGCCGGGATATTTTAACTCTTACTAGACCATGTGGAATTCTGCTTTAATAAATGCTGCCTTTAAACTGTATTTAGATGCAGTCCCAGTATTCCTTGCATGTTTTCTATCTTTAACAAATGTTTTCTTTTTTTCAAAAAAGAAAGGAGACAGATTTGAAGAGACACCAGTGAGGAACAGTTCCCCTGCTGGGTGTCCTGCACACATGAAGAGTGCTGTCTTTTAAAAAAGTCAGGATTGCATTTTCTATCAACTCATTTTTTATTTAGTATTTGCTATGGATGATTTTAAAAGACTGTGGAAAGTGTTAGAATATGTGATGCTCCTGTTATATGGGTGTACACACAAGCCTAGTAAAGGTCAAATATAAGTTAGATGTCAAGTTGGTGAGAATGTAATTGCAGCTGTAATGCATCTGGAACATTTCCTGTTCAAGCTTAATCTATTGTTGAGTGGCATCTTATCCTGGTTAATCACCTCATTTGACTGCAGTGCTGCCACTGCTAACTATTTAACTACCTGAGGAGCATGTTAATGCTTTAATGCCATCTCTTACTTTACTTACACTTTATTAGGTCAAACATATGGGATGCTCATTGTTACACCCAACTGATAAATAACTCAGGATGATGTTGCCTTATAGCAGAACTGAATCTGCAGCCCTGTCTCTCTTGTGATGTAATAATCATAGACACATAAAAAAAGAAAGTTTGGCAATAACATTCTGGCGGCCTAACCGAGTAGCATCTAAGTATGGGAGGCAAATTGATCAGTCTATCAGTGTTACTCAGTTTGAATCATTTCTGATGACAGTGTTTCCCTTTTCTAAACAGGAGTACTTCTAGTATCTATCAAACTATCGGTTCTGATGGAAGGGTCTGAAAACTGAAGACCTGTGCCCTAAACAAGGAAGGTAGGTGTATTTTTAATGTTTCTGTCCCTATTATTTCAGGGCTTTGATATTTTCGAACCATTTTGAGTACCTGGACCTGGATAGTTTTGATCTTAAGTTTTTCGCCCTTTTTTGAAAACTCAAAAAGGCCACATGCAGCTTAGTGGCCATGGGCTCCATATCCCAGCATTGGACAGCATCCATCCATATACATAGTTATATCTGCTTATTCTCTTAAAAGTGGAAGGGGGATTAAGGGTCACATTTAACTGAAAATTCAGCATATTTCTTTGAGATAAATAGAAGAAATGGCCTATTTACCCTAGGCAAGTTTTATGTAACAACTTTGAGTCTATTCTAAGCAATCCTGGTCAAAGATGGAAAAAGTGCAGTGTTAGTGTGCATTTATCTCAGAGGCAGACATGATTTTTTTTAAAGCTTGAGCACCTACCACCAACCAAACTGAAACTACTTGTATCTTGAACCATCTATTTATTTGGTTCTGTTTGATATTGAACTTTATGATCAGTGTTTAACAGCTGGTCTTTTTTCTTAACTACAGTCCTAATGCACAGTGCTGAGCTGGGAAGAAAAATTGTCCCTGGCATTTTTTTTCCCCATAAACCAGCCCTTTAACCCTTTTCACACACAACATAACCACACCTGCAAAGTAGCAAAGTAGTAAACACAGTGTGTAACATTTACTTTATCTCTGACTCTTGATGGCAGGTGTGCAAATGAGGGTCAAAATATCCTTACTCAAGAAGAAGCGCAATAAAAGCAGCAATCTTACTGACCCCAAAGTGTGGTATCATTAGTTGTACTAATGTTAATACTCCCTGCAGTAAGTTTAGTTGTCACAGACCCCTGCTAGTCTTTGAGTTGGTAGTTATTTTATGTCTATTGTAAATACTAAAGGAGATGTGAAAATGACCAAAACAAGTATTCTGATCTGGTCTGGCCTGTTTTTCTGTGAAAATTTCTGCATCTGTGGTTAATTTTTCCATGTTTATCTTGTATTGTTTGAGGACCAATGATCAGCACTATTTAATCTTCTTTACATCTTCTTTTGCATCATAAAAATGTATGAATTATATTTGCAAATGCTCATAACATAAAATTTCCACGTAATATTAAATTAGCGTCACCATCAAAAATGAAATAATATTTTGATATTTTGGTGAATAATTGAAAAAGTAGCGCTTATTTGAATGTCAAGGTTACTCAGTTGGTGTTTTCTCTCATATATGCTGCACATCCGTCCAGTTACGTCGATGTAAATAAGTTAGAGCAACTAAGTTAAAAACTAGAGGTGGGTGTTTCGCCTTTAAGAGTTAAGAAACTTGAAACCTTGTTTGCGCAACAATCAGTGCAGCTCACAGCCGCCAAAGTGTCTAGACTAGCACATGATGGTAGTCAGCCAATGGCTCCACCGCTCTCCTCGGGGGCCCCGTGTGTGCGTGTGTGTATGTGTATGTGTGAGGAAGAGGGGGGGAAAGAAAAGAGAGAGAAACGGAGAAAGAAAGACATCGGGGCTGCAGTTTGGTTTAGATGTGAGTAGAGAAGGAGAAGCGCGATTCAGCCCTGGATTGATCCTCCTCATGTAGCCTCATTTCTGCTCGCTTCGCACGGATATTTCGCTGGGATTGTAAAGAAAGGAGAGAAGTGCTCTGACCTCTCGAGAAGACGACAAGGATCCTGACTTCCAGTGCATTTTCTTGGGATTAAATCGTACCTCATGCTCTGCGTGCCGGTGTAGAAGGTGGATTTGAGCTTGTTAAAAGTCCCAAGCTGGTTCAGGCTGCGAGTTGTCGTCTCGGGTTGGAGGCTGCTGGCTCTGGATTATGTTACTCAGTATTTTATTTTACGCCAGTATATATTCTACTCTTTTTGCCGGTTTGTAAACTATATAAACAACGCCGTAGAATCCTGGGCAAAAGTCAGTTCAAAGGTTGTTTATCGGCTAAATTGATGCATTTTGGTCGGAATGCTGCAGTGCATTTATTGCTCGTTGTAGTTGTAGAAGCAACTCTAAAGCCCTCAGTCTAATGTTGCGGTTTTGCCACCAATGCTCGTCAGTTGGCTGTGCATGCATTGCACGGCATTTCACAGACATTAATGTTTTGCAACGACCGTAGAAGCATCTGTAATATTCGGATATCCGTACAAAATAAAACCCTCTAATAGATTTTCAAGTTGTCGTATGTTCAGGACGAAACGCTCAGGTCTTGTGCGGCGACTCTGGAGAAGCCGTTTGATCCCAGATACCGAGGGGGAAGATGGAAATGGCAAAACTAGTGAGGGCTGTAAGGACGATCTGTTCGGAAACAACCCAGAGAAAATTCCCAAAACAGAGTTCAGACCGATGACCCCTAGCGGGTCTGTGGTAGGGGACACAGGGGGTGTGTGCAGCCGGAGCCCCGCGGAGAGCAGCGGCTTGGGGGTCACATCGGACCGAGATGGGGGCGCGGGCTGCGTGCAGGAACAGGGGAGCCCCCGCTCCATTCAGGACGGAGAGTGCAGGACTGTGACATGCTGTTTATTCAAAGACCGGGACCACTCCGAGCTCAGGGCTCCAGACACGGCTCAGGGTACCAGGGATCCGGGGTCGTGTCACTTGGTGCTGAGGGGCCTCGGTCCGCGGGACTGTGGATCTCCCGAGGCTCCAGAGGCGATGCCACGGACGGTGTTGGAGCAAGAACTGAAGTCTGCCACATACTCTCTTTTAAAAAAGCTAAAGGAAAGGGCGCTGGATACCTTACTGGAGGCGGTGGAGTCCAGAGGAGGGATGCCCAGCGACTGTGTTATGATTTCCCGGACAGAGTTGAGGTTGGGCGGCCATGTGGCCTCCCCACAGCTGCTTGTGTGTAAATTGTACCGCTGGTCAGACCTCCAGCACCATGCCCAGCTCAAACCGCTCTGTGAGTGTAAGAGCTTTGGGGCCCTGGACAGTCCAACAGTATGCTGCAACCCCTACCATTACAGCCGGCTCTGTGGGCCAGGTAAGACCACTGCACTACACAGACACTGTCTCTATGTAGCACCTTACAGGCCTACCTTTGAGGCTAAGTCAGCAGGCAGTCCTTTAACACTCAACAATAAGGCATCTGTATGTCTTATGCCCACAATTTTTTTACCTCTGGACATTTTAAACGTGTGAATGCCCTGGTAATATACTTGGTAAATCTTCATATCACCCTGCATTTTGTCTGTTTATTCTTCTTTTTTACTTACTTGCTTCAAAACACAGAGGTGTGGATAGCCTGGCCTTTGGATTAAATTGTTAATTATTACCAAAGTCATCCTTGTGGGAAGCTGAACAATGATAAACATATCCTGAGTTGTGAGAAAGTAGCTCCTTTTTCTGCCAGTATGGTGTTAACCTGATGCAGCCTTGATTCTGCAGTTTATATTTTGGAAATATCAAATTACATGAAAACATTGTAACTGTTCAACTATATGTCACTTTTAGATTTTAGCTGACTAGAACATTGTATTGGATAAGTTAGTGCAAAAACAGAGCATCCCACACAGGATGTTAAATCTTGGCCTTGCAAAGACAGCCTGTTAGTATAACTCAAGACAACCTCAAGTTTCAGACTAATTAACATACACATGCAATACATGATCAGAATCAGTGCTTTCAGGTCGATAAAGCATGGAATCCTTTCTTGGAGTTGTTGTCAGTTTTGCAGACCCATCAACAATGTCTCCTGTGTGTATGAATTTAAAGTCAGAGGTCTGGCCCTGGTGCCATGGGTCACTTCAGTTATCATTGTGGTAGAGGATTGAGCTTTATTTCCAAAATCAATTAGCTATCTATGGCAGAACCTCTCTGACCTACACTACACAGATTGAGATTTGGCAGGGGGTCAGGCTTGTGATTTGGCAAACCTTTATCTGTGGGCCACTCGACCCCACTGACCCGATGACAAGGCGTGGTATCATGTGTGAAGATGCAATCGTCAGTATTTCTGTCTCTCTGGCACAGGAGGCGGTTTTTCCATAACATCAATGTTTACTAGGTCCAGCTGGCTGTGACAAGAAATTTAAAGTCAGAAGTCCAACAATATCAGAATGCAAATGTAAGAAACTGATGTTGACTTGGCCTCCATGGCCCGCAAACACAGAATATATAGAGCTGCTCATAAGTGCTTAACCACAGTGTTAGTGCATTTTACATCTTTTTAGAATCAAGTACTCCCATCTGAAGTGGATATCAGGTTATGCTTTGTGAGTTTCTTTCCAATAAAACTAGCAGGATGGACTGTAAGAAGAGGCAGAGGGGCACATACCCCATATTGAGACTAAGGCCTGTAGTAGACATAGCTCACATGCGCTCATGCGTGGCCCGATAGTGCTGGTATTTCTTTCATGCTATTCAAGAAGGGGGACTTTGAATCAAGACCTCTATCTTTGTCTGGTTTTACTGCAATGTTTGCAGTTGGGGACTGAAGAAATGTGGAATTACATGATTATAAAAAAGATTTTATTGGGAAAATAAACATTTTAATTAATAGAAGAAAAGCTTAAAACCTTCTAAAATAAACTGATTTGAACTGTAGATCAGTTAACATACTCTCATTTTAGGTTTATCTGAATGGAGACTCCTTTTGTAGTGTTTTACATCAAGAATAAAACAGTCCTTCATATGTTGCAAAAAGCTCTGATTGCAGTAGACACAAACTTTTTCTTTTTCTTTTGCCCAGTATTCAATTTTTTGAATAAGATCAGTTTCAAGTTGCGCTTTAAAAGCCCTTTTGTCCTAAAGAGGTCTCCTCATGCTATTTAGGTGAAGGAGTGGTGATAATATACAGTTTGCATACTACTGGCGCCAGACTGACTAACTGTGTATCTGAGTGACTGAGTTCAGATCCCAGCAATTACTGCCGCCACTCTTAAAGGACCCGCTGCTATTATGCTCTCTCCTTCTCCCTGTAGGCGAGGTCACAGTGTGCTCACAAACTTTTCTTTCCTTTGTGCTTTGCCTTCTTGTGCAAGATATTTCCTTTGCTTTTGCTCTTTAATGAGAAAATCAAGCATTGTGACGCTAGCCATTCAAAATAAGCGATTTTCTTGGGATAATTTAAGTGCATTACTTTAAGTTGTTTTCCATCTCTGCAGTAGGTGCAACAACATGAGCTTCAGTTAATTCCTAACAGAAACAAATGTACAGTTTTGAGTCGGCTTTATTAGCTTTTTTATGGGATTTTCAACAGAATGATTTAATTTAGCTCTGCAGACACAGAGCTGTTGTAGTGAGGATGTAGTCTAAACTGATGGGAATTCAGTAGCTTTTTTGATGACGTAAAAGTGTCTTGTATTGGCATGTTTCTTCTTGCTGTCAGTAAAAACTCATGACTATAGCTTTAAACAACATATTGTTCAGTCATGTGTTGTTTACCATTGAATGGCTGTGATATAAAATGTAGAAACTGATCTTTAGAAGTGATAGGGTCACCAAAATAAAAGAGCACAGTAGTTCTTAACCACTACAGCAAGGCCTTTAGACCTGTAAACATTCAGTTGTTTTCTTAAAAAAATCACAGATCTGACTCTGTAGTTTACTGTGCTCACAGCAGGGAACATTAAAAAGAGTATTATATTCTTTTAAAGGTTATTGACATTATTGTTTTGTGTTACAGAGTCACCCCCACCTCCTTATTCAAGGCTTTCCCCCAATGAAGAACACAAGCCACTGGGTAAGTGACAAACTCACACATGACACCCATAATTATGCTTCCTGTCTCATCCACATCTTCTGATGTTTATCTGAAAAGTGGTACATTTGATATTCTATATTATGGCCCATACCCAGGCAGTTGTGAAGCTGTTGTTACTTGATAGATTCTAACTTCCCCCTCTTTTAGAGCAGTGTTTCTGGTCAGACATCAGGACCCACCATCACCTCTTCAAGAGAATTCGTGACCCACATTCTGAAAAAAATTCAAACCTCTCAAGTTTATTTAATGAAACATTTAGTTTGGACCCCAAATGGAAAAACATGACTGAACAAAGACAAAACATGTTTTAAAAGCAAATCATTACAGAAGGACATACATGCAAACATCACTTTTACTCAATTTTCCCCAGATATTTGGTTGAAATTTGATAATTACTCGAGGGATTTCTTCTTAATTTTGGAAAAACAGCAAGAAACAGTAGAAATCTTGAGACAAATACTGAAATCTACTCTAAAAGAATAGCCATATTAATTCGCTGTATATCAACCTTGGGTGCCTGTACATAGACTTTCTCTTGGCAACATTTCATGACCCTCTGGAAGGGGCCCACTTGTGGGTCCCGACCAACCAACCAATTGAGGGACACTGTTTAAGAGCCTTTTAATTACACTGTCTTTCTTTTAGGATCCATTTTAACATGGAGAAAAATGATCAGAGTAACATGGAGATTTCTAATGGCTGTATTTAGGCAAAGTGCTACTTTAACTTTAAATTAAGCCCTAGGTCAGTATGTGGCACAATATCAATACACCAAGCAGAGTCAGTGTGGGTAAGATGAAGTGTGCTTGAACTCTGGTACCCGCTTATCCACAATGCTATCCTCATGCAGTGTTAATCATATTGAATATGAAATGAGATAGCTCCAGTGTTTATGTGTTGAAATGTAGAGGTCACGCATTGAGTCTCTTAATGATCTCTGGTGATTACTGAAAGGTAAAAGCAGCACACATCTGAAGTTGGAGCTCATTTCTGTTTTGTTCCCCGCAGATCTGTCAGACTCCACATTGTCTTACACTGAAACTGAGGCAGCCAGCTCACCAAACATCACACCAGGGGAATTCTCAGGTGGGTGTGTTTCTCCAACTGTCTGTCAGCCTCCAAATAAGAGATTAATAGAAGAGATTTCTCTCCCTTATTAAGACTATTAAGACTATTTTATCAGATGATAATGTGAGTTTCTCATAGAACTTCTCAGGCATTTCTCTTGCTCTGCACATTTTGTTGTCTGTAGTTTTTGTTGATTTGTGTTTGCTGACATAATATATAATGTTGTCTGTAGCAGAAGTGTGTATTGAGTGTGTTTTGACAACTTAATGGCATTTTTAAGATAAATAAGAAGTTGTTTTCTTTTGTGACTAGCATACATTCGTGAGCCGCTGTTTGAAGTTGCAGAGCTGGTACAGTAACACATTAACCAACCTGAGTAAACAGTGACTGTATTACTACAGAATATGATCAAGGAGGAGCTTTGTTTTGATGCTTTTAGGCTTTACTTTCTCTCCAAATATCATCAAAAAAAGAGAATTAGTAGAAGCGTGTTTATTGCCTACAATGCTGATGGAGTAAAGACTCTTGTTTGTATTAGACGCATTGTTGTATTGTCCATATTTTCTAGTCTTAGAAACAGTTCATTGCTGTACCCTGCATGGCTGCGAAGTACATCTGGGTGACTATGCAAACTTAAAAAGGTCATTACATTTCGATGCCTTACTTTATTCAGTCTCATTAAGGGTAATAACAGAGAGTGGGTTTGAAGATAAAGGTTTCATTGTGAGCGGTGCAGAGGTTCAGCGGGGCGTGTGTGTTGGCTTCAGAGCCGGCCTCCCCTCCTCTGTTTTTCTTTCAGAAATATTTGAGTGGGATCAAACTGTAATAAGATCCAAGCTCACTCAGAAACACACACACGAGCACACATAGTTGTGCACATGCATGTGCACAGTCACTTGCACATACAACTCTATCTGGCCTGGCTGTTAGCGGGCTGCGGGGAGGGGCGGGCTCAGGGAAATTGAGTCGCTCGTGTGAATGGGGCCACACCAAAGGAAGCAAGTAAAAACAGTCCTGTCCTCTGATTTGAAATGAAACACTCCTTTCTCATGGCTCCAAGGAAGCATGCCTCCCCCTCCGTAGTAACTAGCATGAACAGTATCAAGTGGACGAGGAGTCACAGCCCTCATTTTTGGGCTCACAAGGAACAGCATTTCCTGTTCAGGGGTCTGCCATGGCTCGGAGGCCTGGACACTGAGCAGTTGACATGACTACCTGGCAGTGAAGTTTTCAGGCAGCTTAGGCCCCCTTCTCCCCAGTACACATGCTGTCACCACCTCAGCACGGCCCGACGACACTCCCTGAGTCAACAAATGAGGGGCTTGTCAAAGCGCGCACCACAATTCCTCAGAGACTGTGGTGAGGAGGGAGGATCTAGACATGCAAGGCTTTAGTTTCTTCCAACTTTGTGTTGCTGCTTCACAGGCTGGGCTGAATCAGTCTGTATTGGCTTTGACACACTTGGCCACTTGGACTTGAAAGAGAGGGTGACCAGTGCCCTACAGGGTGGTAGTTTTCAGTGTTGTGAGCTCATCTGTGTCGCCAGTTTGTCTCTGATCATGTTGCATTTGGTTTAACTTACTAAAGAGTTCATCTGGAAGGATGTACAGCATGTACCATCATAAGACCAATAACCTAAAGGTCTCAATTTAAAGCCTGCTAAGTTCTGCTTTAACATACAGTCTTGTACTGCACACTGCCAAGTTAGCTTGTGTTGAATGTGCTGCTGACCTGGAGATGACTTTCCCTGTGAATCCCCCTGCAGCTCGGGGTAGAGAGGGTGTCTGTATGAGTGTAACTGGAGTTGTAAGGGATCCAGACTCCACCCCTCACACAGGAACAAGTAAACCTCTTAAAAGCAAGTCTTGGGGGCACTTACTGAATGGGTGGAGTGTAGTCAAATAATCACCTACAGTTTGCAGCCCAGGGCTACAGAAATACCCTCAGAGTATTCTTCTCCATCACACAATAGTTGAAAACAATCAGAGGATAAACTTGTTTAACCACATCAGTTCAAACTTTGAATCCTTTGTAAGGAATTCCAAACATATTTTTCAGATTTTCTAATCTTAGATTATGTTGTATGTCCTCAGAAATGGTGTCTATGTGGCAATTCTTTATTCTTTATTTGCATTCTGTTTCATGATGATGTTAAACATGCTGGCCCTTGGAAAACTTTGACAGTGCACCTTCTTGTAATAATGTTTTAGTGTAATACTTTAACATTTAGTCATAGACTTTGTACCATTCACAGGCTTTATTTTTTATGAAGGAGAAAAACGACTCCCTCAGGCACTCTAATTATGTCTGTTTACGTCATGATACGGCCAAGCTTTCGAGTATGTGCATACACAGTATACCTCAGTGCTGCATGTGTGAGGGAATGTGTCTTTGCTGGTGCTACCCTCCCAGTCTGCCCTCACACCTGTTTCCTCAGTGCCTGGGCCTTGTCGTGTGGACATCAGAGTGAAGCCCTTTGAAGCAGATCTCATTGCTTCCTTTATGACTGTTTGAGGGGGTGTTTTCCCCCTACACGTTGACTTTATTATATCAGTCACATTGTCTCTGACATCAGGGGCTCTTTATGTTTGTCACTTCTTCATTATAACACGCCTCTGGCTTTCAGTGTAAGGAGCTATGCCAAGATGTTTATGCATTGCTGTTGAAGGATTCCAGTCAATGATGATACGGTGTTTTTTTCAGAGTGTGTGGGTATTGATTAACATATGATGCAGGCCCTCCCTCTGTGCTCACTTTAAACCGTCATGACTCCAGTCTGCCTACATT
The DNA here is from genome assembly GCF_018320785.1 of Cheilinus undulatus. Classification (NCBI taxonomy): domain Eukaryota; kingdom Metazoa; phylum Chordata; class Actinopteri; order Labriformes; family Labridae; genus Cheilinus; species Cheilinus undulatus. The sequence continues at coordinate 22,650,181 of NC_054873.1, read as the reverse complement.
CTTCAGTCTTCAGAGGTTGTGTCCTTAATCAACCCAGTGGAATTTGTCAGCATAACACTGTGTACACGCTCATGTTGGTGTGAGGTGAGATCAGTGATGTGAATGGAGGGGTTCCCTCAGATTTGCTGGGTCAGGTGACTGCAGGACATGCAGAGTGACCCAAGGCACTGATGTTTTCTTTCCATTTTCCTCTTTTTTTTGTCCACCTTCCTAAGAGTGTAGGAAAGTTGGACAAGAGGAGAAGAAAGACTGAAGTTAGATAACAGAGAGTGAAGAAGGCATGAGCAGGTAGTTTCCAAAAAGTAGCATTCTCTTCCATCTGCCCGCCTGTCTCTGGAGGAAAAGCCAGCACCATCTCTGCAAATGTCAACAGATGGTAAGGTAGTGCTGGACAACTAACCGGTTTTCAATATCAATTACTATTTTGGCTTAAAACGATCATAAAAAAAGATATTCATGATTGGGCTGCATGCCATCAGCATGTTTTACTCATGTCTGGTAAATGTTTCAGTGCTTGTTTTTGTATTTTTGCAACAACGATACATCACCAATACTTTAAAACATGGTTAATTTGTTTCTGTTCAGTCATAACCATTGTTATATGAATATTTATATTTTAAAATTTATTTTCATTCATTTCTTGTTCTTTAAAGTGTTCTGAATGCAAGAGGTCAATAATTGCATTTGATGTTGATTTGTCTGATAATTGTGTTATCATTTTTTGCTGTAACTGAGCAAATGCAGTGTAAGGTTCACTCTGGTACTAACCAATTCTTCCAGTAAGAACAAGACAGTGAATTGATGGATGGGAAAGGCCTTGGTTTTTCTTTAAGACATACTAAATCCAGAACCACCATTCACATGCAGGAGTCAAGCAAATGAAACTGCATAGCCAGTTCTGGTGACAGTGCAGCACTTAGCATCAAATCAGACCTTCTGTCTGTGTTGGAGGCAGTTGACATAAGTGGAATTATTAGACAGTCTAATCAGGGCCTGGAGGAGATGCTTCCTCTTGATTAAAGTAGACCAGGCGGCACACTGACTTGTTGAAGGTATGCGATTATATAGGGCCCTATGAAATCCATTTTATTTTTTTCCTAATTCTGTTTTTTCCATTTTAATTGTTTGGAATTCCATTTTTTGCCTTTCCACTAATTTTACCATAAAAAAGTCTGTCTTGTTTATGTAAATTAATAAAATGTTCAGTAATTAAATAGAAATAACCTTAAATTTTTTGAAAAAGGGCCACAATTGGCCCAGGAGCCATTATTTGGATAACCCTGATATAAAATAGATATAACCAGTGTAACAGCCAGATATTTGCAACATTTGAAGACATCCAGATGTATAATCACACTGTGTCTTAACTGATGTCTGTAATAGAAATGAAGAAATCCTTCTGTTCTCTCAAACACAGAGTGATAGTGACTTAATAAGAAAGTAACATAAAAGTTAAATGGTTAAAAGTAAACCTGTTACCTAAACTTTTCTTTACTCTTTCAATATGTAACAGTACATGCACTTTAATGCTGCATTGTTCTACTCCTGAAACAGTTATCTTATCATCTCCCTCCATCCTTGCTGTCTGTCCATCTGTCTCATATCGAACCGGTACGTTAATGCAGACACTTATTAGCTCATTAAGCAACCAAAGGGAACTACAGTATCTACCGGAGAAATTATTAAACTAACTGATACTCGAAGGTAACTTCATTTAGACTACGAGACTTTATAAAATCTCAAGTCTGTCTGACTCGAGTTTGAAGGTGAGTAGGTCCTCAAGTTCTGACTTCAGCTGTCAGCCTCATGCACAGACACAACTCTCTCTCCATGACTCTCTGTGGTAAGGTAAAATAACTCGAAGCACGGATGAGTTTTCTGTACTGCCCCGTGTTGAGCTTTCTGATGTTTACTGGTGATTTGTATTGCTGCTTTGACATGCATTATTGTGTAGAAGGGGGTGGGGTGAGTGTTTGTGAAGTGAGGCACAAGTTGTGCCCTGCTTTAGTGACCCCCCGGAACATATTACTGGATATACGTTCCTCTTTCTAAAAACACACAGCATTTCAGTAAAATTCATCCTCTTTCCACATTAAATTGTAAATTCTGTTTTTATTGCCCAATTCCACCATTCCATTTACGCGGAAATTATAGGACCCTAATTATAGCTCTGTTAGGAACTGATTAAAAAGCCAATCAGCTGAATTTATCTGAAGATTTTTCCCTCTTATTTTTCTCTGAACTGTTTTATAAGTTAAAAGATATAAAACAATAGTGCTCCTACTTTAAAGAAACTTAAATAGAATAATATAGTAGCTATAAAATCAAAATGTAAAGCTAAAGAAAACATGCATAGTGATGCTGAGTGATAATGTATTATTTAGCCCATTCAAATTCACAGCTAGATGATTAAATGAAGCTAATAGAACCATCTCATTTCTATCAAATGTCTGATGTTGCACTAATTATCCAAGAAGTGCAAATATCAGTCTTCAGTATGTCTTGCCATGCTGACTACTAGTTATCCTGTTGTGAGAGAGTGATGGTCCGATGGAGTGACAACTGCATCAGCACTTTAGCCATGCATGATCCCCCTCACACGGTCCCTCAGACCCCAGAGTGATGCATCTCGGGCTCATCTCCCTCTGCAGCCTGGCACATGGCCTCAGGTTTCCACCACAGCCCTGAGCCTTCCCAGCGCCTGGCCGCCCACACTCCCTCAGGAGCCCCAATGCTCCAGGATACGGGATGTGGAAATAATGTGACTCGAGTGCTTCCACCCTGCCTCCCGAAATCAGGTTTTGCGGATTGTTTATTTGAGGGGAAGGAGGCCTCAGACAAACATCCTGTTTTAAAAAGCTGCCTGGGTTTTGTAGCAATGCAGGGCGGTGAATTGCCCCTTTGACAGCGGGGGGAGACTGAGGAATGTTAAAGAGAAGGCCAGCATCTCAGGGGACGTAAGGGGGCTCTCCTCATCCCGTTTGTCATGTCCAGTTTGCAGAGTTCATTTTAAGCTGGGGGACTGAGGGTTGTAGCCATACATCCTGAAGGGTCTTGTGCTCTATTCTCTGTGTAGTGGTTTAGGGCCTGTACCCACAGTCCTCGTCTCAAGTATCCGTTCCTGTCCTGGGAGGCTGGCTTCCGTTTCCTCTTACGTAACACATACACAGAAAAAGAGCCATTGATAAGAGCGATAAGGCCATTTTTCATTTTCCCTTTCTCAGCATTGTTAAACCTCGGTGTGTCCACTTTGAAATTCTTCTCTCAGAGTTCATAACACTGCAGATCCTCCACAAAGTCAACCAGAATTTACAGATTTGTCAATATGACGTGTTTGGTTTTGTGCATGTTTCATGTAGTTCCAATACTAATGGGTTTTGTTCCACATCTGTTGAAAAGCAGTGTGGTAATAGGCAATAGGGGCAACAAAAAAAATGGATATAAGAATATATATTTTGTTGTCCTAACTTGTGTGATACAATATCAATACTCTATATTTATGCTTTTTATGACACGAGGTGATACTGACATCAAACAGATGTTAATGAATAAAGTCATGTTCATTAGTTTTAGGCATGTAGGCCACTAAGGATTCATCACAGGGCCCAAGTGCCAAGACCAGAGCTGGGGTTGGAGGGCAGAGCCAAGGTCGACACATGTCTGTTGCTGGGCAGCCAAGGTCAGGCTCTTCAGCATCTTCCTTGCCCAGACCTTTTTCACACCTGGAAACTGCTGGCGGTTGTCAGCTCTTAGGACATCCAAAGCACGACCAGGGGCTCATCGCAATCCTTACTCGCCACACCCCCAGATTATTCCGCCCTAGAGGTGTGGACTTTGTTATTTTTTTCAACAAATTATTTTACCATGCCACTTGTAATATGCAAAGACATCCAGAGCACAACCAGGGTTGTGTCAAACCTTCTTTCCACCAAATAGTGCCATCAGGCAGCTAGCTCATCACATCTACCCCTTCAGCCTCAATTTTTGGCCAAAACATGCCTAAAAGTTCTGCACACTACTGTACATTAACCTTGCAACTGACAGTTTTAGGGGCATTTTATATCCTTTAGTAAAACAGGTATCTTAAAGGGATACTTCAACATTTTGGCAAATTCACCCATTGCCATAATCCCTATTGCTCTTTCTTGTAATGTTCCATAATTATTTCATAGCGTGGTGAATGATCAGGTCACAAGTTGTCCATGAGAGTGTTTTGAAGTTGTTACATTGTGTATTTGATGAGTTTGATGAGAGAAAGCTGGGATACCATAAGAATCCATTGCGTTGGCAGTCAAGCTCCTAACTCGGCACTGCCAATCTAAAAATAGCTTGCACTGACAACTAAAGGTAACAAACCTATTAGTAAGACTATAGGGATTATGGCAATGGGCGAATTTGCCAAAATGTTGAAGTATCCCTTGTGTTTATTGTTTGTTTTTACATTGATCATTTATTGCGTAACTGCTGAATCAGATATCATTGTCATTGTCATGGGCCATGAGTTTTCTTTAAATCTAGAGATCAGATCTGATCCATGGTTTAGAGTATGGGTTTAACAGTTCATAGAAGTCACAGTACAGTTCATATCTGAGTTTTGGGTTCTAGGTTTAGTATGGATTCTGTTCATCAGGATAAAAGCAACAAGAAGTACCAGATTTATAATTCAGGTTTTCCTGATTTAATACTTTCAAGTGACAGTACAGCTTACAGTTTGTTCCAGTTTTGGATTTTTGTAGAACTACTTGTTAGAGTTAGTATAACCTTTGGTGTGTTGAACTTTAAACAAAAAAGAGGGAAAACAAAAATAGAGATGCAATCACAAGCAACACAGAAATGAAAATAAACACAACTTTGTATAAAAGTGCATGTATTCTAGAGCAATGCATCATATCTATGATTTATGAAGTATGCCATTACATAGTTGTTAGTAAAGCAGTGGTTACTCGTGCAAAATCAGGACCGCATGTTGGTGAACAACCCCAGTCTAGCTTTGGTCAACACCGGATGGGATGTTGAAACTGGTCTTGAGCAGAGCACTAAAAAACACACTTGTTGCTTTCTGTTCCTACATATTTGTGTATTGTGTTTGAATATGCTAGCATTGGTGATGTCTTCAGCCCTCTCTGCTTTGTAATCCAGGGCCTATTTGAAGACCGCACAAGGGAGTTGAGGAGAAGGATACAGAGCTAGCTGGACTTGTAGCTCTTTCACTCTTACTACTAAAGCTAACTATTCTTCTTCGTGTGTTTTACTGTTTCTTCTTCTTAGTTAGTTGTTACAAGTTACAAGTGTAACTGTCAACTAGATTGGTGGGTGAACACTGTCATGTGTGATTTGCTTTTTTCCATTTAGACACATTAATCTTGCACCAAACAGTGACCCCCAAACTCTTAGAGTTCAGGACAAATACAAGTTCTGATACACCTCTAGTAAAGAGCATGTGCTAAGATATTGAGTGTAGGTTTCTATCATATCTCAGCAACGGTGATGTCTATGCTGTTGACTTTGTGCTGACGTCTTTAGTTTTCTTACACTGAATTTGCTTGTTTTGAGTTGTTTCTCACTCTGTACTTGGAGCACAGGCCCTAGACGTGGTGAGGTAATATGACCTCTCTGTAAAGAGTGAAAGCCATGCTAATCTAAAGCAGCCCTTGGAGAGGCCCTGAAAACCTTTACATGTCAACAGAAACTGGCCTGCTGAGGTTAGTATTTATCTGTGTCTGCTTGGCAAGCCAGTGTGGTGCCAGTGCTGCCGGGTGTTTGACTAACATCTGAAGGGCTCACATAAAGATAAATCTAAAGCCTCACACACTACTATGAGTCTGAAGCTCACAGTGCTGTGCTTGTCATTTGAATTTACAGAGCATACTCTGCTTGGCCAGTATAGGGTGGACTGTGTTTCATTTTGGACCTCAGCACACAGATAATAAGTGTAGAAATAACAGGAGGTGTGCATAAGCTATAATTTTTTGCCCCATATTCTACCTTAGCAAACAAAGTAGTGAGCTAATCTTGTCGTGTGCTCAGGGAGGGCCGCTGTTACCATATTCTCTTCCTTCACACCGCAGGGCTGCACCAATGGCTCCATTCATTCAGCTTAGGGCAGAGGGTTAGAGCAACAAATAAAGAGCGTGCAATGCCATTAAAAATGTAAGGAATGTCCAACTGTTAGTTTAGTGTTTTAGTGAGCCTCCTCTCAAGGCTGAGAGGGGGAACAATGCTCCGTTTGAGCTGGCCACTGTAAATGTGCTAGCCTTGCAATGCCTGGCAAGCACTGGGGAAGGTGGTGCCAGTTGTGGATGCTGTTTTTATTTTTCTGACCATTTTACCCACAATTATAAATCCAGACACCAACCATAGCCAGCTATGATTTAGCCCTGTGGTCTGATTGCTGGCAAAAATAGATTTATGATTTTTTTCCCCCTTCCTCCCCAGAGGAGCATTGACAGTTGTGCCTGAACCTATGGCTGTCAGTATTTTTAAAACTCAGAATAGCCAGCGCATTCTTTGAGCCTCCAGAATGCTGTGTGCGGATTAACTGTTGGGGCCCATGTTATTCGACATCTCTACACAAGCCTTTTACTGCCTGAGGGAAAGGACAGGAGCTTGTGGTTGATGTTTGAAGAGTAAACCCTGAATGTATCAAGGTCATCTTAAATTTTCTCTACTTTACATGTGCAGGCTAAGAGACAGGGACTTAATTCTCTCTATGTCTCTGTTCCCTTATCTTGTGCTTGATCTGCATCTTCATTCTTCTTCCTTGTCCGAACATGGAGCCAAGCATGATAGACATATATCAGACAGATGTTCAGAGCCTTTGATCTTGATCCTGAAACATGATTCCTTTTAAATCTAAGAGAGAACCTTTTATTTTGAGTGATCGTGCAGCAAAACATGTCAGATACTGTCTCCTTTACAGGGGCTTAACTCACTCTTCTTGTCAGGGTATTTTCATCCCCAAGCATGTACGAGTATGTGTATCCTCAGGTTCTACGTAAAGCATAACCTGACAAGGCAAATTGTACTCTGGGATTAAGTTTTTGCAAGTAGTCATTATTACAAGTCATAAACAGGCTACTTTTGTAATGTGTGTATCTTTTATTTCGAAGGTCTTGGCTGTGTGGCTCAGTATGTGCAGGCAGGCTGTTTCATTTCAGGGTACGGTTTAGATTAGAGGTCTGGCTGTAGCTTCCCCCTCTTCCCCTCTCTGTGACTGCCAGCACATAATTTACTTAATGAAATCCTGCCATTCCCTTTAGCTTCAAGATTTTTTGCAGATGTTGACAGGGGAAGGAGTTTGTGAATTATTGGAAATGTTCACTCCTGCATTTTTAATGATTGTCTCACTTGTTGTGAACGGGCTAACTTGTGGGATATGTGTATGTGCAGAGGGGGAGTCGTCTTTGTTTGGGGGAGCTGGTGTCTGGATGCCCGCGGTGGAGCAGTGTGGGTTACAGCGCAGCAAGTGTTGTGATTGAAACAGAAACTCTGGTGCCACATTATCCTGACAGAACACATTCCCTTCACAAACTCTGATCCACTGGGCTGATCAATAGGAAACCATTGTTTGAACGGCAACTGTGTCCATCATAGCCAGCCTACCTCCCTGCCTGCTGGAAACCAAATACCTACCTTTCACCTTAAATTAGTCAGAGTCTTGTAAAGCACAATAATGTAACGAGAGTTCCTTTTCATTGTTCATTTGAAACCAACAGTGATGTGACAAGATCTCATGAGATCTCACAAGATGAAACATCCCAAGATTTCTCATTGAGTCTGATGTTGAAGTGCAAAATACCATGGAATATTCCCTCCCACCACCACCACCACACCACTAATTTTTGTTGCTGCAAGTGAAGACACGTAGCTCATACAAGATTTTTTTGGATCACCTGTACTAGATGGAGAGTTGAGGGATTAATAGAAAATATGTCATCAAATGTACTGCTGCTAAATCCCTGTGCAGAGTCTCAGTGCAAAAAATACACTGTGCATGTCTGTGATATGGAGATCCACTGTAAAAATGAAATGGTTTTGTGGATTTTCACACAGGCACATCTCATTAAGTGTTAGTATTTCTTACTTTGGTACTTTGGCTTTTCTCTGTGTAGTCTCACTATTTCTGTCTTTATCATCCATGTAGCCAATCAGCTGGTGGCTGCATATAAAAACATTTTGAAACTTATGAGGATCAAGATGCAGCCTGCTGTAAATTGCAGCTGTAAACTTAAGGTGGGCAGACATTGTCCCATTTCGAGCCGACTATAGATTCTTTGAGGATGATGTCACAATGGAGAACACCCCTTGGAGGGCAAGTAGTGTGGTTCCAGAAATCAGAAAGTCCATGTCAGCTGTTTATGACTATGCCAAGCATTCAGAGTGCAAACAAATAAACATCCTTGATTCTTAAGCTACTTTTGTGTCACTAAAGCAGTGAAATAAGTTACAAAAAAGAATCAAAAAAGCTTCCATCTAATTCCTGGACAAGCATTATCACACAACACTTATGTATGGTCCATTTCCACAAAGAGGCTTGGTTCAGTAGATTTGCCCCTGTTTAGCACATTAAGCTCTGATCTTGCATCTTTACTCTGCCTCTTACCCCAAAAATTTTATTCCGTTGATAATACATCGCTGTTTTAATTAAAAGCATGTTTGTGATAAAATTAGGTTCTTTTATGGTAAAGGGGCTCAGCTAGCCTCTTATCTCAGCACAAGACTCATCTAGACTCTTGTCTCTCCTCATCTAACTAGACCATGCTAGATGCTTGGAGGTCTGCAAGACTGAGTATTTGTGATATCGATCACCTCCATGCCAGGTTAATCTGTTAAACTGTGGTAAAAGTCACTTTTTGTAAAGTGTAGGGATCATATTCAGTGTATGTAGAAATTTTCTGATGATAATTGCAGTGAAGAGGCTGATTTATAACTATAAAGTATTCTTTCCTTGTTCCCATTAATTCCTAATGGCTGCCTCCCACTTTCTGACCCCCAAAGGAAATTTGGGATCACGTGATTGCAAACGACCTATAAGAGTTGTGGGGTCAGCTCACACATTGTGACTGCCTTGTTTACAACACATGACCATCATGCACATTTCATGCATGACCTGAATGCTCACACTGTACAAGTGATGTTATAACAAATGTCAATGCAGTCTCCTTTGAAAAGCCTCAAACAGAGAGGTTGAAGTCATAAAGTCTCATTTTTACACTTGAAAAAGCTACAGTTACCAAAACCACCATCTGTCTCTCACAGACACAACATCGCAATTAGCAGCTAAATAATAAAAAATCCTCTGTGTCATCTGAAGGTCCACAGGTAGGCCTATTTCCTGCTCTATTGTTTCCTGTATTATTAGGAAGGGACATCAAAGGGCAGAAAATGTCCCAAAGTTAGTGATTCAGTTCACCGTTTGAATGTGTGCAGGTCTGTGACCAAATTATAAAACCGGAAAATCATCTGACCAGTCAGGAGTAGCTGATTGGGCCATGGTTGTCCACCCAGACACTGCACGACAAAGGCTGCATGATCAGGCTGAAGGTTGAACTGACTTCCTGGAGAGCTGTGCAACTCAAAATCTCTCAAAAATCTCTGCAATGGCTGAAAATTGCACAGGGTATGCCCAGCTTTAGCCAAATGTAAAATGTTACACAGTTCTGTGTTTGCTAAAAGAACAACACTTTTAAGTTCATATCTCTGATTAATCAAATGATACAGCTTCTGTTTCACTGTCCTCAGATTTCTAAAAGCACTATCCATCTAAAAAGACAGTTTAGGTTGATCTAACTGCATGCATTAGTATTACTGGAATTGCAGCAATGAATACATAGTGAAGAGTTGAAGTGCTGTTTGAATGTTCAGTTTGAGTTTAGACACCAACAATATCCAAGCAGACTTCAATTACAAGATGATCACTTATGAAACATTTCAAAATGAGCCTATGTTGTTTTGCATTTTATGATTTTAAATTACAAATATTACACTTTTTGATGTCATATGTTATGTTAGGGAAGTTTTCTTTTTAAAAAAAATCTATAAAATCTTGTCTTGTCTTTTAAGCTGAGTGTCTCATCACACCCCTAGAAATCAATCTTTGAAATAGTTTGAGGATATAGGCCAGCTAAGGTTGGTTTACTTCCTCTGTGAACGGTCTGGCTTTTATTAATCAAGCAAAAATATAGCATATGTTTCATTTCTCCAGTGATGTCTAATTTCTGACTGAGAGAATATCACACCCAAAAAAGCTCTTAAGAGACAAGAAAGAGAGCAACCTTCGGGCTGCACCCCCACCCCCCACAGTCTTAACCAGAGTAGGAAATTCAGAGGCACAGTGAGGGGAGGAGGGGGGAGTTCAGGAATGTGCAGGGTCTCCTCTACTCAAACGTTCCAGCCTTCTTGGCTCGTACCTCCCTTTAACACACTGGCGCTCACAAACAATCACACTCACACTCACACACACAAACAGATAGGTTGTATGAGGAGGTGAAAGGCCACAGCCACCCAGCAGGATGTTCGCTGAGTGTTTGACTTTTTGGACGCTCTCTCAGACTTTGCTGCTCCTGAACGTCGCCTGCACATTTGACATTTACAAACATACCCTACAGTTTTCACAGAGCTTTTTTTACATGCCCTGAAGGACTCTCGTAGGCCTCGCTTGCATCACAACCATCACTTGTGCTCCGTGTCTCTGACACATTGCAGAGCCATGGAGGAAACTTAGAGGAAATGAGCAGCACATTCTCTTCCCCTGAAGAAAAACAGAGGAAAAAAAGAGACTTCTCCCTCAAACCGGCTCTCTCTTACTCATGCGCCCAGACGGCTCCTCTATATTAGCCTCCTTTGCTTCCTGTTCTTTTTACACCCTCTGTTGTTTATTGATTTAATTTATGGATTCTGTTAGTTATCTGCTATCAAGGCTTCAGCACTTCTCTTCCCTCATGGGGTTGTCCTGAAACAGAAACGAAGGGAAAGTGGAGAGGAAGTGGATGACAATGTAAAGCATTCCCGTTGTGACCAGGCTGGCTTGGTGACTGGATTCAGTTTCTTTCCAGGTCCCACAGCGTTTTTCTCCCTCCCTCTCTTTATTATCTTTCTTTCTTTATCTCTCCCTCTCTCTCTGCAGGGAAAGGCCGGACCTCAGGGAGAAAATCCATAGACATATAAGAGCAGCTCCAGTTAGCATGTCTGTCTGATAAAGCCGACTTTGATGGCAGCGATAGCCCAGACGCCAGCCTAAATGTGGCCTGCTCAGGGGTTATACTCAGGAACCATTGTCTACAGAACTAAAGCCGTGCTAAGCTGAACAGGACTTACTTCTATTTTGTCTTAGCTGTAAAAGAAAGTTTCTTCTTATAAACCAGTGAGTGGGAACACACACTCACAGAAATATTCCTAAGATTTATGTATTTCAATTGCATATAAAATTTCCATCCATTTGAATTACTTAGATTTAACAAAAACAGGCCAATAAACTTTATGTGCTGCATATTTGTCACTCTAGATCACATTAGATTTATGTTAAATCTAAGTAATTCAAATGGATACAATACAATACAATACAAGAACTTTATTTATCCCCGAAGGGAAATTCAGTATGTGGAATGGAAATGAAAATGGATGGAAATTTATACAATTGAAATACATAAATCTTAAGAATTAGGCCTAAATATTTCTGTGAGTGCAGGAATGCACAAATAAAAGATAGTTTTCCTAAAGTTTTACACATACAACCACATCTCACAAAAGCACACTCTTCCTCCTCATACCCCATCCCCACCACCAGCCCTGAAGCCTATCAGTTCATTGGTAGAGTCTAATAGCTGAAGGGGAATCTAATCCTTGGCACAGGATGAGAGACCACTGCTCCCCCTCCTCTCCTTTCTGCCCTCCTCCCTTCGACTGTACTGCTTAAAGGGACTGGCAACAGTGTTTTCCTTTTTTTCCCCTCCTCAGCAAAGTTTTGAAGGAATGAGTTCAGCTTTGCTCAGCGCTCTGGATTAGGAGAGATGAAGTATAATGGAGGTGGCCTCAGAGCTTGGTGGGGAGATGTTAGCACGGAGGGGAAGCTGTTGTTTGTCTGCCTGTCCCTGACACTCGGCCTCCCATTCATCTCACTCCAAGGCTGTGGAGCTGTGTTTACCCCGGGGCAGCTCTTTTCTGCTCGTCTCCCTCCCCTCCTCCTTTCATGCTGTCTTTAAAAGCATTACAGGATGATCATCAAGGATTGCCATTGAAACTCTCAAGCCCCCATTTTTGTGTACTTAGTTGTAATTATCCAGATTGCCCTCAAGTGCATGGAACTCATAACAGCTTTTTTTCCATATGTAAACCTGTGGAAAAGGCTCAGACAAGTTTTGTTTAACACAGTCATTCAGTTTAATGGTAGGTTCTTTGGTAACAGAAGAAAAATATTGAATGGCTATAATTATAATCAGCATATGTTGTTTCTTCTGCCTCTGACTGTAACTAAAGCTTCTTCATCTTATCTTCATTCTAACCAAAAATTATACCTGTTCTTATACTATACATGAGGAAAAATGTACAATATTTTGCACTTTCATATTCACCGATGTTTATACTTCACCAGAGTTCTGTTGTCTTAGGGGTCAATGGATAATCTTTATCAAAGTTTTATTTTACATATCACTGATAAAATTAATGACTAGAGAAGTTTGTTACTATGGGAATGCTTTGAGTTGTTGTATCATATTCTTGCTCACAACACTGTCAGACTGGCAAGATGTCACACAAGTACTAGCCAAACAAGGCTTGGGTGCCACTGACACAGCAAGCGTAAGGCATCACTTCCTGTTTACTTGTTTTGCTCCCTTCTTGTAGACAGAGCTAGCGCTAGTTTGTCAATTTTGCTTTATTTTTTCATCACCCAATTTTTCTTTGTCACATTAACAACATATATTAAAACCAAAATATTAAAAATGAAGGCCTAAATCTGCTCTCAGCTCCCCTCCTTGCACAGTAGACACTTGGTGTTCTTAACAGTATAAAATGTGTCTACATTAGTCTCAGTTAAAATGAGTTTGGAAATATTATATTTGATATAGGGTTAGAACAAAATACATTATTTTGCATCCTTAAAATATTGTGTTTTTGTTGAATGAAGTGAGTATAGGGTTGTCAAATGTATACTTTTGCAAATCTTTTAAATTATGGAATGTCTGTCTTATAATGATTGGCAGAATGAAAAAGTACTTAAACTAAAAAAAAAGACAAAGATCGTCAGTAATATTTTTACACAAAGCTTCCACTACCCACATGGACAGAGAGCAAGCACTGTCTATTTTAAGTAAGTTATTGATTTTAATAACAAAACTTTGCTTACTTTTGTGCTTTTTAGAGTCTGTGGGAGTTTGCTGGCATTTTTTTGTTATTGATACAACATTTAGAAAATGCACAATTTTAGGTGCAGAGGACTTCTGTTTTGGGTTGCAGAGGTTTCAATATAGTTATCAATGAGGGGTTTGATGTTTGATTTCTAGTATTGTGACAAACCTACTTGTGCAAAGGATTCAAAACCTTCAACATCCCTGATTATGTTATACAAAATAATAGTTAAGGTGGAGTAATATGTCTTGCACCAGATATGTTTTAATACTTTTTATTGACAGTTGTGTCCCTGTTTGCTTTCTGACTCCAGTGAACTGATAAAAGTCTGTTTGTTTTCAGATCTGATGTCCTGCTTTAATACTCTGATTCCTCCAATCAGATGGGCCACAGGGAAACAGAAATGTCAACATTTTCACAAGGTTTCAATGGAGCTCACGCCTTGTTGTTGAAATCAAGCTCTGCACACCAAATGCTATGTGCTGCTGCAGAACTATTCTATAATATCCTTGTTTGCTGTGCAACTGTTGTCAGACTTGTAGAGCGCAAATACAGAGGTTTCTGGAGAATTTCGATTCTATAAAAATTACAGGAGCCTTGTGATTGAGTGTTGTATTTCTTGCTGCTAAAGGAATGTTGAATCCAGATTGTTTATCCTGTGTGTGGCCTTGGAAAATCTGTAGACCAAAAGTGGTTACACAGATCCTTGCATCACCACTTTTTAAGAATAGGACTTTGAATGTCTTATGTAAGAAATCAGAGATGATAAACCGCTTCATGAGTTACGATCATCACCCGTGACGGATCAGGAAGCACAGCGGCCTTTCTGTGGCTACGTCCAATGACTCTGAGACTGACACTAAGAGGAGAGGCTTTTGAGAATAGAATAACAATAATAACATGCGCTACTATTCTAATGGGTAAACGGAGCTGTTAAAAGGTGGCAGGGTTAAATGGATGCAGAGCACCAGTAATTGCTCCCAGCCTGTCGTGGCTCCACCCTCAAATAGACCCTCTTAAGGCCCAACATGGAGTCGAAGTGACGTAGGTGTCTGTGGTGTGGTCAAAGGGGAGGAAGACACACGCCCTCACTTCACCACCTCAGGTCTGACTTCAAGATCTGGGCTCAGCATTGGTCTGGCATTGATCTGTTGGAGTTTTAAGTAATATAGTGACGTTAAACCTGACTTCATAATCTTTTATATAAACCTGCAATGTATCGTCACAAATTCCAAAACATTTCTGAAGAAAAAGGCTCTTTATAAATGAGTGTTTTGAGAAAAATGAGACCTAGGCAGCTCTTACCCCTGAGTGGAGGCCATAGTTGCTGTGGTGATGTTGTCTAAACAGTCTGCCGATTGGTGATAGCTCAACTGTGTTAAAGAGATCCTAATGAGTGGCTCTCTCAGAGCCCTCACCTCAGCTCCCCCACCTAGCCAAAACACACACATTCAGGACAAAAACACAAACATGCTGGCTGATTTTTCTCCCTTCCAAGCAGACACATGTGCGCACAGGCACACGTAGACGCTGCACACAACAGAGCAACAGGAAAAGGCCTGGCTCGTGGTGCGCTCATTGTCTTCCTCCAGGCGCAGGCTTAGCATTTGATACATTTCTAACCTTTGTCCCGCTCATTCCTCTTCCTGGTCTTCCTAGTCTTGCTGGCTACCTTCATTCCAGGCTACGTGTGAAAAGTAGACACTGCTGACCAAATTGTTTTTGCTTTATTCACCCCATCAAAAAAGGCGGAGACTGTAGCAATTTGGTCCTTTGTGCGCGCACAGTTTCAAAGTGAGTTTACCCTGATGTGTGGGCTCCAATTGATTTGAGACAATAGCGGGCCATAAACAAGTTGGGGCTGAGTTCTTTGTGTGGCTGAGCCGCGCTGAAGTAAAAGCTGAGCTCAGAGTGGAGGAGCTGGAGTGTGGAATTCACTAATGGCACATGCATGTTGGGGCCCCTGAAGAGAGGGGGTCATTTCAGCCATCAGTGTGTGCGCAAACACACAGAGAGCCTGTCTGCAGCTCCCCCCTCCCCTGCACATCCCCACTCACTCACTCTTTTCCCCTCCTCCACAGTCAGCAGGCGTTTTGTCTCTGCAAGTCTGCTGAACGTTTTTGCTAATCTTTGTATAAACTTTACTAGTGTGGGTCACTCAGCAAAAAGGTTTAGTTGGGTGGGAGGTGAGCTAGGCATTTTGTTGCTGTGTGGACCGGCGATGCTCCACCTTAAAGGCGTTTGTTAATGGGGCGGGCGGTCATTAAGCCCTGTGAGCAGAGAGACTGAAAAGAATGGGGCCACAGGCCCAGGCTTTAAATCCTCTGTGCCAATAGACTCTCTGAAGCAAAATAATGGCATCACTCTGTGTGTGAGTTAATGGGAGCTGATAGCATGAAGGCTGGGGGGTCAGCGGGTCACGGGCTTGTGCTAAGTTGTCAGGGAGCTGAATGCCGTCCCTGGGCCCACAGCAGGGGAAGAGCTGGGGGGAGGGGGAAGGGGACCCCCTGCCTGGCCCTCTCCTGTCACCCCCACTCTCGTGGAATGTGAGGAAGACGAGGGAGGAGAGGAAAGAGGAGCCCTGATTCTGCAGTAGAGGGTAAAGACTGGGATGTGAGATCATGGGACTCCAGCAGCCTCCCTCCTCTACTCATACCACAGAGTTTATGAGCGGTAGAAACATACAACAGCTCTGAGCAGCATGGACTGAAAGCTCTGAGCAGCGTGGACTGAAGCAGCCTCTGAAAGAAGTCAGCAGTGTTGTGTGTCTTTTCCGTGTGTTGAAGATAGAAGTGTACCCAGGGAGCAGTAACTCATGTTGGAGTGCTGAGGCCTGTCACTGCAAAGAGTTCACAGACTGCAGCCATGAAAACTGAATTAACAAGCTGATTTACTGGACAGAGATGTTAGGGACAGGATGCCAACTTTGTTCCACTGTAAAAAGGAAAACAGTGCTTTGGTATAAACCAGTGTTTATTTCAGTGTGCACAGACAGGAAACACAAAACCAAAGTAGATATTTAATGCATCTTTAGCACAGTAATACAGAACTTTCTCTCTGATTTAAATGGAAAACCCTTAAAATGATCATTAGTTTATCCTTATTATGAATATCTTTTTAGAAAGTGCCTGTGTGAGCCTCAGTGCTGGGCAGTCAGTGTTTTATCATTACAGTGCCCTCTTGAGGCAGAAGAGGACACTTCAGTTTTTCAGTTTTACAATCTCCACCCTCTGGATATGTATAGTATCCTGTGTTGTGTGTGTGTTTTGGACGGATGTGAATGCTATTGTGTTTAGACAAGGCTTAGATTTCAATAAAGTGCCCCCTTTAGTATTTATAGTGTGGCCATCTGCTGTGAAGAATAAAAACAGATAGTTAATCCCTTCAAACTTCTTTTTACAAGGCCTGTTTGCTTTTGTTTATGTTGTGTTTAATGACTGTTATTCTGTCTCTGTCCCCTCTAGATGCCAGTATGTCACCTGACGCCCCTAAGCAGAGCCACTGGTGTAACGTGGCATACTGGGAGCACCGCACACGTGTGGGACGCCTCTACACAGTGTACGAGCACTCTGTCAGCATCTTCTATGATCTACCTCAGGGCACGGGCTTCTGCCTGGGCCAGCTCAACCTGGAACACCGCAGCAGCACCGTTCAGCGCACACGAGGCAAAATCGGCTACGGCATCCTCCTCAGCAAAGAGCCGGATGGCGTTTGGGCGTACAACCGCAGCGAGCACCCTATTTTTGTGAACTCCCCTACTCTGGATGTGCCCAACAGCAGAACTTTAGTGGTGCGAAAGGTGATGCCGGGCTTCTCCATAAAGGTGTTTGACTATGATCGATCGTGTCTGCTGAGGCACGCCACAGACCCTGACTTCCTAGACGGACCCTATGACCCCAACAGTGTGCGAATCAGCTTTGCTAAGGGGTGGGGTCCCTGTTACTCCAGACAGTTCATCACCTCCTGCCCATGCTGGCTGGAAATCCTTCTCAACAACCACAGATAACACAGACGGACCCCACAAACTATCCCAAATATCATCTACCTAGATTTAATATAAAGTTTTATATATTATATGAAATATATATTATACTTGTAAATACGGAGTCATTTTTACAATGTAATTATTTATGTATGGTGCAATGTGTGTATGGACAAGAGGAAAAAAACGGAAAATGCACTTTGGCTTATATATATTATATATATATATAAATATATATAAAGATAAAGAATCTTTCAATACCAACCTGAGAAATTATACAGCAAAATTAGAATGAGTCTGGATTTGGTGTATAGTTTTCATATACTATTAATATTCCAGACAAAAAGCTAACACCATTCACACATTGATAATAAAGTATTCGCATAATAACTCTCCCTGTTTGGTCTGTATCATTAGCTCTTTGTTTACATTCAGTCCTTCTCTCTCTCTCTTTCTCTCTGATTAATTTTCATGGGATCTTTTAAAGTTTATTGATTTCTTTAGGACATCCCAGAACGTAAACAAGCATGCTGCAACTTTCCTAAAAGATTCACCTTTACATATCTTAGTAGGCCACTATGTTTTACTCATACAGTGCCTTTAAAAATGTATTCAACCCCTTGGATGTTTTACCCCTTTACTGATTTTATAAATCAATCATGATCAATATAATTCAACTTTTTTGACACAAACATTTTACAAAAAAGCTCTTTGATGTCAAAGTGAAAACAGATTTTTGCAAAGAGATGTCAATTAAAATAAAATATTTAATGTAAAATAAATGACTACATAAAAATTCACCCCCATCAAGTCATTGTTTAGTAGATGCACCTTTGGCTGCAATCACAGACTGAGTCTGTGTGGATAGGTCTCAATCAGGTTTGCACATTTGGACACTGCAATTTTACTCAATTCTTCTTTACAAAACTGCCCAAGCTCTGTCAGGTTGCACAAGGTTCAGGTGTTGACAGCTCTTTTCAAGTCCAACCATGAATTTTCTGTTGGATTGAGGTCTGGGCTTTGACTCTGCCACTCCAGATCATTGACCTTGTTGTCTATAAACCAGTTCTGTGTAGCTTTTGCTGTATGCTTTGGGTCATTGTCTTGCTGGAAAACAAACCTTCACCCAAGCCATATTTCGCTTGCAGACTGAATATCTTAGGAATCCTCTAGGATTTTCCTACACTTAGCCGCATTTATTTTCCCTTCTACTTTTACGAGCCTTAGGCCGGCCACACAGTAGATGATTTTTAAATCTGAAAGGATTTTAAAACCGGAGACCACAGACTTCAGGACAATTTCCAAAGATTTTTCATCTTTAATCCTCTGAATGCAAACACTAGACGACTCAGCCAGATTGTCAGATCACTGGACACCACACACCTGCTGACCTGCCTATGACCTTGCGTGGTCACGTTACTTCAGAAAAAAAAAACACGGATATCTGTCGATACTGTCTTGCTGTCTCTCCACAACAGACTGTCCTGGCATGCGTTACAGGTGCAGCAAAAATCATAAACCAAGGGGAAGACTCAAGACGAAATCCTTGCTGGAATTAAGGTACAGTTGTGTTTATGGTTGTGGGCGGTAAAAGTACATATGATCTGTCTGGTGATGCTACTCGGTGTGCTCACTTTCATTGGTTGTTGTGGATACTCCTTCAGGGCACTACAACCTAGAATCGTAAATATCAAACATGTTTGATATTTACGATTCAGGGTCTGGGAGGCTATGGTGGCCGGCCTTACTGTACCCGTTTCTGAAAGCATCCCCACAGCATGATGCTGCCACCACCATGCTTTATAGTGAGAATGATGTGTTTGTGGTAAAAGTCAAGATTTAATCTGAGTTCTCTTCAACAGTGACTTTCTCTTTGCCACTCTCCCATAAAGCTTTGAGTGGTGAACCCAGGCAGCAGTTTTTGTATTCAGAGTCTCTTCCATCTCACTGCTAAAGCTTGTGACTCCTTCAGAGTAGTCATAGGTGTCTTGGGGTCTCTCACTCGTCTCCTTCTTGCATGATACTCAGTTTGTGAGGACAGCCTGATGTAAGCAGATTTACACGTTTATCTTCCATTTCTGGATGACTGATTTAACTGTACTCTCTGGAATGTTCAGTGCTTTGGATTTTTTTGTATCCATCCCCTGACTTACACTTTTCATTAACATTTTCTCTGAGTTTCTTGGAGTGTTCTTTTGTCTTCATGGTGTAATGGTAGCCAAGAGTGCTGATTAACAAAGGTGTCTTTATACTACAATCAGTTTAAGCACAGTCGCTTCACCCAGGTGATCCCCATTTCACTAAATGTGAGACTACATACTAGATTCAACTGGCTGGACCTCCGTTGAATTAGGTCAGCCACTTTAAAGGGGGTTAATATTTATGCTGTCACTTATTTTACATTACATATTTCTATTTAATTAATTACCTTGTAGAGATCAGTTTTCACTTTGACGTTAAAGATGTTATGTTTGTAATTTTTTTGTCAAAAAGCCAAGTAATATTAACCATGATTGATTTATGAAATCAATTAAAAGGGTAAAACATCCAAGGGGATGAATACTTTTTATGGACACTGTATATCAAAGCTTTCATTTAAAGAGTGGAAGGTTTTCTGAGTTAGGTGTGGGCATAGAGCAGTCAATAGCCAACATATGAGGATATGTGATAATATCTTGTTGTCCGTCGATTGCAACATTTTTAGATCAACATGTCCTTGAGGTCCTAAGGAGCCCAAGCAATAAGGGCTGGGTCATGGAGAGCAGTGTAGGAAATGCTAAAAAACTTATGCTTTAATCGCTCTTATGATGTCTCTACTTCATCACATCACTGCTGGTCTGGTGGCCAAGCACGTCTCAGGTCTCCTCCTCTCCATCTCACGATGGACGTAGTCATTGGGATGCTTCACCCTGAAAACCACCGCAGTGATACTGGAATGTATGCTGAGAAACCAAGAAGTTTTACAAGCCTGCTGGAATCTTAAAAAACTGCAGCCAAGGTGGATGTGGTTAAGCTGGCTTCCTTCATAATTGCTGGTGTTGGGTTGTCAGATTGGCGGTGGTGGTAGCGAGGAGAGGGGGAGGGGTGTGGAAGTCTGTGCCAACATTCAGCAATGGAGGCATTCACTAACACTCTGAATCTGCTTTAATGAGTGTGAAACTGAGCATTTATAAGGATCTGAGGTTTTAAGACTGGGCTCTGCAAGACATCAAAACTCTAGGATGTGCTTTTTTGAAGTTTCAGAATCATATAAGAGAAGTTGTGTTTTTTGTGATAGGTTGTCATAATTTTAAGCTGAAAATGCTCTCCAACTGCATGTTGCTGTTGCTGTTGCTGAGTGCAATGTCTCCTCTTCTCCTCTTTCTTAAAGGCTCAGACAGCCTCCTCTAGGCCCGCTGTCTGTCTGGAGCCAGGACTGTGTAGAGTTCAAACAGCAGAGAGGAGTGGCTCCACTCTGCGTCCGTCTCTGCCTCCACTCTCTTCCCCTACAACTGGGGGCCATTATCCTGTTCCTTTGTGTCTCTGTTATGGGAAAAGGGCCCGCAACATCACTGGAGAGGAACTGGCAGACAATTATATGTGGTGGCGAGGAGCTAAGACACATAGTGGGCAGATTACACAAGCCACCACAGAGGGTATGAGAGGGGGGCCTAATTAGACTGGGCTGGGGAGAGGCCAAGCGACATTACACATCTACTGTAGCTGCATCTCTGCTCCAGAGCTCAAATAGTTGTGGCAGGAGGACCTCAACTCTGGGTATGATGAAGGAGGGAGAAGGGAAAAGCTATGTAAGCAGCTCTGTGTGCTCCATGATCCCAGGAATGGTATTGATTAGCAGGCTGCAGCCCTCCATCATTTTCTGCAGGAGTCTGTGTCGCCCTGTGCCCCAAAAACCAAGCAGCCCTATTGTTCCACTGTGACACGAAGCTGCTGTTGCAGCACAGCAATCATCTGAAAGCTTTAGAAGAGAAATAACATTAAATGTACATTTACTGACACAATCATAAAGCTTTCTTTCTAAGCTGCAGAATGCTACATGTAGATATGTGTAAAGTTGTGTATCTATGCATTTAGAGTGTCTCTCTAAGCCTGTGTGCGGACAACTGCTTTTTAAAGCTCTGAGTTCTGAACCCTGTTATTATGGCTTCTGTCCTGCCAAAGCCTCAGTGCATTCCTCAGACTGTAGATTCTTGCCTGTAAGCCTCTCCTAAGGCCTGCTTCTGTGTGTTCACAGCTACAAAGGATTCAGGTCTCTGTGATATTAACGATCAAGCAGGTTAGCGCATCTAACTCGTGTCTTCACAATAGTGTGTGATTAAAAAAACCTTGGTTAAAGGAAAGATGGAATAATAATGAAGACTTATTCACTAGACAAACTCAAATCTTAGCAAGTATGTGTGCCTAGTTAAAAATATCTCATGTATACTGTCTGACAAATTTGGATAAACATTCTAAACTTAGCACAAAAAGTAAGGAAATTTGAGTTTGGTAGATTATTTCTTTGTTGTAACAATGCTTCTCGCAGTAAATCTTATACTGTTGGAAAGCATGTTTATTACCCTTTTAAATGGTGCCACATTTGTAAGGAATATGCATTTGTAGGATGAGCAGCAGAGTTGAGTATGTGGGTTGTGCCCATGAAAAATTTGCCAAATCTTCTCTGCCAGTGCCAAACAGCTTATTCTGCTGTTGCTATTGACTCTTGTTTTGAGCTTTTTGCAGCACCTGTGAGCATGGGCCCTGCTACAGTGGTCAGTAGGTGTCTGCTCCAAGAATCGGCATGCCATGTTTGACTGATCTGGATAGGGCCTGTGTGATAGCGCAACTTCAAGCTGATGTTCCGCAAAACCAAGTTGCGGCATTGTTCGGAGTGAACCCTAGTACCATCTCCAAACTGAAGGCCAAGTTCCATATAACGGGGGATGTCTGAGACAGGCTGCGAAGTGGGCAGTCCAAGAAGATGACACCCCAAGAAGACCGTGTCCTCACCCTGTCAGCACTTAGGTACCGCAGGCTGTCTTCTACAGATTTGCAGTCAAGGTTTGCAGGACGATATGGCCAATGGCTCTCTGCCCAGACAATCCAGAACAGACTGCTCACAGCGAATCTCCACTCTCACACTCATAGGGCTGCCAGGAGGCCTGCCATGACTGCCCTTCACCGTCAGGCTCATTTGCACTGGTGTCGGCAACACGTGCACTGGAACCTCAATATGTGGAGGAATGTTATGTTCAGCGATAAGTCCGTATGTGCTGTTCGTGCCAGAGTGACCAACACAACCATGTTGGCTGACTTGCGACAAATGCTGGTTGACATCAGTGTGTGACCAGGCTGGTGACCAGCATGAGAAGGAGGTGCCAGGCTGTTGTGGCTGTGTATGGGTCTTCTAGATGCTACTGAGGCTCCTGCCTGATAATGAATAAATTGTTAAATTGCCAATATGTCTAGTTTCTTTAAACTTCAATCATTCAATCCACCAAACACCAAACAAGAGTCAATGGCAGAATAAGCTGTTTGGCAGTGGCAGAGAAGATTTGGCAAACTTTTCATGGGCGCAACCCACATACTCAGCTCTGCTGCTCATCCCACAAATGCATGTTCCTTGCAAATGTGGCACCATTTAAAAGGGTAATAAACAGGCATTTAAATGGTATTATTGCCAAGACGCATTATTACAACAAAGCAATAATTTACCGAAAACAAATTTCCTTACTTTTTGTGCTAAATTTATTTCAAGGTTTAAAGACACCAAATGCAAATGCATGTGTAAATGCCAATGCAGCAAGTCAAATTTACTTATCTTGAAATAAGACATACTAAACCATTTAGATCTCATTTAACATAAGTAAAATCTTTTTGCTCCATTGGAAAAGCATTGAATGTTTTTTTCTTGCTTTTATAGGTTGAAAATAAAGTGTAAACATGGATTTGTCTAGTGAATGCTGGATATGATAAGAGTAATAGGAAGTTTCTGCAAAGGAATTAGACAAAAATATTGGCTGAGGGGTGCCAGTAGTCTAGTAGTTTTATCCTCACATGTCATGCACAGAGGCTGTAGTCCTTGGTGCATGTGGCTCCTTTCTTGCATGTTATTCCCCAGTGTCTCTCTGGGATCAAAAATGGCCCTGGTATTTGTAGCAGACCAGTCCTACTTTTTATGACATGTTGACAGAAAAAGCTTGAGCAAAAACCCTAGGAGATACATGCTCCACTAAATAGCATCAGTGATGACAAACACAGGTTTGACTGCATAGTTTTTCACCCAAAAAAGGACTTCTTGTCCCAGCTAAGTATATAATGATGTAACAGTTGGTTAGCACATTAGCACTGAGGCAGCACTGCCACACCAGCAGCCAAAATAAGATTGGAAAATAAATCTGTTGTTTAGGCAGATTTCTCACCCTCAGCTAACATCTACTTTGTTTTTCACTTCCCCTCCATACATTGTTGAGTACCCCCAATATATCCTCGCTTTGCCTTCGGTTGCCACGTAATCATCAGAGTTTATTTTGTCTTTATCTGACATTTTCACCCTCGGTACCACAAAAAGACTACAGAAAATACAAATCATAAACTTAGACTGATCTCTGATTTTGGTTTCATCAATAACTTTTTCGAAATCGAAACATTAATGAGAAAATAAGTAGTATTAGCATTTCAGTAAAATAATTAGCCATTACTTGGGTGGCTATTCTGGCATTTTCCCAAATTCCAGATGGTCATACAGGGCATACAAGCCCAGATAAATCTGTAAAAAAACAAACTCCAGCTTTTATAGTTTAATAGAGGGGCCAAATCTCACCAAATGACCATGTTTTTATTTTACATTAACTAACTTTATGCACACATTTTTATAAAACTGGGTAAAATATACAATTTGAAATCTTTTCAACATTTTCTTTGTGTTTTGGAAGGCATCTAGTGATCTCCCTCCGATGTCTAGCAAACCCCAGAGGGTCCCAACCCCAAGGTCGAGAAGCACTGATTTAATGACAATCTAAGCTTTTGGTTCGTGTCTATTTTGGCACTCCCTATGGACAAAGAAGCCCCTTATATCTTTAATTTAGTTCTGTGAATGTGTAAGGAGGGTTTTCAGCAAAAAATACAGTCATGTGCAGTTTAAGGCATGTAGGGTGCTAAGGATTCAGCCCGATGTGCCACAACCTGGGGCTGATTCAAGCTAGACACATGTTGATGCAAGTGTGTGACTCAGCAGCCAAGGTCAAGCTCAATGGCATTTTCTTTGCCTGGGCCTTTTCACCTTGATAATATCAACAGAGGTTGATAGCAGGACCAGGGGCTGGTGGCAACCCTATGCCCCACCTGGATGGTACCCTAGGCTGTGCTTACTCCCCACATCCACTCCTACCTGTGGACTTTATATTGTCAACAGATTATTTTTCCTTCCCCATGGTAATATGCAACAACATCTGGACCATGAACAGGGTTGTTCCAATTGTCCTCCCCGCTCGATGGTGCCCAATGGTTTTTGGCCCAACTTTAACATGCCTTAAAATACAGCACAATACTGTATCTGCTTTATATAACAGTAGGGGTGTGACGAGATGCTGATCTCATGAGACGAGGCGAGAAATGTTGTCTATTCAGAAATGTTTAACTAAATAAACGCTGTATCCTTCTCGCAGAGACTGCACAGGTGTCCAGCAGCAGCACTTCATAATTTCACACTGCAATGATGATGATAGAGTGGTGATCTTAATAAGTCACGGATCAGCTCCGGTTCTTCATTAGCTGTCAAACCGACAATTTAAAATGTCCAGGGCATCTTTGTGATCTTTTATAATTACCTTTTTGGTATTGTTTTCTGTCAAGAGAGCTGCTGCTCCTACTGTCTGCGCAATATTGATCTCGCGAGATGGATTTTTCCACGATGAGAAATCTCATGACATTTTGATCTCATCACACCCCTATATAACAGTCAAATACACTTAGTGATAGCTTTTGAGAAATGTAAGCCTGATTTAGTTAATAACTTTGTCTGACCCCTACCCCCCTTAACAAAGATGTTAAACATGAAAAAACAATCTAAGTAGAAAAACAAACAATGTTGTTTGTCTTGTTTGCTTGTTTATATCAAGAGGCACCAGTATTAATTTCATTTTTTCATTACAGCTTTAAATCTTCTTACTGGAGCTTTAATTTGGCCCAGAGCATCCTATGCCTCACATCTGGACTCTTTAAAAAGGAACACAGCCAGGTAATAGCACCTTTAGAAACGAAGGGATATTACACAGAGGGCTTGAAACACTTCCTGCTCTCTCTCTCTCTTTCTCTCGCTCTTTCTCTCTTTTCTCTCCTGAACGCCGGGCTACGGAACTCTTCTCATCTTGGCTGAGGGTGTTAATTATGGCTCCTCACAGCTGCCATGCTCGCCACTTACCGGGCGTGCTGACACATGCTGCCGCACAGGGGATCCACGCTCTCAGAGGGGATTATGGGACGGCACGCAGGGCCTCGCCAGGGAAGGGAGACTTTTCCTTTGGGTGTTTTCCACCTTAATAGGCTGAATTTTAGTCAGTGGGTGGATGCAAAGAGATAAGCTGTTGTGTTTTGGTGTGAGTTGCATGTGTCTTTGCCTGTGCTGCACAGGTGTGTTGTTCACTTTTTAATACCTCCCCTCGCTGATAAATCCTGCTCCTTTAAGTGACTTTTTGTGCATCCCTGCAGAGGAACTGCTACTGTGCTGCAGGCCTCTAACTGCATGCTCTGAGCCCTGGAACAGACCATTGAGTAAGCATTTAGGTGGTTTTTCAGAAGCCAAAAGCAGCTCGGTCCTGATGCTCCTCTGCAGATCCCACCCTCCCCTCAGTAATTACACGGTGCACAGGGGCCTCTCTGACGTACGCAAAAGGATTTATTTTAGTGAGTTTCCACAGAGGTTAAAAGAATGCCACAGTGTGAGAACACACACACATGCACACTACACACCCTCAGGCTAATTTCTGACAGCATTTATCAACAGCATATTGCTGCCTCCTCTTGTCCAAGTCAAATCATAGAAGCACAATAGTTCTTTATTTTGGCTGTGTTTGGATACCTGGGTTAGCATGTAACATTTAAATTTATGAGGATTTCTCTTAATCCAGTTGTATGAAGTCCCATCAAGTCAACCTGACTGAACAAAGGCTTTTCTTTTTTAACTGCACATGCATGCATCATCAGTTTGCTGTCCTTAACTTTTATATTTCCTCCCTTAAAGCCAGACTCCCCTCTGTGAAACAGAGGATAAAGGCTTCATTCACGGTAGGAACAGTCAGAGTTTAATTGTTTAATTTTCCTTTCTCTATTTCTCTTTCTGCATGAGGAGTTTGGCTGATGAGAAAAGAAGACGTGTTCGCTCACTGCTTGCTGTGTGATATTGTCTCAAAAAATTGGATTATACCAGCCTGTAATAGAGCTGCTTTATGAGCTATAATCAAATCCCTGCAGACCCCTCTATTTAAATAGTGAGGCAATAGCACATGAATGCAGTGTGCTGCAGCCGCCCTGAAATGCATATTTTCTTGCCTGCCTGTGGGTTTTTTAGAAATGAATGTCCCCCAGCCAGCCAATCGAGACTCATTTTTATGCTTTTTGCTGAATGATACAAAATACATTCACTTAACATGCTGTCACGTTTTCAGAGGTAATCCTATATATTAAAGTATGTCATGCTCTCAGATCTGGCCAAGAGCTAAACTACTTTTTTCCAGTTTGTCCTTTTAGAAGTATAAGTGACTTTTTTTCCACAGGGCTGTAAAAGAGGAGATCTAGGAACGCAGACCCCCTTTTTTTCTTCTCCTTCTTCTACAGGGCTCCTAATATGTTCCATATTGTGAGTTTAAATGGGGTGGACTCAGGAAATGCAGTCACACTACTTTGCCTTCCAAGCTTCCAGTCTGAGGTTTGGCCTGCAGTGCTGGTGGTTCTGTGGACCGGGGCTGATTGGGCGGCTGGAGCTGCTGAGGCAGTTAGGCTCAGCCATGTGGGCTTTCTTCCTCCTTCTCTTCGGGAGCCGAGATGTCCACGTCGCTGGTTCTGTTTTGTTCTGTTTCTCTGCCTGCGGAGGAGACTCCACATTAATGAGTCTCATTCTGGCCCACGTACACTCTGTTTTAAGCAGCCTTTCTTTGAGTGACTCAAGTAATTTCAGTGAAAACTGCTCCTTTAAGAAGGACTCGCTGGTTGTACCGGCCAGGAAGCCAGGCTAAACAGGGTAACAGATGGGGACAGTTTGTTAGCTCAAACGTATGCACTATTGTAAACTTTTGAAGCATTTCATTTTTTACCAAGAAAGTGTCTATGTTTTTGTCACTATTTTGCAATGCAGGCTTTTGCTACCGGTTATGTGCTCTTGCATGTATGTAAAATACTGAAATATCCCTTTAAGGGCTCCCCAAATAGACGTTAACCTTAAGCTCATCACATGAGATTTAACTGCCAGGATATAGCTAGCAAGGCTCTATCTAAATTAAAAACCAACAATAACAACAAAAAGCATCCACCATATTGTGAGACGGGTCTGACAGCAGACCATAACTCAGACGCCCCCTCTCATAGACCACTGACGCAGCATCTGCCAGAAAGGAAATACATGCCAAACTTTCAAGATAAAACTGTTTTGAACTTTTGGTTCGGTTAAGTTAGTTAAAAGTTAAATACCTGACCTGTATAGCTTAATTACAACCGTTAAATTAAGGTGAGTAAACAGTCTGCTAACAGGAAAAAAAAGCTCATCCTCCATGAAAACACTCTAATGTAGCAAATGTAGCGTACAAATGTAGCTCCAATAGCTGTGCAGGCTACGTAGTTAACAGAGCTATGTAGCTGACAGCTAAAGCTTAAGCTCACAAAGCTCATGGAATTCTATACAACTGAAGCTATGAAGCTAACACTAGCTACATAACCTACGTGGCTACATTATCCATGTAGCTTACATAGCTATGTTAGCTTTAGCTACATTTGCTAAATCTTACTAAGTGACATTGGCTCACGTAGTTATGTAAACTACATAGCTAGCCTAGCTATGTTAGCTTTAGCTAAAGCGAATGAAGCTTAAGCTTCATTGTGTAACTAATTCTAAAATAGTTCTCTACATAATTTACCCCGGGTAAGACCTCCGACCTTTTTCTCTGATCTATTTATGAAATTTTGCTTAGTCTGTATGTTAGCAATGTAGTTATTTAATGAATGTAACTGCCATACTTTGTTTATCAATAAAGTTGGATTTAAAAAATCTAATCAGACAAATCACAGCACTTTTGTTTTGACAGAGACAGTGTCTCACTGTGACGGCCCACGAGAAGGGGCGTCTGAGATCTACGGTCTTATGTAAAGCTGGACAATTAATCGAAATTTAGGTTAAATTGCAATATTGCCTACTGCTATTTTCAAATTGCAGAAGGTGCAATATTTCTTTAACCTGAAATATGTGTCAAAATGCCAGTTTAAAACGTTTTGCAGAAGTAGCAGCAGCATAGAAAGAGTCCATTTTTCTAGAATAGTTTGGGAAAAAGTTTCATTTCCTTATTTTATAAATGATTGTCTCATTAAAAATGAGAATGGCATAAAATTATCTTTCCCTACAATGCAACAATTCTCACTACAATGGCAATTTTAGTCAAAATAGTTTCAGTTAGATCTTTTTTCATAATCGTTCAGTCACAGTGATTGCTTCTAAGGCCGAGAGTTAAACTAAGGAGTTAATTTACTGTGTATGAAGGCAATTCATAAGAATATGTCATTTATATGGGTTTATGCATCATCTAATTTCATCCTAACAAATATGATTGACCTTGCCAATATATCCAATACTGTGTGGGTCATAATATAGGACAATTTATTGCTTTTTTTTTTTTTTTTTTTTTTTTTCAAAAACCACATAAGATGAGGAATTTGAAAAATTATCACAAATTAAATCACAATCAAAATTTGGGGGGAAAAAAATAGTTGAGCTCTAGTCTGATGCCACACAGTTAATATTTCCTTGTAATCTTACATTCATTCAACGTACAGTAGCACAAACCTTATTTTTTTAAATCATCATTGCTTTTATTTAACTCTCAGAACAGAAGCCAATAATCATTTTCCCCATGATCAAACTATTCTTTCACATTCTTCATCCTTTATGCAAGTGTTGCTGTTGTACTCTTGCCGCTTGTTTTTATTTCGTCCTGTGTGTTGTGAGATCTTCATTTAGCTGCTGCCAGAGCTTAAAGCAGCCCCTCAGTTGACGGAGATGACTTTATGGAGCTGTTTCAGGACTCTGCCGGGTACAGCAAGGGCCAGCTCAGTGGGCGTATCTCTGAGAAGCATGAAGATGAGTGAGGGGGCTCAAATTCCAGCCCAGAGGTCAGGTTTCACATTCCTGGGGCACATACCAGCAGCCTGTCTCCACACTGACATACCTGCTGAGTGTATGAGTGCCAGCAAGGGGCCAGGAATGTGTGTGTGAGTAACCGTGCGTGTGCATGATCATTTGTGTAGACATGTGCATGTGGTGGAGTCTGTGTTGTTCCTGCAAACTAATGTGACTAAATGAACATATTACATTCTATTACACATCATCAAGCATGCACAGGAAACCTTATCAAAGCAAACAAAGGAGCGGGCTGTTTCTCAAGTGGGATTCAGGGAAAACACACTCACAGATGTAGAGAGATGTTGGCACACTGAATTAAACCAACCACTTCTACTCTACACACGCCATTCACAATCAGCTCAGAGGATGGGTGGGAGTGGAAAAGAGAAAAAAGAAACAAGCTGGTGCCCTTGAGATGTGGAAGAATCCAGAGATGGATGCTCTTTTAACAGCTCTTTGCTTCTTATGTGCAGCCTCACTAAACACAGCAAACTTCTCTCGATGTTTAGTCATTTTGATGGGATTTTATTTGGAATTGGGGATATAAATATGAAGCTTTAAGCACAAGGTTTTTATTACTTTAACAACAGTGTTTTTCCCACAGTTTTTTGCATCAGGCATGAAGGATTTTTTCCTTTTTTTTTTTTTACCTCCGCCAAGGAGGTTATGTGTTTGTTTGTTTGTTAGCAACATAACTCAAAAAGTTGTGGATGGATTTTGATTAAATTTTCAGGAAATGTCAGAAAGGGCATAATGAGATAGAGCTAATGGCGGAGGTCTGCGCTGTTACCACTTTACACCAGGAGATGGCAGACATGAGTAACTTCAATCCCAGCTGCAGTTTTTGGGTGTGTTTTTATTCAAAGTTTTGAAGTTTGTAGAGTTCGAAAGACGCACGTCAGGTCGAGGAGACGAGTCGGAGCGTAACAGAGAGAAAGACAGCGAATTATAGAGAGGATACTCACAATGCTGGGAGGAATAGAGGAATATTCACCCTCTGCCATGACTTCCAGTCGTCCAATGAGACCACGGGTGCATCTGATGGCACCTGTAGCGAAGCCAATGCTTTGCTCACCGTGTTTCCACCCCACAGGGGATGGAGTAATCAGCGAATGCTGTGGTGGGGGGCACATGATGGATCCAGGAATTTTGTAAAGGATTCTTCACTACTGGGAGATAGGGCTAATGGCGGAGGTCTGCCCTCTCCGAGTGCTTTTTTGTTCAAATAAAGTATTAACTTGAGCTCAGAACTATGGAAGCCCTGAGACAACATGCGTGCATATGCATATTTCATTTTACTCTGTTTCTTGTATATACAGTAAATTTTGATTGTTTTACCAACATTTTCACTCATTTCAACTCATCATCTTGGGATAGAAGTGTTAGATGTCATTATGTTGCATTTATAACTGTTATTTATATTTGGCGGTGTGGCTGTTCTGGGATGCCCTTCCCTTCCACTATCATCCATGGAAATCATCAAGCAGCAACAGCAACACATGTTCCTGCCTTCCTGTGCCTACAAGGAAAGCCTGAGGCAGGGACAAAAGCAGCAATAAACCCCAGAGCTGAGCAGGCATCAATGACTACAGAATGGCACTGATTAAGTCAGAAACAGAATAAAGGAGGAACTAGGGTGGAGGAGGGTTGCAAAAAAGCGGCTTGCAGAGGGTGCAGCAAAAGCAGAGCCATGCTAGAGCAGCTCAAGTAAGGCAGCATGTGTGCAATTAGCCAATAGCGTGAGTGAATCAGTATGCTGTCAGCTGATGAGGGCTTGCATGAGATCAGTCGATCTTAATTAAATGGCAGCGCTTGACTTGGCCTGCCTACACTAGAGCTATTTGCTCAATTTTTCTTGCTTTCTCAAGATCTTGAGAAATCAAGATAATCACAAGTAAACCATTGTTCTTATCAATCATAATGACAACACATATAAGATGAGATTACACAAAAATTCGCTTTCACAGAAGATTGCAGTAAAATTAAACAAATGACTGTCTGATTAGGGCCGCTGTACAGAGCAGCATAGTTCCTGCTCCTTTAAACCTTTATATGCACTTTTTTTTTTAACTATTAACCTAATAAAAATGATCTGAAACGTACTTTAGTCCAACCTAGTGTAAATGTTTTATGGAATGTGTCATTGTCTTGGATGGTAAAAGCAGTACTCATGATGCAATCTCTATGCCTTATTAATGTCAGGTCTGGCAACCCATCTGTAGTGTAACTTTACATTCAATACTCACCTCTTTGCCATTATAGCTGTATTAGACAAGCCGGCCTCAGGCCAGGAACTGTTGGCTCGTCTGCTCAATACTATGGATCAGAAACACAATCCCTCTGAGCAGTAATTTATCAGTTGTTTTATGGGAAAATTGACAGTTTTTGTGTTCTCCTTTCAGTATTTTCTTGTCGATACTGAGAGGCCACCCTAAATCAAACTTTGAATTTCACTTCAGTAGTCAGAGGCCTGGAGGATGGGTGCTAAGTCCCAAGGCTTGGTGCTTTTGCGGGGTCCCAGAGACATAAGTGTTTCCCCGAGAGCTTCCCAGCCAGTGTTAATAACACATCTTATTTCTCGAGGGCCTTGCAACATGATCTCCATCTGACATTCCTTGGCTTTTGTTTGTCTCCATTTTCACTGTGCTCTGGCCCCAACTGGCTCCCTCGTCCCGTGCCATCCCATCTGAGGCTGTTTAACATCTTAATCTGCTGCTGTCTTTCATCTGGCTCCTGTTAAAGCCTCAACAGAAAGATTGTGAATGCTAACTTCTGTCAGCACCTAGCTGTAAGAGAGCAGGGGAGAGGTGCAGAGAGGGAGAGGAGCAGGCAGGAGAAAGACAGGAGAATGGAGGACTTAAAAAAAAAAAAGAGAGAGAGAGAGAAATGCATGTTTGTCCTTTGGAGTAAAAATCCTTCACTGGAGTTGAAGAACACATCCAACAATTTGAGTTAGAAAAACCAAACTTTCACAAAAGTCTAGCAGAAAAGTAATATGTCTTTACAATAAAAAGCCTCTGGGTTTGAAATATTTCAAAATGATCTCTGCTCTGCTTTTCTTAGGTACGTGTGTGTGTGTGTGTGTGTGGGGGGGTGTGTGTGTGTGTGTGTGTGTGGGGGGGGGGGGGGGGGGGTGCTCTAAAGAAAAATGGCTGGGCAACACTGGTCTAGGGCCTTGATTCCTAACTGGTGGGATGGGACCCAAATGTAGGTGACAAAGCCGTTTTTAGTGGGTCATGTATGCATGGAAGAGGCATCTCTGTGTTTCATCACATCTTTTTTTCCATCTCAAGTTCAAACTACCCTTTTTCATTAAAAACATTTGGTGGTGATTGATAACTTATGTGGGTCCTGATTTGTCATTATGGAGGTGGTGGTGGGTCCTGACAATATACCAGTAGAGAACCACTGGTGTAGAGGGCTTTTGTTCTGAGACAAGAGGCTAGGTGAACCCTGCAACATATGAAAGAATCCTCACTTTGTCATAAACATGATTTCAATTGAAATGGTGATAAACTATCACCCAAATAAACTTTGTGGGGCAGGCAACTGAGGGAGCCGTTCATGAGCAAGCCTCTTCTACAAAACGGTGTGGTAGCTAGGTTCTGTTTAAGTGCCAGTTTCCTTTCCTCCATCTTTTGTTGTTATTTAATCCACATTTAAGAGGTCAAACTGGGACCAAGTGAAGAGCTGTTTGAGAGCCAAACAATCAGCTCAACTGAGCTGATAGTCTGGATGGATTTCCCTTCACAAGTGATGCTGGACTGATACGAGCTGAAGACACACGGGCAAGATCAGGGCTTAATGTCTAAACCATGACAAAGCTGTACTGAACCAAACTGGATCACTTTGTGGAAACGGACCATACATGAGCACTGTGTGATGCTGCTTGTTTGGGCTTTAGATGGAGGCTTTTTAAATTCCTACCTGGTGTTGTTTCTCTGAGTTTATTTATCTTTTTTAAGTTTTATCTTTGGGCTTATATGCTTTTATTTTTCAGAGAGGAAGACAGTGGATAGAGTCGGAAACAGGAATGAGAGAGTGGGGGGCAGACAGGATCCACAGGCCTGACTTGAATCCAGGCTGCCAGTGTATATGGGGCTTGAAGAAGCCATCTACAGCCCACCTCTGTGAGTTCAAAAAATTGTTTTTTGCTTGTATATTTCTCTACTTTCAGGATAAAAAGTATCTTAAGAGTAATTTTTTTGTTTTGTTTTTGCACTTTGAATACTTGGCATAGTGATAAATTGACTTTTTGGTAGCTTTTCTCCATGCAGAAATCACTTCTTGCCCCCCAAGGATAGTTCTCCACTGCTGTGTGACATCACCTGCAAATCTGTCTGACACATTAAGTGAAGTAAAACTCACTTTTTTTCCCTGAAATATGATGAAAAGTAAAAGAGAAATGTTCTGGCCCTGGCCCTCAAGTTTTAATCGTAACTGCAGATTGATAAGATTATTCATTTTTAAAATTACAACTGTAAAACTTGATGGAAAAGTAAACACGAACTCTAGTTAGCCCTGTTTTTGGCTGCCCTCGTTCCCTTTCATATATATTCCTGCCATATTTCATGGTGCAAATCAAATACCTGAGTGTATGACATGCGTTCATTTTCTGATAACTCTTCCCTCTGTGCTACCTGGAGGCTCTGAGGCTGTGTGAGCCAGCTATGCCTGCTTTGTTATTTCTGCTGCTCTTGTCTAGCATGTAGCTGTGCAGGATGGCGTCCTTCTCACAGATTCCTCTGCAGATTTATGTGGAGGCCCATCCCCTCGCCTGTGGCTGCAGGTACAAGTGGCGGCAGCCTGTCAGAGCTGATGGGCCTGATGATGTTCTTACAGCCATTAACACGGCAAACTATTGCTAATAGGAATGAGCCCCCAGCTACAGAAAGCCGGGTCAGCTGCAGTACAGCGGGCCCTGGTGCTTCAGACGAGCAGGGATCTGACTGTCGTACAGAGGACAATGATGCCAATCATAAAGCAGCACATGGATCAATGCAGTCTCTGTGCCATCACTGAGCTCATCCTCTCTCGACAGGCATTCCTCTAATTGCCTGAGTCTTTATTTCTGTGGCCTGTATGAACCAAATGAAGCAATCCAGGGGAATTAATATAAATGCCGTAATAACTGCCCTCAGGGCTTCTCAAAATCAGGATAATAGCAGGCGCCTTGCAAGCAGAAAGCAAAAGAAAATCCTCATTACACTTGCTGCAGCATTCTTCCTGAATGGCCGACATGCTGCAGCTTGTCACCTCTGTTTGGAAAGCGTACAGACTTATCTCTGTTGCTGCCGTTCATTCCTCCCAGAGAGCAGACCGAAATTGAAGGAGGCAGCCAGAAATTCTGTCTGAATGATGTGTTTGTGAGGGATGTGATGAAATTCATATTTTTCCTAATATGTTTTATGTCCCATGGCACTCTTTTGTAAAAGTTTGCTTCTTCTCCAGCTTTGAGCACGCCTGCCAAAGCGCTCACTCTTGGGTATAAGTTTAAACTGAGGGCAGGGTAAATTTGGTCATCAGTGTTGGTTTATTTTTGCTGGCACGTGTGTGTTTTTTGGGCACAACCTAGCATCTGCTTGTATTTCAGGTTCTCTGGCACAGCCTCAGTTGGTGAGGTACAGTATCAGGGGATTTCTTCCTTCTGGCGATGGCTCGGGTCCAGTCTGAGAGGGCCTGTACATGACTAAAGAGAAGCCTCCTGTGTGAGAGTACAAGAGAATAGGCAGGTGGTTGTTACAGCAGGACGAGCTGGAGACACAGCGATCACAGTCGCTACATGAGGAGTCAAAGAGCTGTTTTATTTTGTTTTGACTGGACTAATATTTGTAAGTCCATTATGAGGTTACACCTACAGACATGAGCGCAGGAGACAGTAGGTGTTTGTTTTCATCCTTTTCATCTTCTCCCCGTCTTCCCTCACTACTCTCACCCCTTCCTCCTTTAGCTGAGTTTTTAATATCAAAGTGCGCAGTCTGACAGGGGTAAGTCTCAAACAAGGCCTCTTTTGTTGGCTCTCCCTCCGACCGGCCAGGAACGACAGGAACCTGTCAACCCTTGTTCACTGCAAAAGGGAGATGAAGAGAGGGGGGAAAATGGTCGGGACAGAATTGGCTCTTCTACATCGTACAAAAGAGATTATTTAGGTGTCTGGCAGGGCGCATGAAACTGAATAACTTAATTTCAGCTTATTAAGGTGCAGACATGGTGTAGATATGAAAACACTATTCATTTTTCAGATTCCCCATATATATTTAATGTCAGCAGAGCTAATAGGGACACAATCTGTGTATGTGTGTCTGTGGGAGAGGGGAACATGTGGCGACTTTACCAGAAAACTGAACGACACCAGCCAAGGAAAACATAATACACTGACACATCAGAGTGCCTGCTATGTACACTAAGGTCTATTCATTTATTGCTCCAGGTAGATGTGTGTATCCAGGAGTGAAGAAATACTGCCAGACTAGATGATTTTGAGGCTTCCTTTACCCTTTCTTCTAGCAGTACACTCTTGATTATTTTACTTTAACTCTACTCACTACTCTACTCTTCTATGTCACTACCAAATTTACAAGATACTTCCAGATTTTGTACAAACCCAACAAAAACGTAGAATAAATCAAACGCTCTGCAGCTGCTTTATGGCTGATACAAGTTTTAAAAGGAGCCTAGTTTATGAAGACATGATGTGTTCATTAGATTAACATGAAGGCTTAATAAGTATGCTATGCAGAGAAAAACATTAGATTTCTAAATTTTGAGAAAATTTAAAAAATAGCTTCCAATGTTGGCTGCCTGTGGCTTCCAATGCACTCTGGGTAGACATTTCAAACTCTTGCATTGCACTCCTCCAACATCTTTAAATGTGGAGTGTCTTCTTTAAAGCCTTTTTACAGAGGCAACCAAACCCAAAAAATTTAAGTTGAGGTGCATCTACACTGGGATTTAAAAAAAATGCTTGGATGGAGGAGAGATAAGAACCACCCACTCCCCCCTTTCTACTGTCCCTTATCAGCCACAACATCCTTCAGTCTCTGCTGCTTTGTTACATTTGATTTTTAGTAGGGATGTCAAGCTTAATCAAGTTAATTGCAATTAATCAAGATCCACAGTTAGTGCAAGAATTTTTTGATCATGATTAATGGCATCCTTGGCATTCTGCCATTTTGGTTAAGGCATTTCAGCGTCTACCTGCAGCCACAGTGGTGTAAAGTCCACTACTGCACCTTCATGTCTCTTTTTACTTTAGAAAATCTACAGACAGCTCAGTGGACAGGTCATAGTCATCTGAGCCTTTTTAATGTTCTCTCATTTCATTTTCAATCCATAACAAGTTCCTTTTTCCACAGTTAAGTTTATGTTAAAATCTTTCATCTACCAATAGAAGTAGGTCTGTATCTCAACAGGAAGTCAACTACCCCTAGTTTAAAACAGTAGAAAACTGACACAAAAAGGTTTAAAATGCAAAATAAAGCAATTTAAAAATGCATTAAAAAGGCTGTGATTAATCATGATCAACTACAGAAATTCTGAGATTAATCACGATCAAAAATTCTGATCTATTGACATCCCTAATCATTAGCCATAATGTCATATTAAAGGTAGACTTGGCACAAGAGTGTGAAAAGTTTTATAAGTATGTAAAAGACATACGTATATATATTATTCACTTCAATTGAAGAAAAGCATTGCTTCTTTGCAGTCTCTGTCAACAGTATCGCATTACCACAAGGAAGTTTGAACTGTTAGACAATGATATATGGTCATGTAGAAGACCTAAGTTCATTATGACGGGGGTTGGGCAGCAGACCATAGCTCTCAGATGCCCCCTCTTTCAAAGACCACTGTGACACCACGTCTGTCAGAAAGGAAATACATGCTAAAACTTTAATAATAATACAGGATTAAACTGTAGAGTAAGAGCAGTGTTTCTCAAATGGTGTGGCGAGCCACACTGGTGTGCCTGGAGGAAAGTCTAGGTGTGCCTTGAGAATTTGAACAACCACCCATGATTACTTGACTGTACAGCAGCTTAAGATACTTTCACATGTGTTTGCACAGATATTTTTGGATCCTATCACTGATTAAGGGAACCATTGTTGCGATAATATCATTGGACAACCACATAGAAAGCTAAAATTTTTCAGTGGTATTTCTTGTATTTTCTAGCTCTGCCTTTATTTCATATACATATTTTTGATAATTAGGTGTAAAATGCCTAAAAACAGGTGCAAAAAGTTTTGGATTTGCTTTGATAAACAACTGTGAATAAGGCAGATATAGCTGAAATGTATGCTGAAAAACAAACATTTCTGAGTATATTTTTTATACTCCAGTTGTTTCCAAATGGTGAAGGCTAGGAATGTCTAGGTGTGTGTTGTGGATCTGAACAACTATAATTATTACTACAGCTATTCATCAAATAATAGTAGCAGCAGTTGTGTTGACAGTGGAAACCTGTTAAATAAGATTGTCTTTGCATAAATTGCAATCTGAAATGCATATGGTATCCACATCTAGGTTGGTACAATACCAGGTGACGCCTTTACAAAAATTATATATATTTTTTAAAAGTCATGATTTAAACCTTATTTCTGTAAATATAGAGCTGCATATACTGTAAGTAAAACATTTTTGGCAAAGGACAAGATATTTCTATGTTAACAGTGTTTTTTTCTTTACTTTTCTTTTATAAAGAGAGTAGTATTATATGTAAGCACTACTGTAAGTTTGGTTTGATTAATTACCTTTAAAAAACCAGACATATTCATGCCTGTTATTTAAAGGTAATCCTCACAGTAGGTGTAAACCTACTATGAGGATTCTTGAACTGTTTATGTTTCAGTTTCAGTTCAATACTGGCACCTTAAGCTGACCCACTAAAGAAACCAGAGCATCAGCGAGAAGATGATTGTATTGATACTTTTGATGTCTGTTGCTGAACTTGAAAACATTTTCTGCGATAAGGCTGGAAAAACGAGATACCCTGAGCTCTGTAAGATATCACACTACCTTCACGTCTGCTATGTGAACAAACTTGTGTCTGCTTTGATGTGCTGCTTCACAAATACGGTCATTCTGATTTTAGGACTGATACATGGGACATTCCCACAGCTGTACAGGGCAGGGATGGTTTCACGGCTGTGAGGGGGGAGCATTTGATCTTTAGGATTAACAATCTGCGTGGTTTGTGAGCATTCTTTTAAATTACTCTCTATCTGATCACTGACCCGCCAAAGGTCACCACTTGCATGTCACCACAGCAGAATGCATTGAGTGGATCTCTGTGAAGTATTTGTTCATATTAGCGTCATGGTTCCTGTGACAATCAGAATGAGCTGCATATCAGGGCTATTCTTGCTTGAAACACACCTTCCAAAGAAGCAGGCGGGATGTTCTTCCCATGCTATGTGTGAACTCTGTTTGACCCCTGTCCACAAAGATAGTCCCTATTCGAGTTGTCGTTCAGAGTGTAGGTATGAAAATGTACGTTTACAGTGAGCTGTAATGTACACCGCCGGAGAAAAAGGAGGAGAATGGAGTGTTTGTGGCAGGAGGCCAGCTGAAGCCCCAGATGTGCAGCGTTGTTTGGGCCTAGTCCTGTGTAGTAAGTGTGTGGAGCAGAGCCGGCTACCGGACACACACTGAGGGATTTGTACAGCAGATGACGGCTCTCTGTTCCCACAGTTTGAGATTGACTGGAGGCTATAAGTGATTTACAAGATGAACATGTTAACAAAAAGAAGCCCTGCCTGAAGAGGACGACGTGTGTGTTGAGTAAAAGTAACTTTAATGATAGTGTGAGGAAAGGAATGGCTCCTTTTTCTAGGTTTCCATTTGATCATGTTGGCATTTCTACAGAATACTGTATATGCACCTTTAGGTGATTTCATGTTAGGCAGTGTTTTTCTTTAGCAAATTTAAGGCTTAGTGTTTAATAGCGAGCCATGACTAACAGATCAAACAGCACTGCTCCAGGGGATAGTACAGACTGCAAAATGGGGTCTCTATCAGAAGTTGGTTAAGCTAACTGCTGGATGCACTTGGATTTGAACTTAGTGAAGGATAGCCACTTCAGATGTATCTCCTGTTTTTGAAGGGGTCCCAGAATAAAAAAAAGGAGTTACAAGTAGTGGTGTAAAGATAATGCGATATGGATTTGTTAACCGATCTTAACATCAGCGGTCTGAGTGCATTGGTCCGCAGAGCCCTGGATCGGTAAAAATGCAGCACGAACCAGTCTTTGGACCGGTTTTAACGTTAGAGATCAGTTCATTCAGGCTCTGCAGCTTGTTTTCATAGCCTGTTCTGCCATGCTTTGGCTCAGCAGTGACCTTTTACCTTTAAACGAGAGTTCCGTTTGGCGTAGGTTCTCGCTAAGTAGCTGGATGTGCTTCACCAGTCGTTGCCTAAAACGTCCTTCAGTTACAGTTCTGCACCTCAGGAAAAAGTCATGTGGACTTTATAAGAAGGCAGGATAACTTTTGAAATGTCTGTCTGTCTGTACACTTTGGAGAAAAGCGATTAAGAACTACGGCAGCTCTTAAATCTCACCTGTTGTGATGGCAGAGCAAAAGTTTAGCTATGATGCTAACACTAAACGCAACACAATCAGACCAAAACATAAACACTTTTCTGAGTTAGAACTCTGAGAAGTCTTCAGCTATTCCTGCAACAACAGCCCCTTTATTCAAGGGGTTTACAACCGTAACGTGTTGTTGGGAGTGATTGATTTGGTGACATGATCAATACATCTGAGCCCACTGATATGATATTAAACAGAGAGAACTTCACTGAGCTGGAGATCAGCTGTTCTCCAGTGTATTAAATCAAGAATGAAAACTATCAAGAATGGTCAGATACACAGAGAAAGAAAATAACAATGTTTTTGCGACATGTAGACTGAATACTTACATTAAGAGGAATTATGAAAGGAAAAAATTGTATAGAGAGCTGTTTTAATTTGACTGTTTTCAATATTATTTTAACCCCTTGTTCTCCTGTACTAGCAGACACACAGAGCTCTGTCTATCCAAATCTCCTCGTGACTTTAAATTTGTCTTAATTTGTGCTTCTTGGGAAAATTTGATATTTAGTTTGTACTGTTATTGGGATTAATAATGCTAAGGAAGTTACAAGTACAGAAGAATGAACATGTACCAGTAAAGACTAATTTTAATATTTACCTCCCAATTTAATGTCAAAGTAAGACACCTGGGCACCTGGGTGTGATGAAAACTTTCTTAAACGTAATTTCAGAATGTTAGCACAGGAGGCCTGGCATTTAGTCTGTTTTATAAATAAGATCAAATCAACTTAGATTATTATGGAATTATAGTGTTTTACCCTTTTTTACTCATTTTTGTTAAAGAAAAATTTATTTTTAATTCCATAATCAGATTGTAATGGATCAAATTGGATTGGACCAAATCGAATCAAATCAGATCGGACCGAATCATTGTGTATTTTAATGAATCGTCAGTGAATTGAATCGTTTTGGGAAGGGGAGATTCACACCCCTAATTACAAGCCAAAAAAAAGTACCAACAAGTCATGGCTGTGGACCTGTCACCAAATGAGCAACAAAACCCACCATCATTGAAATGACTTAAAATTTGACCTAAGAGTCATGACCGCAGACCCGTCGCAATGTTTGAGCAAAAAATCAGCCACTGTTGGGTGAAGATTTGACAATCACAGCAGCATCTAAATAT
Source organism: Cheilinus undulatus (assembly GCF_018320785.1). NCBI lineage: Eukaryota > Metazoa > Chordata > Actinopteri > Labriformes > Labridae > Cheilinus > Cheilinus undulatus. The sequence goes on along the minus strand of NC_054873.1, from coordinate 22,608,774 downwards.
TTGGACCTGAAAGTCAAGTCAGTAGATATGAAAGTTAAGAAAGTGTGGTAAGGTGAATTATGTACCAAATACCATACGACAAGATTATTTTTTTATTTAGTACCAACCCACTGTTCATTTTTGAATCAGGTTAAAATCCAAATGTGAAGATTTCTGAATATGTGATATATTGGACTGGGAAATGTATAGTACAGTATCATCAGCATAACGATGGATGAGACAATCAAATAATATAAGGTAATTGATGAAGAGAGAAAAGAGGAGTGGCCCCAAATCAGTTACCGTTTTAACAGTTATGTAATCAAATTTTAAGCCATTGAATGAAACACACCTTAACGTTTATTATGAGAGTAAGCATAAGTGTAAAGCATGTCCATTTAGACATATGAAGTAAAACTTCTCAAGGGGAAGACATCACTGGTACATAAGTTTCAAAAGAGCTGTTGCTGGGGAAAAGTTTGGTCTAAAACCAGAATGGAATGGAGATAGAATATTGTACTGATTTTAACCTGAGATAACTGGATAAAAATAAGTTTCTCTGAAATTCTGTCAAAAGATTAAAACAAAATTGGACTTTAGTTATTCATATCTGATGGGTGATTGAAAAGATGGCCAACTCTTGCAGATTCCATTATGGGTGGAATTAAACAGGTTGGCAGAGATAAACTAGAAAAGCATTCAGAGAGTGCAGACCTCCACCATTAGCCCTATCTCCCAATTGTGAAGAATCCCTAAAAAAAATTCCTGGATCCAGATGGTGATCCAGATCATTCCCAAAATCTCATCAGTTTTTCCTTATGCCATTTCTCACATTTCCTGAAAATTTCATCAAAATCCGTCCAGAACTTTTTGAGTTATGTTGCTAACAAAGTAACAAACAAACCCTGCCGATCACATAACCTCCTTGGCGGAGGTAATTAAAGAGGTATGCAGGTGGGTACATAATTACATAAGCAGCAAGTTTAACAAACTTGGCTCCAAGACAGAGAAACCACGCATTACTGAGAAACTGGCATCCATTCCCAGGAACATCTACTATCATCATTGCCAGAAATAGAGTTTCATAAGGGTGGCAAGAATGGCCAAACTGGTTTAGGTTCTCAGTTTTTAATGTGAGTGATCATTCTCAGAAAGGTTTCTTCAAAAGTTCAAAATAACCTATCAGCATATCACACATTACTACGTATAACAGGTACTCTGATGACACCACCATCCTTGGTCTACTTAACCACAATAACTCCAACACAGCCATCAACAATCCATTTCTCACTTCAAACAATAGAGCACTGACATTTCTCTGCAGCTGAACGTTGACAAAACAAAGAAATGGTCATCTATACTTCCCACACACCCTCCTGACTTTACCTTCACCTCCATTCATGGCAAATTTGTTGAACAGGTCCACAACTTCTAGTATCTTGGAGTCTCAATATACAATAAAGATACAATTCACCAACACATCACTGGCAGAAAGTTCTTTGCCAGAAAACAGCAGATTGCTCCCTCCAGGTGGGGAGGGTGTCCTTGCCCCAAGTGAAGGAGTTCAAGTATCTCAGGGTCTTGTTCAAGAGTGAGGGTAGAATGGCCCATGTGATAGACTGACGCATCAGCAGTGCAAAGCTGTAAGGCCCCGTCCATAAGGAGACACATTCAGGAGTATACACTACATTTTTTTTTCTTATCAGTGTTACATCCACATGGATACAGAATTTTGGGAGGCTTAAATGCTACTTTTTGAAACCGGGTCCCAGAGTGAACAAATCTGTATACGCTTACAGTTTCGTCTCCATGTGGACAGCCATCCGCATCTTTCTTGAAACAATTACATCATACATAACATAGCCCACTTAAGCTGCATGCACGGGTTCAAAACATAAATGGTGGATTACAGGGTTGTGTTCAGGAAGCTACTGGGCTTATTATGGCTTTTACGGCAAAATCAGATGCTCCTTTACCACCACCGCTTTATACGCATGTGCCATAATTTTCTTCTCTCTTTTTGGTGTATTTCTCTGACAGCGTTACAGTGCCACTTATAGCGTTTTCAGTTGTTTTCATTGGTTCCATCGTCAAATGGACAATTCCTGAAACGATCCTGTGTTTATGGAAAACGTTTTCAAAATGAAACTGAACTATATCGTTTTAGTCTCCGTGTGGACAAGACCTAAATTTACTGGTTGATCTTCATTCCAACCCTCACCTATGGCCATGAGATCTGGGTAATGACTGAAAGAATGAGATCGCAGGTTCAAGCAGTCAAAATGGGATTCCTCAGAAGGGTATCTGGGCTCAGCCTTAGAGTTAGGGAGAGGAGCTTGGGCGTACAGAGGGAGCTTGAAGAAGAGCTGCTGCTTCTGTCTTTACGTAATGTATTAGTGTCTATGTTTCTGTGCAGACTGTGAAAACAAAATTCCCCATGGACCATCCATTCGTCCATCTATCCATTAGAGATGGAAAATTGGAAGCAAAACTTGAATGATACAAATCTGTAAAGACACAGTGGGGTTATCAGTGTTTGAAGTCAAGTGGCTTTGTGTGGGTTGCATAACGCATGGAGGTAGAATGCTCTTAACTGTCTCCTGATCCACCACCAAAATGGTGCTAAAAAAACCTAACATGCTAGGTACTGTTTCACGTGTCTGTTGCATGGGAAATTGGCTATTTCACATATATCTGGGCAACAACCAATAGTCCATTTATTATCTGACCAGGAACAAGGTTAAATATATACAAGATAGATCAGCCTGACGGAATCTGGCCAGTCCAGAAAATTGAAATTAGAATACCATGACATGTTTTTTTTTCTCCAGATTCATTATTACAAAGTGAAAGATTTCATGACTTTTTTGTTTTAATACTGATGATTATGGCTTACAGCTCATGAAAAACAAAAATTCACTATCACAAAATATTAGAATATAACAAACATCAATCCAAAAAAGGATTTATGATACAGAAAATATATGCACTCAGTAATTGGTTGAAGCTCCTTTTACACAAATTATTGCATCCATGCAATGTGGCATGGAGCCAACCAGTCTGTGGCACTGCTGGGGGGTTACAGTATTAAGTCCAGGTTGCTCTCATAGCAGTCATCAGCTTGTCTGTATTGTTGAGTCTGGCATTTTTCATCTTCCTCTTTACATTTCACCAGAGAGTCTCTATGGGGTTCATGTGAGGCCAGTTGGCTGGCTAATCAAGCACAGTAACACCATCGTCTTCAAACTAGTTTCTGGTAGTTTTAGCTTCACTGTGAGCAGGTGTCAAAGCCTGTTGGAAAAGGAAATAAGAATCTCCATAAAGCTTCTCAGCAGACGGAAGCATGAAGTGGTCTAAAACCTCCTGGTAGATAGCTGACAGCATTGACTCTGGTCACTGGACTTCAAACACCTTGGATTCGTTGCCTCTGATCTTCCTCCAGACTCCGGGACCTTGCTTTTCAAATGAAATGCAAAATTTGTAACCTGGCACGCCAGACATCTGGAAAAACCGTCAAACACAGCATTTGGGAAAGGGCAGAGCCTTTGAACAAAAAATTCAGAGGGTGATTGGATGAACGTTCTGTCTGTCACATCTTTACAGGCCAATCAGAGCAAAAGAACACATAACGTAGCCTCTACCGAGCTGCGCGCCTGCGCCCTACCGAAGGAGTAAGCTCCATAGAGAATTGAAAAACACTGATAACCATGGCAACAGTAGACATATCAGTACACGACTTTTGCCATTTTTGAAAAGAAAATAACTCAGTGCTGTTCTTTGTTCTTCTTTTAACGAAAAAATGTTGTCAAGTTCTGATAAAACTGGCACTTTAGCAGCATCCATGCTAATCTCTTCCGCCACAGTTGTACCAGCCTCTTGTCGCTGCTTGCTTATGCCATGCCTCCGCCGTGCCTGAAAGTACTGCCCTTCGACGCTGATTGGTCCTGTCACTTTTTAACCGGCCCAAATGGTTCAGGCAACTTTGCAAGATGGATTCACCAGTGAGAAACACGGAAACGGGTGTATCCATCTGCTTTGCGAGGTAACAAAATTTGTTGAAGGAAATGCGAAAAATTTTACTTTTTGGCCATCAGACAAGCACTGTGTTTGGTGGACCACAAACTCTGCGCATCACCAAAAACATACCATCCCTACTGTGAAGGATAGTGGTGGCAGCATCACGCTGTGGGGATGCTTCTCAGCAGCCAACCCTGGAAGGTTTGTAAAGGTAGAGGGTAAAATGAATGTGGCAAAAAAAAGGAAAATCCTGAAGGACAATCCTATGCAGTCTGCAAGAGAACTACAGCGCTCTTTGTTCTTACGCATGCATGGTGTTCTCAGGTGGTTGGGGCATAGTTCTGTCAAATATGGCTGTTTCAAGTGGTCTTTCAATCTAATTTCAAGGGGCTTTTTAATTCCAAACATCTAGAATCAGACTATTTTTAACTTTGTTCTTAACTTTGTGTGGGATTTTAATGGTCGTTCCCCGTGATATGGAGTTATTGGACAAACAAACTGGACATAAGCCTGCCTTCACAAACCATGGCTCCACTCACCTCACCGCCAGGCTGTCAGAGCTGTATCTCCCTCAGCAAAAAGGTCCTTGATCTAGGGCGAAGGATTTCCAATTAATACAAAATCCAGGTTGCCAAGAGACAAACTTACACAATCCTTTTCCGCCCTGCCCTAGCAACCACCAGCGAGGAGAGCCTGGATGAAACCACTCCCTATGTCGCTACTTCACCAGCTGGGGCTGCCAAACCCCGGGTTGCAGCGGCTGCTCCCCCGGATACGACTAACTCACCGGCCAGGACCACGCATCATGCAACAGTGGTTACTTCACGTGGCTATGGTGCTACCACATTGGCTTAGACCTCCACACTACCTGCCGGGACCTCCCGGCTATGCCACTGCTTTACTGGCTGGGACCTCCACTTCTCGGTCTGCTGCAGCCGTTCCTCCCTGCTCCACTGCTGCCTCGGCAGCCAGAGCCTTCACATCTCCTGCTGTCGCTCCTCCAGCGGCCCCTGATCCAGCTCCCCAGGTAGCGTTGGATGATCGCTTGCTCCGGCTCGGGGCCAGGCCCAAAGCCCAGGTGAGTTCCACCCCAGTACACCCGAAGCCCTGGACGGTAGCTGGTGAGCGTAGGAGGAAGAAGGGGAACATGCTTTCAGCAGTCAGAGAGCCATCTAGCCATCCCACTCCAGAACAGGTTAGATATTTTCAATCTTTCCTCTGCTGGTTGGACATTCAAACCCACCTACTCCCCCCGACCAGATGAGCTTGGTGGCTCATGGCTCTCTCCACCTTCTTCACTGCAATGCACACCAGAGGGAAAAGCTAGCCCCTTGCTCAACCGCTCCTTGCCAACTTTACCCCAGCTCTGCAGCACCGTCCTCCTGTTGACTATCCTGTCAGCTCCCATTCATAGTCAACTGAACTTCCAAGAGCATATTCTCCTACACAGAGCGCTCTTCAAGGTGGTCTGTAGTCCCCCACCTCCATGCATAATCCACCAGGTGTGCTACTAATTGGAACCTCGATGATCAGGCATGTGTCCATGCACAGTGGACGCACTTTCTGTTTTCCTGGGGCCTGCGTGAATGACATTACACACTCTGCTTTGCAGCTGATTCGCTCTTATGGTTCTGCCCCAGCAGTAGTTTTACATTGTGAGATTAATGATGTGAAAAATCAAAAATCAGAGAGCCTCAGAGAGGACTTCCTGCAGCTGATAAACAACGTGTTGGACACTAGAAGGCAGTGCATCATTTCCGGTCCACTGCCCCCTCCCTGTTTTGGTGACATGAAGTCCAGCCGCCTGTGCCAGCTCCACATTTGGTTAAAGGGCTATTGCAGGAGCAGAGATAACCCCTTTGTCAATAATTTTACGTCTTTCCTTCATCGACCAGAACTATTTAAACGGGACCGCCTTCACCCAAACCACAACGGATCATGTGTATTATCCACAAATGTTGAACTGACCTTACAGTCCTGTAGGGCTTTTTCAGCATGACACTCTGCTGATCCTTCCTCTGGCTCAGAATCTTGCCCCTCTAACATACCAGTACTGATAACAAATATTTTACTGCAAATAAGAAGCTCCACAAAATTGAGAGGAGCCCTTGTCTTATAATGCTGGCTACTAAAACTGCTGAACCCAGAATCAGGGAGGTCAGGTTATCCCTTTTGAATGTTCGCTCCTTATCTAATAAGACTTTCGTTTTAAATGATTTTATTTTTTTCAGAAAATTTAGACTTTATGTTTCTCACTGAGATTTGGTCCAAATTAGGTGAACATGGCCTTTTTCTAGGAACATGCCCCCCTGATTATGATTTCATAAGCTCACCAAGGCCCCATGGTAGGGGTGGTGGTCTCATTTAACTGCAAACCATTACCGTCTTATATTTTCTCCTCCTTTGAGGTTCTTGTATTTAAAACGTCATGCATCCATTGAGTCATTTGAAATGCAGCTGCTAGACTCTTAACCCCAATCAAGAAGGCATGATCAAATCGTCCCTATTCTATCCTCACTTCACTGGCTCCCTGTGCATTTAAGAGTTGATTTTAAAATTTTAGTCTTGACTTTTAAAGCCCTACATGGTCTGGCCCCAAGCTACCGCTCAGAGCTTTTAACTTTCTATATGCCAAAGCGATGCCTGAGATCCTCTGATAAGAACCTTTTATCTGTCCCTAAAACCAGATTAAAATCAAAATGTTACTGGGCATTTGCTGTGAGGGCTCCAACCCTTTGGAATAATTTACCTGAAAGTCTCAGACACAAAGACTCACTATCTTCTTTTAAATCAGCTCTAAAAACACATTTTTGGATTAGCCTTCTCTTAACAATTCCTTTTAAATGCAGTTCTATCTGTTTTTACCAATGTTTTTATGTTTTATATTTACATTATTTTTGTTTTATTTTATTTTCATTTTTCCATGTATTGTTGAATATATGTATTTTTATTTCCTTTGTTGGATTTTTGTGAAGCACTTTGTAACTGTAGTTTTGAAAAGTACTCTATAAATAAACTTATTATTATTATTATTATTATTATTATTTATTTTCCAGCAAGACAATGACCAGAAGCAAACAGTGAAAGCTACACAGAGATGGTTTAAAGATAACAAGGTGAATGTTCTGGAGTGGACATCAATCCAATAGAGAAATTTGTGGCTGGACTTCAAAGGCGCTGTTCAACCCCAATCCCTGTGCAGCCTGACAGAGCTTGAGCATTTTTGCAAAGGGGAATGGAGTAAAATTGCAGGGTCCAGATGTGTAAGCCTGATTGAGACCTATCCACACAGACTCAGTGCTGTGATTGCAGCCAAAGGTGCATCTACTAAATACTGACTTGAAGGGGTTAAACATTTATGCAGTCACTATTTTTCATTACATATTTTTATTCAACTGACATTATTTAGTAGAAATCTGTTTTCACTCTGACAGAGTTTTTTGTATTCTTTTCCTCAAAAAGCCAAATTATATTGATTGATTTATAAAACCAATAAAAGTTTAAAACATTTAAGGGTGTGAATACTTTTTATAGGTACTGGAGCTGAGCAGATAGTGAACATCAGAGTGTCTTGCTTCCACCCAAAACAAAGCTGTAAATGTGTTGAGTGACAGTCAAAGGCTGTAAACCCCTAAATAATTAGCTAAAAGGCAATAAAATGAAACAGCATGGAATCTGTGATCATTATTCTCTATTTGTATATTTGTTCTCTCATCAAACTACTGTGGTCAGAATCATTAATCTTAATGTTCCTTTGGTGGCTAAAAATGGATTTTCTCAAAGGAGTTCTTATTTGATGTCATTATTTCCTCTCATGATTGTGGGATCATAACATTGGGCCTTTACACTCTTCTATGTATCTCCCTTTTGCTATTTTAGGTTTTCCCTCCCTTCTTTGAGCACATGTGGAGTTTTCCTCCTACAGCATTGGTTTTCCCTTTTCCATGTAGTCATGGAGATGTACTCCTGTTCCCACACTGACTGGTGAACACAGAGTTGAAGCAGCTGAGGTAAAGTCCGTCAACCTTCACCTTCCCGCCAACTTGTTTGCTTTCCACCTTACTCCACACAGAGGGAGTGAAACCTTACTATTTTTAAACTGCTTGAGGTAGGGAAAATACTCCACCCAGGAGTTATGTAACTTTAAAACACCAAAAATGTTCCATATTTCTCTCTTTCATGGGCTTTTCAAGAATGGACAGCAGACGCTCCTCCAAGGCCACGTGTGGAGTCCATGCAGGGTTTGTTGGACGGACACGGCGAGCAGGGAGGGATTGGAAGTGTTCTGTCATGGTTGAACATGGGCGTCTGGTGGTGATTAGAGTCCATTTGTTCCTGTCAGAGCACAAAGCTTCAGCCTGCTCGCTGTGTGATAGATGAATTAGTGGAAGTGAACTGGATGGAAGGATGAAAGGGGACACACTGATCAGTGAAACACTTTGACACTGAGACGTTTGCTGATTACCTGCGTTGGAATGTTTTTCTGCAAAGGCCGGATCAAATTTAAGAAAAATTCCCTTTAGTCTGTTTTCCTTCCCTCTGTGGTGTTTTCTGCGTTCTCATGGACACAATTTTCCATTTGTGTTTCTACTCCTTGACTCCAAATTTGTCATCTTCTCGCTCTGCTTGCTGTTTTCTTCTCTTTCTCTTCACCACACACACTCACAAACATACATAATAAACATAGTAGTTGATGACCTGGCTAATGCTTGTTCCTTGTCTAAAGAGCAGAGATAAAGACAGAGAGGAAAGTGGCGAGCGGTGCAGTAGATCCCCCTCCCCTCCTCCCTCCCCTCCTGTCCTCCCCAAGGGGATCGGATGTTCTCAGCCGTTATAAGCAAGCAAAGCTGGCGGCCGGCAGACCGTCTGGCTCCAGAGCAGCCCGGGCACACAGACAATGCCAGACCTTCTGTCATGAGGTTTGCTTTCACTGAGGTCAGCTAAACAAGCCTCTAGGCCCTAAACACAGCCATGTGCACACGCACTCTTCCATCCCTGTACACACAAGCAGCATCTGAGCACGCTCAAGATTACTTACTTTATTTCCTACCTCAGGCAACAGTGTCGGCCTCGTGTTTGTGTTGTCTATGTCTGTGTTTGCAGTGTCCCTGCGTTTTGCAGTCAATGACCTCGCCCTTCTTTAACTCAGGAGAGGCGCCTGATCACTGAGCCCACATTTATGTAATTAGCATGATGTGACTCTTTGATTAAAACAACTCCACTCTGCATTATTACATACAGAAAGAAGCTCTGTGTCATCACCAGTACCAATAAAAGCTTTAATACACCGGTGTAGATGTCATGTTTTTCTGACTTTGTAGTTTGCATAGACAGATATGCATATTTATATGTAGGGTATATACGTAAACTAGGGCTGGGTATTTCCCACTGCCTCACAATATGATACATGCTCTACACACCGGATACAATGTGTCATATGTCCATAGCATGGTGATTGGAAGAACGTTCTGTCTGTCACATTCATGACAGGCCAAGCAGAGTGACAAGACAAAATGATGTGTGGTGCATGTGCTACTCTTGAGCTGGCAGGTTACCGCTCCCCCTGCTGCAGATTGTTAATGGCGGAGCACTTCGGTGAACAAAACTGATGCCAATGCTGGGTGGGAAAAGTGCATAAAAATCTTCTCTGCCAAGACAAGCTTTTGGTGTGGCTCTCTGATCTTGTTTAAAAAAAATCTATGGGGTCTGGCTCAAATTAAACTGCCACTTTCCGACAGCTACATCTGAGCTAACAGCTACAGCGGCACCAGCCATTGGGTACACCGGCAAATACCCCCTAAAACCAATGCAAACCCATGCTGAAGCAGAGCGAGAGAAGAGCAGAAACATGTTGTCTGTCTTGAAAAGCTTTCAGTGTTGCTCTGTTTTAATAAAGAAATGTGGCTCAGTTCTGACAAAACTACTGCTGTAGCTACATCCAAGCTTATCACTCCACTAGCAACTATTGTATACCCACTGGCACAACAACTAACCCTTTCCCAAGCCTTCATTGTCAATGTCACTTTTTAGCACATGTCTACAAATAAAGCACAGAGTGCTGCTTATGATCTTATATTGTTTATAAGTTGGAAATTTTGCCTTAGCGTCGACATTTAGTGCTGGCTCGGGAAACATATATTAGCTCATTGAGCTGTTGTTGCAAACTGCTAATTTGCCTGGTGTGTGACGAGGAAGATTGGTGTTTCTGCAGTGTTTTACCTTCTTTATCACACAGCTTGCATGACTCATGTCCAACTCCTGCCTTTCTGGTGTTTGAAGAAACCCATAATGATTCTTTATCTTTGCTTTTAGTCTTGCTGGCAGGAGACAGACACTATGATCTATGTAACTAGAGTGGGTACCAACTTGTACAACACCCAGGTAAATTCAGAAACCTATAAGGAGTTTTATTTAAGTTTGAATATGGAATATCAACATTTTTTATTCTATCCTTTACATTTGTAAGTATTCTTTTCTGACAAAAAAAAAAAAACACTCATTTTTTATTTTTAGTGTCTCAGAATGCAAATCACAATGAAGCTTTGACGTTGAAAGGCTGTTTATGCAGCATGCTGTTAAAGGCTTTGTTTGACACCTACCCCCATTTGCTTCCATACAGACATAAATTTGAGTCTGTCTCTTAACCAGCTAAAAACTTCCCAGAGGAGCTTTAAGTATAGTTTGAATTGACTTAAATTGCTGTACTTTTTACTCATCTGAATTGATGACACAGACAAATTATAAATTATTTTGCATATCAAGATCCCACTTACAAATTTACCAATTATAATGAACTTTGATGCTTTCGTATAAAATGCGTCAAATTTAATTGCTCCTCATACATTCATACAGTTGAATGTTTTTAGCATAAAGTTTTAGCAGTCCATCTGTGCATTTGTATATTTTCTATACTGCTCATCCCATTCTAGGCAGCAGGGGGCTGGATATGCCCTCAACTGATCACCAGTCAATCACAGGGCTGGCGGACAGGAAACACTCACAGTCTGATCTGCAAAAAAAGTAGAATTACTAATTAACATGGACGTCTTTGGACTGTGGGAGGGAGACAGAGCACCTGAAGAGAAGCCATGCTCACATGGGGAGAATATGCAAACTCCACACAGAGACCCTGTCCAACTGGGATTCAAACTAGTGCAGTGAATCAGTGGTGCTTACCACTGCACCACCATTCAGACCAGAATCAACAATAAAGAAATTTTTAAATTTTAGTTTCTTTTACATATGGTGCAGTGTTATCCTCTGTCTGTGTAAAGATGCACACTTTGATAATACTGTGGAGTGGACTGCTGCCAAACTTCATGTCACTGTGTCTGAAATTTAATTAGCTTTAGCTTTCAACTAGATAAAATATGAAAATACTGCTGACACAGTGATGCTGCTCACGATGCAGTCTGAAATACTGTGAGTCAGAGAGGGTTCTTGTGTTGCAAAGAATACCATGCAAATGGGCTGATATATTGTTATATTTTCTTTCAGACCCAGCAATTTCTTAGAAATGTAAAGACTAGTCATTTTTCTCCAATACATTTGAAACTATATTTTAAAAATCCATGTGCAGCCAATAAAGCCTACAACAGTCAGATAGTGCAGTGACATGCAAATCTATAAGCCATGATCAGATTGACTTATCTTTTAGATATTAACTTTTTTCCTCTGTTTGTCGGTACAATCCACTGTGTCTTCTGTTTTAGAATGTTCCAGCCCTTCATTGAATCAGAAATATTAGCTTTATAGGCCAGGTATGTGTTAACTCTGCTCTGTAGAATCATTTAAAATGAAACATTATGGGGTGTTAGTAGCCTAGAGCAGTTGTTCTCCTGAGAAGATGTGACCCAAATCTCTAGTTTTTCAATCATAATGATTTTTTTTAATGAGAAATCAGCCACTTTCAAGTTAAGATGGAACAAAAGATGGAGAGAAACAAAAAGAACCAAAGAGAACCTGTTAAGAACCAAGGGTCTAGTGGTTATGTCTGCATGATCCATGCACAAAGGAAGCTGTTCTCTAGGTGGGGTACCCAGATTTAGTCCAGCCTGAGGCTCCATTCCTGCATGTCATTCCCTACTCTCACTCTTCTCCAGGCTTCTGACTCTATCTACTGTCCTAGCTGAATAAAGGCATAAAAAGCCTGATAATAAATCTTATAAAAAATTAAAATTAAAGCAATATACACAGCCTAAATGGGAGGAAAGTTGGGTTTTTGGGTATGTACAGGATGAACACATATTTTCATCAGTGTCTGCCTGAGAAATTTGTTGTTACTTTTTGCTATCGACTTAAATATAAAGTCATGTTTTGCAGTGTCACAGCATCAATCAAACTAAATTTCAAGAGCCACCTGCTGAACATTTTTTTCCTTTGTATTTCTCTTTTCAATCACTGCAGCCCCGCTGTAGCCCGCCGCTGCAGGTTTGTGCTTCTGTGTTTAACAGCACGTGTAGCTCCTTTGTGTCTGAGCTGATAGATGAACAGGAGAGGATGGATCTGCTGTCCTCTGTTTGGAGGATCCTCCAATCTGCCCACACTCAGAGCAGCAGAGTAACTTTTGTGAGTGAGTTATTCCAGCTGAGACTTCTTTGTAGCCTGCCGCAGCTGTTTTACATTTCACACCCCCTCTTCTCACTCACCTCCCAGCCAGCATCTTAGAAGAACCCCCTCCTCTTCCTCCAGCCCCCCCTCCATTACCACCCCTATCCTACACTCATATCCACATTTACTCTCACATGTCAGAATAGAGACATGCAGCACAACAGGTGTTTACACTCTGCTGTCTGTCTGCAGGTTTCAGGGTGATTGATGAGGGACGGGAGGAAATTAAGCATGACGTATTACATTGTGTTTAGGACACCGGCAAGACCTGCAGAGTGTGCACTGGTTTTCTTTGCAGAGGGGCTGCAGGCAAGTGTGAGTCCTCTGATGGAGCCTGAAAAATATGGATCTTTTACACTAAACACTTCTTGATGTGCACTTTCATGACAAAACATTGAAGCTCTCTTACCCTAAGATGTTTGTGATGTCACAAACTTTTGATAAAAGGATGTTTTGTGCTTTGAATCTTCCTGTCTTTGGCTTCTTCTGCATCTTAGGGACAAAAAATACAAAGTGCCATAAATGTATACGCTGCATGATCTGTATGAGTCAAAAGGATCAACCTATGCTGCCATTTTAAAACTGAGAAGGCTTCAGCGTCGTCTCCAGAGAGGCAAATAACATGCTCTAAAATGTTTCCTTTTATCCTCCCTCCCCTTTGGCCTGCTCCCACTCTGCTTTCTAATCCATCCTTCCCTCCTATATCTCCTTCTCTTCACCCACCCCTGTTTTTATTTTTTTATCACTGCTGCTCTCTCTCTCTCTGAATGAGCTGCCCTCGGATTACTGGGGCTTGTGGAGGTCTATCAGAAACATGTGTGGAAGGTTGGAGGCGGCTGATGGGAAGTCCTTCGGCGAGCGGCTCACCCTCATTTCTCCCAAAGAGCAGCGAGCCAGCGGGGAGGAAAAACTCTCAGTGAGTTCAAAGACAGAAACTTATGGGCTTTTTACAGGATATTATTTTCCACTGAATGGATAAACAGGAAAAACTTCTCACCCTAAACCACTCTCTGTAAAATTCAGGAGCCAGAGGAAAACTGGATCACTCACCTCTGCTCTCAGTTGTCCTAGCTGGGATTCTTCTGCTCTCTGTCTAGGTTTGACTAAACACACTAAAATCACAAACATGACACACGTGGGTTTAAATTACTTCATATGATCAGAGTAAGTCTGATTAGAGTTTCAGATCAGAATATCCTTAAAAGACTAAGTCTGTCATCACATTGTCTATGACAACAGTGTCAATAACAAAAGCAATGCCACTTCCAATGAGGGAAATCACACTTTCAATTCACCTTTTAAGGAACATTCAAACACATGTTACACTGCCACCTTGTGGATCCTCATTCTACTCTTCTGCAAGGCCTGAATTTGCAATGGGACTTTAGTTAGTGCTTGGAAAATCCAGTACTTTATAATTATGATAATAAAAAACACTTAAATGTACTAATGTGTAACTGAGCTGTCTATACTGTGTTTTGTGTCATGTGTGCCAACTCCAAGGCTGAAATGTGCTATTTATATATGCTCAGAGCCCTAGTGAGAGTAAACATGGTGCAACAATGTCATGAAGAGCCTTCCACTCAAAAAGCCTCCTCAGTTCAAAAAAGTGAGTACTGGAAGTATCTTCATGTAAATGTTGTCAAAGGTTGTAATGAGTCACAAGCAGTAAGGCTTGGAGGTTTTTGAGATGAGGAACTTTTGATTTGTGTTGATTTTGACCTTTAAGGATGCTTTGTGGGTAGCTGCATCAACCAGGAAGGACATTTTTAACAGCTTTTCATCCATGAAACAAAAACAGTGCTTTATATTTTGGTAAATACACTATGTGTACAAAAGTATTTGGCCCAAACCTGTTTATTATTGAATTCAGGTCTTTTAATCAGACTCATTGCCACTTGTATATACAATCAAACATCCAGCCATGCAGTCTCCATTTGCAAACATTTGTGATACAAAATGATTTTTCTGAGGAGCTCAGGGACTACAAGCGTAGTACTGTGAAAGATGCCACCCATGCAATGAGGCGGTTCATGAAGTTTCCTCCCTGATGGATATTCCACAGTCAACTATAATTGATGTTATTAGATAGTTGAAACATTTAGGAACAACAGCAACTCAGCCATGAAGTGGAAGACCATGTAAGACCACAGAGTAGGGTCAATGAATGCAAAGGCACAGGGTGTGAAAAAAGTTACCAAAGCCCTATAGCTGAAGAGCTCTGAACTTCCACATATGTAACACAAAAGCTGGAGCAGAGCTTCATGGAATGGGTTTCCATGGCCGAGCAGCTGCTTACAAGCCTCACATCACCAAGTCCAGTGCCAAGTGTTGCACGGAGTGGTGTAAAGCACACCGACATTGGACTGTGGAGCGTTGGAAACATGTAGTGACAAATCAGGCTTCTCTGTTTGGCAGTCAGATGTGCGACTCTGAGTTCGGCAGATGTCGGTAGAATGTTACCCGTCTGACTGCGTTGTGCCAACTGTGAAGTTTTCTGGAGGAGGGATAATGGTATGGGTCTGTTTTTTAGGGTTTGGGCTAGATGCTCCAAAAAGGGCCACAACATTGTGGGGGTGGTGGTGCCTGGAATTCCACACCATGGACGATGAAATGTGCAGTCGAAGGCAGAGCAAAACCATGTAGACTCTCGAGCAAGCAAATATGATTTTGATACAGCAACAGAACGGCAGCTTCAGTGGCAGTTCATGCCTCTTTATTTAGCAAGTCTTTTACATAGCATCCAGCAATAGCTCACATATTGTTACTGTCACAGCAGCAAGAACAGAAGTTAAAACTATTAAAAACTCTCTGGCTTTCAAAACTGTTGGAAAACTGTATGCACTTTTGATAGCACTTTATTTTAGTTGCCCTTAATTAGCTAGAGAATAAGGTGGTAATTACCTTATAATAAGTTGTCATTTTACCAGGTAATAACTCGGTAATATTAAGGAAGTATACACCTGGTAATAATGTATTAATTATTGGTAATTCCTTGTAATATCATGCCAGTTCTTAAGAAATTTGGTAGTATTTTACCCTAACCCTGTAACTTTAACCCTATTAATACTGTAATACTGCAAATCTCTGGTAATTAGGTGGTATTTCACCATGTAATTTCTTACAAAAAAAGATAATTCTACAGAAGTTTCTTGACAGTTTTCAAAGAAATGTCTTTATTTTGGTCCACTTAATTAAAGTGAGATCTTCCTGAATATTTTTCAAGTAATCTTTCTGATTAGGGTTAGGGTAAAATGCCACCCAATTACCACAGAACTGCTACAATATAGCCAGGAATTACTTGATAATGAATTTGTCATTACTAGGTAAATACTTCCTTAAAATGACCATATTTCCTAGTTATTACTTGATAAAATGCCAACTCAATACAAGGTAATCACCATCTTATTTTTGAGAAATTACTAGATAATTACCACTTATTACTATAAAACTACTAGACAGTTAGGGTCCACTAAAACAAAGTGTTACCTAATTTTTAAAATTAATCTAGACATTTCCATGCAAAAAGTCTACATATTGTTCATTTAATTTTTTTCCTAAAATAAACCATGATGCTTCCTTTTAACAATCAAATGATTCAATTATCATATAAAAATATTATAAAAATGTGCTTGAGCACCTGACACCTAAACCGCAGCACTGATTAAAGGCATTAAAGTAATTATATAAAAACTATCAATCTTCCTGTTGAATGTCTATTTTGCTTTTTTTGCAATTAAGAGGCACCCATATTGATTTAGGTATGTTTTGTAAACCGCCAAAAATTCCTCACAGGAGCTTTAAAGTCGAGT
Organism: Cheilinus undulatus; assembly: GCF_018320785.1. NCBI lineage: Eukaryota > Metazoa > Chordata > Actinopteri > Labriformes > Labridae > Cheilinus > Cheilinus undulatus. The sequence goes on along the minus strand of NC_054873.1, from coordinate 22,592,356 downwards.
TCAGTAAAACTAAAGCAAAAGTAACTTTGAATTGTACAGTGCTTGATTCACTAATAGAGAACTCACTGGTATTGACAGTGATTCTTTAGTTCTGCTGCAGTAAAAATAATTTGAAGTCACTTGGCTCATTGTTTAATTATTTTTGTTGGCTGTTTATCAGAGCACTAGTGCAATAGCATTTAGGAATTTTTGCCTTGCCTTAACCAAATCTTTCCATCCCTTCCAGCCTCTGCGGTGTAAAGTCACCTTTTTACAGTAAAGCGCCTTACAAAGCCTACAGGTCTACATGGTTGTTATTGAGCAGCAATCAGTGCCGAGGAATGTTGCTGAAATGTGAAAATGTCCTCACAGCCTCTCTGTTAGCTACTGAGAGGAGTGAGCCATCTGAGAGTGGGCCAGAGAGGGAATGGAAAAATCCACGGCATTTAGGTAAAGCCATGTCATAAAGGCAGCACTAATGAGCCGGAGGTTTTAAGAGAGGAGGAGGAGGAGGGAGGAAATGGTTTACATATGGATTTGAAAGAGCACAGGCATCACAGCTATGTTGTGTATTTAATGAAGCAAAGTAATCCTGGCGCACATGTCTCTCTAATTGTCTTCCAGTCCTCTCCCACACTCACTGCTGTTTAATCTTTTTAACACTTTATAAAGCATGCATTCAACGTAAAAAGTTGGTTACAATCAATTAAAAGAGACTTGTGTAAAAGAAGGACATCACTGTGTTTGTTATTTTGTTGTCTTAACAGTCCATTCTCTCATTTATACAAAAACCTAAACTGTATCTTATTTAGAGCTACACTAAACACTAAAGTTCTTCTTACAAACCTTTTCATCCATCCCAAATAACATTAAGACTATAGTTGTATTACTACCAAGAGGACAGGACAAGGCTGCTCAGAGCATAAGGGGTTAAAAAGATGAACATTTTCTGGGGCCCAGCCTCATGGCTGGCTATGGAGGTCAGAAAGAACAAGACTTGCATTGTAACTTAAACCTATGATAACTATATTTTACCTTTTTAGCCTAAATAAGCATTCTTATCAAAGAAACAAAATGTTTTATTATTGTTGCCTTAGTAAAATGTAACCTATCGAACTAGTACTGTCAGACTTATTATGGCCTGCACAAAAGTCAGAACGCCAGCAAGGAAAAGGGAAAACAGACACTTTACAGGGGATATTTCAGCTCTAACCTTGCAAAGTAGATGGATATGCCTGTTTCTGTGTTTCTCACTGGCAAATCCTACTTGCAAAGCTCCTGTCTGAACTGTTTGAGCCCGGTTAGAAAGTGACAGGCCCCACAAGGGGCAGTACTTTCGGGCGCAACAGAGTCATGACGTGTGCAAGTAGCGACAAGAGGCCGGTGCAATTATGGCGATGGAGATTAGCGTGGATGCTGCTAAAGCACCAGTTTTATCAGAACTTGATGGCATTTCTTCGTTAAAGAAGAACAAAGAACAGCAGTGAGTTGTTTTCTTTTCAAAAACGATAAAAGTTATGTACTGACATGGCCACAGTCGCCATGGTATGCATTATGCAGCTCTCTATGGAGTTTACTCCTTCGGTAACGGCGGCTTGGCAGCGGCTATGTCATGTGTTTTGTTGCTCTGATTGGCCCGTAAAGATCTGAGGGACAGAACGTTTATCCAACCACCCTGCTGTGTATGGGACTCACACACAGTATTTGGCTCAGCTACATACAGGACACTAAAGAGTTAAAGAATGTATACACTAACATTGGCTCACTCTGAATATCTATGTCATACAGATGTTAAAACTCCTGCCAGAAACTTTCAGCTTGCTTTGATTTTGGTGCCCCCTGTGGTCACTGTGGTATGTCTCATCTCTTTGCTGGTGTCACCTACATGCAGCGGTTACTGAGAAAGCATGGATTATCACTCATTGTGTACCTGCTGTAGTAAAATGTGAAATCCTGCTTTTTCAACATGTTGTAAGTTGAAGTTTTTTAAGTTGTAATGTTGAAGTAAAAATGTTCACAGTTTACTTGTTTGTGTCAGATCATCCATAAATATCATGGTGATGAATGCTGGTTGGAGGTGCCCCCCTGTGAATTATAGAGCCTCAGCAGCCCCTTAAATTGTCGCTGCCAGCACCAGAACACATTGCAGGTCACAATGCTTTATCACACCTGCTGCACCCTGCTCCCTTTTCCTCTACCCTCTGTCGACTAGATGGAAGCATTCTCCAGCAGAGGACGCGGATGATGCACACAAGTTTTACATCAAAACAGCAGCTGAGGGACATGACTGATCTCTCCTGAGGAATGTGTTTATCTACCTTTAAGAAGGATGGCCTCCTGTGCCCAAAACAGGTCATTCAGCTCAGAAGTGACAGCCGTGAAAGTGCTTCACAAGCCTGCTGAAAACATCTGTCATGATAAGAAACACAGGTTGGAAGTGCAGAAGCATCTGTGCAGCACTGCTAACATATTATCATAATTGTATCTGCTATGACAGTTTAAAAATGTAAACCCCAAAATGTATTAAAATTTGATTCTGACTGTTAAAGCGCTCTTACTAATTAAGCTCATTTTAAACATACAGTAAAGCAGATTAAAAGTTTACAATTGCTTGCATGCTAATTGTAATGAGAAGACATTATAGGGAAAGAACAAAAATAGTGATGAGTCCAATAAGAGCTCTCCACAGCCTGCAGCCCTCGGAAATAAGCAAGTTTTAATGTTCAAGTGTAATGCTTAATTATCCTTACATGGCCATTTACAAGCATATTGCCACAGGGCTCCTGCTCCACAACAGTCCCCAGTCTAATAGAAAATAGCATTATTGTGTGCAGTCAGAATTATTCACTGCATTACCCACGATTCATAGCATGTATTAACACAAGCAATTTCATGCATATGGATACAGTGGGTCTTAGCGGGGGAGCTCCTGATTGCTCTGAAACTAATTTCACAATCATTAGTTTTGGCAGTGGTGTGAGTGACAGAGTGTATTTACCAGATCTGAAAATGACAACTTACACAAGCTTATAAGAATAAAAGTCTGATCAATGAGAAGCTCTGTTTTCAAGAAAAAATGCTAAAGTAATGTCATAATTCTCTGTAGTTTTCCAAATACTTCACAAATGGGTATATATCCATTTCTACTGATGTTAACCTCAAAAACTGGACTCACAAAAGGAGGAGATCCTTTGTAAACACAGAGCGACTACTTGAGGTTCAGGCCAAACAAAAAGCCATTTTAGCCTGGAGGTGAAATTAATGAGTCATGTCCGAGTGTGGCATTCCATCCATATGTAAGATGAGGAGATATTCTGCAAAGCCTCTGAATCAACTTAATGCTTTTATGGGCCATTGTTCACAATAAACATGTAAATTGTGTTTATGGGATAGCCTATAAATCAATGGCACAGAATCACAAATAAATTATAATCCCAGTAAGTCCTAAATGTACTTAGGTGCAAAAGGAAATAAAGCAAAACAAAAGAAAACACAAATGAGAATGACAAATAATTATTTTTGTTATAAAGTACGCCTTTTACACATTTTGTATTGCATTATTACAAAAGGACAATTCCAGTGCTCCTACACTGGAGTAAAATTTAAAATATGCTACCCTTTTCTTTCTGAAATATTTCCATTTCCTGGTACTTTATCTTTATCTTCATTTTTTCAGCTGGATTTTTTCCCTTCTACTTTATTATGACTCAGCAGATAAAGATAACAGTTCAACAATAATAAAAAATGATATTATTCTAGGTAAAGATAATATTTATATAATATTATGGTGGGTATTTACAAGCTAAGCATAAGCTCATAAAAATGAATAAATATTTATTCCTTTGGTTGCAAAGTTAAAGTGATGAGCACTCAATGTATCAGTTATGAAAATCTTAAATCAGCAATAAAATTCATGATATTTTTTGGCAATATCACGTGAGATGGAGAGTAATGTTGTACTGGATGCTGTGATTTTGTCATAAGCAGGAGGCAACAGGCCAAGTGCTAAAGATAATTCTCACAGTGCTGATTTTCAGCATAATGTCTTGATCTTAAGAGTGATATTGCTTTCATAACGTAGCTCTACAACCAGCATTGAAGAAAAAAGTAAAAACAAAATCATCATCTTAACCAAAAAATCTTCTGTTCTCTTGCTACCTTGGTTTTGTCCATGGCAGCTAAATAGTTTTTTTTTTAGCATATTTGTACATTTTTCTTTAACATGAAGAGGGACTCAGATTTTCTTAGATACAAGAAGGGGAGCTCCAGCACTGAGGAAAATAAATCTGAGCAGTAAGTTTTTCAAGACAAAAAATACAACAGTACCCATGAACTATTAATGTCCCCTGTATTGCATTGTGGGTATTTCCAAATCAGTGATAAAAAGCTTTTCAAACAATCAGGAATAGCTGAACAGTTGACTGAGGACATGGCAGTGATGCTGGATAAGAATTGTGGATTTCACATCTGGATGTGTAGGCAGTTTTCCCATGATGCCCTTGGACAGAGTGTTAGTGTTTTTTATCTATTTAAATGTGTAAGAGTGAGTTAAGATGTTGGCTGATGTACAGAGATTACTGCTGGGATTCCGTCATATTTCTCATGGTTTATTTTTGTTTCTGATGTTAAACACTTTAGCACCATGAGTGACACCTGACAATGAATTTAACCTCAACTGATTAGGAACCTCAAATAAAGGAAGTATATAAAATTTATTGAGATGCATTTTCTTCTCAAATAGTAAACACCTCTAATGGATTCCTCTTTTGCAAAGGACACAAACATGTGGTGTGACAGATATTTGACTTGTTATTTTTTATCTTCACAAGAAAATTAAGTTGATTTTACATGCAGATGTAATTAATGACATTTTCTAAATTAGCAGTAGCAGTTTTGTTTCATCTGAAAAAAATTATCATAATGAATAGTTTATGATAATAACAGATTAGTTTACTTGTATTTCATGTATTTCAAAGAAAAATAATAATTTAAACAATGACTTGTTTTGTTTGATCTAATTGAAAAAAATATGTTTCTTGGATGTTTTTCGTATATATAGACAGTGCTTAACAAATTTATTAGATCACCTGTTATAAAAACGAGAAAACATATATTTCAGTAATCTTTCAAAAACTTATTTAAAACTAAAAATGTTATTGTTATTTATTTGGCAAATAACAAACTGAAACAACTAAATAGTCCTTTTTCACACATAATAACCAAAAACCTCCATATTTTGTATGGCCTCCTTTGGCCTTGACAACAGCTTGCATTCTTGCTAGCATTTTTTAATGTACTTTTCCACAGTCTTTTTTGTTATTGAGTTCCAAATAGTTTCTAGCTGTTCCCACAGACTTGCTTTAGATGAAACTTTTGTGCCATCAATCTTTGAATCTACTAAATCCCAAATTTGTTCAATAGGATTCAAATCCAGACTTTGACTTGGCCAGTCCATCAGTTCCAGTAGTCCAGATTCCTTTTTCTTGGTCAAATAGTCTCTGCACAGCTTTGAAGTATGCTTGGAGTTATTGTCTTGTTGGTATATGAACCCACGACCAATCAGTTTCAGTCCAGAAGGGATTCCATGATGCACTAAGATGTTGTGGTACACGTTCTTGTTCATGATAGCGTTGATTTTCACTCATTTGCCCATGCCATATCCACAAATGTTTGTGCTCCCTGGCAAATCTGAGGCGTTTCTGGATGTTTGCAGGCCTCAATAATGGCTTCTTAGCAGCTATTCTTCCCTTTAAGCCTTGTTCCATCAGTCGTCTGCTTATGGTCATTCTGGAGACTTTCTCAGACTCTGATCTAGAAGCATTCATCTCTGCCTGAAGATCAGCAGTGGTCTTCCTTCTGTCTCTAGTACTTAAAATCTTGAGGTGTCTGACATCTGCTTCAGTTAACTTTGGTTTCCTGCCTCTTCCTTGACGTATTTTGTAAGTACCAGTCTCGGCAATTGACTCCAAACTTGACCACACTGTGAGAACACTTTATGTCTTTCCCTATTTGTCTCAAAGACCATCCAGCATCATGAAGTGTTTAATGCGGACTCTTTCATTTTCAGTCAGCTCTCCACGTTTTACCATTTCAAACAGGAATGAAGGATTTCAAACTGAATTCACCCAAATTGAGCCGGCTCACTGGGCTTCTCTGAGAAGTCAGAAATGAATCAAGCATAACATTCAACCACTAAAACTAATTTTTCTCTTCAGGAATGCAAGTAAATAACTATAATTTGACATATCAATCAAGAAATAATAATGTGCTTTACTATTTTTTCAGTTTTTTTGTAAAGCAGTAAATTTGAAAATTCATGGATAACAACAATAATTATATTTTAGCATTAAAAATATCATTTGGGTTAAAGAGCTTCTACATATTGGTGTATTAACCATTGCAGAAACATCAAAAATGATTTTGGTAATTACCAATGCTGTTAATTTAGGACAGCTGTGGCATAAACCTTACTTTGGTTACACAGTAAATTTACCTGAGTAAATTTTACTCAAATGGAGCAAAATTTTACTCTGAAAAATATAACATTTGGTCCCAGTCTATTTGGAGTAAAATTACTTTGCAAGCAGAGTAATGTTTTCAGAGTTGTTTTTTACTCTAAAAAGTGTTTTTATTTAACTCTAAATGATGAGTATGTACTCCACAATGAACAAAATAAAAACAACTCTACAGCAATTTTACTCACTACAGAGTAATTCAGACCATAGTTTATTCATTATAGAGTTAGTTTATTCATTATAGAGTTGTTTTTTCTCAATACAATGTATTTAGTCCTTTCAGAACTGTTTTTAATTCCTTATAGAAATGTTTATACTCATTATGGAACAATTTCTACTCCATATAGAATTGGGTAATGGTTATGTAGACCTGTATCTTACTCTAAATAGACTGATCTTCCTCTTTATATAGAGCCACATTTTCCTCTTAATAGATAATTCTGCCTTTCCACCCATGGCGTAACAACAAAAGAGGTGGTTTTGCCAATACATATTAGACATAGTATTTGAATATTACAGAAACAATTGTCATGAACATATGACAAGAACTCAGGAGCAGAGCACGAGACAAGGTGGTAAAGTAAAAGAAGTTTATTTGACAACAACAGGGCAAATGATGGTGAGTGTCCTGGCTGGTGATTGAAAATAGCACTGGCAAGAGAGACAGAGACACTGCAAAAAAGGAAGACAAATGGAGTTAGTCAAGGCAAAAAAAAAAAAAAAAAACACCTCACTGAAAAATCACAAGATTATCAAAAGTTGAAGAGGAGTTACTTTACTAGAAGCTGCAGTACAAAGCTGTCTGAATGTTCATCACCTGGTGAGGAGGTCTTGATTTTAAGGATTATCTGCAGCTGGGACACCTAACGAGCTGCATGACCAGCCATGAGTGATGCCAGCTGAGTTGAAACTTTAGTGGGTGTGGTTAGGTTTTACTCCAGCAGAATTTACTCTGTGTTTTTACTCCAGCTCCCATGGTGGCTGGTAAAAAATATACTCAATAAGGAGTAAATGTACTATTTTCGAGTAAAATATTTTTGACTTTGAGAAAACTTACTCCCCAGATTTTCATGTGTAGGGTTAGGGTGGTCTAATAAATTTGTTAAGCACTGTATATCAAAATCTCGACTAAACAATCTTATTATATTTGGAAAACAAAGCTGGTTTTCCAATTGTAATATCGTGACTTCTCAAAACAAACAAACAAAAAAAATGACCAAAATGTACATTTTATCATGGAAAAGGGAGTAATAACATGTTTGCGTGTCCTCTTAGGAGTTCTGTACTGATGTGCTTTTAGAAATGTTTGTTTTTTTAACCTGTGTCCTTGTTCAGTCACGTTTGTTCCATCTAAAGTCCACACTGCCATATTTTTCATTTAATATATTTTTAAGTGGTTAAACATTTTCAGAAATTTGGGTCACGGTTTCTCAATAAGAAGGTGCTGATTGGTACCGAGGCAAGATCAGTTGAGATCTAAATGACATCATGAAATGCTGTAGTAATAGCCCACAGCCACTAGGTGGAGTGATATCCTATCTTTAATGCTGACTCCTCTCGAATGCCAGCCAGGGTTCAAACTTGTAGCTATGATGAATTGAAGTGGTCAATCAAGGCTTCATGCTGTGACCTTGTCTCCAACTTTGAGAATAAATCTGGATGATATTCATGAAAATAACTCATGGATTGACTGTTTGGCACAAACTGCCATGAAGGTTTTAGGGAGGACCGAAAACCTCTCTCTCCACGTAGTATCAAAGTAAAAAAGAGAGAGTTAAAAGGAGGCAAAGAGAGTATTGTCAGACTAGTCTTACATCCCCTACACATGAAAATGGCATTTTACCATCTAGCAGACCATACAAAAGAGTCCTTCAAAGTAAACAGAACCATTTTTAAAACTTGTTACACCCAGTTGTAAATTTTCAATGTTTCCTGATGTTGTAGGGCTTGTGCAATGGTGATAAGTTGTTTTTTAAAATTTCACTCATTATGTTATTTCTAATAGCACAGATCGTGTGTAAATAAGTAATATGCAGTATATTGTATGTTGGCTGTGTTGTACTGTACCACATAGTATTACAGTGCCTTTGAAGGTATTCACCCCTTTGGATGTTTTACCCTTTTATTTTTTAAAACAATCAATCATGGTCAATATAACTTGGCTTTTTCGTACAAAAACTTATAAAAACCTCTTTAATGTCAAAGTTAAAAACAAAAATATGTAAGGTCAAATAAATGACTGAATAGATATTTACTCCCTTCGAGCCATTATTTATAGATGCACCTTTGGCTGCAATCACAGCACTGAGTCTGTGTGGATAGGTCTCAATTCAGGAATTCACACTGCAGTTTTACATTTTTGCAAAACCGCTCAAGCTCTGTAAATTGACCATGGAGTCTCCCACGTGCCTTTTGGCGAAAACTCTAGGAGAGATTCGATGAGTTTTCCTCAACAATGGCTTTCTCTTTGCCACTCTCCCATAAAGCTTTGACTGGTGAAGAACCCAGGCAACAGTTGTATGCAGAGTAGCTCTCCCATCTCAGCTGCTGAAGCTTGTGACTCCTTCAGGTGTCTTGGTGACCCATCTAGTCTCCTTCTTGCACAGTCTCTCAGTTTGTGGGGACGACCTAAACGAGGCAATTTACTCATGTGCCACATTCCTTCCTAACCTTGCAAAGCAGATGGATACGCCCGTTTCCTTGTTTCTCACTGGCGAATCCATCTTGCAAAGCTCCTGTCTGAACCCTGTAAGAAAGTGACAGGACTTTCAGGTGTGGCAGAGTCGTGACGTAAGCAAGCAGCAACAGGATGCCAGTGCAACTATGGCGGGAGAGCTTAGCAGGGATGCTGCTAAAGCGCCAGTTTTATCAGACAACATTTCTTCGTTAAAAGAAGAACAAAGAACAGCAGTGAGTTGTTTTCTTTTCAGAAACTACAAAAGTCGTGATGGGTACTGACATGTCTATGGTTGCCATGGTTCGTGTTATTCCCTGGTAGCTGCGCATGCGCACCACCGACATGGCTGCGTCATGTGTTTTGTTGCTCTGATTGGCCTGTAAAGATGTGACAGACAGAACGTTCATCCAATCACCCTTCGAGTTTTTTCAAATCCTCTGCCCTTTCCCAAACGCTTAGTATTGAAGGTTTTCCAGATTGAAGTGTGAAACAAATCCATCTGGCATGTCAGAATAATTCCTTCCTTTCTTGATGATGGATTTAGCTGAGCTCCAGGGCTCACTTGTTATATCTTACATATTTTTATTTGATGCACATTACTTTGTAGAAATCTGTTTTAACTTTGACATTAAAGAGGTTTTTTGTTTAGGTTTTTTTTATTGCTTGAAGACTACAAACACTGAAAATCACTACAAACACACCATCCCCCCACTGTACAACATGGTAGTGGCGGCATCATGCTGTGGGGATGCTTCTCAGTAGTCAGCCCTGGAAGGCTTGTAAAGGTAGAGGGTGAAATGAACGCAGAAAATCCTGGAGGACAGTCTTATTCAGTCAGCAAGAGAACTGCAGCTTAGGGGAAGATTTATTTTCCAGCAAGACAATGACCAGAAGCAAACAGCGAAAGCTGTACAGAAATGGTTCAATGACATCAAGGTAAATGTTCTGGAGTGACGAGTTAAAGCCCAGACCTCAATTCAAGAGAGAATTTGTGGTTGGACTGGGTTGTTCACATTGCAACATACTTTTTTTTTTTTTTTTTTTAACAAAAAAAGCCAAATTATATTCACCATGATTGAATAATAAAATCAATAAAAGGGTAAAACATCCAAGGAGATAAATACTTTTTATAGGCACTGTATACTGTATTGCATTGCATTGTTTTAACTCATGGGCACTGAAAGTCAAGTTCTTCTGAGGATTTAAGTATAAATGGTCAGACTGTAAAGTTTCAACAAAACTTAGCAGATGAATGAACATGCTTCATAAAACCTTCAAAACACACCTGCAATAAAGAATTGACACTTTGCAGTTCATTGGTGAAGATGAACCTCCCTGTCCTGTATTATACAGTTATAAGGGTTGGTAATCCATTATAAATCTTAGAAAACAAATGTATTCTCCTATTTTAAGGGCTTAAGTGTCATGCTTGGGTAGAATGAAGTACAGATATTGATGTGATAGTGTCTTACCTCCATGGCTCTTAATCCAGAGGAGGAGGGTTTAAGGATGCTTTGGTTCAGACCAGAGGGAGGGACAAACACGGGAGGTCACTTCTGTGCCAGATTTGGAGGTGCCTCTGTCTGGGGAGAGATTGATGGCTGCGAGCAACAGATAACAGTTTGCAGTGTGAAGGGAGATTTAAAAAAGGCAGAGATTGTAGGGAGAAGTGGACCCCACCCGTTTGGGGCTGTGTCCAACAGCTAGTCTGATTCTAACACACTGCAATTAGCTGTGGGGGGCAATTACAGGCCTGTGGAGGGTAAATGTGAGGTGTTTGTGTGAGTTTTTTTTTTTTTAATCAAACAGTGTGCTTGAAGCTATTATTCACTCTACAGAATCTGTCATGATGCTAACCTAAATGAGATTAAAATTGAGAGGTTTTAAAGCTTTTTAAAGAATTAAGTGGTGTTATAACCCGTAACATGCAACTGAATTTTCCTATATGGATGCACAAAAGACATATTTACTCTAATTGCTACTCCATCCTTGTCTAAGTATTGTTTTGACAGCAGCCCAGCTGATCACGCTCCTGCAACACTTCTGTTTGTTTCCCACGTAACCCCTGAGTGGTCCATCACAATGCCATTGTTGTCTATCAGATTGTCACCAGTCATTACTTATTCAGTCGGCCGATGTGCCTTTTGTCCAAAATCATTCCTCTCCATCCCAAACACCTTCCCCTGCCTGCTGCGGTCCATCTGCCCCTCCCCTCCCTGATACATACAGCATAAGCTCCCATTTCTCTCTCCCTCACACACAAACACGGACACGCAGAAACTCTTGCCAGCTGTCCAGCTCCCTGTCCCCTGACAGCAGAAAGTGTCGATAGAGCCCTGAAGAAATCCATCAAAATACTCCTCAAACCTTTTTCCTTCAGATTCAATTTTGATCAGCAATTTATCATCTTACAGTATAAATAACGTCTGAACAGTGACAAGATCAATAAATGTGTACACAGAAATTCTGATTTAACAATTTTGCCGTGGAGTTTTGTCAACATTTACACAGCAGTTTAAAGCTCCTGTGAGGAACTTCAGGTTTGTGTTGGTTTTGGCACCCCCTAGGTTCAAAGTGGTATATCTTATCTCTTTGCTGATCTTTTCTGTCCATTCATAAGTATTTTTTAGGGTGCAAAAATCCCATCCTTCTTTTTTAAACAGTCAGTTTCTCATCAGTGTTTATGAGCATAATGGAATTACTAGAAATAATCCATTGTCAAATACTGTCATTATTGATGTAATTTGTCTTTAAGCAATAGCACAGAAAATATCCTCAGTCTTGTTCTAAATTGCATATTTTTTTGTTTTGCTTTTGAGAGGTGGCCTTAAACACAATCTAAGAGTTTCAATTCTGCTGTTTGGACAAACTTGGTTTGGTGCACATTCGGAAAAATCATCCTCAGATTGATCCATGCTGAAAATAATTGTGATTCGTAGCCCTAGCTGTGGCTTTTAACAGTGTTTATTATGACTATAAATAGGGTATACTTAAAGGGGACTTCTCCATAGAGGGCAATTAATAGTCCTTTATAATTATTGTTTCTGAGCCGGTGCCAAGATAGCTATAATTTTTTATTTAAGAAGAAGGGAGTAAGAAGCAATGCCAAATAATTGCTTAAAAATAGACATCAGTCATTGATGGCGTTTATAAATAGAGAGAAGGAACAGGGGCTGGAGCTGCACGGTGATATTTATAGCTCAGGCACACTGCTGTTTACAGGAGGCAGCAGCCGGGTGTGCACTTATCAATAACACCATAAAACCTCAAATACCTCTGAATGCTGTCACCCTCCTCGTCCGTTTCAGGAAAGATGCATCTAAGGTGAAATTAAATCACTTTTATGAGAGGATCAAAGGGATTACTCCTAGGGCTTTTCTATTCATGGACACAGTAAATGCAAAAGTTGGATCATTTTTCAGAGTCGACATATCTCTCATTACAACTTTTTTTTTTTTCCATTTCTTGCCTCTAAGTATGTTGAATTGATGTATACAACAGGCTTTTAAAGAGGGGAAATTAGCCACTGATAACCCAGCATAAAAGCTGATATTTAAAAATAAACATTACATAATGATTGCTTCATTCAATTTGTCATAAAAGCAGATTAAAACACACAAAGCCAAGTAGCATGTAACAGAAGAATACTTAACTCTATTTTATTATTTACAGTACATTTACCCCGAGGTCAAAGTGGAGACGAAAACCCTTGAAATGACTTTTAGTTTTCTTTTACGCAGTTTAATTTAGTGGACTTACTGTAACGTGTTAAAAAGTAAGAGTTAAACTGCATATCCAATGTCCTCAAACGCCTGCTTAGTACAGGTGGAGGACAGGCCAGCTGACTGAGAGGCTGGAGGAGGGGCGGACAGACAGCCCTGCTGCCGGTGGAGCAGCTCAGCACAGACCGACAGACAGCCAGCTCGACCGTAGTGAACCTGCGACGCAAGCCGCCGCTGCTGCTGAGTCCCCGGCAGCGATCTGCCGTTCGTCTGTCTGGGAGTTTAGCCTGCTAAGCTAACTAGCTGGCCTAGTCGGTATTATTGGAATTACAAACTGTGCTACTTCTGGGAATTCTGGACTGCAGGAATTAGACAAATACTGTAATTTATTGTAACAAAGTTGCTATCTGAAATGTCAATATTACCGTTCACCCCTCCAATCGTGAAGAGGCTCCTAGGCTGGAAGAAGGGTGAACAGAACGGGCAGGAGGAGAAATGGTGCGAAAAGGCTGTCAAAAGTCTGGTGAAGAAGTTGAAAAAGACGGGACAGTTGGACGAGTTGGAAAAAGCTATCACAACACAGAATGTCAACACAAAATGCTTAACCATACCAAGGTAAGCAGAGCTAACTAGCTGCCTCCCTCCAGGCTAAGGTGGCTAGCAGGCTGGTGTAGATGGCAGCGGACGTTAGCCTCGTAGCATGCTAGTTAGCATGAGCTAACATGATACAACAAATGCTTTGCATGTGAAATGGTTTTCTTTTGTTATCTTGCCAGCAATAAATGAAAATTTATTGTTACACAGCAGACATGATAAATTATGAACTGAAAAATAGGAAAGGTCTGTGACGTTAGCTTTACTATGTTTAACTGTGAAGCCTGTTGAAGTGATATTGGTATCATTCATTTTTCTAAAAAATAAATAAATAAATATACACACATACAAATAAATAAATAAATAACATTGAGCTATGCTTATATTTATACTTGATTGATACTCTTATGACTAACAGTCATACAGAGTAGAGCTTACGATACAGACCTTACCTACTTTCATTTCATTTCTTTTTTTTTTCATTTCTGTTGCGTTAATATATGTGAAGGGTTAGCGGTACTTAATTAGTCTTGAATTGCTAATTATATTACACCAATTTAACAAAGTAGTTTATACAACTGAAAGAGGTTGTGGTTAGCCCCAGCCTGTCAAACCACACATTTAAGTCTGTTATGATCTATTATAATGTCACATTGCGACATAAGTACATCACAGGTAGTACAGCTGAGACGCCTCAATAGTGTAGGGATGTTGATGTAGGTTACAGAAATTGCTAGCTTTCTTATATGCTTGAACGACTCAAAAATGACACCAAAGCAGGCTTTACCTCCAGACATGGTAAGTTCACTGTGATGCATCTCACTCTAAGCTACATAAACAAGTTTGACCAAAGTTCACGTGTGATGAGGAGGTGAAGGGATGCTTTAGTGAAGCAGTCCTCTGACTCACGGAGGATGTTTAGACTGGAGTGTGTAAACTCTGGGAAAGTTGGATTTGGGTTTGGGATTTCCCATATGGGATACCCGTTTGTAACTCACAGTATGCTGACACATTAGGCAGATGCTTTTTGATGTGATTTTAATGTCCACACACATGCAGTTAAGTTCATTATGGTCTAAACGGCAAGAAGATGTTGATTTTTATTCAATGATAAGTTTGAAAAACAGGGTTTCTAGTTTGTTAGTTTTAAGATTATTCCATTTTTATTTATATTTGTCCCTATGGGGAAAAAGACAATAAAACAAGACCCTGAAAAAATGTTTTAAACCAAGAATTGCAGTGATAATTCAGTAAGGAACACAAAGAAAACAACATGTACATTGTGTTCCCATCTGATCATTAAAGAGTACTGTTGCTGCTGTTGCTCCAGTTGGCCTTTCACTTTAACTTTTTTTCATCTATAGTAAATAAATAATAAGGCACAAATATTGACTGCTGTTTTAAAAGGCAGTGACGAATCAAACGCATTACTGTCTGACTTCTGTAAAAGTTAAGAATCCTGGAAAGTTTATCAAAGCTATAGTTAATCAGGCAGTTTATAGGTCTAAACCTAATGAAATTAGGATTCCCCTTTATAATTTGTAAAGAAGTGACCATGGGTGTTAACCTACAGTAAAATCTTTTCTTCCATTCTTGGGAATGTGCTGCAGGCTCAAGAGAGGGTGTGGGCCACTGTTTGGATTATGCTTCAAAGTTGGTGGGTTTGAGTCTGTATGCTCACAGAATAACAGCTGTCTTGCTTCCTGAAATAAAAACAAAGGTTCAGTGAGTCTTCACTAACACAGGCCTAATTTGTTCTGGCCTTCTGTAAAGTAGATTGGTAAGACAGAAATTCATCAGCATCTAAAAAGGTCAAATGTAGGTCTGAGGTGCTGGCAACTGGAACCGTCTCAACCAGTAAGACATTAATATGCACTTGAACATCTGGCATGCTTTAACTGTGAAAACATCCATCGGCTTTGTATTCAGTATAAGGAGCAGAGGCTTTTGACACCCAGAAGCTGGTTGACCTATTTGCTGAAGGAGTTATCATACTTAATGCTCACTGTGTTTGCCCAGTGGAAAGTTATGAGTTTTTGGTTTCGAGAAACAATGCTTACTTAAAAGATATTGGGTTCATGGGAACTGATTTGTGCCTTTGCAGAAGAGTGAACAATACTGATCGGACATCTATTTAATAATGGCCTCTTGCTGGATCAGACTGGAACAAAGCAAACATAGCATTTGGTATGATTTAATGCAGGCTACCAATTCTTTAAATCCTATAAGCTTAGCTAGGACCGTCCCAGTATAAGAGATGCTAGGCTTGTGAATCCCTGTTTATATGCTGTACAGTTTTGATTCCTTCTGGTGATAATATGATGTTGTTTCAGTCCAGCTGTGTGTCAGACCAGTCATAAGTTGAGAGCTTCAAATCATGGAGACCAGACCAAACCCAGGTCAATCTCTTCAAAGACAAAGGGATGCTGACCTCAGCTGACCCAAGAAATACTCTCTCTGAACCACAATACTCTGAGCATTTCTCTTCTGTGCACTATAAAGCTGTAATTAAATTGTAGTAGTGGATTGTGTTTGGAAGAGGTTTCAAATGAAAATGTGAACATTTTTAAAACCACCTGTCTTGGTCACCGTGGTTTGTTTTGTTGTTGTTCGATGTGGCTGTTTATCTGAAGACATGAAATTTTAAGACCCATAACCAAATCCTAAGGATGAAAAACAAATGTTGCATAAATGTTAATTTCATTCTCATGATCCACTGTGAGAGAAAATTTTGTACATTAAAGTATATCGTGTGAATTCGATTAATTTGGCCATATTTTTGTAATTTTCCTCATTAAAAAAGCCAGTGTGTGCACGTTTACCTTACTTTGCCTCTGCGTGCTGTAATCAGTGACAAATAAACACCTTTAACTGAACTTATTCTTGTTATAATTGGTCTATTCAGTGTAATGAAATATAAATGCTTAACTGTATACTTAATTTGCATCTTTCCCTTATGTGTTATTTCTCCCCAGATCTTTAGACGGGCGTCTCCAGGTCTCCCACAGAAAAGGTCTTCCTCATGTGATCTACTGTCGCTTGTGGCGCTGGCCAGACCTTCAGTCCCACCATGAGCTGAGGGCTGTGGACCACTGTGAATTTGCCTTCCACACCAAGAAGGATGAGGTCTGCGTCAACCCATACCACTACCAAAGGGTGGAGACACCAAGTGAGTGCAGTAAATTGCTACATGATTTAAATTACTGTATTTAAGTTTGCTATGCAGTTTAAAGTATAGAACGGGTGCTTAATGAAGGCATGTGCTTGTCTCCAGTTTTGCCTCCTGTCCTGGTACCACGACACACAGATATCCCTGCTGAGTTTCCACCTTTGGATGACTACAGTCCATCTATTCCTGAGAACACCAACTTCCCAGCTGGCATTGAGCCCCAGAGTAGCTATATTCCTGGTGAGGAAAACATGATAATTATTTCAACCCATTACTCATATCTGCAAGTTCATATTGCTAGTTATGTTGTGTGCTGTATACTGTTAATAGTCAAGACATTTAGCACAAAAAAGAACTTTACTGTATGCAGAAAAGCCTTTCCCATAAATGCTGATGTAATTATTTTTGCCTGTTATGTTCAAGATTGGCTTAAAAACAGCTAAGCACTTAAAGTGTTGACTTGCTTTAAGCAATTACAATCATGTCATAGCTGGTGTTGTGTGCCTTAGATCAGGTCTGTTTGTATCATTTTTTGTCTGTCTGCTGCAGAAACTCCTCCACCAGGGTATCTTAGTGAAGATGGTGAGACAAATGATCACCAGCACAACCATAGTATGGACACAAGTGAGTAAGACAAATTAACAAAAAACACTGTTTACATTCATTCTGTTGTAATTGTGATGCTTGAACCAGTACTTCACTCTCTTTCAGGTTCACCCAGCCTGTCACCCAACCCTGTGTCACCCACTAACAGTAATCTTGGTAAGAGAAAACCAGATACTGCCTTTATTGTCAGAGAATATGATTAAACCTGTGCACTTCAGTACTCGACAGCAATAACATTAGGGAAGGTAGAACTCTATTTTTATTAAGTGCATGCCACTGACAGTACTTTTGGCTTGTTGTGTAATTTTATATTGGATACATCTGCACTCACATATACGTAAATGTCATACATTAAATGTTTATGAAGTTAGGAGTAATTCCACACACTGGCTTGCGCTACCTTAAAACCAAACTCCTTCGTGTACATGGGAGGTTTTGAACATCATAAGCTTCATGAAGTTCAATCAGGAAAGCTCTGCTGCAATTCTACAACTTCATGAATTCCCAATTAAAATTATTGTGAGGCTGCCTGAGAGCCAGAAAAGCTAGCAGTTTGGCAAACCAGGGAACACATTAGGTGATACAGACACTGCAAACACTGGTCACTGTGTTGAACCACAACAGTGGTTTGGGCTGTTGCTCAATCAGAAGGTCAGTTGGTAGATTTTTTTTTTTTTTTTTCTGTGAAATCATTTTGTTTGTGTGTGTAAAGTTAAAAAGTGTAAGCATAAAAAAACCCAGGATGTTTGGAAAAGTCGTGTTAGGAATTCATTTTAATCTGAACAGCACTTGGGGAGTACTTCCTAAAAACTGAAATTTTTAAGGGGGACTAAAAATGTTGTCCTCACCTCTACATTAGCAATAAAAGTGAGTATTATATGTTAAAACAGTAACCTTTTTACAGTTTGTGTATATATTTACAAGAAGCATAAGGGATCAGATTATTCCCTTCCACCTGTCTGGGTTTTAACTACTGATGCATTATTATGCTCATCACTTAAATTTTGCAAAGATGGAGCTCATTTCAGGTGATTTAGTCTGATTTAGACTGACTGTGAGGATTAAAAACATAACCAGAGGGTAGATCACACCTTACAGGGGAGCCAAAGTAACACATTTTTAATCAGTGAATTTTATCAGCATTTGGTGAAATAAAACTGCAATGCATATAACCGAACAAATATCCAGGCTGATAAATGGTTTACCCTTACTATTCTGTGTGTAATTCTGTGGCGGTTATACATATTTGAACTCCAAACTCTGTTGCTAAAATGAACAATCACATGTATAAACTACAATTTTATAGCATTGCATTCGTTTAATATTTTAGTAAAAGCATCTTCTGTGATTGATCCTTGTACTAATGTCAAAGGAAATGACATGCCAATAAAAATTCAAATTATTGGTATTAAAAGTAGAATTGTTGCCATGTAGTAGTAAAAGTTAACAGTTCTTACTAATTCAATATTTCTTTAACTTGAATCATCTTACAATGCTGGACCAATTCCCCCATTCATCTATGCCTGATGACTAGCTAACTGTACACAGTCAGTAAAACAGAGACTGCTGACACTGTAGTGATGGTTCTAGGACAACACAGACAGATTAGGGATGAACATGTCTGTGTGTGAGAGACAGATGACTAACCTGCAGAGGCAGTGGACGTGGTCTGAAAGGCTCAGCCTCAGGGCAGCAACAGAGCAAGTATGGTATGAATGAAGTCTTTGTCTATGGACTATCCACGTCTGAGGAAGGCCCAAAGTAATGCAAAAATAATAATAATATCCGGTTACCAGGTTGTTCCGTCTATGTGGAGAGCCATTAGGAGGTCATGTTAATAAAATAAATATGTACATCATGTCTTTGCTGGGGCCATGAAGGTCATGGGAAAGATCCCCTGAAAAGACATCAAAGAGAAGTTTTATCAGCAGAGTGCATCTTCACAAATAAATGGCTATAGGAGGACAAAGCAGTTTACCTGTTCCCATGACCCTCTGAAGTCTTTATTCATTGACCTGACTGGGGCTTGTATGTGTGTTAATGTGTGTCTCTCTCTCACCCCTACCAGACTTACAACCTGTGACATACTGCGAGTCTGCCTTCTGGTGCTCGATCTCATACTATGAGCTGAACCAGCGTGTAGGAGAAACCTTTCACGCCTCCCAGCCCTCTTTAACAGTAGATGGATTCACAGACCCCTCTAACTCTGAACGCTTCTGTCTCGGCTTGTTGTCCAACGTCAACCGCAACTCGGCTGTAGAGCTCACACGGAGACACATAGGTACTTTTCATTTTATTGTAATTTTTAGCAATCAGCTGGTTGATTGCACAAATCTACAAAATCTTTTCTCTTCTCTCCAGGACGGGGTGTCAGGTTGTACTACATTGGAGGAGAGGTGTTTGCAGAGTGTCTCAGTGACAGCGCCATCTTTGTCCAGAGTCCAAACTGCAACCAGCGCTATGGCTGGCATCCTGCCACTGTCTGCAAAATACCCCCAGGTAAGCATGAGCAGATACACAAGAGCACTGAAGGTAGTACAATCAAAAGCCCACAGTTGTTTTTGTCTGCTGTGATGTTCAGCCTCATAGTACTTTTGTTTTTACAGGCTGCAACCTGAAGATCTTTAACAACCAGGAATTTGCTGCTCTGCTCGCACAGTCAGTCAACCAGGGCTTTGAGGCTGTCTATCAACTCACCAGGATGTGCACCATCCGCATGAGTTTTGTTAAGGGTTGGGGAGCTGAGTACAGGTAATTGAGATGCCTGAAATGTATTTTTTATTTAATTTAATTGGAAATTAACTTGACTGGATGTGCATTTGTTTGACTGTTATCAGGCAAAGAAATGACTGAATGCTATGAGGAACTGGAAGCATCTTCCAGCTCAAATGGTTCCAGCGCTAACACAAGCTGTGAATACAAATCACTTTTTTAGCATTCATTATTAGAATTAGAGATGTGCAACTCTGGTGAAATAAATATTTAATCAAGAGCAGCATCCCTCAATCAATTAGAAGTTATTTTTCCAGTTAGTTACTTTAACCTTGAAATCCTGCACACTGCTCTAGCTTGTTTCTCATCCTCTATAGACTGCTTCCTTTAAAAAAGGCATTATCTAGACAGAACAGCGCATAAAGTCATTCACAACCTGACCTTGACATAGAGTGCACCTTTCCTTTATCGTTTCTGTTTTATTATTATTATTATTACAGTTTCTGTCTCAGCGTAGGAGTTGTTAAAAAGTCAAGTGTTTGTTTCCTTAAGTCTACAGTTCTTGCCTTGACATACAGGTCATGTGCCGTTTCCTTTAGCCCAGCCTTGAAATGGCACCGGTAAATAGAAACTCTTGAATGGATGTATCTGATTTGAAAGTTTCTCACCTTTCTTTTTGTCCCTTAAAGGCAAGTTTTTCATTTAGATGTTTGCCTTAAACTTGAAAAGGAAAGAGTCTCAATGTTTTAAGTGGGGATGAATAAATTTAATTTTGGGAGTGAAGAATTGATCATGCAACATGTATACACAGAAGATTTGGAAATCCTAAAGAGGTTGATGGGGGAGGGTGCAGCCGTGAATCTGCAAGAGAGGGTTGAGTAACGGATGAAGAATGCAGCAAGCATGCAGTGGTGAAGGGGGCATGGAGTGGGAGGTGAACACATTACAGACACCCTCAGCAAAGGGGATTCCCAGCAGACTGTGAATGCTGTGTGTTATATTTCTGGCACCAAACACCTCGGAGAAAAACATCGCTGAAAGAAACTTGAATGACAACAAGAATAGCTCATAGAGTTGGCTCTAGTACTTGCTAAGACAAGAACTGCTGAGCAGAAAGCTTTATTGTGTTTCCTGTGATGAAATCAAACTGATGATTAAATAGTGTTTTAAATGCATGTCAACATGATCTCTTACAAACTACAATGCACTGTTATCTGTCTTTCTCTGTACCCTGCAGACGTCAGACAGTGACTAGCACCCCCTGCTGGATAGAGCTGCATCTCAACGGGCCTTTGCAATGGCTTGACAAAGTTCTCACACAAATGGGCTCTCCCAGCATCCATTGCTCCAGCGTGTCATAGAAGATACTTTTCAAGGAACCCTTCATCACATTGACACTCTTAAACATAAACCACATAGGAAAACTCAGGCGTCTCTCACTGATACCAAGGAAAGAGACACCATTCATAAAATGTATTATGACTCTCCCCTGCTGTTAAACATTTCACCTCACATCTGTAGTACTTTTCCTTAGCCCCATTTAGTGTTTTCATTCAGTAGTTACTCTACCACTGGACACTGTTTCATTTGTTTAACAGGAAGCCACAGGGTATTCGTTATAGGTTTCAAAAGAATTTCATTCATTCAGACATCATGTCTATGTTCAGTGTTGATGTAATTTTTTACATGACATTTGAATTCATGGTACAGCTTTACTTTTGCCACTATTTAAACATTTCAAAAGATTTTTGATTCTATGAATTAGCTCTTTTTATGACTCAGACGTCATTAGTGGGGGTTCAGATTTCTGTTACCTACCTTTGTAATGACACTTAACATTTGAACCAGTAAATTAACACTGAAAAGGTCATTCTGAGTAGTGATTAAATACATTATATTTAATTAAACATTGAGTACCAGGTACTTTGCCTATATTGGTTTATCTGTATTGAAGAAAGTGTTGATTATTTCATTAATCTTGTAATTGGTGTTGTATCTATTTTAACAAAATATAGACATTAGCACCACTGTGTCTCAAAAAGAACCCTTGTATGAAAACTATTTTGCTCAGTGAAAGAGACATTTTATAAGTTATTTTTGCATACTGTCCTGCATGGGAATATATTTTTTTTATTGCCTCAATTTGATTGTACATAATATTTATAGCTTGTGATTTCTTGTAGTTGTATTTGCTTGAAATTTTGGACCTGACTGACCTCTAGCATGACAAAAAAAAAAAAAAAAAACTTGCTTTAATGACCCAAGACTTGGTCTGCTTTAACGCTGGCATTTCAAACACAGTCAGCTGGTTCGTACATGACACAGGATCATAGTACCAGCTTTATTGTTATTTCATAAACAGTACTTACAGAATATGACAAAGTATCTACAAGCAGTCATGGTTGAACGGTTGAATTTAGGCACTGTCTGAATCCAGTGTGGATCATCCATTGATGGCATGTTGGGTGGAAACAAATGCAGGTCTTTCACATGTTGCCATCTATTAGCCAATGTTACACTTTGCTCCTTGTTAGTAATGATGCACTTCAAATCTACTGTGTTGATAGGTGTAAGGCTTAAATTCTAGTGGTAGTTTGCCTGTCCAGTAAATGCTGTATACTACATGTAAATTACAATATTGTAAGGCATGTGTTATATGCTCGGTGTCATTGTCTACGAAGCCACCATGTTTAGCTTGCACTTATTCACAGTATAAGACTGAATCTCCATGTTATCTATCTGAAACAGATACATGGCACTTAACTGAAATACTGTGTATTGCAGTGCGTTAGGTAGTTTGAAACTAGTATTAGCACCTGTGTTTCTTGATTTCTTTAGTTGGGGATTTCTGTTCCAAGTCTTATGTACATGGTTTTTCATGTAGCCTAATATTTGTTCTTAAATGACCATTGTTTTGTTATCTGGGAAAATTAATAAATTGCAACCAAGTAAAAAAGACCCTTGTTCTTTTCTCACACATAAATAGAAAACATCCTGAATGTTAATCACACTATTATTACCATTCTGGTAAACAGTCACTCTTAAAAATAAGAGTCAAAGAATTTGAAT
Source organism: Cheilinus undulatus (assembly GCF_018320785.1). NCBI lineage: Eukaryota > Metazoa > Chordata > Actinopteri > Labriformes > Labridae > Cheilinus > Cheilinus undulatus. Next base: position 22,569,313 of record NC_054873.1, on the reverse strand, counting down.
CACAAGTTTTTATATTCATTTAACAGTATATGCATTAACTGTCTCACAACTCTTCAAGGGATAAGGCACATTATGTCACTTGCAAATATATGTGACAACTGTACCCAAAGGACATATATTTAAGTCAAAGTATACGACGTAATTAGTTTTTCCAGATTCAAGACTATTGTGTTGAGGTTTACTTCGGGTTTAAAAGGGACTCAGGAGAGAAGGCTGAGGATCAGGACTGTCTTTTTGGCTCTCTGTTTCATATCAAGATATTCAAATGCTCCTTACTGTACACCAGTATTGCAATGATTCCGTTTAAAGAATATCAATTTCTAAACATGACTATGCCTACAGTACCATTTGTAAGCATCTCCACTTTCCAAGTGCAAAGACTTTAAGAAGCAAATGGAATGGTGCTGGATCTTGTTTGGAGTCCCAGGAAAGGAGAAGGATCAGGAGAAAGGAGACTGAGTCACACGAAGCTACTTTCAACTTTCCTCCCCTGATGATAATCCATCAATCTCATCATCATCGCCTCCGATGGCCATCCAAAATGCTTTTGCTACCTGGAAAGCAGATAAGGTATGATTATTTTGAAGCAGAATTTACATCTTTATCTATGAAACTCAGTATGCCAGTTGACAATTCACATGACCTGCCACTTTTACTTGTCACATAATTTATCATCTTCACTTTATTTGTTTCAGCTGAATAGACTGACAATTGTGTCATGATTCTTTTTATTACATGTGTGACGTTTTCAAACAGTCAAAAGGTAACTGGTAAATCCTTCACACAAAGAGTGTATGCTAACTATGAACATGAACAGTTGCTGGTCTAAATATATCGACTGGGGTAAATACAGTAACTTACCTTTTCTGCATGAACTTTTCTCTGCTCATGAGGTAATGAAGAAGCTTTGTCTGCAGGTTAAAGTCAGAAAAAAAGGGTAATGAAACATCAACATTGCAATTATTTTAGTGGCACCAATGTGATCACAAAATGCTTTTTTTCAATATGAGGGCCAAAAGAGATTTTTTTTCTTTTGAAAGTGCAATGTTGTTATTGTTGTTTCATTTCTCAATTACCTTTCATCTCTTTTAATTTGGTAAAGAGGCGTTCAAAGTTATCCACATCTGCATCACCAGCTGTGAGATTAGCAAGTTCCTGAATGTCCAAATCAGTCATTGCATCTAAGAGAATCAGAATAAAAATTTTACAAATGCTTGATAAAAATGCAACATCTCCCATCAGCAGAAAATGTTTACTATGGTGAAAATGAGAGAAAAGCCATTTGAGGGCCAACATTATTCAAAAAATAATTTTAAAAAAATTTTCATCATAATTTGTTTACTTACCAACTACGTCTCCCTGTGTGTCTTCATTTGTACTACTCTCTGTGTGGTTAGTCTCTTCACTAACAAGTGAGCCCTCTACTGGCAAGTTGGAGGACTGCATAAGAAAAGGGGTTATGGTCAGCATATCTCTTGAAAAACTGACAAATTGAAAATTCTTTTAAACTAAAAATTCATACATTTTTAAGAATACATTAAAATATTCATTTTTACATCAACAAAGGTAACAAATAATGTTTCCATTAACAGAAAATGATTCCCAAATTAAACTGACCTGTGGATCTTGACAGCTGCGTGGGTTGTTGTGTCTTGAGGCCACCAAACTACTCATAAGACCAAAGCCCTGGTTGTGCCCTTTCAGAGTGAGATAGAAACTGTCACATGCTATTGATTCAAAGTGGTACATAGGAAAGAAACTTGCACAATGTTGCTGAATTGTAGTGTCATCTCTCACCATCCTTCATCTCCACACTTGACCAAACATTGGCATTGAGAGCCTGCACAATTCTTTTTACCCCTGTGGATTCTGGAAAGTCATCTGCCAATATAAACAATAACATCCTGAGTAAGAGGGCAAAAAAATCAACAAAATCTAAATTACGAAAAACTGCATTTGCTCATCGCCACTAAAGTTTCTGCTCTCAGGAAACTCACCATCCTCATCTGGCAGTTCCTGTGGATTTAGCTCTACCAGCTCAAAAGCATGAGCCAAACACCACTGTTGTGCTCCATGTCTGGTGACTCCTTGAAATAAAATCACATTTCAGATTCTAGAAAGTGCCCAGCAAAATTAAATTTGCGTTTTTCCTTAAAAAGAGCTGAACTAACCATTTTCACTGACTCTGTCACACACCAGTATGAGTACCTCTGGAGCAAGGTCTTCCACCACTGATATCCAAGGCTGGAGCTTTTCCAGGCCATCTTTCTGCATACAACATTCGCATATAATACACGTAACACTTGTTAAACAATATGCTATTAAGGGGCCCTTAAGATTAACACCCAAGGATGAGTTACTTACCACTGTACTGTCAAAATAAGCGATGAAAGCCTGCATAGACTGGGCAATCTCCGATGACATCTGAAAAGTGCTTGGAACAACACATAGCCTGACATCTGCGGTATAGTATTTGTTATTGATGGTCCACGGATACCAAACTACCGATTCTTCTCGCTTAACAGGCTCGGGTAAGTCCTTAGAGTTGAGGATCTCTGAAACAAAACCACAGTTGATATAAATCGCTTACAAAACAGACTGCTTGCTTGCTTGCTTTGGATGTGACAGACGACTCGTAAAAATAAGGAGTTCTTAACCTTAACCAGATTCACATAAGCCTTTTACACATAAGCCCCGCAAAATAAGTCCTTTAACCAGCTTGACAACCTTTGACAAACGGGTAATTAACTCCTATATGCGGGTAATGTTCTGTGTTATGCTAGAGTAAGTTAGCTTTACTCAACGTTAGCTTTTTAGCTTATGAGTGCGGTAAAGCTCGGCTAGACTTACGTTTAATCAGCTCTTCTTCTTTAAAACCGCTGCCACTGCTGGTGATAAGCACACATGGAATGGTGCTATCGGCGTTTTCGTCGGTAGTTGACATATTTTAAATAATTGGGACAAGCTTGTCCAACTACTAGCTTGACGTGACGATAGCCAACTTTGCTAACCTTTCAACTTTGACTGAGCGGTGTGACGTAGTTTCCGGTACGACGTTATTCTGCCGAAAAAGTGTTATTGTTTCGACTTTTGACAAATATGTGCATGGGTTGCAACGTGCTATTCATAATTATTAGATTTATTTATTATAAAGTTATGTTATACTTAAAAGAAATTCTAACTAAGGTTCATATTTGATGCGCTTCCAGTGAGACGTAACATTTATCACCTTAAATTTGCCTTAAAGACACACGAGCTCACGGACCATGAATTCATTTCTTTATTTGTACAGTAAATTGTTAAGTAAAGAATAAAGCCGGTTTGGTTTTTTAATCCTATTTTCCGGACTTTTTTCTTTTAAATGTTATTTTTTGCAAACTCCACAGGCACAGTTTAACGCCTGACAGTTCATACTCAGGTTATAATCATCCTACGACGCTTAGTCTTGTTGTCATAGTTACGAGCACCTGAAATTATGAGCACATACAGCGGTTTGCCAAAGGTTGTTAAAGTTAACAACAAAGGGACGAGCCACGAAAATCCACGTCCATGTCTGACACGCTCAGAAATGAACATAGAGTTGGAGCACTTTTATTTCAGGTAAGTGACGTTATTTGGCTTTCTTAAAACTTTTTTAGCTTTACTACTGCGTAGCTTTTGAACCATAGACTATTGTGAACACGCCATACTTGTGCTAATGGCACAAACTGTACAACCATTGACTTTAGCAACTTTTTTTTTAAGTTAAAGTACAATGCGGAAATTACTCCATGTTTAACAACATGTTTAAGTAATTTTCATAATCTGCATGATCTTCATCTAATGCAGTTTTCCCTTATTTGTATCACACAAGTGGCTACAGTAACTGACTCATGGGTGTAGCACAGGGGAGCAAAAAGGGTACTGCTATCAGGGCCCACAGTAGGGAGGGACCCTTGAGAAGCCTGCAATGAAAGTGTGTTTTTATGTTTATTTTCTTAGTAATAACTGTCATTATTGCATCAAAAGCAGCTTAATTAATTAGTCAACAGACTTAAATTGTATCAAATAGAATAAATTAAACTGCTGTCCCTGCCCCTCCCTTAAAAATGTCCAAATGGTGTTGTCCAACAAAGAAAGTAAATTTAATTTAATCATAGTAAAAATATTGCTCATAAATGGGAAAATTATGGTGCAAAAACACATTAAAATGCTTATATATTTGTAAAAATGACGCAACATTTGTTGCTTGGCATTTGTTGCTCTTTCAACATGTCCAGGATATCATTTGTTGTGGATTGTTGCCCCCCCCCCCCCCCACACACACACACATACCTTTGGGATGCTGCATTGAATGAAGCTAAGTGGTGTTTTTCCATTTTAAGCATTTTGTTGAGCTGAGATATCTAATTTATATTACAGGTTCAAGATGATTTGAGGCAACTCAGATGTAGTGTTGAGAAAATCACAGACAATGAGGGGGAAAAATTGCTGGATGTTCAAGCCTTGGACTCTGCTATTCGTGAAACAGAAAGTAAAATCAGGGTAAGGACGATCCATGCAGAGTTAGCTCTGTTATCAATGATGTATTGGACATATTTGACAAAAACAATTAAAGGCATCTTGATTGTTTGGTTTTTTTAAATTACAAATAGAAACATGCAGAGGGATATCTGAATGCAGTGTGCAAGCAACCGCTGATTCTTCCTACCATTGAAGACTCACCAAAAAAGAAAATGCATATTCCAAAATGGTAAGGACAAACAAAAATGTAGCTTCAATCTTAATGTTTGAACTTTGATAATATATGTTTAGAATTGCATAAATCATGGTGGTGATATTGTGATCCTAAATCACAGGAAACCCACTTTGGACATTTTCTCAAACCTGCGCCCTCAGGGGGAAGACCCTCCAGAGGCTTCAACAGGAGAAAAGGTAGATTTTCTTCATGATGATGTTTTAAACTTTATGCCCACTCTAGATAAATAACAGGAATTAAGACATGTATTGTATTATTGCATTCTTGTCATGAATTATATATTTAAATTTTTACTTTATCTGTTTTGTTCAGCGTAAGTCAGCATTAACCACACGGCTGCTGTGTAACCCCGGTCACCCTAAACACAAAGTCCTAATGGAGAAGAAATATGGGATATCACTACCTGATATCCATAAAGGGAGAACTGATGCAGTAAGTAATGTGAATATAAATTTAACAAAGATATTGGGATTTTTTTTCTACCCCATGTTTTCCACCTGTATTGCACTGTACTGAAATGTTATTAATATTTCCATTGAAAATTTTTTTTTTATAAAAAGAACAAGAGATACTATGACTTAAAAAATCCACATGGCTTACAAAAGAAAAGTTGAATACTTATTCTATTTATATTTTCTCTTAAAGTAGTCTATCAAGCTTGTAGGTTATCACTGAGAGTTGAGACTGTACTCTCCATCAATAGTAAGTCTAAAAAGTCTATAAGCCAGTTATGTACAATGCCTATAAAAAGTATTCACCCCTTGGATGTTTTACTCGATTGATTTTATAAATCAATCATGCCACTGTGGAAGATAACTCATTAAATCTGGACTATAAAGGCATGTGGAAGACTCCATGGTCAAGTGGAAGAAAGTTCTTAAGCCTGATGAGACCTAAATGGTGCATTTGGCCCTCAGACAGCTGTATTTGGAAGACACTAAACTCTGCACATCACAACAAATGCACCAATCCACGGTGCACGGTGGTGGCAGCATCATGCTGTGGGGGTTCTACTTGGCAGTCAGCTCTGGAAGGCTTATAAAGGCAGAGGGTAAAATGATTGCAGCAAAGTATTGGAAAATCCTGGAGGACAATCTTATTCAGTCTGCAAGAGAACTACAGCTTTGGAGAAGATTTATTTTCCAGCAAGACAATGACGTGAAACATACAGCAAAAGCTACATAGAAATGATTTAAAAGTGAATGTTCTGGAGTGGCCAAGTCAAAGCCCAGACCTTAATCCAATTCAGAATTTGTGGCTGGTCTTGAAAAGGGCTTTTCATGCCTGATTTATGTGCAACCTGACAGAGCTTGAGCAGTTTTGCAAAGAAGAATAGCATAAAATTGCAGTTTCCATATGTGCAAGCCTGAATGGTACCTTTCCACGCAGGCTCCATGCTGTAATTGGAACCAATAGTACATCTACTAAATACTGACTTGAAATTTTGCGTCACATAGTTTTATGTAATTGATATTACTTTGTAAAATTGGTTTTTAATTTGACATTTGACATTAAAGATGTAAAAAAAAAATTGGGTCAAAAAAGTCAAATTATAATGACCATGATCGATTTATTAAAGTTACTGTCAGTAAATCTCACAACAGCCACTGTAGCACAATTCAGAAGCTCTGCAGGGAGAGCTGAGTGAATGTGTCGTTTCCATTGTAATATGGTGGAAGCAGGACTGCCGGGGATGGACAGGATTAGTAACTCGTATATGGCTGAGACAGTTCCTCCACTAAGATTAGCTTTCTTTAGTTAAGCGTCAATAGCATTTTTAGATCCTGGAATGATTCCTTGAGATGCACTGAAATGTTTTATTGTATTGGTGTCAAACTCATAAAAATGTTAAAAGTGTATTATGATTCATACCCTGCCTCTTTTAAAAGTAATATGGGCCTAAATAAACACTGTGGACTTGAAATATTAATTTAACTGAATTAGAACTTTCAGCCTTTTAATGGGACTGAGGTGGTAGTGTCTTATTTACAGAGCCAATTTCCCCCATTACACTTCAGCTTAATGTTGGAAAAGACTATGATATGAAAACAATAGTATCTTGTCCTCCAGCTGTTTGCTTTGTGTAGCCAGAAAACAGAAAAAATCTCTGTGTTGCTGATTTTAATGGAAACATACAGCACATGCCTCAGGAAAGATTTGATTAGAAAGCATTTGAAGAGCTTCTGCTAAAATAATGATAAATTTGGAATCATTTTCCCTCCCTCTGATACTTACTCCTTTAATCCCAGAACAGTCACTTTATGCTGGAGTGAAGAGTAGTGGCATAGCTCTAAATTAATAGATTGCTTTGAGTTTCATGCTCAGAGAAAAAGTGACATAAAGGTCACCTGGCTCAGTGATGACAGCCAGCACTTCCCAGAGCAAACAGATTAATCTTTGCAAAGGTCGACATTAGTTTAAGATAAATTTTACATCCACTTTCCCAATATGTTGTCCTGAATCTATATCTGACATGAGAAAAAGCAGCCAAGACTGTCACTCTGATATAGGAGAGATGGAAGTGCTGGCTGCAGAAAGCGGAAAACAGCAGATTGCAGCACATCAGCATTCTTCTAAAGAAACAGGCGCCTGATTGCTGTGCTATGGGCTACTGGTTTACAGCTGTCTCAGGACAGAAGAGGGTACCTGGTCCAGCATGCCAATAAGACAGCCGTAGCTTCCCCAACTGCTAACCACTGGCTCTCTGCCTGCTGCCATCTCCTGCAACTCAGGCCAGCTCTTCTCCACTCCATACTTGTGCAAGGGAGTGAGTTTTTGCGTTTTAGCAATTTTTACGCAAGGTGCCACCTTTTTCCCCAACCTCATCCAAAAACAGATGTGTGCCTTTGAGGGAAGACTCTCCCAACACCTGTCTTCTACCTGTGGTCTGTCAGAGAGCTCAGTGGTCTGAGGAGAATGAAGGGAAGGACAGCAGCAGCAAAAACTTTGCATGAGGAGGACTCAGATATAATCTTTTTTATATCTAAAAGGAATTTGAATATTAAAAGTTTTTTAAAAATAGTCGTGTGTTAAAGTAGTGGTGCTTATCATACCTGATCTCAGCCACTTTATGATACTATTGTGATTAATTTAAGGAGATTGTTCATTTTTGCAACTTGGATCTCCTAAGTTCAAAATAAATCCAGAAAATATTTAGTTTGCAAACATATAGGTCTCTTTTTTGTACTCAATCTGCAAGCGTGTTATATGTTTCTCTTGCATATGACTGACTAATGGCTGGCCAACTCCCAAAGGGCAAAAATCTCTCAAGAGAAGAGGAGAAATCTCACTTATGGAGCTCAGATCAGTATACTTTTACTGTGGTCACCAACTTATAGGGCAAGACCAACAAGTACTGGAAAAGGATATGGTAACATTGTCCAGTTTATGTCTTTTTAATTGGATGTGCAGTGTCTGATCTAAAAAACATTGTTTGTTCTGTCAAAACCTCAGAAAACAATCACCGGCCCCATGGTGAGTCATCAGGCATTTGATCCAAAACGCCAGAATAACCTGGCAATGCCTAAAGAAGTCCCGACAACAGGTAAATGTCTCTTATATTGCAGACAAATGTTAATTGATTGTTGTCGTTTACCTTGTAAAAAATGAAAAACTACAAATTCTGTTTCACATTTCTGGGAGCTTTTCTATGTATTTTAATTCTTTTTTTTAATTGATTTATTAATAAGTTTTTTCTGTTACAATCTCATATTTTCCATCTTTCCTGGACTCAGATTTATGTGAACAAGGTTAAGCACTGTTTTTTAAGAATTCATTATTTTACTTTTTCAGCAGTGCCAGACACAAGTTTGCTTCTTATGTCAATTCAGCACAAGGCTGCTTCTCTTCATCTCAGAGAGGATGCACTTTCTTCTAAAATAGGTCAGTTCTTACACAGACTCTACTTAAGATAAAACATTTTCCAGGATTCTTCATCCAAACTTTACATGTTCAAACTCAAAGTACATACTCCAATTTCTCCTAAGAGAAGAAATTTAATATAAAGTTAACTGGTGAATGAGGTCTGGATTGGTAAACATGAAGATATGTTATGTCCTTGGAAATTTTGAAACTTAAAGTGATTGTCTTGAAACAGTTTAGGTCATATATAGGTAGGATTTATCACTCCAATAAAAGAAAATGACAACTTTGTCTTCATTCTGACATTGCTTTCCCTCTCATTGTCTTCACTATGTTTTGTTTGTGACTCTGTTGTAGTAGGGACAGCTTCCACTGGATCTTTTCTCTGTAGTACTAAATAAGGATGCTCAATATTATTAATATATTATCAGTATCGGCAGATAGGAACATTTCTGCCAGTATTAGCCGTAGTAGTAGCCAGGCCAGACATGTTCGGCTCCCAGTAAGCAGCTGGTTATGTCAAATTTCAAACCAATACATATCACTTTGATGAAAAATTTGCACTTTTTATTCATAGTCTCCCTTGTAAATTTTGCAACATGACAAAAGCACATCAAAAAGTGCATAAAAACATAACAACAGAGCTATATTTGAACATAACTTGAGGTTATAGAAGTGCTTTTTTCACCTGAATAAAAATTAAATAAATAGTGTGAGAAAATAAAATGAAATTCTGTTGATAATAATTTCAGTCACATCTTACCCAGGCATATCCTAAAGTGCATTAAAACTAAATTTGCACAGTTGTAGCTACAGTTAAAAAGGACATGTTTTATACTCGGTATCTTGGGGCTACTTTTTTCAGCATCGCTAGCCACGCTTCAAAACAACGCAGTGCATTGTAGCTAGACTGTTGCCAGGCTACGTGGAGTGTTGCGTTCATGGTCTGAAATACTGTGGGAATTCATGAAAACTTGTGAAACCGTTTACCCTCTGCATCTCTGGCATGACCACAGGCTGGGCCACTTGGGGGTTGGTTCTGGGCCTAATGTGGCCCCTGGGTCGCTAATTGAATAGGTCTGCTTTAAAGTATGTCTTAAGTACTGAAATGTGTTTTGTTGTCATCTCTTATCTTTAAATTGTGTGTTTTAAGGACTGAAGCTTTAGGCCTGAACTACATTTAGATATCGATATCGATATCGGTTCAAATTGATCTGTAAATATCTGGATATCAGCCAAAATCCAATATCATGTGTCCCTAGTACTAAGTGAATACACTGCAAAATCATCAGTGTTGATTCAACTCCTATTATGTTAAATTTAAACGTTTTTATGAGTTTATATAGTTCTCACTGGTTTTGAGTTTAATGTACACTTTGGACGGTGTTAATATTTTAACTCTCTTATAGTGTTCATTTTAACATTCACAGGGTTGTTTTTACACATTAAATTGTACTTTAACACATCAGTGTGTTATTTCCTTTCACTATGGGTGTAAATTAGAAGTGTATGCGATTTTAATCATTGACACATTGCAATGCACTTCTCATACTTAAAGATTGCAACTTTTTTTGAACACCTGAAGTTGCGTGTTTTAAAATGAGTTCCCCACCCTTTACTACAAAGCGACTATCTCCGTGGATAACTTCACTTATGGTGCAGACATGTCTAATATAAAAACAACAATAATACAGTTACTACACAGTTACCACAGGCAACATCTAAATACATTTTAAACATTCTGCCCAAGGGCATGGTGGGGAAACTGTTCCGATTTGAATTGGCAGTGGGCAGAGTTTAGATCAATTGACACTCTATAGAGTTGGACAAACACTGATGATTAACACTGTCAAATAACTCCAACAATGAAAGCCATTTAACTCAGAATAGTGTTAGAATTACGCTTTGGGAGTTCACACAGTGTTCAACACTGAGATTTCATCACTCCAGTTTTGCTATGTACCAGTGAGTAACCCCTACTAGAGCTAATTTTAGTATTCATGATTTTAGATCTGAAAAGCTTAAAGCCCAGGCACAACAAGAAGCTTAGATGGGAGGTAGATCCTGAATCCACCACTGTAAGACCTGTCAGAGAATGCACACCTCTCTGGCCCACAAAGACTCCACCTCCTACTACTACATCCTCCAAGAGCCTGGACCACATGGAATCTATCCAAGGCACCAATAATCTCAGCCATGGAACCCCTCAAGTAGGAACACATTATTGTTTCACATTAATGTTAAGAGAAATCTAGAAAGAGAAGTGATCTGAAACAGGTGTTTTATTTTGGGGTACAGTTTGTTCATTGGTTATTCTCTGTTCTTTTGAATTAGCCTGTGCAGATTCCTGCAAACATCAGCAAACACCCCTTCACCATCATAAAAGGACAGATCAACCCAACGTCCACAGATTTCCATCTCTTTAAGCAGAGCTTTAGCCTGTGCTGGAGCAGTGTTCTGGATGCTCTCGAGGCTTTGGAGAAGCTGCTCAGGGACTTTGCTGTGCCTGTAGCCAAAGTGAGCGGGGAACGTTTGGTGGAGTTTGCACTCAGCTGGGATGATGGTTGGAGAAAGGCTCCTCCAGTGACCAGCCTCCTCTCAGTGCTGGAAAACTGGGAGGAGGTTTTAGGCCTGGTTGTACGCCCAGGTCAGCGCTACAAGGGAGAGGGAGGCACAGAGGCAGCTGCCACCCACATCCAGTCGTGCTGGAGGCGCTACTTAGCCCGAACAGCCTACCTGAGCCACTGTCGACACAAGTGGGCGGCAGAGACCATCGGCATCTCATGGTGGGTGCACAATCAGATGCGTTGTGTCAGGAAGGCCCTGCAGGCCCGGCGCTTCAGACAGCTGGAGAATTACCGCAGGAGAGCACAGGTAACAGGCTTTTTAGCCCCCTTTTTCATTCTTTTCTTTTTAGAATTAGCTAAACTAGACTTGGATTTAACATATAAAAACACTGAGTTTGGTACATGTTCCATTCAATTTTTACCAATCAAAATAAAATTACCAGCACAATCTGAAAGAGTTACTTTAGGTCTTGTTTGTAAGACCTTAAAGCTTCTGTTCGGAACTTTCAGTTTGTGTTTTGGGGGACCCTGTGGATAAATTGTGATCTCTCATTTTTTTGCTGATTTTGTTTGATATATGAACAACATATATTATCCTGCTGTCTATTAACAGTCAACTGTATCACTCGTTGTGAATCTTGGATGCAGAAAATCTAAATAGAGATTGTTAGTGCAGGGAATTTATTGCTTTATCCTTCACCTACCCCCTGGCAGCAGTTTTAGTTATTTACAATGACAAAATAGAATATGTAAGATCTTTTCTCTGGTGGAATTATTTGCTTTAGTGTCATATAGAAGTATCAGTTTTCATTTCACTCTGTGTCATAACCTGCCAGAAACCCTTTCTAGATTGCAATTGAAAACGTATTTTTTTTCCAGGGAGGCAATAAAAATCTTTGTCTGAACCTCACCCTGTTAGAGGTGCAAAGGGTTTCAACTATGCAGGATCATCTCCCATGGTATACAGTGCCTATTAAAGCCCCCTTTTCAAAACTGCTCAAGCTCTATCAGGTTGCACAGGGATCAGGTGTGAACAGCCCTTGGTTTTAACTCTTTGGCTCCAAAATATTCATCTTGTTGTCTTTCATCTGCTCTGTGTAGCATTTGTTGTATGCTTCAGGTCATTGTAAAATATATCTTTTCCCAAGCTGTAATTGTGTCGCAGACTGAATAAGATTGTCCTCCAGGACTTTCCCATATTTACTGCTTTCATTTTACCCTATGCCTTCACAAGCCTTCCAGGGCCAGCTGCTGAGGAGCATCTCCACAGCATGATGGTGCCACCACCGAGCTTTCTAGTGGTATTGGTACGTTTGTGGTGATGTGCAGTGCTTGGTGTCTGCCAAACATAGCGTGTTGTCTGAGGACCGATAAGTACCGTTTTGGTGCTTATTGTGCACCGCTTTCACTTGTCTCATTCTTGTACGGTCACTCAGTTTGTAAGGAAAAATTTACACATGAGCCATATTCTTTCCATTTCTTGATGATGGATTTAACTGAACTCTGGGGGATGCTTAGTGACTTGGAAATTCTTTTTGGATCCATCCCCTCACTTTGACTTTTCAATAACCTTTTCTCTGAGTTGCTTGGAGTGTTTTTTTTTTGTCTTTGTAGTGTAATGGTAGCAAGGAATACTGATTAACCAGTTTCTGGACCTTTCAAACACAGGCGCCTTAATACTAAAATCATTTGAGACACATTCACTGCACTCATTTGAACCATATTTCACTAATTGTGAGACTACTAGCACAATTAGGTGGGACTCTCTTGAATTAAAGCAGTCACTTTAAAGGGGGTGTATTTAATCACTAATTTTACCTTACATATTTTTATTCAATTGACATTACTTTGTTGAAATATCTTCTCACTCTGACATTAGGGAGGGTTCTTTTTTACATTTGTTTTAGTCAAAAAGCCATATTATATTGATCATGGTTGATTAATAAAGTCAATAAAAGGTCAAACATCCAAGGGGGTGAATACTTTTTATAGGCACTGTATAATTTCAACCTACAGTAAATGTGCTGCTTTAGTACTTGTGGTCTGAGATGAACAGACTGAACTTTGCTACAGAAGGGAATACTCTTCTTTTTTGTCACTGTGGTCAGTCATTTTTTTACCATGGAGGAAAGTGGTCGGTCAGAAACTAAAATACTTTGCCGAGGTCATTTTCACACCTTCAGGGACCCTAAAGGGGCCTATCAGCTCTCTCCTCATGAATCCAGCCCAAAACATGACTCTGCCACCTGCTTGCTGACGTCACAGCCTTGTTGGGACATGGTGGCCATCCACCAACTATCCACTACTCCTCCATCTGGACCATCCAGGGTTGCACAGCACTCACCAGTCAACAAGACTGTTTGAAAATGAGTCTTCATGTGTTTCTGGGCCCACTGCAACCGTTTCTGCTTGTGAACATTGGATCGGGCGGCCGAATAGTAGATTTGTGCATGACTGCAAGCCTCTGGAGGATCCTACACCTTGAGGTTGGTGGGACTCCAGAGGCACCAGCAGCTTCAAATACCTGTTTGCTGCTTTGTAATGGCATTTTAGCATCTGCTCTCTTAATCTGATGAATTTGTCCATCAGAAACCTTCCTTATTATGCCTTTATCTGCAGGAACCCGTCTGTGCTCTGAATCAACCACAAATTTTTTACGATGATCACGATTAATGTTTCATGAAATATCTAATGTTTTCATTCCCTGTCCAAGACATTGCACTATTTGACACTTTTCAGCAACAGAGAGATCCTTTTTCTTTCCTTCATTGCTTGAAACCTGTGGCCTGCTTAATAATGTGGAATATGTGGAAAAGTGCATTTTGAGGTTTTTATTTTCAAAAAAATTGATTTAATTAATATTGTGGAAAGCAATGTATTGTATTTCAGCTATATATAGTCACATGACACTAAAATCACTTCTCTGTAAATCCACTCAAGTAAAAGTCAAAAGTAATCAATTTAAAGTTTACTCAAAGTACTGAGTAGCGAGTAGTTACTTTTGACACTCACGTGGGTTCTACAATTAAATGATCTTTCCTTAAATTGCAATAACAAATAGAGAATGCGTTTTTTTAGATAAAGCTATTACTTTATAATGATGTAAAATGCTGTTTTTGGATGTAGAAGCATTCTCTCCTTATGTGCTATTGCCCAAATTGTAATTGAAGCCAAAGTATTGGCCACTTCATGTTGTTGACAGAGAGCTTGGACCTCCGCTCATTGACTTTTTTTTTTCCATATTTCATTTTACTTATTTACTATTTTATGCTTTTTAAGATGAAGTGAAGTTCAAAGTTTCCGACAAAATAAACTTATGTAAAAATAACATTTCCAATTTAAAAAATGTACAAAACAAGCAACTCAATTTCAAGTAATATGAGTAAATGTAATTAGTTTTTCCACCTTTGGTCACTTTTTTTCCTACAGCACAAAAAAAAGTTCTATTTAGTACTTCAAGAGAGTGTATGATAGCGCTCTTCCTTAATCTATTACATTTTTTCCTGTTCAGCATAGATGTCATGTCTGTGCTGTCATCTGGGTTGAGCATCTTATGGAGTTCTGACATAATATTAATTAGTACCTACGAGTTCATTTAGTTTAACATCACAGTGTGTGTATACATGAAAAAAATGTATGTTTTCACACTTTAAACATTCATGCCCTGTTAATTAAGCCTGCTAATCTTCCACTAGTGGTAGCATCATGTACCAAGCTGATTGAATTAATTGCAAGATGTTTCTAAAGTAAACGCTTAATTTAATTAAGGTAGTATTTTATGCTTGGTTTGCTGCTGTTAGCCCAGAGATATTGACCTGATGTGTTTTAGCAATGCAGTGATGATGATTTGTGTGTGTATGTGCGTGTGTGTTGATACACGCTCAGGCAGTCCCCTATCTGATCACTCTTTTTCTCCATCCCCAGCATCTGGCAGCCAACTGGAAACACATCCAGTCTTCCAAGAGGACCATTATCCACATCCCTTCATTAGGTAGCTTTCTCCGCCTGCTACGCACACACACACACACACACACATCTGATCTAGCAGCAGTCATCCCCTGTCTCGCCACTCTGCCGCCCCAGTCTGAAGCACTGGTGGAGGCACTCCGTCTCATTCAAATGACTCTCTGCAGGAAAGCACTCACAGGATGATGACAGTCCCTGTGCCAGGGAACTGAACAATTTACTCTCAATCGCCATTTAATTTGCAGATTAAGCAAATGAAAAGCCATTATGTAGAATATTTGCAAGAGGCACAAAGGTCTTATTTTATTGCTTTGCAAAAGAAAAAAATACTAAAAGAGAGGAGGAGCTGCTGTGTTTTTGAACTTGACACAGAGTACATGCTATGATCTGTTCTTGTTCTAATTTCACTGTGGCGCTCACATTTAGACTGTAATCAGGCATGTGCATTGTAAATCATTGAGCGGTTGTCTAAAATTATTAAGCCTAATTACTAGCAGATGGAATGCTTTATTTGCACTCGGGGTGGCTTCAGAGAGTGCTGTGTGAGCAAGGATAATTAGAAAGTTGAACCCCATTGTTGTTAATTAGCATGAATCCAATCATTTAATTACCTTGATTCAGTTGAGGATTCTCTCTCAGGCAGAAATCCAGACAGACATTGAGTAAAATCCTGGAGGTACCACTGAATGTAGCTCAGTGGTGGCTGGACATGGTGCGACAGAACTTCCCAGCACACTAAAGACACTGCACCTGCTAGTTATTACACTAAATTAATCATCAGATCCCTCTACTGTGTGCTTGGACTGAACTAACACAACCCTAATTTTAATGACATGCACATTAAAGGGTAGTTTGAACTAAAGATTCTGAATAAAGCTAATGAAAGACGATGTTGCTCACTGTCTGAATGTCTTGTTCTCTCAGGATTCTCCCAAAGCCAACAACAGAGGTTCAAGAAATTTGACATCTCACAGAACATCCAAATAAGCAGACTTTGTGAAATTAGAGGTGGGTGCCTTTTACAGCTTCATATATCATACAATGAGCACATTAGCTTGCTTGTTCTGATCTGATTTGTGAAGCCTTATGTTTTATTTCAGATGAAAATGTGGAAGTCGTCTACGTATGTCCGTGGCATCTAGGGGAGGACATCTTGCACTATTACAGCAGCCTGCTAAAGTGTGAGCACCCCGCGTATGGGGCTGATGCCACGACAAGTCAAGCTCCATCCTGCAGCAGGCGCTTTGTCATCCTCACCCCTGAGGCGGTTGATTATTTCCCGGTAGGGTCACAGTTTGTGTGTGTGTGTAAACTTTTTCAGCAGGATTTTAAAGCTTTTTAAATAATTATACTATTCTTTTAAAATGCATCTGTATTCTGTGAGTCCTCCTTTTAGAGGATACTGTTTGGAGATTTTACTATAGCAGTCCCATGAGAGCCACACTCTGTTTAATACTTTTTCTTTCCTTTTGCTACTTTTGGAATTAAATATCTTTGTTATTTCAAAGTAAACAAACTAAAGCTTTATTGAGGCATACTTAATTAATATACATTGAAATGCCTCTAGATAATGTTCAGTAAACAATTAAATTGCATACTGGTTTAATTAACTTACTCATTTCATCTAACTGCAGCACTACAAAAAATTCTTAATCCTCTGAATTACCCGAGCGCAATAAAATCAAGGTGCTGTTTTATTGTCTTTTTACACGGAGCCATTTTATCTGTTGTTTTACATCTTTTTGCACCAGATTGACTGTGCACCATGACATGGTCTTCATTTCTGTCTATTGATTTTCCTGCTGTTTTGTTGTTAAACTGTGCCAGACGTGTTGCTGAGATGAATCACTGCTACCCATGGCTGGCAGCGCATTCTGCCAGTGACAGAAGGGATAATTCCATGTGGATCAAATAAATACAGATGTGAAGTAATTAGTTATATTCCCAAGGAGCTCATTGCTAGCACACATTAAAGATGTGAAGGATAGGGGAGGCCTCCCACCGGCAACTTTTATCAATTCAACCTGCCGGAATACAGGAGAGGTCAACACCCTGCTGGCTGTTACAATAATAGATGTGTTGTGTGTACACAGTGATAAATCAGGTCATGGAACAACTCTTGGAAGACACACTTAAAACTCTTAGCTCTGGCAATAATCTTTTTCTCCTCTTCTCTTCCAGACCCATAACATGTGCCTCTCTACACTGCTGAAGTACAGTCCACACACCCTGAAGCGCATCTGGAACCTGATCCAGGGGAAGCAGGCCTATATTGTGGGTGGAGTGGCCCATGTGGATGACCTGGCAGTGGCTGATGAGCTAGGAGTGCCAATCCTGGCTCCAGAGCCGGCTGTTGCACAGCTCTACGGCACAAAGTCTGGAGGAAGGAAAATCTTTGTGGGGGCAGAGGTTGAAGTACCACCTGGTCAAGGAGACATCTACTCACTCAGCCAGGTCAGAGATCAAACAAACAGTTGTATGTCAGACTTCATTAAATGCCTGATAACCCAGAACTATTTTCAGTTTTACCTCTGATTAAATATGTTTTTTAATTCACATTTCCCTGTGTTGTTTTAGCTCCATGAAACACTGGCTGAGCTCCTGACAAAGAACATTGGAGTGCAGCGCTGGCTCTTTAAGATTGACTCAGAGCATGGTGGCCGTGGTATAGCATACTGTGATACATGTCATCTAAGCTGCTATAACTGGGCCCTGCAGAAATACCATTGTTATGGTCCTGAGAAATGGAAGAGAGAATGGATTCAGGTAAAGATTTGTCTCAAAGGACTACATCACTTCCACCACTGTCATAAACTGCAACACCACTTCTTCTTATATACTTACTTTTATGCAATGTTTTATTGAATTTAAGTTTTGTGTTTTAGCTGTGTTTTATTAACCCTATTACTTCTTCCTAAATGGATGTTTTTTACTATTGTGTCTTGTTTTTATGGTTCCTTTCAAAGCAATGGTTTTAGAGAAGTGCAGTACAAATAAAGTTTATTGTTATTATTATTACACTCATACCAATAAGGAGTCAGGCGTTAAAAGTTTCCGTGGTAAAAACTAGATTCTTAACAGATGGATCAAAAGCGGAGGTCACGGCAGGGTCAGAGGGATGTCAGCATTTAGTTCAGTGTGGGTTGTCTAAATGTTACATTCACAATGCTTGTCCCCGTGGAACAATATTTTGAGCATTGTCCCAAGAGCCACAGATTATTAAATCAATAGATAAAATATCTGTTAAGACACACGACCATTATCCATCCTCTGAGGCACACACATCAACTGGTGTCAGTGTGTAGAGAAAAACAAAATCCCATCTAATGTCCTAGGACACCTGGCAGAGACAATAAAATCATAATACAGGCATTATTGTCAACACTGTTTTAGATGTGTACGCCTATATTTATTGAGTTACAATGCTGTTTAGAGCCACATGTTTTTACAGCTGATTTAATTTCTATAAAAATGTCTCAAAGGTTTATTATAAGACAATGTTAATTTAGGCACAAATACTGTGCTTATGGCTTAAAGTCTTAACATTGTAATTGATGTATAAAATATCAAGATTTGGTTTCTCCTCATAAAACAAATAACTTTTAGTCTATGGCCTATTCAGAACAAATAAAATGGGCATAATCATTGGTAAATCGTTCATTTAGTACAGATGCAATCTGTACACAGCGTCTGAGCCCCTGGCTCTTATTTCTCTCGTATGCTTACAAAGTAGCCTTTGATTTTCTGTCATGTGTTAATTACAGTATTTTGCCATTTAACTGGGAGCTTTGTGTAAACTAATTACTGGCTAATGATTGTGGGCTTGAAGCACAACGATTTTGCTTTTTATTCCATTTGAAGGAACAGCAGTCATCTTGAGCTTCTTAATGCTCACTCTGTTTTGTTCCTATTAGTTCGCTCTTTGATTCACTGTGCATGTGCAGTGTCGGGCTGTAATTGTTGTGGCATCAGTGCTGTTAATTATGGCGGAGAGTGGCTGAGCCACAGCCAAGGTCCATAATGGCGGCTGAGGCGGCACAGAAAGTAAATGGGGTTTGTTTCACCAGCTGGGGTCCCATGGAGAGGGAAGAGTGCCGAGGCCCCCAGTGTAGGCCCACTGCCTCGGGGCTTCTGGGCCATATGGACACAACACTTTAACTGGCCTTTATTCTACACCTTGCTCTTTTAATCAAAGCAAAGCCCACATCCTGTGCTCTTCATTGCATCATTCTTTTTGTTATGACATCATCTTGCCCTAAAATGCATTAGTCCTTTAAATGTATCACATCTCCCTTCTGCTGTTGTACGTGTGTTCATTAAAGACAACACTTTGGCTTTTTATGCTGAAAGATTTCAGGACAACATTGTTAATTAAATAGAAAGATATGAATATTTGATATTAGTGCATCCCTTTGCTGTCCTCTCCTCACAGGAGAAACTCTAGATGGATTTTTAAATGTTTAAAATATTTAGAGATATAACACTCATTAATGGAGCACTTTGTTTGAAAGGGGTAGCCCTAATTGCAATAGCCATGACATTTTGTGAATGCAATATATATCTACAATGCTGAATATCTACAAGCATTTAAGCAATAGATGAAAATTGTAGCGATTTCATAAATTATTGATAAATGCAAATTATAAAATCAAGCATTTTAAAAATGTATTCATAATTTAATAATCAACAAGTACATTGTTTACCAAAAAGTAGGAAAATAGTGATGATTGAAGGGATCATAAGTAAGTTAAATATAATAAATAACTTTTACAGCTTAGTGGAATGTCTCCTACCCTTTATAATTAACTGCAAATGATGAGAGGGGATTAGAGATGGTTTCTTGGCCTTAGCCTGCACAAACTGTGCACATTTATTTGTAATTATTGCTCGTCTTGAAGGGCTCAGCATGAGGAGGCTGGACTCACAAGAATGCCAAGTGGTCTTTTAGAATAATATCAACAATCAGATCCCTTCTGGTAATGCAAAAAAGGGTACAACAACAACAGGAGAGAGAAGAGATATCAACACTTCCACAGGAGAGGGTTAGTGGGTTTCTGTGAATATAGTGAGGCCCACAGCCTCCAGCGCTATGTTTCAGCCTGCAGAAAGCCCCCGGGTATCTTTTAGTATTCACACAGAGAGAGGTTAAAGACATGTAGATCTGCACCCATGCTATGCCTGAAGGGGGCTACACACACAACACACACTTAAGCTCTCACACAGCTTGCTTATGGATCATTAGGCACAAGAGGGTAAAAATTACACCTAATAGCGTCAACAGATGGAGTATTTCTTTTTGTCACGCTGTGTACAAACAGATCTTGAGCAACACCTTATTTAGGTTAAGTTTGTCAACGAAATGGGTCATTTGATAATCACTACAACTGAAGAGGCATAGGGACATTAATACAGATGTTTTCTGTCTAAATATTGTGCACTCTGTGATTGCATGCAGGAGTTCTAAAATATAATGCTCCACCTTGATATAAATACTTTGAATTACACATAATAATTCATTTCAATGTTTTCTGTGCTTCACTTTAGCTCTATATATATAACTAAAGTGCAGTTTCTTTGATTTCAGTGCAGCCACAAGTTCTTTTAAGAAGAAGGAATGATGCTGTCCTTGTCACTGACGGTTACAGTCAAACTGAGAGGAAAATAATGCCAAAATATGAGCTAATCTATTATTTTAAATATGAAATCAGCCAGAGGATAGAAAGTAGCAGGTTTGGATGGGAAAGTTGGAGGAATAAATGAACATTTATACCAAGTCTAACTAGTCTGATTATGTCTTTTGTGTTTTAGGGACTGGCTGCGGCTTCTCACTTGTTTCACTATGTAATAGAGCAATCAAAGAAGCGCGGCAACATCTATTTTATTTATGACCAGATTGCTTGGCTTTATGTGGACACCAAGCAAAGCCTGAATCCTATCACAGGGGACTGTACGCAGTTTAAGTCCAAATAATTTATTGCAAAATACCTCTCTCTTTCTTTTCCTCCTGTCCTGCTGTTTCTGTGAACTGCATAGGCAAAGTCCTGGGGTGAGCTTGCTCTTCCGTTGAAAATGACAACCGTTCCCTTACACTTTTTGCCGCACCATTGTGTGCTTTATGGTTTGTATAGGGGGAATCACTGTGTAGCATTTGACCTCGCCTTTTACAGTACTTGAATATGATGATGGCTGTTACATGACTGGAATATCAACAGCATAATCTCCAGTTCTGTCTCCAGTGAAGCCAAACAGCATATAGTCAAACAAAGTAACGCTTTAGATGGAATGATAAAAGAACAAAGACATTATTTCCATTCAGATTCTAGTTGTCTTTCAGATAAGTTTCACATATTTTAATGTGCTGTAATGAATCAAATTCCTCCCTAATGGTCAGACAAATCATTACCACACCCTAAAATATGTTTTTACAAGAGGATACTTCACTTAAATCTTCATTATGCCAATAAAAGCATTCAATTATAGTTGTATCATACAATGTATATAGCATAAAATGACAGCTACAGTCAGAGTAGAGTTATTGTTGTTACTTTAAACATGTCACAGCATTTAGGCAGGAAACAGTGGCCATGAGTTGGCAACGGCATCTAAAAAAAGTGAGAAATTAACAGCGTAATTAAGTGCTGAAACCATTATGGCATTTCCTAGTTACAGAAACAAGAGTGATATCGATCCCAGTCGAGCCCTGATTGATCCCCAGATAGATGGGGTTAGCTTCGGCATTCATCAGCTGCCCAGCAGAGAGAGTTGTTATTGAGGGCAGGTGCTGTCTCTGTGGATGTGAGTTAAAGCCATTAGACTCCTGAGGCCTTCTGATAATAGGCTGTCACTCACTGATAGACCCTCCCGCAGTACCCGTCACACACTTGCACAGAAATTGAAGCAGCCACCAAAGGTCTCAAGGATAACAAGCAGTCACAGGAGTCATCCGGATAACACAAGGGCATTTCCAATAATGCAGTCGACAACTAGAGAGCTTTGATAATGGGACAGAATAAAGTAGCCAGCACTTGTTATGGACTAGTGTTTGAATTAACAAATGTACGTAAAGTCCTCAGATGTGTCACCAACTCATTTGCACCTTTACTTTTCTGTCTGCAGGAGTCTGTGCTGCTCAGGTATTTAGATGAGATCCCAGAGTGGCTTGCCCGTTACGCCCGCCCAGCTAAAACCTCCTACTATCCCACCTGGGCCGGTTTCCTGAAGAACTTCCTCAGGCAAGGTCAGATTACTTTTGTCAGGCACTGAATAAAATTCACCTGCAAATACAGACCTTTTGAATTCGTTAACAGTCATTTTATTGCCAGATGTGACTTGGTTGAACTGAAAAATTAAAGCTCCTGTGAGGAGATTTTGGCTTTTAATGTCTTAACTACTGTGGTGGCGTTGTAGGTATGAACAGAATTCGCTAAAAAAATTAACCTTTATTTAAATTTTTCCATGCCAAAATTTTCCCATGAGTACATTGTTTGAAAGTTAAGAGAAATCAAAGTGGCATGTTTTTCTACATGGCAAAATCAGAAGAGTTATTTCATCACCTATAGAGTTGAATGTAACACTTTCAAAAGTGTCAATATTATTCAGCACTACACATATATTTTACACTACAACAAAGTTAAATCAACAGTGTTGATACTTGAAATTTAACACTGGTCAACACTGTTCTGTGTTGATTTTACATAGCACTAGAGTGTAGTGTTAAAAGTTTACTCTATCCAGTGTTATATTTCTAACACTAAATAAGAGTTAATGCAGCAAAATTGTTAGTTTCCAACAAATTCACACTGAAAGCATTAAATCTAACTCTAAAAATTGCATTTATGTGTCCACTCTTTTGAGTGATGATTTAACATTTTGAAAAGTGTTAACATTTAAATTCTTGTAGTGTTAATTTTCTAACATTCACAGAGTTGTTTTTTTTGCACATTATAGTGTCCTTTTTGCACAATTTTGTGTTATTCCCATTATACATTGGATGTAAATTTAAGGTATTAATAATTTCAGTTATGTACACAGTACTTCACATTCTGAATAGAGATAGCCACCTCACATTATAGATAATCTGTGGCACTGTGAGGTACCATATGGCAACTGTGGGGCAATGAGGCTACTACATGCCCTGAGCTGACAGTCTGCACTCTCTCCGTTATTGTAGATCATCCATAACCACAGTCAGGAAGTGAGCAACTTAGTAGATAACTTCACTCACGATGCAGGAGAGTTTAACATCAAAAACAACAATAATTTACCAGAGCATGTGCAAATGAAACCCCGGCAGTGATCACTGTACAACAGGTAATATCTAAAGACACCCAACATTTAAACACATTTAAACACTCTGCAAAAGGGCACCATGGGAAAACTTCATCCCCAGATTTGAAATGGCAGTGGGCAGAGCTTAGATCAATTGATTCTCCACAGAATTATATTAACACTGAATGTAACAACACCATGGCTGGACTAAAGGGTGGGCTGATGCTCTTTGGGGTCAGTATGATTTATCTTTTTCTATAACATTACTGTTTACTGTTCCAGTTATGTCTTCCAAAGCATTGCCCCCCACAGCTTGAAAGTTAAAGTGTTAAGAGGAAACAAAACTTGGGCACCAAAACAATTGCTTGGATATGCAAATAATTGGCAAATCAAAATAATTGTCAATGAAGATGCTATGTAAAAAAAAAAAGCTGAAAAACTGTGGTAGCTTTACATATTAAGGGGTACAAATGAGTCCTGTTGCGTCATATTCAGCCCGTTGTGATGGGCTGGTTTTAGTCAGAAATTCCAGGGCCAAATTTTCTTCCCAGTCCAGCCCTGATTAACACAGTCAAATCAACATGGAAAACCATTTACTCTGAATGGAGTTAAGATTAGAAGTGATAAGTGATCCCACTTTTTCCACAAAGGGCACCAAAATCCAAAAACAGAAAGTTTCTCACAGGAGCTTTAAAAGAAGATAGAAGAAAGTCAGAAGTTGACTAACTAACTTTTGGTTGTTTATTCTTCTGCTATCACTGGTTCAAGGCGGTGTTGTGGAGGCCTTTCCACCCTCAGAAAGTCTCACCTGTCTCACGGTAGACTTGCTGCTGGAGCCGGGGGGTGACGTCACCATACTATCCTGTGGTAACCAGCTTCGTGGCTCCTGTCAACTGAAGTCTTTGGGCTCCATTGTTCCTCAGACCTCCATCCACCCTGACACCTTAAACTCCATCTGTATGCGTGTGGGCCAGGCCTGTCTGCAGCGTCTTATTGTGGGTTACATCTCCGTGGATCTAGCTGCTTTTGTGAACCCCAACACCATGGAACAAAAGGTGAGAAGGGGGAGACGTCTTTAGTTCATGTTACCAAGACAATAATGTTCCAGGCTGTCACACCACTTGGTAACATAGCTTGCTATTTGCACCTTATCGGTGAAAGAGATCAATTTTTAGGCTGCATCAGGGATCTATATACGCAGATAGGTGCCTCCCCTACTGCTCCCCTGGGGTTTGGAAAAAGGCAAGGCAAACAGTGGGCACAGAGACCAAATGTGTCGCAAGGCCATCTAATAAACTGTCAGGTCTTATTGTGTCGATACACTGATTCCACCATTTAAGGCCTGCCCTTTAACCTCACAATGCCGAGAAATTCAGAGGCACCCATCCTTCAGACAATAGGTCATTCTAAAGTGATTTGTGTGGCTTCACAGGGACGACCTGTCAGTTTTTAACCCCTCACTGGTTACTTGTAGCAGTCTGCTGAAATTTCTTCTTTTTTCATAGCCAGGCGCCATCAGAGCCTTATATCATTTGTCAGGATTAAGTTTTGTTGAAAGCTTCTTGATTTATGATATTGGAAATTGACTGGTTTATGATGGTTTAACCTCTGCTCCTAACATGTGGCTACATTGACTGCTTATTGATCCAGAGCTGTAAAATGAAATGCTTTGTTTATAATATGGTCTATAAAATACTCAACCTGCACTAGAAAGCTCTAGTGTCACTTTACAGGGATATAAAAGGGTAAAAAACAGCACTGAACAGTTTTCTTTTTTGAATTTGGTTATTAAGAAATAAAAAGCAATTCATTTCCCTCTATTTCAGTATATTTTTGGATCAGCATCCTGCTATTAGTTATTTTGTGTCCTTACTTTTGCAGCTTTATCTACTGTATGTTTGCATTCATACTGAATTTTCACAAAAATGGATTTGGAGTATACACTAGCTAAGGGTTTTACTGCCACTAGAGGGTAGTATCTTAGTTAACACAGTGTGAACTAAGCAGTGTTTGGGCAATGCAATTATTTCCTTAACTTTTTTGGAGCTAAAATTTTGTTTCATTTAATTAGTTTTGTTGGCTGAAATTTTTTTCAGCATTTTTTCATGTTCTGTAGACTTTTATCAAATGTAATCATTTTTTTTAATCCTTCACATATCTCCCTGTAATTCTGAATTTGATATGTCAAATCTTTTTAATATTCAGTGGCACTCAAATGATAAAATGTGCTATCTCTCAAATTACTCTTATGGACAGAAGCTGCACTGATCTCTAACAGTGGAAAGTGATATAATAGCAGCCTTCGATTTAATTTTCATTCTCAGTGTTGACCTGAAATTAAATGGGATTCACTAACAGCATAATTAAGAACAGACTATAAACAGCGTGTGCTTGAATAGAAGCAGGAACATTAAAGGCAGATTCTTAAGCGTCTCCCCTCACACAGAGCACAGACAGCGGAGAGCCACATGGGCAAACCTGTCTGGATTTAAACATCAATTTAGATTCAAACCTGTTGCTAAAAGCTGCCTACTTTATTTGATGTGAAGAAGTGGGTCACATATGTTTGCCCTTGCAGTCTTCCCTCACATTGTGGAGCCGTGGGGCCCCAGCTGCAGCATCAGGGATTTTAATGAAAATGCAAGGCAATAGAAAACAGGTACAATCCAGGCTTACATTTGCCACAGCTTTGTTAAAAGCAACAATGAGACATGGGGTATGATTTTTAGTCAGTCTGGTGAATGGCAAGCAGGGAGCGTTTATCACACAGGCTCAGGTACCAACCTGATGCAAAGAGATGAGCATGAATCTGGTATGAGCTAAGTCTGAGAGTAAGGGCGACTGACTGGAGGACTCACATCTGATGTAAACATGAATACACAAGGCCTTTAATTCTATTGATTGTCTTAAAATGTGCTATTTGACAGACTTTATAGAGTAAAAGGTACCATCTCTTCTTTTTTATTCAGCTCTCATATACAGTAGCTGGTTTTAAAGCTTGATTAAAAAGGCTGGAATTGTACATCTGGTGTTTCCCTTATTTCACTCAATGAAAAATTATTTAAGATGATCAAATACAATAATAACTTCCAATAAATAATTCTGTCAGATCAGAAATTGTATTAACTTTTAAAAAAATGTAATGTAATGTAATTGTACCACCTGACATGGACGATGTATCACTCACCTCAGCAAAATTGTAATCGATTAAACATTTTTTGATATCTGATACCTCTACTATAATCGGCAGTGTGTCTGTCTGTCTCGATTTGCACGCCACAATGTTACTCCAATTGTCCCCGATACCTAAAAGAAAACTTTTCAGTGTGCTGGTTCGAGACTGGTGCCATGAAAAAAATCATAAATACTAGTATGTACAGATTATCTATAAAATCCCAAAATCTTGCGCCAAGTCAGCATTCAGGGACTTCTACTGTTCTTCATTTACCTCAGATGTCGGAGTTGGGAATCATGTCACACCCTATATGAATACTTTCTGCGAGCTCATTTACCTTAATAGAAGTAAAGTTAATATTTTTGGAGCTTTAAATAATATTATTGATTTCATAAAGTGATACTTTTTGAAATTTCACCACCTGAAACACAAGTTGCACCACCCAACAATTTGCAATTAATTTTAAACAGGTAAAAAAAAAAAATTGACACGTATTGATGTTTTTAATCTTAATAGAAAGTGGACATGTGTGTTTTTTATGATAAAATCAAGGGTTTGATGGTAAATTAAATTTTTTGGGTTGTTTTACAGTGCATGTACCACCTGACATGGAAAGTTTACCTGCTCACCTATGACTGAAAATGTGTTTTTCAATCTTTTCTTCAAAAGGATCTATAAACCATTGCACTTGGCCATAATTTTCATCTGAAGGTAAATGGATGATAACTTGAAAAAAAAAAGGTTTTTCGATGATCCAGATAACCCTATATTGATCAGTTTTAATGACATTTGTTTTTTTCAAACATAAAATCATACCAAAGTATTCTAATTTGAATTTCTTACAAAATGCTATTTTGAACAGTATCAGTATTCTGTTCATTTACTCAGATGGTCTGGCCACCTGACATTTTAAGAGTCAGAGATGCAAAAATATGAAATTAATTATATAATTCAAATACATATACTGACAGTGTATTCAAACAAAGTGTTTTTGTAGAACAAACTGATATATGCCTTGAGTGGATTATTTTTTTCTAAAGGAAATAAGAGATTCTGACACAGTAGTGTGCACGTCATGTCATTGACCCTTCTGAGATCTTCACTAGAGTATTTTGTTGGACAGCTCCTCTAAAAGAATAAAATTTTTTTATTCTGACCTGAACTAATGAACCATTAAAAATCAATTACGTCAATAAAATAATAATTATAATTATAATAGCCTTCAAATTATAAAAATGTAAAGATTTTCTTTTCCTCTGTCAGTGCAGGATGCTAATCTTGGAGGCACACTGATAAAATATACAAAGATGTCATTCTGGAAATGTGATAAGCATTTTCACATTTCTCCATACATTTTACTGAAGAAAGAAACCTGGACTCAGTTTAATCAATAAAAAAATACTTCTTCATCATGAATGAAAATGAGCATTTTTAAGCATTTTTACAATATATTTGAATTTAATAGAAATTAAACAAACTAGAATGGCTGTAAAGGTTTAGATATCTGTGCGTTAGTGGAGATGAAGTGCTCAGGATCGAACGACTGCATGCTTCAGACAGGCAGCAATTTGCATTCAGTGGCAGGAGCGTTTACTTTGACAAATAGGAACAGCAGAAAGGAGGCAGCCCACTGCCACTTAGTTATTAACAACTCCTTCACTGGTGATTTATTTGCCACTTTTGAAGAGAGGGCATAGCTATTAGGTTATTATTGGGAAAATTAGCCCTGTTTAAGCAGGAGGCTACGACCATACCTGACCCCTTAATATACTTATAATGATGCCATTTACCATACAGATCTGGACTTAGCTTCTCATCAGACCTGAGCACAGCGAACTAGCCCAAGGCGGACTGAACCCAAATACACAGTGAGGGATCTACTTTGTGCATGTGTCATTCCACGGCTGAATTACCTAAAAGTGTTGCACACACAACATTTACAGTATGTTTTTTTCTTCTACTGCCTCTCAACTGGATGAAAGTGAAAGAATTAAAAGGTACAGACCCCTTTTTGTAAAACTGAGTATTTGTGGTAACATTTTGAGGTTCCTCTTTTGTGATTAAATTGGGTTTACCAGGCCTGTTTTTCTCTGATGTGACCTAAAGCTCATGATGTTTCTGTGCAGGTATGGGCTATTGATCTAGACTTCAAATACAGTGATCAGCTGGCCATGACCCAGATGCTTCTGATGATGACTGGAGGAAGGCTGAATTGCCACACAGGCTGTTTAGAAGTACCACTGCCAGTGAAGGAAAAATGCTGTGAACACCAGACTGCTGCCAAAGTACCTTTTTATATTCACCTAAACTCAGTGTTAGAGGGGAATGTCTTTTTAGCTTTCTTTTTCATAAGTATTATACTTGCTTTTTCTTACACTATATTTCAAAATAGTTTTGTTCATTTTTTCTTATTAATCTATTTAACTTTATTTCGCCTTGTTAGTTCCACAGAGATAACTTTTTAGAGGGAGAGCTGACCAAGAATGGCAGCAGCACAAACAGTTTTAGTCTAAAGGAAGCCTTGAATTTATAGAGCATAATTACACGGCTGCAGTAATCACAAAGATAGATCAATGTTTTGCTCTTCATTTTTGTTAAATACAACTAAATACTGTAATTACGCACTGAGCTCAATTGGTGTTTAGGTGCTGAATTCATTATCATTTTGATGGATGAGCCTAAATAATCAACACATTAATAATTCATAGCATTTTCATTATGCATGTGTATGCATGCTTGAACACCTCATCAACCTGGTGCCGGGCCTTAAACAAAAGACTTCTTTTATTAGCAGTATGCCTGAGTTTACGCTTGTTAATCTGCGGCTTGTATTATTTTATCAAACATTAATTTAGTCGGTGGCCTGGTGCTTCAGTGCGGCAGTTGAGCCACCGCAGTGGTTAATGGCTTTAGCAGTAGCCATCATTAGGGCCCTGCATATTACAAACACAATTAAACCCCTGTTGGACACTTTTATTGTTATGTGAAGGTCCTGTGTTTGACAACTGTAAACACACAGCCATCACAGCGAGTTATGGGCTCTCTCCTGAGCTCTGAGCGGCTTAGGCTCGCTCTTTCCCTCTCCCAAAGGTGCAGGGAATCAAGGAACATTTTTATCCTCTTGAGCCCTGCCACTTTTAAGTAATCAACCTCTCTGCTGTTGCTTATGACACTCACTGTACATGCTCTGAACAGATCTTTTGTGCTGTATTGTGTGAATCCTTTTGTGCAGTCAGACATGCTTTTGTCTCAGGCAAACATATTTAGTGCTAAAACCACAGTTCCTTTGATTGACACGGTACAGTTAAGCTCATTTTGTGTTTGGCATGTCTTCCAAGTGTTAATTGTTCCCTCCTTCAGTTAATTAAGAAAGGCCCAACAGTTTACCACATGTGCCCCAAACGCATCATGTTTACTAATCACATAAACTCCCCAAACTCGGCAGTGACCCCAAGGACGTGTACGCAGAAAGCTTGTAATAGTTTTGGTTTTTCATTAGTTTCTATTTTTATTTTGTTTTCACTTTCTGTGTTTGATTTCAGTTTAGTTTTTATCAGTTTTGACTGCTGGTTTGTTAGTTTAGGTTGTTTTTTTTTTTTTTTTGTAAAAATGCTTCATTTTAGTTTCGTTTTTATTTGTTTTGGTGTTAGTTTTAGTTTTTTTACAGATAGATCTCAGGGCTGAGTGAGTGTCAGACATTTTGAAAACATATTAAAACAGGCTACTCTTCACTTATCATTTTATGTATTTAAAGATGATGTTTAAATACAACTCCAGACATAAAACTACCACTATGTGAAGTCTTAACCAATCAGATCAGGCAATTTTACACTCCCCAGACATGGGTGAAGGTGCCAGTCAGTATGGTTGTGTCAAAGACTAAAACTAAGGATATTTGTCTCCATTTTTATTGTAGTCAGTTTTTTAAGCGCACTATGCAGTTTTAGGTATTTTTTCTTCTTTTTGGTAAAGCTTAGTTTTTATTTAGTTTCAGTTAACCACATTGTTTTTTGAATTTTAGTTTTAGTTATTTAGTTATAGTTAACTATAACAACCTTGGTAAGTGGTTCAGCCATCTCTATTCTACCCGTTTTACATGCACCACAACCTTTTTCATTCAAACCTGGTTTGAGATTAATGGAAAATTGCCTGCTTATTATTTGCTATTGCTCTGCTCTATTCCTTTTTCTTGTGTCTCCTTTGCTGCAGAATCTGGCCGTGAATCGTTATGCAGTCATTGGGAGCCACTTGTTTCACTCAAACCTTTCCATGCTGTACCATAATGTGTTTCTCAAGGTGTGCAAAGCTCATGGCATAGGATTTAACAAGAAGGTAAATAAACAAACAAACAAACTCTGAATTCACGTATTTGTTTTTAAAGCTCCTGTGAGGAGAACTAAGAAGTATTATTGTATCAATTAGCAAGCAGTATGGCAGTATTAATTTTTAAACTAGACTTGATGCTGAAACCACTCTGTGACCTAAAAAGAGCAAACCAGATCATCATCCACCAGCTACAGTGGTCTATAGATCATTTTACCATGTCATATTAGCTCTTAGCAGGGTTGGAAATTAACCTGTCCGTCTACTTGCCACAGTAGCTGGTGGATTCAAAATCTGCCAGCCACAAACATTTTTACCAGCCACTCTATTTTAACAAGTATCTTTATTCAATAGGGTATAATATTATAATCAAGGCTTCAAGTATTCAAGTTGTAGGGTATTTGATAAGAAAAAGTTGGTGCATAAATGATCCAAGCTGTCACTCATTTGTTCTGTACTCGACCATGCTACATTTGTTGTGCTTTCTGCCGGGGCACTGTAATTTCATAGGCATTTTCTTGCATAATGAGTGTTAGACTTGGTAGAGTTAAATATTTTGTGCACAATTTCTGCAATCCTATCCCAAAATTCAGGCTCTGTTTAACAACCTTGGACTAGCGACAAGCAAGACATTGGTCCAAACACACCTTAAGCAGACACACCAGCTGCAGTGGAGAATTACTTTTATATGACACAGAGTCAAAGCATCCCAGAACACAGCTGCGTGTAAACATTTGACAGCAGCTCTGACACAGAGAGGAGGAGGAGAAGGTGGGTCCGCTCAGCTTTGCTTATAAAGTCACCAGGAACAAGAAGAAAAAAATTGGTTTTATTTATGCCGTTTACTGTAACCGGTTAGGTCAGGTTTCTTTTACTTACCTGTCTTAAAAGGCTGGTAAGTTTAGCAAATTCACCTGACACTGCTCAAAAGTGCATACATTTGGCTGGTGGTGGGTGCTAATGTCCCATCTTGCTCTCTTAGTTTTCTTAGATTTTGTCTTTAGCTAAGAACAAATGACACATATTTAAACGTTGGTAAATGTTAGAATCTTCTTTAAAATTGCATAAGAGGTCTTAAAATCAATATTCTCTCAAGAGAGGTTGGTAAATAAGACCCAACATTGTTGATTTCTATGTAGTTATTTTATATGTCCATTATACTAATGAGTTGATTACATTGCAGCCAGAAAAGCCTTCACAGTTTTGCTGTTATATATATGACGCTTAAAATATGACAAGAAAAGATTTTTGTCACTTATGAATGCACATTAAAGATGAGCAAAGAGATAAGTTAAGTTGTACCTTTTGTACCAAAAGCAAGACAATTCAAAATTTCCTTGCAGGAGCTTTGACATTGTTACATTTTCCTAATTTTGTAGCTATGTCTAATTAAACTACACAGACTGTAATATCTGAAAAGATTTAACGGTTATAATAGAACAGTCCTGTCAAGAGATTCCTGGACTCTGTGAGGGACTAGCACCTCTGTTCACATAAAAAATGTCAACGTAACTGTTTCTTGACCCTTGCATCATGGGTGATGTAGTCACAGGGGAAGAATTATGATATCTCTCATTCTAAAGCATTTACATGGACATTTTGGGGGTAAAACTGCACTGCCTAGACCTGACAAGGTTAAATTAATTCATTTTGAATGTGTTTTTTACTTTTTTTGACTACAGTATGTGGTGATGGGGATGTTCTTCTGACTCTGTGATTTGAATTTCAGAGAAAACAAGGCACTGTGTTGGCTCTTTATGACAGCATTGAGCAATGTAAACTGGGAATGATGTAAGTATTTTTACAGGGTTAAATTCATGTTCACACTCTTTAAAAAAAAATCTGAAATACAATATCAGAAGAAAGAGTTCAGGTTTAGTTGAACCTCACTCTGTTCAGATAAATAAGCACATTAGAAACAGTAGAGGTTTAAGTGGATTGAAGACATCCTCTGACTTAAAGGAAAGTCAGTTCCTTCAGAGGATTAAGATGCCACCTCTGGCTTTGTTAATGTCGTTGCAAAGTCAAAAAGTTGTTTAGCAGAGGGTTATTTAACATATTTATCACTTAAATCCTTTAGCTTTCACAGTGCTGTAACAGTTAAATCATGCTGTGCTCAAGCCCCTAAAGACTGAAGATGTTGTCTGCTGGAAGTTTCATTTAACCAGCACCATCAGACAAACGAGGTGATTGTTTCTTAGCTGGCAACATGGGGAACATTAGTAAACTCGTTTGTTTGGGGTGTCGTTAATAGGACCGTCTCTGAAGATCTCCAGGGAGCTTTAGTGACCTTTGCTCAGAATCTGTCAGTTATTCATCAGGAAATATCAGCCTCTAAGATGCAAGGAGAAACCAATTTCAAGGTACCCTGTTAATGACTTAACGATCTCTCCTCATCTATATAATTAAACATGCATATTCCATGAAGCTCTGCTCAGCAGGCTTGTTTCTGCCGGTGAAAGTGCAGCAGAATATTTAAAAAGTTTATCACAGAGATATCTTTTGAATTTGAATTTCATTTGTAGTTTTATTTGTTGTTTTAGGAGCTGATCAAGGAAATAGAGGAAGTACTGCAGACGACTTCACAGAACAGGATGAGAGCACTGGAGGATAAAACTGCTGCTTAAACAGCTGCTTCTCTTATAAAGCTGCCAAGTTACATCATCATGTGTCTGCGAGCGTTAATGTTAAATTGTGTAGTGGAAACATTCACATTTGATCACGCAGAGACAATAAAATAAACTTCTGAAGGAAAATGTCACAAGCTGTCATGACTTTCATAATAAGTTTAATAGTAAATAATAAACCCTACAGTGAGTAAAGACAGAGTCAATATCTTAATTCTACAGTGGAACCACATTTATTGATTTATTGTGTTTACATTATATATAAAAGTTCTAATTTGTAAAAGAAAGAGCAGAATAATTCTGCTTTAGTTGTGCTTAAGTTGTGAGATTATACAAAGGAGCGTGGTAAAAGTAAACTGTTTTGAGATGATAGAATAATGAATTACTGCTGAAACCCTGTGGCTTCAAATTGGAAAATAAAAAGTCCATTTAATAAATTCAGACATCATTCCTCTGAACCCTTTATAGGGCAATCATTAAAATACTAGGAAAATTTGAAATTCACGTCCTGTAATATTTTTGTGGACATTCCAATACTTTCTTTTTTTATTTTTCACACACACACACACACACACACACACACACATATATATACATATATATATTTATTATGGTGAAAATAAATATACGGTTCCTTCCCCATTTATTGTTTAAAAAAAAAATCCATAAAGGCTATGCATATGAAGATGTTGATGATTGAAAATAAACACATAGAATGCCTAAAGAGTATTTACTTGCACAAATTATTTAATACAAAATATTCACTTTACAAGACATGGTGAGGTTATCTTAAGATTGGTACCTGGAAGCAAGACATGACTAGCTTCAGAATACTGTATAAATGATGGTGGTACCACCTGTTTTTATATTATGATTTCATCAGGAAAACTATTATAATCAAATATTGTATTACTAAGTGGATTTTAGCAGTGATTAGGCTCACAATAAAAATAAAAACTGATTCATGCACTTTTAACTAAACTGTTATAATGCAGTTAAACTGACTAAAACTTGGACACCCTTGATCTAGAGCCAAACAAAATGCAGCCATCAGGCTCCAACCCTTGCAGAGGGTTCATTCTCCCCAGGGAAAGTTAATAATTAACATGCTATTGAACATTTTCAAAAAATAAATGATGATAGTAGTTTATTTTGATATTTATGTTTTATAGGTTTATCTTCTGTGAGTAAAGTACAGGGTAAACAGTCATTACTCCAGAGGTGGAAAAAGTACACATCTATTGTACTCAAGTAAAAGTACTAGACTAAAAATCTACTCAAATTAAGTAAAATTTACTTAAGTTAAAGTTTACTTTAAGTACTGTGCAGTACTGAGGAGTTGTACAGTTAAGTATGATCTTTCCTTTTTGGCAATAAGAGAAAAAATCTCCAACCAGGTTATTTAGGTAAAGTCAAACCTCCATAATAAAGTTAACTAGACGGCAAAATTGGCAGTGCTAAATTTTTAAAATATGACAGAGCTGCACTAACTCTTGAAAATCTGTGGCAAGACTGGGAAAACTAAATCAGAGTCAGTCTATAGCACGGTTATGCATGTGATGAAGGTCATGCTCTGTGCATCCTTTAGGAGCACTTCAAGTCACAACAAGTTATTCTGGTTAAAACTTACTTATGTAAGAAGTAAAAGTATTGATTTTGAAATTTACTCAAAAAAGTGAGGGTGCCCAAAAACTAATTTATTGCAGTAATTTGAGTAAATGTAATTAGTTACTTCCACCTCTGGTCACTTCACACAAGACAGGACTAAAACCTCCGGGGCACAGGTGAGCATGCAGATAAAAGAAGCAGGTTCTCTTTTCTAGTGTTGTTAGGGGAACACTCTGCTGCGCTGAGTTTCCACACGGACGACTTTGACAGGAGCACCAGGTCAGAACAAGCAGAAATGTAGTTCTTACAGTAATATTCTCACATGTCTGTGTTCGGCTCGTGTATTTTGACATTACAGCGGGCTAGGTCGTGTTAATTTTACAGTCTGTATTGTTCGCTAACGTTAGCTGTCATTAGCAGCTCGTGTTAGCTCGTATAGCCCCCTGTGTGCAGCTTCAGCACCCGGCAACCCTTAGAAGGACGTATGGCTACATAATGTCTGCTGTAGCTTTACTTTCCTGCCTTCACATTCGTTAAAATTAATTTATTGCTCGAAGAAGCTCGAACTGTTAATCGTTTGCATGCAGATCAACATGGTAACAAGCTAAAAGCAGCTAAAGTGTCACACTGTACCACTAGCTTTAGCCATGAAGGAGTTTCTAAGGAAGGTGCACAGCATCTTTCTGAAGATCGTCCTATTTCCGAGCACATTTGGCAGGAAGGCCCCGCGTCCAGCAGCCTCAGAGGTGCTCACCTGTCACTTACAGCAGAGGAAACTTCCCCCGTGGACTTCTTTCTGTGTCCGCTACAGCTCCGTCCACAATGACCAGTTTGGATTGTCCAATTTTAACTGGAAAGTTAAGGAAGCCAACTACCACATACTGAGGACAGGCTGCTTCCCTTTTATAAAATATCACTGTACCAAAGCTCCACCACAGAACCTGGACTTTGAGGACAAGTTTTTCACTGTGCTGAAAGCTATTAATCTAGGTTAGTAAATGTGTTTTAATCCTAATCCATTATTATACAGATGGATTTATTTTATGACACTCCAGATTCGTAAAGCAGCTCTACTCTTTTGTTTCAGGTATCCCATGTTTGGCCTATGGCATTGGTTGCTGGATGGTGGTGGGAGCTGCAGAAACAGTGCAGACAAGTGTTGGACCTGTCACAGTTTATTTTGCCTACAAAGAACAAGAAGGGGCACAGTACTAAAACCATAAAACACATGTGCTATGCTGTTGTATTTCAGACAGTTCCCAAGTAATGCTCAGGTGGCTCTGTTGACAAAAGTGCTATCCATGTCATTAGTGCTCCCATTGTTTGACTGAACAGGTTCATTTTGTGTTTAATTATTAAAGATTTAAAAGTTGCAGTGAAGAAGTCAGCTATGCATGTTGTTACCCTGACATACAACACTGATGTTTATTTGGGAAGCTTACTATCCATTAAACTTTAATAGAAAGTTTTGGATTTCTCCAAGAATGGTATAAATGACTCCAGGATGTTTTCACAGTGGCATCAGCGAATGTTATATCAGATAACCGTACGTCTTCACAGTCTATTTAAGAACAAATTTTTGGAACAAATATAAAAGTCAAGTGATGTAACTGCAATCCTTTTTTTTTTTTTAAACATGCAAGTCATAAAGTCAGTATGGAGATGAATCAAAAGATAAACGGTGTTTTCCTTCATTGCCCATGCCTTAAAGGCTATTAATAATTCATCTCAGTGGTACCAAGTGGCATAATTTATTCAATAATACCATGTCTTCTGCTTCATTTTGTGTGACAAATGCAAGAATTTAAATAACTCTGGCTCATTTATTTAAAGGTAAATTAGTGATCAGTCTCCATGCAACAGATAGTCAATAGTGTTAGAGAAAAACCAGTGACAGGACAGCTCTGATAAAATAGGTTTTAATTACCAAAGTGTGCCCTTTGTACAGAGACATATCCATCCCTTCCTTCAGGCCCTCTCCGGCCTTTGATTTCTGGTAATGTGCTTTGCTGACAGGGCACGCTTAGCTCTCCTGCAGAGTCGTGCTCCCTCTGAGAGGCAGCTTGACAAACTGCCATATTGATTTCTTCACCCCTCAGCATGTCCTGCTAATAGCATTTATCAGCGACCTCAATTTTCTGGCCTTGGCCTCTTCATTTTTAGCAACAATGAAAGTGAACGAATAATTTCTTGTTGTACATGTAAATCAATGCACCTTTTGACCTTCTTCACACTTGAAGCCTACAATATCGGCCTACATGCTGTTTATGGTGAACAGCCTCTTCAAATGGGTCATGTTTTGTAAAACTGGCTATTCTGACTCAGGGTCACTTACCTGGGTAAATAAATTTAATATGAAAAAATATTCTTTTTAATGCTCCTGTTCCTTACAGCCTGTATTATTTTTTTTAACAATGACCAGCACTTTCCTGACAGTCATTTCCTCTGACCCTGACCCTTTAAAAATGATTTCTAAAAATCTCTACTTTGCCAAAGTAGTCTTCCGTGTCACTTAGACTCTGTGTAGTACTTTTTTAAAGATTAAAAGTTATGCATTATGAAATATTCAGTTTACAGATGGCACTTTGTCCATGTTTTGTCCATTTTGCAATGTGCAAATCCTCTTTCAACCTTAGTAGGAAAGTCATCATCTGTTTTATAAATCTCTTGACTCATATAAAGCCAGTTACACACTGTGGGTGGATTATCTTGTAACCATAGCTGTAATTATTTTTTTTTTCTGCTGCTGTAAATATTTTCAGGGAGTGTCTACCATTCCCAGTTATGGCTTTCCGCAGACCACCCTAATAAAGTGACTTTACTAAGAACAAGTATTTAGAAACATGGTGTTTATCTTCTTAGCCACAAAGTAATGTTATTACAAGTCCATATTCCATCAGGTCCATCCGGGGCACTGTTTGAAGGTGGTTTCACCATCAGACAAAGGTAGATGACTGCCTTGAGCCTTGTGCACTGAGGGACCTCAAGATGTTATCACAGGTGTGCATCAAATGTGCGGTATACTTCTTAAATTCTTTTAATAAATCAGATGAGAATTACTATTTAGCATGTAAATAAGATGCTCACAGTACATAAAATAATATCAAAATAGAGTTTATTTATTCCATAAGATTTCTGGGGAGGACTCCTGGTCCCCTATTACTTCAAGGCCCCTTCAAAAGCCCCACCATGTCTTCATATCAATCAAATAGTGGAAGGCAGATCTATAAAGAATGATCAAATCAGTGGTGGATTACCATGAGGTAAAATGGCATAAATAAATAATAATACAGTGAGTGGCAGAACTGATGTTGCACCTTTAGGGATATTGTTTTCTATAAATTGTACCTCACCTTGAGACTATTGAGATGTGTAGATGTGAGTTTTATTATTACACATATAAAAGGAGATTTCTCATGTTTTAGTGCATCCTTTAGTGATTTACTTCTGTGGCCACATATGAGACCGTGTTCAGATCATAAATGATTTTTAAAAAATCTGAGTCCATCACTGCTCCTTAATGTCTCATTTCACTTAAAAATCTCACAGACAGCTCAGTGGACAAGTCAGAAGTCATCTGAACCTTGCGTTATCATTTATTTTTTAACTGTTCAACGTATTTCTTTTTCAGTACAAAATATGTAACTTTTTCTTTGTTAAAGTTAGTGTTAAAATCTTTAATCTGCCTGTAAAAGCAGGTCTGTATCCAAACAGGAAGTCAGTTACCCTTAAATCCAAAATGATTTAAAAAAACAAAGGTTTAAATGCAAAATAGTGGGATTTTAGAGTATAATAATAATAAGGGTAAGATTAATCACTATTCAAAATTCCTTAAATTTTTCATCTTTTGACAGCCTTAGGAATAACATATAGAAGTAAAAAATCCCACAGCACACCTAAACTTGCCTCAGAGTACACCAGTGTACCTTGCCACACCATTTGAGAACCACTGTACAAGAGGACTCACAGAAACTTGAGCGATCAAATGTGAGAAGAAAAACAAATATGGAGGATGATCCAAATCTTAGCTGGCCATCCTGACTCCGTTACAGATGCAGGAATAATATTGAAAAAAGAAAGAAATATCAACATATTTGATGTTTCCGAATCAAGGTTGGGGAGGCTCTGATGTGATAGGGAGAACCTCAGTGGTTTTTGCAGTATTTGGACAAATAAACATTTGCAACAAGACTCAAGAAGAGACCCTCACCCCTGGTAATTTTGCCTAAAGTCATTCTTAAAATCATGTAGTGTGTGGCTAGCTTAGCTCTCATTTGTGATGCCAGCAACATGTTTCAAAAAAGGACCCGCAGAAGACGCCTACAATAGTATGGCTTTTAGTAAGAAGTCTGAGGTGCTCATCTGGCCTGCCTGCAGCCCTGACTAGTCACCCAGTGAAAATATCCTTTGCAGAGTAAAACCAAAAATAATATAAAGGAGAAATCAAACTGTTGACAAAAATCCTACATCAGGCAAGAAGGGGTGTACATTTTACTTTAAATTACAGAAACTGGCTCACTCAGTGTTATTAAAGGAAGAGATGACATTAGAGCGTGGCTCTAACATGGCCGTGTTCCAGCTTTTTTGCATATAAAAATATCCTAAAATGTCTTCATTTGATGTATTTGTAATTAAATGCAGAATTTCAGCATTTTGTAAATAATTACCTTTAGAATTGACTCAATTTGAGGCTCTGTAAAAAACGTGTGAACCTGGTTTTAAAGGGGTGTTTTTGTATTAAGCAACGCAGCCTTTGTAGTGTTCAAAAAGTCTCAACCTGATGCAGAATTGATGAGTAAAATCCTCTTAAAGAACCCGATGACACCACAGTTTGTTAATCATACTAATTGCCTTGAACAAGGAACAGTTAGACACACTTACAGAAATCTGATCTGTGGCATCAGGCTTCACTTAAATCCCCCTCCTTTCATCAGGACTGAAAGTGTGCATGGGGAATGCTCAGGCAACCATGTCTTAATTACTCATTGACCCTTTGACCCATGAGCTGCATTGATACCTCGCATACAGCCAGACACAATCGCACGGGCTTCGCGACAGACTTCAGCTTTGTGTGCGGCTATTACAGGATGATGTGAGTCAGTGAAATCTAAACTGTGGAGCATGTGAGTACATTGTATTCATTTTCAGGGCTTCACCTTTGAGTCACTCTAAACTGCAGGGGAGGGCGCCCCTTCAGCTGGGGCAGAGGCTTAGCGTTACACATGTGAGACTTCAGTCACTGCCTGTGAACGTCTAAAGTATCCGCACTGCAAATGAGCTGCTGTAAATTAAGAAAATATATCAGGATTTAATGCCAGATTGATGCCTTTAATAGCTGCTGTAGGCCTGCCCTGTATTGAAGTGTCTAAATTGCCCAACACACATCTAATGTGGTAATGAAGAAAGAATTAATGCCTGTTTGGCAAGTTTAATTGCATGCTGACGCTGGTAATAAGTTTTGTCAAGGTGAAATCTTTAAATACTTGTACTGTTTAGAATTTAGGTAAGTAAAGCAAAACAAGTGCTGAAATTGAGTGTAGTGTTGCCGTAAATTGTTAATGTTCAACAGTGAAATTGCTAATCAACTTGCAGAGACTTGTAATTATCTTCTAATTAGCTAATAAGTTCTCAGTTTGTTCACTGCATGAAAAAAAAATACAGCCCACGTTCATCTCCTTGAAATAGTTAATGCAGCTGATTCTTAAAATCAATTATTTAGCATGAAAAGCTGTGGCAGTTTTTCCTCTGTCATGTAGATGTATGGCTTGGCAGAAACAATTATTATGTGAACAACCCCTGCAGCTAATGCTGGAGAGGTTATCATTATTGAGCCTCTGGATCGGCCACCAGCATCGTCTCTTCCTGCTTCTGCTGCACGAGCAGTGGGGGGACTGGAGCCATCACTCAGATCATTTAAGATCACACTAGTATTACATCTTAATGCAGAGGTGTCAGCTAGCATTGTCACTATATTCACAGAGAAATGGCACACTGAATATTAATGTGGCAGCTGAAACACAAAGCTCATTATTTCTCTATTGTGAAAATCTTTATTTGCAGACATGTGCCTTTTGATTAGCTGTGCAACAGTGAGTGAGAAAGTAGCATTCTTGTTCAAGGTGCTTCTCAGTTGTTAGAGCTGCTATAAGGAGTGTTTAGCTGGATATGAGACGGACTGAAATCAATACTGGTGTCTTTACGAGCCACAAAAGGCAAACTGTAAGCCATTAAACGTATTACTTCTATAAAGTATTTTAGACATACAAAACTGCTGCTGGGGGCTTTGGTGCCTGTTTACACAACAAAATGTAACTTTTCCACCCTGAAATAGTAGTTTTTAAGTTGATCAAATAACAAAATTGCTTTCAACAGGGAGGATGAGGCCTACTCCATTTCTACAGAGTGCCCAGTTCCCTGCTTTTAGCACCATGTAACTTTGGCAGCTCTTCTCCTGCTGCTTATGTCACTAGTTCTCACACTAGCTGTCAGCTAAAGATATGCCAAATAGCCTGACTCTGTATTGTTTTATATAGTTGCTGTAGGAATCAGAAAAGGTTGACGATGAAAAAAAGCATAGAAGAGTAGAAGAGAGTGGTGGAGCAATAAACTAAACTAAAGTACACATAAGAGAGGCTTTTGTGCCTTAGTGAGGGCTTCACTAAACAGCAGGATGCAAGTCCAGCAATGTCCTGGCTAAGTTACAGATGGATAGTTGCTGATACTGTTGCCTTGCAAGTATAATATGAACCTTCCCATGACTACTGGCAAAGCAATAATGTAAGGGTAAAGTAAGTATTATTAGTAACAGGTTATGATGTAACATTAACTTGACACACAGTATGTTTCATGTATCCATTGCATAGGAGATATGTCAAATTCATCTGGGAAAGCTCCCATAGAAAGTGTTTGGTAATTGCAGCCCTTTTCAAAAAATTCTTGCTGGGATTCGCAGATGTTATTTCTTTCACATTCATTACAAATCAGAGCGGCAAGACAAAATGCGGTAGGAGACGAGCGTAGCTCCAGTGCTAAGCTAAGCTATACAGGCTAGCACTTCTGTATAGTGGTTGAACAATGAAGCATTTGGTGGATAAAATTCATTCGAAAGCCTATCAGGATACGTGCAAAATCATCTCTTTTAAGAGAAGCTGCCAGTGTGACTCTTTGCTTTTGTTTTAACAAAGAAATGCAGTCGATTTCTGAATAAACTGCTGCTTTTCTACAGCTACATCCATGCTAATGGCTACAATTACTGTAGCCATTAGCATGTAACGATCACAAACTCATGCCCAAGCACATCGGCAGAGGAGTGAAACACCTTTCTGTCATGATGAGCTTTCAGCGCTGTTCTTTGCTCTTTATCTAATAAAGAAATGTGGTCCAACTCTGATAAAACTGCCACTATACTAAAGCTACATCCAAGCTAACCGCTACACTAGAGGCAGCCATTGCTAACTTCTCATAGTACAACTAATCCTCGCCTGTTGCTCCTGCCTCGTTCTCCTCAAATGACACATTTAGTCCGAATAATTTTCAGTTCTGCACAAACATTATGGATTGGAGCTTTGCAAGATAGCTTTGTCTGGTGACAGTCTGGCAGATGTCAGATGTCGCAGACTTCCATTAAAATTAAGAAATGAATCTATCTTGCACCAAAAAAAGTTACCCCAGGCTGTAGACACTAGCAGAGTCCTATTTGCATAAAAACGAATATCACAAT
Organism: Cheilinus undulatus; assembly: GCF_018320785.1. NCBI lineage: Eukaryota > Metazoa > Chordata > Actinopteri > Labriformes > Labridae > Cheilinus > Cheilinus undulatus. The sequence continues at coordinate 22,526,460 of NC_054873.1, read as the reverse complement.
ACTTTACAATAATGTCAGCAAACATTGTTCTTTGGCTTTTCACAATCTCTTTGTGGACTTTGCACCTTTGTCAAAAAAAATGCACGTTGTCTTTTATGGGCACCAAAGTGCACATTACCTAAACGTTCCTACATAATGTTGCTTTGGCCTGCAATGAGCCAAAAAATTTTTTTAATTGATTTGTTTACATTTTTTCTGTGTGAATAATATGTTTCAAAAGTCATCTGAATCTTGTGTTACCAAACGCTTCTCTTTTTTTTTCACCAATCCTCTGTTTTCCTTATCAATCCATAACAAGTTACTTTTTCCCTGGTTAAGTTAGTGTCATTATTGGAAGTTCCTTACTCTGAGTTCCTCCTTCAAAATACAATCAGGAAGTCAATTAAGACAGTACAAAAATCCAAAATGAAATACAAAAGGTTTGAATTGAAAAAATGTTAAATTACAAAGTACAACTAAAAGGAGATCAATTAACTGTAATTAACTATAGGATATATTATATTAATCATGATTAAAAATGGTTATCTTTGACAGCTGTGACATACGTGTCCATGACAAATTCAACAAAGAGATGAGACTCCTTTGTCCACGTTTGCCAAAATCTACACAAACAGAAAGTTCCTCACAGGAGCTTTAATAGCTTTAATAACTTCTGACCTCTTCTTATTATCGCTAGAACCCCCACTTTATTTTTTCCTTTGGAGGAGAATATCCTGCTGAAGCCATTAAAAATCTATTATGGTGCATTTCTGCACCCAAGGGATGGTGAGAGGCACCGTAACTCTTTCTTTACATCCCCCTTTCCTTCTTTATCTTCATGACATGCCCTATATATGTGTGTGTGTGTGGGTGTGGGTGTGTGTGTGTTGTGGGAAGGGGAAGCATTGAAACATTTTGCCTGCTGTGGCAATCATTGTTGCCAAAGCTGTAGTCAGTGGGTGGCTGAAATATCCGTCAATCATTTATTTGAGCTTTTCTAGTTGTCGACCAATCCTAGGTGACAATTGGACTGTAGCATTCAAACAGTAGTGCACACTTTCATGAACATTTTCTATAATCTAATTCTTATTTTAAAGCACGATAAGCTAATTTTGTATTCTTTGAGTGGCTACAAAACTGTCTTATTTTTCCATTGTTGTTGTTTCTTTTACTCTCTTTATCTGCTGCCCTAAAGCTCTCCACTTAACTTTATGCACAACTCCCTTTCTCTAGCTGAAGTTGATTATAGTTTTGTTTTTCTTTCTTTCCCATGATGTGCTACCCTGTTCTTTCATTCATACTTAATGCTTACTCTGTTGACATTAGGAGAGTAATGGATTTTAATAGTTTTTCCACGACTTATCGGGAGAGTTAAATGAACTATCCATTTTTATTATATATTATGCAGTATTTAAAGTTTCAGCTCATTAAAAAACAGACGCCCTCCACACCCCCCAGGCTGTCTTTTACCCCCCACCAGCATGCAGTCAGGCTCCTCCAGCCACAGGCTCCGCTTGATCTGTTTTTCCCAAGTCAAAATTGAAATATTCCAATATATTTATTTATTTGTTTATGCCTTTTTTATTTCACCAAAGAGTATGCTAATGTCTTTGTAGCTTAAACAAGCGGCGTCAGTGGATCTGAAAAAGGGCATAATGCATGGCTCTGTTTGATTGATATAATTTATCACATTGCATATGGGTTTTATGGTGTATTGCAAGAAAAAAAAATCTATATAAAAATGCAGCATGTAGCTTCATTTTGCAGCAGAACAGGCCCCTTATGTTATTTGATTGCTCTGCTTCTTACTTGCACAATAAGCAGCAACCTATGCAGCAACTCAATGCTTGACTGGGGATTTACATTAAATACACTGATACTGATGCTGCATACAAACATAGAAATGGAATAAATCAATTTTGCTGGGAGAAATGCTTCACATACTTTTTGATGCAGCGTGATCTCCAATCTTTCTGCAAATGAGCTGCAGTCCCTTGTAATGGTTTCTGCTCCTCGTGGGAGGCCGGTGTCTGAGAAAAGCTGCTGATTGAGGGAGAAATGGAATACAGGTGTAAAGCAGACTTGATAGGGGTCTTACACGAGGGTTATGCATTTTAACAGTGATATACATACTGTTACATATTTATCAAAGGATGTGGAATTTGCTGGCTTGACTCTTTGTGGCCTGTGGAGACTTGGGAGTTTCTGCTCCACTGTTGTTAATTCTGGCTGAGAGGGTTGCTATTATGTTGAATTAATAGGAATTAAGGGTTTAAATTGGTTAAGTAAGCACTTCATTAATCGTGAGTGGATTGCTGTGTGAGAGGTTTATAGGTGGTTTAGAGCGCTAATACTTAGATGAAAGAGAGGAGGGAGTTCTGCAGTAAAAAAAAAAGCTGGTCTGAGTGGGGCAATGTAGGTAAACAATCCTTGAACACCATACTTAACATTGATAGGTTGATCAACAGAATTGGCATGTATTGATAATGAATAATTCTAAGACCACTATACTATAAAATAAGCCAGAATTCATCTGGTTATTGCATTTTAGATGGGAGAAATTGCATCATCTCTTTCCATTTAGGGGCAGCTGGTTTATACTGGATAGCAGGGCTCATAAAGATGAATAAATAATTCTGCTAATAATTCACAGTGGATCGTTTTAAACGGTGAAGCCTAGAACAGCAACTGAATCTAATAGTCGTAAGAAAACAAACAGTATCTATAAATGGGCTTATTTTTTAACAACACAAGCACTGTATTCTTGCTCTTGCTAGCCTTAAAAAGCTGATGGACTATTAAGATTTTAAAATAAATTTTAGAATTTATTTTAATGATCACATTTGAAGCACTTTCTGGTCCTCATAGCTGATCTCCTCTCTGGTTACAAGCCTGGTCCCCAGCCAAGGGTCTGCTAACTGTTCCACCATCCGGGCTGAAGACCAAGGGGGGTCGGGCCTTTTCTGTCAGGGCCCCCACGTTCTGGAACAATCTTCCTGAGGGGATCTGACTGTAAAGTTCCCTATCCTCTTTAAAGTCTCTCTCTCAAACACATTTGTAATAGCGCATTCCCTGGGTCAATATTCCTTTTTATTGTTTTGTTTTTTTTAACTAGGTTTTATTTGAGTTTTAACTGTTTTGTTTTTTTTTTACCAATCTTTGATGTATGAGTTTTATCTTATTTTATGTTTTTTTTTTAACCTTTATCTTCTTTATGACTGATTGTTTTGGTCATTTTACTGATGTCTTGCTGCCATTATTCAGTTATCTTAATCTTACTGTATGTGTGCTTTAATGCTGTGACTCTGCTTTAAAAAGTGCTAAATAAATAAGGTCATTATCATTATTATTACTGGCTAGTCTGTGTCTTCCATCAGGTGATCTATCTTGCAAAGCTTAAATCTGAAAAACGTGTTCCCGGTTAGAGAATGTGTGAGTGTGTGGTCTAGTTTGACTGCAAGCCTGTAAACAATGGCTGCTGGTGAAGAGATTAATATGGATGCAGTTGTTGCATAAGTCTGATCAGAACTGGACGTGTCTTTGTTGACAGAAGAGCAAAGAAAAACACTGAAAGCTATTCTTTGTTGGAAAAAATGCTTTTTCCTCTCTCCAAACTGGCTTTGGCAGGAATATAATTTACCCACTGGCTCCACTGATAGTGAACAGTGACAAAAGTTGACTGGCAAGCTCATGTGTAATTTACTCCTCAGAGTGGTGCATGGCTGCATCATATGTTTTATTGATCTCATTGATTAGCTATGAAGCCAAAAGTGACGCTGTAGCATTAAACACATGAATGTAAACTCCAGCTGTTTTTAAGCTCCTTCCTTGCTGACTGTATTTCTACAACACATCATGTTAATGCTGCTTTTTGCTGTCCTTGTATACATTTACTTTTTTCTACTTTAAAGCTCCTGTGAGGAACTTTTGTGTGATTATTAGCATTGAAAGCAACAACAGAAAAGATCAATTTAATGTTCTTTCTTGCTTTAGAAGGCATCAGCATTAAATTCAGTCTGTTCAATAATAAGTGAAAACCTCCTCACAGGAGCTTTAGCTTCAAGACAGGCTGAAAATTTAAGCATTCAATTTAATTAACAGCTCCCTTTTACTGCTGGCATCTTTAAGCAGGCGTGATCGTTCACTAATGTAGTCTTTGTCGACCGGTGTGGACATGACAGGAGTTTCTGCAAGGAAAGTTACAGTGTGGGTCAGTTGGAAGCGCTTGCTGCTCTTAATGCGGCCCCCTCAGCTGAGGTGGGCTAATTGAGGTGTGTTTTTATCTGGACTTGCTAATGATGATGAGGGTTTGGGAGAAGCAGACTGTCCCCTTAGGCTGAAGGATAGCATGACTTAGTCAACCTTCTGTACTTATTGTCCAACAAAGGTGGAATTCACTTAATGCAGTGCTTCAGAAAAGTGGATAATTGTGGCCATGATCAATAAAGTAACAGAGCGGAAAATGAACGGGGTGTGCAGTGTAAGCTGCTTCGCACATATTTGACTGAAATCAAAAGGAGTGAGAGTCTTGTTTTTAGCGTTTGTTTCAGCCGAGTCATGAAAACCAGCTCCCAATTCCAGTTTATGCCCCTAAATATAGGCAGAGCAGTACATATTTACTCTGTTTGTGTATCTGAGACCGTGTGTTTGCGTATGTTTGAAAGAGGGGGCAGGTTCGCTTGGATGAGCCACATTGTTCTGTGCGGCCTACTGACATCGCTGGAGGGCAGAGAGGGATGGAACCTGAGAGGGGTGACAGTGATAAATAGCCCTTTTAATAACAGCTGCCCCACTTGGCCAGCGAGTCCCAGTCAGTGTCCTCTGTGTATTTATGCCTATGTTTATTTATGCATCCATAGCAAGCAGGAAATCAGCACCGCAGGGGTACAATCAGTCTTTTTTGTGGAGGGGGGTTGCATAAGTTTAAATTTGGGAGGAGGAAAGCTCACTCATCTTGAGTCAACACTCAGGCTGATGGTTTGATAAGATTCTTCTGTAATACATATGAATCTGAGCTGCAGCCATGTGCCAATGCTAATGGAGATCCCAATAAACAATAAACAACAATAAACAATCTGATCTAAGTAGGAGGTCTTACTGTGATATTTGAAACAAGTATTGTTCTTTAATGGACATGGTACCGTTTTGGGACTACATGGAATTAGCATAGGCATGTTGCAGTAATGCAATATGTGATTAATTGTTACTTCTTATATCCTTTTTTAATGCCATAAAACATCATTCAAATACCACAATGTGCAATAGTACAAAGTAAAAATGCATATTATATACTGATATACATTCAAGGTTTATGCAATCATTTTTGAATGTTCAGCCACACAAGAATGTGCATACGAGTGAAGGATTATCCTTCCTTTTTCTTGTCTTTCTCTATATTGAGCACAGTTAAACAGCAGATTAATACATCAAACCAAAGTTTGCCAAAAGTTACCATCAGTTTAGCATCAACCTTTAACTCTCTTTTTCTTTTCTTTGTCATCTATCCATTACATTTCATATTCATCTGGGAAAGCTCCCATAGAAAGCGTTTGGGAAGGGCAGCACTTTTTTAAAAAAGTTCTTGGAAGAAGATTTGAGGAGCGTTCCATCTGTTACGCTTATGACAGGCCAGTCAGAACAACAAGACAAAACAAAGTTGTGCTCATGCATCTTATCTGCCAAGACAAGCTTTTGGCGTGACTCTTAGTTCTTGTTTCAAAGGAAAATGTGGTCCAGTTCCAATTAAACCGCAGCTTTCCTATAGCTACGTCCAAGAAAATAGCTACCACAGCAGCAATCATTGGACGCACCGGCTGACCCCACTGATCACAAACCCATGCCAAAGCAGGCCGGGAGAAGAGCAAAAACATCTTTCCATCATGAAAAGCTTTAAGTGTTGTTTTACTCTTAATTTCAAACAGAAATGGGGTTCAGTTCTGCTGTTATGTTGTAGCTACATCAGAGCTAATCACTGCACTAGAGGCAGCCATTACAGTCAGCTAGTACAACTAATGTCCGCCTTTAGCTACCGCCTCTTTCCCTCAAATGACACTGAACGGTCTGAACAGCCTGCTATTCGGCACAAACAGTGCGGATTGGAGCTTTTCAAGATGGATTTGCCTGATGGCAGAGTCTGAAGTCTGGAAAATTCCTCTGCTTTGCAAGGTTAGCTGTCTTTGTCAATGGAGTCAAATACAATGTATGCATACATGTGCCTCTGCAAAGATATGCAGGAGGGTCTTCAAAATTTTTGATGAAATACATTTAAGTGGTTGGATATTTTTAAAACCTTGGGCCATAATTCCTCATAAGAGGGTGGTGGAGGCTCCCGCTGCCCAACCGATACTACACAACAGAAAAAAATCTGCTGCTGACATCCGTTCATGCCAAATTATTTGCAGATGTTCAGATGTTTGATACACAGAAACGACAGTGGTCATGATTTTAACTGTTTTTAACCGTGCTTCACCTCCTGTGCTTATTCTGATAGATGCTGCCCTCTTTTCACCGTGCTTTATATCTGTTTTTAAATTTTGTGTTTGTTCATTTTGTGTTGCATTTATTTATTTTAATATACACTCAATGCCATTGCAAATAAGAGCATGCTCTTAATGCCATCTCTGGATTAAATAAAGGTTGAATGACTGTTTGTAAACAGGGAGGATATTGCTAATGCTAACACTGAACCGATGCATTAGTGCATCCCTATGTAATACATGAAGACCAGTAGATATTCATAAAACTGGGACTTATGGCTAATACACTCTCGAATATTTTTTATGTAGCATACTGCATATTATCACAGTTTTGAAAAATAACACCACATATTGTATTTTTACCTCATATGTATTTTGCAAGTCGTTCTCCACAGCCTTCAATCTGCATGTCTTTTAAATGTCTGCTTCATTGTTGCAGTATGACTGAAGTCAGAAACCTTTTGTCTGCTGAAATATGACCTGAGGCCCGGCTCTGTGAATAGGGAGAAGAGAGGGGAGGCTGTAGATCAGAAGTGTCAAAGCTTCTCCCCTTAGGGCAATGTCGGCGCTGCTCTCACTAAAAACCAGCTCCCTCCCTTTAATTGGTTCAATTAGTTAAGTATCCATATACATTATCGTGCATGCATTTTTCATGACTCCTCTTAACGCTCTGTTTAAACAGAACAACTTCCGGCTATGATTTGCCATTTGGATGAATGTCAAGGAGACTAAATGATTGCGCTAATTGAGTAATTAAAAGCAGATGTTGGAGCAAGAGCCAACAGCGTACACTTTAAACACTTTGCCCTCCAGAAAACCTACACTGTTTTTGACACCCCTGTTATGTATGGTTATCCCAGAGGTGCCTCTGTAATAGTTACAGTTTCACCCTTGTGATTATTCAGTTGAAGTCTTTGCTATTGAACCCAAATGGTGTTTTTATGCTATTTTGACCATGGGAAATGGTGTGGAAAAGAAAAGCCCATCACGCTGCCTAATGGCCAGACTCAGTGGTGCAGGGATTCAACACAAGCTCTAGACGGGCAAAGTACGATATCTCCACACTCGGCCTATCACTCTTACCTCCCGCTGTCCTCTGGTGGGACACGAGTGGCCTGCATAAGACTCTTCTGAGTGAGATGGTGTTATGTTGAAGGTAATTAACATTGGAATTGTGCCAGTAATGGGAATCCGTGTGCCAACAAATCGCAAAGGAGCAGGGTGTATTTTCATGCCTCTGACAGCTGTGGTGATTGGAGCATGGCTTGAAGGCTTTACAAAGTGCAGATCAATAAGTAACAATTTTCCTATTAAAGAAAAATTACTTGGACATTGCACTAAGATAGCTTGTGGCTCTTTCACGTCACACCAGCGATGGAGGAGAGGTCTCTTGTGGAGGGAAGGTTTGTGTATTTTGTCTTTGCTGAGGTGTTATTTGCTTTTTTTCCCCACAATATAGTTCGTATTTGCTTTGGTTGTTGAATTTTCCAATTACTTTCCTTAAAGCTTAGTTTATAAGAAGGTGGGACTGATAATGGTGGACTGGGACCCTCACCCCCAATTATAATGAAAGAAAGAAAGTTGGATTTTCACAATGGTAAGTTTTTATATATTAGTATTTTATGTTGTGACTGTTGTATCTTGATGTAGTCAGTATTTATATTTTCTCTGAAGTTAAAAATGATGAATGTGTTTTATCATGACGCAGCTATTGCCTTGGATTAATTGTGATCAGTTTGGGAACATGGTTTCTTCAAACAGTAAAGAAAAAGGGAGAGAGAAATAGGATTAGATATTTTACATACATTTTTTAGTTTTGATACTGATCAAATCCACAGTTTGTCTGGCTCAAAACTTTTGAGTGTGACTGGGTCTTCTATCCCAAAAACCAGTTTAATCCTGTAAACCAGAGCAGAGAAGATGATCTGACAATGACACTGAAAACAGAAAAGAACAATTGTGAAAGTTGGTACAAACAAACAAAAAAAAAAAAACAGACCAGATGATCCTTTGTCATTCTCTTTGTTGTCTTCTTCAGTAATTCTATGCTGAGATCAATTTCTGATAGAAAGATCCTCTCAAGTTTCTTGATATCAGCATTGGTCCCAATGCTCCTGGCAGTAGTGGAAAGTATCTAATTTTGTAAAGCCAAAATTTGGCTGATGTAGAATAAAATACTAGAATTTAGTATACATGGATGGATATTGTCTGCTAAGACATTCCATACATCATAGTATACACAATTTTTTTTTCAGGCATATATTTGCATCCCCCTGAAAACAGCTCTGCTGTATTGACTGCCCTCTCTTTCTATAACCTTGTAAAGCCGCTGGATTGGCCAGATCCCATGTCTTTCATCAGGCAAATCCAGCTTGCAAAGCTCCAATCTGAAACGATTGTGCCAGGTGTGAAAACGGGCCTGACCAATCAGCATCATTTGAGGAGAATGAGATGGGTGGGGTTTAGTTGTACTGTAAGATGATAGCAATGGCCACCACTGATGTAGCGTTAAGCTCAGGTGTAGCTTTATTATAGTGAGTTTATCCACCAACAAGCTCCACTGTTCATAAACTACAGCAGCACTTGTATGAACGGTTTGCCAGATGAATGTGTGTAATGGACACGTTAACAGTCTTTCTGGTGTGTTAGGTTACCCTCTAACCTTGCAAAGCAGATGAATTCACCCGTTTCCGTGTTTCTTACTAGAAATCCATCTTGCAAAGATCTTGTCTGAACCGATTGGGCCCGGTTAGAAAGTGACAGGACCAATCAGTGATGAGGGGCAGCACTTTTGGGCGTGGCAGAGTCGTTACGTATGCAGACAGCAAGAAGAGGCCGGTGCAAGTATGGCGGAAGACATTCGTGTGGATGCTGCTAAAGCGTAAGTTTTGTCAGAACTTGACGACATTTCTTCTTTAAAAGAAGAACAAAGAACAGCAGTGTGTTGTCTTCTTTTCAAAAACAACAAAGTCGTGTACTGACATGTCTACAGTTGCCATGGTTCGCATTATGCAGCTATCTATGGAGTTTATTCGTCGGTAGCGGTGCACCTCAGTTTGGGGCTATGATGTCACGTGTTTTGTTAACCTGATTATTTGTGACCAATCCTCGAGACGGACTGTTAATCAAAGACTTTTCATTATAAATATTCTTTACCGTCAAGGATAGCCCATACAGTGATGGTAATAGTTTCCTCACTAAATGCCAAATGCAGTCAGGATATTCAGGAGAAGTGGAGAGACTTAATGAAAAATCTTGTTTTAATAAATTTCCTGGCCAGTAGCGTGGCTAATGAACTTAGTAATTACTCATCAGTGGTTGGAGGAGTTTAGACCGGGTGAGATGAGAGCAGTGGCTGCTGGGAGCCACAGGAACCAAACAACAGGCAACAATCAACACAGTGTCTGCACAACAATCAATCAAAGCTGTCAGGCCCTGAACACTCACAGTGTTTTTCAGAAATGAGTACACATTGTAAAATGTAGCTAAGATCACCATCCCAAACACCTTCAAGCACATTTTTCTAAACCAATGAGATTTGTGCTGCATGATTTATCCCAGTGCTCATAGAAAAATTATAGTTTTTGGCTAAGGAACTGTTTCATGAGCTCAGATTGAATCAGCTATAGGCCTGAAGTCACTTCACCTTATGATACCATGGTAATAGCATCATGCTAAGTTCTCTGTGCTGAATAGTGGTGATTTGTCATTTTAACAGCCAGTTAAATAAATGCAACATCAAAAGCAGCCACTAAAGCACATGGAGAGGTGTTTAAAGATTGGTATTATGTACCAGGTCTAACATTCATCAAGGTTTATCCATAGATTGTATAAAATTGGCCAGCAGGAGAAGTGAAGCTAAAAGATGCTATGGACTGTAAGAGTTTGAGGGATCTTTGCCTTTATATCAGTTCTCTGCTTTGGTTTACAGAAGGAGTGAGAGCACATCAGTCTGCAACGATAAGCAGACAGATGTGCAATCCTGAAGATTAATAAGTTTCACTTCTGCCTCGTTAAGCGGGCCAGAAACTGTCTGATGTTTGTTTAAGTTACATGACAGGGTAGGATTTTAGAGTTGAACGTTATAATGGAAATCATTCATTAAAAAATAGGCATAAAATTCCAAATGTTGTGTCCCAGATACAGATTTATCTATCAGAAAGCAGAAAATGTTGATACAATCAAAATTATTTTTTACTCAATGTGTGTAAAACATTATTTTTTCTTTTTAAGTTTGAATACAAGGATGAAATTTACATGATGTGATTAGCAGAGCAAATCTGTTTGTTAACAACTATTTCCTTTTGCATTCATCAGCAGCTATACATTTTACCAACCTGAGAGATTCAGGGCTTTTGAGAAAGCTTGCAGGGGTTTAGCTCTCTAAGCCAGGGGTTTCCAAACTTTTCAGCCAGCGACCCCCAAAATAATGCTGCCAGATACCGGGGACCCCCACTGTCGCCAGGGGGGATTGAGGTATAGTTAAACGATCATGCAAGGACTTTGTTTTAAAACATTACTTTGATTTCAGCATGAATCTTACCAAATGGCCACGTTTTTATTCTTAAATGAGCTAATTTTATCCATACGTTTTTTTTCAACTGGGTTAAAGGTGCAATTTAAAACCATTTTAAACTATTCCTTGTTTTGTTTCTTGAACCACTGCTTTAAGTCCTATGTGATAATAGGTACAAGATGTTAGGGGGAAGGAGGGGCAAGATATGGAGATAATCTGGGGTAACAATGCAGAAAAGAGATGGTGTCCTCAATCTCTTTGGCTTCCATTCCATGCTGCTAAAGTTAAAATAAAAAAAAAAAAACATACTTCCAATATGTATTTATGCACTCTGCATAGTCTTTTTCTGTTTACTTACGAAAAAGGCCTGCACATCTATCTATCTATCTATCTATCTATCTATCTATCTATCTATCTATCTGTAAATATAGGTGTAGATTTAAATATGACTTTTTGTGTTAGAGCGCAGTGATATTTAAATACGAGTCAGAGCAGCCTGGTGACTAAAACTGGACTATTCACAGATGCTCCCTTCTGCAGAGCTCTAATTCATGCTTCTTAATTCCCAGAGCCACATCTCAATCATACTCCTTGCTAATTTGAGAGTCACCCTCATTTCATTTTAAACGATTCATTTTTGGCAAATTTGTAAATGGCCCCGATGTGTTCCACAATTTAGTCAATTACTGTTTGAGCCAGCAGGACTCCAGGGACCAGGAACATACATCGCCTGGAGGTACCATCTCAATAATTGTTTCAGAAAAGTTAGGAATGGATTGCTAACGCTCTGTTCCACTTATTGAAATGTCAATTGGAGCCAAGACCCTTTTACTTCTCTTCTCACTCTGTCTCCTCACAGTACCACAGCCTCACCTTTTCTGCAGTTCTCCATCCTGCTGCAACTAATAAGGAATAAACAGAGCTTGATATTTCATTGAAGTGAATTATAAAGTATTTTCATTCTTGTAATGATTGCTCTCATAGTGATGATTTACCAGAGAGAAAATGGATGCAGTTTAATGTTTCTTTTTAACATATTCATGACTTGCATTTTTTCCCTGTCACATAGAATAAAAATGTATCAGCTAGTTTGAACTCTGCCATATGCTGAAATTGTAATTAATTATTAATTAGCCAGATAGAATTAAGAGATGATAACAATCTAAATTAGGTCTTAATGGGGACTAATTAAGGGAAGAATCCTTCTGTATGGATCCAAACAGCATGACCTGCAGACCCCAATTAATTGAGTTATTATTAGTCATTTCCTGGTGTTTGGCTGAAGCATATCACACTCAAACTGAGGCAAAATATGAGGCAAAACTGTGAAAAAAAATATGCTTCTGTTTGTTTTGACACAAGGTCCCTCACCCATCCTCTGAGCCAATTAACCTGTGATGAGCCTGTTTGTAAAGGCTGATTAATTAGAGCAGGAGAGGGATGCTGCAGAGAAGCCCTCCAGTTAGCATTTAGCACTTGCCAGATGCCTTTGTTTCCGTGTTTGTGAACAAAAGCACATGGAGTCAAGTAGAGTCCTCAAAGTGTAGTGCAGGCTGTACATTTAACATATGAGTCTGAGCCAAGAGGTAAACTGTGTAAGAGTTGAAGTTTCTGTAGTAGAGCGGGAAACTGCAGTACCCTAAGTGGTCACTTGAGGCTGACTGCAAAAGTCTAGAAATCCTCATTAAGCCCAGTGTTTAAAAGCCTGTTAGAACAGCAGAAGTAAAAATGACTATAGTCTCAGTCACTTATTTCTTAATTTGTATGATAGGCTCAAAGGGAATCAAAATGTCATCAAGACATTCCAAACTGATTTTATTGCATTAAAAAACATTTCTGTTTTTAATTCTTCTTCTATGACAGTTTTTTTTTTCACTAAGTGCTTGATACAAACACAGGTAATGTGTGAAAAATAAATAAAAGTGGATAGACATAGAATCTGTGTGTTAGAGCTAACATACACTCTTAAATATTTATTTCCCTTCATTTTTTCGAACAAAAGTCTTAAATTGTTTTATAATTTCAAGCCAACCTAATGTGTTCTTCAAAAACTGCATTTTTCTAGGTTGGTTTTCTGTATTTTCATTTGGCAATATACAGTATATTGCCAATTGTCTGTATTTTCTGCTATCATGCAGGCCTTACAGATCTACACTGGGGTGAGTTTTTATGCCTTAGCACCAGTGATAGCCCCAGTTGGAGGCATTATGTTTTCAGGGTGACTGTCAGTTTATCTATCGGTCCATGCAGGCCTTTCTTGTGAACTCAATATCTCAAGAACACTTTGAGGGATCTTCAAACTTTGCAAAAATAAACTCTCTGACTCAAGGATGAACTGTTTGAATTTCAGAGTTCAAAAGGTCACTGGGCCTCAGCGCCTCCCTGGCTTGTAAGATTTCTGCAACTGGCACTACAACAAAGCCACCTCAGCAGCATCTCCTCTCCTGTGTGTCCCTGGCCTCTCTTGGAGTGTCTGTTAGTGTGTATGTGTTTCTTCCTCCAGACTGATTCCTTGCACCTTGGCTGCTGCTGCAGGTGAAGCTGATTGACGTGCAGCTGCAATTAAACAACCAGCCAATCAGTGGGCGGCAGCAATCAGCTCAACACATTTAAAAGCCTGGGTTGACAACATTTGGAGCACAGGTTCAATTTGTGTTTCAGCTCGCCACCGTCGCCTCCATCTTGTGTTAGAATTCTGTTTACTGCCCTCAAAACTCATCTTGTGTTTATGTATATTTAGGCACTTGTTTCAACTGACAGTGACACACAGGACAACATGCAACAACCCTCCACGGTACTTTCACTCACCATTATTAGTTGTATAATTAGTCTGCTTTAACTGGTATAAACATACTTTAAACATAGACGTAGACTCGTTGATGTCACCCACTGGTTTTTGAAGTAAAGTTTTGAAGCAAATCAAAGGCAGTACAATGTTGTAAATCAATGTTGTGCCTGAGCATATTAAAGAGTGTGTTCATTGAGGGCGCTCATATTTTTGGTGAACTTGGAAAGAGTTAATTTTTCTGCTGTGTATGTATTCTATCCTTCAGTTCATTCATTATTAGTTTGTCTCTGTCATGAGACTGCCTGCGTTTTCACACAATGCTTTTGTTCTGTAAATGTTTCCGGGACAGCTCTTCACTCAATAAAGTGACTTGCAAAGTTGCTCCGGCTTAACCTTTCTTTTATGTTTAGTGTAGCTATTCTAAAGATCTCAGATTATGAATGATGTTAGCTCACCTTGGGATGTGCGGTCTCTATAATGTAGGAAATCCTTTGCTGAGAAAAATTATTCTGGTTCTATTGTGTTATATAGAGCTGGGGGGAGGCCGTCCAATGGCCATAATTACCATATATGGTTCCTTGCCCCATAAAGTTTGAAGATTTGTGAACTGAGCTTTAAGCTAGCTAAGAATAAGCTTGAACAATGTTGTTATACACGCTGTTTCAGACTCTCAGTCTTGTAACTGAAAAAGTCATAGCTGAAGTAGGCCTTATGCTCCTGTAAAATGGCTACAATACTCCTAGCTGTCAGTTTAACTCAGTAGTACCCCTTACTATGCAGAATTCTAAGCCTTTTATAAATATAAAACACACGATCTGTTTTATAAATGGTAACCCATTGCAGTGCAGTACTGTGACGTGTTTCTGTAAATGTACTCTCTATGTCATTGCAAATGAGAGCATGCTCTTAATGGCATCTCAAGATGAACTAAGGGTTGAATGAATGAACAATAAATATCTTTCCACTGTTTTTTGGGACTTCTGCGGTCAGGCTCAGATGAACACTCAAGGAACTTTGGTTTCTTTAACCTTGCCTTTATTTTTAACACCAGAGATTGCTATTTGGCTATTACTGAGTATTTTGCAACAATTTTCTTAAATTTGGGTAAGACCAAGTTGCCTGAAACTTTTTGACAGAAGACTTAAAGTTTGTTGCAGCAGTAAGTCTCCGCCTATTCCTTTGACTGGTTCTTGTAACATCTCTTCAGAGATGTAAACTGTTTCACACATGCTATGGTCCAAACTACAGATTTGAACCGACTTTCTCCTATAAAGTGTATCACAGTCATTGTTAATAATAGAGAATAAGCATGTGTGGTGTTTGTGGGTAAGTTGCATGTGTCTGCTCTGATTACTGGATGGGTAATTCTGCACTTCTGTGTGTAAGACCTTCAGCTCTGTTCTATAATTAACTTTTGCCTGCACCCATCAGGTTCCATTCGTACACTTGATGTGTCCACAGTGACTGTTACATGCAGCCAGCTTGCCATTCAGTATGTATTAAGCTGTCAGAGTGGGCTGCTCTCCCAAGCCGCCTGTCTTCGCTGAACAACCCAGCCTATTAACTCCTATTGACTGTGACACACATGTCCCTCCAAAATGAGCGGTTCCGTATTGATTTTTCCTGAGAGCTGCTCACTTCCCCCTTTCATGCCGCCAAGGGTGAGATCTTTATCCTGACTGATTGTATATGTTCATCGTATCACAGCGCTGTTGTGCAATTGCCATTTCAGATCCCCCCTCCTCCTGTGTATCCTGTATGCAGCCAGGTCTCAATGAGACAATTAAGAGGCCTGACTCCCCCCGGTCCCCCTGAAACACTGCGGCCAGAGCTCTCTCTCTGCACATAGACTCCCTCCAGCACACAACATAAGACATAAGACATGACAGCTAGCTCCTCACCCCCCACAACACACTAACACACGGCGTCCCAATCAATAGACCTGAATAGAAGGGTGCCATATCCTCTCAGCGACGCCCTTTCTAACCGCTCCAGCCAAAATGAAGTCTGACAGCCCGTATCGACATCATATCAAGCTACGCCATTGAGAGAAAAATGATTATCTGCAGGTGAAATCAGTTATTGACATGTTGTGGAATAGCTTCCCCTCCCCAAGGGATTTATTGATACAGTTTATGGTATATAAATATTTATCTAATATGTGTCTGAAATAGATTTGTCTCGTTGAGGTATACAGTGTTTGTGTCTGGTGGGGTCTATGGAGGGCTATCAATGTGCGCTCTCTCTCCACCACTCAACCATGACTGTGCTTTACCTTCTTGTTGGATTCTGTTTTTACAGGCAGCATGAAAATTGCTTTGGCTGTTGTGACACCGTCTTGAAGTCAATGGTAAAACATGTTGTAATTACATTTTATTGCCTCTCACTCTGGAAAATCAAAATGGCCTTACAGCAGCCATCATATTGTAAATGCATGTAGACGTGTTGCATGTCACAGTATCAATGGAGGACGTACCCTCATATTTTACACAATTAATACTAGATAAAGTATCAATGAGATGTTACCACAGTAAATAAACGTAACACATTAACAAGGAAATGTTTATTCCCCTTAAAAATGTAGCCACATTTGTGGCATGATCAGCAGACCTGAGTATGTGGGTTGCGACCATGAAAAAATCACATCTTTTCCACCAATGCAAAACTGCTCATTCAGCCATTGACTCTTGTTTGGTGGATTGACTCAACTCCCAAATTTTGGAGATAGTCTCTGATAAACTCCGCCCTGTGGGCAAGCATCGCCATCTTGGAGGATAGAGTTCGGTGGGATTGCCACTGGTTGCAGAATCTCAACTTGACTCCTACAGTGATGAGCCTAATTTTCCTAGTGAGGATGATGCCGCCCCACAGCATCGCACTGCCTCCACCAACAAAATATTACTCAATAGAAGTAGCAATCAGCATAGCATTTTCAACGTCTTCTCCACACTTTCTGTAGGCAGAATCTGAACTCATTGCTGAACATAACATTCCCCCACATGTTCACGTCCCAGTGCACGTGTTGTTGACACCAAATGGGCCTGGCGGTTGGTGCTAAGTGTATATGATACAGTACAACAAGGTGAAGGGCAGTCATGGCAGGCCTCCTAGCAGCCCTATGAGACTGAAGATTAGCTGCATGCAGTCTGTTCTGGATTGCTGTAGGCTGTATCATCCTACAAGTCTTGACTGCAAATCTGTAGGAGACAACCTACTGTTCTTAAGTGCTGACAGGGTGAGGAAACTGTCTTCTTGGGGAGTTGTCTTTTTGGGACTCCCACTTTGCGGCCTGTCTCTGACATCCCCTGTTACATGGAACTCGGCCTTCAGTTTGGAGATGGCACTAGGGCTCAATCCAAATAATGGCACTACTTGGTTTTGCAGATCACCAGCTTGAAGTTGCCCTATCAAGTTCAGTCAAACGGGACTTTCTTGGAGCAGACACCTTGTCAGTACTACTGTAGTAGTGCCCATGCTCACAGGTGCTGACAGTCAGGAGTCAATCAGGCATTTTGTTTGTCCCTCACTTTTTCTCCCTTCTCATTTCTTGACAAAAGGAAACCAAAATGCTTCCACACGTCAGATTTTAAACTCGTTGGAGCCTCCACAATCTCAAAAACTTGATACTCGGTTCTCCCTTGCCCATTGTACCATCCACTATTTTTGCGCTGTTAGATAAAGCCAGCAAGTGGAGCGCAAAGGGTGATGGGTGTGCAAGAGCCGATGGTAACTGTTCCTGCTTCCCTTTACTCTGCTCCAGAAAAAAAAATGACACCTTTTGCCCTGAGGACCTATCGCCGTATCCACAATGGTAATGAGACGCTTCTGTCACCGTAATAGCACAAAATTAATGATACCGTTATGTTCTCTCCCTCATCATCATTCTATCATTTGTAGTAACCACTTCTGATTAGTCTCTGAAACTCCTCTCAAGTGTCTGTGAACTTAATACTTAATATATTTCAGTACTTGTTTGAGGTTCCTTCAGTTGAAATGTTGCCAGAACATGTGTTAAAAATTGCATATCACTGATCTTACCCAGAGACTTGTAAAACTTTCCCACTGCCGATATTTTCCTTCACATGAGACCATGAAACAAATCAGAGTTTGTCCAATAGGTGAGAAGCTTCTTCTTATACACTTGCTTACCAGCATTTGATTGATGTAAAACGACAGATACACATCAGCAACTCAAACAGATGGATGTTGCATGGATTGCAGATGGGTTGATGTTTGTCAGCAGTCCTGATACTGATGCATGTGTGCACCTTTCTTTTACATTGTTGAGAAAAACTTGCTATTTTTGTCGAAACAAAATCCAGCATGTTTAATACTGATGCAATTGCACATTCAAACTGTTTCGTGTTAAAAGCACCAATCTCCATTGGTCATGAAAATGCTTCAATAGCACTTAAACATGCTCTATAAGGGCTGGAAGCTAAATCTGCAAAGTGGCACTTGAAGTAAACAACTAAACCAAACTGCTTTGGTATTTGGTCCATTATACTTTTGAGTGTTTGTTGATCTTGTGTGGGTGGAATGGTGAAAAATGTGTTTTATTAGTTCATGTATTATTCACCTGCTTTCAGAGCGATATTTTACTGCTTTGAATTTTTGCGCCTTTATTTCAGTAGGAAAAAAGTGATCACTCTTTTCTTGTAAAACAGCTTTCAACTAGAGGTGTTTACCGACTAAAAACACCCGTTGACACCTTGCTGGTGGTTTCTCTAGCAGTGATATAAAGGAAACTTGTGGAAGTATCTTGTTTTTGATATTCCGTGTCATCAAAATGAGAAGCCACACTTCCAACCAAACAGCTCTGTCTTCAGATTGTCCATCAGCTCCTTCTCGCCGGTATTATGTTGTCTTGTACAGCAAATGTTCTATTGATCTTCCTCCTCTTGTAACTGCTGAACTTGAGGTGACCTGCTGTGGATGTTTAGAGGAGTTGTCCTTGGTGTTTAAATCATGCAGCCTGAGCTTTGCTAGCTAATTCCCTTTCTTGGTGGCATCAAACATCTTTTCTGAATAAATTTTGCAGGTATTGGTTGCAGGGTCAGTACTTTGGATGGGAATAGAAACTAAAAAGCAAGAAAAATTTTATATTTTCTTCCCTGCTCAGGTTGCTTTAGGAAATTCGAGGCAGTGTTGTTGTATGTTATTGATTTTTGCAGACAGGCACATGGCACACTGACTTTTTCGCCTCTGTGATGCACGGCTGCGGCCTCGTGAAGATGACAGGCAGTCTCAGGTCAAATACCTCCGTCTCCCATCCTCTGCTGTGTCTCTATTACAGTCTGCCGGCTCTCTGTCTGACTTATTGACCAGCTCTCATGCTCGTTACTCAACAGAGGAGTAGTTTGCTGTGATTGATACCATGACTACTCTAAGACCCCCCTCCTTCCTCTCTCGTCTCCAAATCCTATCTGTGGTTTTAGAGCCGTGAGTGGGTTTCATTAATGGTCTCTCCTGTTTATGACACCATAATTAGAGTTGAGGAAAGGCACCTAACACCCAGCGGTTCCACCATACTGAGAAAGTCAATAATGCAAGCCCAACAACTTCTCACACAATTGAGCTCCGTGGAAAATCCATACATTCTGCAGCTCTGTGTCTTTATGGTGCTGTTTGAGAAGAAGCCACCTGATTTGTTACTGTTTTGCCTTCCACTTTTAACTAATCCCACAGAATTGATTATTAACACTGGTAATATCATTTAGCTTCCAGCAGCCTCCACAGAATATCTGCTGTGTGGGATGTAGTCGGCGTGTGGAGCGGCGTTCAACGTAGTGAGCTGTGCCGAGCCTCGTGGCCATTTAAATGCTGTATAATTTGTTACGTGCTCCACCTCATGTACATGCAGCGACTCCTGTAAAAACCCAACCAGGCTGACCACTACGCCTGGGTTATTTGTGTGGCGCAGGTCATGGGGGGATAATACATCAGATTGCTTTTCCAGAAAATAATTCCACAATGTGGTCTGTTGGGCTTTTCTCTGTGTATCTGTCAGCAGGGATTGTGTGCAGTTACACCAAACAGTTTGAATACACACAAATACAGCCTTTTTTTTTTTTACTCACACATCCTTCTTTTTAATTAAAACAACAACAAAAACTGCTGAGGGAGTTCTGGCGCTTGCAAAAGAATATGTACCATTGTAGGCTGCACATTAGATGAAAAAAAATTATGTCTTTATTTTACAAGCTTGTTTTCAACTGGAAATATGATTAATTTTAGCTTAAGCTTAGTCATTTAGAAACAGCAGTACCACTTTGCAAATAAGTTTCTAGTCTGTCTCTTTTACAAATCAGTGTGAGTCAACAACATTTAGGGCTTTAGTTTGAAACAGAATAGTCTATCACGTCTTTAAATGCTAAGTAGAAAATGTTTCTTTACCTTAAGGATGGACCAGAGATGATTTTTTACCTCCGCCAAGGAGGTTATGTGATCGGTAGGGTTTGTTCGTTTCTTTGTTCGTTCGTTTGTTAGCAACATAACTCAAAAAGTCATGGACGGAAATGGCATAAGGAAGAATTGATTAGATTTTGGGACTGATCCAGATCACCGTCTGGATCCAGGAATTTTTTAAAGGATCCTTTAAAAAAGGATAGGGCGAGATAGGAGATAGGAGATAGGGCTACCAGGGACACCAGGAGATGGCGGACATGAGTAACTTCAATCCCATCAGCATTTTGGGTGTGTTTCTATTCAAAGTTTTGGAGTTTATAGACTTTGAAAGACGCCCAGTTGAGGACACGAGTTGGAACGTAACAGAGAGAAAGACAGCAAACTATAGTGAGAATACTCACAATGCTGGGAGGAATAGAGGAATATTCACCCATTGCCATGACTTTCAGTTGTCCGGTGAGACAATGGGTGCTTCCGCCATGACCGTCCACCCGTAGCGAAGCCAATGCTTTGCCTCACTGTGTCTTCACCCCACCAGGGAGGGAGTAATCGGCAAATTAGATTTTGGGAGTGATCCGGATCACCGTCTGGAGCCAGGAATGTTTTTAAAGGATTCTTCATTATTGGGAGATATGGCTAATGGCGGAGGTCTGCACTCTCTGAGTGCTTTTCTAGTTTAATGATGGCATCATGTCAGACTATGCAGCAAAAACCTTGTTCTGTCTCTGCCAAGATTTCGGAATGTTAATTTATTCCCATTTATTCTGTAGAGCATTTATGAGGTCCATCATTGGTGTTGGAAAAGAGAAGGCCTGGCTTGCATCTCCATTCCAGTTCATCTCAAAGGTGCGCGATGGATTTGAGGTCAGGGCTCTGACGGGCCAGTCAAGTCCTTCCACACCGATCCATATCATCATAGTCCTTGCTCTGTGCACTGGGGCACCGTCATGTTGGAATAGAAAAGAGTCTTCCCTAAACTGTTGCCTCAAAGTTGGAAGCAAAGCATTGTCCAAAATGTCTTGGAATGCTGAAGCATTAAGATTAGCCTTCACTGGAGATAAAGGGCCTAGTCGAAACCCTGAACAATAACCCCATACCATTATCCCTTCTTCACCAAACTTCTAGCCAAAGCAATTGTATAATGGCCACTGGGTTGGTTAAGCAGATTCCTTGGGTGGCCATGCCTAAGTTTAAGTCCAGTTTGTGGCTCCTTTCCTGCATGTCATTCCCCACTTTCTCATCCCTGTTTTTAAACTTTTCTATGATCCTTTTCCATCAGTAAAGGCATAAAAAAATAGATAAATAAATCTTGAAAAAAATCAGGCTAAATTTGTGCAGTCTGATCAACTGGCGCTCACAGTTGATGAAGTGGGCCCTTTGTTTCCTTGCTTATTTGTGCTGTACATTATGAAATAGTGTTTATCAACAGCAACCAAAAATCTCATTGTGCTTTTTTTAACAGTCAAAAGTCTCAGTTATGAAAAGTCTTCAATGTGAAATATTAAAAATCCTGTTTCCGCTTAATCTTATCACTAACTCCTACCACATAGCCGTGGTTACAGGCAGTGGTGATTTCGTTGACTAAAACTATGACTAAAACCTACCAAGGACTAAACTCCATAGGGAACTGCATAACATGAACCATGGCGACTATAGACATGTCAATACACGACTTTTGTCATTTTTGAAAAGAAAACAACTCACTGCTGTTTTTTGTTCTTCTTTTAACAGAGAAATGTTGTCAAGTTCTGATAAAACTGGCACTGTAGCAGCATCCTTGCTAATCTCTTCTGCCATAATTACACCGGTCTCTTATTGCTGCTTGCTTATGTGACAACTCCACCATGCCAGAAAGTACTGCCCCTTGTCGCTGATTGGTCCTGTCACTTTCTAACCAGGTCCAAACAGTTCAAACGGGAGCTTTGCAAGATGAATTCACTGGTGAGAAACACGGAAACGGGCATATCCATCTGCTTTGCGAGGTTACACTGCAGGTAAATCTGTCAAAAATGATGCATCTGCATCTCTTTTGCCTCTTAGCAGTAGAAAGCATTGACCCCAGGTTTGGCAGGGTGCATAGAACTCACTACCATGATTTGGTATAAGATTTAGGCAAGAAAATAAATGCTTGGACTAAGAATAAAGACTCAAATGTGAGGACTTTTTATGGGCTTAAACTAGACTAAAATGTTTTGGAGTTTTCGTGACTAAAATGTAACTAAAACTAATAATAATACTAAAATCAAAAATAGCTGTCGAAATTAACACTGGTTTCAAGCACTTTAAAGAAATCTCACATGAAGGCATTAACTTTATTTCAGTCTGATTCATCACCTGCTTAAAACTCATCACAGGAGCCCTAAAGTCAAGGCAGCTTATTTTGTGGTTCACAGTTCAAAATATGAAAGGCGACACAAAATCTGATTTAAACCAAAATCACCCTAGGTAGGAATTTAAATAAGATTCTGTCCTTGGCATTGTGGAGCTTGCAGTAGCATCTGTAACAGAGCTCCTTGCTGTCAGCAGGGCCACGACTGTCATCTGATGGGTGCTTTAGAAAGCACCATGAATAGTTGATGTCAGAGCATTCACTGTGGCCCAGACTTGAATGTAAATAAGATGCAGGTGCCTGAGACACTGTTTCACGGGTCAGGATCACTTCAGATTCGTTTCACGTGGCCTTACCATTTGCACATCTCTTGTAGGATCCAGAGAAACATGTTTAGGCCACGTTAGCAGTCAGGAAAAAAAAACCCTCAGCCTTCTGACTCATTTAAAGGCAGGGAAATTGTCTGCACCAATGACTGTGCATTAATATCTCTGTCTCCTTCCTTTCAAATAAATTGTATAAATATTGCACCACTGATGTAGTTTTTGGGAGTTAAGATATGCTCAGTTTAGACTGGCTGAGCTGTTGACAGTGTTGTACTAAAAGAAAGCTCAACAATCAGTCCACAGATTGAAACGGACCAGTTCATCCTTACTATTTAAAATTTTGAATTAAATTCATGGATCATAAACTGATCCAGTTCACATGCCATTTGCTTTATTTTTTGGAGGCATTGACTCTCTTTGTTTTGTTAGAAGGGGATACATTTTTGTTGCACCAAAGCTAAGGCCACAAACTAAAAACTGTAAAACTCTATTTGCTTTATAAATATCTTAAACATCAAATCTATACAGAAAAGTGTAAAGAGCCGTCTGCACATCATTTACAGCTGCAAAATCTATAAAAAATATAGTAAATTATGTAACAATCTGCCAGCGTGATTTATCCTATGTTTTTTTTTTGTAAAGAAAGTTTAGCATGTAACCCGAGAGACAAAGAACTACTCTACAAGTATCTTCGGTAACTAAAGGACTGCCCTAGAAACAAATTCAGAATAAAAGCACTGGGTAAAAACATTGGTCAAGTCTCATCACCAAAAACAGACCAGGCTCTTACAAATACTGGAAGTGTTAATGCATCTGACATTCAGGTCTGGGATGTACAGACAGAAAGGGGTCTGCAAATCAGCTTCAGCGCACAGTCTTTGTCACCTCTTGGTAACGGTTGAAGCTTGAACGTTTTTTCACCCTCTTCAGAATGATCTTCACTCACTTTGACTTTCACTGTCATTTATGACATTGCATCTGCTTTTTCAAATAACTATATTTAAAAAAAACTGCTCAGAAAAATGAACATTTGGATAGAATTGATATAAATAAACAAAATGATAACAAACTCTAACAAAAGAATATGTTGTCCACATACCATACCAGTCACCATCATTGGGGCGACATAAATGCAGTGTTGACTGAGGAAAAAATGAAGTCTTCGCAAGCTAAACTTTCAAAGGGGAAAAATGTTGTGAATGAAATTACTTTCCACTGTCAGACAATTCTTACTAAAACTGGACTTCCTGCATTGAATCGAAAAGTTTAAAAATCCACTTGAAGTCCTCAGTTAGCTTGCACCTATCAGAGGTTGTACTCAGACACCTCACGGCTCTTGTTAGCTACCCTGGCAAAGCAGATTGATTTGCCAGGCTGTCATCAGGCAAATTCATCTTAAGAAGCTCCAATCCACAAGGTTTTTGCCAAAATGAAAAGGTTCTGACCAATCAGCATCATTTGAGGTGAAGGAGGCGATAGCTACAGGCTGAGTTAAATTCTATGGTTAGCTGTTAGCAATGGCTGCCCCCAGAAAGCGATTAGCTCGGATGTAGCTATAGTATAGCGGCAGTTTTATCAAGAATTTACTACATTTCTTTATCAAAACAAGAGCAAAGAGCCACACTGAAAGCGTCTCTCAACAGAGAAGATGTTTTTGCATGTCTCCTGATAAGCTTCGAAATGAATTTTAGCCGCCAACACGCTTGGCCATTGGAGCACTTCGGTAGCGCTCACCTGTACAGCTAAGGTTTAGCCCTGGTGCTGCGCATGTCTGTTATCTCAGTTTTTCTTGTCACTCTGGTTGGCTTGTCATGTGATGATGACAGAACATTCATCCAATCAACTTCCAAGATTTTTTTGAAATAAACCTGCCCTTCCCAAACACTTTGTATGGGAGGTTTCCCAGATAAATGTGATATTTCCATTTCATACCTATATGAAACAGTCTATCTGGCATGTCAGGTTAATTGTTAGAATGCTAACAAGCTTAAAATGACAATGCTAAGGTAGAGAAGATGATGTTCTCCTTCATTGTTTGGATTTGCACTCCAGCATTTGCTAACTGAATCTTTAACAGTAAGTACTGCAGAAGTTTATAGGGATATCTTTTATTTGCAGGTATGATTGTAAGTTGACATGTCAGTGCTTTAGTGTAAAGGTACAGGCATAGATATATGTTCAAACCAGCTGGTGAAAAAACACTACTGAAAATACCTCTTCATTAAAAATGCTAATAACAAGAGTAAACACTCTTCTTAGTTTTAGCCTATATTCAGGTAGCTTTATGCAGCAGTGTTAATGAGGCCACAGGAAAAACATGTTGAGATGACAGCAGTCTAATGACTTTTGTGACAGTATACAGGCTCTGGTGTAATCACAACTAAATGTCAGACACCATAAGGCGTAGTGCATAATGGCTCCAGATTGATAACTAACTCTTTCTTTAATTAAGCAATGCAGTTTTTGCTTAAAAGGTATTGATTGTAGTTTAAAGGCAGGGCCAGGCATGAAACTGAAAAAGTAAAGAGACAGGCCTGGAGTCATGACAGACTGAAGGGGGGGATATGCTCTGAGAAATGGAAAGGAAAGAGTAGCTGGTTATTGACATTGTTACAGAAGAAGAGTTAAATTAGCAGTGTAGCTGCCAGGGTCGATGTAGAGTATATAAACTTTTTTAAATTACCCTTGCTTTAGGTAATAAATCCTGCTTACTACACATTAACAGATGGCACATGAGTTAAAATGTGAAGTGAAAACAAACGCATAAATGCCTCATCTTAAAGATTTAATCACCAGTGCAATATGTCTGCACCATTGTGTGGGTGCTTTGGCTTCACTTACGTACAACAGGAGACAGGTTGTGCTGCCCTTAATTAAACACCATCCACGGTTAAAATAGTTGTACAACTCTGGTCCAGATGTTGGCTATTAATCAAAGCAGTCATTCAGAGACCTATGAGGCATTTTTTCTAGTAACCAAATCCCCCAGAGAGAGGTGTGTCACTCACTTTACCAGGCAGGAGATGAACCTATGCAGGTAGCAGGACAGTAGATGGTTATATATCATGAATAAACTAGTCCTCTGGGAGTAGAGTGAGGGGCTTACCTGGAGCCAAGAGGAATGCCTGTATGGGACGTTTCCCCCCTTGAGACCCCACACCCTCTGGCTGGCCTTCTGGGGCTATTAAATGTTATCTGCCCGGGCTGCAACATGTGCTTCTGTAAATGTAAACCAAACATGGCTCATATCGGTTCTCCCTTGACTGGAAACCTTACCTCAGTGACTGAATGAACCGGTATCATAATTAAATCATCAGTGCGTCGCTTTTACCCAGCCTGCAACCCTAACCACAGCAGGAGAGGGGTAAGAGGAGTGTACCTCTGTGGAGCCGATGATGACAGTGAATTTTCTAAGAGCTGGTGGGGCAGCAGACACCCACCTAACACCCACTTAGCTCTTATCTGGTTATCTGTGCTATCACTCTCTTACTTACTCCTACATTACCCTTACTTACCACACTTCTTTAAAGCTTTTTTTATTACCTTTGAGAGTGAGGGAGCAGTTATAGTTATTAACCTGCAGACTATCTTCACATTCTTAAGCCGTCATGTTGGCATCAGAGAGTGAATGATCCGAAATCCCCAGCCTCCCAGTGCTGTTCCTGTCTCTTCTATGTTACACTAATGTCGAGTGGCTTGTTGCACTGCATGTGTAATGACTGTGGACCAAGCAGAGCTTATCCTGTTGAACAGAGGATATTAAGGTGGATAGTTACAAAGGCCAGACTTTAATTTGACCTCTGCTTGCCCTCTTTCTCCAGTGAGGTGGCTCTGAGAAGCATGCCGGTGGTTTGGGCAGTTGGTGATGAATGACTGTATTTGGTGGGCAGATTGTTACAGTTCCACACTAATTGAGGGGTCAACACAAAGAGCAAACGTGGTAATTGAGTCACTTGACTGAAGCTAGAGAGCTCAGCACGGCTCTTTTGACCCTGTAGTCTGCCCTGGAGTCAACAACAGAGAACTATCCCGCTTCTGCTTTCACTGAAGCATCCAGAACATAGAAATCTCATATTTACAGGGATAAAACAGCTAAACCGTTAATGAAAGCAAAGATGCATCATTTATCTTAATCCGTGAGTGTCAAACTTGGTAACATTGGTGTATCCAGCACTCAGCATTAAACAATTTGGATGTTTTACCCTTTTATTGATTTTAGAAGTCAGTCTTTTTGGACCAAAAACTTTACAAAAAAATGTAATGTCAAAGTGAAAACCAATTTATACAAAGTAACATCATTGAATAAAAATACAGAAGGTCAAATAAGTGTCTCTATTAGACTGGGGTCAGGGCTTTGACTTATCCACACCAGAACATTCACCTTGTTGTCTTTAAACCATTTCTGTGTAGCTTTCACTGGATGTTTTGGGTCATTGTCTCACTAGAAAATAAATTTTCTCCCAAGCTGCAGTTCTCTTGAATACTGAATTCGACTGTCCTCCTGTATTTTGCCGCATTCATTTTACCCTCTCTCCTTACAAGCCTTCCATGGCCAGCTGCCAGGAAGCATCTCCACAGCATGATGCTGCCACCACCCTGCTTGGAGTCCCATCTCAGCTGTTGAAGCTTGTAACTCATTCAGGGTAGCCATAGGTGTCTTGGTGGACTCTCTTACTAGTCTCTTTCTTGCACGGTCACTCAGTTTGTGAGGATTGCCAGAACTAGGCAGATTTACACATGTGCTATATTCCTTTCATTTTTTAATAATGAATTTAACTAAACTCCGCAGGATGTTGAGTGTTTGAAAATGTTTTTGCATCCATCCCCCGACTAGTACTTTTCAATAATCTTTTCTTTGAGTTGCTTAGAATGTTCTTTTGTCTTCATGGTGTACTGGTAGCCATGAATACTGGTTAACCAGTGACTGGACCTTCCAGACTCAGGTGTCTTTATACTACAATCACTTGACACACATTCACTGCTCTCAGGTGATCCCCATTTCACTAACTGTGGGAGTACCAGCCCCAGTTGGCTGGACCTCTGTTGAATTACTGTAAGTCAGTCACTTTTAAAGGGTGTGAATATTTATGCAATCACTTATTTTACCTTAAATGTGTTGTTTAATTGACATCACTTTGTAGCAATCGATTTTCACTGTGACGTTATTTATTTATTTATTTTTTATCAAAAAAGTAAAATTATATTGACCATGATTGATTTATTAAATCGATTAAATGTTTTTTGTCTTGTTGCTATGATTGGCCTGGATTGAATTTGACAGACAGAACATTCGTCCAGTCCAATAATTTTTCTTAAAGGTTTTGCCCTTCCACAAACACTATGTATGGGCTGTTTACCTGATGGATGTGAAATATATCTCATACAATGGACATGTGAAACAGTCTGTGGTGTGTCTGATCACTAGCAGTAGTTGAACCTCCAATCATCGTGACTAGGAGAGCTGCCTCTGAACCCTGGGTGCTAGCTCTACTGACTGATCTAAACCAGCTTACAATGCAATGCATTTTTTAAAACAAAAATTAGATTCAGATTTTTTCCTGAATGTGCTTTAAAACCAATGATTTAACCTGCAGAGTTGTATCATTCAGTGTTTGTATTAGTATTGAGTATCATTTAAGAGTGGTATATTGCGTGCTACACCAAGCAGTGGTTGCCATCTTCCAGTGAAATATTTTGGGTGGCCATTATAACACTGTTACTCTTCCAAGGTATCCTCCTTTGTTCTGGAGACATAGCTATATGTTGTTGGATAGACTTTAATGGATCTGTTGGCCTTTGCATCTGTATTGCTTCTGAAACCTGGACCTAGCTGAGACTTGGGCAGAACACCATCCATTTACACCTAATGGCCATTGCCTTTGAATGCAGTGAGTTGTGAACAACAGTGTTTGTGTGAGTGCGAGCGTGCATCTTTGTCTGCGTGTGTGTTTGTGTGAAAAGCTGCAAGGACAAATGCATTCTGCATTTAATGAGTGTGGGCCAAAGGGAACGTGGGTAGTTAAAGCTGAGAGTTGGCGAGACTATTTTGTCCCTTGTTACCTGACTCTTCTGTTGCACCTTTAAACTGCAACATGCCACTAAACTCATGTGATGGTCTCGCAGGGCGGATGTAGAGGCTGCAGCCCCGCGTGAACGGGATTGATGGAGCGCATTAAACTCTGAGCTTCATCCTGCTTAAATGCTTTTACACTCTAAATCTTTTCTGCCATATCACGGTGGGAAGACCTCAGACATGAGATTGTCTTGTTGTAATTTAGACTGTGTGTTTGGATGATGTGTGGGTTAAGAATTGTGTGTCTGTTTATTTTACTGAATGCAAAGATGAGATTTCTTTGTTTACTCTGCAAAGCTCCCAAAGGTCTTTTTAAACATCCACCATCCTCCACTCCCCCTCCTCACTCTTGACTAAGATGTGATTGTTTTAATGCACAAAAATGTGGATGTATTAATTACCATTTGCACAAACAAGACAGCAGCTTCATTGATATGCTGCCGCTGATAAGGCACGAGCTTGGCAGTGAGACAAAGGCTGAGGCCGCCAGGGGCTCGCCTGCACAGGGGACATGGAGCCGTCCTGCCTCTGTCAATGCAGACAACCAACAAAAGCGGCCTGTCATTCACCACACACTAGCGTTTTTAATTAATTTTCACTCAGCTCTCCTCGGAGTGCGTGTGCGGTGATTTGACCCCCAGATCTGCTCATGAATGTAGCTTTCTCCTCGGCCCGGGCTGTCAGGAGGTCAGCAGAGCTGACTCCCTGAGCAGGGGCCCTTTTTTTTTTACACTGCTGGACTCTGGAGACTGCAACCATTGTCCAAACCAGAAGAGAGCATGTGTGTGAGAACTGTTGTGTGATAGAGGTCAGCAAGGGAAGTGGCAGTTCAGTCAGACTTGTAATAGCATGCTAAACATGAAAAACAGTATTGATTCTTTGTGTAGTGTTAAGTAGAAGGTGACCCTCTTTTTCAGCAGGTACTAATTGTGCCTATTTTGGCTGGCTATTCAAAAAAATAAAGATAAGTTACCCTCTCCAAAATGTACATCACAGGGGGAGACTCAGGAGACAAGGAATGACAAAATACATCCAAGATGCTGGCTGAAGGAACAGAAGCTTTGTTTACATGTGAAAAATTCCTCAATTTAATGATGATCATTCTGGTTAGATATTCCAAAATTCTGTTTACATGAACACTAAACAAAGTGATCAGGTTATGACATGCAATATACATTCAATGAGTATTTAATCAAAATAAATGTATTAAGATATGGAAGGAGCTGTTTCACCAATCTGTCAGAAATAGCAGAAGACAACGCTATTCCTTCCTGTTATCATAAAGGAAAAATCTGCTCTAAACTTGCAATAAATTAAGCTTTGTTCAGTAGCAGCATGACACTAATATTAATGAAATACAATGAGTCGTGCATGTGTTTCTGTTAATGGGCATGTGCTAAAAAAAGTTTTATAAAGTGAGATCCAGTTTAATCAGAACTAATGTCCTGCTGTGTGTTTATTCCTCCATTATAATTCTCTTTTTGGGGGGGTTGGGTGTCACATTAGCATCACTCTGCCTGCAAGAAACACCGCTATGTCTGCATGCCTTCTTCACTTTGTCCCCTCGCTGTGTGATAGAGGTTTAAAGACGAGGTCAGACTTCATGTTTTAAGCACAATTATGGCCCGAGAATCTGTTGTTTTCATCTCGTACAGGTACATTTAAAAAAAAATTAGAATACCATGAAAAAGTTCAATATTTTTTGTCACTCATTTCAGAAAGTGAAACCCATATATTATATAGACTCATTACACATGGAGTGTAATTTTTCAAACCTTTATTTCTTGAAATGTTGATGATTATGGCTTACAAATTCAGTGTCTCAAAAAAATAGAATATTACATAAGATCAATTTAAAAAAGGATATTTTAAACAGAAATGTCAGGCTTCTGAAAATTATGTTCCTTTCCATGCACTCAATACTTGGTTGGGCCTCCTTTTGCATGAATTACTGCATCAATGCAGCATGGCATGGAGGCGATCAGCCTGTGGCACTGCTCAGGTGTAATGGAAGCCCAGATTTCTTTAATAGTGGCCTTTAGGTCATCTGCATTGTTGGGTCTGGTATCTCTCACCTTCCTTTTGACAATACCCCATAGGTTCTCTAGGGGCTTCAGGTCACGTGAGTTTGCTAGCCAATCAAGCACAGTAACACCATGAACCACCTTTTGGTACCTTTGGCAGTGTGGGCAGGTGCCAAGTCCCACTGGAAAATGAAATCAGCATCTCCATAAAGCTTGTCAGCAGAAGGAAGCATGGAGTGCTCTAAAATGTCCTGGTAGATGGCTGCGTTGACTGTTGACTTCAGAAAACACAGTGGACCAACACCAGCAGATGCCATGGCAGCCCAAATCATCACTGACTGTGGAAACTTCACACTGGACTTCAAGCAACAGGATTCTGTGACTCATCCTCCAGACTCTGGGACCTTGATTTCCAAATGACATGCAAAATTTACTTTCATCTGAAAAGAGGACTTTGGACCACTGAGCAACAGTCCAGGTCTTTTTCTCTACAGCCCAGGTAAGACGCTTCTGACGTTGTCTCTGGTTCAGGAGTGGCAGAAGTGCAAAAAGCTGCAGTTCTTGGAGTGTCCACTAGAGGCAGGCTGCAGAAGCACCATAAATCACTTACACGCCCATGTAAAAAAGCCCAATTTAACATTAAAAGTAAACATGTTTTCTGCATGGTTAAAAAATGATTTTGACCTGAATAGTCAATGTCTTTATGGGCACGCACTATAATGAGGTTTATTTCTTTTACTACTTGTCTGTTTTCACTTAAATAAGGATACAGATTGTTAGTAATAGACAGCGTTTTCAACATTGCAGCAACTGAAGGCCAGACTCAAAAGCCCCATTCAATAACCAAATGGCTGATGTCTCTCTAGCTTGGTCTGATATTTTTTGACAGTCTGTAAAGGGAGTTTACAATCAGAATGAAGCAATAATTTCCCCCAGCATCTACTCTGTGTAACTTACTATCTGGCATTCAGGCACTTATAGATATCAATAAATCTGTCCAGTCCAATTGTCCTCAATATAAACCGACCTTCATCTATTTTACTGCAGTTTTCAGCATTTCCCCTCTGAAAGCAGGAATGTTTCAGATTGTTTTGGCATGCAGTCAAACAAAAAAAGGACATGTCTGTGTAAGAGCCATGCATACCCTTTTCATTACTACTGCAGACACACTATCTGACTTCTTGATGTCTTTTTACCCCGGGGTCTGGCTGAAAACTTTGCATAGAGTCGAGTTAAGAATTTGTCCTTTTGCACAACACACATACAGCTCACCCAGGACATTTGGGGAAATTTTGGGGGGTTAGTGTGTGAAAGGAGCTTTATTGACAAAATCCCAAAACACTTAACCTCTTAAGCTCCAGAGGGACATAATGTATTGTTGCTTCTTCAAGCTGCATTAATACTCCAAAGTGAAGAGTTTAGGGTTCACTGTGCATGACTTTAAATCTGTGCGCTCTGTGGATAAGCCAGATCAAAGCTGATCAAATTGCACTTGTCTTGAAGCTGTTCTGATTTGGATTAACCCACAGAAGTGGTCACACAAGCTTGTTCTGTAAATCTATAGGTCCTTATGTCTCCACCTTGCACACCCCTGGGGCTTTGTGATCCATAGAGGCTTTCCGGGATAAAAGCAAGTGCATGAGACTAGTTTTTTTTTATCTGCCAACTGTGTTCAAGAGGGCTTTTACAATAAGTGGCCATGACCTTTTCTGGTTTATCCCAGCCTTCTTTTTGCCCTTCTTTTGTCTCTGTAGGGGGCTGAATTTAGTCTGATTAACTAATGGCTATGGTTTTGTAAGAAATGAGGGGTTCTAGAGGACTTCAAAGACATTTAATCAGGATGATTTCTCTTGGTTTTTGCTTTTATTTTCATAGAGGAGATTACACCTATAGTACACCTGATCTACTCACATCTGTGTTTTGATATCTCCACTTCTCTTTTCAGAACAAATATCCCCTGAATAAAACATGTACATAGTTGGACGAGCTTCAGTCCAGTGTAGGGAGGTAACCCTGCACAACATAAGAACAGTGATTTCAAAAAAGTATGTAAAGTTGTAATTTATTCAACAAAAATTAATACTGATCAGGGCACTATCTGCTTTTTCTCTTGTTTCCTGTAAATAGCTGAGAAAAAGAGCCGTATAGTCATGCTGAAAGCAAGTGAAGATTTAAGGATAGTGATGTGTCTCTGTCTGAGCAGGAGTGTAGAAGCAAGGTGAGCAGGTAACACACACGGCATGAAAAGTAGGGCTGTCAGCATTACTGCAGTAATCACAATTGAGGTCCATAATTAGTGCATTGCTTTTATAGCTGTGATTAGCCTTTAAGTGATTTTATAAATCAATCATGGTCCATATAATTCAGCTTTTCTGTCTCTGCCACTCCAGAATATTCACCGTGTTGTCTTTAAACCATTTCTGTGTAGCTTTTGCTTTATGTTTCAGGTCATTGTCTTGCTTTAAGTGATTTTATAAATCAATCATGGTCATTTCTAACTTTACAAGCCTTCAGGACCAGGACCACTCCAGAATATTCACCGTGTTGTCTTTAAACCATTTCTGTGTAGCTTTTGCAGTGTTTGGTGTCTGCCAAACATAGCTCATCTCAGAAAACTTATTTCTACCTGACCATGAAGTTGTCCACATGCCTTTTGGTGAACTCTAGTTGAGACTTAATGAGTTTTCTTCAACAGTTGCTTTCTCTTTACTGCTCTCCCATAAAGCTTTGACTGAACCGGGCAATAGTCGTTTTTGCAAAGTCTCTCTCATCTCAGCTGCTGAAACTTGTAACTCATTCAGAGTAGTAGGTATCTTGGTGGCCTCTCTTACAAGTCTCAGGAGGATGTTGAGTGACTTGGAAATGTTTTTGTATCCATCTCATGACTTATACTTTTCAAAACCTTCTCTGACTTGCTTGGAGTATTCTTTTGTCTACATGGTGTAATGGTAGCCAGGAATACTGATTAACCAATAACTGGACATTCCAGGCACAGGTGTCTTTATACTACAATCACTTGAGATGCATTTACTGCACTCAGGTGGTCCCCATTGCACTAACTGTGACACTACTAAGTTCTAGTACTAGATCTTTGATCTACACAAAGGTCGTTGTTTTCTTTCAAAGTAAAAGCAGGTCTCTGTCCAAAAAGGATGTCAATTGCCCTTACTGAGTATTTTTCTTGACAGCCCTAATTTAAATTGTCTGCCAGTGAGGCACCATGTAACTTTTGAGAAGTGTGTGAATAAAGTTATTGTTATTATTATTTGTAAAATTGTGTTGCAACACCTGGCAAGTAAAAAAGGCTGGGTTTAAATGGGATATTTATTATTTTATGGTACCTATATTTATAAAGAAAATTAAGAAAACTGATATTTTGTATTTTCATTGTCAGATATTCGGGATAAAAGAATCATATACACTCATGAATTGAATTTAATCTTTTTATAAAAACTAGGAAATAATAAAAAATCTCATTAAATATATCATGAACCCAGTAATGTGATGCATAGCATACCAGGAGTTAAGTGCATTTCTACATCCCCTGAGTTAAAGAAATAAAGATTAAGGATTGTAGATAAAATTTTGGCTAATCTTCGGGAGCATTATTTCAGCAAATGTTTGAATCTGGCCCTCGTGGCACAGTAAGACATCCTCTGCTCTCTACCAGCATTAGATCTAATGGTGGACCATTTTGCTCACAATTAATCGAGCTCCCCGAGAGACCAGGAGCCTATAGACTTGTGGAAATACTGTAGCAGCCTTCAGGCAGCTGGCTAGATGTGACTTTCTTCCCCGTCACTCACATTTGTCGTAATGGCACGAGAGCCTCACTGGCTATTCCCCGATGCTGTGTGTGTGTGTGAGCCCACTGCCCCAAGCATGTCTCATTTCAAAGTACTGTCACTCCCTGCTTCCTGGCATCTATTAACACCCACCATTATCATGCTAATCTACATTGTATGATTACATAAAGTAATTTATGCACACTCTTAGTCCACGGCTGTACAGGGATGCACGCTTCTATTGTTGAATGTTTTAAAAGGAAATTTCATGAATCCTGCTTTGAATCTTTCTGCTTTCCTGCACTTTCAACACTTGCTTTCTGACTTTATCAACAAAATCTGCAGAAGCTCTTGCAAAGAGTTCCTGCCTACTGAGGAAATAATAGCGGAAATCACCGGCTGAGCCATGCTGCTTTGTTCATGAGGAGACGACGAGTTGAGCTCACTTTGCTCACAGTCCTCTTTAGCTCACCATCAGAAATGTAAGAATGTGTTTTGTGTTGAAAGCCGAGGCCAAGAGATGAGCTCTCTTCCTCATTTATTCACAGCTAGTGGAGTAATTAGGAATGCAGAGGGCTGTTAAATTAAAACTGAATTGCACTTATTAACATTTTAACTACCAACCCCACCCTCTTTAGACACTAAACAAGGACAGTTTCAGCTCTAATATGCCTGAAGAATCCCGCTGAGGGGACTCTTTATGCATCTCTAAGACAAAGACGTTCTTTAAAGTAAGATCTCCCTTTTGTTTAAACAACCAAGCATTTAACATTCAGTGTAATACGCCAAGGCTTCCTCCACACTGTCAGGAGACACAGCAGCAGAGCTTCTCAAACTCTTTGCTTAATGGAACACTATTTGTGGTCAGATTGGATAGCTAATGGTGGTCCCTTCGAGGGTAACTCTCCAAATTAAATAGCATGGATTCACATCTGTCAGACAAAACCAGGAGGCTCTTTGTAATCAATGACCCAAACCAAGAGAGGCTCCACGGGGGGCTCCTCGGCTATGATGGCAGCAAGCGTAAGGAGCCACCAGGGATGGAGGCAGCTCACCTGCACTAACAGCCACTGTGCTGGGCTCGTGGAGCAGCCGAGAACCTGCAAGGGAGCACCAGCAGGGTTAATGTACATTTATAGAAAAGGTCAAACTACTTAAGCCAGGCACTGATTTATAATGCAGGAGTGCAATGTGACTAAACTGTAAAGGGAATTCTTGTTTTTCTGTGCAAACATTGCCGTCGGTGTTGTGTTAAAATGTTGAACCCCATTAATTTTATCACTCCCCCTCTCTTGTTTCTCTACGTCTTTAAATTTTGTTTGGAGGAGAGACTAGCAAGGCCTCCTGCTGTTCTGGAGAATTTCCTCTCGTTGTTAATTTTCCCCGCTCCATATGGCGCCACAGACACTTCACCTGCAGGCTGTAGCAGGCCGCGCGGCAGCCAGCAGACATCCTCGGGCTCAGGCTGTCATTTACACAGGCCTGTGCATCTGTCTGAGCAGATCAGAGCAGTACGGAACAGAGACAGCTCTTCCCTTCACCTCACAGCCTGAGCGCGCCACCATCCACCTGACACACAAACACATTTTACGTTTCATATAGAGAGGATTATAAAGGCAGTGGCAGCTTTACACTCATGTCCTTGCTGGAGAAAAGCCAGAGAGACTGTGCCAAATCTGACTGCGTGCATGTCTTTCATTCATGTGCATGTTTGCATGCACGTTAGTGTACACGTGTATGTGCATGTGTGTTTTCAGGGGTCCTGAAGTTTGCCTATGGCAGAGCCATGGAAGAGAGGGTTTCATCCTGGCTTGTCATTGATTAGAGAAGGGTCTTTAATTCCACACCACCCCATGTTGTGATTCATTTGCATTCTGTGTCAGGAGGTAATGGAGTTTTGCCTGACGGTTTGCTCTGAAAATCTCAAAGATGTGGTCTAATGTGCATGCAGCCGCTAGCAAAGAGCTTTCTGATTTATTATGTCTCTTGTCTGGGCTCATTTTTTCCTCTTCCCTTGTCTTTGGGTAGGACTTCTGCTCCAGAATGGTTTGGAAAGAAGAGAGGTGCAAACACGGCAAAATCCCCTTAAGATATTTGTCATGATTTTAATTTTACTCACTACAATTTACATCTAAAAATAAAAGCAATTATATTAAAACTGCAGCATTATGTTTATAATATAATCACCTTAGATTTGTAGGAAAATATATATTATTGTGCATATTTAGACAAATACTGTACTGTGCTAAAGTCATGGGCCATGACTAGCCTTCTTCTTTTAACAGGGCTTAGTTATGGTCCCTTTTCTCTTTGGTACTTAGCACATCTAGAGCTTTTTTAGAGTGGCAGTATTTGATATTTCTTCAGTCATCTCTCCCAGACA
This sequence comes from Cheilinus undulatus, assembly GCF_018320785.1. NCBI lineage: Eukaryota > Metazoa > Chordata > Actinopteri > Labriformes > Labridae > Cheilinus > Cheilinus undulatus. The sequence continues at coordinate 22,489,373 of NC_054873.1, read as the reverse complement.
TCTTTAGCACATATCAGAGATTATCTAAACAATTTTTCAGTTTTTTAAAGTTCTTTCTCTGATCAAATTATCCCAAACTATTCAACTATCTACCAAACTATCAGTGTTTTTGATCAGCTGTTTTTCTCTACAGAGATGATCACAATGCTTCACCAGTCTGCTTAGATCATGGTCATGCTTGAAAATTCAGGCTCTTTCCAGAGGAAATGGCCTGATAATGGTGACCTAAGACCCAATTTCAAGAGCTGTACTGGGATTTTTTTTTTCTACTCAAAATGATGTATTAGCAATTTTTAAGTTACAGTGATTCATACAAAAGCGGATTAGGGCCAGGAGTGAAGGGGAAAATTAATGCTGTGCACTTTGAGAATAAAGTAAAAATTATGAGAATGAAGTCGTAAAGACATTTTACCCTTCACCTTTACAGACCTTCCAAGGCTGGCTGCTGAGGAGCATCCCCCCAGCATGATGCTGCCATCAGCGTGCTCCACAGTGGGGATGGTCTCATCTGACCAAAGAGTTTTCTTTCAGTAATTTTTAGGTTACAGTGATTGATATAGACAGTTAGGGCCAGGTGTGAAGGAAAAGAATCACGTGCACTTTGAGGAAAAAGTCGAAATGTTGAGAGTAAAGTCAGCTCCTCAACAGCCACGAGTGTGACTGACAGCAGTAGAAGCTGCAGAGCCTTTACAACGCAACACTGACAACCCTTAACACTACTAACCACGCTGTTTATGAGCTAACAGAGAAAGAATCTCTTCATTGTTAAATATTTATTCTGAAGTGTAGTTTTACATGTTCATCCATAAAAGGCATTTTGTAGAGACAGTCAAGATCTGCTGTTTGTTATTGTCTAGTGAGGTTTGACTTACTCCTCGTTATTTTGACTATTTTCTCTAAGAGCACAGCAATTTTTTTCCTTCAACTTTGGCCCAAACTCTCTTCTGCAGATTTATGTTTGTGGAAAGAGGAGAAGATTTGCTATTTAGGTGAGAATTATTGCCAAAAAGAAATGCCACAAAAGAGGCACAATGGCCAGCCCTTATTGCACTGGTTGCAGGTTTGAAAAAAAAAAAAAAGATACCAAAGACAAGTATCAACTCCTTTCACATATTCATTTATCATTTACCTTTTGTTTTGTTGCTTTGCAGCAGTGTTAATTTTGTTAAACAAAAACTAAATTTTTGTTGACTACCTTTTATTCATGAGGAAGATGAGACTAAGCCTAGATTGAAATAGATTTTCGATAATTAAAAACTCTGACAAACAGTCTGTTTATTTTCCATCAAAGAGACTAAAATGAGACTAACATTTCTCCACTGTGCATGTAATCTGACAAGGTGAGCTCTTTCCTTGTACGTATTTTCTTTAGTGTATTTTAAAGCAGTGGTTCTCAACTGGTGGGTTGGGGCCTAAAAGTGGGTCGCAAAACTCTTTCCAGTGGTTCAAAATGTATGTCTGGAAAAACATGTTGCAGAATTTTGAAATGGATTCTTTTACTTATCTCCTTTTCTTTGGATGACACTACTGGTTATCCAAAGATATCCAGGACATTTCTGAAGAAATTACCATTGACTTAAAAGCTAAATCTAGAATTAAACTTTGAGTGAAAATTATTGAATGTGACTAAAACTGATACATATTTTAATCTAAAGACTAAGACTAAAACTAAATTTAAAATAGCTGCCAAACTGACACCACTTTGCACAACTCGATCAGCCCAACCCAATTATTCTTGGAGTCTTTACACCACTTTCCAGCTGGAGAGGTTGTGACTGTCCCTTGTCAGTCTACTTGTCCTTATTTCCCATGAATCCTGCAGCTTCCTGTTCACAGAGCTCTGATTTTCCCATTATGTCTGAGATGAGATATGAGGTCAGGGGAAGCTGCTGCTGGGGCTGGATTGGCTGTGAGTGAGTGACTTTTCTGTGCAAAGTTGGGTTAAAATGTGGTGATAAAATTTGCCAACCTCTGGGGGGGGAGGCTGTGTTCGGGGTCACAACTAAATCTGCACGCCGCGGGCAAAAGGCTACAGCCTATAATTCCAGCACAGACGAGCGTCGAGCTGACCTCAGTACGGCTGAGGCCGAGCCACTCGGATTTGTGCCCACCTGCAGGAGCGTCAGAGGGATAACAATGAAGACGAGGGGACAGACAAGGGTCTCTCTCTTTTCTTTTTCTCTTATTCTTCTTGGCATGTCTGTGGAGACACGGGGACGTCCTTGCACGCTGACTGTCTCCCTGCTTTTTCTTCATCCCTCCTCAATAGAACATAGCTGTTCACATAACAGTGTGCTGCTTTTGAAGGAGGAAATGGGATTTTCAAGGCATCCCTTCAAATACTAAGTACGTCAAAGAAATAACTCAATAAATATCTAAAATGATAAGACTTGCTCTCTTACAGTTTGCCATCCATTTTCATCCACATATTGATTCTCTATTATATGAAAGTGTTGCATCAACATGCAATCATGTTAATACATCTTACCTATTGTGAGTCATGGCTCATTCATCTGATAAATATGTAGATTAAAATGTTTTATAGCTGATAGCCAACATTAATCTCATTTAGATGTCTTAAACCAAATTAAATGAGAAAGTGTAGCAGTTTGCAAAGTGTGCCGTGAATCCATCTCTGAATTAAAAAGGAAATGAGCAGGGGGACAGGACTTCTTTTTTATTGCAAATGTTAATGAAAAATGTTATTGACTTGAACAAATGGAGAATACACCTGGAAATGTATATTAAAACCCCGCTCCAATTTCTTTCTCTGTGTAGTTTGCAATTATAGTTATTTCAGCAATAGTGGGGGGATTAATTTTGCGTGCAGACTGATAATGTTAGACGCTTAAGAACAATGGAAATTGTGTTGGATAGGGGGTCTCTGGGTATTTACAAGGAGTGGAGAGAGCAAAGCTTTATTTAATTGAGAGAATGAATCAATAACAGCTGTAGCACTTTGTCAGAGAAGCAAAATGAGCAAGTAATTTACTGGACAATCTGAGGCAGTGGATAGCTGATTGAAGGAGTGCATTCTAGGTGTGGATTGCAGGTGGGATATCTATCTCTGTTAAAATCGGAACAAATCCCAAGGACAAGCACTTCAGTGGGTGGTTAACTTTAGTGCTGAGGAGTGACAGAAACTCTGGCTGCTTCTTTGTCATTTTTGATCTTTAAGTGCAGTAATAATTTTAAATCATGCCTCTTATCCTACATGTCATTTTCACACATGCTCCCTTGAATATTTCTAGAAAATTTCAGGCAGTCTCCCCACAGAATCTTCCTGATTTGGCACCTCATACTGGGAGACTCCCTCTGTCACTAAAGTGTTAAGACAGAGAGTTGCATATTCACAGTATCAACCAAAGAGTGGAGAAGATATTGGCAAGAATAAAACATAAAGTGGGTGATAAAGTGGTTTGATTAAGTACACAGTAAAGCTGCAAGGGAATCCATCCGTGACTCAGTCTCGTTGTCATGCATGATCTTGCACGTATTCTTTTTTACTTTGTGTTAAAAATTCATATAATGTATTATATATTGTGTTGTCTTCCACTTTTATTTTTGAGATTGTTTGCTACTGTCTGCTGGGTGTATGTATTTTTGAGTTTTACAGTGCCTATATAAAGTATTCACCCCCTTTGATGGTTTACCCTTTTGTTAATTTTATAAATCAATTTGGCTATTTGACACCAAAAAAAATAATACAAATACTACCTCAGCATGATGCTGCCATCACCATACCTCACATGATGTGCAGTGATTGGTGTCTGCCAAACATAGCATCTTGTCTGAGGTCCAAAAAGTGCCATTTTGGTCTCATAATGTGTTTTCTCTTTGCCGCTCCCCAATAAAGCTTTGACTGATGAAGAACCCATGTAACAGTTGTTGTATCCAGAGTCTCTCCCATCTCATCTGCTGAAGCTTGTAACTCCTTCAGAGTAGTCATGGGTGTCTTGGTGACCTCTCTCACTAGTCTCCCTCTTGCATCGTCAATCGATTGTGGGATGGTCTGATCTAGGCAGATTTACACATGTGCCATAGTCCTTCCATCTCTAGGTTATGGATTTAACTGAACTCTAGGAGAGATTCAGTGCCTTGGAAAATTTTTTGTATCCTTACCCTGATTTATTTATCTGACATGCCAGATGGATGTGTGAAACTCATAGACAGCATTTGGGAAAGGGCAGAGCCTTTGAAAAAAATTCAGAGGGTGATTGGACAAATGTTTTTTCACATTTTTACGGACCAAACAAACAAAACACGTAACGTCGACGCTGCTACCGAGGTACGTGTGCGCAGCCAATGAGGAATAAACTCCATATAGAACTGCATAATACGAACAATGGCGACTATAGACATGTCAATACGTGACAAAACCAAAACAACTCACTGTTGTTCTTTGTTCATCTTTTAATGAAGAAATGTCGTCAAGTTCTGATAAAACTGCCGCTTTAGCAGCATCCACGCTAATGTCTTCCACCGTAACTGCATCGGCCTCTTGTTGCTGCTCGTTTACGTCATGACTGCACTGCCCCTGAAAGTACTGCCCCTCATCACTGATTGGTCCTGTCACTTTCTAACCGGGTCCAAATGGTTCAGATGGCCAGTGAGTAACACGGAAACGGCGTATCCATCTGCTTTGCAAGGTTACTGACTTACACTTTTCAACAACCTTTTCTCTGATTTGCTTGGAGTGTTCTTTTGTCTTCATGGTGTAATGGTAGCCAGGAATACTGATTAACCAGTGACTGGACCTTGCACACACAGTTCTTGTCGCTACAATTACTTGAGACTCATTCACTGCACTCAGGTGATCCCTATTTCACTAATTGTGAGACTACTTGCACCAATTGACTGGATGTATGTTGAATTAGGTTAGTTCCTTTAAAGGGGGTGAATATTTCTTCGTTCCCAGGATCTTTACTTGCTGTCCGTCCCAAAGGTCAGAACTGAACTGGGGAAAAAGGCATTTAAATTTGTTGCTCCCTCAGCCTGGAATGATTTACAAAAAGAGTTGAAACCCAATGAACTGATCTCATTGGACACTTTTAAGAGAAGATTGAAAGACTTGGAAGCAGACACTTCTGGATGCAAATGCTTTGACTAACGCTGGCTGTCTCTGGTAAATAGCTGCTGCCTAAATTCTTGTGTTTTTTTTGCATATGGACTACATATCTTGTATTATGTTTTATGACTGTTTTTATGTATGTCTGAAACTCTGCTGCTGTCTTGGCCAGGACACTCTTGAAAAAGAGATTTTTAATCTCAATGAGGTTTTCTCCTGGTTAAATAAAGGTTAGATAAAAATTTAAAAAATTTATGCCATCACTTATTTTACCTAACCTGTTTTTATTTGACATTACTTTGTAGAAACTTTGGCATTAATTTTTTTGGGGGGAAAAAGCCATATTATATTGACCATGATTAGTTTATAGAATTCATAAAAGGGTAAAACATCCAAGGGGTTGAATACTTTCTGACAGTGATTAATTTTTTGATATAGATTATTTTAGCCCCATGACATAACATTAAACAGGGAACATTTCACCAAGCGGGATTTAATTTCAGGAGCAGATAAACTGTTTAGATAAACAGATAATAGCTGCTGGCTAAAGCGAGTGGAGTTAATGGTGTCTGAATGACATGTAGACTAAATAATTCCAAATCAAAGAGGTTTGGTAGAAGAAAAAAATCGTGTCTTAACTGGTGTGTTTGTTTCACTATTTTGCTGTATTGAAGTAACTTAATATTTTCCTGTGCTTATTAGATTTTGAATAGATGCATTTTCCTTTTTTCTCATGTTTTGTAAAAGAAATTGGAATTCCATAAACATTTGCCTCAGATCAAATTAATTGGACCAGATCCTTTTCTTCAATAAGTTGTCAGTGAATTGGATCAAATGGTCCTGCCCCAAGTGGAAAGAGATTACATCAGTTCTACACTGGTAACGCGTACAAACATCATCAACCCAACCTGCTCACTTGCAGTCTTCCTGAAATGTCCTGCTATGATATATCAGATCAACCTGACTTTACATGGCAATTTTACCACAGCAGCAGTGGGAAACATCCCAGATAATGTTAGGAGTAAAATAGTCTTCTGCTCTTGTTCACCCCTGCAGCTCACCCCATACATTTAAGGAAATTGTCAGGAACTAGTGTATGAGTGAATGACTGACTATGATGCATTCTCAAAAAGCCATCAGCCAAATATCCGATACGTGAATAGTGCAAACTTTGTAAAAGATTTTCTGTCTTGTTTTTCCTCCATAACTTTGCAGACACTTTTTCCATCTTTAGAAAAAGAAATCTTCAGCTGCACAAAGTTGCTTTCCCATCACTAGTTACATCTCACAATCCACTCCTTCATTGCTGCTGGATGTTGGTAAATGTTCCCCCAGATCTCACTTATGCATCATTGCTCCCATGCCATCACAGAGATCTTTTTTTTTTTTTTTATAAATCAATCTTTAAGGTAAATTAGTCTCCCTGCACACTGGCAGTCATCCCAGTATGTAAATTCATGTGCTAATTCACAACATGATTTCATTTCAACTTCCAAGCAAATGAGATTTTAATTGAAAATGAGATCTTCCATAGAGTCTTTCACTGGAGATGTGCGGCAGGGGAATGATACTTTCCAGCGATTGTTTTAAGAGACAAGGAGACTTTTTTTGTCTTCCAAGCCATTTACAGAAAGATTGTGTTTTTTTCATCCCTGCATTTCCTCACAACCTGCAGGTTAGTGAAAACGCTCTGTGAAATTAACATTTTGCTTCAGCTCCTTGTCTGTTGCGTGTGAGGAGGAGGGCTATTAACATTTGTGTATTTTCATTATGTTAATGGTGTTAACACATGCCCACAGATTGCCACCAGTGGTGCAGTAATTTTGTCTTGCTGATCATAAAGTGTCCGAGTGGGTCATTTTGATTATGACATGCTAATTACATATCGCTGTTCCCCTTGTGTATCCCCTAAAAAACATCTCAGACGTCCAATCATTAATGGTAAGCTTTTATGAGTTGAAAGAAAGAAAATAGCGGGAAAAGATCTGTGCCTCTGTTCCTGACGGCTATGCAGCACTCATGCTTCACTGCCTCCCTTTGAACTTCCTAAATTGTGTTTCACAATAAATAGATGCCCAAGCCTTTAACTGCCAGTATTAGATTAGATACCATTAGATGTAATAGAAAATTCTCCCCCTGTAATATTTTCATAAGAGTTTGAGGCATTTGATTAATCTGACCACATTTTATTGCATTAATGATTTTTTTCTCCCCTCCACTCTGTTGTAAAGACATTGTATACAGGCTAATGCTGTTTTCTCTCTCCCCTCCTCTGCTCGCTCTCATTCATCCTCAGCCGTTATTGCAATGCATTGTTGATGAGGTGAGTCGGCGTCTTATGTGCTTTCACTCCTAAAGTCATTCCTAATGGAGTGGAAACCTTATATTTTGTTTCCTAATGAAGCACAGGAGTGGCAGACAGCTCCGCTCGGGCTGTCCTGTGGCTGCCTGCAGGTTGAAGCCACCGGCCCGAGCCGAGCTGCTCTGAGGGAGCCAGCAGGGGAGGCCGGGCTGGGACAGCACACACTTGAACTTATGCGCAGGCAGTGGCAAACTGTGGAAAAAATCTCAAAATAGGCAGCATTGAAAAAAAGTTTACATATTTGTCAATGTAGTAAATTTGACAATGCAACAATTCAGGGGTCCTCAAGTAAGAGGCAAGTTAATCTATTTTGCTCCTCTGTGTACGTCAAGGGAAGTTTTTTGCATCAAATCAAACCAAAATGCAGTACCTGGTTGAAAAAGCTCAGCTCTGCATGCTGCTGCTAGGAGATGAATCCAAATACTGCATGCAGCTGCAGGACAGTCTTCTTCATCATCCAAACACCCAAACTTTGTATAGAGTAAACATAATCAGATAAACTAACTAGAAGACGCAACATGTTGCATTATGATGTGTTTAAGGTCAGCTTGGTGAAATGACTATTAGACGAGGGTTAAAAACAGTTTTGGCAAGGAGCTTGAATAAATGCATTTGTTTGGGAAGAGATTCACAGTATCAAGAGAGGTATCAATATCAATTAAAAAAATGAATGATCCCATCCCTGTTGTCACTACGATACACAAAAGTATTTCAATAAAGATATGTTTGTATCATTTGAAATTAATTAAAGTATTAATAATACATTATGAGTGTGTTACAGTTATGATATTTTACAATTTGGAAAATTTGATTGCTTCAAAGAGAATTAACATTTTGACAAAAATAATGACTACAATGTAAAGGTCTGTTTATTAAAACTGGACTAACATTTTTTTGAGTTTTCATTGAATAAATCTGGGCTAAAACTGTAATGACTACTAGTGATGGGAATTTAATCACTTTTAAGTGATCCAGATAATTTGGCTTGGCTCAGCAAGAGCCGGCTCTTTTGGCTCTCAAATGTCTCTTCATTTGGGTACCAGCTTGGCTTCATTTTCATGACATATGACTGATATTTGTGCTAATATTTTACTTAAACTGCACTCAATGCATTGTGAATAATGAAAATATCATGTATTTAATTTTCAAAATATACTTTTACCTTAATGCATGGTGTGCCTGTGGTAGAGAGGTGTTTGAGAAAAGATTATCCCTATTAATCAGTCACATAACACACAAACACATATGATAATAATAATAATAATAATAATAATAATAATAGTAATAATGATATAAAACGGCTCTCAGGTGGGATCTGGATCATATCATTTGGCTCTTTGAACCAGCTCATTCACAAAGGACACATCACTAACGATTACACTGAGATTAAAACAAATGAAAATTTTGAATGAAAAGACTAAGACAGCATTTAAAATAGCTGTCAAAATTAACACTGTTAACCTATCAGCTACATAAATTTTAACCTGTGAGTAAAAGTATAAAAGCTTTCAGAAGAGTGAAGTGAAGCTTTCCATTACGAAGAAAATACCTTTGTTAGGCTACGAGAGATGTCATATTTCTTGTCCTTTTGCCTTTGAATGAGCATAGATGTCTAGCTACTATGGCTGTTAAACCAGTATTTAACAGCCATAGTGTTTAATATTATACAACAGATGCCATTCAGTGGAATAGGTTTTAATGCCAAGAGTTAAATAAAGACAGATCTGACTTTCATGTCTACCCTTTAGTGCATTATTTAAATTACCATTACTGTCATATTATAGGCTAACATTGTCATTAACTTAGCAAAAAAGGTGAAATGTAACAAAGACACGTTGCAGTCACTGATTACTGTGCAATGTCATGGCAGTCTGGATAACGGCTTTATAAAGTTACAGCTAGCTGTAGGAGCTAGCTGCCTAACAAGTTGAAAGAGATTGTATCCAGCATTAAGCTATTTATACTTAGTAAGGTGTGGAATTAAGTGTGTCGTGTTATAAATTTAAAATATGCAATTTAATGTATTCTAGACAAGCCTTCATTTTAGGAATCATTAAGTAGCTCATTTTTTACACTCACCTGCTTCACAGAGTGTTGTTCTTCAAACTCATGGCAGCTCAACAGTCTGCAAGCAAATGGCAAACAAATAGCTTACCTACCTGGTTAATGTTTGACATTTGTTCAAATAAACCCACAAATATGTAGCTGTAACTACATTTCTAATAATACCCTAAGTTTGAGCTAGATAGAAGCTTGCTCATTCAGCGTAGCTAGGACCTGAGTAGGCTACCTGATTGATGGAGTCATGACAAAGAGGGAAAGGGTGTAGTACGGTGCAAACATGCTTAATATCAGGTGAGTATGCAGTATCATTACATACTGTTTGAGTGTGGTGTAGTACAGTACATTAGTAGGCTGTTTTTTGTGTGTTATGCTAGCAATTGCGAATGTAGCCTCCAGCTGCTAGCTAAAGAAGAGATGAGGAGCGAGCTATAGAAGTCTGGTTTCAAATTAAAAAAACACCACTTGCTGACTTATATACATAATATAGACTATTGTTTGACAGTGTACTAGCCATAGGGTGACCAGACGTCCTCGATTTCTGGGGACAGTCCCCATTTTAAGAGACATGCAGGTTTATGCCGTACCTGGAAATATCCCAGATTTTTACCATGAATTTGAAAAAAATTCCTTCTCCTTGTTACACTACAGACTGATTTTTGATGGGCGGTTAAGTGCTACTGCTAAATTCAGATACCTCCTGTGAGTAGTCTAATGTTCCTTCAAAATAAAAGTCAGCTTGCTTTTTTTGCTAGTTAAAATGTAGCTTGATTCAGCGCCATGGTAATTCTTTAATGGAAAATATTCTAATGAAAATAAAATTTAAAAATCCTGGATTTTGGGGGAAAAATGCTGAAACTTGGAACAACTGATACAAGAAGATTAGGAGTGGAAGAGTTTCCTGTTACCTGTTTTATTTGATTATTAGCTTTGATTATTGATTCCACTATTACTGATTACTTTTTAACACAATACGGTCTCAGAATGAGGCCTCATGGCTGCCTCCTGCAAAACTTTTGACAAAATACATAAAACTTTAATTTGGTAAATCATCATGACAATATTTAGAGTTTTTCATGCACAAAACTGAAAAAATTTCTCTGTTTTCACTTCAGAAATATGGACACCTTGCCTAGTAGTTAGCAGGCAACACATCAGTTTGTGGTTTTGGACACAGCCATATAGACTGGTCTCAATTTAAAACCCCTTTTAAAATTGTATGTTGCTGTATTTGTCTTCACCTCACATTAAAGTGTAACGATGTTAGCTGCTGCTTTTACCACTTTAACTATATCACAGTATCACTGTGCCATTTTCTGACTGATCTCGAGTTCTTCTGATCAGCAAAAGAAAAAAAAAAAGCATTTGAAAAAAAGTATTCGATGGCAGGATTCCCCTCTTAAATTTCCATTAAACCAGAATGCATAGTGATGAGTCTGTGCACTGACTGAGTCTATGGAAAACTATCTGAGCTATTCTGAGCGGAGGTTTCGCAGCAAGGTCGTTTTTAAAACAAAATGTCTCCTCCTCTATCTAGGTCACAGCACATTCTGCTACTTTCTCCGAAACTTCCTCCTTTCCTTCTTTCCTCCCTTCCTGCCGTGGCTTATAATTAAACACACACAATTATCCCAAATTTAATGGGATTCCAGAACCAGGCTTTTATTTAAGAGGTAATGAATAATATTTTAATTGCATATGTAACTGTGAGTTCGAAATGTGCTTCTCTCATCACGTGTAATTACTACGCCACATTTTTCTCACAGAATGCGATCAATAGCAGATTCATGTCGTTTCTCTTTTTAAGGTCAATGTGTAATGGTTACTAATTGTGAAATGATCCAGCAAGGAAAAAGAGGCAGCATAAGCACGCTTAAAACATATGGGCAGTGTCCTATTGTTTATTGATGTCTGTAATTAATGATATAATGCATGCCGTTGAAGTAGTTTGACCTCTGAACCGATCATTATTCAGAGTGTAGCAGCATCAATCAAACTGTGCTTTTCTGCGATCTATTTCTGTACACCCCCTCAGGGACAGACGGGGCACCCACTGTATCCTCATTTGTATTCAGCTGACCAAGGCCTTAGTATGAATGTTTTAAAAGTCTGTATCACACAGAGACCACATGAGAGGCAGTAATGCGAGATTTTACAAGCTCCTTTTTTACACTTTTTCTTTGCCTCAAACCTCAAAATAAGCCGTTTTCTTCTGTTGTATTTACTGATTCTTTTTCTGTCTCAGAAACAACATGTATTTACTCATCTTTGGGAGATGGAGTTTTCGCTCTAGTGATGATGGGTGTTATTCATTCACCCTCTCTCCATCATCATGACCACATGAATGTGAGTCTGTTTGGATGGTGTGCAGGCCAGATTGTTTGGGCTATCTGGAAGGAGAGACATGCATCGCTGCTCCACCTGAGGTTTGTGTGCTGTTGATGTCCCACTCCACCCGGGCATCTCAGGCTCTCCTCAGGACAGCTGTATTAGAATAAGTCATTCCATTGTTAATTTGAATGGCTTAATACATCACTCTAAGGTAGCAGAGTGATGTGAGCAGCAGAGAGAGAGAGTATGCGGGAAGGAGGGAGAGAGATGCCAAGGGGTGTTTCTTTAATATCAAATGAAATTGAATCCTGCGTTACCTCACTCTGTGCCGTTTCTCAAGCAGCTCCCGGGCTATTAACAGAGAGCCGTAACAGGATTGGTTCAGTCTTTTGGTTCTTTAATTTCACTGTGGCTCCCAGATGTTAGGTCTTTGTCTCATTGCCGATCCCCCGGCTGATCTATGGTGTTGTCTTCATCCCGCCTGCAGTCCATTGTGGCCCTGCGTGTTGTGTTATTGGGTCAGGTGAATCTATCAAGGACGCAGAGCCGGGCAGTTCACACACCGGGGGGATAATTACAGGTTGATTAGTGTCCTCACGCTCTCTGCTCGCACTATCTTTGTCTCCTCTCTGTTAGACTCACACTTACATAAACGTACACAGCATGTCTGGCTCTGGAAGTCGACCAAATAGAAAAAGCAGCTCGGCCTCGGAATCCCGAGGCCCTTTTACTGGTTCAATCTCTTGGGCCTCATTTTGAACAGCTGTGTTTGTTTGACAGAAAACATGTGCATCATTGTTTACAGATGTTTGTGGACTTATTTACACCAGCGGATTGACCAGAACTCAGGAGGCAGCTGACTTAAATTCTCCACCATCACACCTGCTATTATTAACCTAACCTTCTCCCAAAGATGATTCATTATAGTTACCTCCTGTGCCTGCTTTCTCTGCCTCTCTCAGCCCTGAATCTTTTTATCTGCCTGTCCTTTCTGGGTCATAATGATGACACACTCTTAGCTGCTGTTCAGTGCATATAGAGAGAACATTTATTGGAGTAATTAGTTTGTGAAGGCAGTTATAGTGTACAACATTTTTAGGATTTTGCTTTCTTGAAGAAGTGTCACCTCTTTTCCTCATTGTTATTATTGTCATTTGTCTTTACTTTTTCTATGAGAATCTGTGCAATATGGGTATGTGCAATATCTGAAATGGGTGCAATGGGTGTGCATTGTGTAGTTGGATCTATTCTGGTAAGTATAACTCTGTACTTGTAGATTATTTTTGCTATTGTTCTGTTCATTCCTTATGTTTTGTTTTATAGCAGCTTAGTGTGTGCAGCACTTCAGATCCAAGAAAATTTCCCTAAGGGCACAATAAAGTGTATCATATCATACCATATATATTGCATCTCATTGTATCGCACCGTCATACTGCATTGTATTGTATTGCATTGTACCATATCATATTACATTGAATCTTCTAGTATCGTACCATACCGTGCTGTGTCGTATCATATTGTATTGTACCATTTCGTACCATATTGTATTGTATCTTCTAGTATCTCCTAGTATCGTATCGTATCGTATCGTATTGTATTGTATCTTCTAGTATCGCACTGTACCTTATTGTATCGTACCATATCGTACCATATCGTATGGTATCTTCTAGTATCATACCATACCATACCGTACCGTATCGTATTGTATAGTTCCATATCGTACCATATCGTATGGTATCTTCTAGTATCGCACTGTACCTTATTGTATCGTACCATATCGTACCATATCGTATGGTATCTTCTAGTATCATACGTACCATACCGTACCATATCGTATTGTATAGTACCATATCGTATTGTATCTTCTAGTATCGTACCGTGTAGTATCGTATCGTATTGTACCATATTGTAAATTGTATCGTATCGTACCATATCATATTATATTGTATCATATCGTATTGTATCGTATCGTATCACATCGCATCGCATTGTATAATATCCCACCGTGTTGTACCATACTGCATCGTATTGCATCGCAAATCATATTTTATCATATCATATCTTATCCTCTTCATTTGTCAAGAGAATGTTAGCTTAGCTTGGCCCATTGTTAAAACTAGTTAGCACAGTCCAAAGGAGAGCAAACTGATTTCACCAAACCAAAATAATCTGACAAAAGATCTGGGCCAAACCTGCTTTAATTCTACAGGAAAGGGGAAAGAATGCTTTTGGCTGCAGACCTTTCAACCTATAACATTTGTCTTGAGCAGGGCTAAGTCTACTAAATAGCAACAGTGCAAAAACTTGCACAGTAGACCTTATGAGGCTTGTTTTTTGGTGGAACCATCTCCCCTGTCTGTTAACACTTCCTGCAAATGATTATGCCATATTAACAGAAGAGGCATGCCTTCAAAGCATTAAAGATGTAATGCAGGGATCATTGCAGGATCCAAATCTCCATCAAATGTTTTAAACAATAGTTAACGCTGACTAACAGTTAGCAAAAAGATAAACCTAAGAAGCAATCAATAGCAAAAGAAAACCAAAATGAGACGGTTGCTAATTTACATGTATTTGATGTTACAGCTTTGGACAAAGCAAAACTGTCTACCCTTCCTTCACTTAAGGCATCGGTGTCCCAACTATTGCCCAGGGGCCAAATGTGGTCCACGGTACATTTTTGATTGGCCCACCAAAATTCTAAAAATAAAATGAAATATTGCCCACATTAGGATAAAAGCTTCTGCTTGATTGTATTGTACTTCTTAGTTTCAGCACAAGGTATTGCTATGCTAATTCTGTAAACAAACATTTTGACAAGAAGAATTCAATGCATTTTATTTTATTTTTTTGTGTGAAATTGAGACAGCACTATAAATGGCATCCAAAATAATGACGGTATTTTGTTTAATAATGCCCTAGCAGTACCAATGGCATTCCAGGGCGGAGCCAGTGGTAGCCAGGGCTGACCAGGCCCACTAAAATCTAATTGGCCTTCTCAAAATCTTCAAAATGATTGGCTGAATGCCTTGTCAGTCATCAATTAGCTAATTAAACATATTCAATCACTTAACATATCTCAACCTACATCAGACTGGTTTTGCTAACTTTATTTATCTAAAGTTGAGGTACAGCAAGTGGCCCCATCAACCTTATAATATTCTGTATGTGGCCCTCAGACGAAAAAGTTTGGACACCCCTGACTTAACAGGGGACTCAGGTGAAGTCTAACTTGTTTGTATTTTAGTTATCAACAAATAGTTATTTTGAAAAAAAAAAGCATAACATTCCCTAATACTGCATAATTTAACAGAAATATGTTTTTAAAGGTTTGCCATCTACTGGCCACAAGTCTTTTATTGCTTCATCTTTTTCTGTTGCTAAGGAAGTTTCTTATGAGCATGTTTTTTATGTTGTTAAAGTGGTGTTTTTGGGAAATATGAATGTGAAGCTTTAAAACTGTGGGTGTAGTAATAATAAGGTAATAAACCTTTGTGTATAAATTAAAGTACCTCCAGTTCCAGGGATGGACTGGGATCATAAGACCGTGGTATTTTTAAAAGATCACCCCTATTTATCAAGACCAGCAGATATAGATGACTTGAAACCACAACATGTCATAATGATGATTAGGCACAAACAGGTAGGATGGTCATTTTTCCTCAAATAGTTTTGCCTTTTATGACTAGTTTATGACAATACCATTTCATCAAAACACATATGGAAATAAGGAGCAATGCTCTTGTTCCAGAAGGTCACCAAAATATGAGAAAGTACTTCTCAAGCACAGTGCATATTACTGATAGTTCACCTGTTTACGCACCTCCCTTTGGTCATTTATTGCCCCAAATCATTCTCTTTTTGCTTGGTGATGCTGTGTAAACTTTAGATTTTGATCCTGCCTTTAAGATTTTTGATCTTTTTTGATCAGAGTATGATACGAGAACATTTTTTATTCAAACACACTGGATCTAAAATGCTCTTTAGTAAAAAAAAAAAAAAAATTACAATGAAAAATTTTATTATCAGCATTCTGTATAATGTGTGTATGTATTTTGTTATTCCTGCTTTTCCTTTGATTGGTGTGATGTTGAGCCATCATAAATGGTCTAAACAGCCCATAGCTGGGTGGCCTTTCTTGCATTTGCCCAATTTCCAGATGTCCAGTCCATCACTGGATACGCCTCTCTTCAGTACTACAGCTGGCCCTGCCCTCACAAGTCCAGTAGAATAGCTCTCCACTGACAGCACTGGCTCTGCTGGTCTGATACATGACCCACACCTCACAGGTAGTGGACTATCAAGAGTCTGTTGTGTTCCAGATTTTAGAATAATCTGCTAACTGTAGCATCATATTTCATGCAGCAGCTACGTGCATATATGCTATGCCCTTAACAGTCCATCTTTACTCTTTCATGCACTAGACACTCCTGTGTTCCAAAGTTTGTAACCTTGAAAGTCTGTTTTTTTTTATAGAGGGGCTTTTATTTGTTTATTCTGCATGATTTCCCTCCACTCCCTGGTGTTGACAAGTATTTTACACATGTGATCTTGATGGAAATATCTGGTCCTGTTTTCTCACAAACACAGCCTTAGCTATTTGCACTTCCTGACTTTGAGAGCTGTCAGCAAAGCAGCAGCGAGCTGTTTCAGGACTCTGGACAGTTCCTCCGCTGAGACCTGCAGAGACTCTCACCTCACCCCCAAGTCTGACAGGGGACACCAACACCAAGTCCAACACTGAGATTTGCCACTTGCAGACTGTGATATGTGTGTGTGTGTTGAGTCCACTGAGTCACCCAGCCCTTCCCCCACACCCCCCACACACATATCATCCACCCAGAGCCATTCTATCTGTATGGAAATTTAGGCTCCACAGCTGGAATCCCACAAAGCACTGTCATCTACTAATAGTTATTATCTCTTTGGCCTGCTCCCTCACAAAAAAGCTTGCAATACAAACACATCACATCTTTATGGTAATGCCCTGCAATACAGCCCCGAGCTATGGTGCATAGACCTTTGTTATCATTACGATAATTCCCATTCTCACTTGACTCCTCATTACACCATGAAACTGCTCGGGGTTGGATAAAGACAAATTCCTGCATCTTTTCTTCATTACACTGTAGCATACAGTATTAGTACACTAAACTTAAACTCCCTAAATACTCTGTAAACATAGCGAGGCGCTGCAATGAGAATTAAGCTAAAGCAGTTGTCAATATAAAGGCCTAAGTGCTTGAGCAAATTTATTTTAAATATGGCTAAATAAAAACCCAATATATCATCATATATTTAATTTGATGTTATGGTGTCAGTACAAAATTTGTTCATCTTTCATAAAATTTGTTTTGTCTTATAATTTAAAAAAGATGCAATCAGAAATGAGCAAAATGTATTGACAGTGCACCTTGTGTGTAGATCTTTGTCAATAATTTTCTTGAAGTTCAATTATAACCATAAAATATTGACAACATAAGGTAGTGAGATTTTTTTATATCTCATATGAGATGATATCCACATGGTTTATGTTTGATTTCAGCCACATTATAAAGGCTTAGTGTTTCTAACTGTATGTCTTAAATCACCATTTATCTGATTCAAATGTATGCAACTAATATGTTTCAATGCCAAAATTCAAAGAAATGCCATTATAAATCATAAAGACTTAAAACACTAATGTAGATACTCTATACCCCCTTGTATTACCAAACACATTCATATGAACGAATGTATTTATACTTTGAATGCTTATTTTCTGTTTTAAACTTTGAAAATGTACCTTTTTTCTGCAAATATTTCTTTAAATTTTAGATTATTTCACAAGCATGACATTTTCCCAGTCTTATGGCACCTAAGGAGTATACGACACTACATTTCTCCACACATCAGACTTGTGTATGGGACTGATTCCGCCTTTTATCCCTTCAGTGTAACATTGAATCAACCTAATCTTTGTTGATGGCTATTTGGTTGACAGCAAGAAGGGGCCAAATTTGCCAGGGTTTTTCTTCCACAGTCAAATCCTTAGAAGAGCAGGTGATTTATGCATTTCTCCCATCATGAGCTTGGGGTCAGCTCTCTATAGGAAGAAGCAGAGAGTGCACAGAGACATGGGCCTTGCAGTGGCTGCTCGTGTCCTTGCGTCTCTCCATGAATGCCCACACAAGGCCTCTGGATCGCACAAAAAAGTAATTGCGGAGTGATTGGCACAGCTTGTCCCATGCAGCCTGTGTCCCACACTTGAAGGCTCTCCTCGGAGCACCCTCATTGTCACACAGCCTTTTAGCACCTTTGTTCCTGCCTTCCCCCTAGGACCTCACAGCTCACCATTGGCAGATGAGTCCCTGTCTGTGACAAAAGGGTCCCTGCGCTCAGCCTCATTTGATGCAGTGATGAACTCTCCCAACTCCCCCCACCTCACACACAAACACATATACGGCACACCACCTCCTCCTGTGAGAAGAAATGTTCCGTTTAGTGGTGGAGGATGTGGGGGTCAGGACCCAGGGGTGGGCTTTTAGGAGACAAGTAAACATCAGAGCAGGAGAGGAGTGATGTCTTGTTTACACATTAGCGACCATTTAGCAAGTCTCTCAAACAGCTGATCTTCCTTTTTTGTCGTTTTTTGTCCATCTTAGAACCCCATCAGGATCATCTACATTGATCATGATCAGGATCAGTATAAGCTGACACTTAATCTGTTAAAATAAGCTCTGCATCCTATAAAGTTACTAATCAATGACTGTGATTCATTCATTTGCATAAAGCATGCCATAAAAAATCAGAATAATTAGCCAGCAGATTTTTTTTCTATCATCTTTATCACAATGTCTTTCTGCATCCTGTTATGCTACACTTCCACTGTTAATTTTTGTGATCAATCAACTCAATCAAGCAAACAGACATGCAAGCACACCCACACATGAACTGCATCTTCTAATATCATCTAATGAGGTGATGACCAACCACTTGTTATAATTGCTTCAGTCTCCTTTTAATTTTCAAGCTTATTAATCATATGTAGAGTTATTTAAGAATGCATAAATTAATCTTAGATTAAAAAGCCTATCAAAGCCTCAAAACAATTAAAGAGTAAGGTAAGATTTCCCCCGGGCTGGCACTTTTATTTTAATAGAGTGTTCAGGTGATTATCATACTATGATGCAGCACTGTGATTAATGCAGACACACTTTTAAATGAGCTCCTCTCTCTGCACAAAAAAGGTAGAGGAGGCCTGATGATGACCTCACTTTTTGGCTACTTTTTTGCCTGATGGTTGGCACTCATAACAGCAGAGAGTGAGACTGTAAAAAGTAAAAAAATAAATAAGGCATATAATACTATTTTGGGGTTGATTAAAAGGCTCTTGGGCATCATCTTTATGTGTTTGTGTTGTTTACACTGTCTACTTTGGCTTTGAATACATCTAAACAAATCCATATGTTTAATTAAGATGTTTATGTGGATGACAATCAAGATCTGACAGTGCATAGCCTCTCACAGGTCGATATATAAGCAGAGGGAAGCAGGGGAAACGTGAATACATGATTGTGGTGGCTCTTTTGATGTTTTAGACTCTTCATCATGGACCACCGTCTATTTGCTGATCAGGACTCTCAGACAAAATGCATTTTCAGTTCATTTTCCCCGCATGTTCTCAACGTTTAAACCACTTTTTAATCAGAATGCAAAAATAAATAATTGACTATTTTTGTCACGCTTACGTAGTTTCTGGTTTTGACGTTTAAATAAGATTTGACGGGGAAAACACAAGGCCTAATCATTTCTATAGTATTTATTTCTCATTTTAAAATGGCATGACGGTTTAACTATAAAGTATTTTTGACGTCGATTTCGAAATTGCTAGAAATGACCCCCCACGATGCCAACGTATATTTGCACTTAAATTTAATTGAGAAAATAATTGTGACACAATAAGTCGTTTTAGCAGTACAGGTCCATCCAATGGTCAACAAGACCAACAGCAACGTGTCCCGTTACCTCCATCAATATTACATCAGCAGCCGGCGCCGCGCGTGCAGCCAGATGAGAAGATAAAGCTTTTAAAACGTAAAGGGCCGTTGTTTATGGCGCGTGGCTGCCCGCATTGTTACTCTTTTTGATCCTCTTTTTTTTCACTCCTGAAGGAAAAAAAAAAAAACACACCAAGCGTAGATCTCACAGAGTGACCTTTGGAGCAGCTGGTTATTGTCAAAACGCGTGTAGGCGAGCTCGAGCTTGTAAACGATGAATCCGTGGGAACCGCGCACGTGTTGAAGGCCTGCACGCGCTATTCATCAGCAGGCCCTGACTTACTTCAATGCATCTCTGCATGGGTCCCTGCTGTTTTTTAGCCAAATCCCACCGCAGCCTCCTCCACGCGTATTGTCAATAATAACACTGGGTGTTATTTTTAATAGGAGGGTAAAAAGAATTAATTAAAGGGTGGACACGGGCGGCTGTAGAGTCATGAAATATTCATGTGTTTCCTTCTTAAAATCTGACATTTTAAAGACTTGATTCAACATTCCTTATGAAATTTTTATTATTTTAATAATTTTGGCATTTTTGTAGAGAAACTTTGTCGTGTGTGTGTTTGGACCGTACTCAGTGGCCGTGAATCCGTGTTTAAGGCAGGCTGCCTGTGTGAGTGGGAGTGCCTCGCCGTAAGTTTTGCCGTCACTTGATCGCTGCCGGTGTCGTATAGAGGGAGGGGGCTGTACTACACTCTGCTGCCATGTGGACTGTACTGCTGCCGCCACTGCACGCGCTGCACAAACCCTCCGCGCGCACCGAGAGAGGAGGCTGCACGGACAAGTGCGTCTTACTCCTGACGCAAACATCTTTACATCCTCCAACACAGAGCAGACTTTCTTATATCGGCCCCCATTTTCACCTGATCACAGCTTTGACTTTGACGACGGAGGGGAGCTGCGCGGACATTAGAGGTGAGTTTGGACTCTGAATTTTGACAGCCCGTTTTTTTTTTTCACTGCATAATTTACGCTAAAACATTTTACAATTAGATTATTTTATTTCGAATTCAATCCTACAGAAAAATAGGCCTGTTAATGTATGCAGATTGTTTAAGAAAGCATTAATCCTTCATGCCCTACTTTCATAATTTATTAACTCTGCTTTTATTTTGAAGGATTAGTCGCAAATAAAATAAAATCAGGTCCATGCAACTTTCTTAAAACAAACAGATCGAACTTTTGAATATGACTTTAAATACAAGAGTTTAGTCGATGCTTATATTTTTCACACATTAATGCCAACCGTACTGCTTCCAGGCCTCTAAGGATGGACTCCATACCTGCTGCACGAGACTCCAGCTCCTCGCCCAGCTCCAAGCAGGAACTTTCCTACCCGAGCGCCAAGAACCTGAAGCCCAACCAGGTGGGAGAGACGGTGCTGTACGGAATACCCATCGTGTCTTTAGTAATAGACGGCCAGGAGAGACTTTGCCTTGCACAAATATCTAACACCCTGTTGAAGAATTACAGCTATAACGAGATCCACAACCGTCGCGTGGCGTTGGGCATCACGTGCGTCCAGTGTACCCCTGTCCAGCTGGAGATCCTGCGGAGAGCCGGAGCCATGCCCATCTCCTCAAGGCGCTGCGGGATGATCACAAAGCGCGAGGCCGAGAGACTCTGTAAGTCATTTCTAGGAGCTCATTCGCCTCCGAAACTCCCAGAAAATTTCGCCTTTGATGTTTCCCACGAGTGCGCGTGGGGGAGTCGAGGTAACTTCATCCCAGCCAGGTACAACAGCTCCAGGGCCAAGTGCATCAAGTGCTCCTACTGCAACATGTACTTTTCTCCTAATAAATTCATTTTTCATTCTCACCGCACTCCAGAGTCCAAGTACACGCAGCCAGACGCGGCTAACTTTAATTCTTGGAGGCGACATCTGAAATTATCCGATAAAAACAGCCCCACTGATATTCTACACGCGTGGGAGGATGTCAAGGCCATGTTCAATGGGGGCAGCCGGAAGAGGACCCTGCCAGGTAGTGGGTCAGGTTCCAGCTCTCCGTTAAAACCCCAAGGACCCAACTGTCGCAGAGACTCACCCGAGATACCCGCGAAAATCCTCACGTGCGAGGACACCCGGGGAAGCATGCCGAGCGCGCGCAACTACCCGGTCATCCCCGTGCCAAGCAAAGGCTTCGGGATGCTGCAGAAGATCCCTCCGCCGCTTTTCCCTCATCCTTACGGCTTCCCAGCGTTCGGTCTGTGCCAGAAGAAAGACGAGAGCATGATGGGAGATCAGAGCAAAGCGGGCCTGCCGGGTGTGCTGTGGCCTGGTACGAAGGACAGCGCCTATCACTCCTTCCCCGTGTTCTGGCCCACAGCTGCGGGCGCACTGCCCATCCCTCCGTACCCCCAGACCCAGCACAAGCCCCCTCCAGAGCTGCTGTGCCCCCCTAGACAGACTGACATGGACATATCTGAGCACAGCGACCGGAGTACCAACTCCTCCAAGGACAGCATAGTGGAGAACGAGCGCTGCTCCAGCACTCAGTCCACCCGGAATGAAGATGACAAGTCCGGGGACGAGGCGAGGCCACTGGAGGGGATGATGGCCCTCGCGCCCCGGAAGCTCAGCTACGTGTCAGCGTTCAGGCCGGTGATCAAAGACGCCGACTGTATCGCCAAACTGTACGGAAACAGAAGCGCTTATATCGGCTCCCGCACCGGCTACTTATCACCTGACTTTTTGAGCGAGAGCTCGAGCTACCGGTCCATGTCCCCGTGCGTGGACAGCGAAGGGGAGCCGGACGTGGACGTGGAGACGAATAAAACAGCAGATGAGGAGCAGGAGGAGGACACCCGGCCTCTGTCCTCCTCGGTGTGTCCGCGGACTCCTCCAGGCCAGACTCACAGTGTTTCCCCAACAGGGTCAGAGTCGACGGGGCTGCTCGAGAGCGGAGGAGTGGAGCCCCAGAAACTGAGCGTGCACGTGGGCCAGTCTGACAGAGAGCTGCACAGCAAGCAGCTGACAGAGAGCCACATAGCTGCGACTTTCACGGAAGTAAGTGACTTCAGGCCGACATAACAATGGTTATAATACAAACGGGTTTATTTCACACAGTTGTGTGAACGTAGGGCCTCTTTTTGTACTCGTTTGTATTTTTAAACAGCTAATTATGGCGGGTTAAAACAGACTTTTAGTGTGTTAAAACAGTGTAACAGCAGCAGCAAACGACAAATAAATGTAACAGGCCTAAATAAGAAATGAAAACACCTATGTTTACATTTTTTTCAATATGCTAATTAATTCCGTTATATTTATTCTAATTAGATTAAAAAAAAAACAACTTTGAATTCTTAGCTAAGAGAGGTGGTTGTTTTTTTTCTTCAGGTGTTCACACCGGAGCGAGCTGAGCTGCAACAAAGGAGCAGTCCATATCAGTTCAGACCTGCAAATTACCACCCTGCTGCTCTCACTACACACGGTTGGATTTATTTTTATCCTGTTTTCATTTTTTAAGAATATTTGTGGGTAAAAAGATAATAATAATAATAGAGCAGCAAACGATGACACTGACGTATTTTTCTGCAGATGAGAGCTCGAGTAAAGAGGAGCCGTCTTCCACAGTGGAGGAGATCGAAACCAAATCTTTGAACGAACAAAGCAGCGAGGAGAGCCCGCGTGAGCCGGAGGACGGTGAGTTACACCGAGTTCAGACAGGATGGTTTTCTAAATAATAATGATAAGCTCTGCTAGCGGGATATGGATCTACTTTTCTTCCGCAAAAAGAGTAATATCACATATTTTCCACTTATAGGCGAAGACGCGCCAATTAGATCTCAGCCAGCACAAAGAGCCATAGAAAGTCTAGCAAAAGGTAGGATGCTAAACTTATTCAGACTAAGCTCTTAAACCTCTTATAATAATGATTATTTCATATCATCCAGCTATATCAACACTTTTATTTATTTTCTAATAAATGCAACAAAGCTTAATTCCTCCCTCATCTGCTCTGGCCTTCAGGATCTTTGTGTGTGAATTTCCCACTTTATTTATTCTTGTTCATTTTCTTTTTAATTTCATCATTTCCTTTATTTTTATCTCCAGGCCCATAAAGACCTGCTCTGAATTGTCAGTGTAAATGATGGTGATCATCATGTCCTTGTCCCTGTCATTAAAAATAGCAAGGTGTCCTAGAAGAAAGTGGCTACAAAAGCATCTTCCTGTCCTCCTCAAACCTACTCTTCTCTCTGTGTCTGCTTTATAGAGGAACTACAGAAACAGCTGTTGGAACAAGTGGAGCTAAGGAAAAAGCTGGAACGTGAATTTCAGCACCTTAAAGGTAAGCTCCAACAATGCACCAGGATTTTCTCCCTCTTCTATACACTGTAGACATTTAAGTTTTATTCTTCTGTCATATTTACTTCTTACCCGATGCCCAAAATAATTATGCATTGTTAAAAAGATATATTTTCTTTGGAGGAAATAGAATTGCCAAATTTGCAGCTCAATTTGTGCAGGCCTACAGAAATACTGAATGTGAATAAAATCATTATTAAAACTCAAAAGAAAAAACAAATACATTTATGAAGGAGTCCATGTACATGAAATATAATCACTGAAGAGGAAATCTGTTTCTCTAAAGTTCATCGGTCCGCTGATGATATGTAGTGTTCTATTAAAATGTTAAATGTGCTGCTCAAAGGGGCTCTGTATTTGAGCAGTACTATTTATAAAATAAACACAAGATTTTTCCTTCTTTATTGATTTTAATTGAACCTTGAAAACCTTAGATATCCAGAAAGGGCTACACAAGTGACACCATGATGAGGTTCAACGATTTCTCTAAATTATTCATCAGAAAATAGTACATCACAAGCATACATGATCAAGAATTTTTATTGAAATTTACCTCCCCAAAATAAATAAATAAATAAATAAATAAATAAATAAATAAAATCCTCCAATAAAATTGGTTGACTATAGAATGTTGGTTATATTTCTAACTGCACATGTTCTGTTATTCAAAACCAGTCTTTTTATTTTCTTATTTTTGTGTGATTCATTTTTTATATCAAGATCAAAAAAGGACAGCCTTGCGATTTATTATGAACCATAAAGCTCCTTTTTTTCTCTCTATTATTATTATAATTATTATTATTGTTTTATTATCATAGCCTGACTTAAAGCTGCCTGATTCAATACTTAATGTTTCCAAATGGTCATTGATTAATATGAATTTTCTGATATGTAGGGATAATAACAAAGACAAGCATATCTGGTTTATCCCTAGAATAAATGACCCTGTTCACATATCTTCCACTATTTTTTTTTAACTTGATACACTCTTATTTACAGACAAGGTTGGTTATAAAAGTGCCAGGTCTCATCCTTGTCTGCAGTTATTACCATTTAAATACTCAGGTCAGTATGGCGATTTATACATTTAAAAATATGTCATAATAGAGGTGAAATATCAAGAATTTTGAATTATGTCTACAGAAAACTCATTAGATATGTTATGATTCAAATTTAATAAAACCTGCTATTAACTTGGTGTATACAATTTTTCTGATATCAAGTTATTGTTATTTTTTATTATTCTTTTATTAAATATAAATTATACATGTTATGTTATGTGTTTGGATTCATTTTTTTAAGACATGAGTTTAGATTTTTACACAGAAAAGAATAACCAAATGTTATGCTGGGGTCTAGTGGAGGTTGTACTTGAAGGCAATGCTTGTTTTTTAATGCTGTTTTCGTGGCAATAGTGCCCTCTAGTGGCGGTTTACAGATGGGACCAGAACTTTTCAATACATTTAGGTGTTGACAGTGTTTTCAGTCTCTTAAAAAGACAACTTTTAATGGAAGGTGTCATGTTTGTACATATTACAGTTAAACTCTATGCTTGTATCACTATTTATGGAAAGGTCAGACATGTTGAAATGAGAACGCTTTTTTTTGCAACTGGTGCAGTTTATCCTGGTTTGTAGTGGGATTTTCAGGAGCTTAGGATGTCAAATGAAACCCCTTCCCTCTTTTTGTTCCTGCAGATAATTTCCAGGATCAGATGAAGAGGGAGCTGTCCTACAGGGAGGAGATGGTTCAGCAGCTTCATATCGTCAGAGGTGAGAGCAATAAAGCAAAGGAAACAGGTTCACTGTGGCAGATTTGACATGACTGATGACCAATGTGTTTAGATTAGTCTGATCATTTTTAGGTTATTATTTGATACACAATTTAATGATGCAGTCTGTTAAATTCATATGAATAACTTGCACTCATTGTACAAAGCACTTTTAATCAGACCTGCCTTTTTCATTTAAATGCGGTCTGTTTGTTTATTTATAGGAATAGTTTAAGCTAATATAACTTAGTTTGAATAACTGTTTTCACCAATACTGACTTAGTGCTCAGTTTACCTCTAAGATAGACCTTAATGTCTTGGTTATCCAGAGACTTCCTACAGAAAATTGAACTGGCACAGACAAGCTATTTTTGTTTTTCAGAAAAAGCTTAGACAGTTTTTGTTTTATAGTCAAGTATAGGGATGTAAGAATACACTCCCCACAAAATGGATACGCATCACAACAATTCTCAAGCTTTTGGATCTATGACCAAGCATGAGGTTAGAGAGGATTTCCTTTCATTTAAATTCTCTGGCATTTAAACAAATAACCATCTCCTTATTTTTTTTTAAACGTCTAGGTCATACTTTTTAATTTTGATGCTGTGTTGTTACTACTAAAATGCATTTAACAAGAGAAGAAAAGGCAGATAGCCCTCTGATGGTCAATAAGAGAGTGTTATAATTGTGTATTTGGCTTGTTCACTCCAAAATGTCCACCTTGTATCTGTTTTTAATTTTACTGGGAGGTATCCTGACACCTTTGTTCAAGTGTAAGTGGCATATAGCTACCAGAATGATGATATGATATGCAAACTCTTTTTCTGATCCATCATACTTTTCACTCATTGCATCCAGTAATACAGTGACGATCCAAACCTGAGTTGGCACATTTTCAAAGCTGACTTTAATCA
Organism: Cheilinus undulatus; assembly: GCF_018320785.1. Lineage (NCBI taxonomy): Eukaryota > Metazoa > Chordata > Actinopteri > Labriformes > Labridae > Cheilinus > Cheilinus undulatus. The sequence goes on along the minus strand of NC_054873.1, from coordinate 22,462,521 downwards.
ACTGATGCTTCAATTTTTTCACATTTTGATAACTTGTATTTTGGGTTCTAATAAAGCCAGTTTAAATTCTCATGCTTGTACATTACTGATGTTTTATCTCCTTCCTCTCAGAAGCTCACGACGCTTTACACCATTTCTCCTGTAAGATGTTGACTCCTCGCCACTGCAGCGGCTCTTGCTCCTTCAAGTCTCCTCTGCTCCCTCCCTGAATCACCTCACACATCTCACATAGAGTCACACCTCTATGACGGAGAAACAAAGGACTGATCTGCAGCAAACTTCCATGAACTCTCTGACGGATCATGTTGAAAGAAATTGTAATTACTTGTAATATTTTAAGATATGTATCTCCACCTCCTCATGTAACCATCTTGCAAACAGTGACATTTGTTTGACTGAAATAATAGCCTACCGTTGATGATATTTATTATTTGTGGCAAAGTGCAATGGCAATGTATGTATCCTGTAATAGTTATAGGTTGTTATTTGAGTTTTTTTGTTGTTAACAATAGCTTCTCTAAATAGCCATTTGGTTGCTCTTATTTCTCTCAGTAATGTGTGTTAGCCTACTAATTTTGCTGTGGTTATCTCTGCAGGCCAGTATAGCTCATTTTGGATGCCATGCACTTTAAAGGACTGATGGGACATAGCAGAAAAATAGCGTGTGCATTGGATAAGACCAACATTTTATTAATTTAAAGCAGACAAACCCTACTCATTCGTTTTTCTTAAAGCCTTTAAAAAACAAAGACGTTAGTAGGCTAAACTAGTACACCCAAGACTTTGTAATATAGCAACATATTCTATTAAGAATAACATGTAATATTTGTTTTCATCACTAATAAATAAATCATTTTATTAAAAGTGATGTCGATTCATGTTCTTAGTGTAACCAAACAGAATTCTTGCTGTCATACATCACAAGAAATGACTTTAATTATAGCATTAGAAATCTTACTAAAGCCTATTTAAAATAATAAAGCCTTTTTTAAGTGTTATCAGGTCTTAATCCAACAAACAATCACTGTTGGCTTCACACAGTCAAACTTGCATTGTTGTGTTTCTTCACTGTACAGACAAAAGTATTCAGCTGGATGACCATTACACCAACAGAGACTGTAATGGCACTATAGTCGAATATGTGTTCTTTAATATGGCTGGCCCCCTTTTGCAGTTATAAAAGCCTACACTCTTCTTTGAAACCTTTCCACATGATTTTTGACTATTTCTGTGGAAATGTGTGCCCATTCATTCTGTAGAGCATTTATGAGGCCAGGCACTGATGTTGGACGAGAAGGCCTTGCTCAAAATATCCGTTCCAGTTCACCCCAAAGGTGTACAATGGGATTGAGGTCAGGGATCTATGCAGGTCAGTCAAGTTCTTCCACACCAAACTCATCAAACCATGTCTTTGTAGTCCTTGCTTTGTGCACTGTGGCATAGTCATGTTGGAATAGAAAAGGGCCTTCCCCAAACTATTGCCATGAAGTTAGAAGCATAGCATTGCCCAAAATGTCTCCAGGTATCTGCCAATCCCAGATTTGCCCATTTGACTGCCAAACAGATATGCACAATTCATCACTCCAAACACGTTTCCACTTTTCCACAGTCCAGTGGCCAGTGTGCTTTGCACCACTCCATCTAATGCTTGGCATTGGACTTGGTGATGTGAGGCTTGCATACAGCTGGAAAACCGATTCCATGAAGCTTTCACAGCATAGTTTTCATGCTTAAATTAATGCAACTTAGCAATTGTTGACCCTGCCACTGATGTTTTACGGGATCTTCTGCTTTGCGGCTGAGTTGCCGTTGTTCCTAATCACTTTCAGTTTCTAATAAGAAGTCTTCCAGTTAACAGTGGAATATCCAGCAGTGATAAGATTTCACAAACTTGATGGGAAGGTGGCTCTTCAGAATGACCTATTTTGTACACAAATGTTTGCAAATGGAGACTGCATGGCTAGATACTTGATTTTATACACCTGTGGCAATGGGTCTGATTGAAACAGCTTGAGTTCAATAATTAAAAGGCGCTGCCAAATACTTTGGTCCAAATAATGTTGTTTTCCTCCCCAAAATGTCTGTGTTGCTGCCACTTTAACCTCTCTTATTATCAGTGAGCTAATACCAGTAAATGATCATGATGATCAATGACCATGAAATATAGCAACGAGCAACATTTCCCATTGCATTCCTTCATAGCCAATCTGTTACTGCAATCAATGACTTGCTGAACTCCACACAGAACACACAGAACGGGATCAATGTTGGTCTACATTACTTGAAGCCCAGTTCAGGTGTTTTTTCAATGTTACATCAGCGCCCTCCGTCGTCTGCTGCGAAGAAGTGAAGGACAGTTTTGAATTTGCTGTCCCTTGAGAATGGCTTTTGCGCATGCGCTCCTAATGTAACAAGATGGCGGAGAGTGCGGAACTGAAGGTAAAGCGAGCCCCTGCATTAGCTCAACAAATAGACGTTTCACACTATGATATTTGAATTTCAAAGCGTCAGACCCTTGGCACTTGACAACAGGATAAAGGGGAGCGTTGTTAATTAAGCAAATAATACAGAAATAACAGAGCAGCAGAGAGCAGACAAACTGTTAGCTGGCTGGCTAGCACGTTAGCATTAGCTTTGTTATTGTTGCCGACGTTCCGTTAGGCTGCCTCTGCTGTGCGGCTTACCAGCAGAGAAGGCCAAATATCGATTTTAGAATAAATGAAAATGTTATACATGTAAATATTTGGTACCAAAGGACAGTGTTATGTTAGCGAACTGACATTATTAATAGTATGCCGGGCGGGCTGCTATGTTGGTTCAAAAATGGGCTCTGTCTATTCCCTGGAAGACAGGCGCACTTTAGCCTACATTAGCGTTATTTCTGACAAGATTTGATGGTAGAGCACGAAATTTAGGAATTATTCTCTTTATAATAAGCTGTAATAAAACTCAAGTTGGTGATTTTTCATCGTAGGTTCGATATAAGGTGGGCATTGTGTGATAAAGGTTTGCTAAAGACAGATTAAACCAGCTTCATATGTTAGCTATTATTGCTAACGTTGTATCTACGCTATCTTCTTGCAAAATCTACCGATAATGTTGGTAATAGTTAATTTAGGATGTCTGAAAAGTTTTAAAATAGTTGTAAAGGCTTTGTTGTGATCCGATCCCTCCTGGACGAATGTCTTCACTGCTGGCACACTTCCTTTACCCAGTAATAACCAATGTCATTTATTGTTGTTACATTTTTATGTTTCCTTTTATTTTTAGTCAGTTAAACAATATATCCAAGGTCAGCTTATGTGTGTCGTGGTCTGTGCCAGCATAGGCGTCATGTCAAGCCTATTGGAGATGTTTAGTTGATTACACTTCTTAATTGACTTATGAGTGCTGTTTAGATAATCAACGTTAGTCTGATAGCCTTGGTTTACAATTTATTCCAAAGAGATACTCACAGGAACCTAATGCGTTTAAAGAAGAGGGTGTAAGCAACAAACAGGACTTGTGTGGAGTCTGAAATGTTGCACTGTTATGAGCTCGTGACAGAGAATTGTGGATCTAATCCTGTAATTGCAGAATAGTTGTGTTATTTATTTGACAGTATTATACTGTAGGATTCTTATTTCGCTTTAAATGCTTTAAAGAGGTTGATTGATTTTAAGAAATGTTCTGTCTGTGTTGTCTTAAGGCTCTCTCTTCTAAAGCAATGCTATAGCAGATGTGTTTGTTGAATATACTGTCTGCTGAAGCTCTTTTTGTTTGTCTATTATTGAGATACTGGCTGGACAAAGGCCAGAGTAATTTTGTATCTTACTGTTTCAAGCTTATCTTGGAAATGAAAATGTCATGGGTGTGGATGATTTGCAAGCAAAAGAAATGTTTAGATAACCCGGAGAAATGACTTTGATGTGAATTAAAATGCTTTAAACAGTCTGCAGTGTGACATGGTATTTTTACCGTTTTTTATGTTTCTCCAGCAAATGGTAATGAGCCTTCGAGTTTCGGAGCTCCAAGTGTTATTGGGGTATGCAGGACGCAATAAGCACGGGCGCAAACATGAACTATTGACCAAAGCCCTCCATCTACTCAAGGCTGGATGCAGTCCCGCTGTGCAGATGAAGATCAAAGAGCTCTACAGACGGCGCTTCCCAACCAAAATGGTTTCGCCAGTGGACCTGGCTCTGCCTGGTGTTCATTCTGCTTCTGGCCTGCCTGCTAGCCTTGCCCAGCTGGGATTTGACAGCCACGGTTCCCCATCGCCTCTGCTGCCTGTGTCGTTACTCGGGCCTAAGCACGAGCTGAGCCTGCCTCACCTCCCCTCTGCCCTGCACCCTGTCCACCCTGATGTCAAGCTTCAGAGATTGCCATTCTACGATGTGCTGGATGAGCTCATTAAGCCAACCAGTCTGGGTGAGTTCTGCACTTCTTGTTCTGCTGTTTGTGCATAGTAATAACACTTCTCTCTTATGTATGTAGCTATGGGGCAATGTTAACATGAGTATTTTAACTATGACAAGTCAAGCCATGTGCTGTAAAGTTCAGTATAGAATCACACTAGTGTTTCTACTTTGACTATGATTTTCTGTCCATGTTTTCTTTTTTGTAGCCTCAGACAACAGTCAGCGGTTCCAGGAAGCATGTTATGCCTTTGCATTAACACCACAACAAGTTCAACAGATCAGTAGCTCCATGTAAGTAATAAAACTCTACTGTGCACACAGTCTACAGCTATCAAACAGAAAACAGGCCAGATGAATATTAATGAGAAAATATTGCAACCATCAAACTATTCTGAAATCAGGTTGTTACTAAGTAGTTTTTTTAATGTTCTTGCTATCCTCATCTAACTGTTCTTCTAAATCTTTAGGGACATATCTGGGACCAAATGTGACTTTGCTGTTCAAGTACAGTTAAGGTTTGTATTACATGGTCTTCCTCCTAAAGGCAATGTCTTTGAATCAATTAGTACATTGTATTATGAGAATAGAGGGTGTCTGTTTAGCTAACGCAACTAGGAAAAGTCATGCCCTTTGTATAAATATTGGGGCCTGACCAATTATTCAGCTGGCTGATTTCATTGGCTAATTATAGCCTATTAAAAATAATCTGCTATCAGCCAAAAGGTTGCTGATAGACGCCGATATAAACACTTTAATTTGCACTAATAAAGAGTGAGGGATAAGACTGGGTTTTACTTAGATGTGATGTCTCAGTCTGTGTTCTATTATTTATCCAGTAGAGGGTGCTCTGATTCTTTTCATACCACAAGCTCCATATTTACCTTACAGTAGAGAGACTAGAGCTCAGAGCCACTTGGCTGAGCATAAACTCTGTTGAGGAGAACGGTTTGCCTCGATATAAAGTTTAAACTCGGTTGTGAAATGAATAATAACTCCATAAGTTCCATGTATCATCTCAACCTGCTTGTCCATGACATGACGAGTCATGACATGCCTCGTTGTATCGGCCAAGCTTATCTTCTTATGTTAGCAAACTAAAGGATAACCTAGCTTAACATTAGCTAACTATAAACTTTAGCAGAGTCAGCAATTACACAATGAACGCAACGGTGCAACATCTCACTGTGATCTTCCGCTCAGTCATGCTGCCAGATTAGACCAGAGCAATGAGAGAGTTACAACCAGCAGGGGTGGGCCTGGGGGCGTTTTTGATCAGTTTGAGTCATAATGACTTCACAGCTCATAATAGAGGACAGAAAATGTGAATGCACATTTAAAGAACATCGGAGGCGCATTTCATTCCACCAATGACTTTTATGACGGTGCTTATCCACTTAACTGTTACCTGAACATGATAATATTTTCCTCATTGGCAAATACACTCACTGACCACTTCATTAGACACATCTGTGCAATGTAATACACAAAAATAGCAACATCTCTATTTCCCAGAGGTTACTGCATTTTTGCACAGCGTTTTGTTCATGATGGTTATAATATTATATCATATTTTGACAGTTAAAGTATGTGATAAAAGTAAAATGTTCTGGCTTCGATTTACATCTTTGTAACACACATTTGAACTATATTCAAGGGATCAGAAACAGTTATTTCTTGTATTTATTATTTATTATTAATCAGCTAATTTTTCAGTTATCTGAATTTTTTATTCCCTAATATCGGTAACAACCCCCAAAAATCCATATCGGTCTGGCCCTAATAAATCTTATTTCAGTCTTCTATGAGTATTCATGTAGCACTTACATATTGTATCTTGTATATTCATTCACCATCTTTGTTTTATCTTACATGAAACATTCAAGTCTAACGGGGATATGGAGAAAAGATAATATATTCTATTTTGGGCTTAAATATGCATGGACCAACAGTATTTTATAAGAACTGTTCATATATTCTAGAGACTTGAATGCTTGTCAGTGATACAACTGACTGGTCAGTTAAGCAATAATAATAATAAAAAATGCATTTGATCTTCAAAATTCAAGTCCAACAATTCTGTATTTTTTCTGTATTTCCAGATTTTGTTTATCAGAGACGAGCTGTCCCCAGGAAGATCACTTCCCTCCAAATTTATGTGTAAAGGTGAACGGCAAACCCTGTAATCTCCCGGTGAGTTGTCTCCTTTTTGTTTTCCCTTTGTTTTAATCAATATATTAATTGAAAGTTGCACTTATTCAAGTATCAAAAAAACAAGTGTCAAACTAGATGTGGTCCAGTGACAGTAAAGTAGAGTTTTTGTGATGCCAGAATTTAGAGTACCAAAATGATACCAATTAAAGTCAAACAATATTGATACCTGTTTCAATACCATGGCAACAAAAATGATCACCTGCAGCTTTTTGCACCAGCCATGTTTAAGTTCTGTTTTAAGTTATGGTGTCAAGTCCACTCTAAACCACCCTAAAAGTTGAATGTAGTTAAGTTGTAACTTAAGTTGTGTTACTGTTTGGTTGCAATACAGAAATGTAAAGTTGATCAGAGCTGTACGTCATAGCTAACTGATATTTTGTTGCATGTGTGATGTTTTCACTTGATTTAACCAATCAGTGTAAAGCATTTTAACCCAGTGTTTTTCACAGCTCTGCCTCTCGTGTCTAATTGTCTTTATACAGGCAAATGGCTGAAAATACCTTCTGAAAGCTGCTGTTAATTCTCAAACAGTGCTGAAAATGTCTGAAAAGATATGAAAAAGCATTTTACTTAGGTGATCACTAAAGCCTACAGCCTAAACCTAGAGCCAGTATAGAATAATAACACTGACATTAAGTAGCGCAATCGTCAGTACTCAATAATTCTGCTCATGGAACACAACAGTGTAACTAACTACAGAAAACACACCTTTCAAAACTATCACCATAACAGACATATTTTATAGAGGACTTTACACCCAGTAGGAGAAAGATGTAATATTTGAGTTATAACCTAAGTCTATGTTGAAACTATCAGCTGGTGTATCTCCTTAAGTGTTAGTACATTTGAACTCAGCTACTTTGAATTTCCGCACAGCTGGTGCAACCCATAGCTGGACATCCTGTTTACTGTTTAATTCTGTTATTTTTTTATTTCCAAACTGGGTATAAGAAAGGTTCACTAAACAGTTAACCACTGTCAAAATTTGACATATTTTTTACGGTAATAGAAGGGAAAATAAATAAGATTTTATTTGAAAGGGCCTGTAGGGCTTATCTAAAATAGGATAAAGGCTGTGTTGGAGGGCAGAGCAGAGAGAGGTAAGCAGCAGGCAGATAGAGACGCTCTTTAGCATCATCAAACAAAATCAATAAGCTTCTTTTATATCTGTGCAGAGGTTTCGATATGTTTCAAACTTCTGTAGGGTGTAAACACTTTGAAAAAATAATGCACATCTTTTTTCTCCATATCATCACTGTGTTTTAATATTGGGACCCTGGCATATGCACATTTTCTCTCTCTCTCTCTCCACTTACAGCAGTATAATTGTTTTCTTTCCCTTCAAAACATCTGTACTTTTGTTACTTTGAATGTGAAATTTACAGATGTTGTATCATTCAAAGCAAGTGATTTGTATGAAGTAATGAAGTATAAAATTTTAGGAATCTTTCAGTAAACATAAAAAAATTCTTCTCTGGGCAAAAACAATCTTTTGTACAAACCAGTTAAAAATACACAAGATTAAACTGATTTAAGTGATAAAACGAAAAATAAGTGTTAGTGACTGTTTTCTCATGGTCGATCTCAATATTACCATACTGCATGGTTTCCGCCAGAGAAGTCAGTCCTCCTTTTAATCCGACAAATCTAGACTTCTTTCATTTTTTAAATACTGTAATCTGGCTATCTTAAAAAAACAACACAGGATCCATTGTAATTCATTTTGCACTTTTTTCTGTTGCTTTTTTAACTTCTTCACAGAATATTTTCAGCCTGATTCCAGACACGTTGTAGTATGCCTGGTCATAATTTCTGTGTGATTAATTCCTTAAAATCAGTGTCACTGATGTTTGATGCCTTGTCTGCAGGGATATCTTCCTCCAACCAAAAATGGAGTTGAACCAAAAAGGCCCAGTCGTCCCATCAACATAACTTCACTAGTTCGACTTTCCACCACGGTCCCCAACACGATTGTGGTGTCATGGACTTCAGAAATTGGGAGGGTAAGAAAATCCAGTCAGTTTTTTTACAAAAATGTGTAGTCTCCTCAGTGTGGCTTTTTTTGTTTGTTTGCTTATGATCTTTCTCTCCCCTTTTTAGAGTTTTTCCATGGCTGTGTATTTGGTAAGACAGCAGTCATCTGCGGTGTTATTGCAAAGATTACGCGCAAAAGGAATCAGAAACCCAGACCACTCAAGAGCTCTGAGTAAGTTGATGCTTGGTTTTGTTGTCGAAACTTTAAACATGACTCACCAGTACCTCTGGAAAAAAGCAAAAGACTATCACATTGGACAGAACTTTCATCTGACACTTACTGCTGTTTGATTGTCTGTTAAACCACGTTGTAAAAGGAGCTTGGAAATTCCCAGGAACTAAACTTAAAACTGAAAAAGAAACAAGGTCCTTAAAAAATCCTGGGAAAGTACCTTTCTCTCCTTGTGCTACTGCTCTAAGTGTTTGGGATCTTTTTAAAAACAGTTATTATATATTGGTCATTGGATTAAACTGTTGTTTGTTTGTTTGTTTTTTAAACTTTTTTTTTTTGTCTTTTTTCTTTCTTTCAGTCAAAGAGAAATTAACAGCTGATCCAGAGAGTGAGATCGCCACCACCAGTCTACGAGTCTCTCTTCTTTGTCCTGTAAATACTCCCCCATACTACCTAATTTTAAGTAACAACCAAGACTGTGAAGTTGCAAAGAAACAGAAGTGCTTCTGTTTATCAACTGTATTCTCTCTTTTATTCACATTATAAAACTTCCTGCCTTGACATTTATTTTGTATTCTGTGTTTCAGCTCGGGAAGATGAGGCTTACAATCCCTTGCAGATCAATGACCTGCTCTCACCTCCAGTGCTTCGATGCTACCCTTTATATCCAAATGAATGAGAAGAAACCGACTTGGGTGTGTCCAGTGTGTGACAAGAAGGCACCGTATGAGCACCTCATTATTGACGGGTGAGCCCAGCACACTGTAAGGGTGTGGCTTACTGATGTGCCTTTAGACTTACAAATCTCTGCCTTACCAAGCCTTCTAGCAGCACGTTGCTTTGTCTCATGAGTCTGAAAGCCATTACTAAAGCAGCACCTCTTATTTATAAAGGATATAATTGTTCCAATAAAGTTCCCATTATTTTCAAATTCTGAGTTGGTTTGATGGGAGATAAAGTTCCAAAGAATTTGTAACTCCAATTGCAAAGTTACCAACCTGTGATCATGTCTTTTTTTTTTACAGTTTATTCATGGAAATCTTGAGTAGCTGCTCTGATTGTGATGAAATCCAGTTCAAAGAAGATGGAACATGGGCACCTATGAGGTCAAAGAAAGAGGTGCAGGAGGTGTCCGCGTCCTACAATGGTGTAGACAGCAGTGAGTATTTCACATAGTTTAAATTCTTTAAGAGTATCAGTCTTTGTGATCCCTGAGCACAGAGTGAGTACACTATTGTCTCATAGATATGTCTCGAACAGAAGCTCATGAACCAAAAAGGGGATCGACTGACAATGGCAAGAAAGTTGACGTGATCGATCTGACTCTGGATAGCTCTTCAGAGGACGAGCTCGATGATGAGCCTCCACCTAAAAGGGCTTGTCCTTCAATGTCACCAGTCTCTCCGCCTCCTAACAAAGGGTGAGTCACACCAGCATCATCATACATGTTAAAATATGTGCTCAAATCTGTGGTGTTTTTCTCACTAACCTGATATAATGTTCTCAACAGAGTACTGAACCTACACAGCCAGGCCTCACCTGTGACCAGAGCTCCCAGCATGCCCCCTGTGGAGACCAGTTACATTCCTCCTCCTCCACCTCTCATCCAGGACTACCGCCACTACTATCACTCGAACAGTGACCTGCCAGGTAGAGCTGTTGTTTGCCTTTAAAATATGTGGAATTGTCGTTAAAATCATGTGTTAAAAGCAACATGCTGACGTGTACTGAGAAAGACTTCTGATCCCTGTATTATTCAACTTAGTGAAGGATGGTTTCACCTGTGCAAACACTCTCAAAGGAATGAGGCAAAAAACTGCAGTCTTCATAAACTGAGAACTTAATATTTGCGTTGATCTTGGGAATCTTTCAACTTACCCTCTTATTTTTTTCAACACAGTTTAGTAAGGAAGGATCACCTCCTGATTGTTGTGTGTAGACTTAATGTTGAAAGAGAAATTGCATCCAACACTATCAGGATGAAGACACTTAAAATGTATAATTCAACTAGCCACAGCTTCCCAAGTTTTAAGCTTGGAAATAGAACTGCAGATGAAATCCTTGGTCTTAAGCAGCAAGAGCCACTGTGACCAATTGGTTAAACAGAATTGGGCTAAACCATTTCCACCCAAAAGTCTTTGGTGTGTGTATAATGAAATTGGGAGCCTTAAAAACTTCAGAAAGACAGACGATCCAAAACTGGGAAAATGCAGCATTTTAGAAGCTAGGAATGATAGTCATTGTCTGACGCCCTGCAGAGGACTTAGAGGTTTTTCACTGACAACATGCTGTTTGTATTATACTAAACACTACAGTTAGCTTTTCGTTAACATAACATTCCTCAGTCACTATGTGTTGGCGTGAAGTGTTCAGTAGTGTTTTGACATTTTAGCTGCAACTTATTCCGTCCGCTTTTACAGACAAGGACTCCGTCATCTTGAATGACTTTTCACCTATTATTGCCATGCCCATTATGCCCATCTTGCGTCTTTGATGGATACAAACTTTCCTGATACAGCTCTTTCATGATAAAAGAATTTCAACAACATAATAGGGGGAAGTTTTATTGTTAACAGATGGCCTGAAATATAGTGCTTCTATCATTAATTTACCCGAGACTTAGAGCTGCAACCATCAGTGGCTCATTTGATCACAAATCAGAGCCACATTCCACTTGTTTCAAACATCTTTGACATCAGGTGAGCAAATCATTGCGATTGTTGTTTTGGTGATTCAGTCAGTATTGGCATCTACACTGACATGGGGAGGAGGTGCTGTTTGGTCAGTGAGCATCTGAGTCTGGCTCTGCCCCGACTGTCAGAGCGAAGCATGCAGAAGCCTGGAATTCAACCTAGGCTTTTAAAAAGTATTAAAAAGTCTTGAATACAAAACTGCAAGGTCTTGTTCAGTAGCCGTTTTATTTTTTTATGTTCAACCAAAGAGGTTGTGTGCTTTTGTTTTTATATTCAATTTTAATCACAAGTTAGATTATGATGGATCTCCACCAGATCCAAAAAACTCTTCTTTGTCGCTAGTTAGAAAGTTAACTCTGACTGAATGATGTGTGCCTATAAGTGATCAGTAAATGAAAGTTTTCTAAGAAGTGTTTGTTGGGGAAGTTGATGGAGCTGAGGTCAGGGCCGATACTTGTTAACATTTTGATAATAAAAAGCAGCTTTGCACTAAAGCGTTTGTGTAAGGGTTAGTGAAATACTAGCATTAATCTGTTAATGTAAGCACTGCAAACATCTAAAATGCATACTATTTTCTTGACTATGTTGCCACATTTTTCATCTTGCTGTCTGCACAAAACATGCATTTAACTGTCTCACCAATGTAACGGGGTCTTGAAATATATCAATAGGGTCTTGAAAAAGGTCAGATTTCCTGTATATACCCTGAGGTTGGTGTGTTGAACTGTCTGTAACATCAGCATTGCCTCACATGTGCACTTCAGTCAAACATGTTTACACCAGTTATGATGGTGTTGCAGAGATCTATGATGTCATGACAGAACGTAAAACCTGTGGAAGACTAATCTCACTGTCAGAACTGGGACAGTGACTCCACATTCTTTTAATGTAGATGCAGCATCTAAATGCAGCTTGCTTTTACAACAGATGTGTGTTGGTGCAAAACTAATGAACATAATTGAATACTGATATTGCATGTACAGAACACAGTAAATGGACTGAGCCTTCTCATTCTTTTGCAGATCTGAATTTCTTCTCCTTCCTCCAAGGTGACAATCATCAGGTACATTTACGTCTGATCTTTAGCAGCATCATACTGCGGTGTGTTTACATTCTGTTTTTGTGGAAATGATCACTCTTTCCCTCTTTTCTTTCCTCCTAGCATTATAACATGGTGATGGCTGCTGCCGCAGCTGCATCGGCCTCAGAGGACCCCGACCTCCTCCGTTTCCTCCCGTATGGCTCATCTCAGATGTTGCGGGAGCAGCCGGGCACCCCTGGGAGCAGTGCGCTTGCGGCCACCAACGGAGGCAGTAACAGTGGTAGCACCAGTAGTTTGGTGTCTTCCAGCAGTCTGCGGGATCGGGACAAAGACAGAGACAGCCACTCCATCACAGGACTGTCAAGGTCCTCGGTGGAAGCTGCAGCAGCGGCCATTTATGGCTCCATGTCTGACATTATCTCTCTTGACTAGACCCACACAGAACTGAGAGGCAAGAGAGACTAGAGCACAGGAGCTCTTTGTAAATAAGGAAGAGGAAGAAGAAAGAATACAGTGCTATGTACAGAGAGGAAAATCTATTTTCAATTTTACTTATCATATGTATATAAACTTAGGACGCTTCTTGTCCGGTGAGTTACTTCAGTTGATATTTTTCTGTGAATACTGAAGACTTTTTCACACCTCTTCATGTGGTCCTTTGATTATATTGTACCTTTTGTACCTGGTTTTTACAGTTTTGTTTGATATTCCATGTCAACGGCATTATTTCAGTAAAATGTTATGTGCACACAACCCAATGAGGTGACACCTTATGGAAAATTATCTTTAGTATATAAAGAAAATGGGCATTTTAAAATTAACTTATACAAAAGGTGAGACACAGCAAAACAGGAACCCATGGCACCGTTTTGGTCAAATGTTTTGACAGCAGAAAGATCTGGTGATTGTTGCCATCACTGTAGATTTTTCTGTACGACATTCATGCTGTGGTCATATTATTTTTAAGAAATTATTTATGATATAAGTTATGTTGGATGTATGCTGTTTTTTTAAGAAGCATTCCTTTTGCCTCTAGGAACTGTTGCCACTAGAAATGCAAGAAAGCAAACGCTAGATCCTTCTGTTGTCATAACTTTGCACTCTTAAAGCTTTTTTTCAGTCAAGTCAAATCAAATATTAAGAATAATATACTGTTCAGAATCCACCTGAAAATACATATGAATTAGAAGTCTATCAGTATTGTAAATCCAGGCTTTTTAGTGTGTGAATGAATGGTATTAGCCTGCAAGCAGTCTCATGTTGTCACAATACTATTGGACCTTAAATGCACATCTAACATTTGCAAAATAGTGTGATTTTCTTTTAACTACATGTGTTTTATTTTTAATGTAACACTTTGGGGAAATACAGACAGAAAAATCCACAACAAGGCTAGTTTCTGGTCCACTTTAGGTAAATCTTAAACTGAAAGGCTTAAAAACTGTTAAATGGGTGTTACAGGTGGATTTATAACATTTCATCATGTCTATTTGTTTGATTTAGCACTTGCTGTTTAACATTAAGGCTGTGTGCAGCAGTGAAACGTTCGCAGTTGCAGTAAACACTTTGAGTAGTTTTCAGCCTTGCATGTCTGCAAATGACCTGAAAGCTCTTTATTTAAGTGCTACGCTGTTTTTAGTGAGTCTACGGGGCGAGTAGCTTTTATTTAAAGTGTATTTTCAACAGCCTGTTAGTGAACTGTGATAGCTTCATCTTTGAGTGTATCACAAAACTCATTTTGACCCAGAAGTTGAAACTATTGAAGTAATTATGGACACCTCCCTTCCCCTTATTTTTCTTGACTTGTGCTTACAATTAGGATTATTTATTATCATATATATTTTCAGCATTTGTTTGATTTGTGGATATGCATTGCTGTCATTGTATGTGATATTTCTTTTGTAATTATATAATTAATGCTATTTAAGGATGTCATTGTTGCTTGACATGCATTGTAACATTTTCTGTTTCTCTGTCTGTTTTACTATCAGATGATGTCAATTACTCAAGAGAGGCTTTGATCATTTTGAACCGCTTCAAGGTCTACTGTGCTGTTTGATATTTGTAAGAATTAAACAGATATTAGAAAGTGCATCTTTGTAGTTGTTCTAAGGGAAGTCCTGTTCAAGATGCATGTGTTCTGTAAGAGTGAGCTGTTAGTTCAGTTTGGCTTTTATACAGCACAGGCAACAGTACTTACAGTGGTAGCTCATTTTATATACAGTATACTATAGGTCTAGGTAAATACATCATGAACTTTGATCATGTTTATCTTATCTTTTCTTCTTCTCATGTTTATCTTATCTTTTCTCATCATAATGACCAAGAAAAGAAAAGCTATTGATCCCTCATTGGGGAAAATTCAGTTGTTGCAACATCTTACAACAGATGGCAAAGGTGATCAACTACAGACAAAATTAAAAGGAAAAACATGAATACCAGTAACTAAAAACCAGAAGAAAAATAATAATTTACACTGATATGTTCCCTGCTAGAAAGATAATACAATTTTTAATTAAAAGAGTAGCCTATGGATAGGATTAAGTGACTAACTAGCCAGATAAACATTGCACTGGACTTTTTGTTTTTGAAATTGCAATGACATTGCTCTGTACAGATACGTATACGTGTGACTGAAAGAAGTATATATCTACAGTGCATTCAGAAATATTCAGACCTTCACTTTTTTCAATTTTCTGTTGCAGCCTGATTCTACAGTCGATTAAATTTGTTATCAATCTTCACAAGACATGGACATGGTTTGGAAAGGCACATACCTCTCTATAAAAGGCCTCACAGGTGACACTGCATCTCAGAGCAAAAAAAACAAGTCATGAGGTCAAATGAACTGCCTGCAGAGCTCAGAGACAGGATTGTTGCAAATCACAGATCTGGGCAAGGCTACAAAAAGATCTGCTGCACTGAAGGTTCCAAATAGTGCAGTGACCTCCATAATTCTCAAATGGAAGAATTTCTGCACAACCAGGGCAAAGAGAGGTGACCAAGAACCTGTTGATCACTGACCAAGCTCCAGAGGTCCTAGGACAAATATCACTGCAGCTCTCCACTGATCTGGGATTTTGGCAGTGGCTACATGGAAGCAGTGCAAAACAAATGTAAGCCTGCTTGGCCTTGCCCAATACCATCCCAGCAGTGAAATGTGGTGGCAGCATCATGCTATTGGGATGTTTTTCAGCAGCAGGGACTGGTAGACTGGTCAAGGTTATGGGAAAGCTGAATGGATCAAAGTACAGATATCTTCAATGAAAATCTTTTCTGTTCTTACCTACTGTAAGTAGCCGGTAAAACCTTTATATATAAAAAAAAAAAAAATCCAATCTTCTTTGAATTTTATTTGATACATGTCAGCCCTGCCCTGATCGTATCTACGTATCAGAATCTGTCTTTGTCACACTGTCATCTAGTGATGAAAGCCAGTACTACCTCATATACAAAGTGCTACATGCTCATTATTTTTGCTTTAATGACAGTCCTGGATGGATTTAGGTGTTTGTTTTTTTCAGTCTTGGACTGATGGATTTATGCTTGCTCAGTTGAAGCATTGACTTTGATGTGGAGCTGTAGTTCAGACATAGAATCAATAATTTCAAAAACTGCCTGGTTTATTACAGACCCTGCCTGTTTGCCTACAGAATAGAGCAGTCAGAGCAAATTCTGGAGGGAAATGTATGTCTCTTTTTTCTAGCACAGCATCTCATATCAGAGCTTATCTCAGGTCTGCCCTTGATATGAGTAGAGGTGGTAGCCTCATAGTGCTGTTGTATTTTCTACAGTCCTTGGTTGATTACACTCCTTTACTACACTTTTGCATACTTTTGGCAAAACTTTTTGGGTTATCTCCTCCCAAAACTGTTACAATACCGTGCAATATCATTCCCTTGCAACATGCTTTACGCTATCCCACTATTCTCATAAATATGACACCCAATATTACATAGTTAAAAGCAGGGTTGGAAAGTAGCTAATTACATCAATTTAAGTTACTGTAATTGTGTATTTTTTGGGTACTTGTAATTTTTTTAAATTAGTACTTTTACTTTAAGTCACTTTTAACCAGAGTAACTGTATTTCTACTTGACTACAATACTCTGTTGACCATGCAGTAGCACATAAGAGAATAAGCTAAGATAAGATATTCCTTTATTAGTCCCACAAGGGGAAATTCCAAATTTTACAGCAGCAAGAGTGGTGTAAGCAAAGCATGCAGTTAGACACATAGAACAATATACAGTAGGAAGAACAAGCATTTAGGACCATGAATAAATACAAAATAGGACATATAAAAATGTAAACTACAAATTAAAAAAACACCTGAATAGTATTTACAGTAGTTATGTACATGTTGGATATATTACCTATTTGATATGGTGGAGATATTTCTATGTACACCTATATACACATATATATAAACAAACGTGCACATATTCTGCATTTAAAAATTATTGTACAGGGATTATTTGGAGCAGTTTTTGTTGTGGAGTCTAACAGCTGCAGGAAGGAATGACCTTCAATTGCTCTCCTTCACACACTTTGGGTGGAGCATCCTGTCACTAATGAAGCTCCTTAGTGCAGTGAGTGTGTGTTGGAGGGAGTGGAAGCCTTGTCCATCATGGAGGACAGTTTGGATGTCATCTTCCTCTCCCCCACCTCCTCCACAAGTTCCAGAGGGCATCCCAGGACAGAGCTGGCCTTGACTGATTCCACATCACATCCCAAAACAGCTGTTGTGCACAAAACTCTTCATATCTCAGTGTTAAAACATCTCAGCATTGATTTTAACTCCCAAAATGTAAGTTTGACTCCATTCTGGATCAAATGTGTCAGTGTGGGAGTTATTTGACAGTGTCGATCCACCTGTGTTAGCTCAGCTCTGTAGAGTAAACTGATCTAAGCTCTGCCCACTTGGATTTCAAATCTGTGGGGATTTCTGTGGGCAAAGTTCCCAACTTGCCCTTGAGCAGATGTGTTTTATATGCATCTAGCTGTGTTAAGATGTTGCCTGTACAGTGATCCCTGCTGCGGTTCTAATAGTAATAGTTTTTAGTGGATTGTTGTCATTTTTGTTGTTAAGAGACATTGGCACCATGAGTGAAGTTATCCACAGGGTTAGAGTTCATGCCTGTGACGTCAGGTATTCCTAAAGGATGCATAGTGCATCATGCTTTACCTTGCCATGAGAATGGCTCTGCTGTATTCTTGTCAGGGACGTGATAATATACAATATTTTATTTAGCACTTTAAAAGTGCAGTTTAGCTATATGAAGTGTAGACCCACATAGACATTATAAAATTGTTAAAGTCAAGTCCATATTACTTTTCCCATCTCTGTCAATTTTGCTAGGAATTTTACTTTATTATAGAGGTGTGACTTTACCTGATTAACCTGGTTGGATACCTATTCTCTTGTTACTACCAATAGGGAGAAATACATTCTACTGTGAAACTCCTCAGTAGCTGCTTAGTATTTAAGTTCACTGTAAATTAAATACTTTTTTTAGTTTTAGAAGAGTAGATTCATAGACCGTTTTTACTTTTGTGAATTTTAACCAGTGTAACTGTAAAAACTGTGAATTTCCCTTCAGGGATTAATAAAGTATGTCTTCTTCTTCGGTAAAATTTGACTTGAGTACAATAGTCGTGTACTTTTTCCACCTTTGGTTAAAGCTAGTTCAAAGTACTTCAACGCCTCTCAGCTTCACAGAAGGCAGAATTGAGAGTCGCACATATGGGCGCGTCATTAGTACGTCATCTCATTGATGGTTGATTATGACGTTTTTAGATAGCGGCGCCGTTTCAGACTGGAATGGGAGCTAGCGATTTTTCCCATATTTTGTTAGTTTAATCCGTGAATGGCGCCGAAACAGGACCCGAAACCTAAATTTCAAGAAGGTAACACTTCGGTTGTTTAAATTTTTGATAGATTTTGGCGTTAGTCCGTGCGGTAGCCTTCAGAAGCTGAAAAACGTTAGCCAGCATTACAACACTGTCGCCTTGGCACAGCTAGCACCGTTAGCCTTCATTGTTGTTGCACAAAACAAGTCTTGATCGTTTTCTCCGAGCTACGCTCGTCAAATGTTATTTTCACATCACAGAATCATACCCGTGTAGTAGCATCTGAGTAAAGCCCATGGGTTAAATTTCCTTGGCTTTTTGGATAGCAAGATAAACAAAAGTGGCTTCATTCAGCGGTAGCGTTAGCTTCTTATTGGTTTCACCGCCCACCTCTGGTCTCTCTGAACCGAGTCTTTGTTGGCCTACTGTGCTGCTAACAAGAGCTGTCATATCGGATTTCAATACTTTGATACGATAGTTCGGAAATTAAATTATATCGATACAGGTTTTTAATGTATAGCAATAACAGTAATGGCGACATCCTTGGCGCCAATGTGGGATTATTTCTTGTAATCATCAGAATCGCATGTGAAATCCTTCATACTGCTTGAACAGCACTACACACTGTCTTTGTGTAATGTAGACAAAGCTGTGCCTCCTTTTCTACAGTGTGGCTGATGATGTGTAGTTTAACTTGCAAAGCTTCTGTACTTTTTAAAACTACGAATCACTAATATAACAGAGATATCTGTATCAAAGCAACAACTTTATACTTTTATGGTTATCATCACCATTTGTATAGCTTATGTGTCTTTATTAATGATGAATTTAAAATCCAAAAAAAGGTTGCCAGTGTAAAGTACCTCGTTAGTGCTTAAGATGCCTTATAGCATTGATAGTAGCTTTGTTCTCAGTCATCAAAAAAAAAGATATGTCTATGACTGACATGTGAGCAGTCAAATAGTTTTACTTTTAGTGTAAACGATTGTTGTTCACAATTCCATTTTGTTCTATCTGAACATGCTGATTTTAATTTACCAACACTCTGTTCAGGTGAAAGAGTGCTGTGTTTTCATGGGCCATTGCTCTACGAAGCTAAGGTAGGCCATGATAGTTAGACCGTTCCTCTGATCATATGATCCTCTTTTGTGTCACTAATATAAAACACACTGACAAAATATCTCTCTGTCTTTACAGTGTGTTAAGATAAACATCAAGGACAAACAAATCAAATACTTTATTCATTACAGCGGGTGGAATAAGAAGTAAGTTCTAAGTTAAAATGAATCGTCTCAATTAAATCAAGATTTCACGGTAAAGATGGATAAAGTGATGGATTTCTTTGTGTGCATTTGCTCTTCCAGCTGGGACGAATGGGTTCCTGAAAGCCGAGTGCTTAAGTATGTGGACAGTAATCTGCAGAAACAGAAAGAGCTTCAGAGGGCCAATCAGTAAGTTCATTTCATCTCTTTTTTAATGGAAGCTTGCTTGTTGTTGGTGGTGTTTTTTGAGGAGTGTTTTTACAAACTTAAATCAACACTTTTATAAACACGAGCACCAAGAAGAGTTTTATTTTATTTCCTTATACTTTCTTCTAAATACCAGTAGTTTCTCAGAGTATTTGACCTTTTTCTTCTGCTTGATTTTTCAGAGACCATTATGTAGAAGGAAGAATGAGGGGTGCCGCACCGAATAAGAAGATACCTGCTCCACCGCCGAAAAATGATGTGTGAGTGCAAATCATGAGTTGCTATTATGCCTCCTATCAGTTTTTAAAGGGTTTTTAAAGTACATTTTATGATTGTATTTTTCTTGTTTTGTAGGAAAACCAAAAAGAACAAACAAAAGAGTAAGTATATCACACAGTGAATGCTCAGAATTTAAAGCTGTTTGCTACACGTACTTAAACAACGAAATTACAATGGAATAGATGTGTTTGCTTTTTTATGTCATTACTATATACATTCAAACTGCCTTTAAACATGATCTCTGCCGTTAATTAAATACTAATTTGGTGTGTTTCTGTGTGCTGCAGCTCCTGGAGCAGGAGAAGGAACGAGTTCAGGAGGAGAACCAACCCACCCTCCAAGGAAGAAGAGGGCACGAGTTGACCCAACAGTTGAAAGTGTAAGCTCATAAATCTAAGTTGCTTTAACTGATTTTATTTCCTTTGGTAGGTGGCTTTTTGAATGCATCACTGATTATAAAATAACACAGAGATGAAATGAAAGAAACATAGAAAGAGGCTGTAGTCTCTATAGTTGCAGCCTTATGTTGGACATGCTGATATCCCTGCATTATCTGTGTGAACCAGCAAAAACATCCACTTGTGGGTGATTTCCTAAAATTGTTCTGTTTTGTTCAGGAGGAGACCTTCATAAATAGAGTGGAGGTTAAAGTAAAAATCCCAGAGGAGTTGAAACCTTGGCTTGTGGATGACTGGGACCTGATTACACGGCAAAAACAGGTTGGAAACTAGTCACTCCTTTCTTTGAATAATCAACATTACACTTCATTGTGTTCATTAAGTACACACTCTAGTGTTTTTACTTTAACATATCTAAAGTAATTTATCACTGTTTGTTTCTTTTGTTTTATGCCTTCAGCTTTTCCACCTACCTGCCAAAAAGAACGTCGATGCTGTCCTTGAAGATTATGCAAATTACAAGAAATCAAGAGGAAACTCTGACAGCAAGTAAAAAAACAAAAACAAAAAAAAACACCATTACTTGTCATTTTACCTATGATGTTTTCCCTCTCTTACTAAGCTGCTGAAAATCAAAGTCATTGCAATTAATAAAACAGCTCACTTGTTTATTTGAAAATCATGTATCACATAGGTATTAATAATTTGTCTTCTGTTGCTAAGGGAGTTTGCTGTGAACGAAGTGGTCGCTGGTATCAGGGAATATTTCAACGTCATGCTGGGGACACAACTCCTCTACAAATTTGAGAGGCCACAGTACGCAGACATCCTGGCCAACCACCCCGATACATCGATGTCTCAGATCTACGGCGCTCCTCACCTACTCAGACTCTTTGGTAAAAAAAAGGCACAACATTAGTCTGCTGTACTACAATTTACTTTGAGTAACAGGCACAAACTCATAGCTATGGAGTGAGAATGGCAGACAGCCACGAGTGACATTGAGAGAAGGGGGCAGCAGAGAGTCAGACATCTGAAAACTGAAAAAAAATGTTGTTGCCCCCTTCTTCTTCTCCCCTTCTGCTGTTATAACAGAGCATTATCTTCTACATTAGCCCTGCAGGATTTGGTAATAATGTGCGATTGCAATAATACTGGACAATGTTGCAATTTGCTGTTACATTTACGGTAATCTATTAAATAGTCCTCTTGCTAGGTTATCAACAAAAATGAAGAGAATAATGGTAGTTTTGAAGTTTGTATTTCTCAATTTAAAACGTACAATTAAGTAACACTAAAAAAACACAAAAACCTGACGTTTTTACAGTGCTCCTTTCAAATAGCTCAATATTTTACAAAAATAAGTTTACCTAACGTACCAGTAAAGGTGGTTCTACAAAGTGCAATAGTTTCACTTCAGTCAGCTTAAAGTCTTTTCTTCAGACTTTTTTTGTAAACCTTTAAAGTACTACTTCATACAAAAATAATTGCTGCTTTTAATGCAATTATGAAATTTCACAGCCTGATATCCGCTGAAGATCCACCTCAACCCATGCCCTTGCCCTCTGGTTGAAGACACATTACACCTATGGTACAGTGCCGTGAAAAAGTATTTTCCCCCTTTTTGATTCCTTATTTTTTTTGCATATTTATCACACTTAAATGTTTCGGGTCATCAAACCAATTTTAATATCTCACGAAGACAACCCAAGTAAATATAAAATGCAGGTTCTAAATGGTGATTTTATTTATTAAGGGGAAAAAAATCAAACCTATCTGGCCCAGTGTGAAAAAGTAATTGCCTTGTTAAATCATGAGTTAACTGTGGTTAACTGTAGTTCTTGGACAGCTGAGGTCAATTGCACTGGCCACACCCAGGCCTGATTACTGCCAGATTTGTTGAATAAAGAAATCACTTAAAACAAACCTGTCAGAAAAGAAGAGCATGCATCATGCTTCGAGAGCAAATGAAAAATAAAGTGATTGAAATCTGTCAGTCTGGATAAGGTCACAAAGCCATTTTCAAGGCTTCTGGACTCCAACGAACCACAGTTAGAGCCATTATCCACAAATGTAGAAAACTTGGAACAGTGGTGAACCTTCTCAGGAGTAGTTTGCCAACCAAAATTACTCCAAGAGTGCAACGACGACTCATCCAGGAGGTCACAAAAGAACCCAGAATGACATCCAAAGAACTGCAGGCCTCACTGGCCTCAGTTAATGTCAGAGTTCATGACTCAGCCAGAAGAAAGACACTGGGCAAAAAGACATCCATGGGCCAAAACCACTGCTGACAAAAAGGAAAACAAAGGCTTGTCTCACATTTGCCAAGAAACTCTTGATGTTCCCCAAGACTTTTGGAGAAATGTTCTGTGGACTGACGAGACTCAAGTTGAACTTTCTGGAAGGTGTGCGGCCCGTTACATCTGGCGTAAAAATAACACAGCATTTGATAAAAAGAATATCATGCCAACAGTCAAACGTGGTGGCAGTGTGATGATCTGGGGCTGCTTTGCTGCTTCAGGACCTGGACCACTTGCTGTGACTGATGGAACCATGAATTCTGCTGTGTACCAGAAAATCCTGAAGGCAAATGTACGGCAATCAGTTCGTGCCCTCAAGCTCAAGCGCTCTTGAGTTATGCAGCAGGACAACATCCAGAAACATACCAGCAAGTCCACCTCTGATTGGCTCAAAAAAACAAAATTAAGGTTTTGGAGTGGCTAAGTCAAAGTCTGGACTTAAACCCAATTGAGATGCTGTGGTGTGACCTTAAACAGGCACTTCATGCTTGAAAACCCTCCAATATGGCAGAGTTAAAACAATTGAAGAGTTGGCCAAAATTCCCCCACAGCGATGTGAAAGACTCAGCACCAGTAATCGCAAACGCTTGATTTCAGTCATTGCTGCCAAGGATAGCAAAACCAGTCATTAGGTTCAGGAGGCAATTACTTTTTCACATAGGGCCGGATAAGTTTGGGATTTTCCCCCTTAATAAATAAAAATCATCATTTAGAAAGCGCATTTTGTATTCACTTGTCTTTTTGTTGTGATATTAAAATTGGTTTGATGATTTGAAACATTTAAGTGGGATAAAAATGCAAAAAAATCAGAAAGGGGGGTAAATACTTTTTCACGGCGCTGTATGTTTCCATCAAGTCCTGTTTAGTACATTACATTTGATATGGTTTGGTAGTTGTGGGAATTTTTGAGATACGGCTCATTTGGCGCTGCTCAGCTTAGCTAGTCTTTTAGCTCCCAAATGGCTCTTCTTGTACTGTGTGGCTTTTTGATTTCTTTAAAACAACAAAGATCCAAAAAAAAAGCGCACTGGCTCTGAAAAGGTAGCTGTCTCTCTATTGTTTATATAAAAGAGCCAGGTCCACAGCATGTCACTATGGCTTGTAACTTGAATTTTTTTCCAACCAGTACCTCACAAGGTTGCTAAATGTGTATATCACCATTATTGTTAAAAGCAAATGAGTGCTAAAAGTTGTTCAGTTACATACAAAACATGGTCATTGTGTTTGTCTGTTATTACAGCCATTGCACAAGAAGTGAAGATTATTTCAACCAATAAACAGAGGGGAGTCAGTCTTGCTCCACTCTTTAGGGTCAGATAGATCCACTTGGTACCTCAACGGAGTGGTTCAAAAAATGTAGGACAGTACAGTTCTTTAAAAAAAAAAAAGTATATATATATATATATATATATATAAACCTTTCTCAAATCTTGATAGTGGAAAAGCAAATATTTACATACCGTGCCAAACTGAACTGCTTTGTGGAAACAGCTTTTGGCACAGGAGAGCTAACTTTGGGAAGGGCCTGATCCCAGCTGCCCTGAACAGAAAGCCTTGCTGAATAGCTCAGGAAGTGCATTTTCTATCATTGGGTTTGTATATGTAGCATTTCTCAATTTGTTTGTCAGATGGATACAGTCCTGTTAAATGGAATTTCCTTTCGGGGACATAAAATCTAAGTTTAAAGATATGCAGTAAGGGTCTTAGAATCTTCCTAAACTTGATATTCTGAAATGTACTTCCTCTCTAAAGTCTTAAAAAGTCTTTAATTTGGGGCACAGATGGCCTGGTGGCTACGACGGACCAAAGGCATCAAAGCCCAGAAGCATATCTTAAAAAGTCTTTAAAGAGAAACAATCCACTACACACTGAAATTACTTGACTTAGACTCTATTCTGAGAGAACAGTTCGTTTTTCCTGTAGTTTCTTCAGGTTCATCCAGCATAATCTAACGGTCATACACAGGTGTGCTTTATACACGTGGTCACATAACCATTCATTAACCAGATCACTAAGCATAACAAACATGATGTCGACAATAAAGCAGAGTTACAAGAACAAAAAAAAAAAGTCGTTTTCAATGTGCAGCAGATAATTTCTCTTTACTTTTCTCCTGCAACCAACTGCATCTGACTGGGCTGTGTACAGGGATCTCGGTTTTATATTCAGTCTTTAACTTAATATCCACGAGACACCCTGGTCATCTCAATAACTGTCAAAAATAGAGGTAACCCATTATGTTTTACACAATGAAAGCTGCACTTAAATTCTGTAAGATAACTTGTCAGGTTGATTATTTAGCTTTAGCACATTGTGGGATTGTTTTATCAGTGTTACACTTAGCTTTAATCAATATTGAAACAGCAGCAGACTTTCCTTTTGAAGTTCAGCAGTGATCTTGCGCGTGATATTCTGTCTCTTTCTGATTTTTAAAGTGAGGATCGGAGCGATGCTGGCATACACTCCGCTGGATGAGAAGAGCCTTGCACTGCTGCTCAGTTATCTACAAGACTTTCTCAAGTGAGCGCTCACAAAAGTGTTTGAAACTAAGTTTTGTTTTTAATCTTTTATTCATGCTCAGCAGAAAGGATAAAAACACGTCTCTTTGTTTCAGGTATCTTGTAAAGAACTCTGCATCTCTCTTCAATGCCAGTGACTACGAGGTTGCACCTCCAGAGTACCACCGAAAGGCAGTCTGAGGTTTTTCTACTTTAGGATCTGAAGCCTTTGTGTGCGGAAGTTTGGAAACAACTTTCTTAGGTGTCAACATGATTTCACAAAAAGCCTTCAGAGAATGGATTTTGCAAGATCTGTTGATTTATTGTGGAAGAATCAGAGCGAGATGTCACTAATCCCTGGACAAATTCATTTTCTTTCATGTGGAAAGCTGCTGAGTCCGCTCTTCCTGTATTGGTATGTTTTTGAGTACCACTTTTTAGTTTTTATTAAACTTTTTTTGTTTCCTTTTGTTTACAAAGATCTTTTGAAAAAGGAATTTCATCCTAATTCTATTTTTGTTTCCTGTTTGGTTCAGATGCTGGCTAAATTTGTCTCGTAAGCTGTCATCATTTTCTAATAAAAGTCACTCATTGTTAAAGTTGCTGGTAGCTCATTTTGTGTTTGCTGGAGCATTGTGTGGACCCACTTAAAATTGTTTTCCAGTTCTCTTAAAACAGTGCTAGTAGAGAGCAGAAAGTTCTCATCGCTTCACCAAATGGTAGCCTTCTTAGATCAAATGCTCTCATCTCATTGAGAAAATCTTCAGATTGGATTTAGACAAACATTTTTTTTTTTTTTAAAGCAAGGCATGTATCTGGCAAAGTTTCAACGATAAAGAGTCTTAATTATCACTGCACAAAATGATATAATTTTAGCCTTGAGCTACGTTGACAAGACTAAATTTTCCTAAACTGAACGGCTGTCATTTCCAACAGAACGCAGTCTCATATAAGTTGAATGCTCTGGTACTGATTTTAATCATCCGTCAATTAACTATACTGCTTATCCCTTTTGGGGTCACAGGGGCTGCAGTCAATCCCAGCTATCACTGGACGAGAGGCCATAAAAGGTTGCCAGTAAATCACAAGGCTTACATTTAGAGACAACAAGATGTCACCTTCACACCTATGAGCAATTTAAAGTCGCCAATTAACCAAAGGAGCATGTTTATTGACCAGGATTCTTTTTGCTGTGAGGTATCAGGGCCAACCACCAATCCACCGTCCTGTCCCACAGCTGTCCAGTCCAATTTTGGCTGAGTTACTGCAAATGGCGTGGTATTTGTAAGGGGTTAAAATGGGTCGGTAATGCACTTCACAAATCCCTTTAAGGCTATACGATAAATCATAATTTATTATAATAATCACCTTGTGTGTATGTATTTTTTTCAATGAGAATCAACCGAGACATGTCATTTGATATTTGGTGGTTTTAACCAGGAAAGGTTGGTGAAAATAATCACTTGTAATGAAGCTCAGTGCAAGTTCAAGCAAAAAGACTGTTTCATTTCCAGTCATCCTTACATTTATTAATAATCACTCATTCGCCTGTCTCCCTTTTCCCGCTCTGGTAATCAGATGGTATGGGCATCTGCTCATTTAAGTCCCCATCTGCCATGACCTCTAGATTCAATCATCCTGCTGCTGTTACATCTTAAAATCTGTTCTCCTCCCACCTGCAGTCAGTCTGTTGTTTCAATGCAACTGCAACCCTCCACCCCAGCTACCTCCAATACTTCTCATCACTGTCCAGATCCAGCTCCTCTGTGCTATCCTGTATCCCTTCATTGTCACCTCCAAATCATCTCATCAGTGTCTGCTCAATCTTCTTAGAAGTCCAGTCCTCATTTTATCATTCTTCTTCCAACACCAACAGTGTCTAGACTCCATGGGGGCTGGGGGGATCCTATCCAGCTGTTGGATTTACTACCCCTTCAAATACATAAAAACGTAAAAGCAACCACCACAAAAGCAAATGTATTTGCTCATGGTTTAATTTTACAAAGACATCAGCATTAAAGGTCGCATATTGTGCAAAATACACTTTTTCAGGCTTTTATAACAAAAATATGTGCCTCTGGCACTTCAGAAAATGTGTGCTGAAACAAGCCGTTCTCAGATTTCCCCCTCATGATGTCATGTGGGGAGTTAGCACCGCTCCCAGCTTGGAAGAAAGTTCCGCCCTCCTCTCCTGATCCTCCTCTCAGATGAGGGAGGATCCACATCCATTTTCTGTATTCAGGGGCGGAGTCCCTGAAGACAGCTCACTAACATTTAAAGCCACAGTCACAGAAACAGCTCGTTCTGAGCAGGGTTGGAAAGCACAGAGCTCCTTTAAAGGTTCCTTGGGGACATTCCTGCTGTTGAAAAGCACCTAAAGGTTGTCTCTTAATGTAAGGTGGGACACCTTCATTGTGTTATAGTGCTGAAGGGAGACCCTGCACACATTACATGGATGAAGGCCTAAAAGTTTTTATTTGTTTTTAGTTATTTTTTGTTTAAAATGTTTCCTTATAAGGTGCAAGAGGCCTGGAGGTAAAGTCCACAGCCCATGTAAAGAGACAGTTGCCCTCAAAGTGGGAAGTCCTAGTTCAAGTTCGACCCATAGCTCCTTCCCTCCATGCCATTCCTCTTCTCTTACTCCTGTTTTTGACTCCATCCACAGTCCTATCACAATAAAGGACTAACAAATAAATCTATCCTGCATTTATCCCCTCTTACATTTCTGCAGGTGCTTTATTGGTGTCTTGTGCCGTCCACACTCCTCCTCGCTACGTGCTACCTCTGGCTAACGTGGGTTATTTGAGTCACGTAAACAGCCTGTAGCCTGCTGTATTTCTGTTGATTATAGTTTATTCACCTCAGCCAAGATTCCAACCTTTTTTCAATCACACTAATATATGACTTACTTTCTATGAATTGCACATGTGGTCTCCATTTAAACCCTTAAAAGAAATATTCCTGAGCCTGTGCTGAAGTTCTGCTTTAAATCTTTTATTGCCCCACTTAAAAAATGATTTAAGGCAAAGTGGTGAATGCAATCAGGCTCTGTGGTTACATTGACACCTGTGAGCTTTTTCCACTTACATTGGCTGAGATGACGGTGTTGATTCACACAGCCAGTGTCTCCTTCTGCCAGCACTGCAATAACATCCCGTTGATGGAAAGCATGTGTTTCATTCAGGGTACTTAGTTGAGCAGAGAAAAGTACTATTGAAGCCAGGCCACCTCTCACTTCTCTGCATTAAATGTGTTGAGCAGAACCTCCCCTCCTCTGCTGTGACTTACTTAACATGAAAAAGAGAAGCTAAATATTAGTTTCAGATTGATTTGTGGTTTCATCTGTGTCAGCCGCTCACAGTTGTTCTGGCAGGAACAATTCAGGCTGTTTCAAGAAGAATTTCTTTAATCCAATTTCCCTCAACCTAAAGCAGAACCACATGTGTTTCCACTGAAGTGCGCTCTCAGATCACAGCACCCCGAAGGCTTTTAACAGCCTATCATGAAGACTGACACACAAAAAGACCTCGCCTGCAGATCCGATCAGGGAGACACCTCACAGTCTGCTTCTTTACTGGCTCCTCTACTGCTGCGATTAACACTTCACCCTCTGTGATGTAGACAGGGTCACCAGAAGGCCTTAATCCAGTCTCTGGGCTTTCATGTGACCCTAGAGACACTCAGACTTAGTGATGTTGTTACCTCACAGATGAAAGACACACTTGTATGATACAGCCACAGCTAATAAGGCCGGATCCAGTGTGGGTGATGGTTTCAGCAGGTTGTTCTGTGCTTGTGCGTCTGTTCTGGTCTACCAACAAAGAGATACTTCAGAGAAGTCTGCAGGAAGCACTGGATCAGGGATCAGAAATGTGCTGAGTTCACTGCCCTGTGGGGACGATTACAGACAGGATTTCACAGAATACCTCTGCATTTATGTGTAGTTCTGTTTTAAATATCAGAGAGAATTAAATTGGTTCTTTTAAGTGTTTGAATAAAAATCAAAGGGCAATACACAGGATATGGATTTATCTGTCTACTCCATACAATTTCAGAGTAAATCCTGACTTATTAGTCAGGGGCACTAGGGGTCAGTCAGTTTGCACTTTGACATCAAACTTTAAACCAAAAATTCGTTCAAATGTTAGGGAGTAAACTGCATTCAATAATGAAAAAATTGTAACTCCTTATATTGCAATTATGAGTATTTTCATAATTACAGCATCTGATCTCAAAATGACAACACAATCATCTTGTAATCCTAAAATCCTGAGTTGGCATATTTGCATTTGAAATGCACATAAAGCAGAGGAAATGGAAGCAAAGCCGAGACTATGGTGTCATTTAAAATCAGTCATATATAAAACCATGAGATTATATAAATGTTTACACTTATGGTTATAGTTTGTTAAAGAATATGTAGTACATATTATTGTTTTTTGTATATTTGAGTGAGTGAATTCCTAATTTGACAATATCAGACTGTTAGAGACTGCAGTCTACAGTGTTGTTCACACACTTCACTGGTAAAATGAGTTACATTTGAACAGAACACTTCCTGGGCCGATCTTCTCCTTTTAATGAAAACAAAACTCTTTACCATGAAAATACTCAGCTGACACTATATGGACAAAAGTATTCAGCCACCTGCTTATAATGTCAACAAGGACTGTAATGACATATTCAAATACATGTAATTTAATATGTAGTTGGCCCCTATTTTACAACTATAACAGCTTCCACTCTCCTTTGAAGGCGTTCCACAAGATTTTGGAGTGCTTCTGTGGGAATTTGTGCCCATTCATTCTGTAGAGCATTTAGGAGGTTAGGCACTGATGTTGGATGAGAAGGCCTGGCTCACAAGCTCCATTCTGGTTTATCCCAAAGGTGCCCCATGGGGTCACAGTCATGTTGGAATAGTAAAGGGCCTTCTCCAAACTGTTGCCACGAAGTTGAAGCATAGCATTGTCCAAAATGTCTCAGTATGCTGAAGCTTTAAGATTGCCTTTCACTGGAGATAAGGGACCTTGAACAAACCCTTAGAAACCACCGCATACCATTATCCCTCCTCTACCAAACTTCACAGTTGGCACAATGCAGTCAGGCAGGTAATATTCACCTTGCATCCGTCAAACCCAGACTTGCCCGTCTGACTTCCACACAAAGAAGCTTGATTTGTCAATCCACAAAACATGTTTTCACTGTGGAAACTCAGAACTCTTCAGCCATGTTAATTTTGACAGCTACTTTCAATTTTAACCTTAGTCTCAGTCTTTTGATTACATGTCTCTTAGTTTTAGTCACATATTAGTAATTTCTACCCTTTTTAGTTTTAGTCTAGTTTTAGTCAACGAAAACATTGAAAAATATTTTTGTCTAGTTTTAGTCCATAAAAAGCCCTCTTATTTTAGTCTTTACTTTTAGTCCAAGCATTTATTTTCTTGCCTAAATCTAGTGCCCAAATCATAGTAGTGTGCACTATGCCTCCTCCCAAACCTGGGGTCCCTGCTTTCTACAGCTGAGAGGCAGAAGAGTTATAGATGCATTGTTTTTTGACAGATTTATCCACAGTGGAGAAATATCATGGATTTTTAATGTCTGACGAAAACTAAATTATCTTTTAGTCTAGTTTTAGTCATCTTGACAAAAACTAAACTTACTTTTTTGTTAGTTTTAGTCATCACAGATCTATCTTTGGTTAGTTTTAGTCATAGTTTTAGTCAATGAAATGAACACTGCTCTTCAGCAAAGGAATCAGCAACGTTGGTGACTGCGCTGTAACGGTCTTTGACCCTGCACTGTGATTTTACAGTCTTCTGCCTCGCTGCTAAGGTGCTGTTGTTCCTAAATGCTTCCACTTTCTAATATCACTTACAATTGACTGTGGAATATCCAGCTAGGATGAAATTTCACCAACTGTCTTACTGTAAAGTTGGCATCCATCACAGTACAACGCTTGAAGACACCAAGCTCTTCAGAAGGACACATTTTATATCACAAATGGAGACGGCATAGGTAGGTGCTTGATTTTATACACCTGTTTGAAACACGTGAATTCAACAATTAACAGGTGTGGCCAAATACTCACCCCCTTAATGTGGAACCCACGTCTACATTTCAGCCCCACTGGTCATTTCCAGGTTAAGTGGAGAAAATCAAAGAATGTCTACCTTGTTACTGTCCACCCTGCAGACAAATAGTGAACGGTCAGAAACAATCACATCCAACGAAGCTCTACATCCATATACACCATAAAAAGCAGTAAACAAAGTAAAAGTTTTCATGAGATGATGGTTTTACCTGAACCTCATCTGATTTTAGGGAGTGCTGTAGCACCCTCACCACTTCTTCCCACACCTGTTTTCAGTCCACATTTTTTTGCTGATAAGCTAAAATATTGGTTTAAGCTAAACTTTATGGTAGATTAATCTTAGATTTCACACTGATATGACAAAACTATAACTTATAGCTGCGTTAAGTAAAAGAAGTAAAGACATCCTACATTTTAATTTGTGGTAATGCCTTGTTGTAGTCGCTAGATGGCAGCATTTCAGAGATTAACAATACATCCACAAAGCCCTTTATCTGTGACAGTTCCATATTTGTGTACCCAAATTCTCAGAGCACTGTGGTGGTGGGGGGCAGTCCTGGGGGTTTGTCATCATTATTCCTGACACTTTAAGGTTTTTCCTCGTAACAAGAGCACTTAAGAGACAGTCAGTCAAATAAAAATATTGTTAACCAATACTTCTGGGTCACTGTTTGAGATCATAAGCTCCAGACAGCTCCTGCAGGGACCACTGAGAGCCCCTCCTCACTATTAGACAACAAATGTTATCCCTTTAAGCAGCCGATGAAAGACATTTGTGTTCTATCCAGAGCGTATCCATCTGCTTGGGGCTCTCTGAGGTGAAAAACCGTCAGTGTTTAATGTGGTCATGAATGTTTCCCCAGACTAGGAGTTAGTGGTAGACTAATTACACAGAGGGCACGCAGCCTCAGTGGCATGCTGCTGCCAGAGCCTTGTGTGACTGAATGTCATTAGCATTGGAAAAGTGCATTTACCACAAAGGGCTGCGGTCACTCCGAGCCATTAAAACATGAAAGAACATACCCTGCTCTTCTGGAGAAGGAATTTGCAAGACATAAACAGCCTGTAAAATGGAAAACTACATCTGCGTCCATTTGTTTTCCTGAAAGGAGGCCAGATTTGGTAATTCTTACTGAAATTCTTTCCAATAACAGAGGGACGTCCAAATAAAGGAAAGGGACTATTTGATCCATCTGTTTGCAATGTGGCGTAGTAGCGGTTTGGTGCTAAGGATCTAGAGCAGTGGGAGAAATTATAGTGGCTTCAGAGCATGTGGAGGCCTTTACGCAATTTACACCCTGGGTTTAACATGTGTGATGAGTCCTGAGCTCAGCTGATAGATAAATACTCAGAATCAGTGCATTGGTACAGAGAGACCATAATAATACAAACTTACAGAAGGGAAAGAAGTGAAGCCGTCTGAACACTTTCTGAATGCACTGGATTGAAAACGAAATAATGGAATCGTAAAAAGGTAAATGTTTGACAGCTTTTGACTTGTCCACTGAGATTTCTATGAGGTATCTTTGACATTAAGGAATAGTGATGTACTTTTTTTTTTTTTTTTTTTTTACATCATATGCAGGGAGATGCTGTAATGGCTTAAACAAACTTTGCTGAAAGGGACTCTAACGCATGTAATTTATTGAAATTCTTAAAAATCAGGTTAATGATTAATGCATTAATGCTGACAGCCCTAATTTCTAAGCTTTCCTTGGACAAGATGTGCACTACACACATTATAATGGGGAATTTGCAGACAAGTTTAAAACACTGACACCCAGAAAGTAACATGTCCTTTTTGCTTTCCAGGGCATGACCCACATTGTAATGTGACATACAAAATGTCTTTACCTCACATATGGTTCTTTTCTTCTACACAATAAAGTCACTGGGGTAACTCGCCCCAATTTCACCATTTTATTCCCAAAAGAATGAAGCGTATAAACTCAGAAGCCCCATAATTAAAGGTAAAGTACAACAGCTCGCTAAAATGTCTCACTTCTTCTCACAGTACTGTAGGATCACATAATATATGCAAGGAAATGTGTGAATCCCTAGTTAATGACAATGTTAGCATGATAGCAAGCTAAATAAAAGTATTCAGCCACCTGACAGTTAGATAAGGAGATGGTTGTTTGCTGATGTCAACTGTAACATTGCTCTCGTTAGCTGATGAGTTAAAACATGATAATCAGTGTGATGTTGATGACAATGGTGACCATCTGAATACGGTGAAAATTGCGTATTTAAGCTGGTAAACTGGCTAGATCAACCAAAAGTAAGATAATTCTCATCATGGGCTTTCAAGTTTTTTCAGAATAATCCAAAAATGTAAAACTTGTGATACTGTAAGATCCAAGTCCCAAAGCCTGTTTGATCCTTCTAATTAGAAATAGTGTCTGTATGAAGGTTATGGTGACCAAACATGTAGCTGATGTTTGTAAACTACAGTATTGTATGGTGGCCTGGAAGTGCAATACAAATTGTAATTTATGGAAGAAGAAAAAAATAAATAAATAATAATAATAATGATGATAATAATAATAATAATAATAATTATATATATATATATATATATATATATATATATATATATAAACATTTTTACATTTCATAAAACAAATTTATTTAAAAAAACATGAAACATTAAGAGAACATTTTTTGAATGAAAAACAAATGTAAAATATCAACTCTTTTACAAATGGCAAAACAAATTTAGTTTTAACAAAACATGTTCATAAAGGAACAAACAAATTTTCATTTTACAAAATATTTTCACAAAGAAACTTTACAAATGTACAATACACAAACATGACCTACGACAAAACATCAAGTATGTTTTGTCGAATTTAAATTTGTTTCCTCCTATGGAAACATTTTTTTATTTTACAAAACATTTTTCATGTTTTGTTTAAAGTAATGTAAAAGAGAAAAGTGTAAACTGCTGCTGTAAATTGTTTTTTTTTCATCATTTGTTACATTTTTTTGTTAATGTTAAATTGTTTCAAGTTTTTAAAAAGTGTTTTAAAGTTTGCCGTGTACATTTTTTAAGTCATTTGTAAAAGTGTTTTTTAAATTTCTCTTGTCTCACTTTTTGTAAAAGTGTTTTCTAAATTAGAAATCGGTTTGATGAAATGTTTAGGTGTTTGTGTTGATGTTACTTTGTTTCCAGCTTCTAAGACTTTTCAATTTTGTATTTCACCTGCAGGCCACCGTAGTATTGGACTCACAGACCGTTAATGCTAATTCTCTTAGTGTGTGTCTGATGGCTAGAACAATAAAAACTCAAAGAGTTTGGCCTGCAGAGGGTTTTTTCTGCTTTCATCCCCCTTTAAATATCCAGAGACCACACAAAAGCATGTGATAACTTTTTGTTGGAGCCCTTAACCTGAGGTTGAGTGCATCCCATTCTTAACTGTGTGTGTTAAGGACCCTTCTCAGGGAGACACCCAAGTGCATGTGAGCCTGTCAGTGAAAGAGTTAATTTAATCTGCAGAGATCCCTCTATTATTAGCTATTATCCTGTCAGAAAAGTGAGTTTTCTTTTGAAGTTGGGATATGAAACAGCAGCTCTGAATCTCTAATAAGATCACCCTCATTAGGCTGAATGCTGAGCTAAAACACCTTTTCATGTCACCTTAGTAAACAGCTTAATGTGTTCCTCTTTCATCTGCTGCTCCCCTGTGTCTGCTCTCTGCTTTGATCCAAGCATGAGTGTCTGGGTTTGATTGCACCTCAGCGCTGCAGATTTGTCTCTAGGTTAATTCAGATCTCTGATAAGTCCTTTTTGAAAAGCCTCCTTGACGTAATGAATGCAGGACAGAGGTGTCAGTTAACCTTTGACCCCTCTCAGTGGGACCAAACACAACCATGCAAACTGCAATAACCAACAGGAGTGCTGATAAATCCATTTACAGTTGATAAGGAACAATTTTTTTCTCTTTGAACTTTTAAAAATGCAATAAATAAATAAATAAATAGATAGATAAACAAGATTATAAATTAATAATTTAAAAGAAAAACACAAAAAGTAAGTTTAGTCCTCAGACTTCTTACTTTATTTTTCCTTCTTGTAAACTGAGATACTGAAGCCTTTGTCACTTGAAATAATTGTCTTCTTGGTTTCTTGTTTTTTTTTTTTTTTTGCCATTTTTTCCTCATGTTTGAAAGAAAGACATCGTTATGAATGGATACTACACAGAGTAAACCCTATGATTTTATTGCTTATACAGTTAACTTGTTTTGACTGCTGTCATAGCCACCTTTGCCTCTTTTTGTTCTATTCAAATAGGATTTTTTTGTATACATTTAATGATTTATAAAAATAACTAGTTTTTTAAAACCCAAGAATGCAATGGGGAAAAAACTGTCTCCAAAATGTATTAAAAACAAAGCTGGATATGTCCTCTTTAAACCTGCAGAGGGCAGACTACACTGAGAAATAAGAGCAGAGAGATGTAACAGCAGCTCTGTTACCCTCCACTTTAAACTTAACCAATCTAATACAACACCCTTAATTAAAATCCTCCATTTATGGACATTTTAATGGTCAACATATCTATACCAGAGGGTAGATTAAAGCTCCTGTGAGGAGTTTTTAGATGGTTGTGAAACACAGTGAATTAAAAAGGATGCATATTTATGGCCCACAAGGGCAAATGAAACCAACAGCATCAAGATTTACAATGCTACATAGTGATATTTAATGTCTGAAACCTCTGCCAGGGGGTAGGTGTTTGATAAAGTGCTGCCAAAAAAGTGTTTCTTTGAAAAGTTCACTGCAAAATATCTTCATGAATGATATAGTTGAATTAAAACAAAGTAAGGGTTGTTACACCTGCAGACGTAGTAACTGCCTAAGAACTTAATAAACTGCAAACATAATACAAGTAATTGTTTTTTTTATGCAATAATACCAAGGATGTAATTAATTTCACACTAAAATAATAGCAGTTGCCTTCTACAAATGTGATAGAATTCCCACAAATATAATAACTATTTTTCGCCATGAAACAGGAAGTAGTTTTATCAGTCTTAAAACACTGTAACCTGACACGCCAGGTGGATTCGCCAGTGAGAAACATGGAAACAGGTGGATCCTTCTGCTTTGCAAGGTTAAAGACACTGTAGAGTGGATGAAAATATGTCAAACAGCGCTCTGAGGAAATTACAAATAACAAACAGAAACACTCAGCCAGTTTTATTAGTGTAAAAATAACTTCAAATCCCCAACTGCTTGGGGATTTGAAGGTTTTAGATTAAGGAAGTTAGAGCCCTGTATGTTTAAAACATATTACTTGTTTAATAGGAAGAGCCAGCACAGCCACAGCAAAAGTTATGTTTTTTGTATTTGAACTCTATAAACTGTAAAATTACTTATTTTTAGATCAGATGAACCCCTCCAAGAGTTTTGTTCAAAAGGAACCCTTTTCTTTTTCATTCAAAAATTTTGCTCTAAGATTTATGGTTCTATGAGTGTTAAAAGACTATAAAAATAACAAATACTGTCCTGTTTCATGGTGAACAAAAAATTGTATTATGTTTTTTTGATGTGATCATCACTCTTACAGGTTAAAAGGCCTTTAAAAAAAATCATGTTACATGGTGAACAAAAAAATTGTACGTTTTGATGTGACCTGAACTAACACTGTCTTGAACCCCCCCCCCCCAAAAAAAAGTCTACATTCACATGTTTAAGATGAAACTATCAAAAAGAAAGAAGGCACTTCCATGTCTGTGGGGATTGACAAACTAGCATAAACCAAAAATTCCACACAGGAGCTTTAAAATTCAAAACACCTTTCCATACAACATGATATATTTGGATCAGATCAACACCCTCCAAAGGCTTGATTACATCATGTTGCATATCATATATATCATGTTTCATGGCAAACAAAAACATCACCATAACTACATTCATTTGTCATGACTTAATCTTGAGCTGTCTTGGACCAGTTTTTTCTTATGTTAAAGGACTATTTTCACATGTTTAGGCTATAATTGTCAAAAATAAAGAAAGTACCTCCATTGCAATGGGATTGATGAAACTAGCATGACCAAAATATCCTCACAAGAGCTTCTAAAATTCAATACCCCTCTCCTTGCAACACGATATATTTGGATCATATGAGCCCCATCTGAGGGCTTGATTAACAAAAAAGCTTTTTCTTTTTTCTTTCAAAAATGTTGGGCTAAGATTCATGGCTCTACGAGTGCTAAAAGACTCTGGAAAAAAAAACTTCCTGTTTCATGGCGAACAAAAAATCGGCATAACTATGCTTTTAGTAGTGACTTAAGCTTACGCTGTCTTGAACCTTGTCTTTCTTTTGTCAAAAGACTACTTTCACATGTTTAAGATGAAATTGTAGAAAATAAAGGAGGTACGATCGACAAAACTAACAATAAATACAATCAATTAATACCTCTTTAAAACAGAATGAACTAAAATGAACTGTTACATCTTAGAGATGGGGGCATTATTTACTACAGGCCCGTTGTGTTAAACAGCTTTTATGATGGGCCTTTGGTTCAAGTAAACATACCAGTAACTGATTGTAAAATGTCAATTATTGATGCATCATTGATTTGACTTAAAACCTAGAATGAAAAGTCAATAATTGGAGTGAAGTTCACAGAATAACAGTGCTCTGGTAGAAACATGTTTTTTCTAAATGTCTTTCTCAATAGGACAAGCCTCAGATGTGCAGAAATGTGATGGTGATATCTTATTAGGCAGCCTGAGTCCTGACAGTTACATCTCCTCTGTCTGAGCTGTTGGTCAGTTCTTGGTTGAGTGATTCCTCCCGACCTCGGCGTGCCACAGCCTTGCCCTCGCTGTTCAAACTATCCGTGTAGCTTGTTGACAGCAGCTCCCTTCTGGGGCTTCCGGGGATCAGCCCAATGCTGACCTCCTGCCACTCCGCCTGGAGGAGAGGAGGAAAGCGGTTTGCACTGGGAGGAGGGGGTGAAGATGGGAGGAGTAATGGGGGGTTTCTTGACAGTTTTTTTTGCCTTGCCTGATACACACATACACACACATCTGCTAGAGTTAATGTGAGTTTTTTCCAGGCTTTCCACACGCACATTTCCACTGTGTGAGTCAAAGGGCAAAGTGTTCATTTATTAAATTACTACTTTCTTTTTCCTTCCAGGTTCTTTTAAACACTATAATTAGCTTTCAGGTGTATAACGGCAAAAATATTTTGATGCTTTGTTATTTAATTTGCACACTGATATAATACAGCCTGAGCTGGCTTCATGTCCAACGGGGAGTGTTGACTATGTGCACAGAGAGAAGTGTATTATTATAATTTTAGAGGAAAATTATAGCTTTCCTCTGCGCTCATCAATAGTCAATCTATCATCACACAGGAGCACATAGAGGGAAAAAATTAGCCCAGAATTTTGTGCTGCAGATCAAACAGAAATAGAAGAGAATCAATTAATGATTAATGTATTAATATGCCATCTGTTGGTGGTGGCGTTTTGAGTATCAACAAGACTCCCTTTGGATATTTAATCACCTGATACCATTGTGTTGGAACACAACAACAGAGCTTTTGGAAGCACTGTAGTGTCAGCGAGCTCAAATGTTTTGATCCACCTCCACGATGCTCATAAGATATTCAGCGCTCCAGCAGAGAAACACGTCTGCAGGGGCCCCACGGCGAGGCATGCATGCAGATATCTGCTCTGTGTCTGGTGCTGCTGCTGTGGAGATCCCACCCAAGGCAACCATTCATGCTGCAGCACAGTGGATGTTATGGATATGGCCCTGACAGTGCGCTCTCACCCCTGAGGCCTGAAGAGGGACAGGAAACAGTTGGCTCTTGGTCGACTGAAGTGGTGCCTGGGACTTTCCCACACGCCTCAGGATCCTCCTCATTCAGCCCGCTATGTGGTTGGAGCGTGTGTCTGCACCACTTCACACCAGGGAGAGTAGAGAAGGGGGGCATGCAGGCTCACTGTAGAAGTTGGAGAAAAGTTTTCAGAAGGGATTCATTGCCCCTTAACTGAGAGAACAGCATAAATTATTTGTGCTGGCAGATGTTCACAGACCCAAATATGCATGAATTTGTAGAGCTGGCAGGCTTCCCTCAGCCAAACGTACTGGTTTTCACGATGCGTGCAGGAGCAGTTGTTATTCTGGCTGTTTTACAGAAAGCATTAATCTGAGCTGTCAGCACCAGCAACCACTTTGGTGGAAATTATTTCACTCCTTAATAAGGGAGACGGGGTGCTGTATTACATATGGCGGTCAGGGCAACATTCCTGGTGGGTCTGTCATCATGTAGCTGTTCTCCAACAGTAGGCCTTCTGTGTTTGACCTGCAGCACGCTCACTGTAACCCAGACATGAAAAGAATACACTAACTAGACATTAAATGAAACTACTACCTCTCACATCCTGTTGAAGAAGTGGACTACCTCCTGCCAGGAGAAATTCAATATTACATTGGTCTGTCTCTGAATTTTGGTTAGTTTGAAAACAAACTGTCTTTGCACATGCACTCCTCAAATATCATTGAAAACTTAAGAAGAGGCAACAGAGGCCAAAGCTATACTACCTATACTACCTAGAGATTCACTGATTGTGAAAACAGCTCTGATATTTATAGGAACAGTTTTGCTGATTGCCAAACCAATTGTTTTTCACTACTTCTTTTGCCAACATTTTCTCTCATGTTTGACCACAAAATCAGATCAAAGTTTGTCCAACAGGCCACTTTTACTATCCAATAAAAAACATTTTCTTTATAATAGCAGTCAGGTGTACTGTTTGCAGATGCCATCTTTAAATTGATATGACAACAGATAAACATCTGTTTCTGACATTTTTCATGCCACATTATTAGCGGACAGCCAGTATTGACATTAAACCAATGCAGCAATGCCTATAGTAAAAGTTTCTGCCTTTACAGTCATGTGCATAGGTTTTATATGATGCTAAGGATTCATCATGGCCCCAATGTGCCACAGCTTAGGGGTTGAAGGGGGACAGAGTCAAGCTTGGCAATTTTTTTTTTGTTTCCATCCGCTGACTTATACTTTTCAGAAACGTTTTCTTTGAGTTGCTTGAGGTGTTCTTTTGTCTTCATGGTGTAACGGTAGCCAAGAATACTGATTAACCAAACCAAACAAGAAGAAGCTGCACAAAGCCAAACATAAAGGAGTGTTGGTGTTTAAGGATGATTGGTGCG
Organism: Cheilinus undulatus; assembly: GCF_018320785.1. Lineage (NCBI taxonomy): Eukaryota > Metazoa > Chordata > Actinopteri > Labriformes > Labridae > Cheilinus > Cheilinus undulatus. The sequence continues at coordinate 22,421,873 of NC_054873.1, read as the reverse complement.
ATATGATCTGTATGAACTAGTAGTTTATACCTGTCAACTAACAGGAGGAGACAAAAAATAATCATAAAGTTTACATCTAGGTGTTTGAGAACAAATATAATCTGCTTTCTCTTTGCTCTCCAGCATCAAACACCACAAGGAGGATTCATAGTAGTAATTTAAACTACATCAACACCTCTCAGGTAAATCTCAACAAATACTTAGCAATTTAACAACATAATAAGAATACAGTGCAGGTGTATTGTATGAGAATGAATCTGTTTATGACTACACATGTCTTTGATTGGGTGTATTGGAAAAATGGATTAGTAAACTACTAGTGTCAGTGTCCTCTGTGCTCTGTTAAAATGGCTGTACTAAGCAGTGGTCATTACGTCTACTCTAATTAGTAACAATTTGCAGTAAAGGTATAACCAGTGTTTGTGTAACATCATGTCCATTACTTTTTCAGAACCTTTTATAGATATGCTGTCATAGTTATGTCACACCTGTGTAGCACAGAAAACATTAGACATTGTATAATCAAGCAATCATCAGTGCTCCTTGATGCAAATAACAATAATAAAAGTAAAGTGAGACATGCTGTAGCTGTCATGCTGTAGCTCACTCCAGAGGGGGAAGTGACTTACAGCCTTTCCAGCAGGAGGGCCTTGGCAGACTGCCACTTAGTGTAGTCCCCCCTGAGGGCTCTTACTTGTGAATCAGAGAAAATGGGAATTACACATATTAAAGAGGGTAAACGTCAGTAATCACAGCACTGGGAGAATGCTCGAGGACTCATCAAGCCCGCTGTTGCTTTTTTAGAGACACTTGTTTCAAGGAGCCACCTTGTTTGGCAGCCGACAGTACGACTGCGACACGCAAAATGACACGTTTCTGGAAGGCATCCACCTATGGGATTCACCGTCAGCACACCTGTATTTACTCTCTGCTGTGTACTGCAGTGATAACACAATTTGACCTCCTGATCATGAGTCATGCTGCAGCCAGACTGGGTTTCAGCCTGTTGTCTGTTCATTGATATTTCCAGCATGTTTGTCCTGTATTGACTGCTTTGTGGTCCCTGACTGAGGCAAGCTGGGTAGTTTTGACAAGGAAAAGTTTGTTTGTTTGTCTGTCTGGTCAGCAGAGGTCACGCAGCCTGAATGTTTATTTGATGGGTTAATTGAGTACACTAACAGAAGAGGAGAAGTGACGCGTGTATGTGTGGGTGGGGCTGCTCTCATTAAAAGCCTTTCCTTTCTGTGTGTTCTTCTAGGGGAGATCTCTAGACCACCAGGCCCTTCACCCTGACTCCCAGATAAGATGTCTGGAGTCGCTCCACATGACTTAGTGCTCTCAATACTTGGACAGAAAACAACCCTCAAGGGAAAGTCAGGCAACCATAAATATTTAGGCACCAAAGAGCTTTATGGAGTTTGTTGTAAAAGGATTTATAGCAGCCTGGGAGGCGATGCATCAGTGTCAGAGGGCTTGAAGCAGCCGTGTTTACAGCATTGCATGTGAATCCTCTTACAACTCCCAGCCAAGCCTGGAGAAGGGAACCAAATAAGCACTTCAGCTCCAGGAATGCAAACACCACAACTTTTCCAAACAGGTTCCTGAAAACAGGTGTGAGCTGGCGTCATCTCAGTTCAGAAAATGTAATTGCCTGCAGAGATGAATCACAAACAAGACAAGACAGTGGCCTTATATGGGCTGATTTGGAAGCGGATGTTCTGTTCCTCATTATGATATGATGTGTCAATAAAACTGAAACTAGTAGCTACAGAGACAGTTGTAAAGGACACATCATAGTTCAGGGATAGATTTGACTTGAGCTAAGTGGAAGTTAAGAAAGCTCAGCTGTGTTTATGAAAGAAATACATTTTTGTGGGGTAGAAAAGATGTTTATAAACCGTGTTACTGAGAGTTAGCTGAGTAAATAGATACCACTAAGAGCTATCATCGATATAAAATGTTGAAGCTACAGCTAACAGTCAAGAGTGTGCACAGAGCTGTGTGGAGTCCACACGCGAGCAGAATAGTGAGGTAATAGCCTAATAGCTTAAGCTTATCTTAGCATATTAGCTAGAGAGAGGGGGAAACAGCTAACATGCCTCTGTGCATAGATACAAAATAGTGAGCTAAAAGTGCGGGAGCAAGGCTAATGGTTGTCTTTGTTTCTTGTTTATGCTAAGACCAACCTACTAACTTTGGGCTGTAGCATATTTTTGACTGACAGATTTAATTTCTCACTTATGAATAAAAAAGCACATTCATCATTATCTAAAAACTGGATTTTTTTTATTGTTTATGGGCAGCAAAAACAAGTTGAGAACCCAAGATCACGTGGTGTTACTTTGGAAGTTATAGCCTAGCAGACTGTTGTGTAAGACAGCCAACTGATTGAAATAGCTAAGATCTAGATTTGTGGTGAATCCTATTAATTTATCTCTTAGCACTGTTTTGTCTCCACTAACTCCTGAAAATGTATGGATGTTTAGCATCCACATGCTTCACCTGCTAACAAGCTAGTTGATAAGTTTGTTGCTAAAGGTTCCTAACTGTACATATTCTACCGACACTTTGAAACATGTCATGAAGCAAACTTAGCTTTGACCTTCAAACAGACTCAGAGCGAGATGAGTGTCTATCTGGAGTCATGTTTCTGGGCATAATGTGAATGTAAGATCAATATTCATCCCCCTTTTGGCTCTGTTTTTGGTGTCCACCAGCTTCCAGGAAAAACATCTGCCTGTTTTGTATACAGTATACACGCGAAGAGGGGGCTGGAAATACCCCCCTATAACTTTTGGAATAAAATCAGACTGAACTTCCATTTACGGTTAGGGTAAGGGTTAGGATACCAAAAGTTTAAAGCTAGAAACCTGAATTGCAAAACCTGATTACAAAATGTTTAATAACATAGAGTAAAGTCTGCAAAAAAAAGAAGAAGAACAAAAAAAAGAAGCTTGTTTTCAAACATTTTGTTTGTGGTTAGGTGCTTAAGTGATGCAGATCACATAGCTATGTAGCTTTAGCTTTAGTTACATTAGCTTTGTAGCTAATGTAACTAAAGCTAAGCTCATAAAACAGCTATGCAAGCAACATAGCTACATTAGCTTTAGCTACATCTGCCTAAACTCACATTACTGAAGCTAACTGAGCTAGTTGGCTACTGGCTTAGTTACGCAGCTAACATACACTATATTGCCAAAAGTATTCACTCATCCATCCAAATAATTGAAATCAGGTGTTCCAATCACTTCCATGGCCACAGGTACATAAAATCAAGCACCTAGGCATGCAGACTGTTTCTACAAATGTTTGTGAAAGAATGGGTCGCTCTCAGGAGCTCAGTGAATTCCAGTGTGGTACTGTAACAGGATGCCACCTGTGCAAGTCCAGTCGTGAAATTTCCTCGCTCTTAAATATTCCACAGTCAACTGTCAGTGGTATTATAACAAAGTGGAAGTGACTGGGAATGACAGCAACTCAGCCATGAAGTGGTAGGCCATGTAAAATGACAGAGCTGGGTGAGCGGCTGCTGAGGCGCATAGCATGCAGAGGTCGCCAACTTTCTGCAGAGTCAATCGCTACAGACCTCCAAACTTCACGTGGCCTTCAGATTAGCTCAAGAACAGTGCGTAGAGAGCTTCATGGAATGGGTTTCCATGGCCGAGCAGCTGCATCCAAGCCATACATCACCAAGTGCAATGCAAAGTGTCAGATGCAGTGGTGTAAGGTATGCTACCATTGGACTCTAGAGCAATGGTGACGCGTTCTCTGGAGTGACGAATAGCGCTTCTCCATCTGGCAATCTGATGAACGAGTCTGGGTTTGGTGGTTGCCAGGAGAACGGTACTTGTCTGACTGCATTGTGCCAGGTGTAAAGTTTGGTGGAGGGGGGATTATGGTGTGGGATTGTTTTTCAGGACCTTTGCTTGGCCCCTTAGTTCCAGTGAAAGGCACTCTGAATGGGTCGCAAAATTTTGCCAGTGGGGAAAAAGTTGCAAATTCTACAAAGCACATAAGCCCTAAGGCACATGTCAATTCATTTTACTAAAACAATTTTGCCTTTAACAAGTAAAATTTGGTTGCTTTTCTGAGATCTTGACTTTCATCTTCTTTTCTTGGCAAAATCGATGGTTTACCTCCTTAAAAACTTGAGAAAACAACCAAAATTTACATATTATCACTATGAAGTGGAGAAAAACAGAATGCATGTCCTCTTCCATCAATACACTTTTCAAAAATGACTAGCTATTTCTCTTTGTTCAGTTACATTTTGGTCTAAAGCAGTGGATCTAGGGATGCTTATGACGTATTTACAAAATCATTTTAACTGATATTTGAATGTAGTTAAGACCTATAACTTTAGTCCTTATAACACAATTTAAAGTTTGAGGATGAAAAAAGTAACAAATGTCTGTTCTTAAAACAGACTTTGAAGTGTAATGAATAATAATGAATAAAGAAAAAGACTTCAGCTGATGTAGATGGTTGGTTCAGCCTAAAACTCCACAAATTAATTTGTTTGTATGGCCAATATTTACAGCTGATGTAGGCAGATTTTTATCACTAAAATATCAGTTGAAAATTATCTGCAAATTTGTGTTTTATCTGCCATTACAATAATTCACATTTTAAACTTATATCTGCTGATACCAGTATCATACAGATAATATTGTGCATCCCTGAGTGGTTCTCAAAGTGGTCTGGCCTTGAGACACACCACCACCTGCTTGATAGGAAATCTTGAGCCAAATTAAAGTACAATCAGAAATGTATTCATTTTAATTCTATTATTTTAATTAAAAATGCTGCATTTAGTACCTTGAATGGAACAAATAGACAAGACAAACCAAAAGTTTAAAAAGGTGATGGACCTTAGCCTCACAAAGTCCGTGTCTGAGATGAGAGGGGTCAGCATGGACAATACAATTTCTCACTCAGCTTTTAGCTCTGTGTTTGGTCTCCACCAGCTCTTGAGGGAAATATCTGGACATCTCCTAGATGCTTCATATGCTAAAAAGCGTGTTACTAACATTATTGTCAACATTTCTTGGCTTAGCATGTAGCACACGTGGCTGATCTTTTGAGCTTTAAGCTGGTTGATATGAGAATTTATATCTTGTGTGAACTTCAAACAGTTGTAAAGCCAAAACAAAAAGTTCAAAATGACCATATGAAGGGAACAGATTCAAAACATATGTTCTAAGTTCATCACTAAAAGCCACCTATTTAACATATTTGTAAATATGTTGTGCTTTGGTTGAATGAAAATACTGATTATAGCCGTGGCTCAGCAGCAACTGTTATGCTAAATCATTCAGTTTATGACCATATGCTCCTATGATACCAGCTTACATGAACAGGTGTAAACAAACCATCATCCTGCTCAGCTGATTAGTAATTGCATCCTCAATGGCTGTCTATTCTAACATCTAAAAAATCATTAGTAGCATCAGGCTGTATGCAGCCCCGCATGCTACTCTTTCTTAACTTTGCTCTCCTCATCAATGTTGCATGAGGCGTTATCTGCATCCCTCTCATCTCAGCCTTCCACCCCAGGTTTCCACCACCCCATCTCTTTCATCTCCGTCCTCCAGGGCAGCTGGACATCTCGGTCCACCATCCACACCACCACCGCTGCCTCTGTTGTCCTCCTCTCCTCCCCTCCTGCCCTACTTCCTCCCCCTCCATCCCGCAGGGTCACAGGGCTGCTTTGTCCCAGATTGCAGGAGGATCAGGATTCCTCATCATCCTGTTAACTGTACATTTATCTGACAAGATAGAGGAGAGAGAGCGACCCCCGGCATCATTAAGCTTTAATGGACAGCCTAGAAATGAGGGGGAAGCCATAAAAGCAGGAGCCGAACCAGAGTCTCTCTTTAATGTCTCTGATCGCCCTGACAGGATTATTAATCAGGAACTAAAGGAATTTAAAACCTTTGCTCTTGGCTTCCTCACTTAGAGTCTTTAGCTTGCACCATTACATAGCAACCCGGGGTCACAAGGTCTGCAGCTAATTGGTTCTACAGGGTTTTGAATAACAATGAGCTGAGCCCAATTACTGAACTACAGAGAGGCGGAGATGAGAGGAAAGGGAGGAGGGGGGGGACCCAGTGGAACAGGCACACGGAGGATGGGAGGAGGAGATGGGGGAGGCTGTTTCACGGCTGCTGTCTCTCTCCTCCTCAGAGTCAGGATATTAATGAGATCAGTAAATGAGTGCTGGCAGAGACGGGGATGTGCTGCTGCTGCTGCTGCTGCTGGAGAGAAAAACAGCCGCCCTGCCCCTGCAGGACAGCAGCAGCAGCTCCTCATTCACTATTCCATTTGACTCACACAAAATATGTGCACCTCATTCTTTTTGTCCCAGATTTTCCCTTTTTTCCTCTTTGTACCTCACGTTCATTTATTAGTGATGTATTTTCTTTCCTTTCCCTCCACACGGGGGGATCTGTTTCCATCATCCTTTGATAGCTACATTGTATTCCAGTCTGTCTTGTAGTGCTTTTAATGCTGTCCTCAGGGGTTTCCATTCAGCGACGGCTAATATAGCTCGTCCCAGCAGTTTAAAGACAGTTGTGCTGTAAATTCGTACTCTTTGAGCAATAACACCCTCGGATTGTTTCTTATTTTTGTGACCCCTGCTGCTTTGTTGGACATCAAGGCATGCTTTTCATCCTTTCCTCATCTGTCATTACACGCTGCTGCTGGACAGAGTGTCAGTATCTGCACTGTGTCATGTAGTGTCCCTACTCGCCCTGATGAAACTGCTGTGGATGGCAGCATTATCAGATTTAAAGAGCTAATTTGTTCCAGTGGCATAAAAGCTTTTCAAGCCATTTAAGAGATTCCCCTTTTTTTCACACTCAGTCGTGCTCAGTAGTTTTTGTGCCCTTGAAACATTGCACACTGAAGGACTTTCAAATTGATCTCTACTTAAATAATCTCTCTCCAATTCATGAATTCACATGGAGCAATCCCCTCTTCGGAGCATTCATCACTTTCAATAAACCCCCCCCTACTGGAGGAGCTGTCATTACCCCTCAACCTCCTCATTCTGGTCGCATAACGGCTGTTCAAGGGCTGCAAATTGGAAATGTGATTTAAATATTGCTTGAAATGGATCGCTCAGATTCACCTATAAGCCCTCCTCCCAGTGCCAGGCGCTGTCATGCGATGAAAGCCGGGGATGCCGTCTGATGACGACCGCACTTCATGTGCCGTGCGTGGGAGACATTAATTGCTGCTAGCAGAAGGTTTAGCCCTGACCTTTCCAGATCACAAGGCAAACAAAACTCTCTGTAGGCCTGCTACTCGGCACGCTTTTTGTCACTTGTTCTTCATGGTTGGATTTCTCTGAGATGAGACGGATTCTCTTTGCTTACACTTTTAATCGGCTGTAGAGCGGTGAAATACTCCAGCTGGAATGAGAAGGAGATAAATGCCTTAACTCAAGACTGCAAATGAACTACAAATCCTTGAGCTGGATTGCTGTTCATTCTTCAATTATGTAAGCCCCCCCATCTGTTTTTTCCCTACTCAACAGTTTCAGTGTGTATATACAAATATATTCTTGCCAGAGAAGATTTATAATCTCTTTAAACTTTCAGTACAAGCATTAATAAGAGTCTATTTTGCCGCAACGTAAAGTAAGCAATAAAAATCTCCTAAAAAGCACTGAATATTCATCCTTACTGATTGATTAGCTTCATATAGATGTGTGTCTTGCAAATACACATTAAAAATTCCTCCTCAGCAGCATGTTTGGATGTGGATTATGCATCAACTGTCATCTTTTTTTTTTAAATGGATGCCAGTCATTCCAAACAATCCTCAGAGCCTGTAAATGTATTCTAAACTCTCGAATCTGCATATTTGCATACTGTAACTGAGTTGCAGCTGTGGTCTCATAAGAGTTTATCATTATTTCACATTTATTTTGTCTCCCTAATTACCTAATTAATTCTGTTGTTTTGATTGTGGTGTTTACCGTTTGCTTTGTGGAGGCGTAATCCTGTTCTATTTGTCTGTTTGAAGAAGGAGCAGTCTCACTGAATTATTCATGCCGCGCTCCAGCGACAGCACAGCCGTTTAAATGATGAAGGCATTCGTGAAATCCTCTCTCTCCCTTACACATACACGCACTTTCTCTTTCTCAATCTCGCCTCTCTTTTTCCTGCGAGAGCCTGAGGCGCTGGAAGTGGGATGTAAAGAGCAGAGAGGATTTTATGAGGCTCACAAGCAGCACCTTAAATGAGGCGATGGGGAAAACATGTCCCCTCTAATGTGTCTGACCAAAGCCAGGACTCAAAGCCATGTCTAATCTGACACCATGATGTGACCTTTCATCTCCACTTCTCACAGGAAGCGTCTCTTCGCCCTGCACACTGTACTTGCCGCGTCGCTGTAGGTGTACTCGTGCATTTGTGTGGGTTCCCTGGCCGGGGCCGAGCGCCCACCAAGCAGGAATGTGGACACTTGAGTCGACGTAGCCCCCCCTCTTGAGTGCTGCTGATGTGTCAAAATGTAGTTTGCTGATTGGATATCGCTGCGTCATGTGGTGGATGGGTGTTCACTTCACACCTTCAGCTGTGACTTTTTCCAGACTGGAGGATACTTGAGAGAGTGCAAGTCAGCAGAACGAGTGGATCTATTCAAAGATTACTGGCATCTGGTTAGACTTTTTTTAAAGAAATGCTGCGTCTTCAGCCTCTGTTCGGTGTTACAAAGAGAACTTCCACAGAGAAACAGAAGGAGGAGGAGGAGGAAGGAGGAGGAGGGAGGTGTAGGCCTCTCTGGGGATTGTCTGTTTGTAGTGTTTACCGCCAAACCCTTAAGGACTTCAGGCACTTTCATCAGTATTAAGTAGTACATAGTGCACACTTCCCCGCCTGTGTTCTCCAGCTTTAATGTCTTCTTTATCAAAAGACTATATATGACACCTTTGAGCCCCATGCATCACTTATCTAAATCTGCAAGCACTGACTGCCATCATGCAAACACTCCCATCCTTCACTCATTTTCATGAGGAGCATTCTACGGCAGCCTTCATTTGTTCCCAGCTTCTTTCATGCTTTCCCCTAAGGATTGCATTGTCCTTAAAACGCACAAATCACAACCAGTAGCTGTGCATTTCCAGGCGCCTGTTTCTTTTGATGATAGCAGCCTTGATGGACGTTATCAGCCACCACGACTGCAGGCTCAGACAAAAGCCCCGAGCGCAGTATGTATGGTTTTATTTAAAATCTTTTTTAATGTGTTGTTTTCCCTCTGTAGGCCTGTGGATTCTTGCATTCTATTTGATCTGCCCTAAACATACATCTTTAATCTTGGCTGCAGGCTGTGTGAGAGGGAGTGTGTCGCTGCATCTCTGTTATAAAGGCTTCAGGCCTGGATTTCAAGGTGCTGCAGTCCCTATGGGGGGCCTGCAGAGGGCAGCATACTAAACACATCATCATCACACCTGCGCCAACACTTCACAGCAACCTTCACAGCTTACTTTATTAATATACATCTTCATTAAGTCACCAGAGGATGTCAGGGAAAAAAGAAAATGAGAAAATAAAAAAAAAAAAAACAGAACAGACTGAGAATGAAAGCATCATGGGCCCGCGGGGTGTTCTACTGTTTGTACTGACACAGAGGACGAGTTATGCTAATTGAGAGTTCTTTGCATAATTAGGGAGAAAAAACTTTATCATTATTATTAGTGGAGAATAGCCAGACAGAGGGTAATTTCAAGTTTCCCAGCAGGGTGCTGCTGGAGAATGGAAGAGAGAAAGGACACACTCTCAGTGTTATGCCTGCTGTCTTTTGATGCAGGGAGCATAATTCATCTAAGATACTTAGCCCGAGTACACTTTAATGATGATGACTTTTCCCAATGTGATTTTTCAAAGTGTTTTAATGCATTGTCTTCATAGCTGATGTGTTTGCAGTGCTAAATTCAAGGACTGCATATTGAGTTATCCACCTAAATGAGTTTTGTCTCTCTTGTTTAATGAGCCTTCTCTTTTTTGCAGACATCTTCATGCTGCTCCACTTTCATATGTGGCTCCCGTATGGGAGTGAAAGTGTAGAGAACAGGGAGTAATGGTGAGATAGCCCCATGCACCAATCTGTGGGGCTATAAAGTAATGCCGATATGTAAGGGCAAAAAAGGCTGCAGTTCCTCAAATGTCCACATGAAGCTGGCTCTGAAAACCAAGGAAACTCCATTACCTTCCCTTTATTTTTACAACAGAAATAAGCATATTTACAAACTAGACCAACTAAGAAGGTATTTCTGGCAAAACTTTAAAGATCTGTAAAGGATGGGGGGGGAAAAGCCTTGAAGAAAACAAAAAGCTTCAGCAAATAATATTGTTACTGACCTCAAACTGTTGGCTTTTTTTTTTTTTTTTTTGATGGCCCTAGCTAGATGATAGGGTTTAAAACTAGATGCAATATGATGGGTTGTGATATGATATGATAGCTAGGAAACAACACTACAAGAAAAGCAAAGAAAAGATGTAGACATATACATACAAAATAAAAATATACATTACCATAATGTATTGTATAATCAACATCAAAATGAAGTGATCTGATACAAAAAATTTGTAATGAGAAAATAAGATATACAATATGATACACAAAACCATACTGTCATATACATTAAAAAAACATATATGTATATATTTATGGTACACCATTTCATACTGAACTGTGTCATATTCAGTATGATATGATGTGATACCATACTGTATGATATGATATGATGTGATACCATACTGTAATTTACCATAGGTTATGAAACAATTATGTTACCATACCATACCATACCATAGGGTAGGATATATTATGTTATGATACGATAAGATATGACACGACACGACACGACACGATACGATATGATACGATACGATACGATACAATACAATACGATACAATATGATACGGTGGTATACCATACCATATGATGCAAAGTAATATAATAGAAATAGATTCTATACATACACTATGATATGATGCAATACCATACATAACATTCTATACTTTACCATATGAACTGAAACCAAATTAAATGATTACAACAATATGATATGATAAACAATACAATAAGATATCACACAAAATGTCACGACACAACACAATGATACTATCTTGGGTCAAGTGTTGTATTTAATGGCACAAAGTAACACGTTACTGTAATCAGATTACATTTTTCTGTAATGCAGTAGTGTTACACATCTAATTTAGTAATCACATGACATTTACAGTAAATTTCTCTACCTACATGTAAAACAGGAGAAAGGAGAAAACTAATCAAGGTTCCTTTTCATGCATGCTCAGGCCACACCCACTGATTCACACGCTAGCTCAAGTCCAAGAATGAAGTAAAAGAAAACAGAGCAGTTTAAATAAGGACATTTTTAGATGCATAGAGATAGGAACACTACTTTAGATTTGTTACACAAAAGGACAAGAAAGTGACAATGAAGTTCAGGAAACAGAAACAACTCACCACTGCCATGAACTCATTACTTTTCTAGACAGTAACTAGTAATAGATTACTTCTTTGAGTAACTACCCCAACACTGCTTGGGCCCCACAGCTGCGTACATTTATCTGTTCCTATGGTACAAAGAAAACATAAAAACAATACAAACGACAGCATGTAAAGATGCACATACTAATGAAAACCATAAAGAGCCTATTCACCAAGATCTGTATAAAATATAACATAAAAGAGAAACTATTTTTAAAAAGATCAGAGGAAACAACTCCATGATGCTTTTAAGAACCTGTTCAGCCTTTGGAAACAATATTCAGTATTTTGACTGAGGGTGGCTCAAGCAAGTTGCAAGCAAGCAATGATGGCCATCATTTGGCTTTAAGATCACCTTTTCAGACATAAATAGATGACATAACTGAGCTTACATCCATGTTTTATACAGTCTTCAGACAGTACTGAGAGGCTGGCTCACCGGCTGCTTCGGCCTCACAGAGCTGTGAGTAAGCAGGCTGTGGTTCTAACAAGCACACAGGGCAGTCACAACAGAGTGATGAATCCATTAGTCCCTCAGCAGGATTTCAGCAGGTCATTAAAGTTCAATAAGATCCTGTTAGACACTTTTACTCTCCACCTAAATCTGATGATGCTACAGCTAGAGGAGGCTGCGTGCAGGAAGTTGGCTTTCCCTCTGAGCTTGCTTTAAGACGATAGTTTATGCCGCAGTAAGTATTCCTTTCAAAGGCTTTACAAGGCACAGGGGATTTAGAAAGCATACCACCCTCGTCTCATTTGTGTCATGACTGGGTAAGGAAGCACTCTAAATACATGCTGCTGCACCAGTAAGCTCTATGGAGGGGGAGAGTGGAGAACACATTGCACCTGCCCCAGTTGTTCTCCACCAACATGGCCGTCTGTGCGGCGGCTGCCTCACAAATGCAGTGAACATTCCCCTCGCTTCAAAGGTTCCCCTTGCTTTTTCTTTTTTTTTTTCATCTCCTTGCTCCAGCCCACGGCCAGAACCGCGGATTAATATTTCAAAACATGTTTCTTGCTTGCACCCCCCCTCCTCTTCCCTCCTTTGCCCCAATGATCCCCCCCTTCTCCCTCACCTCGACATCATCTCTCTCACACAGCCCATTCCCTGTTCACCACTTATTCTCCTCTATACTCCCCCATCCCGCCAACAACCCCCTCCCCCCCCAAACCTGCCTCTCTGCCTGCTAGCCTGCTAAAATGTGTGATATTTTTCCATATCTCGTGTTTTGCTGCTCCACTGCTCCCTTCATTCCAATCACCAGCATGGTATGTTTTATGGATTAATAAGAAATGATCCTGGAAGGTCCAGTCAGGCGGCTGAGGAGCCAAAACCAGAAGGATGAAGCGATGAAACAGAGTGGGGGGAGGAGAGGGGCAGGGTGCCGTCTGCAGTTGAATTTTAATGAGTACCGAGGGGAATATCCTATTTTTTTTCTTGGGGTATCCTTGCATCGCTCTAAATCACTGTCACACAAACAAGGTATTTCCCATCATGCCTCTGGTTTGGCTTGGTAACTGTGTCATCCTGTGGCACAGGCGCCGTAGCGGCACACCTGCTCTGCTTTCCTAATTGAACAGATGATCTGCCAATTTGTCATGTTTATCTTCAGAGGCGTTCTGGCGTCAGTGCCCTGCTCGGCTCAGCCCCCTCAGAACACAGTGCAGATGTTAGCAGAGCTTTTTTTATGACAGATCTTGTAGTCATTACTGAATAATTCATCAGCGTATTCATGTCTTTAGATAGCATCTCCAGTATCTTGCTCTGCTTTTTTTGGCTCCCCCTCTCTCTCCTCCCTTCTCCAGCTCCTCACAGGGGAAAACTTTATTATTCTCTCCTCTGACAGCAAAGTATACGGATAAAAGATAATTGCCTGGCTTGACTCAGCCATTGATATGAAAATAGGGCTGGAATTATTCACTGTGGTTTAAAGGTTAGTTGAAGGTTATTATTCAGGGAGAAGGAGAAGAGGCTCTGTGCACAGGCTGGTGGCAGGCCTGACAAGACGTTTCTGAAAGGCTAATATGCCACACATGCCGCAAAGGCCATCCAATGAATAAACTGAAAGGCTCTCCTGAGATCTTAACATTTCAGAAGTCAATTATTTAGCGGCTTACTCTGTGCATAACATCATATGCTCCAAATAAAATTGTGAACTTGATTTTTGGCACACTCCAGTGTGTTTTTATTCAGATTATTGTTCGTGCTTTCAATCAGCCTTTCATGCATGCTGGAATGTAATATGAACGCTGTAATGAAGAGGGAGAGGGCTCTCTCAACTAGTTTAATGTATTCGATCCATTGCATGCTCATAGGCTTGTTATGGTTCAGATGGACTTTGAACACGAGCTTAATAAATCACCTCCGCCAGCAGCGGCTCTGATGTTCTGCTCAAGAGCTGCTCTGAAGTCAGTGGTTGGCCTGTCACAACTTACGCCAGCCTCTATTACCATGGTAACTGGGTGGTGGGGGGGTGGGGGGGGTGCATGAAGGTAGCACGCTGGAAGCTAGAGGAAGTCATGGTGTGCTGTTTGATAGCAGACAGCTTTCTCACTGTCAGTCAGTCTGCTAACCAGTGGTCGGCTGCACATTTGCCTTTAGGCTGATTTGTTGAGGGGAAAGACTAAATTTTCAATCATGTTCATACTTGGGGTGCTTTTTTCCAAATATGTACTGCCGTTTTTGTCCTCCAGTGTACTGTACTTAGTGGAATAAAATACATGAAAGCAATTCTCTTCAATCAAATTCCCTCCTACCCTTCATTTGACTGAATTCTCAAGGGGATCTGGCTGCAGACCTCTACAGTTGGCCGTTCTGCTGCAGACCTCTACAATGGAGCGACTTCAACCGTGGGGAAGGAAACGACGTACTAAATAACATATATATTTTCAGCTTGCTGTCAGGGGTTACAGTGAGAGTCTTTTTCTTCACAACAGCAGAATTTTATGAATACAAATAAAAAATTACTGAGGGGATCAATTTTAATTTAAAACACCTCAAAGTAAGGAAGTCAGCCCTGCAATTGGCCAGCATCCAGTCCAGGGTGTACCCCACTTCTCCCCAATGACAGCTGGGATAAGTTACAGCGCCCCCATGGCCCTAAACTGGATAAGCAATGTAGAAAATGGATGGATAGAGAAACTTGGGAAATTCCAAAGAGGGTTAGGCACCCGAACCCTAAAGGTTAGGGTTAGGGTTAGGTAGAGGGGAGAAAATTAAAAATAACACATGACAAACTAAGGAAAAGCTTGAGAAGGGTTAGTATGTCACTTCCTGCCCCAGGGTCAAGGTCACCCTATTGTAGAGATCTACAACAGATGAGCCTTAAATGGCCCACCAAAGAGGTCTGCCCCCAGATGCCTCTCCAAATTCTTCATTAACAGATCCCTTATATTATGTGTAGTTGTTGATAACAGGAGCATTGTATTCCAATGACTATCTTGCTTAAATCACAATCCTATTTCAGCCTCTGGAACCTCTTTGCGTCTAATTTGGAAGACTGAAGTCTGCGTCGGCCATACTTTAATGTGAACACATCAAAGAGGAGTGAGATGAGAGGCTGAAATGATCACACTCCTGAGAGAACGCTACAGTTCACACCTCCTCTTCACCTGTTTCCTCACTCTCTCTATCCTTTTTTCCGTCCGTTGAGGTTCGCTGTCTTCATCTGAAGATGCAGGTGTGATCATTCACCCATTCGTTGTTAGTCAAAACCACCTCCACTACTCCCAAAATAGACAATTATTCAAATTTCCATCACCCGAAAGCCTGTCATTTTTTGCCTCACTTTTCACAGAAATTCACATTTGTCAAAGCCATTCAGCCGTACTGATCATTTTTAATAGAAATGCTCCAGTGCACATTCAGAAAGCATTCTTTCGCTTTGATAATAGGAGACCTAGAATCTCAGGAATGTGGCGTCTCATTCCTCAGTTGGTTTTCATTTATCTGTGATCTGCACGCTCTCTGATGCTCCTTTTGAGAGGACTGACTTTGTCTGGCATCAGGTTCTATTCCTGCACTTTACTGATCGAACCAAACCAAATTAAAAGCTGAAAACTGCAGGACTGTTTATTGGACAGTGTGCTAAAGGCTTCAGTGGTGTTGAGGTCTAACAAAGGGGCAGAGTCAGGCCTCCAGCTCTGATGATAGACACCACGCTGTCGATATCTGTCTGCTCTTCTGTTTCAGGCTTGTAGTAAAGATCACTGACACAGAGTCTCCTCCCTCCTTCTTTCAGTCCTCTCTTGCACCCTGCAAAGAAATTGGATCCTGCCCTCAGAGCTAAGCACTTCAGGATGAAGTTTTTCTGAAGCCCAAACTGCTGCTGTGATTACAGACAGATCGATACTTGTGGTGTCCCCAGCCAGCTCACCCTGCTGGCACAGGAAATGATGCGATCCATGCAGCTCTGACATTGACAGGCCCCTGAGAGGCGACAGCTTCACTTACTAGAAAAATGCTCTCCATTAGCACGGCCGGGTGGCTCTGCCCTGTCATTGTTATGCTAGCGAGGCTGTGACATTTGTGTTATGTGGATGGCAAATGCCTTTCTAATCATCTACTCGCAGCACAATTTGAATTTTCATCAACTTTGATGGACAGCTCCCAGAAGAATTATCATCAAGAAAATGAAATCTTCCATGACCCTGAATGCCACGGCTGCAGCCGCTCCCTGATGGCGTCCCTCAGGACGAGGGACAAAGCTGTGGCTAGACGTCCGCACAGCATTTCCCTCCGGGCTGCTGACCTTTAGCTGTGCTGCTGCAGCCCAGAGGTTAAAGCTCATGACTTTTCTCATAACTGTGGAGAGGCCTGGTGATAGGCCACGTCCTTTCTCAGACCTCAAAACACTCTGCACAGGAAGTGGTGCTTATATCCATGTCGGAGAACAGCAGCACTTTAAGGCATGTGTTTTTTTCATGGCTGAGCCAGCATCTCTTAAAGCCAAGCACTTGTATTGACCCACCTCCCATCTCTCTCTCCCTCTCATCCCCCACTGTTTCCTTGTTTGAAACAATATAGCCTGCCTGTTGTTATTGATTCCAGAAGATTGGGCCCTGGTAAGTGCTCCTTTGAGCCCTGTGTTATATTAAGCAATTGTTCCAACAGCAGATGACAGGGCTGGGAAGGTTTGGGCTGCCTCTAACAGGCCTGGTATTACCCGCTTGTTAATTGATTGGGCAGCAGAGGGAGGGAGGAATCAACTGCTATGATGGTTCAAGGCTAAGCAGCTACGATATAAAGACTAAAACAGGACATCCACTATGCTTGAAACAAGGAATTGGTGGCTAAATGCTTCCTGATGTTTTACTTAATCATTTCTTCCCTATGTACAAGACCTACTGAGGATCAAAATGTCACTTTTCCAGACCTGAACATACAGAGCTACAACAAAACAATGGAAATTACAGACAAAAACAGAGAGGAAAAACAACAATGCAAAGTAGTGGTAAAAGTATAGCACCTTAAAGAGAAAGTGCTAGTAGCATGGCGTTATTGTTTTTGGGTTTATAAATGCACAGTGACTAACTTCAGACTAGATGTGTGGAAGCCATGTCTCAGCTGCGTCACAGCTTGATTATTATTGCAGCTTGAAAATTAACAAGTAAGGGCTCACCTGCAGAGAATCTAGAGAATAGAAGGCTCACCTATTTTTCCCACAGGCCAAAACAGAAAGTAAATTGATGAAATGAGAGCCATGTTTACCTTGTTTAGGAGATACCGTATGTATGTATGTCATAGGTAGAATGTGTTCACAATGTGCAAGTTAATGACCCAGTCGAAGGCCACGAGGAGATGTAGCCAACACGCAACACGACGTGCCCTAGTTGCACACAGCTAACATGCACCCAGTCTGAAATGGGGGTTAAGTCAAGCTATGTATAGTTATAGCCAGAGGTGTCAAAAGAATTCACATTCATTACTCAGGTAGAAGTATAGATACTAGGGTTAAAAAGACTTTTGTAGAAGTTGAAGTATCAACTCAAGCTTTTTACTCGAGTAAAAGTGTAACAGTACTGGTTTCAAAACTTCTTAAAGTATAAAAGTAAAAGTAATGTAAAGGGGAAAAAAATTCCATTAAGGACAAAAGCTTAGGCCGTGCCACAGGGGCCAATTCCATTCTACCATTCCTTTCTATCATTCCATTTCATTCCACCATTCCATTCCATTATGCTTCCATTCCATTCCATTCTACCATTCCATTCTAACATTCCATTCCATTCTACCATTCCATGCCATTCCATTCTAACATTCCATTCCATTCTACCATTCCATGCCATTCCATTCTAACATTTCATTCCATTATACATTCCATATCATGCAATGGTGCAATGGATGGCGTACAAACCAATAGGGTGTCAGAATGGTATTATGTTTACTTCTCATCCAACCACAGTCAAATTCATTCTATCTGGATGGTGCAATTTATCTGGATTTGGGTTTTTTATTTGTGTTTTTGAATGATGCCAAGCCAGAATGAAAACAAGCTGAAATGAAATAGGAGTAACAAGGCTATATTTAAAATGTAAGGGGTAGAAAGTACAGATAATTGCGTGAAAATGTAAGGAGTTGAAGTAAAAAGTCGGCTGAAAAATAATTACTCCAGTAAAGTATAGATACCCAAAATTTCTACTTAAGTAAGGTAATGAAGTATTTGTACTTAGTTACTTGACACCTCTGGTTATAGCATGAGTCAACTTACTGACCTGCTTCCACTGTGATGGGTGGTGATATGCCCCCTTTCAGTCTGCTTCTACAGCACCTTCTTCTAGTTGATCTGTTGCCTTACTTACAAAATAACAAACAAGCTAGCAGGCAGCGAACCGGACAACTTTATAGCTCTGTAAATTTGGCACAATAATGGCACAACTTAGGTTTTATCTTCTCATCCACCCAAACACAGTCCCACTCACGCTAACGTTCACGCTGCTCCACCTGCAAGTCAAAGCTCAGCACAGGAGCTGTAGAGCATGCACAGAACTACTTTAGGGCCAGTTGAAGTGAATACAAGAAGGCTGTAGATGCATTATAGCTTCACATACGTGGCCACATCATGGCTGCCACATGCCCCTAGTGTAAGTTTGGTTTGTCATCTGTGCATGTCCTCAAAGATTAATGCAATTTGGACACAAGATGCAGTGTACAGATTTCTACAAACAAAAAAATGTAAAGTAAAATTAGTGACTGCATAAATATTCACCTCTTGAGTGACTGACCTAATTCAATAGAAGTCCAGCCAATTGGTGCCAGTAGTATCAAAATGAAATGAAATGGGGATCACCTGAGTGCAGTGAATGTGTCTCAAGTGACTGTAGTATGAAGACA
Source organism: Cheilinus undulatus (assembly GCF_018320785.1). Classification (NCBI taxonomy): domain Eukaryota; kingdom Metazoa; phylum Chordata; class Actinopteri; order Labriformes; family Labridae; genus Cheilinus; species Cheilinus undulatus. The sequence continues at coordinate 22,403,016 of NC_054873.1, read as the reverse complement.
CCTGTGTCTGGAAGGTCCAGTCACTGGTTAATCAGTATTCCTGGCTACCATTAAGCCATCAAGACAACAGAACACTCCAAGCAACTCAGAGAAAAGGTTTTTGAAAAACATAAGTAAGGGGATGGATACAAAATACAATTTCCAAGGCACTGGACATCGCCTGGATTTCAGTTAAATCCACCATCAAGAAATGGAAGGAAAATTGACCATGTATGAATCTGCCTAGATCAGGACATCCTCACAAACTGTCTTTTGTAATGACCACATCTAAGAACAAGGTCAGCTGAAAGTCACCAGTTAACCCCATCACTTATATTGGGAGCATTAAGCCAGTGCTGATGGTGTTTTCTGAGCATACCTCATGTTACTACTGCTTACTGATGTTAATTTTATTATATATTTATGACTGCAGGATTACAACACCAAGAGTTTCCATGTTTGTAGTTTACATCCCTCACATTATGTAGCTGTAATAAGTCTGATCTCTCTGGTGTGCCCTCTAGTGGTGTCCTCCAGTAAAGCACATGGCACATAGGCTAGTATATTCACTACAATGCTCATGACACAGACAGACGCATACACAGAGGCAAGGTGAAACAGCAAGTAAATCTCTGGCCTGATCGTAAAACAACCCACGACTACATTATCTAGGTCAGCATCAGAGAACTTCAACATGGTGCCATTTTAGTTGCACAGACTTGTTTATAGGACTCTAGGTTAGAAAAATTTCAATAACTTTATAGCTTGTTGGATAAAACTTTTCAGTAGTCTGGTAGCATAAAGGCTGCATGAATCATAAAACACTTGACAACTACAAACATAACTGAATAATCATGTGCACAACAGATATTTAGATGTTTGTTAGTCCTGCATACTCTGAATATTTCAGCATTAGTCAAACCTTATTTAATTCAGCCTGTCCTGTAGAGTGTATTATAGCTACACGGTCAGCATCCAGACATTGTCAGCAGTATGAGGGCACTATTGCATGCAGGGCTGTTTTATGGAAGCCACCCGAAGTAAATGCTCCATTCATCCTGTCTGTCTGCTCTGGCCTCCATTTCCTCCTCTGTCACACGCATGATTAAGACCAGCTTGAAGCATTTATCACAAGGCTGGAACACAGAAAGGGGGGTGGGGGGGGTTGCTTCTAGAGATCAAGCAAAATAAAACACAGCCCACACCTTGTTATTTGTTTTTCTAACATCCAAACATCACTCACTTTTCAGATGTAATTCCTGCCTTCAGATACCTGTCAGAGCTTTAAGATGATTCAGCAGAGGTGATGACAGACGTGGTACAACGTGCAACTAATTCCATTAGCAGTGAGTGGTCATCGGTGGTTTTCAATGAAATCAGCGTGTCTGCATGTGTGAGTGTTTTTTATTTGGTCAAGTGAATCCCATTAGATTCCATTTCCAATAACAACGTGTTCTGCTGCGGTTGCATTTCAGCCGAGAGCTAATTTGCTAATGGCATGGCCCTTATTAGAAAGCAATTATTATTAATTACCAGTGGGTGATACAAGACCTGATTTAGTCCTTAAAGCTCACTGTTTTTTCTCTGCCAGTGTGGCCTGCATGTGTGAGAGAGTGGGTGTGTTTGTGTGTCCGTGCTGCCTTTCCCAGAGATGATTGCCAGCCCCACACCAGCGCCCTCACCTCCTGCTGGCCCTCTGCCAAGCGGCGACATTGTCATTATCAGCGTGCCAGAGGGCCGGGTAAATGTCATTATTGTAGCTGGTGGATTCCTCCGGGGAATCAGCAGCTACCCGATTAATTTCTCTAACAGCCCGGGAAATATTTGTTGCCTCACCAACCCGGTTCATGGCAAACATCTATCCCTGCAATGCAATTAACGACATAGATCATTTACATAGTCACAGAGCTAATTTTCATAATGTTCCCTTTATTATCAGAGGAAGAAATTAACCCAGGAATTTATTTACACACCCACTGCAAATGGTAACAGTGTGCTAATTGGCTGTTAGATGATTAATAAGCTTATAGCACATGCTAATGAATGGTGCACTCACTGTTTCAGAGGTGCTCCAGCACTGTGCTTGTGTTTTGGCAGCTTAATTAGACAGATAATTATGTACTTGTTGCTCTCGCTTTCAAGCAAATACCATCAAACATTCAAAAAGATTAAATTGGCTCACATTGCTCTGAGCCTGTGTTGGTTTTCTATTTCCTGTTCTGTTGTAAATAGCCACGTTACACCAATGCTGTGAATTGTTAGCACCCCATTAAGCCTCTAATGTAAAGCAATGTTCTTTAATCAGCCTTATTTGAGGAAATAGGTGAAGATGCATTCAGTCAGTGGAGAAATAACCCACTTTTATAAACATTTTTAATGATTTGTAGTTATTTTTCATTCAACTCTTCAACCACAAATGTCTTTGCAGTTTGCTGTTGGCAGTTGACAGACCATCAAAAGACACCCAAATCTCTAATCCCTAACACTTCTTTATTGTTTCATTTTGGTTATCCAGCGATCATCTATAATTCTTTGTGTTGTTGCAGTTAAAAGAAAGAGTCCACTCTTAAGTTCTGCCTCAGCACTTTAGAAAGAATCTTAAAGTAAAGACCAAACACTATCTGATAACTGGGCTGAGCTTGTCTCCAGAGACTTCCTCCCCTGACTCTGTGTTGTGTCACCATGTAGAACATGTTGTAGGCATCGGTTGCAGGAGGGATAAAGGCAAAACAACACATTTTTATCCTGTTTAAAGTTGTGTTTTCTCTAAACATAAAGCAGCCTTTTGTAGATAATTACTACAGTTTGCAACTTTCCTTACATAAGGCCCAATTTGGAGCAGCTCAGTCTTTGCAGAATTCGCTCTGTGGTTTTGTTTTTCTATCTGATCTGTGCCGAATAAAAAAGTCAGTGGTAGTCTGTGGTGGTGAATCCTCTGGGAAAGCTGGCTATGAATATTTGATGTAAATCCTCCTTTTTATCACTGACACGGCTCAGAGCGGGAATCCTTATTGATCTGGTGTTATAATCAGAGATTAAAAAGAACTCTCCCCAAACAATTCAATGATTAAAGCCGTGTTTAGCTGCTCCGCTCGTGACCAAGTGAGATTCAGACAGGCATGGAGGAAAGCCCCCTGTAGGATACACGCGCTCTCTTTAATGTGGCTCCCAATGGTTATTGTGAACACCAAGACTCTGGATCTGTTTCAACTCATTAGCTGCGACACTTAGCCTGAATCTAACATGTCATGCTCAGGAATCTGATCCGCAGAAAGATGAAGGGGTACAAAAAAAGAAAAAGAAAAAGAAGGATTACTCAGGATCTCCTTCTCATTCAACGGATGCAACTAAACCTAAAGTTTTAGAATAGTGTGTATTACACCGTCTCTTTCACGTGTTAACTTTAGAAAAACAAAATCTTTCTTATGTCTGTTCTAACTGGGTTAATTTGTGATATCTTTCCTGCATCTAATTTAAAATTCAATTATAATGCACATGGTTTCTGCTTCCTCTGATATATTACCGTCTGGCCTTTTACTCAAAGGTTTGCCGGAATCCAAATCCTGAATGCTGATTGAAGGAACTTAAATACCGCCTCCTCCATTCTGCAGAGACAGATAAATACCTAAACTGCAAGCCAATGGTATTTCAATGGGCTCTTGGCCTCCTGTCAAACCTCCATTTGTGAGTTTAAACGATTGCTGAATTTCATCTTAATTACAACAAAGACGAGCCAAGCCCAGAGTTCATTCTCATCTTTGCCAATTATGGATGTGGCTGGCAACTCCGCAGCTTCCACCTCTCATTTCTCAAAGCCATTTTCGTCCCCCAGAGCCGGAGAAGATTGGTACGTGACCGGCGTCCCTCTGCTGTGCTAAAAATGAAGCAGATGAGATTACTCTGTGTGCATGAAGATGGTTTCACCTAATATCAACTTAGGGATGGCTCTGTGCATACTAATCATGCGGGTATGTTCTGTTATACCAACCAGCGCTCGCCTTCATTAGCGTTTAAAATGAAAAATTGTTTTTTTTAACTTGATTGATATTCAAGGGAAGTTTAGTTCAGACTTCTGAGACTGATAACTGTGACGAACTAGACTCACTGGCTTCCCCATCACTGTTCAATGAGAAAAGTGCTACTATTAAATGCATTAATGAAGGAACTCGGGGGAAAAAATAGGTGTATTTTCTTGCATTAAACCCCTCTAACAGCAACTGTTGATTCATGTTAGCCATATCAGATTAAATTTGCTTTCTTCATGCATGTGTTAAAGATAATCTGTTCCAGCGCTCAGAGTTGTGATTATCCTGATGGCAAGGACAGAAAGATAGAGAGGCTATAGCAGCCCCAAGTAATTAAATTAGCCCTGAATGGCTAATTGGATCAATTTGGGAGGCAGACACTGTCAAGGATAAGAGTAATCATCTATGCAGCAGCAATCTTTTATTGCTAAGACACGTCTTGTAGAAAGACAAGGTGTGATCCCGAAGGTTAATGTAATTACTGTCCAATTCTCTCACTCACTGTGCACAATAATGCTAATTAATCTAAGATTGCTGGACTATAATGAAGCGAGACAAGCCCAGGTAATGCTGATTATAGTATTTAGGACATGGCTGAGGATTCTGGGTTATTTCCTCATCTCAGGCTGAGGCGATGATGCTTCACTTAGCCCAATCTTTTCCTCACACTTTTACAAGCCTATTGGCTTCAAAGCATTTGATCCAAAGCAAAGTAAGTATATTTTGTTCCCGTCTGCCTGCGGTTTTAGAATTATTGTGGTGCATTTTAGTCCAATAAAGCAGTGATTTACATTTGATCCAAGGCGAGCTCTCTGAGCTCAGCGAGGTGTAAAGCAATGTAATGAGAGAGAGACTTGGCTTATGAGCAGAGCATTCATATTCATTAGCAGCAGGCATTAACATATGATGCCCATGACGGATCTCTGATGCATGTTTTATGAATGCAGTTAATGGCACGCTGACAGCACAGCGGGCCATAAAGGACCAGAGCAATCCGCAGAATGAAAGCCACAGAGTAGTGGGACGATTATTGATTCTCCCCTGTGTCCTATTGATCTCTGACGTTTTCATCTGGCACAGAGCTGCTAATCTGCTGTGTATCAGAGAGACACCCACAGTGCAGCCCATTGACTCTGCTATCAATAGCCACAAAGCTGGATATCATTAAATCCTCATCACTTTGTTTCCCCCAGCCAGCCGCCACAGACGACTGAGCACTCTGCGTGACCTCTGAATAACCACTGTCCACCGGCTTGTTTATGGCCCTGGCTCCTGGCGTGTGACATTTACTGCCTCTTTTTTAATAGGCCAGTGTAACAGCTCTGCTGTACACACAGCTGATATTGACCACTGCCTCAGAGTGTGTGGCTGGACACGGTTTTATCCCATCGAGTGAGCAGATATAGTAGGTCAACGGAAAGTACACTCAAGCTTTGTCAGCAAACACGGGCTGAATCTTTCGATTTGTCATCAGGGCAAATGTTAGAAACAGATTACAAGCTTTGAAAACCAGGGTACACCCACACCAGACAGAGGGGGGTGCATTTAAGGGTGTAGAGGATGGAAACTCTCAGTCAGTATAAAAATAGAAAATAATGTATATAATAATGTCCTCTGTGGATTTGGATGAGGCTCTACAGCATGCAAAGATAAAGATGACACCACAGTGATGTCATCAGTAACCCCACCCTGTGCTTGAAGACAGTCAAATGCAAAGTTAAGCTGCAATAACCATATTTTATTTTTTTACCTGAACAAAAACCAGTATTATCATATTACCAAGTATTTTTTTTATTTAAATGAAAATGTATCCTCAAAATGTAAACTCCTTTTATTGAAATACTAATTAATTGGGTAAAAAAATGCCAAAAATGGGCAGAAAAGTTGGTGAAATATGATTAAAAATGGGCAAATATGGGATTACAATGGAAAAAAGAGGGAAAAAGGGTAGTATAATGTGATCAAAGTGGCGAAAATGGGTAAACAGGGGCAAAAATGTATTTAAAGAGGCAAAAAGTAGCAAACAAAGACATAAAAGGTGGTGATATAGGATTTTGAAGTGGCATAAATGGATCAAAAGTGGCAAAAAAGGGCGGAAAAGGTGGTGAAATAACATTAAACAAAGGCAAAAGTTGGCAGTAAGAGACAAAAATGGGCAGAAAAGTTTGGAAAATAGTATTAAAAGGTGGCAAAATTGGGTCAAAAAAGGCAAAATGGGTTCAAAGAAATAAAACATTAGGCCAAACTGGCAAATATGGGCAGAAAAGGGGGTGAAATAGGATTTAAAAGTGTCAAAAATAGATCAAAAGAAGCAACAAAAATAGACAGAGAGTGTAACAAATTGGTTTACAGTGGTTTAAAAGCAGCAAAATGCTGTAAAAATTGGCAAAAATGTGCATAAAAAATGATGAGGGGTTAATAGTAGCAAAAACAGGTTAACAGGGGCACCAATCAGCAGATAGTGGCAAAGACGTGGTGAAAGAGAATTAAAAGTGGCAAAAATTGGTTGAAATTGGCAACAATAAACATAAAAATGTGCAAAATTGATGACAAGTGGCACCAATACTATCACCACTGCTTCTGATTCAACACATACACTTAATATTAATACTATCAATAAATCACAACTGGGGAGGGCCCATTCTCTGGGTTTGTCAGGGGCCCATTAAAATCTGTGGGCTGGCCTGAACGTAATCACCAGAGTGGTACACCTCAGCATTTAGAAAACCATTTAATATAATAAGTGAAAAATATGAGTCCTTCTTGCAGGATTACCTGCATCTCATAAGCTAAAATATTCAAGAGGTCAGTGCCTGATAATTTCTTGTCTCTGACTTGGAAATCAATGCTGCTTAAGGTGTAGGGGTGACAAGGACAGGTGCAGGGGAGCGCTGCGTGATGGTCCATTAGAGACGGAGGCTCCCTACTGAGAACAGACAGCATGATAAACAGCTTCAGCTCTGATAATAGTCCAGCTGATCAATAGCCTGTCCGCCCTCTGTGCCCAAGGGACGAGCAGGAGCAGCAGCCACGACAGCTGACCCCCAGGTCATGTGTCTGTGCGAGAGAGAGAAAGAGCGCGGGGGAGGGAGGTTCAGGAGAAAACTATCAGTGAATCAGATGGAACATCACATTGACCTGCTGACCTTTTTGCCTCAGCTTATCTTCATGCTGTAATAGAATCAACCAAGCATATCCAATTAGTATCTGCATGTCCTTCACTTAAGCTCTAATGGTTTATTCATAGTAAAACATTGAAGACATTTTCACATCCTTCCCTGTCATCCACACAGAGAAAACTTTCCTCCTGCTGCTTCTGCCCTGAACTCTTTCTCCCAGAGAAGTTTTTATCCCACAGAGCACAGACGGTGTACAGATGGGTGGTTAGCACTCTTACCTATTGATGAAACTGTAATCGACTGTAATCGACTTTAACTAGAAAATGTTAGTGGGCTCCCTTTTTTCCATTAGCAAGACTAGGCTAAGACTGGCTAAAAATAGGTCTTTGGTGATAAAAACTGCTGGACATCAATTAAATCAATCAAAATGTTGATAGTGCATTATTATAAGGGGTTTAAATTTATATAGACAACAGCCCTATGCACAGTTCTGTTCTTAATACCGCTCCTGCAGGATTTCTGACTATTACCGCCTACTCCAGCAGTGCATACCCTCTGCTCCTGCCAGCACCAACAACAGGTGTATCCAATCCCACCCACATCCCGCACAATCCGTGTTGAATATTCAGAATAACAGACAGCGCATTTCATTAAAGGAACAGCAATATTAGTGTGCTCACTTAAGCACCAACTTGACAAAGTTTAATTCCTGAATGAAGGAAAAGTTTAAGAAAGCAACCACAACAGTCACATCCTTGTCATGCGTAAAGGTAATATTAAAGTCAAAGTAATATTTACAGACCTGATTTATATATCATTTATTTCTAAGTCATACAGAGGTGGAATTGTTTCCCAATCTCTGGAAAGGTTGTGCGCCATAAAGACTGCATTGCACTTCCATCAGCTCTCACAGACAGTAGACTAATCTTTAGTCTATCAACTCCGTGCTGTTACTGACCACATCAGCATTACAGAAAGGACTGCTTTTTCCCAAGTAATGGCTCGGCGTCTCTGCACACTGGTGCGTTTTTGCTGTGATTGGCCTACAACATAATAAGGGGAGCATTAAAGCAGTGCCTTATTGCCACACTTTATTGTGGAGCCTTAACAAAACTGCACATAGACAGGCACATATTCAAACATGTTAACGCAGCACCGCCATATAACAACAACATGATTTCTAACACAAACATGTGACACATCTCCTATCTTCTCTTGTTTAAAATGAGCATGGAGAAGTGCTTTAAAGAGAGCTTACTCTAATCGGGAATTGTGGAGCAGGTGTATTATTACATCCAGGTGTGCCACACACGTTTCCTTGTGGGCATGTCTCAGCAAAGTCCAGTTGTTTTTCAGCTCAGTCCTGTTCTCTCTCAGTTATAATGAAAAAACAGAGTCATTAGCATGGTGTAGTTGCTTTCTGTTAGAGTGCTGAAGAGAAAAGGCCATCTCCTCTTTGGCATCAGGCTGCATATGGTCTTAGTGCAACCTGCATAGGGGAAGTGATGTAATGGCATGTAATAAGTGGAGGGAGGCGCAACAGTTTGGGATTTTATAGAAAGTCTGTATATATCTATGATTTTATTGGCACCAGTTTCAAACCAGTTCATCCAAGAAGTCTTCTGAGGGGTATCAAGGACAACTGGAGCAACGGTGTGGTGTGTAAATCAAGACAGACACACAGACACACCACCAATTATAGTCATAAAATTTTACAATTTGGCTGATTAAATTGGTGAAAAAAAGTAAACATTGTCACTGAAAGTCAAGACTTAAATGTAAGTCCTTCTTATCGAAAACTATAGATCTTATATGTGACTAAAATATGACTAAAACTAATAAACAGTTTAAAAAATAAGACTTAATTTAAAAAAAACTGGCCAAATTAATACTGTGGGAATTGGGGGGTGGTATTGGCTGGACTGTTGGATACAAAAGCCTTATTCGTTACTGGAAACAGTAAAAAGCAAACTGAAAATAAACAGATAATGACAAATTAATGTCAGCAGCAGAGGTCATTTGTTTGTTTACAGATTATTTCTGAGAGTTGTCTGTGACTGTGAGAGGATCAGAGATTATGTCTCACAGTAAACCAACAAAGGATTACAATAAAACCATCAGAGATGAGACACAGAGTGTCTGACAACCTTTGACTCATAATGGCTGAAATAATCACTGAATCACTGACAACATGTTCAATCATTATTGAATCTCAGAAATCAAAGCAGCTCTGAGGCTTAAAGGCCTTTAAGTGAATGTGAAATTGTCCCCATCTGTTGCACAAAGAAAGATGTGCATATTCATGTTTTATTCTTATTTATTGCATTTGTCTCAGGACTGATGTTGTTAGTTTTTCAGAGCTGCCAGAAAAATATAAAAGCCAGAGTACGAAATCTTATTTTGGAAGGAGAAATGGATGTGTTTGGATAGAAGTAAGTATTCGAAAGTAGAGAGAAGAGGAAGTAATAGTGTTTCAGCAAGTGGTTTGAGCATGCATCAGTAAGTCGATGTGGAAAAAAACATAAACTGACGCACACACACTTACTCATGTGTTGTCACTCACTGAGTTGAAACCACATGTCTGCTCTGAAGTCCTTTCTTCTCGACGTGCCTGCGTTATCTCACAGCTCCAGTTGTGGCTTCAATGGCGGTGAGACATCCTGACTTGGAAAGTGAGACTCCGTATCTCAAGCAACCCCACAAGCCATAAACCGCAGGCAGCAGCTTCAGCAGCCCAACTCTCTGCGACTTCAAACACTAACAAGCTGGAATAACATTTTGCTTGGGGTGGCTTCCCTTGACAGCTCCCAGCTGTTGGCAGGCTGATGGAAGGAAGACAAGATTTATTACAGGCCTTGTCGCATTTGGATAAAACCTAACCACATGGTATAGAAACTGTGGGATCACAAATGTGTCATTACTGCGTCTCTCTCTGCAAAGATCAGTGCAAGATCCTGGCTGGAATCAATCCTTTGGAAAATCAATTTCCATGTCTGAGAATGCATCCTGCTGTCAGTGGCTCTTGAAAGCTTTGTGTGGAATTAAATTGACATTTGAGGTTGAAAGTGAATTGCTTTAAAACCTGCTTCAATTCAAATGATACCGTAAAGCTGGAATAAAACACTGCTGCGTCAGGATATAAAACAGGGGGAAAAAAAGGACAATCTAATCTTCACTGTAGGATAAACATCCATCCTACATAGTTTCAGCTTCCATGGTTTGTTAAGAGGTGTTTTACAACATGTTAGGTGTCATCCTATTTCAAAACCGGAGTTGTGAGGTGATGATGAAGCAGCGATCTGACCCACAAACACCCTCTCTGAGGGACTACAGGAGTGCTGATGGGATGACAGAGAGCAGATATGTGGGAGTCTGGATTTGAAAGATTTATACATGTTGGCCCGAGGACAGCGCTGAATTGTCTCTGCTGAATCACCCTCTTAGGAATGAGCGTTAAGTACACAAAAAGGATACTTACCTTAACAAGTCTGAGCAGAGTGCTGTCACAGTTCATGGGGTTACTTCATACCTGTGAGACGAGGAAGTGAGAACTCAAGTGGAGGGAAAAAAAACAAGAAGTGGGTGGAGAGTATCTGAGGAGATTTTCAGTTGCAAGAGCAGATTTTGAGCTGTCATCACTTCTGTTGAAAGGTCGAGTAGTTTGTGTGCGTGTGAATGTTGCTGGAAAAAAACTCAGACAGAACAACTCTCACTGACACACCAAAGAGGTGACATGAGGCTGTAACGGTACAGCCCCACCAAAGGCCCCCCACTGAAGCTGTCCTAAATGCCAGAAGGTGTATAAATCTTAAAGATGTTCATTATGTTTTTATTTCCAGGGGATTGTTCGTCTTCAGAGAGTTTAATTTTTAAACTCAACTTTTTTATGTTTTGGTAAATTATAGAAAAAAAGGAATTTGTTTACAAAAAATTGTGAATGACGATGCGTTAGTTGTACATTCACATGTTTTTACATGTTGATATGTAAGGTAAGAGGTGGGGGGGGGGTTGAAAATATTTTCACCTGCCAAAGGGGGGCCTGATAGAAAAAAAGTTAGGGAACCACTGAGTTAAGCAGCTATGTGCTATGTAAGCTATATAGATACATTATCTAAATAGCTACATTAGCTTTAACTATGTTTACTAGAGCCTATGTTGCTAAAGCAAATGAAGCTATAGATAATGTAGCTACTTAACTTAACACAGCTATGGTGGTAACATAGCTAAAGCTAAGCTCACAAAGCAGCTATGTACGCCTTAAATATATGTTATCTGCATTGGAACAATAGCTTTAGCTACATTTGCTAAAGCTCACATTTCCAAAGCAGTAGATAACATAGCTACATAGCTAACATAGCTAAAGCTACTCTCACAAAGCAGCCATGTGCTATGTAAGCTATATAGATACATTATCTAAATAGCTACATTAGCTTTAGCTATGTTTACTAAAGCTTATGTTGCTAAAGCAAATGAAGCTATAGATAATGTAGCTATGAAACAAAAGCTAATTCCACAAAACAGCTATGTAAGCTATAAAGATACAGTATCTACAAGGCTAAGTTAGCTTTAACTTTGTTTGCTTCACATTGCACAGCTGGGGACAGTTTCTGCAGAGTTTGGACGGATTCAATTTAGCCGTACCATAACCTCACCTCCACATTGCCGTATCGTTCTCTGCACACAATCGTCTTTCACCCAGCTTTAACTGTGTAATGCAACACAGCAGTGGGTCGAATTTCATCACGTCTGCTTGAAACATCCCTTTCAATTTTAATCCAGTTATCATTTCCCGATTTGTTTAAAACACAACAACAGGAGTTGATTGCAGCAGGAAATGTCTGTGGATGTTTATCCTCCTGAGAAATAGAGATGAGAAGCTATGAGACCACCCAACTTGACTTACAGACTGCGGCTGCAAAGCCACAAGCCCCCCTCTCCAACCAGATAAATCTCTGCTTTCATGAACCACATGAGAGGAGCGTACATCTGCAGAACATTTCAGGCTGCGTATGGTCTTAGTGCAACTTACAATTTAAACATCAGAGAGCTGTGAAGTGGTGGAAATTAGGGATTTGGGATGTGGATGATGGAAAGTTTGTGTGGTTAGAGAAACAGGATGAGTGAAGGATGGTTATTCATCTGAGCGGGGTGGATTACACAGAACACCTGTCTGCTTCTGCATCCTGTCTGTGTCGCTAAAACAATCTTAACAAGTTTCAGTGCGTGGTTTCAGACAGAGCTTGTCTTTTTCCATCAATAACACACACCTGTTTAGGGTGTGTTCAGGTTGATTCATCATGCGTTCATCTCTCAGTCAGGCTAAATGAAGTTAAGAAGCAGAAGTTGATGTTTCGACTTTTTTTCTTTTCACATTAGTTTGATTTATAACTGCGAGTCAGGCTGCTCGCACTAAAAATAACAAAGCAGCCGAAGCAGCACTCTGTGATTGTATTGATTTTGATAGCCGGCCCCGGTGTTTGTGTGGCTCGGGGCGTATTTTATCGAGAGCAGTAAAATAACAAAGGAGATGGGCTGGAAGTTCTCTATGTATACCAATCAGAATTTATAAATTGCTCCATTACCTTTATTTCCCTTGGTTACTCTGGGAACATTAGCAATTATTCTCTCATGGGCTTGGCTCATAAAACTAATAATCTGGTGATTTAGTGCCTTGTGGCATGCTGCACCCAGCCTAGCCCACTCTAATCCATTCATCTTGCCACCTATTAGTTTTATTTTGGAGGGACAAATTGCTTTCCAAGAGAAAATGGGTCAATAGGTGTCCTCTATTAGAAATTGCTAACAATGTAACTGTGTTTTTCTTCTGTGTGTTTGGCAGAGTGGTGCAGGCTGATTATCATTCTATTTGCATACTGGGAGGTTGCTTCAATTATCTTTCTTGGGCTGCATGACAAATTGCAAATAGTCAAGGTTATATATGCAAACCTTAATTTATTCTGTGATTTCTTCTGTGCAAGTGCGTGTACTTGCTGTATGAGTCTCTGTGCGCGCTGATGTACACCTACGTGCTCTGCGAAATGAAGTCAACACTGTTCTGTGTCTTTTCCTTCTTTTTGTGCGTGATCATAGAGATGGATGTCAGGCCTGGTGAGCTGAGAGGACCTCCTCTGCTGCATGGTGGCTATGTCCTGCTGTACCATTAGCAGCAGCCCCCCCTCTGGGGATAGAAAGACCTGGAATCTGGAGAGACAGACTCAGATTAGATCATAAATCACCACCCTGGGGACCCAGGCAAAACAGTGACATCATCACTCTGAGACTCTGTGTCCCGCAATCCAGCTGATGGTGCAGTCCAGCAGCAGTCGCTTTCAGCTGATATGAGCTGGCAGCAGACTGTGGAGCAACACATTCCTCTAAAAATGCCAGGCTTATTCAACATCTGTATCGCTGTGACTGTTTATTTTGTCTAAGACGAAACAAACTTAGAGAAAAGAATTAAAACATTCTTGTTTTTGAAAACCCATACACCCATGCTGTCACAGCACACGTCTGGCAGTGTTTCTGCTGCTGGCTGTGAAGCAGTAATGTGTCAGGCCCACTGTGTAGTCAGGTCTGTAATAAGGCCTGTAGATCCCTCCCTCCCTCCCACATATACACACTCAGAGGTCTGTGGTAACACAGCTGGCCCTGTCTGGCCAACCACTCCAACCTCACCACTTCCCCTCTCTGGGTGGGATGACAGGCTCAGGGCAGGGAGGGAAGAAGGAAGGGGGCTGGCCTTCCATTGGTCGCATTCCAGATGTGGCCTGTCCTTCTGTGTGTCTGTCTGGAATGTGCTGTACGTACAGTAGACGGATCATGAGACGTTTCGACAAACAGGGAGGCTGTGTTTATGTATCCTAAAATGAACCTCTCACGGTCACATGGCATCTTCGTGGCCCCTGGACCACAGAGTCTGCATCCCTCATCAGCTGGTCAGTTCTTCTGCTGTCAGCACACACAACATCACACAGCTGTAACAGTTATCCAAAGTGAGGCATGATGTCTACTAATATCACTCTCATGGCGCACACAGTGTGCAGCTGACACTGGAAACAAATGCTATAGGGCTGAACAATCCGAATAAATAGAAGTTGACAGTTTTAATTCGGGTCCCTTTGGGGACTCACTTTAACTGGCTGAGAGGAGCCATCTCCCACAGTCCACTGCAGTCCTGCTTTGTTAGTCCATGAAGGATGGAGGGGATGCATTTGTCGCATGAGGGGAGTCATCACGGTCCCCCAGCGGGCGGCCTCTGTCCCCAACAGGCTCTGCTGATGTAATCTGCCAGACTTAAACTTACATTTACACAGGATCCACAGATGAGATAAGAGGCCCCAAGGCCGGCTTATCTGCAGCTATCAGAGGAGAGGAGCCGAGCCAACTTTCCCTCTCCTTCTCCCCCTGTGTCCTGCAGCCCTGCTGCTCTGTCAGACTGTTGCAGATTTGTGTAATGACATCAGAGGGAGACTGAGGCCTGGCGACAGTGGCCCAAAGGCGCCCGAATCGTAAACCTAATTGGTGGCTGTCGCAAGTTAACTACATAGCAAATTTCCACATTCTCCCTGTGCTGCTGTAGAATTTGAGTGGCTGTGGGAATAGCTATTTTAAACAGCTTGTATCATTTGTAAGCAGCTTCTGTATATGGCAGGGTTGCATGTTGCAGGGAGATATTCACGAACAAGCATGCTGCTTTATACCTGAATCTCTTCATCAGCACAGTCTCTAACCTTTGGTTATCTTATTGCATGTTAACTCTGCCTTGTACTGAGGTTCAGGGAATATGAGGAAAGGTAACAAGGACATAATGAGAGAAATGATGTGCACATTTATGAGGGATCTTTGGCTCCTCTGCCCGAGGAGCCATTATAATGATGTGTAGACTGCATTGGTTACACAGCTATAGTCACTGCACGCAACCACAGTACCTCTGCCGGAGGCTCCCACTACGCCACCACATTCAAAAATACTGCGCTTGGCTCGGCCAATCGGCCGGCTCCACAGCCCAGGGTTAAGCGGCTTCCCGACCTCAAAGCGAGGGGTCAGTGTGGAGGAAAAACATCACACAAGAGCCACAATTGCAGCCCTCAAACATGAAAAGTCTCTTTTTTATTTTTGACAGGCTTCCCACTTTTAATGGCTGGGTCTGTGTGCTGCATAAACAAACAGTGAGGCTCGGTCTGCGCAGGCAGCCAGCAGCGGTGGCTTTGGTGGTGAGCTGGATTACAGGCTGCTATGGAGCTGTGGTTAAGATGGCACACACTGAGCTCCACTCAGCCTCTGTGACAGTCAATCGAGCTCTTTCCCACTTTCTAACAGCTTGGTGGTGGCTGCAACATTTCCAGATGTCAGAGCCGTGGCTTCTACAGGAGCAGATCTCTGCTGTAGGCTCAGATATGACTAAAAGATTTCCTGCATCTGCTGTAAAATAAAGACTCTGTTGAATTTATTTCTATAGGCAGTTTATAGACATATAGACCTGTTTAAATCCTGCACCTCAGCAGAAAATACAGAGCTAATCTTTCCCTTCAGAAGAAAGCAGCCTTTGATTTTGAGTTAGTCATCTTTAAAAGATTTGTATCAGTGTACTAAGCTGAATGCACAGTCAGGAGTTTCCTGTATAGCCTACATTAAAGTCATATATTCTCCTCCTGTGTGTTTGTGTTAGCTGCTCTGTTGGATCAGCCTGTGTTTTCTCCTCCCACTCCTGCCTCAGCACCTCCTTTTTCCAACACTGCTTGTGACAGTCAGTTTAATTAGTGCCAGCAGGTCCTCCTACTAACTGTAACTTCATTAGCTGCTGTCAACAGGCCAAGCAAGGCTACACATAAACACAGCTCATTATGACTCTGCCCTATCTTTTGTCTCCTTCTTGCTCCAGTATCCAACACTATTTATCTTTTCTCCCTCCTTTCTCTCTCTGTATATGCATATATAAATCTCACACCATAATGAGGGTCCTCCAGTTGGGATGGATGAGAAGCTGTGCGGTCATTTTTCTCTAGCAGTAAGCAGCATGAAAAAGCCAGGCTTTGTTTTCTATTAAAGGTGGGAACATCTGCTGTAAACATGTGATGGTTCACATCACAGAAGTTTTAATCAGAAGACGGCAAATTGGGGTCAATTAGGTGAAAGGATACAGAGAGCAACCTATGCAAAATCCTATCTATTCTATCGATTTACTCCCTGACCCATAAATCTTAAGCACATCTCGTAGTAACTTTACAGTTAAGATCAAAATGTATTGATTAACCCCTGCACAATCTTTAGCATTAGGATCGATGTTCTCCAGTAAGGATCTGTGATGTTCAGAGGAGACTCATGCATCTCTAGGAGAGGATCTGGCAACATGTTAGCAACGCTGAGCCAGTAAATCCAATCTCAGCCCACAGAGAAGTGATTTATGACTGCAGAGGAAAAGCTTTCATGACTTCACTTTGAGAGCTGTGTAAACGACATGTAAATGCAATCATTTGCCTGGTCACTTATCCTCCATTGTTGCTCTATTTTGGCTGGCATTCTGCAGTTTTTCAGCACTGTTTGGCTGCTGATAGAGAGATAACCCCGAGCCTTGTTAGATTCCTGACAGGCGCGGCGTGTCAGCCTGTGGTTCTGAAACATCCCTAATCAAAAAATCTCTTGGAGCGAGCCGCTAGATTCTGCAGGGCTGAGCGTCATCAAAGCCTTTCATGTTCTTTGGCTGAAAGAGGAGATAGAGGGGAGGAGAGGGCTCTAGCACCGTGGTTTTTAGCTGGTGGGTCGTGACCCAAAGTCAGTCATGGTGCTGTTTTAAGTGATCGCAAAAGCGTGCCAAAAAATAAAAGAAAATATAAATATAAATATAAATATAAAAGAAATATATATGTATAAATATAATGATGTCTGTGATGTGCAGAGCCAAAATAAGATCTTTATTACTGGTTTTTAAGCATTGTTCCATAGTGCTTGTCTGAGTTGCTGCACCAGCACTGCAGTCAACACATCATACTCTCTCAGATGTTTCAAGGGGCGGGCTTTAAACCCAAGTTGTCAGAGTGTTTGCGGTGGCTGCTCAAAGACTGTGGAACAGTTTATCTGAATAAATTAGAAATGCTCTTGCTTGAGACTCATCTGTCTGTACTGGATTTTAATACAAGTTGAGCAATGACAACTTGACATTTTCTGCTCTTATTACCTCCGCCAAGGAGGTTATGTGATTGGGTGGGTTTGTTAGTTTGTTTGTTAGCAACATAACTCAAAAATCATGGACGGATTTTCATGAAATTTTGTGTCAGAAAAAAATGTCAGAAATGGCATAAGGATGAACTGATTCGATTTTGGAACTGATCCGGATCACCATCTGAATCCAGGAATTTTTGAAAGGATTCTTTACTATTGGGAGATAGGGCTAAGGGCGGAGGTCTGCGCTGTTACCACTTTACACCAGGAGATAGCAGACATGAGTAACTTCAATCCCAGCAGCATGTTTTGGGTGTGTTTCTATTCAAAGTTTTGGAGTTTATAGAGCTTGAAAGACACACGCCAGGTCGAGGAGAATAGAATAGCGAGAATACTCACAATGCTGGGAGGAATAGAGGAATATTCACCCTCTGCCATGACTTCCAGTCATCCAGTGAGACCATGGGTGCTTCAGCCATGACAGTCCACACATAGCGAAGCCAATGCTTTGCCTCACCGTGTCTCCACCCCACCGGGGAGGGAGTAATTGGTGAATTAGATTTTGGGAGTGATCCGGATAACCGTTTGGATCCAGGAATGTTTTTAAATGATTCTTCACTATTGGGAGATAGGGCTAATGGCGGAGGTCTGTGCTCTCTGAGTGCTTTTCTAGTTTATATTGTTTAATGTTGCTTTTTAATTTTTTTGTATTGTGTTTTATTGCCTTCTTAATCATTTTGGTATCAATATTGTCTCAAGCCTGTCCAGCCTGTGGTTGTTTTAAACGGATATGTACTAAATTTTGAAGTTAGCCTTGATTGAAAACAGGGTAAAAAAAATATATGCACATTTCCTTCCAGAGCTTCTGTAGTGGTGTTCTTTTTACACGTCTGTTTCATCCTGTCTCTTTGTTCAGTCGTTTTCCATCTAAAGTCTAAACTGTAACATTTTTAATAAATAATTCTGAGTGTCTGAACATTTCCAGAAATTTGGGTCACAATTTCTAATTAAGGGCATGGTGGTTGGTCCTGAAGCTACCATTTGAGAACCACTGCTTTAGCAGGTACACTGTGCTCTTTGTTTACCCTTTCTCTTAGCAATCTGGTGCACAGATGGCCAACAATTATTTCTCTGTGTGTGCATCGCTGCTGGCCAGCCACCAGCTTTTTCAGAGATTGGTGTAATCCTTTATTATTTATGATTGTCTGGGATTTTTGGATCAAGATTGAACACAATCTGTTGAATAACTGAGAGGAGTGGGAGGCAGCACAGTGAAATGAAATGCAAACAAAGAGAGTGGAAATGGAGAAGTCAGGGCATCCATAATGAAGATGTGATGCTCACTGTTAGGAGAGCTGCTCCTGAATCCAGCACACTTTAATCCCATTAACACTGACTAAATATACCATTTGTTTTAAGCTTGCCAGTGGTGGTGTTTATGCTAATAGCCTGGTCGCTGCAGGCGATTTTCTGAAGACTTTTGGAGGGCACCGGCTAATAATTAGATTTAATAAGGAAGTCAATTTCTATCCTCATTTGAAATAAAAATAAGAGGCTTATCCTCTCATAGGACAGGCATTAATTTGTTGATTTGGTCTCGCTTTCTCTCCCAGGGCTTCTGGCTCATAATTCTTTAACCCTTTTCTGTCCTTGTTTAGGGAAATACACTGATAGTAATAATCTATGGACAACTAACACACAAACCTATAAGATTATATGTGACTAGGCTTCCCATACAAAAGCTACATACTTAGATAAAGGCTTGTGCATACATTTGTGGTACTTTTACATTATCTAAGCTCCATTTTAGCTACTTTATACCTTTTATTCATCAAGATTTGTGCCAGCTGAAAAAAATTGACATGTATGTCACATGATCAGTGTACAAAATGTTATTCATTGGTCAAGATCAAACTACTCACCTTTATTTAAAATTGACACACTGTTAAAATGTCTTCAATGCAAAACAGTCATCAATGATTATACAATACAGTGACATGTTATAATACTTAAATGACTTTTTTTGTGCTTGTACATTTTCAAAGTGTGAGCATTGCTTCTTAGTAATGTGCATTGTAGATGCCATGCATACAGCTGTCTAGCCATGGCTATTTGAAGATATATAGAAACTGTAAAACAGTCATGCCAGTATTAAAATACTGCACTGCAACCAATACTCTCTTGTTATCATATTCTTTTAGCTTCTTAATCATCTGATTCTTTCCTATTTACTCCTTTGTTTTAGCTAAATTTTATGTATATTTTGATTTTTATTGACATTTGAAGTAACTTAATCATCTCACTGCTAAGATGTACCACATGAAACTTGCTTTGCCTTGTCAAATATGACTCAAAACTACCCTTCGTTTTGCATTAAGTATTTTTTTCCAGGGATGCATCGGTTTAACATCAGTATTGGCCAATATTAGCTCTCTGAACAAACATTTCTGTAACACATCCGCAAACGATGTGGGCATGAACAGATGTCAGTGGCAGACGCTTATCTGTTGTATTGTATCAATCTAACGCTGACTTTTAGCACTTCCAGCAGCAAATTCAGACAAGAGATTTATTATCAGGCAGATGATGAGACCTGTTGGGCAAACTCTGATCTGACATGACAGATGAATTAAAAAAAACATTACTATCAGCCATTGGCTGAAGTGTTATTTTTATCATTGATATTGGCATCAGCCATGATTTTCACAAACATGCTGATACCTTTGGTGAAACAAGTTCTTAATATCTTCATACTTTTGGCTCTTTTCAGTGTAAAAGTGCAGCCATAACTGAACATTTTCTGTGTAATATTAATACCTTTATTTTAATTCAGTCATAAAGGCTGAATGGTAATCTGGCATACACAGGATTTTTCTGCTGGGTCAGTGCACTTATATATATTTCGGTATATATATTTCTTTCAGACTATTTTTGAGGTGTTTTTGCCTGTATTATGACAGAACAGCTAAAGAGAGACAAGAAATATGGGGAGAGATAGTGACGGAAGGCATGCACCAGACAGATCCGAGACAGGGAACCAATCCTGTAACCAGTGCGTTGAGGACTACAGCCTCTGTATATGGATGCCTGTTTTACCAACTCAGCAAAAGCGCCACCCTAAATTTATTCTTCTAATTGCTTACTTTTTATATAATTCTACTTGAGTAAGGATATTGTGTCCACCAGTGTTAATTTCACTGACTAAAACTATGACTAAAAATTCTAGTCCTTTTTTTCATCAGGAAGATTAAACTTAGACTAACTAAAATAGATCTTTGGTGATTAAACTGATGAAAAGTAAGTTTAGTTATGATCAAGGAGACTAAAACAAGACTGAAATGTTAGTGGTGGATTTCTGGCCATTCAAAAACCATGACATTTCTCCAACGTGCGTATAATGTAAGTCAATATTTTATCAGTGCATTTTTAATCAGTATAACCAGCCTTTCCTAAACTCTAGTACACTGCAACCCAATTTGAGCCCTGAAAATCTTCACAACAACTACAACAGTAATTGTACTGTTATTATAGTACAACTATAACATGAAACTCAATTATTTACCTTTTATTTATCAGATTTTTTTCATTTATGGGGAATTTTAACACAAATGAATTGTTTTCAGATACATCAACATCACTCAGAAAGTGTTTGTGTGTTTTCACAAGTACAATTAATGAGCCACTGCCATTTCTTTTGTTTAAATCATGCATCTAGAAAGACACTTAAATTTTCTTTTCTTATAATTATCTCTGTTAGTATACTTATAGCCCAGCAAACCCTTTCAAAGTAGCATTAATGTCTCAGAAGATGCAGATAAATTCTTAAAATCACAAGAGGCTGAATGTTTAACAGAGTGTCATCACTTAATCCAACACCAGTTGTGACACTGGTTCCATACATCAGACATAATAATAGAAAAAGGTGACATGAGTTAAAATTTCTGGCAGTCCTGAGACTTAAAATGATAATATGTAATCACATATTTTATGGTCATTTAAGAGGTGTGGTTTATGTGATTTGTCTTAACATTCTAGAAATGTTGGAATATGGTTGCTGTAAACATGTGAAATCTCTGAGATCTACATGAGACTGAATTCTGGATTTAGGCCATTTCATCTCTTTCCTGGCTTGGTTTCATGTGGGTGGGGCCAAATGTGGGCTCACGATGTCATGAGCCCAAAGTAGAGAATGACCCCGCCCCTCTAACACTACAATATTGTGGAAGGAAGCAGTCACCTGGAGCAGGGACGTCTGGTTCATTTTGTGCAAAGGAATTCAGTCTTGTACTCTTGTACCGTTCTATAATGTTCATGTTTCATTGCAAAGTTATAGTTATGCGTGTTTTGTTTATTGGTTCATGTTTTTAGGAGAAAATATTTTTCCAAGTATGACTCCATGAGTGAGGGGGTTAATGCTGCAGACTACCCGTGTCCTGAGTGGGCGTGGTTTCAGCTCATTCAACAGACACGCCAAAACCATCCTAGAGCAGATTTCACTACCTCATTTTTCATGATTTGAAGCTTCAATTTATAAACTTGGAGATGCTTTATGTCACTGAAATTTGACCTGGGGGTTCATAACACAGTGATCTATCATACGACAAACCTAAATACAGACTTATTTTTACTTTACAGGGTCTTTAAAGTACTGATACATCATTAATGATTTTGTTTTACATTTAAATTATTTTTTTCAATTACAATTAAAGGATTTTAAAATTAGTTCAAAGAGAAACAAGCATTGTGACAAAAAGTAAAGACTCCAATGTAAGGAATTTTTTTTCTTGACTAAAACTATGGAGGTTAAAAATGACTAAATGTGACAAAAACTGGAGAACATTTTAATCTAAAAACAAAGAATAAGAATAAATTTAATATAACTGCCAAAAATAACACTGGTGTCCATCATGTACATCTCTGGTAACAAGAGAGTCAGTGAAAACAGAGTGAATACACATTATTTTATTTGTCTGTGGCACCTATTTCTCAGCTTTGTGATATTTTTTGTGGAAATAATTTGGTAGATCTATTAAAAGGGATGAAGGAACAGTGTAGTTATGTCTTGTTTAACTCGGGGTAAAGGGCCAGTTCGAACAAAAAAATGCAGGACAAAATTTTCTTCCCAGTCGAGTGCTGACAGAAGCTGAATGAGTAGAAGGAAAATTCAGAGCCTTTTAAACCTAACAGTAGCAGACCAAAGGAATAAAAATCTTCCATTACGAGAAAAATCCCTGTGATCAGTTCAATGCACACTTAAGTAGGAAATATACACATATATATGCCTGATAAACACATTATATGTTTTACATTATTGTCAGTGACAGAGTTGTATTTAGCTATTGTATCTCAACTGTTTTAAATAGTTTATGTTTAATAGTTCAATCTGGTGGTTTCTGACCAAAAGCATCAGTGATGGGTTATATGATAATTCTGAGGGGTCATAAGTTGATAAAAAGGAGAGATATAAAAAAGAAAAATGTTATGTTGCACATACAGTATGTTTGCAAATGATTGTACTGGATCGTTGTTTCGTGTAATATTATGATTGTATTTGTTGTATTAAATATTGTGTAATATTAAGATTGCACAACAAATACTTATTTATATGAAAGTATGAGGAGTTACAGGGTAAATGTGAAACTTGCAGACATCTGGAAACAGGAAACAGGCCAAAGAATTTGAAAAGGTTTTATCTCAACAGTGTATTGTGTTTATGATCACTCCCAAATGCTTCAAGTGCTTACCCTTTCCCTGAAATGTGGCTCCAGCTCACAGCTGATAGAACTCTGATATAACATATAGTGGATGCAGGCAGGTACTTTCAGCACTGCTTCGGTAAGGGATCTGAATACTTCTGTAGTGTGTTGTGATGTTACAGACATGTAGCTGATATATGCTGCAGCATATGGAGCTGCTGCTCCTCGCCCTGCTGGCCAGCCGGGCTCTGCTCTACCGGGCTCGTGAGCCAGAGTTCCAGCTGGAGGAGCTCTCTGATCTGCTGTCAGACAGCAGCAGGCTCACTCTCCCTTGGCCTGATAACTTCCTTAGCTCTCCATTCTTCTTCTCTTCCCAGTCAAGCCTCTTTTTTATACTCTCTCTCTCTCTCTCTCTTTTTCCCCTTGCTCTGTCTCTCTTTTCAACTTCATAATGGAATCGAGTGCCCCTCCAGAGCAAGCAGCAATGCTGGCTGCTGCTGGAGGAATCATTTTCAGCGAGCATGTGTCAGTCAGCAGGTATAGGAGCACTTGTGGAGTCAATTTGGCATGGAGGAGTGGAGCTATATTACTGTGTGCCAGGGAATATGAAATGTTCCTCAGTGGGGCAGGAGTGCTGATATACGGCATATGAGGACAGAAGATTGGAGATTTCTGATACTGCAGTGCTCATATCATCATTGTAGAGCTAGTTAAAGGGCTCTGCTTGCCATTCATTACTCTCCATTCATCTCAACACTGACTTCAACGCTCTTATTTCATCCCATTTCTCACTGTTAAGGTTTCACTCTCCTTTGCGTTTCTGTTTTATGTGGCTGAATATAATGTGAACCCTTGTAAAGCACTTAGCTAACAACCCACAGACTCTGACCTCGCTAACAGTTGCACTTTTCCTGGATATGGCTGTTACCTTGACAACATATTTTCTTTGGAGACAGTCATGTGAAGTCATTCCCCTGCCATGTGAATGTAATCAGCAACCATAACTGAATTACAGCCTAAAGAATCCTTTTAATCACATTAGCCATTTAGCAAAACTGGATTAGAGGAACAAAATCTTTGTTGAGCAGCTCAAGGTCTTCTCAATCAACTGGTACCGCTTGATCCTCTGATCAGTTTAATGTTGGATCGTTTCAGAGTATTTGTGTTCTGATTCATGGAGCACTTCCAAATGTGGGCGGGGGAGGTATTCAAAAATGGTCTCTTGCTGGTCTCTAGGTGGCTGGCTGCAACCTGCACTTTGTTGTCAAAATATGCGGTTATTTGTTTTTCTGAGCCGAGGGTCTGTGGAGAGAGCTGGGTATTTCTTACTCTTGATTATTCAGAGTGAAGAGTGTGACTGAAAATGAAGTTTAGAGGGGCTACTGCGCACCGCCGTCACCTCTCTGATAGGCTGCTGATTTTAAGAGGAGAAGAATATGACCGCCACACGATTCAGCGCTGAGTGTAGCATACAGGCCGATAACAACAACAGTACAACAAGTGTGCATATGAGATTGAGACAATGTGAGCAAGTGCTCTCAGAGTATCACGTGTATAAACGCCCAGAAACTGAAATTATGAATACTGGAAAGGATGGCCAAAAGGAGGAACAAAGCCATCTAGGGCCTAGCTCTACAAGAGGGGCCCATGAAGGTCAGCAAAAACATGCATCTCACTTTAAAGCAATAGCATAATCTATTTTCAAACTAAATGCCAAGCAATTATGAGAGCAGCAAAATGTTAGCTTAAAAGCTAAAAAACTATGATTATTTTTAATTGTGATTAAAATCCTAAACTAAGGGTAGTATGCTTCCTATTGGATACAGACCTGCTTTTATTCTGAAAGGAAATATGGAACTTTGGGTAGAACAAGGATTAAGAAATGAACTTAACCATGTAAAATGGAGCTTGTAATGGATTGAAAAGACATTAAGGGTACACTAAAAAGTGAAATGTTTGATAACATAAGGTGCAAAATCATGATCCATTGTTAACTTAAGTTGTGATTACCATATTTTCATTTTAAGCCTAAGTTATAATCACTCTTCTCAAAGCAGCAATAATGCTTTTTATTTATCAATAAAGCCTTTTTTGAAGATGTAGACCCCTTTCTTGAAACATTATTACCTTTAATAAGTAATGTTAAGGATATAAATGGGCACACTGAACTAAAGCATTTGGAAAGTAGGCTTATGTGAGAATGCCAGAAAAAATGGGAAGGAAATGAGAACAACTTCAGTGGAAAAATAATTAAGTGATGGCAAAAAGGGGCAGAAATGGGTTAAAGGTACTAAAAAGTGGCAAAAGAAGTTCAAAGTAGCAAAAAGTGTCAGAATTAGGCTAATAGTGACACAAAGGTGGCTAAAATGTGTTAAAAGTGGGGAAAAGTTGTTAAAGTGGCAAAAAAATGGTGAAAACCTGTTAAAAGTGGTGGTTAAAAAAAAAAGTGTTGAAATGGTTTTAAGCAGCAGAAATAGATGAAAATGGTTCAAATTGGCCAAAAATTGGTTAGAAGTAACAAAAATATGTCAGAAGTGGCAACAAAACATAGTGAAAATGGGTTTGAGTGGCAAAATGGGTGGAAAAAGTGGTGAAAAGTTGTTAAAAAGTGGCACGATTAAACAGTGTCCACAACAGACCCAATAACAGCTTCACACACTTTAAAGATCCAAAATGAAGTAACTGTTAGCCAGGACAGCCAGCTCCAATGTTATTGATCCAACACATATGTAACCTGACACGCCAGATGGGTGCATTTCACACATCCATCTGGAAAACCTTTGATATACAGCGTTTGGGAAAGGGCAGAGCCTTTGAAAAAAAACGCGGAGGGTGATTGGATGAAAGTTCTGTCTGTCACATCTTTATGGGCCAATCAGACAAAACATGTGACGTAGCCGCGACCAACGTGCGCATGCGCAGCTACCAAGGAATAACGCAAACCATGGTGGTGATAGACATGTCAGTACACTACTTTTGTCGTTTTTGAAAAAAAAAACATCTCAATGCTGTTCTTTGTTCTTATTTTAACAAAGAAATGTCGTCAAGTTCTGATAAAACTGGCGCTTTAGCAGCATCCACGCTAAGCTCTTCCGCCATAACGGCACCGGCCTCTGCCCTGGCCTGCTGTAGCTGCAGGGAGACATTGCAGTTGGGCATGTTAAAAAGCTTACTAACAGTGTAATATTTCTTCATTAACATTTAAAAGAGCTACACCATATTTTTATTTGTGTGCATTTATTTCATGCATAAATAAACTATTTTACTTACAGGTGCAGTGTGAAATATTTAGCCTAATAGCATTTAGCAGAACAAATGTTGTCAAATGAAACATAATACTTATAAGAAGTAGTACTATCTAAATTAGTATTAAATAATCTGATTATAGATTAAATTGTTTTATTTTTATGAACCTTGAAAAAGACTTGTATTCAGACATAGGGAGGGTCTTAGCCACAAACTCCTCCATATTGGATTTTAGCATCTTGCATGATTCTAAAGTACCTAAGAAGGGAGCAAATAACAGATACAAAAGTGCACAGAAATACAAAAACTCCCATGGTCCCATTTCTTAATAATACCAAAGTACGGATTATTTTAACCGTACAAAGAGACTTGGGGACTCTTCCAGTGAATGTCAGTGTGACAGAAGTCAAACAAGAAGCTAGCATCATATAGTGTCAGAAAAGAGAGTAATCCTTGAGGACACTCACATTAGAAACATTCCAGCTAATTTATAATACACAATGCATAATGTTATTATATTATACACTATGATCTAACTTTAAGAATGGCATAACCCTTTACGCTGTTATAGTAAAAGATGGATGATGTTGTGGATTTAAGCCTCTAATTGGAAACATTTTTGAGACATGAAACTTAAGCATATTAAATCTGATCCCTGTGAAAACAGTGGAATTGTAAGAGGTAATATTACCTGTATTAGCCACTGGAGAAGCAGGTCTGTTCCAACCCTTTATGGAGGAACTAGCTGGAGTGCCACTTCAGAAGCTTGGCTATACATAGCAGCAGCAGATAAATCCATTTTCATCATGTAATATTCCTACCTAGAAAAAAGACTGAATAAACATTGAAGGGATTGATGGACATTGTATATAGAAAATCCTCCATGCTCTATTTTCTTATCAGTAGATCCACTTTTGGTATCATTTTTCCTCAAGTGCAACACATACATGTTCCCTCACCTCAGTATATTGATCAGCTGCTTTAGTCTGTTGTCCTTGATAGAAATATATTCAACCTGGGGAAAAAAAAGTTGAGCTTTATAGTAAATATGAAATGACAAACCTGTATTTCAAATTGAAATTTCTTAAGAAAAACTGGGCAAAGGAGATCATTCAAATAGTATATGTACAAGTTACAGTTATTATTATGTTAGAAAGACTTTCTCGAAAATACTTTTGACTCTTTTATCCTAAGGGGCACAATAGAGTGAAATTCAAAATAAATCAGATCTCCTTCAGTTATGTGTAACCTCTACTTGAGGGTCAAATAGACTCACATAAAGTAAACTTTACCATTCACGTTAAATGGAAATGTTATTAATGTCTGCACTTGTATTTATCAGTGAGAGGCTGTTGAAAGCAGAGTATATTAGTTTCAGCAAAGCTATTGGCTCCATGTCCTCCTTAGCCAAGGGTTAAGTACAGCTGCAGATTCCTGCCAGCGACCTCCTCTTTTTTTATTTTGAGATACTTTTCATGTCTGCATTTTTCTCCTTTGATAAGGACTTTCATCCTGTTTTCATTGATTACCATCTGATGACTCGTCTTGATTATACTGTGCAGCCAATTCATCTCTCCACCACACACTGTGGGCCCTTTGTTGCCTGGAATGTGTGTGTGTGTTTGTGAGTTTCTGCCTCCTGCCTGTGAATGACGTTTTACCAGCGATACACAGTGCATGTGTGTGTTTGTTTGTGAATGTGCAGAATGTCGGCGTGCATCTCCATATAAACAGCACTCCACAGTACCCTGTAGTGTACGTTGCTGCAATACAAAGCCCGACCTCTGCAGTAACAGGGCCCTCATTTTCTGCCTCATGAACAGGAAAGTAAGCCTGCATGAGAGAGAAAAATGGTCGAGTCATTTATTAACTGTGAGTCATATTAATGAGCCAATACTGTATAATCTCCAAATACGTTCATGATAAATAGCTCCACCATGTCGTTGATCTTTGCCTTGTTCTGTGCCTGCAAAACCCTGATTTCAAAAAGTGCCTTAGTGCATTTTTTTCCTTGGAAGTACAGTGACAGTTACAGCCACCTCTGGACATAAAGTGAAACAGAAAATGTGATGTGAGGAAGAAATCCTAAAGCTTTATCTGATTAGGAGAGAGAGTTTCAGTTCAAAGTAGCAGGAGTGAGGACAATCCCTGCTCTGTCAAGAATTAGAGCTACCTCTGCAAATAGGCCAGTGTGTAGTGCCTGAGGGTGGGAGTTTCACCACGGCTGGGGTTTCCGTGTAAATAAACAGTGTGGGGGTCTCAGTAGGCGGAGGGCCCCCTCTCTCTCCCTGGGGTTTGGCCCGGCCTTTTGTTGCCTTTAATCCAAGCACTCTCTATTGAAAAGCATGGGGGGGGGGGGGGGGGGGTGGCTGAGATTAGCCCGCCGGCTCTAGTGTGTGCTTGATTTTTTTCTCACAGACTGCCTCCATACTTTTGGAAATAACAAAGTTAACCCACATCCTCAAGGTGGCTGACAAGATTGACAAGTAAGACGACTGCTGGGCAATCTCAGGCTTTAACATGACAATATAAGCTCAGCATTCCTGAAAAGCATGTGAAACATAGCTGATGGTTTACATTTAAGTCACTTTTAAAAAGACCTGAAAGCAGACACTTCAGACATTAAATTACATATCTCTATTGTACATGTAAAACTGCACATATTGTCTGCTGCTAATTTAGCAGCTCAAAGCATGTGTTACACATTAAGTCTTGAGATAATACAATTAGTCTGTTTTCTGCATCTGGTGTCGTTTTTTTTTTTATTTCACAGGCTTGTTATCACAGCTGAGAATTAACACACAACTGATTTGAGAAGCTTCATTGTATCCATCATTACTAGAACAAGATGAGAACTGTTTTTGTTTTTTGTGTCTTCTGGTTGGGAGCACTGCATCCATAAAAGGCATGGCATTAATATTAGGATGTCTCATTTCCAAATGACCTTTATGTTAAAGGTAAACAAAAGCCTTTTGCCTGCTCGCTACATAGGCCCATATGTAAAGGAAAACTACAGGTTGTAATGTTACAACTGTTTGCATGCTTCCTTTCTTCCTTTGTTTAATGTAGGCTCTCATTACCACGTGGTGGTAACAGATTGTTTGAACTGGAGAGAAAAGCCATTCGAAGCTAATTAAGCAGCCATTCCAGGCTCTATTCACAGGCAGAGGACCGAGGAGCACAGGCATTTGTCAGCGCTTGACCCCGCGTGGTATTGATTGACAACGCTGCCTCGTGAATGACAGGCTCGACGCGGCTCAGCCAATGGAAAGCCGGCAAGTAAGTGCGCCACTCTCTCATTGGTCGAGAGGCCTTAAAGCCGCAGAGGAGACCCCACGTGGGGCCAGAGTTGAACCTTCAAAACAAGGCTGCTCTCAGACATGGCTGATGTTCATATCAGACAAAGGCAATCATCTCGTCTCCCCCCGCAGTGCAACTATTACACAAATGCTGATAGGAAGAGGCGGACGGGTGTGTTGTGAAAGAAGCGCGAGATATTTAAGGCGAAAAATATGTATGCCGAGTTAGCTGCCTAGCTTCAGTTTGGAGTATCGTCGATAGATTGGTCATTATTGTGTCCTTCACGGTGTTAGAGGGAGTTTAATCGACACATTTATAGCAGCCTCGATACCTTTGATATTTTACAGCATATCATTTCAGATTTTATATCCGTGTTATACAAACAAGCTGCCGACTCCCTCTTTTTCCTCCTTGTATGGTGATAGAAAATCAAGGATTTTTGTTGCACCTCACACCTCCTTCCCTCCCCATCCCGTTAGTGGTGGTCTCACCCGAAAATTCATCAACTTTATTAGAGCAGCTAAAAAAAATAATGAGAGGCGGATGTGGAATTTGTGCCGTCTCTGTCAAATTTGGATATCATCGTCGGCACATCAATGCCTGCTGCTGCTGTTGTTGTTGTACATGGTGGGACGGACGGATGATGCCTTGTGGATCCGCGGGATGATGTCATGTATCGTTGCACCCCACGTGGGGGCCGTCGCTCTCCGATAGGCAGATGTGGCCGTATTCCTTCCGAGTAATCCGATTGGACAGATAGGCTCTTTCACGGCAGTTCAGTCCTGCTGCCTGTGTGTGGCAACCAGGGTAAGCTGGACAACTGGGGGAAATGCGAGATTGTGGAGAGTACCATGTTACGCTTTTAAAGAATCTCCAGCCTCTTCGAGTCGGAAGACAGATTTTTGGGAGCGTGTTTATACATTTTTCTCTCTTTTTTTGGGATTAACTAGCCACAAAAGGCGCACATTCCTCGGAGGGTTCGCGGCGGAGAATAAAGTGCTTTAATCGAGCCCGACCGCACCAAATTTCTCCCAACTGCTTCCTCAGTGTGGCTGGGTGCGCTCCGGAGAGTGAGAGGATGCTTGTCGAGATCTGCGTCCACCACGCTTACATTAGGAGGGATTAAACGCATGAATTATTGCCGAGTCTGTTTCTTCTCTAGGAACAAAAAGTCGCTGGGACGACAAGGACGCACGCACGGGTATGTATCTACCAGAGCTGTTAATTTTGTCTTTAGTTGTTTCTTATTTATTGGGCGTAAGCTCCAACAGCGAACCGTTTCCATCGCTCTCCGCGGAGTCGAGCAGGAGGTGAAGCCAGCTGCTCTCGGCGATGTCCTAGAGCGGAGCTTTATGTTCATTTGAGGAACATTGCTGAAAAAACATGCAACAAACTAGCGAATTTTATGCACGCATTTGCATTTTTACGCAGCTAAAGTGGAACCTTTATTTCTGTCGTGTTTCCATCCGTGTAAACATGGATTTTCTTTCAGTGTATCGCTGACCACTGACCGAATAAGGTCAACATGAAGACAGTAGTTCTGGGCATGTGTTGCTTTTTGACTTAAACTGCAATATCATGAACTAGTTTGGCTTCCAAATTGTTTGCAAACAACCTGCGAAAAAAATCAGTTTTTGTTTTACGCATATAGATTAAAACGCGTCATTTTTCAACACAGGATTTTTCTCGACCTCCCCCCTTTACCCCCACCCCCTGTCTGCCGAGACTGGTGTGGCTGTGAGCAGATATCAACCTTTTCTCCGAAGGACCTGCACACTGGAGACATAAACAAAGAATACATTACAAGATGTATCCACAAGGCCGACATCCGGTAAGAAGAAGCTTCCTCTACACTTCGAACAGCTTGCATATTTATCTGACAATGTTGACATGGATCCTGACTGTGCTGTTTCCCTTTGAAGTCTGCCACAAAAAGCGTTTTACACCCTTAATGTAGCTCGTCAAATTTCAATATTACAATGCATTTATGCTACATAGACTGTGCACTTAGTGGTAAATGGATGCAGATGGTTTGCATGCCTGGAGATATTCACTCAGCCATACTCTAACATATGACTGCTGAGTATGAGGACAGCAGTTCACTTCTGAAATTACATTTCATTTTCAGTGTGAAAACCTATTCATGTGGTGTTATTAGCTTCTGGAGGTGTGAAGCAGAGCCACCTCTTTGCTGTGGTAATGTCTTACTCACCAGTGCAGAGGAGATATTATTCTGAAAGTAGTCGATAATGTGAGAACTATTCAGCTCCTTTCAGCTGCATGGGACACACAATGCAGGGGAAATGATGAATAAAGTTTTTTTTGCTATGACTGGACTGATGTGATTTTTTTTTTTCTTTATAACCTTTCAGGCTCCACATCAGCCTGGCCAGCCTGGCTTCAAATTCACTGTAGCAGAGTCTTGTGACAGGATTAAAGATGAGTTTCAGTTCCTACAGGCCCAGTATCACAGGTAATGATTACCAAAGTATGTCAGAGACATTAACCTTCTATTTAAATGTAATGGTTTTGGCTAATATTTGGTTGTTGACTCCAGCTGGAATGCAAAAGGCACTGCTGCCAGTTGGTTAAGTGGGAAAGAGTTATTAAAGTTGTAGAAATGCCTGAAACTGACACCTTGTTTTCTATTTTAGTCTAAAGGTGGAGTACGACAAACTAGCCAATGAGAAGACAGAGATGCAGCGCCACTATGTCATGGTAAGATTATGTTACAATAGGGAGCAATTATGGCTCCAAATTGCAAGGCTTGTAGTAGATGTAGTTTGGGTGGAGTGAGAGGCACTATTGTGATCACCTGTGTGGTGGTTAAGGGCGGGTTGAGTGTCAGGTACAGGCCTGTGAAAGCCCCCAGGGGGGTTTGATGTAGCTGGTTGTTACAGCGAGCTCTTCCTGACAGGCGGGCGGTGGGCGGCGGTGGTGATGTGGCTCCATTATAGAGCGGCCCTGATCTCCAAGGGGTCGACCGCAGCGTTGCCCTCTGTGCGTGCTGATCTGATTATTCTCCTAGGAGACTCCATGCTCACACATATGCACGGCCATAAATTAGCTGTGAGGCTGATGGTGAAGGGCCGGAGAAGTCAGTGTGTGGGAAAATGCACCACAGCAAACAAAATGGTGGACGTGGAGAACATGCTGCAGCTTCTTTTGCTTTGCATCAGTGTTAGTTTCTGTTTGAACCTAAATTATTCTAGTGGTAGGAAAATATAGGTGTGCTGTGGTATGACGCAGGAATTTGGCTGAGACATGACGCAATCAGAAGGTTTCCTCTGTAGTGGTGTGCTCTGTTGTCCCAGGTAAACACACCCGGGATGACTTAAACCAATACATGCAAGCTTAAGTTAAACATTCTTCTCACAGGAAAAGAACATGTCAGCCTGACAGGGAGGAGGTTAGGTAAACACGTAGGGAAGTATCCCACAGCCAGCACAGGGTGTCAGGTTACGCTCCGGCTGTGGTGCTCTGATCCCAGACAGAATGGCTCTCTTGTTTGAGAGTAATTTTCGAAGAAGCTAATGGACTGAATAATGCATTGGCCTCATCAAATAGACACTGACTGGAAAGCCATTTCTGCCCTCGCTGCCACTTGTGGGCTCCATGGATTACATTTCAGCTAGACAGACCGACCTGGCCTGCAATGTCATGAGTGTTGAGCAATTGGGTTACGCTAAGTAAACAGACATCCTGGAGATCTGAGGGCTTAAGGTGGTGATCAATAAATCTAACCCTTTCTTTTCTGTGCTCACACTATAAACAACCAAATATCGATTTATTGGATATTCACTGCCAGCTGCTCAGTGAACTCCTTTTTTGTCTCCTTAGTTTATCACAGCAGAAACCTGATTGTATTTAAGTTGAACCAAAATGTTCAAATCCATTCAATGATATTATTAGTGTTATGATTAATAAAACTACTTAGTGTTAAAATAAGAACTAAAGCTACCTCTATGAGAGTCTTAAGGTACCTCAATTAATGAAGTAAATGTTAGCAGAACTTGATTGTAATTCTTAACGTCTTGTTATTCATCACTAATAAAAATGTTTTCTCTTCTTTTCAGTATTACGAGATGTCCTACGGGCTGAATATAGAGATGCACAAACAGGTAGGTACCATCGTGTTCATCATATTTTGCAGCTCAGTGGTTTCCCCCAGTGTCAGGGGATGTGAGACCCAGGGGGAGCTGCTCATAGACTGTGTACTGAGCAGCGCTAATAGGCTGTAAACACAGATCTACTGCACACAAACAGGGCACAACAATTGTAAACATGTACTACTACTTGTACAACTGCTGTGACTGGTGTAAACCAAGGATTTGTCTCAGCCTTGTGATAAGATTAAAGGTAGACTTTGGCAGGCTCGGCCTTTGACATAATGATTAAAGGGAGAGGATTCCTGATGGGTCAGTATTTCTCTCAAAGACGAACAGTAATTACAAGATGGGGGCAAAAGTCCTTTAGTCACTGATTGAGCCCTTATCTTCATCAAAAAGATCCTATCTGCTCTTGCTTTACATATCAATCACATTGATGCTTGCGAGATAAAGATTGTATGAATGAGTAACCCTGAGATTCCCTTACATGCTGCTTTAAAACAGTGCCCCCCTCTCCTGCCACTGCCCAGTTTGGTTAATGATGGCAGCATGGCGGATTGGTGCGATGGGGTGATCCATCAGCCTCCAGGGGCCGTGTGTCACACTGCCACATGTCTGTCAGGGCTCGAGCTGCTCTGATAGCTTCTGTCAGGCACTTATCGCCAACCAGAAGACAGGGGAGGGGGATGGGAGCTGGAGAGACACGTAGGAGTATGGAGCTGAGAGGGGGAGGGGCTCGACAGCCTGGCTCTGTGTAAACAGGTTAATCGACTGATCCATTTTAGCGCCTGACTTTTATCAGGAACCTCAACAGAGCTGATGGAAGCGCTTGAATTATTCATCAGTGGGGCCCTAACCTGCTGAACGGCGTGTTTGTGAGCAAACAGTGTGGGCCCCGTCCATGCAGCTCCCCCAGCTTACAGCTTGGACGGAGGAGGAGGAGAAGATGGGGAGTGGTTAACAGGCAGGGTTGGGATGGATTATTGGATGCACATAGGCATATTATTTTCCTGCCAGGAGATTTATTCCACAGTGAGGAAATCCATTCCTCTAACTGTGCCTTTTTTCATTACTGTGCAGGAGCATAATTCAGATTTCAGAATGCAAATACCAGCACAGCTAGGACTGATGTGGCAGCATTATATCTGATCCCACTCTTTCTGCGTCACTGCATGTAGATTTAAAGCTAATTTCTGTTGCATGATGTCAGCCTGAAAATAGATTTTTTTTCTGAAGTAAATCACGTTTTTTGCTACCTGTAGTCTGAACACAAAAAAACTAGCCCTATGGCTGTGAGAGTTGCTAAGTAGTAAGCTATCTGCCAAACACAGAGCCAAAGGAAACTTTGTCAGCCAGCAGATCACAGTACTCATACAACAGGGGTGTGTATTGAAATGTGGTTGGAGAATGTGGCTCTCAAAGCCATCAGTGCTCCCACATCATCTGTTTGTCATGCTGGACAGGACTGGAGGGTAATGATTACAGGTTGTCAGCTCCTGGGTGTCAGGTTCACTTATAAAACCAGACAGTTATTGTATTTAATCACTGAGAAGGCTTTGGATTTTGTGTTGTTTCTGTTTGAGTGAGTTTATTGTTTTAAGATCTCAAAAAGAATCACCTGACTGACCGTGCGGCTTACAAAGTTAATCACAGTCATGACTCATACATCTATTTAGACAGACTTTTGGCCCTGCTTAGATCAATACAGACAATTTAAAATGTCAATTAGAAATGTGTTCTGAACTTTCCTCCCATTAACAAGAGCTCTGGGGCTTGAGCAACATCTCAGTGAAAATGTGCCTCATTTTAAAGGCTTAAATGAGCCTTGAGGTAAGTGCTGGTCTAATTTTCTTGCACTACAAAAATTGGGAAATGAGCGATTCTGCAATCTTGGACAAATTGGAGGTTCTCCAAATCTGACAAGTCAAGTATTGTTTATAGATGGATCATGTGACCAGC
This sequence comes from Cheilinus undulatus, assembly GCF_018320785.1. Taxonomy (NCBI): domain Eukaryota; kingdom Metazoa; phylum Chordata; class Actinopteri; order Labriformes; family Labridae; genus Cheilinus; species Cheilinus undulatus. Next base: position 22,367,425 of record NC_054873.1, on the reverse strand, counting down.
TCTGCCAGTGGTTTCTGCCTCTGTATTCAATACTCATCAGTATCTCGACTCCATTTTCCCACTGCTGATAGCAACAGGCAAGTGAATACCTTTCTGCACGCCATTGACAAGCCAGCCTGAGAGTGCTCTTAAAGTGGTGCTACACAGGTCCGAGTACCTGTAATTGTGTAGCAGCAGCGCAAAGCTGGCCTCTCAAGGGCCAAGCTGTCATCTACTTAAAGTGACAACAGCCCCATTTTTATCTGCCGGCAGAACAAAAAAAAAAAATCCTGCCAGCACTGCACTGTATCTATTTTGACAGCGGCAGAGAGCTGAGCTGATGCCTTTTCCGTGTATTTGCATGTTGTGTGGTGAGAGTGTAGAGGCTGCCAGTTGTTTAGGGCACAGCGGATCAGCCACCTCCTGACCTCTCTCAGCCAGCTGTCACCATGACACTAAGCTACAGAGGAATGGACTGTGCGCTCAAGGCCTTTTCACAAATCCTGTCAAATGTTCGACTGCTATTGACATGGCTTATCTCGACAAACATGGATTATACAGGCTCTGTAGCTTTTCAACCATTTCTGAAGGCGTTCTTGAGCTCTTGCCAGAGCATTTACTACATTGTATTAATACTAATGCCCATAAAACCTTTATCTAACCCCCTAGTGCTTTATTGGTTGTAGGTCACATTCATAGTGTGTGAGAGGGGACTGGGGTTCATTGTCTGCAGACGGTAATCAAGTTATAATAAGCGTTATCTCATGGACTGTTGTGCTTCGTATTACACACATTGCTGTATATTTGTTTCACATCATTGCCTCTGATCCTGAGATTTGTTTCATGTCATATTTCATCTTTGGCTTGTTGTTTGTTCTGCTGGCTCGACCAGCTAAGTGGCTATCCATGTTGCAGCTTGGGTCAGCAGGTCTCGTTCTGTTGGACATTACTCTCCAATCTCTCTGGCTCTGCTCAGAGGTAATACGTCTGGCTGCCAAACTGCCTGGCATTTCTGCCATGTGTAATAAATAAGCTGGCGGTCTGCAAAGTACATTGTGTGTGCTGCTCCAAATGAAAAATCGGGAGAAAATCCCTGTGATGTGTTTGTGTTCCGCAGTGGCCTTGAGTTGAACTGCAGCTCATAAATTCCATAGATGATGGAGCTTTGGCACTGTTATTTTTCTGCTCCCAGTACAGAGCTTCAACCTGAGAGTCTCATCTTCCATCTCTAGAAGAAGAAGGGGGCAGAACAAGCCGGCTGTGCAGTGTTTTTACAGGGGGAGGCGGCACTCACACCTCTTCCCATTTGCTCTTTTTTTATATCCACCATTCATTTGCTTCGTTCATGTGATCGACAGGCTGAAAATTCAATTTAATGACCTGCCTCCTAGCACATAATATGATTTTAAAGCCTGTTACGGTCAAGCAAAGGTGCCATTTGCATAATGATCCTGGCAAGATAGGGCTGCAGCCGTGGTCGTGGCAGTTTGTTGAGACACAGAAGAATGAAGGCAGGGCTATGTGGATGGAGGAGAGGCTGGGAGAGCTGGGCTTCTTAAGAAATGGACGAGGCTTGTCTTGGAAAGGCAAGGCAAAAACACTGAAGGCTAGTAGCTTTCTCGTAATGGTATTGGTCAGAGATTTAAAATGCTTTGGAGGTCATTATGGTCTGTAAACTTTGCTCACTCTGCAGTTCTTCTCACCCTTAATGTAAACTGCCTGCACTGTCACATATAAGTAAACAGTGCTGTCTGGTTAGCAGGCCTCACTTCCTGGGGTGTGGTTGTGTGGTTTAGCTCTGAGGTTAACTGCAGGACAGCACAGTAGCAGATGAGGGGAAGGAGGGCAGAGTGAGAGAGGATCCTCTCAGCACAGCAGCACTCTGCCTGCTCATATCCGTTTAGCATGGAGTGCACTCTCAGCACAGCTGTACTCCATCCCCCTGGGCTCTCCTAATGTTTTAAATATTTCAAATGTCAATATCACGCTGTTTAGAGGATGTTGAGTCAAGCAGTTCTGATTGCCGCAGTAATTGACTTAATCGGTGTAAACATTAAAGGCGGGGTTAGCTGAAGTCACACTGTCTGTTTCATACTTTATTGTCTCATTTCGCTCCTCTTTTGTTTTCCAGACGGAAATTGCCAAGCGGCTCAACGCAATTTTAGCTCAAATTATGCCTTTCCTGTCTCAAGAGGTGAGTTTTGAATGAAGCTGAAAGTGTCACTAAAAATAAGTCACTTATTGTTTGCTGATCTTAAGGCACATCTTAGGAGAGTGTCAGGTTGACTAATAGTTTGTGGTCCTCACTTTTAAAAGTGGAGTAGCATTAGTAAAATAAGGTGTGAAATTCAATCATATGAGTGTTGATGTGGGATAGATGTTGGCATGCCTCAATCATTTTCTGTGAATGTCTTCCTACAGCACCAACAGCAGGTTGCTCAGGCAGTGGAGCGGGCTAAGCAGGTGACTATGACCGAGCTCAATGCCATCATCGGGGTACGTGGACTTCCCAATCTGCCTCTCACCGTGTGTATACCCCTTTTATTCCTTTATTTGACCTAGGTTAGGGGCAAACTTGCACATAACATGATCACTAGCTAGAAATCATCCTTTTTTGTGTCTTATTCTTGCATCCATTGGTTTGAACTGCTAACTGAGTAGAGTTTAATACACCACTAATTAAAGTTAAATTGCAGATTTGCATTCTCTTGAATGAAATATCTTTCTTCCAATACCAAATTCTGTTCTCTTTACTATATCCAAACTATATGCACAACAAATGTGGCTCTAGAGAGCCGGTCTTTTGCTCCGGCTTTGGTCTCTATGGCATCTTCACTGTCTTGTTGTGTGTTTATAAATGTGAGCCTGAGAGCTCTTGAGATCCCCTTTGCAGCCTGTATTGCTTTAATTGGCTAAGGTTTTAACGAGGAGCCTCATCCCTCATGCTGACCTGGATAGCTGTGGGAATTAAAAGGCTGAGGGTGTGCAGAAGGCATCCTGCCTGCGCTGCAAGCTATCTGATACAGTATGGCCAGCAGACAGCCATCAGATCTCTGCAGCAGTTTCTCTTTGCTCTCCACAGCACTGAGCTTTAATGTATGGTGTTCATCCCTGCTTCAAAACACCATCTGCTCCTCATTGATCAGCTATACTCACCCTGCCCTCGTAAAACTGGAGTGATATGGTGTCACCTTTGATGCAAAGCTGGGGCTACTGGTGATCTTATTACTACAGTTGAATCTTGCAGAGTCTTTAGCATGCATAAGAGGAAAGACCAAGAGGTTGACTTTATTGGAATTCAATTAATGCCCCCTTGGAGACCTTTTGTTCCCAGATAATTGCTGAAAATTTTCCAGTAGGTGTTTTACAAGGTGATGGAGAGTTGTTTGTTTTTTATACATTAAGCTGATTTAATTTGTTGTTTCTTTAGATGATGCATGTATTTTCACAGTATAATATTTGGTACTTCTAAAATCTGTTGTACTACTGTCATTATTGCGCTTTGATTTTCTAGGGCTGTAATTACAAATAAGAGGCACTCTGTTGCATAAATCTTAGTGGGACAAAACCAACACCCAAGATAAGTCCAAACTAGCATTATGACAGCCAGAGAAGTGCTTATAAGTGGGGCTGTCAGCCTGAAGTGGACTGTTGAGATATGAAAAGGGTAGCATCAATGCTTTTTGGTTAAAATTTACTTTGTATTTGGAAAGAAATTATTGCAGAACCTTTCAGAGGGCTCTTGACACATCTTTGTTTTTGATTTAGTATTTATTTGTATATAGTAGGCGCAGACCAATTATCAGGCTGACCGATTATTGAGGCCAATATTTGGCATTTAGTTGGTCATTGGTATCAGCATTTTATTTTAACAAGGATCGATAAAGTTAATTTATCAAAAAAGTGCACTACTTTGGTTTCACTGCAAATTGTGTCCTCCTCTCTGGCTTTATTTTCACTCTCACCAAATTTCCTGTATACAACACAATCTGATTGTCCGGATGTCACATCAGTATCTGCCAATCAATACTTTAGCTTAGGTACAACTGACACAGTGATTGTATGGCATCACTTCCTTTTTTCCTGTTGCTACTGTGGTGCTCAGTGCTAAAATGTTTATTTTCCTTTATTACCTCCGCCAAGGAGGTTATGTGATCGGGTGGGTTTGTTTGTTCGTTTGTTTGTTTGTTAGCAACATAACTCAGAAAGTTGTGGACGGATTTCATGAAGTTTTCAGGAAATGTTAGAAATGGCATAAGGAAGAACTGATTAGATTTTGGGACTAATCCGGATAACCTTCTGGATCCAGGACTTTTTTAAACGATTCTGTACTATTGGGAGATAGGGCTGCACTATTACCACTTTCCACCAGGAGATGGTGGACATGAGTAACTTATCCAAAGTTTTGGAGTTTATAGAGTTTAAGAGATGCACGCCTGGTCGAGGAGACGAGTCGGAGCATAACAGAGAGAAAGACAGTGAACTGTAGCGAGAATAGTCACAATGCTGGGAGGAATAGAGGAATATTCACCCTCTGCCATGACTTTCACACGTAGCGAAGCCACTGCTTTGCCTCACCGTGTCTCCACCCCACTGGGGAGGGAGTAATCGGCTTCACTATTGGGAGATAGGGCTAATGGCAGAGGTCTGTGCTCTCTGAGTGCTTTTCTAGTTTTTGATCATGTTATTTTACTTTGGCCACATTAAGTACATTTTAAATGTCATCATAAATGCGTATCAGCTCCAAATATTGGGCTCATGAATGACTAATAATTTGGTATTGGTATCGGCCCTGGAAAAAACCAATATCGGTTGACCCTAAGTATATGGTGTTAATTTTTGTGTTAAGTTTTGTCTTTCAACAGTTTCACAGAAACTTTAATCTGATAACCAAGTTAAATAAACTGCCCTGGTGATGCAAGTTGTAGTATTAGAGTGAGGGGTTTGTAAGGACATTTAGCAATGCAGATTAATATATATTGTTCTTAAAAAACAATAAAAAGCTTGATCTGCATAAATTGATCAGTTTAAGATATATCAAATAAGCCATTCATGACTTAAGAATATGGTCTTTTTGGAATCAGCTGTTAGACTATTAGGCCTCCACCCAAGTCACTCTGGGTGCTCATGTCAGAGGAGGTGGAAATGTAGCTACTCTATGTTTTACGAATGCCTGTCCATTAGTTATTCATCGAGGAGAAGCTCAGTAGGCATGCCAAAATCCTCATGCATATTGTAAAGCAAGGTGGGGTGAAAGAGCGTGCCAGGCAGACAGACAGCATCCAGGAGCCAGCTGCATGCCTTATTGATGGGGCTGAGGGCCATTAATAGGATGCAACTAGGGCAGCTGCTTGTGTGGAGAGGAACCTGACAGGTGGTGCTTCCTGTTTGATTAGAAAACGCACAAAAATATTGAAGTCAGCCAAAGTGCAGGTCAGATAATGCCACCTTTATCCCTATGAATGTAAAAGAGCTTTCTTTGTCTGTAACACCATCATTAATGGTATAAAGTGATGGAGCGAGCACAGCTGTAGCTCTGACCATTTTCTGTCCTTTTTTAGCAGCAGCAGGCTGCCTACCCTGCTCTCATGGTCAGTGTCATCTATAAATACTTGTGTGCGTGTGCTGATGTTAATGCACTTGGTGTGTGCACACATCTGGGCTTGAAGGGCTTGTGCATGTTACATGGCCCTTTTCTTGTTCAAGTGCCATGGGTTTTATGTCTACTAAGTACACTTGAGACTACACTTATACATTTGCTCGATTTTGCCCGCCTGTGTTTTTTTAAGTACATCTACTCTAAAAAGAAGGAGCAAAGAGTAGGTCTTTATCTTAGAATATTAAATTAGAGGAAATAGGCCAGACTCCTTTCTTTATTTATTATTGTCTTCATTTATGGCTCTCTAATGAGGGCTCTTGCTGATCAACCATGCATATTACCCATCAGTGCCTCATTAAACACAATGAGCAAGGCTGGTTCTCCCCTGCCAATGAACTGGCTCCTTAATTTCCCTCATGGACACAATATTATAACACTCTCTCTCCCCCTCTCTGTCTGTGTCCTGGGTATGTTTTGAAATTGGATTGACATCTGCCTTATAGAGCAAAGGACAGGGCTGCAAGTTAGAAACCTCAGATTTATCCAATCTCATGTTCTCTACCTTCAGGGGAGATATACATCAGAGGGCAGTGAGCAATTAAAAAGGACCTCCAGGTATGATTTCTAAGGACGTATTTTAGTAGTATTTGCCCTTTGAAAAATCTGTTTAGACAGGGAGAGAAGGAATTTAAAAGTCAGTTTCTGCTGGGTTAATGTATTTTTCTGTGTAAGTCTGGCTCACTTCATTGTTCAATGTGTCATCCCATCTACCCAGTCGTTACAAAGTGCCTGATACTCCTGAAATGACCATAAATGGTCTCTGATTGAAGTGGGCCTTGTAAAAGAGAGGAGGTGCATGCTGTAACAGCAGCTGAATTATTCAGCTGGCTCGTACGCGGGTAATAAATTGCTGATGTTTTTATTGGTGTCTCAGCTAAGTATTATTTAACCTTGCTTTAAACTGCTTACTTCCATGCTGAGTGCCTTTTAACTCCCATCCGTTTCCCTGTGCCTTTCAAATATTGATGGTGAATATTGGAGGGTTGACTGAGTGCCAGCATGGGACCCCTGGTCCTGGCTCCCGGAGCAGCCTTGCAGACATACACACACTCTCTCAAATGCTCTGAGTGAGAGGGAAAGAGTGCCAGCTCTTGGCACTTAGAGTTCCCTTGGTCTCTTAAAGTTTGGGTGTGCAAATGATTCATGTTCTGTTAATCCAGGAACATGAATATGAGAGTAGTAAATAGATGCTGGTTGTGTTTTTGAAGTGTTTAAAAAGCAGGTAGTTGTTTAGCCCACAGGCTCTCATATTCCTGCTCAGCTTCATGTTCCTTAAGAGGATTGCTAAACTCGCTCGTGGCAGCAGTGCTGTAGTGCTGCAGTATGAAATGTGCTAGTTTACCTGATGTAAAATGATTTCTTGTGGTTTATGTCAAACTATGTTTTGCTGTTTTTTATTGAAACACATGTCTTTTACATACATTTTCAGACTAATCATGCAATACTAATGCTAATGCCTTGAGGCCCTGCATCTTCTGCATCAGACGTGTTGAGCACTTGATCGTTAGTCATAACTTCTGCTCTCTTCAGCACAGATCTAGGGCTTATGCCACTCTGGCCTGGCATGGAAATAGCACGGTGGGAGGATTGCTGTCCTATCCTGACAGTAATAGATGTGTGAATGTGCTAATATAATCCAGGGTTTAACTGATCAGCCTCATGTTTAGTGTGGTTTCTACTTGCCCTTTCCCTCCGACCCACTTGGTGTCTGTCTGTCTTTCTCCCTGTCTACTTACAGCAGCAGCAGCTTCAGGCGCAGCACCTCTCCCACGCTGCTCATGGCCCTCCGGTCCAGCTTCCACCTCATCCCTCAGGTCTGCAGCCGCCTGGCATCCCCCCTGTGACTGGCTCTGGATCAGGCCTGCTAGCACTAGGGGCCCTGGGCAGCCAAGCCCACCTACCAGTGAAGGATGAGAAAAACCACCACGATCTAGAACACAGAGGTGAGGAGATAGGTTCAGGCTTATGCTACTTAACAAGTTTATTTAGAAGAACTCACACATTTTAATTGAACATTATTGCATAGAGGTAAAACAAGGAAAAAACAGTTTAGTGCAGCTTACTCGTCACTCTCTAGAGCAGGGCCCTTAGGTGAGAAGCTCATCCTGTCTGTTCACATTCTGTCTGGGTAATGAGCTGGTACATTCCCAACCCATGACTGCATAAGCTATTCAACAGCTCCAACACACGACGATAAGAGGGGCCTTGTGCCTTGTAGTTGATTCTCACACGTTCAGCCAGAAGCATGTTATGATATGCTAACTGACTTGTTTTTCCCTTTGCTCCACTTGCTTTCATCATCACCTCTGCTACCACTGTGACGTCTGCCAGAGAGCACGGTGAGTGTCCAAACCTTTAAACTGTTGGTTGCAATGCTATGTTGGTTACATAAATCATTTTTGTCTCTGCTGCTAAAGTCAAGGAAAAGTTCCTGCTAAACAGCATGCCACTTCTGATTTCATGCACTGTTGTAATCTGCTTTCAATAAAATGATTAATTGGAAATGAGGTTTGGAATATAAGTCCTGTGCTTTTAATCCAGAAGGGAAATGACTGGTATCATGCTGGAGAGATTAGAAGCCTTGTAATTTCATCACAATTAAAGAAAGACTTGGACTTCCCCTTCTTAAAGGATTTATTTGATCCCTTCTACTGTCTCCCCTATTTACCAGCTCACTCTTTCTCCTCCTTGGCATGTGATGAATATTTATGAACACAAATGGAGAATTGTTTTGTTTTCTTTCTCTCCACCCTGTCTGGCTGGAGCTGCTAAAGCATTTTATTTGAATGGCTGCGATCTCTGATGGCTTGTGATGGGCCTGTGAGATTGTGTTTCTGCAGGCCAGGCCAGCTGAATGGGTGCAGTCATGTCTGAAGAAATGGAACTCCTGGGGCGATTAGCAGGCCTGTTTTGTTTCTGTGCTCTTGTCCCAGGTCATCTGATAGCAGAGTGGTGACTTTGGTTAATGAGTCACGCTAAGCATCTCTTTAAAGGTCAGCCATTATGCAGACAGTGGCCTTTTGCCCAGACTGCTAGTCCATCGGCCATTGTTCGCTTCCCTGGGCTGCTACCGACTTAGTCCATGTTGTTGCTTTGGTCTTTAGAGGAAGGGACAGAGGGAATCAGAGGAACTTGGCAGTTTATAAGCTGATGGCAAACTCCTGTGAAAGCAGCTGGACACCTGCCTAGTTCCTCCCATTCTGTTGGTGTTTGGAGTGAGCTGTCCCAGCTTGTGTGGGCAGGCGGGCTCCATGAAGAAGCACCAGTCAGTCCCACGCTGCTGTGCCCACTGGCGGGATATAGATTCTCTTTCTTTATCAAAGCTCATGGTGCCCAAATGCTCTGCGCTGCAGCAATCAATGCCCGATGCCTACAAAATACAGTCTCTCTTTCCCTCTCTCTCTGGATCTCTCCTCCTCTCTTGCGCGCTTAGCCTGACTGGCTCTGGAGAAAAGGCCCTCTGTTCAGCCACAACACGCTGCTCATGTCCCTGTGAGGCTGTTTGTTATCCAGTTATGAGGAAGAGGGAGACCAGCACAGAAAACAAGCCCTCCTCCTTTCAGTTCAGATAACGGCCCATTCTGTTGTTTGGCCAGGGACAAGCCTGTGTGTGAGATTGAGCTTGGCTGGTGTCATGGTACTGCTTGGAGCTGGCCTGCAGCTGCGTTTTAAGAGGGTACAGCATCCATGATGTGAATGAGGCATTTTCAGTGTTTGGATTGGCTCAGTGTGTTCTCTGTGAATTTCTAACTGATGAATGACTCAGTGCGCTTTGTTTTATTGGGTGAGACAAAACGGTGATAATAGTGTGTTTGGTTTTTCTCTTTCAGAACAACTCTATATCCCCATCAGAAAGCTTACGCACAGCCAGTGAGAAGCACCGCAGCTCCTCTGACTACAGCTTGGAGTCTAAGAAACGCAAAGTGGAGGAGAAGGACAGCATGAGCAGATATGTAAGACTAAAAACGAGTTTTTGATGAATACACTTTTTCACTTTCTTGCTGAGATTAAGATTGGAGGGTAGAAATCATTCTTGTCTGTCAATTACACTGGATCAATTGCTAAAGCTGTGCTCAGACCAGACGCGAACAAACGCCTTATTCGTGCATATTATGAACATGTCACTATAGAGCGTTTACTTGCTTAATTATTTTTTCAATTTGTGCAAAAAGCTTGCAAAAAGCACGTCAAGCGGTGAAGGAAAAATATGCTTGCCAGACGGGGTTATGCTAACTCAAGCAGTGCTAACCATGGTGCTAACTTGGTAGTAGATGGCTGAAATCAAGTGACAGGTAAATGTTTTCACAACTTGTCAGGCAATCTGAGCTCCCCACTCACTTTCCTGCGAGCGGGCTCCTTTATGTGCTGGTAGAATCTACTCGTTGTGTCCCATAGCTCGGGGTAGCCACAGACAGACACCACAAATTTCTCCATTTCGAATTTGAATTACCCCCCCCCCCCCCCGGGCTGGTCCTTTGGAGATCCTCTGGCGGAGAGATTCTAATGATATGAAATCAACACTAGAGGTTCTCAATGCTGATTAGCCATTTCAGCAAGAGAGATTAGCTTGGGTTCAAATTTTTCAACTCTTGCTAATAAGCAGACAGCATGTTGGACATGGCATGACAGTTACTCGCTCAATTTGCTGATTTGTGCAGCACATTCACGGTGTTCACGCTGCCCGAGGCAAATTTGTGTCTGCTTGTGTCTTTACATTGACTTTACATGTAATTAACTCACGCAAATGATTTTTACTTGCATCTGGTGTGAACACAGCATAAGCACCAACATAAGAATGGGTTATCATAACTTACATGCGTAAAAAAGAGAACTTGGTGAAATAGTGGGCCAGGTTCTCTAGAGGTTTAGAACAGCACTAGTTATGCATTTTATCTTCCACACTGGTTGCCAGAGATGTGTTTTACAAGGTGTAGCTAAAAGAAACAGTCAAAAATTTGCCAATTATCTTTACAGGACAGTGATGGAGAGAAAAGTGATGACCTAGTGGTAGACGTGTCTAATGAGGTGAGCAGCATTTACAAGTAAATGGCTCATTGAAATGAACAAAGATTAAGCTTTACTTAAACATTGATCTTTTTTATGTTTCTCCAGGATCCTGCCACACCACGTGCAAGTCCTGCACACTCTCCCCCTGAAAATGGCATTGATAAGCCTCGCCCTCCAAAGAAGGACACGCCCAACAGCCCTGCATCAGTGGCATCCTCCGGAAGCACCCCATCCTCCAAAACCAAGGATCTCAGTCATGTAAGACACAGAGAGTTCACAACAAACTAGGACAGAAAGGGTTTAAATGAGAATTGCAGAGAGAGCAAAGGGATATGTGCAAATAAATCTGGGACGTTTTCTGCAGTGGATTAGGAATGGCTGTCGGTGCTTTAAGTGCATGACTAAACGTCAGGGATAATATTGTCCCGCATCAGGATCAGTCAGGTCTTCTCTGTTAATAGCTCAATGTATTTAACTATTCCAGGATTTTTCTCCCTCTGCCTCACTAAAAGATTAAAGCCAGAGCAGTAAGGGGATAAAAAAGGCCCCATCTCCATTGTGGCCGTAATAGGTTTTAGAATAAATAGCAGTTTATGGCTCTGCAGGACTATGAGGGTTGTCAGAATTAGATTGGATTAAGTTCAGTTTGCTCTCAAATTGTCAGTGTGCACAGTGCCTGCTTTCTGGGATTGTGATTGTGCTTGCTTTCTCGTTCCCTCGACAGAATGACAAATCCTCTACGCCTGGCCTCAAGTCCAACACCCCCACACCTCGCAATGATGCCCCCACCCCTGGCACCAGCTCCACTCCCGGGCTCAGACCCATCCTGGGCAAACCACCAGGCATGGAGGCTCTTGGTTGGTACCAGTGTTTTTTCCCTCTCTAGGAACTGAGATAATCTTTTTCCTATCCTCTCCATTGTCTTCATCATATTGCATATCAGTTCCTCTCTTCTGTGTTTCTCTGTAGCAGCCCCAGCTTTGCGTACCCCTCTGTCCATCGCAGGCTCCTACCCTACCCCCTTTGCTATGATGGGCCATCATGAAATGAATGGAGGCCTGACTAGTCCTGGTGTGTATGCTGGTCTGCACATCTCCCCTCAGATGAGCGCTGCAGCAGCAGCAGCCTATGGACGATCCCCAATGGTAAAATTATATTCTGTAATTTCATTTAAGTGTGTTTTGCATCTCTTAAAAGCACTGCTAAAAAAATTGAAGAATAATCAGGTTTTTCACCTGACAACCTCTCTCATATCTGTCCATCATAGTTCAGTCAGGACCACTTTGTCAATTTGCTGATAGTGTGCTTAGAGTGAATCTCTTGGCCATCAGCTGAGGACTTGCGTGGATCAGCTGATCTCAAATATATGCAGTGCTCGACTCTGTGGCCTGTCTGAACAAATGCTATACGCTCAATTTTTACAGTTGAATTTAAGGCCAAGTCCACAGGTAGGCTGGTATTTTTGTAAAATGGAGGTTTTTGTAAAAAAAATAATTGCATCCATACCCAAGATTTCCAAAAACGTCTTTGTCGAAATTAAATGCAAAAACGCACTGTTAAGAGCATCTTGTAGTCTTCCCTTCACTGTGTCGGCGAAGCAGCTTACTCAGACAGGCATCAACAATGTCCTTGATCTGTGAAAAATACTACTGCTGTTCTCTGTAATGATCATTTCATTTTCAAAGTTGCCCCATCAGCCTGAACCAGGGTTTCTCTCTTCATCATCATATCAAGATAGCAACTGGACAAGGCCTAAGACCTCCAGTAATGCTAAAGACTTTATTTCATGTGAGAGTTGATGTTATGTTTGGACAGTTCTTTATCTATCTTTGGAAAAGAAAGATAACATGTATGTTTATAAATAAAATGGAGATTTGGCTGTCAGTGTCCATAAAATGATCTGTTTCCTCATTTTCTAGGGGTTTGATCCTCACACCCACATGAGAGCACCAGGCCTTCCAGCTAGCCTCACATCTATTTCTGGTGGAAAACCGTAAGCAAGACAAAAAAAACTGTGCTTCATAGTCATACATTTTTAAAAACCCCAGAGATATAAAACACTTACATGGCTGTACATGGCTGTTTTTTTTCCACCAGAGCCTACTCCTTTCATGTCAGTGCAGACGGTCAGATGCAGCCCGTGCCCTTCCCACCTGATGCCCTTATAGGTCCCGGTATCCCACGCCATGCCCGTCAGATCAACACACTGAGTCACGGCGAGGTGGTGTGCGCCGTTACCATTAGCAACCCCACACGTCATGTCTACACTGGTGGAAAAGGCTGTGTCAAAATCTGGGACATTAGCCAACCGGGCAGCAAGAGCCCCGTGTCACAACTAGACTGTCTGGTGAGAACTGATGTGCTTCATCTTTTGCATATAACTATTTATGTAGAGTAGGGATGTACAATGTAGGATTTTTGATATGCCAATATGCTGTTATTTACATATTTGTTTAAGACTTTAAACATCAGTCCTGAAAACACAGTTTATAAGTTAAAAGAAATGAGAATGAACAAGTAAAAATAATTTAGCTGATGTGGGTCTGTTGGTCCTCAAAGACTCCACAAAACTGTTCATACATACAGCTGATATTTACAGCCAATATACTGCTTGCAGATATCAGCAGAAAGGTTCATATCTGCCGATATAATAATCAACTTTTTAAGCTTAAATCTGGAAATACTGATGTCATGCCAATAATACTGTGCACCCATTATATGCAGTTGGGTTTAAAGGAAATTAACCTTTAAACAACCCATTCTGGTAAATATCTGATAATCTTCAGTTTTATCATACCAAAGCATTTTCTGGTCAGTTTGTTTGCTTAAACGTGAACTTCACTGAAAAATGTGAATGCATAAAGCTCGAAGTATTGCATAGTCAGTAAATATTTGAGAAGACCCTTAATTTGGTTTTATAATAACAAGATTTTTCATCTTTTTTGCCACTGACTTCTTCCAAAACTCTTTCTAGGTCTAAAGTCCTAAACATGTATTGATTGGCTTTGCCCTCTGTGCAACAGAACAGGGATAACTACATCCGCTCCTGTAAGCTGCTGCCTGATGGCCGCACATTGATCGTTGGAGGCGAGGCCAGCACATTGACCATCTGGGATTTGGCCTCTCAGACACCCCGCATCAAGGCTGAACTCACCTCCTCAGCCCCTGCATGCTACGCCTTGGCCATCAGTCCCGATGCCAAAGTCTGCTTCTCCTGCTGCAGTGATGGAAACATTGCCGTTTGGGACCTGCACAACCAGACTCTCGTCAGGTTGGAAGAAAAACTCATATTCACTCTGTGTGAGCTTTGCCTTCATGACAGAATCGCTGCTGTGTGAGTTGTTTGAAAAGATTAAGTCAATAAATGTTTGCTTGCCTTCTGACTTTGATTGTAGGCAGTTCCAGGGTCACACAGATGGTGCTAGCTGTATTGACATATCTCATGATGGCACTAAGCTGTGGACAGGCGGTCTTGACAACACTGTTCGCTCTTGGGATCTGAGGGAGGGTCGGCAACTGCAGCAACACGACTTCACCTCACAGGTATGATCCTGTAACTCAAAAGACATGAATAAAATATTTAGTAAACCCAATTCAAGCAGGAGGGAGGATTCCCTTTAAGGCCCAGAACTGTCAGTTAACACTGTTTGTCCCTTTTCCAGATCTTCTCCTTGGGCTACTGTCCGACTGGGGAGTGGCTCGCTGTGGGTATGGAGAGCAGTAATGTGGAGGTGCTCCACCACTCAAAGCCTGACAAGTATCAGCTCCACCTGCACGAGAGCTGTGTCCTCTCCCTCAAGTTCGCTTACTGTGGTATGAAAATACACACAATATAATGCTTACAATGCCTTCTTACATGGCCTTTGCCTGAGTTGTCTACACCTGTAATGGATCTAAACTGTTCTTTCTGTAGTCTGAATGACTGTTTTGCTTTCAAGGTTTCAGACTTCTTTTTTTTCATTTGAAGATGTTTTGAGAACCTGATTGCACTGTTTCTTTCTTCACAGGTAAATGGTTTGTGAGCACAGGGAAGGACAATCTGTTGAATGCTTGGAGGACTCCTTACGGCGCCAGCATATTCCAGGTATGCCGATCAATACACTCTGTCTGCAGTCAGTCCAAAAGTATGCACAGTTGTCTCTGAGAGAAAGGGCACAGCGACCGCTGCCTGACAGGACTCTCCTATCAGTGAAAATTGAACCTGAATTATTGAACTTACAAAGAAGTCTCTTTGAGGGGCATCAGGCCAAAACTTGATGTCATCGTAATCCAATCTTACTCTTTAGTCAGCTTATTATCTCCTCTTAACTTCAAATGTGGTTGAAAATGTTAACTGCTCCAAGACTAAAATGTTTTTTTCTTCCGCAGTCAAAGGAATCCTCGTCTGTCCTGAGCTGTGACATCTCAACAGACGACAAGTATATTGTGACAGGCTCTGGTGACAAGAAGGCCACAGTATATGAAGTGATCTATTAGAAGAGACTGCTTTGGATCAGAGCATGCTCATGCTCAGGAACAGTAGACTCTACTTCCATCTACCTTTCCTCACACAGACAGCATGGATGTGCCTGCAGCCCCGGGATGGATGGGCAGGAAGTTTAGCAGTGCCAGACTGAACTGGACGATGGTGCTGTTGTGGCCCTGGACGGTGTGACCTCTTGGCTCTGCCCTCATACAACTAACACTTGTACAGCAAGTGCAGTTTGCCGAGGCACTTAGAAGAAATTAATGTCTTGCTGTTTTTTTTTTCTTTTTTGTTCGTTGGATATTTCTTTTTTATTCGTCCTTTTTAAAGTGGAGATAAAGCCCCATGACACAACTTGAAGCAGTGCTTCGCTCTGGAGCTTCTCCTCGGAGGTCCTGTGAAAAGTGTACATAATGGAGTAATAAAAGGCCTTTTATAGATTTATATTTTGGTGTCCAGTTACACTTGTGATGGTTCTTTCTTGTTCACTCCGTGATTTTCTGTCCCTTATGGGGATGGAAATTAGATTAGGATTTTGTAAAAGGATATTCTATTTCAGCTCTCACTCCCCTCTGCTTTTTTTCATGTTTGTTGTCCACAATGACCTTTTCGGAAATCTAATTTGGATTTTTTTTCTTCCTGACAACAGCATTTTTTCTTTGCAATTTGCTGTAATGCAGAACACAACCGTTCATCCAATGGATTTTAACAATGGAGAATTCTTGAAAGGACCTTTTTTTCCCAGACTGGCACGGGAGAGAATTACAGTTTTAAGCTATTACCATCCTTTGGCCCTTTTCATCAGAAATCCATCTTTGAAAAAGACCTATGACAGAACACTGGCTACTTTCATTGACATTAAAATGGATGCCTATCAACTGGAGGACTAATGGGCTTAATGGAAAAGCAGCTGTGACCTGAGATCAGTCTGTTGTCTCAACTGTTGTTTGAATCTTCAGCAACGTTTATGCATCAGTCCAGTGGTTAATTATTTCCTCTGTGACTGACATGCAAGCTTCTCATGGTTACGTATTAATGTGGCAGAAAAAGCCATCACCACCTTAGACATTTCGGGTATGCTCAGTTGCTTTCTCCAGTATTACATAATACTCAACAACAAACTTCTCATCGACAGGAATGGTCTCTGCGTAAACACACGCTAGCCTGTGTAGCATACACGTTTCATCATCCCTAAAGATTGTACAGTTGACAGTTGTTGATGAATCAATAAACTGTTTTTGATATAAAATCATTTTGACTGAATTCCTATCATGCTAATGCCTTGCTGCTGTTGCAGATTTAAAGGAATTATTTGATACTTAGGTATAAGCTTGCTCACTCCCCTGCCAAGAGGTAGATGAGAAGATTGACACAAATCCTGCGGCTCATGTGCTGTAAATATGAGGCTACAGTCAGCAGTCAGTGAATTTAGCTCCACAGCAGGATGGAAAACAGGGAAACGGCTAGCCATGCTAGGATTAAAAGTGAAAATGACTCCAAATTAATAACTTGATTCTGTAATTTCATGAAATCTTCCCTGGTCACCTGGCAACATGCCATGGTTGCTAAACACCAGAAAGTGCTTGATCCTAGAAACAGAAGGCCACAGGGCTTTTTTTAATGGACAACATGGATGTTAGCATTCCCCTTCAGAAAACTGAAGCAAAATATATTTGCTTGATTTAAGATGCAGCTGAAAAACATATAGCCCTTATCATTTTTCTGGATTAAAATTGATTTGTAAGCTTTATATATTCATACAAAGCCTGGCTGGCAGTTTCCTCCTGTTTCTCTACATTATGCTGAGCAAAGTGCATAAGTGTCTGCCTGTAGCTTCATATTCAATGTAAAGAAAGTAGTGTTAATCTTTCATTGAACACACAGCAAAAAAAAATCTCCATACTAACCGAAATGTTCAACTTTTGCTGTCTAAGTAAAGCAGTTTAAAATGTATTCATGCATATTAATAGTTGATTTTGTGCACAGTGGTGCAGGGTTGAATCCTAATGTTTCAGAAATGAACTGATGTTGAGTTGACTGCTGCAGAATCTGAGGAAAACACAGCAGAGCTGTTGATGTGATGTGTGTTTAGGCACAAATTGGCACCAGAAATGTGTTTTCTGTGTTGTGCACTGCTAGCAAGGGCTCTCTTCTGCTCTAGGTTGGTACATACTTACATCCATGTGCTTCTTAGCAGTGAATTTAAGTACATATGTGAATAGCTTAAACTGTGTTGAGACAGGAGCTTAAAACTACCTCAGGAGACATGCTTGTTTCTAGTAGAGGCTGCTTTGGGACTTTTAGCTTCAACTTGAATGTTTTTCATTAATATTTACAAGATGAACTTGGAACTCTATAACTAATAGAGGTCTTTGAGAGCTATGGCTTCCTCATATGGATGTATCCATGTATGTTGGCAGCACTGAAACACAGAGCCATCTCATAATCTCAAAGTGATACAATGTGACAGAGTTTTTATGCGCCACCACTTCAGAAATATGACGCAAACACTGCTCTTGAGCTCACTTGAGTGGTCTTTTGCTAGTTGAGTACTTTTGGGCAGGATGAGGTGAATGGCCCAGTCCTTCCACTCCAGAACGAGGCTCTTGTAGGACTCAGTGCGTGAAGCAGTGAGCCCCTCATATGGCTGCCTCTTCAGAGATGTTATTGTTAGATTTTAAAAGCGGGGCCGGATGCTTTCAGCATGGAGCCAGCCGCCATGCTCTGCTCTCACGGGCTCATTTGTTAAAGGCTATAGTCTTCCTTTTCCCACATTGCTCAAGTGTGTACTTCCTGTGTGCATTTGTAGCTTAAGCTCCTTGCTCAAGTAGAATTTTCTTCCTCACTTAATCAAACAGTGGAATATCTGCAGATGAAAGGTTGTAGCTCCTGAGTGCCTATTGCTGGACACTGAGGGGGTCATTGTCTCGCCTTCCGCTGATCTACCTCTCAATGGAGGGCTTTCAGCAAGTTCTCATGCAAAAGCCCATGCTGCCCTGTTCTATTTAGAGTGGCTACCGTGTAGACTAAAGCTTGGGTGCCCTATGTATTTTACAGCAGCTTTTTAAATAAGAGCATTTTCCAGCTCTCCATTGTTAAATTGAGGATTAGAGACCCTACAGACCAGAATATGGCCTTGCACATGCAAACCACTGTGATTTTTTAATTTCTATTTTAGTTGCCAGGAATTGATCACAGTCCACCACAGTTCTGGCTGGCTCTTTTGGCTGGCATTTTGTTTTTTGCCTTCCCCCATCCATCACACTGAGAATCAGGTTTTTTTCTTTTTTCCCCAACAGCGAGGGACTGGCACCGTGCTGAAATGCAGAATAATAATCCCCTAATCACCTGAGTATTGCCAGTCCTGGGTTTTATCTGCAATTGATGTGAAAGCCCCCAGTGCCTAGTGATTACAGCATTTGATCTGGGTAATAATGTCTTCACTGCTGCCCTGCTTAGGGCCCGAAGGCAGTGGCGCTCTAATCCACAGTGCATTCTAGTGGAATCGCATTACACAAAGACCACCAGGGTTCTTCTCTAGAGGGGAGGGGTAGGGGTAGGGGGGGTTAAAGGAGGAGGTTGCCATGGAAACAAGGTTCTCTCTCTCACTGGTACAGACATTCATGCACTCGTACACACATAATACACACTCTCTCCTGGGATAGATAAGCAAAGGACAGGTTTTATGTTTACTTTCCATGGGCCCTCCAATCCCTGAGCAGGCTGAGCCCTGATAACACGAGGCCTGTACAGCCAGCGACCACTGTCAGCAGATAAGTACCCCAGCAGAGCAGAGCAGTCATCGCCCTCCAACCAGGATGAGCAAACCTGGGAGACCCGGATTCATTTGGATTAGACTGGATTGCAGCTGCCTTCTGCCGCTGCTGCTGCTTTTGCTGCTGTGTTCAGACTACTGATGTTCAAAAGACTTTCTACATGAGAACCTGATGTTACACCTCACCCTGTCGAGTCTCTGGGCTTAGAGAGAGGACACAGACACAGTAATAGACTAGATGCTATTTTAGATACTGAGGTCACAGGGAACTGTTGGCACAGAGGCAGGTTTGTGTCGCCACAGCTGGAGAGCCATGAAGCTAGAAAAACTCTGATTCCTCCTGATGTGTCCCGAGGAACCGATAACCATTTATTGTCAGTATGTTGTTTCTCCATCTTCTGATGCCTGCTCTATTTGTAATGGCCGTTTTGCACTGCAGTAATGTCAGGATATTCCTTTGTAATTGTTCCAAGTATCTACTTAAACCCAGTAATTCAATAGCCAGAGTAATTCGATTTGTATGATACTAATGCCATAAGAAAGAACCAACAGGCTCTTTGATGTTGAGATCAAGACAACAACAAGTACTTCTTTATTATGTGTATTATGCTAACATGCAAATTATATTTCCACACACATTCTTTGATTAAGGCACAGCTGGAGGTGCATTAGCAACATGACTAATTACAGAGGAAATGGTGGTATTGAGCTAAAGTGAGCTGAGCTTCCCTTTGGCCCATTCTTCTGTGTTTGTGTTTGCTTCTAACATGCCTTTATTTTTCATATAAATCAGATTAACAGCTTGATCACACAATCAGGAAAAAAAAGAAAGGGAATTTCCTTAATGGTTTACACGGATGTATCTCAGTGTATGCCAATAATTAGTGTTTGAGTTTATCAAAACACCCTGCAATGAAAATGAAATGGTTACTCACAGCACACTTTTTAAACTGCATTGGGCCTCCCTCTGTTGTTCTCTGTGAGAGGTAAAATGAGGTTAACACTGTTTTGTCAAAAAAAAACATCAGTGTAATAAAAGAACCAAATAAAAACGGCCTACTGAAAAATGTAAGTGAAGCAATGCAAAACATACAGTATCTATGTAAACCATGTGATAGTTATTTATTTATGGGTTGATTAAAACACATGACCATGTTTAGGCTGGCTACAAGTTAAGTATGACTTTGTTGACTTCTGATTTTTAATTTATCAGTTGATTACAGATAGGGGTCCTCACCTCAGATTATCGGCCTTACCAATTATTGAGGTTGATGCATTTTCCTGATTATCACATCAGCATTTTTTTCTTACCAGTAATCGATAAAGTTAATTAACCAAAAGGTGAGCTACTTTGATCTCTTTGCAAAATGTGTCTTCCCTCTGGCTTTAGTTTCACTCTCTGCATTCTCAAGATGTCCTATATACTACACAATCTAATTGGCTAAATGTCACATGAGTACTAGCCAATCAACACTTCAGCCAGGGCACCACTGACACAGTGAGCATATGGTATCACTTCCTGTTTTCCTGCTTCTGTTTTTACTTTGTGCCGTTTCTCATGCTGATAGAGCTAGGGCAAATTTTTATTTTCCTTCATTATTTTGATCATGCAATTTTACTTTTCCCACATTAAGTGCATTATAATAAAGGCATATGGGCTCCACATATCAGTTATCAGTATTTAAACCACTAATAATCTGAAATGCTTCTGAATGGCATCAAAACTTTCAACTTGCATTTGAAACAGGAGAAGTTGAGATCAAGGACAGATTCCATACTTACCATTGAATCTATGACGGTGTTAATCTGTAGAATATTACTAAAATTATAAAAATTTAAAGCTTGTTATGCCAGTTGTGTGATGGCATCAGTCCAATTAATTTGCATACATTTCTAAGTGGATTTTTTTACCCCTGTGATTCATTAATTGCTGCAAAGGCAGTAGGGCCAGCTAGCTAATATAATAAAATATGCAAGGGCGAAAAAAGTACTAGACTATTTTACTCAAATAAAAGTGCAGTGACTCTTTTTAAAGTTTACTGAAGTAGTAAAAGTTCAGTAGATTCTTCAACCAGTAAAAGTTCTGGTCTAGAATCCACTAAAGTAAAAGTAAAAATTATTTGATATAAATTTTACTCCAACTGAGTAGCTACTGCCACGTTGTAGGATAAAGTATGATCTTTCCTTATTTACTGGCAATAAAAACATTAGATGACTGATCCCTAACCAAGTTGTTCAGGTAAAGTCACATTTTTATGACAAGTTGAAAAATGAAAGCTGTTTAGGGATGTGATGTGGAGTTATACTCTCGATATCTCTCTGAGTAGTCAACACAGGAGGAGTTCATTCAAGTTGCATTATCAGTATTTAGCAGAGGTGGAAAAAACTGGAATATTTGACTCAAGTAAAAGTTATTATGGTTTAAACTTACGTAGAAAAAATTATTGTTTTGAATAAATGTAATTACTTACTACCCACTGAAAATAATTTTGAAATCTTGGGTAATACCCGTGCTATTCCCTAGCATATATAGTGCACCTACCACCTCTATTTGGCAAATTTTTAACAGCCTTTATTTCCTGCTTTGAAAATTTTGGCAGGTAAACCACAGCTGAAGATTGGCATTTTTGTGTGTTACTTAAAGTTATTTACCACATCTTTCTTGTAAAGGGGCTCAAACTGCTAAAGATAAGGGTTAGCCGTGAAGCGCTAGCTTCTTAAAGAGCTATCTCTCCCCAGAATTTTTGCATCAACGATGGAAGTAACAGCTGGAAATGACTGTTTAGCTTGGAGAAGAGGTTTTTGTAAAAGACTTATTTTTGGCTGACCACTGAGGCCAGCCCTACACATGGCAATGACTGTTTCTGAGTAAGCAAGTAAGTAAGTCGGTAAGTAACTGACTGAGTGACGCTAATTTATAAGCCTTACAATACAGAGTTGCATTTGCTTGTACTGAATGCTGGCAGTGATGGCTGCCTCGACTGTGTTAATTAGAGTCATACATACAGAGTTGCTCTATGGGCAGGGTTTACTTGTGCTGAAAGCCCTCTAATGGCTGCCTCCACTGCTCTAAATACTCAGAAATAGCTTAAGCATGGCCGTTGTTTAACCAGAACTAGGCCACATTTCTGTATGACAAAGAATAAAAACAACCCTATAAGCTTTTCATGTTGGGAAAGATGTTTTTACTCTTCTGTATACCTGCTTTGGCATGACTATGTGATAGTTGAGGGGGAAAAGGTAACTTCTTGTGTGAATGCTTGTGGACAACAGCTGCTGGTGTAGTGATTAGCTCTGACTAAGTCACAGCACCACTTTGTCAAAACTGGACATTTCTTTATTTAAACGCGCGAAGACAGCAACACTAAAAGCTTTCTGTAACAGAAAGGGTGTTTTCCTACCAACCTGCTTCAGCCTGAGTGTGTGATAGTTAAAGGGAAAGGGTTACTTTTCATGCTTTTATTTATGGCTGCTAGCTGAACGTTAGCTCTGCCTTAGCCAGACCAACACACTTCTTCATCACAGTTAGCGCTGAGAGCAACACGGAAAGCTTTCTGTGACAGAAAACAATGTTGTCGCTCTTCTGCTGCCCTGCTTTGGCATGATTATGTGATAGTTGTGGGGAAAGGGTTAGTTGTTGTATACAGCTAATGAGTTGGTGTGTCCCAGTGCTGTCATTAGCTGGGACTGTGCCGCAGCAGAAACACGACATGCCAGATGGATTTGTTTAACACATCCACCTGGAAAACCTTCAATATTAACAGTTTGGGAAAGGGCAAAAGATTTGAAAAAACTCGGAGTGTGATTGGATGAACATTCTGTCACATCTTTACAGGCCAATCAGAGCAACAAAACGACATACAGTTGCAAGAAAAAGTATGTGAACGCTTTGGGATTTCTTGGATTTCTGCATAAATTGGTCATAAAATGTGTTCTGATCTTCATCTAAGTCACAACTAGAAAAGCATTCAGAGAGCACAGACCTCCGCCATTAGACCTATCTCCCAATAGTGAAGAATCCTTTAAAAAAAATCCTGGATCCAGATGGTGATCTGGATCACCCCCAAAATCTAATTCACCAATTACTCCCTCCCTGGTGGGGTGGATACACAGTTAGGCAAAGCATTGGCTTCGCTACATGTGAAAGTCATGGCAGAGGGTGAATATTCTTCTATTCCTCCCAGCATTGTGAGTATTCTTTCTACAATTCACTGTCTTTCCCTCTGTTACGCTCCGACTTGTCTCCTTTACTAGGCGTGCATCTTTCAAGCTCTATAAACTCCAAAACTTTGGATAAGTTACTCATGTCCACCATCGAAAGTGATAACAGCACAGCCCTTTCTCCCAATAGTGAAGAATCCTTAAAAAATTCCTTGATCCAGATGGTGATCAGTCCCAAAATCTAATCAGTTCTTCCTTATGCCATTTCTGAAATTTCCTGAAAATTTCCTGGAAATCGGTCCATGACTTTTAGAGTTATGTTGCTTACAATTGAACAAACAAACCCACCCGATCACATAACCTCCTTGGCGGAGGTAACAATAGACAAACACAGTCTGCTTAAACTAATACCGCACAAAAAATTATATGTTTTTATGTTTTTATTGAATGAAACATGTAAACATTCACAGTGCAGGGTGGAAAAAGTATGTGAATGCAGCAGTAACCTCAACCAAATGTTTCCTGTAGTTACAGATCAGACCTGCACAACGTTCAGGAGGAATTTTGGATTATTCCTCTTTACAAAACTGTTTCAGTTCGGCAATATTCTTGGGATGTCTGGTGTGAATCACTCTCTTGAGGTCATGCCACAGCATCTCAATCGGGTTAAGGTCAGGACTCTGACCGGGCCACTCCAGAAGGTGTATTTTCTTCTGTTGAAGCCATTCTGTTGTTGATTTACTTCTATGCTTTGAGGCGTTGTCCTGTTGCATCACCCATCCTCCTCATGGTCCTAAGTTTTCCTGCAAAATGTCTTGATAAACTTGGGAATTCATTTTTCCGTCAATGACAGCAATCCATCCAGGCCCTGAGGCAGCAAAGCAGCCCCAAACCATGATACCCCTCTACCATATTTCACAGTTGGGATGAGGTTTTGATGTCGGTGTGCTGAGCCTTTTTTTCTCCACACATAGCATTGTGTGTTCCTTCCAAACAACTCAATCTTGGTTTCATCTGCCCACAGAATATTTTGCCAGTAGTGCTGTGGAACATCCAGGAGCTCTTTTGCAAACTTCAAACATACAGCAGTGGTTTTTTTTGTTTTGTTTTTTGGGTTTTTTGGACAGCAGTGGCTTCCTCTGTGGTGTCCTCCCATAAACTCCATTCTTGTTTAATGTTTTACTTTTTGTAGATTTGTCAACACAAATGTTAGCATGTGCCAGAGATTTCTGTAAGTCTTTAGCTGAGACTCTAGGATTCTTCTTCACCTCATTGAGCATTCTGCGCTGTGCTCTTGCAGTCATCTTTACAGGATGACCATGCCTGAGGAGAGTAGCAACAGTGCTGAACTTTCTCCATTTGTAGACAGTCTGTCTTACCGTGGACACATGAACATCAAGGCTTTTAGAGATACTTTTGTAACCCTTTCCAGCTTCATGCAAGTCAACAATTCTTGATTGCAGGTCTTCTGATAGCTCTTTTGTGCAAGGCATGGTCCACATCAGGCAATGCTTCTTGAGAGCAGCAAACTCAAAACTGGTGTGTGTTTTTTATAGAGCAGGGCAGCTTTAACCAACGCAACCAATCTCATAACATTGATTGGACTTCAGGTTGGCTGACTCCTGGCTCCAATTAGCTCTTGGAGAAGTCATTAGCCTAGGGGTTCACATACTTTTTCCACCCTGCACTGTGAATGTTTACATGTTTTGTTCAATAAAAACATGAAAACATATAATTTTTTGCGCGGTATTAGTTTAAGCAGACTGTGTTTGTCTGTTGTTGTGACTTAGATGAAGATCAGAACACATTTTATGACCAATTTATGCAGAAATCCAAGAAATCCGAAAGGGTTCACATACTTTTTCTCGCAACTGTAATTCCGACATAATTGCACCGGCCTCTTGTCGCTGCTTGTTTATGTCACGACTTCGCTGCGCCTGAAAGTACTGCCCCTCGTTGCTGATTGGTCCTGTCACTTTCTAACCGGGCCCAAACTTTGCAAGATGGATTCGCCAGTGAGAAACACGGAAACGGGCGTATCCATCTGCTTTGCAAGGTTACCACAAAGTCTTAGAATACTGGAGGATAAACACCTGAACTTTCTTCTTTTAAATTCTCCGCTCTGACCATGGATGACCAGTGCGTCAGTGCTGTGTGTGTGCACTCCAGCTGTGTGTCTCTGTGTCACCCACGTGAGCCAGGAATGTGTGCTGTGTTAAAAAAAGAGGTAATTATTTCATCAATACTGTATGATTATGAGGAACAAATAAATGTTAAAACCTTTGCATTTGTGTTGTTAAGAGACCATTAAAGTCTTATATCTGCTAAAAAGAAAAACAATCTCCAGTAACTCAGTGTCTATCTCTATCAGTGAAGTCTAACACATGTCTCTGTAGGGTTTCATAAGTACACAGAGAAGAGCTTTATTAAGAGGACAGACAGAGAGAGAGAGAGGACAGCATGTAGTGAGACATTTAAGTTGCCACAATAAATTTGTCTTCAAAAACATAGTAATAGTGACAAAATCACTCTGCCAGGCATTTCAACAGGCACCCCAGATAGTTGCGGTCAGCCATATACTAGGTTTTAATCTAGTCTTGATGGATATTTATATGTCATTTTGAATACTTTCATCCATTTAAGAAGAATGGTCACTGCTGAAAGCTGAATGACTACAAGCTAGCTAACCACAGGAGCTCTAGAGGAAGGAAACACGCAGCAGCCTCCTTTGATGCCTCAGCTGGTAAGTGTCTGATTGATTTAATGTGGCATGGCTTCAGTTCACTTTAATCTAACTCTGAAGAACTTACATATGACGAAGCAAAAATCAATCAAGTAAATTAAGTTAGCTAATTCTGCTTTATTTGAGTGGAGAGAAACAGCTCTGAATGTTAACACTCATGGCAGATTATATTGAATTAAAAAGGTGATGGGGGGTTATTCATTGTTGATTGGTGTTCGTCCTTAACTTATTTCTACATTTACATGGTTCAAGGTGACAGCTTTTTACTGCTATTCTTCTACCTTGTCAAAAAGAAACGAGTTTAAATGTATTTACGGTTCATTTTGTGTTAAAATGGATTGTTAAATTGTCACAGAAATAATGCATATTTGGTTTTAACCAAAGATATAGATTTTCTAAGTAGAGATCAGAGGGGGAAAAAAAACACATTTGTGTTCAAGTTAACACTGTTACCCAAAAATATAGCAAGATGAATTTTTAGCCAATAATCGCAAAGCGGCAGCCTGTTCTATGAAATATTAAACTGATGCTGGAGTAATAAAGTAATATACATCTATTTTTTTTTCTTTTTTTTTCGGGTTGGTTTTAACTGAGAGTTGGTTTGACACCTGCATTTTTTATATGGCATCTGCTGCAGGTTGGACGGTGGCCTGGAAGTGTAACACAAAATTAAAAAGTCTGAAACACTTTTACAAAGCTTGAAACAAATTTACACTGACTGAAACATTTCAACATTTCATAAAAACAAATTTATATTAGCAAAACAAAGTAAAAAAAAAAAAATTAAAAAGGAAAGTACAAAAAGTCCATTACAAAATTACAAAGTCTGAAACACTTTTACAAAACTTGACACTTGGGTCACTTCATAAAATGTAAATTTTTATTTCAGTCTTTTTGAAATTATTTTTGTATTTCAGACATGTAACTTCTTTTATCTGACTTTGTACATTTGCTTCAAGTTTCATAAAAGGGTTTCACACTTTAATAGTAAATTTGTTTTGTAAAATGAATAACGTTGGAATAAAGATTACAAACTTTTTTTTTACATTACTGTAAACAAAATTTAAAATAAAAATACTTTTACAAAGGATGAAACAAATTTACATTTTCCAAAAGAGAAAAGAGACAAATTCCAGGAGAGACCGATGTAAGTTTTGTGTTTCAGACTTTGTAATTTTTTATTGCACTTCCAGGCCACCATGAGATTGACTTCAAAAGACCCATTCAGTAACCAAATGGCTGAGGTCATTCAGGCTCCAATATTTTCTACAGTGTGTGACTACAGCATACTGTTCACATGTTAAATGGGCCTTTATTGTCTACCGTCAGATAATGATGATAGATGCTAGCTTTGGCAAATTGATGATCTGATTAAAACTACACCAGCCATACTCATTCCTGCTGGTCATTTAGTGGAAACAAATCTGAACAGTTTGAATAAAGGAATCAATTCACAGCTTCACATGACCTTAGCTTGACTGGAATTTTTGACCCTAAATTCTGGCCATGTTATGTTACACCAGTGTTCTGAGTCTTCATCAGAGTAATGTAACTGTCTCATATGCAGCACCTCACAGACTATTAAGGAACACTGGACCTTTTGCTTCTCTCACAGTGTATGCTCTCAATTTTGTGTTGTTGTAGTGACTATAGTCATCAGTGGAGAGGTGCAGAGAGCAGCCTACACTCTAAAAAAGGGGTGTACTTTGATCACAAGATTGCCTGCCCTTGTCTCTTAGCTTTTTGGAAAGCTCTTACTCATATAAGCAGTGAAGTGGCTGCATGATCTCTGTGCTGAAGAGCTCAGCCTGTCCAATACTCTGTTGTGAGGCTCAAGTGTTATTCTCTGCTGCAAAGTGATATGTTTGCTGTCATTTAGTGGACTTGACAGACATAGGGCCTCGGGAGTAGCACAGCATGTTTTAACTGGACTATTGTTATATAAAATCCAACTATCTGGTATAATTAAGGGCTATCATGTGTCTATTGGTAGTCTTTGAATAATTTGTGGGATGCTATGGTTTTATATTTTTCATAGCCCGAGGAGATGAATTCTGATGTTTAACTTCTTTGACCAGTGGTACAGAACAGAGGGGTTCAGTGTGCTCAGTTCAGTGGCATAAACAATTATTCCATATCTTTTAGATATTTTCTCTGTTGTCCAACTTTTACACATTTATAATTAGCAGTTTAGCACCAACTTTTCCAAAATATACTCTACAGCTTTCATGTGCTTGGGACATTTTATGCATATAACTTAAGCATTAATGTCAGCTTCTCTACAGTTTAGCACTCTTTCCAAAATATATTCATATTTTTGATACCTGACTTAAATTATTAAACTTTTTCATTTGCAGTATTAGCAGTAAAGCATGATGTGCATGCTTTAAGCTCATACGCTTGTTCCCAGTCACAGAATGACTGGACCAAGTGTCATTTGAAGAGAAAGAGCTGCTCGCTACATGTACCACTGAAGGGACTGAAAGAACTGCCTACATAAATGGGGTGCAACCGAACCACTAGGCCATCTGTGACCCCATAGTGATAGTTTTATCAGACCTGGACATGGTTTCTTTATTAAAAGAAGAGCATAAAAACTGCACTGAAAGTTTTTCTTGGTGGAAAATATTTCTTTGGTCTTCTCCTGACTGCCTTCGACAAGAGTTTAGTCCTCCACTGATAGTGAAGAACTGCATGTTGACATGACAACTGTTGCCCTTTGACCTCGCCTTATGTAGTTTACCCCTCAGTGGTGGCGCATGGAATAAACCTAGCACAAAAAGTGTGTCAACATGTTTGGTAGATTATTTTTTTGTTGTAACAATGCTTCTTGGCAATAAATCATACATCGTTGGAAAACGTGTTTATTTCCCTTTCAAATGGTGCCACATTTGTAAGAAACATGCATTTGTGGAATGAGCAGCAGAGCTGATTATATGGGTTGTGCCATGAGATATCTGCCATATCTTCTCAGCTAAACATCTTATTCTGCCATTGACTCTTGTTTGTTGCTGTTTGGTTGATTGGATGATTAAAGTCTGAAGAAACAAGACATTCATTTAACAAACAGGAGCCTCAGTAGCGTGTGGAAGAACCATACACAGCCACAACAGCCTGGCACCTCCTCCTTATTCTAGTCAACAGCCTGGTCACACACTGCTGTGGGATGGCATCCCATTCTTCAAACAGCATTTGTCTCAAGTCAGCCAGTGTGGTTGTTTTGGTCACTCTGGCACAAACAGCACGCTCAAGCTGATCCAACAAGTGTTCAAGGGGGTTGAGATCAGGCCTTTTTGCAAGCCACTCCATCTTCTCCACTCCCAAATTTTGGAAGGAATTTTGTGGGGGCATTGTCATCTTGGACGCTAGTGTTCGGTCCCAGACTGTGGAGTTACGTTTTCTCCACACTTTGACCCTACGATCCAACGGCCACTGGCATCTCTGAATGTAACATTCCTCCACATGTTCAGGTTCCAGTGCATGTGCTGCAGACACCAGCCCACACAGGACTAATGGTGAAGAGCAGTCGCGGCAAACCTCCTGGCAGCCCTTTGAGACCAGAGATTGGCTGTGTGTAGTCTGTTCTGGATTGTTTGGGCAGAGAGTTAAATTGTTAAATTGTCACAGAAATAATGTATATTTGGTTTGAACCAAAGATATAGATTTTTTAAGTAGAGATCAAAAGAAAAAAAAAAACAAAGGCAGTGAAATATTTACTGTACGTTCAAGTTAACACTGTAAACCAAAAATATAGCATTATGGATTTTTAGCCTATAACAGCAAAGCAGCAACCTGTTCTATGAAATATTTAACTGATGCAGAAGTAGTAGGGTAATATATATCTAGTGATTTTTTTCTTTTCTTCGGGTTGGCTTTAACTGAAAGTTGGTTTGACACCTGCATTTTTTATATGGCAGCTGCTGCAGGTTGGATGGTGGCCTGGAAGTGCAACACAAAACTAAAAAGTCTGAAACACTTTTACAAAGCTTGGAACAAATTTACACTAACTGAAACATTTCAACATTTCATAAAAACAAATTTATATTAGCAAAAAAAAAAAAAAAAGTTTACAAAAAAAATGTACAGAAAGTCCATTACAGAATTACAACGTCTGAAACACTTTTACAAAACTTGACACTTGGGTCACTTGGGAATTTTTATTTCAGCCTTTTTGAAATTTTTTTTTGTAACTTTATTTTTTAATCTGACTATTTACGTTTGTTTTTAGAATTTTGTAAAAGGGTTTTACACTTTAATAGTAAATTTGTTTTGTAAAATGAATAACGTTGGAAAAAAGATTACAAACATTTCTTTTACATTACTGTAAACAAAATTTAAAATAAAAATATTTTTACAAAGGATGAAACAAATTTACATTTTCCAAAAGAAAAAAGAGACAAATTCCAGGGGTGTAAGTTTTGTGTTTCAGACTTTGTAATTTTGTATT
This sequence comes from Cheilinus undulatus, assembly GCF_018320785.1. Taxonomy (NCBI): domain Eukaryota; kingdom Metazoa; phylum Chordata; class Actinopteri; order Labriformes; family Labridae; genus Cheilinus; species Cheilinus undulatus. Next base: position 22,337,189 of record NC_054873.1, on the reverse strand, counting down.
GCACTTCCAGGCCGCCATGAGATTGACTTCAAAAGACCCATTCAGTAACCAAATGGCTGAGGTCATTCAGGCTCCAATATTTTCTACAGTGTGTGACTACAGCATACTGTTCACATGTTAAATGGGCCTTTATTGTGTACCCAGAGCCAGAGAGCCGTATCCGCCATATCGGCCATATCGTCAAGCAAACCTTGACTGCAAATCTGTACGCCCACTTTACTGGCTTTCTCTGACATCCTTGTTAAATGGAACTTGGCCTTTAGTTTGGAGACGGTACCAGGGCTTACACAAAAAAAGGCTGCAACTTGGTTTTGCAGAACACCACCTTGAAGTTGCACAATCACACGGACCCAGTCCAGATCAATCAAATGTGGCATGCTTATTCTTGGAGCAGACACCTAGTGACCAATGTAGCAGGGCCCATGCTCACCAGAAGCTTGAAACAAGACTCAATCAACAGCAAAATAATCTGTTTGGCACTTGCAGAGAAGATTTGGCAAACTTTTCATGGGTGCAACCCACATACTCAGCTCTGCTGCTCATCCCACAAATGCATGCTTCTTACAAATGTGGCACCATTTGAAAAAGAAATAAACAGGCTTTGAGACAGTGTAAGATTTTTGGCCAAGAAGCATTGTTACAACAAAGAAATAATCTACCAAACACATTTCCTTTGCTTTTTGTACTAGTTTTATATCCTGTGCCATGGGTGGATGATGCATAGAAAATATTTGGATGAAGTGTCAATTTATCAAAAGTTGGTTATTGTTTTTCGTTCAATCTACATATCAGATTATTTTGCCGAAATGTAAATAAGAAAATATTTGAATCAAACAGGTTTTTTAAATCTGAATAACCATAAAGGACATATGACTTTAAAAACACATTCAAGGAAACTCAGGAACAGTTTGATGTCAAGCTCATGACATAGTTTTGATATAACTGTTAAGAAAAATGGATTTCTTCCCCCTTCTTCTGTTCTCTGGTGATAATTTTTTCTTGCTGGTAAACACTTTATTTCTATCCCTGTTTGATTCATTAAAGCATCTGTCATTCCCAGTGCTCCCACTGAGCCCGACAAAGGCAGAGCCATGTTAGATTGAAAAGACAGAGGGGCAATCTTTCAAATGGATCTCTTTTCGAAAATATATTATGACATAATCATGTTTTCTCCCTAAAAGCCCAGGGGAGGTCTGTCTGTCAGACTGCAGTCCTCTCTTGGCTGCGTGGCCTGAACAGAAACAGCAGTTGTGTGTTAATAGAACCCAGAGGCACTCTGAAACCGTACCCATTCTGCTTTACGCTCTCAGCCAGGAGATTAAAGTCAGGGAAACATTACAGGAGGCTGGATAATTGCCCCTGTGTCTCCAGCAGACAAAAGGCAATGCTCCGGCAATTCCCTCGGTAAATTGTCAAGAGAGGCTCAAGGATCCTTCAAGGCTGCAGCAAATTGTACAGTGCTGTCTAACAAACTACCAATCTCTGGATATTATGAGGCTTCCATATATCCTTGGCCATAATGACAGCTTGCAGCGCCATAATGGAGTGCAGGCACAAGATAGCTTTGCGCGCACGCTTTCAATAGAAAAATTACTATCTTGTTTCCAAGTCTGCTTTTTCCCTTTTTCCTTTTGTTCCCATTTGTATTTTGATTTATTCTGCTAGCATTTTTATTTTGCTTTTTATTCAGTGCAGAGTGCTGGCTGCTGCCATCAACACATGATTGCAACCTTTACTCCTGAGGGCCACTTGATCCCTCGGCAGGAAGGAAAAAAATCTGCAAGCAGTTAATGAGTTGCCATCTATGCCTAGTGTTAAGGGCGTCTACAAATTAACAGAGGCTTTTGTCAGGGCTCTCCTTCGCTCCCTCACTCTCTCCTGCTCTTGCCACCACTTTCTCTCCCATCCACCCTCCCCTCCCTCCCACTCTTCAATTTTCTCCCTCTACCTGCCTGCTTCATGCTCCAGTGGCTCTGTGGCGGGAGCAGCACTGTCTGGCTTTGGCTCTGAGCTGCTCTTATTGTCAGTGCACGGTTCATGTTTAGAATTAGCCATTTAATGAGAACAAAAGAAATTAATTGGTGGTTTAAGCCTAATGAGACGTCTGCGAAATTAACGGGCCTTGTCAATAGAAACAAATAAAATCCTTCAGCTTGTTGTTGTGGCGCATTATTGTGACAAAGCTTTTGACACAATGATGAATAGCAGGTCAGGAGAGACCATCTGTGCTTTTTTAAACCCCTGCAGGAGGGAGATGGAATGTGGGCTGGCTTGGAAAGAGATGGTGATAAAGAAGGGGGGGGGGGGCTGATGGGAGAAAAAAGGAGAGAGAGTGCGAGAGAGGGAAAAAAACAAATTCACCGGCTTTATTCATCGCCCTTTAGCATGATACCGCTGTCTAACCATGGTTACAAAGGAAATAAAAAACACGGGCATTAGCATGTGAAAGGCACCGGGTCTCTGACTATGCGTCCAGAAAGCCAAAGAGCTCTGATTTCGAGGGATATTTAACCTCCATTCAGACGGCAACAAAGGCCTGGCTGTCGCGCTGAGAGCAGCGGTTCAGCCTGATTGGGGCTCAGAGGGGGAGTGAGGGAGGAGAGGAGGGGGACAGGCAGGATCACAGACCTCATTTGTTCCCCCTCTTTACTTTAGCCTGTCTCTATTCCCACTGAAGAGCAGCATTTCCTCTCCGCACCCCTCCTCCGCCTCTTCGCCCCCTCTCAAAGTTGTAAATGTATGACCTGAGGAATAAATTGGATGGGAAGGAGGCGAGGAGAGAGAAGTAATACATCTCTATCTTGTCCACTGACCTTTATTTACCATGCAACATCGTTGTCTATGTTATGTGTCTGACTCGCTTCCTTTGCTTTTAGTGCCCCAGTATGGAAGTGGTGTACGTGATGGAGGCGGTTATCTCCAGCACTTCCCTGGCCACCCAGCAGGGCCGGGCCCAGCCCTGGCTGTTTGTGTATCATGGAGACACTGTTTGCGTTCCTGCTCTGATCAAATAAACAGGCCATGTCTTTGGGGGCCGGGAGGCTGGAGGAGTGGTGTCTGTGTGTTGTTTAGCTCTCTGGGTGTAGATAAGGAATTGTTTGATGGGGTAGAGAGAAACGAGAGCGATTTAGGTCAGCTAATCTGATTTACACAGAGATGGTCTGGCCATTGCAGGGAGCAGTAATTACATAGAGGGATTAGAAGCCCCCCAACATACAGAGAGGAGAGAGGGGTGGAGGCTAGAGGCCTGAGAACTGCTCGAGTGTGTTGCTGCAACAATAACAGCTTGAGCAGTTCTTGGTGCAGATTAAAAATGGCTGCTCAAAACAAAGGGGGCATTTGGCTAAAGAAGAATTACTTAGCTTATTTACACGCGTTTACATCTGCTGCTTTGATCCTACAATTATCAGAATTTGTTTTCTGCCGCCAAAAATCACAGATTTGTCTTGTGGGGAATCCAGCCGATGTCATTCATCAGATCCTTGGATACAGAACAAAATCACATGTTATGTTTGTGGATTAGTTTCTGTCTGTTCTGTGTGATTTGGCTTTGTGTGAAACATTGATCACTTTCAGCTCTGACATTCTGTTCATGATTATTTCTTCTAGGTACACAGAGCAAATATTTAACGCTTTCTCTCATCGCCGTTTGTCTGTATATTTAAAATGCACGACAGAACAATTGCCCTGCCAGAGTCATTACTTCATCCACAGGAATGACTTGCACGCTTGGCTGCTGTTTCTCGAGTGTGCTCGGCTAATCCACTCATTGCTTTGTGCATTCAGTGCTGTGAACCATAGGGCACCCGCTTGGATGCCCGTGCATAAATTACTGCCACGGAACATAAAGTGCTGGGAGGATTTTCCTTAACGATCGCCAACGCTTTAAACGCTTCTGCTTCAACAGTCGATACTGCTCAGCCCATTCAATTATTCAGCGGCCCGTCCCTCATTAACAAAATCCTGACCTTGACATGTCTGCCCTATTTCTCTCCCTTGACAGACTCGGCTCTCTCAACAACTCTGTTTGCTCTGATATTGGCTGGGAAATCCATGCATATTGATAAGTTGTTTGCAGTGTAATTGAAAATGTCAGTTATGAGGCGCATGCTGACAAAGGTCAGTCCCAAGAACAAAAGCTGACAGGCTGTTATGTATGGAGCATATACTATAGGAAAGGAAAACTAGTGGAATATATTTATAAGTTTACTTTGTGCTTGTGAACTAGTAAAAGCCCAGAGAGGGCATTTTTAAATGATTTGAGTGTTCTGCGATTACATGACTACTTTCTCCATTGTAATAGAGTTTTATAGATTGGTTTGTGGTCACTTAATTGGAATTCTAATCAGTTTCCAAAGGTCAGATTGTTCATCATTCATATCTCATAGTCTGGGTAAACAGCCACGTCTCAAACATTCAATAAAACTTATGAATATGCACATCAAGAAAGGAACCCAACATCTCTGGAGGAGTCACAGGTGTCCTATGGGTGACGTTTTATCTCTACGATGTGATGTGTCAATCAAAGCAACCAGGAACTCACAGTCGTACCGTCTTAATCTGCTCCACAGGGGTGGGATCTGAGGTTAAAGTGCTCACCACTATTTCTACATAAACAAAGATTTGAACCTCAATCCCCTTCAGCCCCCCCCCAACACCACTACTACCGGCCCCCTTCCTTCCCGCAGGCAGAGCGGTGACTGCCTGCTGGTTCTTTAATCGATTGCTAATGGGTTCAATTCCATCGTTGAGAAGCTGCTTGGAACCTGGCCTTGAGACTGAATGAAGTGGAAATACCATTTGCGGCTTTATGAGGCATTATACTGCAGCGAGAGACCTCTATTCGGCATGCTTCACAGCGCTGCAGAGAGTTTTGCACCACTGCTTGATGGTTTTTCTTATGCCGGCTCCTACTGCTCTCGTCTCAGTGCTCTCCATTTACACTGTGCCCTAAAGCATTTACATCCATTCAATCTACAACAAAATTGCTTTGCTTTTCTGCATTTTTCACAAGTCATGATGTGTCTGGTAATTACCAGTATATCTCCTTGTACAGGAGGGCACAGCTGTTTCCTTCCATCTTTAATGTGGCATTATTCATCCGTTTTTAGCATGTAGCCTCTGCCCTGTTACTCAGAGGCCTCTGGGATCACAGTGTTTTATTACGCACAGAAGAGAGCATGCAGTTCAGACTTTATGAAAGATGTGAGCTCTGGATAAGTTGATTTTTTATTGTACTAACATGTTTCCATCTTCTGTTGCTGTTGCAGAGCAAAGAGGTTGCACCTCATACTACGCTCATCCTGGTTTACAGATCTGCCCAGATTTCTGCAGTGCTCTTATGAGCTTGCTCTGGCTGAAATGCAAAGCTAAGCAGCCAACACTGCTCTACATTTCACAGCCAGTCCCAACAGACATGTGCTCTTTGAAGCATTTCTGGGCCAGGGATACAAGTCTTGTTTGTTCAGTACTTCTGGAGGGGAAAAAAAGGAGAAGAAAAAATGCAAGCTATTTTTTTTTCTTTCACTACAGCAGAGAGTAACATTCTTTGACGTCTCAACAGAAAGCCTTGTATTACAGCACTTGCTGCCAGATGCCTTGATAGAATCACCCATGTCAAACAGGAAGAGAAATAAATGCTTCATTGAACGAGAGCTTAGCGGGGTGATGGTAGGATGGAGGAATGGTGAGAAAGGGAGGGCTGAGCAGGGTGCTGTGTGGGTGTCTGTGGGTGTCAGCTCACTAGAGAAGGGTTATTCTCAATCCTCTATATAAGCACTTTCTTAGATGTGTTGTGCATAATTAGTGTTCCTGGCCTACATAGTCTCATCAATGGATATCTAATCTTCTGAAGAATTGGAAAAAAAGAAAGCGGTAATCAAGGAAATTCTGGTAGGCGACCTCTTGCCAGCAGCTTCGGCGGGGTACAAAGCGCATGTTTGTGTTTGTTCTTTCTGGCTCATCTTCCAGAGCCAAGTAGAGTATGACAGGATTTACATGCAGGTTCCTAATCTCTGTAAGCGAACCTGTTTCGGGATGTAATTCACATGGTATGTCTTTTGATTCGGATTAGTCTGGGCAATCCTCTTACCCGCGGCTCAGTATAACTTATCACTGACAAGGCCGTCTCGTGGAGCAGTGCAAATCCTCATATCCACCCCTCCCAGACTTCCAACTCTTAATTCTAATCTGTCCAAATCTGATCTGAGACTTTAACTTCCAAATACCTCTTGAAAGCCAGAGCTCAAGCTGAAGTTCATGCAAGGGCTTTGGATTACATAAATTGAGGTTAGGGATTTCCAATATGGCCTTATGTTTGAGAATAGAGCAGGATTTGGATGTAGGTTGTGGCGGTAAATCTTGTACATGTTGTCATGTTTTCACTTTAATGTAGAATCTTGAATAAAGGGATTATGACTCATTTTCTACCATGTATCTTTAAGTAATTGATATTGTACATTAAGATAAAATTTTCTATACCAAAAAACATTCCTCATTTGGTCCTTCCTTTGTGAACTTGTTTGTGCTTGGAAATTAAACTGCTCTTGGATGGAAAAGTTTTCTGAGCACAGCTTACTTAACTTGATGATTTGCTTTGACGTGGAAAAACCTTAAAATATTTCAATGTATGAGTCACATTTCTGATCCTCTAAGGTTCTTTATAATTCAATAAACAGGATTTAAAGTAGAGCAGGCATGCTCCACTTTTTCTGCCTCAGCCGGAAGGCCACAAACGGGCTCTTATTAAACGTTGTAAGATTATGCCTTAATCTCTCTGAACACATGTTGGGTGGAATAAAAGCAATTTTATTTCTGAAACAGTGCTCCACACAGCTCCCGCTCTCTATAATCTTATCCCGGCTTCTGCTACAAAATGAAAAGTCTTGTCTGCGTGCCAAAGCTGCTGTGTGTTTTTTAGGAGGCTGAGAGATCAAGGTCCTAATTGAGAGTTAAAACACATTAATGTACCTGAGCTCCACTTGGACTGCACCTACAGCCCAAAGACAAACTTGCTTCCCAGTCAGAGAGGATTTGGGGGCCATGTTCTCTGCTCTGGGTGAGACAGTGGTGTGAAGATGACGATAAGCCAAAGCTCCAAATCCCAGACTCAGCTGTCTTATCTCGAGCTGCTGGGCCGTGTGGCATGCTTTAATAGAGGCGGCTCACTGTCTGAGCTTCAGCTACAATCGCATTAAGATTCCCCTTCACCTCAACTGGGCTTGTTTGTTGTCAGTTTTTGATTGAATCTTGTGAATTAAGGTTTCATCTCGGTTAAAGTCACCCCCATGGTTTAATTCTTCCATCGGTTGTGTTCCCAGGAAGGAGCAGTCTAATTTAATCTCTTATTACGTGAGAGAACGGCAATAATACTACAACTATTAACACTCTTATGTGCCAGAAATGATCAAGCTCCTTCTTTACAACTGAAGGTTTGCCTTTTGACCTTTTTGGCGTTACAAATGAAAAAAACATTAAGTACAAAGAGAAGAAAAAAGTTCTACTTTCAACTAAAGACTGCTTCTTTTAGCATCCAGTGACAGAAAAAACAGGCTGGTTAACAAAGCTCTTTGAAAACAACCCTGTGCAGTGAATAAAACCTGAAATGGTTCTTTGCTGGTATTTTTATGCCTTTCATTCAAAGTGAGAAATTCTTTTCTGAAGAAAAAAAAAAAAGCCTCACACAGGCTAGGGTGCAGATACAGCCAGCTCAGAATTAATTCATGTCACATATAGCCCTAAAACACACCGTATGCTGTTATTAAAAAGGTTTGAGGAGTCAGGATAATGATGTCTGGAGGAAAACTCTGTTAATATGAGAAACCAACCTAAAACAGACACAGCATAACCTTGCAAAGCAAATGGATACACCCATTTCCTTGTTTTTCACCGGCGAATCCATCTTGCAAAGCTCCCATCTGAACCGTTTGGGCCCGGTCAGAAAGTGACAGGACCAATCAGCAACACGGGGCAGTACTTTCAGGCGCAGCAGAGTCGTGATGTAAACAAGCAGCAGCAAGAGTTGGTGCAGTTATGGAGGAAGAGATTAGCGTGGATGCTGCTAAAGCAGCAATTTTATCAGAACTTGATGACATTTCTTTGTTAAAAGAAGAAGAAAGAACAGCAGTGGGTTGTTTTCTTTTCAAAAACGACAAAAGTCGAGTACTTACATGTCGTTAGTCGCCATGTTTCGTGTTATTCCTCAGTAGCTGCGCACACGCAGCTCAATAGTGGCTACCTAATGTGTTTTGTTGCTCTGATTGGCCCGTAGAGATGTGACAGAACGTTCACCCAATCACACTCCAAGGTTGTTTCAAAGCCTCTGCCTTTTCTCAAACGTTTCCTATTGAAACTTTCCCAGATGGATGTGTGAAACACATCCATCTGGCATGTCAGGTTAGACACAGAATGAGTTCTGCAATAATTAGTCCTAAAACCTGGATTAGCATTTTAGACGTTCCAGTCTAGAAATCTATGGCATTTTTACATTTCTATTCAGTTAGATGGCCGAAATAAGGTCTGTGCTAAGCATAAACTAGAGACATTTTCATGTCTTTCTTTGACATGAAATACATCTGGAATATGTGAATTTTGAAGCACTTTCTTGTCTTAAAAATGCAGCTGCTAACTGGGACTCCAGAGTTTGTTAGGGACGTCAAACATCATCACGGCCTGCGGCTTTTTTCCTGCATGTCTCTCTCCTACCCTCACATCCCTGTTTCCAACCCTATCCACTGTCCTCCTCTCTAAATAAACGCATAAAAAGCCCCAAAATATATAAAACAAACAAGAAAAGACTCACAATTGACACAGCCATAACTACTCACTTCAACTGGTCACACTAAGAAGAAAGTCCCAAACAAAAGAGGTAGGAGTGCTAAACTAAGCTTAGTGATGCTGAAGTCAGTAGACTGGGGTGTAGTTCAAATATTGTCTAAGGCTGGCCACATACTAGATCAGTGGTCATCAACTACCAGCCCAGGGGCTGTACGAGGCCCCATAAAGCTCCCCAACCTGCCCCTGAAAGATTATCAAACGTAAGAAGGAGTGACGATGTTGCGGTTTTGGGGTTTCTTTTGTCTTTAAATCCCTACAGCTGTTAAATCAACCCCAGGACAATCAAGATGGCAACAGTTTGATCAGGGGTGACTTCCCTATTGAACCCTTTTATACAGAAATCCACCTATCAGCCATTATAAGTAAATACGATGCATGATAAAAACATAATTATCAGTCCATACTTGATGAAATCTGCAGTTTTCTGTGTCAACTATCTACCACAGGCTCTTGGAGAGCACTATTTTTCTGCCCAAGTGCATGTTTTTCACCAATGAAATCCAGTAATGGAAAACATGGCAGCCCTTGAAACATGTTAAATCATTTTAATCACCCCCTTGTAGGTGGCTGCTGTGTAGGCGCTTGGGACTTATCTCTCTGTTAATGCAAAAATGACTTACATTTTGTAATAAAATACTTAGACAATGAAAATGTTAATTAGACCAAAATACTTGTCTGGTCCCCAAAGCATCTGTCAAGGCAAAATCTGGCCCTTGTACAAACGTAGGTGATGAACCATGCACTAGATGATTTTCATATCTTAATGATTTTAAAAATGTGGAAGACCAGACATGAGGACAGTTTCAAATGATCTTTTTTTTGTCTTACAAGTCTCTGAATGCATGCACTAGAGGACTCAGTCAGTCTGTAAGACCACACCTGTTGACCTGACAACGAGCACACAGCGAAGGATCTGAAGTGACTGAACATCATTTTAGAAGAAAAACAAGCATGAAGGACAACCAAAACACTCGGCTAGTGTTTCTGACCTGCGTTGCAATTGCAGCAAAAATGGAAAAAAAAAAAAAAAAAGTTTTTTTTTTTAATTAAAGAAAAAAAATATTTCAAGTGAAATCCTGGTGGAGGTAAAGTTTGTGCTCTCATTGGTCATTGTGGGTATTCCATCAGAAGCAGTTTGACTTCCAATCACAAATATTAAATGTTAATAATGCTAATGTGAAATGCACTAATTCATAACCAAAATCATCTCTAGACACTTTACAAAGAGAGCAGGTCTAAACTGTACTCTCTGTTGTGGCGTACTAGCAGCTCTAAGCATTAATTTTATAATAAAGACTAAGCCCTATGATAATCAAGACCATTAATCGCATGAGCATAGCACTTGCAGTATTTAGCCCTGTTATAGTAGGGGGTGGGAGAAAAGCAGTAAAATGAGAGGGACAAGAGAAACAACAAATCAACAAATGAAAGACAATATTATTGCAGTTGTGGCCATAAACTTACTTCCCATTATGTAGGAAACTGCTGTAAGTTTCTTGATGATGTTAGCAATATGTGAAAAATTAGCAGTAACAGCTATGATAGAAATAGAGACAGCTATTATTAAAAATATAGCAGTTCTAAAAAATGATAATAGAAGTAAGGATGGTGTTATAAAGCAATCATAGACACTTGAGGATTATTTGGACAAATGATTGTTTGCAACAAGCCTCTACTCAAACTCCCTGATTGTCATTGGGGAAAATCATGTCGTGTGGCCCTCACTTTTTCAACCTAGGGTCCTGGTCCATCTTTGCAGAAATAAACTAAAGTCATGAAAAAGCACTCATTAAATAGTTTATAAAAAGGGTCTGTTGGTCAAAGCCAGTGTGTTTAGGATTTTTCTATTGGAACTTTATTTCCAAAAACAGTTAAAATTGCCGTTAGTCTTGGACAGCAATGCATCTTTAATGTGGATCCTAGGTTGGCTCACCATATTTTAATACACACATCCAAACAATGCTAACTTCCAGGTTGATGTCCATGTTTGACCTACAAAAATACATCTCTGCAGCAGTATTTTTTTAGTATTTAAGTTTAATGACAGCCATTTTTATATAGCTTTTTTTCTATCCTGACAGGTGAGAAAAGCTTGTAAGGTATTCCACAAGTTTGTCAGCTTTTAGTCATAAAGTTGGGATGGTGCATTCACACAAAGCAATCCGTTCTATGTCTGAGCATGTTCAACACGAACTCCAGAATTTTAGTTTTTCCCCCTGACCCTGAAGTGGTTGGTTGGTGCGGGAGGTATTGGAGTTCATGCACAAGCAGGTTTGCAATGCAAATAGAATTTAAGTGATACAACAGCCTCCTTAATCTTTACCTTAAACATGGGTTTGCATTGGTCAAATGCAGAGGGTGAGTTTTGCATTAAATTTGGGCAGACATAAATATTAATTTAGCTGATGTAAACCTAAGCATGTGTCATTCTCTAACATGATGAAGTGTGCACAAGAGATTTGCTGTGTATATGGTAAATTTTTCTCAAATGTGAAAATCTCCTGCTTTAACTAGCTTTTTATGTGACTTGAATACTCTGTTGTCTTTTTCTCAAACATTACAAGAGATTAGAAATGATCTTGGACTCGTAATTCCTAATAGGTGTTTTTCTCCAGTTTTAGGATGTGGATGCCATGTAAAAGGTCATCCTGTAACCCCCCAACAGCCCCAGAGTCAGGCAGTGGCAGGTTGGATCGACCTTGTTTCAGACTGATAGCCCGCTCTGGCAGTACCTCTGGCAATGTTGTGCTTTTGCTATTATCCTCTCTCTGTTTATCCCAGACCCCCCACTCCCCCACCCGCTCACACATAAACGTTCACACATGCACACAGCACACCCATACCCCCAGTGAGTCGCAGTCTGTTTACTCAGGTGCCTGCTCGCTCGCTCTCTGCAGTGATGAACTCCTGTGCAGACTTTAACACTCGGCTGCCTCTCAGGCAAATGCCAAAACAAATCTTGTCATAATTAGCAGTAATCCTGCTCATTACCGTCTGCTTAATTATCCTATTAATAGCACTTCCTGGGAGAGCTTGTTTGCTACGCAGGCAAATGTTTGTTCCTAAATTAGCAGACAAGAAGACAGCTCCATTGTTCAAACAGCAGCTTTGACAAAGCAGAACAGGCAGGATTAACAGCAGACAGAACGGGCCACAAGCTCATCTCCGCTTGGCGCTGACAGGCAGGGAGGAGGCGAGCCTGGGCCAACAACAGCACTCTTATCCTGCAAGCTGCTGTGTAATCTACATAGTCAAGTATACACAATCAGCACCAGCAACTTGTCATATCAGAGCTGCAGTGTAGTATGAAATAAGTATGAGTGACAACAGAACCAGCTACAGGTGCATTAGGACTTAAAACTATTGTATTATTCATATAAAGGGTTTTTTAACATGTCTCATGGGTTTTCCTAAATTTAAAACTTTGATATGATTCCCATGTAAATTAAATTGTGTCATAGCCTCTTACAATACCACACCAACAAACAGAAAAATCCTATGAACACCAAATTAGGAGATTGGTTGCTTCTAATTGGCAAAAAATGCAGCTCTTGAATGAACTGTCTAATATTTTTACAATGTAGGCAGTACTTCCTCTCTATTCTTGTGGCTTATGGTTGAAATTATGACTGAATTGCTTAGATTTTTTAAAAATTTCTTTTACTAGCTGGGTTAGCTACCTATGCAGTTAAATTAGCTTTAGCTACATTTGCTTATGCTCATGTTGGTAAAGCTTTCTAAGGTATATTGGGTAATATCTTATAATCCTGGATTAGACCTCTGACCATTTTTCCCTTTGTTTTTTGAAATGTTGCTTAGTCCTTAATGTTTGCAATGTGGTTACAAATGTAACTGCCAGACTTTGTTTATGAATAAAGGTGAATTTTAACAGGACTAGGCGAGCTCAACTCAACAAACTCCAGAAATATCCTTGCAGGCTCAAAAAGCACTAAATAGCAAAAACATCGGCACTCATCATAGGTTCTATACTTTTTTATTTTAAAAGAAATATAAGGTTGAATTAAAAAAATCTAAGCTGTTGCACTGTCAAATTCTGTTCTGACATAAGTGACGTATCAGAGTAGTGGACTAAGATCTACAGTCTGCCCCCAGACCCCTCTGAAAATGTTTGAACTGCTGGCTACACTACTAAACAGCACCCCCATGGTTACCTCCACCAAGGAGGTTATGTGATCGGGTGGGTTTGTTTGTTTGTTTGTTTGTTTGTTAGTTCGTTTGTTAGCAATAATAACTCAAAAGGTCATGGACGGATTTTCAGGAAATGTCAGAAATGGCATAAGGAAGAACTGATTAGATTTTGGGACTGATCTGGATCACCGTCTGGATCCAAGAATTTGTTAAAAGATTCTCTGTCACTGGGAGATAGGGCTAATGGCGGAGGTCTTACAACAGGAAATGGTGGACATGAGTAACTTCAATCCAAGGAACACGTTTTTGGTGTGTTTCTACAGAGTGGTGCAGGAATGAGTCCTGAAACACGGAAGTAAGTTAGCATTTTAGCACTTCTGGTTCCCTCGTCTTAAAGTCTATGGGAATTTTGAATGCGTTTTCGGTCAAATGCCTAAAATAAGGTCTGTGGTGAACACAAAATCAGGAGAGTTTAACGTTTTATCCTACGACATAAAATACATCTGAAACGTGCCCCACCAATCTTTTCATGTCTTAATAAAGGCTGTTGCTAAAGTAAAGCTAACAAGGACTACATACGTCATCATCCAAAGCGTGGCAACTGAGCCGTTCACTTGTATCCACATGTGACGACGGAAATTCAGTTGACTGTGTTGTAGTTCAATATAGTATGACCTTAGCTTTTAACGTTCGCCAGTTAGATTAACAAACCAGATATAGTGCTTATATTATCAATTTGTGAAGATTATCTTTATGAACAAAACGTGTAAGTTTCATAAACTTTTATTGGACACAGAGCTTATTTTCAGCAATAATCCAAAAACCCATTGAAAAATCCCATAGGCTCAACGCCGAGGGAACCCATACAACGCTAACTTCCGGGTTTGCCTACAAAATTACGTTATGACTGCACCACTCTATAGAAAGTTTTGGAGTTCATAGACTTTGAAAGATGCACGCCCAGTCAAGGAGACAAGTCGGAGCATAACAGAGAGAAAGACAGTGAATTGTAGCAAGAATACTCATAATGCTGGGAGGATTAGAGGAATATTCACCCTCTTCCATGGCTTTCAGCTGTCCAGTGAGACCATGGGTGCTTCCACCATGACAGTCCAAACATAGCAAAACCAATGCTTTGCCTCACCATGTTTCCACGCCACCGTGGAGGGAGTAATCAGCGAATTAGATTATGGGAGTGATCTGGATCACCATCTGGATCCAGGAATGTTTTTAAAGGATTCTTCACTATTGGGAGATAGGGCTAATGGCACAGGTCTGCGCTCTCTGAATGCTTTTCTAGTTACAAATGGTATTGCAACGTTTGCTGTGTATCTTCAAGTTTAAAGGAAATGTGCAGAAATACAGACAAAAGAAATGCAGCGTATGGAAAGAAGACTTTGTCCATATTCATATGCATATCAAATGCAGAGCATAAATGAGTTTTTCTGTTAATACTCATAAAACTTATCGCTGTGATGGACATGTATGAAAGATTAGCTCAGAACTTTTGGGACAGACTGCTCTGATTTTTTTTAATTTATTTATTTTCAGTAGTGCATGTGGGAAAATGCCTACTTTGTTGTTCTTTGTTGTCAGATTTCTCCAGCCTGAGAGCCAGAAGCATTAATGAAGCACCCTGCAGACATCCACCAGACTAACCTCATTGCATCGCAGGTAACAAGACACTAATGTGGACTTACAAGGCTTTGGGACTTTCAAAGGGAGAGTTGTTGTCTGCTGCATGTCTACTAAGGGGATAGGTTCATCATGGTAAAAAAAAAATTGAGGAATTAGTGAATTGGATATTTTTTAGCAATCCAGCCTCTCCTTGTTTCCAAAGCTGACTAGAGGGAAGCTTTTAAAGTAAATAAGAGCTGTGAGTGAGGTAAGGAGCAGCCACACAGGACTGTGCACACTAACCTGAGCAGACCCAACACCTCACGCCCCAGCAGGCCTATATATTATAAATGACCCCCTCTATTTTACCCCCATGCACCAGCCCCACCATATATACACGGCGCGCTGTAGCTGGAGTAAGCAGAGCCCGCAGCACTGTCAGCCCATTGATGTACAACACTCTGCCCTTTGTTCCTCGTACACAAACACACTTTCCACATTAATATTTCACAGGAAATGTACTCTGTGCTTGTGATTTAAAGCCTTTTCTTGTTAACAATGCTGTTTTCTCTATTCTGTTGCTCTGAATTATGAAGGCAACTTGTCAAAAAGAAGACATGCCCGTTATATTATAATACTACTGGAGATAAATGATTACTGGCAAGGCACGTGTGACTTAATCCACTACGCTTCGCCGTGTTCTAGTTCAAACATTTTCCCTGCGGTCGCACTTGCAGCTATTAGTTAAGAGCATGGAGATGTGTGTGTGTGTGAGTGAGCGTTTGTAGTGTGTGTGTACACAATGTGCACATATGCATATTATACATTGCTCTATTGGCGGTGCATTTTTGTCAGATCTGTTTGTCGGGAGTGTGAGAAAATGCATGGCCATGTGATGTCGCTTGTTTGTTCTTGTTGTCAGAGAAAAAGGCAAGGATCAATGGATTTTTCCTTGCAAGAGTGAAACATGACAGACATAACGAAAGGCTTTCATGAGAAATGAATGAATAATTCATGGGCTCTCTCTGGCTGCGCTTTGTTGTGTCTCATACAGATGGGATTACAGAAGGCTAGATCTTGGAAACATATGAAAGATTAATTTGTGATCTGGGACACTGCTTGCTTACAAAAGGACTAAATAATGATTTTACTCAGAGTGGCAGGGATCTGGGGATGGGTGTGATGTGCGCAGGGGGGGCTGGACACAAAGAGCCTTCGGAGAACACGGCACACAGCGCTTAGAGTAATGTGACCTGACAGATATTCAAAAACTTTATGTGAAAAGTGAACTTCAGCTGGCAGACATTTCTCTCATCTCTGTGATTGGTGTTGTGATGCATTTCAATAAGAGCCTAAAGAGAAGATAGAGCTAGAGAAGCATTATAAATCACGTTTTCATATCCTAGCATTAGCAGTAAAGTACATTTCAGCCACAAAGCAGCTATAAAAATCAGCCCAGTCTGTCAGGGATTTGGTGTTTCTGTTAAGGGCACTTGAGGACTGAATAGCTGTCTTCTAATTAGCTGGCTTCTTCCCATTTTTAAAAAAACACTAGACAAGGTCCTCCTGTCCTCATAGCATCTGAATAAAGCTAATGTAACTCATATTTTTTCAAAAGAGCCCTCCAATAATTCACCAGGGAGCACGAGAAGCTGTTGTCTGGTCTCTCCCAGATGGCAGAGACTCCAGGGTGGCACCGCTTGTTGTTTCTGATGAGCTGTGCATATACAAAAGCAAAACATCTGGAGCCGCCATGTGGCCTCTCCATTTGGCCAACCCCATACCTCCCCGAGCCAGATGCACCCAAACAACTGTGAGCTAAACAGCATGAATGATTCATAGAGAAGTGAGAGGCGCAGCTCACACTAGAGACCCGCCAGCCACTTTGATTGGAAATGTGAAAAAAAGCTATGAATATGCACGAAACATTAGGCCTGCTATGGGGGAAATGATTTGTCAAATGGTACATATTTGACAAACATGTTGAAAGCTCCTGGGGTTTGCGGTAATAGTATATAAGAAATTGAATATTCAGTCATGAAAATCTTTAATGTTCAAAGTCATATAGATGATTTGAAAGGAGCTGTGGAAATTAGACTGTAGATTTGTGCAGATGTGCTGCAGATGTGTTAGAAGTAGACCAACAACGTGGAAGAGGAGGACTTGACACAGTTGTCCAAATGAGAGTATTCAAAAGCAGACATTTGTGTTTCATATATTTCTATGATTACATTTTTGTAAGTACCCAGAACAGATAAAGATTTTTTTCAACAAATTAAGTCTAACTAATTTAATGCATTGCTGTGAGGAACAGTTTCAGAATCTCAAGAGGCATATTCACATGAAGCTTGTCACATTCTTCAAAAATTTTGAAGATTATTTCCTGGACTTTTTACCTTTATCAGCCAGGACAGCTGAGAGACAGAAGATAGGTGGAGATGCACTAAACTGCACAAGTACTGGGACTGGAACCTGCAGGACATCAGCACACCTAATGAAATAATGCAGCATGAACAGATATCAGTAGCAGGCTTTTGTCTGTTTTTAAGTATCAATAAAATGTTGGCATCATGTAAGTGATGATTTAGAGAAGAGTTGTTCATGGGGCAGAGGAAGGACAAAACTGGATCTGTTTTTTTAACCTGACTTGCCTGATAGATTTCCAGTGGTCTGGAAAACCTCCTATACAAAGCATTTTGGAGGGGCAAGACTTTAAAGAAAAGTCTCAGAAGGTAATTAGATCGATTCTGTGTGACACAATCATGATAGGCCAAAAAGAGCAGCAAGGCAAAACAAAGTAGCAGACATGTGCAGCTCCAGTACCAACCTGAGCTTTACAGGTTAATGCTACCGTACTGGTTGAACAGCAAAGTTTGCTGGTGGCTAAAATTCATGCCAAAGCCTATAGGGAAGCCTGCAAAAACATCTTCTCTAATAAGAGAAGCTTTGAGTGTGGTTCTGTCCTCATGCTTTAATAAGAAAGTGGTCAAGGTCTGATTAAACTGCCACTTTTCTATTGCTCCATCCAAGCTAATCGCTACCATGGTGGTAGCCATTGTAAATACAGGCTTACAGTACAACTCAACCCTCCCCATAACACTCGCAAACATCTTTTCCATCTTGAAAGCTTTCAGTGTGGCTCTTTGCTCTTGTTTTTACACAGAAATGTTGTCCAGTTCTGATAAAACTGCCACCATACTAAAGCTACATCCAAGCTAAATGCTACACAAGAGGTTGCCATTGCTTACAGCTAACAATACAACTTAACCCTGTCCGTAGCTACTGCCTCATTCTCCTAAAATGATGCTCATTGGTTCAAACCATTTCTGGTTTGGCATAAACATTGTGGTCAAAGGAAATATTGGCATTTTGGAAGTCTTTAACAACAGATGTGAAAAATTTCATAATTGTATTAACAATTGGTTAAAATGTAATTAACATAGTTAATATCAGTGTCAATCCTGGTTTTCACAACTGGTGCATCTCTGCCTTGAGGTTTCCCAAATAGACCAAGGCAAGAATTTCAACAACAGCAAATCCAGAATCCTCATACCAAGATAATTTTAATTAATAACTGCTTAATCACATCGTGTTGATAATGGGATCTTCGCTTGTGCCTGAAATGTTGTGCAATGATTATCGTGTCTTTATGGCCTGCCTCTAAACCATATCCTTTACATTCTCTCTTGTGATGCATGTTTTAAAGGAGACAACATACCTCTTAAAATTAAGACACCTGCCATGTGTTTTATCATCTCACAGAACATTTTTATCTGTCACATTTTATTTAACTTCAGATAAAGAAAGGCTGATCTCACAAACTTAGTGTAATCTAGGGTATAAAGTCTAACTGGTGGTAACTATAGCCTTGGCTCATGCTTTATTCTGTTGTAAGAAGCCCTTACTTAAATATGGTTTTACCTACATGCCACTTATAGAGGGAAATGGTATGCTGGCTGACTAGCTGGCTATTTCATTGTGTTGCATGGTGTGCATACAGAAAAAATGTGTAATGGATAGTTTCTGTTCTTCAAAATTTCTTTTTAAGTCTTTTTGCATAAAGGATACATAACATTATGGCATTTTTCAAAATATAGAGTGATAGATGAAGGGTAAGTGTAATGTAGAGACAAGGGTGTAATGATGTGTCAGCAATGAAGAGGTCACCGTCTATAAAGAGATCCATAAACACAGAGTTGTGCTGCAGCAGGTCTGTGGAGGAATGTGTCATTAGAGCTCTGATAGCATGCTACACTCAGCACTGCTGCCATTCACTGTCTAATGAGATGAGCTCTCACTGCTAATTAATCCATCCATAACTCCCAGCACTCCATTCATCATCACTAAAGCTAAGTGAAAGCAGACTCAGATAAGGACAACAAAATGTTTTAGACCTTCTAATGTGTCTGCAGAGACCCTGAGTGTAATTCACATTAGTCACATTGAAATTAGGTTGTTGGCAATTACATTGTTTTGTCACGGTTGAGTCGGTACTTTTTAATGCCGTACAAGCACAGTGTTTTCTGATCTTAAGATAATGAGATTTATGTTCATGGGAATTGTTCAGTTGTTGGGTGGATGTTTGGAAGGTTATGTGGTTGTAGACAGAATTAAATGATTCATTGTGTCATAGCAGAAAAGCACAGAACATCAATGCATATTTTTCTGCATGTTTTGCAAGCTTAGCTAAAATCTTATTTCCTGTTGTATTATCATGTGGAAACTGCTATGAGGTAATCTTTAAGGGAGGATAAAGGCTTGGGCAAGAAAATATTTTATACTTAGGGTGGAAATAAAAGTGGAGCAGATTCGGGAAAGTGGGGCTAAAGCCTTGCACAAACTAAAAGATTTTAAAAATCATAACCAATTTTGTAAATGTGAGAGACCCACATATAATGACAGATTGACCAGTGTTGTGTTGGTGTGCAACTTGATAGCAAACACAGCTCACACTAACAGATTGTTTACCCAATAACCAAAGTCTCCTCTTCTCAAAAAACATGCAAAATGAACAAAAATGCCAAAGTAAATTTGCCAGGCATGTAAGTGCCTTTGTAATTCTGCCACAGTGATGCACCAGAAACATAGAAGAAGACTTTCTTCTGGCTGCCTGTATTGTCGCACTCTGCAGTGGATCTAATAACATGTGGCGTATGCTGTTCTCCATGACCATTTGTTGCTCACGGTGGTAGTTGAGGAGCAGAAGACACAAACACAATCATGTTAGCCATTATTACTGTTGATGGTTGTGCTCATGCATGCAGGTTAAGTGGGCTATGATGTAATCGTTTCAGGAAAGATTAGCCTGGTTGTACGCACAGAGATGTAATGGTTGCTGTATATAGATCTGTTTACTCTGGGACCTGGTTTCAAAAAAGTAGCATTTTAGGGAACCCAAAACGCCGGCTTTGTGTGGATGAAATGCCAATAGGATAAAATACTTTTGCGCATTATCTTAAACTTGTCCCTTTGTGGACGGCCCCTTAAGAAGACAAATGTTGCTAGCCGTAATCTACCTGCTACAGTCACTGCTATAGCAAATTCAGTCCAACTCCCTTCCTTGTAAACTGGATTTTGGTATGTTTTACAGGACCTGTCGTATAAACACTAATATTGTTGCCACAGATCAGCAATTGGGTCCTTTATTTCTGACGTCAATCTTACTTTATGGTTCAAATTTACGAGCGTCACCATCGCTGTGTTTGTTGTACTTCCTCCTTTGGTTAGCTTACTTCCTGAGTGGCTATTGCTACATTCTATGGAGGGCATGCTCAGCTGTCCTCGGTGTTCCTGTCACAAAATTAGATTTCTGATGATAAATATTGAACATGTAATAATATTTTCTATCTTGAGTCCAAGGAGCTTCGACCGTCTTCCAAGAGGGACAGATTACTCTTAACAGTAAAATCTGGATAGATAATCTGAAGAACCATCAGATAATCGGTCTTTTCAAATGTGAAATAATCAAAATATATGGAATTGTTTTATTTCTATCAATTAGAATAAGCCTTTTATTCCCGTATAGTGCTAGCATTGGCCAAAACTTTGTATCTCCAAAATCAACACTTTTTAAGGGAATTTTTGAAAAGCTGTATTTTTGAAAAGATTTAACATGGAAATGTTATAGTCAGCATTTTTTAGACACTTTTTATGGTGTTGAAATTTGTTAAAAGTCACTGGTAAATATAAAGGGTGACCAATTGCACTGATTTATTAAAAAAAAAGAAAAAGAAAAAGAAAAATGGAGATATGAGGTTTCAGCCTGACAGCAGTAATAGAGAGGGTCTCTTCATTGACTCCACCATCTTGGATTTTTGCATCTTGCATGTTTCCATGGTACTATAGGAGGGACTACATAACAGATATCTTACTACTATAATTGGCAGCCTGTCTGTGTTGATTTGCACGCCACACCGTTGCTCCAGTTGTCCTTGATACCTTTCAGAAGACTTCTCAGGTACTCTGTTTCAAAACTGGTGCCACGAAAAAAATCATAAATATGTACAGATTTTCAATAGAATCCAGAACTGTTGTACTTTCAGTTTGCCCTCCTCGACGCCCCCCATTACGTCACTTCCCCTGTATAACACGTGACATGCTGCATTCCATTTACCTCGGATTTGGGACTTGGGATTTTTGAGCCTGGAATGATGTGGCACCTGAGGTGAATGCCTTTCATTATGAGTTTGTAATTAAGGGTACTGGGGGTTTGCTTCAAATTTCAGAGTCAGAATTCTGAGTTCAGGGCGCATTTTTGAAGATGTATCCGACTGGCAGCTCTGAATTTTTGGAGTTCTGAGATAAAATGGAATATTTCTTTATAAATGAGAGAAAGTGACTGAGCTGGAAAACAACTGAACTTTGTTGAAACATGCCCACATGGAAACGTATTTTGCACACCTGGGTGTAGTGATACACCTGCTTCACATTTCCTGATTAGAGTAAACTCTCTTTAAAGCACCTCTCCGTGCTCATATTAAACA
Organism: Cheilinus undulatus; assembly: GCF_018320785.1. Classification (NCBI taxonomy): domain Eukaryota; kingdom Metazoa; phylum Chordata; class Actinopteri; order Labriformes; family Labridae; genus Cheilinus; species Cheilinus undulatus. The sequence goes on along the minus strand of NC_054873.1, from coordinate 22,315,605 downwards.
AGATAACTAAGGAGATGTGTCACAAGTTGGTGTTAGAAATCACAGTTTATTTACTTTTATTTTTCGGTTTTAGTTGGCAGTACTGCATAAATATGTTTGAATATGTGTCTGACTCCATGCAGCCAGTGTGATGCTTTTTTAAAGCTTCACAATAAAATGCAGCTCTAAAACATTATAAATAAGTCAAACTGCACAGCTCTAATGGTCCCTTTCTTATGTTATAGGCCAATCTCTGCAAGTCATTTTACACACTGCACCTTTAATACAACCATGAAGGTAACTCCTGCATCAACATTTACATCCTTATACCCTCCATCTTGCTCCATCTTGAGATCAGCTGTAGTCTTGCACAAACCTCAAGCTACGCATCCTTGCCGTCCAACTGAGATTCAGTTCTAATCCAATCTCTGCCCAGCTTCTATGATGTTTGTCTCTGTGCCTAGGTGAGGTAACATTTGTTTATACTTTAGTTCCTGACCAACTTGCACAATATTGCCTCAAAAAGCGCCAACATTTTCCAAAGTATTTCTTATGTTTTGCTGGTTTGGCTGGGACTGTTGGCTTTCCTTCTCAATAAAACCTTCACAACTTGTATTGCAATGTTTAAACCGTATCAGTAAGCTTCCAAAAAACCTGCAGAAAAATGGGCAAAATGAAGGCAGACCATGGACAGAAGGCAACATCCATATCCTTATGTACAGGTGTTGAGCATTAAGGAGTTTTAACAGGTGAAGCAAAATCAAAGAAATAATGCTTTGTGTACTAAAATGGACAGAAGTTCAGCACCCAAAAATCTAAATCTCTCACAAATACCTTAATACCAGCATATAAGCTTGTTAAGGTGCTGACCTTACACTCATTATAACTGAGATGCAGTTTTTCTGTTTTAATAAGGCAAAACTAAACCCCATGGAAGTCTAGATTTAAAAGGAAAAAAATATAGAGCATCAAACCCCAACTAAGAATAAAGTGAGAGCATAATGATCTGCAGGTAGAAACTTGTGGTTTGTGCTTGCCATATTCTTACATTAAATATAATACTCTTTGGTTCAAGTTATGTAGAGAACCTGAATTTTATTTCTCATGGCTTGTTGATTTAAATACTTTCCTTCTCAGTGAAGTTCACAGATGAACAGCATTGGTGCCCTTGTATGAGAATTAGATTGTGCCCTTCTGCCTGTATTTGATTCTGCTTTATTGCATTGATGGCAGCTTTCAATTTCCCCCTCAGTTCCCTTTGGTTTCAGAACTAAGCTGCGTAAAAAAAGGATTAAGATTATGCTTTGAACGAGTCATCACTTTTAACTACAGATGGAGTTTACAGTTCAAAAGGGATTATGAATATTAAAGAGAGCATTTTTTTCTATTCAAATGATTGGGTTTTGCTCCAGTGCATTACTGAATCACACAGCATACACAAATTCAAAGGATTAAGCAAACATAAATCTTCAAGGTCTCTTATGACTCGGTCTGCATTTGAATTACCTTGGAATAATGTCCAATTAAATAATGCATTGTTTCTGAGACAAACAGGCCTGTCACAGAGGCTGAGTGAAAGCACATCAGGTGGAAGTCCTCAGATAATCGCTTTGCTTTGAACAGCTCAGGAGCTTTCTTTCCTTTGAGTTTGGAGAGACAGCACAACTATTTTTATCTCAAACAGACTTTTCTTTTCTGATCGCTCATTACAGCAGGGACCATTCAGCTTTGATTTAATTTATTGTTAAAGAGAAGTTATTTGTAGAGCTGACTCTGCAGCCTGAGACAAAACATCGGCATGCACAATTCTAGTAAGGTGTACTAAAGTACTGTAGTACAGTGTATTGTATGGTATGGAAACCCTAATAGGACATACATCCAAGCCATATAACTTAGCTTGTTTTTCTGTGATAATGATATTATCATTAAAAAAAAACATTGTCATCATGAGATGATGACACAAATTAAATCTTGAGAAAACAACCCAAACTTACATCTGATCATTGGAGAACTGGATAAATGTTTGTCCTCTTGGGGATTCCTTACTTCTAAACATTGGTGTCCGCTCCAGCCACACAGTCATGGTTTTCCTACCAGATTTAAAGTGAGCCTTTTAGTCAGACATACACTATATTGCCAAAAGTATTCACTCACCCATCTTAATAATTGAAATCGGGTGTGCCAATCACTTTTATGGCCACAGGTATATAAAATCAAGCACCTAGACATGCAGGCTGTTTCTAGAAACATTTGTGAAAGGACGGGTCACTCTCAGGAGCTCAGTGAATTCCAGTGTAGTACTGTGACAGGATGCCACCTGTGCAACAAGTCCAGTGGTGAAATTTCCTCGCTCCTAAATATTCCACAGTCAACTGTCAGTGGTATTATAACAAAGTGGAAGAGATTGGGAACAACAGCAACTCAGCCAGGAAGTGGTAAGCCACGTAAAATGACAGAGTGGGGTCAGCGGATGCTGAGGCGCATAGTGCTCAGAGGTTGCCAACTTTCTGCAGAGTCAATCGTTACAGACCTCCATACTTTATGCGCCTTCAGATTAGATCAAGAACAGTGCATAGAGAGCTTCATGGAATGGGTTTCCATGGCCAAGCAGCTGCATCCAAGCCATACATCACCAAGTGCAATGAAAAGCGTTGGATGCAGTGGTTTAAAGCACGCCGCCACTGGACTCTAGAGCAGTGGAGACACGTTCCCTGGAGTGACAAATTGCGCTTCTCCATCTGGCAATCTGATGGACGAGTTTGGTTTTGGCGGTTGCTAGGAGAACGGTACTTGTCTGCATTGTGCCAAGTGTAAAGTTTGGTGGAGGGGGGTTAATGGTGTGTGGTTGTTTTCAGGAGCTGGGCTTGGCCCCTTTAGTTCCAGTGAAAGGAATTCTGAAGAGATTTTGGACAATTCCATGCTCCCAACTTTGCTGAAAAAGTTTGGGGATGGTCCCTTCCTGTTCCAACATGACTGTGTACCAGTGCAAAAAGCAAGGTCCATAAAGACATGGATGAGAGAGTTTGGTGTGGATGAACTTGACTGGCCTGCACAGAGTTCTGAACTCAACCCAACAGAAGACCTTTGGAATGAATTAGAGCGGAGACTGAGAGCCAGGCCTTCTAGTCCAACATCAGTGTGTGACCTCACAAATGTGTTTCTGGAAGAATGTTCAAAAATTCCCATAAACACACTCCTAAACCTTGTGGAAAGCCTTCCCAGAAGAGGTGAAGCTGTTCTAGCTGCAAAGGGTGGACCGACGTCATATTAAACCCTATGGATTAAGAATGGGATGTCACTTAAGTTCATATGCGAGTCAAGGCAGGTGAGCGAATACTTTTGGCAATATAGTGTAGATGGGATTTCCTCCATGCACCCTGCAATCTTGGATTTTAGCATTATGCTAGAATCTATTAACCTGGCACGCCAGATGGATTGTTTCATACATTGATCTGGTAAACCACTCACAGACAGCGTTTGGGAAAGGGCAGAGCCTTTGAATAAAAACTTGAAGGGTGATTGGATGAAGATTTTTTCTGTCATATTTTTACGGGCCAAGCAGAGCAACAAAACAAGTGACGTAGCCACTACCGAGCTGCGCCCGACCAAAGGCGTAAACTCCATAGAGAACTACATAACTCCCCACGGTGACTGTAGACATGTCAGTATACGACTTTGGTGTTTTTTAAAAAGAAAACAACTCACTGCTGTTCTTTGTTCTTTCTTTTAACGAAGAAATGTTGTCAAGTCCTGATAAAACTGGCACTTTAACAGCATCCACCCTAAGCTCTTCTGCCATTATTGCACCGACCTCTTGTTGCTGCTTGCTTTCGTCACTACTCCTCCATGCCTGAAATACTGCCCCTTGACGCTGATTGGTCCTGTCACTTTCTAACCGGGCCCAAACGGTTTAGACTGGAGCTTTGAGTGATGGATTTGCCAGTGAGAAATATGGAAAAAGCAGATGGATACGGGCGATGGATACGCCCGTATCCATCTACTTTGTAATGTGAAGAATCTGTTAGATATTCCCAAATTTACATAATATACCTTTGGCTGAAGTAGCCAGTGTTGCTCAATAGTCAGGTAACACAGATACTTATCCACAAAAAAATTATGATTTTAGTGTTTAGTAATTCTTTTGGAGCTTAGTCAGTGCCAACTTGGAAGAAAAGTAACAGCAGCCTTGATAAAATTCAGAAAACCACATCTTTTTCAAACAGATATTCAAGATGACATAGCAAACTCCCCCTACTGATATGAAAATGACTAAAACCTCTGAATATTCCAGCAGTGATTAAAAAAATACACTGGTCAAAAATTGGTATCCCACGATGTCTGCTTAAATAGATGTGGGGTTTTGACCTGGGAATATTTTAATGTTCTTGAATCCCTGAAACTTTTTCCATGTGTGAGTCTCAGCTTTAGCGACATGTAACAGAGATAAAGGCTGGCTTTGTGGAATAGAAACCTCATCTCTCAAATCTGTTTGGAAGCAAATGACTAGCCAGGTCGATGACCAGTAAGCACATGAACGGATCAATAACTTCACTCTGAGGGAACAGTCTTCCCTTATAATGACAATGTATTGACTTTTTAATAACTGCTCATGTTTCAGCAGTGCTAATCATTTTGCCTCCCCCTGAAAATGGATCTTTAACTGTGCATGTGTGGTTTAATGTGTGTGATTGAATGGATGGATGGTTTTCTGTCTGCAGTTGTTTATGTGTGAAAGGTCATGCATGCATAAAAGGCTGCATAAAACATTTGTGTGGCATCTGTGTAAGACTGCATGTATAAGTGTGGTTGTGCTCATGTGTGTCAACATGTGTCTGGATCCCATTTAAGGAATTTAGTCCAACGTGAGACAACTAATTGCCCCAGTTTTGCTGTCAAATATCCCACCATCTGCTTCAACTAAAACATGTTTTTACAGAGGGGAAAAAAATCCTGTGCTAAGTTAGAGCCGCCTGATAGGTCGCTGTGACTTTGCAGGTATTATGACCCTTTAACCATCTGCCTGGCTGTTCGTTGGTCCTGAGGTGCAGGTTTTCAGGTACAGTGTCTAACACAAGCCACCCTGCTCTGACAGACTGGCCCTTATGAATAAATGATGCACTGTGTGTGCAACGCTCAGTGACAGAAATAGCCACAACACTGATGTGTTGCTTTCTACATCTCTGTCTTGCTTCAGCAGCTGTAAAGTACTGTCTAAATGTACAGTTAATACAGTTATCTTAATCGTATGTTTCTACCAAGCTGTCTGATTCAGTTCCGTTCAGTATGGCGCGTATTTATTTGTGTTTCGACGGTCAGAAGTCGTTTATCCATTCTGTCCAAAGTTTTTGGCAGCCTTGTGTTACAGTGTATCTGACCCTAAAGAATACAGCCAGACTCTCAAGAATCTCCACCTCCTGTGCAACAGTGTTTATAATAGGTAAACACAAAACGGACCTTGTTTTTTACTCATTTTGTCATAAAACATGACTTAAATCTTGTGGAGTACTGGTTAAATTGAAATGAAAATTCACAAGCAAGTGGTGGGAGTTAATGGGAGGATCCCACCATTTGAAATTGTTCAACAAGACCTCAATAAATTGCCATGAAATCTTGTGCAGGCATTTAGGATGGTGTTTAAGTCCCCTGATGTACAGAAAATCTGTAATTTAGGTTTGTTGTATTACATGCCACTGTGTTGTGAATCACCAGGCCAAATTTTAGTCATGAAAAACATCTCTAAGTATATAAAATTAAAGTCCCTGTAAAGCGACTCCTGTGTGTCAAAACACACTAGATACATTGGAATAAGTCTGCTTTAAACATCTGAAAACACTTGATCTATATGTGACAGAATTTTGGATTTAGATCATTAGAAAGTTTTCCACCTCATTCATAGCAATGTTTGTTGGCAACAGGGCAAATAAAGCACCTCAAGACATGACAGAGCACTATTGGTATTACCTTTCCCGCCTAACATTACAACGATGTAAAATCACAGATCATTATGAAATGTCTTTGTTTTTAAGTTGCTGCTGAAAACACTTTGTTTTCTGATGCTGCTTTTCAAAATAAAAGTCTTCAATGATGACTTTAACATCACAATGCTAACAGACAGGAGCGATTAAACTGTTGATGCCTTGAGAGAGACTGTTGATGCCTTGACTAAATAATTTAGCAGTTAATAAAGCAATACTAATCAGGAATTTTAACATGCTTACACTCACAATTAAAAAGATGAACATGTTACCTGTGTGTTAGCATTAGATTGTTATTATTCAGCTCAAAGCAGCCAGATAAAATTATTACACCAAAACTAAGGTATTTAGCATAGGGACAGCATCTGATACAAATCAGCACCATACAAATAAAGACTAACAGGTATGAGTTTGATTCCTGTTTGAAAGATTTTATTTGCTCTGTAGACACAGTTTGCACACTTCTCTGTAACTTATTTAATTCAGATTTTCAGACAAGCAGTTTGTGTTCAACAGGTGTTATTTAAAAAGTAACATCCATCATCTGGATCTATAACATAAACCATCCATCTAAGCTGTTTTGAAATAATTTTTGAGTTTATCACCATTATCAGATTATTGAGTTATCTGCTGTTGCTGAAACAAATGAGCTGTTCATTAAAAGCTGAGACTTTGTTTTATCATGCCAAATGAAGCCATGCAGAAAAATATCTCTCTGTCTCTCGAAGGAAGAAATGCAAAGCAATATCCCTCTGTTTTTTTCATTTATCATTTTGGTGGTGGAGCATGTGTCCTGAGGCGGTGGTGGCGTATTTGCATGAAAATTCAAACATACATTTTTTGAACGTGATACATTGGTAATGCTGCTCCATTAGCAAGAATTTTGTATATGGTCAGTTTATACAGTAATGCTGGCTCTACTTCTACATATTTTATGTGACAAGCACTTCGCTAAGCAGCTAAATGTTTAAGATGCCTAACTAAATGTTTGAAACCATTCCTGCACGGGATTGAAATAGACGGCCGATTTCACTTGCAAATTTAAAGTGCTTTTTCTAAACCCTCCTTTCTTAATAATGGCAAAAATCCTTCTTTGTATTGGTATAGAAACTGTGCATGGTTTTGCTGTACAGAAAGTGCTATACCTGTATTATCTCCTGGATATAATGTGAGTGACAGATGGATTTGTACATGTAGGTGAAAAGCAAATATAACCCAGAGTGCAGATTTCCTTCCTACTTGTGTCTGCCTCATTGTGGTATTCAGAGAGAGAAGAGGAGCAAGAGGCCCTGTGTTAAGTGTCTTATTAGCAGGAAATGACTGCAGTGTCAGGCGAGCTGAGCTGTCACAGTGCACCCATCATTAGAATAAGCATGAGAAGCTCTTGTCGTGGATGGAATCACATTTTAATCCCCACCACATTATTACTGTGGTGAGGAAGGTCAGCACTCAGGCACATTTAAGCACGAATAAACCCTCTTGAGAGCTTATGATAATGTCTTCCCTCAATGGGAAATATTGGTCATATTTTAGTTTCAAGCTTTTTGTCGAATACGGCACGGCTAATGAAGAGCCTAATGTAATGCAGCTGTGCGGGCCGCCATGGTAACCATGAATAATTCAGCCTACTTGTTCTTTGGTTTTCTGGTCTCAGGAGGGTTCTGCCTATATTGTCCATTATGACAGGCCATTATCCAGCCTTCAGCCTGCTAGCTCTCAGATGGTGCGCAGAGCCCATTTGTTACCCCTCTTGCCCCTGGTAACCTTCAACCAGCTGGAGAGAATGATTGAGACTATACTGTTATATAAACATGAGAGCGAGAGGTGCAAGAGGCAAGAAAACGAAGAGACCCCTCCACACCGGGGAATTCAAGGAGGCCCTTCCATTTCATTACAAGTGCATATTACATCTGCCTGCAGAGCCATCACTTTCTCTTTGAATACAAATTGCAGCAACACGCCACAATGATATATTAACGTGCATTGTGCAGGGCCTGTTTTGGGCATTGGGGAAAGATGTACTCTATTCAGAAGGTCTATTTAACTCAACACCACAGTGTCAGAGTATCTAATACAAGTAATCTTTCAGCAGTAAAAAAGCATGAATCGTTAGAAAAGATACTTAGTATAAAATGAAAGTTTTTCTTAAGTTTTTGCACATTAGAGTTGATATCCTCAAGACTCAAGCTGTGATTGTGTATGTATTTTTTTACACCACCTCAAAGACCATTGCTTAACACAATATAGGCTATTATATCACACTGGTGCAAAATAGACTTGGAAATATCCAGAACAAAAAACATGTTATTCCCTCAATTCTTTTATACCTGCATATTGCTATCACTCAAGGTACACAGTTCTTAATTTATTTATTTTTTTTACTTTAAACTTCCTTTTGCAGTTTCCTAATATTTTTGGTCTTCCAAATTTGTCACAACTGAAACAAAAAGTTTTCTGAGCATTAATCCTTACTTTTACTTGTAAACTGTTGGTTTCTATTCAAAATCTGCCAATAATTTCTTATTTATACCTATAAAAAGTGTCAATGTCCTCATACAAGTACTTGCTGTTAAGCAGTATTGTAGTGTGTTACTGTTGATAAAACGTGCCAAAATGACATAGACAGTAGAGCATTTTTGTTGTAATGGACACTGATGATTGTAATGTACTTTTGTGACCACAAGACAATAGACAACATGTCCACAAATAAGGCTAACAGGCCTAAGTTCTGCAAAATTAAGAGTAATAGGGCAGAGAACCCAACAAGTAATGTCCTCATATGAGGATGCTGGGATGTAGGAAGTTAAATTATGTTATTTTAAAGAGGATATTCACTATTCTAATTTACAAAGTCTCTTTAAAGGTCATAAGAACTATGACATTATATGTTTAAAATGCTTTTTATAGTCATTTTTTTCCTGAGGGATCTGGTGAAAAATGTGCAGAATTGCTGGAAACTCTGGACTAAAGCTAGTTGCATCATGGGCAGTAATGAACAGTAACAGAAGTACAGATAATGACGTTAGTAGTTGTATTACATTTTTAGCTTTGCTGTAGCCTTGCTTTGTGAATCAAATAGCGTTGTCTGCATACAACACATTACAAAGTAATCTGTTAAGCTACTCTGATTACTTATTTGTTGTTATAAGTAAAATAATTCAAGTTATACATCATCTCTAACCCCTGAAGAATCTGCACTGTTTCCATTTTTCTACTAGTCAACATGTAGCTGCGTGCCAGTGGAAAGTAAAGACACCTGTGTCAGTGCGATTAAATTAACTGATTCAGCTAGTGAGATGGGAAAGAGGACGGCATTACACCATTGAATTATCCCCATTATGATGAATTTTTGGATGAAAAGGATAAGAACATCAACATCACAAAATGTATTTCAAAGCGTTGTGTCTTATTGTTTTACATGCAGTACTACGCACAGACTGTGCGTAATACGGCATGCTTCTTTCTTGTTAGTTGACAGATTGAAAGCATATTAAAAAGTTGTTAAGGTTATCACCCCTTTTATTGTGTTATTTGGCTGCAGAGTTACAGATTATGGGCTATAAACTAGGCTGTGTAAGGACAGTAGAGTCAAATCAATCAAAGTCAGATGTACAATATTTAAAACTGACAGGTGTAATAAGTGGTTTTAATTTCTGGTTACGCAAAAATGCTTTCTTTTCACTATATTTTATGTAGTAATGAACAAGTTATCATTAAAAGTAATGTTTCCTAACACTTTTTCAACAGCTTAGCTGTTATATTGATCAAATACTATAGCGTTTAAACAAGCTACACTTTCCCCACAACAAAGCAGAAGAGCAGTGAAGTCCTCCATCAAAGTCCAGAATTAAATTTTTGAGGATGAGTAGAAGACTCCAGTCAATACAGACATTTGTCGCAGACTTGTTACTTCTGCATGTGGGTTGTATCACTGTCTAATCTTTTATCAGGCCTCTGTTGGTGGCGGAGGAACATAGATGAAGTAAACTAACACAATGAACTGAAAAGTAACCATCACTTGTGCAGTCTGTTTGGTGTAAACTGCCCACACTCACTCCAATCCAGCTGTAATTAAAGCCGATGCATCAGAAAAGTTCCTAGTATCTGTTAGACTCACAATATTGTACTGGCTTTCACAGAAACATTTCAGCTTGATAACCTTGATTTACGTCATATATCATATTATTTAGAACAGAAATTGTGGAATATTGCAGCTGAATCTTTACATTGATTGGGTAACATTAATCTATTCACACCTTGGAAAGAAACAGATTCTGCCTGTCTTTTCCTGGCAAAATGCTGAAAACTTTGTGGTTCTAGTTCTTCAAATGTCAGCATTTACAAAATTTAATTATATTTTCTTTTCAAACTTTATTTATCAAGTGATTTATAGAGAATTTCTAAGCTAACAATAGTTGATCAAATAAATAATCCCTAAAATAGAGGTCCTAAAGGACACATGCATCTCTAAAATGCAGTGGTAGGAAATCGAAAGTCATATTAAAAATTAAAATCTAAATGTAAATACCAAAGTGTTAATGTCTGTGAAGGCACTGAAGTATATTGATTTTATTGGTTTCAGGCAGGTTTCTTTTTTTAATCTTGCTGACATTTCGTACATTGTTTACATCAATGATCAAATCACTTCTTATGGATTAAAGTAAAAAAGAAGAAATTCCCCAGTCTGAAAGGGAATTAGTTGTGTGATTCTGGTGTGAGTGCAGTCAGTATTGGAGCGGCCAGGCGAGGAGGTGTGATGCATTTGATCTAGTCATTAAGACGGGCAGGGTGCTCTGCGCCCTGGTACCTCAGCCATTTCAAATCAATGCCTGTGGCGGGTCTTAAATCAATGAGTGTGTTGCATCTCGGAGACTCATCAGCGGGGCAGTCCCCAGAGAGCTTGGGTAGCGAGGAGGAAGGAGAGGCAGATAGACACTGTGAAAGAGGAGGAGGGGTACACTCTTAGCCACTGACCTCGGTAATTACCCCGCACTGCTGCCTGCATCCAAATGTGATCCGATTGAGATAATTGCCTATTGGAAACACCATTGAACCTTACTCCAGTCTCTGCTCGGACAATCCTGAACCTGTGTCATGATGTGGCCGAGCTGCTGCTGTTCTTCCTATAAGGCCTGATATTTAACAGAGGAGTGAATTGAGACTGATGTTTTTGCGCTCGTGATTCTGGCCCAGCCATTGTCCCAAGGGCACAGCAGTGTAATCAGGGCCGTGATAACATCTCTGGAGGAAGGGGGTGAGGAGGAAGCGGGGGCCTGTGGGCTGATCCAGAGGGCAGATATATTTATCTAGGTAATGAGAGCCCAAACACTGTGGCTCTGCGGGGAGGGGCCAGGGACATGGCCTAGCGCACCCAGAGACCCGCCAATGCCATGACGACGCGGTCCCCGTGCTGCTCATTAAACTTCCATCAGCGTGTGGTCACCGTGTTCCTGCCAGGCCTCCAAAGTGCCAGTTATTAATTCATGAAAGCACACCGCACATGTGATTGAGTCTGGTGAGCAGTGAAGCATCGAGCCACGAGAGATGGGGGAAATATTGTCTGTGTCTGAACACCCAACCCTCCAACAAACCCCTCCCACGCTCTCCCTCTGGCTGTGTGCCCTTGAAAAAAAGAGACAGAGACACAGATACACTATGTTGTGAAACATTAATAGCCTCTGCTGCAGTTTGCCTACAGCTGCAAGAAGAGCAACGCAGGTCATGTGAAGGGGGGGGGGTCACTTTATGAATGTATATGCTTCAGGATGTGTATGCATGTTTGGAGTCCATTTGCTTTAGTGTTTTATAAATGTGGAGGAGGCAGCTGGTATTGTTAAGACATTCTGTGTGAATATATTAGCAACAAACTGGAATGTTGTTTTGGGATGGGATGCTTGTATATAAGGCGAGCCAGCCTGCTTTTTATCTCCACTCTACAGACGCGCTTCTCTAAAGCTTGTGTTGGGAGGGCCGCTTTTAAAAAGGAGACAGTAAATTGGCCTGGATATGGATTGTTGCAATTGAATTTAAAACATTAGCTCCAGGATAATAAGGGCTGCTATAGAGAAAATCTAGGAAATGCATTTGGCCGTTAAAGCATGGAGGGATGGGACTAATGGTGTACGGGGGTGGGCTGGGGGTGGAGGCAAAAAAACGATGAAAACCATTTTTAGGATGAATGGGTTATTTCAGGGAGTGAGCGAGAAAGTGAAGGCAGGGGAGAGAGAGAAAGAGAGGAAGCTGAATAGAAAAGAGGGGAGACGAGTGAGACAGCGAGAGAGAGGGGTGCTACATGATTTCAAATTAACCATTATTGTAGGCTGTGACATGTATTATGTCTCCCGAGGCTCCAAATCTTGAGCTCATTTTCACGGAGAAGAGGGGAATAAGAGTCCAATGTCACAGTTTGAGCGTGTACAGCTGGCTTGAGCTCCTCATCTTACGGCCAATTATAACTCTTCTTCTTCCAAATCCTTACCCCAGCTCTCCGAGGCAAATCTCACCATGCATAGCTTATTGTTAGCCTCACTCGATGTCCAATTAACAGAGTGTTCCTCTTACTCTTCCCCCCTCCCTGTCTCCGTCAGTGGAAAATAAGACACTGACCGGTTAAAATGTGCTAAACTGTAGAACGCTGCATCACTGCAATGGTAGGATTAGAGCAGTGGGAATATTTAGACCATTCTATGTCTATACTGGGCAGATACCATTATTACTGTGACAGCAACCACAAGTCTATATTAGGAAATGATTATACACATGGGAAGTTATTAGCTCTGCTCTTGTTCTGTTTGGCCTGTAATTACAATTTACAGATTAGTGTTTGCCTCATCAATGCATCTTAAACTGAAGTGTGTGAATGAAAATTGTAACATAAGCATTGTTGAGTGACAGTATTCTACAGTATAACCCCTTTCACACAAGCATTTTCCCCCTGAAATATTCCTGGTTGGCTGCAGGAATGCAACCAGTCCTTTCTTCACCCCAGATTCATCCTGAATTTTTCCTGCCAGCTCTCCAGTGAAATTTCTGGAAGAAGTCAGTATGGGCTTATGTGCAATCACAGTAATTTACACTATGAAGAATTTTTGCATTAAAATATCTAATCTTTGTGAGGCTGAGGAGGCTGTCATGATGGAAATGCCATGACAGATGCGGCTTGTTCATTGTTGCAATGGAAACGTTTGATGTTATGTGAAAAAGTGCTACATGGTGGTAACTACCACTGGAAGCTGGTCTTCTGTTTCTGTATCTCATTCATACTGTGTGCTGATTATTCTTGATGTACAATGATTATTCTCTGCCATCGTTTTGCAGGTAAATTGCACAAGTTTCCATCACCTGTTAAAGCAGCTTTGTTAGCTTTACCTATAGCAAACATAGCTATGCTAGCTAGGTAGCATTACAACATAACCATATGGAGCTATGTTAGCTTTGGCAACATGAGCTGCAGCAAACGTAGATAAAATTGACATAGCTATGTAGATAGCTTACCGATGTAGCTTACATAGCTGCTTTGTGAGCTTAACTAAAGCTACGTGGCTTTTTTAGCTTCATAGCTACATTAACTATGTTAGCAATGTAGCTACATTATCTACAACTAAATTAGCTTTAGCAACTTAAGCTCTAGCTAATGAAGCTAAAGCTAACTTAGCTACATAGTTAACATGAAAATGTAGCTTACATGTCTGTTGTATGAACTTAGCTTTAGCTACATCAGCTACATAACTAGCTTAAAATTCATAGCTACATTAACTATCTAAGCTATGTAGCTATATTATCTACAGCTAAATTAGTTTTGGCATTTTGAGCTCAGTAAATGTAGCTAAATCTATCTTAGCTACACATATAACGTAGATACGTGCCTTACATAGCTGCTTTGTGAGCTTGTTTTAACTCCATTAGCTATGTAGCTCAGCTAGCTATGTAGCTTTATTATCTATGTCTGTTGTATTAGCTTAGCTTTAGCTACATCAGCTACATAACTAGCTTAAAATTCATAGCTACATTAACTATCTAAGCTATGTAGCTATATTATCTACAGCTAAATTAGTTTTGGCATTTTGAGCTCAGTAAATGTAGCTAAATCCATCTTAGCTACACATATAATGTAGATACGTGCCTTACATAGCTGCTTTGTGAGCTTGTTTTAACTCCATTAGCTATGTAGCTCAGCTAGCTATGTAGCTTTATTATCTATGTCTGTTGTATTAGCTTAGCTTTAGCTACATCAGCTACATAACTAGCTTAAAATTCATAGCTACATTAACTATCTAAGCTATGTAGCTATATTATCTACAGCTAAATTAGTTTTGGCATTTTGAGCTCAGTAAATGTAGCTAAATCCATCTTAGCTACACATATAATGTAGATACGTGCCTTACATAGCTGCTTTGTGAGCTTGTTTTAACTCCATTAGCTATGTAGCTCAGCTAGCTATGTAGCTTTATTATCTATGTACCTTATATAGCTAATAGAGCTACGTCAGCTACACTGGCTATGTTCGAGTATTTTCATGGAAGTTGAGGGGGTTTTCCTGTATACAGGCTGTTTACTCTTTTACTGACGGTATTGAGCCACTAAGTAAGAAATTGGTCTTAGGCTCTTTCCCTGTGCTGCAGCTGTAAAAAAGGATGACATTGAGGTAAAAGTCAAGAAATATTAATACAAGCAAACAAGCTGCATCAGCTGAAAATCTGCTGGGAACTTCATGAAGATAATGAAGCTTCTTCACACTGTTTTCAGCCCAAACAAGTTCTTTTCCACTCTGTTGTTTTTTATATGTATGCATAAGCTCAATAGCATATATAATTGATGCAAAAGTAAAAGGCTGCTGTCAGACTTGTTTACTTCGTCCTCCATCCTTGTTCTTCATTTGTGTCGTAGTCCATCCCACCAGAAATGCAGAGAAATGCAAAGAAATGAAGCAAAGGAGAGAGGGAAGGATGGCATATGTCTTTATAGGGGTGTTGCTGAGCCTTTTGTAGTGTGTTTTCTATGTGATGTCCTGCCTCCAACTCTCCTGCTGTGAGGGACATGTGTGAAAGGGCCATTTTGTTAATGTCAGAGGCAGACTGTCCTAAAATTTTCTAAATAAAAATGCAGGCACGCACATATCAAAGGAGCTTATATCATCCATTTGACATTAATCTAGCTGTTCTCTGTAGCATGCACCTCAAGTTATGTATCAGCTCAAGCTCCTCTTATAATTGGTGTTTTGAGGGACTAAAGATTAGACGGAAAATGAAGCGGACCTTGTCCTTGCTTATGAGAAAGGCCAAAAATTACCCCTGCGTCAGCCAACCTAACATGGTTAGTCATGCAGAAAAGATAAAGTGGCAAATGTTGTGAGAGAGGAAGAGAAAGGGGAGTGTTTTACTACATTATATCACCATGTGTTTACTATGTTGAAATGTGAAAGTCAGGAGTAATAATGTGCTGCCTCCAAGCCCACGAGCGTCTCTGTCACATTTCATCAGTGGGTAATTAATGACACAGGGAGCTGAAAAAGCTCTCTTCATATTAATAGCAGCATTAAAGTGCAGTGTTTATGATATCATTAAGCTAGTATGTGGGGTCATTATCACATAGGTGGAAAATGTAGCACTAAAACAATACAGGGAGATTCAGGTCCAATGTGAAACAAATCATGAATATACAAAGGTGTTTATCAAGCTGACCAGCTATTCTTAGTTGTTATGGCTGAAGTATTAATTAAATCTTTAGGGCCTGGCTTAAGCAAGAACACCGGCTCCACAGGCTTTTCTGTCCACTCTAAACTGTTATCTAATCTGATGCATAGACCAAAATGGCAGCAGTTCACAGCAAAAAATGGAGTGTTGAATTGTCAGTGTAAAACATTTCAGAGTTGATTTAACTCTATTTTGAGTTAAATGGCCTTCAGTGTTGGAGTAAGTTGACACTGTTGATCCAGTCGGTTGAGAGTCAATGATCTGAGCTCCAACCGCTGCCTTCGGGGGGCGGGGGGTCATGCCCTTGGGCAGAGTGTTTAAATGTATTTTTACATGTTTAGATGTGTTTTGATGTTGCTTGTTGTACGTCAATCACGGCTGGGCTTCTTGTTTTTGATGTTAAACACTGCTGCACCATTTCAGGGGTTATCTATAAAAAATAGTTTGCACTGACTTTCTGCTCAAATACCTACAATTTACACCCAAAGTGAAAGGAAATGACAATTTTGTTAAAATAAACTCTAATAATGTGTTAAAAACACCACCACTACGTCCTCATCAAACATAACAACCCAAGTTCTTAAAATTTTCAACCACAGTTTGGACCATAAATGGAACACAACACCTCAAACAAAGATATACAAAAGTGCATAGTTACAAAGAGCATGCATTTATCTGTACTCCCTTTTACCCAGACAGCATGGAATTTTTTGTAAATTCTCTAGAAAGTGCCTTATTATTTTGGGAAAAATACTGTACAGAGCTGTTAAAGCCTGTCTGGGCAGTGTGAGGAGGCTGGTTGAGATGACCCTCTGGTGCTCCTGATGCTGCTGCCTCGTTTGCTGCACGATGGAGTGTGGGCCTTTTTCATCTCCCTCCATTGAGAGACATTTTCCTCTGCCTGTCTTTGTAACTCATCTATCTCCCTTTGCAGGACGATGCAGCAGGCCGTCTTCTCTTGGAGTTGGTTCTTTGGGCTCTTCATCTGCTGCCGGTTTAACATGTCTTTGCTGGAGGCTTCCTCCCTCATTTTCTGCTGCACCATCAGGTTCCTGTCGGCTGGCTTTGAAGGCTGATGTCTGACTCTCTGTAATTCTTCTCTCAGTGGTTCAGTCTGCAGATGGCTTTTCTGGGATGCAATAAGATCTTTTGTGTCTTGCCTCTCTTTTTGCAGGGCCTGGATGGTCTTCTTCTTCTTAGCATGCAGTCTGTATTCCAGCTGGTGGCTACTGCTTGTCTGCAAAGCCTCCATCTCTAAGGTGGATGTAGCGCTTCATCTAGAGCAGTGATTCCCAACATGTGTCTAGACTCTAGACAACAACAACAAAAGTTCCTGTCTCTCATTAGCTTGTCACATGTCTAATACTAGAAGGAAAAACAAAACAAGATAATGAAAAGAATATTTGAACATTTCTAATATCCTTTTAAATGTAACTGAGTTTCAACAATAAAACACTGTTCTGTATATTTTTATTTTTATATAATTACACCCCCCCCACCCCACCAAAAAAATAAAAATAAAAAATCATACTCTTTTGGAAATGATTTGGCGGCCCACTTGCAATACCTCTGCGGCCCACCAGGGGGCCGCGGCCCACAGGTTGGGAATCACCGATCTCGAGGTTATTGTGTTGACAGCTTCTTGAAAACTGTAATACTGAAGGTGTTGCAACATGTTACAGATGTTGTGTTAGCAACTGTGGAGCTTCCAGCATTTTTCTCCTGTATTCAGTTCAGCCCTTTATGTTCAATCTTCAATTTAAAAAGTGCTCTGAGAACGCGTTATATGGCAGTGTTTCCCATACATTCATTTATTTGTGGCGGACCGCCACAAATAGATTCTGGTGCTACCTGTTCACCCTCGATCTGTGAATGTAGTGTGTCGTTAAAATGACTATATCGCAAATTTTCGAGTATAAATTATGTGGAAGTTTTGAGCCGCCAGCGTGCATTTTCGTTTCACTTCTTCCATTGTTCCTGAATGCATCTCTCACAGCAGAGAGCTCACTCTCTCTCCTGCGCCGGCGCCCATTCAGAAAAATTCTTTGCACATGCGCATCAGCGGTGAGAAGCAAGGGAGAGGAAGGTAAACACAGCAGCCGCGTGGCTAGTTAGCGGGCAGTTAGCTGACTTTAGAGACAGAAACAGCGCTGGATCTGCAGCGTTGAGCAGTCGTTCAACTTTGAAAAGGAAGAGGTCGAACTCTAGCGGAATTTGTTCAAATATGCCACAAGATGACTCAGAGATAACGGCGGGAGTAACACAACACGTCACTAATGACATGAGCCCAGTGTTGTTGAAAAGCCAGGATTTTAAAAATCTCATAAAGACACTTAACCAGAATACGAGATTTGCCTGGGTGCAAACATTTTGCTGAAAACTCCCTGCCAGAGTCCTACATGTCAGAGAGAAGACGTCCAGCAGCGGAAAAATGTGATCCACTTCTCCACAACAACGGAGACTTATCTCAGTCTTACAGTTCAAAACACCGACAACGAGAAGTTAAAATGTTCCTGCCTCCAGACAAGCTTTTCCCCCATGATCACACAGGAGAGCTTCATGAATAAGGTCTGAAGATGCTCTCATCTCATGAACTTGTCAGAAACTGCTCCAGCGTTCATCAGCACAGATAGCGGACTAATATAATCACAGGTGTGCCTGAATGGAGGACTAGACTGCAGGGTTTTGGTCTTCATGCAGAATTGGTGAGTTTTGCTTCACCCTTAATGAGGAAAATAATAATTTTATAATCATCAATAGTAAACATAACACAGAAAACATTTCAGGACTTTCCATACACTGTAAAAGACAAAGTATTTCATGGTTTATGTATTTTTGATTTAGTAGTGAAAGATTGAATGAAGTACTTTTCAAAATAAAACGACTAAATTTGACTTTATATTGATTTTTACTTTCTGCATATAATTTTATGAAAATTCAATAGAACAGTTTATTTTTATCACCAAACTAGTGCCATTTGGGGCTGAATTTAATACAGCTGCTGAGAGGCCATTTCAAAATATTGCGATATATATTTTGTATTAGGATATGGGGTTGGAGGTGGGCCACGAAAATTTTTGAAACTTAAAAGTGGGCCCTGAGTTGGAAAAGGTTGGGAACCACTGATCTAGAGGGACTTCCTGTACTTCTCTCTGCAAGGAGTGGGACCTTAACATTTCAGCCTGCAGACAGTCATTTTGAAGAGACATAAGGTCCGAAAGCTATTTATTATTTAAGTATGAACTGATTCCCCCTCTTGTTCTCTGGAGGTTGGACTTGATTGCTTCTTTGGTTCTTTGACCTCCTCTGGGTTGCCATCTTCATCAAACCTTACCTCCTTGTTTGTTTGACGTTCCACACGGGGATCCCATGAGCTTCTGCATCTCCTTCTCAATCTCCTTTTGGCCTCCTCCTGAGCCTACAGTTTTATGGTTGTTCCTGCAGGTGATTCTTAAATGTTTCAAACTGCATGGCAGTGTGGACTTCCTTTCTGGAGGCTTCTTCCTGTAGAGCCTTAATCTCCCACTCTAAGGGTTCTTTTTCCAGCTCTCGGGGTCTTTTCTTGCTGTGAATCAGCTGAAGCTTTGTCCTGTAGCTTTACATTTTGAGCTTCTATGACACTGTGAGCTCTTTTGTTGCAAGGGTTAAAAGCAATGTTTGGCTCAGTAAAGGATGAGTTCAGGTACTTGAGCTTTCAGCATCCTGATCTCCTCCACCTTTGCAATCTGCATTAGTTCATGAATTTGTTTCTTTTACATATCATTTTATAGCATTCATACATATGGAGAGATGGTAACTATCAAGGTCAGACTC
This sequence comes from Cheilinus undulatus, assembly GCF_018320785.1. Taxonomy (NCBI): domain Eukaryota; kingdom Metazoa; phylum Chordata; class Actinopteri; order Labriformes; family Labridae; genus Cheilinus; species Cheilinus undulatus. Next base: position 22,296,146 of record NC_054873.1, on the reverse strand, counting down.
TGTTACCTCTGCATTTTGAATCATCCACACATGTTTACATGTGAACATTGATGAACAGCATTGACTTGACCCCAGCTCTAGCAGCACTTTCTTTCTCGTTTCACCTCCAGAATGAAAGACGAATAGTAACAGCTCACATTTACTGTATCTTGGAGAGAAGCACAGCCAAAGATATACCACCGCCAAATGTGTGCCACCTGTCTGCTCTGTCTGTCTGTCACCAAAGCTGCCGCCCGTGAGGAGCCATTAGCACACTTCTCTGCCACTGTCTCAGCTCTCACTGGCTGGGACAGTTGACATGTGCTGGCTCAGGTAATGTTTCATATCATGAACCTTCCCCTTGAGGTTCTAAAATGTTTTGCAGTGCTGTAAGGTTGTCAAAATGTTCCATACTTTGATGTCTTTTAATGCCACATGTTTAAAATGAAATGTTTGATGGTATCAGAAAGTACCAAAACTTAAAAAGAAATCTGATTTTCAGACATTTTATAAAGTTGCAAAATCTGCTTTTCTTTGCTTACTAGCAGGTGTTGGACAGTGAAGATGATACTATCTTAATTGCATGCAATGATAAAGTTGACCGTATAAATTAGTGTATTCCTGTTTCAGGTGATAAAATGAGTACTGGCTGCCCAGGAGCATGTGGGAGGTTCCATCAAGTGGAGAAAGTTCTTTGGTCTGATGAGATCACACACGGTGCTTTCAGCATCATGCTGAAGGTATGCTTCTCAGCAGCCAGCCCTGGAAAGCTTGTAAAGGCAGAAGGTAAAATGAATACAATAAAATATGGGAAAATCCTGGAGGACAATCTTATTCAATCTAGGGCTTGAGAGAGGGCACAGTGAAGGTGGCAGATGAATGGTTTAAAAGAATCCTGCGTGATCAGACAAGTTTATCTTGTTGGATAGGTTTTCTCTTGTATGTATATTAAACCAAAAAAACTCACTAGATATCTGCATTTTGAGTAAATTTGAGTTTGAATATGTTTGAAATCTGTTTCTTGATGAACCAGATGAAGGCTACGAGCTAAAATGTGTCTGTTTAATAAAGCTGTTCCCCAAACATCTACTCTTTCTAATCTTTCTGTTTCCACATGGTTCAGGTAAAGGTAAACACAGTATGAAAGCACTTTCAGTTTACGTTTCTCAGAGTAAAAGTCCACATGAGCATTTTGGAACTCCCTTCATTTGTACATTATGCTTTTATTTTGAAAAGCTCCCGGCACACTTCCACAAAAACACTGAAGCCAGTCACTTGTAGGGAGTTTTATTGAGGAAAAACTTAGGTGAAATGACAGAGCTTTGCCAGCAGGGAGACAAAACCAACACACAGCAAACTCAGCCTGGCATGAAAGCTAATGACTCAAGTGCAGATATCTAGTGAGTTTTTTGGTTCAATATACATTTGAGAGATACAAATATCTATCTAACAAGATTAACTTGTCTGATCATGCAGGGTTCCTTTTAAAGACAACAAGAATCAAAGCTGAGACCTCAATCCAATTGAGATTTTGTGGCTGGACTTGAAAAGGGCTGTTCATGCCTAATCACCGTGCAACCTGTCAAAGCGCGAGCACTGATAGATAGATAGATAGATAGATAGATAGATAGATAGATAGATAGATAGATAGATAGATAGATAGATAGATAGATAGATAGATAGATAGATTAGATTAGATTAGATTATTGTCATTGCATTGTAAAAACGCAACAAAATTATGTTTGGCAGTTTCTTCTGTAGCAGAAAACACAGTGGTCAAAGCGATGGTTAGCGATGGTCAGCGATGGTCAGCCTCACCTCATCCATCCTGCTGGCGAGGGAGCAAGCATCCGGGAGAAAGATGCTCAGTACAAGTTTGTATGGGGCCGCGCTTAGCCTAGCCGGCAGCCCATGTTGTTTGCCCTGCTTTCGCCTTCTCACGCCATGCCGTGACTGCCTCCTCCCCACTGGCTGTGGGTGTTGTGCTGCTCCACGTTCTCCTCCTGTCAGTCTCCGAGCGCCCTGTTCTCCAGATATTCTCCATCAGGAAAGATGTAAACTCTGTGGGCACACTGTCAGTTCTGGTATAAGTGTAGGGCTTTATTTTGCTGCTAGTAATGGAGTGCCGGGCCGCTGCGTTTGCACGCGCCACCCCATGCTACCTCAGTAGGTAGCATTCAGTCGTCTCCTGTTGATCAGGCAGTTGCTGACAGTTGTTGTTAGCTTTTAAGCTAGCCAGGGTTTGTAGTTGAGACTGAGATCTTCTTTTCACCTGTTTGGGGTTTTTCTTGATGGAAATTGGAAATGGAAAATTTTTTTAAAAATGGAAAAAAGAAGAATGGAATAAAATTGCTGCATACAGATGTGCAAGGCTGATAGTGACCTATCCACACTCAGCTCTTTGATTGCAGCCAAAGCTGCATCTACTGAATATTGACTGAAATGAGTTGAATACTTATGCAGTCACTTATTTAGTATTTCATATTTTTATTTAAATGACTTCACTTTGTAGACATCTTTCACTTTGACATTAAAAGGTTTTTTTATTTTTCAAAAAAGCCAGATTGTATTGACCATGGTTGATTTATAAAATCAATGAGAGGGTATCCCAAGGGGATGAATACTTTTTATAGGCAATGCGTTTCAACTTTCATATTTCCTCTCCAAAGTCTCTTGGTGTCCACAATGCTGAGCATCCTGTAGCAGAAGGATGTCTGTGTTATATGTGCCAGCAATGTGTTAGTAATGTAGCTGAGTAGTCGCAAGGGGCGCTGCTGAGGAACAACTCCCACTGGGAGACAGATGGCAGTGGCCACAGAAGAACGAGGCGTTCGCTGGCTCGGCACATTTACCGTAGGGCCAGATCTCAACACCTCAACCCTTTTCGATTAATCAAGCCTGCCTTGGTTATTTAAGGCCCCAGATTAATCACCCAGGATAACCCAGGTGATAGATTAGGGTTAAAGGAAAGTTTGGGGGTTTGGAAGCAGAAAAGCTTTATTCAGGGGGAAGTTTGGCTCCGGGGCCAGCAGTCATCTGACCAAAGAATTTACGTATTCATCACTCAAACAGATTCTCTCCAGTCGTCATGGGATATTTTGACATGATGAGCCGTGTCAGGTCTGTCTGACCATATAAAGAAGGATCAAGGTCACAGAGCACTGAAGGGGCTCTTAAGTTACCCCTCTTTCCCTGTAAGATGAGCGCCATACTGTAGGTGCTAAAGCAGAGGTGTTAATATGTAGGAGTGCTGTTTTAAATTCATTATGAGGAAATGATGTAAACCTTCCTTAAATGACTTTTTTATTTTCAAATCTGTGGTGGTGTAAGTGTTAATTTATTCGGTGAGAGCCTGAGAGCAGAACTCTTCAGGACTCTTCACTGCTAATTTAACCACCTTATGTGAGAGGATATGCATACATCAACACTCAACACCTCAACACTTGCAAATGGTGGGGACTGGAGGAATGTGTGAGTGTGTACGACTTTGTGTGTGCATGCCCATGTGTTGTGTGTTTCTGCAGCTCAGCAGAACATCGGTATGGAATCCACAAATGAAGCAATAATCAGGAATATCATTCAAATACCCTGAAACTGAATGATGGCTGCTGTTAAGAGTTTACTCCTGTTAATGAAAATGTGCTTCATGCCTGTGTCCATAAGAGGCTCCCTTTCAGCAGCAGGTCTATCAATGTAATCACAACATTTGGTCTGAGTGAATAAAAGCCGTCTTGTTCATAAGCAGTGCAATCCCTCTGCACTGCAATAACAAGTCCTTGGTTTGCTAATGAGCGTCTAAAGTGAGACAGTCTGGCGTGCTGTTAAATGGCAGGCAGAGCTGTGAGGATCTTATTCTAACACTTAAAGCTGACTTGATCTTCTGTCTTTACTCCTGCCAGCTGCTCTTTGCTCCGATAGACACGAGCACATTCCTTGGAAAGAAGATTCCGGTTGAGCCATTTATCTGCCAATCAAAACCGAAGGGGTCAACAACCCCCCTACCCCCAGCGTGCAGATCACATGCCCCCAAAGCCTCGGCTCGTCATGCACGGTGGGTCTGCAGATGAACCCAAGCTCATGTGTGTTGATGTAGGGTCATTTGAGCGTGTCAGCGCACAGCCAGTACAGCACGTCTATAAGGGGCCACGGTTAAGTTTACACTAATTAATGGGCCTGAACTTTTCGAGGCAATGCATAGCTTTCCAGGCAGTAGGACCAAATTCTATATTTAAATTGTGGATGCAGCAGGGTTATTTAGAGCTGGGAACATTACCCAACACATTCTCATTTTGCTGAATCCAAATGAAAAGTGCCACCTGAGTGCACAGATTGGGCGACTTGAGGGACGCCTGTTTCTACCCTTCAGAGAAAGGTTTGCATTATTTGCTAAGAATCAAAACACTGTTATATCAGCAGGGAGCACTTAAAACTACATGGAACTGTCACTGTCATGTTTATTTTGTTATGAACATTGTTATTATTAACATTCAAAAAATAACATTTAAAATATTTAATCATATAGCTGATGTTACTTGCTTTTTGCACTCATATAGGTACTTTTGCCAATATCCATACTTTACATCTTATAAAATCATTATAAAACCTTATTCTATATGTTTATTTAGCTATCAACGTAAGCAAACTCCAAAGTGGGATAGGCTTTTCTTGTCAGCACAGGAAGAGGAGGAACGTCCTGCTTAATGCTTTCAAAGAAGGCTCATGGACTCATGGCATAAGTGTTAACAAATAACCGCTAATAAAGAAATAATCATAGCTGCAAATCATGTGTTTCTGGACAAAGTGGTCCTGACTGAAGTAGCTCAGTCTTTATCAACAAGGAGTTCACCGATATTTTTTTTTCAAGGCCGATACGGATTATCAGAAGTTCATGAGACAGATAACTGATATTTGGAGCTGAAATACATCTATTATGATGTACAGTATGTACTTAATGAGGCAAAAGTAGAATTGCATGATCAAAAAAAATGACAGAAAATCAACAGTGTGGCCCGGGCCTGTTAGCATGAGAATCAACACAAAGCAACACAGTTGAAACAGGAAAATGGGAAGTGATGCTGTGAGCTCACTGTGTCATTTGTACCCAGGATTAAGTGTTGATTGACCAGTTCTCATGTGCCATCTAGCAAGTCATATTGTGTTGTAGACAGGACAATTGGTGACACCATGGAGAATAAAAATAAAGCCAGGGGGGAAGACACACTTTGCAGTGGAACCAAAGTAGTGCACCTTTTGTTTAATCAACTTACAGATTATTGGGGAAATAACATGCCAGTACCAATAACTGGCCAAATGCTAAATACCAGCATCAAAAATGGATCAGTCTGATAATCGGTTGACCCCTAGTATTAACTTTACAAAGCAGATGGATTGACCATATTCAGTGTTCATCATCAGGTGGATCCATCTTGCAAAGCTTTAAGCTGAAACATGTGTTTCCATTCAGAGAGTGATGGGACAGATCAGCTTCATTTGTGAAGAAAGAGGTAATAGCTCCATGCATGGTTTAGATGAAGAGACAGCAAGCCTGTGAACAATGGTGGCCTTTAAGGAGATAAGCATGAATGCAGCTTTAGCACCAGTTTTAGAACCACATTTCTTTATTAAAAGAGTAGAAAAGAACCATACAAAGCTTTTCTTGGTGGAAAAAAAACTTTTTTTCTCTCAACCCAACTGGCCTCAGCAAAAGTTTGTTTAACTAACAGGCTCCACTGATAATTAGGAGCAGTATGTTACTGAGTTGTCAACAGACAGGGGACAGACGCAGAGGATATTTTTTTCTCTCAACCCAACTGGCCTCAGCAAACGTTTATTTACAATACAAGACTCTTAAAATAGGACCAAAGTTGTTTTTTTTTTCTTTTTGAAAGTTTCTGCTATTCCCAAACACCAAATATGTCAGTTTAAAACTGTATGGACTTGGATTGGGACTCTGAGGGTCATTGGTTCAAGTCCTGGCATGGGTCAAAGTCTGGAAATTTGTCTGGTTGTCGGCAAGATGAGAGTTCGCTTCCTGAGCTCCAGCAAGGCACCCTTGATCAAGGCACTAAACGTTCAACTTTGCAGACCCCACAGTCTGCTGACTCCATGTGTAAGTGCATTTCAATAGGACCCTGCTTGTGCATGTGTAGATTTCAGGCCTATCTGTATGACTAACATTATTTTATGGGTTTAGATATACCATTCAATTAGTGTCCGGAAAAAAACTATTTTAATTGCATATTTGTTCAGCTCTGATTTTGCATTTTTTATCCAACATAGGCTTTTTGCTCCTGATTTATTGTCACTGAGAAACAACATAAAACTGTTTGTGAACACATTACGATTTTCCTGTTTAATTAAAGCTACATTTTTAAAAGCACAGTCCAGGCATTGATGTACTCAGTAATGTACATATACAGGGAGTTTATTTAAGTATGAGTTGAAGGGTTCTGTGACATTTCACAATAACAGTCTAAACTGAGCTAACACTTCTGAACAATGTAGCACCTGATTGTTGGCTTATCCTGGGCCTGAGCTCACTGAGGCCTGTCGTCTAGCCATTTACCTGCTCTCCTGTGGCTTTAGTGATGCCCTGCAGCTGGGAATGGAGAAAGGAATTGCCTGCTGAGAGGGGTGGAGTACACAGCAATGTATGGGTGCTGAAATTTGTGCTCCCATAAGACTCCCCCCTTCTCAGCGGGGCCCTGTTGCCACCTCCACCCCCTCCGCTCTCAGCCCTCCGTCTCCCCTCCCTCATGACAGAGGAGCCGCCGGAGCAGCTGGGGTTAGGGATACTTGTCAGCAGGGTGATCGTGTGTCCTCTGAGTCTGTCCCCTGTCTGTCCCATAGCCACGTCGACTGACAGCCAGCATCAGCTGATTATCGCCCTCGGCGCAGTAAAAGAAGCCCACTTTGGCAGTGACAGGCTTATGACTTGCAAGACATGAAGATATTGAGTAACCAGCACTTCATCCAGGGGCTCAGGCGGTGTTATCCTAGCCTTGAGAACACACTACCGGGCAGATAGTCTGACACATTAGCAATCTGTGTAAGGTTAAAGGATCAAATCATAGCCCCGGTCATAAATTGCATCTGTTACCCGTACAAGATGTTTATGTGTTTGGAGGCTGTAATTGAACTTTATGGCTCCTTTGATAAATACAGCAGGCAGGGTGTGATTATAACCATATCTACAAACACATGGCTAATAGATCATTAAACTAAAAGTGTTTACTCATCATTACGCCGGTGCTTTGCTATGTTTGAATAAGTTATATTGCTGACCCAAGCCAAGTGTGGAAATGATAGTATACGAGCATGGCACCCTGAAAAGTTATTTTAATCCCTCCTGACCGGTGGTGCTTGGTGTTTGTGTATTTTGAGAATCTCTGAGAGGTTAACACCCCCTGTGCTCAGAAGCTCAGACAGACTACTGGTGTCTGGTATCAAGCTGAATTAAAGCTATGTCAACACATTCAGTCAGCAGGGCTTACATTACAGCAGCCCCTCATTCGTCTCTTATCTGTGGCACAGACAGAAAGTCAAACACACCCACAAACACACACAAGATAGTCCTCTGTTTTTTATCCTGCTATTTTTATATCTTTGTGTTGAATTTGAAATGAGTTCGGAAATCATTCTTTTGTCTGCCGTGAGGACATGTTTGCCTTGTTTACAATGCGCAAAGATTAGAAAGCACTGAAAGACATTATTTATTGATGGAATCAAATTAAAAGTCTCATACTTGCACCCAAGAGGTTTGGCATGGAATTAAATTATTAAGCAGAAGTTTTTGGGGTTGTTGTGGAGATGTTGTAACTTTTCCTCCCTGACTGAGTGTGTTATTGTGTCCCCTGCCTTGGGCCCTCATCCTGCACAATAACAGTATCTGACTAGCTCTGGTTTACGCTGTTATGTAAAGAGGGATGGCCCAATGGGAGAGGTGCACTGCTGCCTCCTCACCTGAGGAAGCCGTTTGCAAATCAGGCGACGCTGATGTCGTCCTCGGGTTCCCGTTGTTCTCCTGATTGCCTGTGTGTGCGCCTTGTTAGGCCGCTGAAAGCATCTTGTTTAGCCCCAGAGATGGTGGCTTGAAGGTGACATCTGTCTGGGAAAGCTGGAGGGGAGAGAGGAGAGGAGAGAGTGCTGCGCCATGCTGCTATAAATACGCAGCGGCCGTGACAGCTCACAGAGGAAGCAGCTGAGGAGAGGAGCTTTTGCAATGCTGCATACCTCCTAGTGACCCTGTCACTTCCACAGAGGTCTTAATTATTCTGCACTGGCAGCTCCCCTCTGCCAGTGACACACAGGGGCTTGTCAGAGGAGAGGGCCACACTGTTCTCTATAACACACTGCACTCACAGAACATGTAAACAGCAGTTTGGTTCAGTGTGTAAACACCCCACACAAATCTGTCTTTGAGGTCCTTTTTGAATACACTTTTTTGCAGCGTAACGCCATTTATCCTGCAGTTATTTTGTACTAATATCCAAGGCCCAGCATGAGGGGAGATAAAGGGGAGGGCTGTCTGGGGCCCAGCCAAATGGGGACCCATGGATGTCAGCAAAATCATGGTCAATTGTAAAGTTAAGCTGTGATAACCATTTTTCATATTTAACCTGAGTGGTGATCACTCTTACCAAAGCAACAAAAAGAGAAAATTATGAATTTATGATGATGTAGTACAAAACAACCTTTTCAAAATATAAACCCCTTTTCTTAAAACAGAATAACCTTTTTATTTGTAATGTTTACAATGACTAAACCATTTGAAAAGTAATGTCAGACTTCGTAGCTAAGTCATGATGTGCCCAAACCGCAGGATAACAGAGAATAAAGTCGAAGGAAGCAAAACCTAATGGAAAAATAATTGCAAAATACAGGCTAAAATTGGAAAAAATGTTTTAAAAGTGGCACAATGGGCAGAAATAAGTGGTGGAAAGTGGTTAAAGAGTTGCAAAAATGGGTCTAAAAAGAAAATGGGACAAGTGGCAAATATCGGTTGAAAGAGGTAAAAAAAATATTTATTGCTTCAAATGTGAATTGAAAAAGGGGCAAAGATGGATGAAACATTGTGAAAAGTGATTAAAAAAGGGGCAAAAACAGGTCAAAAGAGTAAAAAACGGGTAAAAAAGAGGCAAAAAAGAGTTTAAAATATGTGACAAATATGTGTTTAGGAAAGGGTAAAATGTGTGTAAATTGTGAGAAGTGGTTAAAATGTGGAAAATTGGATTAAACGGGTGATGAAAAGGGTTTAAAAAGTGACATGTGGGTCAGGACAGCAGACAAGAGGTAGAAGGAACTGAAACAACTTTAGGGCAAAATAATTAAATAATCCCAAAATACACAAAACTAGTTAAAAGTGACAAATACTGGTAATAATTGGTGAAAAGTGGTTAATGAGTGGAAAAAATGGATGGTATTTTGTGAAAAGACATTAAAAGTGTCAAAATGGGCTTAAAAATTTGGATAAATACAGCAAATATGAGGTGAGAAAGGGACAAAAATGGGTTAAAAGTCATTCAAATGTGGCAGAATGGGTTAAAAAGTGTGATAAAAGGTTAGAAAGGCAAAAAGTGGGCAGAAAATTATGAGAAGTGGTTAAAAAGCAGCAAAAATTTGTTAAAAGAGGCAAAATTGGGTTTAATGGTGAAACAAATGTGGAAAAAATTGGTAGAATCAGTAAAAAAAAAAAAAGTGGTTAAAAATGGCTTAACAAATACTTTGAACTCCAAAACCCAAGAAAATATGCTTGACATTCTTTTCAGCTCCAAATGAAGTAAACATTGACCAAGACATGAGCACCAAACCTACTGATACAGCACACATGTCATCAATAAAGCGACCCAGACAGTTCTGTGAACAAGCCTGCTAACATCTGACAAAGGTTAGTTGCTCGTTTGACTCATAATTTCTCCATCTTTCCTAAGCGTCAAGGATCCCTGCTTTGGACTTTTTTTTCCCTGCTTTTTTATCGGTTATGAGCCATTGTTTATGCCACGCCTAAGCCTTTCTTTTACAGTGATTTGTGGGCAGAAATGTCCTCACTGTTGGACATGCAGTTTCTAATCTTATACTCAGGGTTGCAGTCCATAAAACAAGTCATATTTTAGCATAGTGTGAATGACCTCTGTTACCCTACGAATGACGCTGGTGGCTTTAACGGCTGCTGCTGGTATGGAGGTACATCTTTATCACCTTTGCAGGCTTAGAGGCAACTTATAAATGGGGCTAGTGTTTCCACACTCAGGTTTCAGTGCGGTCAAGGTCACAGAGTAGTTCCTGTTACACGTGCAAAGCAACGACAAGAACATAAAGTGCACAGAATACGAATGATTTATGCTTGTTTTTTATTTGTAATCTGATTTTAAGCATCCTACACTTTTTTTTCCAAGTTTTTGCCATATTTAGATATCTCTACACATCCCTGTCAGGATAAGTGCCCACTACTCGCCCTGAAATAATTCCTTATGTTGTTCCCGCAGCTATACCCAGCACTCTGCCTGCCCCTGACAATGACTGATATTGTTGTGTTGCCTTTATCTGGGCCCAGTCGTGTGTGCTTCTGCATGAGTGTGTGTGTGTGCGGCATTAACTGGCACCAGTGGATAGATTACCTAATACAGTCCAAGCACGTTATTAGACCCCAGGGCGCTGGCTAAGTCACTCTGAGTTCTGTTTCTGGCCTTTTAATTATTCATCAAGGTATTGCCTGGGATGTAACCTCAATTACTGCAGGCTGCGGGGCCAGGTCACGTGTTGTTAACACTGCGCTGTGATCAGAGCCACCACAGGGAATGTTGCCAACGAGAAGAAGTGCTCTGTGGCTTGGCACTCCACCCACCGCCACTGATTGGCTCACATTTAGCAGGATGCTGGCTGCACAGAGGGCAGGCAGAGGGAGGAGGGGCATTCTTCAGATTCCCCGTAGTCACAACGGGGACAAGAGGATGGTGTAAATACAGTAAATCAAAGCTTGATTGGTGTGATCAGCGTGGTGCGAGCAGCCGCATGTGGCTGGAGGAGAGAGGAGGGGGGAGGAGGAGGAGGGAGGGGAACAGCTGAAGGTTTTAATGAGCCAAGAGGAGGGTGAGATGTGAGCTTTTTCTCTGGGGCCCACCTGTAGTGGGCAGACAGACTATGCACCTGCAGTCCTGGAGCCCTCAGCACTCAGAGCAGAGGGGGAGAGGGGAACTGGCAGCCCAGCAGCACTCGACAGAAGGACACAGCCATGAGAGGCTGGGCTGATTTGAGTGGCTGCAGGGTGCCAAAACTGGGGACTTTTTCTATCAAAAGCTGCCTGTTTTGGTGTTATCACGCTGAAATTAGGGTATTACTTGTTCTTCTCTCTTCGTGCTTAAAACAAACACAGGAAAATAAACTAGATTGAACATATCTGTCTCTCAATTTGCACCTTAATAAGCCATCTGCATTTCCATTAATATCCACAAAGTGGAACAGCCAGCGCTGAATTTCTGCGCTTCTATCAGAATTGAGAGTGATCAGACATCCCATTTCTCGGCTGATTTGTGGCGATCATGTGTGTCTGTCCCTTGTGCCTGCGTCGCTCTGACAACCATGCTATGCATATCCAGGTAGTGATAATGAGAGCTGCTGTCATGGCGATCTATGACTAACAGCAGTTTCATGCTGTGTTAAATAAGGGCTTCTGCCTTGTTCAGAGGCTGCTGCTGCAGGCCACACCTACCTCCACCATCTGATAACAAGGCCTCCAAATGGATATAAAAGATGGTTATCATAAGACCACAAATGTTCAGATATTTTTACTGACAATGTTATTAACACACACCCTCACCATAGCACGAAAGATCCTCCAGCCTTTCATGTTTCATTGCAGTGATCCAAATGCCAATTGTGCTGTTGTGCACTCTGTGAACTGGTTAAATATACATCATACTATATCACTGGCTTCACACCCTTCCTCTGACCTACAGGCGGTGCTGATGTGCAAAAGAAAGCTCTGATGTACCAGGAACAAAAGAGGAGAGGAAGACTGTGAGAATAAAGCAGGTAAGTTTTAATAAAATTGCATTTCAGTCAGGAACAATCTTCTCATACATTTAACCATTCATTGAAAAATGGATATATACTTTCTGCTCAAAAGATGCTCTCTGGGTTAGTCAAGCATCATGCTTTGGCTTTCCAGGGAGTGCATAGCTAGAAACCCCAATATGAAAAGATACGTTTATGACAATAAGTTTTGAATGGCAAAAAATTACTTTCAAAGCAACCAATCCATAGCATGAATCTGAATAACAGAGAGCAACAAACTCTATGCTATAAAGGAGGAGGCTGGGGTGGAGGAGGTGAAGCTCTGCCAGCAGCAGCATTAATGCAAGCAGTGATTAGTGAGAAGTACATCATATTCAAATGATCAATGAATTATCAATAATCTGAAAATCAATTTTTCCACAGTTTAGTGTAAGATATATGGAAGAAATACTGAAATATTTGAAGAACTTTACATAAGCTTACATTTTTGATTGTGAAGCCACATTTAGTTGCAGATTTTTGTGTTATTCAATTCTTTATTGTCATTGTGCAAGAAAAAAGAAACAGCAAAGCATCACCCTGAGCAGCATATTGCAAATAGTCAGCATATTATAGATAAAAAGAAGTAATATTAGGGAACATAGGAAAAACAGCCTTCATGGATTATAAACAGTATTTACAGTGGACAAAAAACATTTTACTTTAATCAAAATAAGACAAAGGTAAAAATGCACTGAAATAGAAACACAATTAAATAACTTGCCCATAATGTTTACGTATACTTTTTTAATAAAATTGTTTTTGGGCTTTTTGCCTTTATTTAAGAGAAAGGACAGGGGATGCACGGTATATGAGGTAGACGGTATAAATGATATATATTTGGCCTACAGTAGAGATTTGGACTCTACCAACCAATTGTGATAAGGCTTGTTATCAGTGTGCTGTCTCTGTCAGCCTGCCTGGGGCTGTAACACAAGCTAAGTGCTGCTTTGGCTGGTTTAAAAGTCTATTTTAACTTATGACTTTCTTTTCAAAGTCCACAGTGAGTCAAAGATCCAGGCTGCGATGTTAAATGAGGTCAGAAAAGCTGCTGTAAACTAGCCGTATTCTCCGGTACAGCAGCCAAAGCTAAGCTAACTCAGTGCTAAACACAATACTTCCGTCAAGCTCTTCAAAATAAAAGTCCGTGGCTGTTATTTTTCTGAAACGCTTTTATTGTGAAAGCCTTCACCCGGAAACATGTTCAAATCATTAACAGCTTAACACACCTGATCAGAGTAGAGATGAAATGCCAAACTTAGAGTGCAGTTAGACAGGAGTAAACCTAGAGAGACTTAAAAAAAGTAAAATATGTTTTCTGTATTGCTATACTCAGAGATAAACTGGGTATGCCATCAAAGGCTTGTTTTAAAGGGAGAAGGGGGTTAATAACACTTGAATTTGGATTAAAAAGCATCATCTCTTTTTAATTTTGTAATACCGTGATATAATACCGTTATCATCAAAGGCAAGAAAAATACCATGATATGATTTTAGGCCATATTGCCCAGGCCTAATAGAGCCTGAAACAGGGTTGAGACAAGACACACTGAAAGAGCCGAGGGGCTGGTCTTCAACCCCAGCTGCACATTTACAAGAGGGCAACCTATCCACAAGGTTATCTTGCACCTGATGTTTATTTATACTTTATACTTATTAATGTTTTTCAAATCAGGGGTCCTTGGAGTCACCAAGAGGTGGGGTGTTGAGGACTCTCAAAGCTTATTTTATCATACTTGATACACACTTAATGAAACCTCTATCTAATCAGCATAAGCAATAAATTACCTTAAACCCTTTTGAATATAATCTGATAAATCATAATGTGATTCAAAAGAAATATATATTAAATTTTATCACAACTTTTCTTTTTTTAGATTTCTGTAAAAGGTTAAATAAACATTTCAGTTCCAGAAAAGGGAATTTTCTGGCTATTGTTGGAGTAACCATGCATTAAGGGGTTACTGTGTGTATTTTCAGATGTTATTTATCACTGTATTTGAAAACCACGTGTTTAAAAAGGCAGCAAACACCGCCATAGCTAACAAGGATGAACCATTTGAGTGACACTGTTATAACTGAAAGTGCAACAACCTCCGCTGCCGTCCACTTTGACTATGAAGGAGTCCAAAAAAGAGTGAATACTTGTAATTTAATTTGTCAATGGCATTTTACTTCTCAGCTTTGTAGTAATTTGGCGAAATGTTTTGGAGACTTAATAAAGGGAAGGAACAGTGTAGTTTATATTATGTTCCACAAAATGTAGGTTGCTCCAAAAACTTCAGGTTCAAATTTCCTTTCCAGTCCAGCTGTCTACCAAATCAGTCTTATTTGGAGAGAATTTAATCCATGCATTGTCTTAATTTCTGTTTATACTACACTTGTCCTATGTTAAAAAGGCTTACCCTTAATAAACTCCTAAAATCTAGCAGCTTAACTATATTGTATACCCTGCAGTACTTCTGCAGTGAATCATTATTTCAACACATCTATCATAAGTGTTTTCTCAACAAATTATGTTTATTATGATGATAAGTGCCAATCAGCATTGTAAACATGCTTTTTGTCTGCAATAGATGAATGCATGGCCTTAGAAAGAAGCAAAAATTTACTTTGAATGCATTCAATTAAAAATCATGTAGTGATATTGCATTTTCTTACTTAATGTAGGATGGAAAAATCAACTATAAATCAGTAGTTATTCTCTGTTTTGAAATTAATCACTCCTACTCACATTAAGTATCAACAACAAGGTCAAATTAGAACAAAACAGGATAATGGATGCAAAACAACAACATGAAGAATGCTAAGATTTGGGCGGGTCACAATACAAGATTTAAGAAATGTTGTGCCTGTTGCTATATTGGGGTCCTTGGCAAAGTTCTGTGGTTTTGACGTATCCAGCTCTAGATTAAACACTTAAGAGCAAATAATCAATAGCTGCAACTCTCAACTCCATCTCAGCATATCTGCAGACAAACTGTTTTGTCTGTGCTCCTCTGCTGTGGGCGAATGTATAGTGTTACACCCCGAGGAGACGAGCAGATGTCGCACTGAAGAGCTGCTGGAGCTCCAGGCAGCCTGTCCTCTGAGAGGGAGGCAGCCGACAGGAAGCAGCTCCAGATGGGACATCCTGTGTCATAAATATTGTGTGAATTATACTGGCTGTAATGACACATGCCTGCTTCTGCTATACTTCCAAGCAAGTAACCTTGACCGCAGATTTGCAAGTACAGACATAAATTGTGGTGAGTGATTTAGAGGCATGCAGCGAGAGTATTCAGAGAAACACGCTGGTGATGTGAAGACCTGTGCTGCTGTGAATAACACTTTATTTTTAATTCTTTTTCCTACATAAATGTGAGGTTTACAGCAGTGCAATTAAGTTATTCTAATGGTGCTAGATTAACTTGAGTGTAGAAAACAATAGTGTACATATTAATTTACTACCCACCAGCTTTTCCCCTTTATTAGTTCTTATCTGGAGGTTTAATTATCTCCTCTCCAAAGGTCTTGTTTAGATAATGTACTTGGTGCTAATTAAGCAGCTCACTCTCCCACTTGTAGCTAAGGTCACGATATTGCTTTATTCACGTTGATCCTGCAGCTAAGCCATATAGCTTGGTGCCTTCCATAATGCTTAAAACCAGAGTATGCTGAAGTAAACCTACAAAATGAATTCTGGGGCGAGATATGCAAACGCCGAGCGAGGCCGTGTGAGCTGAGTGGATTATCTATAGCTGCAGTCCTGCTGCTTCTCGGGGATAGCGCCTTTTATTATGGAGTGTTTTATTGCTGCGAGGAGTAAAGCTGACAAGGAAGAGGCAGCTATAAAATGAAGCCTCCCATTCTTGGTCGTCTGCCACCTCCTGTGAAAGCTCTGCAGTGTGTACGTACAAGTGTGTACTGTGGAGATTGATGTGCATTGTGAGCTTGTTTGTTTGTTCAGTTGGTATAAGATGAGCCGCTGAGTTTCTAGAATAAATAAAGTGTCAGTGATTACTCGAGTGTCAGTGTAATCTATGTGGCTGTGATACCTAATCTGTCACGTTCTCGTACTGCAGAGTGCGTACAGCAGTCAATGTGTACAGCAACATCAGGGGAAAGTTTAGGGAGTGATTCATTTTCATGTGCTGCAACATCTGGTTTTAGGCTGACAAAGTTTGGGCTCTAGGGAATAGATTTTTTTGTTGTTGTTCTTGTTAAGTGAGGTTTTATGAGGTGCTTGTCAATAGTAAGTGTATGAGCGTGGCCCCTTTAAGGAGAGACCAGTCAAAGTGCAGGCACATAAGCTAGGCAGTACAAGTGGTACAAGTGAACAATATATGGAGATCATTTTTAAAGCTTTTAAAGCTTTGGCACTTCTACACATATTTTACCTACACTGGCAGATCCGCTTTTTGGGTCTGTGGACTGAAAGAAAAAACAAATACAGCCAAATGAAAAAATCAAGAGGGGTCTAGCTGTAGACCTCCTGCATACCACCACTGTAAGACACCATTTCTGTCAGGAGCAAAGTAAAGTAATTTACCGCTGCAACGTATTTGCTGTTTAAGAAGGAGTTATGTAAACAATGGCTAGCTGTAGCTGTGTTAGCTATGTGTGTTTTTGTGGAGGACATCCTTTTATTCTGAAAGGAAAATGTTTAGTCAGCTTTGTAAATAGTATGGTAAAGCCCAATTATGTTTTGCAGGTGTGTAACCTGACACGCCAGATAGACTGTTTCACATTGCATGGCATTCATCTGTGAAAGCTCTCATAGAAAGCATTTGGGAAGGGCAGGATTTAAAAAAAAAAAAATCTCTACAGGTGATTGGAGGAACAGTCAGTCTGACCAGCCAATTAGAGCGACATGGCAAAATGACATTCTAAGCACATGCTACGCTTGAGCTGATGGGCTACCTCTGCATTAGATTGTTAATGGCGGAGCTTCCCAGTGAATGAAATTGATGCCAAGGCCAGTCAGGAGACATGCAAAAACATAGTTCCTGCCAAGACAAGCTTTGGGTATGGCTCTTCGCTCTTGTTTTGATAAGAAATGTGGTCCAGTTCTGATTAAACTGACGCTTTCCTACAACTACACCCAAGCTAACAGCTACCGTGGCAGCAGTCACTGTATACATTGGCACCCCACCTGTAATGATCGCAGACCCATGTCAAAGCAGACCTAAAGAAGAGTGCCAACATCTTTTCCCTCACGAAAAGCTTTCAGTGTTGCTCTCTGCCCTTGTTTAATAAAGAAATGTTGTCTGGTTTGGGAAGGGTTTTGACAAAACTGCCTGTGTGGCCATGTTTGCACTAATCACTCCACTAGCAGCCATTGTAAATACCCACACACACAGTACAACTCACCCCTGTAACTCTCACAGTCATGCTGAAGATTGTCAGCAGAAGAGCAAAAACATCTTGTACATAATGAAAAGCTTTTAATGTTGTTTTTATTTATTTCATACAGAATCATGGTCCAGTTCTGGTAAAACTGATGCGATGCTAAAACTACCTCCAAGCTAATCACTGCACTGGCGGCAGCCATTGGAAACGGCTTTGAGTACAACTAAACCCCACCCATAGCTACTGCCTCGTTCTCCACAAAGGATGCTGATTGGTCCAACCAGTGTTCTGTTCAGCACAAACACTGTGGATTGGAGCTTTATGAGATGGATTTACCTGTTGACAGAGATGGAGTTTGGCAAACCCATCTGCTCTGCAAGGTTAGCAGTTCAGGTTATGTAGTTTAGTTTTTAAAGGCTTAAAGTTTGTAATAAAAATGATGAGTTTTATTGTCTTCAGGCTATTACTAACCACCCTGCCCTAACCCTAACCCTTACGCTAACCACATGGCTGGAGTGGGACTCATTTTCACCCTTGGACATTCATGGCTCAGACCATTCCACTTTAGTTTTTACCCTTTTACTAAAAAAGATAATACTGGATTAAGCTTATACTTATTTTAATGGAATTTAACTAAGTATAGTTTTTAAATGGCTGAATAAAAGGTTACTTGTAACATTCTAGTATAAATAGTCTATTCATGATACTGGAACCAACTATATCATGTGCACTTGTTCACACACTGTACGACATCAGCACACCTGGACCTTGTGTCACTGACAGCAACACCCGCACAGATACTGTTGCCTAGCACTGCTACTGACACAAAATTTATATTTTGAAAATAATAAATAATACATATTTTGAAGACTTATTTTCTCAATTCAATGAAAGCCAGTTTGCACCATAAAATATTTTTTTTAAAGTACATTTTTATTTCAGAATTTTGACTACCTCATCATTATAGCTTACCATGGCATTCTTATATATTTTTAATCATGCTTAATGCTTAATGACACAACCCGAGGTCCTACTGATATGTTTACTTGATAAAAATGCACTATGTGTCTGCTATTGACAAGAAAAACTGAGATGGAATAGTGATAGAACAGCAAACATTCTGTGCTGTTAGCCAGACAATCCTTAAACATTTGCAAAATTTAAGCTGAGTCATACATTATAGACTCCAGCAGCTGATCAGAGAAACTCGTGCTGTAGCAGTGGACCAGGCTAAACAAAGTGACCTCATGATGGAAAAGTGCTTACTTTCAATAATGTACACTTATGCTTTTTGGTTAAATTTTCATAAATTAAGCTATTGTATGTTACAAATGACCCCGTGTGCACTGACACATAGCCTAGCTTCTGTGTGTGCACTTCGGCTGATCTCCCCTTAAAGGGGCCTGAATGTACAGCATCTTTTGTAGCCACTTTTCATCGCCAAGTATCTCATACAGCCTCACTTCCAAACAGTGCCTTTAAATTAAGTGTTCCAAATAGTTTTCCAGACCCCGCTATGACCTGATGATTCAATTATAAAAGAGTTCTTTGTATCAGGGAAGTGTGTTTGCTTTTCACTTCATATCTCAATTAGTCCAATACATCAGGAAGAGAAGATACTGCTCCCTGGGGGACAGTAGGACACACCCGGGGACATTTTTCAGCAGCCTGCAGACAACCATATCCACATGCTTTGCAGTGGGGAGCAGCAGGGATCAGTGGGAGCACAGCGCTGACAGACTGACCCATACCAAAGCCCTCTGTCATTACAGGGATCAAACCGTTCAAGGCCCCAGACTCTCACTTTTACTCCTCCCTCTGAAAAAATGCTGCACCTCCCCTCCTCACTCACACAACAACAGTGACATGATCAGTTCGTTGGAGCGCTGTACTGACGTAACTTTGGCTTATAGACATTCCTTCACATTGTTCCTGTCTTAAACAAACTGTAAATGAAAAATGTACACACATGTACATCAAACCTGACTCCAGTTTGAGGAAAACCCTCAGTGAGGCCAGCATTTATAATTTTACTCTTGTGAAAATTATGCGGATGCCCTTTTTTTGTTTGAATTACAGTATTAATTTGAAACAACCTGTTTGATTTTTGCTAAGAGTCATCAAGTCCTTTCTTTTATTATGCTCCCAAGAAAGGCTGATTTCAATTAGCTGTATTTCCTTTGGCTGAAACATCCGCTGTCTGCTTTTACTTTGAGCAGCAACAGAAAGAGAGTTGAGCAATGTCCGCTAAGTCCTCCAAATGACTTCAGACTGTAATATCAGTTTCCTAAATGTTATTTTTGACAAATATTTTCAGATGGAAACACAATAGCAGGCTGGATTAAAGCTCCCTTGAGAAGTGTTTAAGATCTTATGTATCATTCCCTCCAGGAAATATACCATACTTCTGTAAATTATGGATTTATTCTTTCAGCACATCATCTTTATCTACTCCACCATTGAACTGTTTGAAATACAGTACATTGCATCACGAATCAGCATGCATGTATTAAACAAGTATTAAATAAGTTGGAGAATAAAATGTGAAACATAAAAATAACGACGATTTATTGCCGTTTCATTTTGAAAAAGTTTTCCGTAAAGACGGGATCATTTCAGGAAAATTTCTGTATAAGCACGGAACTACTGAAAATGACTGAAAACGCTGTAGTGCATATGCCAAGCCTGTACGTGGCGCTGTATTGCTGCCACAGAAATGTACCAAAAGGGAGAAGAAGATCACAGAAAACTGACACAAACTTTCTTCTAGTTGCCCTTCCGGTTGCTCTCTGCACTGGATTTAAGAGAGAACATACGGTGTATGCGTTTCGTGGTGGTGGCAAAGGAGCATTAAATTTTGCTGTAAAAGCCATAACAAGCTCAGTAGCTTCTGCATCACAAACACAACCCTGTAATCAACCATTGTTGCTTTGGCAGGACCTGCGCAGGCCTCTTAAGAGAGCTACGCTATGTATGACGTAAGCGTTTTAAGAAAGATGCGGCCAGCTGTCCACACAGAAACGAAACGGTAGTCATTTAGGGATTTGTGCACTCTGGGACCTGTTTTCAAAAAGTATTGTTTACAGTCACCCAAAACACTAACCTTGCAAAGCAGACCGATATGCCCGTTTCCTTGTTTCTCACTGGCGAATCCATCATGCAAAGCTCCCATCTGAACAGTTTTGGCCCGGTTAGAAAGTGACAGGACCAATCAGCTACGAGGGGCAGTACTTTCAGGCGCACCAGAGTCGTGACGTAAACAAGCAGCAGCAAGAGCTGGTGCAATTATGGAGGAAGAGATTAGCGTGGATGCTGCTAAAGCGCCAGTTTTATCAGAACTTGGCAACATTTTTTCGTTAAAAGAAGAAGAAAGAACGGCAGTGAGTTGTTTTCTTTTCAAAAACAACAAAAGTCGAGTACTTACATGTCTATAGTCGCCATGTTTCACTTTATTCCTCAGTAGAACGGGAGCTTTAGTAAACTGTTCTTTTTTTGTGGAAAAAATGTTGATACTTGTGCAGACATTGGGGTCTAATATGACAAAAATTCTCTTTGTATCTTTTAAAACTGAGCCAGCTTTTTCTTTTGATTTCTTTTTTGTCACAGTTATCAGACTGACATTCTGGCTCCTGTAAGGATTTTTAGCTGGCTGAAACCTTTCTTTATAGCCTACCAAAGCAAACAAGACCATCAGCACAAAGATTTTCTTGTTCTTGTTATCAATGGATGAAACTAAGGCAGCCTGGAAGGCAACAATAACAAAAGTGATTGAAGAAAAAGCATTTCAGTAAGGTCAAGTAAGACACAGGATTTGTAAGGACTGCATTAATCTTTGTATTAACAGTTATTAATTTGCACTTATTGTTGTTATTTATATTTAGCAGAGTGGCTGTCCTGGGACCCCCCTACCCATTCATTAGCCTATGTGGAAAGCATCAACCAGGAACAGCAAATGGGATAACAGTGGCAAAAACATCCAGAAAGTGGCAAAAAAAAAAAAAAAAAAAAAAAAAAACATGGTGAAAAAGGGTTACAAATGGCAGAAATAGCCTTAAAGTGGCAATAAATGGGTATAACAAATATTGAAACAATAAGCATAAAAAGAGTTGGAAGTGGTAATAGTGGTAGAAATAGTCAACTGGGGCAACAATAGGCGGAAAGTGGCAAAAAGGGGTAAAAATAGCAAAGACAGTAAGAATAAGTAGTGGAAAGGGTTTAAAAGAGGCATAAATGATTTAAAAATGGCAAAAATTGGCAGAAATGAGGTAACATGATTTAAAAAGCAGAATGGGTAGAAAGGGCAGAAAAAATAGTGCAAAGTGTTTAAACATGGCAAAACTTAAAAGTGACAGAAATGGGCAGAACATTTGGTCATATGGAATTTAAAAGAGGTGAAAAATGTTATTAAAATGGCAAAATGTGAGGGATAGAAAGTGATGAAAAGGGTTCAAATATGGGGGAAAACAGGTCTAAAATGGTAAAAATGTGCAGGGAAAGTGGCGAAAATTGGTTAGAAAGTGACACAAATAAAGAATTTTGTCATCAGTACCCAATAATAGTTTAGCCCACTTTTAAGCTCCAAAATGAGGTGGCTGTTAGCCAGGATGCTTGCTAGCACCAATGTTACTGAACTAACACACATTGATACCATCGAAAAATCACAACTGGGAAGGGCCCATTCTCTTGAGTTTGTCAGGGGCCCAGCCAATTCTGTGGGCAGGCCGTCAACCCCTACTGTACCCCCTACCTCTACCTTGTTCAAACAAGGCCACCCTTGCTTGGAAGCAAGAAAAATACAGATTTGATTTATATTAACTATTGAACTATTATTGTTGTTGCTAACTAGTAGTACATGCACATGTGGCTCAAAACCTAGACTGCATTTATTTGCATTCAGCCAGCAAGGATAGTCTCTATTAAAAGTGCATGAAGTCTGAATAGCACCAGTCTGACAATGACGAATGCAACCAGAAACTGATGTACCCATCAGATGTTAAGCAGTTGTTAGACCAGTGTGTCTGTTGTAGTAAGTTATATGTGTACATGCTTGTTTGTGTGTTTATGTTTTCTTTCAGTGGGGGAAAGAGGAAGGAGTCTGTTTGCAAGAAAGCGTGTTTTCTCTCCTCTCTGCCTCTCTCATTACTGCTGTTTTGGCAGCTGACGCCCAGTAATGGAGACCTGGCTGTCAGGGAAATTTGTAGCTGTCTGCCGTGGAGCAGCTCTTCATTCCAATCAGCAGCTGTCAGCCCAGCCGAGGCCATTATTAATGACGGCCACTAACTGCCTCACAAATTCTCAGCACTGTTTGAGAGCCAGCGTGAAATAAGGTTACACTCTGCCGGTGGGCTGCTGTGGGTTAAAGCAGAGGGCTCAAATATCAAACAACTAGCTCTCATATTAAAAAAAGAGTAGAAAAAATATGTGGTAAATGTAAACAATAATGAAAAAATTTAAAATAGTTTTGTCTTTGATAAACAGTGCAGTGCATGTGTTTACCATGCTTGCTGAAGAAGCCTGCTGGCTTGATTGACTGATATAACGGCTTCATAAAAACTTCCTTGTATGGTGGAGGTTGCACTAATAGAATTGTGAGGTCATAAATGTAAGCGTGACAGAAAAAGCATGTGTTTGTCAGCTGTTAAACATGGGGAACGGGCACACTCGGGAACAGCTGCCATATAAATCACTCACCTTTGAAATGTTGCGATGAGCTCCCGCCCCTCGCCGTCACTCTACAGATAAACAGGAGAGCGAATCAGGGCAGAGAAGTGGCTGACACTTTCGGACGTGATCTGCCTCCTATTGCCTAAGTGCTTTGCAGAGGAAAATACTTGCAGTCACCTCTTACACTGCGAAAATTCAAGTTCCAACAAGTATAATCTGTGTGTTTTTTTTGTCAAAATATATTACTGACAATACAAGCAGATAAATCCATCTTATTTAAAATATATAAAGAAAAGCAAAGCCTGGATTCCTTGTAGCAAGTTAAGCGATTTCTGACTGATTAAAGTGGCGTGAAATTAATAATTTAGATCAGGCATGTTCGGAGTTTTTCCACAGAGGGCCAAATACAAAATTATGTTGGAGTGATGGAGTTGCGTTCATGTACTTCACCTTTAGGATATTGAAAAGGTATATCAGAAAATTAGAATATAATGAAAAAGTTATTTTTTCCTATAGTTTAATTCAAAAGGTGAAGCTTACTTACTTTCAAGGTAGATCACATACAAATAGGAATGTTTCAAAGGTCTTTTTATTTTAATTTTGATACTCAAGACAGTCTGATTCATTTCTTATGACCACTCTCACGTTAGCTTTAGCTATGTTTGCTAAAGCTCACGTTGCTAAAGCTAACTAAGCTGCGTTGACTTATGTAGTAACAATAATTACATTGCTAGCATAGCAATGTTAGCTTAAGCTAGAGTTGATGAAGCTAAAGCAAGCTGTCTTGTAACTACTTCTATAACTGGTCTATACATAATTTAATCATGGGTTAGACCTTTTTCTCTTTTTTTTTTTTTAATGAAATGTTTCTGAGTCTGAAATGTTAGCATTGTGGTTATTTCATGAATGTAACTGCCAGACTTTGTTTAGGAATAAAGTCTAAAATAATCTAAAACCAGAAATATGTTGTTCGGGCAAATTACAGCACCTCCTTCCTGAGAAAATTGTGTCTCAGGTGAACAGTTAGTGAGAGTAGTCATCATAAATGTACAGTCTGCAGCCAGATCTCCCTCGGTGATTATGACTTACAACTCATGAAAATCAAAATTTCACTCTCTCAAAACATTAGAATACTCTGTAAAAGTCCAATTTCTTGTCAGTTATGAGCCATTATTCTCTCACTCTTGTTCAGTACCAGAGGTGTCAAAAGTATTCACATTCATTGCTCGGGTAGAAGTATAGATACTAGGGTTTAAAAAGACTTCTGTAGAAGTAGAAGTATCAACTCAAAATTTTTACTCAAGTAAAAGTGTAAAAGTACTGGTTTCAAAACTACTTAAAGTATAAAAGTAATGTAAGGGGGGAAAATGCCATTAAGGACAAAAACTTAGGCTGCACCCCAGGGGCCTATAGTGCTCTACCCCACCTGCCCAAAAAACATTTTTCTAAAGGCCATAATAACTATAATGTTGTATTAAAATGTTAATGATGAAAAATTTGGGAGGAAACCTGTTTCAGCCTCATTTATGCCCATTGAAAATGAACGCATTTTAGTACAATGCAAATACATTCAAGAACCATGTATGTGTACTACTGAGCATTAACATGTGTTTCATGGAGCGGAAGATATGATGACTAGTTGCCTTTAAGTATTGGTCTTCATGGCTACCAACCTCCTCGCTGGTGCTTGGTTTGGACATTTCACTCAAGTTCTCTTGAGTCTCTGCCACGGACATCTTAGTACTAGGCTGCATACGTCTGCTGTTTCCTTGCTGGAGTGTGATGTGATTTGTAGATTTTGGGTATTTGTAGATACCCAAAATTCCTACTTAAGTAAGGTAACAAAGTATTTATACTTCGTTACTTGACACCCCTGTCTAGATTATATGGAAGTTTTATTTTCTGAATTAAAGTAAGGGGGGAAATGAACTTTTTCATGAATTTTTTTTTTTTTTTTTTTATGTACTTTGGTTGGCAAGGCTGATAACCAAACATTTTTGTGGTTTTTAGGGAAACCAGACAGAGGGGAGACACTGATGGCTCATCTCCACATTCAGCCACAAGACAAGAGCTAACTGCACAAAGCTGTCAAACTTTATAATGTTCACAAAGATGATTAGCATGGCCTGCTTTGTGAATTGGACCTTGAGGCAGAGCAGATAGTGGAGCATTGGTACTGCTATTTACTGCTGTAAGCCATCAGGGCTTTATAAATCAAGACATCAACATACTTCTGCTTACCGTTTTGATTTTGTCTTGAAAAAAGTACATCAATTAATTCTTGTCAGGATGTTTACAGAATTAGCACCGTAACACCTCCTACTGCCGAAACTATAAAGTGCAATACATTCAAGCACAAGTGCCATGCTTTAAAGCGGGCCATATTTCATTCTGTTTTAGAATTTGCTGGACCATAGGCTGCATTTCCACCCTGGGTCATAGTTAAGACACCTCTGGTTTAGATGTTGTGACAGTGGCGTGTAATAATAATATACTTGCCATGATCTGAGTGTTTTCAGTGCATCCGGTTCATCGCTGCTGCTTCCCTTTAGCGCTCAAGGCAAAACAGCGTGACGTGGCCCCGCCCTGAAAAACACAAAGATTTTACCACAAGCTACCTTGCTATGTGGTTGTGTTGACTCACATGGTTTCCCATCTTATCTTTCATCCGCCAGATTACTTATCCACCCTTTTAGGTTGATGAGTTACACCACAGAGAGATGATTGATGCTCTTGGCTATTATGGGCCTTGTTAAAGAGGGAGAAGATTCCTGCCCTGTGACAGGTAGCAATTAAGCCTTAAAGAGCTGTAACAAAGTCTTGGATTATCCTTGTCAGAGGTTGTCTCAAAGAACAGCATGTCTGCTATGTGCAAGTTGAAGGGTAAGGTGGATGGCATGGAGATAGTTTGATATTTTTCTTTTTTTGGTCTGACCTTTGGTTCACAGGTAACCCTTATCTTAGGAATACGGAATGTGTGCTTGTTTCCTGCTCTCATTTACTCACAGGACGATCTTTCCATCCCTCCCAGTGAGCGCAGGAATGCTCACACCTGTAGCTCTGTGTGTTGTGAGAAGTCAGTGGGGCAAACCCTCTGCTAGCACATGCTGATCACTCCTCAGATAACAAGCTGTTGTTTTGGCAACAGACAGACTATCTGAGCAATGATAGAGCCAAAGGAGGCATGAGGATAATAATAATAAGAATAATAATAGTGGCTGTTATATGAGGTGCTGGCGCCCTGGAGTCCTGCGGCTGTTTGTGGTTCATTAAGACCTGTTCTGCTTTTGCTCTAGAGCTGGACCACATTCCTCTGTGTGTTAACTTGTTTGTTAGCAGCTGTGTTAGTGCAGTGAAGGGTGTGTGAGTCTGATCTGGGATTGAGGAAAGAGCTATATGACACACATTTAACTGCTGAACCACCTGTCAGTCAGCACACAGGTACCTCCCTGCCCTGCAGGCACATCACTGAGGAACTGATGACAATTACAGGATGCTATCGATACTATTTCACCTGGAGGAGGAGCATTCACTTCTTCTGCAGAGTTTGACTGGCAGTGTCAGGTTTATGATTTAAGTCGTGTTGCGTCAGGCTGATCCTCCTCCGTTGAGTCGACTCCTCTTTGGCTGCAGTGACAGGACAAGAAGTGGCTGGCAGAGTAACTCACATCCAGATCTGATAGACAGATGGATCTGTCAAGAAAGTATTGCAAAAGTCTTTAGTTATTAAACTACTCACGATTGCTTAAGAAAGCCCAAGCAGAGCAGTCAAACATAAGGACCCTGAAGGCAAACTCCTCTGCAAGTGAAAAGAACCTTTACTGTATTTTTAGTCTCACAGATCAGTTCATCTGCTAAGTGGATGTTTATTTATTTTCAATTGGTTTAATTAATTGATAACATTAAAAAAATAAAGGCTAGAGGAGTTTTCTTGTTAGGTCTTGCTTTAGGTGTAGCTTTTGCAATGTTGATACCAAGGATGAATGATTAACTACAATTTCATCAAGATATGGAAACTGGCAGTTTACCCATCACAGAGGACACTTAAGGCACAGTTATTTAATTAAAACATACACATTTATTTAAGTGAACCCTGCTTTCAGTTATTCAGTCAGCATGCATCATTTGACCAATTAGATGGAGCCTTGGATGCACGACTAGCAAGCATGCTCCCCGGAGTGTGTGGGTGTAGTTTGGTATTAGGTTTATTCACACCCAGGTTGAGCTGCTGCTACTACTGATAACAGCAACCCAGCAGTATTTGCCCAAACGTCCCATCAAAATGAATGGTGGTGAATGGGAAGGACTGGGTCTTACCTATTTAAAGTTTAAAATACAATAATTATACAGTTTAAAAGTTATTTGGACCCCAAATCCAAAGACAAGTTAGATCAACGTAGAAATAATTACTTTTCTGAACAGGGATTTGCAAAGTTTAAGGTGTATTTATGGTGTATTTGAGCTCAGACTCTTGGGACCGCAAGTGTCAACTGGCATCACTAGTCTGTGTTCATTTACACCATGTTCAGTGAGTTAGATCTTAACTTTTAAATGTGGTTCCTACAGTGCTGGGTTCCTGCTAGGTTCCTATTGTTCCTGTTATTTCCTAATGTGTCTATTTATTTTTTATTAAAAAGGTGTTTTTTCCCCACAGTTTAAATGATTTACCTAGTGTGTAGACAATACAAGTGCATCTCAAAAAATTAGAATATCATGAAAAAGTTCAATATTTTTGTCACTTATTTCAGAAAGTGAAACCCATACCTTATATAGACTCATTACACAGAGTAGGACATAATACCTGTAAACAGGGATCAAAGATGGTGAATCTAAGTCTTCCTTTGCTGATGAGGTGGATTTAATTTACTTTTAATTTAAATTTTTTTAGATAATTAAGTACTGTATATGACAGTATACTATGAGCTTATAAGCAGCAAAACATGAAAACTTCATTTTTTATTAAACGAAGTTAATTCATATAATACTGTGAAAAGAAATATCACTGCTGTTTCCATTTAATGGGTACAGCCTGAGACTCTACTTGTAAGGGGGATGCTAGAAAATTGTTAAAATTATTAAATTATGGCATTTATTTCCTTCTTTCTTTTAAAGATGAAATAAATGTCTTACATGCATAATAGAGTGTCTTTGTCGACAGACTCATAGAATCCTCTCCATTGTAAATAGAAGTGACGCTCTGATCTGTTAAATCCATCAGCCTGTGAGAGTGTAACACCAGACTGTGAGGGGAAATGGTAAACTTCACTTTGCTTTGTGTCAAACAAAACATGATGAAGAGCCATAAAGTCGCAGAGTTTTAAAGGTTCACTTTTCTCACATTGCTCTGCCACAGAGCCGGGCACGTTTGCACAACCACAGGACTGTAACTCATACACGCTCTATAAACTAATCACTTCCTCTCTCCGAGGCCAGACCGTTTCATCTCCGTGCAGATGAAAATTCCGGGCTGGTGAAATTTACACTTACTCATGTATCAGCTTATTCTTGAATACTCTCAGGATATATAAAATCTCAAGTACTTTTTTCATAGGGGAGCTGTTACATTCACAGACTCACTGTTCTGGGAGAACTTTTATGAATCTAGTCTTAGATCCATGAAATAAGATGCATCTGTCTGGGTCAAACTCTAACATGGGTGTCAAAACTGAACGTCTGTTCGGCTGGGAAATTGTTTCAGCTTAAATCTCAGGAGGAAAAGTTACAGTTATAGGGAACTCAGTCAAAAATATACATAATATAAATATGTATGCATAGTACTGTGAAGAACTTTTACGCATGTTTGAGCCAAAAATTAAGGCTGAATGTGGGCATGTAGTGGTGGGTAGGCCCGCCGGAGGGCACCCCCAGGTGGGAAGGAGAATCGACACAACCCTGGTAGTGCTCTTAGTGTCCTTGCATATAACCAGGGGCATGAGAAAATTTGACACTTTTAGGGTGGAGTAAAGGGTGGAGGTGAAGAGTAAGCATGGCCTAGGGCAGTAGCTCTCAACTCATCCAGCCACAGGACCCACTACCACCTCTGTAATGTAGAGCTGCGACCCAAATTTCTGAAAATGTTTAGATTATTTTAATAAAAAATATTGCATTTTGTGTCTTGAAACAAAATATAAGACCAAATAAAGAGTCAGGACAGGACTTAAGGAAGACATGCATGCAAACCTATAAAATGAATGGTTTTTTTTCGAAGGTCCTCAATAAATTTATAAAATACAGTAGGAAAACCATCTTTCTTTAAGATATTTCCATCCAAGATAACAGGATGCTTGAGTCAATATCTCAAGAAAACAGCCAGATTTTACCTTCTGTCCAGCAAAACGAAGTGACATTTGTTTACCCAAGAACCACTGAAAACAGCTCTGTGACCCATTTTTGGGCCCAACCCCCCAGTTGAGAACCACTGGCCTTGAGTACTGTCAGGCTGAGAAGGGTTGTCATGGGCCTTTCCCTAGAGATTCTCTCTCAGATCAGGTAGGTTGACTACCCAATCAAACATAGTAATACCATGGTTAGCAAACCAGTTTCTGGTAGTTTTGGTTTCTCTGTGGGCAGGTGCCAAGTCCTGCTGGAAAAGGAAATCAGAATATCCATAAAGCTTCTCAGTAGATGGAATCATGAATTGTTCTTAAATCTCCTGGTAGACAGCTGACAGCTTTGACACTGGACTTGATGAAGTACAGTGGACCAACATCAGCAGATGACATGCCAGCACAAACCATCACTGACTGTGGAAACTGAAAACGCTGGACTTTAAGCATCTTGGATCTTATTCCTCTGTGATCGTCCTTACAGACTGTGGGACCTTGATTTCTAAATGAAATTCAAAATTTAGTTTAACCTGAAAAAGGAGATTAGACCACTGAGCAATGGTCCAAGTCTTTTGCTCCTTAGTCAAGGTGAGAAGCTTAGGATGTTGTCTGTGGATCAGGATTGGCTCAACACCAGGAACACAACACTTGTAGTCCATTTCCTGGTCACGTGTGTGTGTGGTGGCGCTTGATACAGCAGCTAGATTTACATGGAACACCTGTAATTGGAATAAATGCCTGATCTGAATAAAAATGCTTCATATAAACACTTCATTTGGAATAAAATCCTCCGATTTGGGAAGAAATTTTATTCCAATGGAGCGTAGTAGTTTATGCCAAAATTCGGATTAAGGTTGTAATAGTTTTTCTGCTGGTTTGTTAGTTTAGTTTAGTTTTTATTTTGCAAAGTGCTTCATTTTAGTTTTGTTTTTATTAGTTTAAGTGTAAATGTAATTTTTTTCTGAAATATGGGACACCTGTCAGGGCTGAGACCCAAAAGCATTCTTCACTTTTCATTTTATTTGTTCAATTTTGATGTTTATATGCAACTCAAGACCTAAAATTCTCCGATCCATTCGGGCAATTTTATTCTCTCCAGGCCTGGGTGTTCATGCCAGTCTATTTTTTTTTTCAATTTAGTTTAATTAGAATAAATTCAATCAGATTTTGAAAAAATGCTGATGTAACCGCAGCTACTGACGTAAACCTCAGTCTTTTTCTTGGAAAGCTCCCCTAAGCTCTTGAATGAGAGAATGATGGTGTGGTTCTACAGCTGTATGACTGTGAAATGGCAGCTAATAGCACATCAGGTTAGACTACATCTCCTCCCACAGCAACAACCACCACAGCCATCTGCCTAGATTTATTATAATGGCATTTAAAATTCTGGATTTGCCACAACCATTGAAGAAAAACAAAAAAAAATTGTGATTTTTCAAGCAGACACAAAATTGAAAAAAAATTACAGAGTGAAGAATAAACCAGAGGCATGCAGATATCTTTAAAATTGTTTGTGTTTTTTATTGTTTCGTTAATTAAAATCTGGATCTGGATATCTGCCAATGCTTTGGCTAATAAAGGGTTTAAATAACGCCTTGTGCTAACAAACAGCCAATGAAATGCTGCAACCACCTCAGTTCTGAGCAGTTTATTCCTGTTTAAATCAGCAAACACTTGTTATTTTTAATCTTTAAACGCCAACATTAGAAATGTGCCCAAGAAAAGGGCAAAGCACAAGCTAGTTCTCACACTCATGCTGACACATGTACTTAAATTTCAATTCAAATCCTCCGCGGCCTATTTAGCCTAAATTGGCTAATGGATTTCCGCCAGATCTTAAAATCAGTTGTAAAATTAACAGGAATGTGGAGTGAGGCTAAGATGGCAGCTAATATGTCTCCTATTCCTCGTTAAAAGTGTGGTTGTGATTAACCTTATTATAGCCTGGTAGTTTCATGGATTGTATCACATTATTACACCAGTTTTCAGATGAGCTCCTAAAATGGACTTCTAACATAACATTTCCCATAACATTTGTTCTGCCTGTAGGTCCTCATGGCACTGCCCATGATTAAATACTATGCTGAAAAAAGCCCTGTAAAGTAGCATGCAGAAATAAAGTAGCCTGTTTTTAACAGAGTGTTTATAGGGGATCAGGTGTTGTAAAAAAGTGAGCAAAAAGTGAAATACAACAGGCTGACACTGACGATCCATGAGGAATATCAGCCCATTTAATACATGGTGAGAGAACACTCAAATAATAAAGGAAACCATGGAAATTGACAATTTTGTGGCCAAGCTATTAGTGGCTTTTTGGCTGGCAATGCTAAAGATGGATAGCTTATCTGACTTTAATAGCTGGCACAGCAGCATTAGTGCTGAGCTGGAGCGAGGAGAGGAACAATACGGCACATTAGAGGAGCAGCCAGCACACGCCAGAAACTGCTCCAGACTTCTAATTAGCATTCATTAACAGTAGGAGAAAGAGCGATTATGGTCTTTAAGTAGTGCATTAGCTAATGTTGCTTTTTCTCATGTCAGCACATTTAAATAGGAGGAGTGTGCTGCCACATCAGATCCTAGGCTTTGTGCTGACTGGGAGGGTTTGGTTGATGTTTCGTGATGACCTTAAAATACACTGCTGCTGTTTGTTTACTCTAGTTATTACTGCTAACAAGGCCACAGGCTCAGTCAGACATGTCTGCCTGTCTGCTACTATCACAGCTGCTGCACAGGCCATTTGCATGTTTTTATGCTACGACTGTGCAGACCTGCTCAACAGATACAAAAGAGATGCCATTATCTGCGTGTTCAGAATCCCTGTTCACTTTTAGAATTTAAAGGCGAAAGCAAACATTAAGATTTGTATTCTAAGGGAGAAAAAGTATGTTTTCCTTTTTTTGCCTGAGAAGGTTGAGTTAAATCAGCACTGATGCTTATTTAGATCTACCAAGGGAAAAAGTTAATGAAAGTATAGTTAGCAGGGTTGTTCAGTGCTGTGGTCTCTCAGGTACCATAGCATGGAGCAACCTCTCACATCTAGTCAGAAACCCATTGTGATGAGCCCTGATGGCACAGCTGTTAGCTGCATAGAGGCTACAGTCCTCCAAGCAGGCATGCTGGGTTCAAATCTGGCATTTAGCTACTTTTCTGCATGTTATTTCCCTCTCTCTCATGGTTTCTATCTTTCAAATGCCTTTCTAAATAATGGAAAAGCCCAAACATTGATGCTTAGCACGTTATTGTAGTGGGCTCCAATTACCTAGTATTTGTAACTACCTAGTAAGTGTAATTATCGAGGAATTTCTCAAGAATAAGATGGTATTAACCTAGTAATACACTGTCATTCTACCAGGTAATAACTTGGTAATATTATGGAAGTATTTGCCTAGTAATACTTATTAATTATCAAGTAATTCCTTAATTCTTTGGTAATTAGGTGGTATTTTACCCTAACACCCTTAACCTAATATCTAACCCCCACCCCCTATCACTAACCCCTAACCCTTGTAATATTGTGGCTATTCTCTGTTTACTGGTGAGTATTTTACCCTAACCCCTAACCTAATATGCCTAATCCCATAACCTTCCTATTATTGTTGCAATTCTCTGGTAATTAGATGGTAATTTACCAAGTAATTTCTTAGAAATAAGATGATAATTTTCTTTTTTTGTTTCTTGATCATTCCCAGGTAATTTTAAGAGTTGATTTTAGTTCCTTAAGTTTTATTCTAGCTCCAGTCTGAGTGAAGTGGTCTTCAACGTTGTAGTTATTTTACAATGTTGATCTACAAGTGTGTAATTAGACTGATTTAAGTTCCGCCCAGTGTAATATCAAATCTGGGGGATGTGTGGGTGGAGTTCACCATCATGCTATCAGACAGTGTTTAGCTATGTTTAGCTGTGTTCAATTGTATTTGGATGTTGCCTGTTGTACAGTGATCTTTTCTGGGGTTCTTTTTGCTCTGTTCCCAGTGTATTACTTTTAATTTTTTTTGTTAGACACATTTGCACCATGAGTGAAGTTATCCAATGTGTTAGGGTTCACACCTGTAACTTTAGGTGCTCCTAAAGGATGCATTATGTTTATTTTTCATCAGTGTGAATTTATTTGCAATGAGGTTAACTCTCTGAGGAGACCCACCTTGCCACAGATTTTCAAGAGTTACTGCAGCTCTGTTTTATTGTAAAATGTTTAAGACTTTCAAACGAGTAGTGCAACTTTATGTAGTGTGGGCTAATATAAACACTTTAACCGTGTCAAATATAACCTACTATGAGATGAATTAACACTGTCAATTATTCTGTGTGTTTTATTTTATTGTAGAGTTGTGTCTTTACCTGATCAGTGTGGTTGATCTATTCTTTTGTTGTTTTTGCCAATAAGGAAGGATCAGATTTTACCGTACAACTCCTCAGTAGCTACTCAGTACTTAAAGTAAACTTTAAATGAAACACTTTTTACATGTACTTTGTGGAGCTGTAATTTCTTTATTTCTTCAACCTTGTTGATCACATCATAACCCCTCAGATGAGTTAAAACACTTGAATGGGCCTTAGGAGCAGTCAGACCATTGAAGGAGGTAGAGGCAGGAAGTGGAGCAAACCCAGGAAATGGGCATTTATTTTCAGTTTCCACAGTGCACAGTCATATTAGTGGACTTTTAGACAGCAAACCCCAGATAGACTAACCCTCCATGGAAGAATGAGAGCCCTTATATCACCCTCCCCCTTGGGTGCTACCACATGCAGGGATGCTATTTAAAAATCAAACATCAAACAATATTAATTAAAACCCAGATCCATAAATATATCTAAATACTCAGAAAAATAGTTACATTGAAAACAAGCATTAATTTTAATTTGATTAATGAACCCAAAGTAGCCAGAAAAGATATCAGTACATTTAATTCCCACCCCCTGTACCAATCTGCAGGATTGAACACCCCCCCCCCCCCCAACAAGACTATAAAGCAGTTGTTTGTTTCCCCGGGGGACTCTTTCCTGGGAGTGGAGACAGAGAGGCACAGCTAAGTGATCAGCGCATTCACCATCACCACATTTACCCATATTTTAGTCTTAAAAATTATTTTTCACCCTACATAAATTAACTAAGCCACAGAATCCTCAATCTGAGCTAATAATTTACGTTACATCTCTTTTAGGTGCCACAACAATTGGCAACCAGGACAAACAGCTGATCCATCACCTGCTGGACCTACATGTATAAATACACTCCTATCGGTTGACAAAACCAAATAAAGCTTTAGTCTTTAACCAATCCCTGTCTGATCATTTATCCATTGTTATCTAACTTAAGCTACTTGCAAGCTAAAACGTAGCAATAATGCCGTATCAGTTCTGCAGCTTACTCTGCTATGACAGAGTCTGGCAGGATCTGTTACACACTATAAGGGATGGTGAACACACAGCAATAAAAGCATATTGCAGATCCACTTCTTTGATCCTTCCTGGTGTGGATTGACAGATGCAAACTAATTTGTTTGTTTTCTCCTTAGAATTCATCTTTACTGGTCGATAATTCTTGAACAAACAGAAGGTGCTGTTTGTTTCATAATTTCCTCTTACTTTATAAATGTAAATGAGGCAAAACTCAAACATTATTCAGCTGCCCTCTGTAATTAAAGCTTCATTCATCCACAAAGGGCTTTATGCCACTGCAGGTTTAATACAGAGGCTTCTGCCTTCACTCTGAGTTTACTCATCCAAACCACATTAATTAAATGGATGATTTAATGTGGTAGTTGTGCAATTTGATAGAGACAATATCACAATCCAGCTGTTGATTTTGGCAGCTGTTTGACATTGAGGAAACTGAAAAAAATCGAACCTGTTCTTTAAGGAGCAGCAGGCCCGGGCTCGAGTTAGCGCCCTCAGACAAGAGAGCAAGGAAAGAAAAGGGTAAATGAGGAACTCCAATGTCTAACAATAACATCCTCATAAAAGAAATGTCACTCATGTCTAACACAGGAGCCACTGAGGTAAAAGCAAGCAGGAGTTTGCTTTCTTCCCATTTCTTATTATCTTTATTATTATTACCCCAGCAGGCGGTCAAGGTTCACCAACAGAGCACACTTAGCTGTGTATCCTGCCACACACTAACACACACACACAGCATTCTGTCTTTCTCCTAATGCCAGTCCTGCTCTGTGTGCTCTGCTAATATTGACTCTCCTGACTAACACTGCCTCTATTGAGTCAAACACAGAGCTGTTTGACTAGAATTAGAACATCATTGAGATAACAGCCATAGACCTGTCCAGGCCCGAGCTGTGGTGCTAATGTAAAGCAGAGCAGGACGGACCACAGCTCTGGACGAAGGTTGCAGAGGTGGAGTTCGCAATCTAGTCCCCCCCCCCCGCGCCCCTACACAAATGTTTTCTCACTCTGCCACTTTTATCACCGATTCACAATAACAGCCACTTGTGAAACGTCTTCTTATGAAATCACCCACAGCGGTCTTGTTCTGTGTGAGGAAGGCTGTGTTTATGTGCGTGTGGTTTTTCTGTCATTAGTCTCATTGAGTCCTCCAGGTTGTAAAACGGGCCTGTCACTGGAGCCTTGTGTTGTTTCAAAAGCAAAGTGCCGTCAAACTTGTTGGCAGCAGGAATAACAGCTTGCGTTGTTTGCCAGAGCTCATTTTAACGTGCATGCAGGTATTAATTTCTTATCTTCGGTTACACATTGCAGGATTAGTCACTAATTTTATCGCTCTATATCTCTCTTTCACACAGTTTGTAAACAGGCTGTGTCTTTTAGTATTTCTTGTTGATTAATAGTTTACTTTATTGACCTGTTAAAAGTTAACTTTACAATACACATAAAAAGTTGTAGGCCTATTCTTGAAATGTATGCTACCATCTGCTGGCTTTCCCACCATGCAACATTACATTTTACACATTTTTACAGCTCAGAACCTGGTGGAGATTAGCCTAGCTTACCTTAGCAGTGACTAACTCACTAAAAAGTTATGTTTATGTTTAATGTATGTGGTATTGAATGTGGGAGTAATTCCAAACTCAGAATTAGGTGTACTTACAATACTGTGCTGCTAATGAATCTCTAAGCTAAAGGCTTTGCACTTTTCAGACACTGCCAAGCTGTCTGATTGCAAAGCATACATTCAGTTTATGAAGAATAAAGGCTTCACATTAAAAACTTGATTGCCAAGCGTTTGTTATTAGGCTTCATATTTTTTAAAGACTTGCAGACTGAACATCTCTGACGGCCTCTCTCACAAACGTTTATTTGAGAAAGGGAGTGCTGTAATTTGCTAGTATAACATATTTCCAGTTTTAGATTACCATTAGTTTTAACTAGACTTCATTCATAAACAAAGTCTGGCAGTTATGTTCATTAAATAACCATATTGTAAACATTACAGACTAAGAAACGTTCTATAAATAAAACAAAGATTAAGTTCAGAGGTCTAATCTGTATAGAGCTGTTTTTGAGGTAGATACTAGAACAGCGGCTCACTTTAGCTTCATTAGCTTTAGCTAATGCTAACATAGCTATGCCAGCTATGCAGATAATTAACATTAATACATAAGCAAGTGTAGCTTGATTAGCTTAAGCAATGTGAGCTTTAGCAAACATAGCTAAAGCTAACTTAGCTACATAGATAACATTGCTATGTTGCTTATATAGCTGCTTTGTGAACCTTAACTTGAGCTGTTAGCTGTGTAGCTACATTAGCTATTGAAGGAAATACTTTGTGAACATACACTGATGGTGATTACAAATTACGTAGTTCCTACGTAATTCTAATCCTGTTGTATAAAGTTTGGAAGTGATTTGGATCCTATTCTAGAACCAGAATTCTACATTTTACTTTATTTTTATTATCTCATTGTCTATCAAGTAGCTGCCTCGGTGCTGTGTCAGTTTTCAGAAATCCATGACGGCGGATGAATTTGAAATATGTCAGGAGGAAGTTTTATTCAGTCTGTAATGTAATGAGGGAGGTATTATTCATTTTGAAACAACCAGAGCTGCCTACTTTGTGGGAGGTTATCTCGAAGATTCTTGGGGTCGGCTCAAGCCGTGGATGGGTCTCTTAAAACAGGGACTGTCCCAGGAAATTAAGGACATCTAGTCACCCTATACCAACACTGCTTGTGGTTCACTTAAATAAGCAGCTAACAGCTAAAGATAGGTCATTGACTTCAAAAGTAATAACCATTAACCTGAAGGAGAGACACTAGAACCAACATCCATTGTTATGTGGTACTGTTCTGTTTTTTAGCTATCTTTCTTGTTTGTCATTATGCTAGTTTTATCCCAACATACGCTTGCTATCTCTGCTAAGCTAGCACTAAAGGTGTAACATGTACAGCCAGGGCTTTCACTTGGAAACAAGTAGAATGAGCCAGATAAACACAACAACAACCGCTTTACGGCAGATATGGCACCTCTTCAGTAACAGCTCACTCCAAAAATCAAGTACATAACAAACACAAAACAGTCTGTGTCATTAGCAGTACATGCTAACTTGAGCTGCTAATGATTACACATTGTTGAGTCGTTCTAGTCAGGGCCAGGCAAAGTTTGTGAACCACAGGAAAGGGGGAAAGCTGAATAAAAAGCTGCTGCAGATGGCAGTGCAGCAATCTTTTCTGCTTATGTGGTTTCATTTTATCCCTACAGGCCCTCGTGGTATTTTGAATTGCCCTGGGTTATGTATTCACTCGGTCATGTAAGCTAAATGAACCATCCATAATGTAAATGAGGAAGAAAGAGAGATTGAGAGAGAGACAGGGATGCAAATGCAGTGGAGCCCCTGGTGCTGGGAGGGAAAAGAAAGAGATGTCAGCATTTTCCCACATTTCACTTTCAAATGAGCCACAGCTGACTGGAGAGTCAAACCCGCACACCAAACAGTGCAATTACTTACCAAAGGATTCAACAGTTTGTGGATTTAAAAAGTTAAAGCATCACAAATAAGGTTTATTCTGCAATTTTAAAGCTTACATTTGGACATGTTTCATCCTTGGTTGCATTGGCTTGTATTGAGATGATTCAGTAGTTCTTGCTTCAGAGGTGCTGACTCTCTCTCTCTCTCTCTCTTACAGACAGCAGGAGATTTGCGCCTTTGTTTTCATCATGGTTGAACCTTCATATCCTTTTTCTCTTTAACCGCTTAGCAAACAAAGTCCAAAAAGTGCTGTTTTCCCATTGAGGAGACAAAAAGCACTTTAGTAAATAATCAACAGCTTTCCAGGGACACAGGTTGCATTTTGTGCAAAATAATCACTGTTTGAAATTCTTGCCTGTTTGTTGAAGTCACAACACAAGGTAACTGCACAAGAAAACATGGCTGCTGTCTGCACTCCATCTCAATTCAATCAGTAATTACCCAGCATATTTGCACTTGGCACCGCAAGACATGATGCAAGTTATTTTGTATCCTCGATGAGAAATATTTTCTGGCATATCACAGCTTTCAAAGTGTTCCAGCCAATTTGGTATTAGATAAATATTTGAGCTGGCATGCAATGAAGCGTATGTCAGACAAGCAAAAAGCACTGGCACTATGGATGCATTTAGCCACTCAAAGGGAGGAAAAAAGAGACAAGGGAGAGGCCTTGTCTGTTCTCCATTAGAGTCCACTCAGTTCTTCTACAAACAGACAGGATGCTAGCCAAACAAGCTTATTCAAGGGGGTTCGGTGTGGACCGTGTTAGCTCAGCAAATCCAGCTCCACAAACATGCTTCAAAGAATCCTGCTATCTCCGCACAGCCTTTGATGTGGGTATTGATCATGCTGCGGTCTGTGAGAAAGAGGGAAGCAGTGGAGGTTTTGGTTTTGTGCTCTGGCTCAGATTGAATAGATAATAGCAAAAACATGCTCTCCTATCACGCCGCGCTGTGCTTCAGTTATGACAGCTGCGCACTCTTTTCTGGCTCTGAGGTGGATGTGATTAGGAGTAAAAGACAAGAGAGGAACAAATCAGATCATTTTGCCCTAAGGACAGGTCACAGGGAATTATGGTTACCGCAGTGGAAGAGCCAAATCCAAATAAAGTCAAAACAAGAACTGACAAGGAAGAGCAACACACCTCCAGGTCCCAGAATTCAGTCTGAGATTTGTCCATCCACTTCTGAAAGCTTTCTAATCTCACAAGGTCACCTCTTCAAAAAAACACATTTTTCATACTTCCTGTCACAGCCCCACAGTGGCAGGAAAAGCAAGGCAAACAAAAACAAAGCCAACACTTCCAGAATGACACAGTCACGCTGTATGCTATAGAAAGATAAACAAAGTCTGTTCTTCTTTGTGTGGTAAAACAACCACCCACAGCACTGCTCCTGTCTCACACTGAGGCCATTAGTCACAATGATTTCTCTGCCAGCTGTCCTGGTGTTTGCTTAGGCTAGCCTCGCAGGCAGGTTGAGCCTCATTTGAATTCTCACTCCAGTTTATTAGGCATGCGCTGGATCATTAGCATCCAGTAAGGCAGATGCAGATGTGTTCCTCAGGTAATGTTCAAATGCAAAAATCTGAGCAGTCATTTATCATGCCAATAAACACACCATGTGATTTATTCAAACCCATAGCCACCCAGTGTTTCTGCTTTTCTGCACAACTGTTCTGCTTAACAGCCTTTTTACATGTGCACTCATGAAAATCTCAGACAGTCCTGAAGTTTTCCTGAAGCATAGGGAGACCATCCCTGTTTGCTGAGGGGATCTCGGAAGGACAAGATATTTAAGACATGATGCAAAGTGGAGGATGAGGCAACAGTCTTTGACAGTTTTTCATTTTTGCTTTTTGACAAAGAAAATTTTAAATGAAACTCTTTAATGTCAAAGTGAAAACAGATTTTTAAAAAGTAATGTCAAGTAAACAAAAATTTCAATGTAAAATAATTGATAGCGTAAACATTCACCCACTGTACAGTGGTTTACCTAACTCACCAGAGGTCCAGATAATTGGTGCTAGTAGTCTCAAAATTAGTGAAATGGGGATCACCTGAGTGCAGTGAATGTGTCTTAAGTTACTGTAATATAAAGACATCTGTGTCTGAAAGGTCCAGACACTGGTTAATCAGCATTCCTGGCTACCATTACACCATGAAAAAAAAGAACACTCCAAGCAAGTCAGAGAAAAGGATATTAAAAAGTATAAGTCAGGGGCTGGGTACTTAGTTTCCAAGGCACTGAACATCCCCTAGAGTTCAGTTAAATCCATCACCAAGAAATGAAAGGAATATGGGACACAAGTGAATCTTCCTAGATCAGGCTGTCCTCACGAACTGAGTGAGTGGCAGGAAGGAGAAGAGAGAGAGAGGCCACCAAGACACCTATGAAAAAAATTTCCGCTTGAGTTTCCCAAAAAAAACACATGTGGGAGACTCCATGGTCAAGTGGGAGAAAGTTCTCTAGTCTGAAGAGATCAAAATGATGCGTTTTGGCCATCACACAATACACTATGTTTGATGGACACTGCACATAACCCCACTCACACCATCCCCAATGTGAAGCATGGTGGTAGCATCATGTTGTGAGGATGCTTCTCAGCAGCCAGACGTGGAAGGCTTTTAAAGGTAGAGGGTAAAATAAATGCAACAAAATATAGGAAAATCCTGGAGGACAATCTGTGGCAGAGTTGAAGACCAGACCTCGGTCCAGTAGAAAATTTGTAACTGGACCCCTATGGAACCTGACAGAGCTTGAGCAGTTTTGCCTAGAAGAATGGAGTAAAACCACAGTATGCAGATGTACAGACCTATCAACAGAGACTCAGTGCTGTGACTGCAGCCAAAGGTGTATCTATAAATACTAACATGAAGAGGGTGAATATTTTTTAAATCACTTATTTTACCTTAAATAGTTTGTTTAATTTCCATGACTTTGTAGAAATCTTATCTGCTGTGTTTTCACATTGGCTCACCCAGATGTCACAGTCTAGTAGGAGGATGGCAGGAACAATTCCTAGTAATGTCAGGGTGAGAAATTCCCCTGTTTGCAGTAACATATACAGCTCACCATAAAAATTTCAGGAATTTTCAAATGTTTTGTGCAAGTGTGAAAGTACTCCATGTCAAAAGGCAGATCTCTAATCACATCTGGTTACTGTTGTCCCAGCCTTTACACCTACACCAAGCTGTGTGATAGGTTTTGCAGCTTTATTAGAACAGGTGTAACCATGTCTGATGACTTTAAAATCAGCTCTTTAACCCTTTGTGTGTAACTCCATTTACATAGTACACTGTGGACGGTGCTGGATTAAAGCAGCAGTATTGCTGACTATTTTAAGATAAGTAGCTAATGTGTGCATTCAAAATAGGCCTTTGTGTGGGAGTTTGTGTGTCTGGACCCAACTGAGCTTTATGCAGATAAGAAAAATCAGGACGTGCTATTTCACCCTCTTCCAAATGCCACCTATGATCGTTCGCAGATACGCTGGTTCCAGTGTGAGTAATTTGCATGAAAGCATTGGCAGAAGAAAGGCTTCGTTCTGCAGCAAACAAGGACTCACACATATCCATTTAGCTGCTTATTAAGAGGTGTTTTTAACGCTCATTTATTCTCTGTACTTGCAAGAAATGAAGCTAGAAGATTCATGCAATGTGTGAAAGTTGAGTCAATCTCAGCCACATCCAAATACCATTTAGTCACTATGTATCATCCTGCATTGTGCCATTGTCAGTACAATCATTTCTGGCCTCTCCTCTACTTTCATTTCATCAGCAAACTGCTCCGAGCGCTGCTTAAGTAATCAGCAAACTGCATGCAAAGCCTGCTTTCTCCATCGCGTTAACTAGATCAGATCAAAAACTTGTTAAAAAAAAAAAAAAGTGTCCCATTTTTTTCTGTGAGGGACACATTGTGGTTACAGTGAAAGTGAGTCAACGGAAATCAGTCATGGCAGACTGTCACCACAGAAGGGACCCAGCCAGATAAAAGTGCAGCCAAGCCACATATACTGGGCAAGGAGAATACACTCAACTGACAGCTGCAAGCACTTAGTCTTCTGCCAAGAACAAACAGAGGAAAAAACAGCATTCAGCCCAATTTGGCTAAAATGACCCTAAAACAATGGCTTCCAATATTTTCAGTCAGGAATCAGTCACGTCTTGATTTGCTTTTGTCTGAGGTCAACATTCTCAGTTTATGTGCGGCCACAACAACAATCAATGAGATTATGAGATTAAATGCGAACTAAAAGATCTGACAGCAGTTTGACCAGTCTCATGGGGAAAACAAGTAATCATCTGCATAAAGTGAAAGCAGATAAGTGGCATGTCAGACTAAAATGCCAAGCAGGACGAATAGGCAGCAGATGGGATGAGGTTTCTGGACCACTAACCATGTTCACTCAAGGGTCAGAGCAATTCTTGTCCAACATGCTTAGAAAAACATCTGGAGGAAGAAAAACTCCCAGAAGTGTAAATTTGGGACTCTGACCTATCTGCTCGTCACAGCCGCACCAGCAGGAAAGAGAGCGTGGGAGCTTTTACCTTTCATTAACACTGAGCACAGCGCCTCATGCTTCCACTGTGCCTTTTATTATGCATTAAAGCTGAGGAGCGTGAGGTGAGCAAGCGGTGAAGAGGAGCTCAGAACAAAATAAAAAAAGGCAGATGAGTCCCGAGAGGCTAGGAGATGGGCTGAATGACAATTGACTCGCTGTCAACACTCATCTGCATTCGCATATCTTTTTGGCCCGACACATTGAGCTGGCAGCCAGCCACGGCCTTGACATATGAAGACGTGGTGTACAGACCCACAGTTTTGATTCGAAAAGCTCCACTCTCATGCAGTATTTACTTGTGTTTCCCTCTAATTGACTTTCATTGTCAGGGGTTGTTGTTCTTGCCGCTGAAAGAAGGCAGAAACCCTCGTAATGGGTTCCGGTTTAAAGGACAGCTGTGGTACTTGCTACAACATGCCCTTCAAATCAGCAACCCATTCAGTTGTTATGATACAGCTTTGGAGGCAACTGACACCACCGCCATTCTTTAAATGCTCTGTACGGCCAAGTATAGACAGCAAGTGGATAAAATGACGCTTTCATCACACCTATTTAAACTGATGCCAACCTCTCACAGCCTGAATCAGAACAGCATGTTAATCATGTGAACAGAAACAGGTCATGAGCCTGATGCTCAAGACAAATTTTAAACATGCTTGAACAATATCTAATAGAAATAATGGATCGAATCAACAGATTTAACAATACCATGCAATAAAATTTAGAATGAAAACAATTTCACAAAATATATATATTGTGATGCTTTTTTAACCAGCAGAGGGTGCTATCTGCTTTAGGCTACACTTGGTGGTGTTAGAAGCCAAGAAAGCGACCACAGAATAAAAAAAGGGGGTGGGGCGTCCATCAAGACACCATACATCTCAGAACAGAAATACACGCTAAAACCTTCAAATTAAAATCAGATTAAAACTTCTATTTAGTGTTAAGGTAAGAGTTATGGTAAGGGTTAGGATACCAAAAGTTAAAAACCTGACCTACAAAACCTGATAATAAAACGTTTACGAGTAGACAGCTTACAGGAGAAAAGCTTGTCCTTCATGAA
Organism: Cheilinus undulatus; assembly: GCF_018320785.1. Classification (NCBI taxonomy): domain Eukaryota; kingdom Metazoa; phylum Chordata; class Actinopteri; order Labriformes; family Labridae; genus Cheilinus; species Cheilinus undulatus. The sequence continues at coordinate 22,252,231 of NC_054873.1, read as the reverse complement.
AACATTCTAACACAGAAAACTTGGCTGACGTGGCTCTGTTAGCTACATAAGCTATGTAGATAACATAATTGTAGCTAATATAGCTAAAGCTCTGCTCACAAAGTAGCTATATATCTACGTTATCCAGTTAGCTAGATTAGCCTTAGCTAAATGTGATAAAGCTCACATTGCTAAAGCTAACTTAGCTATAGATAATGTAGCTAAGTAGCTAACATACTGTATCTACAGCTTTTCTACATAGCGAGGTTAGCTTTTGCCATGTTTCCTAAAGCTCACATTGCTGAAGCTAATTAAGCTACATTGGCTAATTTAGTCATGTTAATTATATAACTAGCGTAGCTACTAGCTGTAGCTAGAGCTAACATACCTAAAGCAAGCCTCTTCATTTAAGTACATCTTAAACAGGTTATTTAATCCTGGATTAGACATCTGATCTTTTTCTCTATTTTATTTATGAACTGTGGCATAGTCTGTAATGTTTGCACGATAGTCATTTCATGAATGTAACTGCCAGACTTTGTTCAAGAACAAAGTTGAATTTAAACCAAAAATATGACATTGAAAATACAATGTGGTGGCAAATTATAGCACTTCCTTTCTAAGATATGTACATTGTGTGAGAGTGGCCTTCAGAGATGTACTATCTGCAGCTAGACCCCTCTCAGAGTCAGTTGATTTTCTTTTCTTTTCTTTTATAAAACCAAATCCTAAGGACAAACTGTATTTGTAGTTCTGCACATAGTTTGTCTATGTTGTGTTGCTGTACATTACTTGTCTCTTGTCTCTGAGAAAGCGAACGTCACTCAGACAAGGCTGGTCATTTTATTTTGGTATCGTCACTCTTGGCCATATCATAAGCCTAACTTTGACATTTTTGAAAAGAAAAATGATTAATTACTACAAACTTACTTTAACTCAAGTAATAATCTGACTGTGCAACTTTTACTAGTGTTGGAGTGATGTTTGACCTGACTTTAGGAAGACTCAAGTTATGATGTTGGGAACTTTTTCCACTACTGGTTGGAAATGCATGTTTTCTTATCATTACACATAGAATTCCTAAAACCGAGACTTTGTGTTTTAAGGTAAGCCAGTATGAGATGAGGATAGGTCTGAAAGATTGTAAAAAAATACCTGTCAGGACAGAACTCTTTTCTATAAACTCCTTTGAAAGTTAAAATGTATAACTCTTTGCCTTGGCAGAAGATGTTAGGGTTTTTCTCTGAATGCACATTTAGAAAACAAGGTTAAAAGAAATCTTGATTCGTTTTTAGTATTATCATATTAAAGTAAAAAATTCAGGTATCCTGATAATCCCTCTCTTAAAAAAGATCTGATGTGATCATTGTAAAGCAACTGATCATCAAACATGTAGCCAAATTATCATTAAAGCAAATCTCACTTTGCTCTACAGTGGCCAAAAACATTGGGTCATTTTAAGTTCAAAAACTACCACCAACAAACTATACAGCTATGAAAGCAGTAGATCTAGCATTTAATTTCTTTGATTTTAGGGGAAGATTATTACCCAGGTGAAATAATGGACAGTTCTGTTGTTTAGCTGCTGATTTCTGAATGGGCCTCATCAGCATTATAGATTGATGTGGAAATAATTTCCTCCTGCTGGTGCCAAAAGGCAGCTTAAGACCTCTTTATCAGAGCTATTCAAGCAAAGAGTCAATACAAAACAGCAATTAGGCTTGCTCTTTTAAAATCTAAGATGGTCTAATTGACTGTGTGTGTTCAAGTAGAACATGGTAATTCCCTCTAGCAAGTTTAATAACACTGATAAGCATAATGCATAATTATGAGATTGACACTCTGAAATGCAAAGTGATGTCAGCTTACCAAAGCCTGCTGTCTTTAAGACTGGGGTTTATGCTTAGTACTCGCCTTTGACTGCAGTTTTCATTTATTTTTCCCCGAGTATCTCTTTGAAACTGGTAATGCTGATCAGGGGCTTTCACAGGACTTTGATAATAACATCTTTATAAAGCTCATGTGGAGGACCTGCAGTGAGGAGCCTGGGATAATAGCACACTGCAGCACATCAAACAGAGCATGGTCAAAAAGCAAAGCACTCCATATCTCATAGGAGTGAATTTAATGGCCAATGGTTACTCCTGCCTCTTGACCCTCTCCAAGAGGCTCCATGTTAGTCACTCTCCAGTGCTTTCCAATTGAAACACAGCCAGACTGGTTTAGATTAGATTTCAACTGTCTGCTCAATGCTTGGATGACTGTACCACGAGCTGCGCCTGGTAATTAGACTGCTGATGCTTGGTCCAACTTTAAGAGATTGTTGTGAAAGTAGACAGACATTTTTGAAGTTTTTGCTGCAGTTTTTTGGAGAGGGTTTTCACACCTCTGCCATCTCCGTTGAGTAGTTTAAAACACTATCAGTAATCTGTAATTTACTTTGACAAAGCTATAGCAGGAAAAACACAAATATAGAATGCATCAACTTCATTTCTGTATTTAAGAATATCTTCAGAAAATGTATACTTGAAAAAAAAGTACTAGGATTTTTACACTTCTTTTCCACTCAACATTCAGGTAGTTGGGGGTATTATAGAAGTATGATAGTTTCTTTTTTTTTACCATTTAACTAAAGCATTTATATGACAGAACTGTGGTTATTAATGCAGACTTAAACTAATACAGATACATCTTTATGAACTTCAAACACAAAAAAAGACAATCAGCATGGAGCTTCAACCAGAAAATACTACCTACCAGTTTCAGTAGCAGTATAAAATCAGCAAAGTCGTTTTGTCCAAAGGGGCACCAAAGTTTACAGAGAAGTTCCTGACAGGAGGAACATTTTCATGCCCCCGATTGTCTGAAACAGCCTGTTTCCAGCAGAACTTGTGAAGCGCTGTTTAACATCACTCCCACTCACACATCATTAAGTGGAAAGTGCAGTCAGTTACTGAAACTCGCGTTAAACACATTATGCAGGTGAATTGTGATAAATGACAAGATGACTGTAATTTGCATAGGATTTCTAAAACTTGGAAATTCAAATTTAAAACTCTAGAGTGTTATTGGTGTGCATCCCAATATGTTTTTACTTTTGCCATACATAAATATATATACTTTTTCAAGCTTAAGTTGAAAATCAAGGTCAGTAGAGGGACCATATGGTTCCTTTTCCAATTATAAAAAATAAATAAATCCACAAAGTGTATGCATATTAAGATGCTAATATTAGAAAATAAACATAGAAAGTCTAAATACTATTTACTTGCAGATTAAAGTTATTTAAATGAAAAATATTCATTTTTCAAGACATAGTGAAGTTGCCTTTAGATCTTTACCTCTTGTAGAAGTGAGACATGACTGGCTTCAGAATAATGTATAAGTAATACACAGGATGGTCTTTAATGCATGCTAGCACTCGCTGTATCAACACAACCAATCCAGTCCAGATGAAGGCATCTCAGACCACCTCTGTATGCGGTCTGAGCTACCAGATATCAGATTATTTTCAATCAGCAGAGTCCACACACTTAGGTACATTAAGGAGACGCATGCCTGATGATCGAAGAGGTCTGATGGGGTGGTAGTCAGTGAGAAGGTCAGAAAGATATTGAGGTGCCATAGCATTCAGAGATTTATAGACTAGAAGTAATATTTTGAAATCAATTCTGTACTGAACAGGAAGCCATTGAAGATGTTTAAGTACAGGTGTAATATGTTCTTTTTTCCTTGTCCTCATAAGCACTCTAGCAGCAGTGTTTTGTTTGAGCTGGGGCCTTCCAGTTGACTTTTTAGGAAGTTCAGCAAAAAGGGCGTCACTGTAATCTAACCTGCTGGATATAAATGTATGAACCAGCTTTTGAGAGTCTGTGACATCAGGTACCTTAGTTTAGAAATGTTTCTCAGGTGGTAGAATGCTGTTTTTGCAATAGCTGTTGTGTAATTTTGAATCAAATTCAAATTTGAATCAATGATGACACCTAGGTTTCTGACATGCTCACTGTGCTGTAGAGGGAATGATGACATGGAGATGAACTCTTGCATCTGTTTTTGTGGGCCTACTATTGGTATTTCAGTTTTGTCTTTGTTTAGTTGTAAGAAATGATGGGACATCCATTTGCTTATTTCATCAATGCATCTTAGTAGGTCATGTACAGGACTGTGATCACCAGGAGAAACTGAAACGTACAGCTGAGAATCATCTGCATAGGTATGGTAAGAAATGTTGTGTTCTTGTATGGTAGATCTCAGGGGTATCATGTAGAGACTAAACAGCATTGGTCCAAGAACTGAGCCTTGTGGCACCCCACAATGAATTTTAAAGTTGACAGATGTAAAATTGGCAAGTGATACAGAAAATGTTCTTTCTTTCAGGTATGATGTGAACCACTGAAGGATGGATCTGGATAGGCCAAAGTGATTTTCCAGTCAGTGTAAAAGGATGTTATGATCAACTGTATTGAATGCAGAACTTAAGCCTAGTAGTACTAAGACGGAAAGTTTGTTTGAATCACTGTTGATTTTGAGGTCACTGATTACTTTTTCTAATGCAGTTTCAAGGCTGTGATTGGTTTTGAATCCTGATTGGTACACATCGTATAGATTATGGTAGGTGAGGTAACTGTGTAAATGTTTGAAGACAGTTTTTTATGATGATTTTACTTATGGCAGGAAGGTTGGAGATAGGTCTGTAACTGTTGATTATTGATGGGTCAGGTTTGTTGTGTTTTAGCAGTGGGGTAATGATAGCATGTTTAAGAGAAAAGGGGAAAACTCCAGACTGAAGTGATGTATTAATAATATGAAGAAGGTCACCTAACAGGCAGTACGAGACACATTTGAAAAGTTTTGTGGGGATTGGATCTAGAGGACAGGTGGATGTATTAAGGTGCCGGATCACCTCCTCAAGATCACAAATGGTAACATTTGTAAAATTACACATGCTAGCTTGGGTACTTGTCAGTGGGTGTAAGGAGCCTGGGTGGTTGGAACTGTGTATATATGTTTTTCCAGTGTGAGCTCTATGGTTGAGATTTTTGCAGTGAAGTAAATTGCCCACTCATTACATTTATCTGAGGAGAGTTATTTGATAAGCTGATCACAAAAATTATATCTATCTAATCTGAAGCTGAATGAAAATACTTACTTGAAATGAGGACTCTGTTCAACAGAAACAGCAAGAAACTCACATGGTGTATCAGCTAAAAAGTAAACCAATGTTTTTGTTTCACTGATGAAGTTCACATTATGTGGGAGTACAGCTCTTAATAGTAGCTTTCCATTAGGCTATTGCTTAAACATATTAGCATCTTCCTCAGTCATTCTTTCTCTAGTTTTGACAAGCAATACTCCCTAACATATGTAAAATGTGCTGCTTATTTTACACCTAACTATGGATCTGTGACCTGTTGCAATGGTCCTTTATCACAGTTTGCAGCATCCTTTAATAAATTTGTTTTCAAATGTATCAAAAATCTCACCCCTGAACCTCCATCCAGATGTTCAAAGACAGGATGGTAACAGAGTGAAACTGGAGAATACTTATACATATGGACAGTAACTTCCTCCATTAAAGGCCATAAAAATCTCAAACATGCTGAAATAAAACTAATCATATATTTAAAATATTTTGCAACAAAGCCAAATGCTTGCTGAGCATTAACCAGAGCTGTATCCATTCTCAGATTGTTGTTTTTTAAACTCCCAGTTTGTACTGATTTATAGGATTTAGCAGCTGGAAATCAGCAAAACTATAAAGCACACCAGCTTCATGCTCTGCTTTAAAACTGTTAAACTGCAGCATTCCTTTAAAGTAAATACATTTCATTACTTAGATGTAGTTACCTAGGTTAACATCAACATTTACAAAAAAAAAATGTAAAATGTGAAACCTTGTAGGTTTAATTATCTCCAATAGTACAACCTGATTAAAACTGGCTTTAGCTCCATCTTACTCAATAAGACCTAAATGAAGCAGTGACACTGTTTTGTACTGTAGCCATATGTAAGCCTTTATAGTTATAACAGGTCATCAAACTTAGTCAAGAGCTTTGCACACAAGAGTGAAGTCAAGGCAACCCTGACGTTTTTTTTCTACCCAGCTGACTTGTAGTCAGCCAACCAGACTAATTTAATATGGATTTATATACAAGGTGTCTTGTTTAACATAATGAATGTCTAATCAAGCGTGAGCTCAGTGAAGCAATTTCTGCAAAGTAATTGAAAGCAGACTTTGTTTATATAACTGAGAATATTGCTACACTATTGGACCAGGACAGCCTAGAGCTCTAACTTGGCATTAAATCTTTTTACAAACATTTTTCTCCCAGTTGGGCCATTTGTCCTTAGAAACCTGTCAAGTAGTCTGCATAGGATTGTTAATAGATCATTTATAAAGCTGCAGAATTTTTCACACAATCCTAAAGAAGCTCGAAGTTAATGCATAGAACTAATATTTGCTTTAGTAAAGGGATTTATGAAGTATTTTTGGTCACGTTTACATGTTTATAGATGTGTGAAGATTGATGGGTGCCTCCTAAAAGCTGAGTCAGTCTACTTTTATGTTCCTGCTGTGCAGACTTTCAATTCATGTCCTGTGCTGCCATCTGGTGGTTAATATATCCCTCTGGACACAAGTTGCCTTGAAGCACTCTTCTGTAAAGCCTGTATCAGATTTTAGTGTGTACACACACAGCTAGGGATGTACTGATGCATCAGTTCAACATTTTATCGGCTCTGTTTATAGACATATCTGTAAATAATATGGCATAAACAGATGTCAGTAGCATGCTTTTTATATGTCAGGAGTATTAATTTAATGGTGGTAAACCTAACTGCTTAAGATTTTAAGTCAGGCAGAAGTGACCTGTTGTCCAAATTCTCATCTGTATTTGTCATCAAACACAGGAGAAATTTTGGCATTCTGGGAATCTTACACTGAAAGAGTTAATTTTGAAAAACATCCACATCAGTGTTTCCAGCTCAAATGATATTTTCAACATTGGTATCAGCCCTGACTTTCACAATAAGTGCATCTCTACACACAACAAAATGTTATTGCAATGGAATTTTATTCCTGGGTTTGTAGTAAGGCAGGAGTAAAAACACATTTTCAGTGGCAGAATCTTTTTTATAAAACAAAAGGCATTTGAAAAGTTCTGGAGTATTTTTTACTTAACCTACAGTTCTATACTTCACCAACCAGAAGAGACTGTGATGCAGCAGACAAAAACAATGCTTCACAAGGTCTCATGTGCCAGGTATCAAATGTGACTACATTACACACAAATGTGCAAACACACTTTTCTCAGCAGCAGATCTGCAGTAACTACACATTTCTGCCACCTTTAACTCAGTCAAACACTTTTTTCTATTGGTTCAAATACAAATATAAAATATATTTTACAAAAAGCTTTGGTGATTCCTGTATAAACACATTTTTATATATACGTTGTGTGGAAAATGTTTAAATATCATCACTACAGCTAAATAAAAAAAAGGTTGAGATTATTGCACAACAGCCAGGTGAGAGTGAGGAAGTGATCACTGCAGCTGCATTCAGGGTTTTCTGCGCCTGTTGAGTAAAGGTACAAAGTTAATTTCAATGTAGCACCGCAGAGTTATTGCTGTTTTAAACAAACAACATGACAGAGGTCACATTTTAGATCTAATTATTACCTATGGCCTGTCAGCGTCTGTGACCTCTGTTGTGGTCGTAGGCTTGTCTGACCATTTCTGTGTGTTTTTTTAATATCAGTGATTTTAAGCAGCAGGAAATCCCAGTGCGTACTGTCAGGAAACGCTAGCTTACTGCTGAAGTGGCTGCAGATTTTGTTGACATTTTAACTGATATCCCACCAGATGCTTGACCTTCCTCATATGATTTTATTGTGAAAAATTTTAACAGTAATCTTAGGACAGCACATGACACAGTGGCACCAATAAAAATTAAAAATGTCGAAACAAACCAAAAGCCTCCATGGAGAAACAAACAATCAATTCGAAAAAAACTGCAGAAAAGCAGAAAGGAGGAGGCAAAAGAACAAGCCGCAAATTAATTATGAAATATTCCAGAAACAATTGATTATCTACAACAAGGCAGTTAAACATGCAAGAAGGGAACATTTTTCAAAAATTAATTCATGACAAACAAAATACAAAAAATCTGTTAACAACAATAGACAGTTACTCTGTTTTTAACCAATTTTTTAACCCAGAATTGTCATGTGATGACTTTGCAGTCCACTTCAGCAGTAAAATATATTTTATTAGATCAAACTTTTTACATTCCCAGCCTTTTGATATTAACTGTCGAGAATCTCTGCTTTTAAATGAGGAAACACTGGATAGTTCTGTTCTGGTTGATGTTGTGATACTTAAAAAAGTTTTTAAACAACTCAAGCCTACTACCTGCCTTTTAGACTCCATCTCGACATCCCTTTTTAAAAACTTTTCTGACTTTTAAACATGGGATTAGTACCATTTTAAATTATTCTCTTCAGACAGGTGTATTCCCCTCTACTTTTAAAACTTCTATCATTAACCCCCCCTCTGAAGAAAAGCAATCTGGATAATTATAGACCTGTATCCAATTTGCCATTTTTAAGTAAAATTTTAGAAAAGATGGTTTTAAACCAGTTAAATGATTTTATTAATTCTAGAAATATTTATGAAATTTCTCAATCCAGTTTAGAAAAAAAAATAACAGTACGGAGACTGCTTTAGTTAAAATTGTTATTGACCTCAGGTCCAACATGGATAATAAATTACCTTCTGTTTTAGTTTTATTGGACCTGAGTGCAGCATTTGATACAGTGTACCATGACATTCTTTTAAATAGACTATATACTTTCATTGGCATCTCTGGCACTGTTTTTAACTGGTTTAAATCTTATCTTGGTGACAGAAAGTTTTACGTGAATCTCGGGGATCACTCATCTAAATCTTATGACATGAAGTTTGGTGTTCCCCAAGGTTCAATTTTAGGCCCTACTCTTTCTAATATTTATATGCTTCCTCTAGGGAATGTCATCAGGAGGCACGGCATCAATTTCCACAGCTATGCTGCTGATACTTAACTTTATGTTGCCGTGTCTCCTGATGACACAGTACCCACTTGATGCCCTGTAGTTACAGCTCAATCAGGACAAAACTCAGGTTTTAGTCATTGGTACAGGGAACAAGGTACAGAAACTGGTCAGCAAACTCAAAGCACTATCTATTAATCTGTGTCAGCAGGTCAAACATTTAGGTCTTTTATTTGACTCAGATCTTAGTTTTGAACCACAAATCTGGGATATCATCAAGAAAGCATTTTATCATTTCAAGAATATAGCACGAGTGCAAACGTTACTCTCTCAAGCCAATGCAAAGACATTAATTCATGCTTTTATCACTTGTAGAATAGATTATTGTAACACTCTTCTTTCTGTTCTTCTGAAAAAAAATTTTTTTACAGCTCCAGCTTCTTCAGAACTCAGCTGTGCAGATGCTGACAAAGATCAGAAAGACAGCAAACATAACAATGATTTTGAGGCCTCTGCATTGGCTACCCATCTGTTTTAGAATAGATTTTAAGATTCTTTTACTGGTTTTTAGAGCTTTTTATGGTCTTGTCCCTTCTTATTTATCTGATTTGCTTTTACCTTATGAGCCTAGTAGAACCCTCGGGTCTTCAGGGAGTTTTCTGTTAACAGTACCCAAAAACAGAACAAAAATTTACGGTGAGGCATCTTTTTATTACTATGGCCCCTGTCTGTGGAACAGCTTACCTGAAGATCTGAGGGCTGCATCTAATGTTAATGTTTTTAAAAGCAAACTCAAGACCTACCTTTTTAGCCTGGCTTTTAAGTAAAATTTAGTTTATTATCTTATCATCTTTTGTCTGTGTTTTAGGTTTTATCTCACTATAACTTAATTTTAGGATTGCCTTTTAGTAGTTTATCCTCATAGCATAACTTGACCCAGCTGTCTTTATGTGTTTTTTTATTTTTTACTTATTTTATCCAGTTTTATTGAGCTATATTTTGTTTCTATGCTTGTTTTAGTATCTTCTCATTCTGTTTTTATTTCATTCTGAATTTTAAGACTTTAAGAATTTTTGCAAGGAATTCATTATTTATGCCATAGTTGCCAATGTTGTATATAGACTACAGATTGGGAAGAGGGTGGGATGTAAGTAGTGGGTAAGGGATGTGTTTGTGTCGGGGGGGGGGGTTGAACTCATGTATTTGTCTTTCAATTTTCTGTTGTGTGTAAAGCACTTTGTGCTACAAATAAAGTTTGATTGATTGATTTAAATGTGAGGAAAAAACAATAAAAGAAGAGAATTTACTTTGTAATTCCATGATGCTCATAGCCAGGACCAATCTTTGACCCAGCCCTCATCTCCACGGCCACAGAGCACTGGAAAAAAAAAAAAAAGACAAATGTTGGGTCCTGAATCTTAAAAGTGTTAAACAAAATAGAAAGATGCTAAATTAAGCTGCAGCAGTAAAATGAAGACACTAAACCTGTGAATAATTCACAGCTGACAAACATTTGAATAAAAGGCACCAAAGACTGTGTTATGTAAGAGCAACATCAAGTTATTATTTACAGGAAAATTACACGTAGTTCATCTTTCTTATGTAGTTTGCATTAAAAACTTCTTTAAAACACGTCAGAGGTTTGTGAAACAATTATGGGTAACTTTATTTGAAACTGATCAAATAATGTTGGTATAACTACTTTTCCTGCTGGCATTGTTTATAATTAATGTTCTCCAATCATATTTTGGGGGTTTTAGATAAAAATCTAATTAATAACATACATTTATAGACAATACTTTATCTAATATTTATTCATTAGAATAAAATATTAGCTAAATTAATAAGCCATGCCAAATATTGAAAGGTAAATTTTGGCATAATCTCAAGTACTTAGAAAGTACAACAAAAAAATGTTCTACCAACAAGAGATCTCTGCATGTCTTTCAAGCTCGCCATATAGCATCTACTCACATACAAACTTTATTACATTATTTTTATATCTCTAAATCAAGTCACACATTTATTGTTAGTTCATTATAAATGCATTAATCTTATCCTCCTACCCTTGTCTCTGTATCTGTCCAAGCTCCATCTGTTTGGGCTCCATTTGCAGGTTTGCCCTCTGACGATTTTCTTTTGCGGCTTTAAACACAAATGTGAAGTGATGTTAACAAATCAAAGGTGAAAACACTTAAGATCTGATTGTCGTGCAGCTGAAAGCTGTCTGTCAGCTTATACCTTGGGATTGTTGTGAGCTCCTGCTTCAGCGTCTCAATGTCAGTGAACTGGACAGCCTGCCCTCCTCCTCTGGTTCTTATCACTTCACCCTGAGAAGAGGGGAAAAAAAACACGTGGCTCCAGTTCTGTAAGACTTTAAAGTTCTAATATTACCAGAACCAGCACTGGATATAGATCAGCTTGGCCTCATCTGATTAACTTGTCTGGCATTTATGTCTGTGAATTATGTAGTGCAGACACAAAACATTATGTGACACCATTCTGAATGTATTTCAAATGAGTAACTGTGCAAGGATCAAGAATTCCAGAAACTGATAGGTTCACGCTGGTAAATTCTGAATAAATTGTTGATTCTGTACAACATGAAGAGGTTCAAAATGTTTATGCTGCAAAAAGCTTTTGGGTTTATTTCAATTTCATGAAGACTACCATGAGGGTTCAATGATGACATTATAACTGATTAGCTTGATCTAGAGGTTATGGGCAGGTTTTTCCTTATTTTTTTTTTTTTTTTTTTTTTTTTTTTTTAAATCAACGACCAATCGATAGGTTGGTGTGTGGAAGTAATTTCAGTCAACAAAGTTTTTCTTTTTGTCAACTACAGTCCTAATACTTTCTATATATGTACTATAAATCTTGTGTTCTCTGCAGTCACATGAGCAAACAGTCTTATTTGTTTAAAAGTACATTTGGTTTATTTATTGTCCAGTTTGGAGGAAAGGAAGGTTAAGTGTAAAGTTTACTTCTGATTAATGTTAAGAAACAAGACCTGACAGTGTAAGAAGATTAGGAACAAGCACTTGGCCACTTTCATATTTGAATTTAAAGGGGTTTTAATAAGATACTGAAAAAAAGGGCCAAGGCAATGGCTCTACTGATTAGTATGACTATACTACAGGATCTTCCACCACCTAAGAATTGGGATTTTTTATCTTTTTCCAGAGGAGAAGTGGTAGTGGCACAGCTTTCACTCAAAGAATCAGAAAACTGTAACTGTGTATGTATTCATGTCACATTATAGAGTGATGTTAGAGGAAAACATTATACATTAAAGATGTGAAATAACCTATCCCAAAACAAAACACTGATACCATAGAATTACACATTACCTTTATAAGTTTGGTCTCTATCTCGCCATCAGAGGCGATCTCTTGATGTGTTAGCACGTATCTATCACACTTGGATAGAGCCTTCTCACTTGGTGCAGACACCTGAATGGCATTGGGGATGACAGGCTGCAAAACGGTACCCAAGTCCAGGCTGGAGGTGGGCTTGTGGTCCACCCATTTCTCCCCACCAGCAGAGCGGGAGCGGCGGTGCAGAGGTCGCACCGGGGTCGCTGTCTACAGTTTAGGGAAGAAAGATTTTGGTAAAGCAAGGGTTAAATGAAAACTTCAAAGATTGGCAAAGACATCTGACATTAATTCTGACTAATGCTGATGGTATATTCTCTCTGTAACTAGGGGAAAACTTTGTCAAATACTCTACTAAACTAGACAGAGAACATCTACTCAGTGCTTTAAGACTACGAGACATTTTCATTCATCTATGTCACGCTGCTGTCTGAAGCTCTCTCACTGACCCTGTAGCATCCCTCAGTAATGTCTAGATCATACGTTGGGGATCTCTCCTCTTCATCTTCTTTACTAAAACATACGGCTCTCCTCCTGGCTTGGCTGGCCAAGGTGCCTGCTGTGGACTGGGATTTGCCTGCTGAGGACTGGGTTTTCTTGGGCGTTCTGGGAGACTGATAACCCTGCCTGCTGCCTTGGGCAGTGCGCTGCTCCCATGTTGAGATGCAGCTGGCTACAGACGAGGAGCTACTGGTGGTGCTGTGGACGGGGCTCATTTCAACCTCCTCGAATCTAGTGGCACTGACTTGCCCTGGCACTGGGCTGACATGAGGGCAATCAACAGGACACTGGGGAGCAAAGGGGACAGACTGCACACATGCATGCATGGTTAGCTACAGTGCAGTTAGTAGAAAGGACTGAAATAAAAATGGAAGGTATGATAGAAAAGGAAAAGCAGCAGAAACCTGCAATAATCTGATATTCAGTAGGCTTACAATTAATGTTTTATGTGAAGCTATGTAAAGTTCTTATGGGTTTGGGATTAATTTAAGCAAAAAGGCCAAAATCTGAAGGTCCCCTCTTCCACATATTTTAATCATTCTTTGGTTTTAGCTCCCAAATATGAGGATTTTCTGCTTTTCCCTTTAAAACTCATTTTATTTTGGAAATTCTACAGAAAATCTTTAACAGTAAGTAAATCTTTTAAAGGAAACAAAGAAAAAATATTTTCATTATTCTTATAATGTAAATTGCAGCTCAATTCCACTGTGACCATAGACAGCCTTAAGTGTTACTATCATTCTATATAATTTAATGTCTCACCAAATTTTGAAATCTAAAGCATTAAAACTCTAGTAACAGCTATAGGATTGACACATCTTATGTTATAATGTGGAATGCCAATGATGATATTGTTAGTGGTCTTAGTTGGAAAAAAGGTTGTATTTCCTTTAGGAGAGGAGAAAAATAGCTGCTAACTTTAATGTGACTGAGACTGTCATCTGTCGACATTGAATAGATTATCCAGCAGGGAGATATTCTAATTGTGCATTATCAATAACATACAGGGCCAGGCGAAGGTGAGGCTGATCTCTTTGCAGGGAGGCGTTCCTCTCTAGAAGGTCGTTTAGGTTGCGTCTGACGTGGTGGAGGATCCGGACGAGTTGAAGTCTTGCTTTCTGTCACAATTGCCTTCAACTGTTTCAGCTTCTCGTCTTTGACCCAGAGCTTGTTCTGCATCTCCAGCTGCATTGCATTAACACGTCTGTCCTGCACAGCCAGAGGCACATTTTTGAAGTCAAACAACACTTTGTGTCACTGGGAAATTTAAGGCCTGGTGAACAAAATAAGCCACAGAAGCCTTCTTTATTTATGCACATTACTGAAAAATGAAGTTACTCACACATTCTTTCTCCCACTTGTGCTGGGTGTCTGAAACCACACCATGCATGCGCTGCTCCATGCGTCTCTTCTCCGACTGCTCCCTCTGCAGCCTCTGGTCTCTGGTTTCCAGCTCCTGCTGCAGTGAACGTTTGTCTTCCTCGTAGATTTTAGTGGTTTTCTGCAGAATATCAATCTGGAATGGAAACCCATGGGACTTTTAAGAAAGTGAGCAACATTTCTTCTAACCCCCAAACAAATTAGCTATCATCTAAAAACATTATAGACTATGGGAACTTTGGGCCTTCATCCATTTTCAATGCAGCTTATCCCATTCAGGGTCGTGGGGGGGTAGAGCCTATCCCACCTGTCATTGGGCAGGAGGCAGGGTGCACCCAGGACACCAGTCAATCACAGGGATGACATATAGAGACAAACAACCAGGCACACATACAGTCAATTTAGGGTCACCAATTCACCTTACAAGCATGTTGGAGCGGGAACATGTAAACTCAGCACCCTGGCTGAGATGCGAACCAGGAACCTTCTTGCCATAAGGCAACAGTTCTAATCCCTGCACCACTGTGCAGCCCCTTGTACTACGGGCCTTCTGATGTAGCCAGTAACTAGAAATAAAAAAATCCAACCAAGACTTTGTTTTCTGTGTGTTGCCACAGTTCACAGTTCAACTAATAACTTCAAAAACCAGACGTGTGCTGGAATTGAAAGATGTCAATTTAAAGTGGACTGTTGGCTGGACTGGTGGTAATTGCAATTTAACAGACGTCAGTTAACTGCTGATATGGACCAACAAAATTAAAATTTAATAAAATAAAAAATAGTGCCATCTGCCCTAATAGTCTGTGTTCTTGTACAGAAGTTATGAGTAGAGATTGTATATCTACAAAATAGCAGTCCGCAGGATTTTTTAAAAATGTTTTTGAGTCTTTACCTTGTGTTCTTGCATCTTGTTTTTCTTTTCCAAGCGTTCGATCTCAGCCTTGTTGTTCTGAATGATTTTGTCCTTCTCAATCAGTTTCCCATTTTGTTCATGAATAAAATTTTCTTTAGAAATGAGGTTGTTGTCCACTTCCTGAAGCAAGGACTTCATCATGTTGGCTAAAACAATACAAAAGTAGAGAACATTTCAGCCAACACAGCCTATCCAACTTCTCTGCTTTCAAAAGCTATGAGGTAAGGGTGGAGCCTCAGTATGAGTGAGCACCTGCTTGATGGTATTCATCGATCATCATCTGCCTGATCCTGTATCTGTTCTGAAGAGCTTCGATCAGCCTGGGCAGAGTGATGTCGTCGTAAGGATCGGTTAGCTCACAGGAAGGTAAGGGTGGGAGACTGTGAACCACGGAGCTGATAACAGATGGAATATCTATGGAAACAGATGGAATCAGACCGTTAAAACCTCATATTGCACATCCAAGTTTACCAAACATTCACTGAGTGAGACTGTGCTGCATCATATTTCTTGTGCATACAAAAAAACATTTCTGAACCACTAAATGGCATCATTTTTGTTTTTGCTTAATTATCATGACCAGTTCAGCCTTTGAGATTTGATTATTGCATGTTCAGACATTAATGATGAAATTGTAATAGTTTCCCAGTCCAAGTACTTGACTGAATAATAGGCTGAGGAAATAGGGTTTATAACAGCTGTAATTTAGCAAAGCACAAAAACCAGGACCTAAATGACCTGCTTCATGCTGATTCTCTTAAGGAGTGACATTTAAAGTTAGAATGTTAAGATGTTTTGATTTCACATGTTGTTTTGTTTCACTAAGATAATGCAATTAGAAGGTTAAATTTAATGTCTTAGCTAAATTTTCATAACATGTTTAATATACAGGAGTCTTGATTTTCAGGCCAAACATCAGTTTCTATTAACTCATATTTAGCAGAATGAGCAACACAGTGCATAACTCACCCCTGTCTGTTGGACCACCACGCTCCTCTAGTTTACGGGACAGTTCCTCTTTAAAGGCCTGGTTTCTATGGCGACGGCCCGGGGTGAAGCCACAGATGGGCCTGTCCACCGGCCGAGCCACCTCCACCTCCTGGGTCATCTCTGCAAACCGCATCACCAGCTGGACAAACAGAGAATGTGGCGAGTGTCAGAGGAGAAAAGCAGCTTCCATGAATGTTCACATTAAGTACTAGAGGAAAGAGAAGCGCTGGATAAACTCACCAAAGTTTCCTCGTAGTCATCGGCCTTTGGATTGACACACACAACCATTCGGACTTTTCCTTCTCCATCAAAGTAGTTCTTGAAGAGATGTGTTATTTTGGAATCTCTGTAGGGAACCATCTAAAAGAAAAGAGTTTCATTAACTACAATGAAATCTCATTTAAAGCACAAGGGACATTGTATTGTAACAGAACATAGTTCAGCTTGAGTGTCATTTGTACCCTGTTTGTTCCACACATCTGGTTCTCTCGAAGAATCTCGATGCATGTCCGCAGGTTCAGCAACGACTGATTAATGTTACCTGCAAATGTGGCATTATCTTTAATCTCACACCAACCCCAGCCAACAAATACAAAAATATAAATAAAGACAATGTTTTGGGTTACTGACCTGCTTCACGTATACGGGTTCCTTCTGCGCCTGTCCTTCCTGTGCGCTCACTTCCTGCTAAATCCACCAGGCACAGCTGGCTGACAGTCACCTGGTTTTTATCCTGACAATGGAGATCAGAAAACAGTTAAATATCAAGACATACATTTGGAAAATAATCGCAATTAATCATGAAGGGACAACATAACGAGTTACAACAGACCTGGAGAACATTATCTCCATCTGCATCAAGAGGCGCCTGAGCCAGTTTAATGATGAGCACACTGTGGGAGCGACTGGACTCCCGGTTCAGACGGGTGTTAGCAACCTTCCTCTTCTTTTGACCTGAAAAAAGCCCAGTCATCTCTTTATAACAATTGTTTACAATCTGAGAGAATTTTCATGTTATTTCAGATACCATCAAGGATTTGGTGCACAAAGGTCATGACTGATTTAAATAACTTTTAAGAAATCTGCTCAGAGAGAAGATTAACAAAGATCCTTTCCTGGTCAGAGCAAACCCAGAGGTCAGCAATACCAGGTCAGCCACATCTACCATCATCATTGCAGTGCTTTTCCTTATTTTTCTTTTTTTAATACACATAATATAGATCTTACAGCTTACCTCTCCAGAATACTTGAAAGGCCTCCTCAGCAGACTTAACTTCAACTTCCATACAACCAGCCACATACATGTTATGATTCTGATCCTCTCTGAGGGTTTTAGACTGAGGTGGTCTGAGTTGAGAAAATAACAATGTTAGTGACTGAAGATGTGAGTTATGCAACACAACACAACACAAAGGACAGGGGCATTAATGTTGCTTTATGTCAGCCATGGAAAACAATCAAACAGTTACAATCATGTCGCGCAATACAAAGCAACAAACAGCAGGATGGGGAACATTAAGGAGGTTTGCCATGACAAAGACAACTAGCAGCAGCCAGGGGAGTTGATGATTTGTGTGATTTTAAGGATACTCGTCAACAATGAGACATCAGCTGGTGAAGTTATGATATTCGGCTGAGTAACAAACCATAAAACTGCCTGAGCACACAGAGAGTGCAAGACTTTGCCAATAATTGCTGCACTACTCATTTTTTACTCTCTATGCCAGATTTAACCCGACATGCCAGATGGATGTGTTTCACACATCCATCTGGGAAAGCTTCAACAGGAAACGGTTGAGAAAAGGCAGAGGCTTTTAAAAAAAAAACTCACTGTATGATTGGGTGAACGCTCTGTCCCTCACATCTCTACAGGCCAATCAGAGCCACGAAACACGAAACGTAGCCACTAGCAAGCTGCGCGTGCGCAGCTACTGACGACTAACGCAACATGGCGACTACAGACATGTAAGTACTCGACTTTTGTCGTTTTTGAAAAGAAAACAGCTCACTGCTGTTCTTTGTTCTTCTTTTAATGAAGAAATGTCATCAAGTTCTGATAAAACTGGCGCTTTAGCAGCATCCACGCTAATCTCTTCCTCCATAACTGCACCAGCTCTTGCTGCTGCTTGTTTACGTCACGACTCTGCTGCGCCAGAAAGTACTGCCCCTCGTCGCTGATTGGTCCTGTCACTTTTTAACCGGGCCCAAACGGTTCAGATGGGAGCTTTGCAAGATGGATTCACCAGTGAAAAGCAAGAAAACAGGCATATCCATCTGTTTGCAAGGTTATGCCAGATTGACTTTTTCATTCAAGTAAACTTCTTGCATGGTATTTTCACAGTTGAGAGCCTTTGCTTTAGGGATACAAATAAGGAGTACTTTCATTATCATCTATTCTTTAAGCGTGATTTATTGTTTTAATCATGAAAATTATCGCTATAACCACCAAATAACATCTCCAAACTGTGTAAATAAACCAATATTATAAGCCCTTGTTTTAGTATCTTTACTTGAACTCTCAACTTGCACTGAAATAAAAAGATTTAAATGATACTAAGCGTTTTATATGTTGTGATACTACTGGTTTGGAAAAGCTTTTGAATTTAAAAATGTCTCATGTATTGATGAGGTTCCATTTTGAAAAGTAAACCTAAATAAAAAGCTATTCTGATGTCTGGTGTTTGAGTATTCACTGTTCACATACATGAAATCAGTGTTCTGGCGCACTGGTGTGCCTCCACCATTCCACCTAGTAAAAAGAAAAGACAATAATTTTGTCTTCCAGCTACTCTGACCAAAATAAATAAACAACTCTTAAATCCACAACACAAAATAAAACAAAAGTCTCTTACTATTTCAAAAACATGTGTAAAGTCATACATTAACACTTAGATTAGGTTCCAACTCACTTTGGTTTGATCGCATCTTCCTGGTTTTCCTCTAGAAGATCATAGATGTAGTTGTTGTAGATTTCTATGTAGGACACAAACACACTGTAACTGCTGTCTTCATCAACTCCATCTGCTTCGAAAGCCTCCTCCTGCTTTATCATGTCAGCAATTTCAGGATCAAGCTTTTGCCTGAAAGAGAAGCAGTCACATGTGATACATCCCAATGCAGCAGATAAACTGTAGCACAACTTTCTTCACAGGATCCAGACTTACCTGGCTGATGTTTTTGGAACAGGCAAGTTATTTTCCCGCCTTTGGCGCTCCAACAAAGCATCCACATCATTCTGAACCTCCATACCATTCTTGTCATCAGTTTTGAAAACCTAAAAAAATGAGTAGTAAGCTGAGTTTAAAGATACATATTTCACACATATTTAAAACAATGTGGTTACAAAAGATTTGTTGGATGTTAAATCTCTTACATATCTCTTGGCCTGGTAGGGTCCTATACTCCTGAAGATCATGTCAAGTGAGCGAGGTAGAAGTCCACCCTGGCCTGGAGAGCCAGTCATGGTGTACGTCTTTCCACTTCCTGTGACTCCGTATGTGAAGAGAAGCCCTAAAACAATCAGAGAGGAGACTCAACAGCAGAAAATAACCTCCAAACAAATCAGTATCTGGTGTGCAATATCTTTTTCTAACTGAGCATAGACTCAAATTAAAAAATACAGATTTACAGACAGGCAGATTTGACAGTCAAATGTGGCTCATAGTAACATTCTCATTACTCTTGTGATATTTCCAAGCGTGCCAGCAGTCTTACCATTTTTCCCATGAATGAGGTCGTCCACAAGAGGTTTGGCCATATTCTCAAACAGCTCGATCTGAGATACTGAAACGCCAAAGACTTTTTTGAAGGAGTACTGTGTCTGAGAGGGAAAAAACGATTAATTAGAACTGATCAGGAAAATTATCCCGGTGGATGCACTTCGCAAGGGTGGGACAAAATCGACCTCAATAACTAGCAGCCCAACTCCAAACTGTCCTGTCTAGCTAAAACCTTACAGTCATTAGTCAATAATCAAATCAAGTCATTACTCCCCAGTAATCATGTATTAAGTCCACATCAATCAGGCTTCAGAGAAATCCTAGTACTATTACTGCTGTCACATCTGTCACAAATATAATTTCTCATATTGACAAAGAGATATATTTATTTGTAGATTTAACAAAAGCCTTTAACACCGTTGACCAATCCCTGCTCCTTGTGAGGGTAAGAAAGATTGGCTTTGACTCTCTATCCTGTAAATGGTTCCAGTAGTGCCTTTCACATGGAAATCAATGTCAGTAATTGTCATTCTGTGTGTCTGCCATTATCACAAGGTTCAATACTGGGTCCTGTTTTATATACTTTTTATATCAACAACAGTGCATCCTCCATAACCAACTGTATCTCCCTATTTTATACTGATAGTTTTATACTGCTTTACCAACATTTTACATTTAGCCACTCAAATCCTTTAGCGAACTTTTGATCAATTACAACATGCTCTATTTAATCTAAAACTAGTTCCCCTACAAGATCAATTACACGTTATTCTCCAGAGCCACGGGCATGAATGACAATAGTTTTTATATCACCATCCCAACAGGACACAGCAGTCAAAGTGTCTCTAATGACAATGAATTTCTAGCTCTAGTAAATTACTTCATTAAAAATAAGACGTAAGATATCCAATCCAGGTTTGCTGGATGTCTTACCTCTTTGTACTCTCCATTTCGGTTTGTTTTGAAACCTTCAGGAGCGTGTAGCTGGATGGTGGTGCTACTGATCACTTCAATGCAGCACTCTTCATCCTCCACACCCAGGGGTCGTACACGGCAGTACACCTGAGGAAAAACACAATTCAAACACGCTCTAAATGCAAAATTCAAACGTTTAATGAATAGTGTTTTTTATCAAGTTGTTCATAAAATCTCTCAAATGTCTCATAAAACATTTTAGAACATTATGAACTGTTTGATGGCTCATTCCTTCTCAACTAAACGCAACTCACACCAACAGGGTCTTTCTGGTTGCTGGAGGGCTTTTTTGGAGGCCTGCGGGGGGTTTTACCCTTCCTGAAAGAGACAAAGTTCACAGTTTTTTTAGCACAGAGGCTACATTGTTAAAGATATCGTTTACAGTGGGCAATGATAAGTCGACGAAGCCACAGACTAGTCAGCCGCTTAGCCTCCGGCTAACGGTTAAGCTAATAAGTCCTTCCTTGTTTGGATTACGTCGTCAAACCGATAAGTCATACTGTAACAATACATTACACGGTATTGGCATTCCAGACGTGTGCATAACACCTCGAATAAAACTAAAATACGTTTTTATTACTACTTACGCTTGTCGTATCATTATTACTCGCTTCTTCCAGTAGTTTCACCGTTCCTGTTCCTAAATTTTTTGAACTTCCCTCCGCATCAAATCAGGGAACGCTATTCAAAAGGAGCTGGGGACAGCCAATTAGAGTTCAGAAAACAGATCACGCGTTTCCGCTTTCTCTCTCGACTCTCCTTGGTGATTACAAAATGTAAATAAACCGAAATAAACACATCTACAATCGAGCACTGGAAAATGTATAAAACAAAACGGATTAGAAACACTTAAAATGAATACACTATGAAGCAAAAAAAAAAAAAAAAAAAAAAAATTTAAAGTAAAAAGTTTGATATGAAAGGAAATTTGATTTACTTTTTCTTCAAGGTTTACCACAGTGTGTTTGAATTTATAATTTATTTATTTTAAATAACCTTATTTGTAAACAAAAAAGGTTTTACATGAGTTAAAGATATAATACAGACATAATGGTAACAAAATTGTAATTAAAGAGTAAAAAATAATACAAAAAATAGAAAGCATTTGTGAAAAAAATCGCTAAAAGTACAGTAATAGTTACAAGAGTTTGCTAAGGTTTCAAGTTACAGCTCTGATTCTTTCTTTAAATGCATAAAAGAGGCATAAGACATATTTATTAATCTAAAACTTAACAAACGATTAGGTTTATTTTCTTAACGCTGATATGTCGTCATTTTGTAGTCCTACGAAAACACCAAACATGGCGTCAAATGAGGGTTTTGGTCATAGACATAATATACGAAAACACCACCCCCTACAGTCTACTGGCTGAATACCAAGCAGTTACAAAACACTGGCATTTGCAGCCATTGACGTCCTCACGTGTACTGCTGCGTTATGCAAACACTGGATTCAGTCTTCTGAAACTGCACTGTTGACGCTGAAAATCAAAGGTAGGCAAAATATCGTCTTTATGATCTAAAGAGCCAAGTGGTTATGTGTTGTCTCCAGTTTTCTGATGAGTTGAGTTTTTCCTTTAGACCGGGAAATGAAAAATAGACCGATGAAGTCAGATGCATCTGAATCAAAGAGTAGAGTAAAGAAGAGGACCAAAGAGAACTGTGTTCCAACTCTTGCCCAAAAACTACGAGAGAAAAAAGATGGAGAGTCATCCAAACAGGGTGAGTAGCCCTGTCAGATGACGCTGACAGTGACACTTACAAAACGATCTTTTAAAAGGCGTGACAGCCGAGTTTGTCCGCTGTGTTTTGCAGGAGGTATTCCCACTTCCACCCAGTCCGCAGGAGTGCAGAAGAGAGGCTGGCAAGGAAGCATCTTGCACTACATTTATAAGAGCACACTGGGCCAAAGTCTGCACTCACAGATGAGACAGGTCAGACTGTGCATCACTATACGTTTATGCATCATAAGTGCATTAGCCAGTGCAAGTAGTGCATGTGTATTATTACTATTCTTAAAAATGTATACCCCGATGGAATGCTGATAAAAGACCTTACAATATGACAAGATAAATAAGTTCAGATCTTGAGGAAACAACAAAATAACTTGGTATTTTTATGGCGTAAAATTGAACTAGAAATGTATGAATAAATGTCTGCTTTTCTACCATCTTCAAACAGCTGTGATGTGTCTATAGTATGTAGACAGTTGTTGATTTAAGTGTGTCATCCTCTCCAGTGTCTTCAGGAGCCTTTTGTCCGTTCTCTGTCATCCTATCATTTCCATGGTGCCACCAGCCCATTCGACCGCAGGATCACCTGCCTGGAGTGGCACCCCACCCACCCCAGCACTCTGGCTGTGGGCTCCAAGGGTGGGGACATCTACCTGTGGGACTTTAATGCACCTGCAAAGAAAACATTTCTACAAGGGGTGAGTTCCTGCTTGGTGGTTTTATTCATTTACCATAAAGCTGGATGACCAACAGATTTATTTCTTATTTTACAGTATGGTTTTATTGGTTCTGTGCTCAGATGGGGCTAGAGACTCAGTTACAGGCATGAAGGTTAACCAGTTAAATCTCACTCAGCTGTTCACCTTCTCTATTGCGGGTACCACAGCCCTGCAAGGTTTCAGTGGGAAAACTCTCACAGTCTTTGCCAGCACAGACACACTGAAGTAAGACTTAAGAGCAGCTTAACTTTTGAAGCTAACGTTATAAAGGGTTGTAGATAGTTGTTCTCCTTAGCCCAGCATCAGTCTTTTAATCAGGCTGGCCCTGTTTGTTAATGGTTTGCATGGTTGGGATGTTTGAATAGCCGCCCTATGATAGGCCTGCGTTTGTGTATGTGCGCACAGAGTGGAGCAGGAGACTTTATCGGAGGGATGAAGTTCTGCCCGATGGATCTTTCCAGAGTCTATGTGGCTTCTGGTCAGGGAACGGTGACCATGCAGAGCTTTGAGGGTCATCCATCCACACTTCTGTCCAGAACTCAAGATTGTGGCCATGATCACCATGATGTTTGGTAAGAAGACTGATTCTTCACACTATAGATGCTATTTTAATGTACTGCAAAAGAATAATGATGCTGCACGTGTTTCCAGGATTTACCCATTCATTTATTCTATATAAATCAATCGTGGTCAATATAATTTGGCTTTTTGACACAAAAATGAAAAACCTCTGTAATGTCAAAGTGAAAACAGATTTCTACTAAGTAATGTAAGTGGAAGGAAGGAATATCACACATGTGTAAATCTGCCTGGATGAGGCTGCCCTCACAAACTGAGTGACCGTGCAAGAAGCTGAGATGGGAGAGACTCTGCATACAGAAACTGTTGCCGGGGTTCTTTGGCAGTCAAAGCTTTATGGGAGAGTGGCAAAGAGAAAGCAACTGTTGCTGAAAACACAAATTTGCCAGAAGGCATTTTGGAGAGTCCATGGTTAGGTGGGAGAGTTATTTTGTCTGATGAGACCAAAATGGAGCTTTTTGGCCATCGGACAAGACGCTGTGATGTTTGGCGGACACCACACAATGCACATCACCACAAACACACCATGCCCATCGTGAAGCACAGTGGTGGCAGCATCATGCCATGGGGATGCTTCTTGGCAGCTGGCCCTGGAAGGCTTGTAAAGGTAGAGGGTATAATGAGTGTGGCAAAATACAGGAAAATTCTGGAGGAAAATGTTATTCAGTCTTCAAAAGCTCGGGGGACAATTTATTTTCCAGCAAGACAACAACCAGAAGCATAAAGTAAAAAGCTACATAGACATGGTTTAAAGACAACAAGGTGAATGTTCTGGAGTGGCCGAGTCAAAGCCCAAACCTCAATCCAATAGAGGATTTGTAGATGGACTTGAACAAGGAGAGCTTGAACAGTTTTGCAAAGAAGAGTGGAGTAAAATTGCAGTGTCCAGATGTGCAAACCTGATTGAAACCTATCCACACAGACTCAGTGTTGTGATTGCAGTCAGAGGTGCATCCACAAAATACTGGCTTGAAAGGGTGGATATTTATTAATGTGACTTTTTTTTTTTTTAAATTGGCATAACTTTGTAGAAATCTGTCTTAACTTTGACATTAAAGAGTTGTTTTTTGTCAAAAAAAATATTGACCATGATTGATTTATAAAATCAACAAAAGGATTAAAATTGCACAGGTGTGAAAAATTTAATAGGAACTGTATACACATTTTCAGACATTTAAATGTTGATTTTTAGCTCAAAACATGCAGCCCTCAGTTTATCTGAAATCCTTGAAATAGGACATGATAGTGGGAAACGCCTACAGAAGTTTTCCTGGACAACAATGGTATAAACACTGCTTTTATTAACGTGGCCTGTTTTAGATGTGTGATTTCTAGTTTAGTTGAATTTAGTGAGCAATGTTCTTATTAACCTTTTTTTAATTTTACTAAAAAATCTACCTTATATTTATAGTTTCTCTTTAATTATAGTTTATTTTCGTGCTGTGTAATATTCAGCTTTCTTATATGTGGTGAATTCACTCTGTTCTCTGTTGTTCCAGTTTCTGGTACTGCTGTGTAGATGTGTCAGTGAGCAGACAAATGCTCGTGACGGGAGACAACGTAGGACAGCTGTTACTGCTGAGTCTTGATGGACAAAAGGTGTGTGCCCATGCTCTTATTAAATAGAAATTTCTAGCACAGAGGGCTCGTTTATCCTATTTTGATATATCTTCTTGAAGCTAATAGGCAGAAGAAAATGTATTTAGTGGTTTTAAAGATGTTTTTATTTTGCTTTGATATAACAGATTTTCAGTGAAAAACTGCACAAAGCTAAAGTGACCCATGCTGAGTTCAACTCCCGCTGTGATTGGTTGTTAGCGACAGCCTCGGTTGACCACACAGTAAAGCTGTGGGACCTGAGAAACATCAAAGACAAGAAGAGCTTCCTCCATGACATGCCTCATGAGCGTGCAGTGAACTCAGGTAACTATCATCCAGACAAACTGATACTTCATTAACGTAAGGTTTCTACATCAAGATATGTATATTTTAATTTTGGACGTAAATGTCATTAATTAGAAATATTGTAAATGATTGATTGTATTTATCTTTTTTCTGACTTCTGAAAAGTTAATATAATTGCCTTTTATCTTTCTCTTTAGGCTCAGCTTTCCTAATTTTAGTATTTAAAAAATTCCCTTACCCAAAATAAAAGTCTGTATTATTTTGGTAATTTATGTGGTTCATATCCTTAGCCTACTTCAACCCTCTTGACTGCTCCAAGCTGCTCACCACAGACCAGTATGACCAGATCCGGGTCTACTCGTCACCTGATTGGTCAAAACCTCAACATATCATCCAGCATCCACACAGACAGTTCCAACATCTCACACCAATCAAGGTATATCCCTTCTCTACATGCCTTGCTTTGGAGTCACAGCTTTAAAGCCTAGTTCAGACCAATGATCCGTGATGCGATGAGACGGTTTCAGAACATCACTGGCAACAGTAGCAGCAGTCTCATCCAAGACTTTCCAGCTCATTTCAAAATACAAAAAGGGGGGATATAAATCTTTTTTTAAAAGGATATAAATGCCAATTTCATTAGATAAAGTCATGCTATGAATTTTGGAAATGATAACATCCATTCTTTTTTTCTTAAGTTTTATACGGGAACTTCAACCCATGAAAACTCCTGTGTCCTCCATCAGCTGCTGAAATACATAGCTGATGGGGGAGACTGTGTTAATGTAAAATATCTAATCATTATCAGGAAGCAGATAAAAAGAGAAAAGGGCAATAGAAATACAATTCTGAAATGGCTAAGCAGGATGCATGGTGCTGTATGAGAAATTAAAGGTGGTAGGGCCTAAAATGAACTTTTAGCATATACAGTTGAAACCAGAAGTTTACATACACTATATAAAAAGGCACATGAACTTTTTTTTCTCTTCGTCTAACATTAAATTAGATTAAACTTTTCCTGTTTTTGGTCAATTAGGATTACCAAAATTATTTCTATTTGCTAAATGCCAGAATAATGAGAAAAGGATTTTTTTAGACAATTTTTATTACTTTCTTCAAAGTCAGAAGCCCTGATCTCAATCCCATTAGTAATTTATGGGCAGAGCTGAAAAGGCATGTGTGAGCAAGGCGGCCTACAAACTTGGCTCAGTTACACCAGTTCTGCCGGGAGGAATGGGCCAAAATTCCTTCAAACTATTGTGAGAAGCTTGTGGAAGCATATCCAAAACGTGTGACCCAAGTCATACAGTTTAAAGGCAATGCTACTAAATACTAATGAAATGTATGTAAACTTCTGACTCTCAAGAAAATAATGAAAAATTGTCTAAAAAATTATCTCTCTTATTATTCTGGCATTTAGCAAATAGAAATAATTTTGGTAATCCTAACTGACCAAAAACAGGAAAAGTTTAATCTGATTTAATGTTAGACGGTGAGAAAAAAAAGTTTATGTGCCTTTTTATATAGTGTATGTAAACTTCTGGTTTCAACTGTATCTTTGTTATAAAAAGACTGAGCTAGCAAAGCATTTTGTGTTCAGAGTCAGAGTCTATGCTTAGATTTAGACTTAGTATTGCCATTATCTCTCTGCAGGCCACATGGCACCCTGTCTATGACCTCATCGTGGCGGGCCGTTACCCTGATGATCGGGTCTGTCCCGGAGATCACAGGACCGTCGACATCTTTGATTCTAACACAGCAGAGCTTGTGTATCAGCTGCAGGATCCCAACGCTGCAGGGATCAAATCTGTGAGTATTCTTTGGCAACACTAGTTGAAATAAACCACAAAATAAGTTCAACATTCACAGGTTGTCTTTTGATATTTGAGTTCATGAACAAGTCTACCATCAAAGGTGGTTGTACAAAAAAAATCAAGGAGTTTAACACAAAATCCAGATTAAAATCACACCACTGCAGTGACAAATACAGGAAGAACTTGTGCTACAGTTGGTAAGTGAGAATACGCAAATAAAATCTTTTATTTCTGCTGGTCTTAGAATTTACTTGATCACTGAAAATTCTGCTTCATAGTACATCCCCCTTAGAAATACCCAAACATACAGAAACTGTACTTCATCACTAAGAAAATAAATCTTTTCTTTAAATTTGCAGGTAAATAAATTCAATCCATTGGGCGATGTGCTCGGAACAGGAATGGGTGAGTTCTTTAAAAGTACCTTGGTGATCCTTGTATTTATACATGATGTTTTCATCTAAAGCAGTGGTTCTCAACTTGCCCAGCTTCAGGGCTAAACACCATGTCCTGAATCCAAAATTGCTACCTATATTCCTGAAAAAACTTCAAGTATTAGAAATATTAAATTAAGAATAAAAATAAACACAGGACTGAAGAAATAAACAGGACAAAACAAGTTTAAGAACTGCTGTTTTTTTTACCTATCCACACAGACTCAGTGTTGTGATTACAGCCAAAGGTGTATGTACTAGATATTTACATGAAGGGGATGAAGATTTATACAGTCACTTATTTCACATTACATATTATGTTTAATTTACATTGAAAAGCCTGTTTTCATATTGACTATTGACTATGATTGATTTATAAAATCAATAAAAGAGTAAAACATCCAAGGGGGTAATACTTTATATAGGCACTATATGTCCACTTAGGGTTTCCATACAGCATAGCCTTTTTGCAACTTTTCTTTCAGCACACAACCCACTTTTGGGCCCTGAGCCACCAATTGAGAACCACTGCTTTAAATCAGTTTTGTGAGAAGAAGTAAAATTGTACCACTGAAGCTGGCCGATGCTCATTCACAGGTGTAACAGTGCTTGTCTGGGATAGAAACGAGTCGCTGATCAGCGATCGACTCACAGAGCCTAGCCAAAGCTCAGCAGACAGTTTGAGAAGCCAGAGGAAGACTCAGCCACGCCCAGGCAGAGACCGGAGAGGACCTGCTTTGGATACAAAGCTGAAGAAGAAGCTGGCTTCTCTGGAAGAGTCAGAGACTAAGACTAAGACTGGGTTTACCAAACAAAAACAGATAAAGAAAAAGTGAAAGATTCTGTTTTGAAAATCAATGTGCATACTCTTGTTTACTGTTCGTTAAGTCTTAAACTTCAGGGATTGTTTGATGTTGTAAAATGAGTCATATATTCTTTTATAAACCAGTTTCTCACTGGATTTCTTGTATCTTCTCAAATGTTTTCTACTGTCGAATAAAAGTTTTTCTAATGCAATTTTAGTCCTTTTTTCATGAATTAAAAACACAGGAAAGGAGGATTCAAGGAGATTTATTGCACACAGCTTTACCTCATTCAGGATGTTAGTGTCTATCAGTCATAACTGAAGAGATAACTTCCACGTAGCTGGTGAACTGTGACATTAGCCAGCTGGAGGAGCACTCCACCCCAGGCCTCCTGCTCCTCTCCTCCCTCCTGATGCCAGGTCCTGTGAGCAGAGTACACCATACTCAGGACGAGATTCTCAAACTGCTCTGGAGCCAGCGGTCTCCTGTGACCCTTCAGTGTGGTCACCATCTGTCCCATGGAGTTCAGACTTCTGGGGATGTTGTCATTAATCTGAGAAAGAAAAGCCCGACCTGGCCTCATCGATGCCAGCTCCTTGTCAACAAGGATGATGTTGTTGTCCTGGTCGAGCTCTACCCCACCCAGCAAGATCTGCGTTCAGAATGCATACATCACTTATTCTGCCAGTACAGCCTTAAAGATCTGCATTTAGAAGTCTGTTGAATGACAGATGAGAAATACCTCAAACATCAGGTCTGCATCTAAGGCAGAGGTTGGGCGTGTGCCTGCAGAGACATCTGAAGTAAAAAATACTGAAGTTTAAGTGGCATAGTTGAGATAAATCACTGCGAATAAGACTGAAGTGCTTGCATTCATGGATTCTTTCTGCAAATTAACAGCACATGAAATATCAATATGTTGCAGCTCAAACATTTAAGATGTTTTTGTAGTTTACTTACCTTGCAGCATATGCTCAAACAAAATCCACAAAAGGACCCAAAGGCAGATATTAAGTTGTTTTTTCATCATTCTTCTCCCGATGGTAAGAGACGAATAATGCCTCCAATCGCTCCTCTTTCTGACTCACTTTTATGAATCCGGGCAAGAAAAGCTCTGCCTGAATACCGTGCATATTTCCACAAAGGAAACCAAAACAAAGCCAAGTGAGCTCTGTTGAAGAGCTGGGACCAATATTTTATAAGATTTGATTCTTATTATCCACCACATGAGTTCTAAAATAAGACAGGGTACAAACTGTTCAGACTTTGTTCTAAAACTCACACAAATATTACATTTATCTGCCAACTAACTTTTGCCACTGTATTACCAGAGACAAACAAAACCATCCATGAAAAAGGTGGGACATTGTATTAAATTTGAATAAAAAACAGAAAACAGTGATTTGGAAATCCTGACAAGACATTTCATGTTCAAACTGATAAACCTCCTATAAATATTCACACATTCTTAATTCGATGCCTGCAGCAAATTCTGAAAAAAGTTGTGACAGGAGCATGCCTAGCCCTGTGTTACATAACCTTTTCTTCAAATAATTTCCTGTAAGCGTCTATGGACTGAACACACTTGACTTTTGAAGTACAGGTGCATCTCAGAAAAGTAGAATATCATGAAAAAGTCAGTTTCCCAAATCAAGATTCATCTCATATAAAGTGAAACATTGAAAGACTTTATTGTGTTATTCTTGACGATTACAGCTTACAGCTCACACAAATCAAAAATCCACTTTCATAAAATATTATATATTGCAGAAAAGTCTAATTTGCAAAGGTTTCCCCAGGCTTCATTTCACTCTGGTTCAGTAAACACAACCACAATCATGGGGAAGACTGCCGACTTGACTATTGTCCAGAGGACAATCATTGACAACCTACATAAGGAGGGTAAGCCACAGAAGGTCATTGCTAAAAAGGCAGGCTGTTGTCAGAGTGTTGCATCAAAGATTATTAATAGAAAGTTGACTGGAAGGGAAAAATGTGATAAGAAAAAGCACACACACAACAGGGATGAGCTCAGCCACCAAGGGATGAAAGCCAAGCAGACTCAAGAACTAATGGGAGCTTCACAAAGAGATAACTGAGGATGGAGTCAGTGTGTCAAGACTGTTTTGTATTAGCTATAAGCCATAAGATGTAAACAAAAACATCTTGAAATATTTCACTCTGAGATTAATGTAGAACATACTTACACTAAAAGTGGAATTATTTCCCTGTCTAGCTTGGTGTACATCAAAGGTTGCTCAACAGTGCAAGGTTTTCTGTTTTCACATTTTGCACTTCATTATGTGCCATACTTCTCCAATGAGAGGTCAGTCTTACAGTGTACCCTCACTCTTCTATTGTGAAGCCATGATGTTGTCACTCATGCAGATTGTGGCTCTGCACTGCACTAAACAGAGACATTCAAAATAGGGAGGTAAAGGGGAGAGCTTTCTAAGCCCAGCCAAACTAGGGGCCATGGAGGTTAGCAAAATCCTGGTTTTGACCTGAATAATAACCACTCTTGTAAA
Source organism: Cheilinus undulatus (assembly GCF_018320785.1). NCBI lineage: Eukaryota > Metazoa > Chordata > Actinopteri > Labriformes > Labridae > Cheilinus > Cheilinus undulatus. The sequence goes on along the minus strand of NC_054873.1, from coordinate 22,220,853 downwards.
AGCAACAAAAGTAACTGTATTAATGTATGCTGTAGTACAATGCAGCCCTTTTTAAGAAATGTAAACCCCTTTGTTAAAAAAAAAAAAATTAAATTTAACAATGTATACGGGAATACTGAACTAGATGATTAGGAAAATAAGATCAGATCTTATATCTCAAAGTAGAAAAAAATAGACAATTTTAATGGAAAATAAATAATTATGAAAAGGAGTGAAAAATGGTTGAAAATGTGGTAAAAAGGGCTAAGAGTAGGAGAAAAGTGGCAAAGAAAGGGCGAAAAGGGTGAAAAGCAGCGAAAAATTGGTTCAAAGTGCCAAAAAGGTGTAGCAAAATTGTTGAAAAAGCAGCAAAAATAGGTTAAAAGTAGCTAAACAATGGCAAAAAAGGGTGAAAGTTGATGAAAAGTGGCAAAAGAAAGGGGTAAAGCAGGATGTAAAAGTGGGTAAAGAGGGTTAAAAAGTAGCACAAATAAATAATTCCAATCATCAGAATGAAATGATAGTTTGACACTCTTTTTAGTTCCAAAAGGACGTAACATTTTGTCCAACACACATGCTTGGATATCTTCAATAAATCACAAATGGTTAGGGCCCATTCTGTGGGCTTTTCATGGGCCCAGCAAACTCTATGGGCAGGCCTGGGTCAAATATCCACAGTAAATTCATCCACAAAAGGCGCTAACCCTATCACAACAATGCCTAAATTACTAAACTTGCTTAATATTAAGCTATTTGTCCTTGCAACTATGAGTTGCTCCTCTGTCATGGGTAATGATTGTATCATATCAGGTAAATTGGGAGAAATAGGGCATCATTTACCATTGACAGAAAGGTCTTTACTGAAATATGAACAACAGTATCATAACTCCCCACATGGAGGCAGTAGTCGACAGAAGCGGGCTGTTCCTTGCAGCATCAGCGAGATGATGAAAATGTTTATGTACTTCCGGTGAAGAGTTCACCTGCTCCTGAATGATAAAGTAGTGGAGATAAGGTAACTGCGTTTGTAAACTTGTTATTTTAAAACACGTAATGACAGTTTGAGTCATTTAAAAATCCCTTCATTGAATACCTTCATGGTATTGTAGTGAGACTCTTCATGTACAGACCGTCAGCAAGACAGCTAGCTGATGATGATGCTAATGCTAGCTAAACATAGCTACAAACAAAACAGCCCGCGGTACGATGAAGAGGCAGACAGTGTTACAAACACTATTGTGGGCCCTGAAAGTGTTTTTATCTCGTTGAAGCTAATTATAATAAAGGATAGTTACTTCGGGACGAGATGATATCTCGATTCTTTTTTAAAAAGCATCCGAGGTATTTCTTCCCCATCCTCTGCCTGTTAATCTACGTGCTTAGTTTAATAGCCTTGAAATGAAACAGCTGGCTTTGTATACTCACGTGATGAAACCGAATGCGCTACAACATAACTGTTATACATACGCAATTCATAAAGGTTGATATTTTTTATTTCTGCTGGAGGATGTATTTAGTTTTGTGTAAACTAGGGGTGGGAATGGGAGTGGTAACTTATAATAGGTAAGAATACATAAAGGGATAATGTACAATATGTGATTTATACTAGGATAATAATGTTGCATAAAAAATGGACACAGCCATATTGCAAGATAATCATACCACAGACGATACTCGATTAGATGCATGATTTAAAAGGTCCCTAAAAATATAAAGTATGATACTAATTAGTCAGATGGATGTTTTGTAATTTTCCAGGTGTGAAACAGAGATGGAGTCCAGTGAGGAGGGGGGCCTCAGTGTTGGGGGCTCCGTGGGAGAAGAGAACTATTTCCTTGGTTACACCTTCACAGATCGCTCTCACTCCAGCCGTGTGGTGAAGAGCATCATGGACCTGTGTCTGGAGGATGGCCTGTTTGCTGATGTCACCATCACCGTGGACAGCAAAGAGTTTCACCTGCACAGGTTGGTGCTTTCAGCACAGAGCAGTTTCTTCCGCTCCATGTTCACCTCCAACCTCAAAGAGTCTCATAACCGCTCCATTGAGCTGAAAGATGTCAGTGCCACCGTCTTTCAGCTGCTGATTGACTATATCTATCATGGCACCATAAAGTTGAGAGTGGAGGAGCTGCAGGACACCTATGAGATGGCAGATATGTACCAGCTGACCGCACTATTTGAAGAATGCTCCCGCTTCCTGTCACGGACAGTAGAGGTCAAGAACTGCCTGCAGGTGATTCACTGTTTTACAAGTCCCATGTTTTTTGTTGCATGATCGTGTTGTTTAAACTTAATGACCACCTGTTTTCTGCTCAGGTGATGTGGCTGGCAGACAGACACAGTGACCAGGAGTTGTATACTGCAGCCAAGCATTGTGCTAAAATCCACCTGGCTCAGCTGCATCAGACTGAAGAATTTCTGAATCTGCCTCTCTGTCTGCTCCTGGACATAATCAAAGGTATCATGCTAACCATACCTGTCATGTGTACTGTGTTGTTCACCAGTTTTTTGTTATTTACTACAAAAAATGTGTGACCTAAAACTGGTTCTCAAGCCTAAGAAGACCAAAGTCATGTTAAGCCTGCTTAATACTATTGTATCATATCCACACTGTAGCCTATTTTGCACCTCCTTCATTATGTTACTAAGACCACAAGTCCTGTGACTGGTCTTCTTACCCCCTTACTTAAATTAATGTAACACTAAAGGTTTTGTGTTTTCTTGTGTACAGATGGAGTTCCAAGCTCTCAGAATCCAACCACGGCAATCGAGTCATGGATAAACCACAACAAGGTGGAAAGAGAAGAGTTTTCCTGTATCCTCCAAGAGAATCTCAAGGTAAAATTCTTTTATCTAGTGTTGTAAAATGTATCTTGACAGTCAGGTGCATCTGTTAGAATCTTTTTTAAGTCCTGATGTCTAATGTGTCTTTGTCGCTTCAGGAAATAGGTGAGAATGTCCACATTTACCTGATCGGTAAAGAGGAGACACGGACTCACTCTCTGGCTGTCTCACTTCACTGTGACGAGGATGATGCCATTAGCGTGAGTGGACAGAACAGTTTGTGCCATCAAATCACTGCAGCCTGTAAACATGGCAGTGACCTCTACGTGGTCGGGGGGTCCATCCCTCGCCGTATGTGGAAGTGCAATATGCACACCATGGACTGGGAACGCTGCGCCCCTCTGCCCAGAGACCGCCTTCACCACACCATGGTCTCTGTCTCCACTGAGGACGCTATCTACTCACTAGGAGGTAAGACACTACAGGACACACTCTCTAATGCCGTCATCTTCTACACAGTGAAGGACAACATGTGGACAGAGACAAACCAGCTTGACACTGCAGTGTCCGGGGCTGCGGGCGTTAACTTGGGCGGTACCATCTATCTGCTCGGAGGGGAGGAGAATGACATGGACTTCTTTACTAAGCCGTCTCGACTAATTCAGTGCTTCGACACCGCCTCACAAAAGTGTCAGATCAAGCCTTACATGCTGCCGTTCGCCGGCTGCATGCACGCTGCGGTTCACATGGATGTGATCTTTATTGTTGCAGAGGGAGACTCCCTGGTGTGTTACAACCCGCTGCTGGAGAGCTTCACCCGCCTGCGCTTCCCTGAGGTGTGGAGCTGTGTTCCTTCCCTTTGGAAGGTGGCCAGCTGTAATGGTTGCATTTATGTCTTCAGGGACAAATGTAAGAAAGGAGACGCAAACACGTTAAAGTTTAACCCAGCCACATCTGTTGTCTCTGTTATCAGAGGGATAAAAATCCTCCTCACAAACTGGCAGTTTGTTTTGGCCTGAACACTCCCGAACTCACCGCAGACAATCAGGGAAGACTGCTCGATTACCAACAATGACTTTACAGCTCAGATGACTTGCTGTAAATCTGTTTACATAACTGGTTCTCTGTCTTCACCATCAGATCTCAACAAAACAAGTTCAGCAGTGTGTCACCTGGTTGTATAACAGTGTGTCTCATTGTAAATCCCTTAGCTGAGATGTACTTTGTGGTGATGCTGTAACCAGTGATAAAATAATCAACATTGTCCTCTGTGTGCTGCTTGTTTTTGATTTGCATGAACAATTTTACTAAACATAAAACATCTTTCAGTACAGTGTATGTGAACCAGTGTATCCTGATGATGTCAAATGTGCATAAACATGAAAACAGGGTTGTTTTCAAACTTTTTAAGTTTTCAGTCTATTGTTCAAAGATTGTATTTTCTGGTGTACAGTGTACATGTTCATGTTAACAAAGTCAAATATACATCTCTGTTGCTGCAAGCTGTTGTGATTTGTTTTGATATTTTTTGCCTTTCAGTCTTCAAACATTATCCATTGGCCTTCAAGCTCTTGTGAGAACTTTTTAGCTGGTAATGAAATTGACTGAAATAAATTTTGACGTCTCTTTATGACCTTCAGAAGCAAGCAAGACCATCAAAGAGAGGGCTTGCATTGACTTGGGGTGCACAATGTTTTATGCCTTTCGCTTCTGCTGCAGGATGGTTGTTGGCAAAGTGACAAACTACACTCTGCTGAAGCGGCCTTTTTTAATATAAAAGATTTATTCTGAGTTGCATGGCCATCCATCCATTTGCTTCTATTACTTCTGGGTTGCAGTGGCAGCAGGCTGAGCTCAGACAGGCTCTTTCCGGTTGCATTTTACAGCTCCTCATGGAGGATTCTGAGCTGTTTCAAGGCCAGATGGGATATAAAATCCCCCGAATGAGTTCTGGGACCTTACCAAGGTCTTGTCCCGTTTGGGCATGCCAGGAGACCTCCCCGGGAACACAACCAAGAGGTATCCAGATCAGATGCCTGAACCACCTCAGTTGAATCCTCTCGATGTGAAGGAGCAGCGGCTCTACTCCATGATTCCTCCTGATATCCGAGCTCCTCACCTTATCTTTGAAGCAGAGCCAGCCAAGACTCACTCCCCACCCTGTGGTCCCACTACCCGCAGGTTTTGGTTTGGGTGCATAGCAAGGTGGGTGGCAGGCAAAGGGAGAGGCATCTGGCTGCAGCCCTCGGGCAAACCTCTACGCTTGGGCATTCGGCTGGAGACCTCTATGGTGGGGCGAAACCTCTCCGCTGGGGCGTGACGTACATTGCCCAAGCCATGGGCCTCTACGCCAGGGCGTGACGTATATTGCCTGAGCCGGTGGACCTCTACGCTGGGGCGTGATGTATATTACCCGCGATGAAATTTCAGCTCTATCCGCTTGCTGACAGGCTGACCCTAAATCTAACAAGTCAGGTTTTGATGCCTAAACCTAACCAGTTGGATTTTAATGCCTTAATCTAACCAGTCGGATTTAAACGCCTAAACTGAACCAGTTTATGCTAATGTGTCATAAGCACAGTGGTGTAGTCATGCTAACAACAGCTAGGTCATGCTAACAACAGCTAACACGCTGCATGCCCCAGCGTAGGCTTGGGCAATTTACGTCACGCCCCAGCGAAGAGGTTTCGCCCCTACATAGAGGTCTACAGCTGAACGCCCCAGCGTAGAAGTTTGCTCGAGGGCTGCAGCCAGACCCTCTTGGGCAAAGGTGGGGACTGAGGCACTCTGACCATCAGCGACTAAAACTGGTCTTTGGGAGTTGCATTGTAAACATTTAAATGTAAAAACAAAAAAAAACAAAAAAAAAAAAACAAGAAAGTGGGGGATAAACTCACTGTTTCTCCCTGCATTTACATCTGCACTTTGCTGCAAGTATCATGAGTGTTCTCGCAACAAATGTGTTAAGCTGGTACACCTCAAGAAGACACAGGAAAGAGCTCAGGCCATGCACAACTTCCTGATGTATCAAATGCAAACTACAAAAATGGATCAGATCAGAACCAAAATAATGTTAACATCAATTAGAAACGAATAGTAATGTAAGATCAGACTGATGTCTGGGGGTCAGAACGCACTTTCTGCACATAATTTCTACATTTTCTTCCATGCACAGATGTATAAGCCTCCTTGTGTTGGTTTGATTAGTGACTGTGTTAACTGGTGACTTTCAGCTGACTGCTTTTTTAGATGTTATCATAATGTAATGTAAGGTAACAGCAAACATGCATCCATGTATGTGCTAATAGCAAGTGTATCTCTAGCCTTACACTTCAAGTAGGAGAGATGTCCCACTTTGTCCACAGGGGGAGCCAAAATCATCAATATTGGAAATTTCCTCTCAGGAGCTGTAATGGATTTTGGATCATTTATTCTTTCACTTCTATAGAGATGTGTTTAGAAATTCCTTTATTGCAAGTGTGCCTTAACAAAGACTCCAAACAGTATCTGTGAGTCTGTAATGCATCCTCTGAATGGTAGATGGTATGTGAGTTGGTATGTGAGGTAGTATAGGTGTCTGTTTTGTCCTGGGAGGGAGCAAGGGAAAGGGACAGTTGAAGGAGAGAAAGCTACTACAGAGAGGCCAAAACTATGATCCCATTGATGTGTTGCAGGAGGCTATGTAGCTGAAACCCAAACCCAGTAACATGTCAGACTTTGTGAACTATTCTAAGCATCAGTTGCTGACGCCAAGACGAGGGGTGGGGGTTTCTAGGGGCACATATGCGCCTCCATAAGAACTCCCAATAGGAACTGACAGCCACTACGAGCCTCATCTGACATGCAGTCCCTTAATGTTGGGCAATAAAGTTGTTTATAGCCACCGTATCAGAGTTCTCAGTTCCACACGTGTAAGCCTCCATTTGTGGATACATGTTTTTTTTTATGCCCAAGGGGGTTGTGATTTAAAAATTTGTTGTTCAGTGTTTTGTCAGCGATTGAGGTTTGGTGTGAAGGTGGATTGCGAGGAGCTGAAGTGACCTTGGGACTGCTTGCTGAGGGCAGGACAGAATTCCTGAAGGGACACATGGTCTAGAGTGACAAGGCCATCTGCTGTAGCGCCAGCAGTAGGAGGAAGGTGGGGGGGTTGGACACTGGGGGTACTGAGAATTCCTTTCGCTGGGGTGTGGAGGGAGTAGATATTCTGGGATATTGCTGCTAGCACTCTGCTGAGAAACGTGTTTCTTTGGCATTTTTCAAACGGAAATCCAAGGAAGGATTTTTGAACACTTGATGCTGAGTGGGAATTGTCACAGGGTTAAATGTGGAAGGTATTTTTTCGGCTGTAGGGCTCCCCATGCACCGACTGGTGATAATGGTCTTGGTGTATTGCTGTTTTACTCGGGCGGATCCAGTTTCCTCTCGGCCTCAGCACAGCCGGAGCTGAGAGAGCGGGATCTGGTTAGGCCTTCTGGCTCCAACCTCTCAGGGGATCATCTTCAAGGGATCTTCTTTGGAGTTGTGCTGTGCATGGCAAGAATCTGCTTTCTTGCTTCCTCACTGAAATTGCATGGCCTAAACTAATGAATATTTTTATGAGGCACCTTGCACCAGAGATGGGCCAGGACCAAACCAAGCAGCAGATAGAGAAGGGCCTGAGGTTGTACCAGTCCAACCAGACGGACAAAGCTCTGCACGTCTGGACGAAAGTGCTGGAGAAAACCTCTGATCCTGGAGGGAAGTTTCGGGTGTTGGGGTGTTTGATCACAGCTCACTCGGAAATGGGAAAGTATAAGGATATGCTCAAGGTAAGCCTCGAAAAGAAGAGCATGCTGCATACAACAGCTGAAGATTGTATTGATGTTTAAACTATTCTGGAAAATGGTTCTTTTTTCTACTCCAAAGTAATTAGTGTTATATGTGGTTAACATTTTTCATGTCTAGATGTTTCTCACGTCACTGATACTGTGTGATCATATTTTGTGTTATGCAACCGGCACTCTGCGTGTGTGTGTGTGAATGCCATCAAGTGAACCATCAATTTAATATGTCATCATGTCTGCTCAGCTCTGGTACAGTTCATCTCACAGTAGTTTTTTTAACATTTTCACTCTGTCCAAGTGATTATTGAAAGACAAGCAGTAGGAGGTCAAACGCTTCGTTCTTTTTAGGGCAATCTTCAGCAGCATGGGTTAATTTGTGGCTTCCACACGATGCAGAGTAAATAAGTGTCCTGCAACCTGAGTATTAGTGTGGGGTGTCTTGTTGACATAATCATCTCATGTCCAGCAGCACCCGTTCTCTTCCACCCAACTTTAATGAGGACTCAATACAGTAGAGGCCTCATCTGTTTGAAGAAATTAATCATTTCTTTTGTATTCAGTAGCAGTGATTATGAACTTACCTTTAGCTTCCCTTCACGTCACACTAACTCTGTTTGCAGTACGCTCTGGATCAAATTGACACAGCTCGAGAAATGGAAGACCCGGACTACCTGACAGAGGGATACCTGAACCTGGCACGCAGCAACGAGAAGCTCTGCGACTTCCAGAAAACAGTGTCCTACTGCAAGACCTGCTTAAACATGCAGGGTACCACGGTCAGCCTGCAGCTCAATGGCCAGGTGTGTCTCAGCATGGGCAACGCCTTCCTGGGTCTCAGTGTCTTCCAGAAAGCTCTTGAGAGCTACGAGAAAGCCCTGCGCTACGCACACAACAATGACGACAAGATGCTGGAGTGCAGGGTGTGCTGCAGTCTGGGGAACATCTATGTTCAGCTTAAGGTGATGTTCAACTGCTGAGTCCAAAGAGCCGATTTCAATTGTTTTTATGTGCTGCATTACAGACTCTTGTCTTTGGATTTCTTTGAAAATGTTTCTTGCCGGGCAGAAATAGTCTGGTGGTTTGGTCACACCCTATGTACAGAAGCTAATCTTCCAAGCAGGCAGCGCATGTTTGAATTTAACCTGCTGCTTCTTTCCCAGCTGTCATTCCTTACACTATCCGCTGTCCTTTCCGCTTCAGATAGAAGGCAGAAAGGCAAAGTCCTCAAAAGTTAGTCTAAAATGTTTCTTGAGAGATCTTGAGATATTTAGACAAGTAATTAAAGTTCTGTTACCAAAACTGTTAATCATTGTTTCTCTGGTACTTCATCTTGGTGGAATTAATTACACAATCAATTCTGATAGTGCCAACAAATATGCATAACATGACAAGACCGCAGAGCATCCAAGCAAATATTATCAATGCTTGGCTCATGCAGCACAGGGCGTTGTAAAACAAGGGCGGAGAGAGCGTGCTAGCTGGCTAAGGGCTTATGTAGTACCCTTGACATCAGAGATTTGTAAGAGTAATCCCTTGGCTTCCCAGGGAGGATTGGTTTCAATGGGATTGTGATGAAGTAGCATTTGAAGAATGCACTCATGTGTCATGTTATTCTTTGAAATCAAACTTATTTGACAGTCAGTAAAGATGGAGGCGCATTAAAAAGACTCACAGAAATCACAAAGTTCATGTCAGCAGTATTTATATAGGCTATGTCTATTTGTGGACGATAACTAGGCATCAAGGGTCTTACTCGTGTAAAACCTCTGCCAACAGGACTATGAGAAGGCCCTGTTCTTCCCCTGCAAAGCAGCTGAGCTCGTCAATGACTATGGCAAAGGTTGGAGCCTCAAGTATCGAGCCATGAGCCAGTACCACATGTCTGTAGCCTACAGGAAGCTGGAGCGTCTGCCAGACGCCATGGAGTGCTGTGAGGTATTGTTTTATAATCATCCATAACATGACTGTGTTCAGAGAACAAACTTACATAAGTGAAAGAACATGTCTCAGTTCCTTCTGTCTTTCTACTGTCCTGATTTTGTTGCAAATACTGTTGTGTGGCTGACAGGTGTGGGTGCCAGTTGTTCTGTTGTACAAGGCCTTAGACCTCGACTAAAATATGCTCTCAGAGGCACTGGTTTAAAGTGTTAATGAAGAGGGTGGCTTCAGTATTCGCCCTGTTCTAATTATGTACCCAGGGTGAAAAACAACTTGATGTCATTGCCTTGGAGTGCAGAAGTAGAGTAGCAAGACAGCAGGATGCATTTCAGATTTATTACATTTGCCAAACACTTTTAGACAAACAATTTACCCATCTTGTCATATTTAGAATACCAGACTACAAGGTGAAACAACAGAAGTGTCATGTTTACACATCCGTCTGTTTCCCCAAAATATACTGAAACTGATACATGAAATCTCAGCATGCTGTTTTAAAAAAATGTCTCATTAAACCTAACTGCCATTTTCAGGATTTACATATTCAAATATTCATAGAAAAATAATTTTTGATTTTTCCAAATGCTCCTTGTGATTGACTATACAGTGCTTAACAAATTTATTAGACCACCTGTCATATTTGTCTCAAAGATCATCCAGCATCATGGAGTGCTTTAATGCGGACTCTTTCATTTTCAGTCAGCTCTCCAGGTTTTACCATTTTGAACAGGAATGAGGAATTTCAAACTGAATTCACCCAAATTTGAGCCGGCTCACTGGGCTTCTCTGAGAATTCATTCAACCACTAAAACTCATTTTTCTGTTCAGGAATGCACATAAATAACTATAATTTGACATATTAATCAAGAAATAATAATGTGCTTTACTATTTTTTCAGTTCTTTTGTAAATCAGTAAATTTGAAAATTCATGGATAACAATAATTATTATATTTTAGCATTTAAAATATCATTTGGGTTAAAGAGCTTCTACATATTGGTGTATTAACCATTGCAGAAACAAAATAAATGATTTTGGTAATTACCAATGCTGTTAATTTAGGGCAGCTGTGGCATAAACCTTACTTTGGTTAGGGTTAGGGTGGTCTAATAAATGTATTAAGCACTGTACATTCTCTAAAAAATTCATCAAATTGCAGTTTCAGGAAGTGTATTTATATGTTTTGATTAAAGGTACTGTGGTAATGAAACAGATTTATATCGATGGATCTTTGTGGTGCAAAAAGCAAACAAGATCATCAGCATAAAGACGGACTATTTCTATATAGTTATTTTTAATGTTTCCAGCCTCTGCTGGGGGTTAGGTGTCAGACAAAGTGATACACTGCACAGTCTGATATATTTTCCAAAGCAAAGTGGCTTGAGTATCAACAGTTGTAACATAGCAGGGGGGTATGAGAAACTATTCTCATATGTAAAAAGAGATAAGACGTACCACTCTGTCCGGTCACCAAAATTAGCAAAGATGTTTTGTTCCTCACATGGGCTTCTAAGCAGTTTTATCAGCAGACTAACTTTAAAGTTTAATTCACCATTGTATGATTTCCAAATGATCAAAAATTCATTTTTATTTAATCCAACAGGAATCTATGAAGATTGCTCTGCAGCATGGTGATCGTCCTCTTCAGGCTCTCTGCTTACTGAACTTTGCAGACATACATCGCTGCAGGCATGACGTTGATGTAAGGTGCCACTCATTGTGCAGATTTGTTTGGTTTTAATAAGGGCTGTCAAAAGATTTTTTTTTTCTAAATTGGAATTAATCTCAGGATTTCTGTAGTTAATACTACAGAAGAATACTCACACCCTTTTTATCGCATTTTAAAAATCTTTTTCTTTTTTTTGTGTTTAAATTGTAACTGTGTCTTTTTGGACTTTTCTAGTCTGAAACTAAGGGTAAGCCTTACATCCTGTATGGATACAGACCTGCTTTTATAAGTAGATCCAAGCGCATTACATTAACTTAACCATGGAAAAATAAACTTGTTATGGATTGGAAAGGAAATGAGGGGGCAATAAAAAAGTTACATCTTTGATAATACAAGGTCCAGATGACTTTGTCTCTGAGCTTTTTAAATTGATAGGAGAAATTAAGTTGCAATGGTGGACTTACTTTACATCACTGTAGCTGCAGGGAGATGCCGATGTGGATTAACCAAAGTGTGTTGACAGGGACAATAAAGCATGTGATTGATTGGGTTTAGAAACAAATTGTGTACTAATAGTGGATTGTAGTTAATCAGGATAACTGATTAATCTTGATGATCCCTAGTTTTAATGAAGAGACTTCATCTTTGTTAATATATGTTTTTCTTACTTATTTTTAATAACCTAATGTGCTTTCTTTTTCTTTAGCTTTCCATCACTCTTGAATCTATTTGATAAGCTTATTTTCATTTCATCCTTTTAGAAAGCATTCCCTCGATACGAGTCTGCGCTGGCTATCATGACTGAGATCGGAAACCGTCTGGGACAATCACAAGTCTACCTTGGAGTCGCAAAGTGTTGGCTTTTGCAGAAGGAGTTTGACAAGGTACCTATGGTTATGTACTATGTCCTAAACTGAAGGAATTCTGCAATGTTTTCTTTGGAATCAAAGGCTTTTGTTGTTAGAATAAGCCTGGAAACACTTTTGGTTATATTTGGAAAGCTTTAAAAGCCTTAAGAGTGCACAGCAACATGTCCTGTCCTATCCACCTTTGTGCTAAGAAGCTTATGCTTTTCCTCTTGAAGAAGAAAAATGTACCAACTTTAAAAGCTTGGGTAGAAAAACAGACAGACACCCTTTACCTGGAAAGGATTAAACATACCCTCAATGACAGAGTTTGAAAGGATTTGGAAACTGATGATGTCCTTTAAGGAAAGATCTGATCATTACATCTGTATTACTGATGTATGGATGTTTTACAATAAAGATATTTGAAATAAAATCTGTAATTATTTGTTGTAATCATGACTGTCTATCTCCAGGCTCTTGAGTCCCTGCAGCGAGCACAGGAATTGGCTGATGGAATGGGAAACAAGGCAAGTGTGTTTAATGGTTTTAAATGTGTCACCTCTGTACATGTACTGCCTGCTTTTAATTGCATGTATATGCACACACAAGTTATGACAAATTGTTGACTTCTGAATGCAAAAAGTAGACATTAAAAGTATTTTATGTCCTGTTGTGTTAAAGCAAGTCCCCTCTCATAGGACAAATCTTATTTGTATTTCTTTTTTGTCATGTTTTTTTCACTAATTATCTTTAAAATTTTGTCCAGAAAAAAGAAACATTTGAGGATGCTAATATTAATTGTTTGATATAATATCGCTTATCAGTTTCTGGTATAAAAAATAAGAAGATGATGGTCTAAATAAAATAGAGCGTCTGCATGGTGTCACATTTCAGTCTTTTTCTCGTACGTATCTCCAGCTGTGCACGCTGAAGGTCCACTGCCTGAGTGAGGGGATTTATCGGAGCCGGGGGCAGCAGGACGAGCTCAGAGAGCAGGTGGTGAAATTCCTGCAGTGTGTGGAGGAGCTGGAGCTTTACTGCGGCATGTGTGGAGAGTCCATCGGGGACAGGGACCAAAAACTGCAGTCCTTACCCTGTTCCCACATTTTCCATCTCAAGTGGGTGATCCTGCAGTGTGTACTAGTTATTATTGTAATGCTCAAACCACAGAGAAAAGGTATGAGGGGTTTCAATTATTTTGATTCTCCTCATGCATTCAATAACTTTGTAGAGGAAATGACACTCTATAAAGCAGTATTAATTTTGGCAGCCTTTTTAAAATGTAGTCTTATACTTTAGATTAACAATTTTAAAGTTTAAGTCCCACTATAGTCATTTTAAACCTTAAGTTTTAATATAGTTTAAGTTGACGTAAACCCAACAACTTTTTGGTCCAGTTTTTTTCAATTAAAAGTCCTTAGATTTTAGTCTTAATTTTTATTTAGGGCATTTATTTTCTTTGCAATTATTCAGTCACTCAAAAATTAATATAGATGTAAAACACCCATAAAAACTCTTTGTTTTATTACAAACTGATGAAAATACTGACATACTTTATATGCAAAGGAAAAATATACTGGATTTTGAATGTCCAACTGTCCAGCACTAACATTTTAGTCTTGTTTTAGTCTCTGTGATGAAAACTGAACTTACTTTTTTATCACCGAATATCTATTTATAGGTAGTCTTAGTCTTGTTTTCCTCATGGAAAAAAAGATAGGCGATGAACATCTTTAGTCAGAAAATAGAACCTCCACTTAGCACAGCTTAATGTAAATTATCCTGCACTGTCTCTTACTGCTTTACTGTAAGAAAGCTCTCTGTGGTAAAAGCCTTACTTTATATGCACATTTACGCTCATTCATCTATTAACTGTAACATATCACTGTGGTTAAATGCCTCACCTTACATGCATTTTTGCACTAATATAATCTACTCACCGTACGAATTTCTAGTTTAATGTATTTATGGTGCTCAAATGCTGCAAATTATTAATCTGTTCACTGTAACCCAATGCTGTAAGAAGGCTCTGCTGCAAAATGTCTCACTCTATATGGACATTTGCACTAATCAAGTACCTTGAATTCTCTTATCTGCCTCTTGTAAATCTGCCCACATCCTTGCATGTTTTATACTCTGATCTTGTCTAGTCAGCATCCTTGCACCCTTTACACATCTTGTGACCACACTATCAGTGTACACAGACAAGAGCTTATACATATTTGAAACTTATTTTTTAATACTTTTCCACTTTATTCATGTTTGTATTGAATGTTTAATTCCTGTACATTGAGAGCAAAGCAAACTCAAGTCAAATTCCTTGTTGCATAAGCATACTTGGCCTATAAAGTTGATTCTGATTCTAGTCAATGAAATAACTGCTGTGATGCTAACAGCTCAGGAATTTAAAGCTCCTGACATCCATCTCTTTTTCCCCTCCAGGTGTCTGCAGACAAACGGGACAAAAGGCTGTCCTAAATGTTTCAAGTCCTCCATGAAACCTGGATTTGTCTGATTGTGAGTCTGTGTTTGAGTGTTGGATCTGCAGACACAGCATGAGGCCTTGTGGGCTGCTGACTGATCTAAGAGCAGCAGGCAGCCTCAGGATGAGCTCAAGATGTTTGAAGATGAGGGGTTCACTGCTCTGTGCAGAGGATGCTGAACTGAAGCCCGAGTGTTTCAGGATGGGGTTCTGAGGACACTTTAAAGGCATGCGTGAGTGCCGGCCATCAGTCTGAGACTTACAGCTCACTGAGGAGGTAGACGTGACTGTGGAACATTTCAATATAAGCTGAAGAAGAAAGAGCCTTCATTGAACCTCATGAAGGACAGTTTGATGCAGAATTAATTCTTGAGGAAAACTGGACTATCCAAAGAGCATTGTTCTAAGTGTTTGTTATGCATTAGAATTAGTAGAAACAATCTGTAGAGAAAATATTCTGTGTTTGTAGTTGTAGGGTTAGGTCATCTTTTTACACAACTTCCACTTGTTCTGTTCTCTACAGTTTCGTGATGTTTAATCAAAACACAGAGCCATTTGAAACCTATATACATATATTTATTACTGTATTTATGTACATATTCTCTCAATTTGTTTTAAAAGTTTGGTTTATTTGAGGTGTTTTGTAAAACCTAAAAACAAACTTAAGTCTCTTAACCATTCAAAACTAGTATGTCTTTACAGAACAGGTCATGCAGCTTTTTGTTTCTTTGTTTTACTGTTGATATAAAGGAGCAGAAGTTATTTTTCCATCCATTTCTGAGAATGTTTTACTCTTAAGTCTAATAACATTGTGAAGAGGGAAGCCTAATGAGAAGGATCTACTTTGACCAATTATACAGAGGCCCTAAGCAGACATGCATCTGTTGTAAAACATTTGATTTTGCTACATTTTTTTCTGTGATAACTTGCAAATTTCCAGTCATTTTTCAAGCTCTTCACTGGTTTATGTTTTATAAGGGACATTAACCATTTATTTATGGAGAATTTAAGAAAGCAGCTGACATTAACTTAGAAAACCAGCAGCATTATTCTGTGAGCCAGAAAAAAACAACATAAATTTACTCATTACTGGAAAACGGGGTAAAATAATGTGTACTCATGTTTGTCCACTCTGGGCTTCTGTACAATCACAAACTTGTCAAACAACTATTTAATGAGGATACATGCTTTATGTTTAATGTAGTGTTTTCATATCTATAGTCATGTGTAAATATTTAAAATTAATAATTTATGTTGAGATTAGGAATTATTATTCAAAGGTGTCTTTAAGTGAAAACTTGTTTTTTGTTGCATGTTTTATTCACAGAGCCAAACAGGAAAGTTGGATTGTATCAAACTGTGTCCATGTAACGGGGTATTTTATTTTGGAATTACTATTGTATATCTTAATATACATTGTATTATTCATATTCCTGTTTTTGTCACATATTATAGGAAAACCAGTGATGAAATCATCATGGCTTTTGATAAAATAAGGTTGTCCTCAAAGATTGACCCCATGCTAAATTTGATATCCTGATTGAAGTTCACTTAACTTCTTTTTTACTCTCCTCATAAGTTAATTTGTGTGTCTAAAACTGAAGGAAGGCTTCAAAAAGTGAGGAAACATAATTACTACTAACAAGAAAGCTGAAGAGGCAAACTAATTTTGTCATTTTTTTTAAGTTTTACATTTAAAGGCATCTCTCTCCCTCTGTAAACATCATGAAAAAGTTCAACAGCACTGATGGAGAAACACCAACATATTTACTTTTACTGCACAAGCACTTACTTAATGTTTCTGCCTCCAAAGTAGCGATGATTCACTGTCTGTTTACCTGTTAGTGCAGTCCATCTGAAACTCTTGTAAAGCATCTGAGAGCATCTACACTTTATATTCTTGGTTCTGGGGTATGATTACAATTTTTACTGAGAGTGCAGCCACTCATCTTTACGGTTTAAACTACCTCTGTTTCTGCCTCTAAGCGTTTCCCTCTTCAGAGGATTAATGCAATATTAACATAACATTTAAATACATGTAGAGTTATGTTTTTTTTTTAGACTTCATGTTGATATAACCGTAATTTTAAAGATATAGACTTGGACAAAAATGCATTGTTAATATATTTATGCATTGAGTCGAAACATGTTACTGTGTCATATATGGAAACCTTTAATTATGGAAAATAAAGAGCCATCAAAGTCATTTAAATGTTTCTTTTCTCTGTTTTTAAGCTCTGCTTATTACTTTTTTCGTATTTGACACGTAACACATTTTCAAAGAGTATTTGTGACTCATGACTATGCTGAGAGTGAAAGACTCATGCCCTGACGTGACAGTGGCAGATTTAACAGTGAGGGGAAGTATGTGATGGTCTTAACCAGTCGAACTAGTTTTCCAGAATTTACCTTAAGTTTCAGCCAAGCTGTAACGCCTACAGTCACAACACCTGAAGAGCAGGAAGACTTTATCGTTGAGCTCACCAACATTTTAACCTGATGGCAGCTACCAGTTCACTCTCTGAAGAGGACTTGCTTTGTCCTCTGTGCAGTCAGATTTACTCGCTTCCTGTGCTTCTTAATTGTGGCCACAATTTCTGCAAAGTTTGTTTGGGGAAATCTCAGGAATGGAAAGAATACAGAGTATGTCCTGTGTGTCGCTACGTGGCTGCTCCTGGGAAACCTCCCATCAATTTGGAACTAAAGATAGCTGTGGACGAATATCAAGAGCAGAAGAACACCAGGGATCTGGAGGTTTGTTGTACTCACCTGCAAAAGATGACCCTTTTTTGTCACAATGATGAAGAGCCCATCTGTCTCGCCTGCCAATCATCTATGAGGCATAAAGTTCATGAGTGCAGTGCGGTGGAGGAGGCTGCAAGAAAGAAAAAGGTACAGTAAAAAGACAAACAACAGGAGGACTTTTTTTCTTAACATTCATGTCTACAGTACATAATTCCACCTTTCAAGCTTCTATGAAGAATTTTCAGTGTTGATTTTAGCGCCCCCTGTATTCTTTAAACCCCAAGATGTGTCACTCACTGGAAATGACAGAAATGCAACAGGCTGCTCAGAAGCTTAATTTAATTGAAATTGACATACACCTTCCCATTGCCAGCACTTAAACTCATAATAAACTGCTTTGAGGAATAACCGTCCTCTCTAATCTTGTCACTGGTGATCTCATTTGCTTTTGTTTCTCATAAAGATGGATCATTGTTAATTTGTGTAAGAACTTCTCACATGAGCTTAATGAAACAAACTCTTGAATGACTGGTAATCGGGGGTGGAAAGTAACTCATCACATTTACTCAAGTTACTGAAATTGAGTAATGTGTTTGAGTACTTTTTCTTTTTCAAGTACATTTTGAAATCAGAAAATTTACTTCTACTTAAGTAAGCTTTAACCAGAGTATCTGTACTTTTACTTTAGTACAATACTTTTGCACTTTCATCAATTTCAAACTTTGAAATTATGAGAGTCTATATTGATTTATCTATTGACCAATTAATCATTGAGAGAGAAAAGCATCAGTATTTTTTAAATCCATAATATCCCTTGGTCACATATGAGGTCTTTAACCGCTTTAAACTCCAAGGCTAGCAGATTTTTTTTTTTTTAACTATTCCGTTATTTATGAAATAACTGTTCACAAGTATACTACATGTTATACACCAGTAGAAAGCTCCAATTCTCAGAATTCTGACCATGTTAACCATTTAGGGATAAAACTACCACAGCAGCCACAATTAATACATTGACACAGCTCACAATTAGAAGCTCTCCTGATCAAAATACTCCATCAAATTAGTCCTGCTGCATCAAAAGAGTCCCCCCCCCATCCATTTTTTTAATCCTAAACATGATTACATCCTTGAAGATCCACAGTTTGAATTGTATAATTTCACATTTTCTAATGTTGTTCTCAATAGTCCACAGCATTTGCTGTAATAATACGTGTTTTTTTTTCTAAGCAATTATCAGTAATGCAATGCAGAAAAATGTCTGCCAACCTCAATCCTTTTTGGAGTCTCCAGTAAAACAACACTTGGACTTTACCCTCGTAAAAACAGCTGTGAAATGCTCATTTCCTGTGTTATTGTTATCAGATTTGTGCTTGTACTTCAAATCGTTCAAACACAGCATTCAATTTAACTTGGGTATTCCTGGATAGGTGTTTTAGACAAATTTACCTGGAATTCTACAGTCACAACTAAAAAAAATAAATGCTTAAAAATGACAATCTATTTCTGAGTAAAGAGTTAACGCATGTTTTTTTTTTTTTTTGGTCAAAATTTCAGACTGAAATTTCTGACTTGTTGGAGCCTTTAAAGAAAAAACTGAGAGTGCTCACCAAAACAAAGGATCAGTGGGAGGAAACAAAGAACTACATACAGGTAAAAAGTCTGTTCAATCATTGTTTTCATATCTGCATAATAATAGTTGTACTGTAGCTGTACCCACACTCACATTATGGAAATTTTTCTTCTTAACAACTCCATATTATGTCCAGAGAACAAAAAACACTGCACCAAAACATTCCTGTTGTTTACTGCTAAAAATAACCCAACCATTCAACACTTCAGACCCAAGCTTTTCAGTGTGAGAGAGCGATTAAAGAGGAGTTTGAGCAGTTACACCAGTTCCTGCAGAAGGAGGAGAGCAAAAGACTGAAGGCACTCAAACAGGAGGAGGAAATGAAGAAGGAGGTGATGAGTAAGAAGCTGGATAACATCAAAGACCAGATCAGGACCCTCTCGAAGACCATCAGTGATACTGAGAAGTCTCTCAGAGGGAGAGACTTAGCTTTTTTACAGGTACATTATGCCTGCATACAACCTACAGCTTCATCTAAATGGGCACTACACATGTTCAGTTGAAATTTCTTTAGGTTTTAGTGAATTAGAATATCATATTCAGATACTTATTATCAGTAATTGTAAATTAGAGTTGGTCTGTGTTAGTGACTCATGGGTTCTATGATGAAAGTTCCTTTGAAACCTATTCAGGCTTTTCATGCTTTAGCGAGAGGACACAGCAGTGAATAGAGTTGGAAACCACGATGAGAAAAGAGGCAGATATTATACAGTAAACAGCCAAGGTGGGAATTTAACCAGGGCCGCCTGTGTTGAGCGCTAAAGCGTCTGTACATGGGATGCTTATATGTACTTTTAACCTAAGCTGAACTAAACTGAAACACTGAAAAAAAAACAGCCAAAAAAAAAAAGAGTACAAAGACAAAAGGTAGAAAATAACCACAAATATGAAAAATGTACATCTTGAATGCAATTTAGTGCATGTAAAGCTTTTTGGTCAGCTGAGGATGTTTGAAATGTGCTGTATAAATACTCTGACTTTTAAAATTTTTACATTGTTATCTCCAAAAGAACCTCCACACACATCTGAAGTCATGCTACCTGCTTTATGAGGATGTGCTGTTCTTTCTGCTAAAAAATAACATCTGTTAGGCAGTAAGCTCATAAAAACTCCTACAGTGTAATGGTTAGAAGGTTCACAGTTACTGTATCTACTATGCAGGTCCAACATGTCAGCCTGAATTTCCTGTTTGAACAAAGTACATCTGATGTTGTAGATTAAAGGTTATTACATAGACTTGACCACAAAAAGATGCATTTATGCATTGAAAAGGAATTAAGGGAACATAAAAAGTAAAATATTTACTAACAAAGGTGCAGATGGCTTTTGACTTTCCACTGAGCTGTCAGTTGTTTTTTTAAGTAAAATGAGGCATTAAGGATCAGTTTTTTACATCACTGTGGCTGCAGACAGACATTGCAGTCGCTTAACAAAAGTATGCTTGAAGGGAAAATAAAGCATGCAATTAAGAGTTTTTAAAATGCCATGCACTAATTATAGAACTTAATTCATTGCAATTAATGTATTAGTACTGATGGCCTTGACATGTAGAAAATGTATCGTTACTAAAATGTTAAGCCTCCACTTTTGCAATTGATTTTTATTGGTCCTGTTCAATTTTTTCTCTTATTCATGCTTTATTCAGTTTATAAAAAGCATCCATACTCCCACTTCTTTAGATTGAGGGTTGAGTGCATAGCCCTTACTTTGTTGATAGTTTGATGGTGATCTGAGGCAGACTGGATGGTTTAACATACTCATCAAACAGCCTTATAGCCAGTTTGTGTATATTTGGCTGTTGGTCTTCAACATAAAAGAGTGGTTAAAGGGAAACTTCATCAGTGAATAGTTTCATGGTTTGGAGTCAGTTTTGGCATTAACTCTTATTTATATTATTGATGATTCCCAGCAGTCTTGCACTTACAAGTTTTATGTAATGTTTATAGTGTAAACTCCACAGAGTAAACTATAAACATATTTGAATGTACAGTGTAGCTCAATTTGACGTTCCATTTGAGTCAACTGCATAATGTACTTTAATATATATAACTAATCACTTCATATTTTGTGTAATGAGAGGTTTTGTTTCATTTTCTTTCATTGGCTGAAGGACTACAAGCAGACAAAGAAAAGGTAAGTGGAAGTTGATGTTTGTATTAGTTAGCACAGTTTCCGTAAGACAATGTTGTGATTAGTTCAACACATTTTAGTGTCAAATGCATCATTCGTGAACCGGAGTGCATCAGAGACATCCTGATCAACTCTGCACAACATTTGGGGTTACTGAGGTACAAAGTCTGGAGGAAGATGGCTGACATCATCAATCACGGTGGGTTAACAGCCAACAGCTTCCATTAGAGCTAATTTGATAGATTTTCCCCCTGTAATGATGTTTTTATTCACTTTTAGTCCCCATCACTCTGGATCCAAACACAGCCCAGTCCAACCTGAGGATCACCGAAGAGCTTACCTGTATGGAGTACAGCAATAAGCAACTCCTACCTGACAATCCTGAACGCTGCACCAACCGCGTGTGTGTGCTGGGAGCTGCTGGCTTCACGTGGGGAAAGCACAGCTGGACTGTAGATGTGGGCCAAGGCAAAGACTGGAACATCGGAGTGGTCCAGGAGTCCATCAACAGGAAGACTGCTGTCTTCCTCAACCCCACTGAGGGATTCTGGGTGATCAGTCTGCAAAATGGAGACTCGTACTGGGCTGAGACCTCACCTCGTACCAAGCTTGTGTTGAAGCAGAAACCTGAAAAGATTACTGTCAAAGTGGACTACGACAAAGGAAAAGTAGCCTTCATCAATGCAGTCGATTTGACGACAATCCACATATTCAATGACAGATTTACAGAGAAGCTTTTCCCCTACTTCTCTCCTGGACTCTATAATGAGGAGAAAATCTCCAGCCCACTGAAAATCTGTTCTCTGAAGATACAGGTGCAATTGGAGTAAACTCACATGCAACAGAAGCTCTGTATGGTGGCAGAAAAGTGAACATCATTCATAGCTTAAAAACTGATAAATGCACTCATAAAACTCAGAATCACTGTACTGTACTATGTTGAATGACTGTTGTTAAAGCAAATATTTAATCAAACAAGAAAACTAAAACAACAGGCCGTTAAAATTGTTTAATCACTTTTAGAACAAAGTCTGCAGATCAGCTCATTAATAATACGGTTGTTAGTTATCACTAACTATCCTCTTTGGTTTTCGGTCTCCTCTGTGATGCCATATCTTTCAGCTTGGAATCCAGTTTCCTTTGCAGATAGGCTTTCTTATTGGGGTCCATTGATTTGTCTTTCTTGCCACTCCCTGCATAAAGAACACCTTCTTTACTTATTCTCATCCGAGCATGAGACTTTGCTTTATCTCCACAGCCATGGACCTGGAAGAGGAACAATGGGATCAGAAAAACTAAAAAATATCACACATAACAATTTCAGCTGTCTGTTTTATGCCTTTTATGAAATATCAGAGCACTGCCTTTAAATGAAAGTCCTTTATGCATTTTCATATGCATCTGTGCTATGAATCCAAGTGAATCCTTGCTGTAAAACCTTATATTAAACATAAAAAATACAACTCTTTTGGCCTCTGCCCCATCTTACCTCTGGTATATGATGACTCAGACAAAACTGCCTGTTGCAGAAAAGGCAAAGCTGTCCAAGTGTTAGCACCGACGCCTTACACTTCACAAAACTGCACACACTGTCGGCCTTCTTGACAGCATTGATCAGCGCGTCAAAGTCATCGTCTGGAGCAGCAGCGGTAGCAATGTCGCATGCGCCCGCCTTTGTTCGGCTCTTTCCTGAGAGAAACAAGATTAAGAGAGAGAGCTGAGCTGTGTCACGCACATCAGAGCAGAAAAACAATATCAGTATTAGAAGTTTCTCCTGCAAACCTTTTGCTGACTTTTGCTTCTTTGATGACTGGCTTTGAGCTGCTGGGATATTGCCCTGCTGCTTTTTTTGTTGACTATTTTCTTCTCTTTTCTGCTGCTCCCTCTTCATCCGCTCTAAATGTAAACTTTTCAGGTCTAATGGAAGTTGAGACAGCAGCTCTGTTTGGGGATTTTGAACTGTTTCTTCTTCTTGGGTGTTTTCTGCTTCCTGATTTTGCTCCTCAGCAGGTGATGACTGTACTGGCCTGGAGACAGTGATGCACCGGTCTTTCCCCTCACCCTTACTTTCATGTACAAGTCCCAGCTCCTCAGCAATCTGATGGACCAGCAGGCGGTCGTGAGAGTTAAACGATGATGGAAACTGGAGTTCATTTTGATTCAAATCCTTTAGAAAGTTCTCCACCTGCTCTCTGATCTCAGCGTGTCTGTTTTTCTTCTGCTCTTCCTCTCTCTGTGCCGTTTCAAAAGATGCTGTCTGCTTCTTTGTAGCAGTATTTTTATCACTTGACATCTGTCCTTGTTTCCCTTTGCTGGGGGGTGGTTGTTTAACTTTCTGTTTGGTGTTGGAGCTGCTGGAAGATGTGTTGGGCTTTGTGTCTTTATGGTCACGGGTGTAGTTCTGTGGCACTATGTCCTGGATGTACTCGAATGCCGTTCTGACCTCACCAAACTCAGTCATGTGGGTAATTAGGGACTTTAGGAAGAGATGATTTTGGACTGTTTGGGTGTCACAAACCACAGCAATGTGACGTCTTGCGCGTGTTACAGCAACATTAATCCTTCGGTCCTCTGCAAGAAATCCAACTTCACCTAAAAATAATAAATATGGGAAAACTTTATGATACTGCTGCTCAGCTTTGGCAAAATCAAATTTAAAATTATTTCAGTCACCATTGGGATCAACTTTACTTTGCCACATTCTGATATTTATCATATGTTTATTTCCATAGGGACAAGTATAAAGCAGGTAAACAAATGCTACACATTACAACACTTGTAGATCAAGCTCATTTACAATGCACATCCCTTGATGAGCCTTTTCAATACATGGAAGTCAACAACAAATACACAGTATGAAATAAACCCAACAATGACACATACAAAACACAAAATATCAACAGAGAGCTCAAGATCATGCATGACTACATGACTAAGTCCTCTTTATAATGCCTGTTATCCTGCATTCACATAAATACAGGCAGAGAATAGATGGAAATGTAGACATTTTCATGGAATATACGCCTGCAGTACAATATTTCATTCATGGCAATCTACACATAATATGCTGATAATTTTGCTGTCTTCATGCCATTTTGTTGGACTCGTTTGTTTGTTTATGATGCCATCAAGAAGTTGTGGTCTATTCTACCTATTGCTACTGAAAAAGATTACAGGTCAATTATTATTTGATCTTGTTTTTTCACCCAGGAGCTTGACCAAACTGTCTGTATAAAAGTTCAGAACTGATTGGGGAAGAAGACGATAAAGTTTGCTTTACTTTGAACCAATTACATACACATGGTTGTGGGTGACCTTGAAGAGTATTTATGTATATGCTTAACAAATTTATTCGACCACCTGTCATATTTGTCTCAGAGACCATCCAGCATCATGAAGTGCTTTAATGCGGACTCTTTCATTTTCAGTCAGCTCTCCAGGTTTTACCATTTTGAACAGGAATAAGGGATTTCAAACTGAATTCACCCAAATTTGAGCCAGTTCACTGGGCTTCTCTGAGTTGTCAGAAATTAATCAAGCATAACATTCAACCACTAAAACTCATTTTTCTGTTCAGAAATGCAAGTAAATAACTATAATTTGACATATTAATCAAAAAGTATTAATGCGCTTTACTATTTTTTCAGTTTTTTTGTAAATCAGTTAATTTGAAAATTCATGGCTAACAATAATTAAATTTTAGCATTAAAAATATCAATTTCAGTTAAAGAGCTGCTACATATTGGTGTATTAATCATTGCAGAAACATAAAAAATGATTTTGGTAATTACCAATGCTGTTAATTTAGGGCAGCTGTGGCATAAACCCTATTTTGGTTAGGGTTAGTGTGGTCTAATGAATTTGTTAAGCACTGTATATATATATAGTCTTGTATCATGTTTAAATGTTGCTTGTCAAACACAGAGTGTACTGCTTCCTGTGTTCATCCAGATACTCTTGAAAACAACATTTTAAATCTCTTTTGCCTGGCCCTTGTGTGTAATTTAGATCTGTGTAATTGCCGACACTGACATACAGTGCACTCAGAAAGTATTCAGACCCCCTTGGCATTCACAAAGTTGTTGGACACTCCAAGTAGGCTTTCAAGTGTTTTGCACTGAGGAGAGGCTTTCATCTAGCCACTCTGGAGCTCAGTCAGACTGATCACTGGGATCTTGGTCACCACTCTCTCTAAGGCCCTTCTCCCCTGACTGCTTAGTTTGACCAAATGGCCAGCTCTTGGAACCATATCTTCCATTTGAGAACTATGGAGGCCACTGTGCTCTTGGGAGCCATCAGTGCAACAGATTTTTTTGTAGCCTTCCCCAGATCTGTGCTTTGCAACAATCCTGTCTCTGAGCACTGCAGGTAGTTCCTTTGACCTCATGGCTTGGTTTTTGCTCTGATACGCATTGCCATCTGTGAGGCCTTCTATAGAGTGGTGCGTGTCTTTCCAAATCATGTCTGATCAATTTAACTTAAAACAGGTGAACTCCAATCAAGATGTAGAAACATCTCAGCAAAGATCCAGAGAAATGGGAGACAACTTAGCTAAATTTCAAGAGCTGTTGCTATTTTTTTATTCAACTGCAAAAAAAATATTTAATTCTGTTTTCACTTTGTCCCTATGGGTGTACTGACTGTAGATTAATGAAAATAAAAATGAATATTTTCAACTGTAGCATCAGGCTGCAACATAAAACTGACAATATGAAGGGGGTCTGAGTACTTCCTGAGTTCACTGTAGTATAACAGAAAAAGTCCTTATTTTGTAGAAAAAAGGAACAGTACCTTTTCTGTTGGATCGAACAAGAGACAACACCACAGCTTCTTTCTCTCTGCCCTGAAATCCATCCACTGACTTTATCTCCAGCTCCGGATGTCTTGCAGATAATCTCTGACGCAGCAGATCCACCTTTTAAAAAACTGAAAATCAGCTGATTGTTTAAGTTTAACACAAACTTGTTCTCGTAAAGTTGGAAATATTTTATTCTGAGTAGAGTTATTGTCCCTGTGAAAGTATTTGCATGTAAACAATAATGATATTTTGGATTGTGGCTTTGATTCAAACAGGTGATAAATGTTTCATTAAAACAATATAATCTAAAGTTGACTTTGATACTACAGAAACAAAATGCACATAACTGAAGAGATTTATTAAACACACTGGACAACAATCATACCAACAATGTACAGTAAGAGTAAAAAAGAAAGGCAAATGAAGAAGCATACTTGTAACAGGAACAATAAAATTACAAAAAATATAATAAACCTGTTGGTACAATCCGCTAAATAAAAGAAGCCATAAATGAAAAAATATCCAGAGTGTCTTTGAGATATAGTTTCTCTTATCAAGGACTTACTTGTAGATTGTATGGCGCAATAACAGCGATGTCTTTAGCTTTTAAACCAGCTTCAGTCAGGGCCTTAATGTGCAGATCAACGATATCCACCTCACCTGAGAATGAAGGAAACAAAATATTTAGATCCCAAAACAGAATGACTGCAGTTAAACAATTTTCTTACAGTGAAACTGATTTACCTTGGTTGCCCTTAGATTGCTCATCAGCGACCTCCATCTCATTCAGACCACAGCCTGCCGTGTCGATAAGAAGCAGTGGTGTGCTTGTTTCTTCCACACATGAGACTCTGGGTAGATCTCTTCCATCATAAAAGACAAACATTTGCTTTAATAAACTATCAATCATCAAAATACAAAAGAGGGGCAATCTCCATTTTAAAGCTTGCACTCACTTTAATAAGTGTCCCTTCACAGAGCTGTGAGCTGTCAGTCTCCCCTGGTACATCTCTTTGGAGGCCCACTCCATGATGGCGCTGTTCATGCGGTACTGAACTGTTAGCATACGGACAACAGAGTCTCCATACATCTGGATCAGTCTCTCCATGAGGCTCAGTGACAGACCTTTTGACGCAGCCCTGTGTGCACAAAAGACAAAACAAGCAAAACCATAAAAATAAACATTAAAATATGCATGCTTTTGAAAAATTATTTCTCAGTCTACATCTTGCTTTGAATGATGCAGTCCTACAAAGACAGATCAGCTCTCCTTATATTTGTTTCTCACTGTTTGACATGGGCAGGGCTCAGAAGGAAGAGGCTGACATCATTAATTTCTGTTAAATAGTCAGGATATGGCTTAATATCAGCTCTTATAATGTGGAATTAAACATCAGACAATAATGTAACATGTCATGTAAACAGTGTTGCAATGGCTGACGCCTGCAGGACTTCAGTACATTTTCCATCATCTTAGTTCATACAGAACTTGGTAAAAGTGCCCTCTACTCCTCCCATAAACATGGAACAACCCAAAACAGGAAATGATTCAGTCTAGCATGATTACCCTTATAAATTTTAATGCAACTCTTGAAAACTGAAACAAGAATAGATGGGAAAAGTCTGACATGCACATCTTTTTTCATTGAATTTCATCAGAATTTCAATGCTCCTGTTTGATGAAAACTTATGTGGAGAATGACCTGTGTAGTAAAAGAGCCCTAAAACTGCTCTCACTGCTGCATCAGTAGTATGTAAATGTGTATGAATGGGATTACTTCAAGTGATGGACACATCACCATCCTCTCTCATCAGTGTGTGAATGGGTAAGTGTGGCATTGATGCATTAATGGTGCTAAATTGTTGTGAGTGTTTCCGACCCATTTACCGTGCTTGTGTTTAGGCACTAATGTAAACTGTACATCCTTTATGCTCTCTGTAGCTGGACAGTTCTTGGTCTATGAAAAGTTCTCAACCATCCTCTCAAGAAAAAATTAAAACACATTGTTTTTTACGTTTGTGATTTGATTGTAGGTGGTAGCTGCTTGTAATCTCCAGCCAGAATGCACTTGCGTGCTCTGAGAAGAGCAATCCAGCAGCTGCTCTCCAAGGCCTGAGCGCACTCGTCTATCACCACCCAATCAAAATGTTCCGCCGGCAGGAACTTTAGAGGGCCGTCAGCACAAGCGCCTGCAGACACACACAAGGGCACTCTGATTGCTTTTCACCATCAGCGCATCAAGTGCAATCACATATTCTTTACTGAAGGCCATTACTGACCTGTATTGGTTGATAAAACAACATCAGCACTTTTTAGGATCTGCGTGATGGCTGCTGCTTCCCTGGTTTTCAGTTCTTTTCTTAGCTCCCCTATTTCTCTCCTGAGGTTCCCTCGTTCTCCTTTTTCATGCATCTTCTTCATTCCCATCTAGAGGATGTTAATCACAATATTAGAAAACATCCAAGGCTACAGGAACAACAGTATGAGCATGAACTGAAATACTGACAAAAGCTTTATCCATGTCTTTACGAATGTCAGCGATGATGTTTGCGTTATCACTCTGAGCAAGGACAGCGTCGAGCGAGTGTTTCTGAATGGACTCCAGCAGCCTGGCAGGGTGACCCAGTCTCAGGACCTTTGCTTTGCATTGAGCTAACCTCTCAACCAAGTTATCCACAGCCACATTAGAAGGGGCACAGCACAGGACCTGAACAGAGACAAAATCATCTTTAGAGTGAGATGTTGGAATGAAGACTGCAACAATGGATGACATTAACAAAACAAAGTCAAAGTAATTAAAGCATACAGTGTGAAAAATAAGCATTCACAAATAAAGTTTTGTACCTTTTGACCTTGTTTGACAGCCTGGAGGATGATCTCCACCACTGTGGTGGTTTTGCCAGTGCCTGGTGGTCCATGAATCACAGCCAGCTCTCTCTGAGACAGAGCAAAGGACACAGCATCTCTCTGGGAGTCATCCAGGTTGGGGTTAAAAAAATCTACTTCATCTGATGAAACATAATAAAACCCAAAATTTAGTATGTTTAATTCAATACTGATTTGTTTATTAGTGTCATGCTGAATGCTTTTGTAAATAAACATCTAATCACAGCTTCACAGAGCAATACATGATCCTATTTGTTTAGTAAAGACTGATCTACTTGGCTGTGACTGAGAGGAAGGTTTTGTGTCTCCAAACAGAACACTTATCAGATTGCCAGCTGGTCCATTACTGTATCCGTTTAATGCATTCAGGGCCCTGTAAGTACAAACCACACAGTAAGAAACTGTTCTTAGAATAGGTGTCATGCCTCACTTGCATCTGCCTTGATACTCATTACACATTTCATGATAGCTGCATTACTTACTGTTTCATTCGTTTGTACGTGACATCATTTGCCAACTTTAAGAGGTTGTAAAGAGCATCATCATCAAAGCTGAGGCCATCCTTTGAATCATCAAATGCCACACTTATAAAGGCCTGGCTGACCCTTGTCACTATTCCCGTGCCGATTTGTGCTGCTGCAGAGCATCCGCCTGTGTCATATAAGCCAACTATGTCCCCTGTGACAAAAGAAGACATAAACCTCTCATTAAGTGAACTACAAACCTTACAAAAAGAACGAAGATATAATTTGTTTTACTATCTCACCTGGCCCAAAACTGTTGCTTGGCAGAGATAAGAAACCAAGATGCTTCCTGGGCTGAAGGGTGACAACTGTGCGACCATAAAGGCCCGTAGATTGACTTCCAATCTGCAGCTTCAGCAGGCAAACCCCTTTATTTTGAAGATCTTTGAGAGAGATGTTCTCCTGCCATATCCTGAAGAAAGACACCAAGATACTATTATTTCACAGTAACAGTCAACTTTGCATTTGTTATTATAATTGTAGGTTTGAAGCCAAAGCATTACCCTATGTTTAAAAACTCCATAATCTATAAAATACTGATCTCATTAAGTTAACTCATATAGTTCAGTCTACTCATCTTGGAACTTCTAAACACACTCTGTCTCTAGAGGACTTTTACCAAGACAGCATCTAACTTCCTCTTCAGTATGCAGCATTAGAGCATATTTCTGTCTGTTAATGTCCCATGGGCTATCTAGTTAAGCCTTCAACGTATGACTGCAGTAGCTAGCATTTATTAAGATAAACAGATATGAAGTGATGATGTGCTTTATTAGCTTTAGGTTTGGGTAATATTCAGCCAAAAAGTTCAGGCCTTAGATTTATGACAGATGCTTTCAACTGACTGATGATGTGGATATTAAATGGTTTTAACCTTGAACAAAGCTGTATTGGGTAGCAGCATTGTGAGAACTATTTAAACACATGTTTTTCAAGCTTGACCCATAGAAGGGATTCATAATGTAGTGCTATTTTACATACCTGGTCTCCTCTATTTCAGCCTCCCTTTCCTCTTGTAAAAGCTCAAGTGTCTTTGAGACAAACTGTTCAACAGCCATTCCTCAAAAAATAGAGCAAAAAATATTTTTAATATCAACAGGAGCAGCAAAGGTTATTGTTGTTATTAATACACCTTTCTTTAAGAAATTTACAGTGATGATGAGATACAAAATAGCACAATTAAAATAAACCAAAAGAGGCAACTCAATAACAACAGTTGAGCACTAGGGGTGGAAGAAAAAAATCGATACAGCATAGTATCATGATATTTTGTCTGGTGATGCATCGTATTGTCTAATCCACCAAGTATCATTTTTTTTTTCAAATCAATTGCTAATATGAACTAAAGTCTATGATAATGGAAAATAAAATAAACTGTTTGGACAATTGTTTGTCCAGTGAGGTCAGCAGAGGTGACGGTTATAGAGCAGGAGAAAGTTAGTACAACAAACATGGCAGCACCAGGAGAAGGACATTAGGAATGCAAGCAGGACATGAATGAGATGAACATGTCACATGAGGTTTGCAAGAAGTGCTACATGAAAAAAAAAATACTGCGGAAATACAACTAACATGAGGGCAAGGCTAATGCTAAATCAACTCAATGGTTGAAAAAAATGGTATTGATTGCAAGATATATTATCGCAATACTCAGTGTATTGCAAAATGATTAAAATCGCAACAATATTGAATCGTGATCCATGTATCGTGATAATATCGTATCGTGAGGCCACAAGTGATTCCCACCCCTACTGAGCACTGTGATGAAGCGGTTTGAGCATTAAGATAAAGTTAGATTTTCCTAGAGGGACCTAAAGCAATGCACAGTTAGTGGAGCAAGTTCAGTCTGATCCAGTGGTCCAGCTCAGGATAGATGATATGTAAGACGATGTCTAATAAGGAATTTATAGATAAAACTATCCAGTTAGTTTATCACACTTCTGTGCTAGTTAAGACTAACCAACGTTTATATACATAATACAATAATGAGTATTAAAGGGATCTGCAATGATGAATCTAGGAGCAAAATGATGAACTTAGTCTAGGAATTTGAGAGTGAAGAAGTACCAAGTCTGTAGATACAACTCCATAATGTAAGACTGACGTTTTATTATGATTCATACTAAATGCCAGTCCCAGTTTACACAATTAAAGTGAAAACTGCGAATTTTAACCCTTATTGGTTAAAGTTACCCCCTTTATTTACCTTGTCAAAACTAAGGACTGTACAGGAGTGGTTCAAATTCCACTAAAAGCTCCATTAGACAGGTACCATACCGTCATGCTGTCATGTTAGCTTGCTAACCTCACTGAACCCAAACGACTCGTTTTGCTTCGCAAGCAGAGTAAAATGACACATACCTGATCGAAACGTGGATAAATCACGAAATGCTAGTGTTACCCTTTAGCCGAGTCTCTATTTTCTGTATAAATATTTTTTAACACCATAACATCAGTTGGTTTGTCTCTTCTTTTACTGTGCTACATTGCTAGCATGCTAAGCTACATCGCCACCTATCTCCTCGGATGCCTCTCTCCTCTCACTCGCGCGTGCACACGTTTTATTTTGAACGCACTGGGGCGGAAGTGGAAGCAGCTTTGGTGACGCTTCAGAAACACGTTGAGCTAAGTTGTCAATCAACCTGGCACCAAACGCTCGACAGTCAAAGCCAGAGCATTAATTACAGATTCAGGCTTTATTTAGTAGCAGTATGAAAGGCGCTGCATTTGCTTGTTTTTCGACGTGACTCCAAACCTCAAGAGGATATGCTGTGTTTTTATCTCACAGAATCTCATTCAGGAAGGAAGCACTTGCACTGGAAACCTGCAGACCAGAGCTAACCCATTTTATTTTTTGACTGCTTCACGGCTCATTTCTCTCTGCACTTTGTGGAAATGAGAACGACATTATTCCTGCTGCACGCCATCTCATGCTACTGGTTGGTCAGTGCCACACTTTCAAAAACTGATGCGAAGAAGTCGCATAAAGCTGAGGCCGAGGTGAGTAGAACTTCAGGTATTTTACCTTGAAATGGTTGTGAGATGACAGGTCAAGCAAGTCCTCCCCTATCTAGATGTCTGTTGACTCACTTGAAATTTTCAGGGTCAGTAAATAAAAGGCCCATATCCTCGACTGTCCATTCACGATAATGTTTGTCTTTTATTTTCTTTTGATCTTATTTTTCAGACTTCTCCAGCTGAGTTATCCGTGTTGGAGAGAGGCCTTGTTGTGTCAGACCCTCACTGGAAAGACATAGTAAAAGAGGAAAAGAGACATTGCACACAAATCAAGAAAACATTTCAAGGACATGTTCTTGGATATGTCACACCTGTAAGTATAAAATCCAGCCCAGCAACATGCCTTCTGTCTATTTGCTGCTTTTTAAGTCAACAACACTAAATATCACAGCATAAAGGAATTGGATTTGATATGAACTAAGTCTTTGTAAATCTAGAAAGTTACACTAAGCTAATGCAGCTGCATTAGTTCGTCTTTGTGGTAGCCACATGAAATGTTCTAAAATTGTGCAATATTTCCATTTTGTGCTTTTTGAAGAAACTCAAAAAGGTGAATTCTGACTAAATGGCTGACACTAGTAGAATTGAAGCTGCCAATTCATCCATCAATTGATAGAAGTTTAATGTTACCATACTAATAAATATTCATTCATAATCTGAAGCAGATAACACAGTCATGTTATTTCAAGGTTCTATCTGAACTGTTTTTCATTGGCGACACTGTCTGTGTGCAATTTAGAAAGTATGTAACTTTTGAAGATTGAAAACAAGAAATAATCCAACATTGCACGTCTCAGGCTTTTATTTTAGATGCCATGGCATCAGAACAAGTATGCATTTTTTTCTTGAATCATATTGAAGTTTAAAAATCTGGTATTGTGAAAACCCAGAGTATCATTAACCATTGGAGTTAAAGAGTGCCCTCCTGAACAAACTTTGCACTGGCACAGTTCCTTAAGCACCCAAATCCTTGTTTTTGGTTTTTTGTTTTCACAGCAGCTCTTATCCAAGAGCACAGACCCAAGATAATCCTAATTTAGCAGATAACAGCAGCTCATCAACATATCAGTAGGACTCTTGGTGTATGATGGTGAGAAAGATTGTTAGTGTAAGGAATGATCAGTGGAGGAAAAAAAGTAAGTTGAGGACATAGTTTCCAATTCTTGGAAATTGTCATGTTTTTTTCAAGTTTGATAGGCCAAACAAGTAGTTACGTTTTAAGAGAATGATCAGATCAGTCACAAGAAATTATCCCTACTTCTATCCTTTAAATAAGAGGTCATAAGAAAAAAAAAACACAAGACTTGTCCTTTGGTGTTCCATGTGTAGTTTTTTTCCCACTCAGTATCAGTGCCATATTTGTTTTGTCCCATTCTCCAGTGGAATTCCCATGGCTATGACATTGCGAAAACATTTGGCCCTAAACTGACTTCAGTGTCTCCAGTGTGGCTTCAGGTCCGCCGAAGAGGCCCTGAAACATTTGATGTTACAGGACTCCATGATCACGACCCAGGTAGAGGACATTCACCACTGACAGTCACATGCTTTTCTAGTCTTAAAGAATAGCTTTTATAGTCTTTTTCTGGGCTGATTTCTTGTCAATTATTGAAGTGTCACACCAGCCTGCTTTTCATCTCTCCAGGCTGGGTCAAATCTGTACGAAAATCCAACAAAAAAGTCAGGATGTGTAAGTGGACGCCTTTCCCCGCACACAATTAAACCATGTTATGGTAGCGTTGTCAGTACAAGTTGTTTCAGTTTAGACTCTTTTCATTTGATTTTATATTCAAGTTTTTTCTTTCCATGTCAGTGCCGCGGCTCTTATTTGATGGCTGGTCTTACCAGGACTACATGAGTGTGCTGGGGAGTGAAGATGAAATTGAGGAGCTTGGAAGTGAGCTGGTGGATGTTGCAAAGGTAATCAAGAATTTTGTTTAGCTTTTCCTTCCTGGTAACAGTATCATGCTTTATAACCTGTGGTTAATAAAACTTTGGCTTTGCAGACTGAAGGTTTTGATGGTTTCACCTTGGAGATGTGGAGCCAGCTGGGAGGCAACAAAAGAAAGTGAGTTATCCTGTTGACAAACGTTATAAATAAATAGATTATGTTGTTCAGAAGCAAAATAATCATGCATGCAAAATCGTTTACAGAGAGCTGGTCCACATGGTGAAACACATATGTGAGATGTTGAAGGCAAAAAAGTTGGACTGCATTCTTGTTATTCCGCCAGCTGTGACAAGGTGACTGAAAGTGGTCTTCTTTCAACAACAGTAAATGCTTAAATGTTATTTTAAAAATGGCGCTTATTCTTGCTTTATTTTTATCTTCATCAGCACAGGGCAGCCAGGAATGTTTGGCAGGGAGGAGTTTGAGCAGTTGGCCCCTGTCGTCGATGGATTCAGCCTTATGACGTACGATTACTCCAGTGGTGGCAGGTGAGCATCAAGCACCTTCAAGTGTCAGAAAAATGATGTACAAAGATTCATAGTGGTAAAAAATGTAAAGCGTACTCGTAGATTTAAGGCATTATTCTCTGTTCTTCTGTTTTTTGTTATAGAGCAGGCCCAAGCTCTCCTCTACCCTGGGTGAGAGACTGTGTACTTCAGCTGGCGCCCAATACTCAGTGGAGGCAGAAGATCCTGCTTGGATTTAATTTGTATGGTCTTGACTTTGCAAGCCAGGAAACAGAGCCAATCCTAGGAGGACGGTAATATTTTACAGAAAATAGTGCAGATAATGCAACATTGTTGCTATTAAAGGTAAACTATGCAACTCTGGATGGAGAGGCACTTTGCACCAAGACAGTCTGGCTGCAGTATGTACATCTCTGATGATCACTCTCAGACTCTTCATCTGAGACACCGGCTCTTTAAGATCAGAAATGCCATAACCTACCGATACAACGTTTTAGATTTTTTCCTGTAAATTTAACTTCATAAACAAAATCTGGCGGTTAATTTATGAGATAACCACACTGCAAACATTACATTCCAAAAACCATTTCATAAATAAAACAGGGAAAAAGGTCAGAGGTCTAATCCAGGATTAAATTATGTATCACTCCTTTTTAGAAGTAGTTACACGAACTGTGGCTTGCTTTAGCTTCTTTGACTTTAGTTAAATCTGACAGAAACACTAGGGATGTAATTAACATTACTGCATAAGCCAGTGTACCTAAGTTAGCATTAGCAACATGAGCTTTAGCAAATGTAGCTAAAGCTAATGTAGCTACCTAGAGAGCATAGCTACGTAGCCACTTCATGAGCTTTGCTTAGCTATGTTAGCTCAGTATCAATGTCGCTTACACAGCTACTGGAGTTAGTAAGCTGAGCTTGCTGTTAGAAAGTTTTCATGGAGGAAAACCATTTTTCCTGCAAGCAGACTGTTAACTTGGCTTTATTTATTTATTTATTTATTTTAATTAAGTTTTGGAGGTCAGGTTTTTAATTTATAAAATTTGTTATCCTACACCTACCTTTACACTAAACTGAAGTTTAATCCAATTTTAATTTGAAAGTTTTAGCATATATTTCCATTCAGAAAGAGACGTCTCAGACAAACAGTCTGTGGGAAATGTGGCCGTCAGAGATGTACAGTCTCCAGCTAGACCCCTCACCTTTGCACAAGTCCCTCAGACCAAAACAAAACTCCACTGCTTCCCGTCCTCCCTCATCTGTTCGGATAAATTGCAGCCATTTCTGGCACTGATCTCAATACATTTAGCCCCAAGATGATTCTGTTTACATTTCTATGCAGTATTTTAAGATTTTAGTCTTTCCGTCAGTTTGGAAAGTCTGTCGTCACTCTATAATATAACTTCACTCTTGGTTTTAAGAAAGTCAGTGTTCAACAATGTCTTAAGAATGTGTGTAATTTGAAGAAAACTCCACTAATTTAGCATTAGCATGACATTTTCAAACTCATGTTGGTAATTTAAGATATTTCTGTGTCATAAAGATCTTTAAATTACATTTCCAATCATTTGTCAGACCTGTTGACAGCGTTATCCACATAAAACACAAGTTCCAACAGTTCAGCTAGAGATTGAGGTGTTATGTTAGCTGTGGTTGCTAGATTTAGGCATAGATGAGTAGCAGGCTGGATTCTGATAATTCAATGCTGTTTTACTTCAAATCACCATATTTTTCAGCATACTTTTATGTTCATGACAAGAATACCAATGACTTTTCAAGCAACAAGGCTCCAAAAAGTAAACCAAAAAATCCTTGTGTGGGTGTGATTTGATCTGATTGGACTGGCAGTGCACTGACAACAACCAAAGTTGACAGCTTGTCTGCTGCTCCAAAGCGAGTGACATCAGTTCTTTAAATAATCCATGTCCATGTTTAAAAAAGGTAAATAATGTATGTTATAATGTTATAAGTTTTGTTTTAAGAAAAAAAAGATGAATGAGGAAATTGGTCTCTTTAATACTGTTTTAAACTACTCTCCTTTTCACTGCAGGTACATTGAGCTTTTGCGAGAACACCGGCCAAAACACCTGTGGGATGAATATTCTGGCGAGCATTACTTTAGCTACAAGAGGTATGGATTAATCTGAATTCAAGCCCAGAAATATCAGTCAAAATGAGCATTTTTTGACGTTACATGTGACTTTAATTTCAGGAACAATGGAGTCAAGCATGTGGTGTACTATCCATCACTAAAGGCAAGTCCTGAAGAAACAGTGATTTAACTGCAATTATGTTTTTATTAGATTAAGTGACACTAGCAAACGTTAACACTTTTCACATTATTTTACAGTCGATCTATCTACGGGTTTCTTTGGCAACTGAACTTGGAACGGGGATTTCCTTATGGGAATTGGGACAAGGACTGGACTATTTCTATGATCTCCTATGAGAGTGGATTTCAAAGTGAAAACTGTGGACCTAAAATCATCAACACATTTTCTCTTTTTCCCAAATATGTTGCACAAAAAAATTAAGGCTATAAGCTCAAGCTGGTGTAAATCTTCTTTTATAAGTGGGTGACGTGATCTCAACCTGTTCGCGGTTTAAAAGTCAATTTGAACAAATCTGGGATTTGTTGATTCAGAGGATGCTAGCTGTGGATGATAGGTACCTAATTAAGTTGTATTCTTTTTCATGAAACCGACTGAAAGAAATCAACTTGTACAGTTCAGTCAGAGTGCAGTAACATCTCCATTTCACAACGAAGGTGCATGATCATTAATATGTACATGTATGTGAAAATGAAGGGTTATTTTTCAGAGGCCTTCTGAAATCTGAAGCCTCTCTTCAGTTCAAACCTCCATTTCTCAAACCATTTTGCACACAGGGAATTTGATGGTTTCTGCTTGCTGTGAAGATGCATCAATTTTAGCTTTGTCTTGCATCGGACAACCCAAGTTGCAGCTTCTTTTAACCTTCAAATCAAGGCATTTGATTGTCCAGTTTTATTAATTTTATTCTTTGTATTATTGACACGGGTCAAAATTATATACAGTGTTGTCAAACATCTGTTCTGACACGGACTCTTCCAATATTTGTCTGGAATGAATGTTTTAATTACATGAATATAAACTTGGAATGACTCAGCAGTTTTTCCTGATGTTACATTTTCTGTTTTCACTTCGCACTACAGAGCAGGATCAGATTATTCACAGCTAGTGACGTCGACTGCATGTTCTGTCCCGTGATGAGGTGTCTGTCTATTACCACATGTACAGCATCTTCAGGGCTAGCTGTTAAACAAAGAGATATACATGAGAAGGCTTTAGAAATGTTGTCTAAGCATTTATCAAAATAGCATACGTGCTCTGCAGGTCAGCTCACCTGTGTATGATCCTCCACTGTCCCTCACAAAGTCCTCCACAACCAAAGGAAGGTTGGCAAAGTCAGGCCTCCGTACCAGCTCAAACACTGACGGCTTTTGGCAAAAGACAATTCTGTTATTCAACAGCTTCAACATATTAACAAGTTAGAATGAATTTCCTTCATGTTGACTGACCCCAGTCAAGCTGTAACCACTGAAGATCCAACTCTGTCCCTCAGTGGCACAACAAAGTCCAGACACTCCTTGTCCCACTGCACAGACTGGCTCTGCATAGACAAAACAAACAAACAAACAAACAAAAAAACACTTTGCATCCAAGTCTCTGGAAAATATCACACACCCAAAACTGCTTCCAAAAAACAACTCTGGACTAACTTTGGTGGGAGATGAAGTGTGTGAGAATGCGGTGCAAAGAGCCACTGTGTGCCAGGTCATTCAGTGCTCCAGGGCAGTCTGGGATGAGCAGGGCCTGGTATCGAGCACCTGGAAGAGGTCATTCTGACTTTACTGACCCGATTCCAAGCAACAGCAAAACAGCACATGTACAAACAAGAATGGATATTCTTACCATCTATAGATTCAAGTTTGGCCGGTGTTGCATAGGGTTTCACATTGAAGTCCTGCACCCATCTGGCAGTGCTTTCATCAACTCCAACAAAATCTATTGGCTTCCCCTGAAATAAAATTAGAAAAAAAAATTAGATCAGGGTTACAAAAGCCAGAGGTGATGACTTAAATCCCTTGTTTGGACCATATCCCAAAAATACTCAATTCTTGTGAAAAATGAAAAAACAAAACCTTCATATTTAGAGAGATGGTATTGTTTTTAACAGTCTGCAACTAATTTAAATGTTGACAACCAGTTAATAACCTATTAAGTCTTCAAACCAGCAGTTCTCAAATGGTTTGGCAACTTGAAAAGTCTTGGTGTGCTGTGGAAATTTGTAAAGCCATACATTGTAACTACAACAACTTAAGTTACTGTAACATGTTTTTGAATGGATATGCATCGGTGGGCCTTGAAGTTTTGGCTTGATCTCAGGTGTGCCTTGGGCAAAAAAGGTTGAAAACCTCTGCTTTGGACTATCTTGCCAGCCTGCAGATACGCCTGAGGTCAACTTTGAAGATTTGAAAGGTCTCTCATGGGAAAAAAAAAACCCAAAACGTTTTAACATCCAAAAATTGGGCAACTGTAGTGACCTTTATGGTATTTTAATGGTGTAATAGCACAAGTGAAAAAGATTTAAATTTTAAAAAAATAAAAACTACAGTTGTCTGTCAAAAACATTCCCAGACAAGCAATACCCATGATGAGTCTTTAGGAAACACTTAAAGTCACAGGTGGGAAGCCTAACTCAGTTGATAACTTCACTCATGGTGCCAATGGGTGTCTCAAATAAAAACACAACAATCCATCCACCAGAAATATGAGCAAATGCACCCCAGCAGGGATCACTATACAACAGGCAACAACCAAACTCAACTATATCACATTTAAACACAGCTGTTTTGGGGTGTGATGTGAAATCATTCTCTCATTATGTGCTATTGTTACGCCAACAGAGGTGGAAAAAGTACAAGAGTATGGTACTCAAGTAACAGGGTCAGACATTTCATTTATCTCTGATTAAAACGTAGCAAAGTACAAGTAACAGTACGGATTTCAAGATGTACTCAAAAAAGTACAAGTACACGAATAAACTACGCAATTACAGTAATTTGAGTAAATGCAATAAATTACTTTCCACCCTTTTTTCGCCTTCACTTGATAAATGAAGCATTGCAAATAATAATTTCCCAAATGAGCACATTAGATCACCACGAAAACTCAGTAGTGCTTCCACTCTTCTAACACATTAACGATATCAGTGATAGCGGACATACAGGGGAACATGTAGGATACTCTTTTATGCACCATGGCGTGTTTTTCAGATAGAAAGTTGGTTTGACTCTTACCCCAGGTGTTGCTGTTTGGAGATTAAACGCGGATGAACAAAGGCTGAAGGACTGATGGAAAGACTTTGCTGACACTCCTGAAGGAACAAAACACAGTTTGAAGTCTGGGAGAGGAACTAGGCAAACCGTAACTGTATGTTTTAAGCTAAATAACGATGGTAAGTAACGTTTTCCAAAGGGTTACAGGCAAACGTAGAAAAATTACATAAGAATGTCCATATTTTAACAAAACTGAGTGTCCCTGTGTTAATAATTTACCGTCGTTACACCGGTTGTTATAAAGAAAATAACGGTCCTACCTTGAGCGGAAGCGCTCGCCACTATCAAACAGGTTGGTTTTGCAGACATTTCATTTATCTCTGTGTTCCCTCTATATGAAGTATTTCAGCTAAATTAAACCAGGTGTAAATGAGTAAACATGTAACACGAAGTCATGCAGAAGACAGGCGGAGAGGAAGAACAGTCAGCTGACAACAACATCCGCTGAAGAATTTCAAAATAAAAGTTTCATGCCAAATGGTGAAATGAACCACTAGTACATGTGAGATCACGCTGGAAAAAAGTCAAGATGTTTATTTGCTTCTCCGTTGGAGATGGAGATAAATTTTAAATTGTGCATTTGAGAGCATACATTACAGACAAACTGGATACACAACAAGACAAACTCTGAATGAAAAAATAACCAAAGCATGCTCATTTCAGTTGCTCTTTTTTGTTACAGATCCATAGTGTACACTGTGTTGGTATAAAGGAGATATACTTTAAGCATACATTGGGAGGGTATTGCCATACAAAGAAACGTGCTGCCCAGCAGCAATATAGCACTCATTATGTTTGTGCATTTTTATTCACTATTTTTTAATTGGCAACTTAACAGTATTTGGATGTGTGTACATTTTAGACATCAAAATACCTGATCCAATATTTTACATGTAGTGATGTGGCTTGTTTTATGATTTTAAATAATTCAAACATCAGTATGGATCTTCTTTCAAATTTTGATAAAGGCAACACGTAAACATCATCCCCACAAGCTGAAAGAAAAAAAAAAACAGGAATTTGTTAGTTCAACAATTAGCAGATAAATTCATCGTTAGCAGATCAGCTTCGGATATTTTGAAAAAAATTTAATGTGGTGTTGTTAATATAAATTAGTATTTTGCTGTACCTGTAAAAATGCAATCCCAATGCCCACTGCACCAAGGATATACAACTGACTCAGGATGAACTCCTCTAATTTCATAATGCAGCCTCCCTGAGAGCAACACAAAAGGAATTCCTGTCACAGCTCATAATACTTAAAGCATTAATTCAAAACAAAACAAACAGTTATACCCACCTCCACCTTGTAGATGTTGGACGGATGGTCCCTGCGACCACAGAGGTCACTGGGAGTTTTACAGCAGCTGTCAGGGACAAGCCGCTCGTTGTGTGTATCCTGGATCCACACACTGTCCATCCAGTCTGAGGAGTTGTAACTGCCACAACACTTAAACTGAGGGAGAGAACCAGTGCAGGATGAAACAGAAAATGTCATTTGAAAATGACAGCCTGGTACTTGATTCCCACATACAGTGCCTATAAAAAGTATTCACCCTCTTGGATATTTTACCCCTTTATTGATTTAATAAATCAATCATGATTAACAAAATTTGGCTTTTTAGACCAACAATTACAAAAAATACCTCTTTAATGTCAGAGTGAAAACAGATTTCTACAACGAAATGCCAATTATATAAATATATATAAGGCTTGCACATCTGGATACTGCAATTTTACTCCATTCTTCTTTGCCAAACTGCTCAAGCTTTGTCAGGTTGCACAGGGATTGGGTGTGAACAGCCCTTTTCAGGGCCAGCCACAAATCCTCTCTCGGATTGAGGTCTGGGCTTTGACTTGGCCACTCCAGAACATTCATTTTGTTGTCTTTAAACCATTTCTGTGTAGCTTTCGCTGTATGCTTAGGGTCATTGTCTTAGATAATAAATTTTCTCCCAAGTCGTAGTTCTCTTGCAGACTGAATACGATTTTCCTCTTACCTATCTTTGCAAGTCTTCCAGGACCAGCTGCTGAGAAGCATACTCACAGCATGATGTTGCCAACACCATGCTTTACAGTGGGGATGGTGTGTTTGTGGTGGTGGGCAGTGGTTGGCATCTGCCAGACATAGCATCTTGTCTGATGGCCAAAAAGCATCATTGTGGTCTCATCTGACCAACGAATGTTCTTTCACTTGACCACAGAGTCTCCCACATGCCATTTGGTGCACCCTGGTCAAGATTTAATATGATTTTTGCATGGTCTCTCCCATCTCAGCTGTGGAGGCTTGTAACTTTTTTAGAGTACTCACAGGTATCTTTGTGGCCTCTCTCACTAGTCTCCTTCTTGCATGGTCCCTCAGCTTGTGAGGACGACACGTGCAGGTTTACACATGTGCCATATTCTTTCCATGTCTTGATGATGGATTTAACTGAACTCTTGGGGGTGTTCAATACCATGGAAATGTTTTGTATCCATCCCCTGACTTATACTTTTGTCTGAGTTGCTAATGGTGTTCTTTTGTCATCTTAGTGTAATGGTAGCCAGGAACACTGATAAACCTCTGTCTAGACCTTCCAGACACAGACTTCTTTAAAATACAATCATTTGAGACACATTCACTGCACTCAGGTGATCACCATTTCACTAATTGTGAACTACCAGCAC
The DNA here is from genome assembly GCF_018320785.1 of Cheilinus undulatus. Lineage (NCBI taxonomy): Eukaryota > Metazoa > Chordata > Actinopteri > Labriformes > Labridae > Cheilinus > Cheilinus undulatus. The sequence goes on along the minus strand of NC_054873.1, from coordinate 22,178,134 downwards.
CAATTGGCTGTACCTCTGATGAATTAGGTCAGTCAATTTAAAAGGGGGAGAAAAATTATGCAGTCACTTATTAAACAAAATATATATATTTTTTATTGACAATACTTTGTAGAAAGCTGTTTTCACTTTGACAAGATGTTTTTGTGATTATGAAATCAATAAACGGGTATAACATCCAAGGGGCTGAATTAATTTTATAGGCACTTTATTCAAGTAAAAAACACTCTTTAGTTAGTATAATTGTCTGCTTCCATACCTCCTGATGAAGTTTATCCACAGCCTGTGTGACACTTTCCTCTCCAGGCTGCTGGTATTTCTGCTGCATGGTCACCATTAGGTTCTGTCTGAGCTCCTCATCCAGCTGTGAGGCAGGAGAAGCACTTCAGTGATAGTATAGGAAAATAATCTGTCACCTGCAAATCCCCACCCATCAATAAAAATTGCCTGAGTTCAAGTTTCTCTCCTACCCTGTAACATTCTTCTTTACCTGTGCAACGTCTACACATAACTCAAAACATATGGGCCTATCTATGCCGTAACCCCACACTCCTCCACATGAGCATACTTTATAGGAAAATGCAAACAAAAATATTCTCATTACTTGACAGACAAAGTGCAAAGAGTGTAAACAGATCATTCTACATCAGCCTGTTGGAGACACAGATTGATGTGAAATGGAAACAGGGTGCAGCAGATTACCTGGTAGCAGAGAGGGAAACACTGGAGTGAGAGAAAGGAGGGAGAAAAGATGAAACACAGAAAACGGAGACAAAAGAAGAACATATGCAGAGAGGCATGCAGAGAAGATTTCATAAGAGACAGTTCAGAGACAGATTTCATGCAAGGCAAGAGAATGTGGATGACGACGGTGAGTAAAGTTTAAATCACACGACAAAAAAATGAATTATGAAGAAATAATCACATGCGAGAAGAAAAGTCAGATTTTTAGAGTGCTTTGGAGAGATTTAAACTCTATGGCATGCACAGAATATGACGTAAAATCAGATTTTTACACATTTCAGGTACTCTACCGGGAAACATTTTTCAAAAATACACTTTTTATATTTGTCAAATATGTAGAAATAGATAGAAACTACAGACAAGCACTAACCTCTTGGTAGTTTATGTAGGCCATTACTCCAGCAATGATCTCCAGCAGGAAGATACAGAGCAGCAAGACCAAATACTACAAAAATGAGAAATGGATTAAAAGAAACACTGCATATTTGGAATAAAAAGTAGTTGGCTAACATAAAGTCTACCAGTTTTCAGGAGGGGTTATTGTACATTCATTTCTTACATTATAAAATGAAATCTGATTTTAGCATTAAAATTATCTGAGTGACCAAAAGGATAAAATGTAGCCCAATTAACAAAATAAACTTGACTACAGGAAGTTGTTCATTTAAAGAGCTGGAGGTGTATATTTAAATAGACATTCTGTAATACTTCCTCTCTCTACCGCTGTCCGTCTGTCAGTTATAGCAGGTGCTTGTGATGCCGCTCATACCTCTGCTATGAGTTGCAAACTAAATCTAAACTCTTAAAGAAACACTCTGCATAACTCTGTCTGTTATAGCTGTCACTTCTGTCTGACGCACTGTGTAAGAAGGCCGACTGGACACCAAGGATTAAATTTCAGGTTATTTGTATAAACATGAGTCAGACGTGTCCTCTTTTGTTTTAGACTCAACAATATTAAACAAGGTTGATGCTTTAAAAATGTAAAATAATACATAGATAAAATCTTAGTTATGGGGCATTGTTCATGGGACTTAAACAGCTCACCACAATCAAAAGACTCTTCATCTCTTTCAGAGTAGCACAGCAGCCAATCATCCCAGTCACTATCACGATGATTCCAGCAGCTATCAGGATATAAGCCGAGGCCGAGTAGAAGCTTGAGTTGAGTAAACTGATGTAGTCGCTCTTCTCCACCAGAGTCCACACACCCACTGCAAGCACGGCCCCTCCTGCCAGCTGAAAGAACGCAATGGTATCAGCCCAATTTAAACCAGATGCTTGTATAAAGAATGCATGCAGCAACTGAATTTTCAACTGTTTCAACACAGACAGATACAAACAAGACAACGCCTCTTACCGTCAGCCTCAAGAGACGCTCAGATTGATCTGGTTTTATCAGAAGCCCACCATGTGTGTAAAAAGTTTTATGTTTCAATGGAAATTTATTCTGGACACGCTTTAAAACCTCTTATTGTTATAAATTAGAAATAAGTTAATAAAGAAGATAAAGCAGAAAAATTAAGACATTATAAATCATAATGTGATATTGTACATCTTTATATGTCTGTCTTGACTTTTTCTTGTTTCTCTTTGACGGTTGAGGACAGCAATAAAAAAAAAATTAAAGTATTTTGAAGTAAATACAACAGAAGTCTGTGTTATTACCCACCAGGCAACACTTCCAGAAATTATTAAAATCCCACACAAAATCAAGTTTCAAAATTATGAAAAATTAGGCAGTAATCTCTACTCTGGAATGCTGTGGGTATGCCCACTGAATGTGTTGAAACTATGCCCACTCATAGGAAAGACACACTTCTCTCTGCTGTTAAAAACTATGACATAAATTCTTAAAATTCTTGCATTTGTGGAAGTAGCAATTCTAGACAGGAGGTATAACTAGATAGAAAACCTGCAGACTGTATTATCAAATTCAAAGTGATTGTTATCAAGTGGGAGAGATGCTAGCATGCTTTTACATTATTGCACTAGGGGTGAGATTAAGATAGGGAACCTGTCACCAAGCTCCTATTTGGCCTTGCTCAAAAAACACTTGAGCCTATGGCCCAATCCAGATGAAGGTGGGTGTTTTTTAAACCTGGTTTTTCTGTATTTTGGCCCTTTGTACACACACTGATTTAGGTCACAGGAAACTCACCCATGTAGAACTCTGTCAAGACAGAGAACTCTAGATTAGGAAAACAGAGTTTTGGGCTTGTAATGTCACCAGTTCCTCCTCTGTTTGATGTTACCAGTATGTAATGTTATCACTTTAGTAAAAATTGGTAGGCTAATACTGACCTTGTGCTGGTGTAAGCTTTGCTAACTGGACATGCTTACACTTGTATACAGATGCTCTCCCACTATGAACAGATGTGCCAACATCTGTGATTTTGGATGAGATCTGGTCCAAGTTGATGGAACAACTTTGACAATGAAAGGTCATGGCAGAGAAATGGAAAGAAATGTTGCTCTTTTTTATGCATTTTCATCTGGAAATAGATTTTTGTTTGAACAGCATGTCTGGATGGAATTATTTAAACAGAGGAGTAAAACCTCTTGGTTTACAAAAATACCAAGCTACATGTGGACTAGGCCTGAAGCTGATGAGAACTATCTAAATTTCTGATTCAGTCAAAGATAGTTTTGTTATTTCACCTACTCTTTTAGAGAATAAATGGTGTGTTTGGAGAGCAATATCACATTTTGCTTTGAACAGTTTTAAAGCTCTTGCAAGAGTTTGTTTGTTTCAAGTTTGGCACCTCCTCTGGACAAAGTAGTACTCTTATCTTTTTGCTGAACTTGTTATGTACAATTGTGTGCTGCTGTTTTTTAAATCTATTGTGCTTTCATCAAGAAGTAGGATGGTTAAATTTATAACCAACTGAGAATTTTTGACTTGGCTATAAAAAAAAGAAGACAGTTTCTGGAGCCTGCCGTAAATCACTGCATCTGAAACAATATTAATCTAAGTCTTATAACCAGCTAAAAATCTTAAAAGCAGCTTTAAAATCTATAACACAAAAGCAGCTCACAGGAACTTTATGAAGTATAAAAATACCCATTTTTGTACAGTATATGTGAGAAATATCACTCAAGGTTAACGTTAAAGTGAAAGACGGTGTGGTTCAGGGGATGCTGACCTTTCAGGTTGTTCGTAAAATATTAGTATTATTAAGACAAGTGTTCACAACACCCTTCAGAGAGTTTTTCTTTTCTGGATAGAGAGAACTTTTTGTGTTTCCTAGTTTACTTACCCAAAAAAGAATATTAAAGAGAAACAGTAGATATTTCAGACAAATAGTCCCACAAGTTTGTGGTTTTTCTCCTCGGGCTTCCATCCTGAAATATAAAAAACATGTATCAATACACTGATAGTTGATTTACACCCATGGAGCACATAAAAATAAACTCTAGTGGACTATATAAAAAAACAGATTGAATCAAGCAAAGCCCACTCTAACACAGCTGTTATGGTATAGGGAAGATTTTTGTCACACTTCGGACTCACATGACCGAAGGCTTATGCCTATTAGTGGGATATCTGATTGAGACTATGTCTCTTGTGATATACTACATGGAGGAAATTCCTCTCTCAGTCTGCTTAAGTCCCAGGTTTGGTGTCAAAATGTAATACTGGGTGGAGCTGTGACACAACCACAGTGTACGTGCTCTCCTGACAGCATGTTTTAACACTTTATGTGTGATACCATTAAACTGCATTTAAAAACCACATAATAGTTCAACAGAGAAATAGGAGGAGCCCGAAGATGGAATCAAATATGTTATGGTAAAAACATGCTTAACAACTTGCGTCACATGTCATCTAGCAGACAGAAATATATGTCCCCCATCTCAGTAACTCAATCTGATACACTCACACTTTAATGTCTTAACTTATGAGTCCCTCCGCTTTTATCCAAACCTAAACTGAACTTTCTGCATGCCTTTTAAAAGAAAAGTCATGAACAGCTTATTTTAAATCTGGGTATTGGTGAACATCTGTCTGTATAAACACGAAGTGATAATAACTTTAAAGACAAGTAAAGTAAAAGATAATGCCAGAAAAATATCGTTACATCAAACATGTTAAAAACTACTGCTGTTACTCAGCAGTAGGAAAGAACTCTGCATGTGTTAATGTGACTGAAAACAAAATCTCCCAATGGCCAGAATCAGGGTTATTTTTAACTCATTGTGTCATGGAAAAACTGCTCTCCCTTTCCGCTGAGACTAAAATACTCCTACCTGATTTTAGATGATGGGCCCTGAAGGATGCAGATTATCGGGGTAACGTCTTCCCAGATCCGGTCAACCCCAGTGTCAAAGCTCTGCTGTCTCTTTGAAGGTTAACTGCAACAGTGCAAGTTCTCAGTTAACACTCAGACCCGAAGCCTCCCACTCGAGTGTCTGAGAGTCTGTCCTCTTTTGGCACAACAGGCAGCTCACCCCTGCACAGCCTGTGTAGAGGACATGGCTGCCCCCAGCTGGTTTACTCATGCACATGAGCAGTTGTGGAACTAATGAAAACATGAAACTTGACAGCAAAAGGGTCTTAAAATATAGATTTTATTGGACTATAAAGATACATAACAAAATAAGTAAATTACAGATACTGCACAGTAACATTTGTTCACAGAAAAATCGCACTTTTGCATTCTGAAAAAAATAGAAATGACCTGGGGTTTTAGGTAGAAATCTTTTCTTAGTGTGTCCAACTTTGACTAAAAATCTGTACCACTGCCCCAACAAGAACAGATACAGAAACAATGAACCATAATGCCGACACCTGAAAGTTTTATTTTCCTCTTCAGTTAAGCACAGCAGCTTCTTTGACCAGTGTCCTCTGTCAGTGTTACAGCATCGTCAAATTGTCGATCATGCTGGGAAACTAACATCCTAAAACAAAATAATTACGACAAATTATTAAGCAGCAGAAACAAAATATTTAAGAATATTGTTTATTCTCAGGCTTTTTTAAAAACAATATGAAAGTAAAAGTGCAGAAACAATCATTTAGTAAAGTGAGATGAATTAACTACAAACTATATGGGAATCTTATTCTATGTTTAAGGTAAATATCAAGTAACATAAAAAATACACTGAAATGTGATAAATTGCTACTTTTATATATTTATGATTTCTTTAACCTGTATGACTTTTACGTTTGGACTTGAAGTCTGACAAACCCTAAAGAATAAAATTTAAGACTCTGCGAAGATATAACATGAGTTTTTCTCATTATGTGGCATTTATAGGTTTGGTGATTGATGGATGCCAAAAACTAAGAGGTCATTTTAATCAATAAATCCTCCAAACATAATTGTTGGCTAAAGCATGTCAACTACTCCTAAAAAAGGGAGATGAAGAAGGCCTCATTAATCTCATGAGGGTAACTGATTGTTGTTATTCTTGTGTGTTATAATAACCACTGAGTCTACAGGACAGTTTTGCTGCCGACCGTTTATCTCTGACACCGTCTCTCATAGACTGTTCATCTGAGACACTGCATATCTCAGAAAGGAAATTCACTCGAAAACTTTCGAAATAAAATTTGATTCAAGTTCCCTTTAAAGTTAAGGCAGGGATTGGGATACCAAAAGTTTAAAATCAAAAACATGACCTGCAAAACTTGATTTACGAGACATTAGATAATGCAGAGTAAACAGTCTGCTTACAGGAAAAAAGCTGAAAACATTCGACCTAGCAAGCATAGCTTACATGGCTCCATTAGCTGTGTAAGCTACAGAATGTAGCTAATGTAGTTACATGTCTAATGTTGCTGAAGTGAAGCTCACAATGCAGCTAAGAAAGCTATGTATCTATATTTTCTGCACAGTTAAGTTCCCTTTATTTACGTTTGCTAAAGCTGATTTTGCGAAAGCTTAATTTGCTATAGATAACACAGCAACGTAGCTAAAGCTTAGCTCATAAAGCAGCCATGTAAGCTACATAAGTACACTATATACGTAGCTACGTTAGCTTTAGTTACTTTTGCAAAAGCTCACATTGCTAAAGCTAACTTGGCTACATTGGTTTGTGTAGTAACATTAATTACATAGCTAGTGTAGCTATTTTAGATTAAGCTAAAGCTAACACAGCTAGTGTAGCTATGCTTGCTTTAGGTTTAGCTAAAGCTAACAAAGCTAAAACAATCCATCGTTCATGTAACTACTTCTTAAACAGGTCCTTTAAATAATTTAATCTCGGAGTAGACCTTACTTTTTTTCTGAGTTGTTTATGAAATATTGCTTAGTTTGTACTGTTTGCAATTTGATTATTTCATGGATGTAACTGTCAGGCTTTTTTATAAATAAAGCTGAATTAGAAAAAAATCTAAAACCGTACTACGTAGTACCGGAAAATTACGACACTTCCTTTCTAAGACGTACAGCGTCTCAGATGAACAGTCTGTAAGTGGCCGTGAGAGACGTATGGTGTACAGCCAGACCCCTCAGTGAGTTTGGTGAAAAAATAAATATTTTCAATTGTTCTAACTGGTAACACAGATGATTCAAACATTACACAGAATCCTGACAGTTCAAAATCAGGAAAAGGGACACCATACCCAGCCAGAGAAGTCATAAGCTCCTCCATGTTCCATCCAGTTTTGGCGCTACACTCGTAAAACAAAGCTTGATGCTGCTGTAAAAAACAAGGAAAAAATGTTAATTCATCCTATTTAATTCAAAGTCTGTTCATATTCTGTTATTATTATGATTAAAACAATGTAACATTTTATAAATATTCACCTCTGCTAGTTTCTGTCCCTCCAAGGTTGATACTCTTCTAGTTTCTGCTAGATCCAGCTTGTTGGCCAGCAGCATCAGCACAGCACCATTGCACATCTTCTCCTGATACAAACACACACCAGAGTAGAAAAGAGGTTCTGAGAGTTAAAAATGAGGGCAAAAATACTTCTTTAAGGAGGGAAACTGTTAATTATCTACTTAAAAATCTGAGATAAACAAACCAACACAAACAGAAGATTTAAAGTAGAGATTTATTGCCTGTTGTCTGTGATTGATTGTCTGTGGAGACCTGCTTTAATCTTAGTCACCTGTATGTATATTCAAATTGAGACAAACTGTTTTGCATGTTTTCCCATTCAACCCTCCGAGCAGCTCACCTTCACAGATTCTATCCATCCTCTGACTGCGCTGAAAGAATCAGGCTGGGTGATGTCATACATGGCGATGATACTGTCAGCCTTTCTGTAGTACTGCTCAGTGATGCTGCGAAACCTTCACATACATTAATAAAGACAAAGAAACTAAATCTACACTGATATCTGCATGTTCTTCTGACAATATCTGTGAAATATATAAGGCCACAAAAACACACCAGTGACATAGTTTTTAAGCGCCATTTGCTTAAATATGCGTCATTCCTTTTGGGCGACTGTGGCTCAGTTGGTCGCCTTGCAATCACAAGGTTTTGGGTTAGATCCCCAGCTCCTGCAGTCACATGTCGATGTGTCCTTGGGCAAGACACTTAACCCCAGTTTGCTCCCACTGCTTTGTCGGTGATGTGTAATTGGGTATGGATGGGTTTGAATGGTATAAGCTAAAACTGATGGCCAATTCTGCATAGCAGCCTCTGCCATAAGTGTGTGAATGGAGTGAAAGGTGTGAAAGGGTAAGAAAGGGTATGTGTGACCTGCAGTGTAAAAGCACTTTGAGTAGTCAGATGACACTATACAAGCTGAAGTCCAGTTGCCATTTAAACTTGGTGAAAATTATCCCCTTAACTTTGAAAATGAGTCTCACTGTGAAGAAAAATCCAATCCTAATCACCAGCACTGACAGATATGCACAGTCAGAGTAAAACATCATCATTTGCCCCTAATAACATTTCCCCCACTAAAGGGTCACCATGCACAGTCGTTTATCATGCTTTCTTTTTCATGCTTTTTGGAATAACCTGTGTGATATTTGACCTTTCTTGTCCTGCAGTGTCCCAGAGCTGCAGAGTGATGGTGGTGGACTCCAGAGTCAATGTCTTCATCTGGAAATCTATACCTGGAGACAACAGAAACACACGTTCTCACAACTATAAACAAGGTGCATATTTATCATTCTAAAATAGTCACTACAAATAAAAGGCTTACCCACAGTAGCTCTCATTTCATTCTGGAGGTTTCCTGTGCAGTAGTGCTGGATGAATGAGGTCTTACCCACCCCTGAGTTACCCAGGAATACCAGCTTGAACACTCGCTGAAGAGTGATAATGTTACTCTAAAATATAGGTAAAGGTGACAATCTTAACACTTTAAAGGAGCATCTTTTTTCTTTACTTTCAAGGGGATGCACATTTGTCATAGTTGTGCTCCATGGTTGCTCTGAAGCCTGCAAAATTCCCATCTTAATCATAACAGGTCTGCTGAGGCCTGTATGTTGTATTGAAATGGAATTGAGATTGGTTGAAAAATTAGTTAATTCCCTACCTGAGTTTGCACTTGTTCAACATTTTCAGCCCTGACTCTACATGATGGTTGGTGTCTCTTGGATGCAACTGTCACCTCTTTGTCTTTGTCCTGCTCCAACTCATCAGACGAACTCAGCTGTCTTTGAAATCAATGAATACACAAAATTAGTCGCTTCCTCAGTCAATCTAACCAACACTGCTACAGAGATGACAGATGTGACAACAGATGTTGTAAGTCATACAAACCTTTTCAACGGCTTGTCTTGCAGTAAGTAGTTACCTATCACTGACCCTTTCTTCTGTAAAGGCTTTCTTATGTTTGGACTCTGAAAGGTGTTTTAGAAGAAATGAGGGGTGTTATGGTTTTTATTTTTGTAAAGATGTATTATTGTATTATGTATTTTCTCTCTAAATTATTAACGTATTCACAAGGAAAACTTATAGAATGTAGATTTAAAAGGAAAATCTGAGTTTAAAAGTGACATTTATTCTGCTGCAAAGATGCAAAATCATAATTATTTCTCTGCAATTCAATTACTCAAATAAAAATCATATGTCAAGATGATGCAATAATTGATTTTGTAATGGTTTTTTTTAATTCATATTAACATTTTTTGTTCAGAAACCTTGATTGGAGGAAATGTTAGAAAATAAGAGTCCACAAAATTGCTCCAGTGAAATGAAGTATCCATTTCAGAGATTATCAGTCTTTAAAGAATTTTGATAAATAGTTTTATTAGATGTTTAATACTGACCCACTGTAGTGCCTCTACATAGTGCTGCATACAGTATCATCATGTATAGTTTTGAGATTTTCCCTTCAAGTTTACACAGGACAGAATAAATGTATTTTCCACAAAAATATCCACTCAGAAGAAAAAACATTGCTGACATTGACAAATCCCACAACGTGTAGTTGACATTAACATAATCAATAACCAAAGAGTAACAGCTTCTCATATAAATAATCATTGTCCAGAGGATGAAACAAAGCATAAAGTGATTCCTGGACTTAGCTTAGGTTGGATAAATCTGCTGTGTCCATGGAGGGCAAAGGTCTTCACTGAGGTAATAAGTTAATGGAAGAGCAGGAAGGGCAGTGTGTCTGTGACTAACCCTCTTCTGAGTGTGCTGAGCATCCTTTTCATCTCGCAGCCTTTTGTTCATATCCCTGATACAGAGAGAGAACCATTCAGATGAAATATCACTCTGGTGAGTCCTTGTTTCAAGTGGTTGATTATGACAGAAGTACAAAGACTGTAATTTAATTCATTGCATTGCATGCACAGCATTAATGTTGCAGAAACCGTATCAGACAGCAGCAGTTTAGACTGACCTTAACAGCTCCAGTTGTCTTAAGAGACTGTCTTTCTCCTTCTGCATGTTCTTGGACACCTTCATCACACTTCTACAGTAAAAACAACAAGGGTTGTAAAAGGATATGTGGTGAGGTTATCTATTTTTTCATGTTAAACAAATACAAAGATACCATAAGTTGGGACAAATGTGCCTTTGAGTCAGTGCAACACTCAGGGAGAAGTCAGAGCCCATGTTCATGATGATCGCTGAATACCAGTGCTTACACTGAGAGCTTAGTCAGGCAATGTTTGCAAGTAACACATGAATGGTTTGATCCTTTCAAGGAGTTTATAGAAGATGAGATGAGTTGAGCTGAGATAAAACAAAGGCCTGACTTTCCCTACTTTTCACATGCAAGTTGTGGAGTTCAAGCAGATTGGACCAAAATCTGCCGACTGCACTGGAGGCTGGCACTTGTGTTCACATCTTTGTCCCACCTGTTACTTCATCAGAAGCTGACACAGAGACAGGATCACAAAGCCCAACATTAGGCCTCTGCAACATTTATAGTGAAGGCAAAATGTCACCGGGGCAAAAATATCTTACCTTAAAAAAGCATTGTGAATCAGCCCTGTGCATAAAATCAGCAGCTACTAGACTTAAACTTTTACTGCAAATGAATAAGCACAGTGAGGATTCATCTAAACCAGAAAAGTATTATGAGTTGTGAGAGGCTATCCAACAGTGACTATGTCCCATCATGCTTTGCATTTTGAGTATGGCAAATCCCTAAAATATCAGGGCCAGATGTCCTGAAATTTTATAGAAATGTCGAGAATGCATGTGTGAGAGAGCTATGGTTGGATTTTCTGATTTTGGCAGATTCTTGTTCCATTAGCTGCTCACCTCTCTCTGTCCACTTGTTCCTGCGCCTCACTGAGCTGCAGCAGGCTGAGCTGACCCAGAGCGTTCTGCAGCTGCTCTCTGCTGCTCTCCACCTGCTCCTGAAGCTGGATGTTGAGGCTCCGCAGCTGCTGATTCTGCTGCTTAATGTTTTCCTGTTCACAGCTCAGTTGTCGGATTCTGGTCTCCAGCTAAGAACAAAAACAAACCCATATGATTCAGTCACAAAACCAACTCTTCAGATAAAATATTAGCTCTATTTAAACTCCTACCTCTTTTTGTTTCATTAGTGTGTTCTCCAGCTCATGCTCTTTCACCCTCAGCTCCTCTTCAAGTTGTTGACCCCTCTGCTTGCGTCGAACACTGTCCTTGATTTTAAAAAGAAATTTACTAAATGATATGATGATGATCACAAAGACATAAACACCTGACTAAAAAAGCAAACATCTGTACCTGGGCTAACTGTTTCTCTCGCTCCTCTCGGATTTGGGATTCCATTTCTTCATATATGGAACGAACAACCTGGTCATGCTCATTTTCCCGCCTAAAGGGGGGAATAGTTATAACCAACATGAAATAAACACATGAAAATGAAAAGTTACGGTATAAATCATGTTTAGTTTATAGATAGAGGCTACCTGCGTAGAGCTTGTTCAAGATTGTCTCTCTCTTGGATGGAGTCCTGCAAATGAGACACAGCACGGATCAGGATGTCTTCCAGGACACTCAGCAGCTCAGGTCTGTCTCTTTGGAGGTCACACCACAGAGTACAAAGGTCCTGCTGACTGACACACAACACATAACACAAAATACCGCTTATGAAGTGACAAAGGATGGGACAACAGTAAATTAAAGCAAGGTGATGAATATGTTATGCATCTCATTAAGACCTTGACAAATTACACTATAAACTAGAAAAGCTCTCGAAGAGCGCAGACCTCCACCAGTAGCCTTATCTCCAAATAGTACAAAATCTTTCAAAAGTTCCTGGATCCAGACAGTGATTCAGATCACTCCCAAAATCTAATCAGTTCTTCCTTATGCCATTTCTGACATTTCCTGAAATTTTCATCAAAATCCATCCATAACTTTTTGAGTTATGTTGCTAACAAACAAACTAACTAACAAACAAATTAACAAACAAACTAACTAACAAACAAACCCCGCCGATCACATAACCTCCTTGGCAGAGGTAAATATATGCTTTTTTTCTTCATAGAAGTGATTTTTACATACAGTACTAAGGCTGATTTTTTGGTGTGGGAGCAAGGCTGCCCATAAGGGGGGATAAAGGGGAGAGCTCTCTGGGACCCAACCACATTGGGGGCCTGGTTCAATGTAAAGTTAAGCTGTGATACCCATATCTTATTTTTAACCTGAATAACAACAACTCCAATCAAAGCATCAAATATTTTCTTATTCATTTATGCCATAGTATATAGCCTTCACAATCTAAGCCCCTTTTCCTAAAAGACAATTAAAATGGGTTTAAAGTGGCAAAAAATGTGCAGAAAAGGTAATGAAATTGGATTCGAAATGTGTAAATTAGTTGAAGGAGGCAAAAATAGGTTAAAAGTGGCAACAAGACTTAAAAAAAGGGCAAAAATGGGTGTAAATAAGCATAAGAGTGACAAAAATGGGAAAAAAGCTGCCAAAACAGATTTAAAACAATGTAAAGTGACATAAATGTGTTAAAAATGGCAAAAGAAGTAGTTGCAATAGGTAAAAAGCACCAAAATAGGTTATAGGAGTTACATGAATTAAATAGGAATAAAAAGTGGCAAAAAGGGTAAACAGAGGTTAAAAAGTAGTGGGAAACTGGCAATATGGGTGGGAAAAAGGTGCTGAAATAAAATGCAAAAGTGAGTCAAAAGAGGAAAAATGAATTACCAGGCAAAAAAAAAATGTCAGAAAGTGGCAAAAACAGCCAGATTAAAAAGTGAAAAGTGGTTACAACTGGCAAGAACAGATTTAAAGTGGCCAAAATAGTGCATAAACATAGTTAATTTTGGTTAAAACTGCACAAAAAGTGGTGAAAATGGGTTAAAAGTGGTAAACATAAGCTAACAATAGGTGGATTGTTGCTTAAATGGGCAGAGAAGGAGATAAACTGAGATTGAATAGCAGCAAAAATGCGTTAATAGTGCCAAAATGGGTTTGAAGTGGCAAAGAAAGGCAGAAAATGGCACAAATAAGAAGAAAAAGTGCTCAAATTTAATGAAAAGTTGCACTAAGAATAGTATCAATGCTACTGATCCATAACACATGCATTGATACTATCAATAAATCACAACTGGGGAGGGCCCATTCTCTAGGATTATCAGGGCCCAGTGAAATCTCTGGGCAGGCCTGGTGCTAGATGGGACATAGATTTAGATTAATCTACAACCAATGTGTATCACATGGGAATATGAAAATTGATATAGAAGTTTTATGGCATGCTTGCATATCATGTGGACAATTTTACTTTTGGGTTTTTGACAGAGTTGTATATGGGCAAAGTTCCTCATGTGTTACTATTATTTATTCAGTGCTCTTTGTATATCAATTAATTCATCCAGACCTAACCTACCTTACTTTTCCCCACACCACTCGAACTCTAGGCAAATTTAGAAATAGTATACATGATATTTGCTAAAAGGATATACTGCCATTTTTTCAATCTTAATTTAAAGCAGTGGTTCTCAACTGGTGGGTCAGGACCCAAAAGTGGGTCACTAAGCCCTTTTTAGTGGGTTGCCATTGTGTTTGTGTTGTGTAACCAGTTTCTGGAGGCTGTAGTTTGATGTGTAAAATTGTCAATTGTTGCATTATTCCACCAGGTGTTTCTTCTGTTTTAGCATCCCAAACATTTCAAGAAAAACACATCAGAATGAGTCTGAGTTAATTTTACCTTGGTGCACCTTTAAATCAGCAACTGAATGTAGATGGTAATATAAATGTTACTGTCTGAATTTAATCATATATAACGGCCTTGATGAGGTTGAGTCTGTGACAGTGATCTTACTCTCTGAGGAGTCTCTCAGCACCGAGCTCCATCAGTATGTTTACAAATCTAACTGCAGCGGGGTCCTTGGACCAGTCCACCTGGTCTGTATTTAATTCTTCTACTTCTTGGTCCAGCTCAGTCGTGTCATCCAGTCCCACCAACTCTCCTGCAACACAGACAAGGAGAAGATGACATTAATGAATAATCAGAGGCTGTTCCCACAGAGGTAAAGGGTAACAAGTAGTCTCAAAAAACTTCTCTCACCAAGTCCTGTGTTGAACTCCACAGGAGTGAGGAAGCCATTGCTCTGTCGGTCCAAACTCTCAAACACTGTCTCCAGCTGTTCAGGTGACAGCGGCAGCTCCCCTTGTAGCCTCTGTCAATAAAACAAAAAGTTCAGACTCTGCAGGCTGCAGAGATTACTTTATTCTACCTGGTCCTCTGCTCACCTGCATGTCCCTCTTTGTGATGAACCCTTTCCCCTCTTTGTCACACAGTACAAACAGCTCCTTAGCCTTGCCCATGGTCTCAGCCTGTGGACTTCCTGGTACCGCCTCTCTGGTGCTGGGTGAAGATAGTGGACTGCGTCCCCGGCCTAATAAAGGGCTTCCAGGTGGAAGGCCCCGTGTTCTGGGGCTTACTGGTACTGCCTCTCCACTGCCCTGAGCCACCAGCACCTCACCATCATTTAACCAGTGAGACATCACTGTGAAGAGAGAAACAGGTGAATTCCTTCTCCTAAATGTGATGGTTTGTTTGGACTGTAGTGCTCAATTAAGCTTTTTTAAGTGGATGCCAGATAGACTAGCTGTTTTCTAGGCAATTAAATGAGATTTAATTTCAATCACAATTTGGCTTCATATGATCATGGACACATATTCGATAATTGTATTTAATGATTACTTTGCTACATGCTGTGTTATGTGCATTTTGTCCACATGCTTTTTCATGTGGTGAAAGTTTCATACTATTTTTTCTTTATTTACTGTTCTTCTATATAATAAGCTTGGATATCTGTTTTTTTTTCACCCATTTATATTAATTTCTGCTTGTTTTCAAAGGTTAGAGTGTTTGAGTTGAATAAGCCCATATGGTTCTGATGTTTTACAGTCACTGAGTAATTGTACTTAATATTTTTGATCCCAATAAAAATATTTATGATTATGATTTTCGCAGTAATTGAGCAGTCCTACCCTAGGGAAGGCCTGCCCACAGAAGTTGCTGAGTCCCTGAAAACCCCAGAATAGGCCCTCCCCAGGTGTGATTAACTGATGATATTAATACATGTTGAGAGTACATGGGGCTCACATCCTGGGTACAGTTACTTTATTATGGAGCTAAAAAGTGTATCAAGCTATTATTGGGTTCTGATGTTCAAATTATTTATTTGTGGCACTTTTTAACACGTTTCCATCAATGGTTCTGCTTATGTTGCCACATTTTTTGCCAATTTAAACCAATTTTTGCCACTTTTTAACTGCTTTTCACAATTTTTGCTGCCCATTTTTGCACTTTTTTCCTTCTTATCCCATATTCACGGCTTCATCCTTTTTGGCCTCTATTAACCTAATTTTGCCACTTTGAACCAATTTTTACTACTTTTTAACCACTTTTCACCACTTATTTCTGCCAATTTGTCATACTTTAAATCAATTTTTGCCTCTTATAATCTATTTTTGCCATGTTTTATCTCTATTTAACATTTCTACTGCCAATTTTGAAATTACTTAATTATTTTCTCCTTAAAGTTATTTCAGTTTCTTCTACTTTATTCTCTGGCATCCTGACATTTGTGCACATCAAGGTTTAGCTATGAAGAACATTACTTTCCAAATGGTTTAGTCAGTGTCCCCATCTACATTTTTAACATCACCAAAAAAAAGGTCATTCTGATTTTAGGGAAGGGGTTTACATTTTGAAAATGCTAGATTTTATTAAAGCATAAATTTTAAGAAAACTTTTTTTTTTTTTTTTTGCTTTGATAGGAGTGGTTTGTTATACCACCCAAAAGTGGGTCACAAAGCTATTTTCGGTGGGTGCAGATGTGTGCCTGGAAAAAAAAAATGTGACAAAGAGTCAGTGTGCTTTTATTTTGAAGGATGTTTCTATCTCTTTGCTCCATCACATCTTTCTTCCATTTCAAGCCCAAAATGCCAAATTTTGTATTTAAAACATTTCGTTATAATTGAAAATTTTTATAAATATGGGTCACGATTTGTTGTGAAGGAGGTTATGGTGGGTCCTGATCAGGTGAGAATCACTGACATAGACAACCTTTTAGAGCTTCATATTCTACACTATTATTGTGATTGCACATTAAGGAAGGACCATATTTTACCCGTGTCAAAAGTAGCTACTCATACTCAGTACTTGGAGTAAACTTTAAAATGAATTACTTTTTACATTTACTTGAGTGAATTTATAGACTAGTGCTTTTACTTCTACTCAAGTAAATTTTAACCAAAGTGACTGCACTTGTACTTGAATATAATAGTTTTGTACTCTTCCACCACTACTAACTACTACAAATTGAGATGGACATTGTTTTCACTCTTTTTTAAACAACTGATACACTTCACAATTATTCATAAAGTCTATTTGAGAAAAACTATAGGTAACAAAATTTTGTCAGTGACAGGTACCTTAACTTTTTTTATTATGTTAAAGTCATTTTTAAACTGAATACCACCAGTGTGAGGCACAAGCAAAGACATTTCCTTTTGCTGAATCAAAAACTGGTGCTGTGATAGATTAAGGAAAGCTCACCCTACAGGACCTCCCTTGTCAAACATTAGGAGAGGAACAAACTAAGTTGTGACTTCATACACTATCTACAGCTGCTGTGATCAGCTGTCAGATATGTTTGTACTAAATAAGATTGTGTAACAGTTTAGGTATCCAAGATGATGACGCCTTGTTTAAAATATTAATATCTGAGATTTTAATATCTAGGAAAGCTGCAACATAAGTTCTCAGAACCATGCAGCATGATCAATGATCTCTAATGACCCTCAATGTTTATTTAGATAAGGAAAAGTTATAAAATGTGATGCTGCTTCTGGTACTGCCAGGACTGTGCTTCAGGATGTGTGGAAGATAATAAACAGGATGGTGTCATGTGAGAAGAGTTACTGTGTACATGAAGGGGAGGGAGGATAGCCAGAGGAGAGGAGATGCAAATCAACATTTGCAGAAGTTTTGCATTGTCAGAAATACCTCAATTGCAAACAAATTTTGCTCTAGAAAACTACTGGGAAAATTTGCCTTAGTATCTCAATGAATGTTCATAAAACTGTGATTTTTTGATGGACTAAAGCCTTGCACATAAACCTACTTCATGTCAGAATACATTTATGAACATGTCAGCATGAATGACGCTGTTCAAATTGATTATAAATATCAGAGAATAAAGAGTTTCCTGCAGGCTAGGGTGCACGCTCAGGCGAATTCTACCTGCTGTTACATTAAATATAGTCTATCCTTGCTATCTCTCTTGCCATGCTATCTATGAAACATAAAACAAAAAAGTGCTGACAATCAACAGAGAAGACTTTTGCTGGTAATCTCTGCAGCCTTTAAACCTTCCTAATAAATAGATAAGAGAATTAGTTGAATAAACAGTGACTGCTGAGGATTTTGAAGCCACATCAGTATCCCAGTAAGCCAACAGCTACACCAAAGATAAATTACACAGCTTTTTTACTAGACAGCAGGGTTGACAGAGAAAGTGAATTAAGATATTACAGACTTTACTTATTTTTCTAGGCTGCAAAACGGTCAGTCAAACTTTAAATGTCACACACTTTATGTGATAAAAGTCCCCATAGTACTACAATTAGCCCGGGTTAGCTTGGAATATGCAGCATGTTGCTTGAAAACACGGTGACAGCTCTGCCGATAAAACACTAAAGTAAACAGACAATATAGTTGTGACTGTACTAAAACGTCTGACTTAAACCACACTGATAAAACCAACAGTTAAGGAAACTGCTAGCATATGCTTAACTCTGGAGCTATATAGCATGCTAAAGTAACCAAAGTAGAGAATAAATAAACGTTGTTCACATTTTAATTATTTATAAAGTAGAAAAGGACGCAACACAGTAGTCATTCGGCTGTTTAAGAGTATTAAAGCAGAGATAAGTTGAAAACAGGCGTTGCCAGAACACACAAAAATGGCTCCTCTTACTGTATTTGACACCAAATGAGCGAAGTTGTTGTAACTTTGCCTACTCACCTACGTTGAAGTGCTGGACGCAGGTGTCCACTACCTTTGAACACTCGCAGTACTTCAGTTTAGACTGGTGATGGGTCGCTCGTGAACGAACCAGCTCTTTGAACTAGATCTTTTAAATGAACGTCAAGACCCGGATTAAAAAATACCAGCACCAATATGCTGAGTCAGAAGATCAGAATCAGCTTTATTGGCTCAGTATGCTTAAACAATAACAACTTTGACCATTCGTCACTCTGCTCTCAGTGCAAAGGAATTAAACATTAAATACAAAAACCCATAAACTGAAAAGAAAAGATTAAAAATATGTATATCTAAATATCTACAAGCTCTTTTTAGGTATTATTTCTGTAAACCTGTGTGCTATGATAGTATTGGTACAAATGATGCAAGGAGGCTGACTAGACATGATCAGAGTATAGAATATGCAAGGATGTTGGCAGCTTTAAACCAATTAGGTAAGATAATCTAAGACAGTTGATTAGTGCAGATGTACATATGAGGAGAGATGTTTTACCACAGAGAGCAGTCTTACAGTATTCGAGTTACAGTGAATAGATCAATTACTTGCAGAATTGACCATATGTTCAATCATGTGTTATGTTATGGTATTGCTAAAGTTGGCAAGTCAAATGAAGCCAAACTGGAATCTGAATGAAGAGCTGTTTGAGAAGCCAAAGGAGCCAGCTCTTCATTCAGAGCTGAGCCAGATGATTCGGATCACTGAAAAGAGCCCTAAATTCCCATCACTAGTTTAGGCAGGTACTGACTTCAGCCACTGGGTGGCGGTGAGGACCCTGCGTGAAACACTTTTACCGTAATGGTTGATGTAGTCCCAAAGTCCAAGGCAACCCCTCTGCATAAAAACATTTACTTGCTGTTTTTCGTCTATACAGCACTGTTTACTTCAGAGAATTAAAACACAAATTCCAACAAATGCGACAACCTGATTTGTCTTAACCACTGTATGTTGGACGTTGATTATGTAGGCGTATTCAGCGTTTTTATAAGTGGTATTACGGTAAGTGGAAGCGTTACCATGGAATTCAGGGAAATGCAGTCGTTGCCGCTGAAAAGCAGCCATGGTCGCTCAAAGTGGGCAGTTTCGGGGGGGATAGTATGAAAATATAAGCAATTTCGTCGTTAATCCTACCTCTGGGTGACCTCGGTTCATTTATCGCCTTTTTTCCTGGTAAGTTGGAGTCGAAGAAGGTAGTTTTGAAAGCCTCACTTGTGCATTGTTATGATGGCCAACGTAACAAACAAGCGTGTCTGGAGGGAGTTCCTCGGAGTTAAAATCTGAGCTGGTTCAGTGCCAACCGAGTGATTTGTTGTGATAACAGGATCGTGGAAAAATAGTGTAGTAACTTTACCTGTGGGTTGCAGATTATCATAAGCCAGGACCAAATAACGGTAGACTACCGTCATAGGTAGATTAGATACGTAAAACGAAACACAGGGAGTGAATCAACACAACAACAAAACAAGAGATGGTGACCGCGCAGGTGAAATTAATCTGTTATCCCAGCCGTGACCTCCCCGTGCTTGGCTGTGTAACAGACTGAACATGTTGACCCTACGTGGTTACATGTGTGGATTTACTACTGATGTATTATAAGTCTGCTTTGGTTACGCTGCGGAGGTGACAAGAAACTACGATGCTTTTCTGTCAGATTGTACAACAGCCACCCATTATCTACACAGTGTTTGTGTCTCACCTATTTTCTCTCATCACAGGACCTGAGGATGAGGAGACTTCCCGCTCCAAAGATGTCAACATGCAGCACTTAAATGGATTTTTAACATCTAATTGGATTCCCTACAAACATCTCCAAGTTATTGTGTTTCAGCGGAAAACAAACAGCATGACTTTGGATAAAGAGACAAGCCTGAGTGAAGAAAACCCGAAGCAACAGATCACCTAACTGGAGCTACCATTTTCTGACTATGTGAATGAAAACGGGTTGAAGTCCGATTGTCTGATCGCAGATCTCCACTGTGCTTTTGCACCCATTTACTGAATTATGTAGGTACTGAAGACCAAAAGGACTTCGTCATCAAGTACCTACTTTTGTTAAGAAAACCCAAGAGGATAGACTGTGAACGTTTGGTTGTAAATATGCTTCAGTCTAGTAACTACTCTCTGGTGCTGCTGATCCAGCTGACACTTTTGGCCTATGACCTCTTTGTCAACTCCTTCAGTGAACTCCTGAGGGCAGCGCCTGTCATCCAGCTTGTGCTTTTCATGTAAGTCACTGAACTAAGTGCTAAAATGAGATTTTTCAGGCATTTTTAGTTAACCAATAATATTTCTAGCCAAACAATTTAATTTCTAATACCTGTTATTTCAAGTCTATTCTAAAAAGGGATGCACAAATGCATTGGTTTAACATCTGTATGATCTAAAATTGGCCCAGTGTACAAACATGGGTTATCTGCCAAATTATGTAGCATGAACAGATATCAGTCATCAATGTTTGTCTGTTGTAACCAATCAATTTTATGCTGCCACCTGGTTTATCTAGCTGCTGAATCAAGTAAGAGATTTTTTACAGGGCAGATATAGTGACCTGTTGGACCAACTCTCATCTGATTTCATGGTCAAATGTGAGAGAAAATGTTGGCATACTGTGGAGTCCAAACCAAAAAGAAATAATGAAAACAAACATGGGTGTCAGCATCAACTAAATTGTTATGGTAAAAATTGGTATCAGCCCTGATATGAATGGCACATCTATATCCAAAAGCATAAACACCACTCAGTCAAGTTTTATTTTGAAAAGGCCTTATTTCATTACAGCTATAATTTATAACAGTATTCTGTGACCTGTCTTCTGTGATTTTCTTGCAATGCCTGACACTATAAATAAAATTCATAACTGTTATTTTAAGAAACATATTCTAAAAAAGGAATGTTATATTTCATAGGGATCACCGATGAATCTGTGCATCAGTATCTGCTGATATCAGTCCTGCTGACAGACATAGGATATCATACTGAAATCCTGCATGCATAACTGCTGAATCAAATGAGAGATTTCTTGTTGGACAAACTTGGATTTGTTTTCATGGTCACACACAAGATAATCAGTTTGTGGAAAGTAATCAGTATTATTGGAATGATATTGGTAATGGCAGATACTGGCTTAAAAAGTTCATAATAAGCAGATATGAAAATTGTTGCAAATATTTGCAGCCATTGTATCAGCTGGAATTATTGTCCTACATTAGTATGTCTGAATACTTTTGTGGAGTTTTAGGCTGGAACAAAAGACTTACATCAGCTGAAGTGTATTTCTTTATTCATCCTTCAACTTTAAAGAGTGTTTACGGGCTGAAGATTCAGATCTGAAGAACATATACATATAATAGCTTTTAATTATTAAGAATAAATCTTTAAAATCTGTGTCCACAGCATCCAGGACATTGCCATCCTGTTCAACGTGATCATCATCCTCCTGATGATGTTCAACACCTACGTGTTCCAGGTCGGCCTTGTGTCCCTGCTGCTGGAGAGATTCAGGGCTCTGCTCTTTTTTTCTGCCTTGTACCTGACTCTCAGCATCTGCTTCCATAGCTGGGTGCTGGTAAGCTTTTATCACACCACTACATATGAAAAACTGTTTTAAAATTGATCATAACTCTCATAACTGTAACATTTCACACCTTTTCTAGAACCTCAGGTGGCTCGACTCAAACAGTTTTGTTTGGACTGATGGTCTTCAGGCTCTTTTTGTTTTCCAGAGAACAGGTATTTGGTGGAATCCTTTTAAAAAAAAAAAAACTTTTTTATTTCTATAGCATCTGTGGTCATTGAGTAACTTTTTTTTCTCTACCTGTCAACAGTGGCGGTTTTGTATTACTACTTGTACAAACGCACAGCTGAGTATATGGGAGACCCGAGGCTTTATGAAGACTCTCTGTGGCTGCGAGAGGCATTTGCCAGAGCTCGACAGTGAAGAGATTTCTAAAGGACCATTATCATCATTTTGGACTGTTAAATATTAGGGGGGAATGTATGTGCATTGAGCAGGCAAAGTGCCCAGTTTGAAAACTCATGGAACTCACTAACAGGTCAAGAGGGTGAGATAAGGTGTCATCACTCTTTGTGTATACTGGCTCTGTGTAGGCAGGCAGGCAGCCAGGCCAATGGTTTATATTGAGATGTAAGTCAGACATGGCAGTATTGTGTTAATCAGGATTGGCTCTTTTAATCTCTGTGGCCTTTGTTAATCTATTTGTGTTGCAGACATAATGAAACAGTTAAAATGTTACAGATGCGGTTGTTTTTGATAATAGCTAATGATGTACCATTTGTAGAAAGTATTCTCATAGCTTTCATAAAAGTCTGCTATACTCCACAAAGGGGAAACCTATTTGGTTGTTTTGCCTTTTGTAAGAATAGCTTGTGCTGTTTACATGGTCAACATACTTTTATTAAGCCAATTTTCATATGAATGTCTTTGTGGGGGATCTTTGAATTGTCTTCCTGCTGTTTTTATTAAATAATCCTTGTCTAATCTCTGAGTAATCCTTCATTACTAGAGTGGGGAGTATTATCTTGCACACAAGGTGAAACCGGCTGCTCTATTTTTAACACTGAGATTAATCAGGGATTGAGGTTTTAGGTGCCACTAGTAAAACTCGCCATAAATAGTCTTCAGTGGTTCAAAATAACCTTCTTATCTCAGGCACTCGACAGGTTAAGTTGCAGGGAGCTTCTTGGTGGTTATTTATATAACTGTTCATCAACATGTGTACTACTTTAGAAAATCAAAAACAGGTCTATGAATAATCAAAAAAGTGGCTCATAATAAAAGACAACAGAAGTTTTACAAATACCCTTTACTCGTGAAAAGAAACCAGAGTCAACATGAAGCCAAAATATTGTCAGTGCAGTCCAATTAAATCCAGTATGTGTTGTGTTTGATTTTGCTCCACTGGAATGTGTTATTCTTCAAAGCATCCACCCCAAACTGCAGGAAATGAGAGAAAGAGAGAAGTTAATGGCTACAAAACTATCACAGTGGTTAAAAATTAAAAACATTTAACACTAATATACCTTTATACATAGATCCCAACCCAGAGTAGTAAAAATAGTACACCAAAGCCCATGAAAAGTGATGCCACAAGGGAGATCAGCAGCTCTTTGTAGACGTCCCGGGTGTATTTCGTGGATGTAACCTCATAGCTGGTGAAGAGTTAAGGACTAGCTCTTGAAAAAGGTACAGCCAACCACCAATGGTGCTTTTTTGAGGGGTCAAGTGCCCCCAAATGCAAAGGTGACTTTGCCCATTGAGTTGGTAAATCACATTTTACTTTGTTTGAAGCCTCGCTGTAATCTCTATTGACGTTTGCAGAAAACCACAGTTTAATAAAAACAATTACAATCAGGTTTATTACCAAGGGCACTGACAGGGCGTCTGCAAGGTCTTCAAAAGTAGTAAAAGTCTAGAAATCAATTTAGCACAAATTAAAGCTTTTAAAAAGTCCTAAATGCAAGACAATAAGGTCTTAAAATGTGTAGGGTTGTTTTTCAAATTGTCTATTTGTCAAAAAAAGGGTATAAGCTAGTTTTTCTACTTTTATTTTTAAATTTTGTAAAATGTAACTGTGCTGATGGGCTTCAGCACAGGTGAGATTCTGATAGTTCTCCACTGGATCTGACCGCAACTTGCACGCTTGTTTATGTTCTGGCCCGTTAAGCTACCAGCATATCCATAAAGCTCTGCTGCATCCCTGGCTAACAAGTTACCCCTGTTACAATAAATGCTTCTTAATCACTTTAAATTAATCAACAATAATCAGTATATATGGCATCATAATATAAAAGTTAATCCTATGCTAAACTAACAATCACTAGAGTAGCTAAACTTTGGGGATGTTTTGCAATGTTACAATATTTTCAAGAGTATTCCATCATCAGTATAAGTATGGAGGTACCACTTGATTTGAGTCTACTTCGAAAAAGAATGCACTCAAAATACTTCTTAAAATACCTTTTAGCACAGGAAATAAAGTGAATGTTATTCAAGTTACTAGATGTAATACACTGGACTCCTTTAAGTTGTAATCAAATCTTCAACTGACAATAGTAGTAAAACAATCCCTCTGAGGAGCTTGGAGCCAGAAGGTCTAAACAAGTTTCATATCCCTTTGAGAGTTTCAGCAATTATGCAGGAGAAGCATATTTTTGTAAAATAACTTGTTTGAGGTTGATGGGCTTCAGCATCAAAGGCACCTGCATGATCCTGACTGTGGGTTGTAGCTCTGCATTAGCTAGTGGAAAGGCGGCTGAAGTCTATGGCCTGGTCTTTAACGTCAGCATTATGTACTGTAAAGAGGGGCAAACAGTGAAAGGATACACGAAGAACCAGGCGGTGAAGAACATGCCGATGGCCAGAAGGACGACAGTAAGGTGAGGGAACACAGCCGGGTTCACCGGGCTGGTGTATCTGGTCATTGCTTCGAGTTCCTGCAGCAAGAACAAGAAAGGGTTTATGTACAAGCAGGTTAGACATGCTACATCAGCTCATCACACCCTTTAACTACAACACGACTAAACAACTCGTACATAACGTTTGATGCATGTTGCAAAATATATTGAATTAGTACTTCCCGGGTCTGTTTCATTAAAGCGGCTTGCTAAATACTGGAATATGGAGGATAGCGCCATAGCTAACCTCTGAAGCCAAATAATGCGCAATTTCAGATGGAAAGCGCGTTGTTTTGGTGATAACATGGACAGGTAAGCGACGTATGAGCGTATGTAAGAGTTGGAGATAGATAAACAAGATAAACATAATTATTCTACCATTTTGTCATAAAGTGGAGCTCCTCTCTCTATGGTCCAAGATGAAAAGGCCACGTACTGTTTTAGACTTCCTGGTTTTACGTGACGTACAGCTGACGTATTATATGACAGATTTTGTCCTCGGTTTTGCCTGTCAGGCTGCTCTTCCACGTAGGCTTCAAAATTGGACTCAATAATCTTTATTGGGCAAGTATGCCTAGGCTGTGCAACAAGGAGTATGATTCTAGTTTTGTTCTCAATGTAACATCATGTAAACACTAAATCTAAAAAAAAGAAAAAGTATATATATATATATATATATATATATATATATATATATATATATATATATATGCTCTTGTTTGGTGATTTACAGGTCCGTGTGCGTTAAAGTATGGTTGCAAGGTGGGGAAAGGGTGCACGGATGCTAAATAGACATAATCAAAAAGTGTAGAATATGTCATGATGCGGGCAGATTTACTTGAAGTAGATAGGCTCATTTATCATAGTTTACATTAATTAGTACAAGCGTGCTTATGAAGCGAGCGAGGCCTTTTGCCGCAGTGAATTTATTTTCAGTATGGTTACAGTAAAGAAATAAAGATACATTGCAGGGTATTTTAGCATAACATTGGAGCTTAAGGGGGCTTAAATGGGCTTGTGAAAACGTTGTTTATAGTGCATTATGGGAATTTAACTTCCTAAAACTGCAGTTTTTCTCCAAGAGCAGCGAATTTCACAACACTACTTCTTAATGAACGATAATTATTGCCGTTCCACCCACAATCCCTAGCTCAGAGGTCGTTTTCTACACAATAATATGCGATCCACTGCCTGAAAGGCTACATTCAGGGTATACTTCTTAGAGGAAGCTTTACGGCTAAATTTGGCTGCCATCTAGCGGACATAATTATCAATATCCACTTACAAAGTCACGGACAACAGAAATTTCAATCAGGAATTTATTTACCACTTGCATTCATAGTATTACAGCATATTTTGACAAAATGCTTACAAATGTAATGATAATTGGGCTAAAAAGGGCAGTGATATTAGAGTATTCAACATTTTTTTTGTGTTATGGATTTTATCTCTAAAAAAAAATGTTGGAATAGGTAATGCATTTGTGTGTGGGTGTTTGCATGCTTATTAATCATTTCTGGGCCCCATTAGATAAAAATTAATATATTACTGATGATACAAGAACAAACAAACAAATCAACTATAAAAAATAAGATAGTATACATCAGATAAAAAGTATCACTGGTATTAACAAGTGAAGCTTTATAGTTACACGTAACACAGTTCTACCAGAAAACATGAAAACCGTCTGGTGCACTGGATAGAGCAATAGCAGTTTATATATACAGTGCAAAAAGTGCTACAGTGGTTTCATTAAGCTAACTGGTGCATTATAAATAAGCTAAAATAGTACACTCTACCCACTGAAGTCAAAGTAATCATAGTCATAACATTGAACAGTGTCTTCATAATATGATAAACTCCATAAACCTTTGTCTGATGGCTGTTTTTCCTATTTAATGTTGATTTTACATGTAAGATACACAATTGTGTTTCTCTTTTTTAATGCAGACACATTAGGAGTATGGATCTAAACACACATTTGGACAAAAGTAACAAAATAATGGTGAGAGTAACTTTAAAAATGCCATTAAAACAAGAAAGGGATATAGAATATAAAACACTATACAACTCTGTTACCTTAAAATTGTTATCACTGCATGTTCTTTTATTGTTTAGACACAGAAAAAAATATGATATATCCAGTGAAAATCATTAAAGAATCCAGTGTATGAAATCAATGTTTGCCTGTGGTTTTAATTCCTTCTCAGCAACATGATCAAGCCATTAAAATTAAATTTCAAAAGCTGAGGTCATTTAAGTTGCCACTGGGATTACATGTGTTATTTATAAGAACGAAATGAACATGCATCTGAAATGACACCTGTTTACTGCCTTACCAGCATTCTTTCTGTTTAGTAAAATAAAGTTTAAGCTACTCCAGTGTTTCTTGAAATGTTGTCAGTGTTTGACTCGTTCCATTTCCACCAACAGATGCATAAAGCTTTCAGTGTTTCTACTAGTTATTTTCCAGTGGTTTGTTTCCAGTTGTAGAACATTTCATCCAATGAATCAGCTGAAATGAGAAAGACTCAGTGGTTTTCAAATGTGTGCTATCATTTATGGAGCAAAAATAAGGACAGAGCATGAGGAGACAACAGTCTCCTCATGCAGAAGCCAACACAATGCTCCACTGTAGAGACTCAGGATTTAACCAGTGTGCGCTATTGAGGTACATATATTTTCAGTGCAAGATGCAACAATAAACTGAAGCAAATGATCTTTTCCCAGTGAAAAATACTACAAAGTTGTTTCAGTGGACTTAAAGATCAATTAGATCAGAAATGCAAATTTGCATTGTGTTGTACAGTATCTCAGCTTGGGCTATGAAACCTGAATTCTGCTATCAAGTTATTATGGCTTAAAGTAAGTACAAATGACATGGTAACCAGTATTAAATGGGCAGTCAACTCAAAGGTCACATATTATGCAAAATACACTTTTTCAGGCTTTTCTTGCAAAACATGTAACCCCTGGCCTGTCCACAATCCCAAGAATCAGTAAAAGCTGTTCTCATGGTTTCCCCTCATGATGTCATGAGGGGAGTAAGCAACGCCCCCAGGTTCAGTTGGCCTCCCCACTTGGAAGAAAGTTCCACTCTCCTCTCCTGAACCTCCTTTCAAATCAGGAGAGCCACATTCATCTCCTGAGAGGGGCGTAGCCAGGGGAGGAGTCAGACAGTTCAGTAACATTTAAATCCACAGACACAGAAACAGCTTGTTCTGAGCAGGGCTGAAACAAAAGGGTTTTTAGACATGCAAAAATCCAATACTGGAGTATTTTTTCACTGACAAACTTCATGGGCATGTTTTGGGGACCTCTGAGACCAATTCAGACTTGTCTTAAAAAGGTCAAATATGTGACCTTTAAGGCACAATTTACACACGAGCAATTAATTAAAAAAAGTTAAAGCAATCATAGACATTTTCAGTGACAAAGAAACCATGAACAGTGTTTCATATTTCAGCAAAAAGAGATGTCTTAATGCATGTACATGTAGATGATAAACATTGAGGAGGATGTAATATAGTTGGCATGTAAGGATATCTTTAAAAATAATGTACAATAAGGAGACAAAAACAAATCCCACCATGACAGTGTACCAATGGAACAACAAAGGAAATGTAAATGTCAAGGCACTGGGTGTTCTTATTTTGATGCACAGCTGCTTTGAATGAGAAGATGGTAGTCAGAGAATGATGAGCTTTCTTCTTCTGTGGCACAACTGACTTCACTCTGCCAATGAAAAGCATGTGGAGATAAAATGGTTATCGGCTTTTACCTGATGTTTAGACCAAAGTTACAAAATGAATCACTCAAGAGTTCAGAAACCCCTCTTATTTTGAAAGGACAATTTCACTCACAGACAGGGAGACACGGAAGTGATAGGCAATGTCCTGGTAAGACATCACAGGTATTGACCACAGATGATGAGTCCCCTTGGGGAAAAGTACAAAGTATGGAATGAGTAATCCATAGGGGATAAAGGTTTGATAAATAATAATGATAACTGCAAATACATACAATAACTAAAGAAGGAAAAAGTATTGATTATATGATATATCCTAATAAAATCATTGTCTACCTTTGTTAATGTATTCTGTCCACCATTCAGCTCTGACTCTGTGTGGTTGGGGCATAATCGCCCCCAGGTGGCTCCACATTGTCGTACCCACACACTGTTCTCAGACCTGCAATGAGTAAAAAATGACTCCTGAACTTTTGTTATTTCATAACGATGTCCTGATATGTTCTCAAAAGCTGTCTGTATTTAACAAAATCATTGATAAATTGTGTGATAAGTACTATTTTCATCTGACATCATACTCTGGGTGGGACACTATACGGATGCTCTGATGATTTTGACAAAGCTTTTTTGGGGGTCATGGGCTGAAAAATTTGTGAACCCCTGATTTATGTGACCTTATCTAAAAAAGAAAAAAATGTACTGATTTTTCAAGGAAGTGCTGCAAGTAAAAATCTTGGACATAATGTTTGATTTTTTCCTTCACCACTCTGTTCCTTGGAAAAATAACTGATTGCCTTTGTAGGAGTGATGCATATCTTTTGAAGATCTTCATGGTTATAAGTAAGAAAGCAATTACCAAGTGCTGGCTCCAAAAGAATCCACCACCTGTGAAACTTCTTGTAAACAATTGTAAACTCTATTTGCTTAATGGAGAAAATGACTTTTACTTTGCGTCTTCAAAAGGAAAAAGGAGAGAAATATTGGGAAAAATGGGATTGCCATAAATGAAAAAATCTCAGTTTTCATTTAAGATTGTTAGACAGTGCTTTTATGCTGTGCCTGTGTTTCTTTTTATGTCTATTTTTATAATTTTGAGAATTGTACCTGCCATTGTCCTCACCTGTTACATGTTATTATGGAAAATTTAAAAATAAAAGTATAAAAAAAAAAAAAAATTTAAAAAGGAAGTGCTGCAAAAAAACCTATTGCTTGTGTTACTGCAGTATGATCATTGCAATAAAGTCCACCTCAAAAGTCTAAATGTATCACATTAGATAAGAAAAAATATTTTAATGTTAAAAGCAGTGCTTCCTCACTCAGCATTTGTAAATTTTTTTACGCTCATTTTTCTGCAGATAAAACCCAAGCTAGCTTTCAGCTACCCTCAGAGTAATTGTTGCAAATTTGCAGTGAAAAATGTGTCATTTAATTGAATTTAGGATTAAAAATATCTTATCACATGTTAATTTCCTTTACCTAATTCTTAAGAAACACACTGAAACTGTAATACAGTTCTAGCATTGGCTTTAGTAAAAGACTTCCTAATTATTATTATATAAGGTTTCACTTTTGCAATTTCTTATCAATACCAAAGAAGTGAAGTGGTGACATGACCACTGTGTGAATATGATGCCTTTTAAGCACACAGTTATGGTATTTTTATACTCACATCATGTGTAAAGTGATTTGTGAGATAGAGGAATTTTTCTTTCCATTGAGCGATACTGTATAGCTAAAATGGACATAAAAAAAAGAACATTAGTTTCAAGCAAAATGCACACCACTTTCCCTTAACCCTGCGTTATACTATTCATTTAAAAATGTTGCTATTTAAACAATTCAAGCAGTGATGATATTCTGTATACAAGCTTTTTTTTCATGTAAGGATTAGGGATGCACGATATTGGATTTTTGCCGATATCCGATATGCAGATATTTTAAAACTCACTTTAGCTGATACCGATATTTAATATTTTTTCCACTGTAGAAAACACCAATTCCATCCTGTACTACAAATAAATTTTTAATATTGGTAGTCTATTTTTTTTAGAAACAGACAAAACATTTGATTTTTATCAGAAATGAAGGATGTATTTTTTTTTATACAGCCATACACTAATGAAAACTTACAGTAATGTCTTTGGGTTACATGTGCAATACATGCTACATATATTTTTACAGTACAGCCAAAGTCATCTGCATCTTTGAGGGCAATAAAAAGAAGCAAATTAACTTGCTGACACTGAGCTCCACAGTGCATACCGATATACTGCCAATAATATTGTGCATCCCTTGTAAGGATTTTTACAAGCAAAGAAATAAATCATCTCATTAATGTCGACTCAACACTTGTAGAACTTTGAGGAAAATACCTGCAGCTTTCAGGTGTTGCACAACTTTGCACTGTGATCTCTTGGTTTGTCTCCACAATTCGTAGACTTGTCAAAGAGGGAGCCAGCCTTCCTCCTGAGAAGAAATAGCAAGAACAGCTCTACTATGATCTCTCTACTCACTGAATTCCACTGTACAGTATGTAGATAAGCTTTGTTTGCTGTTGTTAAACACATGGCTTTACTGTGTTTGCGCACTGTATATCATGTGTATGCAGGAAGTGTTGTGTTCGGGCTGTGTTAGTGGATTTACCCTTTATTTGCAGGCTGCGTTGTCTGCGTGGTACTGGCTGCTGACCCACAGGCAGACGGTTGGCAGTTCCTCCTCCATCAAGGTCTGTAGGTGCAGGTCTTTTTGACTTGGCGAAGTACAAAGGTGCTGAAGTGTGACTCAGACGGTTTCTACTGCGGGCCTCTTTGTCCATTATTCTGGACTTGGCTTTCTTATTAATGGTGCTTGGTGTAGGAACCAGACTGCCTACATCTAGAGAAGAAGGGAAATTAGCCTGTTATCAGTCAGAGTACCCATCAGATTATTTCCTTTGAGATGTTCCTTTAAGCTTTTAAGCATTGAGAACCTTTTCAATCTTTTGTTACCCCTGACCAATCTTTTATGAAACATGCTGCTGGCATCAAATTCGAAAAGGGGAAAAACAAATATCAAAACATTCTGTCCATTACATTTAACCCTTTTGGGGAAACAGGGATGTATAAAACAGTTTAATTCGGTCAAATTTGCTCACTCACCTGGCATGGATTGGTTGTTTGTCAGTGTCAGAACTGTAGCTGATTGGTTGTTGATGGCTGTGGGGGAACAGCAGGCTGAAGGTGTGAGATAATGTGAAAACTGTATAAGGTCAGAGAAATTGATCTTGTCCTTCATTGCAACCGAAGTAAAACAAAATTCTATTAAGAAAAATGCATTTTACTGATTGGTCAGCTGAAATTAAAACTAATTTCTGCAACAATATTTCAGTTAGCTTGTACTGTTTCCCTACTGATAATCCCGTCCTTCCTGTACTCCAACCAAACAGTAACAACTTATACATAATTGGTGCAGCAGGCCACTGATCAAGCTGCAGTTCCAC
This sequence comes from Cheilinus undulatus, assembly GCF_018320785.1. NCBI lineage: Eukaryota > Metazoa > Chordata > Actinopteri > Labriformes > Labridae > Cheilinus > Cheilinus undulatus. Next base: position 22,145,876 of record NC_054873.1, on the reverse strand, counting down.
AAAGTGGTCCTGGTCAGTTTGTTTTGGATCACTATTTATACTTTCACTATTCCATGGTTAAAAGTTGGGAAATAAAACATATTTTGGCACACTCTGTTGGGGTACCAAGCATACTTACCCTACCAGTTTGTACTGAGCTAAACCAGACTGCTTGGTAGAAACACACCATTAGTGAGGATTTCCACTCACCTGCAGCAGGTGTGGTGGTCAGAGGAATATACTGACTCTTGCGTGATGATCCCAATGCAGCTCTGGACCTACACCAATCAGATGGCAGGAGAGGAGGCCATGAGCTTATTTTGGTAAAAATAATGACCACAATGATGGTTTCAGCAGTTGGGCTGTTACCCATAATCTCCCTTTGTTAACAGCAAAAGACACAACCAACCAAGCAATCAAAGACAGGACTCAAGGGCAGATCAGAGAGTGAAACACATGGCAGGAAAAAAAGGAGCTGAAGGCATACCATGGGCAGACTGGTGGACAGAAAGTTATAGTGGCAGTGAAGATGGGCATCCAAGAGATGTACAGAACACAGGAAGGAAAATAGCTACACAGAGCAGGAAAAGATGACAAGGAATGACATTAATAGAGAAAGGGTAGATTGATTTCAATCACTAAAACGCTTAAGGGTCGGTGTCCTTCAGGACCACATACCCGTCCTTCTCTGTGACGTCTCCTCGATGGTGAAGAGTCAACACATAAAGAACTGACATGGAGATGACACTGTCAGAGGACAAAAATATACATCATCATCATGTCACTGCTGGACAAAGAGAAGGCTGATAGTTTCGTTTACCCTCCAGTCCCTGCCCAAACATATTTGGCTCAGTCTAACCTGAAGGCCATGACAACAACCAGTGCCAGGATGGCTCCCTGCATGAACCTCTGGCTGATGCAGCCTTGATCCGGAGGCGAGTTCTGAAACAAACAAACAGATGACTACACCCCTGCTCTTCACTTTTTCAACAGTATTTAAATGCATTCTTATCACTACAGACCTTGCTTCCAGGTTTGGCGGTCTTCTTCTTAAGTGGGCCACTCCCAGTTCTGCTGAAATAACTCCCTGATTGACTAACAGGACAAAGCAGAGATTCAGTTTTTCTACACGAGGGTATCATAAACAATGTTTTGTTTCTGTTCCCGTCTCTCACCTGACAGTGCCTCCGCTCACTGTGCTCTTCATACTGTCCAGACGACGCAGCTTGGCCAGTTTGCGGCTCCAGCGCTCCAGCTCATCTATTCGAGTCTCCAGGTTGTCTGTGAGCTTACAAAGCTCCTTCACCGCTCCTACGTTCTCCATGAAGATGCGATCCTTTAAAATTAAAGCCAGGAAGAGCTTTTAGTTTGCTCTGTCACTAAGGAAATGTCTACATTTAGGTGTTTTTTTGTACCTTGTTAACGACTAGGAGATTGGGAATTGTTTCCCCATTAGCACACACCACATCACCCCCCTCCTTCACAGCTTCAGGTAGGATTTGCTGAACTTCCTGAGCAATCACTCCTGCAGGAGAAATAACAAATGCAGAGATGAAAAACAGTGCTGAAAATATGGCAGGAAGAGCTTGCATGTACAGCAGAAAGGTCACTGAGACATTAAGGTGATAAAATGGACAAATGGAAAATGGAGATGTTACTGATGAAGTTACCCGTCTCTGCAGTATTCTCTATCCCCACTGTGGCTGCAAACTCAGGCTTATACTGATAATGGACCAGCCTCATCTGAGAAATCCGTTTCAAATTGTCTGTGGTGTCCACCTACACAGACAGAATGACAACAACATGCATGCAGATGATATGAAAACACATGCTCAAGTTGCAGGGCAAATGCTTTGATCAAGAACAATGAGAAGACAAAACTTAAAGTTAAACTGCACAGTCAACTGTGCTGAGCGTGAACATTTGGATGACGTGATTCACAATGACAGGCACATGAGGCACACAATGACACACACTGACAGCTTGGAAACAGGCAGAATAAGCACACACGCTGGTCGGCATTCTGACCTCCTGGACATTTTCTTTGGCCCTGATGTCTGACGGGTGCACCAGGGAACCCATGACCTTCACGTTTCCATGTACCACCAGAGCCTCGTCCGGCCGGTCTGTGTTGATGCCAACTCTCCCGTGGTGGTAGACCGAGTCTGGCAGTTGTCCACGCTGCCACAGCACCTCGTTGTCACTTTCAAACTGGCCTGGGTTTGATGCCTGTAATAGAAAGGCAGAGCAGAAGGTGCAAACAATAATGGTTCCGATTTTTCTCTTACACCATGCAATCACAATCATTTCAACATGTTTAAGGAAACATTTTTAGAAAAATATGCTAATTGCTTTCTTCTTTTGTTACGATTACAAGGCCAGCAGAAGAGACTGTGAAAGTCACTCTGTTCTGCTTCCAGTTTAAAAGTCTGGTCATAACTACACTAAAAACAGCCATAATCTTTATTCTACAGATTTTAATTCATCTTAAGGAAATCTTAGCTGATTCTGATTTATTGTACAGACAGAGTCTCCCTCTGTTTTCAGGCTTTATGCTAAGCTAAACTGCTATTTCCATTTACAAATGTGCTTGCTAAGACCAGGCATGAAAGCAAATTAACATATTTTCAGAAATGTTGAATAAATCATATCAATCATAAGCGTTCCATGTAAATAATTGACTTAGCATTACACAATCAAGTTTATTAAGAGACTGACTAACCTAATGTGTTTTTAAGTTTAAAGAAAAAGGCACAAATACTGCACGTTTCTTGATTTTCAATCAAAACACAGACTTTAGTTAGTCAGTATCTAAATAATAAATATACATAATTGTGATCTCCTGTTATCGCACAAGCTAAAAACAACATTTCTGAAATTCAGATGGATTATAATGAAACACTTCACAAAACTGGAGTTAATACAGTACAATCAATGACTGTGAAAACCATGAATCTCTCTATATGATCATTTTCTAGTGTTCCAAATTTATAGGCTTACAAAAATCCTCCTTTTTCTTAGGTTAAATTAATCATTAAATGACAACAAGTCATCTACAATGAAAAACATTCTAAAGATGCATGGTTTTCACAAGATGAGACACGCTTTTTTCCCATAGTTTAAACACTTGAACTCTGTGTTTTCAGTGGCGCCGCCAGTCATAACCCTGCACACACTGTACGTATATCGCATTACTGGCATAATTCAGGTCACAAAAAATGTACAGTTACTCTAGTTATAATTTACTTAAGTACAAGTAAAAGTGCAGGTCTATAATTCCACTCAAGTAAAAGTAAAAAGTATTCAATTTTAAGTTTACTTTAGGCACTGAGTTGATATTAAGGCTAGACAATTAATCAAAAATAAGATAAAGTTTCAACATGACCTAATGTAATTTTCCAACCCCAGAGGGTGCAGATTTTCTCCAATCTAAATGAGTGCCAAATACCAGTTTAACACTTTTTGTCCAGCAGAGATGTTATGCTCTACATAACATAAAATCATTCATGTGTCAGTTTTTACTAGAATATTAGGCTAAAAAAAATTTGGATAGGTTGTAGCGATAACCATGAAATTTACACCTGGCGGTGCCACTGTGTGTGTTGGATTGTAGCTGGAGTGTGACAGGGGGCACAGGTATACATGAAAGAAAGAAAGAAAGAAAGAAAGAAAGAAAGAAAGAAAGAAAAAGAAAGAAAGAAAGAGATTTTGAAGTACAGAGAGGTTTGAATGGAAGACTGAGGAATAAGTGTCACATTCACACAGGATATGATTGTTGTAGGAGGCAGACAGACATGGCCAGACGTTACCCTGACGATGATCCTCTCAGACACGTGAGCAGCCACAGTGTAGCTCTGACTGTGGGACTGAGCATGCAGCGCCACCACCAGCATGAAATACCTGGGAGAACAGACACAACAGGAGCCTTTATTACCACTGAAGCTAATAATTGTAAAGTGAATTGTATATTTACATGTGGAGTCATATTGTTTACCTCTGGTCTGGGTTTGGTTTACCCTTCTTCCTCATGTTGTTTGCTGTGGTCTCGCTGAAGTGGAGCCGCCCCACTGTCACCTTTGTGACCTGCTCTGAGGGTAGGGTGACTCTGGAAGAAATATAATCACAAACATATTTGTGTTCACACATTAATACATTTTTGAAAAAAAAACAAAACAAAACAAAACCACTTTACTTAACCAGGAAGTTTCCCACTGAAATCTTAAATCTGAATTTTAAGAGGTAAAGAGTGCTAGTTTTTCTTCTTTTGGGTGTTTTGTTTTCCTCTTTCTTGGTATTAGAGATACTTCTTTGTATCTGGTTTGTTACTACCCTATTACCATTCAGTAGTTACTCAGTAGTCAGTACTTAAAATAAACTTTAAATTAAACTCTTTTGACTGTTACTTGAGTAGATTTATAGCCCAGTGCTTTTTCTTATACGCAAGTAAATTTTAACCAGAGTAACTGTACTGTTACTGAAGTTCAATAGCTGTGTATTTTTTCACATTTGCTAAAAAGTGTGTTTTACTAACTATAGGTCCCTTCAATGACATGATCATAACCGCTAACCCTGGGCTCATATTTATCACGAAAGGTTTTTTTTTTGTTTTATTTGCTGCATTAAACAACACAGGGAACACACTGAGCATTAGATGGATTTTGTAGTCCACCATCAGTAGAATTAAGTTTTTACAAACAGATCTGTATCACATCCGTAACATCAGCCTAGTGTAAGCGCAGTTTGATTCCTTATCACTGTAGTTCTCTCTTCTTCACACTTTTCCTTGATCCTGTTTGTTTTTCAATGAGATCAAGGAAAAGTGGTTAGGAAAGGACTTGGGGGTTATTTTATGGACTTTTCAAACAGACCCTCCTTTGAGAAACTTTTGGTTTGTATCAATTTTGGCGCCCTGCCATGGACAAAGTGGTACATTTCATCTTTTGGCTCACTTTGTGTTTCAAATGTTTAAGTGGTGTTTATTTAATGTAATCCTGCTTTCTTTTAAAAGCCAAATGTTTCAGTCATGAAGAATCTTAGCCAAGGAAAACTATGAGAAAGGCTGTTTCTTTGTCTTCCCAGAGGGAGTTTCAACATCAAAAATAACTTCATAGAATTAATAAATGTTGTCGTTGCTTGAGGCTTTTGTTTTATTTGAGTCTGTTTCATAACCAGCTAAAAACTCCTTTAAAGTTTTCATACTTACAGCACTGGCTTAAAGGGCCTCTTGCTGCGGTCAGACTGTGACTGCTCCACACTGATGGACTGATTCATGGCCTCCACCTAGAAACACAGAAATTACACATTTAACTGTAGCGCTTACAGACTGCCTGTCTGGTTGATGTCATGTTCAGTTTTGTGCCTCTACTCACCTTAACTCCATGGAGTTTGAGATAGAAGCAGTCAATGGTTTGAAGGCCTTCGTTTGTCTTTATGTACTTGGGATCTCCCAGCATGCCTATGTACACTGTGACCTGGAAATGGTTCTTCTTTTGGCAAACGAAGGCATCATCAGCCAAGGAGAAGTTGAAACCCTTATCTGCATCAACACGGTAGGTTGGCATCGGACTACAGACAAGAGGAGAGATTGTGAAATATGAGAAATTAAAAAATTTCATTTGCTTTATTGTGAGAAAACAGAAAGGAGAGAGGCATTTCAATCACTAGGGGGAGACTCTTACTTACACTCACTAATATGGAACTCCCACAGTTTTTAAGGCAAAACCCTCACAGAGATGCATGGAATCATATTTACATTAGCCATTATCTTTTGAATATGTAAACCTTGAAATCTTTCATAAAGAACATAAATAAACAGTTCTTTGTTAACCACTAGAAGTTCAAATTTTGATTTTCCCAGCAGAGAATATTTATGCTTAATTTTTGTTGCTGTCTGCAATATTGTTTCAATATTTATTTGCAATCTATAATTTACCCTAAATAGAATGTTTTAAGCAGATTATTAGTAAAGTGATCCTTTGTTGTGAATATGAATTGTTGCGCTGATTGACTTTCACCAATTCTGAAGTGCTTTCATGATGTGATGATGTGATGTGTCTTTGAAAGTATTTACCTTACTCCTGAATGTTTTTTTCCCTTTAATTGATTTTAGAAATCAATCAAGGCCAATATAATTTGGCATTTTGACCAAAAAAAGCAAAAAAACTCTTTAATGTTAAAGTGAAAAAAGATTTCAACAAAGTAATGTAAATTAAACTAAAATATGCAATATAAAATAAGTGACTGCATAAATATTCATCCCCTTTAAAGTGACTGACTCAATTCAACAGAGATCCAGCCAACTGGTTCTAAATGGGGATCACCTGCATGCAGTGAATGTGTCTCAAATGACTGTAGTATAAAGACATCTGTGTCTGGAGGTCAAGTCACTGGTTAATCTACTAATATTCTTGGCTAACATTTCAACATGAAGACAAAAGAACACTCCAAGCAGCTCAGACAAAAGATAATTGAAAAGTACAAGTCAAGAGATGGATATAAAATATTTCCAAGGCCCTGAACATTCCCCACAGTTCAGCTAAATCCACCATCAAGAAATGGGAGGAATATGGTAAATCAGCCTAGATCAGGCCGTCCTCACAAACTGAGTGACCGTGGCAGGGGACTAGTGAGAGAGGCTACCAGGAGCCTTACTACTACTCTAAAGGAGTTACAAACTTCAGCAGCTGAGATGGGATAGACTCTGCATACAACAACTGTTGCTTGGGTTCTTCACCAGTCAACACTTTATGTAAGAGAAAATCTGTTTTTAACTTCGACATTAAAAAGGGTTTTTTGGGGTTCTTTTTGGTCAAAAAAAGCCAAAATACAGTACCAATGACTGGTTTCTAAGATCAATAAAAGGGTAAAACATACAAGAGGCGAATACTTTTTATAGGCACGCTCTCTGTCCTATGATAATTTGTTTAAATGTATCTAGGTACGTTCATTAGATTGTTTTAGATGAAAAAAGATCACACTGAGTGTGTAGAAGTTTAAAAAATGTATGTATCAAATCTGATTGATCTGGCTTGATAGGGATGTTAATTTATTTTTTTCACAAAGGTTTAAGTATGTTTCATCTGAGTTACGAGAAGCCTGCCTTGGTTTCGTTACTATGACTTTACGACAAAGGATTGAGATCCTCTGAAAGATGTGATAAATCAATTTTAAAACAAATTAAAAAAACATCTCCTGTTCCTAAAAGTTGGATGAGCAACCAGGTGGTTTTGATAACATATCTGAAAAGGTCTTGAAAGTTCATTTGAACGTTCCTCCCTATCTATACTTCTTTCTATTTTGGCACAAGTAGGCGTACACTAATTTTTCCCTTTACCCCCTCCTCAGGTTGTCTTTCTAAGCCGAAACCACGCACTCATTCACTCCCCCGCACAGCTCACCTCTAAAGAATTTGTAGACCTCTGCAGCCCTGCTATTTTTCTGCCACTCCCAGCTGTACACTTTGAAGTATTTATTTAACCAATTACAACTTTCAATTCCATTTAATTTTTGGTTCTCTGCAGAATGCTTTCACCCCCCCAAAAAACATCCTCAAGATGTAGAGATACTCCAAAGTAAGTTCCACCCACAGCTCTTTGCAGTTTGCGTCATAAAGCTGTGTCCACTTGTTCTGCTGGTGAGGTTGCCACTTGATGCACTGATAGTTTGGGTCCAGGTAGGCGTTGTCTGCATCCTGCATCAAACCTGACACAAACACAATATCAGCACTAAAAGCCAAACAGAGGAATGTTGAGAATGTCTGCATCTTTTCTGTTATAGTCTTCATCTGTGTGAGAGTTAAAGGGGAGGTAAGAGCAGGTGAGCGTGAGGTAGAGGAGGCGAGGAAGAGAAGAAAGATGCCTGCCTACCTGGTTCTTGTTTGATGATACCTGTGAGGATTTGGGAATTGAGGGTGCTGTTGGGAGAGTCGGAGTGCTTCCTCTTCTTGGCCTGGTGGACAGGGATGCCACTGAGGGAAGAAATGGAAACACAGTCACAAGATGAACACACTATTTCCCGTTGTTTCTTTGTTAGAAACACTTCTTTGATGGTGGTAATAAGTTACAAGTCCATTGGATTACTCACATTACTTTCAGTAACAACAAGTAATATGGATAAGTTCTGTAATGCAAGTCATCCATTCATGAGATACTTCTTAAGAAGATTATCTGTTACTGGTCAGAAATTGCTGTATTTACCCTTCCCTTTGATTGCCACAAAAATATCCTACCAGCTGTACCGGTGTTCATGCCTACCAAACTAATCCAACAAGCAAGATGTAAGAAAGGACAATTTTTAATTTGTGGAAATATCCCCATTACGTTGAATTTTTGGACAAAAGGCATGAGAATTCATCATGGTGAGATCTGAGCTATAGAGTCTGTGTTGTACTGATTTCAAGGAAACATCTGTGCTGCATAACTCTGCCTAGTTTGCTGTCAGACTGTTTGCACAGTAAAGTAAATGTAATTGCATCTGGTATTCCTTTTATTAAGCTTTAGAGTCATTAACTGGCTGTTAACTAGGCTGTACAATGACAGCAGAGTTAGTATATTCAAAGATTTAAACAGTATTTGAGTCACAACTGGCTTTTCATTTTTGTAATGTGTAAGTACTCAGCTGGTGGGTCAGGACCCAAAAATGGGTTGAAGAGCCCTTTTCAGTGTGTTGGGAATGTGTTTCAGGAAATAAAGGCCAGAAAGTCCATGAAACCCTCTTAAAACATGCATGCTTTGTCCATTCTGTTACATGTTGTGTAATGGCTTGGGTCCAAACAGTACAATTTCTCTTTAAAGAAATCTGATTGGTTGAAAAATATCTGAAATACGGGTCACAGTTTGTCACTGAGCAGTTGATGGTAGGTCCTGAACAGAGGTGGGTAGTAATGCGTTACATTTACTCCGTTACATGTATTTGAGCAATTTTGTTGAAAAATCCTATTTCTGTGAGTAGTTTTTGAGCAGAGTACTTTTTACTCCTACTCCATTACATTTGTGATGAAAAAACTATACTTCTACCCTGTTACATTGGGCAATGCACTGGTCGCTATATTTACTTGTCTATAATTTATTTTCATTAATCATTTTTTTACACTCAGCTGAGCTCTCACAGCAGCGTGAGGTAAAAACCTCAGCACCACAGAGTACATGGAGGAGAGACTCCGCCCCCTTAACTATCAACAGTTGGAGATAATGGCTGAAGCTGTAATACCTGCGTCTACTTCAGAGGAGCATGTTTATCCCTAGCCCGACATCAACACTCTTTGCCTTTTAAACGTTGAGGAACAACAGCCACATAATGTGCTGCCTACTGTGTCTTCCTAAAACGGTGGAAATCTCAAGCTTCAAAAATAGCATGTCAAATCTAAGAAAGCAAGTTATGGTAAGTTAGTTAAACAAGACTGCACTGCTGGTTAGCTAAACGTATAAGTTCATATCTCTGTTTTAACTTGCAGACTGCAAAAATGCAGTTATGTCAGTGATAAATGATGCCATGTGTCCAATCACCTATGCAACTCTGCCACACATGGGATTTTACACGGCATTATTCAACGTTACACTGTAGGTGATACTATTATCATGTGCGTGTGGCATATCTCTTATATCAGTGATGGTACCTAACATGGTTATAACATGGGGCTAGTGGGCCAAAGTTGTTGAGTGATAATCAGGATAAAAATTCATAAATTGGAGCTAAAAATTAAATTTAAAAAGGGTCAAAAGTCAGAAATGAGGACAGTTAATAAGATTAATTTCATAAGTATGAGCCAAAAATCATTAACACATGATAAAATGACTATAAAGAGATTAAAAAGTAAGAACTGCAAGGTACAAATTCATGTATGTGAGATTAAAATCATCATGTAGGAGTAAGATAACTATAATGAGAAAGAGAGTCTGTTTTTTCTTATCATAATGAACTTTTCATCCCATAATTGTGATTAACAAACATAACTTGACTGCTGCTTCATGTATTAAGTTACGTTTTTTATTTGTTTTACTTTTAACAACTTATGCTACTTTATTTATGACGATGTGCAGTTTATATTACTACCCCTGAATAATATGTTATAATGCAATATGTTTTAATAAACTGCACAAAATGAAGTTACTTACTACTTGAGTAGCCTTTTAATAATAATTGTCAGTATCTCTCAGCAGACAAAGTGATGTAAAGTAAGTCCACCACTGCTCCTTACTATCTCATTTCACTTTAAAAACTCAGTGGACAAGTTAAAAGTCATCTGAATCAAACTTTTACCCTTTTACCTTCCCTTTAATTACTTTTTAATCCATACCAAGCTCATGTTCAAGTTCATGATAAAATCTTCAAATCATCTTTAAAAGCAGGTCTGTGTCCAAACAGGAAGTCGATTACCCAAAGTTTAAGGCAGTAGAAAAATCCAAAGAGACACACAACAGCTCTGAATACAAAATAGTGGAATTTTTCCAACAAGTTACTGTTTTAACAAGGTGATTTATTAGTTTTGTAAAACTTTTTCTATTAGAGATGTAACAATATCAAAATGTCATATTACCAGTAATTGTGATTATGTTGTGATTTGCTGAATCCCTAAAAAGGTACCAATTCATTGTTTAAAATCAGTTGATCAGTTTTGACTTTAAAACACTGCAAATCAAATTATTAGCACAGGGACTATTCTATTCACTTTTAGTTTGAATGAACATTAAAGTAAACATGAAAACCATATTAAATTTGTATTTACAAAAGTACTTTGTTGATAAGATGGTCAAAATTAGATATTTTTGGAAACTTTTTTGATACCACATAATCTTAACAACACATTATTCATTATTTCTATGTTTGATAGGACAGAAAAGCACCAAAGTTACCAAAAATAAACTGATATAATTCATATTTTCAATCCAAATATCTAATTTGAGTCTTTATCAATTTGAGTCTTTATCAATATCACTATAGTATTGATACTCAGTTGTCTGGTAGTAAGACAACTGGAGTTGTATAAGATGAGTAGATTTATATTGCAGACAAGGCCAACACATATCTTGCCCTCACAACTGAATGTATTCTTTTTTCTTGTTAAAAAACAGAAAGTTGACCTTTTCTTGATGTTATATATGAAACATCATGACATTTTATACACATTCTGCCTCAAACATATATTCCCACTGCCGGTGAATGCATCATTTTTGTCCGCTCTTTAAGTGAGCTAATCAAAATCTATTTGGTTGATTTCAATGAGGATTTTAACATTGGAAAAATATTTCTAATGGAAGTTTGGGAATGCTTTTCATTGACTTTTTGAGCAGAGAAGAAGCAGTTACAGCCAGTGAGTGTATGCTACTCCCACAGTCTGAGTTTGAGTTGTTTCCGTCAATCCATCAGTTGAAGGTAGGCAACAACTGTATTTTGGTTTAATGTGATTCAAAATGCGTTACGAGCTTATGGATTGATTAGCTTATGGCTAATGTGCTCTTTAGGCTGATTTGTCTGTCTGTGTCTCTGCTCTGAGACAGTCACAGTGAGGTGTACAGGTGAGAGAAAGAAAGGATGCCTCCTCCCCTCTATGGTCGACCCATGGCTGGTTTAATTCCCATTCACCTCAGTTAATGAACCTACGTAGCATGCAAGTGGGCAGTATTTAAAGCACAGTTATCACTCACAGTTATCATGATAATTAAAATTGAACAGTAGGATAACCATGGGGGAATTTTAATCACAGTTATCATTAATGCTGGTAACCATTTAATCTCTAGTGATTTTAATTTTTTATCCTATTTTCTGTCTTTTTGTCCCTGTGTGATGTACTATGAGCTGTATGTTTTTAATGAAAGTGCTTTACAAATAAAGTTCAGTTGAGTTACAAAAGTGAATAATATTTACTCACTCCTGCCCCTGGGGATGCTGCAGGAGCTGATGGAGCATCTGCGTCTGCTGCATGTCTCCACTTCCACTCGTGGCCGGACCGATGGGATACTGGGATATCATGGGCTCAGGCTTAAGGTACATGTCCCGATGCATGCTGGGATAGTGCCCATGTGGTGGGAGGGGTGGCGTTGGAGTCATGTGACACATGTTCTCTGGTGTCATGGTCCTGATCATGTGAGGATCTTTAAGACAGAATGACAATTGAGTATAATAATGATCCCAAATGTGTTTTCAGTAGAGAATAGAACAAGTTGTTCTTCTCAAGTCCCTCTGACATTGTTTGACACAGGAAAACTGGAGGAATTCCTGCAAGATTATGCTCGCTTACATTTTTTTACTGATAGCAACACAAATGCAGGGAAGTGAGTAGCAGGAAGTTCAACTTTTATTTTGAATTATCCAAATTATGCTCATTCTTTGTGTATATTATAGAAAAGGCTTATGAACCTCAAACATTTACATTTACCATTCACCCTTTACTTCATATATTTTCTTTTTGCATGCTATCTTTCACATTATTTCAATCACACTTCTGAAAGAAAAAGATTTTTAACTCACCATTCACCTGCTGAGGAGAGTACGGCTCTGAACTGGAGTCTGGTGGGGACTCAGGTAGTGTCCTAAAAAACAAATGGTCATAGAGGCTGCATTCACAAAACCACAAGACAGTCTGGTTGCAGGCAGTTCATCTGAGACGCTGTATATCTCAGAACAGAAATACAGGCAAATCTTTTTTTAAAAATTGGATTAATCTTCTGTTTAAGGTTAAGGTAAGGGTTAGACACCAAAAATTTAAAGTTGAAAACCTGACTGGCAAAACCCGATGACAAAATGTTTAATAAAGCTGAGTAAACAACCAGCTTACAGGAAAACGCTCTTCCTCCATGAAAAAATTCTAACGCAGTCAGTGCTGCTTATGTAGCTCCATTAGCTGCATAGGCTACATAGCTAATGTAGCTACATAGCTAATGTAATTAAAGCTTAGCTTACAAAGAAGCTACATACGATACATATCTATTTTTCTGCATAGCCAAGTTAGCTTTAGCTATGTTTGCCAAAGCTCATGTTGATCAAGTTTATGTTGCTAAAGCTAATTTAGCTACATTGGTTTACGAAGTAACATTAAATACGTAACTAGCGTAGGCATGTTAGCTTTAGTTAAAGCTAGCAAAGTTAAAGCAAGCCACCATTTATGTAACTGTAATTATGGCACTTCTTTTCTGAGATATGTTGTGTCTCAGATCAACAGTCTGTGAGAGTGGCTGTCAGAGATACACAGTGTGTAGTCAGATGCCTCTTACAAAAACAGACCTACTTTACCTTCAGATTATCCATCCATTCATCCATTACCTATGCTGCTTATCCCATTCAGGGTTGTAAGCACCTTCAAATTACAGAAATCCTACATGAAGTACTATGCTAGACACTGATGTCCCTTGTCCAAAACAAGATATTTTAAAGGGTTCCAATAATCAAATAAATTACTTCGTAAACATATTATTTTCTTTGGCTATGCATCAGCTTTATTTGCTCAGCATTTAGCACCAGTGTCAAGTCATTAAAGATATTTTGCAGGTTATGGACCTGCAAGATGTACACTGTCAGCTAATCAAAACAGCAGTATCATCAGCATATAATTAAGCATGACAGTTTGATGAGAGGAGATAATATTGCTTATCCAAGTAGTAAATTAAAGGAGACCTAAAATTCAACCTTGTGGAACCCCTTTTGTTCCTGATATATGCTAATTCTCTGTTGGGAGATTTAAAAATTTAGAAATGGACTATCCAAGTTAAAGTGATTGTTTTCTCAACAATAGGTGGCTCTGTAAACAATAAAAATGCCCTATAATCACAGCCAATGTTGTGAAGCATCAACAGACGTGGGCACTAATCAATAGTATCAAAAACTTTTGATAAAAAGTATAAGGCAGTGCTGTTTGTAGATTATGTAATGTCATCAATAATTTTGGTAACACAAGTAACATTGCTGGGACAAATTCTGTACAGCAAAATCTCAAATCCAAGCGAGTGTTTTCATTGAATTTGTCCAAAAATAACTTATTACAAGTATTAAGTCACATTCATCAAACAAGTCCAGATAGGCAGAAAATTTAAGATATAAAAAAGTAAAAAGTCAGACCTGCATTGCTAATAGGATGGGCAATATTTACCTGCTAACTTAGGCCTCGGTTTATAAGGTGAATGTGGCTTATATTAAGTGTAGTGCTTTATTTTCATAAATGAAGCTCAATCAGTTTTAAAACTGAGTAACACATCTGAAGCTGGATGCGTGTCTATTTTTTTCTCCTAAACACTTTCTTTTTTTGCCCGAGTACATGTTTTAAATGTCACTGTTGGATGTATCTTTAAAATGTTTAACATTCCCAAGCATTAACTCATGCACTAGCTCTCTTTCTTACACCTTCTCCATCAGCCTCTGAGGCTTAGTGCTCACCCTGGAGCGTAATGGCCCCTGTGCTCAGGCTTGACGTGAACCTGCTGTTGTTGCTGCTGCTGCTGCTGTTGTCCAAGGCAGGAGTAGCTGTGTCTGAGGCCCAGGGATGGACCTGGTTGGTAGGCGTTCTGACAGTTCGGGGGCCCGGGCAGAGGAGCTCCTTGGCGCAGTGGAATAGGGGGGCTCACACCACACGCCAACCCCCCAGCTGAGGACACTCCTGCCTGGGGAGATGAGTAATTTGGTCCTGGAGTGCTATGGACCTCTGAGAAACAGCTGGTAGAGAGAAGAAGAAGAAAAAAAGGGGGATTAGCCTTATCAGGAAAAACAAATTCCTTTGTAACGACATGATCTGATTGGCTTGGCTCATGTTGTTTTGACGTTGCTGGGTCGGTTCAGAGTCCCTACTGACATGTCAGTGCTATCGTCCTCCTTGCTGATGTACTCTTCCAGGATACTGGTGTCGATGTTGGCTGGCTCCAGAGAGCTGGTAATATCATGACCTGTGGAGAAGGGAGGGTTGGGAACACAGAGAGGAGATGGAGAGCATCTGGGGATTAGCAAGAGGAATCTTTCAACAACTCCACATGCTGCCACAACGGCTCCGGCTCCAACCAAAGCTTATGTTGTAACATTTCACTGGGAGACTTATCCATGACATATTATCAACTCAGTTTACTATCTATAGATTTATCATCAAACTCCAAAGAACTTGGTATCATTGCAACACAGAATCAAGATTATTTGGAGAAGAGCTAGGATTTGCTTTCTGAGAATTTAAAGATTCATAAGTGACTAACAGTCTTAATATGTGTTAGTAGTCAACATTGGAAACTGAAATTTGGAAGTCCTTAGCAGACATGTACACATTTTGTTGAGAACCAGCCATGTGGACAACAAAGACTTAGCCTACAAACATAGCAGAGGCATGTTTTTGTAGTTTAAATGGAAGCAATCTTGTACAAAGGGCCATAAAAACAAAGGGACTTCTCATCCCAGGATCCCTTGCAGTAGGACACACTCTTGCTCTGATAGTAGGAGACCTGAGGAGACTCTGCAGGGGTCCACAGTTAATAAAAGCCACTGTGCCCCCCTCTTAGGGTTCATTCTACAGCCAAGCAGCTGTTTTCTCAGCTTTAGCTTAAGTTTTGGTACAGTCAGCCAATGGTCAGTCGAGGACAAAATTTCTTTCCTTCCTTTGACGCCATCAGCACAGGAGTGCTGCAGAAAGCCCACCAGTATCCAAAGAAGGACACCCATCTCTTCTCACGCTGCTAGAAAGACAATACAAGACCTGCTCTCATTCTAAAGCTGGATCTTGATGCCATATGACTTTTAACTTGCTGGAACCATGGAAGGAACATCAATGGAGTGACCTCTGCTCACTACTTTGCTTCATAAATCCTGTTACAGAAAGAGAAGTTGTCTGTGATTATTGTGCATATGCCCTGCAATAATTTGCTAGTTCAGAAGGTCAGTGCCTATCATCACACATTAAATTTATCTAAATCCCAATATTTATTAAATGATAATATTAGAGAGGGATTTTTGCTTCTTTTTGGTTGTTGCTCCCTGTCTTCTGGGTGGTGCCCTGTTAATTATGAATCTTAATTAATCATTCTATTTGTTTATATAAATAATTGTAATAATGATCATTAATATATTAAGATATATTAAGGTATTTATGTATATTTATTTATAGTTCATTTCGTATTTATATATTTCATATTTTGGTTATTTTTAACCAAAATCTAGCTATAAAACCCCACCAATTTCATTTTACTCTGTTTACCTGTGATAAGAAGCAATTTCATGTTTTCTTGAGATTTTGGCTTATTTATGTTGCTCTCTCAGCATAACTCTGGTTTTGCTTTAATAACAATAATTTTAAACGATGTTAAGAAAACAAATAAAATCAAATAATTATCAAAGGAAAACCTGTGATTATTACATAAATATGTTTGTGTTGATTTTGAGAAAACAACAAGAAATCAACATTTATGACAGGATCAGAGATTAAAATAAAATGTGGATGCATGTCCTCTTCGGGCTTCCATAGAATTCACTCTACTAGATGGTTTGTTTTTTGTAACCAAGATTTTGTCATCAAGATTACCAAATTGATGCTTCTTTTCACTAATATTTGTTTATAAAGATACAACATGTATTATGAATAAGTAATACAAATTCCTTAATGATCCCCTTTCTTCACCCCTGGGTCATTTTCACCCTTTGATAGCCAAAGCCTCACAAATCCCAAACACATGACCTCTCTTAATCTCTAAAACACCAACAAGTATGCATATATTTAGAAAAAGCAAATCACTTTATATAAACCAGCTTGTGCTGTTGCACAAATATTACTCAATGCAACTGTTACATGAGAGAAAGTGATTGATTTTTTTTTAAAGTTATCACTTGTAATCCCAAATTGCAGATGCTGAAAACAGCCAGAGGGGGAGAATAGAGGGTGAGCAGGACTGAAGGGCTGAAGCAAGGGGTAAAGATGTGGTATAAAGTGGGTGGGCAGGCAACCCCACTCTCTCCTTTTCTTTTCCCCCTCACTCGCTCACACATACACACACACACACACACCCACCCACACACACACACACACACACACACACCTTCTCTGATAGATTAAGCAGCTACTCAGTTGGGAATGTGAGGAATTTTTGTGTTAGCATTTGAAAAAAAATCTTCTTTTCCCTCATTTTTGGTCTTCAACTTGCATTTCACTCTTTATCAGAAACCAAACAAAAATGTCAATCATAATTTAAATACTCACAGAGTCGCTCTCAGTTCAACACAAATAATACCAAAGATCACATGATCTTGTAAATAGCTTTGTTTTGTGTCACCAATGGTAAAGTTGACAATAGTAATTCACTTCTTATAACCTTTAATCAATACATCCCAAAAAACAAATTATTATCAAAAATAAGACAACATAGATCCCTATGTTTATAGCTATAAATTCTCATTTTACTGTGTTATTTTTGGGAAAAGTAACATGTTTACAAAGATTGGCTCTCCTGGCTGGATAGGAACAGATGGTTAATGTCTCCTGATACATGCCAGTGTGAGGGGAGACAAGCAGGATGGTTCCCCTGAAATAAGTTCCAGATGTGAACCCCACCCAAAGAGGCAGTAAATTTAAGCTGGCAGGCCTGATAACGAAAAATAAAGAGGGGAGGGTAGATAGATAGAAGCTGAGGAGGGTGGAGGGGCAAGAAAGACAGAATTCAAGTATGATGTCCAAGGATGGAAATGGGAAAGCCCACAGAGTGAACAACTGATGGGAGAAAAAGAATCCAGACATCTTTGTGACGAAGAGAATGAGCACAGTTAAGTCCAAGTCAAAAAGGGAAGGAGTTCAAGACCTTCAATAAAACAGAGTCGTAACTATTCAATTTTTGTATACCATTAACTCTAGCATCATTTTTATGGTTTCACAAAGGGCTTATTATTGGGTTAAAATACAAAAACTTTAGGTAAAGTTAAAAACTAAAATCTAAGTATTAATATAATATACAAACCTTGATTCCAAAAACATTGGGTGTGGAGTAAAATGTAAATAAACAACAGATTATAGTGGTTTTCAAATTCTGTTCAACCTACTGTATATTCAATTAAATGCAGCACAAAGATGAGATGTTAAATGTTCAAACTAATAAATTTGTTTTTTCTTTTTTCAAAATGCTCACACATTCTGACTCTGATGCCAGCAACATGTTCCAAAAAAGCTGGGGCACGACTCGGCCTATATTTACTAATGTGTTACTCCACCTTTTCTTCCAACAACACTCCCTAATAGGAGTAAACCGATTAACAACCAGGCCAATTATTGAGACCAATATTTGGCATTTGGCAGATTATCAGTATCGGTACTTACTGATGATAGGCCTCTCTGGTTTTGTTTTCACTATCCACAATCTCATCAAATGTCCTGTATACAACACAATCTCATTGGCTACATGTCACATGATCACTAGCCAATCAACACTTAAGCCTGGGTGCTGCTGACACAGTAAGCTTATGGCAACACTTCCTGTTTTCCTGCTGCTACTGTGCTGCTTTGTGCCATTTCTCATGCAGATAGACCTGAAGTTAAATTATTTATTCTTCTTAAATTTTTTGATCATCAGTTTTCCTTTTGCAACATTAAGTAAATTTTGTTCATCATAATAAATGCATTTCAGTTTCAAGTATGTGCCTCATGGACTGTTACTAATCAGTACCAGTATTAGCCCTGAAAAACCAATATTGGTTGACCCTTAGTCTGTAAGAATCTGGGGACTGAAGACACCAATTGTTTAAGTATTGAAATTGGAATTGTTCTGTTTTCTTGCTTTTATTTTTACATCTGATGTTGGTTTTTAACAGTATTAGAACATCATGGACCCCATGTTGTGATCTTTGTTTTAATCTTCTGTGGGTTTTATTAACTGTTTAATCACTTTTTAATGTTACTGGTGTGTTTCCTTTTTCCCTTGTCATTGTGTTTTTGATGTCTTTTGTGAAGCACTTTGAATTGCATTGTAGCTGAAAAGTGCGACACAAATAAACTTGCCTTGCCTTGTCTATTCCCAAGTCCATCACAGAACTACAAAAGCACTCAGAGAGCACAGAGCTCTGCCATTAGCCATATCTCCCAATAGTGAAAAATCCTTTAAAAAATAATTTGCAAATCAGTTTCTCTTTGGATTTACTTTCTACACAACATCCCAACTTTTTTGGAAATGGGTTTGTACTTGGAAAACGCTAAAAAATCTCTAAACAGCAGACTAACAACTATCAGGTTAAGGCTTGTGTTGAATCCAGTGATTAGTGATGTTTGCAAGTTTAGAAACATTGACCTACCTCATTAAGTTAAAGCTCCGGTGAGGAACTTTTGGCTTGCACTGATTTCTATGACTCATGTTTAAGAAGTGATACCTCTGAAATCTTAGCTCTTCTTATCGTGCACGTCTTAAAAATGTTTTCTAATTAAAAATAAAAATCGTGTTGTTTCAGCAACATCAACTTGTACGACTCAATGGCAACTTTTGAGGAAACTGTCAACAAAGGCTGATGCACCAACATGCTCAAACATATGACACCTACCCTGTAGCAGTGTTTACAAGCACTGAATATAACTATATAGAAATAATCAACCTTGCTGTTGATGGTCTTATTTTAGTTGATGATGCAGAAGCACCATAATCAATTTCAGTCTGTTTTAAGACTAAAAATTCTCCACAGGAGCTTTAAACAGTTTTCTTTGCCACTTGTGCTAGCAGCAAAAAATAAGACTTTAATATACATCATCTTTAAAAGTGAGGTACAGAGAGAGAGACAGTTTGGATTTACTAAGCTCACATTAGCTAGTAACTGTGTTAGTCATGTGTGTCGTTGCCTGATGGAACAAAGTCCAATATTCAGCCTTTTAAACCCCTTTTTGGTCTTTTCTTACAGTCTTAAAATGTTTTTTTTTTTTTAACAACTTCACAACAAATTATTTGACTCTGAAGTTGCTACATGCCCTATTCATCTTACTGAAAACCGCACAAAACAAAATGATAGCAGAACACTATGGTCTTGGTTAGCACCTGAGATCCAGGACACCCTTAGGGGCCGGCAGAGATTTCGTGGCTCTGTCTGCTCTGAGACTGTTAAAATAGTATTCGCACATATTAACAAAAAATTATGATAACACTTAGGAATCATTTATGCAAACTTTTTTTGCTTATATAATTTGTGTTTAGAGCTTTTTTGATGGATTTAAATGATCAACAGAATAAAAATTGATGCCAATTTTGACAAAAGTATCACTTTTTATGGGTTTGTCCTGGGGGAGCTTGATTTTTCTTAGATAAAGATAGGGGGGCTCATAGGAAAAAAGGTTGGCAACCACTGCACAATGGCATACTCATTTATCAAAATCAAACCTAATCTGATGGAAAACTAAAACAAAAGTAAAAGTCAAATATGCCTAAGACGCCAAAGCTTCACAGCGATCAAAGAAAGTTGTAGGTAACGTCGTCATTTACCATTCTTGAATAAGCCATACATTGACTAACTGTAGCCTCCATATCACTGAATCCATTTAAACCAGTGAATCGCTGAGAACTGGATGTGTACATTTCTCTTCTTCAATGTTTGCCTCTGTCCAGCTGTGTTCAACAAGGAACAGTGAAATGATTGTCAGTCCAACTTCGATACAGACTGGCCTTTTCACAGATTAGGGGCTGAGAGGCGAGTGTGTGTGTGTTAAAGTATACGCGCGTGTATGTGTTTGTTTGCATGAGTCTGTGTGTGTTAAAGTGTGTGTTATGCCACCATTTCAATGCCTAGTTTGTCAGCAGACTAATAATCTAAAATGAACACAAACAGAGGAGCTAGTGTCTGAGTGGCCATTTAACATGGTTTGATTTATATCAGTCAATCCAATAGACAGCTTTTCCTTTTCTTTGGGCTTTTTTTTAAACCACACAATAGTGTTTAATGTGATTTTCTTTTTTAGCATTTGCAAAAACTTAGATGTAGCCTTTATTCTGACAATAAAACGACTCAAGGTAGCATAAATGTTGAAAGAATTAAACTTTTACCTATATTCCATTGAACTTTGTTTTCTGTAACCTGTGATAGACACTAATTTTAAACAAGTTACTTGTACTCCTTTGCCATAAAAACAAGACTCGATATACTTCAGTTCACTTGTTTTTAACAAATTAAGTATTTAAAACTGGTAACCTTTTCACTGTACTGCAAGACTGAACAGTATAAGATGATTTTTAAAAATGAGTTGTTTATTTAAAAATTCAAAACAGCTTTTTCAACTCTTTTTTTCTGAGCTGATAGAACAGGTCTTCAGTTTTAAGGTAACAGTACTCAAACTATTGTTTTTTTTTTTTTTGTCATTGTACACAAATTATTTGATTATCATCCCCTAATCTGCATAATTTTCCCAGAACACCTTTGAGCATTAAACCCTTTTGCACCATGAGTGAAGTTACTGACTGAGTTGAAGAAGTCCCGCCCATGGGGGGATAATGTAGCTGTGAATGTTAGTGAGTGTTGGACTGCACACCAAAAATAAGTCACTAACAGCCATTGTTGCATATGGTTGCTTAAGTTAGCCCACTAACTAAAGACATAACTTAAGACTTCTTTAAAAAAAATACTGTTTTTACAGTGAGTACAACTTAATTTTTCAAGGTAATTGATTACCTATAATATTTATTACTATTTTGAGTTCCATGGACTTATCAGGGTTTACAGTGCACCAAAAAATATTGCATAAGTGTTGCACACTAAAAGTAAAAGATTTAGCGTAATTACTGCAAACTCAAATGAACATTTAAGTCCCAGTTTTGAACACTTAAAATAATTAGTTTAACACTAAAGCACACGTAAGATAATAAACTTAGCATCAGTGTTTACTACTCATACATATTTAGCTAGTGCAATTGCAACACATTCAAAATAAGCAAATTATCTGAACTCATTAAAGTTAAATTTAGTTGACTTGATTTTCCACATTTTTTAAGTAAGTGCAACTTATTTTATTTTCCAGTGCAGTGAACTTTCACATCAACATTATCATGAACACTGGAAATGTCATTTATAAGACAATTAACACCAAATCACATACTGAAATTATAATTTAAAAAAATCTTTGAAACAAGTTAAATTGATATTAAATAACAATAAGTGTCTCAAAAATCTTACTGCATTTATCAAGATATTTCCATCAATTCCCCTTCAAATATGCTGCTTATTTTTTGTTGTGGTACTTGGATTAAAACCTCTATGGACAGAGTGATCCCTCTTCTCTGCTGATTTTGGAGCTGTACACGTGTAAGCATAGTTTTATGATGTCAGATCTAATCCTGCTTTCTTTAAGCAGTCGAACATTTCTCTACTACTAATGCAAAATGGAAAAAAAGTGTTTTTCTTCAGCATGCTTGTCTGACATTTACAATTACAGACATTTAAAACAAGTTTATAGATAAAATCTATATGTATGCTGATAGTCTTGTTTGCTTTTATAAGTCATATAAAGGCATTTGTATTCATTTAGATCAGTTTCGTAAACTGCTACAAAAACCTCGGGGAAACAGAAGTCAGCACACAAAATATCTCTTTAACTTCTTTAAATTGAAGTTGAATGGTAGTGTACAGACACAACAAAGAAGAAGCCTTCGTTTGAATGCTGATGAAGGCTTCCTACTGAAACATGCTCCTTGCTGCCAATCTGCCAAAATTTAATGATGCTAAAATGACATTTGTATGCTTACTGTTTTGTTATCTTGCCACTCTTTTTTGGCTCAGCACTTGAGGAGTTTTTGTTCTTTCCAGTGTGCTCTGATTTCTAGTCGTTGAAGAAATTTTACACTTTTTTGTAATGTCAATATCATCAATGTACACAAGCAAACAATCTCACAGTTTTATAAGAGTCCTGATGGTCTAAGATTGCATGATTAAACACATAGAAGTACATGGAAAATGTGCGAAATTTCCTCTAGAAAGAGTTAGATGGTTCTGAGTCTTAGAGCTTCCCATCTGTGTAATGTCAATGGTTTCAAGAAAGTGTAAAAAATATGAATGAAACAAAGACAACTATCAAGAGGTGACTAGGAAAGGAAAGATCCACAACAGGAATGCACAAATTAATCTAAAGAGGAGCAGAGCAGACAGGGCGTCAGAGTACCTGCACGTAACCAAAGCATGTTGATGTCCTTGAGATGAAAACACCTGAAAAAGAAGATGAGATGACAAATTCCTCTCTATTTTTCACATGTTTCTCTACTCTGGCTGAAAGGCTTTCTTCTGCAGACCTGAGAGTCCAAGACTAGGGTAGCTGAAGTGTGCGTCTGGTTTGTGTGTATGTGTGTGTGTGCGTGCATGCTGTGCTAGTGTGTGTGTGAGAAAGGTTGGAGAAAGAAGTTATAATAAGGATTATTCCCCTAGTCATGAGAAAGGGCTGTACCAGGCTACCACACACAGAACTTGTCGCATACAAGCACTGGTCGCACCGGCAGACCTGGCTCAGGCGATTACAGGAGTGACAAGGCTGGGTCCGGGACATGAAGTAAGAACCCCACTACAAAAAAACATAGACAAGTTGACAAAATCAATGGAAATTGATAAAATTAGGTGGATGGAGATTCCAGGACAAGAAAATACAGCAAAGAGGAAGATCAAACTTTATAGTGACAACAAAATGCAAAACTGCTGGGATCTCAATATTCTGATCATGAAAAGGATCTGCTTGTGTCAACTAACTGGAAAAAATATATATATTTCACGCAGAGCTGTATCAAGAAATTGCCCAGGATGCTCACAAGGAAACTCAGGATGTAGGCAAACACTGTAACGCTACATACTATATTCGATTCTTTCATAGCTCCACTCTTTAATTACTTCGCAAACATGAAGAGAATAAAGTTTATTAAACTTAAAAAAATCCAGTTCAACCTCAAACAACATTTACTGGCTGAGGATTACTCAGTTGGCAGACAGCAGTGATGGGAGTGAGGCACAACAATGAAAAATAAAACCTACTCTTAAGCGCTGTAAGCCTGGCTGCTCAAAAACAATACATTCCTCTAACCTCAGTTCACTACAGAGCCTGTAAATCAGACAGAATGTCCAACCTGTTTCATACAGGTCGATTTAAGATGGATGAAAGCCATGATTCACAAACTACATAGGGAGTGCAGGGGGACTTACTGGGAACTTTGAGCATGGGTGGCGATAATGTTCGTCCTTTTGAGGCTTTATGGTGTAAGAATGTGATTAGCTCACTGGGTGAGTTTCTTTTTTGGCCTTAATTTCACACAAACAAGTTTGTTTATTCACTTATCCAGTAATACTAAAAAACTTTGTCAAGGTTTGACTGTTAATGTGTGTAACAGTCAATTTGGATGAATGTATCTCTGAAATAAACAGCTATTTGCCAAGCATTATGCTTAACTTCCCCCTTTACATTTAGATTTATCACTATTGCGTGAATTGTCTTGAATTTGGTATAAATCAACAGTTCCTTTGAAACGAATCCTAGTCAGTCTGGTGTTTCCATGAGGTTTCAACAAGGACGGTGAGTGCCATGAAGACTACCAGAAACTTTAGACCTCATCAATATGGAAGATATGTCTCCATCTCCTTCTGCTGGACAACAACAAAACCAAAGTACCCAAGAATGCACGGGTGCTGATATATTACACTGGTGACATCATGTTGAGAAAAAACATGCACAAATGAGATCTGGCGAGTGGAGAAGCAGAATTGGCATCAAGCCCCTTCTGCGAACACAAAGCATAAATCTAAGTGATAAAAATCAACATCTCTCAGTCAGTGCAGTCTACAGCAAAAAGGGTTATTATGTCTGTTTGACACACAGTTATTTAAAGTTCAATGACAGCTATTTTTTTGTCATGCTTGTTTCCATTGTTCCTCCTCTACTTTGCTTATTTAGTATAATGAACTCTAGAGGAGCTGCTTCACTTAACAGAGCTGTCAACCATGGCATCACATGTGCTCTTCTTCTCATCAATTACTGATACAATAACAGCTTTCAGGAAAAAATATTTCCTGGACGATTCAAAACCACAATCATAGCTAAAGATCACAAAAGAATCCAGCTTTGAAAACATGTGGTGTGTAATAAATTTAAATTTTAAAGCTTGATCCATATCCTATCTGTTAACATGGAGGAGGTGTGGTTTATCCCTCTTACTGAAGCCAATCAGTTATAAAAATGTTTTAAACATTTACTTATATGAGAGTGTGATAATGATTTACATTACACTAGTTAAATGCCCCTTTGTCAAGTTAGCATTCTGATTATAGATGAAACTAAGGATGTACGATACTGGATTTTGCCGATACCCAATATACTGATATTTCCAAACTCATTGTAAGCCAATACTGATATTGGCACCAGTGTATAAATGTAGTTTACACCTACAGGTTCAGCCCTCAGAACACACTTTAAAATTTAAGAATGAGCTGACGTAGGTCTGTCGTCCTGCCTAAAACTCCACAAACTACTTCATACGTACAGCTGATATTCACAGCCATTATAGGCAAATATGAATACCTGATATATCATTTGTGATGTCAGCAGAATGCTCATAAATGTTAATATCATTAGTAACTTTTTAACTGATATCTGCCAATTCTGATATAATTTCGATAAAATCGTGCAACCCTAGATGAAACCTTAAGACAAGTTTATATGTCAGACAGGAAAACTGATCTGTAAATTTATCAAAATGAGAAAGTGTTAGATGTAAATTGCCAAATTTGCATTAATTCCTGTCACTCGATTGAGAGATGCAAGATTTTTGTTTTTTTCTCTGTTTTGTAAATTGCTTTGGACTGGTTTTCATGTGGAAAATACACCATGGGATTAAGCAGGGAAGCAGGATATTATAGGGATGATATTAACTTATAAAGTTAACTATTGTATTGACAGATATAAAACTTTATGCTCATATTTTCAACTGAAATATCACCTGTAAATATCGGCTGCATTTAAATAAGATTGTAGCGTTTTAAGCAGACCCGACAATCATAAGATGAAAATTTGGGTTTAGTTCATCCTCATTCCTTGTTTAAAGACTTAAGTTTTAAATATCTGTATCCATGTCAGTTTAAGATGTTTGTTAATATCGTCCTACTGGATCCCAACACAAATCCAGTTATTGTGCATCCTGAGGTTTTAAACCTTGTTGTAATGTCACTGAGTTGTCAGACAGTCTTAACACAACATCCCTGACCCAAGTGTGACTTATTGGAAGCACTTTTGATAACTAAACTGGTTTACACAACATATTACACTGAGTATTTAAACTCTGTAAGACATATAACAAGTGAACATAGTTTTAAGTTGAGCCAGCATGTTCTGGTGGCTATCACTGGAGCTATCCAGAGACCATGGCATAGTTTCATTGCAGACACATAAATCAGAGCTCACAGAGACGTTACTGTGGCTATAAACTGGTACTGTTCCTGTTAATATATCCAGTCTAATCTCTGCTGGATCCACATGTATCAAAGTGCTAAACTCTTTGTCTCTATTACCACTTTAAATAAGTGATTTGCATACCAGAGTACTTAAATACTTCAATTCCATTTTGTCTAATGAGGCTTTAATAGCACAAGGGCAGTGTGCTTTATTTAAATTAGGGAGTTACTTGGAAAAAATATAAAATAGAAGTTATGAATGTTGTGATCCTTTGCATGGCTCTGTGACTGTTTGAGTGAATGTTTGTGGTCTAAGTGAGTCAGAGAGGAGAAGGTCAAGTTTTGGGGTGGGTGGGGGGTTAACAGAGTTTCTCTCAACAGCCCAGTCTCTCCACCCTGAGTCTGCACAATCTCACCTCCTCACCCAGTCTGCTCACTCTCACTCTAATGGAGTCTGAGAGATGGAGAGTCAGGAGAAGACCAAATACTGAAGAGAAACACCAGTCTCACCTCATTGTGTTTTAACAGCCACCAAAGGCTATTCCAGGAATGTACACCATGCATTAGTGTGAATGTATACATATTTCACTAATCCGATTAAAACACTACCAGTGCCAAAATCCATTATAGTGCTATTTGGGTGTGCTTCTGTGTAAGTGTGTGTGTTTTAAGATAAAGGAGGGTTGACACTCTCTGACTTATTATCTCCTAAGTAACATCCAGAGCTTTATTACTTTTTCTTTCCTCGTTTATCTGAACTGAGATGTGACCATGATAAGAGAGTGATAAAAGGACAAGTTTTTATTATCGGGAAGGATTTTTGAGAAAGAACGGTATAAAAGAGAAGCATGCATTGAAGGCAGCACCTATAATAAAACTCCAGTGGACAAGCTGACATTTTAGTTCAAGCAAAAGTGGCTGAAATAAAGCCAAAGAACATCTCTCGAACTCCCAAAGCAAGAATGTAAACACACTAAATTCCTGTCAGAGTGGCAAGGAACCTCTGACAGTCATTGATGGCTGTGTATATTTAAGTCAACACTCTGTGTACATTATAATCAAGTGTTAAGTCTCTCTACAGATAAGTCAGCACACATAAGCAACACTGCGTGTTTTAGTATGTGCACTTGACATCTCTTGGAGCATTTTACATTAATGATCCTTGAAAAAAGTCAGTAAATCATTGAACGATGAGGAAAAGAAATCTGCACAAAAATTAAATTTGCTGTAGGTGTATGATAGACAAGCTGAGGTACATTCACTGCTTATTACAGCTCCTGTGAGTAAAACCATGTTGATGTTGGTGCCCCCTGTGAACAAAGCAGTACCTCTTCTGTCTGCTGCTTTTGTAGAGGGCATTATAAGTGTTTACTGACACAATTAAAACACAATGGGGCAACACTAGCCTTGTGATTATATCTGTGCCCATATACAGAGACTGTAATTCCCAAAGCAGGTGGCCTATGTTCAAATCTGCCCTGTGGCTCCTTCCCTGCACATACTTCCCCCTTATTTCTTTCTCACCTGTTTCTGACTTGTTCCACTGTCATATCTGAATAAAAGCATTAAAGCTCAAACCATATTTTAAAATAAGATTTTAAAAATCAAATCCAGCGTTCTTTAAACAGTCAAAAGTGTCCCTCACTGTGAATCTAGCAAAAAAAAATAAACATGGATATTTCTGCATGTTGTAAAATGCCTCATTTGACACCTACCTCATGGCAGTGGCTTCAGGCATCAAAAACTACTAAACCAAAATGATACATTGTGTTGTTTTTGGTCTTGTTTGCTTTTGCTGTACATTTAAATCAATCAGTATGAGTTTTAGTCTGTTTCATAACCCGTTAAAAACTACGCATGGAAGCTTTAAAATCTAAAATCTGGACAAAATTAATGTAATGCAAAGTCGTCTGGAGGTGAAAAACAACTCATATGTACTTAAACTGTTCAAAATACCAAAGAAATGTCATTTTTAAAAAAATGTTTGCACTCTATAGTTCACAGACAAATCTTCTTATTGCATATCAAGCTAAATATAAATCAGCACTGTTCTAAATTGATTTGGATTGTACTACATCACAGTTAAAATCACACTGCTGTTTCCAACACACACATCATGCCCCTGTACCCTTGCAAAACACACCATTTATCTTGACTTGAATTCCTGCAGCCTTCAAACTCTCAACCCCAACCTCCTCCACCTCCTTTTTTTTCTTTCTGAGGATTCCCCTTTAACTTGATCTGTTACCCATCAGCGGCACTTTTGCTCCCTGCACCCATTAACCCTCCTGGATTTTATTTTAAGTATTTAAATTCAGCTGTAAAGAAACTTGGTGTTAATGTTTGGTAAAAATTCACCTGAAGGCCAATAAGCTGTTATTATTGTGATGAAAATCACCTGCCATGTGTGCTACATCACAATAGCCTTCTTCAAACAACAGAATGCATGAGCTTAAACACAACACACTTTAAAGATACTACACCATTGATCAGATAAAAAATAAGTACCACAGCACAGGTTTCTTTATCTAAAATTAAACTTGTTAGCTATTTATGAGTCAGTGATGCAATAGTAACAACTGTGCGTCCAGTTCGTTTCATGCAATGTTTAAAAGTTAAACTGCAGTAACTTTAATGAATTCTTACCTTCAAAAAACCTCTGTAACGCTTCTGTTTCATCTACCACGTCCATCCTAGCGGGTCCCACATAAAAAATCCATGAAAGTCTCCCCTTGTCCGAACGAAACCAATTCGGATCGGGGAAACTTTCACATGTGCATCACGGAATCCAGATGATTTTCTTAGCCACTTCTTTTCAGTTAAAATAAATCCATTTCTTCACGCGCTAAAACCTAGGCTACTTCTCTTGGCACTGGTAACGCTATCTGATTCAACTTTGTTTAAGGTGCCGACAAACTTCCAAACGAGAACAACGTGGAAGCTTTTCCTCGCACGCGCACCTTCACTTCAGCCTCCACGAGCTTCATAATACCTTAAAGCTTACTTTAGTGAAACGCATCAGCATCTTGTAGAAAAAAACAGCAGAATATACACGGAAATAAAAGAGAGATAAAAGTTTAAAAACTGGAAGAGAGCGCGTAAAAGTTGACTAACTTGACTCTAGTCCCCTTGTGTGCTCCCTTCTTCCTCCTTCTCCTCCTCCTCACCCTCTGAGGCGGGATGTGAGCAGAGATGGAGGAGAGGAGCTGCTGCAGGTGAGGGATGTGCAGCACACTGCTGCTAAGATCCCATAGAAAAATAAAGCATATCTGAAGGTCAACTTGAACATTAGGGTACATGTTGAACTGATGACGTCATGTAAAGACCATTTACACCCGGCATAAAAACGATTAAGAGGTCATGAAATAAATTATTATGCGGCGATTTTGAGCATCAATTTATCCTTTTAGTCGATTCTGACTATATACAGTCAAACCTGTACGAGAAAATTCTCACAATTTTCGCTTTTCTTTGTTACCTTCTCTTGAAGACCAAATTCAATATAGGCTACTAGCGTTTTGCGACACAGTACAAACCACGCTTTTTCGAAGACTGAGGCTAACAATGAGGTCTGACAACGCGTCATACGCTTTTTCACTGTTTTTAACATAGTAATGAAAAATGTATCCAATAATACAATAACTTATTATCCATTTAAGATAAAGAGGAACAACATGAACTGTATTATATTTCTCAAGATTTTTGGCTTGATACACTATATGGACAAAAGCATTCGGCCATACCTGTTTGTTATTGAACTCAGGTGTTTTAATCAGACCTGTTGCCACAGGTGTATAAAATCAAGCACCTAGTCATGCAGTCTCCAT
The DNA here is from genome assembly GCF_018320785.1 of Cheilinus undulatus. Lineage (NCBI taxonomy): Eukaryota > Metazoa > Chordata > Actinopteri > Labriformes > Labridae > Cheilinus > Cheilinus undulatus. The sequence goes on along the minus strand of NC_054873.1, from coordinate 22,115,751 downwards.
CTGCAGCAAGATGGTTTGTGAAATTACATTTCACATTACATTACCCTTATGTTCCACAGTCAACTGTAAGTGATATTATTGGAAAGTGGAAACGTTTAGGAACAACAGCAACTCAGCCACAAGGTGAAAGATCACATAAAATCACAGGTCGGGGTCAATGACTATAGTGTTAAAAGTCACCAATGCTCTGCTGATTCCATTGTTGGAGAATTTTGAACGTCCAGTGGCATTAACGTAAGCACAAACCTGTGAAGCTGGAGCTTCATGGAATGGGAGCTGCATGCAAGCCTCACATCACAAAGTCCAATGCCAAGCATCAGATGGAGAGGTGTAACGGCTTATTTAGCTCTTCGTTTGAAATGCATAGGGTTATGGACTGACCTTTTTGCCCGTACTATGCATTTTGGCATTTTTTGTCCATTCTCTTGAAGCTTAGAATTACTGACAAAAAGTAGCAATACCACCACCAATCTTGGGGGCAGTGTTGAGTTATGCAGCTAACAGTTCAACACAGAGTAGCAAAACACAACGAAGAAGAATTAAAAAAAAAAAAAAAAAAAAGGCAGAACTTAATCGAGTTTTCTGAGAAAATATCGCGGAACATTGAGTGAATTGTTAAAAGATACATACAAATGATGTGAGCTCACCTGGGTACAAAGACAGACAACTACAAGTGCTCAGCGAAGCAGAGGACTGTGCTGTTATCAGTCTATTGGATGGACGAAGAAGTTCTGTGAGAGAATACAACCTCTAAGTGGATTCATTTTTCATTGTCTGCTCCAACATAACAAACATACGTCAGTATGACAGCAGTGAAGGTTGTAACATTTAAAACGCACAGACCTATTTTCTTATGTGCATAAAAGCCATAAAGCACACAGACACTGGGCTGTGGATCAGTGGTAACATGCCCTGAACGGTGACGAATCATGCTTCTCTGTTTGGCAGTCAGATGGATGAGTCTGGGTTTGGCGGATGCTGGGAGTGTTACCTGCCTGACTGCACTGTGCCAACTGTGAAGTTTGGTGGAGGAGGGATAATGGTATGGGACTTTATTTTTATGGTTTGGGCTGGGCCCCTTATCTCCAGTGAAGAAAAATCTCAATGCTTCAGCATATCAAGACATTTAACTGCTATGCTTCCAATTTTGTGGCAACAGTTTGGGGAAGGCCCTTTTCTATTCCAAGATGACTGAGTCCCAGTGCACAAAATAAGGACTACTAAGACATGGCTTGATGACTTTGGTGTGGAAGAGCTTGATTGGCCCGCACAGAGCTCTAACCTCAACCTCAGCACCTTGATGAGCTGAACAGAAATTACAATACTTGACAATGTTTTTTTTAACCCAATGAGAAAACTACAATGTGAATGAAAACATGGGGATACCCTCAGTCCAACACTATGAAGTCATATGTACTGCCAATTTTAACTACCTAAGTTCAGTTTTAACTGCCTGATCCATGGTCCTCACTCTCTGATCCAGCAGAATTACTCAATTTTTTAAACTTTTATTATGTTTCAGTGACTTGTTCTGAATTCGACCAGTTTAAAACCCATACAGCAACAGACGTGTTTTGTGTCAAAGCTTCCCAAGGGGAGGATTTGAGGTAATGATCCATTTCTCTAAACCTTATCAGCTGCAGCCCCCCCAACCCCCCTTATAACAATGCCACTGTGTGCAGCCCCCACAGCCTTGACGCCCACCCCACCCACCCCCCTCACCCACATGTGAGATGTTGTTGTGTTGTCTTGTTCCCCCACAGCTGGAGCATCTCCCTCTCCACCCCTCCACCCCTCTGCTTTTCCTCCATTCAACCCAAACAACGCCTTCGTTCTTCCAGCCACACTATGCAGATTGTTTCAGAGGACAAGTAAGAAAGAGAAACAGATAGAGGCTGCAGGGGACAATGAAACAGCTGGCCATGCCAAAGCAGTTCATTTTGGTTTTCTATATTTGTTATCTCATGTAGCTCTGGAGCTGCATGTGTGTTGATATGTGAGGCCCACTTGTACTGCCTGCTGTGCAGCTATGAACCCTGTTCATAAAGTCATAGTAATAGGACTTCTTAAGGCTAAGTATCATTTCAAGGGTTGCCTTAACAGAGAACAGACTAAGTTATGATCTGATTCATCTAACATATCCCAACACAAATTTTGTGTATATTCAAATGGGCTACAGGCATGTATTATCAGTTATTTTTACCCAGTGCAGCTGTCAAGGTTGCTAGATATCAGAGGTAACACTTACAAATGAAAGGGTTAGGGCAGGAATATAAAACCATAATAACTAAATAAAAATATGTTTCAGATGTATTTTACCACCTCACTGGCATTAGCATCAGCCTGATCTCAACACTTACCCAAGATTACATGGTCCAGTTGTTTCCTATTATTTGAGGCAGCTGTATGTGTTGGCCTCCTAGGGCTAGAACAAACAGAAAGGAATCAGATATAAATATGATTCAATATAAATGTTAATTAGCATTAAAACCTAAACTCAAAAAACACAGAGCAATATTTTCATTCATTCTTATTCACCTGTGTGTTAGCTATTTTTTGTCATCAAGATCTTGTCCTGTCATGGCTCTCTGTCAAACTCTCTTCCTCTGTAGCAGCTCAAGCTAACTACAATGAATAGGTTAAAAAAAAAACATTTTTTGTATCTGTTAAAAAACACTGAAACATTTGTCTAAGCTTGTGTAACTCTAAGGTTCATGTAATAAAATGTCACTTATTAAACAACTAGTTAAACTTAAGCTACTTTTTTATTTAGATTTATTTTGGGCTGCAACCAAGACTTAAAATGGTATACTGCCACCTGCTGCACCAAAATATACAGATTTTTAAATTAAATTAAATTAGAATAGCTGACTTACAACCTGAAAGGGATCTCCCATTTTAAGAATATCAGCTGTCGGCTAATAAGATGTAGCTAATGGCTAATATCATTTGGAAACATCAGACAGAAGAGACCGCCAGATCACTGCTGGCTTTTTTAGGTTTCTCTAAAATGTGTGATTTTTTTTTTTTCTTTTCTTTCTTTGGACCTATTTTTTCTGTATTTTTGGTTGCTGCTGTGGAGCTGTTTGACTCCTGTTGCCACAACTATTAAAATCAGCCGCACTCCTGTTATCATAATCATTATAGTAAATGTTAAAGTGAATTTAAAAGCAGTTTAGCTTCAACTGCTATAATTAACACTAGCTGTCTTCCCATTTTATCACCATCAGAGAATAACTCATGATATTAAAAAGATCAGATCATGCTTTGATGGTATACCAGAAACACTTCAGCAGCAGGCGGCTGTTCAACACCAGTCTGATTCTGCTCTGTTATATGGCAGTTTCTACTGCTACTTAACCAGGTGCTTTGCTAACTGTAGATTAATAGTGGGTTTTTATAAATAATAACACAATTACCTGTAAGATAGCATATGTTATGATGTGGTGTTAAACCATTAAAGGTTCATGAATTTTCCTAAAAGAATACAGTTCCTATAAAGAGTGTTCACCCCCTTGGATGTTTTACCCTTATATGTCAGTCATGGTCAATATAATTTGGCCTTTTTGATATACACAAAACACACACAAAAAACTCTTTAAAGTCAAAGTGAAAACATTTCAACAAAGTAACGTCAGTCAGATAAAAATATGCAAAGAAACAGGGGTGAAGGCATAAATATTTACCCCTTTTAAAGTGACTGACCTTATTCAACAGAGGTCCAGCCAATTGGTGCTAGTAGTCTCACAATTAGTGAAATGGGGATTACCAGAGGGCAGTGAATGTGTCTCAAGTGACTGTAACATAAAAACACCTGTGTCTGGAAGGTCCAGTCACTGGTTAATCTGTTTTCCTGGCTACCATTAAACTGTGAAAACAAAAGAACACTCCAAGCAACTCAGAGAAGTGGCTATTAAAAAGTATAAATAAGGGGTTGGATACATAAAAAATTCCAAGGCACTGAACATCCCCAAGAGTTCAGTTAAATCCATCATCAAGAAGAGGAAGGAATATGGCACATGAGTAAATCTGCCTAGATCAGGCCACCCTAACAAACTGAGTGGCTGTGCAAGGAGACTTGTGAGAGAGGCCATCAAGACTACTCTGAAGGAGTTACAAGCTTCAGCAGCTGAGATTAGAGAGACTGCATAAAACTGTTGCCCAGGTTCTGCCCAGGAGAGTGGCATGTTAAAGAAAACATATTTTAAAATCTCGACTAGAGTTTACCAAAAGGCATGTGGGAGAATCCATGTTAAGGTGGAAGAAAGTTCTTTGAGACCAAAATGGTGCTTTTTTGCCATCAGACAAGACACTCTATTCGGCGGACACCAAACACTGCACATCACTACAAACACACCATCCTCACTGTGAAGCACAGTGGTGGAAGCATCATGCTGTGGGGATGCTTCTTCGCATCTGAGGGCTAGTAAAGTGAGAGAGTGAAATTAATGCAGAAAATCCTGGAGGACTTTCTTATTCAGTCTGCAAGAGGACTACAGCTTGGGAGAAGATTTATTCTTCAGCATGACAATGACCTAAAGCATACAGCGAAAGCTGCACAGAGATGGTTTGAAGACAACAAGGGGAATGTTCCGAAGTGGCCAGACCTCAATCCAATAGAGAATTTGTGGCTGGACTTGAAAAGTGCTGTTCCCGTCCGGCTCAATGCAACCTGATGGAGTTTGAGCAGTTTTGCAAAGAAGAATGGAGTAAAACTGCAGTGTCCAGATGTGCAAACCTGATTGAGACCTGTCCACACTGACTCAGTGCTGTGATTGCAGCCAAAAAGGGCATCTACTAAATACTGACTTAACACGGGGTAAATGATTATGCAATCACTTATTTTACCTTACATATCCTCATTGTTTAATTGACATTTAATAGTTGTTTTTTTTTGGTCATTTTTTGTTAAAAAGCTAAATTATATTGGTCATGATTGATTTATAAAATCAATAAAAGGGTAAAGCATCCAAAAGGACAAATATTTCTTAATAAGCCCTGTAGATTGTCACTCAATATGTGCAGATGTCCATCTCTTAAGTGTGGCTTTTATAGACTCCTTTCAGCGCTGGCAAGGTCATTTCAACTATCTTTATTTTTCATTATGAAATTTGATATGAAACCTAAGAGGCCATGGTAGATAAGGATGCTTTTATCAGATTCTGTTACAAGTAAGAGCTTAAGCAGTCTCCTCTACATCTGACCACATGTCAGCACAAACAATAGATGGTCTGTTAATTGCAATCTCTGGGATCAAACACAGACACCATTCTTTATCATCACACGAAGATGCTGGCCTACATTTTAGGCTCCATTTGTTTTGATTGACACTTTATGTGGACATAATTAGCCTCTCTTACGCATGTTTCTTAGTGCTGGAGCGCAGTGAGCTGTTCTTTTGTTCATGAATGAAAAAAGCCCTTGTTCTCTTTAGGACTTGTTTGAATTATTAAAATGGTCAGCGTTCATTCAAGGATATTGTACACCTTGTACAATGTTGTCACGTTTGCAATTTTCCTCCTGAGAAGAATAATCTGCTCTAGGTCTGATGAGGAAAACACTTTTCAAAACAAAGTAAGGAAAAACATTATGACATTCACTTACAAGACAACTTTCATATAGATTTCCCCAGTTTGATGCATTTTTCAGGTTTGAGTTTTTTAATGTTACTCAGCTTTTTGTTTAATGTACAGCAATTATAGGTTATTTTACCTTATTTCTTTCTTTCAGTGTCTTATTATGAGAAGGACAGCTCCTTACAGCCATGACTGTCATTCAGAAAACAGACATTTGATATATTTTTTTAATTCTGTGGATTATTTGTAGTAAAAAAAAAATTTTTTTCTTTTTCTTTCTTCTCCAGTAGAGGGCAGAATTGCTTTGATATGGATTTGACTGAGTGGCGTGGAGATTTATACACTAGAAAAGGAGGATATTTTTAGGCTTTAATGATTCAGTTTCACAGGTCTATTTGAGTGTGAAGACACTTTAGTATACTTTCAACAACCTGCTGATGTTCCTGTTGGTTTATAAAGTGGTTCCAGTTACTCTGTAAGTGATTTTGTAATGCTATACATGTTTAAAACCTCTATGTATTCTAGGTTAAAAGCTCCACTCTACTTTGACTCCTTAATTATTACTCATTAGATGCGAGATAGACACTGAATCTCTGCACTTTATGCCTGACATTTTTGTTACTATGAGTCACTTCCTAACCCTCATTCTTCAAACAGGTGATCTTTCAGCACTGACAGCTTAAGTTAATAATCAAACCTAGTGGTAAGGTTTCCAAAGTAACCACTGTCATAACAAATCACATTTTAGAGTGCCTGAGCTTGAGCAACAGCTGAACACAACCAACAAACACCATTGGTCAAATCAGTGGGTGTACAACATGCCTTTTACTGTCATAATGCTTTCATTTTTTTTAAAGCATGAACATTCAAGTAAAACCCAGAAACGTAATAAAAGGTAGAAGAACAGCATTAACTGATTCTCTGCAGGAACAGGACTCTGCAGCTGGACAAAGAGTGGTCATTCTTAGCAGGCAGTGACACTGAAACCTGGGCAGCGTTCCATACTGTTGCTCCCCTTTCATTCACCGTGTGCGTTTCATCTAGCTCGGACCAGTCTGGTTCTCTGCACAGAGTAAAACCTAAGGAAATGGATCAATGTCATAACTTCATCTGCATAAATAGCTGTCCATGCATTTTTATTTTGTTTTTTTTTTTTTACTACATTTCGTAATATATGCAGAAATCATCAACAAAAATTTTTAAACATGCTTTTTATCCCCATGTCAATGTTTAATAAGTCAGACACCCTATCTGATAGAAGATCTGATCACTCATACTTTTGATCAGTCGTTTTCAGCATTGGACCTTAACACCGTAGATTTCTTTGATGAATCTATGAATCATATGAAATAATAGTGCTGTCAGTAATAATGCATTAATGGCGATGCAGCTAAGCTCAATAATAAACTTACTGCTTTATTTCAGCACACTTTGGTTAAGTCACTGCAACCTCTCCCTGCAGCTACAACGATGTAGAATAAGTACACTAGTGCTCCTTAATGTCTTATTTCACTTTTTTAAAAACCTCACAGTGCTACAAGCTATAGATGGAGACTTATTGTATTCTATTAGCCTTTCCTACAAGAAATTACAGTATAAAATAATCCTGTTTTTTAAATTATTGTGTTCTTTTCTGTTGTTCTAAATAAAGTGATGGGAAAGCTAGTGAGTGTGGATGTTTTGAGCAACATTACATGCTTTTACCACCTTCGTGGACAGTGGAGGGGTCCTAGCAGGCCTGCCCACAGAACTGGCAGGGCCCCTGAAAAACACATATAGGCCCTCCAGAATGGGCATGTGTGCTGAATTGTGGTAGCATCCTGGTTAACAGTTACTTCTTTTTGGAGCTGAAAAGTGTGTCAAACTATCAGTGGATTCTAATGTAGAAATTATTGTTAATTGTTATGCATTATTTTTTAACCACTTTTTGCCCTTCTTTGCCACTTTTTTGCCCTTTTACCAATTTCTTCCATTTTCCGACCATTTTTGTCACTTGAAATCAATTTTTGGCACTATTTCCCCTTCTTCACTACTTCTTATTGCCTCTTTAGACTCATATCTGACACTTTTTGTTAATTTTTACCTATTTTGATCTAGCTCTTGCTGCTTTTTGAAAATAATTTTTTGCCATTTCTAACCATATTTTTCCTGTTTTTCCCTGTTTTCACCATTATTTAAATTTAATTTTACATTAAATGTACTCTTTTTTATACTTTATTTCCTGCAAATCATGGTTAAGCTATAATGTCTGGCATAACTTTCCTTATGGTTTAGTTCATTGTGCCCATCCGTATTGTTAACATTAACACTAAAGAAGGTAAAAGGTTTTATGTTTCTGAAAAAGGCTATTTTATGCTACAAGATGAATGGGGGGAAAATAAATTCTTTGATAAGAGTGGTTGTTATTCAGGTTAAAAAAATATGGTTGTCACAGATAAATTTTACACTAGACCATGGTTTTTAGACCTCCATGAGCCCCCAATTTTGCCGGGCCTCAGAAAGCTATCCCTTTTACATGATGGGCAACCTTGGGCCCTAGCATCTGGTACTTTTACTTTGAAATTCAGTTTTGAAAAACAAAAAGAAAATCACAAATCAAACAAGTCAGCTGCTTGCAAAGGGAAAAGTGTGTACTGGATGAAGATAATTGGGTAAAGATATAGGTTTAGTTCAAGGGGACACGGGCCATACAAGTCAGGAAAAACTATACTGTACCCTAGACTTTTAGTGTAACAAAACACCCCATGATTATATAATATGACTAAGCTGCTCAGTGTAGGATGTTGTCAGTCCACTAAGGTTTAAGATTCATTTATTTTTCATTGAACAACAAGGGTTACTTAATAACAGAGGTTTTGGTCCATTTATGCAACAAAAGAGCCAAAAAGCTGACTCAGAATCTGCAGGCAGATGAAAAAAAAACTAATGGGATGCATCCAAACTAAAAAATATATGAATAAAACCTTCACACTCACCGACCCTAGTCCCCGGTGAACTCACCGTGAAGCTCCTCCCCCTCCAGCTTGAGTTACCTGCAGCCTCACCTATCATTCACCTGCTCCCGCGTTGTTGCCTCCTCAGTGACCGTGTGTCTGGAAACCGGCAACAAACACCTGCCACCGTCAGATTTACACCGTGGGATTGTAACTTCAGAGCAAAGTGTTACAAAAACTGGACTCTAATCGTTCATTCGTGGTTTTTCTGGGGGCTGAGATGACAGGGTGACGCTGCAGGCGCTGAATCGCCCACGTTTGTCAACTTGAGCATCCCGTCCGGAAAACAACACTGTGAGTTACTTAAAAGGGTAAAAGATACTCTCTAGCTTCCGTTTTCTTTCTTTCTTACTGCCTTACTTTGCAAAAGTGTATTCACAGCAGATTAGCATACCATTGCTCCAAATGACAAATCTTACCCTTAAGTTTCCTCATTAACTTTTCTTGGCCTTTTATCATTTTATATCTTCTTCCTGAGCAGGAACATTCACCTTATATTCTGCGTAGTACTCTGCAGTGAGGATCCCTCTTATTTATTTACTGTGGTCTAATGAAATGTCTCAGAAACAAAATGCCTGCACAATATGATTGTTTTTAATAAAAAAAAATGTAATTTCTTCCTCATGATAGGATTCACAGAGAAACGTTTTGCCTTAATCAAGCAGAAATGCACATGTAGCAATCACCCATTTATATCTGATTGCACCCAGCTCTGTTATGAGAGTAATGTGGGTTCAGCATGTGCAGATATAACCTCATATGCTGCATAACAACAAACAAAGCAGACAAACTTCAGCTAATTTGAGATTCAGTCTATTAAGTGGGTTAGGTTGTTTTTCTTGAAGTGTAAAGAGGGTTACATAAGTGCAATGTGAACAAACAGGGATCTGCTGGTGAAATCCAAGCCTGCATTTGTCTTTTTCTCTCCTCTTGCACTGATTCAGAGAATAGACAGACAGCAGTTTTACCCAGAACACACCTATAACATCATCACCAGATGTGATATCAGTGTGAAGAGATTCAGCTGAAGAGCTGCATGGCTTGATATACATAAAATCAGATAACTGTTATCTTACAAAATGCTTATTCAGGAGGGGGAGCAAAGTCCAGATTGATCATATCAGAGCATGCTTGAATGTTTCTAAATTATATAAGCTTTCAGGGTGACACTCAGGGCTTGGCAAGATACCAAGTTTTTAAGTTAAATCAGTGCATTTTAAAGTAATACATAGTGTAGGACAATATTGCTTTATCATTACATTACATTGATGTTGATTTTAAGGATGCACATTATTCTTGGTATGATATCAACATTATTCTTGGTATGATATTAGTAATGGCTAAAATTATTTTGTAAATATTTATTGGATATTGGGAAAAATGTGCATCCCTTGTTAATTTGCAAAAAAATGACCAGGTAGGACACTACAGTGGCCAGAATGTCCTAGACAAATGCAGGTTCAAACAATTTTGCAAAAGGGAAAAACACAAGAGGGGTCTGGCTGCAGACAGTACATTTATGACCGCTACTCTCACAACGGATATTCAGAAAGGAATTTCCTGATATAACATAATTCCAGTTATAAATCTTAAAAAAAAAATCAACTTTATTCATAAACAAAGTCTGGCAGTTACATTCATGGAATAACCACATTTCAGAAGTCTAATCCAGGATTAATTATGTATAGACCAGTTATAGAAATATTTACATGAATGGTGGCTTGCTTTAGCTTTAGCCATGGCTGACACAGCTAAACTAGCCAGAAATGTTACTACATAAGCCAATGTAGCTAGCAAATGAAGCCAAAGCTAACATAGCTATGTAGATATATAGCTAACATAGCTGCTCTTTAGCTATGTTAGCTACATAGCTATGTTATCTATATGTTAGCTTAAGCATATGCACTTAAAACTGACTTAGCCACACAGATAATGCAGATATGTAGCTTACATAGCTGCTTTGAGAGCTTAGCCTGAGCTCTGTTAGCTATGTAGGTCTGCTATCTATGAAGCTTACTCAACTTACCAAGCTACATAAGCTATACTGGCTGCATCAGAATGTTTTATGGAGGATGAGCTTTTTTAATGTAAGCAGACTGCTTACTCGGCTTTGTTAAATGTTTTGTCATCAGGTTTTGGAGGTCAGGATTTTGACTTTTAACTTTTGGAATCCTAACCTTTACTTGAATCCTTACCCTAACCCGAAACGCAAGTTTAATCAGATTTGAGAAATACAGCGTCTCAGATGAATGGTCTGTGAGAGTGGCTGTAAGAGATGAACGGTATGTAGCCAGACTGTTTTGCCAGACAAGAAGCCACAATGAACACTGATACCCACAACACCCAAGCAAATAGCCACAAAATTAATGCAAATAGATGCAACACAAAAAAAGTAGATGTAACTGGTGAAGACTGAGTTAAAATGCTCTTCCAGTTGTTGTTAAGGTGTTGTACAGTCAAAACAGTCCTTTCTCTCTCTCTTTTGGTTAAAAATTTGGCTGAACATCATCACATTTTGTCACCTATTGTTAAATAATGGATATTAGATCACATATGGTCTTTAAGAGTATAAAAAAAAAATCGTACAATCTCATGAGATGTTATGTTACCAATGTTTTTGCACAGTTTTGACAGCCTGTAGTAGTTTGTCTTCATTTTTGGATAATTACAAATGAAAACACATTAAAATCAGCCCATTTTTAGGTGTTACGGACTTCTATTTTTCTTTCAGTGGTATCAAACAGGGCTCAGTATTGTTTGATTTTTACCAGAATCACATCAAAGTTTCTTACCCTGGTATAAAACAACCTGTTTTTTCACTTTACAGAAAATAATATCGAGATACGTATTGTGCATGCTACTCAGCTAAAAACATTGTGATATGATTTTCTGTATCACCCAGTGACACTATTATTTATTTATTTGGTTTCTATAACAACATCTGAAGGTGTCAATGCTTTATTTAGACTGATGTGGGCTTATGTTTAAAGTCTGGGATTTATGGGTATTTCTTAATATCTTGACTTTTAAGTTGACATACTGTCAAACCGTAGTTACAAGTGAGCTTTATATTGTTAACCAATGTGTTTGTTTTACATTCAGCACACATCTCCATTGTCATTTTCATCCTCAATAGAGATCACATGACTGAAACCACAGGCTTAAAACATGAGACTGTGTGAGGGAGTCTGAGCCAACACTCTCATTGCTCTCAAATCATTTGTTGTCACAGTGCGTAGCATGAATATAAACACTTGTCACACTTCATTCCATTAAAAAGGAAAAGAAGAACTAGATTTTATCAGTAATTTTCTTTAAAACAGGTTGAATAGTATCCCTGTTGAGGTCCCCTGCACTCTCCACGTCTGTTTTTGTGCTAATTATTGTAACAGTAAGTAAATGTAAATAAAGGGTTGTCATTATTGAACAATGAGCACCTCAGGCTTAGAGGAGGAGGAGAAAAGGTGTGCAGAGGGCCTCTTGCTATGAGGCTGACAACACATGACACCCAGCCCGTCCTGCTCCGACTTCACCTCACCTCCTGAAAACTGGCAGCGAGGCAGAGCTGGGAACAATAGGGTAGAGAAACAATGGCCAGAGAGATAAGGACAGAAAGAGGAAGTCTTTCTTTTGTGCAGAATTAACTACAGTAAACACAGCTTTTGCATTTCTTAGTAATATTTTAGATGACCCCTTAATCCTAAAACAAGGGTGAGGAGTTCCTTAATTGAATCTGTACAAACCGTCTGAAGGGACTCTCTTACTTAAGTGCCAGTTGTAAGAGCAGTTGTCATTTGGCCTTGCTTTGTTTCAGATGATATGAGAGGATTATCTGTTCAGAGCGATTGTGTTTATGATCCGCTGAGAGATAAGCTTGAGTGACCACAGCTGTTACCTGTTAGATTGTTTACATTGTTAATGTATGTAGAGTTTACAGCTGGCTTTTATGCAAAAGCAGGTTTATAGTTCAGAGAGGAGGCAAGGCAGGTCATAGGTAAATGGCTACTTTGCATTGCTGTCAATTGTTCTAAAATGACACTTAAATGTTTTCAGCTATTGTGGGAAGCGGGGTCAGAATCTTATCTTCCAGCCCATGCTTTAACCCCCATATTAATAATACAGCTTAGTGACTCGCTTTAAGTAATACATGAAGGCTAGAAGTCACACAAGGTAAAAAGTTATCTCCGTTATCTCCTGTGTCATACAGAGCCCACTCCCATGTTGTGTAACAGCGCAGTAGGGTCCACAGTCAGACCAGGGACTGATACAGTACGTGTGTAGCCATATAGTTTGCTGTAAGCCTGATGTATATTACATAACATCATCAGCACATGTCTCAGACTGACAAGTCACAGTCACCTTAAAGCCCAGAGGCAAAGGTGTGGGAAGTTTTAGCTGTCATTTCTAATTCAGTTTAACCTCTCAAATGTAGTCTTAGCTGTCTTTTAAACAATTACACATCAGCCTGTTCTCCGGTCCTGCTGCAGAGAAGCATTCAAGTTCCAGGACATTTTTACCACTTGGACTAAAAGGGTATCATATCTCATTGTATCTTGATCATCCAGATCATATTATATTGTATCATGTCATACAGTATTGGTTGTACCTGTTTCATACTATTTTGTTCTGTCTTACTGGGTCATACGGTGTATTGTGTCATGCTGTGTTGTAGAATTGTACCGTATTGTTTTGTATTGTGTCTTGTTTAACCATATCATATTATATGATTTTGTACAGTTACGCATCGTTTCATATAGGATGTCCCCACTAACACAACTAAAAGTGTCATGTTTGTTGTCATACACTGAAGAATACAGAAGTATTATGTACTGTATGCAGACAATATTTGAGATCATTTCTAAAAATATTTCTTAACAATTTGCGTGACTGACAGTGTGTTTAGTGCATATCAAAATATTAGCTGACCGGCCTACCCACTGAAATGGATTGGCCCCTGAAAGCCCAAGTGGACCCTCCCTTGATGTCATTTAATAATATCCATGTCTGCACATTGAAGCAGTGGCATTATAGTTAGCCTCCTGGCTAACATTTGCTTTCTAGGCTTGGTTTTCATTAGCTCTAGAGCTGGCTGAAAAAAAAAATGTTGCAGGTCCTAGCATGGCTATAAACTTTGGCATTGCAGTTCAGCTCAACTGGCCCACCCACAGCATTATAATTGAACAAAATAGGCCCATACCAATAAATAATATTTTTATTGCTCTAACAAATAATGATGGGTATTTAGGTTTACAATTAAAGATAATCATTGCTCAAATTTTGGCTGGACCATGTCTTTGCTCATTTCAATTTGCCCTTATGATGCTGGACCCAAGAAAAGGTTTCCCTTTTCTCAATCTTACAGGGTGAAGGGCTTAAAAATTATTTTGATCTGCCAAAGGTGGGCCCAGCAGAAATCGTATTATACTGTATTGTAATGTATCCTTTCACACTGCATCACATTCACATTATGGTAACGTATTTATTGTATTGTATTGTATCACATTATGTTATATCAAATTGTATGGTTTGTATTGCATTGTAGCATTTTGTATTGTATCACATCATTTTGTGTCATATCACATTGTATTGTAGTGTATTGTATCATATTGTTGCACATCATGTTTTGTGGTATTGTATCGCATCACATTGCCTGTATTGCATCATTATATTGTATTGCGTGTTGTATCATATTAGCATGTCATATTGTATAGTATCGTATCGCATTGTATCATATTAGCATATCGGGTTGTATCGTATCCCACCGTTTCTTATCACATCATATTGTATGGTATCGTATCCTATGGTTGTATCGCATCATATCATATCATATTGTGTCATTGTGTTGCATTGTGTTGTCTCATATCATATGGTGTTGTATCGTATAGTATTTTATCGTATCATATTGTAGGTACTGTATCGTATCACATTCTTTCGTATCACATCGTATTGTATATTACCATATCGTATTATCATTTGCATCGTATCATGTCTTGTTGCACCGCATAATTTCCTGTCATTAAGAATATTGTACCCTATTACCGTTACTTGTCATAATTTATGAAATCGTGCTGTATGTTTTCATATCATATTCTTTTGTATTGTATTGTGTCTTACTGTACTGTTACCTATATGTTTTGCATTGTACTGTTTTCTGTCTTATTGTATCTCATCCTATTGCATCACATAGTATTGTGTCTTATCGTAAGATTACATGTTAATCACATTATATAAAGAATGGGATCACATTGCATGGTATTGTACTGTATTGTACTGTATTGTGTGTTATGGTACTGAATCATAGTGTAAGATACTTAATGGGATTGTACTGTGTCTATCATACCATCACATTTTGATATATTGTATTATATTGCATATTATCACTATCCACAGAATCATAACGATTGGTATCGTATTGTATCATATCATATCACATTGCGTTCTAGTTTATCATAAATTATATTGTCTCTGAGGAGCAATGCTAATTACCAGATTGCTTGGACAGCTGTAAAGAAAGACAACCAAATTACTTGATTGCAAGCTATGTAGAGACTCTAACAGAGGATTTAATTACCCAAAGCATATCAGCCTGCTGTCTGCTTTAGTCCCCAGACTATCACTAGTACAGGCCCAACACCTGGCACTCCAAAGAGGAGCAGGCTGTTTTATAGATTAAGTAAGAACCTATAGCATTTTGAACTTACACTCTGACTCCACATTGGAGTGAAATGAGTGAGAGAAAAGATAAGATATCTGATGTAACAGCCTTCAAAAAAGGCCCTTTTGGATAAATAATGCATGCTTGTTTTGGTGGAGAGTGTTTTTATCCTCCTCCCCCTCTGTCCTGTTGCTGTCATCCATTAACACTCACTCTGTTTTTGTTTTTTTCTCTGACATTTATCTTCTCTGTGTCTTTCTTCAGGTTAATGCCTGAAATCATGAGTATCCCGGGACCTCCGTCGAGGCCAACCAAGTAAGTGGGGCACACATTCCTGCCTCCCCTCTTATTTACCTCTCTGATAGTACACTGTCACTCAGGAGAATCACTAACCTGGTATGCAGAGGGTGCTGTAGGTCAGGGACCTCTCAGCCACAGAGCAGCTCTGTTGAGAATTGTTTGCTTTGCCTGCGTTTCTTGCTCTAGCCCCCCCTTTTCCACTCTCCTACTCTCTCTCCCTCCCTGGCTGGTCCATATGCTCAGAATCCCAAGCTAATCTCATCCAGTCCCGGCCAGTCTGCTCACTGTATATCACAAATCTTCTCATGAGAAGTGACAGTGTGAGAGTTCCAGAGGGTTTGGGACACTGACATCCAGAGGTGTAGGGGGTGAAGATGAAGAGCATGCAGCGTAACCTCATCTCTTCTTCTTGTCATTGCAGTGGAGTGGCCAGAACGGACAGCAAGATCAGTGCCAAGGCCCTCTATGGTAAGTGATGGCTGAAGAAGTATTATAGATCAGTCAGTTTTTAGCTTAACATGGCCTTTTGTTACAATATGCATGTTTTTATCAGCTGATAAAGAAGAGTATGGTGCACTTAAAAACAGCTTGTAGTCTTAATGTTCACTTTATATTAAGTATGTTCCTCATAATCCATTATTATTAATTTTACTTAAGTAAGATGATGTTCAATGTCTTCTGAGAAAAGCCTATGACAGGGAAGTATATTCTTGACTTTTACCCTTACTTTAACTCCGTAGGATTGTCCATAATAACTCACAGATGAATCAAGTGCTGCACTGTGACATATTTTATTACCATGAATAAGGGCATTGTAGTTAATTTAAGTCAGTCCCCCTCATGCACCATCTTGTGGTTGGAAATTCTCTGAAGTGTGTTAAATAAATGCTAATCCACAGCTGAAAATATACCCCAGCAATTAAAATGTTCGCTCTTATTTGAGCAAAGTTTGACTCTACAATCGTACTGGGCTTTGTCTGGAAATCCCACACTCTCACTTTGCTTCAGATTGCTCTAACTTCATGGCCTTGCTGACCTATCACAGTTCTCTCTTGAGCACACACATGGTGATAAGAGAGGGCTAAGGTCCTGCTGAGGGGGCCCTGCAGAGCTCTGGCTGCTGACACCTCAGTCAGACACAGGAAGGGAGGCCAGGCTCCTGAAGGGAACATGCGTTTTTAGGACTCTGTCAGGCCTGCTTGGTATGCTGGGATTTGTTTTTAGATGCACCTTACATCATTAGTTGTCTACACTCTGTATTCAGGTTGTGCACAGACATAAAAGTCTGATTTTAATTTTAACTCACATGCATACATTTTTACTACATTGTCTCCCTGCGTTACTGATATGTTACGACTGTGTTAAACTCATACCATGCAGTTTTATTTTGCTGGGGCATACTTGTGCTAGGGTGTGTGTGTGTGCATGACTGAAATGTGCTATGCTGCACTGGTAGGGTGTGCCTGTTTTTTAATGTGTGGTTGGAACAGGGTGGGGATGCCCAAGTCTCGCAGGTGAATAAAGGACACATTGAAAAGCAAAGAGGAAGAGGTGGACTCTGGCCCTCTGGTCCTGCCTGTGCTGCCTTAGACATGAGCTCACTGGTCCCAGACGGCACCTCCTTCTTCAGTCATACATAGGAGCTCATTGTGCGGCATATAATATGCCCAGATAGAAACTTGCACCAAGATATGACAGAACTACCTGCTCTCATACATGGCTGCACTGTTCTAAATATAGAATGGCTTCAAATGACACATGATGCTATTGTAGGGATGCAAGATGTTCCAATACCGCCTGACTGTGCAGCTTGTTGTCTGCAAAACAGTCTGGTGCTATAAGCCATCCAGCTATCCACAGGAATCATCCACTCCTGTGATCCCTGTGAAATATTTTTGTGGCTGGTGTCATCCTGTGTGGCAGATGGTCACTGCCACCTCCTCTCTGCAGGATGACCGCAGTGTACCTATCCGCCTCAGCTACAAGAATGATAGTTTGCACCATCCAAAACAGGGACAGATATTTGCTCTCCACTGAATAAACACATAGAGGAACAAAAGCAAGAGTCTGAGATCAATCTCCTGTATGCAAAATGCCCCCATCATTCACACAATGCAGGGCAGCTGACTACTGATGCAAATGTTGCACAGGTCCTCCCACCTGATCTGTTTGTTATCAGCAGCAGAGAGGCAGCAAATCACACTCATCATCCAAGGACTTCAGATCAGACCAGCAGCCTTTTGAGTGTCTGGTTTGCATTTGAATGTGTGTGATGGATCAACCACTTATGCAATTTGCACCTGTTTGTCTTTAGGAAAACAATGTTGTCAGGGGCCATAAATCACACAAAAGTGTTTGGTAATCATCAGTTAACATGCAAAATTGTTCTTATGTTAACATTAGTTTTAGAAAGACAGAGATAAATGGGATGCTTTATTATCCCCTGATGGTAAGTTAAGGCCAGGTCGGATTACATGACTTTTTTGTCTGCTATGATGATCACTCAGAATAGGCCATCACAGAGCCAGAGATTCTGCAACTTCACAAACAGGCATGTCAGACTTTGTCTTTTAAAAACATCATAATGAATATGCTAGTTTGGGTTTTCCACACTTTTGATATAGTCATGTGTATGGGTATTAGGCATGTAGGGTGCTAAAGATTCATCATGGGGCAAGGTTAAGCTCGACGGTATCTCTTTTGTCCAAGCCTTTTAACCCCTAATAATACACCTAGAGATCCCAATGGTTTTTGGTCCCTTGAGACATCCACAGCATGACCAGGGGGTTGTGGCAGCCCTACTACCCATCCAGGCAATGCTTACTTACCGCATCCACCCCTTACTCCGCCCTAAAGGTGTGAAATTTGTCATTTTTTTCAACATATTTTCAGATATCCCAGATAATATGCAAGGACATTCAGAGCACTACCGTGGGTTTTGTCAAACCTCCTTCCTGCCCAATGGTGCCCACAGGCGGGGTTACTGGCCTTTATGCCTTACTTCAGCCTCAAGTTTTGGCCCAAACATGCTAAAAACTTCCACACAGTACTCTACATGATAGAAGCAAAATATTAAGAGCACTCTTCAATATAATGCGCTACAGTACACCAAAAGTCCAAACAATGAAGACAGGTGGAATTATCACCTTTTTTGACCTGACATCACTAGTCATCACTAGTTTGGGCTCACCAGGCCACACCAAGCTATGTCCAGAATGGTCATGCTCTGAACAGGGCCCAAGAGTGTATAGCAGATGTGTTTAAGTTGCAACCCCTGCACCAAACGTTGAAATACCTGCTGGATTAGAAGAAGAAACTTAGAACAAGGAACAATGTTGAACTTTAGATGTGCCCTCACAACTGGAAAAGCCCTTCTGCGCTGGGCTACCATGCCAAGTCCAACCAAGTAGAGCCAAGCCACTCTATGTAATGGAAAAGACCCATAAGTCTCCAATTAAGGAGTGTCATGACTTTTAATCAAGAAATATTTAATGTCTTTTAGGTTATGCAAGGTGACTATCAGCGCTTGCTTTGTTTAAAATGGTATTTAATGTGCGTTTGTATTATGTGATTGATCTGGTGTGATGTATTGGTTTGATCATCTGCCAAGCAGCCATGTTTATCACTGGTCATTGACCTTAGAGAGTTCTGAGGATCTGCCCATCTGCCTGCTAAGTGGCTCTCATTGCAAGCTGTTGCTGCACTGTGAATTGATTGGCATAAATGTCAGCCATTAATAAGACATGGGAGCTAGCTCGACTTTCAGAACGACACCTGACGCTTGTGTTTCATCGGCGTGGAGCCGAGCAGGAAGGGATCAGAAGAGAGGAAATGGCAGGAACGGGGAAGACAAACGCTTGCGTCATTCTGACAGTGAGAGCTGTTTACATGGAAAGTTATCACCTTAGAAACCTTTTTTTTTTTTTGTTTACATGACAGTAAATCATCAGTAAGAAGACAGCAAATATTGGGATAGAGCCTTGACACAGTTTTTAAGTGGTGCACAAACAGAAAGGCTTTGTGTTGCATTCACTGCAAATATATGAAGAAAAATGTGTCTGAATATGTGTATAAAGGAAAAGCTGTGTGGCATCAACATGTTGACTCCACTGGGTGGGGGACAGGGAGAGAGAGAGACCTGATAGGAGACCTGGCAGTAGAGTTGATAGGAACATGCTCTCATTTAACCGTAATTGTTACCTGCAGACTATTCAACTGTTAAATGGGTCAATGAGCCCACTGGCACACTCATTCAGCGTCAGCCTGTTTAAAAAAACGATACATACAAAACAGTACACGCAATCCTGACACTGTCTCAGCCAAGCGCTCCAGTTTTTCAACTAAGACTTTGGACTTTATTGATCCAGAGCTGTTTTTGGTAGCTCTTAGTTAATAGTGCTGTCAAGTTGAACATTCTTCATAACTTTCTCAAACTTTAAGAAGCTTCAGCTCAATATGTGGTGGCCTGCACTTTCACTTTACTTGTCTTTCGTGTAAGAAGGCAGCTGCTTGACTGAAATATCTCTTGTCCTAGCTACTCAGCACTAAAAAAACACTGTTAACCACTAGTTGGTGAACACAGTGGTCTTATTTAACAACTAAGACAGATGATTTCCCACAGGAATTGGTTGAGACCAAAAAAGAGCTAAAACAAGGGAAAGGTTTGACTTGCATTTTATATAATGGCAAAACAAATCTTAAAATAAATGATCAAGTTTATCCATGTGTGCTGGATATGCTATTTTTTTCTTGCAGGTTTGCAGTATTAGCTGAGCAAAGACACTTCCAGAGACCTTAACAATAAACCAGATTTTATTCCGATCTTCGCAGTTGTTGAGAAAGATACTTTTTTAAGATTTGGGTTGTTTTAGAGTTGATATTCTTTGAGGTTATTGTTTTTATCAAGGCTGTCAAACCATCATTGTTAGAAACATCGTGATTAATCTCAGAAGTTCTGTTGTCAATTGCAATTACTCTCCCTTTTGCTGCATTTTGAAATTCCACCATTTTCATTTAAAAAATTTTTATTTCACTTTTGTACTGATTTAAACAAAAGCCGGGGTACACTGTGTGATTTTCAGATGATTCAGATTTTGAGTCGCACGACTCACATGGAAGTTGCACTACTTTCAGCATGTTCATGCGACGTTTGTCATGAAGTGTACAGGGGGATAGTACAGGTAAATTCTGACTTGTTTACTGAGCTGTGGAGTGACATGAGACATTAAAGAGCTTCAGTGTGCTTATTTAACATCTGCAGATGTTGCAGTGGCAAAGTGTGCTGAAAGGGACAATAAAGACTGCGATTTAAAAAGATCAATAAACTTATTCAGTGAGGACCACTTTGCCAAGAAACACGCTGTTTCTAGTAATAGATATATATCTTTATTAGCAGTTACTAAGTTGCATTTATTACCATTATTTGTGTTTGCTGGTGTGGTTGTTCAAGGATCCCCCTGCCTTTCCATTCTTTCCTGTCCTGTGCCTACATGGAAAGCCTTAGGCAGGGAGAGAAGCAGTAAAAAACCAAGAGCAGAAGAGGCATCAATGACTACAGAATGACAGTGATGAACATGGAAGCAGAATAAAGGAGGAGCTGGGGTGGAGGGGGGTTGTAAAGAAGCTTGCAGGGAGAGCAGCAAAGCGTAGCCAGCTAGAGCAGTTTAAATATTGCTGCATGTGTGAGATTAGCCAACAATATGCTTAGAGCGAATCAGCTTCCAGTCAGCTGATGAGGGCTTGTGTGTATGTCAGCACTCAATCCATGGCCTGCCTAAACTAATTCTCTATGCTTGATTTATGGACCTTATTTATTGCAATGGAATCATGATTACATAATGCATTTATGCTGATGGCTCTAGTTTTTAATCTATTGTTTGTAGGGAGATTAAAATCAAAAGATTTTATTAATCTGTCACATTATGTTTCCAGCAAACCATTGGCCACCAATGTGTGGTTTTATATGCCGCTATCACATCAGTCAAAACACCTCAAATAGATCATTTATCCCAACTGCTCTACTAATCATCAGTAATGACTACTGTAAATTGAAATAATCTTCCAGGCACCAGTTAGCTCAGGTGGTAAAACTTGTACTCATATACTGAGGCTACAGTCCTCGACACACTGGTTGCAGGTTTGAATCTTTATCCTGGCTCTGTGGGGTGCATGTTTCCCTTACTCTTTCTCATTATTTCCTGTCATAATCATCCTATCAAATAAGGAAAAAAGCTTCAAAAATAACATGAAAAATCCTACAAGTAAGTAATGTGACAGTTAACAGTATGGTGCCACAGATGAGGAAACAAGCATGGTGCTGCTGAGGTGAAGTTGCACTGATCTTTGACACTGTTGTAAACCTGATTACCAACTCGACCATCTTACTATTATGTGATAAAGGATGAGCCAAATCATTTCGATGTTTTTGATAAGTGATATAATAATTAACTTCTCAGGTATGTCTCTTTCCAGTAAATGTGCCCTCACATGCGATGATTAATTAAAAAGCAAATGCTTCTAAAAGATGTATAATTATACAGTAGATTAGGTTTCACCTTATTTGCACAGAAAGAAAAAAAGTCTCAGATTTTAACTCAGTGGTTAGTTAAATATGTTATCATAATTTAAGAGAAAAGTCTTGGTATTCTTAAAGTAAAATGTGAATATTCACTTCAGTGGTGCACTGATACACCAGTGTAGCTGACTGAGATCTACTGTTGCCCTTCGAAACCCAGCATAAAGCATTACGTGTCCTCCCTACTTCCTTATTGCCCATCCGCTCTTTAGAGCTCGCCTGTTTCACTTTGTTTCATTTGTTCATTCTTCTGAAACGCAAACATGTGGACTTCAGGTCAGTGTCTCTGCTGGCTGTTTACATTATGGAGCGATAAATGTCAAAAATGCTGGAAGGCTTTCTGTTTTTAATACTAATTTCTTTGTTTTTTCACCAACAGAACAAAGGAAAAAATACTCCAACTCTAATTTTATTATGCATGAGACATCACAGTATCATGTCGAGGTAAGATATGCACTTTTTTCTCCAAACGACTAAAGCAAAGTAAATCATTAAGGCCATTTTTTAAATGTAAAGCATTGCTGATCACAGTTTGAAAAAGCTTAATTGTATTTTATCAGCTGGCACAGGACGCTGAAAGTTAAATCGATTCATTTGATCAGCCCTTCTTATCTTTATTTAGGTTTTAGAAAACTTCTTTAGAATAAAAAGTCAGTTTTAGAAAACCTCACTTAGATGTTGCCAGTCATAATGTATGTACATTATTTAATCTTTTTTGTTTTATCTGATTGTAATTAACTTTTTCACATAATCATGTATTATAATACTTTTTCTTTCATGCGTGTTGAATATTCACCTGCCCTGTGGATTGGGAGATAAAAATGGCATCAGAGATATTGTAAAATGAAGTCAATATAAAACTGATTAAAAGGCAAAGTTCAGAAGAGTAAAAAAATAAGTTTATGAATTTAAAAGTGTGATGTTTCAGGTGTTCTAGTAAGCCAGATTTAAATCTCAGAACCAGTATGTGTAATTTACAGCATAAAAACAGCATAAAAGTAAATCACTCACGTACACATTATGGTATATTGTTTGCTCACCCTAAGATAAGGCTGGCACTGTGGTTAACCTGAGTTAATCTCACTTAAAGGGATCTCTGTCATCATAAAGAATAATAAAATCCGGCCTGTGATTGCAGGAGTAGGGAGCTGATGAATAACACTGGAGCCATCCTTCAGGTCACAGATGTGTTGAACCATGTCTAAATAGATGACGTTTTTTTTGTCATTGACCTGAATGCCTCCCAGTATCACATAGGTAGGGCAGGTAATCCTAGATAACAGCCATGCAGAGCAGAAGGAGTGCCTATAATGCGTTTTATTATTATTACGATTATTTATCGTCTATATCAGACGATACATTATAGTTAATCGCATGGTTAAATGAGCTTGAGCCAACGTGCATCTGTTCTTTTTTTTTTTTCCTGGTGATATCCCCGAGCTTACTGAGCTAATATAAACTTTATTGAAAGTAAAATATTCAGCTGTTCACTACTATCAATACTTTGCATGCTAGATATTTTAAAAAAGAAAAGAACACTTTGTCTTGTTATTTGATAAACAAATTTTAAAATTGAACTTTCAAGGGTTTTTAGCTACCAGGCATGATTTCTTATCTTAAAGTATTGTAAAGAAACGAACAAAACAACTATTGTTCTTAAAAGGGTTTTACAGATGTAGATGTAAATATGCTGCTAGCTTTTCAACTACCTACCTAACCCTACCTTAATGCTAGGCTAAGTTAGCATGGCTGCAGACTGTAGATCTTAGCCTTGTCTTGTCCCTCATTTAACAAGCTGCTGTCTCCTCCTCAGCATCTCTCCACGTTCATTATGGACAAGACAGAGTCCATCGTCACAGTGGATGATGCTGTCAAGAAACTGGTCCTTCTGGACTCAAAAGACAAAATCTGGACTCAGGAGATGCTGCTGCAGGTTACCGACAAGTCTGTCAGACTCCTGGACTGTGACACACAGGTAAGGCTTTACATCACTGATTATAATAAAAGGAATGTCACTGTTACTGCCGTAACCTGCAGTACAGTGAAATCTATTGCGTGCATGCAACATGTATGTTTGTGCGTCCAACTTTATTTTACTTGATAGGAGCATTTTAATTGTGCAGTAGTGTCTCACTGCTGCTGATTTCTGTTGTCCCTGGTTGTTGCTGTCAAGTGAAAATACAATTCAAAAGACTTACTGGTCAACATGTATAGATAAAATATCAACTACTGCTTTGGAGAGGTGCTGTCAAGGAATACTCTGGATAGATTTATGTCCTGTGGCCGAAATATAATTACTAAGGACTCCTTCCACAGTATCTTCATTTGTCTCTTTTATTTTTCCCTCTAATCGTTCCTCTGTTGTGCTCCTGCAGGAGGAGTTAGAGAACTTCCCTCTCCCAACCATCCACATGTGTCAAACGGTCCTGAATCAGACCCGTTACCCCTCTGTGCTGCTGCTTGTGTGTCAGGACAAAGAGCAGCACAAACCAGACATCCACTTTTTCCACTGTGACGAGGTGGAGGTGAGTCTCCGTTTGAACGTTACAGGCTTGGCTCTGCTGGTGTCCTTTCATGTCTGTGCATGATCGGTTTGCTTTGTGTTTTTTGTGGTTCATAAATCCAGGCTTCTGTTGTTGCAGTGCCAGGTCCGATTTCAGCGCTGCTGGTGGTGGCCTGCTCATGTTTGTGCAGAGAAATTTATTCAGGAGAAGATCTAACACTGAAAGGGTGTGACCCACTAACTCATCATAAAACAATAGCTTTATAAAGCTCAGAAAAAAAATCTTGGTTGAAAGAAATACCTTACAAAACATGAATCATAAAAGATCGGAGGGATCTGAACATAACGACCTTTGAATTATCACTGTACTCTGACTTCTTATTGAGAGTCTTCAGATGTAAGTAGAGTTAATTGTCATTACAACTGTAATGTCTCTGTCATTTATTATCTTTAAAGAAAATACTGATGGGTCTGGAAAAATAGCTTATTTTTAATCACACTTGTGGGTTGAATTTTCTCTTCCTTAGGTTAATTTAGGGCCTGTTTTCAGATATAGATGCAACAAGTGTAAATGGTTGACTTTACTTATGAGATCTCCATCAATTACAAGGATAGCTTGGGTCTCAGTTTTGAATGCACCAGAGCTTTGTGGCTTACATTAATGCCAGTGGAAAGTAAGAAATACTCAGCAGAGCACTGGTGACTTTTACGCACCATGTGTTGTAGCAATCATTGACCCGCTCTGTGATTTTACATGGTCTTCCACTTCAAGGCTGAGTTGCTGTTGTTTCTAAATGCTACCACTTTCTAACAATAAAATCACTTACTAACTTACTTTTTCTTTTTTCGTTCTTATCCCTTAAAATTAAAAATGTTATCAGGGACTGATTTTTTTCGGTCTAAACTAAAAGTTGTTTTTTGTGTTTTTCCACTTGAGAAGGATGTGTTTCATGTGTTCATGTGTGATTGCCATTTTAATTTCAAAGTTTAAACTCCTTAAGAAAAATACACGTCACATTTTTATTTTCTGCATGAAAGAGATCACTGTTAGTCAGCAGGTTGTTACTCTGGTGGTTGGCAAAGGCAAATAAAGCTTGGTTTTATGGTAAATGTTCAAAACATTTTGGCTATAATCTAAAGAAATTGCCTTTCTCACTGAATATCTATGTTTGATTAAGAGTACATTTTTTATAGAATCAAATATTGTTTTTTTCCTATCTGTTTCGAAACAAAGAGCCTGTCCCAATAAGGGTAACAGGACAGTTCTGGTACAGGACATACTAGGTGCTCTTTACAATTTAATAAAAAGTGTTTACTGGTATCAGTATTAAGACCACTTTGTCAAGAAACACAGTGATGCATCCTTCCACAAGCCTAGCAGCAATAAACCCAGGGCAGAGCAGGTGTCAATGACAACAGAGTGACATTGATTGAGTTGGATATAACATAGAGGAGGAGCTGGGGTAGAGGAGGGTTGCAAAAGCATCTTGCAGAGGGAGCTGTAAAGCATAGAGCAGTTTTAATACGGCAGCATAAGTGCAATTAGTCAATTGCTTGCTTGGAGCAAATCAGCTGGCCGTCAGCTTATTAGGACTTGCTCAAGATCAGCTGATCTCAAATATATGGCAGCGTTCGACTCTGTGGCCTGCATGACTAATGGTATACACTTCATTTTGGAATTATTGTCATACCAGATGACAGCACAAAACCAATGCGGTGCATGTCCTAGTATTTTCTACCTGTAGGATAGGTAAAAGTCTGAGTTGAAAATGTTTTAAGTTTATCAATGCTTACAGTTTGACTGTGTCAAATTAAGAGGATATGGTTTACATCATTAAACTGCAAACATCAGCATTTAATTCAAACTGGCAATAAGAGCAATAAGATGGTAAAGCGTGGACAGATATGTTTCCCTGTGACATGGCTACCAGTGAATTTGTGTGTATGAATGATGAACATCTGGAAAATTATCTTGAGTTATTCTTTTTTGTGTCTCCCATCATTGCTTTCAGGCTGAGATGGTTCATGCAGATATAGATAGTGCCATTGGAGATAACAAGCATGGGAAGAAAATGAGACTTCAGACGCTAAAGTGAGAGCATACACACACACACACACACACACACACACAAATGATTAGAAAAACATTTAGTATAGTTACAGTCATGTAGAGGTCAAAGAAAGTGACCCTGACTTGTAAGTAGAAGCTTTTCAACCACCGTTGAAAGATAAAGATTGAAAATTTAGTAATTTCACCATCTGATAAATTAAAGGGTTTGAAAAACGTCATGTTCTCTGTCATATGGAGTCTTTTTGCAGGGAACATGAGGGTATAGCTAGGTAATTTTCTTTTTTGTATTGAACTATGTCACTACTACTCTGAAACAGTAGTTGAGGACCCACCACCACCTCCTTATGAGAAACCACAACCCAAATTCCTCTAAATGTTGAACCACTTAAATGTATTTATGGAAAATGTTACTATTTGGACCATAAATGGAACAAAATAGCACATTATTATAGAAAAACAATTATGCATACATTTATTTTACTCCTTTTTTTAACCAAGAAATCATGAAAATATGGTAATTTCTCAAGGAATTTTCTAATTATCTTGGGAAAACTAACTGTGTTATCCAGGACAGGAAGATAAATAAGTTGAAATCTAGAGAAAAATAATGTAATTTTATTGTCATCACAAGAAAACACAAGAAAAAAATGCACTGTAAGCTCACTTAGGGCTTTTATACATCATTAACTTTTTACTGCATATTTTTTTCCTGGCACACATTTGCATCCCAATTAAAACAACTTTTCAACCCATAAACTAAAACATGGGAAAAAAAATTAAAGGCAGGGAGTTAATTTGAAAAATGTAAATATGTCTGGCAGTACTGATATTTTCCTATTTTCATAGTCAGTAATGCTTAGCAAATTCACTGTATATCATCACAAACAATGAAAAGGCCACACTCACTTTCAGTGCATTTCTTCTTTTCTCCAGGGTGAACCAGGAGAAAATGAAGCGACACAGAGAAACCATTCTCCCCCAATCGGTCCCTAAGGGCCCCCCACCTGCTGCAAAGGGAAGAGTTGCAGCCACAAACACACATGGTGAGAATGACTATACATGCATACAAATAAAGACCCTGTTTCACAAGCTGCCCATATTTTATTTCAGTAGTTTCATTGATATCAGTGAATTTTTATTATCATATGTCCTTTCAATGGTGGGATGTAGACAGACGAGCTTCACACAATGACTCAGAGTCACACGAAAAGCTGGCTCAGCGCATTGAGAAGGATGTGGTGAGTGTTTGGCACCTGTCAATAAACCACAGAGCTACTCTAAATCTCATAATACCATATTCTTCATGTTAACCCAAGGATGTGTCTCCCTTAGCAAATCCTCAACTGTGCCCTCGATGACATTGAGCTCTTTGTGGCACGGCTGCAAAAGGCATCAGAGGCGTTTTCTCAGCTCAACCATCGCAACAAGAGTAAGAAGAATAAGAAGAAAGGACCAGCAGGTCTGTCCCCCTTTCTTCTTCTTCTGTGGTGGCATGAGTGCAGTGACAATATACTTATATTGCTCACGATGCAATGTTTGTGTCTTTTTGTGTCCTGTGGTCCGGGACTCTGATCCAGAGATGCTTGTGTGGTACAGTAGTAGAGGCCAGTTTTGGTACTATTAAGAAATTTAATGCTCATCACTCACTTATCATTTCTCAGGTAATAACATGACTGCTTAGCCGTGCCCCGAAGTGCTATTTGTGCATAATGGTATAATTTTACACCTGCAGAATTGGTAGTTTAATTTGTCATCATCCATTTGCTTCTTTTATTGTGCTTTCATTTTGTTTTTATGTGAGTAGTAGGGGTGTAAAGGTACACAAAAATCTCCTCATTTTTGAAGTCTCAGTTTGGTTTATTTTCAGAGCACTGTAGGAAACCAATCCAAATTCTCATGTGGTTCCATATCAAATGTATTAAAAGCTGAATGTTGGTCAGCAATGCACCTAATCCTTGCTGAGTAATGTCAGAAATCAGTGCTGTTGGTCACCCTTTAGGCCCAAACTCCTTGTTAGTAATTTTTTGTTGACCTGACATGCCAAACAGACTGATTCACATATCCATGGCATGGTATATATTTCACATTTATCTGGGTAACCTTCTGTAGACAGTCTTTGGGAAGGGCAGAACCTTTAAATAATTATGGAACATGATTGGATGAACGTTCTGTCTGTCACATTCATTACAGGCCAATTAAAGCAACATAACATGTGATGTAGTAGGCATGCACAGCACCGGAGAAAATACTTCAGAATACAAGCTTAACAGGCTTATCATTCTTCACTATCACTGGAGCCAGTCGGTAAATCAATCTCTTGCTGGTGCCAGTCAGGAGATATGCAAAAACATCTTTTCCACTAAGGAAAGCTTTCAGTGTTGTTCTTTGCTCTTTTTTAATAAAGAAATGGTTAACAGGTCTGACATAACTGCTGCTAAAGCTATATGCAAGCTAATCTACTCACTTGTTGCCATTGTTTACCAGCTTGCAGTAAAACTAGATCCTGTTTAGTTTTAGCTACTACCTCATTTTCGTCAAATGAAACTGATTGGTCAGACAATGGTCAAAACAGGCTTTTCAGCTTGAAGCTTTGAGATTGATCTGCCTTTTGACAGACATGAAATTTGGCCAGTCCATCAGACAAAGTCAGATCAGAAATAGTGCTCCACATGTATTTGGTTTCTTTGACATCTGCACCATACCGCAAGTCTTGTACCGAGGGGTTCAGTACAAAAATGTGTACCTTTACATCTTTAGAGACTAGGGCAAACTTTTGTAACACCAAAAAGAATTAAAAACATTGTACTAGAATGTGCATTATTAGATGATTCCCCTTACCATTTCTCCGTGAAGATCTGACATACTGCTTAGTGATGGTGGAATAGTGTGATGCTGTGTTTTTATTTCTATGCACATGTAACAGTGTACATGTGACTGATTATTTCTGCCTGGTTGGGGCAAACACACATTCTTCTTTTTACCAAACATCTTTTGAAAATAACAAAAATAAAGTGATACAGATGTGTTTTGCCCCTGAATGCAGAGAAAGATGTGCTGAAAATGATCAAATCTCTGTCCAGAGAAACAGTTTCTCAACTATGAGGTGTGAAATCAAATGTCTTGTCTGTTGTTGAATCACTAATACTGGCCTATCTTGTGCGTTATTTATTTTGATAATAACCCTTTAAGGATTATGCTTAAATTAAGACTGAAACTCTTATTTCTAGGTTTGTGAGAATTTTCTAACCTTTAAGATCACAAGTTGAGAAACCCTGACACAGCACATTCTGTCTCAGGTTTTTACTCTCTGGCTGAGCTGAACTTTTCACCTCCAAAGCTGTTCATTTACCTACCATCATCATGTTTCACTGAGGACACTAGTTGTGAACTCAAGTGTAGGTCAAAATAAAATCTGGCTTTATGACTCTGAATCCAGGCCAGAGAGTGAAGCCAGTTTCTTGTGCTTTTGCTGCTTCTGTAACTCTGTAGCGTCCGTGTGGTCATTGTTGCTCTGTTTGTTTACAGAGGGCATGCTGACCCTGCGAGCCAAGCCCCCCTCTGAAGCAGAGTTCATTGATAGCCTGCAGAAATTGAAGCTGGCCCTCAACCTCTTGGTGAGATATCACAGCTCCTAACCTTCCTTGTTTATCAGCATCCGTCGCTTTATCGCCTTTCTCACTGTCTGTCTGCCTGTCACTGCACCCCCTACAGGCCAAACTAAAGAAACACATACAGAACCCAAGTGCGTCCGAGCTGGTTCATTTCCTCTTTGGACCTCTGGAGTTGGTAAGAGCAGTGTGATGCCATCACACTGATCTGTTTTTGTTTTTTACTGTTAATCTGTGTCACACATTCATCTTCACCCTGTCCTTATATAACCTTAATGAGTTTATGAGCACATCTGACTGAAAGATATTGATTGTCTTTAAATGAACAGAATAAAATCTCTTTAGTGATTGCACTTTGGCATTCAGACATTCCTCTAGTTGTTTTTATTATTTCGGGCACCACACCCTCACTGTCGTTCTGCTAAACTCTCACCGGACTGGAGCGACGTGGCTTTCAGCTCCCACTCAGGTGCAGCCACACTTACGTAATGTTGGTTTTCTCAAGCCACAATGTTCAGCCACTCCTTCGATACTGCTGCATAGAAAACACAGAGTTGCTGTGATTAGGCCTCACACTGATATGCTGCTTTAACCTCTGGACACGATGGATTTGCTTGATAAGGTCATGATAAAACCAGAGCAGTAATATTCAAAGCAGGGCCTCCAGGCTACAAGCTGTGCTTAACAATGTACAAACAGTAGCTTCAGATGTGTGGGCTTTTGTTTGTGTTACAATTTGAAGAAATTATAATGTCAGTAGGGATGTGATGAGTCAAGATTTTTAAACTTTGCTGCTGCTCTTTAAAAAATCAAATAGAATGGACATTATAGCACAAAAATTCAAGTCTGAGACATCAATTTTTGGGTAAGAAATGCTTTCTCTCTCTCTCTTTTCCTTGCTGCAGCCTTTGATTCAAAATATGATGGTGGATCTGTAGCTTCTGCAGTTTTTTAAAGAAGATTATTACTGCAGGGTTTTTGCCTTTATGTGATAGGACAGAGGATAGAGTAGAAAATCAGCGAGAGATTGAATAGGAAATGACATGCAGAGAGAAGCCACAGGTTTGACTTGATCCTGGACTGCCTGCTTGAAGGATTATTCATACTGTAGCTTTCATGTGACATCACAAACTCATAGAACCACCTCCTCTGTTTTACACTTTGTAGAGGTTGATCATCTTCAAAGAGGAATTTAAGACAGATGAATTAATTTCTTTTTATGCCCATTTCTTGAATTCAAATCAAAAATTATTTACATATTTAGTCATTTTTCTGTGCTGCTCTCTGACAGTATCTCTGAGAGAGAGCAGGTATATAGAATGACAAATAAAGTCATTAATCTAGAGCAAGAAATTAGTAACTTCCCTGATAATTATAAACAGTGTTTTTAAGATGTCCACATAAGAACTTGTGAATAAAAACTCAGTAAATGTTGATGATTAGATTTGAACTGAATGTTTCCACAGGTGCTGCAGAGCTGTGGAAGTCCTGAGCTGGCGCGTTCTGTAATCTCCCCTCACCTTTCTAAAGATGCTGTGGACTTCCTGCGGGGACACCTTTCTCCAAAAGAGATGACCATCTTTGAGCTGCTCGGGGACGGATGGACCAAACCAAGGTACAGGAGTAGCTGCATGTCTATTTATTCATTCTTTCACACACTAATGGAAGTGAGCCAGCCTCAGAATTCTGCTCTGACCATCCTTTCCCTCCTTGTCCTCGTCCTATAGGGCAGAGTGGCCGAGGGATCAGTGTGCTCCTCCTTATTACCCAAAGTTTCGTAACGGCTGGGAGCCAGCACCAGAACTCTTTAAGACGGCACCATGGGAAACAGAGGGGCCCATGGGTCCATTAAACTCTCCCACCAGCCCAGATTACAGAAGACTGTCAAGTGAAGACGTAAGAGTTGTATTTGTTTGTCTGTATCAACTATTAGAGGTCCTGACAACTCAAAAAGTGACTAAATGATCTTTTTTTTTTTTCCAGTATTATGGAACTCATTCTTCAAGTTCATCGAATGGGTAAGCACTGGACTTGTTCTTGTACTTTTCTGTGGCTTTAACACATAAACATATGATTCAGTGATGTCATTTGTCCATATAGGTCTTACAATGGAATGCCCCACAGCCGCAAATATGCCAAAATTCGCTACCACTTTGTAGCACGGAATGCCAACGAGCTGTCAGTGCTGCAGGATGAAGTCCTAGAGGTAAAACACAAAAATCTTGTTATCTTCTTCAACTAAAATTCAGATGTGCATTGTAGCAGCTTTGCTGAGTATATCTGCAGTGCTGCACTAAACTGCAGGTTTCAGTGCTGTGGATTGAAAAGTGAAATGTGTCGTGCAGGTGATAGAGGATGACAAACAGTGGTGGAAACTAAGAAATCGCAGTGGACAGGCTGGCTATGTCCCATTTAACATCCTGGACGTGGTGAAGATAGATGAAGCAGAGGGCTTCTTCAACCAGGTAACATTAGATACATTTCTTAGACTATCTGTAACAAGTTTCATGCAGTCAGTGATACATGAGAACTTAAGAAGTTCAGGCATATTGCTATAAAGTGTCTCAGTGAATTCTGGGAAATGTAGGCAATTTCCATCAGAGTATAAGGTTTTTGGACAGTTATTGCAGGGTCACTGCTAACTTGTGGATAAATTTGCTCTGTAACCAGTTGAAATTTCTTCCGGAGCAAAGTACAAATCATAATTTAACCCCGGCAGATATGCAACAAAGTGTGAGTGTCCTTATAGACATGTTACCAGTGTTAAATAAGTTGATCAGATAAATCAAAGTTGATGAATAACAAAAATATGTAAAAACAAAATCATTTCATTGAATCAAAAACCTTATAAAATAATAACACAAGAATGCATTAAAACATGTCAAAACAAATAGAACCATCCAAAGGTTTTTTTCCTTTTCATCAGTGCGTCTTTGTGTACAGAATCTCTGAACTTGTTATTGTGCAGAGATTCATTCTCACCCTCAGTGAAAGCCGACATTCCTGCAGACACGCACTGCACACATTCACGCTGCATGCAGGTTCACCAACGCCCTGCAGCAGCTCCTGCATCGAGCTGCTCTTCCTGGTGTCAAATACTTTCACACACATATTTTGTTTTTGGCTCCTGGGCAAAAATGTATCAACTAGAGTGAAAGACAAACCTGTTTTTGTAATAACACTGGCTGCGGTCGGGTTTCCCATGAGCTCTTTCCGTGTTTGTGTGCAGCAGGGCTACAGGACGTCACCTCCTGGAACCCTGAGCCTTGGAGACAGCTTCAACAAGGGAAGAGGCAAAGATAAAAGTGAGCAAACACAAACGAGTAAACAAAACCAGAATCAATTTACAGATGTATATTGAAGACGCTCTTACATGTTGTTGCTTTCCTACTGGTATCTGTCATCATCCTGTATTTGTGTCACAGTTATGGATGAAGTCAACAATGAGTTATTGATGAAGATCACTGCTAGTAAACAGCCACCCCCCAGGAAGATCCGTGTGGAACGACCATCCGGGAGCCAGGTACCGCTAACCTTTGAGTCGACCCCAGAGCAGGTGACCACATGGCTCAACACGAAGGGATTCTCAAAACCGTGAGTCACCCATAATGTCCATCAAACCAATCCAGAAAATCAAGATTGCACCAAAGTTTGCACCGGGGTCATAGATGACCTTGTGGTCAGGTCATAATCCATAGATAGAGGCTGTACTGTAGTCTTCAAAGCAGGCGGCCAAAGTTTAAGTCAGGCATGTCATTTCCCTCTCTCTCTCTCCATTTTCACACTTTATCCACTGTAATATCTAAATAAGACAAAAAAACAGTTTGTAATAAATTATTAGGATTTATTAAAAGCTTAAAGCAAGCTTATGATTTTTAGTTCTTTACTTTTTTGTGTAAAGACATTTATGGGTTGTCTGTGGTGATGCTGTGACCTGTTTCTCAGCGTAGCAGTGATATTTTTGATCATTTGCCCCTTTTTAGCCACTTGTTGCCTATTTTTACCATGTTTTGGTCACTTATTGCTCATTTTTGCCACTTTCTAACCCATTTTTGCTGCTTTTGTCCATTTTTTCCATATTTTTTTTCCACTTTTTCACCACTTTTTACCCATTTTATGCATTTTTTTGTGGAGATTGTGGAGATATGGGATTGCCACTGGTTGCAGAATCTCATCTCGATATCTCCCTGCATTGAGATTCCCTCCAATGGTGACAATCAGGCACCTGATTGTCAGCACCTGCTGGTACCAGGAGCTTAAAACAAAAGTCAAGAGCAACAGTAAAATACGCTGTTTGGTATTGGTGGAAAAGATTTGACAAATTTTTCATGGGCACAAACCACATACTCAGCTCTGCTGCTCATCCCATAAATGCATGTTCCTTACAAATTTGGCACCTTTTAAAAGAAGAATAAATAGCCTTTCCAACAGTATAAGATTTATTGCCAAGAAGCAACAAAAATTTCCTTTACTACAGGTACTCACTCACTCATACCTTCTAATCTCAAGGGGAGAAGTTTCAAATTCAGAGTGACCATCAGGAATGATCCCATTCTCATGCATTCATACACTGACATGCCACTAACATGAGAGCAATTTGAAGTCTTGCCAACGTACAATTACCATGTGATCTCAAGAGCTCAGGATCAATTCCCAGAGCTTCCAGTTTAGAGAAGACCAACTCTACCTTCTGAGTCACAGTGGCGCCTTGTGTTGACACGTCAAATTGAGTTGATTTGTAAAGCGAGTTTCACAGAAACAGTCTGTAGAGCACACAGTAATCTCCATGATGCAAGCATTTAACTTAATGCACCCAGACTTGCCAGCTAAGTGTTTTACTGACCAAATATACTCATTTTGTACTCAATCCAACACGTGTTGCTGAATTATGATCAGTGCTGATTCAGAGAAGAGTTGTAAAAATGTATGTAGATCAACAACAATGCTGTGCACATTTCTTGTTTAAAGATTTTTAGCTGTTTAAGTTGCTTTAAGAAAGCAGGTGTGAGAAAGCTTTGAAATGCCATTTTTAAACCATCTTTTCCTTATAATGTTGATCATCTTAATGGCTCAATTCTGTTAAAATAGAGCAGTCACAACTAAAATCCTTTGTTCATGTTTCTAGTGGATGTTATGTGAAATTTGTTGAAAAGATTGATCGATTTGTAACATTTAGTTAATAGAAGGTCTTTCTTGGACTTTCTTGGCTGCAGTACTGTTGAATGTCTGGGGATCCTGACTGGAGCTCAGCTGTTTTCTCTCAACAAAGAAGAGCTGAAGGCGGTGTGTGGAGAGGAAGGAAGTCGGGTGTACTCTCAAGTCACGGTGCAGAAAACAGAGCTTGAGGTCAGTCACTCACTTTAACTCCTGGTTTTTAGCTTTTCATTAAGACAAATGTATTTAAGTCAACATAAGGAAAAGACAAAACCCATAAATAAAATCTAAATAGTCATAAAAAGATATTAGCAATGAGCACGTTTGATCTATCAGCCCCTATTTGGGCATGTGAGGACATGTGAGGTGAGTATATTAAAGCTGCTGTCAGCTGTCACAATATTACAGGTGCAGTTTGAAATATGGGTGTGTGCTTTTTAATTACACTTGAGAACTGTATAATTAATGATGAGCTGTTAAAAGAAAACTGCTTATCTAACAAACAACTCCCCACAGAGATAATATCACTTTAACTGGCAGTTATGCAGAATAAGTGAAAAGACAAATAAAAACACCAAAAGTGTCCCATCACAACAAACAGTCGATAAGTCCTAAACTAAATGTGAAGTTTGGGGAATGTAGGAAGCTTGTGGCTTACTTGTGAAGGAGACTAGTTAATTAGGCTCTATTAAAGTCTTTAATCATCTCTTACTCATTATGTAATTAATTGGTATTAAAAATTACTGGAATATAATTAAATGCATTATAATAGGGCACTGTTGAGCAGTAATACAGCCTTTGAAAAGGTCAGAGAAGGTCAAAGTGGTTTGAGAAATGTTTAGTCTGTTACTCATACTGCACATAATTAAAGGTACATTATGTAGAATTTTGTACTTAAGTGTCTACATTAATTTAAAAAATGACTCCCACTATCCTATCTATGTTTTTAGTTGAGTTCTTACATTACCTCAAATAATTAGTAATTTGGAAGTTGTATTGATGGACCATTAGTCCATCAATGCAGTTGGCATGACAAGGCAGTTGTGACAGGCAGAAAATGTTTATCATCGCTATGGGAATGCTGGATGTAACATCAAGACTGCTACATAAGGAAGTATGCAGTGCTGCTGTTCTGTTTCTGTATCTCAGTCTCTGCCATTGGCTGCATGTTCTTTTGCCATGCACCTCTGTTGCATAACCTTTCCACCAACCTCTACAGATTAGGATAAAATTATTAGCAAAGATGGAAAAAAATGGGCCCATTTCAACAATAAACTTCTTAAGGTGCACAACAAAAAAAGACTTACAAAACTGAGGAGTCAGCACTCAAAAAATTTCCTTTATAAGTAGTTTTATTTCCAAGTGGTCATTGCCTTGCCTGTTCAGAGCACTAGCAATTATTGTCTTTGAGACTATGATTGAGAAACTATGATCCCTGACTGGGCTGAGTCATTCACTGTTCTCTTGGCAGTTGTTCTAGGGTTTTTAGACGCATCTCTCTTATTTTCTTTCCAGAGTCGTTGAAATCTTCCTCTGTCAGACTTGTTCAGTGCTGTGTGGCTCACTTAGAATTTCTTTATGATACTTCTCACTCCAGTTCTTGACTCTTGGAAATACTGAGATATGTGTGTATCCGCCTCAGGTTTTGCAACAATTCTTTTTCTCAACTCCAATCTGATTTCTTTCGTTTTTACCACAATGCTTTCTCAGTAGCAGCTCAAACCTTTACTGAAGTTTTTTTACGTGTAAATTGGAAGATAACCCTCAGTTTTAACTTAATTTTACAAGCTTTGATCATGAAAAAGTTAAAATAACATCATTGCTCTACAGTGGTTTATGCTATGGTTCAACAAAAAGATCAGTTCTAAAGGGGCTAATAATTTTACCCCTGGTAATTTTTGTTTTATGCGAAATTATTTTCTTTCTGTGTGCAAAGCAAAATAATGTAAGCATCTAAAATAAAACTAGGAATTTTTAAAAGCTGTTAAAAAATATTTTCTCTATTTAACAGGGAATTGGGAAATACTTAATAAAAAATTAAATTTTTAAAGGGGACTAATAATTTAGTCCTTATCTGTACATACAAAAGCAAAGACTATTATGAAACTGGCTGCTTTTATTATATATACTTGAATTTCTTATGTCAAGGATTAACAAGGTTATAGATTGTCTTTATGCCCCCCTTTAGCAGTTGGGGCACAGAAAGATATCCCTTTTTTCCCCCTTATGGGCGGCCCTATTTGTTTATCAGGCTATTAAACAAACTCAATGTGCATTTTGAGATTTTGTAGTCATTATGCAGTGTAAGCTGTCTTTATTCCTTGAATACTTGCATATTAATTGATTTGACTGTTTTCAAGCTACTTGATTGTCTCTGCTAACAGTTTAGATTTGCTAATTTTTTTGTTGAATTATCTATTTTTATCCAGCCAAATAACCCTTTGTTTTGATTTGCGTGAAAAGGAAAAAGCATTGCTTCTCTATTTGTATTTTTTAGATTTTTTTTCTGCATTTGAAAAAAGAGTGCATCTTCTATTGAGCTTTAAATCATTTTTATTTTTGAAAAGTGGATCCTCAAACAATTAAAAAATGTATACATTAAGAAAAATCATGAGAACAAATCGTGCTGCGTTTCCTCTTCAGAAGTCCAGTGGAGGCTCGGAGCTGCAGGAGATCATGAAGAGGAGGCAGGAGAGGATCGACTCTGGCGGCACAGAGTGATCGAGTGAGACAAATCTTTATTCCTCCCCTCATCTGGACCTGCAGCAGCTTCTTCAATCAACTTGTTGTTAATTATGACCTTCAGTAGGACATGCTGAAATGTTGTAAACGTTTTTACTGGTATATTTATTTTGTATCAACCAAAGTGTATGTATTCAGTGTTTTATGATGTAATTACAGTTGCTTTTGTTGTCTTTTCCCCCCTGAAAATCTGTGGTATGAAAGGGACTTATGATAAATGTACAGTTTTTGTGCGTGCATGTGTATGAGAGTGTGTTTCAATATTGCAGCTTTTTACCAAATTACTTGTAATTCTTTGCTTTTCTGAATCTGTGCCAGAAATTGTGACACATTTTCTGATATATAGCCAATAATTTTCATACTAAAGTGTACAGGCAGGATACATAAAAAACAAGCTCTGTGTTAAGTCCTCTGGCTGATACCAGACCTCGTTTATGTTTATAATCAGGATTGAGGTGTTTGCAACAGAGGCAGTGTCTTTAATCCTGCATGATGAAAATGACAGTAATAGTCAGATACTGTCAGTAATGTGTCTGTAATATTTTACAGTGTAAACTGTACAGACATGCAGGAAAAATAAAAAAGTAAATGGGTGTATGTTGTACTGATAAAAAGAATTATTACAAAAAATGTGTGGGGTGGTTGTAAATATCATGGGAAACACTTTAAAAAGAATATAATTACAAATAAACTTGGTAAATATTTGATATCACATGGTATTTGTTGTGTGTGTCTGTGGGTTGGTTATACTACAGGTGGCAAAACAAAACAATCCGTACTTTTTATTGTACCTTAAAATATCAGAACAGAATTGAAAGTACAAGTTTTATGGAAGAAAAATAAATACAAAGTATTTTGTCATGTTGTATCAGAAAAAGACATCCCATAATAAATAAAGGGCAAAACATCACATTAAAGAACATACTTTTCATAACTGCATAACATAGTAACTGCTGCTCTGATAACTGTACGGCATCATAGTAATTCTGTGAGTGCTAAAAGCACAGCACAGAATCTGGCAAAGCGAAATGACAAAAACTGACTTAAAGAACACTGATAATGATCATACAACCAAACATGAACAGAGAAAACATCCTTCCTTGAAACTGTAGAAAAAAATAGGTCATTTATGGAGATATGCATCAAGCCAGAGGTCTCCTGAGTTTTTCAGTGACCTGAAAACCCAAAAAAAAAAGAACAAAAGCAGTTTATCATCTGTTTTCTCATTCTGTCTCGCACCATAATCCTTTGTTCAAGTCATCTGTACACTCCTGCAGCTTTATTACACAGCTCTTGTTTTTTACTTTGAGCAACCTCAATATGTCTCTAAAATAAAAGAACTCACCTGATAACATCAGCGAGGCCCTGCCTCATTGTTTTCACCTGGTAAGGGATCCCGTGTTTCTTGCACAGAGCATGGACCAGAGGAGCCACCCGGTGGTAGTTGTGGCGCGGCATTGTGGGAAACAAACTTCACAGAAAACAGCAAAACAAAAGCATATTATGTGTTATTTAATTTGATCTACATATATAAAAAAATGCCTGTAATAATTCTTGTAAAAGAACTGTGAAGAGCTTAAGCAGAAAATGTGACATGTCTCTTCATTCTAATGTGCGTTAATTATTTTTTAATTATTACAGCATTCTTTGCACATGTATATAAGGCAGATGTGAGCTTCAAAGACAAAAACTACAGGTAAAAGGGACATTTTAATGGACCCCCATATACTTTTTAGTTGTATTAATTTTCAGTACATTAAAACCCCAAAAGGGACTTTCAGTGTGTGATTAAAAGACTGAAATTAAAGTGATGCTTTCAGCATAAAGATATATTTTTTCTCTATTATTATTATTATGAACTAAAGTAACCACCCTGGGGTACATGTCAGATGAGGGGTGATTAACTGTATGCTGCTTGAACAGCCTTTTTTGAAAACTTCCCATTGCAAAATTGTTGTTGTGTGATAAAGTGAAACGTGAAAAGACAAGAGGATGACATTTTTGTGCTGAACTACAGTAACAATTCATTTTGATGGGCCCTAATTACCTTCTAATTTTTTTTTTTTTTTTTAAGATTTATTTTTGGCCTTTTTGCCTTTATTTGATAGGACAGTGGATAGAGTCGGAAACAGGGAAGAGAGCGGGAAGAGACATGCAGGAAATAGTGCCACAGGCCGGATTCGAACCCAGGTCGCCTGCGCACATGGCGCGCGCCCCAACCACTCAACTACTGGCGCGCCAATTAACTTCTAATTTAAAGTAATGAGTTTATACTAAGTGTTTAGTAATTCCCCGGGAATAAGGTGGTGATTACCCTGTAATAAGTTGACATTTTACAGAGTAAAAACTTAGAAATATGGTTATATGAAGGAAGTATTTAAATATAGTTATAATGTATTAATTATTAAGTTATTCATTGTAATATTGTGGCAATACTCTAGTAATTAGGAGGTATTTTACTGAAACCCTAACCCCTGATCCTAAAATTTACCTTAACAATTTTCAGAAGGGACTCACTTTAATTTACTAGACTAAAATAAAGACAATTTCCTGGGAATTATCTATCTACTTGTTTGGAAAATTATCAAAGAAATGGCTTGGTAAAATAGTTATTTACCAGAGAACTGCCACAATATTATGAGGGTTGGGGTTAGGGTTAGGGTTAGCGGGTTAGGGTTTGGGCAAAGTACTACCTAATTACCAGGGAATTGCCACAAAAAAATATGAGGAATTACTTGATAATAAATGCATTATTACTAGTTAAATAATTCTTTTATCTCACTGAGTTAATACTGAGTAAAAGTCCAACCTCTTACTGAGATAATTACCACTAAATAATATAAAATTACTAGGTTATTATGGCCTACTTAAATAAATCAATTCCTAAAGGATAATTTAAATATATATACAGAACAAAGTACGCACAGACTGCTAAATACAGGCATCACCAGAACCAATGCAAACTGAAATTTCCTCACTGGAGCTTTACGGCAAGATTAAAATGCCACAACAGGAAAGATGCATCTTTTTTTATGAACAGGCAAAGCATTTTCTCCTGAACCCTACACTCAACCATCATCTTACTGGTGTTCAATCTGGAAGTTGAGGTGTCCACTAAACCAGTCGTTGAAGAGGGATTTCTCGATATTGCAGGTGGCCTGTAACTGCAAGCAGAGGATGAGTCCAAAAACAGAAAAGATGAACACATCAGCAGTATCACCTTCAGGTGGTTTTCACAGCAGTCAGGCTGTATTTATCTCGAGAGGGTACCTGCATGGTCAGCCAGTCTCGGTGCTTCTCGTGGTCAATGTCCATCGGCAGGTGATTCATCTGGGTCACCCACACGAACCAGTGACTCTCCAAAAACCTGTCATCCACAGCAACACACCAGTTATTGAATCATGTTACAAAATAAGATCCAGCTGCTGAATAATCATAAAGCATCATTTTTAATCTTTATTAAAGGTTGCAGGCAAATTATAAAGAATTAGAATTAGAACAGAACCTCTTAACATAAAAAAACAACATAACAGTTAAAAAAAAACAGCAAAAAATAACTTACAATAGTTTTCAAGCAAAACGTGTTAAAAGTTTAAAGTTTTTCCAATAAACAAAACAGAATCTAAACTTGGTCTTTGAAAAGCTTTTTTATGGCAAAGAACATTTGGCAAGTTATAATTATTATTATAGTTATTATGGTAATTGTGAGGGATGTTTTTCCAGTTGTAAAGTTTTCATGTTCGGTTTTGAGCTGCTAAGTTGTGATGGACTACATTTATCCTCTGCCATCATTTGCGCATTCTGTTGACCAAGCCCTCTGAAATCTACAACTCCATTCCCCCACCCCTGACCCCTGTAGCATGGGGGGGTAAAGGGTACTGATTACCCGGGCCCTTGAGAAGCCTGCAACAAAAAGAGTGTTTTTATTTATTTATTTCTTAGTAATTAGTGTCATTATCGAATAAAAAGCGAATGAATGAATCGGTCCACAGACTGAAATTTGTGTCAAACAGAGTAAAATAAAATACTTGGGGGGCTCTGCTCCTCCCTTAAAAATGGCCAAATGGTATAGTCCAGTGCTGTGAAATAGTGGAAGTAAATTCAGTTTAACCATGGTAAAAATATTGCTCATAAATGGCAAAATTATGGTTCAAAAATACATTAAAATGCATACATATTTATAAAAATTACACAACATTTGTTGCTTATCTAGTTGGTTGAGCGTGGGCCCTGTGTGATATTCTTTCTGGGGGACTAAAATCTCTAGCTACGCCCCTGCCTTCAACGATGCTGCCCTCAGATGAATTTCTAAATTGAGCAGAGATGCATAACTTTTTTTTTTCAAGAACAGTTTTGACTTAATACTACCTTATCTCATTACCTGACAAAGCTGATGAGCGCCACAGAGCCGAAGAGCCCATACAGAGGAGTATAACAGCACAGGTAGCGAAGGTAAAAAGACATTGACCAAGCCAGATCCTTCACAAAGACAAGGGTTAATATCATTTATTTTTCAGTCGTTCTGTTTAATAAAAAAGCTTTCTCATATTTCCATTTAATATACATTGTCTTTTCTTTATTAAAATGCCTGCTCTTCATTTCTTTATTTATCTAAAAAAAATTGTGACTGAAAGATCTTTAAATCAAACAGAAAATCAAATAACAGCTTCTTACCCCCCAGTCATGGCGAGTAATCATTGTACGAATGACCTGAATGTGGAAGTAAACTGGAATGAGGAGTGGTGGGCCAACTGAAAGAAGACAACAAAATTATAATTCCTGCACTGTTTCCTCGGATTCTCCTTGAAATTAATGGATGAAACATACTGAGGAGGAAGTACTGGTGTTGGTGATGATAGGGCATGTATTTGATCTTCTTTACGCCGTACTGGAGCAGAAAGAAACATGATATTAGTATAGAGAGTGATTGAACTATCTGTTAAATTTTCTGTGTGTACTTGCCTCCACCGGCTGAGTCGCTCCGACTACAAACACATGCAGCATGTTCACATCAGGGTCCTTACTGAAGATATTTGGTTTGGCATGATGCTGGAAATGCCGATGGTTCCACCAGTTTGCAGATGCTCCCTAAGAAAAGAGTCTTTTAAGCCTGAAAGCACTTTCAGAAGATAAACATATACAAACAAAATAATGCAAATGACCTTCACATGTCCGATGAGAAACTTTTGCAACAAGTGGTTCCAGCTTGACTTCTTGAAAACGGACAGGTGGCCGAAGTCATGCTGCAGCCATCCAGCCTGCGACTAAAAGCAAGAGACTGCAACTTCTTTACCACGTAGATTGATTCATAGTTTTATTAGAGACGATCATTACCTGAGCAATCGCCTGCAAGACAGAGCACAGGAGTGTCAGTGTCCAGCCAGTACCCCAGAGCCAGATGATGAGCCAGGCAAGGACCTCAAGCAGCAGGATGTGACCAAGGTGGAGACAGAAGAACAGAGGCTGGGCTCGAAACAGGTCATCACTCTCTGCCTGTACGCGTAAACTGCAGAAATCCTGTATGATTGCTGCCTGAGAGCAGAGAAGGAGGCATTAGCCAGCTTTAGATATTCACGAAAAATATGTGTACTCTCAGTATTTGTTATTTAAC
Organism: Cheilinus undulatus; assembly: GCF_018320785.1. Lineage (NCBI taxonomy): Eukaryota > Metazoa > Chordata > Actinopteri > Labriformes > Labridae > Cheilinus > Cheilinus undulatus. The sequence continues at coordinate 22,071,964 of NC_054873.1, read as the reverse complement.
AGCCAATGAAACCTGACTGTCCACATCCCAACCACGTAAGACTCATGAATAAGAAAACAGACATATGACCGTCTCAAACAGACTTCAGGTGTTTCTCTACATGTCACTAAAGCTGCCACATGAATAATGTGAGGTTTATTTACTCAAAGAATGTAACATGGAGCTCACATTTTTGTCCCGGTCCTGGCTGGGCTCTGTCGCTGCCAGCTCTCCAATCATCAGAGGTTTCAGAAACTTCTGCACACATTTCAAGTCGGGATGAAAAGCAGAAAACGCCTCCTGGAGCACAGAGAGAAGAGATCCTGTTAGTGAGGCAGGAAGTCCAAAGTGGCATCAGGGTCAGATCAGCAAGAGTAGGACTACCATGGAATAAAATAAAAATAAAGTGCTGTATTTAACTTTCAGTGAAGTGGGCTTAAAAGCATTACATGTAAGAGGTACTTAAGTATCAAAAATAAAGGCATGAGGTCAGGCCAAATATATCCGTTATGACACAACATTTCTTGACAGCACTGTATACTGTCATCCTGACTCACTTGATCAAATCACTGGTGCCAAATACTGATACTTTAAGAAAATGAGGCACCCTACACAGATTTATAGCTCCTCATCCTCGCTGATATGACATGAATCGGGGTCCCATGAACAGAAGGTGTGTGGCCAAAGAAGAAGTTAAAAGTAGGATTAAAAAGAAAAAAACAATGGGAGAATGTTAGACAGAAATAGAAAGAAATTAAGAAATTCAGCATGATTAGAGGTGAAACTGATTCTGAATTGCAGTGATTAGATATCGCAATCCTAACTTAAGCTTTCAGTGCAATTTTGTGTTCTTCATTTTATTATCAGATGTCATGATCAATCATTAAATGATTAATGAATCCACTATTATAGGAGCACTGTATCATGATATATTATCCTATCATATGTTAATCCTACTGTTATTGTAATGTATCATACTATCTAATATTGCATCCAATATAATGAAAACAATCACACCAGACTGTCTTGTATCCATTCATAATATCTACACTGCTTATCCTGGCCAGTCTCACTTGTCATTGGACAAGAGGTGGGGTACACCCTAGACTGACTGCTATGCTCAGTTACAAATAGTTTCCTGGGGCCAGGAAAGCATGCTGTGTCCAAGCCTGAAAGAGTGTACTTACACTGGTCTAACGTACTGGAGAACCCTAGCGTACCATGTGCGAGTATGCCCTTAGAGTGACCAGTTAACAAGCATGTGTTTGGGCTGAAGGAAGAAGCCAGTGTACCAGGAAAGAACCCATGCATGCACAGAGGAAACATGATAACTCCACACAAACGGGGATTCAGACAAAGACCTCATGCCATTGTACTGCCATGTATTGTATCATTATACATAGTATGTATCTAGTTCATATCATATTTCATCACATAATATCATATTTTCACATATTTTCAATCACATTGTATCCTTTTGTTTAATTTCAACAAATTTTGTAAAGTATGATACCAAATCATGTCACATTGTATTATAATCAACCTTATCATATTACATGATATCATATGTTATCATATGATAATGTTTTGTTTCATTTAGTACTGTACTGTGTCCTATCATTGGTTTTATTTTATATGATATATTTTGTATCATATTTTTTCATATGGTTTTGTTTTGTATGGTGTTGTATCATAATGCATCGTAGCATATCATGTAATGTCATTTCATATTACCATGTTATCATGTGTGGCCCTGCAGTTCCCCTGCCTAGTTTTGTGTAATCAAGTTGAAGTTACTCTTAATTGAAGCACTGTTTTTCAGTATTGTACTGGTAACATATTGTTTTATTTCATCTTATACTGTATTCTGTCATATCAAAATAATATCATATTATATCATATAATGCATGTAATGTATCTTTTTTGTGTAATTCTATGTTGTATGGTACCATATTAAATATCATATTGTATCAATCTTATTATCATACTTTATCATATGTTATCATTTTCTATTGTCTTTTATCATATCACGAGGGCCCCTGCAGTTTCCTTGCCTAGTTTTGTTTTATCAAGTTTAAGTTAGTTTCAATTGCAGTAATGTTGTAGTTAAGTTCCCAATCAAATGTGACAATATAAATCTGAAAAAAACATGTCACTATTTGCCTTTATTCCCATGTCATGAACATTGTGCCTTTATATCTATCATTAAACACTGCTAAAACTCAAATCTGTACAAATGTATTCGTCTTATTTCTTGTAAAAAAAAAAATGACAAGACATCTAATAAAAACTATGCCTAATAAAAGATTACAATTTTTAATCATGATTAATCTTATAATTTTGGTAGTTAACTGCAATTAAACACAACCACTATCTTACAATCAGAGTTATTTTTGTGTCATTTTGGATTTTTTCACTAAGGGTAACCGACTTCCTGTTTGAGCGGGATCTAAGATTTTAACATGAACTTAACCATAAAAAAACTTGTTACTGATCTTGGAAATGAGGGGACAGATAAAAAGTAAATTTTCAGATGGTTTTTGACTTGTCCACTGAGCTGTCTGTGAGTTTTTATATTAGAATGAGACATTGAGGTGCAGTGGTGGACTTATTTTTTACGTCACTGAGGCTGCAGGTAGACACTGACATGGCTTAGCCAAGGTTTGTTCAAAAGTACAATGAAATATGAGATAAACGTGGTAAACTACTTGTGGACCCTAACAGTGTTAATGTTGGCAACCAAAACTATGACTAAAAATGTTCGCTGACAGCCTTTTTTTTTCCATGACAAAAACTAGGCTAAGACTAGCCAAAGACAGATCTGTGATGACTAAAACTGACAAAAATTACGTTTTTCAAGAGGGTGAAAACTAGACTAAATGTAATTTGATTTTCTTTGGACATTCAAAATCCATGACATTTCTCCATTTTGAGTAAATCTGTCTAAAAATCTGTATCTCTTCTGCCTCTCAGCAGTAGAAAGCAGGGACCCCAAGAACACACTACCATGATTTGGTTCCAGATTTAGGCATCTGCTTTTCACCAGGTTCCTATTAGCATCTCATTCAAAGGTGATAAATCAAAAGATTCTGTCTAATTTGCATGCAGCAAGCAAAGAGTACTAAAGTTTCTTGAAGTAAAAAATATCTTGTTTGCTAGAATCTTAGTTTTTCCAGTGTAAAAGAGAAACCTCAAGATAAGCTTATGGTTGCATATTTTAGATCTTTAATGCCTCTTTCATTTGTCAATTAAACAGTTTAGAGCGTCAAAGATACTAGAGGAAGATGCTTGTCCTTAGGGGGACAACATAAAAAACAGACACATGTTCACATGGTCAGTGCCTTGTAACTTCCAGAACAAGCAATCAGGAGAAATATATTTGACTCTTCTGCCATTGCGTAGACTCTTGCTGACAAATTCCAGCTAAAATAGAGAACCCTGGCGATGGCCTTTTATTTCACTCTCATGTCTCACATGCCATTGTTCATGTTATAAGATCCTTCCTCTGGAGAGTAGAGAGGACTCAGAAGTATACTGCTGATTTGCTGTCTTCCAAAAAAACCCCACATATGAAATGTTTTCTTTGTCTAGGATCATAATTATCTCCTAAGTGTATAAACATGAACCGCCCTATCACAAGCAACATTAGTGTTCACTTGTGGGACAGACATTCATTAAATATTTGATCACTTGTCAATTTCACACCTGTAAAACAACCTCAGAAGCTCAGATGGAAATTGTCTTTTTAATTGAACTTGACCACATGGCTCTTTGGACAGTTTTAAAGTTGTTGTTGTTGTTTTTTTTTTAAGTAAAACCCTGTTTTATTGTTGGGCAATGTGCTTACATCGCTTCCAAGAGCTTTGACTTAAGCTTTCACACAAAAGCTGAGAAGTAAAACTACAAAATTTGATGGAAACAAGGTGGAGAGAGGTATCAGATAGGATGGAAATGATACATCTATTTTGCCAACATGTACAGACACTAGAACATATCAATTACTAATACGTGTATGCTCATAAAGTGGGTAAATTAGAACAAAAACCCAATATGTTACCGTGGCATCCTCTCCAGCGTAGTGGCTGATGACCCTGAAGCCTCCTGGGTGTCTTTTGGCCCATTGTGTGATGTTGTAAACCTTCCTGTTGATAACCAGCCACTGGTCATCCCTGCTGCAGTGACACTGCACCTCCTCCCAGGTGTAAACTCCAGCAGACGAGCCCTCTCCTGGCTCTGGTAGCTGGCCTCCCCCTCCCATCTTCAGTGCAGTGTCTGGCCTTGAACCTCCACCTGCACCCACGGTGAATGAGACACAGACAGAAAGTCTGACACCCGGATGTGAGACTACTGCAGAGTGCACAGAGGGAGCATTTAGAGGAGCTTTTTAACCTGTTGCTCTCTTCACTGTAAGCACCCAGCTGATTGGTGAAGAAGACAAAGAGCAGGGCAACATCTTCACTAATAATTGATGATGAAATCCGACAACTAGGAGGCTGCTGCTGCTGAAGTAGGCCGGATTTTCACATGTGGACATCGTTTTGTTAGGATGAACAATAATCATATATGCAGATTCTCTGGTAGTTTTTTACCCTTGTTGAAGAAGCATGTAGCATGTAGGTGTGCCAGGAACAGTTGTTTTTAAAAAAATGCAGCAACGAATGAGGGAAATGAGTCGCTGATTTCAGAATTAAACGCACTGTTGAAAATTAAAAAAGGGGTTCGACCACGAACAGACAACCGATTAACGTTTGTCGCCTGGCCATCGATTATGACACAAAATGCTGGTAGCAGACAGCGGGTGGCACCCCCCCTACACGAGGATGAAAAATATTTCAGACTTACAGACCTGGGATTTGGACTTCTCTCTCCCTGTAGCTATTCAGTCACTTTTAAACACCGGCTCTCTTCAGTCATTCCCGTTTTCTTCAGATCCATTTCAAACGCCACATCCTCTATATGATTCACCGTCTTCCCAAAAATTGTTCACGGACCTATTCCCCCCTCTCATTCAGTACAAATTCCGAGCGGATCATTCGAGGGTTTGTGGGCCAATCGGCGCACAGTAAATCCTGGAGCGCAGACTGCTGTGCAATAGGCTCAATAAACAGCTCATCTCAGTACCACCGAGGAGTCTGTGTGCCCACATGGAAACAGTCTACACTCAAATTACCGCTGTGGCTGTGAAGGAAGGAGTGGGCCACCACATGTGAAAAATAGCAATATTACGGCGTAAGGGTGATGTTTTATTCAAATCAAAGGACCTTCTTAAGCATTTTAGCTACAAGTTAAAGTTGTCTATACAAATCGTGTCTGATTTCAGAGTGAAACATCTCTGAGTTGTCATTGTGATTCATATCTTCATATTTAGGCTACTTAGTTCCATCTATTGTAATATGTTGAATCACAAAAGTAACAGAGAAGTGTCAGATAAATTAGAGTGAAAATAGAAATGTTGACTATGAAAGTTCAGCTGAGTGCAAGCATAAAGAAGTATAATCAGTCTCACAAAGAAGTCCAGTGTTGATCCACTTAGTGCTTGGTTGCACATAGGCAGTTTTTCCATTAAGCAAAAGTGGGCCTTGTGCTCCAAGGGGCCTCAAATCATTATAAAATACAAGGTATAAATCTAAACCTACCTTCAGTGATTCAAATGTCTAGTTTAAATGGAAATAAGGGCCAAGAGTGACTTATATAGCATTTAAAATGGATTTTTAATTTTAGGGTTCCTGGCCCCAACATCATACCTTAAAACCCCGAAAATGTCAAATAAATAGTTAGTAAGGTCTTTTAGACCTAAACCATGTATTGATGAATGGCTATGCTGTGAACGACAAATAAAAACACGATTTGTGACAGAAAACATGTATTGTAGCAATATATTGATGTTTATAAATCATGGTCTACATGTTAAAATATTTAGATGTGTTGAGTTTTAATAATGAGCAGTTGGGTATCTGTGTCTTTTTGAGAATTTACATCTGGGGAAGTCCTGTAGTTTTCTGACTTTGTTACCCAAAGAAAAGAGGCTTAAACATATGTTGTTCATTTGTTATGATTTGTCTCTCTCTATCAGAATATGAGCAAATGATAATATTAATAATAACTAAAGTAATTAAAGTAAAGTAATTTCATGGATCTGTCCTGTTAACAGTCATTGAAAGTGTTAGTGCACTGTTCAGAGATGATGTATAATCAACATGACAAACCATCTTCATGCAATACAATGCAATAAAATACAATATGTTGCAATGTGATGTGATGCAATACAAACAATATGATATGAGATGCTTTTAGTTGCAATGCAGTGCGATACAATATCATATAATATGATACGATGTTATAGGATAGCATACCATGCAACGCCATAGGGTTGGATATGATGTGATACGATGCTGTGCGATTCAGTACAGTACTTGATGAGGATATGGTACAACATGAAACACAAAATATGACATGAAGTGATAAACATTTTTACTAGGTATGCATAAATCAGAAAATAAAACTTTACTGTGCACTCTACTTTATCATTTAATTTGACACATAAGTATATACACCCCTTTGAGTAGTGAAACAAATATGGATTCTTTAAAACCTGTTAAACACAATTTGATTTGCGTCTTGAAGTGAAAAAAAAAGAGCTGACTGATTTTAAACGGTTAATGCTTAGATAAACTCTAATAGAAAAATGCTGATGTTGGTTCTTTAATATATTTTATAAGAAAACATCTGACCATTTCAGTGCATGCCTTAAACAGAGGTTCTTAAATGGTGGGTCAGGACCCAAACAGGGGTCATGAATGTATGCCTGGGAATAAAAAAAGACAAAAAGTCTATGATGTATGGAAGCCCCAAGTGGACATATTTCCACACATTTATTATTCTACTAACCTTTACTGTGATAACAAGTACATTTCAGTTGATTTAACCAAGAGTTTGCTTATTTATCATCTTTCCAAAGCTAGTTTTCCAAAGATAACAAGATAATTTCTGTTGAAAATAATTGAAAATTCCCTTATATCACAGAAAATACAGGTAAAATAAAATGTATGCATACATGTTCTCCCGTGGTTTCTGTAATGACATGCTTTTCAAGCATGTTTGTTTTGTTCTGTCTCGTTTTTCATATGAGGTTCTGAGGTTTGAACAGTTGAGAAAAATGCCTTTAACTTTAATTTTGAGATATATCTAAAAGTAACTTCAATAAAGCTCCAGTCTGAAACAGGTCAACACAGGACCAGCACAACAACAGCCATACAGCTGTGTTCAATTTAAGTGATTGATTATAAGAATATGGGTGCCAATTATAGGACTGGTAAATATTATTTATTCCTTCAGTGAACAAAGATATGTTATTTCGAGTGTGTTGCAGTTCCCTCCTCCAGCAGCAGATGGTGCAGATATGCTCTTTTAGTCAGACACCTTCCTTGTCCTTATTTAACCTCGAGGAGGCAGCAGCAGATATTATGACAGAGTTGGGTTGCATCCAGAAATGCAAACAAGCTGTCATACACACCGAATGAGATGTTTTATTATTAATGATACACCCTGGGACTGTGAGGTTAAATGATTGTCATCATCTATGATAGTAGATTTTGGACTGTTGGTCTGTACTTCCATATGTCTCCTAAACTGGCCGGTCATAAGGAGCTTCATTTGCATTCAACACATCCACCTCAGCGGTCACATCCATTCAGTGTCCAAGCTCTCTGCCTGTCTGTCGCCTGCTTACTGTCCATTGTGTCATTTCAGGGTCGTTTCAATGCGGTGCAGAAATTTGCAAATCAGCTCTTTTGGTCCTCAGCACATCAGACAGGATTATCCTCAAGCAGCGTGCGGCCTGTCTCTCTGTTTGTCTGCTTCTTCTGCCACAGCTCATCAGGCTGACACTTGCTATGTACATCTGACCCTCGCAGCTTTTCAAGGCCTTCCTTCAGTAACAGAACCAACACACAGGCTGTCAGTCACACAACTGATATCATCGAATATCCAATCAAGTCAGAGGTGGAGAATAAGAACCAGGACTTACAAGTCATCTTTTACTCATATTGGTTGTGAACCTACAGCTCAGAAAACTTTGAACTTTCACTTTTGATCAAATGGCAAAAACTGACCTTTTTTTTGGCTTTACATACAACAAAATCAGAAAATGGTCTCTAAACAAACCATATATTTTGGAAAAACTGAGAACTGGATTTGACTGATTTATGGGTTCAAATGGGAGGCTTGATGATATAATGGGGCTCTCTGTGAGTATAATCCCACCCCCTGAGTTCCACAGTATAAAAGAACTGAATGCCTACAGCTCAGTGGCTTGATCTTGAGTTGCTACAAGTTTTAACATAATGACTTTGTTAGCTTGCTGTGCCTTCATTCTGCATGCCTTCAGTGTGTCTTCTTTGGATTCCTGAAAATTCAAATTGCAGTTTATGACAAGTCTTGGCACCTCTTCCCTAAAAGTGAATGTGTGTTCAAACATTTAACATACAACCCCACATCCCAGAGCAGAGATTACTGCTTAATTTTCCCATGACTCTGAAACCTTTTGTTTTGTCATAAAGTACCCGGAAGTTAGGCCTGTTTATTTAATACAACAGTTTTCATTTGAATGCTATTAATCATTTTAGAAAAAGAAAAAAGATACTGTAAATATATCCAACTCCATTGTGTTAAATCTAATTGTTCTCTGAGGCTACATTCACACTCACTCACATTCACAAATCTGATTTTTTTGGTCATATGTAACAGGTTTCAGATTTTTTGAAAAGGGGGGAGAAAACACACAAGTCTTATTGAATCTGACATTTTTGTATCAGATTCCAGCCTCTTTCATAAGTGGTAATAAATCAGATACATATCTGATCTTTTGGAATTTGCCTGCAGTGTGAAAAGCCACACAAAAAAATCAAATGTGAGCTTAAGAGAAGAATTAAGTATTAAAGCATGCAGTGTGAACGTAGCCTCACTTCAGTCATAATATGACATGCTGAAGAACAATATTTTTCACTTCTGTCTCCTAAAAAGGGGCTAAAACTGTCAAGTGTGTTTTTTCTTTAAGTTTTATAACATATAAAGGGTAGGAATTTAGTGCTAAAGTTTATAATTGGATTTTTTATTAAACAAAAGAAAATAAAAAGCAAAATGTGGGGCTCCAGATTTAGATTTAGGCAATGATGGAAATGCAGAAAATAGTACATTTGAATATAATGCCAAAAGAATTTTTTATTCACTGGAGTGGGTTTTGAAGCTCTTATGAATAAATTTTTAAAAATCTGGAACAAGTGTTTTTTTTTTAATATCTGTTATTTAATTTATTTTAGTTTGGCTATGATAATGAAATATCATGTCGTCATAAGCAGTCTCCATTCATTTATTATAGTCTACCACTTGTATCTATCTATCATACACTAGCATTGACACCTGAAAGAGTCAAGATTTTTAAGAAAACATTCAGGAAAGAAAATAAACAATGTTGGGGTAAGTGTGCACCTTATAGAGAAAATTATTAGCGCATTACTTTTCCAGCAGCAAGCCATTTTGATTTGGCATAGTCAGCCACCGTAGACATGTGGTCTTCCATTAGCAAAAAAAATAAAAAAAATAAAATAATAAAAAAAAATAAATAAATAAATTCTGAAATATCCCTGTAATTTATCTGATACTTCCCCCGGTAAGCAGTTTCATATGGAGGCCTATTTCTGCCACTTATAAAAGAAAGTTAGAATTTAGAAGTTAGAATTTTAAAAAGAACCCTAAGTCATAATTATAGATAAAAAGTCAAAATTATGAGATAAAAAGTCAAAATAATAAGACAGTCAAAATAATCAGATAAAAAGTCAAAATTATGAGATAATGAAGTCATAATTATGATAATAGGAGAAGGCTTGATGTTAAGCACTTATCTTATAACTAAGTTAAAGTATTAAGCGTTATAAAGTGTTGTTTTTAAAGACCTCATTGACACACACACACAAACACACACACACTGACCATGTGATGAGGATGATGCCCTCTGCTCCGGTTTCAGAGGAGGGAGGAGGGAGACAGCAGTTCAATGTAAACCCTGTCACTGATGGAGTGCACATCAGGAGCAGAGTCACTTATCACTCCCTGCTTCACTTCTCCCAAAATGTGCACTTTTTCTCCCGCTCCTGCACGCGCGGATTATAACTCCGGCAGTCTAATGGGGGGCAGCGGCTTCAACCAGAGGACTGACTTTTATTAACTGTTTTCTTTGCTGCCGGCAGGGTCACCGAGCTGCGCACTCACTGTGGACTTCTCCCTCATCACAGGCAGGCAGAGGGGCAGCTAACTGACTGTTTAGCCTCTGAAAGTGGCACTTTTTCTTCCTTTTACCGGATGACGTGATCAGGTGGCCTTGAGCTGCGCATGACCTCTCTTTAAAGCCTCGTGGAGAGAGGGTAAGGACTGCAGGAAGTTAATTTCAGCTCAAGATTCTGCTATATTTTGTTGAGCTCAGCTACCAGCAACACTATTACTATTACTACTACTACTACTACTACTACTATTTCTACTATTACTACTACTATTATCACTACTACTCTGCAGTTTGTTAGAGAATTTCTGCAGGAGTTTTAAGAGGGACCTGCAAATGAAGGGGCAAACTGTAACCTGACAAAAAGCTGTGACATGGCTGTCAGGGTTTTGATTGGCTTGGACCATGATGCTTTGCGCCACCAGAGGGTCCAGCCACAAACCAGCTCCAAGGCTGAGAGTGAACTTGTCACAGATACTACCTCATCAAATGACTCTGTCCTGATGCACTGAGGAGTCAGAGGCTGCAGGCCACAGCATGGGCAACTCCTCAAGGAAGGAAGAAGGGGAGGAGGAAGGAGAGGAGGCAGGGAAAGATGGTGAGGAGTCTGAAATCACAGAGAAGGAGAAGAAAAAGAAGGAGGAAGAAGAGGAGGTGGAGGATGAGCTTCCACTTGGGGTGGAGGAGTTGTTTGAGAGTGGAGATCCCGTACTGGACTTGAGTTATCGTAAGTTTAAGCGTCTACCGAAGCGTGTTTCTTCGCTGATGCATCTGGAGAAGTTGTATGTTTGTGGAAACAGCCTGCGCACTCTGCCTGACAGCATCTCCCAGCTGAAGGGTCTGCGGATCCTCGCCCTCGATTTCAACAAGATGGAGGACGTCCCACCGGCCGTGTGCGAGCTCACTAACCTCACCCGCCTCTACCTGGGCAGCAACCGTCTGATGAGCCTCCCGCCCGAGCTGAAGAACCTGCAGAGTCTGCGCTGCCTCTGGGTAGAGAGCAACTACTTCCAAAGGTTTCCACGTGAGCTCTACGACCTTCCTCACCTCAAGTCTCTGCAGATCGGGGACAACCGTCTGAAGACGCTGCCCCATGACCTCACACGTATGGCAGCTTTAAGGGGATTATGGCTCTACGGGAACCGCTTTGATACCTTCCCAAAAGTCCTGCTGCGTATGCAGGGTTTAGAGATACTGGACCTGGACCGCAACAAGATAACAGAGTTTCCCAGCCTGAAGCGTCTGAAAGCTCTCCGCCTGTTCTCCTATGACCACAACCCGGTGGAAGAACCTCCCAAAGTGGGTGAAGAGGTTCTTGTAGTTGGGGAAGGTGCCGCTGAGTTCTTAGAGGCTCGTGAAGCGAGGAAGGAGAGGCTTCGAAAGGCGGCAGAACAGGAGGCCGAAGAGTTGGCTCTGGCAGGAGAGGAGCCGGTGATTCACGGCATCCTGAAGAACAGCAGCTCCAAACAAGCGGCTAATGAAGCTGTGCTGAATTTAGAAGACTCAGAAGTTAAAGAGGAGGAAACAAAGGGGGAGGAGGAGGAGGTGTACGCTGAGTATGACGGGGCTGAACTAGAATATGACGAGGAAGGGGTTGAATATGAGACAGAGGAGCTGATATGTGAGGGAGAGGGGTTTGAGTATGAAGGAGAGGAGCTGGAGTATGAGAGGGCCCAGATAGACTACGAATATGAGGAACTGGAACATGAAGAGAGGAGATGAAAGGGCAAATACTCCTCATACAACCAGACTCTGACACTCAGCAGGCAGGTGGAGGTGTAGGATGACAAAATCCACACAAAATATAGCTGGAGTTGAGTGTAGGACTTTTCTAGCTGTGCTGCTAATTCTTTATCTGTTGTTAAATGTGAAACTAAAAGAGTAAGGTAACTAAACTGACAAACCTGTGACATCTCAGACGAGCTTGAATGAGCACCTCGGGGCAGGACTCGGGTGGAGTGTTTGTGTGTGAGTGTTGCACTTTTAAATGTTTGTTTCTCTGAGTGTATACTGATACATAGGTCAAGAACTGTGATACCTGGATTATTTTTGTGTCAGGACGTTATCTTGAAATCACAAGTTGATTATTTAAATTAGTCAGAAATCAACCAGCTGTCATGAGAAAACAAAATAATGTCTTTTTCTTTTCATTCTTATTTTTAGCACAAAGACTGCTGCTCTAGCATGCACTTGGCATCTTTACAATGGCAACAGATTTAAGCACCCAAAAAAAAAAAGATGTAGGGGAACATATTTTGATGAAATCAACCAATTAGGCCTGAATGCTTTATTATTACATCACAACCACGATGCCAATGTGTGCACATACAACAGTCACGTTGCAGGACATATGATGTTAGTCACGTAAAGTCTTCACTTTTGCATTATTGGATATAACCCAAACCACCAGTTTTCTAATTTCTTCGACCAATCTGCATTAAATTCTGTCTGATATCACCATCAGTAGTCAGAGAGCTGTGCATGTAGAGTTGGTGTCTTCTGCATGTACATGCAGGCTACAAGCATTGGTGTAGTGGTACATGCAGATGTGGTTATACTCTTAATTTTTACCTTTCACTTTTAGTAACTAATTTGGCAAAAAATAAACAGACCATTATATGTACTGCATCTAAAAATAGGCCTTTTGTAGCTACACCTTTTTGAATTTGCACATCAACACTAAACAGCTTGACCTCATGTAATAAGGGTCATTATAATGAAGGAAGAAAGGTGATAGAAAGTAGCATTGTCAAGAACCACAAAGTATGATACTTTCCCTCTGATTGGCTTACCCTGATATTTTCCCCAAGTCAGAGGAAATAAAGAGTTGGTATACTCTACAGAGACTAAAAGAGTGGGTATACTCCATAACTGTGAATACCCTGCACTATGCTTCTGGTTAAATCTGATTCTGCTGCTGTCACAGATACACCGGCATGACTCTCCAGACAGACGCTCAGTCACACAAGGCTGATCTTAAATGAGCACATCCCCATAAACAGTAGCACCTTGTCCTAGTTCTTAATATACGATCCATTAACGGCACAGATATGCTGATTGTTTACTTAATAGCTTCATGTGCAAGTTACTTTAAATGTCATTAGACAGGGTTTATGAAGAAAAGAGTCCGTCCACATGTTCTCTGTTTTTCTCCTTCTTATGTGTGGTGTGTTATATTTGAAATCCAAAAAGGAATTTAAGGCCCAAACAAGAAAAAAAAGTAATTGTTCAAAATTCAGTTAGGGATCATTAAACAGCACTTCATTTATCTGGTTAAATTTCCTTTTTTCATCAGATAATCCTATTATAGAAAGAAGAAAGAAAACTATAGCAATGCCAGTTTTTTCCAGTATTGTTAGTCCTACATCGCCCTGTATTTCAATCCCAGTTCTGCAATGAATTCCCCTCTAAAGTTTCACAACTTGTCATACGTTAGAAAATGTTTTCCCACAATTAAAAAAAAAATCTTCGTACTCAGTATAAGGTAATTATTGAGGCCCTTAGCAGGAAAAATCCATACATTTTTTACTGTCTTCCTGTGATAACAAAACATTTCCAGTTGTTTTCTTGAGTTTTCAACTCATTTATGTAATATTGAATGCAAGTTTATTTCTCAAGATCATGAGAAAACATCTGAAACTCTGAGACAACAGCAGAGCAAGAGAACATTTCTAAAAGAAAAGACAACTGTGATAGCAGGATGCCAGAGTAAAATAAAAAAGTATGGACAGATGTGCATCTTTGGGCTGTAGTATTTCAGTTACGGCTCTGTTATTAATCCTCTAACAGTCCTGCCAGCTTTCATCCGCCTAAAAGTTCCCCTTAAATATTTTTAAGTTATTTACTTATGATGAACATTTAAGTTTTATGGAAGCCCTAAGTAGACATTCAGCATACATCTTATGTTACTCTTTTTTCCCAGATATTATAATAGGTAACTTACTTTGTTTTCTTATTTGTGGCTTATTTATGTCTTTATCATCAGATAACATTATTTTTTCCCTGAGTTATTTTCCCACAGTCTTAAGTAAATATCTAAAATTGACTATCGGGAAAAAAATCATCTATCCTGAGATGGGTAATGATAAGACATCACCCACTTCTAAAGGCTCATTTTTGCTGTACATTCGAAACACAGATGGAGCCTTCAGTCCAATTAGTAAAGCAAAATGTATGGATGCATGTCCTTTTAGGGCCTCCGTACAGGTAAGAGAATTTGTCTTGTTTTTACAAGAAAGCATTAATTTACTGCATTAAAAAAAGTAAGGCCATACTTGACTTCCGTAAAACAGGGACGTTGTCTTGAAACAATAAATATATTCTCAGCTGATGATGGCAGTGTGGATCATGTGTTGTAAAATCAGTTTTAATTTCTAACCAGCTAGAGACCCAGCTTTGTTTACATGCTGTAGTATTTCCACTCAACGCAGCCAGTGCCTGTTACATGTGCCCTCTGGTGCACCTCGTCCCAGCTCATTGCTATTTTTATTAGCCAGGCCTGCATGAAAAAGTGTGTATTGGATTTAGATTTACAAAATATTTATGACATGCCAAACACAAACCCCCAACCCTCGTCAGTGTTGTGTAAGCAGCGCTGCAGGCGTCAGTGCCAAGAGAGAGAGGGAGACAAGCAGTATTATTAGAGGGATGAATAGCTGGGGTGCCTCACCATAAAAGGTTAGTCCATAGTGAAGCTCTGAGCACGACATGGACTTAATTAACTGTGTTTTTTTCTAAAATAAAAGGAGCCACCTGTAGGTCAGAGACTCAGATCAATCATGGCCTCATGACGACACCTTTTCTCCGTCCATCTGCGACTTAAAGCAGACTGGCTCTTGTTCTCCTCTCATCTCTGCACTAATTATTCATGTGGGGCTCGTATGTAATCTTATCCTCTTTCCCTCCACGTATCTTTTTCTCACATCTCATTCAAAGAGTGAAATATTTATCCCAATGCTGAAATATTTATGCCTGTGTTCGTGTGTTGACGTGTTTCGACTACAGTGTCTGTGCTGGACAAACAGAGCAGCTTTGCCTTTTTTTTAAAATCCTGTAGCGTTAACATGAGAAAACTAGAGGTTGTTTTCTCTGCTAACAATAATGCAAATCAGCAACAGACTGTAGAATTTTATCAGAGCAGTAAATGCCAGACAATTATCCTCCTGAGACCAGAGCTGTTGTTTTTCGGGCATTTTTATTTTCTCTCACATATTTAGGAAAAGTAGAGCCTGATAAGTTTAAAACATCAGCCAGTTTAGACCAAAATGATGTCCATTAATCTCTTAAAGGTCCTGTTTCTGTGGAAAATCCAGCCCTGGATCAGTTTTAGAGCAGATGTTTTGGCTGTTGTTTGGGTCTTCAGACAGAAATGGTGTCAGCCGTTGAGAGAGAGATGGGGGAATCATTTTGATAATGGACCACAACGACTGGTTAAGGCAATGCAATCAACACATTCACTAAAAGCTCTGAATTTATTGGAAATTGTCCTTTCTAAAATCAAAGCAAATTCCTAAAAATTTTATATAAATTACTGAAAATGTATTTGAAAAATTCAAAAATATGACTTTTTAAATATTCCATGAAAAGTATCCCAGAAATGCTTAATATTCTCGTAATGTTTTAGTGAAACTTTATCATCAAGCTTTAACATCCAAATTACAATTTTCTCCCAAAATTTGATGTAAATGAAAATCCTGAAAAAGTTCAAGCATATTCCCCCAAATTAAACTCCCACTAAAATTTCATATTAAAGTCCCAAATCTTCACATAAAACATTCCCCAAATTTCTTGAAAATTATGGAAAATTCCCCTAAAATCAAACAAACTCCCTTAATTCCTATGAAAATTCATTGGAAGTTCAAATTCACCCAAAATCCTAGAAATTTTCCCAAGTTCCCCAGAAAAAGCCAAAAAGTTTCAAAGCAAATTTGCTCATACAACTTTCAATGAAACTCTCTAAAAAACACATATCTTCAAAATTTCCATGAAAATACTAGAAAACTTCTACACAGTTTTTCAACTGATATTCTGGAGGTTTTTTTTTTTAATTAAAATTCAGTTGCAGAAATTATATCTATGTTGGAGTAAAGCCAAAATGTAATGTCCTTATATTTATGAGGTATGGCTATTAAATAAAGAGACAGTGCTTATGAGGATAAAACTACATTGTTCACAGTCACATTGAGTGTTATTATTAAAGGTTGGGTATTCATGCACAACAGCTGTTAAGTTTCCAACAAGTGATGTCTTTAGTTCACTACCAGCTACTGATTGAAGTGAATGTGTTTTTGGGAAGGCATCAGAAAATAATTGGCGTAAAAATTGAGTAATACAATAACTTGAAATTTTTGGTGAGATTGAACAAACCAGCAGTCGAATCTGTCAGTACATTAACTGAGGTGTATGGGGAACACTGCATGTCACATGCAAGTGTGTTTGAATGGTGCAAAAGATTTAGTGAAGGCAGGGAGGATGTCCAAGACAATCAGTGGTCAGCAAATTCCCCATTCCCACTTCAAAAACTTTTGAAAACATTCAATAAATTGATCAAATCATTCGAAAATGATCAGCCACTCAGAATAAGAATGATGGCAGGAATGGTCTCCACTGATAATGTGACAGTTCGGCATGAAAATTTAAACATACAAAAGTGTGTACCAAAGTTGTCCAAAACTTCTGACTCCTGAGCCAAAGGAAAAATGCAAACAAACGTGTGGAGGTATTGTGGAACAAAGTGAAGGAAACCCACATTTTTTAGGAGTGATTACATGGGATGAAACTTGAATCTTCCAAGACGATCCTAAGACAAAATAGCAATGTATTAGAAAACACAAACACCACCATGGATAAAGAAAGTACAACAAAGCAAGTCCAAATTCAAGGTCTGTTTGGTCGCTTTAAACGAACTCTGGTCTGTTTTCCTGGATAGTCCAGTTTGTTTGGAGTGGTGTGAAAGCTCACATGAACTCTGGTGCGGACCAAACAAGTGGACTCTGGTCCGCTTAAAAACAGGGGTCTTGGTTCGCTTCCAAACGAACACTGGTGCGGTTTGTTTGAGGTATTAAAGCAATGCAGACCAACTTGTGAACCAAATGCATGAAGTGGCATAAAGCGTAATGATTTATGGATGTATATATGTGATTTAATACACTCAAATACATGACAGTACCTTGCTTGGCGTCTGTGTAGCCATAGCAACACGTTGGCTCGCCTTTTTCGTTAGTGCTGGTTGCTTGTAATGGCCCACTGCAAAAGCAGAAACTCCAAGACAGCAGTGGGGTTTTTTTATTGTTTATGTGGAAAAAAAGACTGGTGGAAGGAGATGGATTTCCGGTTTCGTCTTCTTCTACGTCTCCTTCTCCTCATCATCGCTCTTTGTTTGGGGTGACAGCGCCACAAATGTATGGTTTGGTTCGTTTGACCAAGGGTAGTGTGCATGCAAACCAAAACAAATGGAAAAGTGCAAGAATGTCGCCGTTTCAGTTCCAAAGCGAACCAAGTCCCCTGGACTATCAGGTCTGAAAGTGACCTAAAGGTATAACTTTGGAGTAGTGGGTTCCAGAGGGGTAAACGGTGAATTACAAACAGGTTCTAGAAAAACTGCAAGAAAAAGTCTGAAGAAAGAGACCACAACTGAGGAACTGTTTTGAGTCAGTGTCAGAAGTAAAGAAAAGGACGACAGAGGTTCTGAGACAACTTTCTGAAGAAGACCTTCTGCACTGCTTTGATGAGTGGAAGACCTGAATACAGTGGTGTGTTGATGCAGAAGGGGAGTATATATTAAAGGAGAGAGTCACTGAACAATGTGTATGTTGAATAAAATTCTATTACAGTCTTGTTTTTAATAGCCATACCTCATACATACAGCGTCTCAGAATGTCCTAACCTGTGTCAGAACATCTGACTCCATGAGCGGTTTACTGAAGCAGAGACCAAAGAGTTTATCTGTTCTGATGATAGAGCTGCACAAACTCAAACCAAACATTCATGCCTTCATTTATTTTCAGTTATGAATTCAATCATAAAGTTGCTATCTTTTGATTAATTGTGTTATTAACCACAGAAAGCACCCA
The DNA here is from genome assembly GCF_018320785.1 of Cheilinus undulatus. Taxonomy (NCBI): domain Eukaryota; kingdom Metazoa; phylum Chordata; class Actinopteri; order Labriformes; family Labridae; genus Cheilinus; species Cheilinus undulatus. The sequence continues at coordinate 22,053,640 of NC_054873.1, read as the reverse complement.
TTTGTTTCCTCAAGACGATATGAATTAACCCTTCAGAAGAAAACAAGCTTGACGGTCATTTTTACAATTAATTACCCAAGATTACTGTCCAAGATAAGACAATAACATGGGATCAGCTTGAAACAAAGACAAACTGTAGAAAACATTTAACAAAGCCAGAGAGATGTCAGACAGAAGAGAGGTTTTACAGCCTCCTTATCTGGATCAAATAACTTCCTTCAAGGCAGAAGTAGGAACAAATCACAAACTGACAGTTCTTCAACACAACTATAAGCAGTGCCTGCAGTAAATTTCACCATCCACCCCTAAAACATACTGAGGCAGCTAATTAAAAATGATGTATTATCTATACTTTGCAGAGCATCTCTGTGCTTTTATTCGACAGTGTTTATTTGACTTGTGTTGATAATGTAAAATCTCTGCAGTGTCCGAGAGTTGGCTGACAATCTTAGTACGGAGCTACTTTGCAGATATGAAATGTGAGGCTTTTCGCAACTCAGCCGTCCTCCTCGCTCTGCTCTCTGCAGCATGTTTCATTTCAGTGGGTGGCGAAACAGTTTGACACACCGCAGACGATTCTGAGAATCAGCACCATACTCAGCCTGAGCGTCATTATTTTCTTCATTAGTTTACACTCATCTCATTCTCTGTAGGTCACAGCGAGAGGGGTGGTCAAAGACAATGCATATAATCGCCTTCACTCCCTCTTTGGCTTTCACATGAGTCACTGTACACAGCTGTCTGACAGGCAGCTTTTCAGCTCACACAAAGAAGATCTCACAGAGAAGAAACTTACATGCTTTTTAAAACAGGATTATTTTCAAGCATCACAGATGGAGTGATTGAGGTTTTCAGGATTTGATTATAAGGAAAAAAAATACTGAAATAGTTCTTATTCTCACTCAGTCAAAGCCTTTTCTGTGCCAGAAGAGATTCCAAATTTTACTTTTGTGATGAGATGTCACACAGGTGCCATTACATGAATTTCTAATCCCTTAAAATGAATCTGAAAAAGAAAAGACACACAAGTCCATGACACATTCTCATTCTTGAAGTCTGTGTGTGACTTGATTTTGTACCTGTCCATGTCACGGCGACCGTAGCCATAGTCCATTTTTTTCCTGATGACTCCTGTACAAGCGCGGCCAGATTTCGACTTTTGACAGAACCTGGAGAATAATTATACAGCCTAGCAGTTTAGCATGTGCCTGTGTAATGTCCTATAAGATTGATATTACTGATAGTATCCCCAAAAACACTTACGTGCTTTCATAAAGAGTAGTGAAGTGCGAGTCGTCACAAGCTATGTCAGGAAGAGCATGGTCATTTGAAGCATTGGAAAGAGATCCTGTGGGCTCCTGGAAAACAACAGCAGAGGTAACCAACTCAACACTTCACAAAAGTGGTAATTATTAAAGTTTTAAGATCAAACATATCACCTTTTTTCCAATGCTCTTCATAGTTGGTCCGTTACTTTTAGTTTTTGATGGCTGTATGGTTCTCTAGAAGAGGAGACAAAAGGACACTACTGAAAGGAATTATATTCAAATTAACAAACCCCTTTCCCCCCCAAAAAATGGGGCATGTAAAATGTGATTAAAAACATAATACAGCGATTTGCAAATCCATCTCAACTTAAATTCACTTGAATACAGCACAAAGACAAGGTATTTAAACTCTACTGTGGTTATTGAAAATAAACAAACATTTGAATTTGCTGGCTGCACCACATTCCAATAAAGATGGGGCAGGAGTATGTTTTCCACTTTGTTACATCCCTTTTTCTACCAGCAACATTGTGTAAGCATCTGGGGACTGAAGACACTAGCTGTTGACATACTGAAAGTGTGTTTACTGCTTGATACACTTCATAAGTAGCTCAACATTGTATCCCTGAAAAGATGTTGTCTGAATGGAAGTATGTTGCACCAAAACCTGCATGTACCTCTCTGCCTTCACAGATGTGCAAGTTACCCATGACATAGACACTAATAAACCCCCACATCATCACATATTGGACACTGCTTCAGTAAGAATATGGATGGCCCTTTTGTTCTTGATACTGAAAGACTTAATGACAGTCATTTCCAAAAACAATCTGAAATGTTGACTCATCAGACCACAGCACTTTTCCACTTTATGCCAGTCTATCTCAGATGAGCCTGGGCTCAGAGCAGACAGCACGAATGTTGGCCAACTATGGTTGTTGCTTTGCATAACAGAGCCTTATATTACATTTGCAGTCAGGTACTTCGACTGATATTGACTTCCCAAAGTATTCCTGGGCCCATGTTGTAATATCCATCATAGAATGATGCCAGTTTTTAATGCAGTGCTGCCAAAGGGATCATGTGGAGAGATTTCTCTAGATCAGGGGTGTCAAACTCAATCACAGAAGAGGCCGGATTCTGGATTCAGGACTAACCCAAGGACTTTTTAACCATAAACTGTCAACCTCATTTCACTGGTAATAAAACATGAAGAAAAAAAACTTTAGCACTGATGATAAATGATTCTGATATCTAAAAAGTTAAAAAGATAAGTTTAAAGGCTAACAATCTGAGAAAAGTTGATTTATTAGTTCAAAAAGCTCAAAAAATGAAAATGAAATTGAAAAATAATGTTTTTTTTTAAGGCAAATATATTAGAAAGAACATCAAAATCATGAGTTTGAAAGGTCAAAATATGAAATAAAATTTTTAATCTTGAATTTAAAAGTCAAAATATGATTCAATAATTTAAATTGTGAGTCTAAAAGGTCAAACTGTGGGATTGTGAAGTCAAAGTTTGGAGTTGAAAATATGAGGTAAAATACAAAATAACTGGTTAAAAAGGTCAAAATATCACTTGAAAATTAGAATTATGAATCTTAAAGCTCAAAATATTATATGAGAAGTCAAAATTATGAGTTGAGATGCTCAAAGTATGAAATTAAAAGTCAGAATCCTAAATTTGAGTCCTAATTGTGAGATACTAAATTGAAAATGTGAAATTAAAAAACAATTAATTTCTTTTCCCACATTCCTTGCTTCTTATCTAAATATTTTTACTCCTTAATTTTTCAGATTTTGTGACTTAACAAGGATATCCTAAATCATCAAGGATAAGTTCACATTTTTATACTTGAGGAAATCTGCAGACCTCATACTGATGGGCCAGGTATAACAGAAATATGAGATCATCTGGTGGGACGGATTTAACTGTTCCATGGGCCAGATTTGGCCCCCGGGCCTTGAGTTTGACACCTGTGCTCTAGATGCTCTAAATCTTTTGACAATATTGTGGATTGTTGTATTTGAAATCTCTAAATTCCATACAATTGCACATTGAGGAATGTTGTTCGTAAACTGTTGAACTATTTGCCTACGTAGTCTTTCAAAAGTGCTCCTTTTATACCCAATCAAAATTTACCTCCTAACCACTTACCTGTTGAGCTTTACAGGTTTTTCAAGCACTCTGCAACTGTCCCAGTCTTTTCTTTCCCCTCCTCTCCTGACTTTTTTGACGTGTGTGGCATCAAATTCAAAATGTGTGCATATTTCTAAAAATAATACTGAAGTCTATGCATTTGAACATCTTCTCATCATCTTTGTGTTGTATTCAAATGAATAAAAGTTGGAAGTATTCCCAAATCACTGTATTCTGTTTTGATTCACGTTGTACACAACATCCCAACTATTTTGGAAATGGGGGTTGCACTCAAAATGACTGGGAGAGGGGGTCAGTGCTCACTGTGTCATGGGCCAAAGGAGTGATGGCGCCACGAGTGAAGCCCGAGTCTTGACAAGAACGCCCACAAAGGCTCGGTCTGGCCACATTGTCCTCAAACAAAGCAAGGAGAAAACAAAACGTTTTGGTCATTTGTTACTGTAAATAGAAAAAAAAATCTTAAAAACAAAGTAAGAGTCAAATCTGTGTGCCAACCTGCAGAATTAATGGACGGTTGAAGTCAGTTTTCATGACTGAGCTGTAAGTTTGAGGAGGTTCAGCCTGGACATGAAGACAAAAACATGAAAGCAGACCAAAAAACAACAGAAGGAATATTTAACAGAAGGAGTATTTGAAGAACCAAAGTAAGAACTATTTTGCTGTCAGTTTTACTTAAAAGGTTCTTATACTGTAAACGTTTCAGCTGATATCAAGCCTGTATTGCATGATTCACGGTAAAATAATTCCTTCAATACTTGCCATAGATTTTTGTCTGGGTTGGCGATCTGTTTCTTTGGTGAAGCCACTCTCTGTTTTTGGACCAATGATCACATGTTTCTGGGGAACTGGTGGAGAAGCAACATTATTTCCAGATAAAATCAGGAAAACATGTCACTTCATGTTTGTCCTGCCTAAACTCCAAACTAAACTTGTGTTTCATGCTGTTTTTACCTGTTGGAGTGAAATAATATGCTTCATACATCCTTTGGTACTCCGTCTGAGGAGAGACAAAGATGGAAACAGATTATGAGAAATTGACTCGTCAGTGTTTGTTTGTGATGCTTCTCATTATCTCCAATATGCTGTTGTGTTTCATGTTAATGTGACATGCCTTTTTCTCCAAGATAGCAGCTTTGGGATGACACTTCAGCTGATGAAAGCCGCTCTCTTTGGACTTGTTAAGCAGGTTTGGAGAAGAACCAAAACCATCGGCATGGACGGGAGCCTGGTAGTGTCGTTTTGTCTGAGTCATGTAGTTATCTGATAACACGAGCCTATTTAGGAGGGTACAGATTCATCAGATCAGGAAGACAGTGAAAAATCCTAACACCAAAGAAAATGTGCTGACTCAGTGCTCTTTTGTTTAGTAAATATGTGGGATTTCTGCCCTCTAAAGCAATCTAGCTACATAGCTTTAGCTTATGTTGCACATACTACAGCACAGTTTTACTCAAAGCTGACATTTTAAATCCATTGTAGAAAACCAAGAGGCATTAAAACAACATGCTCACCATTTTTAACAAAAGTGCCATCTTCCACTGATATCAAACTCTGGATGGAAAGCTATAATACTACTATACTGTCTTACTGTGTTCCAGCAAATCAATATTTCTAGTTCTGATACTAGTCTTAGCTAACAGTAGCATTAGCTGGTTGAACAATGTTTGCCTTAATTGTAAGATAGCTGACTGTACTGTTTTCTATATAGTCCTTTCTCACCTCTAAATCTCCTCTGATGCACATAATATAGTAGTGTGCGACATGGTAAAAACTTTAGCTAAAGCTAACACAGCTCCCTGAGATACGTAATTAGCGTTACTATGTAGGCAAATGTGGCTCACTTCCACAAACTTAGCTAACTTTAGCAAATGAAGTATAATCTAACGTAGCATTGTTTACTTTAGCTATATTACTTTTGCAGCTAAAGCGTTAGCAATTTGCCATTGTATCACTATTTGTGCTGCCCTTTCTTGCTTTGAATAAGAAGAAAACGGCTGATAAGATTATGGAAAGCGGGGATTGAATACCTCAGCAGGAGCGCAAAAAAAATCCAGCTATTATTTTTAATTTAGTTTTATAGTGCTTCAGTTTTTCCCCACTGATTACCATGAGCTGTATCTCCAGTGAAAAGTCTCCAGACTCAATTCCCTGCTGAGGTTTAATTACTGAGATTACCTGTGTACAGCCAATGTAGCTACGCTTAACTAAAGGTAGTGAAGATAAAGCAAGCCATCTTTCGCATAACTACTTTAAAACGGGTCTAACTTTAGCAAACGTAGCATAGACTAAGGTAGCTAATGTGCCTTTGTTAGCTTTAGCTTTAGTTATGTAGCTATATTACCTCCATAGCTTTCACAGCTAAGGTAGCTTCATTAGCTTTAGATTTCAGCTAATTTATTTTTGTATCCTATGTAGTTGACAGAGCTTTGTTAGCTTTAGCCATAGCTACTTGGCTGTTTTAGAGTGTTTTCATGAAGGACAAGCTTTTCATGTAAGCAGACTGTTTGCTTTATTAAACATTTTGGAATAAGGCTTTGCAGATCAGGTTTTTGGCTTTAAACTTTAAGGGGCCTAACTTTTATCTTAGCCTTCACCCTAGTGCTAAGAGAAAGTTTAATCTAATTTATTCTAAATGTTTTAGCTTATATTTGCAGAGGCGGTGTCTTGACGTCTTCAAGTGGGTGATGTCTGAGATCTGCCGTTTCTCTGGGTTATGATGCAAATGGAGCTGGCGCCTGGCGGGACTACTTTCTGTTAGCCTACTTTTCCATTCATGTGTCATAATGATCTTTAATATCTGAAGTAAAGCAGCAGAAGTTTCAATGGGCAATACAAAATGCCTTTTTTTGGTGTCCTAAATACATAAGAGCAGTCTATAACACAGGCCATTTATCATCGCTGGATGAGTTGCCAACAATGTGGGGCATACATTTAGAGTAGGTCCACTTCTGCAGGCACCACTGCACCACTGATTCTATCATAAAATGGTATCAACTTTCATTTCCAGGCACTTTTACCTGCAATATAAGCTTAGAAATGGTTGAATGTTAACTTTGGTTGTTTCCTGACAGTAGCTAATGGGTTATTTATTCCTTTGTGCAACCTTGTAGCAATTTGTCATTGTGACGCTATTTGTGCTGCACGTTTTTTTGCTTTAAATAAGAAGAAAACAGCTGGTGAGATTATGGCAAATGGGAGCAAATACCTCAGCAGGAGCCCAAAGGAATTCAGCTATTATTTTTAATTTAGTTATTTACTGCTGTGGTTTCTCCCACTGTGAGCTGTCACAATATCTTCAGTGAAAAAGTCACCTAACTCAATTCCCTGCTGAGGTTTAATTACTGAGATTAACTGGATACACAACTCAACAGGTATGAAGGTCATTAAAAAACTGGTCAAATAAAACAAAACCGGCTGCTCAGTAGGATGCTGCATTATGAGATAGACACCTACCCCATGTGAGGGTTGTCTATGAAGTCCAGACTAGGATTGTAATATATGGCAGGTCTGTTGTTTGCCGTGAAGCCTGAGCTGCTGGGATGACTGAGGAAAGACATGAAGTTGACCCTGCTGGCCTCTGAGACAGTCATTCAAGAATTAGCCATTATAATCTGAATCATAATGAGAGTTATAAAAGCTATTTCTGTTTGTACTGAGATATTTAAAAGCATGCTGCATTCCCACCTTTGCAAGCATAAGACTCCATGTAAGAAGTAGTGTACAGTTTGTCACTGGTTTGTTGTCCTCTGCTGCCTGTTGCTGCACCAGCCGGCATGCCTATCCTCCCCTGTTCATCCATCTGTGACTGCTGTAATGGAAACTCCTTGTGACAACAGTGATTGATAGAAAAATCCGAGGGCATGTGCACTGTGCTGTAACAGCAGATAAAAGCAGCAAAAGTGGTGTTACTTCTCAGATTGTTGGATTGATGACATCCAGCAGAGCTCAGATCTCTCTGGGAAAAGTGATCACAGTTTGTTCAAAGTAATGCAACAAGTGTTCCCTTTATCTAAAGCTGTTTGATGGAGGGAAGACAAGAGGAGTGAATAACACTGCAGTACAGTTAGGGAGATAAATATCAGCATATAAATGAATTAACAAGGACATGAGAAGTGTCACTTCCTACCTGCAGCTCCAGGTCCCGAGTTCACCTCCCTGTCATTGTTTGTGTGTCAACAAAACTTTGTTGCTAGGAGATAAACACATCACATGACCTCACCTCTTTTCAAATGTTTCTTTATAAATAGATTTCAGAAACTTAATTCAGTAATCCCTGTATGTGTTTGCTTAGTGTCCTTTATTTGCAGGCTTTAGTTTAAGTGGTGTCAGATGGATGTTTGAACCCTTTAATAGCAGTCAAAGATACCTTTTAGGATTTATCTTATTGTACATTCTCAGCAGCAGTGTTTGGGGTTAAGATGTTAGAGATGTCTGCCCTGCTTTACAAAAACTGGAGTTTAGTGAGTATGCTTATATCAACACTGCAGCTTTACAGCTAACTACTTTCTTATACCATTTTTACACTTTAAACCAAAACAATCTTTGCTATTTTATTTATCAGTGGTATTAAAATCTATGAAAGCTTTTTTTGCAATATAGACAGTGTGTGAGTTTATTTTTAAGTTTTGTAATTAAAAACACACATTTATCCAATATTGCACTGTCTGATTCTAACCTGGGGTCCAGGGCCCAAGGGTTCATTCTTGATGATGTATCTAACTGGCAACTTGAAATTTCCAAACTCTGAGATGAACTGGCACACTATTACTTGACGGTGTTGATTCATCAATGTTAGTCCCACTCTGTAGAGAGTCCTTTGTTTAAAGCTTTGCCCACTGTCGTTTCAAATCTGGGGGATAAGTGGGCAGAATTTCCCCATCATGCCGTTGGGCAGTTTGTATGTTTTATGTGTTTGGATGTTGCATGTTGTACAATTCTCCCTGCTGGGATTCCTTTGCTCTTGTTCCTGTTGGGTTGTTTTTTTTTCTTTTTGTTTTTAACTAATGTTAGACACTTTTGCACCATCTGTGAAGTTATCCACTGAGTAAGAGACTATTAAGAATTACACATTTTCTGCTAAAATTAAACACTGTATGTTTGATTTAATACTCAACTATATTCAGGTCATATATATATGTATATTGATAACAGTAGCAGTGTAAACAGTGTTAAATTTTTAAAAATGTAGTAAACTAGAATAAAACATATTTTATTTTGTTATTCTTAAGCTTTTATATTTGAATGCTGAGTGCAAAATTAAGCGTTTTCTCCTCTTATACAGCACACAAATGTTCTTAAGCGTGCTCTGGAGTGTCTCTGGAGAAGAAGAAGAAACTTTAGTGAATGTCAGAATCTTCTAAAAAAAACTGCTTAAGAGGGTTCTAAGAGCAAATGTCTTCTTTAGAATGGCTGGTGAATGAGGCCCATGAAGGAGTTTACCTAAACAGCATAATCATGTCATTTTCTCGGTCTATAGTGGGCATACCAGTGGTATAAATTTCTTAAAGTCATCAGCTGTAAATTTCATAATAATCTTTCTTACTCCCTGAAATAGTTCTGCACTGTGCAAATACTAAAAACCCATTTTTAGGTGAACTGCAAGAATGTCTTAAATGTCTTTGCTAATAACACAGGTTGGTTATTGTTTGCTGGATGGGCCAGTTAAAGAATGTGTGGGATAACCTAAGAGTGTCTGTGTAGGCTCTCATTCATGTGGGACACAGTTACTGAAATGTTTGTCCAAAGGTGGTAACTGGACATAATGAGGTTCTTGAAGACGTTTCACCACTTTTCTGAAAGGCCTCTTCAGTGAACTACAGAAGCTTTTTGAAGAGAAGCATCTGGATGGAAGATTTGGATAAATAAAGAGTATGCCCAAGAGTATGCACCGCTACACCACTGCTTAAACCAACGTTATACTTTTTATATTTACTGTTTAATGCATGTAAGTAACAGAAAAAAGTTCCCTTTGCAGTGACATACTGAATCTTACAGTCACTAAGAGTTTTAGGCATTTTTAATCACATTTCTGTTACACTTTGAGCCGTTGAGTAGTCCTATATTAGCAGCAGCAGGACCAGTATCTACTTTACATTATCATGTAGCAACATCCCATCATGCCTTGTTCCCATCATCTTTATGCGGGGCTGCATTCATCGTCAGGTTTAACTTGTCTTTTTTTCATGTTTTTGAACATGAAATTGTTTCTTATGTTTGTTTTGATAAAGTCAGTACTTTTAGAAAATAGTTTTATAGAGTGAAATGTAAATTAGATTTGATCAATGTAAAATATAAGATGTCCTCAAATTACTGCAGAATAATACTGTCACTTATCCATCTTTTAGAGAAAATACAAAAGAAACAGACATCCATTATACATTTCATGTTACCTTAAACAACTTTATCACATTCAGTGATAATAGTGAAATAATCTCTTATATGTCTAAAAAGAACAAAGCAAAAATAACACTTCTACAGTGTCTGTATGGGTCCACTCACAGAGTGTAGATTTGACTCTTTTTGGAGAGTGAGTACCACGACACTAATTAACTCATTATTTTTAGACTTTTTAGATTTATTTTACACAGCCAGTGTTAGCCAGTTAATTTGACACATTGCTGTTTAACACAGATGGATTAACACGGTAAAATAACCCAACAGTCAAGGCCATTTCACTGAGAATGGAGTTAAAATTACACTTTGGAAGGTAAAATCAACTCTGAAATGTTTAAAACTGAAATACCCGAACTACTCACTTCTTTGTAGTGTCTCAGTGGATAATTTTTAAAATTATTAAATTGTTATCCTCATATAAGGTGTGAATATTTACTGAATTAAGAAAATGTTGATATTTTGCTAAAATGAAGATGCCATTTTTGGTTTGAACACATTTATCATGCAGGGCATGAAAAATAACACTTCTAGTGTCACATCCAGGGTTGGAGTGAAAAGTTCTGATTTATAGAGGCTAACACTTCCACATTTGATTGTCTGACACTTAATATTTACACTCCTGTTCAACTCTCAGTCAACTGAGATTATATTTTTAGGAATTTGAATCCATCCAGAGTATAATCAACTCTGCACTTGCTGAAATTTCACTGACACCAAAAATGTAGCTAATTTTCTGTGTGTGCTTTAACATAGAAGGTGATTTAAACTGTCCAGATAGTCAAGCCCTAATGAGTTAATGTCTAAGTTTTAGATATATTTATACCAATTATCACACCTGAGCTCCTGCCAATGTAATGTGTGAGTCTCCCACTCTGATATATATATATATATATATATATATATATATATATTTATTTTTTTTATTTTTTTTTTTTTTTAGAAAAATGTTTGCTGCCCAGCCCTGACACCAAAGAGCAGTTAGCCCAAGTGTCCACTGGATGGCAGTGTGGTGCCACACTGCTTCCACACCAGCTCTGAACATTGTAAGGTTATGTAAATTGATGGATGGCATGAAATTTGCATCACATCATGATAAAAATGTCCATCCCAGACATGGAGATATCCTCCATGGCTGTTGGAAAGAGAAAATGTCTTTACATCATCTATATCTACATCATATGAATTTAATCCCCCTGCACGGTGTGTTTTAGACGGGCGGAGCTTGTATATTTTAATACTTTAATAATTCAACCACCTTGAAAAGAATCCTTGTGTCAAATTAAAGTGTGATATCTTCTCTGCTTTTTTTAGAGATATCCCAAGCGCAATGTGTGAACTCTGCAAACACAGTGTGATTTCTTCTTTGTTTCAGTATAAAGTGGGACTAACTGGTGTTTTTCCGTGACTATCTTTTCATCTTTTAATTCTCACATTCCCTCACTTATCTTTTTAATCATATTTCCTTGGACTCACACCGCGTCTTCACCTCTGTCACATCTCTTCCTGCTCCTCTTCTTGCCTCCATCTGTCCAGCGCTGGCAGTCGTCGGTGGAGCCTATCTTTACCAAGCTGTTGCTTTCATTGCCATTCCACTGTCTCTCCTGCTTGACATGCTGTCGAGCCAAGCCTGGAACTGTTCATTATCTTTCTAAAAAAAAAAAAAGGAAAAATACTGGGAAACGCCTGCATCATTGAAAGTGACAGTCTCATTTCCTGCTTCTTTTCTCTTAAACACAATGTGGAACATTATTGGCATCTCTAATTCTAATTTCAGAGGGATCCATACAGCAGGAACAGACCGGCCGTCTGTTTTCATTCCACTCAAAGATTGCACCAGATGATTTTTCTTATTAGGACAACTTTTCCTTGAGAGTCACAGAGGAGAAACTGATCAGTAGAGGCACCTGCTGTACTCGCCTGCAGACTTTCAGCCCTCCACGTGATTGTTCACCTCTGTGAGAGGTGCAATCTGTTTAATCCACTTATAAAATATGTGCTGGGCCCAGACAGATTCTTTATCAAATTGCCAATAATTCTGGGAATAAAAGATACAAACAACACAGCTCCTGCAACAGTTTGTACTTGAGATGACACTTCAACGACAGAGGAAGCTTAAAAGAGGAGGTGGGTGCAGTGGGTCTAAAAATAGACCCAGGTGATGCAAGCAAGGGTCTCCCGTCGAGTTGATGTGCTAGGCTCGCCTGCAGCCGTCTGTTGTAGTTCAGGGAGGGACCAAACTTCGGCCCCTCGTCTGCAGGAGCTCATCTGTGTTTCCTGTCCGGCTCTGCTACACATCCTCTGGTTTCTCTGTCTGCTCACTAACATGATTCTATGTCTGCAATAGAATAGCATGGAATTAATATTTAGAGAGACATAAAGAGACAGCTCAGGCGCTAAGACCCGTCTTTGTGCATGTCAGGTCCCAGAGGTGCTGGCTCTCTCTGCTTCACAGCCTCACTGTTCTCAGCTTTATCTTCTTCCTGCTTCCTTTTTGACTTCTCTACTTAATAGGCAAATCTGGCACGCTTGGTTTGGACTAAATTGCATTGTCATCTTTTTCCATTTCATATTTCAGTCAGCCCAGTGTGTGCGCTGTAATGCTAAGAAGGTAGGCTGTGATGAAAAAAAGGGAAATCAGGCATAAAGTAAGACATTCAAAGTCAAAACAGATCCTTCTCCTGACGAGCACAAGACAGGCTACTCTGTAACTCCACAAGAAATTGATTGAATTAAGGAAAAACAATCTTTTTCATATCATATTGTTGCAACGAGAAATGCCTTTGAATGTTTAATCAATTACTGGATGTCTGACAGACTAAACCTGGAGCACACACAGCTGTTGAGCTGACACGTCGAGTGTCAGAAGGGAGGCAGACTGTAAGAACAATGCAGCGGCTAATTAATGAGAAAAATCTGTCATCCTGCTTGAAAAGGGATGAAAGATTCCTTCAGAGTGTAGCATGTAGCTTTGAGATTCATTTACCTTCATGCTGACTAATGTGTTGCTTACAGCACAGCTCCTCTATACATTTTTAATTGCTGTCAAAGGCAAAAACAACCTTAGCAAATTACAGCCTCTACAAGTTAATAGTAGAGCATGTCAAAACAGAATGGTGTCATTATAATGTCTAATTATTTATAGTGCATTTTAATTACACTGCATGTGTGTCCAAGATAAAGCTTTGATGATATTTACTTTTTTTGGACATAATTAAAGGAGGTCTCTCCCCTTATCCAGCCTCACAGCACTGCTATGTATAAATAGTTGGCACTATTTTGTATGGAAGGTGTGAATCAGAACTTATCGCCCACTTTGGGCATCTCTTCCTCATTACTCAGAGACAGAGCAGTCTGGCAGACCGTACATCTCTGACAGCCACTCTCATAGACTGTTCATCTAAGACACTGTCTCCCTCAGAATGAAAGTGCCAACATTTGCCAATAAAACTTATTCACAGTCTTAGATTTTTAAAAATTAAATTTAACCCTAAACAAAGTCTGGCAGTCACATTAATGAAATAACCGCAATGCGAACATTAAAGACGAAGAAACACTTCATAAATAAAACAGTAAAACATCAGAGATCTAATCTGGGATTAAATTACACATAGAGCTGTTTAGAAGTAGTTACACAAACAGTAGCTCAGTTTAACTTCATTAGCTTCAGCTAAAGCTAACATAGCTAAGCTACGCTAGCTATCAAGTTCATATTACTACACGAGCAAATGTAGCTAAGTTAGCTAAGAAACATGAGCTTTAGCAAACATAGCTAAAGCTAATGTATAGTTAATAGCTATATTAGCGTATGTAGCTTTATTGTGAGCTTAGCTTTAGCTACGTAGCTATGTAAGCTACGTTTGCTGTGTTAGAGTGTTTTCATAGAGAATGAGCTTTTTCCCTGTAAGCAGACTATTCACTCAGCTTTATTCAAAGTTTGGTGATCAGGTTTTGTCGGTCAGGTTTTTAACTTTTGGTATCCTGTTACCTTAACCCAGGGGAGTCAAACTCAATCACAGCAGGGGCCAAAATCTGAATTTAGCTTTAACCTGAGGGCCTAACAGGGTTAAGATTTAACCATAAACTGTCAACCTCATTTTCACAGGTAATACATTTAAGGGGGAGAAAAACTGATGATAAATGATAATGAGATTTTAAAAAAAATCAAAATGAAAAGTTTAAAGGCTCAAAATATGAGATAAAAAGTCAAAATATTGGTTTAAAAGGTCAGAATACAAAATCAAAAGTGAAAATAATGTTTTCAAAAGGCAAATATATGAGATAGAAAGTTAAAATCATGAGTTTAAAGGTCTAGATATGAGATTAAAAAATCAAAATGTTGAGTTTAAAAGGTCAAGATATAACTTAATATTTAAGATTGTGAATGTAAAAGGTCAAAATATGCAATAAAATTCTAAATTGTGAGTTTAAAAAGTCAAAATATGGGATTAAAATTCAAAGTTAGGAGTTTAAAAGGGCAAAATATGAGATTAAATTTGAAATCATGATCTTGAAATTTTAAAATATGACGAAATTTAAAATTGGAATCTAAAAGTTCACAATATGAGATAAAAAGTCAAAATTTTAATTTGAAGTCTGAATTTTTCAGATGCAAATTGTAAGTATTAAATGAAAACACAAATTAATTTCTCTCCCCTATTCCTTACTTTCGATGTCATTTTTATTTTTTTTTTTAATTTTTACGACTTAACAAAGAATATTTTAAATCTTCAAGGTTAAATTTACATTTCTATTCTGGAGGAAATCTGCAGACCTCACACCTGCGGGCCAGTTCTATTTAAAAAAAATCCTGTGGGCCGGGTAAAACTGCACCATGGGCCGGATTTGGCCCCCGGGCCTTGAGTTTGACACCCATGCCTTAACCCCTACCCTAACCCTACTACAGCATAGATTCAACGCAGATGCATAAAGCCACGTTTAGTCTTCATTAAGTTTTCTTTCATGGTTCCTCCTATACTCTTCTAAACCTGTTACTTCCGCTCTTTTTCTTTTAGAAACACTATTTAAAAATGAAACTTTAGAAAAGTGAACACTATCACATAAATTTATAGAAGTGATTTCCATTGATAAACTGAAATTTAACTTTGCTCTGTTTTTAAGATAGTGATGTCACTAACACAGAAAAAAGAAAGTTCAACACAAAAAATATAACTGACGAAAGAAAAAATATATTTTATCACATAAATGCAAAATGCTCCCGTATAAGAACTAACTTAAACACACGGTGGCTCCTTTCCTGCATGTTGTTCCCTACTCTCATATCCCTGTTTCTTACTCTATCTATTGTCCTCCTCCATAAATAAAGGCATAATAAGCCCCAAAACGTGTGCCAGTTAAGCTCAGCTTGTAGAGCAGGCACCCTTATGCAGAGGCTACAATCCACGACACACTGGCCGCAGGATAGAGTCCCCGCTATTTGGTGCAGGGCTTCCCCCACAGTCGTTCCCCATATTTCCTGTCTTTTTTCAGCTTATAACGACAAAAGTAAAAATAATCAGAGTATAGCAGCCATCAGCAGAGGTGTTAAAATGTTTGGCTTCACTTTTGTGGGAGCTGGCTGTCATCCATTATTCTGTATAATCTAAACCCCTGACTGCTGCTTTCTATTGTGTACAATCTATAATTTAAAAATGATGCTGGAAGCCTTTTCAGAAAAGTTAGTGGTTCAAACTTTGCCCAATAATTTGAGTGTACCTAATTGTAGTTTTTCCCCCAATTAAGAAATTGTCATTACTTTATTGTTAGTATGTATTTGTGGTAAAAATGTAAAAAAAAAAAAAAAAAAAAAACATTTTAATGGCTTTTCATATTTACTCCATAATGTCTTAAAGCAAAAAGAAAACATAAGCTCTACTCTGTTTTCTTCATGGCATGTTCTTGTTCAGCTGGCACCATCAGATTTAAGCATGCATCATATTACAAGTTTACCTTTCTAGCATGCTAATTCTTGAATTAGCACTCTCAAGAGTGCCGTTATTGTAGCAGTGATTTCACTGTAATCATTGATACTGCTGATGCTGCTATCTGTGTGTCTCTCGGCCTGTCCTTCTTTCTCTGTCCAGCTGGTTGTTGCAGATATCTTCTTCTGCTTGAGGTGTCTGTCGATTGACACAGTGTGGTCTAAACCTGCTCAATATGTTGGCTGCCAAGAGCAAATGCTGTGATCTAGGACCAAACAAAAGTATAAAGTATTGGTTGATTGATAAGACAAAGTAAAGTGCAAACTGAACTTTCTATAAAGTGAAGGTAAAATTATTTGCGTTATGGTCAAAATTCTGTTGACAAATGAAAATGTTTACCTCACAATCAAAGGAAAAGTCAGAGGACTCACTGAGCTGGAGGACTTGATGTCTGCCAAAGCATGACTACATTTCAGTATTTTTCCAGTGTTAATTTTGAAAGCTATTTTAAATTAAGTCTTTATATTAAAATTTTCATTAGTTTTAGTCACTTCAGTCATTTTTACTGTTAAGTTTTAGTAAATGGCATGTCAACAACTCAATATTTTGAGTCTTTACATTCAAGTCTTTACTTTGTCAGAACATTTATTCTCCTGAAATCAGCCAAGTTGTGAAATTAATAGAATTGCAAAACACAAATATTACTCCTACTTTTTCTCCCCCGTTTTGAAATATAATGGATTTTGAATGACTCATAGTCCAGCAGTAATATTTCATTCTCTTTTGGTTTCTTGATGAAAAATAAACTTAGTTCTAGTCTCAGTTTTTGTTGTCAAGTATCCGTCTTAGCTGGTCTACAGCTACGTTTACACTGCAGGCCTTAATGCTAATGACATTTCTAATTCTCAGATCTGATTTTTTTATGTTTGGCTGTTCACACAGAAGTCGAATTCTCAGAGATCAGATCGGAATCTGATTTGGTACCTCATATGAAAGTGGACTGAATCTGATGTGAACAGACCAGATTTAATGTGACTTGCACTGTTCACACTGTCAGAAAAAAATCTGATATGAGTCACATGTGAGCAAAAAAAAAAAAAAAAAAAAAAAAAAAAAAAACAGATTTGGGCCACTGTTACCTGCAGTGTGAATGTAGTGGTCTCTTCTCCTCAAAAAGGTTGTTGACGGGGCACAGATGGCCTAGTGGTTAGGCTGCAGGCGGCCTGCGTTCATGTCCACGTCATTCAGCTCTCTCTCTTCATAATAAAAAAAAGGCAAAATAAATCTTAAAAAAAGGTTGTTGACAAACAAATTCAGTCATGACTTTAGTCAACGAATCTTTTTCTGTACATTTGGCAAACTTCCTATTATCATGGAGATATTTTAGTGTAAACAGCATTTGTTTCAGCTTTAGCAGATTACTAAAACCGTTAGAGTTTTGTAATTACAGTTATCACACTTAACATTTTTGTCATTACATGATTTTTTTGGTCATATAAATTCTCTCAAAATCAACCAAGGCACAAATGATGAAGCATTAAATCTCCGGACACAGGTGTTGTAAAAATTATTCTTTAATATGGAACAGAATCAGAGCTCAGCTCCAAGGCTCCATCCACCCAACACACTCTGTAACACTGATGGGCGGAGGAGAAACGAGAAAATCAACCAATAAGATCACAGTCCGCTCGGCCAAAAAACAGGAGAGGCTTCAAAAAACATGGAACGCAAAACCGAAGTGCTACTGGGTTTGACCTCGAGACACCCTGGCTCCCTCCCCTCCTGACCCAGAATGAGACCGCTTCCTCTCTGCCGCCTCGCAGGGCTCTCCCACCTCCCCACCAAGCACCCCCCACCGCAGGCCAAAGACACCCTAAACTGGGCGCTGCCCTGCTGACCTCTTAGAGCCAGGTGAGGTAGGCATATGGGGGGGTGGGATTTGAAGGAGCAGAGAGGCACATGTGAGGGTCTTTACACGGAATCTGTTGGTTTGACGTGAACACAGACAAGTCGTCCTGGTTATTATCATGGCTCCAGTGGACATGTCTGTCATTCTTTCAGGCTACATGAGAATCTAATCACCTTTAAAATGCTTCTTGAGATGAGTTTGGATGGAATGTCTTAAGTTTTTGAGGAAATGAGACGAGACGGGAGGGAGACGATGTCGTCTGAGGTCGCCCAGTAAGAACCCGTAACTATACTAATACAGGGACATCAACAGAAGTACTACACAGATATGTACAGAGCAACCAAGCAACATCAGAATACTGACTAATAAATCTGGTGTGGGAAAAGGGAAGGTAGTCCACTACAAAATGCACATATCCCACTATTTTTACATATAGTTGGTCCAATCTTTAAGGC
This sequence comes from Cheilinus undulatus, assembly GCF_018320785.1. NCBI lineage: Eukaryota > Metazoa > Chordata > Actinopteri > Labriformes > Labridae > Cheilinus > Cheilinus undulatus. The sequence continues at coordinate 22,035,536 of NC_054873.1, read as the reverse complement.
TATTCTCTTGCTCTTGCTACAAACATGGTGGCATTGGCGCCACCACAAACGAATATTTGAGTCACTGGTCTGTGCTTGACACCTGAATATGGCTGCTTTGTGTTTCTGTGAGCTGAGCCGGCAGCTGCCCTTCTCCTCAGAGGCAGAAGGGAGACAAGATTAAAGTAAAAAACATAAAGGTATGACCAGCCATGAGCAACATGGATCTCTTCTTTTTTATGTGCATGCTAAATCCTTCTCTGGTCCACAGAGGTTTGCAGGACAAAACAAAGAGGCTCTACACTGACAGATGAGAGCTGCTAATGGACGAAGAATCACAGATAGATGAGGAAAGCATGGATTACTGGAAAATTAGACCCTGCTGGTGTACACATTACCAGCCCAATGTGGGAGTAAATGAACAATCGAGCAAGAGGAAGTGGAAATCTATACATGGTGGATTAAAATGAAGAGTTATAATGAAGAAGCAGAGGACACAGATGGAGAGAGAGGGAGGGAGGGCATCTGCCAGCTTCAGTGGACAGTCATCCTGCACCTTAACACACTCTGCGTCACGTAACAGACTACATCAGAGAAAGAGAGAGAGAAGAGAGAGAGAGAAGGGAGGAGGGAGGCACTGCACAGAGAGCACTAGCACTACCATGGACGGACACACACCTAACATACACACACACATACACACTACTGCACAGGGTCCCGGTCTGCGTTCCACTGCACTCTCCTGGCTGCCAGAACCTCGCTGTGTCTCGTCAAGGCAAAAAATAGAAATTAAAAAACAACATCCGATTTAACAAACAAACGAACAGACAAAAAAGAGGAACAACACACACTTTTGGTTCCCACTGGCAAGAATTAAAAAAATGAAACCAGAAACGAAACCTAGGTTATAAAATGGGCCAGTGGCACCAGGTTTTACAGAAAGCATTTTCTCAATGACTGGCTTTTGAACAGCTCTACGCTTTTTCTTTTAGTCTACCAAGTATATACTATTAACCTTACCAGGCAGCTAAAATCTATACAGTACTGTCATTTTTCATATATTTATAGATATTTATACACTATACAAAGTTGGCAAAAATACATAAATAAATACATTAAATTAGATTGTACACATCACAATTGTGTGTCTTAAGTTAGAGCACTCTTTGTTGAAGAGGTGAGCCGTGGCAAGCAGGTGAAGAAACAGGAGTGTTACCCTCAACATCCCATAACGCAAATCAGACTTGGCGAGTTTAATTTCTCTATATGGCGTTAGATTGGTTACATGTATTGCTTATTACCTACCTGATCTGAAATGTTCACGTTATGGCAGGAGTTAGTGGTGGGTCTAACTGAATCCCAAAGTCTATTTACAACCAGCCAGGAAAGAAAAATACTCAGAAGGATCTGGGGAGGGGAAAAAAAAGGAGGAATATTTATTTTCAGCGCATCGATAAACAGATTGCGGGTGTGCCTGTGTGTTTGTATTTTTCATCTCCCCAGAGACTTCCTCTGAAAGATGGTATTACAAATGAGACAGGACTGTATCCACTGTCCTTCCTGCAGACAGCTGCTGGGAGTATCTGCTGTACCATTTCACGTCTGCGGTGGAGACACTGCTAAAAGTAAAACTGAGTGAAACTGATAAGCTCCATTTCTGCACCACACATACAGATACAAAAAGCTGCGGCGTATTGAAAATAGAGGAGTGGACATGCGGACGCCCGCAGAGGGAACAAACTGGAGTAAAACCCTGTGCAATTTTGGATGTTTCTGGATGTGGCAGTGGACTGAATGTACACTACTGTGCTGAAGTCTTAGGCTACCACTAAGGCAGCTTCTAGCTTTGTTGTTTCAGCAAAGTTCTCATACTTACAAGTCTTATTATTATGGTACATCCAGAAAATATAGGACATACCATCACCAAATGCAAAAAAGGATAAAACAAAGGACATAATGTCTTCTACAGTCAAAATAATTTAGTGTAACTTCTTTTGCTCTGAGAACATCTTGAACTCTTTTGGGGTAGCTGAGTTTTCTTAAGTAATTAAGAAACAACTGCACCAGGTTTTTTTTTTTTTTAGATTGCTTATCAATTTTAAAAAATCTAAATTTAGGGTGCATTCACACCTGTAGCTTGTTTTTGTTCCAACATTGCATGTCTTCCTTGAGTCCTTTTGTGTTCACACTGCAAGTGTATAAAAGCCCACAACTACGTGGGCTATCCCAGCATCATTATGTCGCAGCCTGCTTTTCCCACTGTCTAGGTCAGGGGTGTCAAACTCAAGGCCCGGGGCCAAATCCGGCCTGTGGTACAGTTACACCCGGCCCACAGGATCATATTATATTTTTGTTAAAACAGGTCCACTGGTATCAGGTCTAAATGTAAACTTAATCCTGATGATTCAAAATATCCTTAAGTCATAAAAGTTGTAAAAAGTAAACAGTAGGAATAATTACAAATTTCAAATCATATGTTCAATTTTGCATCTCACAATTATGGCTTAAGGTAATGATTGTGACTTTTAATTTAATATTTTGGCCTTACAATTTATGATTTTGCTTTTTTATCTATATTTTTACCTTGAAGATGCATAATTTTAAAATTTAGGTCATATTATTTCAAATTTTATGTCATGTTTTGACCTTTTTAACTCCTAACTTTGACTTTTAAGCCCATATATGACCTTTAAGACTCACAGGTTAAAAATTTAAGTCATATTTTGACCTTTTTAACTCATGATGTCGATTTTTAAATTACGTTTTGACCTCTAAAACTCATGATTTTGTCTTTCTTAATTTTGTGTTTTGACCTTTTGAACAAACAAGCTTGAGTTTTTATCACAGATTTTAAGCCTTTAAACTTCTCATTTTGAGTTCTTTTATCTCAAAATCATTTATCATCAGTGCAAAGTTTTTTTCCCCTGTAATTTATTGCTGGTGAAAATGAGGATGACCATTTATGGTTGACCCTGTAAGGCCCTCAGGTTCTACCTCCATTCAGAATCTGGCCCCTGCTGTGATTGATTTTGACACCCCTGGTGTAGGTAATCAAAATGTTCCACGCATAGCTGCACTTGGCATTATGGGAATGCTCCAAAACACTAATTTACCTACCAACAAAATGAGTCAAGGGCTTACTTGAAGCAGTGAGGAGGTCAAGTATCTCAATGACCTTTTGGTAGGTGACAATATTTTTCAAATGTTTGATACCTTTCATAAAGTTATAGACGTTGACAAAGTTGTGACTATCCCAATTTTTGTCAAGAGGGCAACTGGACTTGATTGAGGTTCTTGAAGACGTTGCTGCACTCAAAGGAATGCCCTGAGGACAGCAGCAGTAGGATACTGGCCAGAGAAGATCACTGGTTTGAGGGGGATGTCAAGGAAGTCATATTTAAAGCTGGAAAAACCCTCTTGCAGCCCTGGCAAACCTGAAGAGGCCCAGGAGGACACACCCACAGGTGAAACTAGGTCAACGACTCTGCCAACGACTCAGGTGATCACCCAGATCATAAGCATGTGGACGGCCAACAGACGCTATAAATTCTAGCTCTGGACCCAGTCACTTTTGAACTGACTTCAAGAAGCTGATCAAGTCCAGTTGCCCTCTTTTGGAGAACCATGACCTGGATGTGTAAGAACCCCTTGCAAAATGATGACTGAGAGCATCAACAAGAGGGGCCTTCATCACTTTGCTGGTGTTGCAATGTAACAGGCTTTCTTCCTTTAAGTTTCATTAAAGACATTTATGATGAGCTAGGGTTTTATATGTTGATGAACATTAAAGGGGCATTATAAAGTATTCTCACCACTTTCAACATGTGTTGTAACCACAGACACAGCTGGCTAAAGGTTGCCAATTGACTGGGTCACTATTTAAAGTGTGACACCTGTTAGTAGCATCAGCAGAAAAGCTCTGACAGTGGTATGTAAAAGCAGCGATCACCCTGCAAAATAATGAAGGCTCACGTGATAGCAATGATAAATTCCTATGAAACAATAAGCTGGTACTCTGTTCTACTGATGGGACAGAAAGTAATGGTAGCAAATTGCAATTTTTAATATAATTAGTGCCCTAGCACTGAGAGCATTGCAAAGATCCTTTTAGAAATTAATGCCATGAAAAGCAGTGCAAAGATCCAAATGGACTGCAAATCAAGCGCACTGTGTTAGTTCAGGCAGGCCATGGAGTCCAGCGCTGCAATATAATTGAGGTCAGTTGATTGGCCAGTGGATTCACTGTGAGCATGCTGCTGGCTATTCACTCATGCTGCCATATTTAAAGAGCTCTAGCACAGCTTTGCTTTGCTGCTCCCACTGCAAGCTGCTTTTTGTAACCCTCCTCCACCCCAGCTCCTCCTTCATTCAGCCTCTGACTTAATCACTGTCATTCTGTTATCATTGATGCCTTCTCTGCTCTGGGATTTTGCTTCTCTCCCTGCCCTTGCTTTCCTTGTCAGCACAGGAAAGGCAGAAACGTGCTGTTCCTGGTCGTTGCTTTCCATGTAAGAATAAGTGAAAACCAATAACTGCTGGAAAAGAAAATATTTATAACTGCTCATCATGCGTGTTTCTTGACAAAGCGGTCCTGACTGATATTTCTTCTTATGTTATCTTACTGTCAGTTTTTTTTTTTTTTTTTTTTTTTATCAAATTGCAGATTAGACAGATTATTACCATTTCTGCTGCGGCTAACACTACTGAATACTGGAGTGTGATCGTCGGCCTGCAAGTTTGGTTGATTGTCTGCTCACTGCAAATTAAGGGTTTGATTGGAAGTGAGATGAAACCACCTCTCCTGACTAATTTGTCTCTTGTTATGTTCTGAGACAGAGTTCAAATTGCCCTGTTCATGTTGTGTATGTACAACCGAACTAAGCAAAAGAGGGCACTTATTTTGGAACAGAAAGCACTCTGTCTTTTTCAAGAAAAACAAAGAAATTATTGAAATGTTTACACCCTGCAGTGTTAGTGCTTACCTAATAATGAAAGTGTAGTAAATGTGTCATATGAACAAGCAAATCAACAAAATGGATGAGTCAGCGTTCATATAATGCTAATGAGACAGTTTAGAATTGATACAGCGTTCAGACAGTCAAATTCATATTAAAATTTAAGACGTCTCACAAGTAAAAAAATACTTTTTAAAACAATTTGAGCCTTTTTGAGAATGGTTTTATTTCTCTCATACTGCCTGTTATATAGTAGTGGACTCTGGGGAGGTCAGTCCATGACTGTCTGCTGTTTTTATTCCCCAGCTTGGTTTTACTCAATTAGCAGTGTGTTTTGGATCTTTATCATGCTGAAAATACAAACCAGTCCCAATTAGGCATTTACCAGAAGGACTGGCATGTTGAATTCCAATAAAGCTACACATTTAATGGTGGCCCAAGACTTCTGCACAGTATTGCGTGTCTGTTGACAAGGCACAGGGGACATTTTGGACATTTGGAACATTTAATTTTAAACTCCATTTCTATATTTAAATGATTAAAACCCTGATTTCCTCTTCGTCTGTGAAATGGCCGTTAATAGTCTGGCTCTTGTACTAATCCTGGGTTTTTCTTGCTCTGAGTTTTAGAGGTCTTACAAATATCTGACTAAGCAGACGACAGGCATATTATTTGGTGAGTTCATGGCAGTCAGTTTTGCTTAATCATAAGTCTAACCCCCCCTCCCCCAAAAAAGAAAAAAAAAGGCTGAATCACAAGCATGCAGATCGTCTTTACGGGGTCAGAAGGATACACTCTCTCTCCCCCCAATACATGCCAGTCCCCATGTGTGGCCTCCAGCAGAGCAATACAATAATGACTCCAAATTCAATGAGGAAGGCATCATCAGTGTCAGTACAGGGCCAATCCTGTCTAACACAATGGCATTACAGTAAATCCCCCAGCCTATAGGCAGACAGGGTGAGATGTGATGCCAAGCGACCGGGGCAGACTGACTCCGCAGGGAGAAGAACATTCCTCTCACACAGCCAGAGGAGCTTCTTTTTTCACGTTTGTAGTAAAAATACAAAGATACTGTGTGGCATAAAGATCACAGGCTACAATTGGTGCCACGTATCTCGCAGTCTGTTTCCTGGAGGTGCATAAGGGGGGTAAAAAAAGGGATGTGGCAGTGTTGCTACAGCGGCCCTGGATGTGTTGGGTATCACTCCTTCCCTTTGTTTCTCTTGCCGTGACCTCACAACACCTCCAACAAAAATACAGCGGACATCAAAAGCCCTTATTCAAGAAGGGCAGGTATAATCAGCTTCAGCGTCATCAACATCACCACTGTTAGTCATGAATATCATTGTTTTCTTCATCATTTCAAGTGACAAATGAAAACTTGGCGTACAAGAAATGTTAATTTTCACCAACAATATTTACATAAAGTTTTCCAAAAACAGAAGGTTTTTCTTATCACATTTTTGTAAAGAAATAAACCCAACACAATAACACCAAGCACACACATACATACACACTGACCAACAGTCAAATGTGAACAGAAAGAGAAAATAGATTATTACTTATTATTGTTTTCATAATCACTTTGTTACCATTCACATAATGCTTTCTTGAACCCTGATTGGGAGAAGTCACATCAGGTTTTTTTCACCAGGTGCTTAAAACAATCGAAAGGGTGAGTTGGGGGGAGGCGAGGTCCGTCTGCGCAGGGCGAGACTCAAACAACCACTGACTGGACAAAAGACAAAGGTGAGCAAAGCGACTCCCGCGCTGACTCAGCCGTCATAATATGATTCAGCAGAATAAAACCTCAGCTGCGGTCCCTCCAGGATGAGATTACTACAGCCTGATTTTAATCCAGACACACACACACACACCTAAAGCAGCGCGTACTCTTAATTTAATATTGCACAAACTACAGCGAAGCAGGCACCTTTCCAACACAGTGAGTCATTGACGCTCATCTTAAAAATGCCCCATCCATCAAACCAAACTAGTGTCTCAGAATAAAGAAGGGGCCTAGAGTATGACAAGGACAAACAATAGCATCAGGCTCTACAGAATATCTTACTAATCCTTTGGCAAACAGGTGTGACCCCTTCAGCCAATAAAGCTCTCACTTATTCAGAAAGTCAACCCAGAGAGGGTGGCTGCTGGTGACAATGATAAAACTGGTGAGATAAAGTCATGAATAAACATCTGCGAGAAGATAAAAGTCAGAAGATTGAGTGTTAGAATGCTTACATTTGCATTTTAGCATGCTAACATATGCTAAATGCCACATAACACAGCTGTTATGTGGCATTTGTTTGCAGTAATTTGGTCAAAATAACAAGACAATTAATCACAATTTCCATCTGATGAGGATACAAACAAGGATGGCTAGCACCAGTGGGCTAGTGGGGCTAAGTTGTTCTTAAAATCAATTACAATGGGTAGCTTTAAATTTTGGTGGAACCTTAAATAGAAAGCAAACCTAATAGTGACCTGATAACCTGATAACTTCAAGAATCTATTACAGCACAGCATTGTAGCCACCTCTTTGATTTATAACTGTAGTGAAAATGAGGGACAGGGGACACTGCTGATCATCAGGGCTAAATCACAGAGTATAGAAAATACTGTCCGAAGCCAGTATGCAAAGCATTCAGTTACTAAAGGGCCATTTTGTGTCCAATCACAATGTCGCAGAGTCACTTTGGATCGATCTACTATCAAGACGAAGAGGTGAAACTGAGGTGGCTCTTAAGCTTCCAGCCAAACAGCTGTAATACCAAGTATGTTGTTGTAAGTAAGTTATAGTTATATTAGCCACGCCCCTAATTATGCATAACTAAATATCCCGCTTTATCCGCTGTGCAGTATGTGTCCACAGAGGCCTTAACTATTTAGGCTAAATTTCGCCTTCTATTCTAAATTTGGCATTTCCAAATAGAGTACGTATGTGACTTCAGTACTTTTGCAGCCAGCCTCTAGTGGACACTTGAGAAACTGCAGTGTTTTGCACCTTTACACTGGCTTGGCCATGGAGATTGCTGCTTGGTCTAAATATATTCAACCTCAAGGCCATCAACTTTGATATTCAACACAACATTACAGTTTTAGTGTTACAGACTGCAGACATAGATGTAGCATCTCTTAACCTAAAAAGCAACCTTTTCTATGTAACACTGTGAGGTAAATTGTTTCTTAGGATTAAATAACTGATATTGTTGCCAATTCTTTTAGGCTGTTAATTGCAATTTCCATGTGTTAGCAACAAGCTAAGGATGTGTTAATCTGTATTCATCTGTGAAAAAATTTATGATCAAAGTTTGAAATACTGTTGAATAAGAACATGTTTATCATAATGATCCACAATAATATGTTATAAAAAAAGTAAGATAACGTTTGAAACTCCTTTTATTAGGCAAGGAACCAGATAGTATGGCTGCTTTGGTCGACCTCCTTTGTGGCCTCTCCTCAGTGGACATCAATCGATGTCATGGAAAATTACATTACAACATCTGACCAATCAGCAGTGGCTCTTTCAGTCCCAAACAAGTGGCCCTAACATCATAACTAACCATGGTAAGTTGATGAAACTCATAGATTTTACAGGTGGAAAATGGTTTTGTTTGCATAGGATTTATGACAATTACAGCAATTTTGGCATGAAAATGGATGTAACACATTTGGTCATGCATGCATTTAGGGTGTAAAATGATGTCTACATTCAGACATCAAGCAAGCAATAGCAGGGTTACTTTTCTGACAAGTAACTAATTTTAATATGAGATAGTAGAACTCTACAGTGAGGTTAGATGTTGCCACAGGAGTGATCCAGTGGTAAACATTACTAATTTATTGAAACTTTTATGGTACAGATAATAAAATAGGTGGGATTTATGGCCAGTTTTATATAACCTTTGTGGTTTATATCAGTCTTTATTTTTACTGTAAACCTTATTACTTGCCTTATTACAATAATGTGACGTTATTAGGTATGCTGATGAAATTATAAGGAAAAATAAATGGTACAAATGGTGTAATATTTGTGAATTTACTCAGTTTTACTACAGTTAAACAGTTTTACTAAACTTAAATGGTATGAATAAGTTTTTCTTTTTACTGTGAGCCTCATCACTGCTAAAATTTACTTAATAATTCTTGTATGTGATTTCTTCAGGTTTCCTGTTGCAATTATAAGACAAAACTGGTGGTACCATCATTACTTGTACAGTATCCTCAATACATCTAAAGGCAACCTCACCAACTCTGAAGTCCCGAGCCTGTCAGGAGACACTGCAGCCATCTGAGATGGCTTTGTGAGGTTTGACCATTCCCTGTCCAATGCCTCATGTCTAAGTTTAATTGAGAAGCAGCATAATTCAAGTTTAGTTTTGTATCTCATAGAGCATAAAGTTTTGCTATGATGAGGAAACAGGAAGCAACAAGAACAGACACCAACTTTACTTTTCATCCTTTAAACGACTTAATAAGCCTCACAAAACTTGCATGGAAACCATTCAGCAGTAACTGAGACATTTCACCAAAAACCAAGAATGTCTCATAAGCACTGGAGAACATTTTTAGAGGTGTCACAGAAGTTAATAAGCTCCTAAATGACAAAGTAGTTGTACATAATTAAAGCAGAAACTAAACAGATATATTTCAGTCTTTCTAAATGACTTACTGACATGCCTGGAACCCACTACTTTGTTATGGTAGCCAAAAAACAAACTGACTGCTCTTAGTGTCAAAGTAATTTGCAAATCACTTTAAAATAGAAATGAACAAGTTTCAGACCCCTCCAGTTTGAATACTAACAAGAGTAATGTTTAATAAATTGGTTAAAAACCCTCTACGGACAGAATGTACTTCCAAAATTATTTTTAGAAGTTTAATTCAGTGGCAAAGTTGTGGGCAGTTCTGGCTGTGCCGGTTGTCTTTGGTGAAACCTTTTTAATCAAACAGTAATGATCCACACCTGCGGAAACCAGTTGGCTTCATCAGGAAGTGAGACGCTGATGAAAGAGCGAGCTGTGGCTAAACACAAGAAGAGACAGCAAACAGAGTGGAGAAAGGCTGAAATGAAAGTGTTGACTGGGAGCATCTGCAGCTCTGCCTTGCTGTATTCATGAGCTCAGGATAGTTGAAGGTCACTGCTGAGAGAGCTGCTGCCAACAACACACAGTATGTTTGAAGGTGTGAGACAGGTGGCAGAGTAATAAAAGTGGGATTTGGAAATTGCTCTCTGCTTTGTACTGTTTGGCTCTGAGCTTTCCATCCATTTTAATGCTGCTGCTGTTTGACTGGCTGGCAGGGAGGAAACTTCATGTTTGGGATGGATGATTGTTTTGTAGAGTGTGGAACTTTCAGGATACTACAACATTAGGAGATACTACTTTAAAAGAGAATAGAATTTCTTTTTCACTTAGTCAATTCAGATTTTTTTCACATTGGCACATTATTAATACAAAAGCTGATATGTGACTAGCCAAACATCTAATAATAATCTGATTAGTAATTTAGAGCAGGGGTCCTCAATTTGGGGTTGGGACCCCATTGGAGGTCATGAGACACTGAGAGGGGGTCTCCAGATGCCTTTAAAAAACTAAGAACATTTTCAAATTACAGTATTGCCACTTTACACCAATTTTGCCTAATTGTAACCAATTGTTGCAACTTTTCCCACCAATTTTGCCAATTTTAACACATTTTTGCAGCTTCAAACACATTTTTTGTCAATTTTAAACCCTTTCCACCTTTTTTATTCCACCTGTTTTTGCCACTCCTAAACAAATCTTGCAACTCTCTGCCTATTGTTGGCTCTGTTGACACATCATTGCCACCATTAACACCTTTAACCACTTTTTAAGCCACATTTCACAATTTGATTTGCCCATTTTTGCCAGTTTCTGACTATTTTTGCTTCTGCTAACCCTTTTTTTTTGCCAGTTTATATCAATTTTCATCCCATTTCATCAAATTTCCACCTAATTTTACCATTTTAACAACATTTCAGCCACTTTTGAATCCCCTTTAATTACTTAATATGTCCATTTTTGCCACTTTAACCCATTTTTTGGTTATTTTTTTGCCACTTTGATCTAATTTTCGGCATTGTTGACACATTTCTGCTACTTTTAAAATCTAATTTCACCACAATTACAACCATTTTTTTCCAATTATTAACCCATTTTAGCTATTTTTAACATATTTTAATTCTGTTTTTAACAAAAGTATTTACATTTTTAAGAGGGCTACTTACAACACGAATGAATTAAAATTTCTTTCTTTGATAAGAGTGGTTATTATTCAGATTAAATGTAAAATACCACAGCTTAACTTTACGATGGACCAATACAATGGACTTTACAATTCCCCCCCTAATGGATTGTCTTGTCGGCACATGACTATTCTTGAATGTGCTTGGCTGTGTTCAGCCACCATCAGGTATAGTGGGGGTCCCCGGTCACTGGCACCTTTATTTTGGTTGTTGTGGGCTGAAAAGTTTGAGAAGCCCTGATTTAGAGTAGTAAGTAATTAGTAATGAAGTAGTTAGTCATCAGGATGTGGCTGCAGTTTCAAAGTTACAATTCGTAGTCAGTCAAGTCGTCGTTTCTGTATGTTTTAACGTTTATTTTGCTCCTCTAACACAACTAGTTCAGTAATGCAGAGCCCAGAGAATTAAAAAAAAAACCCTCCTTGTTATGCTCACGTACATTTCTATTAATAATGGCACTACTGCGATAATAGTTGGGGGATTTTTATCTTTAAATTATGTGTGACTGAGGTATTAGTTTGTTCATCTAGACCAGTGATCATCAACTGGTGGTCCAGGGGCCACTTCAGGCCCCCCACAGCTTCCAATCCGGCCACCACAAGATTATTTAATTCAGAAAATGTGCAGAGGAAAAAATGTAGTATTTGGTGTATCATTTTTCTTTAAATCCCTACAGCTATCAAAACCACCAAAGAAACTTCTGAGATTGAAACAACTTTAGTAGTAATGACTTAACATTTGATCCATTTTACTGAAATCTCTCTTCACCAGTAATAAACAAATATAACACATGATAAACACAAACAATCAGTATTAAAAATACGGCTTTCTGCATGAACTTTTAATCCTACAATCAAAAAGCTTAGTTTCCTACACATTTTCCACCTATCACAAAACATCACTTAATAGCATCAAACCCAGTAAAGGTCAACATGACAACCCAAGAAAGATGAAGCCAAAATATCTCAGTCCTCACATTGTGGCTCATAAAAGCAATCTGACTGATCTCACTGATATCAAATTAATGAATTTAGAAGGGAAATATATGTAAATAAGAATATGTTAATCAGACCAAAATGTTTATTTATCTTAGTTTATTTGAAAGTCCAGCCCCCAAGGAAAAGCTGGTCCATGTACAAATGTAGTTGATGACCCCTGATCTAGACTAATGGTTTAGTCTCACATTTTCAGTGAGTTTATAAGTCTATTCAACAAGGGCCATGAACAGCTCAACTGTTAAGCTAGAGTAAGCTATAAAGCTAATTTACATCTGGGGTCAAGGGCAGGAAGCTCAGGCACCAGCACCACCTGGTTAATGAGAAATCGTGACTGAATTAAAAAATAAAAATCATAACGATCTAATAAAAAATGTTCCGTTGCTGGTAGAGTAGGCACTGGTCGCAGGCTCGAATCTCTATCCTGGTGTATGTTTGATTCATGTCTTGCCCCAGTCTTCATCCCATGTTCCCATCTCTCTTCAGCTGTCTTATCTAATAAAGGCAAAACCCCCAAAATAAGCTTAAAAAAAAAAGAAAAATGTTGCAGTTTGGCCTTTAGAAGTAACAAAACATGACTAATCAAAAGAGACAGGACAAAACAAATGTGTTAAAAACAGCACCATAACAGAACAGGGACATGCACGTAACTCTGTTTCTCATCATGAAACACAGAAGTCTGCTGTTTCCTAGAGCCTTGGTTCTCAACTGGTGGGTCGAGACCCAAAAGTGATTGTTGCAGAGCTGTTTTCAGTAGGCGGCAAAAATGACGGCAAAAGATATGTGCTGCAAAGCTTAGTGGACATGAATCCATACATTTTATTTTACTCTGTTTCATCATGGAAATTGGTAAATTTAAATGTTTTTTTCCCTATCTAAACTCATTTATCTCCTCTTCTTGTGAAAACAAAGCTGCTTTTCCACGATAAGGTCACTTCTCAAAATCTCTGGCAATTGTTAAAAATATTTCCTGTAATTATGGGGAATGGGGTGTTACACATGCTAGTTTTCCCTAGTATCTTTTTACACACATATATCTTATTTAATCCAAGATCCAAATGGCACGTCATTTATTAAATACATGTGTTTTTGAGCCTTTTTTTTTTTTTTAAAAACCTCGGGCTGCGATTTCTTGCTGTAAAAACGGGTGGGTTAGCTAGACCAGTTGAGAACCACTGTCCCAGAAATCACGAGAGATGATCACATTTTCATGGGAAAACTAGTTTGTTATCCTAGAAAGGCAACTTAACGGAGTCAAAATTTTAAGAAGACAACCAAAATGTACTTGCAAGCACAGCAAAACAGAGTAAAATAAAGTATATGAAGGGCTTCTGTATATCACCTTTTGTTCCTAACCCAACACTTGAGAACCTCTTCTCTAGATGTTTGCATCCATTAAGTGATACCAAGAATAGATGTAAACACATAATAACAAGTCCCAATGCTGTTATATGCAATAAAACAACCAAAACTGATAGATGTCGGTGGTTAAGTCAGATTGCTTTGGTGGAACAAACCCACAATAAAGACCTTTTTTGTAGTATTGATATAAATCATCTACATAGGAGCAGATATCTGGAAGAACTGATAGACATAATGATGTTTTTCTCTGTTGTAAGATGTCAAAAATAGACATGTTGTTGTTGTATAAAAATAAACTATGTAAGAAGCAGTCTATATTTCAACACACTCAGTGTTGTAAGTTTTAAAAGCCTAACCCTGTAGCCCTGCAGCCTCCAGTTTACCTTAGAGGATCAGCTGCATTGCACCGTGCATCATGTTACTAAAAATAAAACCATATCCTCCAGTTTACAGGGTCACTGATGACTAAGCTTTGTAAACTCCTGTAGCACAGCAATTTATCACCGCTTGTGCAACATGTAATCTTGGTGAAAGGAGCTGGCAGAGCCATTTTGTTGACTCATCACCTGCACACCTGCACATTCAAACCACGTTTTCACAGCTTCACCGACCATCGCCAACTAATTATTTTCCTCCTCCTGACTGACGGCCCTTTATCCCCCTGTCCGTCATCCTCATGATTACTAATGAGAGTGTCCATGTTTTGTATTATTACTAGCGAGCATTACCTCTGCAAACAGTGAGTTGTCCTGGTCCAAAGAAGCAGATATTGCTCCTTTCTGACCACCTAATGGGAGTGTAATGTGCTGTGACACTGCAGGCAGTGGCTGTCAAAACAGTGGGCCCTGTTTCACGGCTGGCCAATTGTTCTGAAGGGTGCTGGACTGGATCAGTGCATTGCGGGAGCCAACAACTAGTCTCACACGAAGTAGCACAATGCCTGGGACACGGTGTGCTCACCAGTCCCACTCGCGCAGACTCGAGCCGAGGACTAACCTGGTGTAGATTAGAATTACATAATCAGATTTGTGGGCGGTCAGGTTACAAGTCAAAACAAAGTTAATACATAAGTGAAACTCACGTCATTTAAAGGAGCCAGAGGAAAGTTCTTGCAGCAGTGATGCTTCAACTAAACAACAAATAAGTCAATCTAATTATAGAGATGTCTGAGAGATAGATACTCATTTAAAAGCTGCTTCGCTAAAATAATTCCTGAATTGCTAAAAGGATTACACTTCACAGGATTTTGTGAATGTGAAAACACCGACTGACTGACAGCTACATTAGCAGCCTCCACACAGAGAGTCTGTGAGCAGCTCTTAATGGCTGATGGTTTTCATGTTGCTGCTTTAGGACTGTTTTATTTACGTTACAGAAATGTCGGAGCTGAGCTGAATGCGCCTGACAAGCAGGGCAGCTACCAGTATACTCTGTGGTGCTCTTAAGCACTCAGGGAAGAGATAATGTCTAATCTGCTTCTACAGTATCTCATAGTAGCAGATCAGAGCATCATCTTCTATCAGAACCCACCGTCTGGCATACACAGCCATTCATAGTTTCAGAAAAGGTCTAGTTATCTTATTTCGCTTCATTTTTTTACTCTCTAGCATCACAGACTGACACTGGAGCTTCCTGTTGATCAACACATTGTGCAGCAGCACTGTTGTGATGTCCGGCCTCTATGTGACAATCACACAAGGCTGATCTCTCCATCCTCACCATCCTGACATTTCAGACACTAACAACCTGCCACAGGGAGTCTGGTAGCTGACATACACTCAAATGCTCAACACTTATAAATACAAACATGTACACACTACACAGGTACGCTGAGGACAAAAAAAGAGGCACAAAAAGAGGAGGATGAGAGCCCTACACCCATCCCCTGTGTCCTCCGCTTCATCTCCAAACCCTGGAATCACAGAGCCAACGTCTCCTCTCCCCAACTGCTGCTCACCCTTTCAGACTCTCCTCCCTTAATTTTCACCAGTACTGTAATCATCATCAAAACTATCATCAGCATTATTATTGTTATTACATTTTCAAAAAGTGCAGAGAGAACTTCCCCGTGCCCTCGTTCAGGAAGGCAGGGCAGTAAAGGAGGATGGGGAAACAATGGCAGTAAGAAGAGCAAGAAGAGCGCAAGAAGAGAAAGAGAAAAGAGAAGATTTCTGCCCGGTCAGGATTGTGTTGCCCCTGTGAAAACACACACATAAAAACACACATCCACACAGGCACACGTTTATGCAGCACATCTTACAGTCCAAAGTGGAGACGATCGATCCCCATCAGAACAAAACAAGAGCACAGGGCAGCACAAAGGAATCGTAGCATCAATAAACACACGTGCACAAACAGCACACACTTTGCCATTTGTTTCTGTTTTTCTTTTTACATTGGAAGAAGCTTTTAAATTGGTTTCCTCGGTTGGTGTGAAAAGTGACATCATCGATCACAGGGGATTTGTTTGGCTTGTTTCTCTTTTTTTCATCTTCTTTTTTCTCTCTCCGAGTCAGGGCTTTATGTCTGGAAAAATCAGGAGCGATCCTTTTCACAAGTTTTGTAGTATTCCCAGCTTTCCCAGCATTGGAAAGTTCGGATTTAGTTTGTTTATTTTTCAATTTTTTAAATCTCTATTTTTGTTGGAGCTACAGCACAGCACCCACAGCACACAGACGACAAGGAGGGGTACGGGAAAAGCATCCAGAGAGAGCGCGAGGGCGGGGGGGATCCACTAATATTGTGCCAGAGGAGGAGAAAGAGAAACAATAAGGGGGATAAAGGAGATAAAGAGTTTAGAGAAGGAAAAATAAAGGAGGGTGAAAAAGGAGAACAGTATCAAAGATTCCATCTTGAGTTCAGCTGGTTTCACACACCAGGTATTGATTGCTTTCGACAACTTCAGCCTTAACATTAAACCACTTTTGAGTGAAAGGAGGGGGGACTGAAATGTGAGGAGGATATAGTACACTTGAGACAGATGACAGGGAGGAGGCGACAAATGAGGAGACAGAGAGGAAGAAACCAGCAGACAGGCTATGAATAACATACTGCATACTAGTTCTGTGTATAGGGGGACTTCTGCCAATCTCTACTCCTAATATATTCATATGTATATGTACATATAGTACATACTGTATAGTATTGTGTACCTGGAATAGTCATACAATAGGATTATACGAGATTAGACCACTACTTAAGATTCTCTGTGATCCCACGGGACTGGCACCTTAAATGGGTCAGGGGCTGCAGTGCAGTTCAGAATAAAGGGGCCGACAAAGAAAGTGAACATCAGACCTCCACAGGCAAAGTGCATAAGGACAGACAGACACACAGACAGTCAGAAACAGGGGGACTATTGTCAAAGTGGTAGGATGCAAAAAGTAAGACACGCTGTATGAAGAGGAGGAAAACTAAAGAGTTTGAAAGAAAAAAAAAGGAGTTTAAAGGTTTAAGAGAGCAGATGGCTAATTGTACCCGTGTTTCGCAGCCTGGCAGCAAGTCAGTCTTGTGCATAAGGAGGGGAGTGAGAGAAGGAGGAGAAGGAGAAGGGGAGGGAGGAGGAGGGGGAGTAGGAGATGGGGAAGGGGCCATGGAGGAAGCTGGGCGGTGCGATCAGGCCTTGAGAGCGTGCCACTGGGCCACGTTAGTGCGCGGCCGAGCGAGCATGTCTTTCCAGTGCTTCACTTCAGCTGGTCCGCTCTTCCACGATAGGTAGATCTGAGAGAGAGAGGGAGGGGAAGAGAAGTGAACAAAGATCATTAAGACATGTTATATTTCTTTGTCCTCATTATTTAGGAAGAGGCCACCTTCTTCAATAAGAGTCAAAATGTTTGAGCAAGATTTGACAAGTGGTACGCAGGAGGGAGCAGAGAAATGAGCTGAAAGGTAATGAAATGAAAGAGTTTTCCCACTCGCTGCATAACGAATGGATTTTAGAACATATTTTGCCATTGAAACCTTAATCAATGAAGCCTATTTCTTGGCCGGGAGCGGTAACTCCCTGGAGCATGGTTGCCTGGAAACTGCTCCCAGTCAAGAAATAGTCCAGCACATAACCTTCCATGAAACGGCAAACTGTCTGTTACACACTTCTGATACTGAGCAGCTCAACAAACAAGATATAATGTGTTCATTAGTTAGCCTTTGAGGTGCTGGTAAGCACGTTTTGTTACTTTTGTTTAAAGCCAGTGTTTTCCCCATGCTTTCAGTAGCCCCTTTATAGGACTCTGACTGAAAGAGAGCGCCATAACAAAACTCTGCCATTAGTACTCCTTTCATGCTGATTTAGAAATGGCTGAATAATACTGTCCAAGTGTGTGAAGTGACATTGTATTATGGGTGTGCAGAAGAGAGGAGAGATGTCTAAAAAAAATCCAAAAGCTTCACATACACACAAACTCATACAAATATACAACATTTTTCCATCTTGCTGCCTTTTTACAGTTTACAAGTGATCCCATCACAGCCCTTTGAAGGTTCATTATCAAGGTATCAAAATAGAAATGTGGGAATTAAACAATTTAACTGTCACTACCCATAAAACATTACAAGTCTGTAAAATTATGATGGCTGTTAAAAATTGCATCCACTATTGGGCACGATCTCACATAAACCCCCACTCCATTTTTGCTGCCGTCCAATAGACATTCATGTCCTGTACACTATGTTTTGTGGACAGCAAACGCTGCACTTTACCACAAACACACCTTCCCCGCTAAGAAGCACAGTAGCAGCAGCATCCTGCTGTGGGGATGCTTCTCAGCAGCTGGCCCTGGAAAGCTTGTAAAGGTATATGAATGTGACAAAATATAGGAAAATCCTGGAGGACAATCTTATTCAGCCTGCAAGACAACTAGTGTCCAGATGTTCCCGTCTGATTGACATCTATCCACACAGACTCAGCGCTGTGATTGCAGCCAAAGGTGGTCTACTACATACTGACTTAATGGGGCTGAATATCTATGCAGTCACTTATTTTACATTAGATATTTCTAACATGTTTTAAGGATAAGGATAATATAAATGCACAACTATATCTATAGCAAAACAAACTAAAAAACTCTGTTGGGTGAGAAAAGTTAAACAAAATCAAGGAAGCCTTCCTGCCCAAAACTCCTAATGCCCTGTTATCTACCTCTTTCTTTGTTCTTTGCCCATCTCGATATGACTGACAGAGAGGAAACAGGAACTGGGTGGGAGGGGGATTTTTTATTTTCTTATAGACAGACAAGTAGAGTTTGTGTTACCATGACATGTTTCAACTGCTAACATCCTGCAGGCTTCCTAAATGAGTCACATTATGTTGCTTTGATATGTTTGATCAGCAGATCTTGTTTGGTCTCAGGTTTGGTCATTCTGTCTTGATTAACAGGACAACTATGTCCCCTGCTTCTTGAGGACAGCAACCCCGGTGTGGGGCAACATATAAGCCCCCTTGCCCCTGTTCATAGTCTGTGGTACTTGTTGCTCTCTGGATGAATAACCCTGTCCATGATGGGAAAACCCTAGAGTTATTCATCCAGAAAGCAACAAGTACCACAGATGGGTCAGAAAGGGAATCCTGTCAATCAAGACAGGAGGACCAAACCTGCATAAGATCAGCTGATAAGACATGCCAAAGCAAAATCACTGGTTTCACTTGATCTGTGTTGTAAAAGACTTATATTATGCGGTAGTTTCCTAGGTCATTTTCTCTAGGTGGTTCAACAGTTTATCTTCAACAAAGGGAGAGTTACAATAACAAGCTGACCAGTCTCAGGAGTGACTGCTTGTTTTCCTAGTTTCATTTTCTAACTTGAGGGGAAAAAACTCAAGCCACAATTCTGTACAGAGAAACTAAAGCACATAGAGTTTGGTAAGCTGTTACCTTGCCGATAACATCGTTGCGGCTGAGCCTGTCCTTGTCCATGACCGTGATGATGATGGTGGTCTCCCTCAGCACATGGGCGGGCACGTCGAAGGGGAAGGACTCGTTGAAGACAGGGTTCAGACAGCGCTTCATGGTCACTGTCTTCTTCTTCTCTACACGTTTGTCCTTGTGCATCAGCCACACCTTAACATATGGATCTGCAGTGTGGATACAGGGAACAGCAGTTTACATGAGAGCCAGGATCAAGATGCCCACAGTGGGTCAGGTTTGCAATTACCCTCTTAATTGTCAAAGTCAGGGAAGGCAGCGGGGAAGCAGATACCTAGTTTGAGCTCAAGGTCAACTTATCCCCTGAGCTAAGAAATATACAAATGAGGAAGTATTTATGGAAATTGGGCCTGGGACTTGTACCACCAATTCTGGAGCATTAGCATTTTCTGTAATACTAACAGACATTACTAATACTGCTGCAGAAAGGAGTAATTTTACACAAATATGCCACAGGAAGATTCTCACAGTGGGACCTGATACTCTACAAACCAGACTGAGCTGACACAGAATTGGCCGGCAGGCTGAAGATCATCATAGATAAACAGGAAGAGAGAGAGAGAGAGAGAACAGGAAAGGGAGAGCTGCTGGAGGTAGTGTCACCTTGCTGCCACAGCTTTGGGTCAGTAAGTTTGCCAACATGCAGACAGGGGCTGTTTGTGAAGCCTCCAAGCTTCCAGCGTCACCAGTCTGGTGAACGAGGGTCAGAAACAGAAAAGACTAAACAAACAAAGAGGGTTCTCTACCTGAGGTGCCCCCGATATCCATGGCTTTGAGATTGCGAGCTTTAATGATGTTCACAGTGATGGTGTTGGCAGTGGGATTATAGCACAAAGACAGCAGCAGGTCTCCTCGTCTCCCCTAAGGACCACACACACACACAGACAATAGAGTGTGAATCATCCAGTCTAGTATCACAGCTCATCATTGAATAACAAACCCCAGATTACTCACTAACTTGTTGTGTAACTTACAACACTGCCCTCTCTGCTCTAACTCCTTGTGCCAAACACAGACAGTGTGGTGACCAGGCTCAATGCTCATCCTAATTTTACGTCAATCAACCTCACATACAAATAAAAAGTTAACATCCCTCTTCATTGAATACATCTCTATTTACAACGTCTGAATGAAAACATCATTTGGGCAGATGGCCATCCCTCGCTCTCTTACACTGCCATCACTGCAGGGCTTGAGCTCCTTCCAGAAGGTCTTTATCTGGCCCAGCTCCACCTTGTTAAGGGGGATTGACACTTCTCCAATGGGGTCATTCCTGCTGAAGCGGTCGTAGTCCAACACCTGAAGGTAGAGGGTACGCTCTCTCACCTTCTCATAAGGGAAGCCTAAACAGAGAGGGAATAATGAAAGTTCATTTAAAGACGGCAGGATGAGCGCTGTCCAGTCATAACTTCCTATTTCAATTATTTTCAAATTATTATTCTAATTCAAAAGTTTTAGAAAATGATTTTGGTTATTTTGCACATATTTTTCCAAGCACAACCAGTTAATGAATCAACATGATATCACAAAGAGGTGCCAAGACTGCTCTACACTAAACAAGTGTGGTATAAAGGCCTTTCACCTAGCCTGTATTTTAGAAATGGAGATCTCAGTATCACAAAGACAATGTTGAAATATCAGAACTTTTTGTGATATTCAAACAACTCCCAAAATGGTTTTAATGCATTACAAATGGCCCCGTGTCACTGCAATAAACACTTAACTGAACAACAGAACAAATTGCATTTTACTTGTATGAATACCTCTTATAGGTAGTGTGATGTTAAGGAAATGTCCTGAGTGTAGATGTCCTCTTCTCTTTTTTGTCTTGTGAAAAATTCTCTAAATAACTTTAAATAAACAGACTAAGGAGGGGGAAACATTTTATGCTTTGTTTGTACAGATTAAACAAAGTATATCAAATATTAATTAGTCACTTTAGAGACTGTCACGCACATTGTTTTCCTGTGGACAGTGCAAGGCTAGCTGTTTTTCCCTGTTGGCAAGCAAAGCAGCTCTTGGCTGTAGTTTCTTATTTAATATATCCACATTAGAGTGGAATTGGTTTTATTTTACTCCCAGTGACAAAAAATGCAATTTAATTTTCCTAATTATGCAGCTATTACTTTAAACAGAATTAACAGCTATGCAAAAAAAGTCTTATAATAGAAAACTCCACCCTGAAGCATGATAATGTGATTAAGAAAATAGGGCCTTAAAATCTGCATTTTCAATCAGCTTCTGATAATAAGCCTTGTGGTATTATATAAGAGCAGAACTATTAATCTCTGGAAGTTTAGGCAGGTATCACATATCATAGTAATGACTGCATTTCTGGATTTGTCCATTCTCTTCTCACTTGTTTAATAAAGCCTGCTAGAAAAGGGGATGTCAACTGGTTTTAACTGTTGTTGGACATGCACAATAAATGACTAAACACCATCATCTTTGCTAGTTGGCACCAGAATTACATGTTGGTTCAACTAATAATCAGTATTTTCAATAATGTAACTGCAGTGCTGGTTAGACATCATTTCTAAGTGGTATTGCAGCCTAACGTCATGAGACAGCGCTGTACATCCAGTTAATGGGTCTACTACCCAGATGTAAACCAGCAGGCACAGGTAAAAGCACAAACCATTTGACCTAAGCAATGTGTAATTATACTTTGCACAGAAATTTTGCTTGCTAACCCTCATGGAGGATCCAAGGTTGTATACTAGCACTGCCAAAGTTAGTCGTACTCAGCAAACTTATATGAAATTGTTAAAGGGGACATATTTTACCCTTTTAAGACAAGTATATATTTGTCTCAGAGGTCCCCAAAACATGCCTGTGAAGTCTGTTTCAGCACATATTTTCTGAATGATGGAGAAAGGGGGAGAGGGATTTTTCTGGAACTTGAGGGAATTGTGGACAGGCCAGGGGTGCATATTTTTGTTAGAAAAGCCTGAAAAAGTGATTTTTGCATAATATGTCCCCTTTTAATTGCCGATGCTATGATCCTGCAACGTCTAAAGAAATACATACAATCATGTGCAGATGTTTTAAGCATGTAAGTTTCTAAGAATTCATCATGAGGGCTGATATGCCATGGCCCATGGCTGGAAGGGGGATGCAGCATGACCAGGGGCTCTTTGTAACTCTACTACCTGCCTGGACGCTACCCTAGACTGTGCTTACTGCCACATCCACACCTTTCTACACCCTAAAGGTGTGAACTTTCTTATTTATTCAACAGATTATTATCCTAAGCCCCTGTTGCATGCAAAGACATCTGGATCATGGCATGGGTTTTGTCAATCCTATTTCCCACCCGATGGTGCTTTATTGTAGACTTACTCGCTATTACACACCTTACTTCGGGCTCAATTTTTGAGCCAAACATGCCTAAAAGTTCTGCACAGTCCGGTATCTCATTTCAACAATAAGTGCACAGAATCCACAGAGTGTTTTTTTATGTTACGACCAGTCTATAAGCCTATACATAAATCTCCATTTTACTGACAAGGAAATAAATCACTGGTATCATCCCTAGGCGCTACAGTTTCTTTTCTTGGTCAACAAAATGTGATCCATCCAATTTACTTGTCATAATAAAGCAGTTAAGCAGGGTATTTGAATACAGTAATTATTTCTGAGTAGCAAAAAGCATCTATTTTTTGCTGTAATTTTGCCTTAAACTTTAATGGACAGGAATGAGAAAATATAAACAACTGCAACAGTTCTTTTAAAACCAGGGTCAGACTACATATTGTCAGCAGGATTGTAGCTCGATCTGACAGTTTTAGAGGTTTCTGACCTGTTGGCTTTTAAATCTGTTGCTTCATCTTGTGTAATGTGTCAACAATCAAGAACCTTAATATACTGACTGAAAGTCTAGCATATTTGATTTTTGTCCTGCCTTTTTTGATTTGTCCTGTGATGACAGTGCTGTTGACCAATAAGAGTTGGAACTGTGAGACAGAGGAGAAGTCTGTCAACATTCCCGCCTCTATGACCACCACGACTAACTGAAAAAAAGAGAAATGTTGGCAAGTAATAGCAACTGGTGGGTAAGTGCCGTCAGCATTACTATCAAGCTAGCATATCATTCATGGCTACATCTGGATAGACAAATAGAGTATAGTGCAGTATGTTTGTTTACAGTCTTCTTCCAGGTGTAAACTGTAGCCCAGCCCCTCTTCTTTCCAACATCATCACATTAGCGGCAATGATAGATCACATTCATCTGTGTAGTCTGTCTTTCATTAAAGTATGGCTCTGTGATCATCTACTCTGATATACTGATCATCATAACAGCCAAAAAAAAAGATGTGTGGTCTGGACTTAAGTAGCTGAAAGGAAATCAAACAGACCCTCAAATAGGAAGGTTTCGTTCCAGTGGGGATTGAGGTTCTTCCTCTTGACCTTGGTCTCCAGCTTGTGCTTTTTGTCAGGTAGAAGGTAGATTTTTACAAAGGGGTCTGATGTGCCAGAGAAGTCTTTGGCCGGGAGGTCCTGGCCCCTGAGGACCTTGACGGTGAGGGTTGTGTTCTGGAAGCTGTAGCCTATGCTGAACTGGATCCGGCCGAGCTTTTCACTGATAGGCCCTTCGCCGTCGTCATCCTCTGAACCCGGAGACAGCTGTGGGGCCACAAATGCAGTCAAATAAACATAAAAACATGCAACAACAGCCATTCATAGAAAAAGTTCAGTTCAAGGGCACACACTTTCCCCATCACGTGCAAACAGACCGTGACAGGGAGAAGCCGTGAGGGGAGGAGACTTTGGAGCTGCATTTCTATCACAGCCAACTGAAGCCACCGCTTAAAGGCAGAGATTGGTCCGACATTAAGAACACTGAGAGTTTTATTTCTGTTTTAATGTTCTTAAGAGGCAGGAGGTGCTCAGATTAAAGATAGAGGAGCTTTAGACCACCCATTCTCTCTAGCAGCCTCTACGACTGCTTTATCACTGCATTAAAAGGCCACTATCTGATAAAAGCAGTGGACAGTGAGAGAGAGAGAGAGAGAGACTAATAGATAATGCAGCAGAGAGAGAGAGAGCGAGCGAGAGAGAGCTCTGCATGTGGGGCATGGAGAGACATAAGCACAGCTCAAGGTTGGTTCTGTGCTTGCAGCTGCCTTTACGCTTGTTTCATTTCTCCTTGTGGCTCTTCTTCTGTCTTTGTACTTTTTTATATTCTTTCTAGAACAAAATCATGGTAAGTAGTGAAGTGTCATGTATAATTTGTACAAGAGCCTCAATGCAAACTCTTTCTCACCTCTCTTGATTATTTCAATGCTTTAGGGAAGAGCTTCAGTTTCAAAGTGACAAACATTCACTCACTCAGCTTTTGTCAATATGGGTTTTAGAAGTGACACGCAGAGCAGTTGTGAAATATTCCAAGTCTCATTTATCAAACAGTGTGAGTCACCTTGGATGGCTCGTCTCGCTTGATTGTCACTGTGGGGACTGCCTGTGTGGTTTTTTTTTTCTTTCTATTATGGCTCCTTTCATTACCACGTGCAGTGTGAGGCCGGCTTGGCATTGAGGATGACTCTGCAGCACTAGTTCTACCTTTTGATTAAATATTTCCTCATGTAGACTGCTGCCAAAAGTATTTGGATACGCATTAATTATTAATTCATTTTAATTGGCACCCATTAAAGCACAGAGATTTACAATATCAGTGCTTCTTCTGGCTTGCTCATTCACTAAAATGTCTACACTTCTGTTTCAGTATTTCTTTTTCTAGCTAGAACCCTTACCTAAAGGTGGCATAAGCAACCTCACTGACATGCCAAATACGCTATTAATAAATATATATATATGACTTTTTAAAAAAAGAATGGTACTATTTGTTTAACACTTGTTTTTGTTTGTAACAAACAAAAGTGCAGTGCTATTTCTGTAAAGCTGTATCGTTAGGGTCAACAGGGCAAGATTACTCATCTGCAGACAGAAATAGCCCCAAACAAATATGATGTTTGCATAACATTTGCTCAGATCTACAGTGCCACGCTGTCATATTTTTAAAGATTCACTTCTGTGGTTGAAATAAGTTGGCTTTGAGCAGTCATGAGTATATGAATCAGAAACTGGAATGGACAAAAACCCTGACCATATATTAACATAAAATCTCATCTCCTTCAGTTGAACAAATCTGGAGCTGAATAAACCTGATGCTGGAGCTGATGTCTTGGTTATGCATTCAAAGTCAAGTCATGCACCAAAGGGAACTGGCTAGTGGAAGCCCCGCCTTCCAACACCACAAGCCAATCCTACTTGTTGCAGATCCATAATGTACTCAGAAATTGACCTCCCCAGAAAAGCATTAGAAATATTGATGTTCTTGTAGTTCCATTGAAACTTCTGCAATAAAATTCTGAGAAATGGTCAAATAGAGTGCATGGGGTACAGGCAGCAGTACATTTTATCCTGCTCCCTAAACCTCACATAAACACAGTGACCCTACCCCTATGGATAGACCTATGTGGCAGTCAGCTCAATATAAAGAAGATAAACAAGAGTATCTACATACAGTATATATAAACATAATGACACTAACATCATAGAGAACATCAGCAACAGGCTTTGCCACGTTATGTTACCTAAACTTGACAAATGCTATGGCCAAGTTCAACTTCACAGCATTAGCTCCTCATATCATCTTTTTAACTAAGTCTACCATTAAGTATACATTATGTGGAAGTTTTAGCCGTCAGCATGCAGTTCTCTCTGAATTTTTGCTCTCCCATTGTCTCAAAATGCCTCTCTCTCTCTCAGCAGAGAGAGAGAGGCTCCACACAACTCTCCTCCACACATGCGCATTATCAGAAAGAGACGGAGTAAAGCCTGAGAGAGTGGAAAAAGTAAATTAACAGCCAAAGACAGTTAGAGAGAGATAGTGTTTTAAAGTAGACAAACAGAGAAGAAAAACAGGACTGGATCTGTCATCTGGTAGTGGTTCCAATTTCAAAAGCAAGACAGCAAATGAAATGCCGTTCTCTGTCAAATTTACTACACCCAGATTATGGATTTAGCAGTAACACAACACATCCCTAAAGACATGGCCCAGGATTTAAAAAAATCTCATCTGAATAGATGTTTCAAAATATCATGATATATTTTATGATATAACCTAAACATATCAAAAATATTAATCTTAGGCCATATCAGCCAGCTCTAACTGAGACATAAACCTAGCAAGTGTTTGTTTGCTTAGTGAGCTACAAGAATGGGGCTAAACGATACGTCAATTGAAGCTAAAGCCCTTCCACTAATTAAAGCACAGCTAATACAAATGGAGAAAATGTCAAAGACCCCTCAGTTACAGTTCATATCAGAGCAGATTCTCGGTTATGGAAGATCAATAACTGGAACAATAGTTCTCACATTTCCTCTTGCTGCTCCTCCTTAATTGCAGGCGCAGCATTGATCAACAGAGATGTCAATCATGATGTTACTTCCAGTCAGTATTGCATTAAAGAGATATTTCAAGGTTTTTCAGGAAGCTACGCTATATCGTGCTACAGACTTTAGGTAGAAATGGGTAAAAACACAGTGTTGGTTCAATCGCATGCTATGTTGAGCATTTTGAAGTGTGCCAGTTTGTTTTGCTGATTTACTTCTTATTTCCTCTGACGAAGCTTGAAGACGCAAACAGCTCTATAGATACACTGAGGTGGAAGAGCATGCAGCCAGTAGCCAAAGCTTGCGCTACAAAATAGTGACAAACACACAGGCTTTCTGGGTGAAAAATGAAATGATTAAAAATGTTTGATATAGCATGCAACCGAGCCAGCATTGGGGGTTTTTTTTGCCCATTTTTACCCCAAACTTGCTAAACTATGCAGAGCAGCTGTTCCTGTCTGTGGCACTGTGTGGCATAGCTTCCTAAAGCACGACCTGTTTGAAGGGGAAATGCTCACTGAAATCTCTGATGGCACTACTATCACCAAGAACCTTATAAAACCCAACATAAAAAATACCAAAATATCCCTTTAAATAATTAATTTTAACAAAACCAAAAAGAAAAATGAGCGAGCTTAGGTTATCATCAACATATTCTAATTTGATAGTTTGACCAATGTCCCATCGGATAACATGGAATTGGGTTTTAGGACCTATACTGCAGCCAGCCAGCAGGAGGAAGTTTAAATGTCTTGACTTCACTCCCAGGTGGCTGTTGCTCCGTCCATCTTAATATGCAGTCTATGGGCTAAACCAGTGTTGGCTGTTTGGCCTCTAATAGAATATGCTGACAGTTTGGAATAATTTAGTTGGAATGGGGGAGGGGGTGTTAGGAAGATGGATGTGTAATGGTCAAGACTCTTACCATCACCATGTCTCCAGTGAGAGAGTTAGCCAGGTCGGTCACAGAGGAGTGGCCGTCGGCATCAGGAGGCTGGCCCTTGGGGCTGTTAGCTGGCTTGTTGCCCCTGTAACAAAAACACAGTTTGACCCAGAGGGAAAAAACGGCGAGGATATATGCTGAGAAGCTAACTCATCTCCGGAAAGAGAGAATGTCTGAGCACATGGGGAGTCCAACCTCCACCTGTTTGGCGCTTCAAAACCACCTTATCTGAAATAACCGACTGAGTCCAAGTTTGCCTTGGATAGATGTCACTTCAAAGGCGACTGTGCTTTCTCTCTAGCTATCGTGAATGAAGCCAAATGAAATCTGCCAGAAATTCCACAGATTAATGACGGGCGCTAGAACTGAGAACATTTGATGTGGTGAGTTGTGCTTGATGAAACTTGGAATCTGAGATGACTGTACATATGTCCAGTGTGGCAGACATCCAAATCTCTAACAAAAAAGTTATCTCCACCAAATAAACACATTTTCAAAAAGAACACAAAAACAAAACCAGCTAATTTAAATTCACAAAAACCAGTTAATTATCTGCATGACTGACCCTTAGTCCCTCAAAAGAGAGTAACAAAACAAACATGTATAATGACATGTATAGCGATATAATGTCAGTAAATACACATTAGACAGACACATATAGCAACATGTAGAAGAACAGATGTTTAACAGGACAGATGTTGTGTCTGGATGTTTAAATCTATTAGCTGTTAAATCAACAACACAAAATAATGTAAAACATAAAAGAGAGAGCAGAGATCTCCCATGGCAGAGCTGGTTCTTAGGTACAAATGTTAACAGATGTTAATTTTGTTATGACGATAAGGTTAAAGTTTGACATCATTTTGGGAGAAAAATCTCTATGTTCATACATCAAGAAAACAATAAAAGACAGAAAGTCTCAAAGAAAAAAAAGACCTGAATTCAATGAAAATAAAGAAAATATGAAAAAAGATCAAATGCAAAAGTCTTGGCTGGTGTAATGCAAGACGCTGGACAAAAAAACACTCCATAGATGACTGCTAAAGGCACATGGAGCAGCTGAACACAGAAACACCGTTAGGCAATTAACAAACAGTAAGAAGAGAAGAAGAACGAGAACAGAAGCACAGAGAAAAGAAATGAGAAGACGCAGAGAGGATGCTTAAGTTGCAGACAAACATTCACGAACACACTGGACAGAAATCATAGACTGTAGATAAGATAAAAGGTTCAACAAGGAATGTAAGATATAGAAAAGCAAGCTGAAAATTATTTATCTGTACAAGAAGAGATAGCAAGTATTAATAATAGCATGAACAGTGAGGTTACAAAAAAACCAAAAGCAAACGGAGAGTGAGATTGTTACAAACACTGGCACATTAGAGAGAAAAAACAGAGCTGCAAGAAAAGATAGGGAATGAAGGAAGGAAAGCCTGGAAACAAAAGAAAGGCTTAGTTTGGTCAGTCTGATAAGTATCAAAGAATAAAAGACCAACAAAAAAAATAAAAGAGCTATGCAACACACAATATCTCTAACAGGAGACAAAAACGGAGAACATGCTGAAGGGAGAAAAAGAGCACAGAAAAAAAGAGACAATAAATACAACTCACCAGGAAAGGAGAGCAAAAAACCATGTCTTTACGTGGAAAACTCAAATAAAAAGATGATATATAAACTAAAGAGGAGATCAACTGTAAAAAAATTTTCCAACACAAAAAGGGACAAGTCGTAAGAACATAGGAAGATCACATTTAGAGTGTTACAAAGAGGGCGTTGATAGAAATGGAGTACAAATTATAGAGATGAAACTTTCAATCTAACCTGATTTTCCAACCTTTAAGCAACACTCTAAAAGTGTGAAACAGGGTCACAAGGGCCAAAGCACAAACTGGCATTGGCTACATGTGCATATAGAGTATATGCAAGTAGGTGTCACTCAGAGAGTGAAGGCAATGCCTCGGACAGGCAGGAAACAAGGAGCCCATAGAAAGTCTGTCTGTCTGGCCAGCATTCTCTGTTGAGCTTTTCACCGAGAGAATGTGCGTTTCATTTTCGAATTGCAAATCCGGATGAGAATTGATGTTGAATGCAATAATGTGTACATTTTTGCAGAAGACAAGGACAGAGCCGGAGGGAGGGGAAATATACTGACAAATAGACAGACAGAAAAAGCAAGCAAACAGGACAAGCAAACAGACAATCGCTTCAACCAGCAAAGGAATCGCAGCAAGACGGGGGAGGGGGGGGGTGTTAAGCACTTTCACAAGAGGGGAAGGGAGTATCCATCAATTGGTGTTAGTTGTATTAGTTGCCAGGGGAGGTAATTGCATTTTCAGGGGTGTGTTAATTTATTTATTTCTCTAAACTGCAGGCAGTGAGTGTGAGAGCAGGGGGAAAAGGGCTGGGTAAAACATTAAAACCAAGATCTAAAGATCTACTCAAAGGAAAGCAAGAAGAGAGACTAAAGGTTTGAAGTAAAACGAGGCACCTCCCTCCTCCCCCACCTCCCAACTATCGATGGGGGAGTGTAGGCTTCAATTATTCATTCTCTTCATGCTTCATTCAGGGGTTCAGTGCATTCTCAGGTGAGAGCTAGTGCAGCAAGGGGAAAGGCCTTTTTCTAGCAGCACCTGAGACAGTCCTCTGCTCCAGCGTTGCCTCCAGGCTGTTTAAACCGAGCGGCTGAGGCTGAAGGAAATAAGATACCTCCTCTACATTATGCAGTTGAAAATAAAGATTGGTTTCGGTTTATGTAACTTTTGAAAAAAGCGATGTAAATTGTTGCAAGTGGAAATGTTACATGTGATGCTTTTCTGTTGTGGTTTAAAGCCTGCAGTTGTCTACAGTATCCAGTGGGAGGCAGAGTGGACTAGAGTTCAGATCAGACTCTCCCACAGCTAAGGCACAGAAAGTGGGCTGTTGGCATAGCAACGGCTCTGGAAACACAGACCATACATATCGAGGTTTGGGGTGTGTTTGACAAGAGGTTGTTGGGAGTGGGCTCAAAGGGAAAGGGTGTGTTTAGAGGGGTGCAGCAAACAGGCAAACACTGAAACAAAAAAGAAAAGAGGTTTAGGATATATGACAGGTACGGGTGAGAGCCTCGCAGACATACACATTCACATGAACACACATATGGAGGCAGGCGGGGCCACTTTGGGTTTCACCGTCCTGTGATACTATCCTGTTTTTGTTTACCTGACCGAGGGCCAGCAGCTTGAAGAGAGGGATAGGGGAGGAAAGACACTCCACTTCTAGGCTGGAGAGAGACGCGAGAAAGAAAGCCCATCCCATCTCCCCTCCTTTTTGTTTTTTCATTTTCATCCCCACCCCTCTACAAACATGTCACACTCAAGTAAACACGTTCGCCCGAGACCATGAAGTGATGTATTTCAATGCCTTTGCTCAATTTCATAGCCGCCCACTATATCTATCATTTGTCAGGGGCCACAGCATCATACACAGTCAAATCCACAGCAGTGAAGCATGGCGCTGCTTACATAACTCACCATCCACATGAAACACATGAACATTCACACTCGAGTCAGCCAGTCGTCCCTGCTGCTTCGCTTTCTCGCGCTACCACCAAACACTCTGCTCCGACGTATAAATATGGATGCTTTCACTGTTAACTAATTGCTTCCTGCAAGTTGGAGCTGGAAATGACTCTAAAATAGCATCATTTACTGAAATCCCATTTCAGGAAGAGGCAACAAGGGAGGTGCTAAATGGTGCCTTCTGTTTCTGCCTTTTTTCACTAAACTCCAAATGGAAAACAGAAAACCACAAGACAATTCAAGCAGTGCCAAATGTTGATCTTTATAAGCACTGTTTAATGTTGATGTCAGTTTTGTTAAAGGCTCTTCTTTTAAAGATGTTTACTTGAATGACCAGCTGATGCTCTTTGAATGCAGTGTAATAAAGCATTGCAAATATGATTACTTCTGAGTCCAAAATGAGCTTACCCTATCTATTACCTGCCTTTACGGCTCTTTAAATCAAGCATACACACAGGGTTCCTTTTGAAAATGTAATCACTGACTTTAACACCTGGACTGAGAAAAATTAATACCACTTTTGCACAGCAACTGTCAAAAATAAGTGGCATGAGATTTCTCGGTACACTAGACCAGGACTTAATGTTCTGATATAATGAGCTGTTGACAAAATGTCAAATGGTAAAGGGGAGGAGACTTTTTTTTTGTTGTTGTAATTATCAATGCTTTTAGCCGCTTCACAGTAACACCACTTCTAAATTTTACCCCTTGGCATGCTGGCACTTTTTTCAAGCGTACCAAGACTTTTCACCAGTTGCTGGTACGCTCTCCTGTCCTCTGCGCAGCTTGGAGCTGTTATTCACGATAGCATCTAAATGCATTGCTGTGGTGCACGGGGCACTACCTGCTGTGAATTGTGACGGTCGTCTCTGTATACAAGTTTACGTGAACTCGTCAGTCCCTGTGTAAGAGGAAAACTGAAGTAAAAGACGGAAAAGGCTACAACTATGGCCCAGCAGGCAAGCTGTAGAGCCTGAGAAGGCTGATGCTCCAATGACACTCGTTCCTGTTACTGAACAAATACTGTTATCTTATTGTAATACTGTAATCTTATTCAAAATGAAGGCTGCTGGTCAAAGGGCCAACAGTCTGGCAAAACAACTTAATTAGTTGTATACAACATTATAATATTATTTATGATCAGATTTGTTTTGTAGACATTCAATTTTGTTTCGTTGTATTAGTTTTTATTTTGTTCTTTAATACTATGGTTAAATTTTCAAGAATTATTCTGGGGCTTTTTGCCAGTATTTGGAGAGGTGGAAAATGGATAGTAGAGTAGTAGTACTCGAGAAAGGTCTTGGTGTCAAGACCGGTCTCAAGACCACACTTTGAATGTCCTGGTCTTGTCTCGGTCTCAGACAAGTCAGACTCAGAATTTTCTGTCAAGACTGGTCGAGACCAGAACTGACCTGCTATTCTTTGACTTCATTGATGTGATAATAAGGAGAAGCACTTACTAAAATGACAAATAGCTACACCAGATAAAACTTGGACGTTAGTCCATCTTATTTCAGAAATACCTCCGAACACTTACTTAAGGCCCAATTCACCTGACAAATTGAGATGAACATCTCATTTTCAGATATTCAAAATAATTCCAGACTTATCAGTGGCTTTTAAACACATGCAAGGATTTATTTTTTACAAGAAGTTAGTTGAATGAATATGTTAAGATCTGAAATTTTTGCATGTTGTTTTTAGAAAGAGTTGAAGACAACTTGTTTTTTTCCGTCAAATTGATTAAAAAGAAAACTAAAATTAAAGAGAGGATGCTCTTTAAATGTTCAAAAATTGATTTTGGTCTTGTCTCAGTCTCGACTTGTCTCGGCCTCAGTCTCGGTCTCTACCCCAAAAGTCTTGGTCTTGTCTTGGTCTCGGATAGTGTGGTCGTGAATTCAACACTAGTGGATAGTGAAGGAAATCAGGGAAAGAAAGTCACTGCTAACAGTAACGCATTTATTGGCCACAAAAGTCTATCTCAAATGTTGAGTCTTATGGGGG
Organism: Cheilinus undulatus; assembly: GCF_018320785.1. Taxonomy (NCBI): domain Eukaryota; kingdom Metazoa; phylum Chordata; class Actinopteri; order Labriformes; family Labridae; genus Cheilinus; species Cheilinus undulatus. The sequence continues at coordinate 22,002,151 of NC_054873.1, read as the reverse complement.
AAATGTTTTTATTTTTCTTATTTAGCTTTATTTAGCCTTATTGTTTGATATGTTTTTCTCCCACAATTATTTAGTTTGTTTTGATGTTTCATTTCCATGTTGACACTGATCAGCTGTCTGTTAAAAGTGCCAGTGTGACATTTAACATTTGATCTACGTGGATTTGGCTTAGAGTGACTGTTTTGTAATTTTTTAGCAGATGAATAAATATCCAAATAAATATAATGTATTGCAGTTCAGCTTAAAACATTTCTGAGGTATGATTTTTAGTCAATATCACCCAAATTAGTCCCATGATTGTGTAACACTGACAACAGACTATGAAGGCGAGTACCTGCACTTATGTTTTTCCACTTACAGCTCTGGCCATAAACCCCCAAATTTGATGATTTCTGGCATCCAATGCCTCTATTCTATCAGTATACAGTATATTGATATTTGTTATCACTTATTTTTGGTGCTAAGCAGGCTAATTCTAAACAGTTAAACTGTTAAAAAGCCAAATAATACTTTTTTTCATCAGGGAAGATCTGTCAAAATAAGGGTGGTCTGCAAGGATTTTTAACCTGATAGCCCACATGTTTGAGCACTGGGATAGTGTTTCACAACAGTACCGAGTTTTATTTTTCAATCACAGTGAGTCAGACAAAATCAGAGAGGGGTCTGGGGTCCTCCTCCAGGAAATTTAGGACATCCAACACTGAATTCCCTGAATTATGGAGAATATTTTTGCAACAATTTGTGACAAAAGATGATTAAAAATCTCATAAGGGGGGGTAAGAAAACAAAGACATGTCCAGTTCAAAGTACCTGCTAAAATTTAGACCTCTCACTGGTAAAAAACAGACTTTCTATGGCCTTAAATTTCAAATGTGCAATTTAAGACTTTTCAAGGATCTGTAGGAACCCTTTACAAATCTCCAAGCTCAGCTAAAGCAGCTATCCTCTGATTTGGGGGAATTTCAGCTAAATGAGACAGACAAAACAATCTAGAAGTACATTAACACTCCAGGCATGATGCTAACAATGGTTTGTATTCAAAGGTTTTCTCTGCAGTAAAGGCTGCTGCAGATGTGCCACCTGTTCTGAGGCAGGACACAGGGGGCCCAGGTTAATGCTCCAAATAGATTCTCTCTCCTACCACCATCCATCCATCCATCTATCTGTATTGAAGAGATGAGCATGTGTAGTAGCGTGTACGTGCCGGCTGGAGTTCTGCCTGCAGCCCTGCATAACGCATGGCTGTGCAGAGTACCGCAAGTACTCTCTCCTCTGACTCTCAGGGAGGAATGATGGATTTTTACCCAGAGTTTTCTCTCATGCTCTTGTGACATATGGATGGATGGATGTATGAACGTGCTCCCCTCCTCCTACTCTCTTTGTGTCTCGCCTTTTTTTCTCCCTCTGCCTTAGTCCTATCTTTATTCCCTTCCTCTTCACTGAATACATCTCAACATCCCCCTGTGAGGTTTGGAGGAGAATGGTGGAGCCGAGGCCTTTGGGACAGCCTCATCCAGAGTCCCCTGAAGACTCTGATGATTAGTAAAGCCCCTGTCACAGGAGGAGCACCGTGTCAGACTACTTAAGCACAGCATAATCAATTTACATGTTTGTGTGCAAACACAAGCACGGATTTTATCATCTGGACAAATTATAACAACATTTTTTGTTTATATGTAAGAAAACAAGACCTGAGATTCACACCGTACCACATTTGCATGAACTCAGAATGACCTCGCATTACATTAGCCCAAATGACAGGCTATGTACCGTAAATAGCCTGAGCACACATCCTCCACCACATTAAGATTAAACTCCTCCTATTCCCACTAATGTGGTTAGAGCATAAAACACACAGTCATGACTTTAAATAAACAAACACTTATATTCATTTAGGTAAAAGGTCATGCTGGCCATACACTCAGTTTGTCTTTTACGTCAACTTGAGCACGGTAATAAGCTCATAAATTATGAAGCAATATAATATATAGATCACTTGACAATTAACAGACATGAAGAGAGAGCCACAGAGAGCTTCAGAGGCAGAGAGCATCCATCTATATTTATTGATATCTGCAACATGTATTCTCAAACTAGAAATAACTGCTGGCTTACACAAAATGATGTAACATGCATGGATGAATAATTGAAAGACCACAGGCAAGTGGATTGAATGTTAATGTAGCACACGGATAAGTCCCGCCTCTGCTATTCTGAGCATGCATCCTTATTGGGTGGCCTGCCTGCTGCTTGGAGAGAGATCTAGATTCAACGCTCTTGGGGATTGTGGCTTCCCTTTATAGCAAGCACTGGAGAAGAACCTTCAGTATAGGTTCACTGACTCGCAAGAAATTGTTTAGTGAAGACCAACGAGGGGTTAAGGAGCCACAATAACATCCTAATTACTCTTAGACGATCCAGTAGTAATGGCTGTTAAGTATAAAAACATCCCTGCATGTGTGGCCCCAGACTCACATGATTTTATAATCTTACCCTCTGCTATTTTAGTGCTCAGCTTTCATTCCCTTCCTCTCCCCTGTAGATGTGTAGCCTTGGTTATGAAAGTCTCTATCACGACCACCAACTCTGCGGCAGTTCAAACCGTCACTCAGCTCCTGCCTAAGTTCCAAAACAAATGGCTGCTCAGAACGCTTTCATCCATTGCACTCACAAGGTCAGTGCCGGAGCGTAACGAATATCAAGCACTATAACACCTTCTCATGGCCGGTGGGGAAAACAGCGTGCTTGTTTGGCTTGCCTTCAACTACTGCCAAGCAACAATGAGGCGTAAACACACCGCTGAAGGCTAAATAAAAAGCTGCTCTGTGGGTATTTGTTAAGCACTATACATACATGTTCCTATTTACAAGCATAATCTGAGAATTTTAAAGCAAGGTCAAGAGTATTTCAGTTTCAAGGCATCCTTTTGTTAATGCATAAGGTAAAGGTGGCAGTAAAGAAGGCAGTCATCAGTAAGTTATGTATAATACTCTTATATAACGATAACTCCTACTAACTAGAGGTTTAGTTACTCATGTTCATTGTGGTTTGGTTTTGCAGCCTCTATGGACAGAGCAGGAAAATCTCTGTTCATTTTGTACTGTGCATAAAAAAGTAGTGTTTCCAACTAAAAATCTCATCATTAAATGTCAAACACGCCATTCACAATGAATCTTAGGTGTTTCTGTAGCTTGTTGTTGACTTGAGGTTGACCAATATAGATTTAGACACCAATACTAATGAGTTTGTGAGATCATTAACCAATATTAGGAACAGTATATGTCTGCGTACTCTTGCTTCAGTGTTGTGTGTCTATTACATACGTGGCACCTGGCCAATAAGGTACCGCTGTGGGTGGAAAATTAGGTGAGACTGAAGAGTGACAACAGAGCCAGAGGGGAGGACACACCTAACAGTGGAGCCAAAACAGAGCACTTTATAATGAAGTTATCATCAGGTAAAATAAAAAGCAAAAACAGATAATAGTTAAAATATCAGATATGATAATCGGTCAGTCACTATTGTTAACTGCCTCGTCTGACACCTCCCCTTTTAAATTTTTATTTAGCCTTTATTTAACCACCTTAGTCCCATTGATATCAAAGATCTCTTTTTCAGGAGAGACCTGACAAAGACTGCTAGCCATACAGTTTCAAATATCAAACACACTCAAACTCACAGTTCACAGTAACAATAGGTACAGTAATAATAAAACATCAGCTAAAACAGTTGCATACAGACAGTTTGGTTTCAAGAGTTTTTGCTAAAGTTTTAAGATTTGGCTGGGGTGACTCAAAGAGTAACTAAACCCCAAGACCTTTTTTTCACCTAAAGATCTATTCATATGGGTATTAAGTAGTATTGTTTATCAGAGAGGTTCCAGATCTTGAGATCAAAGTACAAAATATTAAAATTCTACATTTTGTGTTTGCATTACTGCCCTCTACAGGTTGAAACCAGGCTACTGCAACTAGATTTTTCTATTGACTGATATGATGCCAGATTTTTCAGGGTATATACAGTAAATACTTTTGACCTTTTTCAAGAACTTCTTCACACCTTTTTTAGACCCTTTTGCATCATCAAACTTCCAACCCATTAGATTAAAGACACAGTTACATAAATGTAATGTGCTGATTGGAAGATAAAAATGTGACAACAAAGAAAATGCTGGTAGTACTTCTTATTGTGATGTGAAAATAAGGTTTTCTCATTTCATTTTGAGTTTAGATTGAAAAAAAAATATATCTCTGTTCAGTACCATAAAGTAACTGACAATGGAAGGTCTGATTTATGAATCTTTTTACCTACCTGTCATAGAAGTAGTTATAACACCATCTAGAGGTACAGATTTACAAGTTTTGCAATGCAGATAAAACTATAAAATAAAACAGTGTAGATTTAGATTTTAAGAAAAAAACTTATAAAAGCCAATTTAAGGACACTTGTAATATTCTTTAAATATAATATGCCATACAAAAACAGCAGTAAGAGCTCATTTTTTGCCTATAAGTCTAAGGCTGCTCTAAATTAATCTGGTATTGCTGCTGTGTTGTATTGCCTGTTGTAAGACTTGTTCTTCTTGCAGTGCTAGTATTAGCATTAGCTAGCATGATCTTGTATCACTCAAAGCACAAGAATCACCACAAAGGTTTTTATTTCCGAAAGAATAAAAACATTCATCCAATGCTGAAATCCTTCTTAAAACCAGCAGAAAAAGAGAAGACATGTTGCCTTCTATTAATTACACTATTTGCACTGCTGACCTATTGAATAGGCTTAATTTTTTGTCAGTCTGTTAATGGTTTTGTTAATGAATTCACATGAATTAACAAAAAAAATAATTAAATGAATCATCACATTACATAATTCAGTTGTCCTTACTGTAGGATACGTGATGGATTGCTCTTTGGGTGGTTTTCGAACTGATCTGTTGAAGAAAGTAAATAGGAGTACATTGTTGGCTAAAAAAGGATGACTATTTTGCTCCTTTATCAAGATTTAGCTAGTCCTCTATGTCAAAACATGAAATATGCACTGGTATCAATATTGGTATGAGTACCAGTCGTTCTCGCTCAAAGTTAAACACTAATCAGTATCAGCAACAAAAAAACCTGATCAAATCTACAACGGCAGTAGAACTTTATGATGTTATGGCTGATGGGGACAGCTGAAAGGTCCCTTAAGCGTCTCCACTCCAAGCCATGTCCATGATGTCCAAAAGGTGTTTTTTTACTCCAGGATGAATTAAACTCCATGAAAACTTCAGGGTTTAGTTTCCCTTGATGATGGTTTGCTTTGTAGATCATTAATAACTTTCACAATAGCAGCTGTGTTTTAACATAAATGTGGGGAGTTTTAATCTTTATAAAAAAGTCTCAAATTAATACTGACAATTTATTTTCTACAAAGCAAATACGACTGTTGTATGTTCAACGGCTGTCACTGCTGTCATTGGATCATGTCTTGATAGACATTTTCAGAACATCTAGTGAAATTTCCTTTGTTTATGTTTCTTTTGGCAACATCTCAAATTCAGTGATAAGGCGCACTTCTATGAGGAAGCAAAATGTTATTTTCTTATCTTAAGAGAAAACCTGGCATGCAAATGTAGGTCATCAACATTAAAGAGATCAAAAGTTGAGAATTAAGTGCAAAACCTGTTAAAATTGACTGACAGAACTTGGTTTAAAAATTACTTAAATTAAAAGTGATGTCTCTTTATGAGCAACAAAATCAAAAGAAAGAAAAACACAGAAACAATGACTAATATCTATATTGCTATTTTATACACCTGTAAATGTTGCTGCTGCCGGGTAGATTTTAGATAAGTGGATTAACAGCATGCTCCGTTACAATGATTGGAAAGTTTGGAAGTTACAGCAGAATGAAGTAAAATCATACTTTCAGAGCTAGTTCAGCAAAAGAGATCTGAGGATTTGTCCATACAGGGGCGCCAAAACTGACACAAACCAGACTGGACCATTGGAAGGATAACAAACTTATCCTAAATTGTCTCCTTTCCTCCTGAACAGGAATATAATGTGTTCTATTTATGATATTGTGAGACATGTCTGCTTACAGGCTTTAGAGAACAAGGCGGACATAAACACTGCCAAAGAGATTTATGATATTAGATTCATGTGGGCCTTGCCAAAAAGATACATCAACAGCCAGATTTTTATTATGGAGACCTAAAATTGCAAGCAGATATTGACAACTTGAGCCCCTTTTACAAAATAACTTCCCAAAAATATCTGTGGGGGCGTTTTATGCCAGCATTATAGAAGAGGATAGTGGATGGAGTCAGAAACAAGAATGAGAGAATGGGGAATGACATGCGGTAAAGGAGCCACAGAAAAGAAATGAAGGCCTAAATACATGAGCACTAGGCCATCTACACCCCTTACCACATGTTCAACAATGACTTTTGTTTAAAAGGTAAAATAGATTTAAAATGAAGCTACATCATTCATATGACACAAAAACCTACAGTTTATTGCTACATCATTGAGCACTGGTATTAACCAAGCCCTTCTGTAGAAAAGTATAGTTCAATAGGTACTGACATGAAAAAATTAAACAGCTTTACACTATTTTAAAGGATCAAGTAAGAGATTGTTAACTATATGCTGTATGTAGTTTAGTTTTCCAAATCCCAACCAGGAGGTGAAAAGACAAATCATCGGGTCATCAGGTGATTAATGAGAAACAGAAGTGAAAAAGTTCTGCTGCACAGATTTGAATATATTGGGCTTTGTGAATGGAATTATATTGGATAATTTAATCTTCTTGTGCCTTGAAAAGTTACTTTAATGAAGCCATCTGAGAAAATTAAAGAGAAAAGGCTCTTAGGTTGAGCTGATAATAACTTAGAGACATTTAAAATGTGATTGGGAGTCCAAATTAGGATTGCTTATTCATGTGGGTAACAAGCCAAAAAGACTGACACTATTGTTTATTTTCTCTTTTTTTTTAATCTTGATTTGTTTATTAATTCAAAAATACAGCAGAGCTGTTGGATACACACAACTGAGAACAAATTAAAAACTGAGTAAGTCATCCTATGTATATTTGGTTCCATTACTCCACTGCAGTGGCAGCAGTGCATGATTCCCAGGGCGGAAACAACGTTTTCACAGATGAACCAGGATGTACGGTATATTCTAATTTGTCAGCCAAGAATTCAATAAAATCTGAAAAATTTGTAAAAGGGTGAAACTACTCAAGCTGAAAACAATGTACACATGATTACAACTTAGTGTCACCCCTAGTCTGGTTTTCTTTTTTCCTCTTTTACAGCTTTTACTTTATTTTATTAAAAGAAAATAGATGATTAAATTATAGGAGGAATGATTTCTGCCATTTCAGTTCTTTATTTATACTCTACAATTAGGTGTCTTGTCAATGTCCAACATACTGTATGAATAAAGCTTATAGCTGAAAGGGGTCTGGCAGCAGTCTGTATATTTCTAATAGTTACTCTCACAGACCGCTCAGACACCGTATATCTCAGAAAAGAAATGCCTCAAACATATTTCATTTAAGATTTTTTTAAATTAAACTTAATTCATAAACAAAGTCTGGCAGTCACGTCCATGAAAGGACCACATTGCAAACATTTCAGAGTATGAAACCTTTCATAAATAAAAAAAGAATAAAGTCAAATTATGTATAGACCCATTTTAGAAGTTGTTAGCCTGACAGTGGTTCGCTTTAGCTTTGTTAACTGCGTAATTAGCATTAGTACATATGCTAATGTAGCTAAGTTAGCTCCAGCAACATGAGCTTTAGCAAACATAGCCAACGTTGTTAAGTAGATAATGTATCTGCATAGCTTACATAGCTGCTTTGTGAGCTAAGCTTTAGCTACATTTGCTACGTAAACTACAAAGTTCTGTAGCTCCAACATCTATAACTGAATTAGCTTTAGCAATGTGAGCTTTAGCTAACAAAGCCAAAGCTAACCTTATTATGCAAGATAACTTAGCTTTAGCTCTGTTTGCTACATAGCTCCATCAGCCACATAGCTCAGTCATATGTGAAGTTTACACAACTAATGGAGCTATGTAAGCTAGCTTGGAATATTTTCATGGACGACTTTCTTCCTGTAAGCACTACGTTTACTCAGCTTTAATGAACGCTTTGTAATCAGGTTTTGCAGATCAGGTTTTTGACTGTATCCTGGCCCTTACCTTAAACCGAAGCTTAATCAGATTTTATTTCTAAAGTTTTAACATGTTTTAGCATGACAGAGACAATCTGTGAGAGTGGCTGTAAGAAATGAAGAGCCGAAAGCTAGAAAAAGTTTGCTGGTTTGATGTGGTGTGGTTGGGAAATTTAAAAACTGATATGCTTTGCTAGTCTGGTCTACTGCTCTATGACACTGTGTGCCTAGATTTTTATGCCTTTATTCATGTCCTTTGCCACCCACTTTTAGAAGGAGGTGTGTAATACATTAATGAGCGCACTTTTCCTGCACCCAGGCCTGACAAAATGCATATAGCAAATTATTTATCTTGAATTTTACAGTAGATTATAACAACATTTTTCAATCTTTGTTTCTATTGAGGCACCCTTAAAACCTTTAAAAAAATCCCAAGTCACCATAAACAATTTTTTTTTCTTGATAAAAAAACCGCTACATTCCTATGTCTGCTACAGGGATTTATTTTGTAATAGAATTAAAAAGATGAATTTCTAATATCTCTTAAAACAAATAAAATGCTTCATTTTTACAGAATGGTGGTGTAGGCTTTAAAAACAATATTTTGGCACAGCTGCTGAACTAGTAAGACAATACATTCACTGACCTCAAGGCGAATAAGATTTCAGAAAAAATGCATATGAGACAATTTTGATAAATTATATGGGGACACTTCATAATCTTCATAATCGTGGTAATTTTTGGCTGATTTAAAGCATTTCAAAGGCACCCTTGCCAATGCCAGAAGGCCCCTTAATGGCTGGATTATACATTTCACTAACTAACCAAGTAGTTTCACCCTGCTCTTTTGAACTTGGACATGTGAACATAGCATACATGTCAAACTGATTTTTAAAAATCCCATTCAGTGAAGGGCTGACATTCTCTTTGAGTGCAGAGTTTTGGGGCGGCACCCCAGCCCTCTATTGACCAGCTGCCACTGCTCCACTGGTTGTTTCACTAATTTAGGGCTCCATCAGCCTATCAGCTGTGCAGGACAGCTCTCTGATATTTATCATGAGGAGTTATATTTCTCTTTTATGCTGATGATGTTAATGTCTGAGAGCCACATAAACTATTCACATTAACTTCACGGTTTCAACTGAGATAATTTAAGAGGGGAATGCTGTCCAGTCTAATAAATTCAGGAACTATGACATGAGTGATGCAGGTAAGGAGATGAGTGATGGCCACATGAGAGACATGTTGGATGTTAATGCACAGACTGCGATGATATGGCTGTACAGAGACGGATGGAAGTGCAGCTTTGTCTCCAGCTCAAGAGCCCCGTTTAGAATGAGCAATATGCCAGGAGTGTGATTGATTAAATCACCGTCAGACATCTGTGAAGTCAGCACTAACACCACAGGAATTGATATACTCCCAGCAAGCTTATAGCATGCATTTCTAATATATTGTGGACTTGATCTGAGCCTCTAAAATTAGTGTCCAATTAAAGTGCGACTAAATCATCTATTATACAGTTGTTTTTGTGATGTATCGCGAAACAAACAAAACACCGACCGGCTCAAGTGGAATTAGTTTAAAGCCCAGGAGAGCAGCTCACTAAAAGGCCAAGACATTAAAGCTTTCATTATATTCAAATCATTTTCTTACATCCTAGCTCTCTATTGTTCAGAGAGTGTAAACTGCCAGTCATCCTGATGTGACTGAAAGAAATGAAATGAACCTCAGGTTAATCTAAAATATTCCACAGTGCTCTCAATCACTGTTAATCGAGGTGAGTCTTGCAGGCCACGTGCTGGACTGAGCAGCCCTGCGGTTCCTGCTCGCTGTTTAGTCTATTAGTGGATTTCACAACCCATTTAAGGAGGTTTCCAGGTGAACACAAAGGCTGGAAAAGCCAGATGTAATGTGCAACGGCAAATTACACAGAAAATTGCACTCCTCTGTGGCTGGACGAGGTTTCACACTAATCCCGAACAATGGAGATAGTTTTGATGTTCACAAAAGCGACATTCTTTCTTTACAGAATACTTTCATGCTTGTCTGTAACCCCATGCAGAGCTGTGTTGGCTCAGGGAAAATGCCACAGGATGCTTGGGGGCACAACACTATAATAAAGCAGGCAAACCATGAGACCAACTTTTTACTTAGTCCTTAGCAAAGAGGAGCTTGAAAAGTAAAGATCTTTTTATATAAATGTGCTTATTAGTTTAGGCAAAAAGACTGCTGTCATGCTAGAGACAAAACAGATTCTTAAAATGTCTCAGTCCCACGCATGCAGCTTTCAACTGCAATAGTGCAGTCAAGATTACAAAACAGTTACCGTTTGTATTGCAACAGAGCTGTAGTTTTAAATCAGGTGTCAAATTGATTAAACACTTGTGAATGAAGCACAACTGCTGTGACAAATAAATCAAAATCTGTTCATCTTCCTTTGCCGTTCTGTTTCTAGGTGTGTGTCATATTATGTGTCTCTGAAATTATCTCCAATTTGTCACAGAATCAAAGTGAGGTTAAATCTAGCAAACTGGTGTGCATCTGCCTATGGCTGAAACCCAGCCTGCCCCCAGAGTTGACTGGGCCCCTGACAAACCCAGTGAAGGGCCCTCCCCAGTTGGGAATTGCTGATGGTATCAATGAACTATTAGGTTGTTTCCACCAAGCAGTCTGGCTCTGTTCGGTGCGGAACGGCACGCTTCTTTTTGCGTTTCTATAGGGCAAAAGTTGGAAAGGGTCCCAAAAACCGACCCGTACCGTCCCACTTTTCATAACCCTTCTGTAGGGGTACCAGTCCTACCTATCTGTCCCAAAAAGGTCGAGCTACACACACAACAATAGGGGTTTGCACTGATGTCACATCAGCGCGAAAAACTGCTGCTCGGCTCCGGGTTGCAAAACATGGAAGTCTGCTCTGTGAGCAGCGGCAAGAATGGGATACAAACAGACTAATGTCTGCTTAAATCAGGGATATTCGGACTGGACAGAGATCCAAACAGTTTCCTAGTCTGTGGATACTGATATCTGGCCAAAAATCAAGTTTCCTGACGTTTATCTGGACCTGATTTTAAGTAGACAAAGCAGAGCCAGAAGACTCACATCAGCCTGGTCTATCCGCGATGGATGTTAAATTAAATTAATGCTGAAGTTTTGTGAATATGAACCTTTAGATCAGCTGATTCCTTGTACTGTAACAAGTTATTCATCTACTTCTTACTTTAGGTAACCTGTGAAAACATTGCACTGTGTTGTTGAGCGTGTTTGTAAAACTTTGGGCTGCAGCCTATTTTAAAACGAGGTCAGCGCACCCAGGATTTCTGACTTAATCTAGTTTGATTTTAATATCAGCTCAACTTTTACTTTATTTTTTAATGCGACAAATTCTAACAGTACAGCGCTAAACTTTCATATTTTGTCATTTAAGCTGTTATAGACTAAATATATTCACATATCAATGTACTGTTATGACTCAAAATGTTTCTGTACACGTATTCTATCAGCTGAGGATCTTTACTGATAACTGTTAACATAATTAAGATGTAGTTATTTTTTTAAAGCACTTTCAGCTGAAATAAAGCTGTATTATTCTTATTACCTCATAACCAAGGAGGTTATGTGATTGGCAGGGTTAGTTAGTTAGTTAGTTAGTTAGTTAGTTAGTTAGTTAGTTTGTTTGTTAGCAACATAACCCAAAAAGTCATGGACGGATTTTTTAGGAAATTTTCAGGAAATGTTAGAAATGGCATAAAGAAGAACTGATTAGATTTTGGGAGTGATCCTCATCACCATCTGGATCCACGAATTTTTTAAAGGAGTCTTTACTGTTGGGAGATAGGGCTAATGGTGGAGGTTTGCGCTCTCCGAGTGCTTTTCTAGTTTCCTACTGATTTCTGTCACTCATCCTTTCTGTAACTCTGCAGCTGGACCAGCAGACCTGCGCTGCATGTGACTTCACATTCATAGCCTTTACAGCCCGCCCACCAAATGAGGACACGGGTGTCCGTGGAAACACAAACCATTTTGGGGTTAAGCATACCAAACCTTACCAAACCGTACCGAATCAAACCGGACTCCCTGATGGAGACGCGGCTTTTGTGTGCTGGACCAGTAGCACTGGCGCTAGCGTCCTGGCTAACAGTTACATAAATTTGGAGCTGAAAAGTGTCTCAAGCTGTAATTAGGTTCTGATATGTAAATCATTTATTCGTGTACCTTTTTAACGCCTTTTTATCAGTTTTTCCGCAAATTTTGCCACATTTGTGTCCGAAACCAAACCTCATTTTTGCTGCTTATAACCAATTTTTGCTGCTATTTAACTGCTCTTCACCATTTTTACGGCCACTATTGCCATTTTTTCCTTCTGTAACCCACATATGCTGCTTGATTCCATTTCAACCTCTTCTAACCTATTTTTAGCTACTTTCTACCAACTTTTCTGATTTAAACCATTTTTCACCACAAATTTCTGACCATTTTTGCCACTTCAAACCCATTTTGGGCAACTTCTATTGTTATTTTGCAATTATTATTAAATTATTTAACCCTTGAAGCTATTACAATTCTTGCTACTTTATTCTCTGATATCCTGTCATTTGTGCACATCATGACTTAGCTGTAAAACCTGACATTGCTTTCCAAATAGTTTAGACAGTATGCCCATCCACATTGTTAACATGACCAAATAAAGGTAAGTCTGTTTTAAGAAAAGGGGTTTAAATCTTGAAAATGCTATATTGTACTACAGCATAAATAAATAAATAAATAGTAGTGGTTATTATTCTGGCAAAACGTAAAATACGGTTTTCACAGATTAACTCTACATTGGATTATGATTTTCCTAACCTCCATGGGCCCCCAAATGGCTGGGCCCAAGAAGGCTTTCCCCTTTATCCCCCTTATGGACGGCCTTGACTGGAACCGTACATTGGATTTTCACTACAGCTCTGCAATGTTACAACATATAATCATAACGACCATCCATGGCTGTGAACGAACAACAAAAGCACAGCGTGGTGAGAGATGTTTTTTGTGTCGCAGGACACAGCCACTGTACTCGTTTGTTAGTCTTAAACTGCTTCACAAAAATAAATAGATAAATAAATAAAAACGGTCTGTTTCCTGAACAGCATGCAAAACTAATTATTTTGGGAGATGGGGAGATGTGAGTGAGAGCACTGAATCCTTATAGTTGAGTGGAAGTATTTTGGCTTCCAGTGTGTAAGGTGGCTGGCAAGGAAAAGGTTTATTTTTAGCAGCATGTTTATGTAAGTGACTAGCATGTTGTGGAATAATGAGGAGGCTCTCTGGGCCCCTCGGTGGAGCTACAGAGACGGGACTCTCAGAGCAGCAGAGGGTGATTGAAGGGAGGTAATGAGCAGGAGGGAAAAAAAGAACACAGGAGTGGAAAGGACTGGGATAATAAAAGCATGAAAAACACAAAGAGAATTCGACAATTACCAATGGTGGGTCTGTGTAAGGCAAAGAGACAAACAAAAAGACATGGAAAATGGTGGTGGAGACTGTCATAGTGTTAGGAAAGATGATCATTATGGTCAGGAAAGAGAAATATTTGCATGAGAAGACCCAGCTTTATGTTATTCAAGGAATTTTTGGACCTTGTTATTGCTCAACAGCTTACTTCCAAGATGCTCTTTACTCATCTCAGCATTATAGGCATTTTTTCTGTTTGGCTTCATAGTCAGCTCTCGCTTTTATTTCTGTAACAGAGATCTGCTGCTATTTCAGAGGAAGGGCTGTGGCACAATGCACTCAAGTGCAGTGACTCAACCAGAAACACTAGAAAACAAAACTACTCTCCTCTGCCTAGATTCTGAAATCATCTCTTGTTTTTCTTCGATATCACATCCTCCTCGTCCTCTCATTTGCACTCCATTCTCTCACATACAACAAGCACTCTCATACATTATCTGGTACCTCTTCTCAGGAGGGGGCTCCTGATTGGCTGCTGGTGCTGCCTGTGCTGTTTCCTGCTGCAGGTCAGGGATATTGGCAAAGTCATCTTGCTCGGCCACACCTATGGCCAGAGCCAGGACCACCATCTTCCCCTCACTGGCTCGCCGTAAGGAAAAAATACAATAAGAGACAGAAAGAGAGTCGAGAGGAGAGAACAGATGCAAAAGGATAGGGAGATCAGACATAAAGAAGGTGTGGTGCAGGGGGGAGAGAAGAAAGGAGAGGTCATTTCAGGTGACAGACAGAGAGGTGGTGGGACAATTGAGATCAGAGAAAGTAGTAACAGAGGAAATAGTGATAAATCTGCAACGACAAATACATCCCAGCAGTCAGCACTTTGTCCAGGGAAGGATATTAAGAAGATACCTTAACCTTAAAGGCCAAATTAATAAGAGCGTGAAGAATTTAATGAAGTGATACTGAAAACAGCTGCAGACTGTGTTTACATCATAAAAATAACAGGTAATTAAAGGAACCGTAGATGATTAGTTAATGATAGTTAATAGGTGTGATATTCAGCAGCCTGTGCATCAGCCTCCACATGAATCAAGGTATTACCAGCCCAATATGTTCTCACATTCACAAACCACGCCACCCACACACAAAAACAGCAGTCTGTTTAGTTATTTTACCTGCCTTCTGCTCTCCCTCTTGACTCACCTTTCCAGCTGAGCATGGCAGTCATCCTTCTCAAGAGTTAAGATTTAATTAAGCCCCATTAAGAAGATCTGGACTAATTGTTTCTATTTGAGTGACACAGTGTCTTGAGGTGCTCAGTGTGCCATCGTTTCTGGGTCACTGCTCTCGGTCACTCTCCATGTTGCACTCTCCTCGTTTTCATCTCCTCACTTTTTTCTTCCCCCGCTCTTGTTTCCCAATCCCTTTTCCTCCCCCCTCATCCCTATCCCCTACTCTTAATTCCCTGCTTCCTCATCACAGGCTCCTTCCCTCCTTCTGTCACCAGCATCCACGCTTCTATAGCTTAAGCCTCTGACTGCGCTACAATACCTCCGAGAATACCTCAGCTAAGAAAAGATGGTGCTGCCAAGCTGTGAAAAGATATCACCCTATACTTCACAATTTCATCTCTTTTACAGTCCGCTGTCAGCTGTCAAAGCTTTTCTCTTGCAGCACCATGAAGTCTTGTTTAATAATCTCCCTCTTATACGTCTATATGTGGCTTTGAACCTTGTGTGTCTGACCTACACTAATACCTCCTTAATTGACTCAAATAACCCTCCGTTCAAATTGATGTGAACCATTTATCTCTTCTGGCCAAATATTTCCAACAATGATTCATACATTTTGGTTATTCATGGATCTCAACAGTTATATCACTCTAAGCCAGTGGTTTCCACTCTTTTTTTTCATTAGTGGCCCCCTACTCACACCTAAGAAAAGCTAGGGCCCACTCTGAAAAAGTATACATCAATTTTAATTGTTTTAATTGACAAAAGCCCAACACAACAGGCCCATACACTTGTTATTGGCAAAAGATTCATGTATAAACTATCTATTATTACCACAGTGTATTAGGGACACTCTATAAAAAAATTAAAAGATAAAAAGGGGGCTGTTAATTTCAAGAAAAAAAAATCAAAAAAAGTTAATGTATGAGGAAAAAAAGATATTTTATTTTAATCTAAAAGTGAATGTGGGTGAACCTTTAGGCTAACTGAAGCCCTCTAAACTGTTTGGTCAGTACATCTCCTGCTAGCCATAACTATAACTTATAACCATAATTAGCAAACTTTTTAGCCTTTAACGTGTTATATTTAGCTAACTAGTCCTTATATTTCTACTACATAAAAATGTACTTATGAATGTTTGTTACCTCTACTACTAGCTTACCCTTTTAATCTGTTTAACACCTGTTAGCTAAATTTTAAAACTTTTATCATTACTGTTTATTTATCACACAGACTTTTTACCTGATTTTAGGTTGATTGCCTTGTTTGATTATGACTTCTGCTAGCTAACTAGCCAAACTGTATTACGACTATACGCTACAAGCTAAATCCTATACACTAGCTGAAGGCCTGTAAACTGTTCAGTCAGTACATCTCCTGCTAGCCATAACTATAACTCACAATCATAATTAACAACCTTTAGTCTTTACCCTGTTACATTTAACTAGTCCTTAGATCTCTACTACGTAACAATGGGCTTATGAATGTTTGTTACTTCTTCTATTGGCTAACCATTACCACCAGCTAACCCCCACCTAGCTAAATTTTAAGCCTTATTATCCTCATTACTTTTTGTGAATTTGTCACACAGACTTTTATCTCTTTCTTTATTAGGTTATTACCTCTTTATTTATTACTTCTGCTAGCTAACTAGTCAAACTGTAGCCTATTACTACAGTTAGCTACATCTTAAATCTTTTCAGTTGACTTGTTTATTTCCTTGGGCTTTCTTTTAAAGAAACTTTAGCTGTATTGATCTACTCATCACTTATATTTTATTAAAGACCCTGTAAAGTGAAACTAGATCTGTATTTAGGTTTGTTGTATGACAGGTCACTGTGTTATGAACCTCCAGGTCAAATTTCAACCAAACAAAACATCTCTAAGTTTGTAAAATTAAACTTAAAAACCATGAAAAATGAGGCAGTAAAACCTACTCCAGGATGGTGTGGGCGTGTCTGTTGAATGAGCTGAAGCCACGCCCACTGTACTGAGATGAACTGCTCTGTGATTTTATGTTGTAGTGTTAGAGGGGCAGGGTCATTCCCACTGTGGGCTCATGACATCATGAGCCCACATATTGGCCCCGCCCACATGAAACCAAGCCAGTAAAGAGGTGAAAAACTTTCTAACAGTCTAAATCCAGAGTTCAGTCACATGTAGATCTCTTTGTTTTCACATGTTTACAGCAACCATATCCCAACATATCTAAAGTGTTAAGACCCAAATTATGGATTTCACTTTACAGGGTCTTTAACACTTTTCTATTCAAGATGATTGGTCACTAATAACTGACTTTACCTTCATCACCTTTAGCTAACTGTTAAACAATTCAACGATTCATCCATGGCTTTAGACTTTTATGACTCCATGACTTTTAGCTAACCTAACCAAATTTACATCCTTTACTTAAAGCTGTACTTTGTATTAGGGGTGTGATGAGATCTTAAGCCACAAGATCACGTGATACTAAAATGTCTTGCAAGACTGACAGGCTGGACTAATTAATTTGTAGCTGATGAGAAAGGTGCTTTGCTACACTTTAGAATCGTTTGCGTAGCAGTAAGTAAAAAAAAAAAAAAAAAAAGAGTACAGATGTTCCTCCGTCACCTATCTGAATCAACGCTGACATCCCCTTCTGCATGCGCGCTCGTTCGAGCTACACGCTGCCGTTTGGACTAAGGAAAATGCATTTGCTGCATCAACTTTGAAATAAATCTACCGCTGCTAAATACCTGTGCGTAGTTGCAGTGAGAAGAATATAGTGTTTAATTAGTGCATATATGCAAGCAGAGACAGCTTGCAAAGTGATGATGAGCATTACTTCCTCAACTTCTGGTCATAGAGTGCTTTGTGCATTGCAAAGACCATATATATGGTCGACAATAAACGCGCTGTTTGTTGTCTGACAAACACACTCACTGCTCAATGAACAAGGTGTGTGTTATGTATCCCACACTGTCAAGACCACTAGGGATGAGTATCAAACACTAGTACTGACATGGTCCCACTACCACCACATCCGAAACCTACCGGATCGATTTACAACATAAATATCGGTGCTTCATTTTGATACCCTGCCACCCAATGAGTCGAGAAATGCGTTATGGAATTTGTGTGATTTACGTTTGAAGCTGACTGATTTCCTTTAATATACCATGTAGTATGACTGGCACCTTATAATGATATTTATAGACAGAGTTGATTTAGCACTTGTATTGGAAAAAACCTAAACGATACCCAACCCTACAGACCACAAGAGAAGACCCGCATTAAATGACCACAGAGCGATTTCAAAAAATAACCTACATAATATCACAAACATTTTATTGGCAAGTACATTTCTTTAGGTGTGTGATTATGAGCAACAGTGATATTTAGTACATCAGGACTATTGGTTAAACTTTGGACCTGCAATCTTTGCATTGTGTCTTTCATGTCTTTCACTTATATTGAAGAAGAATTTAATATATTCTGTGATCAGAGTACAAAGAAATTGTGTAGAATCTCGTCTTGACTCGTGAGCTGAGTGTCTCGTCACACCCCAACCTTGTCTCAGTCGTCTTAGTGTATCCATCCATCCATGTATTGCTTAAGCAACACAAATGGTTCACTGTTTACCTAACACAACCCATTTTATTCATTAACTTTTTTGACCTTCATATTCACTTTGACCTAGCTTTGTTCACTTACTTTTGGTTGACTAAATTAACTTTTATATATTTTTTGTGATTTTAACATTTACTGAAGTCTTAAGTGCTTTTTCAACCTCTTTCCCACTTGCTTAAAGTTTCTTTAATCAACTTAGATTCATCAGCTGGGCAGCTTTGTATAACTTTTAAATATCCTCTGGCAACTGCACATGTCTATTTGATTTAGGCCTAATGGTGCAGTGCTTGTACTGATACTGTATGTTTAACAGTTATTGGATCCCTCTTCTTCCGTAGCCTTTTAGTACGGACATTTACACTTAAGAATATTGGTAAAACACTTCAATCAGTGCACTGAACATTAAGGCAGCAGAGGTGGGTGAGGGGACAGACACTGACACCAGGATAAATGATTGGGCTTAAGCCAAAAAGCATGAAGACCAATCTACCCAAGAGTACTATTTGGTGAAATAGCTCCAAAGGCTGGATATCTGTGTCAATCACATCAACACATTCACTGAGCAATGACTCACCCAGTAGGGAAAGTGGCCAACACTGAAACTAGCGTGCTTGAACAATGGGTCATGTCTATAACTGGACTGCTCTGTCATCCGTCATATGAGGTGTTACAGCTAAAGAGAGGCAAATAAAACAATGACCTCAATCTCACATTTACAATGATAAGTGCTATTCATGACTATTATGGGTAATATTCTCAATGACCTTGATGGTGGCATGTGCTGCATGGCTAATGCTCAGTCAGCCTGTGGCATAAGTTCATCTGTGTCATGCTCAAATGCCTGGAGAAGCTTTAAAGCACATAAAAAAATAAAAAAAAACTAATCTTGGAAAGCTACAGTAAAAACAGGTTCAGTGCAAAGGGACATTAAACACATGTTGTACCTTGGCAGTATCCTTCTCGCCCTTCATCACCAACCTCTCTCCTTCATCTGCCCCCGCTCCACTCTTGCCCTGAAGTAACAATATGTCGTAGAAGTAATGGTGCTGGTGACATAAGATCAATGCTTCAGGGTTAA
Source organism: Cheilinus undulatus (assembly GCF_018320785.1). NCBI lineage: Eukaryota > Metazoa > Chordata > Actinopteri > Labriformes > Labridae > Cheilinus > Cheilinus undulatus. The sequence continues at coordinate 21,982,632 of NC_054873.1, read as the reverse complement.
CACAAATCTACACACAGCTGCTTAACCCTTGTTCTTGTACTGATGCACAGCGACACGTGGACCGTGTGATGTACAGATGCTCGCACATGTCAGCTGGACCGCAGGACAGCCAGCAGACACAGATTTACAATGAGCTGATAGCTGAGGTTCAATTTTAACTGCAATACTCGTGAAAAACAGATTAATCCTAATGTTGTGTCTCCCGAGCAGGTTTTTCAACATTCCTGCGCCGTCCAAAGGATGCCTCCGAAATAACATCATCTAATTGAGTGGGATAGTGTAAATGGAAAATATATTGTGACTTTTTATGACACTGTCTCATGAATATTATAAACTAGCGCTGCGAGCTCTGTCCTGTAAGGACAATTGCAGCAAACAGGCTGAATGCCATCCAAACAGATGTTACTGCTTAGCAGAGCATACAGTGTAAACATTGAACAATTCATCACCGAATGGGGTAGAAATAGCTCACAATATGCTGCAAGTTCCTTGCCATTTTTCATCACGTGATGTCATTTATTCTAAATTAGGAAAGATTCATCTCTTCCCAGATTGCTAAATAAGAAGCTCTGTAATTTCTTTAGCCGATCACTGATGCAGCACAAATGTTAAAGCTTTAATTGCTTGCTATGTATTAAATCCTTAAACACTGAGCTCAGCTGATTTTAAAGGGCCATAAAACCTATAGAATGTTATACACACCAACTCTCAGAACAAAATACAATAAACATGATAAATAATTGCTAAATTAGCATATGTAATGGATGATACATTGAAAAGATGAGATGTTGATCCATCTCCTACACACCCACAGCTCTGAGCATGGATAGTCAACATTTATTTACATCAATAACTCAGTGCTTAATAACTTACAGTATATAATCAATGCTTCAAATAAGCTAAACCATGGCCTTTCTCACTTGCGTTCCACTTCGTCATCCGATATTAACATAAAAACATCACTACATGGACTGAATTGCCTTCTTATCTATAAACACCATAAGAAAACAATCCACATATGCTACACACATTCTCATAAGGCCTAAAACACAATAAAAAAGACGCTTACAAAGTTGATACTTGAACATAAACATAAACATTGATCTTTATAAACAGAAGTAATATCCTTCCCTGGATATCAGATACCAAACTGAAAGAAAACACAAAAGAAAAGGCAGAGAACAGTAAGGTAAGGGTAAAAGTAGATTAGTTAGTGCTTAGGCATTGACATTTTATACATAAACTATTTGTGTCTTAGTCATAAAGGGTTATGCTTTTAAGCTAAGGCACATTCAAAGGGTTTACAGTGTTACCACATCAGAACATGACAAAGACTATAACACATAAAAACAGAAGCATTAGCATGTGACAACACGAAAACACTATGTAAAGATATGAATGAGGGGCTGTAGAGACTCACAGAAAGGATTTGACGTCCAGGCCTCGATTCTTGATCTGGTCCATCATGTAATCCCAGCTGCCAGGATTGGCACGTGAGCGCCCTCCTGCTCCACCTCCCCTATAGCGAGAGGCCCCTGCTCCTGCTGGGCCGCCTCGTGCCCCCCTGGGACCACCTCGTGTACCTGCTTCCCCACCCTCACCACTGCTGCCACCTCCCTCTCCTTTCCGAGCACCCCCTCCACCACCTGCCCCCCCAGGTTGTCCAGGTGCAGTGTGTAATTGTCCCAAGCTCTGGGATGTGGTGGGCGGGTGTCCTAGACCTGGGCCCGGCGGATGGATTAAGGGCTGCTGTAGGCTCTGCTGTCGCAGAAGTGTCCGTGGCCTGGTGGGGATATGCTCCAAAGTGGACGCATAAGACAAGACCGGATCCCCAAAGCTAGGAGGGCAAAGGAGCAGGGAGGAGAGAGAGCGTAGAGAAGGCCACGGCCGGCAGAGGACAGGATGATGTGGAGGGTGGAAGGAGTCAGAGGATATGTAGGAGGAAGACGAAGAAGATGAAGAAGTAGGAGGAGAGCCGTGGCAGGAGGAGGTGAGTTTTACAGGGGTGATGAGGTCAGAGATGAGACAAGGTGGCACAGGGCAGTAGGAGGAAACAGCAAAGGAAGTCAGGTTGACGTCAGGAAAGATACAGGAAAGTTCATCCAAACAGGGAGTCGATGACCGTGAGGGGGAGGATGGGGAGGAGGAATGAAGAGGAGTGGTGTTTGGGGGGAGGGAGGAAGAGGGAGAGTTAATAGGTGGAGACAGGAGGAGGAGGAGAGAGAAAGAGAGAAAGGTGAGGCAGCAGCAGTAACAGCAGTAGCAGAAATAGCAGTAGAAGGTGCAGCCTGAGTGATCGCTGTGTGCTGTGTGCTGCTGATAGGCCTGAATCCAGCAAGCGTGTGCTGACTGCGAGCTTCGCCTGCGTGTCTGCGTCAAGTGTGCGTGCCCTTTGCGAGTCTGCGCGGTCCGTTTGCGTGAGGGTGTGTTTCGCGCGGGCAGCAGGCGAATGTTGACCCTCCTCAAGGGCAGGGTGCGATCATGAGCCAACTGACCCCGTCTAGTTGTGTGTGCGGTTGTTTTGCAGCTTCCCGGCCTTCTTGATGAAGTTTTTTTGCTGTGATGAGAGATCCCCATTTCCCCTACTTGTCATTCAACTTTTTCCATGCCTGATAGCCTCTCTTCCTTTCTGTCGAAGTCTTTTAAATACATGCTGCACCTCTAGAGACATCCCAACAGCCAACCAAGTCCTACAGTGTGACTCCCTCCCTCTGTCACCCTCTCAATTTCCACTCCTCCTCTTTTAAAGAGATTTTTAGCAGGCCCACTGCCTTTCCTAAGTGTTTTAGTAGTCACAACAGAGAGTTTGTGAAATGTCTTTAAAATGTTATTGACACGTACATGATGCCTTTGTTTTGTGGGCTCTACTGTACCCCTTTTTTTAAATATTTTTCCACTTACTAAATATACCCTCCTCTCTCTGAGATCGCTGTGTAACCCAGACTACCAGAATTGGGTCATGAGAGAGCTATTCACATCAGTTTGGAGCCTTTTAATGCCGCCTGGCATACTTAACCTAACACAATTTCACATAATGCTCTAAGTGGGCAATCCATGATATTAAACAGTCACAAATAAAAGGATAAAAAGGTAAATGGAAGGTTCTAGAAACATGAAACAACTGAGGAAAAGAATCAGAGGAGTGGCTTTACACAGTAGCAAAAGATGGAGGGAGTGATAACAGCAGAGGGTGACAGAAATGGGGTGCGAGACACAACACAAGAGGCACACACTTATGGCGACCTGAAAATAGAATCCAATTATAGATGGGGGTGAGAGGGAAAGATGGGGAGAGAAAAGGAGGAATGAGAGGTGAGGTAGTGATGAGCATAAATGTGTTGTGAAGGAGGAAATCACAGTCACAAGGTGCTGGAGGAAGGTGTAAAAAATCACCAAGAACTGGAAATTAACTGCCTCATTTACAGCACCCTGAATATAGACTCTAAATCATGTCAAACATCATGGCTGCGGGATACATGCAATCAGTAAGCAACATGCGGTTACCATTTCAGGCGAAGTTTTAATTAAAAGGCCGGGTCGGCGTGGTACGAGGCACTATTTCAGGCAGTGTGTGAAAACGAGACTATTTTTGTGTTGCATTTTCGAGAGTACATTTGCAGGCAGTGCAGTTCCTTGCATAAATAAATCATACTCTCCTGCAGAGTTACACAGGAGCAGCTGGGGTTTGAGTCAGTGTGATACAGGCGCGAGCGACTATTGTTATCTTCTCAGGATGACGAAAGATCATATCTTCCCGGTGCTCACGCCTTGATCTGAGCCCACATGCTCACTTTGCAACCTTGAGCTGCACCTTCTTGCTGAACTTGACCTCAAAAATATGGAGTCATTATTGTTGCAGGAGCATTTAAACATTTGGGACATTATTGATTCCCCTGATTTTTGTTAAACTTTTGCTTTTGTGCTCAAAACTGACTCTGTTTGATCTCAAAATGTCTTCTTACTCTCAGATCCTTAGCTGCTTGCTCAAATTTCCCTCCATTCTCCTCTCTTTCAGGTTGCCTCTACTTGTAAAAATTCCACTCTGATTTTCCTATGTGCCCATACAAAACTTTCTCTGTATTTGCATTTAAAAAAGGGACAGGACCATCAACCAACCATGTTTGCTCTGCCTGATGTCGCTGTGCTGTTCTCCAGGAAATATTTGCTTCGATCTCATGGAGAGAGTCACAGCATTCTATCACATACACACATCATAACAGTCTTTTAGCCAAAAATAATCATTGAACTTTAGCAGTAGTTACTCAAATCAGTGGCAAGAAGCGATTCCAGCATGAATAGCTGAAAAAATGTCTACCTTTAAAGACAAGAAATTAAGTCTGAAGGAGGCATAACTGCCAATATTTGTGTTTTAAAATGTGTATGTTCTTTTTTGTTTGTTTTTTTGGTGGGGGTAGGGTTGGAAGGGAACATGAAGATGTACTCTGATGCCACACTCGTTCCGGCTAATATTTCTGATCTACAAAGGAGTTGGTCAGTCGTCAAGTTTGGTGGGGACACATTTCTTTGAGATGAACTGTTTGAGGTGTAACACTTAATCTCCTGTGTCCAGGGGTGTTTTTATACACTTATGTCATAAATTATGCTCCTTTTGTAAAGGAAAATAAAATTAAAACAATTAGCCAAGGCCTGAGTTATTTAAAGAGGTGGTAAAAACTTCTGATTGTACTTTGATGAAACACATCAGTGCTGGTGTTATTTCTGATATTTGCACCAAGCCAATAAAAATCTGCGTTCTATGACTTGAAATAAGCTTCAAAGTACGTCTCTTTGTAAAGTTGTTTCTGAAAAGGCATGGCCTATGACATAAAAATCAAGGTTACGCCACAAGCTTTATATAGAAGGTAGTATGGTCCCATCTCTAACCAGCGTTACGCAACCGTTCAGACACCACTCCCATCCTCTCCAGCACCTGCTGCGTTGGCTCCAGCTTCAATAACGCTGGTGCTGGAGCAAACGGCTTAAACAGGTAGGGCTGCCTGCTTCAGGGGACTCTAGAGGAGAAGAATCCTCCACCTCAAAAGATAATTCTGAGACAGTAGTGCTGCGGGACTCTGTGTCACTTTCCATTTTTCTCTGGCTAGGGGACGTCACTTAGGTGCCTTCCTACCTCATCTGGAAAACTCCTTCCTTTTCCCTCCTTCCTCTCAGTACCAAACTGCCAACTTTTTTTGCACTTTTCAAATTCCTGAAGTGGGCGGAGTCAGATCTGGGCTGGGGGTTTACTTACACCTCAAATGTCAGCCTAAATGTCTAGTTTAAACATTTGTGTCATCACTGACAGTCTAATAATGTCCATTAAATAAATGTCAAGTTTTCTGCCTTGGATTGTTTCTGATAATCTTGATTTTTAACATGATAGTGGGATTAACTTTTAAAAAATTTGGTGATATATCTCCTGGCACACTGTAACCAAGATGTCAGGGTGTGGAATATTAAATGGACAATAAATAAAGTATTATGATAATGCAGAGAAGGAATACAGACTAAAGATCTGATGTAGACAACAACAGAGAACTGTCCTGTCCCAACATTTGTCAACCTTACTCCTTCAAGCAGCTCAACTTTGGTATCCTCAGACAAACATCCAAAACGTATGATTCTGTTTTAATGTATCAGGCTCTATTCAGAGCAATGAAAATTATGAGAGTTTCCTGGTAGAAATAACAAAACAGGAAGTGGGTGGAAAATGGCTCATACTAATGGCAAAAACCCGGAAAAACAGGAGTGTTGGGAGGGATGCTAGGGGGAACTACTTGGAGTTAAAGGGCTCAGAAGTCGACTAAGATGAATAAACGTGAATGGTCAGTACAGTCAAAGTTTTGAGCACATGTTCTGAGAGTTTCATACACGCGCAGTGAGAGTTTTGAGCACGCAGAGAAAGTTTTGTATGTGAGCAAACAGAAAAATCTGAGCGGCTCATTTCACGAGCAAAGCCACCTGAAAAAGAGAGGAGAATGATTTGATCAGGAGTACAGGAAATTTGAGCAGGCAAAAGATTTGAGCGCAAGAAGACATTTTGGAAACAGAAATTCTAAGCACAAGGCAGTTTTGAGCTCAAAGGTAGGTTTAACTGAAAGGTTGGAGAAAAATCAGAGTCCAAAAACAAAAAGTCATGCTCTGGAAATGTTAAAATGCACTCTTGAGTTTTGCAACAATAATGACTCCATACAAAACTGATTCATTCATCCACTCAAAGATGCTGTGAGGGCCAACTTGTAAGAATTTTTGTGATGATGTGTTGGTTTTGACTGAAATGTTTGATTCCCCCTGGTGCTGAAACTCACTCGTTGGGCCTGAGTCCTCCGGAGTGCATGTGTCCCTGGACGGTCTGCCACCTCTCGGCCTTCACTCCCTCTGTCACCATGCTCTTCACGCTGTCACTGCGATAAGGACCCCCCCCATCATCCCCATGCCCAGTTGCTGCCCCCTTCTGACCCCCTGACACTGCCCCACTGAGAGACAGAGGCAGGGGTGCGGAGGTCCCACGCCAGACAGAGAGAACAGAGGAGAATAACGACAGGCAGAGGAGAAAAAGACCAAAGAGTGTGAGAAAAGACGGACACAAACACATAAAAAGGAGAATAGATTGAGCAACCACAAGGCTACGGAGGTAAGACAGATCAGTAGAGTGTGTGAGGGGGCAGGACAAGCTTTCCAGGCCAAGTGAGAGGCAGGTAGATGAGAAAGGTCTGGAGTCCAGTGTGGAGGAAGAGAGGGATGAGGGTGAGGAGAGCAGGGAGGAGGAGGAATAAAAAGGGAGCCTGTGAAGGGTGGAAAACCAGAAAGCGGTCACTCCTTTGGGCCAATACTACCGCTGCCAGCATTCACTAGCGGCAACAGAGTGTGGACTCTTTTTCTTTAGCTCTTATTGTCTCATTCATTTGAGCATTTTAAGGCTTGAAATGTGCTGCTATACAAGCCAATTCAAAGGTAAAAATTAAAGCAGGATGGAAGTCTTTAAGTACCTCTGGAGCAAAAAAAGAATTCTTTTGGAAGCTGTGCAATGTGACATTCTGTGAGATACAGCACATTCCTGTAAAACATCGATTAGACTCTATTTTCAGCTGTTAATGTGCTTAATTCATTTTTCAAAGACCTATTTGTCATAAGATCCCCACTTAGCATCAGTAGCAGTAAACAGGAGGTGGTAAGACACCTGCACCACAAAGTAAAAAGAATCTAAATGGCAATCTTATCCTATCGACCCCCAGAAGAGTTCAGCAATAATGAGTGTTGTCACTCGGCTCATATTTCCTCCCAAACTGGGTTTCAGGTTTAAAATGTCATGTCTTTTCTGAAAGCAGCGATGATCAAAAATAAAGCGCTGTGGTGCCCTCTGGTGACATGACTACATTTCATTAATATGCATGTTGCTTCTGCTCCAGGTGACACAAAATAAAAAGGCACAGAGGAGGTTGTCGCGCAGTATGTGTGTGTAAGATTGGAGGAAGAGGAGGAGGGTGCATCACCCGTATAATGTCTCTTTGAAGGTCACCTTTCACATTTAATTCTGACCAATTGACCTGACAGAGCACGTGGATAAGTCATCAATCACAGCAGCAGTATGGATGTCACCGCAGGAGTAACGGTCAACACGGGAGACGTGGGCCTCGTATATTGAGCCGGGCACGAGGTGAACATCCTTAATCTTTATTAAAAGTAGGATCACATGTATAACTGAGCCAATGAATCACTGAGAGTACATACAGGAAATTGGCAATAAACATCAATTGTGCTTTTGACCAAACCTCACAAAGAAATATTGATATAAATTATCTGCCAATGGGTTGATTTGACACGGACATGGTCTGATGTCAATTCAGCACAACTATTTTTTTTTCCAGTCTGTGTCACGGGTGTAGCTGACATCCAGTAAATAACTCCAACATCATAAAATGTGAAAATTGAATGCCCAAGATAAGTCCCTAAAGATGGAGATTGACGGAGCATGTTTGATTACCTGTTTGACGATAGCGGAGAGTGTAATCACAGAGATTGAAGGCTGCTGATCTCCAGAGAACCTCAAACAGTAAAAGATTTCTCAGCAGCCACTTGGCTCCAGCAGCGTATCACTGACAGTAATATCTGTTAAGATTACAAGTCATGCCAGTCTTCCCATGCTAAAAGAATCATTTTTAGGTTTAAAATCTTTCAGTGTTAATTAAGTTTTTCACACTAGTTATAAAAATGTTTTCTATTACTGCAAGGGAAAAAATCACCCTTTTTTACACGTGCTGCAAAGAAGGAAAACTTGTGAAGGTTGGACTTGATCAAAACAGTTTGACAGACAATAACAGACAACCTTGAAGGTTTTTTCTCCTGTTTTTAAAAAATGAACTTCTTAAAACACACGCACTAGGATTTAAACCAGACTCCCTGGGATCAGCAGCCGTCATCTCAGGCAGAGTTTTTTAGACAGCGATCTATTTATCCGCTGCGCTCTTAAGCACACTACTGCCTCCTCTCTCCAGGCAATTTAACACACAGTCCTCAACTGCTAGGTCTATTAAAGATGACCAGTTATTAGAGAGTTTATCAGACGGATGCCTGGTAGCAGGATGTCTGAGCTTGGAGTCCTCTCAGAGCCCAGAGGGAGATAACTATGACCTTGCTCCAGCTTTATTGGATTCAAGTGCTTAGTGAGTGAAAAAAAAAAATCACTTTTAATGCATCAGGTAAAAACACTGTTACCTTATCTCTCAATATGATAGACAGCAGCCACAGTTCAAGTGCTCCAGTGTTAGTGCAGAACACATTAGATAATAGGTTGATGGGGTCAGAGAGAAGCCACAGATGGATGTAAACCACAGGTGAACACTGGCACCACACTGCAACCCAGTTTAACGGTCAACCCTCCACAACAACAACAACAACAACAAATTCAGTTCACACGAGCAGGACAAGGAGACAAACAGATTACAGAGAAGGTGGGTTAGAGTTTACATGTCTATAAGGAGAGAAAGGCTACGAGGGTTGTCCGTCTCCATGGTTACTCCCCATGGGAGAAAGGTGAGAGGTTAGCGGTCAGGAGTTAGTGAGAGCAGCAGGGCTGTAGGGAGTGGGGGGGCGTCTGAGCGCAGTCTCTGTGTTCATTAAAAGGTGACAGCACGTGAGGAGCAGCGGCAGGAATTAGCCCGCGGATGCTATCAGGGCTCGACTGCTGCCTCTGTGGTGATGGGTGGATGGCTGTCGCCGGGATGCTGTAATATGCGTGTATGACATTTCCTACACTCGCAGATTATGACTAATCATTAGTAACCATTTCTGCCCTCCAGTGTGCTAACATTGGGTGGGTTTTTATTGATATCATTATACTATTGTTGATGGAAATCAAATTATATAACAATAGTAGGTCGAAAAATGTGAAGTTTATGGAAATTGCAACACTATGACATTTATAGAATGGGCTTTTTGTAAAAGGCTTCCAGCTGAATGTAACCAGTAAAATTTTGTCCTAAGGAAAAGAAAAATAATAGGGATTATTTTACTGGATGGGTTTAATGGGCAGCTTCTATTATAACCCACAAATCCAGTGGTTCATACATGATTATGTATGTACATATATACTGTATATATAGTATGTTCATATTTCTATCCAGTGCAATCCAGTAGCATAGACAGAAAAGAGAATCTGGGTGTGAAAAACATACAGTATTTGCTGCTAGGCAGTCAGAGCAGTTTGGCTCTCTAGGCTCTGCACAATTCCTGCATCACTATTAGGCTGGGCTGATATGCAGCTGCTCAAAAATATACTCAAGTTAACCAACACAGCCATTAAACAGTTAAAGTAATAACCCTACATGACTCAGGCTTAAGAACTGTGCTATAACTGTTCTGCAGACAAGCTTTAGCAGTGTATGGTTATATTCTATACTGCATTGTACACACATTTATACGTTTTACCAAGGGTTGACAACAGCATAATAATAAGCAGGCACGCCTATGCTATAAGCAGCTTTAAGAGCAAGATGGCATGGTTTGGCCTTGAGCTCCTCAGTTATTTAGTCTGGGTCTAATGTCTCTAAGTTCTCACTGTGTATCAAGCCAAGGTTTCCTGAAGAAATTAAGTACGGAGCTCGGTGTCATCTTGGTAAGAAGTGAGTGATGCATTAAACCTTCCCCAAATTTTACTGGGGTAAAAGGTATTACCACCGGGTGTTTAAAAACACACTACATAAGTACTTGTTGGTAAGATAAGTTTAAATGCTTTAAAAACCTTGGATGGTTTTAATTTTGCCTGGCTTGCTACTGCAGCAAGTGTGGTTATTAACAAATGACATCATTTCTAATCACTGATCTACACCCAGACAGAAGAATTAAAATGGTTTTAAACTCACATTGCCGTGGATCACATTAACATTTTGACTTCTAAGAGGATAAGAGTGCTGTGCCAGGCCATGGCAAGTGAGCAATATGCACGCTGGTATATACGTGGATGTTCATTGTTCACCAAATGACGTCATTAACAGGAGTTTTGTCATCACTTCGAAGGCATCCTTACACACAGGCAGTGGTACTGCTGGTGGAAAAGGACACACCCCATGTTATAATAAATATTCATTCATCTTAGTTATGGCATTTCAAGCAATATCATGGCTATTTCTTTATACAATATTAACTTATCACCACCCATTCCTATTGCATTATTAAGAAAGAAGCAAACATCCCCCAGGATGTTGGGGCTGCAGTCAGGTCAGGTCAGCTGCTATTTGCTATTTTGACAAAAATAATTCAGAATAATTAAGAATAACAAATATTATAATTAAAAAATTATAGCCTACGTTTAGAACATGTGTTTCAAAATAATTCTGCATGTCATTTTTAGGTTGTACCAGCTGCTACATTTGGTGGCAACATCACTCCGTGTCACACCTTCACTGTTTTCCTCCACTTATTAAGCTTTTGTAACATGTTAATATCAGATTACCTTAAGTTTAATAAGGGCCTAGTCATGGTAGCTGCATCTCATTTTAGGGGCTGCATCCTTTGGCTCTTCTACTGTAATTCAGCATTCTTCCTTCCCCGCATTACGACTGATCTATCCAGTACGTCCTTAGTGTATGCCGTTGGTTTTAAATCAATCAAACATCTACCAAAACAGATTTTTGGACCTTAAAATTGCAAAATTCAAGGTTAAGTTACATAGTACTAATATGGGTGTAGCTGAAGAGTGACAGGAATGGAAAGAAACCAAATGCTAAAATGCTTAGGGGGCAGGGGGAGACAGCTGGTTACAAAAACAGTGCCAGTCAGACCATCTCATTTCAGTGTGGCCTAGGTGTCTATACATGCAACAAATGTTGGGTCCTTCAAAGGATGCAGCCCCTAAAGTGAGACACAGCAGATGACCGCACAGATAAAAAGGGAGAGGTTTGAGGAGGGGAGAGGTAGCCAATGCAAGGAAGTGAAGGGAAGGGAAAAGTGCACAGCCCCTGCCTCGTTACAGCCCTGCTCAGGTGAGAGGCTCTTACCAACCTTGGACCAAGACTCACTTGAGTGTGAGGCGAGGATCTCCATATGGGGCATAGGGAGAAATGTTTAGTACGAACTCCTTGGGTGGATAGGAGCTCCACCTCTGCTGCACTGTGCTGCTGTCATTGTTATTCCAAAAGTCTCTGTCTAGATCACTGCGGCCAAAGAGAGAGACAGGTCAGAGAAATACAACCATGGACAGCCTAGGCACCAACCAACCATTTGCATCAAGGCGCCTGCTGCCTCTGGAGATGATGCGTAGGCTTGGTTTGAGGAAGAAGGTCATCCATGCAGCTGCAGATTAAGTCCCAAATTCTCACCAAAAGTTGGGAAAAAAATGTAAAAACAATTGGTCTGTTTAAAAAAAAAATAAAAGGGGGCAGCCTGGAGGAGAAAAGCATTCACAAAAGCATTTCATTAAGCAATGTGCTGCAGCAAAGACACAGAGAGAAGAGAAGCGGCAAGAAAAGAGGAAGTCATAATCTGATGAATACACACAGCCTGTGATTACATTCTGATCATCTAGCATGACACCACTGACGACACACATTTGAGTAAACATTCAGAAGTCTGGCCCCCGTCCTTGGCGTGAGCATGAACACGTGAGACACAAGGCAGAGAAGGAAATCGCACAGTCAAAGAAGGGGAAGGAAAAGGTGAGCAGAATCACTGATGTCATACAAGTCACATAGCAGAGGTCAGAGCTGTAAGCACGGGGACAGAGCAGAGGAGAAAAAAGCAATGCACAAAGAGAAAAGAGTCTGAAGCTGGAATGACCAACAGAGCACACCAATCAGCTGGAGCAAGTGAGAAAGAAAATGCAAAAATTAAGAGAGCAAGGACCTCGAGTCAGAAAAAAGCATTCACAAATTCCATCTTTAGTGCTTAATTACAGGAGATTAAACAGACATTTAAATAGGACCGAGACAGAAGAGAAGCAGTGATGAGCAGGTTAACAGAGGCATTTTTATACTTAGCATTACAAAGCTGACATTTTCTGGCAATGACCTACAGCCCTGTTTCATCACAAATGGAGAATACCTTAATCTTAGTCAGAGCCCTGTAAGAAATGTTAGATCAAAATCCTGCCAAATATATAAACTCCAACATTGCACAGGGCTCAATCCCCACTCATCATTTTAAGCAATGCAGAGGTGTGGCTAAAGCCCTGCACTTAAGGGAAACCTATTTTCCAGCACATAAGATAAATGTAGGAGCAGACTGGTCCAGCCAAAGCTTCACAAGTGAGATAATGCAGATTTAATCTAGGCTGATTAAATCACTAACCTTTGGTTTAATGTCTGCCCGAACATGCTCTTGGAGAGATCGGGAAGTTCAAGATAAAAACTGCAGGCTTCATTGCTGCCTGGCTTGTGTAGTGCATATCAAAGGACTCAAAGCAGGACCAAATGTAGTTTATTATCACCAGATTATTCTTCCCAAACCAGTTACTAGGCACTTACTTGATGGCTTTCTTCTCCCCTCGCCCACGTGCAGAGTCTGGAGTGTCTGCTGTTTCCACTCCTGGCTTATTCCTCTTCCCCTTGAGCCAAGCAGAGGGAGGGGATGACAGAGAGAGCACAGACACAAAAGGTTAGCTCCGATTTGTCCTTTGAAGCTGTGTTTTTGCTATACTAATTTGAAGTGTAAATGCCTCTCCTATTATCTCAGGAACACTGTGGCACCAGTCCTTTGCCTGATGGTCTCCTGATTACACTCATCAAAGTCAAATCAAATCTGCTGTGGAGAGCCGTTTTTTGACTATGATTATCATTCGCACCACCCTGAAATTTACATGGCAATTGCCTCTTTAAGGTAATCTGCAGGGTACTGAAGAGAAGCCTCTAGAAAGTCCTACACAAGCCTGATTTCAAACAGCTAGAGCATGACCTGCTGTATCCATGGAAATAACGCAGATTTAAGGGCCTCTGAAAGTGAGGTCTGCTGGGCGCGATCTACTGGAAAGCTCATTACAGTTAAAGGTGTTTCATACATGTCATAATGCAACTGCAAGTAATCCCTATTGACACTTTAATTCAAGCAGGAGAGGGAGGGGATGAGTCTAAATCTGCCCCCCTTCCCCCAAATACGACGCAAGCTTCCCCTGAAAGTGATGCGCTGATACACATCGAGGAGTCCCCGTCCCAGAAAATAAGTGGGAGGAAAACATACCGAGCTGCCATCGTTTCTTCACTTGGACAATTAGATCTTGAGTTATCTAAAGGGCAATTTCCAGTGGTAGGCTTGCTCCTTGGGTGCTAATTGTTGATTTTGAGACTAGAGAGCTGGACTATGGTTAAAAATGCACAAGGCAGCTTTCCTGTTTCCATTGTACTCCATAATGAGTGTAACCAGACTCCTAGTACCAACCTGAGTCAAAAACAATCAAGAGTGGTCTGATTTTGGTAGTCTTTCTTTGCTCGAGATATACTATATGGACAAAAGTCTTTGACCACACTTGTCAGTTATTGGATGCAGGTGTTTCAATCAGACCCTTTGCAACAGGTGTATAAAATCAAGCACCTAGCTGTCTCCATCCAGATACAGTCTCCATCTGCAAACATGTGTGATACAAATAGGTTATTCTGAAGACCTCAGTGACTTCAAGTGTGGTACTGTGTTGGATGCCACCTTTGCAATAAGACAGTTAGTAAAATTTAACCTCTGCTGGATATTCCACAGTCAAGTGTAAGAACAACAGCAACTCAACCAGGAAGCAGAAGGCCACGTAAAATCATGGAGTGGGGTCCAGGACAAACAACTGCTAAGGTGTAAGGTGCGTAAAAGTGCCAATGCACTGCTGATTCCATAGATGAAGAGTTCTGTGCTTCCACTGGTATTAATCGGTACAAAAACTGCACAGCAGCAGCTTCATGAATGGGTTTCTATGGCCAAGCAGCTGCATGCAAGCCTCACATCAAGTCCACTGCCAAGATAGACTGGTGCAAACCGACACCGGAATTGGACTGTGGAAACATGTTCTCTGGCTTGAAAAATCATTCTTCTCTCTTTAGCAGTCAGATGGATGAGTCTGGGTTTGGTGGATGACAGGAGAAAGTCACCTGCCTGACTGTATTGTGACAACTGTGAAGTTTGGTGGAGGATGACTAATATTAGAAGGCTGTTTTTCAGGGTTTGGGCTAGACCCTTTATCTCCAGTGAAGGACAAGCTTAAAGCAACATTTTGGACCATACTATGCTTCCAACTTTGTGGCAACAGTTTGGGGAAGGCCCTTTTCTATTCTATTCTATTTACAACATAATTGGCCCCAGTGCACAAAGCAAGGACTACAAAGACCTATAGAGCTTTTTTCTGATACAGGTGCTAAATCGATTCTTTTTATCTGGTTCCGGTGCCCAAATGGTGCCTGAATTGATACTTCTGGGGGGGGGGTAATGTGAGTTGAAAGTCAGTGGGAGAATAAAAGTTGTCTCACAATCACAAATGATTTGCAGAAATATCTCTTAAAGATGTCAAATGTGGAAGAAGAAGAGGAAACCACATGTGTAACTTAACACATACCTGTAGATCACACAAAATTTCATAACACATTTCTTGCCTTTGGTGGCAGGGTTTTACAATGAAGCATCAATTTCTGTGTTGTAACTTGGTCCAGTAGGTATTGGATGTTCTGGCACCGGTACCATGTCGGTGCCATGCCGTTGCTGCTGTGTAGAGATGTCAATGCTATATAACTCTGTGGTCTGCTATGACATCAGCAATCTCATACATTCATCAGAAATAGCCTGTCCATAAATTGCAAAAGAGTTTACTTCTTGGGAGCACAATAGCTCCCAAGAAGTGAACTCAAAAGAGTCGCAGTTAGCAATGGAAGCTTGCCATCTAGATTGAACATGGAGAAACATTTCAAATCTAAATACATATAAAATATTTTTTGTTCTGAAACATGATGTGTGGCATCATAATTACATCCTAACCACATTGATTTAGGTCCCAGAATTCACTTTTATGATCGCTTTTTGATTGCTGAGAATACAGCTTTTTCGTGTGTGGCTGATTCAATGACCTTGGACCAAAAGCAGCAGTTTTGTTTTTCCTTAGATGGGTTTGTTTTCTTTTGCACTTCTCGAGCAGCAAAACAGTAACTGTAGAACAAACTCTAGCCTACTGATTGAGGGCAAAAGAATATTGCGTTGGTCAGTATTTCTTTAGATTTTAGTCAGAAACAGTACTGTGCAGTACATTTGGGCATGTTTTTGGAAATTGAGGCTACAATTGCAAGTAAGGGCACCTGAAGGCATCATCGGGTGGGAAGGAGCACTGGCATGACCCAGGTCGTGCGCTGGATGAAAATACAAAGTCTAAACCTTTAACATAGATTAAGGGGCAGATGGGACAAGTAAATACGGCCTAGGGTACTGCCTGGACAGGTCGCCATGAGCCCCTGGTCATGGTGTGGATGCCCAAAAGGCCAGAAAAATGCCAGTGGTCTCTAGGCGTATTACTTGGAGTGAAAAGGCCCAGACAAAAGAAGAGCCATCGAGCTTAACCTTGACTGCAGAACAACACGTGTTCTCCCACCTCCCCCTCCAGTACGTTGTGACACAGCGAGCCCTTAGATAAATCCTTAGCACCCTACATGCCTAAAACTGAAGTGCATGTCTATACACAGTTAAGCGAGTAATTCTTACATTTCAAAAAGCAGTCATTGCATAGTCAAGTGTCTGGTTTCAGTCTCTCATGTTAGATGGTGGATTTTATTCCAAGTCTGTTACCGTTTCTCTGTGAGCTTTTTAAACTTTTTACTTTTATGAATCACTATTTTCATGATGTGAAAGCAACTACTTTTTCCCCTTTATTTCCTGATTGACCCGGGTGGCACATCACTTTTCTATGCAGAAATCACTTCCTGCCTCCCATCTGGAGTTCTATGCAGGGACACGACATCAAACAACCTATACGCCAAGGGTGCTGGAGGGTGTTTTGGCTTCAGTTTTGTAGAAGGGATGGAGATAGAGACACATTGTCTATATTTATATACAGTTATAATCTCTAAGTAGTGTTACTGGTAAAGCAAATTATGTATTATAGAGATGCACTGACTGTTGACTGTTACAGATGATAAAATTACAAATGCAGATATCAAAACCAATGTTTTTTTTCATTACTTTCCCTGGTGTAACACTCCCACAATGTCGATGCCATTTTCTCATGTTTGACCGCAAACAGATCAGAGTTTGTCCAACAGGTCAAATCTTCTGCCTGGTAGTAAATCTCTCTATGAATCAGCTGGTAGGTGTGCTAAACTGCATCACTAAATTGATATGACACAATTGAGAAACATCTGCTACTAACATCTGTTCAACCCATCATTATTTTCAGATGGTAGAAGTCTGTCAATAGGGGTCGATATTAGCTGATACTAATGTTAAACCGATGCATCTGTGCATCTCTACTGTATTACATGAAAGAAACATGGTTTACATACATTTCTAACCTGAATAATATCCATCTGTTGTTCATTTGTGGAAGCCACTGCTGGTTGTTACCGTCTCTTAAAGCTTGGGTGTCAGGTTGCACAGTATGGGACAGCTCTACAAGAGTTTAGGTTTTGATACTTCCAGAAATCCACACTGATTAATAAGCACTTCAAACATCAAGAGATGGCTCTTAAAAAGGGTTGAGCAAAGAAAACCTCTCTGACCACCAGTTTAATCCAAAAAGAAGCATAAGCAACATTTACTCACCACTTATTTTCCACCTGTCATCATGAACACAAATCCATAGAGCCAAACACTAAGCATGAAGAAAACTCAACAATCAACCAGGGGTTACATGCAAGTTTCTCACCAAGACCAGATTGACTCAGATCTAGACAAGGCACGCACTGCTTACAAATAGCAGAGGTGTATGAAAATGCAAATTATGCAAAAGCCTATCTACAGAGCTTGAGAAACAGCAAATGAAGACCCCATAAAGTTTCAGATAACACAGATCTCATTTCAAACGACAGTCCACACCTTGGATTTTGTGGCTTTGGGTATTGTTGGAGCTGTTACAAAGCCAGAGTTGACAAAAGCCCCGCTGAGCAAAAGTGATAAAGCTCACAATGAGCAAAAAATGATATCAATCGCAAACGATGAAAACAAAGCTGCTTGTCTGTTGTATAATCAGTGCTAACCTGAAACAGAAAGGTCAACAAATGAATAAACATGGATGTGACAGGAACGACTAGTTAAACAGCTGCAAACGAGAGAAGTGTTTGTGGTTTAAACACTGGCTTCTGGATAAGCTGTCTCTTTATAGACTGACAATAGAAGAGATGAGGATATATACAGAAAACATCAAAACATGTCAGTATATGTTGTCAGCCTTGATTATAGACACCATTCATGATCTTTTGCAGTCTGCTTCAGGCAATTGATGGCTGTTGCTGTGCTACGCTGGCCCAGAGCACAAAATCACCTCTCATTATTATCTGCAAAACACAAAGATGAAGACAATCGAACATTACAGCTTGACAACATCTGCATGCCCAAGAGGTATCTTCCTCATACAAAAGCATGCACGCCACAATAAATACTGTATTCTTGTGTAGTAATTTCTGGGAAGGCACAACTGAGTGGATATCTGTCAGGCGAGGACAAGCTATCAAAGGAAACTCATGTATCATTCAATGATATCCTGAAATTTTCAGGACGGTGGGAAGACACAGAGGATGGGTGAGAATCCAGTACTGAAAGAGGGGTGAGAGCTTAAAATAGAAATCAAATTTAGAAAAAACAAAAAAGGAAGAGGCAGCTAGAAGGAGAGTAAAACAAGGACAGAGCATGAAAGACAAAAGGATAGCAGAAAGGGACAGGTGTGAAGAGTGAATGGAGAGAAACAATGAGTGACAGCGAGTCCTGAGTGGATTGGATGTGAAAACAAGGAAGGGCTTAAGCAGTCTGCGGTGGGCATTGAGTCCCACGGTCCTTATTTCCATGCATGCAAAAAGAAATACACGGCTTCAAAACCAGCTCCTCTCCACCTTTCCCTCAGCTCATTCACAAGACTAGAGAACACACACTGTTTTTATTTCCCAGGGAGTTTTGGAGGCTGCAGGGGTCCATAGAGATGAACATAACAAAGCTCAGCAGCTTGAAGAGAAGAGAAACAATAAAGAAAATTAGCTCAATACCCCAAATGAGGGCTAAAGCAAACCAATGGAAGATGGAGCTCCCCCACCCCCCACCCCCACACTCAAATATCCTTGAAAATACTCATGTCTAATTCAACCCATCCGTCGTTTTGTAAAAGGACAAAAGGTTTTACACGATTACAGTATTCAAAGCTGTCTGGCTCTGAGCCCAGAGATCAAAATAGCTCCAACTGATATGATGAAGCAATTAAAAGACATTTGCAAAATGCCTCAAGTTGGACCAAAAAAAAACCCTACTTTTAAACCATTACACCCCAACAGAGCAAGTCATAAGGAAATTATTTCAGTCTAGTGCAGTAAATTTAATTGGCAGGTGCACAGCCATGAAGGGCGCTGGAGCTACATTCATATCATTGGGTGGAATCACACTGAGTCACAACACAGGAAGGGCAATCAAAACAACCTGATAGATGGGTAAGTGGGAAATACTTCTGGGTATCTACAGGCAGGGCAGAAATCAAGTATGTGAAGGACATGCCTTCACTTTAATAAAGGAGAAAAGGAGAATTAAATCTTTAGCAGAAAAACTAGACAGTTAATGTTTGGTTTTGCACAATGTAAAGCAATATGTGACGCTCTCACTGTTCAGACTGTTTTCAATCTCCAAGTGCTGTGACTATGTCCCATCCCATGCACACATATGTAGCCACTGCTGCAATAAAAACTGATGGATGGATGGTTTTTTGCCCTTAAAAGCTTTCTCACAGTGACCACACGCTATCAATTGACCATGATGCCCCTTTAAGAAGTGCTACTAACCACCTAGGCTCATAATTAAATCATTAGTATTATAAATAATCATCCTAAAAGCATATATGTCATCATTAATTATTTTACATTCAAATGTTAGTTCTTAATTATGCACTGGACTAGTATTTCCTTTCATATCAAATTTGTAGACTGCAATACCAAAACCAACATTAGAATAATTTAGACTAGGTGTTAGAGTTGAATGATGACCAAAAATGTATCTCACCATATTTGCTGCTGTTTGTGATAACAGTACTATATTGCAGTGTAACAAAATTAAAGGTGATAATGCATTTACATGCATATCTAGGTGCTACTGCTCACTCAAAGTCAACTAATGTCTGTGTATAAGATCAAGGAAAGATATTTTTATAAGCTTATGAGTTTGAGTTAACTTCTTTGTAACTGCTCCTGTAGGATTAAGTTTAATTTCTCTCCTGCCCAGAGATGTCAAACTGCCACTGTCAGCACCACATTACCTGTAGTGGGTGTTGACAATAAATGCACTTAAACAAATAACAGATATGGACTTTTATTGTGGAGAGCTTGTCAAAAGGATCATGTTTATTATTGATTTGAATTAGCTTTAGCAGAGATACTAGTAAAAGCACAGAGTTACGGTGTTAATGGCTGCCTTGCAGACCGCCACAGCTTGCTTCTTTGAATTACAACGGACTAAAAATGAGTAAGTCATCAGTTAAAACACACCTCTGAACATTTATGCGAGTTGTTTTAATACAAATCATTGCAGTGCTGGGTTAAAGTCAAACCCAGTTGATCCATTGCTGCACAAAGACAACAGAGACACTGTGCAAAGTGAGTACACCCACTGTCGTTTTGCTGTCCAGAAAAATGTTTCCGCTTTGTTCATGTCTTCCTACTGAGGACACAGTACATAAACTTCACCGCTTGTCTCAGATGCAGCACCTAATATAAACCTATCACACCTTTTTTCTTGAAAGTACTGACCCAGGCACTTTTAAAAAGTATCTGTTTAAGGGAGCGCATATGACCTAGCAGTCTAAGGTGAGCCCCATGTACACAGGTGGCCTGGGTTTAGGTCTGGCCTGTGGCTACTTTCCCACATGTCTCTCCCCCACTCTCTCATTCCTGTTTCTGACTCTATCTGCTGTTCTCCTCTATGAATAAAGGCATACAACGCCAAAAAAATATACATTAAAAAGTACTGATTTAGCATCGGTATCAGAAAGAAAACAAACAATATCCAACCCTATTCACCCCCCCATTACCACCACGGGATGCATATTTTTGTTCCAGAGTTATTTGGATTACTTGTAACTTAGTATTGGGACCAATGCAAGATAATGTGCAGTCAGAATAAATCATACAGAGTAAATCATACAGCTGCGGACGCATAATATATTTGCCTGTATCTGCTTTAGTGTGCGTTTTTGCATCCTGAGAGGAGATTACAGTGTATGTGCTCACACAACTGTACCGCATACATGATTGTTCTTCCTGGCACACACTTTTTCTCATTGCTTCCCTGCCAAAAAACTTCTAATTTTTTAAACTGATTAATCAAGTGAAGAAAACATTTTTTTTTATTTCCATCCCTTTGTCAGAAAAAGAGAACACAGAAGTCTCAGGGCTGTTAAAATTAAAATCCAATCAAAGTGTAGTCAGAACATTTACCAAAGGCCGGCGCAGACTACACAATATTTTGGTCATTCACAACAGCCCCATGTCAAACTACACAACAAGACCGAATCCCAATTTTCCCCTTAAGACTCTCGTCTCGTCTTGGCTGACAGCCTGGCCACACACCTAGTGTGAACCCGACCACGGAGGGAGAAGAAGTGGGGACTTGTTTAATGTTGCTCTGGTAATTGATGATACAAAGATAAGGAGCAAATGCTTTGCTTTTGGTAGGTGTCAGGATTCACATCAATGACGTTGTATCAGGGTATCAAACAGAGTGACAATGCAAGAAAATTCAGACATACTAGTCTTGTTGAACCATGTTTGTGGGGTGTCTTGGATGTGTCATTAACTATGCCAGACTACTAGATTGTTTGTTGTTCCTGATGCAGAGAATTGGGCTCAATGTTTGACAATGAGCTGCAATGCCAAAATCTGGCTGAATTC
The DNA here is from genome assembly GCF_018320785.1 of Cheilinus undulatus. Lineage (NCBI taxonomy): Eukaryota > Metazoa > Chordata > Actinopteri > Labriformes > Labridae > Cheilinus > Cheilinus undulatus. Next base: position 21,961,117 of record NC_054873.1, on the reverse strand, counting down.
ATGAAGTCTGAGCCGGCCTTTATATACCTGGAAAAAAATAATGATAGATTTAACAATGATAGATTTAATCAATCAAACAGCTTTTTGGGCACTGGTGTAGCTCAGCTGCTAGAGCCAGCGCCCATATGCTAAGGCTGTAGTCCTCAATGCTCTGTTTGCAGGATTGATTCCCAGTCTGGGCATATACTTCGTGCATGTCTGCCCCCACTTTCTCTCCACATATTTCCTGTCTGTCTTCCACTTTCCCATCAAAATAAAGTCAAAAAGTATAAAAAATAATCTTAAAAAAAAATGTAAAGGTTATTAATATGAAAACTTACAGATCTTGGGTGTTTATTGTTTGGCCAAGCTATTGTTGGCTTGTTAAAGCTTGTTGTCGTGTTGGCTGGACATTGCTGTTATTTTTACTGACTTACACTTAAAGACAAACACATCTCTCCTTTCTGCTGCTTGACGGATATGTAATACACAGAGGGGAAAATGTCAAAGCATGAAATGTCCTATACCCTAAACTTTTGTTTCTATCCTTTCATGTTTAACAGAAAATGAAACTCAAGTTTTGTCAGAATTTTTATCATCTAATATCTATTTTAGCTTGTCAAAATCTCATCTTCATGGTGTAAAACAGTTCATGATGAACATTTATCAACACATTTTTGTTAATAATTTAATTATTACCATGATACTGACTTTGGACCAAGGGACAAGCTTAAGCTTTACAACACCGCTCAACCTGTGTGCAACATACAGCAAGTGATGCCAAAATCACGCAACACAGTGAACCGCTAACCGTGATAAGTACCAACACATTGAATCATCAATTTTTAGCAACTTTATTGATTTGTTGGTGCAGACCTAAACTAAATGTTAAGAATAAACATAAGAACGGCTCTACATCAATACTATTTGCTGAAAACAGATTGCTATTGAAGGTCAATGCATTTGCTTATTCAACCTGTTATTTTTGGGCATGATAGTGAATATGTGTCAAGCATAACAGTGCACAGAGTCTTGATTTTTTTTTTTTTTTTGCCCTGTACTTTCTGCTCTGGAGCTGTAAATGAGTGAGAGACGACTTGTTATCAGACTGCCCAGGGAGATGCTGAGGGTTTTTCTTAAGGACTACAGACATGAGAGGAGACAGAGAGAAACTTCCACTCTCTCTGTCTCAGTTGGCAGTGCGCTGCTTTCCAACACCCAGCTGTGTTTGTTTGCACTGAATTAGCAGGCAGCAAGAGTCTACATGCTCGCTCAATATTATCCACATCACACCATAATTACAGAGGAGTGCACCATTAAAACGGCCGTCCGCTGCAAAGTCATCAATGATTCTTCATCAGTAACATCATTTTTTTAAATGCCTGTCTTCTCACAGGTATTCAGTGACACAAAAAGACATATGATTGCAAAAACATAGCATGCAAGTCTAAGTAATGTGCAGTATTTCCAGACATTCTCTTAAATTCAATAATCATTGATCTCTCTTTCCTCTCATCTACATTATGACTGTCATCCTCCTTGCAAGAGTGAACTCTTGACACCCAGTTAATGCAAAAAAAAAGTAAGGTTGTTGATACAAGCCCAACAGGGATTGAATCAGGCTGTGAATCTGGTCAAGTCCAATCTCATCTCCGCTCACAACTATGTCACGGATCAAACAGCTCAGAGCTCACAGGAGCGAGCAGAGGGTTTCTGAATGCCAAACAAGCACTGCTGCCTAAACAGATGTTAGCTGCACCGCCCATGATATCTGAAAATCCTACCCAGCACCTACAACAGGAGCCCATGCTGACAATCATCACAGAAGCTTAAACCACTGTAGCAGCATTCAAATTGTTTTAGTGCATCCACCTTTGTTTCATAAATGCATACAAAAAAAGGAAGAAAAATAGCTGGAGTCTCATTAAAAAGTGTGGAGTCGCCTATAGATAACACACTGGCTTAGCACATATTCTAAAAATGGTCTTGCTGATGCATCTATAAACAGTAATAAGCAAACAGACTGAGCAGGCGGCAGAAGGAGATGATAGCATTGAATGCTCATTTCTTCCAGGGGGCTTAGATAACAGAAAGCCAGGCAGGAGGGAGGCTTCGGGATGACTGCACATGAGGACTTTTAAAATAAAAACCCATCGCACTGGTTGGCAAAGCTAAAACACCGAAAGCAACACTCACCCAAAATGTCTTGTCTATTAACCTATGAATCATGACCAAAACTGGCATGGGCCCACTCACAACTGACACGTGAAGCTTGAGGCAAACATTTGTTCTTATGAAAGCTGACACTGTCAAAGAGTACACTCGGAAATATCACAAATGAAAGTTTAAATGCGGATTGGCTTGCGGTGGCTTTATGTAGGAATACTATTAAACTACTGTGTGGTAAATCAGTCAGTGACAGTAGATACAGTATGCATCTTTAATAACGAAGCTCATTTGAAAGCAACTATGTTTATGCAAATGACGCCGTATATACGTTTTAATCATGCGTTCAGGGAATATAGGGCCTCCATGGAAGATTACAGAGATAAAGAGATCAAGGGAGTGAGGGGGGACTTTTTATAGAAGAACAGATTGTGGAGCTGCCGCGCCTTCATGGCTGTTAGTCACACAGAGAAAATAACACACCTTAAGGATGATGATGTTAACGACAGAAAATCATTTTTTAACAAGATTAGTTAGAGTGAAGTACATCAACAATAACATATTTATCATGATAGGAATGACTAACATTAATCTCGGCCACACTTTATATTATGCATTATACTGTTTTGTGTAAAGGGGATTTACACCAGTGAACAGCTGGCATTTTTCTAAAATAAGTGGTGAAAAGATTACAAAGAGCCTTATTTATGTCTTAAAAGCAGAGTATGTAAATTTTACTGCAAGGGGGGCCATCAATCAAAACAGTAACAACAAATGACGTGTAGGCACTCAGCTCCACCCACCTCCACAGTCTACTTCAATTAAATCTTCACTCCATACTAAGCAGTAGAGGTTGACCATTACAATCCTGGCCTATTATTGTGGCATATTGCTTCTGTATAATAAGATTAATTAATAAAAAAGTATGCTACTTTGGCTCGGATGTATGCATGTCGTCCCCTCTGGCTCAGTTCTCACTCACCTACACTGTCTCACCTAATGTCCCACCCAACACTCTCTGATTGACTAAGATTGACTAAGACGTCACATTCAACACAGCAGCCTGTGTGCCTCTGACATGCAGAGAGACAGAGCAGGCTGGAGAGGAGCAGAGTCTCCATTGTGTCATGTTGAGAAGGTAATGCAGCAGTTATTTCTTGAGCTGAAAACATGACAAGTCTCTAGGGGTGTGACGAGACGCTTATCTCATGAGACGAGATTCGGGCCCACGAGACACGTGACGAGACGAGACGAGACGAGATGACATTTTACACTTTTTTAATTTTGGAAAAAATATATGAGTGGAAAATTTGTCATTTATACTGCTGAAAGTCATAATTGCGAAGCATACAATCTATTCAGGAATATTTAAACTAACTCCTTTTGTACTGAATAGGCTATCAATGCTTACACAGTTTATCTTGTCTAACTGAGTCAAACTGTACATTGTAATGCTTTTTAAATCTTTTCAAATCCTTTCATTTTAATAGTCTACCACATTTTAATTTTACTACAATATGCATCCATTGCTTTAATAATAATTCTAATAATAAAAACATCTAGATTATTTTGAAAGTAATCTAAAAACTATTTACAACAGACCTAAAAATAAAGAGCTGCATCAATAAAATCAAACTATTTCTCATCCTCTTTAAGAACTCTAGATTTAAAACACTCAACAGAAATATTTCTGTCAACACGTTTGTTTGTTTTTTACAGTAATACAGATAAATAGCTTTAATTATCGTTCTCTGCTTTTTTTGTCTGATAAGAGCTTTGACAGTGTTGGACACGACGCCCAGATGAGCATTTACGTTAATGTGTGTGCGTTGGAGAGCGAGTGTGTGTCTCTGCTCTGTCTGCTGTCAGATAAAAAAACAGGCCCCGTTTAACGGGACTTTAAATTTTTAACAGTGGATTCTATGGCGCTCAAACAGAGTTTGTATTGCTAAGTTTACCGCTGAACTATACAACAGCCTGTTGCGCTACTCATGTTAAGCTTCTGGTTGATATGCGCAGCCAACTGCTGATGGATGTGTGACTGACAGACGGTGGGACAAGGAGACATGACAAAGCAGATACTGAATCAAAGATACAAAGTCACAAATAGTGGCACTATGAGAGAGTCTGCGCACGTACCAGACTCACAGAGGCTGCACAGGCTTCCAGCAGCAGTATTTAATCATTTGAGACCGTTATGATGAACGAATTATGCATTTGCAGATCATGTAGGCTACGGCCCTGAGTAGCGCACACGGAAGAGGGGGTGGGAGATGGAGCGTGATCTGAATGGGTCACGGATCAGCTCTGTTACTTCATTAGCTGTCAAACCAACAATTCCAAAGTGTCCAGGGCATCTTTGGGAACTTTTATAACTTCCAGTTAAGTATTGTTTACTTTTAGGAGAGCTGCTGCTGCTCCTGATGTCCTGGCAATATTGATCTCATGAGATGATTTCCTCCTTGACGAGACATCTCGTGACATTTTGATCTCGCGAGATCTCGTGGCATGAGACTAGGCGCATCTAGACTAGGGATGTGCCAAATAACTAGCTAAATGAATAAAGGCATATCCCTTTGTAGCTGGCACCAGAATGTCAAGTCATTTAAGTATTAATGAACATTTTTTTCATCATTTCAGGCCCACAATCCCAGTCAAATATTTAGTCTAAAATGCAACACAGCTGCCTGCCACTAGTAGCCTGTGTAGTTTTTCTTAATGACTACTGCCTTGCTGCTACAGTGCTTTTTTCAAAACAATCTCTAACTGTTAGCGCTAATAGCATCTCTTGTGAACAGCATGGTTTAGCACTACTTTAATCAGGGAAACTGATATAAACCTGTTTAGAAACTGTTTCTGTTATATTCCCATACAACCAAAGCCCTGAGTGTTGATATTCAGCTCAGGAATGTGGATGTTAATCAGCAAGAGGATCACAGGCTGGGGCTAGCACTGCTAACATTAGCTAAATTCTGTAAATCAACTTTCATCATTACTGTGTGATGCTGTTTTACTATTGCAATATGAAGCTGGATACAGAATGTGTTTACTTGAATTTAGACTAGTCAGCTAAACAGGAACATCCCTACTCTAGACCCATATTAGGAATGTTGTACTTTACAGGAGGAATAAACATGCTTACAGTGTGGTGCAAACACCAGCTTAGGCCATTAAAGCTTTGTTATTTATTCATGAAAGCTGTGCAAAAGATGAAATTCCTGTATATTTCATGTTGGTGGTCAGACACCTGGTTTGACACAGTTTACCTGATACTTAGCAAGGAGATTGTAGTGTGCAACTTAAAAGTCAAAATGACTCCAGTTTGCACCCACAACAAATGAAAATGTCAGTCCCTGGAAAGTTATCTCAGTTCACAATATCTTTGTATTAGCCAACCCATCTCTTCTCTCCAGCTCCACCCTCTCTTCCAAATTCTGGCACTTCTGTCTCCAGAACATGGCAATAGTGAAAATGCCAAACTTGAGTCTTTGAAAAGGCAGTTGACAGAAAATGTGTGATCTCACTGTGGCTAAGCCCATTACTTATTCAGTCTTTGTTTACACCTCACCACCACACACATATGAGTAACCAGAACTGACCAGAATGAGGTGATAAAGGAAGAAGAAAAACATGCCCACAGCATCATGCAGTATGTGGTTATGTGACTGATTGCAGTTTCCACCAGGTCATAAGGCCAATAGTCAGTCATCCCATCTTGACCCCGCTCAGGGGATGCTGCGCAGCTCTTTATGGAAATAAGATCCATTTACAGAGTGGCTCCAGAGACGACCACTTTCCAAGGAGCTGGCAGTCGAACTACCGCCATCCCCAGCAGGAAACTAGGAGTCATTCGCTGCTCCATTTCATTTAAAGCTGAATATCAAATGTAACACAGTGTTCCAGCCAAGCAAACAATAGTAGACTGTGCTGTTCCCTATTTTAGCACAGCCCATTTACTCCACAGGTCCATATAGGTTATAAAAGTGTAATCTAGCTGCAGATGCCTTACTGGGGCATGAAGCAATGCAAGGAACATAATGTAGAGAGGCATGTGGCATGCTGCACCTGCTGCAGTGCCAAATCCTGCCATCTGTGGACCAGTAAGTTTAACAGCAGTGCAACAATAAACTAAAACATGTAGGATTTTTAAACTTAACATTAAAGTTGAACCAAGTGACCTGTGTTTTTGGGTTGTACGAGATACAGGCTGAATCAGAATCAATTAACTTTAAAGGCATGCACAAAAAAAGAGTGAAGTGGAGTGGGACTCGGCTGTAAAGCTCTGTCTGCCTAATGACGGGCTGCCTGCCTTTAATCAATCACATTTCATACCACATAATCACAATGACATGCCCTCTATTAGAGGTCAGCGAGCTTGATCTGAGCCCTGTTTCTGCTCAGTAAGTGGACCAGTGCTGATGCTGTATCAGCACTGGTTAAAAATGTTAGAGCTGTGTCTGTCTGACCGATTCATTAGTTTGAGTCTGAGGTCACACAGAAACCGGTATAATCACAACTTTTGTTTCTCTTCAGTCAAATACTCATAAGCCAATAACATCACAGCAGCTGCACGTGCACAGCAGTGACAGATAAATACCGTGAGGGGTCCCCAGGAGGAAAAAATGGTTTAATCTGTCTCCCTATGTGACGATTTCTATTGTGTTCAGTAAAGTTTAGCACATGCATTTTTGGTGCAGCTGAGCCCCTCTTTAGTGCCATCTGTTTTTGCTGTGGATTTTGCACATCTACTTGCTATAATATGGTAGTTGAGCTCTCAGCCTGCAGGAAAAGCTGGGCCATGGCCACCTACACAAGTCTCTAGTCTTTAAGTTAGGAGTCTTTGCAGTCAAACCAGCACTTTACAAAAGTTGTTAGCAGTGGACAGTAGTGGTGGCTGCACTTGCAGCATCTCAGCACTTTATTCTGGTATACTGGTTTCACTGGTGCACTTGAAGAATGGTTATTACAAGTGTGGCTTGCACACCAGGTTTCACAGTAGTGGCAGCATTGTTGTTGTTGGGTACACACTCATCTCTTACACTTTAAAATCAACAAAAGACTCAGTAAAAACCCACAGTCTGTGCATTTCACAGACCTACCTCAGAATGATCCATCGTGAAAAATGAATTTCTGTCAAAACAGAGTGCTGCCCTCGCCAGAGTTTGTACCGCCTCCAGCTCTCCTCAAAGTTTGAAGAAAATTTTCATAAGGAACAGGGTTTTTCTGAGAACAGCATTGGATGAATTTGTCATTTCTTACTGCAATCACAGCATTACATTGATGTGGTAGCAGTGCTGTATTTAATCAAACTTGAAAAGTTCTCTGCAAAGAGTAGGGCTGCAGGCACAGGTGTCAATACCAATAAGTTTGTCCAAAAATGTAATAATAACGTGCAGACCTCTTAATGCATGCTCTGCCTGAGGGATTTGTTCATATGAGACAACCGTCATGTCTGTGTATGTAAACACGGTCTGTTGTACTGTTGTAAAATTATAGTATTCCTCATATTCTGCTTATCTGCTGTACAATTTATTAATGAAGAAGAAAAATTAAAAGAAACCAGTGGAAAGAAACACAAAAAGTTAATTTATGAGGGCCTGTTTGACAGGGTTGATGAAAACTAGATTTAGTTATGTTTCTATGGGCTGAATCTATAGTGTGTGACATTACATACACATCCAAATCAGTGTTTTTTGATCAACCCTGTGGTTTCCATTAATTGTACAACACCAAATAATGAAAGCAGAGCCCTCTTATAGCCTCTTGTCATGTTCCAGTTGAGTAGGGATTGTTAGCTGTGCCACCAAAGAGAAAGTAAGCCTCTGAGCTAATGAGAAGGATTTATTGAAGTTACAGTTTGAGGCCAAAAGATGTCAAATTTTTCATTTCACACAAAGTGAAGAGTTAGTTTGAAGTCCAGAAATGAATGTAATTTGGCGTGGAAGAACTTTTTCCTCCTTCTTTGCTTATTAATTGTCTCTGGACTGCCCCAATTCGTCTTTTGACCCACTGATGGGGTCTTGAACTGTGAATAGATGTTAATAATGTAGTAAAACTAGCTCTAACTCAACCAGCTCAGCACTGTCTACTGAAAAATATATAAAGATTAACGAGTTTGCAAGGTTATAATAGTTTGGGATTTTTCATTAGTTTTAATTTTTATCTATTTATAAGCTTTTGTTTAGTTTTAATTGGGTTTATTTATAATGCTTAGTTTATATATAGTTTTAGTTAACTAAAATGATTTTTACATTTTAGTTTTAGTTATTCAGTCGGTTTTAGTTAACTATAATAACCTTGCATGTTTGCAATAAAAAATTAACACTGCGGGAAATGTAATATAAATTGGAGTGTGTTTTTAACCTTACAATGAGGAATTGTTTTTGAGCAAGGTAACAGGCAAATTCTTATATCAGACCAGGACTGGCAATACGGGTCAAAAATGATGGCTTGATATTTCTTTGCTGTATGGTGATAGATGATTTATGTCTTGATATTTTGTTCTGGAAAGAAATAACAAAAAGAAAGTTAGTTCTACATCTAATTCACATTTTCCTCCTTTATCTTTCTGTAGCCCTCTTCTCTTTTTCTGCACCCTTCTTTTTGTCACTTTCTGCACATACAGTCTCAACACAGCTTCAGCAGATGGCTGAGCAACATGAGTCTGCTTCTGCTTGAGGTTTCTGTCCAGTAAAGGGAAGTTTTTCTTGCCACTGAAACAAATCTTGGGCTGGGCTCATGGTGGATTAATGTTGGTTCTATATAGAGGATGATGTAGACCTGCACTCGGATTGTTTGAGATTGCAGTTCTCTCACACATTTTTTCATTTTTTCCACGAAAAACTGGACTTACACTTCAGTGTCTAGTAAAATAAAAAGTAAGGTTGACAATATGATATCTAAAAACAGTAACAATAAAACATAGCCCCATGTGCTTTTTGAACACTTGGCAAACTACTCAAATATAAGACTGTATAATGCTTAGGTTCCTGAGGTTTGTGTGGTCTGGTAGCTGAAATTTTGTAATCTGGTGTCTTTGTCCTTCATTGCTAACTTGTCACCTTGCAATACTGTGACAATGCCAAAGTTTTGCTTACAAATTTTGACTCCTTGTTCAGTGTTGTTAGGTTTAAACCTAAGAAACATCTATGTGCTAGAATGTTTCCCTTTTAAGCTCTTTAACCACTATAGAGCTCACTATTGCTTGCCCACCTTTTTGGCTGCTGTGGTTCCAGAAGCAAAACTCACCATTCAAATCCCCCATAGACATTTCATAAAATCCTTATTCATATGTTTTGAATGCATGAACCAAGCTAACCAGCTACCTGTATACTCATGACTATAAAGCATTTAAATTGGTGCAAAAACAGCCCTTGAAAATGGAGAAAAAGGTAAAGGCACAACATTGTGCACATATTTCTCTAAAAGGCTGAAGGAACTACATGTTTTATTAATCCCAGTCTTCTGCCTTCACCTCTCTCTCTCTAAAGCACTCTGAGACCACAGTGCTCCATAATGTCAGGGGGAAGGCTAATTTCTCAAGTTGATGTCTCTGTGTCACTTGAACTCAGTGTAGGAGCAACCAAAAGTGTTACCTTCTGGAGTCCTGGATGATTAAAAGAGGCTGTGGCTGTGTCTCTCTCAAAGCGGCTGCCATCGCCACTAAGCTAAAGTTCAGTTTAGTCTCAGGTAACAGACACATTCAATTTCTGTTGAAGTATTCACAATCACAGTCCCTGCTTCTTGTTTTGATGAAAGACTTTTATTATGAAGAGTAACATCAGGAAATAGAGTTTATTCAACTTGTAAACTCAGAGGTTTCATAAAAACATAAGCGAGAACTGCAAGAGGCTGAAACAGAGAGCTGACAGGTCCAGGACAGCAGACAGGTGAGTCCTCCATTCGGGCTGTACTTTTTACCCACGCCGATGAACTCAGCAGGGGGTTATGTAAAGGGTTCCGTATGTTTCTTTCTTTGTTCATTTGTTTGTTTGAATGTGTACAAGATAACTCCAGAACGGAAAGTCGGATCTTCACCAAACTATCAGGGAATGTTGGGGTCGTGACAGGGAAGAATCAATCAGATTTTGGTGATGATCCGCGCACCTGTTCGGTTTTTCTCGGACTTCGAAATTTTGAACACCATAGTAATCAATAGGAGCATCAGTTCCTCGGTGGCGCTGCTTAGGCGTGGGTCTGCTGCCTCAGACGGCCATTCTAGTTCTTTTTAGGAACATCTTTCTCATAAGTGGGTGTGGCTTCAGCACATTGAACACACCCTCAGCATCCTAGAGCAGATATTGCAGCCTTGTTTGTCATAATTTTAAACTTAATTTTATATTTAGAGATGGAGTAGGTTATTAAATATGGGATTTTACTAAATATCAAATATTTTCATTGCTTATTGGATTTCTTTAATTAGTTTAAGAGCTGAACAACTTGTCTACCACACATAATAAGTCTTCTTGTAGCAGAGCATTCTTTTTTAACAAAACCACCCAGAATACTGCAAAGATTTTTATTACATACACACTGCTCCCCCTGCAAAGAGCTAGGGTTCCTTTTTTAATAAACTCACAGTGGACAATGTTTTAAGGCGCTCTGATTATTAAAGCAGACTAAGATGGCAAAAAATTTGACTGGAAGCTAAAGAATATGTGTTAGTGATGCTTGCATGATTTTCTGTGTGTGTATGTGTGTGTAAAACTCACCAGCTTGCGTTGACACCAACCACAGACGCCACAAAGAGCCACCAGCCAAACAGCACACACTGTCACTGCAAGGGAGACCAGGAACACACTGAGGGACACTGAGCCTGTGCAAACACACACACACACAGGGAGGAAGAGAAAAATGAGAGTGATATATTTTTTTTTTTTTTTTGCATACATGGGTACATTTTCTTTATCATGTGCACAGAATAAACATGGAATGTCTGCAGCAAAAGTGATTTTGAGCTGCAGTAAATCATGCTGTCAAAGGAGGCAATCCAAAACAAAGGTGGGCCATCTCCCTCCTTGTTTAATTGAATATCCAGGCAGAACTGCCATTTTTACATATTGTCATAATCAGTTGAGGAATACAATCCCATCACTGCCCCCTGTACGCCGGAGCATTTCAATACCTTTCCAATGAGGGCTGCAGCCAGGCATCACTCAGCTGCACACACATCACTGTCACGGTGTCACAGCTTGTTAACTGACAGGCTGAAAGTGAAGGGAGGGAGGAGGGGAGAGAGGAGGGGGGAGGGAAGGGGAGGCTTGGCTGACAATACAAGGGAGCTCATGATTAATGGGTATCAGTAGAAGCCCGGTGAGAGAGGTGGCTCTGGAAGGGAGTCATAAAAAAACATCATCTATTGCTGCTCACATGTGACTCAGAGTCTGTGTTTGTGTTTCAGTGTGTCTGTGAAACGCTTCACACCTGCACCTATGTGCCTGTGCCTGCTTCTGTTTACATGCCGGTACTACGAGGACAACGAGGGATCCAGAAATGATTTTTTTTTTGGTGCAGGTACCTGATTAGTCACTAACAAAAGTACCATTAGGCTCATGCTCCTACAGGTATTTTCATTCATATTTTATCTCAGGGTTTTCCATTCAATAGTGGAGTTTCACACACTACGTCCCACAGTTATCATAAACTAAAGTCGTCAACATTTTTGATATTTTCATACTTAATCAAAGTGCTTAAACAAAACAACTTCAGTTGTTCTTACACTTGATTCAAATGAAAAGTATCAGTAATGAAAGAAAACGCATATACAGTTATTCTCTCAACTCAAGGCTGCTGCAAGCAAAGAAACACACAGAGCAAAGTAGCGGGTAATCAACATAAAGATTAATTACAGAGAACCAGCACTCCTACTTACAAACATGATTGTGACTCAAACAAAAACCGCCATGTCTTCTGCATGTTTTACAGATTTTATGCTCTGAAGAACAAAGTAACAGGCCGACACCTTCACACAAACATACAGGGAGGTGCAGGATTTTTTTTTATCTCTACTCCCTCTTCCTGCAAGCTGTGTGTCCCAGAGTCTACATCTGTGAGTGTTTTATTACTGGTCAGCAAATAAGATTTATAAAGCCCCTTCAGTAAGGAGACGCTTATCTCAAGAGACGACACGAGATTTGGGCCCACGAGATGACATTATACACTTTTTTTAATTTTGGAAAAAAAATATGGTGGAAAATATGTCATTTATACGGCTGAAAGTCATAATTGCGAAGCATACAGGTCTATTCAGAAATATTTGAACTAACTCCTTTTGTACTGAATAGGCTATCAATGCTTACACAGTTTATCTTCTCTAACTCTGAGTCAAACTGTACATTGCAATGCTCTTCAAATCAAACCTTTCATTTTAATAGTCTACCACATTTTTATTTTACTACAATATACATCCATTGCTTCAATAACAATTATAATAATAAAAGCATTTAGATTATTTTGAAAGTAAAGAGCTGCATCAGTAAAAACAAACTATTTCTCATCCTCTTTGAAAACATCTAGATTTAAAACACTGAACAGAAACATTTCTTTCAATAACACATTTGTTTGTTTTTTACAGTAATTTAGAGAAATAGCTTTTATTATTGTTCTCTGGTCTTTTTCTCTGATAAGAGCTTTGACAGTGTTGGACATGACGCCCAGATGCGCATTTACGTTAATGTGTGTGCGTTGGAGAGCGAGTGTGTGTCTCTGCTCTGTCTGCTGTCAGATAACAAATAGGCTGCGTTTTCACTGGGGCTAAAACTTCACTTTTTGGAGCTAACAGTGGACTTATGGCACTCAAACAGAATTTGTATTGCTAAGTTTACCGCATACACAAACTCACGGAGACTGCACAGGTTCCCAGCAGCAGCATTTAATCATGTCGCACTGTTATGATGAACATCCTTACGTTCAGTCTGAACTTTATCAAGTTGTCTTGACCATGTCTACATGCCCAAATGCATTGAGTTGCTGCCAAGCGATTGGCTGGTTAGCTATTTGTGTTAACAAGCAATTGAACAGGTGTACCTAATAAAGTGGCTGGTAAGAGTGTGTTAACAGAGACACGTAAAATGATAAGAAAATGACTGATAGGAGCTGGTTTGTCAGTGTGGGCAAAGTTCCACCTGTTTGTAGATCTCAGCAAAGCCTGCTGATCTGTGATTGGTCAATACAGCTCACACAGCAAATATACAATAAACTAAAACCAGAAGACTTCACATGCAGAAAATCCCAAACCCTCTGCAAAGAGTCTACATTAAGGTGTAGATCTGTCAGTAGAGATTATGAAGTCCCTAAACAAACCTCGACCTCCAGGACTTTTGACTGCAAGCTTCACATCACATCATAAACAGTGATGCTCATAAGATCCTCAGTCAGATAATTAGAAAGTACAGTGAGCAGAAGCATTATTTCCTTTGGATTATAAATGATAATTCAGGGAAAATACTTTACTTTGGCAACATTTTTTTTTAGGGGAACATTTCATCTCTCTTTACTATCAACAGTATGTTGGTTTTGGTTTATCTAGTGACCCTTTCTAATGTGCAGGTCTGAAGCCAAAAACAAAGTCAAGGAGGTCATTTTTTGTTGCCCTGATATAGAAGCAGTTGGTATCAATATTGTTTGAATTTACTAGTATATCAAAACTCCAAATTCTTGAGTTGCTACAAGACTATAATTAGTCATAATGAAGTTGGGATGTTTGGAAACATTGGGCTAAAACTGTGAGAGCAAATATTGTTTCCTGAGTGCATAGGAAGCTCTGTGCTTGTAAGCACGGCGAGTTAGGTGGATGGTGGTTTGGCTGGGCGGCAGGGAAATCAGGGTCCGTGTATGATCAGTCAAAGCTACATGAGATTTCATATAAAAGAAGGACCAAGACACACGCTGCAATCCCTGTGATTTTTCTGCTGGTTCGCACGAGTAACTGCCAGTCTCTGAGTAATGTCTACAGGCATATTGTGTAACTCTGATGTGAGATAGATGGCTGCAGACAGTGATACAACCAGTCAAATCTCCTTACTGGCATCCAAAAATATCAGACATGCATTTCCTCATCCATGTCTCTTTCAGTGGCTAAACTAGTGCAAAACATTTCCCTGTCTTCTACCTCAACCTATACAGTGACTGTCCTTTCCATCTCCTCTGATGTCTCCTCTCTTTTCTTGCAGTATAATCAACTGATGCTGAATGTTTATCAGGTCCAGCCCCATATAACACACTTGTATTTAGCTGCCATTGTTTCTTGTACATTAAAAAGCAGGAAATGTAGCAATGGGACTCACTCTGCAGACTCATTTCTCATTTCTACTAAAGTTGCATGTTGTCAACATTTTGACTAAAAGTGATAAGCTAAAGTGAGCTTAAAAATTAATAGCCAAAGCCTAATTAAGCGTTTGATATTAACACAGTAGGGAAGAGGCTAATATATTCAATGTTATGATTTCCCTTCAACAATTCTAATTTCTAAACATACTGCAATAAACAGCCGTCAGGATGGATTTTCACACCCAGAGTGACAAACACTGACAAAAACTGATGAATTCCCTTTCAACAACTGGTTTGTCTTCTTCCGACTCGCTATCTCCTTCTCTTCCTTTAGCTTGTGACAACCGGCCTTTTTATCCCCCTCCTCCATCACTCCTCAGTTTTATTTTTCACCTCACCGTGTCCTCTGGGAACAAACAAAAAAAAAAGGTAGAAAACCGTGGCAAGAAAACTTGTTTCATATGGAAAATAAGAATGGGCAATTAGATTTGTAGGGAAAATGGAAAAAAGAGGAATGTAGTGAGTTGGACGGGCAGTACAGGACGAAAAAAGGTGTTTTCTACCCCCACAAGTTTATGTCAATAGTGTGAATCATTCTGAAAATAAATTATTAATCCATCAAAATGCAAATTGTTGAGATTTCCACTATAGACACAAGCATATTTTGCATGATAATGATATGCATAAGCACAATAAGAGGGGAAAATGACACCAAATTACAGTAAGTTAATATGTAAGTTCTGCATTTAGGGGCATTTAATCTTATTCAGTGAATCAATATGCTGATGTGTCATTATATGATTGTATTGCAATATCAGTGTATCATGATGTTATTGTTACTGTGTCCTAAATACAGTATCATATTTTGTGTTATATCATGATTCATCCTGTGATTCTCACCCCCTAATATCAGGCATATCAATTGGATTGTCTTGCTTTGAGTATTGTAAAGGACTGGACTTTTGAATTTCCTTTGAGTGACCTTGTTATTTCATTGCACCCTGTGACCATGACAACCACAGAAATTACAGTGATGGAAATGCTACAAATGCAGATTTTATTGCATCTGAGGATCTTGAATAAAATGCCTCTTCATCTGCAGAAAAAAGACAGATTGATCAGACGGTACTGATGCAATCCCAGCCGCTTGGTTTAACTATCTGGTTGTGCTTAACAGACTTGTGTCAGAAAACAAGTCAGAAAACTAACTCTGATTCAAACTATTCCTTTTCTTAGCTAAAACCTCAATCAAAGCATGATGAGGCTGCTGCAGGTGGTTAGCAGGAGCCTGTCATGTACAGGCTGGTAGGATCAGAGGAAACCACAAATTCAAAATACACTCATCGCCTAAAAGCACCTTGAACACCTCCATAGGAGCTGTACAGTATAGGATGAATTTGAAATGTATGCTAATTTTTCATCCTAACTCACAACTTTATCAGTGTTACTCACTGCTCTTTATAGTTAAGGTGGCCACAGTAATAACGTGCATTCTGCCTTAACTATAAATGTAGAAAGAAAACACGTTAATTAAAATCATAAGCAGTGATGGGAATTCCAGCTCTTTTCGGTGATCTGAATTATTTGGCTCAGTTAAGCAAGAAAAGCAGTCTCTTTTGGCTCCAAAACAACTCTTCGTTCAGGAACCAGTTTGGCTTTATTTGACCCGCCAGATTTAGCAGTCATATATCACACAGACACACACAACTATTTAAAACTAATAATAGTAATGGTAATGTTGATATAAAAAGGCCCTTAAATGGGATCCTGATCTTATTGTTCGCATCAAAGAGCCGGCTTGTTCAAGAATGACCACTAATCCTCTGGCGTCTCTGTGTGATATCCAGCAGTGGTATCTGGTGGTTGAATATGTCACTGCACAGTCTATTACATGGTCATCTCCACCACTGCAGGTGGCAATACGAGCCCTCTCAGATTGGCTACAATTAAACCTTCCTCCAGGCGACCCTGCAAACAAGCTGAGTGTTGAACAGTGAGAACACAAAGAACTTCACAGCTCAGGAAATTTCTGTCATAATCTACCCTCTACTTTTGCTATAAAAGAGATGTATTCTATCCCTCTAGCTTGTGGCGATAATCACAACACAGCCTCTCCTATGGTAAGCATTTATGCTGTTCTACTTCCTGGTCAAGTCAGCATGGCAACTGTGGAGCATGCCAAGAAACCTCAGTCCAGTTTGGGTCTGATTGAAAATCAATCTCTAACCACATTATATGTGTATCTTACCACACCTACAAAGAGAATTATTAATTAATAAAATATCAATACTGCATTTTAAAATATCAATACAGTAACGCGTCACAAAATATCGCAATATTTTAGTGGATCGATATTTTCTTACACCCCTAGCTACTACAGACAAACACCCAGCGCTTCATGGATTTGGGAGGTTGTAACACCTGATGCATTTAAATGTGTTATCTCTTTTATTTAGTAATACCACAACATAACACTGTTACAGTTAAGTGAAAAAAGTCATATACATTTTAACCACACCACCCAGCCCTAGCATGCATCAACCACTATTTAAAAAGTGTTTCTTCTAAAATGGATCCCTCCTTTGTGCTAACTTGGACAGGATCTCTACAGTAATCTTTTTTGTAGGTATAATGCCACAATGACGTTAATATAGCAGTAAATAACTGGTGCAAGACACACAATCATTTAATGAGACACCACAGTGCCAGATTAACAGAACAACATTAAATGACCCTGAAAAGGTTAAGTACAGGATTAATGTATGCATTTGTTATAATTTGACATCAGTTCCCCTCTTTTCACAAATACTTTCTTAAATCATTCTTACTACTGTACAAAATGATCCCTCTGTCTTCTTCTGTAACCCTGCTGTGAACTTCCTCTTTGGCCAGTTTAATTCTGGTGATGTTACCCTCATTCATGTGATGAGTGCCACCATGAGGAGTCATGAAGTAGTGATGCAGTGAGTCAAAAATGATGAGGAAAATTCAAGTTTTCTAAGCTGAATTACCAGGATTTGGAACCATGGATGGAGTAACTATGACACAATTCACTGTTGAATATTCAAATAAAAGCAATGTCCCCCTACTAGGCATAATTCAGTCCAACTTCTCTGATCTTATTCTTATGAAGGTATAGATAAACTGTTGACTACTCCCACACTTCTAGTTATGATCGACTGACACTTTAAATTGTAGTCGTCACTTTGGTAAAACGTCTGACGTCACTTCAGTGCCCTCCTTAGGCATTAGCAGGTCAGTAGACAGAGCAGCTTGTGAATGATGAATACCTCTATTCATAGATACTCAGAAATAGACACAGGCTATATACTTTTCTGCTGTATAGTCATAGAGAGGTCAATAAAGATGAGTCCATTATGTACCACAGAATCACCAGTGGACCTAAAATAAAGAAGCTGGTCTCTAGCTAAAGGCCTCCGTGTTAGCCTCAGTGCTAAGTGGCTCAGTGATAGATGTTGTGGTGTTTGAAGGAGAGACAGGTGGATCTGTGAAAGCCAGCAACTGATGTAGGGCTTTAAGTCCTGTGTTCCTGTGAAGGTCGAGGGGTGGGGTGGGTGGTTGGTATGGTTTATGATCTGTGTCAGTCATGAGGGCTGAGGGAGTAAAAAGCCTCCAAATAAAAAGCTGCATCTAAAGAGGCCGTGTTACTGCTCTCAGTAATGGACGACTGTATTCTGCATCCCACTTCTTGGAATAAAACTTTTTTTTTTTTTTTGAAGCTACAGAGAAGCAATGTGGGCAGGCAGAGCAGAGGAATAAAAGGAAAATATTGTGTGCTGAGGAATTAGGGAGATATGCAAATCCTCAGCACCACGGCTGAGGCATCATTAGAGTAAGAGAAGCGTGCACTACAAACAGCTATCACAGCGTTCAGGAATTTCAATTTATCTTTCTCCTTGAACAAAACTTTACTTTGAAATACTCCAGCAGGTGACGCGTTTGTAAGGTGAAACATAAAACAGTGTTTATAGGCTGGAAATGAAGGGAATAAGAGGAGACTTTCACGTGACCATAAGGGAGAGCTGCTACTTTCTTAAATCTGATTCAGTGATGAAAGAAAAACATCTCCAAATGGAGGATGATGAATCGCATCTAAAAGGCAACATACAGTAACACTGACAAAACAGCTAAACGAGCCATTGAACCCTTTGATCAGAAGCCCTTAGAAGTCAGAGTACTCTTGAACTTGAAAGTTGCTTGTTTGTTTTAGATTTCAGTGGCTATCTTCTTTTATATGCACATAAAAGAGAAAATAAACAGCACTGTGTAACAGGGTAAGTGGTGACGCTGAGTGTAAATGAGCTTGCAGTTAACCCACTCAATGACTTAGGCTTTCAAGAGGTTAAATATGGACATTTAAGGAAGAGGCAGAGGCAAAACTTGCAATAAAAGGAGCATAACTGGGGTTTCAAAGAGTGCCACAGTGCATGTAGGTGATCTGGCCCACATGCAGTGAGCGAATCCAAGCAGAAAGGGACCAGTCCTCAGGGGTGGAAGAAATTGCTAATTAGACAGGCAGAACTGGAGCAGTGTCCAGTCAGCAGAGCTGCCACACCGCATCTTTATGCTCCGACTGAGGTGGAGAAGAGGGCAGAGTCTCAGAAGCTCAGGGTGCAAAGCTCAGAGCCTAATCGCCACTTCAAAGTGCCCCCTCCTTGTATCCGCGTCTGGGTTCTGCCCTCTTTATAGCCACTGAGCTCCTGTTGGGGTAATCCCCACATGTCACTCAGATGTTGTCCCCTCTGAAGCACAATTTGTGTGCAACAGCAGAATCTCACCTCCAGTTACTTTATGATACAGAGTATTCAAATTGATTGTATGTGGCTTCCAGCTCTGCTAAACACTGCAGTTTCTTGCGTTATAACCATGTCAACATTTTTAACACTTTGATGAGAGTATGTAACAATTATAACGTTAATTTTATCTATACAACCTGATCAGAAAAGCTGAGTACAGTGCAGTCTAGGACAGGATTTTTATTTCCATGTAAACCAATGCAGTGTGAGGTATAGTTTTAAGGTTGTCAGAATTTTCCATACATTAATACTTTATCAATACCATATGCATTAAAGCATGCAAGAACTGTTGTTTCTGTGTTTAAAAGTACCATAGTTATATAAAAAGATATGCAATCTTATGTCAAACTCAAAGTTTCTATGAGCAGAAAGGGACAGAGCACACAGCAGAGGGTGCAAGCAATAGCAGTTGCACACAGGCAGAGATTAAATAAGATGTTATTTTCAGACTGTTTCACAGCAGTTACACACTAAAGGATTAATAAAGACATCTCCAAAAAGCATGCAGAAAAGAGCAGGATTTTGTTTGACTGTTGTAGAAGTTGCCCTTTGTTCTGCCTTGCCCTCCATCACATCTATAACAGTTTTATTTATTTGATAGAAAGTACGTCTACAGAAAGACAGAGGGCTGAAAAGAATGAACATGATGTCATCAGTTTTTCCTTACATGCAGGTCTGTTGACAGCTTTGCATCACTACACAAACGGTGATGCTCATAAATTCTCCCCCGTAAAATGAGAAAATACAGACAGAGAGCAGAATCACTGCATACATATGAATTATTAATATTAATAATTAAGAGGAAATACTTTTTTGTGGGTATATATGCTATTCAATAAGTCTTTTCCATTTTCTGTTTAACTGAGCGTCAGATTTTTTTCTGTATTCAGATTGGAAATGAAGAAATACTAGCCAGTTTTTGCATCCAGGGGTCATTTTTCATTGCTGTGGTTTTGAAACCCTGCTATGGTATTGAAAGCCTAGTGTGGAAACTAGAGATATAACAGCGGGGCTCTTCAATGTTAGTAAGCTAGTCCACACATCCGCTATAAAGTGGCAGAAGCTGGGCAGGCACCACGGTAGGCACCAGCGACCCAATCGCTAACTGATCTTGTTGTCTCAACAGAGAAGAAGAGGAGAAGAGTCAAATGCCTGCTGCCAACTAGTGGCCAGAGGTTGAAATTACATCATAAAACGACTTTACCTATAAAGTTAATCATTTATTAATAAAATATCAATACAGAATTTTGAATCGATACCACATGATGCTGCAAAATATCACAATATTTCAGTGTATTGAAATTTTCTAACACCCCTGCGTAACAGTATTGTTAATTTCGCGTCTCGATGTTGTGGACATGTGGTGGTTTCAAACGATAGGTCTTCAGAGCAAGTGTATTTTTTAATTTTATCAGATTGAAGAGAACTACAGTTACCATCAGCCCTTGTATACCCATCATCCTTTGCGCTCCATATTTTCTGCCAAAGAAGCCATCAGCAAATGAAAGAGAGCAGCAATGGTCTGTTAAAATTCACAAGTTGATTCACCTAGATTAATTGTGATAATACTGTCTAAATACAAAAACATTGCTAATGTATTTATGCGAAAGCAGATGACAATGTGTGGGCGTATTTTGGTAATTAGGACAGATAGATTATCCAATACGGGGTTCCCAGGATTTCTATTTTTCTGTTTTTGTTGCCCTGGTATAGAAGATTCAAGATTCAGCAGTGATTTATTTGTCCTGAGGCAGATATGGGATTTTTATGTGGCAGCCTTGCCACTTAAGAAAGTGTAAAATATAGTATATGCATTGACGGACATAAAACATAAATACATAATGCTAATGAAATCGATACACTAGAGGCCAAATATGACCCCCACGTTCCTTGATCCCCACCTTTTAGGCTGGGTTTCAGAGATTAACTGATGTGAGGATGAATGGGTTTTACCTACCCTAGTTTTACACAGCATTATAGATATTTAAAATTCTGGTATGATGGCGGACCTTCCCCAGACAAAACAATGTTTGGAAGTGAAAAGCAGAAGCATTTAGTTGTGTTCAAACTTAATATTCACCCTGTGCTCAGTCCACTAAATAATTTGTGTGGGAAGAGCGTGAAATTGATTCAACAGGGGAGATGTGAATAAATGAATAATTACAACGGTTCCAGGTAAATAAAGTCATTGTCTAATAGACTGATGGAGTGACATTTCACACAGTGAGCTCAGAGGAGGCTACAACCAGTGCTGTGCCATGCTAAAAAGGATGACCTGTTGTTTTGGCATGCTTCAGCCCTTTTACTGTTGTTGTTGTTGTTGCAGAGCCAGACAGTCTGGCAAGGCTCAACAGCACGTCATCTCAAGAAGGACGTGCGACAGATGATTGACATTGTCTCCCTCCCGCAGACATCATTGTGAACCCCTCCCACAGCTATCTGAATGAACGCACCACTTGATGAGTGGGGGCTGCTGTTTGTTTTACAAAAAAAAAGTGGTAGCTCTTTGAATATTTACAACAGTTTCTAAACTAACCTCTGAAATAATTTTCTGTTGGTTTAAATGGTTACTCACAATTTCAGGTTGTTGAGTTCAACTGAATCTCAGCGAAGGTTTCAGCTCTCTTTAAAGCCTGACAAACCTTTGATTTAGGAGGACAAGATTCCTGCTTTGAAGACAATCCTCAACTTCTTTCATTTCAGCGAGTGTGAAAATCCACCAGAGACTTTGGTAGGTAGGTCAACATGATCAGTCTTCCTCGTGTTCTCACAGAACTTACTGTTTGTTATTGTTTCAAGTTTAAAGCACTGAACTGTACTTGACATCTGCAAAAGAAACCATTATTGTGGTTCTCTAAAATGCAGGAAATCTACAATCTAAAATTTAAATGACTGCTGGCAACACATTATTGTTCAATTATTGTTTGGGTGATTTTCTGTAATGTAGTAAATGTGTTGTAATATTTTATCTCATTCTTTGATGTCGGAGAATGCCACCTTTGGGACAGGAAACTGGGTTAATGAGGATGCTGCATCCCCTCCTATTTACAACACTACAGAAAACTTCTTCTTAGCAAGTGTTCATGTAATTCCTGGTCAAAAGACTCAAATAAAAGTTAATATAAGCCAAATTATCCTAAGAAGTCCAGATAAACATCCAGTTTCATTAGAACTAGAGCAACAAATAAGGGCTGAGGTGTTTGTAATAAGTAAAACTGGCTGCCAGTGCTGCCAGAAAATTTTACTTGGGTTTCAGTTAGGGTTAATCTCATCAAAAGAAGAAAAATCGAACCTAAAATCATATGAGTAATATGTCAAGAGATGTCTTTTCAGGGCGCCATGCAGTTTAGCTCAGTGGTCCTCGATGCACTGGTTGCACTTGTCGCTATGTGGTGGATGTCTTCCCCTACTCTGTCTGTTGTATCGAGTAGTTTACATACAGTCAAGCTTTAGGCATGTAAGGCACTGAGGATTCAACAAGGGGCTACGGCCCAGGGCTGAAGAGAGGGGGCAGGTAGTCAGGCAAGCCTGATAACATGGTGTCACACACGTCACACAGCAGCCAAGGTCAAGCTCAACGGCATTTCTTTGTCCAGGCTTTTTCATCCCCGGGGGATACCCCCAGGAACCGCTGGCACTTTCTGAGCCTTGGGACAACCACAGGATGACCAGGGGCTCCTGGGAACCCTTCAATTGGCTCAGATGGTTTAGTAGGCCATGCTTCATCCCCATCCAAATCTTACTCCGCCCTGGAGGTGTTGACTTTATTTTCTGCAGTTTATTTTCCATGCCCCTGGTGATATGCAAGGATATCCAGAGCATGACTGGGGTTGTTCCAATCCTCATTTCTGCATGATGGTGCCCTCAGGCAGTCTACTTGCCACATTTATTCCTTATTTTAGCCTTAGTTTCAAAACAAACCTTAAAGATCTGCACAGTACTGTTAAACAGACATAAACTATCCAACTCCTTTTATGCAAAAACACCAGCTGCTGTGTTAGCATGTCTCCAGATGTGCCAAAAACAGGCAGCAAGTCCAATTAACTCAGGAAAGTATTTTAAAACGGCATCTTTCAAACTGTCAGGCCTCTGTTGGGACAGCTGTGCAAAAAGCCAAAGTGTTAGCTGTAATTTTCACTTGGAGTCGAGCCTCCCCCAGAGGAGAGTGTGTTAGAGCATTCTTATGTTTAAAACGAGTTAAAAGCTCTGGTATGTTTTAAAAAACTGACTGTACTAATGTTGAGTTCATTAAATTTGTAGAAACAAACACACTTCAGGTATAGGGACTCAAACCATGGTCCACAGAGGACAGTAGAGTCCCATGTGCTGCCCATAACGGGAATATGTGGATAGACCAGTGAGATTTTGACAGGTGGAGAGAGTGAGAGAGCACCTGTGGTCAGAGTGAGTGTCTCTTCACCCTATGTAGGCCACAGGCAGTGAGCCCACTCTCAGTCCCTGTATGATCCCTATGGCTCAGCTGCAGCACTGCTGTGCTGTCACGGTTTCACAGTGAGCTGAGGAGGACTGCCTCCCACGTTCTGTCTGCTCCTCCATGAGGGAGAAGATCCATCTCAGCCCTGGGATGAGCCGAGCTGGACTTGGACCAGACTGACATCGTATGACACGTGTCTGTGTCACTTGTGATGCCACCATCATCTTATTAGCACATCTGACACTGAATGGGCCAATTGCCCATAAAACCTGACATGCTCTGGACGCCCTGGGTGTTAGTAAGCCGAGGCTGGGATAATGTCTTGAAGTAGTTACAAGGCAACAAAATTCAGTTGAAGTATCTTTCTTATTCTGCAATCAAAGTGGTATTTACTAGAAAAAATGAATAAAATTAACCACCGGAATAGTCTGTATTAAATAACTGCACAGAAAAAATAGTGACAGTGTGGTTCCTAGATAGTTTTTTTGTAGATGGAGAACTAGCTTTGTTTCTCTTACTGCTGCAGCGTGGGCACCTACTGCTCTTCACAGTGTCCTTTTTTGAGCCTGTGGTAAAATCTAATCCTCATTATTTCCTTCAGTAGGATTTCATCTTGTATGCAGACTCTTGATCCATCACATAATCTATCAGTGACTCTTCAATATTTTCCCCCTGCAGCTCTAACTCAGAGAGACTGAATTAACTCTTCAGATTGAAATGGATGACTTTCATATGTAGGCAATGGAAAGGACTCTGCATATTCAAGGACATTCTCCCTCTTCCTTCTGACAAACGGACTTGTTTTCCAATTTGTCAGTGTCGTTACTTGCATCAAACTCAGTTAAATTCTGATTTACAGGTATCTATCATTAAAATACTACTTTAAAAGACATTATCTCGTCTGGCTGGGCCATCTTTAGCTGCACATTCCTCCTTAATAGGTTGCTTTAATGTGCCACACCAGTCAGGTGAGAAAATTATTCAGAAATATGATCATTGATTATTCATCTCACGGCAGTAGATACTCCCCACATATCCCACTGACACTTCCTCTTTCTCCTCTCTAGTAATCTTTCCACTTCCCGCTCCTGTCCTGAGAGCCACAATGGGACAAACAACTGTAATATTCCAGAAACCTGATCAAGCTGAATGAGCTGCTTCTGTTTAGTGGCCCCTGAGCTTTGAGATGTTACGGCTTCTCCTCACACTTACAAACAACCTATTACTCACCGACCCCACTGATGTCCTTGACTTTATTGACTTAAGTCCACATGGTGGCTGTTGATACTCTGGAGGTAGACCAGTGTCCATCTCAGTAATGAGCTTGTGAGCCGTAAAGTAAGTCAGCCGTGACTAACATTATTCCACGTTCACAGCCATTACATTGCATTTATACAGCCTATTTTATTTGTTGTAAGGAGGGTTAGGGGTTGCAATAAAACAGCACCTCACTGAACTGTTATAGTGCACCTCTTCCTAGGGCTAGGGCAATAAATCAATCATTTAAGATATGTCAATGTATTTTGAAAGAAGATATAGGGTAAGACAATATCACATATCAATATAGTGTACGTTAATGTTGATTTGATTTATTAAAACAAAGAATCACAAACAGTCAATCAATGTTAAGTCTACAGTGCCATGAAAAAGTGTTTGCCCCTTTCTGATTCCTGAGTTTTTGCATATTTATCACACTTAAATGTTTTGGATCATCAAACCAATTTCTATATTTCACAAAGACAACCCAGGTAAATACAATATGCAGTGTCTGAATGATTATTACATTTTTTTGGGGGGGGGGTCCAAACCTATCTGGCCCTATGTAAAAAAGTAAACTAACTAAAACCGCCTTCTTTCAGCTGAAAAACAGTGCATATCTGTCCACTACTCTCCTCCCTGCAGCTGAATCTTCAATCCATGATTTCATTACATCCAAACTAGAAATGGGCGGTATACCTTATCCCAGAGTATTCAAATTAGCCACGTAATTGCTTTCGTCATGATGACGGTGCTTTGCACTGTGCACAAGATTCTAAGAAATTCTTTAGGAATATGTATCTGTTTCCACTAGAAACACCACTGTGTGTGAGGATGATTTAAAAATGATGAATGATGTCGGGACAATTTGGCAAAGGACGAATGCGCACATATGCACCGGGGGATACTCACACACCATGGCAAGTCATGGCGCTGGCACCACAGTTGGTCTTTTCTAAGATCAAACTGTTAAACTTGAACTGCTGACTGTAATGTGGACAACAACATGAGTTTAAAAACACTTTAATTTTGGGTTTAGATCAGTGATGAGAAAAGATGAAGTTTATCAATATCAACAGGTGATGCATCCTGCAGCAGCCTCGCCAGTCACAATTAAAACCACTGAAGGTTTTTACAAATGCTTAAACTTTTCTTAGATGAAGTTAATCAGTGCTTTTTGGTCATTTTAGCCCTATAGTATTCTTTAACTTTTATAAACTCCTCGTAAAGTAGACCTGTGGCAGGACAGAGCTCACCATTGCAGCCCAAAACCGGAAAAAAAGTCTTATATTTAAATCCAATCTTTATCTGTTTAAAAAAGCATGGAACAATTCTTCACATTCCTAGATCTTACATGCTGATTATGATTCTTTTATGATTATGATAGATGGAGAGGGAAAGGAGAGAAACTTCATATGATTCTCTGTCCTGTTGTAACTCATTTTACTTGATAAGTATAAGAGCAATGCTCCAACTATAAATCACCTCCAGTTCTCCTGTAAATGCCACCCTATAAACCTGGACTGTGCATGCCAGCAAGTGCTCACAATGTGGTTTTACAACACCTGGTGGTAATATCATATGCAACAGCATCCACTATGGTACATCTTCCAGAGTCCTCAATAAACCTCAGTACATTCAGAACTTTGCACTCTCCTCATCCACACATGACCACATCGACCCCGTCCTTCAAAACCTCCACTGGCTCCCCATTCCCTATCGCATTCAATTCAAAATCCTGCTCCTCACCCATGAAGCCCTAAACCAACACCCCCTACCTCACTGATGTCCTACACCATCATACTCCTACCCATAACCCCCTTTTTTCTAACACCAACCTTCTTTCTCCGCCATTAAGGACCAAGCATCGAACATGAGAGGACAGAGCCTTCTCTATAGCCGACCCCTCCCTCTGGGACTCATTACCAACACAGATTCAAGACTGCCCTGGCTTACCCACATTCAAATCACCGCTCAAGTCTCACCTTTTTCGACAGGCTTGTGTTATTTTTGATGTTGTCTTGTCACTTTTGTATGTTTCTTTGTTTATTTCTTGTGTTGGCTTTCTCTGCTTGTAATTTTGCTCTTGGTTTTTAAGGCATAAACAAAAAGTGTTTATTCATTCTTTTTGCTGTTATGTTTTTGGTTCTGCAGAGGATGAAGAAGTTGCCATCCTCCATACCCTTTAAATAGAAAGATTGCTGCACACCATTTTAACATGTGATGAAAGCTTGCCCAGTGACATTCTCTCAGCAGTAACAGGACATTCACTGCTCATGGGAGGGCTTTATAAAATGGAAAATTGTAAAGGACTACACAGGTCACATGCTGTGTAATTTCACTAGATGGAATAGATAGATATCTTTATTGAGGCCAAAATGGTAATAGCCTTCTATGTTGTGCCAAACAGTTTTGGCTGACTCCTCTGCAATCCTACATTACTGTAATATACACTCCATATCACTCTCTTCTGCTCTCTGCTCCCAGCACAAAGTCACGTTTTAGTAACTGCCCCATAGAATAGAAGGTGCAATCACATGTTCTTTAAATGGCAGTCACACATACATTCTTCCACTTATCACAGCATAAGCACAGTGACATGAGTGGGAACACACGTGCTTTAGTGTTGTTAAAAAGACCAAGAAAAGTGGAGAGAGAATGGTGTGGGAAAAAAAGCAGAGTGGGAGTAAGGGAAGAGACTAAACCGTAATGCTATTGAGGAGCAATTTGTAAAGCTTGTGCATATGCATACAGGCCTGCAGTCCCCCTCTGCCCACATCATCAGCTCACTGCTGGTGACATCAACCAAGACAAAGAGGTCTCAGATGCTCCAGATGTATTATGTGGGTGGCATTATAAAATCTAATCCGAGTCAGAGTCAATTGTATTTGCCTTAGGATACAGGGCAGAGTTATATGCATTTGTTGCATTTGTGTTTGTGCTCCTGTGTGCATGTGTGCACACTTTAGTATCTATTACCATTTCTTCAGTGCCCCTGTTCACATAAAATATTAGCCTAAATCTTCTCACTCCTTCGGAAAGGGAAAACAATTAAGAGGGTGTAATTAAAGTATTGGTAGGACAAGTGCAACTTTAATTGAATGACAGCTAAATGACAGGCAAATGACAGTGAAGCGGCATTGTCTCAGCAACTCTGCCACAATAGGCTTTTCTTGAGATGTTGTCATGATTATCCCAACCAGATCACACACATGTCTGTGAAGCAAAGTGTATGCAAACAGACTCCACTCATCCTGAATTAATTTATTCAGATTCATGACTTCCTAAAGGCCTCAACCTTTGCCATCATCCAGTTAAAGACTTCTGGTAAAGAGCATTTAATGACCCATCCAGACAGGCTACGCAGTAAAAACAGAGGACAAACTAAAGCCTCTAAGCTGGAGGTTAGAGCTCTTGTTCGATCACAACACTGTCAAAGTCATCCACCTTTAGACTCCATAAAAAAGCCTGTTAAAACAGACCTTATGTGACCGGCCTCTGTGTGTCTGTCTCTCTGTTTGTAGGTCTGCTTTTGTTTTTCCATCTCTTTCTGCAAGTGGCAGCCTCTCCCTGCAGTAAAATCCTCACACTGACTAACTTGTACCCTCTGCTGGTGTGATGACTGATAATCTGCACCGCCTGAGACCACAACCTTCTAACAACTGCTGTCAGGAGGACGAGAAAAGGATGTACAAGTACACGACAGCTAAATGACATTACTTTGGAAAAAAATCATGGGTCCAATGCTGTTTGTGTATGTGCAACAGGCTGCTGACCTGTAATTTAAATTGTCAAAGGGGGAATAGTAACTCCACTACAGGGTGCATTATATCCGTGTCTTGGCTGCTGCTCTCATCTGATGGAGCAGCAAATCCCATCCCCCCAGTGACCATCCTTCTCCCCAGGTGACCTTTCCCGTCAGCGGCTGTGCATTAACATTAGAGATCCACTGTGGTTGAAGTGAACCTGTCCTTTTCAGTGGCATGGACTGAGCAGAAGCCCCAGGGACGACACTACATTGGCTCACAGTCAGGAGGACGTTTACATACTCCTCTGCTTTTAGACTCCAGCTGGACAGACGACACTGAAAATAACTGTCATTAGCATCAGCCAATGTCAAAGGAAGGACAAATTAACTAATGAAACTCTTCCTATAACATCTTTTATAGAGTTTAATGTATCTGCTCCCTCTGATATAAAGTGAGATTGTTCCAAAAAGCTCATTTAATAATGAATGATCAGATTTAATGTGCAGCTCATTCTCCTGAATGATGTTTTACTTTCTGCAGGCAGCTCTCTCTGTATAAACAATAATTTGCTCTTGATAAGCGCGGGGTCAACCTAGACGGGCCTGCAGCTCTTCTCTTTGTTGCCTGACTGCCCATTGATGTGTTTGCTTGTCTAACTGTCAACTATTTACAGCTGGGTAGTACCCAGCAGACTGAGACATATTGACGATGCCATGCAACTGCTCGCTTGCAGCAGGACACACTCAAGGACCGGTGGGAAATATAGTTTTCCACAACTACAGATCCTTGTGGCATTTACTCTCATCTGGGAGCTGCCTGTAATTTTCCCTCTACATTACCACAATTACACAACACCTGAGGACATTTAAGCCCAGCTCCATACAGTAATAGCTTGCCTTAATTCTTACTCACAAGCACATTAACAGTGAGTGTTGTGGGGATATGAGTCCGACACTCATACTTCCTGGCTGTTGCTGCAGTGAGTGTGACCTCTGAGCTCGGGAGTGGCCATATTACCTGCAGTACTGTGCACCATGTCACTGTTTGTCACGTCAGCCAATACAGAGAGGTATTCTTTCTGGCTGGCAGGGCAGCGGAGAATAAATGGCAGACTGAGCTGCTGCCATTAAGCGGAGTGACACACACGCAGAGCTCTCACACCTACTTGACATTATCACCCTAACATCACGACAAGGATGTCATTTGGCTAACTATTGCAGGCGGAGCTGATGGTGGGAAATAATAGAGGGGTTGTGAGTTCAGGCTGGAGAGGGATAAAGAGAGAAGGAGAACAGATTTAAGTTATTAGCTGGAAATCACTTTAAATGTTGCCTGGCCAGAGTGATAATGAGCAACACAGTATTTCTATAACAAATACATGAATAAGTGCGCAAAGCTTGTCTCCTATTTTCCTCTGTGCTCTCTTGAGAGCTCACAATGCTTGAATCAGTGATCACATGAGCAATAAGTTGTCGCAAACAATCTAACAGACATTATGAGCATTATTTATAGTGATTGGAATGAAAAACAAAGAGGCGGCACTAACCTGATCCTCGGTTGATTTATTAAGTCTCTGTGAGAGAGCTATAACTCTCGTCATGTATAATAGGCCAGATGGAGGAGGAGAAGAATAACTAATGCTGTGGAGGCAGCCTCTCTGCCCTGAGCCTCCATGAGGTTTGTTAAATGACTAAAAGGACAAACACAGTGTTGTGTGATTTGTATGCATCCTGACCTTTAGGCCAATTGAAGGGCTCTTGAGAACACAAAGCTATCCATGAACAGTCTCTAAATAGAGAATCTGTTAGATCAGTATCCTATTAAACATTTGGCTGCACTGAGCATCTCTCTAACATAAAACCCTTTTAGCTCTGTTTGGATCAGTTTAGTTTGGTAAAGACTGGGTTTAGTTTGAGGACAGCAGAGAGGCTGCTTTCAGCCATGCAAGAATAATAGGCTAAAAGCACGTTGATAGCTTGACAGTCACAGACAGTGCTTCTCTGTCTCCTTCTGTTGCACTGAATTAAAGCCAGAATACCCCCATCAACAGGTGTTAAAATATTGCACTCGTGAGATTATATGGAGCATATGCATATGCAGTGAGGAGTTGGCTGGTCAAACTATGGGACTGACATCACACCTTCTCTTACTATTTCATTTACAATGTCATTTAGCAGACACTTTTGTCCCAAGTGTCACACATCTAAGAGTAAGTACAACACATGCAAAGATCTGGATAGGAGTAAACAACATCAGTAAGTACCACAAAGTGCTTTAAGTCCAATCAGACCCAGGTACTAGAGCAATGTTCCCAACCATTTTTCCTTGGATCCCCCGCCACATGTACCTAAGAAAAAGTGATCTCTCAATGTCACCATCTATTAAATTGCCTTCAACAACAAATAATGACCAAAGTACCATTTGCTGGGTCGTTCACAAAGTGCTGGGCACAAAACCCCAGAATTAGAGTGGGACGGTGCGTGCCAACTGTAAGACTCAGGTGGATTTCACACTAGGGGCCCAGTCCCGGATCCCAGTAAACTAACCCCAAAGTCCAGTTCGTTTCAGTCAGTGTGAACTAACCGTGCCCGGGCACCAGGCCCAGGCTTGCCTGGGGATGTGGTCTTGGGCATGATTTATGTGGATTCTGGTTCGAATGGCATATGAATGCAATCACGCCCAGATGGGACAGAGTCGTATCAGGCATTTGACGTCACTGTAAAACCAAAACTTCTCTCCAATGGGGCAGCAGTTTGTTCACACTTTTTCCTCAATAAAAAGTGGAAATCATCTGAATAAACTCGGTAAATGGTCTGTTATGACTCACCATTTGGGTGAATACAAGTGGGAGTCACCAAGATGAGATGCAAGGGCAATAAGGTTCTTTTGCTGACTCACAAAAATGCTGTATCTGCGCAGAAAACTCATTTAGTACTTTAAAGAAGACCTATTTTACTAACTTATTCTTTCATTATGTCATTCTGGGATGCCTATGGAGTAGTGCTGCATGATCCAAAACTCCACATTTGTCTCACAGTGGCATTTGTAAAATCCTAATTTTTGCTGCTTCCTTCTTTTCAGTGCTGTCTCTTTAAGACCCCCTTACCCCACGTGCCCACTGTCCTCTGATTGGCCAGCTCCACATAGATGTGTGGGTATGTGTGGACCTTGCTGTTATCTTAAAGGTGATTTTAAAAATCCATGGTGGCAGGATGGGCTCTTTCACCAGCTGAAAATATAAACAATCTTTGCTCAAGTCATGACCTAAGTGGTTACCATGGTAGCTTTCTTCCCTTCCTTGGCACGTTTGCAAACCAGCTACGTGCATACCGCCACCTGCTGTAACAGACTGAGTACAGGTGGACCTAAACAGTACAGTACAGTGGGCCCAGGCACAGATCGATGTGAGAGGGATCCAACTGCAGTCAAGATGGCTGTCATGGGCGTCGCTATACATCCAATCCATGCCGGAAGTCCCAAGCGGAAGTTTCTTCTTTGTGTTGGACTCAGATGACAGTGTTTGTCGCGCCTAAGCCTAACCCTTGGTGCTGGATCTCAAATATATCACCTTCCCCACTGCCTTACCCTGAACCTAACCACTCGGGTTTTAATGCCTAAGCCTAACCTTAGACGTACAGATTTCCGGTTGAGACTTCCGGTATGGATTGGATGTATGTCAGCCATCTTGTCTGCATCAAGGTACTCTTGATCGATGTTGACAGTGTGAAAGCAAGCCAGTGGGAGAGAAGGGAGGAGGACCAATCATGCCACAGCACAGTTTGAAAACAATCAAGTCTAGGGTAAAAGCACCCTCATTCTACCACTGGGGACAACTGCGGAGAAGAGTCTAGCTAAGTGCACAGTTTTCTCTAAAGAGCTAGGTCTTTAGCTTTCTCTTGAAAGTAAAAAAGGACTCTGTGGAGGAAAAATAGGAGAGGAGTCGAGCTAATTACCTAAGGCCCTGATGTGATGAATGGCCCTAAGTTTTATGACTGTATTGCTATTTTTTGGTACTGTTTCCCAGTTCTTCCTATACTCTAATAATCAGGTTGAGAATGCTGCAAAAAAAAAAAAAAGTCTCATTAAAATAACACCAT
This sequence comes from Cheilinus undulatus, assembly GCF_018320785.1. Lineage (NCBI taxonomy): Eukaryota > Metazoa > Chordata > Actinopteri > Labriformes > Labridae > Cheilinus > Cheilinus undulatus. The sequence goes on along the minus strand of NC_054873.1, from coordinate 21,928,350 downwards.
GCTGTAACTCACTATGGCTGACACCTACCCTGCAGCAGAGATTTCAGGCATTAAAATTACTATAAAGAAATAATCAGTCTTGTTGCTGATGGTTTTGTTTGCTTTATGGGTCATACAGAGGCATTTATATTAATGTCAAACTGTTTCATAACGAGCTAAAACAGCCTGCAAGAGCTTTAATTAGTAACTTTTGAATAATTATATCATAGGAAATATTACATAAAACAACTATTTAGAATGTCAAAGCATGAAATTCGGTCAGAGAAGTAAAATAAATGATGGATCAAGGCCCACAGTGCTTTGTGAACATTTTGTAACTAAATGTACCAGTTCTATTTAAAAATCAGAGGACATTCACAGGGTAATGGTTTTGCACAAAACACTGACAGTTATCTAATGAATACATGTAGAGTGGCTCACACTGTACTGTTTGAAAACATTAATTGATGCACACATGAAATGTAAGGTTAAGAGGGAGGATGCGTGTGCGTATGCATCTATGCATATTTGAGCAATTGTTAGAGTTGTGTGTGTTGTGTTAGCCTGTGGATGCGGGGTGATTCACCAGGCTGTTCTGGAGGATTCCTGCGTGGGCTGACAGTCACGGAAAATGAGACCTGAGTTGAGGAAGAATAAAGGGAAGAGGAAGAGGATGAAGGAAAAATGGCACATACAGTTCAACGCAAAGATTTATGCTCCCTGTTTTGGACCTTAGTGCCCTTATGTCTAACGACTGTTGAAATGACAAGTGCCACAACCGCAGCATTCCTTGGTGATGTATGGTTGAACGGTTGAGTGCTCATAAACAGATGATGTAATAATATGTAAGGGGAGGGGTCTGCAGTGTCACTCCTTTCTTCATCTGGCCTGGAGAGATTGTGCAAACCTTCACTCAAAGAGCAGAACCCAAAATAGGATTAGTCCAGAGCACGTTAGAAAAGAAAAAAATCAAACGCAGAGGACTGCCAGCATGCCCTACCTCAAGGCTGTGCTAGTTGAGGGCTGGCAGGCTGATGATGGGAGGGGGAAGAGGAGACCATGCATAAGGCCTGGCTGGAGGAAGACAGTGAGTGAGCATGGGCATGCAGGCCTACAGATGCACAGTGCTTTTCATTAGCCTGCTTTCTTCTGTGAAGCCAAAACTGAAGAGGCACATTACTCATTACACTAATACATGGCCTAAAACAACCATGAATCTTTTTGCACTTTGTTCTTGACAGTCAAGATTGCCAAGTGGGTTACGGTTTGATAAGAAGAGATAGAGTGTTTTTATATGACACATCTTCACTGCCTTTCCCAGCTGGCCATGTTGCTGACAAATCCTTCTTGGCCTTATTCTTGTGGCTGGTGGCCCATAATTCAGGCAGAAGCAAGCCCTTCCACATGTGTTTCATGCCCTGCTCAGACCAACTGTATCAACAATGAGTGCAGCTTAAGCTGCAAATCAAACTTGGCATCAAAATTTGGCGCAGAGTGACTTCATTGCTTCCTGGCTTACATTTGATTTTGTTTGTGGGAAACTGCGACCGCTCTGAACAGAAAAACACATTTGTGCTCAGCCACAGAGCCAGAGACGAGAGAGGCTGCTCGGTTCCTCCCCTCAGGAATCGACTTCAAAAACACTGTCCTTGTTGTTGGCCACAAACAAACAACTTGTCGTGCTGTATGCATGTTGTACAAAGTTGAATGTGACCCTGCAGCCCCCTTGCATGCAGCGGTCGAGGAGGCACTTGCTTTCACACTACATTTAATATGCAGCCACATGCATCACTGACCATTGCTGATGCTGTTTGAGTGTTTCAATCTCAAGAGATCCTGAAAGCCATGTGGGAGGAATTATACCTGTGTTTGGAAATAGATCAGATCACCCATAATGCACTTTGGATCTTAACACAAACAAAGCCTCAATAAGGAAAGTCAAAGATCACAAGCATGCATACAGCCCCTATTCTATGTATGTGCACATTATTCCCAACAGAGAGGAGGGATATAAAGAAAATCTACTTCTTTTAACCCGAAGTACCTGTCTGTTTACACACTGTGGAGTACTACATGCAATAAAACAACAATGACTTCGTCTTAGGGTTTCCTCTATTGTTGCAATTAAGGAGGCATAATTAAATGTGCAGGTCAATTAAGGTTCTAAAATTAAATATCCTTGCCAAATGAACATTTGCTGATATGACAGGCTGATAAGGTTGCACTCCCATTACAGGCATGAAACAGGAACTGTTGGCTATTCAGAACAGATCGAGCAGAAACAGTGGTATTAGGATGGAACAGCTTACTCTACAGAGGGGGAAGAGAGAGCATGTATTTGTTTAGAAATTGTACAGTAGGTAAAATTTGCTCTGGTTTTGAATCTTTTCAAAATCATCTCAGGAAAGGTATCCACCAAACCTTTTAAGAAGGATTAATTTGGCTGTTAACACAGAAAATGTTTCTGAAAAATGAACACTGTAGGGGCACCTAGTCCTTGTCTTTGTAGCAAGCAGACTGGGTTCTGTTTCAGCACTTGCTGCTTTGTCACGCCATTCCCAAATTTTCCATCCTGGTTTCCTAACCCACCCTAAGTCTTATCCTCTGTACTAAGGTATATTAAAAGCACAGAAAATAATCACAAACAACTTAACATGGCATGACATGTTACCTTAGTTTAAGCACACTTTTTCAGGGTAATAATGGAGATGTGAATCTTTCAAAATTAGGGCTACAAGTAACGACTATTCCTATAGTCGACTAGTCCCCAACCGCTGAAGCGATTAATCGACTGGCATTGGTGGCGCTCTGTGGGATCCCTTGATGGCTGTGACAGCTCCATTTATTTATTTTTTCTGACAGCTGAAAAAAGAACTTACAAACATGTATGAACAAAAAAAACAAATACAATAAATCAAGAGTTTATCAAAAAAGTATTTAACAACACTTTATTGTGTATACTATTAACTATACTATACTATCAAACTTTCATTACAAGCAACATTTTTGTCTTGGCTTTTAACATAATCAGTGTTGAAGTAAGGTTGAATGATTTTCTTTTACAAATGTAAAGCCTAATTATTGTATGTTGGTTAGAGTTCACTCCACTGTGGCAAGTAGTGAAAGAGATGACGTACATCACTCCATATGTAACATGTTAACATCAGAGGTACCGTAACGTTATACTATTGAGTTAGACGTAAACAGGGAAAGGTGTGGGGTTCTGTCTGCAGCAGTGTAGTGTTACACTGATGTTAAAAGCCAGGACGCTGCATGAAAAAAAAAGGTGTTTCTGATAACACATTTTTTACACGACATTTGTCACATTTGTATCAGATGCATTGCAAACATCTGAAAAACTTTAAACAAAGATAACAAATTTGTGCTTAAACTGCAAAATATTTTAGAATAAATAAAACTGTAGACTTTCGAAAGAAACTAGCCAGTGAATTATTGTCTGTTTTAACTTATTTTTGTAATCTAGCACTGAAATGTATTATTTATTATGATGTGTGCAGCTGACCTCTTGGCAAGGTCACCCTAAAAGAGATCTCGATTTCAATGGGTCTTTATCTGGTTAAATAAAGGTTGAATAAAAAAATAAAGTGAGAGAATAATCCTAGATCTTAAGATTTGATGTTGACAATGCTGTAGGAGAACAGGTGTAATGGTTTATGTTAAAAAACTGAACACTTTTTGTTGAAAATACATTTGCTAGATATTAATTTAATGAAAAACTAAACAAACAGGCTTCAACGTCTGTTATTACAACAACCACATAAAGTCACTAATCAATATGGCCACTAATTAAACCTCAACACTGGTCTTTGTCATGACACAGACGATAGCTCCTGTAATTTTTATCATCTGTGTCAGTCAGCAGCTGTTCGCCTTTCTTCTCCTTCAGGTGACAGTGTATGATGTGTACTCAAGCTACATTACTTTTGTTTGACACATTTAATATAGGGTACATGTCGGTCAAGCTTCCTCTTACCCAGGATTGTACAATCCACAGGGTGTCTTTTTTAGGACAAGAGGATGGCCTAAGTAACTCGCAGCTCCATGAACAGTGTAGGCAGCATGTCAGACAGAACAATATAAACATTACTGGCACTGAGTACTAGCGCTACTATTACTAGTGCTACTATTGCTAACAGCACCAGGTAGGAACAGGCAGTAATGCAGTACCGTATACCCGGTTATTTAAAAAACAGCCACAGTATCGCTTTGATTACCATAATGAAGATGTGCTGTTTAATGAGTGAATATTTACAATAAATTCCTCTAGAATATGTGTCTAGAAACACCAGAAGCACCACTGCCTGACTGTGAAGATGCTTTGAATGTGATAATAAGTCATGTTAATGATGTCAGGCAAACGACCAACACACATATATGTACAGGGATGAGTATCACGGCACTAATGCCATCACATCTGATACCAACCAGGCTGAATTACAACACAGATAGCAATCATCAATCTTCTTTCAGTACCACACCACTCAAGAAAATTGTTATAGAAATTGTGTGATTAATGTGTTGAGTTACTCCGCTGTCCACTGCTGGATCCAAGGCAACATGAGTTCAAAAACACTTAAAGAGCCTGTAAAGTGAAATCCAAAGTTTTTGTCTTAACACACTAGATATGTTGGAATATGGTTGCTGTAAACATGTGAAAACACTGAGATCTACATGTGACTGAATTCTGGATTTAGACTGTAAAAAAGGTTTTCACCTCTTCCCTGGCTTGGTTTCATTTGGGTGGTGATACAAAGGCGGAGTTACCAGTGGTGCTCGGTTCTATGTAGAATTTGTTCATGCTGAAACTAAGTGTTTTCTTGCCTGTAATCCAACCACTGATTTCAGTGGGAAAGTGGAGCAAAATCACTCCATGAGAGGTTTGCCTTCATCAGTATTCGATTCAGCGGACATGTACATCCACGAGGAGGTATGTGAGAAGAGGGGCGGAGCTACAGAGCTCAAACAGGAAGGGAGGGGGAGTAGAGTTGATTCTACACAGCTCTCATTGAATGTTACATACTCGAGTTTTAAAGCATCATAACAGAAATTTGAGCCAGAAAACATACTTTCTCTCTGGCACGGAGCCAGGCAGCTGCACTCTCAGCACAAGGTCAACATTCAGATTGTAACTTGTTTTTAACCTGAAAGAATCATGTTTCTTGTGAGTGGGCGTGGCTTCAGCTCATTCGACAGACATGCCCACACAATCGTAGAGCAGATTTTACTGCCTCATTTTCATGTTTTTGAAGCTTAATTTTATAAACTTTGAGATGTTTTATTTGACTGAAAATTGATTTAGGGGTTTGTTACACAGTGACCTGGCATACAACAAACCTAAATACAGATTCATTTTCACTTTACTGGGTCTTTAAATTCTTCTTTCTGGGTGTGGATCAGTGATAAGAAATGATGAATTTTGTTAATAACCTGTGTGCTTCAAAAACAATATAAGGAACAGAATAGATCAAGGTAATATAGATCAAGGTAATCAGTGCTCATTGATGATTTTAGGCACTAAAGTATTCTGCAACTTATAAGCTCCCCATAAAGATAGCTCACAGCTAGATAAGCACTACCACTGTTTCGCAACGCAGAAATAAATAACATTTAAGTAAAGACAGATACTTTCAAAGTGTGCAAACAATGCGTCAACTATAAATCACTTCCAGCGCTCCTGTAAATGCACCTTGTAAACGTCTGGAGGTTTTTAGATCCGTAGCATTTGGTTAAAGGAATAAATTAAACATCTGTAGAGGTGCTGTGGAGTTTAACCAGGATGTGGTCACTGTGTCTGCGCGTGAACGTTAGCAAGTGCCTTTATAACTATTTTTTGAACACCTGGCGGTAAAACTGAATAGCCCGTTAAAATTTAGGGAGGATTTTCTGGTATCAAAAAATTAATTTCCCCATCCAGAAGTAGAAGACGGTGTACGGAGAAAAGCAAAGGTTGGTTTTTGAGGTCAAACTGTCTGGACTGTTTTGAGATTTCAAATCTTAAAAATTATTATTTGCGATGCTAACGTGTGTCAGATTTCTGTTTGGCAACTTCATGTAATGCAGGAAAGTAGACTGAATTGTCTGTCTCTTTGTCTTTTAGCCAACAAGTGAAAGCATGATATTTAAATATAATTTCAAGAGAGACTTGATGTTCATTGCAAAACTTCTTGGCAGCCTTTCCCAAACTTCAGTATGATGTAGCCCAATTTGAAACCTGAAAATCTGCTGGGGCCTACCAAAACTCTCATACAACCATAACTAAATACTACGTGTTTACCTTCAGACTTTTATTTCACACACAGAGAGTTTTAATGCATACACTTAGCTGTCAGAGACATTGACATTGCTCTGAAAGTTTTTTGGGTTCGTAAAGTGGAATAAATGAACCACTGCCATTTATTTTTGTTTTGCAAAGTCACTTAAACTGTCTTTTCTACTATTCATCATCTCAAAAGTACTTCCTGACCCAGCAAACTCTGTCCAAGTAGCATTAATGTTTCTGAAGGCAATGAAAAATTCTTAAAATCAGGGTGAGAGCGGCATAGTACAATGTTGAACTTGACTAAAAAGGGGATTTGAGTTCTGGCTGTGTTTTGTTACTTCTCTCAAAAATAACAACCAATCAAGTATTTTATTTGATTTAATTTATTTCAGAATCATCTCTATGGGTTTAAGCTGTTGTAAATGATCTCTTGTGGCCCCCTGCAGTACCTCTGGGGCCAACAAGGGGGGCATGGACCACACTTTTGGAAGCACTACCTTAAGATATAAAAGCACAGGTTTCATGATGATATTATACATACATATATTCATATATAGGTCAGCTGACACTTTCACCTGTGTTTTTGAAAAGATATCAACCAATAGGGATGTTTTTTCCCTCCCAGCAGGGTGTTGTGTATCTGCCGATACTGAGTACTGATCCGAAACCACTGTGAATTTTCTGGACTGACTGTGCAGACTAGCAAATTATTTTAGACCTATATTTGTCTCAGAACAGGGCTCAACAAATAGAATTGTTAATGTACAGCATCTCTGTGGCCCTAGAGTTGTTTATCTGCTGATAATTTAATTTTACTGCTAAATATTAAAATAACAAAAATACCGGGGGCTGCCTCAAAGGCTCTCCCTTTCGCTCTCTCCATTATGCTCTATTCGGGCATCACATGATTACAGAACAGCCTGCAACTGGCTGGCAGACCCTCATGAAGGGAAAACAATATGGTGGTTAGCATTCGAGTTAGCATTCAAGCTCGCAGTAATAAATTATAGTAGTTCAATCAAAATGGAAAAAAAGTTCAACATCAGGTTTACTGGTGTGGATTTAATCATTAAAGTCCCCAAAAGTCACACGAGTTCCAGGATCACTGAAAATGCTGTCCACGGGGTTCAAAGGCATCAATGGGAAGGCACAATGGCTAGCTTCAAGAGGAAAGACAAGTCAGAGGCAGTGATTTATGGTTCAAAAGTTATTCAACATTTGATCAACTGTCACTTCTTGTTGTGTACAACAGCACCGGTCTGGAAAGCATTTTAACGATTTCAGAGAAAAAGTGTCACAGTCCTTTGGTTCTTCTTTGCTGCTCTAAAAACGGTAGCCTGTGCATGCAGTGCCCTCTGGCAGCAAAGAAGAAATGATTTCCAGTTTACAGCGCTAACATTTAGCATGGCTAAACGAAGCAAAATATAAAGCTAAACCAAACGGTATCAGATTGGTGCATAAAGTCGTGTACTCCCCGATACTAACACCTGCATTTAAAGCAGTATTGGACGTATTTCCAATACTGGTATGGGAATCGGAACGACCCTAATATCAACACAATGCTCTTTTTTTAAATACTGATGCATCATAACAACCTTTGTAAAAAGGATGTATGCATCAGTACCCACAGTTCCAATCAGCTTATTATGAGTTGGAAATTATCAGCATTTCAGATATTGGCAAAAGCCCCATACTTTAAATCGATTTAAATAGCAACAGAGGTAAATAAGAATTAAACTAAGTAATGTTTCCAAATACTTTGCATGCTACAACTGCAGTGTTGATTTAATATGACAGAGACAGAAATATACAAGAAAAATTGCATGCATAAAACAAACGTGCAGGTCTCTTTTTCTAAATCAGATTTCAAAATAGCACTCAACAGGTTAAAAAAAGTCAGAAAGATGAGTCAGATATTTGAACATCAAACAGCACTGCCCTGAAACCAGTGTAACAGCTGCATGCAGTGAAGTTTCCTTCCTCTTCACTGCACGCAGCAATGACCTCAGGTCAGCCCTATAAAGATGGCCGTCTACTCCAATATAACCACTCAGACATATTAAAACTTAGATGTTTTTTCTGAAAACCAGAGCGTAAAATTATTTAGTATGTCTGCACTCTTTCCAAATCCAAATAATCAGAGCTGTATGCATTTAAAAATAAGCCAAATTAATGGAGGGAAATACTGGTGTTCTCATGAAAACAGTCAAATAATTTCAGCAAAGATGTAATTTTGAGATAAGGAGAAAACTTGTATCTTGTATTCCAGTCACTGTGGCTTCAGCTGCCCTCCCTTCTCTCAGTTTTCCTGTTTCTTCTACTTATACCTCGCAGACTCAATGCACCTGAGCTTGTGATCTCTGGGTAGACAGTGCTCTAAAAGGAGGTATTTTATGGTCCATGTCCAGCCTGTCAGATCAGTCTGGAGCACATTACACAAAGTGCTGCCGCAAACAGTTGCTCATAAACAGAAGGAGCCTGAGCGGAGCATGCTGTGTTTAGAAGTAGAAGAGGAGGAAAATGGAGCAGCCAAAAGGACAGAAGAAACATTTTGAGTGAACTTCCCCGAGGGATTACTCGGATCACTCTACACACTCCAAACGCACTCTCAGCTCCTCAGACGTTTTTATTCTTCCCCAGTCCTACAAGGTTTAAAATTTCACGGGTAATCTCAAGTAATACTGACTGGCCAACAGTTTATGAGATGCAAATGTGACACAGAATTAAATATTAAATGCAAATACCCTATTACATTATATTAATATTTCAGAGGAGTAAGGGAGAATGTGGCTGTGGGATTTAAACTGAAACAGAGGTGTATGTAGAGTCCCTCTGCACAAAAACTCCCACTGTCATTAAAACAGCCTCCATCTTTTTTCACTGAGACACCAAATGTAACATAACATGAGTGTGTAACAACAAATACCACACATCACTATGTTTAGCACCATAAACCCATGTATAGGCGCTGCTTTATAACCTTGGGGCAATGCATGTTTTATACATGACCCTTTCATGGTATGTCTCATGTCAATAGGGCCTGCGTGAATGCTACTTAATGAGGTTTGTCAGGCGCTTTAAGAGGCAGGGAGATTGTCGGACGAAGCTGGGAGCCACATGCCTGTCAATCCTCAGCCACGTCTGATGTGCAGTCATTGTGTGTTTGCCTCAGAGTCAGAGCCTGTTCTGTGGGAGGATCTCAGAGTGTAGCCATCATCAAATATTAACTGTAATTTTAAAGGAACGCTTCTCCTAAAACAATCCTAATTATGAACAGTTATCCCTTTTCTGGCATCAGCCATCCATTTTACCTCCTCTAGCCACACGCTTAAAGCCTCTTCCTCCTCATTTCTGTCTCTTGCTCCCTCTTTGTCCTCACCTCCTCCCTCTGTTGCTCTGTAATTAAGCCGTGTGTTTTAGAGGGCAATGGACTCTGAGACAAGGGAGGAACAGATACACCCCAGGGAAAGATGGTGTGAGAGGCAGACACTATGACATCCTGTGCATGCATTATCCTGTTATGATAGCTCAATTAGCAAGTGAAGACTTTCATCATCTTGTTGAGAGTGTGCTGACCGTCACTAGTGGGCAACAATTCCATCCCTATCAAGTGGATAATCACATATAGGACAACATAATTTAGCACAATCATGCTCATAAAGCTGCTCATAAGCATCTCCACTTAGGCAGGAATATCACCAGAGGCATGATGCATTGAGGAGTCAGCATGATAGCATGACAATTATCATATAGCGTTTTTTGGCATGGAGCTGCCTTGTTTTGATTATGTAATCAACATGCTTATTTTGGTGGCGAGTGAGCACAGCTGAATAGCAGTGCATTCTGGGAGCTCTCTGTTTGACCTGCATGTTTGTTTTTCCCGGGCTGTGCAGTGGGATCCTGCCTGTACCCAAATATCCTGAGCACATGCATCACAGCATGGGGACTGCAAAGTCAAGATTTCTCTGTTTACTTGTGCAAATTTGTGTCTGAGGGCATTTGAGCGTGTGCCAACTCTGTGTGCAAATAGACTCCAAGAAAAGAGTGACCAAATATTGAAATATCACCCAATGTCAAGGCTTTTGAAGTGTATAATTCTTTGTCTTTTATAACCTATTAAAAGAATCAGAGGCCCCTCCCTTGCCTGAAAGGGCTCAGGGTGGCTGGCATTAATCAATGAAAGTTACGTCAATGAAAAATGATCTGTGGGTGCTGAAAAGCAGTGCTGCTCATTAGCATTAAAGAAAGAGAGAGAGAGAGGGATACTTCCACGGCACGTCAGATTTGTAGACCAGCGGCTCAAAGGGCACATTTCAGCTTTGTAGACCAAGCCAATCAGAAACGTACTGCTTGGACGAGCTCAGCCCAATCTGCCGCGTCTCAGCTCTACTGAGTCTGCGGCTGAGCTCTCTCAGCTCACTCCCATGCATGCACAATTGCTTTGCATCCAATTCATTGTGCTCCTCCAGCTGCATCAATTCACACCGCTGCCAAGGCAAAACACAGGACAATAAGCTGCAAAAGTTAGATGACTGCAGGGGGAATCAAGAGGAGCCATGAAAAAAAAAGAGTAATCCAGATCATTTTTTAGGAGATGGAGTGGGAGGAGAGCAAACAATAACACGACTCTCCCAGCTGTTGTATCAGTAATTTGATCTTTTTGTGTGTATGACAGGTACTCAGTTTACTGGGGATAGGATTGCTTTTCTCAAGCCAAATGCTCAACTGGTGATTCTCTAGCTCCCCCCTTAATCTGCCCATCCCCTCATGTGAATCCGTCTTTGGGTTTAGAGATGTGGGACTGTGTATTTCTTTTTTTCTGTGTCAGGTTTTCCCACATCTCTCCTCCAGTGCACGCCTAGGCTCATTACTCCCTCTTCTGCCTGCTCCTCCTCCTGCTCCTCCTCCCTGCATCCCGTTTCTCCACAAGGAGCTCTGGTGAGGCACCACAAGCACAAAAGATGCCAGTTCTAAAGTGCCTTATTTGCCCAAATGGCTGGGTACAGATGTGAAAAACAATAACTGTGCAAACACATCCAATGAAATTTCTTCTTTTTCAATTCACTGAAATGAAGGCGTACTGATGGCTGTTGTTGAAATCTGTCTTTCTATTATGGTTCTGGTAAAAGCTTGAGAGCAAAAACAGTTTGTGTGAACTCTCGACACACAGACACACACACAATTATACACAATCAAACCCTTTTCATGACCTAGCCATTATCTGTTCAATAAAGCAGAACAATAGCTCTCTCTTCTTCTCATCTACAGTTTGTGTAAATCTCCTTCCAAGTCAAGATGCTTCATTTTTTTCAAAAAGCTATTATGGAAGAGAGTTATGTAAAGACACATGCATTTTAACCTCATACTGTGATGGACAAACTCCTTGTCTTAGGTGCAGAGGGGATGCAGCTGATCCGCCAGGTACTGTAGCCACGGTTATGGATCAGTGAGTGGACCTAATCCAGGGAGAGGGCCTACCTATACAGCCAACTAGATAAGGCAAATGAAGGAAATATTTTCCCTTGCCCCACTGGTCCCCACTGAAGCAGGGAAACAGAGAGATGAGACATAGGGAGGAAGGACAGAGGAAGCAGGAAGCAGGGAGAAACGCTCAGGCAGCCAAGCTGAGGAGATGGCACTCGTACAGCCCAATCTGTCAGTCTGACTACCTTGCCAGATACAGGGTGGCTCACACAAAATCACACACTTTTTCGCTAAATACCAAGAGACAGTACGGCTACGCACACAAACGCAGAGACAAATGCTGGAGCGCACACGCCAACTTGTGGAACAGGCTGTGCTTAAGCAAACAGCGTGATGCATCTATGGAATAAACATTCACATTGTATGAAAAATAACCTGCACTTTCCTGTTTGGGTTTCAAAAGAAATCTCCTCTTGCATGATGGCAACATCTATGGAGAATTTTCAGTAAAAAAAAATGTATCATCTAAATATAGGGGTGTATCAAAAATCAGATTCAAAGAAGAACAACTGAGACTTGACATGCAAGAAAGAGAGACTGTTGAACTTTACCAGGGTGTACAATTTACCACCACATGTCTGAAAACCCACATTATACAGGCAGTTGCCAGCATGCACACGCAACCACAAGGAGCAGAGCATGTGCCTCTGCAGCAGTTTTCAATCTTTTATCAAACGTTTCAAGTAAAAAAAAAAAACAAAACAATAATAATGTTGATTACAAGGGTGCTGGAAGAGATTTATAGATGTAGCATTGTTTTGACACTGGTAAACTCTCTGTGTGCATAATAGCTCCTATTATGTACCCATTATGAACTTCCCCAATTGTAAAAGGAAATATAAAAATAACAATCCCCATTTATTATCATACAGTATCTAAGAATGTTGCAAACCATTCAAATCCTTGACAGCCACTTTCACAAACTGTTCATCTGATATGTGGTCTTTTTCAGAACGGGACTGCCATAATTTGCCTGTACAGTGTTTTTTTTTTTGTTTTTTTTTTTCATTTCAACTTCTTCACAAACTCTGGCAGTTACATTCATGAAATGACCACATTGCAAACATTACACACTAAGCAGCATTTCATATATAAAACAGAAAAAGATCAGTGGTCTAATAACCCGTTTTTGAAGTAATTACACAAAAGGTGGCTCGCTTTAGCTTCATTAGCTTTGGCTAAAGCTGGTATAGCTATGCTAGCTACGTAATAAAAGTTACTACACTCAAAAAATGAACCAGAGGAATTGTTCACCTTAATAATATTTGTTATTTTCAGGTAACTTAAAATACATTCTTTTGTTAGGTTTAAATATTATTTTTTTTATTAAAGTCAATGTAAATTTGTCACTCTTCCCTTCAAACTACATTTATGTGTTTGGTTGACATAAAGCATTTAAGTTACCTCAAAGAGGGCTGCAATACTTCTAAAAACCAGTTGGTGGCAGTAGTGAGAAACAGAAACCCATCACTGCCAAAGAAGAAGTTTAAATTGATGACAACTGCACAGGCGCACAGCTGCTCCACAGTAGTTCACCTTCATATCTTCAAATTTTGGTGGACTGTCTGACTATCCTTGAGCTGAAAGAGGTAAGAGACAGCTCTAAATAGGAATATTTTTTCCTAAGTACATTTGTTTGTGTTTTTTGTACGTTTTTTTGAGACACAATGAAACTTTGATTTTGGAATGTTTTAAGCTAGCCTTGCATTGGCTTACATGAAACCACTTGAACTCTGCGTGTCTTTCACAAGTGTTTCCACATTCTGTGGAGCCCGTTATTTTAGACATAAAAGTCTGTTCAATTGAAGCTGGTAATCCGAACACAGTCGAGTTTGACTTAAAAAGCTTCTATCGCCTGACTCCAATTATATATTGATTGATTTCTTGGGCAACATTAAAATAATACTGTCAGTCTCAATGTAAGACTCCATCTGACCCAGTTATTAAGACTTTTCAATTCAGCTGGTGTTAAATTCTACAGCGTGAACATGTAGAGTCACTGATATTTCATCTCAGTTGGTAAAAACATGTTAGTTTGATAGCAAATGAGCTCTGCTGTAAGTGAAGGGGTCCTGTCTATGAAATAAGTAACTAGTGATAGATGTTTGATATTATTTACACGTCAAGTGACTGAAAACGTAGAAATAAAAGTCCTAAACTGTTTTCTGTCTGTATTTGTGTCATTAAGCTACAGGTGCTCAGTAGGACATAAACAGTAAGAGACTTAGCTGATGGAACAGGGAATGAGCTGAATGAGCTGGTTTGTAAAAAAACATATATTCAATTCTGTTGTTGTAACTCTTGATAGTAAAGCCGCAGAAGAAAGATTATAGCTGATAGATGGAGTAAAATCTGTACAACTTTACAATAATATTTTATCACTCCCTCAGGTACATGTTATCATGAGCTTCTACAACTTCACTCTGCTGTAACAAGAGCAAGCTTCTATCACACTGGAATCAAACAAGGTAACTTTCTTCTGGTGGCAGAATTTGGGAGGTTTATCTTTCTGTAAAGTTTGCTTCCACGAGTAATGAATAACAACATATTTTGAAATGCTGTATCATTTCATTTCATTTATTTCTTCATGTGATTTCAGGTTTTTAGAGTGAATCAACCCCACCAGTGGCAGGCACCAAGACAACAAACTTCATCGACCAAAAAAGGTGGAACGTCCATGACAGGAAGAACAGCCTAGTCAGTTCTCATTTATCCCCCCTCTTAAGACTATCAATGGACTCCAAGGACTGTGCTTGAGTCGTATCCAAATATTTGGACTTTTGTGTAAATCGTTGGTTATTGTGCTTTTACAACATTTGCTTATATCTTTAGCAGTAGTTCCTTTATTTTTTAACATGTTGATTCAGATTTGTGGTTGATATTACTCATAATTACTGACAGTTATCAAAGTCAGCCAGCTGTCACTCACAGGCTCCAATTATTTTTCTGTACCAAATATTTGGAAAAGGCAACAGCTGATGTACTGTAAGTGAGAATTTTCCTCACTAAAATTAAAAATGTCCATTAAAATACAATGCAACAGCTGAATATGTGGCTGGTCGAACTTAAATTAAGTTACAGCAATAATTCAGGTTTCCTTTTTTTTTTATTACCTCACTCATGGTGTTTTTTAAATTCATCTATAATTCTCCTGACTATAAATAAGTGACTGTAGTTCATTGCATCAATAGAGTAACTTTGTTTAAACAGCATTACATTGTTTGATGTAGATTTCAGATTGGGCCTTAAAGCCCACTTTAATGTCACTTTTGAGAATACTTGGCTTTCTTTTAATTTAGTCAAATGAGATTCATTTTAAATATGTAGGTTGATGCTACCTTCAATATCAAAACAAGTTTGTTATTAATAGAAAGTATTTTATAGCAGTTAAAACTCATGTTTGAAAAGCTTTAACATGTAATGTAAACCTAAGAAGATTTAATAAATATCTTGTATTCATTGCAGCTCTGACTCTGTTTTTGTTTTACAAGTAAAGTGACTTTAGAATGTATTTTGATGCATTTGGGAATTACAGTTTGGTCTTTGAATTATGTTTAACTTAAATTTTTGCTTTTAACATAATTAAACATTTTACATGGAAAAAGTTTCCATAAAATATTTAATTAAGGTCAACATGTTATATATTGATGTTACATATCTTTTTTGAGTTGGTCTAACATAAAGAAATTAATTTAGGCCAACTTAAATATCTTGTTAATGTTAAGTATTTCTTTCAAGTTGGCTCAGCTTAAAATCATTGCATTACTGTAGCCCAAGTTTGATGACTGTTTAACAAAATTAAACATTTTATGTCGAAAAAGTTTCCATAAAATATCTAATTAAGGTCAACATGTTTTTGTTTTGAGTGTACATAAACCTATGTAACTCACTTAGCTTTGGCAACGTAAGCTTAAGCAAATGTAGATAAATCTAGCGTAGCTGTGTAGTGAACATAGCTGCCTTGTGTGCTCAGCTTTAGCTACATTAGCTACGTTAGCCAAGTTGCTACATTAGCTATATTAGCTACATAGCTTATGCAGCTAAAGAAGCTGCGTAAACAATGTTTGTTGTGTTAGAATATTTTTCAAGGAGGACAAGCTTCTTTCCGAGTAAGCAGACTGTTTACTCGGCTTTATTAAACGTTTTGTAATCAGGTTTTAATCTTTCAACTTTTGGTATCCTTACCTTAACCCTCACCCTAACGCTTAACAGGAGTTTAATCTGTTTTTATCTTTTAATTTTTTGTGTGTAGTTTCATACTGACAGAGACTGGAGAGAGAGAGAGAGAGAGAGAGAGAGAGTGAGAGTGGCGATCAGAAATGTACAGTCTGCAGCCAGACCCTCTTGGTAAGGTAACATTAAAAGTTTTTTTAAACTGTTGAGGGTTTAATTGTGCTTGACTTTGCTGCTGCAGCACGCAGCACCCATGGTTATTAACAGCCTACACTTCAGAATTTTTACTGTGGGTTTATATAGCTAATACACCAGGACCTCCACATTATGCATACTTCTTACTCTGTATACTTTGTCACCTGAGTGCCTAATTAGCCCAGTATCATCACTACTCCAGGCTCACTTAAAACATAGCATAACACAAGCATAGTTTGTAAAAGGCTGCTCAGGCAGATGACCTATAGATGTATCTCTGATGATGGTCTGAACCAGGTCATTCACTTTTAAACAAAGCTTGATCTGGACTCTGTTCTCTGGTGGATGGTTTGAATGGTTAAAAAGAAACAATATAGCAGTAACATCACTGGTTTAAATGCAGCTGGAGATATTTTGGTCTTTCCTTACAACTCCCTCTTCACTATTAAATATCTGTCTTTATTCAATCAGCTGCTTAACATAATAATACGTCTGGGTTGTTTGTACAGCATATGGTGCAGGTCAGCTCCACAGGGTCTATTTAAGATGAGTGAAATTACTGCCCATAGCTGACAGAATGCTTTAAATCCATTATTACAGAAGCTATTACTCTTCATCTGTGTAAAATCATGGTGTGGAAAGATTAATGACTCTTTTGGAATGGTAATGATGTCTGTCAACAGGATAATTTGCCAAGAATTTGCTGGAAGTCTTTAACAGAATACGATTGTGTGACCACTGGAGGTTTAATGTGAGGATTAGCCGTGCTGATTGCGTTCAAGGATGACTGGGTAGAAAAAGAACCTTTTTTTTTCAAAAATGTAGTATAAAGTGACATCAATGAAGCATGAATACTTTAGGACAGAGACTGTCTGAAAGAATAACAGCAGTGGAGTACAGTGACCTCAGGAGGCCACCCACAGGGTGAACTCCTGACCTCCTAAACAAAGTCATCATACGTTATCACGAGTCCACACACCATTGCTCTGCAGAGATAATGTCACAGAGCTACCTCAGATCTTTCACATCAGCTCCTTGGTGCTCCACAACACTATGGCAACTGCTCACACACGTAATCTCTCCTGGGTGCCAGATGCAAACCAGGCTTATGGGTTCCAGGAGACAGCAGTGATCACGTTTCCAAGTGACTCCCTGCTTCCGGCTGGGATAATCAAGTAAAAACGTTCTCTGCAAACCACAATCCTACTTCCAAAACACTTGATCCTAAGATGACAAGCAAAGTATATCCATTATGCAATGCTCTTCCTTTGCACCACTACTAATCCAAACCAGAGCACTTCTGAAGATGAGATTAATAGTTTCTCTCTTTTACAGAGAGGTACAAAAATGTACCTGCAGAGCTGTTGCATTAAATTTTCAGCATACACTGTCTACAGAACAAATCATGGCTTCTAGTGCAATTGGGACCTGTAAAGACCCAGTAGAGAGGGTATCAAGTGATAGTGGTGGAGGGTGAGGGAACAACTGCAGAGCAGTGATTCTCAGTTTTAGGTTGTGATGATTTCTGGGGGTCAACACATGATTTTAGAGGAAAAAACACATAGTAGTTGCATGTTTGACTGGAGGTTGGTTTATACATCACAGTTCCTGTACTGGTGATATAATTTGCCTTGCAGGGCTATTATGAGGGTGTTTAGGGCTACCAGGGTGCTTGCTATATGCTGGCTCATACATGCGCCCTAACAGTACTGACACAAGCTGCTCCTGCATGTGCCTTCATGGTATCACCACACACTGTCTGTTAACTGTGTGAGTCACTGCTCTCAGCTCTGTCCTTTTCTAAGTTATACCCAAAATGAGGGCATAAACTAGCTGTTATTGACCTGTCTCTGGTTTATAAATTTCATATAAATTGACTAAGAAAAGAGCAGAGATGTGTGTGTCATCATCTGACATGTCAATAAAACACATTAGTCACTCTTCACTTAAGCTGTTTGCCACAAATTTACAGGTGTGGTGTCAGGAATTGAGCTTTTTTAAAACAATCTTATAAACATTAGAAACAGCTCCTTTTTGTATATTCAGCCTAAAAACATCTGAGTTCAGAGGGTCTACTGTCCCAAACATAAACTCATAATAAAAGCACTGTATATGAAAACAAAAAGATTCTCTTGACAGGAAGAAAAGAAACGGATTTGGCTTTTACTTTGAAAAGCATCAGACCATTCACAGCAATGGCTCAAAATCTGAAAGCATGTCCAAACAGCTATATGGCTGTTGCAGCTTTCTCTCCTACACTTGGTTGTTTTTTCTTCTTGGTCTGTCGACAAAAATAATAGGGCTAAGAGTTGTATTTAGAGCCATTAAGAGCAAGAGGGCTAAGAAATTAAACTATATGAATTGTTAAATCTGTCACTCAACCATCAACCCACCTCTTTCCTCAGCACAAAGGACAGCCCAGCACAGGAGCAGAGGTTGGGAGGGTTGATCGTGAACATCAAAGCTGTTACTGGGGTCGTGACTCAAAAAGGTTGAGAACCACCGGCCAAAAGAACATGAATCAACACGAAGTGGCGGGACGGGATTGTTGCATAACTTCCACACTTTACATGGAAACATGAGCTGCACACACATTAGCAGAGCCAGGGAAGTGTGATTCGAAAGCTCTGCTTGCAGTAGGCGCTATACATTTTAGCCATAATAAACAACAACAGTCAAATATAAACGTATGCTGGGTAATCAACTTAACTTTTACATCTCATGTCTGTAACTCTGCTTATTGTGCTGTTGCCTTTCTTGGCCAGGACACTCTTATAATGAGATTATTGATCTCAATGAGGTTTTCCTGGTTAAATAAAATTAAAATAAAACTGCTAGGTGATTTGTTTTAACTTATGACCAAAACAATTACCAACAAAAATCCCCAAACAAACTTTTTTGGATTCACTTTACACTGTCACCTAGGTTCTGAGCAAAACGACGTTCATTAGCATCCAAGACTGTTAAAACTGCACCACTGACATTAGCGTCAAACCAGATCAGTACCTCTGATGCAAGCTAGCAGCGCTACGCCAAGTGTTGTTGGTGATAGCCCCTGTCGTGGCAGACGTCACATAAAAGTGGTAACTTCCATCAGCGCTTACTTAAATTTTAAATGCAGCCACGTCTTCGTTATGGTCCCCAGATATTACTGGTCTCTATTACTATGGCAGCATGATGACTCCAAGACACTAGCATACTCTTTGCTAAGTAGCAGCAGCGTGGCAAAGTAGTAACGCAGACCTTTACCACTCCAGATTTTGGCTGAAGGACTCAACTTCATTTTCTTTCAAAAAGCAACCTATATTTAAAGTAACTTTCACTTAAACCAACATGTATATGTCATGTATCGAAATTTAACTTCTTTTCATTGAAAGGCGAAAATCAAAGAGCTGATTTCAGTGGTCATCTCAGAGGAAGTCATTATGTAATCTAAATAATGATATAATTTTGATATAAAGTATTCAGCCCTATGGATATTTTACCCTTTTATTGATAAATCAACCAGGGTCAATATAGTTTGGCCTTTTTTGAGAAATAATATTAACAAAAAATCTCTTGAATGTCAGTGAAATCAGGTTTTTACCAAGTAATGTCAATTTAATAGAAAAATGTAATGGAAAATAAGTGACTACATTAATATTCACCTGCCTCAAGTCAGTATTTAGTAGATGCACCTTTGGCTGCAATCACAGCACTGAGTCTGTGTGGATAGGTCTCAGTCAGGCTTGCACATCTGGATACTGCAATTTTATATTATTCTTTGCAAAACTGCTCAAGCTCTCTCAGGCTGTGCAGGACCATGTGTGAACAGCCCTCTTCAGGTCCAGCCATAAATTCTCTAAGTCAGGGCTTTGACGCAAAAACTCCAGAATGTTCACCTTGTTGTCTTTAAACCATTTCTACGTAGCTTTTGCTGTATGCTTCTGGTCATTGTCTTGCAGAAAAATAAATCTCCTCGCAAGTCGTAGTTCTATTGCAGATTGAATAAGATTGTACTCCAAGATTTCCTATATTTTGCCACATTCATTTTACCCTGTACCTTTACAAGCCTTTGAGAGCCAGCTGCCGAGAAGCATCCCCACAGCATGATGCTGCCACCACTGTGCTTCACAGTGGGGATGGTGTATTCGTGGTGATGTGCAGTGTTTAGTGTCTGGCAAACATAGCATTTTGTCTGATGGACAAAAAAGATGTTCAGTGCCTTGGAAGTTTTTTATCCGTCCTCTGACTTATTCTTTTCATTTATCTCTTTTTTGAGTTGCTTGGAATGTCCTTTTGTCTTCGTGGTGTAATGGTTGCCAGGAATAGTGATTAACCAGTTACGTGACATTCCAAACACAGGTGTCTTTATACTACAATCAGTTTAGGCACATTCACTGCACTCAGGTGATCCCCATTTCACCAACTGTGAGACTACTAGCACCATTTGGCATCTTCTGAAATAGGTCAGTCACTATGAAAGTTGAATATTTATGCAGCCACTTATTTTACCTCACACATTTTTGTTTAATTGCCATTAACCTTGTAGTAAAGTTTTCATTTTGACATCCAAGAGGGTTTTTTTTTTCGAAATTACATTGACCATGGCTGATTTATACAATCAATGAAAGGGTAAAAAAATCCAAAGGAGTGAATACCTTTTATAGGCACTGTGGGTAGGCTATGCACACAAGATCAAAGTCTGGTTATGTCATCAGTCCATTTTTACTCAATAAATATTTTATAAAATTTACTTGGGGAGTAGGGCTACAGTGGAATGGGGCTTAAGACTCTGCTAGCTAAATACAGACACAGCACAGTCAAATATAATACATGTGGCACTACTGCCTTTGAGTTAAAGGCAGACATGTTAAGAGTTAGATTTTTATTAAGCCGTCCCTGTCATGAATACACAGCTGAAGAGAGTATAGAGCACTGACTAAAAGAGTGTTTTGAAGCCATATTACAAGGTCTTTTCATCCCTGGCTTTCCCTCCACAGCTTCCTTTCTTCATCCTTCCACCAGAAAATCCCCCATCCCAGACTGAACCATTCTGCTGTCATCAACCCTTCATTCTCTACTATGTAGGCCTACCATCCCTGCTGTTTTCCCCATTTTAAACACACACACATAGACAAATACACACAGGGCCTCCTCTCCTCTGTGTGACCTTGACTGGCTAGCACTCCAGGGCTTGTTCTCTGCTTCTCCCGCTGTTTCTGTCTCTCCTGCTCTCTCCATCTTTCCATGCTTCCTCCTCTCTATTGTCTGCCTATCTACCTCTTGCTTTCTATCACTCTTCCCTGTGCCGGCTGATGCGAACCAGCTGATTTTCTCTCCTTGCCCAGGACACAGAGGAGAAAGGGACAGAAGATGGCAGAGAAAGGAGAAGTGAAAAAAGCTCCCCCTCCTTTGCGATCCAGTCAGCTGAGAGTCCACTGTAAAAATAACTCCTGCTGCTCCACAGGACTGTATCAACAAGTCAGATAGATGAATGCTGTCTAATATAGCAAAATAAATACCATTAAACTGATTGTATTCAATATAAGATGAAGAAAGGGTTTGAAAATCTTGAAGATATTGTGTAACAGACAAATTTTAAGCACAGCATTATATTATATAAGACAGATTCTACATTACATAAGCATAATATTTCAACCTGCCTGCAGAATAATCAATACATTCTTTTGTTCTTTGCAAATGTGATTTTATTCCTTTGCAGTGCAAATGGCAAAGTGTGATTATTCTCTGCTCTAACAGATGATACGGCTTCCTGTCTTATGAGCGCTCTTAGAGGAACCGCGAAGCAGCAGGTCCAAATCCCCGTCTCACTGCAGGTGTTCCTACAAAAGCCGCTAATTGCCGCTGCAACGCAGCATTGTAGCCTGTTCCTCTGACTCCACTGATCCTTCGCATTTTCCCAGTTGCTTGGTGCACAGCATTCATCTGTGTAATAAATTGGGGCTGTTAACCATTTGACTATCCATTCAGCGCTAAATAAACCCATGCTGGAGTGATTGAGTGATCTATTAAATGTCAAAAGGCCTGATTAAGCACTCTCTACAATTACATTATTTCTCTGCCAGTTTACGTACCTCACATATCCCCAAAAGGTCTCCCGTCTGTTATTGTGCTCACCAATCTGATGCTCACAGACTGAATCCACTGCATTTAACTCCAGCTTTAAAGTGTGACATTTCCATTTACTTTACATCTGATATCAAAATGCAGAGCTGACAGGACAACAGAACTGCTTGCGGCGGTTCTATGCTTAAACAATATTAGGAGAGAAAATAAAGAGCATCCTGAGTGGATATTTCTGGTAATCTGTGTTTAAGTTTGATCAAAGAAATACAGACTTGTGAAATGTAGCTGCTAACTAAGCCCGTAGCTCTGCAGCAGTTTTTCAGTTCACTTATCTGTGAGAGGCATGGGCAATACAAGGTTGTTATAGCCCCAAATAATTTCCCTGTCCCACATTAGTAAAACAGCTATGAAGTAGAGGGACATCATCAATTTCTAGCGGGCCATAATAACAAAGAGATTAGGAATGCAAAGTCTTCTGCTGACACCTACACTTCAGACTATGTTTAAGATTCTGCACAAATTCATCCATTTTCCACTTCATTCCCTGAGCAGTTAGAACCCTTTGATGCATACCAAAGATTGCCTTACAATGAGACCAAGCACTGCATGAACCTGGTACATAATATAGTAAAGCAGAAACCTACAAACATGAAGTAAATGCTTCAGTATGAGAGCATATGTGAGGCTGTTTACTTTGACTCTAATGGTAGAAACAATATCAGCACAACTGAATCAGAAAATTCCTGCTGTACTGTCTGAGTGCAAGAAAATACCTCAGGGTTGCACTTTGGATAAAATGTGACCTTGTTCTGACATTTTTTTCAACTTTTCCCTCTGACCTTTTCCAATCCATTTTTAACTTTTTAGCTCCTTTATCCATTCTGTTCATATCTAAGATCCTCTCTTTCTGCTTTCATTTAATTTGATTATTTCTGCTCGACCTCTGACATTACATGGACGGTTCCACTCGAAAGAGTGGGGGATGGCGACTTAGTACTCACTGCACCTGCTTTAGTTCAAGTTGCATTATGTCATTTCTAGAGTCCTCATGCCTCCAATCACATGGAACGTTTCAACATCATGTGGGTTGCCCCTGTTTAGACATCAGTGGACACATTGCCTGAGCTTGCTTTGCACCCGCAGTAGGACAGACAGACAGACAATCTAAGCCTCTTCTATGGCAATAAAAGGGATTGTACATGTATAACATAAAGTGCCAGTATGCTAATCTTAAGATATTGTTTTGAAGAGCTTTTTGACATTATTTTGCAGAACAACTGAAGAGGGATAGACAGTAAGAGTGGGGAAGACATGGTCCAAACAGCACTAGGATCAGGATTCAAACTTGTAACCAGTGCATCAAAGACTGTAGCCGATTGAGCTAAACCTGGACCCATCCATCCATTATCTATCCTGGACTGGTTGCCAGTCAATCACATAGCGGACAATATGAGAGAAACGACCAGGCATGCTCACACTCACACCTACTGAGAATTTAGAGTCACCAATTAACCTAACAAGCATGTCTTTGGACTGTGGGAGGAAGCCGAACTCCTCAGTGAGATGCTGCACATGCACACAGAGACATGCAAACTCCACACAGAAAGGCCCTGCATAATGGGGATCCAAACAGGAACCTTCCTCTGCTGAGGCAACAGTTCTAGCCTCTTCTTCAGAGGGTACAGAAGTACAGAGGGGTGCAGAGCATGACCATTTTCACTTATTGATCTCTGCATGTCAGCATGCTAATAGCTGTCTATTTGCTATAATGAAATGTATAAAGCTGTCTAAAGGAATTGCTTTGGCAGGTATTTGGTCAAAAAGCATAACACTAGGTAAATGCAATTTTAACGTGTGACTCAAACTTTACAGGAGCATTATGGGGTAAACCAAAAAAATAAAATTAATTTGAAGAGGACCACAAATGGTGCAATAAAATGTAATGGTCCTCCATATGATGGTATGCAAGTTAATTGAGTTATGACCACGGTGATAGATTGAATATTCTAGCTTCTTCCACCTTTAGCATGAACAAGAACACTTGTCCTTTAAGGGTCATAAATGAGGTTAGTCGGTTTTAAAATGAGGAAAACTGGGGCACCAGGTAGCTTAATGGTTACATTGTTTAGCCGGCGGCCCATGCTGGCACTTAGCAGCATGTCATTCCCCCCTCTCTAGTCTGGGTTGCCTACTAAGTCACTGTTCTATCTGCTACAATAAAGGCCCAGAAATCATCAATGAAAAAGAGAAAAACCTCCAGACATTTTTCTTTCATTGTCGATATTCCTCCTCCTTTAATCACTTCCACCCTTTGAAGCTTGCAGGTTTTCTCTGCAGTGATGCCTAAAAATATAAACTTCACCTGAGGAGCTCCGTAAGTGCGAGTCCCTCCTGCCAAACTTAAGTCATTAAGATTTGCAGCCCTGCACAGAGATTTGAACTGCTGCCCAAATCCAAGGCCAGCATCGTCATAAATCAATACAGAATCTGACAGTATTACTATACATCATATACAATTGGTAGATAGTGTGGGCTGGCAGACAGAGAACAGGACCACACATCAAATAAATTTAGGGCGATTTGTCCCAGATGCACACACCCTGTCTCCAGACTTAGCACCACAGAAAGAGGGGAGATAACAAAATGTCCACACACAGAGGGATCATTCTTTATGTTGCTGAGCAAACAAGTGAAGGTCTGTAGTGATTTCTTCATCATCTTAGGACGCGTATTATAATTATTACTGCACAAGACTCAATTGACCTGTGCCATAATCCAGGAAGAGGTTGTCCTGAGGTGACATTGCTCCACCTGGAGGGACCATAAAGCTGCATTGCTGATCCATCCTTGTTCCAGTCATATGGATCAGGGTAATTACATGCATAATGCATGAAGTCAGTCAACTAAAGGTCCCCTCTAAGGACATATATCCCCAACATGACCTGCACCTAAATCCCTGTCCCTCAGGAATGAGGCCCAACAAACCTGTTACAATCATTTCATCCAAACAGTTGTAAAACACCAGGCTGGAAAGCTCTCCATTTACTGCTCATCTGCTTTTTGACAAGCTGAAAATGGCTCTGTGCTTCAGTTTCTGGTTTCGGCTGAAAATTCCAGCTGAAGTGGGGATCTAAAAGCGATTCTCTCCGCTCTGTGTAGCACAGACATTTCGCAAGTAGGGATGGTCTTGTGCACGAGGTGATGATGCCGCCTGCCTGAGAGATTTTTTTACACTTGCTGGTGATGGTTCCAATAAAGGAGAAAAACACACCATCATCATGTGTAAGGCCACATGCATGCCAGATTCAGCAGGTTTTAGATCGTTATGTTGTTAATTGTACTTGTATAATGAATATAATTATTAGTTCCACCCTTCATATTGAACCTGCTGCATTTGACATGATTGACCACCAGATTCTTTTATCACGTATTGAATCATGTGCTGGTGTTAAAGGTATTGTCCTGAAATGGTTACAGTCTTACTTATCAGAAAGGACTTTCTCCATCAATCTTGGTCAGTGCTCTTCTGCGCTGACCCGCAGGGCTCTGTTTTAGGCCCCCTACTCTTTTCTTTGTATATGCTCCCTTTGGGGTCTATTTTTAAGAAACTCAATGTGTCAATCCATTTTTTGCTGACAACCTGCAAATTTATCTGCCCATGACACCTAAAGGAAATTCTTTTAGTGTCTTACAAAACCATTTAAAAGATCACGGCTGGCTTGAAATTTTTTACATTTAAATGAAAGAAATCTGAAATAATCTGAACTCCTGAATGGTGTTGACAGTGTTCTTGGTCCGTTGGTCTCCTACTGTCGCCCTTTTGTTCGAAACCTTGGTGTCATCTTTGACAGCTGCTTCAAATTTGACCATCAGATCAGTTCAGTGGTTAAGACCAGCTTCTTTCAGCTGAGACTGTTGGGGAAGGTGAAGCCCTACCGTCCTCCAAATGACTTTGAGAGGGTAATCCACATGTTTATGACCTCTCGTTTAGACTATTGTAATTCTTTGTATGTTGGTCTGGACCAGTCGTCTCTACGTTGCTTGCAGTTAGTCCAAAATGCAGCTGCATGGCTTCTGACTGCCAAGAGATGCCAAGACCACATCACACCGGTGCTGGCTTCTCTCCACTGACTTCCTGTCAGTTTCAG
This sequence comes from Cheilinus undulatus, assembly GCF_018320785.1. NCBI lineage: Eukaryota > Metazoa > Chordata > Actinopteri > Labriformes > Labridae > Cheilinus > Cheilinus undulatus. Next base: position 21,902,022 of record NC_054873.1, on the reverse strand, counting down.
GATAGAGTTTAAAATGTTGTTACTTGTCTTTAAAGCATTGCATGGATTGGCACCTTCATATCTGTCTCAGCTGTTGCACCAACATGCTCCAGTCAAAGCACTGAGGTCAACACACCAGATGCTTCTTGATGTCCCTAGATGCAGTCTTAAAACCAGAGGTAACAGGGCATTTACTGCGGCTGCTCCTACACTGTGCAACAGTTTCCCTCTTAGCATTAGAACTGCTCAGTCCATAGATAATTTTAAATCTTTGCTGAAAACTCACCTATTTGCACTGGCTTTTAAAACAAGTTGAGCTTGACATTTTGATATGCGTTCTCGTTGATATTGCTGATATATGTTGTTTGTGAGTCATTTGTTGTGCTTTTACTGTTTAGTCAAAGCCTGTAAAGCACTTTGGTCAACTAAGGTTGTTTTTTAAATGTGCTATATAAATAAACTTTGACTTGACTTGACTCACTGTTTCAGAACTTACACTGAATATGTTTTGCTGTTAACTTCACCTGTGCCCTCAAGGTTTTTGTATACAGAAGTGAAATTATTAAGCCACATTTAGCATGAGTACAAATCTTTGTTATTTTTAGCATAGCTATAAGCTTGTGGCACTGTATTAATCTAATTAAGGCACTAATATAAATATACAACACTGCACAGAACTTTTAGGCATGTTTGGGCCAAAAAATTAGGCTGATGTAAGGGGCAATATGGCTAATAAGCCTGTCTAAGGGCACCACCAGGTAGGAAGGAGGATTGACACAATCCTAGTCATGCTGTGTCCCAACAGTCCGAACAGCTGGGTGTATTGTTAGTGGTGAAATGACCAGCCCAGGACAAAATAAATGCCATCGAGCTTGACTTTTGCTGCTGAGCAACACGTGTGTTGACGTACGTCAACCCCACCCAGCCCTGGCACATCAGATCCCATGGTGAATCCTTAGTGCCCAACATGACTAAAACTTACGCTTATGACTATATATCATCTTAAGGTTTTCTTAAAGAAACTAAGAGTTAAAAGTTAATTAGTATTAATTCAACAATGGTTGGATATCAGGACTTGTCAGTCTACAGTGAGACCCTGCAGAGAAACATTGCAGCATTCAGATCTTTCAAGTTGTGAAAAAGTCACTTAATGTGAACTAGCTAATATAAATGACTAACCAATCAACCATCGGATTGTGCAGACAATGACAATTAGACATTTATCCCCTCTGTTTAGCCCTTACACTTTCTACTTCACTTCATTCTTAAGTTTGATATCGATTGAAGCACACATTCAATCAGTTTCCAGATGTATGTGTGACTGTAGACTGAGTTTGTGTGATTGTCAGGCTCACATATGATCAACCTGTTTGTCCTCACCCCCCTTTAATCCTCTGAGGCTATAATCGATATGTCCCTGGTAGACCTTTCTCCTGCTCCCTGCCACTCCACCTTGAAACGCTGTGTGAATTTAAAGACCACAGCAGTGCGTCGAGGGAAACACCAGCCAAGAAGGAACACCCGCTCACATAAATCAATTAAAGGGGCGTCGATCCAGCATTGACTTCCTTACTTAAAGTAGTAACCCCATCTCATTAGTAGTCAGCCAACTCATAACTTCTTTCCTTGCAGTCAATTAATCCCTGGAAACAGTCTTAGGTTTTAGCCTGTGCCAAGAAAACCCCTTTGATTTAACAACAGGTTTGTGGCATATCCATACACTCCCTTAGCATAACCATTTTAAAACTTTAGTGCCAAAAACTTATGCTTACAGCTTCCTTATATGCTACTTAAACATGAGCTCTTTGATTACAGAGGGCAACACACTGTGCAGTCAGCTATTCTCCAAATGATCCCCTTTGCTTTCCTCTTTGACCTTCAACAACCAAAGAGTAGCTGTGAGGCTAATCTTTGGCCCCGAGGTGCTAAACAACAGATATCAGCTTGACAGCATGATCATAATGAATGATAACAAGCTAGTTTAACTGTGCAAATTACCTTCGTTTATTGTGTCAGCATGCAAGCATTTACATTAACATGTAGGGTAGTTGTGATTTATAATTAGGGGTTGTTAGTCATAAATAAATGTGTCAGAACTAAATTAACACATGATTTGAAAAGTTGTTAGGCAGTGATTCTGTCATATCTAAAGTCAAGTAAATGATTAAGAAATGTATGTGTTTCCCTTAGCGTGAACAACATGTTTCAGTTAACCCAGTTAACCTTACGATAGCCTGCTAGCAAGCATTAAGTCAAGACAGTCTGGCTGCAGACCGTTCATCTGGGACGCCGTATATCTCAGTAAGGAAATACACACTAAAGCTTTCTAAATAAAATCTGATTAGACTTCCCTTAAGGGTTACAGTAAGGGTTAAGGTAACTGTTAGGATACTTTAAGTTAAAAGTTAAAAATAAGATGCAAAAACCTGATTACAAAATGTGTAATAAAGCCGAGTAAACAGTATGCTTACAGACAAAAAGCTTGTGTTTCACGAAAACATTCTAGTGCAGCAAGCATAGCTTAAATAGCTCTGTTAGCTGCATAGAGCTATGTAGATAACAGAGCTAACAAAGCAGCTACGCAGGCTACGTCAGTACACTATCTATGTAACAATGTTAGCTTTAGCTATGTTTGCTTGTTTACTAAAGCTCACACTGCTTAAGCTATCTAAGCTAGAGATAACATGGTTACGTAGCTAGCTTAGTTATGTAGCTAACATAACAATTCCCCCTAGCAAAAACTGATCGAAAAAAGAAAAAAAAAAACGCCTATGGCATACGTCTAAACAACGTCTAGACTTGGTTGAAAAGTGAAAGGTTAAAAGCTGTCACTAAACACAGCCCAGTTTTCAATTATTATCTAGGTCTATATTTGGACTGAATCCAGTGGGCTAAACATTCCCCAGATTTCAAGAACTTGTTTTGGGCTACACTGAGGCTACACTGAGGCTTTGCAGCCAGACCCGTTTTACATAATTAATATTCAGCTAGCTAAGCGTTAGCGTCTTCTTAGGAAAATTTAGGCTATCGGTTTACACTAGTTTGCCCTCCAAGAGTGTCAACAGCCATTTTTACACATGCCTCACAGGAAACATGTGTAAAGGCAGAAGAAGATGTTGGATTTGCTAGCTAGTGACAACAACTGCTAAAAGTGGGTAAAAGTTACCAAGCAAGCCAACAAGGTCATGCTATCTTGTGCCCACAGCAGAGCTTACTTCTAAACAGGAATTATCTCTAAATTCACTTGGGAGTTTTTAAGCCTATTTACCTTCATTTTTCTTTTAAGGCTTTGGAGGTCAGTGTGGGTGACCTTACTGAGCTGTCTTGCTAAACTGATAACCCCCTTCCCCCCAACTCAAGGAACTTCTCCAGATATAACAGAGTATGGCTGTTAATAAAGAGTTGTTGCGCTTTTCTCAACAGGCTGGGTGTGTTTTTAGTATTATCAGACACTGCATAAGAGAGGGGACACTCCCATGTGTCCTCTGCTCCCCACTCCTGCTGCTGCTCATCCACTCCTCCGTACAGTAACGTGTTGTTGCCTGTGTGGTGAGATCACATTATCTCACATCACAGGGAAATGAACAAAAATGGCTCCTCCTACTCTGCCTTTTGCTCTTTTACACCCGCCCTACCTCTCTCCATCCATCCTCCCCTCACTCCCCTCCCTCTCCTCCTCGGTAGCAGCAGGTGTTATTCTGGTATAACCTGAAGATTTGGATGGTAATTAGCATTACCTCTTAGCCCAAGAGAGCCATTTATGTTTGGTGGTAACAGCAGGGGGACATGAGTCGGGAGTGTTTCTGGGCGCCCGATGAGAGAAGAAATCACGCCTCAAAAACACGTGGGAGAGATTACTCAAATATGCCTCCTTTGTACCCTCTTTACCCCTCGCGCTGCTGCACGGTTATCTCTCCCTGTTTGGCAATAAGCTGCAGCCCATATCCCCTTAGTATTTCTGCAAGATGTCGGGAGCTGTAGAACACCACTAATAACCTATATACACTTAGGTTTCATTGCAGCTAAAGGCTTTGACCTTGTGTTATGCTGCCCTTAAGTAGCTGTTGTAAATGTCCAGAACGAGATCAACACGAGGAAATGCAAAAATATTCTCATGTCAAATTTCACTGTCAACAACAGGTTCACAATGAATCGTTCACGGTGCATTGAATAAAAACAGGATTGGGCTAATGATAAGCATCCTCCTAGGAGGCAATTAACTGCACTGATATTACATAATGACAGCCCACACTTTTTACTAACATCACCGGTTAAAGGATAAAAAAAACATACGTTAATCATGAATGTATGGCAGCACATCCCCACCTTTTTCTTGCCAGGCTGAGGAGGGAAACAGCGGGTCAGAAATGAAACACCTTGAAACTGTCAGGATGATCTCCGCAAAGAGTGTCATTTCTTGACAGGATCTTACCTTTGCTATTGTCCTCTTCCCTGTTCAGATACATGGCTGTTACTTCACTCCGAGGCTAATGCGATGGCGTTTGTTCTCAGTTATTTCTGTGGGTACTCCTCAGGCTGGCGTGTATCGTGAACTCCGCTGATGTGCTCCGTAGTAGTAGCTGTTTATTGTTTTGTTGCTCCTCAACAGCCTCTCCTCTCCTCCTAGCGGATAGGTAGGCTAACCAGTTTGAGTCTCTCTCTCTCTTCTCCCTCTCTCTCTTTCTCTCTCTCTAATAAGCGCCGCTTCACTGTGCGCGCGGCTCAGAGGACAAAATGGGAAAAAGTGACTTTCGCTGCTGCGCTAAGAAGTCCTCTAGTCCTCACCGCCTGTTTGCTCTGCTGCCACGTGCGACGCTCGATTCCGCTCGTGCCTCCTTTCGTCATATAAAAACAGAGATGATGAGTCTATGTAATGAGGAGAGCAGCTACAGCACACCTTTGGAGATTTAGGCAGGACCTGCACTCAAGTTTCACAGGCTGATTGGGCAGCTCATTAGAAGAGGAAAAGGGCAGAAATATCACAATGATTAGGTAGCCAAAGCAATCATATCCGTATTAAATTCTTATATTAATCCACATAGGAGTCTCATTATGCTATATCTGCCCTTTAAAACATTGTATTATTATAGCTACAGTATGTCTTAATATTTCTTATTTCCAACAAGGTCCCATACTATAACAAACAGTTAAACAGTAAAATCAGCAAGGTACCTTAAAATAACCCATAATACAGTCTAGCATCAGTTTGTTAACACTCCCCACCCCATGCAAAAATTCACAGAGGGGCTTCAACGAGAACTCATCACAATTATGTTTTTTTAAACTGATAACATAAAGAAAAAATAAACCATTATTTTTTACAAAGTTTGAATTAGTATTATTTTCTAAATATCGACATAAAGAACAGCAACAGTCTCCTATGTGAGTCTGAGTAGCACAACTAACAGTGCTGTCAATTAGAACCCACTTAGGGAGCTTTCCAACTGTCTTTGCAAACTATGCATGTTTTGATCCACTGCTGTGATTGAAAAAATGTTCAGCTCTCTTGGGCCCCCTGCTGGCTTGGGGCCCCAAACAGTTTCCTGCCTTTTCTGTTAACAAGCAGCATTTCAGTTTAGTAAAGGATGGCTTTGTTTAATTCACACCAATGAGTGTAGGTTTAGATGCCTGGTGAACTCATGGGTTGTCTATTCCATTAAAAAAAATCCTATTTTGTCAAAAGATCATGTTTTTGAAATTTTTTATTATGAATTTTCATTGTTTAAAGCTCCTTAGATGGGATAAAGATAGCCTAGTTAGTTTGCACCCCCATACCCGGAGGCTTTTCTTTCAAGTAGGCAGCACAGGTTCAAATCCAACCTGTGGCTCCTTTCCATGTCATTCCCTGCACTCTCTCCCTGATTTCCTCTACTATCCACAGTCACAGCCTATCAGAATAAAGGTATAAAGTCCCCAGATTAAATCTTCAAAGCATAGGTGATTAGCTGTTGCATTGCCTTAGTTTTGGCACCCTTGTGGCCTAAGCATTACCATTTATTTTTGCTGCTCTTGTCTTCTGCTTGTAATATCTGATTTAAAAAGGTCCTGTTAATTCATTTAACAACCAATTTCATGCAAATAGAAGTGTTCTGCCTTCAGCTGTTACTCACTTTATGTGACACCTAACTGATGGCAAAGTTAACAACCTTTAAAAATGACATGAAGATATGATCAGCCTTGTCGCTCATGGTCTTGTTTGCATTTACAGGTCACACAGTGACACTAGTATTATCTTCAGTCTGTTTCATAAACAGTTACAAAAATGCCTCACAGGAGCTTAAAATTTTTTCAACAAGAAGCAACACAGGTCATAATAACTTGAATCACTTCTGAACCATAAACCAAAGCATCTTCCTTTCTCTTTTCCTCCTGGAGGCCACCGTTTTGCCTTTCCAAGGACGATATCCATGCCTTCACAGCCCTTATGGAAGCCTCACTAGCGAGCTTGTTAACTGGGTGACTGTCTGTGGTAATTAGAAATTAAATCCACACCAATAACTCTGATATTTAAGGTCTTTTAATCCATTTTTTAAATCAATTTCTGATTATTTCTGCCACTAGCAGCTAATACTCTCCACCATATTGTCCAAAATGTCTACCGCAATGCTTTGTGGCAGGCTGTTCCAATGTGGCATACTTTGCCAAACTGCGCATGTCTTTACACTTAGATCTTAGATATTTTAATGCTTTTTATTTCACAGAATGATTATTCTTTAACGTTTTGGTCACCAAAAGATGGGAGAACAAGCTTGTGCAAAAAATTGTTTACCGTGTGTCAAACATAAAAATCATAAAAAATAGTTCTTTCCTTGGTCTTTACAGTCCCATAACTTTATAAAATTAAAGTTTCATCACTGCAGCACACATATTCTTAAAGCCCAGGCTGTCCTGGGAATAATGGATGTTCAGAGCTTAACTGTGCACCACAAGCGTTTTAAGACAATAAGTCCAGGGGACACAAAATTGTTAAAATAGCTTTGGGCTTAAAGGGTTAAAAAAAGTTACCTTATGAAGGGTTCTGTTGGGCAGCTATTGGCTATGTAAGACAAAAACTAAACAATGAAATAATCAGAGGATTTATGGAGAATGATCATTACTCATAGTTGAGTAAAAGCAACAGCTTAGTAGATGATGTGGAGAAGAAGGGGCAAAGTAGAATGGAAAAGTGCCAAAAATGTAAGAAATCACACAAGTAAAAGCACAGAACCTGAGTAAATATATTCAGCCTTTTTCCACCACAGTACCACCTGAGTTATTAGAGCAGCAGAATCATATGAAAACTGCTTTGGTGTCAGTAAACACTGATGTAAGGCCAGGAAAAGAAGAACCCATCTGGTCCTGTGACTTCAACCATGCCACACCTGCTGCACATCCGTATCTCTTCTACAAATGGTGGTCAGATGGTCTTGTATGCCATGTGCTGTCCTGTGCAAGTTTATGGAGCACATTACCGGGCACAGGCTACAGATTAAAAGCTCTTAAGGAGTAATTGTGTGCGACGTCTGCCAGTTTTTTGATGCAAGGTGATGTGACTGCTATGCAAATAGTTTCCAAATTAGACTCATAAATGAGATGTAGATAACCCTGAGTATTCAGGCTGTCTTACATCACATGTAGGCAGCCCCTGTTAGCAAGTGCTGATGGAACAATTTGTCCGTGACCTTGACTTAATCCTAGGAAAAAAATCCACTCAGAAGGCAATTTAAAACAATTTCTTCAATTATTTTTCCTTTTGTTCTTAGAGCAAATTTTCCAATTTGTGCTGAAACTTCATGTTACATAAAGTAGGCAGACTGGGGCATCATAAAATAAATGGGATAAGTCGTGACAGCCATTAAAACTGCATCATTACTTTGTCTCCCTGTAGAAAGGGTTAAAATAGAAGTTGTGTGATTAAGTTCAGATACTTAAATGAAAACCCTCACAGTGAATCAACCAGTAACCTCAGAAGTGAAATCTTTTCAGTGCAGGCAGTAATGTTTTTATTGTGCTATCAAAGCCTTTCAGCGGCTCTCGGTAATAAATATGCAGGTTCTCCTTACAAGCCTGCAAAATAGAAAGCTAATATTCCGTTCAATCATGTGGCTCTCTGATATCACAGATTACACTTCAATAGGATATGAGCAGAGCAGAGCTGTACTGTAGATGCAAATGCTGGGAGAATTTGCAATATTGCATTTAACACTTTGCCTGTGTTTTGTCAATAGAGCTGGGAAGGTCATTTGCTCAAAGCATCCTGCAGTGATTTCCATTTGATTATATTTTGTTTTGCAGTGGCGCTCCATGCTATTTGTTCACTATTGAGAATCTTTTGCCATTTGTTAGAGGAGTATTCTCTGCAGACTCATTTAGCCACAGTCTATCTGCAGATTCCCCCTCTATCCTGTGCTCCCAGCATCATTGTGCCTGTCACTGATGCATCAGTCTCCACTGGTATCTATAAATACCCCCCTCTCTACCCTTCAAAAACCTGATTCCCATTGATTTAGTGACCTATATACGCATCAACACCATCCCCTTCTTCCTCTGGCTCTGTGCTTTCTTCTATCAATGGCCCTTTACTGTCTCCACCTCTTCATTGCCCCCTTCTTTCCCCTCCATCATTCTCTGTCTTCAAGCTCATCCCAGACCACCTTCCCCTGCACCTTCTCCACCTCCTCCTCTGGCTGTAAAGCATGAGAGACTAATAATAGTTCACGGTGGCAGCTTAAGTCATGACACATGAAAGGGATTTGAATGAGCAGAAGAACAGTGGCTGCTGCTCATTTCTGTATTTCAAAGTCTTGTCATTGTGGAAAACTGAGCCTTTGGCTAATCTCCTGTGTGTGTAAACACTGGAGTAGATTCTGATGAAAGGAGTCTCTCAAAGAGGGTGCAAAAATTCAATAAGAAATCTGACTCTGGCTGAAAGAAGACCTGCATACAAACACACAAACATACAGGACAGCAGCAGTGCGTGATACTGAGTGTGCGCAGGTTTACAGGAAGGTGATAAGATGAAATTATGCTGCAGAAAAAGCATCCTGCAAACTAATGCTATAATGTTGAATACATGGCAAACAGCAGGGGATTAATAATGAATAAAGCACTGCCATAACATCAGTTCGGCTGCAGAAATCATAAAGGGATTTATAAACCTACAATGCTCAGTGAAATCCAACAAGGAAGCACATTTCCATATTGCTATCGTGCAACTTCTAAACACCTTGTTTATTGAGTGAAGCCACACAGATCTCAGAGGAGACAGGGACATGCGTGCACAAGCCGCAAGAGATACAAAGTAGCATTACTGATGATGAGATAGCAAGATGGAGTGAGAGCAGGGGTGCATGATTTACTGTTACACCGCCCAGGCTTTGCATACACCTGTAGTGTGTAGCAGCACATTGTTCCCACTCATGCAGCAGGCAGGACTGCAGCTCTGCTACAACCTCACACTGACATCTGGTGGCTCCACAAGGCAGCAAACCCAAAAAAGTCTCAGCTGCTCTCCATCTAAGCCCTGAGGAGCCACAATGTCATCCTCACACTCCTCAAAGAATCATCCTGCTGTTTACTTTGTAAAAAACAGCTGGATTGTTGAAGCTTGAAAGCGGTTGATGTGTGTTGCCCTGCTGAACAGACTACAACAGGAGAATTGAGGACAGTCAGTTTATTGAACAGCAAAATTGTGACAGGGTACACAATATTTCATTTTTTTTAACCATTGCATTGTAAATAACGTCTAGGACAACTGTGTCATTTATCACATATATTCATAAACACCCTCTTTGTTGCAGAGAGAGACATCGTAGATGGACAGTGGGGGTGGTTGTTTTTAAAGTACGATAATGCACAGTTCCTCTTGGAGGAAGACAACAGAGGCCTTGAGGAGAGCTCAGGCCTCGAGGGTCCCTGGCTGCATCATACATTGTGTGATTGACAGTTTGTGACGTCATTCGTTTTTCTTCTTTGTCTACCATGTGAGTGTGTCTGTGTGTATGTGTGACTTCTACTTATTGCATATCAGTGAGCTGGTTTGTGTGTTTTTCTATGAATGTGTAAAGCACAAATCTTTAGATTAAAATGTAATAAACTCTTCACTATAATTATAATACATCTCTTAATATCTAAGTTACATTCTTATATCTGATTTAGTTAGATTATGTAGGCGATATACATTTTGTGGATAACATAACGGACACCCTTATCTTGTCGTCTCAGCCCTGTGAGTCAAGTTTTACAGACAGATGAACTTAAAAAGTTAATCTCAATCTCCACTGAAATAAATCAGATCCAAATCCACATCTTGCATAAGCAACACATTGTCTTTCCAGTACTCTTAAGTATATTCAAAGTGTGTCTCTTGTGCCTAGAATCTTTTGTGCTTTCTTTGATTGTTTACAGGGATGGACAACTTTGGTAACCAGGAGTTTATTCTCAATGCAAAAAGGCCAAATTGTCACAGATTCATTCTCAATTTATCCATTATGATTACTAATCACTTCAATGAAGAAAGCTTGTAAGTATTTAATAATAATTGTTATAGTAACATCCATATTTTTAAAGTCAAGTGAAAATTTGGATGGTTAACTCAACTTTTTACAAGACAATTTGGCTACAGCCCGTTCATTTCTGAAGCCCACTCTCACAGAGCGTTCGTCTAAGACACCGTGTATCTCAGAATGGAAATACGAGCTTGAACTCTGGAAATAAAATCAGATTAAACTTTAGTTTAGGATTATGATACCAAACCTTAAAAGTCAAAATCCTGACCAGCATATCCTAACTGAAAAACAATAACGTTTCATAAAGCTGAGCAAACAGTTTGCTTACAGGGAAAAACCTCATCCTCCATAAAAACATTCTAAAGCAGCTTACGTAGCTCTGTTAGCTGCATAATGCTATATCGATATCGGGGCTAAGGAGCTAAGCTCAGTTAGCTCATAAAGCAGCTTCCTTAGCTACGAATCTACGTTATCTGTGTAGCTAAGTTAGCTTTAGCTACGATTGCTAAAGTTCAAATTTCTAAATCTAGCTCAGATATAGATAATGCAGCTACATAGCTAATGTGGCTAAAGCTAAGCTCACAAGCTCACAATGTTTGCTGAAGTTCATGTTAAAGCTAACTTAGCTACAGTGGCTTATGTAGTGATGTGGATTACGCAGCTAACATAGCTATATTAGCTTTTGCTTAACCTAGCTAAAGGGAGCCACCATTCGTGTATTTCTTCTAAAACAGATCTAAACATAATTTAATCATAATTTAAATGCTAAAACTTTCCAAATAAAATCAGATTAAAGTTCCCTTTAGGGTTAAGGCAACAGGTAGGATACCAAAAGTTCAAAACCTGACCTGCAAAACCTGATTACAAGATGTTTAATAAAGCTGAGTAAACAGTCTGCTTACAGGAAAAAAACTTCTATCCCAAGCACAGCTTATGGAGCTCTGTTAGCCTAGTTAGCTACATAGATAATGGAGCAACCTAGCTAATGTAGCTATGTAGGTACATTATCTACATAGCTGAACTTGCTTGAGCTATGCCTGCTAAAGTCCACGTTGCTAAAGCTAACTTATCTACATTGGCTTATATTGAGGCATTACTTAAATAGCTAGCATAGCTATGTTAGCTCTATGAAGCTAAAGCAAACCACCATTCATATAACTACTTCTAAAATGGGTCTATACATAATTCAGTCAGGGGTTATACCTCTGACCTTTCTCTTGATTTTATTAATCAAATGTCTCTTAGTCTTAAATGTTTGCAGTGTGGTCATGTAACTGCCAGACTTTCTTTGGGAATAAAGTTGAATTAAAAATAAAAACTGGAAATACGTTGCACTGGCAAATTACGACATTTCCTTTCTGATATTTATGGTGTCTCAGATGAACTGTCTGTGAGAGTGGCCATCAGAAATATACAGGCTATTTTAACATATTTGGTTTGCATCTATTTTTTTGAACGATGTTTTTAGTTATGCACACAAAAAGTTTTTCAGCCAATTACATCTACTAATTTCTTGCAATAAACTGAATACATTTTTCATGTTTTCATGGCTGATTATGTTGTGTTTTCTTCAGGTTTCCAATTCATTGGTATTTGAAATTGACTTGGGGCCGCTTTGAATGAAGAGGACCACATGTAGCCCCCAAGCTGCCAGTTGCCCACCCCTGGTTTACACTCTAAGTTATACATTTGGTGTTTCAGAGCTCCTCTGCATTCACCTGTACTCCTCCAGCTGTGAGAAGAGAGAAGAGGTGGCAGATAGGAGCAGAGAGGGGAGAAAGCATTGGTCTGACAATCAAAGAGAAAAAATACTGCAGTGTCACACTAACAACTACACACCAACTACAGCACTACACAGTCAGACACACACGCACACACACATACGAAACCAAATGCACAAGGTCAATGAAAATTCACAGCTTCAAGAGAAAAACAAAACGACTTCCACAACATTTTCAAGATTCAACAGAAAAAAAAACAGACGATAAAATCTGAAAACAATGAGGGAGAGGTGGGGGTGGGGCTGGTTCAAATATCAGATCAATAATCTCAACAACACAAAAATAGGCATTATGATCACAATAACATTGGATATGAGATGAACTGGCGATCGGAATGTTGAAAAACAACAGTGATTTATCAAGACGAGCTCACAGGAGCAGGCAGCGTTTTTTTTTTTGTTTGTTTTTTGTCAATTTCCTGTGGCTCAGCTGTCATCTGCCAACATGGCTGGAGGTGCCAGTCGATGTCTGGCAGCTCTGATGTCCCTCCCTGACCTATGGCTTTCAGTTAAGACTTTGATAATGCTGAGAGATTTCACTAGCAGGTGATTTAGTCGGCGCAGCCTCGGTCTTTAGTGCCGGAGCCTTCGTATTGCAGCTACCTCACAAAAGAAGCACCATTCAAAGTGAGTTACAGGCGGATGTTCGCAGGTCCCTATCGGCCTTTTCCATTTCTAGAGGTGTTCATGCAGAGCCACGAGTCATTCCTTTAAAACCAGCTACATTTCTAGTATCATTACATGACACCTTGTATGGTTCTGGTTCATAAAAGTGTAGCAAACAGGCTGAAACTTTACCCATAGCTCAAGGGGGATTCTTCTGTCCCCCTGTGCATACAGTAAAACACCCTCATCGATATGCTGCATTTAGTTCAAATGATGCTTGTTGCATTGAAACATGTTCCTTCATTTGATATGTCTACATCATCATAACATAAAATCACTACAATATGGATCGAAGGGGGAGCTGGAGAGGTAGGTGTGCAAATAAGCCATCATGTACAAAACAAACAATAAATCCTACAACATAAAAGTTCATATCATCTGCATATGTACAATATAGATAAGGTGGACACTTTGACACAGAGAAAAAAACACATACAAATATATAGTGCTATACTGCCTATAGAAAGGAATATTGGTAAATAGACCTCACTCCCACAAATGTTAACACATTGAAAAGTTGCATCGCATATCTACAGTGCAACAGTACAAGTGACAAGCTGCTTGAACAGTGGGAGAGAGGAAGGAATGTGATTGGATAACACACGTCAAAGTCACTTTGATCTCTGGCGAGATAAACCAATGGCAGGGCTTCAGTGTCGTGATGCACAAACAAGATACGGCGGGGCTGCTCTCAGCGGCAGCTTAAAGCAAACAAAACCTTCTAAAGCAAACAAGCAGAGATGTTTGGTAAAACTCATAACCACTCAGACATGTTGGTTTAATTTTCTGATAAAGAAATGTTTGTCATTAGCTCTTTGGGGTCCTGCCACTGATTTCAAGTCACAAAAAGAAGTTAAAAGTGAGCTGTAAACAATATTATTTGCAGTATGTCTCAATCTAAGTGGTGGAATCTACTCCAGTTAAGCTCTAATGCCTCCATAATGGTTAGCTGTACTCATGAGGTGACTCAGCAAAAACAGAATTGCTCAATATCTTCCAATAGACTGGTATCAGATTGAAATAATTGTCATTGCTTTTAGTGTTGATAGAGCTAATGCTTTCACATAAACAAGGCAGAAAACTGGCTGCACTGCTCTCTGTGCTTGCACTGAAATGCCTCATTTTTGCTCACAATCCAATCAGTGATGTCCCAGCGGGAGTTCTCCATCATCTTTTGACAGCAAACGTGAGCTGGAAACCTCCCTGCTGTGACATCACTGATTGGGATGTGGCCAAAGCACAACATCTGTGACAGTTTAGTGTAGAAACGGTGCATTTTCTATGATTCTGTGCCAAAACAAATAATGCATATTTGCAGTTTTTCTATGAACAAGTATGGTAAACTGTCTCCTCAATGTAGTGTGTAAATTTAGAAACAAGAGATGTCTTTTACAGAGGCAGAACAGTCGAACCACTGCGGTAGCATCACATATCAGATGGAACTTGATCTACTTTAAAAGCCAAGGCAATCAAAGTTCATTACAACCACTTACAGGAGAGGATGTGGTTTTTAAGGAAGGATCATAGGAGAAGTGCTGGTAGCAAAACAACACATTTCCAGGGTCTCAGTCTGAAAGAGACGTACATATTTTACTCCAATTCTACGTTCACTCTGTTTTAAGACATAGGATGTGGGAGAAATTCTTTAAAAAGTAAATTTGACCCTATCTAATGTTCTGAATTATCTTTCTAAGTAGAGTATGTGGATGTTATCTAGCCAGTCAACTAACGTCTTCTAGATGCTAATGTTGTAAAACTGGGTACTGTAGGGCTTGCAGAACTGCAGCAAAAAAGGGCAGTACATCTACTTCATAGATTCCACAATCATATTCAAAAATTGCAAACAAAATGTTGAAATCATAAAGCAATATTCCTTTAAAACTTCATCTGATATTTGTGGCTTCATTTCCAGAGCGTGCCTACTGGATTTGATGTGCCACCACTACAGGCAGCTTGGCAAAAACAAAGGCTCCGTCCTAGTAGCTATTTTAACATTCAACACAACAAATTTGAAAAAAACAAAATGTATGGATTGAGTCGTGCTTTGACCCATCCACTTTTCAAAATGAGATGAATCCTAACACAGTTGTTTGTGATGCATTATGGGAGGGAAAAGGCAGAGAGAGGAGGTGCTTCTTAGTTGTCCTTTTTAGGCAAGAAGCTGAGGATAAATTCACCCACACCCAGGAAGTAGACCACCTGGGCGATGCCAAACAGAGGTGCGATGACCAAGGCTCGACAGTAGGCTCCCTTCAGGAAGGCTGATGGACCCTCATTACGCAAGATTTTCCTGGAGAACAAAAATATACTTGTTTAAAAAAAAAATTACAAAATAACTCAAGATATGAATGTAAGATACTACATGATACATTGATACAAAATAGTATGATAAAATATGATGTGATATAAGATATGGTTAAACACATTATGATACGATGTGATATTATTGATTTGGGATGCATGATATCATCGACATGATGTCAGATATTGGCAGATATTACCATAAAAAGTTCATTATCCATTTTGCCAGATATGAACATTTCTGCTGATACTAAAAATCAAGACATTGGTAGTAACTATCAGCCTGTATCAGCTGGATACATCCGCTGTATATTCATATCAGTTTGTGGAGTTTTAGTCAGAACCAACGGACCTTCATCAGCTAGTCTTTTTCTTTGTTCATCCTCATTTATGTGGGATTAATTTGGGGCCTTTATTTGGAGAGAAGAGAACAGTGGATAGCATCAGAAACTAGAAAAGCTCTTGGAGAGCGCAGACCTCCACCATTAGCCCTATCTCCCAGTAGTAAAGAATCCTTTAAAAAATTCCTGGATCCAGACGGTGATCCGGATTACTCCCAAAATCTAATCAGTTCTTCCTTATGCCATTTCTGACATTTCCTGAAAATTTCATCAAAATCTGTCCATAACTTTTAGAGTTATGTTGCTAACAAACTAACTAACAAACTAACAAACCCTGCCGATTACATAACCTCCTTGGCGGAGGTAATAAGGGACAGAGAGTGGGGAATGACATGCAGGTGTAAAAGGGCCACAGCTTGTACTTGACCTCAGACTGCCAATTTGGAAGACTAGCTTTGGTATCGGCGATCCGTGCCCCTTTCCTTACATTTTAAGGCGTGTTCTGGAGTAAAATTGTGTCTTTGGTTATCTTTGCATTTTAAAGAGTTTTTAAGGACTATGGTTTTAGGTCTACACTACATTTATATATCTGTACTGATATTGGTTGGTTTAAATCTGTAATTATCAGCATATGGAACCTTCGTTGGGTGACCTCAGAATTTTAGCTTTGCTCTCACAGATGATGTGGTTATATTTGCATATGCTGGGGGCGGTTTGTAGCTGGAGTGTGAAGCAGTCAGGACAGAGGTCAGCACCTCCATGTCCGAGGTCAGGGTAGAATGTTGTGAGAGTTACAGGCAGATTGGTGAAGCATCGGTGGATTACAAACCATTGTGGTGAAGAGGGAGCTGAGCCAGAAGGCAAAGCCCACGATTTAATGGTAGCCTTCATTACAACACTCATTTAAGGTCATGAACTTTGGGTAATGACTGAAAGAATGAGATCGCGGCTTCAAGTGGTGGAAATGACATTCCAGGAGGGGGTCTGGGCTCAGCCAGAGAAAGCTTCCAGAGGGAGCTCAAATTAGAGCTCAAATTAGAGAGGAGCCAGCTGAGGTGGTTCAGGCATCTGATTAGGATGCCTCCTGGTTGCCTCCTAGTGGAGGTCTTCCAGGTGAGCCCAACTGGGAGGAGATCCTGGGGTAGACCCAGGACTCGCTCGAGGGATTATAGATATCTCATCTGGCCTGGGAACGCCTTGGAATCCACCAGGAAGAGCTGGAAAGTGTCACTGGGGAGCAGTGTTAATTTTGTCGACAAAAACTATGACCAAAAATGTTCATTAACTGCCATTTTTCCATGACAAAAACTAGACTAAGACTATCCAAAGATAGATCTGTGATGACTAAAACCGACAAAAAGTAAGTTTAGTTTTTGTCAAGACAACTAAAACTAGACTAAAATGTAATATAGTTTTTCTTCGGACATCCAAAATCCATGATATTTCTCTACTGTGGATAAAGCTGTCAAAAAAACAATGCATCTGTAGCTATTCTGCCTCTTATCAGTAGAAAGCAGGGACCCCAGGTTTGGCAGAGTGCATACAACACACACTACCATCACTTGGTACCAGATTAAGGCAAGAGAATAAATGCTTGGACTAAAAGTAAAGACTAAAATGTGAGGAATTTTTATGGACTAAAACTAGACTAAAATGATTTTGAGCTTTTCGTTGACTGAACCTAGACTAAAACTACAAAGGGTAGAAATGACTAAAATGTGACTAAAACAAAAAGACTAAGACTGAGACTAAAATTAAAAATAGCGGTCAAAATTAACACTGCTGGGGAGAGAGATGTCTGGGCTGGCTTGTGTATCCTGCTGCTACTGCAGCCCAGCCCCAGATAAATGGAAGAAGATGGATGGATGGATGGATGGATGGATGGGATATCTGCAAAATCAACTTATCATACATCCCTATGAATTATCAAATGTGACACGGCTACAATATAACACCTTATGATATGAAAAAAACATGATACAATATTTCATAACCAAATACAATACAATACTATTGACAGATCTTCAGCCTGGCCAAATATCTGGGCAGATGGTCTGCATTTTGCCAAGTATGTGTATCAGTGTTTCCCTTTACTGATTGCCGATCAGCAGATTCAAAAGTGTTCAACTATGGCTACACAGCAATGTGTTTCTTCCCCTCTAGCTCTATTTAACTTCCTCAGTCTCACCTTATGAATGGAAATGGATGAATGGACAATACGATAGGAAATGACATGGCCCATGATACAGAAAAGATCAAATACAGCCATTCATGTTAGCATGAATTGAGTAGCAAAATTGGCAGGGGAATCTTCACAGTGCCATATCTTCTTGGGTAATGAAATAATGATATTTGTCACCAGAAATCTTCCTCTATAAAAGAACAAGACCCATCAACTTCCTGATACGTCATCAGTAGTCATAAACAGCGTGTACGTAACCAGTCGTACATAATACTGAACACTTCTACTATGAGTGATTTCTTTAAATGCTTGTTTGAAATCAAAGGACCATAATGTATTAAAGAAATATAAAATCATATTACACTGTTACTGAAGTTTACAAATCTTGGGGGTACAGATGGCCTAGTGGTTTAAGGCACACCCCACACACCTTACCCCTAAACAACCAGCATACTATAGCAGGAAAGAAATAATGAATTCACCTGATACAGTCAGTCACTCCACTATACGTGTCTTCTGTGCTCCCTCGGGTCAGAGACTGCAGTCTGGTCTTTATCACTGAAACACACAGAGCTCAGGTGATTAAACATCGACTTATGCTGCTCACACGGCTATGTAGCAATGTTCAAAGTCCCACTGCTCACCATCAACAGGATTGACAGCAACAGCTGCTGTGCTGCCTGCAACGCAGCCAGATACAAATGACACGTAGAAAGGGGCGGGGCCTTCCACACCTCTTTTACCCAGGTTATTCAGGTTGGCGAAGAGGGGGAAATAGATGATGGAAAAAGGAACATCCCTACAAGAAAAAACGAGAGTTATATGTGGTTCTTACAGCTGGCTGGGAAAACAAAAGCACTATTCACAAGGGATTAGTATTACCTGTGGATCCCTGATGATTTGTTAATCATCAATCATAAATCAAATGTAAACGTGTAATGTATGAAATTTATGGCCAAATACTACTAACATCAGACTAGGAAATTGTTAAGAAATACAGTACCAGGCAGAGTAGAAGTGCTATACATATTAAGAGAGCAGCGCAGGGCACACATAGATTGGGACGCTGGAGTTTAAATTTCTAAGTAAAATAAAGTCAAAACCTAAAGAAAAGCACTATTAATAACCTGTATGTGTTCAAATCAGCCTTGTTTCCTACACAGCATCTTTCAGCCTCTATTATTGTTTTGATTAGGAGCATAAAAAGCCAAACAAAGTGGAAAAAAAACACAATTACTAAATCCCAGAGATGCTGGTTTATGGGATAAGTATTACCTGTGGATACATGTATGATGAAATATTGTAGGTAATTTGCCGTGGAATGTTGACGCCACAAATAGCAGATATGGAGGATTTGCATAGGATTAAAAACACCAATGTCCTGCAGGGTTATTACAAATTTCCAAAAATCCCTTGGTAATACTAACCCTGTGCAAATAGGGCTTTTGTCTATTTTACCTGAGCAATGTAGCTCCAAGGCCTTTATACAGCCCAGCAATACCCTTCTCCCTCAGTAACTGTCGTGTCAGCTGCATGGCTGTTGGGGACTTGGCCTCCACGGTTCCAGCTGCCACCGTCTCTGGCATCAGCTTCCTCTGAGCAGCTTTTAAACACAATCATAAATGTCAGAAATGTTAATATTTTGTTACATTTTGATACCACATGCTTTAAAACTATACAATCTTGGCTATTTGTATGATGGATCGTATCTTGAAGCATTGAAGTTTTGAAAAGCGATAGATCTTGTGTCTTTTTGAGATAGAGAAAGTCTGGATAAACTCAACAAATACATATTTGTGCAGTTCAGACAGTGTGCAGGAGTTTGCTTTCAGTTTTTGCTTCTTAAAAACAAAAAATTAACCCCAGCACTGGGGGCCTGAAAGTTCCCTTAAAAAAGTTGCTGTGACAGCAAAACATGTAAGGATACTCTTTATTTTTTAGTATCATATAAATGTTTTAAAATCTAAAAACTTAAACTAGAATAACACACAGCTTGGAGCCGGTATGTAAACTGGCATTTTTAATCCTTGCTGTAAAAAGATGCCAAAATAAATGTAATGTAATCTCTTGCATGACCACATGAGGCCACTCTAACTCCAGTTTATCTCTTACATTCCACTGTTATCCTTCATTCTTTGCCAAAACACCATCTGGATTTCATTTTCTCTTACCAATGCGTCCAGCATCTTGGAGCTGGATTTTCAACATCTCCATAGGAGTTGTGACAATAACCTGCCACAAAAGACAACAAAACAGAAGCATCAGATACAGGATGACAAAAACAGCTGCATTTCCTTCCATATAAATGGAATTTAAAGGTGAAGCATTTATGATTGATAAGAGCTGAGCATGTCAGGTAATACCTGTGTCCAGTATAAGTCTACTGGCATCCATTAGCTATGTGTCACCTCTTGTTTGCCCCTGTGATCCACACAGTAGTAACTAGTTAACAGGATTAAGGGTGAGATGGCCATGTTCTCAGCCACAATCTTAATCCAAGGTCTGCTACTCTTAATCTAATCACGTTCCTTAGGCTTGAAGCCTTTGCCCCCATTGACAAGAAGCATTTTCCTCTGACTCACTCGCTCAGTGCACAGGCCTCTGCACTCTCACAGCTTCTTATTTTATTAATCAAATCAAGCTGTGCGTGTATCTTTTGGCTGCTAACAGAACAATATTTCACTGATTAAAAATCATTCATGATATGGAGCGCATATATATCTCAGTTAAATAGGACAATCTGCAGATACAAGATGGAAGTATGTTTCTCTGACTACAGCCTCTCATACCAACCTGCTTGTGGCCAATTCTGGCTGCAGGCAGTGACAAATGAGGCAAAGTCCGAGGTCTCGTGGTTTGTGCATGATTTGACACAGGCAGCGCTAATGGCAGCAGCTCCAGATGGAGAACAAGAGGATGCAATTAAAGCAGCATCTCACTCACTCACCTGGCACGTTCCTGCCCCGCATCCAGCCAGCATCTCTTTGACCAAAGTGAGTTTTCTGAAACAACAAAGATTAAAAAAAAAAAAAAAAAAAAAAAAGATCAGATGAATTATGGAGTAGACTGGCCGTGTGAGAGACAGATTACTTTATTTCTGCAGTCAAAAAGAGTTGTCACCACCTGGGCTGCTGATGCTAATCTGTCTTCTGCATCAACATGTCAGGCACAAGGGCAGATTAATAATTCACAAGGTGAGCGGCTGGGCAAGACAAGTCAATCATTCATCAGCCTGCATGTTTGTCTCCACAGAGATGGGGATAGATGCCCTAGAAACTTTCAATTTTATCTGTGCAAGCAGCGCTCATGGAGAGCGAGAGTTGGTTTTAACAGCTACTAACATGATTTCAGGCACGAGTTCTGCTGGCACACAAACAAGAGGTCCTGTATTTTTAAAACCAGACATTTAACTAACGCCCGGTGATAGAAGTGACACAGCGGTGGAGGATTAACAAGAGGCTAAGTGAGAACACAGACAGCTGATGTGTCAGGTTACATGTTAGTAAACATGCCAATTAATCACGGTGTGAATGAGGGGAAGGTGTGTGTGTGGGGGGTGGGGGGTGTGTAACAGGCAGCTCTTCAGCAATTTTCATGCCTCACCCATCCTTGGAGAGGTGATGCCTGAAGAAGTCATTGGCGGCCAACTTGATGGCTTTCTCAGGGGTGACTAGTGTTAAGTTCACTGCCGCTCCTGAATGGACAAACGGATTGAGAGAAAGAGAGAGACAGAGGCACAAAGAAGAGAAAGGAAAGACGAAACAGAGAAGGCAGAGAGACAATGAGCATGTGGAATCTAGGTATTTGGTGTCGGATACATATTAGAAAAAAATGGTCAATTTGATATGTATAATGATATTGGTGTTGGGATTTAATATCTGTATTGTTAGATTTTGTATTTTTTTAAATCAATACAGAATATAAGACATGCAACGCAAGTCTTTTGTACACCAACATTTTCTACTTTAATTTTGTTATTGTTGCATATGCTTGAGTATTCCTAATCATCAGATTAACACCATCATAGATTGACTAGTAAGTCGAAAATCCCTCCTTAGTGCAAAATTCACCTCTTTAGAGAGCAGTAAAAAGTTTTGATCAAGTTCAGAAGCATGTCTTTTCTGATTTTTTTTTGTTACTATTATCTTTAAATCTATCAGTAATGGAATCTTTCTCAAATTATCAAAGTATGCGATTAATTGCAATTAATTAATTGCAAAGCCTATAATTAATTAGAAACATTTTAACTGACTGACAGTACTAGTAATATTATTATATGCATACCAGTTATGTGTTTGAATGTGTCTGAATGTTCTCTGTATATCAAGCCATAGCTTCAGCCAATAATTTATGCAATCACTAAATAGTTCATTAGTTTATGTTTTGTTTATATATTCTCTCTTTGCACTTAAATGCATTATGACTTTAATATTTATGGATTTCAATTGCAGTGTCATGCATGATAACTTCCTTAAACCCTGTGTGTACATATGAGAGACTCTTAAAAAAGCCCAGTCTATCCTTGATGAACCAGACCATCAGCTCTTTGAGGAGTTCATGCTGCTCCCTTCTGGATGCAGATATGTTCTTCCATCATGTCAGATGAACAGACTGAAAAATTCTTTAATCCTGACTGCCATTAGCGTTTTGAATAGTTCAAGGTAACATTTGTCTACGACTTATATAATCTGATGCCATTGCCATTGTTTGCTATGTGTCTGAATGTTTTCTATGTGTCTAAACTTTTATTTTATTCCTATGGTTAGAGAAGATTTTTGTATGTATTGCTGGCTGTGAAGCAATTTGCCCCTCGGGGATAATAAAGATATCCTTGATCCTTGATGACTTTACATTTTTGTATATTTTGGAGAATTTCATTTAAAGTTTTGGGAGAAATTTTCTTGATTTTTTTTGTTTTGGGGGGGGGATTTGTCTGGAAATTTTCAGGCATTTTTTGTTGAAATTTAGGACATGTTTTTGTAATTTAGAAGAATTTTAACTAAATTGGGGGTTGGAGCTTTGAAATTTACAGGTATTTACATAGAAATATAGGAAATGTAGTTGTCAATTTTGTTAGTTTGATTGGAAATCTAAGGCGGGGGTTCCTTTGAAATTTTCAAGAATTCCAATGGAAGTTTTGGGGAATTTATTTGGATGTTTGTGGGAATCTTTGTTTATATTCATGGAATTTTGGGGAATGTGTTTGTAAATTTGATAAGAAATTTTAGGGGGCTTTTCCCTGACAATTTTTTTGAATTTTCATGATTTTTTTTTGAGAATCTTTTTTATTCTAATATTTAGGCTTTATGATAGTTTCACTAAAACATTTAGGGAATAGTTGAACACCTTTTGAGGTACATTTTATAGGATGTTAAAAAAAACATCATATTTATCATTTTTTTGTCAAAACTAATTTCCATTCCCATTTGAAGCTTGTGAGGTCTCACTTATCCCAAATAAGTGGAAGAAACTAAAAATGCATTACAGAAGCTCAAGTCTGAGGAGGTTAAACTTCAATTTTTTTTTCCAAGCAAACCATAAAACGGGACTAAAGCCGTAAGAGTCCAAAGAAGTACATACATTTTTTAATTGTGTCATAAACTATTTCTTTATTTACTATTCAAAAGTTTATTTCAGTCTGAGATAATGGGTCATTTTATTATCATATAAATCTCTCTTATCATTTCTGATCATTGTTAAACAGTAGGTTTAAGTAAACAGAAACACATTTCTACAACCTTCAGACCTTCAGTCTTTAATGTTGCTAGTTTGAATTGCTGTATATTGTCTTTTTTTTTAATTTGTGTATTTATAAGCCTGTGTGAATATAGAACACTTATCCTCTGTCAAAGTTCAGAGCTTACCTCGGTACATCCCAAAGTACCCCTCTGACCGGATGGTCTTGATAAGGCAATCTGACCTGAAACACAAAGACAGCAAAACAAATGATGTCAAACAATCTGATAACAAGATAGGTTGTCTAATTGGTTGTTTCTGATGGCAACAGGGCAACAATGACATAGAGACTTTAAAAAAGTGGGAAAATAAAACAAAACTTTCATACATGCTGGTGTAAAGGCGAGATCCATTTTGCTGGTTTTGCAGGCGAGTCTTGGCCAGGTCAATGGGAAACACACATGTCACTCCAATCAGGCCAGCGATCCCCCCATTGATCAATTTGGCAGGCAAACTGTAGGAAAAGAGGACAGCGAGACTAAAATATGACATGAAAAAGAACAACAGATGTAGAAAAGCTGCTTTATTAAACCTTACCTGATCTGCTTGTCAGCCATTTATGTTAAGCCCTGGCTGGTCAAAGAGTCAATATGTTGATAAGCTAGTCACTCGATGGTCGTCCTTGGTTTCCGTTGTATATAACAATAGTGTGTTGCTCTCACAATGGGATTACTGCAGCCTAATTGTGCTCTGTCTGTTCTCTTCTCTGTTCAGAAGTTCTTAATTCCAGTTACAAGATACCTGGAAAGAAACACAGAAGTATCTGTTCAGATTAAACAGGTTCTACAAGAAGTAGAGCATTGTAATAATGTTAAAATGCTTAATTTTTAAGTCTGCATGTTTCTATTACAATGTACTAAATCCAAAGGCAGAGGTAAATAATTGTCTTGTTTTTTAGATTTGTTTGACAGACTTCTGTCCATAAAATTAGATTAATTAGAAATTCTCCTAAATAAAGAGATTTTACAAAAGATTTTAGAGAGAATCAGTCTCAGTTTCCTGTACAAACTAAACCTGGGTCACTTTATCACTCTGAGCATGTGGAGCTTTATTTTGAAAAGGTCCACTGTCCTTCGGCACAGTTTTAGACTCAAATTTGAGCAAACAGAGGATAGATTCTATAGAACTTGTGTGGTATTTTACTCCGGGAGGTTAATAGTTGTTAATATTTACAGTAGGTTTTGCAGGATGATTATGTAAGCCCCTTCACTGAGGATGAGCATCTGTAGGGCTGAAAGAAGAACTGTCTGACTCTTCTCACAGGTGGGCTGTGGCTCATATCAAACACAACCCTCAGACACAAGTGGGGTGGCGAGTCAACAGTAGCCTGGCATGACTGACTAGCAGCACAATGACAAAATGGACACAGTTCAGCCTGTGGGAAACTGAACTGAGGTCGCGGAGTAATGTATGAGCAGCTTCAATACAGTGAAAAAAGAAACAAGTTTAAGTGAGAACATTTCGCATCAAAATTCTCATCCCTATTCACCTTATGTAGCTCCTGCTACTTAATACGTAGCTTGTGGATTTTGTGTTACCGTCTTTCCCTACAGTTTTTGTGACATCCTCTCACAGACAAAACTAGAAAAGCACTCGGAGAGCACAGACCTCCGCCAAATGTCAGGTGGTGTAACCAGTGATTCAGTTGGTGAAATTACAGAATTGTCAACATACGAAATAAATAATATTATTTAAAGCTGTAAAAATATCTACTTCACTTCTAACTAGGTAAATGATGTAACCCATATAATTTTCTTTTTTTTTTAATTACAGTTTTGCTTAGGTGAGCAGGTACACTTTCCATGTCAGGTGGTACAACCAAGGTGAAACAGCAAAATTGTATTTTACCATAAAATTCCAAGAGTACCTGGATGCAGCCGAGGACCTCCACTTCAAACCGGAAGTCAGAAAATTGCTGCCATATCTCGTCTTCTAATACCAGAGGTCAGTGACTTGCGGTATTAGAAGACAAGATATGACTTGCTTGTCTGACTTCCAGTATGAAGTGGAGGCTGCATCCAGGCCCCTCTCAAAAATTCTGCATTTTAATGTAAATATTTACATATTCACTATCTAAGAAGAATAAGAGAAACAATGTGTCCAAGTATTGGCCTGTTTAATTTGAAATTAGTCATTAATGTCAGGTGGTACAACTGCAAATGAATGAAGCTTTATATGTCAGTAACCCATACACTGAACTGATGGAAAATGTACCTGGGTGGCCCACCCAAGCATTGTCCATGAGTAGCAAACACTTCAGTATCTAAAATGTTGACAACTTTACTTCCCAAGTGTACTGCTGCACAAACTACACACAATATCCAGTCTAAATAAAGAGGCAAGCCAAGAGTATTATATACACCAAACACACCAAACACACCAAAACATCAATATTCAGTCTATGAAGACTTAGGCAGTAAATACACAGAGCTAGGAGGCTGAAAGGAAGAAATGTTTGGCATTTTCCCTTGAAAAAAAAAAAAATATCAGAGTGTTTTTAAAACTGACAACCATTATGAGAGAAAGCTGAAGCTGTGTGTAGAGAGACTACTCTTTGTTTTACAGATCCACTATCATTAGCACATCTGTGCGCCATGTGTCCTTGAGCACTCGTGTTTTATGTTGGAGCTCTTCTATAATGTATTTTGGTCATATATTTCAAACACACTGTATAGGTGGAAGATTTCGCCTCTATGGGCCTAACTGTCATTTTTTGTAAACAGATGAAATGTGTCTTGTGAGGCCAAGATGCTTCCTATTTTTGGTCCAGAGTGCCTTCAATGAGAAGAGGACGTTTTCCATTTCCCCTTTTCATTCTCTCCACCCCCTCCATCCACCAATCACAACCTGCCTCTGCATGTGCAACCCGCCTCCTCCTCTCCACTCCACACCCCCCCCCCCACATCATTTCCCTCAGTCACGAGTCACGACTCTCAAAACACAGCTTTTCCGTCTCAGATCTTTGCTGACTTGCGGGTTTTTTGGTCTTTGTGAAGTGCATTTACAGCACTCATTCAGCTAAACTCCAGACTCTTGGGTTCAGAGAGATAGCGCAGTGTGAGTGGGGATGTTTAGGATTTTAATGACTGCAGCTGCGGTCTGGTGTGTTTGGTTTGGATGGGGACTCGAGGCCCCCGCTGGCTGCTCCAGAGGTGAAGGAGGGAGGAGGAGAGGACCTCTCTGGTCTCTGCCGGCTGGTTTGTTCTCCTCTCTCCTCCCTGGAGCTTCACACAGCAGATTTCACAGCCCTCCTCTGCTGCTCATCTCTCTCTATCTGATCCTGAACATTTTCTCACCCAGCACTACCCACCTCCTCACTTTGCTGCACACTTCTTTTGTTCCCTGTTTCCTGTCACTGGCTTCCTCTGAATATATTCACAGTTCACACGATTTCTATTCCATCTGAGGAGGAAAAGCATGGGTTTTTAGCTTTATTCATTCCCCTGTGAGTCCACCTCAAACTGACATTTCCCTCCTTCCTGTCCATAGCTTGCACCAATAGTTCTTCAGTTCATCTTCACCACATTGCATCTGCAGAAGGACATTTACATGACCTACAGTTACTGTCTGCTGTCCTTTCATGACAATTGGAGTCTGTTTGGAAACAAATGCTCCAGTGTCTGAGTGTCTACAGCACAGTGGCATCACTCATTACAAAAAACCTCCAACATACGCCTTTCATTCTCAGTGCAATAGAGGAATAAACTGTTGGAAAAGTGCAAAGATTTCATTCAGACACCAACATATCCATAACTAAACTATTATAAAAGAAAAAAATGCTTCCTACTTTGTCAAAAGGAAGAAATAAATTTGATTTTAAGGGACTAAAAAGATTAAAAATACTTCTCTTGTTCACAGAGGTCATATTTTGAGTTTGTACCTCAGGAAAAGATAAGCTCTGATGAGTAAACAACAGACAAGGTGATTGTGAAACTTAGCTTCCATGCAGAGCCTTTAACTACTTCACCAAACCGCTAACGCAAGCGGCGATTAAAGAGTAGCATAAGCGTCAGTGCACCGACAGATAACAGCTCTGTTTTTGACCCTTGTTCATCATTTAACCTTGAACAGTAAGGCAATAAACGCTGTTTTATTGACAAGGACCCTGAAAGTTAACTTTCTGTGTTGAAGAAATTGTTTTGCATTAAATATGGACATTTACTTCTTTAAAATCCACCTTTAAAAGATTTTAAAACATGTCATTCCACTTGAATGAACCATTTTTATATTTTAATGCTTACATTAAACATCAGGCTACCTCTAACCTCTGTGCTAATCTTGTCCGATGAAGATAGATGACAAATCAAATCTATGTTGATTTTTGGTGGCAGTGTGTCCCTTTTTCTTTTCTCTTGGATCCTGGGGCGACGCCGCTTTTCTTAGGTACATGTAGGGGGGCTCCAAGGAAAAATGCTCAGGAAACACTGCCCATTGGGCCATCTGCGCCCCCTGCTGTTATGTTTAAAGGAAAGGAAATAAGTAACTTCCGGTAAATCAAAGATTATTAAACTAACTCGACTAAGAAAAAGGAGCTTGTTATGGATTGAAATTAAAATAAGAGAACAGTAAAAAGGGAAATGTTTGAAACGAAAGGCTTGACTTTGTGACTTTTCACTTGTTTACTTCACTTTTGTCTTTCTTGTGATGTTTTGCTGTTTGTGTTTGATGCTTTGTCGTAACTGTGGTTCTGCTTTTTGTCAAAGCACTTTGTAAACCTGTTTTTAAAGGTGCTATACGAATAAAGTTTATTTTTATTATTATTATTGTTCACTGAGCTGTCAGTGAGTTTTTTTTATGTAAGAGGAGACTTTAAGGAGCATTAGTGTCCTTATTTTACATCGCTGTGGTTGTAGGGAGACACTGACAGAGTTAAACCAAAGTGTGCTGAAAAGGACAATAATGCATGCGACTAATCATAATCTCAAATATATGACTCATAGCGAAACTTTGCTGTAAATTATGAAAATTAAATCTTTTTTTTTTCCAAACACCTCGTGTGACATCTACCCAGTGTCAGAGGTTATACAAGTATTACAAATTACTCTATAGAAATAATCGTTCTAGTTGCTATTTTGACTTATTTTGATTTTAGAGCCATATAGGGAAATTAGTGAAAATTTAAGAATGTTTCCTGACCAGCTCAAAACTCCACACAGGAGCTTTAATGCACACCCATAGAGGTGGGGCAGAAGGAGTATCAACATAGTCACATCTGTACCATTTATGGATGACATAACTTACTATATTTAGAGGAATTGAGCATTTATGTAAGGTAAGTAAGGTAAATAATAAGAATAATAACTTTAATGGAACATTAGCTGAAAACAAGGGAGTTTGTTAAGCTAGCTTCTTATAGAAAACAAAGATTTTTCAAATATCTTAACCTATTAAAAGCCTTCATAAAAGGCACATAATGTGTTTTTTCTCCAAATAGAACACATAATATATAATGTTAATGCATTTAGGGCTAAAAGTGCTTTAAGGTGGAGGCATAAAATCAAGTACTATGTCTGTACATATCAAACAGTGGTTTCTACTAATCTGCTCCAAGGAATGCCTCATCAGAAAAGACAAGTATAATCCTGCAAATACTGAAAATCTCCACACAGATGCTTTCGAATTTGCAATGCAAAACTCCATGCAAACTATATTCCTTCGTTCAAATCCACCAGAGGATGAAATACCCCATCAATCCCCGCACAGTGACAGTGAGTTTGGAGATTGACAGGAGGAAGTGGGTGGCTATAGAGGTGACAAAGCACCATGGTAGTCAGCACTCAGCTCATGTGACTGTGGCTTGTTGAAGAGACGGAACAGTTAAGAAATGAGAAATCACACGGGGCATTTCTCATTAGCAAGTAGCAGGCTGTTAATACCAGTCCATCTGTCTCACATGAACCGGTCTGATTCACAGTGAGCTCTAAGCCGGCGACCTATGAGAGGACCTATGTGAGGACCTATGTGAGGACTGTATCAGAGGCAGGATCCTATCCACATGCTCTAATGTAGACAGGCTGCATATGAAAGAATGCTCAAGCACTTTGGAGTTCGGTGCCTTGCTAAAGGGGATAAAGGCAGTTGGTACCTCACCAGCAACTAAATCAATTCCATTAAACCATGGACCCTCTGTTTCCAACCAAAATTCTAACAAACTACTTCTGCAGGAGAACTTTGATCGTATCATTATAAAATGTGTTATCGGTGTATTGCTAACTTTGGTAATCTTAGCACAAGAGACTAAATTCCCGCTTGATATCATCAGCCTGTATGTAGTGGAGTTATGCTTTTTTCAAATGCCAGTTTATAAAATGCATGCTATTTTGGGACATCTAGAGCACTGCGGATACAAGGGATGAATTTTTGTAGTGTCACAGATAAATCTGATTACTATTTCCTCTTCCCTACAGCATCAGGATTATAAACCTAATGCCTACTTATGAAAGCTCGCTAGCCATCTCCATTTACAACCAGTGGCCCATTAGTTACTATCAGGACACGGTGATGCATTTACACTACAAGTCCTGCACACTGAGTTCACATTACAGCCATTAATGCCTGCACAGTAACACATTGTTGTAATAATCACCTGCTGTAGATCAGAAATAACGAGCAGAGTTCAACTTACAGGCAGCCAAAATGCCCCTTCTGTGCAGAGAGGTGGTGTAGAGTTTACTCCCTCCTTTGACACCACATGTATTGATGGTGCCCCAGTTTCTGAAGTCACCTGGGGGTTTTTTCTCTTGCATCTCCTTGGTTTCCTCCCTCTCAGCTTTCCTACAGCCTTGATAACAAAATAATAAAACCCCTGTGTTGACTCAGATAAAAGCCAAATGCAGCTTTGAAGCATCTGGTTACACTTTGCCGATTACAGTACAGCCATGAGAGGCCAGATGGAGTTTAACTTTCACATAGCATCACATCATCTTCCCACCAGCAGGGCTGTACATTGTTGCGATGCAGTGCACACATAACAGTGACATTTGCCAGTCCTTGCCTCTGGGATTCTAGCACATTTTCAGAATGCTATATGAATGCAGACAGGCATGCAGATTAAACAACATTTCTAGAGAAAAGGATTATTTTATCAGTTTATGTAAAAAAGGTGCAACAGGGCCAGCAATGTCACCCTACACCCAAGAATGGCTCACCTCATCAATTATTTCAAGGCAGTAGGAAAAGCCTTATAACACTGTCTGGCCTCTATATAACCTGAACAGTACACTATTCAAAGCTATTCTAAACCATTTTGACTCCTCTGGATTTATCTTAAAACACTTGTAAAGTATCAAGCTCTAAACATCATTTTTCAGGACAGCCTGGGCTTTGATCAACTGATAGACAAAAGGTGTTGCATGTTTAAGACAGAAAGAGCAGCAGACATTCACTTGAATCCACAGGCTGGAAAATTCTGACATTTCTCAAGTCCTTTTCAACAGTGCTGTGTACAGGTTGCATTTTTAAAAAAGTATAAAACACTTGGCCTCTTGAACATAAGATAAATGTGCAGAAGAGCATAACAACTGCATGTAAATCCGTGCATATTCACAAATACATTGTCATATTCAGCACTAAAATGTTGCCAACTTATTTGTGTAACTTACACATTGTACAGTAGTAAACTTGTAAGTATTTTTTGATGTTTTTGAAATAAGTAGGTAAGTTTCATGACAGCCCTAGCAGGAACTTTCAACCCCTTCCTCAGCAGTAAATTGCTCCCCTGCAGGAGGCTTCCTGTATGTTTGTTTCTTGGAGGAATTTGAGGCCTTGATGAACAGAGGTAACAGGTAGCGGTCTAAAAAAATCGTATGAACAATATTGAGCATTAATAAGAGGCTCCATCTTGCTTTTTTTCGCCATACACTAAGAAGTTACTGTATGTTAATGATTAGCCACTCAGAGCCTGTCAGAGGTGAGCACTCTGCTCTGCCAATAAGAAAAGGAGGTGGGTTCAGTTAAAGTGGGTTTAGCCTCCACTACCAGCATCCCAGCCCACATGATAATAATTACACCGTCACTACAGAGCCAAAGCCGGCAGAGGGCGGCCGCAGAGTCCCTCTTTACATGAATAAATTCGCTTTCTATGCCGGTTTGTCTGTAGTAACAGAAAAAAAACCAAGGTGCAATGACCAAACGAACCGTTACACCCCACTTAAGACACGTATCTTAAATAACCGTTGTGAAAAATCGTCACACCTGAGCCGAATTGCTAGTCGGTTTAAAGGGTTAAAATATGACCTGGTATATTATTAACCGGTATATTAACGACTGAATTGTTACCGTCATTGATTCGTGACTCCTAACATCCATGTCTACATCGTCAAAGCTTTCATTTTTCACACGTTAGAATTGCATTAAAACCATCCATATGTTGAAAATGCTAGGCTTGCCACATAACGGAATATGATTTGCTGCTGTTTCTCACAACGCAGCGTCAAACCGTTACATCCAAGACTGAAGAACTACAGTGCTTTTCGTAGCTTATTTTCAAATAGAAAAGGACATTCAGCTTAATAAATGTCCTTTCCTGTAGTACAGGTAAGAACACGACGTTAATACACGCATTTTCAGAAAAAAAAACCCACTCGCCTGGGTTCATACCAAGACTTTAACATCCCGTTATCTACATACCACATAGAGGCGCTTCCGTTATCTCTCCCGGTGTGGTGTAAAAATCAGAGCCTTTACACTGTGTATCTTTGGCTGACACACCGACAATAGCTAACCTACCGGTGTTACTAGCATTTGAGAGTCCAGCGGAGGGAGGTAAGAGGAGGTGGGAGTGGAAGCAGGCAGGCAGGCAGGCAGGCGGGGAAGGAGGGAGGGGGAGCAGCAGCCGAGCTGGCGATGGAGTAGCCAGAAGTCGAATAAAAAACAGAAAGGGGATTTAAAGGAGTCCTCTAGTGGCATGTAGTAGAAGTACAGACATATTTTTATTTGCAGAAGAGGTGTAGGAATAGAGGATGGGGCGCAGCGTCATCGTGACGTGTCATGTCAACCCGATGACCTTGAACAATAAATAGAAAAAAGTGCTCTGGTAGAAATATCGGGGGTGACTCACTACACGACTCTGAGAAGAGAGGGTATAAAAACAGCTGACACATTTCTGTATGTCACAGCATCACTGGAAATTTTAAACAGTGAAAAATGTCCTGAGATTTTGCTGCAGCTACAAGCACATTTCTAGATGACCAAAGACACACAAGGAAGAAAATAAATGAGCCATAAAAAAGCCACCTTTTGCACTTTGACTTAGTGATCCAGGTCCTTACAGTCCATCAGCTCCCTGTGTTTGCTCTGCTTTTAACTCTATCCTGGTTAGATGACAGATGTCTTGGTAGAAGTACTGTTCAACCCAACAAATACAGTAAAAAGCTGATGAAAATATACAGATAAGCAAAAATCTTTTGATAATACTTTGAAAATAGGGGCACAAATAACTGTGGAATGGTTCCTATGATATAACTGGGCTCTTAAAATGTCTGTTAGAATTATGGTTCCCATGATATACATAGTATAACTAGGTTCTTTTGTTGTCTGGGTTGATGTCTCATGAAGTCTAGGTTTTTATGTTGTTTAAAATAAATTTATCTGGTTTTGGATTAGGTTCTTTTACTGTTGTGGCTCTGTTAATGTTTTTGGGTGCCTTTCACTGTCTTTGTCTTTTGCTTGGATTGCAAGCCTGCCCACAGAGTTGGCTGAGACCCTAAAAAAACGAGTAAATGGGCCCTCCCCAGTTGTGATTGACTGATATCAATGCATGTTCATCTGATCAGCAGAATTGGTGCTCCTGTCCTGGCTAACACTAGCCTCATTTTGGAGCTGAAAAGAGCACCAAGCTATCATTGGGTTCTGTTGTTGAAATTATTTATGAATGCCACTTTTTTAACCCCATTTCATCACTGTCTCTGCCCATTTGTGCAAAATTTGATTCCCAGTTTAACCCACTTTTTTCTCTTTTAACAGGTTTTGCCTATTTTTGCCACTTTTTAATCACTTTTCCCCATTTCCTGTCTATTTTACCCCTTTTTTGCCTTCTGTAACACTTATTGCCACTTTAACCCCCCTCTCCCAACCTATTATTGACAATTTTGACAAATTTCGCCACTCCTAAACCACTTTTCACCACTTTTTTTTTCCATATTTAACCCCTTCTTTGAATTTTCATCTTTATGTTGCAATTATTTCATTACGTCTCCCTTTTAGTTGTTTCAATTCCTTCTACTTTTTTCTCTGGTACCCTGACATTTGAGCACATCATGGCTTAGTTGTGAAGTCTGACTTTACTTTTCAAATGGTTTAATCAATGTGCCCATCACACTGTTAACATTACAAAACAGATAAAAAGGTTATTCTGTTTTAAGAAAAGCGTTTACATAAAAAAATTGTAGATCAGAATAAACAAATTAAAAAATGTTGCTTTGATAAGACTGGTTATTATTCAGGTTAAATATTTAAATACATTTACCACAGCTTAACTTTACTGTGGACCATGACTTTCTTGACCTCCATGTTCCCCCATTTGGCTTGGCATGAAAAAGCTCTCCCTTATATCCCCCTTTATGGGGCAGTATTGCTTGGATTATCCAAAAAAGCAACTGGACTCCTCAGGAAAGTTTAGTTGCCCCTTTGGATCGAGCTTTGACTAACCATGACTTGTATGGATGAGAGGCTGAGGTCAAGTCCTGCTACTTTGTTCTTGTGTTTGCTTTAGTACGTTAGCACTTTGTAAACCATTAAAAGTGCAATAGAAAGAATATTTTAGTTATTATATTTTCAGCTGTTTACCTAAAGACAATCTTCATGATATTTCAAATGGTATTGCTAAATGATGTTTCAAAATTTAAAGTCTAGCATAAGAAAAAAAGGAGCTGATCATTTGTTTCTAGAAAGTGGATGAGCAAATATTTGGCATGTTTGTGGAAATTTACTGAAATAAATGATCTATTCACACAAAATCTTCATGTCTTGGCCAGGACACTTGTAAATGAGACTCCTAATCTCAATGAGGTTTTCCTGGTTAAATAAATCTAAATAATAAATTAATAAAAATTTGGCACTCTTTTTTTTCATTCACAATTCTATTTAAAATTCTGACAAATATTTTCAATTAATTAAAAAGTTATCTCAGAAATACTGACTCAGTGATCATCAGTTTACTTGTAGAAAGTAGATGGTAGAAACATTTGTTTGACATCTGTACATGTAATTTACTGAAATGATCAATTCATTGTTAAAAAAGGGGAAAACATTTTATTCAGACATGTAGTGCAAACATTTGGCTTT
This sequence comes from Cheilinus undulatus, assembly GCF_018320785.1. NCBI lineage: Eukaryota > Metazoa > Chordata > Actinopteri > Labriformes > Labridae > Cheilinus > Cheilinus undulatus. The sequence continues at coordinate 21,867,267 of NC_054873.1, read as the reverse complement.
AAGTTACAATTCTATTGCTAAATCTGACAATATTTTAAAGTTATCTCAGTATTTTGATTCAGTATTTATTGTCTTATCATTTGATTATTTTTATTAACTGGAGAAGCATTTGTTGACTTTTTGCTTGTGATTTACAGAAATAATCAATCCATTGTTAAAAAAGGTTGGCAATTATTTCAGGCATGTTATTCCAAAACTATGTTTTTTGTTCCAATTTTTTTTTTATCAAAATAGTGGATAATGTTTTGAGGCATATAAAAAGTTATCTTAACATTTTAACATAGTATTTATTATTATGACGTAATTATTTACTTTTTTAAAATTTACTGTTCATCAAATCTTTGCTCTCTCTTTTTTGGTTTACCTAAATCTTCACAGTATTGTCCTGCATACTATGAGAGCTTTAAAAAAGGGGTGGAAAAAAATCCAAAGGTCCTCTACGTGCAGTTTACTCATATCCACAATCCTCTGTATGTCAAAGATGCTGCTGTTGTTTCTGCCATGATGTAGAAAAGGTGAGGTTTTGTATTCAAGGACAGTTGTTTGGACAGCAGAGATCAACATGATGGGGAGCATGTTGTAAACAAACAGGTCACTCAACTGTAAGTCAGCCATCTGCACCCAGCGTGAGTTTATCTACTGCTGTGTTTCACCAAGCGAGGAGCTTTCTGCTTCCAGCCCCACTCTCCTTAGTGACTCGGAGTACTTTCTCTTTCCAATGCTAACAATGTCCTCAATCTCCTCTGCCAGGTCCCTCCTGCCGCTCTCTATCATTGCCTCCACCAGTCTCGACACGGCCCCTGGTCCTGCAGCCCCCTGACCCCGCGCCCAGAGGAACAGCATGTCCAGCACCAAAGCTCCCAGGTTGTCTCTGTGAGGAAAACAGAACATACAAGAGAAAATAAACAAAAGGATTCAAAGGAAGCAGGATAGCGAAGCACCTCAGCTCTGTTGATGTGATGTTATGATGATCATGTTATTGCATACAGTTTATCACATATTGTTTACTGTTTGTTGGGTATTGTGATAAAAAAAAATAATGTCTCTTTTAAAGCTTTTCTGAGGAGTTTTCAGCCAGCTATGAAACAAACTGAACTTTACAATCACTCTTCTGTATTAACTGCAGAAGCAAATAAGACATCAGCAATAGTGAATAATAGCTGCAGAAAGAGACTTTATTTTTTTCCCCACTAAAGGTTCACAGTGTATGATTTGATGTACTGTTAAAAACAGCAGGATATTTTTTTCTATCAGAAAGCACTCCTTAAAACAGGACAAAGGCAGCAAAGAAAAAGTGTGCTGTTTTGTTCACAGGGGGCACAAAAGTCCAAGAAAAAGTTTCTCACAGGAGATTTCATTTATTTTTGGCAAAATTGCAAAAATGGGATTGCCAAGTCTACAGAAAGACCAACACTACAAAAAAACTAAACTGGGGTAAAAGGCTGAAGTTTGCTGCTCCCTTTACTTGGAAAGAACCAAAAAAAAGACCTAAAACTTGATGAACTGGTCTCATTGGGTATAGAAGAGGATTAGGGCCAGAGGTGAAGAAAAAAAAATGCTGCACACTTGAATATTAAAGTCGAAATATCGAAGAAAAAGTTGAAATTTCGAGAATGAAGTTGAAATACAATATTAAGGGAAAAGTTGAAATTTTGAGAATAAAGTCAAAGCTTATTACTAAAACAAGCAGGGGATCTAAGACACAGTGTTTATGAGCTAAAAGATAAAGAATCTCATTGCTGTTAAATCACACATGTTCACTGATGCAAGGTGTTGTGTAGAGACAGCCACAATTTGCTGTTATAGTCTACACAATGAAGTAAGAAAACTAAAAACAGAAGGGAGCCCTGGGGGATGCAACAGGTGAGGAGGGCACATGATAAAAAAGATTTAACTGTGAAAGGTCTATCAGAGAGATAAGAAATAAGCAGTTCAACACTATATTGCTGATTCCAACCATGATTCCAAATGATTAATGGGGATCTAATGGTCAACTGAGCAGAGCCTGACACCTGATACCATATTGATTTTGTCAAATCCCCTTAGAGAGAGGTGATATACATATCTAATTTTCTTAAAGAAATGGATCTTACATCACAGCATGATTACTCTCACACAAAATAATGTTCCTACCTACTGCACCTTGATGAGCTTACACAAAGAACTGCACAAACACAGCCTGTCCAGGTGGAGCATTTCAGTTATGCTCTACAAAAAGAGAAAATAATCTGAAGACTTCCATCAACATTTATTTATCTTTATTTAGACTCGAAAATCATTGAGGGCAAGCCCTCATTTAAAATGACGTGAATTTTTTCTCTCACACAGGCATCCTTCTACACAGCAAGTATGTTTGATTTTACATAATGCATTTCTCCTCCACCTCCAGGATGCGTCATGGGAAATTTTTGTGAGCGTGAGGAGTAGGGGGAGGGACAGATGAGCATCAGTCTGTATGTAATCTCCTGCAGTGTCCCAGATGGCTTAGTGATGGCTGACAGTGCAGATTAAAACAATCAAATTCTCTACCATTTCCCTCCTTTAGTCACGTTACAACTCACTCTGTCTTGTTCCCTCAGGGGGTTTAGCAGTGCTAAAACACAGCATTGCTCAGGCTGAGGTGCTTCAACAGAGAATGGACCTTTATATGTAAATCTCTCTCACTAGTTTACAAATTATAGCCTATTTTTAGATATGGAACAGGTCGGAGGGAAGCTTCATTCAAATTAAACCAAAAATGTTAGTAGTATAACAAATACACGAGCACAGATTTTATTTTTATTTCACTAAAGGATCTTTCACTAGCCTGACACTGATTGTCATCCCTACCTGTACTTGTACTGGATCCGGTCAAGTTCCTGGTAGCTTAGGCCAAGATTGATGCCAATAACACGCCAGTCATGACCAATCTGAAGAGAGATGGACAGCAGGTTGGCTTCTGTCAGGTATCCACTCTCAGGGTCACCGAGGTTCAGAGCAGGATACTGGAGCTCTTCCATGATGAAATTGTTTTCTGAGTTCAGAGCCTGAGGCAAAAAGAGAAGAAACTGCATTGTGAGCGGGGCTTCTCTCAGGTTAAACATGACTACAGCTTAAATGCTTAACGTTTAGTCAGATGAAAAAGTATCTACCTTAGGTACTAGATAATGAAGGGAGGGATCTGTTCATAATTAGTCATATTTTTCTCCAATGTTTAAGACAAATTAAGATGAGTTTACCTGAGTTGTCTTAAGAAAATGGAAAAATACAGAATAAATGCTGTTGCATGAAATAAGGGAAAAAATAGGATCAATCAGTCCAACTAACCGGAAGTCTTAGTGGTAAAGTTGCAAGCCACTGACTGTCTTGTCCTTTCCTTTTTCTCGCCACTTCCTCAGGCAAATCATTGGGAATCTCTCCTCTGTAAAAAGACACCTGAAACAAAAGTAAAAAATATTTTCAATGTATAAACACACCGACTTTAGAGACTGATTCCTGGGCAGAAATAAAAGCAAGTTTAACAGGAATTGAGCTAGGTGGCAATGTTGATCAGTTACACATAACAGCTCAAAAAGTCATGCATGCAAAAAGCAATATAGTAAACACTATTAAATGACCACTATGATACAATGTTTTAAGCTCCTGTGAGGAGTTCTGAGCTTGTAATGAGCCAGACAAATTATTATTGACTTCCCTTTATTGCCTACAATATCAAACAAGCCCAACAGGACTAAGGGCCAATCCCATTTCTCCCCTTTAGCCCTTACCCTTGGTTTTGCATGTTCATGCCAGGTGAAGGAGTGTCCCAACACTACTGAATTGTGGACTAGGGCTAAGGGCCAAGGGCAACATAGCCCTTGAAATGAAGATTTTTCAGAACCATACTTGAAACCAAGGGGTAAGCTGAATTTCCCACCATGCACTTGTGAAATGGCACAATGTAAATATTTTCAGCATTTGTAAATGATTATAGAAAATACAACAGTTATGTTTTCTCATATAATCAATCTTTAGCTACTGGGGATGGGAGTTTATTGTATTTTCAGTATGTACACATGTAAACCAGGGCTATTGACTGTATAAATGTATGAAGAAGATCAACACAGAGATCCACAGTATGAACAAGATGGTCAAAGCTTTATTGTCACCTCCAATAATGCAGCTGTTTATCAGCAATGTGTGATGAGGAACAGCAATTAAGTGGGGTCTCATTTCTTAAAGGAAGGTTTTCACCCCTACCCCTTACCACTCTGTTTCAAGGGGCAAGGGGAAGGGGTAGACTCAGGAGAAGGGCTAAGGGGTAGACTGGCCTAAGACTGGTTAACACTTTAATAATTTAATCCTATATTAGCCTCTGTTTTCCTATTAACTCCCTGGTCCTCCTGTAGTCTCTGTCATTTAAGAAGAAACATCCTTGAAATTTCAATTTTTTATTTCATTGAAACAGGCTAAGGTCCAGGGGTTTTTGGTCACATTTAATGTCTTTAAAGCATTAATTTTCCACAAGAACAAGGCCTCATAAAGTCTTTAAGCACTAGTTTTGAGCCCTGTACTTGTTTACATTAAGGCAAAAAAAACACACAAAGTTAACTATTGGCAGTTCCTATCTTCATTAAAGTCATGGTTAAATTAAAAAAAAAACATGTCTAGATTGCAAAACCCAGGTAGCTCTAATGGTATTGCCATCACCGTTTAAGCTGAGACATCATTATAACAGTCCAGGTTGAACTTAGACCCAGACCATCAAGTACCAGTAACTCTCATGTTCCTCCCGTAAATTTATCGTCAATCTTTAACTACTACTGTCTGGGAAAAATGAACAAAAAATCCTAAAACCACCACTATGTATTTCATGTCTGTGTGATTTTGATGGCTTGGAAAAAGAATATATTATGTGACTCAAACTCTACTGTGCAGTATCCTTGCCTTTGGGTATAGAGTTTTAGATTTATCCTGCTGTCCTCTGTTAAAGACCAAATCCAGTCTTTCTCCAAAGGTTGAAATTATTTCCAGAAAAATACTTCAAAGTAAAGAGAACAGTAAACATTTTATCCCCTTCTTCCCTCCTGTCTGACTGGTGCTTTTGAGCAGAAAGAACTTCTCTCCATGTAACTACTGTATGTTTTTATTATTATATAGAAGCAAATAAGTCTTCATGCAGCTAAGTAATGTGATAATGAAACAGAAAACCCACCAGAAATCCCTCTTCCCAGTTCTTTCAGTGTTATGTATGATAAATCATGTGCCTTACTTGTCCTCTCACTGGGCCCTTCTGACCCTGAGCAGCACAGATGTAAACTTCCTTTAAATTCTTCAGGCTGGAGTAAAAGACAAAACAAAGTCTTCCACCCATACAGTCTGGTCTCTCTGAAGAAGAGGAACAAAAACACAGAAAACACATTTTCAAAAAAAAAAAAAAAACATGACACTGAGGCTGCTAAAAAGTAGATTTTTCAGTGGATGTATCATATCAGCATATATCAGATATGGGTTTCATCAGTTAAGTGGAAGTTCAACCATAATCTACTTGGGAGTTTTCACTCCGCCAACATTTAGGATGTTGCACCAACTGAATTACAATGTATGATTAAGTTAAAAGTTAAATCTTAAAGCTGCCTCTGAGCAGGCGTACAGTCCTCCTCAAATTCAGTTGTCACAATGATGGTGATTGAAAGCTTTAGAAGTTGGAGGATGAGGAGGAGCAGAGAGTTTTAGTGGCTGTTTGATGTCTAAAGTGTGCTTTCCACTGTAGATTATATCCTTCAGAAATGTATGAGGACTTTCTTAGGACTCAAACTGTTTTCCATGAGCGAAAAAAAAAATTTGCCACCCAAAATAAAGTACTGTTAAATTTCCTCATGTTTTTGACGACTCAGTGTCACGGTTATATTACACTAGCTCTAGGTTTAGGATGCATTTATCATGTATCACAATGCTTTGGCATATCTTCTACTGTTTGATGATCAAACACAGTTAACAGGACTTATTTCAGCTGTCAGTGCATTAAAAATGCTTTTCACTGATTGGTGAATTGTAGTGAATTGCCTATCTGTGACACTATTTTGGTGGTTTGGATGTTACGCTCTACTAGCTGAGATGAATCTTAAATCTCCATGGTGCAATCAAATAAATTATGTAACTTAAGTTAGGTCCAAACTGGTTTCAACATAGGGTTTAGTGTGGATTTTACACCACAGCTTCAGTCAGAATTTCCACATAGATGGTGCAACAGGCTACAGATCTTGAAAGAAAAGGGAGCCTCAAAGAGGACTTGAGACCTGAGCTGATATCTAAGCCCCTCTCAAAGCCGGCAAAGAACTGCTCTCCTTCCAGGAGGTCACAAACGTCTGAAGGCTGAGGTCCATCATACTGCTCAGATAAAGACAGCACTCTGTCGTCCACCTTGGCAGAAAACATCACAATCACTCTTTCACTGAATGGTATTTGAACAGATACAATATAATAACACTTATTAAACTGCACACAACATAACAAACCTTGTTAGCAGGTAAACACTGTAGCATAACTTGTGAAGGATCAGTCTTTCTCTGAAGAACAAGGAACTGGACTTTAAACTGCTTTAGTCTCTGATAGACCTTCCTGACCACCCCACTGACACAGCGCTGAGTTGTGTACCAAAGCCAGTACCTGTGACAGGGTATACCAAGCTGTATTAATACATTAAAAACAGGAAACAAAGGCACAGTATGAGAATAATCATAAAAACTTACCAGGAAAAATGGGTGATGTAGAAAATAGCATATAAATGGGTGATGTAGAGAGACACCTGAGATGTGATATCAGTCCAGGTTTGTGCAGAGGGGTCTCCGTGTAACAGATGCAAATGGGACATATCGACTGTATGGCCTGCAGGGAAAAAATGGGAAAAAAAGACGAAACTGATGATATACTCAGTTATAAAAACATATTAAAAGGTATAGATCAAGGATGAATTAGACCTGTGACTCCTGATGGAAGAGGGATCTGAACTTTGATAGGCAGCAGGAATTGAATGCTGGGAGTTTGGGAGAGGCAGAGAAGAGGGCTAGCACTGGCCTGAGGATCACCACATAGTGCCTGCACCTCTGACACAGACACCTGCAGCACCTACGAACACAAAATGACATAAACTCAAGCTTTATAATCCGCTGATACCATGATGACAAACTTATTCATACTTATTTCATACACTGTAGAGTCACCTGTAATGTAATAGTGCGGGTCTGCACGGTGGATTCTGGAGGGAAGTGCAGCTTTATTCCAGGATCAGAGCTGCTCACAAGCAGAGCTCCGGCTGGTGTAAGGGAGCAACTGTCCTTTACTGGACGGGACACCGCCATGAACCAGGAGAACTGGCTCACTGTGCAACAGGCCAGCTGAACAGACACAGAAAAGAAAACAGAATCAAAACTGGACCATAATCATTAGTTTCACTGTTGTAGGTATTATACTTTACCCTGGCTGGACGTCCACCGGGATGGCTACTGTGGCTCTCGCTTCCTCTCCGTAGAGCTGTGGTCAGAGTGCTCCAAGACTGTCCGTCAAACCTCCGCATCACCACCTCTCTTTTTTTAGGCCGATGATACGGCACACACACCTCTACAGGCTGTCAAGATTCAAACATGAAGTGCAGGTTATAGTCACAAGATATAACAAAGATAACAAGTCTAAGTTTCAGTATATTTTCACAATATTCTTCACTAGAGAAGCAAATTGCATAACTCACAATATGATATGATAAATGATGTTTTAGAACCCATAGATGTATCTTATAAACTGCAAGACAATCATATTAACCAATCATTTATACAATGTGATATACAGGGTTGGAATTGTAACAGTTTCTCTGAGCTGTTTGGAATGTTCTTTTATCTTCATGGTGTAATGGTAGCCAGGAATACTGATTAACCAGTGATAGGACAGTTGTGTTTATACTACAATCACTTGAAACATATTAACTGCACTCAGGCGATCCCCATTTCACTAACTGTGAGACTACGTGCACCAATGGATGGACCTCTTTTGAATTAGGTCAGTCACTTTGAATGGGATGAATATTTACGCGAACGCTTATTTTCCCTTACACATTTTCGTTTAATTGACATTACTTTGCAGAAATATGTTTTCTTTTGTCAAAAAAGTTCAAATTACCTTGACCATCATTGATTTATAACATCAATAAAAGGGTAAAAATATCCAAGGGGGTGAACACTTTTTATAGGCACTGGAGTTGATGTGACAGAAAACTAGACATACAGAATCATCATTCAAACCTTCACTTTGCAAGACTGAAAGCCTAAAGAAATTCCATCCCTTTGCAGCTTTTACAAACGGTGTAATAGGCTTCACGAAGCAAAATTGTTGTTGTAAACTAGGGCTGGACAATTAATTGACATCGTAGAAGTTGAAGTATTTCTTTAACTTGAAATTTGTCAAAATACCAGTTTGATATATTAATTTTTTGAAGCAGTGCAGATTTTATGCACATTATGCAATCATTCAAGTGTCAACACAGCAGTCCATTTAAATGACATACTTCTCACTAATCCCTGCTTGCATTATTGCTGATGCACCATCCTAATGCTGCTGGCAAAGCTTCACCTCCTCCACCCCAGCCTCCTCCTTTATAGCTTACAGCTGGTTCATATTCAGATTCATGCAACTATGGATGCAATAATTTCCCAGTTTTCATTACACATTTCCATAAATGGATCTGTACCTATGGGGGTCTCTTGCACTCCCCTGTAAAGTCAAAGCATGCTGCTAGAAAGCAGATTCTTCTCTGCCAAGTTTAACTGCATATCCATTTAGCAATAAAATGGTTAAATGTATGATAAGTGTTCCTGACTGAGTGTAGGTTAAATTTAGAATGATTTACTGCTTGAATTTGTTGAAAAATATATAACATGAGCAACATAAGTATAATTGCATATGAAATTGCAATCGCAATACTAGGGAAAAAAAATCACAATTAGATTATTTGTTCAGCCCTATTGTAAACCAGGCTATTAATGCATTTTTATTGCTGTAATGCTAGACATTTTAAAATGGGCATGTATGAGGATTCGTTTGAAGAGAGAATTAAACTTCATGTTGAAAATAGTAAGTACCCCAATGAAAGAAATGGTAAATAGAGTCCCACCAATTTTATTTAATACCTTTAGAAAGCTTATCCCATGAGGGCGGAGTTCCAGTGGACGACTCAGTAGGATGTCATGCTCCTCCAGCTGCACCCATTTCTTTTCTGGACGCTTCTCCAGCCATTCCAGTCTTCTGGTCGTCACCAGGCAACCCGGGGGGAACAGCAGCTCAGCCCCCCCTGGGAGAAACACATGACACCCAGCAGACGAAACACAGAAACTAAGGAGCAAACGGAGCATGATGGCTTTAATATCAATCAAGTCTAAAGGAGATAATGATTTGTTTTTCAGATTATATTTAGATGCTGAGACAGACACTGTACCTGTGCTGATTAAATCCAAGGTGCAACTCAGGAATTTCTGTCTCTGCTTTGTCTAGCAAAAAAGGTGCAGCAGAAAAGAGTAAATGTGCTGACAGAAAAGGTAGACACCAGAAACACAGTCATAATGATCGAAGCCCTAATTAATTAGAAACCTCTTTTTCTCTATGCTCACCAGGTGCAGGAGGGAGAGGAGGAGGTGTAGGGGGTCGTCCCAAAGGATTGTCACGCACGTCTATTTTCAGCAGAGGCAGTTTGTTCACACAGTGTGGGATTATGCGGAGGTCATTGCTGTAGATGACAAGCTCCCTGAGAGAGAAGAGAGTGCCTGGAGAACAAAACCAAAAAGAAAAAAACGGCAGCATTTGTGAATTTAACTCTTACAAAACGAGAGAACTCCAGTCCATCACTGTAATGGCCTTTTGCTGATGCATCCACGCTCTCTTACATCCTTACCCATGCTCTCTGGTAGCTGCTTCAGCTTGTTGTGAGACAATTCAAGCTTATTCAACTCCTCCATAGAACCAACCTCATCCGGTAAATTCTGAAGGAGGTTATGTGAAACATCAAGGGTCTGGAGGGCTTTCAGTTGACCGATACTTGGAGGAAGAGAGACCAGCTCATTCCCCAGGAGGGAGAGGTAAGTGAGGGAGGACAACTGGCCTACATTAGGAGGCAAAGCTGTAAGGTGGTTGTGACAGAGGAGTAAAGAGGACAACACAGGCAAACTGAGAAGGCAGGAGGGCATGGAGGAGAGTTGGTTAAAGGAGAGATCCAGGTGCACCAAATGACAAAGGGAGGAGACTGATGAAGGCAGAGTGGTGAGGAGGCCGGGCAAAGGATCACCTTGTGGGTCATGAAAGCAGTGTCCTAAAAAAAGAAAGAATAGAATAAGAATAGAACTAATTTTATTCTATTTTCAGGAAGGAAATAATACAACGAATAAGAAAGTAACATCTGTACTGATGGCAATATAACAGAGAATCTTATGGCTTTCTCGCCATAATAATGGATGAGAAACATTCTTAGAAAAAACACATAAATTTTGTGACCAAAAAGTGCCCAAGTCCATTTGAATTATCAGAAAAATCAGCCCATTTATTAACAGATCTTTTGTAACTGATATAATATTTTGTATTGTGAAAATACAATTGACTATCCAAGTGATATTAGATGTTGTATAATCCTCTATTTCTTCTGCTACTCTTTCCTTCTTTCTTTTTTTACCACCAAACGCATTATTTGCTACCAAATCCCAGTTTGGTGAGGTTTATTTCTAAGCCCTCCTAAAATAAATAATTAAAAGAATAGAAAAAAGATAGAACCTGAGGTCAGTAAAGCTCATAAGCCATCAATGCTAACAGTCAACTTAATATTAAATAATGTTAGACATCGGAATAGTACCCCGAATGGCCAGCGATCGCAGCTCTGTTAGATGAGACAGCACATCCAGTGCGCCATCCAGCCCATGTTTATCCTCGGAGCCCAGCCTCAGGTACTTGATTCCCCTCACCTGCTCTGGTACAGACCCCCAAAGCTGTGGCAGTGCAGCCGCTCCTCCCTGGTACACATCCAGGGTCAGCCTTGTATCAGTCAGCACATCTGTGAGCTCCACAGAAGGAGGCAAAGGTGGAGTCAGACACAAGATGGGTGAAGAGGAAGATGGGGATGAGGGAAAATTGGAGCTATGGAGAAAATGTGTGGAGTAAGAGGAGGAGGAGAGGCTGGAGATGGAGCGACCACAGGTGTCCATGAAGCTAGGGGGAGACTCAGAAGGAGCATCCCTCTCTGGCTCAATGACTCCTGCTTGACTTTCAGACATCACACCGCTTGATATCGTCGGTCCAGCCTCCCTCTCTGATTTCTGCTCATCTTGATACAACAGCCCTCTCCAGAGCTCAGGGGCCGAAAGGTCCATACGAGGGTCTTGTTCTCCAACTTTTGATGTCGCTCCTGATGTGTCATATAAGGATTTCACTTCCATTTCTGCAGCTTTAGACCCGACAGTCTCGTTAATCCAGCCGGCTGCCTGCTCTCCATCTTCTTCATCAGGTGTTGACCTATCCATTGAAGCCGCTGCGTACAGCACCAGACAGCTAGCTAGAACTTCCCAGCCAATCAAGCACTGGACCGCGGCTTTCCTCCAGCATCATGAGTCTGTGTATTAGCCCACATGTAAATTTCAAACAGTCCATTTTAAAAAGTCAGGCGGGGAAAAAGGGCTGCCATGAAAGACTAACGCCTTTAAAATTAAGCCATTAGCTAGCCAGTGTATAGTTGCAGCCTCTGTTCACCATAATGTTATCAAAAATTGCCCACGCAATAGTCTGTTCCTATGCTAATAACCGTAACGGCTCGTTTTTCAATGTAGACAACTAGTTAGCATTTTAACGTTGCCTACTTTTACTAAATAATACTTAAAGTCACTTCTTAGGTCGACCTTTCTCCTCTTTCTCCTGCCTCACTTCCTCATGTTCGTCAATGTTTTGAAAGAAAGCGTTCGCGTCACAGTAATTCGTTCGTTTTCTTTCACATCTCCTCGCGATGGAAAACGGGCGGAGTTTGGTTCTTTGTATCAATTGAAAATACAGTTAGCCCCGCCTTCCCGGTTGTTAATGTACCTCAAACCAAGCGCTCTTAATAGAGCACCGCCAAACTTTCAACTCAGGGCGGGACAGATGTGTCAACGTGTTCAGTGCCTGTCAGAGCCAGCTAAGCCACCAGATAGCGCTGTTTAGTCACTTACCCGCATGTTAGCCTGCGTGTTTTATGTGTTGTTTCCCCTCCTTTTTGACAGTACACTTAAATGGTTATCAACAGAAACAGAGGAAAAAAATATTTTTCATCCTTATAAAATTCCTTATAAATAAACTTTAATGTTTAATGTCACAGTGCATTTGAAGCCCATCATGCACTGCATGTTTGTAGGGAATTATCTCTCTCTTCTTGGCTACATTGATCAATTATTAACCGTGAGCTACAGGAAAATATAAGAGGGTATGCTGCTTAATCTTAAGTAAAGCGTCTGTCACAACAAAAGGACTTACTGTGACTGTGACCTCTACCCTCTTTGACATGTGAGGGCAGGCCTGCCCACAGAATTTGCTGGACCTCTGCAAAACCCAGTGCATGGCCCCTCCCCAGTTGTGATTTATTGATGATATTTGTGTATTTGTGTGTTAAATTGAATAGAATTGGTCCTGGCTATCTTCATTATGAAACTGAAAAGTATGTCCAGCTATTTTTAGGTTCTGATGTTCAAATTATTTATTCATGTCACTTTAAACACCTTTCCATCAGAAAGACATTTCCCCATGGTACCCACTTTAGTCATTTTAGACCGATTTGACAATTTTTTCCTGTTTTTCTCTTATTTTAAGCCATATTTTCAGCTTTTACTCATTTTTTCCATCTTTAAACAGTTTTTTAATTTTTTTTGCTGCTTTTAATCGGTATTTGCAATTTTTAAACCAGATTCACTACCTTTGACACCCATTTGCCCCTTTTAACCAATTTCTGCTGATGTGAACCAATTTTTGCCACTTTTTAACCACTTTTCACCATTCTCTGCCCATTTTCCTGCCTTTTTGAACCATATATGTAACTTTTGACCATTTTTACCTCTTTTAACCTGCTTTTGCCATTTTTAACCCATTGTTGCCACTCTTTAGTCAATTATCAGCGCTATTTCACCCATTTTTGCCATTTTGAACCCATTCTGCCAAAGTGTGCCTTTTTTTCGCAATTATTTAATAATTTTTTTCCCTCAAGTTGTTTCAGTTCTACATTATTCTCTTAGCTATGAAGCCTGTCATTACTTTCCAAAGCTCTCCCCTTTATCTCCCCCTAATGGGCAGCCTTGTGTGGGGGGCAACAGACTGTATATCAACATAGCTTAATTCTTAATCTTGGGGAAATAAACCATATTTTTTATTTATAAATGTAACAAAAATAAAGAAAATTAGCTGCTACATATAAATATCGGATCGTTGTATCCATAAACACATAAGTGCTATCCACACACTTGGGGCATGTTCGTAACTGTCCCAAACCAATATTATTATTATTATTATTATTATTATTATTATTATCTTTATGATTGGTCAGTGTAAAACGTCTCTCAGATAGCTGGAAATCAATTAACATTCTTCCTAAAGATACCCAATCCTGTGAAATTACTGTTATAAGTTTGCTGGATAACAGAAAACGTGAAATCAAAAGGTGAAGTTGACCAAAGAAAACACAGAACTATGGGGAGGATATTTGACAGCTGTCAAAGCGCCTTAAACTTATTTCAGCAGTCTGAAATATGATTGGCTAGTGTGTCATCGCTTCCAACTGTGATTGGTAGTTTTTATTTCTTTTGTCGATTATGATTGGCTGTTAGCTTCACATCCGCCTACTAGGAGCCTACACGCCAACCGAGCATGGAAAATAACAACAAGTCCCCGTGTTCACTCCGTAGTTGTTGAAATATCTGAGGGCAGTGTTTATTGAGTTCGGTAACGAGGATTAACTTAAATGTCAGAGAATTTAATTCAGTTTAATTATTGACGGTTAAGCGACGTGTTCCTCATCATAATCAGTAACTTTTACTATAAGTAAGAAACCTTGAAAAAGAACTTTTAAAGTTTCGCTATTCAACAGAAAGCATGTGAAGTAAAATTATCACAATATGCTCGGTGTTTAGCCTGGTAAGGAGTCTTAAAGCTCTTTAGTAGCTGCTTGTTTTATCGACCTTTACCCCTGTTTACACGGCTGTGGACGGTCACCGGTATGTTTCCTTTGGACTCTCCGTGGAACATCTCGTTTGCAGGATGTGGCTTTCTCGGTATTTACCACGTCGGTGTAGCCAGCTGTCTGGTGGAGCAGGCTCCCTTTCTAGTGCAAAATGCCCGACACATCTATGGGGCTTCCGCCGGAGCCATCACTGCTACTGCCCTGGTCACCGGAGTATGTCTTGGTTGGTATATTTCTTACTGTTTAAACCATTTTTTAAGTTATGAGGAAATCGTTTGCCACTCAATCCGTGTTAAAGTATAAGTACAGTGGCAGCCATGTTTATTTTTAAAGATCTCAGTGTGACTTTGCCTGACATTCAGTTTAAGTGTTTAAAGGTCCTGTGGTGAAATTTTAACTGGTTATGGAACAGGCTGAATTCAACAGTTATGCCTCTTTGTGAGATTAAAAAGCAAATAAGGTTATTAGTTTATGGATTAACTGTTTTCTATAGTGATTTTTTTAATGTCTAAAACCACTGTCAGGGGGTAGGTGCCAGGCAAAGTAATGAGCAGAACCATGGCAAAAGCGGTTGTTTTTATCAGTTTCACAGCATGAGTTTTGATGAATGATTAATTGTGTGTTAAAGGCATGATATAGACCTATTTTTTGGAAAAGCTTACCTTTTCGAATAAATGGTTTGTTTAAAGTATATTTGAATCAACAGCTTTATTCATCCCACATCCTTGCTCTGCCTAGTCATTTGCAGTTCCATTGTCCCCCTGTTTTCACAGGTGAAGCTGGTGCAAGCATTATTGATGTTGCCAAAGACGCAAGGAAGCGTTTCCTGGGACCCATGCATCCTTCATTTAACCTGGTCAAGATAGTGCGTCACATGTTGCGGCGCTTTCTGCCAGCTGATTGTCACAACCAGGCCAGTGGGCGGTTAGGAATTTCTCTAACCCGAGTGACAGATGGAGAAAATGTTGTGGTGTCTCATTTCAGCAACAAGGAGGAGCTGGTGCAGGTGGGTGTTCAGTGATCAGAATACAGCCATCAGGATGCAGGTGTTGTATTATCACTGTTCTGATATTGTATCTATACTGTGGGAACATTTTAATTAATTATTTTGTGTAATATGTATTTGATTGCAAATTATACAGCCTAAAATAAGCTGAATGATCAGTTTAGTCAATAATTAAAAATAGAAGGTATTCTTAAATATAAAGATTTAATTTAATGTTTTATTTTTTCATGTTTGATGTTGTTGCGTGGTCAAACAACTAAGTCGCAGATACATAATTGACAAAATAATAAATGATAATCAATTAGCAGTGTTATTTTGTTTTACCTAGCTACAATAATGTACTACAAAATTGTTCTTTAAAGCTCATGTGAAGGTCTTTTGGGTTTGTGTTGATTTGATGGCCCCCTGTGATCCAGGTGGGACTTCTTATTCCTTTGCATATTTTGTCCGCTATGTGTAAGTAGTAAGTCTCAATCTGCTTTTTTAAAGGCAAATTGCATGACTCATCAAGAATTTTGCTGTCTAAACCCCCAAACTGTCTGTATCTGCACCATACTTGACTCCCTTTAGCAGACATCTACCCCTGTCAGCAATTTCAGGGTTTAATAATTACTTTAATAAATAATTAGTCTTGATGCTGTTGGGCTTGCTTGCTTTTATAGTTCAAAGAATAAATTTCAGTCTGTTTCACAACTAGCTAAAAACTCCTCAGAGGTGCTCTAACACTGTATCAAGAAAACTCCAGCTTTCAAGTTAGGATTTGATGTTGTAATAACTACTAACATATGCATTTACATTGCTATAATATACATCACAGTATGATTAATATAATATCTCTATTCATATTTGATTTGGTTATTTTATACACCAATAATCCTTTAAATGTGTCTAATGTTTTTGTTAAGTAGGCCTGTGTCTGCAGTGCTTACATCCCTGTGTACTGTGGCCTCATTCCTCCCACACTACATGGAGTGGTGAGTAAACTAAATATTGTTCAGCCTGTGTGTACCAGCTTTTGCTGTGGATGTTCTGAAATTAATGTCACAGCCTCTATAGATGTTATTAAAAAGCTGTAAAGGAGGCACTGCTGTTAGATAGTTGTAACAAATGACCATGCTTTGCTTTAACAGTGCTCTGTATTTCCTCTTCTTATGTTTTGTTGTTGCTACTTTTGGCACAATTTTCTCCCAATTGCCGCCCATCAGAGCCCTCCCTTCCTCAAGAATGTGTTTGTTCTGAACGGCACGTGTGTGGAAACAGTAATTATATCATTCCCCAGGAGTTGGTATTTGTCAGAGATTTAACACGAAGAGGGAAAGCACAACTTCTATTTATACATCTGTTAACTTTTTTGTCAGACATGTTCGCAGCAAAAACAATTTCTGGGAAATTTTTGCACAACACCCCGTGATCCCACCTCTTTGGCTTTTGTAATGGGTTTTAAAAGTGTGTGCATGTGTCTGTGTGTGTGTGTGTGGCCTGTGAACAGACTGTGAGAGTGGCAGAGCCTGATGTGACCATGTTGGCACAGGCTTTAAGGTTGTTCTGTCCCCTCTGTCTCTCCATGGCTCAGATTCAAAAATCTGCTTTCACGTTTATCTGTTGACACACTCAGCGTGCCTACCAGCCCTTTAAGTTCACCAGCTTCAAGAAAAACAAAAATTTATCAAACCACAGGATATGATGTCACAGTGGCATATGCAGAGTAATGCTTGCTTTAGAGTTGAATATCCCTCAATGCCCTTGGAGGATTCACAATGAGTGATTTGTTTCCTGTTTTTCCCGATGCTGATACTCATCTCTTTTTTTTATTTTTATTTTTTGAATGCAGCGATATGTAGACGGAGGAATCTCAGACAACCTGCCGCAGTATGAGCTGAAAAATACCATCACCGTGTCTCCGTTTGCCGGAGAGAGTGACATCTGCCCCCGAGACTCATCCACCAACATGCACGAGCTACGATTCACCAACACCAGCATCAAATTCACCCTCCCCAACCTCTACAGAGTCTCCAAGGCACTTTTCCCTCCAGACCCAATGGTGAGAAAACCTCCACAAACACATAACAGTGCAAATAAGTTGTTTCTGATGCACTGGAGTGAACCCAGTCGATTTCTTAGAGAGACATATGCTTGTTTTTGTTTTGGATGCAGGTTATGAAGGCCATGTGTAAGCAGGGATATAAAGATGCTCTGCACTTTTTAAAGAGGAATGGTAAGAAACAGAGGCTTTCTTTGTTTTTACAGCCTTCTCTAAAACCAGTCATGCTCCGTTTTAAAAGAATTAGGTCAGTTTTAGCAAGCCTAATTGATCTCTTTCCGTCCTCGCTGGAATAAATTTGTAGGCACCGACAGTTTTTTTTCCCTAATACGCTGTCAGAACTTGTGACCACATCACATAATCAATAAAGCTGTTTTTACTGATCATCGGACTTTGTTTGTTTGTTTTAGGTCTATTTATGAGAGCAAAAACAGCACACTAATCAAATGTTTGATTATTGTAAACTAGATGAACTTTTTAACTACCAAGCATTTTTCTCACCATTGATTAAAGATAAGAGAAAAATGCTGTTATATTTGCTGCTGTTTTCAGGATTGCTTCAGTTCAGTGGGCCATATAGAGACAGACCCCTGCTGACTCATGGCAAAGAAAACAAGGATTGTGATGATGACTATGGAGGTAGTGAAAAGGAGGAAAAGCCATATTTGGAAGAGGCAACAGTGATGGTCATCTCTAGTTCATCAATAGAGGACAATATCATGGAACACTTTCCTCATACCCTGCACAAAGGTAACGTATGACTTTGGCAAAGTAGTGCAAAAATGAGAAGTAATTATGGCCTTATAGGCAAGGTAAATTTATTTATAGAACAACATTACAGTGGTAATTTTGTTAACAAAACTATGGCTAAAAATGTTCGCCAACTGACTTGTTTCCATGAGGAGGACTAGACTAAGACGAGCTAAAAAAAATGATCATTGCCGATAAGGACTCTGGTGAAAAGTATGTTTTGCTTTTGTCAAGGGGACCAAACAAAACCAAAAAGTTAATGCAGAACATTCAGTAACCATATTTCTCTGCTATGTATAGATAAGTTACCTGCATTAATATGGGTGTTTTACTTTTATACTAATTTAATATTTTGGCTGATTAAATTAGATTTAAAAGATAAAAAAATCGCGACCTAAAGTAAAGACTAAACTGTAAGGCCCTTTTTTTTTTTTTTTTTTTTTTTTTTCTTTTTTTTAACAAAACTGGACTAGAATGTTAGTGATGTACTTCAGCATTTTGGGTGGTCAAAGCTCGTAAAAAAGTCAGCAGGTTGTTTGAACTCCAGTCTCAAGTGTCTCCACACGTATTTGAATACAAACACCGAAGGAGCTAACCCTAATTAAATATCTTGAAAAAAGTTTGTTTTTCCCCCTGTGATTTAAGTCAAGAAGTGAACTTCCTATATTCTCAGTTAAATATTTCATTACTTTTTTGTTTTGATCTTGATGGCTTACAGCTCTCGAAAATCAAAAATACACTATCTCAGAATATAACAAAACATCAGTCGAACAGTATTTATAATACAGAAATGTTGACCTGGAAAATTATGCTCATTTATGCACTCGCTAATTAGTTGGAACTCTTTTTGCACAAATTACTGCATCTATCTGACATAGCATGGAGCCAATCAGTCTGTGGCACTGCTGGAGTGTTATATAGCCCAGGTTGCACTGAATGCAGCCTTCAGCTCGTCTGTATTGTTGAGGCTGGTGTCTCTCATCTTCCTCTTGGCATTTCCCCAGAGATTCTCTATGTGGTTCAGTTCAGGCCAGTTGGCTGGTCCATGAAGCACAGTAACACCATGGTCTGTAAACCAGTTTCTGGTAGTTCTGGCTTCACCGTGTTGGCAGATGCCAGGAAACTAGAACCTCCATAAAGCTTCTTAGCAGATCAATGCATGAAGGTCTCTTTTTTCCCTGGTAGACAGTGTTGACTCTGGACTTGATAAAGCACAGTGAAGCAACACTAGCAGATGACATGACACCTCAAACCATCACTGCCTGTGGAAACTGAAAACACTGGACTTTTGGATTCTGTGCCTTTAAGATCTTCCTCCAGACCCTGGGACTGTGATTTTCAAATGAAATGCTAAATTCAGTTCAATCTGAAAACAGGACTTTTTAACAACTGAGCATCAGTCCAGTTCTTTCTTCTTAGCCCAGGTGAGATGCTTTTGACATCTGCAGTTCAGGAGTGGCTTCAAACTAAGAGCATAACACTTGTGTGGTGTCTCTTGATCCACCGACTCTAGTCTCAGTCCACTCTTTGTGAAGCTCTCTTAAGTTCTTGAATCTGCTTTGTTCAACAATCCTCTGAAGGCTGAGCTCATCCCTGTTGATTTTGCTCCTTTTCTTGAGGTTTTTAACATTTGGCCCTCCTGTCCCGCTGGGAATTTGGATAAGTGGCTGCCAAAAGTACAAATGCCTTTTTCTATAATGCTTTTCCAGTATTTTAACATTTTTTAATTGCTGAATTTTTCTTTTGCTGTGAATAGTAATAGTATTTTTTGTTGGTAATACTCCAATTTTCAAACAATATATTGACCAAATGCATAGTTTTAGAGTACACCAGGATCATTCTTTATATGTGGAGCTCTTCCTAATAAGAACTAATAACATGGTAATCCCAAAAATATGAAAGTCATCTGCTCCATTTGCCCCTCAGCATCTCCACCACTACCCTGATGGAGTTTCTGCATGGGTACAACACAAAAATTTCCCAACATAACCTACGCTGTATTTGACCTTGTTGAGATCCACTGTAGCTGGTATATTTTCTCCATTCCTCCACAGAAATCAGTACATTTGCACCTCTTTCCCGCTTCATCTTTATGCATCTGTGCTCTCTCGCTTGGATTGTTAGATACCACTATCTAGGAATAAATTTTGTTGCCTGTTTGGGTGTGAAGCAATAGAAGGAGCCCTAATTCTGCCTTTTAAAATGGCCAGTTCTAATGAATTAAGTCCAATTTTGATTCATTTTCAGAAGTGAAGTATTTTTCTTTTCAAACTTGGATTGAAAGAAAGCCTAACTTCTGTTTCTCAGTGAGAGAGAAGTGCTTTCTTTTCTTACAATACAGACCATTGAGCTCTCAAAATGGAACATTTATTTAGACTTTTTAAGTTTTAACTGTGCTACATTAAGACAGTTTGTTTTGTGAATAGTTTCAGATGATTATCCTGATTCTCTTTGCCTCCCTCTGCAGCTTTAGTAGAAGCCTGCATGGAGAGGAGGAGCCTGGTGCAGTCGCTTAGCAACATGCTTCCTGTCAGGATGGCCTCAATCTTGATGCTCCCCTACACCCTCCCTCTGGAGTCCGCCATGTCCTTGACTCTGAGGTACTCTAGGACTTAATTACATCTGGTCCAGATTCCCTTCTTATTAGATATGCACTCATGCAAGTACTTCATTACATCCCATCTGCATGTCTGTGATTCCTAAATTAAAGTTGTAGCTCAGTAAAATTATGTTCTGAATGCTATTTTAAGACAATTTAACACTTAAAGCGAGCACTGATGGAAGTGTGTGCCATGTGTAGACTCCTCGAGTGGCTGCCAGATGTGCCAGAAGACATTGGGTGGATAAGAGAACAGATATTAAAAATACTACAGCACCTTCTTCGTCAGACTTCTAAAAGCATTTCTCAGCATGTGTCTGCCAGGTAGGAGACTGTGACATATAACATATGACATGTAACATATAATTTATAGTTAAAGGTGAACATTTTAATACATATATTGTGTTTATACTTGACATTTTAACATCCAACCATGCCAGAATAAATGATATTTCCGGGCTTGTTACTGTCCTCAGTATGTGAACATGGCTGGATTTTAACATTGTGTAACGTTTGACAAAGCATGTTGTGACCACTTGATGGCAGCAGAGATGAGATGTGAACATAAACCTAAAACGTCCAGCTTATTTGAAGACAGTCCAGCACACAGTGAGGAAAGTTAGCATTCATGTTGAGTCATGTTTCTGAGCATCCATTGACACTCATTATGTACTCTCATGTGAAGTAGTTTTCTCATTTTTCATGTTGCCTATGTGAACTCCAGGTTTTCCTGGCAGCTTGAACTGCACCACTACCAGTCCCTCCAGTCCCAGATCAGCTCCACCAGCCTGTTTCCCAGCTCTTCAGTCCTCGATGTCCTCATGCGTCTCGATCACTACAAGAGGCAGCTGCTGTCTGGAGTTTTGTGTATCAACATGGACCTGCAGGGCTCCTTCAGTGCTGGAAAGATGTCTACAGAGACGGTCCCCCCATCCATCCTCTCCCAAGAAGGCCTCTCCCTGCATGGAGGTTATCTCAGCATTTCACCTGCTGCTGACTCTTGAGGCATCATCAGCAGCTCCTGAGGGCTTTCACAGGTCTCTTAGTCAACTTGTTCAGACATGATTATTCTACATCCAGGAATATTTGAAAGGAATTAAATCAGATCTTCTGTTTACACCATAACATTTAGATATTTTAATCTAATTAGCTCTTTTAATGGCTGCAGAAAGCCAACAAATTACCAGACAGGCCTACAGTGTGTTTCTTTTTAGTTTTTCTTCTGCTGATGCCTGACACTGAAATAATTCTTCAGCTACTGTATAATTATGCAGGCCTGCAGACATAGTGATTCTGCTTTTGAACTTTGCATATTTGCCCAAGCCGTTGTGTACAAACTTGATTTATGAGATGAAGGCTAGAAAAATGCACACTTTAAGTAGCATGGTTACAACAGTGTTTATGTTTCAAGTGGAATGCAATCAGACTGGTAGTTAGACAGTGAGTTACTGCTGCTCCGGGTTATGAGACCCAAGTTACTCCTGACACACAGGCAGAGACAGGCCGGATGTTTCTAACAAAATGATTCACGTATATGCCTCTTATTGGTGCCTATGTCGTATTAAAATGCACAGTCTTTATGTCTGTATGTTAGTATGAGTGTTAGTGTCTTGTGCCTTATCAGTTATTTTGTAAACAATACAGAAAAGGTTTTACTCTGAATTCCCAACCATAGAAACATGTTTTCTGGTTTTTAAATCAATCTTTATGGATGTTAAAAATCTTTTAGAACATTTCCTTTTAAATGCACATTAAATTTATTTTTACATCCTTAATTTGAATGGATGATTTAATGCATCAAAAGAAATATCACTATGATTAAATAATGAAAAGAAACTTTGTGTGTAATATTGCACTTTCTGATTTGTTGAAACTTTTATGGCTTCAAATCACCTACCTGTTCCAATACCTGTCTATCATTGTATTCTAAGAACTGTATGTATGTAATTGAGCCTAAACTAGTGCCTACTATTTTTGCCTTGTGAATTGAACATGTTGTCAAAATGTTGCAGGGAATATTATTTATGTGATCATTAATTAAACTGGTATTGTTTATCATTAAGTGGATCTAACAGGAGTCCTTTCTTGTTGCTGTGAGTACTCTCAGTTCAGATCAGTTGACCAATAGGTATTTTCACATTACTTAAAAACACCAAAAGTCACGATGAAAAGTGCTCACAGAGCAGGTACAGTGGTAACCAAACAGCCAATCAGGGGCCAGAAGTGGTACTTGTAAGGCTGTTTAGATGAGTGAAGAAATCTAACCAGCATTTAATCGGTCAAAAAACTTGCTGGTTCCAAGATAGAGGCAAATCTGATTTTTTAAAACGTGTTTTCTGTTTCTTTACCTCTTCCTTTCATTGTTATGTGAGCCATAATATGTTCCTTCCAGGAAGAAACAGTTCTGAACTTGATACATCAAATTATGGAAAAAAAAAAGGATTAACATTGGAAATGCATATTCTAAACCCAGTGTACTGTGCTGTCAACATTTCGTCCACATTTAAGGAATCCCCTGAGCAGTGAAGTCATCCTGTGCCTCACACATCATAACAAAACTCTTGCTCTCTGTCTTATCAGCTGTGCTCTGTTGTGAAACCTGCTCAACTGGGTGTCCTCGATAAACTCATCCTGCAAACAGGCAACCTTTAGGAGTAGTCATCAAAGGTTACCTGAGGGTTATTCAAGAAAAACTTCAGAGAACCTTCAGGGTGTGTTTCCTCATGGTTCACTGGAAGTTTTGTTTTTCAAAGCAATCTTTAAACAATCTTTAAAGAACCTGAGGAGTTGTTCCTTTAAATCTTTTTGCAACATTTGCATTGAGAAAACTTTCAAGGGATTCTGACTAAATTGTCTATACAGGTTGTTATATTCCCTTTATACTGTTTTTTCTAAATTAAAGTTAAGTTTGAAAGGCAATGCGTCTATGTCTTTTGGAGAATATTATTTTTTAATCTAAATGTTCTTATTTTTTTATCATCAAGAAGGCATTGTCCAGTTGAACAGACCGATTGTAATTCTCTGTGGGTCACACAGATTAATCAATGCAAATGGAGCATGTGCATTACATTAAAATTATTTCAAATGTTTTCACTGTTATTCTTTAAAGATTCATTTTTCAGCAACTGTTAGCTTCATTTATAAAGGAAGACAGGAGAGCAAATTTAAGACAGGGATGGAAGAGTGGGGACAGGAGCCACATGCTGAACTTGACCATGGGACGAGAACCTCTGTGCCTCTTTACATGTGTCTTTGTGTGTTATTAAATGCATGCTACTTCCAAGTGCCTCCAAAATAACCATATAATCAATTGATCATTTATTATCCTGGAAAGACCCTGCATGTACTTATAAGGATGTTACACTTCGGCTTATCTTAAACGTACTAATAATTTTGGCTATTAGACATTTGGAGATGATTGTCTTCTCCATCGGACATCAGGTATTTTTATTGAAATTTAAAAAGAAAAGTTATCTAAGTTTTGGAATTTCATAAGAAATTTTAGGGGGAATTTGCCCGAAAATTTTCAGAGATTTATATGGAATTCTGGGCGAATTTGTATTGGAATGCCTTAATGTTTAAGATTTTTCACAGAAATTTTAGGTAATATCTTTGAAATTTTAGGAAATATGTGTGGGTTTTGGAATAGAACATTTCCAATAAATTCAGAACTTTTGGTGGAAATTTAAAAATAAGGAAAGTAACTCCCTCATACCTCTCTGAATGACTGACACCATTGCTTACTGAGTAAAGTACCCCCACTAACTGACAAACTGGCTGACACAGAGCCTAAATAGATGCTCTAAAACCTATCTAGTGCTGAATGCAAGAACGCAATGTGTTAAATTCTAAATGAAAGATTTTGAGGAGAAAAGACAGCTCTTTCATTTTTTTTTACAGTTTATTGTCGTTTGTCCATCTGTCTGAACTGCTTTTTAGTATGCGTATTGTTATCAATTAAAGGTTGTGTTTATCTTAGACGTCATACGACAATTTGTAAAAGTACGAGGGCATTTTGCGTTATAAAGTAGAAGAACTGTCTCTCCCTCTTACTATCAATTTAAAAAATTCCGAGCATCCATTGAAGGCAGCAGAGAACTGCCACTCAGTCGAGGTTCGATCTGAAGTTCACGGCGTAGTTTCCAGAGTCTGTCCACCAGGGGGCACAGCCCAAGGGAGGCTCAATCCAAACCCTCAACTCCGCTTCTGCTCGTACCATGAGCTGAATCTGTCCGGGACAGACCAGGGAAGATGGCGGCCACTGACCATTCCCGGTCCGAAGCTGCCAAGCAGCGACGGCAGGATCAGCTGCAGCGATGGCTGGGCTCGGAGACGGATCAGACGGAGTCGGAGGCACGGGAAAGTTTAAGCGGTTCTGGTACGCGGCGAGCGAAAGTTCGGTTTGCCCAAGGAGCCGTGTTTATGGCCGCCTGTTCTGCCGGAGACCGGGAGGAGGTGGCAGCGCTTCTCCGGCAGGGAGCTGACATCAACCACGCCAACATTGACGGACTGACAGCGCTTCATCAGGTAGGATTAACGCGACTGTCTATTTACCGTAACCGCCTTAATGTTTATGTTAATGAGCTGACGGCGGAGTTTGAACGTTAACTGTCGCCCAAATAACGGGCAACGACTTAACTCTTACGTTTAAAATAGACTCCCAGCGAAGAAGTACCAACTTATAGAGGAGTTAGAGGCAGAAAAGTACCGTTAACAGTTGATGTAATACATTGAAAGTTACTAGATAGTAACTAAAAGTTAGCTTAAAGCTGCTCCCAACACTTTATCATCTCTAGTGTCGTTATTTTAAGTCCCAGCAGATGTATTTGTGGCCTGTGTAAGAAGACGGTTACTTTTTCAGCCTGTTGGTAGGCTGGGCCGTCCGCTTTGTTGTGTTTAGTTAGTTATAGGCTGCTTTTACCAGCATACAATGCAGGGATAGTGTGCAGCAGACACCTCAAAGTCTGTGGGATCATTTTTAGACACTGCCTGACAGGCGCCTGTGCCTGGCTGAGTTTCAGTAAAATAGCTGATCATTGAAATCAGGGATGTTTTTATCAGCTGATCAACAAGTCCTTTGAATAGTTTTTTACAGAGGAAAGCAAAAGGAAAAGCAGACAGGATCAAAGGAGCAAATCTGACCCTGCTTTTTAAAGTTGCAGTTAGAGTATAGGTGTGTTTGCATGTCCCATATAGGTTGCACTTTTGAGCAGGTTTCAGTCTTGATGCAGCTCAGGCCTTTATAGACCCTCCCTCCCTCCTCTTGACTTCAGTCATAACACACAGGAGCAGTCTGGACTACATCACTGTCACTCAGGCCCTCAGTAAAGCAGTATTTCCTCTATCTTTGTTATACCATTTGCCATAAACACATTGCTCCCTCCTCGAAACTTGCTGTCCAGTGGATTTAACTTTGATATCCAAGCACATTAGTCAACATAAAAAGATGATGTGCTTTTAATTTTCCTGTTCACTGGAGCTGAATATGTAGTTCAGCAGGCCTGGGTGCTCCCAATGATGTCATGCTCAGAGAAGATTCGTGTTTTCCCTGTTATTTTAAGTCAATTATACGGATTTGATGAAGATGCTGGTTCAGAAGAGTAAAGAGAGCATGTTTCTAGCTGGATGTTGGGTCTTTTGGCAGATCCCCATGTGGGACTGTCACCCGGTGTGGTCCCTCTCCATCCCTTCCTCCCCTGTTGCTGATTGGTTGCCTGGCAACTAGCATTAAATATAGGCCCACACTCTCCAAACTTTCCATCCTCTCCATCCAAAGCCTTTCTGTCTTCTCCACTGTGCTTTCTCTCTCTTTTGTTCTCCTCCTCTTTGCCAATCCCCCCATGGTGGGGACTTCAGGGATTTCAGATGAAGACATGGAAAACATTCCTCAAGCAGCACAAGCCACTGTTGTCGGAGGCGATTTCCACAATGAGTCACTTGATGACCTAGTGAGGGAGTCTGCCGGGAGGCTGTGTGTGCACCCTTGGAACACGCAGGGTGCCAGAAGTGCCCTCTGTTCATTCATTTGGCATTGGAGCACCCACTTGTTGGAGGAGCTCCCTCCTTCTGCCTTTAGTGAACGCTGCTTTTGACTTGGGAGGATGTGGCTCCGCTTTGGTTCTCTGAGCCTCATTTCAGGGACTTTAAATGACCTCCACTACTACAAGACTAATTATATTATGTTATGAGGGTGACTGGAGACCTGTAGAAGCTTTGTGATTAGTTGATTTAGCCCAATAGCAAAGCCTCTTAGAGTAGGTAGCTTAAGACGGCCTGATGGACACCGCTCAGTGCGGCTGCAGATACCTGCTGCTGTCACATCCTGCAGGGTGACAGTGATGACAATAAGATGCTGAAAACAGACGCAGTTAAAAATCGGCTGTTCATAAAGAAATCCTGGATAAAACTAATTCCCTCTTACAACAGTATCTCGTACACGTAAGACCGAAATAATGAGGCCTAGTACATGAATACTGGTTTTACTGTTTTAGTTGGCCATTTTCACACATTCACTCTTTAAGATTTCGTGGGGAATTTCAGGATAATAATGTTTGTTTTTACTGCGTGGGCAGCACGACTAACTGCAGTGTCATTATCATGATGTGAGCATCCACAATAAACACAACACAATTAATTACATTTATTGCAATACATTTTTAGAAAAGTATGGTATATGAACAAGCAGTGCTTCCTTACTCAGCATGCATACATTTAACTTAATGGCTGGACCCTTAGTTATCATAATGGCTTTGCTTTTAAATGCAGTCAGATGAGGCTAAAGCAAACTATCCACTAACCTCAGAATGTTCTGAGCCCATTAAGTGCTTTTAAAAAAACCTATTTTTGCATTTGAGAGTGACATGGTGCAAATTCTGACGTTGTGTGAAAAATTAAGAACAGCCGTTAGACATAAAACTGCAAGTTATGGAAAATGTGCGCTCTTTAATTTGTGTTTATTTATCCCACATCCTGCCATTATAGCATTATCAGACAATGTCATTGTGTGCAGACCCAGTGTCAGCAAGCAAAGCAAAGAGAACATGCTCAAAGTTACACATGCTTGACATCAGAATGTTACCCTTCCAGTGTTTTCTGCTTCTGTGTTAGCATTAGCATTTAGCTCAAAGCACCGATTTTAAATTTTAGCCTTCCAGAGCTGCTGGCTCTGAACACTGATTTTTTTTTTTTGTTAAAACTGCCAACTTAAACCCCATATTTTCCATCTTTAAAGAAGTTTCCTGTGTAGCTTCTCACAAAACAATAAATTGATATGACAATATTGATCTATGTTATATGACCAGTGCCTTTAAAAAGGAGTGACTGTCTTATTCTCTGATTTCAGCTTTTCAGATTTGGTGTATTTCCTGCTTTTTACTATTTTTCAGTGACATTTGGTTTTGCACTGCTTTTGAATGAAAGACCAAACTACTTAGCTCCACTTAGTTCAAATAAATTGTTTCTAAAATTTTAAACTGGTTTCAGAGACCGGCCGGATAAGTTGTCAATCATAAAAAATAGCTGGCAGAATGACTGTAAATGTCTGTAGGTCCAGGTCTTAAGAATGTGCTTGGTCATTGGAAGATACAAGGGCAGAAACAGTACTACTGTTCCCTTTTAATGTAATGCAGTGTACTCTGTGGTCAAGGCAGAGCCTTCTGCATCCTGCTTTGAAATTAATGATCATTCATAAAAAATGTCAAAATATTAGGCTATGCCTTATAACTCAGGAAGATAATAATTTACTCTGCTGGGAACTTCTCTGTTTAAGGCTCAATAACCAGAGTCTTCTTTTGCAGAACAAAACTAGGGCAGATACAAACTTTACCCAACTCTCTGAAGATATTTCTTATAACCATTAGCTGAAATAAAAGCATCATATCACCACATAATACCATGAGGTTCTCATGAGATTCATCTTGGGACTTGTGCAGACTCACACTGGGATCTCAGCTGGACCTGGCCTCAGGAAAAGCAGCTAAATAGATTCGCTGTTTTCACTCGTCGTGCCAGAAAGTGACTTATTTGGAAAGTACTTGAGGGCTTCTAGCAGCCCACTTAACAGAAAGTGATTGCATGCAACAGACACAGTAGTCATTGTTTCAGTCCGTGCTTTAGCTGAAGTTAATAGATTTGGGAAGTGCTTGCAGTTTTCAAAATAAAAACAATGAGTCAAAAAAATCGTCTCTGTCAAACTGCAACTGGACTTTGATTGATTGTTGCTGTCTGGTTCCTATTTTAAAGTGCTTCGTAGGGATTCCTACAATAACCAACAGACAATAAATAGCTGTATAGTGATTCATCATGTGGCTGTGTGTCCTCTGGCAGGCCTGCATTGATGAAAATGCTGAGATGGTGCAGTTTCTGGTGGAGAGCGGGAGTGATGTAAACAGAGGGGACAACGAGGGCTGGACTCCTTTACATGCTGCAGCGTCCTGTGGTTTTATCCAGATCGCTAAGTGAGTGTTGATCATCATCATGCTGACACATCACTGTCAGCACCATTTATGAAGTCTTTGGTATTTAGAGCATCCCAGCCCACAACAAAGCCAGTTTAGACGTAGAAATAACACAGTGAATTATAATAAAAAACAATTATAATGTGTGGTACATGCCAAACAGTATTCCAATGTTCTCCTCACTGTTTGTGGACTTTGTATGCATAGGTATCTGATAGAGCATGGCGCTCATGTTGGAGCAGTGAACAGTGAAGGAGAACTTCCTCTGGATGTGGCCACAGAAGATGCCATGGAGAGACTTCTAAAAGCTGAAATAAAAAAGCAAGGTGAGGATTATGTCCACTCCCAGCATAAAGCTCAGTGTTACATTTTGTCCATTACGTGGAGACATGATGCTCTGAAGTACTCAAGTGGCATTATAAAAGTGCATATGAGAAGTCAAAGTGTCATGGCAATATTGTAATTGACAAGTTTGCTAGTTATCACACAAAGTTATAATGGCTAAAATAGTTTTTTGAAGCTCAAATGTGTGTTTTATGACATTTTAGACTTCTGAAATTCTGGAAAGGGGACACCCATTTATCAACTGGCGAATTAAATCCTACAAAAAGAGGAAATGACAATCAATATTGAGCAGTTGCCCTGGGCCCACTCCTACCATGTCTTTCTTTCTTCTTGCTCTAAACATACACTCTTACCAAAACTGATGTAGTTTCTTTTATCTACTCTCTGCAGACCAGTATGTCTGATCTGTGTCTCACAGCATAACTGTTGCTATACAAGTTTATGTTTAAAGTCTATTTTTGGACAGTATGGATGTAAAAGCCAGATTGATGTCCAATAAAAAGGCTCTAAATAAATGTATAAGACTATGTTTACCTTTAGTTACACTCTGTAGCAGCAGCAGAGTGAGTGCTCTTCTTCTGTTTCATGTCATCAACTGGCACCATCCATGACACTAAAAGCAGTTAATTAAACAATGCACTTAACAGAAAGCTTCACAAAATGAAGTGCACTGCAATAACAGATGTGATAATAGTTTATATGTTATCATTTTAATTGTCAGTGTTAAGTTATGAGCTATCAGTGTTGATTGACACACATCAAAGAAACAAGACAGAACTTTAAGAGAAAGCCTCTTTGTTTTTTCAGTTATATTCCCGCTCTACCTTTCAGAGTGTGTGCCCATTTTCCAGCAGCAGCAGCAGGAGCAGCAGCATTGTTGCCTGTGTTTAAAGATGCTTAAAAATGACAGAACGTCTTTTTTTTGTTTTCTTTTTCCAGTTTTGTGCTTCTGTTGTGTGTGATTTATGTATCGCACGGGGAATTTCAGGTGGTGTGGGACTGTGGGAGGGATATAAAAGCTGGGAAAAAGAAGGATTGGGAGTTCTCTCTGTCCTATTGCACTGTCATGTTACCTGTGAAGTTACTTCCAATAGAGAAAGTTATAAAAAAAATTGACAGAAAGTTTGCATAATAAAGAAACTGTCAAAAAAAAGGACTCACTATTCAGATGCTCTCAAATTCATGCATAATTTGATGGCACGATTCTATGGTCTTTCCTGAAGTCAAAGTCAAGTCTGTGACGTGATCCGTTCATAATCTTTAAGGCTTACGTTAGGCCCCTTTTTATGGAATATATAGATAAGTTAATTGATAGAGGTGTGTTATTTTGAGCGCTAAAGTAAACTGAAATGTTTATTATCTACCTGCAGAGAAAATTTACAGCCCAGCTGTATCTGATTAAAACCATATGGAGCATTACTCTACATAATCAGATCTTGTATGATAATAGTTTTTGATTGATAATTTTAAGTGAGAGAAAAGAAAAGAGACTGCATATGTATCATTGCATACAGAGGTAGAGCAAAATTACTTGCTTAAAAGGCCTCCACACTTGTTTCCCATTCTTTGCTCTGTTTCAAGAAGTTTTTACATTTGGAGTGATCAAAGTTGACAGAAATGGGTGAAAAAATTAGGACAGAGTTGCTCTCAAACATATTCTCTGTGACCTTCATAGTTTAGCTGAGGTTCTTGGCTTTCATACTTATCAAATACACACAGTATTAAGATCTGTCATGACTCTGTAATAGATGAGAAAACAACATTAATAAATACAAAGAGTATGAGTTAGAGACTAAACTAAGAGGGAAATTTTCTGTCTATCTAAATGTCTTGAATAAGATTTAATTTTAATTTCTTCTGTCTTCATTATTCATTGCAGGAATTGACGTGGATAGGGCCAGAAAAGAGGAGGAGAGGATCATGCTCCAGGACGCCGAGGCAGTCCTGGCAGGAGGCGGGACTCTCACACCTCACCCCAACACCAAGGCAACAGCTCTGCATGTTGCCGCTGCCAAAGGCTACATAGAAGTCCTGAAGTGAGTTTTTAACATTCATCTTATTTGGGAAACACACCAAGTGCTACAGCTTTTATTCATTACCTCTCCTCCTCATCTTCTTCCCCTCTCACGGCCCGTTTCAGAGTTCTGCTGCAGTGTGAGGTGGATGTGGACGGCAGGGACGTGGACGGGTGGACGCCCCTGCACGCAGCAGCACACTGGGGGCAGGAGGAAGTGTGCAGTCTGCTCGCAGACAACATGTGTGATATGGGTGCCGTAAACAATGTGGTGAGCACTAACAACAACCTTTAATAAACCGTGGTGGTTGAACCCTTCATGCTGTGCTGTATCTGATGATACTCTGTGGATGTCCTTGTAGGGCCAGACCCCTCTAGATGTCGCAGATGAGAACCTTGTGGACTCCCTGGAGGAGCTGCAGAAGAAACAGAACGCCGTAAGTCCACGACTATCCCCCTCGTTAGATAAACCCGGTATGATTGATGTCATTACAGCCCAGAATGTTCTCAGTGTTTATGGGTGTTTATATTCTTCTTCAGTTACGCAGCGAGAAAGAGAAACAGACTCCTGTTATTGAGACCAGCCCGCAGATCTCCATGGTACCGGTTCGCACACGCAGGTCAGTGCCAGTGTGTCGGTGTGTTGGGCATGGGTTTGTGTTTGTGGGCACACGCTACACAGCTCCTCAGCCGAATCCCAGCAATCCCAGTTCTGAAGTTTGCATGCAGGTATGATGTTAACAGCCCCAGCATTCCTTGAGCTATATTACATCTATCCCCTGACATGACACTAGGTAGATGGAGCAGTCAACAACAGTCTGTGTCCTTATACTGTTACTGCTTTTAGCATGTTGTGTTTACAGATGTAGTTCTAGTGTGTAAACAGTCTATAAGACCAACATGTAGAGTAAGGTTAAGTTTGGTTTAAATGGACACATTCATTGACAGACAGGAACGAAAAAGGAGTGAAAAGGCTAACTTATAGCTACTTTAACAAGTTTTATAGCAGACTGATATTCAAAATGTAAAAGGAAATATGACAGCTATGAGGAGAGAGTGGGGAATGACATGCAGAACAGGAGCCTGCTTCAAAGACCACAGCCTCTGTACATTGGTTGTGCAAATATAACCACAAGGCAGGCAGCACCCTAGATTAATTATTTCTAAATAGTAATTGTTTGATTCCAAAAAAATCACAGTTGTGGGCGGTTGTCACATGAAGTGTTAGGCTTCTTGCTGCCAAAACACAATTTTGTACATTTTCCTCTGCTCGATTCTATATGAGTGATGTATTTTGACTGTTAGAGGCTGTTAAACAAGCAGATTGTTAATTTTGTTGACCTTAGTGCTCCTGAAAACAAAACGATACCTTACATCTCTTTTTAAGTTAGGTTTCCTGAAATGAAATAGTATTCTCTATTCCTTTAATTGTAATGTGTTTCACTTACTTTGAATCTTGGCTGCAAAAAATGTAAACAAAGGCTTTTTAGCAGCTTGCTTTTAAAGCTCTTGTAATAAGGGTTTTTACTGGAGATGAACATACTGAAATTAATATTAATGCCTTTTTAAGAAGAGCAAATGAAACCATTAGCTACAAGATATATTATTTATTCATTGTATTTTTTCATGCCTAAATCTCAGAGGGTGGTTCAAGTTAAAAGATTCAATTAACAGCCTTTTGTGTATTTTCTGTACAATTAGGGGTACCTTTGACTGATAAAATTAATTACAGTATGTTTTTTTTATCAGTGTACCACCAACTTAAGCTGGGTGTGCACTGAGGGATTTTAAGCTGACTCTGTAAAAGCCATGGTGGAATGTCAGCTCACATTGTGTGACTGAATTGTTTCAATGCACAACTATGGCATACAATTTATGTGCTCACACAGCACGATCTGATGGTCAGTCACAACCTGAGTGCTCACACTGTACGAGTGGAGTCAGGACAGACCCTTTGACAAATGTCAAGTTTTCTTTGAAAAGTCTCACATAGACGCAAACGTCATGTCATCTCGTTTTTTATATTTAAAATTGCTACAGACAGCAATAAAACCGCTCTGGCCATCTGTTTCTCTCACACACATAAACAGCAGCGCCAGCAAACACAACTAGCAGTTAAATTTTAACAAATATTCATCTGAAGATCTGCAGTAGGCCTTTTTCCTGTTCATTTATATCCTTTATTAAAGTTGGGCTAGGCACATCAAAAAGTATTCCTGCTGTTTTATATTTAAGATGCTGTCTAAGAGATTGAAGGAAAAAATGCAGCAAAGTTGGGGATTCTGCTTGTAATTTTGATCGCACTGTGCAGATGTGTGATAAGACCAAAATATCAAACATGCCAGAAATCCATCTGACCAGTCGGGGGCAGCTGGTCGGGCTATGGTCAGCTGTTATGTCCTCATGTACTCATCATGACGAATGATGTGTGATGATGATGATGTGAGTTGTGACTCGAAATTTGTGCCTAAAAAATCATATAGTAAATGCCCGGCTTTGCATGTATGTTGGACAAGATCAGTAAAGAGATCTATCCCATTGTTTCTGTCAAAGGCACTGATCCAAACAGCTGATCACGAGTTGACAATATGCTGAGGCAGAAGAACGAGAAGGTTGCATTACAAAATAGTGCCAAACACAGAGGCTTTCTGGGTAAAAAAAAAACACTTTAAAAAATTTTTGGCCCATTTTTACCTAAAAATCACTAAATTGTATGGAGCAACTGTACCACTCTGCGGTACTATATAGTCTAGCTTCCCTCAGCACATCCTGCTTAAAAGGGCAATGCACACTAAAATCTCTTGAGGCTAATGACAAGTACCTTATCTAAC
The DNA here is from genome assembly GCF_018320785.1 of Cheilinus undulatus. Lineage (NCBI taxonomy): Eukaryota > Metazoa > Chordata > Actinopteri > Labriformes > Labridae > Cheilinus > Cheilinus undulatus. Next base: position 21,833,046 of record NC_054873.1, on the reverse strand, counting down.
CCAACTTGAAGAATACCAGAATATACCCAGGTTTGCTGTGGTTCCTTTAGAAGTCTTATATAGTCTTAAATTGGACTTCTGAAATTTAAGGCCATAAAAAGACTTCATTTCACCTGTTAGAGGTCTTAAATTTTAGAAGGCTTTTGCCTCAGACATGTCTGTAAATCTTAATTTTCTAGCTACATTTTTTCAATTTAAATCATTTTAAGATGAACATGTGAACACAACAAAGTCAAGCTAACTACAATGTGAGTTCTATGAAGGAGATATAAATTTTCTATTACAAATCAATTACCTTTATTTTTTACTGAGATTCCTCCACAAATTATTTCATAAATATTAACTAAAATGCAAGAAATTCAGTGTTGGATGCACAGACTTTCCCGGGGGAGACCCTTGTTATATATTCATCACTATGATTAAATAAACCCTGTACTGTTGTGAAGCACTAGTTTAAGTCTTTAAACCTCGGGGTAACCAAGTTGCTTGCTTAAAAATGTGAACAGCCCAGCAGATCAGATTAGAATCAGCTCAGCATATCTGCTAAAATAGTTCATAGTTGATATCAGTTTACATTAAATTTATAAAACAGATGGTTTAAATTTGCCAGCAACCAAAGTTGTGAGTTTATGACCAAAAAACTTCTTTTTCCTATTCCAGTTGACATTTCAGTCCTGGTCCATTTTTGACGTGCAAAAAGTGGCATTGATTTTTCAGAGTTCTGATAAAAGTTTTAAATTTGATGTTTAAATGTGTACCTTTCATAGAAAATTGAAATTAAAACAATGATGAGATACAAGGTCATTCCACATCCTCCATTAAATATATTCTATTATAAATCGCTGCTGATTTCTGATATTATGTAATGAATGAAGTAGAGAGGATTTGGTTGTTTTAAACTTTGTATTTGACACTTTTCTAACTTTGTGACAGCTGAAAAAGGTGTACTTTTAACCACCTGTGAGGAACATTCAGTTTCTTCTGTTTGTTGCACATGTAGGTAGTTCTGTTAAACAAAAAAAATCTCATATTGCCAACTTTAAACAGGTAAATGTGTTAATCATCTGTAAGGAAAGTGTGGAAGATAGGCTCCCCTCCACCAAGCCCTTGTAGCTGCATTTTCAGACAATGATAGCCAGGTGAAAATATTACATGTTGTTGCTGATGGCCTCGTTTTCCATTATGATCATGCAACAATCATATAACCTTCTATAATCTCTTTGTATTGGCTTTTAAGCAAAAAGAAAAGTTCTATTTTTACACTCTAAAAGTCATAATTGAAGTCTTTATATGGAGGCTTTGCTGTATTGTTCCATGCAGGCTTGTTAAAAGTTTGAATAAATCAGTACAGAGGAAAAAAGTACTAAAATAGTTATCAGCTTAAGTTTACAGTAATGTTAAGCTAATTGTTGATCTTGTGATGAGACAGCAGCGTTTCAACTGACATCACAGACAAAGCCTCCATTGTCCACACTGCGTGTTAATCAGCGCATGCTCACTCTAATCGACTGCACGTGGAATGATAGCCCTCACTGATCAGCTCCCTGCATGCCACCTGTCCTCCCACCCCACCTTGGCCCCCGCCCCTGCAGGACTTCTATCTCTCGTATGAGCAGCAAAGAGAAGATCTGCCTCCATGAACGGGAGAAGCACCCGCCTCCCGCCCTGCCGAGCAGCCCAGCTGAGGAGGAGGAGGAAGAGAGCCAGACGGGGCAGAGTCAGGCAACTCAGAACCAGGGGAAGGCCTCTAGCAGCTCCAGCTCGGAGGAGGAGAGTGAATCAGAGAGCGACGCTGAGTCTGGTGAGAGAAAATGCTGGGGTCTGTATTTCAAACTGTCAAGTTGATGGCTTTTTCTAACGATTGTACTCATCATGCAGAGAAAGCAAAAAACAGAGAGATCATAAACAACTTGAACAACAAACGGAACACCACCGGCCTGCTTCCTACCTCTATATCAACAAGCCAAGTGAAAAAGGTAAAAGACAAAGAGAGTAAGGTGTAAATGGACACTGTTACTAGAATAATTAATTGATTTTGACAATGATTACTATAATATTGGCTTTTCTTTATGGCTCTGTAGCAAGACCAGAGCAAGCCTCCAGCCACTGAGGCCCCTGCTCCTGGCTCCTGGAGAACGTCTCTGAGGAAAGCAGGCAGCTCAGTGACTCTGGGCTCAGCCGGGCTGTCCGACTCCACCCATGACCCCAGCAGACCTACAGAGACCGGCCTGGGCATGCCCCGCTCTGCCTCCAGTCCCCGCCTCAGCTCTGAGGCTGACACCAAGGTCTGCATCTCAGGAGCTCTCATGATTCATAGGTTTCTTCACGTTTAAAAGCAGTTACTAATTTCTAAATGTAATGTGACGGGCTTAATAAAGACTTCCTTTCAAGCCTCACTTGAAAATAAAACTGACGATCTGCTCGTCCTCAGGAACCCAGGCTCGCTCGGGTGCCGCCCAACCTGACACGGAGACTCTTCAGTATACCAGACAGCAGCCCTGACAACTCCAACAGGTGGGGCCAGTGCTCTCATGTGCTCCCGCGCTTGTGAAACAAGAATCTGTTTTTCTGAGTCACTGCGTATGTGCCCTTGTCACCCCATCTCTCTTTCTCTGTCTCTGTCAGCTGGCTGAGCCGTAGCTCCTCTTACACCCGGCGCCTCTATAGTCAATCAGGGAATGATCTCACTAGTTCTACCCCCTCTTTGCTTCACAGGTCAGTCTCACTGCCCACTGCATGTCTTGTATGTGTTTGCTCTCCTTGTTTGTGTGGGATTGTTGTTGTTGTGTCCACCCTCCAGCTGTAAATGTGTCTTGTGGCTGTGAAAGATGCCTTTGTGTTTCCAATGGGATTTCTTTTACCAGCTCATCTTATGGAAAGAGACTGGATGATCCCAACCTGACCTCAGCCAGCACAGGAACAAGCTCCGCCGGACTCGGCCGCCTTAATAGTGTTATAGCACAGAGGTATTTCATTTTTAAACCTCTCATTAATTTTCCATGCCTATCTTAAGGATCTGAAATCCAAAATCATATCTCTTTCCCCAGACTTCCTCAGGAACAGGTGGAAAAGAAAGACCAGTCTTTCTCCACCTCAATCACGCAAAGTTCGACAGCAGGAGAGCAGGAGACCAAGCAGAGGCGCAAGTCAGTGTTTTGTCTTTGTATGCTCATGGCAAAATGCTTGATGTGTGTAAATTTTGGTCACTACCATATGTCTGTCTTGTGTAGGTCCTACCTGACTCCAGTGCGTGATGAAGAAGCCGAAGCACAACGCAAAGCACGCTCACGACATGCTCGGCAGTCCCGCCGATCCACCCAGGTATGAGCATCACCTTCTTAGACCCTTCAGATATGAACATTAGAAGCAGTGTGGCTACTGAGACAGTGTTATGTGTTTGTCATGTAAAGGGGGTGACGCTAACAGATCTGCAGGAGGCTGAAAGGACGATGAAGACTGACAATAAAAGCAGAGAGAAGAAAGAGGAAGAGAAAGAGAAAGAGAAGGAGACAAAACCAAAGAAAGGAGAAGAAGGGGTGAGAGCTGTGTTTCAGTTATAGGCCTACCCTTAATAATCCCATGAGACATTAAGTATAGAGGGTATAATGTGTTAACAGGAAGTGAGCTGGAGGTCTCGTATCGCCAGCCTGCAGAAGTCTGACTTGCTGGGTCTCACGCAGCCCACTGGCACAGCACGGCCCCAGATATCAGAGAAGAGAGGTATCAGCAAAGATTTCCTCTTTTCGTAGAGCTTTATAGTGTTCATTTATTTGATTTCTTCTATAAAAAGCTGCCATTGTCTGGCTTTGTTCCAGATGTTGAGGCCAGCACAGGGGAGAGTGAGACGGAACGATGGGCGAGGGAGCGAAGAGAAAGGAGGCAAGCTCGAGCCAGAAGAAAGGCACAACGGACCGGGGAGGTATATCACCACAAACATTATAAATAACAATTTAAAGCCTTTATCACACTGTAAGTTTCTTGAAAGTTCAGCAGACAGACCCTGAAATCTCCCTGACATGCCTATTCACATCTGACCTCAGAGATTCTTAAAAGGCAGGGCAAGATCTGCAAAGAACACCACAGACATGATGGAAAAAAGCAACAGATTCTGGCAGTATAGTAGCATTTTTTTTCCTTGATATCAATGCTACATGTAATTTGGTGTAATCACAGTGTCAGTCAGTGAGTAGTGAAGACCACCCTAGCAGCTTTATTATGTACAAGATGATCACAGCGGTCGCACAGCAAACGCTTGATACAAACGCCATCAACCTTTTTCCAGCAAGGTTCCCACATTGACTTAATTTTAATTTTGCTAGGCGGCTGGAAGGAATGTACTCAAAATAAAGATGATGGAAAATTTTGCCTGTGCCTTTGCAGCTACTGCTCACACCCAAAATTCTGGGATGTTTCGAGAATTTTTGTAAATACGTGAACACATCTTAAGCATGAAATGGGTGACTTATTCATCAGAATTTAAGAACCTGTGCTGTGTGCATCATCTGCAGAGTGATGACAATGATCCCAGTGGAGAGGAAGAGTTCTCAGGCAGTTTGCAGGATCATCAGGTCAGTGTTTGTGTGCAGTGATGTCCCATTGGACTGTAACCTCAAATACCACTCCTAATTTGTCTTCTCTTGTTTACAGACGGACCATCATTTGAGTTCCAGGTAAGATTCAACCTTTGATCTGTTTGGTTCGCTCACTTCCTTCATTGTGTCGGCACAATTTCAAAGATTGTTAATTCTCTGAGCTCTGACCTCTGCTCGACCATTCAGGTTGGATGTATCCTGTAATGACTGTACCCAGGGAGGAAGCTCAGAGGCCAAGGATTTTAAGAAGGTGAATGGACTGATGTGATGAAAATATTAAATTCGTTTTTAATTCACTGTTGTGTACTTATCTGTGCATGTTTGTCTGTGGGTCAGTTGTTTGAAGAGGTTTCCAGAGAAAACAGTCAGCTCCAATCTCAGCTGCAGGACACCCAAAGGATTGTCAACCAGACCAGGTTGGACCTGGAAAAGGCCACACAGGTAAAAACAAAGTTGCACATGGAGAGGAACTTTAACTGTGTCCTCTTCTGTAAAAAGACAAAAAGACAGACTTTTTTGAGCGAGTGCTTATGTTTGACTGAAATTTTTTGGGGGGTATGCTGATGTTTAATTAAATTAGTTATCACTTGTCACTGTGAAACAACCAACCTAGTATTTTTTCAGTATGGTAACAAACAAACATCTTTTGGTATTTGTGTTTTATTCATATTTTGTACCAGAAAAGAGCAAAAGATATTATGTGAAAAGTGAAAAGTTACATTTTAGAACCATGCCATGAGCCTTTTCAAATTAATGTACTGAGGGAATTTTACCCAATCAGAAAAGTCCACTATTAAAAAAGGAAGACAATGTGGCAGTATCAAAAACCACAGTTCCTCAAGTGACCACTTGGGTCTGGCTGCAGAAGTCATAGAATCCCCAGTAGGTCCCCAGTTTACAGCACAAAGACACATATTACAACCTGTGTTGTAAACTAGTTTAAAGTCGGTTGCACATGATGTTAAAAGTTGGGTTTTTTTATATTTATAATTTTTGTAGCTTTTTGCTAAAGGGCTGAGCTAGGCCCACTACAACTCAGAATCTTTGCCTGTACCGAGATTGCTAAGTTGAGATAGCATTTCCAATAAGGCACTTGATCTTTCAGCTTTTATAAGCCCCTTCATAATGGACAAGGTGAGGACACTGATGCTGTGTCCATCTTTATACATCCTTTGGTTTTAACTCTACAGCAGTAGATGGTCTGGTACAGCCAGTGGCTAAGGGGGGTTGTGCTATCTAATGTTGGAGGTACAGTGCTTAACAAATTTATTAGTCCTCCACCCAAAGTCAGGTTTATGCCACAGCTGCTCTAAATTAACAGCACTGGTAATTACCAAAATCATTTTTTATTTTTCTGCAATGGTTAATACACCAATATGTAGAAGCTCTTTAACTGAAATGATATTTTTAATGCTAAAATATAATTATTATTGTTATCCATGAATTTTGAAATTTACTGATTTACAAAAAAACTGAAAAAGTAGTAAAGCACATTAATATTTCTTGATTAATATGTCAAATTATAGTTATTTACTTGCATTCCTGAACAGAAAAATGAGTTTTAGTGGTTGAATGTTATGCTTGATTAATTTCTGACTTCTCAGAGAAGCCCAGTGAGCTGGCTCAAATTTGGGTATTAAAAGGTGAATTCAGTTTGAAATTCCTCATTCCTGTTCAAAATGGTAAAGGGTGGAGAGCTCACTGAAAATGAAAGAGTCTGCATTAAAGCACTTCATGATGATGGATGGTCTCTGAGACAAATATGACAGGTGGTCTAATAAATTTAAGCACTGTACATTAGTGCATGAATGCATGAAGATCCTTACTTACTGGACATCACTACATGTGCTGGTGTTAGCCAGCAGTACAACATTTTATGCACTGAGCAACAGACACTATTCATTAAAATACTCTGCATGCTAGTCAGTATTGCTCGGCAATTACTTGAGGAATTAACTGAATAGCGTGCCACATGCCTTGCACTTGTTTTGTCCATAGGTTGTGGTAAGTGTTTTTGCTATATTATAGTCACAGGATTCTTTTTGATGCATTGTTTATTTAAGTATTAAGTATTTATAATGTAAGTGTTAAAAGTATTATGTTTGATACGTGCATGTTTAAAGATCATGATCTTAATATCAATCTAAATGATTGTTATTTTGAGTTTTGCCACAGCATTTTTATCAAGGAGCTGTTTATGCAGGGAAAGTTACTATTCCCTGACCTCTCAGTGTACACCTATACTTCTTAGAAATAGACTACAATCAGAGTTATATCATATGATGCCCTGAGTTTTGATTAGATTGTTTCATATTTTGCCTCCTTGTAGAAGCTTTACAGATGAATGGGGCTAGGAGAGTATATGGATACAGTAATGTCTTGTCGCTCTGACTCGTGACACAATCATCAAATTTCTAGTAACAGATGTTGATAGTTAAATCTGGAAAAATCTTAATATATTTGCTTGCCAGGTTGGCTCACCATCTCTAGATCATGTTTTTCTTCTTGTGGCATTGATAATTCTTTCTTGGAGCTTAATATTTTCAAAACAAAGGAAATGATCATAGATTTTCAAGCCCATGCTCCAAATCAGTGGGCAACAATTCAAAAACATGCTGTTAAATGTGCCAAGAGCTATAAATATCTGAACGATTATAAAATCCCAAACTGACCTTTGAGCCAAATTGAGAGGCAGTCTGTAAAAAGGCACACAGACAGCTGTTTTGTCTGAAGAAACTTGTGAATTTACACATAGATAAAACCCTAATATGTATTTTGTTCTATTGTGTCATGAATTATGAATCAGTGTTGTTATTTGTTGTTTCGTCTGTGAAATGACAGAACTTCTGTCTGCACACCAAATTGACCTTTTAAGGTACCAATAAAGATACCTTGTACCTTGTACCTTAATGAGGGTAGCATTAACAGAAGTTAAAGGGACAGTTCAGTATTTTTAATTAAACTCTATATGAGTTTAATTAACACCATCAGCTTTGCTGTGTATTTTATATTATTATAGAGGTGTGACTTTATCTGAACAACCTGGTTGAAGATTTATTCTCTTGTTCTTGCCAGTAAGGAAGGATTATATTTTACTGTACAACTCCTCAGTAGCTACTCAGTACACAGTTAATTAAACTTTAAGCTACATACTTTTTCACTTCAATTAAGCGGAAATTTACCCAGAGCTTTTTTTGGCTCAGTTTTTCTTATGTGGAGCAAATGACCCTGTCTGCATAGCTGCCTGACACCCGTGCTGGCACTCTGGTTGGTCTCTCCTCAAAGGGGCCATGCTAACCGGCGTTTAATTGATCATATCGTATTGTAACTCACCCTGTGATTACATCTCTAATTCTACATATAAGGCATCTATTCAAGATCAATAACAGAACCCTTTTTAGGTTTTCGAGAAGAAGTTGCATGTTTTCAAAAATTTAAATAAATGAATAACAGAAAGCTAAACTACACAGAGCTTATTTGATTTACCTGGGAGTTTTTCTGTATTGCTTTAATTTGTGTCTGACTTGAAGCAAATGTCAGCGACTCTAAGTGATACTGTGTAAATGACATAATTATCTGTAATGCTAATTTGCTCAGAGTTACACTTTGTTTTAACCTTTACTATGATACTATAATTGTCACTCTGCATATGGTGTCTGCTGTTCAGTTTCTTCTTGCTGTTTTTGGACTGGTGTTTTTGCACACAGTGATCATGCTTGTGATCATGTCAACCAGCTAGTGTCCCATTTATGCTAATGTCTTGATTTGTTGTCTCCAACAGCGACAGGAGCGCTTTAGCGACTGTTCTGCCTTACTGGAGCGGGAGAGAAAGGTAACATTTCCTTACTGATGATGCCACCTGTTATTGTTGTGGCTTCAACTGCCTCACTCCTGCCACCTCACTGTTTGTTGACACTCTCCTGTTTTCTCCCCACTTGAACCACTTTCTCACCTGTTTTCACTCCACTTTGTGGCCCTTCCTCTTCCTTACATCACTTCCTCTCTTCCCACCCCCCTCCCCTGCTCCTTCACATGTTTCCGTGGCATCAGGACCGGAGGATGTTGGAGCGGCGGATGGCAGAGTTGGAGGAGGAGCTAAAGGTGAGGAGACAGACGTTCAGGATGAATCTTATTAAGGCCACAGTGACTTTGCATGTTTCTGCTCTTTTAGCTTGGCTTTAGCTTGTGCAGGCCAGTGTTGGTGTGGAGGTGCGAATAAGAGTTGTTTCATACAGCATATTCTTTTTCTGATTTTGAATTTGTTGTTCCATGGATGGAGTTTACAGTTAACCAACCTAACAACTTCCCTAAATGAGAATTATTGACTGTTAACTCTATTTTTTTCATTAACTTGATTATGAAATGTTCATGTACAAAATGGTAAACTGATAAAATGGCTAACTTCAATAATACTGAATGAGAATATGCAAGTGTATTGAATGATCCTGTCCAAAATATTGGGAAATATTCTTTTTTATTGTAAAAGTTAGATGAGAAACTTGACTATTTTAATCATCAGGCAGTAAGTTTCAGACAGCAGATTTTTTGCATCCTCGCTGTCCATTTTTGTTTAAAGAATTTTCAAAGTTTTAAGTTACAGTTTTCATGTGTATTTATTAGGGCTGTCAAAGTTAACGCGCTAATATCGCGTGTCTTTTTTCTCAAATGTCTCGCGCGCCAGATGACACCTGATGGGCTGGAAGTGGCCCGCGGGCCGCCATTTGGGGATGGCTGGTGTATGGGTTTTCCTTGCAGAGCCTCTGTGGTCGTATCCAGTGCTCAACTCTGCTGGTTGAGCCTGGACTCAGTGCCGGTGAGGTTTCTGCACTGAATGTTGAAGAAGCTTCCCTCAGCTCTCTTGAAAGCTACAGTCAATGTCTGCTTCTCCTCCAGGATCTCTATTTGCTTTTTAAAGGCTTCCTTTAGCTCATCTCGATACTTCCCACAAGTGAGCCGTTCTTTCATAAGAGCAGAGGTGACTTGATCAACTCTTTGCTGCAGCACAGAAGTTTCCTTTTTTTCCTCATTGAGTGCGTCTTCGAGTTGTGAAGTCCTGGTTATGCTCCTTACCTGATGAGCTTCGTGCTCAGCAATGGCAGACTTCTTCTCTGTAAAGTGCCCAGAGAGACCCTGGTACATACAGTCGAGTCTGTTACACTGCCTCTCTGCTTCCTGGAGCTTGGCCTTGATATCTGCGTTCGCTCCCTTTAACGTCTGCAAGTCGTTCTGGAGACACTCTGAGGATCCAGAGGCTTCTCCCAGCTGGAACATCAGAATTTTGACTTCAGACTCGCTTTTTCCTAAAGCCAGGGTCTTCTCAGTGAGCTGTACCTGTTGCTTCTGAACAATTGCATATGCCATAGCATACCTAGCCTTCTCTGCTGCCAGCTCAGATCTCCAACTGTCTTTTTCATCCAGAAGCTGTTTATGTGCACTCTGGACAGCCTTGAGTTCACTCTGCAGCTTACTGATCTCAAACTTCTGTTCCTGGTTTTTCTCTGTCAGATCGTCTTTGTCTTTCTGCCCCTTGGAGGCAGTGGCTTCATAGTCCTTCCAGAGTGAACAGCGTTTTGCCTGTTGTTCTCTGATGTTTGCAGCCCACTTGTTAACTTTCTCCTGCAGAGAGGAGATTATCAACTCATTGCCTTCAACTTTTGTTGCAAGACTTTGATTATCCATGGTCAAGGAGCTGATTTCTCTGTCTTTCTGCAAAATTTTCTCCAGCTGCTCATCAAGGCGCTTTCTCAGATCCTTGTTTTTGTCACAGCTCAGTTTCTTATGCTCTTCTGATTCCATGTGCAGAGCATGGGACGCCTCCAGATCCTTGGTGAGCCTCTCGATCACTTTCTTTTTCTCCTCCAGCTCAGCAGATAGTTTAGAGATCTCTTGAGTCTGGTCTCTGCTTTTAAGAGTCTCAATTTCTTTATTTTTTTCTCTAAGTTCTGAGGACATTTCACCGATTTTGCTGGACAGTTTTTCATTGGAGCGCTTCAGCTCTCTCTGAGACTTTTTAAGATCATCCACTCTTCTGTTTAAAAGCTCAGTTTGACCCCAGAGGTCTGCTTCAATATAGCGCTCCTCCTTAAGAGTCTTTTTTAGGGCTTCTTTCTCCTTTCTCTCCCTCTCCAGTGCTTTTTTCAAATCAGATCTAGCACTTTTCTCTCTCCTCAAGTCTTCTTCAAGAGCTTCGATAGCTCTTTTCTTTCTGATCAGCTCATCTTGGAGATCAGAGTATTTATCAGACCTCTTATGACTTTCATGTCTTTTCCCAGATGTTTCCAGACTCTCTGAGTTTTCTGATCTTTCTGATCTCTTGGACCTCCAAGATCTCTCTAAAGAGTCCGATCTCACTGAACTCTGGGTTCTCTTAGATCTCGATGAAGTCTCTGGTTTTTCAGATTTCAGAGATCTCACGGCTCTCCCAGATCTCACAGTTCTGGCAGATCTCACCGAGTCCTCTGGTATATCCTCCTTGATCTCTTCGGGTATATCCTCCTCAATCTCTTCGGGTATATCCTCCGCAATCTCCTCCAATATCTCTCCCCAACTCTCTTCTGGTTCCCGGTGCATTATATTCAAATTTCTTTTCTTTGACCCAGAAGAGCTTGTGTTTTCCAGGATGCAAAAATTACCAAATCTGATATTATCCATTTTATTTTTTATTTTATTTTATTTTATTTTATTTTTTTTTAAGAAAAGACGGTGTCTTAGTACAAAAGTACAAAACTTGCAGGGATCAACTCAAATGTAACAACGTGTTCTCAGTTACTGCAGGAGCTGTTTGTCTGCAAGTCCTCTGAGGGTGAATGCCTATATACAGACAGCTAAGAGTCCCAGAGTACCCTTTCAGACCTTTGTTCATGTGCTCTTAAGACATCATCTGGATTCCGGAATCCATTCTCAAAATGGCCGATCAAATCACACCAAAATACAAAAAAACAACACCCTGTCACTTCACTTACATGTCTGTTTTGCTTTTTGTTTAAAGTTTGTAAAAGGATGGGCATTTTTAAAAGGAAAAAAGTCATTACAGAACAACCAGTTAAATAAAAAAAACATTCAATCACACTTTATTTGGAGGCTCTTTAAAAATAAGTATATCAATTTCAATTTCAATTTGCTTTGTTGGCATGAACAGATCAGTTACTGCCAAAGCAGTGTAAAAAAAGAATGCAGTAAATATATTTATATGAATCCAAATTGGAATGCAAAGCACTTAAACATAGAGCGATTCTAAACTTTTGCTACCACTGTCCCAATTATTAAAATATTTCCTGCATCAAATTTAAATGGGTGCATAAAATTCCGAAACATCCCCAATGTCCCAAGATGTTGGGTTTTATTTGGGGAATTGTGGGTTTTATTCCACACTTGTAACAAAAAATAGGACTTTAAATGCAAAAGAAATCATGTAAGGAAGATCTTGTGTAAACCATCAAAATATGATAGAATCAACCATTTCCTCCTATTATAGTTTTTACTCTAGGCCACTGTGAAGCTTGTTTCCACCAGCTAATGATATGAAGTTATGAAAGTGCAATTAGTCTCCTAGTCTGAGAAAAAATATTCACATATTTGCCAAAATTCTTGAACCCTATTAAGTTGAATAGCATTAACTCTTTATTGTTCTGTCAGCATTTTAGGACCGAAATTCTAAAAAAAAAATCAGTACAAGATGAAAGTGCCACACAGACACTATCTTCCACTCAACTGTGTTTAATTCAAAACATGGACTGTTTTTATTTTTAGAAGTCACTGCTTGTTTGGGCGCATTTATAGACCTATTTATATCATAGTTTAGCGTCTCTTTAACTATTAAAAGAGTTACTAAACCCTCAGACCCCTTTGCTCAGATGAAAACACGTATATGTGTCTTCAAGTGTATGTGTTAGAAATCAGCATAGTAAATGCCCTTTACAGCTTGAAACTTGAACTATATTTTTCTATTTTCTAATCTGATAGCAGGTTGTATGTGGTGACAGCTTCCGCCACCACTGAGTTTAGCAGTTAGTGCCCACTTTTTTCAAAACCATTAACTTCAGTTGTAGCCAATACCCAAAATTCACAGGCACCAATGGCTCCACCAATCAGACACATAAATGTGACACTCTATAAATGTTAATAGTATAACTCTCTTCCTCGAGAATGTGAAAAGAACATGTTCTTCTGAAAGCGAGATGTCTTCTGCAGGGCCACATAGCATAATTTTTTAACTTAGATTTAAGAATATGACAGATTTAGCGTAGCTGTTGAACACAGTAGTTTCATGGGTAATGATGGGCTCCACCAAACAGAGACATTGCCTCGATACTTTAGGGTTGCAAGTAGAATAGTTATTTTCCTCAAGTTCTGAATAGACCTAAAAACAAAAGTTAGTAAAGTAGTCGGACCATCTTACCATCATTTTCTCTTATAAATTGTCTGTAGTTAAAAAGGAAGTACCATTAAAAGCACCTGAACACAAGGTTTTGCAGGTACTTGCGTTCTCCTCTAATTAAAAGAAATTCTAACATGTCAGGTCAAATCCAGTGGATCCAAATAAATGTATAAAGCACACTCAAAAACAGCAGCAGATGATTGAAGTGCTGTTCAATTGATAAAAGACGGAATACTGATTGTAATACAGAGACAACGTCATTCAGGGTTTGATTACAAACAACACAACCTTACATGTGTCACAAGTGATAAGAAAAAAGATGTAGTCAATAAAATTGACTAAAAATGTCCTGTCAGAGCTGCACATCTAAACCAAGCGCATCAATTGTTTTTGTTCTGAGGTTCACCTGTTTGACTGTTTTAAAGCTCCTATGGGTTTATGAAAAAGACTGAAACTATTATTTATTGATGATATCTTTTTGAAGTAAAATAGCAAATAAGAGCTTCAGCGACATTTTTGATCATTTTATGTTTGTAATTTTGATGTCTGGTAACACTGCAGGGGGTTTGGTGTCAAACAGTGATGAACCGTGAGCTATAGAAGAGACCTTTTTATATGTTCTACTGCAGACTAGTAATGAGTGGCACATTTGACTGTAAAAGAGGGCATGATTAGACTTTTTCTTGCAAAAATCAAGACTTACACATGCAGGAGACGAGCAGCAAAGAGTGAAGAAGTGCCACTTTGTCCACACGGGGCACCAAAATCAACACTAATCGAAGTTCCACACAAGAGCTTTAACTCTATTTAATCTTAACATTCAGCATCTTATAATCCAGTAATGTGATTACAAGCAGTGAAACCGTATATATGATAATATTTGTTTTAATGTGAGCTTGTTTTTTCCCTCTAGGTTCTGGTTGACCTGAAAGCAGACAACCAACGTCTTAAAGATGAAAATGGAGCACTGATCCGTGTCATCAGCAAACTCTCCAAATAGACTGAGGGAGTGAGAGACACCATGAGCAGGGAAACCCCCCTCCCCTTCCCTCCATACATCCATCCGTCCGTCCATCTTTTCCACACATTCCTCCAAGTGCCAAAGAGTGAGAGAGGGGGAGAGAATGTCCTACACGTACATGAGCACCACAGCTCGACTCCTCGGATTGTGCCTCCTCTCTGTGAACAGCTGGAGAGGCTTTCTTCCTGTGTGCCTTAATGCCTGTTTTGTCACAGGATGGTGTAAAGGTCCGAGGCTAAGGCTGTAGTACCAAGAGACTTGACAACAGCCAGAATGCCCACGGCTGCTGCATCCAACATCTACATACTATGACTGTGCGTCAGGGAAAACACTAACATGCACACACATTCCCATGCGTGCATCACACACTTCCTCGGTGCACATTCCACGAGCACACAAGGCAGCTTGGGCCTTAAAGCTCCCACCTTATATAGTATTTATTTTATGTGAACACACTCACGTCACATTATTCACAATTTAAACCCACTCACAGTTCAAATCTTATGTCGTCAAGCAGGTTTGGGTGAACAAAAAAAAGCCATTTCAGGCTCTGTCTTTACATTTGATATCCTGACGACAGGAGGAAGTCCATGAAGCTGTTGGGTTTTTTGTTTCCACATGCAAGTGTTTGAACCCACCTACCTCTCCACCTATGCACCTCCCCTCGTACATTTGTATTTTTGTGATACACTCCATGCTCTTAAAAGAAAATGACTGCAGAATCAGGTCAGTCGACCGCAGCACTTTACTCTTTGCAAAGCAACAAAAGAACTGCGAGGCTTCGTCCGTCCTCCAACTCATCATCCAGTTAGCGGAAGAAGTCACCCTTACCTGATGATCAAAGATGATTGCACAATTATGGAAATTGCTGTTCTGTTAAGCCTATCATGCTATGGATGGTTTTACCATTGCTAAAGGTATTATTTTCATAGATCATTGTCAATTCCTCTAATGCAAGGGAGCATGGTCATGTATATTAAATGTGTATAAATATTAGTCTTGAATAATACCCTTTTTGAAGTAAAATTCCATGTAGCCTTTCTTCACATGTTGGTTTTCTAATATATTGAATGGACGTCTGCACCCTAATAAAAAAAGTGTTTGTAGCAAATGCCTGGTTATTATATAGCATGGGTTTAATTTTATTTATCTCATCCTTTCACAGCAGTAAGTCTTATTTCCTCTCCTATTTATGACATGCACTTTAGAGTTTGTCTGCTTTTTTCTGCTCTAGCCACACTAAACTTGTATCATCCTTTCCTGGTTGCCAGATGTCCTACATCACTTGGATGGAAAAAAATAGCAGAACAGCTGCAACGCTACTATGCTCTCACAGCGAGCAAGCTTAATACAGGAAACACAGAAACACAGATGTATTTCCAGTATGTTTGGACTGTTACATTAATCTACTGCTGCTCCCAGGTGGGGCGTACATCATGAGTGACTTTACTGATTCAAGTGTCATTGCTTCTGCTCAGTAGATGTCTGTTTAACACTGTCAGAGCCTTCTGAGCACTAAATTGAAGTTAGCAGCAGACATCCATCTGTTTGTCTCATCTTAAAGCAGAGAGATGGACCACTTTACTGCAGAGCACAAGTACTGACAACAGGCTGAGCTCCTAATAAGGAAGGGCAGGCTGGCTCTCTGTAAATATCCCTCAGGTCTGAGAAAGACAGGGGAAGGGAGCTGGGGAGGAAGAGGGAAGCGGATGGATTGCAGCCTTATATGGACAAAGCGCTGCTTTTCCCAGGGTTTGTGGCTCTGACCCCCGGCATGATGCCAGATGCTCAACAAACAGCTCCTCAGCGCCACCAAGTGGTGGACTGAATTCATTGCTGCTGTTGAGATAACTGCCTGAATTTTTAGCTACAGGTTTACCTTTAATGAATTAAAAGTGATATGCTTGTTTCAACACCTAGAGACCTCAGAAAATAAACCCCCTTAATCTAGAGACTGCTTTGTAAACTGTGCCATAGTTCCCAAAGTGGGGGTTAAAAAGCATGCAACAAAACAAATTTAAAACAATTTAAGATTATTTAAAGTGGTACATTTGATCTATTATTATAAAAAGCTATCCTTCAAATGAGTTTAACATAAACCAAAGTTGAGTGAAATTTGTGCTTTGATGTAATATGTTCAATGCACTCCCTAAATTGTAAATTTGTACATGATGCTTTGTGCAATGATTTATGTTTTCACCACCTACAAAGAAGATAAGAGATCCAGGTCTCTGACGCCGTTATTTTGGGGGTCAGGGGCTGAAAAGTTGGGGAACCCTTGTTATTTAGCACGATGCAAATGGGCATTTTTGATCTATTTCGATTGTATTTGCTTTTATTTTGGAGGAGACGGTGAATAGTGTAGCAAAGAGAAAGAAGGAAACAACGTGGAAGGGGAGCTCTGGTCAGTCTCCAACCCAGGCTGCCTGCTTGGATGACCAGCTTCTGTACCAGGCCAGCTGTGCCCCATTAAATTTCATTCAAGTAGATTTTTGTGATGTTTTAAAGATGCACTACATTGACTTTACAGTCTGTCGCCATAAAAAGAGGTGACAATATCTTTATCCTTAATGGCACATAGGGTTATACACTTCCCGCAATACTCAGTAACCCACCTCGACAAAGTGAAAGTGACCTTTTACTTAACCCTTTCAAATTTGCTCTGGCGCCTCCAATTCTCTGGATTTGTGCTGAGATGTTGCTATACCTTGACTGGAGTCCACCTGTGGTAAATTGAATTTATGGACATGATTTAGGAAGACACACACCTCTCTAAAGAAGGCCTCACAGCTGACAATGCATAACAGCAAAACACCAAGCCATGGTATCAGAGGAACTGCCTGCTGAACACAGATCAAGGACAAAAATTTGTGCTGCACTGAAGTTTCCCAGGAGTGGCCTCCATAATTCTCAAATGGAAGAAGTTTGGCATGACCGAGGTTCATCCAAAAGATTGTCCAGCCAAACTGAGCAATCAGGGGGTGAAGGGCCTTTGTAAAGGAGGTGACCAAGAACCTGATGGTCACTCTGACTGAGCTCCAGAAATCCTAGGACAAAGATCACTGCAGCCCTCCACTAAAAGGCTTTTGGCAGAGTGGCTAGATGGAAGCTTCTTCTCTCAGTGCAAAATATATAAAAGCCTGCTTGAAGTTTGCAAAACACTCCAATGGGAAGACAAGTAGCCTTTCATGTGTTTTGCACTGAGGAGAAGTTTCCATCTAGCCAATCTGCTACAAAGTCCAGGTCAGTGGAGGGCTGCAAGTTTACACCCTCATTTCTCAGCCACCCAGAACACCAGCTGTAAAGCTGTTCAGTTACATTTGTCAATAAAAGATATCTTTGTGTTATGTTTATAACTTCTACACATGGCTGCTATGAAGACTAGATAAGCCTCACCCCAAACTCCAAGCATAGTTGTATTTCAAGCACAAATTCCAATAAAGTTGGGACATTGAGGGCGAGTAGTCCAACAGTTTGTAAATAATATTCTTCAGTGTGCAATTACAGGGAATTCTATTTTTGATTTTACCCTACAGTCCATATTATCATAAAAAATGAAGGAATTCTGGAGGAAATTTCTGCACATAAAGAGCAAGGCCAGAAACCAACATTAGATGCCCACAACTTTCATTTTCTCAAGGTGAAATCAAACATCATTCTGTGGTGGATATTACAGAGTGCACTCAGTAACACTTATCAAAATAATTTTCAGTACGCAAACTACGTCACTGCATCTACAGATGTAAGTTAAGATTCTACCATGCAAAGTGGGAGCCGAATATCAACAAAATGCAAAGGGACACTGACTTCTCTGGGCCCAAGCTTACCTGGGATGAATTGAACTAAAGCGGAAAAGTGTTATGCGTTCTGACAAGTCCCCGTCTTTATTGTTTTTGGAAATAATGGCCATAAAGTTCTCTGGGCTAAAGAGGAAAATGAGCATTCAGATTGTACAAAAATCTGTAAGAAAGTATAAAAGTACAGTATCTCTGATGGTGGGTGGGTGTGCTACTGCCTACAGCATGGGAAGGTGCCATTAATACTGAGAGGTACATACATAGGCCCACAGGTGTTGGAACAATATGCTTCAATCCAGATGATGTATTTTGGAAGAAACACATTTTAGCCGCTAGTATACTCACAACCGTAAATCACAATCATAGGTGAGGAATTTTAAGATAGATCAACGGGTTTTAAAAGTGCTAACTTATGGCTCGACTCCCCCCAAAACTACTGGCACAGCCCCAATCTGAAATGTTGCTATACAGATTTTGTCCAACCTTTATAGGGTGCTAAGCTAAGTGACCTTTTCTATCAGTGGACTTCTAGTGAGAGGGCACATTTTTCTAGAGCTCTGTGTTAATGGATGATGGTGTTATCACTTTACCATTCATACTTGTAAACTAATATACAAAAGAAAGCATTACGGCTTTTCTACGTGTTAAAAATGTTCTGCATGGGAAACACAACTTGCTGCATTTGCACTGTAAGAACAGGAAGCATGCTTTGATACTCTGCACTTAACCCTTAATTTAAGATTGCACAGGAAGCAGTTGATGAACAGCCCCCATCAAATAGTATTCCTTTTCCCCATGGTAGCGTATCTCAATTGTGTTGCACTATTCATTTGAACACCTGTTAGATACTTCCTTCTATTCACAATAGACTTTGCACTTGCAGTCATAGTCTTACTCCCTCATCCTCCACATTAAATCCATGCCTTGTTTTCCAGCAGTCCCAGAATCAGGTCCAGGTTTTCTGTGCAGCACACTGAGCTGCATGGCCTCCTCCTACAATAGTGTAACAGGACTCTACTAACTTGAATCCACTTTACCACCAACTTCTGAATCATTTGTTTCCTCTAAACATGGACTGTAACTGGAATCCTGGAACTTGGATTGGTTTTTAACTAGGTTAGAGACATTTGGAAACTTTTCACTTCTCTTTGCTTGTTTTCAGGTTTCCTCTCCGTTGCTGCAGAGACAGATGCTGCTTCTTGTTCAAGTGAGAGTGTAATCACATTGTATTGTGATGTGTGGCAAGGAATTACTCTGGATGTTTATGCAAGCAATGACTTATGTAATGTTTTTTTTTTTTTTTTTTTTACCATCAGTTGATCTCAAGCATGTTTCTGTAATGAGGTGAAATTATTCATCTGTAGTTTTCTGTACTTTAGTTCACCTATTGCATGTTGTCCTAGGATTGCATTTGGATGAGTCTTGTGACACAGAAGTGTTAAATTAAATAGGCTACAAGAAGCCTCTTATAACAGGGCACTGTGAGAAATGTGTGTTGGCTCCACTGTACAAATTTTACCACTGATCACATGATGTTTTTACTCATGCATGGGGATAAGTGCCCATACAACCGTATAATCTAGTTAAGATCTTTTTACAGTGAAAAAAGAGATTAGGGGTCAAAGTCTAAATGCTTTAAACCATCTCCACTTTGTTATTCAAGTGTTGGGATTCTCTCAACAAACTTCATCTACATTTTTGTCACAGGACTTTTTGGACCTCCAAGGTTAAGATCCCCTCCTCATCATGTCCTGCCAATCAGACCCTTACATCTTCTCCAGCGACACCTTACCTAGCGACCTCCGCTTCCTTCCTCCGTTGGCGAATGGGCTACTGGGATGGAGGGTGTACAACAACATCATGCACATGGGCGGTGTGTATAACGGAGAAGGTGGGCGCTGTCATCGAGCAGATGTCCCTTGTCCTCTAGCTGTGAGGGTCATGATAGAGGAACCGGCCAGGCACACCTACAGCCTGAACACCCACACAGGTGATGTCTGCAGTGTTTCCTGCATGTCAGAGCTTGTTACTGCTGAGCTTATCTCATCCTGTCTGGCACTCTCATACAGGTGTTTTTACCCACACGATGAGCTCGGCAAGTGTTACAGTGTCACAGTCCTTGTATTCACATCGATACTACCCCAACCTGATGGTGATGGAGGTTCTCTTAGTGCGCCAGGTGACGTCAGAGGAGCCAATCACTGTCCAGCTGCTCAGTTCCTTCACACCTCAGAGCAAAGATATTGCTTTTCAATCAGGGCCTGATTACAAAGGTGGAAGGTAAGATTAGCAAAAACAAGAGTATAATGCCCACTTTCAATGTCAATGAAAGCCTTAATAACTCCTGTCTTTAGCCACATCTATGGAAAGACGACCAGTGCAGAGATCCCTGGAGGTTTCTGCCCTGAGGTGCACCTGATCTGGACACCTATACCCCCTTCCTTGACATTGCTTCCAGAGCAGAGCCAGGCTCGCTGGGGCTTCATCCTGACCGTGGCCAATAGTTTAGACTCTGCCGAGGCCAGTTTTGACGAAGGCCTGAGTCTAATGGCGACTGGTGGCCTTCGTCCCTCTCATGAGAAGGCTTGGAAGGAACTGTGGCTGCAGAGCAAAGTGGAGGTGGTGGGGTCGGAGAGCCTCTGCAAAGCTGTGATTGGCTGCTTGTTCTACCTCCTCGGTGCCTTTCCCTCCATACACGACACCACCAGATCCTTTGGTGGGGTCAGTCCAGGTGGGCTGTCTAATGGAGGGGATGGTCAGGATTACTGGGGCCATGTATTCTGGGATCAGGTAAGGCGAGTGGCGCCTGATGGCTAGCTTGGTTGTATCATGTATCGAACAATGACACCACTCTCCTGTTGTAGGACATTTGGATGTATCCTGGCATAGCCCTTTTCTACCCAAAGCTAGCTCGAGCTGTGCTGGAGTACAGGGTGGGGACAATGGATGGTGCAAAAGACAACGCCCAGAAGCAGGGCTATAAGGTATGATTACCAGGAGGTAACCCAGGTGTTACCATCATGACTCATCATTCAAGTAGGAGCACAAGTATACAGTAAGACAAACACATTTCCACTGAAGGAAATTGACACCAGATGGTCCTTGTTCTTTATTTTTCTAATGATATGGTGGCAAACTTAATAACAGAAGCAACAAAGCTTCAGAAACCAGAAAGAAAGTTGGACCAAGATTGTTCAATTTTGGGTAAAACATGAAGCCAGGAAACTGGCCGCCTAGCTGTCTTTAGAGTAAAACAAACATTAGCCCAAACCTGTACTTCCACACTTACGCTGTTTAAGTTGGTAAAGATTAATTACTTCTTTGTTTCCTACAGCTGCATTTCCATGCTAAGCTAAGTTTATTTACATCTAAGCTAGCATGTACGCATATGTAGCATATGACGTTTCCTTGCTAATCCTGGCAAGAAAGCAAATAGCAAGCTTAAAAAGTTATTACCAAATTCAAAAGAAGATTAGCCTACAATAAAGGTTAAGTACAAACATCAACAGTAGGCCCAACAGTTATCAATCTAACAATGTTGTATTGGCGAAAGAACAGCTATCTTGGTGAGCACCGATCATAGAAAACCTATCTCAAACCTTAACAAGTGACTTAATAACTTCAGCAAATGGAGTACCTTATCCCTTAAATTATGTTGTTTCATATGATGTAAGGTAAGCAAATGACTCAGAAGTACAAAGCAGTCTATAGAAAGCTATGGTTAGCTTCAGTTGCTATTTGCAAAAAATCAACTTAAACCATCTGCTGGTAGCAGTTAAAATGAGTGTCGGCTGTATTTTGGAGCCATTTGTAGGCCTGACCTCCATTCAGATATGTAACCCAAAGAGCTGCTACTACAGCAGGTGAGATGGACGAAAAAAAATCCCGCCAGCCGCCAAGGGTCGAGCTGGAAATAGAGCAGTGGCATAAAGTGCTGTGGTGAGTCAGGCTGGCCATGTTGGTTTGTTCGTAGAAAATAATGAGGCCGATCAATTGGACGCACATGAAATACAAAATCAGGCCAGCATACATTTTGTTCTAATAGATCCGTCACTGAAAACACAGAGCTGAGAACAACAAACCAGACTTCAATTTTTTTTCATATTGAGTGATGATTCATTTAATGCTTACTTATTTGTTTGATATGATAATATATACATGTTTTAAAAAGTTACATTTTACACCCTTGAGAAAATATCACTTAACCTTTCAGGGACTGAAGTTCCCATGGGAGAGCGCTGTGTCAGGGAGGGAGGTGTGTCCAGAGGACATCTATGGACAGCAAGAGATTCACATTAATGGAGACGTCACTCTGGCCTTCCAACACTATCTCTACCTCACTGAGGTACACTGATTTATCCCTCTCACCATTAAATTGTTTCATACGAGGGGATTATATCAATGAAACTCTTTGTTGCAGGATCTGTCCATGTTCACAGAGGGCAGAGGAAGTGAACTAATCTATGGTGTGGCTGATTACTGGGTATCCAGAGTCACATGGAACCCTGGGGACCAGAAGTACCATCTCTTGGGTGAGATCTTTTTTGAAAAATAGTAACAGCACAATATTTATCAGAGCTTAATATGGATATAATGGTAAATATTATTTTGAATATTATCTGTATAACAATTAAAAAACTTGCATTACATTAGCTGTTAAAGTTGAGCTTGACTGTTAATGTGTTGGTGCTGAAAAAGTTGCCAGTATATTTATGCAGTTTAAACAGTGTGCATAATAAAACAAGAAATTACCCCATATAATGTTCATCCTTAGTCAAGTATTATTTCCTGGTGTACTTTGTAGGTGTCATGCCACCTGATGAGTACTACTACAATGTCAACAACTCTGTTTACACAAACACAGCAGCCAAATTCAGGTACAAGTATAGGAATATTACCTTGCATTGCACAATACCTGATGAATATCAAACATAAAAAAGCTTTTCATGTGTTAGTTTACAGTTTGCAGTAGAGCTGGCTGCCCTCCTTCGACATCCAGCACCAAAAGAATGGCAGGAAGTGGCAGAAAACCTCCAAATACCTTTTGATGAGGAATCCCAGTACCATCCTGAGTACGACGGCTACACTAAAGGTTAGCTTTTGTACCTTTTAGGAACCAATGAGCAAAAAAAAAAAAAGTTTGTGCTTTTTAGCATGATGTTAACGTCTCCTTTGCACCTCTCTCAGGTCATCCAGTGAAGCAGGCAGATGCAGTGATGTTGGGATATCCTCTTGGACTGCCAATGTCCCTAGAAGTCAGGAAAAATGACCTTGAAGCGTATGAGCCAGTGACGGACCCTCACGGTCCAGCCATGACATGGGTAATACACAATATAATTTCCACTATATGTGACACTTTTGACAGGAGTAACCCAAAATAGAGATAAAAATGCTAGTAATGAAAAGCACTTACTTTCTGGAGGGCTGATACTGCTTCTAACCCAGAAGCCATTCCTTCTGAATAAATGTAAATGACAATCAATACAGTGAATATAAAGCTTGTTGCACTGCCCCCATGTGGCCAAAACTCCATATAAATGCAACTTTAAAGGGATACTTCAACATTTTGGCAAATTCACCCATTGCCATAATTCCTATAGTCTTAGTAATAGGTTCGTTACCTTCAGTTGTCGGTGCAAGCTATTTTTAAATCTCCGCTGCCGAGTTCGGACCTGCTGTGCCAACTCAATGTAAGCAGACGGTATTCCAGCTTTCCCTCATCAAACTCATCAAATACACAATCCAACAACTCCAAAACGCTCTCATGGACAAGTTGTGACCTGTACATTCACCACACTATGAAATAATCATGGAACATTACGAGACGGAGATGTTTTAAAGCTAAATGCAAAGCCGGAACTACACTCCAGACATGGCTGCTGCACTGTGTCACTCTGCCCAGTGGTTTACTCAAGAAATAGTTCCGAGTATTTGCTTCATGCGTCATAATGTTACATAATTATTCATTATTATTTCATAGCGTGGTGAATGTGCAGGTCACAACTTGTCCACGAGAGCGTTTTGGAGTTGTTGGACTGTGTATTTAATGAGTTTGATGAGGGAAAGCTGGAATACCGTCTGCTTACATTGAGTTGGCACAGCAGGTCCGAACTCAGCAGCAGCGATCTAAAAACAGCTTGCACCAACAACTGAAGGTAACAAACCTATTACTAGGACTATAGGAATTATGGCAATGGGCAAATTTGCCAAAATGTTGAAGTATCCCTTTAAAATGCATAATTACAAAATCTTTCCACAGTAAAAATAGTCAGTAGTGCTTAACAGTGAGTTTTTTCATGTATAAATTTCATAATGTTTACACCAATTCTGTGACTGTCCACTCTAAGGGAATGTTTGCAATTGGCTGGCTGGAGCTGGGAGAGGCAGAGAAAGCTCATGGTTTACTTCAGAAATGCTTTAACAACATCCAGGGGCCTTTTCAGGTATCCTTTTCTCTCCCAAACACACAACACTAGGTTATGCCTCTTAACTGTGTGTTTTATGAGTGTGTGTTTACCTCTCTTTCTTAGGTATGGAGTGAATCATCTGACGGATCCGGTGCTGTCAACTTTCTCACGGGTATGGGAGGATTCCTGCAAGCTGTACTGTTTGGTTACACTGGATTCAGGTTAGAGAGAAAGAGATAGGTTTAACATTGCTTTAAATTAACGTCGAATATTTGTAATAACACAAGGATTGATGATTGTACATTTTTTACAGAGTTCAGAGGGATTGCCTGGCCTTTTCCCCACTTCTGCCCAAGGACATTTCTGAGCTGTGTGTCCGTGGTGTGAACTACCTGGGCAGTCAGATGGACTGGCTGATGAGAAAAGATGACATCTGTATCATATTGAGGGAACAGACAAGCAGTGCTGACAAAATTCCATCCCATAATCTGCATGTTGTCCTGAAGGCATCAGGAACTATAATCCCACTCGTACCAGGTAGCACACAGTACATCTGAGCAGCGCATTATATTTTCTTAAGAACAAGGTCTACTAATCAGTACACCAAATTTAAAAACTCTATCATTTAAACTGTTGGAGGAAAGGCGATTTTAGATTTTAAAAATACACTTACGCATATTTTGTTTTTAAAACTTGTTTTTATTTAGGAATCTACCTTGATTTCAAATTTTGTTTTGTAATACATTTTTTGATTTTCTTACTTTTCAGGTCAGCCTGTAACTTTTGCTCGTGAGCCTGGATGTATTTGTAAAACAGCTTCACCGTCTTCCTGTTGGCCTTTCTGAACCTGCATCCATGACCATCATGTTTGAGCTCATGTACCGAAATTAAAATAAGTCATGCTAAAACCATTTATTTTATAAAAGCAGCTCCCTTTATATTGTATGTTACCATTTAAAGTCGAACAAGACTAAAATTATACTGGACTGTTTTGATTGATTTGAAAAATAGAAAAATATAAGATCACTTCTTTTTTCTCCTCTTATTATTTTGCTGAATCCCATCTCTGAATTGATGCACAATTAAGTACTACATGACATTTTAAAAGCAGATAAATGCTTTATTTAGCTTCCTGTGATTGATGTTTTGATATACTTTGTTACAAAAACAGAAACAAAGAAACAACTACATTTTTGTGAATAAATCAAAACATTCCTTACATTCTGTTTAATTAAATAAAGTAAATTTTGCTTTGTGTCTTTTCCTGGTTCCACCTTGTAGGCAAAGGTTTACCTTGATCTTTGCTATTTTATTACTATAGATGAGTAAGTAGTGTGCTTTGACAAGTTTCATCTCAACATTTTAAAGAGACATATATAGTTCACAGTCAATCTTTTTTGCAGAAAATGTAAACAAAGTCTAGAACTCACTTTTTGTGACTCCTACCCTGCGTTAGTGTTATTAAATATTACTATATAGAAATTATAAGTCCAGTTGGTGTTTTTTTTTTTTCATTGAAGGTCATATAGGCTACATTCACACTGCAGTTAAAAGTGATCTGAATCCTATTTTTTCATAACCTGACACGCCATGTGGATTTGTTTGCCAGTAAGAAACATGGAAACGGGTGAATCCATCTGCTTTGCAAGGTTAATTTTTGGGCTCATATGTAACTAATCTGATTTTTTTTCCGATAGCGTTAACAGCACAAGTCACACTGAATCTCAAATGTATGTGTGCGTATCAGAATCAGGCCACTTTTACACGCGGTACTAAATCAGAAACATATCTGAGTTTTGGGAATTTGGTCGCAGCGTGAACAGTCAAAAAAAAAAAAAAAAAATCAGAGCAAAAGATAAGAATTGATCATATCATCAAGGCCTGCCATGTGCAGTTAAAAGTCTATGTTCACACTGCAGTTAAAAGTAACCTAACTGCAGTGACTGCAGTGTGTAAAGCCAACAAAAAATTAGATCTGAGAAAAAGATCAGGATTGAGCATCAAGGCCCGCAGTGTGAACGGTAATAGAGACAAGTGTTAATTTACGTCGGTTTTATAACTAGCAAGCCTCAAAGCTTGTTTTTCCTCCTTGTTTCATTCTCTTTTGAAAAACTATAATTGATAAAGTTCACCGTACAATGGCGGGCTTATCATTTACATCCTTTGTTATATGATTAATGGCTGTCATCTTGTTAAAGGGGAACTGCAAAAGCAGAAACATTCATCTTCACACACGTTTGGCCCGTTGTTTATCCACTTCCCATATTTTTCATATTTACTGGCATTAGTACACGGAGGAAACAAACTTCCAGTGTCCCAGATCCTCGAGTCTGTCTGTGTGCTGGAGGCGGATTGGGGAAGGACTCTCAATTGGATGATTTAAACTGGAGCAGCGTAGTAAACTCCGCCCCACTCTCTTTTTTGGGTTTCTTTGGTTTGAGGACTCCGCACGATCGCTTGCAATGTGCCCTGTCGACGAGCTCCGCCCCTTTGCACTCTTACAAACAACAAATCAAGCAGCTCTTTCGTTACGTCACGCCACGGAGCGTTGGGATTGGCTGTTGAAGTTTTGAACAGCCTAACGGTTTCAGCGGGTAGGTTTGCTTTTACCGTTCGGGAAATACACACTGTGAGGACTTGACACATAAGCTGTGGAGGAGAATTTAAAAAAAAACTCCATTTGGAACATTGGCTTACACGTCAGTATGCAGTATATTTAATCTAAACACTCCGGAGCTACGAGCATTGGGTTTTCTTTTCAGGACAGTGGATATCAAAGGTAACGGTAATTATTTCGTTGTTTGGTATCATTAGCGTTAGCTAGATTATCATGAAAGCGATTGGCTAACACCGTAGCATTAGCAATTTTACATGAAGACGCTTTAGTTACTTTGGAAATGAAAAGCTACACTATAAATGCTCAAATGACTCATTGTTTCATGACAGAAGAACGTTGAATAACCGCTTTCAAAACACAGATCAACACTGGTAAAGCTACGCTAGCCAGGTAACGTTGGCTGAATTAGCACATCTGCTTTACACCGTGGTGTTTGATTACTGTTAAAAAGCTCGTCCCCAAAATCATCACCCTAAAAACTACGATATACAATTTTGGGTGTTTTGGTTTGTGTTTACAAAACCCCAAAAGAGTGCAGTGTGGATCTGGTCATATGAGACTCAAGATTTAGTAACAAAGGAGCTATTTTACAGCTAGTTTGGTCCGTCACACATGATCAGCGGAAACTGATTTTGTTTCCTTCATTGTTTATAACTTTGTATAAAGTCGTGCTTGTGAAATCAATCAAAACAAACTTACCCACATCTTTAAATGAGAACGTGATTATCGGTCTACACTGATAGTTTCTGTTTTTCTAAATATTTTAAATGTATAGTCCACCTAAGGGTGGAGTTCATCATTTAATTGAGGTTGATGGTTACAAGCCAGGGTGCCAAGGCGAGACTAACTATAAAATGTGGTACAGTATAATTTTAGCAGCAGGAGCAGTTTAATCTACATGTATCTTAATTATTAAGATCAGCTCTAGGTGTTAGTATATAATCCAAAACTAAACAATGCCTTCTTGTTTGCTCATTCAAGACAGCATCATCATCAACATTAGACATCAACATCATCTCTTCCACTTATTTACAAATTATTGCATTAAAAATAATGTCATTAAAAATACTGTAATGTGTCATTAAAAATAATGTAGCACCTTTTTATCAAGCTTTCTCAAGGGACTTAGTTTAAGTGGGATCAGATATACTGAAAAGAAGCAGAATGTGAACCAGATAGTCTGAATTTTTTGGCTTGTTTTCACTTTTTATTGTGGTATGTTTCAGCTTGTCCTTGCTTACTGTGTATTGTTTTCCTCCTCAGACCATCAACATGAACTCCGTACTATCTTCTGTTCGATCCCTTATGCAAACGTTTGATGGCAAAATCAAGGAATTCATCAGTGACATTGACAATGTCGACATGGTTTGGCTTGAGGAGATCCAACAAGAAGCTAATAGGATGTTCTCTCGGTAAGCAAATGCAGCAATGAAAAGCAAGATCTTAACAATAAGATGTGGGTCTTCTTTTGGATCATGTACATACTTTTGTTGATTAAACAATTATTTTCTTTTATTACAGAGATTTTAATACTGAACCAGAATTAATGCCAAAAACACCATCACAGAAGAAGAAAAGTCGTAGGAAGCGTGTGTCTTTAGGGCGTCAAGAAGAGAGTCAGGCCAGGCGAAGGTTAGTTGCTTTTAATTTCTTTCTGTGGTGTCAGAATTTCCAAATACCTCTAGTTTTGAGAAGGTTACCGATTTTGCTTATCTCTGAACTCAAAATAAATTATTTCGATGTCTAGGTTTTCCAAGGGGAAGCGCAGTAATCTACGTCGCTCTTCTGTCAGTTCACTAAATTTCATTGCTGAAGAACAGGCTATTCCTGAAGCCTCCACTTCTGAAGTCAACATCACCACACAGCCTAAACGCACCACCCGCAAAAACAAGCAGACAAAACCCGAGGTGCCAGAAGAAGTGAGCCAGTCACCCCCTAGCAGCTCCAAAACTGAGGAGATAGAGACCAACAAGCCAGAGCTGGTCAAAGATGCAGAGACAGACAAAAATAACACACCAAACACTGCAGAAGTGGAGCAGGACAACTCATGCAGACCTTCTCCACCTAAAATACCCTTACCAGAGCTTGTTGTCAGCATCTCTGCAGAAGAACGCCTGTCTGCTGAGATCGCTAAAACAACAAAACCTTCTCCTGGACGAACTGCTGCGAAGATTGCCATAGCTGGCACGGCTCGAAGCTCACGTCGGAGCTCTGTACGGTGCTCCCTGAAGCTGCGTCACTCCCTGGCTGGTCTGCGGCACAGCATGACTCAGGAGTCTGTTCGCCGCGCCTCACGCCGTTCCATGATGAAGAAGAAGGCAGCTCGAATGGGGACCTCTACATGCAGTAGTAACACTGATGGTAGGAAATTAGTCATATTTAGCTCACATGCATCTTTTTTTTTTTTTCCCCAAATAAATTCTTCAACACTTTGATCGTGCTGCCTATTCACAATATCTGGTCACTTTTTCTGTTTGTAGGGGACTCTTGCATGGAAGAGGAAAGAGAGGCGTAAGTAACGTTTGCATCAATGATTATGTCTTAATGATAAATAAAGATCAGAATGGATCTGTTTTATACTCACATGGATTTGTTCTCTGCTTTAGGGTGACAGAAGCTGCAACTGCAGACATGGAGGATGATGAGACACCTGAGAAATCTCCTGAGGTATGGATCTTTAACCATAACTACTCCTTTTACCAACATAGTCCTTGTTTACTGATCAGCTAAAGTTTTTCTTTTACATTATGTGTTCCAAACAATTGTAGACCCAGATTAAACCACAAGAGCAACCGTCCATTAAACGTGTAACTCGATCTGTGGCTGCAAACTCTCCAAAAATGGCGCCTCCATCATTGTATACTGCAGAGCTTACAGTGAGCACACCCACCAGAAAAACAGGTATGGCATCCATGCTAATGTTGCATATGTTTCTCCCCTGGGTTATTTTTTATTCAAAATGTATCTTGTGTGTGCTGAATATGTGTTTGTGTCTGTGTTCCAGCCAACACTGAGAAGGAACAGCTTTCTAAGCCAGGCCGTAGGTGAGTGCTGTTTCTTCTTTTGTGTCTGTGCCTTTGTGTTCTCTGAAATTACACGTCCTTTAATATAACTAAAGACATCTGTGATTGTGTAGAGACTTTTAAGTAACGCATACTTCTGTGTCTGCAGATCACGCCAAAGTACCAAACGCAAATCACCAGACACTGTTGAAGAAAGTCCCACAAAGAGGTTTTCTCCTCCCAAAAAAAGTCAAAGTGTAAGATGAAAACTCTAGCTAAGTTTAGCTGTTGAAAATACAAGGATATATTTAGGAATGGTAAATTAATTTCTGATTTAAGTGTTTATAATGGTCCCTTTCATTTGTTCTTAAAATCAGGCAATCAGACCCAACATGAAGTCTTTCCTTCACACTGTACAGAAGAATCAGATGCTGATGATGACTCCAAATTCACTTGGCCGGTCCGGTGTCATCAAATCCTTCATCAAACACACCACTCCTCTAAAGACAGATTTCAAGGTATGTTGTGCTATCACCTAGGCGCATGAAAATATCATTGTGCAGCCAAACTGTTGTAAAGAGGAGCAGTCTTTGGGTGGAAAAACAAACCCGGAAGAGTACCCTAAATAAAAGGTCAGATTTTGATCCGCTTTATTTTGACCCATTGTTTCAGCTTTAAACATCAGTGCCTATGACCCAAATGCATAGAAAGTAAAAGAAAATGGGTACGGTATTCAGTGCTAAGCTGGATGCCAGTGCAAAGTTCCTTATATCTGCATTAGGGATACACGACATTATCAGCCTGATATCCGTGTCTACAGATATGAGCATAAAAAGGCACATATGGATATCGGCAGATATGAAAATTTCTGCCAACATTTACATTGGATATTTTAACTGAATATCGGCATATATTGCCTGTAAATTTTTGCAATATATACTAATGAATAAGTGCGGTTTTAGACTGAATCAACAGTCTTGTGGCAGTTGAGGGCTTTTTCTTTATTCATTGTCATTCTTTGAACTTTAAAACGTGTTTTAAGGACTACAGTTTGTGTCTTTGTTTATCCTCAAACCTTAAAGTGTGTTCAAAAGACTGATGTTTTAGGTCTAAAAAGATATTTAAATAAAGGTGTCGGTATCAGCTAAAATGAATCTGTAAATACTGAATCTCTGCGAAAAATTCAGTATCCTGCATCTCTAATCTGCATGCATGAGCTATGGGCAGCAACTCTGCTGGTTGAAAAAAGAAGTCCTATTGAGCTTGTATACTGTTTACCTGATATTGCCTGTGGCTTTAACTATCTGATCAGGATTTGAAGGCTTATAAGTACCAACATTTTCACCTGGCTTTAACATGTATCTCCAGTGACCATTCCTGTTTTGTTCGTATAGTGTGTGTGGTGTAGAACGAGAAGATCAACACGGCACACCACACATTAACAGATTCTGTTCACCAACTACCAGCCTAGTATTGTCTCTCAAAACACTAAATCTTGGTTAGTTAAACATGACTTTAGAGTGAAGGAGCAACTGGGGTTAGATTTTACAGTGTTAATTTTGGCAGCTTTTTTAAATTTTAGTCTCAGTCTTAGTCTTTAGATGAAATGTCTTTTAGTTTTAGTCTAGTTTTAGTCCATAAAAAGTCCTCACATTTTAGTCTTTTCTTAAGATCAAAGAATTTATTTTCTTGCCTAAATCTGGTACCAAGTCATGGTAGTGTGTTCTATGCACTCTGCCAAACCTGGGGTCCCTGCTTTCTACTGCTAAGGAGATGCAGATGCATGGCGACAGATTTACATACAGTAGAGACATATCATGGATTTTGAATGTACAATGAAAACTCAATTTACTTTTTGTCAGTTTTAGTCATCAAAGATCTATTTTTGCCAGTCTTGGTCTAGTTTTTGTCATGAACAAAAGGCTGTCAACTAACATTTTTAGTCATAGTTCTAGTCGACAAAATAAACACTGAGATATTAGCTACATGCTAAGCCCATTGCAGTAGCAATATCAGCCCAGCTCCCAACCTTGTCAATACTTGGTTTGTTTTACTCTACAGGTTGTGAAACACTCGTTTTGTTGCAGCAAATTACCAAGTTGCTCCTCCATTTCTGACGCCTATCAAACTTTATCCTTTCTGTTTGCTATTGTTGCCATGGCTATGTTTTTTGTTTCCCGTTTGGTTATTGCTCAGTGCGATGATTGGGTCTGCTCAGCTGTTCTCGGTACTCACCAAACACAACAGGATTTTTGGCCGTAAATATTGATTGTGTTAAATATTTATGATATCAAGCTGGAGCGCCACTGATCAGGTTGGAACGGGAAAAATTCACTCTTAACACACTGCATACCATGGGATAATTTGGCAAAATAATCTTAAGAACCATCTGATAATTGGGCCTTTGCTGACTTTGGGTGAAAGAAGGGATTTTGCCTGACAGTTGGCTCAGTTATTGTGTAGTGTGTGGCGGGCTTAAGACACTAAAAGTATTAAATAATGATAATATGATAAACAAATGAAATCCTTGTGTGGGCAAGCAAGAGAGCTGGAGGGGCTGTTTACAGAGTGAAGTAAGCATCTAATGCATTAAGTACAGCATCACATGCTTGGATATTGTGATTCAATGGCCCAGACTACTTGTAAACAAACGTGTTAAAACAGGTTCAATGTATGAGACCAGAACAAAAAAAAATAACCCGTACTTTTCAAAGCATTTATAATCGTAGTATATCCTGTCCTAAACAGCCCCCCCCCCCCCCCCCTTAGTTTAATGAAACTAAAGAAATACACCATTCCCCAATTGGATTCAGTTGTTTTGTAAAATAAAGTGTCTTTTGTATCTGAAATATATTTTGACTCTACTGCACAGCCTTGTCATTAGGATGTTTTCTTTTCTCCCTTCTCCAGTTGAGTGTCGGTACAGTGGTAAGTGTGAATCACTCTGTGTTTGTGGGCATTTGGTGGCATCTATTATTCCCTTGTGTAGCTTGATCATAAGCTTCTACTACATACCCAAGAAAAGCCCCTTTCACATTTTGATTCCAAATATACATAACTTTATTAGACAAAACTGTCAGATAAATTTGAAAATATCTGTTTACATTTTGGCTCAGGTGAAAAGAGAAGCTGCAAAACAGAGACTCAGAGCTACCATTTAATATAGGACATTAGTAAAACGTAGAGGACTGAACATTTATCATAGTAATTGGGTTTTGCCATTTGCAGGTAACACAGGTGAAGGGGGCTCCTGCATGTCTACACCCAAAATTTTCACATGTCAAATGGTGTCTCTCATCCCACGGGTCACTAATGCTCATTTGCATTCTTTTAATCTAACAATCCTTTAAGTCACTTCAAATGGCTTTGATAACCCGGCTGTTTACCTTGTAACAAAACTAAAATGGAAGTAGAAATGGCCCCTTTTAGCAATCATGTCACTTTCAGTTTGAATAACTAGGCACGTTGTGTTCCCGATTGATTATTGTTTATTTGTATGTTACTTTGTCCTCTTTCATGGCCAGTCACCCCCCCATAATTTAGACATACAGTGCCTATAAAATGTATTCACCACCTTTGATGATTTACTCTTTTATTGATTTTCTAAATCAGTCATGGTCAATACAATTTTGCTTTTTTGACGAAATAATGAAAAAAAATCCTATTTAATGTCAAGGTGAAAACTGATTTCTCCAAAGTAATGTCAATTAAACAAACGACTCGCTGACCAGTCTGATCTTGGTCGGACAAAAGCTTATTGACCATTCGACTCAGAGCTGTCAGCCCTACTCAAGTGATTGTAGTATAGAGACATATGTATCTAAAGGGTCCAATCACTGATTAATTAGTATTCCTGGCTACCATTACACTATGAAGACAAAAACAAAACAAAACAAAAAAACATTTCACGCAACTCAGAGAAAAGGTTACTGGAAAGTAAATTTCAGGGAGGGGATGAATACAAAAACAACTCCCAAGGCACTGAATATCCCCCAGAGTTCTGTTAAATCCATCACCAAGAAGTTGAAGGAATATGGCATGTGTAAATCTGCCTAGTTCAAGCTGTCCTCACAAACTTAGTGACTTGCAAGAAGGAGACTAGTGAGAGACCCCAAAAGCACCTATGACTACAAGGACTAGGAATTACAAGCTTTAGCAGCAGAGATGAGAGAGACTTTTGCACACAACTGTTGCCTGGGTTCTACACTAGTTGAATCTTTATGGGAGAGTGGCAAAGAGAAAGCCACCCTCAAAGAAAACTTGTATTAAATCTCTACTAGAATTTGCCAGAAGGCATGTTGGAGTGTCAAGTGGAAGAAAGTTCTTGGGTCCGATGAGACCAAAGTGGCGTTTTTTTCGCCATCAGGCAAGACATGATAATTGGCAGACACCAAACACTGCACATCACCACAAACACCATCATCACCATGAAGCACACTAGTGGCAGCATCATGCTGTGGGCTTGTTTCTCAACAGCTAGCCCTGGAAGGCTTGTAAAGGTAGTAGGTAAGATGAAGGTAACAAATTAAGGGTAAATCCTGGAAAACAATGTTACTCAGTCTGCAAGAAAACTACGGCTTGGAGAGAATTTGTTTATACAGAAAAAGCTATACAGAAACAGTTTTAAGACGACAAGGTGAATGTTCTGGAGTGGCTGAGTCAAAGCCCTGATCCCAATCCAATAGAGAATTTGTGGCTGGACTTGAAAAGAGCTGTTCACACCCAATCCCAGATCAACTTGATAGAGTTTGAGCAGTTTTGGAAAGAAGAATGGAATGAAATTGCACGTCCAGATGTGCACGCCTAATTGAGACCTATCCACACATACTAAGTGCCATGATTGCAGCCAAAGGCATCTACTAAATACTGGCTTAAAGGGGATGAATTTTTATGCAGTCACTTACTTAACATCTCTTTTTTTTATTTGATTGATTTAACTTTGTAGAAATCTGTTTTTTCTTCGACATTAACATGTTTATGGGCAATATTTATCCGTCAGTAAAAGTCAAATTATATTGACCATGATTGATCTATAAAATCAAATATTAAGTTTGTTGTTTTTCATGCAAAAACCCTGACTATTGAACTGCATTTTCTTGAAATAGTAGTCTTGTTTTCACATTTGCCACATTTTAGTCTGTTAAAAAGCTTATTCAGTATATTTCATAAATCATATATATATATTTTCTCATTCTTAGACAAAAGAGCGTCACAAGCTGGAAGTCCTCAAGAAAAAGCAGGAGCAAGAGGAGGAAAGAATGAGGAAAATGGAGGAGGAGAAGAAGAAGAAACAGGAAGAACTTAAAAGGTGCACACTGAACCTCTTCCATTCCAGCAAGAGGACACTTTCATGAGTACTTGACTTTTTAACTGTCAATATTTGTCTTTTAGAAAGAGGGATGAAAGGTTAAGAAGAGTGATTGAGGCTAAAGTGAAGGAGGAGCAGAAAGAGGAGGAAAAGAAAAAGAAGATTGAGCAAAAAATGGCCAAGATTGATGAGAAAAATGATATGGTAAGCCCCAGTTTTTACTCAAAAGCAAATTCTAGCATTTCGATTATCTTCCTGTCTAAACCATTGTGCTTTTTCGTGCAGCGTCTGGCAGAGGAGAAGGCCAAGAAGAAGGTGGCCATGAAACGTCAGGAGGAGCTGGAACAGAAGAAGAAATTGGAAGAGGAGGCAAGAAAGAAGAAGCTTCAGCAGGTAGCATGACAAAGCTCTTTTATTATTTTTGTAATAATTACTGTTGCCTATCTGAACATTGTATGATCGTATTATTGAATTACTTAATTTATGATTCGACTTTGCTCGAAGTTCAAGAAACCAGTGGGAAACGTTTTTTTTCACTATTTTTCTGAAGTTTGTTTGTAGGACAGACCTTTATCACCAAAGTGTCCGCTTTTATATTAACACCCATTTTCCTTCAGGAAGAAGTAAAGGATTTGTCGGTGCCAAGACTTATTCTGTTTCATGTTTTCTTCCAAAAACTCAAGGAGGAAGAAAAGCGGCAGCAGGAGTTACTTGCCAAGAAGAAGGCAGAGGAGGAACAGCAAGCTCGTAAGCTGGCTGAAGCTCGTAAAGCTCTGGAGCTGAAGAGAGAGCAAGAGAGGGAGAGAGAGATGGAGAGAGAGCGGCAAGCTGCTGCTGAAAGGTTAGTCTTAATGATTTTTATTACCTAATTATCTCAAGGCATTGAAAAAATATCTAAGTTCTGTTGGTGAGAAGAGAAAGAAAAAAGAGTTGGATTTTGTTTGGAGTTTGAGTTGAAGTTTGTTTTACTGACTTCCTTTTTCAGGGAACGATTGGAGAAAGAAAAAGCCCTTGCGTTGCAGCGGGAACTGGAGAGAGCAGCTAGAGAGAAAGAGAGGAGAGAACTAGAGGAGAAGAGAAAGGCACTGGAGGAAAAAAGGAAACTGGTATGAACAAATTTAAATGACTGCACCATATAGCTATGACAGCGTTTCTGGCATTATTATATTGATTATGTTGTGAATGAGAGGTGACGAGTTGTAAACCCTGGAACCATGTTTAATGGAAGTGGTAGCCCCTTTGTTGAGTAATGGGATGGATTCAGAATCCAGGTTTGACTACATTTTATAAGGTGTGTCTCTTTAAATTACACATTTTTAATAGCTGGTGCTGAAGGCCCATAGTTGGCCTGTGTTATGACAGTTGCACCATCACTATATTTTTTTTAGCTGCTTTATAAATCTGGCAAAAAAAGGGAACATACCCTTAGTGTCATCGGTTCAGGAGATTCTCACTGTGAGCTCCATTACCCACAAAGGGCCCCTGTTCTCCAAAATAAACAGAATCTGTGACTAAAAACAGTAAAATACTAAATGAGACAGCTTCATGTTACATTTGTGTGATTTTTTCAAACCTTGAGTAAAGCTTTCCTTTTTTGTTGTTTAGTATCATCATTAATTACTTTTTTTTTTTTTTTTACAATTTTTCACAATTTCTTAAAACTTTTATGGTAGCACAACCCCTGAATCAAGAACCAGAACAAAACACTGACCAAAGCCTGATTCATACTTCTGCATGGAATCAATGCAGTAACATACCCTGGCATATCCCTGAGCCCAACACCTGCAAACTAACAACTGCTCACAAATGTAATAAGCTGCTAACGTAATACAAGTCTGCATCCTTGAATGTAATTATCCCACAAATGAAATAGCAGTTGCCTGTAGCAAAGTTATGGTGGTCATTGTTTTCATTACCTTTTGACAGCTGCTTGTGGGTTTAAGTCAGCTTAAGATGCATTTAAAAAAAAAGTCATGGGGATTTTTGTTCACCACGAAACAGGAAGTAGTTATTTTTCAAAGTCTTGAAACATTTACAGAGCCACAAATCTTAGCACAAAATTTTGAAATGAGTGTATTCATCCGATCCTAAATTGTGTAATTTTACACTTTATATAGAGCTGACAAAAACATGATTTTTCTTGCATGTGAACAAAATTCAAGGCCATACTTCCCATCTCCTTAGATGTCTCATCTCTTTTCTTCTTTGCAGCTACTGCAGTCTAACCAACTGCTGCTTGATATTTATCAGCTCCATCATAATCCAGTCATTTCAGTGGTTTCCTGCATACAAACGAGCAGGAAATGTGCAAGCAGGACTGGTAGCTGGTTTAAAATAGTTGCAGTGTTTGAGTGGAGTATTGCAAAGTGATGCAGACACACCTATGAACAAGTATTTAGTGCTGACAACACTCGAGTTTAGATTTGACTCAGAAGTTTAAGCCAGGCTTAAAGAAGCTGTAAGATTCTAAGTCAAATATCTGCCGGGCTTCAATGTAACAAGGAACGAACAGTCCAAGGTTTGCACTAAATAGTAAAATCTTGTTATACAGAAAAATAAGATTAAGGCCAAGCCTACCTTTTAATCACCAAATTAGCCTCCACAACACAACACTGCATAAGACGCTAACCATGTTCCTGTACTTAAATCTCAACACCTTAAGCGACTTAAGTGTTCATATTGACTTCTCATCTGTCTGTTTTTGTGATCACTTGCTTCGTTAGGAAGAGCAGCAGAGAAAAGAAGCAGAAGAGAAGGCTGCTAAAGAGAGAGAGGCTGCCAGGCTGAAAGAAGCTGCTGCTAAACAGGCTGCTGAGGCAAAGGTAAACCAGCAGAGGGGAATTACAGTTTGTTCAA
This sequence comes from Cheilinus undulatus, assembly GCF_018320785.1. Lineage (NCBI taxonomy): Eukaryota > Metazoa > Chordata > Actinopteri > Labriformes > Labridae > Cheilinus > Cheilinus undulatus. The sequence continues at coordinate 21,795,069 of NC_054873.1, read as the reverse complement.
GGGTGGATTGAAATGTGATAATTCACAGTATAACTTCATTAAACCATGCAGATAAGTGAAAGTGTTCAAGAGCTTTATAATCAAGACCTGTTATTTAACACCTTTTTCAAATAGTCTAAAAATGTTGCTCTCTGCATTACAATTATATGAAATACTCCTTTAAAAACTGTTATGTGGTAATGTTTCCCTTTACCTCTTCTCTTCCATGTTTTGTAGGCCACCCTAAATGTCACTGTGGACATCGAGGTAAGACACTAAACGCAGACACTGTAAACAATTTGTACTTTTGCTCATTCTTTGATGGATATTTTGTTTTTGATATTTACAAAGGATGTATATTCAGGTTCTATTTAGTGTTACTTTAAAATATATTATGTGCATGTTGCTTGTTTTGCTAGTGACTTTTTTGCTTTCATTTGAGGCACATTGTAGCTTTTTGAGTGTGACCCCCAATTCTTAATGGTGGTGTAGTACATGGCATTTGTCTTTGTGTACATGCATGAAAAACTCTTCCTAAATAAACAGAGGTTTGAACAATGTATCTCTTATGTCCTTTGCAGCGCTCTGTTATGACCACACCTGTAGGAAAAGGTGGTGGCTTAAATGTGACCGTGGATATTGAGGTATTTTTAAAAATAAATGCATCAAATATAAAATGATATTGAAATCTTTTCAGAGTATAACTCAACATCATATGTTGTATTCTCTTACGCAGCAATCACCACAATCATATGCCATCACTCCAAAGGGGGGAAACAAACCTTTGATTTCGTCCAAAAGTGCAGATGACTATGGAATGGACCAAAACAGCGACGACTCTACTGATGATGAGTCTGCTCCTAGAAAACCTATTCCATCCTGGGCTGAAGGTAGACAGTTTGATATGGTTATCTTTTATATGATGATGTAGAATCTTCTCTGTGTAGCTCAACTATATTGTTTTTAAAGATCTACTATCCTATTCAGTTATGGTGTTGTAAAGCAGGCTGATAATTGTTCAATAGTAGTTCAACATCCAGAGCTATGCACAGCAGTGTCAAGCTTAAGGCTTTTCTACATGTGGAGGAAACATGTATTGGTATTTTGTGTCAAGAGCCTGCATTTTATGTCAGCAGTGAAACATCTTAATTAGCCTTCATTATCAAAAAGTGAATAACAGTAAGGCAGGTCTTAAATACGTTACCTGTCAGTGTAAGCAGACTCTGTTCCAATGTCTCAATAATAATAATTTGGAATGGCAAAAGTGGTTAGCATCAAACAGAAATCCTCTGTGCTTGTGTTTGACATTAGAGGTCTAGTGTTTTGTAAATTACAAATTATTGTGAATGTTAAAATTATGCCTATCAACAAGTCCGTTTAATGTGCAATAAAGAAAACCCAACAGGCTTAGCCATAGTTATTAGGGCTGCAGTAATTGATTCTTTTTGTAGTCATGTATTCTATTGGTTCTTCTGTCAATTAATCGAGAGCTCTAATAAGAAATATTGCATTTTTTTAATCAGTCATTTTAATTTTTTTCAAGAGATGTAGTACTAGACAAATGAGAAAAAAAGATTGGCCCCTTAAATGAACTAAACTTAAAAAATAAAGCAGTTTGTGTTTGGTACATTATTTCTTTGTTGTAACAATGCTTCTTGGTAATAAATCTTATACTGTTGGAAAGCCTGTTTATTACCCTTTTAAATGATGCCACATTGTAAGGATCATGCATTTGTGGGATGAGCAGCAAAGCTGAGTATGTGGGTTGCGCGCATGAAAAATGTGCCAAATCTCCTCTGCCAATACCAAACAGCTGATTCTGCCATTGACTCTTGTTTGGTGTTTGGTGGATTGGATTATTGAAGTTTGAAGAAACAAGACATATTGACAATTTAACAATTTATTCATTTAACAAACAGGAGCCTCAGTAGTGTGTGGAAGAACCATAAACACAGCCACAACAGGCTGGCTCCTCCTCCTCATGCTTGTCACCAGCCTGGTCACACGCTGCTGTGGGATGGCATCCCATTCTTCAACCAGCATTTGTCGCAAGTCAGCCAACGTGGTTGTTTTGGTCACCCTGGCACAAACAGCACACTCAAGCTGATCCCACAGGTGTTCAGTGGGGTTAAGGTCAGGACTGCTGGCAGGCCATTCCATCCTCTCCACTCCCAAATTCTGGAGGTAGTCTCTGATAAACGCCACCCTGTGGGGGCAAGTATTGTCATCTTGGAGGATAGAGTTCTTGCTGACAGGGTGAAAAAACAGTATTCTTGGGGTGTTGTCTTCTTGGGACGCCCACTTTGTGGCCTGTCTCTGACATTCCCCGTTATATGGAACTTGGCCTTCAGTTTGGAGATGGTACTAGGGTTCACTCCAAACAATGCCGCAACTTGGTTTTGCGGAACACCAGCTTGAAGTTGCCCAACTGACAGGCCCTATCCAGATCAGTCAAACGTGGCATGCCAATTCTTGAAGCAGACATCTACTGACCACTGTAGCAGGGCCCATGCTCACAGGTGCTGTCAATCAAGCACCTGATTGGTAGCACCTGGGGGTACCAGAAGCTCAAAACAAGAGTCAATAAAGACAGCAAAATAAGTAGTTTGGCATTGGCAGAGAAGATTTGGCACATTTTTCATGGGTGCAACCCACATACTCAGATCTGCTGCTCATCCCACAAATGCATGTTCCTTACAAATGTGGCATCATTTAAAAGGGTAATAAACAGGCTTTCCAACAGTATAAGATTTATTACCAAGAAGCATTGTTACAACAAAGAAATAATGTACCGAACAAAAATTGTCTTACTATTAAGTTTATTTCTATCCACCTTATTCCTGGGGTTGCTACTGTAAATCTGAATATGGGCGAAACTTCCGGTGCTAAGGCGGAATCACATATTTACATGTAATTTAATACAGCAGCTAATGATAGATGCTAACTATGAATGACAGTTGTTTGTCTGCATTAACGTAGCGGTCTGATATGAAGCAGACGGACAGACAGCGAGGAGGGAGAGAGATGAGGAGAGAACCATTACAGTCAGGAGTAGACCACAATGCAGCATCAGACAGCATGCACTGTTACACATTAAGAGAGTAAAGAAAAGTTTTAGGTAACAGATTTACTTTTAACTATTAAACTTTAATGTGATCTTCTTATTAATTTACTATCACTCGATAACAAAAAGATTTCTTCATTTACATCATAAACATCAGTTAGGATGTGATTATACTTGTGAATGTGTCTGATAATGTTGGAAATATCTGACTGGTTATAATTATTGTATATCAGGGTTATCCAAACAACGGCTCCTGGGCCAACTGTGGCCCTTTTTCAATAAAATTAAGGTTATTTCTATTTAATTAGTCAACATTTGATTCATTTAAATAAACAGGACACTCTTTTGAGGGTAAAATTAGTGGAAAGGTTGAAAAATGGAATATGGAAAAAATAAAACTGATTTCATAGGGCCCTAGTTAACTCAAAGTTAAATGAGCTGGATGTTTAAATAATGTTTTCTGTAATGCTCAGTACCTGTTGCTTTGGTTGTGGTACTTATTACTTGACAAAGTTAAATATGTGTCTTTGACAACAGTGTTTTTAAATCATTATTTAAATTTAAAATCCAACAAGGAAATTGATCAATTAATTTATCACACTGGATGTCACAAGGTGCAAAAGTGCAAAGACTACCTCCTCCTACTGGAGTTAAGAAGGGAGATGGCAGTAGGAATAAAAGAGTGTTTGTATCTGTTGGTTTTGATTGGTGGAAGTCTAAAAGGGGAACCTGATGGGAGAGGCTCAAATTGTAGATGTGATGAGCTATCTGACAAGATAGACTTAGCCATGTTGTACACCCTTTTGTTGTACAAATCCTGAAGAGGTTCCTGAGTCACACCAATTATTTTACTGCAGACTCTAACTACTCTCGAAAGGACATTTTTGTTTTTAATGTTCAGGGATTGAAACCAACAGATAAAAGAAAAGGTGAGCACTGGCTCAATAAAGGAATGATAAAACATTTTTAACAAGGACCTGTCAACCTGGAATTTAGCAAGCTTTCTGAGACAGAAGAGGCGCTGTTGACTTTTCTTATTCACTGCATTAGTATTATGCTCAAAAGTCAGTTTCTTATCGATTATAGTGCCAAAGTACTTATAGGACTCCACTGTTTCAGTGTTCTGTCCGTTGATTATCGTGCTGACAGGAGAAGGAGTGGAGTTTCTGAAATCAATCAGCATGTCTTTTGTCTTGGTCACATTAAGTGATAAGAAAGATTCCTGACACCAGGTTGTAAAATAATCAATAAAGGGACCATAAGAGAGTTCCTCACTGTTCAACAAGCTAACAATTACAGTATCGTCTGCAAACTTTAAAATATGGTGGTTTTCATATGTGCTCCTGCACATGTTACTCTCTGGACTGTTACAGACAGTCCAGAGAGTTCTCCATTTACTCTCACTCTCTGAGTCCTGAACATAAGAAAATCCAAACTCCAACCAGTAATCCTATTATCAAGGCTGAACTGGTTAGTAGGTTTCCTGACAAGCAGATGGGGCTGGATAGTGTTGAAGGCTGAGGAGAAATCAACAAATAATCTAGCATGAGTGCTAGAGCCTTCAAGGTGACGATAAATGTAATAAAGCAAAGCATTAACTTCTCTTCCCTCATCATTTTCACGCCTCACATCATGTATGTTACATTATAGTAACAGCAAAAACGAGTGCATTGTGCCACACAAATAGCCGTGCGAAACACAGCAAGCCGTCCAAAACACATTGCAATGTCCAAGCTTACAGCATGGGTGTATGTGGATACATGACTGATTTAAGTAGCAGATAATTTACCTCGAGAATTTTTATTTATTTTTATTTTTATTTTTTTTGGATCACTCGGATAATTCGAGGAATCGTTTCAGCCCTAGAACTTAAAAACATATCCAGAGTCTTAGCTTTATATCAGTTTGTTACAATGTCTTACATTGAAAGTTTATATTTAAATTCTTTGTCTTTCCAGGTCAAAACCTGCAGCAGATAATTATGAAGCAGTACTTCAACCCTCCTGACTTGGACTCTTTTTTTGGAGCCATCGAAGCACCAAAACTGGAAAACATCTTTTACAAGAGCAAGCCTCGGTATTTTAAACGTACCAGCTCTGCTGTGTGGCACTCACCTCCTGTTGGAACTAAATAACATCTGTACACTGCTACAGAGTACATTTCTGTAAAAATTTCTATGTTTAGTTTTTAAGTCTGTTTTTGAATAAAGCGACCACTTTCTTTTTTCTCATGTTTTAACTTTTTTTTTTTATAGGTATTTTAGAATTTTCATTAGAATGTGAAATGTCGTGGGTTTAAAGTGATACATGGGTGGAGAAGTCAGTGCTTCATTCTTGTACTTGTACTTGAAGATGGGTGTGAAATCTATGCTGTATGATAACCTAAAACGTATCATGTATATACTGACTGTATATGATAGAATTCCCATGATTTGGATTTATTTCAGCAAATTAAAGTTGTTGTATTTGCCAAAATATTGTGTAGTTTTCTACTGTTGTCTTAATACACTTTGCTTGTTAGAAGTCACGTCAGCAGTCGCTCCCATGATTATGGTTGTGTGCACTGAACCAGAGTGAGAGATAACCTTGCAAAGCAGATGGATACACCCGTTTCCTTGTTTCTCACTGGCGAATCCATCTTGCAAAGCTCCCATCTGAACAGTTTGGGCCCAGTTAGAAAGTGACAGGACCAATCAGCAATGAGGGGCAGTACTCTCAGGCACAGCAGAGTCGTGACGTAAACAAGCAGCAGCAAGAGCTGGTGCAGTTATGGAGGAAGAGCTTAGCGTGAATGCTGCTAAAGTGCCAGTTTTATCAGATCTTGACAACATTTCTTTGTTAAAAGAAGAACAAAGAACAGCAGTGAGTTGTTTTCTTTTCAAAAACGACAAAAGTTGAGTACTTATATGTCTATAGTCACCATGTTTCGCGTTATTCCTCAGTAGCTGTGCACGCGCAGCTCGATAGCGGCTACGTCACGTGTTTTGTTGCTCTGATTGGCCCGTAGAGATGTGACAGAACATTCACAGATGGATGTGTTTCACACATCCATCTGGCGTGTCAGGTTAAGTGACAGAATGATGGCTCAGTAAACCTTTGAAAATTGGACGTTTCTCAAAAAATTATAATATTTTGAAATAGTGGATTTTTTAATTTCGTGAGCTGTAAACCATAAACATTGGGATTTTTAAATAAAGTCATTAAATATTTAACTTTGTATGAGATGATTCTAGAATATATAAAAATTTAACTTTGAGTTGGATTCCAGGATTTTTTCTTATTTTTACAAAACTTAACTTTAAAAAACTTTTACATTATATTATTTTTTTAAGATGCAACTGTAGATAAACTAATGCAAACTAATGTTCCTGAACACACAAATGAGCTCGTAGATCAGACAAAACTTACACCAGGACTGTGAGGCTGCCATTAACAGATGGATAAACCTGGAGCTCTAAGCCTCATATGTTTACCTCTCTATGGTAAGAAAATGCAATGTGCATCTTTCTTCCCAAAGACTAAATCTTGAAATATGTCATTTAAAATGTCTCAATTTTTGTTTAGGGCTACTATTTTGATAGGGATGACAAATCCCTGCCACATTTTTCCAAGTTCTTTCAAGCACAGTCCAAAGAGGAACATAAGCATGCAGAGAAGCTGTTGAGTCTGCAGAACAGGTGGGGAGGCTGAATTTTTCTGCAGGATATCAGGGTATGAAATTGAACTGTTCTGTTCAGTCAACGATTTAAATTATGTTTGGAGTAATGATTTTTCTTTCCTGGTCTAGCTACAAATTAGATGTTTAGTAAAGACTTGTCAGAGCTAATAGATAAGGTAAGATGTGCTTTATTGTCCTAGAGAGAGAGGAATTTGAGTGAGAAAAAATGGGCCTCTTCACCCATCCTGCAGCCATTAGACAACATTCAACAACATACACATTACAAATGAAAACACCTTTATATAAGACATTAAGTATCAATAAATGGCCCACCTCTAAAAAATGTATAATATATACCATTAGATTGTCCAACCCTGCCTTATTTGCTACTATTTAAGAGCTTTACAGACAAGAATAAATTACTTTCAAAAGGGCATGGTTCAAACTCTGCATGTAAAACATGAGATTTATCATTTACAATCTTAGTAGCCTGTCTAAGAGCAGCCTGTTGGAAGAAAGTGGCTGCTCTGATCTGTCCGTTGGTCTGCAAAACCAGGATAACATTTATATCAAATTATCCCGATTTATATATGTCCATCCCAGAAACCAGATAGAGATGAGTGGGGCAGCGACCTGGAGGCTTTGGAGTGTGCTTTGCAGCTTTCAAAAAGTGTAAACCAATCCCTGCTGGACCTGCAGAAAATTGCAGCAGAGCACAATGACCCTCACGTAAGCAGCAGACAAAAGGCCAATGAACTGATCTGCAACTTGAATATTATTCTCTCTTTGCAGTACGATCAATGCCATCCAGGCCAGCACTTAAATACCTGTTTATGTATTTATCTTGCATTTAATTGAAACAATGCTTTTGAAGTGTCTACCTAATTTAAAAAATGTGTTTTGAGTGTGGGGAAAAAGGATGATAGCTCTGGGATCAATTATGCTTTGCTATCATGCATCTTAATTCACAACATAGCTGTCTGCTAATACTGTTATATTGTCAGCCAGCTGTAGAGTATAAAATAGGATTGTTGCACTTAATACACCAGCTGGTTAATCAATTAAAATCACTGTAAAATCTAAAAGGTAAGTTAATGATAGGAGGCATGCTTTGAGAGAGTAGTTTTATTGTGATTCAGAGTGATTTACAGTAATGTACAGGCTAAATTAAAGCAGCAATTACAAGTACATTTGAAATAATAACATATTTGTTTAAGATTATAAAATACAAAAGACAAACATCTGCAAGAAAAATATAGCAGGTGAGCAGACTCCTCTGTTGTAAAACTGAAATGTAGACACCACTGTGACCGACTGCAGCTGGGATCAGTGTGCAGTCACAGTGGTACATAAAATGTCTGGATGATCTGGCAGTCTAATAAAATGTTATTCTGTCTTTTTTTATGCAGACGCGCGACTTCATAGAGTCACATTTCCTGGGTGAACAGGTCAAATCTATCAAACAGCTTGCTGACTGGATATCCGACTTGCGATACACTGGAGCACCAAAGAGTGGCATGGCTGAGTATCTGTTCGACAGACACACCATGGCTGAAGAGAGCAGTTAAACTAAATTGTAAAAAAACTAATTTTCACATTACAACATGGTAATGTAACCATCTCCGATAATGTCATTACATGGTAGTTTTGCACCATCAATTCACATACATCACTTTTTTATTCCAGTTTTCCACCTACTACAGTCAGTATGATTTTTGTGATTCGTCAGTCATCTTTCAGACTTTAAACATGCCTCCTTTTTTATTATTTAGATCCATACTTAAACCAATAGCAAATCACTCTAATTTACATATATTATTTTAGAAGACTGTGTAAATGAGAGATAAAAACTGAAAACTGCTTTTATAATTATGTGCTAAGTATAAATGAGTTTATTTACCTTTTTCATTTCAGGTTATTGAACCTAATGACTTTATATATCAAAAATGCATTTGTTACGTGGGTTTCTGAAAGTAAAAAAACACTGTACTGTCCTTATGCAGACTCCTCACATAATGTGATTTATTTGAAGTTGTGAATTCGGGGTGAATTGTTTATGCAGTTTGCTTGTCTTATTTAAGTTTAATGGTACAATACAATTTCATGTCCCATTTTTGCTCCAAAGAAAAGTGAAAGAAGACCAAAGACACAACAGGATTATTAATATTTATTAAAGACAAAATTGAAAGCAGTGCTACTTAGGATATACAAAGTCTGCCGCTGAATATCAGAGGAAGCTGAAAAGTATACCTAATTTTTCTGTGGCAAGTTGAAAGTTAAGTCTCGTACGGCGCTTTTTTAATCACAAGTAGGTTAAGTGTTCTGTAAGAGCATACCAGGAAATAGAGATTAACTTGGTGTTTACCACAAATACTTTCAGTCATGCATAGTGCTACAAATAACTGTAATGCATTTCAGACTAAAACAATGATGAATATGTGTTAATCTGAAATATTCTGAATTCCACATGATACGAAAACAGTCAGTCACACCCTCTTTGCTTAGTCCTGCTCCTTCCCACCTGCTGCCTTGTTCGCCCCACTGTCCACCAAAACGCCCAGAAGGTCTCCTTCAGCCAATGAGATTCCAGAGTCGTTAGGTGAATGTTGCTGATTGGTTTCTTGTTGTGGCGATGCTGCAGTGGAAACTGTGTTCATGCTATTGCTCAGCCCACTGTTGGTGCCCCCATTGCTTGCCCTTATGTTGGTGTTAAAGTTCCCATGGTTACTAAAATTACTGTGACTTGTACTGTTGCAGAGACTTCCTGTTGTGCCAGTGCTGTTGGTGCTTGTTGCATTAATACTGCTAGAGCTGCTGTTGGGATTACTGGGATTTGCTGCTGTGCGAGACGGAGGAGTGAACGAGAACACCCTTTCTCCTCCACTTCCTGTCGCCCTAGCACTCAGGGGCCCAGTTTGGCTATCAGCTGAGGGAAGAGGGTCCAGAGTAAGTCGGGGAGGTGGAGGGCGGCGAGAAAGCAGGCCATGCCCAGGTCTGAGTTTAGATATTGGGCAGAGTTCAGGTAGGGGGTCAGGGAAAGAGAAGGTAGGTGCCGTTGGCGCCTCACCATCCTCACTCAGCCAGGGGAATGCAGAGGATGGAGGTGGGGGAATGTGGTTTGGGGTGTCAGGAGGCAGCATCTGTGAAGCCACCATTGGATGGGCGAGGGAGGTGCAGCTGCGGTCCCACTCGTTTTGAGGCCGCCGGGCAGGCCGAGGACGAGGCAGCGCAGGGGGCACACAATGTATGGGTGTCTGTGGGCAGCTGTAGAAACCGGGTCTTTCATACAGGGGAATGGTGGAGAAGGCATAGTCTGGGTCTCGCTCCTGGTTCAAAGGCTGGCGTGCCTGATTCTGAGTCAATGAGGCCTCTTGGTGTAGAAACAGTGGGAAGCGGCTTAGTGGAGCTCCAGGACGTCGACGCAGAAGAGAGACTCGGGAAGAGCGAGGAAAGTTAGGTGACTGGACACCGAGAAGACGACTCAGCCCTCCAAGCAGTGGGGTGGAGTAGTTGGCTTCTTCATTTTCTTTGATTTGCTCCAGATTGGACTGAAACTCCATCTCCTCCTTAGGAACACTAGTTTGAATAAAACAGATGATTATGTGATGGGTTGACAAAGTACTTAAAGGCCACATATTATGCAAAATACCCTTTTTTTTTGGCTTTTCTTGCAAACATATGTGCCCCTGACCTGTCCACAATCCCCCAAGAATAAGAAACTACAGACATCTACACATAAAGTCCTATTTTTTCCCTTCAGAATTGTCTGCAAGAAAAAAAAGGAACATTACTCAACCTGATATCCAGGGCAGAGCCCATAAAGGAAGGTTTGCGGTGTTCAGCACTGGCAGCAGTGTATGGAGGCTGAGGTTCAGACTCATTCCAGTACATATCCCTCTCAACCAATGGGATACTGTCGTACATCTCATCCACAGACAACAAGGACACCTGAGAGACAACAAAAACCAAGGAAGGTCTATTAGTACCACATCATTTGATGAATAAGAGTCAAGAAAGATAAGATTGAACCTGTAGATTGCGATCAACGAGCCAGTTGGTTTCAAAGTCATCATCATCTTCACCAAAAGGATTTATGAGCTGCTCAGCCACCTATAGGACCACAACAGAAAGGCAGTCTAGCACAGAAATAAACAAATGATCATCATTTTTTGCCCAGGATCAGGATAAAATTCCTTACCTTCAGCCAACCAACGTAGAAGAAGAACTGCAGCAGGGTGAAAACAGGCAGGTAGAAGTCCACGTCATGACCAGGGTAACCCTGAGTCGGATCCAAGAACTGGCGACCAATGAGACAGGCCAGAAAGAAACTGTAGACCGCCACGGTCACCACCTACTTCAGAAACAGATGTCAAGTCTGGAAGTGTTTAAAGATTAACTCTTGTGAAAAATCTCTTATCCAGTGTTTGCATTGCTTTTGCCAATTTCCTTGAGTTTGAAAGCTCAATTTCTTAGTTTTGATAGGGATGTAATGATACTTCTACAATACAATACAATTCTACATGTACATAAATATGGACAATTTAAAGCTGTTAGATTAGCATGGAAACTGCAGCGCTCCAGTGCAGGGGGCACCGACTGCTTTTTACTTCTCTTGTATGATGACAGTAACCAAAGCAGAAGCATGCATCAGTGCCTACTTTATAAAGGAAAAATGTACAGTTTTTTGTAGTAACTATATAATGGGAAAATTAAATGCATTACTTGTACTTCAGGATAAAAGATAAGGATGTTGTACATTTCAAATGTACTGTAAAAGGATGAAACAAAATAATCATCTTTCTAAAAATGGAAAAATCTTGACAAAATTTGATCCTGATACCTTTTGTATCGGGAGTTTGTTGTATTATTACATCCCTAAATCATACTAAGTTAATCAATTCATGTACATGATTATTGTATCTCTCAAAATCACATTTCTTTTAGCCATACTGATATCATTATTGGTTCAGCATATATCATTAGTAGTGTTTTTTTGTTTTTGCATTTAGTCATTTTAGATTTATGTCTAAATTAAGCTATCAAATCTATTTGTTTTAATCAGTAAGTCATCAATTTTAGTTCCATCACAGCATATCAACAAAACCTGAGTATAGACAAGAGGCAGGCTGATCCAGTCATAACCATACAGCTTCATACACTTTGCTCGTAAACTATTCAACTCCTGAACAGAGGACAAAAAAAAAAAAAAACAAGAACAGACAAAACAGATTTACAACAATGCTTCAGAGTTTAAATGGCCACAAAGAGACAGAGATATCCAGGCTTTTTCACATTAGACTTACAGTGAGAATGGCAGTGAGCGCCACGTCATTGTTGATGCGGCCCTCGGTCCGAGCCCTCAGGGCCAGACTGACAAACCACATGCAGGGAACCCAGAACTTGTTGTGAGGAGAAGGCAAATCCTCTAGGCTCCTGAGCTCCTCTGAGGTCATCAAACCTGAGAAAAAACACATGGGAAGGGATTCATAACACAAAAAAAGGCAGTGATTTTTTCCTATTTTTTCAAGACTTCAAAAAATGCTGATAGTGGCAGCACCACCAACGAGTTTGAATGTTTCATTGACCTTGTCCTACCTGCCTGCACCAGGTGCTCCATGGTGGGAAACCTCTTGTATACAGCAGTGCTGACAGAGCGGTAGATGAGCACACCAGAGAGGTTGGCATAACGCATCAGAGTTCGTCGAGTCAGTCTGGAGGGTTCATCCGCTCCACGAACATGACCACCGACTAACGCTGCCAACCGGTCTGGCCAGGGGACATTCTCAAACTGACCCCACCAACGGGACACAACCAAGGTGACATAAAAACCTGGCAAACAAGTAAACAATTAGATGTCTATAATAGATTCTGGGGGAAAAAAAAAGTTTAAATGGAGTTGGAGATTCATGGACATCTATGGCTAATATTCAGATAAACTTCAGAATAAAGAAGCTGTTGACACTCACCAAGCACGAAGGACACAGGAATGAGCTCTGCATAGCGGTCACAGTAAATAGACAGCTTCTCAAACAGCCTCCTCTGGTCATCATTAAACACAAACCTGGTGGAGAAAGCATCAACTAAGACTACAGTTAAAATTTACCAGAATGTGCATTTCTGAGCAATACTAGTAAACACAACTTTAGCATATCATGATAGCTTTAAAGTTTTTTTCCATTCTGTTTTGAGAATATCCTACTTAAGAAATTTTTTAAAAGTCATGTAACTGTTCAGGTAGACTTTAACTGGTGCAAGTGGTGTACAATTAACTGACTTAATACTCCAAAATAAAGTAAAACTTAAGGACAAATTGAAAGTGAAATCTTAGCATCCCTATACATGGATCCCTAAGTTGGCGCTTCTTGTCCATTACCCTTTTTCAACCAAGCCAGTTCCAGTGCTGGTTCCGAGCTAAAGCCTGACCCAACACCAGTATTTTGGTTTTCCATTACCAAAGAACCGGCTCTGGACATGTACAATAAGAAGGAAGAGCGCTGTTTTCAAAGAGGCAAGCTAGGCTTCAGAGGAGACTGCAAAACTACGCTCAAATGGACATAAAAAGCAAAGCAGATGTGGTCCAAGAAGGAGATTCATCCATCCATCTCATTAGACAACAAGGAGCCTTAAACATGCCTGTGGAAAAGCAAACTGCTCTTTGTCGGTTCTTAAACTGAACCAACTCGAAACCAGCTCTAGCTCTTGCCAAGTACCGGCACTAGAACTGGCTTGGTGGACAGGGGGTATGTGTGGTCCTTACATCAAAACCTAGGAACCTTATATCAAATATATACTGGTTATGTAAAAAAGTCAGATCAAATGTGTGAGCCCAGGCTTATAATAATCTAGTAGTGGGTAATTGAAACTACAGCATCATCAGCATATTGGGGTTATCAGCATACTGTGGCTGGTAAGTAACAAGAAAACAGCATACAGCAACTTTTTGTATCATATTCAAACCATCTCCTTTACATAGTTACAAAGTTTTTTGTAACTTGCAGTGCTTAATTTTTGTTTCCCCCTTCTTGCTATGAGTGTAATTGCACACAAAATGTAAATATCCATTCCTTTCTTCTCCCTGATCTGAAATGACCTTGCAACAAGAAAAAATGACTGCTTTTCCATGTACCATGTTTCCTCCCTGCTGATCAGTTTGTCTTTACTACACTTCTTGCTAGCCTTGCACTAAATGTAGAGCATTGATTTTTATCACAAGGAGTATTTCAATAATTAATTCCCTTAGTTTTTTTCCTGATGGATCCCACAGTAGTCATGGCTACTTTCACTGACTCAGTTGCCTACAATGTGTAACCCTCTTGATTAAGGAAAACCAGTCATTGCTTGGTGACGTAAAACAAATCCAGTATGCCAACGTGGGAATGTCGACAGAGAAATTTCTGGAAAGTGAAACAAACAGATTTACCTGAAAAGGTAATCAGCTTTTTATAAATTCATTAGGTGTGGGATGGACTCTGTTACGTAATTTCTGGTGCACAGTGTAGTCATGATTCTTTAAGACATATTTCAGCTAAACTGAAAGGATATTGGTTAAAATGTAGTAAGCAGTATATCATCACTGAAATGTCTCAGCCTTGAAAAAATGTAAGCTGTGTCAGACTTTATTTATTCTCCAAGCTCACTAAAGGAGATGCAGAATGACTTACAGAGATTATAATGAGCATACCTGTAAACAACACTGAAGAAGTAGTAGAGAAGAGTGAAGATGATGAGCTCTCTGTAGAGAAGTTTATAGATGCTGCCCTTCCACCGTAGAAGCAGATGAAAGAAGGTCCCCAGACCTGCATCAGCAACTCTGCGAGAGTATGTGATCGTCATTGCTGCCTGCTGGCCAACTTACTCCTCTACTGTGGTGTGGCATGAAGGAAAACAATGTGGTGTTTTTTTCTGGGATTCTTCTCAACTCAACATCATCAATCGATCCTGGTCTCTTCCAGACAACGTGGTCACATTTCTACAATGAGAAGGAAAAACAGGATGGAGTTACATATTTATCACAGTCCTACTGCATGTAAAACAACTCAACAATGCCTTTCTTTTTCAATACACTTAAAAATTAAAATATCAAGTTCCTTTAACTTGCAGTTTAAGAATTCCCAAACTCACCAGAAAAGATTTTTGCATATGTTAAAACAATTTGCAAGGCTCCCAAACATTCAGTCTCTAGCTCTAACACAGGGCTGTGAAGTTGTGGCTGTTACCGGACACTGGGAAAAAATCGTGGTGTTGTTGTCGCCGTGGCTGGAGACGTGTGGAGAATGTGGGATAAAAAGGGAAGCAGGAAAGAAAAAGAGAGAGAGGGAGTCCTACACCTCCGGTCACTTGATGTGTTAATCTGTTTTCTGTAACAAAGCTGCATTGTGAGCGCAGGTCCTGTTAATCTGAACAAATCTGAGGACAGCAGAGCACCAGCACTGCACAAAAAAAGGTAGTCCAGTGCTGAGTATTGTGTTCAGATTTGGGAAAAATTACTCTTATGTAACCAGTTTCAGCAACTTTTTTGATCTTTAAAGTCTTAACCCTTCATTGAAACACAAACACACCCTTTGAACATACTGCCAGTTTGTATTAACTTTACGGCAAACAGGTTTTCCCCCTCTTTTAAGGATCTTTGAATATTCACTCAAGGAAAATTCTTGATCAGGTGAGACTGTGTGACACTCCCTCTGCTGGAAAAAATGTGCACAGCTCGGCTCTTACTGGCCAGAAGGTGTTAGCGATTAACCCTTCCTGTCCAACTAGGGGACTAGCAGCCGGGCAAAGTGCTAACAACCTGCTTCACACTGAAAAAAACCCTGTTTCAGCAGTTTTTACTTATTTTTAATACACTGGAAACAACTGAGAATTGATTTTGAACACTTTGGTGAGTATATTCTCTGTGCTGTATCCCATGTTCTCTCTACTGCCATTTACATTTGTGTTTGTGACACTCCAATTATGTTTGAAATCTTATAGAAACAAACTCCTTCAGCCTTTAAGAAAATATGTGAAGCAGCTCTGTAACATTTAAAGGGCAAAGAGAAGGGTATACATTATTAATTACTGTGGAGATCCTCTCACTATTTACTGGATTTTTTTTTTGTCTGTCTGTTTGGTCAATCTTTAATTAGCTTTTCAGTTATGTGGTTTAAGCTGCAATGTGTAACTGTCTGCTCTTTACCCCTAGGTAATCAGGATCACTATGAATCAATTAAAACACTGAACAAAGTCTCACTAACATCTGAGGAGACATCAAGTTGTTTCTAATGAATCTTTGAAAGAGTTATGGATGCTTTTGAAGGGATTCACAGCGTCCAGATTTCCTCTTCTCCTCCGTCTTCAACTAAAGTCAGCCCGGGATATGAAGTTCTGAGAGCGGGAAGATCTGGAATAGCAGTGTATTCCTCCACAGTGTTTTATGGTACACCTGAGGTCCTGGGACGGTCAGCTGCCAGACAGTCAAGCAGGGACACAGAGGGGGAAGGCTGTGCAGTTGGACAGTGAGTATCAAACCCAAAAAGCATAGGGGAGTTAGGTTGTTAAAAAAATAGTCATTCTGTACCTTTTCCCTGGAGTTTAGTTTTACTGCTTATAACTTCTGTCTAGGTTATGATATAAAACCCTCAAATGTTCATCCTACTAGAACTTCCTTCCAAAAGTATATCGTACAAAAAAAACTCGCAAAAATTGGGTTTTGTTATCCATAATGAGCAGCTTTAAGCTGTTAAAGATATTTATGTCAGCCTAGTGAAAACATTGCTGTGGGACTTTGTAGGCTTTACTGTACTGTGGTTGTAATTTTAATCCTCTGAGACCTATGGCAACAACAAAGAAAGACAGTTTTTTTAAACGTTAAATAACTTTTGAACTGATAACTTGTAGCCACTTACTGGTTTTTCCACTTGCAGCTTGCCGATGTGCTGTTCTAATTACCCTATCCATGCTAGCCTTTGTAGCTTTTACAGAAGTTTTCTAGCCAGCCTGGAACTTTTCTGAGTATTTAAAGATTAAATTCACTGCAGTAACTCCAACATTGAATGTCTTTTTATCAACTTTTTAATCAACTTTCAATCCTTTCTGCTGCTAACAGCTAATGCTATCCACCATTTTGTATCCCACAATGCTTTGTGATGGGCTGGAACAACCAAGCGGTAACCTCTTGTCCTGAAAAATGTAGCCAATACAGATGTGCAAAAACTTGCAATACAGTGAGTGTCCACTTGAGGCTGGCTGCAGGAACACCAGAGGTCCCATACACAACACCTGTTAAAAAGCCGTTTTAACACAAGAAATAAACTGTTTTACAGCCCGGTTCAAAAAACAAAATGTGTCTCATTAGCTAATGTCTTCATGAACACACACTACACGGGGGGTGAATTTTTTGTGCCACTTAGATTCTGGAGGAGACGGCCTAAATAGCTCATAATGGAAACAAAAAGTGACAGAGCCTGTGATGTGGGCCTCTGTGTCACTGCAGACAGGAACTGCTTTGAAAAATGTCACAATGAGAACTGATACAAAAACAGCACAATGACTTTCTATAAATATTTTGAATAATTTTGTCACAGTATGATAATTTTTTCACTTTTTGGTCCCCAAAAGATGGGAGTACAAGTTTGTACAAAAACTTTACTTTTCATTTGGTTTTTTCTTTTGTCTTAATAGTCTCATAACTTTAATGAAAATCAAGTTATATAACTACAGCACACATATTCTTAAAACCCAGGCTGTCTTGAAAAAAAGTATGTGTATAGCGACTGTGTACCACAGGATTGATGTTTTAAAAGCTTTTAAAACAATAAGTCCAGGAGAGACAAAATTGTTAAAAAAGATCTCAGGGCTCAGAGGGTTAGGATGATGTGATTAAGTTGTAAACTAGCTAGCATAACCCACTGAACATATTCACCTCAACATGTTTGGATTGGGAAGCTCAAATCGTTCATAAAGTAAGGACTCATACAAAATAAAACATGAATAGTGTCAGTAATATCATTGGTTTCTGAAAAGTAACAAATGGCAGTCTGAGTATAGGAATTTCCATCTCAAGCTAACTCTTGTTTAACCTAGTTACATTAAAGAGAGGGAATTGGTCGGGACTTTTGCCTCACAACAGTTTCATCGTAGCAATCTTTCAGTGAGAGCAGTGATGCCCCTAAAAATTCAGAAGTTCTAAGAAAATTTTTTCTCTGAAGGGTGTATGCTGATAAAGAAATGAGCTATTTAGACCAAAAACAGTGTTTTTAACCAGGCTGTAACCATTTTTATTTATTTATTTTAAAAACTAGCATTTTAACATGGGTGTTCAAGAGACTTCTAGGGGTTTTGGAGCCAGCCTCAAGTGGACACTCAAGGAAGTGCAACTCCTTTTTTTTTTTTTTGTTGTTGTATTTTTTTTTGTTGTTTTTTATTAGTCCTTAAGTCAATGTTTTCCAAAGTGGGGACTAGGAGAAACCCTCAAGTTTCTCTCGTTTCTTACTTTCTGACAGACAAAATATGACATAGTGTTCTCAGGACAATACATGACGAATTTCCCCCCACTCTAAGTGACAAAATGCCCTCCATATTTCTTTCCAGTGTCAGGGTGCCCTCTCAGTGAATAAACCCTGAGAGGGCACTTGTTCTACAATGGAGAAAATACTATCCACCTTATTCCTGGGGCCGCTATTGTAAATCTGAATATGGGAAAACTTTCCGGTGCTAAGGCGGAAGTACATAATTACATGTAATTTAATACAGCAGCTAATGATAGATGCTAACTACAAACAGCAGTTGTTTGATTGGAATTCAACGCGAATTTGTAAATACTGATATATTTATGAAATTACATGTTCACATTGTTTTGTAAGCTGTAAGTAAGTAAATAAGGTGGATACTACATTATTCCTGGGGGGTCTACTGCTATAAATGTGGCTGGAACTTCCTGTACGGTAGCAGTAACAGCAAAACACGATTATTCCAAGGGATTACTAAAGTGATTTAGTGTCAACAGTGGTTGTTCCGAAATAAATATTTGCTGCAATAAATACTGCTTCATTTTTGTTAACTCAATTAAGTTAAATGAGCTGAGTGTTTAAATAATATTTTCTGTAATGCTCAGTACCTGTTGCTTCAGTTGTGGTACTAATTACGTGACAAAGTTAAATATGTGTCTTTAACAACAGTGTTTTAAACATGCCGCTCACTGTTTAAATGCATTTGGGATGTAATTCTTTCAATATTAATTCATCATTAATTCAAAACTTGACATTTACCAAACTGAAGAGCTGACAACTTCAGTCATAGATAATTTTATTTAATATAATTCCCACATTTTAAGAGGGATTAGTTGGTGGAATAAGGATTTCAGCAACCCCACAAACTAGAAATATTATCTGAAGGTGGTGTCCAAACAAAACACGTTAACAAAACGTGTTTATTACTATACTGATATGAAGCTAATAAAGCTAGCTAAATATGCTTGTCTAGGTTATTCAAGGTAATGTCATCACTTTGTACTCTTTAGTAGAGGGCAGAGAAATAATGATATCGTCCCGACTGAGGTGAAGCTGTCGAAAGTTACATATCTTAATGACCAAATTTCTCTAAAAATCGGGTTTCACATCTCGTATTCAATGCAAAGTCCCATTTAGATAGAAGGGATCGGAAGTTGCGCCCATATTTCACGCAAAGATTCATGGTGACGAGGAATAAGGTGGATTAAGTGTAATAATTTTCTTGGTACAAAGTCCATTTTCACCAACACTGTCTCTTGTGCAGTTTTGTGAAATCAGTGGTGAAATAGTTCAGAATTCCTTGTCTGTTTTACAGAGTTCTAGATGTAATCATGATAAATATGTTGATATAATAATTTCTTTAATCTAGGTTTTGTAACTATTTTGTGTTAAATTAATTGACAACTTTTTGAGTGCTGGTGCCCAACCACATACATCAGGTGCCCTTTTTACCCTTTTTGCCCTTGCCCCTCAAAGATCCCAAGTCCACCCCTGGTGACAGGCATACGCAATAACTATTAGTCTTGTTGCCAATGTTTGCTTTTATAGCACTCAGAGAGGCATAATAATTAGTTTCAGCCTGTTTCATTGCAAGCTAAAAATACCAGGGGCTTTAGGCAAATACTATCTTTATCTGTCTGTGGGGCCTGGCTCACTCATCTGCAGATAACAACCAAGTATACGAGATGACAACGTTGGTGAATAAAAATATCTGACCTTGTTGGTGTAACTGTGCGATATAATTTTTCTTTTATCGCTGATGTGTCGGTTTGCTGCTTGTGTTGATTCCGGACAGCGTGTCTCCGTTTCGGTCAGGGCGTTGGGTGGGAGTGGATGTGCTGTCATGTGACCGGTGTGTACCGAGAGCGGAGTGAGAGCAGAGACATTTCGTTTTGTTCGGAGGAATTGAATGACAGACATGAGATGAAAACTGTGACGGACATTGCTTAAAGAGTGTAAAAAAAACGGTCGTCGTTAGTTCTGAACTTTATTGTGTTTTGTGATTATTAGTCCGCCGCTGGTGCTGCTGCTGTTGTCGGTTGTCTACGTCAGCGTCCGCATTCCTCCGCCGTGATTTAAAACGGCTGAGGTTACTTTACAGAAACTAGCCAACGTTAGCTCACTCACTAATTTATTATTTAAAACAACGACCGAAGGACACTGGAGGGGGGAAGCTGACAGAAACCTTCAAGGAGAGAGGTTTATGTGCCGTCCTGGACACTGATAGGGTAAGGGCGGATACTGTGAAGTAAACCTACCAGTATTAAAAAAGTTGTAACTGTAGGCTAACGACACCTAGCTATCAATGTTAGCTCGGAGAGCTCCTACTTGTTCGTGCATCGTTTTGTGATTTGAGGATAATTTTGGAAAACGCAACAGCATGAAATATTGTTGCATACAGCGGCATAGGGTCCACTCAAAGGATTTTACTAACTCACCACAACTGAATGAAAAAATCTGTCATTAGAAGTGAAAAAGAGGACATCTTTGTATGTCCAGATGGATGATAAGCTAACAATAATTGATACATGAGTGGGAAACACTCATGCCCCAGTGAGGATCAGACTCAAATGGATACCAGATTTTTTTTGACCCACAAACTAAGGACATCAATGTGATATTGAAATTTTTGACTTAAGATTTTTAAATGCCAGAAAAACTGCTGCCAGGGGGTAGGTGGCAAATAGGACTATTTACAGCACACAGAAGAAGCTGACTAAATTTACATTTCCCCTGTGAATATATGTTAAAAGGATGAAAGGCATTACTTTGTCATTAAATTCAACACAGACGCGTTCAATTAAATTGTCACGTAAACATTATAGCTGCTAAAATTAACACTGAGATTTAAGTGTGAGTTTTTGTCGGGTATAAAAAAAATCTCCACTGTGGGTAACATAAAAAAAACAAGTGTGGCTTTTCTTCCTCTCAACTGTAAGCAGAGATCCACGGTTTGGAGGATTGAACAAAACAGTAGTGTGATTTGGCAGAAATTCAGGATGATAAACATAAAGACTGAAACGTAATCAGTTATTATGATCTAAAATGTGTTTTTGATTTTTTAAAACAAGAACTACATTTAAACTTAAATGATAGAAATGACTAAATATGTCTAAAACTAAAAAATATATTAACGGTAAGACTAAAATTATAAATAGCTGCCAAAATTAACACTGCTCAACAGCCCTGCAATGACACCTACTGTATAACAAGTGAATAATCAGGTCTTATGAGTGATTCTGTTTTATCGCAGACATAAAACATTGCCTCTAAAAATCCTCAGCTTCTCTATCAAAATAATATAGATAAAAATAGGTCAATATTAGCTTTATGTAGGAAGTATTTTTTGTCTTTGTTTGAATAAACCTAATAAATTAATGACCATATGAACACGATTTTTTCATAACCACTTTTAACCTGTTACGTATACTTCTGATCATGTCTAGTCAGCATTCTTGCACCATTTGCACATCTTGCAACCATGCTATCAATGCTCATGGACTTGTGTATACACTAGAAAAAAGACCTAATGAGCTCGTACATATTCAAATCTTAAATTTTCCTCTATAAAAATCCTGTGTTTTGCTGTAATTTTCTTGTTCTTGTACTGACTAAAACTTTTTTTTGCTTTAAATTGTACATAGGTAAATTTTTGCAACAGCTTATTTTTCTGTTTTTAATTTTTCTATTTGACTTTTGGTTGAAGAATTATTTCACATTTTAGATGAAATATAATTTTAATTTGGTAAGGTTTTTCCCTTCTGTGTAGAATGTTGAGAAAATGTAAGAAATGTAACAAAAATATAAGAGATCATATGTGTCTGCAAGCGCTACAAAATACCTTGAATTTCCCTCAGGATTAACCAATAAAGTATCCATCTATCTATAGATTATCTCTCTTAAGATTCACACCAAAAAAGGTTTGTCAGAAAACTGAAATGTTTAACTTTGATTTGATAGAAAAAATATCAATACCTGTTTCGATGCCATGGTAATAGAAACATGGTAATATCTTGTTTCATAAATCAAAAATTTCAGGTTAACTCATTTCCTTTTAAGGATGCAGCACCTTTAAATGTTGACCCTGAAGTGTTTGATGTGGACTCTCTATCACTTTTATATTTCTGCCCATGTGCAGGTTGGTAGATCTGGATCCAGAGCCAGACTCCAGGGTGGAGGTAGGAGGCCAGGCCCGGCCCACCTCTGGCAGAGAGCATGGCAACCTCTCCCGGCTACGTAGCTCTTCACTGGAGATCAGAGAGAAAGAAATCCGAGAAAAGGGCTCAGAGATCCTCAGGGAACAGTTGGACGCTGCAAAGAGGGTGTTGTAACCTACTTTATGCTGACAAGAATTGTTTAACCTGAAACAGAAAAGAGTTGACGATGCAAATGTCCTTCCTTTTTAATATGATTGTGTCATGTCTTTCAGGAACTGAAACTGAAGGACAGAGAGTGTGAGCGTCTTTCTCAGGTCAGAAATCAGTTGGAGCAGGAGCTGGAGGAGCTGACGGCCAGTCTGTTTGAGGTAAAGTCATCATTGCTTTCTGACAAGTAATTCTGACTCATGCCTGAAAACCTGATGTGATGAGGGAAGTGACTTTAAGCTGTGATGCATTCAAATACAGTAATCACATCACAATACAAACATTTACTGCAAGTTAAAGTCTGCATATTTCAGCTTCTTCATAATGATCAGGCTTTGATATTTTACTCATGCCAGGAAGCTCACAAGATGGTGAATGAAGCGAACGTCAAACAAGCAGCTGCAGAGAAGCAGTTAAAGGAGGCTCAGGGAAAGGTTTGTGGGAAGTTTTATCTGTTTTCTTCTTAAAATAGACTGCTCTTGTACTCAGAATATTCTAGACTGATTGTATGTCAACTACAAAAGTTTCTTTCATCCCTTTCTCAGTGTATTATCAGTACTTTTTGTGTGATTCTCCCAGATTGATGTTCTACAAGCAGAGGTAACGGCGCTCAAGACTCTGGTGTTGACATCAACACCTTCTTCGCCAAATCGCCAGCTCCATCCTCAGCTGCAGTCCCCAGGAACCAGGGGAGCGCACAAACACATTGGTGGTCACATCCGTAACAAGAGTGCGAGCGGGTCTTTTCCACCTTCACCTGGAAAACCAGAACCTTCCTCCGTCACCATTCAGCCTGCGACCAAAGAGGACCGAGAGGTAGCTTGAAGGAAATTCATATTCTATTCTTTTCTCCTCTGCTCCTTAGTGGCTTAATTCCTGTTTCAGTCTTTCTTATCTCTAGACTTGAACCAGGTTCTCTGTGTGTTTTCTTTTCCTTCAGTACTAACCTCTCCTTGACTTGTTTCCCCTCCCTGTCTGTGGTGTCTCTGCCACTCTCAGCCTGCTGTTCCTGCTCTTCTCTCTCTGATACTCTGCCTGGTTCCTGGCCAGTCTGTCAATGTGAGCTTAGACCCTTACTGGCAGCAGCAGGGTGAGGGGCTATGCACTGAGTGCAGACAGGTAACTGCATCGCTTTGATTAGATTTTGCTAAAGACTGATTAGTCTTTTTCTTGAAAATTGTACACTTTCATGGGTCAGGTTATCCTGCTTTATATAAAGTATATAAAGTTCTGTACAGCCAGCACAAGTCAGTTTATGCTAAAAGGTGTTTGTGCGCAAACATTTTGAAAGGGTGTAACAAGAAAAGTATCTTCACTTTGTTGATTCAAGAATCAACAGTAGAAAAGTTTGTTTTGCATCCTTTGTTTCAAAATCGAATTAACGTCCCCACTCCTCAACAACTTTCTCAAGGTTGCCATATTTGGCACCACCATCGTGGCCAAATGAAAAAAAGAAAAAAAACTTGTTTTGTTGACTTTTTTTCTTCCTGCATTAGCAGATGGCAGATTTTCCCTTCACTTATGACATATTTTGCCCATGGTTTTCCATGTACATATGGAGTGGTCAGCCTATAAGTAAAACATAGCAAGTTAGAAAGGCATGGAACTCACATTGTTGCAAGATTTGATATGTTGTTTTTCACAAGAGTCATTTTACAATTATTATTTAAGGTAAAACACAAATCTCACTAGAGAATTGTGTTAGCTGCTTTAAAAACTTCCATTAAATTAAGACTTTCAGAGTCCAGCCAAACATGAAATACAACATGAGTAATTTCACCACAATAAGGAGATTAATTTAATGTTTAAGTTGCAAAGAAACCTTCTGT
The DNA here is from genome assembly GCF_018320785.1 of Cheilinus undulatus. Lineage (NCBI taxonomy): Eukaryota > Metazoa > Chordata > Actinopteri > Labriformes > Labridae > Cheilinus > Cheilinus undulatus. The sequence continues at coordinate 21,770,690 of NC_054873.1, read as the reverse complement.
ATCTAAAGTTACTTTAAGATGAAATGCTGAAATTGCCCTTGAATATAAAGGAAAAACTTGAGTCAAACTACATTGTGGAGTAAACAAAAGGAGAAAAAGTAGATGGCTGTAATAAAGTGACTAGTCAGCTGACCATTGTCGCTTGTGGAAAACCCTGAGTAGTCTGTATATTTAATCAGTTTCCCTGACATTTGGTCCCGGCTTGCCCTCTAAGGATGTATGGTTGGATGTAAGGATGTTTAGAACTTGCTTCTCTAACTAAAGAAGTCTTTTCAGTTTAAGGTGTTTGAATTGTTTGGTTGACATCAGCAAATGGAAGCATTCTTACAAGGCTGGTTAACCTGGTAAACATTACAACTTCATCATGTCACTGATAATATTTAGATTACTGGTGATGTCATTAGCAATTAGCACAGCTTGGTTTGTCCTTAGAGAGCTCAATGGCTGGAGACCCATAATGTTTTTTCACAAGGTGTCATTTTCTGACATCTTTGCATATTTTTTTGTTTTTAAATCAATGGATAACCACCAGGCAGTTTAATAAGTTTGTTTTCTGTTTCCAGATTGACTCAATTCTGTATGCAGAGTTTTTGATGTGGAAGGAAAAGCCAAGTCTAGATCGCTCTTCTGCTTTCCTGAGTCGCATCTACAGGGAAGACATTGGACCCTGCCTCTCCTTCACAAGATCTGAGGTCAGGATCTCCCCCCACCTCTGTGTCATGTGCATATGTATTTCACAGTTTAAAGTGAATGATTGTGTCGTCCACAGCTGTCCCAGCTTGTGCAGAGTGCGGTGGAAAACAACTCCTTGACCATCGAGCCTGTAGCCATGTCAGCATTACCAATGGTGAAAGCCTCGGCTGTAGAGTGTGGAGGTCCTAAGTGAGTTATCACGTCTAAACTATTTTTTTCCCCATTTTTTCCTCACCATTCACTCTATAATCTGGTTTAATTTCTCTCTTGATGATAATGGTGTTAGCAGAGGGGTTTTTCACATTTTACCACAAATCTAAGGGTTTAATACGCAGGTGTGTTTCTAATCACTGTCTGATTTCTAAATATTTTTCTTCCAGTGGCTTTAGGGCAGCAATAGAGACGTAAGTCATCTCAGGAACCAATCAACCTGATGGTCTTTTTTCACTAACATGCATTACTGTGGCATGAATGTCGGTCTGCTATCCAGACGTGTGTAAACAAACCTTTAACAAAATAATCCACACTCGCTTCTGCATGTGTCTGTGCGTCATTTTATGAGAACTTGACTTTTTTCCTCTTTCAGTGACTAACTTTCTCTGATTGTACGCTGCCCTCTTCTGTGTTTTCATTTAGTTTTTTATGTCAGGATACAGAGAATTTATTGTTTATTCATGATGTTCAGTGTGATAACAGGATGATGATAATCTCTCTTTTCTGTAGAAAATGTGCATTAAGCGGCATGTCGCGCCTCTGCCGTCATCGCATCAAACTTGGAGACAAGGGGAGCTACTATTACATTTCTCCATCCAGTCGAGCACGGGTAACTCGGTTTATCTCAGTAACCTTCATCAGATACACTACTATGGCTGATAAGTGTTGCTTCATGTGACCTTGTCCTTATTTCTCCCTTCTAGATCACAGCTGTTTGCAATTTCTTCACTTACATTCGCTACATCCAGCAGGGCCTGGTGAGACACAATGGTACGTTAACACTCACATACTTGAAATACTTTCTAAATAATTCTTAGTATGGGTCTTTTTGTTGCCAACAAGGGTTCCATTCAGGACACTGACATGCTGTATCTGTTGTTTTTCTCATGCAGCAGAGCAGATGTTCTGGGAGGTGATGCGTCTCCGCAGAGAAATGACAGTTACCAAGTTAGGTTTCTACCCCACAGACCAGGGCTAGAGGACCTGACAGTCCACTGAAACCACAGACAAAACTGTGAGTCAGTGTCAAACTGTGGTAACAAACAGGTCAAGGATGAGGTTTTTGCGAAAGCTGTAGAGTACTGGTGCTGCTGCAGAGGCTAAAAAACAAGGGAAGAAGATAATGTTGTGCCACTTTAATTAAAGGAGGCAAAAATGTTACCGGTGCAGACTTAAGTTCAGGCCTTTAGTAATTCTCTGGCAATGAGAGGAGAGATGTTTCCGTTTTTGAGTTTCCACAACTTGTCATGGATAAAAAATAGACTTTGGCTGTAATCTGCCAGATATTAGCTATCGTTTTCACTTATGAATGGTTACAGAGGCGAGCCTCTGTAGTATCTTCATCCAGACAGTGCCACAAGTATGTTAAAAAAATGGAACTTTTGGGGTGGATTTTGGATAGACCATATGTCCATGTGCTAATATAGCAATCAAGCTGCTAGCTTCCTATCATTCAAGTAAAGTCACATTTTTATCAGCTTGATATGAAATACTGTCAGATTAATTAGATATGAAAAATAGGCATGATTTATCAATTAACTCAATATTAACATTATGATAAAATATGACTGTAAAGGCAAGAAAAGCTGCACAATTTCAAATAGATTCCTGTTTGAAGGAAAAAGAATAATGCTGTTTCAAATAAAAACGCAAAATAATTAAGATCATTATTAGTTAATCCTTTATGATACCTTGGCAAGTAAAGGAAGGGCTTGCTCTGATTTGCCACAGTTTTATTCCCGGTCTTTAGTAGAGGAAATACGGTATAAACATTTGAATGGCTACCTATAGCTTGACTTGGCTTTTTTGAGCCATTCATACACATTTTCAATGAACTATTTATAATGCTACATTTCTGACATGCAATGTAAGTTCTGTTTTTGTCTTTATATTTGTCTGAATACAAATTCCAGACTACAAAACTGCAAAATTTGGACAAAATTATCCTCTCCCCATGGCTACAGGTGGTACTTTCTGTCAGAGTTTTATCCATCAGTAAAGAAGTGCACTTTCTTGCTTGGACACCAGGGTGCATCATGCATTTAATTATGGATATACTGAAATCAGTCACATACATGAGTGGAAACGAGAGGTTAGTATTGGACAAAGGCGAGCACAATGAAAGGGTAAGGTTAAAGGCAGTCTAGAAAGTTTTTTTGTACCTCAGATATTACATAGTAAAGAATATGTAATGTTGTTCTGTACCAAGGTTGCAATTATGTATGTTTTTTTAATTTCAAGTTAATGCTCAAGAGCATTACATACTTAATTTTTGACTAGTTTTGTCTCAGCATGGCCTTAACTTTGTCTATCCACTGCTGCACTTCCTGTTCTTGGTGCCTTGTATAAAAACACAAAAGAAACAACTATAGCTTCTCACAATAAACAGCTTCATGTGAGCTTGACCTGTACTAAATAATCAGATATATAATAATGCCACATCTGTGCTCAATACAGCTTATCGGATGGCAAAAGAACAAGCTTTAATACAAGTGACACCATGTACCACTGTTGCCACTGTCGTTTTGCATGTCTGCAGAACTGTATGTATTTACAAGAAGCCATAAATGACTTTGCATGAATGCAGTAAATAGCCATAATTATGCAATGTATTTTGATTGTACCTCATATTATAGATTATTATAAATGGAAGATTTTACAGAAAACTGTTGAAGGTAAAAATGAAGGCTATCATTTCAGAAAGTGCAATATCTGCTTCTTAGCTCTCTTACAGACCTTGGGGTTCCTGACCTCAGAGTAAATTGCTGTCTCTGGTGTAAACACTCCATTAAAAACAAGCCTATGTAGTCTTTGTCACCTTTGTACTGTGTGATTTATTGATCTTCTTTGAATACAATCTGATAGCAGATAAAAGATCCACTGCTTTCACTTTGTTATGAGGTCTTTGTGGCTTATTGTAAGGTTCCCACATAAGTTTTATAAGCAGTGACTCTTTAAATAATGACACAGAGATCTATTTTCTCACCACTTACTGGATTTAGATTAATTCAGGTCATTGCCAGGAACTGAATGGTTGCCCCAACATCAAAAAAATAAAAGCTTCAAACACCTCACTACCCACTGTTACCTCACAGGTTTGTAAGCAGGAATCAGGGCAGTGGCACGGGGGGACACAGAGCATATCCTGCTCAGAGGGGCTTTAAGGTATGAAAGTCTGTTTTTGGTTCAGACATTCCAGTAAGATTTTTAGTTGCCGGATGGAGAAGTCTTATATAAGCTTGCTTTTCTATTTTTACGGCGTCATCATACAGATTATTGCTTTGATAATAGTCTGACTGGGAAGTGTCACAGTGATCACTGATGTAGGGTGAAGTCAGGAAAAACATGATGTGAGAGCAATAAACCTCATTTTAATTTGAAATGATAACCTCTTCAGCCAAATCTAGATACAATTTTCTACAATGGTAGACAGCTTAAATAAACAACAGATAATTGTTTTAAAAAGCAAATACATTAAAGACAGTAAAATATTTTCATATAATACAAAACATTTTGACAAAACCTAAGCAAACTAACTTTTTCCCTGGCAACAGGCTGTATTGATGAACTCTTCTTTCTTTGGGAAATATCTGGAAAAGAGAAATGAAGTTAAGACTTAAAAAAACAAAGCAACAGACCATCATATTTCTTGTTTCCAGACATAGAAGGACCATTAATAAAGGACTGTTTTGGCTAATTTTACATTTTGTCTGTGGTACATACTCCAGATAACCAAATATATGTGCAAAAAAATATTAGTGTTTTTTTTCATATGCCCCCTTGAAACTGGACTTCAATAGTGTACAGTAAAGATGATTCTTTCTTTAGTGACTCACCTTCGATAACAGAACATGATCATCAGCAGCACAGCCACAGTACCAACAACTACAACCACTGCAGTGACCACAGAAACAGCTGACAGTGAGGAGGGCTCTAAATAAATGCACAGAAATAAAAGGTACCTTTAGTACTGTGTTTTTAAAAAATGGCATTTATCAAAAGATGAAATAAATTGTACTAACCTGAGCAAATGAAGGACCCTTGTGTGTTGATGCACTCCAGGTTTTGTGGGCAGAGAGAACTTTGTTCTTCACATTCATTAATATCTGCAAAGGCAATTGATAAGAAAATGGTCAAAACAGGCTACCCAAATTCAAGTTCTGGAGATACTCTCTATGGACAAAAGTATTTGCCTGTTGATAACTGAATTCAGGTGTTTCAGTCAGATACATTGCAACAAATGTTTAAAATCCGACACCTAGCCATGCTGTCTCCACTTGCAAACATTGATGATCCAAAACGGGTCGTTCTGAGCTCAGTGACTTTAAGCATGGTACTGTGAGGGATGCCATCTTTACAATAAGACAGTTTGTGAAATTTCATCCCTGCTTGTTATTCCACAGTTGACTGTAAGTGATTTTGTTAGAAAGTGAAAGCATTTAGGAACAACAGCTACTCAGCCACAAAGCAGACCCCAAAATCACAGAGTGGGGTCAATGACTGCTAGGACGCATGGTGCATAAAAAGTGCCAACGCTCTGCTGATTCCATAGAAGAAGAGTTATGAACTTCTGCTGGCATTAATGTAAGAATAAAACTATAAAGACATGGTTTGATGAGTTTGGTGTGGGAGAACTTCACTTGCCTGCAGAGAGTCCTGACCTCATCCAACATCAGTGCTTGACCTAATAAATGCTCTACGAAATGAATGTGCACAAAAACTCTCCAAAATCTTGTGAAAAATCTTCCAAGAAGAGAGGAGGCTGTTAGAGCTGCAAAAGGGGGACTAAAGCCATATTAAGTACATGTATTTGAAAACTATATTTTTAAAGCTCAAGGGCAGCAAGGGTCTTAAAAGCGTAGAAAGGAATTCTTAAAAAAGCTGACGAAGCAATTAACCCAAACGTTTATTCATTAGCTTTTCGCAAAACTCTGATAGCATCATGTCTCCAGAGGTTTGATTTTTCAGATGTTTTTTTAAAACAACAATTTTGAACAGTTACAATCTGTTGATGTGAAGAAGGGTGGAGTCATGTAACATGTTTCTGTCCTTTGAAGAAACTGGAGAACAAGAGCAATTTAATCAGGTACATAGGACTGATGTTGCAACACACAGCATCTTTATTAGAGGTTTTGACTAAATATTTTGGCTTCACCCAATGGCAGCTGTTGTTCTGTTCCTCTTAATCTACAGTTTATGGTTACAAAAGTCTTTCAAACATTGCTAAATAATGGAAGTTTACAACAACTTAACCAAATATATCACAGATATAAAGGCATATCCAAGTCTAAGAGACAAACTTTAGTGGATGTGAGGTTCATGGCCACTGTGCTAACTTCACCTACTGAAGCTCTGGTTCACATCCATATCACAATGCAATAAAAGCAAAGGACTGTTAAATGTTATTCTGCACAAATTAACCACACAGAACACTTTTACTACCTTGACATGTGGGAGGTTTGGGGCTCCACTGCTGGCTGTTTGGATCACACTTGACGGAGGAAGATCCCAGCAACTTGAAACCAGAGAGACACTGATACAAAATTGCTGAGTCACAGAGCAGAGAATAGCCGGACTGAATCCTTGGAATGGGACCACAGCTGGGATCTGGAAGAGAGACATCAGGCAGGTTGATGTAAACACAACAGACAAACTCAGAGTGCCATCTTTACAGCCTCACCTGTGTCAGGTTCTTTCCATGGGCTGAGGTTAAGGTGGGGGATGAGCGGATGTGAACAAGCCAGCATGTCCTCTGGTCTTTCTGTCCGTGAGAACGGGTCAGCTGGGACATGAGTGATGTGGCTGTTGTCACAAATAATGCGGGACAGAGAGATGGTGCGGAGGTGTCTCCTCTGGGTGCTGGTGAACACTCCCTCCCTCTCCCACCAAAACCTGGAGAGAGAGACAGATTAAATTCCTCTACCTGCTTCATGATAATGGTCATATCACATCATAGACACTCACAGTGAGGGTTTAGTTTACCTGTCCCCATCTCTCAGTGCTCTGAATTGTCTCACCAGCAGGCAGGACAGAAGTGGTCCGATTCGACCTCCAGGCAGGGCGGGCTCAGAGATGGCCCCAACCCACAAATCAATGTTGTGTGGCGTCCCATACAGGAGCTGAAGTTTGTGAGCCAAAGTGAAGTTACCCAAAATTTCAGCCAGTTCAGATGTGGTGTTTGGGACAGAGAGGCTGCAGAACTTTCTCCATGAACAGTATCCTGATGGGAAGAGATGGAGCAGAAGGGGGGGGGGGGGGTGAGCTGCATGTGTAACACAAATGATAAGATTTTCATCTGAAGTTAGGGATAGCAGATGTCTGAATGCAGCAGGAAATGTTTTCTATGTTTATATCATGTTTATATCAGCATTTTAAATGTAGTATTAATATACTGTTGGATACTGGGTCGGCCTGTCAGTATATTTCTTGTAATTTTTCAAGAGTGTATGCGTGAACATGGCTATTTTTCATAGAGATTAAAGAATCTGGTGTGTAGCTCCTGATAGCGCTAACACTGTGACAGAACAGTATTTAATATATTTTTCATAATCTTGAATAGTTTCTTACTAAGACCTAATACATTAAATGTGAGAGACTAACCAAAAGCGCCTAAATGGAGATAGTGTTGGTTAAAGTCTGCGTCTTTGCAGCCTTGCATCTGGGATGAAGCACTACATAAGGCTGTTTCATAGGCCCTGATTTTCTCTTACACTCAGATCAGGTATACTGTAGAGTCCATAAAGTGTACAAATAGTAGCTACGTCCCAATTCAGGGGCTGCATTCTCCAAGGGGTGCATTTAAGTTAAAATGGCACAACAAAGGGTGTCCAATTTTGGAGACTCCCTCAAATTTTGACACATACATCTTACTTTTTTCAACAAATCTGGAGATACATTCAGTTTGCGGTGGCAAGGTTGGATACTTTGAAGGATGCTGACCCTGAGATGGGACTGATTTCGTTTAAGTGAATAACACAGACCTGCTCACAAACTGGCACTCTTTGAAAATTACACCACAGTATCACTAAATGTAAATGAAAAAAAAAAAAAATCAGCCAATTTAAAATTTCTTTGAGCTCAGTTTATATTAATTACAATTTAATTAAAAATGGTTTTAGCTTAATTGATCTTTCTCCCACTGGTTTTGAAGAGTTAATCTTTAAAAGGATCTATTCAAAGATGCAATAATATTTTTACCTCTGCCAAGGAGGTTATGTGATCGGGTGGGTTTGTTAGTTAGTTTGTTAGTTTGTTTGTTAGCAACATGACTCAAAAAGTTGTGTATGGATTTTGATGAAATTTTCAGGAAACGTCAGAAGTGGCATAAGGAAGAACTAATTAGATTTTGGGACTGATCCGAATCACTGTCTGGATCCAGGAATTTTTTTAAAGGATTCTATACTATTGGGAGATAGGACTAATGGCGGAGGTCGGCACTCTCCGAGTGCTTTTCTAGTTTGGTTCTGTGAGTGGGCAAGCTGCAAAAGGTTTAGAATAGTTAGCAGGAATATCAGTAATCCATTTGAGGCAAAAAGATATAATCATTCAACAACTTAAAGCTTCAAATGTAGTGGAGTCTGAGCCATTAGAGACACATGATAAATCCTTCAAGCTTTCCTGAAACCATCCAAAGCTCTGATAACTGACTTATTATGCTGTAGTTCCATAATTTTTAAGGAAAACAATCCAGTGTCAAGAGACTTAAATACTTACATACAGTACTAAGGGACTTGGTGGTCTGATGCAGTGTAGAGGGTTTTTTATGCAGTGTATTTACTATATCAAGAGTCAGTGTGGGATCAGTGATAGATTACAGTCCCTAAATAAGTTCTGGCCTGAGATCTCTCCTCTGCTCCAAGGCCAAAAAGCAATCTTACTGCATTTGGCACTGCCCTCTGTTACATAATTTACAGGGAAAGTCTTAACCCTATTTTGATAGAGAAATACAAACAGACCGTGGTTTTTGCTGTGTCATTCAGAGAAGAGCTCTTTTTAAAAATGATACCACCTTGTCAAAACATGTTTTTAATTTCAATAGATTAAGCTTTTTCCTCATAACTGTGCACTTTTCACAAGGTGCAACAGATGATGTTAGATATCATATCTAACTCTGCATGGCTTGACTCTTCACTTTTTTGGCACCTACACACTAAAAGCTGAGCTCTTTGGTCCTAAACCAGGGATCGTGTTTGTGGTATGAAAAAGTTCCAGAGTATGCTGCCAGCTGCAAGCCATAAAGCTGTAAAATAGTCTCCCAATAAGCTTGAGGACTTTGGACTAATTTAAACGTTGTCGATCAGACACATTTAGACAGATTGTTGAACTTTGTTTTTTTGTTTGTTTTGTTTTTCTAGGGTCTGCCCCTCTACAGATTTAAATGTTAATTTCATAGTTTGCTGTAGTGCCACCTACTGCATGACTCCAGTAGCAACTCATGCAAAATACACTCCATCTCCTTTGTTTTTTTACACAAGAAATATTGGCTCTAGCTTGATCACATCTACATATCTGCATCTTTCTTGTCATACTGACACCTAGTATTAACAGCCAGTACCAACTCATATAGAAAGTGCAATCACCAATTTTTTTATTTAATGAGAGTCCTTGGAGGATCTACATGATCTCTCTGCTGTGCTGCAGCACACTGCACAGGTTGCTATCACCCAAGCATTCCCACACACCTAAAGTTGCCACACACCCCAACATGTGCGGGGGTGCGAGGGCCCTTCAGGCTGCTTGCAGCCCTAGTGTATTTTATTTTGTTAAAACATACTTGTGTTATTACTGCAGAACAGAACAACTAAACCCCGCCTGTAACTCTTGCAAACTCATGCCCAAGCAGCAAAAGGGGAAGAGTGAAAACATCTTCTCTCTCACATGACAAAACTTTCAGTGAGTTTTAGTTACCAATTGACTCTATTGCTAGTTAACAATGATACCTGTTGAGTTCATGTTATATAGTTTACTCTCCAGGGCTGCGAATGCCCACTATGTCATATGTCATGTTGCTCTGATTGGCCTGTGTTTGTCCAATCACCTTCCGAGATTTTATTCAAAGGTTCTGCCCTTATCAAACAGACTATGGGGTGTTACCCTGATGGATGTAAAACATAACCCCTGCAATGCGTCAAAAGTCCATCTAGCATTTCAGGTCAGTCATGTCTGTATTGCCTCTATCGTTCAGCTACTGGCATGGAATAAGAGAGCCCAAAAGCAGATCTAGCCCTGATGGTTGGATCAAAAAAGAGAATTGCAAAAATGCATGTATATTTCAAACAAATTGATTGAAATGATGTCCTTTAATAAACTGATTTGTAATTGTATTGTGAAGTATTGTAACATCCCTGCCTAACTGTTTCAGAGAAAACAAATTTTATACCTGGTAGGCCGTGATCACGGCCCCTCTGAAGGTTAAGGGCCCCGAGGTCCAGGGGCATCCCTCCCTGTGCCTGAAACAGCCTCTCTGTCAGCTCTTCCACCATCATCTGACCTGGCGTCTGCAGCTTGGCTGGAGATAGCAGCAAGCCTCGCAGCACAGGATCTATACCACCTGACACAGCAGGAGAAAAACAGGCAGATATAGGAAGAAGTCATACATAAGCACATCTTGTTTACAGCATGGCAGCACACTGTTTACCTTCCTGCACAACCCTCCAAGAGGCAAATAGAGAGTGATGCAGAGGCAATGGGGTATGGTTGGAGTCAGTGGCGTATCCTGGCCCCAGCCTTGATACAACGGGCTGCACTGTGACATGGGCAAATCGAAACGCAGCAGCTGCAAACGAGTTAGCAATGCTTGGATCCTCCTCAGGATTGTAACCCTTATAGGGAGGCATCAGACGAGACATGGTGCTCTCACCGAGGACCCGTGGGAGGTAGTGATCCCAAGTTAGGATCTGGAATGATAAAGAGAGTAGGTCCAAGTGCTGGGAGAGCTCTCTTACAGAAGGTAAAAAGACTGGCTGTCCAGCTGAAGCTGCTGATTATACCTGGTGAATGGCTCCCATTATCTTGCGGGCCTCCTGGTAAAGGGTGTCAGGGCTCCAGTGAGGGTTAAGTTGGTGCAGCTCTTTTACCAGCCGGTTGTGCTCTCTCAGAAACATTGTGTGCAGGGCGATCATCCCCAGATGCTCATTGGCTCTTGAGTCACCTGTGAAACATAAATCATAAACTCCAGTGAAGCTTTCAAAGAACAGACAGATTGCTTTGTGTACTCACTCACCAGCATGAAAGCAGGATGTGACGTTCTCCTGATGCAGAGATCTGCCCCACTCCTCTGAGGTGGTGAAGTTGCGAGGGCCACATGGGTCCAGGTGAGCCTTCAGGCGAGGCAAGAATGGCATGTAGGCCAAACCGTGGTCTGAGTGATGGAGGTTGAGAGCCATCGTGCCCAGAGGAGAGGAGTGGTTTCTCAGAGCCGAGGCCAGGCTGGTGGAGCTGCCATAGACCATGCTGGCATCGACAAAAGAGGTGATTGCATTGAGCTGCTCTCGTTGGCGGTGGGATAAGACTCCAGAGACACAGCTGGGAGCCGAGCGGAAGAAAGGCATACAGCTCTGGACGCCATTGCGAGGATCTGACAAAGGGATCTGGGGGGGGAAAAAAGTTGTTCTTCTATTTTTGTAAGTTTGAAGTTCATTTTATACCATATTTTTTCTTATCTTAGTGTGAAACTGGTCCATGAGATGTACTGTGAGCAGAAATAGAGTCTATATATATTCATTTTACTTTAAATTAATTTACTGATTCCATAATGATTTACTTGGTAAATTAAAACTGTGTTTTATTGTTTTCAACTTGAATATCAATAAACCCCCACCTAAATGTTGCTGTTTAAATCAGCTGTTCAGAGCTAGAGTACCCAGGAGACCTCTGATAGTAACACAAACCTGTATGGGGAAGCAGGGTGTGTCTCTGCTGCAGGTGCGTGTGCAGTCAGCTCCAGTCCTGAATGCAGCTGTACTCGGGCTCTGAGGCGTCAGCACCATGTCATGGTCTATCCACTGACCCCACTCCACCAGCAGGTGGGACAGAGTGGAGTCCAGAGAGATGTTGTCATTGTGAGTGAACAGCACCTCCTGAGACACCAGCCGCACCTGAACAACAAAGACTTTCTCTGAGTCACAGAAGCCAACACGACAGAGGCAAAGTGAGAGCTGCTGCACCACTTACTGGAGGTAGAGTGGCATTATTGTAGGTATGTTCTGGATCCCAACCTCGAGGCATTCCCCACGCGTCCTCATACTCTGGAGGAAGCCAGCGGGAGTAGGGGATGTTTGCTGCCCCCCATCTGGGATGACGTCTAAACACCACAGGGACACAACAGACACGCAGATAGAAATATATATCTAATTATATATTTAACAAATATCTAGTCTAGACAAAATTGCTCTTTGTGTTTGTGATTTGAAGCTCCACAGCCCGTTGAAAAAGGGGGTGAAAAATGATACTAAAGTTACTTAAAAAAAAAAAAGATAAACCCATGCACCCGTCATAAGTCCTTATATGTAGATCATGCAAAATTGCTTAAGATTTCAACAAGAAAATTGTTGTTATCTACACAATGAATTCCAGGTTTGAGATAAACTTTTTGAAAGTACCAGGAAAAAATTACCAAGAAAGTTTCTGAAAAATTGTGCAATTTTGAGATAGCTCTCCCAATATTTCAGACAATTTTACAGGATTTTTTAAAATCTTCACTTGTTTTTTTTTTTTCAAAATATTAATAAAATATATCTTGACTGGGAATTAGAAGGAGCTTTCTGGGAAGTTGCTGGACAGTTTTTGTGCTCAGAATTGATTGAAACTCCTCTGAATTTGAGGAAACTTTCCTGACAGTTACCTTTCCCAAGACAGATTCCAAAATATCTGTGAGGATTTTAAAAATTTCTAAAAAATGACCACATACAGTAATACAAATCTATTGATATAGCGGGGAAAATTCCCCTAGGATTACTGGGGTTGATTTATAACATTTCTACAAAAGTGTTCAAAAAATTCCTAATTAGGGTGTGCCGGTAGTCGAGTGGTTAAGGCGCGCACCATGTACACAGGCAGCCCAGGTTCGAATCCAGCCTGAGGCCCTCTGCTGCATGTCTCTCCCCCACTCTCATCCCTGTTTCCAAGTCTATCCACTGTCCTCCTCTATCTAATAAAGGCACAAAAAGGCCCAAAAAACAAATCTAAGAAAAAAAAATCCTAATTAAATTTCCCCTTAGTTTCCACACAGGTCCAACAAAAAAACTGAGACAAAATTTCTACAACTTCCAGACATAAATTCCTCACAAATTTACTGACAAGATATCCTGAAAGAATTTGGGAAACCCGTCCAAAATTTCCCCTGCACATTTCTGGGAAAAAAAAAAATCCTGAATTCCTAAAAATTTCAGACAATACTTCCAAACATCCCCTGAAAAATCATGAACAATTGCAGGAAAAAAAATCCAGACTGTGCCCGGGTAACTCAAAAGGAAAGAAAATCTTTAAATAATGTATTATTTCAGAAATTCCAGGACTTTTTCAAAATGTCTTAAGATGTCACAGAAAAGGTTTAGAAAATTTTAGGGAGATTTTCAAAAATTCCCAGTAAACTATAAAAAACCTTGACAAAAATCTCTGAAAGCCTCTTATACTTCCTAAAGAAAATTTTCAAACCTTTTGTTTTTGTCCCTCTTCAGCTGTTTTAACAAATAAATTGTAAAAAACCTTCTGAAAAGTTCTGAAATACTTAAGACAAAATTCTAAAAAATGTCAAAAAAATCTTGCTGATAATTCACCAGGAATAGCCAAACTATCCAGATAAAAATATAGAAATTTCCAAAAATGTTAGATAATTACAGGGAATGCTACTAAAATTGTCCCATTAGAGTTCCCTTAAAACTCTATGGAAATTCTTGATAATTAGTAAGGAAAGTCCCTTAAAATAGTCTAGGAAAATCCAGACACTTTCCAGAAAAATTGAATATGGTAAATTTAGTTTAAAGCAATTTATCCATAGTAGCATGAATCTGAATATGAGGATGTAGCAAGCTTATGCTATAAAGGAGGAGGCTAGGGTGGAGGAGGTTAAGCTTTGCCTGCAGCAGCACGGTGCATCAGAATTATTGGAAGAAGGGATTAGTGAGAAGGATTTGATATTTAAATGCACCGAAGTGGGAGCTGGGAGGAGGTAATTGAGAGCTGGCCATCAGCTGATCATGGCTGGGCATATGACCACGATATCCTGCATGATTAATGCTGAACTTCATTTCATGAGAATTCTTTATATAAATTTCGCTGAAATTAAATTATTAAAGCTTTAAAAAAAACTCATGCACTTCCTACATTTTCCAGAAAATAAATAAGTCCAATCAAAGGCATGAAAAGGCCCGAAAATAAAATCTAAAAAAGATTTGTCAGTGTGAAGGCACCAACCTGTTGTTGCACTCTCCTGTGATGGATCTGTAGCGTTTTGACAGACAGTCTGATTTACAGCTTGGTCTTTGAAGCTCAGTGAAGCAGCCGGTCGCCTGCAGCAGATTCTCAACATCTCCTTCACTCAGAAGCTCTTTGGGAGCATACAGTGTATTAAAGCTATAAAACTTTAAAAGATCTTTTATGAGAATCATTAATCACACATTCAAATAAAGAGAATGACATGAACCAGGAACTGTGAGTATATAATAGATGTTCAATCTGGATTATGACTTTCTGTGGCTTTAGCTGAAAATGTGAGAAGTTGAATCTCTGTTTGTTTTCAGCCTCTACCGCAGAACTATGGTTTAGTATGGTGTGGTGGTGTCTCTGGTGTTGTGTAGTGTCAATAAATAATGAGAGAATCAATAAAAAGTTCCAGTGATTCTGTTTCCGGAAACATATTCATACTGAGAGGTATAAAGTAGGCCTGGTATGAGAAAGAAGCAATGGAAGAGTTTGTGAATAAAGGAAAATACAGTGTTTTTGTGTTGTGTGATAATATGGTTCAGTACCATGAGGGCCAGGCTGCTCCATAGCATGAGTGTAGACCATCTCTCTGATCAGCTCCACAGTGTTGTCCAGCAGTTCTGCAGCCCGTATCTGGGTCTGCGTTGTGGCTTCAGTCTGTTTAAACTTAGCCAGCAGGTCACTGGGTCTCAGAGCTCCTTCAGACAGTGACGTCTTCACCCTGGAGAAAGACATTAATATTTCACGCCTCAGCCAAGGACAGAGACATCATGTTTTCAGTGCTGTTTTCTGTCCGCACACCCCTCTGTCTGGGCCAATTCTGTGAACGTCTCAAGAACTTAGCACAAACTACCACTCTGCCTCACAGGTGATAAGACTTTGGAGGTCAAAGGTCAACACCAATTTGGTAGGTTGGCTACTCTGGTGAAGCTTCACCACTGTTTGAAGTTTTCTTCATTTGTGGATAATGGCTCTCTCCATGGTTAACTGGAGTCCCAAAGCCCAAGAAATGGCTTTGTAACCCTTTCCAGACTGATAGATATCAATGACTTTGTGTCTGAATTTTGTATTTACTCAAGTTATCTTTGTCTAATGTTAAAATCTGTTCAATTTTCTGAAACATTGAAGTGTGACATATGTATAAAAAACAGCACTGTATTTGTCAGATTGTAGTTTTAATTATTTCAATACAGTGGTATCAAGAGGAAAAATAAAGTTTTTTTTCCTATTCAATAATAAACGACTGTATAAGTCACTGGTACCTTTCACTTGTGCGTGCATAAGCAGCATCAGTCAGCCAGATTGCTCTCTGCAGAGCCTCCTTTACAAACACAGAGCCTGGATACAACGCTCCTAAAATCAACAAAAACAGAAATAGCTTTGTATAAAAGTCTTTCCAGTACTTGATCTCAGTAGTGTTTTGATCCTACCTGAGGTATTCTGGAAAACTGCATCCAGGGAAGCATGCTGAGGGAAGCTTAGGAGGACCAGAGCCAGCCCGAGCAGAGGGATGGACACCTGAGATTCAAACAAATCTCACTGAATATCTCCAGAAATGAATCTCTTTACTCCATAACAGTAGTAAGTTAAACAAAAAAGAAAGAAAAACAAACTCACCATGGGTGCTTCATCCATGAGGAACCTTTAAACAATTCCTCAGGCCAAGAAAACCAACCAGGTTTACAGCATCTTACTGCTGTGGCTCTAACTCATTTTGAGAGCCTACCGATGAATATGTGCAGCTCAGTTTGTGTAGACTCCAAGCATCTAGGATGCCATTTATACACTGGCAGCAAAGCCAACAGGTATGTGCAGAATCCCCTTATCTGTCCTCCTGGTGACAGCAAGCCAACATCAAACACTGGACTCACTGCCTCGACCTAATAACCTTTCAAATCAAATTTAGTTCTGTCCTCATGGCCATGATGAAAACCTTCTGTCATTTTTGGTCTTCTGAAATAAATTAAATGATTTTACTCATCCCTGCTGAGAACAGACATCTTTGTGGAGGCTATCAGAAGATTTAAACTTTATTGCACTTAAAAGATTGCAGTTCTAATTCATTTTCATGATTATTATTATGAATTTGTCCAGATCTTTGTCTCTGATTGTCTGTATGTCAGCAACACGGATATTCAAAGTAGTAGAGAATCCTGAGAAATGATCGAGAAATGTGGTCGACGGTAAAAATATGACATGATCCAAAAGAAAGGTCTCAATTAAATCTCAGTGACGTGAGTGAGTCACAAAGCACGATTGTGTCCTGCTTTAGCCTCTAAAGCTCAAAACTGAAGGACTTCTCTCTGCCCGTCTCCCCTTTGATGCTCCAGGTGTGTGATAGCATCAAGAGAGTCATTTCACTACTTTGTTATTAATATTATCTCTGTTGTCCCACATTGCCATTCGCCTACTGTTCATCTGGAGCCAACAAGTGGAATCTTGTCACTTTTTCTGCCCCAGAAATGTTTCACTGAAGGAAAAAAACAAGTGTCTGCCATAGTTACTGGTCCAAACCAGGTTAGCTTACCTGCTGGTCATTGACATTCAATTTCAATATTTACATTTTCAAATGGGGTATAGTGTCAGACAACATTGTTTATATTGCTATAGTTTATATCAGTGTTAATTCAACATGAAAAAATATACATGCCAGTCCCAATGTTGAGTCTAATGGTGAAAAACCATCTTATTTCTATTTCTATTTTTTATTTAGGAGCATTTACAGTTTCTTTTTTGATGCAAGGAACAAGATCACATCCTAAACACCCAATATTGGGTAATTAGTGTTTTAATTATTTTAATTATTACCTTCGCCAAGGAGGTTATGTGATCACCAGGGTTTGTTAGTTTGTTAGCAGCATAGCTCAAAATGTTATGGATGGATCTTGATGAAATTTTCAGGAAAGATCAGAAATGGCATAAGGAAGAACTGATTAGATTTTGGGAGTGATCCAGATCACCGTCTGAATCCAGGAATTTTTTTAAGGATTCTTCACTATTGGGATATAGGGCTAATGGCGGAGGTATGCGCTCTCCGAGTGCTTTTCTAGTTGAACATAGATTGGGGGCTTCCCTTTTCACAAGTCATCTTCATCAGAGTCAGCAATTTCTATGATTCATTATCATTATTATGCCTGCATATTTTAGGGGTTATTAATCAGAGGTATTGCTTAAAAAAAAAAAAAAGACAAAACTTTAAAACACAAACAGCTTTATTCACATTAGAGTTCAGTTAAGTTCAATGTAACACTTCTAAGTTAGATATATTAATTTTTGCTTTCATGCAAAAAAAAGTTTTTTAAGGTGATACCTGGCAAATAAATCTTAATAAAAACAAAACTGGCAAGTAAATGGAATCATGAGAATAATACAGTTTTTTTTTTTGTAAAAGCAAAGTGAAGTTAAATAATACTGTCTTTTGGGAGGCGATAAGAGCCTTCCTTTGAAAGCTTTGAGGAGTACAGTGCATAAATAAAGTCATTATCAGCAGAAAGAGAACTGCATACAGTGTTAGTTATCATGTAAGATGTGGGAGAAGCTGAAGACACAGCAGAGATGTTTTTCAGGCATGTTGAGACCACAGGAAGCGATCACAGCGCTCAAGCATCGTCTGGATCATCGCTCTGAAACAAAAACAAAAATACTTTAGAAAGTAGAGAAGTAACAAAAACAGGGTGTATGTAGCTCTCAGTGGGTGCATGAAAGCCAGTTCTCAAGCACAGTACACGCAGTGTCACATCTGAACACGATTTGCTTCAGTATCTACCTTTCACCAAAGGATTTTTGGACAATTAAAGGAACCTTCTCCCTTTAAAAATCACAGAATAAAAGATCAAAACAGAAAAACCTCCAGCAATTAAAATGACAGAAACCAAGTAAAAAACCAAAGTAAAAAAACAGCATACATTTAGTTGATATTTAAAAAACAAAAGTACTATTCTAGATCTCCTTACTACTGTTGCGTCCATATAAGTTCAACAGGTTGACGCCCTGACCCACCTCTGCCTCTTCTCAGTGACTCGCAGCAGTTCACACACCAGTTTGGAGTGTGGTGAGAGGACCAGCTGCACTCCACACTCTTCCAGGACCGCCATGGTGCGGTCAGGTCCAGCTCTCTGAGCCAGCATCAGGGTCAGGCTCTCTGGGCTGATCCTCCCCCCGCAGTCTGCTGAGCCGTTAGACCAGCTGCTCCCGTTCACTCCTGTGAGCTGCTCCGAGTCGACCTCGGAGCTTCTCCGCTGACATAACTGGATCAAAAGCTTCCACTCCTCTAAGGTCTGGGGCTCAACACCTGAACGAGGGCAGAGAGAAATGTGACACCATGATGTTATTGCCTAAATGTGTTTGACGCCTGTTTGTTTTGGGAGGTAACTGTTAAACTGATGTCTGCTTGCAGTTAAAATCACAATGTTATCAAGGTAAAATATTACTTACCTGGACCTGTACTGATGCTAGTCTGACCTGTTATGAGCTTTGGATTTGAATCTTTTAAGTCAGGAGTGTCCACATTTTTTTTCACCAAGGGCTACATACTGAGGATGACTGGGTCATTTTGATAAACTTCACTTTAGTGTACTGAAGTTAGTAAAACAAGTTCAGTAGAGGTTTACAGAAAAAAACAGCCTCAATGACAACCTGACAGGGAAAACAGTGGACCACAAATCAGAGCTTGAGATGGAGCAGACAGTGAGCTCCATTTGCTGCTGTAATCCTTTTGTCTTTATCCATCAAGGAATTTACAAATATGAATCCAGATATTATTGTTTTGGTTGTCAATATGATAAACATTTATGTTGTCTCAATGTAGTCATGCAGAAAGCACATCAATTAATTCGTCTTGTCAAAATGTTTGTTTACAGAACTGACTCAGAAGCACCACCTAGAGGTCAAACTAAGTTTGGACACTCTTTTTTAGTTATTGTAAATCAAATTAAAAGAAGTGTTGAATAAACATAAGGAGTTAAGGGATTCCTTCACATTAGCATGACTACCCTGTTTCTTTAAATGTAGGATTATGACCTAATGAGGAAGAAAAGATGGTGAAAAGTAGCAGCAACCCCTGCCAGCCAGGTCTGCAAAGATATGGGTCACAAAAATGTAGTGAGAAGTAAAGCATCCACTTGCAGTATATATGGGATAGGAGGAAAATTTTAATCGCATAGGTGGTGTGCAGTGTGATGATGGTGGTTGAACTAGCAGCCATGACATTATGTCTTAACACTTTATAGTGCACTGGGATCGAGTCAATCCCAGCTTTTTGGATGAAAAATAGGTATTAAAATGTTTCTAAGTAAATCCTGACAAACATCATCACTTTTAGAGACTCTGAGACAGTTCAACATAATAATTCTGTCTCTTCCTCCTATGTGAAAGATTACCATCAGGTCCCTCGAGCAGACTGATGTCATCCAGCTGACAAATGGTGGAGAAGGCCTCTGTGCGACACTGCAGCTCACGGCAGAGGTAAAGGTAGCCCATCCAGTATCTACACACACATTATACAGAGGGTTGTGAAAATGTAGATACACAACTCCTTTGACTCAATAAAACTTTAGTTACCCGTGACTGCGGCAAGTCTCTGCCATCTTCTGCTTGGAGGAAAAGTCTGCAGGGAGACCGATGAGAAGAGACAGGAGGCGCCCGTAACCCCAAGTGAAACAATGAGAGCGCCACCTAGAGTCACAGAAATGTAAAATCACAGTTTATGCTTAACTCCATGTTCTTATTTTACCTCGTGATTGGCTGAATAGAGTCAAATAATTCTTATATTATCTAAGGTAACATCTGTGAAAAGTGTTTAAAGCTTCTGTGAGACACCTAGTTGTGATGACTTTGGTGCCCCAGGTGGATACACTGAGATGATCATGTCTTGCAAGTGTTACAAGTGTCTGTTGAAAAATCTGATTTTTTTTCTAATGTTCAACCTGCAACTCACAATGAATCCTTGGCAAAACCTTAAATTTGCTTTTAGTAGGCGATGTTTGTCAGCTTCACATCTACCTTTAGCAGCAGTTTCATTTCATTTACATCACATTGAGAAAACTACAGAAACGCTAACTCATCTCTCTGATTACATTGTTGTCAAAGATAGAGAGCCATTAGTATGTACTTCAGTCTGTTACAATACCAGCTACAAAGGAGGTTTACTTTATTCATAACTACCCTCTAGCTGAATAGCCACTAAGCTTAAGTTTAATGGTTAAGAATTAAAGATCATGTAAAGAACTTTAGAGTACAGTATGTCCATTTTGGTGATATTTGTGGACGAAGCAGTGCCAGTTTGATTCTTTGTTTGCTCTGTTTATGTTTCAATTGTATGTTTAGCACACACACAGAAATCCCTTGCTGTTGTTTGACAGTCATGTTGTGTAATTTATTCATAAAAATGTAGATATAAGGGCTGCTAAGCCAGCATAGAGCGACTCCCTACATGTGACATTTACCTTGCAGCGGTTTTTTCAGACATTAGCTGATGGTCTTGTTTATTCTTATGTGTCATTTAGAGGCACTAGTATTAATTCCAGCCAGTTTCTGAACCAGCTAGAATTTCTCACAGGAGCTTTAAAGTTATTTAAAAGTTTTTAGACACGCTTTAATTTTTTTTTTTAACACTAACAGGACCAGACCTGGGCTGTCCATCAGGGGTCAAGGTGTCAGAGTGCTGAGGGGCGTCATGAGTGAGCGCCAGCTCCAGCCAATCCTGTCTCAGTGATTCTGGTTCAAGAAGGGACTGTAAAAATGGTGACCTAGAAGAGGAAATCAAGGCAAACTTAATACAAAGGAATCAAGAGTCCTGTATTATCTTTTGCTGGGATATGAACTCAAAGACCCACCTGTGCCCCTCTGTTCGAGACTGAACCAGATTATCCAGGTAAGCTAGGAAGTGGCTCTGTTGAGCCATGGCCATGACATCTGCAGGAGTTATCGTGGGATAAAACTGGGAAAATGAACGAATGGCTGCCTCCCCATGTTTCTCATACAGCCTGGACCAGAGTAAATACACAACAAGGCTCACTACAACTGTGGTACCAGTATTTGATGATCATGTTAAAGAAAGCAGTGGTAGCTTCATGGGATTAGAGTCTTAGAAATTAGTTTTTGTTTGAAAAATGTTTACATCTATATTTTAAAAGAACAATTTATTGCTGGGTATACATTAAAGAGTAAAATGAACAATTTGCAATACAAATTAAAAGCATTTCACGTGTCTTAAGTTACTGATTGAAACCACTCCCATCTCAGTGCAAAAAACTGCACTCAAAGTCTAATATTGTTAGCTATGCTATTTCATCATATGCTTGTTCAATAGGAAATCAAAGTAATCTTACACAAGATAAAGGATTTTAGTAAGAAACCCGGCATTTTTCATTTAATCAAGTATTTTGAACCATAAATAAATGTTTGGCATTGTGACAAAACAACTAGCTTGAAATTTAATTTACATTTCAGCAATTTGTGAACATAGCATTTATGTGTATATATCTTATCTGAGCCTCCACTGACTCTTGTTACAAGTGTCCCATGCAGAGATGGGAGCTGCTCGCAGCACACAAAAATGTGCTCATAAACCTATTATACATTACACATTATAAATCTTCATCACTAAGTGGGAAACCAAGGGATACATCCCATGAGTTGAGAAATAAAGAGAGAGGGATGCAGTGCCACAAAATCAGAGCATAGACTTTATATAACATGATTTATCAGCAGACTTGACTAGCATGACAAGTCAGCATTTTTTCAATGTATCATATACCTGTAAGTATGACTATGTTTTTGTTACAGTGCTAATGAGTTAGCCTGTCGACGGCTTGCTAACAAACTTGGATGGTCCATCTGTGAGAAACCATGGCCCTCCTGGAGAAGTATGACCCAGGAGTGTGTGTGTGTGTGTGAACAGACCTGTGCAAGTGAGCAAGGAGAGGAGGTGCACTCCAGGGCTGAAGCTCTCTCATACTGCGCAGTGATCTCAGCAGATCCCCTCTCTGGATAACCTCGACCACCTTACTGGACTGAGTGAGATCTAAAAGGAGGGACAAAAAAAATCTGTTAAAATATGTTTGTAAAGATTTAACCTGACAAGAATAACAGGTGAATGGAAGAAATTTAAAAAGAGGGACTGGATCATGGAAACCATTTCAGAGGCAAGAAGCTGATTTCATTTAAAATGAAGGTAAAGGCCAAATGATTAAATTAACCACCTCTTGATATTTCACCTTCACACTTATTCTAGGGTCAGGAATCCTTTAAGATCTGCAGTGTACTTTTTCTTTTTCTTTTCTTTTTTTTTTAGCAGCAGTGCTTAAGGTTTAATATGTGGCCTTCTCTACATTTATTTAGCATACAGTGCCTATGAAAAGTATTCCCTCTTTGATGTTTTACTCTTTTATTGATTTTATAAATAAATCATGGTCAATAGTATTTGGCTTTTTTTTGCAAAAAAAAAATAAAAGACTAAAAACCTCTTTAATGTAGAAGTGAAAACAGATTTCTACAAAGTAATGTCAATAAACAAATACCTAAGGCAAAATAAGTAACTGCATAAATATTCACCTCCTTTAGAGTGTCTGACCGAATGCAACAGAGGACCAGCCACCTGGTGCTATGAGTCTAACAATTAGTGAAATGGGGATCAACTGAGTGCAGTGAATGTGTCTCAGGTGACTTTAGCATAGAGACACCTGTGTGTGGAAGGTCCAGTCACTGGTCAATCAGTATTCCTGGCTATAATTATACCATGAAGACAAAAGAACACTCCAAGAAACTCAGAGAAAAGATTACTGAAAAGAATAAGTCAGGGGATGGACACAGAAAAATCCCAAGGCTCTGAACATTGATCATCAAGAAATGGAAGGAACATGGCACATGTGTAAATCAGTCTAGATCAGGCCGTCCTCACAAACTGAGTGTCCATGCAAGAAGGAGACTAGTGAGAGAGGCCACCAAGACATCCATGACTTCTCTGAAGGTTACAAGCTTCAGCAGCTGAGATGGGAGAGAATTTGTGTACAATAGCTGTTCCCCAGGTTCTTCACCAGTCAAGCTTTGTGGGAGAGTGGCAAAGAGAAAGTCACTGTTGAAGAAAACTCATTAAATCTTGACTAGAGTTCACCAAAAGGCATGTGGGAGACTCCACTATCAATTGAAAGAAAGTTCTCTGATCTGATGAGACCAAAATAGTGCTTTTTGGCCATCAGACAAGACACTATGTTTGGCAGACACCAAACACTGCACATCACCACAAACACACCATCCCCACTGTGAAACACGTTGGTGAAATCATCATGCGGCGGAGATGCTTCTCAGTAGCTGGCCCCTGAAGGCTTGTAAAGGTAGAGGGTAAAATGAATGCAGCAAAATATTGGAAAATCCTGGAGGACAATCTTATTCAGTCAGCAGGAGAAATATGGACTGGGAAAGGATTTATTTTCCTGCGTAAGCTACACAGAAATGGCTTAAAAACATCAAGGTGAATGTGAGAATTTGTGGCTAGACTTGGAAAGGGCTGTTCACTCCCAATCCCTGTGCAACCTGACAGAGCTTGAGCAGTTTTGCAAAGAAGAATGGAGTACAATTGTTTTGTCCAGATGTGCAAGCCTGACTGAGACCTATCCACACAGACTCAGTGTTGTGATTGCAGCCAAAGGTGCATCTACTAAATACTGACTTGATAGTGTAAATATTTATGCAGTCACTTATTGTATCTTACATATTTTTGTTTAATTGACATTAATTCGTAGAAATCTGTTTTCACTTCGACATTTTGCTTTGTTAGGAGAAAAGTGTATACTATGATGGAAACATCAAAATATTTATGTTACAAATGGTTTAGAGAGGTATTGTCACTGAAATGGATCTGATTTAAACTTAAACTGAAAACGTTTTGTTAACTTCACAGAGCCCAATGGGTGATATCTTTACTATACATTTTAGGCAGACTTTTTAATGAGATTAGATATTCTTTCTGCATTCTTTCTTGTCACATTATGCCAGCCCAGCAGTACATTTTCTCTTAACTTCTTAAAACTTTTTTCCAACATATTTTTCCCATAATCCAGGATTGAAATCATAAAAGAGTTTTAAAGACAATGTCCTGACCTAGCATGGCCTCAATGAAGGAGCTCTGCACCTCCGGCTGCTCCTGATAACACAGCAGACACATCCTCCTCACTCGCTCTTGGTCCAGTAGAAAGAAGTAGCGCCGCAGGAAAGTTGTGCATCCCAGCCCTTTCTGTTCATTCTCCTGCTTTCTAAAGCAGCTCAGCTCTGTGTACAGTGTGGCCAGCTGTGTGAGGTTAACCAGGAGATCTGAAGGTACGGGCTCAGGAGTCACCACTCGCACAGGTTCTTGGGGGGTTGCCCCAATTACAACCTCGGCCTCTGTCTCAACAGAATCACATGGCTTTTCTTTTTCTGCAGGCTCAGGTGCTTCGTCTTTCTTCTCCTCTGTCATGCTCTCTGTTGGTTCCTCCGACAGCTCCTCTTGTTGCTCTGAGCTTGTATTTAGATAATCTCTCTCCCACCTCTCCTCTCCTGGCCCATCGGCATTTGAATCACCAGCAGCGACTAGCCCAAGCTCTACAGGTCCGAGTATTCGCTCCAGCACTGGCAGCCACTCCAGCAGAGTTTCACCCAGGCAGACTGGATCCAGTAGCACCCAGGGATCCTGGATTTGAGAGCTGATGAAAAAAAATAAAAATAAAAAGAAATTTAGTTCCTAGTTTAGTTAGCTGGAAAGTTTGCAAATTGCAGTGCAGAACTTACATAGCTCGCTCTGTTGCTGCTCGAAGTTCCTGCATGTCAGCTTCTGTGTTTGGCATGTCGTCATAAACTCTGTGACAATACACTGAAGTCAGTAATTTTATCAGGTTTCCTTTGTGTGAATTGTTTTATCAACACACAGGCAGTAGAAGTTGTTCTCAGTCCGAATAAGCACTTACTCATTGTCTATTTCCTCTAAGTAGGGCGCTGTAGTAGCTGATATTTCAGACTGCCCACCTTCTCTAAATTCAGGGCGCTGCCAGAGCTCAGAGTTCATCTGGAGGGTGTTGATCTTCTCTGTTGTCTTCTTAACAAAGCTCGAAACACTGAGACAAAGAAAAACAAAAGTAAAGCAAACTATCATGGGTGAAACTTCATCAGATAGGTTTACAATCTGATGGCCAACGATGCATACTGAATCAAAAACATTGAAGAATGTGATGCTTGGAAATGAAATGTAACATTAGTCTACAGAGATGGTCACGAAGGATCTTCAAAAAATAGACACAAGCCTTCTGTGTAAAGGGGAAGTAGGCTGTTAAAAAGCACAGCTGTGCTTGACTGGTGTGCTATTACTAGGAGTTTCAGTCACTGTGGGAATAGATATTGAAGAAGTGCAACCCACATAGTTTGATTTAAGTTAAATCTCAACAGTTTCGGGGTTCATTACATGAAGTGTAGTGTCACATTCTTCCATCCTAAAGCTTTGAGCATATCCGTGTGTCATTTCTCTGGATGATCACCTGTCTTTGACAGCCTGCAGTGCGATGCGAGGGGGTTTGGGGCGGAATGAGAGGGGGAGGTGGAACTGCAGGCCTTGCTCAGATCGTTCAGCCTCCAGACGCTCACTGCTCTGTGGATCTAAATGAAGATGGGGGCAAGAGCCAGAGGAAAAAACACAGATGGATGGAGCACTGAGGGCGAATGATGAGTAGCAGAGGACAAAGTGCAAGCAGATGGAGCAAAGGGGCCAAACACCACTGTACAGAGAATGTAAATCATAACATAATGCATAAAAACAAAACAGAATGGTGATATGTGTGGGATACAGTGGAACAGACAAGAAATTAAGAATTAACCGTGTGATTGTATTTGCAAAGCTTTCAAGGCAAATCCAGCTAGGGCATAGCAACGCTGTGTCTTCAAATCAGCAACAGATTCATTTCTTGGCAAACACACAAGACTTTAGCAAAATCAAGTAATCATAAGATCATCATGAAAAAACTGATGAAATTCAAGAGTAAAATTATTCTCTGTTTTATTTTGATAAATCTATGGGTACTTGACAGCACAGTTATCTTGCTCTGCATGATTGTATTTGTTATTATTCTATGTTAACAGTGGAGTACAAAATAATTTCACTCTCGTTTCACGCATTAAAAAATTTAAAGATTAGAAAAGTCAGAGCAGGAGTTTGATCCTGCTACACACAGAGAAAAGCACACATTCAGAGAAAAGGAAGAAAAAGAATTTTTCGATTGTTAACTCTTTTTATGTTCCTTACTTCCTGTGTTTTAGTCAGTGTTGGATTGTCTAGTGTTTTTAGGTTCAACTGAGAATAGAGGGAAAAAAAGACGTATTCGTTTTCAAAGTAGAATTTGAAATACTTATTTACAAGCTAAAGAGTCTATTTTGACAGAAAACATTAATTTGTTAAACAATCTTTTGAGACAGCAGACTTTTTTTTAATGAAGGTATTAGTTTCATCTAGCAGCTGATGACCTCTTACCATGATCCGCCAGATCTTCTTCTTGTACAAAGCTGAACTCTTTGAGCCGCTCCTCTTCAGACACAGAGGGATTGATGAGGGAGCCCGTCTCTTCATCAGACTGGCTTCCCCTGCGACTGATCACACGGTAGATTCCACAGTCCAGGACGTTGAAGCTCTCCTGGATTTGAACATATTCAATATTAGTAGTTTAGAATTAAAACATTTATTAAAAGAAGCTGATAATGTAAAAAAAAAATAAGTATAACATGTGTCACTTATGTTCACACAGTGCTGCTCCCTTTAACTTAAAAATGCTCCAAAGGACAAAAATCTTGTTGCATTCGCAGACTTCATTCATTCAAGTTTTGTTAAACCCAGCTCATCTTCACCAAACACCCTGCTCACTGTGATGCCACTGAAGTACTTGCTGTTCATAGGTTGAATGGCATCAACAACAACAGCATCCAATGGGTCCCATAGTTACAAAAGAACATAAACTAGGAGGAGTATTATCAGTTACAGTGGTTGGCTGAACAGTTAAAGCACTAACATGTGAGGAGATGCTGCTTCTCCGGCTGCTGGAGGCGGAGTCCAGGGGCTCCAGTTTAGTGATGACTTCTTCCAGCTGGCCAATCAGCTCGAGGTGTGTGCTGGAACTGAGCTGGGACCGAAGATGTTCAAGGCGGTCAATTGGAATGGACTTCCTGGCCTGAATGATACAGGAACAGTTACGGAAAATTTTATTTATTTCCATTTAAAGCTGTGAGGAATTTTAACTGAGGAGATATGAAACAAATAGAAAAGACCACCGATGTCTCTTTATGACCTACAAAAACAAATGAGAAGATCAATTTGTTTCTACAAAGGTTTTAATGCCTAGAAATGCTGCGACAGGAAAGGTGTCAGACAGGATGAGATTACTCACATGCTGACAAAACATCCTGTTTCTTTCACAGTAATGATTCCTGATGAGTATTACATTTGACTGTTAAAGTACAACAGGGTGAGTTTTTTGTTGTAAAAGACACTAACAAGACAAAAACATTACAGAAATATAACTACAAAAACCAAGTGTTTCTTATAGAAACTTCAAGCTCAATATAAAGTCAGCTTGCACTTGTTTTGCACCAAAGCTAGGCATAATACTATTTCTGGTCAGTAGTAGGACCCATGTCTAAACCAGCACATTTCTGTGTTTTCTATGCTCAGACATCTGGATGTTATTCAACTGAGGTTGGGGTTTAATGATATCATTTTTACATTGCAATATACTCATGTGCAATGGTCCCCATTGCTGAATGTGCAATGTGGGTCAATGTAACTGCAGCCTTTCATGCTGCCAGTTGATTGTTTGTTGGAAGCCAAAAGTGCCAGATTTCTTTTTTTAATAGCAGGTAAAACCCACAGCAATCAGAGAACTTACCTCTTTGCACACAGTCTGTGTGTGCCTTGCATGTAAATAGTGTAAAGGTGACATCTTTGCCATCACAGATACAACAACATGACACTCAAGACCAATGCTCAACCAAAGCAGTGTATTCTGCTATTAGCCACACCTTGTCCTGGTAATTGTTTATTTGTTTCATAGGGGTTTGTCCATGAATTCAGATAATATCTTCAAGAGCTAAACAATTAAAAAGTGTAATTGCTCAATTTAAGATTTTTTTTTTTTAAAGATTTATTTTTGGCCTTTTTGCGATAGGACAGTGGATAGAGTTGGAAACAGGGGAGAGAGCGGGGAGAGACATGCAGGAAATAGTGCCACGGGCTGGATTTGAACCCGGGTCGCCTGCGTATATGGCATGCGCCTTAACCACTCGACTACCGGCGCGCCTCAATTTAAGATTTTGATGTAGATTAAAAGACAAAGGGAGATTTTTTTTCTGGTGTAACTTACTACATCAGCAGAAAAAATACTGCAAATAATTATTTTCCTCACTATCATTCAGCCCTATCTACCTGAGGTATGCTCTGAACCTTAACCTCGTGAACCGGGAAAGACAAAGGGTAGCACACTAACAAGTTAGCCCAGATAAGACAAGAATCTTGGTTACACTGTACATAGACCTGTTTCTTCATCAGTAGCAGCCGTCTTACCTTGCTGGTGGTGATTATGTGCTGGAACATACAACAGACCACAGCAGCCAGAGGCCAGGACTCTCTCCGGAGCAGCCGCTCAACACATCGTTCTGCAGATAACAGGGAGAGGTGGGACAGACGTCCACTGCCATGGAGACAGAAGAGCTCATTGCGATAGACTGCTACATCAGCCAAGTCTAATAAGGGAAAAAAAGTGTGAGTCAATACACAGTAAGCCAGACAAGAAAAATCTACTCTAGAATTATCAAATATTATGGTCTCAGCAATGATCAGACTTCTGGACTGCTTAAATCAGTTCCATATGAAAGTATTTCTTAGACCATAAAGACATATTTGAGGCTTGAGTGGTAACTAATAAATGGCTTTTTAAATCACAGTTAACAAAAGAGTTTAATAGAGCAGCAAATGCACCTTTGACTTCTGTCCATAAGAGCACCTGTCCATTCTGAGGTGTGAAGATATAAATAGCTGATTCAGTCCAGGTCAGCAGGTTTTGGTCTCTATAAAAAAAAAAGAATACATATATATTAAATTAATTGATACCATGCTAATGGACTTACAATATCCATTTTCATTCACAAAATGCCTCTAGTTCGGTACACTGCACATGATACAGTTCATGCTTGACAAGCCAATAAAACAAGATAAATGTGTATATTTTGTTAAGTTACCCCAAGTAAAGCAGTTTGGGAAAAGCAATGGACTGGGGTGTCTTCTGTCCTGGGTTATACTGAGGCTCATTTCTGGAGGCAAAAAGCAACAATGGAAGAAATAAGAGGTTGACCTCAAAAGAACATTTAAAGGCAAGAAAAATAAGTACCTGTAAGTGATGAGAGGTAGAGGAGGACAGGCCAGAAGCTGTTTGAACTGATGGGTGCTCAGAACCTCGCCATTGAAATTTGCCTCCCATATTCTAGATCCAGGGCGAGCACAGTACAGAAGGGGCGGCTGTCCAACTAATAACCCTCTGTTCTGAGGGAAAAAACAGGCTCCATACTCCCCATCACGCTCCTTGTTCCCAACTCGCCAGAACTTCTCTCTGAGGGCAGATAGAGAAAGAAAGATTCACAGGTGCTGAGAAACACAGTGGCAGCTGCTTTGTTAATCCAGTTTCATTTTCCTTAGCACATCAGTTGCACATATTCCTAAACATTCATCTCAGGAATGGAACTCTGTTTTAATGAGGTGAACTTTGATTGTATTTATTGTTATCTGCTAATACTGTTCAGGGTCAAATAAAATAACCTGTTCAATTTACATGCCAAGACTCATTTTTTTAAGACCATGACAAGAATCCTTAAGAATCCCCTTTAAAAAAAGCTCCATAACTACTTAAAAAAACTGTAATAGAACTTACCATTACACAAAGAAAGAGCATGGAAACCTTTTATTAGTTGGAAACATTTTTTTTCTCTTTGCCTGAACTGCCTCGACATCTGGTGTGTGAGGTGAGCAGGCATGCTGGTACTCACCTCTCTGTGTCACAGAGGTAACAGCGGCTCAGAGAAGATACAGTCAGGCGGCCATCTTGATAACCAAGCTGAACCACCCTGGAGTCCACCGTGGTGACGGTCTGAACAGGGAATATGACAAATGCCGACCCCTACACAGAAATCAGATGATATTAATCGATCACTAGATCTCTAGTTATCTGCATGAATGTCTTTATGCTTGCTGGCTCTTATTACATTATATGGAAAGAAAAGAAGGGTCACAGAAGTAATTTAAATGTCATCAGGCTTGAACAGAGGTCTGCTGATTTGATTGAGAGAGTGCAGAAGCACTCTAATGTAGATGCTGACACTTTTTTAAAGCTTTACTCTAAAGCTTAAGAGAAATAATTTCCCCTGTCAGCAGTCACTACCTTGCCTAGCTTGGAGGATCCTGCTCGGAGAAAGGAAACCTTGCCTCCAGCATCCCCAACAAAAACTCGAAGAGCGCTGGTGTCCCAGCAGAGCGCAGTGACTGCCTGACCTCTGTGTTCCCAGGACACACTGACCCTCTCTGGAGGACCTCGCCGCTCCAACTGAAGCTCCCACACAACAACCAGACCCTGACTGTAGCAGAGAAAGAAACAGCAAACACCATAAACAATACAGGCAACACACTAGACTACAAGGTGACACTTTATTTTAAGGTTAAATGCATTTCTTCACTTCACAGAGAGACTCTGACCTTGTTGCAACAGCAATAAAGTCTTCATCATGAGGGCAACATGCCACCTGAGTGATCCATCCCTCCTGAAGACAAGTCAATACAGGTTAGGAGTTCAGAAAAATCCATAAAAAGTGAATCAAACAGCACAACAATATTCCAGTCTGAACTTGTGCATGACAAGTAGAGTCATGTATCACCTTGTGAGTGAGGATGAGCCTTTGTTTCCAGCCCTCCCTCTGGATCAGGTGCAGCCCTCCTGCTGAGGTTCCTAATGCAAGCCACTTCCTTGACACAGCTAAACAGGTACACTGTAACACAAGACATATTCTGCCTCTAAAGCATCAATTTTAAAGATTTTAAAATAACAATTTGTGATATCTTTGCATTAAAATGTCTACATAAACTGAAAAATGACTACTCCTATATATTTTAGTCAGCTTTCAAAGACGGAGAATTTTCTTATGTTTCTAACAGTAATGGTATACTTCTTGTCATGGCTGTAACAGGCATATAAATTGCTGCTGTGAAAACACTGGATGTTAGATTAAAGACTGCTACACAAAGGCGTAAAATGCTACTGGAACTGCCCGTTCTGTTGCTGTGTCTTGTCCATGTTTTGTGCTGCTTATTTGTGATGGACCAAAATTATTTTCTCTCATCGACAGTGTGTTCTGTCACCCAAGCACCCCTATAATAGAATGAAACTCCATCCCTCTGCTGCTTACTTCCTGATTTGAATTAATGACTCGTAAAAACTACCCTCCATTTAAAGTATTTATCAAAAGTGAACCAAATGTTTTTGTTTCATGGAAGAATTTCACATAATAAGGGAGAAAAAGCGGCCTTCCTGGTTAACACAACAAGCTACTCTGGGATCACTCAAAGTTGTAACAATGAACGACACTTTTAACAGCTTTTCTCTTTCACTGTGTGAATTTCATCCATTAAACAAACACATTGGTTTATTGCTGTGCTATTTAGTAGTGTCCTGAAGTCAAAAGAAGAGGTAAGCAGTGATAGTTGGCAAAGCTGAGCATTGCATCTCTACTAATCATCTTGTGATATTGTTGTGATTGAAAACCCCCCTGAGGGTGGAAGGTACATATTGTGCATTTATGTGAGTGGAATTTAGTGCCAGTGTATGACTTACAAGCCCACTTTAAAGTATTGCTAATTCATGATTAGTTGAAAAAAATCAAATACCACAAATAAAATACATTATTTTAATAAAGCAATTACTCAGACATGTGATCATGAACCTACCTTCAGCCTGCCAGAGTCCAACCGCAGAGCAGAAAGAAGTGGGTCCAGGCAATCAAACTCTGCCAGTGCATGGCTGTAGTTCTCTGGCACAACTGGTACTGCAGGCATCTTCAGTGGTGATCGTCCACAACTGGGAGAGAACAAAACTGTCAATAAAGTATGACAGATACATGACTTTTGAAGTCATTATTACTCTTCTTCTAGACACACTATCAGCCTCAACTGTGCGACATTTGTCTCTACAAGGTGTGTACTTCAGTGTCCCCTCACACTCTACTTTACCAATCTAAAGGCCTGTTTTACAGGCTAACTTATTTATTTTAAGCTCTACATTTCAGTGGCAGACTCAGGATATTTGAGCAGCAGGGGCAAAATAATGAAAAGGCACCTGCTATGTGGTGTGTCCACTTAAAGGGCACCAAAGTGTGTCGAATTTTGTACATGTAAAGGGCACCAAAGTGAGCATTTTGTCATATTTTTTTTCAACTTAAGGGCACCAAAAGGGCATTTTGTCAATATTAGTCCACATAAAGGTACACTCTAGAGCAGTGGTTCTCAACTGGTCAGACATCAGCACACACCACCACCAGAATTTGTGACCCAAATTTTGAAAAATCTCCATCCATTGTAATTCATTTGGTAGAAATGTTATAGTTTGAACCCCAAATGGAACAAAACATAACTCAACAAAGAGAAAAGACTAAACATGTTTGAAAAGCAAATCACTACAGAAGGACATGCATGCATACATTTCTTTTACTCAATTTTCCCCAGAAATTTGGTTGAATTTCTTAAGGAATATCCTCTTAACTTGGGAAAATCTGTTTTGTTAGGCGATAAGGCGATAAGTAAGAAGACATCTTGAGAGAAAAACTAGTATTTACCAATCATCATTGGATAAACTGAAAAATAGCTGTATTAATTTACTACATGTCCACTTTGGGCTTCTGTACATGGACATTTTTGCCATTCTCTTGGCATGCTTACCCACTTGGAAGAGCTTCACGACCCACTTTGGGTCTCGACCCACCAGTTGAGAACCACTGCACTAGAAGGTAAACATCATGTTTATCCACCATAAAAGCATCAAAGAGGGCACTTTTGCTGTTATTTCAAGATAAGGGCACCGAAGAGGGCAATGACATGACTCTCTTGAAACGGTAGCACAGTAACTGTTAAACAGTCACACGTTGACGTTAATAACCGTCAACAAACTGATATTTTAAGGTTTGCTGCTCATTCATTCCAATAAAATATACGTGACACAATGGCCCAGTCAATTAACAAGCCAAGGCGACTGACAGTTATTGCAGGTTACAGTTCTTGTTAACAATAAACTGTTTTAAAGTTGTTTCGCCTCATCTAAATGGGTCGATCCGCTCCCCTCTACGGCAGTCTGCATCACGAGACCCGTCTGCTGACACTAATGCTAACATTTCAATCGAAAACTAGCCAGCAAACTGTAAACTGAATTCTAAATTTAAAGACAAGGTCTCTCTGACAACTTTTCTACACATACTGTTGGTTTATTAAATTTATAATAAATCCGTGCACTCTTTACAGTGCGTCAAATTGTCTGAGTCTCCGTGTACTTGCACTGACACGCTAGCAACCATGCTAATTAGCAGGACAGCGACGCTGCCACTCACTAAACTATTATCAGTTAAACTCACATAAAATCGGACTAAATCTCCAGCGTTAGCTTACCGCTTGTAAATCGGCTCCAGCCCGCTGCTTTACATCGTTGTTTTAATTTTAGAGCAGGAGAGTGAGTATCACACCGACACCAGGGCAGCCTGCCGACCTGTCACCGCTCTCCTCAGCTGATGTGTGGGCACTTCCTGAAAACAGCCGGAGAGGTGTCTGGACAGAGGATGCGATAATGAAAAGTGAAACCATTCACCCATGGTCTTCAGCAGCCGAAGTGGCGTTACAAGAAATACGCTGAATTCTACATGATGTTTATATATAACAATACCAGCATGTTTATCCTTGATACGTATTTCTATTAGACCATATCGATTTGTTTTGATAGAATGGCAAAAACTGAAATCCATTTCTTAAATGTTCTGAATTAGCATAAATTGCACGCCATTCTTGTACACTAAATGGTACAGTGTTGTCCATGTATTTGCACCATTTACACCAGTGGTTCCTAAAGAAGTCCAGCCAAAGAACCCACGTGACCCAAATTTTAAACCCGTTTTATTTATATGAGAAATTATGCAGTTTCTATCTGAAACAGTCCTCTTATTGGCTTCACTCCTATCACTGGGATTTTAGTCCCATTTGTCATAAAAGAAAAATACTACAAAAACTCGCAGTTTTGTATTCAAGTTCAGCATGGCATGTCTTGTTATGCTAAACTGGCATCATATATTCAAACTCTACACTTCTACTTACCTAGTATTTTAATGGCAGATGAGCATCGGCTACCTTACCATCTCCCTGTTGAGCAGTAAAAACATTTTTTTCATTTCTAAGCGCACACCCACGACCCATCAAAAAGACTGTGTGACCCACTACTGGATCCTGACCCACCAGTTGAACCATGGATTTAGACAGTATTAGCCTACAAATGTTCCTGGATTAACTGAATCCTTTCCAGTGAACCCTATCATGACTCAGGTCCATTTCAAGTAAAAGTGTAGTTACTTTGGTTAAAATTCATTTAAGTACTAGTCTATAAATCTACTCAAGTAAAATTATCAGAACAGAGAATAGAACTCCAACCAGGTAGTCAATGTAAAGACACTAATAAGCTACACAGCAAAATTGACAGTATTAATGAAACTAATGCATAGTTACTTTTCACCCCTGATTTTAATTTTGGTACTACTGAAGTAGCAGAGACTGAATTGTTTGATAACACATGATGATGAGGAAGTATCACATATTCTGACAACCTACCTGCATGGAGAAGTACATTCACTTCATGAAATAGTGCAGTTTAAACAGACATAAGCAAAAGCTTTATTCCTCATTTGAAGTCAAGATAACATTTTTCTTCAGTGCAGACAGAGGGTGCAGACATTACAAACCAGTGACAGTGTGATTTGAGCCACACACACTAATGCACTCGAGTGTGAAATGCCTTTACAGTATTGCTATATTCACTTCTCCTTTGTTCAACAAATGGACCCAGTGATCATAGGGGGCTCCTCTCATGTCCAAGCGTTCTTTCTGTGCTCTGTGCAACAGTGAAACACGTTGGCAGCACACTGTTGCACGTCAACCCACAGTTTCTTGTCCTGAGCGACTTGTTTAATCTTCCATCTGAATTTTGGTCATATTACATCACTTTAAAAGTCTCATTTACCTGACAGCGATCTCCAAACCATTAAGAAAACAAACAATAAAGTAACTAATTACAGTTATTTGTGACTGAGATGCTGGCAAGTCTCTGTTGAACAGGTGGGGGTGTAGCAGCATCCGTCTATATCCACATTAAGCCCACTGTGAACCCTGGTTCTTCAGGCCAGCTGTGGTCTCTTCACAGCAGTATGTAGAGCCATGACAGACTAGTTTACCAAATACTTTAAAGTCTTCCTCATCCTCTTTTTGACAGGAGATCTCAGGTTTTCCTCATCATGCGGCGGGTTTGCCAGATGTGAAACTTGTTATAGGCTGTCTGCAGCATCTCCTCCAAATGTCCTGTGAGCTGTGGGAATATCAAAGGGGTTTAATGCTAGTGCCACTTGGTATAAGCCCCGTTGTCATTATTAACAGCTTAGAGACTTACGTTTGCACTTAAGTACTGACGCTGAATCTTCTCCTGAAAAGGGCGAAGCTTGGTCATCTGAAATCTCTCAAGGTTGGACTTCATTTTTATCACCTATATGGAAAATATAAAATAGATTGTGAACAGATTTAAAAAACATTAGCTTATCTGAAAAGTCAATGGGTAATAAAGATTAAGACTAAGTTATATGTGTACTAAAATATTTATACTGTCAAATACTCAGATGGCTTGTACACATATGGTTGGTTCTCTAAGTGATGATTATTTATTAGTAATAAAAAAAAACATGTCCCTGACTGAAAATAGCAAAATAAACAAATAAATAAATATCTGATTAATTAAAATAGTACTTTCCCAAGCATTAGATTTTTGTAATTTTTTTTACCTATAGTAGCTTCACTGTTGTATTTAACAACATGCATTTTATTTAAATCCATAGTACTAGACACAACTACCATCTTTTAGGTATTCTAAGTTCAAATTGTTGTGCCTTTCTTGCCAAATCATTGGTGTCACGTCAGGAAATAAAGCAGTATGAGACAATAATACTGTATTTTTTGAATACACACCTTCTCCTCTAAAAATGGTGTGTTTACAGGGAAACAGGACCAAAAGTGTCTCAACAACTCTCCAGCAGCTGCATAAAGGTGCTTCAACTCTCCTTGAATATCAGTAGGTACCATCTCTGAAAGAAAAATAAGAATAGAAGAGTACAGCAAGTTACAAAATATGTATTTTACCATGTATTCTTTTTTTCTTGGGAGTTATGTTTCTGATGCTATCAAATTTATGTCAGCAGCAGATTTGCTAAATAAACCACTGGTGGATTTCCATGAAATTTAAGAGTTAAATAAGCAAATGACATATTGGTGAGATGCATCTTTGGTTCTAAAATAAGACAAAATGCTGACCAAATTTGGTTGATCAGACAAATAAACTTCTTGTTTTGATGACAGCATGATTTTATTTCAGACTTTAACATTTGCACACGTTATACCTCTGTGTCAGCAACAGGCGAAGCTGGAGAGGCT
The DNA here is from genome assembly GCF_018320785.1 of Cheilinus undulatus. Lineage (NCBI taxonomy): Eukaryota > Metazoa > Chordata > Actinopteri > Labriformes > Labridae > Cheilinus > Cheilinus undulatus. Next base: position 21,733,597 of record NC_054873.1, on the reverse strand, counting down.
TAAGTTTTCAGGTTGTCCGTCCATCCAGGCCATTCTTGTGAACTTGATTTCTCCAAAAACGCTAAGATATTTTCTTCAAATGTTGCACAAATGTCATGAGTGACTCCAAGAGAAACTGGTTAAATTTCAGAAGTCAAAGGTCAAGGTAACTGGGCCTCATGCTCATCATAATGGCCTGGATATCTCAAGAACCCTTTAAAGGATTTATTTTGAACAAATGTCCACTCTGAATGCACTAATTTGATTTTGAGGTCAAAGGTCAGGGTCACCGAACTTCATATTTACCATTACTTTCAGATTTCTACAAGTCTTAATACCACAGAAACCACCTCAGCCTTTTTTCTGCCACCTCTGTACTTTCACTATCTGGCAACTGTATACCTCAGATATGATAAAAAATCCCACTAAAACACTATTATCATGGAATCAGTATTACCTGGGGACCTTTGATAATTTGGGAATCACCCCCTAACCTCAGGGTTTGGTGTGGCGCAGTGGCACTGAATAAGCAAATTCTGTAATCTATTTATATTTGCTCTTAATTCTGATTGAAAACATTGACACACTGCATGACTAAATAAATAAATAAATATACAAACACGGCAGCCTTCTTATATTTCACTTCTACACGAAAAGTCAATTTAGTGCAACTCCGTTTTGTAGGAAAGAACTTCTTAATAAACACACAGATACATATTAATAGATGAAAGTGAGGTGATAGAGCTACAGCTAGGGTCCACAATTATCTTTAATTACAAATCTAATAATTATAATTTTGGAAATACAGCATGACAAACAGTTCACTGGTACAGTCTGAGTTTTGTTTATCAAAGAAAACTGAGCCAATGGTCTTGGCAGACATCTGCACCCATTTGTGGCTTTTTGCCTTTACAGGACAGCTCATGAGAGGCAGGAAATATGTGGAGAGAGAATCGGGGGAAGATATGCACCAAACAGCGCTGGGATCCTGAGCAGACCAGTGGGTTTTGGACCGCAGACTCTGCACATGCACCTGCTACATAAGTGAGCCAAACATGTACCCCAATTTCTAAGTGTCCATCTAGTTCAAGAGGATGTACTTCTAATACATGGAAAGTAAGAGATTTTGTCTTCCAAAACTACTCTAAATAATTCCTCCATTTACCTTAACAGATACCTACTTCAAGTAACATTGAGGCTATGTTGTTGAATGTGCAACAAACTTACGATTTATGGCTTGTTGTGCTCCTGCCAACATGAGGACGCCTCCTGGGGAAAGTGCTGCAATGGCAGAAGTAGCTGCTGTGCTGGACAACACCTGCAAAGACAATAACAGCTTAAGGGAAACACTTATAGTGAAAGTCTCTGAACATTCCCGATGTTTTAGAAAAACTGAAACAGTGGATTGATTCTTAAATACCAAATATTTAAATTTAACCAGGTGCAAGTGTTTTTTGATTGCTCTTTTATCAGATACATTTTCCAGGCTGGAGTCAACCAAAGAACAAACATTTCAGTTCCTGGCTGATCTGGTGTTCGTGATGTGGATGTGATGATAGTTCCATGCAGGATCATATGATTACAGTCACGTGTTATTGTCGTCTTAGACAGAGAATTTTAATTATCGGATACTGAGCTTTATACAGTTAGTTACTGTTGAATAACAACAGAGGCAAAGGGGAAGACATCAGCAGATCTGTGTGGTAAGTCCAGTGACGATGATTTTCATCATATATACATAATAAAGTGAGAGAAATACAGTGTGTACAATCCTACCTGAGTGAGGTTGGGTTTGTAATTGACCATCTCGTGTCTGATGTAGTTCACAGAATTGATGATATCCTGGCTTGTTGAATACTGCTGGGACTGCAGTGGCACAGGACCATGAGCATACCTAAATCATAAAGATTGAGTTAAAGAATATACATTGCGACATATATTAATGAATCCAAAACTTGATACTTAAACATAGTATTTAAATTCTGCCACCAGTGGGCTTGCATAAAAACAGAAAAAGAAGACAAGCGGAGGCACTATGCTCATCTCCACCCACCTTCGCCCACCCCCATTGGTTAAAGCTTGATTTGAATTGAGGACTATTCAATAAAAACTGCACTCCATAAGGCAAACTAACTCAACATTAAAACAGTTTTCATTTCAACGAAGTTTCAAAGCTGTTAAAAATGGCACTTCCTGATTTGTTCTGCAAGCTACCTGCAAAGCATTCTAGCAGTGCTAGCAATTAAAGCTGATTAATTAAGATTTTTTTTCTTTTCCAGAATAAAATGAAAAAATCATACTTTTCTATTTTTTGTAAGTTTTCCTCAATAACAATGAGAATGACAAAAAATGAAAATTTCCTTTAATGCACTGAATTCAAACATTCATTCTTTATTTGAGTCAAAATAATTGCAATTAGATACACTTTCAAAAATAGTCAGCCCTAGTGTTAACCTGGAGGGCCAATTTTAATAGCTTTACTTGTTTCTTATGTGAAATCCTCCCCTGATATGAAAATAGTGGTTTACTGTTTACTAAATACACCCTGGAATACAGTTTTGTTGAAAAGCCTCCTCGATTCGAAATTAAAGAAAGCACCAGAGCTCAGCAGCATGCCTCTAGACTGGTTTCTACCCAATCTGGAAATGCCTGGTAAAGCTACACAGTTTCAGAGGCCAGGTGTTGGAGAGATGGATTTAAATGTAACAGAATACTGGGAAAAGAACTCACAGCCAATGGCACAGAATAATCATGGACCATCAGAAGTAAGCAGCACAAAACATTAATAAGATGGAGCAATGGAATGGCAGTTGAGATTGGCAGTTCTCGTTTCCTTATAGAAGGGTCTTTGACGCAACATCCAAAATTTACATGGCAAAAATAAATATTTTGTGTCTTTTACAGCAGCTCTGTTATGGTGACTGCAGACAAGATATGTCACATGTTTTCTTTTGGCTTTAAAGACTGGAGGAAGGAAATGCAAGTACTCAACTAACAGATATATATTTAGCATAGGAGTAATTATTCTGCAAATTAATTAAGAAATTTCAGTACAAAAATCAACATACTGTACCTTTCAAGAAACAAGCAATAGTTTATTTATTATTCAACATTTATTTAACATGGACACACAGTAACATCGATGCTGTGCCATTTAATCCTGCGAAGGTCCTAGATGCAATGTCTATATGTCTATAGCAAAGTGCAAATTTTCAACACCTGTCCATAAGAGGCTTTAAGAGGTTAGTTTGACCAAACAACGTTAACCTGCACCTGTTTTTAAGTCTTGCAATAGAACACAAAAAGAGCAACATCTGAACACCTTACCTCAGACAGCTGGAAAACATAATAAAACTAACTAAATAAAATTAATTGCTCATCAAACATACCTGTCAGACTTTTTGAGGTTTAATGCAACTGTTTTTGTTCTGTTCTCCCCTTGAAGATCTTCATATTCAATAGCCTCTTGTAGTTTAACCTAAAAGAGTAACAGAAAACTTACATGAGCCTGAACCAGGTGAATGTTTGTAGTTAAAGAAAAACTGTGTGAAAGCCACAAATCCATCACACCTTTTTTACTGGAGGCTGAAAGAAGTCAGAATCCCTTGAGTTTCCATCTGTACTGCTTGTCTCGCTTGCTTGATCAGTTGGTGTTTCCCTTTAAAAAAAAAAAGAGATACAGTCAGCAAAACGTTTCAGAGACTGAGCAAGTGATATTGCATCAGTGAAGTCATTTTTACCCCTTGCGTGAGCCTGCTGCTAACACCATTGCACTGTGATGGTTGAACCGTTTAATAATTGCTGCGTTGCTGCTCTCCTTCACTGTCCTGTTTGCACTGGAAGTTGAGGCTGGAGCCGCAGCAATGCCATAACCCTGCGTCAGAGTAAAAAAGTAAAAACATCAAACAAAACTGAGTATGAAGAGAGCTATAGTAGGATATTTTTGTGTCATATGGAATTCCACTTCTATTTAATGGCTGATAATCCTACTTAATCTCACCTCATCCAGTGTTTTATCCTCTAAGGACAGAAGGTCGACCAAAGGATTCTTTACCCCTTGAACCACCATAGACTTTAAACCTGCATGAAACGGAGTTTAGGGTTTAATATATGAAAACTAACCTGACACGCCTGATGGATGTGTTTCACACATCCATCTAGAAAACCTTCAATACTAAACGTTTGGGAAAGGGCAGAGGATTTGAAAAAAAAAAAAAAAACTCAGAGGGTGATTGGATGAACATTCTGTCACATTCTGTCACATCTCTATGGGTCAATCAGAGCAACAAAAGACATGACGTAGCAACGACTGAGGTGCGCGTGTGCAGCTACTGAGGAATGATGCAAACCATGGCGACTGTAGACATGTCAGTACATGACTTCTGTTGTTTTTGAAAAGAAAACAACTCACTGCTGTTCTTTGTTCTTCTTTTAACGAAGAAATGTTGTCAAGTTCTGATAAAACTGGCGCTTTAACAGCATCCACGCTAAGCTCTTCCGTCACAATTGCACCGGCCTCTTGTTGCAGCTTGCTTATATCACGACTCCACCGTACATGAAATTACTGCCCCTTGTTGCTGATTGGTCCTGTCACTTTCTAACCAGGCCCAAACGGTTCAGATGGGAGCTTTGCAATATGGATTCACCAGTGAAAAAAGGAAATGTGTGTATCCTTCTGCTTTGCAAGGTTATATGAAAACAGGAATGTGGCAGATGAATAATGACACGTCAGAAATAAAACACGTTGTGATAAACATTACAAAACCCTTTCATTTGTGTTGGAAGTTTCATCTGAAAACATAATTGAATTGCTACCTTTTTCATCCTGCTTGGCACACTCTGAGAAGATATCTTGCGTTCCTGTGTTGATACGGTCTCTGTGAAAATAATGGGACTGGAAAAAGCGGGTCCAGAACTCCTTCTCCGTCAGATTATGAGGCACATTTTCACTATACTTCTGCTTAACTGGAAGTAAAACAAAAGCTGGTATAAGTGCACATAGTCTGTAATTTTTGGAATATCTTGCTAAAATACAACATCTGATTAGTCAAAGCAGCTCTTCCTATTTAGCTGAAAGTCAGTTAAATGGTAAGAGCACTAGTCGGTTATCCTGGTTTTAATTGATGATCTAACTTTAAAGCTGAGAGGTAAAGGATTACCTGCAGGGTATGTTCTGAAGATGGATTCAATAATGTCAGCTGTCAGATTGTATCTCAAGCCATTGCAGCCATCTGTCTGAGGTCTAATGTCTGCCTGTTAAGCAATAAGATTAAAAATGTAAACTTTTAACTTATGCTAAATTTGTCAAAATTAGGGTGTTTAGGAAATGAAAGATCTAACTATGCCTGACTTAATGTACATACCAGAAAAGCTCCAGATATACCGACTTCCTGTTTGTTGTTGTTGTATGGTGCAGGGTCGGAGTTGGTTACGTCTCCTAACCGGTTGGCCCAGAACTCGTCAGCATTTATCACTTGGCTCACTACGAGATCTTTGTATAACTGAAAAAGCAGCGGATCCTCTTGAAGCATCCTACAGTAAAAAATTTATAAACGATTGTCAGAAAATATTATTACCAATAAGCTGTCAACAATCAACTGAATTCGAAATTTTTGACATCCACATACACTCAGCTTATCAGCTATACGCTGCTCAAACTTTTGCCAAAAAAATAAAACACACCTAAAAAAAACCCCTACAATTAACTGTGAAACAAAAAAAAGTTTCCCCATACTAGAACAAATGCTTGTTGTGCTTTGGCACACTTACATGAAATACATCAGAATGAAGTACAGCCTCAAAAGTTTGTACAATAAAGGATAACGATATCTAGGCTTGTCTTAATGGTAAGTTTACCTAGCCTTAGAAACAATGGAGATCTATGAGAAATAAGCTAAAATATGCCAGACAGAGAGAAAAGATTTATTTGTAGGTTTGGTCATGCAGTGATTACAGTCATAAAATTTATAAAATATCTTGTTAGAATGCACCGATGCCGGGGCGCAGATGGCCTGGCGGTTAGATCGCATCCCCAGTTTCTGACTATTTACTGTGCTCACCTCAAAAATAAAAGCCCCAAAATACATATGTTTCTCAAAGCCATAGAAAAATCCTTAAATGGCCATTTCTGAAGGACACTACTACGTCATCAACTACTGTCTGAGGACTGTTCCGATGTTGAGAATCCTCAAAATCTTTCAAAAAAGCTGAGTCCTTTAAACAGATAATTTACAAGGATGCACATACGTATTCTTCGTTCTCAGGAATTACCTACAAAACAATACACAGTTTTCCTTCTCTTAAAAAAAGTTAAAAATGAAAAGAAAAAAAAAATAGAAAAATGGAGAGCCATCCAGAGGAAGCCAGGTATTGACCACTCAATACAGCTTTAAATGTTATACTGTCCCGTTTCCACCGTGAACATGTTATCATAATTTCATGGCATCAAAGTAGAGCTGGATGGGCAAACGTGGTGCTGTAGAATATGATTGAAAAATATGGTTATATTATATCACATGATTATATTTATATATGACTATATAATAATATGATAAGATGGCACTGGGAAAAAGTTGTACCATGCTGTTTTCAGAACCATCTCCATTTTCATTTCTGTCGCTGCTGGGTATATGGAAGCAATCACTCCAATGATGAAATCACACACACTTTCCAGGATCCATCCTTCAGAGGAAGGATCCTGAACTTTTAGACACAGCTCGAGACTTGCCTGTTTTTCTCCTCCAGTTCCTTGTTGGCTTTCTTCTTGAACTTGGGCAGTAGCTGCTGCAGCAGCTCTTTTGCAGCCTCTCTATCTTTGAGAGCTGTGCTTTCATTGGCAAAGTGGAATGTAGTGCTTTCACCAGTGTGAAGGACCAGCTGGAGCTGAATTTTGGCTTTACCATCTGGGCTAATCTTCTGACCTGTAGAGATAAATGTCCCCCTTGAAATGTTGTCAAAATATTATGTTAATAATAAAAAGGATAAAAAAAAGTACCAAAACAACAACAACAAAAACATATTTCACGTTATGTGCTAAGAGAAGAATGAGTCTACCAGAAATTGCAAACCAACTCCTGTTCAGTATCTTAAGTGCACAAAAACATTGGCAGCATCTCATATGGAAACATTACCAATGTTTCTGAGCCATGTAGATAGTGTGCAAGTGTTTGCCTGCCACTTTAATGATTGCAAACAAAAAGGTTATTGAATATTAGATGCATAGGACTTTAAACCTTGCTGCAATGGTATTGATGTAGTTTGATTTTTCTAAAAAAATGTATATGGGTCTAAAATCCTGAGATCTAGACATTCATACCCATTAGTACTTGACAACACAACAAACGTTTGCAACCACTTGTTAACTGATGGTATTGAGAACTCACAGCGAATATCTGCATACAAGTGGCTGACTGTGAAGCGGTCTTTGCCCTCTGGGCTCCAGGCTATGCGTTCAGCCATCAGATACAGAGTGCCATCCTGTTTCCTCTGGCGAACCTTTTTCACCACCAGCAGCACCTCCTCAGAGAGCGATGCCATGACTCATACAGATCACTGGGAAAGCATAAAAACATTTATTGACTGCCATGGATAATCAGAAACAACACGTACCAATCTCGCAGGCAAAAAAACTTAAAAGATGTTAAAAGGGAGGAGTCTGACCTCGTAAAGATATAGCAGAAAAAGTGACAACAGCGAATAGTCGTTAGTAATCTACGGCGACAAAATAAACTTTAACGTCATTGACGGAAGCAAGTATAGAGCAGATACCTGACGTTACACGAAGATGGTAAAGCCTTTGTATGAGATACAAACATTAACTACACTCACTGAAAGTTTCGTCCTGAATTACTCTTATTCTTCTTTCAACGTCGTTGTCCTCCGCCAGGTAACACGACCGAAACACAAGGAAGTCAGTTGACGTTCACGGTTTTATTTTATCAACTTAGCTAACCTGCGTTACGTTAGCTAACGTTAACAGTCAAGAGGAGAGAATCCTGAGGAAGAAGTCTATCATAAACTTACTACTTAAACTTGCTTAAAATAAGTCGATACTGAAATGGACTACTCGATTTTCGTCAACAAATATCCATAAACTATTTTCTGCTTGAAAACAAAAGGAGTTAGTAAGTTCAGACAGAAATATGTCTAGTCTAACGGTGAACGTTCTGAGTTCAGCACCGACATGACTGACGAGCTGTGTTACACTGAAAACTGACCGGGCGGATAGTGCGAAAAAAGAAGAGGTTCCAGTCTATTGAGTCCGCTGAGCCAGCCTAATTAGATTAAGGATCCACAACATCCAAATGCTAGAGTTTCATCACATTACTAAGTTTTTTCCTACTACTACGAAAATGATTGACACATTATTGAACAATTCGCTGGGAAAAAAAACTGTACGAAAACATTATTTTGCATTTCTATATCACCACATGTTATTTGAACAATAATACTTTCTTTAGTAATGCGTTTTAAAAATATTTCTTAATTAACCAGTTACAAGATGGCAAGTAGCCTATTTCAAAGTCCCCATGGCCATGTAGAGGTGGTTAAAGCAGGATTTTTAGGTCAAAATATGATTTTTCTGCCACTCAAAACCCCCCAGATATAAATATTGCCTTTAGATATATAATTTAAAAGACAAAACAGCGAAATGTTGAAAAAATATTATGAATTATATTATGAAGATAATTGTCCCTAAGAGGCATGGCCCTGGTGTTACCCTATTAAAAATAGTCATTAACCCTTTTAAAAATAAAATCATACTGAGGATCACTGGACTTCCTTTCTTGATCATCTATGTAGAAATGCCCAGTACAAGGACGATGTTTCTTCTTCTTTTTTCTTTAACAAATTATTCAAAATTATCCCTTCATTTCACCTGAAGCTTTTACATAGCGTATCTGGTGTTACCTACCTTTTTTGTCAGGGACAATGATATAGGCTTCTATGGCAAAACCTGTCTCATATCTGATCATTTCAGTCTTTTAGTTCGTAAAGGGGTATCAGTATTATCAAACTAGTATTTGATTATATAATTCCTAAGGCGTATGCAGATTGTTTCCTAATGAAATGTGTTTTATGATAATGAAAGATGCAGATTAATGACAATTTCACTAGTAAGGCATTCAAATGATTACAATTTTGTTGGGGCAATAAATCTCAGAATTTCTTTTGTTGTCTGTGATTAATTTCTTTTTGTTGCAGTTGAAATTCTACAGTATTTGTTTCTTTTTGGATTTTTGCCCTGTCTAAAACTAAGGGAAATTGACTTTCTTTTTGGATACGGCCTGCTTTTATTTTGAAAAAAAAAAAAAAAAAAAAAAAGAACCTTAAGATAGATCTAAGGTGGCAGCTGGTGAAAAGTGTCATTGGTCGGGCTGTCCTAAAGCATAAAGACAATGATTCTTCTTTGCATTTTAACATATAACAATCATTTTATTTAAACATGAAATTCAGTTAACACTTTTAAAAACTCATCAGGATTTATTATCAAGGGAAGATTCAGTAAGAGACATGCAGCATGTAAGTGCACATGTGGTACAGTTACCAGTAATGACACATAAATAGATAGTAGCATTTATCAAAGAGCTCTGAGATGCAGAGATCCTGACCTCCAGTAAATTTCTGTCCTGTCCTGTGGCTTTATCAGCAGAATGTTCTATCAAAGCACCTGAATCTATATACAATTAACAAGATGCATGAACCATACCAATTCATTTTACAACACTGTATAAAATAAATAAAACTTTCTGTTAGTTAAAGCTGCTTTGAACAAATGAGTCTGGTGACAACTACTGACAAGAATGATTTTCATGAGAGACCCTGCATGTATTTCTATCAGCTGATTTGTTAAGATCACTTCATCTTCATAGAGGTAAAACTCTCATTAACTCTCTTATTTAGGTCAGAAATGTTGGTTTGTAGTGGGATCCTTCCATCTTTAGAGAGACAAACCTCTGACTCTCCCACCAAGGTGAGAAATGTCTTAAACATCTTTTCCATGAAGAAAAGAGTCTAAGCATTTCGATAACCCTGTCTCTTAGGAAGCTTGCACCATTAACCCATGATACTATGCAATCTAGTTTATTAACTGGTTTATTAGAGGATAATCCTTCTTGTTCATAAACAAGACAAAAACCTCAAATTTAAACTGGCTTCCCTTCTACGCCACTCAGCCAAGGTGTTTTAAAATTTCTTCACAGCTGTAACAGGATGAGTTTTTGAAATTCCTTCTATATTTTCTGTATAAAACTTGCTTTGACTTAGTAAGTGAAAATTGTAAAATCATGGATTGTGATGCTATCTTGAAAATGTGAACTACATCACATCCCTTCATGTATTTTACAGATTTTACCACTTAATCTGCTTTCTTTAAGCACAGTTTGTTGGAGGTGCACTTTGTCAAAATTCTGTTTTGTCTTTTATTATCTAATATGTTGTAGATTTACAAAATGTAAAATCCTATCTGAGGTTTATGTATTCAAATAAGAAGACCTAAGTAAATCTTTTCATGCATAGAACAATTCAAATAGTAAAAGATAATTTTCACACTGATTGATTATTATGGTCAAGTTGTGGATAGAGCAAGAGACATGAGATGTGTTTTTCAAATCATGCATTTGAAATAAAAACGAGAGTTCCCTGCTAGATGCAAAAGAAGTTTTATTTTTCATTCATTAAGAGATTCTCCTAGCCACACAAAGTAAATTTGAAAAAGCAGAAATTAAACATCCTGGGTTTTAATGACACAGAGGACATTCAGAATTGTAGAAGTTTCACAAATCAAATCTCAAACAGAAAATTTTTCCTTTAATTCAATTACTAGTTCACTTAACTGTGATATGTTTAATGTCTTTAGGAGATAAGTGTTGAACAGCTGCTACATTGTATATCTGAATCATAGTTGTGTCTTTCAACTCCCAAGTCATGCACAGTAAAAGGAAGAAACACCCTTTAAACAGAAATAACCACAACATGAAGTTTAAATAAAGTAGTCTCTTCAAACCCTACAGGGAAAAGATGACACAAATATGTGCTGTTATCATATTGCTATATTCAGGCCTCCCTCTCTGATAATAAATGAATATCTGATGACATGATTAGTCAGGATGCAAACAGTGAGGGGGAAGGAAGTTTTAGGCCCGAAAGTCACAGAAGTGTGTCTTAATTCTCTATGAGGCTTTTAGAGAGGAAATGTTAAAGTTTAAGAAGACTTTTGGTCAGATTTTCTTCTCAATCTAGCTTAGCCTTTGGTGTTCTGAGGACACTTGGCGACGTTACAGCCACACTTGTCCACTGAAATGTAGGAGTGCTTCATTTTGCTGCCGTCATCACAGATCATCTCCACTTCCTTCTTGCTGGTGGCCATTTCTTGGCAGCAAGAGCATTCATGCATCATGCTGTTACTGTCTGCAGAATACCTGTAGAAAGAGAGATGGATTCACAAAGGATCATCAGCTTTGTAAAGTTGACAACAAGAGGTATGAGTAGTTTGTAGTAGTCATTCCTCATGCACTCACATTGATGAAGACGCCCCACAGGATCCGACACAGGATGTGATTTCCACTGACACAGCTGACTTGCAGTTCTTAGTCTGCAGATAGGTGGTGTTTCTGTGCATTTTACAGCTGTGATGAGGGGTGCCTGTTAAAAATACAGATGAAAAGCTCCTAAAGTATGACATCATGTCACTGGCATTATGGGTTTAAAGTGACAGAAATGGGTCAAAAGTTGAAAAAAACCATAAAGGTGTTAAAAGTGGCAAAAAACATTAAAAATGGGTTAAAAGCTGCAAGAAGTGTTGGGAATAGGTTACAGGTAGCAGACAGTGGTGAGAATGGGTTGAAAGTGTCTAAGTGGCCAAAATTGGTTAATAGTGGCAAAAAAAGTTTCAAAGCAATGGCAAAGAAGTTGCAAAAAGACATACAAAGTCACAAAAATGGCAAAAAAATTGGCAAGTAGATGCGGAAAGTAGCATAAGACAGGGAAAATGGGTTACAGTGGCCAAAAAAGGAGTAAAAAGTATTAAAAATGTGTTAAAAGTGGTAAAAAAATAGTAGTGAAAATGGATTTAAAGTTGCAAAAAGTGGCAGAACTGGTTTCAAAGCGGCAGAAAGAGGAGAGAATTTGTTTCAAGAGTCACTTAGTGTGCAAAAATTGTCAAAAAGGTTTCCAAAGTGGCTGCAAACCTTGCAAAAAGAGGTATAAAGTTGCAAAAAAGTAATGTAAATGGGTTGGAAATGGCAAAAATGGAATCAAAGCAGCAAAATAGGTGGAAAAAGTATTAAAAATGTGTGAAAAAAAATTGCACGATCCAACAATTTTGACATCAGACCCAATTACAGCTTGAAATACTTTTTTAGCTCCAAAATGAAATAACTGTTAGCCAGGATGCTAGCACAAAAGCTCGTGGTTCAACACACATGCATTGGCATTGTAAATAAATTACAACTGGGAAAGGCCTATACTCTGGGGTTTTTCAGGGGCCCAGCCAACTCTGGGTAGGCCTGATCTGAAGCAACAAATGATGAGAGAGAAAACACATAGAAGTAAAAGCATATCATGTGTGGCATTTTAGCTGTTTTTTCCAGCTCATACTTACAGGTCCTACAACAACCGTTCTTGTCGCTTTGCTCGGTACCCTGCGAAATAAATGGTATGCATTACAGAAACAGCAGCAAGACACCGCAGAGGCTTTGCACAAGAAATTTCCTCTTCACTCTTCATAGGTATTATTCTGTATTTGTGTGCTTGACTCTTTACACTTCTCATATTTCTACAGCCTTTTTTTTTTTTTTACAACAAAAGTACATTATAAACCTACATTTTTATATTTTTCACAAACAGAAATTGCTATATTTAAATTTTATAATTTATAATTGCCCATATACTATTTATTTAAATTTGACAGAATCATATTTTGAGTCTCAGAGGGGTTTCCCATTAGGGACTCTGGTCAGGATCTGAGTACACCTGACCCCAAAGTCCAGTTCCTCTAATCAGTGCCACAGTACTGATTTTGTTTTTTTTTTAGTATTTCTGAGTTAATATGTGTTTCCTGTTGTATTTTGTTCCATTCCTTCCCTTGTGCTTCAAACTCCCTATGAGTTTTGTAATTGTACTGTCATTTCCTGAGCTCTCCTTGTGTCCTCTTATGCTTTGTCATTTTTTCACACCTTGTGTTTCTTTCTGAATGTTCCCAACTCTGGTTTCTTGCCTGTCCTGTTTTATTTCACAGTCTTTGTCCCTCATGTTTCATGTCTAGTTTTTCTTCCTTGTGTTTGTCTTCACTGTGCTCAGGCAATTAAGCCTGATCTGAGCGTAATATTATTCGTGTGTATTAGGCATTAGGTATTAGGTATATAGGCTTTTGCTGCTTTTAATTTCAGGATCCCTCCTTTGTTGAAAGTACAAACTCCTAGCTCTAAAGATTAAAGATTTGCAGTTCTTTCACATCTGGATTGTACTTACAGGTATGCAGTTCTCTGGGTCAAATGCAGGGCATGAGATTTCCTTTTTAGAGGTTACAAAGTCATCCTTCACCTTTTGGCACTCATACTTTGTACATTTGTCATTTGGCGGAGACCAAGACTCAGAGGGCTGTCAGAAGAGAAAAAAGGTCAAAATTTGAACTGAAACATTTGTTACTGATGACAAAAGGTCAGGGTAACAGACACTGATCACTGAGGGGGCTTTTCTTCTATCTAAGTATTCTTACTTGAAAGATTATTGGTGGCAAGCCTGGGAGCTCCAACACACAGCTGGTCTTTTTACATGATGGACAACATTGTCCAGGTTGGAGTTCAGTCTCATAGCCCTGGAAAAAATAAAATATATACAGTGCTTAACAATTTATTAGACTACCAGTCATATTTGTCTCAAAGACCATCCAGCATCATGAAGTGCTTTAATGCGGACTCTTTCATTTTCAGTGAGCTCTCCACCTTTTACCATTTTGAACAGGAATGAGGAATTTCAAACAAAATTCACCTTTTTATACCCAAATTTGAGCTGGCTCACTGGGCTTCTCTGAAAAGTTAGAAATTAATCAAGCATAACATTCAACCACTAAAACTATTTTTTCTGTTCAGGAATACAAGTAAATAACTATAATTTGACATATTAATCAAGAAGTATTAATGTGCTTTACTATTTTTTCAGTTTTTTTTGTAAATTAGTAAATTTGAAAATTCATGGATAACAATAATAATTATATTTTAGCATTAAAAATATCATTTGGGTTAAAGAGCTTCTACATATTGGTGTATTAACCATTGAGGAAGCAAAAAAAAGATGATTTTGGTAATTACCAATGCTGTTAATTTAGGGCAGCTGTGGCATAAACCTTACTTTGGTTAGGGTTAGGGTGGTCTAATAAATTTGTTAAGTACACTATATATATATACATATTTATATATATAAACAAATAAATTTTTATATATATATATTTATATTTATATGTATATGAGGTGTACTGCAACATCAGTCCAACAAGTATATAAAATTTGTAAAATTAAGATTTTATGAATGATGAGAATGAGTTACATAATGATTTTACCTTTAAAGAGAGTTTTAGCTGAATTAAAATTGTTTTCTCAGTCACTCCAAATGTTAAAATATACCACTGTGATTTTTTGTTAAATAGACTTAGTAGCAATATTGATTCCTAAAGAAAATATCCCCAATTTCTCTTAGTCATACAGAATTATAGGTCAACAGTTGAGTTACTTTTGAGTTTAAATGCAGGAAACAAAATACATTCATCTCCTGTGTGTATAAACAGAGGCTGATTTCTTAAACCATAGAAAACAAAACCAATTTATGTTAATAAATAGGTCAAACACACAAGATGGTCAAGTAAAAAAAAAAAACAACCTATTGTACCTTGTTTAACTTTGAACAATATTGTAATAAAGCAACAGTGCATTTCAGAGTGTATTCCCAACAGTACCTCTGGACACTTGACCAAGCAATATGGCATGTAACACTCAATGGCATTGAATGGAGAATCGATCTCCTTTCTGTCGGTACATGTGCAATGTTCACATGGGCCTTTGTTGAATTCCATACCAGCCTGAATACGGAAAAGAGACAAAATATGTAAATAAATCTCAATATGCATCTGAAGGCTACTTAAAGCATTTGCAGATACAGTAGAATATTCCTTACCTTGTATTCAGTTTCATTGAAGATACAGACATTTTTGGGAACTAGATGGAAAAAAATGTGACAAAGTTTATTCTTGGTTATTTCAAAGTTTTTCACATAATAATACTACCTTTATTTGTTATAAAACTTTAAGGCAGAACTTACCACATTCATACAAAGGACAGCAACTGTCATCTGACATCTGGATCTCTAACTCAAATCCAAGCTGGCACCTCTGTTTTGGCAGTGTACAGCGGCTTGTATCACATTCTGTTGATTTAAGAGATGTGAGATGTTTCCAATGTTTGTGAAATTAACAAAAAATATTAATGAGAAAAGTATTTTAATTCAGAAACATTAAGTTTAAAAGCCAACATTGTGGTAATAAAGTCCAATATGGTGGATTTAAATAAATCTGTGCTTTTATTGGATATGAGCAGGTGGGGGCATAAGGAATAAAAAGGTTGGGAACCACTTCTTTATGACAAGATAGTAGGTATAAACTCCTCCACGAAATACTATCTTTGGTGTATTGTTTTTGAAATTTTGAGCAACTATGAGAATGAAGAGGTGCAGAGGGTTCCCTGGCATTGGCAGTACATTCTGTGATCCAAATTGTTCAATAAATACCTTTGGAAGAGCTACAGTGCAAACCTGAGATTGTGAATCCAATAATTTTTAAAAATATATTATTTAGAGCATGCAAAGAGCTTGATTTCACCTTTCATTTTCATCATTTTTCTTTATCTACAGTCGATTAAGATAATTGTGTTAAAAATCTCGTTTAAGCCATGAATTTTAATCCACATAGTCAACTTTGTCAGACACTCATCCCCTCTGTCAGATGGTTTTGTTCATTTTACAAAAACACATTTTCATCGGTTATTCTACTTATCTGTTAAAATACAAGTTAATCTACATACAATGGTAACTAACTTATTTTAATAAGATTAGTTTAGCATGGTTCAAATGAAAGATAAAGTTAGAAAATTATAAAATTCAGGGATAAGATACTTTGGATGAGTGGAAATAAAGCATTTTATTACTAAATATCATCACTAAATAACAGGATTAGAAGACTGAAAACTTGACATTCATCTCCAGTTAATAAAATTAAATTAAATACATTTAAGTGTCTGATGAAGTTTAAAATAAATCCAGATATGATGGTCAAAAACATCATATTTTGGAAAAAAATAGTAGAATTAAAAGTTTGTGCCTACACACAAGAATCAGTGATATTAATCTTACACATATTCTCTTGCACACATCTAATAGAAACATTTACAGACAAAAATTAAGGTTGAATGTTGAATTTCATGTTTAAAGTCTACTGTATAAGTTTGGGAAACAAACTGATGTGACCTGCAATGGATCATTTCTGAGGTCAAAATGTCCTTTTTTCAAAGTTTTCTGGGATAATTATTTTTTCAAGCAGGACTTAAAAGAACCATAAGTTGTCACAAAAGAACCCCACGTTGAATATCACTTGATTACATCCTTCAGAAATATCTGATAACTTTTACTACCACTTTGTTAATCCTAAAACATCATATTTTGAATACTTCTTGGGGCTGTTTATGGATAAAAGATCATGGAAGTGATTTTGAACTGCTGGTCTGTCCAAAGGCAATAATGCAGCCCTGTAACCAGTACTGCATCAATAAAACAGGCTTTTTACTGATTGGTTACATGAAGTTAAGATATTATTTCTGCAAAAATATTTTGTTTCATCTAAACATTAAGATCTACTTTTAGAGTGAACCTTACATTTATGGTGAAACCAAACAAATAGCTGGTGCAGTGCACTAGAGGTTACTATTTTCTTTGGCTTAAGGCAGCCAGCATATAGAAAACAGGAATTAAAGCAACCACTCACCGCATATCAGTCTCTCACAGCAGTCCACTGTGCGACTCACCAACACCTCACCCTCTTCATCACAGACCTCTGGTTCTGGAGTGGGACAAGCGAGTGGCTCACACTGAACACCGTCAACATCACAAACGCACCGCTGACAGCTGCTCATCCAAGAGTCACCAAGCTGTTTGAGTACAACACCACAAAAGTTTCAGAAACATTTTTCATGACTATTTACCACACCATAATTGCTGAAAATTAGTCAAAAATCTACCTCTTTAGGTTTACCATCAGGACCAGTGCAACCTTCAAATGAAAGAAAAAAGTCAGTCTATTTGTCTATTATTTCATTCATATAAAAATATAGGATATATGTTTTTCTTGACAACAGAAATACTCTTACAGGAAGTCACACAGATGTCAGATTTTGAGCTGAACAATGTTGTTCCCTCTGGGCAGAAACATCCCTCCATATATCCATTACAAGCAAGATTCTGGTTGCCATTTTCTCCCTGGCATTGTTGTGCTGATTTCTCATTGTATCTAAGTACAAAGGCAATGGGGAAAACATGTACACACACTTCAGAACTAAGAATAAACAATTAATACGGTACACAGCATACAATAAGTATTGATGGCATTAAATAATGCCTGTGGCATCATTCTAGAGACAGCAGCATTAGCATGCTAGCCTACAACTGAAATGTGTCAATTATAAAGACATCACCAGAAAACTCTGGCCAGACATTTATTTTCTTTATTGGGTAAAAAAACACACTAACTTTGGTAATTTCCTGACTGCGTTGTGCCACCAAGAGGAATACAAAAATTAAATGCCACCAGACTATCAAATGGATTTAATTTCATTTGATAGTTTCAGATGTTCTGGTGTGAATGACTCCTTCCCTTTCCATTAAAATAAAAGTATAACCTTTTCAATACTATTGAATGAAAAAGTATGAAAATGAAATGATTACACAATTTAAGCCACAAAACATACATTTGACTTTCTACAATGTTTTTTGGAAGTGGAGATTTTTGCCCTTAATTACTTTAAAGGGTATTCATTTGCACACAGTGTGTTACAAACCTGATGTAAAAAAACTGAATTTGTTAAATACATCTTCTCAACACAACAAAAGTGATTGGCAGTAATACCACAAAAATTACTGCAAAATGAAATGTGAAAAAGTGCCCTTTTTGAAGAAAAAGACAGCAATAATACCAGATAATATGTTACTATAAAATTTAACCATAAAAGTTTTAAAACCCACTGACTGAGGGTTACCAATAGCACTGGTTTATTAAAAAGAAAAATGGAGATGCTAGGTTTCTGCCTGAAAGTGATCTGATATGATTTTTTTAGAGTTTTATTGGCCATGCATCAGTATGCTTAAATTAAAATAAATAACCTTACTGTTTATGATCAGGATGTTCTCATAGTCAATGTGAGCATATTAGCATGCCGTACTTACTTTGGTCCAACCCGGTTAGCTAGCATAACTTCTTCCAAAATTGCCATCAACTGCAGAACTAGACTAATTAAATTGCTAAAAATAGAGTCAGACATACCTTGCATTGCAGGTTGGTACAACAGTTGGTCCACAAGGTTTGTAGACTTTATTTGCTGGACATTTAAACTCTACAATCAAAGAAAGAAGATTTTGGCTTTAAACTGACAAAAAAAAAAAAAAAAATGAAATCATAAATATGTAAGTCTTTCTGAAAAAAATGGAGGACCCTCCTACCACACAGTCCATTTGTAGCACTTCTCCAGGGTACACATACTGACGCTCCAGCACACATCATGGCATACATCTCCAAACTTGCACAGCCGACATCAGAAGTGGTCATGTGGCAAACGTCAAACTTACAGGCCTCATAAAAGTACTTTGGTGGTATTTCTTTGTGGCATTCCTCAAACACCCTTAACACAGAAAAATAATTCAGATATGTGAATATCAGTGATAATTCAGGTTTAAAGTCCCTGTAAAATGATGAAAGCTCTGTGTTTTAGTTTTGTTGTATGACAAGCCACTGTGTTATGAACCACCAGGTCAAATATCAGTCATGAAAAACATCTCTAAGTTGATCAAATTAAGCTTGAAATAATAAAAAATTGGGCAGTAATAATCTACTCTAGGATGGTGTTATGTGAAGTTATTTCTCTCTCTTTTGTGAGACCTCTGCCTTTTTAAAATGCTGATAAAACACTTTATTTCCTGATGTTAATCTTCAAAGTAAAAGTCTTTAATAGTGATTAGCACCAGAGGCTTTTATTGTGACAGACTTGACAGCAATAGAACATGTCTATCATCAGATACTTTACTAAACTTTAGCATCACGATGCTAACTGACATGAGGGATCAAGCTGTTTTTGCTTGGAGAGTCAGCTACAATCCACTTCTTTTAATCACCCAGGACTAAAGACAAGTGAAATATGGATTAAAAAACTTCAACAGGTTAGATGTTTGTTCCCGCTGCATCTGGTTCAAGTGGAAAATAGACTAGCACTCCAGCAATAAGCCTGCCTCTGTGCCATAACAGAGAGACAGAAGTTGGGGATCAAATTTACTGTTTTCTGGCACGAATCTCTCTGTTATGATATTTTTAACGACCTGTAGGCCACTATGGTTGATAGATTTGGCAAATTTACCTCACAGTGAACAAAAAAAAAAGCATGTAGCTGGCTATAACTTTCAATGAAGGCAGTGACTTCAGCTAACAACAGATTGTATAGAGATGAACTGCTCGATGGTTTTAAATTGTTGCAGCGTTTGGGACGCGGGGTAATCCCCCTTATGGACTGCGACGTGGTGAATTCCTATATTTGCCCTGCCAGAATTAAACCAGGCCAGGAAAGCAGTGAAAAGCTTTCAAACAGTCTAAATCCAAAATTCAGTCACACATAGATCTGGGTGTTTTCACATTTACAGCAACCTTATTCCAACAAATCTGGTGTATTATGACACAAATTTTGGATTTCACTTTGCAAGGATTTTAATTTACAGATGTGCTGATGATATTTTCTGTTAACTCTTACTTGCTGATCATTATTTCACAAATATCTGTGTTGCAGGGTTGTGGTGGTTCTGATGTCGGTGTTGGTGTAGGACGTGGCCCCTCACAATATGGTTTATTCTTATCTGGTACATGCCACTGATGTCCCATCTCGGAACATGATGGATGAATTTGGCCATTTGGTAACCTGCAGTCATTTTTCTTGTTATTGTCACAGTAACCTTGAGAAAGTAAAGATGAAGAGAGAAAGATATCATGACCCATGTTTTACAAGTTTGACACATTCACTGACTCTACATACACAGAGTTTCATCAAACAACATATCATTCAATCTTTTCTTTTTGCTATTCCACACAACTTATTGAACAGCATATTATTTCAACTTACCACACTGGCCCTCGGTGTTGTTGTGGAAGAGAGCAAAAGGCAGGTCAACACTGAATAACAGTCCCTTGAACATCACAATGGCTTCAATTTCTGGGATTCTCAAAAGCAGCTCAATTGATGTGCTTGTTATGATGAGGTCATCGTTTGAGTAGGTTGGGAATACCTGCTTTCCATTGACATACACCTAAATATTGAAGTATTGAAAAAGAGAAAAAAACTGATTCAGCTTTTATCTTTGCACATCAATCGGATATTTACTAAGGAAAAAAATATATAAAACCATCTGATGTGGCAATATTTACCCTGTTCACTGTCTTTGGAATCCTATCCTGTGTCAGAATGACTTCATAGTCTTTGTAGTACACAATCAAAGATTTGGGACAAGTCACATCTACAGTGCCTCTACAGTTTTCATTGTCAATAAGAATCTTAAAATTGTGTTGAGGGATGATTTCTTTGACTAGGACATATGTGCAGTTTTCCTGGAAGCTGTAATAATGGCCATCAAACGTTATAAAATGCGGATCTCCCCAGCCGGAGCAAACACCTGCAAACATTAGATTGAGATAACATTCAGTATCATAAAAACTGTGCATACTTAGGTAGGCCTATGTGAGAAAACGTTTTAGGATTCTTTGATTTGTTTTAGCGCTTTCATTTGGACTTACATCTGCATTCATAGTGGAAACAGCAGCCATCTTCATCATAAACCTTAACTGGAGGCTGCCCATTCTCACAGACAGGCACTGTCACTGGTGCACATGACACATGCTCTGTTGTTACCTTTCCATTGTCACATGTTGCTGTGTTACAGTCGTCTAACCTCCAGGAGTCACCGTTCTGCAAAGGGCACAGATGTACTATTAGCACTCTACTACAAGAGAAAAAGATTTAAGGGTACATACTATAGTATGCAAAACAAACTTATACCTAGTTTTCTAACAAAAAGATCTGTCCCTGGTCTGTTGAAAAAAAAAACAAAAAAAAAGAGAAATGTCATTCCTCTCCTTCTCTTGCAAACTCTGCCTTCCAGAAAATGTTTGGTCAAGTAAGCATTCGGAGATATTCCCTTTGAGATTCCCAGCTGTAACTGGGTACTGGTTCACGGCCTCCGTGGACATAAGGATAGCTGTAGCAACATCCACTGCCAGCAGAGGACGTGGTCAGACAATGAAACTGCCTGTTTTGAGTACAGCTGAAACAGGAGGGTTGGTAGGCATGCAAAAATCCAATATCTAAAGCCAATTTAGAGTAATAAATTAACCCAACTAGCATGTATGTGGTCTGTGGGAGGAAACCACTGTACCCAGAAAGAACACATACATGTATGGGGACTACATGCAAAATTCACATATAAGACTCATTTCAGTGGGGATTTGACACAGGAACCTTCTTGCTGTAAGGCAGGGGCCTAGAATCAGAATTTTAGTGGAGCTAAGCTCCTAAAGACATTAAGACATGTAGACATTTTTGCATTTGTTCAGTCCACCTGCCAAAACACTGATATCACATGTTATATTTTACAACGTGCCTCATTTATCCAATTAACAACATGTGTTTCACCCCACACGTACTTTTTTTTAAAACATAATATGCTGTGGTTCGTCATTATCATATATAGTTGCCATCATCTTTTGGCATGTTAACCTGCCTGCCTGTCTGCCTGCCTGCCTGACTGAGTCACTGAGTGAGTGACTATACTTTCAGAGATGTAAAGAGTTGTGCCAGTGGAGGAGTAGGGACATCTAATGGGGGTTCATGGAGCATAGTGGACCTCTGCTGACACTATGCTCTTTCTATAGCGCTGGAGATACCTTGTTCAGGGGAGTAGACGGAGCTACTGTAATTGCAAAGCAGATAGATTTGCCAGACTCCATGTCTGTCATTAGGAAAATCCATCTTGAGAAGCTCCAATCCAAAATGTTCTGTTCGGACCAATCTGTATTATTTTAGGAAAATGAGGCAGAAGCTATGGGCAGGGTAAGTTGTACTGAAAGCTGTTTGCAAAAGCTGCCTAAACTACTGAATCGATAGGATATAGTCCAGAATTAACCATGCAAGGCAGATGGATACACCTGTTTTCTTGTTTTTCACTGGCGAATCCATCTTGCAAAGCTACCGTCTGAACTGTTTGGGCCTGGTTAGAAAGTGACAGGACCAATCAGCGATGAGGGGCAGAACTTTCAGGTGTGGCAGAGTTGTGACGTAAACAAGCAGCAGCAAGAGGCTGGTGCAATTATGGCGGAAGAGCTTAGCTTGAATGCTGCTAAAGTGCAGTTTTATCAGAACTTGACAACATTTCTTCGTTAAAAGAAGAACAAAGAACAGCAGTGAGTTGTTTTCTTTTCAAAAATGACAAAAGTCGAGTACTTAAATGTCTATAGTCGCCATGTTTTGTGTTATTCCTCGGTAACTGCACACGTGCAGCTCGATAGTGGCTACGTCACGTGTTTTGTTGCTCTGATTGGCCCGTAGAGATGTGACAGACAGAACATTCATCCAGTCACACTCATTTTTTTTTTTTTTTAAGCCTCTGCCTTTTCCCAAACATTCCCTATTAGGGCTAACCCAGATGGATGTGTGAAACAAATCCATCTGGCATGTCAGGTTAGTTCAGAATAGGGTTTTACCAGAACTTGACCATGTTTCAGCATGGAATAAAGAATAAAAACAATACTAAAATCTTTTCATGATGGGAAAGATGAATACATCATGAATATGGCAGAACATTTCTCCAATCACCTTCTGGAGATTATCTGAAAAGTCCTGCCCTTCCCAAATGCTTTCAATGGGAGCTTTCTCAGATAAAGAACAGCACAATTACACTCCCTAAACATAATCACTCTGCCAGAACACTCAATTCAGTCAGGCATTTCAACAGGCATCCCAGATAGTTGCGTTCAGCCATATACTAGTTTTTAATCTAGTCTTGTTACATCTTTAAATAGTTAGAGTAAAAATGTATTGCAGTGTTGCATGGTGTCCAGTCTGGTGGAAACACCTTTATAGCACCTTCTAAATTATGATACACTGATGGACACCACCCCATTTTACACTTGTTATTAGTGCATGGGTGTTGTAAGGAATATTAGACTGCCCAGAAAGATATGTTTGTGTTGTTATTAAACCTCTGACTGTACTGTTGAAGACATGAAGATTTCATTATAGGATTACCAGTAAATGAGAACCTGAACACAAATTTAAGATACAACGTTAGCAGGTTACAATGATTTTTTAGGTTAACTTAACATTACATTCCAAAATTGGATCTGTTCATTTTGAGGACGTTTTTAAGAATGGGTTCAAATACCTTTCGGGGCGGCTTAAGATACGAACAGTCTGTGAAAGGCTTCAATGTGGTTGCTGCACCAGCAGATGTCGAGCTGGATAGTGTTGTAATGCCAGAACTTGTGGTAGTGGTAGAACTTGGTGGGGTAGTAGACTGACATAGTCTTGAATCCTTCTCAACAAGGCAATTCAGATTGCAGTATGCAGTGTAACACCAACCATCACCATCAGTTTTATTGTATATGAGGCTTCCTTTATCAGAACAAAACCAGGGAAAATGGGTTAAAAACAAGTGATGTAGAAAAACAAGTCCATCAAAATGCAGCACAGTGAAACAATGCTGATAATGAAAACATTTGCCAAATGCACACTTGAAGGTTAATGCTTTGTAAGCCTGTTGGTCATCAATCACTGTGTAAGCCCAAGACCAAGTAAGACAAGGGAGAAGGAAAGAGGGCACATTAGGAATGGGGATAAGGGTTGACAGTTTTAGTACAGAGAGGAATTTAATTAAACTAAGAGAAAAAGAAGACTTTGAAGGTCAAATGACCTCCTGTGGATCAAGTGTCTCAAGATGCTTTCGAAGCATTTCTTGTAATGACACAACAATGCTGCTATAATCCCAAAGTACTGACAATAAGTACATGTTTACCTGGAGAGAAAATCTGATCCATATACGTGCAGAAACAACGGGTTGTTGGCAGATCTGTGGGTGTAAAGAGGGTGCTTGCTTCTTCTGTTGTTACAGGAGCAGTAGATCCTTCCATTTCAGTAGTTGACTTGGCAGGTTTTCTTGTAGTTGTTGTGGGTGTTTTGGTGGGCCTCTCTGTGACTGCAGTTGTAACACTAACAACAGGTCCTGTTGATGGTTCAGTTGTAACCACTGGCTTTGTCACAACTCCAGCTGTGCTTGTGGTTTTTGTGGTGGGTTTCTCTGTGATGGCAGCAGAGGTAGTGCCAGGCTGTTCTGTTGTTTGTCCTGATGTTGTGGTCGGAGGTAAGGTTCCTGTGTTTGGTCTTGATGAGGATGTTGTTGCAGTTGATGTTGCACATTTATTGATGCAGCATTTGACGCGTATTTCATAATCATAACATAATGGAGGTGGAAAAAGTTGGTCATCGTTGTCACATATCAGACCAACTGATGGATCACATGTGACTTTTTGACCAAGCTCTTCCAGAGGTGTATGTCTGTGCTCCATTGCTCTACACTCGATTTCCAGAGGCTTAACGCACTCATCTACATTTAGATCAAGAATGTCATCAATTGATTCAGACTCACCACCATCAGCATGATATGTAGGATAACTATTGTTGCTCCATTTTGTCCAAGAACATTCAAAGCAGTCTTCGGGTGTTGTGGTGGGTTCCTTGGGGGTGGTGGCAGCCGTAGTTTCTTGCTCTCCTGTGGCTATCGTGGTGGGTTTCTCAGTGACTGTAGTGGTTGTGGTGGGCTTTTCTGTGGCTGTTGTGAAGCTGGGTTCCTCTGTGGCTGCGGATGTACTGGGTTTTCCACTTGAGGTTGTGGGGGATATTTCTGTGACCTTCCCTGTGGTTATGGTAGGTCTCTCAGTTGTTGTGGGTGCTGTGGTGGGCCTCTCTGTGACTGCAGTTGTAACACTAACAACAGGTCCTGTTGATGGTTCAGTTGTAACCACTGACGTTGTCACACCTCCAGCTGTGGTTGTGGTGGGTTTTTCACTTGTCCCAGCACTTGTGACAGGTTTCTCTGTGCTTGTGGTTGTTGTGGTGGGTTTCTCTGTGATGGCAGCAGAGGTAGTGCCAGGCTGTTCTGTTGTTTGTCCTGATGTTGTTGTGGTCGGAGGTAAGGTTCCTGTGTTTGGTCTTGATGAGGATGTTGTTGCAGTTGATGTTGCACATTTATTGATGCAGCATTTGACGCGTATTTTATAATCATGACATAATGGAGGTGGATTACGTTGGTCTTTGTTGTTACATTTATCAGACCAACTGATGGATCACATGTGACATTTTGACCAAGCTCTTCCAGAGGTGTGTCTTCATACTCGCTTGCTCTGCACTCTATTTCCAGAGGCTTGCTGCAAACATTTAGGTTAAGAATGTCATCAATAGATTCAGAGTCACCACCTTCAGCCCAGATGTAGGATAACTATTGTTGCTCCATTTTGTCCAAGAACATTCAAAGCAGTCTTCGGGTGTTGTGGTGGGTTCCTTGGGGGTGGTGGTAGCCGTAGTTTCTGGCTCTCCTGTGGCTATCGTGGTGGGTTTCTCAGTGACTGTAGTGGTTGTGGTGGGCTTTTCTGTGGCT
This sequence comes from Cheilinus undulatus, assembly GCF_018320785.1. NCBI lineage: Eukaryota > Metazoa > Chordata > Actinopteri > Labriformes > Labridae > Cheilinus > Cheilinus undulatus. The sequence continues at coordinate 21,707,626 of NC_054873.1, read as the reverse complement.
GTTGTGGAGCTGGGTTCCTCTGTGGCTGCGGATGTACTGGGTTTTCCACTTGAGGTTGTGGGGGATATTTCTGTGACCTTCCCTGTGGTTATGGTAGGTCTCTCGGTTGTTGTGGGTGCTGTGGTGGGCCTCTCTGTGACTGCAGTTGTAACACTAACAACAGGTCCTGTTGATGGTTCAGTAGTAACCACTGACGTTGTCACACCTCCAGCTGTGGTGATGGTGGGTTTTTCACTGGTTTCAGCACTTGTAACAGGTTCCTCTGTGCTTATGGTTGTTGTGGTGGGCGTTTCTGCCACTGTGGTTGTGGTGGGTTTTTCACTTGTCCCAGCACTTGTGACAGGTTTCTCTGTGCTTGTGGTTGTTGTGGTGGGCGTTTCTGCCACTGTGGTTGTGGTGGGTTTTTCACTTGTCCCAGCACTTGTGACAGGTTTCTCTGTGCTTGTGGTTGTTGTGGTGGGTTTCTCTGTGATGGCAGCAGAGGTAGTGCCAGGCTGTTCTGTTGTTTGTCCTGATGTTGTTGTGGTCGGAGGTAAGGTTCCTGTGTTTGGTCTTGATGAGGATGTTGTTGCAGTTGATGTTGCACATTTATTGATGCAGCATTTGACGCGTATTTTATAATCATGACATAATGGAGGTGGATTACGTTGGTCTTTGTTGTTACATTTTAAACCAACTGATGGATCACATGTGACATTTTGACCAAGCTCTTCCAGAGGTGTGTCTTCATACTCGCTTGCTCTGCACTCTATTTCCAGAGGCTTGCTGCAAACATTTAGGTTAGGAATGTCATCAATAGATTCAGAGTCACCACCTTCGGGCCCAGATGTAGGATAACTATTGTTGCTCCATTTTGTCCAAGAACATTCAAAGCAGTCTTCGGGTGTTGTGGTGGGTTCCTTGGGGGTGGTGGTAGCTGTAGTTTCTGGCTCTCCTGTGGCTATCGTGGTGGGTTTCTCAGTGACTGTAGTGGTTGTGGTGGGCTTTTCTGTGGCTGTTGTGAAGCTGGGTTCCTCTGTGGCTGCGGATGTACTGGGTTTTCCACTTGAGGTTGTGAGGGATATTTCTGTGACCTTCCCTGTGGTTATGGTAGGTCTCTCAGTTGTTGTGGGTGCTGTGGTGGGCCGCTCTGTGACTGCAGTTGTAACACTAACAACAGGTCCTGTTGATGGTTCAGTTGTAACCACTGGCTTTGTCACAACTCCAGCTGTGGTTGTGGTGGGTTTTTCACTGGTTCAGCACTTGTAACAGGTGTTCCTCTGTGCTTATGGTTGTTGTGGTGGGCGTTTCTGCCACTGTGGTTGTGGTGGGTTTTTCACTTGTCCCAGCACTTGTGACAGGTTTCTCTGTGCTTGTGGTTGTTGTGGTGGGCGTTTCTGCCACTGTGGTTGTGGTGGGTTTTTCACTTGTCCCAGCACTTGTGACAGGTTTCTCTGTGCTTGTGGTTGTTGTGGTGGGTTTCTCTGTGATGGCAGCAGAGGTAGTGCCAGGCTGTTCTGTTGTTTGTCCTGATGTTGTTGTGGTCGGAGGTAAGGTTCCTGTGTTTGGTCTTGATGAGGATGTTGTTGCAGTTGATGTTGCACATTTATTGATGCAGCATTTGACGCGTATTTTATAATCATGACATAATGGAGGTGGATTACGTTGGTCTTTGTTGTTACATTTTAAACCAACTGATGGATCACATGTGACATTTTGACCAAGCTCTTCCAGAGGTGTGTCTTCATACGCTCTGCACTCTATTTCCAGAGGCTTGCTGCAAACATTTAGGTTAGGAATGTCATCAATAGATTCAGAGTCACCACCTTCGGGCCCAGATGTAGGATAACTATTGTTGCTCCATTTTGTCCAAGAACATTCAAAGCAGTCTTCGGGTGTTGTGGTGGGTTCCTTGGGGGTGGTGGTAGCTGTAGTTTCTGGCTCTCCTGTGGCTATCGTGGTGGGTTTCTCAGTGACTGTAGTGGTTGTGGTGGGCTTTTCTGTGGCTGTTGTGAAGCTGGGTTCCTCTGTGGCTGCGGATGTACTGGGTTTTCCACTTGAGGTTGTGAGGGATATTTCTGTGACCTTCCCTGTGGTTATGGTAGGTCTCTCAGTTGTTGTGGGTGCTGTGGTGGGCCGCTCTGTGACTGCAGTTGTAACACTAACAACAGGTCCTGTTGATGGTTCAGTTGTAACCACTGGCTTTGTCACAACTCCAGCTGTGGTTGTGGTGGGTTTTTCACTGGTTCCAGCACTTGTAACAGGTTCCTCTGTGCTTGTGGTTGTTGTGGTGGGCGTTTCTGCCACTGTGGTTGTGGTGGGTTTTTCACTTGTCCCAGCACTTGTGACAGGTTTCTCTGTGCTTGTGGTTGTTGTGGTGGGCGTTTCTGCCACTGTGGTTGTGGTGGGTTTTTCACTTGTCCCAGCACTTGTGACAGGTTTCTCTGTGCTTGTTGTTGTTTTGGTGGGTTTCTCTGTGCTGGCAGCAGAGGTAGTGCCAGGCTGTTCTGTTGTTTGTCCTGATGTTGTTGTGGTTGGAGGTAAGGTTTCTGTGTTTGGTCTTGATGAGGATGTTGTTGCAGTTGATGTTGCACATTTATTGATGCAGCATTTGACGCGTATTTTATAATCATGACATAATGGAGGTGGATTACGTTGGTCTTTGTTGTTACATTTTAAACCAACTGATGGATCACATGTGACATTTTGACCAAGCTCTTCCAGAGGTGTGTCTTCATACTCGCTTGCTCTGCACTCTATTTCCAGAGGCTTGCTGCAAACATTTAGGTTAGGAATGTCATCAATAGATTCAGAGTCACCACCTTCGGGCCCAGATGTAGGATAACTATTGTTGCTCCATTTTGTCCAAGAACATTCAAAGCAGTCTTCAGGTGTTGTGGTGGGTTCCTTGGGGGTGGTGGTAGCCGTAGTTTCTGGCTCTCCTGTGGCTATCGTGGTGGGTTTCTCAGTGACTGTAGTGGTTGTGGTGGGCTTTTCTGTGGCTGTTGTGGAGCTGGGTTCTTCTGTGGCTGCGGATGTACTGGGTTGTCCACTTGAGGTTGTGTGGGATATTTCTGTGACCTTCCCTGTGGTTATGGTAGGTCTCTCGGTTGTTGTGGGTGCTGTGGTGGGCCTCTCTGTGACTGCAGTTGTAACACTAACAACAGGTCCTGTTGATGGTTCAGTAGTAACCACTGACGTTGTCACACCTCCAGCTGTGGTGATGGTGGGTTTTTCACTGGTCCCAGCACTTGTAACAGGTTTCTCTGTGCTTGTGGTTGTTGTGGTGGGCGTTTCTGCCACTGTGGTTGTGGTGGGTTTTTCACTTGTCCCAGCACTTGTGACAGGTTTCTCTGTGCTTGTGGTTGTTGTGGTGGGTTTCTCTGTGATGGCAGCAGAGGTAGTGCCAGGCTGTTCTGTTGTTTGTCCTGATGTTGTTGTGGTCGGAGGTAAGGTTCCTGTGTTTGGTGTTGTTGAAGATGTTGTTGCAGTTGATGTTGCACATTTATTGATGCAGCATTTGACGCGTATTTTATAGTTCAAACATTGAGGTGGATTACGTTGGTCTTTGTTGTTACATTTTAAACCAACTGATGGATCACATGTGACATTTTGACCAAGCTCTTCCAGAGGTGTGTCTTCATACTCGCTTGCTCTGCACTCTATTTCCAGAGGCTTGCTGCAAACATTTAGGTTAGGAATGTCATCAATAGATTCAGAGTCACCACCTTCGGGCCCAGATGTAGGATAACTATTGTTGCTCCATTTTGTCCAAGAACATTCAAAGCAGTCTTCGGGTGTTGTGGTGGGTTCCTTGGGGGTGGTGGTAGCCGTAGTTTCTGGCTCTCCTGTGGCTATCGTGGTGGGTTTCTCAGTGACTGTAGTGGTTGTGGTGGGCTTTTCTGTGGCTGTTGTGGAGCTGGGTTCTTCTGTGGCTGCGGATGTACTGGGTTTTCCACTTGAGGTTGTGTGGGATATTTCTGTGACCTTCCCTGTGGTTATGGTAGGTCTCTCGGTTGTTGTGGGTGCTGTGGTGGGCCTCTCTGTGACTGCAGTTGTAACACTAACAACAGGTCCTGTTGATGGTTCAGTTGTAACCACTGACGTTGTCACACCTCCAGCTGTGGTGATGGTGGGTTTTTCACTGGTTCCAGCACTTGTAACAGGTTCCTCTGTGCTTGTGGTTGTTGTGGTGGGCGTTTCTGCCACTGTGGTTGTGGTGGGTTTTTCACTTGTCCCAGCACTTGTGACAGGTTTCTCTGTGCTTGTGGTTGTTGTGGTGGGTTTCTCTGTGCTGGCAGCAGAGGTAGTGCCAGGCTGTTCTGTTGTTTGTCCTGATGTTGTTGTGGTCGGAGGTAAGGTTTCTGTGTTTGGTCTTGATGAGGATGTTGTTGCAGTTGATGTTGCACATTTATTGATGCAGCATTTGACGCGTATTTTATAATCATGACATAATGGAGGTGGATTACGTTGGTCTTTGTTGTTACATTTTAAACCAACTGATGGATCACATGTGACATTTTGACCAAGCTCTTCCAGAGGTGTGTCTTCATACTCGCTTGCTCTGCACTCTATTTCCAGAGGCTTGCTGCAAACATTTAGGTTAGGAATGTCATCAATAGATTCAGAGTCACCACCTTCGGGCCCAGATGTAGGATAACTATTGTTGCTCCATTTTGTCCAAGAACATTCAAAGCAGTCTTCGGGTGTTGTGGTGGGTTCCTTGGGGGTGGTGGTAGCCGTAGTTTCTGGCTCTCCTGTGGCTATCGTGGTGGGTTTCTCAGTGACTGTAGTGGTTGTGGTGGGCTTTTCTGTGGCTGTTGTGGAGCTGGGTTCTTCTGTGGCTGCGGATGTACTGGGTTTTCCACTTGAGGTTGTGTGGGATATTTCTGTGACCTTCCCTGTGGTTATGGTAGGTCTCGGTTGTTGTGGGTGCTGTGGTGGGCCTCTCTGTGACTGCAGTTGTAACACTAACAACAGGTCCTGTTGATGGTTCAGTAGTAACCACTGACGTTGTCACACCTCCAGCTGTGGTGATGGTGGGTTTTTCACTGGTTCCAGCACTTGTAACAGGTTCCTCTGTGCTTGTGGTTGTTGTGGTGGGCGTTTCTGCCACTGTGGTTGTGGTGGGTTTTTCACTTGTCCCAGCACTTGTGACAGGTTTCTCTGTGCTTGTGGTTGTTGTGGTGGGTTTCTCTGTGCTGGCAGCAGAGGTAGTGCCAGGCTGTTCTGTTGTTTGTCCTGATGTTGTTGTGGTCGGAGGTAAGGTTTCTGTGTTTGGTCTTGATGAGGATGTTGTTGCAGTTGATGTTGCACATTTATTGATGCAGCATTTGACGCGTATTTTATAATCATGACATAATGGAGGTGGATTACGTTGGTCTTTGTTGTTACATTTTAAACCAACTGATGGATCACATGTGACATTTTGACCAAGCTCTTCCAGAGGTGTGTCTTCATACTCGCTTGCTCTGCACTCTATTTCCAGAGGCTTGCTGCAAACATTTAGGTTAGGAATGTCATCAATAGATTCAGAGTCACCACCTTCGGGCCCAGATGTAGGATAACTATTGTTGCTCCATTTTGTCCAAGAACATTCAAAGCAGTCTTCGGGTGTTGTGGTGGGTTCCTTGGGGGTGGTGGTAGCCGTAGTTTCTGGCTCTCCTGTGGCTATCGTGGTGGGTTTCTCAGTGACTGTAGTGGTTGTGGTGGGCTTTTCTGTGGCTGTTGTGGAGCTGGGTTCCTCTGTGGCTGCGGATGTACTGGGTTTTCCACTTGAGGTTGTGGGGGATATTTCTGTGACCTTCCCTGTGGTTATGGTAGGTCTCTCGGTTGTTGTGGGTGCTGTGGTGGGCCTCTCTGTGACTGCAGTTGTAACACTAACAACAGGTCCTGTTGATGGTTCAGTAGTAACCACTGACGTTGTCACACCTCCAGCTGTGGTGATGGTGGGTTTTTCACTGGTTCCAGCACTTGTAACAGGTTCCTCTGTGCTTGTGGTTGTTGTGGTGGGCGTTTCTGCCACTGTGGTTGTGGTGGGTTTTTCACTTGTCCCAGCACTTGTGACAGGTTTCTCTGTGCTTGTGGTTGTTGTGGTGGGCGTTTCTGCCACTGTGGTTGTGGTGGGTTTTTCACTTGTCCCAGCACTTGTGACAGGTTTCTCTGTGCTTGTGGTTGTTGTGGTGGGTTTCTCTGTGATGGCAGCAGAGGTAGTGCCAGGCTGTTCTGTTGTTTGTCCTGATGTTGTTGTGGTCGGAGGTAAGGTTCCTGTGTTTGGTCTTGATGAGGATGTTGTTGCAGTTGATGTTGCACATTTATTGATGCAGCATTTGATGCGTATTTTATAATCATGACATAATGGAGGTGGATTACGTTGGTCTTTGTTGTTACATTTTAAACCAACTGATGGATCACATGTGACATTTTGACCAAGCTCTTCCAGAGGTGTGTCTTCATACTCGCTTGCTCTGCACTCTATTTCCAGAGGCTTGCTGCAAACATTAAGGTTAGGAATGTCATCAATAGATTCAGAGTCACCACCTTCGGGCCCAGATGTAGGATAACTATTGTTGCTCCATTTTGTCCAAGAACATTCAAAGCAGTCTTCGGGTGTTGTGGTGGGTTCCTTGGGGGTGGTGGTAGCTGTAGTTTCTGGCTCTCCTGTGGCTATCGTGGTGGGTTTCTCAGTGACTGTAGTGGTTGTGGTGGGCTTTTCTGTGGCTGTTGTGAAGCTGGGTTCCTCTGTGGCTGCGGATGTACTGGGTTTTCCACTTGAGGTTGTGAGGGATATTTCTGTGACCTTCCCTGTGGTTATGGTAGGTCTCTCAGTTGTTGTGGGTGCTGTGGTGGGCCGCTCTGTGACTGCAGTTGTAACACTAACAACAGGTCCTGTTGATGGTTCAGTTGTAACCACTGGCTTTGTCACAACTCCAGCTGTGGTTGTGGTGGGTTTTTCACTGGTTCCAGCACTTGTAACAGGTTCCTCTGTGCTTGTGGTTGTTGTGGTGGGCGTTTCTGCCACTGTGGTTGTGGTGGGTTTTTCACTTGTCCCAGCACTTGTGACAGGTTTCTCTGTGCTTGTGGTTGTTGTGGTGGGCGTTTCTGCCACTGTGGTTGTGGTGGGTTTTTCACTTGTCCCAGCACTTGTGACAGGTTTCTCTGTGCTTGTTGTTGTTTTGGTGGGTTTCTCTGTGCTGGCAGCAGAGGTAGTGCCAGGCTGTTCTGTTGTTTGTCCTGATGTTGTTGTGGTTGGAGGTAAGGTTTCTGTGTTTGGTCTTGATGAGGATGTTGTTGCAGTTGATGTTGCACATTTATTGATGCAGCATTTGACGCGTATTTTATAATCATGACATAATGGAGGTGGATTACGTTGGTCTTTGTTGTTACATTTTAAACCAACTGATGGATCACATGTGACATTTTGACCAAGCTCTTCCAGAGGTGTGTCTTCATACTCGCTTGCTCTGCACTCTATTTCCAGAGGCTTGCTGCAAACATTTAGGTTAGGAATGTCATCAATAGATTCAGAGTCACCACCTTCGGGCCCAGATGTAGGATAACTATTGTTGCTCCATTTTGTCCAAGAACATTCAAAGCAGTCTTCGGGTGTTGTGGTGGGTTCCTTGGGGGTGGTGGTAGCCGTAGTTTCTGGCTCTCCTGTGGCTATCGTGGTGGGTTTCTCAGTGACTGTAGTGGTTGTGGTGGGCTTTTCTGTGGCTGTTGTGGAGCTGGGTTCTTCTGTGGCTGCGGATGTACTGGGTTTTCCACTTGAGGTTGTGTGGGATATTTCTGTGACCTTCCCTGTGGTTATGGTAGGTCTCTCGGTTGTTGTGGGTGCTGTGGTGGGCCTCTCTGTGACTGCAGTTGTAACACTAACAACAGGTCCTGTTGATGGTTCAGTTGTAACCACTGGCTTTGTCACAACTCCAGCTGTGGTTGTGGTGGGTTTTTCACTGGTTCCAGCACTTGTAACAGGTTCCTCTGTGCTTGTGGTTGTTGTGGTGGGCGTTTCTGCCACTGTGGTTGTGGTGGGTTTTTCACTTGTCCCAGCACTTGTGACAGGTTTCTCTGTGCTTGTGGTTGTTGTGGTGGGTTTCTCTGTGCTGGCAGCAGAGGTAGTGCCAGGCTGTTCTGTTGTTTGTCCTGATGTTGTTGTTGTGGTCGGAGGTAAGGTTTCTGTGTTTGGTCTTGATGAGGATGTTGTTGCAGTTGATGTTGCACATTTATTGATGCAGCATTTGACGCGTATTTTATAATCATGACATAATGGAGGTGGATTACGTTGGTCTTTGTTGTTACATTTTAAACCAACTGATGGATCACATGTGACATTTTGACCAAGCTCTTCCAGAGGTGTGTCTTCATACTCGCTTGCTCTGCACTCTATTTCCAGAGGCTTGCTGCAAACATTTAGGTTAGGAATGTCATCAATAGATTCAGAGTCACCACCTTTGGGCCCAGATGTAGGATAACTATTGTTGCTCCATTTTGTCCAAGAACATTCAAAGCAGTCTTCGGGTGTTGTGGTGGGTTCCTTGGGGGTGGTGGTAGCCGTAGTTTCTGGCTCTCCTGTGGCTATCGTGGTGGGTTTCTCAGTGACTGTAGTGGTTGTGGTGGGCTTTTCTGTGGCTGTTGTGAAGCTGGGTTCTTCTGTGGCTGCGGATGTACTGGGTTTTCCACTTGAGGTTGTGGGGGATATTTCTGTGACCTTCCCTGTGGTTATGGTAGGTCTCTCAGTTGTTGTGGGTGCTGTGGTGGGCCTCTCTGTGACTGCAGTTGTAACACTAACAACAGGTCCTGTTGATGGTTCAGTTGTAACCACTGGCTTTGTCACAACTCCAGCTGTGGTTGTGGTGGGTTTTTCACTGGTTCCAGCACTTGTAACAGGTTCCTCTGTGCTTGTGGTTGTTGTGGTGGGTGTTTCTGCCACTGTGGTTGTTGTGGGTTTCTCTGTGCTTGTGGCTACAGCCTCAGTTGACACTTTTGGAGTTGTAGTCTTTGCAGTGACTGTCAAAAACAAATGCAGCCACATTACGTTACATGACAAAAAATTTAAAATAATGTCTTTAGAATCCATGCTGTTGACTTTTAACTCTTTTCTCACCACTTGTGTCAAAAGTAAAGACTGTTGTTGTCGGTGTTTTGGTCGTTGTGGGTGATGATGTGCAAGGCTTAAATATTCTTGAAATATTTCCGTTTTCTCCACAATTTGCTGTGATGCAGGTGCCATCTCCATCATGTGTGTTATATATTGTATCACCATAATAGTATGTACGCCCTTTGTATAAGCAGGTACAAGCTGAAAAGAAATGTATTTTAAAAATTGACAATTTATACTTACAAAAAATGCTCAACAATTATATCTTTATGTCACATTAGTTTTCTTGATAACAAATTAGCTGAAGAAACAGAAATATGCTCACCTTGGACATTATAATTACATTTTGCTTCTGTTGAAGAGCAATAACTGAAATGCACATGAAACAACAAGTAGTTAAATAGTTTCAAACCATTGTTTTTTCATTTTGTTTCTCCTGTCCTGGTGTGCACTACGGCATTTTTTCTAAATTACTGCTCTGGTTTTGTATATTGGTAACTTTTGTATATGTTTTGTATATTGGGAAAAAAGATAGTGATTGTGTTCGCAACGAAAACACCTGTCATACTGGATGGCGTTACAACCTGTTTATATTTAAAAAAAAAAAAAAAACAAATCCCTATTTAACTGTCTTCTTTAAAACAGTTCCAATATTACCATGACGTAAAAAAATAATCTCATTTAGTTTTTACCTCATAACATAGCCAAGCAGCTTTGCTGTTCATGAAAATTATTTTTGTAATACATACATTTAGAGGACTGCTAGTCAGGTCATCATTGACTTTACACCAACTGCAGCAATGATTAAAAAACAGTGTCTTACCATTCGTAACAGTTTTCTGTTGAAGGTAGAAGCTCCCCTTCTTTATAATGCTTGCCATTGGTATCATAACAGCCACATTCCTCTTTTGGCACACACTTCATGGTTACTTCTTCCAAGTAAGATCTTTCAGGTGGGCACCTCGGATAACAGCCTTAAAAAATACATAACAGGACAGTGGTTCATTGCCCTTTAAATGAATGTATTTACTACCACAGTGAAGGCATTGACCTCCAACTCTGAAATGTAAGAGCTCTAGGGTGCATTTATCCTCATTTTCAGGACATTGGTACCTTCTAATGCTGGAATTTGATTGTAGCACTTTCCTGAAGGATTTCTGCAAGTCTTCATGCATGGTTTTCCACATGGTTCATAATGCCATTCACATTCTCCATCAGGGTTGTAGAAATCACAGAAAAGAGCTAAAGAAACAAACAAAAAACACAGTTGAGAAATAACAAGAACCAATAAATCATATCCCAAATCTTTTAATTATCGTGATGAAAAAGACAAATTTCAATTTGACAGACGATAATGATGCTTATCTTATCACCGACACACAGATACAACACTCACGGCAGATAGTGGGAGTTCTCCATCTCACACATGCCCCGGCCTTATTACAGGCTGCTGCGTAGGCTGCAACAGCCGAGCAGAAACACTCACAATCTCCTCCTGTATTGCAGGCACAAGTGTCTTTCACACAAGCGTCATGGTAGTTTTGTGGATCCACCTTTTTAAAAGGAACCATAATAAATCCAGTGTCCTCTTGCTTTAACGTACAGACATGCTTTGTCCAGACACTAAACTCATTATCCATAATAGAGTGATGTGTTTTTCATTACCTTTGAATGACAAGCAGCAAATACGTTACTGTTGATAATGCTGCAGTGTTTCAATGCCCATGCCTGCCTGTGTGAGTATAGGCTGCAGGGATTCTTTGGTGCTTTTGCGTCAGGACAAGTGGCTGCCACTTTCCAACTGTTTCCAAACACAAGAGCTTCAACCACAACTTCTTTGCTCCTGGTGGTGAAATCATTCTTTACATTCCCATCATTGTTCCCGCAAAGACCGCAGACTTTTCCCTGAAATAAAAAGAAGTTTTGATTGGCAACAATGACAACCTTACAAAGTTACTTTAACACTTATGCATCTTGTCACCGACCTTGAAATCAGAGCTGAGTTTGATCATCAGTGTTGTCTTTTTATTCCAAATGAGAACAAGACCATTCTCTGCCTCAATGACAAGGTACATACCAGAAGTGTGAACTTTATAGGGTATGTCATCTCCTTTGCTTTGTTTGATTACTTTAATATCTTCCTCTGAAAGAACAATTTCTTTGTTCTGTAAGAAACAACACATGCTCATTTGTTATATCACAAGGTCATTTTCAAAATTTCTGGCATGATTAGGCATGCGTATAATAGATATGTACCCCTAAGTAGAGCTTGATTGCAGTGGAGCAGATGCTTTCAGATGAACCACATGGGATGCTCTCCCTTGTAACCATAAAGGTGCCATTCATTTGGTCCCCACAGTAGTCCTGCCAGATGCAGATTTGTTTCACAAAACTTACATTTAACAGATATCAAAGGCTTGCTGTGAGTTTTTTTTGTCTATACCTGGGCGAAAACATATCCACAGTCACCAATAAAGGAGAACTTCTTATCATCAAATGTGATGAAATGTCCTTCTCCATATGTGGTACAGGTTGCACCGCACTGGTGATCTGTGCATTCCCATTTTCTGCCTTTGCAAGTGCTATAATTTCAACAGATAAGTTTATGCTGAATTACACACTGTTGGTCCATTTACAAAATAAGATAAAAAAGACAAACAAACAAAAAACACCTAAATATGAACTATTAAAGCTGTAAAAGATTAAAGAGCTCACCAGGTGTTGCAGTCTACAGTGACAGTCTTTCCAGATTCATAAGACTCTCCTTGATATGTGCAGGGACAGTCATCTTCTGCAATACATCCTCCTTTATCATCTGACAGCAGGCCAGCTGGACACACACAGCCTGAGATACACTTTTTATTGCCCTGTTCAGAGAAAAATAAAAATATTTAGGATGCTACTCTGCTGTGAAGACATATATGATAGTTAATAACAGCCATGAACCAGGGTTTTTATCCTACACATTCTGGATTCGGTGTTTGGCAGCTTTTTTGGCACTCTGATCCTGTTGCACCAGGCGTTGCACTTGAGCAGTTGAAATATACCATTGGACTGGTGCATGCTGTGGACAATTATTGTGTGTTTTAAATTAAGCAGCTTTTCATATTTTGTTTGAGAAGCAAAGAAAAACACTATGGTAGCTGAAAGACTTGTACCTACATTCACTCATGAGCCTTCCTTTACAGATTAATTTTCCATCATGGCATGAGCTGAAATACGTAAAGAGAAGAAAAGATATAAGAGGTTAGGTATACTTCCTTATTACCGTTGCTTATATATTCTCTCTTTTTTCTGAAGCAAAAACAATATGATCTTTATTTACAGATATTTTTATGTTTCTGGAGCCAGGCTATGTCAAGGGTTTTTACCATCCACAACTGGGGCTCTGTTCACACATATAAATACATAATATTCATTTACTTTATCTGCTTTTACATACTTTATATTCCTGTTCTCATTTCTTTACTTGAAAAAAGTAACACAGTAGAATGACAGCTACTCAGCACTATTCTAGAGAGATTACAAAAGAAGATGCTTGTTCAAATTCACAGTTCAAAGAACGAACTAAATGAAATGTACCACATTTAAATGCAAAACAGCTAAAGGCAGCATGTTACAGCCAAATAGTTGATTTTAACACAAGACCCACACCTAAAGAGCCAGTAGGTCCTTTTCAGTAGCAGGTATTTTCCCAAGGAACCAGGAACTTTGTTAGCAACTCTGTGCTTTTATACTGCAAAAACAAGGGTATCCTTTATTTCTGGGTTGGCATATCTACCCTTTGAAGAGTCTAGCTCAGGGGGTAATTCTCTCCAAATGCCTCAGAACTATAGGGGCTGGGGCTGCAGTGTTGAATGATTTTGTAAGATAACAAGGTCAAAGACTCTGCTACCAACTCTCAGGTGACCATCATTTTAGAACCAAAGAGAGCTCTCAGAGGAGAGACAATAAGCCTCAATAATCATAACCAAGTCCAGATGCCCCATTTGGATCAAGATTTGAGTAACCATGACGGGGATTACTGATCACTGACAAAGATATTATATCATACAGATATGGTATTATCGCTGTATACGATATATTTCAGAGACTGTAAAATTGCGACTGATCCACAGCTGAGGAAATGTTTTACCATGAACAAACTCAGTGAGCACAACCTCGTCTTTGAGCGAGGACGCCTCAGACAAAGCTGGATCCCTAAAGGAGAAAGACTGTACACACTGCAGCCAGCAGGAGGTGGAAACAGAGCTGCCCTTTCTAACCACCTGTCCTTTTTACAATTACAAATTACAAGTTCTTCCACTTTTCACCACCAAAGAAAAACAGTTAACTAGCATGAATAATAAACAATAATTGTGATTCAGTGTTTTTTAATCAATTGCATGCTGAATTGTTGCTTTCTGCAGACTTTGATTAGGCTACTGTAGACACCTGCAGGAACAGTGATGTAAAATAACTACACAACTACTCCTTAATGTCTATTTGCTATTTTAAAACTCAGACAGCCTGGTACATAAATCATCTTCACCTTGTGCTATGGAACATTTCACTTTTTACCATTCCCTTTGTTCCTTTTTAGTCCATTAAATGTTTCTTTTTCTGTAAAGTTCATGACATAATCTTTGATCTACCTTAAGTCTCCTTTTTTCGAAAATAAAAGCATTTTTGTATTCAAATGGGAAATTAATAAGCTTTAGTTTACAATACAAAAATCTCCAATGAAACCAAAACAGTTTTAATGCAAAGAAGTGGGATTTCAACGTGTGATAAAATTGGAGGATAATTGCAATAAACTATAGAAAGCTTAATCGTGTTTAAAAACTGTAATTGACAGCCCTACTCCCAATAAAAAAGGGTAAATGCATTGAGATATACAGTACATTGCCAAAAGTATTTGCTCACCTGCCTTGACTTGCATTTGAACTTAAGTGACATCCCATTCATAATCCATAGGGTTTAATATGATGTCGGTCCACCCTTTGCAGCTATAACAGCTTCTACTCTTCTGGGAAGGCTTTCCACAAGATTTAGGAGTGTGTTTATGGGAATTTTTGACCATTTTTCCAAAAGCGCATTTGTGAGGTCACACACTGATGTTGGATAGGAAGGCCTGGCTCTCAGTCTCCGCTCTAATTCATCCCAAAGGTGTTCTATCGGGTTGAGGTCAGGACTCTGTGTAGGCCAGTCAAGTTCATCCACACCAAACTCTCTCATCCATGTCTTTATGGACCTTGCTTTGTGCACTGGTGCACAGTCATGTTGGAACAGGACGGGGCCATCCCCAAACTGTTCCCACAAAGTTGGGAGCATAGAACTGTCTTTTGGTATGCTGAAGCATTCCGATTCCATCAGATTGCCACATGGAGAAGTACGATTCGTCACTCTAGAGAACATGCCTCCACTGCTCTAGAGTCCAGTGGCGGCATGCCTTACACCACTGTATCTGACGCTTTGCATTGCACTTAGTGATGTATGGCTTGCAGCTGCTCGGCCATGAAACCCATTCCATGAAGCTCTCTACGCACTGTTCTTGAGCTAATCTGATGGCCACATGAAGTTTGGGGGTCTGTAGTGACTGACTCTGTTGGCGACCTCTGCGCACTATGCACCTCAGCATCTGCTGACCCCGCTCTGTCATTTTACGTGGCCTACCACTCCGTGGCTGAGTTGCTGTTGTTCCCATTCACTTCCACTTTGTTATAATACCACTGACAGTTGACTGGAATATCTAGGAGCGAGGAAATTTCACCACTGGACTTGTTGCACAGGTGGCATCCTATCACAGTACCACACAAGAATTCACTGAGCTCCTTAGAGCGACCCAGTCTTTCACAAATTTTTGTAGGAACAATCTGCATACCTAGGTGCTTGATTTTATACACCTGTGGCCATCGAAGTGATTGGAACACCTGGTTTCAATTATTTGGATGGGTGAGTGAATACTTTTGGCAATATAGTGTGTATATATAAAAAATCTTATAGTTCTATTAGGCATCTACATCTTTACTGGTAAATGGTCTGATATCACATTATTGAATTGATTTACTTTGTTTCATATAAAACCTGGCTGTATCTGGATGCCTGATTACACAGGGACACAGGAACCATTTAGTTCCTTGACATAAGTTCCTGGAATTAAAACTTCCTGGTGCTTTGGTCTTGAAACACCTATAGTTCAGGATTTTTGGGTGGCACCAGTAGTGGTCATCAGACTTTTCTTTTCAACCATTTTTCCTTTTAGTGCTGGCTAAAGTAGAAAACTGAATATTCAATATATTATTGATTTAATCATCTGCTTTAATTGTACTTGAATTATTCAAATCCTCACCATTTTTGTCTGTGGACCTTAATCACACCGCCTGGAGCTACCATTGTGTCGTCCACATAACAGGGGCATTTTGAGGCTGACACGCACTCTCCATCCTCATTTAGGTATGTTCCTTTAGCACAGCCGCAGCCATCAAGTGGAGTACTTTTAACCTTACATGTTAAGTCTGATTGACTTAGAGAGCGACAGGTGCGCCCACAGCTTTCCATTTGGTAGCCATACACAAGGTTTGATGGGCATCTAGTTGTGTAATTCTCTTTTGAAAGGAAGACAAAAATATTAGCTTTGTTAAAGCATAGTTTTGAATTTTATGAATTAACATAGATTTTTCTCCAGTAGGTTCTCATTTCACTCACTGCATACGACGTCCCTCCATCCACTCAGGGAGACATCTTCAGCGGCGCATGCTTGAACGTAGGAGGATAAAGCAGCACACATGCACTTCTCACTATCCACACAGGTGCAGGTATCATAAACACAAGACTGTGACGAAAAGCATCAAGTAGATTAAATAATAGTAAAAAGGTGCTGTACAGTGACTTAAACAAAACAATACTGACATAAATAAAATCAAAGAACTGCTTACATCTTCATAAACTTCAGGGTTTATTTCAGAGTGACACTTGGAGAAAACCCCTTTTGGGTCCGAGAGCATGGAGCACCAGTGTTTGGCATATTTTTCTGCAAAAATAAACGAGCTGGCAAATCACTGGCAGACTCTTAAGAAATAATAGTACCATATGGGGCAGGGGCCTTTGACCTACCTAAATCAACACTATGACTACAGGGATCCCCCATTATGTTTTTTACATCAGGGCAGCTTGTTTGGGTCTTCCATGTGTTGGCATATATCCCAGATGTTCCTTCAATCAGTCCATTCATAGTTTTGAAGTCATCAGCTTCCACATCATTAAAATCTCCACAAAGACCTGCAACAAGCATAAAACTTTGATTGAATTCTTACCAATCAGTGCTTACAACCCCATGATGAAATGCAATATGAAGACCCAGTGTTGTTACGTTTTCATTGAAACAGCTAGGCCTAATGCTGCATGCCTTCCCCAGTTTCTGTCAGAGTGTGAGCTCATTAAAGAACTCTAAAGGGTATTACATATGTTGTTCCAGGCTGCAAAATTAAAGTTTACAGACTGTAGGCTAAGCAGTAAAAAGAGGCTATAGAGCCAATACGTTTAAAGGCTATGTGTCCTCTGGACAGCATCCATCCATCTGTCCGTCCGTCCATCTGGAGCCAGGTCGCATTGACAGCAGGCTGAGTAAACCCAGCAGACATCTCTCACCTCAGCATCATTCTCCAGCTATTCTTGGGGGATTCCAACGCGTTACCAGACCAGATGAGATATATAATTCCATAGGTTTTGTTCGAATTGATTGCACTCGGAATACCCTCACACGGAGTCCCCTAGGAGGCATCCTGATCAGATGCCCAAACCACCTCAACTTGCTCCTTTCAGGGCAAAGGAGCAGCAGCTCTACCTAGAGATCCCAGATGTTTGAGATCCTAACACTATTAAAGCCGTTCATGCACTGCGCAGATTTAATCCGATTCAGCCACAAATTTTGAGTCGTGTGATTCATTTGCAAGTTGTACCAACTTTCAGTCGGATCGTGCATCATTTATCATGCTGTGTGCAGGGGGATATGAAGGTCAACCACTGCCAGCTATGGCCAGATGCTCCTGACTGGTTGGATGAACTCTGGGGTATTTTTTTCTTTTGCAAACTGTCAGACAGCATCTTAAATCAACATGGCAAAGCATGAATGACTTTCTGACGCCCCCCACACCCTAGCTATAATAAAGGAAACAAACAAGCAGGAAACATTCCTACCCGCAGACCTGCAGCTAAAACAGATGTTGATGCTGTTTGTGTGTGTGGGATAGAGGGAGAGCTAGCGGGAAAGAGAGAGAAAGAGAGAGAGAGAGTATATAACTGGATACGGTTTAAAACTTAGAGTGCGAAACTTTTTCAAAGAAAACTCAGCCAATTTTTGTCAAAGTCCGTCCCGACTTCACTCGTAGAGTGTGAGCACTCAGGCAGTACATTACCATCAGATCATAGAGTGTGAGCACATACAAGATGCACTATGGTTGTGCACTGAAGCAATTCAGTCACACAGTATAAGCTGACATTCTGCCACAACTGCTACAAAGTTGGCTTGAAATTGCACAGTGTGTACCCAGCTTAAGGCTGAGCTCAGCCACCCTCCTGAGGAATCTCATTTCAACCACTTGAACCTGCGACCAGTAACAGTGTTGGGCAAACTACTGAAGTGAGCTAAGCTACAAGTCACTCCTTCAAAAGCAAGCAAGCAAACAAAAAGCTTCACAACACTAAAGCTACACCCAGAAGTAATTCAGCAAACTAAGCTACAGCAACACAGCAAAGGTAGATAGCAACATCCTGGCCCGCCCACAGAATTGTCTGGGCCCCTGAATTGGCCAGTAAATGGGCTTTCCCTGGTTAACGCTCACCCCTGGGCCCGGCACCAATCATCTTTGTAGCAGACTGAAAAAAGTTTGCAGGTCATAGCTTGGCCATGCACACTGGCAATACTGTCCCCATCCAATGAGCCCCACAAACTCTCCTTTTTTGCTTCATAAGTAATAATGGATATTAAGGTGTTAAATGAAAGGTAATCATTGTTTAAAAAACAGCAACGAGAGCACAAAACTACTGAGAAATGTAGCTAAACTGCTACCGTAGCTACCTGTAGTAAGTTGCAAAGGGTTTCAATTTTTGGTAATGCAAATGGCATTTAACAGAGTATCTGAAAGACACGCACCCATTACTTTGCCTTTAGTGGACATGCTGGCTTTGATGTAAACCTGCATGATTGGTGTCAACTGAATCTCCAGATGCAGTCCATAGGAGGTGCTGATTACAATGAAGAATGATGATTGTCTGAAAATGGTTACATCATCTGAGGGGAAAAGCATTTTTATACAAAACATTAAAATAAAGGTGTAGAAAACTCACTTAGGTTGTAATTTTCAAGAAGTTGAAAAATCTCCCAACTCACCTGTGAAAAGTGGCAGTTGTGCCATCATTTTGTTATACCAAAGCTGTCCGTCTGCTTTAACTTCAAACATCTACAGTGAGGAGAATAGGGCAATATTTATGGTAACTTAGTCTTTTAACCAAATACAAAATAAATAAACCCACTTAATTCAGAGAAGACTATTCTATACTCAAATCTTACCCTTTGCTTAGGCAGTAGAAGAGTGACTGCAGTCAGGCAAGTTGATTTGGATGATCTGGAACAGCTATTCAGATCACCAAGGACAGTAAAAATCCCATTCATTTCCTAGGTTTAGAAGATAAAAACATACTAAATTAGAAACAGTTTAATCTTCGGCAGATATTGTGTTTGATTATCAAAGGCTGAGTTTAACTCATTTCAAATGCCTCACCTTGGTAAGAACATAAGAGCAGTCTCCATGAAATGTGTATGTTTTGTCATCAAAGGTGGAGATGTGGGATCCACCCAGCACAGAGCAGATACTGAGACAATCCGTGTCCTTACAGTCCCACTGTCCCTGGGTACAGGTGCTGTCAACAGAGTTCAGTCAGTTCAACTGGATGGATCACCTTAAGTACACATGATATAAATACAAACATTGCGTTAAAGATAATAAAGGGATTACCATTTTCTACAAGCCTTAGAGTATGATTCCCCTGGTTTGTATGGCTTGCCATTGTGTAAGCAGGAACACTGGCCAACAGGAACACACCCACTCTGTCTGATGTCGTCAAAGATAGTCCCTTTGGAGACACATAATGACATGATTAGTCTTAAGTCAAAAGTAAATTCTTTTCAACAATGCAAACCCAGTTACTGTCATACATAATATTCATGTATTGTAAACGTTGAAAGAAGCCTGGCTCACAGTTCATTTGTTTATTAAGTGTTCTGCGTAATGATGATTCAAGGCGTATACTTTCCATTTGAATAAATGCAAAATATGAATGCCGACTGGTCTAAAGTCAACTGAATACGTTCTGTATACATACTTCAAACTGCAACTGTAAACTATATCACACCGTAATGGTGCAAAGACGGTTTGCAGAATGTGACTGATGTTAGCAGTGCTAGCACTGCCGGCCTTTGATCCTCTTTGCAGGTTAATTGCAACATTCTTGTGCTGAATATTGTCACTCAGTGCTCCAGTTATATGTGAGTATAACCTGACAGCCTCTGGACAATTTAATTCCCAAGAACAAAATAGCTCCAAACCATGCTGTTCCCATCAAATGCTATTGGGGATAAAGCAGCTAGCAGTTGTTTATATCAGGTTAAAGAGCATTGTGGCAGCATGGCGGTAGTCATTAAGAACAACCACTGTGGCTTCTAGTGGCAGGCAGCTGTGACTGAAAGCCTGAGCTGATAAAAAAATGATAATAATTGGTCTACCGCACTTGTAAACTGGTGCCAGCTATGAAGGGATCTGCCCTGACCCATTTAGCCAGCTATTTGTGCGCATCCCTACTTCTGAGTGAGTAATTTGAGAGAATGAAGCAACAGAAAATAAAGATTATAGCTATTACATAACTTTAAATTTGAAAAGCAGTTAACACAATTAGAAACCAGGTTAAAATTAGCATATTCATTGCCTGGTACTTTTTGAAGGAAGCTGTACATCTACTGGAGCTCTTTGGGAAACAGTTTCCTTTTCAGCATGACAGTTTGCCAGCCTGGTGTTATATAGCAGGTCCTTTCAGTTTGATACATGGGGCTAGCTGAGCAATAGCTGGATGCTAACATTGATCAGCACCTAGAAAAATCAGTATTTAGCTTTGATTTGTGGTTCATTAGAGATGTTTTTCTATCCGTCAAAACGGATGTGAAGATGTGAGAGGCGGGTCAGACACGGCCTGCAGTGGTGAGTGAGGAGACAGACCCAGGTCTGCTTAATGACAGTTTTCTTTATGAAAAGCTGGAGACTGTTAGTTAAGATAAAACCAAAATTGTGGGTACATGCTGCAGTGATGAACTGTCTTTACACTGAAGCACAATGAGTCTTAAATACCACCTTCAGGCAAAGCACATCTTTGCTAATGTTAGCAAAGACGCTAACAACAACAGGGGTTCAAGCCATTTTCATACCACTCTTTTCAGCTGCTTCAGGACAGTTTTCTTCTTCAGCCGCTCAGAGAAATGCTGAAAAGTGCTGCAAAACTTGTAGCAAGTCCTGTGTGTTAACAATATTAATCCAGTGCAGAAATCTGCGGTGGAATTGGCAAAATTGATGTTAATTTGCGAACTTTAAGAGCTGAAGACGGGAAATATGATGCGTTCAGGGAACCTCTGTAAATAAGAGGACTGCATTCTGTGTTAAGATATGTTTCAATGTCACATGAAAACGGGAAAATTTAGTTTTTGTTGAGAAACTTTATTTCAATGTGCATATGTTATTAAATTTGAGGGATATACGATAGATGTGACAGACTGAATCATAGCTTTTTAACTCAAGCACTTCTTCGCTAAGACCCCTTGTAGTTTTAATATTTGCCCTTATTTTTTCTTTCCACCAAACTATAGAGAGTATCAATAATGGTATGGACAAGGACTCAGATCAATGTGCTGTACATAGAATTAAATGAATAACGGTAAAACACTTGACAATAACAACCTTAGAAAAATCTAAAAGCATAAAAATTTACTTAAAATATAAAAAAATACAGTGATATATTCATGATTAATCACTGCGTAGTGATGTAATTAACTTGATTATATTTTTAATCCAGTAACAGCACTAATTAATACAGAATCGGTGCTGCTAGCATTATTTCTGAATTTGGTGAAAACTGGGACAGGAGCTGTTACAAAATGACACTTTAGGATATTTTAGATGTTTGTTGGAAATCAGAAATAGAGCTTAAAACAGGTGGTTCCAGTCAGAGTGGGACATGTGGACACCCCAGTAATACACTTAGTCTACCTGTTAGCAGTGTTCCTCACTGGGGCTGTCAGTTTTAAAGCATTTTGTGCAATGTGATTAAGGTACAAAAACAGTGCGTTATTGTTTTTAACCACATTAATCACACCATTTACTCTCCTTTCACGCAAACTTTGGTTAAGCCACTGCAACTTCTCCCTGCAGCACATTATTGAAAAATAAAAAATAATAATGCCACTGATCCTTAACATGCCACTTCACTAATACAAAACCCCAAACAACACAGAGGACAAACCAAAAGTCAACTTGGGGCACAGATGGCCTTGTGTTTGGGCCCCCCATATGTGTGGGTGGCCTGGTTTCAAGTCCAGCCTGTGGCTCTTTCACCACACTCTCTCACCCCTGTTTCCAGCTCTATCCACTGTCTTATCTCTCTTAAAAAGGCAAAAAAAAAAAAAAAAAAAAAAAGTCCCAAAAGTAAATCTTTAAAAAATGTATCTGAACGATGACTAATCATACAGTACTGTTCCCTTATTTCCTTTTCAATCCATAACAAGTTCCTTTTGCTGCAGTTAAGATTATTTCATAGGCTTCAGTCATCCTGAAGTTACTTATTTTGAAAAAATAAAAGCACTTCTGTTTCCAAACCAGAGGTCATAGACCTTTAGATTAAGATGGTACAAACAGAAACAGTTTTACACGCAAAGTACTGGGGTAAAAAAAAAAAAAAAAAAAAAAAAAAACACAAAAAAGGTGAAATTAATCCAAATTAGGCATTAAAATCATAGATTAACTGCAATTAAAGATTATTTTTGTTTGATGGCCCTATTTCTTGTATTATAGTGATAAATATTATCACAAAGCCAGCAAAAAAAAAAAATAAAAAATTTAATCCCTTGACAGTACTGTAAAATAACACTGCCTAAGTCTTTGCTTCGATTCTTGAAACTTACCAGGTGGACAGAAGCATCCATCCACGCAGTGATCATCACACACTTGGCTTCTCTGAGGGTTGCTGCAGGTGTCAGTGCAGGGACTGCTACATTCCTGATACTCCATGTTGAAAGGGCATTGTTTTGCTATTCAGCAAGCACAAACAATGTGAAACAGCCATTTTGAAATGGAACAACATAGCATATCAGCTCAAAATACTATAAAGCGAGTATTTTCACTGTTCTCACCACACAGCTGTTCTGTCTTCCATTTCTGTGGTTCCCCGCCTGCATGAGCGCACTGACGGGAAAACTCTGACACAGTTGAACACAGGCATGATGTGCTGCTGTTACAGAAGCACAGGTCCTGCACACAGGCTTTGATGAAGGAGTCGGTGTCAAGCAGATCTTGACAGCTGAGGAAAGCAGGCCCCGTCAGCAAGTTCTCACAGAGGTCTTTCTGTTGATCAGCATATAAGATAGATGTAAATGTTGTTTCATAAAGAGATAATCATGCCAGGCAAGTCTGTTTCACATACCTGCTTTGCACACGTTTGATCATCTGGCGTAAAGATTACTTCATCATTAGGACATTCCTGTTTCCAGTTCTTCCGAAGTTCCTCAATAGCTTCAGCCTTTGTTTCTGTTTGTAGAAGAGAGAGAGTATTAAGCAAAAGTTTTTACAGACTTTGTTTTCAGCTTATAACTTCATATTTACCTGTTTTGATCAACTCACCAAAATCTTGGACACTGTCGAAATGACCACACAGGCCACACATCTCATTCTTGAATTTTTCATCCAGCTCAATCTTAATACAAGAGGGATTGTTAGCAAAAAAATCAGTTCTTTTTACATTGTAAGTAAGTATAAAATCATTCACAGAGTCATTATGAGAAGCAGCATGCTCTGTGTGGACAGTAAGAAGGGTAACTGATGAGAGTGGTCAGCTTACTGCCAAAATAAGATTTGCACTAAAAGATGCTCATGTGTTTTTGACAAGGGAGGAACATCTTTTAGACCAGCGGTTCTCAATGGGTGGGTCAGAAACGCAAAAGTGCGAAGCCGTTTCCAGTGGGAGCCAGGAAAAAAAAAAAAAAAAAAGTCATATTTACAAAGCCCTAAGTGAACATAAAGCACATTAAAACATCATTTAGATTTCCTTGTTCAGTCGTTGCCAAGATAGGAGGCTCTGTGTTTTCTCTCCCATTTTGGGCTGGTTGGGGAGAGCAGGAGCACTGGCCGTCACGGCTGCAGCTTGTAAGGTGTAGCAGCTATAGCCAATTTTTGGGCAATCAAGATCTCCTCTTAACCATAAAAACAGTTAAAAGTAATAGGAGAGGTTCAAATTTAACTTTGAACATCTACTTTTCTTATGTATTAACAGGAGGGATGCTTGACTGTTTCTCTTTTCCTCTATCTGATCAGCTGTAGGTGATCTACTTCAATGCCCTACGAGGGAGTTAGAAGAGATGTTTCACTAGTTTATTAGTCACAGACAGCTTGTAACAGATCTAAAAAATGTTATAAAAAATGCATTGTGCATTTTCATTGCTACAGCCATGGATCACCCTTACATTTATCTTTAGAAATGTCTGTAAATTTGAGTACAGACTATGCTTATCCCATCCAGATTTACCACTCCAAACACTGATGTCAGGGGGTAATTCACAAAATGTCAGAGGTCCACAGGTAACACTAGCCTCATGCAAACAGTACTTAAGTGTGCTTTTGCAAGTTGATTTTTTGGTGACTTCCTGATTTTGCAAATACTTCTTATTCTCTTTTTTTACAGTGTAAAATAAGAGGATACTTCTAGTATCTAGATACTAGTTTTTATTTTATGTTTTTCAATTTTAATTTCATTTCTGTAAGTCTTTACCTGTTTTTTTTTTTGTGGAAAAAATAGTTTTAGTGTTTGTTTTGTCAGTAATAAAATTCTCAGGGGTGAAAAAGAGCACCTTTAGGCACAGTCAATCAGCATGTAAGATGCTGACATTTGTCATATACTTGTGCAATATCAAGGCCCTGCTCTTGTAAGGGCTACAGATGAACTACCAGTAGGTTTCAGTCACCTTATAAAATATTCTAGGATTTATAATTGAATTTAACAGAAGTTACAAATGATAACTAGACCTCTTAAATAAAAATTGAATTTAAATTTTGTTAATGAGAAAGTAAAAATGAAATTTCACGATTACTTTGCAAATCTTAAACGTAGATGTATTGATTCCAAGAGCAGGAAAACTAGATCGTTTCCAAAACATTTTTCTAAAATGACTTTAATCAGCTTGAATAGTTCTAATGACTTTTTCATTTCCAGTTGCAGGCATGGCCTTCTCTCCTTCTTTATTGCCTCTGAGCAGTCAATCACAGTCTCTGACTGAGTGAATATTTTGCTCATGTTTGCTCTTTGTCCTTTATAAAAGTCCACTTTTTCTGCATTTTAAAACAGCATCTGTGGTATGAATATCCTTAAAATTAAGCATTACCTTTAGGTGTTATTTGAAGATAATCAGTGCTTATCCAACACTAAACCATCATAATTTCTTTCTTTTTCTAAATTCGAACTCTTGGTACTTTACTGATTCAATTTCTCAGTATTTCAAAAAGCAACGGAACTTAATATGGTATGTATCTCCAGAACCTTGTGTCTGTACCTATAATTTTGGTATAGGAACAGACCTAAAGTTAGTATCAAAAACCTTAAACAGATATCAGACCTGATTTATGCATTGCCACAATTATACTATGAAAAAGCACAATGGATATACATACCCAGAGACTGTCTTCTTTATTCCAAGTGATTGTCAAACCCAGTTTTGCCTTGATTTTAATATTGTCCATAGTTTTTCCAATAGAAATACCATGCTGACTGAATGGAAGAGGAACACTAAAGGGCAAAAAACATCCTGGTGATATATTAAGCCATCAATCATCAATGCATCCATTACTGTTACTGTTAGATAAAAGCCACATTTTCAAAAACAGACTCACAATTTATCATCGACACTGACGCCAGTGCAGTCTACCTCCACAACTCTCCCATCCAGTTTTATTGTGATCTTTTTAATGATGGTGGTTCCATTTTCATTCTGTCGTTGGAACTGAATATTGAAGCTCTCGTAACTGTCCTTGCAGTCAGAAGCCAGGACATAGGTGCAGGTGGAGGGGAGCTGAAAGAAGTCTCCTTCAAAAGTCTTAAAGTGGAAGTTTCCCCATGTGCTGCAGAACTGGTCATTGTGGGTGGACTTCATCTCTAGTTTGTGATGGAAAAAAAAAAGAAATACCATTACTGTAGTTCAAATTGATTAGGCGAGCCTTGATTTGCCTCATATTTTTCAGAAAAATTTTAAACTACCTCTTATTATTGGCTTTTTCATCATCATCTTTCCCATGCCTTAAAAAAAGAATACTTTTAGACATCATCAATAACAACAGACAAAAGCAGACTGTAGAAATTTGTATTATTCAGTGTGGACATCAAAACATATTTTGTAGGATTTATTTCTCTCTTTAAATTTGCTGATACACTATTAATTTGTGCAACTCTCTCTATGTATACGTACCACCATCGGCTGAGCATAGTCCAACGCAGAGGCTGAGCCATGGTATCACCCATTCAAGTAGCATCTTGGTGGTTCTCATGATCCTTGGGTAAACCCTGTTCTGACAGGGATCGCTCTGCCGAATGGCCCCGCTTTACCAGCGTGTTGAATTATAAAGCATCAGGTGTTTGCAGATTAGGAGGAGCAAAAAAAGACATAGTGGGTGTCAACCCTTGTGGTTTCTGCCACTATTGGAATCACACCCATAATGAAGCTGCTCAAGACAACTCAACATCTTCATCAGTGTGTCGAGAAGCTTCCTGTCAATCACTGGCAAGACTCCATTTAAGATCATCTTTTACAATTATCAACTTATCTCTTAAATAAATAAGATAATATTAATTATAGGATACAGGATGCTTCAGTTATAGAACACTTAAAATGCTTTTATAACTTAGCACTTTTACTAAAGTCCTTGTTGTACTGGAAATATGTGTGTGCACACAAAACTGTGTACTTTTTCATTGGTCCATATAATTTTAAGCTATGGATGTGTCCCAATATCTACAAAGGATATGCCTTAATTTGTTAAATCTTTGTAAATCCACATATCGTTGGACCATACACTGACCAAACATTTGTGAAAGACTTAGGGAAGCTATGACATGTTTACTGACCCTCTGGTGTGTTTTCAGATGAAAGAACTGGTCTGTAAATTTTAGACAAATTGTGTTGGGTAGGGCCACAACCTTTTCAAGGTTGACTTTCCATTTTTCTCTTCCTAAGTAGGGAAGGACTGTATCCGGTTTGGGGACCTCACATGTTTATCCTGCTTTGTAAGACAATGTCAAGCTTTCAGACTTTCAAAATGTGACTGCCAGCACACACTAGGGTTTGAAACCTGGAGCATAATGTCCATTACCTGTACGCCTGTATATATATATGTAGATTCAATGTCTTTGTTCAGGCAGTGAGAGTGAACTATGGGTAAACAAAGATGTCAATCAGGCCATTATTATTAGCCTTGCCACCCTGTGGAGAAAATAGCCATTTGTATCCGCAACCTCATTATTTTGGTCTTTACTCAGTATTCAAGACCATAGGTGATGGTTGGGGAGTAGATCAACTGGTAAATTAAAAACTTTGCCTTCCAGCTCAGGTCCCTCTTGACCACAATAGACCAGCACAACTAGGCATCAGAACTCCTGATGATGCCCCAACCTGCCTGTTAATCACACACTTCTTTTTATCCTCACTCGTGAACAAGATCCTGAGATACTTGGACTCCTTCATCTGAGGCATATACAGTCATGGACGAAAGTATTGGCACCCCTGGATTTTTTTTTTTTCCAGAAAATACACCATTTCTCCCAGAAATTGTTGCAATTACAAATATTTTTGGTATACATGTGTTTATTACCTTTATGTGCATTGGAACAACACAAACAAATCAGAAGAAAAAAAGACAAAAGTGACACAATTTTACACAAATTAAAAAAATGGGCCAGGCAAAATTATTAGCACCCTTAACTTAATATTTGGTTGCACATTCTTGGAAAAAAAAAAACTGAAACCAATAACTTCCTATGACCATCAACAGGCTTATTACACCTCTCAACTGGAATTCTGGACCACTCTTCTTTTGCAAACTGCTCCAGGTTTCTCAGATTTGAAGGGTGCTTCTTGCAACAGCAATTTAAGATCTCTTCATAGGTGTTCAATGGGATTTAGATCCAGACTCATTGCTGCCCACTTCAGAACTCTCCAGTGCTTTGTCTCCAACCATTTCTTGGTGCTTTCTGAGGTATGTTTTAGGTCATTGTCCTGCTGGAACACCCATGACCTCTGACCCAGACCCAGCTTTCTTACACTAGGCCCTACATTGCGGCCCAAAATTTTTTTAAGTCGCCAGATTTCATGATTCCTTGCACACAGTCAAGGCATCCAGTGCCAGAGGCAGCAAAATAACCCCAAAATATCCTTGAACCTCCACCATGTTTGACTGTAGGTGCTGTGTTATTTTCTTTGTAGGCCTCATTCTGTTTTCTGTAAACAGTAGAAGGACGTGCTTTTCCAAAAAGCTCTACCTTAGTCTCATCTGTCCACAAAATGTTCTTCCAGAAGGACTGAGGCTTACTCAGGTGCATTTCTGCAAACTCCAGTCTGGCCTTTTTATGTCTCTTTGTCAGCAGTGGGGTTCTCCTCGGTCTCCTGCCATAGTGCTTCATCTCATTCAAATGACCACGTATAGTCCAAGCTGACACTTTTGCACCCTGAGTCTGCAGGACAGCCTGAATTTGTGGAGAAGTTGACTGAGGATGTTTATCCACCATTCCAACTATCCTGCGTTGCATTCTTTTGTCAATTTTTCTCTTCCATCCACGTCCAGGGAGATTAGCCGCAGTTCCATCGGTTATATATAAACTTCTTGATTATATTACCCACAGTGGACGAAGGAATTTCTGGATCTCTGGAGATGGTCTTGAAACCTTGAGATTGTTCATATGTTTTCACAGTTCTGCTTCCTAAGTCCTCAGACAATTCTGGGCTCTTCTTTCTTTTCTCCATGCTTGGTGAGACACACACAGGCACACAACACAAAGGTTGAGTCAACTTTTATACATTCTAACTGGCTTCAGGTGTAATTTTTATATTGCCAGCACCTGTTACTGCCACAGCTGAGTTGAAATGAGCAT
Source organism: Cheilinus undulatus (assembly GCF_018320785.1). Classification (NCBI taxonomy): domain Eukaryota; kingdom Metazoa; phylum Chordata; class Actinopteri; order Labriformes; family Labridae; genus Cheilinus; species Cheilinus undulatus. The sequence continues at coordinate 21,679,128 of NC_054873.1, read as the reverse complement.
CACATGCTTGAAATAAAATGATTTACCCACAGTTTTAAAAGGGTGCCAACAATTTTGTTTGGCCCATTTTTTAAAATTTGTGTAAAATTGTGTCACTTTTGTCTTTTTCGTCTGTTTTTTTGTGTTGTTCCAATGCACATAAAGGCAATGAACAAAAACTGGAAAAAAAATCCAGGGGTGCCAATACTTTCGTCCATGATTGTATAGATCTTTCCACCGAATGGTCCAGCTCAGTTTGGTATGGCACGGCACGCATTTCTTTACAGCAAGAACTTGGAAAGGGTCCCAAAAAACTGACCTGTACGTCCCAGTTTTTTGGCACTCTTCCATAGGGGATCCAATCTTACCTATCGGTCCCAAAAAGGTGAAGCTACACACACAACAATAGGGGTTTGCACTGACGTCATGTCAGCGTGAGACACCACTGCTCAGCTCCAGGCTGCAAAACACAGAAGTCTGTTCTGTGAGGAGCGGGCAAAAGCAGGAGAAAAACAGACTAATATCTGCTTAAATCTGGGATATTTGAACTCTACAGAGATCCAAACTGTTTCCTAGTCTTTGGATTTTAATATGTAGGCACAAATCAAGTTTCTGGATGTTTATCTTATCTACACGACGAATAGCCTGAAGGCTCACATCAGCCTGGTTTATCTTCGATGGATGTGAAACTAAATTAATGCTGAAGTTTTGTAAATACGAAGCTTTAGATAAGTTAATTCTTTGTCTTGTATCAAGTTATTCATCTACTTCTTACTTTAGGTAACTTGTGAAAAGATTGCTCTGTGGTTGTTGAATGTGCTTGCAAAACTTCGGGCTGCAGCCTATTTAAAAACAAGATCGATGCACCCAGGATTTCTTACTTGATCTAGTTTGATTTTAACTCCAGTTAAACCTTTAGTATATTTGTAATGTGACAAATTCTCATGGTACAGCTCTAAACTTTTAGACTTTGCATTCATAGCCTTTACAGCCCACCCACCAAGTGAGGGGATGGGTGTCTGTGGAAACTATTTTGGTGTTTAGCATACCAAGCCATACTCAATCAAACACGACCACCTGATGGAAACATGACTTTACTCACTCCTAACCCAGACAAAGCAATCCACCACTTTGTGACAAAGAACCATGGCCTCGGACCTGGTGGTGTTGACATTCATCCTGACCACTTTGCACTCAGCTGCAAACTGCCCCAGTGCCTGTTGTAGGTCCAAAGCTGAGAAAACCAACAGAACCACATCATCTGCAAAAAGAAAGGATCAAACTCTAAGGTCCCTGAACCAGAAACCCTCCTCCTTCCTGCTGCGTCCGAAAACAAAACAGAATCAGTGATAAGGGTCAGCCCTGGCAGAGAATTTGGACACAACTCTCACTTTGGTTATACAAGGACCTGATGGCGTGCTGAAATAGCCCCCGGACCCAGTATTCCCACAGAACTTCCCACATGACCCCTTGAGCACACTATCTTAGGCCTTTCTCCGAGTCAACAAAACACATGTAGAGATGATAAGTAAACTCCCAAGTGTGAAGTTCTTCCAGAGTAATTTAGCCCTTTTTGGTGTTAAATAAATCTGTTTTTTTTGCCTATTCTACCAAAAGTGCAGAGTAAACTATGGCTTCAAAAGATTTTCATTAACTTGCTCACAGTGTTTGGATTCAGCACTTTACAGAGAAAAGCTGATTGTTGACACAATACTTTTATATTGCAAGATTCAGAGTTTTAGGATTTTTGGGTTGGATTTTTGACCTGTTGGGGTTCTAGTTTAGCTCACTGAGCTCCTGACTCTTTTTGGTGTTTGTAATCCTCCAGTGTGCATCTCTATGGGGCAGATCCACTAAGATTTTTTGCTCTGTGCTTATAGCACAGATTTAAGTGTGAGAACTGTGCTGCAAATAGATCCTGTTTTGCAGCTAATCCACTGAAGAATTGCACCGATGAGATGCTCCAATAGGGTTTTCTGCATAAACATCCTTTGCAGAATTAAGCATTACCTTTAGGTTGTTAATTGAAGATAATTAGTACTTATGTAACACCAAACCCTGATAACTTCTTTCTTTTTCTTATTTTGATATCTGTTATTACAGTCTTGATTCAATTTTTCAATATTTCAAAAAGCAGCAAACTGGTGCACGTATCTCCAGAACCAATTGGATGCTCCAATAGGGTTCCTGGGAACCTGGCGTCATGCACAGGTTCGTGACTCCAAAGTGTTATGTGGGAATTTATGTTGTTGACACGAGAGGAACATTCAGAAACGTCACGGATACAGAATGGCTGGGATCTCTATAATTCACAGCTGAGCTGGGTCATTGACAGAAGCAAAGACAGAGAATGTACACACTGACAGTCATTTTATACTTTTGACATCTGATCTGTGGAGGCACCCATGTGATGCCTTCAGTCCCGTACAACTACATTTCCCCAAACACTATTTCTGGATGCTTGCCCAAATGTAACTTAAGCTGTGTGTTATATTATTCATAGATATATCACAATATTTTCACACTAACAGATGCAGATGAAAAATCACCCTCAATTTTTGCCAGGCCAGCGCATTTAGGTGTGTTTTGCCACATGGGCAAGGTGGAACACCAGTGGCTGTGTGCTTAGATCACCAACACCACAATGACAGAGTGAGATGGAAAAGAAAAAATGATACAGTTCTCAAACTGAGGCATCCACACAACTGTTGGCACATTTGATGATTATTAGATATGTGCAATTCAAAGACTGATTGCACAGATATGGTCTTTAATTATAATGAACAGAGCAGTCAGGAGACATTTATTTGATGGAGAGGATGAGACAGGGGATGACGACATGCAGATATTACTGACCATTGTGCACATCACAGCTGTTTATATGAGACAGCACCAGTCTGTTTTTAGACACTACAGTGTTCTTTACATTTTTTTAACAGGTAAATTAAATTATTTTAGGATTGATGTGTTTATTTTCACCAAACTGCCATGTGTTTTAACAATCCCTCTGTCATCCATATGCACTCGTTCTCTCCTGTTGAAAAGAATAATCCAAGAAAATAATAAAACATACTAGAGAAAAATTTGTCTCTGCTGATCTTGCTCTGCCAGACAGCAGGATTAAATATCTTAGACTAATTAAGTGCTAGAAATCAAAACATGTAATGCACTGTGTGCATGCTCCAGCGTCATCTTTTCACTGTAAAGAAACATAAACAATTCCCAGTCCAACAGGTGTGATAACAGACAACCAGTTATATCATATACGGATAAACTTCCTCTAAGTACAGTGTTAAGAGATGAGTCTGTCTGTAAACTTTCTCCAAGGACTGATTTATGTAAATATGCCAATAAATGTGCACCACTCCAATGTCTGATCATGTACTGGGTCATGTCTTTTTTTCCCCAAACAAAATAATTTCTTCCTTTCTGACATAGCACATTGTTGTTACTAAAAATGGTATGGGATGCAGAGGTACTACATCCGTGATCACTGTCATCCTAGGCCTGCAGAGTTAAGTTAATAAGACAAAAAGCTTCATATTTACAGACTTACATGATAATGGCACAATTGTTTGTGCTGACAAGCCTTTAAAAGGTATATTTTCTTGGTTGACAAAGTAGCTCACACACCTAAAGTGGCACTTTCCCGCATGTCTCTCCTCAGCTGTCTCATCCCTGTTTCCAATTCTGTCCCCTGTCCTCCTTTATCAATAAAGGCATAAAAAGCCCAAGAATAAATCTTTAAAACTAGAAAAGCACTCGGAGAGCGTAGACCTCCGGCATTAGCCCTATCTCCCAACAGTAAAGAATCCTTTAAAAAATTCCTGGATCCAGACGGTGATCCAGATCAGTCCCAAAATCTAATCAGTTCTTCCTTGTACCATTTCTTGAAACTTTCATCAAAATCCATCCATACCTTTTTGAGTTTTGTTGCTAACAAACAAACAAACTAACAAACAAACCCTGCTGATCACATAACCTCCTTGGTGGAGGTAAAAAAAAAAAATTAAAAATTAAGACATGTATGGCACAAATTTGATGGACTGAATGGGAAATGAAAAGCAATTTCCTCTACACTGACACAATGCTGGCTAACCTGGGTTTTCAGTTGAACACAACTGAGATTTTTTTGGATTTCCCTTTATCAATATGAAATTTGCTTTCTAAATAAAGAAATAGTTATGGAAATTTCTTGCAACTTTTGCAGTACACTTAAAGCAGTGGTTACATGACTGATACAAGAAACATCACCTGCTTAAGATGGCAGAACTAATAGATGTTGGTTTAGTTTACAAATCCTCCCACATCATAGTAGACTCTGCCTCTGTGTGTTGTTACAGCTCATGCATTGTTGTCTTTGGGTACTTTCACGCACACCGATAACCTTCTTCTGAGACACAGCAAACAAAAAGCCTTGCCCTAACACTTATCAAACAGAGATGCTTGCTTTGACTTGGCTGCTAACTCTGTCACATTGGTGTTGTGAGTCTTCAAATCCTTGAATTCACCAGAAAAATCCCCTTGGCTTTTTTAGGTGAATCAGAAGGATTCTATTTTCTGGGTTTACCTAAATACATACAACATCTCTGCAGAACCCCATAATACTATGAGGACTGAACTATAAGGGAGCTCCTGGGCATGTGTGTGAGAGAGTCTGTGTTTGTTTGCTTGTATTTATATTGAAGCGTTGCTCTGACAACCTGAAAAAAAAGGACGATAATTCTCTGGCCTTCTTGCCTTATTTGTATAACAGGCTATTGGATAGTGTAGGAAATTGGAATGAAAAAGGGGGTAAAGACATGGTAAGGAGAAGAGAGTTGGAAGTGAAACAAGGCCACCCCCCTTGAGGACAAGTGCCTCTGTACATTGGGTGCACAATGCAACTTCTAGGCTATTGGCCGGCCTATGTTTCTGAGGTTTACTGTCACTATTACTGTCATCCCTGGGCCAAAGAACTGAAAATTGTCTTTAAAGCAAATAACATGTTATTCATTTTCCAAAATAAGTTAATATGTGACATCCAGGACATTAAGAGTTCTATGTTTTCTAAGTACAGACAGAAATGGTCTGTCGATATTTGGTGTAAACCAAAACTACGAATGTATTGTCTTATGAAGAATAGCTATGATGTAGAGTTTTATGTGAAATATAACCCCACTAGAAGACAGAAATCATTATGTGCACAGTTGCACTCAGGAACTTTACCCCTGGCCATAGAGACTGGTAGGTTTAATGCCATTCCAGAGGAAGACAGAGTGTGTTTATTGTGTAACTTTGGTGAAACTGAGAACGAGATTCGCTTTCGTTTTACTGTCCAATTTATGATGACTTAAGGGATTTACTTTTCAGGAAAATGTCCTTGATTAATGCAGACTTTTTCTGGTTTAATGATTATGAAAAACTTGAGTTCTGTTTCATAAAAGGTACTTTTGCCATAGCAGATTTTATCTGCAAAGCTTGGGAGAAAAGGCAGAGCTTATTGTTTACTACTGAGCTGAGAAAAGATCATGCAACTTCGTAATTGTTATGATTTATTTATTTATTTGTAAAACACTGCAGTTGTATTTTTGGGTGTCCTAGAAACCCATGAGGGGTTGGGCACTTTTTGTGCATGACACATAAATAAAGTGCAATCAATCAATTATAGGCTCAACCCACACCTATAACTTAGCACAAAAAGTAAGGAAATTTGTGTTTGGTAAATATGTTTTAGGAATGCTTCTTGGCAATATCTTAAATCACTGGAAAGCCTGTTTATTCCCCTTCCAAATTGTAGCACATTTGTAAGGAACATGGATTTGTGGGATGCTGTGTATGTGGGTTGCACCCATGAGAAATTTGTTGAATCTTCTCTGCTAATACCAAAAATGTTATTTAGCTGTTGGAACATGAACATGTGGCAGAACATCATATACAGTGTATATAAAGGCACTTTAAGTCCAGATTGTACCTACAGCAGTTGGATTTTAGGGTAAAAGTGTGGAGAAGATGCCAAGAATGCTATGCTGATTGATGCACCCAAAGAGTAAAATCTTTTGGTGAAGACAGTGTGATGTCACTGAAAAATGCTTGTCATCATTGGATTTAATCTCATTGCAGAGCGATATCAAGATGAGATTCTGCAACCATTTGCAATACCATATCTCCACAGTCTGAGACTAAACTCTATCCCCCAAGATGACAACGGCTGACTTGCGACAAATGCTGGTTGAAGTATGAGATGTCATACCACAGCAGTGTGTGTCCAGGCAGGTGACCGGCATGAGGAGGAGGTGCCATGCTGTTGTGGCTGTGTATGGTTCTTCCAAATGTGGGTGAGACTCCTATTTGTTCAGTGAATAAATTGTTAAATTGCCAGTACGCCTTGTTTGTTCAGACTTCTATCATCCAATCCACCAAACAACATCAAAAAAGAGTCAATGGCAGAATAAGCTGTTTGGCATTGGCAGAGAAGATTTGGCAAATTTCTCATGGGCGCAACCCACAGACTCAGCTCTGGTGCTCATCCCACAAATGCATGTTCCTTGCAAATGTGGCACCATTTAAAAGGGAAATAAACAGGCATTCCATTGGTATTAGAAATATTGTCAAGAAGCAAGTGTCTGAGTAGTCATTTTAAGGATAAAGTTTCCACCTCTACAGCTGTTGACTATGACTATTGCTTCTATTAACCTCTTTTAATCACCTTTTCTGCCCAATAAGCTAATTTCAACCACATTTCATAATCTGTTACACCCCTTGTAACCCCTCTGATAAGAGTGGTTATAACTCAAGTAAAAAATAAAAAAAACAAAACATGGTTATCACAGCTTAACCTTAAAATTCAACCATGTTTTTGTAGGCCTCTATGGGCCCCCTGTTGCACTAATTCTGCGAACTACAGTGTTGAACACTATCAAGAACTATGCAGGAGTTTATGTTAAAAATGACTCTGTGAAGTCTAATGATCTCTGTGTGACAGCACTGACAATTTTCAGATGTTCCAGCCAGTAATACCTTTTTTTCCCATAATACAATTAATCCTACTTCTAATTCAAGAACATTTTGGAGAGGTCAAACTGAATTTCCATGCCTCAATAATATTATGCATACACTTCTTCTTTTTTCAAATAAATGAGTAAATATTCTTTTTGGAACTAACAACCAACTATAAAAAATACCACCAAAAATGTTAATTATTTTCTTTTATTGTATAATATTTATGTTACCAGTTGTTTCACATTTTTAGCTTGGCTTTTTGTATTATTCCTATTTGCTTCTAGATTAAAAGTTTGTCTAGTTTTATGACTGACTACTTTGTTTTAACTGCTCTGGTGACCCTGTCATTTCAGTCTGTTTGAGGAATGATTACTAATATGATAAGTTAAACAGTAGTATGTCAATAGTGTTTAAAGGACGCCAATCAGTTTCTGTCTACAATCAAACTGTCCCAGTGTAATTTGTTTTTTTGACTGTTCTGCTTGGATCAACACAATCTTTGCTGTCACAGACATATAGAAAATCATTGGCATGCATCGGCCCACCTGAAGGAGTGGTCTAAAGCTGTGTTTGCCCTTGGTGGAGCTAACGTATGAGTATTTGTGTAAATGAAAAATAACATCCCAAGCATCCCAGATGAAACAGACAGCATTTTAATCTTTTACAAAGATTTATGTGCTGTGTTGGACAAATTAACAACAAGCTTGGGTGGTTTTAAACCTTCAAAATGTATGAATCATATAATTACAGTTTTAAATGTCATTTTTGAGGATTTGTTTCTATCAAATGGTCTAAAACAGGTCACATTTGCTGTACAAGGCTCTTAGAGCTAGTGCCATGTTACTTTGAAGATTGAAGATAAATATACATTTTGCTGTCTTGACCATTGCCATATCTTCATTCAGTCTGCTTCACAACCTGAGTGCAAAACCTGCAGATGCATGTGATGAGTAACTTGCAAAGTAGATGGATACACCCATTTCCTTGTTTTTCACTGGTGAATCCATCTTGTTAAGCCCCCATCTGAACCGTTTGGGCCCAGTTAGAAAGAGACAGGACCAATCAGCGATGAGGGGCAGTATTTTCAGGCATGCAGGGTCGTGACGTAAACAAGCAGCAGCAAGAGGCCGGTGCAATTATGGCGGAAGAGCTTTGCGTGGATTCTGCTAAAGCTCCAGTTTTATCAGAATTTGACAACATTTCTTTGTTAAAAGAAGAACAAAGAACAGCATTGAGTTGTTTTCTTTTCAAAACTACAAAAGACAAGTTCTTACATGTCTACACCACGTTCCACATTATTATGCAAACGACGTTTTTCTCTGATTTTCTAAATATCCATGCAAATGACAGTCATAATATTTTTCAAGTCATCAACAGTTAGAGTATAATTTAAATGTTTTTGAACAAACGTCATAATGATAACTATTATTTTTTAAAAATAAAAACCTCAAAATGCACTTTTCCACATGTTCCACATTATTAAGCAGGCCACAGGTTTCAGCAATATGGGAAAGAAAAAGGATCTCTCTGCTGCTGAAAAGTGTCAAATAGTGTAATGCCTTGGACAAGGAATGAAAACACTCAATATTTCAGGAAAAATTAAGCATGATCATCGTACTGTGAAGAAATGTATGGTTGATTCAGAGCACAGACGGGTTTGTGCAGATAAAGACATAATGAGGAAGGTTTCTGATGGACAAATACATCAGATTAAGAGACCAAGCAGCAAACAAGTATTTGAAGCTGCTGGTGCCTCTGGAGTCCCACTAACCTCAAGGTGTAGGATCCTCCAGAGGCTTGCAGTCGTGTATAAACCTACTATTCAGCCACCCCTAACCAATGCTCACAAGCAGAAATGGTTGCAGTGGGCCCAGAAATACATGAAGACTCATTTTCAAACAGTCTTGTTGACTGATGAGTGCCGTGCAACCCTGGATGGTCCAGATGGAGGAGTAGTGGATGGTTGGTGGATGGCCACCATGTCCCAGTGAGGCCGGGACGTCAACAAGGAGGGGGTTCTGACTGACCACTTTCTTCCATGGTACAAAAAGAAGAGCAGTGCCTTCTGTAGCAAAATTTTCTTCAAGCATGACAATGCTCCATCTCATGCTGCAGAGAATCCCTCTGTGTCATTGGCTGCTATGGGCATAAAAGGAGAGAAACTCATGGTGTGACCATTTTCAGTTCTTTACAACCTATAAAATGTTTTAAAAGCTGTTGTGCTTAATAATGTGGAAGAGTGCATTTTGAGGTTTTTATTTTTTTAAAAATAATTTTTGTCATTTTGAAGTTTGTTCAAAAACATTTGAATTATGTTCTAATGGCTGATGACTTGAAAAATATTCTGACTGTCATTTGCATTAATATTTAGGAAAATCAGAGAAAAATATCATTTGCATAATAATGTGGAACGCAGTGTATAGTTGCCATGTTTCGCACATAAACTGTAGAAAGAATTGGACAAACCCCGTGTGACGTCAGTCGTCTGCTTACAATAGGCGGACTCAAACAGCTGTTGAAGCCAATCCCTGAAGGCTTCCATATTGAAACTGTGGTCTCAACCAAACTTTGGATCAACCTACAACCCGCTTACTAAGCGCGACTGCCTGTCAGCTAGCTATCTAGCATTCTAGTTGACAGAAATGGAGCCTCTGCCTGCAGAGCTATCTGTCAATCAAATGAGACGCGCCAATCAGCTTTCATCCTGAATATAATCCAAACGATCATGGTACAAAAAAATTCACCCCCCGTACAGTGGGAGCACAATAAGACACTAGCTACTGAGACACGTTTTGTGTTTTGAACCAGGCTGTAAACCAGTTTATTTCTAGTGTCAAAACTGGCTATTCAGCAGGTGTCCAGATGGGACTTCCGGTATTCCGGCAGCCAGCCTCAAGTGGACACTCGCGGTATTGCAATTTTTTGCACTTCCGCATTGGCTTCCGCATTGGCTTCATTTTTCAGGACCGGAGGTTGCCGCTTGGTTATTCCTCCGTAGCTGCGAACGCGCAGCTCGATAGCTGCTACGTCACGTGTTTTGTTGCTCTGATTGGCCCGTAGAGATGTGACAGACAGAACGTTGATCCAATCACACTCTGAGTGTTTTTTCAAAGCCTCTTGCAATATTTTTCATTTAAGGAGCAGCTCGACCTGGAGCTTTAGCATTTTTTATTTAAATTGTATACAAAAAGGTATTTGCACTAATGATCATCATGTACGTTCCCCCACAACTATACAACTCTTCTCACCTGACATGCCAGAAAGACTGTCTCACATATCCATAGCATAGGATATGCTTCACATCCATTTGATTAGCACTTCTTAGACACTGTTTGGGAAGGACAGAACTTAAAAAAAAAAAAAAAAAAAACCTCAAGTGCATAGGTACATTAAGTTCGACAAATTCATAGCAGGCTCATCAGGGCACGTGGTAGGACAGCACTGTACCAATACGAAAGCTACTAATATTTTAAAAGGCCAGATGTAAGTAACATTTAATCATTTAATTGTTTAAAGAATGTACGAATAATGTAGTGGTAGTTTATGTAGAGTGACCATATGCCCTGATTTATCCGGGACAGGCTTTGTGTTGCATGTCCCGACAAAAATTGATAAAATGTCAATATGTCCCATTTCTGAACAACCCCTGTCCCAAATTTAGCCAATGGGAAAAAAAGAAAATACCGAAACACTGCAACATGAACCATAACTGCAACATTTTCTCTGTATTTGCAGATGACGTCACACAGCAGTGGAGAACTCCCGTTGGTGGGCAAGTAACATTTTCTACATGGAGAAAATCTACCTGAAGGCCGTATTTTGAGCTGTTTATGACTGTGCCGCACAAAGGGGAGAAAAAAAGTTCTTTATTCTTAAGCACCTCACAAAACTCATGTGCTGCTGTTTCCACAAAGTGGTCCTGCTTGGTTCAGTACAGTTTGTGTCATGGTTTAGCTCATTAAACTGTGATCCATGTTTCCCCAGCTGATGTCCGTCCACTCCAAGATTTATTTGGTTGATAGTACATCACTGTTTCAATTAAAGCATGTTTATGACAAAACAAGGGAGAAAAGCTGCTAAAGGTGCTCAGCTTGCCTCTAATCTCAGTCCTAGATGCTTCTAGACTCGTCTCCCTTCATCTGTCTGTTGTAGGAGGTCTGCAGGACTATGTTTTAGTGATATTTATTGCCTCCACAACAGGTAAATCAGTTAAACTGTGGTTAAAAAATCCCTCTTTTGTAAAGTGTAAAAATGTTCTGGTGGTTACTGCAGTATACAGATCCACCTAGAGCCCCGTCTCCCACTTCCTGACCCCATCAGACATTCAGGATTGCAAACAACCTACAGTCCCCTCCAAAAGTATTGGAACGGTGGGCCCTATTCCTTCATTTTTGCTGTAGGCTAAAAACATTTGGGTTTGACATCAAAAGATAATTATGAGACAACCACTCAACATTTCAGCTTTTATTTCCAGGTGTTTACGGCTTGATCTGATACACAGCTTAGGAGATGGCATTATTTGTGATGGAACACCACATTTTTAGGTGAGCAAAAGTATTGGAACAGATAGACTTAAAACTGATTAAAGTGAATAAGACTTCATATTTGGTGACCAATCCTTTGCTAGCACTAACTGCATCAAGTCTGTGACCCACTGACATCACCAAACTTTTATCTTCTTCTTTTGTGATGCTTTCCAGGCTTTCACTATAGCCTCTTTCAGTTGTTGTTTGTTTTGAGGGGTTTCTCCCTTCAATCTCCTTTGTAGCGATCAAAATGCATGCTCTATAGGGTTTAAGTCTGGAGATTGCCAGTCTTAAACCTTCCACTTCTCGCCTCTGATGAACTCCTTTGTTGTTTTGGCAGTGTGTTTGGGTCATTATCTTGCTGCATGATGAAGGATTTCCTAATCAGTTTGGTTGCCTCTTGCCTTAAATTGGCAGACAAAATGTTTCTGTAGATTTCTAAGTTCATTTCTGCTACCATCATGTGTTACATGTTACCTCACCCCTCACCCAAATGAAACGTCCCACCCACTTTTTCTACTTCCCTGATGCCCATTGGTATAACTTATAAACAGTAAAAATGATATATATTCACTATTGAAGCATTATCCATTCTGCACTATAGTCATTATTAGGGCCCGAGCACTGAGGGTGCAAGGACCTAATTGTTTGTGCTGAAAACGGAAAGTTTGCATGGACTTTTGAGGCCCTTAACATATTCAGAAAGTTGTGAAACTTTGCAGGTGCATCCAGTCTTGTGAAAAATTGGATATTTTCCTGGTTTGCAAAAGGCCAATTCAGAATTGCCTCAATAGCGCCCCCTAAAAGTTTTAAAAGTTAAGCCATGCTCCTTTGACTTTGTCGTAAATTAATGAAATTTTGTGGACAGATGCGTCTTGGGCAGATCTGAGAAAAACCCAGCGGGACTATTCTTCTATCTCTAACAGGAAATCCGCCATTTTGAATAAATTAGTGAAAATTAGGGTATTTTTGCCTTTTTTCAGGGGTCATATCTGGATTAACTCCTCTAAGGGATTTGATCCGATGCACTTGTACTTCGGCACAGAGGTAGATGAGACATGGATGATGACAAGTTATTCCGGGTTTTCCCATTAGTCGAAAGGCGTGGCCGTGGCGAGCCCTCAAATTTGCATATTTTTTGAAAAACAGGAAGTTATTTATAACTCAGCCATGAATTGTCCAATCTGACTCAAACTTCCTTGATTTAAGGTCCATGTCTGCACACATTCATATAGTTAGATTTTTTTTCTGTCATAGCGCCACCTAGTGCTGACAGGGAGTATCAAGGCTAATAGCCGAAGCCGCTGTTTAAAGTCCTTTGAAGATATTTACATGAAATTTGTGTCAGGACAGCCTAGAGAGGTGGATTTATGTCTGGACAAAAGTCTGTGACTTTTCGTCAGAGGGCATGGCCTCTACGGGGTGAAATACAAAAAAGATGCTTTTTTGTCTCGCCATCAATTTTTAAACAGCCATAACTCTGGCATACATCCTTGCATGTGAGACAAATTTCATGTGCTTGATAACAGTCCCACCCAGAACATATTCATATTTGAAATTTTGATAAATTGCACAGCGCCACCCTCTGGCACCATGAAGTTACTTCACTTGAATTTTTGCGTCATGATTCCTTTATGGTTGGACAAATCATGCTGAAATTTGCTTAGGCAGTTCCCAAGGAATTCATCTTACACATGTTTGATGGTCAAGATCTACGTCTATAGGCGTCGCCATGCCGATTTTTTGTTCACCATGCAACAGGAAGTAGATTTTTCAAATGGTTATAAGACATGTAGAGCAATGAAACTTGACAAAAAAAAATCTCATTGGCATGTTGAGATAATTAAATAAGATATAAAGATATTCATTTTGTAGGTGGGCATGGCCTGTTGGCTCAATGGTGCCCCCTACAACATTTCAAAAATTCAGCCCCCCCCAGCAGGTTTAACGTAGGACCCATATAGTAAGTCAGACAGAAAGTCAGCCATTTTGAATTTTTTGGTAAAACGAGGCATATTCTAGGGGTCGTATTTGAATGAACCCATCCTAGGGTGTTCATCCAAACTACTTGATCTTTGGTGTAGAACAAGAAGAGATGTCTAAGGTCAAAAGTTATTTAGGAATTACTCATTAGTCGAAAGGCATGGCCATGGCGGCCCCTCAATGCTATTTTGCCAAAAAAATTGGATTTTGCTGTCATGGAAACATGCAGGGGCAAAAACATACCACATTTTGTCAAACATTAGTGTTTTCCACATCTTATCATATCAGCATACCAGGATCTGTGGATTCTCATCAAAGGGCAGGGGCGTGGCATCCTGGCAAATTTCGCCACCATCCAAACGCAATCTGTTATATCTCAGCTGTACATCATCATATCTTAACCAGATTTTGTGTGTTTATTGGAATTGTATGCCTGAACAAGTGCTGCTTGGAGCATTTTTTTCTAAATCATAGCACCTCCTGCTGGCAGCATGAAGTACTGTAATCATATAATTGCCTCTAATTCCTCCAAAATTGGAGATATTGTTGTCAAGTTTTAATAAATTTATGACAATTCATTGGGGCAATCAGATTTGTAAAGCTCACAAATCTGCGTGTAACTTATTTGCAAAAACGAAGGATCCTTCACCATGACACAGGAAGTACTAATTTGAAGAGCTTAAACTTCTTGTAGAACCCTGAAACTTGCCAAAAATATGCTAAATGGAAAAACGAGATGATTGATATTGATTTTGTGGATAGGCATGGCCTTTTGGCTCAGTGGTGCCCCCTACAATATTTCAAAAATTCAGCCTCTGCAGCAGGTTTGACCTAGGATTTAAAAAATTCTTGAGCTTATCAATCATTTAAAGATCTACCAAAAAGCCTCCGACCTTGGCTGTAAAACAAACAGGAAGTCCGCCATTTTGTTTTTTGTGGTCAAAAATCAGCATATTGCAGATACCAAAATTAAAAAAAAATCCTCTTGGGGAATTCATCCAAACACCCCCATGTTAAAGATATTGAAAGAATACATATCAAAGTTGAAAATTTCATTTGAACGTTTTCATTACTCAAAGGGGTGTGGCCATGGTGAATTTTTCTTCGCCACGAACAGGAAGTAGAATTATCCTGGGCTGAAAAAACTTGTAGAGTCTTGAAACCTGGCCTAAAAATTCACAGTGAGAATCTGAGATGACTGCCCTTGGTGTTTTGGGTGGCCTTTGCTTATTGACTCAGTGGCGCCCCCTACAATATTACAAACAATCATTCCCCAGAGCGCATATTACCTAGGCCTTTGAAAATGCTTAAGCTTGTATGTCATCTCAGGACCTACAATGAAGCCTCTTGGACCCATATTGTAAAACAATAGCAAGTCTATTTTTTCTTTCATTTTGCATGTTGAAAGTTTCAAAAGTCCCTCTTCTCTTAATGGAATCAAAATGAAGGCTATGCTGTCATCTTGTGATAATACAAAATACTGCAACACTATTTAGGACAGAAACAAACATGAGAACATTACAAAGTTTGTATCTGTCTATTTATCCATGAAAATAAGAGAAAATGACAAACAGAAGAGATATCAAAGCATTGAAGATAATAATAAAACAAACTTGTACACATCTATAGCTCTGTATTTACTCCTCTACTCTATCTTCATCACCAGTCACTGAAACATTCAGAAGATAACCCAGTAATGCTTTAACCCACACTGTCATTTTTCTCCTGTGGAGTGAGCGTGCACACGAGAAAAAGGGAGTGAGGCTGCAAGCATGCAAGAGAGAGAAAGAGCGGCTGAACCAAGCAGAGCAGAAAGGGGAGCTGTGAAGTTAATAATACAGTGATTTGTTCATATTTTGGAGCTGCATTCAAATTTTCAGGGCTCATGCCTCCTGCCCATTTGTTTTACAGCCAAAATGACAGCAGGCTCTGGACATTAATTAGGGGATCACCCTTCATTTCTGTGAAACTGTTAGTGTTGCAATCCCAACATACACCATGGAAGCAGCACACTTTGATGCTGGCACCCGACAGTTGCAACACATCCGTGGTCGTGACACACCCCAACGTGCAATGGGTTGGAAGGCCATTGCTGGTCATTGGTCATTGCTGCTAGCAGCTTTAATATTAGTCATTAATTTTCATTTATTGCAAGCCATTTTACCATACATTTAAAGTATATTTACAGAAAGAGATCTACCTAACTATATCACTTTTTAAATATGAAGACATTCTAGAGCATTTGGAGGGCCCTTGCTGTTGAGCCCAGTGGTCCTATGTTTTTTTTCATGCACTCCTGTAATTAATATATATAGGCACCTTGGAGCCTTTCCCTAATCATAAAACCACTGGAGCCTTTTTTAGTTGAGATTTTGTATGAACTATGTTCAGATGCTAATGTATTCAATCTTTTGACTAATGTGATGATTGCTGGAGCTCTGTGGGGTTGACTGTCTTTAAGGGGAGGGGGTAACCTTGCAAAGCAGATGGATATGTCCGTTTCTTTGTTTCTCACTGGCGAATCCAAATGTGTGAAACAAATCCACCTGGCGTGTCAGGTTAGGGAGGGGGGACAAGTTGCAATGAAATACCACAATTACCTGGCGATAGCTGTCAAATGCTCGAATGTTAGTGTGCCTTCAACTAAATGGCTTAAAGTCCTGTGAGAGTGGCATTTTCAATGCAAAAGTATAGCACATATATTTCTATTTCATCACCATGGACAGCTCCTCTGTGCTGCTAGGTAGTCAGAGTGGCTAAATGTTTAATTCTCTCATCTGGCCTGTTATTATTTACCTATCAGTCTATCAGTCTACCAAAATGATTCAGTGCATGCACATTTTATGTCAGATCTTGTTTTTAAGACATGTCTTATTTTATGCAAATCAGATCACTTCACCGAGCAAATGTAATTATAGATGCATTTTAAATACTTTTGCATTACTAATCATTAAGTGGAATTGAAACAATATTCATACAATAAAAATGGACTGGTGAGGGGAAAAGTAAAAAAAAAGAGATGAGACATGAGCAGAGTTGCATTTTTATTGGATGAGTGGTTAAATACTTTCTCTACAATAGTGATTACTTTGTAAGAGACTTTATGACTGTCAGACAACATGGGTATGAACTTTGTCATACCGTGTGAATGGCATGGTTTAACACTGGTTTAACATTTTATTAAACCAGTGTGAAGCTTCGCCGCCTGCGTCCACGTAGCGCAGTAGCTTTGATGCAGTCAGAGTGACTACAGCCACATTCCTCCACATGCATGTATGTGTAGGATAACACATCTCCGTTCAGACAGTGCAAGTCCACAGTGCGATTGCTGTAACGTGTCTCCTTACAGCAGGAGCAGGAATGCTGCATAACAGCTGCTGCTTCAGAGTATCTGAGGAAAGCAGAGACAGAATTTCTAATATTGTTCCTTGAACTTTTAACTTTGATTACATTTTCAACAAAGGATGACTTTTTGATGTTACACAGAAATAAAATATTAACAGTTTTATCCTTACTTGGTGAACGTGTTGCAAGATCCTTCACAATATGGCATTTCCACTTCCTGGTAAGACTGGCAGCCCTTGTGCATTACATGTGTTTTCATGGATCCTATCTTGCAGGCTTTTTCCTTTTCCACACCTTTTCAAAAGACACTCAATTAGTTTGCTGCTATTTCAGTAATTCAGTAACAGACGGCATCACATTACCCCCATTTTAGCATCCCTACACTGGCTCCCTGTAAGTTTTAGAATTGATTTCAAATTCTACTTATTGCTTTTAAATCACCGAAGGGCCTGGCTCCAAACTACCTAACAGAACTTTTAACTTTGGATCTTTGGGGGGGGGGGGCTCCTGGTTGTTCCAAGGTCGAGGCTTAAGACTAAGGGGACAGGGCCTTCTCTGTCAGGGCGCCTCGACTTTGGAACGACCTGCCCGAGGAGATAAGGCATACAGACTCAATGACATCTTCTAAATCACTTCTTAAAACTCATTTTTATAGACTTGTTTTTATGTGATGTCGTCTTCTGTCTTTTACTGTCTCCCGTCTCATAATTTTTCTCTCTTAGATCTACTTCTCTGTCAAATCTGACGTTAAAGCCCCTATATCTGCTCTTCTCTGCGTTGCATTTTATGCTTACTGGTTCTTGGTTTTAGAGCCCCCCTTTCTTTTATTGCTTTTATTGTGTCTCCCTCTTTTTGCTGCTATATTGGTTTTACCAGACTATTATCATTATTATGATCGTGATTAATACCTTTTACTGTATAGAATTTTAATTTTCGTATGATAACTTGATAAATCGCTGCACATTTTAACTGTTTTTATTCTCCTCCTTGCCATTTTGATTTATATTCCTTTCTGTCTCTTCCTAATATTTTAAATGCTTTTAAATTTCTGGTCCTTAGGTCTCTTTTATATAGTTGGTTCCTGTGTTGCCTGGATTGGTCTAGGTTACTCTGGGTTTTTATTTTATTCTGGATTTTTATTTTATTTTATTTTACTCTTGGTCTTCATTTTTACTACAGAATCTTACATTTCTGGGTTTTTATGATGTCTTTCTAAAGTGACATCTTTTTCGTGTTTAGAATATTCTGCTAGTTTTTTATGATGTTGAAGTTACATTGCTGGCTGAGTCTTTCATGGGTTCTTCTGTTGTTGTTGGGGTTTTGTCTTTTTTGTGATGTTTTGCTGTTTGTGTTTGATGCTTTGTAACTGTGATTCTGTTTATTGTCAAAGCACTTGGTAAACCTCTGTTTTTAAAAGTGCTATACAAGTAAGGTTTATTATTATTATTATTATTATTTATTATAATTCAGTAAAATTTCAAAATAGTCATACTCACATATCTTACAACAGCCATTTGCTGATGTCTGAATTGTGTCCTAAGAAGAGAAACACAAACTCTTTACACGATCTTGAATTTCCAAATCACACAATCAACCAGACTTTAATTGTTACTTACAGGTTGACAGTTGCTCTCCTGGAATGGTGGACAGACAATGTGTGAGCTGGTTGTCGTTAAAGTGCCATCATCATTCCTGATGCATGTGTATTTTTCACACTTATTCTCAGTTGGTGACCAGGTTTGTCCTTGCTTTAGGGCAGTGGGAAAAAGTATGTAAATATAAAAACATTGGCATACACACACATACAGATGTCAGAATAATGATACACTTCAATTTGTTAAGCCATAAAGAGTTGGTTAAACTTACTGTCAAGAGATGCTTTACATCATCAACCTCAAGGACACAGTGTGTCTGGACACATTTTCCACAGCATTCATCTGAACCAGGTTCCTCATATACATATCCCTGATAGAAAAGAGGCAACATTTTAATAATACATTTTTCTGCTTCACCAGAAGAAGCTATCACATTAATAGCAAAGCAACTTTAATTTAAAGAAATCTGCAATCCCTCTCACCGTGTCACACTTTTCTTGACACTGCTGGAAGCTGCAGGATATCTTGAATAGATCAGTCTTGGGGTCAACCTCATTTGTACAGGTACATTCCTGACATTCGGGTGCCGGCACTGAAGAACCAGGCTGGTAAAGTAAAGAGAAAATTAATTCATTTCTCAAAGAACAATAAGAACACTATATGACATCAATAATATGCTCAGAAATTAGGGTCAAATTATTCTTATATTGCCGTCTCCGTTTTACCTGATATTCCACTTCTCTGTGGACACAAACTCTTTTTGGCTCTAAAAAAAAAAAAGAAGCTTGTAAATAATACAAGTCTGAACTACTGATAAGTTTAAATACAGTACATCAAAAGAATGAATATATATAAGCTTACCACATGATTGCTCTGGGCAACATTTTCCCTCAGGAACATTGACAACAGGCATATAACCTACTGGACAGGTACCACTGAGGGGCGGGCAAGTGTTCATGCGACATTCTGTTGAGAAAATGATGGTTGAAAGTACAGCCACTCTACTAACTGATGTGTTTAACTAACCTGACACGCCAGGTTTACTGTTCCATATATCAATGGCAATGTATGTATTTAGATATATGGGATGAGTCGTTATGTCAATACACAATTCTTCCCTATTAATTGAGCTAGATAGTGAATCAAACTCATTCCGAAACTGGTCACAGAAGAGCAAAAACATTTGTCTACCAAGAAAAATATTCATTATCTTTCTTTGCTCTTCTTTGCTTGGAGAAATGTTGTTCACCCCTGATTAAACTGATGCTATAGCTGCACCCAGGCAAATCTCTTAACTTTCTGCCATTGTTTACAGGCTTGCAGTACAACTAATCCATGCCTGTAGTTACAGCTTCTTTTTCCTTAAATGATAATGATTAGACCAGTCATTCTCTACATGCATAACAGCTTGAAGCATTACAAGATAGATCTGCCTGATGACAGACGTAGAATCTGCCCAATCCATCAGCTTGGCTAGTTTTCAACCAATCATTATGAAATCAAAAAGACAAAAATAAGAACTGATGCAAAATGTCTTACCACAAGCAAAGACTGAGCAGCAGTGGTCAGAGGGACCGGTTTTGTTAACAAGGACAAACCCAGGGACAGTACAGTTCGCAACAAGTGGTGCTGGGCACTTCTTTGGCTTGCATGTTACAGTTTTTGTGGACTCCTCACAGATGCAGTTTTGGCAGTTGTACTCAAACTTCTCATTAAACTGAAAGAACAAACCCCATCAATGGTTTGATAATCTGCTTCATATAATTAGTACTGTTTTAATTTAATGTAATTATAAGACTTCTCTCACCTCACGAGGAATACCCTCAGGATCAAGACATCCTGTTGGAAAATAAGAACTCATTTAGGATTAAATGACTGATATATTTGAAGCTAAGGCTTGAAGCTAAGGATCATACTTACCACACTTGTCAACACATATGCCAGACTCTTTGTTGAAGAGTTTCATACCATCTGGACAAAAGCAGCCCTCAGTAGTGTAGTTCATGAGTGATTCATTAGGTCTGTAATATTAAATCATCAATAATAGTTGGTTTATGTTTTTCTTTCTTTCTTTTTCTTTTCTGACATATCACAAATATAAAACTCTTCCTTATCAAACTCAGTGCCACTAATTTAACAGGTAAGTATTTAACTAGGGCTCTCAAAAGATTTAAAATTTCTATAGTTAATCAAAATAAATCCCATCCTTATAAATTGCTTTTTTAAATTCTACAATTTTGCGTTCAAAATTGTTTTTGTCAATTTGGCTTTTTCATCTGTCTCATAGTAAAATATAATTGACTTCCTGTTTGGAAACAGATAGGCAGAATGAAGATTTTAACATGAACTTAACCACAGAAAAAGGAACTTGTCGTGTATTGAAAAGGAAATAAGGAAACAATAATAAGGTAAATATTTGAAAGCGCAAGGTGCAATGACTTTTTACTTGTCCACTAAGCTGTCTGACTTGCTTAACATCTCAGTGTGCTGCAGTGGCTTAACCAAAGTGTTTTAAATCAATACATCATGTGAATATTTGAGTTAAAAAAAGAAGAGTGCTCAAATTGTGGGCCTTAATTCATAATGAATAGTCTTGACAGCCTTAAATTAAAATAAATGATCCTTGCTTAGAAAAATGATTGCTCAGCAATTGCACTAGTTTTGATGACCCTTACTTGTCTTCACAGGTTGGCTGTTCTGCAGGACCACATGGCTTGTAAACTTTGTCTGATGGGCAGTCACTGGCTGTTGGTGAAGAAAAAGATGCCAACAAATTCATTGTAATTTTTTTGTATTACTTCTAAATAGGCTGTTGTCATTGCTGATTTCACTGATCCAAACCTTTGGGATACAAATGAAGAATTACTCACCACACAGTCTGGTGTGGTTCCTCCAGTGAAGGCAAATTCCAGCCTGAGCACAAGCAGCAGCGTAAGTCTGCAAACTAGTGCATTCTACTACTGGATTGGAAACATGGCAGCTATCAAACACACAACCTTGGTAGAAATTGTCAGGAGAGACAAAGGGGTGGCACTCTGCAAAGAGACTGTGAAAGGAAATCACAAGCACACTCATGACAGTTGTTTTGTTGCACAATCAGTGCCAAGGATAAATATGAGACAAGTACAGTGGATCAGATATTGTGTACCTGCTCGTGATCAGGCCACAGATAGAGTCTGGCTTGCATGGAGTTAAGGTTGGTGGGGGTTCAGGTACATTGGTGGGCAGTACAGAGGGAATTTCGCAGTTGGGTTGGTAAATGTGTTTTGCAGGCCAAAAGTCAGCCATCACTGCACAATTTTCAACCAGCTTGCCTCCAGGCAACATGCAGTCATCTGCCTGGTTGTTAGTGCATGTTCCTGAAAGAAGAGTCAAATCAAATGTTTATCTTACAAATGAAACTTAAAAACTGGGTTACCCTCTTTGCAAGAGGAGATAGAGATATCCTTACCACAGTGACCCTGAGTGTTTCCACCAAAGAATTTAAATGGAAGGATGACACTAAATCCAGTTATGCCAAATGTAATGACGACTTCAAGACGAGGGATCTCCAGAATCAAATCAATGCCAGAATTTAGGATCTTAACACCTTGTTGTGAATACGGTAGTTTTAATATTACTCTGTCCTTTAGTGCCTACAAGGAAAACAGGAAAAAATTCAAGTAAAACACAAACATATTGTTTAAGTTTGTCTGATATTTATATTTCATTGTTAACAGTTAAAATGTACCCCACAAAAAATAAAAGTAACTAGACTAACCAGACTGGTAAAAGTTACCAGACTAACTTTTAAGCATGCTCAACCAAGCCTTCTTAAGATCATGAATACCTCTAACTGTGCCGCTCCCAAGAGGTTATGATTTAGGAGTGTGATCACTTCGCGTCCATATGATACAGTTATCGATCTTGGGCAGGAAACATCCTCAGTTGGATCGCAAAAGACATTGTCAATATAAACCTTTAAATGATGCTGTTGTAAGATCTCTTCCATCAAAACATAAGTACAGTTTCCTTGATAACTGTAGTAGAGGCCATCAAATGTGATGTAATGAGGATCTCCCCAACCTTCACAAACACCTGAGAAAAAATAAAATAAATGTTTTAAGAAGCTATGCCAAATAATACACAAGAAAATCATAAATTCTTATGAAAAGAAAAAAAGGGCTTACAGTCACAGACATAATGTTGGCAGCAGTGGTACTCATCATATACAAGAACTGGTTTCTGCCCATTAGCACAGGTAATATTCTCAATAGGTGGACATTCATATGGAATAATTTCAATTGTGTTATTCTCAATGCATCTGGCCATGGTGCAGTTACACAAAACAAATGTCTCATTTTGCTGGAA
This sequence comes from Cheilinus undulatus, assembly GCF_018320785.1. Classification (NCBI taxonomy): domain Eukaryota; kingdom Metazoa; phylum Chordata; class Actinopteri; order Labriformes; family Labridae; genus Cheilinus; species Cheilinus undulatus. Next base: position 21,656,369 of record NC_054873.1, on the reverse strand, counting down.
AAAAAGATTAAAAACAGAGGTAATTTGTTTGAAGGGATGTACAAAAAATGTATATTTTGTGCAGAATCCATTACAATTCTTACCACAACATCCCACTCTGGGCAGTGTGGGGGAGGAGGTGTTGATGGAGAAGTTATGGATTCTGTGGTTGTGGTTGGTGATGTGGTTGTTGTGGATGGAGTAGTTGTTTCTTCTGTGGTTGTGGTTGGCGGTGAGGTTGTAGTTGATGGTGTAGTCGATGGAGTGGTTGTAGATTCTGTGGTTGTGGTTGGTGTTGTGGTTGTAGTTGAGGGAGTGGTTGTTGATTCTGTGGTTGTGGTTGGGGTTGTGGTTGTAGTCGACGGTGTGGTTGTAGATTCTGTGGTTGTGGTTGTAGTTGATGGTGTAGATGATAAAGTTGTTGTAGATTCTGTGGTAGTGGATGGCATTGTGGTTGTTGTGGATGGAGTAGTTGTTTCTTCTGTGATCGTGGTTGTAGTTGAGGGAGTGGTTGTTGATTCTGTGGTTGTGGTTGGGGTTGTGGTTTTAGTCGACGGTGTGGTTGTAGATTCTGTGGTTGTGGTTGTAGTTGATGGTGTAGATGATAAAGTTGTTGTAGATTCTGTGGTAGTGGATGGCGTTGTGGTTGTTGTGGATGGAGTAGTTGTTGATTCTGTGGTTGTGGTTGGCGATGTGGTTGTAGTTGATGGTGTAGTTGTTGGAGTAGTTGTAGATTCTGTGGTTGTGGTTGTAGTTGATGGTGTAGATGATAAAGTTGTTGTAGATTCTGTGGTAGTGGATGGCGTTGTGGTTGTTGTGGATGGAGTAGTTGTTTCTTCTGTGGTTGTGGTTGGCGCTGAGGTTGTAGTTGATGGTGTAGTCGATGGAGTGGTTGTTGATTCTGTGGTTGTGGTTGGGGTTGTGGTTGTTGTGGATGGAGTAGTTGTTGATTCTGTGGTTGTGGTTGGCGATGTGGTTGTAGTTGATGGTGTAGATGATAAAGTTGTTGTAGATTCTGTGGTAGTGGATTGCGTTGTGGTTGTTGTGGATGGAGTAGTTGTAGATTCTGTGGTTGTGGTTGTAGTTGATGGTGTAGATGATAAAGTTGTTGTAGATTCTGTGGTAGTGGATGGCGTTGTGGTTGTTGTGGATGGAGTAGTTGTTTCTTCTGTGGTTGTGGTTGGCGCTGAGGTTGTAGTTGATGGTGTAGTCGATGGAGTGGTTGTTGATTCTGTGGTTGTGGTTGGGGTTGTGGTTGTAGTCGACGGTGTGGTTGTAGATTCTGTGGTTGTGGTTGGCGTTGTGGTTGTTGTGGATGGAGTAGTTGTTGATTCTGTGGTTGTGGTTGGCGATGTGGTTGTAGTTGATGGTGTAGTTGTTGGAATAGTTGTAGATTCTGTGGTTGTGGTTGGTGTTGTGGTTGAAGTTGAGGGAGTGGTTGTTGATTCTGTGGTTGTGGTTGGTGTTGTGGTCGTAGTCGATGGGGTGGTTGTAGATTCTGTGGTTGTGGTTGGCGTTGTGGTTGTTGTGGATGGAGTAGTTGTAGATTCTGTGGTTGTGGTTGGTGTTGTGGTTGTAGTTGATGGTGTAGTTGTTGGAGTAGTTGTAGATTCTGTGGTTGTGGTTGTAGTTGATGGTGTAGATGATAAAGTTGTTGTAGATTCTGTGGTAGTGGATGGCGTTGTGGTTGTTGTGGATGGAGTAGTTGTTGCTTCTGTGGTTGTGGTTGGCGTTGAGGTTGTAGTTGATGGTGTAGTCGATGGAGTGGTTGTAGATTCTGTGGTTGTGGTTGGTGTTGTGGTTGTAATTGAGGGAGTGGTTGTTGATTCTGTGGTGGTGGTTTGTGTTGTAGTTGTAGTTGATGGTGTGGTTGTGGATTCTGTGGTGGTGGTTTGTGTTGTGGTTGTAGTTGATGGAGTGGTTGTAGATTCTGTGGTGGTGGTTGGTGTTGTGGTTGTAGTTGATTGAGTGGTTGTGGATTCTGTGGTAGTGGTTGAAGTTGTAGGTGCAAAATATGGAGTGGTTGTAGATTCAGTGGTGGTGGTTGGTGTTGTAGTTGATGTAGTGGTTGTAGATTCTGTGGTTGTGGATGGCGTTGTGGTTGTTGTGGATGGAGTAGTTGTAGATTCTGTGGTTGTGGTTGTGGTTGTGGTCGATGGTGTGGTTGTAGATTCTGTGGTGGTTGTAGTTGTGGTTGCAGTTGACGGTGTGGTTGCAGATTCTGTGGTTGTGGTTGGAGTTGTGGTTGTAGTATTGGGAATAGTTGTAGATTCTGTGGTAGTGGTTGGCGTTGTGGTTGTAGTTGATGGAGAAGTTGTTGTTTCTGTGGTTGTGGTTGGTGTTGTTGTTGTAGTTGATGGTGTGGTTGTAGATTCTGTGGTTGTGGTTGGTGTTGTGGTTGTAGTCGATGGAGTGGTTGTAGATTCTGTGGTTGTGGTTGGTGTTGTAGTTGTAGTTGTAGTTGATGGAGTAGTTGTTGATTCTGTGGATGTGGTTGGCGTTGTGGATATAGTCAAGGGTGTGGTTGTAGATTCCCTGGTTGTAGTTGGTGTTGTGGTTGGCGGTGTTGTTGTGGATTCTGTGGGTGGCGTTGTGGTTGTGGTTGTAGTTGGTGTTGTGGTTGTGGATTCTGTGGTTGTGGTTGTAGTCGATGGTGTAGTTGTAGATTCTGTGGTTGTGGTTGGTGTTGTGGTTGGCGGTGTTGTTGTGGATTCTGTGGGTGGCGTTGTGGTTGTAGTTGGTGTTGTGGTTGTGGATTCTGTGGTTGGTGTTGTGGTAGTCGATGGTGTAGTTGTAGATTCTGTGGTTGTGGTTGGTGTTGTGGTTGGTGGTGTTGTTGCGGATTCTGTGGGTGGCGTTGTGGTTGTGGTTGTAGTTGGTGTTGTGGTTGTGGATTCTGTGGTTGTGGTTGTAGTCGATGGTGTAGTTGTAGATTCTGTGGTTGTGGTTGGTGTTGTGGTTGTCGGGGTTGTTGTGGATTCTGTGGGTGGCGTTGTGGTTGTAGTTGGTGTTGTGGTTGTAGATTCAGTGGTGGTGGTTGGCGTTGTGGTTGTGGTCGATGGAGTGGTTGTAGATTCTGTGGTGGTTGTGGTTGGTGTTGTGGTTGTAGTTGCTGGTGTGGTTGTAGTTGGCGTTGTGGTCGTCGTTGATGGAGTGCTTGTGGATTCTGTGGTGGTGGTTGGTGTTGTGGTTGTAGTCGATGGTGTGGTTGTAGATTCAGTGGTGGTGGTTGGCGTTGTTGTTGAAGTAGACAGAGTGGTAGCTTCAGTGGTTGTTGTAGGTCTACATGAACTTCCCTTACAACATACTCTGATTTCATAGTCCTTGCACTTATATGGACGTGCTACTTGGTCCTCTTTCCTACATATTAAACCATATGATTCATTACAAGAAACCACCTGTCCTGTTTGACTAACAAAGTCATCAAAGTCTATGTTAGGATAATCTGCTGCCCTACATTCAAGGTAATGATCAAGGTTTTGAGGTTTTTTACAAATTTCTATGCCACTATTTGTGATGTTTTCATACGTTTCCCAATCACTCTTGTCTACGATTGGGTCATGTACATTATACCAATCTGACCACTCAACACAAGTTTTTACACATGAAGGCGTTGTTCCCTCAGTGGTGGTTGTTCCTGTGGTAGTTGTGGTTGGCGTTGTGGTTGTAGTCGATGGTGTAGTTGTAGATTCTGTGGTTGTGGTTGGTGTTGTGGTTGGCGGTGTTGTTGTGGATTCTGTGGGTGGCGTTGTGGTTGTGGTTGTCGGGGTTGTTGTGGATTCTGTGGGTGGCGTTGTGGTTGTAGTTGGTGTTGTGGTTGTAGATTCAGTGGTGGTGGTTGGCGTTGTGGTTGTGGTCGATGGAGTGGTTGTAGATTCTGTGGTGGTTGTGGTTGGTGTTGTGGTTGTAGTTGCTGGTGTGGTTGTAGATTCTGTGGTTGTAGTTGGCGTTGTGGTTGTCGTTGATGGAGTGCTTGTGGATTCTGTGGTGGTGGTTGGTGTTGTGGTTGTAGTCGATGGTGTGGTTGTAGATTCAGTGGTGGTGGTTGGCGTTGTTGTTGAAGTAGACAGAGTGGTAGCTTCAGTGGTTGTTGTAGGTCTACATGGACTTCCCTTACAACATACTCTGATTTCATAGTCCTTGCACTTATATGGACGTGTTACTTGGTCCTCTTTCCTACATATTAAACCATATGATTCATTACAAGAAACCACCTGTCCTGTTTGACTAACAAAGTCATCAAAGTCTATGTTAGGATAATCTGCTGCCCTACATTCAAGGTAATGATCAAGGTTTTGAGGTTTTTTACAAATTTCTATGCCACTATTTGTGATGTTTTCATACGTTTCCCAATCACTCTTGTCTACGATTGGGTCATGTACATTATACCAATCTGACCACTCAACACAAGTTTTTACACATGAAGTTGTTGTTCCCTCAGTGGTGGTTGTTCCTGTGGTAGTTGTGGTTGGCGTTGTGGTTGTAGTCGATGGTGTAGTTGTAGATTCTGTGGTTGTGGTTGGTGTTGTGGTTGGCGGTGTTGTTGTGGATTCTGTGGGTGGCGTTGTGGTTGTGGTTGTAGTTGGTGTTGTGGTTGTGGATTCTGTGGTTGTGGTTGTAGTCGATGGTGTAGTTGTAGATTCTGTGGTTGTGGTTGGTGTTGTGGTTGGCGGTGTTGTTGTGGATTCTGTGGGTGGCGTTGTGGTTGTAGTTGGTGTTGTGGTTGTGGATTCTGTGGTTGTGGTTGTAGTCGATGGTGTAGTTGTAGATTCTGTGGTTGTGGTTGGTGTTGTGGATGGTGGTGTTGTTGTGGATTCTGTGGCTGTGGTTGTGGTTGTAGTTGGTGTTGTGGTTGTGGATTCTGTGGTTGTGGTTGTAGTCGATGGTGTAGTTGTAGATTCTGTGGTTGTGGTTGGTGTTGTGGTTGTCGGGGTTGTTGTGGATTCTGTGGGTGGCGTTGTGGTTGTAGTTGGTGTTGTGGTTGTAGATTCAGTGGTGGTGGTTGGCGTTGTGGTTGTGGTCGATGGAGTGGTTGTAGATTCTGTGGTGGTTGTGGTTGGTGTTGTGGTTGTAGTTGCTGGTGTGGTTGTAGTTGGCGTTGTGGTTGTCGTTGATGGAGTGCTTGTGGATTCTGTGGTGGTGGTTGGTGTTGTGGTTGTAGTCGATGGTGTGGTTGTAGATTCAGTGGTGGTGGTTGGCGTTGTTGTTGAAGTAGACAGAGTGGTAGCTTCAGTGGTTGTTGTAGGTCTACATGAACTTCCCTTACAACATACTCTGATTTCATAGTCCTTGCACTTATATGGACGTGCTACTTGGTCCTCTTTCCTACATATTAAACCATATGATTCATTACAAGAAACCACCTGTCCTGTTTGACTAACAAAGTCATCAAAGTCTATGTTAGGATAATCTGCTGCCCTACATTCAAGGTAATGATCAAGGTTTTGAGGTTTTTTACAAATTTCTATGCCACTATTTGTGATGTTTTCATACGTTTCCCAATCACTCTTGTCTACGATTGGGTCATGTACATTATACCAATCTGACCACTCAACACAAGTTTTTACACATGAAGTTGTTGTTCCCTCAGTGGTGGTTGTTCCTGTGGTAGTTGTGGTTGGCGTTGTGGTTGTAGTCGATGGTGTAGTTGTAGATTCTGTGGTTGTGGTTGGTGTTGTGGTTGGCGGTGTTGTTGTGGATTCTGTGGGTGGCGTTGTGGTTGTGGTTGTCGGGGTTGTTGTGGATTCTGTGGGTGGCGTTGTGGTTGTAGTTGGTGTTGTGGTTGTAGATTCAGTGGTGGTGGTTGGCGTTATGGTTGTGGTCGATGGAGTGGTTGTAGATTCTGTGGTGGTTGTGGTTGGTGTTGTGGTTGTAGTTGCTGGTGTGGTTGTAGATTCTGTGGTTGTAGTTGGCGTTGTGGTTGTCGTTGATGGAGTGCTTGTGGATTCTGTGGTGGTGGTTGGTGTTGTGGTTGTAGTCGATGGTGTGGTTGTAGATTCAGTGGTGGTGGTTGGCGTTGTTGTTGAAGTAGACAGAGTGGTAGCTTCAGTGGTTGTTGTAGGTCTACATGGACTTCCCTTACAACATACTCTGATTTCATAGTCCTTGCACTTATATGGACGTGTTACTTGGTCCTCTTTCCTACATATTAAACCATATGATTCATTACAAGAAACCACCTGTCCTGTTTGACTAACAAAGTCATCAAAGTCTATGTTAGGATAATCTGCTGCCCTACATTCAAGGTAATGATCAAGGTTTTGAGGTTTTTTACAAATTTCTATGCCACTATTTGTGATGTTTTCATACGTTTCCCAATCACTCTTGTCTACGATTGGGTCATGTACATTATACCAATCTGACCACTCAACACAAGTTTTTACACATGAAGTTGTTGTTCCCTCAGTGGTGGTTGTTCCTGTGGTAGTTGTGGTTGGCGTTGTGGTTGTAGTCGATGGTGTAGTTGTAGATTCTGTGGTTGTGGTTGGTGTTGTGGTTGGCGGTGTTGTTGTGGATTCTGTGGGTGGCGTTGTGGTTGTGGTTGGTGTTGTGGTTGTGGATTCTGTGGTGGTGGTTGGTGTTGTAGTTGTGGTTGATGGTGTGGTTGTAGGTTCAGTGGTTGTGGTTGTAGTTGATGGTGTGGTCGATGGAGTGGTTGTAGATTCTTTGGTGGTTGTGGTTGGTGTTGTGGTTGTGGTCGATGGAGTGGTTGTAGATTCTGTGGTGGTTGTAGTTGGCGTTGTGGTTGTTGTTGATGGAGTGGTTGTAGATTCTGTAGTGGTGGTTGATGGTGTGGTTGTAGTTGATGGTGTGGTTGTAGATTCTGTGGTTGTAGTTGGTGTTGTGGTTGTGGTTGTAGTTGAAGTTGATGGTATACAAGTCTCTACACACTCCTGTTTCTCCTCATCAAATATGGGCTTGTCTTCAGGGCACTCAGGATAACACCCTGGAATAATCACACAATAAAATGGAAATTCTTTTTTTTCATCAGTCATACCATTTCAATTAAGGTGTTTGTTCATTACTTCCAGACACTGGTGAGCGAACTATGGTTTTGACTTATTATATTTTTTCCCACAGAAAACCTCAAGGCAAATCAAATCTGTTCAGCAATTAAGATTTTACCAGTGCATTGATAAAAATAAATGGGGACAATATCAGGTCTTACCTTCCAGGTTGGGTATGAGGTTGCTACAGTGTCCTTCTGGATTTAAACAGGTTTTGTAGCAAGGTGTATGACAAGGGCTGTAATGCCATGTGCAATCACCAGGACTGTTGTAGTATTCACAAAAGACAGCTAGGAAGACAAGTTGATGGAATGTTTAGTTTTAACTGAAGTTAACTTTTATGTGACAGGTAAAGCTTAAACTTGAATTCTGCCTGATTTAGTTTTTAATAGGCCCAAGGATTATGCACACACTAAAATGTACAAAAAGTACAAAAGACAATTAAAACTGAGAATTAAAGTAAACACCTCAGAAGGGTAATTTTCTGCAGTACATGTATATCTGAAGACAGGAAGCAAAAATTGCAGTCTAAGAGGAACATGCTGACCTTGGACTGTCTAATACTAATGCATCAACTTCGATTACATTTCGACAGAGTAGTGACTACTATTTAAACATGGTATAGCCATAGAAAACCATTCTCTCATGAGAATTTATGCATAATCAAACACGTTTTTACATCTCTGCATGATTTTAAATATCTATGTCTTTAGGCCCTTGGTTTAATATCAGAATAAAACTTTTGTTTACTTACGGCAGATTTCTGGAGTTCTCCAAGCAACACAAACACCAGCTTCATTGCAAGCCTGAGCATAAGCTGCCACTGCTGTGCAAAAGCACTCGCAGTCACCTCCGGTGTCGCAAGCACATGAGTCTTTCACACAGTTTTCATAAAATGGACGGGGATCTACCTGTTCAGTTCATACAAGACATTTTTGTTATCGACATAGATCTTGGAGTAGTAATAGTGTAGGATCAGGTCTGTCATTACCGTGTTGTGGCAGTTTTTGAATGTTTCTCTAGTTATGATGCTACACCTCCATTTTGCCCAGTGGTGTCGATTTGGTTGTTCTTCACAAGAATCAACATTTGCATCTGCGTCAGGGCAGTTGCTGTCCACTTTCCAGCTGTTGGCAAATTCTAACACATTGCTCACTGTGAGCTGACTCTGGGTGGTAAAGTCATTCAGTACATCGCCATCAAAATCTCCACACAGGCCACATACCTCCCCCTGTACAACCACATAAAAAGAGACAATTAATTATTTTACATGATGACCAAATTCCACATCTGTGCTCGCTGGTATTAGGAGGGAAAAAATGTCAACACCAATGTGTCCATCAAGAAAAATTGTTTATTGTTTATGATGTCTCACTAACATCAAAATACACTATCTACAGCATTTACACTATTTACTATTAATGCAATAATGCACCAATCTTGATCAATTTTTATTTGTATAGCCCCAGCATACATAATATGTGGACTACCACTGGCAACCCCATGACTCAAACTGGAGAAACAAAATTATGATGAAAAACAACGCTACACCATATCAAAACTCCTAACACTAAACTCTTAATGTAACACATATCATTCACTTCTACTGAGAATATTTATGTGACTCACGCTGTGCTTTGGATCAAGGAGGATGCGAACAGATGTTTTACGATCCCATATTAATGTTAGTCCGATGGCAGATTCTATGACCAAATACAATCCAACTGGCCTTATTTTGTACTGAATCTCAGAGCCATGTCCCAGGTCCTCCACTTCATATTTACCCTTCGCTAGTTTGATCTCAGTGTGCTGCAATGTTGAGGAGATTTCTGTTAATTGAGTTCATTTACTAATTCCCCTTTTTAAATGATATTCAAAGCACAGATCAGATGTCTTACCCCAAGTTGGATTCGGACAGTTTTGGAGCATGTGGTGCCTGTTGATCCACATGGGACATTTTCAGTGATAACTCCAAAGGTGTCATGGATGGTTTTATTCCCACATTTGTTCTGAAAGAGAGAGAAAAGAGAGAATCACTTCACAATTTGCTTGTTTACCTCATAGAAAACAGAGACCAGTAGTCTAATCAAATTTGGTACCTGTTAACCCGTAACACTTGTACATTAACTGAAAGCACGTGTTAGCCCTGGGAGAGCAAGGCCACAAAATGTGAATTTTAAAAATGTATTTAGAGAACTTATTATGGAAAAAAGTAAATGAGGTTGACTCTACAGCTGAGTCAAATCTTAATATTTTTTAATCATAATATTTTAAAAGTCAATTACTTGTTCTGAATTTCATACATTACATTTGTCCAGTTTTCTCAGATTTAGGGCCCTATTTTGATTTGCTGTCTAAAACATGTGGCACACAGCGATTTGGAGTGGGTCTGTCTAAACAAATTTTTTAATGTGATGATGCAAAATCTAGGCTCAAACCAAAGCAAAAAGAAGAGAGGTCTGGCAGCAGACTGTACATCTCTGACAGTCACTCTCAAAGACAGTTCACCTCAGACGCTGTATATCTCTAAAAGGAAGAGCCGTAATTTGCTAGTACAACGTATTTCCAGTTTTACATCATTTTTCATATTTCAGTTTTATTCATAAACAAAGCCTGGGACCTTGGAATATTTCCTAAATACAATAGAGAATAAGATCAGAGGTGTAATATGGGATTAAATTATATGTTGGCCTGTTTTAGAAGTAGTGCCACGAACCATGAGTACCACAGCTACACTAGCTATTTAAGTAACTTTACTTCTTAAGCCAATATAGCTAAGTTAGCTTTAGCAAAGTGAGCTTTAGCTTGAGCTAAAGCTAACATAACTACGTAAATTAATGTATCTACATTACTAGATATTTAACATCTTGTAATTTGTTTTTGCAGGTCATGCTTTTAACTTTAAATTTTTAGTATCCTAACCCTTGGCTTAACCCTAAACTACAAATTTAATCTGATTTTTTTTTTAAATTTAGCATATATTTCTGTTCTGAGTCTTATATATATAGCATCTCAGATGAACGGTCCATGAAAGTAGCTGTACGAGATCATCTTTCTGCAGCCAGACTGTCTTGGCACAGAGCACAAGAGGTTAATTGCACATGGATGTATTTTGGGAGTGATGTGAATCAAGTAAATCTGTGCATCAACTGTAGTAGTTGTGTCTGCCAGCTGTGTCCTGGTATTTACACAGGGGGGTTAATTTTCACTTTTTAATAGACTAAACTTCAGCCAGCTCCTTAAACCTTAAAGTCTGATTATAGAACTCACACAGGACATTGCATGAAGTATGCTGATGGAGAATTTAAGTGATATTTTATTGAAGCATTCCCACAACATCAGAAATTATCAAAAAGATGTGAAAACTTCCCTATGAGAATAAAAGCGCAATGGGATGGATGTGAAATAATCTTATGTTACCTCATTATTTAATTAAGGTGGACTGAAAACATTTTTAATTATTTTCTATGCTGAAGTCTTGGAATTCATTCTAATGAGTGCCTAAGGCCTTGTCCACACGGACAAGAAAACGTTTTATTTCTGTTTCATTTTTTTTTAAAAAAGTGTCCTGTTCGTTTAGGAAATGTTGGCGAAAGCACAGAACCACGGAAAACGGCTGCTGTTCGCAGTGGTGGTAAAGGAGCATCAGATTTTGCTGTAAAAGTCATAATAAGCTTAATAGATTCTGCAGCATGAACACACCCCAGTAAACTGCCATTGTTGTTTTGCAGGGTAAGTGGGCTACGCTATGTGTGACGTAATAGTTTCAAGAAAGATGCGGCTGGCTGTCCACACAGAGATGAAACATTAAGCATTTACAGATTTGTTCACTCTGGGACCATATTTTTAAAAAAATTGTGTTTATGGCCTCCTAAAACGCTGTTTCTGTGTGGATGAAATGCCCATATGACAAAAAACTTTTGTGTATACTCCTGCATTTGTCTCTGTGTGGATGGGGGCCTAATTGTCATGCAGAATTTGATTATATGACAACAGTCTGCCGAGTGTCAACTCCCATTGCTAGTGGGAGAATTGATTGAGATTAGTAAAAATTGAACTCTCCATTGCATACCAACATGGGCTTGTCTGCTTTGGCATCTGTTTCTATATGTATTATACAGAACATACACAATGGAGTGGCAACGTTTTCAAACAATGTGAACAATGGGTGTAAAAACCACATCTTGGGTCAGGTGAAAAATGGGAAAGACAGTTATACTTGGCACTCACAAATAACATGGCATAAAATTTGAATCCACAATTTTGAGTCAAATATTCATACTTTAAAATGACTTAAATTAAATTAAATTTGTCATTTCTCTGATTATTATTCAGTGCCTTTAGGCTAAAGTGAATGAGAAAAGATGGTGATTTGTATGCAGTCTGTCATTATGATGATGGTGTGTTCTGTTTACCTTAACAGCAACATAGGCACAATTTCCTTGAAACCCGTATGTTTGCTGATCAAATGTGTTGTAGTGGCCACTTCCATAAATAACGCAAGTTCCTGGACATTTTTTTTCTGTGCAATCCCAGGTTCCACTCTTGCAGGTACTAGATGTTTAAGACATGATAAGGAATAACAAGTCTTTAAAACATGCACAGCACAGAGGCAGTCATACAGGAAGGATATATTTGATGCTCTCAAAGACGTTTTTCAATGTGAGATAGTTCTCCTGTTGTGGTGTGCTCCCAGAAAGGGTTGTTAACAGAGATTATGCATATCTACTACACAATTAGTGACAGCCATTGTATATCACACAGAGATGGTTAACCCCTTAAAGCCTGTTGTATCATATTTGATACGTTCTTTTATGATTCCTCTATCTAATCAATATGATCAATAAATTACTAAAAAAAAACAACAACTTCTGAATACAATCTGATAAATGATAAATTTGCCCTTAAGTGGCTTATCAGTTACCAGAAGCACCTAATGTATCAAACGAGATACAAAAAATATATATGTTAAGTTTTATGGAAATTTAGATTTTTTGGATTTCAGTAGAAAGTGAAATAAACATTTAAGTTACAATGAATGAAAATTTTCTGGCTATAATTTGTGTATTAAGGCTTTAAAGGGTTAACACTGAAACCCCATCATATAATTTCTTGTCACAGACGTCATGGGAATTGTATGACATCAAAGAAATTACATTTGCCTTATGGCCTCAGAAGCCAACATTTTTAAATAAACAGATACATGTAATGCCTCTGCTACTGCAATGATGTAAGGGCAGAATTGATACCTTATCAAATACGATCAAGGCCAACCTCCACTCTTATACTTAATAATTAGCATGAGCTAGACTCATTGTTTTAGGTTAGTTATTTCAGTACTGTTCTGGTGAAGAGGCCTTTATGTGTGTGCTAGACACACTACAAAAGGAATACCTTAAATTCTAGTATGTCGTACTTTTAATACCAATTTCTTCATCCAAAAAGTTGGCTGCAGCTTATATACTGAGGTGAAAATATGTCAATATTAAATGCTAAGAGACACAAGAGGCCATAAACACAACTGTGTGCAGCTGCCACTGTCACACACTGCATGAGATCACACAATTGTAGCACCAATCCATTAACCTTTCTCTACAAGCAGCTTCTTTACTGCCCAGAATACATGTGGAATACATACAAACAACAACAAAGACCAAACTGGTGTTCTGTATTAATAGCACATGTTTTGATGTTGACAATAAAGCAAACCTGATGAAAATCGGTTGAGAAATGAGCAAGTTATGATTTATTTTCAATGTACATGTATTGCCTTTAATGAGAATGTCGTCCCCGCCAAGATGGCCGCCACATAGGCATGTCGCTTAGCGGGCTGCTACAGCGCGCTAGCGTATCTAGTGTTCTATAGATATCTATGATTGCGAGTACCGTAATGAACCATATATGCGTGCATGCCCACAATTCTCAGCTTTCCAACACCATTGGAATTTTTCAAATCAGACAAACTTTGACAGAGTTATGGTAATAAAACTCCAGACATATAGAACAGATCACTGGTGCTCCCTCAGTAGGTAAAGGGTTAACCCCTTAAAACCTGATAACTCCAATAATAGCTGGAAAACTCTCATTTCTGGGGAAATGAAATGTTTATTAACCAAAATCTCCAAAAAGAAAAATTGCTGTAAATGTTCACATATTTTATTTGTATCACATTTGATACATTAGGTATTCTCTGCAACTGATAACCCCCTTGAGAGCATTTTTATAATTTATCAGATTGTATTCAAAAGGTTTTTAAGTAATTTATTGACCATGTTGAGGTCTCATAAAAGATATGATACAATAGGCTTTTAAGGGTTAAATTGTTTAATGGATTAGCTCCCCAGTACATTTTTGACCTTTAAGAAGTTTACACTCTGTCTAGATCTTTGAGATCTGCTGATCAACTCTGTTTTGTTGTTTTCAAAGACCAGATTAAAAACCCAAAGGTGATTGAGATTTTTCTGTGGTGAGTCCTAAATTGCTCTGGAAATCATTATGCCCCCCACTTAACCTACTTTTAAATTGTATCCTAGAAAGTTATACATTTCTTAGCTTTTAACTCAGCATGAGTGTGTGTGATCTCCCCTACGTCTTTTATTTCTTTTAATACTTTCTTTCATTTTTTTTTTTTTTACTTTATGTGTGTTTTATGATTTCAGTTGCTTTAAGTTTTTATGTAGGCTATTTCATTTTTAAGAATCAATCATGTAGACAACAAAACTCAAACTAGCAAACACTGAGAGTGCTGGTTTTGTAGTTAGAAGGAAAAGATTCAAATGAGGAACATGGAAGCCTGAGAAACTCCTGCTCCCAGTATGCTTTGCAGCATGTCACTCTCCTCTCTGATAGGAGGAGACCTGAGGAGACCCTGCAGGGGGTCCACAGGTAATAAAAGCCACAGACTAGCTGCCCACCACTGTTGCTGTTTTCCTGTTGCTCACTAGAAACCTCATTGAATGCTGGTGTGAGTGAAAACAGTCTTCAGAAGGAAAGCAAGTCCTGGAAGAGGGCTGTGAGTCTGTCACAGAAACTTCATGTTTTGAACTTTTCTGAACAGAATGGAAATCACTTCACAGGGGGACAGTTTAAACCTTTTTCCCAAAACAGACTGCTGCTTCTAAACCAGGGTGAATTTACTCTTTTATGGTAAAAGTTGCTGCTGGGATGTAAGAAAAGGAGCTAAAACAATGGAAAGACTACTGAAAGAAAAAGCATATAAATACGATATGATGTCTGTATGATTGTTTGGATTTGAGAGATTAATAAACAACAGTCCATAGTACTCTAGTAAAGACCAATAAGGCATAAGACAAGGAATCAGTTTACAATGCTACACCATATGTCTGATAAAACCAACGTACCACGTGTTGCACTTGTCAGGGATTGTTGCTCCAGGGGCATAAAAATGCCCGCCATGCTTACACGGACATTGTTTTTCTTTCACACAGGAACCTTTGCCATCGTCAAGAAGGCCAGCTGGACACCGACAGCCAGATTCACACTCAGTGTCATCCTTTAAAGATCAGAGAGTCACAGTAATGACAAACTAGAAAACATTACTGATGCTGTGAAACCAAAACTTTATACTGCTTTTAGAACTTGTGAGGCAACACAGCCCTACATCAAACATACTGTCATACTGCAATAATATTTGTTTGAAAAAATACCAGATCTGGTTATTATTTTGGGAAAAAAAACTCACACAATCATCACTGTTGAGATTCAAACAAGTCTGAGCACACTGCAGTCCACGCTCTCCTGGGCCAGCAGCAGAGCAGTTGAAGAACACTTTTGGAGGACGGCATGCTGTAACATGAGGAAAACTGAATTTATTTTCTATCACCCCGATGACTCTGCCATGAAAAAGAAACAAACCAAAAAACAAAACAAGATAAATAAAAATACCTGGCGGTGGTTTCCGAGAATGGCAATGCAGCACTCCATTGGTACACACACTTCATCAAGACACAAAAGATACAATACACAAGATTTTTAAAAACTACTCAACTTACAATTCTCTATGAATTAAGCATTGGGATCATAATTTATGAGGAACTTATTGTCATTTAATTACAAGCTATTTATTCACCAGTGCTCATCTTTGATGGTGATGGACTTTCCTGGCTTAATGGTCACTTGATCATGGTAGCAGGGACACTTTTCCACAGGGACGCAAAGGCCATTATCATTGAAGTAGAAACCCTCAGAGCAGGAACAGCCATCCACAGGCAAGAAGTCAGAAGTGCAACTCTGCTGCATTGAGCCCAGAGATTTGCAAGTCAGCTGACATCTCTGATGCTGGTAGGAGAAGGTCTGTGTTGCTGGGCAGTTCTTTGTATACTTATCTGTTTTTGCACGATGATGGAAGAGGGAGAATAATGACCAAATTAAAATGAAAATTTGTTTATCAAATTCCAAATCCATTGTTCAACTTCACCATAATTCATGACTGAAAATGCTCACCGCACACATTCTCCCTCCAGCCTGTCAAAAACACTCCCTTTGATGCACAGGCTCGAGCATAGGAGGAGAAAACAGCACACAGGCAGTCCTCACTCTTCTCACAGTTGCAGCTGGCATAAGTACACCTCTACAGAAGACAAGAAAAATCTTAAGAAAGGTCTATCAGCGAAACAGTAAACCTAAAAGAGTAACAAAGGAAGATTTGCCTCACCTTATAGTACATGTCAGGATCCACCACTGAATGGCACCGTGCAAAAGTGCTACTTGGGCTCACGAGTAAAGCACACCAGTGTTTGGCATAATTCTCTAAGAGTTAAGAAATAAAAATCTTTTCATTCACATCTCCAGATCTGTTAAACTATCTCCTTGCCTTTACAGTAATAAACATGCTGACTTTAAATAAAAACAGTGGAATGATTTTTTTAAAAAGTGCTTTTTACCATTCTCCACACTCAGGGAACAGGGGTCATCCAATCGTTCTTCTCTATCTTGGCAATTGCTGTTACTCTTCCAGGAGTTAGTAGAAGTGGCAGCAGTCCCCTCAACAATCCCCTGAGGAGTCATCATCTCATCTTTCAGGATCGTGTTGTAGTTCCCACATAAACCTGATGGAACAAAAAATGTTCTCAGCCCTTCTGAAGACATACTACAATGAAGTTTGAATAAATAAACCACAAAACTAGAAGTGTCATTTCAGAACATGAAATTTCAAAAATGGATATAGAATACCAGAAATGTGGTAAAATGACACTTTTATGAAGATGTCAATAATTAGCTGCAAATTACAACATTATTTTTTGACTCCCTGTTGGACAAGGTGGTAGGCCTTCCCTTTATGATCTACCATAGAGCAAGTCCTCCAGAACATATCTTCACATTTTTACCTGCTGTAGTGCCATTTTTGGAGTATTTGAATTTGATATACATTAACACAACTCTTAGAACCCAAATTTTAATGATATGTATGTGATAAGTCTATAGTAACAAATTACATAAAGCGTTTTAATTTTTACGTATTTTCCTAAATACAGAGATGCCATAGCTTTATCCCTCAAAATTATGATTGTAAGTAAGTTGCACAAGGTTATTTAAAGCCACAAAAAATATTTTGAGTATGGTAATAACTTCATTTTTGAAATACACCCATCTTCATAAACTGTGTCAAAAATGTAAATAAGATGAAATTGTGCTCAATTGTCAAAAAGACAACATCTTTATAAAAAATTAACTATTTACAGTAGTGCAATCAAATCTCAAAGTGTGTATCAAGTGCAACTCATGACCTGCAAGAAAACAACACAATTATAGCCTGGATTATATTGTATTATATTGGTTTTGATGTGAGCGCTTCATACTATATTTATTGCAAAAGAAGGAAGGATATTTCTAGATAGGAAACAGTACTCTGGAACACACTGAATGTGTGATATGTTAGTGTTACTCCTCTGGTTTTATATGCAAAAATAATTATTGCTCATTTGGTTACAGTTCTACCTGTGGTTAAAAATAGATATGCAAATGGGAGCGCCGGCGATCCTGTAGGTTTTAAAGGGTTAAAGCCTAAAAAGCACATGCTGATCAACAGGAGAAACTCCCAGAAACCACAGAAACCCTGCAAATTAAAATCCTGTACTGCCATCGTATTGTAAGGCTTAGGTTCCTCCCATTTGTCTTGATTGTTGCTGAGACTTACCCTATTTTCTCTCCACACATTTCCTGTCTCTCTTCAGTTGTCCCATCAAATGAAGGTAAAAAGCCCCAAAAAGAAGCTAAAAAAGTAGCTAAAAAAAAAGTAGTTCTACATTTTCCTAATGAGATCTGGCCAACACCAGGTCTCTCCCTTATCGCTTATGTGTTATCTCTCCTTGCTGTGTGCAGTGAGGCCACTAGCATAAAAAAAGGAATGGGGAGAACTGTCCAGAAGTTTTGAGGCTAGCAGTGCCTCTTCAACAGATTTTCTCCCTCATTTTGTCTTCAACATGCCTTTAAAGGATGGGGTGTATACTATTTAGCAAGACTTTTTATAGGGTACCAGATGAATTAAAGTGAAAACTTAAGTCAAGACGACAAGTTACAGGGGAGTGAGGATGTGCTATAGGTAGTGGAGCCGGTTTGAAGACCTGGCTCCTTTTGCAGTTCCTGTTCGATAGACACTTTCCTTTTGTTTCTATTTTTTTCAGTTGTTTAAAAGATATAAAATAAAGTAAAATTATTACAAATGAGGAGCTGTTTGTGAACCAAAAGACCAGTTCTTATTACTAAGCTTAGACTATTAATCAGGATTTCTAAAAAAAAAATGCCAGTACTTGTGATAACTGCAAAACCAGTCCAGTCCAGGTGAAGATACCCTAGACCCCCTCAATATGCAGTCTAAGTAACTGGACATCAGCATTATCAGTTCACATAGTGGTACATCCACAAAAAAACACGAAGGATTACCAGTTGGTATACAAATGCACAAATCTGATATAAATCCCTCGAACTGAGACCTGACTTTAATTGTCAAAACATTTGGCAACATCAGGCGGGTAGAAGGAGTTTTAAGCTATTCCATTATATGTTTAAGCAGTGCTTAAGCAAAGACAAAATGTGAAACTTGCCTTGCATCTTTCCTTTGTAGCTCTGGTCCAGGGTGATGTAGACTTGCATTAGAGGCACATGCTGAATTTGAATGTGCAGCCCAAAACTGGTCTGGATCAAGATGTGGAAGGATGAAGGACGGAATATGTGGATATCACCTTTGAATACAGAGGACAAAAAATCAGTCACATAATTTTACCATGTTAAAGATGAAAAAAGTATATTTTATTGAGAGTCTCTGACTTTCTGACCCACCTGACTTGTATGGTAAAATGATGGTCTGCGTATTTTGCTGAACTGTGCCATCAGAAGCAAACACTAAAATCTAAATAAAGACACAATTATTTATCTGAATTCCACAGAAAGAAATATCAGTTAATTAAAAAAAATCCTTGCAAGTAACTACTTAAAACTCACATTATTTCTATCCTTGTTGATGACAATTCTAATGGCCTTGAGACAAGTGTCAAACTTCTGATTAGCACACGGGGTCAGCAGAGCTCGGATGTTAAACTTTGACCCATCATTAACCTGAAACATGTCATTTATGAGTAAACTTAACAAATTAAATTTATTCTCTAAAATGACAAATTTTGCACGCAAAGGTGTGGCTCACTCACCTTGCCCTGCACCTTGGCTAAGGTGTAGTAACACCCTCCATGGAAGGTGTAGGTTTTCCCGTCAAAGGTGGTTACATGTGAACCCTCCTCAAGTGCACATGTAGAAGGCACCTCAAGCCTCTTACAATCCCATTTACCCCCAGAACATGTACTGAAACATCCCAAATAATATTAGTCATCCAAAAATGTAAAAATACACAATTAAGATCAACAAATGAAATACTGTGTTGGCATAATGAAACATTTGACATACCATTCTTCCCTGTCCCCTCGATAAACCTCACCAGTCTGATAGATTCTGTCACGTTTGCACTGACACTCGGCCTGAGTAATACACCCTCTTTGGGAGATATTATCAAACACAGTTCCTGAAAGTGACACGTTTCATATGGAAATGCTTTAGTTAAGGGACAAAAAAGTATCTGAATTATCGTGAAAAATCATTCCTTCCATTTCTGTTGATCGTTGCTGAGATGTTGCCTCACCTTAACTTGAGTCCACCTGTGATAAAATATATTTTAGACGTGATTTGGAAAAGGCACACATCTCTCTATAGAAGCCTTACAGCTTAAAATGCATATCAGAGCAAAACCAAGCCATAAGGTCAAAGAAACTGCATGCAGAGATTGGAGACAAGATTGTTGCAAGGCACAGATCTGGGGAAAGCAATAAAAAATTATGTTGCACTTATAGTTCCCAAGAGCACAGTGGCCTCCATTATTCTCAAATGGAAAAGTTCAGCACAACCAGGACCTTTCCAAGAGCTGGTCATCTGGCCAAAATGGGCAATCTGGGGAGAAAGGCCTCAGTAACAGAGGTGACATGAACCCAATGGTCACTCTGACAGAGCTCCAGAGATCCTTTGTGGAGATGGGACAAAGTTCCAGGAGGACAACCATCACTGTAGCCCTCAACTGATCTGAGCCTTATGGCAGAGTCACCAGATGAAAGCCTCTCCTCAGTGCAAAACACATGAAAGCCCACATGAAAGCAAGAAACTTATAATGATAGCCAAGTGGGTGCAGGCAGTTCCTTTGACCTCATGTCTTGGTTTTTGCTTTGGTATGCATGGTCAGCTGTGGGGTCATAGGTGGACTCCAGTCAAGGTGTAGAAACATCTCAGCAACAGTCAAGACAAATGGGAGGAACCTGAGCTAACTTTCAAGTGATCTGCAAAGGGGCTGAATAGTTTTTCATAAATATGCATACATTTCTAAAATTCTGTTCTCACTTTGTCATCATGGGGTACTGAGTGAAGAATAAAGATGATTTTTTTCAACTGTAGCGTCAGGATGCAACATGACAAAATTGAAAAAGTAAAGGAGGTCTGAATACTTTCTGAATGCACTGTGGTTTAAACAGTTTGGCCAGATGGACAACACAGGATTTTACAGTCACAGCAATGATTGGGTGTCTAAAAGTGATAAAGTCAGATCATGGCTCTGTTTATTTAGAGGCTCCACAAACATGATGAATTCATGCTGAAGTACTGTAATTATGACTACAACAGATGTAAGATCTCATTAAGTGTTGACTTGCCTGTGAAGACATCATAAACATCATTAATAACTCATGAGTCCATAATTCATGGACAATTCCTGGACAGCATTACCTTTCATGTTAACATGAACATCAACTGGACAATCTGTAGGATTAAAAAGTACATTACAATGCTGTAAGTGTAGCATGTTAGCATCACTAACCAGGAGGACAGAAGCAGCCATCCATCTTGTGATCCTCGCAGAGTGAGCTCGTGTCTTGATGCGTGCATGTGTCTATGCAAGGGGAACCACTTTCTTCATAAACCATGTTGTATGGGCAAGTTTTGGCTGTGAGGATATTGCATAAATGAAGAAAACGTGAGTAATTCAATTGTTTATCAGTACAAGAAAAAAATTTAAAACTGTTTAAATTTAACAGCTTTGACATGCTTATTTTTGGTTGCAATATTGTAGTTTAAGGGCTGTCTCTTGTCTTGCCACATTTGAAATGATAGAATTAGAAAAATCTAAAGTATTTGTATACTGCAAGTGCAAGAAATACTGGATAATAATGTGCTGGCCTGTCAAAATTGAAGTCAACCAGAGCACCTGAAATACTAACCCCAATGTTAGCAAGTTTTAAATGTTTTGTGTTTATATAATTTTTTTTTCAATAAAAATAAATCACATGTGTATGAAAAAGACAACATGATCTAACTTAACCTATGTCACTTTTATTGAATAAATAATACATTAATAATTATTTGGATGTAATTAAGGGGTCCTAGCCTCACAACTAATTCCTCTACTATACTGGTGTAACTCAAATTACAAGGCCAAATGGAAAGAATAAGAATGTAGTCAAAATGTCAGTTTTCCTCTGCAGGCTGCAATAGTTGACAGAGGTCTGTCAAAACAATTATCAGAGTTTAAAAAATCCATCGATAAATCTAATATTAAATATATGGCAGAAAGTACTTAAATATAGTGAAATTCATAATATGCTAAAACTTTTCAGATGGTGCACATACGACTCAGACTTCCCCCCGAATAGAAAAGACAAAAAATTTGAATCTTGGACAAAAAAAAGGACTCACAGCATATCTATCGTTCACTGAGAAAAACACACTACACAGTTTTCAACACCTACAAAACAAACACGGCTTGGAGAAAAATGATTTTTTCAGATATCTACAAATGAAGAATTATTGTAGCCAGAAGTAAAAACTCACAGATTTAACAACGGCAGAATCTGAGATCCACAAAATTCTGAAGGCAGCTGGTTAGTCAATACCATGTAGATCCATATCTAAATTATACAATGCTCTCTTTTATGCAAAGAACGAAAATACTCTATATATCAAGGAAAAATGGGAAAAGGAGGCAGATTTATATGTTTCAGAGGAAGCTTGGGGAGAAATTGGAGCTTCTAATGGTCCTCAACCAATTCAGTGATTTGGAGGGAACACCTATGGGAACACGTAAGATATTTTAAGACTCCGCTCCAAGAAAAAAATAAAAATATTAACCTGTCCTGCTAGAGACGATGTGGTTCGAGGGATGCAAATCACTTTCATGTATTTTGGGGATGCCCCGCGTTAACATCATACTGGAGGGAAATACATAAAACATTGAATTCTGTGTTTAAAACCCATCTACCTATGAATTTTGAGACTCTGTATTTTGGTCGAACTCAACCAATGAATCGAAAGAAGGATGTAAAGCTATTACAGGCTCTTCTAGCAGCTAGTAAAAAGTCAGTCACCAGAAAGTGGTTTAATCCATCACCTCCTACACTGGAGGAGTGCTTTGGAATAATTCTTGAGATATGCAAAATGGAAAAGCTAACCTACTGCCTGAGAATTCAAAAAGTCAAATTCGACCAAATTTAGGTAAAATGGATTGATTTTACTACCCTGACACATACGGACTTTGGTAACTACACCTGAATCTAAACCAACTTCATCTCTCTTTTTGAATATTATGTAAGCCGCCTTGTTTCATTTGTTTCTTATTCAAAAAATGAGGGGGAAATGGATGCTGTAAAACAAAGCTGAAAGTGATTGTATTTTTGTATGCAACATTTTCCTAATACAAAGGTAATGAAAAAAAAGTAAATAAGGGGTCCACAGTGTATGTAATGGTATCAAAATAGAGAATGATCTGAAAATGTTCTCTCTGAAAAATCCACTGCATATGTTCACATCCTAGGACTGCAATATTAGATCAGTAATTTAGGTATTTGGTTTTCTGTGTGCTTAAAAACTGTGCAATTAAGAAGAAAGTGAGTATTTGGGGATCTTTTTCACTAATAAAACATACAGTGCTTAACAAATTTATTAGACCACCACCCAAAGTAAGGTTTATGCCACAGCTGCATCATGAAGTGCTTTAATGCAGACTCTTTCATTTTCAGTGAGCTCTCCATGTTTTACCATTTTGAACAGGAATGAGGAATTTCAAACTGAATTTACCTTTTTATACCCAAATTTGAGCCAGCTCACTGGACTTCTCTGAGAAGTCAGAAATTAATCAAGCATAACATTCAACCACTAAAACTCATTTTTCTGTTCAGGAATGCAAGTAAATAACTATAATTTGACGTATTAATCAAGAAATAATAATGTGCTTTTTTTAACTCAATAAATTTGAAAATTTATGGATTACAAAAATAATTATATTTTAGCATTAAAAATATCATTTTGGTTAAAGAGCTTCTACATATTGAATTATTAACCGTTGCAGAAACATAAAAAATGATTTTGGTAATTACCAGTGCTGTTCATTAAGGGCAGCTGTGGCATAAACCTTACTTTGGGTGGTGGTCTAATAAATTTGTTAAACATTGTACTTGAACAAGAGACTAAAAACCTATGAGAGCACAGTGTAAAGTAAATAAAGTTATGAGACACATAAAGCTGCACAACATAAACTAACTGAAACTAAATTGTAAGTGTTTATACGTGACCAATAAGAGTAGAAGTAGTAGAAGAAGAAGCAATAGTAGTAATAATAATACCACAGATACAAAATATTGTAATGAAATTGTAGAAACAGAAATGCGCAGAAATTTCAAATACAAACAGCAAATGTTAAATGATAACAGTAAATTAAATTTGAAAAAACACATTTTATCTTTTCTGAGGCCAATTTGATTGTAAGTAAAGTGTTCAAAGTGCATAAAAGAGGACAAAAATTGAGCTTTTTATGAAAAAGAAATCCTGGGGGAGAAACTGCCAGACCCCATATAGAGGTTTGGGCTGTGTCTTAATAAGCCTAATAATAAGCCCCTCTTATCTTTCCACATTGTAGAAAGTTGAAGTCTTAAAACCAGGACTCTACTGAAAAAAATGTGTTCTTCAGCATGAGTTGTTTTCCAATCAAGCTGCTTTCAGTGCTTAAGTTCCCTCTCCACCCCTATATGATAGAATATAAAGATGCAAACAAAACAGAGAGGAGAAAACAAAATCTTACCACAGAACCCAGAATACCTCCAGGTAGGAGGCTGCCCTCCAGCATGGGAACACAGTCGAGAGAACTCGGACAGCGTGCTGCAGACACAGAAGTCATTTGATTTGTTGGTGCAACCACACATGTCCTGCGTACAGGCCTGGATGTAAGGTTCAGGGTTAATCTGGTCAGTGCAGGACTTCCAGGAGTCTGAACGCAGTATCGTATCACAGAACATTTGCTACATGGGAAAAAGAGACAAAATTACTGTAAAGTAAACTGTCTATTGATCACTACATACAGTGTTTTTATTTGTTTATGGAAGGTAAACTCACAAACTCCTGGCATGATTCTGGCACAGTCACAGTCTCCAGTGCTTCATCATCTTCTTCATAGGGGTCCTCACAATCGTCATTTGGAAGGTGGACTTTCTGGTTGTTACCAAACTCAATGGGGCTGATTCTACGATCTGCATGTAATCGTATTAATGAATTACAAAAAATCAAAAATACAGTGCATCATTGATAAAATGCAATATTATCAAGAGCATCAAAATCATAACTACCATCATGAATGAACTCGTTGACAGAATGGCCATTAAAGTCTCCACAGAGTCCACAAGTCTGATTGGCATAATCAGCATCTAGTTCCACCTAGAGTGAAATACAGGAGTTATAACACTAGTTTCTTCTTTTAAAATCTTTACAAAACAAACAAGGCAGCAAGCAAACAAAGAAAGAACAACAACAACAACAAAACAGGCAAGACTGACCCAGCATTTAACATTAATAAAATACCTTGAGTGAATCTGATCTGATTATCATAGTTCAGTCAGTTATCTCAGGTTTGTAATCTGTTCAAGCATTTATTGTGACAGCACAGCATTGTTTGGCATCAGGCTCCGACTTCATCACTCCTCACAGATTTATTTTACATTGACGAGTGATGAGTTTACATCTTAAACCCTCAGTCTGAGCCTACAGGTGGATGCTGGGGTGGAGGAGGGTTCAAAGTGAGAGCACAGTGCTGATCCAAGGCAGAGCTGGCAATTGCAGAGTAGAGGAAGGACTGGAAATCTTGCAGCTTGAGTAGACCTCTGAATTAGGAGGATGGGAGTCATGTGATTTGTGTAAATGCATGTCAGGTGTGAATCATTAGCTGGAGATGATGCTTTAACTAACTCGAAGGCTTCGATACATTCTGAGATAAACTGACTCAACTGTTTTTTCTTGAGTTAATCCAGTGTCAAAAATAATTGAGGGGGTGACTGTTATAGGGTTGAGCCCCTTGAGGTGGCTTTAATTTGTACTGCAGACATAAATGTTTCAGTAAATTCCGTAGGAAAGAAATTCTCATTTGGTGACCCAAAAACTCCCACAACAGAACTGTGGGTCTCGACCCAGACTTTGAGAATGAGTGGTTTAAAGAGATATAAACTCCCCTTCGTTGAGGTTGTACGCTTTCATCTTTAGAAATGAAGTAGCCTTGCTTTAGTTAATGACAGGTTTGTTGTTCAATCATGTTGTAAATTGAAATTACATCTAATAATCAGTATCAGCCCCCCCACCCCCACCCAAAAAAAAAAAGCAATACCAGCTTACAGGCCAGAACTGGCTGGGCCCCTGAAAAAGTCAGAGAATGGGCCCTCCCTAGTTGTGAATTATTGATGATATCAGTGTGTGTGTGTTGTTTCAGTAACATAGGTGCTAGCGTCCTGGCTAACAGTTACCTCATTTTCGATCTGACAAGTTTCAGTTATCTGGTCCTGTTGTTGGAATTATTTATTCATGCTACTATTTAACCCTTATGCTACTTTTAAACCCTCTCCACCAATTTTATTGTCCATTTTTGCTACTTCTTTCTGACATGTTTAACTGATTTCTGTTGTTTGTTGCCTTTCTTGCCCATTTTTGCCACCTCTTTTTTTGTAAGTTATCAAGAGTGTTGGAAACATTTTGGGACCTAAATGCTGCAACGGTTTTTGCTGAATTTAGAGTTTACAAGAGTTTGCCCCCAATTTCTGGTGTATAAATTTCACTCCTATATAGCTGCCTTACTAAACACAAATATTTTCGTAGGTTTTTGTACTTTTTGGTAATATTGATTATCAAAAGAAGACTAAAGCTGAATTGTTTTAGAGCAATACAAAACATGTTCATATTGACAACCTTGCTCTTTTTTATGCAGGTTCCTGGTGTATCATTAAAAAGAGCTCTTATAGCCAAAAACACTGAGGAGAATTTTTACCATGATTGCATCGTCTCCGTTCCACATGACAACAATGCCAACTTTGGATTGGAGTTTGAAGTAAACAGCATTTTTCTCCAAGTGTATGCCTCTACTGTGGTACGGCAGGGGGTAACTGTGAAAAAGAACATTTATAGTTACCATCAGTCTTTATGGATAACAAAGAAGAAGAGTCAGAGTTTTCCTATGCATTAAGATCTTTTACTTACGGAATCCCATTGACAGTGACCAGGCTCTTACTGATGTGGAAGGAGAGCTCACTGATGGTGACCACCACATAACTCACGGTTGGGTTTCCATCAATGTCCTTCCTCTTCATGTGCACTGAGAACTCCTGGTAAAGGGAGCGACAGTCTGAGACCAGGTTGTATTCACACATACCAGGGAACTGGAACACGTTGCCGTCGAAGGTCTTGTAGTGCTCTCTGCCCCAGGTGCTGCAGATGCTGCTGACATGGTTGCGAACTGTTGTAGAAATGTGAAGAGTAGAAAACAGGTTTAATTATGAAACAGCTCTGAAAAATATTTCACTTTATCCAAAAGAGCCTGCATCTTACCCTGTCTGGCTTGAGCATTGATGGCACTAGAAAAAGACAAAGCAAGGAAACACAACCCCACGCAGATCCACCTCATGGCTGCCACTGTGGGTTTACAGTCACCAAAGTGGGTAATGATCAAACTGCACTTGATCAGCCTTTATATTGAAAGTGTACCTTCATTTATTCTCCCACCCACTTTCTTCAGATGACAACAAAAGGTTCCTTGAGAACAGATGGCAAATATGTGCTGAATGGGTGTAGATTCATGTCATTCACAAGCACAATGTCATTATTTTTATCCTCATATGACTAATTATATTTGCACATCACTTCATATTTTTTTTACTGGAGACGCTGACTACAATAAAACAATGTGCTGATAGTCTGCTTCTGTGTGTATACTTTGGAAGTGTTCTCTGTGTTTGAAAAGCCTGTGTCAACTACATACTTCATTAACATATGACAGACTATTAATTTCAAAGAAGTCAAAAACCACAACAACATACAAACAATAAAATATTTGAATTTATTCATTTTAAATGGCCAAGTGATCAACTAGAGATACCTGGGTACTAAAGAGTGAAAACACAATGAGTATGACGTGTATAAGAATTGAGGGCATATGTTGTGTTAAAAGGAGAAAAGGAATGCTCAATGTCTGATTCTTATATAGAAATAAAATGAAATCCTTAGGAGGATTCTGATTAAGTTACAACCCCTGGAAATGGACCAAAAGACCAAGTTGTGATTCATTTATTCAAAATCACAAATTTCCTGTTGGAGTCAGAGACATGGTCCCACTTTGCAATGCTGAACAGGAGACACAAAAATGACAATCAATCCAGTCCATCCAGTGATGGAGAAAACTGAAAACGGACAATCTAAGCACAAATAGGTCCTCGTACTACTTCCTGCTTGGGCTCTAATAGTCAAACACCATCTTTATGTTTGTAGCTCATAAAAATGCTGACTTTGTACTTCTTTTTGAACTGATTTATGTTTGGACTTTCCTTTAGCTCCACATTCAGTTGTTCTGTAGATCTGATCCACAAATAGAAAAGCAAAATCCTTCTCGTTATGCAAAAACCTATAGATTTGAAATTTAAGTTTTCCTGTTAGATATTACCCACTTCCCTTTCAGTGAAAACTTTTTAATAGACCCTAATAACCAACTTTAAAATAAATATTTGCAGTGCCTTGAAAAAAGTATTTGCCCTCTTTCTGATTCCTGATGTTTTTGCATTTGTTGTCATGGTTTACGTGTGCTTTTGGACGTTATTTTGTGTAGGGGAGGAGGCTCTCTGGGTTTTTTTTGTTATTTCTCTCTGCAGGCTGGCCGGGCAGGGCAGAACTGGCAGTCTCAGCTGCAGCTAGTTGTTGGGCAATCAGCATCTCCTTTTTACCACGTTGGGTTGAAGCTTTTGTTGTCTGAGTATTCCTTCAGCTACTGAGAGGTAACCTGACTCTCAACCACTACTGTGCCTATACCTGTGATTTCAACTGTGATTTTTTTGTAGTTTGGATTTTTCTAATCCTGTTGTCTTTTTCTTGCAGTGCCTCCAACACCCTGCCAGTTCTGCCTACCACCAATCAGCTCACATTTGTTTGCACCTTTGTTAATAAACCTCTTCATCATCTACCTTGGCTAGTGCTCTGCTTCTGGGTCCTGATCAGCAAAATGTCACATATTTATCACACTTAAATGTTTTGGATCATCAAACCAATTTCAATATCTCATAAAGACAACCCAAGTAAATACAAAATGCTGTTTCTAAATAATGATTTTATTTATTAAGGGGGAAAGAAACCCAAATCTATCAGGCCCTATGTGAAAAAGTAATTGCCCCCTGAACCTAATAACTGGTTGTGCCACCCTTGGCAGCAATAACTGAAATCAAGTGTTTGTGATAACTGATGATGAGTCTTTCTCATCGCTGTGGAGGAATGTTGTCCCACTCTTCTTTGCAGAATTGTTTTAACTCAGCCATGCTGGAGGGTTTTCAAGCATAAACTGACTGTTTAAGGTCACAGCACAGCATCTCAATTGGATTTAAGTCTGGACTTTGACTTGGCCACTCCAAAACCTTAATTTTGTTTTCTTTAAGCCATTCAGAGGTGGACTTGCTGGTACAGTATGTTTCGGGTCGTTGTTGTGCTGCATAACCCTAGAGTGCTTGAGCTTGAGGTCATGAACTGATGGCCGGACGTTTGCCCTCAAGATTTTCTGGTAGAGAGCAGAATCATTGTTCCATCAATCACAGCAAGTGGTCCAGGTCCTGAAGCAGCAAAGCAGCCCCAGACTATCATACTGCCACCACCATGTTTGGCATGATGTTCTTTTTTATCAAATGCTGTGTTATCCAAAAAGTTCAACTTTTGTCTCGTCAGTCCACAGAATATTTCTCAAAGTCTTGGGAATCATCAAGATTGTCAGCAGTGGTTTTGGCCTTGGAACTCTCCCATGATGTCATTTTTGCCCAGTGTCTTTCTTATGGTTGAGTCATGAACTCTGACCTTAACTGAGGCCAGTGAAGCCTGCAGGTCTTTGGATGTTGTTCTGGGTTCTTTTGTGACCTCCTGGATGAGTCAATGCACTCTTGGAGTCATTTTGGTTGGCCAACCACTCCTGGGGGGGTTCACCACTGTTCCAAGTTTTCTCAATTTGTGGGTCATGGCTCTGACCATGGTTCGCAAGACTCCCGAAGCCTTAGAAATGGCTTTATAAACTTTTCCAGACTGATGGATTTCAATCACTTGGTTTCTCATTTGTTTTTGAATTTCTTTGGATCGTGGCATTATGTGTTTCTTTTTGAGATCTTGTAGATGATTCAACAAATCTGGCAGGAATCAGGCCTGGGTGTGAACAGTGAAACTGAACTCAGCTCTCTAAGAACTGTGTTTAATCACAGTTAACTCATGGTTTAACAAGAGGGGGCAATTAATTTTTCACATTGGGCCAGATAGGTTTGGATTTTTTCCCCCTTAATAATAATAATACATCCTGAAACTTTAAATTGCATGTTTTAAGGACTGAAGTTTTTGGTCAGCAGATATCCAATATCATGCATCCCTGGTTTATATAAAATTTAGCTACATGACTCAGATGTATCAGGTGGACTGCCATTCTTAAACCCATTTAAAGTAACTTTACTGTGACCACTATACCAGCAATATCCATGCTTGTAAGCTCATGAAGAAATGGTAGAAGACATGGAAGCCTGGACAAGCGGTGTCAGGCAGCGTTCATGTTTGGGCTGTTCTAAACAAGTGGTACAGTCTGGCATGTTAAACCCTGATGTTGCTGTGTTTCCACAACCGATGCCCAACATAATGACTAAATGGATGAAAGGAAACTGGCTCTAAAACCAGCTCCTGTGATTCACATCAAAGAGCCATTTTATAGATATTTTTGTGTGAACAGCACATCATTAGGTCACTTACCCCACAAGGTTTATTTGCTGCAGCTAACCTCTTAGTTCAGTACAAGACTCTCAAGGACTACTGACTCCCTTCATCTGGCCAGGTGTGTAATAGGAGGTCTGCAGGAACAAATGATATTTGTGATATCAGTCAACTCCTCACCAGACAAATCAGTTCATTGTAGGACAAAAATCACTTTTTGCAAACTAAGTAATCATACTGAATGTTTGTAGTAATTTTCTTAAGACAACTGCAACATGCGGGTCCATTTAGAGCTTTAACATACTAACTCTCCTCCATTCCCAGAGTTGGAAAGAGTCCAACACTATTGTACTCAAGTAAAAGTACTCTAACTTTAGTTAAACTTACTTAATTAGAAGTAAAAGTACAGGCCAAAAAATCTACTCAAGGACAAATAAAAAGTAATTCATTTCAATATTATTTTAAGCACTGAGTAGCTACTGAGGAGTTATACAGTAAAATGTGATATTTCCTTGGTGGCAATAACAACATGAGAACACAGAACTCTAACAAGGTTATTTAGGTAAAGTCAAACCTTTATTGCAAGGAAAGATTCAACGACTATTTTGCAATATAATGTGGAATCCCTCTCTCACTATGTCTCACTATTTGTTGTCATACTCAGTCACTTACCAGACACTTTTGTGTTATTGACGGAAAGCCAGAATCAGAATCGGGTTTTTAGCCAAGTACATTTTCACACACAAAGAATTTGACCTCCTTTTTTTTTTACTTTTAGCATTTATGTTTATGTTTATGTTTTTTTCCTAAAATGTAATTAAGTATAATGCTTATCCCAAAATCTACTTAAGCAAAAGTGAAATGACTGATTTTAAAAAGTATAAGTAACAAAAAGCTACTCAATTACAGAAGTTTGAATAAATGTAATTAGTTATTTTCCCTCCTTGTCCATTCCCATTAGTTTTCTTCACTTCCTGCCCCCGTGTGATATTCACACATCTGTATCATGTGACTGCAACCAACCTAAAACTGATGTTTTATCAATACCCATGTTTCTTCATTATTTCTTTTGTATTAAGACTCCCACAATGGCAACATTTTCTCTCATACTTTAACATAAAAGCAGATCTCAGTTTGTTCATCAGCTGACTTCTTTGAATCAGCAGTTAGATATGTTATAGATGCAAGCATTAAATTGATAAGACAACAATGATAAACATTTGCTGCTGATACCTGTTCATGCCACATTATTTGTCAAAGGCCAGTGTTTGTCAGCGGGGCTGGTATCAGCCAATACAGATGGTGCATCTAATGGTAGACAGAATGATCTGATTGCCAGTTGTATCGGTAACATTATGTATGGATGTTCCTCACAGGGCTTTCACAACCAACAAAGAAATAATCCCACACACACACAGAGTAAATGCACTTGACAACATTAATATTTGATGTGGTAACACAGCATTATCTTTGTTACATCTGCACAGGATGTGAATCAGAAATGACAGCACTACATCCTTGATCATGGTCATGGTCTACTTGCAGCACCACTTGAGTACACAAAGTCTTGTCATATCAAACCCTGAGACCTGGAATGACAATGTCTTTAAAATTGCAATACACTGGTGTTATTGTGACGACAGTAACACTCTCACACCCCTTAAGATGGTCCTAGAGCAGCTAAATAGCAAAGGAATTCAACTGATGTTGTCCAATGGTACAATAGAGGCAACTATCAATTTCAGGTTAACTTATTCAGAGGATGTACTGGCTGATGGGTATAGCTTTAATGCTCATCACACTCATCAGCCATTAAAACTTCTCTACTGCATGTTTTACATAAAAATGAAGTCTAAATGTAGCACAAGCAAACAGCCAAGTGATTATAACATATCACTGCCGTCAGGCCCAACCTCCTGTTAGGGAATAAAACAGTGTATTTTTCAAATGACTGAACACAATCAGTGGTCATAGTCATCATCTTTTTGACCCTTTTGTATAAAAATACATTGATTAAAATTTGTAAAACCCACTAACAGATGCAATGGGGGACCAAAAGGTTTGAGTCTGTTGCTGGTAATGTGCAAATGGAAGATTCACATCTTTACAGTCTCAAGCAAAAGTAGGACTGTCCTCAGTGACTATGAGTCATCATAACACTGACAGGTGCACTGAGCAGATAATTTATCCTTAAGCAGTCATTATTTAATAAAAACAAAAAACAAACAGAACACACAAAAGATAAAATAATCTCCCATTTAAACTGAATCTTAAAAGTATTTTATGTGAGAAGAAAGGCTGTCAAAACGTCTCAGTCTTGAGACCAAAATTATTTACAATTCATTCCTACAGTATCACTCATAATGTGCCCAGCTCAAATTCTCATGTATGTGCCAATGACAATGTCTTTTTTTTACGGCACTCCTACACAGCATCATGGTCTCTGCTGTTAACAAGAAGTCTTTGATGCTGTGCAGGACACTGTGTTTGAGTTGAAACTGATTGTGAATGCTGAGTAAAGAAAAACTCATGATATTTTCAAATTCAAAGAGAAAAGCCCCCAAATTACGTCTCAGGTTGATGTGACTGAGTCTGTATCATCTTAAGTTTTCTTAAATGATGAGCTGCTGTCTTTTAAGCTTCATATTGAGCAACTTGTAAAGAATATTTATAATATACATAAACATGCATCTTCTCAATGGCTTAATTTATTAGATACTGTTCACCATTGGGCTCTGAGGTTTATAACAAATTTTTAGTCCTTAAAACTTCATTGCACTCTATAAATTGAGTTGGCTTTCATAGGCCACTTGCAGATAAAGTCACTGGTATTTCCTTATTTGTAAGGCAACACTAAACCTACTTCCCTCATGTGTGATATTCATGTGAAAACTACTGGAAGCTACACTTAGCTGTGCGACTCAGGTCACAAAACTTATTTTTGCTGTCTGTTCCCAAACTTTGTCTTCAACATTTCATATGTTACACATCTTTCTCTTTACCACTATTATTTTTGCTAAAGCTAGTATTACAGTGATGATTGCTTCATCTTTTGACATCATACCTACAGTACTGTACAGAAGTTTTAGGCACAGGTCCTGATGCTCCACAACCCCGGGCTGAAGAGAGGAGGGAGGGCGGCTAGAGTCAGTGTCGACACATTTGACATGTACGTTTGTCGCTCAGCAGCCAAGGTCGAGCTTAACAGCATTTCCTTTGTCCAGGCCTTTGCACCCCTGGTAATACACCCAAACACCACCAACAGTTTTCAGGTGCTTAGAACATACACACAACAACCAGGGGGTGGTGGCAACCCTCCTACCCACCCTAACATTACCATAGGCTATGTTTAAGCACCACATCTACCCATAACTCCACCCTAAAGCTGTGTTTTTGTTTTTTTTTCATCAGATTATTTTCCCACGCCCTTGGTAATGTACAAAGACATCCAGAGCATGACCTGGGTTGTGTCAATCCTCCTTCCTGCCTGATGGGGCCCGCAGGTGGGCGTACTCGCCATTGCACGCCTTACTGCAGCCTCAGATTTTGGCCCAAACATGCCTAAAACTTCTGCACAGTACTGTATCTGTAATCGTTACTAAAACAGTTTAATTGAATCAAAGAGCAAGACAACTTCACTTCTATAATAAATGAACACTGGTCTTCTTATAATAAGGTATAGTCTTTTTTATTATAGAATGATTAACACTGGTCTATCATAATAGGCCACAACAAAGAGTAGTCAGTACAGTCTTTAAATGTGGAGATTGACTTGGCCAGTCTGAAACCTTCCACTTCTTGCCCTCGATGGACTCCTTTGTTGTTTTGGCAGTGTGTTTGGGTCATTATCTTGCTGCAAGATGAAGGATCTCCCAATCAGTTTGGTTGCATCTTTCTTGAAATTGGCAGACAAAATGTTTCTGCAGATTTCTGAGTTCATTTCTGCTACCATCATGTGTAACATCATCAATGAAGATTAATGAGCCCCTCCCAGAAGAAGCCATGCGAGCCCAAGCCATGACAGTACCTCATGACAGTACCACTGTGTTTCACAGATGAGCTTGTGTGTTTGGGATAAGAGCAGATCCTTTCTTTCTCCAAACCTTAGTCTTTCCATCACTTTGGTAAAGGTTCATTTTTGTCTCATCAGTCCATAAAACTTTGTTGCAGAATGTTTGAGGGTGGTCTCTGTACTTTTTGGCAAATTCCAGCCTGGTCCTCCCATTCTTCTTGATAATGAGTGATTTGTATCTGCTGGTGTAGCCTCTGTTCTTTTGTTCATGAAGTCTTCTGTGAACAGTAGATGGTGATACCTTCACTCCTGTCCTCTGGAGGTTGTTGCTGATGTCACTAACAGTTGTCTAAGGGTCTTTCTTTACAGCTCTCACAATGTTTCTACCATCAGCTGCTGCTGTTTTCCTTGGTGTAACCGTTGGACGTCTGTTACTGAGTACACCAGTGGTTTCTTTCTTCTTCATGACATTCCTAATGGTTGTACTGGCTATGGTCAATGTTTGTGCAATGGCTCTGATGGATTTACCATCTTATTTCAGCTTCACAATTGCTTTTTTTTTCAAAACCCATAGACAGCTCTCTGGTTTTCATGTTGTTTACACCTCTAACTATAAATGCAGTCTGCACAGGCAAAACCCAAATCTGAAACTCAGCGTAGACATTCAGCACTATTTATTGTGTGAATAATCAATGTCACTACACACACCTGGGCAACAAAACACACCTCTCAGTCACATCTTCCAATACTTTTGCTCACATGAAAAATGGGTGGTTTCAAACAAATAATGATATCTTCAAAGTGGTGTATCAGATTAAGACATAAACACCTGGATATAAAAACTAAAATGTTGATCTATTGTCTCATATTTATTCATTGATGTCAAACCAAAATGTTTTTAGTCTACAGTGAAAATAAAGGAATTGGGCCCACCATTCCAATACTTTTGGAGTGGACTGTATATGTTAATAGTTGTCATTGTCAATACAGCTGCTGTTTAATAGAAAAATACAACTAACTTACTGCATGTCAATGCTCACTCCTGATTTGTCGGTGCATGTGTCAATCAGTCTCAGAGTACCAACTGCATTTGTTGATAAACATACTGTCACGCTACGATGGAAGTCAGTTGAGTGCTCATGGAGAGAAAAAACTTTCTTCAGGTAATAAATATTCTAGGCACAGAACCTCAAGTTATATTGCTCTACAGTAGGGAGACATTAGCCCTGTTTAAAACTGATTTTTTAAGGTCAGGTTTTTTGTTTTAATTTAAGTTAGAATGGCTACAGTGTATTTTTATGCCCACCTTGTTTTTGAGAACCATCATCAACAACAACAATAATAACATTAATAATAATAACTATTATTATTATAGTAGTGATAATAAATGTTTAAAAAGCTTATAGGCCAGATGAATGTGTGACACATTCTTTGACAGTGCAGGTCACTTAACTCTCAAACACAACCCTTTTGTATGGTTTACTGGTGTTCATTATATATTTTTTTAAGTTTTAGATGATCTTCGAAGATGCTATTTCACCTGCAAAGGCACTTTCTATGGTGTCAAAAAGTGCACTGACAAAAAACACATACCATGAGCTCAGAGATATGGTACTGCGATAAAATTTAAGTGTCCTTATTTGGAGGATTGAAGATATTTCACCTTTCGAATAAGACTAGTGGAAGTTTAGCAGGGGCGGTTTAAGTAATCGGAGGCTCCAGTTAAATTCTGATTTAGGCCCCTTCACTATTTGGCTGAGAGCATGATTAATGAGAGTACACTGATCATTATGTAAAAAATCAGATGGTCAACATGGTTAGTCTCCAAACACAGACAGATGGCTTTTAAAGAAGAGAAAGTGAGTAATTGTTATTGAACATCAGTCAATTTCAGCTGACAAACAGCTGTCTGTGGTAAAAAGAGTTCCCAGTTATCACAATAATAATAGCCTGACTCAGTTGTGGATGCATGTTATTACATGACATTTTACCATACAGTTAAAGTAAACTTAGCACAAAAATAAGGAAATTTGTGTTTGGTAGATTATTTCTTTGTTGTAAAATGCTTCTTGGCCATACATTTTATACTGTTGGAAAGCCTGTTTATTTTCCTTTTAAATTATGCCACATATGTAAGGATCATGCATTTGTGGGATGAACAGCAGAGCTGAGTATGTGGATTGCGCTCATTAAAACTGTGCCAAATCTGCCCTGCCAATGCTAAACGGCTTATTTTGCTGTTGCTATTGACTCTTGTTTTGAGCTTCTGGTACCCCCAGGTGCTGCCAATCAGGTGCCTGATTGGCAGCTTGCATTCTGCTCCAAGAATCAGCATGCCACATTTGACTGATCCGGATAGGGCCCATGTGATAGGGCAACTTCAAGCTGGTGTTCAGCAAAACCAAGCTGCAGCATTGTTTGGAGTGAGCCCATTGTTTGGCATCTTCCTCCCTAGAAAAACCTTAACCTCAATGCAAAGCAATATCGAGATGAGATTCTGCAACCAGTGGCAATCCCATACCTCCACATTCCGGGACTGAACTCTGTCCTCCAAGATGACAATGCTCACCCCCACAGAGCGGGGTTTATCAGAGACTACCTCCAGAATTTAGGAGTGGAGAGGATGGAATGGCCTGCCAGCAGTCCTGACCTCATCCCCATTGAACACTTGTGGATCAACTTGGTGCCAGAGTGACCAGCACAACTAGGTTGGCTGACTTGCGACAAATGCTGGTTGAAGAATGGGATGCCATCCCACAGCAGTGTGTGACAAGGCTGGTGACCAGCATGAGGAGGAGGAGCCAGGCTGTTATGGCTGTGTATGATTTTTCCACACGCTACTGAGGCTCCTGTTTGTTAAATGAATAAATTGTTAAATTGTCAATATGTCTTGTTAATCAAACTTCAACCATCCAATCCACCAAACACCAAACAAGAGTCAATGGCAGAATAAGCTGTTTGGCATCAGCAGGGCAGATTTGGCACATTTTTCATGGGCGCAACCCACATACTCAGCTCTGCTGCTCTACCCACAAATGCATGATCCTTACAAATGTGGCACCATTTAAAAGGGTAATAAACAGGCTTTCCAATGGTGAAAGTTTTATTGCCAAGAAGCATTTTACAACAAAGAAATAATCTACCAAACACAAATTTCCTTATTTTTGTGCTAAGTTTAACCAAATAATTTTTATATAAAGACATTCTAGAGCATTTGGACTAATCTGAACCTTGCCTTTAGGGCCAGGGGTCCTACTTTACTCCTGTTATGTTAAGGAGCCTATTTGAGATTTTGTTTGAACTACATTCAGATGCTAATGTATTCAATCAACTCTGTGAGGTTTCCATAGAGGTTGACTGTTTTTCATGTGAGGGAGATGGGGATGTGTGTGTGTGTGTGTGTGTGGGTATGTGTGTGTGGGGGGGTGTGCAAAATCTTTAGTGACATGATAATTGTTTTTCTTTTTTTTTTTACTTTGAACTTATCCAAAAAAGTCGTCTGTACTTGCTGCATCCACCATTTTGCCTTTTAATTGTATTCTGATAGTTACAGGGTTGTTTTGTTGATCAGGCATAAATCACACAAGAGCTTCTAAGTGTTCATTATAATTAAGATAACCAATAGCACAATTACTTGGAGATAGCTGTCAAATGCTCAGATGTTAGAATGCCTCTAAATAAATGTCTTGAAGTGTTGTCAGAGTGGTATTTTCAATGCAAAAGTGTACTGCATCTATTTCTATTTCATGACAATGGACAGCTCCTCTGTGCTGCTAGGAAGTCAGTGTGGCTAAATGTTTAATTCTCGCATCTGGCCTGTTATTATTTACCTATCAGTCTATCTACCAAAATGATTCAGCGCATGCACATTTTATGTCAGATCATGTTTTTAAGATATGTCTTATTTTATACAAAACCAGGGTATACCCACCTTTGTTTGTTGAGCGCAAATCAGATCACTTCACTGAGCAAATGTAATTATAGATGCATTTAAATACTTTTACATTACTAATCATTATTTGGAATTTAAACAGTATTCACACAATAAAAATGGACTGGTGAGGTGAAAAGTAAAAAAAGAGATGAGACATGAGCAGAGTTGCATTTTTATTGGATGAGTGGTTAAATACTGTCTCTACAATAGTGATTACTTTGTAAGAGACATTATGATTGTCAGACAACATAGGTATGAACTTTGTCATCCCGTGTGAATGGCATGGTTCAACACTGGTTTAACCTTTTGTTAAACCAGTGTGACGCTTCGCCTCCTACGTCCACGTAGCACAGCAACTTTGGTGCAGTCAGTGTGACTACAGCCACATTCCTCCACATGCATGTATGTGTAGGATAACACATCTCCGTTCAGACAGCGCAAGTCCACAGTGCGATTGCTGTAGCGTGTCTCCTTACAGCAGGAGCAGGAATGCTGCATAACAGCTGCTGCTTCAGAGTATCTGAGGAAAGCAGAGACAGAATTTCTAACATTGTGCTTTTAACTTTTAACTTTGATTACATTTTCAAAAAAGGATGACTTTGTGATGTTACACAGAAATAAAATATCAACAGTTTTATCCTTACTTGGTGAACGTGTTGCAAGATCCTTCACAATATGGCATTTCCACTTCCTGGTAAGACTGGCAGCCCTTGTGCATTACATGTGTTTTCATGGATCCTATCTTGCAGGCTTTTTCCTTTTCCACACCTTTTCAAAAGACACTCACAATTAGTTTGCTGCTATTTCAGTAATTCAGTAATAGACGGCATCACATTACCCCCATTTTAGCATCCCTACACTGGCTCCCTGTAAGTTTTAGAACTGATTTTCAAATTTTACTTATCACTTTTAAATCACCGAAGGGCCTGGCTCCAAACTACCTAACAGAACTTTTAACCCCCTCCGAGCCAGGCCGTAGCCTTAGATCCTTGGGCAGGGGCCTCCTGGTCGTTCCAAGGTCAAGGCTTAAGACTAAGGGGACAGGGCCTTCTCTGTCAGGGCGCCTCGACTTTGGAATGACCTGCCCAAGGAGATAAGGCATACAGACTCAATGACATCTTCTAAATCACTTCTTAAAACTCATTTTTATAGACTTGTTTTTATGTGATGTCGTCTTCTGTCTTTTACTGTCTCCCGTCTCATAATTTTTCTCTCTTAGATCTACTTCTCTGTCAAATCTGACGTTAAAGCCCCTATATCTGCTCTTCTCTGCGTTGTATTTTATGCTTACTGGTTCTTGGTTTTAGAGCCCCCCTTTCTTTTATTGCTTTTATTGTGTCTCCCTCTTTTTGCTGCTATATCGGTTTTACCAGACTATTATCATTATTATGATTGTGATTAATACCTTTTACTGTGAATTTTAATTTTCGTATGATAACTTGATAAATCGCTGCACATTTGAACAGTTTTTATTCTCCTCCTTGCCATTTTGATTTATATTCCTTTCTGTCTCTTCCTAATATTTTAAATGCTTTTAAATTTCTGGTCCTTAGGTCTCTTTTATATAGTTGGTTCCTGTGTTGCCTGGATTGGTCTAGGCTATTCTGGGTTTTTATTTTATTCTGGATTTTTATTTTATTTTATTTTACTCTTGGTCTTCATTTTTACTACAGAATCTTACATTTCTGGGTTTTTATGATGTCTTTCTAAAGTGACATCTTTTTCGTGTTTAGAATATTCTGCTAGTTTTTTATGATGTTGAAGTTACATTGCTGGCTGAGTTTTTCATGGGTTCTTCTGTTGTTGTTGGGGTTTTGTCTTTATTGTGATGTTATGCTGTTTGTGTTTGATGCTTTGTAACTGTGATTCTGTTTATTGTCAAAGCACTTGGTAAACCTCTGTTTTTACAAGTGCTATACAAGTAAAGTTTATTATTATTATTAT
This sequence comes from Cheilinus undulatus, assembly GCF_018320785.1. Taxonomy (NCBI): domain Eukaryota; kingdom Metazoa; phylum Chordata; class Actinopteri; order Labriformes; family Labridae; genus Cheilinus; species Cheilinus undulatus. The sequence continues at coordinate 21,616,711 of NC_054873.1, read as the reverse complement.
TTATTATAATTCAGTAAAATTTCAAAATAGTCATACTCACATATCTTACAACAGCCGTTTGCTGCTGTCTGAATTGTGTCCTAAGAAGAGAAACACAAACTCTTTACACTATCTTAAATTTTCAACAAATACAATCAACCAGACTTTAATTTTTACTTACAGGTTGACAGTTGCTCTCCTGGAATGGTGGACAGACAATGTGTGAGCTGGTTGTCGTTAAAGTGCCATCATCATTCCTGATGCAATTGTATTTTTCACACTTATTCTCAGTTGGTGACCAGGTTTGTCCTTGCTTTAGGGCAGTGAGAAAAAGTATGTAAATATAAAAACATTGACATACACACACATACAGATGTCAGAATAATGATACACTTCAATTTGTTCAGCCATAAGGAGTTGGTTAAACTTACTGTCAAGAGATACTTTGCATCATCAACTTTAAGGACACAGTGTGTCTGGACACATTTCCCACAGCATTCATCTGAACCAGGTTCCACATATACATATCCCTGATAGAAAAGAGGCAACATTTTAATAATACATTTCTCTGCTTCACCAGAAGAAGCTACCACATTAATAGCAAAGCAACTTTGATTTAAAGAAATCTGCAATCCCTCTCACCGTGTCACACTTTTCTTGACACTGCTGGAAGCTGCAGGATATCTTGAACAGATCAGTTTTGGGGTCAACCTCATTTGTACAGGTACATTCCTGACATAAAGGCGCCGGCACTGAAGAACCAGGCTGGTAAAGTAAAGAGAAAATTAATTCATTTCTCAAAGAACAATAAGAACACTATATGACATCAATAATATGCTCAGAAATTAGGGCTAAAATATTTTTATATTGCTGTTTCTGATTTACCTGATATTCTACTTCTCTGTGGACACAAACTCTTTTTGGCTCTATAAAACAGAAGCTTGTGAGTAACACAAATCTGAACTATTGATAAGTTTAAATACAGTACATCAAAAGAATGAATATATATAAGCTTACCACATGATTGCTCTGGGCAACATTTTCCCTCAGGAACATTGAAAACAGGCATATAACCTACTGGACAGGTACCACTGAGGGGCGGGCAAGTGTTCATGCGACATTCTGTTGAGAAAATGATGGTTGAAAGTACAGCCACTCTACTTACTGATGTTTTTAACTAACCTGACATGCCAGGTTGACTGTTCCACATATCAATGGCAATGTATGTATTTAGATATATGGGATGAGTCGTGATGTCAATACACAATTCTTCCCTATTAATTGACCTAGTTAGTGAATCAAATTCATTCCGAAACTGGTCACAGAAGAGCAAAAACATTTGTCTACCAAGAAAAATATTCAGTATCTTTCTTTGCTCTTCTTTGCTTGGAGAAATGTTGTTCACCCCTGATTAAACTGATGCTATAGCTGCACCCAGGCAAATTTCTTAACTTTCTGCCATTGTTTACAGGCTTGCAGTACAACTAATCCATGCCTGTAGTTACTGCTTCTTTTTCCTTAAATGATAAAAAAAAAAAAATCCATCAGCTTGGCTAGTTTTCAACCAATTATTATGAAATCAAAAAGACAAAAATAAGAACTGATGCAAAATGTCTTACCACAAGCAAAGACTGAGCAGCAGTGGTCAGAGGGACTGGTTTTGTTAACAAGGACAAACCCAGGGACAGTACAGTTCGCAACAGGTGGTGCTGGGCACTCCTTTGGCTTGCATGTTACAGTTTTTGTGGACTCCTCACAGATGCAGTTTTGGCAGTTGTACTCAAACTTCTCATTAAACTGAAAGAACAAACCCCATTAATGGTTTGATAATCTGCTTCATATAAATAGTACTGTTTTAATTTAATGTAATTATAAGACTTCTCTCACCTCACGAGGAATACCCTCAGGATCAAGACATCCTGTTGGAAAATAAGAACTCATTTAGGATTAAATGACTGATATATTTGAAGCTAAGACTTGAAGTTAAGGATCATACTTACCACACTTGTCAACACATATGCCAGACTCTTTGTTGAAGAGTTTCATGCCATCTGGACAAAAGCAGCCCTCAGTAGTGTAGTTCATGATTGATTCATTAGGTCTGTAATATTAAATCATCAATAATAGTTGGTTTATGTTTTTCTTTCTTTCTTTTTCTTTTCTGACATATCACAAATATAAAACTCTTCCTTATCAAACTCAGTGCCACTAATTTAAAAGGTAAATATTTAACTAGGGCTCTCAAAAGATTTGAAATTGTAAGCTTGATTAATCTTAGAATTTCTATAGTTAATCATAATAAATCCCATCCTTTTTAATTGTTTTTTAAATTCTACAATTTTGCATTCAAAATTGTTTTTATCACTTTGGCTTTTTCATCTGTCTCATAGAAAAAGATAATTGACTTCCTGTTTGGAAACAGATAGGCAGAATGAACCACAGAAAAAGGAACTTGTCGTGTATTGAAAAGGAAATAAGGAAACAGTAATAAGGTAGATATTTGAAAGCACAAGGTGCAATGACTTTTTACTTGTCCACTAAGCTGTCTGACTTGCTTAACATCTCAGTGTGCTGCAGTGGCTTAACCAAAGTGTTTTAAATCAATATATCATGTGAACATTTTAGCTAAAAAAGAAGAGTGCTCTAATTGTGGGCCGTAATAATGAATAATCTTGACAGCCTTAAATTAAAATAAATGATCCTTGCTTAGGGAAATAATTGCTCAGCGATTGCACTTTGTTTTTGATGACCCTTACTTGTCTTCACAGGTTGGCTGTTCTGCAGGACCACATGGCTTGTAAACTTTGTCCGATGGGCAGTCACTGGCTGTTAGTGAAGAAAAGATGCCAACAAATTCATTATAAATTTTTCTTATTACCTTTAAATAGGCTGTTGTCATTGCTGATTTCACTGATCCAAACCTTTGGGATACAAATGAAGAATTACTCACCACACAGTCTGGTGTGGTTCCTCCAGTGAAGGCAAATTCCAGCCTGAGCACAAGCAGCAGCGTAAGTCTGCAAACTAGTGCATTCTACTACTGGATTGGAAACATGGCAGCTATCAAACACACAACCTTGGTAAAAATTGTCAGGAGAGACAAAGGGGTGGCACTCTGCAAAGAGACTGTGAAAGGAAATCACAAGCACACTCATGACAGTTGTTTTGTTGCACAATCAGTGCCAAGGATAAATATGAGACAAGTACAGTGGATCAAATATTGTGTACCTGCTCGTGATCAGGCCACAGATAGAGTCTGGCTTGCATGGAGTTCGGGTTGGTGTGGGTTCAGGTACATTGGTGGGCATTACAGAGGGAATTTCGCAGTTGGGTTGGTCAATGTGTTTTGCAGGCCAAAAGTCAGCCATCACTGCACAATTCTCAATCAGCCTGCCTCCAGGCAACATGCAGTCATCTGCCTGGTTGTTAGTGCATGTTCCTGAAAGAAGAGTCATATCAAAGGTTTATCTTACAAATGAAACTTAAAAACTGGGTTACCCTCTTTGCAAGACGAGCTAAAGATATCCTTACCACAGTGACCCTGGGTGTTTCCACCGAAGTATTTAAATGGAAGGGTGACACTAAATCCAGTTATGCCAAATGTAATGATGACGTCAAGACGAGGGATCTCCAGAATCAAATTGATGCCAGAATTCAAGATCTTAACACCTTGTTGTGAATACGGTAGTTTTAATATTACTCTGTCCTTTAGTGCCTACAAGGAAAACAAGAAAAAATTCATGTAAAAAACAAACATATTGTTAAAGTTTGTCTTATATTTATATTTCATTGTTAACAGTTAAAATGTACCCCACAAAAATTAAAAGTAACTAGACTAACCAGTCGAACTTTTAAAGAATGCTCAACCAAACCTTGTTAAGCCCATGAATACCTCTAACTGTGCCGCTCCCAAGAGGTTATGATTTATAAGTGTGATCACTTCGCTTCCATATGACACAATTATTGATCTTGGGCAGGAAACATCTTCAGTTGGATCGCAAAAGACATTGTCAATATAAATCCTTAAATGACGCCTTTGTAAGATCTCTTCCATCAAAACATAAGTACAGTTTCCTTGATAACTGTAGTAGAGGCCATCAAATGTGATGTAATGAGGATCTCCCCAACCTTCACAAACACCTGAGAAACAATAAAAAAAATGTTTTAAGAAGCTATGCCAAATAATAAAAAAGAAAATCATTCATTCTTAGGAAAAGAAAACAATGACTTACAGTCGCAGACATAATGTTGGCAGCAGCCATACTCATCATATACAAGAACTGGTTTCTTCCCATTAGCACAGGTAATATTCTCAATAGGTGGACATTCATATGGAATAATTTCAATTGTGTTATTCTCAATGCATCTGGCCATGGTGCAGTTACACAATACAAATGTCTCATTTTGCTGGAAAAAAAGGTTAAAAACAGAGGTAATTTGTTTGAAGATATGAACGTCAAAATCTTGTGTACATTGTGCAGAATCCATTATGATTCTTACCACAACATCCCACTCTGGGCAGGTTGGGCGAGGAGGTGTTGTTGGAGTAGCTGTAGATTCTGTGGTGGTTGGTGTTGTGGTTGTAGTTGATGGTGTGGTTGTAGATTCTGTGGTTGTAGTTAATGGTGTGGTTGTAGATTCTGTGGTGGTGGTTGGCGTTGTGGTAGATGGAGTAGTTGTGGTTGGTGTAGTGGTTGTAGTTGATGGTGTGGTTGTAGATTCTGTGGTTGTGGTTGGCGTTGGAGTCCATGAAATGGTTGTAGATTCTGTGGTTGTGGTTGGTGTTGTGGTTGTAGTTGATGGAGTGGTTGTAGATTCTGTGGTTGTGGTTGGTGTTGTGGTTGTAGTCGACAGTGTGGTTGTAGATTCTGTGGTTGTGGTTGGTGTTGTGGTTGTAGTTGATGGAGTAGTTGTAGATTCTGTGGTGGTAGTTGGTGTTGTGGTTGTAGTTGATGGTGTGGTTGTGGATTCTGTGGTGGTAGTTGGTGTTGTAGTTGTAGTTGATGGTGTTGTGGTTGTAGATTCAGTGGTGGTGGTTGTGGTTGTGGTTGTAGTTGGTGTTGTGGTTGTAGATTCTGTAGTGGTGGTTGGCGTTGTGGTTGTAGTTGATGGAGTGGTTGTGGATTCTTTGGTTGTGGTTGTGGTTGGTGTTGTGGTTGTAGTTGATGGAGTAGTTGTAGATTCTGTGGTAGTGGTCGGTGTTGTTGTTGTTGTTGATGGAGTAGTTGTAGATTCTGTGGTAGTGGTTGGCGTTGTGGTTGTTGTCGACGATGAGGTTGTAGATTCTGTGGTGGTAGTTGGCGTTGTGGTCGCAGTCGATGGAGTGGTTGTAGATTCTGTGGTTGTAGTTGGCGTTATGGTTGTTGTGGATGGAGTAGTTGTAGATTCTGTGGTTGTGGTTCGTGTTGTGGTTGTAGTCGATGGTGTTGTTGTAGATTCTGTGGTTGTGGTTGGGGTTGTGGTAGTAGTCGACGGTGAGGTTGTAGATTCTGTGGTTGTGGTTGGCGTTGTGGTTGTAGTTGATGGAGTAGTTGTAGATTCTGTGGTAGTGGTTGGCGTTGTGGTTGTTGTGGATGGAGATTCAGTTGTGGTGGTTGGTGTTGTTGTGGATTCTGTGGGTGGCGTTGTGGTTGTGGTTGTAGTTGGTGTTGTGGTTGTGGTCGATGGAGTGGTTGTAGATTCTGTGGTGGTGGTTGTTGTTGTAGTTGTCGTTAATGGTGTGGTTGTAGATTCTGTGGTTGTGGTTGGTGTTGTGGTTGAAGGTGTGGTTGTAGTTTCTGTGGTTGTAGTTGGCGTTGTGGTTGTGGTTGATGGAGATTCAGTTGTGGTGGTTGGTGTTGTTGTGGATTCTGTGGGTGGCGTTGTGGTTGTGGTTGTAGTTGGTGTTGTGGTTGTGGATTCTGTGGTTGTGGTTGTAGTCGATGGTGTAGTTGTAGATTCTGTGGTTGTGGTTGGTGTTGTGGTTGTCGGTGTTGTTGTGGATTCTGTGGGTGGCGTTGTGGTTGTGGTTGTAGTTGGTGTTGTGGTTGTAGATTCAGTGGTGGTGGTTGGCATTGTGGTTGTAGTTGATGGTGTGGTTGTAGATTCTGTGGTAGTAGTTGGCGTTGTGGTTGTAGTTGTCGTTGATGGTGTAGTTGTAGATTCTGTGGTGGTTGTGGTTGGCGTTGTGGTTGTAGTGGATGGAGTAGTTGTAGATTCTGTGGTGGTGGTTGGTGTTGTGGTTGTAGTTGATGGTGTCGTTGTGGATTCTGTGGTGGTGGTTGGTGTTGTAGTTGTCGTTGATGGTGTGGTTGTAGATTCTGTGGTTGTGGTTGGTGTTGTGGTTGTGGTTGAAGGTGTGGTTGTAGTTTCTGTGGTTGTAGTTAGCGTTGTGGTTGTGGTTGATGGAGATTCAGTTGTGGTGGTTGGTGTTGTTGTGGATTCTGTGGGTGGCGTTGTGGTTGTGGTTGTAGTTGGTGTTGTGGTTGTGGTCGATGGAGTGGTTGTAGATTCTGTGGTGGTGGTTGTTGTTGTAGTTGTCGTTAATGGTGTGGTTGTAGATTCTGTGGTTGTGGTTGGTGTTGTGGTTGAAGGTGTGGTTGTAGTTTCTGTGGTTGTAGTTGGCGTTGTGGTTGTGGTTGATGGAGATTCAGTTGTGGTGGTTGGTGTTGTTGTGGATTCTGTGGGTGGCGTTGTGGTTGTGGTTGTAGTTGTGGTTGTGGTTGTGGATTCTGTGGTTGTGGTTGTAGTGGATGGAGTAGTTGTAGATTCTGATGTGGTGGTTGGCGTTGTAGTTGTAGATTCTGTGGTGGTGGTTGGCGTTGTGGTTGTAGTGGATGGAGTGGTTGTAGATTCTGTGGTTGTGGTTGGTGCTGTGGTAGTAGTTGATGATGTGGATGTAGATTCTGTGGTTGTGGTTTGAGTTGTGGTTGTAGTTGATGGTGTCGTTAATGGTGTGGTGGTAGATTCCGTGGTTGTGGTTGTGGTTGGTGTTCTGGTTGTGGTTGTAGTGGATGGAGTAGTTGTAGATTCTGATGTGGTGGTTGGTGTTTTGGTTGTAGTCGATGGTGTGGTTGTAGATTCTGTCGTGGTGGTTGGTGTTGTTGTGGATTCTGTGGGTGGCGTTGTGGTTGTGGTTGTAGTTGGTGTTGTGGTTGTGGATTCTGTGGTTGTGGTTGTAGTCGATGGTGTAGTTGTTGATTCTGTGGTTGTGGTTGGTGTTGTGGTTGGCGGTGTTGTTGTTGATTCTGTGGGTGGCGTTGTGGTTGTAGTTGGTGTTGTGGTTGTGGATTCTGTGGTTGTGGTTGTAGTTGATGGTGTAGTTGATGGTGTGGTTGTAGATTCTGTGGTGGTGGTTGGTGTTGTTGTGGATTCTGGGGGTGGCGTTGTGGTTGTGGTTGTAGTTGGTGTTGTGGTTGTGGTTGGCGTTGTGGTTGTAGTCGATGGTGTAGTTGTAGATTCTGTGGTTGTGGTTGGTGTTGTGGTTGGCGGTGTTGTTGTTGATTCTGTGGGTGGCTTTGTTGTTGTAGTTGGTGTTGTGGTTGTGGATTCTGTGGTTGTGGTTGTAGTTGATGGTGTAGTTGATGGTGTGGTTGTAGATTCAGTGGTGGTGGTTGGCGTTGTGGTTGTGGTCGATGGAGTGGTTGTAGATTCTGTGGTGGTTGTGGTTGGTGTTGTGGTTGTGGTCGATGGAATGGTTGTAGATTCTGTGGTTGTAGCTGGCGTTGTTGTTGAAGTAGACAGAGTGGTAGCTTCAGTGGTTGTTGTAGGTCTACATGGACCTCCCTTACAACATACTCTGATTTTATAGTCCATGCACTTATATGGACGTGTTACTTGGTCCTCTTTCCTACATATTAAACCATATGATTCATTACAAGAAACCACCTGTCCCGTTTGACTAACAATGTCATCAAGGTCTATGTTAGGATAATTTGCTGCCCTACATTCAAGGTAATGATCAAGGTTTTGAGGTTTTTTACAAATTTCTATGCCACTATTTGTGATGTTTTCATACGTTTCCCAATCACTCTTGTCTACAGTTGGGTCATGTATATTATACCAATCTGACCACTCAACACAAGTTCTTACACATGAAGGCGTTGTTCCCTCAGTGGTGGTTGTTCCTGTGGTAGTTGTGGTTGGCGTTGTGGTTGTAGTCGATGGTGTAGTTGTAGATTCTGTGGTTGTGGTTGGTGTTGTGGTTGGCGGTGTTGTTGTGGATTCTGTGGGTGGCGTTGTGGTTGTGGTTGTAGTTGGTGTTGTGGTTGTGGATTCTGTGGTGGTGGTTGGTGTTGTAGTTGTAGTTGATGGTGTGGTTGTAGATTCAGTGGTGGTGGGTGGCGTGGTGGTTGTGGTCGATGGAGTGGTTGTAGATTCTGTGGTGGTTGTGGTTGGCGTTGTGGTTGTAGTTGATGGTGTGGTTGTAGATTCTGTGGTTGTAGTTGGCGTTGTGGTTGTCGTTGATGGAGTGGTTGTGGATTCTGTGGTGGTGGTTGGTGTTGTGGTTGTAAGTGTTGTGGATTCTGTGGGTGGCGTTGTGGTTGTAGTTGTAGTTGGTGTTGTGGTTGTAGATTCTGTGGTTGTAGTTGGCGTTGTGGTTGTCGTTGATGGAGTGGTTGTGGATTCTGTGGTGGTGGTTGGCCTTGTGGTTGTTGTTGAAGGTGTGGTTGTGGATTCTGTGGTGGTGGTTGGCGTTGTGGTTGTCGTTGATGGAGTGGTTGGGGATTCTGTGGTGGTGGTTGGTGTTGTGGTTGTAGTCGATGGTGTGGTTGTAGATTCAGTGGTGGTGGTTGGCGTTGTTGTTGAAGTAGACAGAGTGGTAGCTTCAGTGGTTGTTGTAGGTCTACATGGACTTCCCTTACAACATACTCTGATTTCATAGTCCATGCACTTATATGGACGTGTTACTTGGTCCTCTTTCCTACATATTAATCCATATGATTCATTACAAGAAACCACCTGTCCTGTTTGACTAACAAAGTCATCAAAGTCTATGTTAGGAGAATTTGCTGCCCTACATTCAAGGTAATGATCAAGGTTTTGAGGTTTTTTACAAATTTCTATGCCACTATTTGTGATGTTTTCATACGTTTCCCAATCACTCTTGTCTACGATTGGGTCATGTACATTATACCATTCTGACCACTCAACACAAGTTTTTACACATGAAGGCGTTGTTCCCTCAGTGGTGGTTGTTCCTGTGGTAGTTGTGGTTGGCGTTGTGGTTGTAGTCAATGGTGTAGTTGTAGATTCTGTGGTTGTGGTTGGTGTTGTGGTTGGCGGTGTTGTTGTGGATTCTGTGGGTGGCGTTGTGGTTGTGGTTGTGGTTGTAGTTGGTGTTGTGGTTGTGGTTGTAGTTGTAGTTGATGGACAAATCTCTACACACTCCTGTTTCTCCTCATCAAATATGGGCTTGTCTTCAGGGCACACAGGATAACACCCTGGAATAATCACACAATAAAATGGAAATTCTTTTTATTCGTCAGTCATACCATTTCAATTAAGGTGTTTGTTTTTTACTTCCAGACACTGGTGAGAGAAGTATGGTTTTGACTTATTATATTTTTTCCCACAGAAAACCTCAAGGCAAATCAAATCTGTTTAGCAATTAAGATTTTACCAGTGTTTTCATACAAAAATAAATGGGGACAATATCAGGTCTTACCTTCCAGGTTGGGTATGAGGTTGCTACAGTGCCCTTCCGGATTTAAACAGGTCTTGTAGCAATGTGTATGACAAGGGCTGTAATGCCATGTGCAATCACCAGGACTGTTGTAGTATTCACAAAAGACAGCTAGGAAGACAAGTTGATGGAATGTTTAGTTTTAACTGAAGTTAACTTTAATGTGACAGGAAAAGCTTAAACTTGAATTCTGCCTGATTTATATTTTAATAGGCCCAAGGATTATGCACACACTAAAATGTACAAAAAGTACAAAAGACAATTAAAAATGAGAATTAAAGTAAACACCTCAGAAGGGTAATTTTCTGCAGTACATGTATATCTGAAGTCTGGAAGAAAAACTGCAGTCTAAGAGGAACAAGCTGACCTTTGACTGTCTGTAATACTAATGCATCAACTTGAATTACATTTCGACAGAATAGTGACTACTATTTAAACATGGCATAGCCATAGAAAACCATTCTCTCATGAGAATTTATACACACATCAAACACATTTTAACATCTCTGCATGATTTTAAATATCTATGTCTTTAGGCCCTTGGTTTAATATCAGAATAAAAACTTTTGTTTACTCACGGCAGATTTCAGGAGTTCTCCAAGCAACACAAACACCAGCTTCATTGCAAGCCTGAGCATAAGCTGCCACTGCTGTGCAAAAGCACTCACAGTCACCTCCGGTGTCGCAAGCACATGAGTCTTTCACACAGTTTTCATAAAATGGACGGGGAGATACCTGTTCAGTTCATACAAGACATTTTTGTTATCGACATAGATCTTGGAGTAGTAATAGTGTAGGATCAGGTCTGTCATTACCGTGTTGTGGCAGTTTTTGAATGTTTCTCCAGTTATGATGCTGCACATCAATTTTGCCCAGTGGTGTCGATTTGGTCGTGCTCCACAAGAATCAACATTTGCATCTGCGTCAGGGCAGTTGCTGTCCAGTTTCCAGCTGTTGGCAAATTCTAACACATTGCTCACTGTGAGCTGACCCTGGGTGGTAAAGTCATTCAGTCCATCGCCATCAAAATCTCCACACAGGCCACATACCTCCCCCTGTACAACCACAGAAAAAGAGACAATTAATTATTTTACATGATGACCAAATTCCACATCTGTGCTCGCTGGTATTAGGAGGGAAAAAATGTCAACACCAATGTGTCCATCAAGAAAAATACTTTATTGTTTATGATGTCTCACTAACATCAAAATACACTATCTACAGCATTTACACTATTTACTATTAATGCAATAATGCACCAATCTTAATCAATTTTTATTTGTATAGCCCCAGCATACATAATATGTGGACTACCACTGGCAACCCCATGACTCAAACTGGAGAAACAAAATTATGATGAAAAACAATGCTACACCATATCAAAACTCCTAACACTAAACTCTTAATGTAACACATATCATTCACTTCTACTGAGAATATTTATGTGACTCACGCTGTGCTTTGGATCAAGGAGGATGCGAACAGATGTTTTGCGATCCCATATTAATGTTAGTCCAATGGCAGATTCTATGACCAAATACAATCCAACTGGCCTTATTTTGTACTGAATCTCAGAGCCATGTCCCAGGTCCTCCACTTCATATTTACCCTTCGCTAGTTTGATCTCCATGTGCTGCAATGTTGAGGAGATTTCTGTTAATTGGGTTCATTTACTAATTCCCCTTTTTAAATGATATTCAAAGCACAGATCAGATGTCTTACCCCAAGTTGGATTCGGACAGTTTTGGAGCATGTGGTGCCTGTTGAACCACATGGGACATTTTCAGTGATAACTCCAAAGGTGTCATGGATGGTTTTATTCCCACATTTGTTCTGAAAGAGAGAGAAAAGAGAGAATCACTTCACAATTTGCTTGTTTACCTCATAGAAAACAGAGACCAGTAGTCTAATCAAATTTGGTACCTGTTAACCCGTAACACTTGTACATTAACTGAAAGCACGTGTTAGCCCTGGGAGAGCAAGGCCACAAAATGTGAATTTTAAAAATGTATTTAGAGAACTTATTATGGAAAAAAGTAAATGAGGTTGACTCTACAGCTGAGTCAAATCTTAATATTTTTTAATCATAATATGATGAAAAGTCAGTTACTTATTCTGAATTTCATAGATTCCATTTGTCCAGTTTTCTCAGATATAGCCCTATTTTGATTTGCTGTCTAAAACATGTGGCACACAGCGATTTGGAGTGGGTCTGTCTAAACAAATTTTTTAATGTGATGATGCAAAATCTAGGCTCAAACCAAAGCAAAAAGAAGAGAGGTCTGGCAGCAGACTGTACATCTCTGACAGTCACTCTCAAAGACAGTTCACCTCAGATGCTGTATATCTCTAAAAGGAAGAGCCGTAATTTGCTAGTACAATATATTTCCAGTTTTACATCATTTTTCATATTTCAGTTTTATTCATAAACAAAGCCTGGGACCTTGGAATATTTCCTAAATACAATAGAGAATAAGATCAGAGGTGTAATATGGGATTAAATTATATGTTGGCCTGTTTTAGAAGTAGTGCCACGAACCATGAGTACCACAGCTACACTAGCTATTTAAGTAACTTTACTTCTTAAGCCAATATAGCTAAGTTAGCTTTAGCAAAGTGAGCTTTAGCTTGAGCTAAAGCTAACATAACTACGTAGATTAATGTATCTACATTACTAGATATTTAACATCTTGTAATTTGTTTTTGCAGGTCATGCTTTTAACTTTAAATTTTTAGTATCCTTACCCTTGCCTTAACCCTAAACTGCAAATTTATTTAGATTTTTTTTTTTTTAATTTAGCATATATTTCTGTTCTGAGTCTTATATATATAGCGTCTTTGATGAACGGTCCTTGAGGGTAGCTGTACGAGATCATCTTTCTGCAGCCAGAATGTCTTGACACAGAGCACAAGACATTGATTGCACATGAGTGTATTTTGGGAGTGATGTGAATCAAGTAAATCTGTGCATTAACTGTAGTAGTTGTGCCTGCCAGCTGTGTCCTGGGGTGGGGGTTAATTTTCACTTTTTAATAGACTAAACTTCAGCCAGCTCCTTAAACCTTAAAGTCTGATTATAGAACTCACACAGGACATTGTATGAAGTATGCTGATGGAGAATTTAAGTGATATTTTACTGAAGCAGTCCCACAACATCAGAAATTATCAAAAAGATGTGAAAACTTCCCTATGAGAATAAAAGCGCAATGGGATGGATGTGAAATAATCTTATGTTACCTCAATATTTAATTAAGGTGGACTGAAAACATTTTTAATCATTTTCTATGCTGAAGTCTTGGAATTCATTCTAATGAGTGCCTAAGGCCTTGTCCACACGTACAAGAAAACGTTTTATTTCTGTTTCATTTTTTTTTTTTAAAGTGTTCCGTTCGTTTCAGGAAATGTTGGCATAAGCACGGAACCACAGAAAACGACTGCTGTTTGCAGTGGTGGTAAAGGAGCATCAGATTTTGCTGTAAAAGTCATAATAAGCTTAATAGCTTCTGCAGCATGAACACACCCCAGTAATCTGCCATTGTTATTTTGCGGGGTAAGTGGGCTACGCTATGTGTGACGTAATAGAGTCAAGAAAGATGCGGCTGGCTGTCCACACAGAGATGAAACATTAAGCATTTACAGATTTGTTCACTCTGGGACCATATTACAAAAATAGTGTTTATGGCCTCCTAAAACAGCGTTTCTGTGTGGATGAAACTCTGATACGACAAAAACCTTTTGTGTATACTTCTGAATTCGTCTCCGTGTGGATGGGGGCCTAATTGTCATGCATAATTTGATTGTGTGGCCACAACAGTCTGCCGAGTGTCAACTCCAATTGCTAGTGGCAGAATTGATTAAGATTAGTCAAAAATTGAACTCTCCACTGCATACCAACATGGGCTTGTTTGCTTTAGCATCTGTTTCTATATGTATTATACAGAACATACACAACAGAGTGGCAACGTTTTTAAACAATGTGAACAATGGGTGTAAAAACCTCATCTTGGGTCTAGTGAAAATTGGGAATGTCAATTCTACTTGGCACTCACAAATAACATGGTGTAAAATTAGAATCCACAATTTGGAGTCAAATATTCATGCTTTAAAATGACTTAAATTAAATTAAATTTGTCATTTCTCTGATTATTATTCAGTGCCTTTAGGCTAAAGTGAATGAGAAAAGATGGTGATTTGTATGCAGTCTGTCATTATGATGATGGTGTGTTCTGTTTACCTTAACAGCAACATAGGCACAATTTCCTTGAAACCCGTATGTTTGCTGATCAAACGTGTTGTAGTGGCCACTTCCATAAATAACGCAAGTTCCTGGACATTTTTTTTCTGTGCAATCCCAGGTTCCACTCTTGCAGGTACTAGATGTTTAAGACATGATAAGGAATAACAAGTCTTTAAAACATGCACAGCACAGAGGCAGTCATACAGGAAGGATATATTTGATGCTCTCAAAGACGTTTTTCAATGTGAGATAGTTCTCCTGTTGTGGTGTGCTCCCAGAAAGGGTTGTTAACAGAGATTATGCATATCTACTACACAATTCTATTAGTGACAGCCATTATATATCATACACAGATGGTTAACCCCTTAAAGCCTGTTTATCTAATCAATATGATCAATAAATTAATAAATTAAAAAAACTTCTGAATACAATCTGATAAATGATAAATTTGCCCTCAAGTGGCTTATCAGTTACCAGAAGCACTTAATGTATCAAATGAGAAACAAAAAATATGTATGTTAAGTTTTATGGAAATTTAGATTTTTTGGGATTTCAGTAGAAAGTGAAATAAACATTTAAGTTCCAATAAATGAAAATTTTCTGGCTAAAATTTGTGTATTAAGGCTTTAAAGGGTTAACACTGAAACCCCATCATATAATTTCTTATCACAGACGTAATGGGAATTGTATGACATAAAAGAAATTACATTTGCCTTATGGCCTCAGAAGCCAACATTTTTAAATAAACAGATACATGTAATGCCTCTGCTACTGCACTGATGTAAGGACAGAACTGATACCTTATCAAATACGATCAAGGCCAACCTCCACTCTTATACTTAATAATTAGCGTGAGCTAGACTCATCGTTTTAGGTTAGTTATTTCAGTACTGTTATAGTGAAGAGGCCTTTATGTGTGTGCTAGACACACTTCAAAAGGAATACCTTAAATTCTAGTATGTCGTACTTTTAATACCAATTTCTTCATCAAAAAGTTGGCTGCAGCTTATATACTGAGGTGAAAATATGCCAGTATTAAATGCTAAGAGACACAAGAGGCCATAAACACAACTGTGTGCAACTGCCACTGTCACACACCACATGAGATCACACAATTGTAGCACCAATCCATTAACCTTTCTCTACAAGCAGCTTCTTTACTGCCCAGAATACATGTGGAATACATACAAACAACGACAAAGACCAGACTGGTGCCACTTTATAACCAATTTCCAATTATGGACCTGGACCCCTGCTACCCTGTATTAAGTTCACAGCGTTGAATCTTGGTAGAAAGATCAACAGTGATTTTAAATGAGATCAAAAGATTAATTATTTTGTTTAATCCAGTTTTTATCATCTGAGGCTTTTATCTGAGCTTAAATCAGTATTATCTTTAAATGACTTCAAGAGTTATACATGCTTTCATTTCTGCACTATTGGACTGTTGCACTGCACTTTATTTGGGATTGAACAAGACATCCGTTGCACATTTACAGTCAGTCCAAAATGCAGCTGCTCTATACTGGTACTCGAAAACATGAACACATCACCCTCATTCTTGCCTCCCTCCATTGGCTCCCCATTGAATGTAGAATTTATTTAGAAATTGTACTGTTTTTAACTCTTTACCTCCTGAGGCTAAAAATGGTGATTTGGATATATTTTGTTATTCTGGCAGTAAAATAGTCAGGAAATGCCCTAAGTCTGTGAGCTTTGGTCCCTTTTCCCAGGAGTACTTGAACTTGACTTTTCAACATCTGGTTAATGATTATTGCACATTATATGGAATTGTCAGCAGTTTAAAAGAAGAAGAACACAAAAAACAGATGTGTTTTTCATGGCTTTTATGAGAAGAAATGTTGTTATTGCTCATGAAGTTTTGATTGGACATTTGAAATGTGAAGCTATACATGTTTAGAACAATCACCAGTCATTTTTTGAGTCTAGGACTCTGGGTGTGCAAAAGAGAACTATACTAAACCTCAGTTCAGAAGATGCATCCTTCAAATCACTGTCCTCCTCTATGAACTGTAGTGGCTGTTTTACCGTTCTTGATGGGCTCCCCGACATTATAAATGTGTGTAATAAAACACAGACATGCATAAATGCCACTATCTAATGCTATTTTTAGAAAACAAAACACCTCTCTCGCTCGCTCTCCTTTTACTCTCTTCCTTCACTCTCCTTTCTCACTGGTCTTCTGCAAAGCTGACCTTTTCGCGGTGCTGTTCGACATTACTGTAATATATATACCACACATGATATATTGCCGGAAAGCACCGATTCTCAGCTCTCTGTAAGCCTTGGAATTTTTTAAATTGAGCAAACTTTCGAGGAGTTATGGTGCTGAGAATCTGTGTAGCTGTCTCTCCTAACTTATGGTGTATTGTTATGAATGCCCACGTTATATGGTTACGAGTATAGATATATATAGAAGAGTAGATACGACACGCCCCTTTGAGCTGCGTGCCTACGGCGAGGCTAAGCTTGTGGGGGCAAAAGTGTGGCATTCCATGGTTGTAGATGGCACGAAAACTAAAATAACAATGATGCCTGCACACTGTGCTGCATACAGTTGCACACTACACCGTACGGTTGAAACAAGGAAACTGGAAATAACCTTTCATAGGTAAAAATAGTTTTGGGCTCTTTTTTCATTATTAAATCTTGTTCAGAGCTTCAGTAAATACCTGGCTACTAGCAAAACACTAACGCGAGCTAGCAGCTTGATAGCTAAATACCAGACGATTAATAGTAGCTGTAGTATAGTTGTACAAGCAGCAGTAGTAGTATAAATAGCCTTTAGAGTCCTAGAAGTAGTATCAGCATTTGTAATAGTATTACCAGTTGTAGTAGTAGTGCCAGTATCAGCAGTAGTCGTTGGTGTACTACCACTACTAGTACTAGTAGTAGCTATATACGTTATAGTTATATGTATAGTTATATACGTTATTTAAGTCCAAGGTGAAGTGTTACTATTTATTTAGTGACACGCACAACAATTTCAATGTACCTGTTTCTAACTTGTACGAATGGCAAAAAACTATTCTTTTCTATCTCCACAGTGTGTTTGTTTCTATAAACATATATATAGAGAGAGAGTGAGAGAGAGATAAGGAGGGAGAGAGAGACAAATAAATTAATATTGATGATTATTTGATTACCTTTACAATTAAATCTTTTGATCTAAAAACATATTTTCTATATATGTATATCTTTATCTTTCTATTTTTATACATACAACTTTATGTCTATGTATATACATTTATAAATATTTAATGGCTGAACATAAACGATTCCCAGACCTCTGGACTTAAAGAGTAAAATAACTAAAATTGTAGGCTACATTAGTAGAAAGCCCTTTTCCGTTTTTTCTTTTAAAATCAAGTGTTCTGTATTAATAGCACATGTTTTGATGTTGACAATAAAGCAAACCTGATGAAAATCGGTCGAGAAATGAGCAAGTTATGATTTATTTTCAATGTACATGTATTGCCTTTAATGAGAATGTCGTCCCCGCCAAGATGGCCGCCACATAGGCATGTCGCTTAGCGGGCTGCTACAGCGCGCTGGCGTATCTAGTGTTCTATAGATATCTATGGTTGCGAGTACCGTAATGAACCATATATGCATGCATGCCCACAATTCTCAGCTTTCCAACACCATTGGAATTTTTCAAATCAGACAAACTTTGACAGAGTTATGGTAATAAAACTCCAGACATATAGAACAGATCACTGGTGCTCCCTCAGTAGGTAAAGGGTTAACCCCTTAAAACCTGATAACTCCAATAATAGCTGGAAAACTCTCATTTCTGGGGAAATGAAATGTTTATTAACCAAAATCTCCAAAAAGAAAAATTGCTGTAAATGTTCACATATTTTATTTGTATCACATTTGATACATTTGGCATTCTCTGCAACTGATAATCCCCCTGAGAGCATTTTTATCATTTATCAGATTGTATTCAAAAGGTTTTTAAGTAATTTATTGATCATGTTGATCAGATAGAGGTCCTATAAAAGTGGGTATCAAATATGATACAATAGGCTTTTAGGGTTAAATTGTTTAATGGATTAGCTCCCCAGTACAATTCTGACCTTTTAGAAGTTTACACTCTATCTAGATCTTTGAGATCTGCTGATCAACTCTGTTTTGTTGTTTTCAAAGACCAGATTAAAAACCTGAAAATGATTGAGATTTTTCTGTGGTGAGTCCTAAATTGCTCTAGAAATCATAATGTCCCCCACTTAACCTACTTTTAAATTGCATCCTAGAACATTTTTTCATTTCTTGGCTTTTAACTCAGCATGAGAGTGTGTGATATCCGCTGCGTCTTTTATTTCTTTTAATACTTTCATTTTTTTTTTTTTAATTTACGTGTGCTTTATGATTTCATTTGCTTTAAGCTTTTATGTATTTCATTTTTGAGAATCAATCATGTAGACAACAAAACTCAAACTAGCAAACACTGAGAGTGCTGGTTTTGTAGTTAGAAGGAAAAGATTCAAATGAGGAACATGGAAGCCTGAGAAACTCCTGCTCCCAGTATGCTTTGCAGCATGTCACTCTCCTCTCTGATAGGAGGAGACCTGAGGAGACCCTGCAGGGGGTCCACAGGTAATAAAAGCCACAGACTAGCTGCCCACCACTGTTGCTGTTTTCCTGTTGCTCACTAGAAACCTCATTGAATGCTGGTGTGAGTGAAAACAGTCTTCAGAAGGAAAGCAAGTCCTGGAAGAGGGCTGTGAGTCTGTCACAGAAACTTCATGTTTTGAACTTTGCTGAACAGAATGGAAATCACTTCACAGGGGGACAGTTTAAACCTTTTTCCCAAACCAGACTGCTGCTTCTAAACCAGGGTGAATTTACTCTTTTATGGTTAAAGTTGCTGCTGGGATGTAAGAAAAGGAGCTAAAACAATGGAAAGACTACTGAAAGAAAAAGCATATAAATACGTCAAAATGTTTGACGTCTGGATTTGAGAGATTAATAAACAACAGTCCATAGTACTCTAGTAAAGACCAATGAGGCATAAGACAAGGAATCAGTTTACAATACTACGCTGTATGTCTGATAAAACCAACGTACCACGTGTTGCACTTGTCAGGGATTGTTGCTCCAGGGGCATAAAAATGCCCGCCATGCTTACACGGACATTGTTTTTCTTTCACACAGGAACCTTTGCCATCGTCAAGAAGGCCAGCTGGACACCGACAGCCAGATTCACACTCAGTGTCATCCTTTAAAGATCAGAGAGTCACAGTAATGACAAACTAGAAAACATTACTGATGCTGTGAAACCAAAAGTTTATACTGCTTTTAGAACTTGTGAGGCAACACAGCCCTACATCAAACATACTATCATACTGCAATAATATTTGTTTGAAAAAATACCAGATCTGGTTATTATTTTGGGAAGAGCAGAAAAAAAAACTCACACAATCATCACTGTTGAGATTCAAACAAGTCTGAGCACACTGCAGTCCACGCTCTCCTGGGCCAGCAGCAGAGCAGTTGAAGAACACTTTTGGAGGACGGCATGCTGTAACTTGAGGAAAACTGAATTAATTTATTTTCTATCACCCCGATGACTCTGCCATGAAAAAGAAACAAACCAAAAAACAAAACAAAACAAAACAAAAAAAACAAGATAAGTAAAAATACCTGACATGCGTGTTCTCCAAGAATGGCAATGCAGCACTCCATTGGTACACACACTTCATCAAGACACAAAAGATACAATACACAAGATTTTTAAAAACTACTCAACTTACAGTTCTCTTTGAATTAAGCATTGGGATCATAATTTCTGAGGGGCCTATTGTCATTTAATTACAAGCTATTTATTCACCAGTGCTCATCTTTGATGCTGATGGACTTTCCTGGCTTAATGGTCACTTGATCATGGTAGCAGGGACACTTTTCCACAGGGACGCAAAGGCCATCATCATTGAGGTAGAAACCCTCAGAGCAGGAACAGCCATCCACAGGCAAGAAGTCAGAAGTGCAACTCTGCTGCATTGAGCCCAGAGATCTGCAAGTCAGCTGACATCTCTGATGCTGGTAGGAGAAGGTCTGTGTTGCTGGGCAGTTCTTTGTATACTTATCTGTTTTTGCACGATGATGGAAGAGGGAGAATAATGACCAAATTAAAATGAAAATTTGTTTATCAAATTTCAAATCCATTGTTCAACTTCACCATAATTCATGACTGAAAATTCTCACCGCACACATTCTCCCTCCAGCCTGTCAAAAACACTCCCTTTGATGCACAGGCTCGAGCATAGGAGGAGAAAACAGCACACAGGCAGTCCTCACTCTTCTCACAGTTGCAGCTGGCATAAGTACACCTCTACAGAAGACAAGAAAAATCTTAAGAGAGTTCTATCAGCAAAACAGTAAACCTAAAAGAGTAACAAAGGAAGATTTGTCTCACCTCAAAGTACATGTCAGGATCCACCACCGAATGGCACCGTGCAAAAGTGCTACTTGGGCTCACGAGTAAAGCACACCAGTGTTTGGCATAATTCTCTAAGAGTTAAGAAATAAAAATCTTTTCATTCACATCTCCAGATCTGTTAAACTATCTCCTTGCCTTTACAGTAATAAACATGCTGACTTTAAATAAAAACAGTAGAATGATTTAAAAAAAAGTGCTTTTTACCATTCTCCACACTCAGGGAACAGGGGTCATCCAATCGTTCTTCCCTATCTTGGCAATTGCTGTTACTCTTCCAAGAGTTAGTAAAAGTGGCAGCAGTCCCCTCAACAATCCCCTGAGGAGTCATCATCTCATCATTCAGGATCGTGTTGTAGTTCCCACATAAACCTGATGGAACAAAAAATGTTCTCAGCCCTTCTGAAGACATACTACAATGAAGTTTGAATAAATAAACCACAAAACTAGAAGTGTCATTTCAGAACATGAAATTTCAAATGAATTTAGAATACCAGAAATGTGGTAAAATGACACTTTTATGAAGATGTCAATAATTAGCTGCAAATTGTAACATTATTTTTTGACTCCCTGACTCCCTTTATGACCTACCATAGTGCAAGTCCACCAGAACACATCTTTACATTTTTACCTGCTGTAGTGCCAGTTTTGGAGTATTTGAATTGGATATACATTAATACAATTCTTAAAACCCAAATTTAAATGGTGTGTATGTGATAAGTCTATATTAACAAATTAAATTGCACAAAATGCAAAAAACACCAGAAAAATGGAAAGCCTTTTTTTAACACATTTTCCCAAATACAGAGATGCCATAGCTTTATCCCTCAAAATTATGATTGTAAATAAGTTGCAAAAGGTTATTTAAAGCCACAAAAAATATTTTGAGTGTGGTCATAACTTCATTTTTGAAATACACCCATCTTTGTAAACTGTGTCAAAAATGAAAATAAGATGAAATTGTGCTCAATTGTCAAAAAGACAACATCTTTATAAAAAATAAACTATTTACAGTAGTGCAATCAAATCTCTTAAGTGTACCAGATACTTTTGAGCATACATGTGTCTGCAGAAGACTATGTTGAAACAATAACAAGTGCGACTCCTGACCTGCAAGAAAACAACACAATTATAGCCTGGATTATATTGTATTATATTGGTTTTGATGTGAGTGCTTTATACTATATTTCTGCAAAAGAAGGAAGGATATTTCTAGATAGGAAACAGTACTCTGGAACACACTGAATGTGTGATATGTTAGTGTTACTCCTCTGGTTTTATATGCAAAAATAATTATTGCTCATTTGGTTACAATTCTACCTGCGGTTAAAAATAGATATGTAAATGGGAGCGCTGGCAATCCCCTAGGTTTTAAAGGGTTAAAGCCCAAAAAGCACATGCTGATCAAAGGGAGAAACTCCCAGAAGCCACAGAAACCCTGCAAATTAAAATCCTGTACTGCCATCATATTGTAAGGCTTAGGTTCCTCCCATTTGTCTTGATTGTTGCTGAGACTTCCCCTATTTTCTCTCCACACATTTCCTGTCTCTCTTCAGTTATCACATCAAATGAAGGTAAAAAGCCCCAAAAAGAAGCTAAAGAAAAAAAAGCTCTACATTTTCCTAACGAGATCTGGCCAACACCAGGTCTCTCCCTTATCGCTTATGTGTTATCTCTCCTTGCTGTGTGCAGTGAGGCCACTAGCAATAAAAAGGAATGGGTAGAATTAGCCACAAGTTATGAGGCTAGCAGTGCCTCTTCAACAGATTTTCTCCCTCATTTTGTCTTCAACATGTCTTTAAAGGATGGGGTGTATACTATTTAGCAAGGCTTTTTATAGGGTACCAGACGGAATTAAAGTGAAAACTTAAGTCAAGACGACAAGTTACAGGGGAGTGAGGATGTGCTATAGGTAGTGGAGCTGGTTTGAAGACCTGGCTCCTTTTGCAGTTCCTGTTCGATAGACAGTTTCTTTTTGTTTCTATTTTTTCAGTTGTTTAAAAGATATAAAATAAGGTAAAATTGTAACAGATGAGGAGCTGTTTGTGAACCAAAAGACCAGCTGTTATTACTAAGTTTAGACTATTAATCAGGATTTCTTAAAAAATGCCAGTACTTGTGATAACTGCAAAACCAGTCCAGTTCAGATGAAGATACCCTAGACCCCCTCAATATGCAGTCTAAGTAACTGGACATCAGCATTATCGGTTCACATAGTGGTACATCCACAAAAAAACATTAAGGATTACCAGTTGGTATACAAATGCACAAATCGGATATAAATTCCTCAAACTGAGACTTGACTTTAATTGTCAAAACATTTGGCAACATCAGGCTGGTTGAAGGGACTGGGCACCTAAATCTGAATGATCTTTTAAGTTTTAAGCTATTCCATTGTATGTTTAAGCAGTGCTTAAGCAAAGACAAAATGTGAAACTTGCCTTGCATCTTTCCTTTGTAGCTCTGGTCCAGGGTGATGTAGACTTGCATTAGAGGCACATGCTGAATTTGAATGTGCAGCCCAAAACTGGTCTGGAGCAAGATGTGGAAGGATGAAGGACGGAATATGTGGATATCACCTTTGAATACAAAGGACAAAAAAATCAGTCACATAATTTTACCATGTTAAGGATGAAAAAGGTATATTTTACTGAGCATCTCTGACTTTCTGACCCACCTGACTTGTATGGTAGAATGATGGTCTGCTTATTTTGCTGAACTGTGCCATCAGAAGCAAACACTAAAAACTAAATAAAAACACAATTATTTATCTGAATTACACAGAAAGAAATATCAGTTAATTAAAAAAAAAACTTGCAAGTAACTACTTAAAACTCACATCATTTCTATCCTTGTTGAGGAAAATTTTAATGGCCTTGAGGCAAGTGTCAAACTTCTGATTAGCACACGGGGTCAGCAGAGCTCGGATGTTAAACTTTGGCCCATCCTTAACCTGAAACATGTCATTTATGAGTAAACTTAAGAAATTAAATTCTTCTCTAAAATGACAAATTTTGTATGCAAAGGTGTGGCTCACTCACCTTGCTCTGCACCTTGGCTAAGGTGTAGTAACACCCTCCATGGAAGGTGTAGGTTTTCCCGTCAAAGGTGGTTACATGTGAACCCTCCTCAAGTGCACATGTAGAAGGCACCTCAAGCCTCTTACAATCCCATTTACCCCCAGAACATGTACTGAAACATCCCAAATAATATTAGTCATCCAAAAATGTAAAAATACACAATTAAGATCAACAAATGAAATACTGTGTTGGCATAATGAAACATTTGACATACCATTCTTCCCTGTCCCCTCGATAAACCTCACCAGTCTGATAGATTCTGTCACGTTTGCACTGACACTCGGCCTGAGTAATACACCCTCTTTGGGAGACATTATCAAACACAGTTCCTGAAAGTGACACGTTTCATATGGAAATGTTTTAGTTAAGGGACAAAAATGTATCTGAATTATCATGAAAAATCATTCCTTCCATTTCTTTTGATCGTTGCTGAGATGTTGCCTCCCCTTAACTTGAGTCCACCTGTGATAAAATACATTTTAGACGTGATTTGGAAAAGGCACACATCTCTCTATAGAAGCCTTACAGCTTAAAATGCATATCAGAGCAAAACCAAGCCATAAGGTCAAAGAAACTGCATGCAGAGATTGGAGACAGGATTGTTGCAAGGCACAGATCTGGGGAAAGCAATAAAAAATTATGTTGCACTTATAGCTCCCAAGAGCACAGTGGCCTCCATTATTCTCAAATGGAAAAGTTTAGCACAACCAGGACCTTTCCAAGAGCTGGTCATCTGGCCAAAATGGGCAATCTGGGGAGAAGGGCCTCAGTAACAGAGGTGACATGAACCCAATGGTCACTCTGACAGAGCTCCAGAGATCCTTTGAGGAGATGGGACAAAGTTCCAGGAGGACAACCATCACTGTAGCCCTCAACTGATCTGAGCCTTATGGCAGAGTCACCAGATGAAAGCCTCTCCTCAGTGCAAAACACATGAAAGCCCACATGAAAGCAAGAAACTTATAATGATAGCCAAGTGGGTGCAGGCAGTTCCTTTGACCTCATGTCTTGGTTTTTGCTTTGGTATACATGGTCAGCTGTGGGGTCATAGGTGGACTCCAGTCAAGGTGTAGAAACATCTCAGCAACAGTCAAGACAAATGGGAGGAACCTGAGCTAATTTTCAAGTGATCTGCAAAGGGACTGAATAGTTTTTCATAAATATGCATACATTTCTAAAATTCTGTCTTCACTTTGTCATCATGGGGTACTGAGTGAAGAATAAAGATGATTTTTTTTTCAACTGTAGCGTCAGGATGCAACATGACAAAATTGAAAAAGTAAAGGAGGTCAGAGATCATGGCTCTGTTTATTTAGAGGATCCACAAATATGATGAATTCATGCTGAAGTACTGTAATTATGACTACAACAGATGTAAGATCTCATTAAGTGTTGACTTGCCTGTGAAGACATCATAAACATCATTAATAACTCACGAGTCCATAATTCATGGACAATTCCTGGACAGCATTACCTTTCATGTTAACATGAACATCAACTGGACAATCTGTAGGATTAAAAAGTACATTACAATGCTGTAAGTGTAGCATGTTAGCATCACTAACCAGGAGGACAGAAGCAGCCATCCATCTTGTGATCCTCGCAAAGTGAGCTCGTGTCTTGATGCGTGCATGTGTCTATGCAAGGGGAGCCACTTTCTTCATAAACCATGTTGTATGGGCAAGTTTTGGCTGTGAGGATATTGCATAAATGAAGAAAACATAAATAATTCAATTGTTTATCAGTACAAGAAAAACTTTAACACTGTGATTAAATGAGACAGCTTTGACATGCTTATTTTTGGTTGCAATATTGTAGTTTAAGGGCTGCCTCTTGTCTTGCCACATTTGAAATGACATTAACATTTAAAAAAAAAAAAAATCTAAAGTATTTGTATACTGCAAGTGCAAGAAATACTGGATAATAATGTGCTGAACTGTCACAAATTGAAGTCAGCCAGGACACCTGAAATACTAACCCTAATGTGAGCAAGTTTTAAATTTTTTGTGTTTATATAATTTTTTTCAGGAAAAATAAATTACATGGGTATGAAAAAGACAACATGATCTAACTTAAGATATGTTATTTTTATTAAATATATAATCAATTAATAATTATTTGGATGTAATTAAGGGGTTCACAGTGTATGTAATGGTATCAAAATAGAGAATGATTTCAGAAAGTTCTCCTTCAAAATCCACTAAGTTAGGTATTTAGGTTTTCTGTGTGCTGAAATACTGTGCAATTAAGAAGAAAGTGATTATTTGGGGATTTTTTCACTAATACAACATATACTTGAACAAGAGACTAAAAACCTATGAGAGCACAGTGTAAAGTAAATAAAGTTATGAGACACATAAAGCTGCACAACATTAACTGAAACTAAATCATAAGTGTTTATACGTGACCAATAAGAGTAGAAGTAGTAGAAGAAGAAGCAATAGTAATAATAATAATACTACAGATACAAAATATTGTAATGAAATTGTAGAAACAGAAATGCGCAGAAATTTCAAATTCAAACAGTAAATGTTAAATGATAACAGTAAATTAAATTTGAAAAACACATTTCAGATTTTCTGAGGCCAATTTGATTGTAAGTAAAGTGTTCAAAGTGCATAAAATAGGACAAAAATTAAGCTTTTTATGAAAAAAAAAAATCCTGGGGTGAAACTGCCAGACCCCATATAGAGGTTTGGGCTGTGTCTTAAGCCTAATAATAAGCCCCTCTTATCTTTCCACACTGTAGAAAGTTGAAGTCTTAAAACCAGGACTCTACTGAAAAAAAATGTGTTCTTTAGCTGTTTTCCAATCAAGCTGTTTTCAGTGCTTAAGTTCCCTCTCCACCCCTATATGATAGAATATAAAGATGCAAACAAAACAGAGAGGAGAAAACAAAATCTTACCACAGAACCCAGACTCCCTCCAGGTAGGAGGCTGCCCTCCAGCATGGGAACACTGTCGAGAGAACTCGGACAGCGTGCTGCAGGCACAGAAGTCATTTGATTTGTTGGTGCAACCACACATGTCCTGCGTACAGGCCTGGATGTAAGGTTCAGGGTTAATCTGGTCAGTGCAGGACTTCCAGGAGTCTGAACGCAGCATCGTATCACAGAACGTTTGCTACATGGGAAAAAGAGACAAAATTACTGTAAAGTAAATTGTCTATTGATCACTACATACAGTGTTTTTATTTCTTTATGGAAGATAAACTCACAAACTCCTGGCATGATTCTGGCACAGTCACAGTCTCCAGTGCTTCATCATCTTCTTCATAGGGGTCCTCACAATCGTCATTTGGAAGGTGGACTTTCTGGTTGTTACCAAACTCAATGGGGCTGATTCTACGATCTACATGTAATCGTATTAATGAATTTAAAAAATCAAAAATACAGTGCATCATTGATAAAATGCAATATTATCAAGAGCATCAAAATCATAACTACCATCATGAATGAACTCGTTGACAGAATGGCCATTAAAGTCTCCACAGAGTCCACAAGTCTGATTGGCATAATCAGCATCTAGTTCCACCTAGAGTGAAATACAGGAGTTATAACACTAGTTTCTTCTTTTAAAATCTTTACAAAACAAACAAGGCAGCAAGCAAACAAAGAAAGAACAACAACAACAACAAAACAGGCAAGACTGACCCAACATTTAACATTACTAAAATACCTTGAGTGAATCTGATCTGATTATCATAGTTCAGTCAGTTATCTCAGGTTTGTAATCTGTTCAAGCATTTATTGTGACAGCACAGCATTGTTTGGCATCAGGCTCCGACTTCATCACTCCTCACAGATTTATTTTACATTGATGAGTGACGAGTTTACATCTTAAACCCTCAGTCTGAGCCTACAGGTGGATGCTGGGGTGGAGGAGGGTTCAAAGTGAGAGCACGGTGCTGATCCAAGGCAGAGCTGGCAACTGCAGAGTAGAGGAAGGACTGGAAATCTTGCAGCTTGAGTAGACCTCTGAATTAGGAGGATGGGAGTCATGTGATTTGTGTAAATGCATGTCAGGTGTGAATCATTAGCTGGAGATGATGCCTTAACAAACTCGAAGGCTTCGATACATTCTGAGATAAATTGACTCAACTGTTTTTTCTTGAGTTATTCCAGTGTCAAAACGTATACTTGCTGGTAAAAGTTGGTCTCTTCTAAGCATCCTAGTTTGCCTGTGTTTCTTTTTAAACTAGTCAAGTATCCATGACTGCGACTTGAGCTTTCTTGCTATCCAGCGGCTGGTAGAGCCTTATGTTGTGTTTTATTATGGTTGAAAGGGTGACTGTTATAGGGTTGAGCCCCTTGAGGTGGCTTTAATTTGTACTGCAGACATAAATGTTCCAGTAAATTCCGTAGGAAAGAAATTCTCATTTGGTGACCCAAAAACTCCCATGACACAACTGTGGGTCTCGACTCAGACTTTGGGAATGAGTGGTTTAAAGAGATATAAACTCCCCTTTGTTAAGGTTTGTACACTTTTATCTTTAGAAATAAAGTAGCCTTGCTTTAGTTAATGACAGGTTTGTTGTTCAATCATGTCGTAAATTGAAATTATAACTAATTAGAATGGCCGTCTGAGGCAGCAGACCCACGCCTAAGCAGCACCACCAAGGAACTTACGCTTCCATTGATTACTATGGTGTTCAAAATTTCGAAGTCCGAGAAAAAACGAACAGGCACGCGGATCATCACCAAAATCTAATCGATTCTTCCCTGTCACTATCCCAATATTCCTTGAAAGTTTGGTGAAGATCCAACTTTCCGTTCTCGAGTTACAACAACCAACCAACCAACCAACCAACCAACCAAACAAACAAACAAACAAACAAACAAACAAACAAAGATACAGAACCTTAACCTCACCCCCTGCTGATTTCATCGGCGTGGGTAATAATCAGTATCAGCTCAAAAAAAGACAAGACCAGCTTACTGGCTGGGCCCCTGAAAAAGTCAGAGAATGGGCCCTCCCCATTTGTGAATTATTGATGATATCTGTGTGTGTGTGTTGTATCAGTAGCATTGGTGCTAGCGTCCTGGCTAACAGTTACCTCATTTTTGATCTGTAAAGTTTCAAACAATTATCTGGTTCTGTTGTTGGAATTATTTATTCATGCTACTATTTAACCCTCATGCTACTTTTAAACCCTCTCCACCATTTTTTTACTGTCCATTTTTGCTACTTCTTTCTGACATTTTTAACTAATTTCTGTTGTTTGTTGCCTTTTCTGCCCATTTTTGCCACCTCTTTTTCCTGCACTATGTTGTAAGTTATCAAGAGTGTTGGAAACATTTTGGGACCTAAATACTGCAACGGTTTTTGCTGAATTTAGAGTTTACAAGAGTTTGCCCCCAATTTCTGATGTATAAATTTCACTCCTATATAGCTGCCTTACTAAACACAAATATTTTCATAGGTTTTTGTACTTTTTGGTAATATTGATTATCAAAAACATTGAGGAGAATTTTTTACCATGATTGCATCGTCTCCGTTCCACATGACAACAATGCCAACTTTGGATTGGAGTTTGAAGTAAACAGCATTTTTCTCCAAGTGTATGCCTCCACTGTGGTACGGCAGGGGGTAACTGTGAAAAAGAACATTTATAGTTACCATCAGTCTTTATGGATAACAAAGAAGAAGAGTCAGAGTTTCCTATGCATTAAGATCTTTTACTTACGGAATCCCATTGACAGTGACCAGGCTCTTACTGATGTGGAAGGAGAGCTCACTGATGGTGACCACCACATAACTCACGGTTGGGTTTCCATCAATGTCCTTCCTCTTCATGTGCACTGAGAACTCCTGGTAAAGGGAGCGACAGTCTGAGACCAGGTTGTATTCACACATACCAGGGAACTGGAACATGTTGCCGTCGAAGGTCTTGTAGTGCTCTCTGCCCCAGGTGCTGCAGATGCTGCTGACATGGTTGCGAACTGTTGTAGAAATGTGAAGAGTAGAAAACAGGTTTAATTATGAAACAGCTCTGAAAAATGTTGCACTTTATCCAAAAGAGCCTGCATCTTACCCTGTCTGGCTTGAACATTGATGGCACTAGGAAAAGATAAAGCAAGGAAACACAACCCCACGCAGATCAACCTCATGGCTGCCACTGTGGGTTTACAGTCACCAAAGTGGGTAATGATCAAACTGCACTTGATCAGCCTTTATATTGAAAGTGTACCTTCATTTATTCTCCCACCCACTTTCTTCAAATGACAACAAAAGGTTCCTTGAAAACATATGGCAAATATGTGCTGAATGGGTGTTGATTTATTTCATGCACAAGCCCAGTGTCATCATTTTTATCTTTATAAGACTAATTATATTTGCACATCACTTCATATCTTTTTTACTGGAGACACTGGCTACAATAAAACAATGTGCTGATAGTCTGCTTCTGTGTGTCTTCTTTGGAAGTGTTCTCCATGTTTAGAAGCCTGTGTCAACTACATACTTCATTAACATATGACAGACTATTAATTTCAAAGAAGTCAAAAACCACAACAACATACAAACAATAAAATATTTGAATTTATTCATTTTAAATGGCCAAGTGGTCAACTAGAGATACCTGGGTACTAAAGAGTGAAAACACAATGAGTATGACGTGTATAAGGATTGAGGGCATATGTTGTGTTAAAAGGAGAAAAGGAATGTTTTAAAAGATGAGATAGGGAAAAAGGTACTGAAAGTAGCACAGCATGGGGAGAGGAAAACAGACAATAAGATTAAGTTGCTGTGTATTGGTTAGAATTGAATAATAAGAAGACATCTATAGTATGACTAGGCGCCAACCTTTAATGACCTCAGACCATGACAGTGCGTGCAAAAATTGTTTTACATAGAGTCTGCGTCATCCTACTTACCATCTGCTCCACAGCTGATTGGCAGGTAGATCATTAACAAAGACTGAACTCCCTACTATTTTAGGTAAATGCCAAACATAAGAATCTGTCAAATTTAACTATGAATCTTGTTTTTTAGGGGTAATTGTTGTAGGAATGTTGTAGAAGAAGTGTTTTACTTTAAACATTTAAACAATAGTGGGACACACATTAAAAATTGTTTTAAAAATGCAAACCACATAATGATTGGTTTGCATACCTAATGTTAAGTCACCGACTTTTTCACCGAGCTGATTCAACTTATTTAGGCCTCTCTGACACGCATCAGAATCAGCTTTAATGGCCAACAAGGAATTTGACTCCGGTTAGCTTTGCTCTCAGTGTACAGGAAATAAACATTAAAAACCAAAAAAAAAAAAAAAATCTGGAGAAAGTGTAGAAAATTAACATTTAATTCTGTTAAAGCTCTTGTAGGTATTATTTCTAGTATATACAGGTCCATGTGCATTGATAGCATGGTTGCAAGATGTGAAAAGGGTTCAAGGATGGTGACTAGACATGATCAGATGCAAGGATGTGGGCAGATTTACGAGAAGTAGATAAGATAATTTAAGATAGTTGATTAGTGCAAATGTGCATATATAGTGAGGCATTTTACCACAGAGAGCTTTCTTACAGCTTTTGAGTTACATTGAATAGATTTATTACTTGCAGAATTTGAGTATAGTTAACAATATTTAACTAGTTTTTGGTATGGTAAGTAGTTTGATTAGTGCAAATATGCACATGAGGTGAAGCATTTTATCACAGAGTGTACCGTAAGCAATAAAATTTCCTTTAACCACTAGGAGGCGTTACGCTGCATGATGATTTGACAATCTGAATGCGTGCAGGTATGGACCTGTCATGAGCACAGAAAAGTTGAGTCACTGGACAATGCACAGCTGAGTTACAAACAACTTCCTGTTTTTACAAAATTATGTAAATTTGAGGGTCCTCCACAGCAGCACTTTTTGAGAAATGAAAACGTTTTTGTTAACTTCTCATCTTCATTGTCCCTTCTAACATGATGCCAAAGTACAAGTCAGTTGTATGACTTGTAGCTTGGCATCAGATTTGAGTTTAACTAATAGCTAAACAAAGGCTCATGTAGAGTTTAAACAAAAGATCAGACTGGAAAAAGTATTTGTTATCTGAAAAACAAAAGTATAGATAAACAATCTTGAGTGAGTACCATTTTTTGTCTGGGTGTGAGAATGTTGTCATAATGCGTTCTAGAGAAAGGTATACCAACGTATTTTCTAAACCGTCCTTCTATGTTTAAATTCATTTTACTGTTGCAATCAGAGAAAACAAAAATTATTTTTAAACTTGGTGCTTTTTTGAAGAATACACTTCCATTATTTGAGTGATACTTATTGTACGTATTTGTATTGTTTGTTCTGTTTGTGCTCAATGTCTGATTCATACAAATAAGTAAAATGAAATCCTTAGGAGGAATTTGATTAGTTACAACCCCTGGAAATGGACCAAAGGACCAAGTCGTGACTCATTTATTCAAAATTGCAAATTTCCTGTTGGAGTCAGAGACATGGTCCCACTTTGCATTCTGAACAGGAGACGCAAATATGACAATCAATCCAGGCCATCCAGTGATGGAGAAAACTGAAAACGGACAATCTAAGCACAAATAGGTCCTCGTACCACTTCTTGCTTGGGCCCTTA
The DNA here is from genome assembly GCF_018320785.1 of Cheilinus undulatus. Lineage (NCBI taxonomy): Eukaryota > Metazoa > Chordata > Actinopteri > Labriformes > Labridae > Cheilinus > Cheilinus undulatus. The sequence goes on along the minus strand of NC_054873.1, from coordinate 21,584,709 downwards.
TAAACAGTTAACATTTGGTAATAGTCAAACACCATCTTTATGTTTGTAGTTCATAAAAAAGCTGTATTTGTACTTCTTTTTGAATTGATTTATGTTTGGTCTTTCCTTTAGCTCCACATTCAGTTGTTCTGTAGATTCAGTCCACAAATAGAAAAGCAAAATCCTTCTCTTGTTATGCAAAAACGTATAGATTTGAAATTAAAGTTTTCCTGTAAGATATTGCCCACTTCCCTTTTGATGAAAACTTTTTAATAGATCCTAATAACCTAATAAGTAACAAAAAGCTACTCATTTACAGTAGTTTGAATAAACGTAATTAGTTACTTTCCCTCCTTGTCCATTCCCATTAGTTTTCTTCACTTCCTGCACCCGTGTGATATTCACACATCTGTATCATGTGACTACAACCAACCTAAAACTGATCATTTATCAATACCCACCTTTTCTTCATTATTTCTTTTGTATTAAGACTCCCACAATGGCAACATTTTCTCACGTAATTTAACATAAAAGCAGATCTGAGTGTGTTCATCAGGTGACTTCTTTGAATCAGCAGTTAGATATGTTATAGATGCAAGCATTAAATTGATAAGACGACAATAATAAACATTTGCTGCTGATACCTGTTCATGCCACATTATTTGTCAAAGGCCAGTGTTTGTCAGCAGGGCTGATATCAGCCAACACGGATGTTAAACCAACGCATTGGTGCATCTCTAATAGTAGACAGAATGATCTGATTGCCAGCTGTATCGGTAACATATGTATGGATGTTCCTCACAGGGCTTTCACAACCAAAAAAGAAATAATTGCACACAGAGTAAATGCACTTGAGAAAGTTAATATTTGATGTGATAACATAGCATTGTCTTTGTTACATCTGCACAGGATGTGAATCAGAAATGACAGCACTACATCCTTGATCACGGTCATGGTCTACTTGCAGCACCACTTAAGTACACAAAGTCTTGTCATATAAAACCCTGAGACCTGGAATGACAATGTCTTTACAATGTCCATACACTGGCGTTATTGTGACGACAGTAACACTCTTACACCCCTTAAGATGGTCCTAGAGCAGCTAAATGGCAAAGGAATTCAACTGATGTTGTCCAATGGGTACAATAGAGGCAACTATCAATTTCAGGTTAACTTATTCAGAGGATGTACTGGCTGGTGGGTGTACCTTTCATGCCCATCACACTCATCAGTCATTAAAACTTCTCTACTGTATGTTTTACATAAAAAATGAGGTATAAATGTAGCACAAGCAACCAGCCAAATGGTTATAACATATCACTGCCGTCGGACCCTAACCTCCTATCTCCAAATTCCCCGCTTTATAGGGAATGAATAAAACAGTGTATTTTTCAAATGACTGAACACAATCAGTGGTCATAGTCATCATCTTTTTGACCCTTTAATATGAAAATAAACACATTGATTCAACTTTTTAAAACCCACTAACAGATGCAATCGGGGATTAAAAGGTTTGAGTCTGATGCTAGTAATATGCAAATGGAAGATTCACATCTTTACAATCTCAAGAAAAGTAGGAATGTCCTCAGTGACTATGAGACATCATAACATTGACAGGTGCACTGAGCAGATAATTTATCCTTGAGCAGTCATTATTAAAAAAAAAAAAAAAAGAAAAAACAAACCAGAACACACAAAAGAAAAACATAAGCTCATATTTGGACTGAATCTTAAAAGTATTTTATGTGAGAAGAAAGGCTGTCAAAACACTTGACACTTTTCAATGCCATGCTTTAAGGCAATATTATCACGATTATTTTAATGATCATTATTATAAAGAATACTGAAGCTTTTTTTTTTTTAAACCCAGATCTTCAGTCAGATTTTTTAACCCAGAACTACCATGAGAAAAAGGGAGAGAAATACCTGTTTTCAAATCTTAAAAGCTCGCTGCCCCTTATAAATCAATGTGACCAGTATACCAGAATGAAGTCCTGAGAATGCACATATTACCATAAGTGTGTGCAGCTTCCACTGTCAGACACTGGACAACACCGAAAGCAACTGAAACTTTGCCCCCTTTATTGTACATTTTAACTGCCCAGCAGAGGTTGGCACCAAGGTCATAATAGTTTGGGATTTTCCATTAGTTTTTACTTTTATTTCGTTTTCACTTTCTGTGTTCGATTTCAGTTTAGTTTTTATTAGTTTTTTACTGCTAGTTTGTCAGTTTAGTTTATATATTGGAAAAATGCTTCATTTTAGTTCAATTTTTATTAGTTTTAGGGTTAGTTTTAGTTTTTTACGGATAGATGTCGGGGCCCAGTGAGCGTCATAATTTTTTTAAAACATATTAAAACAGGCCACTCTTCACTGATCATTTATTTACTTAATAATGATGTTTGAATACAACTCCAGACATAAAACTACCACTATGTGAAGTGTTAACCAATCAGATCAGGCAATTTTACATTCCCATACAAAATACACCTGTCAGTCACATGTTCCAATACTTTTACTCACATGACAAATGGGTGGTTTCAAACAAAGAGTACTATCTTCAAAGTGGTTCATCGGATCCAGAAGTAAATACCTGGAAATAAAAGCTGAAATGTTGATCTCTTGTCTCATATCCATCTTTTGATGTCAAACCCAAATGTTTTTAGTCTACAGCAAAAATAAAGGAATTGGGCCCACCGCTCCAATACTGTTGGAGGGGACTGTATTTTTTAAATCTAGTTGTTTTGATCTGAACCATGTAATGAATTTTGAACTGTGTTATGTGTGGAAGGTGTTTATATAAACACTGACCACTTTATTAGGTATACCTGTTCAACTGAAGAAAGCAAAAAGAGGAGCACACCCAACAATAAACTTAATCTTTGATGTGTAGTTCACATTTTAAAAAAAAATATCCCTTTTGGTACTTTTTTTCTGGAGAATGATGCCCAGGGTCCTTTGACATACAGAATTTAGGTGGTGTTGATGTACGCGTATGAATCGTAAGGTATGTGTATATTAACTGTATACAGATGTAAACTGTAGGTCTTGATAGAAGTTATTACTGGGATGTTTTTTCTTTTCTTGAAAGCCTTAAAAGGATGTTCAGGCACTTTTGAAGATGGGTCATATGAGGTCCTTAGCAATAGCAGTGGCACTACCCTTCAGTGATTTCAGTGAGCATTGGCCCTGTAAGAAGGACTTGCAGGTCATACAGACAGGGAAGCTGCTCTATACAGCATAACAGATGGGTACAGTTTCTCTGTGGTATTTAGAGAGCTTAAAGTAAAAATTAGGCCAAGAAACAATGTTGGCTCAAACATATGCTCAAAAGTTTTCACAGAGAAAGTTTCTGTGTTTGACACTATTTTGCAATGCTACATTCAGCCTCGTGTTCTTCCACCACAGTGTATTGTTATCTCCTGATCGGCTATGATGCTTGGGGATGAGCCAATATTGTTCCTGACCCATTTTTACTCAAAACTCTCTAAATACTGCAGAGAAGTTGTACCCATCTGTTATGCTGTATAGCCTGGCTTACCAGCTGGTTCAACCAACGAGTCCTTCTTAAAGGGACAACGCTCACTGAAATCTCTGGAGGCTAGTCCCAATGCTATTGCCTTGTACCTCATACGACCCAACTTCAAGAATACTGAAATATGCCTTTAACAGCTTTCTTTTGAAGGTTGTACCTGCTCTGCTTAGCATGCTCCCTGTATTTAAGGTGTTCTTCCACTTATTGTTCACAACACTGCAGGAGACCACAAGTTGAAATACGTCCATTGTGGCTACTGCCTTGCCTAAGAAAAAAAAAATGCTTAAAAGGAGATTTTTTTTAAGTGTTTTGTCCTCAGTTTTGTCCTGTTCAACTGCTCAATAATGCAAATACTGTATCTAATCAGCCTATCAAATGGTAGCATTTAGGTATGTAGACATGGTAATGGTGATTTGCTGAAATTGAAGCTGAGGTGTTTACATGACTTTGTCGTGGTTTTCAGTGCCAGTATGGCTGGTCTGAGTATTTCACAAACTTGGATTTTCACATATAACCAACTCTTGGGTTCACATAGACAGATCAACTATGAACAGAAAACTGGGTCTACAACTTGCACAGCATGGCCATACACGACAAAAACTGGAGTGTTGAATTCTCAGTGGTAACATTTCAAAGTTGAATTTAACTCCCAAAGTGCCATTTTAACCCATGTCTGAGGAAAATGGCCTTCAGTGTTGGAGTTATTTGACAGTGTAAAACTACTCAGTGTTAATACAACTCGTTAGAGATTCAATTGATCTAAGCTCCGTCCTCTGCCATTTCAGACTTTCCCAACATGCCCTTGGGCAGAGTGTTTGTATGTGTTTCAGTGTGTTAAGATGTCTGTCATGGTTTCAGTGAATTACAGCTGTTATTGATGTAAATCACTTCTGCACCATGAGTGAAGTTATCCACTAAGCCGGTCACTTCCTGCTTGTGGCAAGAGATATTCCATAAAAAAGGGGGATTGCTGACTTTTAGCTCAGGGTGCATTCTAGCTCTGCATCTGTTTCTTTGCTCCATGGTTGCCATAAGACACCTTAGTTAGTTATTCAGTAGGAGGTGGCAATCTTTATTAAGTAAAAAAGTTATTTCAACTGTGTAAATGATAACATTAAAAGTGTCAAATTTAACACTATGACAGTTGCATTTACCCTGACAATTTTGCTGTGTCCAGTGTTTTTATAACTCTGGATCATTGTTTAAAAATTAACACTGTGAGAAAAGTTAAAATTAACTCTCAAAAGAGTAGACAGATATATACACTTTTCTGGTGCTGGATTTAACACTCTCATAAAAGGACAGTTTAAGATTGGTAGAACGTTGTCTGGTCTAAACGAGTCTTGATTTCTGCTGTGACATTTGAATGGTGGGGCCAAAATTAGGAAGAAACATCATAAAAATTTGCCAGATCACCAACAATACTTCATTCAAAGTCACTTAAATCCCTTTTCTTCCCTATTCTGATGTCTGGTTTGTACTCCAGCTCATCATCTTGACCACACAGGCCTAAAATATGTTGTTTGCTATTGTGTAACTGGTTGATTAGATATTTGAGTAAGTCAGCACTTTAACAGCTGTACCTAATTAAATGGTTGATGAGTGTATACACTTGCAGTGCCTGTATTTTGAATTTTTCACCGACTGGACAAGGAAGTTAATTTGGCACTGTATTTCTGTATCTTAGAAATAAACACAACTTAATGCTGCACATTTTCAAACAGCAACTCACTGCTGCTCCTCCAAGCGCAAACAAAGCTATGGACTACTCCCACAGGTGGACAGCTGCAGGATGAGAAAGGTGTATTGTTATTCCTGTCTGACAGCTTTGACTGTTGATAAAAGGAGGACAATGAACTTGCCAAACTACCTCCATCAGTTTTCATTAGAGGTGTGACCCAGCAAGAATTTGTAATCCATGTTGACTTTATACTATTTAATATCCTTGTCATCATTTCCCTTTAAAACATACTGCCATGTCACTTAAAACAATACAGAGTTAAATCAAATGTTTACTTTATGTGACTTTATGTGAAATATTGGAATTTACTTCAGAATTTATATTACAGTCATTTCATATTAAGACTGTTAAATATTTCACTTCGTATTCAAGAAAGGTACATGTTACTTCTATCTATGCTAAAACAGGTAAAATACAGTTTAATGTACAGCTGTTAGTTTTGTCACAAGAAATGGTATGGCACATTAAAAATTATATTTAATTTTAGGTTACTGAATGTTATTATTTGACCACTTACCAAGGTCTGTATAAAAAGAAAGGTGTTGCCAACAAAGGATAAAATTTTTCATGAAGTTTCCTCTTTCAATTCAGTGTTAAAATGTAGGCTTTTTGTCTACTTTAAAAAACAAACCCAGTGGATTTTGGGCATCTGATTTAGGTTCTCACAAACAGAAAGACAAAATACTAACTGCTGTTTTTCCCCTCTACTATCATGCATTTTAAAAAAAAGATTTTAAAAAAGTTCTTAAAGGAAAAAAAGGTTGATGGTCATACAGGGAATGACGACAGCCTCTTATTACGTTATTGCCAGACAGACAGGGCAAAACTGTTTGCAGGCAGGTAAGCAAAGACAACACCACATGTGTTAGTTAGAGGTTAATAAAATAAACAATTAGGGAAGCACTACCACATTGGTTTAGCATTAGTACCTGCTGTTGACAAAAATCTGCCCTCTGCTTTTAATATGGCATGAATGTTTCCTGATGGTACCCAATGCTGCATTAAACTTCTGAATCACATAAGAGTTTTTTTTTCAGGGCAGAAGAAGTCACATGATGAACAATTCTGATCTTGTTTCATGGTCAAACGTGAGAGAAAATGTTGGCATAGTGGGAGTCTTCCTCCAAAAGAAGTAGCTCAAGAAAAACACACCAGTACCCGCCCTAATTTTCACAGTCAGTGCATCTTTGTGTGTTTTCTTTGTGGGAAGGTTTGGTTAAAAACAAACCAACTGCCTTTTCGTTTCAGCAACAGTACTCATAATGAGTGCTATTCTAAAATATTAGTTATTTTCTTTACAACAACCATCACATCAATGCCTACAAATTTCCATAGCATATTGGAATCTAGAATCGTTTTGTTTTGTTTTGTAAGAACAGTATGAATTCCAGAGATTGGGCTCAATAATGACATTTTTGAGGAAACTACATGACTGCTGTGCTAAAATAAAGGCGCAGTTACTCTGGTTGAAATCTACTTAAGTAAAAGTAAAATTACTGGTCAATCAATCTACTCAAGCAAAAGCAAGTAGGCTATTTAATTTAAAGTTTACTTTAAGAGCTGAGTATTTACTGAGAAGTTGTGCTGTAAAATATGATATTTCCCTATTGGCAGGAACAACAAGAGAATAGATCTTCAACCAGGTAAAGTCTCATCTTTATAATAAAGTAAAATATACATCAAAACTGACAGTGTTAATTTAACTCACATAGTTACATTTACAACTTTAAAATCACCTACAGTGATCAACTACACTACATGAGTGAAATATTTTACAGTATTAGCTGCAGTAACAAGGTGGGTCTTGTCAGGCAAGAGAAGTCAGAGTCAACCTCTTTGCAGGGCAATGCATACTAATACACCATTCGTCCCTAGGACGTAATGGGGGGGCGGGGGGGCATGTCCCCTGCACTTTTTAAAAAGGCAGTTTTGGTCCCCTGCAGTTTTTACCATCCAAAAACAATGTTACGCTATATTAAATGGAGACAGATTGAGCACTAGGACCAAGCGGAAAACGGCTGCTCAAGCTGAAGCCTGTTTCCCTTTAGACCGCCCACTGGCCCACAAGCCCATCTATTGGCTCCGCCGTTTCTTGCTAACGTGTGATTGGCCGTCCCCGCTGTCACTCCATCTGGTTGTAAACAGCGCCTGGACTATAGCACATGAACACACCGGTGTTTAGCTAGTTGGCCATGAATCCACGTTCATCTGCAACTGTAAGTTGTTTACATGTTGGGCATTTGTTCTGCCTGGGTCACGTCAGCTAGACGGATTTTAATATCAGAGGTTTCGTTTACATTAACATTGAATGTGTGTCTGTGTGTGCGCGTGCGTGCGTGTGTATGTGTGTTTGGTAATTAGGCGCAGCCAGGTGGCAAGATGTCGAAAAACAGAAAACTGGATATAAGAGACTTCTTTAGAAGTCAAAGTGTAAGTTACTCAGAGGAACACATTACACCACAAACTCCTTCCCCTCATCCATCAGAAACTCAGACTCTCTCCCCTCCTATTATTAATATTATTATTAGTAGTAGTATTAGTAATAGTATTACTTGTATTTTTTTTTAAATATTCTATTATTTAACTTTATGATAAACTTATGAATTGCAATTTATATGTTCATATTATGTAATTGTTTTATTCTTGTAAAGTATGACAGTGAGAACAGGTATAATACAAAGAACAGTCCTGTACAGAGCCCTGGTAGGCTGGAATTCATTGCCAGTGTATAAGATTCAAGAAAATAACAAGAAGATGTTTACTTTTTTGTTGAAACAGTACCTCATAATATTTAATCAACAGTAATGAATTTCATTGAGTAAACAAGTGCTTTCTGAATGTTGGCATGGTATGAAATGTATCCCCCCCCTTTTTTCCCTTGGAATTATTGTGTGTAATCACGGGGTAATTGGGCCGTATCTGTGATAGGCCATAGGTCATCCTGCTATGTGATTATTACAATGTGGCATGTAAATCTATGTATGTGCATGCATGTAATATCTGATGGTAGAAAGACATTAAGTTTGATGAGTTAAAATATGATTATTACTTAGTGTTCTGCATCATGTTTGTTAAATGGATGGCCATTTTGTTTCTCTTCTGTATGTATATGTTTTTATTATACTTTTATAGGAGCTGTGTGTTTTGTTTGTTTTGGATTATGTTTGTTTGTTTATGTTGTCTTGTGTGTTGATGTGTATGACCTCATGTGGGGTGGACCCCAGGAAGAATAGCCAATGCTTTTCCTAGTGCTAATGGGGATCCTAATAAAGAAAGAAAGAAAGAAAGAAAGAAAGAAAGAAAGAAATGAAAAAAGTACAAGAGTATTGCACTTAAGTAACAGTTCAGTTACTCTGGTTAAAACTTACTAAAGTAGAAGTAGCTTACTGTTTAACTTGCTACTTTTCTAGGATGTTCTAACTACTATCAGTTAAACTGATGAACATGACGACAGCCAGCTCAGCAGCTCGTGTGCTTTCTAATGTAACTGTAAAAAGGAGGTGACACAGGTTGAGTATTGCTCCACTGACAAATTCCTGTACCTGTACAGCCTGGTGTATCATTGACGGAAGATGGCAGCATTCACATTGAGATCGTGGCCAACCAAGAAGAAGACTGCGCACGACGTAACCTGTTCACGCATGCGCATAGGGATTCTTTGTGAAAATGGAGGTTGTTTGAAATGTCTTCTGTGATATTGTTTACGATTGTAAAATGGCATTATATGCCAGTTTCTAAATAGTTATCTTACAAGGAGTGGCCACTATGGGTGAGTTCGAATGCATTAAGTTCTGTTTATGTATATCAAAACAAGTCTTTAAGGAAACGACTGTATAAAGCTGACTAGCTAAACTGCTAAACACGTTAAATTGACTGATAAGATTCGCGTTTCGCACAATGGCTAGCGGTTTGCCCTTTGCCCTGTTACAATTGGTCATCGAAAGGTGTTTCAAAGTCAGCCGTAATCCTCGAGTTACATAAAGGATTACGGCTGACTGGAATGTCTTTTTGTCTAGCATGATAAGTTACAAATCAAACCAAGGTTTGCCATGCAATACGTGTTCACACAATACACCTGATATCAGTTCCTTTCAAAGACAGTGTCTTTTGTTGCTTCAAAATAAGAAATTGTCAGTTTAAAACATGGCGTTGTTGCATCTATCAAGTCTAATGCTCGTAGCATTGTCGTATGTTTTTTCACTAGACTCTGTGGGGGAAACCGAGAGATCCCCGTCTCCATCTGTAAAACAGTCTCCTGAAACGGACCGAAACCCGTCACCACCCCGAGACAAGGCTGATAGAGAGGAAGATGTTGACGCCATTGGAGACACCATTTACAGCAAAAACTGGCTTTTCAGCACTCTGACTCGTCTTGTCAATGTAAGAAGGCTGTAATTGCTCATGCAAAATATGTAAAATGAGAACGTCACCAGTAACAAGTAAACGACAGTGAGATTTCTAGTTTCATTTTGGCTGAAAACAGCATCAGAGGTATGATTTGAAGTGGTTTGTACGTGTATATAGCACTTATATTATTAATGTGTGTTCCACTGTGTATTCTAGATGGTCACTGAACATTCAGAGGTGGACTCTGAAGGTCAGATGCAGCTTGCTGCTGATGATGAGGAGGATCTATGTAGAGTCTGGGATATGGCAATGGATAAGGTAAATTATGCGTACCCTACAGGGTTTACTTTGCTTGTTTGGTGGTACCCTCTTTTTAACAATCAGAATCAGCTTTATTGGCTAAGTATGCTTATGCAACACAGAAATGGAGGGAGGAGGGGGGTTGGTATTTGAGGGGATTGTGGCTGGCCAGGGGCACATATTTTTGTTAGAGAAGTCTGAATAGTAATTTTTGCATAAAATGCCCCCTTTAAGATAGTTGATTAGTGCAAATGTGCATATAAGGTGAGGCACTTTACCACAGAGAAACTTCTTACAGCATTTGAATTACAGTAAATAGATTAACTACTTGCAGCATAGGAACTGTGTTGTCATATGGAAATAAGATTGCTTCTATCAGCAACACAAGTTCTTCTTGATTAATGCTATTCATAAAAGCATCTTCAACTTCAAACAAAAATAAAAATATTTTTGATTGGAGCAGGGTGATAGAATTGATGATGTATTAGAAATTATAATTAATTGTAAAGATTATATTTTTTATAAAAGCAACTATAAAGAGTTTTTAGCATGTTTGAATTGGCTAAATTTACTTTTCTGAAGTTTATTTTGTTAACCAGGAAAATCTGATTCAGATCAAAAATCTGTTTTTCAAGAGTGTCCTGGCCAAGATAGGCAGCAGTCCATGTGAAGTTACTGACAGAAAATAAGCAGCCATACCAACCAGCATAATAGAAAACTATAAAGTAATAAGTAAATAAAATCTTTTTGGACAAATTGAACAACAATCATAAAAACCCCAAATATCAGGTAGAACATCCACAACCAGATGTATCTTCTTCCAAGTCATCTACCATCCAATGAGACCAAGTCATTGAGTTTGAGATCCTTTAGTAATTAGTAACGGCCAAACAAAGCAGAATATTTAAATGCCTTTTTTTCCAAGTTCAGTTCTGACCCTCTGGACAGACGGTAAGAAAACATCCTCAGAACAAAGAAGATAGGTTCGAGTTCCTCTGACTGATGTAGGTCAGAAGATGTGGAGAAATAAGACCAAGAATAGCCTTATAGATGAGAATAGGCCAGTGTTTTAGTCTACATGAAGTCAGAGAGGACTACCTAACACATTCATACAACAAACTATGATGTATGAGCAGATACTGAAGCCTTTGTAAAACCAGGGGGAGCAACTGAAATGAACCAAAAGTTCAGCACTTGATTTTGTCTTATTTAGTCATTATTTATTGGTTAGTCTTTACAAACTGTATATGATGATAAAATATAAGTTATATAATATATAATGATCACAACAAAAGTTCTGCATAAATCGCACCATAATTATCACAAGATATAATGTTCCTATTTGTTATTTTTTTAATGATACCAAACAAAACATAGCAATGATTATTAGGTTTATATCACTGTGTTTAAAACACATTTCAAATGATTAATTTAGAAGGTGGAATATACAAGACTGTTCTCAGTTTTAGATGTTCCTCATTCCCTGGCAGTTGGATAATCTGCTGATGAAAATGCATTACTGTATTACTGAGAATTGTTTATTTGCCACTGTTTGCAGGATGTTGCAGGTTTTCTGCAGGAATTCAAAGCCACCGACATCCTTCTAGGTGTGATAGCTAAATCACGCTGTCCACGTCTCACAGTGAGTTAAATCCTTCAAAGATTTAAATTCTGTGATTAAATATAATCCTATACACGGCATGCCATTTTTTGATTGTGAAAATCTAAACCTGCATTTACACTGCAGGCCAAAATGACCTGATCTATTTTTTTTTTTTAATAAGATCTGATTTTTTACAACAGTTTGAACAGCAAAAATTAAATTGAAATCTGATCTGTTTAAATCAGATTTGGGCCACTTTCATATGTGAACCACTGAAGTGAATGGGGGAGTTTGATATGTGCCACAATTTAAGAAAATAATGTGAACAGACAAACAAACAAATGGATCAGAGCAGAAGATCAAAATTAAACACAAAGGCTTGTGGTTTAAATCAAGTCTAAAGGGAATGTTATGAGATTTTTTTTTTGTTTTACTTCTCTAGGAAATTTGTGTTGGAATACTTGGGAACATTGCCTGCTTTCCTGAAACTTGTCTGACTCTTAGCCAAAATGAAGACTTGGGGTAGGTTAAAGACATCATATGTGTTCTTCCCTTCCTGCTTTTCTACACTGCTGCATGTAATTCTGACTTATGTAGCCCTGTGTGTCCACAGTGCTGTGCTGTTGCTTCTTCTCGGTGAACCAGATCCTCCCACCCTTCTAGAAACAAGCAGGTAAAATTTGCATTATCAGTGGACATGTGAGGCAGAGATTGAAAGGGTTGTGTTAATCCTCTCTGATGGTGTTTGCAGATTGCTGCTGACCTGTTTGTCTCAGAAAGATGTCTGTTCCCTGTGGCTTCAGCGAATACGACAGGAGACATCTGTGCTCTTCAACCTCTGTTTTATCATGTTCTGTTCCACCAACAGTATGGAGCTTTTCTTTCATCCACCAAGTATTAAATAATAATGATATATATCTGTCATAAGTAAACATAAACATCTTGTAGTTATAGTTAGATGGCTTATATTACCTTGAAATATCAAGAAGAAGGCTATTCAATGGAGTTTTAAAATCTAAAAGAGTTAAAGAGCTGCTTTTTGTGCCCTGTTTTCAATAATTCTATTTACACATACACATTTGCACCCCCCTGTAAAACAGTGTTTCAGTATTTTACTAAGGCAGAAGTGGAAGTAGTGCAGCAAGCTAAGATACAATGGTAGAACAATGTAAATTACTTTAGACAACATGCTTTGACGATTGTTTTTGAAGGAATTTTAGTTTAGTTTGTTGTGAACCCAAGGTTACAGGCTATGCATTATGAGTAACAATACATTTTAGCACAACTTAATAGTTTACAATAATAAAGTTTGTCAAAATTTATGCTACTAAAATACTTTCCCTTAGTTTTATATGTCATGCATTTAAAAATGATACAATCTCTTTTATAAGTACCAAATCTAGGAGGAAAAAAATGATCAAAAATTAAAAGCAAACCCCCTCACATGTATTTGTGCAATTTTGACAGTGTGCAGAAACTTGCTTGCAATTTCTGAAGATTTAAAATGATGTTCATTCAGTATTGGTTTTCTAAAAGCCATAGTTTTGTTGTTGCCTTAGTATCAAAACATAAAAATTGGTTACTGTGGTGAATTCTGAATCTGTGTTTTACAGCTGACCTGCTGGAGAAGGTTGGAGAGCTGGTTGACAAACTCTTTGACCTTGATGAAGAGCTGATGAAGAGTTGGATCACGGCTAAGCCAAGTGAGGAGGAGGAGGGAGCTAATGGTGACAGCCGTCAGGATCTGGCTTCATCCCTTCTTGAGGCAGCCAAGCAGCTGAGGTGGATATCTTAAAAAGGGGAAGTTTTAGAAAATGTTTTAGAGTTTGTGGCACTTAAAGTAATTATCCATGTTTTCACCAGGGTTCAAAAAGATCCATGAAAAGTCTTAAGTAGTCTTAAATTGAACATGAAATTTGAGGCCTTAAAAAGTCTGATTTTTACCCGTAAGAGATCTTAAATTTTAGAAAGGCACTGTGGCAAAGATATGCTCTTATCCAATCTTCCTTTTCTAGCAAACCTTAAATAATTTTTAACATCTTTCATCACAGATGTTGCATAAATATTCTGAAGAATTTAGGGAGTTGAGTGTTGGATGTTCTAAATTTCCTAGTGGAGGACCCCCAGATTCCTCTCTGATTTGATCGGGCTCACTGTGATTAAATACACTCTGTACTGTTGTAAAACACTAGTTAAGTTCTGTAATGTCTGGGTGACCAGGTTGCCCACTTAAAAATCTGTGCAGCCCACCCAAATTTTGACAGTTTTTCCCCAACAAAAAAAAAGCATAATTCGGCATTAAATGTACCTGAAATCATCAGATTTGGGCATTTATGACCATAAAATTGTTCTGCTCTTTACCATTTGACATTTCAAAAACAACACATACCCTAAATTCAGCTCTGGTCCAGTGTACTGAGAAATCTTATATGCCTTTCATTTTTGACCCTTAAGTGTGCAAAAAGTGGTTTTATTTTTTCTCAATTCAGGTATTAAAAAGTGTTACATTTGGTTTTTTAAAAGCATACGGGAACCCAGTTAAATTTTAATAGGTTAGGTTTTTCTATTTTTTTTAATACGTTTTACTGCCAAAATAATATAATTCATGTTATTTTAATGGCTTATAGTATCAAAACTGCATCTTTTTCACAAGACAGGTGCACAGGAGAGGAAAACGCAAGACAATTCTGCACACAGTCAAACATGCTCAAAAGTGTGGACAAAGTTCAATGTTTTTGTTATATTCAGACTGTGTGCAGGAGTTTGTCTGTGATTTTTGATGTTTAACAATAGGAAATTACTCAATTATGGGTGTCCAGTGCTTCTTGTTTTGTTGTTGTGGTATCAAGACAGGTATTTATATCATTTGTAATTTACTAGAATTGAATTGAAGTTTGAAATTTTGGTATTGTGATAGCCCTCACTGGAGTGGCTGAACAGCAGATTTCAAACTAAGAAACTAAAACTTAGGATGTTAAAAATAAAATGTGTTAAACCTTTTCACAGATCACAGAGTCTGAATGGATTGGAGATTTATCTTCATGCCTTCCAACTCCTGACCACCACAGAGGAAGGCATTCAGACTTTTGGTAAGAGCAGTAAACTCAGATACTGTTCAGCTCTTGGCATAAAATTTAGCACAAGACTGGATTGACCTCACAACAAACATGTTGTGTAATTCTATCTTCCAGCTGCCCCTGATGGACCTGGTGAAGTGGTGTGGGACTTTGTGTGTGACGTTGTATGTCAGGACCTCTGCCAGTCAGATGATCTCTCAGTTGTCTTGCAAGAGCAGAAGAGCATTTTGATTCAGGCGTTTGCTGTCCTGCAGGCACTTTACAGATGCCGGGATCAGTGGCATAACAGAAGTGATGCAAGTATGTTTTGTAACAGCTCTATTGTTATTTAGTTACACAATTTACTCTAGGTTTACCCCCAGTCTCCCTGGATTTTCCTTTTCAATCCAAACAGGCAACTGAATGTTACTCTGTTGTTTACTGCATAATTTCTCTAGCCATCTCAGGTGTCAAAATAGTTTGATTCTGGCCCCCAAAGGGAGTTAAAATCAAAACAATAACAAAAGATGACCAGTAGCAAAGCGGTGCTCAGCTTCACCAAAATCCACTGCCAATTTCTTGATTTGAATTGAGGACTCTGGTCATTAAGAATTGCATTCCATCCAGTGTTTTTACTAAACAATAAACCTAAATTAGCAAACACAGTTAAAGCTAGCTTAGCCATGTAGATAAAGTAGCTGCTTTGTGAACTTAGCTGTTGCTACATTTGCTACATAGCTCATTTATCTACATAGCTTGCACAGCTGAAGGAGTTAAGTAAGCTACATTTGCTATCGTAGAGTGTTTTCATGGAGGATGACGTTTTTCTTATAAGCAGACTGTTGACTCTGCTTCATTAAAGGTTTTGCAGGAAAGGTTTTTAACTTGTGGCATCCTAACCTTAACCCGCACCCTAACCCTAAATGGAAGTTAAATCCAGTTTTGTTCCTAAAGTTTTAGTGTCTATTGCCATTCTGAGATAGAAAGCATCTCAGATGTACGGCCTGTAGCCCGACTGTCTTAAGAATTTCCAACTTTGAAAGCAGTTGAATGTATCTGAGGTAACATAAGTGCTCGACTAAAATACTTAGCTAACAAAGGAGCTGTTATTTTTAAGCTAATGTAGACATTTGAGTCCAAAAATTCAACTCAAAATACTTTATCTTTAAAGTCAGAGATTGTTAAAAAGAGAAACAGACTCTGAGTTTCATCAACAGTGCCCACATTAAGTGATAAGCTGGCCTACTCACCTGTAAATACAAAACAGTGGTCATGTCAGTTAATGTATAAAAAGCTTCAAAGATGGAACAGTGTATGGATAATTTAAAGTATAAAAAAACACAACAACATAAAAAAAGCCTATAAAGGTATTTTTTTCTTATGCTGGAAAATATCTTACAAATATGATAGAAAACATTTAAGGAGATTTCTGACTTCACTCTGTTTACATTGGGATTTTATCATTGACTAGTGTTTGTAGTGCAGTTCCATTCAGGAAGAAGTAAAAGAGAACTGCATAGTATATGCTTTGATGGGGATTTTTAGAAACTTATGATTGCCATGCTTTTGTTTCCTCCTGCTTCAGTTACAGCAACTCACAATACACCTGTCTCAGCCAAAATCAATCGACTGCCTCCAGACACTTCAAAATGAAACAGCCTGGCTTTTAACAAGGATCAACAAATGTGCCCATATTACCCCAATTGTAGCTTTTCTCCACTGGCTGTAGGTTGGCTGTAGGGCTGATTTTTAAATTCTTTAACTTACCTCTAAGGCACTCCCTAAATTTCTGAGCTTTTACCCCCCATTGAACCAGATATCCTCTGGTAGAGCTTTGCTGGCTGGTTCAAGGTCAAGGCTAAAACCTAAGAGCTTTGCTGTCAGAGCCCCCAGACTTTGGAGGAGATCAAGCTTGCAGAGCTAGTCCCTTATCTTATTTCCATACTCAAGATATTCTTAAATGAGAAAGCTGTTGCTCTCTCATTTTATAATTAATGTTTTATCTTTTTTTTTTTTATTGGTTGTTTGCTTTTGTACGATTGCATCTACTCTCTGTTTGCTCTGTTCTATTGTGAAGCATTTTGTTACCACTGTGGTAAAAAGTGTTATACAAATAAAGTACAATTATTATATGTTTTGCCTTTAGGCATTCCCCTTATTGGGACAGTTTTGCGGGTTCTTCAGTACCATAGTGATACTAAAAATGGTGACACCAGTAAAGAAGACACAACAGACGAACAGCTCCAAACTCTAGCAGAGATCACAGCTGAGTTTCTAGCCGACATCTGCGCTCAGATTCCCAAGGTATGTGCTGTGTGTTTGTGGTTTGTTTACTGAGTTTCTTAAATGCTGCTTTTTTTCTCCATAAAGAAAAGGTGACAGGAGCTTTGTCTTTTTAACAAAAGAATTTTTTTTTTTTTAGGAAACTGTGGCAGATTTGGTGAAGAAAGGTTATCTTACAGAGAAGACTTGTCTAACAGCAGCAGGCTGTTTAGCTCACAACTACAAGACTTCTGTAAGTTCTTCCCCCAGAACAGTTTAAATGTAATATGTGTTGAATTCAGTTATAAAGTATTTAACTAAAGATATTTTTTCCATAATTATCAGGAGAGTGGCTTAAAGTCCTCATTAGACAGAATGAAGTTTATGCTCTTAAATGCATTAAAGCTCTTTTGACTGTATTCATAAAATAGACTGATATTAATATGGACACCTCTTTATTAGACATGAAAGTAATGGAGATGATCAGCATTAAGGTTGCCTATTTCTCTATTTTAATTTTTAAGGCCTGTAGCTACTGTGGGATTGGTGACAGATTGTTAAGTTCCAAACCTCTTAAAAGCAGCAAGTTCCTCTCAGACAAATGACACAAAAATTCACCAAAAGAATCATGATCTTGATTCAAACATTAATGCAGTCTTATTTCTAAATGACAGTGATTTACTACTTTGTATTTTGTATGCTTACAGAACAAGTAGCATTCACATGTTCACCTGTTTGCCTCATAAAAATTCCTTTGGCTTTGCCAGTGACACGGTGTGAAGCAAAACATGCTTTAACCTTCTGAGATCTGGAAGGCATTTTTAGCTTCTCCCTCTGATATGGTTTAAGTAGGACCCGATAAATTAAAACACCAACCTTGTCTTTGATCAGGAATTTCTTGGAAATTTTCCTGTCCAAAATACACACAAAGTCCACAAAAAGTTCAAAGAAATCCCCTAAAACGTCTGTGAAAATTTTTAAACATATTTTTAAAGTGTCCCAAAAAGGAACCACAAAATCTCTTTAACTGTTCCTCAAATATTTCAGTAAAACTTTATCATAAAACCTTTACATAACAATAAAAATACCCCCCGCCCTTAAATTCCATAGAAATTCCTCAAAACATTTAAAAAAATTCACTGAATTTTAAAGCAAATTCTCCCTTAAATTTATTCGCAAATTCCCCAAAACTTTCAAATACATTCCCAAAAGTCCAATAAAATAATAGAAGCATCCGTAAAATGCCCTCGAATTTCCCTTAAATTTCTTTGAACTCAAAGCAAATTTCCCCAAAAAACTTCCTATGAAAGTCTCCAAAACAAAATAAAAACATCACCCAAATTTTACATTTAGCCTAATACTTGAAAAATTCCCAATCAAATTAGCAAAAAATACAATTTTCCCAAATCTCCATGAAAACGCCTGAAAAATTTTCAAATTTCCCAAATTCCCATGATAATACCAAAAAATAGAAAACAACTTTCCCAAATTTTCAACAAAGCTCTTCATAATTTACAAATATATCCCTCAATTTTCAATGAAAATGCTTGAAAATTTCCAAACAAATGATCAGAAATACCCAAACAGTTAATTATCCCAAAATGTCACA
This sequence comes from Cheilinus undulatus, assembly GCF_018320785.1. Lineage (NCBI taxonomy): Eukaryota > Metazoa > Chordata > Actinopteri > Labriformes > Labridae > Cheilinus > Cheilinus undulatus. The sequence continues at coordinate 21,566,277 of NC_054873.1, read as the reverse complement.
GAAATTACTTAAACTTCAACAGGCATTCTTGACAATTATCTAAAAAAATCTAGTGGCAGAAATTATTACTGGGTTGTTGGAAAGCCAGAATATAATGTCCTCATATGTTCATGCCAGGTCTCAGGAGTTTACATTCAATAATCAGGCTGTATTGTTGTCTTTGATTCCATCATACCACACATCTGTCTGTCTCCTCTTGCTTGAGTATGGTGTATGTCTCAGGAAACAAATTAATGTATGTAACTTAAAATGAATCCTTTCTGCTGACAATCTTTCCCTTATTCATTTTTTCAAGTTGGACTGAACAAAATCCATAACCAGTCACAAAAGATCCAGGGGTTGAGTATTACTGTTCTACATAGCACTTAAAGTTTTCACCTTAAATGTCCTTAAAAAGAAAGGAAAAGAGAGGATATGGCTACAAGAAACTTGTCCAGCCTTTTATTTTATGTTATGTCTGGTAAAAGCCCTGGACAGTACACGTTTCATATGAGTAAAATACATTTTTACTTTGTTGGAAAAAGTAAAATCATTTGAGCATTTTGAGCTCAATTATCTGTGAGAAAAATTATGGTTCACATATTAGCAAGACCCAAATTTTGTCAGTATTTCATCCTATTATTAATAAAAAAAAATAGATAAGAAAATCCATTTATTGCCCTGGCCTATTAAATATTATGACTCTTTCTTAAATATTAGGTAATTGAAATAATTATTTAATTAAAGTTTAAAGTATTGATCTAAAATGGATGATTATAGCTCTACACATTTTTCAGAGTGTTAAAAATTGGACAGTATTTTATGAACAAAAAGCGACTTCAGTGTCACATTTATTGACTCGCTGATAAATTGTCTACGTTTTTCATCACTGAAAGCTTCATGCTCGTGTGCACTACTGTCTCCTAAGTGTTTAGGACTAATTTTAGAGCATGTGAAGATGTGTGATTGGCTGCTGCGCAGTCTCCTGTGGAAAATAAACGCTATATTTCCATCCTGTCTGTCTTCCTCTCGTCCAGTTTCAGCACCTGCAGTCCACGCTGTCAGAGACTGATCCCCGACTGGCAGACCTTGTGAGGGAACAGTTTCCTGTGTGAGAAGCCACTCATCCTGAGTCTCGCCTCGGCTTTTTATAGTCACTGCTATTTCCTCTCCAAGGATCCTGCTTTAAGTTGTACTGTTTGGATTTCCACTTAACAAAGATGTCACATCATTACAAGCTGTGGACAGTATGACAAAGACTGTATGATTCTGTTATTTTTAATATGAATGCTGTTTTTGTATAAAATGATATGACTTTTATTAAATGGGTGTTTTCTCTGAAAAGTCATCATTAGTACAGTGACCATTCTGGCTTGATGCAGAGCTTAAAGCAATCACAAAGACATCCCCAGTGACAAAGGTTTTTTGTAAGTGCAAATGAGTGATGAAGCTTCTTGTTTACCATAAAAATATAAGTGAATAAATGAAATCAAGGTATTAAGTTTACACTAGAATAAAATGATTTTCATTGTCACCTTAAATTATTAAGAAGTCCCAAAAAAAATCCTAGAAGGTTTTGTCTTGTTACTAAAGTCTTCATAATGAATGAAAAAGCTCTTTTTATGAATTCAGTGTTTGAGATCTGTTCTTTAAATTCAATTCAATTCAACTTTATTTATATAGCACATTTAAAACAACCAGGGGTGACCAAAGTGCTTAGAAGTATAAAAGCAAAACATGAAACAAGAATACAGCACTATTAAACAGTATCTATCAAAATAGAACATAAAATAATGGTAAAAGTAAAATCTAAAATCTGTTTGGATAAAACAATCTCAACTTGAATTGAAAGCCAAAGACAAGAAATAAGTATTTAGTAATGATCTACAATGTTTGGAAGTTTGGGAAGATCTTGTATGAAAGCTTAAGCTGTTCTAGTTTCAGGGCAGCTACTGCAAAAGCCCGACCCCCCCTTGTCTTTAGCCTTTCTTTGGGCACATCCAGGAGCAGCTGGTTAGCAGACCTCAGAGCTCTGGCTGGAGTGTGAACATGAAGCAGTTTATACAAATACAATGGTGCCAAACCATGAGAGGTTTACACCGCTTTCCACATTATTTTGCAAATTACATTTTTCTCTTATTTTCCTAAATATTAATGCAAATGACAGTAAGAATATTTTTCAAGTCATCGGGTACACAGACACGTTGTGCAGATAAAGGCATAATGAGGAAGGTTTCTGATGGACAAATACATTGGATTAAGAGAGTAGCTGCTAAAATGTCATTACAAAGCAGCAAACAAGTATTTGAAGTTGCTGGTGCTTCTGGAGTCCCACCAACCTCAAGGTGCAGGATCCTCCAGAGGCTTGCAGTCGTGTATAAACCTACTATTCAGCCACCCCTAACCATTTTCAAACTGTCTTTTTTACTCACGAGTGCCATGCAACCCTGTGGGGTCCAGATGGAGGAGTAGTGGATGGTGGATGGCCACCATGTCCCAACAAGGCTGTGATGTCAGCAAGGAGGAGGCGGAGTCATGTTCTGGGCCAGATTCATGAGGATAGAGCTGATAAGCCCCTTAGGGTTCCTGAAGGTACGAAGATGACCTCAGCAAAGTATATAGAGTTCCTGACTGACAACTTTCTTCCATGGTACAAAAAGAAGAGCAGTTCCTTCTATAGCAAAATTTTCTTCATGCATGACAACGCACCATCTCATGCTGCCATTGGCTGCTATGGGCATAAAAGGAGAGAAACTCATGGTGTGGCCCCCATCCTCCCCTGACTTCAACCCTACTGAGAACCTGTGGCGCATCCTCAAGCTAAAGATCTATGAGGGTGGGAGGCAGTTCACATCAAAACTGCAGCTCTGGGAGGCTATTTTGGCATCCGCAAAGAAATTCAAGCAGAAACTCTCCAAAAACTCGCAAGTTCAATGGATGCAAGAATAGTGAAGGTGATATCAAAGAAGGGCTCCTATGTTAACATGGAAGTTGGCCTGTTAAGATGTTTCTGATTGAAATAGCTTTTGATTTCGCTGCAAATTCATTGAATGACCATTTTCAGTTCTTTACAACCTATAAAATCTTTTAAAACTCTGTTTTGCATAATAATGTGGAACGGTGCATTTTGAGGTTTTTATTTTTAAAAAAATAATGGTTATCATTATGAAGTTTGTTCAAAAACATTTGAACTATGCTCTAACGGCTGATGACTTGAAAAATATTCTGTCATTTGCATTAATATTTAGGAAAATAAGAGAAAAATGTCATTTGCATAATAATGTGGAAAGCGGTGTATAAGCTAACAGTTCAAGTTCCCATGAGGAGTTTTTAACTGGTTATGAAACTGAAATCAATTCTGATGCCTCATTATGAGCTACTTAAGCAAACCAGACCATCAGAGTGATGACAGATGTATTTATACTCAGTTTAACACCTGACAATGCTGCAGTGTCAGGCATTAGTTGTCAGCTGAGATGCTGAACTGTACCATACACAAACATCTTGTGCTTACATTTTCCTAGGCCAATGATACATTGGAGTTAAAAGAATGCAAGATTACATTTTTAGAAAGAAAGAAAAAATGTATGTTATCTGAGGTACATCTTGTTGCTCAGCAAAGCAACAAATTGTACCTCATGAAGGGGGTGCCAAAATTGAAAGGTTTTAATAATCCAAAAATAAATCAAAGGGATCCTTGTGGGAAAAAAAACAGTGACACAGGCAGAGATGACTCAAGATCATGTTAAAGAAAAAGGAATGAGTTCAGAACAAACTAGAGACAACTACGAAACTTAAGGTTGCCTTACTAGCACCAACACCTGTGAGTGCCAGAGGATCTGATGCTGCGTAGGAGCGGAGCAATAAATGACCAAGAGTACTGGATAGACCTGCCCTCTTCAAAAAGTGTCTTAAGATAAAATATTATGAACTGGTGCAATAAAATTATTCCAAAAGATTATTTTATGGGCTCTAGCAGAATTGTTTTACATGGAGCAGCTTTAGAGAGAATAGAAGTATTGGGGGGTGAGAGCGGGGGAAAACATGCAGCAAACATCAGTGCATTGTGAACTGTACCCTTTGTTTATGGGTGGCTGCTTTACCAGGTGAGTTAAACCACTGCCTAACAGATGCTCAACTAGTTGAGATTGTCTGACTGATTGATTAAATTCTTTAAAGTATGTCTTATTTCATATTAGGGCTGTCAAAAATATAACATTTTTAAATCACTTTTAACCTAAATTTCTACAGTTGCAATAAACTGTTTTTTTCATTACATTTTGAAATTCCATTATTTTGCCCTAAAACTGTTTTGTTTGATTTTGGATTGTTTTACTTGGCTTAAACTAAGGGTAACTGACTTCTTGTTTGTATATTGACCTGCTTCTATTTTAGAAGAAAATTTGCACTCTGGGTAGATTGAAGATTATGACATGAATTTAACCACAGAAAAAGGAACTTGTAATGGATTGAAAAGGAAATAAGGGAGCAGTAAGACAGTGAAATGTTTGATTAATCATGGGCTTACCCATGAGCTGTTTGTGAGTTTTATAAACTAAAATGAGACATTAAGGGGCAGTGGTGGACTTATTTTACATCACTGTGAGTGCAGGAGGGACATTGCAATGGTTTTACCAAAGTGTGTTGAAAGGAAGAATAAGGCATGCAACGTATGTACTAATTATTGAGCCTAGTCGCATCACAATTAATGCAGTAATGCTGACAGTAATGCCCAATTTTTTTTTTTAATAAAAATTTTGGTTTGTTAGATCTTGTGGGTGGTTACATTTATTTCACTAATCATAATAAAAAACATTTTTTAATGAATAAAAGTTCACTTTCTATGTCGATTTATTGTGTATTGAGTCACCTTTCAAGCGTATGAGTAATGGTACAAATGCTGATGACAACATCAAGTGTTTACCAGAGGGTGACAGTCACCCGGTAACGACAATGAAATTAGATGAAAGGCTCAAGCCTGGCAACAATGATCTCATTTGGTTTCCAAATGCACCATTTCGCCCACTCATGGACAAGAGCAGGACAACCTGCGCATTTCCAGCGAGCTTACGAAGGCACTGTGAATATAGCAGCTTTTTAATTAAAGCTTGGATTGATATGTAGAACACTCTTTCTAATGGAAATCCCGAGATGGTCCGAGTGTATGCAAGGCAGAGATCACCCTATGGGAAAAAACACTCCCCTTTTAACCCTGCTGTCTTCAGACACACTGAGTGAACCCTGACTAGACTTGTGATGAACATAGGTGGCCGGTGCCTTGATTTGCGAGTCATGTCCTGTTTGTGTTGTAAATGGTTGGAATGATGTAGACGTAATCATGCTTGGCCTTTCAAGATTACTTGTGGCTGCTGACTTGCAGGGTGTGCATCTTCAGGCCTTGCTCCCAGACACGGCCTGTCAAAGAGATGAGGATGAAGCCCACATGTTTCCTGCTGCCCTGCCAAACCTCATTTTAAGTCTGCCAGTTTTCACAGCGGCTTGATATGATCTGACTCCATGCTCACAACACGGCAGGCAGCACCTCATGTGTCTGATGCGTTGTAAACGTCAGCAGGGCTGAGGCATGTCAGACCTGTCTGATGCTGATGTTTGATGTCAGATACTTGTTATTCTGTTTACTTCTGCCCACACAAGCCACTGTTCTTTTAAATGACCTGACATTTTCCCCCACAGCTAAATTTTTTCTATTTTTGTTTCACATTTGTGTGTGAAAATATACATGTCCTTACGTAACTTGGACTGGCTGTACCATTACTTTACCCATCATTATGTTCAAGGATTTCAACAGCTAGATTATGAACATATTCAGGTCGATAAAGACATTTCCAGAGAGAAAGTAACTCTCCCGGTACAAGAAAATGCAGGCAAGATGGTCATTTCAGTGTAAAGTGTAATAACAGGGAAAGAGTTGAGAATGAGTTAAGCTTCCCTCTTAGGAAGGACAAAAGTCCACTGTTGTTTTCCAGGTATGATATAAAATAACAAATTCATGGAAACAAGAGCTTTCAAGTATGGCTCTTGCATAGTAACTGTTGCTGAGCAAATAGAAGGGATCATGAGGGGATGAAGAACACATGTGCAGTGTCACGTTCCCTCTTCTTTGTGTCAAGGACCCAGCCCATTCACTGCCACCTGTTCAAGGCATGTTAATAAAGACACACAATGTCACTGGGTGCAAATCAAAGCCCCTTTTCACCTCATTTCCTGAGTTCTTTGGCTTTCTATCTCTTGTCAACAGAATCACAATGAAACTTTCCCCCTCTCCAGATCCCTGAATATCAAAGACTCTGATGTGTGACGCAGTGACTGTGGTGTTTGCATTCATCTTTACTGTCTGGTCTTCTCTTAAGACTAGCTTACCTGATAGGATATTGTGTTGTTTGACCAGACAACGAAGAAGCTTAACAGTACACAGCCTTCACAAAGACAGACCAATATTTTCTGAAACTGTCACTGGTAAATGTTTGCAGAGGTTAACAAGTAATTGCAAGATTCTATAACTACATGTACTGCCATGGCTTTTTCAATCGAAATACTAACATCCTCAAAACAGAAAAAAATAATATTGATGCCTTTATATCACCTAAAAAGCAAACAAGACCACAAGAGAGAAGACTGATCATTGTTATGCAGTTATTTTATAGCCTCTTCTCTTTTTGGGCTAGGTGACAGAGCTACAGAAAGAGTTTTTTTTTTCCCATTTCCAGGCCAAAGATTCATAGTTCGTAAGGTGTTACACATTAAACAAAACAAACAAAAAACACAATGCGATTTTTTTTTAGGAAACTTTATGTGCATATGTAGAGGATAATGTCATGAGAGATAACTCTTGTGGCTTTGTCCAGAGGGTGCACCAAAATCAACATAATCTTGCCATTCCTCACGTGAGTTAATGTCTGCCTAATAACATGTAAGTTTTTCTTTAAACTAGCCTCAAGCAGATATGCATCCATACATTTATTTGAAACCATTTTATCCAGATAATGAGCCAATTAATTTAGGGTTTTAACTGGTTTTAACAGATATCACATCACTCTTATCCACGCTTTCCTCCACTGGTTCCCTCCAGGGTCCTCCTCCACGTGGCATTAAGATTTTATTTATCACTTTTAAGCCTGTATGGGTCTTCCCTTGGTTACATTTCTGAAATACTAGCCACTTATGAGCCAACACACAGCCTTAGATTGTCAGGTGTGGGGCTTCCTGGTCATCCCAAAATTAAGGCTCAAATCTAAAGATCAGGCATTTGCTATCACGGCCCTTCAACTTTGGAACAGCCTGCCCGGGAAAATGAGGCATCATCTTTAAAATCACTTCTGTAATTCACTTTTACAGCCTTGCTTTGATGTCACCTTTATCTATCTATTTCGTTTATTTTTACCTCTCTTACCTTTACTTGTTCTGCTGCTCTTACTCTATTTATCTGTGACTCATCCCTCTGACGCCCTGTTATTTACATCATTTCATTTTGTGTGTTTTCTTACTTGTTCTTCAATCTCGTATTGATTTTTAAATCTTCTTATCTTCGTTTTACCTCCAATGATGTGATGTCATCTTCTTTTAAGTATATAAGGGGTGCACCATATTGGATTTTTGCCCACATTTGATATACTGATATTTCCAAATTCATTTCAGTGATACAAATATTGACATGATGCCTACATATACAAATCTTGATCAGACCTAAAACCTCAGTCCATAAAGCACACTTTAAACTTTAAGAAAATAAGGATGACCATAACAGAAAATAGATCAGCTGTCCTGCCTAAAACACCTCAAATTTATTCATACATGCAGCATCTAATTACAGCTGATATAGGCTGAAGTTTACAGGCGATCTGTTGGTTTTAAATATTTGCTAAAATTGTCATACCTGCTCTATGATAATAAACTTTCCTAAAAACTATGTTCTTGGGCTTTTAGTGCCTTTATTTAGAGCAGAGGACAGTGGGTATAGCCGAAAACAGGAATAAAAGAGTGAGGGTGCGACATGTGAAAGGAAAGGAGCAACAGCTGGACATGAACCCGGGGGCGTGACATAGGCCATCGGCGCCATGATACAACTTCCAATGGAGCTCAGCAGAAGTTCAAGCAGAAAGACTGTTTCTACTCATTCATTAGTCACCACTCGTTCATATCACTCCCTTCTTCCTTTCATTCTCTCTTCCCACGCTGGTGATCAGCTGATTATGGACCTTCACTCTCTTAAGTACTCAACTAATCAGATTCTGCCAGAACCTCATTTGACCAATCACTATGCACCTGTCATATTTAAAATCTGCTATTTTTTGCTCCACAGCCACCCTCGCCACCTCTATTCAGTTCATCAGCACCTAGTCCAGATCCTCACAGGTCCTTTGCTTATCTCATCCTGCATAACTCAGTCACCTCCAAACCACCGCATTGGTGTCCTGGTCCAGTTTCTCAGAAGTCTACTCCTAATCAGATCCTGCATGCCTTATCAACACCACAATCACCAGTGTATAGACTCCACTGGGGATGTCCTATTCCTCCCATCTACCTCACAAACCCTTCAAGACTCAGGGGGTCATCACAATGGAGTCTAACTGCCATTGCACGTTTCTCTTTCATCAATAAATGAATGAATGTAGAATTAATAATTGCTGAACTTAAATTAAGCCTTTTCTGATTGAACTGATATAATGCCAGTCTTTTAAAATCGTGCAAAATAACAGTTTTTTTTTTATCCTTGATTAATAAGTTGACTTGTTTTTTTGCACTCTAAATGATCTATCAAACTTATTCTAAGATTAATTTTATGGTACCCCCATTGACCTCTTTGTTTAATTGATATCTTTCATGTTGCCTCACGGTGAGTGTTTCTATTTTAAAGGCAGCAGGTGTTTATAGGAGCAGTTCTGTCCCCTCCTGTCCTTGTATACGCTGACGTCTGTCACCAAGTGGCATATGCTGCTGTTTGTTCTGCAATGAAGAATTGGAGCTAATTAAAAAGGCACAGTCCTGCCGGAGGAAGTGTGCGTAAACAGGCCATTCACTACTCTGATTAGTCAGTTGTTCAAACAAGGCTCAGGATCAGGTGAAAGGCTGGAATCCAACTGATGAGGAGCTATTAGGAGACCTTGAATTCTCTGGAAATTCAAATAACATCAGTGTTATAGTCAGGAGTGGAAAAAAAGACAAAATTTACTCTTAAGTAGATACGATTATACTGATGTTTATTTTTATTGGACCTCTTTTGGGGGGGGGCTTTTTTATGCAATGTATCAATCATCAACAGGGTACAAATATAAGACTAAATGACAAGGAAAATGTCTAAGGAACATAAAAAATGAGAAGGGGAATTAATAAAGCCAGTTCACTGCATGCACAGCAATACCATTTATATTATAGCCTATTTCGATTTTTATATGGGGAATAAAAATCACCAGACTGTGTCAAACTCCACAGTGGTACCCTGTAGTGTTTATCTTATCTTTGGTATTTTAAAAATACATGCCCTCACAAATCCATCCGTCAAAAGAGGGTGGGTAGTCACTCTTCCAATTAAAATAAATGGGACGCCTTGCAGGAAGGGCTGAAAAAGCAGTCCTGATAATGTCTTTGTGTCCATGTGCTTTTGTCAGAGTCAGGTCAGTTGCTAGTACACCAAAAAGACCAATTAAAGGGCACAGAATAAATGGTTTGACCTGCTGTCTCTGAATATTATCCAAAAATATGTGTTTTTTTTTTTTTTTTTTTTTTTTTTTTTTTTTTGCCTTTACTGACTTGTTGTTATCTGATATGCTGATATTTCCAGACTCATTTAAGCCAAAACCAATACTGATAAATACACACCTTTTTATTGCAAAAAAAGGATAGCATCTCCAGTGAAAAGAGAGGCCAAATCAAGGGGAGGCAGAATTTAAGGCTGATATTTAATTTATTTAACCTATATGTACAGCTGGTATATCGGTCATAAATATCGGCATGCATTTTTGTATCTGCCAATACCGATATTTCACTTTTAAAGCTATTATCTGCATATGCACATTATCTGCATTTTATTGGTACCAGCAGATAATAGCTTTGAAGGTGAAATATATATATGTGGCTCCTGTAAGGAGTTTTGAGCAGGCCATGAAAGGCACAGGCATTTATTCTGATTGATCAACATTATCAATAAAAGCAGGCAAGATTATCAGCCACAAGATAAACCCTTTCTGTAATGTTATTTTCAATTCTTTAATCTCCTGAGACCCACACTCTTGTTTGTAGTACACTTTTAATTCCTTCCACTTATTTGGTATTAGTAGGACCTGAAGAATATAAAACCTAAGTCTTGTCTTTGATCAGGATGTAGTCACCAAAAAATAATGCCTGCATATGAGGACAATAAGCTTCTATTACTGTACAACACACACATATAAAACATATTTTTGACTTGTAGAAAGTCATTTTCACAAAAAAATATGCTTTAAAGTGCTGAAGATGGCTGTTTTGGGTGTGTGTCACCCAGGTGGTAGGGGGTCATTCAGTCTGTTAGAAATGATGTCAGTCATTAAGAGACGTATGGTGTCATTTTCTGATGAAGGACTACAAAAACTTTAATAATAACTTTGGTGGAAAAATGCAGATTAAGAATAATTATTATAGTATTTCAAGATTATTTGAATTTCAAATGCCCCAAGAGATGTTGGATTATGTTCATGGGTTAATACAGCCACAATATTCACCACAAGTTTGCTCATATATTTCCCAAACATTTCAGTGACTCTTTTTGAAAAAGCCTAAACATTCGGATTAAAAAAAAACAAAAAAAAAACAACCCAAAATCGATGAAAATACTGGGGAAACAAACAAGTCAATTTCACCAAATAACAAAACAAATCTAATACTTTATTTCCAGTTGAATTCTTCAAAATGTACAAGTAAACTCCCTAAAAAAGTAAATGGAAAACCATGTTCCTCCAAACATCCAAACAAATTTGCTAAAATTCCTGTGAAAATTAAAAAAATGATTTCAAATGAAATTCACAGAAATTCCAGTCAAATTCCCAATATTTTACAAATAGATTTCCCAAATTCTCATTGAAGTACCTAAAAATTTCCCCCAAAACAAAAATCAAACACTCCAGAATTACTGTAAGAGGTGGGAGTTTCACATCGTTTTTAAATCTGTAGGAAAGATGTTGCCTGCTTTGTTTGTGGATTCCTGAAATAGAACCTGGTCAAAAAAAGAAATACTTTCTTGGAGAACAAAATATGCAGATTGAAAATAATAATAATTGTAGTATTTCAGGTTTCTTTGTCTTCCAAATGCCCCAGGAGACGTATGGCTTATGTTCTTATACAGTCTGATGCTCATGTTGGGCATTTACTCAGTACCAGGGGTTGAGATAAGCCAGAGAGGTGGCTTGCAGCTTGATGCTCAGACACTGCCAGTAAATCCCCCCTGATTGAAGTTAACAGAACTGGGACAGACTGGCCAGGTAGGGTGCAGCTCAGACAACACAGCACCTCCCCTTCAATAACCTCCAGAGGGATCAGAAATAAGGGCTTATGTAATTTTTGGTAAAATAAATAAAATTCACAGCAGACTTTAAAAATGGTGGATTGGTTGTCAAGATAACCAGGCACTCATTCCGCAGTCTTTCCATGGCACGCCCATTTAAAATAGGTTAAGGTTGAGATGTGTGAAGAAACTGAAGCAGATGAGAAGCTCTGTCTTGAGAAATTAATACTGAGAACATGAGAGTGCTGGACTGATTACTGAAGATGAAACTAGGCCCAATAGTTACCTTTGAAACTCTTCATTACTGGCTGAATTATTGCCCCTCAATCTCATCCTTGAACATAATTATCATGTGCTCTACACAGAAGGTGTATGTGTCATAAAGCAAACCACAATGGCCCATCTTAATTATGCTGCCCTCTGTGACCATTGTCAGAGTGAAGCAACTCAAAGCACCAGTGTCAGTTACTCACTGAATGACAGAGCAGAGACTTCACACACCAAATCCTGTAATTCATGCCAGTCATTACAAACTGTTTAATCATACCTTAATTTCATAAAGGCTTGTTAGAAGATGAAGAGAAGTAATATTTACCAAATAAGACATCTAGTAACAGAAGAAAGGCATGAAACAGGGACAAGTCATGAGATTACATAAAGGAGATCTGATCCAGGAGCTGTCAGGACGTGAGAAGATCAAAGAAACAGCCCAAGCTTCTGCAGCATAAAAGCGTGTCTGTTGAAATTTATTTAGAAGTTAAATTGTGTACCGCTTACAAATTGCCAACATAAACATTTGCTGCTTCATTGAAAAGCATGTAACTGAATCATGAACAGTAGCATGTTTTCAGCAGACTTTATTCTTTCTGGTTCTTCACTCTTAATGAAAAAGCCAGCTGAAGTAGGATTTCAGGGAAGAACAAGCCACCCCTTGTATTTTCCTAGTATTAGTCATAGGTTTAACATTTATATTAGCTCTATAGAGTCTACAATTCCTGTCAGGCAGCTGCAACGTGGTGAGTCATTATGTGTGACGTTGATTGATGTATTCTGGACTGAAAGAACTATCACTGAGGTTATTCCGAGATGTAAAGCAGTATTCGAAGTATCTCCAATTCTGCTTTAAGTAAAGGTTTACATAACAGCACAGCAACCACACAATGTAACCATAAATATAATCATCAATAACCCTTGAATAAAATCAGCCTGGGGCGCAGGTGGCCTAGTGGTTTAAGGTGCGCCCCATGTATGCGTACGGCCCGGGTTCAAATCCGGACTGAGGCCCTTCACCGCATGTCTCTCCCCCGCCCTCATCCCTGTTTCCAACTCTATCCACTGTCCTCCTCTATGAAAATAAAGGCACAAAAATGCCCAAAATAAATCTTTAGAAAATAATAATAATAAAATCAGCCTCTTTCAGTTTATTACAAAGAGTAACTGTGAATTGTATATACAGTACGATGGGTTGTCATGCAAAGCTTCAGTTTGGAAGCAGCAAAGAACTGATCACAGCACACTTATCAAATGGTGACTGCAAGCAGTAAATGTGGGGTTCAAGCTGAATTTAACATTAGTCAAGGCAGAATGTAAGGATCCATGTTTTGTTATCAATCACAGTTGAAGTCATTTTTTTTATGTTAAGCTCATTAAACCTGGGAAACACAAGTAAAACTATAGCAGGTTGAAGCTCTACCAGTGACATTAGAGTGTCATTCTTTTTTAAACTAGCCCTTAATATTATTATTCATACTGCTAAATTTGTCAAAACATGCTCTATTGTATCTGTTTTTATGCTGTTTTTATTATATAAATATAGAAATGTGGTGCTCTGCTTCGCTCACCACTTGTGAGCATTTTTGTTTGAATTGAAGACTTTTTTAACAGCTTTTCTCCTCCATTATGTGAAACTGATCCATGAAATAGAAACAGTGGTTAACTGTTTAGTAAATACACACTTATAGACTACACTAAATAACACAAAAGTGGAGGTCGGCTGTTTGTCTCTGAAAAGCAGCTTGGAAATGTATAGTGGGGCAACATCATTGCATTGGTCAGGGGATTTAGAAATGGAGCTTTCAGGAGGATCTTGAGCAAAAGAAAGTGCAGTCGGTGGCAGAGAGCAAGCAGCACAAAACATGAATGAGATACAGCGACAGAACGGCACGTTCCAGTAGCAATTCATATTTCCTTATGTAGTGAGGGCGTCTGGTTGCAGACTCTTGCTCTCAGATGCCGCCTCTTGCAGACTGTTACTGTGAGACACCACATCTCAGAATGGAAATACATGCTAAAATGTTCAAAATAAAATTGCACTAAACTTTCAGTTAGGTGAGGGTAAGGGTTAAGGTAAGGGTAAGGTTGCCTGTACTTAAAAGTTAATTACAAAATGTTTAATTAAGCAGATTAAACAGTCTGCTTAGAGACCCAAAATTGCTTTCCCTCTATGATACCATTCTAACGTAGCTAATGTAGAAAGAAAGTCAGATCTTTACCAAACTTTCAGGGCATATTGGTAGATGGTGAATCAATTAGATTTTGGTGATGATCCGTGCACCCGTTCGGTTTTTCTCGGACTTAGAAATTTTCAACACCATAGTAATCAATGGGAGCGTCAGGTCCTCAGTGGCGCTGCTTAGGCGTGGGTCTGCCGCCTCAGACAGCCATTCTAGTTGTTTTATGAATTTAACTGCCAGACTTTTTTTTATGAATAAAGTTGAAAAAACTCTCAAAAAAAAAAAACAAACACTGAAACTAGAAATACAATGTCCTGGAACTTCCAGTACTGGAAATTATGGCACTTACATTCTGATGGAAACTGTGTAACAGTAACGATCTGCAAGATCTATGGTCTGCAGCCAGACTATTTTGTGTATAGTAATCTCTGATGCAACATCCAGTGTTTCATTGGCATGTATAACAAGATATGTTTGTCATGGAAACTGCTGTAGCAAGAAACAGACTGTTAAAACTATAATATTTAACAGGTTGACACAATTTCCTACCTTTGCATGCAAAAGCCTACTTAATTCAATTTAGTATTATTCTATTTTAAGCTGGTAGACTTGAGTAGCTTACACTATTTTCAAGCACCCTTCTCAAAATTAAGCTATTTGTCAATAGCTCTATAGAAACCATTTTAGCCTTACTACTTCCTTAAGTCTCTTTGTCTCTCTTCAGCTTTTTTTCATTATCTATTTGATAGTCTGCTGGAGGGAGACAGGAAAATAAGAGAGAGAGAGAGAGAGAGATGGCTGACACACTGTGGACTGCTGCCTCTGTATAGGAGGAACTTGCCCAAGTAGCTGAGCTTCAACAGAACCCCCACCCCCATAATTTTGAGAAAATCAAACCAAAGAATATTCAAAGTCAAATTCTATGCTTTTATAAAATGTCTTGCATACCATTGCTTGGGTTTATGACTGGATATTATTCTTATTGTTACTGTGACTATCAATTCTAACTCTGACTACTAGTAAAAAAAAAAAAAAAAAAAAAAAAGAGGTATGTGTTCCAGCAGAGCTTTCAATACTTGACATATTTACTGTTCGTCAGTTGTGTCTTATGTATATTGTGTTTGCACACTGAGGCAGAACTGCTTGTTGTATGTAGGTGGTGTTGATAAGGAGCTTAAGCAAACAGTCAAGTAAACATGTTCACTCCTGCTGCACTGATCTTATGGGAAGGTTCTGCTGCCGCCAATGCCATGAGCACTGCATACTGGTAGATGCATTTGAAAGCCTCTTTGGTTCCTCTGTGGTGCTGGATGTGTTAAAAAGGACTACTCTGGGCATCACAACAAAGAAAGCCACCCCCGTGTAATACAGTAAAGTGGTGAATTGTACCTTTAAACGGCTGGGATCTGATCTGGATTCGGTTTCTGAGAAGAGGAAGTCCCCTTCACTGGCTCCTTGGTTGTGTAAAGCATCCGACCATGTCACGAGTGACACAGCCCAGGACCACCTGAGACAACAAGCATGTGCATCAGCCACATGTATCCCTGCATTAACAAACAAATACATCTCACCTGGCCTGATTGTAAAGTGACTAAAGCTTAGCATACAGTGGTGTTATCTTGTTAAAGTAATGAGGTCTCTTACATGCATTGTGGTCCAGTCCGCAGAGGCTGTAGAAGCTTTTTCCACTGATTGTCTTGATCTTATTAAAGGGCTCATGGTGCTAAAGACGAGGAAACATGCAGATTATATGTGCTGTGTGCACGAGAACCCAGAGGTGCTTACAGTGCAGAGGGCTGGATTTTCAAAAGGGGGGCATGTTTGGATCACTGTACAATGAAGGCAGGTGGGCTACATTTGAATCCTCTTAAACCTTGACCTCTTCTAAGTCTCAAGGTGTCAACAAACAAGGAGAATTAACTGCTTGAGAGGTCTGCATCCAGACGGAATAAGTTCAGTCTAAATATGATTTCACATTTTCCATATTTGGCTTTAATTTGAGATTCCTGCCTGTCAAAACTAAAAAAAAAAAAAAAATTAATGCCCTGTTTTAAACATTTTTTTAATAACAGATGCTGCTTTTACTTTCTGAAAACAAAGAGCAAATGTAGTAAAAATAATGAAATCTAGTAATCTTGTGGTAGAAGTTGCTAAATCTGGTGTTTTTTTCTCTCGGATACTGTCATTGATCTCAGTGACGCTGTTGTAGGCCTTTAGGTGAAATAAAAGATATCCCCTTTCTCTCCCCAGTGACGCCAGCAGGGCTGCTCTTTTTCCATTTGCTGCTGTGGGGGAGATTATGGCCCCCTCCTAATTCTCCCTGTGGTTAAATAGCAAGGCACGCTGCAACTCAGGGTAGACGGTCCTTTTTACAAAGCAGGAAGCTATTTAGATCATCCCTCTGCAACCAGCAGCATATATCATGTACTCAAATAAAAACGAGGGACCACGTAGAGGAAGATCTTTTGATTCCATGAACATTGGCTTTGAGGAAAAACTGCTAAACAATGAGGTAAGAACTCTTTCTTTAAATTGACTTTGCATTTTTTTCCTTCAGTGAGGCTACAAACAAACAAGGTGAGGTTGTTTTTTTGTATGGGATATTTAGAGACTACTTTTTTGAGTGTTGGCGGGGAGGCTAGTCATGGTTGTCTTAATAAATAAGCCTGCATGCTGTCGTCAGTGCAGATTAATTTAAGCCTTGTTGTTATATACGATTAAATTACCTCAAAGGCTTAAGAGGGTTGAAGTGGAGTATCTGAAATTTCATGTCATAAAAGAATCATTATTGTTCAATGTGTTACTAATTTTCATAGTAAAAGATAGAGCTGATTAAAAGTGTGACGTCTCCTTTGACTACATTAAAAGGATGCTGCAGTGTCCAATGTTGAGCATCTATGGCTATTTTTAAAAATAAGGTTTTATTTTGAAAAGATTCACAAAATTCAGATATGTGTTTGCAGTAAGATTCTTGTTTTTAAGGTAGAAATTATGTGAAAATACTGCTAAAAGACCAAAATGCGGATAAAATGTATAAAAACGTTATTTTTACTTACTCTGTGGCCCACTTTTTATTTCACATGCGATTCGTTTGCGTCTCTGTTACCGTCGAAAATAATGTTCTGCCATGCTAACATGGTTTTTAATGCAAATTTTCAAAAGCTCGATGTAGGCTAGCTTGTCTAACAAAAAAACAGAGGCAGACATCCACATTTCATAAAACAGGTATTAAATATTCACGTTATCCTAATATGCATATGCACTGAAAATAAATGTTCACTTTTTGCAAAGCTTACGCCGTGACATTTTATTTTAATTAGTAGCAGCTGTGCATAAAATTATCCCCCAAAACGCGCGCGTGCGGTGATTAAACGCTGCCTAATATCTGCCGAGATTTCAGCACGCGAGGAGCTAATAATAGGCTTCTCGTCTATCTTAATGAGATTGAACTAAGGCGATTCTTCGAGACAGAGACAAGTTCATCTTCGTTAAACCGAGACGCAAAGAGTTGACCCCGGGAAGCGTCCTGATCCAGTCTCCACAAACCAGTGCTGACAGGGGGGATGCTACCGACAAGGCTCCAGCACCGAAAACTGGTGTGCGACGCTTTCTGCAGAGTGCTTGCTGGGCGAAATATGGTAGGAAGCAATCAAGCAGAACTTTACTCGTTATCATGTCTATTTTAATCACTTTCAGAACTTTAACTATTCTTAAGAGGCGAGGTGCGCATGACAGGAATTTGGAAAATGTCCAATGTAGACGTCCGTAAAAGTTGATTGCACGAAAAAAACATCCAGTAAATCTTAACAGATTAGTTTTTCTGTGCTGTTGGCGCGTAAAGTCTTACTTCTAATATCTAATGCAGGATTAGATCAATTTTCCCCTTGCGTGTGCAGCGCACGTGAGAGCGCTAACCAGGGTGCTGAATGGAGAGCGGGGTAGGTTTTATCCTGCACATGTGACTAATGATTGTGCACTAATATTTCTTCTTTTGTCAGCGTGTATACACACCAATACTTCTTTCTAATAGGGTTTATATAGTAGCTTCAAATGCAGCATTGTAAGACAGTTCTCTGTCAGAATATTGCTGCTTATTTTTGCCTGTTAGACCCACTGGGTTTGGGATATCTCACACTGCCCTGTGCTTTGACTTAGTAATGAAGACACTGAAGGGTTATGAGGCAGTGTGGTGCAAGGTATAAAGATACTGTTTACTCCTGACTTTTCCAGGGAATGCAACTTTTTTTTTACACAATAAACAATAGTGTACTGTACATTTAATTTGGTAATATTAAGAAATCAAATTCTTAATGTTTATATATAGTAAATATCTCTTCCCAGGCAGACTGTTAGTTGGTCACTGGTGATGCTGTTCCACAACTTAAAATCTAAATTCCTGTTTTCAGATAAACAAAGCAACCTTCACAAAAATAGAAGAAAACTCAGAAAAGAAGAATGCATCAGAGAAAGAGAGAGCCACGATCATCTTTTCCCTCAAGAATGAAGTGGGAGGCCTAGTGAAGGCACTAAAACTCTTCCAAGTAAGGGCAAACTTCTCAAACCTATGATTATAGTGTATCATTTTTAATTTGGATAACTACATTTACTAAATCATACTGAAAAGTTAGCAAATGTGAGCAACTTAGTAAGGGTTTACTATGGTTCTTGCAGGAAAACCACGTCAACCTCGTCCACATAGAGTCCAGGAAATCCAAAAGACGCAACTCTGAGTTTGAAATATTTGTGGACTGCGACAGCAACCACGAACAACTGAATGAGATCATCCAGCTGCTTCGGAAGCATGTGAACGTGGTTGATATGGAGCCGCCAGATAACTCGTGCCTACAAGAAGAAGGTAAATACAGTCCTGTTGATAATGTATTGAAAATATATTAACACTTGAAAACAATGCAAAATAAACACATGTGCCCTCTCCTCTCAGATATGGACAATGTCCCCTGGTTTCCAAAGAAGATTGCAGACTTGGACAAGTGTGCAAACCGTGTCCTCATGTATGGCTCTGAGCTGGATGCAGATCATCCAGTATGTAGACTCAAATCGGCCTATTGGTGGACTAAATACAATAATGCAGATTCCTTGTATTTGAATCATTCTGAAACCATTCTGTTCTACCTTTTATCAGGGTTTTAAGGACAATGTTTACCGTAAAAGGCGAAAGTACTTTGCTGATATTGCCATGTCATTCAAACAGTAAGTTGTCCTTTTATTTGTTGATTATTTCTTACAACTGTGAAGTTTTAATGCTCTACTGAGAGACTTGCTCTTATTTTTTTGTTCTAGTGGGGATCCCATCCCTCAAATTGAATTCACAGAGGAGGAAGTAAAGACTTGGGGGGTCGTATACAGGGAGCTCAACAAGCTGTACCCCACCCATGCCTGCCGGGAATACCTGAAGAATTTGCCTCTTCTGTCCAAATACTGTGATTTTCGGGAGGACAACATCCCTCAGCTGGAAGATGTCTCACGCTTCCTCAGGGGTATGCTTGCTTTTTGATGAAAAATTATATTGAAAATTGGAAATGTCCTTTTTAAAACTCATCTGTGTTCCAAATCTTCTCAGAACGCACAGGATTTACCATCAGGCCTGTGGCTGGTTATTTGTCCCCACGTGACTTCCTCGCTGGCTTGGCCTTCCGTGTTTTCCACTGTACCCAATATGTGCGGCACAGCTCTGACCCCTTATACACTCCAGAGCCGTGAGTAATATACCCTTCTTTACCTAGAGAAGACACATCTGTGTTCACATAGCACTGTTAGTCCTCACATTCTGTTGTCTTTTTTTTTTTTTTTTTTTTTTTTTAAAGGGACACATGCCATGAGCTGCTGGGTCATGTCCCACTGCTGGCTGAGCCCAGCTTCGCTCAGTTCTCTCAGGAGATCGGACTCGCTTCACTCGGGGCCTCAGATGACTCTGTTCAGAAGCTGGCCACAGTGAGTGACACTGACACAGACATACGTGATCAAATCAAGTAAAAGTTCATATTTTTGAGTTAAATCTTGTTTCTAAAAATTATTTATTCTGTTGATTTGTTACAGTGTTACTTCTTTACCGTGGAGTTTGGCCTATGCAAACAAGAAGGGCAGCTGCGAGCGTATGGAGCAGGACTGCTGTCATCTATCAGCGAGCTTAAGGTAAGCATTTTAAAAAGGGTCTGAAATGCAATAGAAAAGTAATATGTGAGTTTGCAATCAGTGCGCATATATATATATATATACTTCAGAAAAAACTGAGACAACCAAATGGAAAAAAAATTAATATTTACATCATTGTGAGAAAAAGCAAAAAATTGTGAAAAACAGCAAAAATGTGTTAAAATTGAAAAAAAATATGAGCAACAAAAAGAAGCAAACGTGATTGAAAAGCAGCAACATGGGTTAAAAGTGTCAAAAGGGTGATAATATGGATGAAAATCAATAAAAATGAAATAAAAAATGCCAAAAAAGAGTGAAAAGAATGACCAAAAGTGGAAAACTGGGTTTAAATTAGAAAGACATGGCAAAAAGGCAAAATACAGCAAGAAAATGGGTTAAATTGGCAAAAGAGTGGCAAAAATTTGATGTATAGTGACAAAACCCCCAGCAAAAACAGGTTTGCAGTTGCAAAAGAGGATGGCAAACTGTAAAATGGTTTAAAAGTGACAAAAAGGAGTAGCACAAAAAAAGTAGCATGAATAAATAATTCCAACATCTGACCCAATAATAGCTGGATACTCTTTTCAGGTCCAAAAAAAAGGTAGCCTTACTGTTAGCCAGGACCCTAGCACCAATGCTACTGATCAACACACATGCACTGGTATCATCAATAAATCACAACTGGGGAAGGCCCATTTTCTGGGTTTTTCAGGGCCATGGCCAAATCTGTGGGCAGGCCTGGTTACAGTTACAAGTTGGTACAGAAGTTTCTGAGGGTGAAATTCTGACTCCAAGGAGCCTTTGGGATGATGTATTTGAATAGCATCATGGAATTTGATCAAATGGAACACAACATTAGTGATAGATTTATGATTTTTTTAAAATTAAAAACACTACTCACAAAACAAGATTAATAAAAAGAGACCAGAGGTACCACTCTGTCCACTGAAGGTGCAAAACTGAACACAAACTAAAAGTTTCTCAGTAGATTTGTAGTTAACTGGCATTAAAATAGAACACTTACATTTATTCCAGTGATACATGCAGTGGTTAAAACATCTGTTCTGTGTTTCTCCCATACAGCATGCACTCTCTGGCAATGCAAGGATAATGCCTTTTGACCCCAAAGTCACATCTAAACAAGAATGCATCATTACAACTTTCCAGGAGGCCTACTTTGTGTCAGACAGCTTTGAGGAAGCCAAAGTCAAGATGAGGTGAGCATAAATGCTTGGTATAGAAATCAACCATCTGATTTATATAAATATAGATGAAAAATATTTGTTTTGTGATTAAAATAAATATCAACAACTTGATTTTTTTTTTTTTTAATTTTAACATTTTGTTCATTTTAGGGAGTTTGCCAAGACAATCAAGCGCCCTTTCACAGTGCGATACAACCCGTACACCCAGAGTGTGGACGTGCTAAAAGACACTCCCAGCATCAACAGTGTAGTGGAGGAGCTCCGACACGAGCTCGACATTGTTGGTGACGCCCTCATCCGGCTAAACAAACAGCAGGGTGTCTAACTGCCCATGCTACGGTTGAAGTTATCTACCTGCAGTCTGTCAATGCTTTTCCTTCACCCTAAAGCACCGTTGTAGAGATTCTGCCCATTTGTGGCCCTTCGTCAGTACAATGAATGTGCATTGCTTTTTGGTTAAATTCTCTGTTGTTTTCACTGCATGGAACTGTCTTATAAAATGTACAGACGACACATTAGGTATGTTTAGACACTGATATCAGTTAATTGCACAAACCCAAAGAGCTGCTTTATCCTACTCATCGTTTGGCTTCAGTTGAACTAACTCTATTGGTTCCTGTGTAGCAAACAGCTAATGCCCTTATTTTAATGTTTAAATCATTTCCAGCTGTTACAAACACAAATGTGGTTACATCAATGTGTTGTTAACTCTGCTGTTGTATATTACCATGTATTTTTTGTATTTCACTTCATTCTTCTTCTTCACATTTAATCTTCCTCACTTCTGTGATATTTATAAAATGTATCTTTTTTTTATTCTTTTGGTGTTTGTATCACGTTCCTTTTTGTGTACTGTTGAGGGAAATAAAAAAGTGCAAATGGGTGTTATAAGAATGTTTTGATGGCTGACAATGAAAGACTTGGCCCATGTAACTGAAACTATTTGATTTTAAAGCGATAATTTTGATGACCTACATCTAATTGTAGTACTCCTGAACTCAAAACATTATTTTCTACTGTAAAGCAATATAGACATTATGTGTATGCTATGATCCAAACTATTAAAAAATTAAATGTTTTTTGTGTCTAAACAATGTGTTCAGGCTTTGTTACCTGTTAACTCTTGAGTTTTGATGGCCTCTTGTTGATGTTTGTTAATGGGGGAAGATACTGATGCCCATCATTGGGACAAAACATGCTGACAGCAAGGATCCCTGAAAAATATAATGAGAAATGTTCAGATTGTGAAAAGCCATTAGAAAGTTGATCACTTTGATCAAATTAAAGCTACATAATAATAAATTACAACTAACACAAATGAGTCTTCATCAAAGTTAGAAATCAGATCCATAAGCATACCTTAGGTCAGTGGTTCCCAATCTGTTTTCCCTTGGGCCTCTCCTCTACTTGCATCTAAAAAAATGAGCCAATAACATTGATTTTAATTCTTGTTATTGGTTAAATTTTAAAAATAGCCCCAGAGACAAATGTTCTTACCCAAGACATTTGTGTGAATTATTCACAAGTGTTTTATCATGATTTTATTTAGTATAAGTAAATTTTTATTTTAACAGCCTCAGAGCAGAGGCCTGGGACCCCTGGTTGGTAACCAAGGCCTTAGGAGTTGACTACCAGAAGACTGAACTGGTTATAGGGTTTGTTAAAATTTCATCTGGGATGTAGTCTTTCCGTCAGCCTCATTAAGAAACAAAATGAATACAAGAGTAAACAGACAGTATAGGAGTGTCTTGTTTGTAGTGAGACTGCTATTACTTGGAGAGAGCACACCAGCAGCCTTTTTTTAATTAAGGCAGGATTGTTGAAACTGAAAGTTTCAGTTGACAGACTCTCAAATAAGAGGCAAAAGCAGAGTATCATCAGAACATCTGCTAAATGTGTTTTTAGACACATAGTAGGGAGGAAACAGGAGGAAACTGAATTATACATGGATGACCTTAAGGGAGATGTCTCCTGTGATTGGAGTCAAACTATGGAATTCTTTAGAAAACAATTTGAAAAGCTGTCTGAATGCATTGCAAGTAAATGTGTATAGGAATTAGGCTTTATGTAACTGCAAGTTATTATATTTTAAATTTTGTTATTAAAGGGAAGTGTAGTCTAAGACTTCAGTCTAGTCCACAGTAGTCTACAGTATTCAGTATGTATTGAAAGACACTGTTTATACAAAATGAGGGTCATTTTAAGGGATGTCAGTATTATGTAATACATCTAACATTATGTAGTTATATTAAAACAGTGTTTGCAAAAAAAAAAAAAAGAGTGGCTTTTTGGTCCAATTTAAATTTCGATCCCTGAGACATAAACAAAACGAACTAAGAGATTTAAACATGGCTAGTAACTCTTTTACGACAGTGTCGTAAATAAAGCTGCACACCAGCCAATGTATTCCATGGAAACGAGCTCGTGGACGAAGTTATGTTTACACTCTTGGGTAAGTTTATTATCCCCGCTGTTATTCTGTTTCATTCATGTGAGCATGTCTGTACGATGTGTTTTTCTTTAATACTCACCATTAGTAGAGTGACACAACGCTATGAGACGGTGACGAAGCACTTTTGCTAATGTTAGCTTAACTGTCAGAAAACTCGGCGGGCAAACCAGCTGTAAGTGCAGAGGGCACAAACAGCCGTTGATATTTTTTTAACGTCTAAATGCTGACTCAGCATGACCGCGTTAGCTGTGAACACTGTCAGTAAGTAATAATGAGTTTTTCAGGGAGCAAACAGCTATGGACAGCTGGGTCTGGGACATGTGGAGGACCAGTCAGTTCCCCGGCTCGCAGACACCACACCTCTACAAAACAAGGCTGCACGTGCGGTTCGCGGCGGCGGGGGCCACTCCGTGGTTATCACAGGTAAGATGCCGATCATTTCTGAACGAAGATTTTCATCTGGAAGTTTAAAACAACTGTCTTTCTGTCTGAGAACATGTGTACAGCAACGTGAGCAGTCTTAGCAATACAGATCACTTGGCGCCCCCTAATGGATAAATATGTTTTTATTGTTGAAGAAGTTTAATCCAGTTAGGATTCCGAGATAATTGGTATGTTTTTCTCATGTCGCATCACGTTAAGCCCCTTTAATGAGTTTCAGTCATCACTGTTTGACAAAACAAATATTAAAGAAGCTAAAAAACATGTGCATTTCTATAAACTTTTACAGCCACAACAAATCAAACTATGCATCAATTGAGTTTTCAAATTATTGTTTTGACCCATGCATAATTAGCTGTAAAGGAAGCAGAAAAAAACTGCCTATGTCAACATCTGTCCAAGTAAAAACACTCTCTCTCTTGTTTTAAAACGGTGGGATCAATTTCTTATGTAGGCATATAGACAAGGCTCCCTCATTCCCCCAGCTCCACACTACTGTTAAATCAAATAATTTATTTTATTATTCCTGCTTAAATACCCATTAATCTCTCAATGTTTTGTTTAAGGCTAACAATGCATTTCTTGGTTTCCAAATGTCTGTGATGTATGTTTTGCCGGACAGAGAGTGCAGAGGTGTTTGTGTGCGGACAGAATCACAAAGGCCAGCTGGGACTCGGGCATGATGCAGACATTGCCACCTTTACACTCTGCCACAGTCTGAAGCAGAGAGTCACTAAAGTGGCCTGTGGCTGGGATTTTACTCTACTCCTCACTGGTGAGCTATGTTTCACACCAGGCTCTGATGCTATTTTTTAAATTAGTATTAAAGTGAATTAATAGTTTCAAGAAGGATCATTGAGCAATTCTGCGAAGCGTGTACAATGTCTGGGATTTTTTTTTCCTACAGGGAACATCTGGTGGTCTTGAAAGCCTTAATAAAACAGGAAAGAAATAGAAATGCACAGATGATGGACATTTTTCTAGCTTTTACTTATGTCACACTCTTCTAGTACCACATTGCAGCTGTTTGTTGTCACAGAATAACTAACATGAAAACAATTTGGGAGGTTCATTGGTTATGGTGTTGAACTGGTGCATTAACTGGCTCACTTGGCACTGTATGCTATTAATTGTAGGCTATATCAAAGGCCAGTGCTGGCAGTATTACAGTGCCATGAAAAAGTATTTGACCCTTTCTGATTTCTGATTTTTTTTTTTTTTTTTTGCATATTTATCACACTTAAATGTTTCAGATCATCAAACCAATTTTAATATCTCACAAAGACAACCCAAGTAAATGTCTCCAAGAGTGCAACAACAACCCAGAACAACATCCAAAGAACAGCAGGCCTCTGTAAAAATAAGACAGCATTTGATAAAAAGAACATCATGCCAACAGTCAAACATGGTGGTGGCAGTGTGATGGTCTGGGGCTGCTTTGCTGCTTTAGGACCTGGACCACTTGCTGTGATTGATGGAACAATGAATTCTGCTGTCTACCAGAAAATCCTGAAGGTGAATACCCGGCCATCAGTTTATGACCTCAAGCTCAAGCGCTCTAGGGTTATGCAGCAGGACAACGACCCGAAACATACCAGCAAGTCCATCTCTGAATGGCTTAAAGAAAACAAAATTAAGGTTTTGGAGTGGCCAAGCCAAAGTCTGGACTTAAATCCAATCAAGATTCTGGGGTGTGACCTTAAACGGGCAGTTTGTGCTGGAAAACCCTCCAATATGGCTGAGTTAAAACAATTCTGTGAAGAAGAGTGGGCCAGAATTCCTCTACACCGATGCAAAAGACTCATCATCAGTTATCACAAACGCTTGATTTCAGTTATTGCTGCCAAGGGTGGCACAATCAGTTATTAGGTTCAGGGGGCAATTACTTTTTCACATAGGGCCAGATACATTTGGATTTTTTTTGCCCTTAATAAATAAAAACATCAGTTAGAAACTGCATTTGTATTTACTTGGGTTGTCTTTGTGTGATATTAAAATTGGTTTGATGAGCTGAAACATGTAAGTGTGATAAATATGCAAAAACATCAGGAATTCGGAAAGGGGGCAAACACTTTTTCATGGCACTGTTTGTCTGGTCTTGAAACTCACATTTTATTACAGAGGACCGTCATTTCAATACATAGTGTTTTTAACTGTTGTGCAATCAACTCAGCATCCATAAGAGCACGCTGAGTTGTTTAAAACACACATTTTTATGTGTAATGATCACCTGAGAAGTATCAGTCTGTCACACTGAAGTGCAGCACAATAACGATAAACCACATGATCAGAGTTGCCTCTTTATTCAGCAATAACTGGAGGGCTTTTTCCTTAAAACTCACCCTTTTGTGTTGTGTAACCTCTGAGCTTTGCTTGACTCAATGTCATTAGGAATGTGATTTACAGAGAGAGATTTGAATTACCACATCCAAATATTTCACGGATTTTTGTTTGTTTGCTTTCTTCATCTTATGTTTTTCTGTCACATTATCAGATTGTGCTCAAGTACTGGCGTGTGGCTCTAATGCATTTGGACAACTAGGTGTTGGACAGATAGTCACACATGCTTCAGAGCCTCTGGTTGTTGAGGTAAGCACATGGCATGCCTGTTTTCTGCACATTTAAAGACAACAAGAAATCATAACAATATTGATTTAAGCTATTACAAACCCCATTCACTTTCTTTGAAACAGATGTATCTTTTTTTGTCTGTTCTTAGAGTCTGAAGGAGCCAGTGGTGAGCGTAGCAGCAGGACTCAGACATTCACTGGCTGCCTCAGGTGAGTTTGCTGCAAAAGCTGTGCATTATCAAGTAGACATTTACTTTATTATTTAATAATAATAATAATTTATTATCTGCTTTTAGACTCAGGATTCGTTTATCAGTGGGGACGTGGTCTTTGTAGTCATGCTAAAAGAGCACTTTGTCCACACCCTGTCCCGTCACACCTCAACTCCACAGTACCCGTGCTAGTTCCAGGTTAGTGTGACTCCTCAATGAATGAAAGTAGTTCCAGAGCAGTAAGCTTATTTGGTCATTTATGATTATCAGTCCTATCAGTTAATGTTAATAGTGACAGGATATTTTTGCCTCTTTTACAGGTCTGGATCAGAAGACACACATGGTGGCTGCAGGCTCTGTGCACTGTGTGTGCCTCACAGGTATGGCACTGATTTATGACAACTGTGCTTTGATCATGTCATTTTTGGTTTACTTAGAATGGGGCTTTAACCATTAAAGCCTTAATTATGATGAGATTAAATTCTGAAATGAATGCATTTGATTTTTTTTAAATCACATTAATGCTATTATGTAGCAGGGCAGCAGCTAGATACTACTAATTTTGTTGTCTTTCTGCCGCTGAAGTGATGTAAAATAAGCACCCCAGTGCTCATTTGAATGTCTCATTTCAGATTAAAACCTCACAAACAGCTCGGTAAACATCTCAGAAGTAATCTGCACCTTGTTTATACAGTTGGTATGGAAGGTTTTCAAACCTGCTTAAATTTTTCATTTTTTTTTAATTTGCAGTCATTTTTTAAAATCATTTAAGTTGATTTTTTCCTCAATAATGTACACACAGCACCCCATTTTGACAGAAAAACACAAAATTGTAGACATTTTTGCAAATTTATTGAAGAACAAAAACTGAAATATCACATGGTCACAAGTTTTCAGACCCTAGAAGCACCCTTTTGAGCTAATACAGCCATGAGTCTTCTCGGGAATGATGCAACAGGTTTTTTAAACCTGGATTTGGGGATCCTCCCCAGTTCTGTCAGGTTGGATGGTGAATGTTGATGGACAGCCGTTTTCAGGTCTCTCCAGAGATGCTCAATTGGGTTCAAGTCAGGGCTCTGGCTGGGCCACTCAAGAACAGTCACGGAGTTGTCCCTAAGCCACTCCTTTGTTATTTTAGCTGTGCTTAGGGTCATTGTCTTGTTGGAAGGTGAACCTTCAGCCCAGTCTGAGGTCCTGAGCACTCTAGAAAAGGTTTTCTTCCAGGATATCTCTGTACCTGGCCGCATCATCTTTCCTATGCGGGCTCTTGTGTGTCTTGCACTGAGGAGAGGCTTCAGTCAGGCCACTCTGCCATAAAGCCCAAATTGTTGGAGGGCTGCAGTGATGGTTGACTTTCTAGAACTTTCTCCCATCTCCCCAATGCATCTCTGGGGCTCAGCCACAGTGATCTTTGGGTTCTTCTTTACTTCTCTCACCAAGGCTCTTCTCCCCCAGTTGCTCAGTCTGGCCGGATGTTCCAGCTCTAGGAAGAGTTCTGGTCGTCCCAAACTTCTTCCATTTCAGGATTATGGAGGCCACTGTGCTCTTAGGAACCTTAAGTGCAGCAGAAATTCTTTAGTAACCTTGGCCAGATCTGTGCCCTGCCACAATTCTGTCTCTGAGCTCTTCGGGCAGTTCCTTCAACCTCATGATTCTCATTTGCACTGATATGCACTGTGAGCTGTAAGGTCTTATATAGACAGGTGTGTGCCTTTCCTAATCAAGTCCAATCAATTTAATTAAACACAGCTGGACTCCAATAAAGGTGTAGAACCATCCCAAGGATGATCAGAAGAAATGGACAGCACCTTAGTTAAATATACAAGTGTCACAGCAAAGGGTCTGAAGACTTGTGGCCATGTGATATTTCAGTTTTTGTTCTTTAATAAATTTGGAAAATGTCTACAATTTTTTGTTTTTCTGTCAGAATGGGCTGCTGTGTATACACTGATGAGGAAAAAAATCAACTTAAATGATTTTAGCAAATGACTGCAAATTAACAAAGGGTGAACAATTTAAGGGGGTCTGAATACTTTCCCTACCCACTATATATATATGTAATGTGCCAGCCATTCTTTGTATTGTAATGATCAACACATGACATTGTGCGTTTTAATTATAAGCCCATCTTGGGTTTCCTTACCTCACCTGCACAAACTTGCTTTTGTACTTTTTCTTGTGAAAGTTGTGCTTAAACCAGTTCTAATTTTGCATGTGAAAACACTAATGAATAAATAGATTTAGGTATTTTCATGTACTTTTCAATCCAAAGCATGTATTTTTTTCCTGTGATTAAGCTGATTTTGTTATCCACGACTTCTTTTTTTCTTTTAAGTACTTATAGTTCAAGACAGTATAAATTACAAAGTTAAAGCACAACAAAGAACAGTTTTGTTGAGACAGTCTCCTAGCTTAATTGGTACCCTTTTCTGGGTTCCTAACACAGAGACAGCCAAGAAACTAGAGCTTCTTAGAGGTGTAAATGCTGTTCCATTAACCAGGGAGAATTGGACTTTACTGAGTCATTTTATAAATGCAGGGGCAACTAGAGGCAACTTCAGGTAGCAGATCCCTTTAATTAGGAAGTAAAAGAAAAGATTTTGCATTTTTATTTTTGATGTATGCATTCTAGTGTGTCATCTACACCAGAATCTGTGGCAGCTGGGGCTGCCAAACTGGCAACAATGCCTACCAAAACAAACAAGGCTGGAACTTAATCCCCAATAAATGATTCACGGTTTAGGTTACTACTCACTACTCAGCCAAACAGTTTCTTTTTTGAATTTTTTTATTGAGAACAACTATCATCCAAGCATAAAATAGGACCTGAGTGCACAGATTTACAGTTTTGATGGTGCAACAGAATAAACTTTCAACACTGCTGTCCTTTAATCGTTCCTCTTCAGGTTATGTTACACTGTAAGGTTCTACCAATGAGCAGTCTTTGTCTTTTACCCAAACAAATCTGTGAGCTTGTGCTTTATTTGCTCTTACAAATTATGATTTGTTTTTTTGAAATTGAAATAGGTGTGAATTTTCTTCTACTTTAAGTTGTAAAGCCCCTCTCAAATAGTGCTCTGCCCTTCTGTTGCTGCTTGGATGATAAGTAATGTTGCTCCTGTTCTGTGTGCAGAAAACGGTGATTTGTTTCTGTGGGGAAGCAACAAGCATGGTCAGCTGACCAGCACAGAACTTTTCCTGTCCTCTCCCTGTCTTATAAAACGCTCGCTATTCAGTGGAGAGAAAATCCTCCATATATGGAGTGGCTGGACACACATTGTTGCTCAAACAGGTATATCAAAGTGATATGAACAATAACTGAACACATTTACAAGGATTCATCTTAACAAAGATATCTTAACAAAGTTGTCTTTCATTTTCTGCAGAAACTGGGAGAGTATTCACATGGGGCAGGGGGGATTATGGACAGCTAGGCCAAAGACCTGTATCCAGTCAGAAACAAGAGCACGAGTCAGCAGGTCCCTCAGCTGAAAGTGGAAACCAGAAGGTTTGCCTGCCTGCAGAGGTTAAAGCACTCCATGGAGCAACACAGGTCAAAACTTCTGTAATAGTAATCCTTGTGTTTGTTGCTGTCATTGTCCTTTTGGGAGAAAATGATTGAGCGTCCATTAGGGGGCAGCAGATAACAACAAATCAAATATGCACCTAAAGGGATATTTATTTAATTTGAGACAGAAGGCCCTTGATTGAGAACAAGGCCCACGAATAGCAGGTTCTCAAAGATCAGAATGAGTGTAACCTGCTTGTAGCACTCACTGACACATGCGCACGCTCCCAGAGGACCACTTACATCCAGTGAAGGCGGGGGTCTCTTCTCCCATAAGGGCAATTATGTTGCAGCATCTTGGGATTGCTGTAGTTAACCTGGAGTCTAAATGGCTGGGGATTGTTGCCAATAAAGAAGATGTCAGGGACGGGCAAGGGCAAGCACTGGATCACTCCTCTACTGAGCACAGATGATTGCAGCAGCACTGGTGTATGTCAAGGCATAGTCACTTTATGTGTATGAATATAAAGGTAGGATGGATTAGCCACATGGACTATGAATTCTCCGGCCCACTGTAACATGTTACTTGCCCTTACACTGTACTTATACACCCACCCAGCCAATATTTAGTAAACAGGCACACTTTTATGAGGCCAATGAACATTACAAACAAATGATAGCCTGTCAGTGGCTCGAGACACTGTATGCTTTATACAGAGTATAAAGCATACAGAGTATAAAGCATCATATGTATGCTTTATTAAAAACAATCAATCAATCCATCAACTGTTATTTATAGTTTAGAAATAGCCAATGTGTAGCCATCTTTTACAATATCTTTTTTAAAAAAGAAAAATTAATCAAAGCATAATCATTAAACAGGGAAATACTCTGACAATTGAAAGGTAAAATAAGTCAAGTTGTCTAAGATGAAGCCTTTAAATGTGCCAAAATAGTCCAGTGATTTAAACTTAAAGATACTAAATATGGTGTACTTATGCATAACAAGTTCAATTTAAATTCTGGAGGTTTAAAGTCAGATTTCTGAAATACATAAAGGTAAAAAAAAATAAAAGTCAGTGGTTTTCAGTTGCAGCATAACACAAGTGTTTTTCAGGGTCAGATCTAACTGTAGGAACATGTAAAGTAACTGATTTGAAGTTTGTGTTTGGTTAAAGAAGACTATTTGGAAATGAATGAGTTCTGTGAGGGATTAAGTTAGTTTTCCTTGAACAGCTTTATGAATAAGAAGGTTCAGATGAGTGTTACATCACTCCTGCAGAGAGGTTCAACCAACTTTATTATACAGGGCAGAAAAATACTGATTCATCAATGTCTGGTATCAGCAAAAATGTATTCACTGACTTAAATTTTGACAGATAAAGCTTTAATCACCTAACCTGGCATATAGAGAGCTCGGTCCTTGGATTTTGCACCCTC
Organism: Cheilinus undulatus; assembly: GCF_018320785.1. Taxonomy (NCBI): domain Eukaryota; kingdom Metazoa; phylum Chordata; class Actinopteri; order Labriformes; family Labridae; genus Cheilinus; species Cheilinus undulatus. The sequence goes on along the minus strand of NC_054873.1, from coordinate 21,534,370 downwards.
TTTGAGTTTTGCAGAGTGCAGGATAAGAATTTAAATGTGTCCCCACAGCTCCTGTAGCAGGCATAAAGGAGAAAGACTACAGAAAAAAAGGGCCATTAATTTGTAAAAGGGTTTTAGTCAGCAAAGGCAGGCACTCCCGCGACAGTTGCATTAAGTGGTCTGGACAGCCCAGCAGTGTGTTCTAGCTTTTAGAAACACTTAACTGTTAACTATGCTCTGCTGTAGAGTTAAGGGTCTGACTGGGTTTAATGTATTCACAGAATAGATCATCATTATTGTTATTTGCCCATGGTGTATACACTTTTGAATAAAAGTTGGATTACTACATCTTCAAACATGGCATTTTATTTCACTTCGAGAGCAGGTTTGGTTACAAAATGTTTCAGTATCCATGTTGGCATAACAGTTCTTGGAAATTACAGTCTTAAAATTGTCTGCCTGCTCTAAACATGCATTTTCTAACACTTTGAAATCTTGTCTCTACAGATTGCCTGTGGATCAGAACATAACCTTGCCATTGTAGGTAAGAGTGTTCTCTCAAAAACCTCCTTACATTTTCTGACACTTCTCTTGTCATGCTGAAAAACTATTAATAATTTGCCAATATCAGAACATGAAAGCAGAAAAATAGATAAGCATGAATTTAGAACAAGATTGAACACAAATGCACTGGAAATGTACAGCGAGAAAAAGAGGTTTCTGAGAAATTAAGCAGAAATAGTTTGAACTTTCTGGTTTAAGTACGTGCAAGCTGCTGAAACAAGGGACTCCACTTTTGTCCTGACGTGACCGTAGCACTTACTGCATAAAAAAACAGGGAATACACATAGGCACAGCTAGACTTTTTCAAGTTATCCTCCTCCCTGTACTAAAGAGTTAGTAAGGAACAGTCGAATACATTACAGTTAAACATCATTGTGAAATATTAATCCTTCTGGTAATGCTGCAGAGGATTTCTGAGGTCAGCTCATAGCTCTGTGGCCTTTGCATCAGGAAGTAATTACAGCATGGATAGATGGGTATCACTGATCGAAGCAATTACTCGAACCAGCCTGTAAAGAGTTGATGAAACACACACACTTTTACAGGCATGTTTCTCCAGATTGTTTGTAGAGCAGTCTCCTTTTTTATCCTTAAGAATGGAATAAAGAAATCACAGTTACTTCCCCTAAAGAATCCCAAATAAAAAAAAATATACGAGTGTTTCTTACTTCCTCGTCGGATGAGCAGAAATATTAAATTTGCTTAAATTCTTTGTTGGCTTGCCAAAAAGTCTTCTAGTTTCCCTTAGTGACTGCCTTTTTAGAAGTAAAATCTTTTGCATTAAATTTTGATCACTGGCCCAGTTTTTTTCATCAGCATGAGTATAAATACGCACAGGAACATTGAAACATGAGCAAAGCGGCTCCATTAGAGAGGATACGCTTGACATCGCTGGTATTTCAACAAGCAAATGGCCTTCCACTTTTAATGTTCTGACCAATTTACAGTTAACTGGATTTGCCATTGTTATTAGGAAATTGTCAACGCAGGCTGTCCGTCATAATGACAGTTCTCACAAAGCGCTGCTCTGTGCTTTCAGAAGTTCAGTTATGTGATGAGAAAGCAGAACCTGAAAAAGGGAGCGCTCACTTGAGCCTGGTGCATCTCCCTCCTGTGCCATGCTCTCCTCTTTTCCTCCTCCTGTCTCGAGCGCAGTGGCAGGAGCAATGAAATAGCAAAACAGGATTGGAAGCAGAGACCTGAGTGCTGCTATTTCTGGTGCTGAAGTAGGTCAGGCAGAAAGGAACGGAGAGCATTGCATGCTGCTGCTCATGATATCTGTTGCCTGCTCAGCTTTTGCCCATTTGCACCTGAGGAGTTCTCCTCAAGTATGAAATTCATCATCGGTGGTCAAGGTGGGGCCAAAGACGCTGTGGGCACAGCTCATCCAATCTGAGGAAAGATTTTTGTTAATGTGAACATTTTGAACTTTACAGGGATGTATGAGGACAAACATCTTAGATAAGATGCTGCTTTAAGTGTAGTGTGATCTAAGTCATGCTTAAAAATGTTCCTGCTGTAGTTAACATCACTGTAGTGGTGTTTAACTAGTGTAAGGTTTAAAAGGTTTAAACATAATCAAAGGTTGTATTTGTTTACAAGGATATGGCTTTTGGTTTGAGTGTCTTGATTTTTTGCCTTTTTTGTGCAGAATATTGTGCTGGCACTTTGTTGCCATGGAAACACTGATGTGCTGTACTCCAGTCAGTGAGTCCATGAATTAGGCACTGCACCAAAGTAAGGCTTTTTTCCCAAAGAACAAAACAATTTAACATATTAAACGATCTAACCAGTATGTTTACTGAATAAACTTAATCAAAGATGATGTTATAAACACATGCAGTATTATAAGACGGTGCTAGGTGTCTGTGTTTGTCAAAGCTAAAGCTAATATTTGGCACAATATCACACTGACATAAGCTGCTGGCGTGATATCTTGGTTGTTAACTGGCAAAAGCATATGTGTCACTTGGCAAATCCATGTCTTTAGACGAACCAGAAACACACAAAGACAAAAGAAGCCCCACGATGTGCAGTAAATGAAACGATGGCATGAAAGACGCACACACGACTGCAGGACAGGGAAAGCTTGAAGATGTGTTACCCTTGAGAAAGCAAGCTCGCTTCTGTTGCCATGGCAATGGAGCCTATTAGGTAACTGTGTTGCCATGGCACGTGTCTCCTCGGTGATGCAGACCTGACCACACCCACCAACACCTCACCAGCTGTGAAGAGCAGGGAGTCTTTATTACTGGCTGAGTGTCAGTGTGGGGACAAGAGAAGCTCTGCATGTGTGTATGTGCATGGATGCATGCCTGCGTGTGTGTGCGTGTGTGTGAAATGCATGGCTTTTTTTTGCACCCAGACTGTTTTTTTTCTCTCCAGTCTGCTAATTTTAGCCTACATGGTACGGTGCGGCAGCCTGGCCTCTCTGCTGTCAGATCCACTGACCCCCAAGCTCTCTCCTTTTCAGGGGGGGTACTCCTCTCCTGGGGATGGAACGAACATGGGATGTGTGGAGACGGTTCACAGACCGACGTCCTTCAGCCACAGCTTGTTTCTGGGCTCAAACCTCTTCTGATTGGCTGTGGAGCTGGACACTCTATGGCAGTGTGCACTGAGATGATGGACTCAAGAAAAAACTCTGCAACGATTCCACTACAGTAACACTGGAACAGGATAACTGCTCAGGACAATGCACTTGGAAACTAGAAATGAATCTGTTTATGTTTATACTGTATTTGCACCTGGTATATTTCTAATTGGTAGCTCAGCCTGCATACAGTTACTTTAAGTGCCTTTAAAATACTTCCATCTTCTAAGAGGCTACCTGAGCTTCTGAAAAGTCTAACTTCAAGCTGCAGTCATCAAAAATGTTGTGATGTGCTTAGACACAGGCTGAGTTATGTCACATGAGGACAGAGGTCATCATTTCTCTGACCGGCCCATCACTTTGATGGGCCTGACGATGGAGGGATGGTTTGGCAGGACATGGCCAGTGCTTATGGCTCCTGGTCCACCTGCAATGTTTGTCCTCCTGTGTGAGGCTATTACAGGCCATGTGAGGGATGAGCTAGGCTGGTGCTATAGCTCCATCTTCCCCATGTCAGCTGTTTTATTGCTGTGATCTTGAGTGTCAGGAGGCAGTCAATCTCTGCACTTCATTCTGAAAATCTCTCAGCTGTGGTGTGATTTACCACCAGCACTGTATTTTTTTTTACTTAGAACCATCCATCAACATTTTGTGCCCTATATTCTTTGATGTTCTCTTTGTCTCATTTGCTACACTTTCACACTGTACATCATAATCCCTCTTGGGGGAAGTTTGTCCGCTGTGTTTGACCCAACTTGCATATTTATAAGCTGTGGGCACCCGCAGTGCAGCAAACGGGACCAACTGCAGGTCTGAAGCCATTGCTTTGGTCAAGGGTAATGACAGGACCAAGAATGGCTCATGGATTTTAGCGTTGCAATTATAAACCGTTTTTATTTAAAACTTTTTATTATGCAATTCAATAAAAAACTCCACATCTTTGAAATAATGCATTAAAGAAATGAACTTTATGTGCTTTTTACCTTGATTAGATTGATAAAAAATAAATCAACACTCACTGAAAAATGATAAATTCTGTGTTTTTTTATTTATCACTATTTATTGTACAAGCCTGAACTGTATTAGTCAAAAAGACACAAAAAATCCCTAAACAACAAACCAATCAAAATGATCACTGAACACCTTATTGAGATAACTAACCACAAAATACAGTGTTCAAAACACACACTCTGAAGTCTCACTAAACGGCACACATTAGTTGCCTCTTCGTTGTGTTATTGATTCGTTCAATGATAACCACTGTTTGTTTCTGTATGTATGCGTCTGTGTGGCAGACAATGGGCTGCACACTGTCCCCCTATTCATGCTCAGCTCTGTTGGCAGATTGGCAGACCTGCTGTTCCTGACTGCACACAGATCTCAGTTGGCTGTTGGCAGTGTGATTGCAGTTGTTTTGTAAAAAGTTGGTCCCTTTTTACTAACTTTTCTACACATACAATGACTCTTCTTTTTTGTTTCTAAGTAGGTATGGTCATTGCTTGCCTGTAGAAGCTGGAGCTAATGGGGGTCCTTTTTGTATCTGTGTGTTTTCTGAGTACTGAGCTGATACTTGATTTCAATGGCTGGTGACTGATGGCTAATTTAAAATGAATTTACATTTATTCATCATGTCTTTTAGCTATACTAACATGATGAATAGTGAGAAAAATTTGCATAACAGAGGCACTTGTCCAGAATAATGAGTGTAATGATTTGGCATTGGCAAGTATTACATACTAATATAAGATTTCTCTGTGTGCAGAGAAATAATCATAAATTCTACTTGATTGTCAATTAAAATGTAAATGTGTAATGAGTTTATTTTATGTATAAACTGCTAATGATACTTATAGTCCACGAGCCAGACCACATATCAGCACCACTCAAGGTGGCAAAGGTTTATAATAGTTTTTTAAAGGTCCATGTCTGTAGTTAATACTTTGGCATGACAGACCTTTCTGATGGTAGCTGAGTCATAGTGTCAGCTGATGAAGTAACCCACCCCCTATTAAAAATTGCCATTTAGACGCTGGTGCATATCCCAGTTAAGGCCAATGGCAAGGATTGTGTTTGGTCTCATTTTAAAGGGGGTCCTCTAAGTCATATGTCATACAGACAGATCTATTTATGACAATGTGTATTGAAAACAATGAATTTATTTCATCCATAGTAGCATGAATCTGAATATGAGAGTGCAACAAGCTTTAATCTATAAAGGAGGAGGCTGGGGTGGAGGAGGCGAAGTTTTCCCAGCGGTGTGGTGCATCAGCATTGATGAAAGCAGGGATTAGTGAGAGGTACATCATATTTAAATGGACCACTGTGTTGACACTTGAATGATTGCATAATGTGCACAAAATCCCTGCTGCTGATGCAAAATGAATCTGTCAAGCTGGTATTTTGAAACATTTCAAGTTAAAGAAATATTGCAACTTCTGCGATTTGTAAATTGCAGCAGGCCAAACGGCGATTTAATCTAATTTGTGATTAATTGCCCACACTTACCCACACTTTTTCATTGTGAGATGATATTGTGAGCCACAAATTATAGCAATACCAGATAAGCTCCTAATCCAGGTAGTTGGTGATTTATATTTCAGAGTTTAAAGAAATCATTGCCATCAGTGAATATACTTTGGTTAATTTTGTCATTTCAAAATATCTTTTCTATGTTTAATAAAACACTGAATATTTCAAAATATAATAACCATAGCAGTATTGTAAAGATAAGGAACAATACTTCACAAAGTCATACAGTGATTCTGTAAGCATGCATTACTTTAAGTATTTCTGTGGAAGAAGTTAATCTTCTGAATGATTCAAGCTAGAGATTTGTGATTGACTGGCAGAAGTAGCAGCTGAGCTATCTTTGGTGGGAATCAGAATCTTACTACTATAATTAGCAGCGTGTCTGTGTCTGTCTCGATTTGCACACCACACTGTTGCTCCTATTGTACTTGATACCTCTCAGAAGACTTCTTGCTTGTACTGGTTCAAAACTGGTGCCATCAAAAAATCATAAATATGTACAAATTTGGAATAAATTTCAAATTGTTGTGCCTTGTGCGTCAGTTTGCCCCCCTTCCGGACCCCGTCTTATAAATCCCATAAGAGAGCTCCACTTGCCATGTCGGATCACTACACGGTTTATTTAGTTCCGTCATACAAACCTGTCCTGAAGAGACACAAGCCGGAACGAAGATTGGTTCCAGCCTGGTTGGAGGACTCTATTTGCTGTCTGCAGGAATGTTTTGATCGTACGGACTGGGACATGTTTAAATATTCTTGCACAGACCTAGATGAATTGACTGAAATTGTGTTTTCTTATATTAATTTCTGTGAGAATTTAGTCATCCCCAGAGATCTGTCCTCCTTTATCCAAATAACAAACCTTGGATCACAAAATCTATAAAACAAACAATCGTTCAGCGAAATATCAGCTTCATTCAGGGAGATGAGGCTCGGTATCGGGTCTTTCAGAAGCAGGTTAAAAAAGAGCTGAAACTTGCAAAGCTCAATTACAGCGACAAAGTGCAGAACATGTTAACCTCTGGTAACTCTCGGCCTACATGGGAGGGGGTTAAAACCATGATGGGGATGCAGCCCAAGAAAAGTTTTATTTCTTTTAATGGGATGTCTGACTCTGACCTCTCTAATGAACTGAACACCTTTTTTAACCGTTTTAATGTCCATGATTTTAGTGATGAGATCTCTGCTTTTAAAAATGTAGATCATTCTTCTGAACTGCCCTGCATCCCTGTGGATAAGGCCAGAGTTCAGAAATTTTTTCATGGCATTAAGGAAAAGAAACGTCCTGGCCCTGACGGTCTTGGTGGTCGTGTTCTTAAAAATTGTTCTGCACAACTGTCAGACATTTTTAGTTTCATTTTTAGCCAATCCCTTCAACTTTTTAGAGTACCTAGCCTTTGGAAGGATTCTATTATTGTACCTGTGCCAAAAACTAGTGCACCAAAGTCACTAAATGATTACAGGCCTGTAGCTCTTACCTCTTTAGCAATGAAGTCTTTTGAAAGGATTGTTAAAGATGAGCTTTCAAACATTGTCAACGCTGAACTTGACCCCCTTCAGTTCGCATACAGACCTGGCAGGGGTGTTGACGACGCTCTTGCCACACTTCTTAATATAATTTTAACTCACCTTGAGGGAGTAAAGACTTTTGCACGTTTACTTTTTATTGATTTCTCCTCAGCTTTTAACATTATTCAGCCCCACATTTTAGCAGAAAAAATTGATTGATCTTGGTCTGATAAGCTGGCTAATGGATTTTTTAACTGGAAGGACTCAACGCGTGAGCGTTAATGGTATTTTATCAGATTTTAGCATTTCTTCTACTGGCTCACCTCAAGGATGTGTCCTCTCACCGCTTTTATTTGTTTTATACACAAACGAATGTCGGAGTCAGTATGAGAAGCGACACATAATTAAATTTGCTGATGACTCTGTGATTGTGTCACTTCTCTCTAACGATGACCTAGATCATGGTCCCATTTTAACTGATTTTATGGAATGGTGTGACAAATCCTTTTTAAAGATTAATGTTTTAAAAACAAAAGAAATGACTGTGGATTTTAGGAAGAATCCCATTGCCATTTCTCCTTTGTTGATTAATGGATAGTCCATGGGGAAAGTGAGCCAGTATAAATACCTGGGTACTGTTGTGGATGACAGAATGAACTTTGAGCCTCAGGTAGATGCTGTCTGCAAGAAAATTAACCAAAGATTTTAAGGAATTTTAACATGGACAGTACTTTTCAGAAAATGTTTTACTCTTGTTTTATTGAATCTGTTCTTACATTCTCTTTTATCTGTTTTTATGGTTCACAAAAATCGGCTGCTAGGCTTAGTTAAAACCTGCTGCAAAATTGCAGGCACTACTCTGAGTGATCTGACTGACATATTTAAACTCAGATCTCTTAAAAAAGCCCAGTCCATCCTTGGTGAACCAGACCATCCACTCTTTAAGGAGTTCACACTGCTCCCCTCTGGACGCAGATGTGTCCTTCCATCATGCAAGACAAACAGACTGAAGAATTCTTTTATCCCGACTGCCATTAGCCTTTTAAATAGTTCAAGGTGAAATTTGCCCACGACTTATTTATTTTGAGGCCATTGCCATTGTTTTCTGTGTCTTTGAATGTTTCCTATGTGTTTGAACTTTTATTTTATTCCTATTTTGAGTGAAATTGCTTGTATGGTACTGCTGGCTGTGAAGCAAATTACCCCTCGGGGATAATAAAGATATCCTTGATCCTTGATCCTTGATCCCCCATTACATCACTTATTTAACAAATACGCTCAATCCACCACAACGCTCCAACACACATTAAAAGACAGAAACTAAACTGGGCTGATGACTCTGGTTTTTCTTTTAACAATAACTGGAATTTGTTGAAACACACCCACAAGGAAACATATTTGGCACGCCTGGATATGATGATACACCTACTCCACGATCCCTGATCAAAGTAAGCCCTCTTTGAAGCACTTCTCTATGCTCATATTAACAAAGATAATACTGGAGATGTGTCGCACATTGGTGTTAGAAATCAAGGTTTATCTTCTGTTATTTGTCAGTTGTAATTGACAGCGCTGCGTAAACATGTTTGAATGTGTGTCTGCTCTTCTCACCCCAAATGGTGTGATGCTTTGTTAAGGCTCCACAATAAAGCGTGTGCACAAAAACTTTGTAAATAATTGAAAAGGCACAGCTTCAATGCTCCTCTTATTATGTTCTAGGCCAATCCCCGCAAATGCATAGCTTCCTGCAGAGACGCTGAGCCATTATGCAGTTATTTGGGGGAAAAAACACCCCTTTCCATGCCAAATTGGTCTTATTGCATTAAAAATCTAATAATGAGGATGGTAATATGGTGTTAGAGACTAAGGATTAGTTTACTGTTTAATAGAGCTGATGTACATGCTCTGCAGTTTTTATGATGCACAAACTTTATAGAGATCAGGAAACAATTCCACTTCTGTATGACTTTAAAATGGATGATCAATAAATTGCTATTACATTGCTATTACTAAGCCATAACAAGGAGTTAAATTAGTCTGAGCTGCTCCTTTATCCATGTATGGCACCTTTACGCATGATGAGGATGTGAGTGTTGTGGTTGTTTTCTTTGAGTTTTCCTTCATTCGGGAAGGAAATTTTGTTATGGTGGTGCTTAAGTGAACACATTCATGGATTGTCAGAATCTGTGTACGATGCGGGCAGGATTTGACACACCTGTTGCAGGTGCAGATGGGAGTGGATGGCACACGCTGCAGGATTATGAAAAGAGTCCCGGGCAAGTCTCTAGTCAGTTTAATTGGTCAGGTATGTGAACACAAACAAGGAATGTGACTCTTGCTTACACTGCTTCCAGAGTTTGACATATGAAGACAAACGGAACAAGGACAACATGGAATAAATATTGACTAGTTAAGTGGTAATTTCAACATTAGTATATTGACTTTGGGTTTGAGTGAATGCTTAGAGGACTCCCTTTAAAATGAGACCAAACACATTAATTTCAAACATCAAAACATGTCTTCGCCTTGAGCCTAAACCAAGATATTTACCACAGCTTAATGGCAATCTTCAATAGGGGGTGGCTCACATCATCAGCTGATAACTATAACTCAGCTACCACTCAGGAAAGTCTACCATAACTACAAACATGGACTGTTATTATAAACCTTTGCCACCTTAAGTGGTGCTGATATTTTGGGGTCTGACCAATGGATTATTAAAGGATAAATGTGAAATTATGTAAACATTCAGTTAGTGTTCACTATCAGTTATTCTATTTCTAATCATCTTAAATGAGATTTGCAAAGCTAGTTAAATTCACTAATTTCTAATAGCACGCTATTTTAATGCCTCATTAGTATAAGTGTTTTTAGCATGGCCTTTTCATTTTTGTGGATATCATCCCTTAAATGCCTGAAAACATATCAAAGGAATGTAAAAAGTTCACTGGTGCAAAACAGTGCAAAAGTCTAGAAAGATGTGACCATGACAGTGCAAAGTTAACATTTTGTTTTTAGCTGTTTAGTCTGGCTGACATGACAAGTGACAGGTTTTTGCTTGAGTCGTGGGGCATAGGGTTGGTGATTAAGATCGGAGCAACATTTTTTTTTCTTTGAACAGAAGAAGCACACAAATATTTGATGATCACTCAAAAACATTGGTACACACAACTTCAGCACACAAAAAAGCGTATATACAGCACTGGCACACACCAAAAATAGGCACACAAATTACAACACAGTAACCAGTCACAGAAACTGAGCTACATAAGGCTTGACAACAAAACTTCCTCAGTGCTACATCTATGCTGAGTTTGTGATGCACAGGTTGTCACTGTCACACCCATTTAAAAATACTAAGTAATACACACAACAATGCTACAGCACTATCAGGTGGGTGATGGGCCATTATGGGTCATACACATAGTGGTAGGTACACCATGGTTCATAACACAAACTGACTCTGTTGGTTGTCTGCTCCGGTGCTGTCGCTGGGTCTCTATAAACATATAAAAAAACAATAACAAAAATAAATTATTACACAAATTATGTATAATGACGAAAATGATGGCGATGAAACCTCTGAGGTGCAGGAAGAGGTAGAAAATGACACTAGCTTGGAGAGTAAAGAAAATGTGCTCCGTTAGTTCCTCATGGTAAACCTCAAGTTTACCATGTGTATCCCATGCTTAGCCAAGGCATCAGACAACGATGTACTGTCTGTGTGCAGAGGTTGGACTCTGAGTCGGTTAATAAACATGCCCAATCATGCTGCGTTTTACAGGTTCATGTACAGTAGTCGGTCATTGTCATGCGTTTGTATACTTTGCGTCATGCTCTCACAGTCACCTTGTTTTTTATGCTCTCTTTGACCCGGGCACACATGTACAAGAGGGTCAAACAGCAGTTGGAGGCACTAGCTGTAAGCTAGTAGGAAAAGGAAGTTGTATGTATGCATGTGCAGTTGAATAAAAACGGAGTCTAAATGCTCATTGTGTATAAAATTTATTTCATGCAAGGACTTATATTTACATATTTTATTTGAATACTTTTCTGTTGCATAAATGTAAAATACATGCATTTACCTTTCCCCAAGTAGACCCACATCCCATACTGTGTTGTGTTGAACTTTTTTTTTTTCACTTGAATTGCATGAGCATATAATTCACCTGCATCTGTCCACATCAAATTTTCACAATTTTTTTTTTTCAAATATATAACGACCATTAATTACCACAAGAGACATGACTGGAAATGTGAAACTGCTCATTCAGAATAGAAACAAAACTCGGATGACTTGCTATACTCATATCCTCTTCTTGAAGTTAAGATTTTGTAATTGGTCAACATAAAATTTGTTAAAGTGCCCTGAAAAACTTGTGCATAATTAATGGGACAGTATCAATACACGTAACAGTGATAGTACTGATGCTTAAAAATAAGACATTCATACAGCAGGAGTCATCGTGACATCACCCGCTGATTGTAGCTTGATTTTTGTGGCTCTGTAGAGTATCCTGGTCCCCTTTTATAGTATCTTGTGCTTATTCATAGTACTTTATGTGTAGATGGGGACTGTAACTTTTATTTTCAATGTAAACTGGAAATATGAACCATCCCAAAGGTTAAATATTTGAGTTAAAGGATGTAACTTTAATAAACAAGAGGGCATTTTCCTGGGATTAAGGTAACAGTGGTGGTGCAAAAATGATATAAGGTGCACCTTATAAAATAAAGCTTTCGTCACACTGTTATGAGCATTGTATAAAGTGTGTCAATGCTACGCTTGGAGCACTTGTGTAAAATCATATCAATTTATATCTTGCTTAAACTTTGTCTCGCCATGTAAGAAGGCACCGTCGTTTTATAATTATGGCCTTAGTTTAGGCATCAGGGCAGTATAAATGCTGCAGACTACTGATACGGTTTAAAAGCTGATAACTACTTGCAAATTTATCAGTATAAAACTATTTATGCTCATAACAGCATTAGTTGGCTTTATGACAAATTCTTCAAGTTAAATCATGCTGTTTTAGTTGGAGGCCCCAGACAAATACAAGAAAATCAATATAATAAATTTGGGGAAAGGCAAAGAATGGCAGCTACATAAAAATCTCTGCTATGACTGAGTCTCTTGTAAAGCTGTCTCAAAATGCATAACAAATAACAAAGCTTTTGAAGCTTTCGAAAGAAAATGTTCTTTTTTTTCTTGCAGTTATGTTTTAAAGTTAGCTTCTTGTTGAACATAATTTCTCATGCACTTCATGCAAATGAACAAACAGTTTTAGTTCTTTCACATTAGACGTATTCATCATTAGTATCATAGGAATTGTCATCATCTCCCTATTGCATTGGACAAAGAACATCATTTTCAATTTTTTTGATGGCCACTCAGATAACATTGAGTCAGTTCTGATTGCACTTTCAGAATGATAACGTCTCTACTTTGCAACATACAAAGCACTTAATAGGAGTTCCCTTAACAGCTGGCAATGATACTGTTTGGATGTTTCAAAGCCATGTATTGGGAATGTCCAGCATAGTATTGGCAGGGGTTACATCTTATGAAAATTTCTTTCACAAAATTGTAAAAAGCAGATGAGATAAAAGTTGTTGGCAGAAGATTATGCGAGATCAAAAGCAACAGAGCAACAGGCAATGATGTAAACACAGGAAAAGAGGGGGGTTAGCCTGTGGTAGAAGTACAGAACAGTGCTTTATTTGCAACTGAGGTGACCCATGCAGAGTGGCATGTGCCAATGTTTTCTAGTCTAGGATATGATGACACACCCAAGGAGAACACTTGGGAAGCTTGAGTATTAGCACAGTTAAGATACAGTTTTCCATAAAAATAAAGAAATAAAAATGAGAAAAGCAGGAGCGAAGGCAAGTGTAAAAAGCAAAATATCTGACAGGAAAGATTAGAAAGAGGAGTGTGGATTGGCCTTCCAATGGCATTGTGTCTGCTACTCAACCATGCTACATAATGGATGGGATGGGAGAATGTGAGTGCTGCATTAGACAGGGTGGGCTGCAGGGCAGGGCGGACACTGAGGACACTCCAGAGGCATCCCCGCTCATGCCAGACATGCTGTTAAGGCTCCAAGGCTTTTCATAACCTTCAGTTGAAAAACAGAGAACGTTCTGAGTACACTGCAGCACTGAATCCATGACACACTGTTTTGGTGTTCCTCACTGGTTATACTACACCTGTTGCTTTCTTGTTTTTGCCTCCAAAGAAACAGGTCAACACAGACTTGAGACAGATTATTATTGTCCATGCATTGAGTGCATCAGGAGTACAACAGCATGCACTGGGTGGTACTGGAATGGTTTGGAGTATAACACTATAAAAGACCTGAAAAGGTAGGCACTCTCAGGCAGGGAATGTGTTCTCAGCTACAGGTAGAAATTTATGCTGTTCATGTGCAGGCTGCATACACAGCTTAGAGGAATGTTTTGTAGATAGCTTAAAGAAACAAAAAAGGAGTTAACCCTGGTATTGAAGAGTAAAAATCAGTAAACTAGAATTTTATATTCAACTTTATCCTTCCTCTATTTGTGTTGTGCTCCGTCACCATACTGATAGCACCCATCAGCAAGACACTTCATGCACCGTTATGGTCAAGACCAATGTACTCATAAGTCAGGATCCTGCATGGTATTTATCATTTAAAACACATAAACATACATGGTACACGCATAGCACATAAAACACTTTCTTAGGCATGTAAGACAACACATTCTAGTTCATATAAACCTCGAAAATAGCTTTCTTACTCATAAATAGAGAGTGATATAACATTATGCATGGTATCAAAAAATATATTATGTAGATGTAGACAAATATTATTGACATTTGTGGTGATTGTGCTTGGCCTGAACAGATGATATTGTGACTTTAACTATGTACATTTCCCAAAGGGATGATTGAGGAGAAGCAGTTGCTGTGAGAGTATGTGAAGGCTGTAAAAAGAGGTTTGCAGTTGTGTTTGTGTTTTTGTGTATGTGCCTTTGAAAAACTGAAGTGTAACACTCAGCAAAGAGGGAAAAGAGCGTATCTTGTCTAAGGTCTACAGGGTGTCAGTGTCTCACAGGGGCCTGTGATTGGCTGTTACTGTACGTACCCCTCCTCACTCTGCCCCCCGTATGGTTGGGGCGTTCAGCAGTCGTGACCAGGAAGCAGGGCCGCTCTCTCTCACTGGGGCTGAAAATTTCCTCGGGAGATATGGCCTGATCTATGTGAGGGCAATCTTCATTGGCCAGAGCTGCGTTAGCTGCCTCACCGTTCAGCTTGGAATCTTATAAGAAAAAAGTCAAGAAGAGAAAACAAACAAAAAAATCTGGTTTCACATACCAGCTTTTTTTCTGACAAATTTTAATATACCTTCACTTCTTACATTGAATGTCCATAAGGATTAACTCATGCCTTATTACTGTATAGCTTCTGTCTAATGTTTGATGTGCACTGTTGCTCTATTTGTTTTTGAGTACACACTGCATCAAAGGTCAACATGTCTTGGCATCAATGCAAACAGGGGAACTCAAGAGGCAATGCAGTAACTACAAGGTCTGCATGCATGTCATCTGTCATAAAAGTATGTAGAAGCATAGAAATCTACAAATCTAACAAAAACGTCTGCCAATCTCAGGAAAAGGAGGAAGCCACTGCATTAAGATTTGAAATATCAACAATTTGATTACTCACAGCCCACCCCCATATATGTAAAAGCGAACCTTTAATCAAAATTGTATTGTTTTTTGTTTGTTTTTGGTAAGAAATTAGTTTTGATGCCTGAATCATCAGCTGATTGAAGGTAAGCCAACAAAATGAGAGATGTGAACAGCATATTCAGACCCCCTTCACTTTTTTTACATTTTCTTATATTGCTGCCCAATGCTACAGTTGTCTAAATCCATTTTTATTCTCATAAATCCATACTCAGTACCCCATTATGACAAAGTGAAAACAGAATTATAGAATTTACTGCAAATGTGTGAAAAGAAAAAACTGAAATATCATAATGACATACAGTCATGGACGAAAGTATTGCCACCCCTGGAATTGTTCTAGAAAATACACCATTTCTTCCAAAAATTGTTGCTATTACAAATGTTTTTGGTACACACACGTTTATTTCATTTATGTGCATTGGAACAAGACACAAAAAAACAGAAGAAAAAAGTCAAAATTTACATAAATTTACACAAAACTAAAAAATGGGCCAAACAAAATTGTTGGCACCCTTTTAAAACTGTGGGTAAATCATTTAATTTCAAGCATTTGATGCTCATTTAAACTCACCTGTGGCAGTAACAGGTGCTGACAATCCAAAAATCACACCTGAAGCCAGTTAGAATGTATAAAAGTTGACTCAACCTTTGTGTTGTGTGCCTGTGTCTATCACACCAAGCATGGAGAAGAGAAAGAAAAGTCCAGAATTGTCTGAGGACTTAAGAAGCCAAATAGTGGAAAATATGAACAATCTCAAGGTTACAAGACCATCTCCAGAGATCTTGAAATTCCTTTGTCCACTGTGTGTAATATAATCAAGAAGTTTATAACCCATGAAACTGTGGCTAATCTCCCTGGACGTGGACGGAAGAGAAAAATTGACAAAAGAATGCAAAGCAGGATAGTTGGAATGGTGGATAAACATCCTCAGTCAACTTCCACACAAATTCAGGCTGTCCTGCAGACTCAGGGTGCAAAAGTGTCAGCTCGGACTATACGTGGTCATTTGAATGAGATGAAGCGCTATGGCAGGAGACCGAGGAGAACCCCACTGCTGACAAAGAGACATAAAAAAAAAAGCCAGACTGGAGTGTGCAAAAATGTACCTGAGTAAGCCTCAATCCTTCTGGAAGAACATTTTGTGGACAGATGAGACTAAGGTAGAGCTTTTTGGAAAAGCACGTCATTCTATCGTTTAAAGAAAATGGAATGAGGCCTTCAAAGAAAAGAACACAGTAGCTACTCAGGTTCAAAGGTAGGAGGTTCAAAGATGTTTTCGGGTTGTTTTGCTGCCTCTGGCACTGGATGTCTTGACTGTGTGCAAGGAATCATGAAAACTGGAGACTATCAAAAGATTTTAGGCCTCAATGTAGGGCCTTGTGTCAAAAAGCTGAGTCTGTGTCAGAGGTCATGGGTGTTCCAGCAGGACAATGAGCCGAAACATACCTCAAAAGGCACCAAGAAATGGTTGGAGACAAAGCGCTGGAGAGTTCTGAAGTGGCCAGCAATGAGTCCGGATCTAAATTGAACACCTACGGAGAGATTTCAAAATTGCTGTTGCAAGAAGGCATCCTTCAAATCTGAGAGACCTGGAACAGTTTGCAAAAGAAGAGTGGTCCAAAATTCCAGTTGAGAGGTGTAAGAAGCTTTTTGATGGTTATAGGAAGCAATTGGTTTCAGTTATTTTTTCCCAAGGGTGTGCAACCAAATATTAAGTTGAGGGTGCCAACAACTTTGTCTGGCCCATTTTTTGAGATTTGTGTAAAATTATGTCAATTTTGGTTTTTTTCTTCTGTTTTTTGTGTTGTTCCAATGCACATAAAGGAAATGTGTATACCAAAACATTTGTAACTGCAACAATTTCTGGGAGAAATAGTTTATTTTCTGGAAAAATTCCAGGGTTGTCAGTACTTTCGTCCATGACTCTAAGTATTTAGAGCCTTTGCAAAAACACTTAAAATTCAGCTCAGGCTCCTCCCATTACTGTTGATTGTCACTGAGCTGTTTCTAGACCCTTAGTCCAGCCCACCTGTGTTAAATGAAGTTGACTGGACATGATTTGGAAAGGCACACACCTCTCCATAGAGGGTCTCACAGCTGACAATCCATATCAGAGCAAAAACCTATCCAAGAGGTTAAAAGAACTGCCTGCAGAGCTCAGAGACAAGATTGTTGCAAGGCACAGATCTGGAGAAGGCTACAAAAAGTTTCTGTTACACTGAAAGTTCCCAAGAGCACAGTTGCCTTCATAGCTGCCAATTTGAAGGACTTTGGAACAACAAGGACACTTCAAATAGCTGGTCGTCCTGCCAAACTAAGCAATCAGGGGAGAAGGGCATTAGAAAGGTGACCAAGAACCCAATGGTCACTCTGACTGAGCTTCAGAGATCCTGTGTGGAGATGGGACAAAGTTCCAGATAGACAACCATCTCTGAAGCCCTCCACTGATCTGGGCTTATGGCAGACTGGCTAGATGGAAGCCTCTCCTCAGTGCCAAACAATTCAAAGCTCACCAGCAGTTTTTGAGTTTGAGCATCAGGTTCTTGGCCACCTCTTTCACTAATGCCCTTCTCCCCTAATCAGTGTTTGACTGGATGACCAGCTCTTGCAAACCTCTTCCATGTGGTCGTTTGGAGGCCACTGTGCTCTTGGGAACCTTCAGAGCAACAGAAAGTTTTTGTAGCCTTCCCCAGATCTGTGCCTTGCAACAATCCTGTCTCTGCAGGCAGTTCCTTTGACCACATGGCTTGATTTTGCTCTGATATGCATTGTCAGCTGTGAGTCCTTTCCAAATCACGCCCAGTCAATTTAATTTACCACAGGTCGACTCCAATCAAGGTGCAGAACCATCTTGGCAAAGATTCAGATAAACAGGAGGCACTTCAGCTACATTTCAAGTGTTTCTTGCAAAAGGTCTAAATACTCATATAAATGTGATATTTCAGGTTTTTTTTTTTTTTTTAGTACCGGCAGGAGATTAATGAGAGAATAAATTAATTATACTAACATTCCACTAAGGAAGAGTTTAGAGATTAATATTTGGTGGTAAACCTGATTTTTAACCACAGCTTGCATGCATCCAGTCCAGCAGTCCTTTAAATTTCTGTTGGGTTATGCCTCTCTTGCGCAAAATACTAGCTGCTTTACTTCGCTTGATAGATTGACAACCAAATAAGTTGCAGATTTATCAGAGTAAAGTTCAGTTGTGATGAAATTTAACAGATACTAGAATAGATTGGTTTCCATGCAGATGAAGATGCTGAGTAGTTCTTTATTTTTTAAATCTGTAAATTAGAAGATATGTCTCTTACCTTGAAACTTAATCTCAAAAACGTCGTCATGGGCGAGGGGGCTCTGATGTTGGGAGCTGATGCTGGACTTACAGAAGTTTGGAGAACCTGGTTGTGGTGCCCGAGGGATATGCCTATTTTTTTTCTTTGGTAGTTTCTGTTTTGCCATGGCTAGGGAGTAATACATTCCAAAGTTGTTGACAATTACAGGGACAGGCATGGCGATAGTAAGCACACCAGCCAAGGCGCACAGGGCTCCAACCAGCATGCCAGAGGTCGTCTGAGGGTACATGTCTCCATAGCCGAGGGTGGTCATGGTCACCACAGCCCACCAGAATCCTATCGGGATGTTTTTGAAGTGCGTGTGTTCGCTGGCTCGAGGGTCATTAGGGTTAGCTCCAATTCGTTCAGCGTAGTAGATCATGGTAGCAAAGATGAGGACACCGAGGGCGAGGAAGATGATGAGGAGCAGGAACTCATTGGTGCTGGCCCTCAAGGTGTGGCCCAGCACCCTCAGTCCCACAAAGTGACGGGTCAACTTGAAGATACGCAGGATTCGAACAAAGCGGACCACTCTCAAGAAACCCAGCACATCTTTAGCTGCCTTGGAAGAGAGGCCGCTGAGGCCGACCTCTAGGTAGAAGGGTAGGATGGCAACAAAGTCGATGATGTTCAGGGCGTTCCGTATGAAGTCAAATTTATTTGGACAGAAAGTTATTCGCATTAGAAATTCAAAAGTGAACCAAACCACACAAACTCCTTCAATGTAGGTGAGGTAGGCCGCAGTCTCTGTCTCCTGGTAGGTGTGCTCTATTGTGATGTTGTCCACCAACTCATGCTCAGTGCGGTTGATGATGGGGTTGAAAGCCTCATGGGTCTCCAGACAGAAGGTGGTGATGGACACCAAAATGAAGAAGAGTGAGGCCAGAGCCACCCACTGGGCAGGACAGACACGGAGAATCCAGGGGAAAGGAGATAACAAAGAAAGGGTAGGGAAAAGATGGGGAGGAGAGAGGACAAAAGGAAGAAAGGGCACAGTAATTCATATGGGGAGATCAAACTCAATAGGCCAATGACAATTCTTAGCAGAACACAATGCAATCCAATCTTGTATCAGAGACAGTGTCTTCTGGTTTGACAGTGACAGTGGCAATGGCTCACTCTCTCACTCCCCCTTGTTCTCCCTCTATCCTCTCTCATGTCTTGTTTCAGAAGTGTCATTGTAAAAGGGACAATCAATGCAAGCCTGACGATCTCGCTTCTCTTCCCTCAGCTGTATCTCAAGGTCATGGCATTTTCAAGGGTATGCTATATGCAGAATTAGAAAGAGTCATCTGCAGCAGCAGTGGGAGACAGGACATTAGTGTAAACCCCCATGACTAAATTTAGCTGAGGCTCTTCTCTTCAGCCATACCATTACAACAGGCCTTCCCTACAAAAGGTCATAACATCCAGATGATCACATCTTGGGACTCGTATTGAGCTAAAAGGCTTGCCAAGACTTTTATGAAAAACCTATATTTCCCCTAATGGCAAAAGTGTACGTTAGCCTTCATTACATATTGATTAGGAGATCATATTTCATCACACTTGGGCTCTGAGATTTCTGATGCATACTACATGGATGTAACAGATACACTATTCTCCCCTGGGTATTGATTCCAACCCCGGCTCTTGTGTTCTTCCAGTGATTGTACTGTACTGGCTTATAGTATGTTTCACTGAGCTGCTGTGAATGAATGGGAGTATCCAGCTGTATCTTCAAAGGGAATCTGTAGTGAGTAGATCGAGGTTGGTGGGCAAAGAGGCAGACGGGAAGAGGGAGATAGCTACTTAATCATCCTACAAATCACAAAAGTTGGATCAATAGCAGCTTGTTTGTGCATGGCAATGTCTCTAATAGAGTAAGTGATGCTCCACAGTGCTCCTCAAACTAATGCACAATATTGTTAAGCAGCTGGGGAGTATTGAAAAGCAACAGGGGAAGGAATGCATGTCTGGGCATGTGGAGGTCTGATATATATTCCACCGAGCTAAGGAAACTCTAAGTCTTAATCAGTGGAGTCCATTCGCGGTGTTACTAAAGCAAGCATGCAACCATGATGGAAAACAGGCCCTCATCAAATCATCTCATCACTGGCAATTTATCGCATTGTTCCGGGGAAATCACTGCTGCTTATGAATGTCTGCTTCCAATCCATGCTTGTATGATAGTCCAGAGGGAAGCACTGTGCTAAAGCACACACGCTGACTCCTGTTCTTTCAGCAAAGCTGTCCTCTTTGTTCATTGAGACAAATCGTACCTAGTTAAAAGAACATGTTTTATAAAAATGAGGATCATCAACTAATTCAGCACAATCAAATACTTTTGTAAAGGGGATAGAAAAAAACACAGAACCGATGCCATGCTGTAGTAGTGTACTAGTTGCAGTGATTGTTCATCTTCACCGATCAGTGTGTGTCCTTTTTGTTCTCTCCATTTCATTCACTCTCTGATTGCATCCTTATAGCTAATTTTGTTTTGAGCTTGTATCCAAAGGGTGGACAAAGGCAACATTTGACATTTTAATACAGACAGTTGGCAGTTGTCTTTTGGATCAAGCCTTGAACAAACAAACTGCTTTAACTTGACCCTTGTCAAGCTAATGAACTCCAGCTATTCTTGGTGCAGTGTAAGAGTTTTTGTGTCAGTTCTTCAGGCATTAGTACAGTGTATGAGGTGTTGTGGTATTGGGTTGCATAATATTGTTGTTTTGTCCACCCCCTCTACAGTATGTACTGTGCAAAAAAACAAGTACATCCTTAAATATGATACTACCAGTTCTCTCATAGTGGAAACTACAACCTGATTAAAATCGGCATCAGTAGCTGCATAACCAAATGGGCTTGCTTGAGATGCCCTTAATTCTCAGATCTTTAATTTTTGTGTCTTTATTTAGGTAAATATGATAGTGATAGCCTCCTTAATCTTGCTTAAATTGTGCAAATTCTTGATTTGGTTTTAGCTCATTATATTGAAATGAGATGTTTATTCAGCTAAGATTCCTGACTATCAGGGTCTGTGTGTTTTAAGGCCAACAATTTTACATTTCAAATGAGAAATCCAGAATTAGAAAAGAAGTTGGCACCCAAGTATTGTTTAAAAAATAGAAAAAACAATAAATGGAAAAACCTGCCCTTGGCCTTTTATGGCAGTTCGTATTTAATTGGGAATCATGACACTGAAAATGAAAACCTAATGGTTATTCATTTTCCATTTTTTAAAAAAATTTGAATAAATGAAAAATGTTTATTTGTTTTCATCTTGTTTTTTTGTCTTCTGGTCAAAAAATGAAAACCCAAGAACAGAACACTGGTGATGCATTCCTTCCTCCCTACATTTGATTTGTTGCAGTTGCTGTGAAAAAAGAATGTTGCATCACCAATATTATGTTCTTTTATCTTTCTTATTTGATCAACACAAAAAAATTAGATAAAAAAAAACAAACTGTTCTTCATTTATAATTCCTTTTAGAATAAAAAAGAAAACAAGTAGGAGTGGGAGAAAAAATCGATACAGCTTTGTATCGCGATATTTTGTCTGGTGATATATCGTCTCATCCACCAAGTATCGATTTTTTTCAAATTAATTGCTAATGTGAACTGAAATCTATGATAAGGGAAAAATAAAATAAATTGTTTGGACAATTGTTTTTCCATTGAGGTCGGCAGAGGTGATGGTTATAGAGCAGGAGAAAGTTAGTACAACAAATGTGGAAGCACCAGGGGAAGGACATTAGGAATGCAAGCAGAACAGAAAAGAGATGGACATGACACATGAGGTTTGCAAGGAGTGCCGCATGATAATAAAATACTGCGGAAATACAACAAACATGAGGGCAAGACTAATGCTAAATCAGCTAAACAGTTGAAAAAGTGTTATGGATCACGATGTATCAAGAGATATGATCTCGCAATACTCAATGCATTGTAAAATGTTAAAATGGCAAGAATATCGAATCGTGACCCAAGTATCATGATGATATCGTATCCTGGGGACACTAGTGATTCCCACCCCTAAAAACAAGTAACTGTTAGTTTTTTTTTTTCTGTTTTTTGATTTCCAATTTATTATAAACTGCCGGAAAGGGTTAGTGTATTTTGTGGCAGATCCATTTCCTGGTTGCAACCAGACTCAAAAATCATAAGAAACTTTTGTTATTCCATTTTTTCATTTTTGACCAAATATGGAAAAACGTAAGAGTGAGTTAGTTTATTTTGGTCACAAAAATGGAAAAACAAATAACATTTTTAAAAAAAAGGCCCATTTTTTGTTCAATTCTGTTATTTTGTTTTCTTCATTTACTAAAATACTTGAGGGAAAAGGAAATCATCTGACCCACTGGGAAAGGTGAACATTTCAAAATAAAGCCTCCATGTCAAATAAGATGATAATAGTATTGTCTATCTATCTAGCTAGCTATATATATATATATATATATATATACATATATATATATATATATATATTCTTAAAGACAACAAAAATAACAGAATTGAAAAAACAAAAATCTGAACCCTTTTTTTAAATTATTTTTATGTTTTTCTGTTTTTGCCACCAAAATCAAAAACAAAAACAAAAACAAAAAACAAAAAAAACAGAAAAACTGCTTCTTTTCAGTTTTTTTCCATTTTTGGTCAAAAACGGAAAAATGGAATAACAAGAATTTTTCCCAATTTTTGAGTGTGGTTTCAACAAGGAAACTGATCCGTCAGACAAAAAATACACTGACCTGAAAGGGTCCAAAGTAAGATTTATCCATGATTTGTTTTCATGATTTTCAAACAGTAATTGGGAAACAGCCTGTTTCATGATTTCGGATTTCTCTTTCTCAATTAAAAAAATCCGTTGGCCATAAAATACACTGACCTGGTTCCCTCAAATTGAGTAAATATTTTATATTTTAAGATGAATGTCAGAAGCACTGAAGGTCTAGCAATTAGAATAACATTACATTACATACATACATTACATACATTACATACATTTACATTTTTGCAGAAAGACCCAAAATGTTTACTTGGGTTTCTATTACACAAAACTTCTTTGGGTTAGCCTTTTTGTGCCATTTTTCTGTCCATATTTGAATAATGATTAGATAATCAAATCCAGTATTGTGATGATGAAAATATACCTTAATTCCCTCTTTAAGTGACTATCATCTTCCAGCATAAGTTGGAAATTACACAAAAAATAAACACCTCCATCAGAGTCAGCACAATCGTGATAAATTCTCACCCTTACTAGCTACTATCACATCGACCGCAGATGCCTTCTGACATCCCATCTTTCAAACTGTTAAACAAACGCTGCATCTCATCAGACCGCCTCCTACAGGGAATTATGTCTTTTTGACACTTTTGAACAGTAGGGCTGTATGGGGGGGGGGGGGGGGGTGACAGGCGATGACTGTTTGCTCCTCACTGGCTAATTCTTACTGTTGCTGGCAAACCACAGGCCTTCGGTGATATGCAGTGACAAGGGTTTTCCACTAATGGATCCACTGTGAATAGAGGCTGTGATTAACTCTGAGGCTCATTTCTAATTAATCTTCTTGACTGTCTTTGTGGAGCGCTGTCAATCTTTAATCTCTGCTTTGTCTCGCTCAGTGCTATATGTAGCACACATCTGAGGAGTTTTTCCTCTGTAAAAAGATCCTGTGTATACAGAAGAGGAAATTTAATCAAAGTTTGCGTATATGGTTTAGCGCTGCTTGCTAATGCTTGCTTTAAGGGTGAGAACATGTCAATACAGTTTACACTAGCAGACACAGCCTGGTAAGTAATTACACCAATGAGTCTGCTACAGCTGTTTAACCAGCAGGCAGCACAGCCACCTTTGTAGGGAGCAATGGTCATAAAAACAAAAAAATATGGAGGTGTAAAGTCCTTTCACTCTCACCATCCAGAGGCATTGTGCCCAGATGGAAAAGTGCCCACTGCAGAGCAAACATGTCCCTTCTAACTGCAACCTCATTTTTGTTTGGAGGTCTGCCACTAAAAATCTAGTGGTGCCAAAGATCTGGTTTCCTAATTTTTCAGCTGACCTATTTAACCGAATAGCTAGGCTTCCAAGGGATCCCTGTGTCCTGGAAATATCAATCCAAAGACCTGTACGAGTCAATATTAGGGTTTTAAAATCTTCTCCCACAAGATGGATAAGGTGTGGAGAGCTGATTGTGTGTGGATTTTTCTGAATGAGGTCTTTGCTTGACAGCCACCTATCCCTACCCCCACCCTCTCTCTCACTGTTGTGGAAACCCCTGGGAGGGCAATTTCAAGGTCATCAAAAGCCCATCTGGACCTCCCAGATCCATCAATCTCTCTGCTTCACTCTCAGTGCACAAAGGCGGACACATTCACAACCAGACCTGTCCATTCAGCGTGAACTGTTCTGAAGCAGCCATTAAACATTTTAGATTGTTTTCCTTTAGCTCAGGGAATGCCCATGAGAGCTCCTAATAAGTTTGACGTTCAAAAGGGAAGACGTGAGTTTTAAGTCCAAAAGGAAGCGCATAAAGATAAGCATGAAAAAAATTAACTCACCCTTGCATATTTAGAGGAGTAAGGGTCCTCAAACAGAGCCCAAACACGTTTCTGCCACCGGCTCCACAGGCTTCCACTCCTGGCGTCATGTGTGTCTACCTGCGCCAGCCCCCTTGTCATCTCATCCACATCATCCTCAGCATGCTCCGGCTCAGGCTCCAGATCCTCGTTCACCAGGTCTAACAAGCCCCCCCCGCCGAAACTATCAAGGGCCTCCTCCGCCTCCCGGTGCTGGCGATAGGTCATCCAGCAGCATGGCTCCACGTCTGTCTCATCAATGCCCCAGAAGGCCAGCTCCTCCTCGTAGAGGGGCCCGCAGACATCAGCCGGGCAGTGCAGCTTACCTGTCCTGTAGTAATTAAGGATGTGTGCAAAAACGCCAGGGTGGCGGTCGAAGAAGAACTCCTCGATCTTGGCATCATAGTCAAAGTGGTTTGGGGCATCAGGCTCGGCCAGCCAGGACAAGCGAGTGCCAGGTAGGGTGCGCAGGGTGCTGCGGTATGTCTGATGTCTGATCCCTCCCACGTTTATCACAATGCGATCCTTGTCGTCGCTCAGGCCCATTGCGTCCCCTAGGCATTTCTCCAATAAGTTCCCTTCATCGCAAAGGTAAGTCCAGGCGCACCGTGTCCTCGTGCACAGCAGAAATCAACAATTATATAAGGAAAAGCAGCGCGTGAAGCAACCTGTCGTGTCTCATAAGTATGAAAGAAAAGCTTGACGCGCAGGCTACATCCCCATTTAGTCCCCTGTATTTTCTACAATCACCTGTCATGCAACTGGAGGATCCTCAGCGTGTATAGCTGCCGGACTCACTGGAGGGTATAGAATCGAAATCCAAAATGATGGCAGCCAATGGCATCACATCAAGAATGGACGTCACATCGTCGCTACATCCAAGATGTCGAGATAAAAAAGCTGGCACCGTTCCCTCGCGCCAGCTCATTAGACTTCCCTAAGTTCCTGTTTGATTGATCCGATCAGTCCTGAGCAGGTTTGTGACTTTCACAGCAAGGTGACTGCGGTGGTGCTGAGTGGACAGCGCCTGATGGAGCCTCGGCTCTGCTTTCTTCCTCTGCCTCCTCTGTTTGTTGCTGCCTACAGACTCACCTCCTTCACACCGACGCGCAGCCCCGCTCCTTCTCTGCGTGTAACGACGCTGTGGGCTGCAGCAGGTCTTTGTCTCAGCGGAGAGATGATCTCCTCCTCAGGGACTTTCCCCTGTCATTCATACATTGCTAGGAAGAAAACATCCATGGTGTATTCGACGTGAGGAAGAAGCTCTTTATGTGCTGTGTGTGGTTGAATAACTAAATCAGATGCAGATGAGAGGGCGACAGTCCTCCTCCAAAAAAAGAAAAAAAAACGCCCAAACTGCCTGTTATTCACACCGTGCCCAGCTCTTCCCTCACAGCAGATGGAGCATGCCCAGTGGAGGAGCCTGCGTTTGTCCAAACACGCTGTCAAGTTGTCCAATTACGGCTGTTGAATTTGTCATCACAGCCCTGTTTTTCCTTCTCTCTGATTTTTGCCCGGAGGTTTGTGGTCGGTCAGTGGGGAGTCATCTTTCTCACGCACAGCTGGCTGGAGAAGGTGTGACACTTGAGTAATGAAGGCGCAGATCCGCCCATAACATCAGGGGGAGTCTGATCATATACCCTCTTATTGCTCCATGATTTACGGATGTAATAGTTTAGAGCTTCCTCGCCTTGTTTACAGTCCTACATGTGTTTACTGCTCTGATAGGGGGAGATTTGTTGACGGAAGGAGTTGGGAGAATCGCTTTTTTGCACTTCTCTTTGTAGCCTATACTTGATGTGTATAATAATTAGCCTCCACCTATGTCTAATGTGCCAGCAGGGGGCGATATTGCTCACTACAAAGGAAACGACTTGGGTCTTCTAATTGTAGCCCATTGATCCTAACATCAAACACGACAGTGCCTATAACCATTCACCCCCTTATATGTTTCAACTTTTACAATTTTTTAAAAATCAGTTATGGTCAATATAATTTGTCTTTTTAGAAAGAAAAAAATGACAAAAAACCCTCTTTGATGTCCAAGTGAAAACAGATTTCTACAAAGAACTGTCAACTAAACAAAAATATAAAAGTTAAAATCAGTAAATGCATTAATCCCTCCCTTTAAAGTGACTGCCCTAATTCAGCTGAGGGAGGAGTCACACGCTGGGAGATACTCTCAACACAACTGTTGCCTGGGTTCTTCATGAGCAAAGCTTTATAGGAGAGGGGCAAAGAGAAAGCCACTGTTGAAGAAAACTTCTCTTAAATTTTGACTAGAGTTTGTCAAAATACATGTGGGAGCCATCAAGTAAAGAGAGTTCTTCGATCTGATGAAACCGCAATGGTGCTTTTTAGCCATCAGACAAGAAGCTAAACACTGCACATCACCACAAACACACCTTCCCCACTGTGAAGGACAGTGGTGGCAGCATCATGCTGTGGGGATGCTTCTCTGCAGCTGGCCCTGGAAGGCTTGTAAAGGTAGAGGGTAATATGGATATGGGAAAGTCTTGGTGGATAATTTGCTAAAGTCTGCAAGATAACTATGGCTTGGAGAAAATTTATTTTCCAGCAAGACATTGACTTGAAGCATACAGTGAGAACTACACAGAAACGGTTTAAAGACAACAAGGTGAATGTTCTGGACTGGTAGAGTCAATCCAATAGAGAATTTGTGGCTGGACTTGAAAAGGGCTGTTCACATCTGATCCCCATGCAACCTGACACAGCTTGAGCAATTTTGCAAAGAAGAATGGGGTAAAATTGCAGTGTCCAGGTGTGCAAGCCTGACTGAGACCCATCCACACAGACTCAGTGCAGTAATTACAGCCACATGTGCATCTTCTAAATACTGATTTGAAGGGGGTGAATATTTATGAAATCACTTATTTTACATTGCATATATTTATTCAGTTAAAATTATTTTACTGAAATTTGTCTTCACTTTGACATTAAAAAGGATTTTGGTTTTTTTTTTTTTGTTTTGTTTTTTCGGAAAAAGTGAAACTATGTTCATTATGATTGGTTTACAAAAATCAGTAAAGGGTAAAACATCCATACCTAAACAAACATAAAAACATACTTTTTTAGGCACTGTTTATTAAAAAAAAAAACATGTCTTATAAGAGAGGAGTCAACACGTTTAGATGTAGGGATTCAAAATACAATCAAATGCTCGAATTTTGATGCATAATAAAGGCTTTCTGTAATTTTTTAGCTGATTTTGCAGGTTTCATCTTTATGAAAAAGTATGGAAGCTCATTTCAACCACTAAAAAAAGAAAATGTGGAAGTTAGGCAATTAAAAACAGAAAGAATCCTAACTAATAATTATGATGAAAAAAGTATAAATTTGGAGATAAAAGTCAGAATTATGAGATTAAAAGTCGAAATTAGGGGATAAGATGTCGAAATTATGAGATGTTAACCCATAATTATGAGATAAGAAGTCGAAATTATGAGGTATAAACCCATAATTATGAGATAAGAAGTCGAAATTATGAGATATAAACCAGTAATTATGAGATATATACTAATAAATATGAGATTAAAAAGTCAAAATTTTGACATAAAAAGTCGAAATTATGAGATAAAAAGTCAAAAATTATGAGAAGTCAAAATTATGAGATAAAAAGTAAAAAATTATGAGAAGTCAAAATTATGAGTCAAAAAAATAAATTATGAGGAAAAGAGTTCAGAATTATGAGATAAAAAGTCGGAATTATGAGAGCCTATAAACCCATAATTATGAGATAAAAAGTCAAAAAAATATTAGATAAAAAGTTGAATTTAGAAGATAATAAAGTCAGAATTATGGAGTCATAATTTGAAGTTAAAAAGTTGAAATTATGAGAAAAAAGTCATAATTGTGAGATAAAAAGTCGAAATTGTAAGCTAAAACATCGAAATTATGAGATTAAAGACATTATTGATATATTGTCTCATAGTTATGACTTTTTATCTCATAATTTCAACTTTGATTCTCATAATTACAACTTTTTATGTCATAATTATGAGTTATGCATGACTTATTTTTTCAAGAATTGCCTCACTTTCAGATTTTTTCTTTTTATTTGGCGGATATGGGCTTCCATAAAATACCCTACATCATCAACGTGAACTTCAGAAAAACAAAATCTTATCTGATTCAAATATCCATTTTCATAACTTTTTGCAGTTTCCAGCATTTAAAAGGGCCAGCTGATGAAAACGTGGAAAACTTGTTCCACATTTTCACTGACCAGTTCTGCATTTTGTCTTACCAGAGCAAGTTTTCATACTCTAAGAGAGGGACCATTTGCTCGTTCTTGCGGACTGGGATCTTGTTGTTAGCTCTGCTTTCCTCTTCTCCTCCCGCCTTGGTCATTGGGCAGTTCCTCGTCTCGGTTTTCACTCCTCATTATAAAAAGGAGGAGTTTTCAGACCAACGTGCCTGACTAAACGGAGTCCCCCGACGGAGAGTGTATTCAAGACGCACAAACTGTCTGATTTTGACGAAAAAGGACGCGCTGGTCTCCGACATGGCTGTGGCAGGATGCACGAAATGCATTAAATATATGTTATTTTTATTTAATTTTATTTTCTGGGTGAGTTTAACCTGTTTATCTTTGAAGTTGCGCCTTTGATGTGAATTTCTAAATACTTAAACTTTCTCATTTTACTCAACCTTCTTAATGTTTATAGATGCCGCGTATTTACTTTTTCTTTCGCTTTTAACTGGTGATTAAAGGGGAGTTCTGTAAAAGTTTGCCGCCATATTTTCTTTAAATATGCCGCTCTGTCGTCTGAAAAAAGTTCAGCATCTATAGAAGTGGCAGAGCAGACAAAACCCTCAGTCAGGAAGGAGTTGAAATGTTCTTAGTCTTCATCAGCAGTGATTTTCTGCATGGCCAAGCACAAGTGCAAGGTGTCTGAAAGAGAAAGACTACTTCACACTGGGTGGGCTTTAGGCCTGTCACAGGGGGAACACTTCTCCTCTCTTTAGTATCAACTAAACGCTGTTTAAAACTCATATTTTCATTTCATAAACACAGCCGCTTTAACCAAGCTTTGGTGGTCCAAATTCAGAGGCTGCTGTGGATTTGAATTTGAATAGTTTCCTCAGCATTTGAGGGATTTTTGTTGTTTAGTCTCCTCAGACTAAACTCACATAAAGAAGGAGATTGAGCAAAGTTAATAGAGTTTTTTGGGGGGAGGGGAAAGCTGTAACCCCCCTGACATTTCCTTTGTTCCTACCTGGTCACCAGACTCCAGCGTTTACTGCCTTTGAACTTTCAAAGAGCCCAAGAACCTCCTTGATGAAATTTGTAAATCAAGATCGCAGTTAATTAAAAACCTTGACTTCTGTTTCTTATTCATTTCATTTATAAGCTCTTTCTCTAACGTAAAGCAACTCTCATTGTTTAACACGTCATTACATCACATCAGACTTCCTCCAGATGTGCTGGCCACTGCGTGTTCTCTTCTTGCCCTGGACAGCCAGAATCAGTGACTTGTTTTTGAATTTCCATTTGGTTTGTCTTTACGTTATGGCCGTCTTTTTTTAGATGAGTACAAATCTCTGTATCCTGGACACGCCACTCTTGATGGAGTGTTTCCTGTGTTGATTTTGCTGCTGTGCCTGTCATTGTGAAAAGTCTGAGCCCTCTCTTCCTCGTTTTGCTATTTTTCATGTTGAGGATTCAGTTTCCTGTTTCTTGGAGAACAATAGAGAACAGTCATGACACTCCATGTGCAGATATCTTTGTATAAACACTGGCATAAAAAGTAGAGCATCAGCATGTGAAAGATACGTTTTATCAGGGTTGATGCATTTGGGGATAGAGAGCTATTTGCCTTAATATAAAATAGCTTTTCAGAATGTAAGTGTTAATTCAGATAGAGCAGAGGAGTGGTTGAGAGTTGTACAATGAACTTCTTAAGTTAGCTTTAAACAAAGTTATGAGGTGTGTCCTGGAGGTCACTGAGGTGTCAGGATTTCCTTTAAACACTCGTGTGAACAGTTCAGTGCCTCACAGCAGAGCTGGACACAAAAAGGAAACATCAGCAGAAAGCTTTGGACATTGGCCTGATCTTTGGCAAGTCTGGTTTGTGGCATTGCGAATGTCAGGGCTCTCTTTTATAACAGACATAGATGGTTGTTTTTTAAGTCTTAAAAATCAATAACTACAGGGTCATTTTAATATTAATGCCAACATCTCTCTTGAATATAAAACATTTAAAATCACTGGCCCCCTTCAAAGATTTCATCAAAGAAAGCCCTTTCAAAGAGAGTCATAATCTTTTTTTTTTTTTGTCTTTGGGACAGCTGGCTGGAGGCGTGATCTTAGGAGTGGCCTTGTATCTTCGCCATGACAGTCAAACCAGCAACCTCCTCATACTGCAGTTTGAAGGCCAGCAGGCACCAGGAACCTTCTATATCAGTGAGTATTCACCTTCAGCAGATTCAAGAGCATTACAGTCATGCAAACATTTGAATTAAAAAAAACCCAGAGACAGACCCTCACACCCCACCTCCTTGCTGCTAATCTCTAACTTGTGCTCTCTTTACAAATTCACAAAACTGGGGTGAGCTGCAGCTGTGATATAAATGGCATTTTCACCCCCAGTATTTTCAGAGACCCAATTGCCAAGTTTGTCTGCTTGAACTTCATGTGTGCAAACCAGACTTTTTACCAGATTTCCCCCAGAATTTCTAGCCCTGGAGTATATTTTTTGTGTTAAGTCAGGGAGCACTAATGTGTGAACACAGCAGGAAATATCAGAAAAGAGGGTTGGGGGTTGTAAAATTTATACCCTACAGCCACAGGTGAAAAAGGTTCATGTCTGTTAGGAAAGTAAAGTCACTTTGTGGCTAAAATTTACTTCAGTTGACGTGAAATTAACTGCCACTCCCACAGACTGTTTATCTGTGACGCCGTATATCTCAGAGCAGAAATACAGGGTAAAACTTTCAAAATAAAAATCTGCTTAAACTTCTGTTTTAAGGTAAGGGGTAAAGTTAAAAGTCAAAAACCTGACCTGCAAAACCTAATTACAAAATGTTTGAAAAAGCTGTCTCTTTACAGGAAAAAAAGTTTGTCCTCCATGTAGCTCCAATAGCTGTGTAAGCTACATAGATCATGTAGTGAAAGCAAAGCTGGCAAAGCAGCAACATAAGTTACGTATCTACATTATCTAAGTAGCTAAGTTACATACCTTTAACCATGTTCGCTTAAGCTCACATTCCCAAAGCTAACTCAGGCCCCGTCCACACAGAGACAGATTCAGGAGTATATGCAAAAGTTTTTTGTTGTATCTGCATTTCATCCACATGTAACCTGCATTTTGGGAGGCTGTAAAGGCTACTTTTTAAAACTGGGTCCCAGAGTGAACAAATCTGTAAACGCTTACCATTTCGTCTCCATGTGGACAGTGACAGTTTCTTGAAACGATTATGTTATACATAGCATAGTCCACGTACGTCACATGCGCATGTCAAACCAAAACAACAATGGCAGATTACAAGGTTGTGTTCGTGCTGCAGAAGCAATCGAGCTTATTATGGCTTTTACAGCAAAACCTGATGCTCCTTTACTACCACCGTGAACAACATACACCAGATGTTCTTAAATCCACCATGGAGAACAACCAGAGGGGCAACTAGGAGAAAGTTTGTGGCCATTTTATGTAATCTTCTTCTCTCTTTTGGTGCATTTCCATGGCAGTATTACAGCGCCACTTACAGGCTTGGCATATACACAACAGCGTTTTCAATGGTTTTCAGTGGTTCCATGCTTATGCAGACATTTCCTGAAAAGATCCCCTATTTACGGAAAGCTTTTGCAAAACTAAAGGGAAATATATTGTTTCCGTCTCTGTGTGGACAAGGCATCAGCTACATTGGCTTATGTAGTTACGTTAATTACATAGCTAGCATAGCTATGTTAGCTTTTGCTAAAGCTAACGGCACTAACGCGAGCCTCCGTTCATGTAACTACTTCTAACACAGTGCTATTTAATCACGGATTTCACCTCTGACCTTTTTCTCTGTTTTATTTGTGAAACGTTTCTATGTAATTTTTGATGAATTAAACTGCCCGATTCTGTTTATGAATAAAGTTGACTTAAAAAATAAAACAAAAACTGGAAATAAGATGATCCGGCAAATTACAGCACTTCCTCTCTGAGTTACACAGCGTCTCAGATGAACGGTCTTTGAGAGTGGCCGTCAGAAATCTCTGCAGCCAGACCTGTCTCAAAATTACTGTCCTCTTGAATTTCTCTTGAAGTTTTCAGGAGTCCTCATGTAAAAATCCTGATTTTTTCCAGTGAGCTGCAAGTGTGAATGCAAACAGTCCAATATTTCAGCCACACTCTATTCAGCCCCTTAGTAAAATTTTCCCATCCCCCACCCTCCTCCTTCTGACACGGAAAATTTGTCGCTTTGAGGGATAAATGTAAACAAGCAACCAAGAAACTTTTCAGTCAGGATGAGCTGTTGTGTGAATAGACTGTTCAACTTTAGTCAACAATTCCATTTAAAGTGATGTTTACACAGCTCGATGAACATAGTCGAGGCGTAAAGGGGGGATGAGGTGGATGACAAAGTTGCTCTCTCTGTACTGTCTTTTGAGCCTGTACCACAGGTGTGGAAGAAGAAGTGAGAACAGAATCATCTACGCCATTGAGGCACAGAGCTGTGTGTATGTGGAGTTCCCCCTTTGCCACAGAGATGTGCCAGACTAGCTTGCTAAATCGGTAATGTTGGATCCCTTTGTAGTCAGCACCACATGAGTTGGTCAATTGACTACTTACCATTTTATTATCATTTCAGACTTACAATCCTAGTCAAAGGCTCCATCTACTCTGTAACTTAGCCACCCGCCACTTGTAGCCACTGTTATTGTTCTTAATGACTACTGCCTTGCTGCAACAATACTCTTTATTCTGATACAAACAACTGCTGATTGGTCGTACTGACAGCATCTTGTAGGAGCAGCATTAAGTACTATTTTGATCTCAGAGCTCAGGATAGAGTTGATGTCTGGAGGCTGTGTCCAGTTATACACACATTTGATGGAAGCACTGAGTGACCATATTCAGCACAGGAATGTGGATGTTGACCTAGCTAGCAGTGCTAGCACTGCTAACATTTGCTATACTCTGTAAACCAGGCCTATTCAATTAGCGGCCTGGGCCACATGCGGCTCAGAACCAATCCCCAAGTGGCCCAGCCTGTGGTCATGCTAGAGATGCAGAGGGCAACCTGTTTTGCAAGTTTTAATAAATTCACACAGTATTTCAGACCGCAAATGAAACACTCTGCATAGCCTAGCAACAGTCTACCTACAATGCACTGTGTTGTTTTGAAGCGTGGCTAGCGATGCTGACAGAAGTCGCCCCAAGATACTGAGTATAAAACATGTCCTTTTCAACTGTAGCTACAACTGTGCAAATTTAGTTTTATGGTCTTTCAGATATACCTGGTCAGATGTGACCAAAATTATTATTTACAAAATTTCATTTTATTTTTTTCATTCCATTTTTTTTAAATTTTGATTAAAGTGAAAAAAAAAATTCTGCTACTTTAGGTTGTGTTCAAATACTGCTCTAATGTTGTGTTTTTATGCACTTTTTGATATGCTTTTGTCATGTTGCCAAATTTAAAAGGGAGGATATTCTCTTCATTTCCTACAATGCCAAAATGCACTGTGAATGCACGGACAAGGACATGTAATTGCACACTGTCGTATGAATGTCTGAAGCTGTGATCTCTGTGAAGCTTCACTATGGCATTGTGAAACAGGGAAAATGACTGTGAGCGTGTTTGGATGTGATGACGTACATCAGTTTTCGGAAAAAGCCTGTAAAGTTGATGATTGTCTGACTGTTTACAGAGAACGTTATTCCTCCAAGAAGTCAAAAAATGCCAGTATCTTCATCTTGAAATAGAAATCAGTCAGCTGCAACAAAGCAACAAATTAAAGACTCTAAATTATAGGATAAATGTCAGAGTCCCCGTCTCTGCCACCTCACAGGATCCTAATTCTTTGTTCTCCTCATGACAGGAAGCTTCCTGTTAACAGTGATAAAAGTCAGCTTATTTACAGGAATACCTGTCAGTCACATTCAGCTTAGACCACGTGAGTAATGTTCAGAAATAGAATTAGCGTAAAAGTGTGACTGCTAAGAAAAGACCAGGAAACAGGACCTGCGTAAATCCGCAGCATGACTTAAGAGTGGCACAGCTGGCATTCACGCCTCTGTGTTTTTACTCAGCTGTTTTTCTGATTGATGACCACAAACTAAGGTGATATTCTGTAACAAACATGGGAGTACATGCTGATGATTTCAGAAAGTAC
This sequence comes from Cheilinus undulatus, assembly GCF_018320785.1. NCBI lineage: Eukaryota > Metazoa > Chordata > Actinopteri > Labriformes > Labridae > Cheilinus > Cheilinus undulatus. The sequence goes on along the minus strand of NC_054873.1, from coordinate 21,499,220 downwards.
CAGATTAAAAGGATTTTTAAAGACGGAGGCCAGATGCTTCAGGCAGATGTTGAGACGTATGTGGGCTCTGAGGAAATTAGGGATCCGTGTGCACAAATAAAGAAATTAGACGCTGTCTGTCTCCCACACTTGAAAATATTTGAATCACTGTTTTTTTTTATTAGTGCAGTGCAGAAAGCTCTGTGTATCTGAGAAAAATGTGTGCCCCAGCGAGGCTATGGTCAGTGCATGTACTAAAGCCATAAATCATCATCATGTTCCCTTCACTGCCCGCAGTAATCCACAGATTGGCACTAAAACCTACAATACATGATATGATTTAGACATTTCAAAGGTCCATCCTCTCAGTTTGTTGTGGTGGTGAACTTTAGTGAGCCCACTAATTTAAATTTGAGCCTTCACTGCTCTCCCATACTTTACCCTTAGTAAGTATACAGAGCGAATACAAACCCAGGCTTTTTATAGAATTAAAGGCACACTCGTGATTTTAAAGGCAGGGCGGCAAGAGAGGCCCACCCAAGCGAGATCAAGGGAATGTTTCTTTTTTTTTTCTCCCCTCCCTTGAACATACGCCCTTGCATAATTCAAATAACATTGTACATCTGCACATTAACCCTCAAATTAGAGATGTTTTTAGCCTGCTGGCACACCAAAGTGGTATTTATGTAAGGCTGAAAATACACATGGCCCTACCTCTCAACCAGTGCATGAAATCATTATTTGGTCTTGTTACAGTCTGCTCAGTGAGCTACAAGCATCAGAAATGGTTTAAATTACAGTGAATGTTTAAAAAAATCTCCAGTTTCTTTACCACCAGCTGTAATACTGAGTACTTTTATGAATAGTTTAAAGATGAGCATTGTTTTGTAGTGGTAAGAACTAAAGAAGATGTTGACATTGTTTGCAGGCTGTGAAAGGAGACAAAATAGATGGTTCCTATGAATTTCCACTCAAAAAGAATTTGTTTAAAGTCTCCCATCTTAACCATCTCTGTTGATGCTTAAGCCCCTTTATTTAAACAGGAAATGCCTAACATCTCCAACAATAAACTGGACAAAAGTAGGGACATTTTGGGCTTTAAATTCTTATAAGTACGGTAAGGTTTTATATTTCAGTTAAAAAGTTGTTAAGATTTTTGCTTATGCTCCCCTGTCTCAGTCTTCCCTTACATGTTACACTTAACTTGATGTTTCTATTTTTACTCGCCAGAAAATCAAGTCGCCTTAAATAACTTCAATCTGTCATGCTTTAATCTGAACAGATGTTTCAAATGCTTAATTGATTTCTTCCCCTTGTTAATGCTCAAAGTTCTTTAACTGATATTTAAAGGAATTGTTTGAAATTTCTAAAAAAAAATGCTGATTTGTGTTTTCTATACACTGTAAGTTAAACTAAAGCCAAGAGTCATGAAAACTTCACATAAATTTCAGGATGAGCTCGATGTGGAAATGCAAATGGGCCAGTTCTTCAGCCTTAAATTCCTGCCAGCCTGATGAGGTTTACATCACACAACTGGTACGATCTTTGAACATGTGATGAAGATTTTAATACTCTCCACTTGCTGCTATATTCTTTTCTAATTTTTCCTTTATACTGTGAACATGTCCAGTTACATTTAGAATTAATACAAGGGTCCACTAACTTAAACATATGACCTTAGTGTGCTTTTTACGTCACGTAATCCTTTGACAGTAAACTGCTATAGCATCTCTTCTCAATATTACACACAAGCAAATATATCTTTATATATAGAAAAAAATATCACTGTGTAAAATTTTTAATTGGGGGTTATTAGGCAAATGTTGCACCAAGTCCAAGCCAAGCCAGCAGTTAAACTCTTTTCTGTCTTTATGCTAAACCAAGCTGACTGGCTTCTGCTCTACATTTTTATTCGACAGTTAAAAAAAACCCAGAGCATGGGCCCTCTTCAGCTTTGAGTTATGTACAAATGCATGTGTTGGATCATCAGCACTGGTGCTAGCATCCTGGCTAACAGCTACTTCATTTTGGGAGCTGAAAAGTGTGTTAAGCTATGATTGGTTCTGATGTGGACATTTAATTGTGCCACTTTTTCACACTTTTTCACCACTTTTTCTACTAGGTTTTGCCCCTTTTAACCAATTTTTGCAGGGTTTTTTGGCCCTGTTTTGGAGAATTTTTGCAATTTAAAACCAATTTTGCCACTTTTAAACAATTTTCAGCACACCTTTTGCAACTTTTTTTGCCACTTTTAGCATTTTTTTTGCTATTATCACCTCTTTTGCCACTTTTGCAACTCTTAATCCATTTCTGCCAATTTTTGCCACTTACAACCCATATTGATCATGTTTTTGCCCCTTTTAACACCTTTTTGCTACATTTAGCCTGTTTTAGACCATTTTTGCCACTTTCTGGCCACTTTTAAATGATTTTCAGCACACTTTTTCACTCGCTTTGCCACTTTCTGCCATTTTTACCCATTTTTCACCACTTTTTGCCACTTCTAACCGCTTTTGCCGCTTTTTTGCAACTGCTTACCCAGTTCTGCTTGCGAGTATCCCATTTCCATTGCACCCAATATTCGCGAGTTGACTCCGTACCATTGGCTCAGCTTCACAAGGACTGTTTTGAACCACTCTTCATCTGGACCCTCTCCCAGGACCAGTTTGCCTCAGGAGACCCTACCTGGGGCATTTGAGCTCCTGACAACATAGCTCCTAGGTTAACTAGGACACACAAACCCCTCCACCACAATAAAGTGGCGATTCTCAGAGGAGGCCCCTGAAAGTTCTCCCCTTTGTCCTCCCTTATCGGCCTTGGTTATGTCAATGGTACTAGCATGTCAGCAGAGATTAATATTAAATACTAGAATAAGTCAGTCTTAATGTGTTTGGCCCCAAATAATAACCAAAATATTTCAAATACTCCTAAAGGGGTCTGTGATTAATTGTGCAGCTTTATTTTCTTTATGGTTCTGCCTCTCTTGTTCCAACTCTCTTGTTCACAGGATTTCAGAAGAAAATGTTTATATGAAAGCTTTTAATATTTCATCTTCATTTTATAATTCATCCATGGACAAACAAGTGTAATGTAGTTCATCTGGGTTTATGGATGTCATGCTCTGACAGTGTGAACATGGCTTAAAAGCTTCTTTTTTTAAGATAGCGGATTAGAAAAGACGAAAGAAGTCTAAGCAGAGCTTTTATCCGGTCTTTACCCTTCTCTTTTCACCCTCTCTGGAGATTACACTGGGAGACAAAAAATAAATGAACTCCCCCCGGTGGTATGAAATTGTCCGTCTCCCTTTAAGTCTCAATGGCCTTGAGACCTCAAAGGGTGTTGTCATAGTAATGGAAGGCTGTGGAAATAATGCCTGCTTTGCTGCATTGCAAACATCAAGTCCTGGGAGAAGAAAGAAAGAGGGAGAGGATAAAGGAGGAGGGCGTTGATCTGAGGCAGAGAGAGAAAAGGAGATGTAGGTGTAAGAGTGTGGTGAAGAGTTGTGCGTGCTATGTGAGGTGCTGTGTCTCAGCAGAGTTTCTCATAGGCTCTTTGGCAGGCCAAATAAGATGTTCTGTGCGCTTTATTCGCGTGTGTGTAAGAATAGAAAACCCAGAAACTCCCTGACCATCCTTCTAAAAGCAGTGCTGTACAAAGTCTTCACAACCTTTGCTGACGTAAAAGTTCCAGTGCACCAATTTTTATTCTGTAAGGCAGTTTATTTCAATGGTTCCCTTCCTTTGGGCCGTAGGTGCGTTTAACAGTCCAAAAAAATGCTTGTTCAGCTAATTAGTGACTCAATTGTCTGTAGGTGTGAATATAGGACTGCTCAGCCCTGTGATAGACTGGTGACTTAGTCCAGGGTTTACTCCACCTCTTACCAAATGACAGCTGGGATTGGCTACAACCCCCATGACCCCAAATGGGACACTCGGGGTCATAGAACGTTATAGGTAATGGATAGATGGACGGATAAGCGGTTGTTAAGATGATTTATGTGGTAGAAAAGAAAGTGTGCTATAAAAGTCTACATCCAGGGTTGAATTATCTTTGCTCTTTTGTACGAAACAGATTATTTGATCTCTCTGTGTCCTAAACAAATGTTTGAATGAAACAGTTCGGGAGTGAAGAGGACAATTGTGGTTAGCCTTTTTAAGAATACATTTTAAACATGTAATGGTACCTCAGCTGTTTTTTGTAGGTTAAGGTGGCATGTATCCAGTCAATTCTGTTATTCAACAGTTCAAACATAAAGTAGCATCAATGGAAAAACTTAAATTACCCATGAACAATATGGGTACCTGTTGATTTTTGCCCATCAATCAGTAAATTGGACTTAGTTGTACGGCACTTTTGGTGCTACAAAAATGTAGGAAAATTGCTTTATGTAGAACAGTGATTCTCAACTACTCTGGTTATTAGGACCTACCACCAACTCCTTAAGACAACCCAATTTTTAAATTTTGAAACCGCTATAATTTATTTAATGAAAAATGTCACAGTTTGGACCTGAGATAGCCCAGATCAAAACATAACTAAACAAAAGACAGGATGTGACAAACATGTTGAAAAAGCACTTTATCACAGAAGGACTCACATGCTTATTTTACTCAATTTCCCCAAAAAGCATGGAAATTTGGTATTTACTCTAGGGACTACTTTTTATCTTCACTTTGAAATCCAAAGAAAAGGAGATAGATAAGTTGAACTTTTGAGGCAAATACCGGAATTTAGTAACCTTGCAAAGCAGATGGATACACCCGTTTCCATGCTTCTCACTGGCAAATCCATCTTGCAAAGCTCCCGTCTAAACCGTTTGGTCCTGGTTAGAAAGTGACAGGACCAATCAGCATCAAGGGGCAGTTCTTTTGGGCGCAGCAAAGTCGTGACGTAAGCAAGCAGAAAGAAGAGGTCGGTGCAATTATAGCGTGGATGCTGCCAAAGTGCCAGTTTTATCAGAACTTGATGACATTTCTTCGTTAAAGGAAGAACAAAGAACAGCAGTGAGTTGTTTTCTTTTCAAAAATGACAAAAGTCATGTACTGACATGTCTACAGTCGCCATGGTTTGCGTTATGCAGTTCTACATGGAGTGTGCTACTCTGGTAGCAGCGCATCTCAGTAGTGGCTACGTTACATGTTTTGTTGAAACAAATCCATCTGGCATGCCAGGTTGGGAATTTAGTAGTAGTCATAGAAAACCCTAAAAATGCATGTATGAATTTGCCGTATGGGCTAGGGTACATAGAGTTTTTGCCACTTTTTTTGTGAACACATATTTGTGACACACTAGAAAGAGCTTTGTGACTCACTTTTTGGAAGTAAAACAATTGTTATAAATATGGAATACTAAAATTGTTAAAAGCGACTATAAACTAAGAAAAAAAACGAATTTGTCATGATAAAACCCAGGGCCAGTTATGGCATGTTTAAAAAGGAGAATGACAGTGAAAAGAAAAGAAAAGAAAAGGATGGTACATTCAATACAATCCAGATAAAAGAAACTGCAAAAGGACAACTTAATTAAGTTTAGTTTTATCAAAATAAATTAGTCTCACAGTAAAAGAGCATTTACTGTAGATATATATCAAAAATGAATACAGTGGACTAAATTAAAATGAATCAATGAAATATGCTAATATAGACTAAAATTCTGTTCAAGTCAGACTAAAAGGTTCATCTTCATGAGTTTGTGTTGATGAATTTAAAATCTATTTATTCAATTAGTTCTTTTTTTTTTCTTTTGGACAGTGTGCGTTAGGTCTAAACTGACAGAAATTTGCCAAAAACTTTGACTTTTGAAATTTTTCTTTTACATGTTCCCTAAAATAAAGATGTTTTTTTGCTTGTGAATATAATACTGTATCATCAGCATATAATTGAACTTATACATCGCACAAAGATTTGGTAACTCATTAACATAACGACTGAATAAAATCATCCCCCAATATAAAACCTTGTGGAACACCAGTCTGTGAACACCAGGCTGTAACTCGAGCCTGCTTTTTCTGAAATTGTCTTTTTTTTTTCTGGTTCAAAGAAAAAATTCAACGTACAAGTTTAAACTTATTTAACACCATGTTTGAAGTCGCTGGCTTTACTGTTGTGGTTAGGCGCTAAAACGTTGAAGGATGGAAGGTGGATTTTGTTGATTTGATTATATCAAATTATATTGATGGAAGTTATATGATTATATTAAAGGGATCTTTGTTTTTTCTTAATCTTAATCCTATTCAAGCAGCTAATCATGCAGGTTTTCTGTTTAATAAAGCCTTATGGAATTAAGCCACTTCAACTGTTTTACATGAAAGAATATGGTGTTTACATTGAATACAGTAGCTTTCAAACTGAAAACCACCTTAAGGTTCATTTAGTATTTGTTCTTGTTTTTAATCATGTCCTCAGATAAAAAGTTTATAAAGGGAAGATGTTTTCTATAATGCAACTTTAAAAACTCAAGCTATTTCCCAGTCAAACACAGAAAAGTTCTACTACAAATGGGGGAAACATTAGTACTCTCTTGCTTCTCGTTTACAGACACACATGTAGAGATAAGTTGTGAAACTGTATTTATGTAAATGTGTTGCACTTTGCTTTTATGTGTTCCCTCATTATCATACACCTCCGCCTTGCTGTTGTTGATTCTCTGCAGGTTTGTTTAACATAATTGTGTTTCCAATGTGCCGCCAGTGGTGGTATCTTAAAAAAAGATCCAGATCTCCAGAGACCATCTTGATTAAATTAAGGTCAATTAAAGATGAATAAGAAAGTAGCGTGAGTCCTGTAGGGGCTTTTATGCTCCTTTCTACTTAGACTACACTTAAATGCTAAGATAACGTATTGTTTATTTTGGTAACCTAGCAAAACAAAGATTTTCAGTCCAAACCAAAGGCTTAGCTTAAAAAGAATATGATGTTTTTATGCAAGGAGAAAGAGATGTGAAGGAAAACTCTACCAGTTAAGTGCAGTCTTGTGTGACAATAAGTGAACACAGTTTGCTGCTCCTGAAGGGTCTGAATGTGTCTGACTGGTTGTTAGCTGCTTCTGTAAAATACGAGTATAAGAAATGATCTAATCTAGGAGTGAGGAATTATAAAGATGAAAGGTTAGCAGACATCTCTCATCTCTGCATAAGACTACATGCATCACGACTGTTATGATATATGTTTAGCACTGACTGAACCGGTGCCAGATAAATTGCAATATGGGTAAAAAAACCAAAAAAAAAAAAATCAGATTTCAGGCAGAATCAGTATTTGGTTTTTTCGCAGCTATCGAAAATGTTTTCTTTTTCTCTAGATAAATATATTTTTCAGTTTTAGTCACATTTGAGTCATTTTTAACCTTTATAGTGTTAATCGAGTTTTAGTCAATTAAAGTCTACATTTTCTGCATTATTTTTAGTCACAATGTTCAGTCTCTTTAAACGAATTTAATCAGCTAAATCGTAAAATGGATATAATTGTAAAACACAGCCCTTAATGCACTATCAATACTTAAAAATACACTGATGAAAATCCTGACACACCTTATATGCACAGTGAAGAAATATCATGAATTTAAATGTCTGTCAGTCCAGCACTAATATTTTAGTCTTGTTTTAGCTGGATGAAAAGCCAACTTCCTTTTCATCAGTTTTTATCATCAAATATCTATTTTTAGCCAGTCTTATTCCTGTCTTCTTCATGGAAAAAATGTCATCTTGAACTTGGTTTGGTGCAAACAATAAAGATAAAGGCAGAAAATAAGTAAAGGGCCTTAAAACAGTACTAATCCTACTGTCATTGAACTTAAATAGGGTGAAATAAAGATATACATTCGTTATGAAAAGTAAAATAAAAACACAAAAACCCCTAAAGATGAGTGGGTATGTATATGATAAGTGGAGTAAGAAAGAAAAATAAATCAAATATGATAAAGCACATATGTCAAAGAACAAAAAAAAGAACTCACGGTGCAGTGTAACAGATAATTCAAGGTCATTAATGTAAAGTATAAAATCAGATTTTAGGGGTTTCTCTTAACTGTCCAGCTTGTATTTGACAATGCTATAAATATGTTGAAAAACTTCACAATAACCAAGTACAATAGTAAATTGCTGCTGGTGCTAAAGCAGTATCAATTTATATGATATGCTGTGTAGTGTTGTAATGTAAACCTTGTATTAATTCACCTTGTCATAGCCTCTAAAAAGTAGAAGTAATATAATATTTTTCCATGAATCTTATCCAGTTTTGTGTTTTAGTGGTTGTAGTGTACTTTTGTGCACTATTTCAATGTGTCTCTTTAATGAGATCTATGAGCTTAGGTAAAGCACATCAGCTAGGGGATGGGGTTAGCTTACTCTGCAGAGTCTTCCCAGAATAACTTTTGGCATCAGACAGTTTTGCACCATGAGTGAAGTTACTGATTCAGTTAGAGAAATCCTGCCTGTGTAGAGAAACCACAATACACAATGGGTGGTTTACTGAACATGATGGAAGAGGACTTCTTGGTTCAGTGTGCACCATTCAGTCATTTTCACTTTTAGTAACTTGAGTTAGCATGCTTTGAGTGGCATAGCAGTTATAGATTAGAGTATGTAATAGAAATAAGGGAAAAACTGTAGTGGATGACATGTAGGGAATTTGAAAGAAGTCAAATTAATAAATATATTTAACTCAAAAGGACCTGTGTTAATACAACTTTTTAATAAAATGGAGTTGGGAAAGTATAATTCGATTGTGTTGCCATTTTAATTATTTTTTTATTAAAGATTTATTTTCAGGCCTTTTCATTCCTTTATTAGATAGAGGAGGACAGTGGATAGATTTGGAAACAGGGAAGAGAGTGGGGAGAGACATGCGGTAAAGGGCCACAGGCCGGATTTGCAGAATTATTTTTTAAAGTTAATCCAACAGTTCACTTTAAGGCTGACCGCTGAGGTCAGCCCTACAGATGCCTCTGTATGTGTATGAGTAAGTAAATGACTGAGTGATCCTAATTTATGAGCCCTACCATAATAGAGTTGGGTTTGCTTGTACTGAATGATGTCGGTAATGGCTGCCTCCACTATGGTAACTACAGCCATAGATACTGAGTTGCGCTATTGGCAGGGTTTAGTGGGACTGAAAGCCCTCTAATGGCTGCCTCCACTGCTCTACATATCTCAGATATAGCTTTAGCATGGCCTCTGTTTAACCAGAGCTGGGCCACATTTATGTATGACAAAGAATAAAACAACCCTATAAGCTTTTCATGTTGGGAAAGATGTTTCGCTCTTCTGCTGACCTGCTTTGGCATGACTATGTGATAGTTAAAGGGGGAAAGAATTACTTGTTGTGCTTGTGTACAATGGCTGCTAATGGAGCGACTAGCTTGGTCTTAGCCAGACCAGCACTTTTGTCAGAAATGTCCAGCATTTCTTCATTACAGTTAGCACTGAGACCAACACGGAAATCTTTCTGCGATAGTTAAAGGGAAGAGTTAGTTATTGTGAGATACAAGGCCTGCTGATGCAGTCATTAGCTGGGACTGAGACTCAGCGGCGCTTCTGTCTAAACTGGACAACGTGTCCAAATCCAAACAAGTGCAGAGTGGAACACTGAAAGCTTTCCGTCACAGAAAAATGTTCGCTCTACTTCTGTTTGGGCATGTCTTTCTGACCATGGCAGTGGGCTTGTCCAGTATTGTCCGGCATTAGCTGTTGGCTTGGATGTCACTGTAGGACCGCTGCAGTTTACTCCGAACTGGGCCGCTGTTCTTGTTAAAACCAGAGCAGAGAGTCACACCGACAGCTTGTCTTGAGCAGAAAATATATTCTTGCGCAATTCTTGTTGTGATGTCTTCCCTTCCTGCACTAATAGCAAAGAATAAAGGGACAATGTTTTCTCACCGTTCTCTATAGACTACAGCTCGGTCGTTGTGTGTCTGTGTTTAACCTATCAGATGCGGTGGATCATAAGCAGGAGGGGAGGATGATGCTGCTCAGGGCTTCATTACACACAGAAGGAGACAGAGACGGAGGACAACATGTAGTTTTTTACATTTCAGTAAGCACTTACTATATTTTGGCAAAAAATAATAAATACAATCATGACAAATTCACTCTGAGAGAACACAAATTTCAGTCAGGCATTTCAGGCATCCCAGATAGCTGCGGTCAGCCATATACTAGGTTTTTACCTAGTCTTGTTTCAGTGTAGGACTGAAAGTTTTACTTTTAATCCATTGGGCAATATTGTCGATTTATTTATGAACCTTTGTATAGAATAGAACTTGAAATATCAGATATTCTTTTGCATTGTAGTGCATCATTTACTGTTAATATTTTAAAAATTTCTTCACCACTGCAAAAACACAAAACATCAATAAACAACCATGGGGATGCTGATGCTTGATGGTCGTATCCGTATGCCCAGTGTGCAATTGTTGTGGTCCTTGGAGCAGGTTGAAATCCAGTCTATGGCTCCTTTTCTCTCTTTCTCCCTGGTTTCCTACTCTATCCACAGTCCTGTCCTTTAATAAACACCCAAAAATCCCCCAAAATAAATCTTAAAAAAGCACAATCGTGTGTTTTAGCATTTTACATTTTCAAACAGTTTAAAGGGGTGACATATGCATTTTAAGGAGCCTGCAGCAGGTCACAATAACCATACTGGCCTATTATTGAATGCTTTTGTGCTCTACATTAATGGTAAGTGCCGTACACTTAATCACCTTCCTCTGTGTCTGTTACATTTTTCCTTTGGGCTGCTTGAAACATAAGCCAGACTTGATCAGTAAGTGGAGAGCTATTTCATTTCATTGACTCTTTGTAAAGCAGGACCAGCTGCATTAGAACCTGTTGCACATCTCTGATGCAATTAAATACAAGTTGTGTTTAAGGATTTATCAAATGTTTAAATGTGGGTGGATGTCTTTGAATTCACATGGTTCCTCCTGTTTCCTGGGGAAGGATAATCCTCGGGGTCAGGGGTCAGAGGACGGAGTTTGTTGGGGGTTGGGGTTGTCTGGAAGGCATTTCCTGGCCTGGGCAGCTGAACAGGGTTGTCTCCGCCTCCCTCAGGATCTGGTGGCTCTCTGTCTCCAGGATGTCAATAATGTCATGTCATCCTACAGGAGAGGCCAAGGAAACATTCAGGAAGTCCATTACCAAACAATGTGTGGCTCAATGAATAAGCAGGAGCTGCAAGCTGCTGGCCCTGCTGCCCCCTTGTGGTGTTTTTGTTGACTACATTTCTTTAACTAATACCTTACAGTTAGTTTTCCGTTGTTTCTGTGTTCAGGTGTGTACATACTGATAGCGGTCGGCGCTGTGATGATGCTGGTGGGCTTCCTTGGATGTTACGGTGCCATTCAGGAGTCTCAGTGCCTCCTGGGAACAGTGAGTATCTCTCTTTTCTGTTTTAATTATTTGATAATCAAAACAAGGTCCTCATAATCCCTTTTTAATCCCTTTATTTCTCTTAGTTTTTCTTCTTTTTGGTGATCCTCTTTGCTTGTGAAGTGGCTGCAGCCATCTGGGGTTTCATGAACAGGGACACAGTAAGCATAAATAGACACAGAATCCTGCACAGAATTTCTTCTTAGTACTGGATGTTTGATGTTTGCATTGATTTTCCACCTCTGCTCCAGTGAAACCTGCTCTGTTTTGTTGTTGTGTCTCTAAAAACAACTCACCCAACTACCCACAGATCTCCAAAGAACTGATCAACTTCTACGACTCTGCGTACATCAAGGCTGTGGACGTCTCGGGGTCTCCTAGTAAAGACTCAGCCATTAAGGTGCTGGAGGTCTTCCACACTACGGTAAGTCATGAGAGGTAATCTTAAGTTTTCTTCAGGCTCTGGTTGGGTGCTAGTTTGAATGAGCTGCTTTGTTTTGATCATTATAAATCTAAATAGATTCACTTTGAGAGATATCTTGGTTTTCCCTTTCAGCTCGACTGCTGTGGTAAAGGAGACGACACCCCACTCTTCAAACAAGTTGTTGGAACTTTGTGTCCGAGGAAGACCCCAGAAGACTTTCTGAAGTCACAGGTATGCAAAAATTCTTACTTAGATCTCCTGTGAGGAGTTTTAATTTGTACGAATTAGGCTGAAACTTATAGTAATATCTCTATATGATGTATAAAAGCAAATAAAACCAACAGAGACAAGAGAGCTAATTTCGAAATAGTTGTTTTTAATGCTGGTCACATTGCTTGTAAGTCTTGTAAGGGCTATTTGAAAATAAAATTTCTAGTCTAGAGCAGGGACAAAAAGTAATTTTTGCAGATTTGTTCATCACTGTCTTTCAGAACAATAGACACACTGATTAACTACAGCACTAAACCAAAAACATAAAGATATGTTTTTATTCAGTTTGATATAAAAAAGGAAAGAAAATGTCAACTCTCAAGCTAATCATCAGGCTAAGACCTAAGAAGATAAAGTCTAAAATCAATAAATAGGGATGATTCACACTGATGATTACATGATTTGATCTAGCTGCAGTTAAACCCTCAATATTGGCCCCCACCAGTAAAAAATGTCCATTAACAACAACAAAAATTGAGAAAAGGAAACCAGCTGTCAAACAGGAGCCAACTCCCATCATTCACGATAAAGAACCAGCTTGTTCAGGAGCGACACATCATTACTGGCTTGTAACCTGTTGTCTTAAATTGAGCCGATCTGGTAAATACCCCACAAAGCTGATTTACTATAATAGTTGCATATAATGATGGTATAGAACTAGAAAAGCACTTAGAGAGCGCAGACCTCCGCCATTAACCCTATCGCTCAATAGTGAAGAATCCTTTAAAAAATTCCTGGATCCATCCCCATGTGTCCCCCACCACGGCATTCGTTGATTATTCCTTCCTTGGTGGGGTGGAAACACAGTGAGGCAAAGCATTGGCTTCGCTATGGGTGGAACGTCATGGCGGAAGCATTGCCTGCTGGTGCCAACAGATGCACTGACAGTCTCACCCATGGTCTCCCTGGACGACTGGAAGTCATGGCAGAGGGTGAATGTTCCTCTATTCCTCCCAGCATTGTGAGTATTCTTGCTACAATTCGCTGTCTTTCTCTCTGTTACGCTCTGACTCGTCTCCTCGACCGGGCGTGCGTAATTCAAACTCTATAAACTCCAAAGCTTTGAATGGAAACACACCCAAAATGCTGCTGGGATTGAAGTTACTCATGTCCGCCATCTCCTGGTGTAAAGTGGTGTAAAGCTCCGCCATTAGCCCTATCTCCCAATAGTACAGAATCCTAAAAAAAATTCCTGGATCCAGATGGTGATCCTGATCGCTCCCCAAATCTAATCAGTTCTTCCCTATGCCATTTCTGACATTTCCTGAAAATTTCCTGAAAATCCGTCCACAACTTTTTGAGTTATGTTGCAAACAAACTAACAAATGAACTAACAAACCCACCCGATCACATAACCTCCATGGCGGAGGTAATAATAGAATAGAATAGAGACCCCCAGGTAGAGGACTAGATAGACTAGAATAATAGTCTATCAGCATGCTAATGTGGGAGAAAAGCTTTTCGGCTCAACAAAACATGGCATGTTTTGTTTGTTGCGCGGAAAGTGACAAATCTATCCATTAACCAATGGACTGCAGCAACACCCTTCAGAGACAGATACACTGTATGGACAAAAGTATTTGGCCACCTGACTGTTAGACCAAGGGACTGTAGCGATATTGTATTAAAATAAATCTACTTTAATATGGAGTAGCCCTACTTTTGCAGCTATAACAGCACATTATTCTTTAAAGCCCTTCCACAAGATTTTTGACTGTTTCTGTGGGAATGTGTGCCCATTCATTCTGTAGAGCATTTAAGAGGTCAGGCACTGATGTTAGATGAGAAAGCCTGGCTCCATTCCAGTTCATCCCAAAGGTGCTTGATGGGGATGGAGGTCAGGGCTCTGCACAGGCCAGTCAAGTTCTTCCACACCAAACTCATCAAACTATGTATTTGTAGTCCTTACTTTGTTTACTGGGGCACAGTCATGTTGGAACAGAAAAGAGCCTTAAAAGAAAAGCATAGCATTGTCCAAAATGTCTTGGTATGCTAACCTGACACGCTATTTGTCTCACACATCTATCTGGTAAACCTTCCATAGACAACGTTTGGGAAAGGGCAGAGCCTTTGAAAAATAACTCGGAGGGTGACTGGATGAAAGTTATGTCTGTCACATTTTTATGGGCCAATCAGAGCAACAAAACAAATGACATCGTAGCCCCAAACCGAGGAACACCCCTACCATGGAGTAAACTCTATAGAGAGCTGCATAACGCAAAGCATGGTGACTGAAGATATGTCCGTACACAACTTTTGTTGTTTTTGAAAAGAGAACAACTCACTGCTGTTCTTTGTTCTTCTTTTAACGAAGAAATGTCATCAAGTTCTGATAAAACTGGTGCTTTCATGGTATCCACGCTAATGTCTTCCGCAATAATTGCACCGGCCTCTTTTTGCTGCTTGCATACGTCACTACTCTGTTGTGCCAGAAAGTACTGCGCCTTGATGCTGATTGGTCCTGTCACTTTCTAACTGGGCCCAGACAGTTCAGATAGGAGCTTTGCAAGATGGATTCACCAGTGAGAATCATGGAAACGGGCATATCCATCTGTTTTGCAAGTTTATTGGTATGCTTAAGAGATTGGCCTTCACTAGAGATAAGGGGCCTAGTCCAAACCCCGAAAAACAGCCCCATAACATTATCCCTCCTCCACCAAACTTCGCTGTTAGCACAGTGCAGTCAGGCAGGTAACATTTCCTAGCATCTGCCAAACCCAGACTCACCCATCTGACTGCCAGAGAGAAGTGTGAGTCATCAATCCACAGAACACGTTTCCACTGCTCAACAGTCCAATGTCAGTATGCTATACACTTCATCACTGTTATACCTAAACACTTCCACTCTCTGATATCACTTACAGTCAACTGTGGAATATCTATCTCTGTTTTGTATCATAAATGTTTGCAGATGTAGACTGCATGGCTAGGTGTTTGATTTTATGCACCTGTGGCTACGGGTCGGATTGAAACACCTGAATTCAAAATTAAACAGGTGTGGCCAAATACTTTTGTCCATATAGTGTAGGTTTACTTGGTACCTCAATAGAAGGGTGCCATAAAAGTAGGCCTGAATGGGTCAGTTATTCTGGTATCTGTGCTATCTTATTGTATAACTTACCCAACAAAGATAGTTAGTACTATAACCATCTTATTGTATTGTGTTATGTAATAATGTGTGTTTTTTTTTTTTTTTTTATGAAATGAAGTGACCTCTGTCCTTTTCAGATCTTGCTGCCAACTGATTACATATAACATAATTAATTATTCCATGTAGTGCATATAGCAGGGGATATTCAGCACCTTGTTTTGACAGCAGACCCAGCTTTCATTACATGTAATCCATCAGTGTGTGTGCAGTGTTAGGTTGTAAAGAAAGAAAACATTTACCACAGTATTTCTCCTGCTCCTGTCTCTCCTCAGAGCTGTCATTATAAGTTGACCGAGCTGTTCTCAGAGAAACTCTATGTGATTGGTTTGGCTGCCTTGGTTGTTGCTGTCATTATGGTAAGATTTAAACATTTAAGAATGTTAAAAAAATGCAGTCTTCATAGCTGTGGCAGGGTGTGAAATGAGCACTAGGATGTTTTAAATCTTTGTCTTTTCTCCCCGTTTAGATTTTTGAGATGATCTTCACCATGGTGCTCTGCTGCGGGATCCGTAACAGCCCTGGAGTGTACTAGACATCCAGCCAACAAGCTCTTCTCTTATTGTGTGTTGCCTGCTTTTCTTAGCGAGGATGCAACATTTAGAAGGATATTTCAATTTTTATTTTTAGTTAAGGAACAAAATTATTTTGAATAACACTAATCCATCAACTCTTATCTTTCTTACTCCTACATTTAGCTTCTATCTGTCAGATTGTCTATATTTGCATATCAATCTTTTTACATACAGTGTGTTGTGAAATATTTCTCTAATGTCCTTGAACGTAATGCTGTTTCTATGGGTGTAAAAATTGTGTATATACTTGTTGTATGTTAAAAACAGTAGGGAGAGTCTCCCTGATTTAATGTTTTTGGTAGTTTTTGCAACATTATCACAGTGTTATTTTATAACTTCAGCAGCAGGGCCTCAGTGGTTTAAGATAATGTACTGTCTCACTATAATGAGCGTCTTAATAACAAGTCAGCTTGTGTGTCTGTTTGTCCTTTGTGTATCTCTTTCTTTTTGGAAACTTGACAAAAACAGTTGTGTGTGTTCACCAAACCTGTTTTAACAACACTTCTTAAGAAAAATGGATTGTCCTTCTTTTCATGGGAGGGGCATCTGTGTTTCCCAACCCTTCATTTTACGTAGTACCCTTTAATATGATGCAACACCTTTAACGTGACAATGAGGAGCTTATCAGTGATCCTGAAATGGACTACACTAAATACTGTTGTTTCTATTTGGCCTACAAAAGCAAAATATACCATCAGCCAAAGATTGATTATTTCTGTGTAGTCATTTTTAATGCCTGGAATTGCTGCCAGGGTAGATGTCAGACTCAGTGTTTGACTACACACTGCCAGAGCAGCACTTTTTCAAAATGGAAAATTTTCTCAAGGAGTGAGATATGTGAGTGCTAAGAAAGCAAAATGAGATTTTCATTCAAATAAAACCAGATAGACCAGAGCAATTTCAACTCTTTTGTTAATTCAGATGAATCAGACTGTGACTCAGTCGGTAGCGTTGGTTATCCCGCACCTGGAATGTCGTGGGTTTGATCCCCGGCTCCTACAGTTACAAGTCACAGTGTCCTTAGGCAAGACACTTAACCCCAATTTGATCCCACTTTTGCACTGGTGGCCTGTAAATGTCTATGGACACGTCCAGATGGGACTAGCTAAAACTGATAGCCTCTCTCCATAGTCCCCTTTACCATCAGTGTGTGAATAAGGAGTAAATGAGATGAAGCACTTTCAGTGGTCAGACAACTACAAAAGTGCTCTACAAGCTCAAGTCCATTTACCATTTACAAATGACTTTCTAAGGCCTTAGGAAGGATAACTGAATTAAACAAAATAAAAAAGAAGAAAATAAACATTTTTAACTCAGTGAGTTGGGTTTGTTAAGTGGTTTTTCATATTCCCTCAATTATGTCTTGTCACACTAGCTCAATCTTGTGATCCCCTGCATATTAAGTGATGTTTTTTTATTTTTTTTTTTTTGGGGGGGGGGGGGGGGGTATTTTGGGGTATTTTCGTGCCTTTATTTGATAGGAGGACAGTGGATAGAGCTGGAAATGGGAGAGAGTGGGGAGAGACGTAGCAACGGGCCACGGGCCGGATTTGAACTTGGGCCGCCTGCGTACATGGGTAGTACTGTAGACCACTAGGCCATCTGCTCGCCCCTTTAATTAACATTTGTGTCTTTTTTTATTTATGTTGTACCAAGAGCATGCTATGAACTTATGGAGCACTGTGAGACAAAACAGTAAAGGGTTGTTTAAAAAGATGAGTTGTGTTAACTTAAAAAAAACAAATGAGTTATTTCTGCTTTATTTTTCTGAGTTAATACAACACATTTTAAGTTTTAAGTAAACAATACTCAATGGTGGTGTATAACGAGGTAAACTTATAAACGGTCATTTTAGAGAAACTGAATAGAAGGCGGGCTCCATCTCAGTGGGCCCTTTGATTTTTAAGGGTTAAAGCTAACAACATAAATATCCAATTAAAATTGTGTAAATATAACTTTAAATGGCTAATTACTTGCTACCTAACAAATATTATTAAAGGAGTTTTACCTTTCTTTTTAGGTAATCAGTTCTTTCCAATATTTGGAGTTATGTTAACTTATGCAGATTTACAGTGAGTGTTGTTCAGAAAACCTTTTCGACCCTAACCCAAGTGGAATCTGAATGAAGAGGACAATACGAAAGATGTTACTCAAAATCCAAATTCAAAAACCTGGAAGAGGGACAATGCAGCCATTTGACGTCATGATCCAGAGTGCATGGCACTGAATCAATTTTTAAAATTTGTCCATCCATCCATCCATCCATCCATCCGTTTTCTTCCCCTTAACTGGGGGCCGGGTCACGTTGGCATCAGGTTAAGCAAGTCAGCTTAATCATCTATTTCCCCAGCAACATTTTCCAGCTCTTGCCAGGGAGTTCTGAGGCGTTCCCAGGCCAGTTGAGATGTATAATCACCGTAGCAAGTCCTTGTCTACCTGGGGTCTCCTCCCAGTTGGACATACCTGGAAGACTTCCACAGGAAGGCGACCAGGAGGCACCCTGATCAGATTCCTGAACGACCTCAACTGTCTCCTCTCCACATGAAAGAGCAGCAGCTCTACTTCAAGCTCCATCCAGATTTCCAAGCTCCTCGTCCTAGCTCTAAGACCTGCCACCCTCCTGAGGAATCTCATTTCTGTTATAATTTGTCATCATGTGGAAATCTGGTGTTTTTGTATGTACAAGATAAAAGACACTTTTGTTAATCTAATAAGGGCCTTTTTTGTGAATGTGCTGGATTCCTTTTAAGAGCTCCAAACGTGATACATTTCACACATACACATTCTGATTATTTAGGTTTGTATTGCATGTGTAGTAATCTTTAACACAAATTCTAAGTGTAAACTCATTGTCTGATTGTATCATTCTTTTTAAGTCCACTTCTTGATCAGTTAAACAATTTCTTTTTCTTTGTTCTCTTATGTCGTACCTTTGGCTCCTAATTTCTGCTGTGCCTGACCACAGGGAGGCGGTGTTTCATCAACCACCCTTCTGCTCACTCAGCATAGTCTCTTCCACTCCTGCACAGCTGAATACATCAAAAAAAAAACTCATCCGACTTGTATTTCTGGCAGTGGCAGCAGACACGCCCAGTACATTCACTGTTTGTTTTGCCAACAGGTTTAACTCTCTCACCAGAACCCACGCATTGATGTTACCTGTGACGGAGTTTACATTTAATGCAGGATGCCCTGGAGCTCATTATCATGCTTATGTTTTTATGAGGCACAATGGGATGAAGGTATTCTAAGGTCACAATCTTTAAATCCAACCACAGGAAATCCAACACAATAGCCTTCATTAAAGGCCCCCTTTGTTGTGTTTTCTCTGCTTCTTTCATGATCCAGTTTAAACCCTCAAAACTAACGCGTCAAGAGCAGTATAGTCTGTGTGTTTTGAGGATAAAGATGTGTCAAAAAGTACATAAAAATGACTAATACTTAAGAATATAACCTCCGTGAAGCTCATGACTGAGGGCTGTTGCTGTACAGTAGAAAATACTGAATGTCCTTAAAGCTGCTGTGAGAAGATCAAGCTGACCATGAAACAGACTCAAAATTACTTTGACACCATTTTATGGCCCATAAAATTACACAAGACCATTAATGATGAAAGTGATTATTTCTAAACAGAAAATTTTAATGACTTTGTTTATTGCACATTGGTTAAGACAAAACTACTCTGCTAAAAAGATATCTGCAGACAAATGCCACTGTAGAATTCAAAAATAAGCAATGCATTAAACAGTAAAAAGGCACTACTTATACATATAATGGCTGGACCAAAACAGGAAAGAGATCAAGGAGAGCTTTAAAGGTCACATATTATACACCTTTCTATCCTTGAACGTAGTTTTTTGAGGTCTAAATGAAACTTCTGAGGTCTCTGACTCTGTATACAATGCATCCAGAAAGTCTCCAGAACCCCTCACTTTTATCATTTTTCTTATGTTGTAGCTTGATGCTACAGTCCAAAACAATCATTCTCGTTCTCACTAATCTACATTCAGTACCCTATCATGACAAATTGCAAAGCACATGATATCTTACTTGGAGTTTGCAAAAAACTGCATGTGATAGCCAAGTGAGAATGCACTGTAAACCAGCTTTGAACAGCCTTTCTCAGGGCCCTTGGCTTTGGTGTATGTCTATTTAAAATGCAAATGACCTTCTTTTCATTGCGCCCCTTTCTGCTGATTGGTGTGCCCTCAACAGTACAGCTTTGTGCCTCCATCGCAGGTTTGTAAAAATGAACCAATGCACAGTCACAATGAACGCAGATGCTGAACAGACCATCAAATTTCATATTTTCAGACATAAACAAAGACTGTGTTTTCTTTTTTTTAACATTTTTGGGGGTTATTAGTTTATTTGGATAACCAAACTTACCAAACTTGCACAAATACTGAAAAAGTGGGGTTTTCATGATATTTTCTCTTTCGCTACATATTAATTTTATTTAGTCAATGCTTTTGACCAAAGTAATGTATAGTCAGTTTTAGGCATGTAAGGTGTCTAGGATTCATCACAGGACCTGACTGAAGAAAGGGGGGAGGGGCGGCCAGCGTAAAGCCTGACACATGTCGACACACACATGTGTTGCTCAGCAACCAACCTAACCAAACCAAGCTTGACAGCATCTCTTTTGTCCGGGCCTTTTCATGCCATGCCTGGTAATATATGACCAGAGACTGTTGGCTGTTTTCAGGCCTTTGGGACATCCACAGAATGACCCGGAGCAACCCTACTACCAACTCAGACGACACCCTAGGCCTTACTTACTTGGCATATCCGTCTTTGCTTACATCACGACTCCGCCGTGCAAGTACTGCGCCTTGACGCTGATTGGTCCTTCACTTTCTAACTGGGCCCAAACAGTTCAGACGGGAGCTTTGCAAGATGGATTCGCCAGTGAGAAACACGGAAACGGACCCAGCTGCTTTGCAAGGTTATAGAAGTGATGCACAGTACCGTGCATCTGAAAAGTGCATCCCAAGCAAGGATCTAGACGGGAGGGACCAACACTAGTGTCACAAACTGCTTCAAATCTGTTTGGACGTAGGTGCTGCCATGCAGTGGAGGGAATGCTCAGGATACAGAAACACATCTCTTTAATTGTTTACATCAGCATCACAAAAGCAAGATAACAACAAAATGTCAAAATAAGACCTATGTGGGCAATGAGCTGGGCCTAAAACTGTGAAGAACTCTGAAGAAGAAATGGAAAGTGTGAACCTAAGTGGTAGGGTACCTCAATCTGCCACTAGGCACTATCAAAGAGAAGAGCTTATTGCACAGGTGTTTCTGGAAGAGTTGGGTCTTTAAGTCTTTCCTAAAGGTAAAAAGTGGAATCTACCTTTGGTATAAATGTCATATATGGTTGTAAATTTAGTGTCTGCAGATCTCTAAATTGTGATTGTGCTGTCTTAGCCTTGCATGTCACTGCTTTACCTTTAGGAGTCTGGTGATAATCAGAGGATAGTGCTCCACATTAAAATCTGATGCAACACTCTAGAGATCCCAGCCTCCTATTGCAACATAATAAACCCTGCATACAGCAGTGGGTTTCTCTGACTTATGTAAAAAGGCTTTTCTGGCCTGCAGAAATCTTGAACTAAAAACTCCTCAAACATTTTGGATGATCTAAACACAACAGGACACCCAGGGGTTATCATCCACTATTAGTGGCTGTCCTCACTAATGGTTTTCTGATTAGGAATGAAGTTTCTTCAGCCAGCTCCTGAAATCTGGGGAAAAGTCTTCTAAGAAGGGTGCGGGCTGTTAAATTTATTATAATTAGTTTCTCAACATTCACATACGGGTGCAATCAACAGTCATCCAACACACATGGGCTCTAAATCTTGGAGTTATGTCAGATTCAGCAAATAGTTTTCCAAAATTTAGATGAGGATTGAGAAAGCTGGAGATAATCTGCAAAGTTTCACGTCCACCTGAATTGCACTATAACACATCTAATGTTGGTAAAGCTTGTCTTGTCTCCACTTAGAAAAACATCAGTTGGGTTTACAAACTTAAATGGAGATCCTGAGACCTCTTTGAAAGCTTAAGAAGATTGAAACGTGTTATATATTATTACTTTATTTTTCACAGCAATTCTTGATTGTGTAATAAATGCCAATAAATAAGGTCTACACTATGCAATATCCCAGAAATCTGCTCCAGTAAATAAAGCCTTTTCTTTTTGTAGTAAGTGAACAGAACTGACTTCATCATTCATCACCATTATCATCTAATTTATGCAGTTTTAAAAAGGGAATGGTAACCACCTAAGCATTTGTGTACATATCTCTATAGGCGGTGGTGTCCTGCCCACCCTGCCTGTTGCTTGTATGGTTGTTTGGCTTCCTGTTCCAGGAGCCAATGAGCAGATGGGGGGAAACTAGAAAAGAATCACTCCTGAGCAAACCGGACCTAAGCCTTGATGTTGTTTCCTCTCCAATCTCTATTTTTTACTCCTTCCTCTCAGACCTGAACCAGCTCGTTCTCTTTCATATCAAAGGTTTGCTCTCCTGGCTCCTCTGCATGCTGCAACGAAAACTGATCTTCCAAATCTTTATTATTGTGTTGAATAAATTCTATTCCCCTTGTATTTTTTCATGTCTGTATCTCCTTAGTTGAGGGTAAAAAGGAAAAACAGCTGTTCACTCAGAGTCTCAAAATGTCCTCCCATTTTCCCCTTGGCTTCCTGTTGAAAACAAGACGATGATTCCACTAATTGTATACAAACAATTAGGTGGTTTCACTTCTGTTTACACCACAGACTTCTGTCCTCATGTCGCCTTGCTGCACTCACATCCTCTATCACAGCCAAAAAAGGACAAAAGTGTGAGAACAGCAGGACTTTGTAATACTGGCTTTAATCAATGACGGGCTATAACAGCTTAACGAAACTATGAAAATGTAGTCTATCTCTCTCTTGATTTGACAGATTTACAGTAGATTTTAGTTCACTGTTTGGCTCACAACTTTTCTGCTGGTTCCCATTTACCCTCTCTGACCATTACTGATAGCAGACACACTGTTAGATTAAGCTGGTATGCATGGTGAGTGCATCATTCACAGTTACAGAGCCAGATATTTCCTTCAAAGGTTGGTTGTTGAGAACATGAAGAGCTAAAATGAGTGAAAATTTGACTCCTAGCTTTGAAGCTTTTCTGCTCTATTGGACGGATTACTTAACAAACCTTCCAGGCACAAAGCCAGGGGCAAAAAGGGCAGACCCCCTCTTCCCTCTCCCCTAATGCCAGAGCTTCTGTTTGTAGACTTCATGTCTCTTGCTTGTTAATGATTACACAATCAGAAAAAGGGGCTTATTTCAGACAAGCTGATACGATTACACATACCATGAAATACAGTACAACTCTGTACAACACTGAAAACTATAAGATTATATATAATACACTGCAATATATAATGCAGTATGATACAATATATTCTAAAAAAACAAGATCACATACAATGATGCAATACGATACCGTACCAGATCACACCATATGTTACAATAAAATTATATAACAGTTTAATATGACGTTACACTATACAATACAATAGGATGATTAAATGACGATACAAAATAAGGTGATACTAAAATAATATTGTGAGACTGATTCGATTTTATTCACTTTGGCTCTATATGAAACAATATGATATGAAATGGTACCATACAATACAGGCATATGCTACCATACAAATGGATTTCTTTTGATTTGAATCAGTTTGAAATGATGCAACAGGATACAATACAATATGATAAAATATGCAGAAATACATTACGATGCAATGTGATACAATGCGATGTGACACGATACGATTTGATACAATGCGCTGTGATGTGACACGATGCGAGGCCATGCAATGCAATGTGATACGATATGATATGATATGATACAAAACAAAACAAAACTATATGATACAATATTTTGCATCACAATACAATATATGACATAATATGGTCAGTACATTATGGTATGATATGATATGATGCGATTTGATATGATAGGATACGACAAGGCAAGATAAATTTTCATACAATACAATATAGTAGTTTTATCAGGTAGTACGATACAATAGGGTATGGCATGTTTCGATGTGATATTAGATAATACTATATATATATATATATATATATATATAAATTTGATATGATAGAAAGCAGTACAGTACTATCCAATACAATACAATATGATACAACACTATTTGATATGATACAATAAAAAATGGTACAGTGGAATTTAATCTGACTGGATTCTTTATTAAACTTTATTATATGAAATGTCACAATGCAATAAAACATCATACAATACTGCACAAGACTAAATGACACGGTACAACACAACACGATGCAATACTGTGTGATAGGCTATGATATACAGTACAGTACGCTGAGCTACAACAAGAGACAATCTGATAGGGTATGATATGCTACCTGTTGAGGATACATTTATATGAGGTAAATAGTGATTCCAAATATGTGGTTTTAATATGTGTAACAGTGGGTGTATAGTATATAACAGTTGATCTTCCTGCCCAGGGACCACAGATATAACTTAGCTTTATAGCTAACTCTGGCTTGACTGTTTTGTTTTGCATGGCCCCTGTCAAATAAACTATTAGAAAAGTAAGTTAAAAGTCTAGTAAGTAGAAATGGGGAGGGGACAACATTCACTGAAAATACTATTTCATTCTTGATAGAAATATAAATTCTTAAAAGGAAGCCTGTGTATTGAGACATATTGACATCACTTGATCAAAGGGAACTTAAAGAGAATATTTCACATTACAGCACACTTACTATATTGGATTAATATTATTGTCTTTAGTACAAAGAAACACATTGCATTTCTGGATGTTGTGCCGTTGTTGTGCACCCTGGGAAGTAACGTCAGATGGTTGCATTGTTCTTCTTCCCACATCTTTCCGAACAGTAACCTCCTCCTTAATGACCTCTTCACCAGAACTGCATTCAAGTCAAAATGATGAGGCTTCAAGAATCCCACACCAGAGAAAGAAGAGCAATACAACCACTTCAAATCACTACCCAGAATGTATTTTGCAATGGTAGCCTACATGTGAACCTATTCTTTTAGTTTCCCGAAAATGTAGAAATCTATGTCTTTGTACAATATACACATAAAAACATATGTTAATCTCATAAGGTGTGAATGTCTTAATATGCAGGGTTCTTTGTAAAATCAGGATAATCAGATGATTTTAAGGTGTTCATTTGTGAATATCTGCCATCCACATACAGCCTTCTAACTGTTTTGCTTATGTAATACGATGTAAATCACTTTGACAGGCCTACTATAATGGTTACCTATGACTGTAAGTAGACTACTGTATGCTATTGTGTTCAGTTGTGTCTTATCAGTGGAGGTCCAGAGAGGCAGGAAGCTACAACACCTCCTTCAGTCTACATGAACAAAACACAGTAGGAACCGTTTTTTTACAGAAAAGTGGGATTTGTTTGAGTGTCCATGGATTCGTTTTTTTACATGACTGTTTTTTTTTCTCTATAACTCTAGTAGATGCTTGAATATTTTTCTATGTGAACATTTTTCATTCTAACTCCTTAAAGTCTATTATATCCATTACTCCATTTTCCCTTTATTGGTGTCTATATGCTTGGTTTTACACAGACAGACAGTTGAACCCTTATGAACGAGACAGCAGGAAGAACAAGGTTGTCACTCTCGCTCTCATGCAATCACTCTCTCTGACGCACATTTGCACACACACAGACACACATTACCCTGAGTCAATAACCTAAGGCTGATATCTGTCCCTCTGAGCAAGACAAACAGTTGATGTTGATTTGCTGACTCAGTCACCAGAGATATGCTGTAGTATAGTATAAATATTAGCTTTATCATTCATTAACATACGCTTTAATAAGTTTACAGCAAATGTTATAAACTTCCCTTCACTGCCCTTTAAGACCATCCATCTCAGTAAAAACTAAACATCTTAATGAGCCCCATCCTGTGTGAGACTGTCTGCCATGTGTGGCTGTACACACCCTGTGGTGTCATTCCCTCCTTTGACTCATCTCTTTGTTTTTGATTTGCCCTGCATGTACCTGCAGTGATCATTTCAGGGCGTAGTCTGCGACTATAACTTTTGATTCTTTCTAATTTCCCACCAGATAGGAACACCTGCACAGACGAGCAGGTTCACCACTTTGAAGAGGATACAACCCTACAGCAACATCAATCACACTTCAATGGTAATGGTGAGTCCAAATGTATGACACTCTTTGAGATAATTTATCCACTTGATCACACAATAATTGCTTTATAGATTGATCAATGAAAATAATTTTCTAGAGAAGTTTATGAGCTGGATTAAGTGTTTGAAAAGTGAAGCTGTGATTGTTTTTAACTTGCTTAGACAAGGAAGAATTTTTTTTCTCAGGTTTAAGGATAAAGGAGGAAGTCGCTCCCGCAGATATTGTACTATATCATGTAGAGTGTAAATCTGTTTGATTGATTGACTTGATTCTACAAATTCTGTAAATGTTAAGCTGAGTACATAACCCTCAGACAGACTACAGCTCATTTCTTGTTTTCTGATCAAACGCAGCAAAACAAAAGAGAGTAGTCAGGCAGAAATCTTGTACATTAACTAATTTGAACAGTGAATGTTTTAGATAATTTGATCCTATTAGAAAGCAATCCGCTCCAGCAGTTCATTTTTTAACCTTCAACCGCAAAGGTAGACAGACATGTAGCATTTACCCATGATTCATAGTGCTTTCATATCACTGCCGTGAGTCATAAGCTCAAATAAAACAAACCTGATAAAACTGAGGTGTGGCTCCAACATAATAATAGCCTGTGATGTGCCACACCCTGTAACAGTCCTCTATTCATCCAAGCGTCATGTCATTCACCAAATTGAGCTTACAATCACTTAAAGCCAATTTGTCAGAAGAAAGCTCTCAAACTACTCTGAGCTCAAAGGGCTTCACTGCACACTGTGACTTAAAGTAAAAATATATATTAAATCTTATTTTAAAGGGACCGCATTATCCAGTGGTTGCACAAAAGGGTAATAAAGTAATTTCACAGTAAATCATACAAAATAAATGTGAAAACATATTTGGATGTTAAAAAGGGAGAGGTTGACATGACCATATGCTAAGATAAGAAATAAGTGCTTTGTTTACTAAACAGAAGGTTTAGGGATATATTTTTTACCCTAAAACAAGGTTTTGTCAGATGGTATCTTGAGTTACATTTCATCGTGTCACAAAGGTGTTCATGATATTGTACTTTTTAAAGTTGTGTTGTTGTTACACAAGAATGCATTTTAAATTATTGCCTGTATAGCTCTTTCCTATAAACTCAGTGTTTTTTTTTTCTTTAATTTGGTGAAAATTTAGCTACATAAAGAAGAAATGAGAAACAGAAGTAGGACTATTAGCCTCGGCTAAACATCCTTAAAATATCACACACACACTTTAAAACTGATCACCAAAGACTGTTAAAAAGGAGTTGTGTTAACTGAAAAATCCAAAGTAGCTATTTCAGCTAATAGAACACAGTTTTAGTTTTAAGTTAACAGTACTCAATTATTCTAAGTATTTTTTTTTTTGTCATTTTACAAGCTATTTGAAAATTATCCCTAAATTTGCAGTTTTCCCAGGATGCCTTTGGGCATTAGACCCTTGTGCACCATGAATGAAGTTACTGACTCAGTTAGAGGAACCCTGCCTGTGGGAGGCAACCACAACGCACAATTGATGATGGTGTTACCTCGGGTGGTTTTACCAAAAGTAGTTTTGAGTTAACCTTGCAAAGTAGATGGATAAGCACGTTTCTGTGTTTCTCACTGGCGAATCCATCTTGCAAAACTTCAATCAGCGACGAGGGGCAGTACTTTCGGGTGCGGCAAGTCGTGACGTAGGCAAGCAGCAACAAGAGACTGTTGCAATTATGGAGGACAACATAAGCGTGGATGCTGCTAAAGCAACGGTTTTATCAGAACTTGATGACATTTCTTTGTTAAAAGAAGAACAAAGAACAGCATTGAGTTGTTGTTGTTTTTTTTTTAAAACGACAAAAGTCATGTACTGACGTGTCTGTAGTCAAATCGAAAATATTATTTAGGTCAATACAATGACAGTATAATGGCTAACATTAAATATATGGAAGCCCTAAGAAAAAATTCATCCATACATTTGATGTTTTTTCCAGTTTCCTGTAATGACAGCTAAAGGGTTAGCTATAAGATTTGTACTAAGTTAACCTTTCATCTTAAGGTAACAGTGGTGTTTTTCTTGTGACAACAAGGTACTTTATCAAATGAGAAATTGACTCATAATCACAGATTAAAATAAACCTTATGGATGCATGCAGGCTGCTGACAGAAATGATTGGACACTAGAACAGCCCAGTAAATGGACCCTCCATAGATGTTGATTCATTTATATCAACACATGTGTGTTGGATCAGTAACATTGGTGCCAGCCTTCTGGCTAACATTCGCCTCTTTGTGGTATGGTAAAGTACCTCAACAAGTTATTGTGGGGATCAAAAGTTCCCTGTAAAGTTGTCAGAGGTTCTTCTCCTTTAGTGCAGGTCATGAAATCACTATGAGGTCTAGGTTTAGTTTAAAGGACCACCCACATTGTGAACACTCTTGAATATGAATAAAATCACTTTGGATAAAAGTATGGCTAATCTATAATAATCTGAAATTATTTAATAGCTTGTGTTTATGTATTTGGTTAGATCCCACCACTGTAGACAGCGGTGTTGTAACACTGGATGATCCGTGTCATCGTAGTACTGGTGTATTCTAGATAAATGACTAACTACATACAGAAAGTCTGACCTCATTATTGCCTTCTGTTTAACTCCTCTGACTTTAATCACAGGCTCTTACACGCAAATGAATGACTAACAGCTACAGTATTTCATCCAGTTAGATCACACACTCACTTTCACTCTTTCATGCTTTAAAAAGATTTAGATGAATGTTGTATTTTTTCAACACAGTAGCCGCATTGGCCCACATAAGATGGATTAAAATCCTCATTTTGTACTTACAAAGCAAATTCCCTCTCCAAGATTTTAAACAGAATTTAAAAAATTGATAGGAATAATAATACAATAGAAAAAAAATACTGTTTCAAGTTAAAGATCTGCAATGACAACTTTAGCAAAGTTAAGATACTGTATATAATTAGAGAGGTTTAGCCTATTTAAGTAATCAAGAAGCACTCACAGTAAAGACTAAATTATTGATTTATGATAAAATATTGTTTCATTTTGATATTATAAATACAATGCTTTAGATGATAGCACCTTTTAATGTTGGTATTATTTTCCATTTTACTGTTGGAGGAGCTAACTGCTTTATACAGTTGTTTTTTTTTTCTGTAATAATGTAATCATATTTTTACAAGATGAGTTATGACAAATACTTTTTTCTTTTTTTGTTTTTTATTCTACAAGAGAAAAAAAAACCTTAAAAACGTTTTTCCTCTGAAGTGAAGAGTAGAACACAAGATTTGAGTGGAGAAAAATAACATTTTATTCAAGATTTAAGGCTGTATTAAAGCAGAATTAAAGAGAACAAAAGAAAGTTAAGAAATGATAAGGAGAAGCCTTATCATCGAGAACTGAGATATAGTAAAAAATATTATTGAAATTAAAAACTATAAAAAATAAAGGCAGAACTTTGAGGGAAAAAGTTAGTGATATGAGATAATAATTAAGACTTGTTTTCCTCATAATTAGGGTTTTTAATCAAATAATTTTGACATTTTTTCCCATAACTGTGGCTTTTCATCTAAACATTATGACTTTCTTTCTTGACAATTATGACTGCTATCCAGATTACAGCGACTAATTTTTTCTTATAATATATCTAATATCATATATTATTTTATTAGTGGCATAACTAGGGTTCCACAGCAGACAGCAATGTGACTAACGAGCTCTGTGATTCTTTCCTAAAAGAGAACTTCATCTTGAGGCTCTTGAAGGAAACAGGGCATGTTAAGACAAGAGTGCCTAACTGTAAATCAGAGCAAAGAGCAGAAAAAAATGTTAGTTTTGTGAGGCGCTGGACTTTAAAGAATGTAAATTCAAGAGGATTTTTACAGGGGTGAGATAGTCATGCAACGTTAGAGGGGCATCATGTCCTAAAAAACAAACAAAGCAGAAGAAGCACCACCTGTGGGTCAGGTAGTTTAATTTCAGCTCGCAAGGCTCCTCCTCCTCGTGCTGTAGAGCAGCTGAGCTCGCGCTGAGTTGTCCTTCCAGATACTATCGGCTGCGCAAACAGCCCTCACTACTGTCCTGTCCGGACGCCCTCACCGCGTCTCTCGTCTTCTTCACTTCTCACCATGACTACCGTGGCCTCAGATACTGTCTTCTTGTCCGCTTTACAGCCCAACACCTCGGTCACCACCTACGGGCTCCCGTCCGGCTTGGGAAATGGGGGTTCGATGTCGGACGAGCAGTCCAGAGCGCGGCGCGTGCAGCAGCAGGTCCAGATGAGGCTCGCGGAGAAGTCCACACTTCCGCGTCAGAATGGGTCAGCCTCGAACTACGCCATGTCAGGTAAACACCAACAAGTTTCTCTTGTCTTATTGAGAGTATTTCTGTGTTAAGAGCGCTAACAGTTTAAAAGTCATTTTGAAAGTACCTTACGTCTCCTGACGTCAGGTACAGCTACAGGTGACAGCGTGTGACCACTCTCTGAGCTTTATAGCTTAATAGCATGTTAATTATTCGTGCTATAAACATTACTGAAGCCCCTAGCGGACTGCTAAGTCGTCCAGCCCTGCTTTCTTTGGCTTTACTCCAAACAAAGGGTTTTTTTCTTTTTTTTCCAAGGGGCTCCAGTGAGGAACTGTGCTATAAAACATCAAATACTGGAAATTCCTCATATCTGCTCTGTTTTATTCCTGTTTGTATTTTAAAAATATTTCAGTATAACCAAGACAGGTGTTTCCTTATTGGAATTACACCAAACATTGAGCCTCCTTTTATCATAAATAAATAAATACCTTTCCCCAGGCAGTGTTCAAAGGTTACATCCCATGAACCTTTTGCAAAGTTTTCTGAGTTGAAAGCTAGATGACGTCAGATTATCATACATTATTAAGGACAACAAACAAATTTTAGTCCTAAAGACAAATAATAATCATCTCTCTATCAACAAACAATTCCCTTTGGCTTAGAGGTTACTTTCTCTTTTTAGTTCTTTTGCTGGAAGCCAAAGTGACTCAGATCAGGCAGTTTTCACTATCTTATGAAAGAGTGAGCTTTCTTTTGCTTTCTTCTGTGTGTGTTTCTGTCTGTGTTGGGTGTTTGTGTGTGTGTGTGTGCTCATCCCTGCTGCATTCCTCTGGACTTGATTCTCTTCTGCTCATCTGGGAATCTGTCAGTTCAGCTGCTCTGCAGATTTGTAGCAGATGAACCTGAGCTGAATCCTGGTTCAGCAGCAGTGATCCTATATCTCTGTGTACCTGCTCATGAGAAAGAGTTAATGTGTAACAGGCCCAAACAAGCACCGCTTTCACGGACTCCCCCTGATAGCAGACTGACATGAAAGCCTCCCTCTGTCTGCCAGGTTGGGTTTCAGGTCTTACTCAGCTTTAAGAGGTGAGGGTTCTGGAGATACCTGCTACGGTGTCGTGAGAACCAGCTGTTGTGTCGTCTGGTGAAAAAAACATCATGTTGTCAAACACCGTCTGTCTGAGACAAAGTCAGCCAGGGTATGATTGTTACGTAAGCAGTGGAGGTTCCAGGAAAGCTTGGGGTTAGATTTCTTGCTTGTCGTGACACATTTAAGCAGAGCTGTCAAGATAGCAGATGTTTTAACTTTGATATGATCAAGTAAACATTAAATTATGTTTCAATACCTCTACTACAAACATAGAACTCCTAGGCAACTATTTTTGGATAGTTCATTGTTTTTTAAGTATAAAAATTGCAGGGAAAACCCATACACAAATACACTGACAACATTAATTTTACAGAAATACTACCAACAACTCCACAATGTATTCATATACATTATATCCATATTTACAGCTGATTTAGGCCAAATATAACAGTTGTAAGTATTGGCAGAAATTTTCATATCTGC
The DNA here is from genome assembly GCF_018320785.1 of Cheilinus undulatus. Classification (NCBI taxonomy): domain Eukaryota; kingdom Metazoa; phylum Chordata; class Actinopteri; order Labriformes; family Labridae; genus Cheilinus; species Cheilinus undulatus. Next base: position 21,467,332 of record NC_054873.1, on the reverse strand, counting down.
TGATACTGATTAGTAACTTTTGGTGGACCATGGGCAAGGTCCTGAATGCCATGGATACCTCACTTTAGCAACAATAGCACTCTCAGTACCATTCATCTGAGATCCTGTATATCTCAGAACAGATATACACGCTAAAACTTTTAAAATTAATTGGAATAAACTTCCGTTTCAGGTTAAGGTAATGGTTAGGATACCAAAAGTTAAAAACCTGATCTGCAAATCCTGATTACAAAATGTTTCATAAAGCTGAGTAAACAGTCTGCTTACAGGAAAAAAGCTCGTCCTTCATGAAAACATTCTAACGTGGCCAGCATAGATTATATAGCTACGGTAACTCTGTAAACTATGTAGATAAGGTAGCCACATAGCTAACGAAGCTTCTGGGCTAACAGAGCTATGTAGCCTCACAGAGCTAACCTAAGCTCACAAAGTGCATCTGTAAACTACATATCTACCTTATCTGTGTAGTTAAGTTTGCTTTAGCTACCTTTGCTGAAGCTCATGTTAGCTATAGATAAAAGGGCAATGCAGCAACCGTAGCTAAGTTAAGCTCACAAAGCAGCTATGTAAGCTACGTATGTTCATTGTCTTAGTAGCTACGTTTACTTTAGCTACATTAGCTAAAGCTCATGTTGCTAAACTTGCACTTATTTATTGGCTTATTTAGTGAAGTTTAGGGCTGTAGTCAACCAAAGAAAAACTTGGTAGACTAAAATCACGCCAGATCATCAATTAATCGATTGGTCTTGGGACGGACCAAAAAAACCAAACAAACCTTCATGCCTTCATGTTATTTCTACATCCAATTTAACACTGACAATACAGTCCGTGCTTTTAGGTGGTAATTAAAATTCAAAATGAGCCCAAAATTAACTGAAAAATCTTAATATTTTTGCAGTATAACCACCTTATGTTGTAATTAAATAATACTCCTTTTTAACAAAATGTTGCCACACTGCTGACTTTTTCGACATGTTGTCGATTAAGGGGAAATGAAGTATAAACGTGCTTTACAGGCTTTGCTCTCCTCTAAGGTGGGAGGGTCCTGGTGACGCTGGTTTGACTGTCTGGGTATTTAACTTGTAATAACTTACCCTTAAAGGCACGGGTAAATTGTATTTGAATAGTTATATTCATAGTTATTTTTTTATAAATTATATTTTGTAACACTAGATAACTGAAAAAATAAAAACACATGACGTCTCCCTTCTCCCCCCTGCAAAAAATGGGTTCTTCCAATTCCAGCACGTGCGATTGTTCAACCCATTGGATTTTGGTTGGACATGAGGTCATCGACCAATTAATTGACCAATCAACTTGAGGCTGTCAGCTAAAGCTAACAAAGCTTAACCAAGCCGTCATTCATGTAACTACTTAAAAAAACATATCTACACATTATTTATTCCTGGATTAGATCTCTGACCTTGTTTGTTTTATTAATGAAATGCTGCTCAGGTATTTATGTTTGCAGTGGGATTATTTCAGGAGTGTAACTGCCAGACTTTGTTTATGGATAAAGTTTAATTTAAAAAAATCTAAAACTTGAAATACATGGTACCAGCAAAAATATGAAAATTCCTTTGAGATATACGGCGTCTCAGATGAAATGTCCGTGAGAGTGGCCATCAGCGATGCACGGTCTCCAGCCAGACCCCCCTCTACTTTTGATGAAATTGTCTGCTAAATGACACCGTAACATTGCTAGCTAACATCTGCCGATATGGATATCATGCCAATAATATTCCACAACCCTATCTTAAACAGATGTTTGTAAAAGCTCGGTACTTTTCAATATTGTTGATAATTTAAATAACAGAGGTTGCAAAGTTAAAAGCATGTGGTTTCAAAAAAATATCTTAGCTTAAAATATTTGATGATTTTATATTTAAGGAGTAGAATAAGTGTTAAAATACAGAGCACTGAGTGTGTGCCGACTAAAACCCTGCTCCTGCCTTCTTGTTGTTGTGCGATGCATGAGGACATTCCTTCTTGTCCCATAATTCATTGTGATCCCCCTTAAACTACAGTGTGCGGGCAGAGCAGCTTTGACCTCTAGATTCAGTCTTTGTGGTAGAAGAAGAATAGTTTCTCATTTTTCAAGTTTAAGTATTTCCCAGAGGCGCCAACAATACCTGCCTCAACTGAAACAAACATACTGTTCGTGCCAGTTTAATGACTGGAATGTAGAAAAGGACATAACACCTTTGCTAAGTGGGTCACTGTCTTGTTCTGCCGTCATTTCAGTTGTCAGTTACCTCTTCCACCTCAAACATGGCCACAATGTATGAGCACATGACTCAGTGGGATGTTTTGTTATCTCTGTTTAAGTCCATTGCCCTGGGCTGTGCCTGGAGGGAAACGTACAGCCAGTCATAAAATGCTGCCACGTTGTGTCCATCATCTTTTTGAAACCTGCACTAGAGGGAGAGAAGAATTCCTCAGAAAACAACAGCTATCATTTTAGTGGCTTGTGGAAGCTCATTATGTGTGCCACAAAACACCCAGAAGATGCGCAAGAGAAGCATCATGCTATCTCAGGGAAATTCATAGGAGTAATTTATCCGTTTTCGCAGATGGACAAGTCTGAGCAGAAACTGAGAGCGGGAATAAGACTGTACATGTGTGGGAAGTCTTGGCTTCAAGTTGGTTTTGAATTAGACAACAGAAGAGAAAAAATGTTGAAAGTTTATCGCTAACGGAGGTTTTAAGGTGTGTTTGCTGCATTGTAAAGGTGTGTTAGGCGTTGCCGCGGTTGGGTTGGGGACAGGCCAAGAGACGCATCGGTGGCGGTCTTTACCAACTGGTTTTTGCGTGCTCGTGTGTGTGCTCATGTGCTTTTTAAGTGTAGGAAGTTCTCTGCTTCTTTGTGCTTAGATAAGGAGTGTAAAACCTACTAAAAGTCAACAGAGATGAACTTGTAGCTCGGAAGCTCTTAGAAAACTGTCTTTGTTTTCTTAAACTATTTGGTTGTTTTAGCTGAGCTTGTGTTGAAGTTAGGTCAGCGTTCTGACATCACTGAGTGTTTGAGCTCCCTCGAGGCAGACCTTAGTTAGTTTTGAAATATGATCAGTGTGGCCTGGATTCGATATTGACATCTTGTTCACATCTCCTGCCACAGCTTGAAGGAGCTTTGTAGTTGTTCAAACACTGTCAGCAGGTCACCTGTTAGATTGTTCTTTGTGGTGAAAGGAACGGGTGTGTTCCTCCCTCTACACTTTGATCCAAAATGCACTGATAAGACAATTATTTTCAGTCCCATTTTATTAATCATCCATGAAGGATGAGCTGTTTTGTGGTGGATCGGCTTGTTTTTTGTGCTGCACAGACATCTAACTTGCTTTTTATATAGTTACACTGTTTCTCAATCGGGATGTTTGATAAAGTAATTGGTAAACTTTATGCAGTACCATCATCAGACCATGATTTGATTTTCATCTGGGTGCAGGTGTAGCTCATTTTAAAAGAAGGCACCACATTTACTGAGGCTACAGTTTACAGATGGGGTGCAGGTTTAACTCCCAGCCTGTCCCTTTGATGCATATCTATATCACAAAGACCCCTTTGTTGTGAAACAAAACACCAAGGAAACCTGGAAGTCCTAATAGCATTTATTATTAATTAGCAGATGATAGCATGCTAACATGGTAAGTAAAGGTGTTTACCCACTTGGTGAGCATGCTTAACATCAGAATTATTATTTTAAATATCATTGATCTAAAGCACAGTTTATTTCTGATTGAAAGACAGAGACATGTTAATGTCCTACTGTTGCAGTATGACTATGAATGTGTTTAAAGGTGCTGCTGTGCTCTGGCACACCTTTCAGAACATTGCAAAAGATTCATAGTATTGACCAAGGTTATAATGGTTTTGGATTTTTCATTAGTTTTAATTTTTGTTTAGTTTTTACCTTTTGTTTTGAATTTCAGTTTCGTTTTTTACTGCTGTTTTTTTTTAGTTCAGTTTAGTTTTTATTTTGCAAAAATCCTTAGTTATAGTTTAGTTTTTATTAGTTTTAGTGTTAGTTTTAATTTTGTCGGCAATGTGGGATACCTGCTTTGGCAACATCCAAAGGGGCTCTTCACTTTTCACTATAATTATTCAATCTCAATGTTGGTATACAACTCAAGACCTAAAATGACCATTGTGTGAAGCTGTCTTCATTTAAATCAGGCAGTTTCTCTCTCCAGGCTTGGGTGTTCATTTCAGTCAGTATGCTAGTATCAAAAACTGAAACTGAGGAGATTTTGTCCCTGATTCTATTTAATTTTAGTTAGTTTTGCACACAATACAGTTTTAGTTAACTTTTGTTTTATTTGTAAAGCTTAGTTTTTATTTAGTTTCAGTTAACTCAAATGATTTTTACATTTTAGTTTTAGTTATTTAGTTAGTTTTAGTTAACTATAATAGCCTTGGTATTGACTAGAGCTTAACTGGAGAGCTGGGAAAAAAAAATCTAATTGCGTTTTTTCCCCAACATTGCTGTGTGATTGATTTTTATGTTCCTTTTCTTGTGCATTTTTGAGCAAGTACAAGGAATAAATGATTCATTATTATAACCAACACAACAGATTTAACGAAGGCTTAACATTTTCTTCTAAATCACTAAGCTCTCGGAAAAATATCAGATTGTTATGATTTTGACTCATGTTGAAATTTCAGTATGAATTGTTTTATGGAAGGAGTGATTGTTTCTGTTATTCCTGTCTAATAAACAAAAACGTATAAAAATTAGGAAAGTAGGGTTTATTGAAAACTATTCTAGAAAATAACAGAACATATAAAACGGTATTTTTTTACACAGATTTCAGGTAAAAAAAAATTGCACAATCTAGGATTTGAAAATTGTAGCAGCCATTTAAGTGATTTAATCTAAATTTTGATTAATTGCCCAGTCCTAGTATTAACACAATAGTTTACCAGGATTTAGGTTTAGTGCTTAATAACAAATGCTTGCATCCTGACTCATCACATCAGGGAACAAAGACAATTTTTCATCTGACACTTTTAAAAGGTCAACAGGAAATCTTTTGACCATGTTGCAGAAAGGATGACAAAACAGGTTACATGTTTGCAGTAGGTTGAGGTTAATAAATGGTAAATATTTCAGTGTTTCTCCCATATTGATGATACTTGGGTCGGTCACCCAAGTTTATTTACTGACCGTTTCCTACTAAAAACAGCAAAATCACACTTTACCATCTGTGCATGCAATATGCTAGCTCATCAAAAATAAGCCTTTACATGCAGCTCCTGCTTTAATCTCTGAACATCAAGTTAAACATTTTAAGAAGTGAGTGATGTTATTTGTGAGCGTCTGTAAACAACATTCACTGCACATTCTGACCTTTTTTAACCAAACAGAAAATTATTAGCACATGGTTTGAATTGTAGTAACTTCATGTGTTTGGACACTGAAACCACTTTGATAAATTTAGGTGTTGATTTGACTAAAATATGTTGATTTCATAAGATAGATGAGCATTTTTTCTTCCTGCTAAACTGGAAGGAACTTTCCCTTACCACACCTCAAAGGCTTATTTCTCCTACCTGAAAGCAGATGTGTCAGCATTTGGCTAAAGGTTTTAGCCATATATGGGCCGGTTTTGAGAGTCTTTTTTGTAAGTTTGTATCCCTGTCAGGACAGCAATAATATTTCTCTCCAAGTCTGTTTCTCTGATCTTTAAGTAAGTGATAGGATTTTTAATTAATTCCAATGAAAATCTTTTGCAACAAGATTAAGAATTACATAACCAATTAGACATTGTGTGGTTGTTTTGTAGGACATGCCTTTGGTTCACACTGAAATCAGTAAGCTGTCGCCTTAGCCTGCTGTCTTGATGAACATTTTCTTTGATGGCTGCCATCACAGTCACCTCTTCCCCGTCAGGTCACTCTTTCTGCCGTTTTTAGAGCAAAGCATTCACACACTCTGTGTTGTGACGGTCGAGTGCGTGTCTTTGTGTGTTAGATGTGCTGCTGCTCTCGAAGTGAAGAGTAACCAGAGACTCGGAGATGGTGACTGGTCAGGTCCTGCTGTTTACCATTGAATATTTAGTCCCCAGTGCTACCTGACACCTGCTATTCAAACAGTACAGTATGTCTTTCATGTAGGTCATTGTTGGAAATAAAACAGGCGTGACACCTTGTTAAAGCCGCCATGCTGAGATTAAATCTACCATCATTGTGGCATTTCGTACATTCAGAACATTCTCCACACTTTTACTTGTTTGCTTTTCATAAAACCAAAGAGAAGAAATGCTAGATGATGAAGACAGTTTCAGATATAATTACTTGAAATTAAATGAAAATGAAAGGAACATAAATAAATGCTGATCTTTTTGGAAACATTGGAATTTTCTTATTTTTTTCCTTGACCATTCATGGTTGACCTCATGCTTTATTTTCTACATATGTTATAGGCTGGCTTTACAAACAACTTTCAAAGAGTCCATGTTTTTCTTTAAATTCTTCTGATCGACTACCGTCCTTGTGTGAATTAAAACCAATAAAATAAAAGTCCCAACATTTGTCTTTGCTGATGGATGACCTCAGAATTTGCTAATAACATGTTAGTTGAATTGTCATGCACTCTTGACCTCTCAGTAGTCATTTACGTAAACATCAGAGACACAATCAGCTGCTGATTCAAGCTTCCAGACTGATGACACCTCAGACATCCTTTCTTGCAAAAAAATGGAAAAGTATGTATCAGCTGCAGGTTTTTTTTTCTTGAGAGCTTTTAATGGGATTTCATCATGTTATTTAGAGAGCCCGGTGTTAAATTTTCATTGTTATTTTTGTTCAACAGTATCAACCAAAATTATCTGCAAGAACAGTTTCATGTAGCTTGAAAAGACTTAAAAAGTAAGACGTAAGCATGAACATGTCATTTATTGTCTGTTTAATGCTAAATCAAAAGGTTGTAACAGACTTTTTTGTCTTCCATTTAAGCTTCACAAATATTCTGTAGCTGTGAGATGTAAGTGTTAATGACTTTTTCTGTGTCTCTGCTTCCTTCCAGACTTTGGCGGATCTTCAACAATGAGATACCAGACCTACAACCCGGGCTTCACCACTAGATCCTCCTACATGTACTCGGGCTCCAAAACAATGGTGAGCAGCATTATCTTACACTCAGCATGCATTAGCACATCCTGTGGAAATAATCAGCTGATCATGTAATGTGTGACTTAAATAGACGCTGTAAAAAAAAAAAAACCCAGAGCACAGTCACCACCCCTCTGCTGGTGTCAGGATGGGTCAGCCTGGACTCAGTACGTGTGGTATTTCACAGGAGGCTGCGATGAGATCAGCTCAGGGTTTTCAAGTCCTCCTTCTAGATTCCTTGATTTTAATGATTCAACTGTGAGAGACAGGTGTTTGAGTTCTGAGCTAAACAGACATTTTCAACATGCTCTTAAATGATAGGATGTTTTATTTTAGGGTTGTATGTACCATAATTTTAACTTGGATATGTTGCTAGTAAAAATATCATTACCTATTTTGATTCCCAAACAACAGAACTTTCTTGTTTTTGATGAACAATTATTGCAAAGCTTTTGTTTTTAACATGATCTATCAATAAAGTTAAAGCTCTCTTCAACAGCTGGTATTGAAAAGTATCAAATACAAGAAAGTCTGGCAACCCCACTGTTTAAAACATTAATCTCTCCTCTCCTTCATGAGTTGTATTGTTTCATTAGGGCTGGAAATTAATCACACTTAATATACTTAAAAGGTGTCCGTTAAGAGTGCTGGTTTGAGCAGGCCCCCATATTCAGAGGCAATAGTTCTCTGGTCACCAGTCACAGAATCAAATCCCAGTCTTGGCGCTGTTTGGTGAATGCCTTCCCCTTTTTTCTCTCCCCAAATTTCCTGTCTCTCTCTCTCAGCTGTCCCATCCAAAAAAGATGGTATGACCTCTGTTTCCTGACTGTTAGTAACATCCTTGTTGACAAATTTAGTAGCAGTTTTTGTTGATATGCAGTGACTCACAACAGCTTCCTCTACACCTACAGTACACTGACTACATACTAATGAATGAACTAATGAATTTCACATATCACACATTTGATTGTAACTGTGGTGTCTTCCTGTGTCTCCAGGGTCCTCGTATATCTCAGAAGATGGGCTTCAGTGCCCGGTCTGCCGGCCCTGACCTTGCCCAGTTCCACAAGATCAGTGTCGGGGGTGGAGGCGGTGGCTTCAGTGGTGGAGGTGGTAGTTATTACCAAGAAGACATACGCATGGGGGGCTACCAAGGCATTCCTAGGACACAAGAAACCATGTCCATGCCCACAATGAGGGCACAGGGAAATACCTGGGTTGTGGATGGCAGCGACGCTGGAAGCTTAGTGTCAGACCGGGACGCCACCATCAATAACCAGTTCATCAGAACCAACAGCAACGGCTACGTCTGCCAGATGAGGGACAACGTCCCAACCATGCGTCGATCTCTCAGTGGCACTCTTTCCCGTGGTGGAGGGATGATGGCAGGAGAGACAGAGATTGTCCAGCAACACTCCTTCAAAGGTCCCGCCCACCGCACCATCAGCAGGATTACAAACCGAAACAACCGGATGAGCATGGGATCCATGTCTGGAACCACACAGCAGGTCTCAGGTGTCTATGGCGGAGGGATAGACCGAGTGGACAGAGGATTCATTGCACAGGGAGTGTCCTCTGCTTCCCAAGGCAACCTGATAATGCAGCGTCCGGGTACCCTGTCCCGTACCACGTCTGTCAAAAGCATGCAGAGTGTGGGGAGGGGAGTGGACATCTTCGGAGGGCAGTATGAGGTCGGAGCCAGCACGGGCAACCTCAGCGCGTAAGAAGCTTACTTAACTCATGTTAGCTCATTATCTACGATGACAACGACTTCTCGTTGAACATACTTCTTTAATGGCACAACTTTTTCAGCGCACACAACAGAGGTCACAACAACTTTTCCTTCCTGACGGAGCGCCCCCTTTGTCCCATAATCAGAATAGGATGTACCACTTAACAACTCAAACAGTCACTAATTATTTCTAATTGTATTTTTTTAATTAGAGGGATCAACTGATTTTGGATGATTATCTGTTCCGGCATTTTATTTTACAGATTAGATTAAGAAGTGCACTGCTTTGGCTCGATTGTCTTCTCTCGGGCTCTGTTTAACACCACAGTCTTACCCAAAACCCTGCCCACAACACTATTCAGAAATTTTCCTCTATGACTTTTTGGCTGTGCTGATCCAAACCAAGCCATGCTGAATCACTTTCCCATCACCTGTTTGGCTGTGCTGGGCTTAGATGGAGCTACAGTTAGAATGGTTCTGCTCTGGAGCAGGGCCAAAGTGCACCTTCCCTGACTCCAAGTGCGCAGTGGTGATGTCACAACAGTTCGTCATCATTCGGAGGCTCCTTAAGCACAAGTCGCTGCACCAAACTTTGAAATATCTGCCAAATTACAAATAGAAGAAGAAAAACTGAAGTAGAAACAATTGGTCTTCTTCTTGGGGAACAAAACAATCCTTACTGAAGCACAGCTGTTTAACATCATCGACTCAAACCACTGCGTCATCAACTTTAGACATGCCCTCAGATGGGTAGCTCGGTTGCGTTAAAAAAGCAAATCCCCTGCTGCACTGAGCCCTGCCGAGTCAAACCAAGTAGCACCAAGCTGCTCAGTGTAGCGGAAAAGCCACCATATCTGATTGGCTACGTATGACGAGTAACAAGTAATCCACACTGAAGCCGCAGTGGCTTAGATCGTCACTTCCTGTTGCCTTTCCTGTACCATTTTTAGTTCTGAGTAGACCTGGTATTAGATTATTAATTTTGCTTATTTTATAATCAGCTTTTAATAAACAGATGTAAGACAATTCATAATCAGTTTCTGACCATTTAATTCTTGTGGGTCTAGACATTTGTGAGTTATCATCAGACATCCTTGCTAACTCATTTGCTACAGTGATCAGATTCATGTTATGATAATCAATATTGGAATAAAAAAATTAATATGGATCAACCCCTAATTAATACCACATGTTATGACATGGCTCATATTTTCATACTAGTCCTGACAAATATTTAGTGTTTAGTGTCTTTAAATGATAAGTGAACATCAGTAACCCCAAAAATGAATCAGAGCACTATTTTTGTTTTGATAAGATGAGTAAAATAAACACAAGTCTGGTGTTTTTCTCCAATTGTGTGGTCACTCTATCAGATTTTTAAATTTAGATATAATACTAATAAAAATCAAACTATTTTGATGTTTATTTCGATACCACAGCAACAAAGACAAAAGCTAGTTTTTCCACCCAGCATTGAATGTTTTGTGATTTACTTACCGAAAGTGCAGGAAAACACCTGCACCCTGTCTTAAATGCACAAATACGTAGGCTAAAACGTGTAAACATGTTGAAGAAATATAGACAGTGCTTTCCCTTTAATTAAAAAAAAAATACTAAAGAATTGACACGTTTTAAAGCTTTGACCTTTTCGACGCTGTCTATCCTAAAAAGAGAGATTTTTATAGCTTTAAAACATGTGATATAACAAAATAGCTTCCTTATGTCATCCTTTATGCTCTTTAACTTTTCCCTGTCAACAAACCATATGAAAAGCTAAAAACCATCCATAACTGCCGGTGAAAATAAGAATTACCTGCGCCAGAAAATCTGGAAATAAAGCAGCTTAATCGTCAGCACCTCTGTTGTCCTAAACTACTAAAAATAAACCAGTGAGCTCACTTTTGGGAGTTGTATTTTTGTTTTGAGGCTATCCCAAGTGTATTTTTCTGCTTCTGTAAATACTCATCAGCCCAACAAATGAGTATTTACCCACAGCTGAAAATAGTCCCCCTTACATCTCCTATTTGATTGAGTTACATCAAGTGAAAAACAACAGCCACAAGCTGTTAAAAAAACACAAGGTTTACGTAGATATTTGTTAGCATTTCTGAGCTATATGAAGAACAATTGGACGACAACAATGGACAGACACAATGATGGTTTTAGGGATTTTATATGATGTGGAGCCAAAAAGAAAACTATGAAGCTATTCTTATCTTTTAATAATCTTATCTCAGAATGATTGAGATGACCGTCTGACTCACTCTGTTGACTCTGTTGGCTCAGTTTGTTGAATTTGTTCAGCACGTCAGTGATAATCAGTGAAACATCACTATGTAGTATGTCAGGAGGTCTTAGCGAAGGAGTGTGTAATGGGAACAGTGCATTTCCTAATAGCTGCAGATAGGGAGTTGGCTGCATAGTGGCAGGACTGGTTTTGGGTGTGGCATCTCAGTTTCAGGCCTCACATTTCACACATCCCACAGCGTGTGGTTAGCTGAGCAGATATGTAGACCACTGTGCGATTTGGAAGATATTCAGCTCTGCAGACCAGAAACAAATCATCTTTGGATAATTACTGTGGTCCCTCTGTTGCTTTTCATTCTGGCATTCGAAAGATATTTTGTGCTACCATGCATAGCAGCTGTGTAATTGCATAATTAAATGTTTAAAATTCTCTGGTTGAATTGTGTTTGTTTGTTATTCCGACAGGATCAACTCTTTGGACATGCAGACTGCTGTGCAGAACCTGCGCGAGCCTGACCCTGAGCTGCAGGTCCTCGGTGCTGCCTACATTCAACACGAGTGTTACAATGACAGCGAGGCCAAGAATGAGGTAATTCTACCGATGAAACCTCTGATTAGAACTTATCTGAGCATGCTCAATCCTCTGCAGCTGCTCCCTGAGAAACCTAGCTATGTAAATTAAACAAACAAAGGCATCTTTCTGGTGGCATGACATAGCTACAGGTTTCCTTCTGCTTCACATGTTGCTCAATTTGCCTCTTGTTGTAAACTTAGCTGGACTCTGACCTGAATAGGTGGTGAATGGCAGACATGCAGTAGAGATTAAAACCCTTATCTTATAGTGGGTCAGTTGCCTGATTTGGCTCTGTGCTCAGTACTTGTCAAAGTTATTTTCAGCTCTGATCGTACAGCCTCTTATGAGCTGAGTTTTGTTAAGTGATGCTGAAAGCTATTTATTCAAAGAAATAGAAAGAATAGTATATTTGGAGCAATAAACATTTCTTCCACTTTCTCTGTCTACGCCATCTTTAGATGAGAATAATGACACTATTTTATTGTCTATATAATCTACATCAAGCTGTAAATTCCTATGCAAACTGGCATTGGCCTAGCAGAGAGCAAACTAGCATAAAAGCTTACCTGGCTCTGTCAAAAGGTAACAAAATTGTATCTTCGAAATGTTTATCATGCAGATATCATACTTTAATCTTTCTTCTGATCCTCATAAAAAGGCAAAAGAAAAAAGCTAGCTATGGTGTTGAAAATGGAAGCCAATGCAGAATTGTGAAAAACTGCAGTTTACTGGTTGTCCACCGGAGGCTGGCTGCTAAAGCAAAGAAAACCACATTAGGTCCCATATAATATATTCATATTTAACAGCAGAAATAATCATGTTTACAGGCTGATTCAAAAACTGTTTGGGACTTTAAAGCTATTTTCACACTGCAGGCTCCAGTGCTAAATTCTAATCTTTTGCTTGGATCAGGTTTTTTTCTTTGGCTTGTTCACACTGCAGTCGAATATCAGATATGACCACATACGAAAGTGGTCTGAATCGGATCTGAAAAATGTCCGATTCGATGTGACTTGCGCTGTTTACACTGTCAAAAAAATTATATAGGAGTTGTGTATGAGCAAAAAATCAGATTTGGGTCACTTTAAGTGTGTTGTGAGCATAGCCTATAGCTCATTTTTTATTGGTAAGAGCTGTACAGGGCTGATTTTTATTTCACAATATGCATGTTGTTATATTAGAGGTGAGAGTTTTGCATACATTTGCGTTGCCTCACAGACATTACAACCTTAGTTCATACAGTCTATAGACAAAATACATTTCTGAATGATTAAATGTTTTTATTTCAGTCTTAGAATTTGGCAACCTCCTCTACTAGTATAGAAAAATGCTTAAATACGGGAACTGGTTTAGCTTGCCACACATTTATAGAGTTCATGTCCTCAACACAGTCACAGGATTAATAACTAATCCAAGCACAGTTTGGTGCATGTCTGTCTTCAGCTTTCATGTCAAAATAATCTTTAAAAAGCCTAAATAAACGATTTAAGACTGCAACCATTTTTCTACAAACAAAGGCTAGAATGATAACCTTGCAAAGCAGATGGATATGCCCTTTCCTTGTTTTTCACTGGCAAATCCATCTTTCAAAGCTCCTATCTGAACCATTTGGGCCTGGTTAGAAAGTGACAGGACCAATCAGTGATGAGGGGCAGTTGAGATGCAAGCAAGCAGCAACAAGAGGCCGGTGCAATTATGGTGGAAGAGATTAGCGTGGATGCTGCTAAAGCACCAGTTTTATCAGAGCTTGATGAAATTTCTTCGTTAAAAGAAGAACAAAGAACAGCAGTGAGTTGTTTTCTTTTCAAAAACGACAAAAGTCGAGTATGTACATGTCTACAGTCGTCATGTTTCGCGTTATTCTCAGCAGCTGCTGCTCAATAGTTGCTACATCACGTGTTTTGTTGCTCTGATTGGCCGGTGGAGATGTGACAGACAAAACATTCACCCTATCACACTCCGAGTTTTTTTTCAAAGCCTTTGCCTTTTCCCAAACATTTTCTATTGAAGCTTTCCCAGATGATATGTAAAACAAATCCATCTGGCGTGTCAGGTTACTGGAATGATTGAAGATATGCAAAATTCTCTAGTGTAGTATGGGCTACATGTAGGAGCTTTAATCCATGCGAAAAAATGCTTAAAATAGAAATAATAAGTTTTGAATTCCTTTATCACCAAAACATGCAATAAAGGATACAAACATCCAATGCTGATTTTTCCGCCCTTGTCTCTAGGTGCGTCGCCTGAAGGGAATTGGCGAGCTGGTGAATCTTTTCAACTCTGAAAACCAGGAAGTGCAGCGTTTTGCCACCGGCGCCACACGCAACCTCATCTATGAGAACATGGACAACAAGGTGGCCCTCATCGAGGAGGGCGGCATCCCACAGCTTGTGGAGGCGCTGAAGGAGAATGATGACGAGCTGCGCAAAAACATCACAGGTAGGAAAATCCCAATCGCAGTTATTGAAATTATGACATGACACAACAAGCAGATCTGATCTCAGACAGCTGGTATTGGACAGTTGCCTCAGGTGGAAAATGAAGAGCAGATAAAGAAAAACTTGGATACTAAAGTTATTACATTGGTGCCCTTGGAGTTCTTTCAGTATCAGTAGACTTTAAAGTTGATATTTTTCCACACCAAGGAAATAGAACATTCGCTTACTGTAACTAAAATCTTTCATAAGAATCCACTTTCCAGGCATTTACTGGCAGAAAATGATATTCTTTTTGGCATATAAAAATCCTGGTTCTGTGTTTAAGCAAAGTGTTACTGTTTCCTGTGAACTCAGCCTTGCAACCCTGCAGCTCTCTAACTTTCCCATAAGTTCATCTGCTGTCATCACTCACAAATATCCGACTTCAGCAAAACTGCCTGTCATATGTTCTCATCAATTCAACTCTAACTGGATATTCAGAGAAAGATGTTGCAACTTAACCCTAGAGTGTGTGAAGATTGGCGTGTCTGAGTGTGAACCATGTATGCAGGGTTGAGCTGTAGTCCTATAGGGTGTGTGAAGAGGAGTGTGTGGGAGTTGTCTGGGCCTGTGGACTAACAGTATATCTGCCGCTCCCTTTTATGAGTGGAGGCCTTGTCAGTCTTTGCTTTGAGCTGTTACACCTTGATTACTATCTGTGAAATAGCTGTATATTCATGTCAGTGATAGATAAGAGAGCTGAGCAGCAGAGTTTATCTACCTGTGCACCTTTTTTTTTTCTGGGGAATTTGCCAAAATGTAACAAAGGAGTCTTATCTTTCCCTCAGAGCTCCAACTTATGCTTAAAACTTTAATACCATTTTAACTTTTCTGTCTTGAAGGTTGAAAAGGTGATGTTTCATAGCCATTTTCTACCTTTGAGCACAGTTTCCTGTGGTCTAAATGAAAAATCTGTGCTGTGCTTTGGTCAGACTGTAACATGGATCAAGCACTTGGGGTTTTTGACCCTGTATAAACCAGCTCTAAATAGCCTTGTTCAGAACACTTGACTTTGGTTTATGCATCTTTAATGCAAATGTGCTCCTTTTCACCCCGTCCCTTTCTCTCCTGCGGGATGTGCTGACAAGAGCACAACTGTGTGCTTCCATGACCGTGGATGGAGATTTATTGGGGGAGACAGACCTGCCCACAGAATTGGCTGGGACCCTGCAAAACCCAATTAATGGGCCCTCCCCGTTGGACTTCATTTACGGTCAATGCATGTGTGTTGGATCAGTAGCATTGATGCTTACATCCTGGATAATCGTTATCTCATTTTGGAGCTGAAAAGTGTGTCAGTGTGTTTTTGGGTCTTATTTGTTCAATAAGTGCTACTTTTAAACACCTTGTTACCACTTTTAAAACCCATTTCTGACACTTTTAATCTTTTTAAATCCATTTTTACCACTTTTTTGCCACTTTCAACCAATTTTTTTGGCCAATTTGAACACTTTTTTTTCTTTCTCCAATTTGTTTTCACCCCTTTTTCAAGACTTTAAGACTCGTGACAACTTATAACTTTTTTCTACTTGCAGCCCATTTCTGTGTTGTTTTAATCATTTAATCATTTTCCACTAAAGTTATCACAGCTTCTTCTCTATTATTTTCCAGCATCCTGCTGTCTGACATTATTTTCCTAATAATTTGGTTCTATAAGCCCATCCACATTGTGAACATTACCAATAAAAAAGATTTTTTGCATCTTGAAAAGGCTACATAGTACTACAGCATTAATACATAAAAATATTTCTGTTGCTCTGATAAAGGAATTATTATTCAGGTTAAAAATAAAATATGGTTACACAGCTTATCACAGCTTATCTTTCCAACGGATCAGGATTTTGCTGACCTCCATGGTCCCCCATTTGGCTGGGCCCCAGAAAGCTCTCCCCTTTGTCCCCCCTTATGGGCGGTCTTGGGTGGAAATGTCAGGTGAAGGGCAGATATCATTGTAAAGACATATTTGGATGTCACAAGGACAGATTCCTTGTTTTCAGGCATATGCAGACCACACACAAAGGACTGGGTTGGCTTTTTTTACACGATGTAGGCTGGTAGATAATACTAATACTCAAATAAATGTGCAGATTACTACAGAAACATCCCCTTTAAATATATTTGGGTAGATTTTCAGTTCCTGTATAACAATGTTATCCTTTCTAGAATAATTCAACAATTTGCAAAATGAACTTATTTTGCTCTCTTTCCTCAAAGTAAGTCGACTAATATCTCTATAATGTCTGCACGCTAAATGAAACTAAAGGCAGCTGCAGGTTAGCTTAGCTTAACACAAGGACTCCAAACATAGAAGCTTGTGTTTTTTCCCCTGCAGCACTTAAGCTGATGGATAGTACAAAAAGTACTAATGCTTTAAAAAATTTAACATCTCCAGTCATATTTTTGACCCAAAGCTGCTGCAACCAAAATAGAGAGCAGCTGTTGTATATTCCAGTTCACAGGGGGGCAAATACCGACGTCGATTACTAGACAAAAAGTTACATTTATCTTTTTAAGGAACAGACAGAGCAGAGGAGGTGACACTTTTTGAATTACAGAAATACTTGTGAGTGTATTTGAGCAATTTAGACAGTGCAGGAAATAGCTTAAGATTTTTGGTCATTCATGGTTGTTCATGGACATGTGTTTTAATTCTGTCAGCACCTTTGGCCAACAATCACCCCAAAAATTCAGGGTTTCCTCCCCCTGCCTCGCACATTTCCTTGATGGACTTAATAGAGATGATGTTAACTTCCTGAAGATCCTGCTAGCACTATCAAAAAGGCAATCACAAAGTATTTGTTTTAGAAAGGTGGCCTACTGATGGCCTCTTTATAAGAATAGTTAAACTGTTACATCTTTTAGAGCCCAACCCACACTAAACAGCTCCAAAAAGGAGTGGGAGCGAAAACTGTGAAAAAATGCCATTCATATTTACTGTTCAGTCCATGACCTCATGAACGCTTGTCGTTTGTATTTGCTTTGTTTTTCTCGGGATTTGATGTGTTGCCAGTGCTCTGTTTTAAAATGCCTATAAATGCAAAGTTAAAAAAAAAAGTATTTTTTGTTGTATAGGAATCAAAACGGGTATTATTTAATTTGTACTGGTTTGGTTTAAAGTTTTAGTCTGGTACTGTGACAGATCTACTACCCAGTCAAGAAATACCAGGCCCCCAGAGCCTTCGATTATTTTTTTTTTTCCTTTTTTCTAATGTTTCATACAGATTTAACTTACCAACGTAAATGTTTAAATTTAGCTTTTCCCTTACAAAGAGTTGTTTTCTGTTTACTTTGGACAAGTCAGAATAGCTTTAAGCTTTGTTTACAAATTTTATGCTAAGCTAAGCTAAACTGATGTCTGTAACTTCACCCTGAATGGATCGGATCTTCTCTTTCCATAAATGTGAAACCATTTCCTCAATTTAAGCTTCCTGTAAAGCACGAGAAGGGAAGTTTTAACAGTGTTTGTGTATTTGTGTAGGTATCCTCTGGAACCTTTCATCCAAAGACAACCTGAAGGACAAATTGGCCCGTGAGACGCTTCATGAGCTCACTGACAAGATCCTGATTCCTCAGTCAGGCGGAGGGGAAGCAGACTACATGCAGCAGTCCCCGTCTGAGGCTGAAATCTTCTACAACACTACAGGATGCCTCAGGTGCCCTTCACTTATCTGTTGTTGAAACATGCTCCGTTGTTAGAGTGCATTTCTGTCTGCTACATAGGCATCTGCTTTTTCTCTTATTTACATGTTGGGAACTTGTTCTGTCAGGAGATTCCAGCTCTTGCATCAACTGAAAGCTACGGAAGCTTTTACCACACCCATCACTTTTACACTGTAGTTTAAGTCTCTTCAGCCTCCAGTTGTGCTCATTTTTGCTAAAACTAGTGGTTTTATCTTACACTTATTTATCATCGGTAAAATATTTCCATTGGTGTGTTATTTGTCTTACAAAATTCTCCCTCAATGGCGTATTGCTGCAACACAGTGCCTAAAGTGGAAACACCCTCCCACACTGCTCTTATTTGCACCATCTGGTCAAAGTAATGACACGCATGCTTCCTTTTGACTGACTCTAAAATGAAATCACTCTGACCTCTCACTCCCTCTGTGTGCTCAGGAATCTGAGCTCTGTGAGTGAGAAGACCCGTCAGCAGATGAGAGAAACACACGGCCTGGTGGAGTCTCTGGTGAGCTACATCAAGCTCTCCCTCGATGACAACAAGGCAGAAGACAAGGTGAGGGAGGAGGCCTAGCAGGAGCTGGATCAAAGCAGCTGTTACTGCTCCAGTGTTGTGTATTTATCTGTCTGAATGTTTGTTTTTTCTAGGGTGTGGAAAATGCAGCATGTGTCCTGAGGAACCTCTCCTACCAGCTATACAGTGAGATGCCTCCGTCTGCCATGATGCGCCTGGAAGGACCAACCAGAGACCAAGATTCAGGAATGGGTGAAGCCATTGGCTGCTTCACACCTCAGAGCAGAAAGGCCAAAAATGTAGGCACATGTCAGATTCACGTTTAAGCGTTTGGTGTGCTTGTATTAGGCTGTCTTAACACTGCTTTTTTTTTGTCTTCCTCCCCCCTGACAGCAAAAGAACCACAGTCTGCTCACTTTCTCTGAGGTCGCCCGAGTGCCAAAGGGTGTGGAGTGGCTGTGGCACCCGCAGATTGTGAGTCTGTACACCCGTTTGCTGCGTGATTGTGAGATCAACTCCACCACCCGTGAGGCAGCCGCTGGAGCACTGCAGAACATCACCGCTGGGGACAAGAGGGTATGCAGCTTATCCATCTGCTTTCCTGTAAAATCAATCACTTTCAGTAGTCTTGAGAGTCTCTCTCTCTATTTTTCCTACAGTGGGCATCTGTTTTGAGCCGGGTGGCTCTGGAGCAGGACCGTGTGCAGCCCGTAGTCATGGACCGCCTGCGTACTGAGCGTGATCTGGAGCTGCGATCTCTAACAGGCTTCCTCCGAAACTTGTCCCGCCATGCCACTAACAAGGAGTCCATGGGTAAGTCTTTTTATTTTAGTTTGAAATAATGTGATGCCTCTGGGTATCCTGTTAATGAGCAGGCCTAAAAATAGAAATATTTCACAATATAAGCTGGAATTGGCTTGGTTTCAATTCATATTTTCAAAGCTTAAAAATTTGGGTGAGCAATTCAGAAACTTATCTGCAAATAGGAATAACTTAACCTTGCAAAGCAGATGGATACGCCCTTTTCTTTGTTTCTCACTGGTGAATCCATCTTGCAAAGCTCCCATCTGAACCATTTGGGCCTGGTTAAAAAGTGACAGGACCAATCAGCGATGAGGAGCAGTACTTTCAGGTGCAGCGCAGTCATGACATAAACAGGAAGCAATAAGAGGCTGGTGCGATTGGCGGAAGAGCTTAGCTTGGATGCTGCTAAAGCACCAGTTTTATCAGAACTTGTGACATTTCTATGTTAAAAGAAGAACAAAGAACAGCAGTGAGTTGTTTTCTTTTCTAAAACGACAGAAGTTGTGTACTAACATGTCTTTGGTCGCCATTTTTCACATTACTCCTGGGAAGCTGCGCACGTGCAGCTCGATAGCGGTTACGTCGCATGTTTTGTTGCTCTGATTGGCCCATAGAGATGTGACAGAACGTTTATCCAATCACACTCCGAGTTTTTTTAAAAGCCTCTGTCCTTTCCCAAACGTTTCCTATTAAAGCTTTCCCAGATGGATATGTGAAACAAATCCATCTGGCGTGTCAGGTTAGGAATAACTAGGAATTCATTCAAATTTAGATGAGATAATTGGTTTATTTTAGCCACACTTTAGATTGTTACATCACTTTAAAAAGGTTTACAACAAACCTAACAACACGGAAAAATATGAGATGTTTTTTCATTAAACTGGACCAAAATGCAGGAGTACAACCTTTTATACTAGTGCAACTTGATTAGAGAAAACAGAGATATGGACTGTCTGTGGTATTTCCTGTCTTTTTTTTTGACCAAACACCAGAGTTCACTGAAACTGTTGCCTTTCAAAGGCCCTGATAATTAGTTAGCCCTTAACAGTGTTGCATAAGTAACAGTGTTTTCTGTGACTTTCTGTTTTGATGTGCCTTCAGTTTTACCACATAAACTGCTCTTTAGTTCCTTTGCAGGATCTTTACGTCTCAAACTCAAGTGGGGGTTAAGTCGCACACTTTTATCTCTAAAGAATAGTAAACATTTTTCTTCTGTTACATCAGTTTTAACAGGTTTTGACCAAAGATTCTTGTCATAGTTTTTCCCTATATCACTGCAATGTGATCAGAATAAACAGAGATACGGGTTTTCTGTGGAATTTCTTGTTTTTTGTGACCACACAAAACCAGAGGTCACTGGAACAGCTTTGATAATCACATAGGCTGTAATACTGTATGAGAAACAAATAGCATCTCTCTGACACTGACTGATGTTCTGAAGTCTGTTCAGCTTGACTTCTGGTTGTTTTTTAAAGTTTCTCTGTGGGATCTGACATCCAAAACCTTAGCCATTTCCTGTCCATGATAGGGTGGAAAATTACAAAAAAAAAAGTAGCAGCAAAAATGCACACTTAAGGCAACAAAATCCAGTTTAATTGATAAGAACAAACCCTTAAACCTGACTGGGAACTCAACTCTGGATTATAACAAGATAACAAATTTAAAGCAGCTAGAACTGCTTCCTCAGCCCTATCAGTTAAGCTTCTACAGAACATAGTACTTTGTCGTGTTGTGAGATCTAGCAGGGTGATATTGAAAGTAATCAGGAAATGATCAGATATAAGAGGATTATCTAGGTAAACTGCTCAATTATTGATCTCTGGGCCATATGCTAGAACGAGGTCAAGGGTAAAACTAGTTTCAACTGCACCTAGACCACCCTAGTAGGTTTATTAACACCCTGTGTGAAGCCAGTTGAGTCTTATAATGACATGAAAGTAATGCTATGGCTATCATTTTAACATCGACTGGGATGTTAAAGTCCCCTTCGGTAATTATTTAATTGGTGATAAGGACTAAGTTAGAAAGGAATTCAGAGAATCCAGATTTAGAGTAAGGCTTTCAAACAAAGTTTGATTCAGCCTTGGTTTGGGGGGGCTAAGAAAATTAGAACTAAAGATGGCAGCAACCCCACCACCACAGCCAGTCTCTCATGGTAAATGAGATTTAATATGACTGTGAGGAGCTTATTCATTTAAACCTACATATTCATATTTACATATTTCAGTTTAAAAAAAAAATTTAATCATGTTACTTTCTGGTATTAGATAATTTACTAAGAAAGATTTAGATGCCCGAGATCTGTTATTATGAAGATCACAATAATTAAAAAAAAACAATAAAATGACAGTAGATGAAATACATAAAATCAGTAAAAACTTTATTAAAATTTAGCAAAAAATTTGAACTCAAAGAAGATTTTTGAGTAGTTAATATCTAAAGTGAGTTTTAATTATATGATGCTAACAATACTGTTGTTTTTTCTAGCCACTTCAGTGATCCAACACCTCGTGAACAAGCTGCCTACAGACGGACACCAGAAGGAGCCGTCCAGCGAGGTGGTGGTCAACATCTGTGGAGTTCTCAATAACCTGGTGACCGGCACTTCTTTAGCTGCACGAGACATTGCCTTCTTTGAAGGACTGCCTAAACTGGTTGGAATCAAGAATTCACACGACAGCAGGTGAGACGTCTGTGGACTTAATTTTCATACTCCATCACTGATGTTGAATATTACAAAAAACAGCATCTTTGTACACTGTTTTATTTGTAACAAGTATTAAACTTGGATAAATCTTTTTTTTTTTTTTTTTTTTTTTTTTTTTTAGCTCTGGGAAGATAAAAGCATCTAGAGCAGCAGCCACAGTTCTCAGCAACATGTTCCAGTACAAGAAACTGCACAAACAATACAGAGATGTAAGTGACATAAAGAATCTAAAAGATAATAGAGCATCCAAATAAAATAGACACTGCTTACTTAAGAAGTGTATTTTCCTGTTTAGTATTTAAATGTTCATGCCATCTGTTTAAATGCTAGAGAGAAGTTTAGTTAAGAAGTTTCTCAGGTTCTGAATGTTCAGTTGAATTCAGAGCACCTCATTAATCTTACAAGTGGCAATTTGTTTGTTATAACTTTTCATAAAGATCATATAAAAAAAACACAAAATATAGATCAAATGAATCCTTAATCTTATCTAAAGTAAGACATGAGATCTAGAATTAATACTGAAATCAAGAAGAATGAAACAAAAAGTTTAAATAGCCAGCAACAAATTGCATTGTAGCAGGAAGCAAACAAAACATGAAGACAGTTGTTGACATGATTTAATTGTAGAAATGCAGTAGAAAATTACATATCATAAATAAAGTTGGTACAGTTCATAAATAAACCAGAGTAAAGGGTCAGAGGTCTACTCTGAAAATTAAATGATGTATAGACCCGTTTCAGAAGTTGTTACATGAACAGTGTAGCTTCATTAGCTTTAGCTAAAGCTAACATTGCTACGCTAGCTGCGCAATTACAGTTATTACAAAAGCCAATGAAGGTGTGTTAGCTTTAGCAACATGAGCTTTAGCAAATATAGCTACAGCTTATTTAGCTACGTAAATAATGTACCTATGTAGCTCACATAGCTTCTTTGGGATATTACCCTAAGCTACATAGCTACATTATCTATTGCTAAGTTAGCTTTAGCAACGTGAGCTTCAGCAGTGTGAGCTTTAGCATTGTGAGCTTTAGCGTTGGGAGCTTTAACATGGCTAAAGCTAACCTTGCTAAACTGGTAACATAGATATGCTTTTATGTAGCTGGTTTGTGAGCTTAGCTTTGACGTTGTTAGCTACATAGCTCTATCTACGTAGCTTATGCAGCTGACAGAGCTATGTAAGCTAAACTTTCTGCAGTAAAGTGTTGTCATGGAGGACAAGCTTTCTCCCTGTAGGCAGACTTTTTCCCTGCTTTATTAGAAATTTTGTAATCAGGTGTTGAAGGTCAGGTTTTTGACTTTTAAATTTTGGTATGCCAATCCTAGCTTAGCCCTTCAAAAGTTTTAGTGTGTACTTTTGTTCTGCGATAAACAGTGTCTCAGGTGCACAGTCTGCAGCCAGACTGTCTTGGCTGATCTTGTCTTGCACATTT
This sequence comes from Cheilinus undulatus, assembly GCF_018320785.1. Lineage (NCBI taxonomy): Eukaryota > Metazoa > Chordata > Actinopteri > Labriformes > Labridae > Cheilinus > Cheilinus undulatus. The sequence goes on along the minus strand of NC_054873.1, from coordinate 21,444,058 downwards.
TTAAGTAGCATTTCCTGACAAAAAAGTTGTCCTATTTAATTTTAAGACTTCTAAGTAGCTCATAGTGGATCTTTTTGTTCAAAAAATGCAAAAATAAAGGTTGTTCAAGCCCAACCGTAAACAGGCTATAAAAACTGAATTAATCAATGTTCTCTTTGACTGTTGTGTGTTTTTGTAGGTCAAAGAGAGCAATCATCTTTCATTTTCTAAAAAGCCCCTGCAGGAGCTCTAACTTCTACCTGCAAGAAGCAACACCTCTAAGCCTCTTTTGTCAACTTGCTTCAGTCATTTATTTTACCTGCATTTTACAAAATGATTTAAAAAGACCATGGTGAAGCATGTCTTCAGTCGAAAGCCTTTCATAAATCTTCTTTTCCAAAAGTTACCTGGCGACAAAGAGTCAAGAACAACAAGCACAAGCACACTAAAGTCCAAGCTCAGTGGAAAATCTCTCCTTTATTGTGCCCCTCCTTCTTCTTGATTTATCTGTGTGTGTGCCTGAGCGTGAAAAGAGTGAGAGTGGATGAGATACCGTCTGTGTGTGAAGACTCACATTCCTCTCCCTCTGCAAGTCCCTCGTCATTTGGGCGGCATATGTTAACAACCCATATATCTCTGACTGTTCACACTGCTGCTCTATCAACACTCACACCCAGCCATGTTCAGGTGTGCGTCCCTGCTCAGGGCGTGAGCAGGTAGTTACACTGCCTGTTTTTTTGCAAATCATGACTTGCCCCTCCCAAGGGTGCGGCGCTCAGCTTATTTCCTAATGAACAAGTCCTGACAAAAGAAAAAATGCATTAAAGCTTGTTCTGCACACAAGTTTTTGAATTTGATTCTCAGATGGGTAAACCACCGTCGTAGACCCTGCAATAAAATATGTAGAGCTGTACAAAAAGCTTTAAAGCAGAGAGTTAGACAGCTCTGAAATGGTTTGCATTGTGAACTCTAAGGTCACAAATTCAGGTCAAATTCCAAAGTGAAGGGAGCTTTAACTTGACACTCATGATGTACAATATTAGTTTTTCAATAAGTACTTACACAATCCCATTTGCTGTGTCCTTACTCTGTTGTAATAATGTTTTTTTCTTTGTGTTTACAGAAAGGGTTTACGAAACAGGATTTCGCAGATATGACAATCTAAATCAGCCACTCTCTACCAGCACCCATGCAGAAGAAATCCTTTCAGATGTTGGATTAAATTAGCTCTTCATACTATTCAAAAATGATAAATTCACATGTATCTACCACACTTTGAGATGGGAGCATGGATGTAGAACAGATGGAAGAAGGAATGATGGAGAAGGACTTCCTGGATATTTGTAGAACTGAGGACATTACGAGAAAGGTGGATCAATGGACTCTGATGTGTGCACCTTATGCATGGACTCTTTGTTTGAACACTGTTTGTTTTCGTGTGGAATCAGGGATTTCTTGTCTGTCACAGCAACTTTTATTCAGATCAAACTAAAGCTGTTTGAAACTGTTGATGAACTTTAGTGCCTTATCTTCTCACTGCTGTGCTTCATTAACAGCATAAATGCAGAGTAGTACTCACTGCACCTTTGTAAATACTGCTTTTTATTCTACACAGAAATTCTGTTTTTTTTACAGTAGCAATGTACTTTATATTTGATAAGATATATATTGGATGAATATATGTTTATAAATGAGTCTGAATTATAATATAGTTATAATTGAATGTAATCCAGAAGAGATTCAAAGAAACACTTTCTACTTAAATCTGTCCATATATAGATTTATGACTGTGGGGATTATGACCGTGCCTTCAAAGTTAACTTTGCTTTACAAACTTGTAAAATCTCATACAGGAAACGCCGATGTTAACATTTGTGGTGCCTTTGTTTGATGACTGCCATTGTATGATTATTTTCTTTAACATGCCGTCATCTGCTGTTTGTCTGTTTTAATAAATGGTGTGAATATTAAACACATGGGTTAAATGATACAGTCCTAATATTTGTTCAATACTTCAGGTCTTTTAATCCGTTCATAATAAAGCAATAACACAATTTATCACTTTTAAGATCAAGGCCTTGACTAGGTTAACACTTTACTGTCATGTTTTAAACAGAAAGACCTTGAATTGTACATATTTCTGCTCTGTGGACTTAATGGGGAGTTTTGTGGGTGTTTGAAAAGACTGTTCATAGTTGTATACAGGCAGATGCATCATCTGTATGTTTTTTTCTTTTAATAAAGAGACAAATGTGGAAGTGTTATCTCATGTTGGAAGCTTTTCTCAAGTGTGTGCTGAAACACACTGACACTGCCATGGTAAAATGTCTGCCACACCCTGCTTACATATTTGCTCCTGCTCAGACGGGAACAATACAAGACCTTCCCTGCTGCATCCTTGCTTAGCCTCTTATTTCATTTCAGGTAATTATCGCTCCATGAAAACACAGATCAGAGACAAAGACAGATATTCAATCATCGTTTATTAGCCTAATTGTTGTGTTGTTAGGCACAGGAAAACCTCCACGCTTTGACAATCATGAGTTGTTTCAGCTATGGCTGTGCAAACACAAAGATATGGATTATTAAACTATTATACATTCGCCTTTTTACATTTACCAATTCTCTGAGATGACAGTCTTTGAAATAGGAAATGTTGCTTAAAATCAGAAATTCCTCTCTCCTCTATGGCACAATTCTGCCCTCTGCTGGAGACACAGCTTTTCTCCAAATGACAATAAAATTGTCTGTATTCGCACATTTCCCAATGGTCACAATTATTTTATTTCAGATATCGCTAACGTCTGGCCAAAACCTCGTATCTCTTTGTTTTTATGACTTAAATTTTTTTTTCCATAAATCAGTGCTACTGGCCATCCTTTACATCTTTCAGTGGGTCAATAAGTGTTAAAAAGATGCTGACTATCAACAGTCAGTGTTAAATTATTTGCAAAATAGCACGTTTTTCTGTTGTGATTTTGGAGATAGAAGGTTTTGGCCCAACGCCAGCGATTGTACAATTTCTTTTAAAATATTTTACACTACATTTACAATTACAAAACATCCAAAAATCTTTTTTTTTTTTTTTGGTAACAAGAGAACACTTTGATTGTAACAACACACTTTATAAAAACAAAATAAACATTGGCACAGAGATATATATGGTATTGCTAAATAGCAACCTGATGTGGATGTTATTTTTTTCAGGGATCAACAGCTGTTAGTGGAGTGTGGATTAGATGTCCTCCTCAGTGACCAGGCAGTAGAAATCTGAGCGGGCTCCATAGTTTCGTGATCCCAGGTCAGACACGTCTATGTCTGGTGGTTTGGGCTCAGCAGTGTTGATGGGAGCTGGAGGGAGGACAGGAGCTCTACACGCCAGAGATTTGTACACAGGGAGCCGGAGACCTGAAACAACAACAAAAAAGATGAGAATGAGAAGAACATTAACCTTGTTGTCTTAAACCATTGCTGTGTAGCTTCGCTGTATGCTTCAGGTCATTGTCTTGCAGGAAAACAAACCTTCTCCCAAGCTGTAGTTCTCTTGAAGACTGAATAAGATTGTCCTCCAGGAATTTCCTTTATTTTGCCGCATTCATTTTATCTTCTACCTTTACTAGCCTTCTTAGGCCAGCTGCTGAGAAGCATCCTTACAGCATGATGCTGCCACCAGCATTCTACACAGTAGGGATGGTGTGTTGTCTGATGGCAAAAGAACCATTTTGGTCTCATCCTTACTAACTGTGAGACTACTAGCACCAACTGGCTGGACCTCTCTTGAATTAGATTAGTCATTTCAAGGGGCTGCTGTCAATGATTTTACATTACATATTTTTATTTAATTGACATTACTTTGTAGAAAACTTTTTTATTCTGACATTGAAGAGTTTTTTTTTTGGTTAAAAAACCAAACTATATTGACCATGACTGATTTATAAATCAATAAAAAGGGGGAAAAAATCAAAGGGGGTGAATACTTCCTATAAGAATGTATAACAGTACACACTTCCCTGTTTCTTGTTGCAGACAAGCTGTTTGAAGAGTTTTGAATTTTGTAAAAATGTATAGCATGGCTTTAATATTAACTCAAGTTGTGGTCAAACTTGATTTTTGACTGAATTGGATCTATTATAGCTTGGCCTTATTAAAGGAGAAATTTGGCATTTATAAAAACTTTTTAAAACTTGTTTTCATGTCTTAAGTATCTTCATTGTTAACTTACAGCCAGCAGCCAGTTAGCTAGCCTAGTTTAAAAACTGTAAGCAGGAGGATAAACAGGAGAGGATGTACTTCCTGCAGCAGCTGAGGAAATTCAGCCCACCACAGACAATGATAATGCTCTCCTACACTGTATTGTTTAGTCTCTCCTCATCTCCTTCATTAAAATCTAAATGCCACTGCCAAAACAGCTTTTCACGTGCTCTTTGAAGAAGATGAATGGCTAAAATCTGTCATCTGTCCATGACAAGAATGTCTCCAAGATGCCGATGATTGCTGCGAATATTGTGACCTCTTATTCTCCTGACAAAAACTCTTTGAGACTCTCCCCTCTGGCGGGAGGCTGCAGCCCATCAGAACCAAATCCACAGACCACAAGAAGTCAGAAAGGCCTCAGCTTACCCTTTCATTTCAATACAGTCTGTCTGGCCTGATAGTCACTTATTATATTATACTAAAGCCTCTTCATCTGACTGTTCTGCACAACACAGACTAGATTATTATCTCTGTCACACACTCAGTTACTTTCATCCTGTTGACTGCACAGTATCCTCAGTCTCAGTCTATTGGGATATCTTAAACACATTCCTGCACAAACCCCACTGTTTTAGTGTTTATTTTAACTTCTTCAGACTTATTGTGGTGTTGTTTCCTTTCTTTTTGAACTTCTTGTTGCTGAGGTTTTTTAAACACAGATAAATGAGTTTATGCCTTTAGTCATTCTGTACATATTCCTAAGAAAAAAATTTTGAAACATTTGTGCCTGGTCTGAAAATTGACTGAACCAATCAGCATTGTTTGTGGAGAAAGACATGGTAGCTACAGGCGTGGTTTAGTTGGACTGCAAACATGTAAACAATGGCTGCCACCAGTGAAGTGATATGCAAGGATGAAGCTACAGCTGCTGTTTTTATCACAACTGGAGATCATTTCTTTATTTATAGAAGAGCAAAGAGATGCACTGGAAGCTTTTCTTGGCCAAAGATATGTTTTTTAAAGCTTACCAGAGCTGGGCGTGCTCACTTCGTCACCATTTCTAGTTGCATTGATCGGCCCACGATGATTGTGATGGACAGAGCGTTCGTCTAGTCACCCTATGAGAATTTTCTTAAATGTTCTGCCCCTCCCAAACACTTCAGATGAGCTGTTCCCAGATGGATGTAAAATACATATCCCATGCAATTGCTATATGAAACAGTCTATCTGGCCTGTCTAGTTGGAAAGAATAAGGGAGAACTGGAACTACTGCCTAGAAGTTAAATGCCTGCAGGGTATATAATCCCTGGACAGTGCTGGGTGAAAAAGGGAGGCTGTGGCAAACTATGGAGTGGTATGATTCTTGGAAACCTCATAAGTTATGAATTAACATGATTCTTAATGATCTTGACCTTTGATATCCAAAAATTAAGCGGTTTATCCTTCAGCCAGCATAGACATTTGTGCAAATTCCAAAAAAAAAAAAAAAACGGGCATTTTACAGAACTAAAGTACTGAAGAAGACTGAAGAAAAAAAACTCTGGCCTGGTCAGTTACTCTGGATAAAGTTGACTTAAAGGTCCCATATTATGCAAAATACACTTTTTCAGGTTTTTCTAGCAAAAATATGTGTCCCTGGCCTGTCAACAATCCCCACAAGAATCAGAAAAATCCATCAGGCAATGCATACTAGTGAAAAGTAAGCATAATGCAACCATAAATAGGCTCCTAAAGTCACTGGCAAGAACTCGTGTCTCACATCAAAAATAACAACAATCCACCAGAAATACGACCAAAACAACCCCAGCAGGGATCACTGAACACAACTAGACACATAATCACTCATCATGCTAAAGGGCATGATGGGGAACTCTGCCCACACATCCCCCAAATTTGAAAACCCAGCAGCCAGTGCTTGGATCAGTTTGATGCCTGAGTTGAGCTAACACTGGTGGATTGACATTGTCAAATGACTCCGACACTGAAGACCATTTCACTCAGACTGGAATAAAAATACATTCTTGGAAATGTTTAACATTGAAATATCAACACAGTTTTTGCTGTTTTAGGATGTGATATGGAATCATTCTCTCACTATGTGCTACTGTACAGTCAACAGAGGTGGAAAAAGTACAAGAGTATTACACTTGAGTAAAAGTACAGCTGTTCTTGTTGTAACTTACTAAAATAGAGGTAAAGGTATTGATTACAAAAAGTACAAGTACCCAAAAAAACCTCAATTACAGTCATTTGTGTAAAAGTATAATTAGTTACCTTCCATCCGTGGATATAGCGTTCACAAGAATGGCCAGGATGGACATACAAAGCCCAGAAATGACGGATAGAGGCAAACAGAATCATCCTACAGCCCTCTGTTTTTAAGCTAGTTTAATGAATGACAGATAAAGCTGTCAAATATTAAACTGCAAAGACGGGCTTGTGAACTGATTTTATAAGCATTATCTGCAGATCACTTTCACACAGCCAGTCTTACTGATCTACATGTCATTCTCTGAGGGTAACAAAACAAATGCAGTGCTACACATTACAAGAAAGATTTTCTGGTACATCTAGAATATCCCAGAAATTATGTGCTTTCTCATCCTGTGTTGTGGTTTCCTGGAACTGAGACTTGAAATAAACCACACTTGGGTCCATGGTATTTGTTTTAAACTAGGTCACTAACAGCAGAATTTTACTAGATCAGGTTGAGACATGAATGCAGGTAATAACTTTATATATCCTGCCTCTAGTGAGATAAAAAAAAAAAAAACAAGAAGTGCCAAGCTGTTAACAAGCATTTACATCTTTGGATGAGTCAGTACAAGATGACTGTTAAACAAGAGCCTGCTTGCCTCAGTATGTTGCGCAGACAACATTCATCTTCATGAGTACAGGATACAGCACCATAAATATTTTATCTGTCAGTTGCAAATGAGTTTAATGCTATCATCCCGGTACTGTCTCTGTTGTCTCTTACCCAGATCTCCAGCAGGGTCTGTGTCTGAGCGGCAGTCCAGGTAGTCGGGGTCGAGGGTCAGCATGGGGTCCTTGTCATCTTGCAGTATCGTCTGAGGGTCTCCTGCAGACTCACTATGGAAGACGATCCTGCGAGGCATCGCCAGGGCCAGCTCCTTCCAGAAGACGGAGGAAGGAGTCTGTGGATATAAAACACACATGAACCGATCACACAAAGATGATCTAAACTGAGGAAGCCTGACTTAATTTTATGTATTTTACATTATATTTTGAATGTTCTATTGATTTATCAGGTTTAAAACACTTCCCTATTCTCAAAGCATCAAGTAATGTTTTTTTGTTGCAAGACAGACATCAGCTGTGGCATTAAAACCCTTTTTGGTTCTTCTTACGAGATACAAAGTGATCAAACATGAACAGACTTCTCTGCCTGAGTCAAACAGCTTTGGTTATTTTGCATGCTGTAGTTTCTGAGCATCTGTCACTGATTGAAGGTTCAGCTGGAGATATGCATGTGTTGTGTATCAGTCAGGATTTAGCTTCATTTGAATCAGGTTCTGATAGAAGTTGCATTTTGTTGTCAATCATATCAGATTGCACCACACCTACATAGGTTAAGAAAAGGAGCAGCTGAGTTTTTTAGCATTGAATGCTGGCAAAAATATGTCAGGATGTTTTTATTATGAATTTAACAATGATTGTTGCTTATTACACTTAACACTAACACCACCATCCCTTTGTATAAGAAGAAAAATAATGCTGCTAAAATATTTTTATTTCTTAAATAAATTAGTGATTTTCCTGAGAGTCATACCACAGAGTTGTGTTTCCAGGTGAGGATGGTGAGGCAGTGCTGGTGCTCACTGAGCTGCTGCTTAATCTCAGGCCTCATTCGTTTGGATTGACCTTGTAAGAGAATGAGGATGGGCTTCTGACTCAACTCCAACAAGTGCTGGAGGCCTTGTCTGAAAAACACACAGCAATACTGTTACACATCAGGAGACACTGTAGATGCTGGAGGAACACTGCCCTCAAGTGGTGAATTTAAATAGTACCATTCTTAATACAAAAATCACTTGAATGAATCTGACCTGAAGTTATTGTTGCACCAGTCCTGCTCAAGATAAGCAAAAGAGAGCAACACGATCAGACGCCGAGATCGACTCATGTTCATCAGAAGCTCTGCAGAAGGTTCTGGACACACATCACGTTGGTTTGCAAAGTTTAATATATGCATTTCTATTTGAATTAGACAGGGGTTGTTTTATTTTAGTGCTAGATAAAATTACAGATCCATAAGTATTCAGACCTTTTACTCAGTAAGTAAGTAAGTAGGTAAACTTTATTTGTATAGCGCTTTTCACAGACAGTAGTCACAAAGTGCTTCACAGTAGCAGACATATATAGAACGGTCATACAGTCAAATAAATAATGTAAAATACAACCAAACACAATGCTGGGTCAGTTTGGGCTAGAATGCTTGCTGAAAAAAGTATGTTTTTAGGTGCTTTTTGAAAGCATCCACTGAGTCCAGAGAGCGCAGGTCTAAAGGAAGTTCATTCCAAAGGCGAGGCGCGGTGGCTTTGAACATCGGTCTCCCCAAGTTTTAAAACAAGTTCGTGGAACCATCAGCAGGTTCTGCCCAGACAACCTCAGCCTTCGAGCTGAGATGTAGGGCTTAATTAAGTCAGCGATGTAAGTAGGAGCCTGACCATGTAGGGCTCGAAAGGTCAGCACCAAGATTTTAAACTGAACACAATACACAACAGGGAGCCATTGAAGAGATTTTAAAACAGGTGTAATATGGGACTTCCTGTTGGTGCTGGTCAACAGCCTCGCAGGTACAGTACTTAGTTGAAGCACCTTTGGCAGCAATAACAGCCTTGAGTCTTTTTAAATATGATGCAACAAGCTTTGCACACCTGAACTGGGGGACTTTCTGCCATTCTTTGCAAATCCTCTCAAGCTCAGTCAAGACCGTTGGTGGACGGCCATTTTCAGGTCTCTCCTGAGATGTTCAATTGGTTTCAAGACAGGTCTCTGACTGGGCCGCTCTAGGACATTCACAGAGTTGTTCACTCCTGTGTTGTCTTTACTGTGTACTTAGGGTAATTATCATGTTGGAAGGTGAACCTTTGACCCAGTCTGGAGGTCCTGAGGACTGTGGAACAGGTTTTCATTGAGGATATCTCTGTTCTTTGCTTAATTCAGCTTTCCCTAATTCCTGACCAGTCTTCTAGTCCCCGCTGCTGAAAAACACCCCCACAGCATGATGCTGCTACCACCGTGCTTCACTGTTAGGGTGACATTGGACAGATGATGAGAGGTGCCTGGTTTCCTCCAGACATAATGTTTAGAATTGAGGCCAAACAGGCCAGTGTTGGTTTCATTAAACTAGAGAATCTTGTTTCTCACAGTCTGAGTTTCTCCAAGTGGCCTTTCATGTGCTTTGCACTAAGGAGAGCCGTCTAACTAGCCACTCTGCCATTAGCCCAGATCAGTGGAGGGCCGCAGTGATGGTTGTCCTTCTGGAACTTTGTCTCATCTCTGGAGCTCAGTCAGAGTCACCATCAGGTTCTTGGCCACTCTGTTACTAAGGCCTTTCTCTCCCGGTTGCTCATTGTGGCCAGACAGCCAGCTCTTAGACGAGTTCGGAAGAGACCTTGTGGCTAGGTTTTTGCTCTAATAGCATCATCAGGCCTGTGAGGCCTTCTATAGAGAGGTGTGTGCCTTTCCAAGTCATATCCAAGCAATTTAATTTACCACACTAATCAAAGTGTAGAAACATTTTAGCAATAAGAGGAACCTGAGCTAAATTTCAGTGTTATTGCAAAGGGTCTGAATACTTGTGTAAATGTGATAGGTCCGTTTTTTATTTTCAGTAGATCTGCAAAAAAAATGTTAAAATTCTGTTTTCACTTTGTCATTATGGGGTATTGAGTGTAGATTGATACGAGAAAAAATTAATTTAAACAATTGTAGCATCAGACTGTAACATAACAAGGGTTTCAAAATGTATTGTTCATTAGTGTTGCTTTCAAATTGTACAAACATTTCTGTCACTTATCCATAAAGTTCATCCTTATGTTCCAGGATCAATGATAATATACAGCAGAATCTCAAAACCCTGGATTGCAAGGACTAATAACTAAAAATAAGTAAATGAATGAATTAATAAATGAACAGTGAATGAAACTTCTCCCAATACATTGAACCGATCCTTCAAAATAAAACAGACAGTGAGCTTACCTGAGCCAGGTAGGATTTCATTGTCATTGAGGTGCACCTTGTAGCCGTTTATGTTCTCCAGGTGAGGTTTGAGAATGAAGTTGACAAACTTCCTGTCATAGTCATTGTTTACAAAGGAGATGTAGGCATCGTACAATTTTCCATCTAAAGATATGAACACAGCAGTGCTGTCAAACAGATGCTACATTTTTATATTTAGAAATTTCAACATTGTGTTAATTGAGCAGAAGCCATTGAGCCATTGAGCCATTGATTACCATTGAGTTCATAGTCTCCATAAGAGTTCTTGTACCACAGTTTGATGTTGAGGTGACATTTGATGTACACGACTGCAGCTATGGCTAGGCAGAGGAGCAGGATCATGGCTGCAACGACAGCAGCCGTGTGGCTGGGGCTGTCTGAACAAGCACAGGAAATAAGATTTAGGATTAGCTTTTGAAAAATCAAGGAATTAAGACAGAAGTTACAAACTACTGATAATGACTGGACTGCGATGAATGTGAAGAAACAGTGAAGCATTGCCTTGTCTCAGCTTCACAGAGGCAGCTGGTGGTGGCTGTCATTCAGCTTCTCATGTGTCAGTTGGGAGTTTTCTTACATTTGTTTTTTAAGGAAAGAGACATCGAATGCTTAAGCAGCCAATCAGCTTTTTTAAAAAGTTAACTAGACCAGTTAGCTACAGCTGTCGGCTGTTCAAAACTGCCAACTTCAGACAGACATTGATCAAATCTGACCCATTTTTTCTTAAGTCAATTATGTGACTTGAATAAGTCATACCAGGCCTTATCGTTACAACCAGGTGTAATTCTGCATACATTTATAAATGTTATAAAGTGTCATGTTTTTTTCCGTATGCATTTGCTGTAGCTACCCTGTCACCAAAAATGTAAACAATAAGTCTTCACTAGAAAAAGTTAGAAGTAAAAATGAAACAACACACACTTTTAGACATGCATCACCAGGTGCAGCACAGGCTATAAAGGTACAGAGTGTATTGTTGGTGTGTCTTACTTGAATCCTCCAGGCTGAATTCAGAGGAGATGTTTCTCACTGTGCAGCTGTAAAGCCCAAAATCATCCTGCTGTGTGATTGTGACCACCAGTACACTGTTCACCATTATCTGGCTAGCAGCAGGATACCTGAGAGATAGGACAAACACAGCTTGATCTTATTTATATTTTTTATAAGTCAAAAAAAGGAGACAGACATTTTAAAAGCTTTAAATTACCAGGAGGAGGTATTCTGTGTGTAAAATGTGTGATTGGTGAGGGGTTTCCCATCTTTTTTCCACTGCAGCATGGTGTCACATTGCTTCTCTTGTGGGTCCCAATGGAGGAGAGCACTGCAGTTCAGTTTTACACTGGATCCCACAGTCTCCCAGAGTGTGGTCGGGCCCCCATTGGGTTTAAACTCTGGGACTTTGGAGCACTGGGACTCTGTGTGAAGACATACTGCAGTTATCTGTTTTCACTGAACAATAGAGGCCTTCATTTCTGCTGCTGCTGGAGGAAGGGCTGAAACTAAATGCCTCCTTGCAGGTGCAGCTAAGTATTTTCTTCGACCCCCTGTATAAACTCTAAAGCAGGAACAAATAACACTGTAGTTTAAATTTGGGATGACTTCAATAAACAAACACATGCAGTAATACTCACCTTTAATTATGAGATGCACAGTGAATGAAGCTGTGCTGTTACTCTGTTGCACACAGGTGTAATTCCCCTGGTCTTCCAGTCTGAGGCTGTCAAACTGCAGGTAAGTTTTCCCCTCCTGGTCCAGGAGCTGGCAATCCTTCAGCCAGCTCAGTTTGGGCTGAGACAAGTTCTGGGGCTGAAGCTCCAGAGGACACCTCAGCTGATACAATGGCCCCTGCTGCCCCAGGTAGACCACCTCCTCCTTGAACCTGGAGCCATCCACACAAGTCTGAGCTGCAAATGAAGACAGAGGAAGTTTACATGGTGTTACGCCTGTTAGGTAACAAAGTAAGGTTTTCTGTCCTAGATGTACAGTGGCCTGGAAGTCAATAAAATTACAAAGTCTGAAAAACCTTTACTAAACTTGAAACACATTTACAAAGTCTGATATAAAAATTACAAAGCCTGAAGCACATTTACAAAATTTGAAACTTGGGTGACTTTCAGCATTGATACATTCCTTTTCTGTAAAATACTGTTGTTTGTAAATCTGTTTCAAAGTTGTAAAAGTGTTCTAAAACTTGAAAATTTGTCTCAGCTTATGTGAAAGTGTTTTTGCAAAATATAGATTTAAAATTTCAATGTAAGTTTTTTTATTTAAAATTTGTTTCATGACATGTAAAAATGTCTTTATTACAGGTTTTTTAGACTTTGTATTTTTTTATTGGATTTTGTAAATGTGTTTCAAGCTTTGAAAAAGTTATTCAGACTCTGTAATTTTGTATTTGATTTTTAAAAATACATTTATTTGAAAACATACATTTGTTTTATTTGTAAAAGTGTTTTGCAAATGTGAATTTGTTTTATAAAATGTAAAACATTTTTCACTGAACTTTGAAAGTGTTTCAGACTTTGTAATTTTGTATAGCACTTCCAGGCCACCATACATATGTGATTGTGAAATCCTTAAATAAAAGACATAAAGTACAAATACTATACAGAATCATTTATTTCCATTAAAGATGATCATTTGGTGTGGAATAATTATTTTAATGCAGCACGGAGATCATAAAGTGAAATCTGAAATGCCACAAAGGGGCCAGCAGCCTCTTTTTCCAGATAAAACATTGAGGGACTCCAATGACTAGGCTGGGCACTCCTTTTGTACAGTATGTTTATGGATAAAGCAGGCTTTAAGCCAGTATATTACAATACCTTTGCTTTCCATTGAGAAAACACTTTGCATACAGTCTGTGTTCACTGCAGTCTGTTTGCATACACTCTGTGGAGCTTTTGTCAAAGAGAGGACAGAGTAGGCTAATAGTGCCTGAAGGTGAACCTGTTTACGCTTTAGTCTGAGCAGAGTCCTGTTCTCCTGACTCTATCTTCATGCTGAACCTCTCCTCACAAGGACAGTTTCTGAATAACTAACTAATAAGGAATGTCCTGCTGAACCCGGACCAGTTCTTCAGGATATTCAGCGCATGCGCTCATTGTCACTGTGACAGAAATCGACAGATTACCAACACGACTGCTGTGTCTGGGCCCTGTGTCACATCCCCGTTTTATTTTTCTCAAACACAGCAGGGACACACATCCGAGTCCAAAGTCCTCATGTATGGTCTTCATGTTGCCAGGAAACAGCATGTGACTGCGTGACAGATACCCTGACCTGAACACAGATACCACATGTGTTTTGACCTGCTTTAACCATCCTCCATCTGGGACAAATACTTTAAAGAGGACAGAACTCAAACATTGACAAACTTAACTGGAGGCTGATACGGTTCATTTGCATCTAGCGCACAAAATAAAGTGTAAAGCTTACATCATTCAGTTACAATTAAGCTAAGTTTGAACTTCCTTACCTGCTGCGTGGAAAGTGTCCCTCCATCCGACAGAGCACAGCAATATGAAAGCGGCTAAAATCACAGCCATGAGCCGCAATAGCCCTCTTCCGCTTTCCTCAGGTGAGCAATAATCCGAGAGAGGAGTTTGTATTTACAATAAAACTACATAACTAACGAAAGATATGTTTTATAATAAAGTAGTTTGGTTACATTGAGACGCCGGGGTGACAACGTAGACGTCAGCTCTGTGGTTTATCCACTACACCTGAAGAGACACGAAACTCTGCCGGCTATTGGCTGAAAGGGGTCACGTGAGGCAGCATTCACCTGCGTTTCAGTGAAACCAAGTGATGTAGGGAAACTTAATCAGATACACCAGCATTTAATCCATTCAAGTACCCTTTACGATTTTGGTGATGTAAGTAATTATTAGCAATAATAGCGCTTAAAAAATCAGAGACGCTTTGTGGTGTCCAGCCAAATGGAGTTCAGGAAAATCCTGGTGCATTGTAGTTAATCTGTGATAACCATATTTTATATTTAACCTGAATTATAACCACTCTTATCAAAGCAACAAACGATTAATTTTATTTGTTTGTTTGTGCTGCAGTACAGTAGAGTTTTTTTTCGAAACGTAGACCCATTTTCTTAAAACAGAATTACCTTTTGCTAATATCAAAAATGTGAAAGGCCAACTCTGAACTATTTGGAAAGTCATGTCAGACCTCATGGTTTAACCATGATGTGCATAGTTTAAAGGAAAAATAATTAAGTAATTGCAAAATATAGGCAAAAATTGGCAAAAATGGGTTAAAAGTGGCAGAAACTGGCAGAGGTAAGTGGTAAAAGAGTGTCAAAATTTGGCTTAAAGTGTCCAAAAAATGGCTACTAATGGCAAAATAGGTTGTAAGTGGCAAAAAATTGGGAGAACTAAGCATTGAAAGTGGTTTAAGTTGGCAAAAGTGGCAAAAGGGATAAAGCAACAAATATGGGTTAAGAAAGTGAAAGAACTGGCAAAAAAAAAAAATAAAAGCTGCAAGAATGGGTTTTAAAGTTGTAAAAGAAATGGCTAAAGTGGCAAAAACTGGCCTGTAAAACTGAAACTACTTAAAAAGTGGCAAAAATGGGTTAAAAAGGCAAAAAAACATGGGTAAATGTGCCAAAAAAAATCATCTTAAGAAGTGAAAAGGGTAAAAAATAACAATAATTGCCTTGAAGTGGTAAAATGGGTTTAATGTGGAAATGAATGTGGCTAAATTGGTGGAAACAGTGATGAAAATGGGTTAAAAATTGGCATGAATAAATAATTTGAACATCAGATAATAGCTTGACACTCTTTTCAGCTCTAAAATGAACTGTGAGCCAGGATGCTAACATCCATGCTAGTGCTCCAATACACGTGCATTGATATTATCAATAAGTCACAACTGGGGAGGGCCCGTTCACTGCAGGGGCCCACCCAATTCTGGGCAGGCCTGCGTGTTACATGTATTTCTTATTTCCTCTAGTTTTAGAAATGCTATCATACTAACAATGACATTTCAAATAATCAGCCATAAAATAGCCTAATAAGAAATGATACATTTGCAAAATAGAAAAATAAATACATAAAATACTGCTGTTGTTCAGTGTTTATATGTTTATGGCCCAGATATCATTGTAGAGGCAAGCTTCCTAAAATAAATATGAAACTTTTTTAATGGCATTGTTTTATTTTAAGCATCAGTTTTTAACAGTTGGTATCAACTTCATTATATTTGGCTTTAGGCTCAAATTAAACAAGTCAGCAACCACGGGTGCCTTAAGGGATTTTTTGAGCCACCAATAAGGAAAAGCTTTTTTTCAATCTGTTAGGGTCACTTTTCATCATGGGCCCTCAGAATCATCCTAACGTTACCCCAAATGGTACATTATGAACACACATCATTATGAAAAGCTTTCTATTGCAAGAATACACTGCTGAGGGGTATGTTACGAAATCACATTTTTTTATAAAACAATTTTAGACGGAGAAATACTAAATACCTTGGTATTTGCAGGCAGTTAGTTCATGCTCAGGACACTAGAAGCTGCCGTTTCCATTGATCAATGGACATCTACAGCCAAGAAGACCACAGACAAAAAAATAAAGCTAGCTATTTTCAATTCACACATTTAATTTACAAATTTGAGTGAAAGTGATATTGACTGAGGCCAAAAGTTTCCTCTTTTATTCAATAATATAAAATATTACAATGCAAAACATTCTCATGTCTGATTTACAAAAAACACCATCGGACTGCATCTGCAGAGCTGACATTCATCACAGCGCTTTTTACCATATAAGGCAGCATTGTAGCACACAATCTTTACTTCATGTGCAAAAGCAGTATAAATTATACTTAGGCTTCCATAAAAACACTCACATGTTTCTCACAAATATAGAGATCCAACAGCAAGCTATCTACGCATTCTTAAAATAGAATCATAATAATCTCATACAAGACATCGCCAGTAAAATCAGTTAGCATACCACCTTTCTGTCTTAAAAGTCCATTTTATAGCCGAGGATCAAGATAGCAGCACTTAACATTTGACTGCAAACAATAAAAGAGAGTGAGAGCCTTCATCCGAACTCTGAAGAGACGATTAATGGCTTTAAAGTGGACTCAACACTGCGATAGTCGGACATCTTAATGCACAAGGCAACACTGGGTTCATGTCCTCTGTGGAAAATGTGGAGCATTAAAGGGTCTCAGGGCTGTCACACTTCGAATGAACTGTAAGAAATCAAAACAAGCAGGGATTAGTTACAGCATTTACATGCAGACACGTGCACAAAAGATCCATCATTGATCAGGTGAAAAAAAACTTTTTTATATCAGATGTGACTTGTCCAAAAAAAGATTGACAAATATGACTATTCATGATCAAATATTGGAGGACTTGAAATTAACTTTTTTTATAGGAAGAAACTGATGATGTACGAAACACAAAAACAGAAATAATAAAACCCTGGTTAACATTTATAATCAAACTTAGATCAACAAACATGACATTTATGCCAGAATTTTGTAGAGATCCCCATAAAAAATGGATAAATGCATTAAAAAAAGCTGGAAACTTAGCTGGAGCAGTTAATGTCTTGTTTTGTGTCAAAAATTTAAACCGTTCTTCGATTCTATTATGCATGCTGATGACAACAGAACACACTAATTCAGCCTCAGTGTCCTATGACTCCATA
Source organism: Cheilinus undulatus (assembly GCF_018320785.1). Lineage (NCBI taxonomy): Eukaryota > Metazoa > Chordata > Actinopteri > Labriformes > Labridae > Cheilinus > Cheilinus undulatus. The sequence continues at coordinate 21,426,953 of NC_054873.1, read as the reverse complement.
AAATATGTTATTTCCAATGTCTGGAATCCATTGGGATGATTTATATAAAACTTAGAGCACCAGCACTTTGACAACCCCAGAGGAAAAAGCAGTACTGTTAATATCTTCGTTTTTCATGTCCTATTCAAACATAAGTTTAAGTGTTTTTGACAAACATATCACTCTCTGTGACTGTGTACAATAGAAATGTAAATAAGGATCTTTTTCTGAGACCTACCCTTGACTAACCTGTTAGAGATGGATGTGTTTCACACTGGAAAACCTATAATACTAAGCATTTGGGAAAGAAGAGAGCCTTTGAAAAAAAAACTCAAAGGGTGATTGGATGAACGTTCTATCTGTCACATCTTTACGGGTCAATCAGAACAACAAAACACATGACATCATAGTCCCAGACCGAAGTGCACTGCTACCGAGAGTATAACCCCATAGAGAGCTGCATAACGTAAACCATAGTGACTATAGACATGTCATTACACGACTTTTGTCGTTTTTGAAACCAAAAAAAAAAAAAAGCTCACTGCTGTTCTTTGTTATTTTTTTAATGAAGAAATGTCGTCAAGTTCTAATAAAACTGGCGCTTTAGCAACATCCATGCTAATGTCTTCCGCCATAACTGCACCGGCCTCTTCTTGTTGCTTGCATACAACACAACTCTGCTTTGCCCAAAAGTACTGCCCCTGGACGCTGGTTGGTCCTGTCACTTTCTAACCGGGCCCAAACAGTTCAGATGGGAGCTTTGCAGATGGATTCGCCGGTAAGAAAGATGGAAATTGGCGAATCCATCTGATTTGCATGGTTACCCTTGACAGTAGTTTTAGGCATTAAGAAACTATCAATCTTCTCAGTCGCTGATGACTTTATTTGCTCTAATAGGTCACTTTGAGGTGTCAGTATAATTTCAGTCTGGTTCATAAGAGCTACAAACTGTTCACAAAAGCTTTAAAGATAGCATAATAGCATAGTGGCCCTCGAGTTAGCACCACTCAGTCACTGAATAAAAGTACTTGGTAGTAGAAGGATTAAATGTCTATTAAACAGAACACTGTAAAAATTACCAGGATTTCACAATATTTAACTGTAATATTTCACAGTAAAATACTGTAAAAGTCATGCACCTAGTAGCCAGTAATTTACTGTGAATTTACAAGGATTTTTTTTTTTTTTACAGTGAACCTAATAACCTAAGTCCCATCATCGTTGACTCACCACCAACCTAATAAGGTATCAGTAATCCATTATTACGCTATCACAGAAAAAAAATGGAACCTCTTCACAGACTTGTAGATTGTTTAAAAAAATAAAATTAACAAAAGAAAAAAATGTATGTTATGTTAATGAGTGAGGACTGTAAAACCTGCAGTCATGCTCAGTGAAACCTGATTTTACTCCAGACTTACCTGAGCTCCTCTTTCAGTCTGTTGAGTTTATCAAAGAGTCTGTCATTCTTGACCTGCATGGGAGCACTCGGTACAAACCAGGCCGCTATGAATTTACATATGACGACAACATGCTGCAAGCAGAGAGGCAATGTTGGTGAGGTAAATTAGATCTTAATAATCATAACTCAATGCTTCGGTTTTTGTTGTTACAGAAAATCAGCTATGCTGTGAAAGAGTGTTTTATATGTCCAGGGGTGTTTACAGACTTTTAATTATTAGCCCTGGCTTAACTGGGACACTGACTTTAAATAGACGACATTTTGTGCCCTAAATTAAACATTATTTGCACAGTAAATCTCATTATGTACCATGTTCATCTTCACTATTCTTAACTTATTGCAAGTAACACATAAAATGGTCACATATAAATGTTCTTAGCTTAACTCTTTAAGCACTCCAAGAGAAGCTTGTTCACGTTCTTAACATTTAGCAAGCAAACTCTTGCCTAATGTGTAACTTACAGAAACAAGTTTTATTGTTAAAAGGAGGAGAATTTGCTTGTAGATTTTATGGATTCACTCGTCTCTTACACACCTGCCCCGATGGAACAGATGAGTTTTGGTTTTCAATCTTATGTAAGAACAAAATAAAACATGCTACCTTAAGAAAGCTACTAGCAGTCTGTTGCAACATGGCCCAAACAGTTGTTTTATCACAAGTCCTGCCGAATAACTAATCAAATAACCGATCATTGTTTAGGATTATAGTGAAGGGGCCGGTAAACTATCAAAGGGGGGCATGCCAATCCATCTGAACATGTCCCTGATGGAGTCACAGTCTGAGCTACTCAAAGGAATCAGTGAAAGTAGAGGTGATGTTTCTTATTGGGTCGTGGTCTTACCTCAAACAGAATGACAAATGCAAAGCGCACAGCTAATATCAGCCAGAACTGTGGGGTGAGACTGTAGTCCTCATTGCTCCTGTAGTCTTTGTAGCTGAAAGAGAAGACACATGATTTCCTTTTCATAAGCTGTTAAATGCCAGATGGATTTGTTTCATCCATCCATCTGGAAAACCTTCAATACTAATGCTGCGTTCCATTTATCATTGTAACTTGTATTATGACTTGTTTTTCCAAATTCAACCAGAAGTGGAAAATGGAACATCTCTCCAAGTCGTATTTACAACTCATGAACTCAGTATTGCACAGAGCAACCCGACCTCGACATCACAACATGGTGGCACAAAGTATTAAGTGTAGTAAAAACTTTGATTTTGACCTGTTTTCAGAACCTTTTGCTGTTTCTCAGTGCATTTCTTGAAATTATAGACACAGCATGTCGTGTGCAGTAACAGTCTTTAATACATGAAGTACTGCGCAATGCGTTGTTTTAAAGGTTCATCGACTAACAACTGATCAATGATGCTAAAAACAATGACAGGCTAACACAAGAACGACATCCGTCATTTTTCCAACTTTTTTTATTTCTATATGTGAATCACATACATGCATACTTACAAACATTACTTAAATGATTCACCCAGGTACCCCATGTATATACCAATTAATACACTATATACATGGGGTACCTAGAAGGTAAATAAATATATTTAGGGATTCACTCATGTCAAGATATTCCACTTTGGTAACTTTTGAGTCCATTTACTGTAAACATAGCATATAAAGCTTTTGACAGTTTCCACTTTCCATTGTCAGAATAAAAAGATTACATCCTTTCCTTTTAACTAAACTTTGGAGCCGGTTTGTACATTATAGAGTTGCTTTACATCCAACCAAAATAAGCAACTATGGAGACACTCATTTTTTCCAACTTCACGTGGTTATGACAAATGGAACAAAAACAACTGGGAAATCCGTTTTTGCAGACGAATGTGACGTCATGACTTCCAATCTCCAAGGTAAATAGAACGCAACATAAGTGTTTGGGAAAGGACAGAGGATTTGAAAAAAACTCGTTGTCATTGTATGAACGTTCTGTCACATCTTCACGGGCCAATCAGAGCAACAAAACGCGTGAAGTACCTGCGACCGAGGTGTGTGTGCGCAGCTACTGAGGAATAACATGAACCATGGTGACTGTAGACATGTCAGTACATAACTTCTGTCATTTTTGAAAAGACAACAAAAACTCACTGCTGTTCTTTGTTCTTTTAACGAAGAAATGTCATCAAGTTCTGATAAAACTGGTGCTTTAGCAGCATCCACGCTAATGTCTTCTGCCATAATTGCACCAACCTCTTGTTGGTACTTGCTTACGTCACAACTCCACCACACCTGAAAGTACTGCCCCTCGTCACTGATTGATCCTGTCACTTTCTAACCGGGCCCAAACGGTTCAGATGGGAGCTTTGCAAGATGGATTCGCCAGTGAGAAACACAGAAATGGGTGTATCCATCTGCTTTGCAAGGTTATTATCAGGCTACATCTGTTAAACATAAAATAATTCTAAAAATAATAGAGATAAGAATACAAACAGTAAATCAGAGTTTTCCAGGAACAACAGAGTTAACAACACTTGCAGTGAGGTGTTTCACTGTTTTCAGCCTAAAAGAGATGCTTCTCTTTAGGTTTATCTTAGCTTAAAGTGGGGGTATTATTCCTTTTTTTCAAGGCTTTACACCATCTCTCTGATACCCACGTAGAAGCTTTACATGGTTTACAGCTCAAAAAACTCCTCATGTTTCTCATACTGGCGTCCTGAAAAACCCTTATTTTAACCTCCTTCTGAAACGCTTCGTTTTCGCTGCTGTCCCTTTAACACCCCCCGCTCCACGGACCTGCTTTCCTCCAATTGGCCGATTTTCCGGAGGCTGGCTGGCGGCAGGACTCAATGTTTTGTGCCCACCCCCTCCAATGTGGCTAATGTTGTTATGCTAGTAGTTGAAAACTTTGAATGAACCGATCCGACTGAGTAAAATACGGTGAATTTTGATATACGTCCGTACATGTTAGACCTGGAGTCTGATCCTGATAGTCTGGAGAAAGAGGGGGAAGAAAACCAGCAGCAGTGAAGGATAGAGCAGGACGTATCTGTTTGGTAAGTGTTTGATTACTGTGTTGCTAAATAGCTAAATGGCTAAAAGGCCTTGTGGGGGCGGTCTGTTCCGCTTAGCCGGCAGCACGGACGAACCACGAACCAGTTAGGAGATCCTATTGCGATGACCTCATCAGTTTGCTCCATTGAAATCTTGTCTCAGGAGAATCTCAGAAAGATTTTCAATGAACCGTTTTCATCAGTTTACACGCTAATTCCAAGATTACGGTCACATACATTTATCTTGCAGTTTGGAAATTTGCATATGTGAAGTATGGACATGAAGTATGACTTTATGTTTTAAAAACCGGAAAAGTATAATACCCCCTATTTAACGTCAGATTTGTGCCAGTGAAGTGGTAACCCATCGTATATAAATGACAAAATAAAAACAAGAGAACTAACCTGCAAGAGGAGACGTTCAGTCCACTGGGGGTGATCATCTGAAATTTTGTAAACTCATTTTTTAGGCTTTTGTCATCCATTCGTGCAATAGAGAGGGAGTTGTTGATGTATCCAGCCATGCAGCTTTAAATCAAAGGATAAATAATTACAGCTAGAATTAAAAAAGGACAGGAGAGAATAAAAAACAGATATTTCCAGAAAAACAGAGTCTCACTCAACATCTGTGACCGTGCCGTTGGCACATGGGCCATAGCGATAGTGGTACACCAGTCGAGGAATGAAGTCTGAGGAAACACCAATGACCAGCCCGTTTGCAATGACAGCCAGGACACCGATCGCCTCCAACACATCAATCCACACACCTGAGCAAAGCAAATGCTCATGTTAGGACAATTTACTTATATCATAAATCGGCAAATCAAGAATTTACTGCAAGGCAAAACATGTCATCTTAGATCCTAAGTGTCTCTCACCAATATCATTTGTTTTCTTAGGAACCAGTCTGCGCTCCAGAGTGACCATTTTTATAGCATCCAAGCGAATCTCGATGATATTATTAATGAGGGCGAGCAGAGGAGCAAGGGGAAACGCTGCCACAAATATGGTGGTAAAGCTGAACTGGATCACTGTGGAGACAGTGAAGAATATCATGCATCAAAACTTTTCCAATCCAGTTTCTAGTCATTTTAAGCCTCAGCAGAGTGCATACCAATCTCCAGAAACTCATTGAACAGGCTGAAGGAGTCGACATCATTCAGCCTGTAGTTGCTGAGCCAGTCTCGGAGCTTGCAGTTCTCACAAAGTTCAGATCCATATTTGGCCTCTGATTCGTCTTTCAGGTAGCAGTGAGCACATTTCCTCTGCAGCTTCCTCGTCTGTCTTCTCTTCAGCCAACGGCAGAACCAGCTGAAAAAAAACAAAAGACAGCTTTTGATGTAACAGACCAGACAAATGTTAAGAGTGCATAACTGCAAATGAATACTTACGGGCCAGTGAACTCAAAGACATTACTGATGGTTTGTTTGAGTACCATTATAATTGCCATTTGGATGAACAGGTCTGTGAGGCACCCACTAGGATGGCACTGAACAGAGAGGGATGTTTTATTTATGCATGCAGACACAGTTTTTCATTTAAAACACCACTCTACCTTTTTGTTTAGAAGTTTTACATTTACAAAAAATCATTTAAAATGAACAAGGATGTGTCAATACACTCAATTCATGATACAATCTGTATAAAGAAAACGGGATCATGATATATGATTTTATCATGATGTTGCATTCTTTAACTTAAATTCTCTCAGAATTAAGTTGTAACATTCCCTTTTCCTTATTTCTCTTCATAAGAAAAACTAATACTTTTTATTTTAAGGGTGGTTAAATCACTCAAACACAGAAAATGCTTTTTCCTTTATAAAAATTGACACTGATAGCTACAGCTGCAGCCATCGGGTTTAATAACAGAAACCAAATGCGGATAGCACCCTCTGCTGGTTGAAAAAGACTATTGCAATATTTTTTTTCTTGTCAAATTGATTTAAAAAGTCTGTATATGTCATGTTGTTTAGGGAATTGTTTTGCAAGGTATCATGACATCTTTTGAAATCCATATGTTGTAGTTACTCACCTCTTCTAGTCTCCACTGTCCAGCAATTCGGACATATCCACCTGGATGACCATTTATCCTGCCATGTATATTACACAAAATCAGTCTTGGAACGTTGGATTTGTAGGCAAGTTAGGGTAAGGTTAACACTCTTTAGGTAAAACAAAAATGTGGCTACTAAATTGATAAAATGCGTTCTTACCTGCCAAGAAAGAAAGCGACGTAGAAGAGAGAGGAGAAATATGTGAAGAACTGGAAGGTGAACATCTTAACAGTGAAACTTTTCTCTGTGGCAGCGAACGATCGGGTTTCCTCTGGTGAAAACATGATTTATGTCAGCGTGTATGCCGTTTGCTCTTTGGTCAATAAGTGTCACAATTTCACACAATGCAGAGTAGCCCTTCAACAGTTTTTAATGCTACATTTATTTCATTTATGTCATTTTATCTTAGGTGCGGCACCAGGATTACAACTTTGGATGGGCCCACATAATTTTAGATGCGCTATTAAAATAAAAACATAAACTGTTCCCCTTTCATATGTTCTATATCCTACTGTTTTAAATAAAATGCTGGAGAAGTTTGAAACATTTTGCCTATGACAGAGACAGCCTCTAGTTTACGTGACAACCATTGAGTCTCATTAATGTATTGACACTAGTAAAGCGTGCAATTTTCATGTCTCACTTCAAAAACATTTTCTGCTATGATAAAGACCCTTAAATCAATCCTTTGATGACTGTTCTTTAACATCTATGTAGGAAAATTCTGTCTTATTTATGATTAAGATGAATAACTATTTGGTTATTGATCATAGAGAGAGAGAGAGTCCAGTTATGAAACTTGCAGATGACTCTCAGCAGGTTCGGTGTCAGTCAATGTGGATGAAAGAGGTGGTGATAAACCTTGAGACGTTTTCTGACTTTAAAATGTTGAGACTTGAGTCTCTCTTCTTTACATGTAGCTTTTTCTGTCCCACATGGATAATCTGCTGCTGCTCAGTTGAAAAACATGTGCACACATGCGTGCACCTGCGCTAGTGTTGCAAACATCAGCAGCGTAATCTGGCCTGATAATGATTGGTTATGACCTCCTACCTGATGGCTGGATGATCATGACTTTGTATGTTTTAAAGAGAAAACTGTATTTTAGGCTTGAACTAGTATTCAAATACCTATTTGATATAAAAGTTTTTAAGTCTGTTATCTCCCAAACTTTAAGGGTGGGCCAAAGGGGCAAGTGGGTGGGCCCGGGCCCATAAGGCCCACCCATAACACCATGGCTGCTTTATCTATATGACACAGAATCTCTTTACTTGTCATTTACTGCATGCTATTTTATGTTGTAACTATCGTACATATTATTTATTCTTTATCTGTAGTTATCACAGATTTTCATGTGGGGCAGTGTGATAAAAGATTTGCTTTTAGGGTTTACACAAGCTGGAACCTCTAAGGTTGAAAAGCCAATGCGGAGTGTAAAAAACTGCAGTTCCTCAAGTGTCCACTTGAGGCTGGCTGCAGAAAGGGGTCACATACACAGCCCATGTTAAAATGCCAGTTTTTACAGTAGATATTGACATATTAAACCCTAGTTCAAACTACATTATTTGTTTAAATATGCCATTTTTATGAGCACACACACTGCATGGGGTTTTTTTAATTCAAAACTCGTCCATTTTTGTTGTGAGAAGGAAAGGAGTTATGCATAATAAGGGGCATGCCAGGTGTAGCTGTTAATCAGGAAGCTTAAGACCCACCTCTGCCCCAACACTTTCTCTATTTTCCAGCCAATCTAAAGTTAATTAGAGATATAGAGATAGAGAGATGCAGATAGAGATTAGAGAGATTGTTTTCAACATGAAGGCTGCCACTAATTGCCTTCAAAAGCCAATCAGCATTGACCAAATGGCTGTCAAATATTTTCTACAGCCTATGGGTTAACATTTTTTTTTTCCTTTTAGCAAAATTAGCAAGAGAAATTTGTATTAATATACAAAAGCTTAATTCGACACACCCCCTGCACCATAAATTCAGAAAAACTGTTTTAAAAGCCAAGTCATGGTTTAGCAAGAAAACCACAGGTTTTACTATAAACTTGAAAATGCTGCTTTCCAAGTAGTTGTGCTGGTTCAAGGCCCTGGTATCACACAAAACCTCTGTACTCATTAATTTCAAGCGGATAAAGCAGGGATGTCAAATTAAATCAGAGCAGGGGCCGAAGTCGGAATTTGGGTCCAACCCAAGGGCCGAACAAGGCCAAAATTTAACCATTAACTGTCAACCTCATTTTCACCAGCAATGAATTATGGGGGGAAAAAACCTTAGTACTGATGAAAAATTATTCTGAGATTTAAAAAATTAAAAATGGTAAGGCTCAAAATCATGTTTTAAAAGATAAATATTTAAGAAAGAAAGTTAAAATCATTATTTTTAAGGGTCAAAACATGAGATAAAAATATCAAATCATGAGTTTCAAGGTCAAAATATCAGATAAATTCCATAATCATTGGTTAAAAATGTCAAAGCCTGAGGAAAAAATTAATAAATTTGGAGTTTCACAGGTCAAAATATTACTTAAACTTTAAAATTCAGGATACAAAAGGCCAAATTAAGAGATAAAAGTCAAAGTAAGGAGCTAAAAAGGTCAAAACATGAGAAAAAATAAATACAATTGTGAGTTAAAATGTCAAAATATTACTTCAAATTTTAAAATTGAGGATCAAAAAAGGTTAAACTGGAGTAAATCTGCAGATCAGAGGGCCAGTTATAATAAAAATATGATATGATCTGGTGGGCCAGGTACAACTGTACCACGGGCCAGATTTGGCTCCCGGGCCTTGAGTTTGACACCCCTGGGATAAAGCAACAAGTGATTGATTTCATTTCAGCTAAACCATTAGAAAAATATATTCTTGTAGAGAGAAATGTTGATTAACTTAACAACAAGACCAATGGGACCGATGTCAATTTATGACCACCATTACAGCTCAAAGTGTGTTTCCTTCTCCCTTCTTTCCATCTCTTTCTGAACCTCCTGCACTGAATAACGAGACAAAATCCTGTAACACCTAGTCTTTCCTCTAGGTGCCCTTACTGAGCTTCTCCCTTCACAGTGAATATGAACAAACCTACTGCTCCTCTTTACCCTCCCAGATATATCATCAATCAGAGTATGCGCTAGCCTCGTTCCATTGTTCATCTTTCAACTGTTCAGAACCACGATAATTTCTTCATTTGATACAGAAACTACCTTTTTTTTGGTCATGAACATAGAGGCTTGATTTGGGTCCTTGTGACATTATTTAAAATTTATTTGTGTTCATTCTCCAAAATAAATTTGGAGAAGGTGTGCAGACCCAGTTATCTCCACATCATCTTACTTTCTTCCTATATTATTTCAAATGGAGCATGTAGAATAATGCCTTCAAATATCAGATTGATTATCATCTAACAGCTAATTTCTTTATATGCGGTGCAATAAAAAACAACAACTACAAAAAAACTTACCTATTTCACACAGCTTCATGGCGACTATCCTGTTGATCTGCAAAACACAGACATAACCAGAGAGACACTAAGAATATCAAAGACAGAAAAAAGAAAAAAAAGCACATTTATGACCCCTCGTACCCGTGTCATGACCGTGATGATGAGGTAATGGAGGACGGCCCCAAGCATCATGGCCCCGCTGTTAGAGTGGGTGCTCAGGAACTCCCATGATCCCATAGCCAGGAGCCCCGCTGCAATAACTCTGAACACCACCAGGGCATGGGTCAGGCCGATGATCACGAGTATCTGATCAAACACAAAAACACTTGTTTTGTGTTACAAGGATATTATCCCAGCCAAGGTAACCTTAATTAATTTGCGTGTCTAAACCCGGAACTGTCCCAATTTCAACAAGCTTTTTAATAGCCTGAGCCTGAAGGAGAAAAACAAAACAGATATGAAAAGCATAAAATCACCCACCATGACAGTGACACAGATCAGGACCAGAGTGCTGCGCAGATAAGAATGTTTGTGTTTTTTTGGTGCACAGTTAACGTTGTTTACTATTTCCAGAATCAGTTCCTCCTAGAAGTAAATAAAATAGAAACAAAAAGGTAAAAATCATGAATTTCAGTGAGCACTGCTCTGGTTTTACTGTATTGTGAGGATAGGACGCCATGCATAGAGTGATCAAACCTCCTCTTCACACCAATCAGACACTTTCCATTCGCACACATAGGAGGCCCGATGTCTTTTCCAGAACTCCAGAAACAGCGTGGCTACAAAAATAGAAAGCAGAAATGAGTTCATAAAGCCGACTGGTAAATCTATATGAAAGCCATCACAATACCTGTTTGAACCAAGAGACGATTCTACTAAATATCCAAAAATATCAACACCTGTTTTGATACCACAGCACCACAACTAGCAGCCTTTACCACAAATATCCAAGTAATTTCTTGCTTCAATTTTATTATCATTATTTTGTTATTCTATTTTTATTTCAAAAGTCGTCTTTTACGAAATGTGCAGCAGTGCTTCCTACTGGTGGGCCCCAGAGGTACTGCAGGTGGGCAACAAGAGGTCATGTACAGTATCCACAAACGATATCAAATCATATTTTAAATGTTCATAAAATACAAGTCCCAGTAGTAACAAAACACACCCAGAAGTTTTACCTCATATCACCTTTTCATCATTTATTTTTCTGAATTACTGAGAATTATTTACACACACAACCGCACTGTTGCATACAGACATGATCTCTCAGCACCTTCAACTGAAAATCATCTAGACATCTTCAAATCCCGTATCTATCTATTCTAAATGGGTACGGAGGTCTACATATAGCATTGCTGTCTTTTTCCACAATGTTTTACCTGCATTTTGTCTCTCACTTGCCTTGTCCTATGTTACTTTGCATCACTTAATGAAATAAACACAATATTAAAAAAATAACATTATTCAGAATTGACCTTAAAGCAGAATTCAAAATTTTTTTCAAACTCATTTTCTGTTGTTGAATAATCTTTTCATCTGGATTTCTGGTGGGAAAAAAATGACGCTGGAGATATCACAAAAAATTGCTATTAGAGAAGGAATAATAACAGCAGGTCCAAATTCTAAATCTCTCCGTTTGGTCTTGTAAAGGGGTTTACTAGGAGGCATAATAATAGAATCTAAGACAAGGAAGTGATACTCCCTCTTTTTTCCCAGATTAATTTCCTTCTTTTAATGACCAATATTACAAGAAAACTCCCACACACTGTCTAAAAAAAGCAAATATACCGGCAGTATTTGGGTGATTATTATCAATGTATGTGTGTGATTTGGACTGCGTCACCCGTCCCTACCTCTACTCTAAGTCTATTTGATATGCTTGCAGTTGTACTACATGCACACAAACATGTGTCTCCTGCGTTGCATGCATCATCAAAAAATTTACGTGACACAAGGTATAGTATGCACTTGTGTGGTAGGGTCAGTTTAGAGAAAAAGGGGATGTGAGAGTGAAACAGAAGAGGAAACAACAATAAGACAAAGTTATGAAGATGAACTGATAAACCAAATGTCACAGCAAGGTTATTATAGTTAACTAAAACCGACTCAACAACTACAACTAAAATGTAAAAATCCTTTTAGTCAACTCCAACTAAATTACAACTAAGCTTTGCACCCCCCAAAACTAACTGAAATGTAATTTTTGCTTTCAAAACTAAAATAAACCTACATATACCTGAGCCTAAAGAGAGAAAATTTGACTGATTTGAATGAAGAAGACTTCACAAAATGGTAATTTTAAGGTCTTGAGCTGTATACAAACATCAAAATTGAATAAATAAATCGAAAGTGAAGAGATCTTCTGGTTGTCGCCCCTTATGGGGCCAACAAACCAACAAAACAGCAGTGAAAAAAAAATAATTAAAACTAAACTGAAATTTAAACAAAAAGTAAAAACTCAATGAAATTAAAATTAATGTAAAATCCAAAACTATTTTAACATTGGTCCAAAATGATCCACATGTGCACAATATGTTACTGCCACTGCACTGAGACAAATATGGCTGTCAAACTAGCAGGGACAGATAAAGTCTGTTTTAGAAGTCAGCGTTTCAATAGCCTTCCTCAATAAAATAATGAAAATAAGATTAGTGTATTGGTTCAACAAGTGATCGTGTAAACTGGTGACTTTCAGCCCTGTGTGTCAGTGGTTGCACCAAAATATGTTCGTTTTTCATTAAATACAATCAGATGAGTTTATTTTGACAAAATACTGACGATTAAAGTTCTAAAAAGATACTCAGCTTGAATACAGGTTGTATTACAACTAGTGCAAAAAATAATGTTTTTGAACATATTTTGATAGGTAATTAGATCATTTGGTTGTTTGTTTTCAAACTCAGATGGTGGAAGTAATATGCCATAAAATAACACAACAAAGAAGAAGATTTTTTTATTTTCAGAGGAAGAAGTTTTGAAAATGTTCTGTCTTGTTTTTAACATTGTGTCAATGTTGGTCAGGGCAGTCAGCTGTGCTTGTGCATGATTACTCTCAGTAGAGCTTTCCTTTTAGTTTTCCTATGTTACCAAAAAACAGAGACAACCTTTGAATCAATGAGCATCTGCACTTGGTCTTAGTTCCTCTCTTCCTCCTCTCCTTTTAAAACCCTGTGCTTCCTGGATGCACATGTGGAGCAAGAGAAGTGCTCAAGAAATTCTCAGAAACAGAATGGAGAGAGAATTTCAGACCTATGTGAGCCACACACTACACAATAATCGTGCTGAATCCCTCCTTCTGACCAAAGTCAGAAAAGGCCCAATTATCTTTTGGTTCTAAAGATTGGTGTCAGGTGATCCTGTCCTGTGTGGTCTGATAAGAGTGAATTTTTCCCTCTCGGACCTGATCCAAGGCGCTCTGATCATCAATATTACACATGTTCAGTATTAATGACAAGAATTCCTGTTGTGTGTGGTAAGCACAGAGGACAGCCGAGCAGGCACGAGCAGAATTCTTATGTAGAACGGAGCAACAGCCAATCAGGAAGCAAGGTGATAGAAGGAGGAAGCAAAACGAAAAGCACAGCCACGGCAATGATAGTAAACGTGAAGCATAACGTTAGACGGATGCAGAAATGGAGGAGAAACTTGGTTACTTGTTGCAACAAAATGACTGTTAATAATGTGAACTGGAAAAGATACCACAGACAAACTTACAAGGGAAGGAGCTGGACACAAGTGGACACTCCAATGGATTTAGCATGAAGCTAACATCAACGTCGTCACTGTAATGGACGTTTGATGGCAAAAGATTTATAGTCCTTAATAGTCACTGATCAGAGTCTGCTAGTGGTGTGCTGAGTTCTACCTGTTGTTAAGTAACACAAACTATACAAACAAAATGGTAAAATCAGTGATTATTTGTTTTGTCTCGATGTGTGGGGTCTCTCACACTGAAAAAATCTTTAAATATTTAAAAAATCTGTATGTGTGGCAGGCTTTAGTCCAGGTGATTTCCTACAGCATGGAATCTGTTGTACACTTGTGTACAGGCATAGCAGAAGAAAACAGATTAAACTGTTTACATGCACTGCATAATCACATTATCTGGCAAAAAGCTACGTGTTTTAATCCAATTTTTCATAATCCAATAATGTCCTTTACCTGATTCAGGACATCAGATTATGCTGTTTACATGACTACTTTAGTAATCAGGTAAATGAAGAAATCAGACAATAATTAACTGATTAGAGTGCATGTAAACACACTTCCAGATTCAGTATGTAGCTTTTGGTCTACATTTTCTTTAGAAGACTGGAGAGGCTGATCCTGATAGCTTTCCCCTGTGTGAATACACTTCACAGAATATGATTATCATCTTCCTCTGTCCACTCCATCTTGATTCACACCTTAACAAAACACTATAAAATCTTAAAATGCAGACAACCTGAAGGTATTATAAGCATAAAGCAGAGTATTTGTAAGTTGTTATAGATGGTTTCTATAGACCACCCTCACATCCAGATGGCACAGGCCGATCAAGAAAAAACAGGCCAGGACGTGTAGGTTTTGAAGTTACATGGCATTACTTTGGCAGTGCTTTTCCCCGTGATCATGAAACATCCAAGCAGTTGGACAAAATGTATGAAAGGCAGATAAAAGAATTATTTTCACAATTTGCCCAACAAGCCAACACAGACCGAGCCAATAAAAACAGAGCTGGAACAGAATTATCATCTCTGATATTTCTGTATTTCTAAGGATTATGTCTTTTGTAGGGGTTTTTAATGGCTATGCAAAAGCGTGACTGATATAAAGTAAATCACATCTTGTATAAAGACTTGAATATTAAAAATGCATGATGTTTGGACAAACAGAACTCACCCCACACTGCCATGAACATTGCAAAGAGCACTGTGCCGTTATTATCGAACAGCAGGCTCACCTGTAGGCACACAACATAAGCAATGAGTACACACTGGCCTCTCCATCCCTCTGTTCAGTCAGACAGCTCACATTTGTGACGGTTTAATGTGTTTACTGCTGCATCACAGTTAAGTTTGAGTTTGGGGTCTAGGCTTTATAGGATCTAGGATTTATCTGACCTGAAGAATTTGAGGAGTTATAAGATATGATCTTAACTTCTCTGTCAGAGTCTCCAGGTAGATGCTGGGGTTGCTTTATTTGTGTTCTGTGAATGCAGTGACATACCTTTGCATATGTGCAGGTGTCGGAGAGCTGCCACACTTTGCATCTTTTGTCACAAAGTGGACACATCACCGTGTCGGAATCACAGACCTCCTTTCTATGAAACAATACACTTCAGTTAAAACAGTGTGAACACTGTGTTATGACAAAAATGTGGAGATGTGTGAAAGCTTACATGAGGGGTGAGCTGTTGAAGAAGGCAAGGCCATAAAGGAAAACTATAACCCCGATGAGAGCAGGAGGGATGAGCAGATACGTGTACCAGCCCAGCCACAGGTAGTACAAGGCCACCTTCTCCCCAAAGTAATTTCTGGATGAGAAAACAAAGAACAGAAATACACAGAAGAGGAATAAATTAATAAATGGTCATTTCATTTTTGTGTCTAGTCATTTGTACAAGCAATCCCTCATGGAATTATTCACATTAACTGAAAATCACTAGTTAAGTGGAAAAAGAGCCATCATTAATGTAGAAAAATACACCCCATTGCAATGTGTAAACATCATTCATGAAGATAATTATGCTGGCCACTCATACCTAGATGTCATAAATTATCCTGAAATCACTAAATGCCTGTTTGCCTTTTAATATAATGTACAAATGTGCCCATTGTTAAATTATATGTCAAATGAATTAAAGTCAAGATGTTGGAGGCAAACAATATGAATGGAATGTGGTTCTTGACCAATGTTTGGAAGAAAATAAAAACAAAGAAAATTGCTTTGCAAAAGTTCAGGGTGCTTTCTACCAAGTCATGAAGGTACTGTTTAAAACCTGCACTTACATTACCACCAATGAAAATCAATTCAATCTAATTCAGTACAAAGTAATGACAACAATGATAATGTATTGACCCAAACAGGGCCAATCAAATGAAATTTGCTTTTCTTATTGTAAAATTATCTTTCTTGATCATGTTAAAGCATTTACCGTATTGATGAACCCTAACTCTGACTCACTTAATAATAAAAATAATAATAATACATCACACTTATTTAGCGCTTTTTTGGACACCAAAGATGCTTCACAAACAAAGCACAACAAACTTACTAAAAATGAAAGTATTAAAACATGTTTATTCTGTTACCAAGTCAAATGTGTGAATGAGTAGCACATTTTCTCACTTCAGCACATTATTGTTTGAACCCCCACTCCCAAAAAACACTTAAAAACCTGAAAAATCAAGTTTGAGACTGTTTAGTACTGTTTGATGAGAATAATACCATGTACATATCCTATTCTTGATGAACTCACCCTAAAATATCCCTTAAAGGGGACATAGTTTACCCTTTTGAGACAAGTTTATATTGGTCACAGAGGCCCCCAAAACCTGCCTGTGAAGTCTAATGCTGAAAAAAACACTCCAGTATTGGATTTTTGCATGTCTACAAACCCCTCTGTTTCAGCCTTGCTCAGGATGAGCTGTTTCTGTGTCTGTGGCTTTAAATCTTACTGAGCTGTCTGACGCCCCTGACTACACCCCTCTCAGGAAATGGATGTGGCTTAATGGATGTGAGGATCAGGAGAGAAGGGCAGAACGCTTTTCAAAGCATGGAGGGCCAGCTGAACCTGGGGGCGGTGCTATCTCCCCACATGATATCATGAGGGGAAATTCTTAGAATGGTTTGTTTCAGCACACATTTTCTGAAAGGTGGAGAAAGAGAGGAAGGGAGGGAATGGATTTTTCTGATACTTGATGGGATTGGGGATAGGCCAGGAGCACATATTTTTGGTAGAAAAGCCTAGAAAAGGTAATTTTTGCATAATATGCCCCCTTTAATTACTGAGGTGCAGGTATTTATGCACAGCAAAAAATGCTCCAATTGCAAAAAGCACCAGTTGGCTGGAAATCTGATGTCACTTAGATGAGAGGGTTTTTTTCTCATCAAAAAACCCAAATTATACTGACCATGATTGATTTATAAAAACAATAAAAGGGTAAAACAACCAAGTTGGTGAATACTTTTTATAGGCACTGTATATGTTACTTTCAGACACTGACTGCCAGAGTACCGTTTTTTAACTCTTAATTTCAAGAATTAAACCTCTGAAAACCCAACATGTACTTATTTTATGTAAAGCGGTCTGCAAGTATAAAATGAGTGCCTTTAAAGAGGTTGAAATTTGTCAACAGCTTAAGAAGAAGAAACTATGCCCACACATTTGCTCAGCGCCATTAAAACTTTATTTACTCACAGGGTTTCAACCAGTCCTCTATAGGTGATTATTTACCGTTACCATCATTATGTGAAAGAGAGCTCTGGTTGAAACATTGTGATCCATTAAAGCTTTTTTGTTTTTTTGTAAGTGTGTGGGCATACTTTCTTCTTGCTGCTGTTTTTGAATTTCCCTGCACCTACGTGTTGTGATGCATGAATAAAAAGCATTTTCTGAACAACTAACATATCGCTATTATTATTTTTTTTTTTATGAAAATACAGAGACAAAATGCATTTTTACATTGGTATTGTGTGGTGAATCCTGTTTAAAATATTAAATAATAGGGAAAACTACCCAGCAAAAAAAATGTAAAAGAATATCTCTTTGGTTCTAAAGTGGGTGCTAAACAACAAAATACTTTTTCTAAAGCTAACATAATACCATAAATATTAAATTATCCAATATCTTTGCATATATATTATGATGCACTGTTTTTGTTTCTTCAGTGTAAGAGAACGTTAAGACAACAAGACTAAACTGCATCAGTTTTTATTATCAAGAATAATAATCCTGACAGTGTCTGCTTCACACGTTGGCAGTGACATGATTGCTGTTCTCTTGTTGATACTTGAACCTACTTCACAGAAGGATGACATGGGAACAATAATGCAGCGATAACAGCAACTGTATAAAGCAGGCTAATGAATGGGCTGTTGTGTTGCAGTCCAAACCTGACAGCAGTTATGGGTTGCCCTTGGAGACAGGCTGTCCATCGTGCCCAGCTCTCCTTCAGCTCTCGCTGCTTCTTTTTCTGAAAGCAGGCGCACAAAGGCATCAGAGGAAATCACGAACACGTAGAGCAGGACTGTATGTAACGATTAGCACATTTAAACTGATAACAGCTTGTAATGCAAAAATACAGTATAAGCTACAGGAAATTGAAATGGATTCTGCTGCCTTATACATTTAGATATGTGCTCAGATCCCACATGTACATGATTTTATGTGCGCATTTGCTTCATTGTGAGCTCTCCTACATGCCCTCTTACTCCCAGCAGTGAATGACTCAGTGAATTAATACGACTTGTGATTCTCTCTGTTATTCTTTGGCAGCGCTGACTTGTTTTGAAACACTATTGCCAAGTTTCACTTCATAAGTTTGAGAAGCAAAGCAAAACGCTTAAGCCATCACGTGAAAAGAAGAGCTTTAGCCCCCATAAAAGATAACAGAACCGCTATCTGTAAACAAGAATGTGGATATCCACGTGCAGAAAAAGAGCCAGATTGTGGTTCAATTGTAACATTCACAGCAAAATATGTTAATCCTGGTCGAAAGGACAACTTTGATTCATGTCTGCTGTCTTCAATGACTATCTAATCTTCTGTTTATGTCTAAGCCCAGCTGATAATACAACAATCTGGCCAGATTATTGCACAGTAGTGCAACCTTTATTAGATATTAATAATTAATAGAGGTGCTGATTCATACTCAGTGTTAGCAGATTTACCTCGTGCAAACAGAAGCGTGCCTCGAAAACCCTCATCTTCATAAGATCCCGCAGACCCTCTGTGGGAGAAAAACAGTTAGGGGTTTCAAGATGTTTAATACTTTGAGACCATGTGTTTTAAAGGCAAGCAAGACTGAATAATTTACAAAAAAAAAAAAACATTCATTCACAGAGCAAATCACATTTCTTTGCAGAGTTAACACAGATAACATTAAGAGCATTAAAAGAAACCCAAAATTAAATAGGTCGAGATATATGATAAAATAAAGTAAAAAATGACAAAGTAGCAAAGTTCAGGATTAAATCAAATAACTTATATTCAAATCTTCTCATATTGTATATCATCCATTTATGCTTTACAGTGTTACATATGTGCTTTAAGTCTCTGACAACAGTCTTAACTTCTCAATGGACACAGATTTATCTCCTGGTCACATCTAGCACAGAAGGATCTATTCAATAATCCACCCAGAACATCCCCCTCAGAACTGAACCACTGTAGAGATGCTGTGGTAGAAAAATGCAGTAACAGTCTTCTCGTAGTGCTTATTTTTTTTAGATTATTTTTAAAGCAATTGATTTGGTTTTACTTATACAGATTAATGAGTTCATATACAGTGCCTATAAAAAGTATTCACCCAATTGGATGTTTTACCCTTTATTGTTTTATTTAAATAAGTCATGATTAATATAATTTGGCTTCTTTAACAAAAGAAAAAACAAAAGAAAAAACAAACAAATAAAAACCTCTTTAAATTTTAAGAGAAAACAGATCTTGACAAAGTAATGGCAATCACATAAAAGTATGTAATGTAAAATAAGTGACTACATAAATATTCACCCCCTTCTAACTTGACTAATCTAAATCAACAGAGGTCCAGCTACCTGGTGGTCATAGTTAACCTGACACATCAGATGGATGTGTTTCACACATCCATCTGGAAAACCACTCATACACAGTGTTTGGGAAAGGACAGAGGTTTTGAAAAAAATCCCCGGAGGGTGATTGGATGAACATTCTGTCACATCTTAAAGGGCCAATCAGAGCTACAAAACACCGCTACCAAGGAGTGACCTCCATAGAGAACTGCATAACGCGAATCATGGCGACTGTAGACATGTCAGTGCACGACTTTGGTCGTTTTTGAAAGAAAACAACTCACTGCTGTTCTTTGTTCTTCTTTTAACAAAAGAAATGTCGTCAAGTTCTGATAAAAAGTACGCTTTAGCAGCATCAATGCAAATGTCTACCACCATACCTGCACCAGCCTCTTGTTGCTACTTGCTTACGTCATGACTCCATCGTGCCCGGAAATACTGCCCCTCGCCGCTGATTGGTCCTGTCACTTTCTAACCAGGCCCAAATGGTTCAAACGGGAGCTTTGCAAGATGGATTCGCCAGTGAGAAACACGGAAACGGGCGTATCCATCTGCTTTGCAAGGTTAGGTCATAGTTCTGCAGTTAGTAGTAAATGTGGCTCAAGTGATTGTAGCATAAAGAGACCTGTGTCTGGAAGGTCCAGTCACCAGTTAAGCAGTATGTCCGGCTACCATTACACCATGAAGACAAAAGAACACTCCAAGCAACTCAGAAAAAAAGGTTGAAGAAAACTCTGATTAAAAGGCACTTCACCAAAAGGCATGTGGGAAACTCTGTGGTCAAGTAGGAGAAAGTTCTTTGATCTGATGTGACAAAAAGGGTGCTTTCTGGCCATCAGACAAGACACTATGTTTGCTGGACACCAAACACTGCACTTCACCACAAACACACCATCTTCACTATATGAAGCACATTTGCAGCAGCATCATGCTCTGGGGATGCTTCTTAACATCTGACCCTGGAAGGCTTGTAAAGGTAGAGGGTAAAATTTTTGAAAAGTCCTGGAGGACAATCTTATTCAGTCTGCAAGAAACCACAGCTTGGTAGAGGACTTCTTTTCCAACAAGACCAGAAGCATAGAGAGAAAGCTAAACAGCAAGGTGAATGCTCTGGAGTGGCCGAGTCAAAACCCAGACTTCAATTCAATAGAGAGTTTTTGGCTGGACTTGAAATGCACTTGCTTTGAAGAAATCTTAAAAAGAGAAAAAATATATGTATATATTTTGACCTTGATTGATTTCTAAAATCATTAAAAGGATAAACAACCAAGAGGAGGAATACTTTTTATAAGCACTGTATTCACCTACATGGTCTCATCAAATCAATGTGAATTCTGTGAATTAAACATTAACAAACTCTGTTATTTTGATGATCTGAATTTTCAGAAAGTACCAGAACTTAAAAAGTACGTCTTTCTCATGAGACAGGTGCATTGGAGAGAAATAACTTCAACAGCAATCACACACA
This sequence comes from Cheilinus undulatus, assembly GCF_018320785.1. Lineage (NCBI taxonomy): Eukaryota > Metazoa > Chordata > Actinopteri > Labriformes > Labridae > Cheilinus > Cheilinus undulatus. The sequence continues at coordinate 21,405,790 of NC_054873.1, read as the reverse complement.
CAAATACCTGTACAGAGTTTAAATTGTACAAATACAATGGCAATATTTCAGAACAGAAATAGTTTTATTGTGTGCAATCCAAGCAGTGTGCAGGTGTTTGCTTGGATGTTTTAATCACTAAAACAAAAAGATGCCCTTATATTGCCCACCTAGGACTTCTGATAACATGAAAAATGAGGAGTCCAACCAAAGATGTAAACATAGTGAGTCTTTCTCACCTCCTGAACGTATAGGTGTGTGATTCAGGATGAAGTGGACAATCCTTATCCTGAAAATTTAAGCATTGCTTATTAGGTTGAAGTGCAACTTACTGTGAAATAAACACATTTTTTGAAGCCAAATGATTATGTAGCTTTTCAAAATGTGCCATTAAACAGCCCAGTGATTAAAAAAGCCATTATAGTAGTAATGTATTCTGCAACATTCATGCAGGCACACAGGGAATTACTTTATCTCCATAGAGATCATTATGACAAATACTTCTGTTTCATCCAGAGCACAAACAAACAAACAGATTCCAGAAATAGCCCTGATGATTGTCTGAAATGTCACAAATAGCTACAGTAACATGTGTTACCTGGTGCTGAGTGGTACCACGTTCTGATCCGAGCTCCAGTTACAAGCATCTGACACTCGGAGCAGGTACCTGTACTTCTCAAATATTTCTTTGGGTGCTTGAATCCCGTAAAAGACCAGATCATCATCTATGATTTTCTGACAGGGATGAAAAAGACAACAAGAATGAATGAATCATGCAAACATTACCTCTGTTTCTAGGCAAATTTTAGGTGATTATCTAAGGCTTACAGTGACTTTCATGTTCTTCTTTTTCAGCTCTTCGATGTATTCAGTTTGCTTCTTGAACGCCTCTCTCTGCTGGTTATCTATGGTTTTTGCAACCAGGACGTAGTCATACGAGAGAGGAGTGTGCTATGGGACAAAAATAGATGCCAGAGTCACACTCAACAATGTTATAAGGTTGGAAAAAAAAGTCTTGGAAGTAAACTGGAATATGTATGGAAGTCCTAAGAGGACATGCATCCATACTTTTGTTATCATGACTAGTTTTTCTGTAATAAAAGTGAATTGTGTCATTTTCTCCAGATCTCTGCTAATTTATCTTGTTATCTCAACATTACACTACTGGTTTTATCACCTTTGACTGGAGCCTGGATAACCGGAAAAAAATTGGATGGATGGATGGATGGTTTTACTATGACAATGAGTTCATTTTTAAAGTTTTTCATGGTATGTAAAAATAAGTCAATATATGGAGTAGGAAAAAAATGAAGGATGTACATATTTATGCTTAGGACTTCCATGGCTATGGACTAGTGCTTTTAAGTGGACATATTTTTTCTTACCACAGGAGGAAGTGATGTCTGTTCATTTCCATTCTCTTTCACCACTCCCATAAATTCAAGAAGTTCAATACTGGGCTTTAAGACAAAATATGAATAATAATAAGACAATTATAGCAAATTTACATATCATGAGTGAAAGACTGAAGCCAAATGTAAATCTTGGATGATACTGAAAGGGCTGTATAATGTTTTTATTGTCTGGAATTATCTACTCTCATCACTCCACAGGTATGTAATAAGAAGCTTGTGAAAATGTACAGAAAGGTCATCAGCTTCTTAAGAATCCAGTCAAACTATGACGTGGAGGTGTGTCACCAAAATGCCACTGTGTGAAAAAAAACCTAAGGAGATCCTGACTCACAGATTGTCAACAAAGAGGGTTCACCTAACCTGTGAGTGAACAGCAGGGCAAGTAGACTCACCATCATGCCAATCCTTGCTATTCACTTACAGAGCAGCCCACACACGCTACATGTAGGCAAAAACAGTGCATCATTGGAGGAGCTTCTAATAAAATCAAAAACATCCCATTAAATCCTTATCAGATTACTGCTTTACAATAAAGTCCAGCCTTGATTATTGGATGAGTGGGGCTTTTGTGGGTGATATTTAGTCTGACAGGTGCAGGATTGGCAGACATGTTTAAAGACAGCGGACTAATATGACAACATAACAAAAGAAGAAGCAGGAGCTGGCCTCAGATCAGCTTATAGGAATATAAGAAAAAGATCATTTACCTGCCTCCTGTGGACGGGCATGATGAGCAGGGCTGAATGAAGATGCAGACTGACTCCCTTCTGGATTTAAAAATCTCGGTCAGCATTCAATGATCCCCAAACCTCGCGGTAAACTCACCGATACTCCCGGCTTTGAAACGACCTGAGAGCTCAGACACAGGCGGTATTCAACTTCCGTACTTCCCCAGGGAACAAACGTGTTCTTGTATCACTAGCTGAGGAATGTAAAAGCAACTCTACCTGTTGCTCGTGTCACAACATTTATCCTTCTGGCCACCACCTTTTTTTCTCAGTTCAGTCAGTTCAGCGTTGCAGTCAATCTTAACACTTACAAAAACACGTAAAAATGCAGTGCTGTGTTTCAGCCGATGCACACGTAGAGAGACTGTCTCGATAGTGTCAGGTGCAGTGGAATGGCATGTCTTCGTTTCCTCCCTCCTCACCGATACTTTTTAACATCGGTTCACCGCTAGATGGCAGCAAACACCCTGAGTTTCTCAGTTAATCACACCCAAATCTGCACTGACTGTGACATTTGTCTGAAACTAAGTGAGTCATAAAATTATCATTTTAAAGTATTCCGGGGCCATAATGCAAATGTTAAACAGGGAAATTAAAATTCAGAAGCTTATAAGTCGTGAGTTACTCAACCAACTAGGGAAATCAAAGGATAAACGCTGTAAGATGCAGTAAGAAACATGAACAGCCCGTTTGAAAAGCACATAGGCTGCCTTAAATCTACTGTAATTATGCTAAATGTGACGTCACGTCACATTGTTGACGTAGTACGCTCTGCATACATAGGCTGTGTCCAAAATAATAATAACAATAATAATAATAATAACTTCATATGTATAGCACCTTTAAAAACAAATGTTTATAAAGTGCTTTAACAGACATAGCAAAAGCAAGAACTCAGGGGTTAATAAAAAACAAAGAACAAATTAGCAATAAACTAGAAAAAGAAAGACTTGATAATCAAACAGAAAGTTAAAGCAAACTGAGATACTGATGTCTATTGGCATAAATAAAAGGAAAAGGAAGGACATAGATGATGATGAAGGCAGTTAAAATAGTAAAAGATGAAAATATTTAGGGAAAGACAGAGTGCTATTATATGACAGTAAAATCATGAACACACATATAAGAAGACACACATAAGAAGACGACATCACATCATTAGCAATAAAACAAAAATAAGAAGATTAATAGCAGGTAAAAAGAGAAAGAAGGAAAGAAACTTGAAATGAAATAAAGTAAGAATAGAATTAAATGAGAATAAAAATCAGATGATATTAAGATGGCAATGGAAGGAAAAGTCAAGGTAAAAAGCAGTAAAAGCAAGAGAGCATAAAAAGAGTGATTATAAAATAAGCAAAATAAAGTTTCACATAAAAGCAATTCTGTAAAAGTGAGATTTAAGGAGTGATTTAAAAGATATCACTGAATCTGCTAGCCTAATCTCCTTGGGTAGATCGTTCCAAAGTCGAGGGGCCTTGACAGCGAAAGCCCTGTCTCCTTTAGATTTGAGTCTCGACTTTGGAATGACCGTATGACCAAATACGTCAATGTTTCAGGGACATGATCCCGAGACGACAGACTTTTGAAGGTCACATATTTTACCCCTTTAAGACAAGTTTATATTCGTCTCAGAAAACACAAAACATGCCTGTGAAGTCTGTTTCTGAAAAACACTCCAGTATTGGATTTTTCACATGTCTTAAAACCTCTCAGTTTCAGGACCTGTTTCTGTCTCTGCAGCTTTAAATGTTGCTGAGCTGTCTGACTCCACCCCTGTCTCCGCCTCTCTCAGGAAATGGATGTGGCTCTCCAGCCAAGAGGAGGATCAGGAGAGGAGGGCAGAACTTTCTTCCAAGCAGGGAGGGCCAGCCGAACCTGGGGGCAGTGCTAACTCCCCACATGACATCATGAGGGGAAAATCTGAGAATGGCCTCTTTCAGCACATATTTTCTGAAAGGTGGAGAAAGAGAGGGGTTGTGGCCAGGGGCACATATCTATGTTAGAAAAGCCTGAAAAAGTGATTTTTGCATAATATGTGACCTTTAAATTTGACTGAAAGTATATAACGTGTGTCCTAAATTGCATTCTTCTACTAAATACTTGGTGTAGGGGCTAATGTACTGTTAGCAAGCTAGTACGCTGGATAACTTAAGCATCCCCTACCTAGCTAACATGTTAATAGTAACAGCAATAATAGCAACATTCAATCAAGAAAATTTTTTATACAAATCAAGTTACTTGAATTTAACAAAAGCTGTCAGAATTCAGTTACCATTGCCTAACATTTGTTTACAACCTGCTGCTAACAAATAAGTAGAAGAAAACAGAGGCAGTTAGTGCCAAATAGCAGTAGGCGATTTGAGACAGTACTAGCCCGCTGTGATTTACAGTATACTAACAGAAGATTAGCAGTATGTAAAGGTAATAGTATGCCGTATGGGACCCAGCCATGGACACCTGATCTTAGTTTGAAAATTTCACAGCTGCAAAGCAACCCAAATTTTCTCCTCAGTCTTACTCTGTGGCCAAAAAAAAATCCTCCTCCAAAATATTGCGTAAAACTATGGATTTTTGAAGTCACAATAATAAATTACCCTAATATGACCTCTTTTATCATCCTTTTTCCTTCCATTTTGATGCTTTATTTCTTTTGTCATGCAAAACCTTTGTTAAAACAGACATACTGACTGCCTGTTTCTCACTGTTGCATGATATGTTTGACAATCAAAACCTCTGTACATCCCTTTTGCACAATTTGTGTATACTTTGAAATTTTCAATAAAGTTTGAATTTTAAAGAATAATCTCTATGTTAACAACAAAACAACCTCTCCTCAGTCTCCTGCTGTGATCGGCTTGTAACATGCAGGCTACCCGTTGGATGTTTGATTCAGACCTGATACAAACAAAATGCTGTAACTTAAAATTCTTAATCATAACCCTGGGTCACTCTGTGAAGCCATGCTGGATCACCAGGCATGTAGTTCAGTCTGCTAGCTGACAAGCTAAAGGCTGGCCTTGAGATTCAAAAAGAACAGAAAGAGATGGTCAACTCAAATGCAGCATGTATAATAATAATAATATCCTTTAGCTATTTCAGAGGTCAAGGAAAGTGACCTGCTCACAAGGCTGATGGTGTGGGTTTTGGGAGTTACTTAAAGTGGGTCATTTTATCATGTTGACCCTGGAAAGTATGGATGGAATTTTTATTGTAAAGCCATTTCTACAACCAGAAATCTCCTTGAAAGGTTTCCCCAATTAATGTTAAGAGGATAAAAGGAGGAGGAGAAAACCAAGGGAGTGTATTTACACCTGTTCAGTTACCTATATTTGGATATTATTGTAATCCAGTATAGGTTGAAAATAGATATCTAATTGGATGTTAAATTGTATAATCTTAAGTTTTTTGAATGCTACATGTATGTAACTGAATCTTTCAGTAGAAGATTTTTCAGGTTACAATGTGCTTGTTTTATTTTGACATATCTTTTATATGATTCCTACCGCAAAGTCCAGTGCACCCTTCTGTTTCTCATCCTTTCTCTTCGACTGTAAAAAAGAAAACTAACATGTTAAATGGGTGGCCTTCTGTGCCTTGTTATTAGAGATGATTTAACCATTACACTTCTTAGAAACCTTGGAAAGTAGTGCACACCCAGGAAGACCCACATGTCAAGGAGGAGAGGCGATATGAGGCTGAAGAAAAAGTGGTCGTGATAATAAGCGGTTGTATTTCTGTACATGGCCACACCCGACAGAAGAGGATGAAATAATTACACCAGTACAGGGCTGTGCAAACCACTTTAAGGGCGACACAGGGGGAGCAAGCTCTGCTACTAAATTTGACCAGAGTTGAAGTATAGGCTTGAGAGATGGCTGGGAGGAGTATGGGAGCTTCTGATAGACCCTGCCCTGAAGTCTCTGTCAAAGTGGGAACAGGCAGACAGATGTGTGGATGACTGGTAGGAGAAGCCATCATCTTTAACTAAACAAACACTAAACTAAACATCTGAGTGACAGCTCAAGAGTTCACCAAGAATCTTTGAAGGAATCATCAGCAAAGAACTGAAAATATAATGACTATAAGGACTATGACTATCATAGCTGAAATAGAGGGTTCAGTTTTAAATTACAATGGAAACAGATGCTTCTGTTCAACTGTCTTGACATAATGTTTAGTAGTTTAGATGGGGTGAGTTAAAGACCATTTGGCTGGCTGTAAAGGACTTCCAGGAAATACTTGAAATTTTGCTAAACAAATTAGATGTATACCTAAACAAATAATTTATCCAGAGGTACATAGAAACAGGATATGAAACTCAACTAAGAACTCAAATCATTGTAGCCTCTTATCTTTGTTTAGTGCAGCTTCATTTGTATAGTAACAAATTATATGATACTGATTACAGATGTTGCCACATGGTCTGGCCATTTATTTAAGTTGTTCTTTTTTTAACTTGGTTCCACTTCCAAGTTTTTCAAACCCTCCAGTGATAGTTTGCCAACACCAGACATAATATATGTAGAGGCCATATTGACTGGCTGGCCGTACGTCAATGTCAGCGTCAGCTATGTAAGGTAATACAAGCAGACCAGGGACATGTGAGTTTTCAGAATAAAAATTACAAATGGTCACATTAAATTGATTTTAATTAATAGTTTTATTCTCATTGATCCATATTCATATAAGTACTGATAAGGAAAACCACTTAGACAAAAAATAAATGAGATTTTATTGGTGAAACAAAGAATCACATTGCACTTTCTTCCAGAACTTGCAAAATGCATTTTTACTCTTTTGGTACCGAAAAATGGCCTTAACATCATAACTAACCAGGATAGTCTATAAACTCTTACATTATAAGGGTGAATACTAGTGCTGAATGTCATGATAGGATTTATTTGCATAGGATTTTCAGCTCCAACAATTACTGAAATTTTAGCGTGGAAAAATAAAGGAACCCTAAATGGAAACACATTTGTTCAGGGTTGAGTGACCAGTTTAGAGTGACCAGTGGTAATCTTACTTTAATTTATAGAAATTTTGAAGGTATAAATAGTAAAATAGATGGGATTTTTGGTCATTTTTATAACCTTACAACAGCGTTATTATACTTAAGTCGTTAATATCAGCTTTAATTTTTACTGTGAGCCTAATAACAGCTTAAATTGATTCAGACATGTAATATCTGTAATGTCTTTGCATTTTCTGGTGAATATAAAAAGAAAAATAAGTGGTATAAGTAGTGAAATGTATGTTATTTTGGTCAGTTTAACATCATTTTTACTATACTTAAATTGCATAAGTTTTCCTTTTCACCGTGAGCCTCATCGCTGCTAAAATTCACAGTCATTTATTATTAGTGGTGATCACAGGTGTGCTGATGGAATAATAAGATAAAACTGGCAGTAACATTACTTGTACATTATTCTGAAGCAAGTCACTCTATGCGTCCAAAAGAAAAATTCAATCAAAATCAAAATCAAAATTTTTGTTTAAGTAACTTCTTAATGTGCAAATTAAACTCGATATGTGTTTATTTTTCCATTATAAACGTCTTAATGTGCACTTTTTTTATACCATAAAAGGGTAAGGAACCATATATGGTCACCTTGTTGACCTTGAAATACTTGTTTCTGATTGGCTACTTATCAAGTTCAAGAACCTCCTGGACCATGGTAACATCTTTACAAGGTGTCTTTCTGTAAACATTAATATTTTAGACGGTGAAACTGACTTTACACTGAACTTTCTATATTTTTTTTTTATTTCATGGTAAGAAGAATACAGAAGTGTTAATGTATGCTCCTATTTATATTGAGTTAACGAATTCTGTGGATAAAGGTACTCCCTTAAATTAGTCGGCGAGCTAAGATTAGCTGTCGTAGCTAATGCTTCAAAATTAAGCTAGCAGGAACTATGACGTTTTACTTTAACTTGTCCTAAGTGTCTTTAATGAAGACATTTGGGTAGTATCTGCTCAGCTCCAGACACCTCCGTGCTATTGGTTTATGGTGTTGGAGCCACTCCCACCGGAGCCTCCCTTTGTGACAGGGATGATGCAGCAGTCAGCAGGGCTCAGTGGGTGAAGGGGGGGCACCCTGGCAAGCAGTCTAGTCTACTAGAGGAGGCGTCTCTGAACCGGCCGACTGTGAAGGGTCGGGACGGCAAGATAGAAGTCGTCTGGCTGGGTTTATCCCGGTGCACATGAGGACCGAGAAGCTTGGATACTCAGAGGACTCAAAATGCACCGAATAACGGGAAGGGCAGGAGGGGACAGTTTGATTGAGATGAGCCCCACAGACTCTGTCAATGGTAAGTTGTGAGCGAAAAAGACTTGACTTCACCTTTTATTTTTAGTTATAGTGTTAACATGTGGTCTTCGTCAGTGTTTGTGTTCTCCTGGGGGACTGAAAGTAGTTTGATAAATGCCTGAATGTTGGCAACAGCTTTAGAAACACTTCAAAAATCACATGAAACTTGTGAAATACCTCAAAGCTGATTTTTTTAAAGCATATTTTAACAAAAAAAACAACATTGCAAAATTTGAGTATCTTTTTAGAATATTAAGTACAGTTCACAGGAACTGAAACTTTCTTGCCCACACATTATTACATACTCAGTTTCAGCTAAGGCACACATTAAACTTAAGATTTACCGCTACTGGTAAGCCTTTTTGGCACTAGGCCTACAGGAAAATTACAGTGTTTATGAGACCAGCAACAACAACCTTCATCATCTTCAATTATACTCAAGAGATCTTGAAACCGTTGAAAAAATAAGTTATCAAAAAAGGAAAAAAAATCCACTCTTCGCCTCTAAAAACACCATGACAAGCTAATAGTCTGACTTTCTTTCCATGAAAGAAGCGGTGACTTACAGCCAGCCACACTGACAGCTGGCCTGCCTGCTGGAAACTCTCTGTCACCGGCAGACAGCCTCTTTATCCACCAGCACTAACCCTGGACCCCTCTCTGCCTCTGGCTGAACATGAGTTTTAAACAAACTTGCACTAGGCTGTGTTTCTTTATCCATTTATGGTGTTGCTGAATGAAGAGTGAATCACACTGGGTGCTCTCTGGTAACAGTGGTGTTTTTGAATCAAAGTAGTGCTGTGTTTATCTGCAGAATAGAGAGAATTGTATGATAATCGTCTAGCTTAGAATGAGGTGAGAGTGATCACTGCAGGATCATGACCTATAGTTACTGTTACCTTGGTGTTGGATGTTTATGGTGTGTGAAGATAACACTGTTTACCATTAATCACACTGACAGCTCCATGTCTGCAATAATCCAAATTGTAATAATTTTACTACAGAGGAACAATGGTGCTCTTTTTTAGACTTTGACTATATAGATTATGTTCTATTAGAAATACAGTCCAAACCATATAATGGTTCGGCTTCTTATCTCCAGTTGATTAAGTTTAGCTAAGGGTATCTTAGTTTAACAACTTTGTGTGCTCTTTGTCCAGATTAAATTACAATGAACCCACTGTACCTACAGATTACCAACCTATTAGAAGTTGTAGTTTGCCCTTAGATTAAGACTATGATTGTTGTTGCATTAAGGTCCGCTATAAGGTTAATATGAATGTTATTTATGTAACATTGTCTTATTTGTGATTGAGCTTGTTAAATTAGAGCAGTTGTGATGAATAAGAGTATTTATGCAAAGCAAGTGATGCACATTCCTTGTGATAAATAAATTCCAGTTCTTGATGAATTGGCTGCTTTTTGATTCTGTTTTAGTTTCAGTGGGATATTATTTAGCCAACAGGTTTTGTCTTAAGCTTGAAGAATGACAGAAATAGAGATTAATATTTGTAAGATTATTGCTCTTTAAAATATTGAGCAATGCAAGCACACATTGCATGTTTTTCTCACTTTGTGCAGGTCTAGTATATATCTGCACGTGTGTACCTGAAACCTGTAACCATAAACAGGATGAAGGCCGATGGTTTCCTGTGATAGAGAATCAGACAAAACCCACCCACTGTGTGAAGCAACTGGAAGTAGTGCTCATTTAGTTCTGTTGACAGCTTTTCCCGGTGTTAGTAGTAGCACAAAAGAACAACATATACACAGCTTGACACAGACACACTAGCAAGAAGTAAGAGCTCAGAGAGAGTTCTTTGTTTTATCAGAATGAATCAGCTGTATTTTTCACCTTAGGATATTTAATTTACTGTATATGTCTGGTTTAAATGTAACAACGGGCACTGTCCTATGCCTGTTTGGTTTCTGTGCTAATAAAAAGTAACAGAGGCAGCCTTGTGGCATTTCTACTGTGATCAGCTGCTCCCTTGAACAAAGCTGTAACTGTGGAGGCTTCTTAGCTAGCTGGCAGAAGGCTGAGGCCTGGCTGAGTGGCTAGTACTGAGTGATGCATTATGGTGTCCTACTGTGAACAAATATGTTCAGCTGTTAGAGAGGCATTCTCAGATTCTGTGAAAGAACTATATCGTGAAATAAGCCATGTTTGACATCAGTGTCATAACTGATAAAAAAAGACACTGGCTCAAACATTGTTTAAAAAAAACACTAGGCCTATATAACTCAAGAAATTAGATGTCATGTCTTATTGTAGCTTAAGCCAACATTTCCTCTAAATTATACCAGTACTGTTTCAGATTTTTCAAGTGGGTAACCTTTTTTTTAAAGTTCCACATCCTGCCTTTTTGTGAAATATTTACAAGTGTAATATAGCAGTAAGTGTGCCCTTTATATAAAGGACAACAGCAAGTTTGGTTTTATTTTGGTTTAAACATTAGTTTGAGAAAGTATCAGGAATCTGCAGTGGTAAAACCCAGTAGGAGAAGTACTATCTCTAGCTCTGGGGAGGAGCTGTGATCGCAAATATGTTAGTTTACAACCCCTAGCATCTATTTTGTAAACCTTATACATAGTAGCATTGAGACGGAGTAGGTTTAGCATAATACAAGGGTTGAATTCTTGTTTCAGGCCTGTGTAAGCACATTTTCTGTGACTAAATATAACCTTAGAGAGACCATCAATTAGGATGGCTGTACTTCTGTTTCAAACCAGAGGCTCTAACCCTCCTTAGCTGTATTGTTTTTGGCCATGACAGTGTACTTGTCCATTTTGTTTTTTCAACCTGCCCTGCCATTTGACTATGTAAATCTTCTATCTCAGAACAAGAATTAGTTGTATTTGACAGGCAATGAAGGGCAGGTGAATCAGAGCTCTGAAGATATCACACAGTCAACTTTCACTTAGAGTAATATATAAGAAGCTTTACCAGACCTTTCAGTCTCACTTCCTGCCGTGTAGTGTTTGGGTCACGCACAGAAACATGGTGGGGAGTTTTCTATCTCAGTGAACCTGTTAAGTCATGCTGTCTGGCCCGTGAGGGTGCTGCCACAAAATGTTGCACAAATTTAGACCACAACATTGGCTCTGTGTCGGTCCTCTCCTGTTAACCCTGTCAGGCAGCTGTTCGCAGGCAAGAGACGCAACTTTACTGCCACCAGCCTGGGTGTCTTGAGTTCACTGTTCCACTTACAGGGTTCCTGCAGATCCTTAAGAAGTCTTAAATTGGATTTTGAAATATTTACGGCCAGAAAGTGGTCTTAAATTTAATTTATTTTTTGTGTATGATTGTTGCATATGTCACAATGAATATTATTTTACCAAAAAGTGATATAAAGAAGGCCTTTAATGGTGTTTATGACCAAAAAATCTTATTCTCCTATATCAGTTCAGCTCTTAAAAAGGAATATAAAGTCTTAGACTTGATTCTTAAAAGTGTGTAGGAACCCTTACTTAAATATTTTCATAAAACACTTCTAAATCAGTTGAATTTTTAGAGATACATGATATTTGATTTTTGCCTGATAAGCAGATCTTAAAATTAAGTGAAACCAGTACCAATAATTAAATGTAGTTCAGACCTAAGAGTTTAGTCCTTAAAATACACAATTTAAAGTTTGAGGACAGACACAAACTTTGTACAGCCAATATTTACAGCTGATACAGGCAGATATTTATAATCAAAAAAGTGGTTGTTAATATCAGCTGAAATTTTTACATCTGACGATACAGTCATCAGCCAATAATACTGTGCATCCCTATTAATTTTCTTTGTGTCTGTGTTGCAGATGACATTAATGGCTACCACCAACATGGCTCATCCGGCTCAGGATCCCAGCAGGAACAATCAGGGGTAAACACCAAACTCACCCCATGTTTACATTCACTCACCACCTTCATATATTTCTACAAAGCATTTTCTTTTACCTTGGTTATGTAGAGAGGTTATTTTCATACAGATCTCAAGAGATGATCTCATAACATCCCACATTATTGTTCATGTTGGCACAAATTCAACTGAATTGTTTGCATATTATTTGACTGTTTAAAAATAATGAGGCTACATTAAAACACATCCATGTTTTTGTTTATTGCTAAGCTTTCCAAGACATATTTCTTTTTGACAGAATCAAATCTCAACTTCTAGTGTAGCTTGTAAACATGGTAGCAGGAAGTTCATTGTGTACCAGTCAAATGCTTGATTTAGAGTTCCTCCCTTCCTTCTGGTTTTCCCATTAAATCCACAGTCGACAGCAGGAGAGTTTAGCTTCTGTATTTTAGCTGAGTGAAAGCTAATAGCCTCAGATTTAGAATAACGTTCGTTTTTACAGTAGTAGTTTACGGCATGTAATTTTCATGAGTCAGAGATAACATTCATACTTCTGTCATTTCTCCATCTGCCATGCTGTACTTAAAGTCTCCTGTAATGCCTGATGTCAGTGTAGAGACCTGTGAGTCTCTAAACACCAGCCTGGTCTCGCTGGCCCCCTCTGACCACAGTGACAGTCCGCCGTTTGAGACCCAGACCTTAGAGCGTATTGATGATTTGACTGGGGTAAGACACCAGTCCAGAACAGATGCATGCTGGTGTGTCAGTGTCTGCGTGTTTTTGTTAAAATATTAAACTCTGTAACTGAGAAAGACCTGTTTATGCCTGATATATAACACATTTAGAGTGTTATGAGCATAACCTGTAACTGTGTTCACACATAATAAAAGTGTGCCTGTCAGTTTGGATATCCTCAGTATTACTGCAGCTACAGATTTAGCTGTATGGTGTTGACTTTGTTGTGTTTGTAGGCTTTCCCTCACTATCCACTCGGTTCCTCCACAGCTGGCAAGAAAGCGGGCACTTTTCCTGAAGTTTCGTTCCAGGGTATGGCATGGTAAAACAGGCTTTTGATGTGATGCAATCTATGCATATGTCTGCCTGCCTTTATTACCTTCTTCAGGAGTCTGTTCAATGTTGAGCTCTTAGTCCACATAAGATATGCAGAGAAAAGCGCTGACATGGGAGATGAAATCAATAAGTAGAGAGCTGATGTTGACTTCAAGAGAGCATGTCTTTTATGTTTCCTGCAGAGAGTAATGGAAAAATGGCAGCATGCGCTGTGTGTTGCATCATGAGAGTTCATTAAACATGGAAAAGGTCCTGATCTTGCTTTTTTCTCACCTGTGATAGTTGTCTGCTTCACTGGGCAGAAATCAACAGTGTGCTGGTGTTGTAGCATAATTAAAGTTCACACCTACAAAAGTACACAGGCTTTATACTGCAAATTTGTCTGCCTAGCTGTTTTTTTTTTACGCGCCTGTCCTTTATAAGTGTAAACAGTCAATGCTGTAATCATGTGGCTGTACTGCAGGTTTTTCTTTCCTTCTTTCTTCTCTAAAATGTGGTCTTTCTGAAACAGCTTGTTGCCTGTGTTACAAGAAGTGACGTCAGAACAACAGCATTTATTTAGGAACCAAACAAAAAGCAGCATTTCAGTTTGAGTGGGAATACATGAAGGCGTTTTAGAGGGGAGGCAGCTGCAGGTCTATTAATTGCCTTGGTAATGAAGAATAGAAACATGAGCTGAGCGTATAGCCCTCTTGTTGAGAGATATTTAAACTACATTTCTACACTGTTGTCAATGTGAACTTTAAGAGAGTCTTACAGAACCACAAACCACTTTCTGTAAGTCTTAGAATTATAGCGTTCATACTCCTTTTTTTAGCCCTGAAGAAAATCATAACATTTGGGGATGTAATGGATTAAAGCTACAGTAAAATCCTGGGATCAAGACGTCACAAAAACATTGATTTAGTTTTGATAATGATTATGACTGTCAGCATTAATCACAGTTAACTGAGGTCCACATTTAGAACATGTTTTTTAAAATTAAAGTGATTAATGCTTTATTTTCCATTTCACCACACTTTGTTTGAGACACTGCAGCATCTCCCTACAGCAGGGGAGCCCAAACTATGGCAAAACAGGTAATTATGTAAATAAATGGGAAACATTTTGATTCTCAAAATAACAATATCTTGATTTATAATGCCCAGATGGCCTAGCAGCAATTAGCTGCATAAATGATGTCCTTTTCCCCACTATCTGCTCCGTCTCAAGGTCTGATATACAAAGCATATTACGTAAACCATCTTAAAGCATCGATACTCCTATGAAGTTTAGCAGCTTTGTGCAGTTTGTTCTTGATTCACCAGCCCCGGAGCTGGCCCCCTGGAGTCCTGGACTATAGCCACAGTAATGTAAAAGAAGTATACCACTACTCCCCAGTGTCCTATTTCACTTTAAAAAACCTCACAGACAGCTCTCACAGACACTTTTTATAATCAGTCAGTTTTTTCAGTTCCTTTACTTCCTTTTCAATCCAGCACAAGTTCCCATTTCTGGGCGACATGGTCTTCAGTGTTGGAATTATTTGACAGTTTTGATCCACCAGTGTTCGTTCAACTCTGTATAGAGTCAACTGGTCTAATCTCCGCCCACTAGGATTTTAAATCCCGGAGAATTTGTGGACTGAGTTACCCATCATGCACTTTGGTGCAGTGTTTAGGTGTGTTTTATTATAATTTACAGTGGGGTTCTTTTGCTCATGTTTCTGGTGGATTTTTGTGTTTTGTGATGTGAGACACATTTGCACCATGAGTGAAGTTAAACACTGAGTTAGCATTCCCGCCTGTGAATTTAAGTGATCCTAAAGGGCACTTAGTAAATCAGCCTGCATTGCTTTGCATTGGGTTTGACTCTGTGTTCTGTGAACCAACTTAAAGTCCTACATTTGACTTTATTTTACTTTATTAAAAAGCTACGAATTTACCTGAACAATCTGGTTGGAGATCTATTCTCTTTTTTTTCTTGCCATGATAAGTAAGATCACATTTTACAGCACAACTCCTCAGCAGCTATTTAGTACTTAAAGTACTAAATAGCTTACTTAAAGTAAACTCTCAAAAAATTGACAAAAAGGGAGATTAATTCCAGTTAACCAAAATTTGAGATTAACCGCATTTAATAAGTAAACCATTTGATAGCCCTAATACTAAATAAAATGTTGTTTGCTTAAAACTGCTAAAACTATATATTTGAATGTCTGCAATGTAATGAAGCAACAAAAAGAGAAGAGAGTTGAACTCTTGTCATTAGATCCTGTGGACCTGTGCATATTAGAGAGTGAGAGGAGTAGAGAATAATGATAGACAACAGAGTTGATGTCAAGAGAGGCATGGGGTGAAGAGAGGATTCTGGGTTATGATACAGTAGCTGTGATATATTTGAATCAAAAACATGACCAGATCTATTTTAAACTCCTTTAGCCGCCCTAAAAAAAACAAAGCTGTGGAGGTACTACTTACAGAAACCTCTCCCTGTAACTGGTAGCCCATTTATCTTACACCATGTTTCACATTTACCCTCCTTAATTAAGATAAAAGGCATTTATGTATCTGAACACCCAGTAGTTAGGGTTTAGTTGGTAAATGTATAGAGAGTTGTGGCATTTACCAACTCTATGAGCAGTGGCAGATGCACTGATTCCATACAGCTAATCTGTAATTACAGAAAATTAGAGAGTCTGTGCAACGACGTCCCAGTTTAAGAAAGCATCCACCCTGCCATGTTTAACATGGCCCGATGTAGACTCTGAGGCAATCCAGTCCAGAGGTTAATATGCTTATATTATTTTTGGATGGGAAAACATTTGAAAGGTGGAACAAGTAAACAAAAATGCTTGTAGCAGTTAGGCAGATCAAGCCTTAGAGCTGAAACAGCTTTTAGAGTGGATCATTGCCTTTATTTACCTGCAATAGTTACTGTATCTCATTTGCACTTTGAACGCTGTTGTTGTAAGTAACTCTCCAGAATGTTTCATCGATTAGTTACGAAAAATCAATCACAATGTGGAGATTATGCGCTATTTATCAGTTTTTTCTTGACTGGAGTTTGGCCTTACAAGACAATATTTTAACCACGTTAAGCTTTCTTTTCAGCCGAGGTTTTATGTGAGTTATTGAACTACATGCCTCCGGACTGATGTTGTTACTCTGCAGAGTGTCAGTGTTGTACAGTCTAGTGATGCCGCCTCTGTTTTCCAATGCTGCTCTCTTATTACATTAGCAAGCTAGCTGGCAGTAGCTATGCCATCCCTCGTGCTGATGTCATCTCTCAGAGTCCCCCCTATGCTCTCTCCTAGTATCTCTCCTCCTCTCCCTTGTCTCATACTCTCTCTTTTCTGGACGTGAGTAAGTAAGCGAGTAAGTAAGTAAGCGAGTAAGGGCTTGTCTTAGGGGGTGTGTGGAGTGGATGGAGCTCCTCTGGCCTGGGGGATCAGTGGAAAGAGAGAGAGAGAAGAAGGGCTTTCAAGGCCGGACACTGCTCCCCGGAGAAAGGCAATTTTGTCCTATCAGGCTGCGAGTGCTTCCGCTGATGCATCATAACCAGAAAGGAAGATGGCTATGGAGGTGAAGTACTGCTTCTTTCTCTGTTCAAACACAGTGTTGTGCTGGTGGAACAGGCAGACTCCTTCAGACCTACAGTCCTGCAGCCATGTGATGTGGCTGAGCACCATGATGTAGTTTTTGTGCTGCTTCTCTGAATTGTCTGCAGTCCTGTGTAGGTTGTCACTGTTGTGATGTGTTGGGTAGACAGGGGTTCATGGCACGTGGTTATTTTTAGCTTTCTGAGCAGCTGAAGCAGCTACATGAAGCAGTCATGCCCTCCTTTCCTCTCTTAAAGCATTCCTGTGTAGTTCATCACTCTTTAGCCTTGTTACTGAAAAAGAGACCACTGGAAGGCTAGTTTCTGCTGATACATGCATGCTTGGAATTTCCTAGCCACTAATACAGGTTTTAGACACTGTGGACTGAGGGTTTACAGAGAAAAGCACAAGAAAATGCTGCAGTGTTTGGCCTGATAAGGCTGCTTTATGCTCCTGTTGTGTGGAGAGTGCTTTCCACGTTCTAGTGCTCTTGCCAGTCTTGTTTTTTTCAGTGAGAAGTAATATTGTAGGAAATCAGAGATCTCATAGGATTATGTGGATATCAGTCTGTTACATAACAAAGATTTCCTCAAAAGCCCAAATTCTTATCTTAAAGAAGTAATGAGCACCATGAAAGTACTCACAGCTGCTGCATTTTGCTGCCTGTGTTTGGAGTGTAAACATGGTAATCAGTATTTGTTGTTTGATGTGGATTTGAGGCCTTGTTCTTTGGGTTTGCTGTTAGCCACCGACGCATAACTTGACTGTCTGCTGGGCTGCTGTGGTGGATGCATTCAAAGGCTGCTGAACTAATGTTTTATGTGTTGGTATAAATGTTGTTCCTTCTGTTCTATCTCATTATAGATTGACAAACAGCAACAAAGTAAAGACTCCGTGTTCTTCCGGGATGGACAGCGCAGGATTGATTTCGTCCTGTCCTATGTTGACGATAAAGATGGTGAAAGAAAACTGGTAAGACAAGCTTATAGTCCTGTTAATCCTAGTTTCATTTCCACGTATGACTCACTGCAGCCATCTGTGTCTGGAGTCATGACTTCATTATTTGTGTTACTTCCAGCAGCATGGCAGAATTATTATATATTTTGACAAGAGCTAATTATATTGAAATCCTAAATTAAATAATATTGTTTCCATTTTTTTCGATTGAAACGTTAAAAGTTGTTCTTACAGGAAATCCTCAAAGTTCACAGTGTGAGTCCGTGGCATACCCTAAATACCACAACACTGATGAAGTTATACAAACTGTTTTGCTCATCTTGAACTCCTAATCCTCTCAAGAGTTTTTCTGAGAAAGTCACATCTAGAGACAAACTTACAACCCTCTTTTCAGATTACATTTGAAGTATTTTAATGCTGATGTAGGCTACATGTCTTTTCCTGGCTTTGTTTCTTTATCAGCTGAAAGCCGCTCAGTTTGATACTAGGCTGTTAGTCTTGACATCCATGTGTCACCAGCCCTCTGGTATGAGGCATTTTGTCTCAGCAGACTCACATTTAGCTAAGCTTGGCCGTGAGTCAATGCTCAGACCTCTGGCCTGGTCAGGAAATCGCTCATACTTTCCACTGTATGAGGAAGGGCAAACATGAGGCCTGTTCCTGTGAATTGTCCTCATGGGGGATGAAATAAGACTGTAAATGTTAGCTCTTAACAAGGGGGCGATGATTTTGATGACATGGATGGTTACCTCTATGTGCCAGTTTATGAAAGCAGCATATGGTGTAAAGTTATGCCTTATTAAACACAGGTAATTTTCACTACCTGTTTACACAGCTTGACTGCTGCTCAAAGTACTGAGCTAACTGATTTTACTGGCACTTAACAGTTTAATCATTACCTGTTTAATTTTCATCACTTAAACATGCTTCACTGACTGACTTCATCTTTTGGATGTTTGTTATTGTTTCTTTCTAACTTTTCACTGTAAATTTTATGTGATCTCTCATTTTCAGAGTTCAACATTATTTTAGTTGTATATCATACAATTATTACACACCATGTATTAGATACTGGACACTTCTTTACATTTACATTTCTGCTCATAGTTTTTATATATGAAGTTCAACCAGTATTCAGGCAACATTTTTTTGTGTTATTTGTTTTATAACAGATTTTACTGTTAAACTTTGACAAAAGAAAGATTTTTATCACATGAATAAGTATTTTTGTATTTGCTTTGTTTTTCTTCTAAAGGAAAGGAGGAAGGTGTACGAGTCAAATCTTGAGAAAGTCGGCCTGGAGCTGGAGACAGAAGATAAAATGGTAGGAATCTTGAGACATTGTTGTCTTATAAAAAAGGAAATACAGCACACAAAAACTTAACAGATGCAAATTATATCCCATGTCTGGTCTATTGTTTTTAAGTGTTTTTAATGATATATTTTGGGGCTTTTTTATGCCTTTACTCAGAGAGGAGGACAGAGGATAGAGTCAAGCCACAGGCCTGACTTGAACCTGCGCCGCTCATGTACATAGGACTTGACCTAACCACTAGGCCCCCTGTGCCCATTATTTTATCATTATTTTTTAATTCTTCCTGATTTTATGATGACAAATAAAGAAAAAAAGGTTTTACAAACCAACACTGGGAAAATCCAACTTGGTTAATGTTGAGTGAACAAATGAGGATGAATTGGGTGCACTAAAATAGATGACACAACACATTGTACTGAGTTTTTAAACTGTGAAGGATGTCTACCAAATAAACATATAGATTTAAGATAACATTTTTGGGGGAGGGGCATCTTAAATATTAACTCAAGTACTTAGGATGAGCCAACTAATTTTAAAATTTTCTGCCAACTCACCGTTTTTAGCTATGAGCAGGTTTAGTCATTTAAGTGGCAATTTAAAGTATTAAGTTGGTCCCCTTAACTCAAAAAAGCTGTGAAATGTTTTGCTGAAGTATTTTTTCAGTTTGGCTCTCATATTTGTTTTTATCGTGCAATTCCTAGCCCCTGTGATATTTTGCATGAATTCTAGGTCTAACTTTTGTTGTTTTCTGTCTTATTGGCATTTTCCATTGTAATGAGATGCTAATTCTGAAAGTTAGAGCATTCAAAGATTAAACAAAACATGCTAATGTCATCTGATACCCTTTTTACTGGAAAACATGATTATTCCTCTGCTTCTGTCTGTCTCTTTCTATCTGTTCTGTTTTTTTTTCTTCGCTTCCCTTTTCTTGTAATATTTTGTATCTTTTATGAAGCCACATATAAAATCTGGCCAGGGACCTCAGACATAGTCTAGCTTTTTGGCTAATTCTGGCATATTTACAGAAATGTTCATTGACATGCACCATTCCTGTAAAGTAAAGTAAATAAAGAGATAAACAAGAGGACAATAAGATAGAATGACTTCTAATAATGAAGATGTGTATTTTGCAGACCTTTTTAGCTCTGTATCAGTATTTACATGGTAATAAAGTCAGTGGTGTGTTGTTAAAGAAGGTGGGCCATGACCTTATTTACTTAATAGCAGTCCAGTAAAGATCTCACATCAGCACACATGGGTTTTAGTTTTAGTGTTGTTTGCGGTGCTGTTAGCTGGTGGCAAAGAAAGTATAGTACTTTAAAGCAGGTGTAGAAAGGTAAAAATTACATTTACTCAGATTACTGTAACTGAGTAGCTTTTTGGTGGACCTGAACTCTTTTGATTACTTTTTAAAATCACCACTTTTACTTAAGCTGGGTTAAGTTTTGTACCTCACTACATTTGAAAAAGCATCAAGCACTGAGTAAAAGAATAAACACTAAAAGCGAAACCGACAAGACCAATAAGAAAATTGCCAGTTGTTTGGCTTTCACAACACATGAGGGTCAGTCATGTGTTGTGAAAGCACATAGCATGAGAATGGTCCAATATGTCATCCCAAATCAAATTAGGTTAAGTCAAATCATAAAAATCAGTCTGCCTGGACATCCATATAATATTGTTATTGCACATTTAGGAAAGATCATATTTTACTGTGGAAGCTAAATTTGTGAGTCGCTAAATCAAAAGTAGCTAGTCACTGCTCAGTACTTTGAGTAAAAAATCAAATGAATTAAATCTACTGTTATTCGAGTAGATTGATAGTCCAGTACTTTTACTTCGACATAAGGAAGTTGTAACCAGAGTAACTGTACTTTCACTAAAATAGTCTCTGCTTTGAAGTACATGCATTGTAAACACAAACTGCTAGCACGGCTCACTGCTGTCTATTTCAAAACAAGCTTAATTAAAGCTTGACATAAATGTTAGCATGGTCACTAAGAATCATCAAGTATCATTGAACATTCGTGGATGTTCTGAAATTCTAAATATTTCACAGATTAGTCTGTTTGTTTTACTGATGCCATGATTTATGTTGTTCACCTTTTCAGGTTGGTAAATCTGGAATTCTCCATTAATTTAGAAAGGATTGAAATCAGGGAATAAAAACACCACTCTCAAAGAAACGGTCTGATTTTAAGTACAACAACAAATGGTGGAACAGGTACCAGAACTTTCAGGACATTGAAGAGGCTATAACTTCTAATACAGTTTAGTTATATCTCATTCAAAAATGAAGCAGTATTTGCTATATTAATGGGAAACATTGTTGGTAAGCAACAATGGCTAGCCACAGGGAAACACATTTTTCCTACTTGTGCTGTATCAGTGGGGGTTCCACCCATAATCATATCTACAGCAGAGCCCCCAGGATAAGGTGGACATAAAACCTGCAGAACAGTTAGTTTTGATATTGAAATGAAATCCTCTCGGGGATCTTCTTTTTACTTTTGTTTCTGAATCAGCAGCATTTATCTGATATAGCTCCATTTGTCTCACTTCATAGGAATCAGAAGATGGGAAGACTTATTTTGTGAAGATTCACGCTCCGTGGGAAGTGTTGGCCACCTACGCAGACGTGCTGAAGATAAAGGTGCCATTCAAGGCCAACGACATCCCAGACAACAGCGAGATGCCCATGAATTGGCTGGCTACTCCTTTCCGTCTGCCAGAGCACATCATGCATCCTGAGCCGGATTATTTCACAGCCCCATTCAACAAGAGCAAGTCCGACTTCTTCCTGATTGATGATAAAGAGACATTCTTTCCCCCTTCTACGCGCAACAGGATAGTAAGGATGCTTTGACTGCAACTTTCTTATCTTTTCATGGCCTAAAATCACATTAATGTCTTCACATTCTGCAGTATGATTTCAGCTCACAATTTTAGTAAAATATATTTAAGTCTAAGCTTAACAATTAAGGAGGTTGCTGTTGCCACTTCCTTTATGTCATAATTGTCTCTTTCTCTGTGCAGGTCTACTACATCCTGTCCCGCTGTTCTTACACCAGGGAGGACTGTGCAGATAGAGACAAGAAGGGAATCAAGCGGTTACTTAACAATGGCACTTACTCTTCTGCCTTCCCACTACATGATGTGAGCCTCATTGTTTTAAATTTTCTGCATTTTTTTAATGCATCTAATAGAAGTTAATGCTTCACTTTCAAGCAATAACTCCTCTTCAAAGCTGTTCTAGATGTTGATTTTCTAGGATGTTTTACCTTGTAAAGAATGTGGTGAAGTGTGTCTCTTGTGTGTGTGCAGTGTAGATACTGGAAAAAATCAAGGGATGCAAACTGCGAAAGTGAGAGGTACAATCTCTACAGATACTGGGCTGGATTTGGCTCATTCTTCAAGGAGCAGCCTCTCAATCTTGTACGGTAAGACTCTAAAGCCAAGTAGTCCAATATCTGATATATGTATTCCATATAAATGTGGTACCAAAGGAACTTATAGAAAATGTATTTTCTTTCAACAGGAAGTACTATGGGGAGAAGATAGGTATTTATTTTGCTTGGCTGGGTTTCTACACAGAGATGCTTTTTTTTGCAGCGGTTGTCGGGACGATTTGTTTTGTCTACGGATTCCTCACCTTTGATGACAATGAGTGGAGGTGACTGTTTTCCCAATGTTGCAATCCTTTATTGTTAGTCTTTAAATTAATATGTGTTTTATATTTCTTGTATTGTTTATTATATTAAAAAAATGATTTTCCTGCAGTAAAGAAATTTGTAGTGAAGAAATCGGAGGCGAAATTGTCATGTGCCCACTGTGTGACAAGAAATGTGGCTACTGGAAGCTTAACTCAACATGCAACTCCTCATGGGTGAGGCATCCTGGCTTTTTTTCTTTTTGAATCATGTCAATTTAACTATATGCCACATTTAAATCATGATTGTAGCTAAATGTCAAGAAATTCCTTTTTTTCTTTGTCTCAATTTTCATAAAATGTCTTCTTCCTCAGCAATCACATCTGTTTGACAATGTGGCAACAGTGTTTTTTGCCATATTTATGGGAATCTGGGGTGAGTAAAACTGCCTGATCTAAACTTTCAGGATTTTTCCAAACCAGTGATACGGTGCTTTTAATAAGTATTCACCCCCTTAGATGTTTTACCCTTGTTATTGATTTTAGAGATTACTCATGTTCAATATTATGTGGCTTTATTGACAAAGAAAACAAAAAAAAAAAAAACTCTTTACTGTCGAAGTGAAAACTGATTTCTACAAAGGAATTTAGATTAAACAAAAATATGTAAGCTAAAATAACTGACTGCATGAATATTAACCCCCTTTAAATTGACTAACCTAATTCAACAGAGGTCCAGCCAATCAGTGCCAGTAGTCTCACAGTTTGTGAAATGAGATTCACCCGAGTGCAGTAAATGTGCCTCAAGTGACTGTAGTATAAAGACACCTGTGTCTGGGAGGTCCAGTCACTGCTTAATCAGAATTCCTGGCTACCATTACACCATGAAGACAAAAGAACACTCAGCAACTCGGAGAAAAGGTGACATTTAACATCCCCCGAAGTTCAGTTGAATAATCACCTAAATCCTAGATCAGGCCGTCCTTTCAAACCGAGTGACTGTGCAAGATAGAGACTAGTGAGAGAGGCCACCAAGACACGTATGACCAATCTGAAGGAGTTACAAGCTTCAACAGCTGAGATGGGAGAGACTCTGCATACAGCCTTTGCCCAGGTTAAAGCTTTATGGGAGATTGGCAAAGAGAAAGCCACTTTTAAAGAAAAAAAAATCAAATCTCAACCACAGTTCACCAAAATGCATGTTGGAGACTCCATGGTCGAGCAGGAGAGAGTTCTTTGGTCTGATGAGACCGAAAGGGTGCTCTTTGGCCATCAGACAACATGCTATTTAGGTTGACACCAAACATTACATATCACCATAAACATACCTTTCTGACTGTAAAGCACGTTGGTGGCAACATCATGCTGTGGGAATGCTTCTCAGCTGCTGGTCCCAGAGGGCTTGTAAAGGTAGAGAGAAAAATGAATGTTGCAAAATATAGGAAAATCATGGAGGGCAATTTTGTTAAGTCTGCAGTAGAACTATAGCTTGGGAGAAGGTTTATTCTCCAGCAAGACAATGGCCTGAAGCATACAGCGAATGCTACACAGAAATGGTTTAAAGTCTACAAGGTGAATGTTCTAGAGTGGCCAAATCAAAGCCAAATTATACTGACCGTGGTTGATTTATAAAGTCAGTAAACAGGTTAAACATCCAGGGGGATGAATACTTTTTAATAGGCACTATAGATCTAGAACTGTGATGACTCATTTAAAGGCACATTTTCTTACTCTGCTCATCGAGGGCCTTCAAATTCAAAACCAGAAACAATATTACTCAGCTTGCTTGCCAGATCTCTTGATAAAAACTCAGACATATTAATGGGGGTAAAAATGGTGGAAGCTCTGACTTCTTACATTTGGTGGTTTGTTTGTTCTGTAGTGACACTCTTTCTGGAGTTTTGGAAGAGGCGGCAGGCTCGTCTCGAGTATGAGTGGGATCTGGTTGACTTTGAGGAGGAACAACAGCAACTGCAGCTTCGACCAGAGTATGAGACCAAGTGCACCAACCGCAAGCTGAACCGCATCACTCAGGTGTTTGTGTGCTCATGATATGACTCATGACTAACATACTGTTTGATTATGTTCACATATAAAGCTCTAGGTTCATATGCCTTTACTTTGGCTTTTCTACAAAGATAATCTGTAAGGTAGGCTTTGAAATATTATGGTATCAGATGCATTTATTTGATAGAGGTTCTGACTTTATCCCAGTTACTCATCGGGCAGCTGCTGAACTAAAAAACGATGTCAGATGGAGCCCTTTGGTTTGGAACATTATTACTAAGTGAAATTTACAGGCGCAGACTTGTGAAAAAACAGAAACTGCTTGCTGTAATTTTCTTTGACCACATCCCACCCATCTGTAGGAAATGGAGTTGGTTCTTCAAAGGACTCCTACAGATATAGTGGGGAAAATGTTTGTGTGCTGGGCCACCGTGATACTCTGGGTAAGGGTAGCACTTTACGTAGTGTCAAACTGGTGACACAGAGGTTACGGTGTGGTGTATGGATAACAGACTTTTCTGGAAAGACTCAGGGGCACGAGTTTCCTCCTGTCTGTCTGGTTGCTCAGTATCTTGAGATGATTTTGAAAAAGCATGACTTCACCAGGAGACTGCTTGGTGAAAGATTTGGATTGTGATTAAAACGCCTACACTTAAAGAGCTCTGATTGTATGATCTAGCTCTGCCTCGATTCTGAGGCCAGTGATGATAAAGGAGCCAGGCCTTTTAGAGACGTCTTTTCAGGATATAACAATGGATGACTTACTCCTGTGTCCATGCTTTGCTTGCCTATTATTATTTAGGAAATGGAGCCATACTTACCCATAACAACCAAGTGTGCACGCACATGTCTGTCTGGAGCCACCGTCCTGTTCTGGGTGAGCATAGTGTCTTTGGCATACTTGGTAAATCTATACCTGATCTTCCACTCTGTATTTTGTCTTTACCATCATACCTAAGTAATGTATCTGGAGATGATCTGATGTCTATACCAAGAACAGAAATGCCTCTGATAGGACATAAAATGTATATTATGAGCAAGTATGCACTGATGCTAGAAAACTAAATGTATAAGCTCTTATCGGAATTTACTTTTTCCCTCTTCTCTAAGTACAAATAGGAATTATGGCTGCAACCAGAGCCACTGTTTTAGTTGGCATTGAAGAACTGATTGATGGTGAATTATAATAGCAAATCAAAAACAACAACAGTGCAAGGGTAGCATAGAAGGTAGAAAGTCCAAATGTCTGTAATCACCAGAGGTGGAAAAAATACACAACTAGTGTACTTAAAACCCTTGCTCCCTTGTATTTTTTAGCTCCATCTGTCCTTGTTTGTCCAGAAAACGGACATGCAGAAAGGTGTTAATAAAATACTTATTTTACTCACTGCAAAGAAACAGTTGCTATAAGTTGTTTTGGTGCCATAGACACACAGTCAAAAAACGTGTTTTTAATGGAAGTCTATTTGTCCAATTTCGGACAAAAAGGATGGATGGAGCTATTTCGTGTCAATCGAGTTCTATGGGCAACACGTTTTTTTGTTTTGTTTTGTTTTTAATATGAAGAAAAATAATAACTTTGGCCAAGTTTGATGCCTCAATCTATAAAAATGTGACTATCAACTTAAAAAAATGATGATAAAAATGATGAATTTCCTCAAAACGGACATAGTAGGATCCGAGGGTTAAGAAAAAGTACACTTATTCTGGTTAAAACTTACTTAAGTAAAAGTAAAAGTACTGGTCTATAAATCTACTCAAGTAAAAGTAAAAAGTATTACATTTGAGGTTTACTGAGTAGCTGCTGAGGAGTTGTACAGTTACATGTAAGTATGATCTTCTCTTAGCAAAAACAACAAGAGGATAGATCTCCAACTAGGCTGTTCAGGTAAAGTCACAGCTCTATAATAAAATAAAATATACAGCAAAATTGACAGTGTTAAATATAACTCATATAGAGTTATATTTAACACTTTGAAGTGTCTTCATTGGTCCGCTCTACATATAGTTAGCTTTCACTTTTAAAGTGTTAAATGTTTTACGATATGGCAGAGCTGCAGTAACTCTTTAAATTTGTGGCAAGGTGGGTTTCCTCTGGCAACAAAGCCAGAGGAACAAAGCAGAGAGTCAAACTCACAGCAAGGCAATCATACTGATCTAGGATAGATACTATGCATCTTTTAGGAGGATCTGAAGTCACAGGTGGAAACTCTCTAACTCAGTCAATAACTTCACTCATGGTGCAAATGTGTCAAACAACAAAAACAACAACAATCCACCAGAAACATGAGCAGATACACCCAGGAGGGATCATTGTACAATAGGCAACATCCACACACAACTACACACTCTGTCAAAGAGCATCATGGGTAACTCTGCCCACACATCTCCCTAGATTTAAGATGGCAGTGGGTGATCAAATGACACTGATTAGATCAACTGACTCTTTACAGAGTTGAACTAGCTCAAACTACTTCTCTATATGGACTAAATATTGATCAAAACTGTCAAATAACTAATACTATGGACGATTTCACTCAGAATAGAGATAAAATTTGACTCAGAAATGTTTAACCCTGAGATCAGCCCTCCAGTTTTTGCTGTTTTTGGATGTGAAATGGGATCATTCTCTCTATTCGCTACGATGTAGTCAACAGAAGTGGAAAAGTACGAGTATTGCACTCAAGTAAAACTACAAAAAATTACAGTTACTGTGGTTAAAACTTACTTAGGTAGAGGTAAAAGTACTTATTTCCAATTGTACACAACAAAGTACAAAGACCAAAAAAAACCCTTCCTCAATTACAGTAATTTGAGTAATTGTAATTAGTTACTTTCCACTCCTGGTGATCACTTATCTGGTCAGATAATTACAATAATGAAACACCAGAATTAATGGTGTTTAATGCTATAAAGTATTATTATTGTATCGACCTTTAAGGTGCATCACACTGATAGTGAGGTAGTGGGGTACTCTGCATCAGCCAGTAATTAAGTTTAGATATTGGAAGTAAATTAAGAGGTAAAAAGTGGTATCAGGACATCTCCTTATGTGAGCAGAGCCAGTGTGTATAAAACTGTACGCAAAGAAGCTCTCAAGTTTTTTTGAACCGTTTAGAAAAAAGACAATTGAAAAATAAAGATCACAGGTTTCCCAATAATAAAAGTTAGGCACAATTAGTAATTCTGGTAATACTGAAGTTACTGCTTTATACATACTGGCCTTGATATTATCACTCTTTATATATATGTTTGTAAACAAAACCTAAAGCATTTGAATGAGCTGATTGTATGGTTTTGGTGGATTTCTTTTCTAAGGGCATGTGTGCACACTTCAAGCATGATAACAACTTCTAACATCTTTTTTGGTGATAATTCAGCTTGCTCCATTCATATGTCTTTTGTGTTTGCTTTGCATCACAATTGGTGTGCTGTGTTCGCTGTACTGTTGTTTATGTGACTTGCCTTGTAGTTGTCTTTCATGTTGTCACTCTCGTCCCTGTCCTGAAGATCTCATTGATTATTGCCTGCATCATTGGGGTGATAGCGTACCGCCTGGCGGTATACGCAGCCTTCGCCAGCATCATGAAGGACAACCCCACCACCCAACTGCAGGTGGTTGGTCCGTTGATCACACCGCAGTTGGCCACCTCCGTCACCGCCTCCTGCATCAACTTTGTCATCATCATGGTTCTTAACCTCATGTATGAGAGAGTGGCTGTCTGGATCACTGACATGGGTGAGGGTCAACAGAAAGAGAGCAAACAGATTACAGTAGTCTTCTGTTTTTATAATGCTTTTTCATTTTAGAAATATAGGTTTGTATTTTAGTTGTGTATAAAATCTCTTTTTTATCTGGCAGAAATCCCCAAGACCCACCTGGAGTATGAAAACAAGCTGACAGTGAAGATGTTCCTCTTCCAGTTTGTAAACTACTACTCCTCCTGCTTTTATGTGGCTTTCTTCAAGGGCAAATTTGTCGGCTATCCTGGAGATTATGCTTATATGTTTGGCAAGTGGAGCAAACTGAGGAATGAAGAGGTGACCGATATATTGAATCAGTTAAGAAAAGCACTGGCAAATAACCTAGTTACCTTGAATTTAATGTTTATTTTACTTCTAAAATCCTGTCTTCATCCAGTGTGACCCTGGTGGCTGTTTGATTGAGTTAACCACCCAGCTGGTGATCGTGATGACAGGTAAACAGGTTTGGGGCAACATCCAGGAGGCTCTCGTCCCGTAAGTACTCCAGCAGAAACAACCATCCAAGATTCCGTTCATCTTTAAGACCAGGATTTTTATCAGAAATTTGGCCAATTAATTTATAAGAAATTCTATGTCAGTGTCAGTGTGTCCATAAAGATGTCTCATAGCAAGTGTGGAAGATTCAAATTCAGCTCCTACAGGAAAATCTGTGCAAACTACTGAAAGTTGGAGTGCCCAGAACCTAATCCGTGAACATTTGAATCGCTTACCTTTGTCTTAGGTGGCCCTTTACAGGTCAAGCTAGGTGTATCTTCCTAATATTTCCTAACTGTACATACAGGAGATATACAAGGGTTAAAAATAGAGATGTCTTTTGTTTACAAAAAACAGACATGAAACTCTAAGGAAAGGAAAAAGTGGACAGCTAACAGGGTCACTTAAAAAAATCAGTCCCATGTGTACTGCACTGACAAGACAATTGTGTTGGGTGCGGACTCCAGGAAGAGTAGCAATGGTTTTAGCCAAAGCTAATGGAGATCCAAATAAATGAAATGAAATGAAATCACTAATGTTAGTATTAATATCTGTACTTTCAGCAAATCAACAGTACAAATTTCTGCTATGGAAACAGGCTCTTCCTCTGCATCAGCCAGTTTTGAATCAGAACAAGCACAGAAATAAGTCATTGTTTTGAGTTAATTGCAACTCAGTGCACATTATGCATTTCAGTTGTGTAGTTCTAAAGCTCTCCATCGCCCTCTTGTGGCCTTCAGGTGGTTGATGAACTGGTGGGGCAGCCGAAAAGCACGAAGCCACCCAGAGAGTCTGTACAGCCGCTGGGAGCAGGACCATGACCTGCAGGGCTTTGGACAACTGGGCCTCTTCTATGAGTACCTGGAAATGGGTAAACATTCAGCACATGCAGTGGTCCATCTGTAGTACTGTGACAAGATAGTCTGCAGTCAAGACCATCAAACTGGAATCCAATAACAGCTAAGACTCTTTACTGAGGCAAAAAAGCAAAAACTACAGAACTATAAAAACTCTTAACAGTAATGCAGTAAAGCTTGAGAATATGCAGGAACATTTAATTCTAAATAGACAGATGCAGTTACGCCTGAGATTCTGCAGATGGTACTGTTTCTTTCTTTCGTGTCTTACTAACTTCACTCCTGTCTGTGTCCCAGTGATCCAATTTGGTTTCATCACCCTTTTTGTTGCCTCCTTCCCCCTGGCACCCCTGTTGGCTCTCATAAACAACATAATTGAGGTGAGAGTGGATGCCTGGAAGCTCACCACACAGTTCAGACGTCCTGTAGCAGCAAAAGCCCACAGCATAGGAGCCTGGCAGGAGATCCTTAACGGGATGGCTGTCCTCTCTGTTGTCACAAATGTGAGTACTGGGCTGCATGTATGTCTAATCGTTACTTAGGCACAGTCACATTTCTAGTTTTTACCCCTAATCTTTGTTTTTAAGTGACCCCTTGTTCCTAGGATCAGAGGTACAAGGGGTAGTGGTCCTACAGAATAGGACAGCCATTCAAGATAAGTCATAGGTAGTTGTCAACAACATTTACATGAACAGACAGGACTACACTATCTGATGTTTCCAGTATGCCGTCTTCTTTTATTTGGTTTTTACATGCTTATTCAATATGGAATTACCATAATGTACTGGACATTTCTTTTGTTACTTCAGCAGTCTTCTTGCCAATAATTTCGAAGGAATTTTGATATTGCCATAACATTCAGTTTGGAGCATGCCTCTTGAAAATCTCTGTTTAAAGGGCCATGTACCCTTCGCAATTCACCGTAGCCAGACATTCCAACAAGAATATGGATAGGCTACCCAAGAAGAGCACATGCAAAACATAGGAGTAGGGCATAGCGGTAGGGACAACAGCTGTTCGGACCAAGCCTTTGTTTTTTGTCCATGTTTGTTTTGATTTTCAAACTGTTTTTTTTTTCCCTGCTCTCCAGGCGTTCATCGTGGCCTTCACCTCTGATATGATCCCTCGGCTCGTTTACATGTACGCCTATCAGCCAGACGGGGAGATGAATATGAAGGGCTACATAAACAACAGCCTGTCTGTGTTTAACATCTCTGAGATCCCGCTGGCCAATAGGCCTGAGGATGGGGAGAACCCTCTCTGGTTCAACAGCTCCATCACAGCCTGCAGGTGAGTGGGATTTTAAAACAGAAACATTGATTACATGCAGCCACCTTAATGTTTGTATAATATAACTGCTGTGCCTGAAAAAATCTGATCCTTTGTCCAGTTTAAAGTAGAAGTAGAATTATGGTTAATAGCTCTGTTGAAAGTTAAAGTCTTCATTCAAAACCGAGAATTATTACCTGAAATAAAGTATAAAACAGTGTTTATTTCATTGACTTAAAGTATGAGATATCAGGACTCTAATCGGGCTAATACACGCACTTCAGTAGATGGTAACTGTCACATCCCTATGCACAAAAACTCTCTGGACAACCAGCCTTCTCTGTTACAGGAGCAAAACTGTGGAATAGTCTACCCACTGAAAATTAAACATGATTTCAAAGATTTTAACAAAGGTTGAAAATTATGGCTGAAGGACTAACAATATTGTTCCCACACATAAAATGTGTTACTGCCTCATTTTAAAGAAAATGAAAACATTTGAACAGAAATAAGTTAATTAGACCAAAATATTTATTCGGTTTACTTTGTTTGAGAGTCTGGCTCCCACAGCATCTGTCAAGGAAAAGCTGGCCCTTTTACCTATGTAGGTGATGACCCTTGCTTTAAATTGTATAAAATTACCAGATGTTTGTTAGTTAAAACCAAAGCAACTAGTGAATTAAGTTGTTCAGTTCAATAAAGTGTACCCTCTGGGTGGTAGGATACAAGACTTGGTGTCATCAATTAATGATTTAAAATTTTAGACAAAATAACTGAATGACAATTATTGTGTGGTAACTGATGTACAAGTTGCAACGTTTAAGTGCGGCCGTATTTATCATTAGGGTTTCTGTCCCTGTGCCACAGTATCAGAGTTTTTATTCCCTTTCAATCTCTCGTCTCCATTTTTTGTAGGTATCGTGATTATCGCTACCCTCCAGGCCATGAGAAGCAGTACTCCCACACCATGCAGTTCTGGCACATTATAGCTGCCAAGCTGGCTTTCATCATCATCATGGAGGTAAAATCAGAACACTGTGTTCCTAACAGCACCACAAAAACACATTTAGTGGAAAATAAAAATCCCTGGTGGAGATTTTTTATCTCCCTATGGTTCTCAAATTTAAGTAAAACTGAACCCCTGTCCTCTCTTTCTTATCAGCACGTCGTCTTCGTTGTGAAGTTCTTTGTGGCCTGGTTGATTCCTGACATTCCCTCCGATGTCAAGGCTCGAGTGAAGAGAGAGCGCTACCTGGTCCAGGAGTACCTCCATGACTACGAGGTGGAGAAGCTGAAGATCCAGCTCAGCCAAAACAGCCAGGATGGGTGTACCTGCACACCTATGATCTATCCGTCCTTACCCAGACATGAGGTGCTGTCAGAGTGTCTCTAGCCCAGCGAGCAGCTGCTCAGTCAGCTCCACAGGAAGAGAAGTCACAGTAAAATAGATTGTCCTGCTTGTTTATTTAGATACTGACCATCACTCTGCTGTAGTTCTATTTAAGAGCTTGAGGCTTCACTTCTACACCAAACTTCTTGACTAATCTGCTGACAAAGAAAGTGCACACGTGAAAGACTAAGTCTCCCTGCATGCTGAAATCTGAGGCAGATTTAACCCTGCCTCATATTTATGTCTTGTCACTCTCTGTTATAATCAAAGTGCTGAAGATAATCCAAACTTGCTGTAAGGGAAGGAGAGAAACTAGAAAACACTGTGTCTAAGACAAGCAACATACGCTTGCCGTAATACAAGACTATTTATTGAAGTGCCACTATGAGTAACCAAAGGTTAGATGCCTTAATATATCACACACTTACTGTATTATTGTCTCCATCAGCCTTTCCAGTACAGCTGATATTATTGAAAACTGAGAGTTTGCTTATTATGGGGCTTTTATTTTTCAGATGCACAGCTGTATGAAGGCTTACAGTGGCATAAATTGTAAGTCAATATTAAATTCTACTTCAGGCCAAGATCTGAGTGAAGTTTTTTTTTTTTTTTTTTTTATGAAGGGTAACCTGTGCTGCTGTTGCTACTGTGAGGACACATTTAGTCCAGCCATGGCCAGTTCGAAGCACTATCAGCTGTTCGAAGATCACTGTTGACATTTTTCTGTAGAGTAGCAGCTTTAAAACAGAGAAAGTGAAGAGATCCCTTTTTAATGTGCCTCTGTTTACCAAAACAAACTAATGACAGCCTGCTGTGCTCTATGAACTTTGTTCACTCCTTCACACAAAGCTCATCAGCCATCGCCTTGCTCCTGTGCTGCTGCTTTCCTCAGCTGTGTCTGTGTAAAGGAGAAAGGATACACATTCTGTTTTATTGTTTATTTTTGCACAAAGCACTTAATGAAACAAGACTACCAAGACATAAACATGTTGGTCTACTTTTTAAGACACTACGCGTTCATAATCAGTGTTTGGAAGCAGCTATGTGGATTATTTTTGTTTATTTCAATGCGACACCAGTTGTACTGTAGGGAAGTAGAAGAATTTGATGTTTGAGTTGATCCGAAAGGGGAAATGTGTAGCTTTTTGTTTAGGAATTGTATGAAGGACTTTGTGTTTATCAGGCTGCCTACATAAAACTCTGTGTTGTTGAAGAATTTAAAAAATGCTTGCTTTGCTACAAACTCGGGCAACTAAATGCATGTAACTGTAGCTGAGAGCAATGTTCAAGTTTCCACATACTCTGCTTAGATAAACTCATGCCTGGTGATGCCTTAATATTTACATAACCATTTTTTCTACATTGTATTTAATTTCCCTGTACATCTCTTTTAATGATTTTTTTTAATGTCTTTTTTTGTTATGATTCAGTTTTAATTTTATACTACTTGGAAAAAAAGGTGAATCTGTTTTACTGTAAAACAAATTACATTTTAGTTTTTTTTGTAATTGTCCTGTATCCAAACTGTAAACATTGATAAATGTCTAAAAATAAACTTTATCAGTTCAACTTGATTCATTGTTGGATCAGTGTTGTAAACTTTTGATTAGGACTTCTTATCTGAGGACATTAAAGTGTGCTAACATGACAGATGGCCGGAGAGGACACTGATCACTATTCAGTGTTTGTTCACACTCGTGGTGTTGGTGGGTTTTACACCTAAATACTATGTTGGCAGGGCAGTTTGACTTGGCACACAGAGAGGACACTGCAACAAAGACATGGACTAAACTCAGGTTCAGGTAAGATACAAAGACTCAGACTTTCAACACAGTAATGATGGTTAAGAAGCTTCATATGTATATCTGTAAGGGGAAAAACGCCAACCTTTAAATTCAACATTACTTGTGTGCACCCAAGTTTAGTTGCTAATAATTAAATGAAGATGTACAAAAAGAGTGAGGAGATTTAAACCACATAGACAATAATGTAACTTCCTTACCTGTGAGCCTGCAGCCTACAGAGGAAACCTTTGTAACCAGGATCCAGCTGAAGGTTAACAGGTGGTTCTTCACCTCCTGATGCTTTCCTACTTCTTAGGCATGGTTATTCAAAAGCAGTCCAGCAGGATTAAAGCTGTCAGATAGGGCCAAATCTTGAAATCAGGTTATTTTAAAGAAAAGAAGGATTATATAATCAGATTAGATCACATTATCCAAATCTGCTTTGCATCCAGATAAAATCCTCTGAGTATTTAAATGGATGGCTGTTATAATTTAGCTGGCAGGAACATCAGTTTGAATTTTTTTCATGGACAAAATCCCAACATAACAGTCCTACTTCCTTAATAGGTTCATGCCAAAAGATCTATGTATAAACTTTCTACTATTACCAAGGTGTATTAAAAAGAGTATCTGTTGATTTAAAAAAATAATTAAAAAAAAAAAAAAATCAAGTTCAAAAGCTTAAATTCAGGGGAAAAGGCTTAGTTTTCTTAACTTTAAAAGCCAGAAATTTATGTGAAGGAAAACTTACAGTTTTTGAGATCATGAAGTTGAAAATAGGTGTTTGTGTGGAGGAAAATCCTACCACATGAAGTTGTTTTTCTTTGCACAAGTCCTGCTGTTGAGAGCATAATCACTTCATACTATGATTGATCAATAAGGAAATACTTGTGGTTTTAGCCCAGAATTATTAAACTATCAGGAACTAAGAAGAGACATTTCTGTAAACTGGAGCTTTCCAACCGCTGTTTTCAGTTTGGTGTCTCCTCAATTTGCAACTTTATGTCTTAAAATTATGACTTGAAACAATTGAAATTTTTGAATTTTTAACATCAAAATCTACAACGATTTAAATTTGTTTTCTTTCACATAAATCAACAGATACTCTTTATGTAATAATTTCAGGGTTGCCCTTAAACCCTGCCACACATTCTGTTTCTAACCATGATTTTTGAAAAGTAAATAACCATCTTATTTGACAATATCAGCACAGACAGGGCCAGCTTTGGCCTCCCACCCAGGGGTGCCAAGACCTCAGGTTGGGTACCACTGAGCTAACAGGATCTTTATGTTTGAGGGAAATTTGGCGCCCCCTGTGGACAAAGTAAGCAGTGTGAAACCTCCTTTAAAGCACAGGGAATCCATAGATTACTGGATCAAGCCAAACCTTTACAAAAAACTACCTAAGAAAGGTTAAAAGGTTAAAAATGAACTTGATCATTGCTTGAAAAAAGTACCTTACCAGCACTGATGATACTGATTCTTGTGATTCTTCCTCAGTCTGCCCTCCCTCCATGCTTTTTATTTTGCTGGTCATCCAACCTAGACACTTGCCTCCTAGCTGAGGGCAGAACAGCAGAATGAAGACACTTTTTCTGTCATCTTCTTCTATTTGGCACTGCCATGATTATGAGACCCCTGAAAAGATATCAGATTTGGCCTTCCACCACAACAGCCATAACTGTGCTGTAACCACATCTCCATTACAAAAATGACCCCTTAAAATCTTAAAAGCTTTACGAAACTATCTAATGCACAGTTATGTAGATGTTCTACATTTGAAAACTCCAAGCAAACCAAAAGCAGGTTAGTGGGATGATCTGAGGAAATGATAGAAGTCTTCATCAGATCAACATTGAAACGGCTTTTTATGGTGGAAAGTCACTTATTGGAGTCAGCTCCGTATTAAAGCTCCATATAGTGTACATCATAAAAACCGTGTGGATAAAACAATACGTGTATGTTTTTAATTTGCTCAGGAGGAGCCTGGCATTGCTGGAATGAGGTATTATCTGTAATGGTTTGATTTGGTTCTTACACAACACCGCCTCTCTGTGGCTGACTGAGCACTCTGCTGTACAGTCTGATCACACATGCGTGAATAACATGTTAAATTCGCCTGTGAAAACCAGATAAACACCCTGTATGTTTGATTTAGAGGCAAAGCACATCAGAAAATAGTGAGTCAAGTTCCAACACTCTCCACAAGTATAATTAGCCCCAAATCACCGGATGTAGAGGAAGGGTGTGGAGGTGTGGATGCGCGCTTTGTGGCCGCTACTGAGAGTGATTTTTAAGTGTCTGCCCGTCTTTTAAAGCATCCCTGTCCCGTTTGTGAAGCCGGGAGGTCGTAAAATTGACCATCGAGGCCGTTAACAGATTTTTCGGTTGTAATTGAATGAGAGCAGAGCAGAGAAGGAGCAGAGAGGAGCGGAGGGAGGGAGGAGGGGCTGCGCGGAGCTGCTGACAGGTAGATGAGCTGTGCGCTGTCCGCGGTGCTGAAACCTCCTCCGGCTGCTGCTTACCGGAGATCCTCACCTCTGATTAAACCGGAGATCTTCTAACCTGCACCGGATTGACTTTGACCACTTTCCTCCCTCTCTGGTTCTCAAAGGAAACTCCGAAAAAGTCTACTTTTTCTTCCCTTTTATGGCCATTTTCTTATCGCTGCCTGGATCTTAAGATGGCACTGCATGGATTAACATTGCGCAAGGCAGAAGCGGACTTATTTGACTGCTGTTTTGTGACTGTGAAAGCAGCCCTCTCACTCTGAACGGGTTCCCCCTCTCTTTTCTCCATTTTCTTCCTCGTCTTTTTTTTTGTTCCCAGGGACATCTAGGCGTTTCTGCTTCAAACCAGAGGCGTGCTATTTGGATTATTATCTCAACAATATGCTCTTTATTGCAGCACTTCCATCTGGTGTAGTAGTATAGAATTTTTACAGAGATTTTGGACATGGAGCCAGGACAGGAGCGAGCTCTCCCCTCTGCTAAAGAGGGGCTCAAACAGATCGCAGGAAAGGCCCTGGGGAACCTGTACAGGTAATTGACATTTTTGCACGATTTTTTATTATTACACATTCACAAATTATTTGAAAGAATAGAACAAATCCTGATGTTAACACCACATAAAAAGAAAGCTTTGCTTTCATTGCATTTCCTATTGAATAAAAAAAGGACAATAAAGGGGGAAATCTCTTCTTTCTGAGATGGATCACGCACAGGATGCTGGATGTGGCCCGAATATTTAAGGATCAGATATTTCCCTGGAGGATGATCCCTCCACCAGCAGCTGTGGGTGTTTTTTTTTTAATAATTAATGAAACAGAGCGAGTCGTGACACAAGGTCGGAGGATATCTATTACCTTATGAATCCATCTGGATTCATTCAGGATCGATGGACTTCATATCAATTATTTTTTCTTACACTGGCACGAGAATGTGAATGAAATGGGGTCCAATGAGGGACGGCAGAGAAAATAGATCCTCAGTATTAAATCAGAGCAGGGGATGTGGAGGTGGTGGAGGAGATTTTTTACATTAATAGAATCTTATTAATTTCATTTTTTAAAACACAAATTAACGCAAAATAAAGACAGGGAATTATAATTTGTTCATAAAACACTGAAAAAATCATCGCTGCTATTAAATCTGCACGTTTAAGACGAGCACTAGTGCACGTGCATGTCCTATTATTTTACAAAAATGGATGCGATTGATTGAAAATAATCAGAGATGACTCAAGCCTATCAAAGCAGAACAGAAATGCTTAGGTTTGACTTCAGGCCTGTGGCAGTGGTGGATGAGGCCTTCACATTTTCACGATTCCCCCCCTTTTTTTTTAAATGCACCTCAAATTCCTTCAAACAAATTCCACATTAAATCCAAATCAAAATAGCGACGCCGCATTTACGAGCTCATAAATAATGAAAAATGGCAGAAATGTCTCCAAACAACGGTTGCTGCTGCTGATATTGCTGCAATGCGGTATTAAGGTCATTTTCTCTTCGTTTGCCAGCGAGCTTTTTCTCTCACAGGAATGTGGAGAGTTTGGGAATGGAGGGAAAAATTAAAAACAGTGATTTTACACGAAAAGCTGCTGATTTAAAGGCCTGATCCAAGTTAGATGCTAAAATTAAGATATTGTAAAGGCCTGAGGTTGTAAGTGAAGATGAAAGGCATTTTTAGAGGCTGTATAAATGTAAAAGACTGCACTTATAATAATCATATGATTGATTGTTGCTGTTATTGTGGAAAATCAGCAAAATAATAATTAAAAAATCCCGATTAATGCTCTTAAAAAAACAAGGAATTTTGTTCCATTGAAACCGTGAGTTTTACCTAAAAAGAAATGATATTTAACCGAACAGGAGGCTGGAAAAGAAGCAGCAAACCAGTGAAGCGATCGAGCTGACGGAGGATGGGAGACCCAAGGCGGACACGGAGCGGAAGGCGCCCCTGTGTGACTGCACGTGCTTCGGACTCCCGCGCAGATACATCATCGCTATGCTGAGCGGCATCGGCTTCTGCATCTCCTTCGGTATCCGGTGTAACTTGGGTGTGGCCATCGTCAGCATGGTCAACAACCACACCATCCATCAGAACGGCAAGATCATCATCAAAGAGGTGCCGCCCCCTCAAACCCCCGCACGAGCCCCTGTGTTTGATTAGTGATGAGGGCCTAAAGACACACCCTCACTGTAGCTACATGTAGCAGGCTAGTCAGTCCTACTTTAAAGGTGTTTGGCCTGGTTGGAGTTTTATCAGTATTTTTTTCACAACTTGTTTTTTCTATGAGAGAAAAAAATGTAGATTGAAGTCTGGATTTTTTCCCCCTCTAACGTCATTACGCAGGAAAAAAACTCTCTTGTACGGTATTTTCCACCCACAAGAGGCTTTTCATTCATGACTGATCTGTTTCCTGAAAATATGTCTTCATGTGTTTATGTGAATGTGTTTTAAAGAAAGCTAAATTCAACTGGGACCCGGAGACGGTGGGGATGATTCATGGCTCCTTCTTCTGGGGTTACATCGTCACTCAGATACCAGGAGGGTACATCGCCTCCAGACTGGCTGCAAACAGGTAACAGCACGTGATCACTGCCTAGAACAAATCCAGATGTTATGGGTGGGGTCTAAAGATATCTTAAGTAAAGAAAGAAGGAGGATTATATTGTCCTTTCTTTTTTTATTCATGTATTATTTTAGCAGGGAGAAACCAAATAGACAGTGGTCTCTTTTCCAGGGGTGCCATGGAGCAATACAATAAAAGAAAGAAGAGAAAAAAATCTGTGGAATAATGGCAAAAAAATCACATGCCCTGGTTAATAAATCACATTGTGATACAGCTGTTATTTCTTATTATTAAAGCAACAAAACAGGAACTGTATCTATGTAAGCGGCTGTACATATATAGCCCTTTTCCAAATGAAAACCCAGTTTCTTAAAACGAAATTTCTTTTTATAAATAAAGTTAACAATGTGGATGAGCACATTGAACTAAAGCATGTGGAAAGTAATGTTAGACTTCAAACCTAGGCCATGATGTGCACAAATATCAGGATGCCAGAAAATAAAACAGAAAAATTGAGGTAACTCTAATGGATATGATAACATTGTTATGAAAAGAGGCAAAGAAGTGGCACAATTGCCAATAAAGCAGCAAAAATATGTAAAAAATAAAGGCAAAAATAAGAGGCAAAAATGAGTTAAAAGCAACTTAAATTGGCTTAAACAGCAAAAAATTAATGGAGTATTAATGCCAAAAAGAAGTGGCAAAAATAGGTGTTGAGTGGCAAAACACTGAGAGGGACCCAACTGCAGTCAAGATGGCTGACATGGGCGTTGCTATACATCCAATCCATGCCGGAAGTCCCAAGCGGAAGTTTCTTCTTCATGTTGGACTCAGCTGCCAGTGTTTGTCAGTCTTTTTCGTGCCTAAGCCTAACCCTTGGTGCTTGATCTCAAATATATGACCTTCTCCACTGCCTTACCCTGAACTTAACCACTCAGGTTTTAATGGCTAAGCCTAACCTTAGACGTACGGACTTCCAGGTGAGACTTTCGGTATAGATTGGATGTATGTCGGCCATCTTGTCTGCATCAAGGTACTCTTGAAAACAGTGAGAAAACTGTCCAAAAAGTGGAAAAAAATTATGTAAAGTGGCAAATAGAAGCTATAAAGGGCAGAAAAATGGGTTAGATTGGTTAAATGTAGTTCTAAATGGAAAACATGGGCAAAGAGTGTTAAAAAGGAGTTAACAATGGTGATAATTCAACAGAGGCAACAATAGGTGGAAAGTGGCAAAAACAGGCAGAAAATTGGGGTGGAAAGGTTTAAAAATGGCAGAAATGGGTGGGAAAAAACGTTGAAATCGGATAAAAAAGTGGGAAAAATTGGTTACAAGTGGCAAACATGGTTGGTAAAAGTGAGGAAATTTGTGGGGAACAGTGTGAGCTTTGGATTAATCAGAGTTTGTTGCTAAAAATTGAAATCATGTTTCAGTTGAGAGAGAGCTTGACTGTACAAAGGTGCATAAGTGTATAAGACTGTATCGTCAGTATAAGGATTAGTCTTACATTTTGCTATTGGTTTAGTAATGCCATTAATATACAATGAAAACAGAAGTGGTCTTAAGATTCAGCCCTGAGGTACCCCTGTATTTATCACCATATAGGATGATCTTACATGATCAACAAAAAGTATTTGGTAAACCAGTAACAAGCCAGCAAATCTAGACCAAGTGAAGGAAATCTACTCATTAAGAGTGGTGGACTGAAGATGGGTACACATTTTGATGAGATAAGACCACCCCTGATGAATGAAATGTTTATTTATAATCCTTAAATATTTTGGAGCAATGATTAGTCTGAGTAGTATTATTCTACCAGGCGTCTACTTCTGCCTTCCATTTTTTTGAGTGAATTCTGGTGTCTGGTAAGCCTGGGCATATTTTCTATTCATGACACAATAATGACATTCAATCAATCAATCTAAATATTAGCTTCCCTTTCTCTGACATTTTAAAATGAAAATATGACTGTAATGTTTGTAGTATGAGTGCATGTGGTGTTCCTGGTTTGGAGGAGTCGGTCTGACCTTACAGCAGATAAACTGGGGATTTGGCTGATGCCCACCAGGCGTGCCTCCTCATGTTAATGAGATCCCATGGGACCACCGTGTCTAATCCTTTATGTTCACAGACATGGCAACCACAGCAGCCACAGCTCGGTGTGAAATGCTTCTTGGTGATGATTGGTGTATGAATTCAATGGCCATGCAGCCTCTTTTTAATATGATTTCCACAAACATTGATTATTCTGCAAAAGACACAAGTTAAATGTGGCTAAAAATGTTTTCAGATGTTTCTGTTGTTCAGAAAAGTCATGCACCATTAAGCATGTTAGGATAAGGTTACACCATACTGTATGTTACACATGAATATCATACAGGATAATGAGATTTTTTACAAGAGAGATGGGATCTAAATAAGATGCAAATCTTTGAAGAGCTTCCTCATGCCAAGTCAGCTGAGCCCACTGACGCCTTCTGCTGCAAACACCTCCTGTCTACACTCCCCTCACACTGAAGGACGGCCTGCTGTGTGTGTCTGTGTCTGTGCTGCCCAATTAGGACTGATTTTTCCTCCTTTACAAAGAGGATCATTGTATGCTATCTGAAGCCTCTTAAACTGCCTTAAAATTGAACATTTAAAGCTCCTGTATTGAATTTAATGGTCTTGTTTTGTTGATATCCTGACTAATATTACTAACACATTGTTCATGCAGAGTTTTTGGAGCTGCCATCGTGCTGACATCCACCCTGAACATGATCATTCCCTCTGCCGCCCGCGTGCACTATGGATGTGTCATCTTTGTGAGGATACTGCAGGGCCTGGTGGAGGTACTGATGCTCTGTTTATCCATCACATCTTGACCTTTTAGACACTCGAAAACAACGGCTCATTATCAAGCTAAGGGCTAAACTCGAACCCCTAATGAAAATGTCCTGACATTCAGAGTTTAAGCAGTTTTACTGTCCTTCTGTTTGAATTTTCACTGGGAAAAAAGCCCATTGTTTAGATGATCTAATCATAATACTGTCTACAATTACCAGACTAGCACACAGGCAGCAAACGTAAAACCTCTGAATAGCAGGAGCTTATGTGTGTTAGTTCAGCCTCATGTTCACATAGAAACACGTAGAACAAAAGGGATAAAAAGCTCTGGATGAGGGCGGCTCCCACAGCTCCACAGAAAGGAGAAGACTTCAGGGAGGGACGCTTTTATCGGACTGAAGGTCATCCTCTTTTGTTTTTTTTGTTTTGCTGCGTGCTGTCGATTCAAAAGCAGCTCATGTAAGAGAAAGCGAGAGAGAGAGAGAGTGGACCATGTTCTCGCCCATCGACTTATTACTGCAAATTAAACATTAGCATTTCAGGGTGTCTCCCACTGCAAGCCCCAGCAATTTGTGTCTATCAATAGTTGATTGTATGCCACTTAGTGTGTAATGAAGATTTAATAGGGAGCGATTCAGTTTTTTCTCCATGAAGCGGGTAGTCCACTTGAATTTGCACTGACTCACACCTCAGCCATTAGTCTTTATTAGAAAGGTCAGGTACGATGCACGTCAGTCTGTTTGTTATTAACTACAATTTATCCTACGAGTCTGTGACAAATGAGAACTGGCTGCGTCAATCAAGGAGAACTGCTCTGATGTTACAGAAATGTAAAAACTATCCTAACTGATCAGTTAGGAATCATTATTTGCCTCGTGTGGATAAAACTGAAGTGATACTCGTGTGTTTATACTATGTGAATCCTTCTGTCTGTGCAGGGAGTCACCTACCCAGCATGCCATGGGATCTGGAGTAAATGGGCTCCACCCCTGGAACGAAGTCGTCTGGCAACCATCTCTTTCTGTGGTATGAAATAGCCACATTTCTGTGAAAATACACCAACAGGTTTTGTCGTCACATACACTGGGATGCAGGTTTAGAGTTACAAAATATTGTCCCTGAATTGTGCATTTACATTCACTGTACACGTTTGTCACCAAACACTGCGACAACATTTCTCTCAGAATCAGCAGTCAGGGTCAGATTCTGCTCCGTCATGATGTTCTGTCTCTTGTAGGATCCTACGCTGGTGCAGTGATAGCCATGCCTCTGGCCGGGATCCTGGTCCAGTACACGGGATGGTCCTCTGTCTTCTACGTGTATGGTGAGTTTCAGTGTCAGGAGATGATGGGATTTAACATCCTGAAGCAAAATTATACAGCCTATACAAGAGTAAAAAATACACCTAAAGCAGTAACCCTTTCAGTTCCACTGGACTTTGTTTCTGCAGCTCAACCAAAGAGCCATAATGTTGGAAAATACCTTCATAAGAGCTGCAATCCAAACTTGGGGGTCCAATCACTATTTGATTAAAAGCAAAAATAAACAGAACATGTCCAGAGCTTGCTTTTTAGCTTTCATTTTTCATTATTTTTCTTTATCTCCAGTTAATTAAGATTATTTGGGTTAAAAAGCTAGTTTAGGCCAATAATTTTTAC
Source organism: Cheilinus undulatus (assembly GCF_018320785.1). Classification (NCBI taxonomy): domain Eukaryota; kingdom Metazoa; phylum Chordata; class Actinopteri; order Labriformes; family Labridae; genus Cheilinus; species Cheilinus undulatus. The sequence goes on along the minus strand of NC_054873.1, from coordinate 21,361,834 downwards.
CCCTATGGTCAACTCCGTAAGATAGTCAACACCATCATGTGATGGTTTTGTTCATTTTACAAAAACACATTTTTCTCCATTCACTTTATTCTGCTTATTTTGTTAAAATGCTTTATGAAATATTAACTCGTTTATTTATAAATAAATATTAGTTTGATATAGTTAGTATTAAAGGTAAAGTAAAAAATCATAAGCTTCAGATGAGATGCGTTAAAAAAAGGTGAAGATTATGCATTTAGTTAAAAAAAAATACCATTACTAATACCAGGGTTGGATAACTAAAAATGTTAAATTCATCTTGACTTGATATAACAAAAAAGTTTTTTTTCAGGCTGTGTTTGTTTATTTTGGAGTGTTTGATTTAACATTATTTGGGGATGGGATGCTTTGAAATTTTTAGGTACTATATGGTAATTTGAATTTATTTTTATTATTTGATTTGGACATTTTTCCTGGAATTTCCTTCTAATTTTTTTTTTTACCAAGTTTTCAGAGAAATTTTAGTGAATTTGTTTGGATTTTTTGAAATATAATTTTTGATGGATTTGAGGGGAAAGTAATCTAAAATTTTGGGGATTTTTATTGAAGATATCGGGTGGAACTTACTTTAAAATTTTGGGAAACTTGCTTGAAAATTTTCCTCATATTATTTTTTATTGGAATGTTAATGCTAGGGTACAATAAACAAAAATAAAAAGGGTACACAAAATAGGGTAAAAAAAATGGGTAAAAAAATAAATTAAAAAGGGTACAACAAAGTTTCATGAAACATTTGTGGAATATTTTTAAAAAATCTTGGGGTACTTTAAAATATGTTGGCACTTTAGAATATGTTTAAGAACTATCACTGAAATTCGAGGTAATTTCTTTGAGATTATACAGAATTTGTGTGGATTTGGGAAGGGAAATTTCCAAGAAACCTAGAACTTTAAGTGAAAATTTTGTTGTTGATGCATGGCCTCAACAAGTCCTTGTGGTCCATCATCAAATTGACTCCACCCTCCCTCTCTCAGATCTTTTCTTACCTTCAGGAGATTTTTGGACATCCTTTTAGGTCGAAATGAATTCTTTTTACACCTTTCAGGTCCTACTTATCCCAGATAAATGTAAGAAACTAAAAAAGCATTTCAATCAAAAGCTCAGGACTCAGAAGGATATCATGCATCAGTGGTGTGTGAATGTTTATGGATGTGCATGAATGGGATGACCACAATACTTAGCAGCTTTCAGTGTGAATGAGGAGTGAATGAGTGTGAATATATAGTGCAGTGAAGCTGATTTTACTCAGCTTGCTTCATTTACCCATCTGCACTCTCACAAAAGCCCGAACCTCAAGGCTGACCATGAAGCCAAAGCTTAAGAGCTCCTCTCATTTTCACTTGAGGCTAACTCCAGAAGCTTATGTATTCTTATGGACTCCAGTACGAAAAAGTCTAACAAAGAATGTAGAAATACACATGCTCACCAACTGTTCGGCCTCTTAAGCTCAGTTCCCCATCCACTACATTAGCCTTTCTTAAGGCAACGTAGAAGCAATTAAACAAATTCATTACTCCTTTCGATTCTCCTTTCAAAGCTCTGCCTCCAGAAGCATAGATGCACATTGCCGGCTGATAGAACTAACTAGCTACATGCAAAATGACTTAACACAAACTAATCTGGTTTCTGACGGCTGCTTTGCCTCAATGGGGTGAGCATGTTTCACTCACTTTCATGGTGTTGCTGAATTGTTTTTGAACCAAGGCTCTAAAATGAGCTATGGTGCTGGGTAGCGGTTGGTGGTTGTGCTACAGTTTAGGCCTTAATTGATAAAAAATATCAATTTAACCAAATAATTTTAATGCTGATTAGGGAGGGTGCCACTTTTAGTCAAGCAATTGGCAAATTCCAGATACTACCCTTGTTGTATGCCGGCTTAATGGTGCCACACCTTTCAACCCCATTGCATTTCACATGGTAGAGCATGGGTGCCTTGAACTGACAATGTAAAAGGTGCTGAAGATGGCACCAACCACAAACCAAATGTTATGTAATCTTACTTCCATTAGAATCTGACATTTGACTCGGTTGCTTAACAAACCTAAATAAAAACAACAAAGACCTTTTGGTGTGAGCACTATGAGTCTGAAATGATCAAAGTTTTATCCCTGAAGTTCCAATCTCATATTTTCAGGATGCTTTGGGATCTTCTGGTACATGTTCTGGATCTTAGTGTCCTACGAGAGCCCAGCAGAACACCCGACCATCAGTGACGAAGAGCGTCGTTACATCGAGGAGAGCATCGGTGAAAGCGCTCAGCTGATGGGTGCAGTGGAGGTGAGTTCTCGGTCTGTCTGTTATTTATAACCATACGCTGAGTGCTGTACATCCAGCTCATTCTCTGTTTGTTTGAACAGAAATTCAAGACTCCCTGGAGGAAATTCTTCTCTTCCATGCCCGTCTATGCAATTATCGTGGCCAACTTCTGCAGGAGCTGGACCTTTTATCTGCTCCTCATCAGCCAGCCTGCATATTTTGAAGAGGTGTTTGGCTTTGAAATCAGCAAGGTAAATAAATCCTTTACACCGCCCTGTGTCAGACATAAAAATATCCTTCAGCATCATGTGATCATTGTTCAGGATTATGGTTATGATCTCCTTTAATTATGCACAATATTATTCATCAAATATGTTATCACAACACATTTGAATGGTTTTATTCTTAAGATTTAATCCCATTATTTTCCATTCTATTCTAGATAGTGACAGCAGTCTTTACTTTTCAGTTGAAAATGAATAAAGTGTTGGACAAGTATTTCCCTAATGGGAGAACCGGTTGCAGCTGTGAACCTACTGAGATTTATAAATTCCTTTGCAATCTTTCTGTGTTTTGGCTACTTTTTAACATCTGGTTACAGCTTTTCTACTCTTCATAATTCTCATCACTCTCATGGTGGTTTTTAGTGTCAGTAGTCAGCTTCATACAGTAAGGAAGTTTAAATAATGCAACTCACACTATCAACTGAGAGCCATTTCAGACTGTGGTTTCGCTGTCATTATTCCTTGTACTTAAACTTTTCATCTGTGACAGAGCACTATCAGTGTCTCGGTTGTGTAACATCACTGTGGAGGTTTAAGAGGCACAGTGTGTATGTAGACACACAATAATGTTACAGATTGTCATTGTCCTTCCCTCAGTATCCCTCCAGCACCACTTATTATGGCACATCAGGGGAGCAGTGCTACATCTTCGTGTTACACATTGTGAGCAAGGTCTAACCAGTATAAAATTTGCCATTAAAATTTTCCGTCTTCTGTAAATGCCAAAAGTTAGGGGTTAGCTTGAAAGTACAGGGGAGCTTTTAACCTCTAAGGCCGGCCACACATGACACGATATTTAAATCTGAAACGATTTTTAAAACTGTGGGAGACCACAGATATGAGGACAATTTCAAAAGATTTTTCATCTTTAATTCTCTGAACGCGCACACTAAATGACTGAGCCAGACTGTCAGATCACTGGAGACCACACACCTGCCGACCTGCCAGCAACCTCGGTGATCACCAGACTTTAGAAAAAAACAATCAAACATGAAGGTCTGTCGATATCCTCTTGCTGTCCCTCCACAGCAGGCTGCCCTGGCATGTGTTACAGTTGAAGCAAAATCATAAAACATGGGAAAGACTCAGGATGAAATCCAGGCTGGAATTAAGTTAAAGCCGTGTTTATGGTTGTGAGTGGTGAAATTACGTATGATCCGGCTGTGACGCTACCCCGTCTGCTCACTCTCATTGGTTGTTGTGGGTACTCCGTCAGCGACACTACGACCTGGAATCATAAATATCGAACGTGTTTGATATTTATGATTCGGGATTTTGGAGGCTACAGTGCGATTTGGAGCAGTAAAACAATCGTGCTGATACCACACACACGAGGATTATTCAGGCAAACAGTTGTTTGTGACGAGGCTCCTCTCAGGATCCCCCACGATCTTGCCCCATATCAGGCTTTAAATCCTGTTGTGTGTGGCCGGCCTAAAGAAGCAAACACTGTAAAAAGACAGGGCAAACACCAAAAACAGAGGTAAAAGAGCGTAACTTTTGAACATTTTTTCTTATATAGACACAAACATGATAGACTATAAAGTGTTTTTCTTTTGTACTATTACTGAGGGTGTCAATAAACAGCTGTCTACTGATTCGATGTTTGCTAAAGCTGTTGTGAGTTTAGATGTTATCTTTACAGTCATCTTTAAAATTAACTTTGTTTTAAGTTCCATTTGAAAGATACACTGAGTACAATTTTTGAATTGAAATATCTATATTAATTGAACAATGACTTTCCCTATGTTGACAATTTTTGCTCAATCAATCAATCAATCTTTGAAACCACTTTACAAAGAAGACAGGCCTAGACCGTGCTCTCTGTTGTGGCCTATTATAATGCTTATTTCTGCATATATTACTTATTTATGAGTTAATCATAAATATCAGCATAAAGATTATACCCTATCATAATTGATACCAGTGTTAATCACCATGAGCACAGCACTAGCAGCTATAGCTCTGTACAGCTTTGACATAAACCTTCCCTCTGCTGAAGCTGCACTGGGGTTTTAAAGGGCTAGAAGGAGAAAGCAGGAAGAAAGGAGGGACGTACTTTATTACCAAAGTATTATGGTCTGTCTGAAACGACCATGTTTTATTTTTATTTTTCTAACCAATAATTGGAAACTGCTTGTTTCTTGATTTTGACTGTTAAGTACATTGAATGTTACAGTGACTTTCTTGACAGAGCCACCGTGACGGACATGACTTGTCATGGAAAACACTAGATATGACATGAAAGACTGCTTCATAGTGCAGAGGGAACTGGAAGCTGCCGCTGTGTTGCTGCATCTCATTCATGTTTTGTGCTGCTCACTTGTGATAGACAACAATTATTCTCTGCCATCCCTTATGAGTTCAATTGTCCAAGCTCAGCGCCATAATGACAAACTCCCCTACCTGTAATGTTTTAGCCACACAAGGCACCCCAAGGTCAAGCAGAGTCTAGACGGGCCGAGGACTGTGTTAAATAAAAAACACACTTCATAAGGTGTAATTACTAACAGTAAACTGTTTTCTTGGTTTCGCTGATGATTTACACATAGTGGTTTGTGCTGCGGGATATTAAAGAATGCCCTGAGGTTTGTTAGCACTAAAAAGGAAAGCCCCTTTTTTTTTTTTTTTCAAGATTTATTTTTGACAGGACAGTGGATAGAGCCAGAAACAGGGAGGAGAACGGGACCCAGATTCGAACCCCGGTTGCCTGCGTATATGGTGCGGGCCTTAACCACTCGACTACTGGTGCGCCGAGGACAGCCGCTTTTAACAGCTTTTCTCACTCATTATGCGAAATTCATCAATGAAACAAAACACTGGTTTACAGAGCTGAAGGGCTAAACTTGCCATCTTTTGTTATTGTTTTGATTGAGAGCACCCAACTGCAAAATTGTCAACGTTAACGTATCAAATAACAATCCTCTTTACTTTTAATCCTCTTTGCACTGCTTTCCTTTGGAATAATCTTTCACTAGTTACTGCTGCTGAAAAAAAAACAGTATTTAGAGAACGTCTTCAGCAGTTCCATGTAAAAATACTCTGATTTGGTTATTACCTCGTCTTTCAGTAAGTTTACATTTCAGCCGTATCAATAATTCAGTTTAGTCTAAAAATTCCTCAATCTTTCTCCTCCCTGTGAGAGTGTGAGACATAAATCAGGCGGTTCGGGTCTAAATCAGGCTGTGTGGATTACTGCGGATGAATTATTGCTTAGAGCTGATGTTGGAGTCAGAGGGTGAAACAGACTCACAGATTGGCTCTGAGACAGAAAGAATCACTTTTGTGATGAAAGTGTCTTTGTTCTTGTCACATTTTGCTTCAAACAGCTGTTTGATGTTTTCTCAGGTGGGAATTGTGTCAGCACTCCCTCACCTGGTCATGACCATCATTGTGCCCTTAGGGGGCCAGTTAGCCGACTACCTGCGGACCCACAACATCATGTCCACTACTATGGTTCGCAAAATAATGAACTGTGGAGGTGAGAATCATTATAAGGCCTCTGGCTATAGAATGGATATGATAGAAGTATCCCTGATTGGATAACGCTTCTTCTTTGTTGTTGTTTTTAGGGTTTGGCATGGAGGCCACTCTCTTATTGGTGGTGGGTTACTCACACAGTAAAGGGGTGGCTATCTCTTTCTTAGTTTTGGCGGTAGGCTTCAGTGGATTCGCAATATCAGGTAAGCCCAAACTTTTTTTCAGTTCATAATTTATCAAGGTCTGTCCTTCAAATCTGTGCAGAACTATAGAACTCTACCTTTTGTTGCTGCAGGTTTCAATGTGAACCATCTAGACATTGCTCCTCGCTATGCCAGCATCCTCATGGGCATATCCAATGGTGTGGGTACGCTGTCAGGGATGGTCTGTCCACTAATTGTGGGAGCCATGACAAAGAACAAGGTGAGACATTTTCAACACAGTCATCTTCATTGTAATGTACACTAGCAAGACTTACACAAATTCACATTAAGATTCCAGTCAACAGTCAGCTTGAGTAAGTGGACAACAAAAATGATGGCGGTTTCGTAACTTCTGTTTTTGTTGCTCACAGCCAGAGGAGGCTGGCTCCTAAAGAGAATCAGTTCCTTAAGACCCCCATATGAGAGTTATAGAAGATATAAAAATGTTAACAGTCTGATACAAAAATAACTTCTCTGCGGTTAAATTATCTCATTTATGTGTCATGTTTTAAAGTTTGTACTCAGCCTTCTGTATGTTTTACCCTTTTATTTATTTTTATATATCAGACACAGTCAAAGTATTTTGGCTTTTTTTGACCAAAAAAATTGCAAAAAACTCTTTCGTGTCTCAGTGGAAACAGATTCCTACCAAGTAATGTCAACTAAACATTAACATGTAATGTAAAATAAGTGACTACATAAATATGCGGATCAGCCCTTTTCAAGTCTAGCAACAAATTCTCTATTGGACTGAGGTCTGTGCTTTGACTCGGCCTCTCCAGAACTTTCACCTTGTTGTCTTTAAATAATTTCTGTATAAATTTTGATGTATGCTTCAAGTTGTTGTCTTCCTGGAAAAATAAATCTTAAATTCTTCCTATATTTTGCTGCATTCATTTTACCAACAACCTTTCAACCTGCTGCTACCTCTGCAGTTTACAGTGGGTAGGTGTGTGTGGTGATGTGCTGTGTTTGGTGCCCGCCAAACATAACATGCTGTCTAATGGCCAAAAGGCAACATTTTAGTTTCTTCTGACAAACAAACTTTGGTGTCTCCCACAAGCCTTTGGCTAAACTCTCGCCGAGTCGAAATTTAATCTGAGTTTTCTTCAACAGTGGTTTTCTCTCCCATAAAGCTATGACTGATGAAGAACCCAGACAACAGTTGTATGCAGAGTCTCTCCCATCTCAGCAGCTGAAGCTTGTGACTCCTTCAGAGTAGCCATAGGTGTCTTGGAGGCCTCTCTTGCTCAACTCCTTCTTGCATGGTCACTCAGTTTGTGAGGATGGCCTGATCTAGGCAGATTTACTCTTGTGCCATACTCCTCCCATTTCCTCATGATTGATTTAACTGAACCCTGGGGGATTCAGTGCCTTGGAAATTTTTGGAAATATCCTGTGACTCATACTTTTCAATAACCTTTTTCTCTGAGTTGCTTGGAGTGTTCTTTTGTCTTCATGGTGTGATGGTAGCCAGGGATTCTGATTAGCCAGTGAATGGTCCTTCCAGGAACAGCTGTCTTTATACTAAAATCACGAGACACATTCACTGCACTCAGGTGATCCTGATCCTTTAGCACCCATTGGCTGAACCTCTGTTGAATAAAATCAGTCACTTTAAAGGGGGGAACATTCATGCAGCCACTTTTTAAACTTGCATATTTTTAATCGTCATTACTTTATATAAATCTGTTTTCACATTGACAAAACCTTTCACCAACTACATCCATTAATTCAGAGTGAAAAACATACACAAAAACCAAAATACAGGAGTCTCTTATGAGAACACGGCTCAAGCCCATTTCTGATGACAAGAGGTCAGCATCAGGACCTTGAATAAGTGATTCAGCCTGACTAACGCCTCCCTCTGTCTGCAGACACGAGAAGAGTGGCAATACGTCTTCCTCATCGCCTCACTGGTGCATTATGGGGGCGTGGTGTTCTATGGCCTCTTTGCATCCGGGGAGAAGCAGCCGTGGGCCGACCCTGAAGAAACCAGCGAGGAGAAGTGCGGCTTCATCGACGAGGATGAGCTGGCCGAGGAGACGGGCGACATCACGCAGGGGTACGGCGCCATGGGTGGTCCAGCTAAAAGCTATGGGGCCACTGCGCAGCTGAACGGCGGCTGGGTGCAGGACTGGGATAAGACGGAAGAGTATGTGCAGGAACCAGCGGGGAAGATGTATTCTGAGCGCGGCTACTCTTAAACCAGTGGTGAGTCTGCTTCCAAAAGAAAAAAGCACAGACTCTCCATGTTGGATTGCACAAATAAGCATTATATTAGATATTTAATTCATTCTGTGTATTCAAGTGAAACGGTTACTAGTTCCAAAAAGCCAATGTAAAGAAATAGTTTATTGCAATGCAGAACAATCCTCATTAGATTGTCCCATGTTTCTCATCACATCTACAACTGTAGGGCTTCACTATTCAGAGAGCGGTTGCAAAGAAATCAGCAGGCCGATGTTGTACTTCTTCTTAGGCATCCTAACCTCATCAATCTACTTGAACATGAGCCAGATGACACTGCAGTTGACCATCATATAGGGTCTTTACCACTCTGATTGCACTGAAACTATAAGTATTCAAATACAAAATTCTATTCTGTTTCTCAAATGTGTTTTATGTACATGTATATACCTGTATACTGTTTCTGTGAGACTATTGTGGATTTTGGGTCGTTGATCTGTGTTAACATTAATATAAAAGGCCATATTTTTCATGGACAGTACCTTTTCAGGGAGATGTCTGCTTGCAAAAAAGGTCTTCTTCTTTGAGGCCTGTAATACTCTATGACAAAAATAGCGTGAGTGAAGTTGAACTGTAGAGTTTTAGTGTGTGTTTGCATGAATTTGCTCAGATCAATGTTTCAGATGCAGCCGCCTCACGGTCATCGATAGTCTTCATTCAGCCGATACTGCTTCGTTCTTAGATAAGTGTCTTCTGACATTAGAAATACTGATATTAATAATAAAATGAAACTTCATGATCAGGTTCCAGTCGTGATGTGAGACAAATCAAAAAAGTTTTCGAAGGCGATCGCTCAGAAGACATTGTTTATTGATGTTTGGTGTGCACTGCAATAAATTCTGTGTACCAGCCTCCACTCATCACATCCTGTTTTTGTAATGTAACACTGGCCTGCTGTATCTAACTGTAATTGTTTTGGAGTCATGTGATGATAAACATTAAGGTGTGTGTTTTAACAAATTACTAGTGTCTGGAGAATCCAGCTTTAGTGCTCATGATGCCGGACGTGTTGCATTTTGACAGCGAGGAATGCAGTACTGTATATGAACAACCAGGTTTTTGTGCTCGCTCTCTCTCTCTCTCTCTCTCTCTCTCTCTCTATCGGTGTTTCTTGGTTGTTCTCATCGTCACCAGAAGTACTTTAATGGACACTTTGATATTGTCACGTTTGAGTGGACCATATGAACTAATAGATGGCTCTTCCACCTGATTTTATTTGCTATTTGAACACTTTATTCATTTGCTGTATGAACTCTGCAAGGATGTTTAAAATATATGAATATATAAGAATGTTTAAGATGACCAAAAGATGCTATCACGGCTTTGTGCCTGGAGTTTATGTAAACAGATAAATGTGATTTTATGGCTTCTAATATTGTGTTTTATGAAGAGGTATGTTGATGTCAAAAAGTGTTATAAAAATACTCATATCATTTTATAAAAAACAAAACTACCCAAGCCATGTTTTTGTCATTCTTACTTCTATTTCAGTCTTGTGCACTGGGGTGATTTACAGTAGTGGGGGTGTCCAAACTTCTTTCAGTGAGGGCCACAGGAAGTCAGATGTAAGCATCACTGAGCCACTTTAATATACCTGACCTTTAGTGAAGTGTTACTCAACCCAACTCAACCAAAGGGCCAAACTGTTGAAAAAATACCTTTGTGAGAGCCACAATCCAAACCTTGGGGAGTGAATCAATAATCTCTAAAAATACAGATGAGCACGAAATTATTAGCCCCCCATTAAAATTTCAGTTTTTAAATATTTCCCAAGTGCTGTTTAAAAGAGTGAGGATGTTTTTCAACGGAGCTGTACCCAACACCCTAGCTTTATTTTGGGTGCTTACATTATTTTACTTTGCACACAGAAACAAAATGATTTCATGAAAACCAAATTATTAGTCCCCCCATGGGTCTCAGACACGTCTCTTGAGGAATCCCAGCCCATTCTTCTTTGGTGAATTTCTTAAGCTCCTCCAGATTTGATGGTCTTCTTGCATGGACCTTGGTCTTTAGTTCACCCAACAGATTTTCAGTGGGATTCAAGTCAGGGCTGTGTGTGCAGGCCAGTCAGTAACGTTCACTGTGGTCTGTTCTGTTCTGAGGTAGTTCCTCACGATGACCCAGGCCCAGTTTTTCTGCTGACTGTTTGAGGTTTTCTTTCAAAATCTTCACATATCCTTTCCTCATGATTCCTTCCACCTTTACATGATTCCCAGTACAAGATGCAATGAAGCATAATACTCCCATTGCTGCATTTCACTGTGGGGACGATGTTCTTTGGCTTATACACCTGTCGCTTCTTTTTCTGATATAAGCAACATCTCTGTGGTCAAAGAGCTCTAGTTTGGTCTCATCTGACCAAAGATTCTTACACACTCCAAAATCTTCTCCCAGGTTGTCCTTAGCCTACTTCAGTCTGGCTCGAAGGAGTCTCTTTTGCAAAAGTGGCATTTTTCTTGATCTGCAACCTTACAGGGCTCTAGTGCTTTGAGACTATAATTTCCATTGTCTTGTTAGTTGTTCGTGGGTCTTTAGACACATCTCTTACTAGTTTTCTTTCCAGAGTCTCTGAAATCTTTCTCCTCCTACCTCTGTCAGGCTTCTTCAGGACTGTGTGGCTCTCTTTGACTTTCTTGATGACACTTCTCACTCCAATTCTTGACACTTGGAAACGCTGTGATAACTTTGTATGTCCTCCCCTCTGTTTTGTGAGCATCAACAATTCTTTTTCTCAAGTCTTTCTTTTGTTTTTGGCGTAATGCTTTCACAGTGACAGCTCAAACCTTTTCGGAGGTTTTTATACTGGGTCTAAATTGGAAGATAACCCTCAGTTTTAATTTGATTTTACAAGTTTTGAGCATTACAAAGTTAAAAAACATCATTTCAAAACAGTGGTTTGTGCTGAGACTCAACAGAAAGGTCAGTTCTAAAGGGGGGTAATAATTTTGACCCTAGTAGTTTTTCTTTGTTGTGACATAATTTTGTTTCTGTGTGCAAAGTAAAATAATATAAGTATTCAAAAACAACATGGATGTTTGGAAATGTGTTAAAAATTCATTGTCCTGTTTAACATCACTAAGAAATACTTAAAATAATGTATGGGGGTCTAACAAGTTTGTCTTCATTTTTATATCACAAATGGCCCGTTTGGCTGTAGTCTGGACACCTCTGGACTATACTCTAATCTAAGGCTGTCAGAAAGTGTTGATGCTTGTCAAGACGTCATGTTTTAAAAGATAAAATCTCTTATTTTTATCATTGATAGTGTCAAAATAAAGACGATTAAAAGAAACTGTGTATGTAGGAGAGGAATAAATCCATCAGAATCAAGTGAACTCCTGCATACTGTCTAAATTGTGTCAATACATCACCAAAACATTGACAGATTTGTGTAATTTGGAAAGTGTGCAGGATTTGCATTGAATTTATTTGTAATAAAAAATAAATTACACATTTCTTGATTCTTCTATGTTTGTTTTTTTGCAATTGATATAATTTGATTTTCACTGGCAAAGTTTAAAAACCTGACTGATAACAGCACTCGTGTGTTCAGCAGTTAATCTGAAGGTTACCGGTCCTCAGAGACCCCGAGGAAGAGGAACACTATCAAACCTGTTGACCGCCTTCTCCAATCAGCATTGTGCATCTCCCATTCTCTCCACGTCCTTCATTAGTAAATCAATGACTGCGGTCTCTGGAGTCCAGGGGAGAGTATTGGACCCTGTGGCTCTGTAATTTGTGAAAGGAGAGAGAACACTAATGTTAATGCTATTACTAGAGTTTACATCCCTACAAACCACTACTATGGTCTGTCTACCACAGGCTACTGACTTTAATATGCAGCGTAAACTCTCCTAAGAGGTGTCATACAGCTTTATAAAAGTGTGATGAACTCAGTAAGCAGCTCCTCACACTTTGGAGAGGAAAAAGAAAGATCAGAAGCATAACTAAAAGTAAAACCAATTTTGATAAACTAAGGAGTGTATTAATGTATACGATACGACCTCAGTGTGTTTTCTGCCACACACAGCGGAGGTCAACAGTGTTTCATGTAACACATTCAACTATTGACCGAGCTCCTACATTAAATCTAATCACAACACAAATCAATACTGTTTAACTCTCAAGTGGTTTGAAATTAAAACAAAAATGCTTCAAATGAAAGTCTGACCTTCATTCTTGGGAAAGAATGTCCTTCCATGCGACTTTGCTTCATGGTTATTTGCGTTTGATTTTTGGTTGGAAAACAATAAACAAATCAGGTAGAAATGGTCATAACAGTATACCAAACTGGAGTTCCAATCGTATACTTGATATGAGTGAATACTGATGTAATGAACGCAGATTTAGACTGAGATTATCTCTTGGATGTCAATATCATTGGATTTTGAAATGTTTTGTGTGAATTTGTGCTCATTCATTCAGTTAGGAAGTTGTGATGTCAGGCACTGTGCCCTCTACCGTTATCCCTCCTTCACCAGACTTCACAGTTAGCCCAATGCAGTCAGGAGGGTAATGCTCTCCTGGCATCCGCCAATCCCAGAATCGAAATGTAATTCATCACTCTACAGAACACATCTCCACTGCGCCACAGCCCAGTGTCGGTGTGTTTCACACTACTCCATCTGACACTTAGTATTGGACTTGGTGATGTGATGCTTGTATGCAGCTTCTTGGCCACAGAGACCCATGAAGCACCCATCGTACAGTTTTTGCACTTACATCAATGCCAGTGAAAGTTCCTAACTCTTCAGCTTTAGATTCAGCTGGTTTTTGGAGACCTTCAGACACAACACTCCTTAGCAGTCATTGACTCTACTCTGTGATTTTATGTGGTCTTCTGCTTTGAGATTGAGTTGCCATTGTTCGTAAATGCCTCCACTTTCTAATAATATCATTAACAGTTGACTGGGGAATATCCAGCAGGGATGAAATTTCACAGTCTTACTTTAAAGGTGGCCACCATCACAGACCATGCTTAAAGTCACTCAGCTTTTCAGACCGACGCATTTTGTATCTCAAATGTTTGCAAATGAAGACTGCATGCAGGTACTTGACTTTATACACTTGTGGCAACAGGTCTGATTGAAACACCTGTGTTCAATGATTAACAGGTGTGACCAAATACTTTTGCCCATATAGTGCATTATCCTAGTGGCATAAATCTCAGCTATTACAAAGATGTTTACTGCTTGCATGTGGGTCACACAAAGGAATTTGTATTCTTGTAGCTAGTATAAGAAAAGAGTGCTGATTTGTACACTGCAGATCTAAATGATGAAGCTCTGCACATTCACAAGAGTCTAATGAAGAACTGACTGCAGTCTTATGGACCTGATTAGATCTGAAATAAGAAGTGTAAACAGCAAACAGAAAGTTGATATCACCTTTTGTGGCTCCTCTGCTGCATGTTCAACAAACTGCTGTGCAAAGAACGAGCTGCAGTCGATCAGTGAGATGACTAATTCAGGAAAACATGGCATCCATCCATCTATCCATCCACGTTCATCACTCCAAGCTTCTCTCCACAGCAGGAACGGCTTGATGGTATGAGCTTCTGTAACTGCATATATGCTGAGTTGAAGCTACTCCTAACTTAACTTGGTTTTAGCTTTTTTTTAAGGTCTGTCCAAGTTTTTACTTGTTCCCACTCATTTACCGCCTTAAATCCATCGATAACTCTACATTGTCAAAGTTCTGACAGCCAAGAAGACACCACCAAGTCACCCAAACCTACCTGGCCCTATGTCAGAAAGTCATGGTCATGGTGCACTCTGTTCTCGAGCATGTCTTGATCTCAGGTAGTGTGGTCCTGACTACAACACTGATGACAGATATGCAAAAAAAAAAAAAAAAAATCAGAAGTGGGGGAATACTTTCTCAGCACTGTATCTCTGCTTGGCTTACCACATTTCAGACAATGCTTTGGAGTGTAAGGTGGACTTTTACTCCAACCTGAACTGTCAGTATTTCTGCTCTGTGATTGACTATTAGACCTTTATAAATAGATATACATTATCCTCATAAATAATGTAAAAAAAAAACCCTATCAAGGTGGTTTTATGTCTCAACTTTATGACTAGCAGGGAGGTTTTCCAGTTTCCTTTGACTGTATGACTAGCTAAATATAAGCAGAAAAATTCTCCGTAAATGATAGACAGGCATGAAGAGTGTGGGGGTGAAGGTGTTGACTGTCGGTTTTATGCACGTGATGGACAGTTTGAATCAATTAAATGTGCAGCAGCAGAGCTGAATCCAGAGCAGTCTTGTTCTGTGCTGACTGATGCTTGGATCATAGGAAGCAGCTCTATGTCAGAAACAGTTCAAGCAGCAGCAGTAGCAGCAATTACAATAAATCTCAGTTTCTCCTCCGATTATCCGCCCAGCCAAGGAGGGAAACCATTAATGCTCACCACCAGCTGCTGCTCACTGCACGTGTTAATTTGACAGAAAATACAATTGTGTCACCAGCCACGTGGAACATGTTTTCTCATGCCTAACCAGCCACGCCGGTCATGGCTGTTGCACCCCGGTGACGTGCCTAATGTGGGGCTGATAATTGGAGGAGATCTGGTGTTGACGTTTCCTTTCTACCAAGAAAGTCTCTCAGTGTTTATCCACCTCCAGCAGTCAACCTCTGTGATTTTGCAGCGTCTGAGGCTCAGTCATCCTGATTTTTCTGTAATAGTGAGGGTGAGTGAGGAAGGATTGAGTAGTAGTGCATCAGTGGGGCAGGTGCAGTGTGGCTCCTCGGGGACTGTAATGGGATGAGGCCCAGCCAGAATGAGTGTTTGATGACGGGGTTGCACTCATCCCTTGGGACTCCTGTCTGCATGCAATTATCCTCCTGATCCCTTCTCTCTCTTGGACTCTGCAGCTCAAATTGTACACAGGGATCTCTGCAAAGTGCCGCCTGGATTTTCTTTAACTTACAATCTAAAATTCAGCCAGAGGGAGAAGTGACTATAAGCCAAAGTTTTAAAGCAGTATTGGAGTAATTACTGTTTTATGACACCCTGCAACATGACATTACTCTACCTCAGGGCAATTGAATTTACAAACGCCCCCTCCTCCTCCCTTGCAAATTGCTTTATTAATGGAGAGCTTGGCACCCAAAATCAGTCTGTCACACCCATAATAATATTAAACATCTCTTTCTGTACCCAAAGCCCCACAAACTCATTTTTTAAAATCCCATTTTTTTTGCAATACATTCTAACAAAAGGCATAGCTCCCTTTTGAGATAATCTAACATCATCCACAATTAGATAGCCATCATAGAATCACATGCTGCCACGTTTCATCCATGCATACCTTCCACAGCTACTAAAACATTTATGAGTATTAAACTAGATAGATTTCTCCCACAGTAATGAGGCAAACCACAAGAGCTACATCTCCACAGCTGCCATGTTTGCAGTAAGAACTACATCTTCCACAATCACATGAAAAAAGGAAGGAGATTTTCTACATCCAATTGTTTTCGCCTACAGACCTGTTTTTCTGCAACGCATGTGAGGTAATCTATCACAGGTCCTTCCAGCTCCCCTCCCCCATATCACATTACATTGACAGCTTCATACCCTCTCTCTGCAGCACACTGCTATCGGCCTTGTATCTCCTACGAGACAAAGGATGAGAGGATGATAAGGTTTTACACAATCCTAGAAAGGCTGCCGGTGCTTTGCTTCAAAAATAGAGATAAAATGATGGGAAGATTTGCAGATAATAAGGGAAAAATTGAATTTTGATCTTCTGAGCATAAAGAATGTGAGATTACCATAAAAAGCCACAATATACCCTTTTGGGGGTTAAGTGCTTTTTTTTAAACAGATCCTAAACAATTGATGAGTTATTCAAATGATTTATGGGAAACTTTCTGTTTGTTTTACTTTTGGGCAGGGATTTACCAGTACCTGGCCATGTGAAGCAAATTTGGTACAAATGAAAGACAATTTACACCACTTAGCCAGAAAAGCATGATAAAACATGAAGAAGAAAGGCGTAAAATAAGGAAACAGCAGTTACACTGTCAGAGCAGTATGATCCTCTCTTATGTCGTGCAAAATTATGAGGGAAACTGTACGAAACAGGAGAGAGCCGGGGTGAAGGAAATATAATGTTTAACTGAGAAAAAAGTCAAAATAATGAGAATAAAGTGAAAATTTCAAGGATAAAGTTAAAGTAAATTTTTGAGAATGTTGAGAAAAAAGACAAAAATACAATTTTGGCATTAAAGTTGAAAAGTTGAGAGTAAAGTCAGCTCTTGGATGCGACTGACAGCAGTTTGAGCTGCCAGAGTCTTTACAACGTAACACTGATAACATTTAAAGCTGACAACCAAGCTATGTTTGTTTATGAGCTAAAAGAGAAAGAAGCTCTTTGTTGTTAGATCCAACTCTGAATCTCACGTTCATCGATACAAGGTGTTTTGTACAGACAGTCAAGACAGGCAGTTTTTTAGTCTCATAAGTAGGGCTGCCAAGATTAATCGCCAAGGATGCACTATGTTTTTGAATTGTGATTAATCATATGTTTTATTGTCCCTTTCAACAATCTTTGGTTAAGCCACATTGGTGTCTCCAGTCACAGCAGTCTAAAATAAGTCCACCACTGCTCCTTTATGTTTCCTTTTACTTAAAAAAAAAAAAAAAACTCAATGCGACAGCTCAGCGGACAACTCAGAAGTTATCTGAACCTTGTGTTAGCAAACATTTACCTGTTTACTGTCCTGTTATTTCCTTTTCATGTGGTTGATTTCATGTTATGATCTTTGATCTACCTGTAAAAGCCTGTATCAAAACAAGTCAGTTACTCTTAGTTTAAGGCCTTGTTCACATTGAGACAAAAACAATATATTTCCGTTTTGTTTTGAAAAGGTTTTCCATAAACACGGGATTGTGTGGGCTATCCTATGAATGACACAATCGTTTCAAGAAAGATGTGGCTGGCTGTCCACACGAAGACAAATTGGTAAGCATTTACAGATTTGTTCACTCTGGGACCCGGTCTCAAAAAGTAGCATTTACGGCCTCCTAAAATATCATTTCTGTGTGGATGAAACGCTGATATACTCCTTCTTCTGACCTGTAAAAATCTCTTATTTGATTCAGCAGCTAAATAAACCAGATGCCAGCATAAAAATTACAGTACACAACAGAAAAACATTGGTAACTGATTAATGTCCATGTAACATCATTTGGTTTGAACATTCGGCCTGTTGGTAACCGATGTTAAACCAATGTGATTGATTACTGCATGGCAATGTTGCTTGTAGAGTTTTCAGCCATGATTGGACCAATATCATTTATTTGTTGAGATTTATGCTGATTTCTAAAGAGCTTTATCAATAAAAAGGATGTTAATATTTATCCAACTGTCTTCACTGATGGAAAAGCAGCCATGAGCACAGATTGAGGATGGCACCCATTGTGATATTGAATCATCAAATCAAATTGTGAGACCGGTGAAGATGCACACCCCTACAAAAGACAAAACACCTAGACAGTTTCTCTGCAGCCACAGCACCTCACTCGGTGTCTGACGGGGCAGATTTTCTGGGAAATTCTGGTGTGTATTTCTTTCATCCTCTTCTTTGTAAGTTACAAAAACACCACCTGAGTGCAAAAACAAATGCCCCAGTCACGTCCCCACTTTCCCCTCACAGCTTCACAGAGAGAAAAATTAATTAAAGCCCAAGTCCCTCTCCCTCCGTGCATGCCTGATGAAGGCTACTGCTCATCATCAGCGTCCACAGAGTGGGACACAGGTGTGACGAGGGGGCCCTCCCGCCTCTGTGATCCGTCACCGAGGCCAGACGAGGGCCGGGCTTGAAGCAGCTTAGGCGCGTGCCGAGGGAGGGCTCTACACCCCCTCCTCCACCCTGCCCCTCAGAGGACTCCCTATTCACACCGCCAGATGGGGGCTGGATCAGAGTTTTAATGAATGCTATCCTTCACGACCCCCTTTAGAAGCAGCAGAACAACAGTGGCCCTCAGCACGTCTCTGCAGTTTGTCACCTCACGCTGAAGCACAACAATAACACAGTGAATGGAGGAGAAAACAAGCAGGGAGAGGATGCAAGATGGACAAAATACAAGTAAAACAAGTGTGTTACTTCACCCAGAGGTGACAGAAATACACAACAAATACACACTATTCAACAGATTGGGCTGGTGGTCGACCTCCTGCAGTTTAAAGTGATATCATTACACTACCCAGTAATTTTACCATTAAGGTTAAGAGGAAAGGGTCATTTATGTTCATTCATGAGCCAAAACAAGTGCTAGTTAAACATACGCTCTGGTAACGGAGGGATGGCCCTGATCATTAGCTTATCTTTGTTACAACAACACCAGTCGCTCTCAAGGTAAGGACTTTTTGGTACTATTAACCACCCATAAAGGGGGATAAAGGAGGAGAGCTTTCTGGGGCCCTGCCAAAGTGGGGGCCAATAGAGTTCAGCAAAATCATGGTCCATTGTAAAGTAAAGCTGTGACAACCGTTTCTTTTATTTTTATCCAAATGATAACTCTTATCAGAGCAACACAGAATTTTGGTGTTTTTATGCTGTAGTATATAGCCTTCTTAAGAAGTAAACCCCTTTTCTTAAAACAGAATTAAAATGGGATTAAAGTGGCAAAAAAGGGCATTAAAGACACTAAAATACCGTTAAAATGAGCAGAAATGGGCAACACAAGTGGTAAATAAGGAATAATGGTGGCAAAAATGGGATAACCATAGGTGGAGAAAGAGGAAAAGATGTGTAAAAGTGTCAGAAATGGTGGAAAAGGAGGTGAAATGAGATCCTTATAGTAGAAGAAATAGGTTAAAAGTGGCAAAAATGTTCTGAAAGTGGCAAAAAAGGGGTTAACAGAGGCAAAAAATGCCAGAAAGTAGGCAAAATGATCTCAAAGTGGCAAAAACGGGTATAAAAATGGTGAAATACAGTTAAATGGGCAAAAATCATTGTGAAATAGGATTAAAAAGTGGCAACTATGTGTCAAAATTAGGAAAAATGGTTTAAAAGTGTCAAGGAGAGAAATGGGCAGAGAAGGTGGTGAAATTGGATTTAAAAGTGAAAATCATGAGTACAGGAATGAGCAGAAACTGCAGTATAATGGGATTTTGAAACTAAATACATGTGTTTACAGAGGCAAAAAATGGTTTAAAGTTGCAGAAATTTGTTAAAAATGGCAAAATGGTTGGAGAAGGTGGTGAAAATGGATTTTAAAAGTAGCAAAAATGAGCTCAATTGGCAAAAATGGGTAAAAAGAAATGTAAAAAGAGACAAAAATGGGTAATAATTGTGCAAAATTGATAAATTTGATAAAGTGGGAAATAATGGTTGCAAAAATAAGTGGAAAAATTTGTTAAAAAGTGGCAAGAATACATCATTTCAACATCAGAACCTTACAATAACGGACACACTTTTCTGCTCCAAAATGAAATAACCATTAGCCAAGATGGTTTATATATACTTAGACACTGATACTGTCAATACATCATAACTGTAGGGACCATTCTCTTGTTCGTCAGGGGTCCAGGCAAATCTGTGGGCAGCCTGCAGTTGAAAGAAATACTTACCTTCATTTATAGTATGCAGAGGCCCGAACAGAAGTATTATTTGAACTGTTCTTCAAGATCTTGACTTATTAATGTAATTTTCTTGGAATAAAAACACTGGTAATAATGACTATTAGTAATTTTCACTGGATCACAATAAAGTGACTCATTATCATGGGAAAACCAGTGTTGTTATGGTATAATGATAAAATACAGTATGTCAAAATCTAAACTGAAAATTTTAATGTGATCACTGGAAAACAAAGTAAAGCTTCTGCATTAGTATCATTTGTTAAACATATGGGTTTTACCCTGTCGAAAATAAAACGCTGAACACATTTTCTCTGGTACATATGGATACAGGCATTGGATTAAATTGTGTGCTGCTTTTCTTGCAGGTTTCTCATTTGGAGTCAGACAGTAACACACATGAATCATCACCATGACTGCTTACACTCTGTGCCAGTTATGTGTAAGGCTGTGAAGAAGAGTGAAAAACAGAAAATCTATAAAAGAAAAAAAAACAGCTCAGAGGCTGAAGAGCGATGTGCTGCTTAGTAACATGTGGCAGAAAAAAGTCCATGTTTATTTGGCTCAACAAGCTCAGTACGCCTCTGTGTTTGTCCCTTAATTATTTGTCTGATTTCCTAACACTGAAGTGGCTCAGGTGGGATCAATACTACCAAAATGAAAATTCAAAGTAAATGACTCATGTATTTATAACACAGAGCAGGTGAGATTTCTTTAATAAGTGTTGGTTTCTATCCAGCCAGATGCATATGTTCCTCACTGGTTGAAAATAAATTGGTTGTGTACATGCTGCCCTTTACTCAGTGACCCGTGTCTGTCTCTACGTGGATTGCTTTCACGGCGTGTTAAACGAGCCGTGGTCGTGTTGGTGTTTCCCTGCACTCTGCGGGGTCTGTAATCTGCTGTCTGCCAGAGTTATGTCACACACCAGCTATTGTGCGGGCTTTGATTGAAGACGCCTGATCTGACTAACTGATCCCTCCTCGCAGAGGTGCTCCGGCACATGGGCGAGCTCTCCGAGATGTGTGAATTGGCAGTCGAGTCACATGACTGGCAGCAGGCCAATCAAAATTTTCAGACCAGGCACAGCTTTGTGGTGAAAAGGCAATGCTGACAGATGGTGTGTGAGAAATTATTTTAGGTGTGAACGGTGATAAAATTGGATCAGACAATGCCTGTTTTTCCTTTGCTTATTGCATTTCCTTCTTTGTCTTAAAGCAGCGAATTACCAAACACATCTCTCTCTGCAGCTTTACACAAAAGGGAAATCATTTCTTGAAGACCTCGTAAATCAGCAGCTAAAAAATCATTTTAAAACTGCACATCTATAATTATCTGGTGGTAAGCTGGAATTTATGATGCTGAATGAATCCTTAAATCCCCAGAGACTAGTTTGTTAAGTATTCAGGTGCTAACAATTACTTTCACTGTAAGGCACAGGCTGCTACTGCTTACAAGGCCGCATGTGCTGCTATCAAACCCTGTGGCTGTCAATTTATTTTTACTGATATGCATTTGAATCACTACCACCTTTAATACAAGGAGTCTAGATGAGATAATATGCCAGTATTTCATATGGAAATGTCAGGTGAGTGCAAGTGTTTTTTTTTTTCCTGAAATGTGTCATTGATTTTTTTGCACACCTGCAGTATAAGATTGTCTTTGAGTCCCATGAGTTAACACTATTATATTTTGCTGTTATTATCTGTAGTATCAAAACTTAAACTTGAATAAAAAGGGAACAACAGTGATTGTATTAAAAACCTACATGAGTGTGCACTGACCCTCAGGTGTTTGGTATTGATGAGAATTCATGAATTTCTAGTCTATAAAACAAAGAGAACAAAGCTCTGCACTAGATGCAGATTAATGTGAAGATCAGGTCAGATATCGATATCAGTGTTTAATATAATTTAGTGATGCTGATGCAGTTTTTTTTTTCAATCATGTCTTTTAGTGTAAAACTCCCACTATATCAACATTTTCTCCAAGTTTGATCATGGAAATAGATCGGTGTTTGTCTTAATGGTCACTTCTGCTCTGTAAAAAAATCATACTAAAATTGGCAGCTTGACACTTACAATAGTAATGCTTTTTCTTTCTTTTGTCTCTAATCATTTCAGCTCTCTAAATGTTTTTACTTTTTATTACCACTCTTTTAATTACTTATTAAGACTTCCTCTTAGTCCCAGGTTTTGTAGTTGGGTTCCTGTGCTGGCTGGGTGCTCATGGGTTCTTATGAAGTCTCAGGATGTCTTCATTCTTGAGAAATCTTGGGATGTCTTAGGTCTAGGGAGGTCTTTGTTTTTATGATGTCTTTAGATGTTTTAGTACTACTGATGTCTGAGAATCAATGTTTTTTGGGTTTAATATAGGGATGCACAATTTCATCGGTATGATATTGGTATCAGCAGATATTAGACTAAAAAGAGAATTATCGGAAACAGCAGATATGACATTTCAACCAATATATTTTGGCTATAAAAAAACTGCGTTTATCAGCTGTAGACATGGTCGTACCAACTTTTTAGTTAGTGAAGTTTTAGGTTGGACCAAGGGAAGTCTTGTTCTTTATTCATCAACATTTATTACACTTAAAAATGTGTTTAAAGGACTGTAATTTGTTCCTCCTAAAAATTTCAATCGTGTGTTTTAAAAACTGAAGTTTCAGATCTGAACTACATTTCCTACTACTACATACCAGCATATCGTATCCCAGCAAACTGTGATATCCTTGAATATGTAGATTGGGGTTTTGTTTTGTTTAGGTTTGTTTACCTCTAGGTTTTTCTTGATGTTGTTTGGGTATGTGACGTTCTTTTGCTGTCTTTCTCTCTTGTTTTGGGTTCTGCTGCTTTGTTTTACCTGCATGTCAAAGCACTTTGTAAACCCTTGTTTTTGAAAGTGCTAGAAAAATGGTTATAATTATCATCATAGATGCCAACATAAAATTACTGAGACACAACAGATAAACATTGGTAACTAATATCTGTTCATGCTACATCATTTAGCACATGGGCGATACTGATGTTCAACTGATGTATCAGTGCATCCCTAGTGCACACACTTCTCAGCTCCCAATGAGTAACTTTAAGATTATATATTCCTTTATTAGTCCTTTATTAGTTATTGCTTTAATCTGTCCCAGAAAACAGAGATATTAAATATCTTGGCAAATTTTATATGTTGACTAACCTCACACTTAGTCCAGTAACACTGCCTTCAGAAGGAAACCATTGAATGATAGGAATATATGAACTAGTAGAGACAACACATAGTCTTAGCTGCTTTCAATAACTGCTGCTTCTGACACATTTGATTTAGTATTAGGAAAGTAATGTGCTTTAATAACCAGTTCTCCACAAATACAGCACTAAGACATTAACAGATGTGAACATTACAGCTTTAAATAAAAAAATACTGACAGTCAGCTGTTTAATACTGACAGAAGGTCTCCCCAAACACTCAGACCTCTGACATCGAAGTCTCCATCAGAAATTTTCAGTGCATGTAGCTCTTTTCCCACATCCTCCCTCAGAGAGGGGCTGGCTGTAAACAACGCCCTAAAATGCTCTATTAGTTTCTGATAGGACACAGTGGTTTGGTTTGTGCTGGTTTGAACCCATTCACCTTCAGTTACATTGTACTCCATATAAGAGGCCCACTTCTTCAGTATGTCCCAGTACAAGTCTTTAAACTTCTGATGTTTTTTGGCCAGGTTTGTTAGCTGAATAATGGGTAATGCAGAGCACATGTGCTGCAGCAGTCTGTGCTTCCCCCACAGCCAGTCCAAGAGAAAATCCTGTGATGCAGTTTGTGAGTTTTTTGTTATCAGCAGAGCTGCAGTGATGACCAGACAGAGGTGTTCAGCTTGTCCTTCATGTCCCTGGACAACAGAGTCCAGAAAGCGCTGTGTGTGGCATGCATCACTGCCTTGGCTCAAAAGAGCTCCCAGCCTCTCCATCAGCATCACCCCCTGCACCTCAGCCTCAGCACCCACAGATGACAGGTCTGTGAGAGGACTCAGGAGTTTACAGGCTGATTTGCACTGGATTATTTGGCTGCAAAAGCCGGTAACATCCTGATCCTCACTCTCTTTGGTGTTAAGAGGAACAACAGTGTCAAAAAGTATCTTAATGATGGAGACTGGTAGGACAGGATTGTTTAACAGTCCATCAAGCAACAAGTGCTGACATCGAGAGAGATCCGAGAAGGAGACATCGGTGTATGAAGGAAAAACGGCTCCTAAACTTTCATTTGTGACCTGCAGCTGCTTCTCCATAATCCTCCTTATGGTGGGGTTATGTTGAAACCTAGAAAAGAGGTTTTCGCAGTACCGTGCCCAGTGAAAAGCTCGGGTCAGAGTTTGTTTATCCCACTGATCCACCACACTGCTGTGCGAGGCTACAGCTAGCAGCTCCGCCGTCTTCGCTAAGTTTATCAGCACTGCCTCCATGTGGCGCTCTCTGCGTTCACAGTTCAGCCAGAGAAATCCGCCGATGAATCACTACAGAGGAAAGACTTGACTTTAATAGCACCAAAACTGCCCTCCGTCGACAACTACGTAAACAAAGCTAGCCCCTACGTGGCAGGTTAGCGAAAGTAAGCTAGTTTCAAAACTAACTGTTAAACAACACTTCCGGTGGTACGTTTCTGAAAAAATATTGTATTTGCTCCATTTTTTAAAATAGAATATACAGCTTTACGTCCATACATGATTACGACACATTCTTATATTAATTTTAAGTCGAAATATCTAAAATAGCAGGTAGTTGTCATTTAATTTATACTCACTTGTCAGCATCAGTCTCGTGTCAAGCTGTTGTTACAGCCCAGTGCCGCTTTCACAACAACGCATGCGCATTGAGTGCAACATTTCCCCAACTTTATTTCCTTCAAAATAAAAGCCATGGAGGTATTAGATTTGAAGTCTGAATGGAAGTTAACTCGGTCATTACACATACATTATGACTTTTTAGCCGTTTATATTTTTGGGATTAAACGAGTGTATTTACAAAAAAAAAAAATTTACCCATATTGTACAATCGACACTAATGGAAAAAAAAATCTTGCTAGAACGATTCAATTTTAAATATATATATATATATCACCATTGGGCTTTTCATCATTATTCGTATATGGTGTGGATTACATAACTTTACTTAGTCTAAATGAAAGGAACGGTGTCATTCTCGTTTTCTCAAAGTAAGCATATGTAAATCCTACATAGTCTATCGGTTTGATCAGATAACGTGAGCACACACAAACAAAGAGAAATCCACTGAAACAGGCGTGTCGACATATCAGTTCGAGCTGACCTGCTGAACTGAATCCAGAAATGTCATAATGAGGCAAAACAAAGCGGAGAGAAGAGGGAGGCAGTGCCAGCAGGATTAAACTTCCCTCCCATCAGCAGCAGCAGCGGTAGTGTGCTGTGTGAATGTACATATGTGTGTATGCAGTCAGATCCTTGTACAAACTCGCTGTGAGAAGGAGAAAGACCTCCCCAGCTAACAGTGGTTCAGTGTTTTGGACCCTAACCTGTGGGTCGGTGCACCGCTCTGCAAAGCATGAAAACTGGGATCCAGCAGCTCACAGGACGAGAGAGAGAGGAAGGTGCACAACCAAGGAGCTGAACCCTCGGGGTGAGCACGGATAACGAGCTTTGTTGTAGACCTGATGTTTGAAACTTTTTGCTTCTTTACTGCTAGATAAACGCCAGAGTTTTAAAACTATCTCTACTTTGCTGTTATACTTTTATTTGTGCTGAAGAACCCCAAGCTACTGTCACCACAGTGATGAGACTGAATTCCATCTTTTGTGGCTTATTTGAAAGTTGTGTCTCACTTTTATCAGTCTTAAAGCTGTTAAGTTGACTTTTAATTTCTCTTAAAAATAAGTTAAGGCATTGTATGTTACAGAATCTATCTTCATTACAGCCTGTGCATTGGTTTTAATTAGTGTCTGCTATGCTAGATTTGAGTCATAACTCATCAGGCGTCATCCCTTGATCCCATTTCCAGACTGGTTCCAGTGTCTGTTGTGGCTGTTTTTATATGTGACAGTAGTAAAGGAGGAGACAGCTTTAGTCTTAAAGCTGTAAAATAAATAAGTGTTCAAAGAAGCCAAAGCTAAACCATCCAAATAAAACTCATTGTAGTTCTTAATTGAGTTTCAATTTCAGTTATAATTCTAGCTTTCCATAATCATGAAAAACAAGTTAATGGAGATTAAATCATTACTATGCTGCTTGCAATGTTGTGTTGTTTTGTCCATATGCTTTACCATGTATGGTAAATAGAGCACATTCTCCCATGTGCTCTGTCCCTTTGACCAAAACAGCTCTTGCTTTAATTTAAGTGAGGAGCAGAGAGAGCCATGGTACGCACTCAGGTTAGTTTGAAAAAAGGGAAAGCTGAAGTAGATGATTTTAGCCAGATGATTTTGACAGCCAAAGAAAGGTAAAACTTGAACAATGCCAAAAACATGCAGAATTTGTTGCATGTTTGAGGCTGCCCCTACGACATATAGGGATGCACAATATTTTCGAATCATATCGGTATCAGCAGATATGAACATTTCCAAGAGGATCTGGCCGCAGATCACTATGGTGGGGTGTTTTGCAGACACCTACAGTGGGGCAACCTCGGCCGTGGGGTTGGAAGTGATGTACAGTTCATTTCCCAAGCCAGAACCAGAATGACGTACTGAATGACTTATATTTTCTGTCAGAGGTTACAGTAAGTGGCTATTTTTCACAACCGAAGAATGTTATTAATAAAAATTTACTGGGTAAATTTCTGTCTAACACACCACAAACTAAGGAAACTCTAATGAGGGTTAGGGTTAGGCACCAGAACCCTAAAGGTTAGGGTTAGGGTAAGGGGGGTTGGGGTTGAATTACCCCATTGTAGAGGTCTGCTCATATATACAACCAATATTTTGGCTATAAAAATCTGCCTTTATCAGCTGTAAACATTGATCATACAAACAAGTAAATGAGTGGAGTTTTTGGCAGAACCATCATACCTTCTTCAGCTAGAGTCTTTTTCTTTTTTATCATCATTCCTTATAACCTGGCACGCCAGATGGATGTGTTTCACACAACCATCTGGTAAACCACTCATAGACAGTGTTTGGGAAAGGGAAGAGCCTTTGAAAAACAGCTGCACCCCTACTGAAGGTGTAAACTCCATATAGAGCTGCATAACGCAAACCATGGTGACTGTAGACATGTCAGTACACAACTTTTGTCGTTTTTGAAAAGAAAACAACTCAATGCTGTTCTTTGTTCTTTTTAACGAAGAAATGTCATCAAGTTCTGATAAAACTGGCGCTTTAGCAGCATCCACGCTAATGTCCTCCGCCACAATTGCACCGGCCTCTTGTTGCTACTTGCTTACGTCATGACTCTGCCGTGCCCAAAAGTACTGCCCCTCGACGCTGAGTGGTCCTGTCACTTTCTAACCAGGTGCAAACGGTTCAGACGGGAGATTTGCAAGATGGATTCACTAGTGAGAAACACAGAAATGGGCGAATCTATCTGCTTTGCAAGGTTACATTATGTACACTTTAAAGTGGGATTTAAAGGCAGAAGTTTGTTAATTGGATTTTCCTTCAACTTTAATTTGTGTGTTTTAAGGACTGAAGGTTTTGGCCTGAACTACATTTAAATATTGCTATCAATATCAGTATTGGCTAAAATTAGTTTGTAAATATCAACATATTTGATATTAGCAAAAATCCAATGTCGTGCAGGCTTACATATATCTGTAATCATTTGAAATTCATGTACAAATTGATAGATCATATTTTTGATCTTATTATCTTACAAAATGACCAAATTATGATTTCTATTATAATCAAGCAGCCCTTATACATTGCATTGAATTCAGGCAGTGCCCAGTTAGATCTTTCTCTGTAAGTCTTTCTTAAATATTGTCTGTCTGAAATTCAGTTTTTCATATTTAAGTTAAAAAGTTAAAAGATTATTAAAAGTGTGCAACTCATGGACCTGTAAGAAGACTTTCTTCTTTAAGTCAAGAATAAATCAGTCCATGGTTATGGCTCTTGATTTACACTCAATGTGTTGCACTAACAAACACCATGACATTTTATTTGCTGAAGGCTGATTGTGTATTTTGTCTTGTTAAAGTTAGCGTAGTGCAATTTTCTACTTTCTACTCTAAAGGTCTAAAGGTCACACAACTGGTGATACACGGTGATGGCCAAATACAATGCAGAGTTCACACAGTGCTTATTTGCAGTGGAAACATGCTTATATCCCTTGTTTAAATGCGCAAATTAGCCCTCAGACCAGTTTGCTGTTGTAGAGGAGAAAGACATGAAGGAGCTGCGTGGTTTATGAGGACAGAGCCACTCTTGTTTTTTGCTAATTGATGTGATTCAGCAGTTGTGTTCCCATCCCTGGAGCAATCTGCAGCAGAGCGTGCTTTAGTGGCTTCACTGAAGTCACAAGGCTCTTCTCAATGGGATTATGCACATTTGTATATCCCTGTATGTTTGAATATGCTGGGCTGATAAGGGTTATCTTATTCAGCCTACTTTTGGAGTCTGATTCTAAGAATAACTCAGTATTAAGCTGAGCAGAGTGGCAGCGCTGGCTGTGTTTTTGGCGTGCAGCTCAAAGGTCAGGCTACAGTGTGGTGAGAGGAAACAGATATGTGTAACAACAGCAGATTGTTTATTTGGTACTCTTTCCTGGGAGAAAAACCCAGTTTGATGTTTAGTTATGATCCTGCTTAGGAGAGCTTAGACAAATCATTGCATTATATTAAAGTTATAAATGGCATGTTTTACAGCTGTTTACCCATAACTTCAAGCTCCTGTTGGAAACTTTAAAGTTGTGCCGATCATGGTGCCCCCTGTGGACAAAGTGTTACATCTTGTGTCTTTCCTGATCTTTATCTGAATAAACCCCACCTCATCCAGGTAATATTTTTACAGTCAAATGAAGCGCTTTACATTAACATCCGCCAACCTGCCAAATGCAGCTGGATTTAAGCTGTGGCATGTAACACGGTGACTCCTACCTATCATTCTTGTAGGCTAAATTTCTTAAAGTTTTATTTGTTTCAGAAGGCACTTAAAATAAGAAACTAAATGCTGTATGACACAAAAATACATTTCCTATGAGCACCAGTGTAACACCTGATTTCACTAGTTGAACCCACTTATTGACAATCATATTTTTGGCTGACCACTGAGGTCAGCCCTACACATGGCAATGTCTGTGTCTGAGTAACTGACTGAGTAAGTGACCATAATTCCAAAGCCCTACCATAACAGAGTTGCGTTTGCTTGTACTGAATGCTGGCAGTAATTTTTGCACTTCACCATTGGTTTCATTTTTCAGGATCGGAGGGTGCCACTTGGCTGGGACTGAGCTGCAACGGCGCTTTTGTCTGAACCAGACAATGTGTCTAAATCCGAACAAGAGCAGAGAGCAACACTGAAAGCTTGCTGTGACAGAAAAAATATTCTCGCTCTACTCCCGGTTTGTTTTGGCATAGCTTTCCAATCATAGTGGTGGGCTTGTCCAGTACTGGCCAGCGTTAGCTGTTAGATTGGATGTCGCCATAGGACTGCTGCAGTTTACTCCGAACTGGACTGCTGTTCTTGTTAAACCCAGAGCAGAGCCATACCGACAGCTTGTCTTGTGCAGAGAATAAAGAGAGTGTATAGCTTCACTGCAGTTCTCTAACTGCAACTCAGTCATTGAGTGTGTGTTGTATTTCAATCAGATGCGGTAGAAGGAAAGCAGGAGGGGAGGGGGGATGACGCTACTGAGGGCTTCATTAAAAACAGAAGGAGACAGACAGAGAGAGGGCAACATGTAGCTTTTTACATTTCAGACTCATGATTTGAGACTCCTGCACAATCTTCGTTTTTTAATTTTTCCATCATGATCTCTAACAACGCTAACATGTTGGTAGTGTAGACCTCAGGCTTCTATCTGTTGAGGGCAAAAGTTTAAGAATACTGGAGGATAAACACCTGAACTTTCTCCTCTTAAATCTCCTCTCTGACCACGGAGGATCAGTGTATCAGTGCTGTGTGTGCGCGCTTTAGCGTTGTGTCTCTGTGTCGCCCGCGTGAGCCAGGGGTGTGGCTATGTTAAAAAATATATGGTAAATATTCCTTTAATACTATATGTTTGTGGGGAACAAATTAATGTTAAAATTTCAGCATTTGCGTTCTTAAGAGAACACTACCTGAAACGTTTAGCATGCCTTTATTTGGAGGGAATATAATAATTGTGCTGTTTATAGATAATTAATGGACATAAAAGACGATAGGAACACTAAAGTGGAAATTCAGCTTAATTTTACACATATAAAGACCCTTACACACCTGTCAGAGGAGAATTAGAAATGTTCATGAAACCTGCTGCAGTTTTTATTTTATTTTAGAATAAACTGTTCATTAACTGTTAGTGTTTTATTGTTAGTATAAACTTTCTACCATTAAAGTCTTATATCTGACAAAAAAAACATTTGATCTCCAATGACACTGTCTTACTCACCATTATATGCCATACTTCATCCTTAATTTTGGGCCCAAAAAGGCCCAAAAGTTCTGCACAGCAGTGTTAATATTGGCAGCTATTTTTGATTTAAGTGTTAGCAACAAGGGGGGTTAAAGTCAAGCCCTGTGATAGCTTTGCCAATGTGGTAACTGGAGGCAGTAGCTACAGACATTGAAAATAACTTTAAAGAAATATGAAGATTGTTCCTGATGGCCTTTATTTGCTTTTGGAGGTCATAAGGAAACATCAGTATTAGCAGTTAAAACATCCCATATGAGGTTTAAGTGCAAACACTCCCTGTTTGGCTTTTTGAAAAAGCATTTTTCATCTATGCTTAAGGGTTTTTAAATGATGTTTGTTTGAAAAAGCAGGATAATTGTCACAGCCTATATAGGATGACCCCTTTTTTACTGATAAAGTCCAGGGATAGTAATAATGATAAGAGAGTAAATAGAATAGGCAAAGGTATAAAAGAAGAAAGGTTTTTATAATGCTTGAAAACAAAAGTCTGTTTTAATGTTTCCCCCTGACAGATCTGTCCAGCACCCACTTTTGTGTTTGTTTACACATAACCCCAGTGAATGGTACGATTGAGTCTTGTGCTGTGAGACATCAGACGTTGTCCCAGTGCCCTTGTTCTGTCCGTCAGCCTTCACCTCAGTGAACGTGGGAATGTAGCACCTGCGTGTGAGTGCTGAGCTCCACAGTTTAGTTTGTGTACGCAGCCAGGATCGCTTGTGTTCGGGAAGATAACACGACCTTGGTTGGACATCAAGGTCCCGATGTCCAGTGTTGCGCCTTGGTGTTATTTGGTTACAGACAGACTCCACAGGGACCTTGAAATGTTCCTCAGCTTTAAAGGTCAGATTCCACACATTGTGATACACTCACTCGGTATTCAGAGGAAAATTTTCAGCACTCTCAGACTATGAACTAATTGTTTCCCACAGCTTCACCTCCTTGTTTGAATAAATCTCTTTTATGATTTGCATTGAAAATCCTCTTGCTTTATTCTACAGTGAGAGAGATAAGAGGATGATTCTGCTTTTGTTGAAGAGTTCCTTTTTTTATGTCAGTCACAAATAGTAAGATAAAGACATTCAAATCTCCTATGCTGTAAAGATAAATCATGAAACGGTCAAAGAGTGCACCAACTTTTGAAAAGTTGGGGAATAGTCCTTGCTTTTCTGTTTTATAATTAATGAAATGACAAGAGCAAAATATTTCATTTTTTTCTTTATTTTGCTTCTAGAAAATCTGACATATCCCTCTACTCATGATTCCTTAAATTAAGGCTGTTCCCAGGTGTCTATTTCCTTATTCAGCTAATGCTGCATTCCATTTGTCATCGTAACTCGTATTCTGACTTGTTTTTCTGAATTCCGACTGGAAGTGGCAAATGGAATGTCTATCCAAGTCGTATTTACAACTCGTAAACTCGGTCTTGCACAGAACACCCCGGCCTCGACATCACAACATGTTGGCACAAAGTATTAAGTGTAACTTTGATTTTGACCTGTTTTCAGAACCTTTTGCTGTTTCTCAGTGCATTTTTAGAAATTGTAGACACAGCACTACCCTGCGGTTGCATGTTGTGTGCAGTGACAGTCTTTTAATACATGAATACTGCGCAATGTGCTGTTTTAAAGGTTTATCAGCTAACAACTGATAAATGTTGCTGAAAACAATGACAGGCTAACACAAGAACAGCATACGTCATTTTTCCAACTTTTTTATTGATATATGTGAGTCACATATATGCATATTTACAAACTTTATTTAAATGATTCACCTGTGTATATACAAATTAATACACTATATACATGGGGTACCTAGAAATTAAATAAACACATTTAGGGATTCACAGTTGACCAAAGTTTTTAGCGCTTTTTTGTGTTTCATGCCATGTAGTGAGCTCATATAATATTCTATTTCCATTTTAAATTGTTGTGTCTTTTGTAAATTTTGAGTCCATTTACACTTGTAGATATAATATTTATCAAACAATACAAATAAATTCAAAATATAAAGCTTTTGACAGTTTCTATTTCCATTGTTATAATGAAAAATTGCATACCTTTGCATTCCTTTAAACCGAACTTTGGAGCTGGTTTGTACATTTTAGAGTTGCTCTACATCCAACCAAAATAAGCGACTATGGAGACACTTTTTTTTTCCTAACTTGTCGTGGTTATGACAAATGGAATGCAAAGAACTGGGAAATCCGTATTTGCAGACAAATTTAACGTCATTCCAAGTTCTGACTCCTGACCTCCGAGGAAAATGGATCGCAGCATTAGTGCTCATTTAAATAGCATTTAACCGACTAGTCGAAAGAGGAGAAACTGCTTGGAGAACAGTCAAATTGATCACAGGGTCATTGTTTCAGTGGGTGTGAATTGAGGCCAATATGCTGTAAAGTGAGGCTAACATTAGCAGCTAGCTCCACCAGCCTTCATTCCTCTTTGCAGATCAGTGTCACGTTTGCTCATCACTTTGGTTGAGAGTAATACATGAGAATAACCCTCAACATCCTACAGACGACTTTATTTCAATTTTCTTGTAAAGAAACTGTCATACCGCTCTGTTCCTAAAACATGTTAACAGCTAAGCTTTTCATATTTACGTCCAGTGAAGTGCTAGGAAAGCACTGGTGGGTAGACAGCAGACATTAACTGGAGCTAAAACGGCTAATAGTGGCAGCAGACTTCAATACAGTTTTAAAAGAGCATTTGACTAACTGGAATTTCAGGCCTGTGTTTATAAAAAAGATTGGTAATTCATTTAACTTGCTTTTAAGTCTTTAAATCTCTCTAATTTGATTTACAAATATAACTCTTTAGCCAGCTAACTGCATACATCCCTACCTTCAATGCACAGCCAGTCATACATTAATTTGGTAGGCAGGGGTGCAGGCCAGCAGTGTGTTTAGTTTCACCCTTTAGGGTTAGATAGGTACACCAGCAGTGGTGTGCCAAAAAAGTAGGATGGTACGTATCAGTTATTTTGGTACCTTTCCCAACTTTTCACGGTGGAAATGCGAATGCTTGTGTACTGACTGCTTTGGCAAATACTGTATTTTCTGTGCTATGATTTATACTGACTGACAGAAAGCAGTACCTATCAAGCAAGAGTTGTGAACAATTTAACACTGCACCAGAAACTTCCACTAACCTCTCCAGTTAGCCGAGCAATTTGCTACTATCCACTTTGTCAAAATAAAGTTAAACCACACTTTACATAAAGAGCACACCCTGTTAAAATGAATATGAGGACCCAACCTAAGACAGCTAAGTAACAAGTTTCCCTGCTTTTTGGAGCTGAGGGCCCCAACTTAATACTTCATGTTGCCGTGTAGTTGACATAACGTGCTCATAGCTAAAAATATTAGGTCAGCAAACTATTTTTTCTATAGAAATTTAGATTTCAGTTGGCTCAGCTAAAGTGAACCGTCTTAAGATAAGACAGTTTGTGAAATTTTATGGATATTCCACCGTCAACTGTAAGTGCTATCATTGGAAAGTGGAAGCATTTAGGAACAACAGCAACCCAGCACGATGCAGAAGACCACAAAAAATCACAGTGGTCAATGACTGCTGAAGCACAGGTTGCATAAAAGCTGCCAATACTTTCTGATTCCATAGCTGAAGAGTTCTGAACTTCCACTGATTATAATGTAAACACAAAAACTGTATGATTAGAGCTTCAGGGAATTGGTTTCCATGATTGAACAGCTGCATGCTAGCTTTACATCACCAAATCCATGCAAGGGTCAGATGGAGTGGTGTAAAACACACTGACACTGGACTGTAGAGCAGTGGAAACATGTTCTTTGGAGTGACAAATCACACTTCTCTGTTTGACAGTCAGGTGGGTGAGTCTGGGTTTGGCAGCTTCCACAAGAGCATTACCTGCCTGACTGTTGTGCCAACTGTGAAGTTTGGTGGAGGAGGGATAAAGGTATGGGGCCTTTTTGCAGGGTCTGTGATAGACTTATTATCTCCAGTAGAGAGCAGTCTAAATGCTTCAGCAATCCAAGACATTTTGGGCAATGCTGTGCTTCCAACTTTGTAGCAAAAGTTTGGGGAAGGCCTTTTTATATTCCAACATGGCTGTGCCTCAGTGCACAAAGCAAGGACTATAAAGACATGGTTTGATGATTTGTGTGTGGAAGAACTTGACTGGCCCCTACAGAGTCTGGACCTCAATCCCATCGGGCACCGTTTGGATGAACTGGAATGGAGATTGCGAGCCAGGCCTTCTCATCCAACACCAGTGCCTTGCCTCATAAATGCTCGACTGAATGAATAGGCACAAATTCCCCCAAAACCCTCCAAAATCTTGTGGAAATCCTTGAGACTGTAATAGCTACAAAAGAGTTGCCAACTCCATAATAAAGTTCATGCGTTTGAAAACATGAATCATTACAGTCCTTGTTGGTGTAATGGTCAGGTTGAAAAATACTTTTGTCTGTGTAAAGTGTGTCCCTTTTGAGTTACCATAGCTGTCATAAAACAATCTTACTTTTTGTTCTTTCTTAGAAAGTATATTGAGTCAGATGAAGAAGCCACAAAGTCTGAGTGTTCACGTAATGAAAAATCAATCTAAGTATTGCAGCTTAAAGCATTGCTTGAACGATGATGGCCACAATGATCCCTAAAACAGGCACTTACCTCAAGTGGAGTCAGACTCATTTGTGGACAGTCATCTACCAATGAGGAGACGGACTAACGAACAAGCAGAGATAGAATGTGAATGTACAAAAATAAAACAGTGTAGAAATGTAACTCTGTCTGCATCATACTCTTCAAATATGAGTGTGCAGAAGTATGATTGCAGGCACTTCTTTTTATGGCTGCAGATATTGGCTGTTGATGTGTGTTGTCACTCTGCTTGTGTCTTACATCTGGCCTCCAGTTGTTTCGTCAATTACTCACTTGTTTCAGCAGCAGATCCATTAATGGAGTGACACTGCACTGAAAGACTGTCTCATTAAAGCTCATTCAGAGAACTCTTGGCTGACACAGTATTGAAAACGGCTGTGAGAACCGTCTTATAAGTAACTGTTGACTATTTCTCTGAATATTGATGTCATGCAAAAACATAAGGTCTGCTGCAGTGTGGACTGGACTGGATTGATTCAACCTGTATGATGGACTGTATCATAGAGAGCGGGGTAATCTGAAGGGGCTCTTTGTTCCCGTCTGCTGTTTGTTGAATAGAGGCCCTTCTGTGTAAGTCTGGCTGGTGTAAAAGTGTCTCTTGTCGGGGAAAAGGGCGGAGAGGAACTGTTCTGTCAGTGTCTCATGTCATCAGGTGGACTGAAAACCAAACCAGGATTTAGTCAAGAGGACAAAAGTTTTCAGATCTTCTTTTTCTTTCATCCTTTTCTTTCATTTGGGAACATTTGGCCTGAGCTCCAGATGTCAAAATATGCTCATCAGTCCTTACAAAGAGGCATTTATGAATACTCTTACTGTTTTCAACATCGCATTCAGTTGAAAATCACCAGTGTACAGGGTCACAGCCATCCTCTACCATGATACCGGTGTTTGCTAGTGTTAGCCCTTTCAGTTAAATGATTTGCGAGTAAGAAAGGCGTAGGAGGAGATACATTGTCCCTATTGATATTCAATCAATGATAGATAACTGATTGATCATGAAGGCAATTCATGTGTCCGGGGAAATTAAGAAAGATATCAGTGTATATACACATGTTCAATATTTTAATTCTCATGTACATTTAAAACTGATTTCTTGAATCTGTACTTTAGGGCATCATCTTTGTCATCTTTGTGTAACTTATCTCCCTCCCCCACTCCTTCAGACCATCAGTAGGGAACCATGTGCAGCTCCCTGAGCCCCAAACAGCCCAGCGGGCCTGGCCTCACTGACATGCAGCAGTATCAGCAGTGGCTATCCAGCAGACATGAAGCCAGCCTGCTGCCTATGAAAGAGGACCTCGCCCTGTGGCTCAACAATATTCTTGGTGAGCAACATGAATCATATGACTGCAAATTGGTGTCTTTGCTAATCTATATATTTTCTCAATCAATCCATTTCCAATTAGAATACCTTGTATGTTGATATGATACTATGTTGATACAAAAGTGTAGATTTTCATCTCTTTGTATTTGATGCAGTTAAGTAATAACTTTTACTACATAGGTTTCTCATTCCTGTATTTCATATTACTGAATTAAAACACCTTGATTTGTGGTATATGAATGACTTCCCACAAATATAATAAACTTGGCTCACAAATGCGAGGTGCTGCTGATTCATTCAAAACTTTGTCGCAGAAAGAGCTTAGCTTTTCTCTAATATTAATTGAACAGGTATTGCTGATGTAAACACCTGTGCATTGTGCTGGGATCAATCTGAACCTCATTACAATCTGTTTTAAAGTCCTCGTGTCCCAGAGTCATTGGTCACGCACTGCCATAGGCTTACCGTAAGTGAATAATGGGTGTCATTAAGGGTCCCTCAAATAATGCACACTCGGTGGTGGAGACTGAGCAGCAGAGGGAAAACCAGCGGGAGCTCTGCGTAAGGTTGCTATTGCATAATACATGAGCCTATGCAGCGCTCATATTTTACTGTGTAATAACTAAACAAATTTATGATGCACTCTGAAGATCCAATTAAAATTGGAGACCTAAATTTAAATAGATCCATGTATGCAAAGATTTTGGTTTACAAATATAGATTTGGTTCAGTATGATAAGATTTTATATTGATTTGATTTATCGTATTTATTTCATGAAATAGAAGCCCCAGATAAACTTTCAAATCTGGTGGATGTGATGCAAATCCATGTGATGGAATGTGATACAATACAGTATGACAATAGGCAATACAACAGGACATGACAAGCACAAAAGTTACCATATAGCATCTACCGTCCAATACCGTGCCTTATAACTCCATACCATACCTTACCATACCAAGCCATATTATACAATACCAAACCATACCATACCATACCATACAATACCAAGCCATGCTGTGTCATGCTGTACCACACTCTACTGTACCGTACCATAGAGTACCATATCAAATCATACCATATGATAAGATAGATCAGGCTTCTCCTTTGGGAAATATGTCTTGGACTTCTTGTTGTTTATTTAATCATGGGGGAGATTCAGAAGTAGATTCAATAACTCAAACAGTTATTTATAGTAAACAAGTTAAATACATTTGGATTGATTCCTGATTAAGCTCCCAATCAGCTTTTTTTCTATAGCTTTGGAGCCAGTGACAATCAAGCTTTTGTGAGCAAAACACAGATTCTTCAGATTCCTCAGGCAGATTAGGTTTTAATTTCATAATCAAGTAATTGTTCCCTGGATTATACGAGGCAAAATGCCTGTTAACAAGTATTTTATCCACATGTTTTGTTAAGTCTTTAAAAGGAAACTAATCTGCTCAGTTTGTTCACCTGAACTTGCTTCTGAACTGTGCATAACTGCATTCAGTATAGCTGATACTGCTCTTAGTTACTCTATGTTAATTCCTTTGGCCAACAATGATTTCTCTAATCTTTTGTAAGTCAGTTAAACTTCTGAAACTGTTGTCTGCCTGTGTTAACAACTATAAAGGACTGGACTGTGTGTTTGTACCACTACCAGCTGATCCGGAGAGCTTCTGTCTGCTTTTCTGCAGGATCAAGGACAAATAAAACTTTGGACCACGGTTTTTCAGCAGCTTCAGTGTGTTCCCAGTAAATACACAATATCGGACAGTTTGTTGGTTTAAGTCATATTGTGTGTGTTCAAATGAAGAAGGCACTGACATGCTTACACATCCAGGTGGGAGGAGTGGTGCTGTGTATCGATGATCGAGTGGGAGTGGTATGGTTGTGCGGATGAGTCATGTTGTTGTTGTTGTTGTAGGCAATTTATAGGACTGAATATAAGAGTTTAGTTCTTTCTTTTAGAGCCCTGGGGAAGTCTAAGTCCTCCTGGAGCGAGGAAGAGTTTGAGTGTATATGACGGGAGCTTACTTGTTTCTCAAGATTTCAATCTCTCTTTTCTGGGCTCAATTACAACATTTGGAACTCATTTAACACAGACCCCTCCTCCAATCCGATGCAGAGAGGGGATTTTAAAAAATCTCCCTGGGTTCTTTCCACAGACCCCCCTCCCCGCCACCACCTCCTATTTCACAATGATCTAACTGAGAAGGAATGGTCGTCTGGAAGTCAGTCAACTGGACACCACATGTTGATCACTAATCTATTTCTGCAACCGTGCAGCATAATGAGGCTTTACTGTGCACAGTCTGACGCTCCCTTTTAATGCTACCCTGTCTTTACCAACCTATGGTACACTTCCCAGAAATTCCCCTTAAGTTTCCCTCAAGTCATGTCGTAATATTTGAACATTTGGACCCTGCAGCGCTGCTTAACCCAGCAGCTCAAAGCCAAGCTCAATCAGCCAAGCAGACTCCAAGAGTCAATAACATTGCATCTGGAAATTAAATTTTATATCCCTATACTGTATATATGTTCAAAAATGAACATTTTTACTTTGGATTTATAGCTTTACTTTTTATGTGTCCCCTGTCAAGGTCTGGAAATCACAGCAGAGAGCTTCATGGATCGCTTGGACAACGGCTTCCTGTTGTGCCAGCTGGCTGAGACGCTGCAGGAAAAGTTCAGGCAGAGTATCGGAGAACTAGCTTCACATGGAAACAGCAAGGTACAGAGAAACCTCAGGATGGTGATGACACAATAAAAGATAGGGAGGCCTTGACTTGTGTTTCTGGACCAACTTTGAGTTTGCATTATTCAAAGATTATTTACTACTGACTCATGATCACAACTATTTTAACATTTTCCTCCTAAATTTGAGAAAGATGATGAAATCTGGCCTGATAAGCAGCATATTTTAATTTAAGTTTGATATCAATTCTTTTGTGTGCTGTGTGGGACAAAGCTGCTTGAAATCAATGGTATTGAAGGTATATTGACTCTCACCAAGGCAGGAAATAGCAATTATATCATGTTTCCCTCAGTAGGATAAATAAAGACCTCCTGTTTTAAATGAATATTGATGTCATTGCTTTGAGAGAATAACATAGTAAAGAAAGGCAATACAAAAATAAACACACCTTTTTCAAACTGTGGGGATTTGACTTTTTCAGTTTTTTAACTTCATGAATCATTTTTTTTCAAGGAGCTCTAGAATTTCAGAAAATTGTGCACAAAGGGCAGGATGGAAGGTGAGAGACTGGGGATATGATCTTGAACCTTAAGAAGGCTGTAAAGAAAGAAAACCAGGCCAAAAAAAGAAAAAGAATCTAAGTCCACAAGGACACATAAGCCAATGGGGCCCAAAATCTCCAGTGAGAATTACAGGAATATGGAAAAAGCTAAATCCTTGTGAGCTTTAAGTGAGGTTTAAATTAATTTCAAGACACTGAAGGATCTATATCATCTTGTTTTTACCAGTAATTCAAACCAATAGAAAGTGCTATAGCCAGAAGTATTTAACTGGGTCAGTGCTCAAGAAAAAACAGACAGGCTTGAAAATATTGAGACTACGCCAGCATTTAAAAAATGCTATAGTGCCTATCAAAAGTATTAATTCCCATGTTTTATTGATTTTACAGTTTAGTCATGGTCAATGTTTTTTTTTATGAATAAACCCTCTGAAATGTCAAGGTGCAAACGGATTTCTACAATGAAAATGTCAATTAAATAAAAATATGTAATGTAAAAAAGATAATTGCATAAATATTCACTCCCCTCAAGTCAGTATTTAATAGCTGCACATCTGGCTGCAGTCCAGCACTGAGTCTGTGTGGATAGGTCTCAATGAAGCTTGCACATCTGGACTCTGCAATTTAACTCCATTCTTCCCCTTTATAAAACTACTCAAGTGCCGTCAGGTTACTCAGGCATCAGGCATGAACAGTCCTCTTCAAGTCCAGCCACAAATTTTTGGTTGGATTGAGGTCTGAGCATTGATTCAGTCACTCTAGGCCATTCACCTTGTTGTCTTTAAACCGTGTAGCTTTCGCTGTATGCTTCAGCTTATTGTCTTGCTGGAAAATAAATCTTCTCCCAAGACATCTCCATCATTCATTTTACCCTCAGCCTTGACGAGCCTTCCAGGGCCGACTGCTGAGAGGCATCCCCACGGCATGATGCTGCCACCACCGTGCTTCACAGTGGGCATGGTGTGTTTATGGTGATTTGCAGTGTTTGGTGTCTGACAAACATAGCATCTTATCTGCTGGCCAAAAAGCACCATTTTGATCTCATCAGACCAAAATCAAGATTTAATATGAGTTTTCTTCAACAGTGGCTTCCTCTTTGCCTCTTTCTCATTAAGCTTTGACTGATGAAGACCCTGGGTAACAGGTGTTCTATACAGTCATTACTATCTCAGCTGCTGAGGCTCATAACTCCTTCAGAGTGCTCACAGGTGTCTTGGTGGCCTCTCTCACTGGTCTTCTTCTTGCATGGTCACTCAGTTTGTGAGGATGGCCTGATCTGGACAGATTTACACATGTGCCATATTCCTTCTATTTCCCGATGATAGATTTAACTGATGCTAAATCAGAGGCTCAGTACCTTAAAAAAATTCATCCATCCTGACTTATACTTTTCCATAGCATTTTCTCTGAGCTGTTTGGAGTGTTCTTTTGTCCTCATGGTGTAATGGTAGCCATAAATACTGATTAATGAGACTGGAACTATTAGACTCAGGTGTCTTTACACATTCACTGCACTCAGGTGATCCCCATTCCAAAAATTTTTTTCAAAAAAAATTTCATACCATGATTGATTTACAAAACCATTAAAAGTGTAAAACATCGTAGGGGGCTGAATGCTTTTTATAGGCACTATACCACAACAAGGGCTTCTTCTGCTAATTATTGACATGGGGAAAGGAGCACACTCCAAACGACACAAATCTCGTCAGGTGCAAGACAAAAAATATGGCAAAGAAACTGAACAGTCAGTGCACAGATATCTTCTTTTAGGGCCTTTAATTCTTGGCAGTGGCAGTGAAAATACCACAACAAACACAAAGCTACAAGATTTAGAGTCCCCTGTCCTCAAAGTGGATGATGGCTTAGTGCTGAAATAAGTTCTTCGTGGTCTGTAAGTGCCGCTGCTCATGGTTAAAGACCCTTTGAAGTACATTTATGTGTGCTGACTGCTCCATTTTCTGCTGCTTTTAACAAATCAGAAGCATATGCTGCATTAATTTAACATGTTTTTCCATTTTTTTCACCCTCCATAGAAGTTGGCAGAGATGCCTTTTGTGGGATATTAGCATGTTCTTGAGCACAAGTTGCAGCCTTCAAATCCTAAAATTTGTAATCAAAGGTAGTAGTTGAAATATATGTGATTAGCATTGAAAATCAGTCCCCATAAACCGAAAAAAACTGATTATTCAAGCTAAAAACAAAATACTTTAAGGAATTAAGCCAGTCAAAAAAGTGTAAGTTAAAGCTTAAGCTTATTATAGCTACCCTTTATACATGGAATATGCTTTAACACAGTCTCTTTGGTTTTAAGTTGCGTCATAAGAAAGCAAATTTTCATACATTTCATACATAAAAGCTTTACAGAACCAACTGAGATTTTATACTAATGAATTAGGAAGCCAGGAACAACAACAAAAAAAATCACCTCAGTCAATGAAACGCTTTAATTGCAAACCTTTATTCATGTACTATATACTGTATGTTGTCTTCACATTGAAGAAGCATCTGTTGCCCAGTGGGATTAAATCTTTCTAACAGATCTGGGAGTGTTTCTGCCCAGAGAGGAGGAAGTGAGCCTCTTTAGTTGGCTCTGTCTTTAGTGAGAGTTGTTGTTTGCACTGAGGCATCACTGTGCTGATGACGGCGGGTCTCCTGATCTTTGTGTGAGTGTAGATGCACAGATGTGAGGAAATACTCGAGGTCATTGACTGTGGGACGCTGAAATAGAGGAGCTTGTTGATAGCAGAGTTAGAAGAAGAGCCCTGATACAGAGCCTGAGATAAAAGAGATAGTGGTTTATCCTTTAAAATCAAAGAGCTGCATTATCATCTTTGAAAAAGCATGATTTATTGCTGCATGTCTGTATAATGGCTTCTTACAACTCACATTAAGAGCTTACTATTTAATGACACATGAAAGTTTAATCATATTCTCCATAAGTGATTCTCTGTACATCATCTTAAGTTTATCATTCATGTCAAACAATTATGATGATAACAGCTTAGCACTCCACTTTATGAGCTCTAGTTGTTTGCCGTTGTTTTAAACCACTTTAAAGAGAACTTAAATCTCCTTTAAGTCCCGTCATAATTCGGTGTGGCGCTTGAGGTCAGACTAAGTAATCCCAGCAGTGATGAATCTCTTTGAAGTTGCTGTCCAGCGCACATCTTCCTACACATTTCAAACCATAAATATCAGCTGCAGATGATTGGACATGGTGGTTCCTCTGTCATATAGCTTCCATGTGACAAGTTCAATACAACCTCCTCAAAATTTAGCATCAGTAGATGTATAACATTTAAGATATAAA
This sequence comes from Cheilinus undulatus, assembly GCF_018320785.1. Taxonomy (NCBI): domain Eukaryota; kingdom Metazoa; phylum Chordata; class Actinopteri; order Labriformes; family Labridae; genus Cheilinus; species Cheilinus undulatus. The sequence continues at coordinate 21,318,637 of NC_054873.1, read as the reverse complement.
ACTAAGTTGGACTTCTAGTTCCATTAAATGTAAAGACACAGATAATGGACATGAACACAAATAAAGATGGTTTGTATGGAAGAGTATTGGGGCCACTGAAAAAAAAAATTTGAGACGAAATTTTTTTTTTCACTTGTGAGATTAAAGTCAGAATTCTGAGATTAAAGTCAGAATTCTGAGATTAAAGTCAGAATTCTGAGAAAAACGTCAGAATTCTGACTTTATTCTTCAATTGAAAAAAAAGACTCAAATTTTTTTTTTCAGAATACTGTCAGAATTCTGACTTTTTCTCAGAATTCTGACTTTAATCTCAGAATTCTGACTTTAAACTCAGAATTCTGACTTTAATCTCAGAATTCTGACTTTTTTCTTACAAGTGAAAGAAAAAAATTCGTCTCAAATTTTTTTTTTTCAGTGGCCCTAATACTCTTCCGTAGGTTTGTGATGGAGAGTCACTAAGACATTTTTCTTTGTTGCAACAATGCCTCTTGGAAATGATTTTACACCGTTGGAAAGCCTGTTTATTTCTCTTTTTAATGGTGCCACATTTGTGTAATTTCTCATGTGTTGTGCCCATGAGAAATTAGCCAAATCTTTGTCATTGCCAAACAGCTTATTCTGACTTTGACTCTTGTTTGGTGTTGTTCGGTGGATTGGATGATTGAAGTCTGAGGAAAATTTGATAATGCATTCATTGAACAAACAGTAACCTCAGTAGTGTGTGGAAGAACCATACACAGCCACAACAGCCTGGCACTTCCTCATGCTGGTTACTAGTCTGGTCACACACAGCTGTGGAATGGCATCCCATTCTTCAACCAGCCTTTTATTGCAAGTCAGCCAGTGTGGTTGTGTTGGTCACTCTGGCACACCCAAGCTGATCCCACAAGTGGCTTCTAGCAGGCCATTCAATCCTCTCCACCCCCAAATTCTGGAGATAGTCTCTAAAACCCCACTCTGTGGGGGAGAGCTTTGTCATATTGGAGGACAGAGTTTGTTCCCTGACTGTGGGGATATTGGATTGCCAATGGTTGAAGAATATTATCTTAATATTTCTCTGCACTGAGATCACCTCTAATGATAACAAGCCTTGTTTTCCTTGAAGATTTGACACATTTTTCATTGATGCAACCCAAATACTAAGCTCAGCTGCTCATCCCACAAATGCATATTCCTTACAAATGTGGCACCATCCAATGGTATAAAATATTTTGCCGGGAGGCACTGTTACAACAAAGAAATAATCTACCAAACACAACTTTTTAGCTTTTTGTGCTAAGTTTATATATATTTTCAATGCTTGTTTGTTTTTTTAAAAAAGATTTTTATGTTAGGCTTTTTATGCCTTCATTGACAGCAGAGTACAGTGGACAGAGTCAGAAACAGGGATGAGAGAGCTGGGGAGAGTCATGCAGAAAAGTGCCGAATTCGTATCCGGGTCGACCGTGTACATGGTGCGTGCCTTAAACCACTAGGCCACCTGCACCCCATATTTTTTATGTTTTTGTCAAATTTAGTGAAATTGATAAGTGTTGTTACATACGAGTAGGGGGGAGCCCTGTGGATAAAAAGGCTGGGAACCACTGCTCTTATAAATAGGCTACTGTAGGTAGGCCTTGCATGTTTTATCTTATTTTGATCAAATCAAGCCAAGCGCAATAGCACCACCTTATAAAACAATAACATTTGTTGCATTAGCAGGAAATTTAACTAAGAGATAAAGCTTGAACTTGTCCATGATGATGCTACAGTAAGCCAAGCTTAACACTAATATTAGAGACAAACTCTAACTGCAAAATAAGTCCATGACACCTCTAAATAAGCACCACAGTCTAGTAGCTGATTGTTAGATATTGCTACTCCTACTTTTACACACTGTACCTTTAAATCTTTCTAAAATGAAATTATGTGGCTTTTAGGTCTTTTGAGCCCTTCCTTAGGCCTATTAGTGGTTACCATTTCATTAGGTGAGCCTTCTGTGCACTTAAGAGATTTGTGAAGGTCTAGATAATTAGCCATCCCAGAAATTTTAAAATCTGATTTTAACCATATGATCCTGTTAATGTTCCTGTTATTATGTCTCCATGAATGCATAGACACTCAAAAACAGAAAGGATCACAAAAAATTCTCGGAGAGAGCCTGGAAAGAAAAGAAAAATACCCACAAAAGCCAGCATACTTCCAGCATGAGCTCATTGCACCTTTCTCACAGCACAGACGCACATATCCTGCATAAAAACCACAGCAAGGCGCATAAATCTCCTCGAATGGACCGCGTGGGGGCTGAAACCCATAAGTGTGTCATTTGATCCCCAATCATAGGAGGCCTGGTAAAGCAGCCTAGCCCACCATCTCCTATATTGATCTGTGTGGAGAAGGCCCTTGATCCTGAGCAGAAACCAGAGCTGGAGCATATGGAGAATAAATCAGTGTAGATAAAAAAAAATGGTTGGCTTTATGTTTTAAGGGAATTTAGCAAGTTGGGTAGGATGAGTCGCATTGTGGGGTGTTTGTTTTGTCTTTGTCTTACATTAATTCAAAGTGATTTTTTATTTTAAGTAATATTAGAAAGTCAGGGAAGTCCATCATCGTAGGTTCATATGTGTTTTTTTATTCACATAAAGTATCCAATGTTCTCTCTTTCTCTGTGGCAGAATATTCCCCATCAAAGGATACCATGTCGGCAGAGTGCTCCCTCTGGCTCCTTTTTCGCTCGGGACAACACAGCCAACTTCCTGTCCTGGTGTCGGAAGGTTGGAGTTGGAGAGACATGTCTGTTTGAGTCAGAGGATTTAGGTGAGTTGACTCTTTTCTGTGAGAAACAGCAGAAAAGCTACCAAACAAAGACAAACAGGGAGGTCTGTTGATCAGTACAGACTTTCAAAGCTTCCATACTAGATTCAGATTTCTGTCTCTTGTGAACGGCGGGATTGAGCAGAAAGCATGGACTGCCTCCTTCTCCTCCCCTTAGAGAACTCACATCAGCAGCGTTAAGTCAACTTCTTTGACACCTGCACAAAGCTCAGAGGAGCTGCAGTCTGTAGGGAGCTCTGAGATGGATGCAGCTCAAACCTGACTATAGGACATAAGCATCTCAAACACTTCGCTCATGCACAAAATGTCTGAAGTAAAACAAACCTGGCAAGTGAGAAAGTAGGCCAACATTATGCAAATGTTTCCCTCCGCCCCAGGAAGGGACATTTAGCTCTCCTGCTCTTCAGCTCTCAGTTTGTTATCTACAGTATGTCTCTGTGTTCAATCCCAAGGTTTTTCTGTGTGGTATATCAATATAGTATGCCACAGTTTAGTTATGCCTGTTCTCAAATATGATCATAACAGTCACAAGGGCAGTATGTGACCCTGCCTGGAACAGAAATATGTATATTTAGTCATTCCTGTCATTTCTGAGGGATTCTTGGTCGACCATAAGTATGCAATTCAAACCATGCTAATCATTCTTGAAGACATGTCACACACCTAGTAACCTTTACACTTCATCATCACACACAGTCAGACCTGGACACAGAATCAGCTGGAGCCCTGAAAACCCAGAGAATGCAGGCTCCATAGCTGGGATTTATTAGTGATGTCAGTGCATGTGTGCTGGATCAGTAACATTTGTGCTAATGTCCCAATTTACAGTTTCTGTATTTTGGAGCTGAAAAGTGTATCAAACTATTATTGGGTTCTGATTTTGAAATTATTTAATTGTACCATTTTTTAACTCCCTGTAACCACTTTTTCCATCCTTTTTGCCATTTTTATCTGCCAATTTTATCTATTTTGTGTTTATTTTATCCATTTTTGCCAAATGTATGCCCTTTGTTACGGCTGTGGCCGTATTGTGTTGCATTGTTGTATTGCTGTGTTTTGTATTTTGTATTGTTCTTTTGTGTGGGAGTGAGTGCTCTGCTGTTGTGTGGATCTTTGTCTTGTGTCGTGTGAAAGTAAGTCCTCTGTTCATCCCGTGTGTTTGTGAGTGAATGTGCGGTCTGTCTTGTGAGTGGATCTTTGATATGTCTCAGGGTGGTGTGCGTGATTGGCCAGTAGGGTCAGGGCTGGCAGCAGGGACATGTTGCGCTGATTGGACTTCCATGGGAGACCTCACTGACAGCAGCACCTTTGTTTGCTCCCAGCCTCCAAAATATCAAATTAGTGATAACTATGTTTTGTTAGTACTTTAGTATAGTGTAACCATAGCTGTGATTGTGTCTTTGTAGTCTTCGCTAGTCTTTTTCTGATAATTGGGTTTTTGGATTAATTTTACTTTTGAGTACTAGACCGCCTACATAGTTTGAATCCAGTCTTTTGTTTGAGTTTATTGAGAGTGACCTGTTTAATTTAACTTATTGAAAATAAATTGTTAAACTTCGCACCTTGACCTTGTCTATTAGTTTGGGGACTGGGAAAAAAACATTCTTTTCTTAAATATGTTATGTACCTTCCCCCTAGACGGGTGCATAACACTCTTTACATTCTTTAGACCCATTTTTTGCTACTTTTCTTGCCACTCTTTTGTCCATTTTGCCACTTTGAACTGTTTTGCCACTTTCTGCCCGTTTTTGCTTCTGTTTACCTATTTTTACCACTTTAAACAAGTTTTGGCACTTTTAGCCCATTCTGCCTTTTCAAACCTATTTCACCACCTCCTCTGCCCATGTCACCACTAGTGACCCCTTTTGCCACTTTTCAAACCCTTTTCTGCCTATTTTTTGCCTCTGATAACAGATTTTTGCCACCTTTAACCCATCTCGTCACTTTTAACCCCTTTACCTGCAAATTTTAGCTGTTTTCGGCTGGTTTTTGACCCCTTCTGACATTTTTATCTGTTTTTTGTTTGTTTTTGACTAATTTTTGCAATTTTGGACATTTTTTTTCCCTTTTAACCCATTTCTACCACTTTTTTTTTCCTCACTTGTTGCATCTGTTACCCATTCTTGCCACCTTAACATTATCTTTTTAAAGATTTTTATTCTGGGGCCTTTTCATGCCTTTAGATAGAGGAGGACAGTGGATAGACTTGGAAACAGGGAAGAGAGCGGGGAGAGACATACGGGAAACTGTGCCCCAGGCCGGACTTGAACCTGGGCCTCCCGCGTACATGGCACGCGCCTCAACCACTCGACTACTGGTGCGCCCCTTAAAATGATTTTTGCCAGTTTTTGAAACTCTTTTTCTGCCAAATTTTGCCACTTTCTGCCATTTTTTTGGCTTCTGTTTATCCATTCATTCCACTTTAAACCCATTTAAACCCATATTTTCCAATGATAGCAACTTGTCAATCCTATTTCCTCCTCTGCCAGTGTTGCCATTATTAGGCCCTCTTGCCACTTTCTAAACCCTTATCACCACTTTTTGTGCCATCTGTCAATTTTACATCATTTTTGACATTTTAGACAGATATTTGATTTTGAAACCATTAAGGCCTATTTTTAACACCTATTTTTGCCTATTTTTGCCACTTTTGGCTTGTTTTTGCCACTTTCTGCCCTTGTTTTTTCTTCTCTTAGCCCAACTTGCCACTTTAAACACATTCTGGCACTGTTTACCAATTTTGTATCCTTTTAATCCTATTTCACCAACACTTCTGCCCCTGTTGCCACTATTAGGCAATTCTGCCACTTTTAAAACCTTTTCCACTTCTTTTTGTGCCCATTTTTGTCACTTTTAACTCATTTTTGCTGTTTTAGGCACATTAAGTCACTTTTAACCCATTTATTCAACTTTTGCCTAGTGTTTTGCCTCTGTTAACCAATATTTTGCCACTTTTATCCCAGGTTTGCTACTTCTCACTTTTTTTTTTTATTTTAACCCGTGTTAACATATTTTTGCCACTTGAAACCCATTTTAATTTTGGTCTAAGAAAAGGGGTTAAAATTCTGAAGAAGGCTATGCACTATGATGTACACATTTTTTTTTAAAGTTGCTTAGATAGGAGTGTTTTTTTTTTTTAGGTTTAAAATGAAGTTTTGTTATCACAACCTACCTTTGCAATGGACCACAATTTTGCAGACCTTAATGTTCCCTGAGTTTGACTTGGCCCAAGAAAGCTCTCTCCTTTATAAACTCCTATGGGAAGCCTTGCATACAGTACACATTGATTTGTGATGTAAGTCCCCTAACAAAGGTAAAAGCTGACAATTTCCCTCTTTTTTCTTGTTCTTTCTTTGTTTTCTTTGGGTGGATCTATCAGGTCAACAGTAGATGTAAGACCACCAGGTTTGCTATCATGCAGTGGATATTTTGTCTTTAATGCATGATGTGCTGTGTCACGTGTACTGTATCTTGTACCCACTCTCACTGCCTTGCCATACATTTGGTTTGATTAGAAGAAACACCTCAAGCCTATAAAGCATACAGTGAATTCAAAAAGACCTTTCAGACCTTCTTCACTTTTTTCAGTCTTGTGATGTTGTAGCCTGATGCTGCAGTTAAAAAAAATCATATTTTTTTCTGACAAAATGAAACCAGACATTTAGACATTTTTGCATAATTACAGAAAATTGAAATATCATATTGACGTTAGTATTTAGATCCTTTGCAACAAAACTTAAAATTTAATTTCTACCCCTTGATTGGAGTCCATCTGTGGTAAATTTGTCACTGAATTTCTGAAGTTGTTTTTAAAGCGTAGGTACTTTTTGCGACATTGATCACTGTATCGTTTTAACACCTGTGCTATCAAGTAAAAGAATCAAGTATTGACCATTTAGTCAACCTTAAATGTCAGTTCATTATTTATTTGATCTAGGACCGTGATTGTTGTGGAGAGATATTTGAATGCATGAAGCTTGTTAAGTCATTTTTGTGTGCCACTCATCCTAACTCACCACTCATTATTCCTTATGCCATAAAATCTCTATGAGATTGTTTATCGTGCATGCTGAATCTTGTTTTTTTCTCCTGTAGTTCTTCACAAACAGCCAAGAGAGGTGTGTCTCTGTCTTTTAGAGTTGGGACGGATAGCTTCAAGGTATGATGTTAATACTTCATATTTTGTCTTTGCTCATGCCAGGCCACTCACCGCTTTTAAAAACATATTTTCAACACTTTCTGCACATGTGGAAAAATATTTTGTTCCTTTGATTGAAGGTACAATGTTGAGCCTCCTGGCCTTATAAAGCTCGAGAGAGAGATTGAACAAGAAGAGGAAGCACCTCCTCCATCACCATCACCTGTATCCCCAACACAGCCACTCCCTCCATCCCCCCCTTCATCTCCATCCCCATCTCCGACTCTAACCAAAGTCAGCTCCAGTAAAAAAAGTACAGGGAAGCTGCTGGATGATGCTGTAAGTTAGCTTACCTCTGGTTTTGACTGTATTTATAAAATCAGGAGGGAAAACTCTATAGAAGTTCATCTCTGTGTGTTACAGGTTAGACACATCGCTGATGATCCTCCCTGCAGATGCCTCAATAAATTCTGTGTGGAGAGACATTCACAGGGTCGATACCGCGTTGGAGAGAAGATGCTTTTCATCCGGGTGAGCTTATTACAAGAAGGTTTACACTGGTGTTACTAAAAGGTTTTAATACATTTTATTTCTAAGTTATTTTGGGGGGATTTTTTGCTTTTATGTAGGTAGGACAGCTAAAGAGAGACAGGAATTATGGGTAGTGAGAGTTGGAGGATGACATGCACCTAACAGCACCGAGACTAGGAATCAAACCCACGACCAGTGCGTTGAGGATTATAGTCTATATATATATATCTGGAGCTAAGACATGAAAGGGAGCTGGTGGAATCAAGGAACTGACCCCACATCCCTTTAGCTAACCTTTAAGCATACATTAAACTTACAGACACTATAAGTCTTCAAAATGTCAAAATTCTTATACAACAAATTATTACTATTTATAAGGGATGGACAAATTTGGATCATTTCAAAGCTCTGTTTTCCCTCCTAGAGTGCTCTAAAATTGTAAAGGTTTATAATTGGGCTGCTATTTTCTACTTATCTCACTTATCTTTTACAAGATGACAGAAAACAAACAAAGAAAACATCACAAAATGAAACGACTTATTTTCCTGATTGGATTCACATCTGTTCTTTTAATTTATTAATCACTTTGGGGTGGAAAACAATACACCCTCACATTGCAGTAAAAACTGCTCTCCATTCCCTCAGCATATGGCGCCGCGTGTTGATACTCGGGTTTGGCTTTGGGATGAAAGTAACTCATTGTGCGAGGAGCACTCGCCTTTGCTGGGCGCTCTCATTTACTGGTGATGGTATTCAGACAATGTCCGTCTGCAGCCAAACATAATGTGGCTCGCAGGCTATAAAATGAAATCACTCCCACACATTTCCATATGGTCTGATCACTAAGTTATTACTAGGAAAATATTTCACTAACTATATCATCGGTTACTGCCTTGCAGTTGTATTTACTTCATCTCATGATCACACTGAATCTAACAGCACAGGAGACAGTGCTCTGCTCTATTTGAGCAGAAGGACAAAGACAATTAGAGTAAGATAAATGGAGGCTAGTATGGATTAGAGAAGTAGCATTGGTCCTCTCAGGATCTGGTACCTTGGCAACTCACAAGCAGGATTCACACCCCTAAGAATGTGATTCATGCAGACAGTACGCTCAGGATGTGAGGACGTTCAGAAAAAGTCACTCTAGGATGTCCTCTGCTGACAGCACATTATATTACAACTACTGGTGTAAAATCTCACAAATTTAATCTCAGTTAGTGGGAAAGTCTGGATGAACAAAGAGGTATTAATATATAATACATAACAGTAAAAACTCAATATCCTGTCAGAAAACAATATACTAAATAAATTAAAATATTCACCATTTCTATCAACATTTAATGCTTTTTTGAAGACCGAATGCTTCAGTATTCAATGTGTTGCTGAGCAACCAAGGACAAGAGGCTTACAGTGTTGTTCTGACGCAGTCTGCTGTACATCATATTGTTAACAGCGCTGCCTAATGTGTCAAGTCAAGTAAATATACATATATATGTGTATATAAATATATGTGTGTATATATATACATATAAAGTAAAGTAAAATCACAAACCTAACAAAAAGGGCTTTGAAATGTTACACAAAACAGTATACTTCCACAATGTGAAAAAGGTTACTTTTCTAACATTTATTACTGGTTTTGTTGCTGTTATGATATGAAAAAGATGCCAAACCTCTGCATCTTGACTTTGTATGAATATTTAGTCTTAGCTCTATTTATATATCACTTTTCAAAAACAATGTATAAATCTCTGAAAAATTATAATGGGACAAAAAATTGAACATAAATTAACAAAAAACAATTGATTAGATAAACAGGTGAATAAGATAGAATCATAAAATATGTGTTAATAAAAACTTGGTAAGATACAAAAAAGCCAGCAGATAACAAAATCCCCAAGACAGACTGGCTGCGGACCACAGATCTCAGACACCCCCTCTGGCAGACTGGTAGTGACTAAGCAACATTTCATGAATAAAACAGAAAGGTAAGAGGTCTAACCTGAGGGTAAATTATGTATAGACCTGTTTTAGAAGTAGTGACACAAAGGGTATCTTGCTTTAGCTTTGTAAGCTTTAGCTAAAGCCAACATAGCTCGGCTAACTATGTGGTTAACGCTGCTATGTATGCCAATGTAGCTAAATTACCTTTAGCAAACACAGCTAAAGCTAATGTAGCTACATAGATAAGGTAGTTTTGTAGCTTACATTAGGTGACCAGATGTCCCCGATTTCTGGGGACAGTCCCCGTTTTAAGAGACCTGTGCTATCCCTAGAAATGTCCCACATTTTCTATGAATTTGAAAAAGAGCTTCTCATTACACTACAGACTGATGAAAACATTCCCCTGACATATTTCAAGCAGGCAAAAAAATAATAATAATATGTTTGCTGTTTTGTCCGTAGCCCAGACACTTTCTGATGAGCAGTTAAATGCTAACGCTAAAGTCTGGCATTTCCTGTAAGTGGTCTAATCTTCTATCAAAATAAAAGTTAACTTACGTTTTGCCAGTTATATATATATATATATATTTTTTTTTTTTTTTTTTTGTGGGAGGCTGCAATGGTAGGAAATGTTTGTGTTTCAGCAGCAGTAACTTGACACAGTATCATGGCAACCCTTATAATGAAAATGAAATAATAAAAATAAAAATTCCTGGATCCAGATTTTTTGGAGAGGAGAAAAAGACAGAGGAAGAGTGGAAGAGTTACAGGTGAACAGTTGCGTAGTTATTGTTAGTTTGCTACGCTATCCACATTGCTCCATCATCAACGTAGCTCCACTATCGATGGAGCTTATGCAGCTAGCAGCAGACATTAAGCTATGTTAGCTTTGTTAGAATGTTTTCATGAAGGACAATCCTTTTTTTCTCTAAGCAAACCATTTACTTAGCTTCATGAAAAGTTCTCAATTCAGTTTTGTAGGACAGGTTTTTCTATAACTTTTGGTATCATAACCCTTACCTTCACCTTTACCCTAACCTAAATGAAAATGAAAAAAAATAAAAATAAAAATATTAATATTGTAATTGACCTAAGTATAGACAGATCCGAGTTTTGTCAAACCTGGGTTATGTTGTGATATTGTTGGTATCATGCTGTTTTATGTCCAAATGTTGATTTTTTTAGTCAATTTTTTTATAAACGAGCTACAAAAAACCCCAGAGTAAAGTCAATATTGACAACTTTGGTGAAAAATGTAGCTCCTTGGAGCATTTTTAAATGGATTTAAATAGTATAAGAGGAGAGATGACAGAAAACATACTAAATAATGAGTGTCATTAAACTCTCTATAACTGTGATTGTCTGTTCCAAACCAGCACAAGATGCTGTTCGCCTATGGACAGTCAACACAATAATCAATGTTAAAATTACTCCAAATTTACATTTCTACTATAAAATGGTATCATGTGTACTATTCCCATCTACAGAATGTGAGGTATGTCATTTGATCAGGCTTTGGTGAGTGTTAAACCTCTACTCCTCTGTCTCTCAGCCAGCTCGCTACAGTAAAAAATGCTTTAATTAAAATTCCTTGGATGGTTTTGCCCCCTGCAGCTGCTTCCACTGAAAAGGCACGAATACTGTACGGCTGAGTCTCTGTCTGCACAGGACAACAGAGTAGGAGTCTGGTCCATGATAATTTTCTATACAGCCTGAGAGACTGACCTTCTCAGCTCCTGCAATAAACGAGGTGGTTGTAGCGTCAACAAGGGGGCAGAGTAACAGTGCAGTGTTTGTGGGAAGCGCTGTTCGAGCTCAGCCCCGGGCCTTCATCCTTCTCTGGGCTTTTAGGGGAGAAAGAATGGGCTCTGGCAAGGGTCTTGTCCCAAAGCAGCGTGATTGAAACCCTTGTGCATCACACAGGTCCATTACAGCCACAGTCACAAAGCCTGAAGGCCTGGAGCTGGTGATTGGACGCCCTGCCCCATCGGTGCCCCCCTTGATTGATTCTTGTAAGAGGCTTATAAATGTTGCATGTTTGGCTGCTGGAGGGCAGGAAGCCTCATAACAGACCTGTGTAAGGCGACAATCTCATGAGGTAGTTTACCCTTTTTATCAAGCCATTTAGCCTGGTATTTGTCTGAACCATCCTTCTACTGTTTGCCTTTTTAAAGATAAACATATCCTCTTTATATTCTTCAAAATAACCATTTTATTTCATTTTTTTCTGAGAAACATTCTCTGAAAACATGTTGCTTTAGCTGAGATATAATGAGGTGTTAATAAAGCTCAGGGGTGATTAGAGTTCACAGCCAGGCAGACATGTTTTATGCACACACTGGGGATTGTGAGTTTCTGTGTTTCCAATATCCCACAGCCTTTTATTTCTCCGTCTCTCATTTCTAATGGCCAATGTTGCCATGGTACCCAACCTTGAGAATGTGCCCTGATGCTGCAGGTTTCATCCCTTTGAAGCAAACACTGCAGTTTGAACAATGAATAAACGCTGAGCAAAATTCCTTGGATAGGCAGAGTGTATTTTACTCGTTCTAGGATACAAGGGTGGTTGTCAGAATATTTTTGGTCACTTGTGACCTGGCACCAGACATGTCAGTGGCAGTCTGTCCTTTTTTTTAACCAGTTAATATATCACCTAGGTCCAGACAGAAATATCCCAACACCAGAATTGCCAATTAATGAACCTCCATACATTTTCTGCAGACAATCATAGTTCAAAGAAGGTGAATCTGAGAGACTTTGATGAGCCTCTGATTTTTCCTGTAGCTTTAGAGTTATTTATTTATTAATCTATTTAGCTATTTATTCATTCATTCATTTATCTTAAAACTCTGAATAACTGTTTAATGCATTGTGATGACACCTGTTACAGACGATTAGCTGTATATTAAGCTGCACAGAGCAACAGTTGCCTGGGAATGAAGCCAAAATGTTTAGCACTCCCCCTGCTGACAGACCCTGCCTCCTCCATGTAAATATATGAAACATGGGTTGAACCATAAAGTTAAAATTCTTGTCAATAGATTTTCTTGTCAAGCCCATAATCTTTCATGAGAGTTAGCCTAGTTGTTGTCATGCTGATTTATGTTAAAGTGTACATTTTTTGAGTATTTTTTGTAATAAGCATAGCAGCAGATGCAACATCATGTTGATAAATGTGTCTTCTTGTAGCGCTCTTAGTCATGTTAGCAGGGTAGAGAAAAATGCTGACAATGTTTCGGCCTTGTACTGCACCCTTATCGTTGAATATAAACTGACATCAATGAACTGTGCTTCTTCTGCAGTGCTGAGGTCATCAGCTGGTGTTACCTTGTCTTGCTTGTCATGACCCCCCGTCATTAAACCGCACCCCCCTGGGGGGGCACATGGCCCACTTTGGGAGGCACTGCTTTAAATTATTTTTCAATCTATCTAGAATATTGGTACGCATCTTTGTAAGGACATTCAGGGTTCCCTGAGGATGAATCTTTGTGACTTTCCTGCGGATTAGTAGCATTGGTGCTAGCGTCCGGGCTAACAGTTACCTGACTCTGGATCTGAAGAGTGAGTCGATCTATTGTTGGTTTCTGATGTTGGAATTATTTGTTTGTGCTACTTTTGAACCCCCTTTCACAATGTTTTCCACCCATTTTCCAACTATTTTGTCATTTTTAACTAATTCTTGTCAGTTTTGCCACTTGATGCCCATTTTACTACTTCTGTTTGGAAGTTTTGTATCGGTCTTGCCATGTTTGCCATATTTCGCCTTTTGTCTCTTTTTTGGCACTTTTATCCTATTTTTGCTACTTCATTTAGGTAAATTTTAACCTTGCAAAGCAGATGGATTTGCCCGTTTCCATGTTTTTTACTGGCAAATCCATCTTGTGAAGCTCCCATCTGAACCGTTTGGGCCCGGTAAGAAAGTGACAGGACCACTCAGCAACGAGGGGCAGTACTTTCGGGCATGGCAGAGTCATGACGTATGCAAGCAGCGAGAAGAGGCCGGTGCAATTAAGGCAGAAGAGCTTAGCATGGATGCTGCTAAAGCGCCAGTTTTATCAAATCTTGACATTTCTTTATTAAAAGAAGAACAAAGAACAGCATTGAGGGTTTGTTTTTGTTTTTTTTTTCAAAAATGACAAAAGTCGTGTACTGACATGTCTACAGTCACCATGGTTCACATTATGCAGCTCTCTATGGAGTTTATTCTTTGGTAGGGGTGCACCTCTACCGACCGGGGCTATGATGTCACGTTTTGTTGCTCTGATTGGCCCGTAAAGATGTGACAAACAGAACGTTCATCCAATCACCCTCTGAGTTCTTTTTCAAAGGCTCTGCCCTTTCCCAAACGCCATTTATGGAAGTTTTTCCAGATGGAGATGGATGTGTGAAACAAATCCATCTGGCATGTCAGGCTAGGTGATTTTGCCACCTTTAACCTTTTTGGCTGCTTTCCATTCATTTTGATTGATTTTATGCCAATATTTTGCCACTTTTAAACTATTTTGCCACTTCATTGCCACCTTTAACCCATTTTGCCAATTTTTTGCCACTATTAACCCATCCTTGCCCCTTCTTAACCAATGTTTGACACTTTTCACCAAATTTCCTCTTTTCACAACTATTTTATTATTTTCCACTAAAGTCTTGTGTTTTCTTTATTTTCTTGCATTCTGGAAACCTGACATTGCTTTCATTGCCATGTAGTTCAGTGTGCCTATCCATTGTTAACATTATGAATAAAAAGATTATATTGTACTACTGCATAAAAATAAAATTCAAGTATTTTTGCTTTGATAAGAGTGGCTATTATTCAGGTTAGAAAATAAAATATGGTTATCACAGATTTACTTTGCAATGGACCGTGATTTTGCAGACCTCTATGGGCCCCCAGTTTGGCTGAGCCTCAGAAACTCTCCCCTTTATCCCCTCTTATGGGCAGCCTTGCCCCCAAACCTGCCATGCCAAAGTGCAGTTTCATAGTCTCTAGCATGTCTATAGAATCTTGATTATTATGTAATTCCAGAAATCAAACAGTGAAATGAATCAATCATTCTATTTGATTGCAGCTTGTTTAACAGACACTAGATTGATTAGAGAAGGAGAAAGCTCCCCTCCAGGGACATAAACCAAGGGTCTATCAATCAGCTCACACATCAAAGCCATGCCTAACAGATCATTCAGCCTCAATCAGTGAAATGACATTAGTCCTGGAGAAGGAAGGGCTCAGCTTTAACCATTTTAAGCTCTCTATTGACAAAGAGACATCAAAAGCAACCCTGTAATCCTATTTCTCTCTGCAGATGCTGCACAACAAGCACGTAATGGTGCGTGTGGGTGGAGGCTGGGAGACCTTTGAGAGCTACCTGCTGAAACACGACCCATGCCGCATGCTCCAAATCTCCCGAGTAGAGGGGAAGACTTCTCCTGTCAGCAGTAGCAAGTCTCCCAATATAAAGGACCTCACCCCTGACAGCTACCTGGTCGTAGCTGCCCACTACCGCAGCAAAAAGTAGAGACTGCACAGTGCCAACAATGAAAGGACAGAGGATGACTTCTTGCCATTGATTACTGCCAAATGGATGTCGCTACCAAACAAAACTCTGTTCTTATACAAATTATTTTGTTATATCAACAGACTAAAGAGCATCTATGAGAGCAGAGAAAGAGAAAATTCTACCAAATGTATCTATGCAGATGAAGTCTGGAATCACACTAGCAGGCCAATTAAATGTACTTTTTTAGTTTAAAGATCTGCCAACAGCTTTGAAATATACCAATGAAATGATATGAAACTGCACAGTAAATCTGTACATTTTCTTGAGTTGATTTTAAACTCAATAACTGTATTTTTTAGCAATGTATCACCTGTAGTAGTTAGACTCATCTCTGTAATTTAACACATATCTATCAGGCCTGCGTTATCAGGCTGGTTCTGACGTGTTAGTAAAGAACTTTTCTGAGTAAAATATAAAAGGTGGTTCTGCAAGTTGAAAGAACTGGTCATCCTAGGTAAATGTGTATTTGAGTGTGACAGTCTTCTCACAGGCCATGTCTTATCCCATTGTTTTTATTTGGTTGTTTTGCTCACACTGTTATCCTTCATGTCTTTATAACATACTGATGATACCAGTAGCTCTAGTTTGCATCTGCTAAAGATTGAAATGTAACTTTTGCATTGATTTTAGAAAAATAATATTCAAAAAGATATTATATACAAATCTGTTGATCCAGATACTCTATAGCAATGTTTCTCAACTTATCTAGCCCAAGGACCCCAAAAGAACTCCTTATAGACATATTGACACCCACATTTCAAAAATAAAATAAAAAGATAAAGAAAATAATTTTAATCACTACAATTTTGATTGTAAACCAAAATTGGTGCAGTTTGGATCTGAGCCAGAGTGCACAACTAAGCTGCTTCACTGACAAAAACCATTAGAAAAAACCTCTTCATGACAAAGTGAAAACATTTCTACAAAGTTATGTCAATTAAATGGGAATATGTAAGGTAAAATAATTGTCATCCCCTTCAAGTCAGTATTTAGTAGATGCATGTTTGGCTGCAACCACAGCACTGAGTCTGTGTGGATAGATCTCAATCAGGCTTGCGCATCTGGAAACTGTAACTTTATTCAATTCTTTGTTGCAAAATTGCCAAAGTTCTGTCAGGTTGCAGGGGGATCAGGCATGAACAACCCGTTTCAAGTCTATCAACAAATTCTCTATTGGATTGAGGTCTGGGCTTTGACTCGGCCACTGCAGAGTATTCACCTTGTTTGGCTTTAATCCTTTTCTGTGCAGCTTTCTCTGTATGCTTCGGGTCATTGTCTTGCTGGAAAATAAATCAAGTTGTAGTTCTCTTGTAAGGGGATGTTCAGTGCCCTGGATTATTATTATTTTTTTTTGTATTCATCTCCTGACTTACATGTTTTAATAACCTTTTGTCTGAGTTGCATGGGATAACAGTGGCCAGGAATTCTGATTAACCAGTGACTGGACTTTCCAGACACCGGTGTCTTTATACTACAGTCACTTGAGATACTTTCACTGTACTCAGGTGATCACCATTTCAGTAATTGTTAGGACTACTAGCACTAGTTGGCTGGTCCTCTGTTAAATTAGGTCAGTTGTTTCAAAGATATTTATGAAATCACTTATTTTACCTTACGTATATTTAATTCAATCGATATTAATGTTTAGAAATTGGTTTTCACTTTGACATGTAAGACTTTTTGTGATTTTTGGGGTAAAAAAGCCTAATTAGATTGACTGATTAATTTATAAATTCATTAAAAGGGTAAAACATCAAAGGGGTGAATATTTTATATAGGCACTGTAACTTTGAGAGTGATAGTCCAATACTACCATTTTGCCACTTGTTTAATCCCTGGCACACATCTATGACCCACTTTTAGGTCCTGGCCCATCAGTTGAGAACCACTACTCTATGGTATGTTTGTATCACTGCCATATCTCTCTTAAATACCAAATGTCATAAAATGAAAACTTTTCTGTGAGATGTAAATTAAGTAATATTGGAATGTTTATTAACTACTCTATGCAATGCAATCATTTTTACAATAATTTTTTGTAATTTTACAAACGGTGTCTGTTTTTTTACACAAATTCACTGTAAGAGCTTGAACAATCACCTCTCCAACATGCAGTATGTACTTTATATAAGAATTACCAGTAGATTGATGTATTTGTTCTTGAATTATTTAACCTTTTGTAATCTGAACTCCAGACAGATTGCAATCATTGAGACTTGGTCAATATTCTGCTTCCTGTAACTGGTTTTCTTTGAATTGATAAAATTTGTATACCATCAGCATGTAATTTTTTTTCCTGAAAATGTGGGTTTTATGAGAACAGTGTCTTTGCAGTATAACCCAAAGAACTCTTTGTGAATTACTTAAGTCCAATTTGTGTTTTGGGGTGTAAGTTTTCAATAAATGTCAAACTGTTAAACTTGGTTTCTTCAATATATTTTTTACTTACACAGGAGTGTTTGTTTGCCAAATTCTTTACACTGATGAAGAGTTCATCCATTTAAGTAAAAGGAATGTTAAGATCATCAAGAGCACTGCACAGGCTAGCCGCGACAGTGTGTAAAAAGTCACATTGTTAAATGATAGAAAGATCAATCCTACCTTATCTTGAAACATTCTGAGGATGTTGTAGTCAATGAAACCCACACAAGAGTAGCAGAAATGTGATTTATTGTTGCAAATAACATTGGCTGAATTTCCTGTTTTACAAAATATTTAAAGCACCGGGAACATTTAAGGATCGAGTGAAGGCTGTAAGAAATGCACTCATTAAATCTATTTCAATGCATATGCTGTACAAACTTCTCACTCTAATTCTCTTCCTTCAGCATCTTTCTGTTTCCATAATTTTTTTCTTTACACCTCCCATTACAAAAGAGCAAACTTATGTGCTGTCCACTAAATGTTAACAAACCGTGTGCAAATAAATGTCTAGCTAAGCTTTAATTCATCATATGGCATCTCACAAACAATTTAAAAAACTTAATTTAAAGTAAGCAGGCATTGCGTCAGTGTTTCACATATATTAGAATTCATTGCAACAAACTCAAATTATGTAGGAAAATAAAAGGGACCTTCTAAAGCAGCAACAACAAAGACCAGAGCAAAGTGCAGAAACCTAAGGTCTATAAAGATGTTTCCTATTTGCACCAGTCTGTGTTATCAACAAGCTGAGATCATAAAAGCTAACAAGGTGCCTATTAATGGGAACTAATCCAATCCTACAATAAGCCCACTTAGGAAACAAACAGAGTTTTACATGTGAAAAAGTGTTGTATGCATAACTGGCTGAAGATTGTGTCATCAAATGTAGTGAAAACTTTAGTGTTCAGAAAAGCTTTGTCTTCATGATATCACAGGAGAGACTCCTGGACTTCTTTTTAAATGTAGGGTTTTCTAGTTTTGTTTTTGTAAGGCTAGTTAATCAATAACTAAATATAACTAATGCTTTAGGATGTGTAACTGTTTGCGCCTTTTTTTGTCATTACTGACTTGTGCGAAGGTTCAAACTGGTTTTGTAACTTGGCATAGATTCAGAAAGTCTAGCTGTACAGTCTAATCACTTCAGATTGTTCTGCATGAAACAGGACAACTGCAATCACATCATTAAATAGGCAAGGTATTTAAATAAACATGGACAGCAGTTCAAAAATCTCTCAGGTCATCTTCCAGCAATACTTCATGTTCAGAGTCATTACTTCACACTGAGGCATCAAGATTTTCAGCCCACCTGCCACTGGAGAAGAGAGATAAAAAGAGTATAATACTGATGAATATGGGTGTATAATCAATCTTAATAGTCACAATGATGCCTGTCATAAGAATATAAACATGTCAGTGTTATCTCTTGGTGTGTTAAAAGGTAAAAGATCATAATTTTAAACATCATCTTAACAATGCTTGTCAAGGAAACCTTATATGTCAGCCATCATCACTAGTCCTCTTTTATTGCTTTTTAAAACAGATTAATTAAGGATGCATCACAGTTACTGGGAAAAACTTTCAAAAACTCCCATGGATTTTCTTTAAACATTTTAAATTTAATTTGTGAAGTTGAGTGGTTATCAATGAAAGTATTCAAATCAAAACAAGAAAATGGTATGATACTCAATAAAAAACACACAGTAGTGAAATGATTTAAGATCATCATCTTAAATTTTCTGAGAGAAAACTTTGTTGTAAATTGTTCAACATTTAGGAGCAAAAAAAGCTGAACACAGATTTACCCAAAACAGACTAAGACTTGTAAAATTGGACAGTAAGTAGAGTGGCCTTGGTTATGTCCGTTGGTCCGGTTCAGCACAGATGTTATGTAAGATAGTGTACAGTACATCCAGTCAGGTATTTATAGATAAAAACATACAGGTGTTTTTCACACCTTTGTGCCAGAGATGTCCAACCAACTTTGTTATACAGATTACAGTGATAAGTATTATAAGGATCCCGGTTATGAACCTGAGAGCTGTGTGATAAACAGGGTCCAGGGATATTAGCATTGGTTGGCTGGGGTACCATACCTAGGCTGTCACTTAAAAACAAAACAAACAAAAACTTTTATAGAAATCACCTTCTTTCTTTCTACAAAGCAAAAGCCATCACAGTGAGGTTAGCTGTGCGGCCAACATAGATGTACTATCATGGCTGCAACCCACCACTATTGCTTCAGACATCAAGAAATCGATCGTGTGATGACAGAAAACATCAACAGCGTGACACTTATGATGAGTTCTGATTAATCACAGCGAGCAAAACTGAGAGGGCTTTAGTTTTGAAAGAGTTGCACAAGAGTTAGAAAAACATGTTGGAGATATGCAGCACATCGTGTTTACTGTAATGAATAATAAAACGTTTCTAATAGTACTGAAAATATCTCGATTTTTTAATGTCAAGGCTTGGTGCTCGGTGTATCAAGTAGGAGACTGATGTTTTAAAATCATTTTCAAGAAAATAACGCTACAATTACTTTGTATGCTTTTAACAGAATCTCAAACTGACCTTCAAACCACCACCACCAGACACAGAGGTGGTCATCGCCTGTTTCTCAATTTCTTCCTGTTTTTTCCTTTTCCTTTCAACTGCTTCTGGATTTTTGACACCTCTGTATGTTGTCTGGAAAAGAGAGGAACATGATCAAGCACTAAGAGGTGCCCACTTTATCTAAAAAAAAATATTAAAGGTTAAAAATTTTCCAAGTCATCAAAAACACATGCATGTTACCCAAAAGCATACAATCAATTATTTACCAGAACATTTTCAAAAGCAGAAAGGTGTATTCAATTATGACTGGGAAAGGGCATTCAACTCCCACACTTGGCAGTTCAGATAAAGCATGAAGCAGCTAAAACTGGGGGTTAGGACTTAAAGCTCTCATCTGGAGTAGTAGGGTGTGAATTGTCAGGGTGTTGGGGGACTTAAGGATGTAAACAGTGATGTGGGATAGAAAGATGTGGTGTAGGGGACATCAGCAAATCCAAAAGAGGAGAAGTGTCCTTCCGGCCCACGTGTACTTACCTTGAAACTACTTTAGCATGCTTCTTACGGGTTTTCAAGTGGAATTTCTGTACAATAAAAAATTACTCACCACACTGTCAAGTGCATCTACCTTGTTAAGGTGTATGTGTTTATTAGAAGACAATAGGACAGATTTCTAGGGAAAACTAATGCATGTCAATCATCTCTATGCAACATGATAATAACACTAAGGCCATGTTCACACTGCAGTTAAGTGACCTGAACCTGATTTACTTTCTTTTCTTTTTTTTGCTCAAATGTGACTCATATCAGATTCTTTTCTGACAGTGTGAACAGCCCAAGTCAGACTGAATCTGAATTTTCTGATCAGATGCAGGCCAACTCCATATATGGTATTAAATCAGATATATATCTTATTTTTTGGAATTCGACCGCAGTGTAAACAGCCAAACAAACAAATCAGATCAGGGCAAAAGATCAGAATTGAGTGTTAAGGCCAGCAGTGTGAACATAGCCTATGTTGTCTAAGTGTTCAATGCTTTGTTACTTTTCAATACCACATTCTTAAATTATACAGTCAACATTATTTTAATGGCCGATAGTATTGAAATGTACCAAATACAACATACTGGATTTTTGCCAATAACTGAGTTGCCAATATTTCCAAAATCTTTTATCCAATACCGATATCGTCATGATATTTTAATAATGTAGTTCAGACCTAAAAACTTCAGTCCTTAACACACAATTTACAGTTTGAAGATGAGCAAATTAACAAATTTTAGGTCTTAAAACACACTTTAAAGTTATGGAATGAAGATGAATGAAGAAAAACACTTCAGCTGAAGTAGCTTAGTTGGTTCAGCCTGAAACTCCAAAAACGTATTTATTTGTACAGCCAGTACACCTGATATAAGCAGATATTTATAGCAAAAATATTGGTTGTAAATCTTGGCAAGGATTTTCACATCTGCGGACAGCGATATCATACTGATGACATTGTGCATCACATCCAGTTATGGGTGTCCAAAAATTCTTATTTTATTGCTGTAGTTTCAATCAGATGTCGATTTTGTTTAGTTAACTGGAATTAGCCTGTACTGAAGTTTAAAATTCTGATAACATGCCAATCTGAAATAGCACAATACAGTGCTACTACATTACAATAACATCAGAACCCCTACCTTCACAATGGTGGGGTTTATTTGAGCATCTTAATAATTACTTAAGTTTAACTTTATATTATAAATAATCGAGGGATGTTTTGATCAGCACTCTAAACAGTATCTGGGGACACAACAGCACGGTAAAAGGTTTCTTACCTCTTTTTGTCTCTTCTCAGCGGCCTCAGCTAGTTGTCGCCTCCTTGTCTCCTAAAAAAAACAATACAAAAAAAAAAAAAAAAAAAAAAGTAAACCTTAAACTAGCAACAACAGAGGAAAAATGTATTGAGTAAAGGTAAACGTTGTGGGGCCTGAGGCATACTGAACATGCCTGAGTTTACTTTGGGCTCAACACAGTCAACGCCTATGAATCATAAACACACCCTTGTAAGGGCCTATTCGTAAATTCTGTCATGAGCCACACTCAGGTAGTATTAAATAATTAACATAAATTAGTATTTAATAAAAGGCTAAAATGGAAAATATAATATAGGAGTAAGTTTAGTTTACAACTTACAGGATCCGGAGTGACAACAACATCGTCCGCTGCCCCACCAAAGCACGGTAAGCACATCCCCATACTCAAAGTTATTTCAGGCAGTGAAAGCAAAGGATAAAGTGACTCTTCAGAGCCTGTTTAGCTAAACTGGACAACTTTATATCTAGCTAGAGATTCAAGCCAGTTTAATTTGCTAGGATGATAGTTAAGGCAACAGAAGCAGTGTCTCCTACTCCAAACTACTGCTGTCGGCTCGTTTAACATAACGTTTCCGTTAGCTAACGGCTTCTGCTAGCTACAGTGACGGTAGCATTCTGGCTAGCTGCTAGCTTAAACCACAACAACGAGACCAGCAAACTCTCCAAGCAACTATAATGTATGTTATACTCCCTCAAACCTCTTGATACACCGCATTTGCATTTAGAAACGTGCACTTGATAAAGCAGAAACCTATCCTAGTCCAAATATCTCCTCTCTGAGTTTGTTTTGGTCACGGATCAAGCAGCTGTTAGTGATGTGTCGTTAGTGAAGGAGTCGGTTCAGAGAGTCGACTCTTCTATGTGAACTATTAGATCCGCCTCCCGTTTGTGAACCGTTCAGTTTAGCGGGGGAGGATCTGTTTTCCTCACACTAATCTACCATAAGCCTACATTGATGGTGTAATATGAATGCTTCATATCAAGTGTTTTATACAGCCCAGGAAACACGAGGAAACAATATATTTAGAAAAATAATTAAATTATATTTTCATTTGGCCTAATAAAAAAATTAAGCATGATTGGTCTAAAATGTACAGTACACTGCCCCCACACACACACACAATCTCACTGAACTAGAACCAGCAGACAGAATAATGCATGTTTATACAGACTCTGTGTCACATTGACATTCACTGGACTTTTTCTTCTTCTGTATATAACTGCACACTATGTGTGTTATACTCATTCAGAAAAACACCATAGAAGATATTCACCATTAAACCTGCACATCTGTACATTTTCTCCCTTTTAGACTTTTGTACATGAATGTTTATATTGTATTTTATATTACTGTTTTGCTACTTTATTTTTCCTACAACAATCTCTTTAAGTCTAACCCTTTAATAGTATATATTTTTAATAGCCTCTTAATATTTTTTAAATTCTTTCTCTTTGTGACTTGTTTGGCACCAAATACCAAGTCATATTCCTTGTATGTAAAAAATATAGTTGGCAATTAAATCTGATTCTGATACAAGCACAAACATCAATCATAGGTTACGATGATAGTAAATCTGGCAGTCCAAATGAAACCAAATTACTACCCTGATAAAAAGCAGTTTGGGAGCTGAGAGAGCCGGCTCTTCTTGCTGAGCTGAGCTAAATGACCAGTATCACTAAAAATAGCCGAAATTCCCATCACTCGTGGCTGACTACTCTGCCAGCGTGCGTTCAGTGACATTGCTTTGAAAACGGTTTAGTAATAGTATTAGCAGTCTTCTTCCTACATAATTCACGTAGAGTAAAATGATTTTTTCATCCTGTGTTTTTTTAATTCAGGAATTTAATTGTTGTGATATAATTATCAGCCCACCTTGGTTAATTATATTGCTTTTAATAGCCTTTAAAATAAGGGTTTGTGCTTCTGAATGTAGCTCAATGTGACGAGCTGTGCTCCTCTTCATTACTGGTCCAACACCGCCACCGCGTGGCCAAGGAGCAAAATGAACGACTTTCATATGAGGTATCTACGATTTTAACGTACTAATATAATTTCATTGAAAACTCTTTACAATAGAAAAATGCATTAGGTTGAATTTAATGTAAAGGGAGGATTACGAGGTTTTACAATCGACATCAATCCCACATAAAATACGAGTTTATTCATCAAGAATTAAATTGTTGCAGCAATTAGCTACAAAGTAGGAGCGTGCATAACAAAATATATACTATCAATATAATCCCCAATAGACGGTTTTCATGGGAAAACGGAAACTTTTAACACTCGACACTCGGTGTAAAGCAGGACGTGTAAGATGATTTATGACGTTGCTGCCCCACGTAAAGATTATATAGGCGACAATACAAGCAGACATGGATTAAGCGAATCCACAGGCTAGTGTAATTTACCCTCATGCTAAGAGATTATGACAGAGTAAACTATCAGAGCCAAGTCTTAGCTAAGAGAGTTGACAGGCTATTTCCTCTTGTAATAATCTGCTGTCCGTCCAATAAGATAATCATAAACCGCCATGTGGAGTGAGTGATACTCCAGACAGCGGGAGCTCCGTCCAATCAATAAAACACAATCGATACCCTGAGATGTTGTACCCCTCTTCACGAGACAACACTCTGAAACTCCACCCATCCGTCGTCTGTGCACCGCCCGGGTATACTTCACAGCTCAAAGCGAGGTGCACTGTGGGAATGGCAGGTCCATGAGGTAGTGTGTGCAGCTTTTGTAGTTTTTACTCAGGAAACTTGATGGGGCGTTTGTGCTGAAGGCGCAGGTAACAGGCAATGGAAGGGAAGGTGTCTCAGGCTCTGGGCAGCTCCTCAGGTAGGTTCAACTCACTGACATGATGACGAAATTACAGGTAGATGTAAAATTAAGACGAGCTTGTGTTCAGATTAAGACTATAATATTTATTATAATATGTTTTTGTTACAGTTTGATCTTTATAATTCAGCCATAATCCAAGTTACATTAAGAGAATACTTTCATTTAATTAATCTAAATACTAATGTCATTTAAACAAAATAAAGATGTTTGTAGTCACTCATGTGGATATAAATGTGAAAAATCTTGAGCAGGTAGGCTCAATTTAAATGGATATTAAAATTTAAAGACACAACAAATAGGATAAACTAAAGTAAACTTACAAAAATAGGAAATGAGTTGCAGTATTTAAAATTAAAATAGCAATAGAAAATTTAGAGGAAACATGCAGGTCTATACATACATAAACAGAGGCATATAGATTGTCACTTTTTTTCTGAGCTTTTTTTCTTTGAATTAGAGATCATTTGCTTGACCAAATAAGAGCAAACTTCAAACTGTGTCATCATTTATTATTTGTTGAAATTCTGATAAACATGCTGTCTCTCTGACACATCACCTATTATACAACATAAACCAAACCATAGAGAGACATGAAGGAAAAGTAAATCCTTAGCTAACATTTGCCAATTATAATAAGATACAGTAGAAAAGCCACGTGTTTAAGAGAGCATAACAAACACATTCTTCATAGAGAGGGTAAATTAATGCACAGACGGGTTAATGAAGCCGCAATAAGCAGCAACTCTAAATGTTACTTTTCCTTCAGTGAACAGGGATTTAGTGGACAATACTCCTTGATTAAACTACAGTAAAAACCCTAAAAGTTATTTTGTGTAAGTTTTACTGTTTGTTTTATCAATGGTATGATTGCACAGCAGGAAATGGCAGGCGAGCGTGACTGATTTCTAGGGAAATCCAGCAAACATGTCCAGTGTCATTCAGTTTAATGAGCTCTGTAATGCATGAATGCTGCCGCTTTTATTAGCTCCTCTAAATCATCACTGCCCCGGGCACTGATGAAAATGGCAAGAAAAAGAAAAAAGAAAAAAAAAAAGAAAAAGAGTGGCTCTGTCCCAACAGCTAATAAACAGTGTGTTTTCATGTGTGTGGAGCCATGTGGATAATGTTCAGTGGTGTGCAGAGACTTACAGAGATGAGGGGGTAAACTGTGACGTGGTGGCTCTGCCAGAAACGTTCAACAAAATCTTAATCATTGAGCATTTGATGCTGCATAATTTTTCTCAATGTGTGCCCACTCACCCAATCTACTCTAAATACACAAATACAGAAGAAGGGCCAAAGGTTGTAAGTAAGAGCTCAGACTTTAAAAAGAACTTTATAGAGACATATATGTGTTTTTCTGCTTTTCCGCTTTAGATCAGTTGAATATAAAATTACACGGAGAAAGTGTTACATGTGCAGCTACATGTGTAGCTTTATTTATTTATTTATTTTAGGACCATCAGCATTAAAGATGCAGTGTGTAAAATTGGGAATATTTTAGCATCATCTGACAGTCAGATTCTAGACTGCAATGCTTACGTCAGGTGTTAACTATTGCGAACAGTGGAGTTTAAAAAAAAATATATCTTTTATTTGGTCCCTTCTGTGGTACCAGAGAAACATGCTTGATGCAAAAATAAAAGATGGTGGAGTCTGTGGAGTGGACCCTCCCTGAGTTTAAATAAAAGGTTCATTGTAAGTTAATAAAAATAAAAGTTTTATATATTCAGGTGATTAAACACTGATTTTATGTTTCATTTTTACCAAGTTTGCTCCACTAAATGCTTTCAGGCTGAATATTAAACACTAGGGCTGGGGAGTTAATCACATATTAGATCTAGCAACAATATGGCCTGCTGAGATTTACAAATCGCAGAAGTTGCAATATTTCTGTAACTTGAAATGTGTCAAAACAGCAATTTAATACATCAATTTTTGTGGCAGCAGAGATTTTAACCCCCTTCAATAAAGCAAATTGGTATCAAATTTGCAGTTTAAGCAAAAAAAATTAGTTCATTCTATCTAATACTGATGAAGCACAGCATTAGTTCACGGAAGTCAAACCCCCAGCTGTGGTCAGCTTATAGCTAGATTCGCCTCCCCCACCCCAGCCGCCTCCCTTATAGCTTAAAGCTTGTTGCACCTTCATATTCAGGTTAATGCTACTATGGATAAATTGCTTCTGAAATAATTTCATTGTTTTCAACACACATTTTCATTTATGTATCTATCCATAAGGTGGTTTCTAGCCATGTGCTCCCTGGAAGGTCCAAGCATGCTGCTTGACCAACCCAGAGAGCATTTTTAGAGCAGAGCCTTCTCCACCATGTAAAACTGTATATACATTTTGTGATAAAATAGTTAAATGTATGATGAGCAAGTTCCTTACTGAATGTAGGTTATAATATATAATAATTTATTGCTTGAATTTGTTGAAAAATGCACAAGTTAAGGAATCTAATAATAATTGGCATTTTAAATCACAATTGCAATATGGGGGGGGGGTTACAATCAGATTTTTTTTGCAAATCATTCAGCCCTATTAACACTGCACCTTTAATGTATTACTCAAAATTATTTATGATTTATGATCCTTAATAAGTGTGTTTTAAGTCGCGATTAATCACATGCTTTATTGTCCCTCTCAGCACACTTTGGTTAAGTCACTCCCTTCAGCTAGAGTGACATAAAATAAGTCCACCACTGCTCCTTAAAGGCTCATTACACTTTAAAAACTCACAGATAGCTCAGTGGAAAAAAGTTATCTGCCCCTTGTGGTATGATACATTAACATTTTTATTATTTCCAATTCCTTTTGAATTCATAAGAAGTTTCTTTTCTGTGGATGAGTATTTGTGTCATAATCTTCAATTTACCCACAGTCCCTTATTTTCTTTCAAAATAAAAACAGATCCGTATCCAGATAGGAAGTCTGTTAAGCTTATTTAAGATATTAAAAAAATGAAAAAGGAAACAAAAACAGTTTTAAATTCAAAATAGTGCAATTTTAAACTGGGGTGATTAATCAAGATTAATCACAGGAATTCTGAGATTAATCAAGATTAAAGATAATAGTTGACAACTAACATAATTTACTCATTTATTTATTGAAAAAAAATGTTCGGATGCTTTTGAATTGTTTTCAAAATACTTTTTGATTGAAGTTATAAATTGTCAATAAAATTATCAGTTCAGTTAGAACCACTTTGTCAGGAAACACAGGATTCACGGCTTTGAATTAGCAGTTATTTAATTAGCACCTATTTCTGTAATTTATGTTTGGCTGTGTGGCTGTTCTGGGATCCCCCCTGCTCTTCCACTAACCTACGTGGAAAGCATCAAACAGGAACAGCTCATGCTCCTTTTTTTCCTGTGCTGATAAGGAAAGCCTAAGGCAGGGAGAGAAGCAGCAAAACCAAGAGCAGAGCAGGCATCAATGGCAACAGAATGACATTGATTAAATCAGCAGCAGAATAAAGGAGAAGCTGGGGTGGAGGAGGTTTGCAAGAGCAGCTTGCAGTGAGAAGCCAGGCAAGGGCAGTTTAAATAAAGGCAGCATGAGTGTGATTAGCCAATAGCAAGCTTAGAGCAAATCAGCTGCCGTCAGCTAATAAGGTCTTGTGGGAGATCAGCCAATCTTAATCTGTGGCCTGCCTGAACTAATACTTGCTTGATTTTTGGCCAAAGTTTGAAAAAATTACAAAAGTTTTGTAATTGTCTGACAAAATCTTTCTAAGTGTAAAAATTTGTTTGTTTTTTTAATTCAAGTTTTTTAAAAACTGAACAAAAGTATGAAAAATGCTTGATGAAATGCTGGGAATTTTTTGAAAAAGTTTTGAAAATCTTTGGTGACACATTACAAACAGGACTTATTATTTTGATATATAGTAATTATTTACTACGTAAATAATCACGGGTACGTGTGAGACAAGGGGATTAACAGAAATGTGTAGAGATGGTCTTAATAAGATAAAATAAACACTTTCACTATTGTTTTCTTGGTGTTGCAGATTAGACATCTGAAATAAGGGCTGAAACTTTTTTTTTTCAAGCTTGAAAATATTACATTGACATGTTCAAGACAGTATTTGCAACATAACTTAAAAGCTTTAAGGAAATCACTTGAGTCTGATTTTAGAAATGTTAGGACATTTTAGCAGCACTTAACCGACCACTCATCAAATAACATAACATTAACATTTACCTCCTGGTACAGCTTTGCTTACCAAGCTTACAGAGCACACGCAGGAAAAATAGCTAAATAACAAGATTCACCAAGTATGCAACAAAAACCTGACTCAGACTTAACTTACAGAGCATTACAGACATGTAAGAATGACAAACTCCAGCAGAAACAACAGTTTTTATCTCCTTTTGCACCTCTGGTCCAAACAAGAGAACTTAGAGTACAGCTGTCCTCACTCTTTCATTTGGTCACATCCCTTAGACTGGAGTTGGGCAGCGTTGGATGTGGGGCCATTCACTTATTCTCACTGCCAGAGAGTTACAGCAAACTGATCAAAATGGTAGGATACCTTCAATAGGCACTTATAATTACTCAATAGTAGCAAATGATTAACTTGAGTTAGAATTTATTATACCACATTTATATTTTTAAACTGAAATATAAACAGTAATGCTCAATTTATTTAGCTGAACAGAGATTTGAAACAATTTGAAGTACTTTTTTTTAATGCAATTAACCATCAAGGTCCTAAAGTGGCATGAGCTGAAACTACAGAAATATACTTTTTTGATGTACAGAAGTAACTAACTGTCCCGAAAAAACAACTTGTGCTAATAAGATTGTCAAAAAAGTTTTTTCCTGTTCATGAGAAATAGTTTTGTGCACACATGACACTTTTTGAGATACAGCATATGGATAGCAAGTATTCTGACCCCTAACCAACACACCAACAGTGACTTTAATGACTTTGTATTCAGATACATGAACTATGATATGGAGTTGGGCCCCTTCTGCAGCTGTAACACCGTCCACCCTCCTTGAAAGGCTTTCCACATTGGTGTTTTTGTAAGAATGTGACCATTCATTCTGTAGAGCAGTTATGGGGTCAGGCACTGATATTGGATGAGAAGGTCTGACTCGTGGTACTCATTGGAGTTAAGGTCAGGGCTCTGTGTGGACCACTCATGTTTTCCAAACCAAATTCATCAGTCCATGTCTTTATAGTCCTTGCATTATGCACCACAGCTCACATATATTGGAATAGGAAAGGGCCTTCTACAAAGTGTTGCCACAAAGTTGGAAGCATAGCATTGTTCACTGGAGATAAGGGGTCTAGCCCAAACCCTGATAAACAGCCCCATACCATTATCCCTCCTCTACCAAACTTCACAGTTGGCACAATACAGTCAGGCAGGTTTTCCCGGCATCCGCCAAACCCACACTCACCCGTCTGACTGCCAAACAGAGAAGCATGAGTCGTCACTCAACAGAACATGTTTACTCTGCTCCACAGTCCAGTGTTGGTGGGCTTTCCATCCTGCCATGTGACACTTGGCATTGGATTTGTTGATATGAGGCCTGCATGCAGCTGCTCAGCCATGGAAACCCATTCCATGAAGCTCCCAGAAGTTCAGGCCTCTTCGACTCTGCTGGGACTCTGCTGCAATCAGCAGAATGTTGGCGACTTTTACGCATCATGGGCCTCAGCAGTCATTCACCCTGATTGGTTATTTAACATGGCCTTCGACTTTGTGGCTGGGTTGCTGTTGTTCCTAAACGCTTCCACTTTATTATTATATCACTTACAGTTGACTGTGGAGTATCCAGCAAAGATGAAGTATCATTACCCATCTTATTGCAAAGGTGGCATCCATCACAGCACCATGCTTGAAGTCACTGAGCTCTTCAGAACGACCCATTTTGTATCACAAATGTTTGCAAATTGAACAGTCTGGGAATAGTCAGAAGCTGTCTCATCTTGCATGCTGCTTTACCATTAAAGTCACTGTTAACAATAGTGTTTAAAGACTATAATTTTCATTTATTAAAGTAGTTAAGCATGTCTGATCTTATTCTCCTCCTCCTTTGAGGAACAGCTCACATACTGGATCAGAGGTAGGGGCAGTTGTGTTCAGCTTTTATGGAGGCGTATATTTTGCCTGAGTGATCATAGCTTTCTAATGCAGGCTGTTTAAGACATCTAAGGTACATAGATCAGGTTAGAGTAGCTGTCATGTGGTGGAAACACGGCATGATAAATGCCCTGTAGAGTGGATATGAACCCCCTGTAGGTCATGTATTAAGGCAATGAATAAACACTGATGCCCTTTTTATTCAATTAACAGTAGATGGTGCACTCAAACTAGATTAAACTTTCTTTATCAGCTGCTGAAAACTCCATAAGTGTTCATCATATCTTGCAGTCATAATGCTAATCAGTGTAATTTGGAGATAATAACATATTCCTAGTCAGCATGGTGATAGCACATTTCCAGACAGTCGGTCTGTGATACTTTTACATGGTTAATGGAGTCGCACCATTCCTTTACGGTGAAATTTGGTGATCCAGAGCGCGGAAATGTCTTTGTTTAAATAAATAATCAATGTGCCAGGAAGTTCATGCAGGAAGCACCTACTAATCAATCGATCTCCTTGTGTCTCTTTAGTTTGGCGATGTTCAGGACTGTATATTACTGCACTTAGACACAGCTGTAATGGACAAAGCACATATCAGGGGAAGTGATTTTTAACCTCTGGTTATCTGGACTCAGCAGTTTCCAGGGGAATGTTAATTCAGCGCTTACATGCAACAATCTCTGTTAATGATGCTTGTCAGGGCCACATACTCTACTTTGAATTCTGGAGTTTTGTCTTCATGTATGTCACCTTCCTCCATTCTTCCTTCTAGGTCTGTGTAATGCTTCCATCTGGCAGTAGTTGTTGTTGCCATAAGCTCGAGCATAAACTCTACAGGATTTAAATTTTCGATAATGTTCTGTTTGCACCAGCGTGTCTGGCAGCCTTGTGTTGCGTCCTTGTTGGTTCCATCCCGAGAAGAAGTGCTGAGAGAAGATGTGTCTTTGAACCTGTGGAGGATGATTTCTGGATGTAAAGTCCCTCTGAATGTCTCTGAGTCACCGTGTTTGGACTCTGAGTGTGGCCCCGCGGCTCTTCCTGTCCATCTTAATGAAGCCAAATGCACACATGAGCACACACTGATGTCAAATCTCTGACAGAAGACGTTTTTCATTGTAAACAAATTAAAAGGCATTATTGTATGCATACTTGGCTAACCTTAGCAGTGACCTGTTTAGGATTGAAAATGGTAGCTTGAGATTATGTAACACAGCAAAGCATAATGGCTCATTGGCTGTATGCAAGGGTATGAATATTTAAATATGCATAGAGACATTATTGCTTCTGACTTTGCAGATGATTCTACATCTTGACTTTCACGTTGTAATATACAGTGCCTAAATCAATCATGGTCAATATCAGTTTGGATTTTTTTTTTTTTTTTTTTTTTTACAAAAGATTACAAAAAAGCTCTTTAACATCAAAGTTAATTAATATTCCTGGCTACCATTACACCATAAAGCCAAAAGAACACACCAAGCAACTCAGAGAAAACGTAATTAAAAAAGCATAAGTCAAGGGACAAATTTCCAAAGCACTGCTGATCCCCCAGAGTTCAGTTAAATCCATCATCAAGGAATGGAAGTAACGTTGCACATGTAAATCTGTCTAGATCAGACTGTCCTCACAAACTGAGTGACCATGCAAGAGGGAGTCTAGTGAGAGAGGCTACCAAGACACCTATGACTACTCTGAAGGAGTTAAAAGCTTCAGCAGCTGAGATGGGAGACAATCTGCATACAATAACTGTTGCCCCAGTTCTTCACCAGTCACAGCTTTATGGCAAAAAGCATGTGGGAGACTCCATGGTCAGGTAGGAGAAACTTCTTTGGTCTGATGAGACCAAATGGTGCTTTGTGGCCCTTAGACAATGCACTGTGGTGGACAACAAACACTGCACATCACCACAAACACACCGTCCCCACAGTGAAGCCTGGTTGTTGCAGCATCATGATGTGGGGATGCTGCTTGGAATCTACTAAATACTGACTTGAAGTAGGTGAATATTTATACAGTAACTTATTTTACCTTAAATATTTTTATTTAATTGATATTACATGGTAGAAATCTGTTTTTCCTTTGACATTAAAGAGTTTTTATGACTTTTTTTTGTTGAAAAGGTCAAATTATATTGACCATGATTGATTTATAAAATCAAAAAAAAGGTAAAACATCCAGTAAAGTGAATGCTTTTTAAATTGATATAGAAAGGTAAGTTAATTGATCCCATATTGAATAAAATTCACTCATCACAGCAGCTAGAGAGGAAGGAAAACATGTATGTTAAAATACAAAAAATATATATTGTTAAGGCTCCTTTAGGGAGTTTGATATGGTTATTAAATTTACTGAAACTATAATGATCCATCTCTATGAGCTGCAAAAGCAAAGTAGACCATCAGTATCTGGGGCTGAGTCAGGATGTATGAGGAGCTGAAACAATAATAAGCCAAATGGCACACGAGGAGGGGCACATGGTACAAAAGTTGTCATGCATTCATAGTGAAATAATTTTCCCTTTGTGGGTGAAAATGAATTTTATTACAAAGAAAGGGCATCCTAGAGGGCACTTTGTTAAGTTTTGTTCCCTGGGAGGTCTTAAACATATTTTTCCAGTTCAGGCTTTTTTAACCAAGCATGATTAAAAATCTAAACCGGTAATATTAGTTACACAGTTGGTTTCAGAAAGCCACAGGCCTCGTCATTGTTCCACTTCAGTGTCGTGTATCAGAAGGCAAAAAGGAATTTAAAAGAGCTGTTAATAATGAATGAGAGCTGCAACCTGAGAGGGAAAAATAGGGAGCTGGGCTGTTGATCAGCTTCAAATTTTACCTGTCTAAACAGACAAGCCTTCACATTTACCCACTGAAAACTTAAGCAACTGGTGCCATGCCCTTCAAATTTAAAGCACCAATAAAAATAATTAACAGGTCTCACTGACATAGTCTCACACACTGATCATTTCTTTGTCTCATGTCTTTTTAGGATCATGTCATCAGGACAGCTGTATGTTTCTGCCCCTCCTGGAGAATCGGACCACCATCAGACATTCTTCTGTCAACCCCAACATCAGCCAGTCAGCATCCTGGAGCTCATCGCTCGCCAACAGTTCCCACTCAGGAGGTACAGAGACAGAGAGCGAGCAACTCTCCGGTGAGTCTGCAGCACAAAGACTTTAACACAGTTTACCGTATGAACTGCCTCTGCTTCATGAATAAAGATGATACTGACTCATTCACTGTAAGTGGTAATAGTGCTTTAAAACCTTCCCGGGAAATTCAGTCTGAGCTCAATAAACGTGAAGTTGGTTTGAATTTTGTTCAAAGTGTAGAATAAACAGGAGGCTTTCTGGTGAAGTACCACTGCTCCTATTGTTTTTTCACTTCCCCAATGAGGCGATCCTCAAGCTTGCTTTTGGCTCTAGTATCAAGCAGCCAGCCCAG
Source organism: Cheilinus undulatus (assembly GCF_018320785.1). Classification (NCBI taxonomy): domain Eukaryota; kingdom Metazoa; phylum Chordata; class Actinopteri; order Labriformes; family Labridae; genus Cheilinus; species Cheilinus undulatus. Next base: position 21,284,428 of record NC_054873.1, on the reverse strand, counting down.
CAGTCGCTGGTGGGGTGTTTGACTGTTGATACACTGCTGTGTGTGAGGAGAACAGCAATAGAGCTGCATCAAATGATGCTTCACGTTGGTCCGGGGGTGGTGTATTTTTGGCTTCATAGTGACCTGCAGTTTTCACAGAGTCCATGTGTGCAGCATTCCATGGTTATGCCCCCACTGATGGTGTGTGCCCTTGCCAACTGGGAGTGGCACTTCTGTAGATGGCGCATGCTTAGGAAGCCCAAAGATTGACTAGAATTTGGGAGGGTTGCTAGGGAGTGTGCTATGCAGACAGTCTATGTGGAGATTGCTGGTATCTTTCGGTCAACCTAGCAACAAACCATATTTGGTCTGAATGGCTCATGTCTTTATTGACACACACTATCTAGGGTGAATTTCTTATAACTCAGCCGTTGATGGATAAGAGTTATTCATTATTGACCTGACTGATGTGCAAGTGTGGTAAAGCTTTTTGTCAAGAGGCTCAAGCCCCGCCTCAGCTCCGGCTCTTTGTTTCTAAACTGATCTAAAGTTAATCTGAGGGTACTTTGACATCTACGTCATTTGGGCTGGACTTTTGGACTTTTTTGTTTGATCTGAACCTAAATGTCAAATATTAAACGTCCCCTGGACCATGATCCAAACCAAACAGCCAGACCTTGGTCCTACCAAAAGAGGTGGTCTAGGTCCGGACCAAACTGGTTCATGCCCAGTGTAAAAGCATTATTTTAAATGGTTCGGACCTCTCTATCAATGACAGGAAATTACAGCATGAGAACCAGAAAAAGAAAATCCAACACTAAACATGAGCCGCACAAGCGCATAGAGGTAAGGGGAGACCAAATGTTTTATTCACATTTGGTCCGTCGATGTTATTGGGGCAAACTGTAAAAAAAAAAAAAAAAAAATACTGAAAATTTCCAACAGTTTTTTAAGGGAAGAAAGAGAGATGATAAGAGAGGATTGAAGAACAGATCAACCTGAGGATAAAGAAATTGCGACAGCAGTATTTGAAAGCGCACGATACCCTGTGAAAAAATGATGCGCCCACAAATCACACCACTCACCATCTCCTGAGTCAGCGCTGCCATGGCTCACAGGATTACGTACTGTCTTCTCTTTTCCTGTCTAAAATCTGTCAGTCCATTTGCAATAATTAGAGTGTGAAACTAAAACAATCAATCCAGATATACACAATGTAACAAAACAGAACCTTGGTCCAGACATTCAGGTGTGAAAACACCCTGAGACTGCATTTCCAATTTGATGGCTGTCCCTGATGGTCTCCAGAAGTCCTTTTCAGTAACCAAATGGATGATGTCACTAAGACATCACCAATGTTTATTTCATTTCATGGCTAGAAACATCCACATGTCAGTCAAATCAGCCACACCCCTAAATATGAATAACTCTTTGTCTTCAAAAATATCAAAACACGAATGATTAAAAATCCAACCTGTACAATGTGTGCCAGTAAAGACATGAGCTGTTCAGACTAAATAGTTTTTTGGAGCAAGTTAACATGCTTATTTCTGCTGTAAAAATCGAGATGTTATTATAGTTGTGTATGGGACTTTTGGGGCTTTTGCAGCCAGCCCCTAGTGGCCACTTGGGGAGCTGCAGTTTTTTGGAACTTTTGCCTTACTTATTTTTTAACACCAGAGGTTACCACTTTTAATATATACCCTGCTTTTCTGTGTTTCATATTGTGAAAAAAAACATTAAGTAATTTGTTACAACTAATTATCTCAAGCCTAAAGAAATATTTCACAAAAAGCTGTACTAAATTAACAATGGAAGAACTACTCCAGGTTTAACCTAAATATAAATAAAAGTTCAAAACCACAGCTGAACTATTTGTTCCAGTCTTTGTAAATACCATCATCAGCAGATCTCTGGGCTATCTCAAAGCCTCAAAGTAGACCATCAGCAATAATTCAGTGGTTTGTGGTGAAGTTAGATGGCTTTATCATTCAGGAGACCAACTGAGGAGTCGATTAACATTTTAACAGCATGCAAACAAAGAAGCTCTGATGCAAAGAGGGAGAGATTACATAAGGGAAAGGTACACCCTTGATTAAATCTGAAGGCCTTTAAATATGCCTCTGTACACTTGCTGGTTTTTTTTCATATTTGATTGCTAATGCTAGAGGTAGCATTGTGTTTTTGGCACCTGATAAACAATGTGGTCCATGTGGGACTATTTGACTCTTTTGGCCCCGGAAAAAAAGCGTTACAGCTGCAAAATATTTGTTTTGATATTCAAAAAGTGTTCAAAATTTTGTGTTTGAATAAAATTGACTTTTGTTTTATTGCTTACAACATCAATCAGAACAGCCAGCTCAAATATTCTAATTCTTTTTCCAAATAAATTTAAATAAATAGATAAAAAACAAGAAGATGTAGCATTTTCTGACTTCAATTAATATATATTAATTTTAATTTGCATTATACCAATGTTTGAGCCTAAGGAGACTTCAAAAATAACTCTGATTTAGAGATGCTAATAAATAAGTTAGTCTCCCACACATTTTGCAGTTATTGGGGAATTATTAGTGGTTATATGGCTTCTATGAAGGAAGCAAGCATTGCTTACTTCTGCATAGGCAGAAGTAAACAATGCACAAACAAAAATCAGTGAGGTTCTTATTGTTGTTTAATGCTCACAACTTAGCGTTCTAACCACAAGGTGGCAGTATCTGATTTATTTAAAGTCTGCCTCCTCCCTCTGCAGCGTTCTCATCTGACCTACATCTCTAGACTCACAGCCAGGCATGGAGGAGATAAAATTTTAAATGGCGCTGACCATAAAAGAGCTGCTATCTTATTTATTTATCAACTCGAAGGAAGAAATGCTTCTGCCTGCCTGGTGCATTCAGTACCATGTTATAGGGGCTTGGAACGCGCAGCCTCCTCCAGCAGTCCTCAGTAAACACGAGAGTGGTGGGAGGAGGAGGAGAGGCGTGCTGAGCTGGGAGAAAGCAGATGGTATTTCCATCAATGACAGATGCCAGACTATGTTCCCCAGAATACCAGCACAGACACATACTTATTCACTGAAACAGGAGCACAGGTAAGGTTACGTCCGATGTGTGACCCTATAAAGACTGACCACATCAGTGTCAGTTCAATGTCTGCACACACATAAATAACATGAGGCTTTCCCTCTCAGCAGCTTCACACCCTGATGGAGATTTGTTAGTGTGGCTGACATTGAGATAAAACCAGCGACCTTGCAGATAAATCAGGAGTTAATCTCTGCTGTTGATGATATGCAATTAAAGCTCTAAGGCAGTGTTAAAGGTCCTGTGAGGAGTTGAAACTGCTACCGATGCCTATTTATAACCTACAAATACAAACAAGACCACAAGTGAGAATGTTGGTTAATATTACATAGTCATTTTAAAGGTTCAAGTTTTTCCGGAATCGACAAGAAGAATCAGTTCTTTACAGGACCTTTAAAGAGACAATACTGTATGATTTGCTTGTGTATTCTCCTCAAGGTGCAGGTGCAGGCCTAGTGGCCAGTTTAGTTGGATGTATGTCTAATAATAAAGGTATTTTTTTCACATAAGAGAAAAAAAGTGAAGCAAAAAGAGCTGTAAAGTTTGGCTCAGAATTGGCTTTATTAACATGACATGAATATAACTTACTTTAAATGTAAAAAAACCCAAAACTAAACAAAAATAATTGCCTGGGGCTTTAATTTTGTGTTGATTTAGGCGCTCCCTGTTGACAGACAAGGCAGTATAGCTAACCACTTTGGGGATCATGCTCTGTACATGTGGAGCACTGTTTTCTGATGAAAAATCCTGCCCTACTTCCTTTTAACAATTAAAAGTATCACTAGTTGGGAACAGTCTGTTTCTGCAGTGTTGTTAATTACCATGTGTGAAGCCTACCCTCTGGCAGTTGGTAGAGACATTAAAAACAACCATAAAGAAACAATCATATTTTTCCAGGGGTCTCATTCACTTGTGTTGCTCACTGAGAGGAACTGATATTCATGGCAGTCTATTTCACAACCAGCTAAACACTTTTCACAGGTGCTTTAATAAAAGGGCACGCTTTCTGAAAGTAACACACAGGCTTACCAACACTGTAACATCAGGCATGCAAACTGGGACCGCTACTTTCAATTATAGGTAATGAGGCAATAAACCCTGGTTCATTTAGTGCTTCCTCACTGTTACTGGGCTGTCATATTAAATTTTGTGTTCGGTTACTGTTTTTAAACGTATGCTATGCAGCTGTTGCTTTTTGGAGGTTGGACAGTCTGTGTGTTTGGGTGCACTGGCTCCCATTCATCAATAAGGAATGGTTGTGAGATACACCGATCAGCCGTAACACCATGACCTGACAGGTAAAGTGAGTAAAACTTAAAGAAGCATGTGAAATCTTTGTCATTAAAGTTGTTGAGCTGGAACAATGGGCAAGGGTAAGGATATGAGTGACCTTAAATTCAGCTAAAAATGTTAAACAACTGAGTCAGAGAATCTCCAAAACTGCTGTTCCCTGTCTGCCGTGGTCGATGCCTCCCAAAACTGGCCCAAACTAGGGTCATGGGGAGTGAAGGCTCACTGATAGGCTTTGGAAAGGAAAGCAGCAGAAAAGCTACTGAGGCTCAAATTACTGAAAAAAGTAAAAGCTTGTTCTAATTAAAAAGTTTCAGAGTACGCCATGCTTTTACAGCTTATTGCCTATGGAGCTGAGTAGCTGCAGAGCATTTGGTTAACAGTGATATAGAAGCAGGAGGTTTGAGAGAACATGATAACTCTCAGGATCTCAGTTAAATCAATCATCCCTCAAATGTGCTGGCTATAATGAGCCACCATTCGTGTAACTACTTCTAAAGTGGATCTAGGCATAATTTAATTCTTGGTTAGACCTCTGAACTGCTTCTGTTTTATTTATGAAATATTACTTAGTCTGTAATGTTTGCAATGTGGTTATTTCATGCATGTAACTTCAAGACTTTGTTTATGAATATTTTTGAATGAAAAAAAATCTAAAACTGGAAGTATGTTCTACCAGCAAATTACAGCATTTCCTCTCTGGGATGTGCAGTGTCTCCAATGAATGGTCTGTGAAATTGGGCGTCAGAAAAATATGGTTTGCAGCCAGACCCCTCTCCATTAGGCTGGTGTCATGATGTTATGCCTGACTGGTGTGTGTCTCTTTTGCAGCAGGTCAAGCTCCTGTTCAATACCATTACAACTGTTCTGCTCTGTTTATTAGCAATGTACAGCTGGATACAATATGTTCAAAGCTCTTATGAGAAACTGTTGGTTGTGTTGTTTTTAGCGCCACATCTTAAAGCATGATGACCTAACAGCCGATTTTTTTCCCCATGTGTGACAAAAAATGTCACCCTTCTATCTTCTGTAATTCAAATATCTTAACCCGCATCTCACAACATTTTTGGTGTGGAAAAAAGGCTGTTTCTGTTATTTCCCCTGTCTGGTACCTACCTCTCTTCAGGGATGACAGGCAGATAAAATAACCATCCAAAAATCATTGAACAAGTCACTGACGGTCTCACTTGCCATTGTAGCTCATATAGAGGCATCTGTATTCATTTCAGTCTTTTTCATAACCGTTTAAAAACTCCTCACATGAGCTTTGAAGAGTGCGTGAGTATCTATCAAACAACAATCATACCACTTGTAGACTGTTGGACAAGGGTTTAATGATGTGAGAGCCAGGCCACTGCACCAACTTATGTGATAAAACAAGGCAGAAAAGCAGTATATCAAAAAAACAAAACAAAACATTTTTAGTCCAAAATGTCTCATTTTGCTGAGTCCCATTGGTGCAATAAAGCCAGTGTTACCTAATAATACTGCAGCAATTTTAACACTCTGCAGTTTCCATGACTATAGTGAAATATAGGCTGTGAACAGAGGGATCCCCTCTCTACCACTCAGCAGCATGCTGAGCTCTGTAGTAGTCAGTTCAGCTGTAGTATTGATTGTTGTGAGTTTTTCTCACAGCGGCAGAGGCTTAAATGTCTGACTAGGCAAATAACTAAGCCTAAAAGTCAAACAGGTTTTAATATTCCCTTTTATTGATGTTTTCATATTCTGCACAAAGTTGCAGTTAAGCCTCACTCTGGATGTCAGCCAACAAACTAGTAGAGCCTGTAAACAACTCTACATGTGACCATCTGTGTTCTATGTTGAAGATTACATGATGCCCAGTTGGACTCATTGACCTTGTGCATGTAAAATCCTTTTTAAATGATCTACAATAATGCAGGGATGTTTGTAGAAACAGGCTGTGCTTAGATTGACTGTGGAGTTCTTTCCTCAGAGCAACAAAAAGGCATTGAATGCTGCAGAAATCATATCTTTACTCATTACCACGCTGCAGCCTCCCGTGTGCAGAAATGAAGCCATTGTGAGAGGGCCATAAACTGCAGTTCCTCGAGTGTCTACTGGAGGCTGGCCCCGTAAGTCCCATTAACACCTGCCCATTTTTACAGCAGACATAAACATGTTTGCAGCATGGGCATGCTTTTATTGGCTCCCACCGTCCTTTCATTTTTAAATAATCCTTTTTGATCATATTATGGATGAAAGTTATTATAATTAGGGATGTGGTAACTCATCTGATCAGACTGACAAGTCTTATTATAGCTATTTGCTAGGAGGTTAAAGACCTGCCTCAGTTAAACGCTCTGACTGTTAAATCAATGTTAAGACAGAATTTACAACATAGAGGCTTCAAAATGCCACTCTGGCTACCAGAGGCTGATGTGACTGAGACTAGGGCTAGCTATAGCTTGCTAATATCCACCTCATTCCTGGGGACTGTACTTCCAGTCTTATAACAGAGATAGAAAAAAAGAAGTTTTTCCGAGTAGCTAACTGTAGGGCTAATCTACAAGGGAGGTTGCTTTGAAAGGAATACACCCTAATTTAGTAAATACCACTTCATTATTCAAAAAATTAAACATCTCCTTGAACATTTTCATAGCTTTAAGTTAAGAGTTATATTTTCTGAAATGTCCAAGTTCTGGTATCTCTTGCTCTCCTAGTGGCTGTACTAATAACTAGACAAAATAAAATATGTGTCTTTAACAGCTGTAGGGTTTCAAACATGTTCACTGTCTGAATGCATCAGAGATGTAATTCTTTTTATCAGTTTACCAATTTTAGATTTTCTGACCCGTGAATCATTGATATTAATGAATGAGAACACACATTTAAAGGACCTAGTTTATGAAATAGTAAGAGCATCCACAAACTAAAGAGATAAATGTAAGACTTTACATCTGCTTTAAAGTATATAAGGTTGAGTCCCACTTCATTCAATAAAACATGATTGTTCTAGATGCAAACGCTTACACAGAGCGTATATAGTTAGCTTATTTGCGTACGCTATTTGAGGCCATTTTTTTCAGTTGTCCTCCATCACTCACTACTAGATGAGCAAAGAAATATCAAATAATCCCATCTGAGGTGCAACAGATGACATTCATACCTTTTTATCTTTCTATAATAATCAGGATTAGTAAGTCGTTATTCTGGAAAAACACCGAGAGTCTGGCTGCAGTCATCAGACATCCATAAATGCACGCACACTTGGACATCCGTGAGCGCCTGCTACAGCCTGAGTCTTCAGTCCCACTGAAGGAGAAAAGCTATTTTGACTCTGTCAACACCCTCTGGCCGACAGAAACTCTGCGCTACGAGCAATGTTCAACCTACCTGATCAAGGCAGGGATTTTCCTCTTCATCCAGAAGCGAGGGTCCCAAGGGCTTTGCCCCGCTGCCTTCATGTGACGTGCAGCTCATCCAATGGCCGAAGCATCAGGAGTATAACTCCTGCTCAGATCTTTCATTCATAGCTGTTTATGTGCGACGTAGTTTAGGGGCATGGAGTTGAGAACCCAACAGCCCAAGGTGCCCCTTTCAGCTGCGCCAGCAACTGCAGCAACCATTCCCTTAGGTCCATTTTTGGGTATTGTTGGCAAGACAGTGTGTCGAATGCTGACATGCTCAGGAGAGCAGGGATGGGAAGGGTCAGCTGCCTGGTATACGAAACGGTGGCTGTGCTTTTACGCACCTGGCATGCTTTCCAAATCCAGCTCACCGCATACTGGGTGCCCATGACCTGGTGGGATGGTGCAGATGCCAGGGATGGCCTTAGCATCATAGAGGGGGCACCTGGATGGGACATGAGCCTGGCGGATGGCCATCAGGAGGCTGGAGAAGTACAGGACCAAGGTTGACGCAGCAAAGTGCCAAACAGGCATGTGCTCCTATACCTGACCTGACATCTCCTGGATTTTGGGAACACAGACAAGCACAAGGCTGGAAGGCTTTTGTGCTTTTACACTTACACACAATAAAACGGTTGACTGTACAGTTCCTGCACATAATGGAGTTCAGTTTTTTAAATGAAAGTTAACTCAATTAAAAAAAAGATAGGCCTAGTAGGCAACAGATATGGATGCAGCACAATGTTCTGTCAGATTGCTGTTTGGATGTCTTCCGTGTGAATACTGTAAAAAGAAATTAGTTCGGTTCAAAAAACATGTTGTCATGTTTGGAATTGTATATTGTACTCCATCTTTTGCAATTCTTACATTGTTTGTATTCTTGATTTTTGATGTATAGTTTTTAATTAATTCAACTGAGTGAGGTGTAGATAGCCTAGTGGTTAGTTTGCTCCCCATGTATGTGGACAGCCTGGGTTAAAGTCTGGCCTGTGGCTACATCCCTGCCTCTCCCTCATTCTTTCATCCCCATTTCCGAATCCACCCACGGCTGTCCTCTCTCTACAGAGTGCAGATGTCTAAGACTCATTTATGCTCAACGTTAGCAACACATACAGATTTGGACAGACCTTGCTGTCTGTACTCTGCGTTCATTTCGTCCGTTTGTCGTCTCTTCTCACGAAGCTTGCAGCTACAGACCAAACGTTGCAGTCATGGGGGCAGTGTTGAGCAATTTGGCCAACACCTTAACCCAGAGTCGCAACAAGTCGAAGAGGAATCATTTGCAAAAGGCAGAAATTTATCAAGTCTTCTGTGGAAATATTGCTGAATATAGAGTGAATTGGAAAATAAAAGATCAATGATGTTAGCTCACCTAGGTTCAAAGACAGAAAAGTACAAGAGCACAGCTGAGTAAAGAACGTACTTTTCTTTTTATTAGGATGGACCATAGATTGTAGAAAGAATTGAACAAACCCCACGTGACGTCAGTTGTCTGCTTACAATAAGCGGACTCAAACGGCTCCTGAAGCCAATCCATGGAGGCCTCCATATTGAAATCGCGCCCGCCCACTAACCACGACTTCCTGTCAGCCTGCTAGCTAGCATTCCAGTTGACAGAAACGGAGCCTCTGCCTGCCGAGCTATCTGTCAAGCAAATGAGACACGCCAATCAGCTTTCATCCTAAATATAATCCAAACGATCGTGGTACAAAAAAATTTGTCCCCCCGTACAGTGGGAGCACAATAAGACACTACCTAATAATACATGTTTGGTGTTTTGAACCAGGCTGTAGACCAGTTTATTTCTAGTGCCAAAACCGGCTGTTTAACGTGTTTAGATGGGATTTCTGGCGTTCCTGCAGCCAGCCTCAAGTGGACACTCGCGGTAGAGCAATTTTTTGCACTTCCGTGTTGGCTTCATTTTTCAGGACTGGAGGTTGCCGCTTGGGATGGACAGAGCTGAATTTAAGTAGTTTTGTAGCTACGTGTGAGACAGCGACCTCTAGTGGATTTAAACAGGTCTGACAGAAATTACCGGAAGTCGCACTCATAATTCAGACAAACTATCATTTGGGCTAGGAAAAAGGGTGGATAACAGCCTTTGTGACGAGTTTTTCCCCCTCATTATATGGTTTATGTATAACATTTATCTCTCCTTGTCTTGGCAGTGGGAGTTACAGTAGGTTTAATGAGATATTTTTGACTGAAAAATATAAATAAATAGGCTGCACTAACTGAGATGGCCTTTGCGTTTAGTTATGTAAAAACAAGCGCTAAGAGGGATTTTCAAAATAAAACACAACTGAACTAAAAATAATTTTGTAAGGATTATTATTGATTGTGGACTCGTACATAATATGTCAGGCCTGTCCTGCCGGCATCATCGTAATTTTGTACACTCTTCATACTCTTTGTCACTCTGAGTGACGCCTCAGGGCGTTCAGCTCGCAGCACGCGGCTAAAAGACGATGATTGATGAGCGGATCGATACACGTCCTTGTCGGTCCATTTTAGACGTGCTCACCCTCGGTCATCTCCCGCAGCTTATTTTTGAGTCAGTAAATCAGGACGGAGGAGGGGAGGGGAGAGGGGTGCGCGTGTCCATCTCAGGACCTCCCCTCCCACCCGTCACCATGACAACAGCCGTGGATGGTGCTGCTGCTGCTTGTGGTGGTTTAGGGAGGGAGCTTTAACACAGGTGTTGCTGGGGGTTTGCGCATCGGCCGTGAGATCGTTTGGCAGGATGGGAGCTGCGAGAACACCTACGCACCCCCGTCATAGTTCCCCATGTTGTGTGCACTCCTGCTTTCTCCGACACGGAATTCAATTAACGCTGTGATCAGACCGAAACACCCGCCGCAATGGTGCACCACTCGGGCTCCATCCAGTCCTTCAAGCAGCAGAAAGGTTGGTCGCTGAATGCTTTCATGTTTATCTGAGTTTGTGAGCAGGGGCCGAGTTTCACTGTGTAGTTCCACACTTTGAGATGCGAGGTGAGACTCTGAAGTGCCGGACTCTTGACTTGCTGTAAGTGTGACGCAGAGTTTGAGGATCAAATGTGAACCTCGTGCGCTTTGATATTTTATCTTCCACTTTATCAGTATCACACAAGTCAGTTTTTTAAAGTAGCGGCAGCTTACATCCTATCACAGACTATCTCTAACTTACATCACCAACATTACTACAATCACCGTGGATTAAATGAATGAATCAAACCTTAAAACATAGCCTAGAAAAGCCATTTCAGGCACGTGGATCCCTGCAGGTTTCTTTGACCTTTCTGCACAACTCCAGCAGTGCAGATCATAGAATCTAAAGCTTGTTTTCCGTTCTGAACTTGCAGTAATTCCAGCTGCACTCACAGTCATGATGCATCCGCTCCTAGGGACCTGCTTAATAAACACTCAGAGCAAACAGAATGGTGTTAGCAGTGATAACATTATTGTGTGCTATCAGACAAAGTGTGATAAAAATGTGCAGAGGATTTAGCTGTGCATGTGTCTGGAATATCTGGCTAAGACTTGACAGGTATAAAAAATATTTCTCAGGCAGTTGAAGGTCCTTGTCATGCATTTTTACAAAGCAGCCTGAAAGCAGTATGAGGCATGAGCCTCTTTGTTTCTTCTTAAAGTTGACATCTTTGTGCATCTGATCAGAAAAACTCCTTCTTCTATAGTGAAACAAAGTGTTTATTGTTCTATGTATTGGAGCAAATTACTCCAATCTTAAATTGAATACCTACAAGTCATCAATATGTGTCCACTGCTGCACTAGCATTGATTTTCCAGCCTGACTTGAGCTCTTTTTAGAAGCTTAGTAATACTTTGTCTTAATTATTCATGTGCATCTATATTTAGACTTATGGTGAAGAAACGACTTGTTTTCAGGCTGACACAGGCCCACAAATGGGGGGGTGACCTGTTTTTGTTACCTGGCTGAGACGGATAAAAATGTGTGATATGATGATGTGAAGATGCTGAGCTGAGGAGCATAAAATCTCATGACTGAGTCCTGCCAAATAGCTTTTGTGCTATTTTTTTAGCTAGATTTAAGCATGTAAGCATAAAGGAAAAACAGAGAGGTGAAAAACTTTAATGCCTTACAGTATGACCTACATATACACTGAAGCACTTGAATCCATAGTGTGTTTTTCTGAGTTTTTAAAATCTGAATTTGCTTCTCAATCTGAGAACGGCGTTCCATGAAAAATCATTCTCTGTTTTTGATTTAATCAGCACTGATAACGCTCTGTGTTTCAGTGGAAAAACACATCCTGGCTACACTCTATTCAGCAGGAAACACGCTGCAGCAAAACATCATCAGATTTATGTGAAAAAATCTGGCCACAGGCTTTGAGGGCACACTTAAAATTACATTGACGGCTAAGTGCACCATTACAGTGATAGTTAAAGGGGGATGTTGGCTCACAAAGCCATGCTAAAGCAAAAAAATGTTTTAAAAAATCTGCACTTCCTCCAACACAGGCAACAATTCCCTGTGAGAGCTTTTATAACTTTATCGCTGATGAGTAAAAATCTGAAATGTATTAAAAAAACAACTGGGAGCCAATAAAAGGGAGATTTATTTTGAAGTTAAATCTTCCCGAGTGTTCCTTTAATGCTCTCTGCTGAGCTGCAGGTGAGGAAGAATTTCTGATTTGCAGATGAAGCACAGAGGATGAGAAAAGAGACTAATACAAGGCTGTTTTTTCCTTCTGATTTTGCTCAGCTGGTAGAAAACAGAAAAATAAAGCTCAGTTTGGACTTCAGGACAGATATGACTCATGACCATCTGATATTACTTAAATGGATTTGGGTGGATTTCAAATGTTCTTTGGCAGACTGGTTTTCCGATTTGTCATGGGCACACTGGTGAAACTTACTGACACACTGAACTCTCAAACTCATTATGTAAAATGAGAATGACAAAGTCTGGATCCTATTGCTGAAGTTGCCAAAATGTTCAGCATTTTGAAGCTTTATGATACTGCATGTTTTATGATGATACCATCTTTTATTTTAAATGACCAGTATTTGAATTCTGCAACCCGGGGCTATCAATCAAAACAAGAAAGGTAAATTTAAGCAATCCCAGAATGCTTTCAGGGCTGCTTGTACCATTAACTAGGAAGGCCACTTTTAACAGCTTTTCTCCTTAATTTTGTAAAATTCAACCAAGAAATCAAAACAGTGGTTCACTGTCAATTTCACATCGCAAAGTGTATTTTTTATTAAACAAAATCCTGAGAAGTAAACAATGGAGGACGGAGAGTGAATCAACTTTTTCATCATGATCCAATACAATGTCAATATTTTAGACAATGATGCAATATTTTGTGACATCGCAAAATGTGCCATGATACGGTTTCAATACGATTTGATATAGGGGCCTACAATCGATATCAGACAATTTAATGCACAAATTTTACAAAGCTACAGAAGAAAGTAGTTGCAGCAGTTTAATGATATAAAGGTTTCTGTATTTAACAAAAGAAAACCTTTTTAACAAAAGACTTGGTTTTCAATGCAGTAACATTTTTTAATGTTGCAATTGTTGTTCTTAATAATTTAAAATTGAGGGCCCCTGATTACCTTTATATTAGAAACATCTATGGAAATTTATTTAAGTACCAAACATTTTTATATACTTTATGCTCTGGTCACTCTAATGAAATATGTACTCTTTCTGCAGACTTTCATAATCATGATCAAGTTTTTTAGCCTCTGTTTTCCTATTCTAGATTTTTTCTTGAACATTTACGCATGTTTGGACTTGCAAACTGCTTTTTATCAGCTGTTTATACTTAAATTGGGGTCTATTACTGTGGCATATAATTAATTTGTAGTAGTGTGGGACATTATGGGATTTTAATGAGATTAAATCTATGGTAGCCTATATGATGCAACAGTAATACAACCCAGATTCAGAAAGCTTATATTTTATTATAAATTCAACGTGAGATGTTGGACTTCAATCAGGAAGTGAAATGAGTCATGAAACCGCTGACTTTTCCTTCTCTGTTTAGCTGTAGAGCCTGTCTCAGACATCACTCACACTATTTCAGCCATGACGAGGGAAGACTGGTTTATGTCTGTAAACAATCTTGTAAGGCAGTTTTAAATGGACAAAAAATGCAGACATAGTCAGCAACATAAGGCAAGAGGCTACTCTGTCTTTGTCTGAAATATATCCACACAGCAGAGAGAGGAGTGGATGCTAACTATTAGCAACTACTGCTACCGCTTTCTTATTGAGGATATCAGCTGGGCAGAAACTGTCGACAAGTTTGCGGAAAGAATTCCAAAATAAAAGCCCAGCTTAAAGGTCACTGTGTAGATCGATGTTTTGACTTTCTATGGATCTGAATGGACAATAAATCATCCAATCGATGTATTGATACACATCAATGGATCGTTACACTCCTAATTGGAGGTGGTTGTAGCTGAGAAGCATGTCTCTGCCTCTTTACTCCCTGTGGAAATTTCTAGTGGGGCCACAACACCAGGAGGGTCAGGGGGTGGGGGGATGGAGTTGTGCATTAAGGGAGAAGCTTGGGCCATGACATGGAATGAGCCATAGTAATGTCATATTGGGTGCTTAAGGCTTTTATTTTAATCATTGTGGTTTAAAAAAATTGATATTTAAACAACCTTACTATGTAGTCTAATGTTAGTAAATTGTTAATGCTGCTGCAAAAAGTTACTTGCAGCATTAGATATTCCCCCTCTTATAAAGAAATCCCTCATCCTCCTATGTTGTAGCTGTATCCGACACACTACATGTGACCTCAGGTAACCTCAGGTAAAAGATCATTATGTGATTTCAACTATCAGTTGCCAGCATGTTTTATTAATAATTCTTTTTAGTGTTATTCTGTTTTGGTTATAGGGGGAAAAGAGGCTTTATAATTATAAAGCATAAATAAACTAAAGGCCACTTTGGATGTCAGAGGCAAAAAGGCAGGTGCTTTAGCAGTCTTAATATCACTATCACAGTACTGAAAAATGTTTTGGCAGATCACATATTTTGCAGGTCTTTTATCAATCAATCAACCAGTGAATCAATCTGTATATGTATAGTGCCAATTCATAACAAATTTATTAATATCAAGACTCTTTTCAAATTGGCCGGGTCTAGATTGTACTCTGTTAATAACAATAAAAACAGCACCAATTAGTCCATTCAGCACTAGAAACAGAAAATACTTTTTTTGAAGGTCATAGTAGTCATTTTGTAACCTGTCACCTTATATAGACTGTTTCATATATCCATTGCATGATATAGTTCACATTCATCTGGGAAACCTCCCATACAAAGCAGTTAGGAAGGGTGGGACTTTCCAAAAAATCTCTAAAAGGGATTTGATGAATGTTCTGTTTGTCACATTCATGACGAGCCAATCAAAGCGACAAGACAAAATATGGTTGTGGACAACTCCAGTTAATTTACCTGAGTATATTTTACTCAAATTGAGTTCAATTTTACTCTGCTGCTTATGGAGAAGTGTTTTCAGAGTTCTTTTTACTCTTAAAAGTGTTTTTATTTAACCCTAAATGATGATTATGTACTCCAGGATGAATAAGATAAAAACAACTCTACAGCAATTGTTCTCAGTGCAGAGTTGAACCGAAGGTTTACTTATTAAAAAGGTGTTTTTACCAAATACAGGGTTGTATTTAATCCTTTTAGAGCTGGTCTTTCAGTCCTTATAGAAATGTTTTCTACTCATTATAAAAAAATATCCTCTCTGTATAGAAATGGGTAACGTTTTATGTAGAGCTGTAACTTAATCTAAATAGACTGATGTTCCTCTTTACTTAGAGCTACATTTGACTCTAAATAATTCTGCTGCATTTCTAACAAGAGGTTCCCTACATAAAAGGTATTAGACTTTATGTTCTAATATTAAACAAATGACAAATAAACATATGACAAGGACCCAGGAGCAGAGCATGAAATGAGGTAGAAGGGGTAAAGGAGTTTATTTAACAACAATAGTGCAAACAATGGTGAGTGTGCTTGCCGGTGGTTGACAGAAGCACTGGCAGAGAGACAGGATAAAAAAACAGGATAAAGTGTAGTTCGACAAGGTAAAAAACTCATTGAAAACCCACCATTCAAAGGTTGAAGAGAGCCCGGTCAAGCTGTAGTACACTGGTGTCTGAAAGTTCATCAGCAGGTGAGGATTGATTACCAATGATTAGCTGCAGCTGGGACACCTAAGGAGCTGCAGCTGAGGCTACCCATGAGTGATGGCTGCTTAATTGAAACTTAAGTGGGTGCGGCTAAAATTTTACTCCAGCAGAATTTCATCTGTGTTTGTACTCCAACTCTGGGAGTGGCTGGTAATTTATGAAATATGAGTAACATATTTGTACCTGTAATTAAATAAAATAAAGATACATAAATAAACTGGAAAATTTGCTCCCCAGATTTTTGT
The DNA here is from genome assembly GCF_018320785.1 of Cheilinus undulatus. Classification (NCBI taxonomy): domain Eukaryota; kingdom Metazoa; phylum Chordata; class Actinopteri; order Labriformes; family Labridae; genus Cheilinus; species Cheilinus undulatus. The sequence continues at coordinate 21,268,265 of NC_054873.1, read as the reverse complement.
GTACTAACCTAAGCCCTACAGGCTTCCACTGCTGTAGTTTAAGAACGGCGAGGCTCATCAGTCCATCAAATTCATGTTGAAGCCAGTCGGGAGACATGCAAAGACATCCTCTTTTTCAAGAGTAGCTTTCAGTCTAGCTCTTTGCTCTTGGTTTGATAAAAAAAATGTGGTCTAGTTCTGATCAAACTGCCTCTATTCTTATTAGCTTAGCTGCACCTTCCTATACATTGGCAGTGTAGCTAAACCCACCTGTAACAACCACATAGTCATGCTGAAGCAAGTTAGCAGAAGAGTGAGAACATCTTTTCTGCCATGAAAAGCTTTCAGGGCTGTTCTTTGCTCTTTATGTCTTCAAGAGCTGGTCCAGTTCTGATAAACCTGCTGCTATATTACAGCTACATCCAAGCTAACCTCTGTACACCAGAGGCAGCCGTTGCTATGAGATTCCAGGAGTACTAAACCAACCCCGTAGCTATCGCCTCATTCTTGTCAAATGAGGCTGATTGGCTAGATTCAGTGTCAAACATTGTAGATGGCAGCTTTGCAAGATGGATTTGCCTGTGACATTGTTGGAGCCTGGCCAATTTATCTGCTTTGCAAGTTTGGTTCTTTTGATTGTTTTACCTTTAACTGGCCCATTTATGTCACTGACATTTTTTTCTATGTCAAACAGAAACTAAGATTAAATCTTTCATATTGAAATCTTATAAAAACAGTAGTTTTCATGATCTAAATTATGTTAGATTAATTATCTATTTCTTTTATATGGAAAAATCATGATTGACAGTATGCAATGACAGATAATATTCAAAAACACCCAAATAAACTAGTTAAATGTTCATTTTAGTGTTATTTTGTTTTCAGAAAGAAATCCTAACACTATAAATATGTTATTGTTAGTAGTGGGTATCTGACTTGGGAGATACAGCGTTTTTAATAAGCAGTTAAAATGATCTCTCACTGTCTCTGGTGGGTGTGGATTTCTGGCCCTGCCTGTGAATTTTTTCGAAGCAAAGAAGAGATGCCTCTGAGTTGAAATTTTTCTTCTTTTTGTTTTAACATGACAGTGAAATGAACTCATGAGTTAGAGCTGTTGTTAGGGCAAAACAGAAAATCACATCACTTAAACAAGTTCAGAATTAAATTGTGATAACCATATTTTCACTGTTTTTGTGATGCTGTTTGGTTGAGCATTGTGGATTTGTGCAGAAAATAGTAGTTGTATTCATTGACAATGATAGCTACTGAAGCTGGAGCCCTGTATTGTTTGTTTTCAGCACTACAACGGAATTTAAAAGAATCAATATTTTCTATCCCCTCTTGGAAACAACTTCTTCAATAGGACTTATTTCATTTCTCTTTGTAACAAGCCTGCATTCATGCTTTGTTTGTAGGTGTTGCCTTGGATGCTGCAGTCCTTTTTAAACTTTGTGTGTGCATGTACAGTAAGTGTGTGTTTGCCTGTGTGTTCATGTGTAAACCTTTAGTTGCACAGTCCCAAGCAGGCCACCTGTCCTCTTATGCAAGCCGGCAGATGGTTTTATAGATAGAGACATTAATTTCAGGGCAGATTTGGGCAGAGTGTATCCACAGTATCATCTGTGACTGTAACAAGCTTCTGCACGATGTAAGGCTCACAGCAGTTTTTATGTAAGATGAGCTGTGTGTAAATATGCCTGCTCTTACTGTTGCATGCCAGGTAGACGAACAGTTCACAGAGCAAGCAAACAAAGAGGCTGTTTGTGCGTCTGTGCTGTGGCACTTCTTTCACGGTCTTTAAATAGTCAGAGTATTGTTTTTGTTGCTAGGTTATGAGAACAATATCGGCACAAGTTCAGCTGGAAACTTCTTCAACAGTTTCATCATGTCCGTAGAAATCAAATGGAATGAAATTCCCCGGGTCCCATGTTGTTTACTGCACACACAGAGCAGCTCCTGTCCCCTACGAGGTGTTTACGTGGTCGCAGTGGTCAAGGGCGGCGTATCAGAAAATCCTGTGATGCTGCAGAAATCAGAAGCAATCAGAGGGCTATAAGGAGATGCTGTGACGTTAAAGAGGGAGGGGAAAAATAGAGATTGAAAGAAAAGGAAGATCTTTAATCTGCTTCTGCGCAAATGATGCAACCTAGAGGGTGTGCCAGGATTGTGTAATGAGGGCCTGAACCGTTTAAAGCAGGGGCTAAAAAGTGCCATCTGCTCCGAGGTGTGTTAGCGGTCAGGCTGCCGTGGCTTGGCTGCACGTGAGAGACTGAGACGACTGATGCCAACATGTCTGAGCAGAGCGTCTGTGTCTTTACTCTGATTTTAAACTTGTTTCTACTGTTGGTCAGTGTCCAGCAGGCCTAATCTGCCCACTGTGAATAAATCATGTAGAATTATGTAGAATATAAAACAAGTAGAGGTCCAGTGGGGTGAAATTTGTACAGCCTCAGCATTTAATGAAGTTGTGTTTTCTCTAGTGAGGGTTACAAAATGGTCAGCAGCTGTAATCAGAGGTTCATGTTTTTTTATCAGATATTAATTAGTTTCAGATCAAGTCAATGAGCTGTTTTAACTCAACAGCCAGCAACTGTGATTTATTATGTAGCCAAGTCAATAATGTACAACGTTAAACTCAAAACATTTAAATAGTTAATCACAGCTTATCATCATTAAACTAGAAATGCACTCGCAGAGTGCCTACATAGAAGACCGAACTTATAATATTATTCAAATATGCCACAACAGCTCCTCTCATTTAACCAGGAAGCCCCTCTGAGATTAACATTTCTTTAACAAGAAAGATCTTATAACTTTTCCACCTCAAGATAGGGAATGAAAGTTGATCTCACAGGGTTTTAGGTCACTTAAAATGGACCTGTTTGAAACTTTGTCCAGGGTGAAGATATTAGATATTTAGAAACTGCTTGGGTACGTTGTTTTTGATGTGAGACACATTTGCACCATGAGTGAAGTTATCCACTGAGGTGCTTCTAGAGATGCATGGTCTCCATCAGTATGCGTGGCATTGCTATGAAGCTGACTCTCTGCTTTGTTCTTACCAGAGGAGACCTACCATGCTACAGAGTTTCAAGAGTCACTGCAGCTTTGTCACGCAATAAAGTAGTAAGACCCTCAAAAGTGTTTAACTCTATGTTGTCTAGACCAGGGGTTCTCTACTGGTGGGTCGGGACCCAAAAGTTTCGCAGAGCAGTTTTAAGTGGGTCGCAAATGTTTGTCTGGGAAAAAAGGGTGGCAAAAGTCTATGAAGAACATGCATCCATACCTTTTATTTTACTCTGTTAAACTCATTTATCTCCTTTTTTTGCAATGAAAAAGCTGCTATTACCATGTTAACAAAGTAAATCCTCAAGATCTCTGGAAAATTGGAAAAATTATAGAAATTATCATGGGGAAAGGGGGGTGTAAAACAAGTCAGTTTTACCCTGTTTCTTTTTCCTGTGATAAATTCTGTTCCATCCAAGATCTTAGGTGCAACATTTTTATTCACTCAAAGTGCATTGTTGAATACTTTTGAAAATTTTGGTCGTGATTTGTCATCAAAGATATTGCTGGATCCTGAGTCTAGTCCAGTTGAGAGCCTGGTATAGACCAGTAAAAACACTTTTAAAGTATTACATTTAAGTCTTCGTCAGTTTAACTTTGTTTCAGCAGACTCATGAGCCCATTGTAGTTTCTGTCTTTTAGTGTGTGTTTGGGCCGTCTCCTCTTTGGCATTGTGGCAGAGTGAGCGCATGTGTTATACAGAGGAAGTGACGTATGGGGATGGAAAAGGGTAAACTGAAGCCCAACAAATGTGGATTCTATTGAAAATCGGTACATCCCTGTATTTATTTATTTATTTTTTTATGGCAACAGTTTTGAACCAGTACACTCATGAAGTCTTCTGAGAGGTACCAAGGACAACTGCAGTGTAATGGTTAGCTCAGTAGTAAGAAGCCTCTTGTTTTGAATCCCCAGTCTCATCAGGCCTCAGTTTGAATGCTCTCCATGTGCATGTGTGGGTTCTCTCCAGAAACAATCCAGCTTATTAGCTTAATTGGTGACTTTAAAGTGTCGTAGGTGTGACTTTTTTATGTGTCAGCCCTGTGATTGTTTGACTGGCTGGCAGCAGTGACAGATGGGACTGGCTTCGGCCCTCCCACCCCCACCTCCATACTCCTTGGCCTGAATGTAGACAGTGGGTGGATGTCTACCGCTGTGTTCTGGTAATAACTTTAGTAAATAATATAGATTTAAATGAACTGTTGGTGAGCAGTGTGCCTTTGAAGACGCATCTTTTTAAAAGATATTCTCCATGAAATCTAAAAGCTGTCCTACAGTCAGAGCATTAGCGGCGCAGCACTTTTTCTACAGAAACTGTGACGTCATAAGTGGTGGCCTCAGAAACCCTTTACCCTAAAATGACTTTTAGAGTTATTTTGAGGTTTTTTGTTATGATTGATGTATTTTGAGATTAGTTTTTACCACACGGCACAAAAAGAAACCTCAAAAAAGTGTCTGTATCTTGTGAAGAAGCGCTCTTGTGATCTTCCCCCCAGATCACTCATCATTCCACATTCATACTTGGTCAGCAAGAATTATCACTGTGCCTGTAGTGTTAAACGTGTAACATAAGATATGAGTGGAATATTCAGCTGCTGTCAATGATACGGCTCTGAACGCACCCTGTGAGCTCACTCCTCTCTGTGTTCTTTGATACGCTGCCAGACGGAGGATGAAACACACTTTAATTGCTCGGAGAACGTTTCTGAAGGAGAGGCTGTGGGCCTCGCCTCGGTCCTGCCTCCACATGATAATTTTTAAAAAACACACCACAGCGGCGTTTTGGATCCGTCTTCTGCAGCAGGGATCCCCTGAAATGCCCTCCATGTGAGGAGAGAGGCAGTGAGGATGTTGGTTTTAAAAATGTCCTGATGTAGAGTTCCTCGCCTGAAAGCTGTAACACTGAGAGCACTACAGGCTGGGCATGGATGAATTATTGAAGGTATTGAAACGTAGAGGCATGATGGGTAACAGCCCACTGACCTGAATTCTGTTTGCTACTTTGTGAAACATCCTCGAAGATAAAGTTTCGTTTTCAGCTCACGTCTCTGGCAGCAATTGTGAAAAAATGTGACTTAAAGCAAATTACAAATTTTTGACTCTATTAATTGATTTCAACAAAAGTATTTTGCATCCTTGATATGTGACAGCTTATAAAAGATCATATTTTTCAAATGAAATGTTTTTTCTTCCAGCTGGCTCAGAATGTATTGGCGACAGTCTTCTACAAGCATGTAGAGAAGACACGATGAGAAAATGCCTGGAAAATATTCACTTTTACTGACAGAAATCATCACAAGGAGCAAAATTCAGCAGCTTCCATTATGAAATTCCTATGTTTGAGTCAACTCTTTACTGTATATATGAAATGCAAACCATCAAAAAATCCTTTTAATCTCACATCACAACACCAGCATGGACAAGCTGCACAGGAGGGCCCCAAATCCCAGATCACGACCTTCCCTGAAGCCCAGCCAGCTTGGCCTCCTCTGGGCCGGCGTGGGTGTGTGTGAGGATTGTCATCCGGTCCTTGTGTCATGCTGATGCACAGAAAATCTGGAGGTGTTTTTATTTTTTTTCCCGGCATCACAGCTCAGCAAGCTACCCCACCTCATAGGCCTCTTGATCTGTTTCTTTTTTAATCGCCACGGCTGCGTCTATCCTCCCTGTGCAGGACTCACAAACAGTGACAGCCCACAGACTCCTATATCAACGGGAACATACACACATAGAGTCCATGCACAAACACACGGGATTAACTTTCTCCTGATAAACCAGCCTTAGCAAGCGCACAGCGAGATTAAACACAGGATTTCACATTAGATGAACCCTTTATATATTTATATAGACTTACACAATGCTCTGTTGTCAGAAATGTTCTGACCGGGTTTCAGAGTTCACAGAGCATTTGTATTACACTGCCAGATAACCATTATCACATACTACATGTCCACAGTTATAGTTTTACCTGCACCTGCGCTAAATTTTCCAAAGAGCCAATTTCACACAACACAAACCCCGTCCAATTTGTGGATCTATTTTAAACTTCCAGTATCCTCTGAGACCAGAGAGCCTGGCCCCTACAGGCCCCATTAGCTTGCTTCACTCTGATGTATCATCTCAGACATGTTGAGCCCTGCCGATGTCTACTGACATTATCTACACAGCCTGGAATCCAGTAAATGTACTTTTTTGACAAGACTGTGCGGATGCTAGGCAGCAGTTACCCGCTATTGGTCAGTATAATGGAGAGAAAGATGGCAGGATCTTTTAACTGGACAGTTAGATTAAATAAAAGTGCATCCACTAATCCTCAGAGAGTGAGAAATCATGGCACTTTTGTCTGGAAGCTCAATGAATATGCTTAGATTTTCCAGCCAGTGTTTTTTGCTGAGAGAAACAAACTTTCAGGCACAGTGGACTATAAATTCCCAGCTTTCTGAAATGCCATTGCAGATGTTGAATGGCATAATATATCTTTACAGAAAAGAGCTATACCATGAAGCTCAGGATTGATGGGAAATATTTAAATTAATGAAATTATTAAAAATGAAAAGCAATTAAGAGGAACTTAATGCTTGTGTACACTATGGAAATAACTGGAGTAATGGGAAATCAGTTGTAAGCCTGAAGACATCTAATCTCTGACAAAAAAATGGATACACTTAAAGCTCCTGTGAGGATCTTCAGGGTCTGATCATGTATTGAGGCTGCTACTTCTGTAAACATGAGTGAAAAACACACTGTCTAATAAAAGAAAACACACATTTTAAAGAGATAAATGCACCCTTGTTGACACTGTTGTCAGGCACTGTTTGCCTGAATTTAAATTATTAATTACACATTGTTTTATGGAGTAAAATCATCCTGCTTCCATTCAAAATCTGCCTTATTGCAAAAACCATTACATTCACAGACAGTTGATAATAGATATCCGTGTAGATTCTAATTCATCCAGGTCAAATCTTCGTCAAGAGGGCAACTGGACTTGATTCAGGGTCTGATGTTTCACCTTTCCTCCAAAAAGTCTCTTCAGTTCTAAAGGAGCCAGAGTTGGAATTTATAGCCTCTGTTGACCATCCACTCCACCAGTGATCTTAGTGGTCACCTGAGAGTTGTTCAAAGCTGGGTCAGTTTCACCTGAGGCTGCATCTTCTTGAAACTCCTCAGGTCTGCCAGGGCTGCATGATGTTAGGTTCTTGATAATAGCATTTCAGGTCAGGTATGCTGGTTCTGCAGTTTACTACATCAGCCTATGCCCTGTACTACTCTGACCTCCTGATAAATATTTTCCAGGCCTGCATCAGGCCCATCTCTCCAGGTATCTTCCCAGCTGACCCCAGTGCCTCCCTCAAGTTTCAGTCAAACCCACTGGGCCCCGGGTATCCAGCATGCAGTGAGCTGGATCAGGCCTGGGAACCATACTCTACTCCAAAAATCCAGCAGCTCACCCTTTCCATCCTCGCTCTCCTGAGCATGTTTGCATTAGACACATGGTCTTGCCAGCAATACCCAAAAATGTGCTATAGGGAAGCTGTCAAAAAGTAGACCAGCCGGCTTCTCTGGCCTCAGTCAGCAGCCAGGTCACACAAGAGAAGACCAACGACTGAAAGTCTCTGAATGCTCGGATACTTTGAGCGCCACACTGCCTTGCCCAACAAACCCACCGCACATCCAGTTGAAGAAGGAAATACACCGTCTGCAGTGAGCTGGTGGAGATGCAACGCAAAATTCAGGGAGGGGTAGTCATGCACACATTTCCGAATGATCAGGATATAATTCCACATCTGTATGATTTAAAAATAACCCACGACACCAGATAAAGTTTCATGAATCTGTTACATGGGCTATATTTCACATCCATCTGGGCATCCACCCATAGTCTGTCTTTGGGAAAAGCAGAACCTTTCAAAAAATTCTCAGAGGATGACTGAACCAACATTCTGTCTGTCACAGTCAGTGGATAAGACATATGAAATAGTGAGCATGTGCAGCCTTGATGAGTAAACTACATAATCTGAGCTCAACAAGCAGCCGCTGTCGTTGTTCGCTATCAGACCCAGTTGGTGAATCCAACTCATACCAATGCCAGTTGTTAGAAGAGCAAAAACTTTTTTTTCAGTGCAGTTCTTTCTTCAATAAAGATGTGCTGTCCAGTTTTGATAGAAATTGCTGCCATAGCTTCATCAGCAGTGTTAACGGCATGTAGTGCAACTAAACCATGCCCATAGCTACAGCCTTGTTCCTTAAAATGACGCCAATTGGTCCATCCATTCTCAGACCAGACACAAACATTTCAGATTGAAACTTTGCAAGATAGATCTGCCTGACATGGAGTCTACCCAATATTTATAGATTTTAAGATTTATTGCAAAATGGATGTACAGTTTTGCTTGATGGTGAAGGCTGTTCTCAAGAGATGTGTCCCGGGTTAGCCAAGCAGCATGTTTTGACTTTCCAGGTGGTTGAAAGTCCCATAAACTGTTCATAGCACATTTATGAGAATGGAGGTCAAATACAATTAAACGTAGTCAGGCAGCAGTCCACTCCCAAGGAGTAACAGCAGTAGCAAGAGAATATGAAGGTGCAACAAAAGCTTTTAGCCCATAAAGACTAGGGTGGTGGAGGTGAAGCTTTGTCAGCAGCAGTGTGATGTGATCATGAAAAAAGGGATCAGCAAGAAGGACAACATATGGAAATGGACTGCCTTGTTTTGTGAATTGGCTGCAAAAGCTGGGAGACAGTGATTAATCAGCTGGCAGTCAGCTGATTACAGGTGCACACATGACTTCCATGTCCTATGAACTAACACTAAGCTTCATTTATCTGGAAATAAAGTTTGTAACTAGGCATAATTATTATAAATATGAGAAATCAATCAATCTGAGGCTCTACGCTTCATCCACGTTTGGAGCCAGGCTTTTTTTTTTTTCTTTGACTTGTCCTCACTTGCTGTGTTCAGTGAGGAAGATTTTTTTTAAACAACAAATCTTTACACATATTTGCACACAAATCTCTCGTCCTTTAGAGAGTTTGGGGTGGTAGGGCTACCCCTGCGACAGCCAGAGCACCAAGAAAGTTCTGTTTTCATTTAATCTGCTCTTTTATCTCCATATGAAAGTTCTTCACATTTAAATTTTACATTACGAATGAAAAATGAGTCCTACCATCAGTTATCCCATATTAGTCCTTATAAACTGATGATCTTAATTGTAACCTCTGCTAAAACAGTAAATCTTGCCATCCTGGTTTCTTTGGAGTGGTCCTAAAGAAAGACAACACAGCCACAGGATAGTTCAGGGCTGTTCTCCTGTCATTGATGGCTCTTCCCACTGCTGAAGTTACATTCACGGCTGTTGGTGTTTAGCCAGGATGCCCCAAACAGCGTCCTGGCCCCAGCTTTGGGGAAGTGAGATGGTGGTATTGCCATCAGCCCAAAGGTTCCACACCTTTCTGCAAGACATCATTCTGTGTTGAATACAGTCCCACTTCTTTAGGGCATTGGTCATAGGTAGATTTACCCACTCAAAGTCCACTACAACTCTCTGCTGAGCCCAGGCCCGTCCTTGTCCTGGCCGATGCATCTGTGTTTATGCTGCTCAATTATCTGCAGTTCCCTTTGTTTTGGCTTCTTTATTACCTGCAGCTATAACTACTTCAGTTACATTCAAAATAAATAGGGTTGTTCTAGTTCTGATACTAGTATCAGAAAAATGTCCAATACTGCTTAAAATGAAGGTGTTAGTATCGGCGAGTACATGAGTTTGTGCACCAATCCAATATCGTTTGGTTTAGCTTTATATTATGCTTCGTTTAGCCAAGCTAATGGTTAGCACTGTAAACCTGGAAATCAATTCTTTTTCAATGCCAGAAAGCACTGGATGCACAGGCTACCATTTTTAGAGCAGCGAAGAAGAACCAAAGGACCCACTGCAGCAGCAAAGAATGGTGGCTGTGTGACAGTTTTTCTCTGAATGTGATCGTTAAAATGCCTTCCAGACTGGCGCTGTCATACAGGACAAGAAGTGACCCAGTTTATCAAAAGTTAAATAACTTGTGAACCATAAATCACCGCCTCTCACTTGTTTTTCCTTTTGAAGCTAGCAGTTGTGTTATTGATGCCATTGCAGCAGCATTTTCAGTGAGCCTGGAACTCGTGGGACTTTTCAGGACTTTAATGATTAAATTCATATCAGTAAACCCGATATTGAATGTCTGTTTATCCATTGTAATTGACCTACAGTCATTTATTACCACTAGCTCAAATGCTAACCACCTTATTGTTTACCCTTTGTGAGGGTCTGTCAGCCAATGGCAGGCTGTACTGTAATCAGGTGATGCTGCCCGGATAGAGCATAATGGGGAGAGAGATAGAGAGAGCCTGTGAGGCAGCCCCTGTATTATTGTTATTTTAATATTTAGCAGTAAAACTCACCAATCAGTAGAAAACAACTTCAGGGTCATAGAGATGCAGTACATTATGATTCTATTTGTTAAGCCCTGTTCTGAGTCAAATATAGGTCTAAAATAATTTGCTAGTCTCCACAGTCCAGAAAATTCACACTGGTATCAGATCAGTACTTAGTATAGGCTGATACCCAACACCTTGGTATCAGAATCGTAGCAGGAAGAGAAAAAATGGTATTGGAACATCCCTAACAATAAACATTTTTTAGAATAAAAAAAATAAAGAAATATACTAGATCTTTCTCAGAACTTTTTAAAGTTGGAGTTTGCATCAGTGGCAAGAAAGGGTTGTGCCATGAATCATTTCGTGTCTCATAAACAAGCAGTAACCTGGCACTGTTTGCAGTTAACACAGAAAGAACAAGGGCCCTGGACCATGAGAAATGACTGATGCCTTTGCCCTCAACCATAATAACCAATGGATTGTTACAAAGGCTTCACAGGAGAACATTTTTGTTTCTTCCAGCGGCTGTTTAAATTCATTGCATTTGGTGAATTAGTCACACGTCGTGAGTTCATGTTCTTATTCCTGTCCTTTACTCATATATTTTATGAGTAAGCCTGTTGTTGATTTATTAACCATGGTTATGTAGTAGTGGAGTTTGTTTGATCTTTGTAGCTGCTGCTGAAGTGTGCATTTTTGTGTGAAATGATATGTAGTGGTTGATGCATGTGTCCAGGCTCTGTAAAAGGTTCAGCTGTGTGTTATTTTTAATTCAGAGGTGTTTCAGGCAGGCTTGTACACAGCTTTGTTTGACAAAGACATTTTAAATGATGCAGAACAGATGATTAATGACACTTGTGCATTGTGTTTGTTGATCATGGAGGTCAGCAGCACATAAAATTCCTAAATATAAAAGCAACATCACTGAAAAATGATCACACCCGTTTACCTGCAAAAATAAATAATGTAGCACTGCCACCGGAGAGCACAGCTCTAATCAAAGCAAAGGCACAGATCGCTCCTCTCCACATTCAGACACAAAAGAGGAGTAAACTGCATGGAGTAGGACAATTTTCTGGGTGAATGTTATTCATTATTTGTGACTCGGACCTTGAAGTGGAGCAGATAACATTTGCAAATGATGCCCAGATTTTGGAGCTATTGGTGGCTGCAACCCATGCTAAAGCCAGATGTTAGGCTGTTTGATTTCAAGCTCAGTCGTGGTGGAATGCCAGCTCAGGCTATACGACTGATCGTTTGATGACATGCAACTGTAATGCACAATTTATGTACTGACACTGCATGTTCCCGTGGGTGGGTGAAGTTGGGACTGACTGACATATGTCAGTGGAGTTTCCTTTATAAAGTCTAACACAAGGAGGTTAAAGCCATATCCATCCTCTCATTTTCACATTTGAAATTGTTCTAAAGAGCAACACATCCACCCTGCTGTCTCTCTCTCACATCAACAAACACAACTAGCAGCTAAATTATAACAAATATTTCATGTCAGCTTGAGGTTCACAGGTAGGCCCACTTCCTGCTTGTTTATGTCTTTCATTTGTTTTGTTTTTTTAAAGATTCATTTTTGTGCCTTTATTAGATAGAGGAGGACAGTGGATAGAGTCAGAAACAGGGCCATGAGTGGGGGAGAGACATGCGGTGAAGGGCCTCAGGCTGGATTCGAACCCGGGCCACCCGCGTACATGGGGAGCGCCTTTAACCACTAGGCCACCTGCTCCCCAATGTTTTTCATTATAGTAGGGGGAGGGGAAGGCAGACATTCCTGCTAATTTCAAGATGCTGCCAGGAAGTTTATGAATGAAAAAAAAATGCCCCATAGTTGGGGATTCTGCTCTCACTGTGGGACTGTGTGCAGTTGTACAACAAAAATATCAAACATGCCGTGCCCTGGTCGGCTGCCATGTCCTGTCCAACTCAAAGTTCATGTCTAGATCATGTCTATATCTGAAGGTGGCACGGTGATTTTTCAAACCCCTGGACAAAGCTGTAGCTTTTCTTTTTCCTTATCTTGTACTGGACATTCATGTCAAAAAGCACCAAGCATGAATATTGGTGCTTTTTGACAAAAATGTCAGCCTGCTGTCTTTTCATTGTCAAAACTAGGATTGCCATGATAAAAGAATAAGCACTTTGATACAGCACAGGTAACAATCAAACAATATTGATACCTTTTTTGATACCACAGCATCAAAAACAGAAGCCCTGGGCACCTGATATTCCGTAATCTCTGTTTTAACTTAAAAAAGTTGTAAGCAAGCTTGTCTAAACCTAGGACTACATTTACACTGCAGTCGAAAGTGACCCAAATCTATTTTTTTTTTGCCCATATATGACTCATACCTAATGTTTTTCTGACAGTGTAAACAGCTCAAGTCACATCAAAACAGATCTTTTCATATCAGTCAGGCCACTTTCATTAGTGGTACTAAATCTGACACATATCTGGAATTCGACATCAGTGTGAATTCCAAAAGATCCGACAAAAAAATCACATTGAAGCAAATATCAGAATAGAGCATTAAAGCTTGCTGTGTGAACATAGCCTAAATAGAAAAAAAATCTTATGGAAGCTTTCAATTTAAATATGCAAATGAAATGTTTAAGTTACTAACAGAAATAATCTCTCTTGTCCTGACTGGTGTAGTTGGATTTTGAAGGTCATGAAGATCCATTCATAGAAATGTCAGCCTGTTTCATAAACAGCAAAAATCTCCTCACAGCAGTTTTGAGCTTAGAATTAATAGACTTTTATTTTATACTATTTTTGAAAAATGTGTCTCCTGAGTAGATTAAATCCAGCTGCAAGCAGTTCCAATAAACATCATTCTTAGTTTTCAGTCTCAGTTAATGATTCTGTAGCTTTAAGCTAGACTGCAGAAATTTCACTTATTTTATTTCAAAGGGGTAGCACAGTTAATAAACAGCACGATTAGTGGTTCCCCTGGGCCTCTGAGCTCACACCACTAACTGGCTCTGTTTTCACCCAACAGCGTGGGGAAATCCCATCGAGATCACGACTTGAGAATGAGTTACTGTGCAGCTCACAGCGTGCACCCCCTGGATGCAGAGACTGAATTATCAATGCAGCTGAACGTTTCCCAGAAGGACACTGAGAGAATTCCTCACTGGAGGTCACGTTCCAATTTACACTAAGGAGAGAGAGAGAAAGAGAAAGCGCCAGCGAGAGCGCCTTCATTCATTTCATGAATAAATATATCGCAGCTGCAGAGCTGGAGCTGCTGCCTGCAGTGAAGGTCGGATACAACGACCTGCTTCAGTCCTGCACGTTCATTATCGTTGTTAACCTCTGAGTTTCTCTTCACTATTCATCCTTACAGTATTGTTGAATCACTCGTTCGTCATTCTGTCAGCCCCACTCTCCACATAGTGCTCTTAACTGTTGAAATAACCTTGAAAATGACCTCTGCTTTTAATAAAACAGTGACATGCTAATAAGAAGGCTGAAACAGCATGAATCAAAGCCGTTATCACACATGTCAGTGTTAATATCATGGCAGCACTAACAGGCGTGTATGTGTAGTTTAGTTGTGTGGTGCTGTTGGTCTTATTGAGCTAAGTGATTTAATGGAGGGGGAGTGCTGATGGTTTAATGCACTCCTCTATGAAGGACAGACATTATCAGCAGCACTGTGAGCCATAAAAGGATGGACCAGCCGATGGCTCAAGTGATCTCTCCCTCCATCACTTTTTCCCCTCCCTCCCTTTTCGGACCATGCACTCTATCTACTTAGTATTGTAAATAAGTTTTCCTAGTTTTATTACCCTTTATCCTTTCTGTGGATTATTTTCCTTTCCGTCTAAACAGTTGTGCAGTTTATTTTAAGATAAGATTAAACTAAACCGATAGATTTTGTTTGACTGAAGGATAGTTTTTTCCATAGTAGGGCTGTGTAAAGATTAGAAAGTGCACATGAAGTAGAAAACGGTAAGCATGGTCCCTGTATGGAGAAAACCACCAGAGATGCTACAACCAAGTTAGCCATGTATTGCTGCAGATGGTTCAGTTAAGACTTAAGCTGTTAAAATAGACCACATGAAAGCTGTACATATTTTGACCTTAGCTATCATAAAAACACATTCTCTTTTGGCACTATGTTTCCATGTGCACAACTCTCTTTCCTTCAGTGGCAAATTAACTTTTTTTGTTGTACAACATTATCAAAAGTGACTCCTTTCATCAAACCAGAATGATTTTTGATTCTTGGCAGCCAGGAATACTGATTAACCCTTTACCTTCTGAGTCTAAAAATGGCGATTTGGACATATTTGTTATTATGGCTGTAAAATAGTCAGAAAATGCCTGAGAAAGTCTGAGAGCTTTGGTCCCTTTTACTTGAACTTGACTTTTCAACATCTGGTTGATGATTATTGCACATTATATGGAATTGTCACCAGTCATTTTTTGAGTCTAGGACTCTGGGTGTACAAAACAGTGCGAAAGATAACTATATACATAGGCGAAAATTAGTGCAAATAAAGATGGAAAAATGCATTCTTAACATTCTCAAGTAACATATTGTTATTGCACATGACAGACACACACAAATGCCACTATCTAACGCTATTTTTTGAAAACAAAACACCTCTCTCGCTCACTCTCCTTTTAATCTCTTCCTTCACTCTCCTTTCTCACTTGTCTTCTGCCAAAGCTGCCGTTTTCGTGGTGCTGTTCGACATTACCGTAATATATTCACCACACATCTTATATTGTCGGAAAGCACAGATTCTCAGCTCTCTTTTAGATTGAGCAAACTTTCGAGGAGTTACAGTGTTGAGAATCCGTGTAGCGGTCTCACGATACTTCTAGTGTTTTGCTCTGGTATTTTGCTATGAATGCCCACGACATATGGTTGCGATTATAATGATGAACCATGCATGTGTGTATGCCCACAATTCTCAGCTTTCCAATGCTGTTGGAATTGTTCTGATTGGACAAACTTTGACAGAGTTACAGTAATAATACTCTGGACATTTAAAACACAGTGCCAGCGCCGGGTCAGTAGGTAAAGGGTTAATCAATATTCCTGGCTGCCATTATACCATAAAGACAAAAGAACACTCCAAGCATCTCAGAGTACAAGTAATTGGAAAGTATAAGTCAGGGGTTAGATATAAAAACAATGCCAAAGCACTAAACATCACCCTGAATTCAGTTAAACCCATATTCAAGAAATGCAAGTTATATGGGACGTGTGTAGATCTGCCTAGATCAGACCATCCTCACAAGCTGAGTGACTGTGCAAGGAGACTAGTGAGAGAGGCCAACAAGACACCTCTGACAACTATGAAGGAGTTACAAGCTGCAGCAGCTGAGATGGGAGAGACTCTGTAGACAACAGTTGTTGCCTGGTTCTTCACCAGTCACAGCTTTATGGGAGAGTGGCCAAAGAGAAACCCACTTTTGAGGAAAACTCATGTTAAGAAAGCTTGTAAAGGTAGACGGTAAAATGAATGCACCAAAATCCTGGAGGACAATCTTATTCAGTCTGCAGCAAGGTTATTAAAGTTAACTAAAAGTAACTACATAACTAAAGCTAAAATTTGAAAATCATTTTAGTGAACTGAAACTAAATAAAAACTAAGCTTTACCAAAAAAGGGAAAACTAACTAAAACTGTATAGTGCACTTACAAAACTAACAAAAGAAAATTGAGACCAAATATCCCCAGTTTTAGTCTTTGACACAACCAGACTGACTGGCACCTACGCACACGCCTGGGGAGTGTAAAAATGCCGTAATTGATTGGTTAAGACTTCACACAGTGGTAGTTTTATGTGTGGTGTTGTATTCAATTATCATCTTTAAATAAAATAAAATGATAAGTGTAGATTAGCCTGTTTGAATATCTTTTTAAATATGTATGATGTTAACTCGGGCCTGACATGTTAAAAAAAAAAAACTAGAAGGAAAAATAAAACTAATAAAAACTAAACTGAAACAAAGCATTTTTGCAAAATAAAAACTAAACTAAACTTACAAACCAACAGTAAAACTTATTAAAACTAAACTGAAATTGATCACAGAAAGTGAAAAAGAAATAAGAATTAAAACTAATGAAAAATCCCAAACTATTATAACCTTGGTCTGCAAGACAACTACAGCTTGGGAGAAGATTTATTTTCCAGGAAGAAAATGACCTGAAGCATAAAGGGAGAGCTACACATAACTTTGTGGAAATCTGATTTCACTCTGACATGAAAGAGGTTTATTTTTTAATATTTTTGTCAAAAAAGGAAAAATATTTTTTAGCATGATTGACTTTTAAATTCATTTGAAGGGTGAATACTTAGCACTATAGATATACCATTATACCTAACTGATGGGCGTTTTAGTTTAATTTTAAGGATACTGTTAATGACCTGTCATTGGCTCATTTTAACTTATAAATGTGCGCCCACATTGGTTGTCAAACATTATCACAGTCTGTGGTTCTAATGTGGTCCGACAGTTAAACCATGAGCCCCAGAGTGTGCAGAGGATATCATCCTCGCGGGCTTCTGTGGTTTGAGTAAGTCCCTCCATGTCATTCTCCATTCTCATCCCAATACGTCCTTTCACTTTTCACTCTGCTGTCCAAATATAGGCAAAAATGGACAAAAAATTACACGGACAACTTTGACAATCCACAGAATATTAGTCACTCTGAATGCTGCTCCAAAAACTCAACTTTTTCAGTTTTCAGTTATGGTGTTGAACCTCAACCTGGAGTAACCCTCATGTCATTATCAATGCCATTTTCTAATACTTTACAAAGCTTCTTACAGACCTACAAAGCTGTGTTATATAACTGTTTCAGAGGCCACAGTCCTTTCTATGACAGGTGAGCTGACCTTGTGGAGTGGATTGCTTGTTCATTAGCTGTTTGGCTAGCAGCTGAAATATTCATGCAGGTGCACAGTTCAGCTTTAAAGACCTTAATCATCCCTTTCAATACCCTTAAAATACATTTGTGGAAATGCTTTATGCTGCTGTCTTTGCGTGACTATCTCAACCTCCTCCTTATGCAATATGGGTTTTTGTTGACATCAGAAACATTTAATATGATGTATGTTTTGGGAATTAGTTCTCAAAGCAGAGCTTAATCCAATCAATCCTTTAATGCAAGCACCTGGGAGTAAAGTACAAAAGAGGAAGCATGCATACATGAAACAATCAATGCAAAAATAAGACAAATGATGCCTTTAGTTTCAAGCGACACAGTCTTTATTGGTAATGGTTTATTTTCCTGTTCACCTCTTTAGGCATGCACACCAGCATCAGCGAGATCCTGAAGGAGAAGAGCCTGAAGCCGTCTCGCCGCAGCCTGCCCTGCCTGGCCCAGAGCCAGACTCACCCAATCAACCTCAACCACTTCCTGTCTGTGCCTCTGAGCCCGGAGCCCAAAGCAGAGGTCGAGGGTCTGAGTCAGAGCATCAGCACCTCCTGCAGCCTCCTGCCCCCACAGACAGGTCAGTATGCTCACAGGACAGCACTTAAGAGAGTCCAGTGCCAGACGTTTTCCAAAAGCTATTAGAGGAGACGATGCTTCGGCCATTAAAAAAGAGAGAGCAAGAGAGCGCTTACATCACTGATGTGTACTCGGATTTTAAAGTTTACCTTGTTGGGGGCTTTCTGGGTCTGTCAAAGTTATAAAGGCTCACTGTGAGAGAATGAAATATAGTAGCAAATTTAGAGACGTGTTAGGCTTCATCATTTAAAGGGTGTAGAATATAGACGTAGTCTCAAGTGGGGCACACTACAAGATATTCAGATTTATTTTGTGGTGGGCTGTTTTGGTTATATTGACTGCCACACAATGAAGAGACAACACTGTCAAAAATCCATCTCGATTTATCCACATGTGGGTCTCTCACATTTTCAGCATCTGCTAACGTTTTGAAATAACCTTGCAAAGCTGATTCCATGTCTGTCATCAGGCAAATCTATCTCACAAAGCTCCAGTCCAACATGTTAGTGCCAGGTCTGAAAAATTACTGGACCAATCAGCATCATTTAAGTAGAACAAGGTGCAGCTTTGGGCTTGTTTTATACCCCTTTCCCACTGGCCGAGAAACCTGTTTAAACACGCTAACAATCTGCTCCTGTCGGCAGTGGGTAAGGCTCTAATTGGCATTCAGACCCGCGTCGACTGACCCTGCAATGGACACAGGTTTTTATCGGCTCGCCTCTGATCGGCTCCAGTGGGAACGTCACACCCAAGTGAACGTGGGATGACTTTGGCGTAACGTACCTACGTCATAGTATTGCGCTCGTAACTTGGGGCGACAAAAGGACGCCGGCAGCTGAAGGACGAGCATTGTTGTTTTTTGGACTCAGCGTGTGTTGCCATCTCATCAACAAATTCCATTTGCCTTTGTATCATCAGCACTCGAATGTCGTTCAGTCTGCGCTGAGTTTGTATATTTTGAAAGAGGGGCAAAAGTACAAAGTACGGAAAACAGTTGACCACCGTGTCCATGGCTTCCATGCTCCTTTCCATTGTTTACCTACCTGTGTTTCGGCGCACTGATGATGGTGTCATCAACGTGATGATATCAGCTTGACGTACCAAAGGAAAAAATTAACACAGCCACACAGCTCGTCTGCTGGTGATCAGACACAGGTCTGCTGACAATGGGAAAGGAGTCACTTACCGATTGTTAGCGGGTTTACCCGCATTTAAAAAACCCGCTTTTACACTCTAATTTTAGTGGGAAAGCAGTATTAGTTGTACTGTAAGCCTGTATACAATGGCTGCTGCCAGTGTAGCGTTTAGCTCAGATGTAGCTATAGCAGCAGTTTTATCAGAACTGGACAGCATTTTTTTATTACAAGAAGAGCAAAGAACTGCGCTGAAAGGTTTTATTGGCAGAAAATATGCTTTTGTTCCTCTCACCACCAGTTTGAGTTTGAATTGCCATCTGGCTCCACCATTAGCGGCTGTCAAGCTCATGTTATGTAGTTTACTTATCAGAGCTGCTTATGTCCACGGCATGATTATTTCTCACCACTCTGATTGGCCTGCAATATATGTGACCAACACATTGTGTGTCCAATCATGCTACAAGATTTTTCCAGGGGTTATTCCCTTCCTAAACACTTTGTATTGGCAGTTCCCCACATGGATGTGATATGTACCCCATGCAGTCTATCTGGTGTGTCAAGTTAGATTTAGAAATGTTTCAATGCAAGCCAGTCTTAATTGACTCAGCCTATTGGCCTTTTAAGAGGCATTATAAAGCCCAATGATGGTGGTCACCATATTGGAAACTCTCCAAACTTTGATCTAGCCTTTTAACAGACTAAAGCCTGATTTATACTTCTGTGTTGGATCTATGCAGTAGTATACACTGCATGTCCTTAGGAGGAATTTACAAACATGCAGACTGCGTCTCTGATTAGTCTGCTGGTCTTGGGCAAATGCTAGTCTGAGTAATGTCTACTGGCATGTTGTGTGCACTCTAAAATGAGATAAATGGCTACGATGAAGAAGATGATCAGGCCTACTTGATGACATACCGACGTATAGAGCAGTTGTTCTCAACTTGTGGGTTGGGACCCAAAAGTGGGTCACGGCATGTTTTCAGTGGGTCGTGAGCTGATTCTTAGGGGAAAAGGCAAAACATCTCTGCAGCCCAAGGCAGACATCAGTCCATATATTTTATTTACTCTGTTTTGCAGGATAAGGAGTAAATTCTGGTTGTTTTATTAAATTAACCTGTCATCTTGAATGGAAATACATTCAAAAAAATTGGTTTTCCTATGATTTTCCTTAAAGAATTTCAGAAATTTTGGTTGCAACATCACACTGCAGAGTAGGATGTGGGTCATATGGCTGTATCATGTGAGAACCACTGATATAGATGATGTATTACTCATTCATGTATGTCTCAGTGGCAGATTACGGTTAAAATTCTTGTCCTTTGCCCCAGCTGATTAGGTGATCATACATTCCATCATGTCTGATGTCTGATGTCTTTTTTTTCTTTATAATATCAGCAGTATATCAACTGCTGCTCAATATGCCTCAGCTACATGATTTCCTGCATGCCAACAAGGTGAAAATGTAAACTGGTGACAAACACAGGCATAGAAATGGCACTGCAAGCTAGCGTTTCCTCAAGGTATTGCAGAGTGACACACAAATGCACAGCTACGTAGTGCTGATGACCTTATAGGCTACTCTGGCAGAGATTGGATGCATAGCTAAAAGAGGTGGGCCTTTAGTCATCCTAACCTCGCCTCAAATTTAAAAAATTGAAATGAAAGATTTTATTAGTAAGTAATAAGGTCATGATATTCAAAGTGATGTTTATTGCTGCTGCAAAAACTGATATTTTTATTTGAGCTTTAATACCAGTTGGACTGATTTAATGGCATGATTTTGTAATATTTCTGTTTCTCATTAAATCATGCTCTTCATTTGGTTATCTACAGCCAGTAAATGATGCTAAATGTCATTAAAAACCAACAATAGTTTATTAATCAATCAGGATATTCTTTAAATAGAATACAATTTGTCTGTATTGAATGTTGTGTTGGGCAGTCAGGGACTGAGTTGGTTGCTTGCAGATTTTAATTTTGTGGCTGACATTTAAAGCGTGTTCTGGATATTGATTGCACAGATTGTGTTCCTGCTGCAGGGGATTAAGAAAACTCAGTCACATGTGTCCATTGCTCTTTGAGAGGCAGCAAGGACTGGTGTAAGAAAATGTTGATGTCAGGAAAACAATGCATCTCTGTTTGGTCAAAATAGGAAATTTCTGCCAGGGAGGGGAGATTTATTCAGTCATATCAGGGTCTTTAAGAATATTCAGAGGGTACTGTCAATGAGGGATCTCATTTTGAAACAGAATAGGCAACATGTTGGCATTTCCTTGACCTTGAAACATGCTTATTGTGCCAACTTTTCAGTGTCTCCCCGCAGATGCACTGTGCAAAATAGCGATGTGAATATTCATGGAGAGAAGGCAGAGTAAGGTGAGGTGTTGCTATTTTGGTGGGAGCTAGCTAAAAATAGATGTCTGAGTGAGAGGTGTGTTTTGTCTCAGCACTAGGAGAAGAGAGGCAACAGAGAAACCTGTGACACTAGACAAGGGCATGATGTTTACCCAGCTTCCTTCTGAGCTCTGTTTAATGGGTCAAGGCTGCAAATATTCACCTGGGGAATAAACCCAAAATTTAACATGTGGAGTCTTACAGCTTTTGCGATAAATTCACTGGAGCGTACATCATGCTTATGAAGTAGATGAAGTAAGAAGGGATGCAACAATGCTGGGAATAATCGTTTCAAGATAAACCACTGGAAAAGTCACTGAAAATTCCCCGACAATGTTAGAAATGATGTTAACATAAACTGTTACCTTCAAAAACAATTAAGATATCAGGGTCTTCTGATAAAAATAGATTGAAGTTCTTAGAAGTTTAAGATGAATGAGAAAACTCAAAACTATACAATTTACAGTTTAAACTTTTTTTGATACATCGCCGCTGTCTTAACTCTAGCAGCACTCAGGAAGTGTGTGACTTCAGGCAGCATTTCACACAAAAAACCAAATAAACAAAAAAAACTGCTGAGACAGCAATGGGCATTTTGGCGAGTTCTTCAATAAACAGAGTACTGGAGGTGGTATGCTCTTGCTCAGGTTGTCTATTATTCATCTTATTATGTAAGCACAGGCTTTGGATCCTTCTTTATCTCAGGTAAACAGACTGTGGGTAAACCCAGAACACTTCACGGTTGTACCAACAGCCAGAACTACAGAAGACAGGTGAATTGAAATTACAAAATTGACATAAATGGACAGTGACCAAAAGTTAAAGTTCTGTTCAAAGTTTCTCTGCTGCTATTTTAGACAAAAATGCTAAAGTGCCCTCTTTGATGCACATTTGGTATACTAGCATGATAAAGTGCCCCTTTGATTCACCTATAATAATGGTAATAACTTTATTTATATAGCACTTTTTAAAATACACAGTTACAAAGTGCTTCACAAAACCCAAAAGGGGCAGACAGATAAGCAAACAAACATAACAAACATACCCCCAGTACACACAACACAACCAATGTTCAATTGCAACACATGTACATACACACACTAAAGTAAAACAGAGTGGGGTAGAGATTATACAAAAGCTAATCTATAAAAATAAGTTTTTAGCAGCTTTTTAAAGAGACTACAGATTCGGCAGACCTGATGTTACCAAGAAGATTATTCCAAAGTTTAGGAGCTGCCACTACAAATGCACGATTACCTCTGGATTTAAAATTTGAACGAGGGACTGTTAGAAGACCCTGATCAGACGATCGAAGATGGCGACTGCTAGAATAGAGGCTCAGTAGTTCATTTATATATGTAGGAGCAAGCCCATGCAGGGCCTTGTATGTGATTAATACAATTTCGAAACTGATCCTAAAAGTAACTGGAAGCCAATGAAGAGATGCAAGAACTGGAGTGATATGGGAATGACGACTAGCTGCTGCGTTTTGTACAGACTGAAGATGAAATGGAGGACTGATTGATGCCAGAGAAGAGAGAGTTACAGTCACCTAACCGGGAAAAAATCAGGGTGTGGATTAAAATTTCAGTATGATTTGCTGTTAATATGTGTTTGATTTTTGCAGTGTTATGTTGCCCAACCATAAACAGCAGGTGCCCTTTTTATCGTTTTCATCCCTGTCCCTTAAATATCCTGTTCGCTACTGCTACAGCTCTTTTAATTAAATTCAATCCATTTTTCTGTGACAAGCATATTTTCCAGAAATCTCAACTTGTTTATCTATTGACCCTGAGATACAATCTCTTGTTTTCTCAGTGAAAAGAAGTTGATGTAGTTTGTTTTCCTCAGGCCTCGATCATTTTTGGCATCCTAGCAGACACACTAATAGGCTGCTCACTGTGGCAGGCCAGACCACGATGTGCCATGCTGTCATGCTGCCCGCACTAATGAGAGAAGTTAGCCTATTTCAATGTTTATTTTATGCTTTTGATCTCTGGGGACACGAGAAAAGACCTAAACCAGAAACGACTCGTTATCACTGGAAAACGTGTGCCTGAATGTCTGCTTTGGGCTTCTGTAAGCATCAGTAGCTTTTTCTCTACAACTCACACATATAATAAGCTGATCATTTAAAATATTCAGCAGCTTAAATGTGAAAAATGCTAATAGATCAAGTCTCTTCCCTTCTCTCTGTGTGATATCTGCATGATCCAGCCGTGTCATCCTCAGACTGCTTTCTCATTCCCTACAGCACACCATGCTGCCCAAAGTTTTGAGTCATTTTTCAGCTCAGCTGACACTTTTATAGCCATATCCAAATGGACTGTGTAGGCTTTTAGGATGAAAGCAACTCACACTGATGTCAGTGAAGACAATGTTTCAACACAATCAATATCGCACAACTTTTTACACCATGTGCACTCTGATGGAAGTCATGAATCCTGGAGGAAGTTGTTTTACAATGTTCAGTCTGGCGTTTTTTTTTTTTTTTCTGTTTGTTTTGTCAGATAACCTGGCCAGTGTTATTACTCCTTCAAATCAACAGCAAGTGGTCATGACTGCCTCTCACCATTTGGTAGAGATAAAGTGATTCTGGGTATCAGCCTGGATCTGAGAGGGTGATGATTTGAGTAAAACTAGGCACAACAACCAATCACAGTTAATGATTATTTTTAGTGATTGAAACTAAACTCAATAATGTCCTGGCAGTCAGCACACACTTCAGCAATTAACTGGACTGAGAATCTAATTTGACTTTGGCTAGATAATGAATCTGATAAAGCTGTGTGTTTGTAAATAAAGTTTTAAATAAGCACAGATGGACCAACAGAACTTTATATGATCCCAGAAAAGATGCTATCTTTAATCTTGAGCTCTTAATCATTTATGCCATGGAAGTATTTCATTATGTTTGAATGAATTATTTTTATGATTTGTGACAGCACAGTAGTTTGATAAAGTTCTGACAGTAAAATCAACTTGATTTATTGCTAATGAACAATTTGAACAATATGCCCTATCTAGTAGGGTTAGGGGTTTTCTTCTCTTCAGTGTGTGTCATGATATCCACTCATTAGACCTTTTTTTGGTTGTTTTCCCCTTTGTTAATTATTTTGCTTTATGCAGGTGTCACAAATATCACTCATGCATGATTTTGTCATACTATCTCACCATAGTCTGTATGTAAGCATGGGTGTAGTTGCAATAATGTCACCAATTGGTTTCTGAATTGCGCTTTTGTTCTTCTGCATTAAATTCATTTTTCAATCATGGCGGTTGTTTCTTGTGTCTCACCAGTAAAAGGGGGGTTACTTCCTGTATTTCCTACAGCAACAAAATGAAAACTAAAAGTCCAAGTGTAACAGGTGGCAGGGTTCCTGTGGATCCTTAAAAGTCTTAGATTTTGGGCAGAGATGGTCTTGGTTAGGTCGCACCCCATGCAGACAGCTCAGATTCCTCTTTCTGCACGTGTCATTCCCCTATCTCTCATCCCTCTCATCTATTCACCATCCTATCACACTAATTAAGGCAAAAGGGCCAAAGTAAATCTAGGTGGAAGCATTTAGGAGCAACAGCAACTCAACCAAAAAGAGAAAGACTAAGTAAAACCACACTGTGATGTCAATGACTGCTAAGATACAGAAGAGTCATGAATGCTTTGACAACATTTTAGACAATGCTATGTTTCCAACTTTGTGGCAAAAGTTTGGGGAAGGCCCTTTTTATTCCAACATGACTGTGCTCCAGTGCACAAAACATTTGTCTGGCCCCCTCAGGGCTCTGACCTCAACCCCATCTAGCACCTTTGTTATGAACTGGAATGGAGATCGCGAGCCACGCCTTTTGGTGCGACATCAGTGCCTGACTTCATAAATGCTTTATAGAGTGAATGGGTACAAATTCCCACAAAAACACTCCAAAGTCTTGTGGAAAGCCTTCCAAGAAGAGTGGAGGCTCTTATAGCTGCAAAAGAGTGGCCAACCCCATATTAATGATCATGTATTTGAATACAGTGTCATTACAGTCCCTGCTGGTGTAATGGTCAGGCAGCTGAATACTTTTGTCCATATAGGGTAGGAGCATCACTCATGAAAAAACTGTCTGTCCATGCCAGTCTACTGCCCATCATTTGACATTCAACTTTCCATAGCACATCCATAAAACCAACAAGTGGTAGCTACATATGTAGAAAACATCTGCACAAAGCAGAACAATTTATAAGAGCATTTAGTTGAAGAATAAGCTGCAACAATTGACTCAACCTGTCACTCAGGGAAATAATACAAAAGTACATGAATAAGATGAAATTACCACAAAAGAAGAAATACAGTGGGGATGTCTCTGTAATTAGAACATTATTGAATTCTGGATGTTTTATATTAAAAATTTCACCTGATAGGCAGTCAAATACAAAAGGTGCAGATGTAAACCCGCTATTGTAATAAGAGTGACTGTATTATGAGCCTGTGTCTTAATAACCACACAAAATGTTGTGTTCCATCTCGACAGATGCAGTTTTGCTCTGATAAAATCTACTTTTCTCCTCCCATAAAAGCAGATACACTGAGTATCACTGAAAAATTTTGTGATGCACTCGAGTTGTTGTTCATCAATCAGGCGAGCTTATTCTTGTTTGTGGCATGAAGGTAATGTGATAAAGTCCCAGAACACAGAGCTCCTGGAGATGTTGGGAAATAAATGCTCCAATTTTCTCATCAGTCCTCACAGTGTGGGTTTAACAAACATTTATTTTGTTTGTGCATCATCAGTGGGATGTGTAAAGATCCAGTAAGGAAGGAAGCATGATTGGAAATCTCTCAACACCGGTGCACGGATTTGTTTAATTACATCAAGGTGTTGCTCTCACGCTGTCGCCCACATTTGAATAACTTAGACTTTCATCTGGCTACGATCTCATTTCAGTGTTGTTGGTTGGATTGAGAAGCTTATTGACTAGATCAACAACAAAAGACTTGGCACAGGTATGAGACTGTTTGGTGCATTACCTGCTCAATAAGTGTGTGACTGATCATGCTGTGTTTGTGTGCAGCAGAGGATGGGAAAGATCAGTACATGGAGGAGTCGGAGGTGACGACGTGTGAGACGAGGGCAGATGAGTCATTTCTACTACAAAAGCCGACCGTCACCCGAGCTAAATTAGAGGCCCGCACAGATTCACTTCAGGTATGTTTCTCCCTGTAATTTTCACAGTGTCAAACTGCAGGTGAAATGGAGATGAATAACTGAGACTTTTGAGGCCTTAGCAGATCTGTGCTCAGCATCCCTGCATTAAAATGTATTATCTTCTACAGGGAAAGAATCAAGGTGAATCCTTGGGGTTGTTTTTCCGAGATGGAAAAAAGCGTATCGACTACATCTTGGTTTACAAGAAGTCAAGCCCACAGGTGGAGAAGAGGTGCACTTTTGAGAAGAATCTACGTGCTGAAGGTCTAATGCTGGAGAAGGAGGTAAGATTTTTGTTTGATTTCAAAGATCTGATCTTAATTCCTCACCTTGGCACTCATTTCAGCTGTTTATTTATGATTTTCCAGCCCTCTTTGACAAACAACGACATCATGTTTGTGAAGATCCACGCTCCCTGGGATACACTTTGCAAATATGCCGAGCAGATGAACATCCGAATGCCTTTCAGGTAAGAGCACAAGTGAATATTTAACAGCAGTTAAAGTCAGCTTTTCTTCTACTCTCTATAACTTGTCTGTTCTTTCTTCCTCCAGGAAAAAATGCTACTTCACAGACTGGAAGAGCAAAACCCTGGGCAGGTAAACAGATTTAAAGTGGAGGATGATTTCTCTTAACCTGACACACATCCATCTAGAAAACCTTCAATACTAAGCATTTGGGAAAGGGCAGAGGATTTGAAAACAACCGGGGGTGATTGGATAAACGTTCTGTCTGTCATTTCTTTACGGGCCAATCAGAGCGACAAAACACGTGATGAAGCTGCCACCTTCTTTGCGCGTGCACAGCTACCGAGGAATAACACAAATCATGGCGACTATAGACATGTAAATACACGACTTCTGTTGTTTTTGAAAAGATAAACAACTCACTGCTGTTCTTTGTTCTTCTTTTAACAAAGAAATGTTGTCAAGTTCTGATAAAACTGGGGCTTTAGCAGCATCCAGGCTAAGCTCCTCCACCATAATTGCACCAGCCTCTTGTTGCTGCTTGCTTACATCACGACTCTGCCATGCCTCAGAGTACTGCCCCTTGTCGCTGATTGGTCCTGTCACTTTCTAACCGGGCTCAAACAGTTCAGACGGGAGCTTTGCAAGATAGATTCGCCAGTGAGAAACACGGAAACGGGCGTATCCATCTGCTTTGCAAGGTTAGATTTCTCTCTGTATCTCTAGCTTGGGGCAGGAAGCTGGATGCCTCAGTGTTTCTAATGAAATTCATGAGCAACACAGCTGCGAGGCTTCAGCCCTAATGTGAGCTGTGGGTAGTGTTGGTGAAAGGCAAACATATGAAGATGAATCCAGATCATCCTCTGATCGCTGCAAGAATATTAACGAGTCCAGGGTTACATTACCAAGAGTCTTAGAACAAAGTCTGGCATAAAGAACAAAAATAGTACTATCATCTTGTAGGCCAGTGCATCGCTAATATCCACAGTAAGTGAAATAGTCAGAGTGTCATTTAAAGTTAGTGACTTAGTGCAGTTGATTTCCCTCATTATCAGTACTGGCACATTTAGGTTTGTTTAAATGGCTGTGTTAATTAAACTTTCCATCCACAGAGGCCCACAATTTAGCCACATTGTTAGGAGTACAATACTGTAAGTCCCCCACACTGGCAGTGCTATCCTATAAAATACTTGTGATCTTTTAGTCATATGGAGCTGCACAGTCTTATTTGCATACTATTTTTAGAGAGAGGCTTTTCTGCCTTGATTCGATGTTCATGTGCAGTCCAAGCTCCACGCAGGACTCCAGATTTCCATTTCTGTGTCTCACTGGGATGTAGAAAGATTCAACAAATACCAGAGAGAAATACATGTTGTAGGTCTTCTTATGAAGATACAACATAGAGGTTTTTTATTTTAGAAAGTCGACAAACCTTTAAAAAATCCTCTCAATAAATATTCACCCCCTTTAATGTGACTGACCTGAATCAACAGAGGTCTAGCCAATTAGTTTGCATGGCTACCATTACACCATGAAGGCAAAAGAACACTCCAAGCAACTCAGAGAAAAGTATAAGTCATGGGATGATACAGAAAATTTCAAGGGACTCAACACCCCCAGAGTTCAGTTAAATCCATCAAGCATCCATCCATCATCTGCCTAGATCAGGCCATCCTCACAAACTGAGTGACTGTGCAAGAAGGAGACCAGTGAGGGAGGCCACCAAGACACCGTGACTACTCTGAAGGAGTTAAAAGCTTCATCAGCTGAGATGGGAGACACTCTGCATACAACAGTGGTTGCCCAGGTTTTTCACCATTCAAAGCTTTATGGGAGAGTGGCCAAAGAGAAAGCCACTATTGAAGAATCAAATTAAATCTGGACTTGAGTTCTCCAAAAGGTATGTGGGAGAGTCCATGGTCAAGTGGATGGAGGTCTTTGGTTTTATGAGACCAATGGTGCTTTATGGCCACCAGACATGGTGCTGTGTTTGGTGGATACCAAACACTACACATCACCACAAACACACCACCCCCAGCATCATGCTGTGGGGAGGCATCTTGGAAGCTGGCCCTAAAGGCTTGTAAAGATGGAGCAGAGTGTAAAGTAGCTGAGTCAACAACCAGACCTCAATCCAATAGAGATGTTGCGGCTGGACTTGAAAAGGGCTGTTAACACCCAATCCTCATGCAACCTGTCAGAGCTTGAGCAGTTTTGCAAAGAGGAATAGAGCAAAATAGCATTGCCAATAAATGCAAGTCTGACTGAGACCTATCCACACGGACTCAGTGCTGTGATTGGGTGCATCTACTAAATACTGACTTGAAGAGAGTGGATATTTACATGTACCTGGTTCTTGTTCTAAGATTATTTTGTTTGAGAGATGGATTGCAAACAGCAACACCAAACAGTATGTGTAATATTTTTTAGTCAATCAAATAGTTTTAGATTTTCTCACCTGTAACAACTCAGTGAGGTGCGGAGTCTTGAGGCCATATTTTAGTATCAGCTCACCTTGCTAGGTGATACAACAAAAAACGTACCAGGTACACCCTAATGGGAAAAAGATTAAAAACTAGAATAAGAAGCAAAATCAGTCAAGACAAGTCGAGCCAGTACAACACAGTGGAAAAGAAACCAGCATTTGGCTGGTGATGTTATTTGGAGACAGTCGGCACGGTGGAAACTCTGCAGGGGTTCTGATGCCCTGCCACTTCCACAAATACACTTTAATTGAAAACATGAGACAAGTTTCTTCACTCCTTTAGCACTGTTTTAACCAAGCTTATTAACAAGAAAAGGTGTGACCTTATTAACCAAAGTCAATTAAATGTACCTGAACTTTTGTTTTCTGTCATTTACACTGGTTGATGAGCTGTAACAATAAGAAATATAATATAACATTGTTGACAGAAATAAATACAGTAATTAGACAATCTCAAGTTGGCAGTATGCACAATAGGAAATATGTTTTTTCTTTATAGCATAAAATTTTCATGTCTGTGCTTTAAGGACAAAAACGCCTACACACAGCAGACAAAAAACCACAAAGATAACAGCTACTCGCCCACCTGTCCAACAGAGAACAAGCACTTTTAAATCTTGTGTAAGAGTAATCTTAGTCACCGTACACAATGGGGACCATTATTTATACCTCAGAGCTTCTGCAGTCTTTCACTAAGCTGCTGCTCTCTAAAGAAAAATCTGCCTGAGTAGTAAATAAACTTTATGTGTTCACTAATGGTCTGTCGCTAACTCACGTCACTGTAAAGCTGAACAAATGGCCCCTGTGCAGGTGGTGGCAGCTCACTGGTTTGATATCATTTCTTTCTGCACAGTACCTGTCCTTTTCATAACAACATTTATAAAATGCACTCTGGCTGCAGCATCTTTCTCCCCAGAAATCCCATTTATATTAATTCAATCCATATCAGAGCACGGCACAACATATTAGAGACCTCTAAGAGAAGAAGTGAGCAAGCATTACTCAGCTTGCTGATATGTTGCCTCATGGGATGTCAGTGTTTGCTCTGCTGACTGGTCCACCATAACTATTCTGAAATATCTGCACATATATGAGGGATTAAACCCTGAGAAATCTCAATCTTTCTACAAGATTGATGTATCAAATAATAATTGATTGATTACCTTTCAGTTTTATTCTCACATTCTTGTCCTCCCAATTAATAAAGTAGTCATTTCTCCAATTTTATATGTAGAAAATCCTTAAGTTCAAAAATGGAATTTTATCATACTGACAATAAACCAAGCATTTTTATTCTTTAAATGCCTCATGACTGCAAGCTCAGATTCTTCTTTGCTGTAGCTCTAACTTTGTTGTTGACTTCTGTTGTGCTTTGTTTGCAAATCAAGGCTCACTAAAAAAAGGGAATGAGACGAATGATTTTATCCACTGCTTCTTCATTAGTAAGCATCTGATAAGAAGAACCAAATATTTAATTACTCATTAGGTAATCAAAGCACAAATCTATGGCATTTTTCCCTGTTTCTCCAAATCTAGCTGCTTGAATTAACATAATATGTAAAATCTAAATAAAGTTAAGATTTTCTGTGTTTCTGGCATTGGGGTACCAACAAACTCCTTTCTATGCACTAGTGAAATGTCTTCATATAGATATCAGTACTCACTTGCCCACCTCTTATGGAAACAACAGCCCATACCTAATTCTGTGCCTCTCTTACCTTGGCTTGTTATCTCTTCATACTGTAATGTGTGCAATTAGGCCGCTTGAGGCAAATTAGTCATGAGTTAAGAGCCTAGTGGTTCCTCTTTAACAGCTTTTCCACCTCATGTTGCGAAAGAAGGACATGGCAACATACTATTCAACAAAGAAGTCTTGTTGGGTACTGGTTGATTGAAATGACAGTTCATTTTAAGTAGTTACTGGGAATGAGGATGTGTTCATTTGCTGTCCAGCTAGTTTTGGGAGCTTGCTCCTTTGTGAGAGCCAGCTCTCATTTAAGAGGCGTTTCCTCTTTTTATCCAATTTTGTTGTTATTTTAAAGACACAAAAAAGGCTAAATGGTACCAATGAAGATGAATTTGGGAACAGAAAGACTATTATTAAAACTGAGCTGAACCAAATGATCAGGATCTCTGAAAAGAGCCTAAATAACTGTTATTCCATACAAGGCTTGACAGACATAAAAGTAACGGTGAACGGATATCGATTTTTCAGGGCAGATATCGATACCAATTATTAGTTATTCATGAGGTTGATAACAGGTATTTGGAATCGATATGCATTTATTATGACAAACAAAATGTACTTTATGTGATAGAAGAAAATTTACTTGATAAAAAAAAGAGTAGTATCACTGTCAACAGGGGAAGCAGCACAGAGCAACTCTGTAGCAGCAGGAAAACACAAAATGACACTTCCACTCACTGTGTCAGACATCCAGGCCTCAAGGTTGAGTGGCTGGCGGTTGAGTGATATCTAGCCAGTCAGGCAGTGATGTTGGAGGGATATTAGGTGAGACTGTGGAGAGTGAAAACAAAGCCAGAGGGGCAGATACACCTTGCAGCTGAGTCAAAGTAGTCCATCTTTTAAGTAATTTGTTTTCACATTTATCTATAAAATAAAATGCCAATACTGATCATCTGTAAAATGCCAGATATTGGCCTCAATAATCAGACGAGCTGATAACCAGTACACCCTTACATGAAAGCTATGCTTTTTATTTGCTAGAGGACTACTGCAGGTCTCTGGCCATCAGTCAAAGACCTGCAGTAGTCCTGTACTGACTGATGGGCTGAGGCACGGCTGGACTTCTTTGTGTCTCTTCGGCACATTTTTGGGTATTGTTGGTAAGACCGTATTTCTAATACTGCACAATCAGGAGAGCAGGGATGGGAAGAGTCAGCCGCTTGATACAGGAAACTGCAGCTTTCCTGGGCCTGATTCAGCTCACCGCATGCTGGGTGCCCAGGAACCGGTGGGCTGGTCCAGGATAACCACGTGTGTCATTGAGGGGTTAGCTCAGGAGACACCTCTAGAGATGGGGCCTGCTGCAGGCCTAGACAATGGCCATCAGAAGGCCAGGGCAGGACAGGACAGGACCAAGGTTGATGAAAGAATGATTATCTCTATGCAGTATTCAACTCTGCTGCAGGGTAGGTGTCCGACAAGTGAACAGCATGTTGCAGAAACAGCCTTTAAAAATCCTGCTAAACATTCATCAGGTCTGGTTAGTCATTTAAAATGAAGAAGGATATCTCCTTCTTTTTTAGAAAATGCTCTTGACTTCACTCAGTTCTTAAATCATGCCTAAAATATATAAAAAAAAAAACAGAATTATCTTTTCAGTTGGATTTACATGCTGTTATCCTGGATCAGTGACCTCACATGAGCCATAAGCAGCATGAAAATGAAAAAGTATGCAGGGCAGTGTGTTCCTATGTGTGTAAAAGCGTCTCTTTTTGTGTGTTTGGGACACAGTGTAAGCTTTTCAGGGTAATGTTAGGGGAAAAGGGTCAGAGGCCACTGTCCAATACCAAAGAAAACAATCTTCATGATAATCTGTGCCGTTAATCCCGTTTTTCTGCATCCTTGTAGCAGGTTTTATCTGAGATGTCGACAGATCAAAAGCTGGCTTCCCAGAAATCCCATGAAGCTGGACAAAGAGGCCTTGCCTGACCTGGAGGAGACGGACTGCTACACAGCGCCCTTCAGCAGAGCACGAATGCACCAGTAAGGAGGACATAGACACAGTCATGATGAAACTTACTCAGTATGTTACAGCAGTATGAGCTGATATGTATACATCAATTCCATTCATGTTGTTTTATGTGAAGGTGAAATCTGGAAACAAGTCTATAAGATCTGCATCGATTTTAAAAAATCATGTATATTTCATGACTTTAAGCCACAATACAGAAAGATAAAGAGGAGCAGATTATAAATAAGATATTGAAATGCAGCAGATGCTCATGAAATGATTACATTTCTTCCCAATTCCTTCGTTTTCTCATTTTGTGAGCATCTCTTTGATGAAAGGCATCATCTAATCTCATTTGTCAGTGAAATATTTCCATTTTTCTTTACTTGTCAGCCCTGACGATTTTTGGGGAAATAATGATGCCAGGGTGAACACAAACTTTTCCCAAGTTTAATGAATCTCCCGTCTTTATCGGCTAAGCTGTCATTAGGAGCTGCCACTGGATGGTATTGATATGCTGCAACATGATGAATATTTGAAGGAATCTGCTATTATTTTCCTTCCAGCTTCACCATCAACAATAGAGAGACCTTCTTCTCCAATTCAACCAGAAGCAGAATAGTCCATCATGTCCTGCAACGCACAAAGTATGAGGACGGAAAATCAAAGATGGGTGAGGCCCTGCAGTCACGTCTCTGTCTTCTTGCATCTCACAAACAATATTTCCACAAGTATCACACTAATGGCTGTGAATCCCATGCTCATTTATATATTCTGTAACACGAGCCCATCATAATGCTCCGTTGGAGCTTTTTTTTTTTTTTTTACTTGGGAAGGGATAAAGTCTTAGAAAACAGTCTTCATTCAAGAGAAACTTCTTCTTAACAGAGTTAGCTCTACATAATAAAACCTCATTGTAGCTAAAGGAATAAAAGATAAACAGTAAACATAAGAAACACAATCATAATAAGTCTTTCTTTCCATTTATTTTATTTATTAAGTTTATTTTATAGGGACAATGTAAATTACATAGTGCAACTTCAACCTGTTACAAACAAGCTAAAAGTAACTGATGTTTCACATATAGAGATTATAGCTTTTGCTAGTTTCCATCTCCAGTCCCTAGTTAGAAGATGAAAGAAGGTAATGGTAAAGATTTCAAGTTTGCATAGAAATTGCATAAAGACAGTTACACTTGATAAAAAATTAAATTAAAGTAAAAGAAAAAGTAGTAGAATTATACATCATAGTTATATAAAATTACATCAAAACATGGAGTATTTAAAAGTGCTCACATCTCTGATTTTGTTTTAGCCACTCTTTAACATTTTTGTTAAAAGTCTTTGTGTCTTAGTGCATTCCACATTTGAGAGCCTCGCATAGAAAAAGCTGACTGCCCCAGGGAGGTTTTATGGCGGGCAATTTTACAATAACCACTAGCTGTGCCCCTGGTGCTCCTAACATCAGTTTTCCTTTTAAAAAGTTTACATAAAATTTCTGGTGCTAAGTTTTGTAAACAATTAAAAACCAGGATAATTTAATTATCCCCCTGCTAAAATCACATGGAGAACTAGTAAAAGCCAATAGATTTAGCAGTTAATTTGACTTAAGAGAGCAATACTCAGAAAGTGGCAAAGATTACGCCTCTGTTTGTTTCTTCGCCCTGCAGTAATTAATCTGTGGACTCCTGCTGAGTAGAGCATCCAACTTTAGGCTGATCCCTCCTCGCCTTCTGGCTGTTTTAACTGTTTACCTAACTTTCTGTCCAGTCTCACTCCACTATCTTGTCTCACTTCTGGCGGTGACATGCTTTGATGATTAAAGTTTGGCCTTGAAGGCCTGGGATGGATTTCACATTAATATTTTAATACTGCAGACCACTCTACTCTCCAACAAATAAGATCAGCTCCACATCAAGGGTGGAAAATCCTTTACAAATCCACTCCTCCCTGCTCGTGCTCTGACCATCTACTCTTCCAGCACAAGGATGACGATGCAATTGGATGCACTAGAGTCTGACATTGAATTCATTACTGAGTCATCACTATAGTATTGTGATTGAAAATCTGTTTCATACCAAACAGTAATGGTCTGTAAAAAACTAGAAAGGTTATTTTCAACTGCAGGAGTTCAAACCAGAGTGTGTTAATCCTCTAATGGGCTTCTCAAATACCTTTAGTCAAAGACAGCATGTAGTGAATTATCATGAGAGTGGAAGAGTGGGCTTTGATTAATCACTGAATGGATACCATTGTTTTATTATAACTGATACTATCCAGCTGATATATTTAAGCATCATTTCACATGACATGGTTTATTTCCTGCAGGTATCAACAGGCTGTTGGGTAACAACACGTATGAGGCTGCATTTCCTCCTCATGAGGTGAGAAGTTGCATCTATGTATGCGACCCTAAACCCTTCACTTATTCCAGTGAGTTTGTAACAAGTAGAGCCTGACGTCCAGACTAACAAAATACTGTAGAAATGAAAACTAAACTTTACCAATAAGGGAAAAGCATCTTTAGTAAATGCAGAAACTTTTACAGGTCTGCCGCTTGTGCTTGATTATCTAAGAAAGACTTTCCAGGAGTGTTTTGTTGACATAAAACAATTTTTAAATCCCTCTCCTCCTTGACTTATTCTACCTTTTATGATGTTTCACAATTGGTGTGTTTTCATCAAGCTGCCTGGTTTGGTTTAGTAGTTTGGTCAAGGTTTGGTACAGTAAACCCTGATCAGGCTTCCACAGTAGGGATGCAACAATTATTGGTCTTTATGCCAGAATTATAGTCAAAGAAATAATCTTGGTTTAATGATTATCACAATTATTTTGCAGTGGTTTCTTAATTCTACTGTAATGTACAAAGTCACAAGAACATTTAATCAAAATTTAAATGTTCTTTATTGCTGCCATTTTAAAGGGATACTTCAACATTTTGGCAAATACTCTGAACTATTTCTTGAGTGAACCACTGGGCAGAGTGACACAGTGCAGCAACCATGTCTGGAGTGTAGTTCTGGCTTTGCATTTAACTTTAAAACATCTCTGTCTCGTAATGTTCCATGATTATTTTATAGCATGGTGAATGTGCAGGCCACAACTTGTCCACGAGAGTGTTTTGGAGTTGTTGGATTGTGTATTTGATGAGTTTGATGAGGGAAAACAAAAATGCCGTCTGTTTACATAGCGTTAGCTGTGCAGCTGGTATATCGGTCCCCCCAGATCTAGAAACAGCTTGCACCAACAAATAAAGAAAACGAACCTGTAACTAAGACTATAGGAATTATGGCAATAGGTGAATTTGCCAAATGTTGAAGTATCTCTTTAAAGGGGACATATTTCACCCTTTAAGACAAATTTATATTGTTCTCAGAGGTCCCCAAAACATGCCTGCGAAGTTTGTTGCTGAAAAAACACTCTAGTATAGGATTGCTTGTCTCTGTTTCAGCTCTTCTCAGAACGAGCCATTTCTGTGTCTGTGGCTTTAAATGTTAATGAGCTGTCTGACTCCGCCTTTGACCACATCCCCTCTCAGGAAATGGATGCGGAACTCCTGATGTTACAGTATTACAGACAATTTTATCCAAAGTTTATGGACCTGACTAAGATCTGAACCATCAATCTCCCAGACTCAAGTCAACAGGGTAACCCACTGAGCTATATTCAGCATCTCAGCTGGCAGCTGAGAGGAAGATCAGAAAAGGAGGGTGGAACTTTCTACCAAGTGGGGAGGGCCAACCAAACCTGGGGAAGCGGTGCTTACTCCCCACATGAGTCATGAGGGGAAATTCTGAGAACGGCTTGTTCATTCATTTTACGTTAAATATTATCACTAATAGTAATAAGGGCACAGCAAATGCCCCATAGCCAAAAAAGCTATGCTGCTAACAGGCTTCTGGGCTGCTAAAGCACCACAGCTGTTGTCACATTGTTTTAGTTCTATATGGGTTTAGCTGAAAATAGTGTTACGCCTCTTTATTACAGTAAGCCTTTAGGATGAATCAACTGTGACATTTTACACTGCATTTAATTGGCACACTGTACAATTGCCTCATCCCTATATCACAGCAAACCATACCATAACTTGGTAGGCGGGAGCATAAGCCAGCAGTTTGTGTAGTTCAGCCTTTTAGGGTCAGATTAGTAACGCTTGGTACCCGAACAGAAAGGTGCCAAAAAATTACCATACCATACTAATACCATATCAAACCAAACTGAACTGTTCTGTTTGGTAGAAACACACTAGATGAAATTGTATTTTACAGAGAGCTTTACTTTGCTTGATGGGCCACCCACAGAAATGGCTAGGCCCCTGAAAAACAAAGACGAGGCCCTACTTTTGTTGTTTTGCAATCCTAACTTGTATGCAAACCCTGGAATGGCCGTACTCAGGTCAACAGTAAAGTTGAACTGGCATCTGCACAATTTGATTATGTAGAAGAAAAAACCCAACTCAAACCATTCAGGAAAACTGGGTATACATTGTGAAATGAACTACATTTTTAATAAGAAACCAGTAATTAATTGTGTTTTTGTTGTTTTAATAAGTAATGGTGAATATTTGGTTTATAAACAATACTTGTTTCCATTTTTCTTACTATCAGTGGGCCCCATTGAATCTGGGTCCCAAACAGCTCTCCCTTTTACCCCTGGACTAGTTGTAAGATTTAAGCTGTTACATAAATCTACGTTGGATTTGTTTCATCTGGGATCATCCCTAAATATGAATAATGTGCAAACTTTGTCCTAAATTAGAAACTAGGTATAAAATAGGTTTCATTTAAGTTTAGTCACAGAGCAACTCAATGCAGATTTTCATTTGCTGCTGCAGAAAACTATGTATAACTATATATAGCTAACTATAGTTTCTCTTCTCTTTGTCTTGTCAGGGGGGTTACAAGAGCAGACATCCAATTAAAACACATGGTGCCCAGAACCACAGACATCTTTTGTACGAGCGCTGGGCCCGTTGGGGGATCTGGTACAAATACCAGCCTCTGGACCTCATCAGGTAACCAGCTTTGAAGCAGGTAGCACAGCACCGTGGCCTGGTTTTGACACATTTACATGGCGTGCCCTGCTTAGGAGCCTTGTTCTGTTTTGTTTGTTTTTTTCATCCCTTGAGCACAAGACTAGAAACATATCCAGGTTCCTGATCTCAGTTTGCTCTCTCTAAAAGACATTTTTATTACTCCACAGCAGCCAGATAGTAGGTTTGATATCTCTGAACTGATCGAGTCACTCTTGACAGTTGAGGTTATAGGCCCTTGAACTTTTCTGTCCTTTATCACCAGTGAAAGAGTAAACACTGTGTCAAGGAATACTTTTTTATTTATCTATTTAGGGAATACACTGATTCACTTTTTCTAGAAGTTAGATGAGAGAATTGATACTGCTGTCAAGACTTGATCCAGGCAATGATCCTTGCTTGTCGACAGACCTGGGAAAATACACCACCCCTGAAACCACAGGTTCTCATTCATATTTGATCGTGTAGAGGATATATACAACCCTTGTGAATAATAATAGAGTTGGAGGCTTTTCATGGAGCCAGGCTAATAAATCCCAGTTTTATTGTTATTACAATATGAGATTTTGCTGTAAACACGTTGCAAAGTCTGAATTTATCACTGTACATAATGAAATGTAATTTAGGCAAACGAGCACTGCTTTCTCACTCATTTTATTGGCTCTCACACCATTTTAATACCGTCATTGAAATTCAAGCAATCAAGTACCCTCAGAATCATTGGCTATTAAGTAGTAAAAAATGTTTTATTTATTTTAGATTCACAAGAAACATGTTGCAAACAGCTATTGCTAAAGCTACCACAGATTCTTTAATTGAACACCTCATATCATATCGAGATACTGAGAGACATTTTTAGATGGTGGCACAGTCCTTACATAAAAAATGACTTATAGTCCAAAATGACCAAATTATTGGAACAACAACAGAATAAATCTCCAAGCAGGTTACTCAGGTAAAGTCACACCTCTTTAATAAAGTAAAATACACACAAAAAATGACAGTAAATTTAACACTTTGAAACTCTTGCACTTCAGCCCCTCCACAGGTGGAGGTTGGAGCTCATAGAAAGGACCAGTAACATACCAAAGAAGAAACCTGAGCACAAAAATCACTTATTGCAGTTTAATCAGGTGCAGATTAAACCTGCGTCTTCATCAGAGTCAAATGCATCTAACCCTTACTCTGTTAAGAGGTGAGGAGCTCATTTCCTGATTTATGCAAGGTCAAAAACCTCTGGTGCTTGATACATATTCAGTTCTGACCAAAGCATGGCTCAGACTTCTCACTCAAAGAGAAAGTAATAAATAAACATATACAGAGCTGCATATACTCCACATATACAGTCACTGACATACAACCAGTACCGAGCTGCTTTGATGAGTTGTTATGAAAAAAGCATCTTAAACAAAGGCAATCTGATAACTGTGGTTCAGGAGACAGATACAGTTATCGATTATTTCCCACCACACAACATAAAACTGTGTGAATTTCAGTCCTTCAGCCACTCAGATCATTAAACAACCACAGCCACCTCAGTGTGGTCTAATTGCACCAACACTAAAACTGCACTTGAACATGTTTAATTAAACTATGAATCTTGACCTCCCCATTTCTCCCCCAGGCGGTACTTTGGTGAGAAAATCGGCCTTTACTTTGCATGGCTAGGCTGGTACACGGGTATGTTGATCCCTGCTGCTCTGGTTGGCGTTTTTGTCTTCCTCTATGGTCTCTTCACGATGGACTCCAGCCAAGTCAGGTCAGTTCACATAGCCTGTTTATTACTTTGTGCTACATCTTGATTGATATTGGCATCAGTTTATAAAAAATACATTTTTAAACAACTCTTTAGTTCCTGATCTTCTTTTGTCTCATCAGTAAAGAGATTTGTGAAGCCAACACTACCATCATGTGTGCTATGTGTGAGGGCACCTGTGAACCGTGGACACTGAGCGACAGCTGTGTCTATGCAAAGGTCAGTGCAGTTTGAGTGTTCATCAAAACTCTCATGACAACATGAGGAGAATTCAGGTTGTTTTTTAGACTTCATTTGGAGTGCAGATGGAGCTCTCGGTTGTTTTTTTAAACCTGTACCCCTGTAGGCCCTAAGAGGACAATACAACACACTTTATTTTACACTGTTTAAACGCCACACTAACGTGTAAATGACAGTTATCGTCTAGAGACCCCAACTTACTCATCTCATTATTGTGGTATACTGTGACAACACTGGCTTTCAAATGAAAACAAGTAAATTTTGAGACATTTTCTTAAGATCTAGAGCAACCTTTTCAAACAGTCTCATACAACAATAACATAAGGCTCAAAGTATTTTCCTCTATAGTTTAATTTCATAATCAGAGTATTTTTAGTGTAAGGGCTCAGTTTTCAGAGACAGTAACGTCACAGAAAAGGTCACAGGAACAATTAATGAGACACAACCGTTTATATTATAACTTTATGGTATCTACAAAGTCATCTATTTTTTGTTTTAGATTATTTAGCTCTTTAACCCTCCAAGACCAGTGTTTTCATATATGACAAGAAAAGACACTGGTTATTTAAAGTTAAATAACTTGAACCATAAATCGTAGCCACTTGCTTTTTTCTCTCTTGCAGCCTGCCATAAAGCCGTCTAATGTCACTATCCATGCCTTCAAAGCCCTTACGGAAGCTTTTCTAGGGAACCTGGAACTTCAGTAAATCTCAAATTGAACATCTTTTTAATCACTTTTTTTAATCCCTTTTGAATAGTTTCTGCCGCTAACTTAGCATGCTATCCACCGTATTTTTTTTCACACTGTATTGTGAGAGGCAGTAACAACCAATGGCAGGCTGTTCTGTCCTCATGTCATGCTTTCCCAAACTGCCTATGTCATTACACCTAGATCATAGAGGAGACTAACCTTGCAAAGCAGATGGATACACCCGTTTCTGTGTTTCTCACTGGCGAATCAATCTTG
Source organism: Cheilinus undulatus (assembly GCF_018320785.1). Taxonomy (NCBI): domain Eukaryota; kingdom Metazoa; phylum Chordata; class Actinopteri; order Labriformes; family Labridae; genus Cheilinus; species Cheilinus undulatus. Next base: position 21,226,956 of record NC_054873.1, on the reverse strand, counting down.
CAAAGCTCCCGTCTGAACAGTTTGGGCCCGGTTAGAAAGTGACAGGACTAATCAGCGACAAGGGGCAGTACTTTTTGGCGCAGCGGAGTCGTGATGTAAGCAAGCAGCAACAAGAGGCCGGTGCAATTTTAGCAGAAGAGATTAGGTCGCTGGAGAGTTTGTGTTGTCATCTTTGGACATTTCTTGCAAGAAGCCTGTCAGTAAAATACTTTAAAAAATGGTGCTAAACCTAGCAGCTTGTTTGCTTGATTAGCATAATGCTCTCAACTGAAGAAAGGTAGAACTAGCTTTGCTAAGTCCAAATATAAAACAGTAACTTGTGACTTTGCATGTCACTTTTGACGGATAATATAAAAATAGCATTATGTAGATTAGTTTTCTCTGTAGCGCAGTTTACTAATGTTGTGACTGGTAGGCAGATCTTTTAGCTTGTAATGATATAAGCTAAAATGAGTGGTGATGTTTCTATTTTGACTACAAAAGCAAACAAGACTTTTTTTTATTCTACACATTCATTTCAAATGCCTTTCACCCTAACTGCAGGTATGAACTCAGACAGGAGGATTAGTTGTTAATAGTCTTTTTTTTTTTTTTTTTTTAATTTTCATGCTAAAGATTAAACCTGTTTGCAGGTTAGGCCTATAAAATCAAAGAGGAAAACCAACTTTAAACATGTGCAGAAGGGATAAGCGAGAGAAAGAGTGCACAATTATCCCACAAGGGGGAACTAAAAGCAATATAACCTGAAGTTCCTCTCTGGAGCTTCAACCCAAACGTAGCTACTCCCTGAGTATTTAGCTTAACATTCATTGTAAAGATATTAAAGTGGTATCAATCTTCTCATCTATCTTTTGTCAGTAACTTAAATGTATTTATTTCCTTAAATATCAAGTACTTCTTTAGGAGGATGTAAGGATTTAAACTCAAGGATGAGAAACTCATGATGATAAATATCAGAAAAGTCAAAGGTGAAGCTGTTGAAATTGAAATAAATAAGTCATAATTTGGTTTAATTCTTAAAGCCACTGTTTGAGAGCAGCCTTTCCTCTGCTTATGTTTATAGGTGACCCATCTGTTTGATAACGGCGGCACTGTGTTCTTCGCCATCTTCATGGCTATTTGGGGTAGGTAGAGTCCGTTTTTGTTTGTCCTTGTTCTGGATTTTGTGAACACTTGTTGTTATTACATCAACTATGTCTTTAGCTTTTCAACTGTGTCTTTAGCAAGACACAAACCCTCCTGGAATTCAAATCTATTTATACAAGAGTGTGTCAGTGCTTCTGCTTCTGCTTTCCATTCGACTCCTCCAAACACATTAAGCTTTCCAACCGAGGATTCAATACAGTAAACACGCTGCTGTGCAAACACACCAGCACGTCTCTCTGTGATACACTCATCTGTGAATAAATCATGGTCAGGTTTCTCTGATTGAGCGTCTGTGCTAACACTTCTGCTGCTGTCCTGATGTAATTAGTTGTATTATTAAACATAAATCCAGAGGGAAACCGTATCATTTGGCTGTCAGGCTTGCAGTATTGCACCATGATAGCGGTGTCTTGCAGCCATGGTTCCCACTGCTATAATATGATTGTAATGTAGAGTGTGAGCGTTACTGTGCAGCATCTGGCCCAGGTTCATCTATCTGCCAGCTTGGTAAATAATCACCTGAGCCCAGAGGGAACACTTGGCACATTGTGTTCAGTGTTTGGGCTAAATGAAGGCCAAGGATAGCTTGGGAGCTGAGGGAGGTCCAGCCAGCCTCGCTATCTGAGGTCTGCTGCTCTGAGTCCTGCATGGAGGCTTTAGGCAATGTGGACCGAAGCAGCAGTGCTGCACCACTCAGTGAGTGCACTCTAGGTCTGCTGTGTGTGAGTGAGATAGAGATGAAAAATTGGTTAGCCCAGGGGACTGAATGTAGTCATCAGAAGAGGCTGCTTTTCTCTCTCTCTCTTGAAACAAAAGTGGGTCGCGCTATATTCAACTGAAACATCTCAAACAGCAGTCAAAGTTGTGTCAACTGAGGATTCGTGTTCTTGTGCTTTTTAAGGCCACACGTTCTTTTTGTGTTCCTAATTCATCTTCATCACTGGAGTCATTTTTTCCTACTTTAAGCAGACTTAATAATGAAAAGTAGGGCTTAAAGTAACATTTATCTCATTATCAATTAAAGACCTATGACTTTTTTGATTTCAGTGACAGATTTAAGCCTTCCAAAGGACATGGGCAAAAAAACTAGAAAAGGCACCAGCTGTATGGAGGGGGGCACCAGCATACAGAATTCTCTCTAGCATGGAGGGGAGCTTATATGGCCCTTGTATAGACCCTTCTGTAAAACATATTCTCATGTTTTTCTTCTATATTTAAGGAGATCCACATTAGGGCTGCAGTATTTTTTAAGAAGCACGTCTCTGCCATAAACAACTGTGTATGTGGCCGCAGAATAAATAAGCACCAGGCTGCTAATAGTGGGAGTACACTCACTTAAGATCAGCCTTGCATAATAGGCTATATGCACACGCACTTCCATATTCGGAGTTAACCAGCATGCCATCAGGTAGCATGCTAGTACGCTGATTGTAGTATGGATGCTAACGTGATGAATCTTTCTATCATGTCAAAATGTTCTAAATGTGTTTCTAAATCACTGTCTCTAACAAGGACACCATACTTGCAAAGGGACAGGATGACAACCGGAAGTAGTTAGGCTGGTTAACTCCGAATACAGAAGCGCGTGTGCTGTTGAGCTTCCTCGGACGTGTATCTGTGATGGCAACAGCGTTACCTGCAGCCTGAACATTGCCTCTGCATGCATTGTGGTCACTTCTCTGACTGTTGATATTAGACTGACTTTCATTGTAGATCAGACAGGAAAACATGCACACCTGTACTTTTAGCTTCCATCAAACAACACAGAAGTGACAACATGACGTGTGACTGACATTAGACGTTCACCCATCTGACTATGCAATATTAATTTTAAAAGTAAATTATCATTAAGCTCCAATCCATGTCTGATTTAATTTTTTGCTTGATTGTTGTGCTTGCAAAAATTACACAAAACAGGATTAACTGTAAGATGATGATGCAATACAAACTCATAACTCTGTAAATCATACAAAAACAAGAGACAAGACAAAATGGATGTATTTGCTCACCTCAGTAAGGTCATTACTGTTTACAAAAGCTACCAATGCATAAACTAGCTGTTATTGTATATAAAAAGTCAAGTGTCTTTAGGTTTCTATGATCCCAGTCCTCAATACAGCCATTTCATTTCTGTTCTGTATTTTATTGTGCTACTTATGGGAGTGCTTCCCAACCTTTCTTCCATTTAGCCCCCCTACTCGTATCTAAGAAGAGCTGAGGCCCCCCATGTGCCACACGAAAAAAGACTGATATATTGCAGTAAAAATGCACATCAATGTGACTAGTTTTAACCATTCAAATCCAAACAAAGTATCCCAAAAAACAAGACCTACGGATGAACTACTCATGAGTGTTTTATCATGACTTTAGTTTTGTGACTGAGAAGAAATGTTCTTTTTTAAGATGATTTTTTTTGGGCTTTTTTGCCTTTATTTAAAAAGGATAGCTGAAGAGAGACAGGAAACATGGGGGGAGAGAGAGTGGGAGGAAGACTATGCATATATGAGCCTGCTCTACCCTCTGAACTAACTGACGCCCAACTGAACCTAATTTTAACAACCTTAGAGCACACAGACCCTTGCATCCCCCAAGGGGGTCCCGGAGCCCAGGTTGGGGACCAATGGCTTAGAGCAGAGGTTCTCAAGCTTTCCAGCCTGCAACCCCCAAAATAAAGGTTCCAGAGATCGGGGACCCCCACTTTACCTGAAGGTGGTTGAAATATAGTTGAACACAGCTGAATAGTCATGTTCAGACTTCTCCTTTTAAGGATTTTTTAAAACATTATATTGATTTCAACAAAAATCTCACAAAAGACCATGTTTTGATTTGACATCTAACTAATATATATATATATCTATATATAGATATATATATATATATCTATATATAGATATATATATAATTTTCTTTAATTTATCAATTTTTTTAATTGTTTAATTGCTTATTTAAGAATATTGTTGGGGGCACACATGGCGTAGTCGTTCAAGGCGTGCCCCATGTACACGAGCGGCCCGGGTTCATATCCAGCCTGTGTCCCTTTCCCACATGTCTTTCCCCACTCTCTCGTCCCTGTTTCCAACTCTATCCACTGTCCTCCTCTGTCATATAAAGGCACGAAAAGCCCAAAATAAGTCTTAAAAAAAAAAAAAAAGAAAATTGTTTGGGGGTTTTTTTGGAAGGCATCTGGCGACCCCTCTCAGTGTCTCACAACCCTTTAGGGGGTCCCGACCCCCATGTTTGGAACCAATGACTTTTCCAGTATTTTTCTCCAAAAGGAAATGAGTTTCCAAAGTATGTTTAATGAACAAAATATAGAATTTATTATTTGAGGAAAATTCTCATCCAGAAAACCCAACATAAGTTTTGATTTATGAAATTAGGCAAATGACAAGTAGAAGCAGCCAGTTTGGATTATTAGATTGCAGAACAGGAATAAATGGACAGTCAAGACTCAGATTAATCAGACCCTTCTTTTATACCTAATCTGTAGAATCTACATAAAAGTTATGGTTCAGCTTACTAAAAGATTCAAGAGCAGGAATCAGTTGTTGCCACAAAATGGCCAAGTGTGAAATAATTTAAATGCTGATTGTCAAGCTGGTTATCAAGTTCTGAGCACTTCCAGTAACACTGATGTTTAAAACATTCATCATAGATTAAAGGAGCTGCTTAGCTCTGATCAGTTTTCATTAGACATTCATCCTCCTGCTACAAGAGCACACGTGTGCTCCATGTATGTCTAATGAAAGCTGACAAAAGGGCTGAATCAGGGCTATAGTTTTACAGTGTGCTGCCCATCAAAGATCATACATGAGTGCGCTGCTCTTTTCCACAGATCTATCACTGTCTCCTCACTAATTCTACTTTTCCACACACATTAACCCCATTAGACTCTGAAGTATGAGTCTTTTGCTGCTTTTTTAAAAGCCTTTCTTCTTCATGGTGTCATGTCTCTGCTATAAACCAGAGTACATGAAAAGTTCAGACAGATAAAAGAATTATGAACATCATTCTTGGTGATGTGTGCAGCTGGAGACATACAAAAGCATCAGACACAAAGAAAACAATGCCTGCAGACTGAATCCTGCCCACAGAAAGCTTTACTTTTGAAGCTTTTCAACATAAAATGGATCTCGCCTGAGAAAGACACGATTTGGGGATGAAATATTGTGCGAGTAAAGCCTGTTTGCTGTTGCCACTTCTCTTTAACTTCAGTGCAGAATAGAAAAAGGTGTTTAACCATTGCCTGTAATCACTCCACATAATGGGCCGCGCATGTCAGGATATCTAACGGTGATTGTGGTCTTTGGTTATAAATTGTGTGGTCACCAGTCATTCTGTGTAACAAATCAAAGGTGATCAATAATGTGATTGATACCTTACCTCCTCTACAGCCACAGTATTCCTGGAGTTCTGGAAGAGGAGGAGAGCAGAGCTGACTTATGACTGGGACCTCATTGATTGGGAAGAAGAGGAGGTATGTCAGCACTATTACAAATTAGATCTGATATCATTTAATCAGTACATGCTTCCTCTTCATGCTGCTTTATAGTCACGTTGACACTGCTAACACTGAGTAAAAATGATGAATGAATGCTTTATCAATTCACCATTTAATACTGACGTGTGTTTTTCATTAGGAGGAGCTGAGGCCTCAATTTGAAGCCAAGTACTCGAGGATGGAAAGAGTCAACCCCATCTCTGGCAAACCTGAGCCGTTCCAGCCATTCTCAGACAAACTCAGCCGGCTCATGGTGTCTGTGTCCGGAATATTCTTCATGGTAAGCCCTTTGATCTCGGAATAATCTGCCCCCTTCTGGGATTTAGGCTCAGAGAATGATTACTGTTATTTAGTCTGCCACCTTTGGACTGTTTATGATGCACCAGGAGTGGCATTACACTGCCCCCTGCTGGATGAAAAGTATATGAAGAGAAAACAATGGGTTTGGCCTTTCTGATGTCCTTATTTCTCCTTTTAACTAATTATTTAATAATTAAATATCTTTATTAATCTGAATAATTTCTCAAAGTGTATTTTTTTCTGGATAAGATAAATTAATGACTGTGCTAAATCATGGTATCTGGATTTCTGCTTCTGAAATGGATAGTATTAAAATGAGAATAAGCGGTTATTTGATCACACACACACACACACACACACACATATATATATATATATATATTTTTTTTTTTCAAAATAAATAAAAAAGTACTAAAACACAAAATGAATTTCCTATTCAAAGTAAAACATGTTCAGCCAAAATTATAAACATAGTTTGAATTGCATTTTTATTCTAAAAAAGAAAAAAAAAAAAAAAAAACAGAATTAGAAAAAGTCTTTTTCATAATAGGCCTCGAGTACTTCTGTCTGAGATCCTTTAGAACTATGGGGAAGTGCTCATCTGCTATTTCAGTTTTTGAACATGTAAGCACTCACTCTGTTCTTCCTCCTGTCTGTCGTTTCCATCCAGATTTCCCTCGTCCTGACCGCCGTGTTTGCCGTGGTGGTTTTCCGACTCATCGCCATGGAGAAGTTCGCCTCTTTCAACTGGTATTTTGTAAAGAAAAACTGGCAGTTTGCCACCTCTGGCACTGGCGTCTGCATCAACTTTATGATCATCATGTCTCTCAACGTGGTGGGTGTATGGACAGGCATCATTTGGCATGTTTACATTCTTCGGTCTAACGAATGTGTCATGAAACATTTATTTATAAATGTGCTCCAGAAGAGAAAAAAGATAAATTTCTATTGTTTCTTGCTGTTGAGATTTCTTTTTATTCTGCTCTTTCTCAGCACCTTGGGTTGTCAAGATACCAGAATTTTCATCTCTAATACAGGGATGCATGATATTAGTTGTTTTTTTTCCTTTATTAGATGGACAGCTGAAGAGAGACAGAAAATATGGGAAGAGAGAGGGAGGAAAGAAATGTACCAAATGTGAACCTGTGAACAGTGCATCAAGAATTGCAGCCTGTTAATGGCACATGCTTTACAGACTGAGCTAAAACTGATAAAGATATTGGATTTTCGCTGGTGCCACATATGCTTTTGAAAGTTATTTTAGTGGATAGATATACAGTGCATTCAGAAAGTATTCAGACCCCTTCATTTTTTAAAAATATTTGCTATGTTGCAACCTGATGCTACAATAGAAAAATAAAAGAATATTCTCATTAATCTACTCTTAGTTTCCCATCATGACAAAGTGAAAACAGAATTTTTTTTTGTACATTTATTAAAAACAAAACACTGAAATATCATATTGACGTACATATTCAGACTTTTTCCAGAAACACTCAGGTGCCTCCCATTCCTCTGGATCTTTGCTGAGATGTTTCTACACCTTGATTGAAGTCTACCTGTAGTAAACTAGATGGATTGGGCATGATTTGGGAAAGACTGGGGAAGGCTGCAAAAACATTCTGCTGCACTGAAGGTTCCCAAGAGCACAGAGGCCTCTAGAATCCCAAATTGGAAGAAGTTTGGCACAACCAGGACTTTTCCAAGAACTGGTCGTCCGGCCAAACTGAGCAGAGAAGGCCGTAGAGATAGAGGTGACCAAGAACCTGATGGTCACTTCGGCTGAACTCAGGAGTGGCTTGATGGAAGCCTCTTCTGAGTGCAAAACACATTAAAGCCTACTTGGAGTTTGCAGAAAACTCTATGTGAAAGCCAGGAACATCTCAGCAAAGATCCAGAGATATGGGTTTTTGAAAAGACCTCATGTCTCCAAAGCACCACCTTTCAGGGAATGACAAAAAGAACTCAAATAATTGAACACAGAATGGTCATTGTCAGCATATTTTTGTTACCTTTTTAAAGATATATTTTAGGGCTTTTTATCATTTTATTCAGAGAAGAGGGCAGAGTTGGAAACAGAGATGAGAGAGTGGGGGAGAGACATCAGGGAAAGGAGCCACAGGTCAGACCTGAACCCGGGTTGCCCACTTACATGGGCATGATCTAACTGCTTGGCCATCTGTGCCCCTTTTTGACCCTTTTAATTTGTTTAAATTTGTAACAACCCAGATGTAAAGGGTGACCAATAGCACTGATTTATTAAAAACAAATAAAATAATGAGAAATGGAGATAGAAGGTTTTGGCCCAACAATAGCGATATATGGGCTGTAAATATGGGCACAAATGTAACAATAATCAAATTCTCAGGCTATTATATGCCAGCACCAATGTTATGCTGATAATATCAGGCATCTGTGCATGAATATGATGCTAGTATTAGCCAAATAATTTATCACTGATGGCATAATCTCAGCACAGACACCTGTCTGATATGATGGAAGCAAAAGTAGAAGTCCCAAGCATCCATTGTGAGTAATTTCTTGTTTTCAGTCACAAACATTTCAGGCAAATTCCTCGGTCCATCTTAACTGTACTGATTTTTTTGGGCAAGTTTTGGTAATTTTTGGAACTTAGACAATGTGCAGGATTTTGCTTGCAATTTTTGATGGATTCATCCTATTAATTATTTATTTTTTAATTGTACAAATGAACAAAGAGAAGGAAAAAGGAAAACTTGACAGAATAAAACAAGAAGTACAATACATGCAGAGCATGATCATTTGAAGTCAGATAATAATTAAAGAAATATGAAAGAGAGGACAAAGAAACCCATATGGGCTTGTTGAGCATCCTTCCTGAGTGAGAAATGAAATACTCAACTGGACATCAAAATGGTACAAATTGTTACAGTACAATTAATCAGAAAAAAAGTGTTAAAACAAGATATCATGAACAAAGTGCTGACAAGAGAAACCTCAAAAGCATGAAGTGAAAAAGACAATCGTGTAAGAGAATAATTAAGATGTTGTTATGCTTAACTGGTCCAACAAAAAATGTAGTTTGTTTCATGAATGAGTTTAAGGTGGTGCAGTCTCTAATATGAGCCGGTTAGTTTTTCCAACAGTGACGTCTTTGAAATTGGATGGAAAACGTCTTCAAAAAGGCTGGATATGGATTAATGGCTGACATTGTGTTATAATGCTGGATTAGAGAACTGAACTCATTCCTTCTCCAGGGAATCTTTTATGAAACAGATGTAGTTTTATTGGTTCTTTTAATACTATAAATCATAAAAACCAACAGATTATGTCCATTAAAAACATATGGTATTAAAACATATGATAACCATACACTCTCAAACACATCTTCTGTATATTTTTGTATTTCAGGTGTATGAAAAGGTGGCATATCTGCTGACAAATTTAGGTAAGCATTGTCTTAATGTCTGCCACCATCATTATCTCTTTCTTCTTACATGATTGACAAACATTAAAATTCTCCCTTGTGGACAGATCCAGTAAACCCTTTTTCTCCCCCTCAGAGCACCCACGGACAGAATCTGAGTGGGAGAACAGCTTTGCTCTGAAGATGTTCCTCTTCCAGTTTGTAAATCTGAACAGCTCTACATTCTACATTGCTTTCTTCCTGGGAAGGTAGGCTGACTGCCATGAACTCTACAGTTCCTGTTTACAGTGAGCTTAACGAAAGATTACGCAGACATGTTTGGTTTAAAACTCCGACATCATGGCTGCCAAGAGTCCTTTTCTTTTGTCCCACTCTTCAATCATGTTTGTAGAACAGTGCCATGACTAGAAATGAACCCTCGCTGTGGTTTGTTAGACGTGATTAGCACATTTAAGTGTATTTTTTTGCCCGCTAGGACTTTATTAGTTTTCCTCTGATTGAATTTCACAGCTAATGTTGTCAATCTCAATCTGCTCAGGTTTGCTGGCAGGCCTGGAAAATACAATAAACTCTTTAATCGATGGAGGCTGGAGGAGGTGAGTGCAATCAGCTGGCATCATAAGTGGGGCGATTATTGCCTTTTAGGAAATATGAAGCATTTTCAAGTAATCATCTCTAATGATCCACCTGTAAGGCTATGTGAACCATAAATCTCCCTATAATTAGTCAGATTATACATTTTAATGATGCAAAAAAAGAGTGGGGAAAGTGTTTGCAGGTTTTAATTATTAGGCATGAAATATGTTTTTGAATTATATGTTGTCTCTCACAGTGCCACCCGAGTGGCTGTTTGATTGATCTGTGCCTTCAAATGGGTGTCATCATGTTCTTCAAACAAATCTGGAACAACTTCATGGAGCTCGGTTTTCCGTAAGTAATGTGCAATTATAATCAAGTGTTCCTTTCTTTCCAAGCCATTAGAAATGCCACATTTAATTCCCAGTGTTGTGAATTTAAATGATTGGCATTTTACAAAATGTTACGTAATTTCTGTGATTTCTTTCTCCTTTTTTCTGTCCTCTGGCTCATTAGCATATGAATAGGATTTTCTTCTGCAAATAAACACATCAAATCCTCCTCTGTGGGGCTTAGTAAAAGAGTTCCTGCAGTGCTGAACACATTGTCAGAAATAATTGCTTTGAGATGACAGCTAGCTTCTTGCTATGTTTTCAGTTTGCTGCAGAACTGGTGGTCTCGTAGGAAGATGAAAAAAGGAGGTGGCGGAGGACAGAACGTAGAGAATAAAGCTCAGCTTCCACAGTGGGACAAAGACTGGAATCTGCAGCCGATGAACGCACATGGACTTGTAGATGAATACCTTGAAATGGGTAAAGCACTGTGTTCTTTTTCAGGCTTTTATTAGTCGAAATTGGACGCAGTATTAATAGAATAATGGCTGTAGCCCAGTATATAAAGCTGTTTTGAAGAATTTGAGACAGACATCCTGTGAAGTTCATCCAAACGTTTCTTTCCTCTGCAGTTCTCCAGTTTGGCTTCACTACCATCTTTGTAGCAGCGTTCCCGCTGGCTCCTCTCCTCGCTCTGCTCAACAACATCATTGAGATCCGCCTTGACGCCTACAAGTTCGTCACTCAGTGGAGGAGACCCATGCCGGCCCGAGCCACTGACATAGGTCAGTGTTATCGACACATGTCCTGAATCTGAGCTATTTTTAGATCTGAGCAACATTTTCCTACAAAACTGGCCATTATCTATCCTATGGAGAAAGATATGCTGCCATATCTGTGCTGCCATATGTTGCAACTCCCTCCCACAGAGTCAGGTCCCCATATGACAAAAAACTGCATCCTCTACCAGCTGTATCTCTGGGCATGCTGCCCTATAATTAAAGAAGAATCTGCCCTACAACATTTAATTCTTCTTGCTTGGCTGTTTATGTCTGCCTATGAATAAAATGTCCTGAAATTAACTCTGGAGGTTGTTCAAATTCATCTTGATGGATTAGTAACTAATGACGAGTCAATAAAGCAAAACTAGAAAAGCACTCAGAGAGCGCAGACCTCCACCATTAGGCCTATCTCCCAATAGTGAAGAATCCTTTAAAAACATTCCTGGATCCAGACGGTGATCCAGATCACTCCCAAAATCAAATTCGCTGATTACTCCTTCCCTGGTGGGGTGGAGACACTGTGAGGCAAAGCACTCGCTTCGCTACAGTGAAAGTCATGGCAGACGGTGAATATTCCTCTATTCCTCCCAGCATTGTGAGTATTCTTGCTACAATTGGCTGTCTTTCTCTCTGTTACGCTCCATCTCGTCTCCTTGACCGGGCATGCATCTTTCAAACTCTATAAACTCCAAAACTTTGGATAAGTTACTCATGTCTGCCATCTCCTGGTGTCAAGTGGTAACAGCGCAGCCCTATCTCCCAATAGTATAGAATCCTTTAAAAATTTCCTGGGTCCTGATGGTGATCTGATCAGTCCCAAAATGTAGTCAGTTCTTCCTTATGCCATTTCTGACATTTCCTGAAAATTTCATCAAAATCTGACCATGACTTTTTGAGTTATGTTGCTAACAAACTAACAAATGAACAAACAAACCCACCCGATCACATAACCTCCTTGGCGGAGGTAATAAAGAGACAAGATAAAAAACTGCATCCAAAATTATTGCTGAGCCACTGACATACATGTATAATGTGAAATTATTGTAATACTAGAGATCTGGAAAGCTACTTTTGTCACTCCAGTTTTAAAAGTTTCAGATCAATCTAGTTCAGATTACTACAGACCAATTTCTGAACTCTCAGCTTTGGCTAAAGTGCTGGAAGGGCTGATTATAACCAATAAAGGAATTTTTGTCACAATATGGCATTTGAAATGAGTTGCAGTCTGGCTTCAAAAAAGGAACAGAACAGTCACTGCAGCTAAAAAGGTTGTACACTGTATCATAAATGCCATTGACTCTGAGAAACACTGTTACTCTTTGTCTAGATTTATTGAAGTTGGCTTATTTCTGGTTTTCCCAACAGCATCAAAATGGTTTGAAAATGACTTGTGTGGTAGAAAGCAGAGTGTAAAAGTTGATGGTCTGTTGTCTAGTTTTTTAAATGTTCAAAACTGTCTGGCAAGGATCCATATTGTTTTTACTCCAAAACTGGGGAGCTTCACAAGGAGTGGACTGAGGCTGGAGTCAGTTCATCAAAAGCCAGCATGCACAAGCAACTTCTGAACCAGAGACGTCAGAAGCCCCTTACCTGGGCTAAGGAGGAAAAAGAACTGGACTCTTGCTCAGTGGTCCAAAATTATCTTTTCAGATGAAAGCAAATTTTGAATTTCCTTTGGAAATCAAGGTCCCAGATTCTGGAGGAGGATCAGAGTCATACAGAAAACAAGATGCTTGAAGTCCAGTGTTTTCAGTTTCCACTGTCAGAAGTAGTTTGGGGTGCCATGTCATCTTCTGTTGCTGTTGGTCCACTGCGTTTTCTGAAGTCCAAAGTCAATTCAGCCGTTTACCAGGAAAATTCAGAGAACTGTATGCTTCCTTCAGCTGACAAGCTCTATGGAGATGCTGATTTAATTTTCCAGCAGGACTTGTCAACCATGATGCCAAAAGTACTAAAAGCTGGTTAAACAGCCAAGAGATAGTCCTGTGCTTGATTGGCCAGCAAACACACATGAACTGAACCCCACAGAGAACTGTCAAGAGGAACATGGGAGACACCAGACCCAAAAATAACACAGAAAAGCTGAAAGCTGCTATCAAAGCCTCCATAACACCTCAGCAGTGCCAGAAGAAAGAGTTTGTATGAGAAACACCTGAAGCAACATGTTAAAGCCTCTTAAACAAGCTGAAGCAAGTGCTGTTACACCAGTGTGAACACAGAGCTGAGAACAACAAACTTAAAATGAGTTTGACTTCATTCTGTCTTGGCTAGATTGCATATTTTGTTCATATCTGCAATACTAATATTTAAAATGTGGTGTATCATACCTTTGTAAGTATTGTAGATTAAGGCATCCAAGTGTATAAACCATCAGACTTGATCCCTGTCACTCTCTTTATCTTGAATAGGACTATACTTACTCCACACACCGTTACACGTTTCTTACAAGTTTATTAGAATAATTATTCCTCTGATGTCGTCTCGTATCATCTGGTTTGTCAGGTATCTGGCATGGGATTCTCGAAGGAATTGGCGTGCTTGCAGTCATCACCAACGCCTTCGTTATCGCCATCACCTCAGACTACATCCCCCGATTTGTTTATGCCTTCAAGTATGGCCCGTGTGTAGACAAAGGATATCATCATGAGGATGAGTAAGCATCTAACTTTGATGTGTAAGCTTCATTTATATGTGGCAGATGACTTTTTTAAAGTTTCTATTCTTCTTTTTCAACCTCAGGTGTTTGCGAGGCTACATGAACAGCAGCCTGTCAGTGTTTGACATGAGCAAGCAGAAGAACAGCAGTTATCCTATTTACTGCAGGTACAGAGACTACAGAGCACCGCCCTGGAGCCCAGTGCCATACGAATTCACCCTGCAGTTCTGGCACGTCCTGGCCGCCAGGCTGGCCTTCATAATTGTCTTTGAGGTCTGTCAACAATCCCTCTTTCTCTTTTCTGTTTCTGTGTATTCACCAACAAGTCAGTCTGCTCAAACGTAATCCTCTAATGTCTCCTCAAGCCTGTGAAACTACAGAACTTCTTGTTTATGAATTTATGTGCTGTCTTCGTTAAATGAAAACCTCACAAGCAGAATTTTGAGCGCTTTTCATGCTTTCAGTGACTGCTGCTGCTACAGTAGGCTGAGGAATTTAACTAAATCCACAGAATAAAACCCAAATTCCATGGTGGTCCGACTTAAAAAAGCAACATATTTCTTCTTTCCTTGAAATACTGACAAGATTTTCCCAGTACAATGCTGCCTTGTACATTTCTATTTAATACCTTCATAAAAACTGGCAAAACATGCTACGGCTCTGGAAAAATTAAGACACTGATGTAAAAACATGTTTTTCTTTGGTTCTACGTTTTAGATTTGTGTTTGGATGGAATGAACAGTTTTGATTTATTATAAACAACATTCATCCTAGTCTTCAAATAAAATGCTATTTCTATGTAGGCATTTTATCTTTGGAAAAAGACTACTGGTTAAGATTAATTAGAAAAGTGACAGAGTCAACATTTCCACACAGACTAAGGGACCATGTTAACTAAACTGAAACAGTGTTTGTCTAACAAAACTAATGTGATGTGTAATAGCCTAGTTCTTCAGAAGCAAACTGGTGAGCTATTATCCAAGGAAGAAGAGCAAAGGAGACATTCCATATTAGATTTTTGACTGGGATTATGGCAATATTTGCTTGTAAGTCCTTTAAACCAGTGGTTCTCAGCTGGTGGGTCTTGAAGTGCTTTCCTGTGGGTCATGAGTGTGTCAGGGAAATAAAAATGTGGCTTAAAGTCTGTGTACAGAATCCCTTAGTGGATAAACAGGAAATTCATGCATGTATTTTTCTTATGATTCTTGTAAATTTCAGTATTTTTCTCAAGATTTTTACTTACTTATCTCCTTTCCTTTGGACAACACAACTTGTGTTCCCTACATAACAAGAAACGTCTGTGAGAAATTACTAAATTTCCAGGCTGTCTCTGGAAAAGTGGGGGGAAAAAAACAAGAGAAACACATGCACAACCTCCTGTAATGGAGTGCATTTTAAAGATGTGTTTTGCCCTGTCTCTTTAAGGGCTTTTCCCCATTTAGGGTCAAAAGGAAACTTTTTTAAATTAAATTTATTTGTGTTTGAACATTTTAAAAACTTGGGTCATGATCCTTCTTTGGGAGGTACGTGGCTCTTGATGCTCAACCAGTTGAACCACTGCTTTAAACTGTTTAAACTGACAGATTCTGTTGGTTTCTACAAAAAATATATGAAACCAATAAATCAAGGAAATATATGGAACTTTATAACTCTAAAATAAAACATGCAAGTCCAAAAACTGAAACAATGGCAAAACATTTTGTACTTTATTTCCTTTAGTGCAATGGTTAATTACTAGGGCTGTCAAATGATTGCATTTTTAAAAAAATGTAAATCTCAGGATTTTAAAACCTAATGAGGACTAATACTTTAATTCAGATTTTTTTAAATTTTGCTATTTTGCATTTAAAACTGTTTTTATTCAGTTCTGGAGTTCTGTACTATCTTAACTTAGCATAACTGACTTCCTGTCTGGATGCAGGCATGCTTTTATTTTGAAAGAGATCAAATGTTATGAAATGAACTTAACTACTTAAAAAGGAACTTATGGAATGAAAAAGAAAATAAGGTAACAGTAAAAATGAAATGCCTGATCACTCAAGGTGCAGATTATTTTTTGACTAGTCCACTGAGCTGTCTGTGAGTTTTAGAAACTGAAATCAGACATTAAGACACATGGGTATCCTTATTTTACATCATAGTGGTTGAAAGGGGATGTCGCAATGGCTTAAGCAAAGTGTGAAAGAGACAATAAAGCATGTGATTGAAAAACATAAATGCACTTATTATGGGTTTTAAGTGTATTGTGGTTAATGCATCAATGCTGACAGCCCCATTAATTTGCCTGACATAACTTAGATGTCAAAACTCTCAAGATCACAAGTGGGCATGATGTTTCATTACTCCTGCTGGAGGGTGTGGAATGTGTGGGCTAACTCTGATTTGGGACATCCAATAATAACAGTAATGGGGGAGGGCTCTGATATTCAACCCCTCCTTTTTATTAATCTACCACCCATTTCACAATCTGTGGTGAGGATCCTTCTGAAAAATTCTGTAAATTCTCGGGAGTTTTTGCAACTGTGAAGAGAGCTGTAAAATATCTATGAAACAAGAAAAAATAATTTGGAAGGTGGAATGATTTTTGTGTACAATACAACAAAAAATCTTCTTTTCATTCAAATGCAAAGCTGTAAATAGTAGAAAGAGGTGATACTCATTCCAATAGAGGCCTCTTAATTTTGTTGTGTTTTGAATATTTCTACACATTGAGATGTGCTACCATGGTGCTTTTTGCAGCACAGTTATTAGACAGAAGCTATTCATCTGATAAGAGATGAGATATTTGTCCTCTTAAATTTTAAAATAAATGTTTTATTTGAGGATTTCAAAACTTATGGTCTTCGTGACTATGCAAATGCTGTAAGTGGTGTTGTTTAAGCGATTATTTACCAGAAACATTATTTGATAGGGGAGAATTGTTCATCAACATGTGCTTCCACTGAAATCTATCATTACAAAGTATCAAACTTGCTCCCCATGCTCTTGGAGTGAGTAATGACTTAATAAAGAGGTATTTTGTTCTGGTTACAGTATGTGATAAGGGATGTGAATAGCCTCCATTGTTTCACATTTTCAATGAGGCAACATATCTAAACAGAACATCAGGGCTGTTTACAACATTATAAAGCATCTAAAGCTTTTTATTGTGATGCACAGTGGAAGCTTTTGCATGCATATTGAATAACACAATATGGGCAACTTAAGTGTGTGCCTTCTGTATGGAGTGTAACTCATAAATGTTTTATGCTTCCTGCAGCACCTGGTGTACGGGATCAAGTCCTTCATAGCATACCTCATCCCGGACATGCCCAAGGATCTCTGCGATCGCATGAGGAGGGAGAAGTACCTGATGCAGGAGATGATGTACGAGGCAGAACTAGAGCACCTGCAGAAAGAGAGGAAGAAAAATGGACGGCGTTATCATCACGAGTGGCCTTAGCTTCTAACTCCCGCCCCCATCTCACCACAACAAGCCGCAAAGCCCTCAAATCACAGGCACGACCTTCCCCTGCCTGCTTCTTTACGTCGTCTAGCTTTGAGAGTCTGGCTTCACTTGGCTGATTCTGTACACCAAAGACTTGTTCTTCAGTTACCAGATCCGCCCCTTAACCTGGACACTCCCTCGCCATCTGTTTCATGTCCGGTTTTGGCGCAGCTTTTTGTTTCTCACCCCGCCCTGCCTCGATCCCTGACCTGGCTTCATCCAGCTGGTTGCCCTTGTTTCTGTGCTATGTCATGGCTTCACTAGGGGGGAAAAAACCTTTTTGCAATTGTAATGTTTACTATGCAGATCAAGGGCTGCAGATCACCACTGTTCACTTCTTGGCAACCCATCCTGCAGTTTCTCCCTCTTTCTCCCTCTCTCTCTCTCTCTCTCCCTCTCTCTCTCTATCTCTCTCTCTCTCACTCTCTGTGGCAGCTAGCACTCCGCTTTGACTCTGCAGTTTGGTGCAGCTTGCAGCATGGCCGTGCTGCTTCCGCTCTGCTGGTTCCCGTGACAGAGCTACTGTGACGTTTCTTGTTGCAAAAGTGATTTTGGTGATGTGGCTACCAAATACATTTTTCCTGCAAAGCGACTGTATATCACCCTTGAAGCATGCTAATGAAAATTTTGCGGCCATTTTCGTAAACTGCAAAGAAAAATAAAAGTAAACGCGACAGCGCTCATTGTGACAGATGTTAACATCTATTTGGTACAAAGAATTCTCTCTGAAATATAAAGTGCATGGTCATTTTGTTGAGTACTTTTTAATAGACAAAGAAGTCCTTGTCTTGAAGCCTGGTTCACTTTTGTGAGTGTGTGTGTGTTCTCAGTGTGAGTTGTGTGTTAATCTCTGTCTATGCTACCGCTAAGCTCGGCTGTCTTCAGTTGAGGAAATGTGAACTTAGTGCGATTTGATTGTGCCTACAGTTGTGCTCACCACAATTGTGTCACCAACATCACGTGTGCCTGTTTGTGCTGCACGTGCTTTTTTCAAGTGCAAGAAATTTTTCTTCCCTGTTCTGTGGTCTGAAAAAACTCTGTAAGGATTTTAATTGGACGGGAGTCACCACTGCAGCACCTTCTGTCGGAGGTGCATATCGTAATGTGACTCTCATTATGAACAATGCACTGTATACGCCCGCATGCAGGAGCCACAAATCTGCTCTTCCGTTTCTGCGCTCGCAGCCTGTTTTTCATTTGGTGTTGGAAGCCCTGAAGCGTGGTTGAAACTTGGATCACTGGGACATACCTGTGGCTTGGATGTTCAGTTTGCAAAGAACATCCGTCCACTGTTCCTCACTGCAGAATCTACACCAACCCTTTTTTAGTTCTAGCCTTCTGCTAAACAAACAATCAGATGTGGTTTCGGCTGCTTCTGACCTTTTTTGATGTGAAAATGAGAGATTTAGTTTGGGTTTGACATCGCCTTCTGTTGTGGTCACTTCTGAAGTCATGGATTAGAGAACTCAGGAAAACAGGCAGCATGAGCGACACATTCATCAGTGAGTCAGAATCATAATCATGTCCTGTCATTCATGAAGATACAGAGGGTTTTTGTGTAGAGAAATCATATTAATGAGTGACTTTTAGATTTTCTGAGAACTTTAAGATTAGCCTGAAAGCTTTAGATCTGTGATTGTTGATTCAGACTTAACCACATTATGCACAGTCAGCTTAAAAGAAGAAATTCGCTTCCCTGAATGCATTGCACAGCAAAGAAAAGCGTATCATTTGACAGTTAGTATGCATATTTATTTAATGTATTCTTCCTTGTATATACATTTAAGATGTCTGTAATGTTTTTATACTTTTTATTTATTGCTAACTGTGTGAGCTCATCTGTCTTCATCCTCAGATAGACAAAGTGACGTCCACATTTCTCAGGTGTCCTCTGAATGTTCGCACACGATCAACTTTTTATCATATTTTCTAAGATGCAGTCAAAGGAATCCCGCTTTTTTAGATATATATTTTTGCATTGCAGTGCATTTGCATGAATATAATGCACACTCACAATTATAAAGCATGTTTGATCCTGCATTATCACAGCAAATATACTAAAGACAAAATCAAGGCTCACTTAGTTTATTAAGAACGCACATGATGCAGAAGGCTGGGTGAGAAGTTGTACTTTTACATGTGAAAGAAAATGTTTGTTTCATCCTCAAGAGAAAGATAATTGCTCCTAAATCTTGTTCAAATGGAAACTAGTCCAGGTTTTCTGCATTTCTTCCCTGCTATGTGAACATTGAAAATCTATGCATGTTGTTCTCCTTGAGTGCTACATTTATTTTGAAGAGTTGCAGATGTTAAATGTACAGGTACATTTGTACTGTTGAGTATGCATGACCTAACAGCTAACTTCTGTAAGGTTGTTCAAGGCGTCTTCAAACATATCACCTCCCTCTTTCTGCAATGGTTGTTTTAAAAGGTCCTAATAAGACATTATATGTCTCACGGTGTGGCTGGATTTTATACTGGAAGGGGAGTTTTTAAAAAAGAGCATGAACTTGAACTAAATCTGTTTACTCACATGCACTTCTGAAAATGTATAGAAATGGTCAGGACAGCCTTCCTCTGAAATCTTTCTGAGTCTCTCACGTATGAGATTTTCTTTTCTGGCGGAAGGCAGAGGGTCTCAGACCAAGACTTGACCTTAGGATGCACAGGGAGTCCACAATGGATGACAATCTGACACTTTAATTACATTTTTCTGCCATAATGTCAACACTACATATGTATATTCACAGTAGGGAGAGAGCATACTGGTGAACAAGACTGCCCAGAAGCAAGGCAAAAGGGTGAAGCTTTCTGGGGCCTAGAGTCATGGAGGTTAGCAAAGTAAATCCTTAATTTAAGCAATTATTTACCATTTTTGTGGTTTCAATTAAGCAACAAGAAATACATGTTATATTTATGGTTGCCTGGAAACCCATATTTTTGAATAGTATGAACATTTTTGTCCACTCCAAAGCTAATTGGAGTCAGGCCCAGGACTTAAATGCTAAACAGGAGGCGAATGCCAACGTTCCTGAGCCAACGTGCATGCACTGATACAATTAAACAGCATCATGAGAGGGTTTATTTACTAGGACTTTGAGGGGCCCAGCCAAATCAGTAGCCAGGCAAACAGAAAAGAGTATGAAGCAGCTTCCCTACATGCACAATTAATGCACCTGTTGCTTACTGCTCACTTGATTTGAATGTCATCATCCCCAGCCGCTCCTAAACAGTGAATTTAACAGAATTTTCTGCTGCATTCTTAAAGCAAGCATTTTTCCAGGAGTCCACACTTTATTGTCCCCTTGGGAAATTTTGTCTTGGACTCTAAAGGATCTTTTAAAAAGTAGACTGATGCATTTGAAAAGCTCTGTGCATTCTACCAGTGATTTCCAAGTCCACTCCTCATTCTCACTGCTCTTTCTATTATAAACAGTAATGGGCCACATCTGTAATACAGGCATCTATGGTGCTCTCATTAAAAACTGATTACTGTCATTTGAAAAACTCAGAAATGAAGTTCAGTTTGGACCAATTTGTCAAGAAACACATGATTTGCAATTATAAATATTTCTTCTTTGTTAGCAGTTATTAATCAGCAAATATTGTTATTATTTATATTTGGTGGTGTGGCTGCTCTGGGATCCGCCTGCCCTTCCATGAGCCTTTGTAAGCATCAAGCAGGAACAGCACACAGTCCTGCCTTTCCTTGTACCTACAAGGAAAGCCTGAGGCAGGGAGAGAAGCATTAAAACCCCAGAGCAGAGCAGGCATCAGTGACAACAGAATGGCATTAATCAAGTCAGAAGCAGAATAAAGGAGGAGCTGAGGTGGAGGAAGGTTGCAAAAAGCAGCTTGCAGAGGGAGCAGCAAAGCGTAGCCAGGCTAGAGCAGTTTAATTATGACAGCATTAGTGCAAATAGCCAATAGCATGAATAGAGTGAATCAGCCGGCTGTCATCTTATGAAATCAGCTGATCTCATTTAAACAAAAGGGACAGTTGAAGGGTTTCGATTTTTAGTACAATTTAATGCAAGTTTAGCAATCTAGTATCATGGGGAAACACATAAGCACACCTTGCTTCACATAAGGGTGTCATATTCAGTTCACTCACCCTGAAAACTTCAGTACATTTTTAAGAGTTTTGTGCATGTGAGAAAACTGTTTGGTTTATAAATCTGATGTTCTAAATCTCACAGAAAAAGCGATACAGCAAACGATTTCTCCAACTGGTAATCAGAATTAAATTCTCCCCTCCTACAGTTGAAGCTTTTAAGATGGCAGTATAGGGTTAATATTTATGAATGAATACCTATAAGACCTTGTATGATTTACCTGCCTGGCTATAATCTCTTGATAAGTTAATCTTTTTCCTGCGGTCCTCTCCTCTCAGAGAGCATCAGTTCACCTTCAAACCAAACACTGCACAGTGGTAGAAAAGGTGTGTCTCATGCCTTCTACGGTTGGCAATAGCACAAAGTGGGAGTTGCATAATAAGTAATAAAGGCGTGACCTTGCACATCTCTGGAAACATGGCAGACTAGAGGAGGACTGAGCTTTCTGTTCCATGCTTTGCCTCCTGACAGGATTGTGCTAAGGTGGAAGCACAGTAACCACAGATTTAACTGTACAACAGGAGGGTATCAGGCGTGACATGAAAGTGTATCAATAACATTGTTTACTTTGTTCCTGTTTACATGTAAAAAACATATTGAGATGTATAAAAATAATGTAACATAAAATTATTTGGATATCACTCTTTTTCTGTAATAAATCATGGATTGTATCTTTTAAATCTTATCTGCTCTCTTTATTTTTCTTTAATCTTGACAGAGAAAGAGCATCTGGACTGAGCTGATATTATCTTCAGGACCATCTGAGATTCTCTAAATCTGCTTATGGAACAAACCGGAGCATAGCAGTGTGCAGAGATTGTTTTCGTTTTCTCCTCTGCTATTATCAAAAACCACAAATCTCCCTGCCAACAACAGTTCATGTAACATACTCTTAAAAAGATTCTGTTACTGTATGAGTACTGTAGGATTTTAGCCGCCAGTTCTGCTCAGTCTTCACTTCTAACTTCTTTTCCGCTCCTGATGTGTCGGCTAATGCTGGCTTTCATTCCTTACTGTGAAATCCAAACACGCAAAGGTTTGGTTTACTTTGAGCTCTGACGACAAATGTTTAATACTCTTAACTGTTTCCTGTGTCGGTCTTACCCTTCAGATATTTCCTTTCACCTCTCTGACCAGCAGACATTACACACTGGCATTAAAAGCTGTGGTTTCACATTCTGACCGCTTTTGGACTCTGTAACAGTACAGGAACTGATTTATGCAGAGCTGTCTTCTGGTGCTGCCATCTTATTTGATGGTTGTTGAAGAAGTCTACAAAGAACAAAAAGAAACTTTTCATTGAAGACCAAATAAATCAATATCAAAAATGTGAAATCACAGCATAGGAAAAGTTACCATTCAGTGGTACTGGAATAAAACATAAATCATCCTTGGGCTCATTGAACTGAAATCCTGCTTTGAAAGTGTTCTACTTCAATCAAAGAACTAATTGTCTTCTAAGAATAAGGGTGGTCTTGGCCACCAGTGAAATCAATTGGCCACCCTAGTGCCTAAAAATGATTGGCTGTTTGCCTTGTCTTACTGTCTTAGTAAGGATTTATGTTGATAATTTTGGGCTGTGTTGAAACCACTGATTCCTTATGCCATCATGTGTATAACTTTCAGGCATGTAGGGCACTAAGGATTCATTACGAGGCCCAATGTGCCCCAACCCGGGGTTGGAGAGGCCCAAGACAGTAGCTGTCATTTTACGCTGATGATGTCATTTGGTGCTGAAACATGCATAGAGGGGTCTGGCTGGTAGAGCTGCTCACCTTAGCGCACATTTAACTCACTGATTAAACAGCAAAGATTTCTCTCTTGTACAATCAATACTGGAACAGATCATGCAGTCATTTAAAACTGAATAATCACATCTAATGTGGGAAATAATTTATCATTAAAGCATGTTTTGTGACAGGGAAGGGGGATTATAATTTAGGAAGAAATCTTAATTCAAAAGGGGACATTTGACTCAGAAAAGTCAGTGAAACGGTTTTGGTGATGAGTTGAAACAAACCAAATGAAAGGGGTGTTACTTTCATATGTCAGCATTATTTAGATTTTAATCAAACCAAGATTGTTATTTCTTTTGTTGTGTGGCACATAAACGGGTGATAGCCGTTCATTAGTTATAGATAAATTTTAGGATTTGTAGAAATAATATGATCTTTGAGGAGAAAATAAGAAAAGTTTAGGGATATATAAGATTCACTTCACATATTCACCATGACCTTCTGTCATTGGTGGCGCAGTATTAGCTCTGTGACCCACTCACTTCCTGCTGACCTTTTGCTTGTGCTGTAGGATGAGTCGTATTGTTTATATAGTGAGGATTTACAGGAGAGAGAGGGCGATTCTGTTGTTCTGTCTGCTGTTGTATGAGGAAAGTGGAGGTAAAAGTCAACATTATAGAAAATTCTCTGCTTTTTGGGTTACTTTTTCTAATATTTTCTCTTGCCCTTATTCCCTTATCCCGCTGTAGAACCGCATACACCCCCTTTTTTTTTACACCAAAGACCTGTTTGAAAAATCAATACTTGGGTATAAATTGGCAAACTATCTTAACAGAAAACTGATTTGAGAAAATGAAATTATTTTATTTTTAAAGTTTGATAGATTCATGTCCCATTAGTTAACATGGAGGAGGCGGGGTTTGGGAGTTATGCTGCAGCCAGTCAGCAGGGGGAGCTCTCTACATTTTGGCTTTACTTGAAGGGAGATTTAGTTTTGTGCAGCTTGTGGTTGCAACAAGCTTTAAGTAGTTTTCTGTGCTTTTTAAAGGGGCACATTAAACAAATGTAGACATTACTACTCTGATTTATTTATTTTTAAAGAAAAAAAAAACAATAGAGTATGAAATATTGGAAGAAAAAATATGCTAATTGATAAAGTACATATGATTGGTAGAGAGAATGAACAGTAAATTAATTGTACTAATTCATATGTGTCAACACTAAGCCACCCCTGCATGTATCAGTGCCACTCCACCCTGGTCCCAAAGGTGCAGAGAAGTGCTGACTTAATTGGGCCATACTGCAAAGATTCCCAGATTGGGATCCTAGAAACACTTCTGAGTTGTTCACTAAAAGGCCTAGTTGTATTTTGTTCAAATTTAGTCAAAAGATTTCAAAGGAAGACTTCAAAAGAAAAAAGGTTGGAACCACAGTCATATTTGATCATTCTAACTCTTCAGCTATCTCTTTATTCAAAGGTCACAAACCAAAAAGTCAAACCTGTAAGTCTTTCAATAATGAAAAAGATGTGTTTTCCATTTTCAGCAGAGTTTCAGATGTACTTCTAACCACAGTCTCAAATAAGAGTTATTCTATCCACTTTCCCTTTCTCACAGGCAGCAGACATGAGTTCATGGTCTCTGCGAGCGCCTCCAGGTGACTGATGTTTTTCATCCAGCTCAGATTTACTGCACAGGTTAGGAAGGTAATCATTGGGGCCACTCAAACTGCACCTATAAATCCAACAGCTCTGTGGTGTAAACATGACAGCGAGCCAAGGTCGACCAGCAGGGGACGAAGGAGTCGCATCGCTGACATCCACAAATCATACAGGCACTCAGTGAGCTGGTTAACTGTTTTCATCATTACTGAGAAAGACGGATCTATCATCCGTGTTGGATAGGATCTGCCAAAAGGATGCAGAAGATCTTTTTCACACATTAGAAATACGTTAAGAAATATTTGCAGACTTCATTGAAATGCACACTATGTATTTCTGCCTCTCAGAGTCTCTCAAAAACAGAAAACCAAGCAGCAAAGTTTTTGGCTAAAAACTAAGAAGGCACAGATGGTGCCAAAAAATCTGTTTCTTGAGTGGCCACGAGAGGCCGGCTGAAGAGAAACCGAATTAAGCTCCATAATCAAGTACACTTCAGCGCAGACATAAAATGTTCACAGTTTGGTTACTACTGCTAATTCATCTGTCCATAACAACTTTGTGGGGCTAAATGTTTGTATTGCTCATCCATTTAAATTGTTAGAAGTATCAGAGTTATATTATGACTGCATTTACTTGAAGTGACTGATAGTGACAATTTAAAAGGTTGATACATTTTAGTTGCATCAAATATATTTCTTTTTCCTACTGCAAGTGAAAAAGTTTTGTATTAAACTTCACATCATGTTTGTCCCCATTCATTTCATTATACCACAAGTAACAGTGGTGGTGGCCCTTTCCAGGTAAGTGAAAACCTTTAATAAATGTATTATTTACAACACTGTGAGTTTTGACATTTCTCAGGATAAATGAAATGGATAACCGCTGCCACCATCTCATTAAAATTATAAGTCATCAAATGAAAAAAATCACTATTATTTTCCTTGGCTCTATAATTTTTGTAGTGCTGATGTTAAGGGCCAATCATGCTCACTTTAAGTAAAGAAGTTGTAGGGTTGCACAATATTCGCTTTTGCCCATATCTCTGATATGCCGATACTTTCAAAATGATTCAAGCTGAAACCAATATCAATACTGATATTTAGATGTAGTTCAAACCTCAAATTAAAGTCTTTAAAACACAATTTAGAGTTTGAGGATGAACAAATTGATATTTTTACCTCTTAAACTTAAGAGGTAAGAGTGTTGATGAACAAAGAAAATAACTTCAGCCAATAGAGGTCTGATGGTTTAGTCTAAAAGTCCAGCAACGTTTTTGTTTTTACAAACAATATTTACAGCTGATACAGGAAGATTTTCATGGTGCCCATATCATGCCGATCTGCCCATTTTGAAATTAAATTTGCAGCATTAGGAGGTCATATTTACTGAAATCAAAAGCTATTTCATTTCAATGACATTTTAGCATCTGCTCTCTTAATCTGATGGATTTGTCTGTCAGAAACCTTCCTCATCATGCCTTTATCTGCACAAACCCGTCTGTGCTCTGAATCAGCCACAAATTCCTTCACAGTACAATGATCACGATTAATTTTTTAATGAAATATCTAATGTTTTGATTCCTTGTCCAAGGAATTACACTATTTGACACTTTTTGGCAGCAGGGAGATCCTTTTTCTTTCCTGTATTGCTTGAAACTTGTGGCCTGCTTAATAATGTGGAACATGTGGTACAGTGCATTTTGAGGTTTTAATTAAAAAAAAAAAAAAAATGGTTATCATTATGAAGTTTGATCAAAAACATTTGAATTATGCTCTAATGGCTGATGATCTGAAAAATTCTCTGTCATTTGCATTAACATTTAGTAAAATAAGAGAAAAATGTCATTTGCTTAATAATGTGGAAAGCGGTGTACAATGAAAAGTGTGTTTTTATGTATTTTTTTCAGAGTAACTAGTGTCATTGAATCAATAGCAATCAAATTAATTGGCCAATAGACTGAAATTTATATGAAAGAAAACAAATTGAAATACTTGGAGGGCCCCTGCCCCACCCTTAAAGATATCCAAATGGTGTAGTCTAGTACTGCAAAATAATGCAAGTAAATTTAATTTAATGATGATAAAATTATTGCTCATAAATGGGGAGATTATGGTTCAAAAATACATTAAAATGCAGGATGCGGATGATGCAGCATTTGTTACTTGTCTAGCTGATTAAGGGGGGCCCTGTGTAATATTCTTTCAGGGGGACATTAATCCCTAGCTATGCCCCTGCCTCTACAACTCCTTTGTTGCTACTCCATTTGTCCTCTGCCCAGCAGTGTTCTTAGTTGTCTCTCTGTGCCCAGGTGAGCAACGTGTTTTATTATACATGTATGAAATAATAATTCAAATAATCTTTAGACATGTTTCTTCTCAAAATTTGACTAAAGTTGTACTATATTTGAATATACTACTCCTTGATGTGCTGCTCTGACTTGATCTGTTGTCTACATTGCTAAACACTGCCCCCATGGTCAGTGGTGGTATTGCATCATTTGGTCGTATCTGGAAGCAGCATCCTGACAGAAAGAGCCATCCAAATCCACGTGAATTTCAAAGGAAGTGTATGAATAAACCTTAAGCCTTCAAAAATATTCATTAAACATAAAAAAAGGTTTTAAACATTTTGCTGATTTCATCAAATTATCATTTATTGATTGCATGATAGCAAACTGATGTTAGCATTTGGATGTCAATCTGCAGGTCCAGTTGGAGACTTTTGGTCAAGTGTTGTTTAATTGAATTAAATTCTATGCTCTCCCTGTAATCCCTTGCTTGTGAATGCAATATCTTAACAACACTTTTAGGGATTTTAACAAAAAAATGCACAAATGTCCACTCTGATTGAGGGATGGGGTTTCTCGATTTTGGAGGTAAATGTCAATGTCACTGGGCCTCGTTTTTATCCCATGTCTAGATGGACAAAAACATTTAGTTCATCCCAAAGGTATGGGGTTGAGATCAGATCTCTGTGCATGCCTGTCAAGTTCCTCCACACTAAACTCATCAAACCATGTCTTTATAGTCCTTATTTTGTCTTGGTATGCTGAAGCATGAAGATTGGCCTTCACTGGAGATGAGGGGCTGAACCCAAACCCTGAAAAATAGCTCCATATTATCACCCTTCTTCCAACAAAATTCACATTTGGCACAATGCAGTCAGGCAGGTAAAGTTTTCCCGGCATCCGCCAAACCCAGACTCATCCATCTGACTGCCTAACAGAGAAGCATGGTTCGCCACTCCTCAGACGTTTCCACTGCTCCGCAGTCCAGCTTCTTTGCAGTCGTTGACCTCACTGTGATTTTACATGGTGTCAGCATCATGGCTGCTGTTCCTAAACGCTTCCACTTTCTAATATCCCTTACAGTTGACTGTGGAATATCCAGCAGGGATGAAATTTCACAAACCAGTGGCATCCATCACAGCACCACTGTTGAAGTCACACTTCACACAGCAGTTTGGGGACATAACAGCTGAACAGACATGCTGAAAAAAAACACCTAACAGGATCAAAAAAGAGGGGTGAGATTCATACATGAAACATGAACAGCAGTGGTGGGTGAGTCAGTCTCAGTAGAATTACTGTTCAGAGGGGAATGGATGAAGGTAGCAACAGCTGAACAGTGGCTCAAGATTAACACCTGCTCACAGCACAGGGACATGACTGAGCAAGGTCAGCTTCATTCAATAGAGCATACATCAAGGGTATAACTCTTTTTTCCTACAATGCAATGAATAATATATAATGATGTTTCACAATATTGCAGCAACATCTGTATTGTGGATTTACTTTTTTAGCTTTCTGTTGTTCACTTGTTCATACCAGCAGGGCCCCTGAAATGCAAACTGCTTCAAAGTAAACACAAGAAGTAATTTCACCATCTTGTTCTCACATGTGAAGATGTGATTTACTTTATTTGTTTGGTCGTCTTGGCTAACATGTGCTGCTTGTTTATGTTTGCGCTCTAGTGTGGAGATTTATCAGTAAATAGTTTAAGCAGGCTCATTGTTCACATGGATTTTTGTTAGTCCAGGTGCAGGAAGTACTGCAGAAAAATGCACAAAAATAAACTGATATAAACAGCCTTAAATACCTCTATATAAATAACCTTTGAGTCTGTGCTCCAGCTTGACTTTTCTCTTGGTGCTGTTCTATAATTAACCTGGACCAACCTAATATGAGTATAACCACCCTATTTCATTCTCTACATTTAGACAACAGTGTTATAAAAATACAATAGCATGTAGACATCACAGGGAATAAATCTAATGTCACTAGTCCAAAATGTTGTCATTCAGTTTGATATCAGTGTTGAGTTTATAGTCCCTTAACATTATTCCATTAATATTATGGATGCATAGTAATAAAAATCCACTCTTATTTGCACTCATAAATCTACATTTGTAACATTCAGCAGGTTCATTTTCACAGGATCCATTTTCCATTCTCCCACTCAGCAGAGGGTGTGTGCATGTGACCTCATTGCTTTTAATACAATGAGTGTGTGTGAGGTGAGTGTGTGGGCGAATCTAAGTGTCATCATTCAGCTGTGCGTTATATGTGTGGGAAGGGAGAGGGCGAAAGAATACTCTGACAGAGATTATAGTACAACTGTAGGTGAGAGATAACACAAAATCACATGTACACATGTCACAGGAAGTGGCTAAATGTTAATGATAATCCCAATCTGACAATAGCTCAAGGGTTACCAGATCTGTTTTTATAAACATGGAATGTGTTCTGATCTCTCTCTGGATTCCTCGTCTCTATGGTCTTTATAGTCGCTTTTCTACCCAGAAACAATAATATAAAAACAACAGTCAAATCTCGACGTGCACATCAGAAACAAACAGGAATAGTATGACATGATCTGAGTCACAAGCCACAGTGGGAATGTGGTCCGCAAAAAAACTTTCATTTAGGAAATAAATATAAAATAAAAAAGAAGCTCAGGTAACATCTTTATGTCTACTAATCTGTCTGCCAATGTCAAAGAGTTTAAGTTAAAATTCAAAAAACTATATATGCTCTAATCTAGCCATTAAGCTAAATAATCATTGCAGCACAAGATTGAATGTCTATTTCTTAAATAAATATTTCACTTCAAATGTAACCTTTTTCAGCATTTCCTTCTTATTCCATATCCTGGCGTTACATAATCACCTTGAAATGCTTTGTATCATATCCCGTCTTATTGAATCTCCTCATATCATTTTGTTTTATGTTGTAACTCAAATCATACTGCATAATGTCACATCATGTCATGTCACCCAGTATCTTTTCATTTCAATTCATATCGTATCACATCATAATGTATCTTATAGCATAGGATTTTTGGATCACTTCAAAAGAAAATATGAGTCCTCATTTTTTTAGGCATGAGAAAGACAAAAACAAAACTACATGGGGTATTGTATCACACTGTATCACATTATAATGTATCATACAACATTAGGATGTTCAATCACTTAAAAGTAATCAAAAAGAATCTCTAAATTCCAGACATTATTCAGTAGAAAATAACTCCTACATGCCATATTCTATGGTGTCATATTGTATCGTATTTAGCTTTTTGATGTGAGACACATTTACACTATGAGTGAAGTTATCCACTGAGTTAGAGTTCCTGCCTTTGACTTTTGGTGTCCCTAAAGGATGGATAGCGCAGTCTTCATCAGTATGCATTGTCTTGCTATAAGGTTGACTCTGTTTTGTTCTTGCCAGAGGAAACCCACCTTGCGATAGATGTTCAAGAGTTACCGCAGCTCTGTCTTTAAAGTGTGGTCTAATAATATGTAATATGGTTCAATATAGACACTTTAAAAGTGTTAAATTTAGCTCTATATGAGTTAAATCAACACTGTCAATTTTTGCTGTGTATTTTACTTTATTTTAGAGGCATGGCTTTGCCTGAACAATCTGGCTGGAGATTTTTTGCCTTGATCATATTTTAGTGTACAACTCCTCAGTAGCTACTCAGCACCTCAAGTAAACTTTAAATTACATACTTTTAACTTTTACTTTATTAGATCAATAGACTAGTATGCTTACTTTTACTTAAGTACCTTTTAACCAGAGTAACTTGAGTACAATAGTTGTGTATTTTTTCCAGCTCGTATCGTATCATATTGCATCGATAGTATCATATCATGTCATATCTTACTGTACCGTACCACAATTTTGGATTTCTTTAAAGTTTAAAATATTAGTTTCCATTTCAAGACATGATTTGAAGAAGGAACAATCCTACACGGGGTATCATATCATATTACATTTTATCTTATCTTATTGTGTCTTATCGTATCGGATTGTATCGTATCATAACCTATCTTATCTTATCTTATTGTATCTTATCATATCGTATCATATCATATCTAATTGTAATTTGTAGTATCTTATCGTATCCTATCTTATCATAATGTATCATAATGTATCTTATCGTATTGTATCTATCTAATCTTATAATATCTAATCGTATCGTATTGTATTGTATCATATCACATCTTATAGCATCTTATTATATCTTATCGTATCAAATCTTATTCCATCTTATCTTATCGTATCATATTGTAACATATTTTATCGTATCTTATTTCATCGTATCATATCATAACTTATCGCATATCATCTTATTTTATTGTAGCATATCGTATAATATTGTATCTTATCGCATCTTATCGAATCGTATCTTATTGTATTGTATCTTACCGTATCATATCTTATCGCATCTTATTGTATGGTATCATATCTTATCTTATCGTATTGTATCTTACCTTATTGAATAGCATTGAATCTCATCTTAACACAGTGCTTCTCAAACTTTTTTGGTCATTCCCCACTTTGAACAAGGGGGAATTTTCAAGCCCCACCTGGCTCAATCCCCCCAACAAAAATCCTGACAAATTATGCATTTTCAAATTAATTGAACTAACACCAAGTAATGTAGGAGGCCATTTGTGCCTGACAGGTAACTGATGTAGCCTTTACCATGCGTTGTTCCTGCTGCTCAGTGAGCTTTCTTTTAAAGAAATCCAGTGGCTTGGTGACGTGACTGGGGTGTGTTGTCTCCAGGTGTCTCCTCAGTTTTGTTGGGCCTCATGCTGTCTGCTGCTAAGCGGTTTCAGACACAGAACATGCACGGGTCTCTCCTCTGCCACCACTACTGCTACCATGAATCCAAAACCTAGATAACTCTCATCATATTTTCTTTTTGGTTGTTTTTTTGGTTGACTTGGCCCATCTGCCTTGTGTGAGTGTGATGCCGCTGGCTCGCCAACCTTGGTGGTCTGTGTGACAAATCTATCCATATTGCTCAGAGTAGCCTGCTACCTTGTTGTGTGAAAGTTTGTTTTGTTCCGCTGCAATTAACATGCCGACGTCAATCATTAGTTTTGCACTTTAGTTCCAGGTTAGATTTTTCTCCCAGTTGCCTATCTAATGCTGTTTAATCATTTACTGTTCTTTTAATTTCAGCTACTTGTAGGCTCTTGTGTGTGGGTATTTTGTTTTGAGTGAATGATCTTTATTGTCAAGAAAGAAAGGCGCATTAAATTGAATATTTCCTTCCGTGTGTTGCTCCCCACCTGTCATGTCACATGTCACCTCCATTCCCCACCAGTGGGGCGCGCCCCACACTTTGAGAAGCACTGTCTTAACGTATCATATTGTATTGTATCTTATCTTATCTTATCATATCATATCATATCTTATCTTATTGTATCTTACCTTACCGTATCACATTGTATCAAATCGTCTCGTATCGTGTTGTATCGTATCTCATCTTGTCATCTCATCATATCTTATCTTATTTTATCCTGTCGTATCATTGACGTTTGGCTCTATTATTGGCTCTCGTATTGAATCATGTCATATCATATTGTATTAATCCTTTTTTCATGTTGTGTTATTGTATTGTTTCATATCAGATTGAGTTGCATTGCTTTTTGTTACACTCTTTATAGCACTGTATCTTATTGTATTGTTATGAAATGTAATGATTTAATACTCATCTCCTGAGATGAATATTAATTTATAACTTTATCAGAGCAAAATATCATTTCACAACCAGATGAGAATGATAAATTGCTAAAGTCACTTAATTTGATATAAATTGAAAATATTCAGTATTGTTCATTATTCAAAAGAAAACAAAAAGAGGATAATACTGAGTCCAGGGATTTATTTAAACATTGAATGGTCAGAGGTAGAAGTAGAACTTTCCCTTAAGCCTTGTTTTAATGAAGGGCTACATAAATTAACATTACGCCTCATCAGGTGTGAATAATTCATGTTTTTGACATTGAGCATGAGGCCATTAAGATTCACTGTGAGGCTGTTAATCAGCTGCCGGTCCTTGCAGACTCCTCACAGCCTGCAGGCCTCTAAACCATCCTCTCCTTCACATCAGATCTCACCTCCATCTGAAAGGCTTTGGCCAACACTATACTCACACCAAACTACAAGGCCTTATACAGAAGAGGATCAAGAAGGTGCACATCCCTCTCATCTCCACTGACTTGTATTTGTTGTTACATCTGTTGCTACATCTGCTTTCAGGCAGCTGCAGCCAACAGAGAGGCGCTCTGCTTTGGCCAGCAGGTCAGTTTACTCTGTAAGTGTTTATGCTGAGAGACGCTCTATTTATTCAGGTGACTTGGTTAACAAGAAAAAGAGGAAGCTTGCATGCGGAGAGGCCTGAAGTTGTCTTTGCTTCATTCAACAGTATTTTCAACAAACAACGCTTTGTTTCCCTAAAAGCTAGACTCTTGCAACACAAAACTTCACTTTAAATGTTTTGAATGCAGAACGGAGGTGCAGGAGTGATTCAGTGTGCCCTACTGTTAGGCCATGACTCAGAGTTTAAAAATAAATGAAACACTAAGTGAGAAGTGGGTCACATGGAGTGCAAGAGATGGAAGTCAGAGATCAAATTCAGGTTAAACATACTCAACTGAAAATCTGTGCAGAGATGTAACAAAAGCATTAAAAGCTGCATCTAGTATTCATCATTTTTTATTATAAGATCGTTAAAAAAGATGTTTTATGTGGGAACAGCTGATTGCTATGGCAAACCCTCATTTCTGTAGAGCATTATACAGTTTTTAGTTAATGTTATGGTTTCCTATTGGCTAGTTTCTCCTTTTACTGCTATCTGGCAGCTCTCATTTGAACTCTGATCCACAACAGCAGCTGTATTTAAGGGAAAAAAAACCTTTTAAAAAGAAAGAGAAATCTGCCAGCGCAGCATCCCACGGCAAACAGACACAGCTGGTGTTTTTAAAGTGAAAATTTGTGAAGCAATTTAGCTGAGACAGAGCAAAATATTTCCCTTTGGTGTTGGTGCATTTGGCAGCTGTGAGCACAGTATCCATACATTTAAGTAAATTCCTTTTCCTCAACATTTTCTCTTGATTTTGTGATAAAAAAAAATCTGGTTTTGTCATGTAAACTGATAACTTTCTGGTGATCTTGAACAGTGGATCTTAACTGGTCTGGCCTCAGGAGTCACCACCACTTCCTGAATCAGATATCCCAACTGAAACACCCAATCATTTTAAACCACTTCAGTTTATTCAATTAGAAATTTTGCAGTACATTTTGGTTGTTTCCTAGAGATCTCAGGAAACTAACACATTTTCATAAGAAAATTAGCTTATTTATGCCAAAATAATGAGATAAATAAGTCAAGATGAGAAAAACAATAAAAAATTACTTCTGATTACAGCAAAATGGAGTGAAATGAAATATACAGATGTACCTGCTGTATCTTCATTTGGGCTTCAATACAACATAGACTTTTTGCCACCATATTTATTCTATTTTGATCTCCCAGCATCCTCCAAACCCAGACACACCCATCTGACTGCTGAACAGAGAAGCGTGATTCATCACTTCACAGAGCACATTTCCATCGCTCCACAGTCCAGTGTTGGTGTGTTTTACATCACTCCATCCATAACTTGGCATTGGATTTGTTGATGTGAGGCTTGCATGCAGCTGCTCAGCCATGGAAACAATTCCATGAAGCTTCCGCTGCACCGTTTTTATGCTTACATTAATGCCAGCGTAACTTCTGAACTCTTCTCTTTAATTCAGTTTATGTGATAAAATGGCATGGTCATTGAGCATGTTTACTTTTAAGATACCTGCAAATTACAAATCACATTATCACAAAAACCCCAGCCCTCCTTTTTAGTCTTCCCCTGTACTTCCTCTGTCCAGCAATGGTAGACCTCACAGAGGCCACCTGAATTTTACACTTTGGTGTGAGTTGTGTTAAAATCATATCAAACTGATTCCTGTATACACCAATAAAAACACATGTAGGAACCAAATATTAGGTGATTTCTTATTTCTGATTGCCAAAAACTGCAAGCAAACACCTGCACTCTGTCTTTACTTTGCCTCATTTTACCTTGGTTCCTGAGTGTTGCCAAGGTATATGGGCAAAAAATGTTGAGCGTCTGAACATGTAGTTGAATGACAAGAAAGCGTCCTTGAATCCTTGAATGACTTATACCTTCTGTTTGCCATAAAATCAAAATATCTGCTCTCAAAATGTCAGTTTCCTTTTTATCTCTACACATATCTCTGTCCCCTCATTTACAATCATTTTATATCTATATTACCCATAAGCCTTTGTTTCCTTTCTTCCTCCAGGCTATAGTGTTTCTGCTTTGTTTCTTATATCTGCCTCTTAGTTGTTCGAGTGTTTGATCACAGCACAGTTTTTGACTTTTATCTGCCTGCATGCTCTCTTTAGTGATTGCTTCCTGCTAATCTGTTTTCCTTCTGTTTCCTGGGTATTGACAACATAAATCCAGCTTTTATCCTCCTGCTGCTGTGTGGAGTCTGCTGGAGGCTTTAACTACAGAATGTAAATGGTAAGAAAAACATTAGACCTCATAAAGGAAGCCCTGAGACAGAAATCTTTTGGTTAAACTAAAGTTTCCATTTCTTTGGAGCACCTTTATAATTTTGTGTTGCAACATGCCCCCTCTCTTCCCCCCCTGCTATTTAGGATGGAACATGAATGGCTGGTTGGTTTCCAGCTCTGTGTTTACATCATGCCATATGTTTCTAGTTTGTGTTGATGTGATTACCTAGGAGAGAGGGGATGTTAGTCCGGCTGGAGGCTCTCGTTCTGTGCACTAATGTGATGACCTGACTGAAGTCATCACAGAAGCAGCTGAACTAGACTACTTTACTGGTGATCAATAAAAATGAGATTCCTGCAGTTATTTGGATTGTTTAAAGCTCCTGAGAGAAACTAGTTTTTGAGGATTTTGTCGCCCCCTGTAGA
This sequence comes from Cheilinus undulatus, assembly GCF_018320785.1. Classification (NCBI taxonomy): domain Eukaryota; kingdom Metazoa; phylum Chordata; class Actinopteri; order Labriformes; family Labridae; genus Cheilinus; species Cheilinus undulatus. The sequence continues at coordinate 21,190,953 of NC_054873.1, read as the reverse complement.
CAGGGTTTAAAACATGGTCTTAGTAAATTGGACCTATATGAAGCCCCTCCCTATTAAGATTTCTTTTGTTAATATGAAGACATCTGGGGACTTCTATGAGGAGCTTTGACTACAGGTGTCCTCCCAAATGACTTTTTTGGATACCTGAAATCCATTTTGATATTTCTTTACATTCACTTTCTTCCCATTTACATTCAAATAGGCTACACATTTTTATAATGGAAATTATTTTCGAAATATACATCTAATGTGAACCGGGGTGGAGCCAACTGTGTCAGACATCAAGGGCTTAACCCAAACTTATGAAGGTCCATACTCTTCCCTGGACTGTTTTTTGCTAAGTAGGCAGTTATATGCACTATTCTTACACCATCTTAAAGTCCCTGTAAGGTGATTTAAAAAACAGTATTTTAGGTTTGTTGTATGACAGTCCACTGTGTTCTGAACCCCCAGGCCAAATTTCAGTCACGAAAAACATCTCTAAGTTCATAAAACTAGGCTTCAAAATCATGAAAATAAGGCAATGATATCTGCTGGTGAGGGCGTGTCTGTTGAATGAGCTGAAGCCACACCCACTGACAAGAAATATAATCATCAACTGTGAAAAATGCTTCTGATCAGAGCGCAGCTGCCTGGTTCTCTGCCAGAGCAGAGAGACAGAAGTCAGGAATTAAATTTACTGTTTTCTGGCACAAATCTCTCTATTATGATCCTTTTAATGCCCCGTACGCCACTGTGGCTGAAAGATTCCAGAAATTTACCTCACATTCCCTATAAAGACTGGTGATTTCATGGGCTCAGATTTTTGCCCTGCCCAAATACAACCAAGCTAGGGAAGAGGTGAACAATTTTCTAATAGTCTAAATAAAAAATTGAACCACACATAGCCTAGATCTCAGTGTTTTCACATGTTTACAGCAACCTTAGCCTATTCCAACATATCTGGTGTGTTAAGACACAACGTTTGGATTTACTTCACAGGAGCTTTAAATATATAGATTTTAAATGCCAACAATCAAAACCAATTATCTGAACATAAATTGTCGAGTTGCACCTTAAAAATATCCCTAAGAGGCAACATTGTGTTTGATATCTATGTCCTCACCATTGGGAAACCAACATGTTGAAACCAATAATTTTTACTTCCACCTTGTAAAAATGGTAGACCATGTCTTAAGTTATACAACAAACAGAAGAAAAATTAAGTTTTAAAGGCAATATAGGTCTGTAGTCTTATTTTTTGTTTCAACTCATTATGGATATATTGTTGGAAGTTAGAAGTTATAAAAAATGGCTTTATTTGGTCAGTTTGGTTAATAGAATCAAAAATGTCATGTAACCTGACATGTTAAAGCCCTACTTGATGGCGTAAACAAGACAGAGATGGTTAGTTGGTGTAGCCTTTTTCGACCAAGGTTTAAAAATGCGAGATTTTTTTTCCAATAAAAATCAAGGTACATTTTTATTTTTTACCCTAAATTATGTCCAAAATAAATGCTTTTAAAATCAAGAGATCTTGGTCTAAGGACTGTTAATAGAAGTCACTCATTAGTGGATTTATGATCAGGCTAAGACTGATTGAATATTAGGAGTGAATCATGCTTCAAATGTTGCGATTTCCCCTTTTATGTTTTGGATAGAGGGAAATAAAATGTGCAACGTTTTAAGTTTTGTTGGAAAGAGGCCACGTGACTCTTCACTGACACATTGTGGTTGGAGTACCCAGGGGCCGCCAGGGCCCCCCCTGACTCACACAGGCGGTCTGTGCCTTTTAGGTGACGGGGGACTGTGTAACTTGATCCAGGATGAAAATTGTGCGCCTGATCCGGCTGCCAGTCCACATTCAGCTCGTCAACGAGAGAGAGAGGAGGCACATGATGGAGCCGGTTCCTCTGCTGCTCATCTTAATCTCCTGTGTGCCGCTCTGCACGGCGGTCTACGATGGGCCCCTCCAACCGGAGATCTCCAACGGCACCTTTCATCACTTCTTCGTCCCGGACGGCGACTACGAGGAGAACGTGGACCCGGAGGAGTGCCAGATGCTGTTTAAATTCTCGGATGTGTATCCATGCGGGGCCTCAGAGGAGCGGGATTCCGTGGTGCGGGATGACTTCATCATCTCCAAGCTGCAGGCGGAGGACGCTGCGCGTCTGCTGGAGGGCATCGGCCGGACCGTGGCGCACGACCTGGACGGAGAGGACAGCTACGGAAGGTTTCTCCAGAGGGAAATCTCTCAGATCAGCGAGGCTTTCTCCAGCGTGGACAAGTCCCTGCTGGAGCTGGAGGTGAAGTTTAAACAGAGTCAGGAGACAGAGCTGAGAGAGGAGCAGCAGCTGAACGGATACGTGATGAAACAAGTGAGCGACATTAGGAACACGCTGAGGGGGACCACGGACATCTCCACCGGGCTGAAGGACAAGCACGAGCTGCTGTCTCTCATCATCCGTAGCCACGGCAGCAGACTGAGCCGCCTGAAGACAGAGTACTTACATGTTGGCTCTTAACAGCTCAGTTTGTGTGAGAGTGTGTGTTTTTTTGTGACCCTCCAGTTCACCAAACAACTGGAAAGTTCATTGTGGTTTCTGAATATCCCTCCTAAGTATGCTGAATGTGTCATTAAAGGGGAAACAGCAGCGCATTCCTCTGAGTCAGGAGGGAAAAGGGAAATGTGAACATGAATTATGTCTGCGTGGAGCCTCTGTGCCACCTCTGAGGAAGACCTTTACCAGGGAGAGTCAGACTACCCAAGTCCTCAAAGGAGACTTTTTCAATAGAAGAGCTGCTTTTTCTGTAAAGTGTAAATTATAATATTTAGATATTATCTGATCAAATAAATGTTTAATACTCATCTATAACTGTCCCTTTACTTTTAGGCAGCACTGTGAAAAGTTGACACAATAACAAAGTTTTAAACTTTGATATGACGCTATTAAACTTAAAATAATACTTGTTTTCATGCCATGATTAAACCTGAAGTCCTGTTGCCAACATAAAGTCTCTGTATTGTTCTAGTTTTAAAGCTTCAGGACAAACTTTTTGGTGCTGATGCCTCCTTAAGTCCTACAAAAGAAAAGAAGACTGTCAACAACAGGGCTAATCAGGGTTAAAGCTACGTTAGCTTTAGCTATGTTTGCTAAGCTCACATTACTAAAGCTCACACCGTTAAAGCAAACGTTGCTAGCTTACATTTTGCTAAAACTAACAAAGTTACAGCAAACCTTTCATCCAGCTTCTGCTAAAAGGGTCTAAACTTAATTTCTCACTTTTTTTCTGTTTCATTGATTAAATGTTGTTTAGTCTGTAATGTTAGCGATGTGGTTATTTCATGAATGTAAATGCCAGACTTTGTTTATGAATAAAGTTGAATTAAAAAAAAAAAGTAAAACCAGAAATACATTGTACTGGCAAGTTACATCACGTCCGTTCTGATGAAGGTGAATTGAAGCTACATTAGCTCAAGCTATGTTTGCTTAAGCTTGCGTTGCTAGAGCTCATGTTGCTAAAGCTCACTTTAAGCTACATTGGCTTGTAATAACTACTGCGCTAGAGTAGCATTTGTTTTGCTAAAGCTAATGAAGCTAAAGTGAGACACATTTTGCATAACTACTTCTAAAACAGGGCCGTTCATAATTTAATACCACATTAGACCTCTGGCTCTTTTATTGATGAATTATTGCTCAGTCTGTAATGTTAGTAATGTGGTTATTTCATAAATGTGACTGCCAGACTTTATGAATAAGGTTGATTTTTTTAATAAGTAAAACCAGAAATGTATTTTACTGGTAAATAGCGCTCAATAGTGGTTTCAGAAGCAAAAAATCCCATTCATTTTCTCCACTTCAGATTTGATTTTTAACCACTTGGTCGGAAGTATCCAAGCTAGACCTACCACGAGTGACGTGTCTGTGAAACTACGCTATATGCTCCTGTTGAATACAAGATTGGTGGGGTCTGTTGACTATTGATGACAATATTATAATTTCAAATATAATCACTACAATAAAGAAAGTTGTCGTAACAATGGTAACTATATGGTCTGAAAGCTTGAAAAGCTATCAATAACAACAAATAAAATAAATCACAATGGATTGTGGATAGGTAGTTCCTTACTCCTTGAAAAAAATATGTATTTAGTCTTGTACCCTTGCTTTTTCTCCTTTTTTGAACACCATTGTTGCACCAAATCATTTATGGTCATGAGTACTCAGATAGCTGCCAAGCTGAGTTATGCATTAAAACTGTTGTAATAAGTTTCTATGGGGGAATTGAATGTCAAAATTCAGTAACTGAACCAGCGCCACTGAAAAAGTAGGCAGGTGCTGTTGAGCTCTACTATGTTAGGTCTGTTCTGACAGAGAGCGTCCTACATTAGTGGTCTGAGAGCTGCAGTCTGCAGCCAGACTCCTCTTCAAAGAACTGGAAGTACCTGATAGCAAAATCTGCTGATGTGAGGAGCTTTTAAGCAGTTGAAAACCAGATCAAATTTTGGTAAGTCCTACATAAGTGAACAAGACAGTCAGCAACAGGATTGATTATTTATGCATATTCATTTAAATGCTTTTAAATGTTTCCACAGGGTAGGTACACATTATAAGAGTGATAGTTCTCAGAATTTTGCTGAGTTATTTTTATATCATCTGCATGAGATCAGAATAGGCAGATGTTACCTTAAAGTTAAATACAAGCAAATTTCTGTCAATATTTACCCTCAGTACTTTGGCTGTACGTGTCACCCTATATCAGCTGAAATATTGTCCATATGTACAAGTAAGTTTATGGAGTTATAGGCTGGACCAACAGGCCTACGTCAGCTAAATTCTTTATCTCAGTTCATGCTCATCCATTATACTTTAAATAGTGTTTTAAGGACTGAAGTTTTAATGTGTTGATGTCGTATCAGTTAAAGTCAAGAAGGTCTTGGCAAAAATCCAACATCTTGCATCCCTAATAATTACAAAACTACAGGAAAAAGAAGGATGAGATTTTTTTTTTTTTTTTTTTTTACAGAAAATACTACTCAAGGACGTACAGGATCAAGCGGCAACCTCTGGCCCTAAAAAATGAAGCCAATGCGGAAGTGAAAAAAAATTGCTAAACCGCGACTGTCCACTTGAGGCTAGCTGCAGGAAAACTGAAAGTTCTGTCTGCACACGTTAAACAGCCGGTTTTGACACACAAACTGGTTTACCGCCTGGTTCAAAACACCAAACGTGTCTCATTAGCTAGTGTCTTATTATGCTCCCACTGTACGGGGGATGAATTTTTTTGTACCACGATCGTTTGGATTATATTTAGGATAAACCTCACTTCACCATGATTGGCGCGTCTCATTTGATTGACAGATAGCTCGGCAGGCAGAGGCTCCGTTCCTGTCAACCGGAATGCTAGCTAGCAGGCTGACAGAAAGGCGCACTTAGTGGGCGGGCCGTTAGGTTGATCCAAAGTTCGGTTGAGACCGCAATTTCAATATGGAAGCATCCACGGATTGGCTTCAAAAGCTGCTTTACTCCGCCTATTGTAAGGAGACGACTGACGTCACACGGGGTTTGTCCAATTCTTTCTACAGTCTATGTACAGGATAAGCAAAGAGTTGCAATGAACTGTTTCATCCACAAAAGGCACCAAAATCAACAGAAAATGGAAACGGTTCTCACAGGAGCTTAAATGGACACAAATTGCTAGCAAACAACCTGCACGCTGTTTAGATCACCTAAAATAATTGGAAATTTCTTGGTACCAAAAAGCTGATGATGTACTGATGCAGTTTAAACGGCGTGATCTCAACTCTCTGGTCTTAGGAAACATCAACGTAACTTTCATGTCTTAACGCTAGTGAAAAGAACTGAAAAACATCAGGATTTGATGGTTCATATTGCTGCTTTATCTCCCTCACTCCCAACTGCTTCTGGCTAAATGAGGCTGAAGATAGTTTTTTATGCTTTGGTACTTTAAGATTCTCAGACTCTATATATTTTGTCATTTTAATATCCTTTTTTACAACCTTAATTCTGAGTTTTAGGTTGCTCCCTAACATGTCCAGAGATGTTCAGAGTTATTCAGCATAGTGCTGTTAAAAAAGAATATGCCCATCCTTTGAAGCTGTGGTTTCCATAACCCATGAAAACCCTTTGAAATCTGTTCATTTCATTCCCAACTTTAAAAATAGATACTCCTCCGTCTTTTTCTTCCTATCTTTACGTCATTGTGTTTGTTGTCGGTGCTACAAGTAGCGGACTCAGCCGTCCCGTTAAACGGCCCTGCTTAATTGGCGTCTGAGGTTTGTTAGTGCCTCCCACTTCCATCTGGAAATCATCTACTGCAGTATGAAATATGTTTGTCTGGAGGCAGCCACTGTCATCATTATCTACTCTTTTGTCTGTCAAGATCAATAAAGATGTATGACTGACGAGACGTGTTTTCAAGTTGTTTTGTGTGATTACCAGAAATAGAAACATCACAAAGCTTGCGTGAATCTCTAGAAAGAGCACTGGTTTGTTCTTCTGCTGTTCTGACAGAAAATACCTTATTTCAAACACTGTTTATGTGAGAAAAGTTGTTTAGAATTCCTGTAAGGCATTAGTTCTTATCTGCTGTCAGGCTGTTTAAATTGACTCTCCCTTGGATTTAATACCAGGAAAGCTTTTGGTATAATCCCTGTATTTTCCATCTTTAACGAGCATTAAAAACTCTCTTGTTTCAGCTAGTGTCTACTACAACCACACAGTATAACTGCCATAAGCGTGCCCACATTTTTACAGATAATGTCTCTGTAGATATGAACGAGCCAGATGTGCTTCCCCGGGCCCAACTGGGTGTGATTTCCTCTGTCTGGTTTTCCTCACAGTCCGGCTTCCCCTGAGGGACCCCTTTTTAAAAACAGCTCTGTGGAGCTCGGCATAGTACAGGCAGACCCTGTCAGAAACTCCATGTGTGGAGAAACCCTATATGTATGTACAGCTTTTCATTTTCAGGGGCACGTGAACACGGCTCCCAAGACTGGATTCAAAGATTTGGTTGAAATTTCCACGAGTGTCAGGAAAAGCAAAGCAGGTTAGGAAACCTCTCAAAGTAAACCCAGCCATCCCACTTATTTTGTCTTTCTTGGCTCCTAGCATTAATTCCTCCTATAGGGAAGTGTGTTTCTGTGGTTTCGGGCCTCTGGTGCTCATAAGGAGGAAGGCTTTTTTGGTATTCTCCTCACAGACATATTTTAAGGACAAACAAAGAAAAGGTCAAGAATGTTGACCTGAGATCACTCTGATCCCTCTCTGAGCACAGCCAAAGCCCTGAAGCCACATGCCTCTGTGCTGTTATTATTAGACAGATGAGAGCTATTTGAATACTACAACTGCTACTTGTCCTTCCACTATCACTGCAATAAATACTCCAGTAAAATTACCACTACTACCAGCACTAATAGTTTTACTATCCTTCATCTAAAGCTGCTTTGCAAGTTAAGGCACTTACTACAAGAAAACATTTTGGGCCCATTTCCCTGCAGCTGACCAAAGTCAGCAAAGGTTTGATTATCTGATGGTCCTAATAATGATGTTGCCAGATTTTCAAACTGTAGTTTGAGGTGCGTTTCGAGTAATTTCACCCTCCTAAATCTAATCAGAAAGTAATCAGAGCTGCCCTGATTTGAACTCCTTAATACTGAACATGATCAATATTTACAATCATAAATCCTGTTGTGGTTGGAGAACTCTGAAGACAGCAGAGCACAGTCTGTGAACTGTCAGACAGAACAATAGAAGCCAGAAGCAAGCAACAAAAACAGCTATGGCAACAGTCTGTGAACAACACAAGCGATTAACCAACATGTCCCTTAAACATCCCACAACTGCACTGACAAGGAGACAATTTGGATTGAAAATGTTAATTTAGGATTTACAATAAATCCCCCCCCCCTTTCTCTCTCTCTCTCTCTCTCTCTCTCTCTCTCTCTCTATATATATATATATATATATACATATATATATATATATATGTTTGTGTGTGCTGTTACTCGAATAAGAAAAATAATCAAGTTAATCACATTACTACGCTGTGATTAATCATGATTAATCACAGCATTTTTTAATAGTTTAAGTATATTTTGGTGTTTTTAGATTTTTAGAGGATATTATTGTCAAGTGTTTCATTCTTATTCTTTCAATTCTATGTACAGCACATTGAAAGTGCTGATCTGAGTCCTTATTGATACCACTATCGAATCTTTCTATAGTATGGTGGAAAGCCAAAACAAGGGCAAATATTTAAACTACAAGTGATCTTTGCTGAGTAGTGCTTGAGTTATAAAGCTATGATTCAGTCTGTCACTATTGTATATCCTTTTGAATATAAACACATATTCACACTGTATTTATTAGAGTTTCTCATCAAAAAGTAAATTTTCCCATTTTTATGTGACCTTTAAACATATCATAACATATACAATACAGTTGTCTAATCTACAAAGGTTACCTGAACGTATCATATTTTCCATCTTCAAAAAGGTTAAGTTTGCTAATTAACTTAAATTTTGCCAATTCCAATGCAGATTGCTACACTGGATTAATATTGTTAACAAACAGGACTTGCTACAAGCTTTGGAGCATTTTTCAGCATTTATCTGAGCAGCTGAAGAAGAAAACTGTCCTGAAGCAGCAGAAGGAGGAGTATGACCATGGCTTTGTCACGTGTTGTTGTTAGCGTCTTTGCTAATGTTTCGCTCATCAATGGAGGCTCATCCTCCATAAAAATATTCTAACGCAGCATGCGTAGGTTACGTAGCTCCTTTAGCTGCACAAACTGCATGGATAATGGAGTTAAGTAGCTAACAAAGCTATGTTGCTAATGTAGTTACATAGCTGATGTAGCTAAGTAGCTAAAGCTAAGCTCATAAAGCTGCTAAATAATTTAAGCTATGTAGCTACGTAAGCTCTAGTTACACATGCTAAAGCTCACATTGCTAAAGCGAACTTAAAGCTAAAGCTTAGCCAAGCTAGCTTTGGCTTTTGTAAATTTACATAGCTAGCATAGCTATAATTTAATCCTAGATTAGAACTCAAACCTTTTTTATTTATGAAGTCATGCTTTATCATTAATTTTTGCAGTGTGGGTATTTCATGAATGTAACTTTTGTTAAGATTTTGTTCATGAGTAAAGCTGAATTTAGAATAAGATGTAAAGCTAGAAATACATTGCACCATCCTCTGTTCTTGGTTCACTTTTAGATCTTTTTTTTTGTATTTTCATATTGACAGCCGAGTAAAGTCTCGTGTTACCTGTACATGTTTCGACTGCTAACTTCCTGCTGTCTTCCTCAAAAGAGTCTTGGTCAGAAAGTTTGGTTGTTCTGTCTTGAATGACAGGACAACCATGCCCCTTACTGTCTGACAGCTTCTTGACAAAGACTGCCCCGTCCCTCTATAGTCCATCAGTCCCTCATCCATCGGTGGTACTTGTTTCCTGCATGGATAACCCTACCAGTTTCTCTGTCCATGATGGGATTTTCCCTTTTGCAGTGGACTGATTTTAGGTTCTCCTGTTCAGCCTTAGATGGAAACATCTGGAGGGTGCCTCCAGATGTTTCCATCTAACATTTTTCTGGTGTTCCCTCTTATGTGTGCCAAAAGGTCTTCCTGTTGTCGGGAAGCCATCGAAGGGGCCCATAGTATGAACAGGAGCATGAACAGGGATGAGGGGGCTTATATGCTGCCCCCCACCTGGAATGCTGTCCTCAAGAAGATGCCAAACAGCAGGGGGGTTGTCCTGCAAAAGATCAGCTGATACAGCAACATCACATGACACTTCTGAAAACCAGATAATGGATTGATTGACACAACTTTGAGCTGCAAATCATTCCATCTCTCTTCACATACATTTTTTAACATTTCCATTCCAGGGTTAATTTGGCACGACTAAGTTTAGAATCTCACAGGATCTAGTGTGGAGTACCTCAAGGGTCTCTCTGTGGTCCTGTTTGATTTTCTTTCTCCATGCTTGAACTCAGATCCACTGACAAAGTACTGTTTTCAATTTTCATCAATCACAATACACGGCTCGATTACTTTCACCCAAAGGAGTTAAAAAAAACAATTGATCACACATCAAAAATGCTGAAATTAGGTTAAGCTGGCAATTTTAAAGCTTCCTTTGCATGTTTAACTAATAGTCTCAGCATTTTTCTGGTTACACAGATTCCCAAAGAGTCATTGTTTGTATCTTCCAAGAACCTGTCAGCGATTATTCATGCCTTCATCACATCCTGTCTAGACCTCAGCAAGATACTCTGTTCCTTTCAGGACTGCAACTGATTAAAGATGACCCACTTAAGCCCACTTAATAAGATTTTTAGTATTGTTTTTAACAGAATATTGTTTAAAATATTAGGATATGATAACTAATGAAAACACTTGTAGTCCTCCTACATCCACTGGCCAGGATTTTTTAACCTTCAACATTGGTTACTTTCAGTGCTGCAGCTGCACAAAACAACTCTTAGAATAATAAATAGTTAATCAACACAACAGTTAAGAGGCGATACTGAAGAGCTGAGAAAACGAGTGAAGCAAGCAAGTAAATGAGCTGTCAGAGATTTAATTTGTCATAAAAAGCTGTGGTTTAGTAATTGCAGCTCAGAATAAATGGTATGCATGTTGCCAATGGAAAAAGAGCTTTTCATATTAATCCATCATAAAGCCAATGTAAACATATGCAGTTGTCATGGGATCAGAGAGCTTTTGAGGTCATTATTTGGAATCCATTTCTCTGTATAGATGTTTATAAAAGGCGGTTTTATTTGACTGAAACCATCAGCAGACTATGACCTCACTTTATATGGTCTGTTAAATTTGGATTGTTTTATTTTTGGTCAGTTTTGTTTCTTGGTTTTGGTCAGCAACTCAGGCTTCAGTGAGACATATTTCGTCATTTAACTGTTCAGAAGTGGTTGAATAAAACAGATTCCTTGAAGCACTACCAAACACAGAAATAGCTGCTGTTTAAAGACAGAATGCTGTAAAAGTTTAGACTCAATTAGAAAGCCTCTGCGCCGTCTGACACAACAGTTAACTCATGTTGTAATACGAGAGAGAGTCGACCACATGGAAGTTTACACGGCGTATTGAGAAAGTATTGAGACTCCCTGTCACTTTCTTCAGTTTTGTTATGTTGTTGCCTGATGCTACAGTAAAAAAAACACTTATTCTCATTGGTCTACACTCAGTGCCCCATCATGACAAAGTGAAAACAGATTTTTATAACAAGTTAATTAAAATAAAAACTGAAATATCACAGTGACATCAGAATTTAGGCCCTTGGCAACAACACTTGAAATTTAGCTCCGTAGATGTTTCTACACCTTGATAAGAGTCCACCAGTGGTAAATTAGATTAATTGGACATGATTTAAGAGAAGTCACACCTCTCTCAGAGTCTTGGTCATTCTGTACTTACTAAAGACCTTTCTTAGGTGCATCTTTGGGTATTGTTGGCAAGACCATGTGTCTAAAGCCTGGTATTCACTGTGCAATTTTGGGCTGTCCCAGATGGTCCCTAAACAGTGGTCCTACGTCGCATGGTGAGACAGGTTGACAGATGGCCATTGTCATGGACCTAAGACCAAAAATAGCCTGGGATAAAATTCTGACGTCAGAAATTTAGGATGAACATCTCCCAATGTGACTGCTATGACCTATGTAAGCTAACCAACCAACAGAGTGCAGGATGAAATGATTTAACGATAAACACAACAATGGCGCTAACAAACAAGTTAGCATTAACTGAGACAATGCCAAAACGCAGAAATCTGTTGGATTCCAACAAGGAGGAAATTCTTGATCCCTGAAGTTTTTCTAAGCTTAAGTATGCTACAGTTACAATGGCTTTTTTGTTGCTTTGCATCACTATTTACCACAGCACTGGTGGCGTGGATATATTTGCACACACTGGTGACATTTGCATACTGGTGTACGTCCTAGCCTGCGATTCAGCAGGCTAGTGGGAGTTGTCATAGTAAAGTCTGCACATATCAAACTTGATGTATGAGATGTCGCACTGTGCAGCACGCCAGAAACTTATAAGACTGCTAAAAATGTCACTGTCTGTAGGAGGCATAATGCTGACATGCTCAGAAGTGCAGGGATGGGAAGCATCAGTGCCTGATATGGGGACCGCAGCTATGCTTTTACAGGCACCTGGCGCGCTTTCTCAGGCCTGATCCAGCTCACTGCATACTAGGTGCTTAGGACCCGGTGGGGTGGTCTACACCACAGGGGTAATTGTGTGCGTAGTGAACGGGCCAGCTGGGAGTGTACCTGGAGAGATGGGGCATTGGCCTAGCATAGGCCTAGAGGATGGCCATCAGGAGGCCAGAGATGGCCAAGGTTTACATGGCAAAGTGCTGAACTGGCGTATGCTCCCATATCTGGCCTGAACTGACCTGACATACCTCTCTATAGAGCTCAGTGACAAGATTGTTGCAGGGCACAGATCTGGGGAAAGCTACAAAAAAGTTCTGTTGCACTGAAAGTTGCCAAGAGCACAGTGACCTCTATAATTCTCCAATGGGAGAAGTTTAGCATAACCAGGACTCTTCTAGGAGCTGGTCTTCTGGCTAAACTGAGCAATAAGTTTAGTAAGGGAGATGACAAGGTACCTGATCACTGTGACTGAACTCCAGAGCTCCTGTGTGGAGATGGGACAAAGTCCCAGAGGGACAACCATCACTGCAGCCCTCCACTGATATGGTCTTACAGCAGATGGAAGCCTCTCCTCAGTGCAACATGCATAAAAGCATACCGTCTTGCTGTGTTCCCTTTAATCCTAAAACCTTCCAAATTCCGAGTTGACATAATCAAAAACGTGCCTGTACTCAGAAGTCGAGGAACCCTACAGTACCCTCAGTTACGAGCTTGTAGCAAATGAAATGCATTCAGACTGCTGTCTGAATGGGGCTAAACATTTAAAAGGATAAACACCGAAACTATACAAGGATACAACTTAGGTAATTTTATAAATCAAAGGTCATAAAATGTCAAAATACCACTAAGACAAGCCAAATGGCTGCCAGGTGGCCAGGAGGTTCTTTTTCCCAAAAAGAGGACCATTTTTGCAGTTTCTCACATTTTTTTAAACGTTCAGCCATGCTGTGTTCAGTATATTCAGTTATCTGTTTTGAATTTATTTGCTTTTTTTTTTTTTTGATGATTCTGTTTAATTTGTCATGATGGAGTACTGAGTGTAATGAGAAAAAATATATTTTTATAACAATAGCATCAGGTTGCTTCATAACAACATTAAAAAAGTGAAGGGGGTCTGAATACATCCTGAATACACTGCATTAAGCTGGTTCAGAGTGTTACACATGCAGGCAGGGAAATGCTTTTGCACAGCTGTTTTATTTCTCAAAAATATTTCGATGGGGGTTAGGACCTCAAGAACAACAAAACATTTCCCTCAAACACAGTTTGGTCTGAATGCTCATTATTTTTCCTTGAATAAACATAAATGCATCTGCATACATACAATTCAAAAAGTACATGTACATATTTTGTTTTGAATGGGTACATCATGATACACAGTTGCCCTTTGAAATGTGACAGAACACATCCAATTTAATCTTCAGTATAGATTCCAAATTGTGCTATTGATCACCTGCCAGTTTTTCTTTTTCTCTTTTTTTCGTCTTAAACTAGCAGATTGTACAGGAAGAAAATGTTTTTAGAACTATTCTCCTCTTGAAGAGCAAGCAATAACACTGAACAGTTCATTCATAAAGAGGGACAGAAAAAGCACCAGAGGGACTGAAACCACCTTCAGTCAAATGTCACCTCTTTTTCATTTTCATGTGAGCGAGAGCCAAGTGTGCCTTTCTGTCCCTGTGCTTGGCTTTGTAAAGGCTCTCTCTCTCTTTGCTCGGAGTCCCTGCATTGTGTCGAACTGTCACTGCAACAGGGCTCATCACTGTTTCAGGATGAGACAGGTGTCTGTTAGATGCAAAGGACGCCTGTCACACGCAGCCGTTCTCCTGCCTGGGCTTGTGCACCACGGGGGTGTGTGGAGGGTAGAGGGAGGGAGCGAGTGTGCACAGGAAACCAGCCAGCAATGTAAGGCCCAGTCCTCCCCAGGCACAGAACATGGACCAGCCGTAGCCGTGACTGATGTCCTCGGGTATTCCGAACATGTAGCGAGGGTAACGTGAGAGTTCAAAGTTGATCCCAGCCACACATGTACACAGGGAGATTATGCAGCATGTTCCTGCAAAAAAAAAAAAAAAAAAAAGAAAGTCAGACAACACAATTTCATCTCTTGTGATGATGCATCATTCCAGCACTCTATTTTAGAAACACTCTACTGCCCCTCTGTGGTGACTTACGGTATTGCTCTTTATGTAAAGTACATCTTACCTCCCATGAGGAAGAGGAGTCCAGCGACATACTGCATCAGATCATGCTCCTTACAGCAGCCCAGCACGCCAATGATCCAGCCGAAGAGGATGATGGACACAGCCATGCCAATGAAGCTGGCAGTCATTCTCTGGAGGTCTATAGGTGGAGAGAATCAAAATCAGCAAAATGTATCTACATATATCCAAGTAGATTATTTAAAAAGGGGCATTTGGGGTACTCACGTAGCGCGTGCCACTCATCCTGCCTTATTGTCTTCGTCAGGTTGATTGGCAGATTTCTGGGCAGCGCTGATGATGAGTAGTAGTATTTTATTGGTGTGCAGCGCGGAACCAATCCTGTGCATGTAAACAACAAAGAGGATGTCACATAAGCACTGAGATCAGATGAGGAGGATACCACAGACAGGGCTCTCTGAGTGCTACCTACCCCCCCCTCCCAAAATTTTTTTTTGCAACCCAACCCCCCTTCACCACCACCCACCCACTCACTTATCCACCCACACCATTGTAGAGTAGCTTATTGTACGCATCTCGAGGCTTCTGTTACTACGGCTTGCCCTTTTGTGCTGGAAAATAACACAGCACGTCGATTGCGTTGAAACTGTACTCCGTGTGATACTGCGTAGGCCTGGAGGGTCTGTGCGCAGCATCAGCACCTTGGATAACGCATACGTGCGCTAAGTATACACTGATAGCGCCAAAATGAACACAATACAGCGCAAAATGTGGCAATAACACACACCTTTGAAGATCAAATCCTCTGTCTCCAGGTCAAAGCCCGCTCGGTGGCACTTTCTCCACAGTCCGGTGATGGTGGAGTTGTATTGCCGACTGCAGAGGGACTCCATGGCCGGGGCAGGTGGCGAGAAGTGCCGCTTAGCCCGCAGCAGCATCTCGCCACTAACATCGGAACCCCTCCTCTCTGTATGTTTCTCCTTCGGCAACATGCGAAGAGGAAGGTTGTTGTTGGAGATGTAAATGTAGCCCGGGTCGTTTCTTTTGTTGGAATAATTTTTACAGCGCTCCCGGTGCCTCCTCGCGTCTGTCTCGTACCAGTTGTCAGTGCTGATCGCGATCGCTATCAGTCCCAAAGCGCAAAAAGCCAAAAAGAGACCAGCCACGGTTAAAGTCCTCATAGCAGCCATGTTCCATGCGTCTTTCGCCTCGGTACCGTGATAAATCCACGGGACAGCAGGGCTCCTCTCCTGGCTGCTGCTGCTGCTGCTGTCAGTATTTAAGGTGGGGAGGGAATTCAACAATAGAAGGAAACCTGAAATGCGGAGAAATCCCCAAAGACCTCATTTCTTTAATTTGACAATCATCACCGGAGTAAAAGAGTCCAAATCCGAGGCAGAGAATAAATAAATTCAGGCCTCGATGAGCAATATTTTGGTTGTCTCCTCTATGCCTCTGAACTCAGTCTAGCCTAGATACTGGTCGGTCCAACATTTCTTTCCAGTAGATGGAGACAGAGCAAATATTTGAAGGCACAACAACCCCCAGGCCGGCACTGACACAGCAGATCATGATCTGTAGGGTAAGATGGCCAAAGTGTAAGAAAGTTACACCCTCAGGTTTTTGTGCCATCTTCTCATTCTACACGATTCTACAGTGTTCAGTTCTGAAGGTGATGCTATTAAAGCTCCCGAGAGGTGTTTTTACTTGGTCAGGGAACTGACTGAAATTAAGTCTGTTGTTTCTCTATGAGCAAAGCATACAAGACCTTAAGTGGTTGACTAAAATGGCCTATTATAGTTATTATTATGGTGATGTTACTGGGGGTAGGTGTCAGGAAAGGGTTTTACATTACACTATAGGAACAACAGCAAAAAAGAAAGCAGAACCAGTCTTTTGTTTGAATAACTACTTACATTTACTGATTTTATAAATCAATCATGATCAACATAATTTGGCTTTCTCTGACAAAAACAAAAACTGATGCAAATGTGAAGAAAACTTCTATTTAATAAAAGCATGTAATTAAAAAAAAGGTTACTGCATAAATATTCTCCCCTTTCAAGTCAGTATTTGGTAGAGGCACCTTTGGATACAATCACAGTCTGTGTGGATAGGTCTCAGCCAGGCTTGCACATCTGGACACTGTAGTTTTACTTCATCCAGGTTGGGATCAGCATGAACAGCACTTTTTCAAGTCCAGACAAATTTTCTGCTGGGTTGAGGTCTGGGCTCATCTTGTTGTCTATAAACCATTTCTGTGTAGCTTTCACTGTATGCTTCGAGTCACTGTCTTGCTGGAAAATAAATCTTCTCTGAAGTTGTAGTTTTCTTGCAGACTGAATAAGATTGTCCTCCAGGATTTTCCTATATTTTGCTGCATTCATTTTGCCCTCAACCTTCACAAGTCTCCCAAGGTCTTTATGGTGTAATGGTAGCAAGGAATAATTAATCAGAGACTGGCCTTCCAGACACAGGTGTCTTTATATACTACAATTGAGACACATTAACTGCACCATGGTAATTCCCACTGGTACCAACTGGCTGGACCTCAGTCACTTTAAAGAGGATGAATGTTTATGCATTCACTTATTTTATCCTACATATTGTTGTCAAATTGTGATTACTTTGTAGAAATCTGATTTCACTTTGACATAAAAGAGTTTTTGTTGGGTTTTTTTTAAAAAGCCAAATAAAATTGATCATGATTGATTTATTAAATCAGTACAAGGGTAAAGCATCCTTAAAACATACCTATATAGGCACTGTAAGGCCCACCAAAAACTGTCTGGGCTCCTGAAAGACCCATTTAGTTGTTACTTGCAAGATGTGGAATAAAATTATCAATGTTATGCATCTTTTTGGACCAGCTCAGACTAAATCTTGGAGTTGACAAGTGAAAAAATCCTGGTCTCTGAGTAGTTTCATTTTCAGTCTTGCTGTGGAAATGCACTCTCGTAAATTGCTGGCCTATTTTGAAAGGGGGTTTACATTTTGATACAGGCTTCATTTATTACAAAAGAAAAAATGAATGAAATGTGCATTTTTGCTTCTGTAACGAAGGGTGATTACAGTTTTAAAATGAAGGTTAAATATAAATGTGCTTGTCATTGCTTAAAAGCAAGCTGGACCATGTTTTTGCTGACCTGTGTGCGGCCCTCATTAGAGCTGGGTCCCCACAGAATAAGACCAAAGGTGAAATAAGATGCACTACTTTGTCCATAGGGGTCGCCAAAATGAAGCTGCCACTCTCAGTTTTGTAGTTTTGTGTTTGAATGGGTCAAAATATTAAAAAGAATAAACATTGAAACTACACAAGGATGAACTTAGCCTTTTTGTTTTTTTTTATAAATCAAATGACACAAAAGATTCAACCACTGCCTGCTAGCTGGGGGGTGGGGGGGTGGGGTGTTCAAAAAGTGGACCTTTTTCAGTTTCGTCACTCATTTTTGATTAAGAGAATAAAAAAGTGGTTCTAAGGACTTTTAAGGGCTTCCTAATGTGATCTGAGTTTTCGTTTAATATTTTGTAGGACTTAAGCGTATGTTGGACAAATTTCTGTGTTTATGGGATTTATTCACACACACAAAAAAAATAGCACAAACATAGACACAGTGGCTTGGACTTTCAGACATGCTCCCAATGGTTTCACTCTCTCACTCAGTACTTCCTCTATTAAAACCAGAATGCCAAACTAAAAGAGGAACAAACTGGGCTCTGAACTTCACTTTTGGTTTTGGGTCCTTGTGTGCAATAACTGTTTAAAAAGTCCTACATGAACAAATCATTCTTCAAAAGGCCTGATTTTTCCTTCAAATAATGACCACATTGATTAAATTGCGTGCAGTTTTCTTAAGGTTCATGCTGTGTTCAGATTGAATGCCAGATTTTAGTGAATGTTGCTCTGCAGCTCTCAAACAGCTGAGGAGGAGGTGTGACTTCCTCTAAAAAGCAGTCAATGCTTTATACAAGAGGATGATATTTTCATCATCACAGAAGCTACTCTTATAAGAATCCATGGTGTATAGACTCTCAAAAAGGGGAATCAGCACTCTAATTGTACCTCATGAGTAAAGGAAATGCATGTTACGTATGATTGGCTCATGCCATTCATTATACCCCTCCATCAGGAACTAACTGATCATAAGAATGTGACAATTGGATGTTTTGAGCACATTCGGGGTCTGGCTTATTTCTCACTTTCAGTTCCCTTTGGTGAAGTCAGTGCTCAGCAACATTACTTGCCTCTCTGTGAGGCAATAAGAAAAAGTTGACACTGATCACAAGCTGTAAGATTTAGGATTCTCATGCTACCTTGTTTACACGATGGACGGCTTTGTCATATCACCTGTAAGTGTCGCTGATTTTTTGGTTTGTTTGACCTTTGATAAAACATCGCAGTGATTATAGGGCAATGTAATGTAAAGATGTTTTCACCCAAGTAAGAATTTATTTAACTAAATGATTTTGACAACTTTCCTAAATAGACCTTGAAACCAACAATAATGAACTACCAACCTTGTTGCTGATGGTCTTGCTTTTGTAGGTCTGTAAGAGGGAGCAATATTCATTTAAGGCTGTTTCAGAACCGACCAAAAATCCTCGCAAGAGCTTTAATACCAATAGGATGTGTATTTGTTTGCTCTAAAGATAGAAAAACTTGAAAGTATCATTGAGCTTATAATAAAAGTGAGTTTGTCTGTGATTTTAGTTTTGCTGAATGTCATTTATATGCTCCATGACAAATAATAAAAAGGTGTTACAAAATTTTAAAAAACAATTTCTGTAAGAATAAGAAACTAAGAATCATTTTTGACTTTTTTTGCGAGGTAAAGAGACTTTTATCTTTTGTCTCTCTGGAATAAAAAATGATCATTTCCCACCTGTGTAGGCTCCAGAGGAAATCAATCCAAATGAACCAAAGGATTACAGACCGCCTGCAGAGCTGTACCCTTTTCTCACTAATGTTGGGGAGATTTATGATGGTGAGAAATTCAAATAATGCCATTCAAACACAGGTGAATTACACACTTCTTTCCTTACCTTCAGTGCCTTACTTTTTTTCACATTTCAGACCACAGATGGACCTTCCACTCTGAGCGCATTCAGGCTACGGACTTTGAAAATTCTCCGGTGAATCACCTCACAGAGCTTCAATCTGTGTCTCCTCAAACACTCATGCAGCCGTACCGCTACAGCAGCGAGCCTCTGGCCCTCCACCTGGACCCAACACTGGGAGCTCTCTCTGTGTCACCACAGGTAAGACTATGAGGAGAAATGAATCATGGCAGAATTTTAAACCCCCCCTTTTTTGAACTGTGTATGTGTGAGAAAATATTTATGCATATTTGTACTAAAACAGGGTCAGAATTAAGCATGTAGTAGTTTAGTAGTTTGTCCTTACAGGTATGAGATATATCAGTGATGTGCAAATGTTATATGAATAGGGATGAGGTGCTAAAATGTGCATATGAGCTATGTTGTTACACTTCCTAAAGAGGTTTTTTACACATGCACTTCTGAAAAAAAAAAGGAAAATTTAAGGGCAGCTGTCATTTTAAATCTCCCTGAGATGACAGTTCACGCATGTGTTTAGTTTTTCCTATGAGGCAGAGTGTGGGGGGTCTCAGGAGGCAAAACATAATGGAAGAAAAGTGTTGTGGAAATCCAAGACAGCACACAAAGCAGTTTAGTGAAACACTATAGTGAAACTTTTTAACCTCATATCAGTGCTGTGTGAATGGCTGCCCATAAGGTGGATAAAGGGGAGATCTCTCTAGGGTCTAATGAGGGGCCCATGAGGAGGTCAGCAAAATCATGGTCATGGATTTTATTTATTTATGCAGTAGTAAATCAAAGCATTTTAAAATGTAATTCCCTTTTAAAACAGAAATACCTTTTTTGTAATGCTTCCACTTGGAAAGTAATGTCAGACTTTATAGCCAAGCCATGATGTGAACAGGCGTGAAGATGCCAGAAAATAATGTAGAAGGAACCGAGACAACTTTAATAAAAGAATGATAAAATAATGCAAAAATTGTATAAAAGCACTAAAAATTGGCAGGAAAAGAGGTGAAAAGGGGTTACAGGATGGCAAAATGGATGAGCAAAAAAGTATCAAAAATGTGGTTATAAGTGATCAAAAAAAAGGAGTGAGAAGTGGTTACAAGGAAGGAAAAACTGGTTAAAAGAGGCACAAATGATAAAAGTGGCATTGACTTGTAAATGTAAATGTAAATAGGGAGCAAAAATGAGTTGAAAGAGGCAAAAAGAGTCAAAAAAAAGTTAAAAATGGGTTAGAAGTGGCAACAGTGATTCAAAAATGGCCAGATAAAGTTATAAAAAGGGGTTAAAGAAAAGTGTCAAAATGGGACTTAAGTGGTAAAATTGGTCAGAATAGTGGTGAAAAGGACAAAAATGGGTTGAAAGAGTCCAAAAGGGTAAAAAGTTTCTTTTAAAAATGTGTTTAAAGTGGCAAAGATATTTCAAAAATGGACAGGTAAAGCTATGCAAAGGGGTTTAAAATTGGCAAAAAAAATGGCTTAAAGAGGCACAAATGAGATTTAAAAAAGGGTTAAATTAGTTACTGCAATGCAAAAAGGGGCAAAATGGGTGGATAAATTTGAAAGGGATTTAAAACTGTTAACTGTTAAAGTGAAAAAAAAGTGATATAGATGAGGGAAACAGTGGACAAAATGGACAAAAGATGGGTTAAAAGAGACACAAATGAAATAAAAGTGGCAAAAATTGGTTACTACAGTGCAAAAAAAATGGCAAATGTAATGGAAAATGTGGAAAGAGGTTAAAAACTAGCAGAAATGGGCAAAAAGTATCAAAAACAGGAGGACAAATGGGTAAAAAAAGGGCCTAAATGGGTAAGAAACATGCAAGAATTGGCAGGAAAAGTGATGAAATGGGGGTCATTCATTGGAAAAAGAAATAGGTTGAAAGAGGCAATAAGGGTCAAATAGAATCAAAAATGGGTTTTAAGTGGCAAAGATGTTTAAAATGGTCAGGTAAAGTCATGAAAAGGGGTTAAAAACTGGCAAAAAGGGGGAAAAAAGAACCAAAATGTGTTAAAATTGACAAAAATGTTGCAAAATGGCCAGATAAAACCACTTCACTGGGTTTTTCAGGGGCCTAGCCAATTCTGTGGACAGGCCTGGCTATGAGCCTTTATTCGAGGTGTAAAAATCAGTGCTGATGCCAATAATGATGGGATAACATTTAAGCCAATGGCTAATTTTTTTTTCATTACTTCTTTTGGGATAACTGTCCTACAATGCCATCATGTCTATCATGTTTGACCACAAAAACAAAACAAAAAAAGTTTGTCCAAGACGTCACTACTTCTGCCCAATAACAAATCTCCTCTCTGAATAAGCTATTTGCTATAAATGCCAGCATCAAATTGATATGATACAACAAATAAACATCTGATGATGGCTGATATCTGTCAAAAGGGCTGACATTGTGTTCAACTAAAAATGATACCAAGTTAAAAGCTCTCTAACTACAATTATTAATAGTATCAACAAATGAGTTCAGAAGTGTGTACTAGTGAGCAGAAAAGACTATGAAGCAGCCATATTAAGTGTATGAATATAGCACTGATCATGTGATATAAATGTCATCCCCCTGCCTGCACAGAGGGAATATTTCTGGTATTTCCTGCTGTAATCACAGATTGGCTCACCCAAACTTTACATGTTCATGTTAATAGGAGAAATTCCTTGTAAAGTTGAAGTACAAATTCTGCCATTGTGTTCACACGTGCAGATCATTCAGAAATTTTGAGATGTTTTTAAAGGGAGTTTTTTTTGCATTTTTGAAAACACCTGATGACTTCAAATAACTATCATTTTGGACTATTTTGATTGCTACCAATAGAATTATTACTCAAAATACTTGCTGGAATTTCAATGAAGCAAACAGAAAATGATTCTCTATAATCTGTTTAACAGTGTGGGCAGTGGGGGATATTTTCACTGATATTATCATCCATTCCACACAGTCCTGCTGAGCACTGAGTTCTGTTTTGAAAGAGATACTTCCTCTTTTAAAACAATGAAGGCGTTTAGGTCAAAATGTCGGACAGTGGTTGCAGAAAAGTAAATACAACCTGCAGCAATCCTTTGTGTAAACACTGATTTGGACATTTTCTATCTACCTCCTGAAGATCCCATTTTACACATCAACCCTGTGCTACCAGTACCAATCCCCAGCCTCACCTGGTCAGTACTACTCCGAGGAGGAACCCAGAGGAGTCAGTCCTCCACTAGAGGTATCAGAAGGAGAGGATGAATATGGGGATCACAACCACCCCTCCTACAGGAGGGACACAAGTGAGTATCAACCATAACAGTTTGACTTAGAGAAACTAAACTCAGACTATTTCATGCTCGGTAAAGAAAAATCTAAATTTATTTTAATATGGTATTAATTAAGGAAGTTCCCCATTTAGGCCATATCCTGGATGAAAAAAAAAGAATTTTAAATTTTTCATGTTTTATTTAAAATCACCTTTACTTATAAACTGGCCAGACTTCAGTAACTTTAAAGCTTCTGTGAGGAACTTTTGCTTTGTGTTGATTTTGGCGCCCCCCTGTGATCAAAGTAGCTCATCTGACCTCCTCACTGATCTGTCCCTACACATTTGTAAGTAGTTTTTTTTTTTTTTTTTTCAGAGGGAAAAATAATTACCTGGCACACCAGAAAGACTGTTTCATATTTCCATGTCATAGGATATATTTCGCATAAATCTGGGTAACCTCCCAGGGAAACCTTTGGGAAAGGCAAGACTTAAAAGAAAATTCTGTAGGTGACTGGACGAATGTTCAGGCTGACACTGCCATAGTTTACAAATGGTGGAGTTTGCTGGTGGATAAAACTCATGATGGGGCCAGTTGGTAGCAGTGCAAAAACATCTTCTCCACCTTTCAGGGTTACTCTGTCCTTTTGTCTTAATAAAGAAATGTGGCCCAGTTCTGATAAAACTACCACTATAGCTACACTCAAGCTAATCACAGCACTCCCACAACCATATACAAGCTTATAGTACAACCAAACCCTGCTTAGAACTATTGCAAACTCATGCTGGAGCAGCTCTTCGTGATATCCTCTCTGCCATGAAGAGCTTTCACTTGGATCTCTTTCTTTCCAATTGTCCTTGTAACTCAGAAATTCAAAGCTGACGTCATCAAAAATGTGCCCTGACCTTGTAATTCCCACTTGTAAGTCAGTGCAACCCCCATTACTCCAGGTTACAGGCTTGTAGCAAATGCAATGCATTCAACTCAGGTGTGACGAGTTCTGACATCCAACTTCAGATGTAAATTTAACGCAGCATTAAATGAAATGTGGCCCAGATCTGATAAACTGCCACCATATTATAGCAACAGCCAAGCTATACACTACATCTGTGGCAGCCATTGCTATCGGCTCCCTGTGCAACTAAACCCTGCCCATAGCAACTACCTTGTTCTCCTCAAATGATGCTGATTGGTCAGAACCATTTTCAGACCTGGCACAGTCATTTAAGACTGGAGCTTTGCGAGATGGATTTGCCTGATGACAGACATGGAATCTGGCCAATCCACTTGCTTTACAAGGTTAGAAAAATAAAATAAGGATTCTTAATGTAAAGGAAAAAGGCAGTTTCTTTAGAATATTTTTCAAACATACTGCATATCTCATGCATCAGTTATGGGAATACAAAATTTAGAAATAGAAATAGACAAGTGTGCCACTGATTTTCTTTTGCCTTTGTAGGTTATAGAAAGACATTGGTATTAACCACTTTATTTCACAGCCAGCCAAAAACTACACAAGGTAGCTTTAAATAATTTACTGTTGTTTTTTGCAATCCTGATATCAAATTAAAGCCAGTAAAAAAACGTACCTTTTCTTTGTCTTCCCAATCCAGGCAACAGGAAG
Organism: Cheilinus undulatus; assembly: GCF_018320785.1. Lineage (NCBI taxonomy): Eukaryota > Metazoa > Chordata > Actinopteri > Labriformes > Labridae > Cheilinus > Cheilinus undulatus. The sequence goes on along the minus strand of NC_054873.1, from coordinate 21,166,668 downwards.
AAAATCCGCCTGTACCAGTTCCTCCTGGACTTGCTCAAAAACGGGGATATGAGAGACAGCATCTGGTGGGTGGACCAGGACAAAGGCATCTTCCAGTTCTCCACAAAGCACAAAGAAGCTCTGGCCAATCACTGGGGTATTCAGAAAGGAAACCGCAAGAAAATGACCTATCAAAAAATGGCTCGAGCCCTGAGGAACTATGGTAAAACTGGAGAGATCAAAAAAGTCAAAAAGAAGCTGACTTATCAGTTCAGTGAAGAAGTGCTGAGGAACCAGTATGTGCGCCAGTATCCTCACTAAGGGAACAAAGCCTGTCCATCATTATGATGAAATCCCAAATCTAACCAGGGATCGGTTTGTCCTGCTTGCAGTTTCACTTGGTTTTACTAACAAGTTTTCTCTCCTATTTATTAGTTATGCCAGTGTACAATTCTATGTGGCTTCATCTGTCATATAAAATCCTTCATTTCAAATTCACAGGAGGTTTGTGTGTTTTTGTCTATTTTTACAGGGATTATACAGTACATTGATTCAGTTTTAAATACAGATTTTAAAAATAATCTGTTTATACACACCACTTAGTCACGGATGTGTTTGAAAAAGAAAATGCCAGTCCAGTCCCATGAGTCAGTATAGCTGATGTCACCACTAATGGAAGTATTTGTTTTGCTAGCTTCCAATTTGAGGGCGTTGGCAAACAAGCTGTCATTAGCTGTCCAAATCAGATGAAAATCCCCTATGGCAATCAGTCTTCAGCCTTTGCTGGAATGACACTGGAATGAAAGGGATTTTTTGTGTTAGAACTATAGCTAAGAAAATGACAAAGTGAAACTAACAGTCATTACAGTGGGAGATCTTCATGGTTATGGGTTACTGTTGTAAACTCTCTTGTCTTAAGATCACCTTCGCTTTGCTGGTAGCATAACGTGGATGCCATACAATTCATCTTGATGTTTTTATGACAGCCTGTGTTGTCATTTTCAGTGGGGCAACTCCACTTCCAACAAGACAAACATTACAAGCAGTGGTGGTTTTACCAGTTTTGGGACCCTAGGCAAACACAGACATGGGGCTCTCCACATCCATTGTTCTCTCCCCTTTTAGATTCTTTTTTATTAACTAAAGTCCTACCTGTATTTTGTTCAGCAATGTTTTTGTACAGAAATGTCTGGTTAGTTTATTCCATTTGGAGACTCAAAATGAGCATCTGGCATCCAAATGACAACAAAGTAATGTAGCCCTGAATTTTCATGTTTATTTCAAAAACAAAGGACAATTTACTCCAAAAAAAAAAAAGTTTGATTCTGGTTTTTTTTTCTTCTTCTTTTCTTGGTCATGTTTTACCAACCCACCCCCCTATAAAGTGGCTCAATATATTTTATTTGTGAATATATTTGTATAAACTCTGTTTTAAAATATTTGGTAAAATAACAGTTAGACCAAATGACTTCTTTTGGTGTTTTTCAAATGAAAAACTAAAAAAGGAAGTCTTACCTCACACAAATATTTATTTGGGCTGACAAAATATTATTAACAATTTTAATTGTAATTAATCTCAGGATTTCTGTAGTTAATTGCAATTAATCACATCTTTTTTAATCACATTCTAAAATTGCACTATTTTGTGTGTAAAACTGTTTTGTGTCCTTTTTTGATTTTTCTACTGTCTTAAACTGAGGGTTATTGACTTACAGTTTGGATACAGACCTGCTTTTAAGACTTTAACATGTACTTAACTACAGAAAAAGGAACTTGTTGTGGATTGAAAGGAAATTGAACAGTAAAAAAAAAATAAAAGTTTCATATAATAAGGTGCAGATGACTTACAACTTGTCCACTGCGCCATCTTTAAGTTGTTGTTTTTTTTTTTTTTTAAGTGAAATTAAACATTAAGGAGCAGGGGTGGACTTATTTTACATTGCTGTGACTGTAAGGGAGACACTATGTGGATTAACCAAGGTTTGTAGAAAGGGACAATAACGCATGCAGTTAATTGCAATTCAAAAAATTAGTTCACTAATTGATGATCATAGTTGATTGTAATTCATCTTGACAACCATAATATTACATTTTATCTTTGAAGCTTTAATGCCAGTTTAATGTGACCAAGCTTATTTTGTTTACTGAGCTTTTAATGAGTGTGTTAACCCTTTAAAATTTTAAACAGCCAGGACACAGGCTGGTGCGGAAGAACGGGTTGAGTTAGTCATGTGTTTAGGGGACCCCTAGTGGTCCGGACCCAAGGCAATCACCTTCCTTTGCCTAATGGTAAAGTCTACCTACAAGTGGCACTACTGAGTGAAGAGGCAAGGCAACCTTTTGGGTGATTATCTAGATTACTTAAGGACAGATCAAAATTTTTCACAGGATGGTTAAGGGAAGATGGCCCAAAATAAGTTAGTCTGAAACCTTCAACATATATGTACAGCAACACTCAGATCAAAGAGACACAGAAAAAATGAACATAGTCTGAAAGTGCCATAAAGTTATATGACAATGATGGCAATGAGATAGATAGATAGATAGATAGATAGATAGATAGATAGATAGATAGATATGTTTGTTAGCTGAGCATTTTTTTATTGTGACACATCAAGCTGTAAATTTTGTTAAACTGACCTACTTATAGTGAATCTAGGATCAATATTTTGATTGTTTCCAGAGGAACATGACAGTTCCTGGTGAGATTTTTCATTATTCTAATAGAGTGGGTTAAAATGTTCCCCGTCAGAGGCATTCTCACTAACAAACCTCATCAAACTATTTAGCCTTGATTCATTTAAAAAAATCCGTAACAATGTTACCCGCGATAGCTGACTCTTAAGTAAATTCATGTAACAACATGCCGGCAGCAGTAATTTCATTATCACGTTTCTGTTCCAGGATTTAAACAAAGTACAAACGGTTGAGCAGTCCTTTTTGCACCACCCAGCCACCGTTTCCGCTGACGTCACTCAAAAATCAGCCAATAACAGACCAATCATTGTTTCTGTGCGAATTTCAAACGCCGTCCATTCAGCAGTTGAACGGGTAGCTGGACAACTGCAGACACACAAATGTAAATCCGTTGTTTTAGTTATTACACATTTTTTTAGCCTATAGAAATAGTTTTAAGCATATTAGCTCTCTGCAGTGACAACATGAGGGTGAGGTGAGTACTGAAATCATTTTACGAACTTGTGCTTCAAAAGTTAGCGATGTTTTAAGTAGTATCAGTTAGCTTACGCGTCCTGATAAGGCTGTTTGTTCTAGATAACGCTAGGTTAGCTTCAAAATAGGCACACATGTTCAGCCATTATCGCCCTAGACGGAGAACATGTCCACAAATGCTGTTGTCAGGAATTGGGAACACGGTTTTAAGGTCCTTAGAGTTATAATGCAGCGAAACAAAGCTAACGTTAGCCTCCTGGGTGGGTGTCAATTTTGAGCTACATTATGTTAGCCCTTTTCTGCTATCTTTTTTGTTTGTTTGTTTTTGCTCAATTCGCTAACGTTAAAGCTTTCCACGATACTAGAACTCCCAAATTATAGTATTTTAACAAATTTTACCAATACCCGTTTAGATACAAAGGCTAAAAGTTGAATTATCAGTCACCAATATTAAGCAATTCTTCTCAAAATACAAGATGTAAGCAAACACCTGCTCACGGACCTTAAATAGATGTAGCATTTCCACACTGCTGCTGATTAAATATTTATGATTGTATAGTTCCAAAACATATGGTTTTGAAATGTAGTGTGTGATCCAAAATATTGACCGTAGTTCATACTGAACTATTTTGACTGGTAAATGAAAGTGTTTTGAGCACTGACCCCCTTGAACCACTGCTCTTCTACAGTGAGGTCCATGCTGCAGAGTCTGTTGCCTACCTCAACAGAGCACTGGTCAGGCTGCAGGATATTTGGGAAGAAATTGGGATCCCAGAGGAGCAACGAGTACAGAGAACCAATGATGTTCACAAGCACATTAAAGTTAGTTTTGCATAAGATTGGATGAAGTAAATCTGGTTGTGAAATTTACAGAACATGTTGACTGTTTTATTCTGCTTCTATTACAGGGTTTGCTTGACCTCATGATTGCTGAAGAAGAGGAGCTCAAAAAGAGACTCCTGAAAAGCATAGAGTCCTGTCATAAAGAGCTGAGTCATTTGTGCAGTGAGCTTCAGCTGCCCCCTTTTGAGGTACAGTCCCACCTGAGTGTCTTATTTAAGCCTGCACCAAAATGTTTGATATTTTTGGACTAACTTTTCTATTTCTGTGAAGGAGGAGAATGGCTGCACCATGCTGCAAATAGAGAGAAACAGCCGCACGCGTCTAGAAGTGATGAAGGAGCATAAGAAGCAAAGAATGGATGAGCTTAAAGGCCTAATTAGCAAAGACAGTGAGCTGTGTGATATTATGTGCACTACACCATTTTGCATTGACCCAGAGTCCATCCCGTCAGTGAAGCAGCTGGAGTCATATCGTGCCTACCTGGATGATCTGACAAAGGAGAAGGTATTCCCACCTTTCTGTTTATTTTCCTTTTTTTCATTACATTTCTTACATTTTCTCATATGCATTGAAACCAATCTTGTCTTTTCAGGAGCGTCGTCATTATGAGTTCGTCAGTGTCAAAAAGGAGATCAGCACATGCATGGAGGATTTGGAGCGGCAGCCAGAGACCAGTTTTGAGATGGATGTGATGTGTGAAGATGAGGAGGCATTTTGTTTGTCCAGTGACAACATTGCTGCTCTGAAACAACTCCTCAGTCAGGTGTGTTTTGTTTCATGTGCATCCAGATGTTGGTTTAATCTTTAAGACTCCACATTAATTCTCATAGCTGCAAATTATATCGAATGTATAATTTTGGCTTTCCCCCAGTTACAAGAAGACAAGGCACAGAATGAGCTCCGCTGCTCAGCTCTCCGTACAAAGATCCAGGAGCTGTGGGAAAGACTTCAGATTCCCCATGAGGAGAGGGCAGCCCTTTCAGAGCATATGGTCAAGTCAAAAAAGAGAAACATTGAGGCAGTAAGAAATCTACTTTTATACAGTCATTAATAAAATATTTCTGACAACACAGCATTTTTCCTTGAAGAACCTCGAACACCTCCATAACTCGCACGACTGTTGGACAATTTGTCTTTTTTTCAGCTCCAGGCCGAGGCCCAGCGTCTTCAGGTGTTGAAAATGCAGAGCATGAAAAGTGTTATAGAAGCCATTAGAGCTGAAATCGCCCTTTTCTGGGAGAGATGCTTCTACAGCCAAGAACAGCAACAAGCATTCATTGCATATCATTCTGGTAATGGTCTGCTTTTTAACAACAAAGTCATTATTGATAATAAACCACTTAAAGGGATTGTGGGTTTCAGTGCATTTATTTATAACTCTACAGAGGATTTCACTGAGGAGCTTCTTGAAATCCATGAGGCTGAGGTCAGGGCTCTGAAGAAATGTTATGAAGACCACAGAGAACTCTTTGAGGGGGTCCATAAATGGCAGGAGAGCTGGACCCTGTACTTGGAGCTTGATGTAAGTTTAGCCCCTTGTCAATTTAGTCTGAAGGAATGTAAACACGTCTCTTATTGTGATCACATTCTTGTACTTTTCATGTTAGAAAAAGGCAAATGACCCCACAAGGTTCAACAACAGGGGTGGAAACCTTCTGAAAGAAGAGAAGCAGAGGACTGACCTGCAGAAAAGCTTACCAAAGGTGAGAAATGCTGAAATATGGATAGATAAAACACTAGTAAACTTTGGTGTATAGATAGTCTGTGATCTGGCAGACAGATCTATACACCATCATAGATAAAGATGGTGTATAAATCTAGCAGACAGATCTATACGCCATCTATATCTACAATGGTTTTGAAATATGACTTGTAAATGATATCGACTAACAGTCATCTGTACACGCTAAAGCTAGTAACATAGCATACGTCAAGTCAGTGTTTCCTGTTTGCTTCAGCTGGAAAAAGTTCTGAAAGCCCAAATAGATATTTGGGAGCAAGAAAACGGCAAAGAATTCCAGGTCAATGGACAGAAATTCCTGGAATATGTTCAGCAGCAGTGGGATAACCATCACACTGAGAAGGAGAAAGAAAAACTGGAGAGGGTAATTTAACTACATTCTTCAAAATCTGCATAAGTTCTTTTATGAAAGCTGTGATGCCAATTTTAATCATTTCCTTTTTTTTTTTTGCTTGAAATAGCAACTAAAGAAAACTAAACAGACACAGGAGGACATGTTGTATGGGACTACCATGAGAACACCATCAAAGAGGCGGATAGCAGGGACTCCCACACCTGGAAAAATGAGAAAGGTTAGATTTAAAGTTGTTTTTTCATGTGTGATTTATGGTTCTGTCATAAAACTGAGTGAATAGAATCCAAAGTTGACCCGCTTTTGTCTTCTTTTTTTCTTTTTTTTAGCTTAATGGCACCTCGACTATGTCCACTCCAAACAGCTTCCTGTGTTCAGGCCTCGGTGGAACCATGTGCCAGTCCTCCATCCAGAAACCCCCTCTGTCTGCAAGCAAGGTATGCTCACAGCCTACTTTTTAGACACAGCTTGCTGAGGAAAAACACTCACGACCTGTACCAGCCACAGAGTCGAGGACAGTTCAGTTTGGTCTTCATGTTACATTAAGCCGTGTTTCCATCAGGGGGTCTGATTTGATTCAGTTCGGTTTGGTATGGTTTGGTACGCTAAACCCCAAAATAGTTTGCGTTTCCACAGACACCCATGCTCTCACTTGGGTGGGCGGGGCTGTGAAAGCATGCATGTAAAGTCACAGACAGCGCAAGTCAGCTGTTCCAGCTGCAGAGTTATAGAAAGTATGAGTGACAGAAATAAGTCAGGAATAAGCAGTAAACAGCTTTATTTCAGCTGAAGGTGCTTTTTAAAAAAATAACTACATCTTACTGATGTTAATTGCTGTCAGTAAAGATCCTCAGCTGATGGAATACGTGTACAAAGATGGTTTGAGTCGTAACGCTACGTTAATATGTGAATATATCTAGTCTAGAACAGTTTACATGACAAAATATGAAAGTTTAGAGCTGTACTGTGAGAATTCGCCGCATTAAAAATAAAGTAAAAGTTGAGCTGGTGTTAAAATCAAGCTAGATTCAGCCAGAAATCCGGGGTCCGCTGATCTCGTTTCAAAATAGTCTGCGGCCTGAAGTTTTACAAGCCCGTTCAACAACCACAGAGCGATGTTTTCACAGGTTACCTAACGTAAGACGTAGATGAATAACTAGTTACAGATGAGAAAGAACTGTTCTAAGGCTTCATATTCACAAAACTTCTGCATTAATTTAGTTTCTCATCCATCGTGGATGGATCAGGCTGATGTGAGCCTTTGGGCTTTGCTTTGTGTACTTAAAATCATCCAGATAAACGTCAGGAAACTTGATTTGTGGCCAGATATCAATATCCATAGACAAGGAAACAGTCTGGATCTCCATCAAGTCCAAATATTTCCCATTTAGGCAGATATTGGTCCATTTTTCTCCCGTTTTCACCTGCTTCTCACAGCGCAGACTTCCGTGTTTGAAGCCTGGAGGCGAGCAGCTGAGTCGCACGCTGATGTGACGTCAGTGCAGCCCCTATTGTTGTGTGTGTAGCTCCACCTTTTTGGTATGGTTAGGTAAGATTGGTACCCCTACGGAAGGGTGCCGAAAAGTGGGACCGTAGGGGTTGTTTTTTTTGGGACCCTTTCTCTATGGAAACGCCAAAAAAATGCGTGCCATACCGCACCGAACTGAGCCAGACCGCTCGGTGGAAATGACCTATAAGTTTATAATTCCCTCTGTATGGTCATAGACTAAGGAAGTCGTAATATAATCTTTTTTTTTAACAGAGGACTTGTTAAAGGTGTTGACCATTTGTTAGTATTTCTTTTTGCATGTTTGGATATATTTTCTGCATTGTTGGTCAATATGTAACGTGCACATAAATTAAGCAGAGAGCTCCTATTTCTTCACCAAATAAGATAAAATAATCAGATTGAGTCTTTTATGTTGCATGATTGTAGGATCAGTCTCGTGCTTTTTAAAGTCCATTTAGAAAAACAATGTTTATGTTTTAGGGTCTTGGCTTGCGAACCCCTGGACATGCAAGGACTCCCCGTTTACTCGACCGAAACAAGGAAAACATCTCTCATCTCAATAGGAACACTCCGAGTGGCACACTAAGGTCTCAGGATACTCAAGATCACACCTTCACCTTTAACTCTATTGCTGGCTCCTATACGGAATTTGCGGTAAATGCGGTTTTACATCTGTTTAGAGTATAACTGAAAAGAAACACTTCATTATACCTCAGAAAGAAAATAAATAATAAAGTTTTTTTTTTTCCTTGGAGAACATCAGCTCCATCATAAACCTCTAAGATTCATATATATTAAAGCCTGTAGGATGTAGATGTTGAGTAAATGTTGTACATCAAAACATGCTTTACCTGGCCTTTAAAGGCTTTAAAGTTACATTTTTTAATCAGAATTTATTCCACTGTGCTGCAATAAATGCAACATTTCCCTTACTTTTATACAAAACTCCTAGATAATGTTTTTGAAGGAGTTATGGCAAAAAGGTAGCAGGTCAGCCATGTGGAAAATGATCAGTGAAAGGACTGATGGCACTTTGACAAAATTTAAAAAAGAACAAATTAAACCATTGTTTACATCTGTCACGGCAGCTTAATTCAAATTTATTATTAATCATTTCATTATAGAACAAACAAATTGAGGATGAATACCGGGCTCCTTTAGTGAGTTCAGAAAATCAGGACATTTTACATAGGATCTAATTTTTTCCCCCTCTTTCAATTAAAAAGCTAACAAATTAAAGAATAAACCACTTAGCGAAGCACACTGATCTACAGACAGAGAGAAATAGCTTACAATATTAATTCACTGCATCACATTTATGTTGCACCCTATGAATGAACATAAACGCAGACAAAAGAAATCAAAATAAAAGCATGATCAGAATACAGATGCACCATGAAGACACGCCAATCCAACAATTGATTCAAAATAAAGTTTCATCTGGAACTAGAGGGATGGTTAATGCCAATAGTTGGTCCTTTTTATATGGATCTACACACTTGATACTGTGTGCACCTGCCTCTCTCTAACTGCATGCCTGGAAGTCCTCCTTCAGACTTGCACTGTCCCTGTGTTTATTAGCTGCAGAGGCTGGTACCGCTGAGGATAACTTGAAGTAAATACTGTAGTTTTAAACTGAAATAAAGAAAATATAGTCGTAATGTCACGGATCAGAGGAAGGGGGATTAAATCTCAGTTTGCTAGGAGTCTAATGGAGGAGGCATTCAGTGGTAGTGTGATTTCAGAACAGGTGGTGTTGGTGACTAATGTGTTAACTTAAAAAAATGTAACTCTAAGTAATAAACAGAATAAACTTAACAGGACATTATTTCAGATTAAACTGTACTGGCATACACCCTTAAAAGAAAAACAATGTGAACCAGTTATACTTTAATACCAGAGTGTGCAAATGGCTGCTGCTACTGTTCACTTTGAGTTAATACCAAATCCTTTATTTTGATTAAATGTTTAAAGCATGTTTTTACCCACTTCAAACCAGATCACTTTTTAGATATTTGGAGTCAGAATATCTTTAATCAAAGTGAAGAAATTTGTATATGCAAACATCACTATTGTCCTGTACATCTTACTACTTGCGTATATTTTTACAGCTTCAGTTTGAACAAAGATACTGATGGGTATTTATTTATTTTTTCCTTTGCAGAGAGACCTCTCAAAAGCATCTAAATCAAATATGAAGTCAGGACTGCTGAACTCCACCGTCAGTCATCAGTGATGGATCAAAGCTGCCTCCAAACACTGCCATAGTTTGGTGCAGTTTTATATGGTGGGCAGAAGGAGGACTTCATTGAAACTTCTTACAAAAATTGTAAATATTTAAATCTCTGTCAACATCTTTTCTTTGTCTGTCCTGTTCTAGATTTTTTATTTCAGGGTTACTGCTGAATTTTTCTCTGCTGTAAGTTTTTTTGGCAGGTTAGCTGTGTTTGTACCAGTGCATTGAGCTTTTTATTTTACTTTTTTCAAAGGATTTTACAGCCTTTTAAGCGAAACATTACCATATCTAGAGCACTACATTGTGTTAGTAGTGTAGCAGTAGCCAGTACTCAGTGATTTTCTATTTTTAGCTGGAATGACAGCTCTGCACAAACATCACATTTTAAGTGCTTTTTTAATAATCAAGCTGTAAATAAACATTTTAAAAAATGTTCATCCTCTCCCTCTTTGCCTTTTTTGATTTTAAACAGTGCTCACTGTTTCTAGTTTCTCAACTCTCAGTTAAGGTCGAGGGGCTCTATTTTGACCTCTTATTCAATCTCAGTGCTCCTCTTAGTGGATGTGAAGATAATCATATTACACAAAATGGAAAAGAGATGATCTGTTTAAGCCGTGCGTGTCATTAGTTCTTCAAGCGCCCGCTCACGATGATTTTCATGAACAAGCAGCACTTCTTTGATGGCACTTTGTTGAAAGCCCATCTCATTAAACTGAGTCAGGAGGTGCAGGAACTCGGCAGCCTGAAATCAGATTAAAAGTAAGCTAAATTTGCATATTGTGTTGCTGTAAATTAAGACTGTTGGAGAATTTTAAAACTTAGGAGTGAGAGTCACCTTGCTTTCACAGTTCTGAAACATCTCCAAGGCCTCATCCACCTGTGCTTCATCATAACCCAGCTTACACAGATGGTCACACGCTACCAAGTATTTTAGGATCTATTGATGAGAAAAATTAGAACTGGTCTGTGTATAGTGAAATCAAACCAGCTTAATCTGTGTTATCAGAGTGTAAAAAATATGATTCACAACTTAAGAAACTATGGAAGTCACCTTATCTGGGCTGTGATAGCCGGTCTTCTGCAGAGCCAGAATGGCTGTGCGCAGAGGGTAACCCTTCTCCGTGATGCTCTCCAGCAGCTCCCTTTCTTCTTGGCTCAGTGCTGACACCAACTCTGCCACTGAGTCAAAGAAAAGCCCACAGGAGCTTCCTGTCCTCCGGGCCTGATGACAAGCATGAACAGACAAAAAGACAGTTTGTTATTTAAAGGACTGTGAAGAAAGCTGAAGATGTTCTCAGGGCAGAAAATACAAACCTGTCTGTGGTGTTTGACCAAAGGCCCTGCAGAGGATGGTCGTATCTGTTTCAGCCTGGATGGAGGAGGAGCGGCAGGTGGGGTATTTTGGGTGAATTTTCTGCCCACTAATCCCAGTGACCGTGTCCTCTTTTTGCTGTTCTTCTGCCCAGGAGGGAGGGGGCTGCCCTGCTGACACCTGTGTTGCTCCACAGCTCGCAGTGCTTGTCTGCCATCTTGAAGAGAAGGTGAAGAGCTTCTGGATCCTCTAAGGCTCTGAGGTGACGCAGGCTTACAGCAGTGAGAGGGAGGACCACAGTGCTCATCTTTGACTCTTGAGAGAGGGTCTTTTGGTGCAGTGCTCCTGGGCCGCTCTCTGCTTTTGGAGGGCCAATGGGCATCTTCTGCAGAGGAGCCTTCGTTATCCTCAAAGTAGCCATCTTCATCCTCAGAGTCAGATAAGAGGAACCTGACTGTGCGATGGTGCAGCCAGGGAGAGTCTGTGGAGTTCAGGCTGTGACTGCGGGGACGAACTCCTGAGGTCCATGGGTCACTGCTCCTGCGTCTGGCCCTGAGAGTCTCCTGAGGAGTGCTGAACATCAGCCAGTAGGGGGGGCAAGAGGGGGCCTGACAGAGCAGCTGCTGCCCTCTTAAAATAAGTTTCTCCAAGTTGAATCCATACTGAAAAGAAAATGTATACAAACAGCAATCATGTATTCATTGACAGCATCAAAAATGCCAGGCCCCTAGAACTGAAGCTTCTTGATAAGAGTGTAAATATTTATTAATCATGCCCTTCTTACACATATAGGTTTGATTGCAAGTTCTTGAACTGGGATAAAATTAAGAGCAAGTGTTTTTCCTAAATAAGAGACAAGAGGATGGACTGACGCTCAGATTCATACTTTTAAAGCTCCTGTGAGGAACTTTGGGTTGGGTTGATTTTGGCGCTTCCACTAGACAGTGCAGAACCTCTGTCTCTGCTTATCCTGTCCTAAGCCTGCTTTTATGTTAAGGTCGAATGTGTCACTCATTGTGATTTTTTTTTTTTTTTTTTTTTTTTTTTTGCCAGAGAGTGGTTTCTGCAGCATACTGTAACTTAAGTTTGCCATCTATCCTTCCTATTCAGTGCCACTGATTGCAAGAATTGAAAATTACCATAAAGAAGAATCAATCTTGCAGCAGACAGTCTGGATTTTTTGAAGGTCAAAAAGAGCCATCAGTAGTAATTTCTGTCTGCTTAATGACAAGCAAAAACTCTTTAAAGGGATATACCGGGATTTTTGAAGTTGGGTCGTATGAGGTCCTTGGCTATAGTAGTGGCATTAGCCTCCAGTTATTTCTGTGAAAGTTCCTCCTGTAAATATGAAGTGCTTTGTGCTTTTTTTTTTGACACAGCGTACATGTGAGCCAACATATTTTCTTGGCCCATTTTTAGATAAAAACTACGTGGATAGAATGTTCCCATTTCCAACCATTATTACGCAGGGATCTCTGAGCTCATAATAACCACCGGAGCAACTTTCACAGAAACCACTGGAGGCTAATGCCATTACTATAGCCAAGGACCTGATACGACCAAACTTCAAAACTCCCGGTATATCCCTTTAAGGAACGTCAAGCCTGTCCCTGTGTCTTCAAAATACTTAATAAACTTTTGAAATTGTAAAAAAAACTAAGCAAAACATGTTATCGACAGTAATACAGCTAAGTTTTTTTCTTTTTGGTTGCAAAGAATTAATCACAGGGCCTGGTGTGCATAACCCAGGGCAGGTGAGGTGAGAGGGTGGTCATAGTCAATCTCAACACATGTTGGCATACATATGTTGCTCGGCAGCCAAGGTCAAGTTCAGTGGCCTTTCTTTTGTACGGGACTTTTTACCCCTGGTAATACACCTGGAGGCCAACAGCGGTTTTGGGGCCCTTTGGACATCCACAGCGCAACCAGGGAGCCATGGCAACAACACTACTTACCCTGACGGTAGTCAATTACCCCACATCCACCGCTTACTCCTCCCAAAAGGTGTGGACTTTAGTATTTATTTAACAGATTATTTTCCCATGCCCCCAGTAATATGAAAAGACATCCAGAGCATGGCCTGGGTTGTGTCAATCCTCATTTGTGCCTGATGGTGTCCTTAGGCGGGCTTACTCACCATTACAGGCATCAGCCTCAGTTTTTGGCCCAAACATTCCTAAAATGTATGCACAGTACTGTATTTGTACACTGTAATCACACTGTAAAGGACACTGTAGTTACAAAACAGATCTCAGCTTTCTACTCATTCCTACTGACATAAGAAGCAGAGCCAAGCAGACCTACACACTCACTGACCAAAGAGTGCAACCTATGAACCAAGCGGCAACCTCCGGTCATGAAAAGTGAAGCCAATGCAGAAGTGCAAAAAATTGCAATACGGCTAGTGTCCACTTGAGGCTGGCTGCAGGAACACAGAAGTCCCGTACACAACAAATGTTAAAAAGTATTCTTTTTACACAAGAAATAAACTGGTTTACAGCCTGGTTCAAAAAAACTAAACGTGTCTCTTTAGCTAATGTCTTCATGTGCTCTCACTGTACGGGGGGTGATTTTTTTTGTACCACAATGGTTTCGATTATAGTTTGGAAAAACGTCTCTGTGCTCTGATTGGTACGTCTCATTTGATTGACAGATAGCTTGACAGGCAGAAGCTACCTATCTGTCAATCAGAATGCTAGCTAGCTAGCTGACAGGAAGTCGAGCTCAGTGGCGGGCTCTTGTCTACCGTTAGGTTGATCCAAAGTTTGGTTGAGACTGCAATTTCAATATGGAGATGCCACGGATTGGCTTCAAAAGCAGTTTGAGTCTGCCTGTTGTAAGCAGACGACTGACGTCACACAGGCTTTGTCCAATTCTTTCTACAGTCTATGCTATTAACATTACTGTTAAAACTAACAAAAACTTTTAGTTTTGGGTTATCTTGTCTCTCAGTTGAGTTTTTGTTGAGTTAAATCTGCATTTGAGGCCCTGACTGCAATGAAAAATCTAACCAGCCTCAAAATAACCATGAAAGGAAACTTTATTTCTGTTTATGAACAAGACAGAGAACATGCAAGTAAAGCTCCATTATTTCCACTTATTAAGAAGCCTACTATAAACCTCTACTACTATACTATACCTTATTATCTTATGCTGCTTGTTAAATAAAGTGACTGGTGAGAAAGTGAGCAGCTGATAGATTTTTGAATCCACTAGCTTCTGTGGCCAGTTATCAAAAAAGTTAATTTCCAACCCTGGATGACACCATTTCTAGCCACACTAAGCCTTGATTTTCACAGTACATTATCTGTTTTACAAAAAGCACAAAAGAGATATATTCATACAATGTAATGTGTACCATATCAAAATAAGGCCTACACTGGCTGATCATAGAGGTCAAGGGTGTCAAAACTTTTCATGCTGAGGGCAACATACTAAAAAACATAAGGATGACAAGGCCCCATTGATTAACCTCCCCACCAGAGATTTAAAGTTAGTAAAACCAATGTAGGATATGATATGCTAAGTAACTGGCTAAAGAAAAAGAACAGCCTACATCCATACTTTCCACTAATTGCTGATAAGACAAATAGCCAATCATTATTAAAGACAGTGAGGTGGCCAGTCAGGTTTTGGGGGGTCTGCTTTGCCCTGGCTACTGCTGGGTCAGCCCCTGGTTAATATGGTAATTGTACTCCGTGCAGCAGAGAGGGGAGATGCTGACCGTTCATCTCAACATTCAGACACAAAACAAGAGCCGACTATGCAATGCTGCCAAACTGTGTAGCAGTGTTGTTTGAAGATCATTAGTGCAATATGCTTAGTAAATATGACTTTGAGACAGAGCTTACAGCTGCTCTAACAAGCACGATTAATGTTGCTATCTGTAATCCTTTACTTTACCAACCCATCAATGAATCAATTTCTATTTGTATGGCGGTGATTCAGAAAACAAAGTTATCTCAAGACAGTTAACGAAGGCATTATGACTCGGGAAACCGTCATTATTTTGGTTGTCAATATGTCTACTATGTACATTGTTGTATCAATTTAGTCAAGTGTTAAAACTTATAAGTACAATACAGTCAAGTACAAGCTTCATGTTTTAATGCGAGACATTTTTTATTTTATCTTTAGTTTGCTTTGAGCCACTTAAAAATGGTAGACACCCTTGATATAGGCTGACAAATAAACTGATTAAACCAAAGCAAGCACTTCTAATGAAGTCTTAAATTCATCAGAGGAAAAACACATTGTGTATCTAAATTCCACTAAAACAAATAGATCATTGCTAATCAATCCCTCAAAGACATTCAGCATAAAAATAAAGCTTGTGTAACCTCAGTGTCCTGTAGTAGCCGACCACAATCTGGTACAGTGATGTCTGGAGCTGTCAAAATCTTCACTTCCTCCTGTAGCGGACCCAGTAGTGTCTGAAACGGGACGTCCTCCAGTGGGTTCATTTTCTCCAACCTGCACCTACAGATTTATTTAGAGCTCATCCGTTTCCAAGTTAAGGGTGAAAGAACAGTTTTAAAGTTATGAACACTTACTATGTCAGGCGTTCTCTGCGCAGTCTGACACCCTCACTGACAGCAAACACACAGACATCATCACACGTGATAAACCTCTTCCTCACTAAGCCTCTGACCTCACCTAAGTAGTTGTTTATAACACCACACACGTACTGTAATCTTAGATATGATGCAAATTATGATTTTAATATCTGCTTGTATAAAAACAAAAAATGTTAGCCTTAGTGTCACTACAGCAATTCAAACCTTGATCTAATGTTTGCATATTTAATGTATTATATCAAACCATTATAGCAAACTGATCTATCATTATTGCATTACATTATTTATATGATTCTTATGTTTAAGCTTTTTGCATTTAGGTGCAAAGCCACATTCAGACAATAGGACTTTATGATTTCAGTGTGGACTTAAAGAAGGGATTAAAAAATGCTGAGTTACTGGAAACAGGACAGGACAATACTTTCCAGAGATTAGCTGATTATATCAAGAGGACGGCATGGCAGTGTGGAATAAATACTCTTGAAAATTAACCTCCGGTTTCATCCATTTAAAAGTGCTTGAGAGATGATTTGACACACTCAAGCCTTACTCTGTCAGCAGATGAGGTTTGAGGTAAAAACAATTAAAATTCTGTACAGAGATTACATTTTATTCATATTTTTAAACAATCACAATTAATTAAGAGTCACAAACTTTGGGGGAAAAAGGATTACAGGTTGTGTAACAGGCCTCTGAGAACAGAAGAGCAAGTAACTGAAGAAAAGGAAACTTAAAAGCAAAAAGGAGAACAGCTCTAGTTTAATCTCATTTTATAGCACAAACAGCATTTTTTAGGTAGTACAGCAGCGTGGTTCGGTTCAGTCAGAGAGCGACAAGGTGTTGGTTTGAGCACAGACGTGTGTATCGAGTATCTTTTATTAGTAGGATATTTATTCACAAAAGGTGAGTTTCCAAGAAAGAAAATAGAAACATTTGTGCTGATGTGAGGAATGTCTAACTGAGCAGGTTTAAATCGGCATCCAGCTGACTGGGAGATTATGAGCCTGATGATTTCAAATCAGGAGGCTGAATCAAATCTAAGGTTGTGTATGTTAAGGTGTTGTAGAATTATTTGACTCACACTTCTGAGTCAGTTGGCTAACCTGCTAATCCTGCAGAGTGAGACAGCTCTCCACTAGAGGCCTGTGATCCAGAGGTCAGATAGTTAACACATATACATTCCCTAAATAGTGGGCTAGAAAAGGAAGCTGAACACTGAAAAATAACCATTCTGGCTGTTTAAAAGGTAACCATTATGTTTCACCTGCTCTGTTTAGTGCGCTGGTGCATTACACAACACTGTGTTCTCCTAATCAGAGGTAAAGTCATACAAACTGCTTACAAATGCTACCTAGGCAGTGTAGCTCAACATTTACAGCCCGGTTTTTACTGCAAACACCATTATTACAATGGTGGCACAGAAGAAAACATCAAAATATTGATGTGTCATGGAATAATTATGCCCTTATGATATAAGGCATTACTTGACATGGTAACATCACATCTTACACTTTCTCAGCAACCCCATGTTTTTCAAGTGTACTGTATGATCCCATTGTTTCCATTTGCTTCCCTTGCCATGACAGCCCATCACCACAAAAAGAGAAAACAAATTAACTAACTACAAGTCCTTTCATGAATAAAATTGCATTATCTTTATATAGATAAAATGTTAACAATCCCCAGAGATTGAAATATCTTATAAAGGTCCACCCTGTGAGAGAATTCTCATCTGAAGCACAGGACCTAAGGTTGTTACGCTCTCTTAACTTGTTCACTCCTCAATGAGAACCATCAGCTTTTGATGCCTCTAACAATGTCCACAGCTTGTTTTTCAGGAGCTAGAGTAAAGCCCATGGTTGGTATCCAAAGGTTCATAGTGATCTATTGATTTCAGAGGGAATTTGAGGTTGAAATGAGCAACTTGTGGTTCAGTTGTTAGCAGCATCTGCCTGCCGAGGCCAGTTCTCCTCTTCAATGCCCGAGTCATATTCCTCCTCCGCTGACTCCTTGGCCGGGGCTCTGAAATTCATATGGAGAGTCCAGTTCAGGTTTCAAACCACTCTACATTAGAGTCAGAGCGCTGCTCATGAGTAATCTGATCTCTTACATAACACATATTTGGCTCTGTCCTGTGGGAAGAGAGATACTGACCTGATGTATCTGGGTTGTGCTTTTCCTTGGACGACGTCTTGATCTAGCTCAACAGCCATGATGTCAGAGTGCGGCACCTCAAACATGGGCTCGAGGAGGAGCTTTTCCTGTATTCAAAGAAGCTTTCATTATTTTTCAGAGTCACGTGAAAGCACATGTAGCAGCCTATGGCAAAATAACTTACCATGATGGATCTTAGCCCACGAGCTCCAGTTTTTCTTTCCAGAGCCATCCTGGCAATGGCCCTCAAAGCATCCTGATTCACATTAAGTTCACACTGAAACAAAAAATATCATAGCATCAAGGTGGATAAATCTTTTCTTTTAATTTACAAAAAACAGAAATTTAAAGACTTTATCAAAACAATATACAACTGGTTTTAACTAATGTGTTTTACACATACAGAAAACCCATAATATCCCCAAAAACATACAGGCTAGGTGGCATGGGGAAATGCAAATAGCAGAATTTTCACACTAACTTCCCCCTTTGCTTTTCCCATCTCACTTTTTCCCAGCCAGCCTCTTTTGCACATGTCTAGGTGAGCCAATGTGTGCACATGAAATTTCAGGAAAATTCCCCACAAGCAAGCCAGCGGAGGTGATGATGTTTACATCACACAACTAGTGGTATTGTCATGCATGCAGATAATCTGGTTATTACTCTTTTTACTCTCCCGCAAGCTCTATCGAACTCATTTGTTGATACTGTAAAAATGCCTTCAATGGATAATTTGTAAAAAAAAAAAAAAAAAAAAAAAGAATGAAAAAAAGTTGATTAGTGCTTTGCCTGTCATTTTTGATACAGCATTTCTTTAATGCCATGACAGACCTTTGGAGTCCCTCTCCATTCAGTACAACAGTGCTAATTTTGGCAGCCATGTTAAATGTAGTCTTTCGATTAAAATGTTCTTTAGTTTTAGTCACATTTTAGTCATCTCATATTTTTAGTCCAGTTTTAGTCCTTAAAAAGTCCTTACATTTTAGTCATTAAATTTTGTCAACATTAATTCTCTTTGAACTGATTTAATCAGTCAAACTGTAAAATCAATATAAATGTAACACACTTATTTTTTAAATACTATCAATACTTTAAATGAATTTAAAATAAACCAATGAAAATACTAGCATACCTTATATGGACAGTGGAGATACATCATAGATTTTTGATGTCCAGCACTAACGATTTAGCCTTGTTTTAGTCTCCTCGATAAAAACTAAACGTACTTTTCATCAAAGTTTTTATCATTAAAGGCCTGTTCTCATGGTTTTGGGGACTGGGATTGCTTGTGGTACTCTGCTTATTTGTGAATTACACCCTGACATCAGTGTTTGCTGCAGCGGATTCGCGTGGGATAAGCAAAGTAAATTTAAAATTTAAAGATATTTCTGAAGAAAAACATGAGGGTGTTGTATGGCTGCAGCAATGGAATGCACAGTAAAAATGTATTTCTAAAATTCCCTCAAAAATGCAATGTTGTGCATATCGCAGGTGATGTTTCCTGCATGTGTCCTATATATACTGTTGACCAGAGTTCACTATAGACAACATGCGCTTAATGTTCGTCCCTCTCTCTATATGTATACATTTCAGCATAAACTAGTGAAGGATCCCCTCTAACATCCATTAGGCATCGAGATGTCACCTGAGTGAATTTGCAGCTGATCAGACAGAGGGAGAAAGAGAAAGTCAATCATCCCTCCCATTAATGTATGAGAAAGAGGGATATCTAATGTTAAACATGAACCTCTCCTGTTACTTTAAATAGTTTTTATACAGCTAATCCTGTTGATGTTATTCTGTGCTTTATAAATCTGGGATGTTACGCATCCAAATACGACCCCCCTTGCAAGGATCAGCTGTTGCAGCCTAACCACTGAATGTTCAGAAACACATTTCAAACCGTAAATTGTGTTGTGCATGAGATGTATGGCTAAATAATACTGATCTAAGATCAGGCACTTGCAAAGACGAAGCAGAGCATAAGTGCTGTGCATATGAAAAGCAGCGGGCTGCAGACACATTTAGAAAGCAGAGTTTAGATAAACAAGTTATGTAAAATAAAGTCTTTTTTACACATAAGCTTCAATTAGTTAAAAGAGAAGCACTTTTTGTAACGTATATGTGTAAAAACTTTGTAAACAGTCTCCACGTAGCCTCTATAGTTTTTTAAATTAGAAAAAGATGCACGAAAGCTGCCGAATTTTTACTCTGCAAACTACAGAGATGGTTGATTTGCAGGAGATCTGAAACAAAGTAATACTAGTCCTGTGCAAAAAGGGCATTAGTCTTCCACATTTTCATAATAAAGGATGAAAATTTTAAGACATAGTTTTAGTTGACCATATTAACGCCTGAATTTATCAAGGAAAACCTTAACTTCAGCAACAGCTTCAGGTGGATTTCGGGGTCCACCTGTCCTGAAATTTTTTTTAAAAAGTATGGTGGATCATTGTTATAAAACAGTTTCAAGCTAAGAAACAAGACTTTAATCTCTGAAAAGTAGTCAACCGGGAATGTGCAATTTTTTTTTTTTTTTTTTTTTTGGCTGGGTGAAGCTGAGCCAGGGTTTACTCATGTAACAGGGCCCCTTGCTGAAACCCTCACTGCACAAACAGAGGGATCCCATTCAATGAAAACGGGGAGCTGCGTTTCTTTAAAAAAAAAAAACAATGCTTTTGTCCATCAAAACATGGCTTAACACTTTACTGTATCACTCTCCACATCCTAGCTCACTTACTTTGTCCATGCTGAACAGAGCCTGGTATTGGGGCACCACAGCATTGCGAGGTTCAGTCAGGATTCGGACAAGTGTGTCCTCGTCCAGGCTGTGCAGAGGAACGATGACGGGGAGACGGCCAACAAACTCTGGGATCATTCCAAACTCAATCAGGTCCCTGGCCTCGACGTGCTTCAGCAGCCGGTCTTTCTCCTCTATCTCTGCCACTGTGTCTGTCTCACCACTGCTGTTTGCCAAGTCTGCGGCAGCCGCTGCACGGCGCCCTTTCCCCAGGTTGGAGGGAGTCCCAAAACCCAAATACTGAGGGAATGGAGCATTAGATCAATAAGACAGCAGTTCTTACAGACAGGGTTTTTTTTATTGTTCACATAAGATCAGAGTTTTGTTTGAGTTTACCTTTTCGTTCTTTCTTCTGCTTATGATTCTGTCGAGTCCGTTGAAGGCACCGGATGCAACAAACAGAATGTTTGTTGTGTCTACCTGCACCGTTTCTCCTCTCAGTTTCCTTGAGTTTTTCTCAGGAACATTGACAATTGTTCCCTCCAAGAGTTTGAGCAGACCCTGACAAAAAGGGAACGTGATAAATAATACAAGTCTACAGCATTTACCTAAAAACAGGACTACATAGTAAAACAGTAACAGGAAACTATTTAAAGTGTTTAGTTTGACTCTGCCACTGTTTATCTTTAACCAACCTCCATAAAAATATAAAGCTGGCAGTTTTACGAGCACATCAGTGCCAATAAACAAATGAAATTTAAGTTTTAGTAAGTTTAGTTAAGGTTGAATACTGACCTGCTGGACTCCCTCTCCTCCTACGTCTCTCAGCTGATGGATTCCAGGCACACTGCCAATCTTATCGACCTCGTCCAGAAACACAATCCCTGAACATGAGAGAAAATGACGGTTTTAGTTTTAACGCAATGGCCTAGGAAAGTCCCTTTGTTTGCAAACATGTATACCTAAGAATTTAGCTTACACTATACTTGACAGTAAACACAAGCAAGTTTTAATTTGGACAAGAAGGATTTAAATGAAAAGGAAACTCTTGGCAACACAGTTGATTACTTTTATGAGTTCCAGTTTTATCCCATGTTTTCCAACTACTTCCTGCGTCCTTCCTCTTACTGCTGGGAACACATTCCTCTACCATGTAAGGAATGGACATCGGAAACGCAATATGCATCGTGCAAACAGGAAGTAGCTAACTGAAACCACAACCAGTGTAAACAAAGAGTTGATCAAGTCTTTGCAAGGGTCATGTCTCAGATTGCCTTTGAGTTTTCTTTTATTTCATGGCCTCCTTAAGAGAGTTTGTGTTCATTTAGTCACTACTTCCTGTCGCCAACATTGTCTTTGTTTCTTTTACAGTACACAATAATAAAGACTGTAAAGGTGGTACCAAGTGCAAAACAAATTCGTACAGCTGTGACGGTAACCGCGTGTATGTCCACTGTCATAACCATCATCACTGGCATATTTAAGATGCTATTCTCAGAAAGTAAACAAAGCAGCATAAACAATGCAGTGCATAAGCAACATCAGGGCTGGCTGTAAACTTTACAGCACAGCTCATAAAAATACCACAAGCCAAAAAACTGTGACTGAGGCAGAGGGTGAAAGAAGCAAGTCATGTGACTCCAGTCTGTTAGCTGCTCCAACACTGCATACTCAGAGCTACACTGCTTTACCTTGGAGGAAAACAGAATTAACACACAGCTCTGCAGCTGTGATCATCTTTGACTCAATTTTGTTTTTAAAATCTTAAATCTCCAGTCAGCTGATTGCTGGACTAATGGTAATCCTATTGTTTGTGTGTGTAAGCTAATGAAGAACAGAGACCTTGGCATAATGGTAATATTCACATAAAGAGTCCAGGGCTGATTTTAAAAGCTTTTTTTTTGCACCCACTTGTTATCAGATTTCACCTTTAAGATCTGTTGTTGGAGACACATTTAATAGCTTACATTTCATGGAAAAATTAGCTGTGCTTTGTACTAGACATGCGCTGTCACTACAGAAAGTGCAGTCATCATCATCATGCCTGGCTTGCACACAACATGACACGGGTTAAAATTAGCATCCTTTCATTGTGTATACCAAGTGGCTGCCTAGCTGCTCAAACAATGTAAAACAGGCTGGTGACATGACTTTTAACAGCTTTTCTTCCTCATGAAATCATACCTATATATATGAGATAAAAGGTGTGTACTGTTAAGTCAATAAACACAATGGAGTGCTTGTTTGATTCAAAAGATTTCGCAATCAAAAAAAAAAGAGCAATGTTGGTCTAGACCAGGGGTGTCCAAACTATGGCCTGGGGGCCAAAAGCAGCCCATGGCACATTTTTGATTGGCCCACAGCAAATTCTAGAGACAAAATGAAATATGACCCACATTAAAACATGAAGCTCATGTGTATTGTACTTCTTTTTTTCAGCACAGGGCAGCGCTACCATGTTAAATCTCTAACTTAACTGTTTAACTTTGGTAATTTATACACACTGAATAATTATAGGCAGGA
The DNA here is from genome assembly GCF_018320785.1 of Cheilinus undulatus. NCBI lineage: Eukaryota > Metazoa > Chordata > Actinopteri > Labriformes > Labridae > Cheilinus > Cheilinus undulatus. The sequence continues at coordinate 21,143,530 of NC_054873.1, read as the reverse complement.
CTCACAAAAGTTACACATCATAAATGATAACGACTGATAAATAAATTGATAAATGATGAATGAAAAGCATTTATATGATAAAATATGCCACTAGTTTCATCAAACAGCAACAATTTTCACCAAATCAAGCTCAAATTAATTAAATTATTATAACAAAGAACTTCATTTTTTTAACTGAAATTTATTTTTATGATTTCATAAGTCATGAATTTTTCATCACCCCTTCTTTTATCATTTAAATTTGTTAGTTTCACCCTTCATATGGACCTAGTAAGAAACCGGAGCGCAAACTCAACACAGTGAAAACCGACCTAAAACGATGCACAGAAAACCACAGGTTATGGACAACATATATTACCATGCATGAATACAGTTTAAACCTTTTTTTCTCTGGAAGAACCCTGAAAACTGACGACATTTTATAGAGCAGAGTAACTTCATGGAAATTGCTCTTGTTCTTCTTGCACTATTATTGCTCATTTGCACATCACCACATCGCACTTTTTGCATTAGTTGGTAGTAATTTTCCATTTTAGGTATGAGCTCTGGACTGAACTTTTATTAGTGATTTTGTGTATGTGTATGGTGTTTCTTATGTTGAATTGTTTTTATTATGTCTCACTCCCAGGCTTTTAACTGGATCTTATTCTCACGGCTGATGTAGTCCTTGTGCACTTTGTCTTTTGTGTGCTCCTACTGCAACACTAATTTCCCTTCGTGAGACAATAAAGAGATTCTGATTCTTTTGAAATATTCCAGTTTTTATGGAAAAAAATGGAGTTCTTCAGGCCTATCACATGGAAGTTTCCACCTTTTTTTATCAGTGTCAACCCTTTTTGAAGGAACCTAAACAGATTTTTTGCACCTGCTGTAAACAAAGCAGCATGTTTTATCACATTGATTTATCCCATGCATGAAATGTGTTTTTTTTTTGTTTTTTTTTTTCATAGAAAATCCTGCCGTCATCCTAATAACCGGGACGGTTCACTTTGAGAATCGCTGTTCTGGAGGATGCACAAAAACTCCTGACAGCAGCTCACAGTAGCTTCAGGTGTTATTCAAAATAGTTATATAGAAAAAGTGATGTTTATTCTGATGGTTTTGTCTTCTTAACTAGGTCATATAGATGTCTTAATGTAAATTTCAGCTTATCCCATTAACAGTAAAAATAAATCCTCATTGATGCATTGAGTTTAAAGGATAGATGTAAATGTAGCTACAAACATACACTGTTGTTGTTTGTTTTGACTCTTGTGTTTAACTAGAGAAGATGGTATAATGTGAACATGGGAAACTGAAGTGATATTAAATGTTGTCCCTACACCCACCTTGTTGTGCTTTATCCACAGAATAGTTGGCATCTTGGAGCAGTTTGGCAATAACTGACTCGATGTCCTCTCCCACGTATCCGGCTTGAGTTAGTGTGGTGCAATCGCAAATGGCAAAGGGAACATCCAGACAACGTGCCAGCGTCTGGGCCAGCAATGTTTTTCCTGTGAAAATTAAACATTTTATGATATATTGACAACAAGGATAAGTATTCACAAATAAACTGCATTTGAGAAGTAGTAAATCCAAATGTTCTTGGCAACACTCTGTAGTGTTATGCAGAGTTGTAATTTTAGGACACTGTTTACAGGATACAAACCTGAGCCAGTTGGACCTAGAAGTATGATGTTGCTCTTCTCCAGTTTGATGTCAGTGTGTGTGGAGTCCAGGACCTCCCCACCCCTCCTCTCCTGAGGTGCCTGCTGGCTAGCCTGTTGCTGCATGGACGCACCGAGAGCGTTTCCATGAGGACTGATCCCCGCGATCTGCAGCAGCTCTGCAAAACAAGGAAAACAACCCAGAATTAGCTTTCTGAAAACTAAATTAACACATCACCTGAAACTTCTGGTCAATTTAAACAGGCCAATCAGGGTGTGTGTGTGTGTGTGTGGGTGTGTGTGTGGGTGTGTGTGTGTGTGTGTCAGACTGAGCATAGCAACAGTTTCCAAGTACAGGCTAAAAATATGTCAACCCTGGTCTGTGCCAGTGTGGAGTTACTGAGTGCTGAGAGGTGGACTGAAAATAGAAAAGTTGATGTGAATGTAGGTCACTGGGCTACTTTATCTTATTGTCTGAACGGTCAAAGATTAACAAGCTTCATTTATTACTTTTCTATCTGCACACAGACAAAAAAAGGTGAACAAACTCACAAATATCGGTCATTTCAAAACTGGAACACTTTGTTCTAAAGTAATGTACACTCTATCATCCTGTGAGACTTCAGGCGACTGAGAGTTTCTAGTTCTTAGGGTTAAGAATGACTAAACACAACAGCAGGGTTCGTACACACTTTTAAAAACAAATTTAAGACTTTTTCAGACCTGAACTTAGAAAACTAAAACTCCTTTTGGCACGGTAAACAGTCAAACACGCAAGGCTGACGAGATTTCTCGGTACACTGGACCAGAGCTGGGTTTTCTGATTAATTAACTGTTTATGAAATGTCAAATGGTATACTGTAAAGGAATTTTTTGGTCATAATTTGATCATTTCTGGCACATTTAATGCCTATATTCTATCCATATGATGTATGGTGATATTTATCACAATACATTTTTACAGGTGTGCTCAGCTGATTCTAAAATGTAAACTATCAAAAAGCAGAATGATGCTTTTTGTCAGGGAAGACCTGCTGAATAAGGGCAGGTTGGACTTGTGTTTTTACAACAATACATAGTGTATTTAATTACAATGGGTCATATAAAATCAGAGAGGGCTATGCGATCCTCCCCCAGGAAATTTAGAAGGCCAAACACTGAATTCTGGAGAATATTTCTGCAGCAAATTATGGAGGGAGAGGTTTAAAATCATATAAGGTCTACTAGAAAGCAAAGATTGGATAAGGACATGTCTTTCTTGATTGCCTTCTGAAATTTAAGACCTCTCACTGGTAAAAATCAGACTTTTTAAGACTTTGTATGGCCTTCAATTTCAAATGTGCAAATTCAGACTATTTCAAACTATTCAAGGATCTGCAGGAACAAGTACTGAACATATTGGATGAGCCACAGAGGTCTGTACATTTTGGCATTTGTGCAACTTGAGGAAAAAAGGAGTGAAAACAAATAGAAATGTTTAACTTTTGAACTGAAATAAAACACTAAAAAAGACCAATCACTTACTTGTGAATCTGTATTCATCCTCTCGTCTTCTCATCTCTAGCTCTACAGGGAGAGGATGAAAGTACTCAAATCAATATTATTGTTAATCATTACCATTATCACATTATCAGTACAGTCCTACAACAGCAAAAAAAGGTTCCATATGCAATAATCATTGAACAAATGCCAAATAATACAGATTATGATTCAGGATCTGTTGTAACTGTATAATAATTTGTCTTATCAGTCATTTCTGTTGATCTTACGGGAGTAAATAGCTCTTGATCATGTGTTAAATGTGCATTGTTTTGTGCCATAAATTTCTCGCTAGAATGAAAAAAGCAATTCAGCAATGGCATGACTGCAACATGCAACATTATATGCAACAACACAGCTTACCTTTCAACTGAGCTGTACTTTTAACACGTTTTAGACAGACTTTTATATAGATTATAGATTTTTATAGACCCATTTTGCAGCTCAGTTTTCTAAATTATGTTTGAAAAAATAGTGATTGATCAATCTCAGAATCATACTCAAAATACAGCGGCATGATGGCCCCTGTTGCATGTTGTTCTCTGTTACTTCCTTGCCTTATTTTCTTTCTGTCTCTTTTGTTCAGTTTGGAATAAATATATACAGTCATGTGCATGAGTTTTAGGCAAGTAGGGCATTAAGGATTCATCAAAGGGTCCCATGTGCCATAACCCAGGGCTGGAGAGGGAGGGGGCAGAGTCAAGCTTAACATGTGTCAGCACATGTGTATCGTCCAGTAGTAAAGTCAAGCTCACCAGCATCTCTTTTGTCCAGACAGAGATTGCTGACAGTTTTCAGGCCCTTGGGACATTCACAATATGACCTGAGGCTCGTGGCAACCCTACTACCCACCAACACAGTATCCTAGGCCGTGCTGACTCGCCACATCTACCCCTTACTCTGGCCTAAAGGTGTGGACTTAAGATTATTTTCCCATGCGTTTGGTAATATGCAAGAACATCCAGAACCTCTTTCCTGTTATTGATAACCTCAGGTGGGCTTACTTGCCATTACATTCCTTTTTCAGACTCAATTTTACCCTAAATATGCTTAAGAGTTCTGCATAGTACTGCATGCCTACTAAGACTAAAACCTTTTTCTGAGAATTTTGGTCAAAATTTCTCATAGAACCTGCTATTTAAATATTTTAGTTCTTAAAAAACATGTATAAGATTTTTTTTTTACCCTGGTAAACTTAGAACAAAAAACAAAATGATGATCTGGATATCAATGAGGAAATTCGCCAACAAATAAATCAATGCAAAACATATTTGCAAACTAATATTTTCACACTGTGTACAAAATGTTTACTAGAACGACTATTAAAATGCTATTTAAGATGCTATTTGCATCTCCTTTATTTTCACACTTAGAAGCAGCAGGACAAAGTAAGACTTAAAACAACATTACTGACCACGGGGTGTGAGAGAAGGCTGTTTTTCCACCTCCACCTGCTGTCGACTCCCTGCAGGGATGTTGTTGTATATGCGCTTGTAGTGGTTGTACACTGCCACTGCTAACACCTTTTTTGCATAGGACTGACCGACCACATACTTGTCGAGGTAGGCATATATCTGAAAACAGAGGGTAATTCATATTTTAAAAATTCTCTCAACAGGATGGTTTGCATTTAAGGAGGTCCTTTTAGAGAACATTGCAACACATTTGGTTCAACTTCTCACCTTCTTCGGAGGAGGGGGAGGCTTCTGAGCGAATGCCAGTTTGACCGCCTCTGCAGCAGATTCTGGCTCTTTGTTTAGCCCCTTCTTTGAATCCGTTTCAGAGAGGACCACGAAAAAGTGATGGCATTTCTCACACTTGACAAATCGTGTTGACGCTGCGAAAGAAGAAAATACTTCAGAATGAAAACTGCCTATCTTGTATTATAAAAGCTTTTAAGACATTTAAAAGCCCCAAAGAACATCATTAGACTGACAATCAACTAAACAAAAAAAATACTGGGTTAACAATTACAAATCTACTCCATTAGTCTGAGTTAAATTAACCTGCATCTACGTACCAAAATATTATCCGTGCATTAGTTGAGTGACACAAAGGATCCTGCTTTCACTTCAGATCAAAAGTTCATCTTCCTAAAGTATTAATTAGTAGGATATTCAGTTTTTACACAGGGGGTATTAAACTGACTTTATTCTCCGTAAGCTACAAGGGAACATGACTTGTGTAACAAAGGCACACTACTTATGTATAAGCAGTGACAGGTGGTGTGACGTGAAAATAAATATGCTTTACATAATTTAAAGTGAAAGCAAATGAAATTAAGGAGTGCTTTCACTTTCAGTCAGGATGGACAGTGTTTTTTTTCTCCTTGACTCAATGACTCATGGTGAGCAACTAGTGGCAAAGCCGTTATCCTGGTTGTACAAGAGGAAGTTTGTAACATCACCTCACCAGACAAACCCTTCCAGGATGAAGACTGCAGCCGTGTATACACTTATAAAGCCAGACTGAAAATCTTGTAACACAAAACTTTCATCAGACAGCACTTCTTATTCTATTTATTGTTCTAGGAGTCTAATTGCGTGCTCTGTTTACACCACTCTTGTTACTGTAAATTTGGAATTTCCCCTTGTGGGACTAATAATGGAAAATCTTATCTTATCTTAAACCAACACCTCAGTGTTTACTTTAAGGACTTTAAAAAAACATATTGGGAAATCAGCTGTTGTGGTGGCATACATTGTGTGATGTTTGTGTTAAAATGACTCCGCTTTAGTCCACTAACAGTTCATACGACAGAAAATTGTGTAAATTGGTTGAATGCAAAACGAGCAGAAAAAAAAAAATCAACATGACAGAGCCACATCTCATGGGAGACAATATTAGAAATCTCAGTTGTTTCTTTCTTTAATCAGAAAATGCCCCCTCTTATTTTCCTTGAATTAGCCTGCCTACCTCTAATTATTACTTCTAATTGAAATTTTCTGACCAAAAAAATATTCTGTGATATGAGATATTGTTTACATATTCTTCAGTTGGCATCACGTTTTAATGCCATTATCGTATTTTATCTGAAACAACATAACTGTACCCGTGTGAGCTCAAAGTGCGATGTGAAACTTGTCTTAACAATCACAGCTGATTTGGTCCCCTAATTAACTCAATGGCACATTTCTTACTCTTACTCTTCTGAATTACAAGTCTCTAGATGCACTCCAAACCTGAAATGCACTATGAATCTTTTTTTCTAGATAAACTGTCTTTAAAAAATCTCACAGACAACTAAAAGCTGCATTACTCCCTTACAGAAACAATAAACAGCCTGTTGAGTGTCTCAGTGGTTGAAAGGAATAACTTTTGTATCTTGCACTTGAAAAGATCTGCTATTTTACAAAAAAACTAACCTTACAAGTTTTGGAATGTATTATTCTTTATAGATTTCTTGATGGCAATGGCTTATTAAATGAGGCTTTGACTGATGAAGGGTCTGAGTGTTTTAGGGCTCCTGTCCTATGTTTTACTTTGTACTACTTTCATTCTTTTTCTTTAGGAAGTGTGTCACTTAACATCTTGTATAATGTTTGTTCTCTTTTCATAAAAATACAATAAAGAGATGTCTAAACAAAATCAAAAGTTTACTCACAGACAAAGGTCTCTACATGTGTGCAGGGATCTCCACATTTAGGGCAGCGCAGCTGGCTTCCCCCCTTGCCTGATCCTCCAGAGCCAGATAGTCTCTTCCCCTCTCCAATGCTTTTCTGTGTAAACACGACTGTGTCAGCACATATTAGGTTACATGACCACTCAAATGTAAGAGTGATGCGAAAGACCATGAGGAAGGGGACATTAAATTTACTTATTTCTACAGTTATATTACCTTTCCATCACTCCCACCATCCTTTGTTGTTCCATCTTTGGAGGCATAGCACACAGACGTCTCTGAAAAGGACCTCACCCGTATTCGGGGAGGTAAATGAGTTTCCCGAGACCCCTGACGACTCAGAGAATACAACTGGATTCGAGAACAGGACAATCCTGGAACAGTGGAGACACTTTAGTATTTTGTTTTTCTTTCATATTACCCCGAAAAACCTAAACAGCAAGCTGTAAGTTACATATGACATTTATTAATATATAATATAAATATAATAAATCCCAACTAGGGTTATAAAAAGCTTACAATTACCCCTCAATAAAAAGGTGAATAATCGATAGCACAAGGTTCATGTGACTTTGACTTGTCCAATGAGCTGTCTGTGAGTATTTAAACTAAAAAGAGATGCTAAAGTGCTGTGATGGACTTGTTCTGCATCACTGTAGCAGGGAGAGACTGCAGTGGCTTAACAAAAGTAGGGCGAAAATAAAGGTTGCATCATTAATCAAAATTATAACAATATTAGTGCACTTATTGTGGATCATATCTAATTACAATTAATCTTGACAGCCCCGATCCCAACACAGTGATATCCTATAGCGTACAAAATTTAAAAAAAAAAAAAAAAAAAAAAAAGATTTAAAACAAACATCACATGTTGCGTGTGTTTTTGCATTCATAATGCTGTATTTCTACTAGGGTTGGAAGATTGGGGAAATAATCTAATTGTGATTTTTTTGGGAATTGTAATGTAATATGCAATCATTCTTTAAGTTCCTTATCTTATGTGTTTTACAACAAGCACAAGCCTTAAATCATTCAATATTATAACCAACACAATTTTAGATTAAACGAAGACTAAACAATTATTTAAAAAAATGTAATTTTCAAGGATTTTGACTGGTATTAAATATGAATTGTTGTATTGAAGTATTGTATTGTTGTATTTATATGTCATTCTCGTATCTAATAAGAAAAAATTACAAAAATGATGTAAGTAGGATTTTTTTGTGAACTATTCAAGCAATGGCGCTGGAATAATTGCATAAAGAGAAACATCTCTGCTAAAAAAATTTTTTAAAAGTTTTAAACTGGTGTTTTGAAACATATTTAGGTTAAATAAATATTGCACCTACTGCGATTTAAAAATTGCAGCAGGTCATATTGCGATTTCATCTAAATTTAGATTAATTGCCCAGCCGTAAATTTGACTTTGAGTTTGCCCTGATACCCCTGTGAAGGTCTCGTGTTAGTTGACAGATGTAACATGTTAGCTAAGCTATTGTTACATAACAGTATTTTGTATTTTTAAGGCATAGGTTTTAAAGTGTTGGAAGTCAAAGTTAGCTCACAGCTGTCCAACCCTCTGAAATGCTTGATGATGTAACACCTTTGGCTTAGCTGCAATTACTACGCATTTATAGAAACTTTTCCACCTGCTGTTGACATTACGTGACTGTCATAACAAACAGCGGTGTGGATGAACTGGAGACCTACTTTACAAGCTGTACTGGAGCACATAGCACAATGTCATGCAGCTTTGGCCAGCTGGAAGTGTGTGTGCTTTCCATTTCTTACCTCTGTGAGCAGTGTTCAGAAGCAACCTGGCAGCCGAGGTGCATGGACAGGACATAACTCGTCTTGTAGCTAAAAATCCTGAAAATAAACGTAAAGTTAACAGGGTGTACAAAGGATAGAGGTGTTGGCTAAGTTAGCCAGCGGCTAACAGACAGCAGGCGAACAGGAGAGGCCGGTTAACATTTCATAACTTCAACGTCACTGTTAGCATTAGCAAAACAGGTCATTTACTGCTGAAGGTGGTCGCTGGTGATGGTTATTACTGTAGAAATAATCATTTGAGAAAACACTTGAGATATCCTTGTGGCTACAGTAACTCCCATCACCCCACACTAGCGACAAATAAATAATGAATCCATCAAGCAGGGCTTTCTTAAAAGGTTACAGTTAGCTACTTAAGCTGGGCCCAGACCACAGCTAACCAGTGGAAATGACAAGCAGTCCAGCCTGGGAAAACAGCCAATCCACAGCGGATAAGCTGAGTGGCATTAGCCTGCCGTGTAGATACAAATAAGCAGCTAGCAGTTTGACACGCAAGCTAGTCAAATACCCAGTTTGGTTCTCACAATAACATTTGTGAAGGCAGCATTTGTGAATATGTTTACTCACAGGGCACGATGAAACCAGTGGCGTCTTGACAGCCCCCCCTCGGAAAAACTGAAATTGCTAAGTCACTGCAGCTCTCGCTTTCTTGTTTTAGTTTGACAGTTCAGTGTGTCATACTAATGTCACAGTGCCTTTTGTATAAAGTAGGTAACGTTAGCTCCTCCAGGCCGCTATTTCCCAGGTGGGATACGACCCAAACTGATGTAACGCTTGCTGAACTAGGTCGGATGCCGAACTAGCTAGCTGGCCTACGTTATGGGTAGAGTAGCTAGCAGAAGTAATTCATTCATCGTAACCGGTCTAAGTAATATGGAGGCCCAGTCATGTCGATGTGCTTTAAACCCATCCAAATATTTTGAGATCTACTGATGCGAAAGGGGGCGTATTCAGCAGCGCAATGCTGATGCGTTCAAAGCACCCTCGAAATGTTCAAAACTAACAATGGTAGGAGGTTGCGTTTGCGTACGTTTGGCATGAACTCACACTTTGACCTACTCCTATGTAAATAAATATAATCCAAATCAACATGGGTCAGTTGATGTATTTACTCAACCAACTATTAAATAGGCTACTGGAGTAAGAGACGTCTGACTTCGGGGCAGACAAGCAGACTGGGATACATCACATACAGATCATTCACCGGAGAAGGCTATGGTCAAAGATAACTGTGCAGTCGAAAGAACATTTTGTTCCCTAATTATATAGTTATGGTAAATAACTATGGTACCCCTATTTTTGAACAAACCTTGAGCTAGATTTTATTTAAATTGAAAAAAAAAAATTAAAACAAATAATGTAAAATGAGCAATCAGCTGTATTTCCTGAAATGCTTGCTAAAACATTTAAAGATCACGTTAAACTTATCAGTCATGAATAGCACTGAAAAGGACACATGAAGCATTAAAATCCATTAAACAGGGATACAACATTCCTGATAAGCAGTCATAACCTTACTCAGCCTATTTAATTTCAGCCTGAAGTCGATATTTAAATAAACATATTAGGATAATACCAGAGATATAACAAAAATAACCAGGATTTTTTTCTGAGTTCAAATCTCTTTTCAAAAATTTCCTGGCCAAAACAGACAGCAGCTGAGTTGACAGTCTCTGATAAACTATGAGCAATCATGCAAACTTAATACAAGATCGGTAGTTTAAATTTAGGAACAGAAAAAAGGCTGTTACAACTTGGTACTCTTTGGCATCATACTGTAAGGTTTAACATGATTTTGAAAAACGAATGATGAAGGCGGGAACCCCAATCCATGTCAATTTTAAACCATACAATAACAATGAGGGTAGTGAATTGTTCCACAAAAAGTTTTAAATTTCAAGTCTAGTTTAAAAATCATCTAAGGCAGTGGTTTTCAAACTTTCTTGCCCAAGACCGCTAAGATCAAGCCAAAATATCAAGGCACACCATATCTATTTCCATTCAAAATAACCTCTTTATAAATGTTACAGTATCTTCAGATTAATCAGGCCCATTTAGTCAAGAAACACACATATTTTGCAGTTATATTACTTAGATTTTATTAGCAGCTATTATAATGCATTCGTTACCATTATTTAGATTTGGTGGTATAGATGTTCTGGGATTCCCCCAGCCCTTCCACAGGCCTTTGAGGGAAAGCATCAAACAGGAAAAGCCCTTTCTGTGGGCAGAGTAGGCATCAGTGATAACAGAATCACACTGGTTAAGTCAGATGTAGCATAATGGAGGAGCGGGGATGGAGGAGGGTTGCAAAAGCAGCTTGCAGAGAGAGCAACAAAGTGTAGGCAGCCAGAGCAGCTCAAATATGCTAGTAGGAGTGCATTTAGCCAATAGGAAGCTAAGCGTCAATCAGCTGGTAGTCAGCTGATGAGGACTCTAGTGAGATCAATATGTTATATAGTTTTAATAACAGCATATGATTGTTCAAATTCCCACAACACACCTAGACTTGCCTGCCACACCATTTGAGAACCTCTGATTTAAGGCATGCCTTTAAGAAGGGGTCTCAACTCTGCCATATGGTCTCCAGCTTGATGAAATCCAGCTCAAACAGGTGTTTATTAGAGTTTAATAGTAGTACTTCTGTTAGAGGAGCAATTATGGCTGTTGGTAAGCACCACCTCCTTGAGTCAGTGCATTTATGTTGTGTATCAGGTTTCTATTCAGACCAGCTGTCATTAAAAGCTAGTAATGCAGAGCCTTCTTAGATTCTGGCTGCTTTTACCTTTTACCCACAAAACAGAGCCTGTGGGGGCTTTGAGCTCACTTGGCGTTTGAGGCCCCTATCATATGTGTGCTTGGCCCAGCGGGTAATCCAGCTGTGGCTTTTCTGTCTGCTTTTTTCTTTCAGTATGTGAGTCTTTTCTTCACTTTAGCATCTCACCATCTGCTTTATGCACTTTGACTGCAATAGTCAGGCTAAAGCCTTGTCATATAGCCACCTTCTGTGTTATCATGTGGGGGTCTGTGTAATATTGTACTGTTTATGTTGCTTGGTCTCTGCATGATGTCTGATTTTTCACTGAGTCCATGCTTGTTGTAGACTGTTATATGTATACCAGCAACCTGCCAGGGACCAGATGAAAATTAGCCTATGGCTACATTAGCATGTTCATGTTCATTAATGTGCACTGTACCCTATAATAAATGAATAAAATAAAAAGAAGTTCTTCACAGGAGCATTAATGCAGTTCTTCATTAAACAATGTTGCAATCATCTGTATCATCTGGGGAAAATAAAAAACATATAGCAATGCATGTGATAAATGTCATAAGTGCAAACAGTTTCCAGTCTGACCAGTTTATCTTCCTCCAGCAGCTTTGTCAAAATCAGGTCAGTGTGTCAATTTATACACACACACAGAGTAAGGTTATAAAAATATTTTATTGCTCATTTCACAAAGTTTGTGTTTATTTTCAGTGCATTTTAAGTCTGACTTTGCAGGTTTTAATGCTGCTGTCATCCCACAAATACAGAAGCTTTCTGTTAGGATAATAAGACAGCATAGCCAAGATGCCATCAGTGGGCCTTAAATCAAAACTGGCATCCTGAGGCCTCCCTGTCTCTAAGTCAAAGGCATATGTAACTCTACTGTCCATGTGATCTGTGAAGTACAACACACCACACACGATGAAAGCATTTCCTGCTTTAGCTGAGGGATATTGAGTGTTAGTGATAGACTCAACAGAGAACATGTCAGAGTTAATGTTCGCCACCATTATGTCATCAAATGTATCTGATGCAAAAATGACCCACAGCCCATTTTCATCCACGGCAAACTTAAAATACGTCTTTGAGTTGCGGAAAAGGTAGGCCAGGTTGTTGTATCTGCTGTTTGCCATGATCAGAGTGTTTGTTCTTCTGGTGTTCAGGTCAAACCTGTAAAATATTGGTCATAGGTAGGTTAGGAAGTTCAGTACAAAAGTCCCACGTTATATGACACAGACAAAAATGAGTATGGATGATTTACCAAGGCAAGAACACAGAGCTCTACATTTGAACAGAAACACCTACTTTATCAGCCTGTTTGTTCCCGCGTTGTGAAAGTAAAGTGACCCCTTATAAACAACATGACCGCAGCCCTGGTAGAACTTCCCGACGTCTATGGTCCTGTTGCTCGTGCTCTGAGAAGTGGGAGCATCCCTGTACTCTGTTAAAAGTCGACCTGGGGAGAAATTTGTACTGTAAATACACAGTAACACACAAATCTGTGATAAATTATGAACTGTAAAATCACCTGAAAAATGCTCAGCCAGCCAGTATCGACCTCCATTCAGCTGAGATGCATCGGACATCCAGGCTCCAAACGTGCTCTGCATTTTGGTGGCTCTCTCAGAACATTTGATCGTCTTAAGGCTGCACACTAAGGAAATAAAGACAATTATTTTAGTATTTTATGAGAAATCCCGTACAGTGAGAGGTAGTTTGAAGAGTATTTTAACATGTACTCACCAGTTTTTGTCCATCTCTCACCAACTGTTCTGTTGTTCAGCTGCATTTGATGTAAGGAATCTGGGAAAAAGAGAAAAAGAAGTCTTTTCTAAGGAAGTCCTAAGTGAACATTCATCCTTACATTTAATTTTTTTAACTTAATTTTCTGGTGATAACAAGTAAACTCTGATTGCTTTCTAAAGATCTCCACTCATTTATCTTCTTATCTTGACTAGTGATGGGAATTTGATGGGAATTACGGCTCTTTTCAGTGATCCTGATCATTTGGCTCAGCTCAGCAAAAAGAGTCGGCTCTTTCGGCTCCCAAACAGCTCTTCATTCACGTACCAGTTTGGCTTCATTTGACCTTCCAATTTTAGCAATGTCATAACTTTTGAGAAGGTATCTTACTCCAACTCAGCTCAATTTTTAAAATTGATGAAAATATTGTGTAATTATTTTTCAGAATGTATTGTCTCACCAAATCACTAGCAAGTCAGATGAAAGCTCATTGGCCGGGCTGTATGACACACCTGAAATACATGTTACACGATCAAACAATAAACCTTAAGTCATGCTCTGCCTGTGATAGAGATCAAAAGATCATCCCTCCTAATCAATCAAATAACAGACAGACACACACAATCAATCTAACAATAAATTGGTAATAGTAATAATGATATGAAACATTCTCAAACAGGACCCGGCTCTCATTGGTCACGTAGATGAGCTGGCTCTTTGAACCGACTCGTTCACAAACAGCCCATCACTAATCTTGACAGAAAAATGTCGGTTTTCCAGTGTTAAATCAATTTTAGTTGTTTTATTGAAATCTCTACTAATTACTTTATTATCTCCAACAAAACATTAGTTCACTAATGACCACACATAAATTTATAAGACTGGCTAGCTAAGCTAAGATAACCTTTTTAATCCTTATAGGTAAAATTCAAACGTTGCTACAACAGAAAGAAAAAAAAAGGAGGTTTATAGAATAAAATTGTGAATAAGAATAGATAATTAGACAATTACATTTTTTCATGCTGCAGGTTGCAAGTTACAGTGACTGTTGATAATCTAAAGGGACCAGATGGGGGGAAAGTACACGACTATTGTATTCAAGTAAAAGTACAATTACTCTAGTTAAAGCTGATTTCAAAATGTACATAAAAAGAACAGTACTTTGAGTGAAACGTAATTAGTTACAATTCCCCCTGAACATGAAGGTGTGGCAGAGAGCTATGTTACCAGCAGTATTACAGTATGAACTTTAAACATGGCATTGTAGGGAGCAATAGAATAAATGTAGTCAGTATGGTCCGAGTGACAGTTTCTCACCGTGTTTTTTGCCTTTGTTTGTAATGTTCCCATTGTCATTGAAAGCATCATTCCTTTGAGCCGGGGCTACAAGAAGCGGGGCTGTAAAATTAAAGGACAATTAAACATAAAGAAACAAATGATTGTTTTTGAAGCTCGTGTGAGGAGATTTCAGTCAGTTATAAAATAGACTAAAAATAAGATTGATGCTTCTTTATGAACGGCAATATCAAACAAGACCATCAGTGAAGAAATGAATCATTTCTATGTAGCTGTTTGCCATACTTGTAAACACTGGACCAGGGTTGGTGTCAGATGAAGACAGTTAAAGTGTGCAGACAAAACTAAAACTAAAACTACTACCAACAGGTTCAGAAAAAGATCCTCAAAGAGATAAAGGCCGCTATATTGTCAGACCAAAATAAGGCAGGGACCAAAAGTTCCTCATAGGAGCTTTAAGTTACTGTTACTGCTAAAGATAATTTGAAACACATCATTTATTACCTGTTGAGGGTCGAGTTGCTGCTTCTGTTGTTTTCTCTCTTTTGGTTTCCTTCTTTTTGTTTTGGCTTTTGTCTTTGTGAGACTCTGGGAGTTTAAAAAAAAATGGTGTCACAAGCTTGTATTTTAATCTCAACTTTATCTTTATAACATGTGTATTAATTGATCAGTCACAACTAATATTAAACAAGTTCATCATACATTTCCTTAAATCTTTAGAATAAATCAGAAATACCTATGTTTAAATTGGGCATTATTGATACAAAACATAGTTGATACAACCGTACCAGTTTTTATGGGTGTATCCTTGATGTTCTTGTTGTTCAAGGTGTCCGTCTTTCCTGTCATGTCGGGCTGCAGTAGAGCTGTACAAGAAGACAAGTCCTTATTCAACTATTTAAAACATTAATGGAGTTATGGGGCAGTTTGTACCTGTTAATAATGTAACTGGTGCCTCTGTAACATTTTCCGTGTTGGAGTGATTCCACATGTCAGGGTTGTGCTTTTGAAGAGCCATCTCTGTTAAAAAGTTCATAGAAATTGTGTAGTCAGTGATAATTTCATATAAGCCACATTACTTCTAATCCCATCATTCCATTTGAATTGATACTCTTCCTCACCAGATGGCAAACTTGTTTCTGGAAGTTCACCAGCGTCTGTGTGATTCAGTACATCTCTTTGTTCATTGGCTGGCTGTGTTGTTGGTGATTCTGCATAGAGAAAGATGAGCCATTGTTTAATTTTATAATTTTAGGGAACAGAAACTTGGATTCAAAAACAGCAAAACATAAAAATCATTTACTTATATCCTTTAAAATTTAAAATCAACAAAGTTAAGTCACCAGTTGTTGTCCGTTTCTTGTAGCTGGTCAAAATGAGCTTGCTGCTTTTCGTGGGAGAAGATGAAAAGCCTGGTAAAACAATGATGAATAAAATATACATTTTGAAGCCATGTCAGGTTTCCTACAAATGTTATGATAAAAATGTACACATTTTGACTGTGTCTATCTATGTATTTAATTCTAATACCTATAGCCTAAATATCCTCCTAAGACCCTGCATGTACATATGAGGACTCATGATTTGGCTTTCCGACAACATAATCATTCTGCAATTAAAATATTTTTGGGAATTTGCCTGGAAATTTTGGAGTACTTTAATGAAAAATTGGAGATATGTTTGTATATTTGCGTTGATTTTATTTTATTTTTTTTTCCAATTTTGGCATTTTCAAGGGAATTTTAATTGGGAAACTTTATTATATTTCAAGGGGATTTTTTGGGGTAAAAATTTCAGGCATTTTCTTGGAAATTTGGGGAACATATTTGTAATTTTGGGGGAAATTTGGCTGGGAATTTAGGGAGGTGTCATTTGAAGATTCAACAAATTTTCATGGGTCTTTGTTTAGACATTTTCATAGAATTGTGGGGATTGTATTTGTAACTTTTGGATATTTTCTATTTTTTTAATGGGAATTTGTTTTGAATTGTGTCAAATTTGCTAGAAAATGTTCAGAATTTAACTTAGAATTTTGTGATATTTCTTAAAAAGATATGTAGTCTTAAAATAAAGTTTCACAGTATAAGTTGGGAAAAAAAGAAATTTTGGTGTAATTTTAGTGGGATATTTTAAAAAAAAATATGATAAAGTATTTTCAGAGAAATTTTATGGAATTCTTTTGAAATTTTGGGGTATTTGTGTGGACTACAGAAAAGAAAAATTTACAATAAATCCCTGTCCAAAGAGAGAGTTGATGTTTCAGTTTATCAGGATGCACTTGAAATGCTTGAACTGTTGAAACAAATGCTTGAAAATATTTTTCTGTGCTATATAAGAATTAGAACATTTAACTTATCCTTCAGACAAATTTAATCATTACAAAGGTTTAAAAAAGATAGTGCCATGAAACTTGGGGAGGAGAAAAAAAACTCAATTTAACCTAATTTTAATGTGTGAATCAGTCAAAAGTCATTAAAATAGTAAACAACAGCTGCTTACCACTTGTCGTTGATGTTTCTACAACAATTCCAGATTTATTGTCTTTATCACTGCTTCCTTGTGCAGATAGGGACCCTAAAATGGAATAATTGTTATAGAATAAGAATGAGAGTAGATGTTTCACTTGTGACTTAAACACTGCAGCTCTACCTGTCAATACCCTTGTGGATGCCTCTGTTACATTCACTGTGTTGGAGTCATTCAGGGCGTCATCGCTGTCATTGTTATGCAAGGATAGAATGTCTGAAAATAAAAAGAAATATTGTGTCATCATGTCTTTTTTTCATCTTAAAATACTTATTTTCCTATGACAGCTGCTCAAAATGCCAGTTTACCAGAAGTCTTTAGGGTATGTGTCATCGACTCAGTCACATTAACGCCATCTCTGAAGCCGTCCATTGAACTTTCTGTTGGTTGATCTGCAAAGAAGATGAGATGCATTTCAGGTATTCAATTTATTGAAAAACATCTGTTACATTCAACTGAAAGCAGCATGTCATAATTACTGTCCGGTACTTTCATTTTAAAGTTTAAAGTCAAAATTTACCACTAGTTTTCATCCATTTGTTGTTGTTGTTGTTAAAATGATCTTCTCTGTCGTTCTGGTTTGAGTATGAAGAGGCTAAGGAAAAAGAAGTACTGATCACTCAAAGACCCTGTTTGCGATTTTTTTCTAAAATACCACAATAAAACTAATTTTAACAGTAACTGTGCTCATGTATCTGTTTGAATGTGAAGTAAATAAAGTGCATAAATCATATTGTAAATTAGCACTGCTGCAAATAACACAGGAAAAATGCTCTTTCATAACAGCCATGGTCCACTTTCTCACCAGTGTTCTTGGGTGTGGCAATAGTTGTTCCTCTTTCTTTAAAAGTATCATTATTTTTGTCCTCAGAAAGCGTGGCTGTGGAATAAAATAAAAAATGTATTATATATTTTCCTTATAATTCTTCAAACTTGTTTTACTCACAATCCACATGAACTTTATTTACCTGATAATAACTTTACTGGTGTCTCTGTCGCTGTGTTGGAGTCATTCAAGGTATCTTTATCATCATCTTTATGAAACAAGACTAACTCTAAAAGATAAAATTTAAAAAAGGTTTCATGTATTTGTTCATATGATAAAATTCAGTTTCATTTTAGGCATCCTGCAGGTTACTTTGTAGAGGATAAGTCTGTTCTGTGTAGTATCTTATTGCATCACATTGTGTCATGTTATTTTATTGTACTGGATCATGTCACATCATATTATATTGCATTGTGTTGTGTTGTACCTTATTGTACAATATTGCAGCCAGCACTGTAGTGGTGCGTGTAGAAGTTAGTATACCCTAATTCAAATTATCTTCATTCAGTAAAGTCTTCATTTAAAAGTAGATATACTCTAAGGAGACCAAAAATAAGTGGCTTTACCTGCGAATACCATGCACTCCACCACTGAACATAAATCGTACTGAGCATTAAGAGGAACCAACAGCATCTCTCACCATGCTTCAAACTGGTTGAAACACTTAAAAAAATTATATTAAATGACAACTTTAGGATGTGTTTTTGTCAGTTTTTCTGATCTCTGATAATGGAAGATGCACCAAAATGTTAATTTACATCATAAAGAGTCGGACATACTTAATGAAGCTTAGCGTAAATTCAAGCAGGAAGACGGCCCCTCTCCATCTAATCATCCTGCAGCTGTCATATCTTAAAATCTGTTCTCTTTCCTTCCCAGTCAGTCTGTTGTTTCAGTGCAATCACTGCAACCCTCCTCCTCCCCAGCCACCTCCATTACATCTCATCAGCGTCTGGGTGAGGCTCCTCTGAAATGTACTCCTCAGAAGTCTCTTGCTCATCTTATCTTACTCCTTCCATCACCCCCACCAGTGTCTAGACTCCATAGGGGGGGGTCATCCTATCCTGCTGTCCACCTCACTGCATCTTCATGTTCATCACGATAAAGTCTATATGCCAATGACATTTCACAATTCCAAATATTGCCAAACAACATGATGGACATACTGAAGTAAACAATTCAGTAAAATGACAGACATTCCTAATAGCTATTGCTCATATTTACCCCTTAACATTTTAATTTTGCATTCTGTTCTAATTCTTTTCTGTATTAAAAATGACTAGTGAGGCAGCATTCCTGTTGTGTATAAAAAAGTTAAATCCATCCAGAGATCTGGCTGTGAGATCAGGCGGTGGCTTACTTGATTTCTTCAGAGATTCTCGAAGTTTCTCAGAGTCGGTGACATTCAGTGCATCTCCGACCTCATGCGCTGGATGTGGAGATGGTAACACTGTGGATTTATGTTTAATAACATGTGAAAGAAGTTAATTTTAAATCTGTGGCGATCACCATTATATGAAGTTTGAGTATCCCACCGGGTAAAACGCTGACTGAAGCCTCTGTCAGTGATTCCTCGGCTTTTTCTGCACTTGTTTCAGTCTTCATGTTATGTCTGGGGTCTGGGCCAGGTGATACTAACTCTGCAGAAAATTCAACAAAGATATTTAGTGAGCTCAGGAAGCTAATCTTAAAAAATGCATGGTGCGATACCGCAAAATGAGGACAATAATTAGTATTATTGTTTTTATACCACTTCTCATGGGTGTGTCTTCATTCTTCCTGTGGCCACTGAAGGTGTTGCTTTTTTCACTTACATCAGGAGAAAGTAGTGCTGTATAAAGAAAAAGACATCATGTGTTAAGTAAAAACATCTATTTTGTTGAAGGGCATTTGAGAAAGGTATAATGTAAAACAGTTTGTACCTGTTACTAATGGAACCGGTGTCTGTGTAATGTTTTCTGTGCTAGTGTCATTGAAGGTGTTGTTGCTGTAGTCTGGATAAACCAACACTTGAAAAGAGAGAGAGCAAGACACACACTGAAAGTAATTTTTTCAATTTCAATTTCAATTTGTTTTATTGACATGAACAGTTCAGTTACTGCCAATTTAAGCAATGTAAAAAAATGCATTAAACGTTTATACATAATATAAATTTACATATTAAATAATTCTACAATTAATCAGTGTAAAATGTATAATGAAAGAAATCTGATTAATCAGATGAAACAATAAGACAATATGTATTATTTCTTTGTATGTTTGTGGGGTTATATGGAGGGATAAAATTAATAGTCAATGAAAATAAATAAAATTCAGGTTGTTGTTTGGGAAGAGACTGAATGGAAATTTTAAAAAGATTTTTTCAAACTCATCATTAAATGGGAGGTCTCCCATCACCCAAAATAGTTACTCACCAGTTTCTCTGGTGGTTTCCACTGGGGTTTGAAAATCTGTCACATTTAACAGATTTATTTTGTCTTCAAGTGGAAGTGCTGTTTGTATGTCTGTTGAAACAAAAACAATGTACTATTATGCATCACTTAAAAATAGCTACTTTAGTTTTAGAAAACCCTTCTAATTCAGCTCTTTACAATTATTGCTGCTGAAGGCCTTATATGGTCTGTAGAGTCTGAATTTCTTCCTACCAGTGTTTATTGTTGTCCAGCTGTTGTTTTCCTCTGCCTCAGTTTCATTGACAGCCTCCGCACTCAGAGAAGGACTCGACTCTAAATGAAGAAGAGTGTAATTTAAAGAGTGTAATTTAAAAATTAGTTTTCTAATTATTACAGCAGATTCATAAATGCAAACAAAAGTCAATAAATAAATGTGCAGCCTAAAAATAAAGTTATGATAAACTAAATGATAAACTTTTGTGCTGTCTGTAATTATGCCATGTTTCTCTGGTCCTGAGGGTTTTATGCTTGGCTTTCTGCATAATGTAGCTCTGGCTCCCCCTGCTGGATCATAATTGCTGTACTGGTTCCTTTAACACAGGGGTGTCAAACTCAAGGCCCAGGGGCCAAATCTGGCCCGCAAGAGCATAGGACTTTTCTACTATAACTGGCCCACCAGTATGAGGTCTGCAGATTTCCTCCAGTATAAATTTGTAAACTTTACCTTGATGATTTAAAATATTCTTGTTGATTATAAAAATCTGAAAAAGTAAAGAGTGAAAGTAATTAGACAATAAGTCAGGAAGGTGGGAAAATAAGTTAATGTTGTCATTTCATATTTTCAATTTTGGATCTCACAGTTCTGGCTTAAACTTATGATTTTGATTTTTTTCACGTTTGACCTTTTCCTGTCATATTTTGACCTTCGAGATTCACAATTTAAAATCCAAAGTCATATTTTTACCTTTTAAACTTGTAATTTTGACTTTCTATCTCATATATTTGCCTTTAAAAAACATTATTTTGCCTTTAAATTTCATGTTTTGACCTTTCGAACTAATAAGTTTGACTTTTTATCTCAGTATTTGAGCCTTAAAACTTATCATTGTGACTTTTTGAATCTCAGAATGATTTACTATCAGTGTTATTCATATATATATATTTTTCATATTTTACTAATGGTGGAAATGAGGTTGACTGTTGAGTAAATGAATAAATGTTGACCTTGTTGGACTCTTAGGTTAGGCCTATATTCAAAACCCATGATTGACATTCACACTCCTGGCCTAAATAGTCCGGCCCACAGGACGTCTCATTGGAGCAAATCTGGCCCTGGACTCAGTATGAGTTTGACACCCCTGCTTTAACATTTACGTTAAAATCTAAAATAGTAAAATGCAAATGCTGTCCCAGTCCTTCTTTTTATGCCATTAAACAATACAATCAAACATATAACAAATACTAAACAACACACATAATGGAAAAAATTGAAACAACAAATGTGATTCAGTACCTTTTAATGCAACCTTCGTTACCATCTTGTAGTGTGTCATGTTGTATTGTTTTATACACTGTATTGCCAAAAGTATTCAGTCACCCAACCAAATAATTAATATCAGGTGTTCCAATCACTTCCATGGCCACAGGTGTATAAAATCAAGCACCTAGGCATGCAGGCTGTTTCTACAAACATTTGTGAAAGGATGGATCGCTCTCAGGAGCTCAGTGAATTCCAGCGTGGTACTGTGATAGGATGCCACCTGTGCAACAAGTCCAGCCGTGAAATTTCCTCACTCCTAAATATTCCACAGTCAACTGTCAGTGGTTTCATAACAAAATGGAAGTGATTGGGAACAACAGCAACTCAGCCACCAAGTGGTAGGCCATGTAAAATGAGGGAGCAGGCTCAGCAGATGCTGAGGTGCATAGTGCACAGAGGTCACCAACTTTCTGCAGAGTAAATTGCTACAGACCTCCGAACGTCATGTGGCCTTCAGATTAGCTCAAGAACAGTGTGTAGAGAGCTTCATGGAATGGGTTTCCATGGCCGAGCAGCTGCATCCAAGCTGTACATCACCAAGCGCAATGCAAAGCGTTGGATGCAGTGGTGTTAAGCATGCTGTCACTGGACTCTATAGAGCAGTGGAGACACGTTCTCTGGAGTGACGAATTGCGCCTCTCCATCTGGCAATCTGGTGGATGAGTCTGGGTTTGGCGGTCGCCAGGAGAACGGTACTTGTCTGACTGCATTTTTCCAAGTGTAAAGTTTGGTGGAGGGGGGATTATGGTGTGGGGTTGTTTATAAGGAGCTGGGCCTGGTCCCTTAGTTCCAGTGAAAGAAGCTCTGAATGCTTCAGCATACCAAGAGATTTTGGACATTTCCATGCTCCCAGCTTTGGGGGAACAGTTTGGGGATGGCCCCTTCCTGTTCCAACATGACTGTGCACCAGTGCACAAAGCAAGGTCCATAAAGTCACTGATGAGAGAGTTTGGTGTGGATGAACTTGACTGGCCTGCACAGAGTCCTGACTTCAACCCGATAGAACACTTCATAAATGCGCTTCTGGAAGAATGGTCAAAAATTCCCATAAAAAAACTCCTAAACCTTGTGGAAAGTCTTCCCAGAAGAGTTGAAGCTGTTATAGCTGCAAAGGTTGGACCAAGGTCATAATAAACCCTATGGCTTAAGAATGGGATGCCCCTTAAGTTCATATGCAAGTCAAGGCAGGTGAGTGAATACTTTTGGCAATATAGTGTATGTCACACCATAATGTGCCATATTATTTGATGTGTGTATTAAATACTCAAATAAAATTTAGTGAATCATTTATTGTCACTGCTGTAAAGTTCATTTAAAAATTAATCATGCTCCTGATGTTTATGAAATTGCTCTCACCCAGTGATGTGATGGTTTGATGGATCTCTCTTCCACACATTTTAAAACAAGGAGGAGGGGGGCTAGGTGGTCCAGGTGGTCCAGGTGGGCCAGGTGGGCCAGGGGGACCTGAGAAGTAAATCAAAAGAAACCAAAGGTTTAAAAAAAAAAAAAAAAAAAAAAAAAAAAAGGTAAAACTGAGATTTGTATATTCTTTTTTTGGAAGGCTTATTTGATTAAAAAGAAAACAAAAACACAGAAAAAAGTAAATGTGGTATACTAAAATCATGATTAATATTTATTCATTATCATTTAAGTCTGCAAAATAATTTTCAAGCCAAACTTTTTATGCATTTCTTTTTCCAGTTTTCTATTGTTGCAGTCTTACCACTGAACTAAGTATGTCACATTTGTCCTAAAAACAAAAAAGACACCAAAGAATGTACTACTAGTTTGTAGAATTAGGCACCATTGATTTCCCACACAATATTCAGTAAATATTATTAGCAGTCTGTTGATCACATTCATGTCTTGTTGAAATGATATTGCTCTCACCCTCAATGAAAATGTCATTGTAGGACTCGCCTTTCAGCCGGAGGGGCCCAGGGTCACCTTTAGGTCCTCGTTCTCCTTTTTCACCTGGAGGTCCTGCAAATTAAGAGCACTCATCATTGGTTCAACTTCTAAGTAAAGACTGGAATCAAAGCAGGCAGCATTCACAGAAAAAATGACCACAACAAACATGATTCAACATGTTTTTCTATTCAAGCAGTTGTGGAAAAAGTTTCTGCAGACAGAGAATCTGGTGTTATGCAACAATTCCTGAACAATGACAACTCTGAAACTTCTGTCTGGCTTCAGTTTCTGACTACCACACACTTCATTCATGTCAAGTCAACAGGAAGTGGTTGTTCCATTTCTTCTGAACTCTTACCTCTTCTTCCTCGTCTCCCCTCAGGCCCCGGCACACCCTGCGGTCCAGGTGAACCAGGTCTACCATGCAAACCTAACAAGCAAAAAATTACAATGAGTAACTCCTTCTTAAATTAAGTTCATGCAGCAAATTAGAGTATCTTTTTACCTGGTGGTCCGGGTGGACCAGGTGGGCCTGTGGGAAAACAGAATATTTTTCATAAACCAGATGAAGTAAAAGGACTGGCAACCAATGAAAGAAAAGCACTCAAATGGAGAATATTTATGAAGGGTACCTGTTAAACAAATTCCTCTGGAGCTGTTACACAGATCCATGAAGGTTTTGATCTGAAAAACAGAGAGAGATAGTCGGTGCTGATTGTTAGTTCACCTGGAAGCTCTACAAAGAAAAACTCTTAAGATCACCTGGAAACGAAAGCATGTTTTCTCTTGTTAGAAACTTTGTCAAATACGACTTTGTCTTTACTTCTCAGGATCTGAGGGGTAATCGTGGTTATATTAGTTCCACATATTTAAAATGATTAGTGGTTTAATTCATCAGTCAGTTGACAAAATATTTGAGTAAGCATTTGAAACAACCTTATCTATATCTAGATTTTTGGCTTTTAATTTTATTTTTAAGGCTAAAGTTATAAGGTCCTATATTCTTGTTTTGGAAATGTGCTCACTGTCTTTGTTATCTACTGAAGTAAACTGAACATTGAGCTTGAGTTTGGCATTTCTCACTGAAATATTATGCTTTTATTGTTAATGGTAGTTATTCATAAATCAAACTTTATTATGCCAGAAGTGGCATGGACCATCCTTAAAATCTGACTGGCCATCCCTGTTGCCACCCCAAAACCCCTAACTATGATTGGCGTTTACCTTGTTTAAGGCAGGACTTGTGTTGAAAGAATCTCTGAGCTACTAGTGTATTTCTTTGCACTTCAAACATTTCCTTTGGCTGGTGACTTAAATTACTACTTAGGGGTCATTTTTAGTGTATGGAATAAATCAGATTTGTATGTTTCCCATCAGTTATTTGACTTTTTAGAGCTAAGAAAAATACACACAAGAATCTTAAATCTTCAAGATGCTTCAATGTGTACAGTAAAAGCCCCTGTGAGAAACCTAAACATTATGTCTATTAGTCGCATGGTAACCTGGCATGCCAGAGGAACGATGTCACATGTCCATGGCATGGGATATTTTTCATATCCGTCTGGGCAACACCCCATACGTGGTGTTTGGGAAGGGCAAAACCTTTGAAAAAAATTCTCAGAAGATGATTGGACAAATGTTCTGTCTAACATTCATTACAGGTCAATCAGAGCAACAAAACATGTGATGTAGTAGGCTTTCTCCCCTGTGGAGTTAACTATACAACACAGGCTCAACAGTCAGCTATTCTCATTGTTAACTATCAGTGGAGCAAGTTGGTAAATTAAAGTTTTGCCAAAGTCAATCAGGAGTAGTGCAAGACCCTCTTTTCTACCAAGACAAGCTTTCAGTGCAGCTCTTTGCTCTTTTCTGATTAAATAATTTTCTACAGTTCCGATAGCTTAAGCCAAATACCCAGTTGCATCCACCCTTATCTCTTCACTGTTACCCATTGTTTGGTGATTCGCAGTACAACCTAACTGTGCCCATAGCTAGCGCCTCTTTCTCCTCAAATGACCCGTATTGGTCTGGTCTTCTCAGATCAGTAATGAGTGTTTCAATTGGAGATTTGCAAGATACCTATAAAAAGTATTCAGCCCCTTTTTTACCCTTTTAATGATTTGATAAATCAATCATGGGCATTGCAATAGCACATCACCAAACACACCATCCCCACTGTAAAGCATGGTGGTGGCAGCATCATGCTGCGGGGATGCTTTTCAGCAGCTAGCCCTGTTAGGCTTGTAAAGGTAGAGGGTAAATGAATGTTGCAAAATATAGTAAAGTCCTTGAGAACAATTCAGTCTGCAAGAGAACTACCGCTTGGGATACAATTTTTATCCAGCAAGACAATAACCTGAAGCATACAGCAAAAGCTACACAGAAATGGCTTAAAGACAATAAGGTTCTAGAGTGGCAGAGTCAAGCCAAGACCTCAAGCCAATAGAAAATTTGAAGCCTGGCTTGAAAAGGGCATTTAATCACGCTCGATCCCTGCAACCTAAGAGCTTGAGGAGTTCTGCAAAGAGGAACCGAGTAAAATTGCAGTGTTGCCACACATAATTGTATTCAACTAACATTACTTTGTGGGATCTTTTTCACTTTCATATTTAAGAGTTTTCTGTAATTTATTTTCTATTTTTGTCAAAAAAGCCAAATTATCTAAGGGGATGAATATTTTTTATAGGCACTGTATCTTCCTGAAGACGGACCAATCCATTGGCTTTGGAAAATTAGCTGCAGAGACAGCATGCATATAGCTACATAAATAATCAGTCATGTTTCTGATGATCTTGTTTCCTTTTTTAGCCTACAGAGGTGCATGAGTTTTAGTTTTGGTCTGTTTTGTTGCAGGCAACAAAATTAAAACACTGTTGCTTTAAAAGAGATTTGGTTATGGCTACAGAAAAGTTAATAATGCTACTAATTCATGAGATTATGTGCACATATTTTTATACTTAATCTTTACAAAATAGTTCGATCTTTAAAAAAAAAATAATTTTGATCATATCAAAATTCATAGTTCATCAAATACTAAAATACCGACATTTCAAGTTCTTTCTTAGCAGAGGGAGCTAAGCCAAATTACACAAGTACTTTGGCATTGCTTTAAAACATTGCCTTTGTGTTAGTGCAATAAAGGCAGTGGGCCAGAGTTTGCTTGCAATTTTGGATAATCTTAAGATAAGAAACTGCCCAATATTTAGTGCAAAAGACTTAACTTTTCATCCACATGATGTTGAAACAGGCTTGATTTTACGAAAATTGCATGGAAGTCTAAAATTCTTGGTGTTGAGATAACCCTAGTTATCTCACTACAAATGCTTTGTCCCATTTCAGTGTAAGTCAGTGTCTAAGGTGAGTCATCCAAGTATGTGGACACACCCCTGATCACCAGTGTGTTACTGTCTGAACCTGTCAGTGTCTGCAGATTTTAATAAGTCTATTTGGCTGCTAAATTACAAGTGTATTGCCCATTCTTATATGATATACACATAAACATAATCATGCTGTCAGATGGTAGCATCCTCTGTAGAAATGACACTCCCACGTAGTTGTAACTACAGCTGAGGGAGAGGCAGGAAACACTCACACTCCAGTGCTCCAAGTGTTTATTCAGGAATCTCTGAGCTAAAAACCAAACTCTGTAAATCTGTGCAACAGACTCTCACATGCCTTGCATTACTTAGACATGCCTCTGATCCCAAAGGGGAAAGAAGCGGAAATGATTCTGTTAAATGTGTCAGCAAAGAGTTGGTGATTGCTCCCCTGATCGCTATAAAAACAAAACAACAAGACTGTCTAGGAAATTCTCTTTTCATAGAGCAGTGTTGATTTCGTTGACTAAAACTATTCGTCGACAGCCTTTTTTTCCATGACAAAAACTAGACTAAATCTAACAAAAATAGATCTTTGACGACTAAAACTGACAAAAACTAAGTTTAGTTTTCGTCAAGATTACTAAAACTAGACTAAAATGTAATGTAGTTTTCGTCAGACATTCAAAATCTGTGATATTCCTCCACTGTGGGTTTAATCTGTCAAAACACAATACATCTGTAGCTCCTCTGCCTCTAAGCTGTAGAAAGCAGGGATCCCAGGTTTGGCAGAGTGCAGAGAACACACTACCATGATTTGGTAACAGATTCAGGCAAGGGAATAAGTGCTTGGACCAAAAGTAAAGACTAAAATGTGAGGACTTTTGATGGACTAAAACTAGACTAAAATGTTTTGAGTTTTCGTCAACTAAAACTAAAAAGGAAAGAAATGACTAAAATGTAACTAAAACTAAAATGCATTTCATTTAAAGACTAAAACTATAACTAAAACTGAAAATAGCTGCTAAAATTAACAGTTATAGAGATGTCTTTCAAAAGGCAAAAACTTTACAAGCATCTTACAGGAACCATGGAGTAGGTCATCAGCATCAGCATGTCCTTCTCTTCTTGGCTTTGCGTCGGCTCTTCTTCCAGGTTTCTCTTGTTACGGTGAAGCTCCATCCTGCCAACTTCTCCAGGCCTTCTCTCCGCCTTTATCCCACAGCTCTGCCACAGTATCTGCATCTGCACGTCCAACCTGGCCAGCTCCTCTGTCAGCTCCTTTTGTCGAAGCAGCAGAAATACTACCCCTGCTGAGCACAGGAGCAGCAGCACGCACATCCCAAACAGGAGCACCTTCCACGCCAGAAACCCTCCACTCTTCTCCTTCATGTTTGCGTCCTGCTCCTCCACTGTAGAGTGATCTGCAGGCTCTGAAATTCCCAGGCACATAACTGAACACCTGCCAGCAGATGAGACGTCAGAGGCAAGCTACGCTGTAAGCAGTTGGAGAGGGATAAACATGTCAAAATCTGTCTGTAACTACAGTGGGAAGCATGTGATGCATTGCGCAACAAGAAGCATCTGGCAAACAGCTAAAATGTAAAGTCCCACGTCATTTAGAAGAAATCAGTGGACATATTTCCAGAGTGACATGCTATGCACAAATTGTCCTTCTTTTCATCATTATCGTGCTCTTCCTCTCATCATTGTCACCAGGACGTCCCACACAAAATTACATGGAAGTGGAATAAATAAGAGGAGAACAAGGGGAGCTTTCTTTGCATCGACAAAAGAGCTTTCAGAGCTCTTTAAGAAAAAGACTGTGGGTGTGTGGATGTTCGTGTGTGCAAAAATCGCCTTTTATAAATGGGTTTTGATTTTGTTACATGCCGTATTTCCATTAATAGAACAAAAGTAGAATATTTCTCTTTAAGTTGGAAAAGTTTCTAAATTTCCAGAAAGTTTCAGGGTCTAAAAATTAGGAGTGCAAGTTTTGTAGCTGAATAGGGATTAAACCCCTCACCAAAACCCTGTAAATTGAGGCCAGCTTCTTCATTAACAGCCTCTCATATGTGCCAAAACTGAGAGGCAGATATTTCTGTATCTATCCTCATTTCTAGAGCAAGGGAACAACATTCCTGGAATCCAAATGAAATTTATAAGTATTTTTAATCATAAAGATGTTTTCTTCCCTCCTCCTGTGTCCCTTGTTTGAACTAGTCAGTAAAATCCCTGCTCTCTCCGACACAGGTCAGTCTGACCCAGCTGATTAATGTCCTCTTGAAAAGACTCCTCAGTGGATGAATCGGACATTTGGGCTTTCCATCTTTTGCACAAAGCTAAATGTGAAGAAACCCTATTAAAGAAAGTACAACTGATAAAAGACCTGCTGTTTTTCACATTCTTGTGAATGAAAAAAAAAGACCTCTTTAGAACAAGCACAGTTATCTGGCCTGTTGTGTGTTCTTCCATGTAATGGTACTTGTAACCTCGAAGAGGCAGAGTTTCCAAGCAACCAGTAAGGCGAAGGCTTTACTGAGGTTTTATAAACACCTGATTCACTGAGATTTATTTTGCAGAAGAGCTCAGATCATAAGGAAGCTCTGCATTTCTGCAAACTGTATACGAACCTTTCAGGAACAGGAAAGAGTTAAAAGGTAAGTTATTTTTTAGACAGGTTGAAAAATTACTTTAAATATATATTCATTGTCTTACCAATGCAGTGTCTTTTTAGATATGCACATGGATTTATAAATGCATTTTTTAAATATACATTTGATTTCTTCTTCTAAAATGTTCATTGTTTGGACATTTCTGTATCTAAAGGGTCTCTAAGTTTAACAATTACATTTACATTCTTACTTATTTGGCTGTTTAGAGATTGAAAATGTCTTTGGTAATGCCACGTAAAGTTTTAAATCTCAGGGCCTTTTTCAGACAAAAGTTGACAGGTGAACCAGTAAATACCATTACCTGAAATTATTGTGACAACAGCATTAGCTAATGCTGGAGGCTTGTCATCTTTTATCTATTCGTGTGTTTATATGCCATGTAAAATATGTGTATAACTTACCTTTTTAGACACTTTTTTCCTCACTTTCAGAAAAAGAAAAATATTCAGAAATGAAACAGTTGAGCCTCATTCACCAACAGTTCTCAAGAAGGAAAATAACTTTCAATAATGCCAGTTATGTTGTGTTTCCTTTTTTTTGTCATCACCATTTTTCAATTATCTGGTCTGTGTGAGCTCATGTTTAGAGTTAGTTGCAGCCTGTCAGACAAAACGCAAGACTGAGTATCAAAAACTTACAACAGCAAACTTTCTGCTGGATTTAAAGCTCCTGTGTGAACTTTAAGTTTGTGTTGATTCTGGCGCCCCCAGTGGACAAAGTGTTTTATCTGATCTATTTGCTGGTCCTGTCTTGTATACAGTATGTCTGACCAGCGTTTTATTTTTGGTTCATGAAGGAAATTTATGACTCATCAAGAGCCTTTGCTGTAGAAAATGTTAAAATAGGCTCTTTGTAGATGATGTCATGCAGCAGAGGAGAACTCCTTTGAGGACAGGAAGTGATTTCTGCATTGAGAAATGCTACCAAACAGGCCATGTTGTGATCTGTTCACGACTGTGCTAAGCATCAAGATGTGAAAATAAAAGCATTATTTACCTTTAAGCTACTTTTGTGTCCTGAAAGTAGACAAATATCTCAGCAAAAAAAAAAAAAAAAATAAATAAATCATGGTGAAACAACAGCTGAATTTTAAAAAAGGCTCTGTCTAATGCTCATGGATGATCTGTTTTCACAACTGGTCCGGTTTGGTTAAGTGAATTCAATAACAATATATGGCATGGAGGAAAGGAAACTGGCACTCAAACAAGCGCTAGCTCCCGTGGCTCGCATTTAAGAGCTGTTTTGTGGTGCATGGTTCATTTGTGAATGGCACATCAAAACTCGGTCTCAGGCCAGGAGTCCTGCAGGGCTGGGTAAACTGCATTATTGATTGCCTCCTTCCCAAATCAGTAAAAACTGAATGAAAAAAAATAGTAAAGTGTAGGGATCGTTCTCTTATTATCTAGAAAATTTCTGATGATAATTGTGGCATACAGTTCTATTTAGAGCTATAAAGTGCTAACTTTACTCCATTCCTATTTGTTCCTTGCAGCTAACCCCCAATTACTGACCCCCAACAGACATTTGCATGTTATCAGAATCATGTGACTGCAAAGAACCCATAAAAATAATTTTGTAGGAATTACTAATCATACTTATGGTTCATATTCTTTCATAGATTATTAAAAGCAATATTATTGAATTCAGGCTGTTTTATAACCAGATAGATAAAGCCTTACATGGGATTCAAGGAGGAACTCTAACGCATTAGTTAACATTTAGGGAATTTGAAATAATTGAGATTATTTTTCATTCAGCATGATATATGGTATAATTATAGTCATGTAAAGATTAAGGATGATAGGTTGATGATTTTTCAGATATTTCAGTGATAGGTTGATAAGCCTTATCAAAACTATACTATAACCACAATGTTCTACTTTTATAACTTTTTAAAACCTAAATCTCTCTTTTAAATATTATTGCATGCATTTTCATGCTTTTGTTTGCATTTCTATTATTTTGAATAATCATGAAGACAAAGTAAATGAGCTTTTCTTTATTAAACTAATGTGTAGCTATTTTAGTGTTGTGTTATTAGAAATAAAGCTGTGAAATTTAGTTAAATCAGTTAAAATAGTTACTAACCTGACATCCACTGACATACGGCCTGTATAGAGACATCAAAACAGGAATCTAATGAAAGCATCACAAACAGTCTACCTTAAAGCTCACGTGGGTGCGTTTTGATTTGGTTTTGGTAACATGTGCTTGTTTGGTGTTGCATCACAACACTGAAGGATGAAAGACCAACAGAAAGAATGACACAGTCTCCACAGATTTAATCTAAATTTCTTGTCTTCTCACACAAAGGGGAGAACGATGTGTGTAAGTTAAGGGACATGGATTTGTATTAACACATGCCAGTCTGCTCAGGTGTGTTTTTTGCTGTAGTTATGAATGGGATACTGCCACTGGAGACTCTCACTTTATATGACTCCATGTCGGCTGACTTGTCATCTGGAGTCTCAACTTTTCTGCTCCTCCTGCTGCTGCTGCTGCTGCTGCTGCTCTTCAGCTGGAGCCAAAGACACAGCTCAAAGATACCAGGTAGTCCAATCCAACTTCTGTTGCCAGTGTCAGCTGATTCATGTGTGCAAGTGTGACTGTAGCTCTGCAAAGATAGGAAAAATATATCCAAAATGATAACTTTAGAGTGTTTTATAGTACAGCGACAGTTATGGAGGCTGGTTGTTTTAAAAATATCATAAAACTTTTATGTTATCTTTTAAAAGCAGTAGATCCCTTTTTGTGGTGGTTCTTTTTCTAGAAACAAGTAGAATAAGGCTCCAGTGAAAAATAATGGGAACCAACAGCTCAGAGTCTGCAGTGTTCTGACAATTAATTACACATTCATCTTTTTTCAAAGTAAACTCAGCAGGCTGGACAATTTGACAGACAGGAATCTCTCATGTCTTAATTTACTACCTGCTTTTCTCTTTAGGTCCCTCCTTCTTGGCAGGAATTGGTCCTCTCCTCACCTACTGCAGGTTTATCTTGACTGGGATAGGAACAGCATGCAACTACTACAATAACAAGTACGGCAGCATTGTGCGGGTGTGGATTAATGGCGAAGAAACGCTCATTCTGAGCAGGCAAGTCTTTAAGCCAGGTTGCTCAAAACATTAAATCAGTGCAAGAATGATCTGGAAATATAAATCTATTGTTTTTCTATTCAGGACAAGGTTATGCACTTTATTTTCATCCTATTATTTTTAAGAAAAACTGAATCATGCTGAACTGATGGAGAAACAAGTTATGGAGAATTTCTAAAACATTATTACTATTGCTTTAACTGGGACTTCATGCAATTTACTTTGTCCACAAGGCTCATAGCTGCTGTAAATTAAATATTTATGCTTGCTATAAACAGCTATTTGATCAACTATATTATACGGCATTTTTTTTCATAATTTCACAACTTTAATGTCTTCTTTCACCTACATCACTGTAGGTTTAAAAAAATGAAATAAAATAAAACAAGTCTATAATATTAAAGCTCCCGTGGGAACTATTTATGAAACAGTTTGAAATGAACATTTTTGCCTCTTTTTGATCTATAAAAGCAAAAACAATCATTCGTGGGATGGCAGATCATTTCTATAAAGGTTTTTTTAATTGCCATTTTGTGCTGCCACTGAGTATCAGATGGGGTAGGTGTCATTTTCTTCACAAATGGACACTTTTGACTGGTAAATCTCAATAAGATTCTATTGTCAAAAAAACTACATCTCTACAGAGAGAAACAGAAAAGAGATAGGCATATCACTTTGTCTATAGGGGAAAAACTGACACAATGCAAAATTTCCTTACAGGAGCTTTAAAATTATTAATATTTTTGTGAAAATGTTGTTTTGTTTGAGTTATTTTAAAGTCATTTCACATTTTGACTCTGTAACTGAGTCTGAAGTTTTCAATCCCATTCAAGAGTTTTGAAAAACACAAACTGAATCAGTATTACAACCAAGATTTGGTTTCTTGAATTTGCAGTGCCTATAAAAAAGTTTTCATCCCCTTGGATGTTTTATCCTTTTATTGATTTTATAAATCAATCATGGTCAATATTATCTGGCTTTTTCAACAACAAAGAAATACAAAAACATCATTAATGTCAAAGTGAAAACTGATCTCTGCAAAGTAATGTCAATTAAATACAATAATGCTATATGTGACTACATAAATATTTACCTCCTTCAAGTCGGTATTTAGTAGCTGCACCTTTGGCTGCAATCACAGCACTGACTCTGTGTGGATAGATCTCTATCATGCAGTTAAATTTCTTTTCATTTGTTTTTGCAAAACTGCTCAAGCTCAAGCAGATTTCCCAGGATCAAGCATGAACAGCCCTTTTTAAGTCCAGCCACAAATTCTCTATTGGATTGAGGTCTGGGCTTTGACTCGGCCACTTAAGAACATTCAGCTTGTTGTCTTTACACCATTTCTCTGTAGCTCTCGCTGTATGCCTTGAGTCATTGTCTTGCTGGAAAATAACTATTTCACCCTCTACCTTAACAAGCCCTCCAGGACCAACTGCTGAAAAGCATCCCCACAGCATGATGCTGCCACCACCATTCTTCACAGTGAGAATGTGCAATGTTTTGTGTCCATCAAACATAGTGTCTTGTCTGATGGTGCCATTTTGGTCTCATTAGACCAAAGAACTCTCTTCCACATGATCACGGAGCCTCCCACATTCCTTTTGGTGAACTCCAGTCCAGATTTACTAAGAGTTTTCTTTAACAGTGGCTTTCTCTTTGAACACCTCAATCTCAATATCTGATCCAACATGAAGGCTCTAGAAGATCAGATGACTTTAAAACAACATCGCCTGGTGTGATCAGAAAACTCTTTTCATTCACCTTACTCTGAGAAAGTGTAACGAGGGTAATCTTTGCACCTCAGGTCTTCAGCAGTGTATCATGTCCTGAAGAGCGCCCACTACACAGCCAGATTTGGGAGCAAAAAAGGCCTGGAGTGTGTTGGGATGGAAGGGAGGGGGATCATCTTTAACAGTGATGTCCAGCTGTGGAGGAAAGTGAGGACATATTTTTATAAAGGTGAGGTTGTCCAGTAATCTGACATAAGCATGTCTGTCAAACACTAACAACTGGCCTCATACTATTTAAATTCCTGCTTGTTTTGCAGCTCTGACAGGCCCCGGCCTCCAGAGGACAGTGGGTATCTGTTTGAGCTCCACTGCCAAACATCTGGAGCGGCTACAAGACATGAGCGACCCCTCCGGACATGTGGACGCCCTCAATCTGCTGAGGGCCATTGTGGTGGACATCTCAAACAGGCTTTTCCTCAGGGTGCCACTAAATGGTCAGCTGCTTCCTCTTTTATTCTACATTACACTCTCAAATGGGTTATTTTTGCAGCATCTGACTCTCCCTTTCCTTGAAACTCAGAAAAAGACCTGATGATGAAAATCCAACACTACTTTGAAACATGGCAGACTGTTCTAATAAAGCCTGATATTTTCTTCAAGATTGGGTGGCTGTACAACAAGCACAAGAGAGCAGCGTAAGATCTTTGCACATTACAGTCATTCAAGATTTGGCGTCTGGTGTAAAATCTTGCTTTTTGTGCTGACAGCCAGGAGCTGCAAGATGTGATGGAGAGCCTCCTTGAGACTAAAAGAAAAATTATAAACGAGTCTGAAAAGTTGGATGATGATCTCGACTTTGCAACAGAGCTCATCTTTGCTCAGGTTTGTCTTCCCTGATGAATCTAACATTGTAGACACATGCTGTTTTCCCTGCATACCTTTGTTTTCTTTATTTTCACAGAACCATGGTGAGCTTTCAGCTGATAATGTCAGACAGTGTGTGCTAGAGATGGTGATCGCAGCTCCTGACACTCTCTCCATCAGCCTCTTCTTCATGCTGATGCTGCTGAAACAGAACCCAGACGTGGAGCTGAAGATAGTGGAGGAGATGAACACTGTCAGTAAGTGCATTTTAAAACGTTTTTATCTCATTTCCACTCATCTGCACTGCAAAAAGTCCAATCCTAGCAGCTGTGTCTAATTTCTGAAGAAAAATATCTCATTGCACTGAGAACCTGCACTTACATGTCATGTCCAGATAAACATCGATTTCAAGAGATTAAAAGGAAATAGGATTGTGGTACTTTTTAAAGAGTAAAGCTCAATGCAGCAAACTAAATGTACCTGAAAAAGTTCAGATAAGGAACATACTGGCTGTAGACAAAGCATGACAGTTTTCTTTTACTTTTATTTTGTCCAGTAAATAGTTGAGTACCATTTTCTGAAAAAAAAAAAAAAAAAAAATCAAACAAACCTCATCTTCACCATTTCAGTGTTTAACATGCAATAAATAATGACAAATCAAGTATAAGTTTTAGCAAAGGAAGTTAACTAAATTAGTCATAAAGGTCAACGTTTTAACTAAAAATATTTAATGACATGCAACATTAGATGACAAAAGGTGTAAATAATCAATCAAATACAAACAAGCTTATTACAAAAATGCAAAAACATTTCAAGAACCTGAAACACTTTATATCAACCACACACTATTAAATCGTAGTAATGCGTAAGTTAATACTTAACTCATCATTTAAAGGCAGTTTTTAACTCATTTGTATCTTGTGTACAAATAAAGCTATATATGCTTTTAAAAGATTTATCTCATGTCTTTTTTTTGCATTTATTGGAGAGATAGGACAGTGGATAGAGAGATAAGAGAGTTGGGAATGACATATGGTGAAAGAGCCATAGGCTGGACGTGAACCTTTGCTGACTGCGCACATGGGGCGTGACCTAACCACTAGGCCATCTGTGGCTCGTATATATATATATATATATATATATATATATATATATATATATGGGGTTTATTGATGCATTAGTAAAGGGGAACAGTTAGAGTAAAGGTGCAGGTTAGGGTTGAGGATATTAACACTTTAATAATCCAGCGATAAGGCATTTATAACTGTGTTAATAAATGACATCAACTAGTTAAAACTGACTAATGTTTACTAATGCTTTAATGAATCAATAAAGCATAAAAAGCTCACTCTATGAATAGCAGAAATAACCAATAATGCTCTAGAAATGATGATTCAAGAGCTTACTAATGCTTTACTAATCTATTTCTAATGCTAAAAGTGTGTGATAACCATCAAACTTAAAATCGTTTCCTTTTGCAAAAATAAAATTAAAACCCTCTGTGTTCATGGAGCACTAAACATTCATTTTAAAACATTACATTATTTTTTGGCGCTTTGAGAAATATTTGCTTGTGCTTTCAAATATTTTCAAATTTAGTTTACATTTTCCAGCTGAAGTATTTTGTGTTTGATCAAATTTGTGTTCAGTTTTTTTCCTTTCTTTTTTTTTTACATCAATGAAATGATTTTGCATTTGACCTTAAGGGCCACTGTAGAAATCTGAAAACTACCCCACATCGCATGTGACAGGTTAAAAATAAGTTGATAGAAATAATGTGTCCCATCTTAAATTGTCTTATTTTTTATGTTGTATTATCTTCTGTCTCTTTCTTCACTTCTAAAAAAACTCCACACAGAAGCTTTCAGTACCTTGAAGTAAGATGAAATGTCTTAACTTCAAGAATACTTGCAGGAAATGTACTTGCTGCTCTGGCAGCCTTTTTTTTTAAACACAGGGGTCAGGGTTAGATTACCACATTTTCCTCTTTAAATCTTGATATGGTATTTATGTGGACTTATCTGGTGAATGTAGCTTATAATAAATAAAATTAGATATCTTTGACAAGAAATTAAACAATTCAGCAGTATTTCATTGTCGTATCTATGGGTCTAGGTTTAACTGAGTTTTAACTTATTTAATTAATATTTACTGGGTCTGAGTTTCATTTTATTTAATTATTTGTCTAAGTTACTCATATGTCCTTGGCAATTTTACAGTGCCCTAAAACTATAAGTTTTGTTGAATGTTTTAATGTCTTCCTATTTCTATGGTGATCATTTTGTAAGTCTGTTTTTAGAAGTAATAAACTCTATTATTATAATAACTATTAATACATTTCCTAAGATGTGAGTTTTTGCAGCGTAAAGATCAAACTACTCCATGATTCCTCTGTCTTTCTGTTATTCAGGAGAAAAGTGTGATGGTAGCATGGACTATCAAAGCCTGAAGGTGTTGGAGAATTTCATCAATGAGTCTCTGCGTTTTCATCCTGTGGTTGACTTCACCATGCGCAAAGCTCTGGAGGACGACAACATTGAAGGCACTAAAATAAGAAAAGGCACCAACATCATTCTCAACACCGGTCTCATGCATAAGTCTGAATTCTTCCCCAAACCCAAAGAGTTCAGCCTGACAAACTTCGACAGAACAGTGAGTCAGAGAGTGATGTGAAACAATCTGTGGCTGTAAAAACAAACAGCTGAGTGTGTACCTCCTGTGTGTGCTGGCAGGTGCCCAGTCGTTTCTTCCAGCCCTTCGGCTGTGGGCCTCGCTCCTGCGTGGGCAAACACATGGCCATGGTGATGATGAAGGCCATCCTGGTGGCTCTGTTGTCACGTTACACTGTGTGTCCTCGCCAAGGCTGCACTCTTAACAGCATCCGGCAGACCAACGACCTGTCGCAGCAGCCTGTGGAGGACGAGCACAGCCTGACCATGCGCTTCATCCCTCGAACTGTTAAGACTGCACTGAGGTTTTAATCTGTTAAAACGCTTAGTGTCACCTGATTAAATGATCTGACTGGAACTAAGACACAGACAATGCTGTACAAATGTTAAAAAAATTGCTATGACATCACTGACCTTAGGTAAGCATACAGTAAATTGAGCTTCATATTGATACTGAGCAGTACCAGCTTGATTATGTAGCCTTTAGGCTGCACTGTTAAAGATATAAAGAATTTCTGTAGGCCTATATCCTGCTGCAGTTCTAACTTGTCTGAAAGGTGTTCTGATATTAAGAACTAGCCATCAGCTATCAGTCACAAAGCCTGGATATTTCTAGATCATTTTTGGACTTTTCGTCCCTGATATTTTCAAAAACTTTCCTCACACAAATGCACATAACAGGGGAGAATATCAGTGTTAGCTTTGCTCTCACAACTCAAAATATTTGAGTTTGTTTTCAGAATCAGACTCGGCTTTATTGGCCAAGTATGCTTGCGCAACAAGGAATTTGACTCCAGTTAGCTTTGCTCTCAATATACAGGAATTCAACATTAAATTAAAAAAAAATAAACTGAACAGAGTATAAAAAATAAGACTTGAATATGCAGAAGCTCTCATTTTTTTTCTAGTACTGGTGTGTGCATTGATAGTATAGTTGCAAGATGTGCAAAGGGGGCAAGAATGACTAGACATGAACAGAAGTATAAAATATGCTAGGATGTTGGTAAATTTACAAGAGGTAGATAAGATAATTTAAGATAGTTGATTAGTGCAAAGTGCATATGAGGCAAATCATTTTACTACAGAGAGCCTTCTTGCAGTGTTTAAATTAATTACTATTACATTTCAGTACAGTAAATTGATTAAATGAGTAATTAGTACAGTTAAAAGATTATCAGTGCAAACATGCGTATGAGGTGAGGCCTTAACCACAATGAGCTTTCTAACAGTAATGAGATATAGTTAGCAGTAAGAGACAGTGCAGGATATTTCACAATGAGCAGGGCAAGGATGCTTGTGAAAAAAACATTTTATTTTCTCATTTTCTATTTTCTGAAAGTCTGTGACTGTCTAGTTTCCATCAAAGTGACTCTGTGACTGCTGAGTGGTCATCAGATTAACTGTGACTGTTGAGTATGCATCAGAGTGACTCTGTGACTGTTGAATGTTCACTAGAGTAACTTTGTGACTGTGGGGGGACATCAGAGTAACTGTGACTATTGAGTGACTCTATGCTGTTAAATGGTCATCAGAGTGACTGTGACTGTTGAGTGACTGTGATTGTAAAGTGGTCATCAGAGTGACTCTGTGACATGTGAATGGTCATCAGACCATTTTGTGATGGGCAGGTTAGGGCACTAGCTGATTTACATGCAGGAAAAGCTGGAAAAGGAGGAGTAGCTGAATAATGCTGACAGATTATGTGCTAAAAACAACCCAACATGCATAATGACATTTTGGCAAGTCAAATACAACTCAAACAGCAGTTTAAAACAAATCTGAAACTCGAAATGAAAGCAAGCTATAGGAGAGCAGATGGCCTAGTGTTTTAGGTAGTGCTTCGATGTCTGGAAACTTCAAAGTCTACAGCATAGGTTTGAATCTGACTTTTGGCTCCTTTTCCTACTCTCTCTCCCTGAT
This sequence comes from Cheilinus undulatus, assembly GCF_018320785.1. Taxonomy (NCBI): domain Eukaryota; kingdom Metazoa; phylum Chordata; class Actinopteri; order Labriformes; family Labridae; genus Cheilinus; species Cheilinus undulatus. The sequence goes on along the minus strand of NC_054873.1, from coordinate 21,103,612 downwards.
TTCCAACACTATCCACTGTCTTGTCCTAAAAAGGTAAAAGCACAAAGAATAAAACTCTTAAATACAAACAAAGTAGGGCTGAACGATTTGCAAAAATAATCTATTTGCCATTTTTTTCCCCTAATATTGCAATTGCGGTTTAATATGCGATTATTCTTAGGTTCCTCATCTTATGTATTTTTCAACAAATTAATCAACAACCTTCCATATTATAGCCTGCATTCAGCCGCCAGGACACATACATTCAACCATTTTATTGCAAAATGGATCTACTATGGTTGTACTTTGGTAAGGGCTCTGCTCAAAAGATGCTCCTTAGGTAAGTCAGCAGCTGCTTTGACTTTGCAGGGAGTACATGGCTAGAAATCCCCATATAGATACACACATTTATGAGAATGCGTTTTGAAAACGATGAAATTATTCAGGAGCAATTAATCCATAGTACCATGAATCTGAATATGAGGATGCAACAAGCTTTATGCATAAAGGAGGCAGGTCGGGTGGAGGAGGTGAAGCTTGCTATCAGCTGATCGCAACTTGGGGATGACTTTTGTGACCTAACACTAAGCTTCATCAATTTTAGATAGAATGAACTAATTACTTTTGCTCATTTGCAAATTTGATGTCATTTGCTTTAGTAAAGGGCATTATCATTTTTATGTCCCTCATCTTGACTGAGGAAAACATATGTAAAACACGAAAAGGAGGATTTCTGTAAACCATTATACAAAATTTGACACTTGAATGTTTGCTTAATCTGCATAAAATCTCTGCCGCTGCAAAAATTTGATGTATTAAACTGGTATTTTGACACATTTCAAATTAAGAAATATTACAACTTGTGCAATTTGTAAATTGCAGCAGGCCATATTGCGATTTAATCTATGGACAAAACCATTTCTCAAATTGCCTCTTTAGGGTTGAGGTGAATGAAAATGAAGAATGTGTCATTTTCTCACTATTTTCAAAACTTGAATACTTTTAAACCTCATGTTATAATTCAATTTGTTCTCTTAATGTCTGATAGTATTAAAAGAACAAAGCTGTAAAAAACAAGAAGTCATATCTGAACCCAAAGCTGCCATGAAAGAAAGAGAGATACCGCAGCCTTAATTGTACAAAAACATAGGCAACATCTCTGCATGAAAACATTACTCAAGTTTTATTGCAATTTAGACTGAGTGCAGGAGATTGGCTCCATTTTATGGTAATAAATTATGATAAATAACCAATAATGGATGCCTTGGTCTTATTTTTGTTGTCGTTGTGGCACTAAAAGAGATACCAATATTGTTTTATTTTACATGGAATCGCATTTAAGTTTAAAAACCTGGTCTCATGACAGCCTTAACTGTGAGAAGTCAGTCTGCCAGGATTTTTTTTCTGGTAGGTCTACATGCCTCAATACATATAATTTCATTCAGGAAAGATTTGCAGTTCTCCAACTGAAAATACTGAAAGTACATAGCATAAAAACATGTCATGTTTACTTTGATAAAATGCCTTTTTTTCCTGATCTTCATCATATTCATGTTTGTTACTCATTTTAATAAATATCATCAGTGTCTTTAAATAAATAAATAATAAGTCATATTCAGGTGATTTACATGTGTTGGATTTATTCATAAGTTAGCAAAAAGTATTGACAGGCACTGAAAGAAACACATGATTCAGTGTGTACCACAGGCACAAATCAAACACACCTCAATGGCATTAGAACATAAGGCGTCTGGTTACTCAGAGTTGAGAAAATTTTAGCTCCATGCTGTTCTTCAAATCAGGACACAGGTAAAACAGAAGAAAACTTTCCCTTCAAGATGAATTAAATAATACAGGCTGTGATGGGTAAAATCTGACACAGAAAACTCAAACAGTACCTGAAGCACAATGTTTTTAAAGAAATAATATAAAATATTTTTTGTAAGAATATAAATCCAATAAATATGTTTTTAATACTGCATTGATACAAAAATAGAGTAGTCCAAGACCACCAGAATCCACCAAATTTCACTGAAACGGACACACCAGAAACATGAGTGCATAGATAATTGTCACACACAGAAGGCAGCATCTGCAAAACATAGGGAGGGGAAACCAAAAAAGTCCTGAAATTACCTACATTTAAGCTGACGTCTTCTCTTTGTAGAGGTTAGAAAAGTTTAGATCTGCTGCTCTCTGAGGTTCATGTCAGCAAAATGTAATCCTTTAGACAAACACAGATGCCAACTTAAAATATTAAGACCAGCAAGTTCTTCTAGCTCTCTGCAAATATCAGCTTTTAAGTTTAAAACTCTCCTTCATGTTTTAACCCAAAAATTATAACAATTTAGCTGTGACGCCTGTAAGAAATCTTTTGTTTCTTACAAACCTCATTAATTAAATAAACCATCCAATTCTAATGCAAGAGTGTTTGTTTTTACATGTCATTCTGTATTTCAGATATTTTTTAAAGTAGTTAAATGCTTTTATGTTAAGAGAAACAAAAAGGAAAGTGATCTGTAAATGATTAGAGTATGTCCTACAAGAATCATGTCAATAAAGTTTTTATATCTAAACTTTCTTGTTTATGAGAATGAGAGAGAAATTATATTCACAATGTCTTGAAAAGAAGCCCTGCATATTAAGAAATGGGGACTTTACTGGATTAAAGTTATTGTCTTTTATGATTTTAGAACAAAGAAACATGCTAGTTTTACATTTTGAGAGTTTTAAAATAACCACGTTGCATTGTGGTTGCATTGTTCCTCTTCCTATGGAGTGTCATCCTTAAGGCTGTCTAATCTTAGCTAATTTTTAGTGAAGACAATAAGGAATTAGTAACTATAATTAAGACTGAGCTGAGAACAATAAGAAAGATGGGGGAAGAACATCAACCATTGGACATCGCTACCCTGAGTGCATTGTGCAGCAATGGCACCCTTAATGTGAAGCCATTTTCGAAATTTTCTCAAAATGCTGAAATCTAGGGAGTTCTTTGTACATCCTTCACATAAAAGCCACTAATGTCTATCCAGTAAGATCAACCTATCCTCAAACGTAGGGTTCCCCTTAAAACCAAGAACCAGCAGAGATAATAAAAGCATTCATTTCACTCAGACAACATTTCAATCGTTTTCAAGTCATCATTTTAAGACATAAGTGTTATCCTGAAACATCTTCAGAAGGATAAAGACACAATCTTTGACCCTGAGGAAAACCAGACATAACTTTCAAACAACTGTGGAGTAAATTATTTCTGGGTGAAGAAAACAACTCTGTCAATGATAATAGAGAATAGTGTACTGTGTCCTGCTCTGTTCTGCACTGCTGCTCTGTGTACCTTCCTCCTCATGTTCATGCTGCTCAGTGGTGTCCGTGGGGGTGCTGCGGTCTGTGGAGGGGGATGGGTGGTCAGTGCTCCTGTAAAGCTCTCTGACAGTGGTACATCAGGCAGTCAGGCAGGTCAGGGATTGGAGAGCGAAGCCACACAGATAGCATTCCTGCATGGGCGCGACAGTGCATCAGACACGGCTGATCCTGGAGGAGCTGGCACGCTACGATACCCTCCATACCTGTGAGGGAAAATTAAAGTTTACTTCAAGTATCAAACTAATGGTGCTAAACACAGAGGCCAATGTGGAAGGGCAAAATGGCAGTTTCTCAAGTGCTCCAAAGGCCCTAGGATCCCCTAAAGTCTATTTTTTCAGCAGAAATGAACAGCCTGGTACAACCAATAGCAGTGTTAGGCTTGGCCATTTTTTCAGTTAGTCTGTGTCTTTAGAAAAAAACGCTAGTTAGTTTTAGTCACATGTTTCAGTCTATTTTTTATTAAAGAAAACTCCCCAAAAATTTGAGTTTTCTTTAAAACATGCCTCTCAGTCTTAGGAGGTGAGCGTGCTGTGAAAGTCACAACATAATGTTATGACTCATCCAAGATGGTGGATGAATCAACAGAGTAGGTTGGTACTTTGAGTCATTTTATGCCTTTATATCACTGCCATATATAAATGTATCAGTTCATGGTATCAATGTACTAGTGAAAGTGGACAAATGGAGTATGATTCAGGGTGATTACCTCTACACCAGTCACCAGATATCAACTTCATTTTCCCCACCCATTTACAGTCTTTTTCCTTAATATTATTTGCTATACTTATTCATTTGTTTACCCTGGTGTCTTTGGAAAGTGTGACAAGGGGGCTGGGCAGGTAATTTCAGGTGAAAAAAATCAAGTTTATAAAATGTTAAAGCTTCTGATCACCGATGATTTCCACCACATGAAGCTGAAGTTTCCTCTTTAGTATGTTCAGCGTGGCTGTAAGAGATTCCTGGCCTTCACTTATCAGCGCCAAGTTCTGCTTCGTATCATTCGAGAACGCCAACCACATCGTCCCATACTCGTCTGTGGACACTGTCAGAGGTCTGATAAGAAATATGGAAACACAGTAAGTAACTAATCTTTTTTGCAGACATTTTTACATAACATAAGAAAATAAGCCACCTGATGAAGCTGGTTAGAGGCAGCTTGAATGAAAATTGAAGCGACTGAGGGGTCCCATCAGAAAACGTGTATGACACCACCCCGCACACTTCAAAATGGACTGAAGGCCTCTTCACATTTAAAGTGTACTGACACACAACAACACTGTCACTTCTCACTTCCTGGACCGGACTTTCGCACACACACGATACCTGGAAAAAACAAGAAGTACTTTTTAAAATGTAGTTACTGTATTACTTTAAAAAGGTCTCACCGCTAGCGATCTGCTTCATAAAAAACAAACCTCAAGTTGATCCGAGTCCAGCTCTAAGATAATCTGCTCAATGTCAGAGTGCGAAGAGTTGTAAATAAAAACAATGAGTGCTACACATTCATCTCTCTGCACATGACAGGAGGAGAGGCGAAGGCTTTGGTGGGAGCACAGAGGAGTGATTTCAGAGTGGGAGAGTCCAGAGAGCTCTGCAGGAAGATGTGAGCTGAGACACGAGTCTTTATCTCCATCCAAGTGTTCAGGATCTAAACCATTATCCCTAATAAGAGAGGAGTTACTGGTGTTTACATCCCTTTGTGTTAACTCCCCATCAAAGGTGCCATTTGCAGTGCTGAGGTCCTGAGAGAGCTGTGGTGGAGGTTCTGGTGAAGGTGTGTCCAGGTCTGAGGTCACGTTGGAGTCCAGGAGGTTGTTACACAATAAGTTATCCACGGTGCTCGGAGGAGAGCTGATGGAGTTTGATGTCACCTCATTGGGAACTGAAGATGAGTTCAGACCTTTGGCTTTTCTCCTGAAGCGCTGAGGTGTTGGATCAGATTTTCCCATCTGTTCAAAAGGAAAAAAACTGATGACTTTATAAAAATGTGATGTACCACTTCTGAAATGTTTATATGCTGTATTTTCAAATGTTTATAGTGTAAGTGGAGACCTTGAAAAACAGACCAAAATGTGGCCTTTTTTTTATATTTTGCTCTTTTATCTTTAACAGTTAGAGGAAGGATTAAGAGCTCACCAGACACACAGAGCTCTGAGAGCTCAGGCCGACAAACAGCGAGGAGGCCAGCTGCTGTTTCTCCAGTTCAGGCTCAGGGGTTGGTGTGGGAGTGGTAGTGTGACTGTGGGACCCATCAGCCTCTCCATGTTGGCTTGGTGAGCGGAGGGGACTAGGAACCTCCACCTGGGCAGTTTCCTCCCCGTGCGCCAAGTAGCCCTCCTTCCCCCAGACCCGCTTCACTCCATCGAGCTTCAGAGTGGCAGAGCTGGAACAAAAACATGGATGATCATCAAAACTGCAGTGTGTTTATTTCAAATCAGGCAAGAAAGTATGCATCACGTATTCACGCACCTTCCTTTGTGTGAGAGTTCAGTGCTGTCGCCTGACAGACCGGAGCTGATGGACAACAGTGTGGGAGACTGTCTGTCTGTGATGCTGCAGGAGGACATGCTGATGGGCAGAGACAGGCCGTACGGCTCCAGATTCAGAGCTGAGGAGACAAAACAGTCAAGAGTACATCAAAACAAGTCAGTGCACATGCAGGTTACCAAATCTGCCACAGCTAAGTGCTCAAATAACTCAGAGCACACTGTTCTGTGGAAAAGATTAGCAAAATTGGTCTAAAAGAAAATGACAGATTTTTAAAAAACTATGATTAAATGTCAATGTTTGACTACTTGGATTTCACCACTGCCTGCATGCAAGTCTTCTGCTCATCACTTTCCAAACCATCTCTCTCATCAGGTGTCAATCAACTACACTCTTTCTGCCTTTTAGTGACAACTGCACAGCCTACATTTGTGCAATCATTTTTGTCTCTTCTCTGGAGAATGTTTGTAACTGCTCTGTTTGCAAAACCTCTGAACCGCTCTTCACCTTGTTAAAGTCAAAGAGCCAAGAAAGTGTCACAATTATAAAAAACAAAATTAAAATCATTCATCTGCAGTAACTATGACTATACAGTCATCCTTCTTTTCCCATTGTTGCCCTAAAATTAACAATTTATCAAAATTATAAAGCAATTTGTGTTTGAGAAGAAATGGTTAAATATGTCTTAGATCAATCTGATTTTACCTTCTTTAAAACCAAATGTTAACATTGAAGTCGCAGTTAGCGCTCGCTGGTAAATTCACCTTTTGCCTGAGCGAGTTCCTCCTGCCGCTGATGAGGAGGCTTGTAAGGTGCTGAACCAGCAGCCAACGCCTCTGACACGAATCCGTCTAGGAATGACAGAGAGGAATCTACCTGGAGACCAGAAAACAAAAGCGGCAAGTTTGAACTTCCTTTGGAAAAGGTCTGCAGCACTTTCAAAGTAAACATTTTATACATAAAAATGTGCAATGTCTTGGCCCTGGACAAATTTAACATGTACATTATGATGCCAACCATTTCAGCAGTCATGCGACTATAAATATCTATCATTTATTTCAGGGCTGTTCAGTTAGCTTGAGATGAGGGCCACTTTGTGAGAAAGGACCACAAATGAAGGACCAGAATGAGAGATGACATAAGTGAAATAATTTTCATAACCTTTATCAAACAACCAAACTGTTTTTGATTTTCTTCTCCTCAGTTGACACAGGCATGCCTTCACAGTCTCTCCGTCAAAAAATATTGAGCTTTTTCATGATATTCTTTTCTTTTTTTTTTGAGATGTGCCTGTAATCATCATCACCAGCAAACACAACTATCAGCTAAATAATTACAAATGATAAGCAGGAGGTGTACAGGTAGGCATACTTCCTGCTCATTTATTTCCTTTATTATAATTTGGGAAGGGAAAAAAGTCATTCCTGCTGTTTTTTTAGTGATTTAAGCTGTCTTACACTTTATAAAGAAAACATCCCACAAAGTTGGAGATTCTGCTTTTGGCTCTGCTCTCTCTTTGGGAGTGTGTGAAGTCATACAACCAAGATATCAAACATGACAGATATCCATTCGACCACGGAGAGCAGCCAGTCAGGCCGTGGTCTGGTGTTGTGTCCCCCTGTACACTGTACAATAAATGCACTATCATGACAAAAGTTGGCATAACTTCCAAGTTATTCATGCAACTCAAAGACATGTTTAAATCAGCTGAGAAGGCAGTGTGCATTTGGCTTTATGTGCTAGAAAAAACATAGCCACAGGTGAAAAAAAGTGTGCTTATACATGAGAATGGAGAGCAGAGCAATTGTTGGCAGGAATGAGAGTATTTGTATAAATAGAAATAACTTATTGCACTGTGAGGTGGGACAAATAAACTGGAGAAATAATGTGATGGAATATCTTGCAAATACAATAAACATAGATGATGTTATTCAAAAATAAAACTTGTGTGGATCATTTCTAGAGCATTATTAGTCTACTCAAAGGGCCAATAAAATGGCCTTAAGGGCCTGATCTGGCCCTTGGACGCTGAATTGAACAGACTGGATTTATGTGCTCTAAGCAATCAATAATGACCCCAAACAGGGCCATTATATTTCATTCAATTTTCACAAACCCAACAGTGCAGCACTGCTACTTCTGACTGAACTGTGCTATACTCCACACTTTTTGCACTGATATTTCTATTCTTAGTAACTATATTTAATTCCTATTTCTATTACTTAATTCCTATTTCTATTACTTAATTCCTATTTCTATTATTTATTTCTCTATTTCTTTATGCTATATTCTATAGAAGATAAATTGTACAACTGTATTTGACAGAAAAAGTTGATCTGATTCTGATATCACATTATAAACTTACTCTTTCAGATGTGATGCAGCATCTAAAATTTTTTTTCACAATTTGTGTGTACAAAAGAATAAAATTAATCAACTTTGCGATCTTCTGAACAACCAGAGGAAGAATTTTTGCATTTATAATATCATCCTGGATCTCTATTTGATTAAGGAAAAAAAACTTGGCACAAAAACATTTCTGTGGGGTTGAAACCCAAGCAGCTTTTTGCTGCAGACATGTTACAACAGCTGCAGCTGAAATGATGATCACAAATGCTCTAAATCACAAAGACAAACATGAAATTAGCAGTGTGTAATTGGGAGCAAGTTTATGCAGGTTTTCCCCAACTATTAACAAATATTTTACAAGGGAAGGGACTAGGTTGAAGAAACAAGTCCTTTTTTCATAAAATGTTTGATCACAAGCTATTATAGAGCCAGCAAGTTCAATGTGTAAATACATTTGATTTGCTATTTAAATGTTTATGTTTCATTAAAGATTTGGTAAAATGGAGAAAGGGCTTTAGCTAGTAAAATGATTTTCTAGCTGTCCGACAACTCAAAGCACTTATTACACCACAGGGCACACTTACCTATTCATCCCACATTCACACACCGATGCAGAGGCTGCTTTGTAAAGTGGGAATCAGTATCAATTAATCCCATTCATACATATTCACACACCACACAGCAGTGGGAGGAATTTGGGGTTAAGTGTCTTGCCCAAGGACATATTGACATGGGACTGATCTGATGGTTGAGAGAGAACAGCCACCGCCATGAGCACTGTTACTCTGAATTCTCAGCCCTGCATGTGTCTGTATGTTACCTCTAGGGGTTCCTGGCTGCCGTCTCCTGGCAGCACTCTGGCTCGTAGTTCAGAGTCCTGGCTGAGGTGCTGTAGCTCCTGAGCTCTCTGTCTCAGTACGGTGTCCAGGGAGCTGCTGTATGTTTCAGAAATCTCCTGAGCCACAGAAATACCCGCTGTGCCCGAACACAGCTTTGTCATTGCCATGAGCACCCAGCTCTTGGTTTCACTGCTGGTGGTCTTAGAATCAAGCAGTCTGGAGAGCAGCCTCAGGACAGTGGCAGGTTCAAGATCCTCCCGTAAATGGGAGTACTCACCGAGGACCTGAGCCGGGCAAACAAGATGAAGGGTTAGGTGCATTGTAAATACTTTGCAATAATGTCAATAGGTGGCAATGTGTCCAATTTCAGTTCATTGGTTACTGAGGACCTTCTTCCTGTGGACCTTTCTGACAAGTTAGCAAGTAGCTAACGATGTATGATAAAATATAGACAGTACCACTTTGTCAAGAAATATGTGATTTGTGGTTATTGAATTTTCTCTTTATTAGAAGTTAATAACTTGCTCTTATTGGTATTATTTATATTCGGTGGTGTGGCTGCTCTGGGATCCTCGTGCCCCTCCATGAGCTCATGTGGAAAGCATCAAACTGAAAATGCACACGTTTCTGCTCTACCTGCGCAGATAAGGAAAGCCTGAAGCAGGGAGAGCAGCAGCAAAAACCCAGAGCAGAGCAGGCATCAATGACACTGATTAAGTAAGATGTAGCATAAAGGAGGAGCTGGGGTGGTGGAGGGTTGCAAAAAGCAGCTTGCGGAGGGAGCAGCAAAGCATAGCAAGGCTAGAGCAGTTTAAATATGGTAGCATGAATGCAATTAGCCAGTAGCGTGCTTAGAGAGAATCAGCTGACCGTCAGCTGATGACGGCTTGCTTGGTGTCAGCTGATCTTGATTATATGGCAGCGCTTTACTCCCTGGCCTGCCTGAACTAAAGCTACGTGCCCGACATAAGGCCATGAAGACACCCTCTCTCTATTGCTGCACCGCCTCAACAGAAGTCATAGATCAACCTTGAACATGGATACCACAGCCAAAAAAGATTCATTATTGTGAAATGTCTATAGATTTGCGCAATGCTCTGAGTGAAGAACAGTCTTTTGTTGGGAGAGGTTTCAGGACTGAGTGATCAAACCTCAGACAATTTTGAATGTGATAGATCATTATCTGTCAATAATTTTGTTCTCTTTCTATGGTTTTTGAGCTGCTCATTGTCTGTGGTTACATAACTGCTCTTGATCAGTGCTATTGATGAAAATCAATGCTCTCTAATAATGGGCCAAGTTTAACCACTGGTTAAAGCATTAAACACCTTTTCTCCCTAAATATGTAAAATGAATCCATGAAACAGAAATTTCAGTTTCAACTGTTTAAGATAAATACACCTCATTGAGTTCAGTTACTATCTAAAAGCTCCTAATTTCAAAGCAAGATAGCAACAGGAGTGGGAGGAGCTTGATGCTTTATCACTGTGCAGCTTGGAAGAGTTCAGTGGTGCTGCATTGTAATCAGACAGAATAATTTACTTTTTTTAACTGCGTGTGTACACTGTACTTTTAACCTTAAACTGATCATTACAACATAATTAACATAATTAATTATGTTTTTTGTAATTATTAACATAATTACAAAAAAAACGCAAACTGCTCTTTCTGCTTGTTGCACAAACATCACTCACCCAGCTGATGACCTGGAGGAAGCGCTGAGGCAGTTTACCAGGTCTACCATGAAGCAAGGAAATATACGAGTCTACAGCAAACTGCCTCAACTTTCTGTCTTCCTCCACGCTGTCAAATCCTGAAACAGTTCAATGAATCAGAATAAAAACCACTATCAGTAAGAGTTAGAGAAAAGGGGAACAACACTTCACAGGAACATAAAAAAGGAAAGATGACTGTGTGGTCATCTCACCCTCAGACAGCAGTTTAAGAAAGTTGTTTGGGATGTCGGGCTGCATCATGTCTCCACCCACTGAAAACACAGTGTTCATGGTTTCAATGAACCACTCATTGTCTGGAGCATATGTAGAAAGGTATATAGGAAAAAAACAACACAATATTGAGAACAAAACCAGCTATTTCAGAACACTACGACATGCTGCCAAGGAAACAAATAGGAAATGTTGTGTTTGGCATGATTATTTCTATGGAGTTGTTTTAGTAAAAACACAAAAGTCATAAATGTCCTTAAATTTCTCTGCTGAAGAAGCGCTGCTTGCCCAGCTTTAGATTTTACTGAAAGCATGAAGAAAACAAAGTCTTTGTTTTTCACCAAAGACTCTTTCAAAGAAGTGGATGAAGTAAACCCAACATCAGCTTTTGCCCTGAGGCCTTCAGCTCTGCGTTTGGTATGTCATCAACTTTTTAACCTTTTTTTTGTTTTTTTTAAAGGGACTTGGCTGCAGACATCAGACATCCACAAATATGCGCGCACTTGGACATCAGTAAATGCATGTGGCCTCTGTATTTTCACAAAACAAAATTATCAGTTTAAAAAAATATATCTAAATTGACCATACACCTGTAAATATGACATCCAGAAATGAACATGTAGTTTGAATAACAGCCAGTTAGCTGGGAAAAAATATACAAGTATTCAAATAACTGGAAGACTTTAAATGATGTTTAACTTGTTTAACTTGATATAAGCCATTTAAAAAAATATGCTTTAGCTGCTATTTCTTGGTTTTAATATCCAAATTGATCACAAACATAAGTCTATAAATTTAAAAAAATACATAATTACACCCACACATAATTAAAATAATTAAAATGGTCAATCATAAGGTTGTAACTCCCAAAGCTCCCTTTTATTCCAAATGGGGCCATAATTGACCAAATGAGTATCATGCTGTACTGGAGAAGACTTAAAACCAGCAGCTTAAACAAGAAACTGAAAAATAAATTTTCACCATGATAAAAGAAAGAAAAAGTAGGCTTGTTATCTGATCTATTAACACTCACAATTTTTACAAGCACTAAGGCTGCCCTCTGCTGGCCTTTGAGGAAAAAATGAATGTTTGAGACACAACTTCACTGTATTCACTTCCTCAGTGGAGGCTTTATCCATCTTCAGAGGCTTTTAACTGCCAGAACCAAAGGCTAGTTGGTCGAGGCTGAAAGGTTCCATAAAAAAGCATTTTAGAGGCCTGAACAAAGGCACCTTTTGTTGCTGTTTTAATCTCTATTTACAGATTCACAAAAAAGTAAAATCTGTAGACAGAGGTTGTGATTCTCAGCATGTTAAGTGTTGTTTCTATTTGTAGTCTAAGATGTATTAGCAATCACATACCAGCAGACATGTGGAACTTTTTCCATAGTGATGAGACTGCAGCTCACACTGATGGTATTCCTAAAAAAAATTGGCTCTGTGAACAAATCTCTGCATAAAAGTGCAAAAATATTTAAACTGCTTGATGCTGTGTGGCGAAAAAAAAATCTGTGCTGGATTCCCTGCACAGATTTGTCATATTCTCCTCTCCTGAAAGCAAAAAATCTTTGACTTCTCTCTGCACCTTGTCTTGAGCAAACTTTATCCCCGTCAATTTTGAGAAAATCACATTGTATAGGTTTCTTCCTCAGGTTCCTACCAGTGAGGTGAGCACAAATAAAGCCGTTGTCTACATCTGTTCCTCGAGGAAATTGTCTGTTAGATGATGACAGATGGTGATTGCCACAGTGCAAAGATTTTTATCATGTAAACTCAAGGAAAAAGCAAAGGGGTACAGTCAAGAGAAATAAATGCTCTCTAAGCGTGATCAATTATACAAAATAGATAATCCAACAGGATCCGGTTAGCATCATTTCAGATGCAGAGACAGTTTGTAAGAGGTTTCATTTGCTCTGTCATGTCTTTTTCCTTTGTTTCCTGAATTGGTTATCTTCAAAATCAAACTTTTTAAGAAAATGTTTAAACGGATCAGCAAGATTAGAGGTGAATCTCAGCCTAAGGTGTCAGATTTGTCCAGCTGTAGTCTCCATGACTGTTCTCATCCTCCTGCATATTGTACCTTCCCTGATAGCATAAATGAACAAAGTTAGCACAAGATGATGCACTATAACTATGTAAGAATATTTAGCATTTTAAGTGAGTTTCTGCAGAAACACTTCATAATGTTAACCTGATTTAATATATGATGTTTGCTTTAATGGATTTTGTCTAATCACCCTTTGAACATTATTTTTGTGTTGGAGTAATATGTTATTTCATTTCATGAATGCTGAATTTTTCCATTTTAAAGGTACCAGTGAACATACCATTATCTAGAGGGCAAATATACTGTGTTTGAAATGGAGTATACTGTAGCTAATATAATGATGAATATAGAAAAGGATATTTTTCCGCCAGTTCTGCAACCTTCCCCACTAAGTCAGTGGTGGTGTAGTCATCTTTACTGATCTGTAGAAACTCCAGCATCTTCTCCACGATGACCGTCACATTCTGGGCATTTGTGATCCGAAACAGCAACTCCAGTGTCTACGAGGAAAAAAACGGTAATTGTTGGCCTATTATTCTGACACCAAAATCCAGCCTGGACCAGCATGTGGCTCACCTCTCGCTTGATGATGAGGTCGGGGTGATCAAGGCACTCTATGATGGTCATCTGATGCTGCAGGGCCAGTTTAGGATCCAGCTGGACCACATAGGTGAGGGCCTTCAACCCTACAATGATAATCAAATATACAGAGTAAGTACTTTGAAAATGTGATGAATGTGCATCTTTCACAAAAATGTGTTCTTTGGGTCTTACCAAGATATTTGAGATTAATCTTCTGTGATAGAACAAAGTTGCCGATGCACTTTGCAGCTTTTTCCAACAGTTCGGATTTGGGGTGGATCGTGTAAATACACTTCACACACTCGTATAATATTGCTGGAAAAAATAGATACTGCCATAAGTGAAGAAAGAACCTCGATCTTTAGATAATACTAAGAAAAACAACAAAAAAGGACACTTAAATTTGTCATACCATAGGTGATGTTGTGATTCATCTCTGCTCTTCGTAACGACTCGTCAAGAACTTCATACATGATCTCACTCGTGCTGTGGAGCAAAAAACAAAATCACAACTTGCAAGAATAGAGATTAAAAGACAACCACTTCATTAAACCTTTACAATTAGGGGACAAGAGGAGATATAAAGACTACCTCTGGTCATTTTTCCCAAGCAAGGACAGTATTCTGAGGAGCTGAATCTGCAGCCATGGAGCAGGGACACTGTGATAGTTAAAATCCATGGGTAGTTTTCCTCCCACCACCTGCTTCAGTATGGTGACAAAACTTGCTGTCAGGTCCTTATAACCCTCTGGATTCTCCTGGAACAAAAAAAAAAAAAAAAAAAAAAAAAAAAAATAAAACATTGGGAGCACCTTGAGCAGGATGTTAACAATTAATAAAGAAACAATAAAAGGAGGTAATGAAAGAAGATGTCAATAAAAGCAGTACAAAGCAGGTTAACAAAATAAAACAATACAAGAGATGGAAACAAAAATGTAAAAGAGACAAAAGAAGTTACGTAAATAAAAACCATGAGAACAAATTAAAGACAAAGAAACACTAAAAGAGACAAAAGTAATAAAGTAATAAAGTAATGAAAGATATAAAACAAATAAATTACATAAAAATAAATGTAATAAAATAAACAAATGTCATGAAACCAATAAAAGGAAATAAAAGCAATAAACAGACAATAAGGATATTAAAGAAATACAGTAAAGCAATTAGAAGCACAATGATAAATAAGATAAGATGAAAAAGGACATAGAAAATGTGTCACATAAAAGCAAATAAATTACACTCTTGTATATTAAAGTCTTAACCCTCCAATGGCCAGTAGGGCTTGACCTGAGGCTCTAAGGCTGCAGGCTGGCTTATAAAGGGTCAACAATGATGTGAGCAACTAAGAGCCAAACCCAAACAGGCTTTAAAAGTTATCAGTCAAACTCAATCTTGAATGTGACAGGGATTATTTGGTGATAAAGGACAACAGGAATACCTGGATCATCTGCAGGTAGATGTGGAGTGAAGCCGTCATGACACCAGGATCCTTGTCACACAGAGCTTTGCGAAACTTGTTGTGAATGTGTTGAACTTGATTTGGAGCTATTTGGTAGAATTTATAGAGCGCCAGGACTGCTTTTCTCCGAATGATCTCTCTAAAGACATGCCAGGAAAAAAACTCTATAAACAAACACTTGGGCTTTATGTGAACACTCTACTTAAATACATACAGAACAACTGAACAAATACAAATGACAAATCACACCGACTGATATAAAAGAAAATGTCTTACTTCGGGTGATTAAGTTTCTCCTCCACCAGAGGAAGAATGGCAGGAATCATATCTTTGGGGAACATCTGGCTGACGACAGTTAGAGCCATGCACACTTCTATGAGGTTTGTGCTCTGAAGATCCTGAAAACACAAAATAGGTCAACATCTTTCTGATACCAGATGACCAAAGCTATAAAATCTTAACACCAACCTTTAACACGGTGTTTACAAGGAGAAGAAGCAGCTCATGACTTTCATTTAGAAACAATGATACAGCAAGGTAGCCTGAAAGTCAAACACACAGATGTTTCCTTGTCAGAGGAGTTTCTCAACCATTCACTATTTTCAAACTTAAGCTGCTGAAAATGCACTTTTTGACCATTCAACAAACCAAGATGGACATATTCTTGGTAAGGACTCTGAAAGGAGAACATACCAACTCTTTTTTCCAGAGCAGAGCCTTGTTGAGCCAGTTTGATGGCATGGATGTAGCTGAATGAAGCTTCATAACCGAGCATTTCACAGTAGATCGCTCTCACCATCAGCTCCTTCATCTGCCTCTGGATCAATTAACAACACATGGAAGAACAAAAACAAAACTCAGTACTTTGAATTTTCTGGTTTCTTTTTCGTTCATCAAAACAGGAAAATGAGAAGACTCATACCATGGAGGTGTTCGGGGAGGACACCTGCTCTTTAATAGAGGATAGCTCACGCTGAATAAGCTTTTCCTCCTCCTGCACAAATAACAGAAACACAGTCAAGTTGATACTACCAACATCAAGAAGAGCAACCTAACAAAAATGAAAGTGTGGCTCTAAATACTTTCTATATGCACCGTATATGAACGCAGTATACTCTGGTCTGACATGAGTTTGTCAGTATTGAAAACTTGAAAGTTTCCACTCTTATTGTATTTTTATAAATGGTTCAGCTCTACTGTTTTTATGATGATACATTCACATTAATGTCAGCCATTGTCAGAAGTGCATAGTAAATGCTTTCGACAGTGCATCACAGTGGACTGGAGTTGTAGATTATTAATACCGTTTAACGTAAATGCTCCTCTAATGGTGCATTCGTTTTTGTGGGACATTAAAACACTTTCCGTCTTGACAAATGTCTAGAGGACATAAAAAAACCCTTTTCGCCATGTCCATGTATATCCTCAAGCTCTTACTCTCGTAAAAGACAGTTTGAGAATGCAAATTCTGCTGGCAACAGACTGAATTTTCTAGTGTCCGAGCATATATCAAGACTCCTGAATGTACCAGCAAGGACATGCTTTACTCAAAGCTGTATAATTCCACGTAACAATCAATAACAATAGTGTGTCAGTAAATCCCCCCTGAACTTAATATAGTGCCGCGCATAGCACTTGGTTGGTAGAAATTTGGTTTAATTAAACAAAAACAGATTTTTGAAGTTAGCATAGCCATTAGCAAGCTAACCTTTGAGCGCACTATTAGCAGTCTAATCTTATTATTTCACCTGCTGTCAGGTCTACTAGGACATACGTACGTGCTTGGACGTCAGCTCAGTGATTCCTCTGATGAGGTTTCCTAGTTTGGAGGTGGAGGACAGTTTAGCAGATCCAGGCTGTGAGTCTAAAGACAGGAGGCTCGGCAGAGCTGTCAGGGTCTTCTCCACAACATCGCTCATTTTGTCAGCGAAAAACGGGGCTTGTCAGCTGTTTTTCTTTTTTGAAATCGCACTTATTCAATCATCTATCCATCACAATAAACGCTTGAAACACAGAGCATATCAACGTTATGAGTAAAACAGTTAAAGGCTCACAAGAGGTACAAACCAAGCCAGACTGTCGGCCATTGTTTTGATTCAGCAGAGTGACCGAGGCTCGTTAGTGACGTCACATCCGTATGTATTGGTTAACTTCCTGCCTTTTCTTTCTTGAGGTTTATTAGCGACTGGCAAACAATGGACTGGTGCATCTCCGCCACCTACTGGTATCAAATAAAAGTTTGAATTTTGTAAAACTATTATAGTTAAATATAAACAGCAGCAATGTAAATAAGCTTAAAACAAGAAGATAAATCAAAGAATATGAATGCAAACCTTTTGATATTCAAAACTCAGTTTATTATGTTTGTCATACTTTGATAAACAGTCCCTTGTTTAACTGTACACTAAACTACAATGAAATAATTACAGTAAATATGAAATGACAGCCATTGGACAATTGCATGAAAAGGAGTACATTCTAATAACTTAGACATGTTTTCATATGTTCATATTTAGATATCTAGTTGAGGGACCAAAGGTTCAAGGTGTCTGAATGTGACTGAATGTGCACATAGAGCAAAAAAGAGGCCTCCATGGCTGGAAACAAACAGATGAGAGGTTTTTAAAAATCATAGGGATAGAAAATCAACACTGTATATGACTATAGTTTACCTGTGAATGTGCTTTGTTTATTCTGGAATAATATTGGCAGGTGAGTTTTTGTTATGAACAGAGGAGACTTGCTGGGATGTGCAGTGTGTGGAATTAAAACCAATCAACTATCACCTTTAATTAACTACTTTGTTCAGACTACTTTATGTTCATTCATACCTTCTACTATTTAATAATGTTTTCAAAGACACAACATTTGGCATCCTCCCTGTTTCTTTGTTTTTCAGTAAGGTAGACAAATAAAGCTGTGATTCCCTCCTGCAAATGAAATTATTTTCTTTATATCCCATTTCTTTCTGCATAATTCATGCCTCTAATATTTTTGTGCAAAAAAATAAATAAATAAGTAATGTCCTTTATGTGGGCACATACAATACATCACTTTATTGTGTCACTTCTATCCTAGACTGATGCGAGTTACTACCAACGTTTTTTTGCAATATACATCTTACATCTTAAACTGTAACCATAAGTACTTCTGTGCAGTTTTTCGCTCAAACATATTGTTATACAAGCCTGCCAGTTGGTTTAATTGCTCTCTGAAATACTTAAACCTACCTTGGCCATGAGACTGGAGTATATATACAATGCTATTGATACGCTCTATGTACAACCCAAGTGTGAGTCTCTATCTCTGTGATTGTACTCTAGCAAACAGAAACATCGGTGTGTCTTCAGGAGGTCTGTCTACCATTAAATCCTCTATGTCTTCATTCTTAAGCCCAGATCTGAAAAAAAAAAAATCAAATATGTATTGTAAGACATTAGAAGAAAAGGTCAAAGCAAACTGTGAAGTTGTCAGGTCAGACATTAATGGCAGACATGTCATACCCGAAGAGTGTGATCCCAAGATCCCGTGCAGAAGGCTGTCCCATCTGGCGAAACGCGCAGCGTGCTGACGCGGTTCTCATGCCCGAACAGAATAGACACTCGTGTTCCTTTGAGAACATCCCAAACATTTATAGTGTAGTCATTGTAGCCGCCAAACAGTAGCCGCCCTAAGAGAAAAACAAAACAAACGGTTTATGTAGCATTAATCTTACATTCCCTGAAAGACTTTTGAATGGCTATAATGGCATGGTGTTCTCATAATTTTGTATCTCTTTTCACCAATAATGGTGAGCTTTATGTAGATCTTGTGCAATGTAAGGTGCAAAATACTGTTTGCCTACTCTCAAAGCAGTTTAATGAGACCATGACACATTTCTCCAAAGAAAAAACAAAGTGTTTCATATTGTCTCATACCGTATCATATCATATTGTATCACATCATATCATGCCGTATTGTGTCACGTCGTATTGTATTGTTTTATAATCTATAAAATTTTAAGAATCATCTCTTACCACTGAGAGAGAAATCAACACTGGAGACTCCAAAAATAATACTCTCTTTGGAATAAATCGCCACCTCTCTGTCTGCCCTCAGGTCATACAGGCGGCACTGTAAGAAAGAAAAGTATTTAAATTACTGTCATAATTTTCTATATAATTTTGTTGCACTGAGCTGTGAAGGTTTTGTCACTTACTGTAGCATCATCTGAGCCAGACGCAAACGCATCTCCACTAGGATAGTATCTATTGAAAACAACAAACAGAACAGGCGGGTTTCTAATACTTTCTGAAAGCCTCTTCATGTACGATTTGATTTTTATGTATGAATTTTAACGACTCCTTAAGAAACTAAAGAAAATTAGGCTGTGTTTTGTTCTACCCAAGCGAGCATGCCTCTTTAGCTATTTTACCCACAATCCTCAGCACAGGGGGAGATTTACCTTATATGCATAACTATGGCGATAACAATCATAAAGAAATACTTTTCAGTTGTACTGGTGTTAACATAAGGGTGCAAGATGAAATCCACTAATAAGGGTTGAAGATGGCCTAGTGCATTGGTTCCCAACCTGGGGTCCGGGACCCCCTGGAAGGCACCATAGATCTCTGCTCTGAGGCTGCCAAAATCAGATTTGCAAATATTGACTGAAACCATGAAAAATCAGTTATTAGGTCATTTATACAAACATTTTTAGATGAGAAAAGCATGCACAGGCCTTTTTAGGGTTTTAGCAGTGAAACAATTTAAATCTATGTTGATTTTTGGCGGCAACGTGTCACTTTTTCTTCTCTCTTGGGTTCTGGGGGGGCTGCGCCTCCATAGGTACATGTAGGGGGTGCTCCAAGGAAAAATGGTTGGGAAACACTGGCCTAGTAGCCTTGCATAGCAGATGGATACACCCATTTCCTTGTTTCTCACTGGTGAATCCATCTTGCAAAGCTCCCGTCTGAACCGTTTGGGCCCAGTTAGAAAGTGACAGGACCAATCAGGGATGAGGGGTAGTACTTTCTGGCGAGTTGTGACGTAGTCAAGCAGCCGCAAAAGACCAGTGCAATTATGGTTGAAGAGCTTAGCATGGATGCTGCTAAAGCACCAGTTTTATCAGAACTTGACGACATTTCTTCGTTAAAAGAAGAACAAAGAACAGCACTAAGTTGTTTTCTTTTCAAAAACAACAAAAGTCGTGTACTGACATGTCTACAGTTGCCATGGTTCACGTTATGCAGTTCCCTATCAAGTTTAATCCTCGGTAGGGGCGCAGCTACATCACATGTTTGTTGCTCTGGCTCTGCCCTTTCCCAAACGCTGTGTATGAGTGGTTTTCCAGATGGATGTGTTTCACACATCCATCTGACGTGCCAGGTTACTGGCCTAGTGGTTAGTACCAAGATCTTGGCATGTCATTCTCAACTCTCTCTGGTTTCCATGTCTGTTAACTGCCCTATGAAAACAAAGGCCAGGCAGATGGTCAAGTGGTTTAAGGCGTACCCCATGTACAAGGGTGCCCCAGGTTCAATTCTGGTCTGTGGCTCTTCTGCATGTCTCTTCCCTATTCTCTTATCCCTCTCTCCATCCCTTCTTTCTATCCACTGTCCTCCAAAATGAATAAAAGCATTAAAAAAATATATCTTTAAAAATCAATAAATAAAGCCCAACACCTAAATATATAACAGAGAGAAAGAAAGAATGAAACTGTTAAAATCACAACTGTATGTTAATTTCTAGATTTGTGAGGGGCTTTTTGTGTGTTTAAGAAAACCTTTTTTTAATCAGTATTTAAATTCTGCACTACAGACAGCAAAAACAAAGTACACACAGTACTAAGCAAAATCCTCAGGCACCATTAGACTATTTGTTTTAGCTATGTTATTCTTACTCATCATTCAAGTCCTGCTGGAAATGCCTGATTTGAAATGGTTTCGTTTTTCAGCATGGCAACGATCCCCTGCACACTGCTCATTATTTGGAAAGAAAAACAACTGATAAAGCATCAACAGTCATGGACCGGCCTCTAAAGAGTTAAGAAATGATTACTGTACATACAACATGGGATCAACTGGATGAAAAACAGAAATAAAAGACAGCCTAAATCCAAACAAGAATTATTATTATCATCATTATCTTTCCTGTAAGAGCCATTCTTCTCTAAAAAAGGCTTTTTTTAAATTATATTTTGCTGATCTCTACCCTAACATTCCAACCTAAATTTGACAGAGCCACTTACCTCACACTGTTTATGTCCGACTCATGAGTCTCAAAGGACTGGATACACTGTCCTGAGCGCATGTCCCACACATTTGCCTTCTTATCACAGCCCTATAATGTAATAAAATAGGATAGAAATGTTTAAATTAACAAAATAATTGGTCCAATAGTAATATGCTGAAGTGAATGTTTAGACAGAGTAGGAGTCCTCACCCCAGAAACAAATGTGTTCCCGGTCTCAGAGGGGGCCAGGTCCAGACACAGCACATCTGCTGCATGTCCATGGAAACTCTGCAACAGCTGCCCGCTCTCAACATCCCATAATGCACATGTACCATCCCCACTGGACGTCAGGATCTTAAACAGAAACAAACAAAGAGGAGTAAGAATAACTGCTGGTCTGAAGTTTAGTAAAATCAGGCTCACAGGCAGCTATAAATGGACTGTGAGGAGTCATGTGACCATGAAATCAAACCAGGAGCAACTGGCTGCTGTGAATTATTAACAAAGCCAAGAAGCTCCTTTCACTGCAACATGGAGGCAGTGATTTCTAATTAATAATGAGAAAGAAACAGTGATGAGGACAAAAGCAGCAGAATTTGTTTGAACATAGAAAAGTAAAACACATGAGAGTTATCCCTAAAAACTATTTACCCAATAACTTTAGTAGTTTTAGGTTTTGTTTTAAATGTATTTTAAAAATTCTAACCTGCATGTCCGAGTTGGTGAAGCTGCAGGCAGACAGGTAGTTTGTATGCATGGCCACTGACTTCTTCTTGGCTGCCAGGTTCTCGTTTTTGTCCAGAGACAGAGGATACACTGAGCATTTGTTGTCCAGGCCCCTGCACACAGAAACATGATCCAGTTTACAACAACAGAAAAGATGAAACACAGGCTTTGGACCATCAGTGATAGCAAGACACTCACCCACAGGCCACAGCACAGCCGGAGGGGGCATAGGCGCAGGCCATCACCCAGGTGCACGGCATTGTCACAGCATGCTCCTGAAAAACATCAAAAGGCATCAAACGCTGTGTGAGCCGCACCAGGACAGAGAGATCAATCAGGTTCATTGGGAAAAATTACAGCAGAACAGTATGCAAATATCAACGGTGCTATAGTTAGGGATAATTACACACCCTGAAAAAACACAAGGCCCCTTTTGAAAAAGATATTTCAAATCTGAATTCCCCAAAAGTTGGAAAAAAAATACAATGCAATGATCCAGAAAGCTCATAAACCCATAATTTATTCACAATAGAACATAAACAACCATTTCATGAAAAATATTAGCTCATTTTCAATTTGATGGCAGCAACACATTAAAAAAAGAAGTGACAGGGCGATGTTTGCTGTTGTGTAGCATCCCCTCATCTTTTCACAGCAGCCTGTAAACATCCAGGAAGCAAGCAGACCAGTTGCTGAAGTTTTGGGAGAGGAATTTTGTCCCATTCTTGTCAGATGTAAGATTTTAGATGCTCAACAGTCCTGGGTTTTCTTTGCTGGATTTTTCATTTTATGATGTGCCAAATGCTTTCTATCAGTGAAAGATCTGGACTGCATGCAGGCCAGTCCAGCTCCCCGACTCATATTGCAAAGCCATGCTGTTTGATGGATGCGGTGTAGCACTGTCTTGCTGAAATATGCAAGGCCTTGCCTGAAAAAGTTGCTGTTTAAATGGGAGCATGCGTTGCTCTAAAATCTTTGTATACTTTTCAGCATTGATCGTGCCTTCAAGATATGTAAGCTGATTATGCCATAGGCACTAATGCAACCCACGACCAGCAGTGATGCAGGCTTTTGAACTGTATACTGATACAAGCATACGGTCTGCATATTCCAAACATCAGCACCACAAAATTTCAAGGTAAAATTATGTTTTTAAAAGGCAAATACATAAGATAGAAAGTCAAAATCACAAGTTAAAAAGTAAAAATATCACTTGTAATTTTACATTGTGAATCTTGAAGGTCAAATTATGTTATGACAAGGTCAAGACATGAAAACAGTCAATGTCAGAATTTTGAGATGCAAAATTGAAAATATGACATGACAGCATTGATTTCTTTTCTCACCATCCTGATGTTTTATCTAATTACTTTTACTCTTTACCCTTTCCGATTTTTATAACTTAACAAGGATATTTTTTTTTCCAAATTTTATTTAATTTTTAAGAACATAACAAACATAACACACATCCATAAACACAGCACAGTGCACATTTAGAAAAAAAGAAGACAAAAGCAAAGCAACCCACCGCACAAGTTCTCACACCCCAAGATCCTTGACATACAACATGAAAGGCCCCAAGACACTCTCAAAAAAATTTTGTCTGCCCTTCAACACATAGGTGATCCTCTCCAGTGGGAGGGTAGACAACATCTGTTGCCTCCACTGACCCACAGCAGGCCCATGGTCCTTCTTCCAGCATAACGTAATACACCTCTTCGCATTCAGCAGGCTTATATCTATAAACACTTTTTCACCCTTTGTATATGTAGGCTTCTCTGGGTATAAGCCAAACAAGAACAGTCTTCAGTCCAATACAAATTTCTTGGAAATTATTTTTTCAATCGCACCCTTTATTCCCTCCCAGAACAGAACAATTTTTCTACAGTACCACATACAATGAACCAGTGTTCCTCTACATTTAGTACATTTTGGACACAAGTCAGGAATATTACCATTATACCTATTAAGATATACTGGCGTTACATAAATTCGCATTAACCATTTGAACTGGATTAATGTGAGATATATATATTAATAGATCTGCTATGTGCCAAGTTACATGCATCTCTCCAATCCTCCTCTGATAATTGTAACGACGTATCTTCATTCCAAGCTTTAAGTCTACCGTATGAATCTTGAGATATTTTAGACATCATAACATTATAAATATGCGATATTATACCTTTTTTTCGACTGTCTTTTGTCATCATTTCCTCCAAAGTCGATTGAGCAGGTTTTGTCAGTACATTGTTCTGGTTTTTCTTTATGAAGCTTCTGAGTTGATTTAAATAAATGTTTTTTATCCATATAAAATCTATCTTGCAACTCCTGAAAGCACACTAGTGTGTCAGATTTGGGTAGATAAAAATCTTGAATCATTCTCAATCCTTTGGCTCTCCATAGACGAAATACCGCATCAGCTCTCCAAGGTACATTTGGTTGCCCCATATTGGACTAAACTGAGATAAACAATTTGGTTCTTTTAAATATTTTTTTCACATTCCTCCATACTCTAATCATATTTTTAAGTATTGGATTTTTTGTCTGTTTTAACAATTTTGTAATCATATTTGAGTATAACAAGGATATTTTAAATCATCAAGGTTGAGTTTACACATTTATACTGGAGGCAATCTGCAGACCTCATACTGGTGGGCCAGTTATAATAGAAAGATTGTATGATCTTGTGGGCCAGATACAACTGTACTATGTCCCAGATTTAGCTCCTGGGCCTTGTATTTGACACCCCTGTTCAATTGGGTTTATGAGATTTGCAAACCATTGCATTCTGTTTTTACAAACATAAACTAAATTTTTAGACAAAGACATTTCAGTTTTAGAGTATGTTTTAAAATCAATGCATCAACCCATATATGTGTGTATTTTTTCACACGTTCATGTGTCAAAATGCCATTTCATGATCATTAACATTTAAATAAACATTATTACAACAATAGCTCAGATTTGGAGAGGTAGCTTCATTTTCTCGCAGTCACAATCTGCACATGCATTTCTGCTGCAAAAGTCTTAGTGTATTCCTTCACTATTAATGTGTGCTCTAACATTTTGAATTACTTGATATCCAAATGAATAATTTTATTACAAAATCCTTTAAATACAAAAAACCAAAGTTTATCATTCATTTTCAAACTGACACATAGTGTGAAATATATCCACAACATATTTCAGTTTATAGTGATCTTAAATGACAGAAACATTGAATCCCATGTTATGTACATAAATGTGGGGTTAGTTGAATTTATCAAAATCAGAATCAACTTTAGTGGCCATGAATGCTTAAGCAAGAAATTTGACCTGGTTTGCTTTGCTTAAAGTACAGGAATTAAACATTAAAAACTAAGAAATTAAAAACAAAAAAAGTATTTTAAAAATTAAGATTTGAAAATGTACAAGCTCTTGTTAGTTATTTTTAGTATATCCGTATAGCCTTATGGCATAACTGTCTAAGTCATTTTTAGGCCAAATTGTGATATCTGCCTAACTCTACTCTGCTAACGCTCCTGATTGATTGTGCCTTATTGTCTATACCATCAGCCAATCGGAGTGCTTGTTACAGTCCACAATCACTAGATTCCTAAGTCATCTTTTAACTATTATTATCATTATGTGTTATGTAGACCTTGTTGTGGCTTTTCTTCTTTTGTCAAAGTTTTCTACCTATTGTAGGATTCAGAGTTTTGTCCATGTGCACTATGCTATGAGTAAAATTTTTTAAAAGGTCCACAAAATCTAACTTGAAGAGACTTTATTCTGAAGGGTCACAAGGCAAAGTGGTTGGTAAACATTGACTTAGACAATCAGTGCGTCTATAAGCAATTAGAAAAAGTTAAGTTATTGCATTAGTCCAACAAAACAACTTTTAAGTCAGTCTGACTAAAATTGCACTGCATCACATTTTTTTAAAACTCCAAATAGCACACCTTGATAATGTGGTTGGACATGTATTCACTCTTGCATGTATATGCCTTAATCCGACCTTAATGGGATAGCATATGCTCCACAGAGTTTGCGGCCGTCTTCAACCCAGATGTAGAACAGCATAAATGCTATTTATAGCTTAAGTCACCTGGTTATCTGTCTTCAGTTATCACTATAAGCTTGAGGGATAGCGTGCATCATATCAGTACAGAAGGAAAAGTGTAGATTGTGTACAGAATTTACAAAGCTGTTCATGTTTTCACAGTTTAATATTCAACTGGTTAGCAAGTTTGCAAGGTCAACCAAAAAAAGGTTCACTAGTAACTGGCATACTGCCACCCAGCCTAGCAGAGTCTGACATACTTCAGCCAATAAATGGATTTTACACTGGTGCACGTGTACTGAGACAAGGACAGCAGTCCAGTTAAATATCCAAATTGAGCTAAAACTTTATCTCAACCTCACTGTGCATGTGAGCGTTCATATGAATACTTATGGTTAGAAGGTTTACTTGATAAAATGAGGTAAAGTAACCCAAGATTTTTTAAGAAACTGGTGAAAAAATAGAGAGATTATTAAGATCTTTAGATATAATTGTACAAAAAAGGAGAATTTACCTTGTTGGTAGTGAAAGCATCCCACACGATCACTTTTCCATCCTGAACAGAGATTTTAGACGTCAGTACAAAATAAAGCACAATCATCTGATTATAAATTAGGTCTTTAAAGCTCCTGTATGTATCAACCCCCCATGTATATTTAAATGGCAGTTTTTGATGACCACGTATCACTCTCTAAATCCTTGCTGAAAAGCATGTAAACAAAGGAGTTTCTAAAATGACCTCTGTCTGAATCAAACCCTTTGGAAGTGTTTTAATGCTTTAAAAAACACAACAAAGGACAGATTAATGCTGCTGCTGATGGTCTTGTTTGCTTTTGTAGGTCACAAAAAGGCATCAAAATCAATATTGGTCAGTTACATAATTACCAAAAATTTCCCCTCAGGAGCTTTAAAGAACAACAACAGGAGCAAGAGGAGCGGTGTTTGTGAGACCTGAGAAGAGCTGACGATCCTCCTCTTGTCCTTACACCAGTCCATACAGAGAACTTTGTTGCCGTGTCCCTTCAGGGTCCTCCGGGTCTTCATGACAAACTGGCCCAGCCCCTCCACCTTCTCGGCCACCTGATGTACTGCACAAATACACACATACAGCACACACCGAATGCACAATACATTATCTCTCTATAGTACTAGTATATCCAACCCCTTGATGTTTATTCCCTGTATGACTAAGGATTAAACAACAGTGGGCCTAATGCAGGAGGAGACTGAATTAATCTTTGCATCTGTCACGTCCATCAGACAGGAGCATCTCATTAAACATGCACTACAGTTACTTTCCCCCCTCTTTTTTAAAAAATACTCAGACTCAGCACCACTTCCATTGCTGAGACATGATTGGACTACATGGTAAGAATTTGGATGGAGGCAATGGGCTGTAAAATGGGGAGCTAACAGCTCTGTAAAGTCGCCTCACAAACCTGAAATAGCGATACTACAAGCATGAGTGTAAACAAATCCACATTCTTGTAAATCTAGGGACATTCCCCCTTTTAATCACGCGCATTTAGGCTTATTGAAAATGGATGTGCGTTATATTTTGCGCCAATTCGTCCCGTCCCACTGTGATCGCTGAGGTGATTTAAGGCCTCTCCATTTTCAGCACTCACGCTCGACATCGTGCAGCTTCGCCCTTTCCTCCTCCAGCTTCGTCTTCAGCGTCTCCGATTCCGTTTTAAGATGGGCCAGAGTCTCGTTCAGCTGTACCTCCTGTGTCGCCATTTCAGGGATTAGAGGGGATCTCATATATTTCCTTTGTGCAGGCAGCGATCGGCAGCGAAAAGGCTTACAGCGAAGCTAACAGCTGATGCTGCTGTCATGACGTCACGGGGAGAAGATGCTCCGCTCTCCAGTTGCCAGAGGAGGAGGAGGAGGACCCTGCATCCTGGTGATGCTGCATCCTCACACGGCCTCATTACTCAACAGCTAAATAATGTATTTAAATGTGGAGAACACCACGTTGTTTGTTCTTCATGCACAGAAGCAGAAAATAATAAACATGTATTTTTATGTTTAAAGCAAAAATAGCCCCACGTTAAATAGCTGCTATGTGTAGAGAATTTTATTGGCATACAATGCCTTTAAAAAATACTCAACCCTTTGGAAGTTTAACCCTTTCACTGATTGTAAAAAATCAATCATGGTCAATGTTATTTGGCTTTTTTGACACATTTGAAAACATATTTCAATAAGTAGTGTCAATTACACAAAAATATGTTGTGGTAAAATAAGTGACTGCATAAATATCTATCCTCTTTTAAGTGACTGACCTAATTCAACAGAGATTCAGCCAGTTGGTGCTAGTAGTATCACCTGAGTGCAGTGAATGTCTCAAGTGACACCTGTGTCTCGATGGTCCAGTCAGTGATTAATCAGTATTCCTGGCTACCATTAAACCATGAAGACAAAAGAACACTCCAAGCAACTCAGAGAAAAGGTTATTGAAAATTGTAAGTCAGGGGATGTATACAAAAAAATTCCAAGGCACTTAAAATTCCCTGGAATTCAGTTAAATCCACCATCAAAAAATGGAAGGATAGGGTTTAAATCTGCATAGATCAGGCCATCCTCACAAACTGAGCGACTGCACAAGAAGAGACCAGTGAGAACACCAAGACACCTACTCTGAACGAGTTACAAGCTTCAAAGTTTTATGGGAGAGTGTTTATTTTATTTCATGATTTTAAAGCTGAGGACATTTACACAGTAAAACTGTGTGCAAGTGTATTTGTCTTATTTCTTTAAAAAAAAATCCTCTACAAGTCTTTTAATTCTTTTGAGAGTCTTTTGGTAGGGGGACACAGCACTCTTTTTACTTGAAAGCAGAAGAGAGGTAAGAGATACTGTGAGTAGAGAGTTTGGAGCAACATGTGGCAAAAGGCGAGAGTCTGATTAGAACCTGAGGCCATAGCAACGAGGATTAAAATCTCTTCAAATAAGGAGCACAAGATAACCTTGGCTATGCAAAACCCAGACTGGACAATATTTTTACTTATCTAAAAGCAGCCATATTTTCTTTGTATTCATAGAGGGTTTATATAGACTTGTCAAGTGAATTTTGCTGAAAATAAGTATAGTTAGATCATTTTTGACAAGGAAGTAGACAAATATGCTTTCCTAGATTTGAGCTTTTGCTTTTATTTTTTTTCTTTTTGGAAAGTGTAGTTCTGGACACCTCATTGTTCAGCAGGGCCAAAACACACTAGGGCTGCTGATAGTTTGAAATTGAATAAAATTACAAAATTATTTATTCTTAAGCAATTTATCGTAAAGTAATTTTTGGGTTTCCAACATGACTATTCTGTGTAACCAACAGGTCCAGAACTCAACAGAATTTCAGGTTCTAAAATCAAACAGACTAATTCTTCAGTGAGTAATGGTTGCAACTCTTTTCAAACAACTGAAACATTTAAAAATATAAAATTTGAAAATGTAAACAAATATGAAATATGAAATATGGACATATAAAATCTACAATTTTTATTATATTAGTACTGTGTTAAAAGTGTTTACATATTTATATGTACAATGAAGTACAGCCACAGGCGTGTTCGCTGTGATTCAGTCATGAGTAGTGAAATGTTTAAAGGCTGGTTCAGATCCTGGTGAGGAACTCTAGATGGAGGCTGTTGGGGACCTGCAGTAGCTCCAAAGCCTGTGACGACAGGCAGAAAGGAAATGTGACCTGGAAGCGATAGTCAGAGTCCAGCATCAGTTGTGACGAGCTTTCACGATGGTGTAGATACGACTGCAAAGAGGAACAGGTTATTACGTGAGTGAAGAGCAAGAATAAAAGGAGAGTAATGTTCAAAGGCATGTCCAGGTTGATTTCATTAAAATGTGAGGACAAACAACAACTCTCACCTGAACTTTACGAACAAAGGAAGATGATACCCTCTTCTCAAAATCATCGATGGGTGTGTAGGAGTTTAAAATCTTGACAATCTACAAATAAGAATAGGACTTTTGTTTATTCTTTATTAGATGCAGTTTATATAGACAAACTTTATTAACTTGGTTAATTTACTAGTAGTTTTGGTTTTGTTTTTACTCTTGAATGCATCTTTAATTTTAATAATTTTTATTTGAATACTGTGCCAAGCTCAATGTTATAAAAATGGTGCTTTCTTGCCTTTACTCCCTGACAAACTTACCATTAACCTTGTGTTCATACTCTATCTTTCTAAAGACTTCTTGAGTTTTAAAATCTTGAAAAGGACAGCACAGAATGTCCAGATGTTTGAGATGTTTGAAAAAGATGATGTGAAATGAAACAAGTACCTGAACAGTGTTAAGTTCAGTGCATTTGTCAGCGATCTCTTTGGCGTCGTCATCAGTGGACTTATTGACCTGCAGCAGCCAAGCGGCCTGAGACAGTGGCCTCAAAGTGTCTATTGCGTTTGAACTTTGCAGTTCCTTCTCCTTCAGCCACTCCTCCAAGTAACTGATATTACACCTAAACCAACAAAGAAGCTTTATGCTAATAACTGGCTACATAAAGATGACTTAATTGTCATAAATAAACAACCACAGACCTGATCTGCATCCCCTTCCTGCATGAACACATGTCCTTGCGGAGCATCATGTTGTTCAGGGTGGTGGCACCAACCAGAAAGAAGAGCTGCTTGACGATCTGTCTGACTAGGCCCTGCTCCATGTCGTGCTGGCTCATCATGAAAAGGAAGGTGCTGAGCTGCTGGATGATGGAGGAGATGGTGTAGGTATCTGAGTCTTCATAGAAGCTGTTTGAACGCTTCCTGAAGCCCGTCGGCTTCATGCTGGAAATCCCCTGCAGGCTCTCGTGCTCCAACATACCCGGTACTGAAGAAAAAGAAATGTTAAGAAGCGCCCTTTACATGAAGGCTTATTCAGACAACTGCATGTGATGATAATGAGCTGTGTGAAATACCAATGGCAGGATTAAGGCTTTTTTCCATGACTGATATAAGCTGATGGTAGATGTGGATGGCCAGGTCACTGAGGATCTGCCTGTGCTCTGACAAATCAAAATTCTGCAGGCAGTTCTTTTTCTGACGAGGAGTGCTCTGCTTCATGTATTCCTTTTGTGAACAGAAAACAAGAAAACATCCCATCCAAGCTTTATCAAAAAACAAAATCATGGACGGCCTGAGCTGGCATAATTCAGTGCATTTTATTTGACTCCTTTTCCTGTGATAACAAGAAATTTTCAGCTGTTTTTGCTAAATTTGGATTTATTGAGGCCATAAAATAAATATAAAAATGCTAGTTTCATCATCATAATGAGTTAATTTCTCAAGATATAAAGGAAAAAAACTAAAATAAAGCCAGTATTGCAGAAAGATCCACATTTTTATCTCAAACTAATGAGATGTAGGTTGAGATTTCTAAAAACAACTTGAAATTTACTTGAAATCATGGTGAAAATTAGCTGGGTATATTTGGATTCAGTCCTTTATTTTAACTTATTCATTTCCTAAGACAAATACAGGGCAAAGTTTGCTACCATCTGTGTAATTACAATGATATTTGAAAATTTATTAATGCTTTTATTTTTGATAGAATTGGTAGTTCTTGGCAAAAAGTGACACGCATAAAGATGAGCAAGTTATACAGGATGGATGAGCCCTGAGAGAGTTGATTTTTTTAACCAGTAACCAAAGGAATTACCAAAGAGAACACAATTGATCACTTTCTGAAAGCAAAATGATTTTTTAAACACAAAAGGCTGCATTTTGATTGATCATTGACAATTTGTTTAGATCCTGGATACGATCCACTCTCCCCCTGTGCCTAGCAGTTAGTTTGTTTAGTTCGTTTTTATGTAAGCTGACAAGGTCAGATTGCCACCATACCAGCTAAATCAAATGTAAAGCTTTACTAAAAGCGGTATAAATGGAGGTAATTCTCACCTCCTCCCCGCTGTACTGCTTCAGACAGTTGAGAAGTTGATATGTGTTTGAGAGCCAGAATGACAGCAATTCCAGGTCTTTGTGGTAACTCTGAAACAGAATATTAGTCACATTTTAAAATTGCTTTTAGAAACAAAATTCTTCTCACTGCTTTACTTTAGAAATTACTCTTTTTATTCAACATGTAAATTTGACCTCTGCTGTCTGCTTATCATTTTCAGGATGTTGACAGCTGATGCACCTGATCATCATAAAGCAAAAGCAGAGGAAAACTGTGGTGTTTTACTAATCTATAACATGGAGACCATTCTGGGGATGTGAAGGATTTGTTGTAGTTCTGAAAACTGAAAAAATGAAAGCTAAGTACATTCAGTCTGTTCTGCTTCATCTGTTTACCTGACATTTTTGTTGTGGTTATTATATTCCAAGTCTTTTGTTCCCTTCACTAAAATGGTTTTCATAAATGTCTAGGCAAGCTTCCTTCATTAATGTGCAACTCCACTCCCCCATTCCCTGACCCCCTTTACAGTATGACTCGAGTAGATACTCACTGCTCAGATCCACCAAGCTCTGCCACTTTCTTGTTATTTTTAATTGGCCAGTCTATTGAAGAAAAAAAAACTTTACTCCATAAGGTGCAGTTACTAAATAGCCAACCCCCATTGTCATTTTATGGCTGAATTTCACACAGTGAGGGGAAAGCTTTTAAAAGCGGCCTTTCTGCTTCATACTCCAGGCAGGCCCAGAATGCTTTGTGAGTAGCTTGCAGCATCAACCAAGAAGACCAATATTCACAGCTTTTCACCCTTATAATGTGAAATTCATTCATGAAAAGAAAACAGTATTTCTCTGTTTAGAAAAAAACATCTTATGGAGTGAAGGTTTTTTTGTTGTTGTTGAACAGATTTCTAAATTCAAAAACAAGACATAAGTAACTACATGGGTCGAGCTGAGCATTGCAACTCTATTGATCATCTTTTGTTATTGTTTTGACAGAGAGCCCCCTGGCAGCAGAATTTAAATACTGTGCATTTTAACTTTGCCCAATAAAATGAAAAGTTGCAAACAAAAAAAAAATACAAAAACAAAAAAAATGACCAAACTGTTGGTTATGTGTCCAGCATTTTCTCACTAATGTCAGACACTGTTCATAATATTTGTAAGGTTAAAAACATCTGGTGGGTCAAATGCCACATACTAGTATGTTGCCCTTGGTTAAAGCATTATTTGTCCTCATGTATCTTCTGTTTTGGAGCTCCATTGGGCATGTTTATCACCAAATTACTCAGATTAGGTAAGGGTGAACTTCTAGATGTGAAGCTCTGAGCCTCTATAATCACTCTGCTTGTATTGCAATAAATTGACGATTGAGCTTGGATTGTATTATTCCTCCTTCAGTTGAATAAATACCAGCCTCACTGAAGCTCAACTTGTGGCCAAATACTTTTGTCCAAATACTGTGAATCAGTAAAGAAGCCTTTCTACTCATAGCTTTGAGTTGTGTTCTTTTTTAATTCAGAAATGTTAAGATTAAAAACAATGTGACTGAACTTTAACCTCACCAAGATGACTTTTTTGACACCCCCGATGACTTCATTCATCAGAGACTTGAGTTTGGCTTCATCATTCAGGTAATCTACATGTCGAATGCACATGAAGAGGATGTAAGCTGGCAGCCTGGGCATCATATTTATCGCCACACCTTTGGGCTTCAGATCTGGGACAAGACAGTAAAGAAAGAAAGGTTCATTAAATTATCAATAAATACAGATGCTTCCTCAAACAAAAAAAGGTTTTGGTGATGGTATAGAGAGAAAGAATACCCAAAATGATGTTCTTAATGAGCCTGTCTTCATCCTCTCGTTTGTACTCCAACATCCCAAGGAAATCTTTTGGGATGGCAGGTGCAGACGTTTGCTTCGCTATGTGAGAAACATGAAAACTGTGAAAAGGTCTGATCTTTAATTATTGTAAATGCATAAAGATCTTTGGTAGCTACCTTTCTGCGATGCTTCAAGGCTCTTTACTTGAGTCTGTAGTTTCTTTATCAACCTGTCTTTGTGGTCGAGCATCTCCTCAAAGTCCTAAAAGAAAAGTAGAATTTGTTACTTTATTTAATGCACACAAAGAAAGACATCTTTCACCCATCAACACAGACAAACACCATATTCTCCGCTGTGAGCCGTGAAATCTCCTGTCTCAGCTTGCTCTTGGCCTCGCTTTCCATCATCTGCAGTCTCTTCAAGTGATCACTCTCCTCCTCCAACTCCTCCACGCGTTCTTGAAGCTCCCTCTTCCGTTCTTCCAGCTCATCAGCTTTCTCTTCAAAGTGCCTGAAAGAGCAGCAAAAATCAGACGGGCTCAGGAATTATCATCACTTCTTCAATCAGGAAACCCAGACTCCAATATGAGTCATTTTACCTGCGCTGTGAGCTCTCATCTTCAATCTTCTTTTGGAGGACGTTTGTGATCTCCTCTGTTTTTTCTGTTGACATGGAATAAAAATGTAAGCAAAATACCAATCCTCATAAGAGGTGCATGGTTGAATAATTTGAATAAGTTATGGACCTGCTAGTTCTTGTCTCTGCTCCTCCACGTGAGCCTCCAGTTCTTGTTTTTGTCTCTGGAGGTCTGAAACCTGCAGCTTCAGCTCTGGTATGACCTGTGAATCAAATTGTGTTACTTTCCATAAACTGCCAATCCTGTATGGCAAAAACAGATCTTGGCAAGTGTACTGCCAAATTTCTGATCAAAAATATCGCAATATGCTTACATAACTTTTATTAGTCAGACCAGGAAAACATCTCATTTTGAGATAGGAAAAGCCAAAAATAAGAGCTGCATTGCTTGTAATTACTTAATATATAAGATAATGAACCAGAAAAATTTTACTTGTTTAATGAAATGTCTATTTAAATCAAAAAAGTCATATTAAGACACTTAACTGGTAAAATTTGGTTGTCGCATTGGCATTTATTAGTCCATTACAGGGAATTGTGGGCTTACCTTTTGCTCCCTACTTCTTAAAATGATATGTTTGCCTTAACTTGTCTGGTGAATGGGGCTTACATTAAGTGGATTGGGACATTTTGACTTGAAATAAACTTAAACACTAGTCAAGATTTGAATTTTTACACTTCAGAAAGTGAAATATGAAACAAAGAAAGCAGTTGCTCACTGAGTTCTCACTGCTGAGTCTGGAAACCTCTTGGCGAATCGTTTCATTGACATTGCTTTTCTCCTGAAACAGATTTTGTAACTTGCTGTTTTCATTTTGAAGGTGATCCACTTTCAGCTTTAAGCCTTCCACTTGGGTCTCGTGTTTTTCCTTCTGTTCCTTCTGGTGGGATTCAAGAATCCTGCAATACCCCAACAGACAGAATTAAATATACTTGTATTACTAAAAGAACTGGAAAATGCCTGTATAAATGAGAATATTGTTTAAGAGCATCAGTTAAAATAGACCTGGTAGCTTTCTGTAGACCATCAAAGGCTGCCAGCATATTGTCAACGTCACAGATCTTCTCCGAGTCATCGGGACTTAGCCTTCAAAGAAAAACTGAGACTCAATGTCTCACTTACAGGTTGTTTATACCTTGCATTAACATCCATTTTGGGCATTCGCTAAATGAGTGTTAATCCTTAATGCTTGGTGTGGTTGATATTTTATAGTTCAGACTACATATGGAAGTGGTCTGGGACGCCTACATCCAGATTGAACTGGTTGTGTAGATGCAGATCATACTGGCATTGATCTTCAACGAGGTAATCAGTAGTAACCTGCAAAAGCATGGTTTACTTACAGTGTATTCATAAAGTATTCAGACCCCCTTCACTTCTTTCAGCTTTGTTATGTTGCAGCCTGATGCTACAGTCGTTTCAATTTATTTGTTCCTCTCAATCTACACTCAGTACCTCATCATGACAAGGTGGAAGCAGAATTCAATAAATCTTTGCAGATTTATTAAAAATAAAAAACAGAAATGTCACATTGACATAAGCATTCAGACCCTTTGCATGCAGATGTTTCTAAACCTTGACTGGATTCCACCTGTGGTAAATTTAACTAATATGATGACATAATTTGGAAAGATGCACACCTCTCTATAGAAGGCCTCTCAGCTGACAATGCATATCAGGGCAAAACACAACCAATGAGGTCAAAGGACCTGCATGCAGAGCTAAGAGACAGGATTGTTGAAAGGCACAGATCTGGGGAAGGCTATAAAAAAATTCTCCTGCACTGAACTTTCCCTCCAAGGTGACCAAGAACCCGATGGTCCCGCTGACTGAGCTCCAGAGATCTCATGTGGAGATGGGACAAAGTTCCAGAAGAACAACCATCACTGCAGCCCTCCACCGATCTGGGCTAAAAGGCAAAGTAGCTAGACAGAAGCCTCTCCTCAGTGCAAAACATATGAAAGCCCACTTGGAGCTGTAAACTAACAGGCTTAAAGGCCTCTTTAACAGCTTTTCCCCTTGTTTTGTCACAGTGATAGGAAACAGTGATACATTATTTGTGGTTGTGAGTGGCTGGTTAGATTAAATGACAACTCAGTTAAATATGAGTGACACACATGGCTGTATGATGTAAATAGACCACAGTAAGCTTGAGAGCCATGGAAATGATGTAAGGGCTGTTGTTTCTATAAGAGACGGGGGAATGAGCTTGGTGTCCTAAACCAAAAGTGAATGTTGATACAAGATGTAAATAGGGTCTAAGAGTTAAAAATTTGAGAAAAAGCTGAAGAATATATGTATTACCCCAAAAGAACCTCCTCTTCAACAACACCACCGAGGAGCTGTCTTGTGATATCATTCATTTTCACTGCAAAGAAATATTCAGGCATCATCAGCAAAAGACTGTATTTCCCACGCATTATTTCCACACGTGAAGGCAGTACCTCTTGCTTGTTCTGACTGCTGCTTCATCTTTCGGTCCATGGTATTTCTCTGGTTCTGCAGGTTATTGAGGTCTCGCCGGAGCTCAGGGATGGCTTTGACGTGTTTAGTGAGCTGGATGACCTGTTCCTGCAGGTCTCCGTTCACCTGCCCTGCCTCCTCGATCTCCCTCTGCAGACCAACTCGCTCCTCTTTAAGTCTCTTTATCTCCTCTTTCAGAATTTCTATCTCTTTGTCATGGTCCTCCTTCTGGATCTCTATGTTGTTCTCTGCAATCCTGTCAAGAAGAATCTCATCAATCAAGCTCTGGATTTTCTTCATTTAAATAATGAAATTAGATAGCATGTTTTTATGACTTACTTTCTAAGCCTTGTTTCATATTCCTTCTCCTCCAGAAGACTGCTCTTGATTTGATCGAAGTTCTCTGTAAGAGTGTAAAAACTAGTCACCAATGTGGGAAAAATTACAGTAAAAGTGTCAAAATACAGCAAGAATCTTGACTGAAGTTACCTTTGGCCTCAGTGGTGGCAGCTTCAAACTTTTTCTCTAAGTTTTGCTTTTCGACTTTCTGTGCATCCAAGTCCTTCTGAAGCTGTTTGATCGTCTACAGCAGGAATTTAGATTTCTAAAAGTCAGACTCACAATCAAACAAAGACAAGCAGTGAATTTTAAGAATCACTTTTACCAGACTAGCTTCTTCTTTCGATTTCTTCTCCCTTGCCTCCACAGATGTCTTCAGGTGAATGGATTTTTCCAACTGTATCTCCAGACCCTGAAGCTTGTCCATGTTTTGTGAGTTCAAGGTGGCCAAGGTTGTCAGTCTCTCCACCAATCCACGGTTCTCCTTGCTCTGTGATGACACAGGGACTTGGTTATATTCTCTACTTAAAAGCCACAGCTGAATTAACTCAGGAAGTGTCCTCACCTGCTCTTCTATTTTCTTTCTGAGCTGCTGCACCCTGTAGGAGAGCTGCACATTAATCACCAGGCGACGCATGGTTTGAAAACGCCGACGTGCCAGCCATGCTCGGGCGTACTTCTGCAGAACAAGGGCTTTCTGCTCTTTCATCATCTGGCAAATATGACAGAGATGGCAGGATAGCTTCAACATGTGGCAAAATATCCAACCTAAAGCCTCTTTAAGGAACTTTCAGCTTGTTGTAATAAATAAAAAATTAATACGGATGCCTGATGATCATAAAGAACCAGACTGTTTATTCCTATTTAGTTATCATATTGTCTGTCATCCCCATGAATCAGATAGGGCAATGAAAAGCACACTCCGAAAGAAATACCTTGGAAATTTTGCCACTTTTAAAGTCTTATTTTGCAACTTTCAGAGCAGATTTTCAGGCCAAAATAAATGTCCTCTTTAGACCCACATTCATCATCCTTCAGCTCTGCCCCTCTTGTCTTGTTTTACTAGCAAGTGTCTGAGAGATGGAGAGCAGCAGACAAATACTGAATATCTGAAAACAAAACTAGTTCAAAGAGGAAGAATGTCAGATTTGGTTTGGCTGTTATGTGTCAGTCTTTTTAGGCCAACGAAAGGCTTTTTGGGTCTGCTGATTCTCTTTCGGTTGTACTCTAGTCTGTTATTATGCCTGAAGTCACAGCATCCCAGAGAGGGTGTGGTATGTGGGGGGTGGAGAGCTGCTATGATTCCATTTATGACATTTTAGAAACCACATGCTTTTGATGACACAATATCTGTTATTTTTAAATTTGATTGTATCAGAAATACCAAAGTTTTAAAGAAAAAACATATAATATACATTTGAATTTCTACCCAAAGATACTGTGAGCGGAGAGAAATAGCATAGCATGATGGGCAATCAAATGAGAGCAGAAAAGCCATGTGCACAGACTTCAGGATGTCAGGAAACAAAGCAGAAGAAACTGAGACAACTTTTAGGGAAATGATAAAATCACTGCAAAAAAAAGTATCAGAAATTGGCAGAAAAAGTGGTGAAAAAAAGTTAAAAGTGATGAGTATTGGCAAAAAAGTGTCAAAAGCTAGTTGAAAGCGGCAAAAAATTGGTTAAGAGAGGCAAAAAGGTGTTGGGTTATAAGAGGCAAACAAGGAGAAGTGTGTCAAAAATGCAAAACAAAGCCAGAAACAAAGCCAGAAAGAGGCAGAACTGGGCAGGAAACTGTTGTGACAAAGGGTTAAAAATCAGCACATTTAAATATTTGGTACAATTAGAACCCAACAAAAGTTTGATCTTTTCTTTTTACTTCAAAATGAGGTAGCTGCTAGAAAGTACGCCAGCACCAGTGCTACTAATTCAATACATATATTGATATTATCAATAAATCACAGCTGGGACAGGCCCATTTAGTGATTTTTTTCAGGGGGGCTATCAAATCCTGTGGGCAGGCCTGTTGGTAAGTACCTGAATATAAGTACTTGTAAATGTACTTGGTCTGAAAAAGTGGTATTGGTGCAGCTCTAATTACGAATGGTGCTGGTTAGTCCTCTGAGATTCATTGTAAGTTGAATATATATTACACAGATGGATGAAATGTTATTTCATTTATTTCATTTAATGTTTATCTGTATAGGGATAAGAATGAAGCAAGTAAACCGTTGCCACACACTACAGCATTTGTAGCTTGAGCTAATTTGCAATGCCCATCCCTAGCTTGGCTTTTAAAATACATAAAATATTGGTCACAGAGGTGCTAAAAGTAAAATAAAGTTAAAGTTCCTAACAGGAGTTTTAATTTAACTAGAAATCACGAATGAATGAAATCTGTGACAGACCTTCTTGTACTGTCTGCGGGCCATCCATCCTCGTGTGAAAGCCTGGATGGTAATGGATGCCACGCGGACCACCATGTAGATCTGCCTCATGCGGTAACCTCTCCAGTGTCTCTGGATCACCAGTGCAGCCCAGCCCTGCTTAAGTGTTGTAGCACTCACTGTTTTGCTGAAATAAAAACATACATGTTCATATACACAACTGAATATTTTCATCCATGTATGGTATAGAAATATATACAAGAATACAGGAGAACAGAGGTGTAACTCTCACCGGATTGACCTCTGTCCTCGGATGTACTGTTGGAGGATAATAGCCGCCTCTCTCATGCGCAGGTACTTCCTTCTCTGGCTCCAACCGCGGACGTGTTTCTGGATGGTCACACATGCACCTCTCAGGCGGTCCAGACGTAGTTTTTCCAGATATGCTACCTGACCAGCTCGGAAGAAGATCTTTGTACGGCCAAACTTGTACTGGTTTGGGTCCTAGAGGTCAAATATTGGGAATGAAGAGAACGCAAACATGTAAAAAGAGGTCATAGCATAACAGCACATAACAAGTCCTAACAACACAACACTAGTGTCATAGGAACAAAATTTTGCATTGTCTTTGACTATTTCTGGATCTTTTTTATCTTGTTTTCCTTTATCTATTTTTTATAAACAAATGGTGTATATTCATTCCTAGTTTTTAGTCACCATGTTTTTGATGGCTAATTTTTATCTTATTTCACAAAGGATTATCCTTTTACTCTTGAGTACTGTTGTCACTCTATTACGTCTTGTCCTGTGCTGTTTGTTTGTTTAGAAACTGGTTCACAGGTTAGAAACTCATTCACAGCAAAACAGAACTGCTTAAAGGTACAAATAGTGACCTAACCTAGTACATAATAACACATAATAATTATGTATTTAAAGCTGGCTAACCTGAATAAGCCTCTGCAGGACAGTCTTGCAGGTCTGCTTCTTGTCACTGAGGTCGGCCTCCTGAGGCAACATCAGGATACTGTATCGGCTGTAAAACTCGTTGTATGTCCACCTGTTAACAAAGCCGTGTCAGCATTAAACAATAAGCGTACAGTAATGGCAGAAGTACATCGTCTTTGAGAGAATAACCTGGATGGATAGCTTTGTGCACTGATACGAATAGTTTCAAGGACTCCACAGGCTCGCAGCTGCTGCACCACTCTCCTCGAGTCGTATCTTCAAAAAAATAAATAAATAAGTAAAATTGAAAAAGTCTCTTGTTCAGAAGACAAAAACATAAATATTTCATTGACCACATAGTAGCTAATGTCAAACACACTTTTGACATAATTACTCACTCAAATGCAAGCTTTTCATCATTGGGCTTAATGCAGCGCACATAGTGAGGGGTGGTTGCGTTCAGTGTTTCCATCAGTAAAGAGAGAGAGCTGCAGAACTAAAGCCAACATTATGATGAAGGAGGAAATGCAACGATATTATTAAATTCTTTGCACACTGGTAAAAACTGACTATTATGGAAAATACAGCGAATGGCTTCAGTCCCTAGTGATCAGTAACAGCAAGTAAACATTTCCACCTTATCTCCCACAGAGGCCCGGAGCTGTTTATTGGCTGCCTTCACTCCGGGCCTGGCAGGCCTCACTTTGATACCTTTGCTGTTCGCAGCATGAAGCTCCTCCTCTTGGAAAAAGTTAGCCAGAAAGGGAAACTGATAAGAGATGGAAAACAGGAAAAATGAGTAGAAAAAAGATCAAGTATGGATAAGTTTTTATAAAGGACACTCATTATCAGCTTTGATTGTTATGAAATTTAAAATGTGGCCTTTGATTACCTTACTGGCTCTCATAATATCCACCAGTTCTTCATACAGAGTGTCTCTGTTCTTTTCAAGGAAACCTTTGCACTGATATTCCACCTATTAATGGGGAAAAATATTATTTAAAACAGCGTGTATCAGCATTAAAAGCTGGTATTAGTTTAAGTAATGGGTTTCTACAGCCAGACAGCACCTTGTCTGCAAAGTGCTGAATCACGAAGGCCTCGTTTGATAATCTGGGCTTCTCAAACAGAGGATTAGCTTCTAGGTAGTTGAACAGCTTCTGCAGCCAGCTTTGATCAGTGCCTTTAGGAAACTGTAAAGAAAACAGACATTGTAAAAGATGTATTAAAGTAATGCAATCAAAGGCTGAGTTAAGGAGCATTATTACACAGACGTGTTTAATAATTTACTCTGACTGGTCAGTTTAATGTGGGCAAAAGAGAAAGTAGAGGTGGAAACATGCAAAATTATTCCAGAAAAATCTACCCAACTGAGGATAGAGCATGACATGAACATAGCAGAATGTGATTTAGGTTGTGGTGGTGTTTAGTAACACAAGACTTTGTTGTTTTAACAGATCGGCAATAACTGTTTGCATGATCACTTTAATCCAATAACTGAATGATCATGTAATGTCAAAAACCTGATTCAGTGTGTTTACATGCACTTCAGTAATACTTTATTGGAAGAAAACCTTGCTTACATTATTCAGTCAATTTGAATGAAATGAATTTATCACAGAAGTACAGAGCCTAACAGCAAAAATGCTCCTGCATGTTTTCTCCCATGCAGCTTCTCCACCTTCTGGCACACTAATGCAGCAGGTCAGTCCTGAGTCATTATCTGACCTGCTGACAACAGAAGCATCAGCCCTTTAGTGTCGGACACAGATTTCCAGCAACCAAATCTGTTCTGTGCTTCTTGTATACCCCACCTCAGCCATTTTTATAGACACTTTACGTTTTTCATCTTTTCTATATTTCCAAGGCTGCTTCTTGCACGGTCACTCAGTTTGTGATGATGACCTGATCTAGGCAGATTTACACGTGATATATTCCTTTCATATCTTGATGATGGATATAACTGAACTTTGGGGAATGTTCGGTGCTTTGGAATTGTATCAATCCTGACTTATACTTTCAGTAACCTTTTCTCTGGATTGCTTGTTAGTTCTTTTGTCTTCATGGTGTAATGGTAGCCAGGAATACTAATTAACCAGTGACTGGACCATCCAGACACATGTGTCTTCATACTACAAGTACTTGACACACATTCACATATTTTTGTTTAACTGACATTAATTTGTAGATATCAGTTTTCACTTTGACATTAAAGAGTATTTTTGTCTTTTTAATGTTTCATTTTTTGTCAAAAAAAGCCAAATTATATCAACCATGATTGATACATAAAATCAATAAAGGGGTAAAACATCCAAGGGGATGAATATTTTTGCAGGCACCGTATATTCTGTATAATAATCAGTTATTAGTGTGCTTGTAAAATTATTTAAAGTGCTGCTAAATGTCCAGATTAATATGAGTCATGAAGCCAGTTAGCTTATGAAGGTTACAGATTCAACTGTTGCTATGGACACAACTAGACTGTCACGGACTATTTATTAGAGGAAGGAATAAATTACTTCCAAGTAAAAATAAAAAATCCAAATCAGGCTTTTTTTTTTTTTTTTCAAATGACAGATATCCTGAAAGAGGGGAAATGTAAAGTGGGCGAACTCTCCGACTCACCCTGCCAAGTTTCCATTCAACCATATCAACCTGGTCACTTTACATTATCCCTTAAGAAGAAAACTTAAAGATACAAAATTAATGTTCTTTCGGTTACCAAGCATTCTTCATCAAGCAAGTCCAGGATCCCCATCTTTGCTTCAATCAGATCAATGACGGGTTGGTTGTCATAGAAATCTATCAGCGTCCATGGGATGTCCTCCCTCATGTACTCCTCTTGCTCCAGTTTGAACACATGCTGATTGAAAGTGGGACATTAAAAGCAAAATAACCCTCTGTGCTAAGAAAGAGGTGCATTTAGTGAGTTGAAATGATCTGTCATGATAGGGGTACCTACCAAATTGAACTGCTGCTGAAGCTTTTCATTTGCATAGTTTATACAGAACTGTTCAAAACTGTTGATGTCAAATGTTTCAAAGCTGAGGAAAAAATAAATATCTCATTAGAACTGGCAGTTACAGACATACATTTTCAAGCAGCTGAGAAAGAGAAGTGTGACATCCATGTTACCCATAGATGTCCAGAACACCGATGAAAGCATGCTGCTTTCCTGGAACCTGTAGTGCAGTGTTTATTCTTGTGATAATACAGTCGAACAGATGGGCATAGATCTGCTTGGCGAGAGCATCTCTGGCATTCACTGCCTTCTCTATGGGTAACGGCTTCACCACCGTCTCAGCCACCAGCACGATCCTCCGATGGCACAGCCATCGCACCAACCCCTCTGTGCTAACACCCAGCAGCTCACAAAACACTGCCAGGTGTGGATCGTTGAGCTGAAAGACACACAAAATGAACCAGAATAAAGTTTAAAGTTCTAATCCTCAAATTAATTCAGGGTTTAGAGAGTTGAGACTCACTGGAACAGATGATTTGTCGCCACCGGAGCTCTTGATTTCCACATTTCCCAGGTGCAGAATGGCTGCCAAAACTTTGAAAACAGCTGA
The DNA here is from genome assembly GCF_018320785.1 of Cheilinus undulatus. Taxonomy (NCBI): domain Eukaryota; kingdom Metazoa; phylum Chordata; class Actinopteri; order Labriformes; family Labridae; genus Cheilinus; species Cheilinus undulatus. Next base: position 21,059,498 of record NC_054873.1, on the reverse strand, counting down.
TTGAAAGTCCTCCTTCAGCCCTAAGAAAAACAAAGAGAGGATGCTGATTTCAGAGCTCAAACCTTTCAAGTAATAATCTGACAGCTGAAGTAGTTTTTACCCAGAAGTGAGAAGGTCCGCCGAGTCTCCTCCATTTCTTTCTTGTCATCAATACCTTCAATAGTGATGTCACCACCCATACAGGTGTACACGAACTTATCTGCACTCACTACACATAAAAGTATTACATATTTTGTTATCAGACATGAAATGTATGGGTGTTTAAAATCAATCAAACCAACAACTACAATGAAACACTCACACAGACTCAGACTCTTAAACTCTGGCAGCTGCGCACAGGAGCACATCTGGTAGAATATGTGATAGTTTCTCTCATTGTCTGCCTGATTTAAATAAGAGTGTTAATATTATGAAGCAAAGATTATAAAATAACACAAGGGCATCATCTTTTCGTACACTACCTGAAACACAACTCTGGATTTCTCTAAGAGGTACGTCCTCATGTTTGCTCCAATGATTCGGAACTTCCTGTCAAAGCTGATCTCTGTGTATTTCCCAAAACGGCTGCTGTTGTCATTTCTGGTGGTCTTTGCATTCCCAATTGCCTAAGAGAAAACCACATAAGGTCAGCAGGTAGAAGGGTAGAAGTCTCCAGGGGCTAAACATGATGTTTATGAAAAGAAAGGATGGAAATGGAGGATGATGCAACAGTGTGACACTACTGGATGGTTTCACAAAACTAATAGATATGTGTACCAGGCATATTGTATCAACCATTACATCTTTAGTTTTCTATGGTAAGTGCCACATCTTTAAATCTATTAAATTGAATTTAAATTTGTCGAACTATATGCATAGTTTTGTTTATAACAATGCGTACTGGATTCAATGAAATTAGTTTAAAAGCAATTACTTCATAGTAGCATAAATGTGAATGAGGGTGCAGCAAGCTTTATGCTATAAAGGAGGAGGCTGGGGTGGAGGCTAAGCTTTGCCAGCAGTAGTGTGGTGCATCAGCATTAATGCAAGCAGGGATTAGCAAGAAGTATGTCATATCTAAATGCATTGCTACATTGAAAGAGCTGTAATTGGCTGTGGGAGCTGGGAGGCAATAATTGGGATCAACTGACTGTCAGCTGGGCGAATCACGACCGTGTCCTGCATGAACTAAAGCTAAGCTTCATTCTTAGAGTTATAACAAACGATACTAGGTATCTTAATATAACTGGTGTATAAAATCTTAAGCCTCCTAGCACTGACACATCAAGCATTTCTATAGTTTAAAGAAAGAAATTTACTCCTCAACAGGGCTCTTGGTCCAGTAGAATCATACCTCTGTTATGGGATTGGACGCCAGGACTTTGTCTTCAACTCGAGTTTTACTCCCAGATTTGCTTACAACAGCAAAGTACCTCATAGCGTATCGAGCGGACACTGTTTTTCCGGCTCCAGACTCCCCACTGACAATGATCGACTGGTTCTTGTGGTTTCTGAGAGATAAAACAGGGTGTGTAGAGTTATAACATCTTTACATATTCTGATTTATGTTGATGATTTCAGCTTTTATCTACCTGGCCATCTGTTTGTAAGCCTCCTCTGCCACTGCAAATATATGAGGGTCCATGTCCCCCATGTTCTGGCCTGAGTAGGCATGAATGATTGCATCTCCATAGATATGAATCTGTTTGTATGGATTTACAGCCACTAGGATGATTCCTAAAAATAGCATAAGATGAGCCAAGAAGTTGCAAATACCTCAATGCTTCAAAACAGATAGATGATCAGAGATTTGTTTCAGTACCACAGTAGGTATAGATGATTCTGGACTCCACAAATCGCACTTTAAGATTGTGCAGGACTGCAGGTTCATGCAGGTAGCTGAGAGCTGTGAGGTCATTCTCCCCAACCAAAATGTCTGGGTTACGGAGAGGAGGGAGCTGAGGTTTAGATGGGTCCACAGGGTGGTTGTACTCCTGCACAGTGACACACGCAGGTTTAAGGTTGTCAAAAATTTCAATAGATTTACAGTTTTCATGTCATAATATAAATACCTTCCAATACAAAAAAACCCCAGTACAATATTACTTATAATGATTAATAGGATCAAAAAGTACAAAAGTTCGGCGCGCCGTTAGTCGAGTGGTTAAGGCGCATGCCATATACGCAGGCGACCCAGGTTCGAATCCGGCCCGTGGCACTATTTCCTGCATGTCTCTCCCCGCTCTCTCCCCTGTTTCCAACTCTATCCACTGTCCTATCAAATAAAGGCAAAAAGGCCAAAAATAAATCCTTAAAAAAAAAAAAAAAAAAAAAAGTACAAAAGTTCAAATAAAAACTTTGCATCTTCAGTTATATTTTAAACCAAAAGCAGTGGCAACCTAAGGGTAGTCCGCAATGTTGCCAATCTATTTGAGCAATTAAGACAGTGTGAGAAGGTTTACCTGAACCTTTTAGGTATTAAAACAAAAAAATTTAGCAAAAATTGGGTGCCAAAGTGTCAATGTGATTTCAGACCTGAACTGTTTAATTTTCCTAGAATCCAATCAAATTGAGAAAATCCCAACCATCAATTGTGACAAACCTGTAAAGCAGTTGTTCTCAACTGGTGGGTCAGGACCCAAAAGTGAGTGGCAGAGCTGTTTCAGGTGGGCTGTGAATGAGTGCCTTTTAGAAAAAAGTGGCAAAAAGTCCATTGCATATGGAAGCCCTTAGCCGACATACATCCAAACACCTTATAATACTTAGTTTTCCTGGGATAATTTGTAAAGTCTGGTAATTTTTTCAAGATTTCTTCTTTTCTATCTTCTTCTCTCAGGATGTCACAGCTGGTTTTTCTCAAGACATCAAGGTAATTCATGTGAAATGGACAAAATTGCCATGCTTTCTATATTGGAAAAATGGGTAAAATAATATGAATTAATGCCTTTCTGTAACAATGCACTTTTAAAGCATTAATGTTTGCTCCTGTCTCTTTGTTGTATGTTTTTTTTTTCCATCTAAAAGGGTTCCTACACACTTTAAAACATCAAAATCAAAACTTTTTAAGACCTGACCTGGGCAAACAGTCACACCACTTATTGCAGGAAATGGTCAAAATTGAAAGGCATGCAAGATTTTTTTCAGTACACTGGACACAGGCAGAATTAGCAGATTAAATATACTGTTTATGAAACGTCAAATGGTACAGGACAGAAAATATTTGGGTCATAAATGCCAAAATTTGCTGTCTTTTGCACATTAAGTGCATATATTCATTCAATGTACAGCATAGTGATTTTTTATCATGATGATACTATTTAGCAGAATTTCTATGATGATTTGAAACAACACAAAAACAACATTTAAATCGAATAAATTTTGATGGACAGTGAAGACTGGATAAAGGCATGTCTTAGTCAAAGTGCTGGCAAAAATTTAAGACCTCTCACTGGTAAAAACAAGACTTTAAAAAAACTTTTAATGGCCTTAAATTTCATAAATCTGATTTAAGACTTTTTAAGAATTCAGGGATACATCAGAACCTTGATCTAAGGTCCAAACATCAACATTTTCATTAAAGATAATAATAAATGTAAGCAGTTGAAAATGTTTGTGTAAAAGTTTCCCAAAAGGAGGTGGTGGTAAGTCCTGATGTTCCATCAGTTGAGAACCACTGCTTTAAAGAAATATAAAAGGTCAGGTGCTTCTTCCCACCATCATAAATCCTCTGCTGGTTTTATTAGTCACTTTTTACTTACTGTGCCATCTTCAAGAACCAGTTCAAGCACATTATCCCCAACGTGAAAGTCTGTCCTGATCTCAGCTGATCTCCAAACTTGCTCTGCATCTGGGATCCACACTCTGTTGTACTAAAGGACAAAATCGTAATAGTGACATGATGAAAAGTTATTCAAACTTACTGTAGTGCCTACTGTACTGCAGTTAAATATAGCGGATGAATATATATCTTTTAACTCGTGACATTAACTCAAAAAACTAGAATAACTTTAAATCGAGTTTTCTTAATAGTTTGTGTATGTTTGTCTCTTCTACGAATGAATTAAAAAGTTTAGTAGGGATATATTGGGGCTAGTGCAGCCCCCTCTACATCTCTAGCTAGCCCGAGTCCTGACTAAGTTTCCATATGTCTCTGTAAAACTACATTCAAATTAAACTATCCGGATATCAGTGAAAAGCTGCGCGTTTTTCTCTTACCTGGGTGTACAGTTCAAACAAAGCCATCTTCATTCATTGCTGTTGGTACGTCTCCAGTCAGTATATTTAATTATCACCTGGTGTATCACTGGACTGTCCCGGTTTCCAACGAATTTCCTCCCTGCCCCTCAAAACTTTGGCAGGGTAAAGTTAGACGTGGGGAAACACCATTTCCGGTTTGAATTTCGAAATAAAACTTTCTGGGTTGTAATATTTGTCGAGGCTTACCAAGTATTTATCTAAAATATTCGTGTGTGCCTCTGTTATTTTCATGTATAGCCTTTTATGCACAAGCCTGAAACATCATTTATGGGTAATCTACCCAGGTTTTATCGGTCTCAGCCAGGCTTGTTTACACTTGTCCCTCACAGCAGGACGTTTTCCTGTCTAAATAGAGAGGTGGGGGAGGGGAAATACCAGGGGCTGGCATGGAAATGTCAGGGGAAAGACTGCGTGAAAAACGCTGTACTTTGGGCGCTGGTTTAGCTCGGTGGGTAGAGAAGGTGCCCATCTACACAGGATAAAGTCCTCAATGCATGACAGCAGTGCTTCCCACTGGTGGGCTGCAAGAGGTAACTAAATTAATAAAACAATAAGAAATACATACTTAATTCACGTTTTGAATAATGCTTAAACACTTGTTTATATGTTATTATTTTAAGTCTCAGATGTAACAAAACACAGCCAAAAGTTTTGAATAATGTCATTACTGGTGCCATGGTTTAACTGATGTGGGATTAACTTCTACTATGCCAATTGCTTCCTGATTTTAAGAAGAAATAAGTGTCTTTGGAGACATTAATGCTGCTTGGGAAGAGTTTGCTGGGCCATAAGGCAAATTTATAGTGATAAATACTGGAGAATGTGGGTGACAGAGGCCTGATAAAAACAAAATAAATGGCAGTGACTCAAATGAACTTTGTGACAATGTATTTGAAAACAAAGCAAAATAAATCCTCAAAATAAGGGAACTCTCGCCCCCAAAAATGTAAAACAATGTTAAAAAGTCATAATGCATATTGCATGCTTGACAGCGTATTTTCATTCTTACTTGTGGCTTTCTGGATTGAAGACTCCAAAAGTTTGGGGGGCGGGAGGTTGGTAATACTTCACTTATCTTCAATGTAGGGGCCACAATAGATGTCCTCAGAGAATATTTGAAAGAGTTGAACATTCACATATTCATGTAAACATTTGACTACAGCCTCTTTTATTCTGAATAAACAAATGCATTGCGACTCTTTAATCCAATCAAAATTATTTCCTTTTTTCTGCTCTTTCCTCACTTCCACAGTAGGTCCATTTTCTATGACCTAGGACCACTAGACATTGGTCTGGACGCCTTTGAGCCGACGCTTGAAAGAAAAAAAAACGCCCTGGCGCTTTTATTTTGAAAACCCATCACTCACACTCCAGGTTTGTCTCGTGGCTTCTTGGATGACTTGTTATACACCTGCTGCGGACTTTGACTTGTCTGACTCCGCCCTCCCCGTCTTGTGACAGCGGGTTTATGAAGCATGAAGGGTGTGCTCGTTTGATTAAGGATTGTGACAACAAAAGAAACCGGATACAGATTCCAGAGAGCTCTCCATATGTGACCGCATTCCAGCCGCATCCAAGTAAAATCAAATTTAAATCATTTTCAAATTAATTCTACCATCTCGGTTTCAACAAGGAAGCGCATCACTTAAATTTACAACTTGAGCTTTGAGTCCACAGATTAATCATTCACAGTTTTTAGATATTTTCATATTATTTGCAAATCCAACGCCATGTGACATATTAGGTGGCATACATAAGTTAGTTACAGTTCTATTTATAGCCTTTATTTTCTATTGGTCTGCTTAAAGGATCTGTAAGTTTTTGGACGTTTTATACGTGAATTTTTTTTATAAACTCTGTCAAGTTTTAGGCTAGTATCTCTTCCCCTAGTTTTTAAAACCCCTGTGTTTCCCAAAAGTGCTTTTTGAAAATCATTTCGTATTTCACAAGTTCCAATTAATCAATCTGACTGGAAAAAAAAGGCATTTAGTGATTGGTGGTATAAAGAACAATATAACTTGGATTTAACACATTATGTATCACTCAGCAAGGTGAACTGAATATTGCCAGTGGCATTAACATTACTGCACTGTTTGTTTTTATTAATCAGTCTGATATCTCAGAATTCTTTTTCTCTATATTAACGGTTTTGCATACAAATAAGAGAATTTAAAACAAAGTAGCTGGTCTGTGGTAACCATGAATAAAAACCATAAACAAGAGTGAAGAAGAATATTTGTGTTTCTGAGCAATAGAACAGTCTTAGTTTTGGACTATTTGGTTTTAAGTTAGTGAGCCAAAAACACATTTTGTTGATTATTAGTTCTTACAGGCAGTGTTAATTTCATTGACTAAAACTATGGCTAAAAATATTCGGCGAAGATCTTTGATGACTAAAACTGACAAAAAGTAAGTTTAGTTTTGCCCCAGAGGACTAAAAACAGACCAAAATGTATTATAGTTTTTGTCAGACATTCAAAATCCATTATGTTTCTTCACTGTGGGTAAATCTGTACAACAAACAATGCATCTGTATCTCTCCTGACTCTCAGCGGTGGAAAGCAGGGACCCCAGGTTTGGTAGGGTGCGTAGAACACACTACCATGAATTGTTGCCAGATTCAGGCAAGAGAATAAATGCTTGGACTAAAAGTTAAAACTAAAATGTGAGGACTTTCTATTGACTAAAACTAGACTCAAATGTTTTTCAGTTTTCATTGACTAAAACTACATTAAAACTAAAAAGGGTAGAAATGACTAAAATGTGACTAAAACTTAAAGACATGTAATCAAAGGCTAAAAACATCCCATTAGATATTTTGTAAAATGTTTTCTGAAAGGTAGCCTTTAATATGACTGACAGCATTGAACAGCATAAAATATTCTCTTTTCTACCTGACATAAACACCATCAACTGATGTTAGTAGTTACAGAATTATTACATTGCAGTAATAAAACAGTACTCCTGCATTTCATTTAAACATTTACATTGACATTTAGATCACATATGAAACGTATTAAAATTGCTTAACATGATTATTAGCTTTCAAAAAACGTATTAAAGGAGCATACCAGTTCATAGAAGACAGGGTATGTTTGTCTCAGCAATCATAGACTTGTCACTTGCAGAAGTTAGACCAAATTTTTGCAGTTGAGCTTTCCTATTAAAAAATAAGACCAAAAAGAATAAAATAAGCTATGACTTCACAAGAACTAGCAGCACATGTATCACCTGTATCAGCAGTAGGTTAGGTTTGGAAAGAGATGACCTTTACAAGTTTTTTTCCTCTGTAGATTCACTGTTCAACCAGCAAGAACTCTTTGGCTTTGCAGTGCTGAAAAGCTCAAACACAAATGCATGTCTTGCATGTTGTTGATCAAAGTGTCACTGTTTAAATGCGTTTGAGAAATCCCAGATTTAGGCTTGTAGGGATCTGGATTGTCTCCAGAGCCACAGAGGAGGGTGTGAAGGCCAGAGTGACAGAGAAGATCTTCTTGGCGTCCATCATCAGAGTGGATGACTCTTCTCGGCCTCTCAGTAGGTTCTAAAATGCACAAGACAACAAATGTATTTAGAGAAAACATTTATCAATAGTATGATTGAATACAAAACTTAAATATGTTCCAGCTACTCACTTTAATAGTTGTGATGAAATTTGTCGACACTCGCTCTTCAAATTCAATGACTGGAGTGTATAAGGTCAACACTTTAACAATCTGCAAATACAAACAAGACAATGAGTACAACACTGTTAACATTTCATCTCTTAGTATTAATACTACTGATTTAGACTGATGATGAACCTGTGCTGTGGTGAGAGCGGTACACATGTTACAAATAGCCTGGGCATCGGAATCAGTCTTCTTATTGATCTGGAGAAGCTGTGCTGCCTGCACCAGAGGCTCCAAGGTCTCCTTGGCACCACAGTCGTGCAGATCCCTCTCTGCAAGCCACTCCTCCAGCTGCCAGACATTGTACCTACAGACAAAAAGCAGGGCAAAGTATTTAGACTGAACCTCAGTAGTGCAATACTATCCACATCTAACACCTATCCTACACAACCATGCTAATGACAAAGAAAACTATAACTTATTTTTTTAGTTAATAAAATATATAAGAAATTATGCAGCAAAAATCTTTAAACCATTTAGACTGCCAGTTGGCTGCAACAAGGACACTGATGTCGCTGATTAGGTTGATCTACATATAACAGCCCCTCCTAGCAATTGGTCACTGCGCAGGTATAAATTCAATCAACTTAGTTGTGTTTGGTTTACTACAGCCCTAGTTTAACGTGGTTTGAGGCTAGTGAATGTGGTGTTCTTAATGAATTGTATATTCAAAGGCCCAGCTTGGGACAAGAGTTGGAAATTAGCGACAGCTATAAACTCTCTATGCAGCACATCGGTCTAATGGTCCTTACTGAAACTATGTTGAATTGCATTTTCCCTATTAAACAAAACAAATTCAACTTCAAATAAATGTTTTTTGTGTTACAGTGTGTTAATATCTGTGTGAAGCCCTGAAAGCTGCAAATATGTTTGAAAATTGTTAAAACTAGGTCAAACAGAAAAGGTGAGTTTTTTAAAATTTGCAAGTTTTAGATTTCCTTTTTACCCTTTCAACAGAATCAGACTGCAGACCATAGACCATAATGAGAACAGAGCAAAAGCTGTCCATGTGTTTGTTTTCCTTTTTTATTTTAGTTCTGTTAAAATTAGTTGGCTGATGCAGCTTGACAGCTCTGTTGAAAAATGTGGCTCCTTGCAGTATTCTCGACAAGAACAACATGAAAAAAGGCGAGAGAAAGAATAAAGAGAACAAAATACAGAGTTCTTGTTTCAATACCCGCAACTTTTTGCTCCAAAAATATCACAATCTGTTCTGCTTTGGACTGTACCAACGAAAGGGATCTTTCATGTTTTTTTCATGCTCAGGGGATTTTTAGTGAATATAATCTTTCTCTACTGGTGTAAAATGTAAACCAAACAAAACAAGCCTCCAGTAAAAATCTCACGACAATACTAAGCCATACCTGATCTGCAGGCCTTTGCTCCAGGAGCACATGTCCTTCCTCAGCAGCAGGTTGTTGAGTGTTACAGCACAGATGATGTGAAACTGCTGCCTGACCAGCTGCTTAATCAGCTCTGAGTCCATGCCGTGCTGGCTCATGGTGGTGTAGAAGTGGCTGAGACGCTGCAGGAGGACATCTACTGTGATAGTGTCCTCCTGAACAGTGGTGCTCCTTTTCCTCAGGCCTGTCGGTTTGGATGCCAGAACACCATGGATCGTCTCGTGTTCCAGCATGCTCGCCACTGCACAAGACACATGAATTGACAGTCAGATCATTGTTATAGTCAGGCTTTAGGTAAACATGGTGTAAAATATAGCACACCAATCAGGGGCTGCAGGACTTCCTCCATGCATTTGATGAGCTGCCGGTATATTTGGATTGCCAGGTCACCAAACACCTGCTGGTACTCCGTCAGCTCAAAGTTGGCCAGGCACTGTTCGTTCTGCTTGGCAGTGTTGTTCTTCATGATGGCCTTCACAATTAAAAGATTGATACAGAGTTACTGAAGGAAAATTTATAGGTGTTAACAACAGGCATAAAAACTTTCTCAAGATTACCTCGTCTCCACTATACTGCTTCAGACAGTGCATTAATCTACAAGTGTTAGCCAGCCAGAACGACACCACCTCCAAATCATCTCCTCTCCTCTGTGAAAACATTACACAAATTAACTCAAAATAGATGCTTCTGCAGATACTTTTGTCAACAAACAGCAGTAATCTACTAAACCTTTATGACTCCTTTGATGCTGCTGATGGTGAAATTGAGCAGATTACTGACTCTCTGATCGTCATTCATATTGTCAGCGTATCGAAGGCACATGAAGATGATGTAGGCTGGAAGTCCAGGAATGAAGCTTACTGCTACACCACGAGGCTTCAAATCTGTGGAGATTACACAAATTTGATCCAAAGTCCTCAAATAGTGTACACTCTGATCTTTTTATGCAATTCAGAAAATAATTCAATTGTGCAAAACTGGTTGACAGCCCCTGTGTGGAGTTTTTATCCGGTTATGAAACAGACTAAAGGTAACACTGATGGTTCTTCATGACCCATAGGAACAAAAAACACCTTCAGGGACAAGACTGATTAATTCTATCAAATAATCTTGAAAGCTTGATGCTGGGTAGGTGTCAGACAAGGCTACACAAACAGTATTTTCCAGTCTGATTGTTCAAAGAGCAGGGAAATATGTTTTTTTTTTTTTTTTAAATCAGAAAACAATCTCTAAACTACCATACAACATCCATACAATCCATTAATCTCTAATCTACTATAAACAGATGAGACTCCAGACAAATGAATTTCCCTTCGGGGGATAAATGAAGTTATTGTATTGTATTGTATTGTAAACATGAGCAGGCCACAATAAGAGATAAGAGTCTACACTTTGTCTACATTGAGCACCCAAATAGATACGAACCAACAATTTCCTCCCAGGAGGTTTAATGTACCTGTGACCACGTTCTTAAGCAAGCGGCCCTCGTCACCCTCTCTGTACTCCAACATGCCCTGGTACTCCTTCTCCTTGCGGGTTATGTGCACCACTCTGCCACGAGTGTTTATCACAGAGGGGTTGTTCTTTTGCTGAGCACCTGGCAAACACAACCGAGACAAGATGAAAGTAATAATCAGGTCAAACGTTGCTGATGTCACATATAAAGGATCAAGAATAAAGAGTGAATAAAGAGTCAGTGCCATCAGATTACCTTCATATTCTTCAACTTTTTTCATGTAAAGTTTAAGTTGCTTTTTCAACTTGCGCATGGTTTTGTCTTGTTTCTCTTGATGTTCCATGAGTTCCTAAAATCATATAAACACAAAAGATCAAAAAATACTTCTAGTAGAAATCATAGAAGTGTTATTTCTAAATCTTTGCAACATGGTTAGATCATTTCAGCAGACTCATAATCAGAGCACCATCATTTTATGTTAATGTAAATTTGTTTGTAAGCAGTTTGCTACATTAACCCTAAGCAGACATCCATCCACACCTGTTATTTTACTATTTTTTCCTGTAATAAGAAATGTATGATTGTTTTCCTGAAATCTCTGCTAATCTGTGTTGTTATTTTGGGATAACACTCGTTTTCCAACGATAAAAATTTAACACCTTCATGATCCTAAAAACACAGCTAAAGTGAACATGTTATCACAGGAAAAAAAGCACAGTTATCCTGAAATACTGAGATAAGTAAGTTGAGATCTCAAGAAAATCATTTAAATTCCTTGATAGCATGGGAAAACAGACTTAAATAAAATATATGGATACAAGTCCTTTTAGGAATTCTGTACTTTGCCAATTCAATGCCACAACAAGAGCAATACATTTTATTCCAACTGTAAGATAAGAGGGCTATTTCAAGAGTATCTCTAAATAAATCATTTTTGAAGGCTCTTTGCAGTCAGAAAAAAAAACACAATCATAAGGATTAATAGGAGAAAGAGGGACAGATTTACAAGTTCTGTCATCTACCAGGTAGGGAGCAGCAGACTCACCAGGTTGTCATTGGCCAGCCGTGTGATTTCATGCTTCAGGCTCGCCTCGATGCGGGCGTCCTCGGGCAGGAGAAGGCTCTGGGCCAGCAGCTTCTGCTGCTGCTCCTTTTCAGCCCTCAACTTGTTTACCTCCTCAGCAAGCTTCCTGTACTTTTCATTGTGTACACGCTTCTGCTCCTGCATCTGATACTCCAGGAGTCTGGAAAATGGAGGGATGACAAAGTGTTCATATGAAATGACCATGCTTAAATGCAAAAAGAAACTGCAGAATATTATATCATTACCTATTTGTTTCTTTCAAACCTTCATAGGCCAGCCACAGCTCTCCATCCTCATTCAGTGTGTGGATGTCAGTGGACCTGAGGACCAGATTATGAGGATTAAAGCAACAATGATCCAAGTGTTGGCTGTATGAGAGCCAAAGTCACTTTGTCTTACCTGTCAATATCCTGATACGAGGGAAATTCAAGATCTAGATTCACACCTTCAGCGAGTGCAGAGTCCTAGAGGACAGTTCATATGGGTTCAATTAAATTACATACATTAAATTAAATGTGTGAATAATGGATAACAAATCATTAATATAAAAAAATTCCCTACTCATAGTAAAATTAATTTTCTCACCTTATGTTTCAGAGCCTCCTGGCGGACCATATGTGACCGGAGGAGCAGCACTTCCTCTTTTTTCATCTCCAGCTCCTCGGTGGAAGAACTGAGCTGATCCAACAGGATGTTGTAAGGGAGAGAGCCGGGAGCAGGCGGCACCGAATCTTTGTCCTCATTGGTCAGAGACTTGCGCAGCTGGTTAAGGTCCTGCTTCAGTTTCTTGTTCTCTGTCTCCAGTTCTTGTCGCTGTATAGAGACATTTAGGTAAATAGACACAAATCTAACATCTACAAAATATTTTAGGTCTCCATTCACAATTCAGGATTTAAAAATAAAATAAAACACGTCTTCAAACCTTCAGAGTTTCCAAGTCCAGTTCAGCTCTGCCAACAGTCCTCTGCTTCTCTACCTCCTTTAAAATACATAAAATATCATGTCAAATATTTAAGCATAAATTAAACAAAAAAAAAAAAAACATTGTCACAAATTTTTCTTCTGTTGATAAGTTTTCATTGAATTAAGAAACAGCACGGTTGTTTCATTCCATACTTTTGCCTTTTCCTCTCTGTTATCCAGCTGCTGCCACAGTGATTGTTTCTCCTGCTCCAATTCCTTCACTCTTCTCTGGAGCTTCAGAAGGACCGGCAGGTTCACTACCAACTGGGACTCATCCTAACAAAACACAGCAACCCTTGGGTCCATGATTCTCTTCACAAACTGACTACAATGCTGCACTAATATGATTATAACACAGAATCCCCAGGGAAAAACCGTCTGACAAGCTGTTCTGAAAAAAATGACTGCCCAGTTTCATGAATTTATCAGCACAAACGCCAACAACACATCAACGAGTACATCTGATTTTCAGCCTTGTTGCAAGCACGAAACAATTTGCAGTAATGAAGTCTACAACACATCAAAGTTCAAGTTAATCACAATAGCTTTGTAGCTATCTTTAACATGCCAAGTATTTTATAGTGAGAAAGATACAATTTTGACACAGTACACTCTTATATATACTGATAATACACCATTATATTGTGTCATTTTGTACACTACCTCTGTTTGTACAGGACTGTCATCTTCCCCAGTAGAGCCCAAGCTTTGACTAAAGTCAGAGGAGTTGTTACTGAAGATTGAATCTTTCCTGTTCTGATCGGATTTCATCGGACTCTGATGAGAAAAATAATTTAAAAAAACATGTTACACAGAGAATAGGTAGCCAAATCTTTACTGGTTCTATCGTGATAACAGTTAAACTCCAGTTTTACTCACAATACCAAAATCCATCTCCTCTCTTAGGTCTTTGTGCCGCTCCTCCAGATGCAGGTGTTCACTCAGCAGACTTTGGTAGCGAGAGCGTTCTTCAGTTAAGTCCTTCTCCATTTGTTTTGTAATCTCAGCATTGGTTTTAATCTCTGAAACAAAACACTTTTGTTCATTTATTCCTTCTAAATTAAGCCGTTATGTAAGGTCTGAGGGGGTTTGAGGTTCACAGCTCAATACCTGCCAGTTGTTGTTTTTGTTCCTGGATTTGTTTTTTCAGTTCATCTTTCTCACTGGTCAACAAGCTGTTCTTCCTGTTAAGCTCTTCTACCACCTGATGTGAGAAAGGGCAAAATCTTGTTGTCTTAGTCCTAACTAATATTTATCAGAGCTTTGGAGGGTCTGGAAAGATTAAAAAAGTGGCAAAGAAACATAACTGCACTGTACTTTTACAATTCCAAGGTTAAAAAGAGTGCATTCAGAAGAAAATGATACTAAATTGCCAAAATCAAAAGTTCTTTACATTATATGCTTATAAAAATAAACTCAGAAACATAAAGTAATTATATAGTTATAGAAGGTGAGTGATGGTACATTTTGGAAATAATGAAGTACTATGCTATATGGCTCAGAGCAGAACCTGTTTTAGGTGTTTGACACAATTGGAGTTTAACTAAGTACTTATGTGTATCAAATACTTTAAAAACAGCCCAACAAAACTCTATAGGAAGAAGTACAATATAGGAATTTGTTGTGATACTTTCAGGTACTAAAGTTGGATACTTTGAAATGAAGTGAAGTAGGCCTACCTGCTGTGTCTTCTCACTGTCAACTTTGGTCTGCCTCTCCAGGTCATCTTTCTCCCTGCGGGTTTTTTCAAGTTCATCCTGAAGGAAGGAGAGCTGCTCCAAGAGCGAAGGAAACTTCTCCGCCTTTGCTCTGGCCTCCTGTTCTGATCTATGAAGGTTTTCAATCTCTCTCGTCTGTTTCTCCCTCTCCAAAGCCTGAGTCTTCTCCACTGAATTCAGCCTCTCACTGAGCTCTCTGTTTTCTCTGTGCTGCAGGGAGACACACAGACACATGCTGTGCATGTGATACAACAACTCCCAATGACCCAATATTTGTATGCTTCTTTCTTTCTGAGGTTTTCTTTTAGAGTAAACAACTACCTGAAACATAGAAAACTAGATAGACATTTCCGTAGTCCTCACCTGTTCATTTAGCTTGTGCTGCAGCTGCATGATCTTGTTCTCCATGCCAACATTGAGCTTCTTCAAGTGCTCCGCAGAGCGGGCATCCACTTTGAGCTTCTTTAATTCCTTCTTGGCCCTCATGCGACGAACACAGCTCTGCAGCAGGACAACAGCTGCCAGGGTGCGTCTGTAGCGCCGTCTCGCCAAACAGCCCCTTACCCACCTCTGCACGACCACTGCCTTTTGCTCATACACCAACTGTAAATAAAGAAATTAACAAACATACAAACAGCAAGATTTTTAGCTAAATTTGCAAGCACACTTGAGAGAAGGTGAAGTAAAAAAAAGAAGGGAGTCGGGCACAATATTTGGATTCTTCCTTTAACTGGATTGTAAAATGGTTGTTACATGAAAGAGCCAATGTAATCTTATTAGATTATGTGCGTTATCGTCATGTGTCTCAGTCATGCATGTCTTTTTACAAACCATTTCACAGCTTCAAACATCCACATTCCAGTTAATTTTGTTGAGTTGAGGAGAATGTGAATGAAAGCAGCTGACAGGAAGTAAACATGGACTTAGGCTAGTGCATATAAATACAGTTCAATTAAAACTTTGTATAACTTCAACTAACTGAGTCAAAAGTTTAAATTTGGTCAATAAGATCAGTCTGTGTATGGACACTGCTGGTGCTTCATTAGAGCTGGGGGCTTATGATTTTATGTTCAAGAGCCTCTAATTAGTTATTATAAAGTCAGCATATGAAATTACTACATTGTGTGAGAAAATGCTCTTTAAAAGTATTTCAAGCTCCAGCAAACAACCTCAAACCTGTCCTGAAGGCAGGCTAAAATCAGTGCTAATGGCATCATTACCACCACTTCAGTAAAAATTGAATTTGACAGCAAAGCCTTTTAGAAAAGGTTTCTCAAGTGTGCAATTGTAACTTAATTGATTTATTGTAGTGTTCAATTTATAAAAAAATGAGACATTACCTTATAGTACTGCTTCTTAGCCATGTAGGCCCTAAAGCAGCACTGAATAGTGATAGCTGCAGAGCGCTGTTGCTGGTAGCGTCTCTTGGCCACCCACATTCGAACCATCCGCTGAATGACCACAGCTGCTCTGGTTCTTCGCAGAAACTTGACATAACTGATACATTTTTAAAAAGCATGGTGAAAAAATATGTTAGAGCACCTAGAAGTTGATATTTACATGTGCTTGTTATGTTGCTGTGATTTAAATACTCTGCTCACCAGCGTGCCTGGTGACCCCGTACATATCTTTGTATGGTGATGGCGGATTCCCTCATCCTCAGGTACTTTTTGCGTGCGAGCCAGCAGCGAATTGTCTTCTGGATGCGCACACAAGCCGCGCGAAGCTTGTCAGAACGCAGCTTCTCCAGGTAAGCCACCTGACCAGCCCTGAAGAAAATCTTGTTTTTGCCAAACTGATAGAGCTCTCGGTCCTGGAAACAAAGCAGAATTATGAATAAAATTTTGAAAATAATCATTGCTTTCGATGTTCTGCATTATTTTACCTATCACAGTGCTATGTTAAAGCTTTAATGTGTAACATAAATAATTTGTTACAATAGCATTTGTAACATCACAAGTCACTTGCAGTATTAAAATGAACTGTTCTTTACATGTGTCTGATCTGTGAGTGTCCTTTCATTGCACTAGTAGCCAGTCACAGCCACTGTATAAGGACAAAGTGTGTTCATGTTGCTTACTGCCCCTTTACATGTTTGATTCTGAGTGCCCAAAAATATTTGATAAATAAGGCTGTTTTGGCAGCTTCTTCTGACACCCAGCCCACAGCACTTTTACATGCTTTTAAAATAACTAGATAAAAATAATCAATACTTTCACTGATGGTCTTGTTTGCTTTTCTGGATCAAATACTAGCATCTGTATTGATCTCAGTCTGCTTCATAACTAGCTATAAACTCCTACACAGCTTTATGTCCAGAGAAGATGTTTAATTTAATGTAGGCTGGTTTAGTACCTACAGACCACTGGTATGGTCAAAGCTTAACCAGTAGACTATCAGAATCTAATAGAAGAAGCAAGCTATTTTAAAATCAATAACATCATTTTCAAATCAACATTTTGTATTGAGTTATTGATCTCTCAAGTAAGGAGCCGTGTAATAAGTGGGATAATGTATAGGGAGAGCCCTTCTCACCCTGCCTGGTTTCCATTCTGCCATTATAGCATACACTATACATTATCCTTTATATAGTGACATCACAAGAATGTTTTACCTTGATTTTGACGTACCTTAACAAGTTTTTCCAGGAGATCTTTGCAGGTTTGTTTTCTATCAGTAAGCACATCCTTCTGCTTCATAAGGACCCGGTAACGACTAAAGAATTCCTGATAGGTCCACCTAAAATATGTGTAAGTATAGAAGGAAATTTTAATATTTCATAGGTAGAAGTCTATGTGTTATAAATAGGGCTGTCAAATGATTAATCTGTTAATCACAATTAATCACTTAAGTTTGAAAGTATAATTGTATTTTTATTGAAATCATGGCTCAGTCATAGGAGACAGCTTGAAAGTATTTTTTTAAGAAATATGCTCGAATGCATGTACAAAATGACTCACTGAAGTCAAATGATAATGCACCAGCCTTCACTTGTCGGGAGTTACAATTTAATTGCTCTCTCAGTGTGAGTAGCTAATGCAGCTAATGTTAACAATAATGCTCAGAGATCTTCCTAAGACACCTTCTTTGTCATTCTTTTACTTTGTAATGTGTACTGTCTTAAGCTTAGGGGACTTTGCTGGGTACTGTTTGGATAAAACCTGCTTTTGTTTTGGAATAAGGAAGGAAGATCATGAAAAAAGAACTTGGTGTAGAGGGTACAGATTCTTCTGTCATTACTGTGAAAGCAAGTATCAGCTATTGTCACATTAAAATAGTTTAAATATAGTGCACCTTAAAGGACAAAAAAGTGATAAATATGATTTTTAAAAAATCATCCATCCATCCACTTTCTACATCACTTAGCCTGTTTGGGTCGTGGGGGCCTGGAACCTATCCCAGCTGTCATTGGGCCAGAGGCAAGATACACTCTGATCTAAGAGGGCTGATCTTAAAAATACATTTCAGGCCTTAATTGCAATGAGTGCCTTAACGGTCACATATTTCATCCCTTAAAGTTTATATTTGTCTCAGAGGGCCCCAAAACATGCCTGGGAAGTTTGTTGCTGAAAAAAAAGAACATTCCAGTATTAGATTTTTGCATGTCTAAAAACCGCTCTGATTCAACCCTGCTCAGAACAGCTGTTTCTGCGTCTGTAAATGTTTAGGAGCTGTCTGACTCCGCCCCTCTCAGGAAATGGATGTGGCTTAATGGATGTGGCTCTCCTTTCTTCCAAGGGGAGAGGGCCAACCAAACCTGGGGACGGTGCTAACTCCCCACATGACATCATGAGGGGAAATCTGAGAACGGCTTGTTTTAACACACATTTTCTGATAATTGGGGGGGGGGGGGGGCACATATTTTTCTAGAAAGCCTGAAAAAGTGTATTTTTCATAATATGTGACCTTTAACACTAGCAATCCTATTTATAAACATATAATTTAACTGCCCATAGTTCTGTACCAAATGCTGTTGTTGATACACTACCTAGATGGGAAACCTGCTGCTGAGATCCGGATTGTTTCCAGGATGCCACATGCTCGAAGCTGCTGCACTGCCCTCACTGGGTCCAAGCTTAAACAAAAAAAAAAAAAAACAACAAGATTCACTAAAATTATGTCCCACTAGATCTCATATGCTGTCTGATGTGGCTTATCATGTGAAAGAAAAAAAAATCCTCCTCACCTGAAAGCAGCTTTACAGTCATTTGGCTTTATGCAGCGGACATAGTGAGGAGTTGTAGCATTAAGTGTGTCCATCAGCAGATGCAGAGACTGTCGAAACTGAAAAAAAAAACTCCTTGTGAAGTGGTAATGAAAATTAAAAGTAAAATATGTTTCATTTTGTCATAGTTACATGTCTCCTTTTATGAGAATGTCTTACTCAATGATTTTTAAGGCATTGAGACTAGCATATACAGTATAAGAATCTAGGCCCCAAGGTTTTTTCCCTTTGCAGTTCTCACAGCCTCAGCTTCTGGGTACTTCTCACTTAGTGGCCCTTCCTTTTGCCAGGTTACAAAAGTTTATTCATAGCACTTCTGCTTCCCCCAGTAGTGTCCAGTGTTGGATGTAACATGGTACAAAGTAAAATGTTACTGTTAGCAAATTACTTTTGTATGTAGCCAGTAGTGACCCCTATCAGTTCGTGTGATAAGGGAGGGAGCTGGACTGAAATGGCAACCACAATGGGCTTAAAGTGTAGCCAACAGCTATCATCACTGGCTTCTACACTCTAAAGTCACATTTGACTGCACAAGATACATGGCGTTTTTAGAGACGAGACTAGGCCACGACTCTGGTAGTTGGTGAACACAATCTGTTAGTGACTGGTGTGCTGAGTTGATCCTCTCTTTCTACACCACACACTTTACAATCAGAACTGAAAAATTAGTGATTATTTGCCACCATGTTCGGGGTCTCTCACATTGAAGAAATCGGCTACGATTTTAAAATTATTTATATTTGTGGCATGCTTTAGTAATGCAACTCATGACTTTTTTTTGATTAACTACCAGAACACTGGTGGTGAAAAGTGAAAGTGTTTAAATGGCTCTATTCATTCATATGCATATGATCATCATGTCCAGGATTTAGCAGCAGATCTAGACCACGTCATTTTTCCTTGAAAAGAAAAGTCAGACAAGTCAGTCGTTTTGCACTCAGACGAGTGAGTGCCAAAAATTATGAATGGCATTTGTTTTGTACAGAAATACCAGTGTAACTGCCAATGCGATAAAATAAAATAAATAGATTTAGTGGACAAAGGCTTTAAAGTAAGGTCTGGTATTTGATTCAATTATTTTTAGTACTTTTTATCAAATGTTTTACTGTTTCAGTAGAATACCATAAGTATATCTTTCTGTCCTCTGGACTTAGAGTATATGTTGGGTGCACTTTAAGTTCTCACCTGCAGTCCAACAGTCTTCTTTGTATCCTTCTGACTCTGACCAGGTCTTCCACTGACAGCGGAGCGCTTGTTAGAAGAGCTTGTTGCCTTTTCATCATCCTCACACAGCTTCAGCAGCAAATCAAACTGGAAAAAAAAAGATCAAAGACATAAATGCAATTTTAACATTGAACAGCAGGTGGCAGTGTTTTTATGTAAATTATGAAAGTGGGCGTATTTCCTCCAATAGTTGTGGTTGAACAATTCCAGGGTGTGTGTGCCCAGAGACTTGCATTATGAAAACATACCTTCCAGTCATTTACTCCCAGTTAAGGTGTTGACATTGCATCATTTTAACCCAAACAAAGAGAGGGAAGGAATCAGGTGTGAAAATATCACAGTAAGCTATTTATTAAATATATCACCTTGCTCTTTTTCAGCACATTAATCTGCTCCTCATTGACTGTGTCCTTGTTTTTCTCCAGGAAACCCTCGCATTGGTACTCCACCTAGGCACAAAGGAGGCAGTTCACACAGTGGTCTTTGACTTAAAGAGCAAAGGTCATACTCATCATCCATGGTATGAAATCGACTGATTAGTGCTGCTCTAATGAAAAAATGTCTTCAAATAGTTCTGGTGAGGGCATAAAAGTTTAGAAATCACAATTTCACACTTGACTGTCTTGTTGCTTTTGAATAGAAAAACATGAGTCATCCATGCGTCCATTTCCCACACAGATTTTTCTGTTGGGGGCAGGGGATGAAAATTTGGGCTCAAGAAGTGATTTAGTTTTCATGTCCCTTGATCCGTGCACATTTGAAATGTGACAGGAAACATTTAAACACAGAAAAACTACTTTAGATTTACTCAGAACTTCATAGCTCCAACAAAAAGGGAACAACATTACCATTTTTAACAGAGAACTTGTTGCCATGAGGCTTGCCAACCACTCAGATGAAACTGTGTTGTACCTTGTCTGCAAAGTGGTGGATGATGAATGCTCTGTTTGATAGCCTGGGTTTTTCAAAGTGGGCATTCTGCCTCTGGAGGGTGTTGTACAGTTTCTGGGCCCATGTGTCGTCAGAGCCTTTGGGCATCTACGGAAACAGGAAAAGCTGACACATCAGTTAGTCATGGTGTTACTCATAAATCCCAAACATAATAAGGTAGAGGTTCCTTCACTGTAAAGTGGCTGGTGAAACTTTTGCTGAAGAAACATGGAACAGGGAGCTAGTATTTTACCCTGCACTCCTCATCCAGAAGGTCCAGGACACCCAGCTTTGCCTCAATGAGATTAATGCATGGCTGGTTGTCATAGAAGTCAATCAATGTCCATGGAATCTCCTCCCTCATGTACTCATCTTGTTCCAGTTTGAAGACATGCTGTAGGGAATGATAGGTGAGATGATAAACATGGTAGATTTGACTTCAAAATACTGTGATCCTACAAAAGATACATACCAGGTTAAATTGCTGTTGTAGCTTCTCATTGGCATAATTGATGCAGAACTGTTCAAAGCTGTTGATGTCAAATGTTTCAAACCTGAGAAAAAAAATGTTTAATATAAAATGCCAGAATGAGGGAACTTGAATGACTAAGGATGCACAATATCAGATTCTTGCCAATATTTGATGTGCCAATATTTACAAAACAATTTTAGCCGATACCAATACTTAAATGTAGTTCAGATTTAAAACTTTAGCCCTTAAAACACACAATTTAAAGCTGACGTGGGTCTGTTTGTCCAGCCTAAAATTCCAGTAACCTGTTTCTTTTTACGGCCAGTAGTTACTGATATAGGCAGATTTTTATGGCAAAAATATCAGTTGTCAATATAGGCAAAAATTGAAGTTATTATCTGCCCATGCATCCCTAATTAATCACAGACCTGTACATGGAAACATACCCGTAAATGTCCAGCACACCAATAAAGGAGCGCTGCTTTGCTGTAGATTTTAAGGCATTGTTGATGGTAGCCACAATGAGGCTGAAGAGTCTGGCGTAGATGTGTTTGGCTAAGGCATCTCTGCCATTGATTGCACTCGTTTTGGACATAGGCTTCACATAGGTTTCTGTGGTTGTCTTCAATGTCCTGTGACATAACCAGTGAGCCATTTCTTCACAGGGGACCCCCATCAAGTCACAAAATATCATCAGGTGGCCATTATCTGGCTGGAAAAACAACAATGATCTAACACAGGTAAAGATTTACACCTTTTACATATGACATCTGGGGCTGAGTGCACCAGCTGGAAGCATGCTTGGGCGTAACATGATATCTGACATAAAGCTTAAAGTTACAACCGACTACAGTTGTAACTCGCTGAGGATGGAGCAGGCGCAAGTTTAAAAGTCTGACTTATCCAGTGTAATATGAATGGACACATGCAGCAATGGTCATAAAATGTGTTAGTAACACATAATGGCAGTGCGGCTTGTTTACAGATATATCAATGAAGATGAGAGAGACAGAATCATCTACGATTAGGCAATAAACTTGGAGGTTTACTTGGGAAGTCAGCTTATAAAAAGGTTCAATTTTAGCAGACAAGCTCTGTTTGAACAGAAAGAATAATTTCCCTTTAATACGGCATGTCTCATACAGAAAAACACAGCTGTCCCCATCTTGCAGGTGCTAATGCCAAGACTGAGCACCAACATTTGATTAACGTGTCTCTCTTAGTAGTCTATGCCATAGTTTTCCATTTTTAAGAAAACCGTGATATACTATTTAGTAAATAAACATGTGGCATTCTAATCCTATTGGAAAGACTCTGTAATTCAAGACAGTGGAGCAGGAAAAGCGCTAGGGGCATTTTAAACACCATGAGATAAGCAGACAACACCATGCTATTAGAGGGGTCCTTTTCTCCACAAGAAAAAAAATACTTATTTCCTTTGGGTTTATGTTATCCAAATCTTCTGTTGATAGTTCTACAGAAGTTAGAACAGGAGGAAAGTGTGTAACATGGCATCGCTCACCTCTCAGCTTATGTTTACATGAATGCGTAGAGCAAGACTGATAGATAGATGACAGATACAGACAGATCTGACACAGATACGACTGTTATCGTTACACTAGGTGCATTTGGTGTAAACAGAGTTGGATGTAATAAATGAAACCAACTTTATTTATGCCCAGTTAGTGCAATCAGCCCCTGAACATTAAATCACATACAGAGCATGCAGAAATTATTCAGACCCTCTTCAGTTTTTTTCAGTTTTGTTATGAGGCAGCCTGATGCTATAGTGTAAAAAATAATCATTCTCATTAATCTACACTCAGTAACCATCATGAAAAAGCCAAAACAGAATTTTAAATTTTTGCTAATTTAATGAAAAGAAAAAAACTGACATCACAGTGACATAAGCATTTAAACCTTTTGCAACAACACTTGAAATTTAGCTCAGGTATCTCCAATTTCTCTCATCCTGCTGAGATGTACCTCACCTTGACTGGAGTCCACCTGTGGTAAATTAAATTGCATGGACATGATTTGGAAAGGCGCACACCTCTTTATAGAAGGCCTCACAGCTGACAATACATATCAAAGCAAAAACCAGGCCATGAGGTCAAATGAACTGCCTGCAAAGCTCGGAGACAGGACAACAAAAAACATGTTGATTCAATGCCAATAAAGCTATTTGAACTGAACGGAATTGAATTGACAGGATTGTTCCAAGGCACATATCTTGAGAAGGCTACAAAAAAGTTCTGCTGCACTGAAGGTTCCCAAGAGCACAGTGGCCTCCAAAATTCTTAAGTGGAAGAAGTTTGGCAAAACTGGGACTGGTTGGCTGGCCAAACAGAGATATTGCAGGAGACGGGCCTCAGTAAGAACCAGATGGGCCTTCTATAGAAAGGTGTGAAGCTTTCCAGCTCATGTCCAATCAGTTCAGTCTACCACAGGTGGACTCCAATCAAGGTTTAGAAACATCTCAGTAAAGACTGAGATTAATAGGAGGAACCAAGCTAAATTTCAAGTGTTTAAAGCAAAGAATCTGAACAATTTTGTAAATGTGATATTTCAGTTTTTTTTATTATCAATACATTTGCAAACATTTCTTAAATTCTGTTTTCACTTTGTCACGATGGGGTACTGTTGAGTGTAGGTTAATGACAATAAAAATGAATTTAATCAACTGTAGCATCAGGCTGCAATATAGCAACATTGAAAATGTTAAAGGCGTCTAAATACTTTCTGAATGCACTGTATACTGAACAAAGTACTTTCAGGTAGTCATTGTATACCATGATGCTGCTTCTGTCTGTGGACAGATCTTTAACCTCCACATTGCTAAGATGGAGAATAGCTGCCAGAATTTGGTAAATTGCCATTTGATCATTCTCAGTGATCCCTTCAACAGAGTAAAAGAAAAATAAATGGTTATCAAACATGCAAGGCAACCCAGAAATGAAAAATGTATATCTTTAGTACTTTGACTTTAACATGCAAATGCAACCCATACTCACCCAACAGTGAGAAAGCCTTCCTGGTACTGCACATCTCTTTGGCATCATCCACTCCATCTATCACCGGGCTCTGACCCTGGTTAGTATAGTTGAAGTCATCTGCACAACCTTCAAACAAGGATCATATAAAGTATTCTTCTAAATGCGCAGTAAAAACGTCCATTTTAACATGCATTCTATTTCTTACAGAAATGATTATTGACATTTGAGACTTTCTTACTTAATCTGAAAGCTTTAAACTCTGGTAAATGTGAAGAAGCGCAGAGTTGGTAGAATACATGGTAGTTCCTTTCTCCATGGGCCTAAAAGTAGGGCAAAGAGCCATCTTTCAGGCAGGCTGAACTATGCTTGTTATGTTGTTTGTTATAAGGCTTCCAAGTAACGCATGTTTCATGTTACATGCACATTACAGCGTTACAAATTAATTAACTGTGAGAAGAAACATACATGAAAGCAAACATTCAGACACTGAAGGCAGTCACCTATAGTCATGCGAAGTAAATTAAAATGAATACTTACCTGAAACACAACCCGAGACTTTTCCAGCAAGTAGGTTCTCATGTTTGCTCCAGTTATGGAAAGCTTTTTGTCAAACCCAATTTCAATGTACTTCCCAAAGCGGCTGCTGTTGTCATTCCTTGTTGTCTTGGCATTTCCAAGAGCCTTGAAGAGACCAGCAAAAGGCTCTAAGTAATCTTTACATTTTGGCATTTTGTCTCATTTCCTTGTAAATAAAAATATACCTCCATAATGGGGCTTGAAGCAAGGACCTTCTCCTCAACATTGGCCTCCCCAGAGGAGCAGCTGACTGTAGCAAAGTAGCGCATGGCATACTTAGCAGATACGGTTTTTCCAGCTCCTGATTCACCACTTACTATGATGGACTGGTTTCTTTCATCTCTGCATGAAAAGATTTGGTGGCATGCAAACCAAATATCAGCATTAAGTCATCAAATATTTGTTCAGTATCATGAACCATATTAGGAGGTTAAACCTGGCCATTTGCTTATATGCTTCTTCTGCTACAGCAAATATATGCGGGTCCATGTCTCCCATGTTCTGCCCACTATAGGCACTGATGATGTCAGCTTCATAGATGGGCAGACTCTCATAGGGATTGATTGCAACCAGGACAATTCCTGGATACAACAAGGAGAAGCTCTCAGTTAGGCTCGATGATCCAGCAAATACACATCATCATGAGTTAAAAATAATCAATTTGTGTGCATAACTCGTCTAGAATTCAGTTAGTGCATCTACAGTATGTGTGTGTTCCTTTAAGAGCAGTCTGCACCATAACTATCAGCATAATTTACAGTGGATTGTATCAGAGTGCACAGTTAGCAGGGCTCCAAAGTCTACGGTGACAGTGATAGTGTGAGTCAAAGATGATGAAGCCCTTTACCGCAGTATGTGTAAATCAGCTTGGAGTCGATGAAGCGCACTTTAAGGTTGTGTAGCACAGCAGGCTCGTGGAGATAACTGAGAGCTGTCAGGTCATTTTCACCCACCAGGATGTCAGGATTTCTTAGTGGTGGCAGGCTGTTGGTTTTAGGGTCTAGTTTGTGTTCCACCACCTAAAATGATACAGAAAGTATGATTTGATGATTTGAGAACTTTAAGACAACATGTTGCTTTCATTCTGGAGAAACTGCCATAGTATAGCAGTCTCTTAAAGAGCAAAAAAATGAGCAGCTACATACAAGCATGAGTACTGCTTAACAATAAAGTGTATTGGCTGTTAATATGCTGAGGTTTTTCATGTTCTCTCATGACAGCAGTTAGGCCTTATTCCGTACCTGAAATGCATGTCTAAACTTGACAGTACAGCTGCAGGCAGCAATGGCACTGGCTGATAACTTTAACCATGCTGTTTAAACATTTTTATACATGAGTGCAACAAATTCGGACTTATTCAAACTATGCAAAGTTGCACAAAGTGTCACAGTCTGTTTTTCTTGCTTCTGACTGCCTCAGAGATTTTGAGAAGGCATTGCCAATGTTTTTGCAGAGAAATATGTGCACAGCTCTCTGACAGGACACTTCACACCCCTTTCCGCCTCTGTAACTACATCTCTCTTTGTGTATGAATAGATGGCATTTGCCTGTCTCACCGTGCCATCTTCCAGCTGCAGAGTCAGAGTCAGGTCGCCGGGAGTGTAATCTTTGATAAGCTCTGCTGACTTCCACACTTCTGCTGCATCTGGGAGCCATACACGGGCATACTGATGGACAGAGGGAAACCAGGTCAAAGCTATTCAACCACTGGGCTTACAGTCAGATGGCCAAAACAAAATAATTCAAATATTCCTTTAAAAAGTAGTGGCTAGTACCATAAAAATCAAAAGACATCTAGGTTAATTAGGCAGACGGGGGTCATGCGTAACAGTGTAACGTGGATGGTTATGGGAAATTTTTCGCAGCAGACATATGAAAAGCAATATGTTATTCTTAAATCAATAAATGAAACAAAAACTGTCCAGTAAACACATATAGGTGGGAGAGTAAGTCACTAGCCCCAAATGATTTGTTAACAGTAGTACGTTACGTTAGCTTGTGGGCGAAAAAGCTGAAAAAGCTGTCAGTTAACTTCCATGAAGTTTGCCTACCTTTGAGTAAAGTTCAGAGGCTGCCATGTCTTCAGTTTTTCTCCTGAAACTTTTCTGTGCCAGCAGAGAAAAGATTCTACTTTTTAATTAACTTTCCACAGCAGACAGCGAAAAACTTTTCTGAGCTCCTCTCCTGCGCCCGAGGAGCTCAGAGAGCTTGATGATTCAACTGCTGCTCCTGCAGTTGTCAGAAGCTGCGCGTGCCCTGACACGTTCAATTCTCGTGCGTCTTGCGTGCCCCCCAGAGGCGAACACGCGCATGCCCACTGCACAATACGAGATGCAGATGTTGACACTGTAGTAGTACTGGTGATACTTCATATTTGGTGCCGGAGTTTGGAGTATTAAGAATAAAAAGTTTTGGGTTTTTTTTTACTCAGAGTTGGAATTAAAAGAGGGTATTGACGTAGTGTAGCTTTAACTGTAAAAGTCCAAAGCACTTGCTCGCTGCTTGAAATATTTTGGAGTTTTCTTGACAATAACTAACTGATAAAATGCAGCACGTTTAACGTTAAGATTAACAACGTGAATAAAACATTTTTTTTAATCTTATGAAAGAATTCTAGAAGTTATCTAAAAATTTAGTTGGGGAATTAAAGTCCCTGTCAAACTTTAATTTGTTATAATACAGATTGAAATTAATATAAGTCTCTTTATATAAGCCACAAGCGAAACCCAGAACATCACCAACAAGACCATAGGAGGACCGAGGTGGTGGCTTATACAGCTGTAGCCCCCAACGTTTTCTCTAAAGCAGGGGTGTCAAACTCAATCACAGCAGGGGCTGGATTCTGGATTCAGGTCTAATCTGAGGGCCTAACAGGCTAACATTTTTAACCATAAACTGTCAACCTCATTTCACCAGTAATAAAATTTGATAAACAACTTTGCACTAATGATAAATGATTCTGAGGTTTAAAAAGTGAAAAAATATAAATTTAAAAGCTCAAAATCTGAGAAAAGTAAATTTATTAGTTCAAAAAGGTTAAAACGTGAAATTAAAATTGAAAAATTGTTGTTTAGGGGAAATATATATTTGAAATAAAGTCAAAATTATGAGCTTAAAAGGTCAAAATATGAAATAGAATTTGTTATCATGAAATTAAAAGTCAAAATATGATTCAAATTTTTAAATTGTGAGTCTAAAAGATCCAACTATGGGATTATGAAGTCAAAGCAAGGAGTTGAACATATGAGATAAAATACAAAATAATTAGTTAAAAAGGTCAGAACATGACTTAATAATTTTAAACTATGAATCTAAAAGCTCAAAATATCATATAAGAAGTCAAACTTATGAGTTGAAATGCTCTAAGTATGAAATAAAAAGTCAAAATCCCAAGTTTGAGTCCTTATTGTGAGATGAAAAATTGAAAATAGGAAATTAAAACACAAATCAATTTATTTTCCCACATTCCTGACTTTTTATCTAATAATGTTTACTCCTTACTTTTTCAGATTTGATGACTTAACGTGGATATCCTAAATCATCAAGGATAAGTTTATATTTTCATACTTGAGGAAATCTGCATACTGATGGGCCAGTAATAACAGAAATAGATCTTAGGGTGTATTCACACCTGTGGCTCGTTTGCTCTGTTCCAATTCAGGGGCAAAACAGATAAATTTGTTCGATAGATCTTGTAGGCTGGATTTGGCCCCAGGGCCTTGAGTTTGACACCCCTGCTCTAAAGCATCAAATCTTTTAGGCTAGTAGAAGTATTTTTCTGCTTAGTGCCATGATTAATGAATAATAAAATATGTATTTATAGTATACAAATGGACAGCATTCTTGTAGGCAAACATAATAAAATCAGACTTTATCAATTTACTTCCAAGAGCCTACACGTGTAGTTAGAATATTTTTAACGTTGTCCTAAATATTTAATTTTCTGCATTTTTGAAATTTACCTAAATGTCTTTTATGTTGTTATTTTTAAATGAAAAGCACCAATTGTAAACTTTCACTGTACCCTATCCATGTTATGTTAATTTTAAAAAAGGAGGGGAGCAGGTGGCCAAGTGGTTTAAGGCGCTCTCCACGTACGCCGGCGGCCCAGGCTCGAATCCAGCCTGAGGCCCCTCACCGCATGTCTCTCCCCCACTCTTGACCCTGGTTTCAACTCTATCCACTGTCCTCTATCTAATAAAGGCACAAAAATAAATCTTAAAAAAAAGGAAATATCAGCTTCTGCACATTTTAGGTGGAAGTGAGAATTATTGATCTTCATAGTGTATAATGGTTTAAGAATGATATACATACTTTGAGAATCACTGCATTTAAAATAAACTATGTTGCCTGTTAAATATGCTTCTTCAAAGATAGAACTGCATCATCATACCAACATGTTGTATAGATTTGCTGTATTAAAATTGCTTGTGAAAAACAAAGGGGATGTATACCCCTGGACCCTCCAAATATTAGGCGAAGCCCTGGAAGTCAAACACTTAGCCCTAAACAAGACTATTCATGTATACAGTTCATGTAGTTTTTCCCCAAGCCTGAAACTGCAGTAATGGGATAGGTGTGAGATCTGTTAATTAACACCATGCATGCTGAATCAGTTTTTTCCCCACATTAAACAAGTTGAAGACTAATGACTGCTACATTTATCTAAGAGACACATAGATTACTTTGGGGTTTTTTTTTTTTTTTTTTGAATCTTTTTTCTCATTGTGATGGCCGAAGCCATACAAGAGTAATATAACCCACACATTAACCTCTTATATTCCTCACAAAAATTTAGTTATTTTGCAGTAAACCACAAAACATTAGTTTGATTTGATCATTTTACCACAAATAATTGACACATAATTTGATATGGTATTAGTTTATTTATGTGTTTAGTCTTAGACTGTTTAAACTTAGTACGCACAGTTTGGGCAATGTAAGATTACACATTTCTTTTGTTCTAATCTTTGTTTTTTCTTTATAGTTACCTGGATGGTGGGGGAGGGAACTTCCTGGTTCAGGCAAAAGGTGTGGCCAAGGGCAGAGGAGTTTTCTGCAGAAGCCACCTTGTTGGAGCAGACCAAGAGCCATGATGTCATGGGGGGATTTGGGTTTAGTTAGTTTTGCTTTGTATTTAATTTAATTAACATCCATTTTGTCTACCCGTCTTGTGTTTCATTTGGTTTGGCCAAACCTATAAATTAACTCCCTTTGTCTCATTGTGTTAGGTCTGTTTATTTTAGTTCACACCTTAATTTTGTCTTGTTTACTTAAAGTTATATTAAGTTGACCTCTTTTATAGGCCTTGTTCTTATGAGTTGGTTTGTAAACTTGGTTTTCCTTTGTTTGGGTAAATAAAAGCCCACACTCTCTTTAAAGGTTGGAGGGACCCAACTGCAGTCAAGATGGCCGACATGGGCGTCGCTGTACATCCAATCCATGCCGGAAGTCCCAAGCGGAAGTTTCTTCTTCGTGTTGGACTCAGCTGCCAGCATTTGTCAGTCTTTTTCACACCTAAGCCTAACCCTTGGTGCTGGACCTCAAATATATCACCTTCTCCACTGCCTTACCCTGAACCTAACCACTTGGGTTTTAATGCCTAGGCCTAACCTTAGAAGTACGGACTTCCGGTATGGATTGGATGTATGTATGATGTATGCACATAAAATGAACAAACTCTACTCATAGGATATTATGCAAAACTATTTTATTTACAAAACAAATGGCACAGTGTGACTGCACAGTAAATGCACATGCACACCCAAGACATGTCAAGGGAGTTTCTTTTCATAAAATCTTTTTCCGGTCAGACAGTGACAGACATTTCCAGGCAAAATTCACAACCAAGATTCTTACTGAGGGAGCAAATATTGCTCAAGAGGAACAATGGTTCATTACTTTTAAGGCCATTTTAAGAAGTCTGGGTGAAATGGAGACCAGCAGCAAGTCTTTGCAAATCAGTGTCACTAAAATGAATAAAAATACAATGTGCTACAAAGTGTTTGTGATCTAACCTTCGGAATCAAACAACTCCACAAAGAGAGGAATGGACACAAACACTGTAGGACAGAAAACCAAAAGCAATGTAGGATTACTTCACTTTTTAAACAGACATGCCTCCATTTGAGCAGATGAATACTCGAAACAGTGTCTAACTGAACTGGCATATTTTTAAATTACACTTCTACTTCACACACATCAATGCAAACTGTGGTCATAATTTCTTTGACTATGGTCATTCATAATGAGTATTTCCTGCCTCTGTTAAGTAATTTGGTAATTGGTCAGCCCCCCCCCTCAATTTACATAGAGGCATTTATTCTTAAAGGTCAAAGTCTTCTGTGAAAATAGGAATGCACAAAAGGGCATAATCTTAACAACTGTATTATACTGGTCAGGAAGTTATCAGTATTTTGACTTATTTTAGATCCTGAGAAATGTTTGCAGCATGTTCTTTGTTGGACTGTACTCAGTGGCAGCTCGGTGCCTGAAAGTTGCAATTACTTCTCAGGAATCTGGCTTAATACATAACTTGTTCTTAGAGAAATCATACAAAAGTGAATTAGAAACAAAAACTAAAACAGCAGGTGAATGTGAAGTGGAAGGTGGAATGGTAGGAAAACCGTAAACACAAAATCATCAACCAGCCAGTTTGCTGGCCACAATAGAAGTTTTTCTTTGAGGCAGGTCCTGAGGTGTTGGGATATGCCCTCCTGTGATCTCAGTCTTCTCTGTGGGCGCTGATGGCAACTGTTTATTTTTCATTTTTGCCTTGGCCATGTTGTAGTCACCAGAGTCAAAATATTTTTGCTGTAAAGATAGAAAAAACAGACTTAGCATCCTGTTACAATGATCCTGTGTAAACAGATAGCTAGCCAAGGTTATGCATGCTACACACCCCTTTCTGAAGTCTTTTTCTGAGGAGGTCTGAGCCTCCAGGCTTGGCTCCAAGGTTAGGATACCTCGCCTTTAGCTTGGCTTCCTCTGCTTTCTCTGGACTGATTACTTTGTCCTCCATTTCCTGTTGACAGACCACAGAGTTCAAAGAGTGCAATAAAAACACTAAATCCATTTAATGTGGAAAAACTTACACGCAGCCAAAATGTCGTTCCACATTGGAAAACAGTTTTATTTCATAACCAGCAGCGCCGTCATGAGTAACACACGAACTGGCATTTGCCTAGCATTTATCCTTCTGATTGGCATACTTAGATGCTGCATCAACCAATGTTTGCAAAGCTGTCAAGTAAATACAACAGGAATATGGCGAGTCATTCACTGGCTTTAAACCCGAAAGGTTTTTATTTGCTTACAAACGCTTCTTTTTGTGTTACAATTGCTGATTAGCTCATGGTTGCTACTTGCTAACTAGCTCTCCGCTAACCGTCAGCTAATTTCCCACAGTCGACGAGCTAGCAACAGATGCTAACAAGAACACATTTCAGTTCGTCGGTGATTTTTTTACCTGCTGATCTTCAGAAGTTCTCGTTCCTTCGACCTCCTCAGACATAGCTTTATAAAATCCCCGCTCTGTTTGCAAAACTAAAGTTGTTTTTGTCCAAAGACCTCCAGTGGAAGATGAGAGGTGGTACTGATGGCAGCTACTAGGCGGGCGAGGGTAGGAGCCTGTCCAGCAACAGGCCGGTGAATCGATGTCAGAGAGGCAGGTGGGAGCGAGACTTCAGATCATCACCCATGATCATCCCATAAGAGCGTGTCTCCAGCACCCGCCTAATTGCTGTGACCGTACTTTTATACCACACATTTGATCATATATTTTAATAG
Organism: Cheilinus undulatus; assembly: GCF_018320785.1. Taxonomy (NCBI): domain Eukaryota; kingdom Metazoa; phylum Chordata; class Actinopteri; order Labriformes; family Labridae; genus Cheilinus; species Cheilinus undulatus. The sequence continues at coordinate 21,026,756 of NC_054873.1, read as the reverse complement.
ATTATTATTCTTGGGGTTGAATAATATTGTTAAATTATTTTGACAAAGATACAGAGTGTACTTTTAAACCATATCTTTTAATAAATGATCATTTTGGCTGGTTAAAATATACAACATTAAAACACAATGTAAGTAGGACGTTATTCCAATATCATTTCAAGACTAATAAGAGTGTAACTTTCTGAAATGGCAGGATATTTTCTGAGTAAAATGTGATTGCTGGATGAATACCGTCTTACATGGGGCAAATAGAAGGCTACTATTAAAACAATCATTATGTTAATAACAGTTCTTTTGGGACAGGGTTAATATTTTAAGTATTCTAATTTTTGTTATCCCATTTAAAGGGACTGTTCTATAAAATGAACATTTCATCTTAATCACATCTATGATATGCAGGGCTGTGGTGTTAAAGGGGAGAACTTTCTGAGGCCAAGCAAAATGGAGAACCCTTGAGGTAAGCAAAAACACCGTCCAATTTTTTGGTAATATTAACCATGTGAATGGGCACATTGAACAGAACAATGTGGAAAGCAATATCAAACATCAGCTAAGCATGATGTGCACAAATATCAGGATACCAGAGAATATATATATATTTATTGCAAAAAGAGGAAAAAAGCTACAAATTTGCAAAAACAAAAGAAGGGTTACAGGTGGGAAAAAATGTCTGAGTGCTGAGAGTGGATTATAAAGATACAAAAGGGGGACAGCAGCAGCAGAAATGGGCTAAGAAAGGCAAAACAGTCAGGAAAAATGGCAAAATGCACTTAAAAAGTTTTGAAAATGGGTTTCATGTCGCAAAAATCAGTCTATAGAGACAAAAATGGGATAGCAGCAAAAATTGGCCAAGCAAGGCAAAAAGGGGCAAAATGGCCCAGGGAAAAATGGTGCAAAATGGTTACAAAGTGGCTAAAATGAGTTAAAATTGGCCAAAAATAGGCAAAAATGAGTTTAAGAGATAAAATGGGATAACAGTGGCAAACACGGGCAAACACGAGTGGGGGAGATTGTGAAAATGGGTCAAAAAGTGCCAAAAATTGTTAAAAGTGGCAAGTGGCAAAAGTGGGGCAGAAACAGTGATGAAAAGGGGTCTAAAAAGTCAGATGAATAAGTTAAATATTAGAATCCAATGAAAGCTTGACACACTTTTCAGTGTAAGTGAAGAAACTTTTAGCCAGAAAAGTAGTACTATTGCTACTGATCCAACACACATGAATTGATGTCATCAAATCTCATCTGGTGAGGGCCCATTTGCTGGGTATATCAGGGGCACAGCCAACTTTGTGGGCAGGCCTGCTGATATGGCAAAGTTTGAGTTGGCCCACCTGCTGTCACAGATCATATATAATCAAAAAGACTTTTTAAAACATTTAGTGGATGAAAGCAGTTCCTTGCAGTTGACCAACAAAGTTATTTTGCTGTACATCCTGCAGTACTGTCCTATTTTGAGACTTCAAAGGTGAATTTTTCTGGGCTGCTTTTGTACGTTTCCTCAATACCTTACAATGTTTTATTCTAATTATCCATCACCTTCTGAGCAAGTTACACATCTCTCAAGAGGCCTCAGAAACTGTCAGGTCAGTTAAATGTAAAGTTAATTTAATACAAGCATTTCATTAAATGAACCATATATTTGTTTACTTTGAACAAAAATTACTGTATATTTCACACTGAGGTGCACACATCATTCCCAATATAAAAATGTATTTTTTTGTGTAGTCTCATAAAGTGCAGCCAATATTCTCCTCTTTATTTTAACTGTAACGCAATAGAAATCCCAATTCAACTTTAATCACATGACCAAACATGATTGATCAAAGTTGTCTTGTCTTCAGTTTTCTCAGTCTTCTAATATAGTTATTCATTTGTACTCAGTTATGGTTATTATGGTGTTTATGTCCAAAAAATACAATAAAGGTGCTTTAGACAAGTTGAAGGTTTCAATTTTTATTAGTTTTCTGCATTCAGTCCTTAACGTACTTTGCAAATGGATGAAAAACTACAGCTCCAACTCCCAAAACCTTCTGGGATCTATGTGGTTATGGCAGATCTTTGTCTGATGAATGCTTTCAGCCATTCAAAACCAAGTTCATTAGTATGTCACTAATCAATTTGGAAATTTAATTTTGGAACAGTTCCAAATTTTGGAACAAATAAACTTATTGACAAGTTTAGCATAGAAAGCTCCTTTGCTATAAGATCAGTTATCTTCATCCCCCATGTCCACATCCTCTTGTAGCTTCTGCACCATTTTGTCTTCCATTTGTTTTGCCTTTCCTGTAAAACAAAAAAAAAAGACAAGGATTAAATTGGTGACCACAAGGAAGGGTATTCATTGGGCAGTAAAGTACACACACTGATCACTTAACAAGGTAAAACTTATCAACTGTTCATTAACACAAATATCTAATCAGCCAAGTGCAGCAAATGCATGCAGGCATGTAGACATGGTCAAGATACTACTGAAGAGCATCACAATGGGAAAGCAAGTTGATTTAAGTGGCTTGCTGCATGGTTGCTGGTGACAGACATGATGTCTGAATATTACAGAAGCTACTGATCAAGCGGGATTTCCATGCACAACTATCTCTAGAGTTTTGAGAGAATTGTCTGAAAGAGAAAAACACCCAGTGAGCAGCAGATCTCTGGAACAAAATGCCTTCTTGATGGCAGATGGCCTTGTTGCCTTGTTGATGGTTAGAGGACCATGACCAGACTGCTTCCAGCAGGTAGGAAGGTAACAGTAGCTTCAACAACCACTCTTAACTTTAACCAAACTTTCTAAAGAATACCATGCCTAAATGCACTGGAGAAAAGAGAGAACTGATTTTACTTCCTCATCATGTTTGGGGATGTGGTACAATTCATCAGTATACTGATCTCTATTTTGTGTTGCTGTCCAATGCATGAGCTGTTGTTTTCTGCCATTTTTACAAACATGAGCATTGTACATTCACTTAAAACTATGCTGACAATTATATTTCATCATACATGATTTAAGATAACCTGACGCGCCAGATAGACTATTTCAAACATCCACTGCATAGATATATTTCACATTCATCTCGGAAAGCTACCATAGAAAGCCAGGACTTTTCACGAGTCTTGGAAGGTGTCACGTTCATGACGGGCCAATCAAAACAACAAGTCTAATGATGTTGTACATATGGCATGCGCTTCTCTTATGATGACATGCTACCGCTGCTGTAGATTGTTGGTGGCGGAGGTTCTCTGTAATTAAAATTGATGCCAAGGCAGGTAGGGAGATGTGCAAAAATGTCTTCTCTGCCAAGACAAGCTTTTGGTGTGGCTCTTTGCTCTTGTTTTAAAAAGGAATGTGGTCTAGTTACGATTACACTGTTGCTTTCCTACAGCTTCATCCAAGAGAATAGCTACTGGAGCAGCATCCATTGGATACACCGGCAGACCCCACCTGTAATAATCGCAAACCCATGCCAGAGCAGACCAGGAGAGGAGCAAAAACATACTATCCATCATAAAAAGGCTTTCACTATTGCTCTCTGCCCTTGTTTTAATAAAGAAAAGTTGTCCAACTTTGGCAGAAACCGCTGCTGCGACTAAGTCTGAGTCACTCCACTAGCAGCCTATGTACACAACCCCTCACATAACAATCTACCCTTTTCCCCATAACTCTTACTAACTCATGCTGAAGCAGGTTGGCAGAAGAGCAAAAACATATTTCTCATCATGAAAGGCTTTTAGTGTTGTTTAAAAAATTTGTGCTATATGTTGTTTTTAAAATTTACGTTGTACTAGGGCTATATCCGAACTAATCATCACACTGGAGGCAGCCATTGCAAATAGCTTCGAGTACAACCAAACCCCACTAGCTACTGCCTCGTTCTGCTCAAATGATGCTTACGGGACTGAACAGCATTAAGTTTAGCACAAACATTGTAGACTGCAGCTTTTCAAGATGGATTTGCCTGATTACAGAGATGGACTCTGGCAAGTCCATCTGCTATGCAAAGTTAGATTAAAGGACTCTGATTTATTATTTGGTGACTTGCCTGCATGTGGTGCTTTGATAAGGTGAATATTTTTCTTGACTTCGCTGATGGCCTCTTCCTTCTCCAACTGTTTGCCCTTCTTTAACCTACAGAAGTGAGACAAGGGCAGAAATGGTGAGGCCAAAATATTTCCCACATCCTAAAATAACCAAGAAAAAAACTTTAATTTTAATATACATTATTGTAAAAGAATTACATGAAAGAAAGATAAAATTATTTGCTCACCTGTTTAAGATAAATCTGGCCTGTCGTCTCTGTTTGATTTCTTCCACCTTCTTCATTGCTTCCACTGTAGAAATCAAGAGTTACACATTGTACTTAAATTCAAAACTAAATGGCAAAAGAATTTCACAGTGGTATATTTCAGACATTAACATGTATACATTACCCGTCTTGTCCCAGAGCTGTCTGTTATATTTGATGGGGATATTTCGGCGTTTCTCAAACTCTAGAGCATTATCCTGTAAGAATTGATGATACATTTCTTTATCTTAACACTTTGTGATATAAATGAATGGCACAGACAATGATCTACAGATAACCAACTCACCACTGTCAACTCCTTTCCTGATGCCTTTCTGAATGCTTTGGTCCATCTGGTTTTTCTTGGGTTGCGCTTCTTTTTGAAGTTTTTGTGGCATTTTGATCTGCAGAATCTGAATGACTACAATTATGAAAAACAGACACGTCGAAAAATTAAGGCTTAGTTCAAAATTAACAACTGGAAGATAAGTTCACAGAATTTAAGAAGTTTTGATATCATGCATTCATAGCAATACACCACTCTACTGAAATGTTTCATATTGAGTCTCAGCATGTTTAATATAATTAACACATGACAAACATGACTTGAACCAAGGGTGCCATTACATATTCTCTCCACTAGATAGAGCTAAGAGAGAAATGGCATCTTTTTATAACTCTACAATGCCTCAGCTGATAAATACTTAAATTACCAATCTTTAACATTAGGGGTTTGTTATACAAATTTAAAAAAAACTTTTGGTTATTGTTGCAAAAAGGTGTTTTTACAAAAGATTTTGAAAATACATATAGAATAAAATTAACCATAATAGGTCATCTTACTAATTATTATTATTTACAGACTGTCACAGATGCGAACAGTCGCAGAGTGTCAGGGAAAAACAAACACTGAACAAACACCTTCTGTGACCGTATATTTAACTCAACTCGTGTAAATAAATACCCTACCTCCGTCCATACACATCAATTCATGTAAACAGTGTAAAAATCGGTCTTCTTCATTATAATCAACTCATCTGGTCAGTTCCATAGTTAAGTAATGTGATTATATAAGCACCTTTTGCATCCCGCATGGCAACACTATTGTATTTTATTTGCTTATATAGTTTGTGCAAACACAAAGGCCTAAAAATATTATTCCATTATTATTTCTCATTCAAAAAGTAAGTATTTATACTATTCTATAACTAAACTTAAATTATTGACCAGGGGTTAATGGAAGTTTACAAAAACACTTTGCTCATTATGATACAAACAGCATAAATTAAAGGGAAACATAATTTCGTTAGGGGGCGCAGTCACCCCGTAAACTTACACTTATGCACATTAATTGAACGTTCGTGTTGTCGTCTGTTTGATCATTAACGGAGATGGCCTTGAATCAACACCTCGGGAATGTCTAATTTTAAATTTGAGGTACCTGTTGTGATTTCCACTTACAATACATTAGGTAAAAACGTCATTTTGGCTGACTCCTTCGTTCCACGTGAGGCCCCGTACAGCACGTTACGTTAGCGAGCTAACATTAGCCAGTCAGCTCGTGGCCAACACTGACAGCCACGAGCTTCTGTTGAAGCAACAGGGTTATCCAGGCAGAAAGACAGTGCCTTACCTTACAGTCGTTCCGTACAAACATAACTCCATGACCGGGGTACACTGGTCCCGAGCAGAAATAACACTTTTCGATACGCATTTTCACAGCAGAAAAGCTGCGTGCGACGACTGACAAAAACAAGACCGCCCCGTGTTTGCTTCTTCTTCCTCTTTTTTTCGGCTGCTTAAGCAACTGTTGGAGGTTTGACGCCATCTGCTGGATCCATCGTCTCAAACGATAATAGTTTTCCTGGTGTGGTGAGTGGGCCTACAGTATTCAGTGAGTTGGGTTAATACATCACCCATCCACTATATGGACAAAATCATGGATATTTGACCATTACGATAACAGGGACTCTTATGATATTCAAATATATGCACTTTCATATTGAGTTACCCCCCTTCTGCAGCTATAGCAGCCTTTTTGATGGCTTTCCACAAGGACGGGAAGTATGATTCGTCACACCACAGAACACTTTTCCATCACTCCACAGTCCAGTGTTGGTGTGCTTTACACCACTACGGCAAATGCGTGGAATTAGAGGCTTGCATGGAGCTGCTCGTCCATGGATACCTATTCCATGTACTGTAGCTCCCACTGTGCAGTTTTTGTGATTAGATTAATGCCAACAGAAGTTCAGAACTCTAAAGCTATGGATCCAGTAACTTTTATGCACCATGGGCCTTAGCAGTCCTTGACCCCGCTCTGTGATTTTATGTGGTTTTCCACTCCAGGGCTTAGTTGCTGTTGTTCCTAAATGCTTCCACTGAAATGAAATTTCATGAACCATCTTAGTGTAAAGCTGGCATCTATCACAGTACCACACTTTAAGTCACTGAGCTCTTCAGAATGACACATTTTGTATCACAAATGTTTGCAAATAGAAACTCCATGGCTAGGTGCTTGATTTTATACACTTGTGGAAACTGGTCTGATTAAGAAACTTGAATTCACTTGAACAGATGTGGCTAAATACTACATATAGTGTTTCACACAGACTGAAATTAACATCAACTCCTCCAATGAGCTTCAAAAGAGAAGTATAAAATAGTTTAACGGCTGACTATTCTGATTGCCTGTTAAAGCTCCTGAGCAATGTTGGGTTTGTCTGGTTTTGGCACCCCTTGTGGACAAACCAATATGACTTATCCCTCTACTGATTAGTCCTGTAAATGTGTAAGTAGTTTTCTTTGTCCTACTGTCTTCTGTCAAATGTATCGCCTTATTATATTCCTTATGTCATATGCACTCACGTTCACAGATCAACTCAAGAACACAAAAACAAAAAGTGTGTATTTTCCAAGAACAATTTTATTATCTAGTATTTGTGATCATCTTGAGAGTATCAAAAAATTCTGCTGCAACATTTCAACACTTAAAATAATTTGTTTTGTTGCTCTCTTTGGAATAAAATGTGTATTTTGGTATTCAAAAGCAGAAATATCAGAAAACCATAACTTAAATAATAACAGTTAAGCCTACACTCTAAATCTACATTTGGCACCTGAGTTAAGTCAGCAAAGTCATCTGTGGCTTTCAAATTAACTTTTATAATAATAATGCACTACACAGACAAACTCCGAACTTGAAACCGGCCTCATTAATTCACTAAAATGTCACATTAAATCTGGTAAATGTTTTTGTTCACAACACCATGCTAAGAAGACAATGTTACCTAAGTATCATTCAGGTGAAATCTTGTGGTGATCAAAAAAATACAGAACAGTTTATGATATCTCAAGCTTTAAAAAAAGGAAAAATACCTTTCTAGAAATCAAAAACTTTTGAAATCATATTTAAATGTAAATAATGTAAATGTAAACCAAAGAAAATCACTAACAGAGACTTCAAGGTTTCTTTGGTTAGGATTATTTGTATTACAAAGATATAAAAATTGATTATGTTGCTCTTCACACATTGGGCTTATATTTTGATAGTCAGAATCCTTCATTGTCACACCTGGACAAGAAACAGTAACAGAGAAAGAAAGAGAATTCCTCCCCGTAAAGCTTTATAGATGAACTGTAACAGATGATTCTTAGTACAACGAATAAATATATTATCATCTGTCACTGGCAGGACACACTGGATCTTTGGTCTTGTGTCAATAATTACCACCTCTTGGCACCAAGGATCAACTGAATGAAAAGCCATACCCTTCTGAGGAAGCAGACAACTCTTTGGATAATAGCATCGGCATAACCGCTGCGTTTTAGCAATGGTCTAGAAGGCAAATGGAACACAGGCCGGGCAGGCTTGTGCTAAAGCTTTCACCAGAATAAAGCATCAAGAAAATTTACACTGAGAAAAGCATTTAAACCACCATTCTAAGGGAAATTTACATCATTGGCAAGAAGAATATTTTGGCAAACACACCCTCAATATACATCCACTATATTTTTGGTTGCCTTAGAATATCTTTGTATTATCAAAACTCTTTGGGTACAATATTTCCCATCTTTGGATCATCTCCTTAAGTATGCAAAGCCCTTTTTTGATATTAAGGCCAAGTTAAAGCTTTGAGTTTAGTGCGTTGAAAATGCCAAACCATATTTTGTGATAAAGCTCAAGTAGTTTGACAATATCTAATGCACTTATTTCCACAACATACATCATTCCATGTGAAACAAAAGCTCTTTCAACCATGAAAAAAGGTGAGAAAATTTGAAAATATGAGGACCTGAAGAAAAAAAAATCCCAACAGGGATGGACAAAGCATGGCACTGACATGTTTTCACCTTGTCCCCTGAGTTTGAGATAATACTGCACCGTCTGTGGTGAAAAAGAGGTAGTCATGTATGTACAAAAACAGAACATGGAGGTAGATAAATCAGTCCAAAGGGCTTAAAAACACCCTCTGCTCCAGTGGAAAGGAATTAAATATAATGAAAATGTATCAAAGTACATTTTTGACATTCTTTTTAACATTCATCATGGGTGAGCTTTGGTTTAGGACAGACAATGCCAAACACAGACAAAAAGGTAGAAAGTTGTAAAAAAAATGGAAATAAAAATGTTATAACAAACATTCATACAAAATCCTGAGGTAGATCCGAAGCAAAAGCACATTCCCTCCAGAGCAGCAACTGAATTCCTGATCCCTTGTGCTGCAGGAAATAACCAGCTCAAGAAGCAAGCGAGGTAAAAGTGGCTTGGCTGTCAGAGGCAGATTAGGCCGGGATATGTCAGGAGCCGACCACTTGGGATGTATGTGGGGCATGATGGGAGCCCTCAGAGGTGCAGCAGAGTCGAGCGTCATCAGTTGTGGAGGAGTGATGGAGGGGATGTCTCAGCATCTCCTCATTTTCCATCTGAAAAGACTGCTTCAGCTCAGCGAGACCATCTGAACCAAAGGATTCAGGTCTGGAGCTTTGGCTAGTAGAAGGGTTGCTCATCTCTTCATTGCTCTCTTCGTTGGAGTAGTGCCCAGAGTCTCCTGTCTCTTGGCTGCCTTCGCTGGTGTGGGAGCTCTCTGTGTGAAAAGGTCCATAGATGATCTCCCGGGATGAAGGTGGAAGGGGCGCTGCACCTAAATGCTCCTCATATCTCAGAACTGTTTTTCCAGACTCATACAAGCTGGCTCTGCTCTCAAGCTAAGGAAATAGAAAAAATAATGTTTAGATTATTACAAAAGTAACAGAACTGAAAGGAAGGACGGATGAGCAGAAATATACAGCATCACTTACATCACTGTCAGCTGGATTCGTCATCTCTCTCTGGAAAAGCAGCCATCTCTTGTTTTGATTCTTGCTGCTGACTGGACCGCCACTGTTTATAACCATATTAGATCCACCCTGTAAAAATGAGAAATAAATAAGAATTAGCATTTTGTATTGGCCCTTGCAATCATAATGAAGTTGTAACTGTGAGAGTAATACATCCTTACACCAGCAGCAATCAGAAATGTTTTCAGTCTGTATGATTTGTCTCACCTTGGCATCTATAAAATGTTGTTGCATCATGGGTATAAGGGCCTCAACATGCTCTGCATGGCGCTCATTAGGCAGGGACAAACCAGAACGGGGAGTTTCATTAACTCCAACAGCAATGATTTTGTGACCTGAGGATTTTCTGTTGGACAAAGATAATTATGTGAACAAAGCAGATACAAAAACTCATTGTTTATGTTTTATACTATAAGTATTTTGTAAAATTCCAAAATGAATTATATCAGTACCTTGGTCTGCCCTTACTGATGAGGATCAAGGCACACATAACAATACAAGCCAACGCGATGCTCACACCAACAATGATCCCTGTCATGGACCTCTGGTCGATGTGGTAGAGACCATCAGATAATACTGGAAGATACACAACATAGATATTCAGATTGGAAATGATCTCATATTAAATATATAGAGAAAATAAGGATAAAAAGGATTGATAATACTGAGGGAAGTCAGAAGTTAATACACTCAGCCAGAAAAAACATAATCCTTCCCTAAATATACAAATACCATAACAAATGCTAACTTGAGAAAAAAATAACTAAAAATGAGCAGGAACTAGAACTAAGGTATTCAACAAAAATATTATTTCAAGGTAATACTTTATAACATAAAATTATATAACAAAGTTCTCTGTCATTTATGAAGTAAAAAGTTAGTTTTGCTTTAACAGTGAAATCTTTGACTACCAAAAAATACCTACTTTTTCACTTATGATGCAAATCTGAGGAACTGTCTAAATCTCAGGTGTATAGGTACTGGCTGGCAAGACGGTTTGTCCACTAAGATACAAAACTTCCCTACAGCATTTTGAATAAGCATCATTAATGCTGTACTTGACCTGCACCCAACATGCAAAGGTCTGTTTCAAGTTGTAAACATCTAGTTGATAGGTACGGGACATGGTCACCTAGACAGAATAAAATGGTTGGGAACAGGACCTAAATCTTGCATTGTCCGAAAATGTGTAGAACACTATACTTAAACTAATTAATTCAACTTTTTTTGTACCTGTCACAGCTTAATGCAGGGCAAGCAGACCTAAAGTCAATTTCTCCTGTTTTTATCCTAAGGTAAAGCACTGCCATGCCAAATGTAGCAGTGAGGCCTCCTTTATCCTCATGTTCTGGACATGTCCCAGCGTAGAAACATTTTGGAGGGAAGTTTTTCAAACCTTATTACAAATCCTTCATATATATACATATATATATACTTCAACATTTTGGCAAATTCGCCCATTGCCATAATTCCTGTAGTCTTAGTAATAGGTTCGTTTCCTTTAGTTGTCAGTGCAAGCTGTTTCTAGATCTGGGGGGACTGATATACCAGCTGTGCAGCTGACGCTATGGAGACAGATGGTATTTCTAGCTTTCCCTCATCAAACTTATCAAATACACAACTGAACAACTCCAAAATGCTCTCGTGGACAAGTTGTGATCTGCACATTCACCACGCTATGAAATAATCATGGAACATTGAAAGACAGAGATGTTTTAAAGCTAAATGCAAAGCCAGAACTACCAAGTAACAACGGCACTGCCACAGGCACGCACTGTGTCATTCCACCCAGTGGTTTACTCTGAAAGTAGTTCCAAATATTTGCTTCATGTGTCATAATGTTACATAATTATACGTTATTATTTCATAGCGTGGTGAATGTGTAGGTCACAACTTGTCCACGAGAGCATTTTGGAGTTGTTGGATTGTGTATTTGATGAGTTTGATGAGGAAAAGCTGGAATACCGCAAGACTCCATTGAGTTTGTGCAGCAGCTCCAAACTCAGCAGCACCGATCTAAAAATAGCTTGCACGGACAACTATACCATTAATGCTATACGGACTTTTATCCGTATAGCATTAATTGCTTTGTTATAATTAATGCAGGGCTGACATGCATTTATGAAAGACTCAGTCCTCTGACAGTCTTTTTTTGTTTTAAGGTCATAGAGGGATGCAAGTCTCAAATTCAGTCTGTCTCTTTACCCTAATATAAAATGTTTAAATTCAGGTGAAGATCACTCACAACAAAGGTAAGCTTTACTTTTATATAATAACTGAAACTGTAAAAGAACAACACTGGTATTATAATGGAATCAAATACATCAAGAAGAAATGCATCTGTCATGTTAACTTCAGTTCTCCATGATGCTAACCTGTAGTGTCTGGGTAGCTGTCAGAGTGTCTGGGGTTCTTGCTCCGGTATGTACTTCCACGCTTTAGCGGCAGCTCCACAATGTCAGAGAAAGGCCCATCTCCTACCTGGTTAGAGGCACAGATTTTTACCAGGTAGACATTCCCTGGCTCCAATTTCTCCAGCAGGGCCATTGTATGAGTTCCTGTGAAAAGACGAAAGAAGTACACGGCAAGGATTAGAAACACTGAAAACCACAAGCACATTTAATGTAGCCTAAAATATCCAGAGTGCTACTCACCCTCTCTCTGCATTATTTGCCAGTGTCCTGACAACCAGGCTTTCTGCGAAGCATACAGGATGGTATAGTGTGTAACCACAACACTGGCCTCTGTAGGCTCCCTCCAGGACACCAGAGCAGTGTCATCTTCAATCAAAGTTACTCTCAATCCTGCAGGTGGCTGGCCAGGTGCTGTACACATAGGAACCACATTCATGGTGAACATTTGATTAAATTACCAGGGATTACAGAACTGCAAATGTCTTTACTAAAGAGGAAGTAGTGAATGAAGGAAAACATTTGATTAAATTACCAGGGATTACGGAACTATAAATGTCTTTACTAAAGAGGAACTAGTGAATGAAGGAAAACCAATATAACAAACTGATTTCAAAGCAGTGTCCAATTTTTATTACCTGCTGGAAGGGTCCGATGGTAGACAACAGAACTCCAAGGGCTTGACATTTGGTCCACGTGAAGACGCACAACAAACTCATAGCGAGTGTTTGGAAACAAATTCTGAATGATCACACTTTGTTTCGTGCTGTGGACAAACAGAAATTTACATTATGGACTTTTAAAAAGGAGAATCTAGTTTCCTAAATTCTTAGGTCAACATCAGAAAAAGACAATTAGAAAAAATAGGTCCCATGTCAGCATATCATTTTCACACATGCAGTGTGATCTAATATATGGAGACCTTCTTTGCCAAGCATGATGTAAAAACTGTCTCTTTTCGTTTACACTTACACTTGTATGTAGCGTATAGCAGAGGCATTGTGGGTTCCCACAGGTGTACAACGGACTGTATAGCTAACCGTCTTTCCGGAGGGGAAAGCAGGACGGCCCCAGCGGAGAGACACTGATGATGAGTTGTTACCCAAGACAGTCACATGGTCCGGTGGTGGAGGAGATGCTGCAGGTTGTTCTCTTGCAGCTGAAAGATGGAACGAGAAGGCATGGGGTTTTTTTCCATTCTTTCCATTTGAGATAACAGAATTTAGGAATTTATTTTAAATTAAACACCAAGACGAATACTTACACACACATCCTGGAGTACTAACTGTCTGGTCAGTTTGATACCCTTCTCCGGCGTCACTGACAGCCAAAATCTTGACATGATATTTTCTTCTTGGATCTGGAATTGAGAGAAAAATCCACTTAAAATTATTTCTCTCCATGTAGCTACACTTGAACTTAAACACTGGTCTAACTGACATTACAAGACTTGCAAGGAGCATTTTTTAGTTAGATGTCACATAAATTAACATTAACAATAGAGCAGTGAGAATTTTTTTAATAAAATGCAGACACATTGATAGTAAACTGCAGGAGGTAACGTTTCTAGGACAAAACAGTTCATTCCTCATTCTTGGACAATGCTTGATCTCCTGAGTCACCCCAAACCTCTCATTTATCATGTTTTGTCATGTGTAAGGGGCATCAGAAAGATCAACCAGCCCCCCAGCAAGTCCAAGTAAAGATGGTGACCGGATCAATAAGCACTATGAAAATTAGTACAAAACAATACTGTCTTTCCCTTTTTGAAGACTTGCAAAGGCTTTACAACTATTAGACCATATTAGCATTTGATTTTGTTTTGAAACACTATGCAGACAAACTGCAAAATTTTGAGGTGAACACTGAAGATGGGAAGAGCTCGGATAAGATGTGGTTTCTGGTATGTACTAAAAAAGTGCAATTGTGGGACAGAAGACTGCTATGACAATCAAAAGATCACTGAGGTCCTGGAGAAGAGTTTGAAAAAGTGAAATGAGATTTTATATTTTAATCCAAGGAGGTAAAACTGCCTTAGTTCCTAATCAGGACATTTTTAGGGAGTATAAAGATTTGTTTTATGCATCTGATGTGAAAGGTCAGCCAATGGGTATTGACCAGTGTAGGCGGTGTGTCCAGGCCTGTTAAGGGGGCTGGGCCCGGGGGCTGCGTTCAGCTGCTGGGAACTTAGGCCCATGGGACGGGGGGAGTTGACTGAGGTCGGTAGGTCAGGCCAAGATAGAACACGAGGAATCTGGGCGCCGGACGGAGGGTTAGGAGCTGGGCCCCTTTTGTTCCCTCTTTCACACTCTTCCTGCTGCCCTTGTCTAATAGCCTTAAACTTGGAGCAAGAAACATGGCGAGAAGAAACATAGCTCCCAAACAGAACCTGGGTTAAAATCACTGATATTACTTAATATGGGCCTAATGGCAGTATCTTATGTGGCTATTCATACAGAGCCAAGCTGACAGGATTTACATTTTGGACATGACCACAAAAGCGCTCAAGTCCAAAATCATTAATACAATCAATCAATTTATTTTGCATCCTTGTGTTTGAATAGTCACATATGACAAACTTATAATGTTATCTGGTGTTACCACCATGGCCAGGCTTTAAATGACAAACACTATATGGCTTTAGGTTATTTACATGGACAGCCCAGTGGACCAATGGGGGCAGGGATGTCATCAGGACTGTTGTCTCATGGCTAGAGGTCAGTGTCTCAGACCTTCTCTGGCCAATCCCAGGGGACTCTGTTTGTGAGCTCCAGTGTCCAGCTGAAGGGGGGTAGTGGCCAGGGTCTTACAGGGCAGGTCTGACCCAGAATACAACACAATGGCCAGGAGTAATTATGCAAGCAGCGCAATGGGAAACGGTGGTGGGAGGGACATCTGGACCCTGACCTCTAACCTTGGGAGCCTGATCTCACACAATACCAAAGCCAGACTGGAGAGGGCCGCTGCTTAGGCAAAAAGGGTCAGCATATATTGATCAGGACAGAGGGTGAAAATGCAAATGCAACATCCAACTGCCCTCCGAATTAAATTGGGGAGACCCATCTAATGATAAGCTATCAGTCAGTCAGTGTCAAAGCAAAAGTGTATTACTCACCAAGGCCACTAATGGTGTGGGTATAGGTTTGAGCCTGCAGCTGGATGATGGGCTGCTCTGGTTGACCCTCCTCATGGTAACATAGCCTGTAACCCTGGGCAGCCACAGGTTCTGAGGAACTTTGCCAGCGTGCCACAATAGAGGTGCAGTTCAGTGGTTCAAGTTGAAGAATAGGCGCTGAAGGCACTGAGGGGAAAATATAGCATGCATGTGATAAATGTACACTTAGTTTAAAACACAACTGGGAGCATAAGAAGACTAAACCTCCGCACAAAAGACAAAAACAACAGGACACCAGGTATGGATAATATGCAGATTAATCAAAGATTATCACAGGGTTCTACTGAGGTGTCAGCTCAAATTTGGGATTTTTGTGTGTGTCAAAATCATAGCTTGAGCTCTATTTATGAATAAAAGGCACAAAAAACAATTTTCTATGCATGCTTCTTTCCAGTATTTCCCAGGCTGTGCACTAATAACTCTTGTGGCTAAGCTGCTCTCCATCACCTAAATCAGAACTTTTAAAAGCAAAAAATCCAAGTATGGTGGACAAACAGCCTCCCCCAACACACCAGGCCATGAAAAGGGACTATTCTTTCCTCCACATAGATGCCTGAGGCCCTCTCTTTATGACCCGTGACTGAGGCCACTCTAACATCACTGACAGCGGAGGGCAAAGGTTCCTGGGTAACCAACACAAAGACTGTGGGACAATGCTGCAACAGCAAACTTTAGTCATAAGCTGGCCACTCTGCATGAGCTCCAGTGATCTTCCTGGTATTCTGGGAGCACCAAAGCAGCTACGAGACAAAAGTTTAAGCAGAGCCTTTAAGAGCCTAGCAACCCTTAATTCTATCAGTTAAGAGCATATACTTATTCTTTACCTTACTGAAATGCCTGCAAGGCTCTGAGAATACATTCAACCATGCACAAAAACTAAGTAACAAATGCAAATATGATGTGGAGAAAAACAATCTAGACAAGCATGTGGGGAAACTTATAGCAAACAGCACTTAAAATTTCCCATAGAATGAACTTTTCAGCTTTAGCATTTACCTTTACTGCTGGAGGTCTTTGGTGTTCGATGTGAGCTCCATGCAGAAGGCTCACACCAGCCCACACGGGTGGCTACAGCCATGCGGAGGAGGTAGATCGTGTCAGGCTGCAGGCCCTCCAGCAGATACTTGGTACTGTTCTGAGGTATCTCCACAGAGTTGACAGTGCTGTCTGCAGCTGTACGATAAGACAGTCTGTATGCAGACACCCGGCCTCGGCTCACCTTGGGGGGCAGCTGCTGCCAGCTCACCTGTATATCTGTGGAGCTGTGGCTAGTCAAACTGAGCTCTGGGGTACGCAAAGGCACTGCGGAAAGACAGACATTTACTTGACTCTATTATGGTCATGGGTTTCTTCTCAACACAATATTGATGGCAAAAATGTTATTTTTCTATAAACAAAAACTTTCAGTAGTGAGTGGATTACACACAAGTGTAAAACAACAGCATGCCTATCCTGCTTCTTTCTTCTCCAAAAAAGTGCTCTGTTCACACATCACTTGCATGCATTTTAGCTTAACTGCCAGGGTGATTTATTGCAAGGAATGTTGAGAGTCTTAATGTTCTGTGCTTACCATCCTCCAGGGTATGTTGACTGACTTGGTCTGACATACGACTGGCTCCCATTGGCATATAGGCCACAACATAAAAGCTGTAATTCCGAGCTGGTTCAAGGTCATCAATGATGTAACTAGTTGTGTCATTCCCAATAACAATTTGGTATTCTTCGTTGTTTAGACCTGACATTCAATGGAAAAAAGGGGGTTAGGAAGTAGGTCACATTCGTCCAAAGAAGAAGCCTCTATGAAAGCTTGTCAACATGTAGAATTTAAACAGTCAGTCTTATGAAAGGCATGATGCTTGCAGTTTCTGAATGCCACTCATCTTTTCTACAAATGTGAAACAGAAGGCTAACCTACTTAAATGCTGTAGGTCTCTAAAAGAAAATCATCTTAAAACCAAAGATGTGTTTACTCACATACCAGTTGTGACAAAACTAAGGTACTTAATTTTCAATTTAGTGACAAACATTTAATTCTCTGCCTGCAAAACTGTGAGGCTTTTAAAAACTTTCCCTGTCCCTTTAACTAGAAGAAGAATGAGCTGCAGAGTGGACAATAGCCTGGCTAAGCCTGTTGTTATTTCCATGAAGTTGCCATTCGGAGTCCTCCTTGACCCCTGCTCTGTGTAGCAACAACAGATGGCCTTCACTAAGGAAAGTTGATCACATGTGAGAGTGTGAGATAGCTTATTGTGTTGACAGTGATGTGGTATCTTCCCCCACCTTCAACCTCCTCCCAGCTGGACTGATAACACTAAAAGAAGCATAACTCAGCAGTTCTTCCTCTTGATCTCACCTTCAGCCTTCATATAATGGATGGAGTAGGCAATGACTTTGTCTGCATTGTAGAGAGGTCTCTCCCATGCCAGTAAGATAGCAGAGCTGGAGATGGTCTCAGCATGGATGTTTCTTGGTGCACTGGGCCTGTCCTCAGACATGACCACAATAAGGCGTGCCAATGATAGCACAGAACCCTGTTCACTCTCTGCCATGCACTGATAGATGGCATCATCCTCAGGGATGATCTGGGTGATCACCAATTTACTGTGAAAAAAAAAAAAAAAAAAAAAAAAAAATATATACAAAATATTTATACCATGCTAAGCTATGTTTAGCCGTGACCAATATACGCTTGCATGGCAATACCTGTTGTACATCTTAATCCTTCCATTTAAGTGAACCTCTTGTCCATTCTTAAGCCAGCTGATGCGTGGTGGGGGAACTCCTTCTGCTTGGCACATAAAGCGGGCAGTCCCTGCTCTTGGACGGGTCTGGCTCTCAGGCCTCTCAACAATGGACGGTGGCACTGAAAATAGGTAAAAATAACAAAAATCTCATTCTAGAGCCCACAAATTATTTATTTATTGTAGGAGACAGTGCACATTAATGAACATGGACATGTAAATGTGCCAGCTTGTAGCCACAGGCTTATTTCCATCGGCTGTCCCTGGCAGGTTGATGGTATATATTTCTTTACCTACAGTTACAAACTAAATTGAATAGTTGACCCAACAATTTAAACAATGACTCTTTAAGTAAAAATGTTGCAAAAGCCTGTGTTATATGAAATTTGGCAAAGCAAATTTACTATACCTAGAACTGTGAGGTTAGCTGCAGCAATTGTGAAGTTGCGTGTTCCAGGAGTGGTGGCCCTGCAGAGGTAGATCCCACTGTGCTTGGAACTGACATCGGTAATAACAAGATTTCCATTGCCAAGCACTTTGGCATTGTACACATCAATGGGTTTACTGTCAGCACGGCTCCAGGAGATGATGGGCCGTGGGTTTCCCATTGCCACACACTCCAATACAACAGTCTGGTGAAGAGAAACTGTAACATTCTGAGGTCCAGCTATGATTAGGGGCCTTTGACGTGGTTTCCGGCCATCACCTTAAAAACAAAGGAAAAAATGTTGAGAAAATAAATTCAGGGTTCCCTCTATGATGTGACTGTTTTAATGCTGCATCCTGAAATCCAAAGGATGCTGCCTCTGTACCTTGGTTGACCATCAGCTTGGCCTCTCTGCTCTTCAAACAGCTACCAATGTTAGTTGCCACACACCGATAAAGTCCAGCATCTTCCAGTTGTACATTATGAATCTGAAGGACTCCGTTGGGCAGAACTGTCATCCTGTGAACATAGAGTAACTTTAGGGTCACACTAGAATAAGTTTCTTGACAGTAAATGATCAAACTGTGACTCAAAGTTGTTAAGATATTCTACCATTTTGATTTACTTAATGAAAAATGTTGCAGATTGAACTATAGATAGAACAAAACATAAGCCTGAGCAGAGACAGAACAAAACAAGCAGGTTAAATACACATAACAGTATAGTAGCACTGGGAGGACATGTATGCAAATATTTTATTTTACTCTGTCCTGTGAAAACATGTAGAATTTGGTTGTTTCAAGAGATCTTGAGAAATAAACACATTATCATAAGTACAGATCTTTAGAGAACAACCAAAAGTGTGCTTAAAATGCAGCAAATTTAAGTAAGAAATTATATAAAGATAAGATATACGGAAGAATATGCACTTAGGGATTTCATACATCATAATTTTTACCCATGTTTTTCCAGGCACACATTTGGGACCCACTGATAACAACTCAAGGAACTCAACCAAGGGAATAATCCCATTGACTGACACACTTATGTTATTGTGTGTCTTTGACCCAACGCCTGTATATGAATTTTGCTTGAGCCTCTTACATAAAGAAGTTACTGGTTTCCTTTCTTATCATATGTTCCACTGGCATCTCTTAAAGTCAATTCTGCCAATCACTTACAATACAGAGACGGCATTCAACACTTTTTTCTTTTAAAAGTATTGACTCATGCACCATTTAGGTATCAGCATCATATATAAAAAGTATCAGTTTAGCACTGGTATTAGAAAAATCCTAAAGGATACCCAACCCAATGTGTTACAATATCTATAAATTTTGAACACAGGTGGATTAAGTGGGGACCAAATGTGGTCAAAAAAGACTCTAGGTGTTTCTGTGGATACCTCTCTGTCTGCAGTGGTAATGTGCTTTGGTTGAACTCCCAAGTGATGGTAGCAGGAGGGCTGGAGGTGACTGCACAGGAGAATCGTGCCACTGAGCCCTCAGTCACCACCATAGGCACAGGATGCAACACAAACTCTGAGATACCTGTGAAGAAAATACACCAATCTACTATCAGCAGAACCTTTAAGCAAAAACCTTATTTTCTTATAAAATCAATGGAAATCTGTCATAGCAGTGGGCTCATTTGTGATTGCTAAATAAAGCATCTTCTTTCACCTGTGGTTAAAAATATACATTATGCATGCAAAGCTCTGATTTTGATGGATGTTTACTGATTGTATGAAAGGAATTGATCTCAGTAAAACACAATGATCTGGCGTTTGTGCAGATGAGCAATCAGGTCCCTCACTAACCAGCTGGCCCAATCAATGGATCAATTGAAGAATGACACTGAATGATGCATTGTTATAGATTGAAAAAAAGTGAATCAATTTACTTGGCATAAGAAGGGTTGCATGTGGACATTAGAAACATAAAGATATACAAAACTATGTCTAAACAAAATAAATTATATTTCATATAGACCTGGGATTACCTCATAATGGCATAATGTAAGGATTGTGCAGGTGTCATATTGTGCATATATTACAGCTCTTCATGATGTTGTACTTGAACCTATTTTCTAGAAAATAAGAGTGATAATATATGTTTTTATGTAACTAAAACAATCCTGCCCTACAGAGTCGTTCTGATTTTACATTTACTGAGTCTTCCAATAATCACCAAATATAAGCAACCCACAATCTGCATTTATCTTATAATATGACCAATGACCTTCATTCATTAAGGTGATAAGTCTCTCCCTCCCCCCTCTCTCACAGGAAGCAAGTCAATATCATGTTAAAGAAAATCAATACCCTGTTGTCCCACTGAAACATCAAATTTAAATCCTGAGCCCTGGGAGATCCAAACTAAAGAGCAATCTTTGAATTTAAGACCAAATCTCATCAATATTACACAAATTAACTGGAAGCTATTTTTAAGTGAAGTGTATTACAGGGTTTGAACCAGGGACATAAAAAATGTTCTAATGTAGATGGTTTTATGAATAAGTTTTCAAAAAAACAATAAGTGAAGGTTTAGGTGAGGAGTATGACAACCATCAGTTAGTATTTTTAAATATAATTATCTTCCTATTCTGTCTGTAGAAAACACGACTGACTGGTAAGCATCATCAGTCCTCAGAGGCTGTGAAGAAGTTAAAACATCATGTTGTTTTCTCTGTAAAGAGAGATAACAGACGTTTTTCACTCTTGCTGGGATCAGTAATGCAGAGACAGGGTGGGGCTTGCACACACTGATCCACTAATATGGTCACCTCTGTTGTAAAGAACAAATCAATGTCTAGGTCAAACAGCACAAAGGTTTCCCTAAAGAGGTCAAAGTTCTCCTCAGCCCCCTGTCCTTTCAGTTTTAGGCCAAACTGGGAACCAGATCGAAGTCAGTTTACAATTAGTCTAAAAAAAGAAAACATAGTGATTCTAATGTTGTGCATGCTTTAATCTATATTTAATCCCATAGTAGGGAAATATAGCAAGATCAAAGCACATATGTATGTGTTTTTTAGAGAAGCTGTGAGAAATATCTGTGAATCTGACACCTCTAGGAATCCAAGAGGCGCTGATAATGTTGTAGTAGTCCAAGAGGTACAAGGAAAACCACTTCCTGAGTGTAAACATGTTTTCAAAGGTTCACCACTGCTCACTGAAATATCAGGTTTGTTCGTTCACATGACCTGGCCTGGCCTTTTCTTTAACAAAAGGGCTCTGCTTGACAGGGCAACAGAGGGACGGATCCATTGAAAGGGATTGTGGGCTGGGGGAGAGAACAGCAGGGCAGCCCAGCCAGAGCAGGCCTGTGACATCACAAAGCCTTTCCCCACTGACCCCTGGCCCCCAGGACCTCTGGACAGAAGGGAAGCAAAGAAGAGGCCCATCCTCCACTCTCTGCCTACAGCTGACCGAAACCTTTAACCCTTTCACTGACAAAAGGCTGGATGCTGGACCAAACTTGACTTTTGAGGAGGTTTGTGTGGCAATCTTATGGCAAACTATATTTTCACTGCCCCGTTACAGATCAACAACAACTGCTGCACAATTTACTCAGCAGATGTGGAGTATCAATATGTTTAAAATGTTTGTTTTCTTGTTTGGATTGATCTAATGTATGAGTCACTTCTTTTGTGACAGCTGTTTCCAAAGTGGCAAAATTTGTGCAATTTGGACCATGTGCAAGAGTTTCCCTGCCATTTTTGGTAATTTAAAAAACTACAAATAACGCTGAATTGAATGCCTTGTTGTAATAACATTCTGTTGCCATTGCAGTTAAACAGGTGTTGAGACTTTTAAAACTAATGTTAAAAGTTTTGATATCATCGCAATTTTAGTTGTATCTAGTGCTTCATGGTTTATTTAATGTTGAGTGTCTGGACATTTTGGCCAAACCTGCAAAGTCATTGTCATTGTCAAAATGACATTTCAGAAGGCCTTCCTTGTTGCCATGACACCACTCATGGGATATCCCCTCCAAGACCTGTGAAAAGTGTCTATGGTAGAGCAGGCCTATTGAATAGACACAGCTGCTCTGTCCACTGATATGTGGACAAACAAAACGTAGCCTTTTCTTCTGGAGCGGTCAGGGTTACTCCAAACAAAGGCTAAAAGCCAAATGGCCTTTCAGAGATTCCTCTGTGTAGCAGACCATTCAGCAGTTACACAGAGCCACAGTGTGCAGTTGCAATGCCACTAACATACAAAGGGAGAAGGCTAATTTCAAACTTTCTGGCAATATTCCCCAATTACTTATTTAACTGTGCAAGTGATTTTCTCTTAAAACAGGGAAAGTATGTGCACAGGAGGACCGGGGGATGCCTATTAATAGAGCATTTATAAGCTTCTAGATTGACTCTCCGTGTATTTTTAACTGTCTCTTAAAATGATCCAATAACTGGGCTGACAGCTTTAAACTCAAGCATGGCTAAGTCTGAACAACTTCAAATAGCATGGAAAACCTAGACTTAAGAGGTCTTTCCTCAGTAAAGAAAAAAGTGAGGGGAGGAGTACATCTGCTTCCCATCTCCAGGTTAATAACCCATGAACTTGCCATCCTGCATGCTGACACCACAAAGTGTGCATCACCAACAAGCTTAACCAACAGTGGGAAACAGGGATAACGTTCTAAATTAAACCTGTAGGGAAGTCCTTTCTTTCACTCTGACCTTCATACTTACTTGCGATAGTCAGACGTGATCTTTGGCTTAGGATAGCTCCATATTTGTTTTGGGAGAGGCACTGGTAGAATCCCTCATCTGATTCCTCCTTGGTATGTTTTATCTTTGGTATGTACAAGGAGCCATTTGGCAGAAACTGGATGTGCTCACTTTCTGCCAGTCGGACTCCATTCTTTAGCCACTTGATGGTGACTGGAGGCTGCCCATGAGCCTGACAGTCCAAGACAGCAGAGTCCTTTGGTAGTGCAGTAACATCACTGGGCTCTGTGATGAAGGACAGCTCACTGAAACATAAAACACCTAAAAGAAAAGAAGGGGAATATCAGTTTAGACTTGCTTATTTCTTACTTACATGCATGCCTTCAGCTGCACAATGTTGTTTTTATAATGGGACAGACAACACAAGGCCATCAGTGGCATTTGAAATAAAATGTAAACGACACTGAGAACTCAGGAAACGTACAAAATAATGCTGACAACATTAATTTGTCATCATTAGACACTTAATGCTCTGACACAAGTGTAGAAGAAATGGCAGCTATTAGGCTTTAGGTCCAGATACGTTTATATGGATTGTGATAGTCTGATATAAAAACATTGTTTATCCTTACGAAATAACTTAAGGTGTTTTCATATTTGACGTCACGGATATTAAACATAACCACCGTACATACGTCGACTAACAGACGTAAGGACTTGATGTTAACTGACATATATGAAAGAAACCCACACACTGCATTACACTGAATTACAAACATTATACATAAATTTAACTTCTAGGTAAAAATAAAACTGTCCACTTTAACTGTATTACGGTCAGATATCATGTTATATCCAGAGAGGGTTGACAGCTAACGCAGATCACGCAGCTTGTTAATGTTAATCAACGGTCAGTGAGCGTGGACAGGCAAATCAGGTCAGCACACTTATTAACAAGATAACCTTGGTAAAAACACACAAAAACAAGACACTTACTTGATAAAGGAAGAAACAAAACAAAAAGCAACCAGTGACGGTGGGCTTTCATCTTAAACTTTGCCATTATTCCGACCGTTGTGTCATTTTTGTCCCCCTTTCACGAACCGCCGCTCTCACGCGTGCTGTCCGGAGATCCTCAAACTCACTTCTGCCAGCAGAAGAGCACCAACGGCTGGATTGGGGTGCCGGGGACCCTGTCACGCATGCGCACAGAGCTCAAACTACAGGCGTGCATCTGTGTCTCCCTGCGGTGTGGGGACCCCAGGGGCCCTCAGGAGGAACTGCCACAACAACATATGAGACTAGGAACGTTTCATAGTCACACACAGGCAATATTTTCCTTCATTGAATACATGCATATGTGAAATAATTGGCTTTTTAGAATGGCACCTAAATGTTAGGCTACCTGAATTTCTTTTCTGGTGTTTGTTGTCTATTGTTTTTTTTGTTTTTTTTTTGTTTTTTTTGGACACTTTGCATCTCTGCCAGTACTAACTTTTCCATTTGACTGATTACTCTGTTATTGTGTG
Source organism: Cheilinus undulatus (assembly GCF_018320785.1). NCBI lineage: Eukaryota > Metazoa > Chordata > Actinopteri > Labriformes > Labridae > Cheilinus > Cheilinus undulatus. Next base: position 21,002,182 of record NC_054873.1, on the reverse strand, counting down.
GGTGTCATGTTGAACTGTCATAAAATTTGTACAAAGTATTTTAATAACACTGGGGTCTAAGTGAGAGTTTATATTTAAGCATGCAAAGTAATTACATGAAGTTTTTATGACAGAGGTTTACTGGTCCATTTTCTACAAATGCTTAATTTTATCTACAGCAGCCTTTCCCAAACGTTAGTGTGCTACAGCCCAGTTTGAGACCCAAAAACCTTCCAGGGCCCACCAAAACCCTGGTACAACTATAACATGAAACTTGAATATTTACCTTTTATTTATCATATTTTGTTTAATAAACAGGGAATTTCAGTACAAATGCTTTGCTTCAGATACATTTCTCAAAAAATGTTTGTGGGGTCAGAAAGTACATTTAATGGGTCACTGCAGTTATTTTGCTTTGGTTAGGTAAAGTCACTCAAACTTTCTTTTCTCACATTCATCTCCATAAACATACTTTGTGACCCAACAAACTCTTCCCAAGTAGCATTAATATGCCAAAAGACAATGATAGATCTTAAAATCAGGAAGTGAGTAGCATAGTAAAATGCTGATGAAGTGTCACAGGTGAATCCAACTCCAGTTAAATCATGGAACAGATTGTATACACAGGCCTGCCCAGAAACTTGGCTAGGCCCCTGAAAAACCCAGCAAAAGTGCCCTCCCTAGTTAGGATTTATTGATGTTATCAATGCATGTGTGTTGGATCAGTATTCAGCCCCCAGGAGTCGATACTTTGTAGAGCCACCTTTCACTGCAATTACAAGTCTTTTGGGGTATGTCTCTACCAACTCTGCACATCGAGAGACTGACATTTTTGCCCATTCCTTTTTGCAAAATAGCTCAAGTTCAGTCAGATTTGATTGAGAGCCTCTGTGACAGCAATTTTCAAGTCTAGCCACAGATTCTCAAAGAGATTTAGGTGTGGACTTTGACAGGGCTATTCTAACACATGAATATGCTTCAATCTAAGCCATTCCATAATAGGGCTGGCTGTATGTTTATGGTCGTTGTCTTGGCAGAAGGTGAACCTCCGCCCCAGTATCAAGTCTTTTGCCAATTCTAACAGGTTTTCCTCCAAGATTGCCCTGTATTTGGCTCCATCCATCTTGCCATCAACTCTTAACAGCTTCCCTGTCCCAGCTGAGGAAAAGCATCCCCAAAGCATGATGCTGCCACCCCTATGTTTCATGGTGGGGATGGTGTGTTCAGGGTGATGTACATCGCGTTCCACATTATTATGCAAACGACGCTTTTCTCTGATTTTCTAAAATCAGAGAAAATGCAATCAATGCAAATGACAGTCATAATATTTTTCAAGTCATCAACAGTTAGAGTATAACTCTAATGTTCTTGAACAAACTTCATAATGATAACTATTTTTTTTTTTTTAAATAAAAACCTCAAAATGCACTTTTCCACATGTTCCACATTATTAAGCAGGCCACAGGTTTCAGCAATATGGGAAAGAAAAAGGATCTCTCTGCTGCTGAAAAGTGTCAAATAGTGTAATGCCTTGGACAAGGAATGAAAATATTCAATATTTCAGGAAAAATTAAGCATGATCATCGTACTGTGAAGAAATTTGTGGCTGATTCAGAGCACAGATGGGTTTGTGCAGATTAAGACATAATGAAGAGGGTTTCTGATGGAGAAATACATCAGATTAAGAAAGTAGATGCTAAAATGCCATTACAAAGCAGCAAACAAGTATTTGAAGCTGCTGGTGCCTCTGGAGTCCCACCAACCTCAAGGTGTAGGATCCTCCAGAGGCTTGCAGTCATGTATAAACCTACTATTCAGCCACCCCTAACCAATGCTCACAAGCAGAAATGGTTGCAGTGGGCCCAGAAATACATGAAGACTCATTTTCAGACAGTCTTGTTGACTGATGAGTGCCGTGCAACCCTGGATGGTCCAGATGGAGGAGTAGTGGATGGGTGGTGGATGGCCACCATGTCCCAGTGAGGCCGGGACGTCAACAAGGAGGGGGCGGAGTCATGTTTGGGCTGGAATCATGAGGAGAGAGCTGATAGGCCCCTTCAGGGTCCCTGAAGGTGTGAAAATGACGTCGGCAAAGTATATAGAGTTTCTGACTGACCACTTTCTTCCATGGTACAAAAAGAGAATTGTGCCTTCTGTAGCAAAATTTTCTTCATGCATGACAATGCTCCATCTCATGCTGCAAAGAATCCCTCTGTGTCATTGGCTGCTATGGGCATAAAAGGAGAGAAACTCATGGTGTGGCCCCCATCCTCCCCTGACCTCAACCCTACTGAGAACCTTTGGAGCATCCTCAAACTAAAGATCTATGAGGGTGGGAGGCAGTTCACATCAAAACAGCAGCTCTGGGAGGATATTCTGACATCCTGCAAAAAAAAATTCTAGCAGAAACTCTCCAAAAACTCACAAGTTCAATGGATGCAAGAATAGTGAAGGTGATATCAAAGAAGGGCTCCTATGTTAACATGGAACTTGTCCTGTTAAGATGTTTTTGATTAAGATAGCTTTGATTTCAGTAAATATGACCCCCTGATGCTGCAATTTCTACAAATGACCATTTTCAGTTCTTTACAACCTATAAAATGTTTTAAAAAGCTGTTGTGCTTAATAATGTGGAACAGTGCATTTTGAGGTTTTTTTTTAAATTATTTTTGTCATTATGAAGTTTGTTCAAAAACATTTGAATTATGCTCTAATGGCAGATGACTTGAAAAATATTCTGACTGTCATTTGCATTAATATTTAGGAAAATCAGAGAAAAATATCATTTGCATAATAATATGGAACGCGGTGTACAGTGTTTCAGTTTTGTTCTCATCTGAGCAAAGCACCTTCTTTCATATGTTTGGTGTGTCCCCCACAACCGCAAACAAGACTCCTTATGGCTTTTTCAACAATGGCTTTCTTCTTGCTACTCTTCCATAAAGACCAGATTAGTGGACTACACAAATAATAGTTGTCCTGTGTACAGGTTCTCCCACCTGAGCTGTGGATCTCTGCATCTCCTCCAAAGTTGCCATGGGCCTCTTTGTTGCTTCGCTGATCAATGCTCTCCTTGCCCGGCCTGTAAGTTTAGGTGGACAGCCATTTTTCTATAGGTTTGTCGTTGTGCCATGCTCTTTCCATTTCCAGATGATGGATTGAACAGTGCCCCGTGAGATGTTCATAACTTCGGATATTTTTTTTTAACCTAACTTTGCTTTAAACTTCTCCACAACTTTATCACTGACCTATCTGCTGTGTTCCTTGGTCTTCATGGTGCTGTTTGTTCATTGAAGTTCTTTAACATACGTCTGAGGCCTTCACAGAACAGCTGTAATTATAATGAGATTAGATTACACACAGGTGGACTTTACTAATTAGGTGACTTCTGAAGGCAATTGGTTGTACTGGATTTTATTCATTGGTATCAGACTCCAGGGGGCTGAATACTTTGGCACACCACACTTTTCAGATTTTTATTTGTAAAACATTTAAAAAGCCAGGTATAATTTTCATTTCACTTCACAATTATGTGCCACTATATGTTGATCTATCACATGAAATTCCAATAAAATATGTTTATGTTTGTGGTAGTAACGTGAAGAAATGTGGAAAAGTTTAAGGGTTATGAATACATTTGTGAGCCACTGTATTTTTCTTATCTAACCGATTGCCTCCTCTTTTAACCCATTATTGACAGTTTTAACAACTTAAACATTTTTTGCCTTTCTTAGCCCCTTTTGGGCTGCTATTATCCCATTTTTGTCCCTTTTAACTAATATTTCCCACATTTCACCTAATTTTGCCACTTTTAACCCATTATTGCCACCTTTGAACCACTTTTTTGCCATTTTCCCTACCTATTTTGCCCCTTTTTGCCTTGCTTTGCCTGTTTTGGTGCTATCCATTTTTTTCTCTTTTAACTGATTTTGCCAAGTTAAGCCTACTTTACAACTTTTAGCCCAATTCAATCCCACTTTTTATCTGCTTTTCACCATTTTCTGCCCATTTTTACCCGTCTTAACCAATTTTTGCTGCTGCTATCCATTTTTTTCCCCATTTTTAACCCATGTTTGCACATTTTCACCTTTATTGTGGCTTGTTTTGTGATTAATATATTAATATTTTGAGTTATTTCAGTTCCTTCCACTTTATCCTCTGGCATCTTTATGTTTGTGCAAATCATGCTTAGCTGTAGTCTGACAGTCCTTTACAAATGGTTTAGTTCAGTGTGCTCATCCACATTGTTAAAATTAGTCCCAAAAAATGGACTATAATTTTTCTGACCTCGATGGGCCCACCATTCGGCTTGGCCCCCTTTATCCCCCTTATGGGCAGCCTTAGGTATACATCAGACAAAATAAATGATAAAATGGTGACATTAGTGAAAACTTCTGGCTGTGCTTTGTTACCTCTGAGACTTAAAATAATAACGTAATCAAAAAATTGGAGATCATTTAAAATGGGATTTTGTTTTTTAAATCTTGTTTTATTGCTATTATTTTTAGTTATTGTAAATAACCTCTCAAGGCAAAGCTACAGTACTTTCCCCCAGTGGGCCCCAGCACATTCTTTGGAAAGCACTGGTCTAAAGGGTTTAAAGTCTCCTGTGTTCAGTATGTTTCAGTAAAAGTCTACCCACTGCTCATCTTTAAAACTATCATTTTTCAACCACTACTTTTCTGCCTACATAAAAAATCATTAATCACATATATATATATATATTTCCAACAAGCCACGTTATCATCTCTTCCAGTATAACTTAAAACACGATATATAATGCCAAAACTAACGAGCATGTCTAGTTCTGTCCTTCACTAAAAACCACATCCCTGGTCATTTTTTAAAAAAACAAAGTCACCACTGATTCTGTGTTGCAAATTAGCCTGGAAATAAAATTATTTTTTCTTGTGCATCAAAAATCTTAGATAACAAAATAAGAGGAACACTGTTTATCAGACACCAATGTTTACTGGTAATAAGGTCACACTGAACGGCATCTGTTTCCCCCACAGAACCTGGTAATTATGAGGAGGTACTGATGGCTGCCTAATGAATTCAGATATTGATCCAGCAGCCGTGCTTTTTGACAATGACCCTCCCGTCTCCCGGCCCTCATTCAGTAGGCACACAAAGGGGTCCAGCTGTGAGATCAGTCATGCTACATCAGTGAAACCAGCATCCATTGGTTTAGGTAAATGCAGTCATCACTTCCAAACTGGAGTGTGTACTTTCCCTTCCAAAGGATATTATTCAACTCTTATTTTTTAGCAAACCCTATGAATGTGTGTGTAATGATTTTAGAGGATTACTGCCACAAATATGCTCCCTTCAATATCCAATCAAATGAAGGGGGGTTTGTAAAATTATGTATTGATTAGAGCTAACTATTGATTTAATCATCTAAAGTCTTATTGTTGTAATTTAAGGCTCCAAACAAATGGTTAGATTGATGTCATCTCATGATGTGTCAGACTTTATAATTCAGACTTTAATGTTCTATTTATGATTTGTTTTCCATGAAAAGCATATGCAACTATTACACGTTAGAAAATTTTCTTCAGCAAGAACAGACCCATATTGGTCTTGATGATAGTATTAAGCTGATATGAAGCATATCATGCATCTAACGGGATGAAGAAAATGCAAATGGAAAAAGATGGGTGCCTAAAATGATCATAATATGATGTGCCTAATTTTATCATTGTAGATATAGATGTGTTGTATACAAACATGATTCTGTATTGGTCATGAAATCTGTCGACTCATGTTGCCAAATTTTGTGGTGCGTAGGTGGAGGTTACCACCGGCCTCCACATGGCTAAAGGTTAGGCTGTTTGGCCATGATCAATAACGGTTAAGGTCATTAACATGTTATGAATATGGGGAGGGCCTGGGAAAGCAGAGCAGAGAGGGAGCAAACTGGGCTCTGATTGGCTGGAGCTCACTGCTAGAAGAGGCCACCCCCCACTGGCCCCAGAGGTCATCTGAAGAGCAGAGGACCTCTGACCTCATGCCAAGAGGATGGAGAGGTTTTTGGTCTGCATATGTTTGATTGTTAAAATATCAAATGTATGTGGCGTTTAACCAAAAGCAAATAAAATCAATATTGTCAAATGTTTGGAAGGATTATTATTATAAAGTCACAGGCTGGACCAGTCAAAGAAAACTCAGTTTCTGTCTCTTTTAGTCAAAAAAGACCTAGATTACTTACCCCAAATGTTGTCACTGACTGGTAGCATTTCAACATTATTATAACTAACAATAAATAGTGTTGTCACAGTATATATAGATATAAAGATTGTATACCATTTGTAACTGAATAAATACAAGTTATGATTACTCTATATTCTTGTTTTTAATTACAAAAAACACTCAAACCCCTGCACACTGCTGAGTTTGCACAAATACACTGGCACCACTTTGGCACAGAAATGTTGCCAACATATCTGTGCAATTTAAAAAGTCTTTTTCTCATGGCAGCTTTTGGTGAAAAACATGGCTGGTTGTAGTGTTTAAAAGTTTTGGTACTTACTGATACAACCAATCATTGAAACAGCAGGTTGTAAAGTGTGTGGTATCAAAAGTATTTAAAAGTATTAAAGTAATGAAAATTCCACAACTTTAATAAGTAATCTTAGCAACTAATAAGCATTAATTTATAGCAGTGGTTCTCAGCTGGAGGGTCGTGACCCAACAGTGGATCACAGAGATGTTTTCAGCAGAGAAAAAATGTAACCAAAAGCCTGTGATGTATGGAAGCCCTTAAAGGGGCTCTATGTAAGATATTTTCTTCAAAACTTTCCACTTTTGAGTATATAATGGTGCGCATTTTATCTTGATGTAAAGAATGAGGCTTTTTATGTCTTCCTTGTTTGCCTGTATAAGCCTGTGGAGTCATTTCTCTGTGAAGAATTCAGACCAAATTTTCCACAAAATCTTAACTTAAAGTGACGTCGGGTACTACGTAATACGTACGCACCCCCTTGCTCTGTTTATACCTGACAACGGCGTGTTGAATGGAGAAGAGAGAGAGAAACGGCAATGGAGAAGTCTGCTTCCGCGAGTAAACGACGGGCCAGCTCAGCCCAAACACCCACACAAACTCCGCAAAAACATAAAAAAACTAAGATAGTTTTATCTGCTGAAGCCCGTCAAGCTAAAAGAGAGTGTAACCGATGCAGGGGGAAATCGAGAAAAAATACTGGTGAAGCATTTGAGAAATAAAGCAAGCACACATTACACATGTAAAAAGACAATAAAATTGGTCAATGCTGCACTAAGTAGTGAAGTTGTTCATTCATAGAAATGGACGTGAAAATATCGTCCTTTTTTAATCGCCTCATATGAACCAATATTTAGTTTTCTGCCTTGTCCGCATTAGAGGTTCAAATATACTTAATTCATTTTCATTTTTAGTTCGTGGAACTTTTAAGTGTTACTTCACTAACCTCTTCTGTATACATTATGCCGGTAAATCACCTTGGTCTACCTGTGTATCAGCTGATAAACCGGAGGCTCGTTCATGAGTAAGGAGCGTGCCGTCGTGGCCGAGCAACACAGTGCTGTTGTAGTTCGCCTAATGGCCGACACCAATATTTTTCTAAATCTTGCATGGAGCCCCTTTAACTGACAAATTAATCCATTTTGTTGTGGCATCATTCTGAATAAAACACAAGATACTTGTGCCCTATAAAGAGGATCAGTGCTCAGTGAAGAAGTCCCTAATCCATTACCATTTGCCTACACAAGTCAAGCATGCAAACATGGGTAGTAAGAAACCCGCACCTAACTAAAGGTAACCAACCTATTACTAAGACTACAGGGATAATGGCAATGGGCAAATTTGTCAAAATGTTTAAGTATCCCTTTAACTGTCTTTCGCAAACCCTCTACATCCCACTTCTGCTGGACGACTTCAAACTTTCCATCTTCGCTGTTCAGCTTCAGCTCCTAAATCTGCATATCTCAGCTTCTTCCTTTCATAGGCTTCCTCCACAGAATCCTCCCACTGAACCGTCAGCTCTATAAAAAAAAAACAACTACATGCTGACTGGCAGACCATAGCACCATGTCAGGCCTAAGATTAGTGCAAACTATCTCTTGTGGCACAATAAGTTTCCCTCCTAAATCTACCTGCATCTCCCAGTCCTTAGCATCCTTTAACTGGCCTAACTGGTGCCTACCTAAAAACCTGCCTCCTTTAATCTTCTCTCCTTCCCGGACAAACTGAACCGTCCTCGTTCCCTGATTATGTCCTGCATTCACCTGTTGCCTTCTGTTTTCAATTCCTGCTGCTAGACTTTTCAAAACCCTGTCATGTCTCCATGTATATCTACCTTGTGACTTACTGACCTTATATCCTGTCAAAATGGGCCACAAGGTTGCTGTCTTGGAGCCACAGCCTTAGTACACCTTACTACTTCCTCCTGTCTACGTACCTGTTCCACTACCAGTCTCCTTCTATCTTGAGGACCTGCTTTGTTCCACACCGGTCTACCTGAGCCAAGCCCCAGCCACCCCCGGCCTATCTGGACATACAATCTACAACCTACAATCTCAGCATGCCTACGAGCTGCCTCTGCCTCTTCTACTGCCTGTCTTGGGTTCCATTTTCTTCCCCTGGTTGGATTTGGAACTAGGCTATCTCCTATCTCTATTCTATCTTTGCTCCCTGCTAACAGCAACTCTATTCTAACCTTTGAGCACTTGAACTCTTCTGTCAAGCTAGTGATCTAGAGTATGAGTATCCCTTTGCCATACAGTGCCACACTGCTAAGGCACCAAGGCACACCCAACCACTTCCTTGCATATGAGTTAATTACTCTTTCCAGCTTCTCTACCTTCGATATTGGTATCTCAAAAACTGAAATGGGCCCTCCACTGCATCTGTTCTAAACTGCTCCACCTGTTCACTATCATTAATGTCTTCATTATACCATCTCCCTAAGCTCTTTACTGGCTTCTCCCTTATCAACGGTATTTCTTCTTCATCTACAAAAAACTTCCTGTCAACTATCTTCCCTTTGGAAACCGAGATGCTCCTGAACTTACTAGGCTTGATCTTCATGCTAGCCCACTTGAGATTCTTATTTAGCCTCTGCAGTAGCCTTCTCGTGCATAGCACTGTCGTGGTCACCAGTGTCATATCATCCTTGTAAGCCCTTATTGGTGGGAAGCGCATCCCATCCTGCCATCTCTCCCCCCTACCACCCACTTGGAAGCTCTAACAATGACTTCCATCGCCATTGTGAAGGCTAGAGGGGAAATCATGCAACCTGCCATGACACCTAACTCTAGTCTTTGCCAGCCTGTCGTAAAGTTTGCAGTACTAATACACATCTTAACATCTCTGAAATACATCTTAACTAAGTTCACCACCATCTCTGGGACCTTAAAGAAATCAAATGCCCTCCAGATAAGACTATGAGGTACTGACCCAAAACCATTAGATCTAAAAATACTATGTGTAGTTCCCTATTCTCTGCCTTAGCTACCTGGATCTGATGCCAGATCAGATTTTAATGCAGCAAATGTAGCTCTGTTAGCTGTGCAAGCTATGTGGCTAAAGTTAAGCTCACAAAGCAGCTACTTAAGCTTCGTCAGCTGTTATGCTGCGTTCAGTTGTACTTGGAACTCGGATAAATCCGACCTTCGAATCAGAAAAGTGCAATAGAACGGCCCTTGAGCTCAGGACTCCGACTCGGGAATTCGGGTAGGATCCAAGCAGCCTGAGTCAGTTGGAATGAAGTAGCAATATGGTGTTGCACACCGTGAGAGTCACTTTCTCTACAGCTTTTACTTTTATGTGTCGTCTAATTTAGCATTTGTGTTACTACAGTACAGGCCTCTGCACAGCTCGCTTTGATGCCCGTTGAAGTTCAATGATGCATGTAGGATTCCCCTCGCTGGTATGTTCAAGTCATGCTTACAGCGTATGACGTTTCTCTTTCTGTCTCTCCCTCAAGTAGCTAATATATTTCCCGTATCTAGTATTATTAGTATAGCAATGTTAGCTTTCGCTAATGCTAACAAGCTAATTCAAGCCAACATTCCTGTATCTACTTCTAGAACGATCTATACACAATTTAATCCTGGTTTAGACCTCTGATCTTTTTCTGTTTTATTCATGAAATGCTGCTTCATCTGTAATGTTTGCAATGTGAAAATTCTATGAATTTAACTGCCAGACTTTATGAATTATGAACTTGAACTATCTGTGAGAGTGGCCATCAGCGATGTATGATCTGCAGCCAGCCAGTCTTGGATTTGATGAGTGTATTAATTTCCAAACCATGACTTGGAAACAAAGAAAATGTACCTTATCACAGCAAAACATGGTAAAATGAATACGCGCATGTTTTCTGCAATGATGCGCTTTATAAAAATTTTTGTTTAACCCTGTCTTTCAGTTCAATCTAGGAATGCATTGATGCATAGGCTCAAAATCAATACCAGCTGATGTCAACTCTATTGTCAACCATCAGCTATCAAAAATAATGTAATAAGTTTTGTGTCAAATCATGACACATTTCATACTGGAATTTAGTATACCTAACTGCAAAATTTAGAGATTGTTTCACTGGGCAGAGGAAAAGACTTGTGAGAAAAATACTGATCTGTATTCATGGCTAAACAGAACAAGAATAGCTCCTAATTTTCACCATTGGTGCATCTGTACCAAAGGTGTTGTTCAAACTGAGGTACAAACTGGATTTTTTTTTTTTTCATTTAAAAATTTTTGTTTGAAAATTTATCAGAAATTTTGGTTTTGATTTGTCATTAGAGATGTGATAGTGTAGTGGGTCCTGAGGCTTGACCACTTAAAAACCACAGATACATACAGTAGAACTATCTAGCTCTCTATCAAAAATAATCAAAAACAAAACAAAACAAACTGTCAAACCCTGGCACATTCTTTAAAAAAGTTTATTGGCTTTTAAAACCACTTTAAAAATCTCACCAGTGAGTACTTTCCATTGAAAAAAGAAACAACGCGTTGGCAATATTAACAAGCTACTGTACATTAAGCAGTACACCAGACAACACCACAGAGGAGGGTTTTTTTCTACTGGTAGAAATGGACAAGATAGTCAAACAGAGTTGGTTCTGGGTCAGTCAAAGGTAAAGAATCAGAGTCACTGCTTGATGGAGCTCCTGTACTCATAAAGAGGTGCATTTCCTTCATTCAGATTCAAATATCAGTGCCTTATTGTTAAAGAAATAAAAAAAATTAAGAAGTTTCTTCACAAATGCATTATGCAAAAGAAGAATATGTAAAAAAAAAAACAACAAAAACAGTCATCAACATTACACAAAGAACGGCATTAACTTAGTAAACAGAACACAACAAAAGTAACGTAACTCATGAAACTAGCACTGCCAGTCTGGTTAACAGAACCTGCCCAAATCACAGATGACAGTGGTTACCAAGAACACAAAGTACAACAGAAATCATCACACATGCGTGCGTACAATCATTTATCAACATAATGAGCATGTAGGTTTTAAAAGGTTATTTATCTTTTTTTTCCCTCAATGCTTTATATTCTCATGTATGAGAATGAGTAAGAAATGTGTATCTCACTGAGATTAATGCACATTTTGCTACAAGACAATTAGTCATTTCCTTAATTTCCCTACTCATCTTGTCATAAAAAATATTTTTTTATTTTTTTGTGGGCATCCATCATATTTGTCCATAAAGATATGGCAAAGCCAAGTGTCATAAAAATTTAGTGCAATAATGTGAACCTCCAAAGTTTGTTGAAACATGAGTTATCTTTTTTTCCAGTGTCTGCTGAAAGGCTTTGAGCACAATGTCTGTCACAGAGATGTTTGCAACCAGCTAACAGTATCACAATTTTTTTTCTCAATATACCATGCTATTGATCCTGCTCAAAGCACACATCACTTCTGCAACTGCAGAGACCTATTATCTTTGAATAGAAAAAACGTAAAATAAAATCAGCAAGCGAGACCAGACAGCATTACTTTTACGACACATTGAGCCAGAAATGTAACACACAACATACAGTATCTTGCCGACTATAGATCTGTTAAGCTTTTTTTTTCTTTTAAATGGCACATACTTAGCTAGAATAATGGCCATAATATAGTGTCTTGATACATCAAATCTCTATGTATCTATCCTATTTACAGATGGAGCTTAAACATGACTTATACAACATTGACAATAGCCAAAAACTTAAGCAAGCATCCTACTGTATCACATAGCCTACCTGGCTAGCAGTGATGGTTTCAACATGCTTTCAGGTCCATCGTTACCTATAAAACATAGGACAGTGACCATTTCACTAATTTACATACTGTACATAAGATTTATGCAACTTAATTGGTTTTGTGAAATGCAATAAAATTCTTTAATATCTCCAAGGCTGCCCGTTTCCCGTTGCTGTCAATGTTAACTAGGAGTGTCTACGAGTAATAATCTCTTATGTTTTTAAAACAGAGCATCTTTGGTATGGAAATAAGGCTGGATTCTCAACAAACAGAATATCATTGCCTCTTGATCTCATGATGACATCAAAACATACATGTCAGTCTCTAGCCTTCTTTATAAATAAGCCTTCTCCATACCATTGATATTCTTCTCCAAGTTGGGAGTATATAGCATGCCAAAAAAAAATGTCATGACTGAAAGTGTGCCTGCCATGGTTCTCATGAAATGACTGTCAAATTCCTCAAAATCCATCACTGTTAAGGGCACACATAGTATAGTCTTAAACCTATACAATACATTTCTTGTAACACTGCGAAACAAAAACATTAAGAAATAGTACTGAAAATGTCAGAGTAACAGCTGCCTTGATATGATGAAGCTCTGGATGGTTCTCAACGTTGTACTATATACAGTCTCTCTAAAGATGGCATAAGGCCTTGGACTTTGGGAATAAGGCAGCCAGTTGTTGATTCTTCTCGATGTGTAGTCCACAAAGTGGGCCTGAATTCCCATTTTCTCCCTACTGATTCATCTACTCCCTTTATAAGATAATAAACAGTACAAGAAGTATAGGCTTTAAGAAAAATTTCACTCTTGGACAATGCTCAGATGTGAATCAGCTTTCCACTGATTTGGTTTATGATAAAGTATAAAGATTATGTCATAAATTCAGCACCCGGCAGCATGAGATGCCACCCTTTTGAATATTCAGATATGGCAGGCAAATGTACTACAACTATTATGTGCATATACTACCATCCCAATGTTGTCACCATTTGGTTAAACGTGATCTGCACACCTAACATGGTATACAACCATACATTTTTTTTGGTCTTCTGTGCCAAATTTCCTACCCATCTTGCTTGTTCTTGAATATTGCATTATTGATTGGTTATCACATGGAAGATGATGTTTCTCTCTTACAAATCTTGCTCTTTGCAAGTGCATGCTGCTGCCAGACTTTTTGAGCTTGAAATGTTAACATTTCTAATTTCAGATGAGGGAGAAAAAGTGGTTAAGTACTGAATCTCCAGTTAACAAATTCAAAAGGAGAGAAGTAACGAAACATCAGTAGGAGAGATTTTCTGGTAAGCCTGGCACTTTTAACTGAATGAATGGCAAAGTCCAGACAAATCCCAACGAAGTAGAGTTTAAAAACAGATATATTACATACGCACCAAACGAACAACAAAGAACAGAAATCATACACAATAAAAGATAACATTAGCCCAGCATCTCCACTGTTGTAGGCTGGTCTTTGCTTTCTAGCCAGTCAAAACCAGAGTTCACAGTATCACTGCATATCTGCTGAAAAATCGGGTCGTTCTTCAGTTCTTCCAGTGTTGAATCTTCATATTGTTCCTGCTGCTGATTGGGGTCAAACAGCAGGTTGGTGTCCAACGTGTTAAGGTCAGTGATGCTACTGGACAGATCTGAGGTTAGTCTGATGTCATTTGAGAAATCAGATGCCACAGCATTGAGCTCCGAAGCTACCTGACCCACCAACTGGGAACTGGGGTTGAGGCCGTCGTCGCCCAACAAGTCCTTGACAGTGTTGTTGAAATCCAGCTGCTGCTGCTCGTCCTCCACCTCCTGCTGCTGTGTGCTCTGGAGGAGGAGCTGTGGTTGTGTCTGCACGGGATTCTCCTGCTGCTGCTGTCGTTGTTGTTGTTGTTGTTGTTGTTGTTGTTGTTGTTGTTGTTGTTGTTGTTGCTGCTGCTGCTGCTGGTCCTGCTCACCAGAACCTGCTTGTGCTTGGCCGTCCCCAGTGGTAAAACTCACCTGTTCTGCACTCCCAGTGGTGAGGTAGCCATGCTGCTGGAGCTCAAAGGCAGCAGGGCTGGAGCTGACAGGAGCTAACTGAGTCTGGTGAGTGGATCCCCCTGTGAAGCCAGGAGTGGTCTCGAGGATCTGTGTGAGATTCATTCGGGCTGTGTAGTTAGACGGGAGGTTGTTTATGCCCAGACCACGGACAGAATCATCCCCGTCGGCTTCCATCTTGCTAAGGAGAACGTTGGTGATTTTGGCTGTGTTGCTCTGACCTTTCACGGGCAGCATCTCACTCTGCATCATGATGTTTAGAGGTACAGACTGGCTACGCTGGACCATGCTGTGGACAGAGCTGACCGTCTGGCTGTTGGACAGGATGCTGAGCACCTCAGAGGTAATGGGGGAGTTAAAGGGTGAGACCACAGCTCGTGTGGTGGTGGTGGGTGTGGTATTTGTGGCGGCTGTAGTAAGAGGCGCTGTGTTCCCACTGAAATTTCTCTGGCGCACAGCAGGGCTAACGCTGCGGCAACGGAAAGTACTTGATGCAGATGAGGTTGATGCCTTGCTGTCTAATGGGGCAGGCACAGCAAAGCTCTCCTGTTTAGTGGGAGTTGTTACCAGCTGTTGCTGCTGCTGTTGCTGTGGTTGTTGCTGAACTGGGGAAATGGGAGTCAAACGACCAAAGTGAGCTGGATCTTGTCTCGACTGAGCTTGAAAGGACTGGCCTGGAATCGCGAAGGCATGTGGCTTACGAAACTGGTCGTCTACCAGGTCTTGGTAGCTGGGCAGAATCCCAATGCTGTGATTGGACAAAGGACCTGCAGAGGCGTTGTTGTAGCGATTGTTGATCCACTCTAGTTTGGCCTTGTCAGGGTGCGTTGCCATTGGCCTCTGCATGGGTTTAACCGGACTGCTTGAGACGATACTGGCGTCGTGATAACCTGTGATGCTTGAGTTGATGGGAGTGAATGCAAAAGGGTTCCTGCACTCCACCGGGCTTGGGGGGACACTGCTGCTGCAGTTGGACAGAGGTGTGCTGATGGGAGTGTGACGACCCATGGCTCCATCCACAGGGGTGATGGGAGCCATGCGAGAGCAGGGGCTCTCTCGTGTCAGGCTGTGTCCTAGTGTCATTTCAGAGGTTGGGGTTGGCGTTGGGGTGGGAGTCGGTGTCGGGGTAGGAGTTTGGACAGGAGTGGTACTACTGTGGGCTGAGTGGTAGAAGGTGGTACCGGCCTGGTGAGTGTTTAGGATAGAGCCTTGATTAGCGGCTGACTGACCTTGTAAAGACACTTCAACGCAGCTACCAAACAGACCCTTCAGCTTCATCTGTTCCTCCATTTGGACCAGCTCCTCTACGATGCTGTCCTGGGTCATGTCATCGTCATTGAACGGGAAGTAGTCCATGTTAGGCTGAGAACCTGCAAAGTCGACCATCTCCTGCGTGAGGGTGAGCTGGCCTGAGGACTCTGCGGGCTGAGCTATAATCGAAAGTTGGTCAGCGGGGGCTTGTTTGTGTTCTGCTGGTATCTGCTGAGCAAATGCCTGCTTCCGAAGCTCATCAAGCTGCCCCTCCTCCCACATTGTGCTCTTTAAGTCACTCATCACGGAGGCCGCGTGTGCTCCTGAGTTGGCTGGTATGGTGTGAGGGTCCCCGGTGATCTGCTGCAGCAACACTTGATCGGACGTGTTGCTTCCAGCCGCTGCAGTGCTGGTGTCAGTGCTGAGAGAATGGTCTTCGTGCTTAACCACCAAGGCTTGCGGTTTGACAACAGTCTGGGAGCCCTCTGTGTGGGTGATGGGCGAGTCGGAGAGTGCAAGGATCTGCGTGGGCCCTATGGTGGTGTGTTTCACAGTAACTTTGCAAGGGGCACTCTCTGGTCGGGCAGGGGTTCCTGGTCTGGGAAGCCTCTTCACTGCAGCGCTGACTCCAGGCTTGGGATTGTCGACTACAGCCAGTGGCTGCTGGGAGATAAACACCCTCTTCACTGGAATCACATGGGAGTCCCCGCTTGGGCCTGTGCGCTTCCTGGGGCTTTTGGCGTCCGGGCAGGGATCCTTGGATGTTGGGGTAACAGCAGTGGAGCCATTGGATGAAGTGTTGCCACTGGAGTTCTGATTATCAACAGTCAAGTACAAAGTACTGTCATGGCAGTTACTGTTATTGCTGTCCTGAGTCCCAGCTACAGCTACTGAGAGGGGAGGAGATGTCGGGTCACTTTTCATCCTTGCCCCTTTGTCTGGTACTGGAGAACACTTCACCAGGAAGCTCGGCTCACTGGCAGCCCTGAACTTTGCCACTCTCTCCTCTCTGGCCCCTGAAGCAGTTTTCTCAGTGCTGGGGTTGGGGTTGCTGTCACTTCCAGCTTCAGGCACCACTTTGGTGTCAGTGGAGAGGGTCGGGGTGGAGACTGGGGCATTGGGTCTGACTGCAGGAGACTGAGGGGCAGCTAAACTTGCACTTGGTTGCTGGGAATCGTCCAAGGTGGCTGTGGTGCTGATGCCTGCAGAGGCAGGACGTACAGTTGTACTGCTGCTGCTGGGAGCCAGAGCAATGGCTGTCATTTTGACCACATTGACTGAGCTGACGTGGGGAGTGGGCATCACAGTTTTGATGGGGCTGTTGGTGATGAGCAGGGTGGGAGGTGAACGCAGAGTGATGGCACTGGTGGCAGACGGCTTAGGCAGGATTTGGGCGTACCGTGTACCATGTCGGGCCAGACGGTCACCTACAGGACTGGCTGAGATGTTTTGGGGAGTTTTGGGCGACTGTTTAAGAGACTGAGTGACCACTTGGAAGTTTACAGGCAACACTTTCCCCTCTGCTGTCCCTACAGGGCTAGGCGAGGTCATTAACTGCCTGCTTCTCTGTACCTGCAAGAGAAAAAATGATATCATTACACTGACCTAAATCACTTTCCTTGATTTCACATCTGATCATAATTACTGGGAATAATCAAACCCCTCATACCGTGACTGGGCTTGGGACAGCTGCTACTACAATGCCAATGGTGGGCTGAGGGGAGAGCAGAGCAGGGCTGCCACAGGGGATGGTGGGTCCAGGCGTGCTGGCCTCGGTCCTCTTGACTTGGGCCTCACTGGGAAGGGGCGAGTGGAGCTTCTGCTCCTGCTGCTTCTTCTGAATCTTGCGCTGCAGTTGCTGCTTTGCATCAACAGAGGGAGAGGGCAGGGTCTTCACTTGGGGCTGGAAAGAATTTGCCTCAGCTGTGGGCACAAATGCAGAGGCTGGAGTTGGCGTCTTCATTCCTTTTGAGAGGAAAGAAATTCAGGGATAATTATTAGAACACATAAATGGTAAAGCACTCCAACAGTCAAGTATCAGTAAAATGTTACGACATTGTGTGAAATGGAAACAAAGACAAAAACTTGCAATCTTTTGTTGATTTAAATTGTCATTGTTTATTGAAATGTTATTCTGATTTGTCGCCAAACTAACCAAGCTCAAGAGTTTGGTCACAAATCAATTCAATTAATTCATATTGGCAGTATAAACCATTTATCAGCCTCAAATACTGTCAAAATATACAACTGTACTATCAGGTATAGGTGATTTTCTAGTGCGCCACATGCACAAGGAGGACCATCATGAGCCCTGTACATTTTTTCTAGATTTTTTGGGGGCTTTTGCCTTCTATTTGGATATGACAGCCAATGAGAGACAGGAAACATGGGAAGGGAGCAAGAGGAAGGCATGCATCAAAATGTCGCTGGGCCTGGGAACTGATCCTACAAACAACGCATTTAGGACCACAACCTCTGTATATGGGCACCTGCTCCACCCATTGAGCCAAACTGATGCAGCAGTCCTGAACAGGAAAGACTTAGAGCTGGTTTTATTTTGTGCCTAGTGACTTATGACTTGTAACCAGGCAATATCTCCTGCCAGTGTTACTTATCTCTTCTTAAATAATCGATTTCGTCAAGCTTCTCAAACAAACAAAAACAGACAACGATAAAAATGACTATGACAGCAAATCAGAGGACATCTTTACCTGTAGGTGTTCCCGTCATAACAGTGAGTGCAGCCATGGACTTAGTACCAATGTAGTGGCTATTAAGCAGGAAGCGGGCCAGATCCTCCACGTTGTCGAACTGACGGCTCAGTACTTTCTGGGCCCACTCACACACCAGTCCACAGGCTGCAGATCTCATCTCATCCTCAGCACTCGGGGACTGGCCCGTTGGTTCCATCAGTTCACACTGTAGTCAGACAAAGAATGGATGAGCATCAGTGTGTTTAGAAAAGAGTCACTTAGATAACAGATACGTGGGTTTAACTTACCCCATCCCCAGACTTCTGCAGGTCCAGGTTGGGTAAGGATGGCATGTGAACGAAAGCTTTTTTCCTCAACCCGCTATAACAGTATGTGAGAATAAGTTAAGGGGTCTGAAACGGTTTGAAAATGTAATCAATACACCTTCATGAAGTTGGGATTAGACAAATTCTTGGTTTGTATCTATTCTATTCCTCCCATCCTCTTTAAGACCCAAGGAAGAAAATAATACCCTAAAAATCTGCATGAACAATCAAATTGATACATGTCAAAGGTGGACCACAAAATCATGGCTTTATGAAAAGAATATCTTGCATGGGGTCTTCTTAATCTAACCACAGCTGTTTCAAAACGATAATGTGTGCACTTTCATTGTGGTTTTATTTCACTTCAAATTACGAACTTGGGTTAACTACAATTTTAATCATTTTGCAATGCTTGCATTTAATCACCCTTAAGGGGGTGCAAGACATTTCAGGAGGGGCATGAGGCTCTCTCTGCTCTGAGGCAGTTCAATTAATATTTGCACATACCTACTAAAATCATCATAAAACATGTATGAATAGTTCATACAAAGGTCCTTGGATAAAAGCATGTTTATTTAGGGCTATGTGTTTAGATAATAAACAATAAAATAATTTAAATTGATGTTATTTTACCATAGTGTATCACTTCTTATTGTACATCTGTCCTGGTGGGTGGCGGGGGAGGCTCAAAGGAAAAAGGTTAGGAACCACTTGCCTAGACAAATGGTGTCACACAACACGCAAGTAAAGCCTTTTTCAACAAAACGGTCTGGTTTGGTTTAGTACTGTTCAGCACATAATCTTCCTCTAATCTTGCTCATGTTTCCTCAGCTGATGTCTGTCTCACTAACCTGTATTTTTGCTAGTTGTGATGGGAATCAGTATCTTGTAAGAGATCAAGATCATTTGACTCAGCTTAGTGGAGCTGGTTGTTTGACTCCCAAACAGCTCTTCATTTGGCACTAGTTTGGCTTTTTGAAGGTGGATTAAATAACAACAGAGGATAGAGGAAAGGAAACTGGCACTCAAACGGGAGCTAGCTACTGTAGCTAACATTAAAGAGCTGTTTTCATTGCACAGGCTGGTTTATGAACGGATCATTATCACTTGTTTGCTCACTCCACAAGGTTTATTCGGTTGATAGCTCATCACCTTTTAACTTAAAAGCATGTTTGTAACAAAATTAGGATTTTTTTTTTTTTACATTTGAGGGGCGTGGCTAGCAAATTCAGTACAAGACTCCTCAAGGCCCTTGTCTCCCTTCATGGTGCTAGACAGCTCTAGAAACCAGGAGGACTGCAGGACTGAGCATTTGTTATACTGATCGCGCCCACACCTGATTAATCACTTAAACTGTGTAAAAATCACTTTTTCTGAACTGCAGGGATCGTTTTCAATGTAGAAATTTTTAGATAATTGCAGCTTAGGGTCCTTTTAGAACTGTTAAGTACTAACTTTCTCTACTTCTAATGGCTGTCCTGTCCTGATGATTAAAATAGAATATAATGTATTAACATATCCATAGTTGATTCAGAAAAACAACTGGGCCATGGGTAACCATAACCTTAACGAATGACAACCTGCACATATATAAAATACATGGTGACAAAAATATAAAAAATCTGGTGACCCTCCCTTCATGCAGTCAATGTATGATGGCTGTTGAAAAAAGGACTGTTGTAAAGGATATTTGGATTTTCCCCTCATGCCAAGTCGTCGTGCCTTCATGTTGGGAAAGACATTCTTCATGATCTTTCCAAAGTCGGCTGCACTCAGTGGATTGTAGCCGAGATTGTCACAATAGCTCCTGAAAGAGAAGCGCACAGTCATGAGGTAATAATTGCAATAATAACAAACCCTCTTCTTGATGTATGGTACTGTTCCGGAGCCCACACACTCCACTCACTTGTATTCATCATACACCTCTTGCTTTGGGAGGGAAGTCTCTGGGTGCTCTTCAAGGTGATTCCGTATCCAGTTGAATGCATACATCTGTTGAGTACGGCTTGACGACATGGAACTCTGATCACTGAAATCAGCACACAAGATGGATAAATTTGGTAAGGCACTGTTTACGATATGAATGCCTCATTGTCTTGTTAATACAGAAACGTCAATACCATAATCCAGGAGTGGAGGACCCCCTCTCATTCTCAGTCCAAATGGGTAGAATTGGGGGGTTGGGGTGATGAATAGATATGGGGAAACAAATGAAACACAGACAGCTAGGTATAGCAAAAATCTACACATATCAGTGGTTTGCTTCATAATGAGATTTAATCATACAGCCCAAAAAAAATGAATGATAATACTGCATGAAGAAAAGTGAGCAGCAGACACCCCAAAAATAGCAAAAGCAGAAAAAAAGCTGCAAGTTTAACTGTTTTTAGAAGCTTTTAGCCTACGCTGTGTGTGCACAGCAGCCAGCTGACAGAGAGACGCATTTCTGACAAGCATTTAGACAACAGAGCCAATAATGTAATGACAGCCATAACAAAGCAGACTTGAGTGTTTGAGAGAGACAAAAAATAGGCAGAGTGGAAAATTGGAGTAAAGTGTGAGTCTGTGATGTACCTTTTGTCATTGCCACTGCTGGGACCAGAAGGCAACTTCAGGTAGAGGTAGAGTTTTTCAATGTCTGTAAACTTCTCAACATCTTGCTGTAAAAAAAAAAAGAACAGAAGGAAAAAAAAGATTAAATATTGATGAAATGAAGTACTAGCTAAACAAGAGGCATCTGGCTGCAGACCTCTATTGTGAGGCATTTTGGGCTTATCTGTTGCAGACCTCTACAACTGTGGCGACCTTGACTGTGACGTACCATCCCTTGTTGTGATTTTCCTTCCTTTGTGGCAGTTATAATATATGTATATACTTGAAAGTGTATACAGTGGCAAGAAAAAAATAGATGAACCTGTCAAAATGATCTAGTTTTCTGCATTAATTGGTCATCAAATGTGATCTGACCGGCATCTAAGTCACAAATCTAGACATACACAATGCACTTAACCTAATATCACATGAATTATCATAGTATTTTAAGTCTTTATTGAACATAGCCATTAAACATTCATGGTGCCACTGGAAAAAGTAAGTGAACCCTGGATTTAATAACTGGTTGAACCTCCTTTGGCAGCAGTAACCTCAACCAAGTGTTTCTGGTAGATGCTGATGAGACCAACACAACGTTCCGCATCAATTTTGGGCTATTCTTCTTTACAGGACTGCTTCAGCTCACCCATCTTCTGAGGCTGTCTGGTGTGGCTGGCTCTCTTGAGGCCATTCCATTCCTCTGTTGGATTCAGGTCTGGGCTCTGACTGGGCCCCTCACAAAAGGTGGATTTTCTTCTGTTGAAGTCATGCCATAGTAGTTTTACTTAGATGTTCATCACCCATCTTCAGCTGAGCTTCAGCTGGCAGACAGCTTCCCTGACATTATCCTGTAGGACACCTTGAGAAACTTTGGAATTCATTTTCCCCTCAATGATGGCAGGAAGCCCCAAATTGTGCTGTCCCCTTCATTGTACTTCACTGTTGGGATGATGTAACCATGATGGTATGCAGTGCCCTTTTACACCATACATAGTGCTGCATGTTCTTCCCACACAACTGAACCTTAATTTCATCAGTATACAAATATCTTCTAGCGGCGTGGAGTGTTAAGGTGCTCCTTGTCAAACTTCAGGTGCGCTGTTAGCCTTTTTTTTGGAAAGCAGCAGCCTGTTCAATCTTTAGCATATGGTAGACTCATGAACAGAGATGTTGATCGTTAAGCCTTTAGCCTTTACTCCAGGGTTTTTTTTTTTTAACTTTTCTGTGAATTCTGTACTGTGCCCTTAGACTCAGCCTGGCTGGGCACCCACTTCTAGGGAGAGTAACCACGGTATATTCTCCATTTGTGGACAATTTGTCTAACTGTGGACTGGTGAATACCTAACATCTTTGAGATGACTTTGTAACTCCTTCCAGTCTTAAGAAAATTGACAATTTTCTTTCTTAAAAGCCTAACCAGGGACAAGGGCTGCAAATTAGCCATGGCTAGAAGTCTTTTATAGATTGCATCGGTTGCAGTGTAATTAAATGCAGCAATGCTTATGTATTGTCCCTAACAAATAAACAGCTAAATAAATAAAATAAAATAAATTCTTGATTGAAGGTCTTATGATATCTCGCTCTCTTAGGGCATGGTTTCCACCAGCAGATGCTTCTTGTGAAGAGCAAACTCTTTGTTTTTTTTTTTGTTTTTTTTTTTCTAAGAACTATTTTTTGGGCATTTTGTGACTTTATTGATAGAGGAGGACAGTGGATAGACTCGGAAACAGGGATGAGAATGGGATAGACATGCGGCAAAGGGCCAGATTTGTACATGGGGCGCGCCATAATCCACTCAACCATCTGCACACCCCGTGAAAAGCAAACTCTTGAAGTTTGATTGTTTTTATAAGTCACAATAGCTCTACTTCTGGCACATTTAATTGATTGGACTTCAGGTGTGCTAACTCCTGACTTCAATTAACTCTATTTGAAGGCATTAGCCTAAGGGTTCACTTACTTTTTCCAGCGGTACTGTGAAAGTTTAATGGCTGTGCTCAATAAAGGCATGAAATATAATTATTTGTGTGGCATTAGGTTAAGTGCATTATGTTTGTCTGTAACTGTGATTTAGATGCCGATCAGATCACATTTGATGACTAATTAATGCAGAAATCTAGAGCATTTAGAGGATCTAGAGGGTTCATATACTTTTTCTTGCTACTGTATACACTAGTCTGTACATGTACTGTCACTGGGTTATATGATACATATTTTTTTGGCTGAATTAGTATGACGAAGAGCAGCAGTGCTCGCAACTTTACTTTGGTGCAATAAATAATTTGGGTTTGTGGAGCCCTGCAATGTGCGAGATGTTTATTGTTCTCTTAATTCATGACATAATTGTCTAAAAACATAAATGACAAATTATGACACTGATCAAAAGAGTCCTGGTCTTATTTCAGGGCATTGTTGTCTGGACCAGCTGAAGACAAAAAGAGATGTAAACGCTCTATTTACACGATCTGGTTCAGATTTAGCGAAGATTTTAAATGACTACACCACTGTAACAGCAGCACACACACCTTGTTTCTATTGATTCCACACCAACTTCATTTGGTTTCTAAGAATGGATTCATCTTACCTCTTCATTTTGTATTTGTCTCTTTGTTGCTATGGTAACCAATACTTGAATGAATGAGGTGAGAGCCGTCAGCCAATGAGCGGTGACGCTATTTATTACACTCCATTGTTATAATCACAAGCTGAGCTACCTGTCTGAGTCCTCCACTGCTCAGTTTTGTCATTCATTTGTCTTTTTTGCACTGTCCCTTCATTATTTCCAAACATGGCTGTCATGCATAGCATTAGCATGCTAACCTGTAACCTAGGCAACCTTAGATGTTTGATTTTATTAACATATTTTGATTTTTATATACAAAATCCTGTCTCGGTAATGGCAAACCTCTTACAAGGCTAAATAACGTGAACAATACTTGCATGTTTCAAGTTCCATCCCACAGTCTAAGGCCATACTGCAGTACCACATGTTTAAATAGTTCCCACACCTGTCTGAGGACCCCATCTTCACCTTTATGACTTAACCCATACACACAGGACACACACAGTTTCATTATTAGTAAGGATGGAGTTAAATCATCACCTCTTGTTTGTATTTAACCGATTAAGACCAATTGCAACATTTGCATGTACAGTATACCTTTAACATTGGATGAAACATGGGTGTGCATCTACCTTTAAAACCTGATGCACTGTCCATGTATTTTGGTTGATCTTATTGTTCTAAAGACAAATTACAGACCAACTGCAATGTGATTTACCAAAATATATACTGGAAGGCACATGGGATAAAAAAATACTCTGGTTTTAGCCTTTTTAGTCTCCAGCCAGGGGACCTGATATTTGAAAAAGTTTGAAAGTTAGGTAGTGATACAAATGATGGCTGAAAAGCTTTGTTGTGCAGGAAAAGGAGATTGATAGATTGGATTCTTGAGAAAAAGAATGAAATTCACTTGACATCACAAAAAAATAAATAGATAAATAAAAATGGATAGAAAAAAAAAGTATAGATTTTCTGAATGTCCACTTATGGCCTTCATTCATCTTTAACTTTTTGCCACAGATTTTTTTCCTGGCAATCATTTTCATTAAAAAGAAGAGCCTCCAATCATTGCTTCAATAAAATGCCTGAGTCAAAATAATCGCAATTAGATGTCCTTTAAAAATATTTTAAGTTTTATCTTAATCTACCAAATATTAGGAATGGGAATTGAGAACCATTTCCAGTTGGTTCAATTAAAAGACATAATTTGCATTTTATCTGCCTTGAAAAACACAGTCTTGCCAGAGGCACTCAGTGCAAACGAGAACAGAGAATCTAGGGAAGCAAACAAGGTGGACAGTCATAAAAACAGCCTAAAAAGGTGAAAAGTGTGGCTTCATTTCTCAAAAAATGATATAAACAAGGAGGCATGCAACATCTGTCAAACACTGATTTCATGCTAGGCATGCATCTTTTTGCGCATGAACTGCTGTTTTGTACCAGATTTCTATTTATTTTTATAATTCCAGAGACAGTTTTATATTTATTTTAAGGTTTCATCTTTTAAAGAAAATGAGCTGTATTATTGTATTCTGACTCAAGTTCAGAGAGCCAAAAAGCAGTTTATTTTAACTGAGATATTTCCAACATAAAGAGAATTTTTGTATATTTTAGCATGTTCTCATCCCAAACACTTGATGTTTAACATTTTTAGTTATCGAAACTGTTTATAATAGCCAGTAATTGAGGTGAGCATCGATATCAGTAAAATCTTATCAAAACATAATGTTGTATTTCTATGATATAGAATTATTTCCTATATTTCCTGATTTTTGTTGAGAAATGCATTAAATGAGGAACTCAGAAAATGACCACATATTTAAATGCAATTTTATTATGGTGGAAAAATTTGCAAAAAGATTGTTTTCCCAATTCATCCAGCTCTACTCAGCCAGGACTGACTTAGAAAAAAATAAACATCAATTTTCATTGTAGACCTACATACACTTGTTCTTGACAAAATATCTATGTATAAACTATCTATTATTATGACTACATATAATACTAGAAAAAAAAGACTGTTTACTTTTAAAGAAAAACATTGAAAAAGCTGTTAATTTGTGAGAGAAAAAAAGATTTTTTTTAATAAAGTCATAGATTTACATGAACCAAAGCTTAACCAAATTCTTGAACTTATAAAGCAGAAGAACCAAAAAGCGACCACTGCCTTCAGTTTGTTTTTTTGTACATTTTTGACTGAAGACCGTTGCAAATTTCTGAGTTTAAAAAACTTGAAATTTCAAGATCCTTATGTCAAAATTAAAAACATGTTAAACTCAGAAATTGAGTTTTTTCTCTCGTAAATGTACAACCTTTTAAACTCTGAAATTCTAGGTTTGTTTTCTTGTAAATATACTCTCAAAAAAATGAGATCACCCAAACCTTAAAACTCCTTACTTTATTTAAACTAATATGCAATTTGCAGATCCATAAAGTGTTAAAAATATGTTAATTGAGATTATCAAATATATGTGAATTCTTTCAGACCAAAGGCTAAGCTGCCAACTTTTCTCATGAGGCACAAATCAACAGTCAATCGACATGTTAGCAAACTAAATTGATAAATTAGTTTAAGATACTCACCAATATGCTGTCCACTTTTGATTGTACAGATTTGCTGAAGAGAGAAAGAGAGCAGAAGGAAGACATGTAGGTTAAAACAATGCCTTAAATTAAACACAGTGGTTAAACAATGGTTTATTCTTGTGTTTTATCTTTTGGTCAATTAAACCATTTTAGTTTTTCCCTTGAATTTCTTTCCCCAGATCTCTTTTTTAAGGTGCAAAGTATTGAAGTCAAACGTTTGATTTTTTTGGTATTAACCCCGGTCAGGATATTATGCTATACAATTGCTTCTTCCCATCTAGTACACTCTTGCACGGCAGAATGAATTTAAAGTGGGTAGTGTGAACATATTAATCTATCAGACAAATAAATGTGTTATTTAAAAGCAGTTCATACTTTATTATCAGCACTTCTTAAAAGTAACTACAGAAAAAGGTTCAGCTTTTGGCAGCTCCACTCTTAAATTCAGTGTGGTTGAATTAGAAGAGACTGCAATCTTTAGGTTTCTGCAGCTCCTAGCTAATCTGGGCCAATCAGGGACAAATGTGTCCCCGATCACCTGTTCCGTACGGTGTCTTGGGTGCATTTACAATCGTACTTAAGGCTTTTCAACTGTTATCAGATTACCATGGACATGAGTTCATATCGGGTGAAAAAAGGGTCCTGCTTACTGTATGCCAGGGGTGTCTAAACTATGGCCCGGGGTCCAAATGTGGCCCGCAAGCCATTTTTGAATAGCCCTCAACAAATTCTTGAAATTAAATAAAATATGGTCCATATTAGAACATGAAGCATGTAATAGACTACATTATTCTTCTAAATTTCTGCACAAAGCAATGCTACCATGCTAATTCTGTAAACAAACATATTGACAAGATGATTTGTTAATGTTTTTTTCATGACTAAATTGAGACAACACTGTAAATGGTCAATATATTGGCAACCAAAATAGTAACAATATCTTGATTTCTATCACCCTGATGGATAGACAGCAAATGGCAGCACCAATAACATTCCAGGGACAGAGCCAGTGGTATCAATGGCTGACCAGAGCCCCCTGAAATGTGATTGGCCACCAAACTCCTTAAATGATTGGTTATTTGCCTTGTCAGTCATTAAATAGCCATTTTAGTATGCCCAATCACAAAGCATATCTTAACCTACATTAGACTGGATTTATTAACTTTAATATCCTCAAGGTGAGGTATATGAAAATGGCCCCACCGTCCTTACATAGTTTGGACACCCCTGCTGTATGCTTTAGGTTTTTCCTAAATACTGCCATAACTTAAGATACAAACCAGAGGAGGTGCAGGACCCAGTACCTGTTCATTAATACCTGCTAATGACCTTTCTGTCCTGATTAAAAAGTTAAACTAAACAGCCAGCACCACAAAAGTCAAGCTGCTTCAATGTTTTACATTAAAACTTTAAAACATTTTTATTCCCCCTTTTATATCAATAACTTAGTTATTTTTTAGTTTCTCCTTGAAATCATTATGTAAATGTTAGCCTATATACTTAAAAAAATTATGCCATTTATCTGACCTTATGACTGAAAACTTCTCTGTAAAGGGAGCATTGAAGCAAAGATTTATGTCCCTATCCTTACCATAAGCACAGTATCACATTGCACTTAGGATAAAATATAATCAAATGCAGCACTAATACAATTTTTACATGTACAAACGAGGCTACAAAGATCATGCATCTACTCTGAATTGCTTATTAATAATGTAGTAGGTGGTGGTGGTAAATTATATTGAAATATTACCAATATTTTGATAATGGAGAGGGGGAGATTTTAAACATTCCGTCTGACTTATTGTAAAACAAACCCTAATGATAATAAAGTATTAAAATAGCAAATTATTTAATGCGTTTGTGTCATTGTCTGCTCCAGGATGGCTGCCCGTGAAAATTAAATAATTGGGCTTTCAAAAATTGAATAGCTGCTG
Organism: Cheilinus undulatus; assembly: GCF_018320785.1. Lineage (NCBI taxonomy): Eukaryota > Metazoa > Chordata > Actinopteri > Labriformes > Labridae > Cheilinus > Cheilinus undulatus. The sequence continues at coordinate 20,973,971 of NC_054873.1, read as the reverse complement.
CAAAAACAACACACTGCGAAAAAAAACTTCAGTTGTTAAAGACGGCTGTCTTCTATAGTCATTAGCAGCATTAATTCAGTGTGAAGCTGTCTGCTTTGACACCTGTCATCCTGAGCATCAGCACCACCGCTGGATTCGGTGTCATCTATCACATGGCCTCCTCAGGCTCGATGCTACTGATTTAAGCTAAGCTGCTGTGAGGAACCCGACGTTAATAACGTTACTAATGCATTAACAGTTTGCACACAGCGTGGCTTTACTCGCTGCTACAGCGTTTCTGCAAAATATCAGCGGCTAACACGGGAGCAGACTGGTTATTTTCAGCCGCTTTGTGCTGCACATACAGCCTCCCTGCCTCTCCAGAAGCTAGATACGCTAATTATGAGGCTACGGCTAGCGAAAAAGGACAGAGTGGCTGCACGTCGAGGATCGTTTTCATCCTTACCAAATTGAATTCTTTATTTTGAACTGTAACGCATTGGCCTCGGGCCCCTGGAGTCCTGGCACCAATGCTGGAAGAGAGCCTAATCCCGAGGCAGGCTTCTGACCAGGTTGTTGTTGATCATCAGCCATCACGATGGAGGGGTGGTGGGGGAGCTTTAACAAGTAGGCCTCATCCCCGGCTGTGCACTGCACCGGACCCACCGCTGCTGGAGCGGCTCAGGCAGCTAGGACAGCCCGCTGAATCCACCATAGAGCATGGCTACAAATGCTGTGATGTGACCCTCGAGAAACACAAAACTAAAGCCAAAAAAACATCCGGGAGTACAAAAGGCATTTCGCAGAGGTCTCTCCGCTGCCGCAAATAGCACGCCTGCAGCAGCAAGCAGCAGCTACAGACGAGCTGCCTGCGTAAAGCTACTCAAAGAAGGCAGGGAGTAAACCGGGAGTACGAATGGATTTCCCCTTCAAAATAAGAGCGTGGAACTATTTAGGGGTGGGAATCGCAGGGTACCTTAAAGATACCATTCAATATAATTCTCGATGATTTATGTTTAACATATTTAACCATGAAAACCTCATTTAGATTAAGAATCTCGTTCACAAAAGAGTTCTGAATGAAACAATGCAAAATATGTAATGCCTGGTATGTTGCCCCAGACTTAACCAGGACCAATGCCATCCATGAGGGGGAATAAAGAGGAGTGCTTTCTGGGGCCCAGGCAAGGTTCTGAAGTGGGACAACCATCAGCCATCTCCTCTACATGGTTGATATCAAGCTGTGGCCTATGCCAAAAGCAATCATGACATTGATTCCCTGACCAACTCACTGGGATCAACAGCAACGACATCAGAATGTCATTTGGTCATGCGGGCGGGTGGTAGCTAGAAGAGGGAAGGTGATCACCACTGAAGGAGTTGAACTACCAGAGGGCAACATTGCAGATGTTCAGGACAGCTACAAATACCTGGGGATCCCACAGGCAAATGGGAACCATGAGAAGATGGCTAGGAGGTCGGCCACAGCCATATAGCTACACAGGTTGAGGCAGGTCCTGGAAAGTCAGCTGAATGGGAAAAACAAGATCCAGGCCATTAATACCTATGCCCTGCCAGTAATCAGATACCCCACTGGCATAATTTCCTGGCCACTGGAAGAAATGAAATCCACTTATATCAAGACGAGGAAACCCCATACAATGCATGGAGGGTTTCACCCTAAGTCCAGCATCCTGAGGCTGGATACTAAGAGAAAGGAAGGAGGTCGAGGACTAGTGAGCATCAGAGCCACTATCCAGGAGGAGACAGCAGGCCTCCAGGAGTACATCAGAAAGATGACTGAAAGACAGCACAGAGGCGTTAATCATGGCTGCACAAGAACGGGCCCTCAACACAAGATCAATAGAGGCTAGGGTCTACCACACCAGTCAGGACCCGAGATCCAGACTGTGCAAAGAAGCCCTAGACAGTGCAGCACATCACAGCAGGGTGTAAGATGTTGGCAGGCAAGGCATACATGGAACAGCATAACCAGGTAGCTTGCATAGTGTACAGGAACATCTGTGCTGAGTATGGACCGGAGGTCACAGGGTCAAGATGGAAGACACCTCCTTCATTTGCTCCAGGAGACAGTGAATATGCTGGCTTTTTTTCTTTGTGTGCTAATTATCGGTGTCTATTTTAAAAGTTGAAATCAAAATATATGCATCGGAATTAGATTTCAACTTCATAAAACTATTTGTCCCCAAGCAGGCAATTCAAAGTGTTTTACATTTTACAAAAAGGATTTGACCCTCAAGAGTTTTATGTTGCTGAGAAAAGATGCATGGTGCTTCCAGCTCAGCCCCACTGCCAGTCACTGTACGATCGGCCACAGTGTCAGTCGCTTCATGTTGCCCATTGGTAGCAGGGCTGCCCTTTATCATGCAGCTGCAGTTATTTCCATCACCCAACTCAGCCACATCCATCTGAGTATCAGCCAGATACTCACAAACAGGTAAGCTTCTGTTAGATCCTCTAAAGTAGATATAAATATCATTATAAAAGAGGGAAAATATCATGGAAATATAGCCTATACTAATATGGCACTATTAAAAGTTAGTATTTAAAAAAAAAAACAGAAAGCATTTTATATTCTCACTGACGAGTCTGTTTGCTGTGCAGAATAACTGCATGATTCATCGGCACAGAACCAGCAGGGAGAAGAATTTCAGAATGCACGGTAACATAACAGGGAGCAAAAGACAAAAGCTAATTGCTGATGTGTGTGAACTACTGGCAAGTCTGGAATGTGTTACTTTCTTAAAAACATACCCAAAGATACTCTGATATAAATAAAGTAGACCGCAGTCTTGACCCCCTCTTTATGTCAATTGCCATAAAAAAACTTGTCTACTTTACTAGCATATAAATGAAAGATATTTGTGTGTAAATAGACCAGATGTTTTGATTTTTTTCTACTTTGTTAGTAACATTTTTCTGCAATAGGTGTACAGTTTAGTAATGAGTTGTTTTAATGGTACTTGTTCTAAAAGTATGAATGTGATTGAAGAAATTGTATGTAAAAGATCTAGCTATTTATTTAAAAGAGTTCACATCTTGTAAATAAATATTGTTAATTAGTCGAATAAATTTGTGAGTAATTAAAATGATCAATACTGATTTAAACTGAATGGATCTGTGAATGACTATGGTCTAAAGCCCCTGCAGATCCAAATGTATTGTATATATTATTTTATTCTGATGGGTTTTTTTTTTTGGTTTTTTTTTTTGCAAAACCTGAATCCAGTTGTGTGTGAACCCTGACTTAGACAGCACCTCTGCCTTTACTGGCTCATGCAGCAACTGTATGACACACATAACAGCAAGTGTGCTGGGATAAATTCTTCACTTTTAGTGGCTGACAAAGGCAAAAAAAAAAAAAAAAAAAAAAATGCTGTAACAGCGCCGAAGAGAGAAAGCCTTAGAAAACACATGCAATAGCAAAACAATGAACATCTAGAAATTCCAGCAGACTCCAATGAGACTGTTTGAAGAGACAGCCAACGCCTGCTGAACATAACACAAATTTGATCTACCACAACACTTTCAAAACAAAAAAAATCTAGTGTATTGCCAACAAATCCTCAATTACATGCAGACACCATATCTTAAGTTTTCAACCTTTTTGATCTTTGATTCATTGTCTTGTAGGTTTTGAGTGTCTACAAACTTATTATAAGGATGCACTCCTCACAAAGTGTTCAACAGTCTGATACCATCAGCACAGCCTCCTAAGGTTAAGGAATCACCAGTTCCCCTTCAAAATAATCCTTGTTCACCCAAATTTGTTGCACCATCAAGCCCCACTCACATACCTGCTCCTGCTACAACCTCTTTGAGAAATTTCTGTCTGGTTTTAGAGCAGCACTGAGACAGCTGTCCTCAAGGTGACCAATGATTCATTTTAGCAGCAGATAGAGGGGAGGGAGTGATTTGAATTATTTTAGATGTCAGCGTTTGACACTGTTTGACAATCATGCTATTTTAATCAAGCATTCTTAAAGACTGGGTGGGCATCAGGGACACAAGACTTAGCTGGATTTATTCTTATCTTCTAGAGCGAACCTTTGCAGTCACCATAGGAAATCACTCCTCCTCTACCATTACCTGTGGTGTTCTGCAAGGTTTGCTTTAAAGTCAGATTTTATTTCCTATTCAAATGCTGCCCCTCGGCCAAAAAATTCATTCTCACATTCGTTTTTGCCTGATGAAGAATATATTCTTCTTCTTATCAGTATTATTTTATAGTGTCTAGCTTTCTAACTGTTGTACTCTGATTTATGAATCACCATACATTTTTATTTTTTTTATTTGATTCATACTGTTTTATTTTTTTATTCTGTCTCTTCCTAGTATTTTAAGTGCTTTTTATCTCTGGTCCTTAGACCGCTTTTTATTTGCTTGGGTTCCTGTATTGCCTGGATTTGTCTAGGTTATTCTGGGTTTTTATTCTGTTTTTTTTTTTGTGAACTTTATTCAGGTCTATGGGAAGCTGTCAACCCTGATGAGGGATCAGGTATGACTGCCAGGAAAAATCAACAAGTGTTTGTAGAATGATCTGGTTAAAGTAGTTGATTTCTCTCTCACAAATCTCTTTTGGTCAAATATACCCTTCAGTAAGTAATACAAGTGGTAAAAATTATGCTCATAATCATCATTAATGGAGCCCTTGACCTTGAAATGATGAAAAGATGTTCTTTAATAAACATTTAATGTATAACATAACAGCTGTCATCAATGTTTAAATTCCTTTTAGTGGCTTTGGTCATTGTAGGCAGGTGGTTATGACTGAAAGAAATCAAATGGAGCATGCCACTGGATATTTTAAGCTTCTTAAAGTACATCAAGTCTGACTTTAAATATTATTTTTACTCATAAAAACTATTATCTATCAAAATCTGCACAACTTAAATGTCTCTATCGATCACTTTACTGTTTATATATTTTAGGGGATTTTTTTCAGAGCACAAGTTCAAAGTATCATTTCAGTGGACAAAATAAATGGTACTTATGGTACTCCATTTGCTCTTTTGAATGTCTCTTTGTGCTAATGCATTCCAGTAAAAATTTCTCCCAAAATTTCAAAGCAAATGCCCCCTAAATTTTCTTATCAAAGTCCCCGAAAATTACGAATGCATTGCAAAAATTCCATGAAAATGATGGAAAATCCCACAAAAAGATTCAAATTAAATTCTTTGAAATTTCCATGAAAATTAGTGAAAATTTCAACACATATTCTACCCAAAATATTCTTATTGATTTTCCTGAACATTACAAATGTATTTCTAAGATTTCTGTGAAAATACCCCAAAATTAAAAAAAAGAGATAAAAGTCCCTCCTACATCCAAAAATATTTCCCAGTTTCCCATGAAAATACCAAACACCTTCAAAGCAATTTCAAAGCAAAACTTGAAAAATTTTCATGAAAAGATTTCTTAAAATTCCTGGAAGACAGTCCAAAATATCCCCCAAAAATACTTACACCCATCTCTGAAAATCCCAGACAATTATGTAAAAAATTCTAATAACTGAAATTATAACTGAGTTGCAGGAAAGCCAGAATGTAATGTCTCATATGTACACGCTGGATTTTAGGAGGATATTGGTCAAAAATGACTAAAACTGCCCCTACACACTTATAACAGCCTCTGACTAAAAGAAACTAAATAAACGTTTCTAAATTATAGTAATATTTTCCCGGTGTATTCTTGTCTAATTGATTTGAAACCCAGTTTTAATTTGAAAATCTGATCCGGGGTCTTAGTTGGTCTTACCTGTAACTCGACGCTTGTCTGCGTGCTGTAGTTCCGCTGTCAGGCGCTAGGGGAGCTGCTGCAGGAAGCTGGTTGATCAGATAGTGACAATGACGGGTAAACAGCCAGGATGATATCACTTCAACATGAACACTGGTCATTTACCAACGTGTGTGCTGATGTCCACCTGCTCTGATATGTCTCTATCGATTATAAACCAGACAGAAATATTGGGGATGTTTGCTTTTGTGCTCATCACACGGCTTACTATTTTTTCCTCCGGTTGAAACGTGAGACACAGCTGGCAGAAAAAAAAAAAAACAAGGACATGAATTGAATTACTTCTTCATGAAGGCCTACAGTATATAAATATCCTTTACTCTTGTCACATCAGAAAACCTGCTGTAAATGACACTCTGGCTTTTAATATAAACACATCTCTACTAAAAAGCTTGAAATGTCATTTTACCTACAAATAATAAATCTATTATAATATCGCTTCCATGGGGGGAAATGTGATATTCAGGTAAATTCAGCCAGCAGGTCAAGAAAAACAAGACCTGAATATAATCTGTCACTTATTTTATGCTGCCATCTGTTGGAGGAAACAAGTAACACTACACTGCTCCAATGACAACATGAGACATCATAAAAGGCAGAAGTTTGAAACACATGGGTAAAGTATGTGCTATGCACAAACAGAAACTTATTAGCTCTTGAGATCATAATACAAATAGAAATCTCATTTAGAGGTTTCTGCTTTGTTTAGTATTTACAGATGAGGACAAAATTGATCACCCATGAACATTTCAGCAAGGAATTTTTAACACAGCTTTACCAAACATCCAAGTTTTATTTGGAATGCTACATTTTTTTACTCTGCACACAGAAACAAAATTAATTCACCAAAACTTAACACTACTTGGTTCACAAACACGCCCCCTGAAGACTGTGGTCTTCAGCTCAACCCAGGGCTCTGTGCAGGCCACTAAATAAGGTTCACTTTGGTCTCCTGGAGGTAGTTCTTCCCCAGGAACCACATGTTTTGGGTCGCTGTCATATTGGAAGACAAAGCGACAATCCAGACCCAGTTCTGCTGCAGACTGCTTCAGGTTTACTTTCAAAATCTCAGCATATCCTTCTCTCTTAATGTTTCCTATATATTTTCTTATCTATTATTACGACTGCATACAAGGGCAACACTAGAAAAAAGGATCTGTTTATTTTCTAAGATTTTTTTAAAAGCTGTTGATTTATGAGAAAAAATATGATTTTTTTATAAAGTCATAGATGTGCATGAACCAAAACTTAACCAAATTTATGAGTTTAGAAACTTGAAGAATCAAAAAGCGGCCACTGCCTTCAGTTTGAGTTCTTGTAAATTTTTGACTCAAGACTGTTGTACATTTCTGATTTAAAAAACCTTGAAATTTTAAGATCCTAATGTCAAAATTTTAGACCTGTTAAGCTCGGATACTTCAAAGGTGTTTCCCTCGTATATTTACACCCAAAGGGCTCTAAAATCAACGTTTTAGACTAAAAGAACAACAATGGCAACAACCTAGGTAATGACGTGACTGTGAACCCACCAGCAAAGGCTTAGTGGATGAGGGAAATGTTTGAAGAGAAGGATGTTGACTTTTTTGAATTTTTATTCAATTCATTGATGATTTGAAAAACAAACAAACAAACAAAAACGTTCAATTTTAGGGTGAGGGCAGTTATTTACACTTATAGTCAAAGGTTTAAGCTCTCAGATGGTGTTCATGACATTTCTAAATCTCCTACCAAGGCTGAGAAATAAAGATTTAAGCAAATGTTTAAACTCTGTGCAGACTGTCAGAAACCCCTTAGGTTGTTGGATGTAATTTTTAAACAACACCTGGGTTTAGAGGGCATTTCTTAGGCATCCTTAGGTCTTAATGGGTTAAGCAATCAGAATTTTGATAGATTTGCAACTTGTGATTCATATCTGGGGAGTTGAGATGCACTGATGAAAATTAGGTTTGCTACCAATACTGATGTTTAAAATAATTTAACCAATTGATAGTTAAGTTAAGGTTGGTAGTTGATACAGATGATATAAAACCCCCACTATGCCAACATATTCTCAGTCTGTTTGACCATGCAGATCAGAGTTTGTCCAAAACAGTCTTGATATGCTGATTCCAATGCTAAATTGATGCATCAGTGCATCCCTAATGGTATAAAATATGTTCATAACTAGTTAGTCCTAAATATTACCTGTATGAATCTATAAGATATTTACTCTGTCAAAAAAAAAACTCCAACTACCAATAATCTACAGTACACAGTGATGCATTAAAATCAGTTCTGTTGTTAACCATGAATCCCACCAAACCTTAACACTCCCTACTTTATTCAAAATAATATCTTACAAAATTTAATCCTTACATCTGAGGATGCAGATCCAGAAAGTGTTAAAATTATGTTAACCCCTTAAAGCCTGTTGTATCATACTTGATACATACTTTAATAATACCTCTATCTAATCAATATGATCAATAGATCAATAGATCACTAAAACATTTTTTGAATACAATCTGATAAATGATTCAAAAAATGTCCTCAAGTGGATTATCAGTTACCAAAAACACCTAATGTATCAAATGAGATTAAAAAAAATTATATATGTTGAATTTCATGGAAATTTGATTTTTTGGATTTCAGTAGAAAATTGAATAAACATTTCAGTTCCAAAAAATAAGAATTTTCTGGCTATAATTTGTGTTTTCAGGCTTTAAAGGGTTAACTGAGATTATCAAATAATATTGTGAAAACATTTTTAATTTATCATCTAATGACAGCACTGAGATTTCCCTCTGAATGGCTGCTTTAGATCGGTCAAACCTGATTTATGTGAAATAACTAACAGGATGGGCGTCTGCATGAGTGGAATGTATTTAATGTGTTGTGCTCTAAATTGTTAGATCAACTTTAAAAAGAGAATTTTGGGGTATTTTACAAGAATGTTTGTATGATATTTACAAAGACCACCTAAAGTATTTTTTGTTGAAATTTCTAAATACTGTGACACTAGAGATTGTCACACAAATATGTCTTCCCCTGTTAATATTCAGTGAAAAGGAGAAGATTTTTTTAAGGTTTGTAATGGAAGAGATTACACATGACTGCTGACATTTCTAAACTATAATGCAGGTTTTTAATAGTCAGTTGTATTCATTAGTAACATAAAACGTTTGATTGTGATGTATCTGACATGGCTTTGTTAGTGAAAGGGTGGGAGACTTTCAAAGTAATGCTCATGAATAACGTAAAAGTCTTATTTAAAAACTGCAGGGGGTGAAGACATGAAATTTTATGTTTAAATGACAGAAGCTGATGGATCTTCACGTTTCAAAGACCAACATAATGTTGATGACTAACTTTATTAAAAAATAACGTAATAAAGCAAACATGTTACGTAATAGTGAAAAATCTTCATCTATGACTGTGATGTGAACATAAGTTTAGCTGACTGAAATGACACAGTTTAGCAAATTCATCAGGCCATGAACATGTGACACGCACATATACAGTCATGGACGAAAGTACTGGCACCCCTGGAATCTTTCCAGAAAATACACCATTTCTCCAAGGAATTGTTGCAATTACAAATTTTTTTGGTATACACATGTTTATTTCATTTATGTGCATTGGAACAACACAAAAAATCCGAAGAAAAAAGCCAAAATTGACATAATTTTACACATAACTCAAAAAATAGGCTGGACAAAATTGTTGGCACCCTCAACTTAATATTTGGTTGCACACTCTTGGGAAAAAATAACTGAAACCAATCTCTTCCTATAACCATCAACAAGCTTCTTACACCTCTCAATTACACCTCTGCAATTTTGGACCACTCTTCTTTTGCGAACTGCTCCAGGTCTCTCAGATTTGAAGGATGCCATCTTGCAACAGCAATTTTGAGATCTCTCCATAGGTGTTCAATGGGATTTAGATCCAGACTCATTGCTGGCCACTTCAGAACTCTCCAGCGCTTTGTCTCCAACCATTTATTGGGGCTTTATGAGGTATGTTTTATGTCATTGTCCCGCTGGAACACCCATGACCTCTGATGCAGACTCAGCTTTTTGACACAAGGCCCTACATTGAGGCCCAAAATTTTTTGATAGTCTCCAGATTTCATGATTCCTAGCACACAGTCAAGGCACCCAGTGCCAGAGGCAGCAAAACAACCTCAAAACATCTTTGAAACTCCTACCTTTGAACCTGAGTAGCTACTGTGTTCTTTTCTTTGAAGGCCTCATTCCATTTTCTGTAAACAGTGGAATGGCGTGCTTTTCCAAAACATTCTACCTTAGTCTCATCTGTCCACAAAATGTTCTTCCAGAAGGATTGATGCTTACTCAGGTACATTTTTGCAAACTCCAGTCTGGCTTTTTTATGTCTCTTTGTCAGCAGTGGGGTTCTCCTCGGTCTCCTGCCATAGCGCTTCATCTCATTCAAATGACCACGTGTAGTCCGAGCTGACACTTTTGCACCCTGAGTCTGCAGGACAGCCTGAATTTGTGTGGAAGTTGACTGAGGATGTTTATCCACCATTCCAACTATCCTGCGTTGCATTCTTTTGTCAATTTTTCTCTTCCGTCCACGTCCAGAGAGATTATCCACAGTTCCATGGGTTATAAACTTCTTGATTATATTACACACAGTGGACAAAGGAATTTCAAGATCCCTGGAGATGGTCTTGAAACCTTGAGATTGTTCATATTTTTCCACAATTTTGCTTCCTAAGTCCTCAGACAATTCTGGGCTTTTCTTTCTCTTCTCCATGCTTGGCGAGACACACACAGGCACACAACACAAAGGTTGAGTCAAATTTTATACATTCTAATTGGCTTCAGGTGTGATTTTTATATTGCCAGCACCTGTTACTGCCACAGCTGAGTTTAAATGAGCATCAAATACTTGAAATAAAATGGTTTACCCACAGTTTTAAAAGGGTGCCAATATTTTGTAATAATTTATTAGTCTGGTGTAAAATTATGTCAATTTTGGCTTTTTTCTTCTGCTTTTTTGTGTTGTTCCAATGCACATAAATGAAAAAAAAAATGTGTGTACCAAAAACATTTGAAATTGCAACAATTTCTGGAAGAAATTATGTATTCTCTGGAAAAATTCCAGGGGTGTCGATAATTTCGTCCATGACTGAATGTGAATGTTTTCAGAAGAAATGCTAAGCTGCAAACTTTTCTCACAAGGCACAAATCAACAGTCAATCAATATGTTAGTAATCAAATTGATAAACTGGTTTAATTGTAAAACATACTCAACAATATGCTTTCCACTTTTGATTGCACAGATTTGCTGAAGAGAGAGAGAGAGAGCAGAAGGGAGACATGTAGGTTAAAACAATGCTTTGAATTAAACACTGGATTAATGTTGTGTTTTATCCTCTAGTCTATTAAACCATTAATATCTTTCCCCCAGATCGTTTTTTAAGGTAAAAAGAAATTTTTTTAGATTTTTGGTGTTAACCCCTATCAGGAAATTAATGCTATACAATTGCTTCTTCCCATTTAGTACACTCTTGCACAGCAGAATGAATGCAGAGTGGGTAGTCTGAACATCTTAATCTATTAGACAAATGTATTTAAAAGCAGCTCATACTTAATTATCTGTTCTTCCTAAAAGCAACTACAGCAAAAGTTTCCGCTTTTGGCAGCTCCACTCTTAAATTCAGACTGTTTGAATTAAGCAACATTGTTTGTGAAGCAGTTTCACCTGCTGTTGTGCAAATGGGACAGACAACAGGTGGAAAGGAGAGGCAATTAGCAAGACAACCCCTATAAAGGAATGGTTTTGCAGGAGGTAACCATGGACCACAGCTGATTTTTGGTTACTTTAGCATTTTTCCAGTGCCCTCACCACTATAGTGGTAGCATGAGGCAGTAGCTGCAAACCATAGAAGTTGCTCAGGTAGTGCAGCTCATCCAGGATGGCACATCCATGCGTGCCGTGGCAAGAAGGTTTGCTGTGTCTCCCAGTAAAATGTCAAGAGTGTGGAGGAGATACCAGAAGATAGGCTAGAACATCAGGAGACCTGGAGGAGGCTGTAGAAGGGCATCAACCCAGTAGCAGGACCGCTATCTGCTCCTTTGTGCAAGGAGGAACAGGAGGAGCACCACCAGAGCTTTACAAAATGACCTCCAGCAGGCCACTAATGTGCATATTTCTGCTCAAACTGTCAGAAACAGACTCCATGAGGGTGGTATGAGGGCCCAATGTCCAGAGGTGGGGCCTGTGCTCACAGTCCTGCACTGTGCAGCCTGATTGGCATTTGCCAGACAACACCAGCACTGGCAGATTTGTCACTGGCTCCCTGTGCTCGTCACAGATGAAAGCAGGTTCACACTGAACACACACCGCACCCCAGGAGCTGACTGATGCCGTGATCCAGATCTGGGAGGAGATCCCTCAGGAGATCATCCATGATCTCATCAGGAGCATGCCCAGATGTTGTAGGGAGTGCATACAGGCACGTGGAGGCCATACACACTAATGAGCCTCATTTTGTTGTGTTGAGGAATTTCACAGAACTTAGATCAGCCTGTGATCTGATTTTTCCATGGATTGGTGATTTTGGTTTCCATTGATCATTCTTATATTATTTTTTGTTCTCAACACATTCCGTTACGTATTAAATAAAGATTTTCAACTGAAATATTCCATTCATCCAAATCTGGGATGTGTCATTTCAGTGTTCCCTTTATTTTTTGAGCAGTGTATTTTAATTTGGAATAAATAAACTCTGTGTTACCACAGACTCATTTCACTTTTGATTGATAGTTGGTAACTGCACATTGCAACTGGCACAGCATCAACATGATCAGTTGTGGGAATTTCAAAACAAAATCTATGTTAAATATGTCATTAACTTTATTGGAATTTAAAAATAAAAGCTAACTTAAATATGTAATTAACTTTATGGGGATTTCAAAATAAAAGATATCTTAAATATGTCATTAACTTTATTTCTGACATATTTAATTTGAAATAATAAAAACAATCTCCCTGTTACCACAGTCTCATTCCACTTTAGAGTGATAGTTGACAACCCCACAATGCAACGGGCACAGTGGAACTTAAAAATAAAAGCTGAAATGTGGCCATCCTTCTCAGTCAGTGTAGCCTCCAAGTCAATTTCAAAATGGTAAGAAAATAAAACCAAAAAGTACTCTGAGGCCACATGTGAATACCACAAAATGTATGAAGAAAAACTAATGGTAACATAAAAAGATAAATATATCTATTAGTTGTATTTCCTAAATTCTCTAATTTACTGTCTGATTTTTTTAAGAAAAGAAACTGGGCATTTTTTTTTTACGTTGTGTATATTTTAATTTCATTTTTGATTTCGTGCCATAATTATGTACTTTCATGTATTTCATTTTTTTACCTCCTTGCACAAACATTTTGTTCAACTGAATTGTTTAAGTTTAAGTAAATTTAAGTTATTAAATTAAATTTAATGGATGTAAATATGTTTCTGAAAGACCTGGATACACCATTTTATTTACCTAAAATGTGTACCTGTTAAAAGATTGATAGTCCAATATCTTATTCTTTCTTCAAAAGTATCGGTATCAGTTTTGGTAAGATTACATCAAAATATATCGGTATCGTATCGAATTAAACAAATCTGGTATCGCCTATCCCTGTGAATGTGAACCTAAACACAAGGCAAATCTACAACCGTCTCCATAAAACGTCGCGCTATTTTGACGTCATACCGGGGTCCTCCATGAACGGGTGTCTCCACGTGAGAGTATCAACAGCATGATGGCTGGCATGTGAAGTCATCGCTGGTGTTTTGTGAAGCTTGAATAATCAGTGTGTGTATGTTTGAAGGTAATGGGGAATATGATGTCGTTGTAAATTGATTCGTCCTCGCGCTGCATCATATTTTTTACGTTATCGCTGCCATTAACTCAGTTGTTGTGACTGTAGCTTAGCCTCTGTCTATGCTTCCTAAAGCAACAGACAGCCATAAGTGGGCTTTACTGCAACATTAATAGGACGTTACATTTCATATTTGTACCATTGTGTGCAAGTGTAGTCATACATGTGACTGATAAAACTTTTCTATTTAGGGGTAAGACAATGGCGACAGTACGCAAGAAGGTAGATAACCGGATTCGTGTCCAGATTGAGAATGGAGTCGCTCTGCAGCACAGGACCATGTTTGTGGTGGTGGGAGACCGTGGAAGAGATCAGGTAATTTAAATGTTTTAGGTATGTTAAAGATGTCACATAAGTTTACTTACAAAAAATCCAGCTAACTCTGTCTCTGATCCAGGTTGTCATTCTGCATCACATGTTGTCTAAAGCTACAGTCAGAGCACGACCCTCTGTGCTCTGGTGTTACAAGAAGGACTTGGGATTCAGCAGGTGAGTGTATATCCCCCTAGTGATGTTATTATCAGTGTTGTGTTCAGGGGTGGAATGTAACTAATTACATGTACTCAGATTACTGTAATTGAGTGGTGTTTTATTTTTATTTTTTTATTTATTTTGAGTACATTGTGAAATCAGTACCTTTTCTTCAGTGTTTAAGTAAGTTTAAACCAGAGTAACTGGATCTTTCTACTTCTGTTGACCACACAGTAGCATATAACAAGGGAATGATTCCACATCACATCCCAAAACAGCTGTTGTGTTGATATTCCAGGGTTAAACATTTCAAAGTTGATTTTAACTTCCAAAGTGTAATTTTAACTTTATTCTGAATGAAATGGTCTTCAGTGTTAGAGTTTCCCTTCACTCCCTTGGGCATTGTGTTTAGATGTGTTTTATACATTAAATTGCCAAAAGTATTCACTCACGCATCCAAATAATAGAAATCAGGTGTTCCAAGCACTTCCATGGCCACAGGTGTATAAAATCAAGCACCTATGCATGCAGACTGTTTCTACAAACATTTGTGAAAGGATGGGTCGCTCTCAGGAGCTCAGTGAATTCCAGCATGGTACTGTGATAGGATGCCACCTGTGCAACAAGTCAAGTCGTGAAATTTCCTCTCTCCTAAATATTCCACAGTCAACTGTCAGTGGTTTCATAACAAAGTCGAAGCGATTGGGAACGACAGCAACTCAGCCGCCAAGTAGTGGGCCATGTAAAATGACGGAGCGGGGTCAGTAGATGCTGAGGCGCATAGTGTGCAGAGGTCGCCAACTTTCTGCAGAGTCAATCCCTACAGAACTCCAAACTTCATGTGGCCTTCAGATTAGCTCAAGAACAGTGCGTAGAGAGCTTCATGGAATGGGTTTCCATGGCCAAGCAGCTGCATCCAAGCCACACATCACCAAGTGCAATGCAAAGTGTTGGGTGCAGTGGTGTAAAGCACGCTGTCACTGGACTCTAGAGCAGTGGCGACGCGCTCTCTGGGGTGATGAATCAGGCTTCTATATCTGGCAATCTGATGGATGAGTCTGGGTTTGGCGGTTGCCAGGAGAATGGTACTTGTCTGACTGCATTGTGTCAAGTGTAAAATTTGGTGGAGGGGGGATTATGGTGTGGGGTTGTTTTTCAGGAGCTGGGCTTGGCCCCTTAGTTCCAGTGAAAGGAACTCTGAATGCTTCAGCATACCAAGAGATTTTGGACAATTCCATGCTCCCAACTTTGTGGGAACAGTTTGGGGATGGCCCCTTCCTGTTCCAACATGACTGTGCACCAGTGCACTAAGCAAGGTCCATAAAGACATGGATGAGAGAGTTTGATGTGGATGAACTTGACTGGCCTGCACAGAATCCTGACCTCAACTCAATAGAACACCTATGGGCTGAATTAGAGCGGAGACTGAGA
Source organism: Cheilinus undulatus (assembly GCF_018320785.1). Classification (NCBI taxonomy): domain Eukaryota; kingdom Metazoa; phylum Chordata; class Actinopteri; order Labriformes; family Labridae; genus Cheilinus; species Cheilinus undulatus. Next base: position 20,958,383 of record NC_054873.1, on the reverse strand, counting down.
GCCAGGCTTCTTGTCCAACATCAGTGTGTGACCTCACAAATGCGCTTCTGGAAGAATGGTCAAAAATTCCCATAAACAAACTCCTAAACATTGTGGAAAGCCTTCCCAGAAGAGTTAAAGCTCTTATATCTGCGAAAGGTGGACCGGTGTCATATTAAACCCTATGGATTAAGAATGGGATGTCACTTAAATTCATGTGCGAGTCAAGGCAGGTGAGCAATTACTTTTGGCAATATAGCGTATGTGTTTAGTTGTGTTTGGGTTTTGCCCATTGTACAGTGACCTTTGCTGGGGTTCTTTAGGTCATGTTTTTTGTGGATTGTTTTTGATGTGAGACATTTGCACCATGAGTGAAGATACCCATGGAGTTAGAGTTCCACCTTTGACTTTAGGTGCTCCTTAAGGATGCATAGAGCATAGTCTTCATCAGTATTGATTACCTTGCTATGAGGTTGTTTTTCTGCATTTTTCTTGCCAGAGACCCACTTTGCCAGATTTTCAAGTTACTTCAGCTTGGTCATATTGTGAAATATTTAAGATTTTCAAAAGTGAAGTTTAACTATAAATTATGCTGACCAATATAGAATCCTTTAAAGCATCAAGTTTAACTATGCCTGAGTTCAATTAACACTGTCAATTATACTGTGTATTTTGTTTTATTATCAAGTTGTGAATTTACCTGAACAACCTGGTTGTTCTTACCAATAAGGAAACATTAGATTTTTCTGTCTCAGTTGCTAGTCAGTACTTCAAGTAAACTTTTAATTAAATACTTTTTACTTGAGTAGATTTATTGACCAGTACTTTTACTTAAGTACATTTTAACTTGAGAAACTGTACTTCTACTTGAGTACAGTAGTCATGTACTCTCTCAGCTTCTGGTTGTGTTTATGAAATGACAAAGATATTTTTCCAAAAATCTCTGAAACAGCAATCGTAAGAAGCGCATGAGGCAGCTGCAGAAGAAGATCAAAACTGGCACATTGAATCTGAATCAGGACGATCCTTTTGAACTCTTCATCGCTGCTACCAACATCCGTTATTGTTATTACAACGAGACACACAAGATCCTGGGAAACACCTACGGCATGTGCGTCTTACAGGTAGGTGACTTTTTTTTTTTTTTTTTTACAAAAGAATTATCAAAAGGATCATGGGTATCTGGACACCAAAGTAGCATGATTTAATTGGGGCAAAATCCATTAAATATGTAAGGGGCCTGCTTTAGATCAAGATGTAGATGTTGCTGATATATTCAACTCTTTGTTTTCCATGTCTCACAGGATTTTGAAGCTCTCACTCCCAATCTCTTAGCGAGAACAGTTGAGACTGTAGAAGGAGGCGGTATTGTGGTGTTACTGCTGAGGACAATGAACTCTCTGAAGCAGCTGTACACAATGACTATGGTAGGTCTATAAGAGCCTATTCAATACTCTGTTTCCTTGTCTGTGGACTTCAGATCATAGTGTCTTCTCTTCCCACAGGATGTCCACTCTCGGTACAGAACTGAGGCTCATCAGGATGTGGTAGGAAGGTTTAATGAGAGGTAAGTGTCCTTTGCTTTCTTGAATTCATGGCAGTTTAAGTTGATAGAATTGCATTTTTGTTTAATATTTATTTTTCTTCCAGGTTCATTCTGTCTCTTGCATCCTGCAAAAACTGTGTTGTTATTGACGACCAGCTTAACATCTTGCCAATCTCCAGCCACATGGCAAACATAAAGCCGGTCCCTCCTAAGACTCAGGTAGCTACAAATGGTTAGAAACAAGTTTGAAAACTTGCTGTTTATTTTATCTTGACAATCAAGCAGAAAGATCCCTTACTGGATCTAGCATCTCTAATGTGGCCATGCTGTGCATTATGAATCAACCAGTTAATTGATCAATACTTGTATAATGTCAGTTCATAGCAAACTTTATCTAAGGATACTTCTCAAAAAGAGCCGGTCTTGATTATAGTCTTTGTTATATGATTAACAAACACCCAGCTTTAATCCACCATTCTCACATAACTTGGTGAAAGTAAGCAAAGTAGCAGTGGTGAGGAAGAACTTCCTTAAAACACGCAGGACCAAAGTCATATTTGCCAGCTGTCTCATGCAACTGTGTTCAGCTTAAAGACAGACAGAAGGAGAGATAGAAAGAGACTAACAGAGAAACAGGAACAATAACAAATGGAGAGAAAAAGTGAGGGCTACAGTGCTGTTACTTCCAGTGAAACTCTTCTAAATATATAAACATATTCCCTAAATTTTCACAAAAATACTTAAAAATTTCCAAGCAAATTTTCCAAAATTTCCAGACATATTCACTTATTTTCTAATAAAAATTCTTCCAAGATTTCATAGCAAATTTTCCCAACATTTCAAGAAAATTACTTGAACTTGAATGGAAATTTTGAACAACTGTGTCAAAAAATATTCTTATAGCAGAAATAATTACCATGTTGTCAAAATACCAAAATGTACTGTCCTCATTTATACATGAAGGTTCTTAGGAGGTTAATTTACTTCAGAAGAGATCTTCAAAACCTGCTTATTTTCTATGGACTTGCCCTGTTTATACTTCCTTCTATCCCTTCAGTTCTTCAATTTGTGTCAGGGTTATTTTTTTTACTCTTTTATTCTTCTCTTTTTATAAAATACTAAACTGTTTTATAGTGAAGTTATCTCTCTTGTAGTCCAGTTATCTCTGAATTCTTATTGTTTGTCTGATCACACACAGGAGGACGGTTTGTCTCCACGAGAACAGGAGCTGAAGGATCTGAAGGAGTCCCTTCAGGACACCCAGCCTGTGGGTGTGTTGGTGGACTGCTGCAAGACCATGGACCAGGTAAAAAACTTTCCGAGCAATAGACTTTTATGTCAGTTTTCCTGAAAATGACACCTCAGTAGTTGTAGATACAACAATCTTCAGTTATGCATTTGTGCAATTCAGTCAGAGCTCTCTCTTTCTTTCATGCATTGCAGCTTTTGGTCGAAATCTTAGTGAAGAATAGTAGTATGTTTTAAAGCTTATGTATTTTTCCATGCTATTAGAAAAACAGAATTTGTATAATTTTACAACATGTGAAACTAATATCAAAGCATGAACATTTTTGATAAGCTTACTCACTAATCATTCTCTTCTTTCTGAAGTCCTTGTGAATACAATCTCCATGCTTTGCTTGTGCTGCAGGCTAAAGGAGTTCTGAAGTTCATCGAGGCGATCTCAGAAAAGACTCTGAGGAGCACCGTGGCTCTGACTGCTGCCCGAGGTCGAGGGAAGTCTGCAGCGCTGGGTCTGGCTGTGGCTGGAGCTGTGGCTTTTGGGTACCATTTTATAATGTCTTACAAATATATCACTTTGTCTCATTTATGATCTAAAGTTTTGCTTATGAATGCTTGTAATCCTCACAGGTACTCCAACATTTTTGTAACCTCTCCAAGCCCGGACAACCTCCACACCATGTTTGAGTTCATCTTCAAAGGCTTTGATGCTCTGCAGTATCAGGTAAGCTCCCTGAGAGTGTATCATATACATTCATGCTGTAGGAGCATGAATGCTTCATATCCTCCCTGTTTCCATTTGTAGGAGCACCTGGACTATGAAATCATCCAGTCTTTGAATCCAGAGTTTAACAAAGCTGTGGTGAGGGTGAATGTCTTCAAAGAGCACCGGCAGACAATTCAGGTAAACAAGGCGAGGCCCCTCCTTTTCATGACCTTCAGATTTATGCGAGCATTTCTTACCATCCTGTTCTTCGGATCTACAGTACATCCACCCTGGTGACGCGGTGAAGCTTGGTCAGGCGGAGCTGTTGGTCATCGATGAGGCTGCAGCCATCCCTCTGCCTCTGGTGAAGAACCTGCTGGGCCCTTATCTGGTCTTCATGGCCTCCACCATCAACGGGTTAGTGCTAATATGCCATCAACTCTAGGTGGTTACAGCCCAATCACACTTCATGATTTAAATGATCTGGTTAGCCGTATGAAGTCATCCTCTAGCTCAGTGGACATCTTGCCAACCTCTTTTCTTAAAACCGTTTTTCAACAACTAGCCCTTGTCTAGTCTCCATAATAAATACTGATAAAACAGAGATTCTCATCATTGCCTCAGAGAACATCTCCTCCCGTGTTGGTAAATGTTTTGGTTCCATGTCTTCTTCTTTTAAACAAAATTTGAAAAACCTTGGGGTAATTTTTGATCATGAAATGCTTTTTGATCAACATGTTAAGTCACTGTCCCGTTCATGCTTTTTTCATTTAAGAAATATAGCAAAACTGAAATCTATTGGGTCTCAAGCAGAGCTGGAAATGCTTATTCATGCTTTTATTTCCTCCCAGCTTAATTATTGTAATTCCCTTTTTACCTGCTTGAATAAATCCTCACTTTATTGTTTACAATTGATTCAAAATGCTGCAGCAAGACTGCTAACTAGGTCCAGTAGGATGACTCGCATTACTATTTTACATTCCTTACATTGGCTTCCAACAGGTTCTAGAATTCAATTTAAAATCCTTGTTCCTTGTTGGTTTATAAAGCCCTGCATGGACAGGCACCTGATTATATCTTAGACCTGCTTCATCCCTGCATCCCCTGTAGATCTCTCAGGTCTTCTGACCAAGGTCTTCTTGTGGTCCCTCAGGTTCGTTTAAAAACTAAAGGTAATCGTGCTTTTCAATTTGTGGCACCAACTCTTTGGAACTCTCTTCCGTTTCAGTTACGCTCAGCTGCTTCTGCAGATGCTTTCAAAAAGGAGCTTAAGACTCATCTTTTTAGATTGGCTTTTGAACATCTGAGTCAAGTATTTGGTCATTTTTTTCATGCTACTTATTTTAATGCCTTGTTGTCATTGTTGATGATTAGTTTTTCTTTATTATTTCTGTTGTGAAGCACTTTGTGACCTTGTTCTGTGGATGGTGCCATACAAATAAAATTTACTTACTTAATAATATTTACACATATTCATAGATCTACACATATATACACATATAAATATTACGTACATACTGTGGGAAACGGAGGCCTTTCAGTCACCCCTGAGGTTCCCTTTCTGAAACTGTTTTCCTCTCTTGTCCTGTGTAGGTATGAAGGCACGGGGCGCTCCCTCTCCCTCAAACTGATCCAGCAGCTGCGACAGCAGAGTGCAGACAGTCAGCAGAGCACGTCAGCAGAGAATCGGACCACCAACACAGCAAGGCTGGCAGCAGGTTAGCATCTCAAGTTATTTTTCATAGTGTGTGTTATGTTCACAACATCATGGCTGATTGCTGTTTATCCGTCTGCACATTTAGCTCGCTCTCTCCATGAGGTGTCCCTCCATGAGTCCATCCGCTACGCTCCGGGGGATGCTGTAGAAAAATGGCTGAACGATCTTCTCTGTCTGGACTGTCTTAACATCCCCAGACTCATTTCTGGATGCCCACTCCCACAGACCTGTGACCTGTATCCTTCTTAGACTTTGAAGAACTTAGAATTGTGGGTGTATTTTATAACAGAAACTTTTATAAGGCTTTGTGATTGAGATAAACTTGAAGGTTTACTCATTCAGAGGAGCAGCAGCATTGACTGATAACCACGTTTATGTTTGTGGAAAAAATTGTTACTGTGTCAAGTTTTTCCATTCAGTATTCATTTGGAGACTTATTCTGTGACTACCTGACAAATCCTCGGAGTTAAACCTTTGTACCTCATATGTTGATATGTGTAATACATTTAATGGGAGCTAATAATCTCAAACAAGGTTTGAGTTGCAACCAATCTAGTTTTTATTAAATATAGGTTAATTTAATTTGATAGGAATGATGCAGCCTAAAATAGTCTTAGAACAAGTTTTGACCTTTTGCAAAAAAAAGTTGTGTATTTTCTTATTTTGCCCCACACCACAAGAACATTCATCTTACAAGTTATTAGTCAAAAATGTTGTCATTTTTTCAGTTTGTCTTTAGCCCACACTGTCCAGATATTATGTGAACAGGGACACACTCTTCTGTTATCACAAAGCATCTGAAGCTTTCCTGCAGAGGCTGATGGCCCTCTATGTGGCATCTCACTACAAGGTGAATTTATTAGGGCAAGACACTCAGTATGTTTACATGCAGTTAAAAAAGTTTAATTATTGTCTTGGTCTATTTTTGACCAAACTATTAAGATTTGGACATACTCCTGTCAATAAAGTGATTGTTCTGCTCTGCATGTATTGTCATAAAAGGACAGTAGTGTAGCTAAATGGCCCAAGTGAGCTGTAACTTTGGCTTGACTTAACTGTGCATGTAAATACACTGACTGAATCTCAAATTGCTCCAGCTGCTGCAGCAGTGGTGTAAAACAAAAACAAAAGTGCTTTCTCAAGGACTATAATTTCCTGCCTGTACCGCTGTGTCGTCTTTGTTTCTTTGTTAACTCTTTCTGTTTTTTTTCCTCGGGGTCCAGAATTCACCCAACGATCTACAGATGTTGTCTGATGCTCCCGCTCATCACCTCTTCTGCCTGTTGCCACCAGTCCCTCCCACACAGAACTCTCTGCCTGAGGTGCTCGCTGTGGTGCAGGTAAAATCAGGCAAAATCTTACTAATTTTTAGTTGTTACCTCATGCATTGTTCCCTTTTTTCTCTTTCTCAAACAAATGTATTGCTTCTTTCGCTTCTTCGTTGTGCCTCCTTTGTGCCTCAGGTGTGTCTTGAGGGTGAAATTTCTCGTCAGTCCATCCTGAACAGTCTGTCCCGAGGAAAGAAGGCCTCTGGTGACCTCATCCCCTGGACGGTGTCAGAACAGGTACACATGCTCTACAAAACTTTTTTTAATCCCTTCAGTTCACATTTCCACTGTGCAAACATGGAGCATCTGCTCTATTCTTTTCTAGTTCCAAGACTCAGAGTTTGGCAGCCTCTCAGGAGGCAGAGTGGTAAGAATCGCTGTCAATCCAGACTATCAAGGGGTAAGAAATCTTTAAGACCTCAGCATGTTTTTGCCATGTTCACACTTAAGCTGAGAGCTCTGTTTGTGACTGTTTTCTTAACCTCCTCCTAACCAGATGGGCTACGGCTCCAGAGCTCTTCAGCTGCTGCAGATGTATTATGAGGGCAAGTTTCCCACCATGGACGAGAGCACACACTCGAATAACAATGAGCTCACCTCAGTCAGCAATGAGGTATTACAATGAGATCATTGGTTTTATTTATCTGTATTTTAAATACATCAGTATCTTTTAATAAAGTGGGTTGAAGTATGACCAGATAAGGCAGATGAAACAAACATTTGTAAACAGAATAAGTCTTGTTGTGTGTTGTTGTGAAGGCTGTGGGTCTGCTGGAGGAGGTGGTCACTCCTCGGAAGGAGCTCCCTCCTCTGCTGCTGAAGCTGAGTGAGAGGAGAGCAGAGAGACTCGACTATCTGGGGGTGTCTTACGGACTGACTGCACAGCTGCTCAAGTTAGTCCCTTCTTATTATAAAGAAAGCAAAATAATTAGGTTTTCACAAGTGTAAAAGTGTAAAAAAAAAACTTGTCTTTTATAATGTTACAGGTTCTGGAAGAAAGCAGGTTACACTCCCGTCTACTTAAGGCAAACCCCTGTAAGTTTCATGATTAAGTCTTTTGTTTTTATTTATCAGAGTATATCAGGCTGTTGCTTTGCAGAGTTTGATTGACTGTGTGGTTGTGTCTAGAATGACCTGACAGGAGAGCATTCATGTGTGATGCTGAAGGAGCTGAACACAGAGGAAACGCCAGAGCAGAGCCAGTGGCTGTCTGCCTTCTGGAAAGGTGAGATTCCACAACATCTCCATTACTGCAGCTGATAAGCCTGTTATTATAACAGGCTGGCAAAGTCCACACATAGGTTACCATTTCCCAATACAAAAAGGCAATATGCTACTTATACATACTGTAAAATCCAGTGTATAAGAAGCACAAAATCTCACGGTATGATAATACCTAGCTAATAAGTCCACAATATGGTAATTTATTAAGAAAACAAAACAAATGAACACTTGGAAAAAGTGATGTAGGCATTTATTGAAAATAATTGTACTTCGATTATTACAGTATGAAAAAAAAGTGCCATAGGTACGCATTAGGCTTAAAATATATATTATATTTTTGCTCCAGTGTTTACTAACCTTTGTTGTCCACCACTGAAAACAGCTATAGGTCTTTAGTGATAAATTCACAGATACACTTTTCTAAACTGCTGAGCCCTCGGGCTGTTGTCGGGAAATGGGATTGTGAACGCCTCCTTTTGGCCTGGCTGGACTCTGTTCCTCACACCTTCTCAAATCTTTTCGGGGTGACGATTTGTTTGTTACTCGTGTTTCCCAACAAGTGTGTCACCACAGTCTGGCAGTGTCTTCGTGTTGATTTTGTTTGTCCATCACTTTTTCTCTTTTCTCATTTTTTGACATCGGGGAACCAAAATGCTTCCACATGTCAGATTTAGAAGTCCACAATCCACAATCTCAAAAACTTTGGTCGCTCAGGTCTCCCCATAGACTGATTCTGCCTCACCACTCATCGCATCCTCGCGCTGCATTTTCGCGCTGTCTGATCAAATCGAGTATGGCTGCACCTTAAAGGCTTCCCTAATGCAGCCCTATCCAATACAGACCTCTTGTCTGTGTCTTATTGTAGTATTTACAACAGCAAGCTAGCGAGGGTAAATTTGTGTATATTGAGGCAATTTTTCTGTCCTCTATTCCCTTTTTTTTTTTTTTGCAATGGAGTTAATTTGGCCTACTGACTATAAGGTGTAAGAACAATTTTGGAAAAGATTTTCTCAATCATGTAAGTACTCTAGTTTTTAAATAAACTAAAAATTGGCATATTGACTAAACCAAGTCATACGTTGAAGTCAATATTCAAAATCCATTCTATGATGGGAATTTTCAAAAAGGGGTTAAGCACACAAACACATACACCTTTAAAGTGAACAAACACAGTTCATGTTGAAGAGAGTTGTTCACGTCCAATAATTCTAATGATAATATTTTTCTCTTAATTTAATATGAAATATTTAAATAGAAATATGCATGCATGTATGTGTATATAAAAGTACATCTCATGTGACAATTAAATTCAGAGCTAATTTTGAAAATTAGAGCTAACAAGCATGGCTTCCTGGTTGCTGAGTGGAGGTCTGTATGGGAGACAGCTGTGTCGGCGAGGTCTCTGGGCTGCAGCCATTAACTCTCAGGTCATGCTAATCAGTGGAGTGCAAAGGATGATGGGTGCACTAGGGCTTACCGCAACTGTAGTTCCAACTTCCCATCACTCTGCTGCACAAAAAAAATACTAGTTTTGCCCTTGAGGCCTACAGTTTGAAACTGTCACATGTCCTTGACAACACTGTGGCACTTCTGCCACTACGATACTGCGGTATTAACAGTACCATCACAGTTCTACTTTTAATACCCATTTTTCATCTGCCTTCATCACTCAAGACTTGATAGTATTGAGAAGCCATCTCACTTCATGATGTGCTGTAAAAGGCAGCTTACAACGGCCCTCATGTGTGTAGAAATTGTCTTACAAAGGGCCACATGTGATTTATGATTTTGCATATCAGGTCAGTTACAGCATATGACTGAGCAGGTGTTGATAAATGTGACGGCTAAAAACAATCATCATTTAAATAACACACCCTGGCCTCAGAGTTAACCACAAGTAGGTACTTTATGCTGCCAGGGAACTTGACCCCCTTGTTATGGTTTCAGTTTCCAGGTTCGGGAAGTAACGGAAATGACATTTTTGTTGTTTATCAGCCCCAAAAGTGGCATTAAAGTGACTCAGAAATATATAAAACTCTTATTTTAATAAGTAAACAAATTATTTTAAGATAAATACAAAAATAAATAAATAAATAAAGGCCAGATTGGTTGTATAAGCAAAAATATCTGTCAGTGTAGCAAGAAAATTAAACTTGAATGTCAGACATGAGATGACATCATCATCATGTCATGTATCTAAAATAGTCAGCGCATCTTACTTTAAAAAGTCAAGTCAAGTAAATCTTCCCTGATGCACTGACAAATATTGTTACGTCAAATGTATTTCGGGTTAAAATTTTGTTTTTTTGTAGCTGAAAATAAGATCTTTATCCAGACAGGCAAGATTAATGGGGCTGATAGAAAGTGGTATAACTATTTTCAACCAGAAATTAAACAAATACACTCAGACTAATATTTGAGTTTTTGCAGGGAAAAGCCAACAAAATCAGAAAATGATGCACTAAAGCAATTGAATAGTGCATAGAAAACTCCCTTAAATGAGGGAAATAAAGTACTCATGCTCAAAATTTCCTGGGGAAGACCTATTAACATGTTCTCTCTGCTATGGCTCATAAAACCAGTAATTTACCATACATATACTTACGAAGCTGCCATTACTCTTAAATTTAGACTGTTTTTTATAAATACATAATATGCATGGAATGTGTCTGCGCCTTGGCTGGACAGGTACCAAAAAGCAGTCCACTACTATTGTAATATTTGTGCATTTGAAGAACACACCTTCAGTCGAATGGCAATGCTTTTTGTCGTTTGCCCCCACATGCCTGATTATTGTCTACTGAAACCATTTATCGTGTGTGTGTGTGTGTGTGTCTGGCCAGATTTCCGCCGGCGCTTCCTGTCTCTCCTCTCCTACCAGTTCAGCAGTTTCTCTCCGAGCCTGGCTCTCAGCATCCTGCAGAATAAGAAGTCCAAGCAGGACACGAAAAGTAAGCCTCTTTTGCTAAGTGAAGAGATAAGAGTTTACTCTGGGCTAACCTGCCTTTCTCCCCCACAGCGCTCAGTAGCTCTGAGCTGGCCATCCATTTCAGCCCTTACGACCTCAAACGTCTGGAGCTGTACTCGAGGAGTATGGTGGACTACCACCTGATCATGGACTTGGTCCCAGCAGTGGCACGCTTGTATTTCCTCAGGCAGCTTGGTGATGTGTCTCTCTCAGCAGCGCAGTGTGTATGTATGCCTAAAGGTTGTGCAGTTAGTTGATAACTGAGTTTGCTTGCTACATGCTTTTTAATTGTTTCTCTTGTTTTAAGGCATTACTGCTGGGTGTAGGGTTGCAGCACAAATCAGTGGACCAGCTAGAAAAGGAGATTGAACTCCCAAGCTCACAGCTTATGGGTCTCTTCAACCGTCTGATCCGCAAATTTGTGCAAGTAGGTCCTGTCTCTGCATATATAATAGAATAAATACACCTGCTTTTAAAATATTGTAGAAACATAAATATATCTTGCTGTTTTGGTTATTTACACAGGTTTTTACCAGCATCCAAGAAAAAGCTATTGAGGCAGAGATGGCTGCCACGAAAGATGTTTCCATGGAGCCAACTGTCAAAAGCCTCAGTGATGATCTGGTATGTGGTCTGCAGTTTACATTTTTCGAAATATTTATCAAGCTTAAAATCAATATAATTCTAGTTTCAATTTCAAGTAGGTATTCTGTTGTTGTGTATTAAATATTTTTATTAGTAATGATCTACAGTGCATTCAGTACCGAAGCGGATTAGGGACACAGGTGAAGGACAAAATGATGCCGGGTACTTCAAGATTAAAGTCTGAATTATGAGATTAAAGTTAAAATGTTGAGAATACAGCCAAAAGTCTGAGAATCAAGTTGAAACATGCTTTCGAGATTAAAGTTGAAATGACGAGAAAAAAGTCGAAACTTACTACTACAAATAGTTGATCTTAGACATTGTGCTTATTAGCGAAATAGAAAGAATCTCTTTGTTGTTAAATCCAATTCTGAATTATAGTTTCACATGTTCATTAATATAAGGCATGTTGTAGAGACAGTCAAGATTCTCTGGTATTTTCTTAAATGCTCATACATTAACAGATGAGGCATAACCGTTCTCATCTCTGTCTGATCACCTGCAGAGACGCACAGGTGACAGACTCCACCTCGATAGGTAATAGGAGAGCAAAAGGAGATTGATCACTCATTTATTGTTTATGGACAGCTAGCTGCAAATTCTAAAATGGAAAAAAAAAAGGTTTGTTTTGGATGTGAGACACATTTGCACCATGAGTGAAGTTATCTGCTGAGTTAGTGTTCTCAGCAGTGACTTCATGTGTTCCTAAAGGACACCTAGTGTATAGTTCACTTTCAAAAGTGTAGTTTAACTATAAGTAGTGTGGACTAGAGACATTTAAAATGCTGAAGTTAACTCAATACTCTTGTTATTTCACTTCACTTGGGAAGTTGCCTTAGAAAAAATTCCCCGTTTACCTGAAAATGAGCTTCATTAAAACATGCATCTGATTCACAAACATTGGCGCTAACGGCCATGCACAGTTGGAGGGAGACATAGATTTTGACACTGATGAATTCAACCAAACAAAGTGGATCACTGTGGTACCCTCTGAGGCTGAACTCTACTCACAGTTACTCTCATGTATGAGGCCCCCCCATCGAGGACTCAAAGGTAGAGGTCCAAGGCCACAGCCCCAGCTTCCCCATGCAGTAATGAAGCTGGGGTGATAATACAGCTTTTGAAATTTTGGACTTAAACAATGCAGAAACACAAGAACTGTATTTTCTGTGTTTGCAAAACTATTTAAATGAATGTATTTGTCATTGTGTAAGAACAAGCCTGCTAGCAGCTAAAAGACATCAAAGAAGGCATCAGACTATAAAACGGTGCAGAAGAGACACAAATATGTGCATAAAAATGGATCAGAATGAGGCAAAAGAAATGTCACGTGTTTAAGTTTTCTGATGGAGATTCCAATAGCCCTTAACCTGATATCAACTGTTAAATAAGTATATATTAAAACAAATTGTTGCTAAGAAGTAGACGCATTCTGAATAAGCTTGTAGTAATTTGTAAGCACAATATTTGTGCTTTTATATCTTCTAATTTTAATAGTGTGGGTGTGTGTTTGGGGAAGAGATGATTTTCATCCTTCTCCAGGTATTTTTGCATTCCTTTTTTTGTTTGAAATAAAGTTTTTTTTTCTTTACTGACAGAATGAAGCTGCAAAGGAGTTTGAAGAGAGACACAAGCAGGATGTGGAGAAGGTGAAAGAAATGGACCTGGAAGAGTGAGTATGAGTTTTGGGGGATGCTTTTAATATTTATTTTGAATATGAATGAAAATGGGATTTCTAACTGTCATACTGATGGCTTCTTTGTGCTTGCAGGTACAGGATTCGTGGTAATGACGAGGAATGGGACCAAGTGTTGAAGAAAGCTGGAAACACAGCGATCGTCAGCATCAAGAGGTGCACTGATGATTATCATTTTCCTGTTGTCTGCAGTTGTTCTGTTGAAGCAGAAACATGTTTGTAACAGTATTTTACTCCAAACAGTGACAAGAAGAGAAAGTGGGAAGGGGGGAATGCCAACCAAAGCAATGGGACTGCTCAACACGGGAAGCTCAAAAAGAAGGAAATGCAGCATGGAAAGTTCAAGAAGAGTAAAGACAAGTACGGGAAATTTGGGAAGAAAATGTGACAGTAACAGATGACTTGCATTGGCTGGACTGTGTCGATTCAAAGCAGCATCAACGTGAAAGCTGTGGATATCTTTGATAGACTTAAAGGAAGAACCATGAGGACTGGCTTTTTCCTGAGATTTTCCTTTCAAACTCTCCTCAAATACAACAACTTTTTTTTACAAAGTCTGTTTCTTTGATTAATGTTGGTTACAATACCACAGATATTGTATATGAGAGGAAAATAACACATTTTTTTCACTGAATAAGCATCCTTTACTTTCAAGTAACGTTATCCCATCTTAGACAACCATTCAAATTTGAAGTTAGAGTTTCTACAAAGACTTGTCATAAGTTAATAAAAATGTATTTTAAACTAAAATGTTAGGATATATTTTGGCTTCAGGCTCCATTGAATTTGAACTTAAGTGGTGGTTGTAAGTCGGTCCACTTCTGTCTGAGCTGTTGTTTAACAGCCCCTGGAGAAAATATACAGTCTGGAAGACTGGCCTGCTGGAAAAGCAGCTTCATGACTGAGACCAAACATGGAAGCAGCCGGCTGATATTCCTGAGACAAGTTTGTGCTGAAGACTCCTTTACATCAGTCTGTAGAATGACATGAACAAAATTTATTCATGAAGACTTTGATTTTATCAACACAAAAGTGCATAATTCTATAGAAATGCGTTTACCAGTTTTACTCTTCATTTCCAGTTAATTTATCATAAGGAAATGGTGAATATTGAGTAGCATTATGGGAGTTGTAGGATAAAGTACTTTTTAAGTTTGAAGTTGATTTATTAATAAGTAAAAAGCCAGTTTAGCTCTCTGCTTATAAATATTGATAATATAATGGAAAGTCACATCCAAGCCAAGCAAAAGGAACTGCACTATTAAATCCCTGGTATCCCACTTTATCAAAGCCAGCATGGCATGAGAGTGCATACTTGTGGCCTTTAGATTAGTAAGTTCTGTCTTCAATTGGGGTGCAAAGTTCAGACTCAACCTACACTGAAAATAGTTTATACCTTGCCAGTATGCAATATACCAATACTTGCAGATTGATTTTAGGTAATAGTGATATCAATACCGATATTTAAATATGTTTTTCAAACCTAAAACACAAGTCCTTTGATGTATGTATAAGGATAAACAAAAACAAACATGAGCACTTAAAGACCCTGTAAAGTGAAAATAAATCTGTATTTAGGTTAGTTGTATGATGGGTCACTGTGTTATGAATCCCCCAGGTCAAATTTCAGTCGAATAAAACATCTCTAGGTTTATAAAATTAGGCTTCAAAATCATGAAAATGAGGCTGTAAATTCTGCTCTAGGATGGTGTGGGCGTGTCTGAATGAGCTGAAGCCATGACCACTCATGAGAAATAGAGTGGTGCAGTAGTGACGTGATTTTATAGGCAAACCGGGAAGTTAGCTTTGCGTTGGTTGCCTCAGCGGCGAGCCTATGGGATTTTCAATGGGTTTTTGGATTATTGCTGACAATAAGATCTGTGCCCAAGAAAAGTTTATGAAACTTAGACGTTTTGTTCATAAAGATAATCTTTAAAGATTGATAATATAAGCATCATGTCTGGTTCGTTAATCTAACTGACTCAAGTAAAAGCTATTGTCATGCTATATTGAACTACAACACAGTCAACTGAATTTAACGTCATCAACTGCGGATACAAGTGAACGGCAGACTCAGTTGCCGCACTTCGGATGATGACGCATATTCTTCCTGACAAACGCTGTAGTCCTTGTTAGCTGTCCTTTAGCAGCTGCCTTTATTAAGACGTGAAAAGATGCACAATTCAAAGGTTGGGCACTTTTCAGATGTATTTTCTGTTGTAGAATAAAACGTTAAACTCTTGAGCTTGTGTACACCACAGACCTTATTTCAGGGATTTAACCAAAAACTCAAGTCAAAATCCCAGACTTTCAGACAAGGGAGCCGGAAGTGTTAAAATGCTAACTTAATTCCGTGTTTTAGGACTCATTCCTGCACAACTCTTTACCACACTCTCAAACTGAAAAAAAAAAAGCTACAATCTGATTGGAAAAAAGCAGTCACAACATTAGCCTGACCCTTGACCTTATGATCACATCACAGCTGCCTGGCTCTGTGCCAGAGAAGAGACAAGTCCTTTTTCTGATTCTTTCTACTACATATGCATAAATGACATCCCCTATCTTGTCTAGTTTATCTACCACTGTTCCTTTAATCCCCCCTAATGACATTAACGGGTCCCTTTCACTGTCCCAAGACCACTTAACTCTAGTTCTTGTGCTCACTGGTTCTCTCTCTGGCTGGCAGACTGGCCCTCAGTGCCATCCCCCTCCTCAGTGCTACAGTTGCTGATATCCTGCGAACTCTGGTGTTCTACCTACCACTGGATTTAAGCTGACTTACTCAACAGACTTTTTAGAAGGTACTTATTGTTACAGATGGAGGTAGTCTGTGACCTCCAGCACTCCTAACGAGCCTCTCACTCAGCTCACCTGTCCTCATTGCACTCAGCTGGTGCTCATCAGCCTGGGTAGTCTATAAAAGGAGGTTCTTTCCCTCAGTTTGGGGTGTGACACCAAAGAGCCAACACCTTCAGTTGGTTTCTTTTGGTTTGTGTGATGAGTGTTTTTGAGAGTGGTTATGTGTTTTGAGGGAAAGAGGGTAAATTCTAGAGTTTTTGTGAGGGTTGATCTCTAAGGAGATTTCTCCACTTAGTGTTTTCTCCCCACCAAGCAATTCTACCTCTGTTTGAGGCCTTTTTACTTTAGTTTGCCAACTTTTGGCAAAATCAGTGGGTGGCTGTGGAGAAGCATAACTCCACTCCATCTTTTAGACCCCAAAGGCCTTATTTTTGTTTTATATAAAGGTGCAGATTTTCTTTTTGTTACTTTCCCTGTCCATGACCCCTGTCCTTCACGTCATGTGACTTGCAGAAACGTGACATTTGGGGGCTCGTCCGGGATCTGAAACACTTTCCTTTTCTGTACTGATCATTTATATTATTGTAGAACACACAAGTAGCTACATCAAGTCATGGAGTTTCAGTTGGAGTCATTTGTTGAAAACCCAACATGGGAGGCCATTAACACTTGTAAAAAGACAGATCTTTTCAAAATTGCTCAACACTTTAACATTCCTGTGAAAGCAGGGAGCCGAAAGGATGTGGTCAAAGAAGCTGTAGTTATTGGGTTAGTGGAGGGGCAGTTTCTTGGCGAAAATCCTGAAGCAGAACCAGAAAAAGAAGATGACACTGATCCCTCTAGCACTGACCCTGCTACTGAGTCTGAAGTGAAGAACTTGGAGATGAAACTCAAGTTTGAGCAAATCAAGTTAGAGCAAATGAGAATCAAATTAATATATGAAGAGAAAGAAAAAGAACAGGCCATACGTTTGAGAGAACTGGAGCTTGAAGCGCTCCGCATCAAATCTGTACAGCACGGTGGTGCTAGAGAATTTGATTTAGCACGAAACAGCCGACTTGTACCACCATTTAATGAAAGGGAGGTGGATGAGTATTTTACACTTTTTGAGAGAGTTGCCAACACATTAAAATGGCCAGAGGAGTTCAGGCCATTGTTGCTCCAATGTGTGTTGGTGGGGAAAGCCCAAGGTGTTTACGCATCATTGTCCATTGCTCAAAGCTCCGATTACAAGACTGTGAAGGAAGCCATACTCCGTGCATATGAATTGGTGCCTGAAGCATATAGGCAGCAATTCCGAAAGTTGAAAAAGGAAGAGAGCCAAACTCATGTGGAGTTTGCTCGAGAACAGAAAACCTTATTTGAACGCTGGTGTAAATCACAAGATGTTAAAAACCTGGATGATTTAAAAAACATCATTTTGTTGGAACAGTTCAAACGTTGTGTTAATGAAAGAGTTGCTACTTACCTCAATGAGCAAAGTAGTTTAACTCTGGAAAAAGCTGCTGTTTTTGCTGATGAGTTTGCTCTCACTCACAAATTCACTTGCCCATCAAAGTCACCAAGCACCTTCTCTAGTAAAACAAAACTCCCAAATTTCTCTAAACCAGTGTTCACACCCACTGGGAAGCACACTACTAAAAATCAGGTTGAGTGCCACTATTGCCATGCAAAAGGTCACTTTGTTCGAGACTGTCCAGTGTTACAGAAAAGGGGTGATAAGCCCAAAGCTGTAACTTTACTTGGAAGCCCCTTATTGATGAAATGTCAGTCCCTGACTTAAAATTGCAGTGAGAAAGTGCCAGATGAGTTCAGGCCTTTCACATCTGATGGATTTGTGTCCCTGCTTGGAGATGAGCACAAGAGACCAGTGAAAATACTGCGAGACACTGCAGCGTCACAGTCCATTCTGTTGAGAGGGGTGTTGCCTCTTACTGATGAAATGAAGAGCAGCAACAGCGCTCTTATAAGGGGTGTGGAGATGAATTGGTTTCAAGAACCGTTATTTGTTATTAAGTTGGAATCTGAGATAGTCAGTGGCACTGTTGAGGTAGCCTTAAGGGATGGACTGCCTGTGGGAGGGATCACCTTCCTTTTGGGAAATGACTTGGCAGGTGACAAAGTCACAAGTCATCTACCAGACCCTATTGTGTCGGAGGTACCTAAAATTGAAGAAAAGGAAGGGTTGGTGGAGTCACACCCTGAGGTTGTGTCTTGTGTTGACACTCGTGCTATGGCTAAGAGAGAGGCTGGTAGCACTCGTTCTGAAGATGTCAGAGATCTCACTTTGGTTGATTTGGCTGAGACATTTTTGTGCGATTCTGACTCTGAGATTTCTCCTGAAAATAAATTGTCTATTCGTGAGCATGTTTATGTTGATGGGGATGTTGAGCATCACATTTCAGTTGGTCTCTCAGAGACAAAATTGTGTGATGCAAACTTTGTTGAAGCCCCTGAGTTGGCTTTACCTTTGGGCAGCTCAAAGGTGAAAGCAGATGTAGAGATGAACGATGTCTCTACATATCGCATTAAAATGTGTCATGAGCAGCTCATTGCTGAGCAGGAGAAAGATGATTCTTTGTTACCCCTGTATGTTGACCTCTGGTTGGAAGAGGATTGTGATGGTGTTCCGGTGGGATACTTTAAGAGGAGTGGCGTGTTGATGAGGAAATGGCAGCCATGTCCTCTTGTGGAAGGTGCCAAGTCGGCGGTACCTCAAGTAGTGGTCCCAACACCACTTTGTCCCGAGATACTAAGGCTGGCACATGTAGGGAGTATGTCTGGTCATTTTGGTGTCAATAAGATGTATGACTGGATTTTACAAAATTTATTTTGGCCAGGTCTGAAAACAGACATTAAGAAATTTTGTAAAGCCTGTGAAGTTTGCCAGTTAACAGGCAAACCAAATCAAGTGGTGCCAGTTGCTGCTTTGCAACCGAAAACTGCTTTTGATGAGCCATTCAGCAAAGTGCTGGTGGAGTGTGTGGACCCCTGGGATGAGGGTGTTCAAGTTTTGTTTGCAAAGAGAAAAATCTTGGAAGATCGAAAAGCTCGTTCTCGATCATTTGATGTTGAGGATCAGATGTTGATTTTGTTGCCTGTTATGTCGCCCCTTGAAGTGCAGTTTTCTGGAAAATGCACTGTAGTAAGGGAGATTAGAAGCTTGGATGGCATTGTGTCAAGACCCGACTTCAGAAAGAAAAAACGATTATGTCCCTTTAACTTGATAATGGTTGTGACACTGATGACCCTGGTTTTGGGATTCTGTGAGGTCTACGCTTCATCTTCTGATCCTTTGGTGGTTTACACTGACCACAACCCCTTGTTGTTCCTGCAAAGATCGGCCTCCACTAACCGTAGGTTACTCCGTTGGAGTTTAGCTTTGCAGGAGTTTCCACTAAAAATCCAACATGTAAGAGGAAAAGACAATGTAGTTGCTGACTGTCTGTCACGAGTGACGACTGACTAAAATGAGTATTTTTGTTCTTGGTCTAAAGGTTCCTCTACTCAGAGCAGTAGGGTGTTTTTTGTTGTTCTGGTTGTAAACAAATAGTTCATTTCCTAACAGGTTATCTAGTGTTTTTGTACTAGCTTTTTGTGTTTACAGGTGGAGTTAAATGATAGAGTCCTAAAGTAAACATTGTGTTGAATTTGAAGTTCGTTTATGTCAACAAATAAGATTTGTTGTCTTTTTGGGGGGAGGTGTTACAGATGGAGGTAGTCTGTGACCTCCAGCACTCCTAACGAGCCTCTCACTCAGCTCACCTGTCCTCATTGCACTCAGCTGGTGCTCATCAGCCTGGGTAGTCTATAAAAGGAGGTTCTTTCCCTCAGTTTGGGGTGTGACACCAAAGAGCCAACACCTTCAGTTGGTTTCTTTTGGTTTGTGTGATGAGTGTTTTTGAGAGTGGTTATGTGTTTTGAGGGAAAGAGGGTAAATTCTAGAGTTTTTGTGAGGGTTGATCTCTAAGGAGATTTCTCCACTTAGTGTTTTCTCCCCACCAAGCAATTCTACCTCTGTTTGAGGCCTTTTTACTTTAGTTTGCCAACTTTTGGCAAAATCAGTGGGTGGCTGTGGAGAAGCATAACTCCACTCCATCTTTTAGACCCCAAAGGCCTTATTTTTGTTTTATATAAAGGTGCAGATTTTCTTTTTGTTACTTTCCCTGTCCATGACCCCTGTCCTTCATGTCATGTGACTTGCAGAAACGTGACATTATCAATACAGCAACTCTGCACTCCTTTTACCCACACTCACCCTGATGTGTTCAAAGGCCTTTCTTTATGTTACAGCCTAAACAGCATCAATGTGAAAACTTTGGATGCTTGAGAGCGACTTCCAAATACAGGAGAGAACCATAAAGACTGGTACTTTCTTTCTATGTTTCATTCTTTCCCTTAACTAAATCAACTTTTTATCAAATCTGTTGCTTTGAGTACTATTAAGTGCAACACCACAGATCTTGTACAAGGAAGAAAATAACACTTTACTGAACAAGCATCCACTACTTTCAAGTAACACATGGTGACATTTTAGACTTCCCTTTTAAGGTGATGTTACATCTTCTTCAAAGACTTGTAAAGAGTAAACCAAAAAGGTAGTGTAAACTTTAATTTGAGGTATATTAATCGGCTTTCGCTTTCTCTGCATGGGTCACTTGGAACACCTGAGGCTGTAAAGTAGTCCACTTCTGTCTGAGTTGCTGTTTCACATCCTCTGGTGCAAAGATACAGTCTATGGCCTGCTGAGAGAGATTCCACACAGCTTCATGACTGAGACCAAACGTGGAGGCAGCCAGCTGATATTCCTGAGACAAATCTGTACTGAAGACTCCTTTATCATCCGTCTGTAGTGAGACAAAGAACAGAAAATTATTCATGGAGACTGATTTTCTAATGTAAATTCTACATGAATGCTTTTACAAGTCACACTACACCAATTTTACTCCTCAGTATCAATTAATGTGTTATTATGAGAAAGATCATTATTAATTAGCATTGTGGGAGTTGTGGGATCTTTTCTAAAGCTTTATTTGTGCTCTTAACATTGAAAATATTTAATAAATCACTTTGAAACCAAGAAAAAGACACTGCGCTGCACTATTACTTTGTAACTTCAGTTATATTATTCTTTGGTTTCACCACAGAGACAGAAGGTTCTTTTTTACTTGACAACCTTGTCAAAGTGCTGGCTTTTTGCTGCCCATCGGTTTGCTCGGTCAACTTGTGGAGGCAAATGGTAAAGAGTTAATTGGGTTTAGGGATGCTTATCCTTTCTATAGGGATATTAGCATGCGCTTACTTCAAATCACTAGAAGAATACAGTGCCAAAGGCAGCTTTATTAAAGATTTTTTTGCATCAATACGGAAATCGCTGTTATCATGCCAGTATACAAATAATGCTAAAAGCTATTTAGTCCCATTGATCCTATAAAAAAGCCTCCCTTGCAAAGAAATATGAAGTGAAAACTTACACAAATCACACTGGGATGTCCCAGCTGGTACCAGTATTTAAAATGGTGTTCAGAGTAACATGGTACAGTCTTTCCCTTGACATTTGAAGTCAGGCAAAGCTCTACAAGAAAAACACAAGTCAATAAATTTAAAAAAAACATAGGCTCTGTATAGTGCAGAAAATTTGATCATTCCCAGCTGTCTCACCCAGTGGTATGTTGTTCTTTAGCACTTTATCAACAAGACTTTGAGATCCACCAACTTCTGGATGAAGGAAGGTGCCGTGGCCGATCCTGTCCGGAGGAAGATTCAGCAGCAGGTCCGTCTCCTCCAGCTGTGATGGTACCTGCAGCAGATGTCATGATGTCAGAGTACTTATGGATAACTTAACTGCAGGTAACAGCAAATATGTGTGGTCATACTTCTGAGAGGTGCAGCGCGAGCTTCAGTCCACAGTTCTTTGCCTTCTGCAGAGCAGGAAGTAAATCTTTGCCATGGCCAACCTAAACGAATAAACTATATTGGTAAACATTCATGCTGTGGCAATATCTGACAACACAGTACTTGTCTTGTTAAAGCACACTACATTTTATCTAACTACTTTCATTTACAAGGTTTTATCTAAAAATACTGTTGGTTAAAACGTGATGTTCTCTCCTCTCTCAAAAGTCCAGACTCTCTGACTGACCGTTGGATCTCCACTGAGGTCCAGTCCCACCACCAAACCATCAGAGGACAGCATCAACTCCTCTGCCAGCTTCACTGTCTCCATGGCAACTTCAGTCCCATTTCTGCGGTCAATTGCCACAAGAAACCTCGAGAACAAATGGGCACATATAAAAAACATACACCACTGTCTCTTACCACTGTATAATCGTGGTAAATTACTTGTATATTTTTAGTTGTTTAAACATGCAAGTTTAATTTCTGGACTTATGTGGTAAAAAAGCTATGCATACCTGACATCGATGTCCAAGTCGTCATTTTTACACTGCTGGATGGCCTTAATGACAGTTTCAATATATCGCTTTTTTGTCAGTCCTTGTAAAAACAGATTTAGACAAACATTGGAGTAAAACCCTTCTATGTGTTAATGACTTGATCATACATAATGCTCCAGGTTGACATGTTTACCTGTGTTTTTCTCATCTCTTGGTGTACTTCTCAGCTCTAAATATTTGACACCATCAGCTGCAAACTCCCTGATAACATCTGTGGCCACCTGGAACGTAAATAAAGTAAGAATTTCTGTTGATATTTGGGACAAGTAAAGTCATATCGAGCTTCAACCCATACCATTAGGATGTCCTCCTCGGTGTCCACCAGCTGATGTATTGACTTGAAGACCTGAAAACACCTGTGGACATCAGCACCACACTGCTTTAACACCATATAACAAAAGTTCCTCCATCAACTTCTATTGTCGGGTTACAGTTATACAGTTATTTGATAAAAATACACAAGTAGAATGATGGGGTTTTTCCCCCAGTAGAGGGCCCAATCTGCATGTTGCTTCTTTTGTTTGACTAACATTTGAAATTGTTTTCTGCTGGAGCAGACACATTCTGAAGAGAGATGTTTTTAAAAATGCTTCATTTGCTTTTAGAGAAGAAAGCCGGGTTTGCTCAGTGCAAGATTTAACTCCAGGTAAAACTCTTTAACATAAAGAAAATTCAACCTAAAGTATGAGAGAACCCCCAGGGATGTCTCCAGGTGCTTACAAAATTTAAAAAATTTGATATTATTATTATTATTTTTTTGATATTTGATATACTTGATATTTTAAAGTGATACAAAAGGAAAAATGTTTGCCTATTAAGCATATTTATTGTCAATGAAATTAGAAAAAAAAATTAATTTATGATTTCATGTGTTTGTTAAAATTAGAATAAATTAATGAATTAATCTTACCACAAACTCAGTTTCGTGAAACATCTTCTATAGTTCCAATCAAATAACTTTATTTACAAAGTATCAGAAACATAAGACTTTAATCACAATGAGATTTTAGGCTCAAACACATAATAAAAATATGACATAATAAAATAAAGACTAACAGAAATATATACAATATCTAAAATTAAGTAAATTAACACAACAAACAAATTAAGATGGTTTAAAGTTATACTCACTCATCTAGTGTCCTCCGTTGTCCTTTACCGATAGCAGTCATGTTGTGTTCAATGTTAAGATGAGGCTTCCTGCTCATGAGTTTCTCGATGGTTTGACAGCTCACAGAGCCGTTCAGGTGAGCATGAAGCTCCTGGTGACAGATGGAACCCTGCCGTTAGCATATAGCTAGCACAAATACACTTCCACTCTCATTAAACTCACTAATTTCATTATAAAAGGTTAGCAAGAAATGCCTGACTAAACTCACCACTTTTGGCAGCTCCCGATAAAAGATATCAGCTTCCTTATCCATCACGACATAAAACCTAAAACCCGAGCTAACGGGAGACAGCAGAAGTCAGTTTAAAGACCGTCAGTCTCATAAGCCTTTGTTTTCAGGATTCCTTTTCCTGTTGGACCACGGAGTGCAACCAAGAAATGATCCCTCTTACCCTTTTATAAAAGTTCCGCTTCGTATACTGTCCTTAAATCGTTTAAGTTCTTCTCTGATAAGAAAGTATCTAGTAGTGATGTACCCAAGTACATACCATCCGAGACCAAGACTTGCCTGAGACCAGTGCACCGAGATTGAGACAAGACCTAGGCCATAGAAATCAATTAAAGAAAACCTTGAAGAGGTTGAGCAGTTAAAGAGCATTCTCTCTTTAATTTTAGTTTTCTTTTAAAAATCAATGCAGATTTTTCAAAGCACAACATGCAAAAATCTCACAAAGTCTGGAATTATTTTTTAAAAAAAATGATTGATTGATGATGATGACGAAAATAGATTTGTCAGGTGAATGAGGCCTCAAGTAAGTGTTCAGAGGTATTTCTGACTATAAAAACTGATGTCTGAGTTTTTTCAGGTGTAGCTATTTGTCTTTTTTTAGCAAGACCTTCTACTTATTATCACATTAAGTAGAAGAATAGCAGATCAGTGCTGGTCTTAACCGGTCTCGATGGAAAATCCCGAGTCCGAGACAAGACCGAGCAAAATGTTCTTGAGTCCGAGACATGACCAAGACATTCAAAATGTGATCTTCAGACCGGTCTCAAGACCAAGACCCTTCTTGAGTACTACAACGCTAGTATCTAGAGTGGTTGAATGAGGGGTTTCACACGAAAAGGACACTTGTCTTTATTCATTGTGAATACATTTCTTTAAAAGCGCAATTTCATGTTGTTCAATGGTGGCAAAACCCACAAGTATCTAAAGGAATTGTCTTACCTTTCTACATCCAAAATTATTAACCCTCATGCCCTTTAAAGAAAAACTCACTTACAGTTAAAAACAAATGTTGTTTAGTCAGTTAAATGAGTTAAATGGAAAAAAAAAAAATATATATATATATATATGGAAATATAAAGAAATATAATTATATGTGTGTGTGTGTGTGTGTTTCCTTTGATAATACGCCATTTAATGCTATAGTGAAAAACAAAGAAACTGAATATTCTGATAAGTCCTGTTTTTAATTTTTTTTAATGTTATTATTTTTTTTTAATCACAGGTTTACCTGTCAAGATGATAAGCTAGAACACTGACTTTGGTGCATTTTTATTCATTGCACAACAATGCCAGGTTTTAATTTTTTTTTACATATTTACTGTTAAGAAAAACAATGTCAAATCAGTTTAACTGCAATAAAATTATGATTGAATAATATTTTTAAAAAATATTTTTTTATCAAGGGGTGATTAGTGAATGTAAATTATACTTTGCAAAAACAAAAAAAAACAAAACAAAAACAAAAACAAACAAACAAACAAACAAACAAACAAAAAATGTTTAGATGTCCATTTTGATCATATACCACTTAAGTCCATGAAGAAAAACAAACAGGAAAAAATAATTCTGTAACCAATTTTATTTTCAATGTTATTTTAATCACAGGCTGACCTGTCTAGAAGTTAAGCTAGAACATTGACTTTGATTCATTTTTACTTTTTGTGTAATACAAGATTTTTTAACAGTGTTCATATGTGTGCTGTTTACAACAAATTTTGTAAGTAGGCTTGAACTGCAATAAATTATAACAGATCAATATTTAAAAATATATATCTTATCAGAAATGGATTATAATGGCAGTCAACAGAACTCACTTTGTTGTTAACAGTAAATGAGAGCAACGTTTCCTGACAGTCAAAATACAACAGATGTGAGTGTAATTAAAAAATATCAGAAACTCAATTAAGAAACGCCCATCTTCACTTAACATCATGACCAGGGACTAGGCACAGCCAAAATTCTTACACAAATAGAACTCGTAACCTTAAAAAAGGGTGCTTACACAGCATAAAGCTTAGGTAGCTCCCTATGTCAAATCTTTATCAAATAAAAAGGGGAATAAAAAATATAAATACGCGTTACAGTGCTGAACAGTGCAGCACAGACTATAGTCTCATACATAGTAATATTTTGATTATGTATCATAGATTTTGTCTTTAAAAAATTAAAATTGAGATGTATTTAAGAACTGATGATTTAAAAAACTCCTCATTTGCATGAAGACACTATAGTTTCAAAAGGTGATGCTGTCAAAACACCTTTTGCACTGCACATAAGTATGTACTTTAATGTATCAAAACACTTTTATCTTATTATGTCTTCTCTGCAAATGCTTAGTCAGCTTCTAATTAAAATGGAAGGTGCAAATAAGTGAAAGTAAAAACTCAGTATAGAGAGCAACATTTTATTTATTTATTTCAATAAGTACAAAATGTAGACATTTTGGTCAAATACAGATATTCCCAAAATTAAACATTTATTGATGTTGGATGGAATACTGTGTACATACAGGTTCAGGTTCTGTGATGGAACTTGTAAGTTTGTTTTGTAGCCAGCAATAGTGACATCCAATAGGACACACAAATGACAAAACAGGTGTACCATTACCTAAATGCATGCACAGGATGGTGAATTATCAGTAGTAAGGTGACTTTTTTTCAACTTGTGCTTTTCTTTGACAAACAGAGGATGAAAAAGTAGGCAAGAAAAACGTAAATAAAAAAAAACAATGCAAAAATAGAGCTGTATAATTAGACATTTTAACTTAGTTGTTTAAAAAAAATAATTCAACATTCATGCATGATGGTGTACCTGGAAATGATGAAAAAAGTTGTACAATGAAAAGTCAAATATCTAAATTGTTTTCCTATTTTCAAGCATATTTCCTTTTTTTAAACAGACATCATGGATCATGTAAAGTCAGTCAAATGATGTTAACTAACTACATGGAATAAAATAATGGTATCAATAATACCAAGGATTTCACTAAAAAACAATAATCACAAAGGCACTGTGGCTCTGAGGCAGCACTGTTTTAAGGACAGATTCTAAATATGACAGTTAATCATTCACTCCTGATACCACACGCAGGAAAACTGATCCACATTGACTTACTGAACTTTGAACAAATTGATTTGAGGGATAACAAACTTAATAATGGTAATATTTGAAAGCTTATCAACAACTTTCCCATTAATTCAGCTTTTATCTTTGTTTTAATCCCAGGTTATGGTTCCTGGCGGTCAAAATAGAGGTGCAAAAGTCAGTTTTATGTCTGTTTCTGTCTCACAGATCCCTCATTGTCTTTTTCCCCTCCCTTGGCTGATATGTTGTAGCCACTCCTTCAACATCTGAAAGCTTGGTCGACCAGCAGGTTCCAGGTTCCAGCACTGTTTCATGATGTTATACACCACCTCAGGACAGCCGTCTGGACAGTCCATTTTGTATCCCTTCTCTACTCGAGGCACAACATCTTTTAATGGCTACAGAATTAAAAAAAAAAAAAAAGTTGTATGAAAAAGAGACATGACAGTAAAACAAGGATAATTTGAATTAAAAAATATAGTCAAAAAGTCAGCAAAATCTCTTAGATTCAGCAAGACTTTTTCAAGTATTGCTTATTTTCAGGTGTGTTTATATCATTAAAGGGAACTTTTCAATAGTATACCAACTGTAAATGTGTTTTATGAAGGTTAAAAAAAGGATATTCATACTTACAATTCTTGGATAAGGCACTCTACCAAAAGAGTAAATCTCCCAAAGCAATATGCCGTAACTCCAAACGTCTGATTTGGTTGAAAATTTCTGTTGATTAAAGGAAAATACACTTATAAGAAATTATTTAAATCAGGCAAACATGGCACAAAAACTCTACTCAGCATATCATGAGAAGAGTAAATTGCACTATACCTTTTCTCTGAGGGCCTCTGGGGAGGTCCACTTCACAGGAAGTTTGGCTGTATCTTGAGTGGACGAGGCCTCCTTCGTCAGGCCGAAGTCACTGACTTTGGCGATGTTGTCATCTGATACCAGAACGTTGCGGGCTGCCAAGTCTCTGTGGACAAAGTTATTGGCTTCCAGGTATGCCATGGCTTCGCAGACGTCTCTGTGAAAGTATAAGATGAGAAAGTTTGGAAAGCCTGTTTAGTTCCCTTTTAAATGATGCTACATTTGCAAAGAACATGCATTTGCCAATCTTTGCCAATGCCAAACAGCTTATTTTGCTGTTGTTATTAACTCTTGTTTTGAGCTTCCTGACAATCAGTTGCCTGATTGGCCTGCACGACAGCGCAACTTCAAGCTGGTATCTGCAAAAGCAAGTTGCAGCATTATTTGAAGTGAGTCCTAGTGCTATCTCCAAACTGAAGGCCAAGTTCCATATAACAGGGGATGTCAGAGACAGGTTGCGAACTGGACATCCTAAGAAGACGACACCCCGAGACGGCTAGTTCCTCACCCTGTCAGAACTTAATGTGTCTTTTACAGACTTACAGTTAATGGTTTGCAGGTACGACATGGTTGACGGCGCTCTGCCCAGACAATTGCATGCAGCCCTTCATTTGTTTACAGTGGAAATCTCAATGCAGAGAGAAGATGAGATTCTTCAACCAGTGTCAATCCTGTATACCCACAGTGCAGGATCAAACTCTATCCTCGTAGGTAAAAATGCTTGCCCCCACAGAATGTGGTTTATCAGAGACTAACTCCAGAATTTGGGAGTTGAATGGCCTGCCAGCAGTCCTGACCTCAACACCAGTAAATAATTGTGGGATCAGCTTGGTTGTGCTGTTCATGCTAGAGTGACCAACACACCCACACTGGCTGACTTGCAACAAATGCTGGTTGAAGAATGGGATGCCATCCCATAGCAGTGTGTGACCAGGCTGGTGACCAGTATGAAGAGGAGGTGCCAGGCTGGTGTGGCTGTGTATTTCAATCCACCCACACCCCACTGAGGCTCCTGTTTTAAATTAATAAACTGTTAAATTGCCAATATTTCAATCCACCACACAACACCAAACAAGAGTCAATGGTAGAATAAGCTGTTTGGCATTGGAAGAGAAGATTTGGCAAATTTGTCATGGACACTGCCCAGTATAAGATTTATTACAAACATGCATTGTTACAACACAGAAACAATCTACCAAACACAATTTCCTTACTTTTTGTGGTAAGTTTATATGCATGTCAAGCTTTCTGGTTCATTAGAAAAGGCCAGGTTTCTGAAATGACACCGTGATGACATGGTGGATTTTACTAATACTCACAGTGCAAAATTAAGAAGAGCATCTCCACCGAGTACCGTCCGACCTCTGGAGCGTAAGTAGTCAACCAAACAGCCCTGAGAAACACAAACATATGACATCGCTGACATCACTACTCTGGTCATAGTGATTTATAATCAGTCAGACAGTTGAACACCTACCTTAGCCATGTACTCAGTTACTATAAACAGACTGCCATTCTCTTCCACAATCACTCCCAACAGCTGCACCAGATTATTGTGCCGTAATTGCCTGAGGAAAAAGAAGCAATCTGACGTGATTCTTGACGTACTTATTCTTTTTTGTCTTCATGTATATAAAGGTCAATAAACAGAGACATAATATGTTGCATTTCTTACGTCATGACAGAAGCCTCTGCAATGAAGGCCTGTGCCGTAGCATCATGTTTTATGCACTTCACAGCTACTTTAGTCCCTCTATAGTCTCCCACCATTACATCTGGAATACAATAACCATGAGCTGTTGAGGATCAGTGAAATTAAAAAGTACAAAAATAAACACAGATCTAGACGTTGATGGTTTCTGGTAATGTTTGGGTCTACTAGCTTACTTTTACCTGTGTCTCTCATCCTTTCCTACCTTAGTTCCACCACCTTTATTGAGATCTCAATTCAAACTTCTCTTGTCAATGACAACAAACACTTTAAGATCTACTTCTTAATTGGCGTGATCTTTGAAAGTGAACTGAGCAAAATAACAATAAACTTTATCTGAATTCATAAGCATGACTTTGAAGTTACTTGCCTCCAAACTCTCCTTTTCCAATGACCTGCTTCAGCGTTAGGTCTTTTCTGTTCATGGACCAGCCACCTGTTAGTCATTGAAGAGGAAAAACAGGGAAGTAATCTCGGACCTTATAGGTAAGCCATGACATACAAAAATGTTGGGATACCAGAGAATGAAGTAGAAGGAACCAAAATAACTTCAAGAGAAAAACAATCAAATAATTGTGAAAAGACTGAAAACGGGCAAAAATGGATAAAAAGGTGCAAAAGATGACAGAAAAAAATAGATGAAAAGTGGTTACCGAGTGGCAAAATGGGTTAAAGGTGTCAAAAATGGGCAAAAAGTAGCAAAATATTGGCAAAAATGGGCAAGTTAAAAAGGGAAAGGCTGTTAAAAAGTAGCTAAAATGAGTTTAAAGGGTCAAAAATGATAGAAAAAAATAAATGAAAAGTGGTTACAGAGTGGAAAAATGGATTATAGATGTCAAAAATGGCCAAAAAGTAACAAAAAATGGGCAAAAATGTGCTGCTGAAGTAGTGAAAAGTCCTTAAAAAGTAGCAAAAATGGGGTTAAGGTAAAAAATGGATGACGTTCAGAAAAATTGTCTAAAAGGGCAACAATGGGTCAAATGTAGCAAACTATTAAAAACAGGTTGCAACAGAGTTGAAAAGTGGCAGAAACAATTAATTTGAACATCAGAACCTCAAAATAACGACACAATTTTCAGTTCCAAAGTGAGGTAACGATTAGCTAGGATGCTAGCACCCATGCTGCACAGACGCATTGATACCAATAAATCCCAGCTGGGGAGGGACCATTCTCTGGGGTTTTCAGGGGCCACTTATGTCGCCCGGCCTGCCAGTGATACAACTGCTTTAGCTGAAAAAGAATCACTTACTCCTAGAAAACTCATCCTGAGCGGCCACTGTCCCCTCCTCCAGCTTTGGCTTTATTAGTCTGGTACACAAGCCATCGGCATCTTTGGTGTAGTGCTACAAAAGAAGCAAAAACAAGAAATTAGTAGGATTAAATTAAAGTAAAAGGTGTCAACCTGTACAAATTTCAGGCCCCCCTTACATAAGTTTGAAGCCTTACAAAAGCTTGTTTTCTCTCAGGCAAATGGAAACAGATTAGTCTCTTAATCTGCACCAAAAGCACAAGCCTCTTTAATAAAAACTGATTATTTATATAAACATATTTTTGGTGCTGGTGATGATTTAGAAGAGTGTTGGCATTAACATATACATCAGAAAACAAAGCTGTGCTAAAATACTTTTAGAGTTTCGAATCAAAAACCCAGCCAGTGGTGTTTTACAGTGACCACTAGAGGGCTGTCTAATCAAGCTAGCTAAAGTTATTTGGGCGACTAAGGGTTTTGCCTTTAGAGGGTTGTTCTAAACTTCCACTTAATCCTCTGTTTTACTTTGTGGAGTTTAAAGTGTCCTTCTGTTTCAAATAAGCAACAGAAACAGTCATTTAAAGAGTAAAAGACTCTGTGTTTCTGAGAGGTAAGAAGGCTGAAGCTCAGCACACTGACACTCTTCCTCTTTGACACTTCCTGTTCATTATTTGTTCCAGGAACTGCATGCGGTCTGTGTGGTAAGAGAGAGAGTCACATTGACATAAAACAGGAAAGTAAAACTTTACATACAGTAGACCAAGGCCCTATTTGGCACCAGAGAAAACACCATGAAAAAACATGTTATTTATAAAACAAGACCTAATATTATGTCACACCTCGACCAGCTGCATGAGGTTTTCAAAGAACGCCTCTTCATCGATTGTCAGCTTGCCATTGTTGTAGATGATGTGGTAGTGCTCCACCTTTCCGTCGCAGCTCACACATAAAGTGTAGTCGCCAGGGAAGTTGGTGCTCTCTCGCACCAAGAACAGGCCTGTCTCTGGGGGGTTTAGCAACTGCTCAGCCTGGTCTCGAGTTATCTTCCCATGAAACCATCTATGTATGGAAGAAACAGAGAGAGAAACACCTCCGTCACAAACAATGAAAGTATAAAGATATATAGTACTGTGCAGAACTTTTAGGCATGTTAAGGCCAAAAATTGAGGCTGAAGTAAGGCATACAATGGCGACTAAGGTGCCTGAGGGCACCATCGGGTAAAAAGGAGGACTGACACGACTCTGGATGTCCTTGAATATTACCAGGGTCATGGGAAAATAATCTGAAAAAATTACAAAGTCCACACCTCCAGGGCAGAGTAAGGGGTGGGTGTGGTAAGTAAGGATGGTTGAGGTTACTGACCAGGTGGCTTGTAGGATTGCCACAAGCCCTTGGTTATGCTGTGGATGTCCCGAGGGGCTGAAAACAGCTGGCAGTCCCCAGCATGTACCAGGGGCAAAAGAAATGCTGTCCAGCTTGACCTTGGCTACCAAGTGACACGTGTGGACATGTATCAAGCTTGACTCTGGCCACCCTCCCCTCCTCTCCAGTCCTTGGCACATGCAGGTAATCCTTGCACCCTATCAACCTAAAACTTGTGCAAATGGCTGTATTTTAAAAATTATTTAATTGAAATTTAAAAAGACCTGCAGTAAATCCTAATCCTCATTTTTGTAGAAACTGAATTAAAGAGCGTTTGGTTTGTTTTTAAGTTTGAAGATGTTTTTGTTTTTTAACCATGAAAACCAAAGTTAGGAACAGATTGTTGGCAACGTTTTTTCACCAGAATTTCATATTTAAATTCATCTTTAATTTTAAATTCGACATTCAATACTTGAAGGTATGTAGAATCATAAGAACTGTATTAAGGAAAAGATGGCTTTCCTTGATTTGTTTCTGGTCTTTTTAACATTGGATGCTCATTCACACCATCATACATCTGTGAACATATATGACAAACAAATACTAACTGATATTAATGTTACATTACTTAAGGCTATTACCAAAACATAGCTCTAATATCTATCCATATGTTGTCGTACTGTGTTTTTTGAATAATTTTGTCACCAGCTGTTGATCTAGGTGAGCATGATGAAATCTGTGATGAATTCTTTATACATAAACCTTATTTCATAAAGGTGTGCACAAGGCTGTATACTAAATCTGTCATGCCATCAAACAGGGAGATTTCAGAGATTACTTCAGTCTTTCTAAGATAGAAAAGTAACAACAGGAAACAGCAGCATTCATGCAGAGCTGAGCTGGAAACAGACACAAGTGCTCTGCAATTATGACACAGCCCGACCCAACTGTGGTCTCCATTCACATAACTGAAGCGTCACAGCCACCACGACAAATAGGCCGTCTGCTTTCAGCAACCACACAGCCATGAGAGGAGGGCAGAGACGAGCTATTTTAGCCAGCATACAAAGCTTGCATGAGTGAAACTTTTGAGATCCAGGCAGCAGATGCATCAATCTTCTAAGTGACTGAAGTTTAAGATTAGATTGGATGTAAATAAATCACAATGATTAGTGTACTCACGGCATTAGACTCAGCTTGCCTCCATGTTTCACACCTTCCCTTTTCTGAACGTAGTTGGCAGGAATGGTTCCCTCTTGACCTGCAGCATTTTTAGCTTTGTACCAGTTTGGATCCTAAAATACAGACAGGAATTCATCTTCATTTTGAGTTTTTACAACAACCATGAATCATTACTTTTGTTTTAATATCTATAAACCAACAAATATCACTTTACTGTATTCAGATGCTATTTCAAACTGCTAAGGGAAGGAATGAACTGAATGGTGCAAGAACTTTTAGAAAAACATTGACATGGATAAATATTAAGCAGTGACGTCTATCAGTCAAATGGGTTAACTTGTGGCTAGGAATTAAAAATGTGTTTTTCTCTTGCCATTCTAAAAATGGATGAGATGGGGTTTAGGTGAGGCTCAAACATTATGAAATGATTTAAACTGTTTGTTGTATCTTTTTGTCTTCTTTCTTTCTTTGAAACAGTATGTGTTAAAGCAGTGGATATAATATTCAGCTTCAGCCCAAACTTAATCGATCAGTTGATCCTTTTATGCACTTAACTGTCCTTTATAGTCAACTTTTAGGCTTTTTATTCCATTTCAAAATAAACTACTGCATGCAAGATTTTTCTAAGAACATAAATTTAGCCTGAAATGTAGCACATTTTCAGAGCCATTAGTTACTACTCTAGAATCTATCAACAGAAGGTTTAGTAAAAGACCCATTTTCAAAAAAGTTGGGACATTATGTAAAATAATGAAAACTGACTACAGTGATTTTCAAACCCTTGTCAACCAGTATACGATTGAGTACAGCAAAAAACAAGCTATGTAATGTTCAAATTCATAAAATGTATTGTTTTTAAGGAAATATACCCACAATCTGAATTTGATGCCTGCAACACATTCAAAAAAGTGGGGACACGGGGAGGAAAACACTGGTTAAATTGTAAATGCTCAAAAACACCTGGGACATTCCACAGGTAAGTAGGTTAACTGGTAACAGGTGACAATACATGACTGGGTATAAAAGGAGCAATCCTAAAAGGCGCAGTCTTTCACAGTCAATGCTGGTGCGCGGTTTACCACTTTATAAAAGACTGTGTATACGAATAGTAATTTAGTTTTCAATCAACATTCCCCAACATGCAATTGCAAAGAAATAAGGGATATCACCATCTATAGCCCATAATATCATCACAAGATTTAGAAATTCTGGAGAAATCTCTACATGTTTTACAATTTGTTACAGTATACTTTATTGTCCCCTAAAGGAATTTTTTTGGACTCGAAGTGCTGCACACATCAGTAATAAATAGAAAAATAATCTACATTTACAGAATTGCACACATTAAAAAAAAGATCCAATACACAACCCACATATATTGCACAGATTCTCATAGAAATAGAAAAGAAAATGATAATAAATAATAAATACAATAATTAAAAGATCAAATACAGCCAGATAGGTTGTATTTTATAGTTGTAGACCAAAACCCAACAGTTAATAACCATGACCTTTGATAACTCAGGTGGCACTTCATGAAATACCAGCATGCATAGACAAAGCCATAGATCAACAACATCAGGAATTACTGCCAACTTCTCTGGCCCCGAGCTCATCTGAGATGGACTGACCCAAAAGTGTGCTGTGGTGTGGTCTGATGACTTTCTGATTGCTTTGGGGAATAACGGCCAGTGAGTCTTCTGGACCACGGAGGAAAAAAGACCATCCAGATTGTTCATGATAAAAAGTTCAAAAGCCAGCATCTGAGATGTTGTGGGGTGTATTAGTGGAGAGAAAGGAATTACATGCACATCACTGAAGTACATAGCTTTTAAAGAATCATCACAAAAGAACAGGTAACGCCTGCACATTGTTTTAGTTCCCATGGCATGGGTAACTAGCACATCTGTGACGGCACCATTAATGCTGAGAGGTACATTCAGGTTTTGGAGCCACATACTGCATGAGTTACAACAGCATGGCTTCAAAGCAAAAGAGTGCAGATACTAGACTGGCCTGGAAGCAGTTCACACCTGTCTCCCCTTGAAAATTTACAGTGCATTATGATGTGCATTATGATGTGCATTAAGATGTACGTCAATTTGTCTTTCAGTACTTCAATCATTTTTGTCTGCAGCCCACAGACACTTGGAGTGTTGTTAAAAGGAGAGGTGATTTAACATAGTGGTAAATATGCTACAGTCACATGAAATGTGTTCAGAATAAATCAGTTTGAATTTTATCAGTCTTTGTGTTGCGTTTGGTTGAATTTAAGCTGAAAGTGATTGACATTTTAAACAACGTCCCAACTTTTTTGGAATCGTGGTTTATACAAAACTAATGCAACTGAAGAACAACTAAACATGTTTTAAAATGAGCCATCTCCATTATGCAGATTTGATTTTGAGGAAAGGAAGACCAGATGTGTTTGTTTTTCTACTGTCTATACAGGTTTGATGGCTGATCTCACAGCATGCGTAGGTCACTAAATATCTATCGGAAATGTTTAATGTTATTTTGATTTCTTCCTATGTATCTGCAGACAATAAATAAGAAAAAATGCCTTTCTTAGCCTTTAGCAGTGCTACAGATAGACATAAAAATAATCATTCTCATCATTTTGATGAGACCAGTGGTTCTCAACTGGTGGGTTGTGACCGCAAAGCTTTTTCTAGTGAGTTTTGAATGTGTCCAAAGAGAAAAAATTGGCCAAAAAGTCTGTACGAAAGCCCAAAGTCGATTTTTTAAAGTTTTTCTTATGATGATGAGTTAATTTTAGCATTTGTCTCAAGATTTCTGCCTACGTGTCTCCTTTACTTTAAATAACAAAGCTGGTTTTCCCAAGTTAGGAGGAAATTCCTTAAGAAATTACCACCTGTCAACCAAATGTTTGAAGAAAAATGGATTAATATAAATGTATGCATGCATTTACTTCTGTAATGATTTGCTTTTTAAACATGTTTTTTCATTTCTCTTTGTTAAGTTATGTTTTGCTTCATTTAAGGTCTAAACTAAAACATTTTTCATTAAATAAATTAGAGTGGTTAGAGATTTTACAAGATTTGAGTCTCTTTAGTAGGTGGTGATTGGTCCTGATGGCTAACCAGCTGAGCCAAGATTCATCCCAAAATAATAAAAAGTATCATTTAATTATAAAGTAGAATCTACAGCAAATATAAAGCTAAGTTATATACACATTTTAAAGTCATGTCCAAAGTCCCACAACATAAGATTAAATACGTAAAGAAAAGTCTTTTAAATGTATCTTTTGGGTCTTTTGTTGGTTTATTCCTTTTTATTCTGTTCATATGCTCTTAGTCAGTCTGACTTCTTTTTCTTGTCTGTACTAACAAAATGTGGCATTAAACCCCTTACCTTTGTGACAATAATAATAGTCAACACATCCCCTTTGTTGAAGGGCAGGTCCTGTTCTGACGTGCCTTTAAAGTTGTACCTGGCCACACATTCTGTGCCCTGCGGCCATGGAGTCTGTGGAAACACAGGCAGATCACTTTATATATCTAAGACCACATATCAGACATGTTTTGTTATGTTTTTAACACAGTTTCTACTCTAATAGCTGATGCTAACCTGGACCTCTGTCATGGTGAGGCAGTTGAATCCTGTCACAGGGGATTTTTTTTTCTATCTGCTACCATTAGAGCTGGTAAACACGCCCACACACACGTACAGAGCCTGTAGGAAAACAAAGAATAAAATGAAGTACGACCCCCCCCACAGAGTTATTCACTTGATCATTAACATAAGACAGTGAGTTTATGGTGTGCATTTTTTCACAGCAAACAAGTTGTAAGAAAGAGGCGCATCAGATCTGACAGTGTCAGTAAAATAACTCACTGATATAGAAAGCAGAACTGACACATTTTCTTTTTTTTTTTTAAATACCACTTTCACAACTGGGGCAGAATGTTTCCATGACGCAGGGAAATAGGGCGTACTAGAAGAAGAGGCTCAGAGTGTTAATTTAGACAACTTTGTCCAAGTAAATTTTATTGAGCCTTGAAATGTACAAATAATTATACAGTATACAAAATATACAGTTCTTATTTCCTTTGTTATAAACAAGCAAACATGAAAACATGAGGTATCAGCATAAAAAAAAAAATTCAGACAACTTTAGGGCCAAGAATTTACTTTAAAGTACAGCTTGGCATTATATTCTTACTTGTCAATAAATAGCAGTAATGCCATGTATATGTGATAAGTTAGCCTGGTACATTTTTCATACATTTCAAACATTATTGAATTTCCCTTCGGGGATAAATAAAGTTCTTGTATTGTATTGTATCATACTGTATTGTATTTTGACCAAAAATGGACAGAAACTGTTTTTCAAGCTTAGCCCTGAGAACAAGGCCTCGTAGGAGCTCAGCTCAACCCTGGAATGCAAACTTGTGGTGAGATGTGAGCAGGCCTGAGGGATTCATCCAGGCCAGCATTTCTTTACGTCAGTAAAGCAGCCGCTGTGACAGTAACCTTAGGCCTGAACACAGTGTTTTCACGATACATGTGCACCAAACCCAGCAGAGGCATTACAGTGAAATGATGACCTATGGGTTAAGTCATGGCTAAAGCAACCCCCTGATACTGCCACATAATGTACATCTTCATTTCCTCTATCAGTTCCCATCTCAAGAAGTGTGTGGGTGTGTTTGGGTGTGTGTGTGGGGGTGTGTGTGTGTGTGTATGTCTGTGTGTGTGTGTGTGGGGGGGGGGGCTACATCTGTCACTTCACATGAGGTCACATCCTCTGACATGTACTATTAGTATGCTCCACTTCCTGTATGACAGCGCACATTCAGAATACTCCAATGGAAGGGCGAGGCTCTTACATACAAAGTGATTCTCCCTTTGAGAATAAAACACATCAGAATAACAAAGCTGTTTAATGAAAGTAGATGTGACTCTCTAAACTCTAGAGAGGGCCATCACCACTAACACAATGAGAATGTGGCAGATATCATCCCCTGTGGAGTGCTGCAGCTGTTCGGCTGTATCAAGGGACCTCTGCTCATCTAAATGTATCTTCTCTGTTTTCTTTGACTTTTCCCACCATGCACAAGCTCATAACTGGAAGAGAACAGCCAGCAGCTTTGTGTCGTTTATGGTGCAGATTCTGAATTCAGACAAAACTATTCTCCTCGTGCAAAATATTTTTTAGATTTCCTTCAATGTCTATGAATGATCTTAAGGCGTCCTGGATGTGTTTCGTAGCTCCTCTTTAATGTAAAAAAAAAAAAAAAAAAAAAAAAACAGGGCTAACAACAGATTTTTCCTTAAAGTGAAATCTATTTGCAGACTATAAGAATTTTTATTTCTTTGCATGTCATTTCCTTTTTGTTGTTTTAATCTTTTCTGGATAACAACATATAAAGAAAACAAGAAATATCAAAGGCTGTAATGCAATAGATAAATATCCACATACAGTATTTTCCAGCCAACGGTATAGGGGAGAAGGGGTAGAGAAAAATCTTTTAAAAATAAAGAAAGCAATAGACCAATAAAATGAATAGGAATTATGTTGAAATAAATGTTGCAAAAAGAGTGTGTTGAAAAAAAGAGTGCATCAAAATACTGTATTTGGCCATTTCTACTGCTAGATTAAACACTAAAATGCACTTTTACAGCTTCAGAATAATATTTTGGAATTCAAATATGAAATCTGAATTACAGAGAGGATTTTTGCAAATTAGGGATCACTAAACTGATACCCCTTAAGACTAATTCCTTTTTAAAAATCAACATACTTTTACTCTCAAATGTTATTTGTTAGTACTTTACTTTCACTAAAAGGACATGAATGAATGCTGTGCAAAGTTGTGTGATAATCTGCCTGACAGCTCTGGAGGAATTTTACTCTGAAACGTCAACATCAATGTGCTGCTCACACTAGCTGAAAAGTGTGTAAAACAGTATCAGACATTTCATCGAGTAGTCATTTAGATCTTTTTATCTGGACCTAAATGGTAACCTTGCAAAGCACATGGATTTAAAGAGGGAACTGGCTGCAGACTGCAGATCTCAGACACCCCCTCTTGCAGACCGTTATGAGATGCCAGATATTTTGTCAGAACAAGGTGACGTAATTTGCCAGTAAAATGTTTTATAAGTTTCTTTTGTTTTTTAAATGCAACTTTATTCATAGTCAAAGGCTGGCAGTTACATTCATGATTTAACCAAATTGCAAACATTTTTTAGACAAAGCAACATTTCATACAGAAAACAGAATAAAGGTCAGAGGTCTAATCTAAAATTTAAATTATGTCTAAACCCATTTTAGAGGAAGTTACGTGAACATTGGTTTGCTTTAGATTTGTTAGCTTTAGCTGAAGCTGAAGCTATTATGTAGCTAGCAATGCTAGCTACATAACATTTCTACATAAGCCAATGTAGCTACGCTAGCCTTTACTTCAGCAACATGAGCTTCAGCAAATGTAGCAAAAGCTAATGTAGCTACATTAGCTAGAAAGATAACAAAACTACATCACTAATGTAGCTTAAACTACATAGCTTACATAACTAATGTAGCTTCATTAGATTCAGTCTTAGCTTCGTTAGAGTGTTTCATAGAGGACAAGCAAAAGTTTTGTAATGAGGTTTTGCAGGTCAGGTTTTCAACCAACTCTTACCTTAAACCTTACCCTTACTGGAAGTTGATTACAATTTTATTTTTACAGTTTTAGAGTGTGTTTCCTTTCTGAGAGATGCAACATCAACACAGTGGTGGTCTGCAAGAGGGGGCGTATGAGATCAACGGTCTGTGGCTAGACTGTCTTGGATGGATTGTCCAGATTCCATGTCATCAGGCGAATTCATTTTTCAAAGCTCCAATCTGAAATGATTGTGCTAGGAGAATGAGGCAGTAGCTACAGGCAGGAAGCTGACAGCAATGGCTGCTGCCAGTGTAGTGCTTATCTCGGCTGTAGCTGTAGTATAGCGTAGTTTCATGAGCACTGGGCCACATTTCCTTATCAAATAAAGAGCAAAGAACAGAACTGAACAATTTCCATAACGGAAAAGATGTTACTACTTTTCTTCTGACCTGCTCCAGCATGAGATTGCGATAGTTAAGGGCGGGGTATGGTTGTATAAACAATTGCTGCCACTGGTGTAACAATTAGCCCAAAGGTAGCTATACTAAAGCAGCAGTTTCATCAGTACTGGGCCACATATCTTTATTAAACCAAGAGCAAAAGGTCACGTAAAAGAATCTTTATGCAGTTAAGATGTTTTTGCTCTTTTGCCGACCAGCCACAGCATAAGTTTTATCCACATACAAGCTCTACTGTTCATAAACTACAGCAGAGCCTGTCTGCTGAGCTCACGCTTCTACTGGAGCTGCACATGTCTGAATACCTTATTTTGTCTTGTGGCTCATAATGAATGTGACAGACAGAACATTCATCCAATCACCTTCCTAGAATTTTCTGAGTAGTCCTGCCCTTCCCAAATGCTTTGTATGGGAGGTTTTCCAGATAAATATGAATATATCCTGTGTAGTGAATATATTAAACTATCTGGTATTTCAGGTTATTACAATGGTGGTCTGAATGACACTGCCATCAGAAGAATCCTGTCACTGATGTGGCTAATGACCAGATTATGGATCAACAAAGTCTTTGGTGAAAGAGCAGAGTGATCTCACAAAGTTTGTAAGAATCAACAGGGGATGAGACCCTGGCTGACACGCAGCAGCTCTCTGTCATCTTTTCAGTCTCTTTTGGGTCAGTGAATGCATTATAGCAGCAGTCTATATAGAAGCACAGTACAATCTATTTAGGAGGCAGACAGGGCTGTTATTTAGAGTCGGTGGAGCTTCTCTTCAGCCCTGTCATATGGAGCAGTCCATCATCATCATCATCATCATGCTTGCAAACATCCTGGCCCGAAGAACAGATACATTTGAATAAGAATATAGAAGACATATTTCTTTAACCAAGAATATCAGCTTAGGAAATGGCCTGTGTGATCCAAGTCAGCACAATGCTCTCTCCTCCATCCTATTTCAACCCACAGCAGCAAACGTGCGAGTGCATGAGTCCACATGTGAAAACGCACTCACACATGCGTAAGGCATTTAGTCAGTGTGACGATGAGTAACTCTGAGGCAGAGGTAGACATCAAGTACGTGGTTAAAGTATGATGCCTTTTAGCGCATTCAAGTTCCAGCTCTGATTACAGCGATGCTTTAAAAATAAGCTTGTCATTACAGATCAATGCAATGACAAGAAACCTCCGACTGAGAGAAGTTGTCAAATTCAGAAGTGATGATAGAGTTACTAGAAACAACAGGAAACCAGCAAGCCTAGTGACATATATAACCAGAAGAGTCCTGACAGTGCATGAATGTACTTAAATTATTATTTATAATAAAAAGTTGACTCATACCTGATTCATCCAAGCGCAAAAAGATATCATAATCTAGCTTAGCATATCTAAGACACTAACATTGTTGTTCAAACCAAACAGGTTAATCAGCATTTGACTCTTCTTATGCAAGT
Organism: Cheilinus undulatus; assembly: GCF_018320785.1. NCBI lineage: Eukaryota > Metazoa > Chordata > Actinopteri > Labriformes > Labridae > Cheilinus > Cheilinus undulatus. The sequence goes on along the minus strand of NC_054873.1, from coordinate 20,916,702 downwards.
CAAGTTGTAGTTTCAACCATACAAATGAGGGGCAGCCTGACTGCACAAAGCAAGACAGGACAGGAATGTAGAAATATCTTCTCCAGCCTTGTCTGAATCTGCCACTCCCTCCTTCTGTTCCTACAGACAAGATCTGAGGTGAAATAACTGATCAGGCTTGTTGTAAAATCTGCTGTGATACAGTGAAGAGTGGAGGCCTACTGGTCCTGCTGGTGGATGGACTTACAGATTGGATACTCAAAACTATCAGTGACGTCTACACTTAAATGGTTGTAACCCCTTAAAGAAACACATAGTCTACTTAGGGCTTCTTCCCATATATCCCATACCTGAGTTTTTTCACTTAAAAAATACTAATATTTTGTATGTATCTTACATGGTTTTAACTAAAAAGGTCATCAAAGCACAAAGGGGTTAATCTCTGGGAAAAACTATGTACAGGAACTTTGCTCTTGCTTTTTTCTTGTTGCAACAATCCCCACAAATTTATCTTGTGTCTATAAAACTAACCTCACTCTTTTTATTGATATATGTGATGACAATATTTCCAAACCCATTCGTGCTGATACTGACAACGATATATATACAAGGTTCTGCCTAAACTCCAGAAACTGAAAGCTCGCCTTACAAGATGATGCATGGGATGGGAAAAGTTGTTTGAATATTCAGTCATTATTTCACCCCGATGGTGGCTGAAGTGCATCTGAAGCTGTTTGCTACCTAACGTTAAACAACCAAAGAAGAATACAGCAGTAATGTCCAGTGACACAAGTGAACTGAACTCTTATTAAACTTTGATGTACATTTTCATTAAATAATCTACTCAACTAAGATTGTTTCCCATGTTAAAATTAGCATGAAGCAATCAATTAGCTTCTTAAAGGTTGCATATTATGCAAAATACACCTTTTCAGGCTTTTCTAGCAAAAATATGTGCCCCTGGCCTGTCCAAAATCCTCCCAAGAATTAGAACCCCCCACACCTTTGTGTCAGTGATTTTTTTTTATTATAAATTCCCCTCGAAAGCACATCCCTTGCAGCCATGAAGTACAGCTAAGGTAATATCTTCCAGTACCAATATTATGCAGATAATATTGTGCATCCCTGAATATAATGTGTTAGCATATCATATGTACGATACGATATGATAGGTACTCTCTATGATAACTTGGGCTTGGAGATATGATTATGATTTAGAAAAATTTCCAAATAAAAAAAATAAACTTCTCAAACAGGTTAACTTTTATTCTATCAATAACATGTAACAAAAGTAAACTGAATTTTCATCTACAGGTTCAAGTGTAAGCTGTAAACTTCTCTAAAAATTGCACTGTGGGAGTTATTTACATTAACACTCATGCTCTGAAAGTTTTTATCTGCCTAGAAACAGACTGAGAGTAATGCTAATGTTTCTCCATGATCTATGCAAGTAAACAAAACAGTCAGCAAAACATCAGCTATTTTTTATTTGTATTTGATTGCCTTTCATCTCTGCCACAGATTCAGTGTCAGATGAAAATTTTACCACAAAGACAAAAAATCAGTTTGATTTGAATATCTTTGAAAAAGATCCAGAGTGAGTGATGTGACTGATTAAATATTACTTGAGTTTGAGGACAGCGGTTGCACACAAACAGCATGTAAGTAAAAAGATGTAACATTTTTGGTTGCCAGAACTAAAATGAAACCAAAGTTTCCAACAGTAGATTTTACTTTTGGTATTACTGCAGTGAAGTTAAAGAGAAAATACTGAATTTCAATTTTCTGTTTATCGATTGAATCAATTTATTGCCCAGCCCTAATGATGCAGACACAACAACGGTTACATGGCTTGAAATTAACACCCTCCGAATGTGGGTGGACCTCAGCTGCAGAGGGTACTGTTTCAAAGCTCCTCTCTATCAACTAAGCACATGGGCATCAATGCCATCTGTATGTACCCTGTAAAATACCTGTTAGGCCACACATTCTAGACCTCCTCCTCTAGACCTTTTCACCTCAAGTGAAAATGTATTCGTAACAGATCTTGCTGGTGTACTTGGTACTTTTTATATTAGTACTTTTACTATAATAAAGGATCTGAACATCCCTTTACTGTACATCCTAGTGAGAGCGTCACTGTTAGCACCTTGTCTGTGGTGTTTACATGTGCTCCTACATCTTTCCTCTGTACGCCTCAGTGCAGCCGGGGGTTCTGGGTAATCAGCCCCTCATACTGACCATCCTGCCTCTAGATCCTCTGCTTTGAAGCTGCTGCCTTGTTATCATCACATTACAGCGTGCTCGCCATTCTGACAGAGCCCAGGGCAAAGAGAAGGAAACAATGACTCTGTCAAAGTCCACTGAGCTTCAAACCAGCATGCAGAGAAGCGGCAAGAAACACACTAAAAGAGAAAGATCACATACCTACAGGTCACCCAGCTGGGTCTGACAGTCTGCAGGTGTCCTCTTGAGGAAATCTCCTCTGCTGGTGGACAACAGCTGGACCCTGCAGCAGCACTCTTCTCTGAAACCACAGTCTGCAGGAGAGCGGAAGTACGAGTGCACTGGTGAACCCTGCAGCACAAGCTGTCTTTGTATCACTTAATCGACTGCCACTTTTGCCAGCAAGACTCTACAACACAAGCTATTAAAGCAAATGACAAGGTTTAAATTTAAATGTCAGCCTGTCCATCATAAATAAACACAGAAGAGTTATATTTCAGAGTAACAGGAAGAGGAAAAGTCGTTTTTATCAGTAAAAGGGAAATCCCTTGAAATATATCTCTATCCAAAGGTCAAACATCACAAAGATAAACATGACATTTATAACACTGTTGTTGTGAGAAACCCAACCTTTAGAAAATCACCTTGCAATGATAAAGTAAGCTGCCATGCAGAGACAACTGACACTTCCTGGTTTCAAAGCTCTGCATATTTTTGCAGCACTGCTCTGCTGATGCCACAAACTACAGCTCTGTTTGCTCTGGTTTCATGCTTTCTCTTCATGTTGTCTCACCAGATTAAGACATCTAAACAGTTTTGTCACACTCCGGCCACTCCGGCTTCAGTGTTGCGCAGAAAGTTGCTGACATATGAGGGATTTTCTGTGACAGCGGGGTGGGGTGGGGGTAGGGGTCATAACTCCCTCAATGGATCCCCACTTCCTCTCTCTCACACAAAAACTTTCAGTGGAGTTTTTGTGACTTTATTTGAGTTCAACGGTTGCTTCTCCGGAATTTTAATGTTTAATTTCCGGTCATCAATAAAGTTAGAGGAGAAATGAGGAGTATCAAACTGAGATACATGTAAAAATTAACAATTTCCTGCATTGGACCCTTGCTAAAAAACCCGTAATATTTGCAGAAATATACAGATTTAAAGATCAGTTGTTCTGTGAGAGCATCAGTGCATGCATTGCCAACAGCATATCATTAGAATTGTTGGTATTATGATCTACAGTAAAAGCACGGATTACAGGAGAGAGCTTCAAGATATAACTGCAGTAAATAGTCAGAGGAAGTGGTTGAACTTTGAAAGAGAGGACGAACTGTATCATGGTTTCACGTTTCTACACCCTTGTTTGAAATCAAGTTTAGCTTCATGCATTTTATGAGGGCTAAATAAGCATTTCACATTGTCATATGTCAGTACCATCATTTTTTTTCACGTTACCAGGGCTCTTTAAGATGTTTAGTGGACAGGTAAGCTCTATTTTAACACGTAAACAACAGCTCCCCCCTGTCTGTAAAACTCTTACCTTCCAGTTGAACAACCCGAGGATTCAAGCCAAAAACCAGGCGATACGCTGACAGATGTCCGTTTTCATCAAAACCACAGACTGAGAAACTCCATTCATGAAATAAACAAGGTAAAGTGGACGTCAGCGCGCAAAACAACGTATCAAGTCTTGATAAGGAAGTGAAGTGTGCCTCAGGTGACCCGAAACTTCAGCAGTCCAAAAGTACCACAATAAAATGAGGCAGTGTTGTTATTGGTTCATCTCCTGTCAACATCATCTACAAAAAACGCCTCATAAATCTTTTGGTGCTTTTCGCCGCAACTACAGCCTCGACGCACGTTCTGTTAAAAAAGACTGAAAATTTCTTTAGAAAAACAGCTTGATAAAACTACAGCAGTGGATTAAAAACGACTCAGACTATAATAAAAGTCAGCTTCAAGCAGCCTCACTCCTTTTCCTCTTCAGAATTGAAACATTGAACTTTTTGCCCCACCTTGATTTTTGCATTGCGCATGCGCGTTTTTGGTAAACTGGTCTGGCTAAAAATGGATCACTGGGGTCTATTTGAGACAAGTTTGTGAAAGAATCCGATCATCGATGATTAGAGGAAGTCCACAAATAAAGACGCTGGGGCTGTTTTTTTTTTTATTATACTTTGAATCTGCAGATATAACACAGTAGGATGTCACAGGACTTTTACAGCACAGTGATAAACTTAGCTCTCAGAAGGAAACAGTTGTGCTGTCTAGACAAAAACTCCCACACAAATTGGCAATGTGATGTCACTGAATGGCCAACTAAGCTTACACTGAGACATATCTTTGAACTATTAACATGTAAACTTATTTTCAAGAAGTGGAACCTGTGTTTTAACAACTTTGCTGGCAAAGGCCAGTCAACTACAGGGTTTGTGTTTTTTTCACATTTTGTACAGAAGTAACACTTATTTCAGAGGAAACTGAGTTACATCAAAGAAAGCTGACATTAAAGCAGAATACAGAAGAGTCAACTGATGTGATGTTTCACCGCCCCCTGGTGGTCATAAACAAACACAATTCTTGAGTTCACATTCAGTAACCTGGCTCATGACTCCATGCCAGACTTGTCTCAACAGCTGAGGCGATACACATCAGGCCAGAGGAATGTAATAGAAAGAACAAAGCCTGTGTGCATGATGAGGATTTTCAAGACGTGTGCTGTAATAATTTCCAAAATGGTAATATGTAACCATTTTTAACTCACCAAGAATGCAATTCAGGACCCTGTGAATGTCCGTTAAGGTAAGCTAGCTCAGTGGTTCTCAAAGGGGGGCCTGAAGTTGTGACATGTGGGGGGATAGGCCAAATAAAGTCATGGAAAAATGTTTAGTCTTGCCAAGTAAACGTATACATGACTCAAAATGATTTTACACCAGACATCAGAATTACAAAACCAAAGACAAGAAAATGTGACCAGTTCACCGCTAGATTATGAGAGCCAGATTCTTCCTTTTGCCACGTTTTACTGGTGCAAAAAAGGTTTTTCTGCTGTTGCCTAAATCAGGCAAATTACAGATCAAAGCGGTGCATCAAAAATGAGCTTCATGCAGCAGTCTCATCTTGGAAGCTTCATGTTGCAATTGCTATTCCGTACTTTTTGCAGACAATGTTTGAGAGAAAATACATAAGTAATATCAGAATTTGTTAGTTTGTAACAGTGCAGCTCTGATAAGCATTTTTTGATACCTTTATGTGTGCTTAAATAATAATTTCATTTGCCAAAGGGAGGCCCTGACAGAAAAGTTTGGAAACCACTGAGTTAACTCGACACATCTGTGTGCACTTGTCACAAAAGACTGGCAGAGGAGATGCCCACAATGCCCTCAGACAAGGCCTAAATAGGCACAAAACAAGCAGCCATGCTTAATTAGCTTCAATCTATTCCATGGTGTCCTGTGGGCACAGAACAACTGCATAACAGCATAAAGAGGTAAGACAGGGAAAAGTAGGCTGAATTAACCAACCCAAAGAGGGTATTCAGTGCAAGAGGTGCATCTTGATCAATGAGAAAATCATTCACCTAAATAAGAAAATAAATTCCACATATGCAGGGCATAGATATCCAACCTGTTTTGTGAACCAACACGGATATGAAGAGGGAGCTGTTGACATTCAGACCCACAAGTTTAAAGCTTATTCTTGTGGTTTGACATTTTAAAGGACCATACCAGGTTCCATATAACCAAAAAATCTACACAATGGCAGCACAAGTCAGACAATGCAAAGTGGGTTCATATCAAGTCACTTTTGAAGTCTAAGATTAAACCACATTAGTATAGAACACAGCTGACCCTACCAAAGCTTATACATTTACAATTTTGAGGGTGATTAATTTTGTTAAGTGCTGCAGTAACTAGAAAATAAATTTAAAAAATCTGGTGGTCACAAACTGCAAACATGTATGTTTTGTAGCTAATGAGCAAAAACTTTCAATCACTCTGATATGGTCCTTAAGAGCAAAACAAATGAGCCTGATGGAAACCATTTTTTCACCTGAAGGCCTCGTTTATAATCTGGATGATTATCTTAACATGACCAAGCAAAGACTGACCTTTTCTAAGCTATCTGTGCTGTAGCTTTCTTCACTGGTTTAGATTTTAAAAAAATCTTTTAACAAGCCCCACTGTCCATGAGGCCTACAAGTTCAAGGGATGATAATCTCTGCTACATTTGTTGTCTTTATACTTGAAATAAAGCTTTTATGTGCTCACAAAGTACATCCTTTGTTAATGGATGGAAATTAATTAAATTTAGCTAGGGAACTCGTTTCCTAGTTAAAGGCAAAGATGCTAATGGATTTACTGTCATTTTGTCAAAGCCCTTATAGTCACAATCTTACACATCATTGACGACAAAACAGATGCCTGTACATTCCCTCAGTAGCTGCCCATTATAACACTGGCTCAGTTTTAAAACATCACTTCTCTTGTTAATGGCAAATATTCAACATCTGGTTGGAAGGTACAACTATGATCCTAAAGGAAAATTGAACCATATATGGGTTCTGTTGAGCTAGGCATTTCTGTAATAATATTGCATTTACATGTTTATCATAGTGTAGATTGTTTATTCATCACAAGGCTCTGGAATGAGGTGAGAATTCAGTGACATTCCTCAATTTTACATTTAAGCTCACAGATTGTCTTATTCGATTCAGAAGTAAATGCTGAGTTATTTTTGACACTCAGCTGTACTTATGAAAACCTTACTCCCAAATATTTTGTAATATTTTGTTTAATGTCATCATGTAAACACAATGGTGTCGACATAACTGTAGACCCTCTGATGGTCAATTAAGTTATTTTCTATCATTAACATTCACTTAATCCCTGAAGGACTAAATTACTAAACAGTGGTCCTTCAGATGAAGGCTGAACTGAACCTCTGGGAAATACAGTAAGGCGCCAAAACCAACATGGTCATGGATGGTGAAAGATTCAATCTGTCATGCTCAGTCCCATTATGCAGAGTGCAAGGGGATGACAAATTTGCAGCCAAAAGGAGAATGGTACTTAATTCCCACTTCCTGGAACACCTGGCGAGGGATGCCTATGTCACACAGATAAATACTGCCAGCCCCTTCAGCCAGGGCCAGGGGTAGACAGAGAGAGAGGGACCACTTAGCCTCGACTGCCTGCCCCTGTCCGCTACCAGGAGGGTCTAAGCTGAGCACCGGCGCTCGATTCTGGTTCGCCCAGTCAGCAGCTGCTCGGTACCAAGGCTGATCCATCAGGAATGTGTTGTCATGGCAGTCCAGGCAGTTGATGATCAGATCCACCGGGGTATCTGGAAGATCTGTGAGAAAGAAAAGAAAAAATATCAAATCATGTGCTAGAACCACCTCTAATGAAAGACAGAATTAAAACATTTTAAATACTACATATGCCCACCTTTGATACCTGACACCTGTTTGCCACCAGTTTTGTTGAAAAGTGTGAGTTCATTGGTTACAGAGTCCAGCATCTTGACAAAGTTTGGGAGAAACAAGATCACTTCCACTTCATGATTGGCCAAGTGACGACCACAGCTGATACCCTGAGCTCCCTGAACATGAGGGCCACATAGCAAAGCCACGGTGGGACGCTGGTGTAGGTTTTTGGGAGTAAATCTGAAAGAAAAATTTAGCAGACTATGTTTCTTCACTGATTTTTTTGCTCTTCAAACAACTGCTGCTATTTAGCTTTTACTCTGTTTAAAGTAACCACATAAAGATTTTAAAATTAAAATATTTGCTTCAAACATTAAGCAAACATTTAGATCAAACTAAAACTGGCATTGGCATTATCAATATGCAATATAGTACCTTTAAAACAAGTAACCTGTTTAAACAGGAGAGTAACTAATGTCTATTTAAAGAAAATAAAAGGAAAAAAAATATTCTGAAAAATATTTTTTTGTTGGATACTGCATCACCAGCTAGTGAAATTCACTCCAGTTACTACCTCCTTACCTATTGGGTCCACCCAGCAATGTAAGGGCCATCTGACTTGCACACACTCCAGTCATCTCAAGTCTTCGCTCCAGTGAAAGACCATGACGCTCAGCGACCGCCAACAGCCGCTTGTGCAGCTCATGGGTTATGCTGGGTACAACAAGCCCAGAATCTGCATAGAAGAAAAGGTCACATTTTAAAGCCTCTACCCAAGAGTAGTTGCCTGCTCTACTTTTGATCATTACATTGTGCACTTACCAGTGCAGTACTCCTTGGATCCAGGCTGAGGTACAGTAATCTGTCTGTACACAATAGGTTTGGCCTCCAGAATGTTTTCATCATGACGGTACCTCGAAGGTGTTTGATCTTGAGGTGTCCCACGAGACCTTGCACCGTTGCGACGCTCTGATGTGTCGATTTCTGAGAAAACTGCTGCTTTGTCAAAAAGAGCCAAGTTTCCTTCAAAATCAAAGTCTGTATCCAGTCCATCATCCATACCATCCCCAAAACACTCATCATCTCTGTGTTTCAGCTGACCATTTTTCACCCCATTCTTCTTTGGAGTCACTTGGTTTCCTCCTTTGCTACTGGATGACCCTGTACAGAAAAATATATGGATAATGCAAGATTTCATCAAAGAGCAATGGGATTTTTGTCTGACCAAGGCACTGCATCGTACTCACAAGAGTTGTGTCTTCGACGGAATCCTTTTGGCTGGCCTGGAACATCCAGATGACGCTCTCCATAGCTTTTAGAGCAGTGCTGAGGAGAGTTTAGTTTCTCCACGGATCTGGGGTCACCCTTTGGGACTGCCACTGGAGCACTGCTTACTTTAATAGATGCAGAAGAGCTGTTTCTAGCATTGCCATTTCTGATGTCTAAAATTTTTAATTCCTTAATGTCAATGGCGCTGCAGGAAAGAGGTTAAAGGAGATCATTATTAAGTGGTTACATTTTTTCAATAGTTTGGTACTTCAGGATACCACAAAGTTTAACACGATACAGTCTCGGTTTGAATTCTGTGATTAATTCTATTGAAATGTATCATTAAAAATAATACAGATATCCCCCCAGATTTTTAACCAAAGCTGTTGTGATCAAAAGTGCAAGAGCAGCAGCAGTTCATTCATATTCACAAGTCAGCACATAGACAATGCTAATGCCCTTTTGGCGTCTCATAAAGATATAGAGTTACTCATTCTCTTATAACTAGACTGAGCAGAGAGATTGACGACAAAAGAGATAGTCTAAACCCCACAAGCACACCAAAAAATCGTCAGTGTGTTTGTACAATTTAGACAGTGTGCATGAGAGTTTGCTTGCAGTTTTTGTAATATAAAAGCAAGACATTTCCAGCCTGATTATTAGTTTTTTTGGCTGTGGTATCACAGCAGGTATCAACATCATTTAGAGATTATGTCAAAGTTAGTATTCTGCTTCTGTGAACCCTTGTTTATACCGAGAGAAAGAAAGAATCGTGTCAACAGGCAAATTCTAAACAAAATATCCAGGGCAAATATTCGGCAAAATTACCTGAATGTGACCTCGGGAACGGGACACTTGACCCCATTGTGGAAAGGCTGTCTTAAGGAGATAGTTTGGCTGGACTGGTCCACAGAAACAACCTCTCCTTGATAAACTCCAAGTGTCGGCCCACAGTTAATTGACACTAAACTACCCATCCAATCCGCAGCCATGACTGTAAAACATGAAAGAAAACATGGAAACAACAGTATTTTCATCAGTTTTTCTTCAAAGGTAAAGTCGATATTTTGTTCCCAACACAACCTTTTGTAAGTACAACTTAGGATACATTTTTATTCCTCGATGTTGACTACCAGTTCTGCTAGCTGATGTGTGGTAGCATCGGCTTCTTATAGGAAGCTAGTCAAGTTACCTTCCAAGAACGCGTTAAATTTCAGAAACAAACGCGATATTTGAAGAACACAATGAATTAATACCTTTTTAGAAAAACAGCGATGCACACTTTTCAATATCTCGAATGAAGCGTCAAGGTAAGTGCTGGAAAGAAAACGTTTATCTCATGAACTGTTAGCTTGTAGCTAGTTATATGGACAAGCACTGCTAGCCTCTGTATGACAGCTTCCGGCTTCCGCTATGAGGACAATTTGCTTCAAAATAAGAGCTCAACGGCTGAAATGTTGCATAACCCGAGACCAGCGCTTTCATTTGTTATACTTTTTTTAATATCTCCTCGTTATTTGAGATAAGTGGGACCTGAACATTATAATAACTTACGTTGTTTCACAAAAATCAGTAAGTTTAAAAAAATGAGTGGGACTGTTTGGCAGAATAACAGTAAATGTAACGCAATATGGGAAGTTCTACCAAATCAGTGCAAAAATAGTAATATTTGGATTTTTGTGCCTGCAAATTGCTAACACTCAAAGTGCATTTTTCTCCAAATGTTCACCTTTTTAGTTGTATTTTCATTGTTTTCTGCTATTTTTTTCTTCGAAATTTCTCACTACTGAAACAAATAATTGTATGAGAAATAAACAAATATCTTAAAAAGCTTTTTAGATTTTCTATAAATCTACAGACGTTCTTCTTGAAAAAAAAAAAATCCAGTTAACGCTTTATTTCAGGTAGAAATTATTATTTATAATTTTTGGAGATTTCTCTAATTGCAATTCTATTTTTGTTACAAAAGGCATACATTTATTTAAAATATTTTCAAAGATAAGGATTATTTTGTTTTAACCTACATATAAGTAAATATAATCAAAAAATCACAATAATGATTTCAAAATATATATTTTTGAGAAATGATGCCTTGTTATGTTAGCAGCAGCTCACAGTAATATAACACTAGCAGTGTTATTGTTGAAAACAAATCTTAGAAATGTTTTCTTTTCTTCCTTTCTTTTTAAAATATAGTTTTATTTTTGAGTGCAGGTTCAGGAAACCCACTTAACAAATTTCCCTATAAATGGGTCCATATTATGGATGACAGTTGTTTTTCGTGAGATAATTGCTAAATATGCAACATTCAACCCATTTTACACTTTTTTATATGGGACCACATGTTGCACAATTTGGGTAGAATGGTCCACACACAACTTTATTCAAAAACCTAAACAAGGCTTTGCCACAAAATAAAAAGTAAATATTACATAATGTCTTTTGAATATCCTTTCTGTCTGGCTGTGTTAAAATTAAATGGCAAACATCCCAACATAAAGTATCACCTGAATGTGATACCTCTATTGCAATCATCAGTCTTTCTGCTCTTGATAGAGAAACCTGGAAACCTTGGTCTATAAAAACCAAATAGGGGAAAGAGAAGTGGAGATACCACAATAAGAATCAAGTCAAGCATAAAATACAAAGCTGAGAAGAGCAGACTCTTCAGGCTCTGATGCTGTTATTTTGAGGGTGACAGGCTGAAAAGTTTGGAAGCCCCTGATCCAACCAATTGTGACTGATGTATAGGCAAAGGAAGAACTTTGTATTCAGTCAGTAACATGCAGTATTTCACACTTAGTTGTTTAATATCAGCATGCTTACGTAATGATGTTACCTGACAATTCATCACATAATTTCTTGCACCTGGGGTAATATTAATTCCTCAAAAACACCCTTCTAAAAACATAAATACAGCATTACCCTACTCGGTAATCAACATTGACAAGCTGTCTTCATAATGAATCAGCGGCTGGTTGTGTTTGTTATGATCACTGTTTATGGAAATGTTATCAACAAGTCACATCAACAAACAGCCAGTCTGCAGACTTGGTGAGATCATGTGGAGACTATCCCAGAAGTGTGAGCACATGACACACCCACCCCGTGTACATGGGTTACCATGGATACCCCGTTCAAACGCTGTACGCTGAAAAGCTTGTAATCAAAGCTGGGTGAGGGTTATAAGCAGATTAAGTGGGTATTGTTAGTGGACAGAAGAGGGTCTCTGCAGCAAGGTAACGTGAATCATGTGTGTCATTTTAATCACATTTTACACATCTGAATAGACATGTTTGTATTTCAGTAGGATAATGATGTTGTTTAATAAGAATAAATGATTCTTTTGTTCATAAACACATGGCAGGGATAAGGTAGTGTAAAAACTAGTTGTTGATCCTTAAGCAAGCAATGGAAATATTAAGGCGCAGGATCCAAGAATAGACACACACGCAAGCAGCCACCTCTGTGTGAAAATCTAACCCCTGTCAGCCGGGGAGGCGTAGAGATGAGGGCTGAAAAATCTCCCATAGAAGGGAAGAGAAAGCTCAAATCAAGACTGAGACTCTAAGATGTTCAGACCCTCATGTAGAAGCTCCAGTCCCTTTTCTCTCACAGACCTCGACATGTGGGACAGCAGATCTCGCTTTATGACCCAGGTAAGACTCTGGTTTTATAAGTTTAACACTCTCATTGAAATTTTATGTTTAAGTTTGTCATTTCTGTCCAGACCTCAGCATGGTGTGGTATGGCAGCTGTTTCTGAGACTGGGTTTCTGTCCAAAGCAAGCTCAAGGTAATAGGAGATTTGACCAGTTTTTAAGCAGCAAAGATTAATGTCAAAGTCAGGGTTGTATTTCATTTTTCTTGTATGTGTAACAGCACATGTGGGAGCGCTGGTGGCTTCAGACAGACAGACCCAGGCCTACGAAAGTGGCAGTCACTGTCCCATCTGGAGCCTGAGGGTGCTACACGGCCCTTTCCTCCATCTCCAGGGGCCGAACTGAGGGCTGCCAGAGGCGAACGTAGCTTCAGGCAAGCAGATGCAGGGCAGTGGATCCAGGATGCCCATGAGCGTCTGGACACCCAGCTTAGGAACAGGACTTCACAACTGAGCTACATGAAAACTGCTGCACAACTCCACGACATGAAACATCAGGTATGTGACCGAGAATGCCTAAATCCCTACGATCTGCCTTTGACAAATAAAACTAGCACAGTTTAATAGCTTCTCTGTTTTGCATGCATGTTGATATAACTCGTTCTTACTGCTCTTGATCAGGAGAAAGAGACAGTTCAGTTTGTAAACAGCCAGCAAAAAGGAGAGCTTCATGACAAGTAAGTGCTGCAAAAAAACAGAAAGGCAGAATTTGAAAAAATAAGGCAAGTTTGAAATTCCTCCCTCTGTTAAATTCACTCTGAAGGGTCCTACAGCTGGAGAGGGAGCTGTTGCAAATGAGGTCTAGTTTTGGAAGTGGAATCAATGAGAATCTGAATCCTGCCTCATTTAGCAGAGCGTCCCTGAGTCAAGAGGACGTAAATACACAGGTGTGTAAGCTTTGAATATACATTTATGATCTATGAAATATGTTTGATCTGCATTTGGGTTTGCAGTACACTTCTTAAAGGCTTGAATTTGTTATTCAGGACAGTCAGAGGTTTGGCACAGAGCTGCACAAGCTGAGAGAAGCTCTGAGAGAAGCGGAGGCAAGGGTGAAGACACAAGAGGAAGAACGAAACCAGGCACTCCAGAAACTCCGGACTTCTACAGAGGTTAGTTTTTAAAAATGATCCTTTCAAGTAAACTCCACCCTTATCACTATCAAACTGGCAAATGTGCATTTATTGGCAACATTTTGGTGATCAAACTTAATTTAAGCAGCAATCAAATGAAAAGTCTGGATAAACATCTAATTTCAGGATATAAAAGCAAAAAAGGCAAACATTTCTTTAAATAAGTCAAACATTCTTTTAATCTGGTGAAATAGATTAACATGGGTGTCTTGGGGTGCAATGTACTAACTAATATAGATACAGCACCTTCACTTCAAGACAGTTAAGAAGTCAATTTGGCTTGCCCTGTTTTAAGGCTTTTTTTTAAGGGATTAAAATATTATTTTTGTGCATGTGATTATTTTTAGATATACCTACTTAGATCTGACAGTTTGCTGTGTGGTTGGGATGTCTGATATGAGAAAAGGCTGCAATCTGCAACCAATCATCATGACATTAAACCTGCATGAGTAAATTTGTGGTGTCCCTAACCATTGACAGATTGACCAGATCAGATTGATCCATATTCTTATTTGTATTCTTATTTGCAACATAAGTAATAGAAAATAAAATATAACGCATATGAATGCTAAATTAAAGAGATAAACTATGAAATTAGATGATGTTTCTGCTGGTCTTGAATCAAAAGTTTATTCCATAATCTGATTTGATCCATCCTTTTTCTCATTACATAACTCTGCTTTATGGTGACCATAAATGGATCAATAAATCAGTCAGTCAATCTTTTTTTGTAAAGCACTTTTCATACAAAATTGATAGAGATGCCAATTTAAAATACAGAAAGCACATAGAAGTAAAGTAAAAAAGGAATCTATATTTACAAAATGTTTCTTTATCTCTTTTGCACAAGGAAACAACACAATGATAAAATGACCAAAAATAAAAAAGAGGCTTCTGTGTACACTGTAGACATTATCACTGCAAAATAAACCCCAGACAACAAGTATGTTTAGTTTTCATCAAAGAGACTAAATCAAACTGAAATGTTATTTTGCTTTCATTTGACATTCAAATTCCAAGACATTTCTGTGGGTAAACATTAAAGCCCAACATTCATTATATGGACAAAAGTATTTGGCCACCTGCGCATTACACCAACAGTGAACAGTGTACTTTAATCTGGAATTTGCCCCCCTTTTGCAGCTATAACAGCCTCCACTCTTCTTGAAAGGCTATCAACACGATTTTGGAGTGTCTCTGTGGGAATCTGCGCCCATTCATTCTGCAAAGTATTAAAGAGGTCAGGCACTGATGTTGGACAAGAAGGCCTGGCTCGCAGTCTCTGTTCCAGTTCATCCTAAAGGTGCTGGATGGGGTTGAGGTTAGGCCTCTGTGTGGACCAGTCTAGTTCTTCCACACCAAACTCATCAAACCATTCTTTATAGTCCTTGGTTTGTGCACTGGGGCACAGTCATGTTGGAATAGAAAAGGGCCTTCTCCAAACTGTTGCCACACAGTTGGAAGCAAAGCGTTGTTTACAAATGGAGACTGCATGGCTGGGTGTTTGATTTTATACACCTGTGGCAACAGGTATGATTGAAACACCTGAATTCCATAATTAGCAGGTGTGGCCACATATATTTGTCCATATGGTGCATCTGGAATCGAATGATCTTTCATAAGATTGGTGGGCAAATGGGGCTTTTCTGAACTTATCCTTCAATATATGACTGTTTGTGTTCAACAGTCCAGTATACGTACTAAAATGTTACCCAACACTAAGATGTAATTCTGAATAAATGGTCAAATCTTAATGAGCTTTCCTGACATTTATTTTCCATTCTCTCTGTGTTCTGTTTCTCTATATGTAGACACAGGGGACGTTGCTTAAACAGATGGACGAGATGAACCAGAAACTCAGCCACATGAGAAAGAGTCACTCTGAAGTTCAGGAACAGCTGAGTGAAGCTAACAACAAGATCAGCCAGGCATGCCTGGTAGGGGTGATTTAGTGACTTTTTCACTTCCGCTTTGCAGGATTTTATGGTTAATTGCAAAGTCTGATTTCTTTCCAGGAAAAAGCAATCCTGTCTACTCAAGTGCTAAAACTAGAGGATAACATAAAAGAACTGAAGAACAAAGTGGGAGGAGATCTGTCTGAGAAAGATAAACTGATCCAGGTAGAATATCTTTACATTAAAATCAGTACATGAAGCACTTTAGATTGAAATATTAATCCTGTTACATATGTTTATGAAAGGAAAAAGCAGATCTGCAGCAGAGGAATCAGATCCTGGAGCAGCAGCTGAATCAGGGTTCAGCGGGATGTGAGGACACACGGTCAATAAACAACAAACAGGATCAGGAGGAAGAATCAAGGCATCTAAAAGAGGTAGAAAACAATATCATTTTGTTAAATCTGACTTTCTCTGAGGCATCTATTAAATGATCCTTGATGTGTTTTCACTAGGTCAATGAAAAGCTGATAAATGAGCTTGAAATGACCAAAGAAAAATGGATGGCATCACAATCTGAAGTGGAGACGATAAGAGCAGAGAGGAACGTCCTCTCCAAACAGATCACAGATCTAAATGAAGAACTATCTCAGCTGATCAGAGAGAAGGACACACTGCTCAGTAGAAAGAATGAAGGTGTCCAGGAGGAGCTTAAAGCAATGAAGGAAAAGTGCAGCCAGCTCAAGTGAGACTATGATGAACTATATTTGAAAAGCAACTTGCAAATTCATTTTTCTTTACTCAGACACTCATATAGTTTTTTTTTTTTTCAGGGAGGCTGTGGAGGTTTTGGAATCAGAGAAACTAAAACTGCAGGATCGGTGTTTGTGTTTAGAGGCCAGGGTCCTTGAGAAGGAGGAGAAACAACTTCTACAGGACGAAGAACATCAGAGACAAGATGCAGTGAGAGACCAGATCATCAGGGAGCTGAAAGCTGTGGCTTCACATTGGACTGAGAAATGGCAGAAAGTGTCATTGACCCTGCAGGCCACACAAGAGGAGCTGGAGGGTATCAAAAATAACAAACTTGGAAATGGGGTAAGCCTTAAGCTCATCATTCCCTTTCAACTTTATTGTCCACACAGAGCATGGGATAAACCATAAAACCCAGAAATCACAAGCATATATAAGACTGAGGTACAAAAAAGCGTTTAAATACACAAATACAGAAATTCATCTAATGAGCCGTAAATGTGAAACTGCCTGAAAGCCATAATCAGAATATTACTATTATCATCAGATATAGATATTAAAGATGATTTAAACCAGCCTGAGGTTAACAAAGACTTGATAATCTAATAATAACCCCTTCCTTAGAGTCACTTCATACATTTAAAAGCCAACATGCTTAAGTGCTGCTAGTCAACAGGAAAGGCAAACAACTGCTTGGTACCCCAGGCCATTAGGGGCAAAAGCAGGCAAATTAACCACAGCAGTGGCTCAAAATATGATTTAATATACGTTTTCAAAGACATCCTCTCCCTTTGTCCTGGTTTTTAATTTGTCTTTTTTCTTTTTTTGTAAATTTGAATTAAAAAAAATCCACTTTGGATTAAGATCATTTATAACATGATGGTCATGAACCTGTGAACTTTTGCAGAGGGCCTCAAATGAATCTAATTAGAATCTCCACTGCAGATATACAGAGCCCATAAAAGTATTCACTTCCTTTCTACAAAGTAATGTCAATTCAATAAAAATATGTCATGTAAAATGAGTGACTGCATAAATATTCACCTCTTTCAAGCCGTTAATCAGTGGATGCACCTTTGAGTCTGTGTGGGTAGATCTCAATGAGGTGTGCACATCTGGACACTGTAATCTTGCTCCCTTCTTTTTTGCAAAACGGCTCAAGCTCCGTCAGGTTGCACAGGGATCAGGCATGAACAGCTCTTTTTAAATCAAGCCACTAATTCTCTGTTTAATAGAGGTTTGGGCTTTGACTCGGCCAATCCAGAACATTCACCTTGATGTCTTTAAACTATTCCTGTGTGGCTTTCTTTGTATGCTTCAGGTCATCATCTTGCTGGAAAACAAATCTTCTCCCAAGCCTTAGCTCTTAGTCTACATTTTCTTTTTTTTTTTTTTTTTTCATTTTACCCTCTGCCTTTAAAAGCCTTCCGGAGTTGACTGAAAGCATCCCCACAGCATGATGCTGCCTCCACCATGCCTCCCAGTGGGGTTTGTGTGTTTGTGGTGATGTGCAGTGTTTGGGGTCCGCCAAACATAGCGTCTTGTCTGATGGCCAAAAAGTACAATTTTGATCTCATCAGACCAAATAACTTTCTTTCACTTGACCACGGAGTCTCCCACATGCCTTTCAGCAAACTCTAGCCAAGATATAATTTGAGTTTTCTTCAACAGTGGCCTTCTCTTTGCCACTCTCCCATAAAGCTTTGACTGGTGAAGCAGTCAGACAACAGTTCTCTGCTACTGAAGCTTGTTACTCCTTCAGTAGTCATGGGAGTTTTGGTGGCATCTCTTACTAGTCTTCATCCTGGATTGTCACTCAATTTGTGAGGAAGGCCTGATGTAGGCAGATTTACTCATGTGCCATATTCCTCACGCTTCTTGATGATGGATTAAACTGAACTTCGGGGTATGTTCAGTACCTTGGAATATTTTTTTTTTTTGTCTCCCTCCCCTGACTTATACTTTTCAGTAACCTTTTCTCTGAGCTGCTTGGAGTGTTCTTTTGTCTTCATGGTGTAATGGCAGCCAGGAATGCTGATTAACCTGTAACAAGACCTTCCACACACAGGTGTCTTTTTCCTACTGTCACTTGAGACACATTAACTGCACTATGGTGATCCCATTTCATTAACTGTGAGACTACTAGCACCAATTGGCTGAATCTCTGTTGAATGAGGTTATTCACTTTAAAGGGGGTGAATATTTATACGGTCACTTATTTTACATCACATATATTTGTTAAATTGACATTACTTTGTAGAAATCTGTTTCACTCTGACATTAAAGAGGGTTTAAAAATGTTTTGGCAAAAAAGCTGAATTATGTAGACCATGATTGATTTATAAATTCAATAAAAGGGTAAAACATCCAAAGGGGGTGCACAATAATGCAATTCTAAGTATATTCAGGGTGCAAAAAACTTGTTGGTATCTGAAGTGAAGTGTAGTGATTTCTTCCTTGTTGTAATTTCATTCATGTCAACATGTTGTCTTTTTTGTGTTTCATTGTGTATATCGTGTGTTTTATGGCTTTATTCTTTTACACAGAGGGGTTGTGACTCACTGAAGCAAGTGGAGCTTGATGCACGCAAACAAGAGCTGGAGAGGATTAGCAATCAGCAGCTGCTTCATAGATACCGAGGTAAGGGTTAACATGCTTCTCAACAGCATCACAGCAGGTTTACATCTTCAGAAAAAAATACAGTGTTGTTGCACTCTTCAAACACTAGAGGGCATTGAACTGCTCTGATTATGTTTGTAGGTGATGAAGCCATGGAGAATCAGGACACTGAGAAAGCGACAGAGTAAGCAGATTTTGATGAGATTTTCATTTTTAAAATGCACTGTCAAAAAACTCCACAAATGAAACATTGTAGTCTCTTAATGTGTCCACTGTCTGTTTATCAGCTTATCAGAATCCTCTTTGTTTTTGGAGCCACCGTCAGACTGCCAGACCAGACACAACAAAACCCTGCAGGTAATAACAAAACGTTCCTCACTGAAAAATACAAAGGCAATCATATGAACCAGCAGGTTTCAACTGGTGTGTTGGGATGTACGTGTGGGTCTCTGGGCTATTTTCAATTTGTGGCAGAAAAGTCTATGATGCATGCATCTTCTAATGATAAATGATTAAATTTGATTATTCTCTGGAGATCTCAAGTTATTTATCATCCTTACTTGGGACAGAAAAAACTTTTATTCTATTATGACATGTGGTGTATGTATGTTGGGGAGGAGGTGATCTGTTCTGAGGCTTGATCAGTTGAGAACCTCTGATATAATAAAGCATGCAGTGAGGTATCTTGTGTAAACACGTGTTGAGGTAAAATGTTTTGTGTATATGATAATGGCTGTGAACTTTTATGTTTGTGAATGTAGAGCAATGAACTTAATACAAAGCTGGAGGGAAGAGAGGAGGAGATGAGGGAAAAGTAAGTGTGTTTAATAAAGACTGATAAAGAGTTGTTTTACCAGACAATGAGATGATGAATATAAAACATTTTTCTCACTGTATCAGGGGCGGAGCTTGGAAAGGTGCAGAGACACTGAGGGAGGTGGAAATAAATGAGGCTCAACTCAGAAATACTGATCTCAAGCTCAAGGTGAAGTTACTTTAAAAAAGAGCTGTGAAGAACCCATATTATTAAATAGAATAAAGTGTGAGACTCCTTGTCTACAGGTTAAAGATGAGAACTCATCTGTGGAAGGCAGGAAGGATAAAACTGTCTGCCCAGTTAATCCAGAAACAGAGGAGCAGAGGAGGCTGGTCACTGAGCAGGTATGAGGCCAAGATTTCTCTTCACCCTTTCAATACAGAAGACAAAAGTCTAGTTGGTTTGTTTGTTTGCTGTGTGTTCATACGAAAACATACTGATAAACTTTAATGGCTTGACCTTAAAAATAAATAGAGGTTTTCATGTTCCCTTGGGACAAATCCTGATATATTACATTGTTTTATCAGCAATTTCCCTGCCTATCTACTGTAATCTCAACCTTGCAAAGCCAATGGATTGGCCACATTTAATGTTTGTCGTCAGGAAGGTTCCATCTTGAAAGGCTTCGGTGTGAAATAGCTGTTCTCGGTCAGAGAATTAAAAGAATAGTCAGACTCATTTGAGGAGGGTCTGGCTGCATTTTTGACTCTCCAGAACCATTCATCTGAGACACCATATATCTCAGAAAGGAAATGCTATAATTTTCCAGTACAATGTATTTCCAGTTTAAACTTTTTTTTTCAAATCCAACTTTATTCATAAACAAAGTCTAGCCATAAATTTCACAAATTAACCACATTGCAAAAATTACAGAAGAAACATTTCATAAATAAAATGGAAAAAGGACAGAGGTCTAATCCAGGATTGAATTATGTATAGTACAGTGGTTCGCTTAAGCTTAATTAGCTTTAGCTAAAGCTAATATAGCAACGCTAGCTACGTAGTTAATGTTACTACATAAGCCAATGTAGTTAAGTAAGCTTAAGCACAGTGAGCTTTAGCAATGTAGATTAAGTTAACATAGCTACATAGTTAACATAACAACATAGCTTACATAGCTGCTTTGTGAGCTTAGCTTTTGCCATGTCAGCTAGGTAGCTATGTAGCTATGTCGCTCCTTTATCTATAGTCAAGTAAGCTTTAGCAACGTGAACTCCAGTAAACATAGGTAAAGCTAACCTAGCTATGCAGATAACATAGATACATAGCTGCTCTGTACCCTTAGCTTTAGCTACATGGCTATGTAACACCATTATCGATAGCTAAGTTAGCTTTAGCAGAGTGAGCTTTAGTAAACATAGGTAAACCTAACTTAGCTACGCAGATAACGTAGATGTGTAGTTTCTCTGTGACCTTAGCCACATAGCTATGTTGGCTATGTAGCTTTATTATCTATAGCTAAGTTAGCTTGAGCAATGTTAGCTTGAGCCAACATAGATAAAGCTAACCTAGCTACATAGTTGGTGTACCAACATAGCTTACATAGCTGCTTTGTGAGCTTAGTTTTAGCTATGTTAGCTATGTAGCTATGTAAGCTATGTAGCTCCTTTATATAAAATTAAATTAGCTTTAGCATCATGAGCATCATTAGACATAGGTTAAGGTACTTTAACTACACAGATAATGTAGATACATGGCTTCTTTGTGCGCTTAGCTTTAGCTACATTAGCTGTATAGGTATGTTATCTTTGTAGCGCTGTTATAGCTAAGTTAGCTTTAGCAATCTGAGCTTTAACAAATCTGAGAATTAGTCTGATATTACAGTTGATTTTTGTGAGCTGTAATCCACAATCATCAAGTTAAGAAATATTTTACCTTTTAATGATGAATCTAGGACATATGGAAGTTTCATTTCTTTAATTAAATAACAAGAAGAAAGAACTTTTTAATCATATTCTAATTTTTTGAGACGCACCTGTATTTGTAGTTGAAGTGTTTGTTTAAGAAGCGAGAAGCTAAGGACGAGCTAACAGTTCACGATGACAACAGTTCAGGCGCCGCACAGACAGGAGCCTCTTCTCTACAGAACCGACCCAACACATCTAAAGCCATGAGGGTGAGAAGCCTCAGCAAATTAATACTGGTTACAAATGAAAATGATAATCGACTTGAATATGTACAAAAATAACATCTTATTTGTCTTTGATTCAGAAAACAGGGGACTGGAGGATCTGGGCACAGGGTCCAGGTTTGATGCCGGTGTTTGAGGAGGATGAGGAGAGCGCTGACTGTTCAGGAGGGGAGGAAGTAAAGCAAACAGATGTGACTGCTGAGGTAAATTATACAACTAATGCCATAAAAGTAAATGCTTGAATTACACAAAGTAGAAATGTTGTTAAGTGTGGTCAACTTTTCTGTGAGTCCCACATGACTTTGCTGTCAAGAGATGTAAACATCAACAGTATTTAAGGGACAGTCTATTCCGTGCTTATCACAGATGTTGATGTTTCATCTGAAACTCATGAAAATTAATATCATAAATGGCATAATCTTTGCATGCAGATTATATCATGAAATTAAGCTACACCCACATTTATTCATTACTTATACTCTCATACACATATGTGCAGCCTAATCCCAGCTTCTGCTTTAATCATAGAGCATACAGCATGCAGTGGGGTGTCTCTGAACATGAAACATACAGTAGTTCAGCTCTAATCTCCATTATGACTCTTTCTACTCTGGTGATAATCAGACTTGAGGTTAAGTAGTGAACAACTGGGAATGCGTCTGAATTATCTGTAAGAGGACAGCGGTCTGACACTGACAACAGAGAACTAGTTAGCTAGTTCTCAACTATTCAGGCATCAGGACCCATCACCGTTACCTCCTTATGAGAAATCAAGACTCAAATTAGAAAAAAAAAAAAAGGTTGCAGCCTGGAACTTGGATGAAACAGAACATGATTAAATAAAGAGGCAGGACAATAAAGCACATAGAAGGATGTGCATACATATTCTTATTGTGTTTTTTTCTGAGATAGTAGAAAGATTTTACGAATTACCTCATTTCCTTGGAAAAAACAGATTTGTTATCCTGAGAAAAGAGGATAAATTAGTTTCAATCTTGTGAAAATGACTGAAGTTATTTATCATCACAGAAAACATACAGTAGAATAAAAAGTATGGATCTACTTAGAACTTCGGTACATCTTAGACTTTTTGTCCCTTTTTTCCCAGGAACATATTTGGAAAATGAAGTAGATAGAAGAATTGAAATAATCTTAAGGGAAAATTAAGTCATTAATTGCAAAAAGAGGCAAAAAAAAAGCTGAAGACTGGGGAAAATGGGTCACATGGCAAAAACCAGTTGAAAAAGGTTGGTGAAAAGTGGTTACAGAGTGGCACTACTAAAGTGACAAAAATTGGGTAATAGCAACAAGAATGGGCCAAGAAAGACAAAAAGCGCAAAAAATATGTGAATAATGTCGTGAAAAGCAGTTAAAAAGTGGCAAAATGGGTTAAAAGTGGCAAAAATAGGCAAAAAGTGGCAAACATGGGTTTAAAGAGACAAATATGGTTCTGCTACCAAAATGGGCTACGCAAGGCAAAATGGGCCAAAAAAAAATCGTAAAAAGCACTTGAGTGAAAAAAATAATTAAAAGTTCCAAAAAGCAAAAAGTGTCAAAAAAATGGGTTAGAGTGTCAGTAATGGGTTACAGGGGCAAAAATATGCAAAAAGCTGTAAAATTGGGTTAAAATTTGTAATAAAGTGGCTAAAATTGGCATAAACAATGATTTAAAGGGCCTGAAAGTGGCATGAATAAGTTGAACATTAACCCAAAAATAACTTGACACACTTTCAGCTCCAAAATGAGGTAGCTGTTAGCTAGGACGCTAGCACCAATGCTACTGATCTAACACACATATATTGATATAATCAGTAAATCACAGCTCAGGAGGGTTTTAAGGGGCCCAGCCAATTCTGTGAGCAGTCCTGGTTACCGTTAACACAGTCAAAATAAAAAAATAAAACAAAAATGAGCAAATAAAAGGCCACAAAATGGCCTTAACACCCTCTAAGGGCTAAAGCATAACTTCACATAGATACTACAAATATATTCAAGGAAAGCTGATAGCCCCTGATATGAAAATGAAATGAGAGATATTGAAAATATTTTCTCCCCTGCCAGATGTTTGATCACACTTTGAGCGCAGGAATCATCAATCAGAATGTGAAACATGAGAGTCTGCTGCCAGGTGAAGTTGTGCATTTGTGTAATATTTATTAGGGTAGATATGTGCTGTGCTGTGCTGTGCTGTGCATGTATATCTAACTTGTCTACATATACCTAACAGAGGTAAATGATATTCTTTTCATTAGTGATGGATAAGTCCCTGATCTGATTTGACATCTTTACCCCTCTTTTTCCATGCCTTCTATCTTTATATTTATATGTTTATACAGTATTCGGACTATTTCTAATATTAATGCTATCCTTTATGTACTTTCCTCTCTGATCTAGCAGCACTAGGAAGCAAACAGTCCATCCATTCTTGTCTACAGACTTCAGAGAATCATCAGACTTCAGGTACTGACATGTCAAAGACTTCAGATGAGATCAAGCTGCAGGAGAAGAGACCGACTGCCCTCTACCCTGATGGCATATTTACAGCTGAGCTCGTTGATATCTGTAGCCCTGATGAAGAGGAAGAGGAAGGACTGAACAAATGAGTTGTTTTTTTAAGACTTCTGCTGCTTGCTATATCACCAAAAGGGTTTCATGATCAACTTTGTGCCTTAAAGCTTACATTGAGTGATTTTACTTAAATGAAATGAAAGGACTTTATTAGACATTTTTAAGATGAGGCATCCTTAGGTGACACTTTATGGATTAAAAATGTCTTGATTATTCTTACGCAGGCAAGGTAACAGACGACCACAGGCACAAGCAATTACTGTAGCTAAATAACATTATCAATAATTAAAAATGTGGATGTCTTTTGGCACCGGCTTAGCTCAGTTTGTAGAGTAACACAGAGGCTCAAGTCCTCAGAGTAGTAGTATTTAATCCCAGTCCTAGCACAGTTTAGTGCATGTCTTTCCCCTATCTCCAAAAAAAAAATCACCCAAAAACTATATATATATTTAAATTAGACTCTGACAACAGTGTTGAGAAATGTGTTTTATTCTTATGACATGATATAGTGCATTATATTATTTTTTTAAACCAGAAAGGTTTTTGCAAATAAAATACTTAAACTGAAATAAAATACTAAACTGAAATTATTGTGAAATTAAAGATGCCCATGACTTAAGAAAGTATTGTATGGTTGTTTGTGTTTTGTGTTGAATCCCGTTGTCAGTGCCCAACACTGATAACTTTAGTAAGTCTTTAGTAGTTTTTTCACAATTTTAATCTTTTTTTTTACATTTTATTTTGCTCACTTGGAGAGAGCTTGAATGGTCGAATAAATCACTGATAAATTCTCAAAAACTGAATGATCTCTGCTTCTTAAAGTCAATAAATACATTTTCCTAATATAAACCCACAATGTCTAAACTCTCATGCGATACTTGAGGTCATTTTGTGCACATACAGTACTTACCCATGGAAAAAATCACAGGTTTGTTTATCAAAATAAGGCCATTGTACAGACTTAGTTGGTCAGAGTCCATCCTTGAAGCTTAGAGTATCCATAAATGCTCCATTTTTAGTACATAGTCATAGTTTCAGCTCTGTGCCCTGTAGGGTGAAGGTGAACTCTGAAAGTGTTCTTTTTGTTGCCCTATGAGTTCAACTGTGCTTAGGTCCTCTGGTGACATCACAGTTTTCTAAGCACATGTATCAGAGCTCTACTGAGGCTCTGGTTGCACAGTGTGCCAGCGTGCCTGCTCCACCTGCAGGCTGCACATGTCCCTCCAGTGAGCTCGTCCAGCATCTGCAGCCTCAACACCGATCAAGACTCGACCAAGAACTTTACCCTCTGAAAGGACCTGCTTCTGTCTCACAAGGAAGTAAAGAAACAAATAATGTAGTTACTCGTTCAAAGGAACCATGCACACTGGTATTAAGCCATATTATTTATATTACATTATATATATAATATATTATTTCTGTATTTTTGAAGTTGATCTCAGTTAGCATTGCCCCTATGTGCAGGATGCCGATGCGCTAGGCTATACAAGAGACAGAGTAGAAGACAGGTATTGTTTCTCCACGTAATTTAGCAAGCTTAAGGTGAAAATGGGCCAAAAAACTATGCTGCCTCAATTGTACAGTAGATAGAATTTTTTGAAGCCTTTTATTTTTCACCCAGAAAGCCTTTGTGTTTGGCACTATTTTGAAATGTAAACTTCAGCCACTAGCTAAGTGCTGTTCTGCCTCAGAGTATCTTAACAGCTGTTTGCATCTGCAGGCTTAGTCAGAAGAAACAAGAACTAAGCTAAAAAAAAAAAAAACTGCTAAAATGAACAATTTTGACTCTAGTGGCAATGACGTGCCATTTACTGTGGATACGAGGGAATACTTCTATGAGCCGGAGTACACAGAGGAAAAACTTCTACGGATGGAGACTTAGTGAAAAGATAAAGAGGGAGAGAAACTTTAGTGAGGACTGGTTAGCTAACCTGGTGGTATAGGTGTGGAAACTGTGAGCTTATGTCCACATTTCATGAGTGGGACTTACATTGTTTCTTCAAACACTCTGATTGAGGATAGCAGCTCACATATGCCAGCAGCCTGCATCACTCCCAATCTAGCCTTCCTTGCCTTGGTGAACACAAGTGTTTCACTGACCTTCATTAACTTTCTGAGGATAAATTTGAGAAAACAACCCCGACCAGAAGAGCTGAATGGAAATTTGTCATCCAGGTAAGTTTATGGCTGCTGCTTTATTTCTCTAATGACTAGTCTATGGTCAGCACTATATTTTACCCTCTGAAAACACTGTGTAAGCTATTGAGGTGGAAAACTGAGCTGAGATAACTAGTTTGTTCTCAATTTGGTGTTTTGTTTCATTGACAAAGCCTTCAAATGAAACAGCTGTTCAGATACGCTGAGAACACATAGGCAGTGACGGAAGCTCACTTTACAAATTAGTGCCAAGCACAGACAACCTTGCAAAGCAGATGGATTTGCCTGTTTCTGTGTTTCTCACTGGCAAATTCATCTTGCAAAGCTCCTATCTGAACAGATTGGGCCCTGTAAGAAAGTGACAGGACCAATCAGGAGTAAGAGGCAGTACTCCCGGGTGCAGCAGAGTCATAAGCAGCGACAGTTATGGTGGAAGAGATTAGTGTGGATGCTGCTATGGTTTCAGTTTTATCAGAACTTTGTGTTTCACACATCCATCTGGTAAACCTCTCATAGAAAGCGAAAGGGCAGAGGCTTTGAAAAAAAACTCAGAGAATGATTGGATGAACATTTTGTCTGTCACATCTTTACGGGTCAAACAGAGCAACAAAACACGTGACGTAGCTGCTACCAAGGTGCGCCCCTACCGAGGAGTAAATTCCACAGAGAACTGCATAACGTGAACCATGGGGACTGTAGACATGTCAATACATGACTATTGTTGTTTTTGAAAAGAAAACAACTTAGTGCTGTTCTGTGTTCTTCTTTTAATGAAGAAATGTTGTCAAGTTCTGATGCTTTAGCAGCATCCACGCTAATGTCTTCCGCCATAATTAAACCGGTCTCTTGTTGATGCTTGCTTAGGTCACGACTCTGCCGCTCCCCAAAGTACTGCCCCTTGATGCTGATTGGTCCTGTCACTTTCTAACCAGGTCAAAACGGTTCACACAGGAGCTTTGCAAGATGGATTCGCCAGTGAGAAACAAGGAAACGAGGTATCCATCTGCTTTACAAGGTTAGCATTAAGTTCTTTTCTTTGCGGAAACAATGTTTTTGCCCTTCTCCTGAATGGGCTCAGCAAGAGTTGAATTGTCACGTGTTTTGTTGCTCTGATGGGCCCGTAAAGATGTGACGGGCAGAATGTTCATCCAATAATCCTCCGTTCTTTTTTAAAGGCTCTGCCATTTCCCTAACACAGTCAGTGGGAGGGCTCTAGATGGATGTGTGAAAAAAAATCCATCTGGGTTGTCAGGTTAAAACACAGAGGTTTTCCAGGTAAAAAATATAATGCTTCAAAAGTTTTCAATAGTGTACAGTTGAGCCAGCATTGTTTTTTTTGTTTGGGGGGCGGCATTTTCAACCTTAAACTCGCAAAATTATACAGGGCAGCTATGCCCATCTTTGGTACTGTATAGCCTAGCTTCCTCAAGCACATCCTGTTTGAAGGGACAAAACACTCTGAATTCTCTGGAGGCCAACTGCCCTACTATCACAAAGTACCTTATACAATCCAACTTCAGAAAAACAGAAATATCCCTTTAAGACATGTACTTTATTAGATTAACACAATTGTCTTTTTAATGTATAGAAAAGACACATGTAGAGACGTAGATACACATGTAGGCTCCCCTTGTTGTGCAATGCACTCTGGAATTATGAAATGCTAAGTGGTTGCATTGTTTTTCCTTTGAAGTGTCATCCTTCAAGCCTTTCCAATTTTGCAGAATGCAGTTTTTGTGAAAATGACAATTGGCGAGAATTTTCTAAGGCGAGTACAAAACAGCATGTTTTGATATGTGTTTTTTTTTTAGCTTTTAAGTGATCTTCACCTGTGTAATTATGAACTCCATTGTGAGTGGAAGCTGATGGATATCTCCTGGAGGGAGGTCAAAGTGGAAAGAAGTGTTCCACACGGTGCAGGAGGTTGCTTTAGTTTCTCTGCGGCTGATTATGACTCCCTCATGATGCAGATTAATCACAATCTGGTACTCTGCAGAAAGGACAGGTGAAATCTTGTTAAAGCAACACGGATCTTACAGAATGAATATACAGTTTTACCGTATAGTAACAAGCTTTAGACTATAAAGGAGGTGGCTGGGGTGGAGGAGGTTAAGCTTCACCGTCAGCAGGTGGTGCATCAGCATTTATGCATCAGGGATTAGTGAGAAGAACGTCATATTTAAATACACCGCTGTGTCGAGAGAAAGCTGTGATTGGCTGTGGGAGCTGGGCGTATGACTACTGTGTCCAGCATGCACTAATGCTAGGCTTCATTAGTAATAATGGCCGGCTGTACTAATGGAGATAAGAGACTCGGCTGGCCACACACTAGGACAGTGTCTCTCAAAAGGTGGTTGTTGCATCTTTTCTTTCACCTGCCAATATACAGTATATGTTTTCTTTATTGCATTTTATTTTTAATTATTTCACTTCTATATTTTCTTGGTATCTAACCAAACATCCAGCATATGGTAGAGTTAAGAACCAGGACTGAAGTATTTCAGTAAATTAATATTAGATTCTGATAGACGGGGACTGAAACAGGATGAGGAAATGGGCTGTTGTCTCACATTGCCTTTTATACCAAAAGTGTTGTATACAGTCAAGAAAAACATGGAGCTGGAATTAAAAAAGGAATAAAATGCACTTCTGCATATTGGTTAGTCCAAATGTACATGAGAAATACTTCATAATCTGCTACAAAACAGGAAAAGATTACCCCAGCCGACGTATGCTACATACTGTACATGAAACTGATACCATCAAATGAAATGGCTGTGTATGCAGCATGTGCTTGTCGGCCATGAAAAAAAAAAATCCCCAGACAGACAGGCTAATGGTAACAAAGATTAGATTTGTCAGTACAGAGATCCAGAGGAGATTGGAACTTTTTTTCCCCTTAGGATTGTGAATAGTGAAGGATTAAAGCTCAATGTCATTACAAAAGGGATGATCTTCTGCTGCATTTAGGTCCTGTAAGACACTGTTTAATCCCCTAAACATTAAAAGCAAACATAGGGAATTATTGTACTTCTGCCCCTGTATGGAAAATGTCCCACGAATGCTTACATAACACCTCCATGCATTCTGTCCTTATGAGATCTCATGATCAAATAAACAATTTGTTAAACTTAGGTGACATAACAGGCTGTTTTTACCTGCTGCTGCAGCTGCCAGCGTGTGAGAGAGGTCATCCAGGTTGTCTGCTCTGAGGATGGTGGCTTTGATTCGCTGAGTTAGAGTCTGATACTGGAGCAGGATGAAGATCTGTGGAGGACAGCTAAGCCCCTTACACACCAGTGCATCCTGGGAGATCCGGCTCTGCAAGTCAGAGGGCAGAAGTTCAAAGAGCAGTGAGTGAGACCTCAATCAGCGAGAAATACAGAATACGGCTTCTGAAACAGGGAAAAATCACACCAATAGCCAAGAGAGGAAAAATCACTCATTGACTCGAATGATTGCATGTCCATGTGTTTAAAAAAAAAAAAAAAAAAAAAAAAAAGCCCAACAAGTATCAGACAAAATAATATTTTTGCTTTATTGCTCCATCCCATCCCATCCTTGTTTCAGCAGATAGTTTTAATAATTTGATTGGAAACGTCCACAAAAGATGCCAGCTTGGCAGGTTGAATATTAAACAAAAAGTTAAAACTCCTGTAAAGAATTTTAACTGGTTGTAAGACAAGCTTTAATCAATACTAAAGTCTCTATATCACTAACAAAAATAAACAAGACCATCAGTGACAAACTGATCATTCATTAAACACCTATTATCTGAGCCGAATGTCAGACTGAGTGTATGCTAACCTTGCAAAGCAGATGAATTTGCCAGATTGTCATCAGGGAAATCCATCTCAAAAAGCTTAAATCCACAATGACTGTGCCAAAACTGAGAATGACTCTGACCAATCAGTGTCATTTGAGAGAACAGGGCAGTAGAACAGGCGAGTTAAGGTGTACTGTGAGCCATTAGCAATGTCTGCCTCCAGTGTAGCATTTAGCTAGGATGTAGCAAAGAACCACACTAAAAATGTTTAATGACAGAAACGATGTTTTTAACTCTTCTGATGATCTGCTTTGGCATGAGTTTGTGAACATTATGGGTGGAGTTGAGTTGCACTGCAAGCCAATGTAAGCCAATGGCTACTGCCACAGTAGCGATTAGCTTGGATGCAGCTGTAGGAAAGCAGCAGTTTAATCAGATCTTTACATTTCTTTATTAAAACAGGAACAGAAAGCCACGCCAAAAGCTTCTCTTAGAAGAGAGGATGTTTTTGCACATCTCCCAGGATGCTTTGCTGTTCAGTAATGAAAGTCCTGCCTTTCCCAAGCTCTTTGTATAGAGGGTTTCCCAGATGAATGGGAAATATATCTATGCACTGGATATGAGACAGTCTATCTGGTGTGCCAGGTTAAGTGACTGGTAGTTGGTTACTAACATTACACAGCAATAATTCACAGTGAGTGATAGACTTGATTGTTAAAAAGCAGCAGGGATGGTATTTTTTTCTTTTCTGTTTTAGAAAAAAACTACATACTATGGGGGCGGATTAGGGACACAGGTGAAGAAAATAGTAATGCTGGGCACTCCTAGATAAAAGTTAAAAAGACGAGAATAAAGTTGAAATTTCAAGAATAAATTAAAATACAAGAGACAAAAGTCAAAAGGTATTGTTTTAACGGATCTTAGACACTGTAAAGCTGAGTTATTGAAGCAGGGGCAGAATCTGTTAAAGTCTGTGTAAAGAACTTTGAAGAAATATGTAGTTTATGTTTGCTATGCAAAAGAGGACCTATCAATCAACTGGCCACATGCCATTGTTGAAAACAAAAGAATAATAGAGTATTAAAATTAATTAAATCTGTATTGCAATTTACCAGTGATTAATCTCTCCTTTTGTTGCATTTTGAGATTCCAACATTTGGCATTTAGATTGTTTTGCTTGTTTGGTTTATTGTGGATTTTGTGCCTTCTTGAACTGAGGTTATCAACTTCCTGTTTGGATACAAAGCTGCTTTTATTTTGAAAGTAAATAAGTAACTTTGGGTAGACTGAATATTATTACATGTATTAAACCAAAGAAAAGTATTTTAGAGATTGAAAAGGAAATAAGGGAACAATAAAAAAGCCAAATGTTTAATAACACACTGTGCAGATGACTTTTCCACTGAGCTGTCTGAACTAAAAAGGCAGATTAAGGTATAGTGGTGGACATTTATTTTACATCACTATGGCTGCAGGTGGCCTAACTAAGGTGTGCTATAAGGAACAATAAAGCATACAGTGAAAGAAATAATGCAGCAATTATGGACCCAAATTAACCATGATTAATACTGACAGTTCTAAAATTATATTTCAAAACTACAGAAGATCAAGCTGTTAACTCTGATCTGAGATGATGTGGGAGTATCTATTGAAGGTACTGAAAAAACCCAGTGACTGGACCATCCAGACACGTGTCTTTATACTACTACCTGAGACAAATTCAAAGCACTTAGGTGATTTTTTGTTTAAATGACATTACTTTGTAGAAATCTGTTTTCACTGAAAACTAAGATTTTTTTTGCAATTCTTTTTGGTAAAAAAAGCCAAAATATAGTGACTATGATTGATTTATAAAATCAGTAAACGTGTTAAACTTTCAAGCGAGTGAACACTTTTTATAGACACTGTATAGAGTGTGTTACGAGACATCTGATTTGGATTTCACTGAGTTCAAACTCTTACCTTTTTCATGTTCCACTTGTTTGGATTCAACTCTTTGCTGAAGTGAAAAATCTGCTCTGCTCTCCAGTCTCTTCCTCCACACTCAGCCTCCACCTCTCCCAGGCTCTCAGGACCGGGTGGTTCCCGTGTGTACACAGCTATTCTCAGCATACACCTCTGGAGCTCCTTCTCTGAGCTCACCTTTAAAAGCAGCAGCAGGCCCTGGCTCTCAGAGCCAGTGCTGCTCTGTACAGACGCCTGTATTGGACAGGGGTACAGAGGCGACAGGCTGCCCAGCACAGACAGGTCCTCCAGTCTGTGGGGGGTCCCAGTGAGGCTGACGATAGTGACAGTCAGAGTTTGCTGCTCTGGATAGAAGGCCATAGTGAAATGGAGGCAGGGTTTTGGTGATAATGGCTGCTGGCAGCTGGCATTAGAGCCATAGTTCAGTGGAGCCAGAGGGATCGGACCTTCAGGCATAGGAGACACAGCTCCTGGGTTGAAGAGCCTGCTGTGTTCATCATAAGATAAACTACCGGTCACTGTGCAGCGTCTCTGTAGAGCCTTACGAGTTTTGGCCAAAAGCCCCAGTTTGGGAAACGTCGGCAGTGAAGCATGGCTGTGATCAATGGGTTTGTAAAGAGGGGCTGACAGCGATGGTGTGCTGAGGCGCCGCAGGAAAGGAGACTTTGGCTGCTCCTTATGTTCAGAGGTAGTATGAATGAGTGAAGGAAATTCAACCTGTGAGAAAGCAGGGCTGGCAAAAGTGGAGGGGTACTCGAGCAGATTTCCATCTAGCCCCTCGTACTGCTGCCTGGATGTTGTCGTCACAGCGGAGGGAGGGAGACTCTGAGGATAAGTCAAAGGTTCAGCAGGAAGTGGTGCTGACGTCACGGGATCTTTGTCTTTTACAGAACAAATCTGACTTTTCCTCCAGCACATGATACATCCCAGGATTATACAAAGACAGAAAACAATGAGTCCAACTAAAAGAAGGACCTGAAGGTGAACTGTGGATAGAAGAAAGAAAAACAGATCAGTTACCTGCATAAAAGCATCAAAAACACATGTAACATTCTTTTTTTAATATGGCTGAAAGCACTGAAGCCTTGCATCAGAAATATATCATATTATGCCATAAAACAATATTAAAATGCAATTGCGTACATTTAAGATTTTTATTTGCTGTACTATTTTTCTCCTGTAATTATCTCCGTAGAAAAAATGTTTTAAATACTGTCAGAGCCACAAGAATGTCAAAGAATGGGAAATTACTCAGGTCAAAAATGAGCCTTTTCCCCATCTTTACCTCAGCTCTCTTTGCTGCAAGGACAAGAGGAACAATTACTATCATTTCTATGGCCTTCAAGAGCTCTTTCTTTAGCTAATGGTATGAGCTCATGTTTTTTGTTTTGCCTTTAAAATCGTACCTTCTAGTTGTTTGGTGAAGAGGACCTGCACCAGCAGCCAGAAGAAGAGGATGACCATGATGCCTTCAATCATGCCCTTACAGCAGAAGAGCAGCACAGACTGCCACAGAGGCTGACCTGGGTACTCCTCATCATGGTAAGGCATGGTGATGATCCAGTGCCACAGGTTTGTTAAAAAATGAGTCCAAAAGATCCACTAGAAGAAGCTCAGAATGCTGAGAGAAGAATTCAATTAGTTTTGGAGAAATCTCCCAATGTACTTCCACTTCAGAGGATCAATCAAAGCCATAGTTGGGAGCTTACAAAGGCACACATTAAACATGCATTTTAAATTCTAGATTTCAGGTTGAAGCAGATGCACCTCTTCCCACAAATATCTATTTCAGCAGCTGCAGAAATTGCTGTTTTGAACAAACAAACAAATAATAAAAAAACATCCTGTCTTCTTGACAATCTGCAGACTGTTTATCCGATCTTTGTCCCAGGACAGTGATCCCATCATCTGCACTGTGACATGACCGCTATTATTCTCCCCTGACGAGTGGGACTGTGGGCGGGGATATCCAACTCATAATTCCCTTTAGATCCTGCCTGCAGCATCTTTCTTTTACAGTGATCCAGATGCCAATCCAGCAGTGTGACTATAGACGGACTGACCGGACAGTAAATCCTTCAGCCCCCTCCTCCGCATCCACCCTCTGACCCAGAAGCTCTTATCTCCATTAGTACAGCTTCTGCCATAGATCTGCTCAGCAGTTGGATGCAGACTTGTTTGGCTTTTTCTTTTTTATGCCTAAAACAGGCAGATTTTTACTTGATAAATGTAGTGTGATGTCAAATACATGATTAAAAAACTACTATATGATGTGCAAGTAAGGTAAAATAAGTGAAATAAACATAAATCTAGTTCACAATTTGGATTTTTAGATACAGTAAGCAGAACACAAGATTTGAATGTTACTAAACATATAACCCTGAGCTTGAAATAGTTTGTGTTAGCATGTACAGAGGAGGACTACTACCCCCACATGGCCACTCATAAGATTCATAAAAAACACATTGCAATCAATATAGACTGGACAGTATTTTATAAATACAATAGAAACAAGTTAATCCGTCTAATTCAGGATTAAATTATGTATGGGCCTGGTTATAAAGTAATTATACAAACAGTGGCTTACTTTGGTTTGTTTCGTCAAAGCTAACATAACTTCACCAGCTACATAGTTAACACTACTACTAGTTAGATGTAAGCCAGTGGAGCTATGATAGCTTTCGCTAAGGCTAACAAAGCAGCAGAATACAGCAAACATGGCATGATGGATTTAATATAGCTTTGTTTGCTTTAGCTACATTAGTTATGCTGCTATGTTAGATAGTTTACATAGCTAATGTAGCTTTTATAGCTTTAGCTTTAGCTACAAAGCTATGTAACCTACATAGCTTACTTAGCTCTGTTAGCTTTAGATTTAGCTATATAGCCACGCTACCTACACAACTTACATAGCTTCATTAATTTTAGGTTTAGCTATGTAGCTATGTTACCTACACAGCATAGCTTTGTTAGCTTTAAATTTAGCTTGTAGCTATGTGACCTCCATAGCTCACATAGTTTTGTTAGCTTTAGATTTGGGTACATAGTTATGTAATTGGCATAGCTTACGTAAGATCGTTAGCTTGAGATTTAGCTATGTAGCTTTCTTACCTACATAGCTAACATAGCTTTGTTTGCTTTAGATTTAGCTACATGGCTTCATTAGCTTTAGATTGAGCTACGTGGCTATGTTACCTTTAAGGCTTACATAGCTTCATTAGCTTAAGATGTATTTCCATAACTAATGTAAGGTTTAGCCTTAGCTATGTTAATTGTGTAAGAGTTTTCACAGAAGACAGTTTCATACCTGTAAGCAGACTGCATACACTCAGTTTTATCTTTTTTTTATGATTAGGTTTTGCAGGCCAGGTTTTTGTCTTGGCTTTTAGTAGCTGAACCTTTACTCTAACCGCGGGTTTAATCAGTTGTTACTTTTTCCGACAGACGCAGCGTCTTCACCATAATGCTCTGAAGGGGAGAACTGTGGTCTGCAGCCAGACTCTGTTGTGGGAGAGAATATCTGATAATTTGGTGGAGATTTTTCAGGAATTATGTTGCATATTGTTGTTAAAATTTGAAGTCATTTGGCTGAAAACTTCTGTGACTGTTTTAAAACTTATCTTAAAAAAACTGAAGTCTTACATTGAAGTTTTTTAAAAATTTTATTAATCTAATTTTGTGGAAAAAAGGAATTTTTAGGTTTTTTAAACTTTAGCGAGCACTAATATAAATTGAAATGCGTTTTTTTTTTCCATATTTTTTTTGACATGAAGTCAATGAACATGATTAAACAGTCTAAACTCAGCCACAGATGAACACGTTAATATTAGGGACATGTTTAAGCTAAATGCAACTCAGAAAGCCCACTTAAGTGTTAAAAAAAAAACAAATTTAACCTGCAAAAAAGAATATTTAAAATCGTTATAATAGAGCTAAACAGTTTGTTTAATATTATGAATTTTAACAAAGATATAGACAATGTAAAAATGCAGATGGTTGATAAATAAAAAGAAATAGATTTTGTACCGCACACAAGATTTGTTTATTTCTTATAGCCACATGTCCAAGAAATATGACAAAGAACCTGACATTTTTACAAAGAAATGATTGCAGTGATATGTCTATTTGATTGTCCACATACAGTATATCTCAACAGAAGGCTTAACAAACACACGCTGCATTCAGTATTGCATATTTCTCTAGAAGAGTGAGGTAGCACTTTTTCAGTGTTTAACGTCCAAAGTTTGAGGTCATTAATGGTACATTCTCTGTGTTTACATAAACAACGCAGCATTATTTTATTACATACAGTTTAACAGTGAGGAGTCATTCCTGAGTGCAGAAAAATTACAGAAAAAAAAAACTTACCGAGTATTGAGGTACATTTGTGTGGCTTGCATCCTACTTAAACTTCATCTTTCACATTTTTGCCTTTGATTCACAGCTGACATGTTTTTGTAACCCTGAAAAATCTTAAATAAAAGCGTCAAATACAACACAATGCAAAAAATAAAAAAGCTAAATCATCTAACATATTTCCTTTAAATTCTGTTATTGTGATCCCTGAAAATGGAGCTGAAAGATTAAACAACGAGCTTTCGCTCAAATGTTAACAGAGGTACAACATGGCTTCAGCAAAACAGTTACAGACATGAGCTGTGACACTGAGCTAAGGCTTTTTGGTCTTCATCAGCTGCACTTTGGCAACAGCGCTGTTCTGCAATGAGAAAGGCAGCTACAGAACTGAAAATTATCTCTACATGTACTCGACACCAAAAGAGACAGCATTTGTTCTTACTGAGCATGTTTCTGCTCTGAAAAGACACTTCTAAACAAACTCTTCAACGCCTCTTTGACATGAAAGCCTCTACATCCCAGCTTCTAACAGGCACTAAGGTTAACTGAGATCTGAGTCTACAAAAAAGTGTGTTTGGAAGCTTTGAGGAGTCAGTTCAAGCACATTTTACTGCTACGGTCATTGAAAAAGGCTGGAAGAATTAATGCTTAATGTGTTGCAGCCGATATTCCCTGGAATTTATACAGTACTTTCTGACATTAGAGGTATATGGTGTCATCATTTTGCTTAAACCAGCTTGAAACAAGCAGAAAGCCCTAATTTGGTCCCTTTGAAGAGGTGGATGATGAAGGGGAGGGACTGTGCGAGGAGAGAGCACTGAAGCCGCTCGTTCCTGCCATTGTTACAGCCTGAGATGCCACAGTAGCAGGGGACTTTTGGGCAAACAGCTTTCCTAAAAAAAAAAGATCAGAAATATCTGTAAATTAAAAGAGCACACATAATAAAGCACCTATATGAGTATCCTGGCATATCTGAGGACAAGCCCTCATTTTAAGAGCCATTAAAAGTGACAATTTCATTGCATGAGTGCTTGTATGCACAGTGAAATAATACAGTACTACACTGCACACATTCGCATTTGGCCTCATATTGCAAAGACACTGAAGATGATTTCCTTCCTTGAAAAGTTTTAAAGAAAACAATGGGTCCATCTACTCCTGACACAATTAACACAATTGCTCCTTATATATACAGTGCTTAACAAATTTATTAGACCACCACCCAAAGTAAGGTTTATGTCACAGCTACCCTAAATTAACAGCACTGGTAAAAACTGGTAAAACCAAAATCACGTTTTATGTTTCTGCAATGGTTAATACACCAATATGTAGAAGTTCTTTCACCCAAATGATATTTTTAATGTTAAAATATCATTATTATTGTTATCCATGAATTTTCAAATTTACTGATTTACAAAAAAAACTGAAAAAATAGTAAAGCACATTATTATTTCTTGTTTAATATGTCAAATTATAGTTATTTACTTGCATTCCTGAACAGAAAAAAATAGTTACAGTGGTTGAATGTTATGTCTGATTAATTTCTGACTTCTCAGAGAAGTCCAGTGAGCTGGCTCAAATTTGGGTATAAAAAGGTGAATTCAGTTTAAAATCCCTCATTCCTGTTCAAAATGGTAAAACGTGGAGAATGAAAGAGTCCGCATTAAAGCACTTCATGATGCTGGATGGTCTCTGAGACAAATATGACAGGTGGTCTAATAAATTTGTTAAGCACTGTATATATATGATTTTTTTTATCAAGCTTGTGTGCCATGGTGCTGTACCATGTTCTAAAAAGCCTACTGGAGAGATAGAGCCATCTTTTCAGTTCAGTCTGTCATTTCAAGTGGCTGTGATGACAAATCTTCATAATCTATGATGTTCCATAATAATAGATTAAAATAAAATTACCAAATAAAATTGTTTGAACTGAAAGTTGTCATAATGGCTACCTCCACTGCTCTAAATACCTCAGATATAGCTTTGGCATTGCTTCTGTTTTACCAGAACTGGATCACGTTTCTGTATGAATTAAAGAATAAAGATAACCCTAAAAGCTTTCATGTTGGGAAAGATGTTTTTCACTCTTCTGCTGACCTGCTTCTGCATGGGTTTGTGATAGTTAAGGGGGATCTTCCTGTTGTGTGAAAGCTTGGATACAATGGCTGCTTGTGGGGTGATTAGCTGCAGCTACACTTTTTCTCCCCATCGTTCTAATGGTGGTGGTTGACTCGATGTGTGTGCACGATTTCCAACCAATCAGAAAAACTGGAGGGGAGGGGGCATGATGTTGCTTAGCGCTTCATCTCTGAGCTCTGCTCTGATTGACCCATTATGAACGTTCTTCCAATCACCTTTTGAAGATTTTTAAGATAACAGTCCTGCCCTTCCCAAACATTTTCTATGGGAGCTTTCCAAGATAAAAGTCAAATATATTCATGCAACGGAGATGGAGTCAATCTAGCATATCAGGTTTGCTGTTTCCTGCTGACAAGGCTTTATGTTTTTAATTTTTGGGACCCTTCAATGCTCAACCCACAGACATGAGGGACAGCACAGTTACTGAAGCAGCAAAGCAGCCCCAGACCACCACACTGCCATCACCATGTTTGACTGTTGGCATGATGTTCTTTTTATCAGATGCCGTGTTATTTTTATGCCAGATGTAATGGGCCGCACACCTTCCAGGAAGTTCAACTTTTGTCTCGTCAGTCAACAGAATATTTCTTCAAAAGTCTTGGGGATCATCAGGATGTTACTTGGCAAATGTGAGATGAGTCTTTGTGTTCTTTTTTGTCAGCAGTGGTTTTGGCATTGGAGCTCTCCCATGATGCTGTTTTTTCCCTGTGTCTTTCTTATGGCTGAGTCATGAACTCTGACCTTAACTGAGGCCATTGAGACCTGCAGTTCTTTGGATGTCGTTCTGGGTTCTTTAGTGACCTTCTGGACGTGGTTTGCTGGACTTCCAAAGTCTTGGAAATGGCTTTGTAACCTCTTCTGACGGGATAGATTTCAGTCACTTTGTCTCCCATTTGTTCTTGAATTTCTTTAGATCATGGCATGACTCAATTCTTTTTGAGATCTTGTAGCCTACTTCACTTTATCTGACAGGTTCTATTTAAGTGATTTTTGATTCAACGGATCTGGTGGGAAACAGGCCTGGGTGTGGCCAGTGAAACTGAACTCAGCTTTCCAAACTGTGGTTGATCACAGATATGATTTAGCAAGGGGGGCAACTGCCTTTTTACATGGGACCAGATAGGTTTGGATTTTTTTCCTTTTTATAAATAAAATCATCATTTAGAAATGGCATTTTGTATTTACTTGGGTTGTCTTTGTGAGATATTAAAATTGATTTGATGATCCAAAACATACGTGTGATAAATATACAAAAAAAACAAACAAACAGGAAACAGAAAGGGGGGCAAATTCCTTTTTCACTGCACTGTATGTAATTTCTGATACTTGTACTACAGCTGTAACATAACTGAATAAATTTAGATTTTAGTATCTGTTACAAAAAGTGAAAGGTAAATAAACAATAAATGTAGGATTTACAACGAACCTTGTTTCCATCTAAATCTTATTACTCACCTGAGTAAATGGTGCCATTGACCTCCACTGAAACACTGATACTGGCTGCTCCATTAGTAGAGATACTAAGGGACAAATCCTGTTTGTTTTCTGTTAGGAAAAAAAAAGAAAATTTAATTTCCTGAAATGATGTCCATCGGTTATGATACAAATGTATAAAACCAAAATTCAAGAGGCAGCTCACCATGTCCATTGTTGAGTTTGAGGTTCATGGGGTTGAAGTGAGAGGCTAAAGCCAGCAGGTTTTGTTGGAGAGCCTGTTGCATGAGGCGCTGCTGCTCCTCAGCCAGCTGCATCATTTTCTTCTCTGGAGTGTCTGCTGCACCTCCTCCAGCTGCGCCTCCTCCTCCCACTCCTTGCACCCTCCTCTCTTTCAGATGCTCTATAGCTGCGGCTTGAGCCAGTTGCTGCTGCTGCTGCTGCTGCTGCTGCAGTGCCAGAGCCATGGGAAGCCGGTTGGGTAAGACAGGAGCAGACACCTCATCTGAGTGGTTGAAGTGAAAGTGAAACTAATATTAATGAAGACATGAAATCAGAAGGATGGCACAGAGACAAAGTAAATTATGGGCACAGGAAAACCCTTTGAATAGAATGGTAGCAGGTCAAAGCTAAAAAAATACCCTGCTGTCTGTGAAACACTGTATCATGACCAACACTAGACATCACATGTATCTTCTTAATGCAGGATGGCTGCAGTTACTGCAGGCTGGGTCACACTTTCTGTAGCTAAGCATGGTGACTTGCTCTTATTTCTTAAACTTTCCTGAGGTATTACTTACCAGTTGATTAGTGTTTAAACACAAAGTTGACAGTAAAACTCACTGTTTATAGCTTTTTAGTATTGATTTTTGTTCTTCATTTGCATTCTGGGACTAGATCCTGATAACTAACTTGTCATGTTTTCTACTTTGTCTTCCTGGGAGCTTTACTGTGTCCATGTCTCGTAGATTCCTCTGGATCTTTGGTACAGACGTCCTGCTGTCGTGGACCCACCTGACTCCAACTACTACAACTGAGCAGCCTGACATCCAGCATCATCATTTTTATTATAAATTTGTGATGGTCCTACTGGTGGCCTGTTTGCTGGCCTGTTGTGATTTTTGTTTCCAGGAACTAGTGGGTGTGGTTAAATGTTAAAGTGAATTTAAGATCTGGTCAGCTAGCATGACTTTAATTTCATTATTATGCATTGTTTGCATTTTTCTCTTTAAAAACATTATTTTTGCTAAGCTAGTATTACAATCATCAGCTTACAAGACTGCTTCTGTTCCTATTAACACCAACATTGAGGGCTTGCTGTTGTGATTCTGCCCTCCTTCAACTGCTTCAGTTCTACTAACACCACTCTTACTTATATCACTATAAGAACAGTTCATTTGAATCCAAGAGCAGAGCTTCTTTGACTGCTATAATTATTAGTAATAGTTCTCTCTCTATTTCATTATAATCCTAGCTACTAATGTTAATTCTCCATTGTTCTATTTTCTATCTGTCATGGTTATTATTGCTAATTCTTCTCATATTGCTACCATTATAATTGATGTTCTAGCCATATCCTTGAAAATGGGAGATACGTTGATGGCAGTGCCAGCCATAAATTTGTCTCTCATTTTTTGTTTTGTTGTTTCTCTTGTCCCTCTCTCTGCTTCCCCTTCTTCTCTATTCCTGCTTCTTCAGTGGTCTTTTCAGTACGCACACCATGCTTTGCCGAAATGTAATGAAAGGAAGACAACTTTGACTGTGCCGTTTTTGAGTACAGCAGGCCATCTGTTGATGACTTTGTGACTTTGCTCACTCTTTAAACAGAATCAAACCACTGAAAGTGTTCTTTGTGAATTCTGAAATCTTTTCTTTGATGTTTGGGACTGTTTGTTTAATCATTGTTGATAGCTGTATGACAGCTGTGCTATGTGTATGTAGTATGACTGTATATACTTTTCACTGAAGTTGCTACTCAAATTAAGTTCCTAATGTGAACAGAATTAAGCCTAAAACAAGCCTTCTAAATATCAAGGTGATCCTAGAATATTTGATGCTGCCTCTAAAGGAAAAATAATTAAATATTATTTTAATCATAATAATTAAAAACATCTTAATGAATAAATCCCTGAAGCAGGTTTTGTCCTGGAGGATGAGTTAAAAAATAAAAAAGGTCAATGACACCATTCTTATAAAATTTAGCTCACCACACTCAGTCATACCTGCGCTTCTCTTCAGGTTTGGGCTACCAGATGCTGTCAGACCGTTGTGCCCAGTCGGGGTAGTGTGCATGGTGGGTGAGGAGAGGAGGGGGTGTGGGGCAGAGCTTGGGGAGGGGGCGTAGCGGTACAGACTACTGGTGTAGCTTGGACGTCTGCCTTCCCTACGGTTGCTGTCAATGGCGGCCTGCAGCTCACCTGGAGAACTCAGCCCCTTCTTCTCACATTCAAACGAGTACAGGTATTTCATGTACCTGTCAGGAAAAGATAAACCACACCATTAAGTTCAAATGGGCACAGTATTAAACATGGACTGGAAAGATCAAACCGTAAAGCATCCATTTGAATGCTTTTATTAAAAGCTTTTAAACTAAATAACTAAACAAAAAGTGCCTGAATTTGGTTATCCTTAAAATCAGTGTTTGCTGTATTGCATTAGCTTTCAGAAATAACAATAATCTCTAGAAGAGAAAAGATGATTTGTACCAGATTTAGCTCACCAGCAAATTTCCATCTGAAGTTGAGTAAACTGTCTGCTTACAGGGACAAAGGTCCATAAAAAAATCCCAGCACAGTCAGTGTAGCTTACAGAGCTCTGTAGGCTGTGTGAGTTATGTAGATACTAGTGCTATGTAGCAAATGGAGCTACACAGCAAATATAGCTACATAGCAAACATAGCTAACATAGCTTAAGCTAAGCCCTGAATCAGCTATATAAGGTACGTAGTTATGTTAGCTAAAGCTCCTGTTTTTAAAGGTCAAGTTTCTAAAACTAACCTAGCTACATTGGCTTTTGTAGTAAAGTAACTATGTAGCTACTAGCTAGTGTAGCCATGTTAGCTTTAGCTAATGTTAACAAAGCTAAAGCGGGCCACTGTTTATGTATCTACTTCTAAAACAGATCTCTGCATAATTTAATCCTGCATTAGACCTCTGACCATTTTCTCTCTTTTTTTATATATGAAATGTTGCTTTGTCTGTAATGTCTGCACTGTGGTTGTTTCATTAATGTAACTGTGATTATTTTTTTATAAATACAGTTGATTTTTTTTTTTTTTAATCTAAACTTGTAAATATGTAGTACTGACATATAAAGGCAGTTCTGTTCTGAGATATATCATGTCTCAGATGAATGATCTGTGAGAGTGGCCATCAGAAATGTACGGTCTGCAGTCAGACACCCTCGGTTAGTCTAATCCTGTAGGAACAGGTGTGTTTACAGGGGCTGTGACTTGGATAACTTGCATAACTTGGGTTGTCATATTGATAACAGATGTAAGCAGGGTCTGTGCTTTATT
Source organism: Cheilinus undulatus (assembly GCF_018320785.1). Lineage (NCBI taxonomy): Eukaryota > Metazoa > Chordata > Actinopteri > Labriformes > Labridae > Cheilinus > Cheilinus undulatus. Next base: position 20,872,896 of record NC_054873.1, on the reverse strand, counting down.
ACTGGCTCAAAGAGACATTGAACTGAAACTCTTTAAACATCATCCTCTGATGTTTATGTTAAAAATCAGAAAGACACCTACTGTGTGCGGAGGGTGAAGGCTGCGCTAGTGATGGATGTTGGAAGGTTGAGGCCTTTGGTGATCTCCCTCCAGATCTTCTTGTTTATAACCTCCACCAGGCCACCCTTCTCCGTCACAAGCTTATAGAGTCGGTATAGGTCCAGCACCTGCTTGGCCATGATGGGAATACGATTCACGGGAGTTCCTAAAAGAATGAAGGGGAAAATGCACATACAAAATGTATTTTTCTTTGAGCTCTTGAAAAATTGGCATGAAGGAGAGGTCCAATGAAATTACTTTAAAGGACAGGAGGCAAGGAGGTAGGGCAGGTTGATGGTGACACACCAAAAGGCTTGAGTTCAGAGTTGGATTATACATGCTAAGCCATAACACCTATGTAGCTCTCTAACGAAGCTCATTTCAGATGGATGGGGGTTGGGTGGGACTCTGTTGCTGAATTGATTTTTTTTTGGGGGGGGGGGGGGGTTGTAGAGCCAGCAGTGGCTGCCAATCCAAGGGCTGACAGCTCACCCATCTAATCCCCATTTGGAGTAGAGGTACCGTAATTAAGGAAAGAGGGGAAAAAGGCTACTTTGAGCAATAAGATTACTTCGTGATTAAGATCAACACACAACACGGACATGTGGCATGGTACATTCATGACACATAGGTGTTAAGATTGTTGTATGCTGAGGTTTACAGTAGAGACAAACAAATGTAAAGACTGTGGTTGAACTATTTCACGTTTTTATCCAGGATTTTTGATATTTGAAAGGCCTGAATTGACCTCTAGAGCTAAAACAAAATAGTATTAGGGTAACAACGAAGCTTGCTTCGTGAAAATATTTACAATATACAGGTACAATATGTTTACAAGAGATTTCTTTCTGTGTATTTTTTTTGTTTTTTTTTTAGGTTTTTGATCAGTTTTATCCGAGTTATTTCTGTTTTCCTGCGTACATTTTTAGGAAAAACCTTAGAAAGGTTAGGACATTTCTTCCAGCCCCAAGGTCGAGGTCACCCCATTATAGAGGTCTGCAACAGATGAGCCCAAAATGCCCCAAGATAAGAGTTCTGCAGCCAGTTGCCTCTCACCAAATTGCAGCTGACCCCCTCTTGTCCCCCTCATGGACTTTTTTAAGGTCCTCCCCTCTGGCAGGAGATTGAGGTCCATCAAGACCAAAACTTCCTTCCACAAGAACAGTTTCTCTATCTGCTGTCGGTCTAATGAACAGTAAATCGCTCCTCCTGCCTCCCCCAACAGACTCTCACTGAACCAAAGACCCAGTAGACAAAATCACTGCATGTCTATGACTTTATTATTTTTTTAATGATTATCATTGTTATACTATTATCATTTTAATTGTACAAAATATGTCACTTATTTTATTCTATACTTCATATTTAAATAATACAATTACATTATCATGAATTTATTTAATTACTTTAGTTTTTGTTTTTATTTTGATTGTATGTGCCACATTAATGAACTCTACACATTAATGAACTACTGTTTGAATGCCTGCATATATGAAAAGTTTCTCCTTATTGCATCTTTTTACATACTTCTATGATGTTTTTATTGTATATTAAAATTTAACATTTTCACTTTATTTTCTGTAATAATCTATTTGAGTTTCTAGCCTCTTAATATTTTCATTCTTCTTCTATGTTTTTGTTTTGCACCAAACAGCAAGTCAAATTTCATGTATTTGAAATGTACTTGGCAAAAAACCCCCCGACTCTGATTCTCAATTGATTTTATCTGCTCATCACCATTAAATTCTGTGATCTTATATTCTAGTTTTGTAATCTAATCTAATATTGTAAATATTTCTTTGTCAAGAAGCCATTCTAAAATTGTTTCTACATGCAGCAGTGTAACCTAAGAGTCAAAATATTTTCCAACAAATACCTATGACAAAGTTAGTTAATGAAATAACAGAGAGGCATTCAAGGACGAGAAAGTACATGTTTTTCTTGTAATCCTTCAAAGAAAAAAAAGGGCTGAATATATATGCAGGCACTATTCAGCTCACCTATTATTATTATTACTATAATACAATTAGTTGTAGCAATAACTTGCATCATAAAATATGGACTACAAGACAATCCCAGACAAAATCTGTCCAAAGGAAAAGAATAGCCTGTCTGCAAAACACATTGTGTGCCTTGACTCTGCTGATTTTATGCCAACAAGAATCCATAATAACCTAAATAGATAAAGAAGGTAGGGGGAAATTAATATAAGGGCAAATAAATAAAGTTTCTAGTTCTTAATCTCACCTCTTTTTTGCATAAAGACAAAAAGTTCGTCCAGAAATTCCCTCCGTTGCGGGTCATTATCCAGCTCATAAAGCTGCAAGTTTAAAAGAAAAGATAATCAGCCAAATTGCAAAATTCTTTATAGTGAACATAAATCTTTAAAAACAAGTCACCTTGGCAAAGTCCCTGGATGGTTCTCCTCTTACTTTTCCTCCATCACTGTCCTCAGCCCAGATGGCACCTCCTCTCTGAAAAAAGAAAATGGATCAGTGAATAGTTTGTCCTCTATATCAGCCACGGTCGCCTGTAAACTTAAGGTTAAAAGGAGACAGCTTGGCATCATGACTTCAACCTTTAAAGTTATTTTAAAAAAACTGCATTTCTGCCTAAAAATAAGGGGTCATACTACAGAGAAACTTACTAAAGATACATTTGCTTTTAGATACAGGAGTTTTTCAAGTTATTCAAAATAAAATTCTCCCATAAAAGCATGTGCCTTGAGAAAACAATCCAATCAGAGCTGGTCTCTGCTGTTGCCATTTTTCCTCATGACTCTGGCCACCCCCTCCTGCCTCTAAACCCGCTGTTTTCTCCTCAGTGAGAGCGTGAACAGCTGGTCACTGTGAGCCCGTTTCCCTCACTGCTTTAATGTTATTTACACATTAAAGCACATTTTTCAGTATCAATTCAAAGCTGGCAACAGTAAAAAGGAGATTTATGAAAGGCCCTGTCACTCATTAGGTACATTATTAGGGCATGTTATCCCTCCAAGGCCTCCCCTGAACATGACAGTTAGAGGTTAAAAATGTGAGAGAAGGGCAGTGTGTGTGCAACTGTGTGGAAACGCCTGCTGAGAGGTTATTGTCCTGCTAACGCGCCGCCAGAGCTGCATGGTCCTGCTCGTCTTAAGAATGCTCCGTCAATCCAATTACATTAGTATCTCCTTTATCTGTATTTACAATGTGACGTCTAAATAGACTTATTGCTGAGCTCAGAGTCCAGCGAAAGCTTGTCAAATGTTGCGCTCACTTTTATAATGTTTGTTCTTTTTCTAGTTCATGAAGGAAAAAGGGGAATGCATCAAGTTCATGCTCATGTTTTATATTAAAGTGCATGTCCCTTTAAGACGAAGTGGTTTTGTATTTCTAATGCTTTAATTACTTCTCTTGTGGCTTATTAAAATAATACACCATTAATGTTTTTGGTTCTCATCCCCTATAACATTGAAACGCATTTCTGCATTTTAATTTACTGCCCTCCTACTCACTGAGTATTTGGCATTTGACCGCCGTATGTGACCTTCATGAAAATCTTTTGAGCAGTAAAAATAGATGGGAACTCATAATCTGACAGCCTACACTCCAACAATAACCGTCCTCATGTTTACGATAAAAACATTCCAACTGAAAAAGCTGACACAGAAAAACACACTGTCTCCTATCCTTTGTTGTCCAAGTGCTATCAGAGGTCATTTAAAATAATTTTAAACCAGATATTATTCAAAAGACTGGAAAAAAAAAAACAGTATAAAATAGATATTGTTCAAGGAGTCGTGACTAGAATTTGACTGCAGGTTTAAAGTTCAAGTCGTTTTTTTTTGCAAATGTAAAGTATAGTAGAGGCAGTTCCTGGAAATACTAACAATTTACTACGTTTCATACATTGTCAACCATTTATTAATTTAAGATAACCCAATCAGTTTCACCTCAATTTTATTTCTCTACATTTTTCCAGAGCTTTTCTAACCATTTCCCTTCATCCAAGGTTAACAGTTCACACCGTCTGAATATTAACCATTTATCTATTAGTTCAGCTGACCACTTGACTAACTTTGAACTACATGCAAGGCTTATGCATTTAACTGTTTACCCACTAACTTTACACAGATACTATAATAATTTATTTTACTTAAACTGAATTGTAAGTGGAACCCATTGCCATTTTCTTTTACTTTTTTAAGCCAAAGGTTTAAGAGTTAGTCTCACTGAAATATTTTTTCCAGGTAACCTGGCCAAGACAGGCAGCAACACACTGTTTCAACCATTTAGTAAACAAATTAGGCTTACTTTTAGCTATTTAACAATTTTGCTAAGGGGCCGATGACATACAAGAATATTTTTGTGTCTAAATCTATTATTTCCTTTTGAGAAAAACAAAAATCAGCTCATTGCATTAATAAATTTGTTCCATTTTGTTTGAATACATTTTCAGTACATTTAAATAATATAATTAATTTGATACTTTGGCTTCTCAGACCCTGAAAATATCAGGTGGCATGGCTGTCCAGTTAATGAACAGATTATTGACTCTTTTAAAGGGGACATATTTTACCCTTTTAAGACAAGTTTATATTGGTCTCAGAGGTCCCCAAGACATGCCTGTGAAGTTCATTGCTGAAAAAACACTCTAATGTAGGATAATTGCATGTCTAAAAAACCCTCTGTTTCAGCCCTTCTCAGAACAAGCCACTTCTGTGTCCGTGGCTTTAAATGGTAATGAGCTGTCTGACTCCACCCCTGACCAAACCTCTCTCAGGAAATGGATGTGGCACTCCTGATGTTACAATGTTACAGACAATTTTATCCAAAATTATGGACCTGACTGTAATTTGAACCATCAATCTCCCAGACAAAAGTCAGTAGGGTAACCCACTGAGCTATCCAGCATCTCAGCTGGCAGCTGAGAGGAAGATCAGGAAAGGAGCGCAGAACTTTCTTACGAGCGGGGACGGCCAACCAAACCTGGGGGCAGGTGCTTACTTCCCATGTGACACAATGAGGGTAAAATCTGAGAACGGCTTGTTTTAGCACACATTTTCTGAAAGGCGGAGAAAGAGAGGGTGGGAGGGAATGGATTTTTCTGGTATTTGAGGAGATTGTGGACATGCCAGGGGCACACATTTTATTAGAAAAGCCTGAGAAGTGATTTTTGCATAATATTTCCTCTTTAAAAATGACATTTTGATTATGAGAAATTCCAATTAGAATACTTTGGCGTGATTTTATGGTTTAAATCTTTAAAATAAACAAATGTTTCTTTAATGCCAGGATGGTGCAGCTGTTATCATGGGAACTTTATTTTGAAATGTAGAGGTTAAAACAGATGGTTCTTACCCATTTAACTTCAGCTGACTCTCATGGCTGAGTGAAATGGATTATAGATCCTTTTCAGTCACATGTGAATGAGTACACTTTGTGTTAGGTGGAACAACCTGACACAGAACAACAGTCCTACAACAACAATCCCACATGAGATCCATGACACTTTCTGAAACTGCAGAATTTTTCATACCACTGTTCATAAATTAATGAAGCTGGAAGCACTAGCATAGAGAAATGCTGCTTTCATGACCATATAAGGGCACGAAACTGAAAAGCCTTGTGTCAACTCAGAAGGCACACAGGAGTGAGAAGACAAGAAGCAAATAAAAATAAATCATAAACTCAACTGCAGTAATTAGATAGTTTTAAAGTGAATCTAGTGAAGATTTTTTTTTTCAGCACATGTACCAAAAAAATGCAAATATATGCTAACAGCACATTTATTGGATGAAATCATTGGCTCAGACTGTACTTTAATCAGAAATTACATGTATCATAGTGTAATAAGGAAAAATACAGAAATTCTAATATATTTCATTCAAACCAACTTTAAGTGTATCCTTTATATGACTATAGGGCCTACAATTAAGCTAACTTTAAGCTGTCCTACCCACACATTTAGCTTATTATCCAACCATTAGTTTCATGTTGATATACCAAACTTTTGCCAATTATTCTGTCAAAGCTCAGTTCAACTGTATAAATATTTGACACTTGTCTCTTTAGTGAACAAGTTAAGATAACATCAAGTTATTTTACAAAAACTTTCTAGCTGACCCATTCACCCATTTCCTTCACTTTAATGTTATTACCATTTACCATTACTTTATGAGTATTTTGACTATTTTTCTCTAGCTTTAAGCCAACAAATAAAGAAAACATCTAGTTAATAATTAAGGTATCTATTTCAAACAACTATCTAAAATATACGCCTCCTTTTAAAAGATAGCTCAACCACTGTCAATTTATGTTATCTTTCTGGTTCAACCTTTCCAAACTTTTACCAGTGAATTGCCAGATTCAACCTTAGCTACATTACTGATCATACACATCTCACTCATTGAACCTTTACCTAAACTTAAATTAATCTTAACTTGACCATGACCAAGAAACTCTTGTAAATGAGATTCTTAATTTCAGTGAGGTTTTCCTGGTTAAATAAATTTAAATAAATGATTGTATTTTAACCAGGTATGTCTTATTTTAAGTCAACAAAGTTAGCTACCTTCTATCCATCTATCATAGATGGATTTTTCAATGGGTATTATTTAATTTTACCCACATTTAAATTAACATACACCATCTTCAGTCTAACAAAATGAGAAAAGGGGAGGAATTAAAACACATAACTTTAACAGTCAAGCTCCCTCATACTGAAAAACAAAAGACTCCAAACTTAGAATTTAACAAGCATCGGAAGTTAAAGATCTACTTGTAATGTCTCAAGGATCTACCAGAAAATAGTGATCTACGGGTTGTTGACCCTTTAGACAATAAGTCTGCAGAATTATTTAGTAAATAGGTAGATTGATACCTCCAGATACATTGCTTTATGCTTGGGGCCCCAGGCCAGTAGGGGTCCCCTGAAGGCTGCCAAACTGTAAACTACAGCAATGGCTAAAAATGTACAAAGTTTGCAATGACAGTAGGACACCTCCCTGATGGGGCCCCATCTGACAACAATAGCTTGCTGCGATACTTAAGTTTGTGTTGCCTTTTTTCCCTTTACTCTGCTCTATCCAACACACTGGGGGTATCGATCATATCGCTGAGGTCAGGCAAAAACCTCATACCTTCAAAATCACCACGTTTCAGGGAATGAAAAGAATTAAGTATTTGTCAAATAATTTAACACTGAATGTTCATAATCTGCATCTTTTTAAAGTTGTTTATTGTTTTAAATTTGTAAAATTCAACTGATAGATGTAAAGGGTGACCAATAGCAGTGATTTATGAAAAGGAAAAAAATGTGGAAATACAAGGTTTTGGCCAGAAATATCTAGTTCACCCATTCTGCCATTTAACCATTTCTCTATCATTAATATTCTTACCAATTTCATTTTTTAACTTAACATTGTTGCTCAACATTCACCAACAAATTTAGCAAACCTTTAGTAACCTTTTTCCAAACTTTTGCCCTGCTTACTTTACAGTTTATCTATTGCTTTTAGAAAGATATTTTGACCATGCTTTTAAGTTAAGCCATAGCCATATTTATCCATTTATGCATTTCTTTTAGTCAACAATTTATGCTAACTAAACTAATTACTTTAAGCCAATTGAATCAATGGTTTATACTCTTTTTAAGCTCATATGCTTGCCTAGTTTCACTTAACCTAAAGACAATGGGGACAAAGTTATCCTATAATGACATATTTCTTCAAATCAAACAGTAGTTTTCATCTTTCATGAACTTTAGCTACTCTGTGATGTTTTTATGCAGTTCACACTGCAGAGATAAAATGCCTCCTGTTAATACATCTTCATGGTTGTAAATCAACCTTTAAACGGACCCTCACAAACACCAGCTCCTCTCCAAGAAGTAAAAAAAATCTTTCTCCCCTTTAAATATCAAATAAAAGCTGTAACTGTATGTATCCACTTTGAAGTAAAGACTGTGCCCCTGTGGTGACTGAGCCATGTCACATCTGCTAGCCTCAGCCGAGAATTTCTAATAAAGGACCTCTTCTACTCCCCCACCAGAAGCTTATTGATGTGGAGGTAGATAAACATCCAAGTCCTTTCACCATCAAATGGAAATAAAACCCTTCCCCCTCTTATTGATGAGCAAGTGAGACCTACTGCGGATCTATTAACAAAGAGCTTTCAGTTAATTGCTCACAGAGTTTTCACACATGCAGCCGTGGGAATCCTGATAGCATTTGCTATGTAGGTCAGGAAAAGGTTTCTTTTGTTTCATAAAAAAGGCTCGCTTTAATAATGCTTTGAGATTAACATATTTAAATTACAAATATAGTGTATACCCATGTAAAAGTATGTCTTAAGAATAAAAACATCTCATTTACATGACTCAAACATTTACACCAACACTAACCAGAAAGTTCCTTTCCATAATGAGCTTCATTAAAGTAATCCAGCCGCTCAAGCAGAGTCACAGTGAAAACTTAACCCTCTTCATATTTCAATGCAACTGCAGGGGGGGACAAAATTTTAATCCAAATCAAATTATTGAGCCTTAAGTCACCCGAACAAGTCAAGATCATTTATCTGACCCCCTGCTATGCTTTGAGCTGGGCCTGCGGACAATGCTGGGGCTCCTCATCCCTGCCCATGTCGCATTAAAGGGTGTACAGTAGTACTGTACACAAAAGGAGAACAATGGGGAGCCTGACACAGTGGGCCTGGGTCTTTATTGTTTGATTGGGGAAAGAAGAAGGGAAAATGGTGCTGTAAGAAGAGGGACAAAAAGTATACCATCACAACATTGTCACTCAGCCACCTTTAACTTGAATAAGATTTCATTTTAAACTTGTTTGCTAGCATGCATATTAGACGGACACGTAAAACAAAAATAGTCAGGATTTAATCCTCATATTAGTGCTTAAAGGAGAATACATTTAAGGTACATTTGACAGCAAGTTTAACCCTTGTGTTATCTTTTGTTCTGAATACTCTCCTTCTTCTATGATTTAACTATTACTCATTATTCTCCCAAAAGAAAGCATTTTAACTTACTTCAACCCCCAAAATCAATTAAGAATAACAAAAATCCCCTCAAATTTTGTTAATATTTGTGTTTTCACTCTAGTCAGCGCAAAAAGACTACAATTAATCACTGAAAGCCTCTTATTTACATAACATTTCTGCAGTTGTTTCTTTTAACTGAATCCAACTTGTATTATCATTTTCTATTCTTTGTAATCTCTTTGTCCAATTTTATACTGTGTTTGCTTTTATTTATTGTTTTTATTGTGCTAGGTTTTATCTGTAAAGTGACCTTATAAATAAAATATATTATTATTATTATTATTTTGATTATATTTATTATTATTACCTAAATTAATGCAGAATTGTTGATGTATTTTGTTTTTGTTTTTTTTGCAAAAGACAACCATATAGCCAGAAAATAAACAAAATGTGCAGAGAGTTGTCATTAAGCTATGGAAAACTTTGCATTTCAGTAAGAAAAAAACAGGGAGAACAAGCAGAATATGGCAAAAATGGGTGAGAGGTTACCGAAAAATGAGTTACTGAGGAAAAAAATGGCCAAAAAACAGCAAAAAAATGACTTTAAAGGTGACTTAAATGGGCAAAAATGTTTGAATGTGGGTCAAAAAGCAGCAAAGAGTGGCAAGAATGCTGAAAACATTGGCATTTAATGGCAAACTGCAGCTTAAATGGGTGAAAAGTGGCATTAAAGGGAAAAAATTGCAAATAGCAAAAAGCAGGATAAAAGAGGTAAAAAAATGGCAAAAATGGGATAGAAGTAGTAAAAATGGGCAAAAAAAATTGGCAAAAGTGGGCTTAAAGCAGTAAAAAATTGATTTAAAGTGGCAACAAATTGAAAAAAATGGCAAAAAATTGCAAATAAGAGCAATGGAAATATACAGACAAAAAATAAAGGTTGAAAATTAAAGCCAAATGTAATAATGTGGGGATTCAAACTGATTAATGTGACTTGCAAAGGATAATTTCTGAGGTCATAATCTCCCTTTTTAAAGGTTTTATGAAGGAATATTTCAAATTAAGACATAATAGAGCCACAAATCATCACTAAAGAGCCACATGTGGCTCAAGAGCCATGCGTTGAGTATCACTGATCTATTTGATAGTAGATCATTTAAGGTGGTTTTTGTAGTTAAGTTCTGACACAAGGGTTAAGTATGCACCTGTCTTCAGGCTGCATTAAAATTTTACCTAACCTACAATTTTTATTGATGTCTTTACAAATAAGTTAGCAGGAGGAGCTATATCAGGATTTGAGTCTCTCTCTGTATTTATTTTTCCCTTTCCAACTAATTTCCAGTGCCATTTTGTGTTTTACAGTATTTTCATAAGGTTGGCACACGCCTGCTTTTTTATTTTCCTGTAGGAGCCCCTTTGCCATACATTGTAAATGTTCTTTATCAATAAAGTGAGTGTTTTGGACGAAACTACAATCAGATAGACCTTTCTACAATTTAGTTATTTAAACATTACCTTAGCCTGATCTTGCCACATATAAGACTCTTTCAAGAAATGGGTCATAGCAAACGCCTCATATTCTTTTGTTCTGACATGCTCTCTGTGCCTCAAGTAACAGAACTGCATCCTAAACTCTCTACACACATACAGTTTAGTTTCATACATGTCCATGCCAGTATTTCTACAAACTTGAGCAACACAACTCAAGAATGTGCTTTAGCTAAAACAGAAGAAATGCCCTCCATTGTTCCTGGGTTGTTTTGTTCTAGGAACAGGAAATGTGTTCTCACTGCAGTGGTCATATAATGTATTGATTGCTTGCAGCTGAATTAAGCTGCCATTTAGTGTTGCTAAGCTACCACTAAATTATGCAAGCTATCCAGTGAGCTAAAGCTACATCAGCAGTGAGTTTTCAGAGCCTGGTGGGGTTTGAGAAAAGGCCAATAAGGGTTTAAAATTGATAGATGTTTATTTTGCCTATATTTGAGCAGCAGAGAGAAAGCGATGTTAAAGGCCTCTAAATTATGGTCAAAAAATTCTGATATGAAATTAATAGAGCCCTATCTGCTTCTATAAAACTACAGTTTCAGTCAGCTTTATGAGTATTTGCTGGTATGCTGTGAGGCACTAACCCAGCTGTCCCTCTGCCCACAGGCCTCATTAATCATAATGTATTGTACTGAAGTGGGGCCTTTTCGAGGGAAACATACACACAGAAGAGCCAATCAGATTGGTCCCTGTAAAAAAGGGGAAAAACACAAGGGATCCCTCTAAGTCTTCAACCATATCTGCTGGATGTCACACTGAAGGAAATTTGGTTCACACAGTACCAAAAAAGTCTCACAGCACTTCTTTACAGTAAAAGCCAACACTTGTGGCCATTTCATTAATCCTCTGCTCTCATTTCAACCCCACGTCTGTCAGGTCTGAACTGGCCACTTTGAACACTTGGTATTGGACCGGGGCCAAGACCAATTAGCTCGGCTGGTGGTGGTAAGACTGTGTTTTCTTAAAGCGCGAGACATGAAGTGAGGTATAGCAGGAGGAGAGATCTCTGGCCTGACTCGGTAATTAAATTCTATCAAGTATGGGCATCCTGCCAAAAGGGACACAATTCTTTTTACTTGACTTGTGAGAAGAAAAAAAAAACAGGAGGCGGACCGGGCAGGGGCGATTCTGACTCTCAGCCAGAAGAAGAAGTCAACAATTGACAGTAAGAGGAATGCAGAGTGGCTAGAAAGTGCCCAGTAAAGCCAAATGAGCCATCATTCGAATAGGTCTGCCGATAGGTCTGATGGATAGTAATATCAATATATGAACATACATGGCTGGCTAATTATGTATCATTATTTTAATTTCGGAAAATACCGCTTACAAGTAAAGGGCAAATTTATCAAAATAACTGGAGGTACCACTTCATCCACAAGGGGGGAAAGATGAACACAAACTTTAAGTCTCTTACTGAAACAGGCCTAGTCTAAGAGTGGACTAATGATTCACAAAATGTTGGCGTTGGGCCAAAACATCATATCTCAATTTGAAAAAACAAAACAAAATAAAACACAAAAATTAGTGTTATTGGTCACCCTCTACATCTGTTAGTGTGTTCTTACTAATCTTAAAGCAAAACAAATTTCAGAAAGATACTGACTATGACCAATCTGTGTTAAATTAACTGAAAAATAAAGGGTTTTTCTCATTCTCTGAAAAGTGGTTATTTTGGAACTATACGTATTTTTGGCCTGATGCCAACAAAAAAGGCATTGGGTGTGCAATTAAGGGCAAAAAACACCAACTTTTAGTGGTGTTACAAAACCTAAAATATAATAAAAACTGACATGATATTTTATTATCAACCAAAATATAAATAAAATACCTTTTTAACTAACAAGGGGTGCTCTGATTTTTTTAAGTCTATGCCTGATTTCATCGATTAGGACTATTAATAGGGTTGGAAACAGGGATAAAAGAGCAAGGAATGGCATGCTAGGCCATCTGTGTCTCTGTTTTTGGCATATTTTGTCCACTACACATGACTGTTAGATCTCAAAATGTAAAAGAATTACCCTTATTCCTAAGGAAAAATATTTACAATTTTCATCTTGGTCAGTGATTTGAAACAAAAATCGTATTTCATCATCAATTGATTCATTTCTCTATAAATAAATGTAAAAAAAAAAGAACTAAACTGTTTCATGACACCCGTATCGTGGGTGTATTGTTGCATCTCTTTCTCTTGACCCACCTGTCTGAACGATTCCTCCAAGCCCCAATCCGAGAAGCCGTTAGGTGATGCGAAGGCTTGTTGGCCTGCAGGAGACAGCACCTCCTTATCCTCCTGCTTCTGTTTTATGGTCGAAGGAGGAGATTCAACTGCTGTCTTCACAGCTGAAGCCTGAGGTGTAGAATAAGGAGGGAAGGGGAAGCCTGCAGCCAGATGAAGCTTCGGCTTCTTTGCCTGCTGAAGAGGCCCACTCTCTTCCTCCTCATCTTCCCTGTCTTCTTCGTCCACCTCATCATTCTCTTCATGCTCCCCCATTTCCTGCTCCTCCTCGTCTGAGTTTTCATCCTCCTCATCTGGATTTGTTCTGCTGAGATAGCTGTTGAAAGCTTGCTGAGCTGCTTGATAAGTCTGCCCGTCTGCTTGGCTGAACAGTGCGGATTCTGGTCTGGATCCAGAGGCCCTGGCTGCGGCAGCAGCATACTGGGCAAACAGGAGCTGGGCCTGGAGATGTTTCTCCTGCACGTTCATGTCCAGTTTGGCTCCTTGTTGTCTCTGTAGGTGCTCCATCACGGCCTCCAGCTTTACCCCTGAGGGACCAAACTGTGGACTGCTAGCTGAACTGCCCTCCTCAGATAAGCTTGACTAAGAACAGGGAAAGAAAATAAAATTAAAAGACAAATTCAAAGTCAGAAATTTAAGATGTTACTACACTTTATTTGATGGTCAACTAAACTCAATTTAACACAGAAAACAGAAATAAAAGAGGCAAACTAACCTTGCCAACATGCTGTAGAAATGCTGAACGTGCTGTGTTGATAAAGTTATACATTTTTGAAGTTTAACTATTAAATAGGAGTTATTTTGAAACACGGTTAGCAGAGGCAGTGGGGGCCACAGGAGGCAGATAACTGAGAATCAAACGGGCAAACAGCCTAATGGCTGGAGACAATTATTAACAGAAAAACAGGCCTGCATTAAAGCTGGCTAAATACGGAGCAGAAAACCACTGTTTCGCATTAGACTCGTTGTCCCCGCTATGCTAAAGGCTACTGAGATATTTTAGTTAAATCTCTCTATTTTTCTTCAGTAAAATGTACGTGAAATTAACTTTCTTTAACTCGCAGAAAATTAAAGTTTAAGGACTACGTGTGTATTAACGAAAAAAACGCTTGTTATTTATAGTTAATGATTTAAACTGATGGTTTGAGTGAAACAGCTAATGTCTTCATTAACAGTGATTCGCTTTGTTACTGTAACAAACACGAGTGCTAGCCGTCGACACTCACCATTTGCGCCTTCGAGTAATCCATCATCGCCAACAGGTCGATTCTAGTTTTTCCTTCTTTCCTCCAGCAGAAAGAAATCACATCGCATGACCGCTTTGTTTTTCGAAACAGAAAGGCTTCTTTTGCTCAAATGTGACTTAAAAACCCCTGTAGAGCCGAGGCTGGAGGAGGGGTAGTGTTGCTCTGCGCTTTACCTCCGTGGTCACCGCGCATGGAAACTCAAACATCTTTGATTGTCTTTGACTGAGTGGCCTACACCCCCAACTTGGATGAATGAAGGGCCCGCCCCGTGCGTAAAGCTCGTAAAGTGGGCTTTTCTTGCCTGCATCTCTGGCTCTACCCACCCTCTTCACGAGGAAATCCCACCCACTGATATTACCCAATACAGTGAAGGCAACACGACCTCTACTAAAAATAAAACTGTTCAGACTGGAGTGTCTCCATTCACAACGACATCCAGTTAGATTTAACTTTCATTTTTTAATTAAAAGGATCATTCTGGCTACAAAGGACGACTATGTAGAAGTCGGACCCTTATTTGGTTTGATTCAGACTGAGGCATCTTTGTTTATCTCAAAGGATTTGAAGCATGATAGAAAGAAAATGTGTAAATGGTACATGCAAGGGCGGAGATAGCCGAGTTAAATACTCGGGGGCTAGGCCCGAACAAAGAATGCTCCGGGGGGGTGCTTCCCTAGAAATGTTTTGCTTATTGGACAGATGTATACAGCATTTTTACACAACTTTAAACAAAAATTGAAAGTATAATGCCAACAAATCAATGCATAGGGGCAAAAGTGATGCTGCCCAGTCTAAAAAATACTTCATTATTTTTTCCTAATCTAACTGTGCTAAAAGTGTCATTATCATTCTTAAATGATTATATTCATAACTTTCACTTCTTCCTCCTAAAAATGTTTTTAGTTTATTTTTCAATTTACATTGCATAAGAAGGGTAGGAATTTGTAGAAAAAGTTTATAGTTGAAACAATGCATTTTCAAACAAAACATAAAAACAGCAGTTGGCATTACGGATATCTATTTCTTCACAAAAATGCTGAAAATTGTACTTTTTAGAACAATGTCAAAAGAACATTTAAACTGCAGTGAGTGCATAAGTGCTTAAAAGTAAAACAAAAGGGGAATCTGATTTTTTTTAAAGTTTGGCCTTAAGAATTAAACTTTCATGTTGTGATCAACAAGACCCAATTATTTATTGCTTATTTATTTCTTTTGCATGCTTAAGCCCCATCAGCCAGACACTCGCTCTGCCTGTGGTTCCCTGATTGTTTTTTGCAAACAGAATTCCAATACCCATGGTCATTTAATGCTTTTTCTCCCTCAGTGCTAATTTGTGTCCTTGAGCCAAACCTGGACTCCTATATTAAAGCTCCTGTAAGGATTTTAAATGGTTAATAATAAGACTAGAATCAACACCAGTGTCTCTATGATCTGCAAAATCAAACATGACCATCATGACCGACTGTTTACATGTTTCACAGCAAAGATTCTCTGTTATTAGGTGTTGAAAGTAAGCATGAGATTTTGATTCTAGATTTAAAAAATACATGAGGACAATGCAAAAAAAAAAGAAGCACGAATTTGCTGATGGAGGGTGATTAATTTGGTAAAACTAAATAGAAATCATGTTACATTCTAGGACTTGGGAGGTGTTGATTCATTCACCATAAGTAGGTAAAACCAAATACAGTGCCTATTAAAGGTATTCACCTTTGTGTGTTTTTACTCTTTAATTGATTTTATAAATCAAGCATGATCAATCTAATTTGACCTTTTTAACAAACAAAACAAATGCAATTAAGTTCTTCTATGTCGGAGCAAAAACCGATTCCTACAAATTATTGTCAATCAAATAAGAATATGTAATGTGAAATAAGTGACTGCATAAATGTTCACCCCTGTTAGTCAGTATTTAGTAGATGCACCTTTGGCTGCAATCACAGCACTGAGTCTGTGTGGATGGGTCTCGATCAGACTTACACATCTGAACACTGATATGTTACTCTATTCTTCTTTTCAAAACTGCTCAAGCTCTGTCAGGTTGCACAGGGATTAGGTGTGAACAAACCTTTCCAAGTCCAGCCCCAAATCCTCTATTGGATTGACTAAATTGCCCTAGAACATTCATCTTGTTGTCTCGAGTCATTGTCTTGCTGAAAAATAAATCTTCTCCCAAGCCGTAGTTCTCTTGCTGATTGAATTTTGCTCCCTGACTTATACTGTCAAATATGCTTTTATCTGAGTTGCTTAGAGTGTTCTTTTGTCTTCACAGTGTAATGGTAGTCGGAATACTGATTAACCAGTGACTGGACCCAGAGACTTCAGACTTTAGGCTTCAGTCTGTTAAGGGCAAAAGTTTCAGAATACCTAAACTTTTTTCTCCTGCATTAAAGTTCCTCTCTGACCATGGAGGATCAGCGTCAGCACTGTTTGTGTGTGCACTCCAACTGTGTGTGTGTCTGTGTCGCCCGCGTGAGCCATGGGTGTGCGCAATGTTCAAATATTATTTGGTTAATAATCCCTTAATATCATATGTTTATGGGGAACAAATTAATGTAAGAATCTCTGCATTGCCACTTATTGTTAATGAACGGACACAAAAGACGATAGGCACAATAAAACTTTAAATACGGTTCATGGAGGCAGCGAGAAACAGAGACAGATGGATAAGAGGCTGTAACAGATAAATTAGTGACTAAGGAGTCCAGGAGATTTCAGCTGAATAAAGTAAAATTTAGCTTGATTTTACCCATATAAAGAAATTAACACCATAAATGATGACAGAAATTTCTTAAGAAGAATGGAGGGAGAAATACTGAGCATACTCTGTTGAAGATTTGTCTGAGTGAGAATTAGAAATGTTCAGTGAGTTTTTATTTTATTTCAGAATAAACAGTTCATTAATAATAAGTGTTTTTTTGTTAGTATAAAATGACTACCATAAAGAAATATATCTGACTAATAACAAGAACATTTAATCTCCAATGTCTCAGTGTCTATCACTCAAGTGTGACTCGTGTCTCTGTAGTGTTTCATATGTACACAGAGTAGAGCTTTATTAAGAGGATGGCTGATATTGATCATGTTGAGGGAAAAAAGGAGAGAGCATGTGTTTCATCTTATAGCAGAGGTACATATGGTAGAGCCAATACATTCCCAACAACAAAAATGTGGCTAGTGGAAACACTGAGTGGCTAGTATCCATTAGTCAAAGTGGCTGGTGTGAAAAAAGTTAATGTCAAGCCCTGTGCATATGTAAGTGTACGCATGCGCACACCATGGCGAGCCGGTCACAAACAATACCCCACCTTACTGATAGGGATAGTACAGTACAGGATTTAAATTCCTTAAATAGAACAATATAGTGGTCTAAGCAGACTGGACGTCAGAGGCTGATCATAGGAAGCTCATTACAACCATCGGAGACTTGAGACTTGAGACTTGACTTGGACTTGTGACCAAAGACTTGAGACTTGACTTGGACTTGCCACTCAAAGACTAGAGACTTGACTTGGACTTGCCACTCAAAGATTAGAGACTTGACTTGGACTTGCCAAAAAATGACTTTTGTGCATCTCTGACTGGACCTTCCAGACACAGGTGTCTTTGTACTACAATCATCTGAGACACATTCACTGCACTCAGATGATTCCCATGTCACTAATCGTGACTACTAGCACCAGACCTCTGTTGAATTCCGACAGTCACTTTAAAGGGGGTGAATATTCAAGCAATCACAAATTTTGCATTATATATTTTTATTAAATTGTCATTACTTTGTGATAATGTCTTTTCAATTTGACATTAAAGAGTGATTTGTAATTTTGTTGTCAAAAAACCTAATAATTTTGGCCATGGTGGATTTATAAAATCAATTATGGGGTTAAACATCCAAGGAGGTGAACAGTTTTAATAGGCACTGTAAGTAAAACCAGATAAGTTCAGCATGACCCTTTAGCAGTAGTTGTTTAAGCTTACAAGGAAGCACAGTCTCCTACTTTTCCTGGTAAAACAGGTTTAATTTAGAACTGCTTAAAGAGCATTAGCATTTGAAAACAGCAAAATATAGTCAATGCATTACTGTGACCATGTTGTACCACCCATAGCCTTTCTTGCTTTAAATGGACACTTGAGGAAGAAATAAATCCTAACACTAAAATGTTTTCTGACATGATGCTTGTATAACTTCACTACATCATTTATGTCTTTATGAATAGCTGGAAATACTGTGTAAGGCCACTGCTTAAAAACAGCTCTGATGTTGAGTTAAAACTTCAAGTCAAGCACATCTCCCTTAGAGTAAGGGATGTGTGATTTATCAGCATATCAGTATCGGCAGATATTAAAAATTGAAATTATTTTTATCAGCAGATATTAAAATTCCTGCTGATATTTAAAGGTGATAAATCAGCCGTACACTTCGGCAGCATTTGAAAATAGGTTTGTGAAGTTTTAAAGCAGAACATTGTTTAATTTTATATTACCATATCTCAAAGTGTACTCTAATGACTTATGGTTTAGGTTTGCGCTACAGGTAGTTTCATTTTTTTACACTCCAAAGTTCAGTTCTAGTACAGTGAAGACTTAAGGTTTTCTATGGTTAAAAAGGTGGCATATGTCTCAGTATCGGCTGATGTGTGTGGAAATATAAGCATCCCGAGTATCATCAAAGGTTTAATATCATGCACCCCTACTTCTGTTCCTTAAAGGTGTGGTGTGTAAAATTGGGAATATTTGTGAGATCTAGATTGCAATGCTCACTTCTGGTAGTTACAGTGTCAAGTAGAGTTTTAAAAAAATGTTGAGCCCCTTCTGTGCAACTTCAGAAACATGCAAGATGTAAAAATCCCAGGTAACAGAGTCCATGGAGGGGACCCTCCTTATGTATGAATAAAAGGTTTATTCTCAGTCAAAATATACACATATATTTAAGATTAACCCTTGATTTCACATTTTGAAACTTAAATGTCCTTTCTGCTGTCCCAACAAAAGCATTGATGGCACTTTTAATGTCTAAATTAACATTTCTCCATGCAATCCAAAAATATAATCCATGATATTTTAAGTGCATTAAAAGCCTTAAATTGATGTCATTATTAAACCAGTATACTCCTTGAAGATAGCAGCTCAACTTTAGTATCCCTTTAGTCAATATTCTAGTTTTGTGTAGGTAATAACTTACAACCATTTCCATTCATAAAAGTTTATTTAAACAGCATGAAAATTTTCCCTGAAATGAAAACAGATGTAATATAGATTGAAAACAGAAGAACGTTTCTTTACATTCACATGAAAACGCTGCTCCCTTGTGGCGAAATGTGGCTCACACAGAAAAGGTCCAGACTCTCTCAGACAACATGCAATGCTCTGCTCTATTGCTCCAGTTAGCATTCAAACTATTTCATATATCCCAAAATACTTGTGACTCTTGATAACCATACACTTTCCTTTATTAGGTTCATCAATATTTTACAAGCAAAAGAACTTAATAAAGGCAAAATTAAATATCACATGTATTAGATGAGGCAAACATTAAAGTACAAGGGTTCTGAGTCCTGGGGATGCCAACCATCGGTAGATCTGAAACAGAAGAAAAAATACAGTCACAGTTCTAACAGGAAAAAGACAGATACACATAAGATGTAAGCAGTGCTTAAAACTTACTTCTCTACGCTTTGTCGATGCCAAGCTCTTCAGGTGTAGAGATACCGAGTTCTTCTAATGTTGGCTTCAGCTCCTGGAGCAGGTACGGGTAGATTTCTTTATGAGGGCCGGCTTTGTCCTGAGGATCAACAGATATTCACATCATTTAACAATCATTTATGATGTCAAACTTGAAGATGCTGGTTGGCCATGTTTATTGAATTGTCTACAGAAGCATGCTGCCTCTTTCCTCACCTTAACAGCTTCCAAAATCCGGATAGCACTGGCCAAGTCGTTTAACCTCCGACAGGCTCTCAGTGCTGCATCAAGAATCTTTGGCTCGGGTACCAGATCATAACCAATCAGTGTGTTCATCCCTGGAGGAAACAGTTACAATTAATATTTTTGCATACTTCTTGTTTCATTTTGTCAATTAGTGAAATAAGGCTGGTGATATTAGATATTTTTCCTATGAGTACATTTCAAAAAAGGTCAAAATCACCTAAAACAGAAAAAGATGTGCTCTATTCATTGTAATCTACAGTTTTCTATCTTTTTGACCAAAAGACCTCCATTTATCCCCTCTTGGCGACTGGGAGGCGACTTCATTTGTAACTATGGAGCTGACTTCTGCAGTTTACTAAGAGTTAATCGTGCTCATACACACACCCGAAAGTCCAAAATACACCATTATGTGTGCAAACTTCTGATCTATGCTGAAGATAGCCTATAATAAATGTATTATTTACTTTAAAAGAGTTGTTTGTACATTACTGTATTCAGCCTTTTTCAGCCCAGAGTTTTACGATGGTAGAGTAGTTCTGAAACCCCCCAATTCATCCCTGACATATTTTCCATTCAGAAACTGAGAGGATCAGTTTCAAATTACAATCAAATTTTAATTATCAAAATTTGGGGGGGGGGGTGTTGTAATTGTTAATATGAGAAGTGTACAACAATGTAAACAAACATTTTATTAAAAAAGAATTATGAACCAAAGCATAGACACAGCTGGAACATGTGCTAGGAGATATTTGGTTAAGTGCTGAACAATAAATCTGATTGCAATCAAGGTGTAAGGCTGTGCAATTACAGGATGGCATGACAGGCTGCAAATTTTTTTCTATTGAGTAGTACTTTAAGGGTTTGCAAAAATGCCTGCAGAAATGTTTATAACAGTGCCACAATGGCACTTTTTACAAGTTCCTTCATTTTCAAAATTGAGAAAACTTTTATTTTTTGGGAAATAATTCTGAAGACCTTTTGGGAGTTTTTCTGAAAGCAGTACTTAAAAAACATCTGCTCTGCTCTAAACATCTGTTTAATATTTATATGTTAGAGTTGAGAAATACACACTTTAAAACCATTATCACTATTCTTGCATTTTTGTTCATAACCAAGCAAGTACACCAATGATACCATGTATGTGTTATACGGTGATCACAATCACAATGTTGTCCAATATAATCGCAATTGTGCATTATTAGCAAACCGCGCAGCACTCATTTTGTTGGTCAGTGGTTGCTGAAATGAACTGGTATTGGGAAGCATCTACACAACCAACTAGAAACCAAGGAGCTCAACTAAATGTTTTGTTTTTTACATTAATTCATGTGGCATTGTTCTTATAATAATGCTGATAATAAAAACTTAACGTCACAGTGATCTTAAGTTTGCTGTGTGGGCCTCAACCAATTTAAATTGTGCAACCCCATCTACTAGAAGTGCTTTTGGCGTCACCAGATTAAGCGCCTGTTACATCTCCACTGTGAAACTGTAACAACAAATAACAGGTGTGTTGTGTCACAGCCTGACCAAATTGTCTAGTGTGTGACCTCACGAGGCAACACTTTCCTATTTCTGTTTTCTGTCAGATTAGAAATCATCTAGTGGGTAGTCAGCATTTAATGGCACAAATCTTATTTACAGATGAATCATTAACCAAACCCTTGGAAAATAACTGTTGATTTAACTAACATAGAATTTGCACAAGTTAATTACACTGTAAATAGTGTATTGTCACAATTAAAGAGGAGTATTTAATTGAAAATCATACAATATCATTAATACTCATAATAAAATGCATTCTTAAAATCAAATATTATTCCATCATAGTGTTTCTTAGTTTAAACTTTAACTTTATCTTTAACAACTATCTTATAATAAACCTTGCAGAAACGGTTTGACACTTTATGAAATCGACACATTTTATGGCACATAATAACTTGACAGAGATAGAGTTACACTATCAATGACAAACATACCTTTTCTCAGCTCCCACGCATCAATGTCTGGCTTGTTAAAGTAGGTGACCCAACGGGCGTCAAATTCCTCATCTGTCTCTTCCTTCCCATGTGAATAACACCTTGTGGCCAAAACAGCTGCACAATAAAAACAAATATTAATCCGACATTTTATCACCATTTAAATAACAAACTAGCAGTGAGAGTACCAGGCCATATAGAAGTGCAAACACGGTCAATGATATCTACACTGACTGAAGAGGGAAGAGGACAAGTTTTGCTGTCTAGTAATGTAATGCATTTGGATCACTGCCGACGTCCTTATATGACCTACCTACCGCACCTATCAGACTAATTACATACATATTTGAAGCATCTTTTAATCATAATTTTAAGGGGATGTGGGGCTCAGACACGTGGGTTAAAGGACCATAAATCATGTTAATCGGGCGCTACAAAAATTTATTTAACTTGGCTTTACATAAGCTACAGTGGCCTTGTCAGCCTGGTAAAGATTTGTCGTTTATCTGCAGTTGTCACGCTTGTTCAGTGTATGTTGGTGTCTGGGTCAAACCATATGCCCGTCAAGAAGACCGGCGACCTGGAGACTGGACACATAACTAACCTAGTTAGCATGTTAGCGGCTAGCATTAGCAGCAGAAGCATAGGCCTCAGCCTTCAAACTGGGTCATGACAAGGACACTGACAACTTCAAGCTGGACACTATGACATTTCCAGAGCAGCATACTACAAGTTTATGATGGTAATGGCAGTGTTAGAAACATACCAGCTCAATGAAAAAACACAGCATGAAAACAATGGTGTGCACTAAAAGAAATATATACACAAGCTAAAGGTATATGAGCTTGCTAGCTTAGCTGTGCGGACACAGCAATGTGTCGGCAGCCACACTCGGTTTCCGTTATTAACCTCGCCCTGAATCTTTCGTAAGCAACAAAACCACAAAACACATTTTAGCTTTGAAAAGCCAGCGGACACGTACCTTGGCACCGTGGTTGTGTTTTTGTTAAACTCCGGACACCGGAGACCGAGAGTCGGAGAGCGGCTCGGAACATGATGCGGGACAGCCAGCTACCCAAACCGGTAAGACTGTGAAGGAGGAAGCTAACGCTAACTTGCTTAGCCCGGTCACGTACGCGAGGGGCTAATCATATTGCGCATGTGCATACTGCTCATTGATATTTTTTTCCTCTGTTAACATAATGTTGCTGACTTTGATCTTGAAATGCTCTGTTTTTAAAGATAGTCTGACAATATTTAAAACGATATTCCTCCAGTACAGAATGGTACGGACATGAATCATCAAGCATTTATAACTGTTATCTAGTTTTTATTTAAAAAGAACACACAAGAAATGAAAAACTTTACTGCACTATTTGAACTGTCCTATAGTCTAATCTTATACTGTAAAATCAAAGGCTTTTTTCACTTTCAATTTAAAACAGACATGCCCCAAAGCAAAAGCAAAAAATGTACTTGGAGTAGCTATTAATGATGGGTACTTTTATGTTTCTGGTTTTGGTCATTTGAAGGACCCAGGCAAAGACCAGCAAGAGTCCCTTCACTCACTGCAGGTAACAACAAACAAATCAAACAACATAACATACCCAAATCTAGGGCTGTGTGAAACGGAGCAAAATTGGGATTTTATATTTTTTTAGCTGGATATTGATGCTGAATATATATGTACATTTGTTTTTTTTTGTTTGTTTGTTTGTTTTTTGGTAAAAATGGTTTTCATCATATCAGCATGATGAAATTTGATATTGTTAAGATAAAAAATCAAACACCTGACACCTGCTTGATACCACATGATAAAAAACAGAAGTCCTAGACACACAATATCTGGCCAATTCTAAGAGCTGATGATCAAAATTTAAGGCAAAATTTGGCACACTGTCTAAATTGCACAAATATGTTGGCAACATATGTAAAATACTATCCAGTTCCGCCCACTTTTACATGTGTTGTAATGATATTTGAGTACTTTATAGAGTACTCTCTCTTGTGGTTAAAAAGCAACAGAGGATTATGAAGTTGCTGTACCTTGTGATACCACCAATCATAGAAATAATAATAACTAAGAGGATAGAACATTCTGACATTCCTTAATATACTGTATGGTAATGTTGCTTATGTTTTGTACAATTAAGGCAGTGCGCAGGAGTTTGTCAGCATTTTTGAGAACTTTAAATGGAAAAGAAATGCCCAGAATAGGCTGCTTAGGACTCAGTGGTCTCAAAATTCCAGAAACTTTATGATCTTTTGTCATATTCTAAACTTAAAGAGAGAACATAGTCTAAATTGGACAAAAATTGGACATTTGGAAAAGTGGGTAGACCTGGAGAGGTGCGAGGGTTTCCGCTTGTAAGTTGCTTGCATGTTTTGATGATTAGAACCTGTACTTTTCCCTATTTGTTGAAAGTATTTTTGTGTTTATGGAGATTTCTTAGTAGAAGTGAGATTTGAACCATGATTCTTTTTCTTCCCCCACGAGGGGCAGTACTTTCAGGCGCAGCAGAGTCATGACGTAAACAAGCAGCAGCAAAGAGCTGGTGCAGTTATGGAGGAAGAGCTTAGCGTGGATGCTGCTAAAGCACCAGTTTAATCAGAACTTGACGACATTTCTTCATTAAAAGAAGAACAAAGAACAGCAGTGAGTTGTTTTCTTTTCAAAAAATGACAAAAGTCGAGTACTTACATATCTATAGTCGCCATGTTTCATGTTATTCTTCAGTAGCTGTGGACGCACAGCTTGCTAGCGGCTATGTCACGTGCTTTGTTGCTCTGATTGGCCCGTAGAGATGTGACAGACAGAACGTTCACCCAATCATACTCCGAGGAGTTTTCTTTATAAAGATTTATTATTGGGCATTTTTGTGCCTTTATTAGATAGAGGAGGACAGTGGATAGAGTCGGAAAAAGGGTAAAGAGTGGGGGAGAGAAATGCGGTAAAGGGCCTCAGGCCGGATTTGGACCCCGGTTGCCCGTATGCAAGGGGAGCGCCTTTAACCACTAGGCCACCACTATCCCAAACTTTGTGGCAGGCCCCGTTGGTTAAAAAAGTAACCTAGTGCTGAAGTCTGTGCTGAAATCAGCAGGATAGACGATAATTAGTATGCTAACAAACTAACTTACGGTTGTATGATGATGTGTTCAAGTTGACTGGGAAATGTTTGTGTTTAAAGAATGGGTATAAATATGTCAATATAACCTAGTAATAACCTAGTTATTGAAAAATGTATTTATTTATCAATAATTTTATTAATTTTATTCTTGAAGACCATCTGGAAGGAGGTTGAAGCATTATCTATCCTTTACTTGTAATTTATACAGCCTATTTATTTTAATACAATGAAAAAAAAAATTCTGTTATTTAGTCACTTTAATTATTGTACTGAAAATGTACTGAGCCGTAACTTTAAAACTGAGGTATGTACCGAACCAAAATTTTTCTGCACAGTTACACCTCTAGTGTGCAGCAGGTGATGTCACACCCACAGGTGTGTTTAATTTGGTATAAT
The DNA here is from genome assembly GCF_018320785.1 of Cheilinus undulatus. Lineage (NCBI taxonomy): Eukaryota > Metazoa > Chordata > Actinopteri > Labriformes > Labridae > Cheilinus > Cheilinus undulatus. The sequence goes on along the minus strand of NC_054873.1, from coordinate 20,847,363 downwards.
GCACCTGCCCTGAGGGAGACAGTCGCTGGGTTACAGGTTCCCTTTCATTCATAAAACTGTGTTTACATATGAATGTGGGATGCAGTTATTGTGTAGCATAACAGAACAGGAATATTTTCGTATCTCTATTTGCAGTTTTCACTATCATGTAATTGTTGACCAAGTTTTCAGTAAATGAGCAAAATTTACTAGGACTGTCTTCATTGACATTGCTTTAACTTGATGTTTTGTGGAGAGCTTCCGACTATTGGATGAGAATGCTGCAGAATTGCTTTTCATTTAATTTAAATAATGATGCTGGTAAAACATGGGCAGCATCATTATTTAAATTAAAACTAAACACAACATCAGCTATTCCTTTAGTCAGTTTGGTTGAATGAGCCCCGACCAAAGAAACCAAAACAAGTGAATGACTTTCAATGAAAACCCTTGAGTCTTAGTACACTAACTGTGCGTAGATTTTCATATTATCAAATGCTTTGTTCAGTTATTACAAAACTACTATATTACCAATTCTATCATTATTCAAAGTTGTTGAGAATTACAGATATTTAAAAAATGCAGCATGTACTTTCATTTTTTCAAAAAATATCTAAGGTAATAATTCCTCATTTTCAGTACAGTTGCTACAGAGTTGAGACTGCAAACTGAGAAAAAAGAAAGGCAGGAAGTTGTTCACTTTAGTGGCACAATACCTCACATAGACAATTTAGAAAGTTTAAAATCATGCGTACAATTTTGGAGAAAAACCTGATGTTGCTAACAAGACATGATAAAAAAAAACATCTAACAGAGCATGTTGTGTTTTAATCATCTGATCTTTCACATGCTGTAGTCAATTCTGTGGACATTTGTGCAGGGCACACTCTCAAATCATGCAGACAGAATCTCTTTGCTGTGTGCTGTGTGGACGAACTGTGAGCCAGCCTGAGCAGCTCTCCTTGTCTCCTGTGTTCCTCTGAGGTAGCACTTGGGGTTTCAGGGGGTTGGTATCCCAGCTCCTGAGGATCCAGAGGGTCTTTGGAGAGCAGGATACAGATAGCCGGAAGTGTCCTCTGCATGGTAACACCTGCTGCTCCTTGTTGTGGACTCCCCCAGACCTCGTTCACTGTCTTGTAGTAGAGCTTGGACACCTGGTGTAGCCCTCCTACTTTCCGTTTCAGAATCTCCACACATGTAATGGTTTTTGTGACTCCTCTACCTGATCCAGTGAAGACCACCTGCCTCGGTGATGTCCCGTCGCTGTCTTTTCCCTCCCCCTGCATGCGAGCCGTTGCAAACCGCAGCAGGTTGCGGATCTTGCTTCCTTCTTTCACTCGCATGTGCAGGACGTCTGCTGCTAGGCCAGGGATTGGAAAGGGAATGCTGTCCTCGATGCGTTGGACCCTCCTGAAGTCACCGTGGCTACGTTTTGGAGAGGAGGTTGGCACTGGAGTGTTGAAGTTGGAGGACGCACACTGCAGTGAACTCTGCATCTGACCCCTGAGTTCAGTCATTGCTCTGAATGAGCAGGATGATTTCTCTGCAGCTTCAGATTACTTGCATATCTCCCCTAGGATGAGAAACATTTCTTGTTTATTTAGTAAAAGAATAAAAAAACTGATCAGCTTTGTAATCCAAACTTATCTTGATCTTCTTTGTTTCCTCTGTCTGCAATGCTTTTCCATGAGCCCTGAGATGACAGCCAGCTGTACGAAGAGAGCATTTCTTCCTCTAATCCCGTTGAAGTGAAGGAAAAGATGTCCTTGCTCTTTTCAGCACTGAGGACAGCTGATGCCAACAAACACATATGAGGCTCAGAGAGAGACATGTAGAGTGGGACAAAGTGCTCTTAAAGGCACATGCAACATTTAATAATGTCACATCATAGCTTGTTGGTTTTGGAGGGAAGCTTTTGTTAAACCCTCAAGGGCTTGGAGATTTGATTCAACCATGTGGTTGCTTGAATTATATGGATGAATAAATGCGTGTAAATTCGAATTAACAAGGCGTGCAGTTGAAACAATCCTTTGTTTCAGCTTATTTGTTTATGCTTTTCCATTCTTAATGCGTATATTTGCAAATTTTGCCTGAAACTGCAGTCTGCACAGATATTTATAAAAGTAAAAACAGTTACAACACTTTAAAACATGATTTTCAAAACCTTTTCCGCCCTGCACTATCATCAGAGAGCCATATGGTCCTTGAGAAAAATCTTTCCTTTGGGCTATACAGCAACTTCATATTTCCCCTCCCTTCAGTCCATCGCCTGCTGGTCTGACCCAGAAAACACTGCGACTTCATCTGTGCCTCTTTTAAATCTGTGACATTTATGAGGACAGTCTCACCTTTAGGCTGCAGCATTTATGCCAAATGTGCACAAAAACAGCCATAAAGCCAGGGCCTATTGAAAAAGATGTGTCCAGATGCAAACAGAGGTGTTTGTTAAAGGAGGCTGATTAAGAGGAAGAGTTCAAGAGGCAGCTGTGGGGCTCATATGGAACCAGTATAGTGTTATAATGGTGCATTTCTGCCTCATAGGATAGTTTGGACCCTGTGTAATGACTGGAACAATGGGCAGAAAGATGTGGCTCTCAGTGATGTTGATTCAGAAATAATGACAATTAGTTCCAGAGCTGGAAACATATCTTTAAACTCATTAATCTGTAAATTCAGTAGTAAGTAATTTTATTATGTGTTATTATGATCGCCTTTTATGAATTTTTGATGTAACAGTTCAAAATCAATGATCAAACCTTGACCTTACAGCAAAATTGCTTTCACTTATCATTTTTCTATCCTAAATATCTCCTGTATCATGTGTTTTTATTTCAGTCATGGAAGGGAGAGAAAAGAAGTTCATGAAAGATGCCACTAAGTGTCACCAGTGCAACAATGAAAGCCTAAGTTTAGATCCAGATTCTGACATGGAAAGATGGACTGGGGACAGCCGGGCAAAAGCATACCCAGACTTTACCATGAGGCAAAAGTAGGCAGATACATGAGGCTCCTGTGAATCAAGAATTAACTAAACCCTTTCCTCTGCACCAGCCTTTATGCTGGCTGTTTGGAATTATAAGGGGAAAACACACTCACTAAAAGTGCAACGTAGAAGTAAACTTGGTCACTTTATAGTGCATAAAGGCCAACTGGTATGATACGATGATAATAAAATGTAAATATCTGTGTGATTTATCATATCTTTTGTCCTAAAAAGAAAAAAATATCTTTAATGAAACAATTTTTTTTTTCCTTGAGTAAACTGTTTTTTATTGAGATAAACATTCATACTGAGAATATACCATATGGACAAAAGTATTCGGCCACACCTGTTAAATTATAAATTCAGGTGTTTCAATCAGAACTGTTGCCACAGGTGTATAAAATCAAGCCCCTAGCCATGCAGTCTCCATTTGCAAACATTTATCATACAAAATGGGTCATTTTGAAAGCTCAGTGACTACAAGCAAGATATTGTGATATATGCCCCCTTTGCAATAAAATGGTTGGTGGAATTTTATCCCGGCAGGATATTCCACAGTCAACTGCAAGTGATTTTAGGAAGTGGAAGCATTTAGGAACGACAGCAATTCCACACTAGGCAAAAGACCACATAAAATCACAAAACGGAGTCAACGATTGCTAAGGCGCATGGTGCGTAAATGTCCCAACTGCTCTGCTGATTCCATAGCTAAAAAAGTTCTGAACTTCTACTGGCATTATAACCTTGCAAAGCAGATGGATTCACCAGTTTCTGTGTTTCTCACTGGCAAATCCATCTTGTAAAGCTCCCATCTGAACAGTTTGGGTCCTGTAAGAAAGTGACAGGACCAATCAGGAGTAAGAGGCAGTACTTTTGGGCGTGGCTGAGTCCTGACGTAAGCAAGCAGCGACAACAGACCAGTTACGGCAAGATGCATTTATGAAGACATTAGGTTGGATGCTACTAAAGCGTCAGTTTTATCAGAACTTGACGACATTTCTTCGTTAAAAGAAGAATAAAGAGCAGCACTGAGTCCATTTCTTTTCAAAAAAGTCGTGTATTGACACGTCTACAGTCACCATGGTTCCATACATAGCGGAACCATAGCGGTGCACATCTACAATACGTTTTGTTGCTCTGATTGGCCCGTAAAGATGTGAAAGACTGAACATTCATCCAATCACCCTCCAAGGATTTTTTTTAAGGCTCTGCCCTTTCCCAAACACCGTCTATGAGGTTTTCCAGATGGATGTGTGAAACGATTTCTTGTGTGTCAGGTTACTGGCATTAATGTAAGCATTAAAAATGTGTGCCGGGAGCAGCAAGCCTCCAGCTTTAGTCTGTTAAATTCAGTCTATTTCATAAACAGATAAAAACTCCCAACAGGAGCTTTGACTAAATATTTTCATCTTACCATAAAAAGTTAAAAATCTGCAGAAAGATGGTGACATGGAGATAAACTTCCTTTTTTTCCCTCTATAAAGTTAATGATTATATGAAGTATGACCTCTACGCGTGTGTTGTGCATCTAGCTTACATCCAGCTCAAGCACTGTGATATCTAATATAAACATCTGTATCTTAAAGTTGACCTTTAGCATTATAACAGCCATGATAAAACAATTATGGAGTTTTATTTGCTCTTTGTTGCCAATGACAAATCTCCTTCTGGTAGCGGTTAGACCTCCATCTTGTGGTGAAAGATGTGTATTACACAAATGACAGTGGGATTACTAATGATGGCTCTATATAAACCAGTTGAAGGAAAAAACATCTAATGGGTTAAAAAAATGAACACTGTACAACTTTATTTTAAAAATGTGTTGTATAAAAATGTTAAAAAAATATGTCCTTCAGTACAAAGCTGCCAGACTAATGACTTCAATTACAACATGCTGTACATCAAGGTATAAGGCAATTACATTCTCACAACACAATAAACAGTTTTAGAAATATATTACTGCAGCTGATGTCACAAAGAAGAGATAGCTGTATTGTTTTAATAATATTTTCTTTCTTGTTTTAATCAAAACTGATAAATATAATGACTCAAAAATGTTCACGTCAGACAAACAAAATCTTAACTCAGAGATAGTTTTATATAAAACCTGCAGTCTCATCACAAAGAACTGTGTGGATGCACTCTATGTGCTGTGGTTATTTGTTTCCTCAGCGAGGCTTTGAAGCAATTACTTGTAGAATTTCCTTGTGGATCTTGGCTTCCTGAGTGTTGATTTGGACATCTCCCACCTGACCATTCTCGTACCTGAGACACACAAAGGCACAGCATTGTGTTAGTCTAAAATGTAGCTTGGAAATGTGGAAAAACACGTTTTTGGTGCACTTCTCTCATCACTCACACAAAGAGGAAACGTGTGCACACATGGTCTGATATTGGACAAACCCAGATGTTTCCATGTTTTTGAAGCTCCTTTGACGTTATCACTGTAAAGAGAAGCAAAAAAATCACAATTTATTCTTGCATCTTCAAATCAAGACTATATGGGATTAATGCAATATGTTCACTCTACCTTCACAGAGGGCGATGCAGTTTAAGTTTTTGTCTTGTAGAAATCTGGCCTGCACTGGCTCCTCCTGAGGAGAGATTTTGATTAAAAAAAAAAAATGAAAAGGACAAACAAAAGAAGATGCTGTTCTACCAAATGCACAGTTTGGACCAACGTGAGCAAAAGCATACCTGCTGGATTTGGTTTAATTGGTTGTATTTCTTTAGGAGTTCTCCTTTTGTGGGCATGTGGTGCCGCCCTTTACCCATCTCTGGAGGACATATTGGAAAAAATAAATAAACAGGTTAGGTTGATTTATGTATGGATGTGAGTTTTTATAAGCAGCATATTGTTAAAAATATCTTGCTCTCATACCAGAATATCCAAATGAAATGCCAGAAATGGGGCTCAAATAGATGCCTTTCCCATATGCAGCTCCATGAAGCTTTGACAGGAAAAAGAAAAAGGGATATGAGGCCAAAAACGACCCAGTTTATTCATCTTTAAGACATTTCAAAGATATAACTGTATACCTTATGTTTATGTAACAAAACAAAGATTTTGAAGTCTGATGCACTGTAAACGTACATTGAATTTATATGCTGCTTTTTAATTTAACTTCAAGAGTCATCATACATTTATGTCTCATACTCTACCTGTAGTTTTGTATAGGAGGCATTGACAAGCCCGTTCCTCAAAATAGAGTGCCAGTTTTCAAAGTGGGAACCACTGAAAGAGATGAAGAAGAGTCTGAGTAAAATGTATGCAGGATTATGTCAGGAAACAGTGAAACTATGAAAAGTATTTACCCCTTGGATGTTTGGATGTTTACCCTTTTACTGATTTTATAAATCAATCTTGGCCAATATCATTTGGCTTTTTGGACAAAAATGCCCCCAAAAACTTCTCGATAAAGTAAGGTCAGTTGAATAAAAGCATGCTATTAAAATAAGGGATTCCTAAATATTCAGCCACATTAATATGACTGACCTAATTCAACAGCAGTCCAGCCGATTTGTGCTAGGAGTTTCTGGGGAGCACCTTAGTGTGTCTGAAGTGATTATAATGTAAAAACATCTGTGTCTGGAAGGTCCAGTCACTGGTTAATCAGTATTCCTGGCTACCATTACACCATGAAAACAAAAGAACACTCCAAGCAACTCAGAGAAAAGGTTATTGAAAAGTGTAAGTCAGGGGATGGCACTGATCTTCCCCCAGAGTTAAGTTAAAGTCATCATTTACTTGGATGAGGCCATCCCCACAAACTGAGTGACTATGCAAGAAGGAGACTAGTGGATCAAAATGATCCTATGTTTGATGGACACAAAACATTGCACATCACCACAAACACACCATCCCATGGTGGTGGCAGCATCATGCTGTGGGGATGGAAGCTGGGCCTGGAAGGCTTGTAAAGGTAGAGGGTAAAATTAATGCAGTAAAATAAAGGAAAATCTTAGATGGCAATCTTATTCAGTCTGCAAGGGGACTACAGCTTGGGAGAAGATTTATCTTTCAGCAAGACAGTGACCTGAAGCATACACAGAAATGGTTTAAAGACAAGAAGGTGAATGTTCTGGAGTGTCCGAGTCAAAGCCCAGAACTTAATCCAGTAGAGAATGTGAGGCTGGGTTTGGGCTGTTCATGCCCAATCCCCATGTAACCTGACAGAGCTTGAGTAGTTTTGCAAAGAGGAAGGGAATAAAATTGAGGGGTCTAGACTAGCAAGCATAATAGAAACCTATCCATACAGACTTGGTGCTGTGATTGCAAAGGTGCATCTACGAAATACTGACTGAAAGGGGGTGAATATTTATGCAGTCACTGATTTTACATTACAGATTTTTATTTTATTGACATTACTTTGTAGAAATCTGTTTGCACTTTGACATTAAAGCTTGTTTTTTGGTGAAAAAGCAAAATTATATTGACCATGATTGATTAATAAAATCAATGAAAGGGTTAAACATCGAAGGGGGTGAATACTTAACATAGGCTCTGTAAATAGGTTTTATATTTAAATGAAAGGAACACAACTTTGATTATTTCACCTACTGGAAAGCAAACGTGCTGCCATAAATTTTCCTCGCTGTTTGAAAGCGCGCCTCTTTGGATGGAGGGCTGCTGATAAGCAGGAACTGGTGGGGTGTCTGCATGAACTTCAGTTGCTATCGGTCAACAGGTGGGAAAATATAGAAAAGCAAGAATATTTATATAGTATGAATAATCAAACAGTTATAATCATAAATCTAACTGCCATTTCTAAACTATAAGTGCTGTAAAACTTGCAGCTGCTACGTTACAACACCAGATTCTAACTCTAAGTTACTTTATCATACCCTGTTCTGTGGAAGCTTGACAATGTGTGATCTGTTGCTGGCTAAAATCCTGTTAGACATGCAAACACACCTGGATTTTAACCTCAGAAACCACTGGATGAGATGACATATCAGGTTTTAAATGAAGTAAAAGTTTGAGTGAACAGTGTATTATATCACTCACCATTGCAGTAAGGGATGAGCAAGAGGATCTATTTTATCCATCTGCTTCTTTATTTCAGAATATGGACCCTGGTTATGTAACACAAAACAATCTCATCAGTCATATTCTCAGACCAAGGGAACTGAATGTGATGTCCTCATAAATCTATGATTTATTTTAATGTTAGATACCTGTGCCATCCTCCTGATTAACAAGACACTGTCAAGAGCTTTCTGCAGCCTGTCATAGCTCTTTCTCTGCAGGAACAGAACAGACATGATTGCATTAGGATTAAAAAACTGATCATTAAATGGACTCTAATAAGTTAGTCTAGTTAAACTGATACCTTGGGACTAAAAGCTAACGTTTTGGGGTTGTATGGATTGACAATAGAGGGATATGGCTCAAATATGATGCTCTTGCGTGAAGACTGAAGAGCAGCTCTGCACATCGCCACCAGCAGGTCAACTACCTATGGAGCAGAAATATATACTTTATATTAATATAGACAAAGCACCACTTATTCCTCCTGTCATCCAAAAGTGAAGCCAATTTACCCTCCCAAAGCTCACTGACATATTTCACAGGTGACCTAAGCATGCAGCATATTCTCTATATTGCCAAAAGTATTCACCCCCCCATCCAAATAATCGAAATCAGGTGTATAAAATCAAGCACTTAGGCATGCAGTTGTTGTGCACTGATGCACTGTTTCTACAAACATTTGTGAAAGAATGGGTTGCTCTCAGGAGCTCAGTGAATTCCAGTGTGGTACTGTGATAGGATGCCACCTGTGCAACAAGTCCAATCGTGAAATTTCTTCACTCCTAAATATCTCACAGTCAACTGCCAGTGGTTTCATAACAAAATGGAAGCGACTGGGAACAACAGCAACTCAGTCACAAGTGGTAGGCCACGTAAAATGACAGAGTGGGCTAAGCAGATGCTGAGGCGCATAGTGCGCAATGGTCGCCAACTTTCTTCAATCACTACAGACCTTCAAACTTCATGTGGACTTCAGATTAGCTCAAGAACAGTGCGTAGAGAGCTTCATGGAATGGGTTTTCATGGCCGAGCAGCTGCATCCAAGCCATACATCACCAAGTGCATGCAAAGCGTTGGATGCAGTGGTGTTAAGCATGCTGCCACTGGACTCTAGAGCAGTGGAGACGCATTCTCTGGAGTGACGAATCACGAGTCTCCATCTGGCAATCTGATGGACAAGTCTGGGTTTGGCGGTTGCCAGGAGAACGGTACTTGTCTGACTGCATTTTGCCAAGTGTAAAGTTTGGTGGAGGGGGGATTATGGTGTGGGATTGTTTTTCAGGAGCTGGGCTTGGTCCCTTAGTTCCAGTGAGAGGAACTCTGAATGCTTCAGCATACCAAGAGATTCTGGACAATTCCATGCTCCCAACTTTGTGGGAACAGTTTGGGGATGGCCCCTTCCTGTTCCAACATGACTGTGCACCAGTGCACAAAGCAAGGTCCATAAAGACATGGATGAGAGAGTTTGGTGTGGATGAACTTGACTGGCCTGCACAGAGTCCTGACCTCAACCCGACAGAACACCTTTGGGATGAATTAGAACGGAGACTGAGAGCCAGGCCTTCTTATCCAACATCAGTGTTTGACCTCACAAATGCGCCTCAGGAAAAATGGTGAAAAATTCCTATCAACACACCCCTAAACCTTGTGGAAAGCCTTCCCAGAAGAGATGAAGCTGTAGCTGAAAAGGGTGGACCAACGTCATATTAAACCCTATGGATTAAAATTGGAATGTCACTTAAGTTCATATGCAAGTCAAGGCAAGTGAGCAAATACTTTTGGCCATATAGTGTATTTACCCGTGTGAACCCACAATAATTCCCCAGGTTGGGAAAACAGGACACATTGTTTCCTCTGCTCTTTGTTGGTTTGTAACCGACCCTGTTGTTTACATGCACATTTCAGTGAGATGCTAAAGGGGCTTAACAGAACATATTTGGTGACCAAAGTTGGCAGAGAAAAGGCTGGGAATGAGAGAAGTGTAGCTTTCGCAATTAGAACGCAGCATCTCTCTCTTGATCTCTCTGTCTTTGCGATTGTCTGACTAATGAGATCTTGGTTGGACAATAGTTCTACAACCAACTCGACAACCAACTGTTGATTGCCAGCCCAGTAATCTCTATTGTAAAAGATGAGGTTTGCCTTGAGTTTATTTGACACGCATTTTAACTTTATTGTTTGGCTCATGTTCCATCTGTTAACATGGAGGAAGCTGGGTTAATGACCTACACTGCAGCCAGTCAACAGGATGAGCTCTAAAATAAAGTGTTTTGACTTCACTTTGTCTATCTATTTGAATTACACCTATCTCATATTAACATAATCCAGTGCCTTTTTAAAAACTGCGTGTGTTACTAACCTCTGCACCAGTAGCCACCTCCTCTGTAGCTCCAGACATGACACCCAGTGTATAATATGAAAACACACACAGCTCCCTGCTACAAACTGCTGGCTTGAAACACACACACAAAAAAACAAAAGTTACACCGTGAAACTCTGATTCATTAATCTCTAAACAACTGTTTCTCCAGGCCTATACCTTTAACATGGGGCCGTTCTGAAAAACATGTCGCTCATCACAGACCACGCAGTATTCATTCAGCGTGGGGAGTCTCTGCTCAGCATACCTCATAATCTGTGAACACAAAAATGCACATTTTTTATAAGAGCCCAGATAAGACATCATTTTTTAACTCTGTTAAACATCATGGGACAGGATCTTAGCGGGTCAGAGAGGGGTCTGCAGCCTTCCTGAACCCCCCACCCCCTTTTCAGACCACTACTGTACGTCTCTATCAGGATGGAAGTGCTGTCATTTGCCAGTACGACGTAGGCCCCATTTTAAAAGCTTTTTTTAAATTCATTTACCAGTTTTCAATTAAGATAATTCACACAAACATACTTAGCTAACTTTATTAGCTCCATGTCTGTATTTGGGTTGTAATAGACAACTGCATTTTGTAAAAGTTTAGACACAACCTTACATATTTCAGAGAAGATGTAGAGTCAAGTCAAAGCTTTAACATGTCTCTGTTTAGTTTGTTGGGTTGCTGAAATTCTTGTTTCACCAACTAGTCTCTCTTCAAATGTGTGAATTAAATGACTCATGATTCAAGATACAGAGAGAGATAACACTTCTATCTAAAAATGCTGCGTCTGCTCATGGAAGTGGAGCTGTGCATACTATGTGTGTCAGATTACACACCTAGGTGCTGTGCTTTGCAAACATGGCTCAAGCAGACAGGAGTCTCACTCATGTTAAAAAAAAAAAAAAAAAAGAACAGGCACTCCTTTAAACAGCGGCTTAACCTGACACGCCATATAGGCTGTCTCACATATATATACTCATGACATGGGATATATTTCACATCCATTTTGGCGACACCCATGGACAGTGTTTAGGAAGAAAGGGTGGAACCGTTCCAAAATAACGCTGTTTGTCACATTAATAACGGGCTAATCAAAGAAATAAAACACTTGAACCACAGCTGAGAAGTAAACTACATCTGACAATACTATCAGCAAAGCCAGTTGGTAAGTTAAACTCTCGCCAGTCAGGGAAGAGCAAAAATATCTTTTTCACCAAGACAAGCTTTCAGTGCAGATCTTTGCTCTTTTTTATATGGAAATGTTGTCCAGTTCTGATAAAAGTGCTGCTATAACTGCATCTGATCTCATCTCTTTACAGGCAGCCATCAGTTCACTTAACGGACACACCCACACCAGCCTAGAGCAGATTCTACTGCCTCATTTTTCACAATTTTGAAGCTTAATTTCATAAACTTAAAGATGTTTTTCATGACTTAAATTTGGCCTGATGGTTCATAACACAGTGGCCTATCATACAACAAACCTAAAATAAGGATTTTGTTTAATCACTTTAAAGGGACTTTAAAGAGTTAAGACATAAAGCCTGGGTAACCTCAGGCTAAAGGCTTGATGATTTCTCTGTTCCGTTCAGTTACATTAGAGACTTTCTTTTTCAAATGTTTGGGTATTATGACCATCTCATGGTGTTTGTTTTTACTTTATCTGAAAACTTATTTAACAAAATATACTACATATGTATCCAGATGTTACTGACATATTACTATGACCATATTACAATGTCAAACACAGGAAGAGGGTACTTTTTGTTTTAGCGTCATCTAGACATCCCTAAAAGATTCCAGTCACAGTTAACATGTAAATTCAGGCTGTCAAATGATAACATTTTTTTAAGATTTATTTTTTGGGGCTTTTTATGCCTTTATTAATAGCTGGGGACAGTGGACAGAATCAGAAACAAGGAGAGACATGCGGGAAAGGCCGGATTTGAACCCCAGGCTGACAGTGTTCATGTGGCACGCCTTAAATCACTACAATTACAATCCCTACAATTCATTTTTTTGATCCTGATAAAACTGAGAATTTCTCTAGTTGTCTCTCTAGATGTCACATTTTATAATTCCGGTGTTTGCTTTTAGATCTGCTTTTTTTTTCATTTTAGATTTTTATACACTCTTAAACTTAAGGTAAGTTACTTTTGTTTGCATAAAAAATAACTTTTATTTTTCAAGAAAATAAGGAACTTTAGGTAGGTTTTAAGATTACGGCACAAACTTAATTCTAATTTTACATCACATTTTCTTCTTTACCTGTTCTGCTTATCTTCTTTACTAATTCACTCCTGTGTTTCGATGCCCTAATCCCTCCCCCACACGTAAAACCGCCCACCTCATATTTCTACCTGCCCACCTCAGAGGGGGCAGGGTCAAAGTGGTCTTGTGGGTCAGAAGGGCAGATGCTTGGACCTCTTTTTGTCTACGTGTGAACGTGCTTGCTACACACATAGGCCTTAAATATATACGCATGCACATAAATGACCCTGTGGGCATTAATATGAGATGTCAGGGTGAGGGGTTGAACACAGATGAGTGCCCTAAGCTCTAAGCTTGCTCTAAATTTGAACCGATCCAGCAACCAGTCAAAATTACTCTACTTGGTCTGACTTGAACCATCTACTCTCTGGTTCTCTCTGTGGACTGAACTACATCAGCCCCTTTTGAATTCCAGACTTTTTAGAGATTTGGAGTATTCTCTTGGCTTAATTGAGTGGGCAGGACAGTGGATAGAGTCAAAATGGAGATGACAAAGAGGGGGTTAATATGCAGTAAAAAGTGTAGGGTGGGAACTGAACCTGGTGCTCACTGCTTCAGGGCTTTAGCCACTTAAATGCACACTTAAGTTTAACCACTGAGCTAAAATTGCACCTTTTCAGCTGCTTTTTATGAGGATTGATGAATAATTAAATAGTTTGAACATGTTTGTCAAACATTTTGCAACAATTTGAACATTTTTCAACTAAAGAAAAATTGTTGAGAAACACCAATCTGAAGCATTTTAGGGCTTTCGGGTGTTTGTATTTCAAGTACTTCTCTGATGCTTTACCTGTGCTAAGAAGCCATGCTGCAGAGTTGGAGTGCTTTTACAGTGCCCGATGGCCTGAGAGGAGAAAAGCAGTTCAATCAGCTGTTTGGTGTTGAGCTGTGCTGAAGACTTGACTGCTGACACCACCACCCTCTGTGGAGGACAAGACAAAAAATACAATTCAACACCTCAGGAACTTACTCAGAAACCAAAAAGTAGTAAAGTTAATAATACTTTTAAATGCACTAATCCCAGTGTCTAAAGAAATCCTAATGTTGTGTTAAAGAATAAAACCAGTACGAAAAGCTGGGACAGGGGCATGTTTATTGCTGTTACATCATTTCATCATCAAATTTCTGGGGTGTGAAAAGACTACTACTGAAGACTACTACTGCTACTAAAAGACACATTTTTTCCCATTCCTTCTTGATGTACATCTTGAGTTGTTCATCAGTGCCTAGGTTACACAATTTCAGTAGGAGACAGGTCTGGACTGTATGCAAACCACTCTAGTTCCCACACTCTGGTATTGTGAAGCCATGCTGTTGTATCTCATGCAGGATTTGGCTTTGCATTGTCTTGCTAAAATATTCAGGGATGTCCCTGGAGAAGTTATCATCTGGATGAAGGCATATGCTGCTCCAAAACCTGTATGTACCTCCCAATAGTAATGGTGCCAAATGCCACTTGTAAGGGCAGATAAAGTGGAATGCTTTCTTGGGCCAGCCAACTGAGGGCCCATGGGGTTCAGGGAAATCATGGTCCATTGTAAAGTTAATCTGTTAATCTAAAGATAACCATGATTTATATTCAACCTGAATAATAACAACTCCTATCAAAGTGACAAAAAATAAATTATATTAATTTATGCTGCAGTATAATATACAGGGGTTGGAAATAACTAACTACATTTACTCCAATTACTGTAATTGAGTAGTTCTGTGTGTTTGTACTTTTTGAGTACATGTCAAAATGAGCACTTGTCTGTCTACTCAAGTAAGTTTTTTACCAGAAAAATTGTACTTTTACTTGAGTGCAATACTCTTGTACTTTTCCACCTCTGTTGACTTAATAGCAGCACAAAGAGAGAGAATGATTCAACATCATATCCCAAAGTAGCTGGAGTGAAGATACCTCAGGGTAAACATCTCTGAGTTGATTTAAACTCCAGTGATCAGTGCTGGGGTTCTTTTGCTCATGTTTCAGGTGGATTGTTGTTTTTGATGCGTGACATATTTGCACCATGAGTGAAGTTTTCCACCAAGTTAGAGTTTCCACCTGTGAGTTTAGGTACTCCTAAAGGACACGTAGTGCATATTCTTTTGAATTAAATACTTTTTAATTGAGTAGATTTATGGATCAGTACTTTTACTTAAGTAAATTTAAACCAGTGTAACTGTACTTTTACTTAAGTACAGTAGCGTACTTGTGTACAACGTGAATGGGCACATTGACAAAACTATTTGGTAATATTATACATCAAAACAGGCATTTGTGCATGATGTGCACAAATGTTGGGAAACCAGCAGAAGGAACTCTAATGAGTTAAGTAAAGTAAAAAATGGCAGAAATGGGTTGAAAGTAGCAAAAAAATTAGCAAAAATAAGTAGTGCAAAGTGTTTATAAGTGGCACGAATGAGTCAAAAGAGGCAAAAATGGGACATGAGTTAAGTAAAGAAAAAAGTTGCAAAAATGGGCTGTAAAAATGGCAGAAAGTCTTAAAATGTGGCAAAATTTGGTTAAAAGTGTCAAAAAGGGGCAAAAATGGGCAGCTTTACTCATGAAAATAGGTTTTAAAAGTAGCAAAAATTGGCTACAAGTTGCAAAAATGGGTTGATGGGGAAACAAATATAGCAATGGGCAGAAACAGTGATGAAAATCGGTCAAAAAGTGGCAGAAATCAATAATCTGAACATCAGAACCCAATGATAGCTTGACACACCTTTCATGTCCAAAATGAACTAATTATTAGCCAGGACTCTTAACACCAGTGCTACTGATTCAACACACATGTACTGATATCATCAATAAATCACAACTGGAGAGGACCCGTTTACTGAGGTTTTCAGGGGCCCAGTCAACTCTTTGGACAGGTCTGATGGTGTCTGCAAAGGTGTTAAAGTTACCTATGCCATTGGTACTAATACACCCCTGCACCACACTACAGATGCTCACTTCTGAACTTTGCAATGATGACTCTGAATTAAGCTGACACACCATAGCCTGTTTTACATATCCACAACATGAGGTATCCATCTGGGCAACACCCCATAGTCTGTGTTTGAAAAGGGCAGAACTTCTCAGGATTATTGAATGTAGAGTCTGTTTATCTGTTCATTCATTATGTACTTATCAGAGCAACAAAGCATACGATGTATTGGGCCTGTTGAAACCTGGGGAATAAGACTACATAACATGAGCTTGTCTGGCTTCCATTATCGTTGTTCTCCATTAGTGGAGCCAGTTGGTACATCAATCTCTTCAGTGTGGTTCTTAGCTCTTCTTGAAAGAAAGGAAGGAATGATGCCAGTCATTACAAAACTGCCGCTATAGCTACATCCAAGCTATCTGCCCATTCAATGCAGGATTTGCAAATCACTGTATTCTGTTTGTTCACGATGTCCCAACTTTTTGGAACTGGAGTTTATATCTATAAGACAGCACCTTTCCGGTGGGTGTGTAGGTGAAGAGCTCTCCGGTGGGATTCTGGATGGTGTAAGATGTGGTGTGATTGGTGAAACGGTTCAGTTTCATAGGTGGCAAAAGGATTCTTCCTCCAACCGATTCCTTGATATCAGTCGGCCTAATTATGATGAGGAAAGACAGTGTTTAGAAAATCAAGAATAGCTTAAATCAACATTTGAACTGCTGGGGTTAACATACTTTGATGGTGGAAGCCAAATGCTGAGTCTTGCTCGAAACTTCTTGATGGTTCCACTAGGCTTGAACCAGCTTTGCCTCCTTTTCTGACGGACCACCATGTTCTCATTGGTCAAATGTTTCCACTCCCGAGAAAGGAAGATTGTGAGAATACTGGAGAACACAAATGAGGAGTCTGTCAGATTGTTGCTTATAAATGCTTAGACAAGGTTTAAATTTTTGATTAAAAAAATGGAAATAATAACTGTGCATTCAGAAAGTATTCAGACCATCTTCATTGTTTTCAGAGTTGTAATGTTCTAGCCTAATGCAGTTCAAATTCATTAATATACACTTGTACCCCATAATGACAAAGTAAAAACTGAATTTTAGAAATGTATTCAAAAAAATGGGATATCACATTGACAAAAGTACTTAGACCATTTACTCAGAACTTAGTGAAGCACCTATGGCAGCAAGTGAAGCCTCAAGTCTTTTTGATACGATAAAACAAGCTTTGCAAACCTGGATTGCAGATTTTTCTGACGTTCTATTTGTCAATTCTTTCAAGCTCAGTCAGGTTGGATGGGGGCCATCAGTGGATAGCCATTTTCAGGTCTCTCCAGGGATGTTGCATATGGTTCAAGTCAGGGCTCTGGCTGTTCCACTCTCACATATTTATAGAGTTGTCCCTAAGTCGCTCCTGTGTTGTCTTGGCTGTTCTCAGGATCATTGTCATGTTTGAAGGTGAACCCTCAGCCCAGTCTCATGTCCTGAGAGCTGCAGACCAGGCTTTCATTGATGATATCTTTTTTTCTGTATTTTGCTTCATTCAGCAGTCTCTGCTGCTGAAAACCCCACAGCATGATGCTGCCACCATCATGCTACACCATTGGGATGGGATAGTTTCCTCCAGACATCAAGTTTAGAATTGAGGCCAAACAGCTCAGAATCTTGTTTCTATCAGTCTGATTGTCCTCTAGAGTCTTTTCCAAACTCCAAGTAGGCTTTCAGGTGTTTTGCACTGAGAAGAGGCTTCCGTCTAGCCCCTCTGCAATAAGCTGAGATCGGTGGAGGCCTGAAATGATCAATGACCCTCTGGAACTTTGTCCCATGTTCATAAGGGATCTCGAGAGCTCAGTCAGAGTGACCATCGGGTTCTTGGTCGCCTCTCTCCCGACTGCTCAGTTTGGCCTGGTGACCAGCTCGTAGAAGAGTCCTGGTTGTGCCAAACTTGTTCCATTAGAGGCCACTGTGCTTTTTGGGAACTTTCAGTGCAGCAGAGATTTTTTGCAGCCTTCTCCAGATCTGTGCCTTGCTAGAATCTATCTCTGAGCTCTGCAGGCAGTTGTTTTGACCTCATGGTTTGGTTTTTTTTTTTTATGTGCATTGCCAGCTGTGATGCCTTTTTTAATCCAAATCATGTCAATTTATTTTACCACAGGTGGACTCCAGTCAATGTGTAGAAACATCTCAGCAATGATCAAGAAAAATTGGAGGAATCTGAGCTAAATTTCGAGTGTTTTGCAAAGGGTGTGAATACTTATGTAAATGTAATATTTAATTTTTTTTCTTTTAAATACATTTTTTATACATTTTTAATATTTTTTTTCAACTGAAGCATCAGGCTACAACATAAAAAATTGAAAAACTGAAGGGAGTACTTTGAGAATGCATTGTGTATATACAGTACATATATTCAATGAACACTCACTTCTTTAGTTGCTTCCCAAGGCAGAAATTATCTGTGTTGGAAGGCTGGAAGACGTCAATTGAAGGTGCTGTGACAAGAAACATTACTTACGTTAAGAGTCACAATCATTCAGTATTAATTAAAGCTCCGGTAAGCAACTTTTGCTTTGCATTGATTATGGCGTCTCCTGTGGTCAAAGCAGTACCTTTTATGCCTTTACTGAACTTGCCTTGTACATGTAGCAGTGTTAGCAAGCATTCAAAACAACTATTCAGACATTCTAAATCCTGTTGCTGATGGGCTTATTTGCTTGTGTAGGTCATAAAAAGATATAAATATTATTTTTAGGTCATTTAATTGCTCTTTTAAATGTCCTTACAGGAGCTTTGAAGTCAAATGTATGGATTGCAGCAGTGTTGTTGATGCTCACCAGGTCCATCTAGATACTGAGACAGAGAAAAGTGCAGACGGATAACAATGGGCTCTAAAGGATTAATTCTCCAGGCCTTGGCCACGTCTTGCTGTAGACACCAAACAACATAATCACATTAAACAGAGCACACCAGAAACATGCCAGTATACTGCAACAACTCTGTCTATTTTAGATTCAACTCACATCCAGAAAGTCCGTACTTAAGTTCAAGTCCACATCCACACCATCAATTGATCCATACTCCCTGAAATAAAGGACATTTTGACAATAAAGAAAAGCTGTAGCAATTCTTTCCTCTTAAAGATGTGAACAAGATGAAACATTCATACCTGACTGAGACAGCAGAGTCTGAGTATAAAGTCCAGACCGCCTCCACGTCAGTGTCCAGCTGGGGGTGGTGATACCATTCAGTGACACAGCTCTCCTGCAAAGACCAACGCAACTCTGTTAGCTTATGGAGCAATGGGCTCAGCTCTGTAGGAGAAGATGGATTAAAGCACCGAGATATACGACAAAGACTGGGATACTTTGTATTCAAAATGCAGGGAGCATAAACACCCAATATTTAACATCTGAGAAAAAGTATATTAAACGAGGATGAACACTTCAATTGAAACCAAACCAAAAAAAAAAATTCTACTAATATCCTTGTTATAGCTCAGGGCTGTTTTAGAAGTTTTCAAATACTAGTTTAACTCTTAAGAAACTTGTGCTTTTTAACGCTTGAACAGCCGTGAAACTCTACATACCTAAAATAGCCAGTGGGTCAGATTTACCTGTCATTAAACTGCCTTGATTTTGATAAATGGCACTGAACGAGGAATGTTAGTTAACCACTGACATTGAACAGCTTACTAACCTCAGATAGCAAATAGATCACTGTTGGAAGATGATCTGTCACCCAGTACAATCATCTTTGGACTGATTGCTGATTCTGAAACATTCTCATCACTGTGTTCTTCTTTATTAAAAGCACTGAGATTACCTTTTGACATTTATCAGTGGTAAATGTCTTTTTTTTATATCTATCGACTTCTGATTAGGCATTGCTGCAATAGAGATATGGTATTTCAATTGCGGCATCTATTTATTGCTGGTGTAAAATAAAACAGTGGGAAGATCAAGGCTTTCATATGGGGTAAATTTGACCTGCATGGTGGTTCTAGATATAAATGTCCATTTAAAAAAAATTAGGTTGTAAAAATAAATAAAAATAAATTATGACACCAGGTGCTATTGAACAAACTCTTAGGAAGACTGTCAGTCTTTAAAACTGTATACACACCAAGTAAGATACAATTAAAGAACAGCCTTGGGTAAATTTTACCCATTGGCAGTTCTAGTGGTCGAGTGAAAAATTTTACTGGTGGGTTGTTTTTGGTGCCCCCTGTGGACAAAGTAGGTCAATCATCTCTATCCTGAGTGCGGCCTCTATGTTTAAGTGGAGTTTTCTCGCTAAACACCTAACTTTATTTTAGAGTTTAACATACAATCCAAAATGAAAAGAAAATATAATCATCATTTTTTTCGCCTGATGCCAGAAAACATTTTTCTCTCTGGTGATCTATTTTGCTGCCGTAGCTCATACAGCAGCATCAGTGTTATTTTCAGTCTGTTTTATGACCAGCTAAAACTCCTCAAAGAAACTTCAGTCACAACATAAGGGGAAACTATTTCTCTAAAAACTTGTCTTACTATTGGTGTGTGAAGAAAACTGCACTATGAATATATTCCCCAAATAATCTAAAAGAGTAGTCTTACTTCTGAGCCACTCAGATCGTCCTCCATGTCACTGTCCCCATCACTCTGACTTTCTGTCCAAGGTTCACTCTCCATCTCCTGTCAGGAAAATGTGCCAGTTAAAAGATCTTCTTATTAATTTGTCTCCTCTAAACACTGTCAACAGTGAGGATCTACTGTAGGCAATGTACATCTCTTCAGAGCTCATTCAGTCATCTTTTTTTGTCCTTCATTTAGTCCAAACCCCCAGAGACATTGAATATGATACTGTAGAGCAATGATTCTCAACTGGTGGGTCGGGATGCAGCTTAGTCAGCTTTCATAAACGTAGCATAGCTGGCATAGCTAATGTAGCCTCATTAGCTTTAACTATGTTAGCTTTAGCTACATCATTTACATAGCTTTCCTACTTGAATAATATTTGGGTTTATGAAGGGCACAGAGGCCTGTTGGTTTGGTCATGTCCCATGTAAGTGGGGGGCCTGGGTTCAGGTCCGACCTGTGGCCTCTTTCCCACACGTCTCCTCCATTCTCTCCTCCCTGTTCCCGGCTCTGTCTATGTCCTCCTCTGTCAGAAAAAGGCTTAAGAAGCCAAGAAAATATGCATTTTAGAAATATATGGGTTTATGAGAGCGTTAGAATTACAAAAGGTTTACAGTCTTCGGCTACATTACCTACATAGCTTACGCAGCTCACGTAACTTTGTTAGCTTTAGCCTTAGCTCTATAGCAAGGTTTTTCCCATAAACAGACTATTTAGTTGGCTTTAGGAAATTTTTATCACGTTTTGGAGGTAAGGTTTTAGCGTTTACCTTTTGGTATCCTAACCCTTACTTTGACCCTAACCAGAAGTTTAATTCGATCTTATTTTAAAGTTTTAGTGTGTAATTCTGTTCTGACAGAGGTGGTATCTGAGAACTAGGGTCTGCAGCCAAACTTTCCTAGTATATTTTGGTATTTTTCTTGAGATTTCAACTTTTCTTTTATCTTCTTAACCATGGGACAACAAAGCTGGTTTTACCATTATTCTTTTTACATGTTAACTTGTAAAAATGAATGCATACATCTCTTCCCAGGGCGTCTGCATTGATGCACTTTCTAAACATGCTTGTTCAGTCCTCTCTCTTTGTTCAGTCATGTATTTTGTTCCTTCTAAGGTCCAAACTGTAAAATTTTTTCATTAAATAAATTTGAGAGGTTGGAAATTTTTGGAACTTGGAGTCAAAATATCTCATTAAGGAGTTTTTGGTGGGTCATGAGCCTAGACCAGCAGAGAACCACTGTCATAGAGTAGTAAGAAAATCAGGAACTAAATAAAAGCTCAGATCAACTGAGACTGACACACACACACACACACACACACCTAAAAACATTATTTTGGTGATATTTGAAAAGCAAAAAAAATAATAATGATAAAAATATCGATACTGCATAAAACTTAAGGAAAGCTTTCAAACTCACCATGTGTTCAGTTTGATGGCATTTCTCCTGCAACAATCCTCAGTCTGTTTCCACCAACCAAATATAAAGGAAGTTGAACATTTCTTTCAGCTCTCTGAATACATCAAAAAAAAAACAATCAATTTTACCATGATTATTTCTATTTCCTCATTTAACTACAGATGTTAAAACCTACTTTAAAATTCCTAAAAAGAAAGAAAATGTTTGATATTGTATGTGCAACAGAGCTAAAATGTCCTCACCTTTCTTTCTTAGGAGAAAAATAAAGTCACCACATGTTAAAGCTGAATAATGTCATTCATTTAAAGAGTAAAAGAAAAGAATGACTCATTGCAGTGCTGCCAGTAAACCCAGTGAATAGTCCTGTGTAAAGACTCTGCTGGCTATTTGTGTTTGTCCGTCCTCTGCTTTGGAACAGCAGGAAGTCCCACATGTTCAAGCTTCGGACTTGAACGTCACACGATTGGCTGCAGACACGGACAGGCTGAACCTGCTCCAGACAAACACAGAGAGGAGAGGCTGTGGAGGAGAGGATGTGACCTGGAGCTTGAAGTCACACTGTGTTCTCACTGTCTGTGTGATGTGAGTGCTCTTGAGGCTACTTTTGTTTCTCAGTTTAAGTGCAGAAAAACATTAGAAACTCACACGAAAACCAACATTTAGGCTTCAGTGTTAAGACTGTGAAAAGAACAAAGATCCCTTGTCGGCAGGATGAAGGATGATGATGATGTTTGGCATTTATTAGTCTTCCTGTCTGCCTGCTGTGCAACAGTCTGACCTTAATCTGCAGTTACCCTTGTTAGCAGCCGCCTGCTGCTCTGCAGTCTGGCCAGATTAGACACTTCTAGGAGCACTTACATCTGTGCAAGTCTTCCCTCAACAAGTGCTTTTCTCAGAGTAATCCACTTAGACACAAGTGGGCGTTTGTAATGTGGCCCTGTTTATTTATAGAAGGTGGGCACAATATCATGAACCCCTGTACTGTATATGAAGATTAGGCTCAGGGCGAGGGTATGTTAGTTGTTTTTAGGCTGTGCATGAGAATGTAAAAAAAGGTACATTTCTCTGGGGATGAGTCAGCCTGTCTAAGACACAGCGAGAAACTCTCTTTTTATGAAGAGATATTGATTTATATTGGATGCAGTTTTTATGTTCCAGTATGCAACCCCTCTCATTTCCACCTGCTGTTATATCATAATTGTGCAGTCTTCTCTCTCAACACAAGATATATGAAAAACAGGTTTACACCGGAGGATACAAAGATGAGATTTCCACAGCAACCACCTTATATAAGATCTATAGCATTTGTTGTAGTTACCAAACAGACTACAACGGGAAATATCAGAAGGCCAGCTGGAATAAACACAAAATGATATGCACAATAAATATAGATGATGACAGTGAAATACAGACACGGAAGAATGGGAAATTTAAACCAGGGACACTGCAGGTCCTAACTGCCAAATCTACACATACAGCCAATAATAATGATAATTATAATGAAAAAATAAAAACAAAAAACATACATACTGACAAAATTTTCACATGACATTATAGACACATCACATACAATACAGTTTGGAAATTAATAAACTAAATTAAATCATACACCTTATTTTAATGTTTTTTTTTTCTGGCTCCACTGTTTTAAAAATATTACATTCAAAATGATTTTACATATTTCGTCAAGATTAAGTTCAACATTTCCTTGAACCAGCATTGCAATAACTGTTTTGCTGTTTTGCAGGATCATCAGGAAGTATTTTTAGTCTGTTTTAAGTGCAACCACTCAACATTTAATCCACAGTTTAGTGTATAACACTCGTTTTATGCATGTTAACACCATCAGGGCATTTCAAAGAGTCGTCCACAGGAGGGAGCTGTTGAGACAGAAAGGAAATCACAGCAGAGTTTGTCCATACTTGGTACCAAAATGTACAGTCAAGCCTCCTGTAAGCCATAAAACTGTGATTTTTTGTTAAAAATGTCTTCTCAAATAGATTTATATAGTTTTTTTTCTCATACAAATTTGTCACATGATTGTTTCTCCTTATTTCTATTATTCATTTTAAATTTTGTTTTACTAGTGAAATGTCATTTTTGATAAATGCATCCTAGGAGAGGCATGCTTGCACACTCAAAATGAAGCACTTTTACGTTGCATACTATACAAAGATATTGCGTCACTTTTGCAGCACGACTACACTACACACTTGTAAACAAGTGTGCTGTGTTGATTTAAGATGTTATCATGCAGGAAAATACATAAGCATTTATAATTCATGGACCCTTTGACCTAGGTTCTTTACCTGTTGTCCATGTGTTGTCTGTTCTGGAATATTGGACCACAATTATCACACATATTGCTCCTAGATCAATACAATCACTCTGAGTTGTTCTTACATTATGACTGCATTAAAGCCAAGTCCTCTGGCAACCTTTTGTCACCATTTCATGGGATGTCATTGGATTCATATTTCAGGGCTGCGGACATTTTTCTGCAGGTGGTAGCTCAGCTGGCATCAAGCTGGCTTCCCCCTCATGGCTATAAAAATCCTTAAATGGATGGGAGGTGCGTGAAAGCCAATTGGGAATTAAATTTCCTTCTCCCAACAGATCACTGCATGTCACAAAAATATGAAGTTGTGGTAAAAACAGCATAAATCCTTCATGTGAAGCTGGTCACACCTTCTCTGGTCAATCAGCCTTCCTAGCACCAAATTAAAATAATGAGAGGTTTAATGATGGGTAAACCCTTGCAATGAAACACATATTTTAGCCAAATACTAAATTATTTGCTTTTTATTATTTTGAGGAAAAAATTGTGCTATAAACCTGAGGAATGTTAATCATATTTCAGTTTTTTAAATAGATGTATTTATGTATTTATACATACATAAAGTGGAGTTTTCCCATCAGTAGTTTAAAATGAGGTGAGACAGCACATGTTGAATGTATTAAATGGCCAGATAGTCTCCCAAGGAGGAGAGAACATTTATATGTTGACTCTGACTGTTGGTGGATCTAGTTTAATGTGGTACAGTATGTCCTTCATCCGATCCCATGTTTTACAGAGCCATGCATGGCACAACTGTATCGGTTGAGCATATGTACCATAGCATACTGTTCCTCGACTGAAAGACATATGGCGGGTTTACATGTATTTTTAGAAAAGTATGTCACCTGTCACCACTGCAAACTCTGTTGCCTATATGATATTACTGCATTTAAAACTCTAAGTAAATTACAGACACATTTACAGTCCAGTGGAGCATAATGCATCACTGTCAGGAAGTCTAACATGCCAAAACAGATGCAAGGAAGAGGTTCTGTCTGCTAAATATTCAGAGATACAGGTCTGACTATAAAAGGAAGAGTAGTCTAAATAATTTAAATACATGGAAAATTGAAACTAGCCACGTTTGAAAAAAAAAAGGCACTGACATATTGGTCAAGACAATAAAGACATCATGAGATTTCTTGAAGATTCCTATTTAAAAAAAACAAGTATGATAATATAGAGGTAATATCATAAATATAATGGAAAAGAGATACAAACTAAATAAACACTTTTGTCTCTATGAAGAGATGAAAGTAGAGGAAATATTATATCTTTCAAGGCAGTCATGTTATTTTTTCAATGCACTGATAAGGGCTTTAAACAAATATTTTATGAACATTTTTGTTTCCAATTCAAGCAAAATGGTCTAAAATGACCCAAAAAGTGACTTGCATAGGGGGGCAGAAATGAGCAATTTTTCAAAAGAAGCCTTGCTGATTAAAAAAAAAAATGCTGCAAAACGACCTTTGGCTCTCTTTTAAAAAAGGAAAACGGAAACTTAAATTTGTAGTCTTTTTCTGGCAAAACTAAGTGAAATCATGCTTTTTTAAGACAGGTCATTCCATCATATAATAAAATTTATAACCTCAGAAAATGAATCACAAATCTATAGCCTATAAAAAATGATTATTAATCTTTTTACTCCAGTAAAGTGGTACAGCTTCCATTTCAGACAGGCACTTAACCTTTTCTGTTGATAATTTGGGTATCAACCGGTGACGCAGCCCCGTAAGTATCAGCGCAGGGATTTGTGAAGGGGCAGGCGAATATCACTTGCACCTGTGCTGTATACTCCCTCAATATTTGTAAATTATTCACACTTTCAGTAAGAATAACATTCGATAATTTTTCAACATAAATGACAAAGAAAAAATCCTGTGGAAATAAAGGTTTTATTTTTCATCAAAACTGTTAATCTGTTCTTCTCCGTCATGCCCTACTTTCTGTGCCGTCGCGTGTATTTTCACTTTGAAAGTAGTTCCGGTTAGTGAGGAGGATAAAAACTGTCACTTGAGCTGAGAGCAGTGGCGTCTTGGTCCCTGCAAAGTTCACCCAGTAGGTGAGTAACAGCTGGCAGACTTAGCTTAGAGACAAACTAAGAAAGAGGAATTTTCTATTAGTTTGAGGTAGAATATGTATTTAAAGCATACTTCTCGGTATGTTTTAAAAAGGTAAAAAGCCACTGAACAAACTTAGAAAAACGTCAGCCCTACTTTTAAATGCTTCTTAATTCGTCTTTGTCCATACATTTTGTGTAGTTACTGACAGTTCATATTTAAATACATAAATTTGCTTTTATCTTAATCTACTTCTTGTCATTTATAATATAAGGAGGGATTTCAACAGCCTTCATGTACTTCGAATAAAATGCCTTTTAAACTAACTAGGCCTACATGCTAGCTGTATTTCTCTAACCAACTAGTTAATTCACAGATCTTTTAACCATTGTCTGCATTTTGTAATTCTGCATATTTGCTCTGCTTTTTGTGCATATCCACCTTGTAGGAGAAATAAATTATGATGCCAATATGTCCTCAGCTTTTGTAGCTTAAAAATGAAAATAATGGGATAAATTGCAGCATTATGCGTGAAGTCTCTGATGTAAAGGAGCCTTTGTGGACAGCATTTCGCAGAAATATCTGCAAAATTGATGAAAGATGCTGCATATTATAGCTATATTTTGAGTTTTCTGATAAGTTTCTGCTGTCTATGCTGTACATACATTCAGCTGACCATGTTATCTTTGGTAAATGCTACAGCAGAGATGTGCTCGGTACATGCACTTTATGTTTCCATGCATTCTCTCACAACACACAACACACCAGCTGCATACCTACACTACAGCAGACTGTAATCAAATCCTAAGATTTCTGCTTTCCTGGTAATGAACATTGTTTGGATTCTCAGCAGTCATTGCTCCACGCACAGGCAGCATACGTTGCATGTTTTAAGGAGTTATTCTTGTGTGAACAACCTGCAGCCACTAGTTTAAAGTGTGCCGCTCCTCTTCTTCAGCTGCACAAACTCTGGCTGGAATGTGGGATTATGCAGCCAGGCGGGCACATACTGCCATTGTTGCTCTTTTGAACTGGCCATTCGGTCAGCTTGCACAGTCACTTTCACCACTGGTGCAGGCTTAAATTAATCCACGGAGAGGTCACACCTGACTATGAGTATCCATTTTCCATTGACATGATTGATGGGACCATATTCAAACTTTGTAAGACTTTTAGCTCATAATTTATATTTTTTATACAGTTTTCATGACAAGATTTTAATGTCAAGATTCAGGGAGCGTTTTTGTCATGATTTCGACAACAGTTCAATGAAAAATCTTGTTGATCATCACCCTCTTCTCCTTTTCTTTTCTCCACAGGAAGTTTCCTGCATTTTCAGAACCAGTCATGTCAAAGACAAAGGATATGGGCTCCTCCATCATCCATACGCAGCAGATGCATGCTGCTATGGCTGACACGTTCATTGAGCATATGTGTCTGCTGGACATCGACTCTGAACCTGCTGTGTCTCGCAACACTGGCATCATCTGCACGATCGGTCAGACTTATTAACAAACCCAGTGAATTCATCCCTTTTCATACTCTTGAATATTACATTACCCCCCTTAAGTTTAGCCCTCACTATTATTTGCCTGTCTCTATGTAGGACCTGCCTCCCGGTCTGTGGACATGGCCAAGGAAATGATCAAGTCTGGAATGAACATTGCAAGAATGAACTTCTCTCATGGCACACATGAAGTAAGTCAAGAGTCTGAACCCTGACAGTGCAGCACAGCAGGAGCTTCCTCACCCTCTTCAAATGACTCAGTACAAATGTACCCTTTACAGCCGCAGCTATCGGCGTGACATTACACTTGTGACTGTCTGTGCCTGTAATCTGATCTATAAGCTTGTGCTCGCCCCCTCAGAGCCATGTCCCTGTTGTTGCTTGTGATCTGCTGAACCTCCACACTATACTGATGACCTGTCCCGTTTAAAAGTCATGCCTCATACCTTTTACGCTGCCACCTGAGTGGATGAGCCGTCAAATCTATCATTAGTCCAAGTGAAAACACCCAGAGGAGCTGCAAAGGTTAAAGCAGTGCTGCTTATTTCCAATGACTGGTCTATTGACTTGTCTGTGTAGTACAGCACGGCTAAAGGGCAGGTTTATCATAGCAAAAAAGATAGAATTGTCAGTCAAAACTTGAGAAAATCACAACAAGGCAGTTCATGATTTGTTACGTGCAGTCCAAAATAGATGTAACCCCTATGTTATTGAGATGTCAGTGGTCAGAGCAGCTATTTATAGCTGTTTTTGAGAGTCTGTCCAGCAGCAACAGTATAAGTAGACAACATTCATTTGTGACCAGAAAAGTATTGCAGATTTGAATATTTCAGATTATTTTAAAAACATGTTCATGTTTTTGTGTGTGTTAAGCATTTACTAGATCAGTACAAGTAGACGTAGTGTTTACTGATTTTTAATCACCCTGCTTTAAAGGAGAAAATTCAAATGTTAAAGAAACTCTTGCCACCTCTCTGTTAGCAGCTGGCCACAAACTGATCAATGTCATAAAAGTTTGTTGCAGCTGTCATTTGGGTCTGCTGTATTTAGTTATGTAACCAAGGCTGCCTTATTTGTGGGACCATAGGACCAAGTTTTTCCACCTCTCATTAGACTGATGCTTAAAAATGTGAGACATTTAGAGTTAATCTTTGTCTCTGAGGGGAAATAATGAAGGTTTTTAAATAGATGACATTTCTTTCAAAATCCTACAGTACCACGCCGAGACCATTAAGAATATCCGTGAGGCAGCTGAGAGCTTTGCACCAGGATCTGTTGACTACAGACCAGTGGCCATCGCTCTGGATACCAAGGGACCAGAAATCAGGACTGGTCTCATCAAGGGCGTGAGTTCTTGCTAATAACAATGAAAAGCTCCAAAGAGGCTATTTTGATTCATACAAAAAATATTGTAAGTAATATTTACACAGTGTTTTTTTTTATTTTTTAGAGCGGCACTGCCGAGGTTGAGCTCAAGAAGGGTGAAACCATCAAGCTCACACTCGATGACCAGTGGATGGAAAAGTGTGATGAAAAAACTCTGTGGCTCGACTACAAGAACATCACTAAGGTTGTGCAGACTGGAAGTCACGTCTATATTGATGATGGTCTGATTTCCCTGAAGGTCAAGGAAGTTGGTAAGAGCACAGGAAATGTATCTATTTGGCTTATCTTTCCTGATGATTTAAAATCAAAATTAAGAGGTTACTTTTCATTTTGTGTCCTAAGGCAATGACTACCTGATGTGTGAGATTGAGAACGGCGGTATGCTGGGTAGCAAGAAGGGTGTTAACCTGCCTGGAGCTGCCGTCGACCTGCCCGCTGTGTCTGAGAAGGACATTAAGGACCTGCAGTTTGGTGTGGAGCAGGGTGTTGACATGGTCTTCGCCTCTTTCATTCGTAAGGCTGCTGATGTTCAAGCTGTCAGGAAAGTTCTGGGCGAGAAGGGGAAGGACATCAAGATCATCAGCAAGCTGGAGAACCACGAGGGTGTGCGCAGGTGGGTGAACTCTGAGAATCTGTGCAGTAATTAATCGTGGGAAAAAATAATCTAACTTTTTTTTTTGTCTGATAGATTTGATGAGATCCTGGAGGCCAGTGATGGCATCATGGTTGCCCGTGGAGACCTGGGTATTGAAATCCCAACAGAGAAGGTCTTCATCGCCCAGAAGATGATGACTGGCAGATGCACCAGGATTGGCAAGCCCATTATCTGTGCTACACAGGTCTGTGACATCACTGAAACAACTATTTTTTTTTATATAACTGTATATTATGATGTCCTAAGAGAAGAGTTTATCAAGAAGTATTGTTGGTACTTCACAGATGCTGGAGAGCATGACTAAGAAGCCCCGCCCCACTCGCGCTGAGGCCAGTGATGTCGCCAATGCCGTGCTTGATGGCAACGACTGCATCATGCTGAGTGGTGAGACCGCCAAGGGAGACTACCCTCTGGAGGCCGTGCGCACACAGCACATGGTAAGACAAGCCTTGTCTAGTAACATCCTTTTAAGTGTTTTGTCTTTTTCAGTATTTTTGTGCACAATGCATGCAAATGTTTTTGCTTGTTTTGCTCATATAAAGGAATATATTAAGTTTAATTTACTATATGACTTTATTTAGGCTATTATAGTTATCTAAAACTAACTAAATATGATCAGATACAGTGCCTTACTATAAGGCTGAATAGGATGCATTTCACTGTGATGGAATATGATGCAGGATATGATAGCTTATAATATGATAAGAAGCTCTTTGCTATTATAAGATGGGCTACAGTATAATAAGTTATGTTATGATGCAGTACCAATCCATACCACAATATTTGAAATATTATGCTTAAATGTAATACACTATGGTACGATAAAGTGTAAGATATGATATAAAGTTAAACTATCATGAGAAAAAGTGTGCTATGTGACAAGATCAGATTTGATAAGTTAAGATGTCATACCATACCTGTAAATTTGATATGCAACATATAGAGACAGCCCAATGGCTGGGATGGCTGGGATGGGCTCCAGTCCCCCTGCGACTCCCAGCGGGATAAGCAGTATAGAAAATGAATGGATGGATTGAAGTTCACATCATAATCTTTGATCTACCCAAAGTTCCTTACTTTCTTATAAAATAAAATCAGATCTGTATCCAAACATGACGTCGTTACCCTCAGGTTAAGACAAAACAGAAGTCCAAAATGAAACAAAATTAGTGTAAAATGCAAAGTAGTTTAAAAATGCATCAAAAAGGGGATATATTGCAATTACTGCAGAAATTCTGAGAATCATCATGCAAAAATTTCTAATTGTTTGAAAGCTGGACACTACAGACCCTTTAATTAAATATATATCTCAAACTGTTCCATTATGAGAGCATCCTGTTTTTTCATAACTCTTTATTGTTTTTATCTAACAGTCCCTGTTGCACTCATTCTTCTCTTGTCCATCTACTACCAAACACCTTGTTGTCTTGCATTGTGCTTTAACAGTGTGATCATGTTACTCACTCAGCATGTGTCTGAGGATCAGCAGTGCAAAGCAACATCCCTGGACGTCACAGCCATCGCTGTTGTTTAGCTTCATGTGTCAGTGTGCTTAAAGGTATGAAAACCTCTGTACTGAGGTTCACTTACCTTTGTTCTGTCCTTTATAATACAAACTAATTCTGCAGCAGAAACCCTTGTGACTACAGCTTGACTCTAGTGTTATTTTTACTTTCAAATCTTCAGATCGCCCGTGAGGCAGAGGCTGCCATGTTCCACAGGCAGATGTTTGAGGAGCTCCGTCGCACCTCCCATCTGACCCGTGACCCCACAGAGACCATTGCTATTGGTGCAGTTGAAGCTTCCTTCAAATGCTGTGCGAGCGCCATCATCGTGCTCACCAAGTCTGGAAGGTGAGAAAAAAAAAATCTCTTCTGCAAATCTCCTCTGCATTCTGAGTCATAATGTTCTCGCTGGCACCCATTGTCAGCAAACAGCAAACTGGTGCATTTTTCCATCTCTCTATCCCTCCACCTCCACTGCCTTTTTAACACAAGCCCTCAGATCTGATGAAGTATGCCAACTGTTATGGTACTCACACCCTGGGCTCTTCTATTGACCTTTAGGATCTGAACCCTGACATTTTACAAGTTAATTTTAACTCCCTGATCATTGCTCTTCATTTGGGAGTTCATCCCCACAACTCATGATACAGAGTAATGCAGGATGGATTTCTTAATAATGATGACTTTAATGCTTTTTACATTGAGAATGGATTACATGAGTGCTGTATGTGAAAGAAGGTGCAATCTCTTTACTATTTCAAGGCTTCTGAAGAACTGGACACTTTAACTCTCAGCTCATGGAGCCTCCTCTTTACAGCTTTCATCATGTCAATTTACCTGTTAAAACTCAGAAACTCTTAAAATCCACTGTACACTACCTGCCAGGAGCTTAACACATATACTGTAGCAACAAAGAGAGAAGTATTTAGCTTTAGTATTAACCATGTCCATTTATACAAAAGATGCCTCTTAGTGTCCATTGCAAGGAAATGCATTTCTTTAATGGGGGCCTGAAGCCATGGCGAGAGGATGATTTTTTTCACCATTTAGTGTGTTAGAATATGTGATCAGAGAATTACAGAGACTAAAACACAAGACAGCATGTGAAGAAAAATTGAAAGCTTGCCTGCCATGAACGTAGCATATTTTGAGAAATCTTTCATTCAAAAAGATGTATGAATGGCCAAAAAGCTAAGCTAAGCTAACCCATTCAGCCATCCAAATGTTTGTACCTGTTTATTTGTATGCCTTCTAACTTTTACTTAAATGTATAAATATATTTTAAGCTACCAAGATGATCTGACTATACATCATATCATCTGATAAATCATGCTGAATTTCATATTGATTAATCTAACTGTATTACATATGAGGCTAATACGCTAGCTAGCCAGCCGAGCTGGCACACAGTCATATGACCTCTCCAAAATCCATCACAAAAGTAAAAATATAAAAACGGGAAGGAGTTTTTCAGGCATGTCAGTTATCACTGATTTATTCCCATAGGAATAAATGGATTCCAGTTGACTAGTCTCTGTAATCATATGTAAGTGAAAAAAAAGGATAAAGAAAGATATTGCCCTTTGGAGTTAGAGGAGAGTAAAAAAGAGCTAACATAAAGTCAGTGCTTTACAATAAAAATTGTTGACACTGCTGCATGTGTTTAGCTTGCTAAATAATTTTCTCTATGGCAAGTGAGTGTTGAAAAATGAAGTAAAAGCAGATGTGCAAGTAAGCTAAATTGTCAAATCTCCCCTTAAAGCTGGCTCCAAATGCCAAGGAAACTCCATCAGATTCAATATTAAAACATCAATTTAAACAGCAGAAATAAATGTAGCAATGTTGGCTTAGGTAGATAGCTACATTATCCATGTAGCTTACGCAGCTAATGCAGCTGCATAAGCTACTCTTGCTGCGTTAGAATGTTTTCATGGAGGATAAGCTTTTCCCCTGTAAGGAGACTGTTGACTCAGCTTAATTAAACATTCTGTTATTGGGGTTTTCAGCTCGGGTTTGAAACTTTTGGTGTCCTAATCATTACTTTAATCCTTATCCTAAATGGAAGTTTAATCAGATTCTATTTTG
Organism: Cheilinus undulatus; assembly: GCF_018320785.1. Lineage (NCBI taxonomy): Eukaryota > Metazoa > Chordata > Actinopteri > Labriformes > Labridae > Cheilinus > Cheilinus undulatus. Next base: position 20,814,239 of record NC_054873.1, on the reverse strand, counting down.
AAAGTTTTAGTTAAACTTCCATTCTACAGACGCTGTCTCTGATGAACGGTCTGTGAGAGTGGCCATCAGAGATCAAACTACACAGGGGTTGATTGTCTTTTGTAATAATCAGTTTTGATTCTGTTTTGACATTCTATTTTTACTGACAGCTTGGCAGAGTCAATGTTTTCTGTATTGCAGCTGCCACTGTTGAGCTTAAAAATGCCTCCTCATAAACTAGTGGATGACATCATTGAGCTGCATTTATGTTGTATCGAGGCCATAATGGCATTTAAATGTGACAGTGTATAAGTGTTGGGCTTTTAATTGATCTATACTCGTCATCTGCAGGTCTGCTCACATGCTGTCAAGGTACAGGCCCCGTGCCCCCATCCTTGCCGTAACCCGCTGTGGTCAGACTGCCCGCCAGGCCCACCTGTACCGTGGCGTGTACCCCATTCTCTACACCAAGGCTGCCAACGACGTCTGGGCCGAGGACGTCGACCTGCGTGTGAACTTTGCCCTGGAAGTTGGTGAGTGTTTACGAGCTTTTTCGTGTTAATTTTTCTTATAAAGTACTTCACCAAATAACCGTTTTAGCCAGAAGTTTTGTTTAACTCATGTATTTGTATGTATCTGCTTGTGCGTAAAGCACTTTGTGCTATATTGCTTTGTATGAAAATTGCTATAAAAATAAAGATTGACTGACTGTTAATTACCTTCATATTATTTAACACCTATCTTTTCTCTATCCAAAGGCAAGCACCGCAAATTCTTCAAGTCCGGTGATGTGGCTCTTGTTGTGACCGGCTGGCGCCCAGGTTCCGGTTACACCAACACCGTTAGAGTCGTGCTGGTGCCTTGAACATCACCTGAGGACATTAGTAACAATTCCCCTTTGCTTATTGTAGAAGAAACTCAAAACCACACCGCTACTTAAAAGGACTTCCAAAACTATCTTTCACTGACAGCAACTTTCTAATTCCCGTCATCCATATTTATTGATATAATGTCTAAATTCTGCTGCCTAAGACTGAACTAGGAACCTTTTAGTGGAACCTTCTCTTTCATGTCTGTGCTGACTGATCAAATGACAGAGTGAAGTTTACTTTTCTTCTGCATGCACGCTGAATTCAATTCAAGTACATGTCTGGTCATTGGTTAGTTTTTTTTCTTTGATTGTCCAGGGAGACAGATCCATGTATCGTTGTTTTCTCACGTGTTTCATGCTGAACTGAAATCTGAGAAGTGATCTGACATGACTGGGAGTGAATCTATTAAAAGGAACTCTTGGGTCAGTGATGCCTGTCTTTTTACTGTTATCATTCTAAACTAAGTACATGGCCCACCCCTTTTTATTCACTCTTTTCAATGCTAAGTATTTTACTGTTCTATCTTTATTAAGAGGCTACTGGAGAGATTTAAGGAGAAGGGACATCAGCGGTTTTCATAGATGCACTTCCTGAAATGTTCCTTTCAGTTGTTCACACATGCACCTCACAACAAGCAGAAGTAGTATGAAGCAGATTATTACCAGTATGATGACTACACTGATCTCTTTTAGACATGTGACGAAAAAAATCATCAACCCCTCTATCTCCCTCAGGGGGATTTTTTCGGAGTATTTTTTGTGGTGTTCATACATTGACTCACCCAGACTACACAGAAAATTTGCACGGTAGCAGGCAGGAAAAAATTCCAAGTAAAGTTGGTGGGAAAACTCAGCTTTTTATGTTGATACATGTGACCCATCTTAAGGAGCTTTGTGCATGTGTGTAAGTTGTTCTAATGAGGATTAATCCTGAAACTATCAATTCATCATTTAAAGTAGAAACTAAACATGGGGGAAAACTCTTACCTTAGTCAACCAGTAGTTTAAGTCTAAACTGTATATATTCAAACAGCTTGAATAATAAATTGCCTCTATAGAGAAGATTCATGTTCAGAAAAGTCAAAGTATTCAAAAAAAGATTGCTGTTTTTGCCACATCCCTCATAACAAAAACACAAAATTTCACACTTTATGTTCAATGTAGGAGGAAAATTAATTCAAAACTAAATTCAAGCCTCTGCAGACGCCTACAGTGTTAAATATTAAATTAATACATAAGACATTGTGAAAGAATCCCATAAATAAATACAGAAAAGAGATGATCAAATGGTGAAGCAATCCAACATTTTTATACAGCTTTGTACAATTCTGCCTTTCAGGTTAATTCAGGTGAGTACTTATGCAAATTTGAGCTTTTAATTTTACATTTTCCAACTCAAATGGCTTTTTAAATTAATACGCATGCTGCTTTTCTTATCTGTCAGTCAAGATAGAATACTGTCAGCAAGTCTGATTTGGCTTGTATGAACTTTATGCCAGTCTGATAATGCTGTTGCAGGATATAACCCAAAGAAAAACAGTACAACTGAAAATAAGCAAAAAACATCTTGATAAGGGAATTATTTGTCATTTTATCTGTTTAAAAATAGATATTTAGTTTTTAATGTAATTTAGAGTTAATTTTGTCGACAAACATCCGACTAAAAATGTTAGTCAACATTTTTTTCATAAACAGGTGCCTTAAAAAGTATTCACCCCCTTGATTGTTTTACCCTTTTATTGTTTTTACACATCAATCATGGTCAATATAATGTGGCTTTTTTTTGACAAAAAAGATGATGCAAATGAAAGTAGATGCATGTATGGCTGTAATCAGCCCCCCTAGGACCCAACAGAGAAGAAAAAGTGACACATTGCTGCCAAAAATCAACATAGATTTTAATTGTTCCACTGATTAAACCCTAAAAAAGGTCCATGCATACTTTTCTTAACAAAAGACCTCTGTATGAACTACTTTATAGCTGCTTTATCATGGTTTTAGTCAATATTTGCAAACCTATTTTTGGCAGCCTTAGAGCAGACAAAGCCTCGCGCCCCCCCTGGGGGGTCCCGGACCCCAGGTTGGGAACCAAGGCTCTATTGGATTAGGGTCTGGGCTTTGACTCAGCTACTCCAGAACACTCACTTGTCATTTCTGTGAAGCCCTGGCTTCTTATGTGGGTCACTGGAAAATAAATCTCCAAATGTGTAATTCTCTTACACTCTGAATAAGCATCCCCACAGTATGATGCTGCGGATGGTGTGTTTTGTGGTTATGTGCAGTGTTTGGTGTCTGCCAAACAGCATTTTGTCTGATGGCCAAAAAGCACCATTTTTGTCTCATCAGACCAAAGAATTTTCTCCCACTTGATCATGGAGTCTCCCACATGCCTTTTGATGAACTCTAGTCGATTTTCGATGAGTTCTCTGCAACAGTGGCTTTCTCTTTGCCACTCTCCCATGAAGTTTTGACTTGTGAAGAACCTGGGCAGCAGTTGTTGTATGCATCTCAGCTGCTGAGGTTTGTAACTCCTTCAGAGTAGTCATAGGTGTCTTGAAGGCCCCTCTCACTAGTCTCGTTGCATGGTCACTCTGTTTGTCAGGACAGCCTGACCTATGCAGATTTACACGTGTCATATTCCTTCCATTTCTTGATGATGGATTTAACTGAACTCTGGGGGATGTTCAGTGCCTTGGAAATTTTCTTTTCCCCTGACTTATACTTTTCAATAACCTTTTCTCTGAGTTGCTTGGAGTGTTCTTCTGTCTTCATGGTGTAATGGTAGCCAGAAATACTGATTACCAGTGACTGGATCCTCCAGAAACAGGTATTTTTATACTACAATCACTTTTGACACATTCACTGCACTCAGTTGATCCCCATTTCACTAATTGGCTTTTTAACCTCTTGAATTAGGTCAGCCACTTTATCGGGGGTGAATTTATATGAACTTTTTTCTTACCTAACATATTATTATTTTTGTAGAAATCTGATTTCACTTAGAAATTAAAGAGGGGTTTTTTAAGGCATTTTTTGGGTCCAAAAAGCCAAATTATATTGACTATGACTGATTTATAAAATCAATAAAAGGGTAAAATATTCAAGGGGGTGAATACTTTTTAAAGATACTGTATGCTTTTTAAATGTAAACCAGGGTCAGTTTTGGCAAACAAGGACAAAAAGTGTGATTATTTCTAATCATTATAAAAAGCAATAGTATAGTTTGAGACAAGCAGACATCAAATGCTCCTTGTATCACACAATTTTTTTTAAATGTTTTTAATTAAAAACTAAGAATAATGTCATGCAATTCATTATGTTTGGACACAGATTTGAAACAAAACTTGCATTTTTTTATATATATAATGACTTGAAATGAAAATCAAAATGATGTAACATGGAATTTGGGGACACATGTTGTCATGATTTGAAAACAGTAGAGCCAAAATGGGCCAGGTTTGACCCCAAAGGCCAAAATATAAGTAATCCATATTAAGAAAAAACGAGTTAATTTTTACAATTAGTGCATCTTTAGTTCTAGATATTCATTTTAATTACTGAAATAATTTGATGCATACCTCACATTTGATTCACACCTCTGTCTTTATCTTGAGGCTCTTTGGTGCACAAGGCCTCAGGTAGTTGCTCAACTTTGCATACCACAATCAAACCCTGATAGCAGCTAAAATGACAATGAGTATTAACTCTTCCCATTCATACACCTTCAACCCCCACAAAAACAGCAGTAGGAGCACTTTTGGGTTCAAAACCCATCCCTCTAGTGGACTGACTGTTGATTCTACCCCTGAGCCACAGCATCTCATACAGTTAAAGGCATGTCAACGTACAGTCTTCTGATGGAGTTAAGATAAAAAGGGAAGATGAGGTCACTCTTTGTCCAGGGAGACATGAAAAAAAAGTTTAGCATGATTCTGACCCTGCAGCTTCGTCCCAAAGGGGAAAAAAATTAAGTCAAATCTTTGCTGTGGCAAAGAACTAGATACCTATATATAATTAGCAGTTTTAATTATTGTTATAAGATGAAATTATAACACTTATGAAATTATAATACAAGATGAAAATCTGGCAGATTAGAATCCTATTTTGATTTGTGGCACCATTCAGTTCTCCATTTATAATCCGGCTTAAAGTCTGAAACTTCAACAGCATTTTATCAGATTCTCCTTCAATGCCTCCAACCCTTTGTTAGAAAAAAAAAAGATCTGTAGCTCAAATGAGCATCAGTAATCATATGGTATTTTATTGCATTGAATTCAGTAGCTAAAATAAAATATTCCTAACATACATAGGTGATGGAATCCTCAGATTTGTCGGTTAAAAGGCAGCAAAATGAGATATAAATATATAAATAGATGAATGACTGACACCTCCTCTCTTAAACACTTTAACTTAAATGCACTCAAAGAAACTCAGTCCGAGCCGATGCCACTGGCGGGTGGTGTTGTGGTGCGGGGGTTGGAGGAGAATAATAATGAGGGATTGATCAGCCCATTGGCAGCGACCTGCTACTGACTGACAGTACCTCTGTCCTCTCAGAGTCACAGCATACCACAGGTTCAGTAGCCAGGCAGCTAAAACCAGCGGACAGGATCCTCTGACGGTCTGACCTGCTGACCGGCTCGCTGCTCACAGTTCTTCACCAGCCGCAGGTCCACAGAGAGAGAGAGAAATATTATCTAAACATTGTTAACAAGTGGAAGGAGTTTTAAAAAAGCAGTCCGTAATAGACGTCTTATTGATTCAGCATAGCATCACAAAGCAGCAATTGTTCAACAACAGATGTCAGAGTTTTCACAATCAAATAATGTGAAATGAAAAGAGGTAAATATGCAGCAATATGACCCATCAGGGTTTCTGGTTAACCGTGTGTCCTAGTAACTGCTTTTAGCCCTTTGACTGGTGCAAGAAACATTCAGATCAGTCTTAGTGCATTGCTGGTTTCAGGACGTTTGATTATCCACGATTGCTTTTATGTCATTTGATTCCCTTGTTTTTAATCTGTTCTACCTAAAAACAGAATCTCACTCATCGACTCAAGTGCTTCTATTCACAGTAACCATAAAAAAACACAGATTATTGCATACTATGCTGATGGCACACAGACCTTGGCTCAGGCGTATGTTCTGTATTGGGACACGAAACAGAAATGTGTGCGTTACCTCTGAAACCAGTGCCACTTCCTCCCATTGTCGCCCCCAAAGTTCAACACATTCAAAGAATTAATCCTACTTCTTCCACTCAGACGCAGACAAACATTACATTACATTCATTACTTCAGTGTCTCTGAACGTGATCTGATTTGTGTGACCCATTTAGGGTGTGCAATATTGCTGAAAAGCTCTCCTGGAAGACATGCCGTCATCGAAACCGTTACCTTAGGTGATCTCTGAAACAGGCAAAGTGCACAGTCTGTCTCTCTGCTCCCATCTCTTTAAGGGGGAACCCTGCATTCACACAACAAATTCAGTTATGGGAGAGGATTGTAAAAAAAGACGAGAATTTTTGGTTTCTGGATACAGTTGTGGACAAATCAAACTAAACGGGTAAAGCTAAATGACACAAAGTTGAAAGGACAATGGGGTTTAAACAAATACTTAGAACAAATCACAGAGTGGTTATAATACAATACACAGAACAATTGATATTCTCATGAGGTGCTATATATATCCATCAACAGGTTTTGGATTTATTACTATATTAGAGATGCAATATTCTGTAGAAAAATTCCATAATTGTCCATTACTCTCCCAGATCCATTCACTCTGATTAAAAATGAAACAACTGATCTCCTTAGAAAAACACACCCTCCTACTGCAGAAACCTTCTGCTCAGGCATTAGAGGAGGGTGTGTCTGAATCTCACAAGTTAGACGGAAGTTTGGACTGTTTCTGATCAGTCTCTAACATTGCAGCGTGAGGAGATTGAACACCGATGGGCAGGCTCTGAGGTTCTGACCCTGAATGTGTCCGACTGATGGAAGTGGCTTGCCCCGGGATTTGGCTGTAAGGTTTACTGACAGCCATGGGGGAGGAGAAGGGGCTCGATGCCCCTGGCGTCCCCTCCGAGAAGATGCTCATGGCCAAAGGTCTGTCCTGGTGTATGGAGCTGTGAGAGCCTGAGATAGTCTTTATTTCCTGGGTAAAAAGATCCACAGAGGACTCGGCCCTCTCTTTGGGGGTGCTCGACACCCTGGTGGGGCATGAGGTCTGAGGGAGGAGAGGGCTGTGGGAGCCTGCGGTGCTGGGGAGCTCACCGTGGTAAACTGTCCTCCCCCTTGCAGGGCTCTGTATGCTGGGACTCTGGATGGGAGGCGTGTAGCACGGTGAAGCCTCGGCAGAGCCGTACTGAGCTAAGGAGGCGAGGGCCGAGTGCTCGGGAAGAACCTGCGGGAGGAAAGCAGACTGGAGACCTGCGAGGCTGTGCTGGGCTAGGGAGGCTGCTGCCCCAGTTGTGGCTGCTGCTGCAGACCTTGGCTGGATAAATCCAGAGGTGGACTGCATGCTGGTGATGAAGGGAAACTGCGGGAGAGTCAGACCACTCGACGTCCTGACTGCTCTGTCGTGACTGAACCCCATCTGCTGCAGGCTGCCATGAGAGGGCGGCTGCAGCTGGCTCAGGATAGGGCTGACAGAGCTGCAGATCAGAGGGCTTATGGAGGAAGCAGAGGGGGCTGGGAATCTGCCTACAAGCCTCCCTGGTGCCCCCTGCTGGAGTAATCCTAATGGGTGAGGTGGGGTGGTCATAGCACCGTGAAAAGGCTGAGAGTGGAGCTGGGCAGAGCAGGTGTAGGAGACAGTGGTTTGGCCGATGGGAAAGACTGGAGTCATGCCGGAGTGTGGTGGGTGAGGTGAGGGCTGGTGGGAGGGCAGAGGGGCCAGAGGCTGCAGGCTGCTGGTAAAGATGGGCGCAGACGTCAGTGTAGGTGACACAGAACTGGTGGAGAGATGTGGAAGAGGAGCCCTGAGGGACGCCAGCGTGGGAGTCTCCAGCCCAGATCTGAGCTTGGTGGGGCTGGCAGGAGAAGCGGGGCCTGATCCACAGCTGCTGGATGTGTTGGCTCCAGCATGGACCTTCTTGGAATGGCTGGTTGGGTCCTTTAGGGAGCCGGAGCCCGGGGCCAGAGGGTGGTGAAAGAGGATAGGGGGCAGCTGGGACTGGTGGGCTAAGGCCAGAGCCAGCGGGGTGGTGGCAGCAGCGGCCTGGAGCGGGGCCTGAACCAGCGGGGCCCAGATAACTGGGGTAGGAGATGGGGGTGCAGGGGGGTTCAGGCTGGTCTGGATCAGCTGGGTGCACTGAGCCATGTCACGGTCATGCTGCACGATTCTTTGGATGATTTCACTCTCTTGGAAGTTCAGAGTACCAGAGCTTTGGTGATGCTGGACTTTATGCTGCAGTACTGAGTTCCTCTTCCCTGTTAAGAAGAAAACACAAACAAATATGATGCTATTTTAATTTTTTTATTAATGAGAACATCTGAGACATTTTTTAAACCACATATTAGGAGACTAGCACTGCCTATCTTAACCAAAGGGCTTAAAGCTTATGTGAGAAGGTTTTCACTGCTTATAAAATAGAAAGAAATTAATACTGAAGTCTCTTTATGACCTACATAAGCAGCCATAGACCATTAGTGACAAGATTGATTATTTCTACATAATAACTTTAATGTGTGTAAACATTGCTCGGGGGTAGGTGTCAGATGAAGTGATTAAGAGCAGAAACAGCATCTGTTTACATTTTTCACAACAAAGATGCACAGTGAATGCTATTTTTGGCTGTTAAAGTAAACCAGGGTTAGATTTTTGTTATAAAACACTACACTGAATATTTATTAGGTGATTATGCAGTGATAAAAGGAGGGCTTTACAACAGGGGTGCAAAAACTGATACAAACTCTAACTTAAATTTAAAGCCATAATATATTTGTAGGGCTGTCAAGATTAATCGAGTTAATAGTGATTAATCAAGGTCCACAATAAGAGCGCTACTTTTTTAAATCATGATTAATGACTTTCTTTATTGTCCCTTTCAATACTTTGCCTGATTATGGTAAAAAAAAAAAAAAAAAAGAAAAAAAAAAAGAAGAAAAAAAAAGTTGGGGTTTTTTTTGGATAAAAATGACTTATTTCACAAGACGTGGTGAGGCTGCCTTACTATCATGCTGTATAAGTAATAGTGGTACTATCAGTTTTATCTTATAATTCCAACAGGACACCTATAATAAATACAAATATTGAATTATTAAAGGGATACTTCAACATTTTGGCAAATTCGTCCATTGCCATAATTCCTGTAGTCTTAGTTATAGGTTTGTTACCTTCAGTTGTTGGTGCAAGCTGTTTTTAGATCGGCCGCTGCCGAGTTCGGACCTGCTGTGCCAACTCAATGTAAGCAGACGGTATTCCGGCTTTCCCTCATCAAACTCATCAAATACACAATCCAACAACTCCAAAACGCTCTCGTGGACAAGTTGTGACCTGCACATTCACCATGCTATGAAATAATAAAGTATAATTGTGTAACATTATGACGCATGAAGCAGATAATCAGAACTATTTCTTGAGTAAACCACTGGGCGGAGTGACACAGTGCAGCAGCCATGTCTGGAGTGTAGTTCCGGCTTTGCATTTAGCTTTAAAACATCTCCGTCTCGTAATGTTCCATGATTATTTCATAGCAAAATGTTGAAGTATCCCTTTAAGTGAATTTTAGCAGTGATGAGGCTTACAATAAAAATATGGACTGATTTTTCCCTCTAAGTTTGATAAAACTGGTATATTGTTGTAAAACTGACCATTTCATTTTCTTTATAATACACCAAAAACTGTTAAAAAAAATCATAACTATTAAATGTTTAAATCAGTTTAAGCAGAAAAAAAGGCTCACAGTGAAAATAAAAACTAATTTTTTTCCCCTTTTGTCTATTCAAACCTGTTTTTTCCTCTCTCTTCTTTTTCTTTCTCTTCCTTTTTGTCAGATTTTTACATGTATATATTTTCTCTCCTTAATCTTGTATATAAGTACTAAATAATTGATAAAATAATTGTACTTGATGTCACAAGAATTTAATAAAATGTGCATCATTAAAAAAGGAAAAACTGATTTAAACCACATTAGTATAATAAACAGTTATAAGGTTATAAAACTGACCAAAAATCAAACCTATTCTTATAATTATACCTTGAAAATTTCTAACGATTAGTACAGTTTACCACTGATCACTCTACAATTCTTTACAAACCTGTGGTAACATCCACTTACACTATAGAGTACTATTATCCTACATTAAAATCACTTATTTATCAAAAAAATACCTTTAGTATGGCTTGATAGATGAATTGGCCCTACGTTTGACATGGACACCATTTTAAACGCCTAAACAAGCATATGTCTAAATATGATTCCTCAATTTTTCACACTGAAATTTCAGTTACTGCTAAAAATCAAACCCTACTATTCACCTTTATAATGTGTGCGTTTCATTAACATATCAGAGATACAAGACATATAAGATATTATGGTTATTTATTTTACAGCCTTTGTTTGGGTCAAAAAGAGACATAAAACTAAGTTTTTTTTGTTTTTAGTTCTGGCAGAAACAGGAAGTTTGAGACGCTCAGGACAAATGCTGACTGAACAAATTATTTGCTGTCACTTTCCGTGATGTCAACTGACCTCCATTGATTGGCTGAGAAAAATGATTGTGGTTCTACTGTATCACAGAGAGTTGAGGGGCAGACACAAAGGAAGTTGGCTGAAGTGACCATAGATGGTTCCTTGCCCCATAAAGGGTTAATGCAAACATCAGTCATGTAACGCCCTAGTTATTTGTCTGTGAAAGAATTATAAGAAAAATCTCCTGCTATCCTTAACAATTATTTAAGAGTACAAAAGAGAGATGTAATGTCAGTAAAATACAGATCCATGTTTTTATATTCCTTTTTATTCTATGCATGATGTTTTCATAGTTGAAATATAAATTTGTATTTTATAAAGTCTAAGGAGGATCCTGAATATTTAAGAAGCTGACGCACTGATGACCTGATTCACCTCTGAATGGGATTAAAGGCATTTTTTAAAATGAGTGTTCAGATTTGAATTATGTTCTTTGAAATATTTCTTTTCCTGTAATTAAGAATACCATGAAGCCATCCTGAAAAAATATTCAGTTGTTTGATCCTGTTGTGGCAGATCACATAACCACAAACTTTTATTGTCCTGTATGAATGTTCTACAGTTAGCCTCATTTAATATTACATATGCAGAGTTATGTAAAAAGGAGCAGATAAGATCATATCTCACAGTTAAATATGCAGTATTCTCCTTTAAATTCTTTGCAGCAGACTCACCAATGCGGTCAAGGCGATCAAGGGCTACGGTCTCAAATGCCCTCCTCATCATGGGATACTCCTCCAGCACCTCATTGAAGTTGTCCACAGACAGAGAGTACAGCCGACAGTAGTTATCCGCTCGCACGCTGGCTGTCCTCCTGCCACGGGTCAGCAGGCAGATTTCTGCAGAGTGGAGGGAAAAAACATTAAATGATCTTTGTAAAGCTTTCCTGCTGAGAGATTTATGTGAAATATATTTTGAAATTATGTAATTAATAAGAAGAGTTATGCTATTATCTTTCACTTTATTCAGCTGAGTATGGTGATGCATTACTGCCATATTACATCGATGGAATCCATTCATAAAAGGGACGGCAAAAATAGTATTATTAGTATGAGATGATAAAACGTGAAAAGGCCGGTGCCTCTGAACTCCACAGATGGAGCACTTAATGCAATTTCTGCAGCTTACAGTTTGTCCTGACCTCATCTGTCGTGCCAGATCAGGAAAATAAAATAATGCGCCATTTAAAAAAAAAAAAAAAAAAGGAGACATATTTTTCAGGACAGACATATTGAGGATGTACAAACACAAACACAGACTTGCACGCGCTTTCTTCACTGTCCTGTTTACCAATTTCATCTATTTATCTCACATGACACATCTTTTGTTTAGCCATTTTAAACTCTGCCCTAAAATCTGTGTGTGTTATGTTTGCTTCGTAGCCTAAAGCAGGAAAAAGAAAAGATTTTTCGTTGTCATAATTTCATTGTTATATAAAAAAATGAATGCTGGAGAATGGTGACGCAAACATGCATGTGTTGAAATGGCATCTATATTGTGATTTAAAAACTTCACCAGTTTTCAGATGAGAGCTTTTGCATTAAAAAGACATGAATATTCATTTAGCTTTAATAAATCATGACACTTAACATCCCTACAAAGCCAGACAACACTGACAGCTTTTTGAGACCACATCAAGGGCAGTGACAAATGGTGCATTAGATTTCAGCATTAAATATTGTGTTAACCAAAGGGAAAACCCCACAAATGGAATCAAAGATCACAAAGCTTTGCTCCTCTTAGTCCCGTACCCTTTTAAGGAGATGATGTGGACAATTTTTCCCAGCTGTAATAGTCGGGGAGGTTAATCTGCTGAGTGCTGGAGCAAAATAAATCAAAACAAATCATACAATCACAGCTCCTTCACATACAGTGCTTAACAAATTTATTAGACCACCCTAACCCTAACCAAAGGAAGCTTTATGCCACAGCTGCCCTAAATTAACAGCATTGGTAATTACCAAAATCATTTTTTATGTTTCTGTAATGGATAATACACCAATATGTAGAAGCTCTTTAAGCGAAATGATATTCTTAATGCTAAAATATCATTATTATTGTTATCCATGAATTTTCAAATTTACTGATTTACAAAATAACTGAAAAAATAGTAAAGTACATTAATATTTCTTGATTAATATGTCAAATTATAGTTATTGACTTGCATTCCTGAACAGAAAAATGAGTTTTAGTGGTTGAATGTTATGCTTGATTCATTTCTGACTTCTCAGAGAAGCCCAGTCAGCCGGCTCAAATTTGGATGAATTCAGTTTGAAATTCCTCATTCCTGTTCAAAATGGTAAAACATGGAGAGCTCACTGAAAATGAAAGAGTCCGCACTAAAGCACTTCATGATGCTGGATGGTCTTTGAGACAATATGACACGTGGTCTAATAAATTTGTTAAGCACTGTACATCTAAGTCGACTCACTACCAGAATATATTAGCATGTAGTACACAGAGGGCTGCACTGTAAAGATTACTGATTCAATCGGTCTGAAAATATCTCATTAGATTCATCATGAGTCACATTCACCTAACAAGTCCAGATAAACATCCTATTTCAAGATACAGACATCAAATAAATGGTGAATTGAATGTAATATGTAGCACTGTCTGCCAATGTAGCAGGCAAGTTTTACCTAGATAGACACTGGGGTTGTGGGGTGAAAAGCCACGATTACAAGAAACAGTGCATCAAGCATTGTAGCCTGATTTACAGTGTTATTTAAAGCCATGATATCTACATCCCTGTGACTTTTTGCCTTCATTATGATTATCCTAAAGGTGTAACTGGGCTACAAGGCGATCCTTCTTTGTACCAACTTAGGATGAATAACAGTGGTGTTACAGGGGCAAAAAACAGGATCCGTGGAGCCAACAGGGGCCACAACTCAATATGTGGGTACAGGTCTGATTATGTGTATGTGGAGCTCCCTAAAGACCAAACATACAATAACTTCACTGACAGGGACATGTAACTTCACAACGCTGTAGTAACAAATTGAATGTCACAAGACAGCGAGGCTTTGCTCACGGTTGTGGGAATGCATTGCAAAAAACACCTTTTGATTGGTCAACTGGACATTCAGAATCAGCCAAACAGCATGATAGCACATGCAAATAAATATTTTATCAGCATTTCAATCTGGTTCTAGAAAGCAAGCAACATACTGTTACAGCTGCTCCTATGTAGCTCTTTATATTGATTTTTCAAAGGCATTTGACACAGTAAACCACAGTTTGTAGATAAATGTCCACCATCACGTAGACATATAAAAGCAAGCTGGTTTGCCAACTATCTGACTGATAGAACACAATATGTTTAGATGAATGGATCTACCTCTTCTATCCCTAAGGTCTCTATAAGTGTACCCCAAGGATCGGTCTTAGGACAAATTTTTACTCTCATTTATATTAATAATTTGTGTGATAACTTGTCAAATGTGTCTTATCATTTTTATGTAGATGATACCATGATACTCAATTACACAGGCCTATGAGTTTTAACAGGCTGCTTTAAATGTTGTTCAATCTTGTCCGCAGAAAATTAAACTGTCACATGCAGAGTATTCAGATCTCAAAAGTTGTACATATATCTTATTACATTAACTTTCTTTAATATAATAAACATATAATACATTTGTGACAGACTTCCCTGTTTGTACAGGTGTGTCCCTCTTATGAACAAGAAAGAAAACAGTTTTTCACCATTAGAGAGAAAAGTTTTTAAGTCTAAACAAGGACCACTTTATTTCTCTGGATAAAATCATGATGTGAGTAACAAGCGGCAACCTCTGGTCCTGAAATATCAAACCACCAATCCACTTGAGGCTGGCTGCAGGAACACCAAAAGTCCCATGCACAACACATGTTAAAAAGCCATTTTTTACACAAGAAATAAACTGGTTTACAGCCTGGTTCAAAATACCAAACGTGCCTCATTAGCTAATGTCTTTATGTCCTCTCACTGTAGGGGGGTGAATTTTTTGTACCACAATCGTTTCGGTCATATTTAGGAAAAACCTCACTGCGCACTGATTGGCGTGTTTTATATGATTGACAGATAGCTTGACAGGTAGATGCAACCTCCAGAAGGCCGGCTTTAGTGCCAGTTTAGCTAACAGGAAGTTGAGCTCAGTGGGCAGGCTCTTGTCTGCCGTTGGGGGATCCAAAGTTCGGTTAAGAAAGCAATTTCATTTTGGAGGCCGCCATGGATTGGCTTCAAAAGCAGTTTGAGTCCGCCTATTGTAATCAAACAGCTGACTTCACACAGGCTTTGTCCAATTCTTTCTACAATCTATGGTGAATATTCAAAATAATGTCACGTTCTCCATCTGTTCTGCCACTGAGCAGAGCCCACACCTCTACTACCTTTAACTGTGAGAGGGTCATAAATGCAGTAGCTAAGTTCATGCATGCATTTTGTTTTTAAGCCTGAGCTAGCTTAGCATTCTTTGTTTTGGATGTGTGGTGTTTATTCTTTTTGAGATATCCCATTATGTTTAAAAAAGGCTTTCTGTTGTCAGTTCAAGGCCTAATTTTCTGCACAGCCCTCACTGCATTTGATGTACTTGTGAAGCTTCATTCATATATTTGAGATGCTATACATACAATAAAGATTAGTTACAATATACTGTATCCTAGTTCTGTATTTTTCTGCATTAAAATACTACATGAACTCATTCTATCCTTGTAGAAATACTTCTTTAACCAAGGCTAAAACTGTATAAATGCTGGAACTGATTCACAGCTGCAGTGTTGTTCACACACTTCACTGGTAAACTGAGCTACATTAGGATAAATGATCAGATAACGTTTTTGTTTCTTTTTTGTCTAACTCTCATGAAATCACTACTAAGTCAATAAGCAAGTTTTAAGCCATGTTAACATAATTGAAGCTTAGCATAAGTCCAAGCAAGAACACTTCTCTATTTCCATTCATCCTTTCGTGCATTAATAATCACTCCTTCAAATGTCTCCCCTTTGCTGCTATGGGCATCTACTCATTAAAATTCTGAGCCAATCTCATTCTGCCACGACCTGTCTTCATCCAATCATCCTGTTGCTGCCATATTTTAAAATCTGTTCTCCTGTCCTCCGCAGTCAGTCTGTTGTTTCATCGTGACAGCTGGAACCCTCCTCCACCCTAGCCACCTCCATTACATCTCAGCAGTGTCCAGGTCCAGCTCTTCTGTACCAGTCTGCACCCTTTAATTCCAAGTCATCTCATCAGGGTTTGGGTCAAGCTCCTCAAAAGTCCACCCCTCACCTTATCACATTTGTCTATTTGCCAAAGACATTATGCATTTCTAAGCATGTCCAAACTTAAAAAATGTATTATTGCTAACTCCTATTAAGATTCTCCTGATTGAAATGAGGACGCCAAGAGTAGAGAATACACTAATAAATTGCTGCAGCACCTAGATGTCTTGTTTTATTAACAGTAAACTTCAGATCATTTCTCATGCCTCCAGATAAAAGAATTAATCATTAACCATTTTTAAACTGTAGATTTTGTAGATTGCAATACAAGTGGTGCATGTTACATTATGGCTTCAGGGAAGACCACAGCACTCTGGTCATCCCAGGGCAGCTCTCTCTTAATTCCCTGCTAAGTTCTATGGGGATGGACACTGACAGATGTGGAGCAGAGACTAGGGGGTGAACTTATAATCAGATCAACAAATATAACCAGAGCAGCCCGTCTCCAAGGACTGTGGCCTACTGTGTAGAGTGGAAACAATGACATGTGAGTATAACATGCATCTAAAGCAGGGGTGTCAAACTTCCAGCCCACGAGCAGGCGCCATACGGCCCGCGAGACATTTAGGAAAAAAGATGGACATTTAAAAAAATATATTAATTTTCAATATTTACTAACTTAGAAGTTTGAAATACAAATTTTCACTCATTTTTCATGATCAATCTATAAAATAGAAAAGATCATAGTACAATGCAATAAATGTGGCACATTGACCTCTCTTTAGAGCAGGCAGGAACATCGAAAAAGAGGCACGGCAGGGCACACAGCAGAGCACCTGCTTTATCACCTCAGATTGGCAAACACGCTGTCCAAAAGAGAAGCTGATACAGACAGCATGATTTTTAGGACTGAAGGAGAGGGATTTATTTTGTTTATTAATTTATTTATTCATTAAGATGAAGACCGTTATAGAAAGTAGAGTCCGGTCCTGTCTGCACCTTAGTTTTACTGTTTCCTTCCTTGGGCTTTAACAAATGTCAGAGGTTTTTGCCTTTTAAAACCAAACATCTATCCCTGCGGGGGATTGAAGCTGCTCAATCCCTGCTGTTAGTGTGTGGGTGGATGGGGGGGTGGGGTGGGGGGGTGGGGGGGGGTGCTATATGTTGCTAAAAAATAGCCTGGCCCACAGGACATCTTTCTGGAGCAAATCCGGCCCCCCACCCTAAATGAGTTTGACACCCCTGATCTACAGTCTTTTTATTGACAGGTTCTTTATTTCACAAGTGAGGTCTAAATCATTCACATGAGTTCTGTCATCACTTTTAGAGCATCTTTACATACAGGTAGTGGTGCTGCTGAGGGAAATAGAAACACACTCTTAAGACATTTATTATAGATGGGCTTTAAGCGGATTTTTTTTATTTTATGATAGTATTTAAAGGGATACCGCTGCTATTTTTGAATAACCTGGGACATAGTATTACCATATGACCACCCAACACCGACAGGCACTCGAGGGAAATATACTTGCTGCAGATATTTCAATTTATTACAAGCAATTGAGGGCTCATTTTTGACTTTTATATCTTGATATAAAACACTTTTTAAAATCTGAGTTTTCATAGCGTATGTGTAGTCTTTACCTCCGAAATACGAGCCATCAGAGAGCTTAGTGTCTTTGCTGCTCTTGGTCAGCACGCTGACGACTCCGTGCTGGATGAAGTACATTTTCTTGCCGATGGTTCCCTCTCTGATGATGTAGTCACCCGGCTGGAAGACTTCGAAGCGTAGCTTCGTCAGCATGGAGGTGACAAAGTTCGGATCAGCGTTGGCGAACAGAGGCATGGATGCCACAAGTTTTCGACAGTTAAAGTTGATGATCTCCTGCAGAAGAAACACAGCAGGAAAAATAAAGGGTTAGATTATAGCTCAGTTATGTCTGCCACATCACACATGGCAGCATTGGTGCATGTGTACATTTCAATCATTATAAAAGCTTGAAGGTTAACAGCTTAGGGCTCTGTTAATAAGGCTCTCTGCATACAGTCCACAGCCATGACTAATCAGATTACATGACTATTCATATTACCGTGCAAAGTAAGAGAGCTGTATTAGATTATACAAATAATTAACTGTAAACCACTTAGAGGAGAGATGCTTACCTCATTAACATGTGATTCAAAGAACCAGAACCAGAAATCTCCTAAAGATGTATGAATTTTAAATCCTTTGTAATGTTGTTTTATGTGTCTCAGTGTTTCTATGCTTGGTGTTAGATATAAGGGATACACAATGTTGGATTTATGCCAATATTGCCAAACTCATTTCAGCCAATACTCAACATACATTCACCCATTTTTCATAATATGGAAAATAAAGTCCCACCTGAGCAAAAATTCAACTGATACTCTTGCCTATTTTGACAATCTGTCTTAAAAACAGAATAAGACAAACAACACACAATTCCATCATAAATGATGAATGATAAATCCTGTTACTAATAACACAACATACAGTTACAACAAGCTTTAGATGCCTTTTTAAGAGCTAGCACTGTAACAACCTGCTGACCAGCTGTGAGCCCTGTCTGCATTAAATAAAAATTAAACAAGTTATTATGGAGCAAATACTTTCAAACTAAAATCAATTCTCCAAATAAACCAACAGGTTTGCAGGGTGGTTCCCTGAGACAATCCTGACAAATTACTTTAAACAACAATAACAAAAATCCAAATATATTTCTCTTACATTCAAAATATTTAACCCACTGTAGTTCAGACCTATTCCTTCAGTGGTTCTCAGCTGGTGATTTGGGGCCCAAAAAAAGCTGTTTCCAGTTGACCGTGAATGTTTGTCAGGAAAAGTCCATCAAAAAGTCCATGATGTTTGGAGGTGGACATGAAGTACATGCATACATTTTCAAGGTGTTCTGTGATGGTAAGTAAATTTTGGTCTTTTTCCTCTAGATTTCAACTAATCTATCTCAGTTTCCCAGATAATAAAGCAGATTTTACCAAGATAATAATTCAGGTTAGCCTGTTGTTTCTGCTTCAAACTTCACAAAATTAATGCCACACTTTATTAGCTGAAGTGCTGCGTTACAGTAATACAGACTGCTGATATGTACGGTCGATATTTCAGCTGTAAATTGACTCAAAGTTTTATACCTGCAAATATATCATCTTTAATCATTATCTTTAATTACCCCCTGTCAGCATTTAGAACATTAAAAATAAGTCTGTAGGGGCACTGGTATGGCTCACCTGGTAGAGCAGAGGCCCCACATACAGAGCCGTTTGATACATGCCATCTCCCACTCTCTCGCTCCACATAGTTCCTGTCTTTTTAAAACTGTCAGATCAATTAAAGGCAAAAAGCCAGATGAACAAACAAATATAAAAAAAAAAACGCAATCCTGTCAGTGACAATCTTGGTCTTTTAGGACATAAAGAGGTATAAAGAGATATCGTTTATTCTATATTGATCCTTAATCTCTGAAGCAACAGAAATTCAGTGACCACCTGCAAATACTGAAGGTCCATTTTTAGGTCAAGTATGCAAAATGGTCCTGCATGTCTTTGTTTCAAATGCAGGATGGTTATTTTTGCTGGGTGGGCTGCTCAAAAATGTGGGGGTTAAATAAATAGTATACACACTTCTCCAGGCACTACTACACCACCGGATAGCAGTCACCTTAACGATGACTCAGCAGTTTCATGATTAAAGCAAGTGAAATGAAGAGGATATCTAACCTCTCTGAGTGGCTCATTCAGCTCCTCCAGGATGCTCTCCTCGTCAAACATCTTGCCCTGGTATCGGTGCTCGTAGTAGTCATGGATCCTCTGTCGCATGTCCGCAGGGAGTTTGTGGAAGGACATGTACTGCTCCACCTGTTTGTACTGTCAAAACCACATCAATAAAGTCAAATTATTAAAAAAGTAGAAATATTTAAGCAGCCAAAAGAAACACATGTTAAGTATATGTGTATTTGTGAAACAGACAAAATGCAAAGTCATGTGAACATGAATATATTAAACTGATTGATGTGCTGGCTCAGAGGTGGACTATAATGTGTCTCATTATGTTAACTGTCAGACCATCTGTGAAACCTGCCCACAGAGCAACGCTGCGCCTCCATCCCATCTGACAACCACAGCAGCTCTATGCAGCTAATAACATTAACTACTGTGTCCTTCAGCCTGTACTCCACCAGCACCGCACATACGAGTGCTGTCTGTGTGCCCAATCTATGGATGTTATATCCTGCTGGAGGTCACCCCGCTACAGTGTCTCCTTTCTGTGTTAGAAATGATAATAATATTAACATTCATCACTTAAATGTGGCTTTACTGGTTCACCAGTTTATGCTCTCACTCAGCATGTGTATGAGGATATTTTCATTAAAAGGTGGGAATTCTGAATGACATACTGAATTATACTCAGAATTATTTGAACTAATCTGTTTCTAGTGATTGAATAAGTACTAAAATCCTTATTTAAGCAACCATGGACAGGAATTTCATTTTTTATTTCTAAAAAATGTTGACATTTAGTTTCTTTAAATGTGAAGTTTTTATTTAGATATAACCTTAATAAATTATTATTTTCTAAACTTGAACCTGCATATCAATTGAAATGAATTAAATTTAACTTAATAGAGACAAT
Organism: Cheilinus undulatus; assembly: GCF_018320785.1. Lineage (NCBI taxonomy): Eukaryota > Metazoa > Chordata > Actinopteri > Labriformes > Labridae > Cheilinus > Cheilinus undulatus. Next base: position 20,793,822 of record NC_054873.1, on the reverse strand, counting down.
GCAGCTTAACATAGTCTCATTACTGAGCATGAAGCTGATGTGCTGCACAGAGATTTTATAGCTATTACTAATTTCCAACTCTTGTCCCTAGTTGGACATTTGAGTAAACAAAGTTCATAAAATGTGCAAAATTCAGCCCAGTGTCTTACTGTATAGAAGACACCATGACCTCAGTATGTTAATATTAGTGTTTTTTTATGTATGGTAAAATACGTGATTGCATAAATATTAACCCCCTTTAAAGTGACTGACCTAATTCAACAGAGGTCCAGTCAATTGGTGCTAGTAGTCCCACAATTACTGAAATGGGGATCACCTGAGTGCAGTGAATGTGTCTCAAGTGACTGTAGTATAAAGACGTCTGTGTCTGGGAGGTCCAGTCACTGGATAACCAGTGTTCCTGGCTATCATTACACCATGAAGACAAAAGAACACTCCTAGCAACTCAGAGAAAAGATATGGAAAAGTTTAAGTCAGACGATGGATACAAAAATAATTCAGTTAAATGTAAATCTGCCTAGATCAGGCTGTCCTCAAAAACTGAGGGGCCGTGCAAGGAGACTGGTGAGAGAGGCCACCAAGACACCTCTGACTAATCTGAAGGAATTACAAGCTTCATCATCTGAGATGGGAGAGACTTCCATCTTCATCAGTCAAAGCTGTATGGGAGAGTGGCCAAAAGAAAGCATTGTTTAAGAAAACTCATTAAATCTTGACTAGACTTCACCAAAAGGCATGTGGGAGACTCCATGGTCAAGTGAAAGAAAGTTCTTTGGTCTGATGAGACCAAAATGGTGCTTTTTGGCCATCTGACAAGATACTATGTTTGGCAGACACCAAATTCTGCACATCACCACAAACACATCCCCACTGTGAAGCACAGGGATGGCAGAATCATGCTGTGAGGGTACTTCTAAGCAACTGACCCTGGAAGGCTTGTAACGGTAAAGGGTAAAATAAATGCAACAAAATATAGAAAAATCCTGGGGGAGAATCCTATTCAATTTGAAAGAGAACTATGGCTTGGGAGAGATTTATTTTCCAGTAAGACAATGACTTGAAGCATACCGCAAAAGTTACACAGAAATGTTTTAAAGACAACAAGGTGAATGTTTTGGAGTGGGAGAGTCAAAGCCCAGACCTCAATTCAATACAGAATTTGTGGCTGGACCTGAAAAGGGCTGTTCACACTGATTCCTGTGCATCCCGCCAGGCCAGAACTTAAGCAGTTTTGCAAAGAAGAATGGAGTCTGAGTGTCCAGATGTGCAAGCCTGATTGAGACCTATCAACTCAGACAGCCAAAGGTGACTCTACTAAATACTGACTTTGGGGGGTATATATGCAGTGTCTTATTTCAGATAACATGTTTTTATTTAATTGGCATACCATTATAGAAATCTGGTAACAGCTGGAACATAACCCATGCTAATGACATACCAGCTCCCATCTAGGTTATATTAATAAGTTTTATCTGTAATGGTCTGAGAGAACAGCGAACAATTCATTATAAAGCACACGTTTAAACATGAGCCACAAATCTGCTCGACTCTGCAGAAAAAAGCCAATCAGCTGCTTGATTCCCTGACTCCCTGACTACCTACCATTCAAAGAGCAAGCATTTGCAAGCATATTTCTTTTATCCCCCTAGACTTTTTACGACTTATTATTATTAATATTATTATTATTATTATTATTAACCAAGGTGGACTGCATTGGTTTGCATGTGAAATGTTTTGAAAAGGTCATAAGCAAGATTAATAGTTTCACTTCACTCAGAAGATAAGATGGACTGTTATGATAGTAACTGGACACTTCAGGACACTTAAAACAAAACTGCAAAATGGCCTGGGTGTTCTGTTGTATAGCTTTTGTTGTAAAAAGCAACTGATAAAAATAAAGTATCAAAAAAGTTGATTTCTGGTGTGCAGATGGCCGAGTGGTTAAAGCATATCTCCCCTGCTCTCTCATACCTGTTTGAAACTCTATCCACCGTCTTCTACTATTTTATAAAGGAATTAAATACCCTAACAATATATATTATAAAGAAAAAATAGGTTGATTTCTTATCTTCATGATGACAGCCCCAACAAATGGGTCTTCATTTTAATGAATCTACATCATGATGTTGTTTCTGCAAACTTTAGATCCCTTAATAGTGATTAAATCACAATGAGCTATCATATTTTTGGGAGCTTATACAGGTGAAGTTAGCAAGAGTGAAGCCAAAGTATAACTTACATTCTACTGCTGAACCTAGACTCAGAGGGCAAATGGCACTACTCCGGATAATTTAACAAAGAAGTGGGGTGCAGACGGCCCAGTGGTTAGGTCGTGCCCCATGTATGCAGGCGGCCCAGGTTCAGGCTCAGCCTGAGGCATCTTTCCCGCACTCTCTCATCCCTATTTCTCACTCTATCCACTGTCTGCCACTAAAAATAAAGGCAGAAAAAGCCCAAAAATATATCTTTGGTGATGGCATTTCCACTGCAGATTTAAACACCACATGGAAGGCCTGGAGGCCTGACACAAATGGTGGAGAAATTAAAATCGGTTACCAGAGGCATATACCATCCATTATAGACGGTGATTGCGATTGCCAAAGTATTTCCAAATCAATGTTTGAGGCTATTTACACAGCGTGTAATCTGACACCTACCCTGTGGCAGTATTTACAAGCATCAACAATAGATCTTTTAAAGTTTTTTTTTCTCTTATGAAAGTTTTACTTCCTTTTTGGGTTATATACAGGTATCAGTAACTATTTTAATCAGTTTCATCACCAGCTGATAACTCCTCACAGGAGCTTTAGGCACAATCACTGTTAAAACACTTGACAAGACAAGACATATCATTTAATGATACCAGAAAAGGACACTGATCTGTGCATCTCTTTTAATGCTTCTTGTTTTACATCCTCTTACATCCTGTGTTGCTTGGGTTCTCAGTTAAATACATTTCTTATGTTGTTCTTGTTACTTTAGTGTTGTCTGATTTTGTGTTTGGATTCTCATACTTTGATCTTATGTATGCTTTTTCTTGTATGTCAGAGTATTTTGTAAACCCTCATTACTATGAGGGCAGTAAAAATAAAGCTATTACTTAAAAATTACCTAAGTACTGCATTATGCTCCACTCCTGGCTTCAGTAAAGAACATTTTCTTTCCAGTCTTCTACAGAAAAAAACACCCACCTTCTCCTGGTACTGCCTTCTGGAGGAGTCCAGGGACTGAATGAGAGCAGTCGCATGCCCCACAAACATGGCGAAGCAGGTAGCGCCCACGATCATGCTGAGGATGGTGAGCCACACGTCAGCCATGCCGATGGGGGGGTACAGCCCATACCCAATGCACAACATGTGACTCATGGCCTTGAACAGAGCGTAGGAGTACTGCTGACCCCAGGTGTCATTCTGTGAGGAGCAGAGAGGAGGAAACAGAAAGTTTTGAAAGAAAATATTAACTTAACAGCTGCAGACAAAACTGTGTGGTACAGAAATATCATTGAATGCACAAAGATGACCTAATTTCTTTAATACGATAAGAGCGACTTGATCAATTTGGGGCTAATTTGAGTAATTTTCCAATCTATTGAATGGTTCTGTTATTAAAATTATCAAAAAAGAAAAACTGGCCACAGTAACAAGTAATGTATAGAAATGAAAAGAAAATCTATTTTTGTATTGTAAGTGACAAAAAAATGGATTGAAATCACAAGAAACTGCGACAAATCAATGTTAGACATTCGGAAAAAATTTTAAAAAAGCTACTGTGAGGACTGAAGAAGCCTTTTGTAGGGGAGGCAAAACGTCTTCAAGAACCTCAATCAAGTCCAGTTGCCCCCTGGACAAAGAGTTGGACGCCTTAGATCAGGTTCTCTTCAGTTTTTATCATAAGTCTAGCTCCCTCTTGATTTTGATCAGTCAATGAGGGAGATGTGATATTGTCGAGTGACACTGTTCCAAATGTTGTTTTTTTTTTCTGTTTTCAACTGACGGAACAGAGACAAAAAAACAGCTGACTCTAAGGGTGTCTTTGTCCATCCAGGAAGTATCATGCTAAAAACATCCAAAATCTTGTTCTGTACATGTGGCGTGGTGCTTTTTCAAAAAAATCAAATCCTACTAAGTCTGATACCTACCTCCAGGCAGTTTTGCAGTTTTACAAGCATTAAAATCATTTATATCAAATTTAAGCATTTTGTCTCTGGGTGTCTTTTTTTGCTTTCACAGACTATATCAGTGAATTAATATGTTTTTTGTCTGTTTTATAACCAGCAAATAAGTTCTCAAATAAGTTTTTAAATTTATTTGAACTATTTATTATGTGAATAAACAACAACAACAAAAACTTTACAAATTTTATTGGGAGAAAATGTTTGCAAGCTCCAACAGTCCACCTAATCAGGAACATTGGGTCTCTATTTAAAACCCAGAAATCCTGATTGGTGTAGAATGGTTTGTGATGCCATCTTAACCTGAGACCAATCCACCAGAAATGAAAAAGGCTCAGACAAATAAAATAAAAAGGATTATCTCTCATCTAAAAGAGCTGAAACAGTTTTAGAAAGTGTGTGCATGTAGGACCACATCACTCAGATGCCTCTGGAAAAAAAAAGAATTGGGGGCCTTTAAGTGAAAATGTTTGGACATTGTCTGACTCATAAATAATCCACTTACCACCATCTTGTTCCTGGTGACCCAACAGTCAGGGGGGAAGTCCTGCAGCATGGGAACCAGGAACTGTAGACAGCCGTCCCAGTGACACAGCAGTAGCATCATACCAATCAGGTTCATGATACGCACCATGGCGCTCGCTAGGTCGTAGGTCATATGGAAAACCTGTAACACAGATTATCATCATTAAGCAAATGACAAAAGACACATCTCACTGTGAATAAATCTGTCATGTTTCCATTCTTTCTCATGCGATCAGAGGATCTGAGACATACAGGAGGTGCTGTGTGGGCCGATGGATCATATATCAGACTATACTGCTCTTAATCTGCCACCACAGCCTTGTTCTGTGTTGCGTAACAATCTGCAAGCAACATTAATGGCCTGTGGGGAAGGCAACCTCAGTTAGTATTATAAGAACAAGATAAGCAGGAAAATAGCTCTTGTTAGGTAAAGTGATTGAGTGTGAATGAGCTGTGGAGCACGACTAGCAAATCAGCTCTACAGCTGCACGAAAATGGACATAAGTTTTTACTCAAAGAAGCAGCATGAATTTCACTGACAGCAAAAAACAAAACAAAACAAAACAAAAAAAACAACAAAGAAAAACTAAATGCAATTAAAGCTCCTGTGAGGACCTTTTAGCTTTGGCACCCCTTGTGTTATCTTTGTTGTTTTTATCCTGTACTGTGGTGTTTTTTTTTATTAAAAACTCTTGCCTTGCTGTCTTTTAATAGTCACATTTATCACTTACTGAACTTCTTTGCCGTGGAAAAATGAAAAATGAATGTTGCAGCAGTGTGCTGTTTATCACCGTTCCCCTGACAGCTGTATCAGATATTTAAAGTAACAATGTTGAAATAATCAATATCGATGCCGAAGCTCCCGTTTGCTTCTAAAGGTCACATAGAGGCAATTAATATCAATACTGGTCTGTTTCATAACTAGTTATATACTCCAAGAGCCACTTTATAAGCCATCTTATTGAGGAAAAAAACGAGCATTGAGCTGTTACTTTATGATACAGCACTATAAAAAGGCGTCTTGTACCAGAGCAAGGTCCCAGCTCAAAAACCCCAATATACAGACAATGCAACACCTGAAAGTCCAGCAGCTCAGAATTTTCCCTCTCTTTAATTAAAATTGACAAATAATGTTGCTGAACCTTTCATGGAGTACTTTGACAACTTTTAGACTAACTTCTACAACTCCATTATCTCTTGAAACCTCAGAGACCCACAACACATGTCCCTGCGGGATCTACCTCTTCCCACTGGTGGATGTAGCGAATGAGTCTGGAGAGGCGCAGCAGCCGAAGCAGACTGAGGATCTTGGTAAAACGGACAATCCTCAGAGCTCTTGCCGTCTTGTAAAAGTCAGAGTCGATGCGAGTCTCCACGATGAGAAAGATGTAGTCCACGGGTATGGAGGAAATGAAATCCACCACAAACCAGCTCTTCAGGTACTTGATCTTGATCTGCTGAGGGTCCAGAATGATCTCTGTGTTGTCCTCCTTGACGATGCCCGTGCGGAAGTTAAGCACCAGGTCCATGAGGAAGAAGGTGTCCGAGACCACGTTGAAGACGATCCAGGGCGGCGTGTGCTCGTCCTTGAAGAAGGTGATGCCCACAGGGATGATGATGAGGTTTCCCACCATGAGCAGCAGCATGGTCAGATCCCAGTAGAACCTGAAACACAGGGACAAACACTTCGCTCACACTGTGGACTACAGCAGGCCAAAAACAATCTTTGGGGAAGACATCATCATCCTCACACCATAACATACACAGCAACTAGAACAGACAAGTCAGAATGCACAAACAATTATTTTCAGTATTCAGGGAGAGCATTTATCATGGAAAAATGGCAGAAATTATGGGAGAGAAATAAGGAATGATGAACTTATGCTTGCACTGTATAAGAAAGCAGGAGTTGTTTCAAGCAGCTCCTTCCCCATAACCAAATTAGCACCTTTAGTCTTACAAAAGCTATAGCTAGTTTTAAGCAGCATCCATCACTATCTAATGTAAAATATCCAGACATGCTGATTAAGAAAGCCTTATGTGCTTATATGAAATAATTTCTTATTTATTTCAGTCAATTCAATATGTGCATGGAGTTCCAGCATGCACATATGATGACATGAAATATTGGCTTCCTTACAACATCATAATAATTTATGTTATTAGAATTTCTGAGATAATTGTCCAGAATGTCCGCTGAATGCTGAGAGAATTTGAGAAAACATTTTCCAGAATATCTGTAAATATTTTTGGCAATTTGCTTGGAACTTTTTGAATATTTTCATGGAAATTTTGGGGATCTGTTTGCATATTTTTGAACAGTTTCAATGGGAGGGAAATTTGATTTGAATTTTTGGGGGGTATTTTTATTTTTATGAAAATTTGAGAAATTTTTAGCTTTGGATGTTTAAGGGAATTTGTTTGGAAATTTTTGGGCATTGTCATGTAACTTTGGAAAATATTTTTGTAATTTTGGAGAACTTAATTTGAAATTTTATTACTTTGTAAGGGGGGGAGGTAGTTTGAATTTTTTTGGCAGGGATGTCCTTTGAAATCCTTGAAATCTGCAAGAACTTAATGGAACATCAGGGAATATGTTCAGATGTTTTGGGCTATTTCTGTCATTTTGTGCAATTTGGGGGAATGTATACAAATTTCAGGGTTAATTTGCTTGAAATGTTTCAGGAATTTATATGAAAATTTTGGGAACATTTCTATTCGAATTTGTATGCTTTTTGATAAAGTTTCATGGAAACATTTGAGGAATATTTGAAGTAATTTTGGGTTACTTTTTATAAGACAGTTTAACAAATGTTGAGAATTTTCACAGAACTTTTATGTAATTTTTTTGAAATTTTGGAAAGGATTGTGGTGGTGTGGATTCTGGAAAGGAACTTTTAGCAGACATGTTGTTGATGTTTGGCCTTAACAAGTCCTTGTGGTTTATTATCAAAATGACTCCTCTGGCTGGCCGAAGACACTAAACAGCTGACCAACAGCCAAGACATCTTCTTTAAATCCAATCCAGCGCTTATCCCTGTAGAAACAGAACCTTCAAGAGATTTGTGGACATCATTTTGGTCAGGACCAATTCCTGTTTAAATAATAATAATAATAATACATTTTATTTGAGAGCGCCTTTCCTAGCACTCAAGGACACTTTACAAGAATAAAAGACAAGACAGCTTTCTTCTGATCCCAAATATGTGGAGAAACTACAAAAGCATTCCAAACAAAAGCTCAGGTTGCAGAAAGTTAAGCAGCAAGCTGCAGTATTTAACAATGAAGCCAATATGGAAGTGCAGAAAACTGCAGTTCCTGAAGTGTCCACTTAGGACTGGCTGCACCACCACCCAAAGTCCCCACTCACAAATTTAAAGAAGCCAACTCCCACAGTGAAAATAAACATGTTTATAGCTTGGTACAAAAACAGTATTTTTCTGAATGGTTCTGCAGGGAGGATGAGTAAAAAAACTAATGTTTTGATGTTATTAAAACCAGGAGTTGCCCATAATTAGAGAAGCCGTTAGCTTTTGTTACTTTTAAAAGTTACATTACTGCATTACATACCAAGAAAGGTTACAGGTCAGGGTTACGTGGAGGAATCATGGCTGCCAAGGGGCTGTTTGTGTGTATGCTTTCAAAAATAAACAACATGGACACATGATGCAGTATACACGTTAAGGTAGAGCTGGTATGGAGGTGAGGAAGGTGTGGCAGTCAACACAGCAACAGAGACAATAACGGCAGAAGCTAATAAAAACAAACCACTAAACCAAGCCCACACAGCTTTATGATAAATTACTGACACAGCAGAGCCAACATGTCCATCAAACCAGCCAGGACTGATAAAGTCTATTTAAAAAGTCAATGTTTAATCCTGTAAAACAATGTTGTTGCTGTTTGTATTAGTTTATTTTTTTCATTAAATACATGTCTAATGAGAACTATATTTGAACAAAATAAAACAAAAAACAAAGAGGCATTTGCAAGGATTTTTATCAGCAGCATCTATGAATGAAGTCAGCTGCAAGTAACCAGTGAACACAGTCACTAATTAAAACAATACACCAGGTGCATTATGTCCATGCTCAGAGGAAAACGTCAGAATTGATTATTCATATGGAAATGTATTATTTTGTGACGTGTGCTGCTGACCTCTTGTCCAGGTGACCCTCGTAAAAGAGATCTCAATCTCAATGGGTTTTATCGAGGTTATGTGATCAGCAGGGTTTGTTAATTAGTTTGTTTGTTAGCAACATAACTCAAAAAGTTGTGGACGGATTTTGATGAAATTTTCAGGAAATGTCAGAAATGGCATAAGGAAGAACTGACTAGATTTTGGGAGTGATCGGGATCACCGTCTGGATCCAGGAATTTTTTCAAAGGATTCTTTACCATTGGGAGATAGGGCTAATGGGGGAGGTCTGCGCTCTCCGAGTGCTTTTCTCATTATGTAAAGTTTTCCGAGTTATCATATATGTAGTTTACATCCCACACATCAGGTAGCTCTACATGGCCTGAGCTCCCTTGTGTGTCCCCTAGTGATGTCCTTAAAAACACTACATAACTGACTGTATGTTTGCCCTTGAATGTGTCGACAGTACAATTATTCTACAGTCAAGTTTACCGCATATCGTCTGTTACTCTGTAGCTAATGACAGAAAGAAAGACATATCCTTTACAGCTCTTAATATGCTCACAAATTGACGGTAAACTTGGTAGTGTAGTACAGTACTACACACAGGCTGTGCATAATACTGCATACCTCACAGTATTGTTTGCATTGAAATAAAATGAAATGAAAACAATACCACACAAGCCTTTGAATTTACAATCACAGTATTTTTGAATTTGACCATATCATCAAAATTAATTAAACATTATAGGGATAGCTTGACAATACAATGCTGTACTCTTTGCCATTATACTAGCCTAATTAACAAGCCATGTGCGTGTACTGGCACAGCTGTGTTTACCTTCCACTGGCCCTCTGATACATACCAACATGTAGGAGAGAAACAGAAACAGTGCAGATTTTGGGGGGGATTTTCTTTCATTTTTATATGGTGACAAAAGCAACTGTTTTCAGAAGATTACTTTGCAGAAAGAGTAGCTATCAATGATTATTTGAACTGTAAATGTTGACTCATAACATCACTTATTATTTACAAAAATGTAATCTTAGTGCTCCAATAAATGAATTTGTAACATGTTATCCCAGCACTGATAAGGGTTGCAGCTGATCTGACTGATTCACTGTATGGACAAAAGTATTCAACCACCTGATCATTACACCAACAAGGACTGTAACATCACTGTATTCAAATACCTGTACTCTAATATGGGGTTGGGTCCCCTTTTACAGCCATAACAGCCTCCACTCTTCTTGGATAGATTTTCACAAGATTTGGAGTGTTTTGTGGGAATCTGTGTTCATTCATTCTGGAGAACAATTAGGAGGTCAGGCACTGATGCTGGATGAGAAGGCCTGGCTTGCAATCTCTGTCTCAGTTCATCCCAAAGGTGCTGGATGGGGTTTATGTCAGGGCTCTATGCAGGCCAGTCAAGGTCTTCCACACTGAACTCGTCAAACCATGACTTTAAAGTCCTTGCTTTGTGCACTGACATAGTCATGTTGGAGTAGAAAAAAGCCTTCCCCAAACTGTTGCCACAAAGTTTGAAGCAAAGGATTGTCCAAAATATCTTGATATGCTGAAGCATTAAGATTGCCCTTCACTGGAGATAATGGGCCTAGCATTAACCTTGAAAAACAGCCCCATACCATTATCCCTCATCCACCAAACTTCACATTTGGCACAATGCAATGAGGCAGGTAACATGCTCCTGGCATCTGCCAAACCAAAACTCTGACTGCCAAACAGAGAAGTTTGATTCATCAATCCACAGAAAAAGTTTTCACTGCTCTACAGTCCAGTGTCATCGTGCTTTACATCACTCCATCCAATGCTTGGCATGGACTTGCAAAGGCTCCCACTGCACTGTTTTTGTGGTCACATAAATGCCAGTCGAAGTTCAGAACTCTTCAGCTGTAGAATCAGCAGAGCATTACACACCATTTGCCTTAGCAGTCTTTGATCCCACTCTGTGATTTTTGGTGATCTTCTGCCTCATGGCTGAGGTGCTGTTGTTCCTAAATGCTTCCACTTTCTAATGATATCACTTGCAGTTGACTGTGGAAAATCCAGCAGGGATAAAACCATCTTAGTGTAAAGGTAGCATCCATTAGAGTACCATGTTTGAAGTCACTGAGCTCTTCAGAACAAACAATTCTGTTTCACCAATGTTTGCAAGTGGAGACTGCATGGTGCTTGGTTTTATACACCTGTGGGAATGGGTTTGATTGAAACTCCTGAATTCTATTATCAACTGTGGTCAAATACTTTTGTCTATACACTGTATGTGGGTCCTGTTCACTATGAGGCCTGGGGCCCATCTTAGCCGCTTCTCCTTGCCTGTTACTAGACTGAACAAAGGCCTGTGAGAGACCTTTCCAACAAAGCCCTTGGTGTTGATGGGTTTGAAAATGAAACTTCAGAAGCCAGTGGGTGAAGTCACTGAGAATATGTCCATGTTTTATATTCAGTATAGTAACATGAGCACTCATGAGCAGCTGTTTTGATGATGGGTCCTTCTGTTTTTAAAGTAACAATGCAGAAATTTGCTTGTTTCAGTGCCAAATCTGACGATTCTTACTGAAACATAAATGCACTCTGAATATTTGAGTTTCTGATCCAAAATAAGCAATTTGAGTGTTTCATATAGGTTTTTGGGACAAAATAGAGATTTTTTAAAATTTGTACACATAATACAAACAAAACATTAATAAATTCTATGATGATAATAACCCTCAGATTATTCAGCACTAAAAATGATCTGTAATTGTTGCCTCAGTTAGAGCATGGATCATCTGTGGCTTGGACTTCTGTAGTAACGTGATGGAGAAAATCTGATTATGCAGGACATAATGCAGGAAAAGATTTTGAATAAACAATATTTACATAAACACTATTTGTCATTGGTTGTTATTCTGTTATTTCAGAAGATTATAAAAAGCAAAATCCTGAGTTCCTTTGTACAATTTGACTACATTGTAGTATTAAAAGCAGTTCTGAACTTACAAAGTGACTTTGAAAAAAAAAAAACACCCAAATCTCTGCAACCAGCAGACGAACACTCAGACTCCAATACCAGTAGATTTATGTTTAAACAGAAACAGAAACAGTGCAAACAAGCTGCCTGAGCACAAACATTAACAAAGCGTTGATTCTGGACAGCAACAATACTTCTCTAATTCAGTTAAATACTGGGCTCCTGGCCACAGGGACGGAGACGAAAATGGGTTATTGGGATTCATCTGAACGGCTCAAGAGGAAGTATTGATTTTCACAACTGACCAAATCCTCAAGTGTCAGCAGCAGAGGCAGGGTTTAACTGCATCTATAATTGTATGAAAAGAGGGGGCTGCTTGTGGTTGATGTTTACAGAGAATAGATTTATGTCTGCAACAGGTACAATTTATCTAACAGTCATCTTGTCTGACATCATGTTTCCTATCTTCTTTAATCTCCTGTTTTGCAGACAGCATAAAGGACAGTATCTGGATACAAAACATGTGATAGAAACCTACAGTGATGCACAGCACAGAGGCCGGTCAATATATGGAGAATGTGAGCTAACCGACCACCATCTTGAATGTGTGTGCACTGATGCGTGTAAGCATGTGACTACATGTCTGATCCATTTCAGGAGACTAATTAAACAGTGATCGATCTGAAAGGAGCCTGACATACCTGCAGGACCTGCGCATTGTGGAGGGGAGGGGGCACGTATGAGGGCACATGCATTACTCCACTTAATGACACTCACATCTGAGGGAGCATGCAGCCAGCACGCCGAGTAAACCCAATGTTTTTGAAAGGATGTGAGACCATTTTTCCTTTCAAATATTGACTGATTTAGGTAAAGGAGACTACTGAGCACCCCTGTGTTACAAGTGTGATAGAAATCCAGACATATTGTGGGAAAACAATGAATGCAAACATTTTGCCAGCTTATACAATGCACTTAAAACCATTCTTGTTAGTCTTTTTGTTCTTCTAGTTTGTTGTGTTTTCTTTAAGGGAAAGAGTTTGATTTTTGGTTATTACTGTTACCAGCAACCATCAAAACAATTAAAAACTAGGAAACAAAAGTAGCCTAGCAGTCACAGAAGCAGGCTGGGCTTTCCTCCACGTCATTCCCCACCCTCTCTCTGAAGAGGGGTCTGGCTTAAGACACAGACCAATCATCTGAAATGCCATGTCTTTCAGAATACAAATACATGCTAAAACTTTTGAGATAAAATTTGATCAAACTTCTGATTAGGGTTAGGTTTAGGGTTAAGGTGAGGGTTAGGATACTAAGACTTAAAAGTTAAAAACCTTGACCTGCAAAACCTGACAACAAAACATTAAAAAAAAAACCAAGTTAACAGTCTGCTTGAAGAAAGAAGCTTCTCCTCTATGAAAACATTTGCTTTAGCTGTATAAACTATGTAGATAACAAAGCTATGTAGCTAAAGCTAAGCTCAAAAAGTCGCTATGTAAGCTATATAGGTACGTTAGCTATGTTAGCCTTAGCTACATTTGCTAAAGCTGACTTAGCTGCATTGGTTATTTTAACACTTTTTATGCAGCTAGCTTAGGTATGTTCACTTTAGTTAAACTAGCAAAGCTAACGTGAGCCATGTAACTTCTAAGGGTGCTTTCACAATAGGCCCAGTTGTTTCCAACCGCGCTGCAGCACAGTTCCTCCCCCTCCCCCTTCCCCCCTGGCTTGTGTTCACACTAGCAAGATCGAACCGTGCCTTGGCGCACTTGCGTATTTACTTGGTCTGAAACAGCAGGTGACAGTATGCACGTAGCTGGTCTACAACCCTGCAAAGGAGGAGAAAGAAGAAGGGTCATGTCTATCCTGCAGCCATGGATGATTAAAATCGCTTTTAAGATGCCAGCAACTTCGCTCTTCCTACCTGCACATCTACTACAGCTCAGAGGATTAAATGGGCTGGCGCTGCCCAGATGCAGCAGTTTTTGAGGTGACGGGAGACTTTTATTGCCTTTGCACCTCATCTCACCGACTCCAACTTGTGTTCATCCGCAAGGTCAGTCACAACAGACCGTTTATTGGCTGGATTTTGATTATTTCTGCCCTTTATTGAGGGAAAAATGAGAAGAAAGTGCTGCGCTGTGTAAAGAAGTCTAGTTTTTACGATGTCATAAAGCTGATATGACGCTCTGTCCCATATCCGAGCACGGTTGCATTCACATCTCATCCGAACCGTGCCTGAGTCCCCTTGAATCGTGCCCGAGACCACCTCCCCAAGCGGTCCCGGGCACAGTTTGTTTGCACTGACAATACCAAAACGAACCGGACTTTGGGCTCAAGTGCTCTCGGATCTTGAACCGGGCCCCTAGTGTGAAAGCCACCAAAAACAAGTCTATAAATAATCAATCGCAGATTACACCTCTGACCTTTTTCTCGGTTTTATTTATCAATGTTCCTTAGCCTGTAATGTTTACATTATGGTTATTTCATAAAGTAAACTGCTGTTTTTTTACAAATAAATTTATTTAAAAGAATTAAAACATTGTACTGGCAAATTATGGCACTTCCATTCTGAAATAGACAACGTCTCAGAAGAACAGTATGTGAAAGTGGCCGTCAGTGACGTACAGTCTGCAGCCAGACTGTCTTGTGCGTCTTTCTTCACAGTTTCAGACTCTATCCACTGTCCTTTCTTTTCAATTATGGTACAAATCCACACAATAAATTTTTAAAATAATGAAAACTACGTCGTCAAAACCATTTCATTCCCTTTTAAAAGAAGACTGTGAAACATGCAGTTCAGACACTTACAGATGGAGGATGCACAGATCTTGGCTCACGGAGATAACTGGTGCTTTACTAATTTTAGCATGGATATTGAACTGTGATGTGAGGGGTTATTGTGATGGAAAACTCCACCCAAATGCTTATAATCCCATGTAAGACTTTTGCTTTTTTCTGTTGGTTAACTTGACTGATTTTTCATGGTTTGTTGTTTTTTCCTGTTTATTTTTTTTCACTAATTTCTTTCATATACAGCGGAAACAATGAAATATAAATTTTTCATTTTTAACTTTCTGGTTTGGGGAAAAAAAAGTTTAATTAAAAAAATGTTATGATGCGAGTTTTTTTTACTCTAATATAAAAAACATCACTAAGCCTTATTGTACTTTCTCCTCCAGGTAGACACCTCTAATGATAATTCACCACCTCCTTTTATTAATTTTTTTACTGTAAATGAGCCAATGCTATATGAATGTATTTGACTTAAGACTTTCTGTAACCATAAAATAAATAAATAAATGTTTTATTCAAAATGCTCTATCCTGGTCTTTTTGATCTCATCCCTTCATATGCATCAAGTATTACAAAAGTGAGTGAAATTAACAAGAACTTGTCAAAAATAATAACTAAAGAAACATAGCTGTGGTCCTTCTCCCTAGAATGAGCTGCCTGTTGACACCCTGAGGCCCATCACAAATGTCTCCACCTTGAAAGCCAAACTCAAAACCCTTCTATTCAGGCAAGGATAGCCTCACGGTTAAGTTATGGCTCATCTATGGGCGAATCTTACCTGTGGTTCCTTCCCTCGGTGTCTCTCCCCACTCTCTCATCCCTGTTTCCATATCTATCCTGTCATTTATCTCTACAATATAGCCATAAAAACCCCAAAAATAAATCTAAAAAAAAAAGAAACAAATCTATCCTCACCAGGGATGACTGTGTATATATCCTCCTAAATCCCTGCATGCACATATGAGGACATTACATTTTTCCAACAACATAGTAATAAATTAGAATATTTGAGGTAACTGTCTGGAATTTCCACCGAAGTTTAAGTAAATTGCTTTAACAATTTCACGAAATTGTTGGGGAAATGTTGGTGTATTTTGGAGTGTTTGCTTTGACTACTCAAAATTTGTAGGAACTTTCAAGGGAAATTTTGAAATCTATTTGGTTTTATAATTAGTGGAATGAATTTCCATGAAAATTTCAGGGAATCTGTTTTGATGAAGGGGGAAATGGGTTTGGAAATTTTCCACAATTTTCCATGGATTCGTCACTAAAATCTTAATTTAAATCTTTAGAGTGTTTTCAGAAAGTTTTACTGAAACGTTTGGGGAATGTTTCTGTAAATTTAGTTTTTTAATGGGATTTTAAAAAGATGTTTAAGAATTTTTACTAATATTTTGGTACTGTAGAAATTTTAGGGAATTTTCAAATGTTTTGGAAATCTCTAATTACTTTAAAGACCATAGACTATATTCTTAGTGAAAATGACTTTCAAGTAAAGAAATTATTTTTGCTTGTATTGTACAGTGAGATAGGCCTACAGTCCTCGAATGCAGAGTGAAACCTAGTCACGTGCCCAGTTGTGATTGGCTGACACCCATCTGATCCTAATGATCGCCTCGCAGCTCCCACAGACAGCCAATCACAGCTCTTTCTCTCAACACAGCAGTGTATTTAAATATGGCGTACTTCTCACTAACCCTGCTTGCATTAATGGCTGATGCACCACACTGCTCCTGGAAAAGCTTAACCTCCTCCACCCCAGCCTCCTCTTCTATAGCATAAAGCTTGTTGCACCCTTATACTCAGATCCATGCAACTATGGATTCATTGCTTTTGAATTAATTTTATTGTATACAGTATGCATTGTTATAAATGTATCTATCCATATTGGGGTTTCTAGGCCAAGTCTTCATTTAAAGCTCGAATATGTAACATTTATTGAGAACTGTGTAGAATCAACTCTACTCACCCCCTTCCCGTTCTTTTCCATGTTTGAGCTCTGAAGCTCCACCCCTCTTCTCACATACCTCCTCGAGGATGTGCATGTCTGCTGAATCGAATACTGATGGTGGCAAAGCTCTCGAGGAGTGATTTTGCTCTGCTTTTCCTCTGAAATCAATGGCCAGATTACAGGCAAGAAAACACTTCATCTCAGCATGAACAAATTCTACATAGGACCGAACACCGCTGGTAACTCCGCCATTGTACCAACTTCTCTCTGAGATGAGAGGCGGAAGCACACCTACTGCAGCGTCCAGCAGGAACGCTCCCTCTGACCTGAGCCATGATTGGCTGCAAGTGCAAGCCTCCTCATTGGCTGGAGCATCATCCCTTGATCGTTTTCCTTAAGTGAGAGTGCAGAGCAAGGAGGCGTTGCAGAAGTGTGCTATTCTGTTAGGTGGCTTTAATAACAAGACCCTGGAGGGTTGTGTTGTTTTACTAAAAATAAATAGCTTACTCCAGCTTTAATGTATTTAAAGAAGCAAACACATTTTTTTGTTATATGTCTTTTACATTAAACCATTCATTTTTCAAAATGTATTACATGTGCCTCACTCTGTTTAAAAAGGTGAGGTCTAGGTTTCAGACCTGCCATCAGGCCATTTTGTCCCACTGACCAACTCTATACATCTGCATGTCTGTGAAAAGCTCTTGTCTGATATCCACTTGATTAATGGTTGTTGATTTAATTTCTGTACCTTATTCATGACTGCAGTTTTAAACCTTGAATTCCACTAGTTTTATCCTTGATGTAAAGCAAACTGAGCTCAGTAGTTGATTATCAACAAACACATAAATTCTTAGAGCTATTTCCTCTGTTAATTAATGAAGAAAATTTTGATTTAATTGAGTCAAATGACTAGATATTGCAAACAAACCCATAAACAATCACCTGAGATGACTCCCAGCCATGGGGCGGTCTCTGGGCCCAGGAAAAAGAAGCCAGACACTAGAGAAGTAATGAGGGTACATAACAGCCTACAAAGGCAGATTTGAGCCCAGTCTGACCTGATCTAGTTACTCACACCAAACCTTTACAGGAGAACATTATTAAAAGAGGTAACCAGTGAGGGCATGTTGGCCATTTGTTCTAATCAGCTTTCTGTTGTTCTCTGCCAAACAAAGCATTTGCATTCCTCTCTTCATCTGCCCGTTGTCTCTGTGGTGACACACTGGTCCTAATTGCACTTCCCCTCTCTGGCTAAATCCACCGTTATCTCCTGGGAATCCATGTCATCTCCAGAAATCAGCTCCCATCAGCCAGATGTTGAGTAGTTAGCATTACTGCTCTGCACACGTCACCGTGCTGCAGAATGCTCGAACAGCTGGACCGTGATAAAAAAAAAGAAGGTCTGCAGGGGACAGTGCATTACTGCCTGTCCCCTGCAGACCATCCGGTTGGCTCATCAGCTGACCATGCACGCAGCATTCAACCCACAAAAGATCAGACAACTTGTGGGTGTAATCTGATGTTTCCATGAAAATAAAGCTGAATGCTAGGAGGGGTTTCTGGACAAACACTGGTCCAGGGAGGAAACTTGCTTTATTTGGGTCAGAGTGCAACTACGTTAAAAGAGCAAGAGCGAACAAAGAGAGGGGAGTTACAGGCAAAGTGAACACAAAAAGGCTTAAAATGGTGAAAGGAGCTTAGATCAATCAGGACAGCTGAAAAAGGGATCACATTTGTACTAGAGATACTTATCTCTTGCTGCCAGCGCGCAGCTGAAGCACAACAGCCTGCATGAAGCTCAGTGGCTTAACACACACCTGTACAGTGGCTCAGACCCACCAGCAATCATATTAACCATATTTACGCAGCGTGCCAGTTTTGCATCCACACAAAGCTTTAATAAAAGGCAGCAGTTGCTGGCAGAGTAAACAACAGAGGGGCCGTGTTTGTAAAATACACAAGGAGAGGGATGCACAGTGGTCATGGAAGCACACAGCATGTCAGCACACAACTGGTACAAATCTCTGGGAGTGGAGTTGACTATTTGCAGGATTAAGATGGGATTCAACAGGGTCCCATAAGCCAAAAATCACCCAAATACTTTTTAAAGTGCAAGGGTTTCCACCTGCTTCTTGAAATAAGATCTGCAGGATAGCACGCTCACCTTAGGAGAACAAAACAGAGCCCTCCTTCTTAAAAAGTGTGACCCAAACCAACATGAAGTAATGACACCTCAGAGTCAACAGCTGGGTGTCCTGATTCCTCACATCATTTTATTCCAATCTCTCTTTTCATCTCTCTCTCTCTCTCTGTTTGGCGGTGTGTCCCTTCCCCGTCCACACCATCTCTGCTCCATTAGACTAATTGTACTGTAATAATCTGCACTGATGTGTGCTTCTAATATCTTGAATGGTCATGTTACCCTATTTTGATTACCCCATTTCCAAGCCCCTGCTGCACTCTCTGTAATCCACTGCCCTGGCTAAATGATAAAAAAAAAAAGTGTAATTCAGATGAGTGGAAAAAAAACTGCAGTGACACACATCGGTGTACAACTGGCCGGTGAAAATATGATGACAGCGAGCCTCAAGGTTAAATGTCATGAAAAAGCCTTGATGGCGGCGATGAACTGGTTTTTGTTTGCAGCGTGAGAGGAGATGTGCATGCATGTGCGTGTGCTAAATGAGGGAATTGCACAAGTTTGGTGCAAGATTTAATTCATAGATGGGGGAATAATATGCAGAAATGAGCCTATTCTTGTGCAAATGCACCCACATGCATGAACACTCCTCTCTATAGGCCAAACAATAGGGTAGATCCTACATATGTGTGAAAGAATTCAGCTGTCATTGTGCTTCTAAGAGGATTTTCTGTCAGCCTTTACATACATTAAACGTTTAGGCCTGCACAGAAGAG
The DNA here is from genome assembly GCF_018320785.1 of Cheilinus undulatus. NCBI lineage: Eukaryota > Metazoa > Chordata > Actinopteri > Labriformes > Labridae > Cheilinus > Cheilinus undulatus. The sequence goes on along the minus strand of NC_054873.1, from coordinate 20,774,353 downwards.
TTAGGTCTGCAGAATCTTCTCAGGAAGGAAGCCATTTATCTCGTGAAGGTGTGTTTAGATTACTGAGGCACATTCAGCTTATGATATTCTGCATGGGCTCACACTCCTGATTATCATGTTCTTATCATAATATCATCACAGTGATCAAAGAAAAACAGAGGATTAGCAGTGTGTGCATATGGTATTAAGTTTGCTCTGACCTTATTGTATTTGCAGACAATGAAGATTTAGTGATGCTCAGATGCAGTGCATGTATGTGACTGTTTTTACCTAAAATCACTGTATGGGTGGATTATCCAGAAGCCGGCTGACTTTACTCGCTCCCTCTCGTGCTCCACGGCCCTCTCACTCCCCAACATCCGCAGGGAGAACTTGTTGACTCCCGGCTGGAGCATCGCCCCAAACTGCCGGTGCATGAAGCCAGCTTGGTACAGCCGATCGTCCTCAGGTATGATCTGCTCCGTCCCCTCCAACTTGATGAAACTTGACTGGTCGAAGGCAGACGCCTGGCCGCCTGAACCGCTCAGACCCCCAGCTCCCCGCTGCTGGGCCCCGGGGCCGCGTTCACCGGGGAAACTCTCGCCGACTCCGGCGTCAGCCTCGGGGATGAGGCGCCGCTGCTCCGCTGGATCTGACCCCGGAGCATGCCGCCCTGTGATGGACGAGATGCTGCCCCTGAATAGGCGGCAGTCCCCATTCAGGTTGGTCTTCACGATCACCTCCCTCTCCCTGTCCAGGTCCTCGCTCCTGGCCTCTTCGATGCTCCTGCAGCTGCTCGCAGGAGACGGGGAGGACAAATGTTTTAGCCGAATACTTTTCCTCTTAGTGTCCTTGTCGCCGTTGTCTCCTTCGTCCATCACAAAGGGTTTTTGCCCAATGTTTTGCGGCAGGCTGTAGAGCCGTTTGCGCATGGATGACTGGAATCTTTCCATTGTGAAGAAGCAGGAGGGACGCGCTCTAAGGATAGCCCGTGCAAACACAGGGATGAATCATGAATCTAACACACTTGGGGTGCTGCTGGAGGCTAAACAGTGACGGCGCATCCGCAGGACAGGTTGTATCTTCTGACACTTGGGACGTGCCTCTCTTTCCCCAGGTTCAACCATTGAAATGCGTCGACAATCCGACGGTCATTTAGAAGCAGTGGACGGGAAACGCATGTAAATCCAGGTAACCCCACAGCGTGCAGACAGGAGCGCATCAGGATGCAGCATGCTGAGCGGCGGACGTGCCGGAGTGGGAGAATAACACTGCTGCTGCTGCTGCTGAGCTCCTCAATGACAAAGCATCATCTCCACCTCCCCAAAATATCCGAGCTCTCTGTCAGTGCAAGGTGCTGACACACACGCACGCACGCGGCCGGCTGCTGCTGCATCCAAAGAGAACTGACATCACGGATCCATCAGTTTTTTCCCCTTCCTCCTCCTCCTCCTCCTCCGCTTTCTAATAACGTGAATATCGATGGAGCTAATCTATTGGGTTGCCATAGGAGCCAGGGAAGGCACACGCGCTCACCCCGCCCCGTCAGGACACGCGGAGAGGATGATTCAAGGATGCCAGCCAGCCTTGGAGTTGACAGTCAACTAGTTGGGGGAAAGCTATCATGGCACAGAGCCTGCTTTCTTTGTGTTGACAGGCCTGAAGAAAAAAAAACGATGAAGAGCCAGACTCTGCCAACTTCAGATCAGACCTTTCAACATACTGACACTTCCTATAAAGATCATTTTTGAAGCTTAATGCTTTGTTTTTGATCTATGCGCATGCGTCAACTAATAAAACTGTTAACTTAATCAACAGCAAGAAGTATGGATGGATATTACCTCTAACCGATAACACTACACTGCGTTACAATCTTAATTTTAAATCCGTAGAGTTAAGTTTCTACAAAGAAAATAGCCTAGATTTTAGTCCATCTAATTAGTATGATACTTTAATTTCAGTTCTATGAAAACAAAATGCAAAATATTCTAAGTTTTCCTCATAGACAAAAGGGATATCTTTATTTTCTGGGCTTATCTTTTACTCATTTATCAAACAAGAAATGCCAAAGCTAACAGCGCCCTCTGCAGGTAAAAAAAGGAAAACATTTGTCAAACCAATTAAAATTGCCCATATTTATATCCATTTTAATCAAGATACTGACACAGGCAGCTGCGGCTCCAAAATTTTGAATACATCATGAAAAAGAATTCCTGTTATTCATTTAAAGAAGTTCAACTTCATCATCACAAAGTCACTTTTGCATTTAAGGTCACATGTTATGCAAAATACACTTTTTCAGGCTTTTCTAGCAAAAATATGAACCCCTGGCCTGTCCACATTGCCCCCAAGAATCAGAAAAATACCCCCCCCCCACCACCACCTATCAGAAAATGTGTGCTGAAACAAGCCATTCTCATATTTCCCCCTCATGATGTCATGTGGGGAGTTAGCACCGCCCCCTGGTTTGGTTGGCCCTCCTCGCTTGGAAGAAAGTTCTGCCCTCCTCTCCTGATCGCTGACGGCTGACAGGAGGATCAGGAGAACCACATTCCATTTAGCCACATCCATTTTCTGAGAGGGGCGGGGCCAGGGGCGGAGTCAAACAGCTCAGTAACATTTAAAGCCACAGACACAGAAACAGCTCGTTGTGAGCAGGGCTGAAACAGAGGGGTTTTCAGACATGCAAAAATCCAATAATGGGGTGTTTTTTCAGCAGCAAACTTCACAGGCAGGTTTTGGGGACCTCTGAGATCGATATAAACTTGTCTTAAACGGGTAAAATATGTGACCTTTAATGTTGATGTTTATGACTTACAGCTCACAAAATCCATAAATCCCTATCTCAAAATATTAGAATATTGTAGAAAAGTCCAATTTGCAAAGGTTTCTTGAGCCTCCATTCTCTCACTCTGGTTCATTGCACACTACAGCAATCATGGGGAAGACTGCTGACTTGACAAATACTGACACCATCCACAAGGAGGGTAAGCCACAGAAGGTCACTGCTGATAGGGCAGGCTGGTCAAGTCTTGCTAGAAAAGGTACACAAGCTACAGAGATGAGCACAGCCTTCAGAGCACTGTCAAACAAAACAGATTTAAGTACTTAGGAGAGCTGGAGTTAGTGTACCACACACAGACAGGTCCAGGAGATGGACTCTAGTGTGGTGTTTATAAGTTGAGCCAATCCTGAACCACGGTCGTTATAAGCGTCTCAATTGGGCTAAAGAGGAACAGAACTGGATTGTTGCTCTGTGGTCAAAAGTCCTTTTTCAGCTGAAACTAAATTTTGAATTTTATTTGGAAATGAAGGTCCTGGAGTCTGGAGGAAGATCTGAGAGGCATCTTCCAAGAAGAGTGAAGGCTTTTATAGCGGCAAAAGGGGGGTCCAACTCCATATTAAAGTGCATGTATTTCAATACAGGGTCATTACAGTCTCTGTTGGTTTAATGGACAGGTGGCCACATACATTTGTAAATATAGTGTACAAGCATGTTCATAAACGTTCTCTTGTAAGCATCTTTTGCCAGGGCTTTTTAACGATAAAATTATAAAAGTAGAGACAAAATAAGCAGCTTATCTGATCCAGATGTTGACTCATCCTTGGTCTCTGGTACAGTACACTCAGCCTTAGAACCTGATACCCACCTACATAGTTCTCCAAAATCAATCTTCAAGAACCCTGATCAATTATCTCTTCATCTAAACCAGTAGTTCTCAACCTTTTCGCCCCATGACCCTCAAAATAAAGGTGCCAGAGACTGGGGACCCCCGCTGTACCTGAAGGTGGGTGAACACAGCCATATACAATCAAGAATAGTTGTGTGCGGACAAGGCCACCCATAAGAGGTATAAAGGGGGGAGCTTTCTGGGACCCATCCAAACTGGGGGCCCATGGAGGTCAGCAAAATCATGGTCCATTGTGAAGTTAAGCTGTGAAAACCATGTTTTATATTTGACCTGAGTGATAACCACTCTTATCAAAGAAACAAATATCTTTATTTATTCATTTGTGTAGCAGATAGCCTTCTTTAAATGAAAATAACTTCTGTTAAAAAGAAATAATGAAAATGGGTTGAAAATTGCTAAAATTGGTTAATAAACACAAGAAAACGGTGAAAAAGGTGGTGCAATCGGATTTTTAAAGAACATAAATGAGTTAAAAGTCGCATAAATTAGATAATTGTAGCAAAAATGGGCACAAAAAGTGGTTAAAGGTGATTAAAAAGTGGCTGAAATGGCTTTTAAGCGCAAAAAATTGGTGGAAATTAAGTGGACTGGGATGAAAAGTTGACAAACTGGCAAAAATGGGTTAACTGTGGTTAAAATGGACAAAAAGCAGTATAAAAAGAGGTTGATATAAGCAACAATAGGCAGAAAGTGGCAAGAATTGGTTTAGAAGTGGCAAAAACACGCAGAAAAAGTGATGGAAAGGGTTTAAAATGGACAAAAAAGGGTTTTAGGTGGCAAAAATGTGCTAAAATTGGCTAAATTGGTGTTAAAATGTGATTAAAAAAAAAGGATTAACATTTGGTCAAATTGGTGTAAAGTGGCAACGGTGTAATTTAAAAAATAATCTTAGTTTTAATAAGGCATCCAGTGACCCCCTCTTAGTGTCTCACGACTCCAAGGGGGTCCAGACCCCAAGGTCGAGAACCACTGATCCAAACCATCAACCTTAGGTCATTTGGGCCTAATCTGGACCAAGCTGATTAAGTCAGTTTATCCTCTCGTTAGCACATCTGTTCTTGACATGATCAAATCTGTCATTATTCACAGATTGAGAAAGATTGATTGATTAAGATGAAACAATCAATCAATCAAAACACCAATTCATAAACAAAGTTAGCTCAAGACACTTTAAAAGAGGGCAGGTCGACACCATACTCTTTAATGGATTATGGTTATGAAGGCCTAACGCTAACCACTGTGAGCTCAGCACTAGCAGTGTGTAGCCTCGTTAAAGTTTCTACCTGTCTGGTATCACCTATAAATGACAAAGGTATCTTAAATCCTGAGGCTTGATTATTCCGCCTATTTTATCAATTCAAATCAGTATCATCCTATTGAAATCACATCACCTGTTCCCAAAGTGCAACTGTTCAGGCATGCAAATGTCACATAGAAAGAAAAATGAGAGAATTGAAAGATAAAATGCAGATAACTGTGTATTCTGTATCAGATGCATTAACACTCTGTGTTTCCTTTCATTTTTATTCCCTTAAGAGGACATTCTCAGTCATGTAGAAAAGTGATGAAACACTTCTCTGACACAGACCAACATTCATTTGGCAGGAGGATGTTGACAGCTGCTGGTTTCATCACTGAGGTCAAATTAATACAAACTTCCCTGGAGTGAATTAAACTCCAGAATAAGGCTGGGCGATACGGACTCAAAACACCACCTCTGTATTGTTTAGCTGCATGTTGATAAAATATGTACATCTCTGTGTTTTTCTGTAAAGAAATAAAAACTTAGCTATCACAACTTTTCCAAAATTAGTATCTTTAGGGTGTCATATGCAGAGAATACCTGAACTAAAACTCTAGATGACTACTCATGATATGTAGTTATGTCATCAGTGTGGGACTTTAAGAAAACAACAGAAAAACAAAGGGTAAAACTCCACAGTCCCTCTGTGCCACTGGCAGACTGTGAATGTTTGAGGGACAGGGTTAAAAAAATAGAAAAAGAGGCACCAGCTGCATGCGAAGGGGCAAGAGTAAACAGAAAGTCAAGATGCATCTAAGTAGAAATTGTTCTGAACAGTTTGCAAAACAGAAGAATAAAACATTGTGTTTTCAGGAGCAATCACAAATGAAAGAATGATTCTCAAATGTGGTAAAGTAAAATAAGTGCTATAACAAAAAGAGAGGTAAATATTTCATGTTACATCTTTTACTATATTGTATGTTGTCTCCTTTTATTAAAATTGGAGTTTATACAGTGTTTTTGTCTTATATATTCATTCTTTTAGCAGCTCATTTATATTTTTCCTCGAGATGATTCTAGGGGTAATGAAAAAAAGACTGTCATACTTGTTACTTCGCAAAATACAAATCTGTTTATTCCTACTAGTAGCTCCATCAAACATTTGGCGCCATATAAAAAAACCTTTAAACATAGGAACAAAGCCTCAATCCTAGTTACCAACATTATGAGAAAATTCACAGAATTATGACATTTCAGACTAAATACTTGTAAAAATAAAAATGTTAGCATTCAGGACAGCACCTACCATGACAGAACTGTTAGGAGGAGTGAGAAATACTTTTTTGAGGTGTAAGAATTACTCAGTAGAGGACAAAATAGAGAAATTTTAACACTACATTGGCATGTTTGATTTCTGCGTGCTCAAGTTAGCTGGCAGGTTTTGGGCATTAAAAACAACTACACAAAATTTGACTAAGTGTAAATCCAGGGGTGTGTATCTAATAATCATAATAAAAATAATAATAAAATAATAATAATTTAAAAATAAATAAAATAAAATTAATAACTAGAATAGAATAGAATAATTCTTTATTGTCCACCAAGGTGGAAAATTGTCTTTGGCTCACCAGCACAGGAGACAGACCGCACTAAAATACAAACATCGTCAAACATAAAAACATATAATAGACACAATAAAAACAGAGGTAAGAGGAAAATGGGATCTAGTAAAATAAATAAATAAAACACAGAGGTAGAGCAGTTCAGGTCATATGTGTGGATTGGTCACTTTGTCGAATTCAAGATGGCGCTGGCATTTGGTACAAAAGCTAGAAAAGCACTCGGAGAACACAGACCTCCACCATTAGCCCTATCACCCAATAGTGAAGAATCCTTTAAAAAATTCCTGGATCCGTCCCCATGTAACCCCCACCACGCCATTCACTGATTACTCCCTCCCTGGTGGGTTGGGAACATGGTGAGGCAAAGCATTGACTTAGCTAGGGGTGCCAACAGATGCACCCATGGTCTCACTGGACGACTGGAAGTCATGGCAGAGGGTGAATATTCCTCTATTCCTCCCAGCATTGTGAGTATTCTGCATTGCAGCATTGTGAGCCTTTTTTCTGTTATGCTCCGATTCGTCTCCTCGACTGGGTGTGCATCTTTCAAACTCTATAAACTCCTAAACTTTGAATAGAAACACACCCAAAAACTGCTGCTGGGATTGAAGTTACTCATGTCTGCCATCTCCTGATGTAAAGTGGGAACAGCGCAGACCTCCACCATTAGCCCTATCTCCCAATAGTACAGAATCCTTTAAAAAATTCCTGGCTCCAGGCAGTGATCCGGATCACTCCCAAAATCTAATCGGTTCTTCCTTATACCATTTCTGACATTCCTGAAAATTTCATCAAAATCCGTCCACAACTTTTTGAGTTATGTTGCTAACAACTAGCAAACAAACAAAAAACCCACCAGATCACATAACCTCCTTGGCGGAGGTAATAATAATCTATTAGTGATCACATTCATTTTTTTTTCAGTGTTTAATGAACCTTTCTCTTGAACTGAAAGGGTTTTTTAGGTTCTTTTACCCTGCTATTTGTTACTTTTAGATCAGTGTTACTCAACCCTGCTTAACCAAAGAGCCAAACTGTAGAAAAATACCTTTACAAGAGCCACAATCTAAGTGGTAAAAAGCAGTGAAAAAGTGGCTTAAAAAATGGGTTAAGTGGCAATAAAAATAAGTTAAAGCTGGCAAAAAATGTCAAAAGGCAGCAAAAAAAAGTGGCAAAAACAGGTTTAAAGGGGGTAATAGACTTAAAATGGCAGAAACTGGGTGAAAAGTGACAAAAATGGGGAGAAAAAGTTGCATAAAAGGGGTCAAGGGGGTGAGTTACAGGAGGCAAAAATGGTCAAAAAAACATCAAAAAGGTGGCAAAGAATGAGTGAAAAGTGACTAAAGTGGGAAAACAGCTGCATAAAGGTTTACAGGTGGCACTTATTAGCAAAAGGCAGCTTAAATGAGCGAAAAGTAGCAAACAAATTGTAAAAAAAGGGGGAAAAATTGCAAATTGTAGAAAGGATAAAAGAAGCAAAAACTGATGAAAAAGCACAAAAATGTGATAAAAGTGGCAAAATTGGGCTGAAAGCAGCAAAAATGGATTAAAAGTAGCAAAAAGGGAAAAAGAGTGATTTAAGCCAAAAACAGTGATTTGCAAATACTTTAAACCTTTATTCAAGCACAAACACAATAAGTCTAATGTCCAAAGTAATAAAAAAAATTAAATATACACATATTCAGCCATTCCACAAAAGTTGGGCTGCCAGCATGTTTACCAACAACACTCTGTAAGCGTCTGAGACACACACATTGCTTCATGTACATTATAACTTGCTCAGCAGTGCAAGTAATGTTTTTTGCATTGTTTTATTTTGTGCTTCATAATGCAGCGTCAATGAGAGACATGTCTGGACTGCATACAGGCCAGTCTAGTGCTCACACTCTTTTACTGTGAAGCCATGCTGTTTTTGCCGCATTGTGTTGCTGAAATAAGCATAGGTGTCCCTGTTGAAATGGATGCATATATTAATCTAAAACCTGGATGTACCTCTCAGTATTAGCGATGCCCTCACAGAGTTGTAAGTTACCCAAGCCATGAGCACTAATACACCCCCACTATCACAGGTGCTGGCTTTTGAACTCTGCATTGATAATAATCTCGAAGGTTTTTTTCCTCTTGAGGACTCGAGTCATTATTTCCAAAAACAATGTAAAATGTGGAGTGGCCAGACCACAGCACACTTTTCCACTTTAGGACAGTCCATCTCAGGTGAGCCAGAAGTCTGCAGTGCTTCTGAATGTTGCTGACATATAGCTTTCCCTTTGCATTGCAGAGTGTTACTTACATTTTGCATATGCAGTGATGTACTTTCTTCAGTGTTTCCAAACCCACATTGTAATATCCATCACAGAATGATGCCTGTTTTTAATGCAGTGATGCCTGAAGGGCCAAAGGTCACAGGCATTAACTGGTGGTTCCTCTCGATGATGCTAAGGACTGTAGACGTTAAAATACCTCAATTCTGTTAACTCATTGTTCAGAAACTGTTGCACTTTTAGCCCACACAATCTTTCACAAAGTGGAAAAACCTAGCACTGTAACTGCAAAGGACAGCATCTTTCAGGAGTGCTTTTTGTACATAATCACATCATCATCTGTTGTCAATTTGCATGCTTACCAGTGTTAATTTTGACACCTTGTTATAATTTTAATCTAAGGATTAAAATGTTCATAGTTTAAGTCACACTTTAAACAAAAACTATGCAGAGTAGAAATGACTAATTTTATTTTTGGTTCTAGCATATTCACAAAATTTTCACACAACAAAAATGTAATTATCTTTTTGTATCATTTAAGTAACCTCGACAAAAATCAAACATACTTTTTCGTCTCATGGAAAAAAATCTAACTAACATTTGAAGTCATAGTTTTAGTTGACAAAATTTAACACAGCTGCCAGCCTTTTCTTGCTCCATCCAAAGGTTCAGAGCATAGTTGAAGCATCAAATTCAAAATGTGAGCACATTTAAAAATGTATTTATCATTTTGAGTATTAAATATCTTATCTTTGTGCTGTGCATGTTTTAATATAGGTTGATAAGGATTTGCAACTCACTGTGTTCAGTTTTATTTGTTACACCATGTCCTAACTTTTTTGGAACTGGGATGTGTAGAAAAGCCTTTAAACAAGGCTGTTATCGTCTATTGTTATATGCACATTTATGACCAGACGTATAAGAGAGAAGATGCTTTTCTTGTCAGCTATTAGATTTTGTTCTCAACAACTGAAGAAGTAGAAATAAAATCTAAATCATCATTCAGGCTCATCATGAATGTCAATGTGTCTGCAGTAAGTCAAAATGCCACTAGATGGTGCTGTTCTCCACATGCTTTATTTCCCCTGTGCTAATACGATGAAAACTGCCTGTGCTTTGAACCGAGAGACTACTGTGTTTTGCAAATAAATCCACTCAAGCAGGCACACTTTCTTTTTTCAGATATTTATTCTTAAAAATGAGTTGCGATTCTTGCAATTGCTTCACATGTGCCAGCCATGGCGTGGGTCTTTTCTTCACCTCCCACATCAGCCGGAGAGAGAATTCATGCAGCTGTGCAGTATGCTGTCAGCGCTCTACGGTGATCCTACTAGTTTAAAGCTTTATCACAGAGAAATCAAAAGCTGCAATGGTTTTCAATATATTGATATGGATAATAATTGCATAGGATAATAGCCATGCTGTACAATACACATAATTATAAAACATGTTAAAATGATTAGTACAGATCTCCTTAATTAGCTTTATACAGTTTTTGTAATTCTCAACATTTAAGTGCATCATATCATATGAATAGTCTTTATAATAATGGTGATCTGATACATTGTTATAGTGATTTAACACAGTACATACATACAGTAAGGTCAACCTTAACCAAATTTATTAGAGGGACATTGCAAAGCCCTTAAATGTAAGAGATATATTCTGATAAAATGATAAACTTAGAAAATGGTATGCAGCAGAATGAGAAAACTATACACGACTGTCATACCAGATTATGGTGGCATTTCTCTTTTACATTGACCAGTTTTGTTTTTGCACACAGATTATCTACATGAAGCTGCTCTCAGAGGAAAGAGCAACCAAAAGAAAAAAAAAGATCAAGAAAACAAATGAAGAAAAAACATCTGTGCCTTCAAACAGAAGGTCAAGATCTTGCATGCATTATTTTAGAAGTAGTAGAAGTGTAAAATCATTGGATAAATGTCAAATCATAAACGTCAACACCTGCATGCAGCAACAATGGTTATAATGTTAACATTTGAGTACCTCCTGAACCTCGCACAACAAAATCATAAGGCATGCCTCACTGAACTCCTCCGTAACCATACTTTAATGGCAGATAATCCTATTAACAACTGGTATGGATTCCTTTCTTGTTTACCTTCATGTGGTCAATACATGTTGAATGTAACCTGCAAAGAAACAGTGAAAATCATTAGAACAGTCTCATTAGAGCCTGGATTCTAGTTTATAAGAGCTTTCTTTGGTAGGGTGGGTCATTATTTAATTTGTGGCCACAGGCATGTAAAACATACTTAATAATTCAGCACTTACTCAGCAGACAGGCTGTTCAGTTTGTATTTCTCTGACGGAGGTTCTTGTCTTTGTGGTTGTTAGTTGAATTAGTTTTCCTTAAACAAGGAAGGAAAAACCAGAGTTAGATCATGGCTCAACAAAAGATGCGTTTCTAAGTTTTCAGATATCAAGTTTAGTTGTTACAGCAGATGAAATAATTTCCTCTCAATTCTGTTCATAGCTTAGTTTTTATTATGGAAAAAAAATTAGATTAAGGTTCTTTTGTTATTTTAATTATTTTTTAAATGCCTATGGCTGCCCAATAAAAAAGCTCAGGGTGCAGATAGCCTTGTGATTTAAGGCGTGCTATGTACCCAGGCGGCCCAGGTTGAATTAATGTGTTGGAGGCCCTAACTCAACACCCATTTGAACCTTTGGAGGCAGTGGAGATGAAGTTTGTATCTATGAAGACTGCATTATTACTGGCCTTAACGACAGGGAAGCGTGTAACTGATTTACAGGCTTTGCAGGATTCAACCCTCTTGTTTACAGTTTGCTCCTGGGCTCTCTAAGGTTTGCATGTGGTCCAATCCAGCCTTTGTGCCTAAAGTGGTGGGGCAGCCTACAGGTGCCCTACAGTGGAGTTGATGGCCTTTCATCCACCTCCTTTCTCATCAGGGGAGGAGCAGAGGCTTAATACTCTGTGCCCAGTATGGGCTTTGCACATGTATGTGAATAAAACAGCAGCATTCAGGAGAAATGATCAGCTGTTTATGGCTTCAGGATGCTCATGCAATCCAGGAGTTGTCTATATCTCCCATAGTGACACACTGAATGAAGCTAGAAAAAGAACTTTGGGTTACTTGACATAATCCCTGGTTCTTTGATAACAGAGTGAGGTGTTTCACCTTCACTTCCCTCCTTGCATAGGCATGGTAAGAAACCTGCCTAGAATGATTTGACAGAGGCGGGTTGACTGTGATAGGATAAGGGGGCGTGCCCCAAGCACAGTCCAACCTGTCTGTCACAGACAGACGTTGTGTCTTTGGAGCTTCCAAACAGGTCACGCCTAAGCAATTCCCATAGTGAAACACCTTCCTCTGTTATCAAAGAACCAGGGATTACGTCAAGTAACCCAAAGTTTCAGAGAAAGGAAGCAGGACTAAACTTTGCTATAATTATTCTGTAGGATTTTCTAAAAACAACCAAAAATCAAACCTTTTAATAAATGCATTTTTGCCTCTTGAAAAGGTTCATTATGGTTATCACTTTTAGTATCAGCTTCTCATCTTGTCTCCATCATTACTCTAAATTACTAAGTAAGGGTTGAAAAATATTGATTTTTCAGGGATGATACAGATAGTGATCATTAGAAGTTCATGAGAACAAGAACTAATTTTTTAAATAGATATGCATTAACATAAAAAGACAGATGAATATGGCTGTTACTGGTATGATGTCTATGCAATCAGATATACTACAGGGACAAAAGTATTTGGCCGCCTGACCATTACACCAGCAGGAACTGTAACGTCACAGTATTCAAATACCTGTACTTTCTGTTCAAAAGGCTTTCCAAAACATTGTTTCTATTGGAATTTGTGCCCATTCATTTTGTAGAGCATTTATAAGGTCAGGCACTGATGTTGGATGAGAAGGCTTGGCTGGCAATCTCCATTTTAGTTCATCCCGAAGGTGCTGGATGGGGTTGAGGTCAGTGCCCAGTGTGGGCCAGTCTAGTTCTTCCACACCAAGCTCATCAAACCATGTCTTTATAGTCCTTGCTTTGTGCACTGGGACACAGTCATGTCAGTTAAGCTTGCCTTCACTGGAGATAAACGGTCTTGCCCAAAGCCTGAAAAACAGCCCCATACCATTATCCCTCCTCCACCAAACTTTGCTGTTGGCACCATGCAGTCATGCAGGTTAGGTTCTCCTGGCACCTGCCAAACCCAGACTCACCCATCTGACTGCCAAACAGAGATGCCATGATTTTTAACTCTACAGAACATGTTTCCACAGCTCCACAGTCTAGTGTCTGTGTGTTTTACACTACTTCATCAAAGACTTGGCATTAGACTTGATGTGAGGGTTGCATGCAATTGCTCAGCCATGGAAACCCATGCCATGAAGCTTCTGCTGCACAGTTTTTGAGCTTACATTAATGTCAGAGGAAGTTCTGAACTCTTCCACTATGGAATCAGCAGAGCGTTGGCGACTTTTATGCACCATGTGCCTTTGCAGTCGTTGACCCCTCTGTAATTCTACATGATCTTCCACTTCATGGCTGAGTTGCTGTTCTTCCTAAATGCTTCCACTTTCTACAGTTCAGTTGGAATCACTTACAGTTGGCTGTGGATGGGATGAAATTTCATGAACCGTCTTATTGTAAAGGTGGCATTTATCACAGTACCCCGCTTGAAGTCACTGAGCTCACTAGAATGACACGTTTTGTATCACAATGTTTGAAAATGGAGACTGCATGGCTAAGTGCTGATTTAGTACACCTGTGGCAACAGGTCTGATTGAAACCCCTGAATTCAATAATTAATAGGTGTGGCCAGATACTATTGTCCATATAGTGTAGCTTTGTGGGGGGCTTGAGGCTTTTTGTTCTTAAATGATTGACAATGTGAGACCATTGAGCAGTGCCTGCACTTTTAAATCGTTACCGTGATTTCAACTCCTGCACTTTAAATGTAACGTAAGTTGTAATTCTAAATTAATGTTTGCTTTAACTTATCATTTGTAATCCATCCCTTGAACATTTATTATTTATTAAGACATGTGCTGCTAAACTCTTGGCCAGGTCACTCTTGTAAAAGAGATCTCAATCTCAACAGGTTTTCATCTGGTTAAATAAAGGTTAAATAAATAAATAAATTTGTCTGATGATAGGTGAACAGATCTGATAAGTTGAATACAACCCTGTAAAAACTTTGAGCATCACAGGCCAGAGATTTCAGATTAAAACTTAAAAAAAAACAGAAAAAACCTGCTTAAATCAGACTATAAATAAGTTCTCAAAACCGAAACACATAATGCTCCTAGATATTTGTGACCCAGATTTGAGGAGTACTGAGCTCTAATAAGCTACGACAAAACCAACACAAAGAGATAAAGTATTGAAGAAAAGATGCGGATACTTACACTGGTCCAGCTGGGTCATCATCTGAAGCAATAAGGGAAAATATGGAGAAATTAACATCGAAAAGTGAAATTATCAAAGGGAAGTTGCACACGTGGATGAAGTGATGAGGTTTTGTTTTTTTTCCAGAAAGCTTGAAACAAAGTTTTAATATCTGCAACCAGCATCAGGGTTTTGGAGGGGTTTTATGTTTTACTGAATGCATGGGCGTAGCATGGGGGGGGGTGATTACTCAGGCCCCAGTAGGGAGGGGCCCTTGATAACCTGTGTGTGTTTATTAATTTTTTCTTGGTTAAAAGTGTTATTATTAAATCAAAAGTGACTAGATTAATTGATCAACAGACCAATTTGTATCAAATAGAATAAAATAAAATACTGGGGGGGCCCTGCTCCTCCCTTATAAATGTCCAAATGTTGTAGTCCAGCGTTGCGAAATAATGAGAGTAAATTTAATTTAACCATAGTAAAAATACTGCTCATAAATGGAGAAATGATGGTTCAAAAATACATTAAAATGCATGGATATTTGCAAAAGTGACATAACATTTGTAGCTTGGCTAGCCAGTTAAGGGGGGGCCCTGTGTTCTTTCTGGGGGCCCTAAATCCCTAACTATGCCCCTGACTGAATGAGTGTACTGTGATTTGGGATGAAAATGAAGCGCTATGGAAGTATGGGGAAAACGAATAAAAAGAAAAGGTGTTCATGCTGCAGAAACACACCAAATGCAGCACAACAACACATTAAAAACACATAAGATGGCAATAACATTACATAAAGAAAACATTCAAATAAAAAGATCCTGCCCTCATGCAGCACTCATGAAGAACAGCTGTTCACTCAGTGAGATTAGTGAGAAGCAGCTCAGTTATTATCAGCCTACTTCTGAAGGAAATAAAGTCACTAACACAGAGACAGTGGACATATTTTAAATCTTTTACAGCTCTCTGCATGCCATTTAAGCCACTGCAGAACAAACAGGAAATCCTGAACTGCTCTCTACTCTGATGTTGCCAAACAGAAGTGCGTGCTGTGCTGTGAACTGAAGCAAGATGAGGCTGAATGTTTATAGAAATTCTTGAAGCATGCTGAGACTCACACTTACCACAAACATGTTTTAGGTTATGCAGTTAAAGATGGAGGGAAAAGAGGAGGAGGGGAGATATTACAACAATCTTTTAAAATATTCAACAGCCAAAGCAAATCTAATTTATACAAACGCAAGGAAATAATAAATTATTAACATTTCATGCAAGGATTTGCTGCATGACTCACGCGGTCTACTTTCATTTTGTGAGACTGTGAGGATTCTCAAGGTGACCTAAACACTTCTAAAAATCTGCAACACTTCATTTCTAATCACGTATTGAACCATGATGACTATTTGTTGCCGTGCAGTGTCAGTTACAGCTCCGAGCTGTCAGTCATCGGCTGCACACTGCATCTAATCAGCACGAGACGACATTGAAATTCTGTTTGAAAAGAAAAGGTCGCCCAAATACCATTAATGCATAATTTAAAATATAGCTAGTCCCCTGAAAATGAAGTGCTCACCAGTATTAAAAAAATCCCAGGATGGATGCATAGGTTATAGAGCTAAATGATGTGTCTGGTGGTTTAGGCTTGCAGCAGCTTGGGGACGGCACAAGGTCCCTGGAAAGCAATTAATAATTGAAAGTGTCCACCTCCACAACACTGCAGTATCGTATTTCTAATGAATATTAAATGTATGAAGCTGTCCTGACAAGGTGCGCCCTCGTGCAACAGTGTCTGTATGTTGGGTGGACCTCGCCAGACTGAATTATTGAACCAAGAACAGCAACAGTGTCAAGTGACTTCTTGTTGAAGAAACAACTTGAGCTCACAAAGAAACGAAAGTGTGGCGACTGTGAATTAAGATTTCTAAAGGCTAAAAGACTTCACAGGAAGCGATCCATTTAAAAAGCACTCCTCCTCAGATTAATGACAAACAGTAGAATGATAAAACGTTGATGACTAACCATCTTGTAAATCCTCAGGCTTCTTACGCTTCTCATAAACAACGATGATGATGACCAGGATGATGATCTCAGCCAAAACCCCCAAGAGGGGCCATAATGGGGCCAGGTGGCTGCGGACTCTCAGCACAGACTTCTCCTCACGGCTGCCGATCATGTTGGTGGCGTTGCAGCTGTACTCGCCCGGATCCAGGCCGATGTCCAGCTCAATGATGTGGAGCTCAGTGTAGTTGTCGCTGCTGCTGACGAAGAAGCGGCCGGTGGAGTTGTCGATTTCCTGTTGAAGGAGAAGAAAGAGCTTAGTGTTTGACGATGGTCGGTTTTATTCTGATAGTGTTGCTCTTGTTTTTTAATAATAAAATCAAGAGATTTTTTTAAGCACAGCACAGTATTTTATGCTGTATTACAGTGTATAACATGATATAACACAGTATTAGACTTTTTTCTTGTTTGAATTGATGCATTTGTATTTCCTTGTTGGGCACACCTTTCTAGTGTTTTAGGCATATATGGCACTAAGGATTCATCACAGGCCTGATGTGCTATAACCTGTGGCTAAAGAGGGAGAGAAGTGCGGCCAGAATCAAACTAGATACATACCAACACACCTGTGTGTCACTCAGCAGCCAAGGTCAAGCTCGACAGCTTCTCTTTTGTCCAGGCCTCTTACCCTAGTAACAGCACTGGGGACTACCAGTGGTTTCCAGGCCCTTGGATCATCCACAGCATGACCAGGGGCTTATGGCAACCCTACTACCCCGCATGATAGTACCCTTGGCAGTGCTTACTCGCCACATCCACAACTTAATCCGTCTATAGGTATGGGTTTTGCTATTTTTTCAACACATTATTTTCCCATGCCCCTGGTAATATGTGCCCAGAGCACAACCTGGATGTCAATTCTCTATCCCTCCCAGTGGTGCCCTCAGGCTGACTTACTCACCATTACACACCTTAATTCAGCCTTGATTTTTGGGACAACTTTTCAATTTTTCCCATATATTTTCACTTCCTCATGTGGAAGGGTATTGAAGTTCAACGTTATAATTTTCATGTTAATTAGTAATGCATGCTTTGAAGAACTGCTTCATGACTTTCAGTGTTTACTCTTATGGTGTAGTGCAGGATCTTTGATAACATCAGAAATAAAATGCCCCTTGGCGGCTGAAGCCAAAGTGGATTTTAACCTCTTTAGCTCAATGTTTCACCTCTGTTTGGTAGCTAGTCACTGATAAGTGGATTTTCTGCTTACAGAGGTTTGTGTGGGTACAACACAAATACACTTGGAGGTAATGTGCCACAGGTACAAGTCATAAACCAAAGGCAGGTTGAGTGTTTTATGTATCGTATGCATTTTAAGTATCATTTGGACCAGATAACAGTGTTTATATGAAGAAAAGAATTGTTAACACAAACCATGATATTTTCCTGACAAAACATCAAAATTAACTAAATCAACTGAGACCTGAACTTTTCTTTTGAATGCACTTTAAGTTTTCCAATTTTTTCAGGATAAGTAGAGCACAGTCAGTTTAAAAGCTTAGCCTGGTTTTTGAAAAAGAATTAGATTTGACCAAAAATAATGTCCACAAATCTCCTAAAGGTCCTGTTTCTGCAGAAAATACAGCACTGGATAGTTTATAGAGCAGATGTTTTGGCTACCAGTTTGTAAGTCGTTGGGGGTCCACGGTCAGTCAGAAAAGGTGTCAGTCATTGAAAGAGCTATCATGGAGTCATTGTGATGATGGACCACAAGGACTGTTTTAGGCCAAGCATCAACAAAAAGTTCTGAAGTTCATGTAAATTTTCTCTTCTAAAACCACACGAGGTTATCTAAACTTCTTGAAACATTCCTTGAAAACTCTAAAAAACAAATTTTAAAGTATCCCTCAAAAAGCACCTCCACATCATTTTCAAATATTCCCAAATGTTCCAGTAAAACTTAAACATAAAGCCTAAACATTCCAGTAAAAAACCCCACAAAATTCCATGTAAATGCCCGAAATTCTAAATCAAATTTAACCAAAAATGTACATATACATCCTCAAAACTCCATGAAAATGACAGAAAACTCCCCCAATCACCCAAACAAATTGCCTGAAATTTCCATCATGAAGAAATGGGAGAAATATGGCACATGTGTTTATCTGCCTAGATCAGGCCGTCTTCACGAACTGAGTGACCATACTAGAAGGAGACTAGTGAGAGAGGCCACCAAGATGGCTACTGAAGGAGTAAAGAGCTAAGCTGAGATGGGTGAGACTCTGCATACAACAACCATTGCCCAGGTTCTTCACTAGTCAAAGCTTTATGGGAGAGTTTCAAAGAGAAAGCCACTATTCAAGAAAACGTTAAATCTCAGCTAGAGTTCCCTAAAAGCCATATTGGAGACTCCATGGTCAAGTGGGAGAAGGGGGTGAATATTTTTGCACTCACTCATTTTGCATTACATATTCTTATTTGACTGACTGATCTGTTTTCACTTTAAAATTAAAGAGGGGTTGTTTTGTATTTTTTTTTTTTTTTTGGTTAAAAAAAAGTCCAATTATATTGGCCATGTTTTATTTATAAACTCAATAAAGGGGTTTAACATCCAAGGGGGTGAATATTTTTATAGGCACTGTACAGAAAGTGATGTATGGCCTACAGAGGAAGCGCTACAGAAAAACGGATGTGTTATCTACACACAAACTGCCAAATCTCCTTGAGAAAAAGTGATGTACATCCTTCAGTCGGAGGAATGAGTGGTATATTGCTCACACAAGAAGTGACATAAAGCCTACAGATGCTTGTGCTTGGTTCCATGTAGAAAAGACAGACAGAGTAGAGGCTACAGTTCCCATCTAGCCAGGGCAGGTAACCTGGCTGGCTGATGTGCCTGCAAACAGGTGTAAGAAAATCAACGAAACCTGCTGCCCTGTTGATCTCCGGTGGGTCATTTTTAAATTTGTTTTATGGAAATTAAAGGGGTTAGAAAGTTTAGGCAGTTGATGCTTCAGGGTTTGCTACAAAATGTATCCAAAAATGAATTTAGATGTTACAAGAAACAAACTGCTCTATCTTTGTTTTTTTTAAAATATAAGCTGATACCTGATATCTTATTTTGTTACAGTAGGTACGTTTCGATTGATACTACACTGAGTATTATTGACGATCATCACAGGAATATAGCAATGCACTGGTGTTACAATGGGACCACACAGTGAACTGTTTCTTTTTTGAGGCTCTATTTAATTCCCTCTTCCATTAGAGAAAACTATAAAAAAAAAACATGTTCCTGTTATGGACAGCTGCCTTTCTTAAAGGTAAAGGCTGCATTCAGACATACAGGTGAGTCTTAACCTTTTAAAGAGGGATGCATGACAGTGGATTTTTGCTGATATCCAATATTGATACCAATATTTAAATATGCTTTTTGGACAAGAAATTTCAGTCCTTTTGGACACACTTTAAGGTTTGAGGATGACCAAGGAAAAATAAACTTTAGTCCTTAAAAAAACACACAAAAGTTTTAAGAAAGAGGAAAAACAAAGGAAAAGATCCTCAACTGACAAAGGTCTGTTGGTTCAGCCCAGGGGTGTCCAAACTTTTTCCACCAAGGTCTGCATACGAAAATGAATAAGGATGGTGAGGCCACTTTCATATGCCTCACTTTAAGGATAAAACAGTTAGTATAAACTAATCTTACGATGGTTAAGATATGCTAAGTGATTGAGTATGCTTACATGGCTAAATGGCCCTGGTCAGGTTAGGTCGGCTACTAGTTTAACTCACAAAAAATCAAACCAATAAGTTGTTGTTGAAATTTTTGTTCAAAGAATTAACATGGTAGCGGGCCACATTTGGCTCCTGGGCCATAGTTTGGATACCCCTGGTTCAGCCTATAACTCCACTGATTTATTAATATATATGGACAAGATCTGCAGCTGATATATGCTGAAATACACAGGCAAAATATCAGCTGTAAATACTGGCAGAAATTTTGATATCTCCCATACCAGACCAATAATACTGTGCATCCCTACTTTTTAAAGCCTGAAAACTCAAATAATAGCCCGAAATTCTAATTTTTTTGGGAACCGAGATGTTTATTTAACCTTTTGCTGAAATCCAAAAAAAAAAAAGAAAAATTGCCATAACATTTCTGGCATTAAATAACCCACTGTAAGGCATTTTTCCATAATTTATCAGATTGAATATAAAAGGTTTTAAAGGAGACTATTGATCAGGCTGGCTAGGTAGAGATCTCACAAACCTGCACATCAAATATAATACAATCAGCTTTAAAGGGTTAATAGTGTCTGGAAAGTGTACGATCATATCACATACCCTATAAACACCGTTGTCAAACTTGCGCCAGGTCCACACAGGGTGAGGGTAGCCCACAGACTTGCAGTAGAGTACGGCACGCTGACCCTCATTCTTGTTCTCACTGCGCTTGTGGCCTGTGATCTCAGGAGCAGCTAAGACAAAATAACACAAATCAAACATTGGTACACGTTCCATAAAATCAAAAGGATAAAGTATCAGAGGTGTTACAGGTGTGCATGAAACAAATAGCAAATGCAACTATTGTCAGTTCAGCTGCGTGATTAATACTTTAAACTTGTATTTTGATGCCCTTTTAATTTAATATTATGTTGAATGATATTCTTTGTTTTTGTATTTATTCTTGTTAAGCAAGCATGGGTTTCAGGGATGATAAAAGCAAATTTCACAATATTCAGAACAACAAACTAATTTTCCATTCATTTTCTGCATGGCTTATCCCAGAGAAAATAAAAACTCCAAAATTAATCAAAGTTGAAGACACACCTGTTCACTGCTGGCTTTTACTAAAAAATTTTGTCACTCTTTTCTAAAGTTTGCTAAATTTGTTGCACAATCATTTACTTTTTGAACTGTGTTGCTGTATTTTAACTTTAAGCTGGCTTTTTTTGCCCGTCTCTGTTGATTTGTCTTTTTCTATTTTTGTGTGGGGTTTATTGTTTTTTTATGCATTTCTTTTTCCTGTTTTATTGTGTTCTCATGTTTTGTTTGATGCACTTTGATTTTCCATGTTGCTGGAAGGTGCTATACCAATACATTTGCCATGCCTTTTATCAAATAACAAATATGAACTGACTTAAATTACAGACCTGGCAGAAAACTTCCAGTCTAAGAAGAAAACAAATGTACAAATGAACTTTCTTCCTTTATACATTTAAAGTTATGGCTTAGGAAATGTGACTAACCACTGTGTGAAGCCTAAATTCACTCAAAGTTTTGTTTTAGATTGACAAGATGTCATATGACAAATGGGAACCAATTTAATGTGAAGCAGTCCATTTTATTCTAAATATTGTGAATATTAGAAAAAGCCTTTTTTACATCTTTGTTGTTTAGATGAACAGAATTGCCCTCAAAAATAAAAGCAAACTGTCACAAAATCCAACTAGTGTCCACAGCGTTGCATGTGACAGCAGAAAGGCTGAGCAGATTTTACCGTTGAGACATAATCCCTTTGCCATCAGACAAACAAGACACCATCTGCTACCACTGAGCCGGGCATCGCTTAGATGGAGGTGTCAAGGGCGCCGACTGCCCCTGAGCAGCCAGCAGGGCCTTTTGAAAATCACAGGTCCTCACATGACAGAGCTGCCTGTGCTCAAGGCCACTCAAGCCATTTTTATTGGTGACATCTTTAATGTGGCCTTCAAAGTGACAAAAAATGCCTGAAGTGCACAAATCAACACCTACATTTAACCTCGATGGTGGCATTGGCTGGAGGAGACATGTCGAAGGTGAAGACACACATGTAAACTCCGGCGTCATCTCCTCTTGGTTTGACCAGCCTGCAGAGCAAAAGCACACCTCTCATGAAGACACGCAGTGATTTTAGCACACAGAAATAAAACATCTCAAAGATTCGTGTAGACACCCACTTGTACTCGGTGTTCCTGCTTGTTCCACGTGTTTCCGGGATCTCCTCGCCGTTCTTCATCCAGTAGCTCTCCTGATGGGCACTGTGGGCGCTGGTCAGGTTGCACTGCAGTGTGAAAGCATCGCCCTCCACAGGAAGTGTGGTGTGTTCAGAGGCGGTGATTGACGGCTCTGTAACAGAGACGCAGATCAGCCACGACAAAATGTGATGTTTTCTGGAACTCGTGGGAAAGGGGAGATGTAAACAACAACACACTGAGACAGACATCACAGCCAACACACTTTACACAACATGGAGCAGGAATAGAGCTGTGAAGTGGGAGGAATTATTTTGGGAATGAAGCGTTCCTTAAGTAGAAGTCATCCTCTGCATCATTAGCTGAAGGTGAAAGTGGAGATGCTTTCAAAGCTCAGGCGGAAATAAAAACTCTCACTGTTGAATAATCAGTACCAAAGGATTGCAGTAGAAAGTATCATGTTCTGAATAAGAAAAGAGAGGAAGTACAAGAGTATGTAGAGAAGCTGACTATAGCTCCTAAAGTGCTTTTCACACAAATCGTCTGATACCTGTCACACCTGCAAATGTAGGAACTTCTCACAAACGTAATAAACTACGAACGTAATACAAATCTGCAGCTTTAAATACAATAATCCCACAAACGTATTAGCAGTTGCCTATGGAAAACATAATATATATTGCATTTGCAGGGAATCATTCATTTTATGAAGATAAATATCACTGGCTACATTAATAATTTACCACAAACATTATATGAAAATGAGAACTAAATGTTTGTGGTCATTGTTTGTTTTTAGAGCCACTACTGGTAGGTTCAAGTTAGCTTTAGCTCAATCACATCAAAACAGTCACGGCAGCTTTTTATTCGCCATGAAAAAGGAAGTCGTTTTTTTTTTTGTCTTAAAACACTGGTAGAGCCATGAATTTAAATGAAGTTGATTAAAATGTGTCAAATAGTGCTCTTTCGAAATTTTAAATAAGGTTCACGCACCCAGTTTTATTGTTTAGCAACAACTTAAAGTCTTCTTCCACTGAAAATCTGTTTTTAGTCTCAGGAATTGTGTGCCCTGTTATATACGTTATTTTGCAGTTCATAAAAAGCTGAAAAAACAGCTTTCGAAGTTTGTCCTGTGTCTTAAACAGGGCGCAAACTTCTTGAGACTAAAAAAATGACTTAGAGTGTACGTGAATTTAAAGTTCGTTCTGCGTATAATTCATGGCTCTAAGACACTGATAAAACTACTTCCTGTTTCATGGAGAGCAAGAATTTTCCATGATTGTTTTTTGATGCGACTTGGGCTTAATCTGACTTGAACCCACTTGTAAAGGCTACAGAAAAACAATAATGACTACAAATATTTAGTTTTCTTGTTCATATTGAAGTTTTTGGGAAATTATTAATGTAGATGGAGATTTTTCAATCTTAATAAATCCCTGCAAATGTAATAATTATTTCATTATTGGGAAATTTATTAATATATTTTCAGTAGGAAACTGCTATTATTATTTGTGAGAAATTTATCATAATTGTGGTATTATTTGGTTAAAAACTGCATAATTATAATGCATCTGTGGCTTTTAACATTTATGGGCAATTATTACATTGCATGTAAAACAATCCCTGTGCTTATATTTCTGTAAGGAGTTAAAAATCATACTTAAACATAAAGAGTATGACCTTAAGCTTAGAGCAAAATTATGACTAAATTTTATGGCATCTTTCACAGACCTCAAAACAAAACAAAACAAAACAAAACACAATTTCTTCGAATGAAAAAGAAACCATGACCCCATGGAGGATGCATATTGATTCCTCACATTGCTAAAAGACAGGTAAGTTTAATGCTTCAGTGTTTAAGATCAGCTTTTTCCCCCAAGTACTATAAATGATGATTTGCTTTAATGCTAAAATAATCTTAAACCATGTCCCTAATTAAAGCCTCAAATGTTTTTTTCTTTTGACCTGACATAGTCCTGCTGAGAGCAGTGACTCTACATAAGCTGCTTTCAAAAACTCTTTAAACTCATTTTTAAAGATGGAATTTATGAAAGAGTCCAATAAGAAACAAAAGCTCTACAATAAGATACTTCTACCAAGTTTAAATTCAACCTGTGAAAAATCCTTCTTAAGATAAGCTTGGAGCAGAAAGACCTTAATTGAGGTGTTGTATTCTGCTTAATCCTGATTATCTACATCTTGTTTGCACATGCGGACGACAGTAAACATCTCAATGGGAGTCATGAGCTGAAACAAGACATCTGGCACAGACCCAACACCTAAGAGTTGGTGCAGAGATACAAGGACATTTTTTATTTTCATTTTTGTGAGAAAGACAAGCAGAATAATAAAAAGACCTCTCACAACAGGTCAAGGCTGTTTTAACCTTAACATTAAAAATGACAACCTTGGATTAATGAATTTAGTGTTAACTGGAAACATTTTTATTATAAGTCAGGGATCATCTGACAAGAGAATAAACTAATTACAATATACATTTAAAAAAATACACATAGATATTTGTGTAAAACTAAATATTAAATATGTCATTTAAAATAAAAAATAGATCAGACATTTAGAGGGAACTCTTCATAAGAAGACTTATTCCAAATATTAACTTAATTTTTTTGGATTAAAATCAGTGTCTTTGTATGGAAATCATACAAAGAAACATTAAATCCCTGCATCTTAAGAAAGTATATTAAAATAGAATAATACAAGTGAATGAAGCGACATCACATGTAGGCTGCAATTGTTGATAGCAATGTCAATGATCGCATTGTTCCTCTCATATCTTTTGTACTCATCATATCAATTCTTCCTTATTGTTCTCTTCACTAAAACTGAACTTGGGTTAAAACCAAAAAACTTTAAGGATGACACTCAAGGAAATGATGAGGTTAACGTTGTGGGAAGAAGAACAGTGCACTGTACAACAGTGGCAACCTGTTCGTGATTTTTTTTATTTGCCACACAGGTATTCTGTTTTTCTTTGTACAGTATGCATATGAAAGACCCAAATGTCAATCATATTAAGTAAGCGTGTCTTGTTGCTCTGCTTGTTCACTTGTTTTCTGCACTGCTAAATTCTCTGTCTCCTTCTCCCTCCTCTTGTTTCTGTACATTCTGTGTTGTTTTTAAAGCAACACCTTCTTGATTCTTAATGTATATCCCTCTTTTTTTGCAGGTTGCTCCAGCCTTTTTTGCCCCCTCCTCTTCTTTCTGAATCTCCCTCTTCTTTTTCTGCATCTCCTTCTTACGTCTTTTTTTGCATCTCCCTCTTCCTTTCCTAGATCACTTGCTGCTCTCTTTTCTACAGTTTTTTTTTCGCATCTTCCTCTTCTCTTTCTGCGCTTTCCTGTACCCAATAATTCTCTAGTTTTCCTGCATCTCCGTCTTCTTCTCCTACATTTCCATATGCTTGTTTTTTGCATCCCTTTTTTTCTTTTTGTACATCTCCCTTTCTGTCTTTATAACCGGATACCCCTCTTTTTCTGCATCTACTTCTACTTGCTTTTCTGCATCTCCTTCTTCTTTTTCTGTATCATTCCCTCTTCTCTTGCTGCATTTACCTCTTCTCTAATTTTTCTGCATTTCCTTGTTCTCTTTTTGAATCTTCCTCTTTGATTGCATCCCCCTCTTCTTTTTCTGCACTCCCTTGTTCTCCATTTTCTGCACAATTCCTTATCTCTTTGTTTACATCTCCTTTTTTCTTTTCTGCATCTCTCACTAATCTTTTTCTACATCTCCTTTGTCCTGCATCTCTCTCTTCTCTTGTTTGTATCTCTAACATCTTTTTCTGCTTGGCTTTCTGCTCTTTTCTGCATGTTCGTTTTTCTACATCACTCTCCTCTCCATTTCTGCTCCTTCCTCTTCCCTCTTTTCTGCATCTTCCTCTTCTCCCTTTCTGCATCTCCCTACCCTCTTATTTTTCTACATTTTTTAAAATTTCCCTTGTTCTGCCGTCCTGCCGCAGATGTCCCCTTTCCTTCTCTTTCTGCCTCCCTTTAACGCCAACACAGATTCAGCATATGGCTATTAAACAGGTGCCTTCTGCTTAAGGTTTTTGCCTTTTAAAGAAAGTTTTTCCTTGCCACTGAACCTTTGCTAAATGTTAGTATTGAGCTCATAATGGATTAATCTTGGTTCTTTATAACTAAAAGTGTATAAAGCAGTCCTCCAAGTGAAGTTTCTTAGGATAACTTTGTATCGTGCAAATTCAAAGCCAAACAAATAAAGAGCAATCAGGTCAAGAATTTTCAGTTAGGCTGATTTTGGTAACCCCTGTGGACAAAGACAGATATGTTATCTTCTTCCTAATTTTGTCCTCCAAATGGACAATTAGAATGAGGTACACCAAATATCTGGAAACTTTGGCTGTAAATAATAAGCTGGTTTCCAGAATGTGACATTAAAAAAGGAATAAAACAATCAAAACAGGGAGTTAAACTGAAAAACAAAATGTTAAAGGGGATATGAGAGGATGAGAGCTAGAGGTCAACTAAAATGAAGATAGGAAACCGATCAGAAGGAGGCGGAGCTCTACAGGTTGGAGGGTATATGACACTAGACGGTAATATTTTTCTCCATTATTCAAAGTCTCTTAGGGGAGGGTGGCACCTATGGAGGAAGCGAGTCATCCTCTGGAGAGGTCTGGGGAAGGCTGAATCACACAGGAGCTGTTAGATTAGGAGGTCAAGAAGGTGGTAGTGGGTCGGGGGATGTCTCCTCTACACTGACCACTCACTCTGCAACACCGTTATTGTGGCCTGAGCACGGATCCAGGTAGTCGCCGGATTCTGATGCAAGTCGTTACGCCGTGGGTCATTGCTCGCCCTGCACTCATAAGTCCCAGAGTCATCAAGAGTAAGACGAGAGACTCCCAGCACGCTCACTGCATTGGCACCGTACGCTGTGCTGATGGACACTCGCCTCTTACGGGCTCCGTCCCACAGCTGCCTGAAGGAGTCGGCCCGGTTGATCTCAGAGTACCACCACTGGATTTCAGGGGTGGGATTTCCTACCACGTCACAGTACAGCTCAAAGGCGTCTCCTGTGAGCTTAGTTTCAGAGAGAGGGGATTTCACAAAGCCCGCTGGGGGTGGAGGTGATGTTTTAGGGTGGCAGCATTTCCAGAAATGAGGCCAAAACAGGAAAACAGGTGTGGGATGGAAAGACAAGAAAATAGAAGGAACAGAGGAAAAGAAAAAGACATAAAATTAAATAATAAAAAAAAGAAAAAGACACAGATGAAACAACAGCTGACAAGGTTGAAAAAAAATTATGAATTGAGCTGCAGCTGGCAATTAGATTCATTTTCATGAATTTTACAGATTAACTGATAATTCATCTGCCCTGCAAATGTCAATTTGAATTTTTTTCCCGATATTGTGATTGCGATTTAATATGAGATTATTTTTAGATTACTCAATACATTTTTCAACAAATTTAAGCAATAAATCAATATTACAACCTACAATCAGCCAGGAACACTCATCATACATTTTACCATTTCATTGCAAAATGGATATAGCCTACAGTTTTACCTGGCAGAGAAGGCTCTGCTCTAAAGATGCTAACTGGGTTAGTCAAGCAGCATGCTTTGACTTTCCAGGGAGCACAGCTAGAAACCCCCATACGGATGGACACATAAATGACAATGTGTTTTGAAAAAATGTAATTATTTCAGAAGCAGTTAACACATAGTAGCATGAATCTGAATATGAGGATGCAACAAGCTTTATGCTATAAAGGAGGCAGATGGGGTGGAGGAGGTTAAGCCTGTAAAGCTGCTGCAAAAAATTAATGTATTAAACTTCTATCTTGACACATTTCAAGTTTAAGAAATATTGCAACTTCTGCGATTTGTAAATTGAAGCAGGCCATACTGCAATTGAATCTAATTTGCGATTAACTGCCCAGCCCTTGCAACGATACCTTAAGTTAAAAGTCAAAACCTGACCTGCAAACTCTGATTACAAAACATCAAGCCAATGAAGCTACATTAGCTAATGTAGCTAAATCCAAAGCAAATGAAACTATGTTAGCTGCAGAGGTAATGTAGCCACATCAACAACATAGCTACGAGAACGATAGAACGAATGTAGACAAAGCTACATTACGCAACAACTACTTATAAAATGAGTCTTGCTTCTAGCTGTTGCGTAATGTAGCTTTGTCTACATTACGCAACAGCTAGAAGCAAGACTCATTTTATAAGTAGTTGCAATGTTGGTTTTGAGCTACAGCTAACATAGTTACAAAAGCTTATGTAGTAAGGTGAACTACACAGCTAGCAGAGATATGTTATCTTTTGCTAAAGCTAACACAGCTACAGTTCACTTAACTACTTCTAAAACAGGTCCGTATACAATCTAAACCCGGATTAGGCTGCAATGCAGTTATTTCATTAATGTAGCCCACAGACTTTGTTTATGATACCACGGTACCACAGATACCACAGTAGTGGTCTGCAAGAGAGCATGTCTGAGATCTGTGGTCTGTGGTCTGTAGCTGGACACTACTAAGATTTTGGCTGTTTGCAAGCAGATAAATGTCAAATGGAAATCTTGTTCTGCTTACAAATGCCAACTAATATTTGTTCCAAGCAGTTTATTTGTTTCATTAAACAATGCTGCAAATTTTGGAAATTAATGTGGAACTACAAAAAAATGCATAACTGTTATTCTGTCCCCTCTGGGGTTCTGCAGAAATGCGGAAGATGCACATTTCCAAGGTGGCGGAGTCCATGTAGGAGACCCTTCTAATGTTTGAATAAAATGATTATTTTGAGTTAATTAAAACAAATACAATATCATACATTCGGGTGCTTTAAAAAAATTAATAAAGGCCTACTTTTAACACACTTATTTCACTGAATGCTACTGAGCCAAATGTTGAACAGTATACCCTAGAAACACCAAAACTATGAAGATGTCAGGTTGGATTTTTTGGTCAAAAAGGAGAGAAAGAGACACCCTGAATGTGCCTGAGCGGTTATTGCTGCTATTCTGAGGAA
This sequence comes from Cheilinus undulatus, assembly GCF_018320785.1. Lineage (NCBI taxonomy): Eukaryota > Metazoa > Chordata > Actinopteri > Labriformes > Labridae > Cheilinus > Cheilinus undulatus. The sequence goes on along the minus strand of NC_054873.1, from coordinate 20,745,197 downwards.
GCTGTAATTGAATTCTGCTGGGACGTCCTTGCTAGAGCTGCTCTCACTTGGTTTTGTCAAATTAGTGACATCATATAAAATTGTTCCTGGCTCGCACGGCACTCACACCCAAAAGTCCTTCAAATGACCTTGTCTTTAATCTGCATCCTGTCTGTATAATGACAGCATTTATACATCAGAGAGAAATACATCTATGGAGAACATAGTGCTGATAATCTTCAACGTCTCTCCTCCTCTGTGAACTGAATCTAATGACAGTGAAACAATTGATCAAGCCTTCACAGAGAGGAGGAGGAAGGGCTTGTAATCAGCAGCATGGTCTGTCTATAGGCTATGTGGCGAGCACATGAGATTGAGAGGAGATTTATAGAAGCAGCAGCTCGGGTCTCTGGGGAGCGTGTGGGCGCACGGTGATAGACCCCCTGTTTCCATAGAAGCACTCTGCGGCAACAAAGTAGGAAGACGAGAAGGCGGCGAACTGAACGGGCCGATCATCACAAGACAGACAATCACATGGGTTTTTTTTTCTCATAACCCTGGTGTTCAGACTAAACTGATTCATCAATAGTAGCACAGTTATTGCAGGCTACCACAGATTCCTTTATGCAGTGTGCTGGCAATTCAAGCTAATGCAATCGAAGCAACAGTGCTACAATAAACCGTACATTTAAGAAGAAGGCTAGAATGTTTCTGTTCAAAGAAGAGGCAACTATCATTTACGTAAGCAGAGCGGACACAAAAATCCATCACAATATCACCACAACCTGCAGCCTCGATACTGAGCATACATTTAAAAAACAGCTTTAACAAACAAACAAGTACCAGTAAACAACATGCCAGGGTCTGTAAAAAAAACAACACCTCAGCTTTAAACACTGAACTGCTGAGCGACAGATCCTGTCACCTCAGATGCTCTAAATGTGTCAGGAGTGCTGAGCCAGGAGCGCCGTCCCTGCTCGCCTCTGTACTGTTCATGTATGAAACACGCCACTCATGGCACGCTGATGTCACTTCAGTTTTGGGACGTGGTCATGTGTCTGTGCTGCTGGTGTGAATAGAATAAAAAGGCTGGGGAAGTAATTCTTTATTGATCACTTAAATCTAAAATTAAGACGACCCCCCCCCCCCCAAAATATTCAGATCAGTAAATGCTAAATTGATTTGAGGTTGTATGGCGTCTGAAATTTGGGGTTCAGTGTCTGGCCTAAGGATATTTTGACATGTTAAGGACTGAACACCCGACATCCCTTTGATCCAAAGCCACCTCACACACGTCTTATTCCTCAACCATCCTGTAATCTTTGTGATTGATAAGGGCTGTCAGCATTTATGCATTAATCATGATTAACATAAAAAGTGCAGGAAATGTTTTAACTGAATTAATCACATGCTTTGCGCCCTTCAGCACTTTTGGTTAAGCTGCTGTAACATGATTTAAAAATAAGACCACCACTGCTCCCTAAAGTCTCATTTCACTTTAAAGAAAGTGTCAGACAGTTCAGTGTACCACTCATTTGCAGCTTATGTAATTAAATATTTCACTTTTTATTGCTCCTTTATTTCCTTTTAAATCCATTGCAAATTCCTTTTTCTGCGGTTATGCTTAGGCCATAATCTTCCATCTACCAAGTCTTCAGGGATTGATTTTTGGCCAATATCTGACATGCTGATATTTAAAAACTAATTTTCGCCAGCCACAATATATAAATGTAGTTCAGAACTAAAATTCATTATAACACGTAATTAAAAGTTTGATTAAAAACAAATTAACACATATCATTCCTTTAAACTTGTGCTGTCAGTTGATTAAAGAATAATCTAATTCATTACAGGATTTGTAATCAATTCATCACAATTAATTGCATCTGTGAATAATTTGAGAAAGACTGCATTACTGGTAACATAGGTCTGTTGGTCCAACCTAAAACTCCACTAACTACCTGATATGGACGGATTTTTATAGCAAAAATATCAGTTATAAATATTGGCAAACATTTTCATAACTCCCATGACCGATTTTTCATCTTTTAATATCTGCCCATACTAATATCATACTGATGATATGATGCATCCCTACTGAAGTTCATTATTTTCTTTCAAAATAAAAGCAGGTTCATGCTCAAACAGATAACCACTTACAGATAGTTTAGGGCAGGACAAAAACAGAAAATGAAATCAAAATGTTTTAAATGCAAAATAGTTGGGTTTCAAAATGTGAATAAGGAGGTTAACTGTAGAAATTCACAATTTCATTTTGATTGTTACTTCAGATTTATTTTAGTGTTGTTTGATGTTAAAATGTCTGTAATTAATTACAGTTTAGTTTCTCAAACAGTTTGCTCTGTCCAAGCTTAAATGATTAAATTTCCCTAATTAGGAAATTTTCAGGTTTTTTTGTTTGGTTACACAATTGTTACCATCTTATTTATTAATTTATTTATTTTAATTTACACACATATAAGATCACATAAAACCCATCTATAAACGTATAAGATGAAACCAATAAACAAGATTACAATAAGAACAAAAACTTCTAATGCTTTTTATTGCTTTTAGTTGTATAACTTATTTCTTTTAGCAAGACGTCATTATTACCTCTAAAAATGTACATGTTCATGCTCATTTATGCATTCATTTGACTTGTTTTTTTCCCGTCATTTTTCAGATAAATCGTCAGCATATTAAATGTCTGTTTTTTCTTTTACATGTGAAAATTATTTTGTATTTTTCTCTGTAAATACATATGGAAAAATGGCTAATGTTTTAATGACCAAATTAAAGCAAACACATTAAAACTGTTTTATTAAAGAGCTGTATCATATAAATACATTTGAAATCGCTAATAATGTATTGATAGTCTCATTTAAAAAAAAAAAAAAACAATTTAAGTGCATGATGGTAGCTCCTACATTCACCTTGTCTTTGGATCATTAATAAATTAAATATGAACTATACTGACTGAAATACTCTGATTATTTTAAACTGGCAAAAGCAGAAGATCTTTACACTGGCAGAGCTGCAGATAGAGAGATGTTTGAGTATGAGGTTGTGGCTAACTTTGCGGATAATATGAATTATTAAAAAAGGTTCTGCTAATGTTGTAATGGATAAGTAAGCCGACTGTTTCAGCTGTAAAAAGGCTGGTGAAGTGTGTTTTGTAGAAAAACCTTCATAGACACATTTTAGTAAAGGCAGAACAGGAATCGGTTGCCTACATGAACAATGGAGTTGAGCTACAGTTATAGCTCAATGAGACTTTTTAACTGGACTGCTGTCCTTGTCCCAGTATACATGCAGAGACTAAATCAATTAATTGATTTTTGCTACGTAAGATGACATCCCCTTAAAGCTGGTGACTGTTCCAGTTGGCAGCTACATTTTTATATGTCAATAACATGAAAAACTTAAAAGCTCTGGGCATTTTGTACAAACTCTACAAGTCTGGATCTGAGAATTTTCAATAAGTATGACTTTAGTTTTACTTTAGCGATGGCACCATGTCAGACAATACGATAAAAATGTTGTCCTGTCTTGGGTGACAGACTGGCAGCACTGCAAGTGTGATCTGGACCAATCATCTTGTGCCGTCATTGTATGCTGTGACCAGCTTTGCGACTGTGAGTGTAAAAACTCACAGAGTGTAAAAACAGGCTGTTTAACAGGTGTCCAGACGGGACTGGTGTTCCTGCAGCCAGCCTCAAGCTTACACTCATTGTATTGCAATTTTTTGCACTTCAGCATTGGCTTCATTTTTCAGGATCAGAGATTGCCGCTTGGTAAGCTCACAGGTCGTCGGAGAGGCAGATCAAGAAGTGTCAAGCAAAGCTACAACAGAAGTGTAATGCATGATGCTAGTGGTCTTGTGCGCTGAAAAGAATTAAAAAACAACAAAGAGGGAGCAACCGTGGACTCATTCTTACAAATCAAAAAAAGGACAGTATGGACTGGCTATCCTTAAACAGAAAGGTATGAATGAGATACATGTCAAGGGAATAGCCCAGCTAGTTAGCTATGCTTGCTTTAAACAGAAGATCCTTGGAGGGAAAAAAGATTGGGTTTTCTTCAGTATCACTTTGGTAAATATCAATGCAAAAATTGTGTGCAAATGCAATATTAATGGTAGGTGTTACAGTAAAGACCGATGTTGATTAAGACACACTAGAGGAGCATTTGTCTACTCACTGTTCTTATTAAGGCTGACATACGACAATGGGCTGCAACATCGCAGTCATGCCAAAGTCTGGCCAAAGTCCTGAATTCTAATCCAACCCTAACATGAACTTTAAAGCCCTTTTTTTAGTTGAACAAACATAATAATTCAACTTTCTCTATATTGTATGTTAACATTCTGACCACGTCTCTTTAATAAGGCTGAAAAAATGCTGCACATTCATCAGAGGACCAATCAGAAGCAAGCTTTCAGCCCTGAGCTGTCTGCCCCCATAGAGCTGAGAAAAAGCTTAATGTGAAACTGAAACCAGAAAACTGCAGAATACATTAAGAGTTATACTCCTGTTCCTGCTTTTTAATGTAACAAGACACTGAAATCGATGCTTATTTCTGCATCATGAGTCAAACTGTCAATCTAACATCACAACCTGACAACAGATGGCCTCATACAGTCATGAGTGATTCCTTGCAGACATTTTCTCTGTTTCACTCCATGAATCCATTTGAACCAGTGTAATATGAAGCAATTCTGGACCCTGGCCCAGTTCATGTACCAAAAAGGGTTGCATCACATTGCTGAGATAATTGCAGGCTGAATTCAAGTCATGTCTGAACCAGACAGAAGGCACCAGAAGCTAGATATTTCTGAATATACTGTCTATTAAAGCTAGGTAGTATAATTAGATCTTCAAATGTTTTTGATTTTAAATAATGAAAGATTCAATGTGCTCTTATTATTTTTAATGAAAATTTAAATGTAGACATGATTCTATTCAAACTATTAGTAATAACACCATTTCTGTGTGATTTAAACAGACAACTTCCTATTTTAAATACAAAGTATTAGAAAAAGTGCTCACTAACAAAGACAGGCCAGTTGTTAAATCAGACAGAAATATAGGGGGAAATTAATGTTTTTAATTCAACTGATAAAATAATAGATATTAACAATTTTAGGTCAAAATTTTAAACTTTGTGAAAATGCAGTTTCTGATCTGACTGACTGAAGATGCATTTAAAGGAATAGAAATTTAATCACTATGGGGTTATCTATTGCAGATATTACAGTTAAGATCTTAAAGCTTCATTTGAGGTGATTTTTATGTAACTTTTATATCATAACTGGATATCTTCTAACAAGAAAAATACAACATAAATGTACATCTTTCAATTGTTACTATTAAAAAGAACTAAAACAGACCTGAGCCCAGTAACACCTAAATATTCAACAGTTAGTAACTCATCAGTGAAAGGTAACGGAACTGTCTGTTTGGATGTCTCCATATCAAAATGTCTGATACATATGACAATGAAGGAAAATCAACAGTAGTACAAAACATGTTTTGATATGACAGCAACAACAGTAAAAGTCTGAAGCACCAAAAACAGAGCCAATTCTGTCCTTTCTGAACTTGCAGGTGAACTCCTCCTGCACACTATTTAAACATATTAGCAATTGAAACTGGGCAATAAATAGAAATTTAGATTAAAATGCTACTCCAATTTTCAAAAAGAAGCTGTAATATTTCTTTAACCCAAAATGTGTAAAAACAAACAAACAAACAAAACACTTTGACACTTTTTTAAGGCAGATATGCTATGCACTACACATCACATTCAAGTGTCTTTTTTTTTTTAGTAAAATCCAACATTACTTATTTTTGTGTGTCTATCTTATTCAAAATGAGGAAAACATAGTCATCATTCCCTTCAACACAATGGTTCATATCTAATTTGCCACAATTTAAAATAATGCAGTTTAATATTTTTTAGAATTGTTTAGCCATTGTTTAATCTGCTAAATATTGTTAGTTATGATATGTAATGATTTATCTGTTTATTTTTAAGAAATACAAAAGCTTGGAAACTTTAAAAAATAATCACATATTAAATTGCAATCGCGATACTGTGGAGGGCGAAAAATGCAATTAAATTGTTTTCCCAAATTGTTAAGCCCTAGCAATGCTTGGTCCTAAAACATCACCAATGTGCAGTTCAGACAGTCCTCTCTCACTGTACTTAAGCAGCTTTTGGTTTACTTAAAAGTGAAAATTGGCTGGTGTGTTTTTTTGTAAGCTTTGGCATTATCAGTCCTTGAAATACTTGGCACTACAATGCTTTGGAACGTGTAGTCTTAAAAATTCATTGACAGCCTTGGTTTTCACTGATTGGATCATTTAGTTATATCCTACAGGAGCTTCTGTAGTTTAGTATAGCAGACGACCTGGTCAGCTGCCCCAGAAATAAGAGCGGGGGGAGGAAAAAGTGATGCAGCAGCACCAGTTGCACTTTAGAAATTGCACTGTAATAACAGGAGTGTCTTGTATTTGATATTTGTTTTTTTCCAATGTTAATGTTTTGGTTTAGTCTCAGATTAAGCTGCTACATTTTCGCAGGGGATTGCTGTTTTGAATCTGTGTGATTCATATGTTTTTGATCCTATTCAAGTTAAACTGTTTACACCACTTTAAAGTGGAGTCGGGATGTTTTGAATTCATTTTTTTGAGTTCAGTTTTTGTTGGGACTAATGCAGTGAAGTTAATCACCACCTCTATGTGGAACTGCAATATTTCAAATGTAATTATTGAATCTATTTGTTATTGACTCTGTTTTCACCATCTCCAAGTGGAACTGAGATTATTTGAGTTCACTTTTTTGACTACTCAGGTCTGTCAGCAATTTTGACCACTTTAAGTGGGTTTTCGATGGTCCGATTTAATTCAAATACTGCACTAAGTGAATATGTAACTTTTTTGACAGATTATTAAAGTGACACAGAGCTATTACACCATTCTGAGTGGAAATTTGATATGATTTTTTTTTTTTTAACAACAAGGTAGGCTGTACTAAGTTGAATAGAACAGGTTTGAAGCATCTAGTGGTTATTCAGTCTACTTACGTTATTTTTGTAAACAAAAACAATTGAAAATCTAATCTAGGTAATTATGAGTTTCGGACCGGGACTCGCTAACAGTCAGTATTCAATATTAAAAATTAGATCGTGGTCGGAGGACAAAATGCTGATCAGGACAGCTCTACAATTAAGCATGAGTGAGAAAGGCCTCTTGGTTCAGCTTGTCCAGCCACAGACAACTCAGCTGGCCTGTGGTTGAGAAACCAACATTTGAACTCTAATATGACACTAGTGAAAAAACAATTCAAATATCAGTACCTGAGTGGATACCCCTAGGACAAAACAAAGTCTAAAACACAAAAAAACTGTTATAAATAAACTGAAGCTGCAGGCAAACTCTTACAAACTGTCTTAGTCACACAGCTGTCTCCCTCTGCACTAACAGTAGTTTTTTTTAATCAAAATTACACCTTTAAGATTAATTGCATTAATTGCAATTCACAAATTTTTGTTTCAATCCATAACAAGTTCCTTTTTCCATGGTTAAATTCATATCATAATCTTTGATCTACCTGTAAGACCTGGTCTGTATTCAAAAAGGAAGTCAATTATCCTTTCAGGCAGCAGAAAAAAAAATTAAAAATGGCACAAAACTGTTTTAAATGCAAAATAGTGGACTTTTAAAATGACATAAAATGGTGCAATTAATTGTGATTTACAACAGGGACTCTTAGATTAATTGCAATTAAAGAATTTCATTATATAACTTAAAATGTGTTGTTTTTCCTGAGTTGCTATGTTGTATTTTTGGTAACTATAAAAGTGATCACATTGTTTTTAAACAAGCAAGGTTAAAATTATTCAAGAATGCCAAATTTGAATTAGATTTTTTTGTCTTCTGTCTGGCTTAAATGTCAAATATCCTGACGATTAAACTATCAGTTTCAGTTGGACATAGGAAAAACAGGAGCAATCAGCTATACTTTGACATGGCTCACCTGTAGACCCTTGAAAGGAAACTCAGATAAAAATATATATACTTTAGTCAGATAAACAGCCATTAGACCAACACTGCAGGGCTTATCTGCTGGAATCTGATTCAAGAAGAGATGTTAAGAGTGGGAGTGCAGTATGGGAGGAGGAGGAGATATGTAATTCATTCCTACACATGGCCAACTCCAGGGAAAGGCCAAAGCATAATAAAATTACACTCATTCTAATATCAAGCTTGCAAAAAGGAAACCTAAATGAAACAGGGCTCACACTGCTCCAAAGTGGCTGCTGCTGTGGATGAGATTTATGAGCAGAGGGGTCATTCGGACAAGAAGAACCGTGCTGAGAAATCAATGCCATCCTGCGGTGCAGTGCATCTCAACGAAGAGTTAACAGATTCACTGTTGCAAGAGGACATTAAAGCCATGGTTCCCAGTGCAGCATCTCTGCTCTAAAAATAGAAGCATGCAGCAAAATGGACTGATGCTATTTACAGAGCCGCACATCTTCTGGAGGTCCTACATCTAATTACATACATGCTATGCTCTGTTACAGAGAGCTGGAGTGATGCAGGGATTTATCTCACCCAGTGGGAGAGGATACACTGCTGGATACTAAATGATGAATTCCTGAGCCTCATCCTGACATACCTGTGCAGCCCCAGCATGTTGATAGTGCCACTGAGGGAAGCCGATTTAAGCTTTAATTTGACACCATTCCCTTATGCACCTTTTCCATTGCCCCCTCTCTAGATGAGCAGTTAAAGTGTCCTTGGCTGATTGAACGGCTCCTGCATTCAGCTCCACACTTCAAAGGACATTTTAGGGACACCGCACAGGCCTTAAAGGTTTGGCCCACTTCAGCCCGCAACAAAACAGATTGTTGCCTATTAATGTTTTATTGGCCCTTCGTTTTAAAGCATGAAATGCAGCACTTCAATCGGCTGACATGTGTTTCTTTAAGTGTAGCGTTTAGGGATTATCTACTGAGACTTGCTGCTGAAGGCAGTCGTGACAGACGGACAGCGTTCTTAATAACAGACATGTCTAGTAATGATTCATTAAAATGCCCCAATGCAGAAATGCAAGCGTCATCTCTTCTTAAAACCGCAATTTCGCCATGGTGTGAGATTAGCGTCTTATATTTTCAATGAGAGTGTATCTTATTTTCCTACCGTTCTGCGAAGACACGGACTGCAGCATAAGTGCTCCAAATATCGCCACCGAGAAGGACATGACTGCAGCTCTTCGTTTTCCAGGTATCATCTTCGGAGACGGGAGATGAAAAATGCCGGTAGAGGAGAGCTGAGGTGACCGGAGATGGGGGTGGGGGGTGAGGAGGCGGGTGGATTCGCCAAACGCTTGCACCTCCAGGGACACCAGCGGAGACACGCAGAGAGGAGGAAGCGTCTGGCGGGAGTCTTCGGTACCGACGCTGGCTACCTGGGCAGCTCTCTGCTGTCAGCCCGGTGCAGCAGGGGAACCACCTTTTTAAACCAGCTCGTTATCTGAAATCTCGCGAGATGTTGGATGAGCGCAGACAAGCGGGTGCTTCACTGTACCAGATAGTCCTGCAATAAAGTTAAGCAGAAATCAAGTTTTGTCAAACGAACACAAAAAGACAACGTAGGAAAAAATCTTCTTCAAAAGGACTTCGACAAAGGCTTTAAAATTTCACATTGCTAATGTTAACAGCTATTCCACAGGTGCGAGTGAATTTCTGTACAGTAACTCTACAACTGCAATCATGGCGCAGTGATATAGAATGGTGAATTAATTTGACCGGAACTATATTTCAATAATTTTAACTGATACCCGCCAACCAAACTAAGGCATTTCCTGTTAATTTCAAAGGATTTTTCAAACAAAAACAATATATACACTGTGCTTAATTCCTCTTGGCTTTAAATGGTGCAGTTGGTCAAGAGGCTTCACAGGCCAACTAAGCCCTGACCTTACACGAGCTGGGGCTTTAAGTAGACTTATAATCCTATTTCTCTTTGAACTGATATAGGGCAATGGCATGGCAGCCTCACACCTAAAACACTGTGCAACCTTTGCTGCCTAAAGCTCCTGTGAGGATTTCTCATCCAGGGATATGAAACAAGTTGAATTTATTTCGATATCACCATGGGCTATGACCTAAAAAGCAAATAAATCTCAGCAAAACATTAATAATCTATGTTTAAAAAAGCTGCCTCAATGCCAAAGTGAAAACAGATTTCTTCAATGGTAATGTCAATTGAACAAAAACATGTAAGGTAAAATAAGTGCCTGCATAAATATTCACCCCCTTTGACTGGCCTAATTCAACACAAGTCCAGCCAATTAGTGCTAGTAGACTCACAGTTATTTAAATGGGGATCACCTGGGTGCAATGAATGACTCTCAAGTGACTGTAGTAAAAAGACACCTGTGTCTGAAAGGTCAAGTCACTGGATAATCAATATCCCTGGCCACCATTACACCATGAAGACAAAAGAACACTCCAAGCAACTCAGAGAAAAGGATAATAAAAAATTTAAGTCAGAGGATGGATACAGAAATTTTCCAAGGTACTGAACATCAGTTAAATCCGACATCAAGAAATGGAAGGAATGTGGTACATGTGTAAATCTGTCCTCACAAACTGAGGGACCCTGCAAGATGGAGATTAGAAGACACCTATGGCTACAAGCTTCAGCAGCTGAGATGTTTACAACAGCTGTTGCTCAGGTTGTTTACCAGTCAAAGCTTCATAGGAGAGTGGCAAAGGGAAAGCCACTGCTGAAGAAAACTTATATTACACCTGGACTAGAAGTCGTCAGAAGGCATGTTGGAGACTCCATGGTCAAGTGAAGAAAGTTATTTGGTCTGATGAGACCAAAATGGTGCTTTTTGTTTGGTGGACACTCAACACTGCAAATCACCACAAAGACACCACCCCCACTGTAAGGCATGGTGGTGGCAGCATCATGCTGTGGGTATGCTTCCTGGCAGCCGACCCTTGAAGGCTTGTGAAGGTGGACGGAAAATGAATACGGCAAATATAGGACAGTCCTGGAGGACAATCTAATTCAATCCACAAGGGAACTTTAGAGAAAATTCATTTTGACCCAAAGCATACAATTAAAGCTACACAGAAATGGTTTAAAGACAACAGGGTGAATGTTTTGGACTGGCTGAGTCAAAGCCCAGACCTCAGTCAAACAGAGAATTTGTATCTGGACTTGAAAAGGGCTGCTCACACCAGATCTCTGTGCAACCTGACACAGCTTGAGCAGTTTTGTAAAGAAGAAAGAAGTAAAATTGAAGTGTCTAGATGTGCAAGCCTGATTGAGACATGTCCACACAGATGCAATGCTGTGATAGCCAGTGTTGGGTAGCGTTACTTTTGAAACTAACTCGTTAGATTACTGCGTTACCTACTGACAAAAATAATTTGTCACGTTACTGCGTTACTTACTTCCAAACCTAACGCGTTAGAGTACTTTTGCGTTACTAAATATTAAAACCCTTTAACCACTCCTTCCACTCGTTGATTGTAAAAACGACTGACAACGACCGCACGTGTGCGTTTGAATGTGCAGACTCTAATGCCAATGTACAGGGTATTTACAGCCCATAATCTGTATCTCTGCAGCCTGAGAACACCGCTAACAAACAGGAAAACCTTTGCAGCTCTTTAACATGCTCACAATCAGAGAACAAGCTGAGCAGAAGCAGACAGAATCACTCCAACGCTGTGCGTAATAACAGCGCGTAATTAGAACAGCTGCACAGCTAATTCAATGAAAGCAAAGGGAGCTTTTAAACTTACGTTTCCCCGTGATGCTGTTCTTGTCCCTTTTATCCAAAAACCCATCATAATGAGGATAATTCCACAGCTGCCTGCTGTCCTCTCTGTCATTTCACTGGCTCTAGCAAGCCAACAATACGCGCGTAATGGCACAGAACGTTTACCTTCCGCTGGTATGGCGCTACGTGCCAACGTGACTACAGGTAGAGAGAAGGACAAACACAGCTGATGCTTCAAGGAACTTTTTTTTTCTCTCTCTCTCTTTTTGAAGTCACGGAAGAGAGAGGAAATGTGGGATTTTTCTTCCAGTAACGGATTATTTTTATGAAAATGTAAATGTAACTTCCACAGGGTCACTGTGGTCTGTTTATGTTTATGTGAAAATAATTTATGTCAGTTCACAGAAGAAAGGAAACAGCTTAACACAATGCTACACAACACAGAAATCACTTAACAGTTAGTGCATTTGTTTGTATTTTGTTGAGTAAATCTCAGAAAAATGTCTTCCTTCACAGAATCTAAAGTAAGTGTTTCATACAGTTTGATTTTTACAGACAATTCTTCAGTACTTTTTAAAAGTGCTCTCCAGTGTCATGTCTTGCACTCCATTAGATTTCAGCACAAAAAGAGAGAAAAAAAGAAAGTATATTTCTAAGTTTTGGCTCACTTATAAGATTGAAAATGATTTGTCACATATTTAAAGAAATACACTCTTTTAATTCCAACCACCAAATAACCTTAGTTTTGATTTTGTGTGTCAAGTAAGCATAAATGTCTTTTTGTATCTAATTATTTTTAAAATTCTGGATTTATACTAATATTTTGTTAAGTTCATAAATTCATGTCCTGGAATTGTGTTGACTTGAACAAAAGCGTTAAGGGTTCAGCATAAGTGTAACAGGTTAAAAAAAAAAAGGTGTCAAGAAGAAACTCCCACGATAGAGACAGGCGGTCAGAGCTCAAAACCATAGTGCAAGTTCAAGAGCGTGAGAATGTTTCACTTCCTCTTCAAGGAAAGCAATAATCCCTAGGTATTCTCTTTTTAAGATAAGTAGATAATTAATTAAATTAATCCAAGGTGAAAATTACACAAGTTCCACTGCCTGTGGAAAGGACTTTAATTTTCATTTTATACATAATTGGGAGTTTTTTTGCTATTGCATAATGTGTCAACAATGAGCTGTTCTTGTCATTAAAATCAATTCATAACCAATTCACAGCCAATTTAATATTGCTTTAATGACTCCATAACAATATTTATGAAATATTACAACTCTTTTCTCCATTTAACCACCTTTGAATAAAAATAAAATATTATAGGAAATCCTCCCTGAGATGACTGTGGTGTCTTTATTTGTTATTCATTAAGAGTAGTGGGTAGCATCAAGTTTGGTTAGTAAAGGTAGATGGTTTGAGGACAATCACCATGTCATAAATTTTGGTTCTCAAAGTCTGGGTTGGGACTAGTGATGGGAATTTTGCCTCTTTTTGGTCATCTGGGTCATTTGGTTCAGCTCAGAAAAGCCAGCTATGTCAGCTCTGAAACAGCTCTTTAATGTGGGTACCAGTTTAGCTTCATTTGACCTGTCAAATTTAGCAATGCCATGACCTATGAGTGATATTTGTGCTGTTTTTTTACTCCAATCATGCTTAATTTTTTAATACAATGAAAATATCATGTAGTTATTTTTCAAAATACATTGTTGCCTGAAAAATGCATCGTGGATCAGATGAAATCTCACTAGCTGGACTGTTTGACACACCTGATATGTGACTATGTTAAACCATCAAGCTTGTGTCCACTCCCTAATGCATGATGTGCCTGTGAACAAACAGTTGAAGGTTGTTAAAAACAACTGAATTGTGTCAACTTAAAAACCCCAAACTGCTAACTCAACTCTATTTTTCTGAGTTGATAGAACACGTTTTTTTTTTTTAGTTTAAAGTAAACAGGACTGTATCATTCTAAGTATTTTTGTCATTTTATTCAAATTACTAGACAATCATCAACAAAGTTGTCAGCCCCTGATGGCTTGTATATTTTAAAAAGTGAGTCACCAGACATAAACACATTTGGAAACACTCTTTGAAACAGTTCAGAGGAAAGAAAGAAAAAAAGATGATGGAAAGAGGGGTGTACTGCAAAACAGAGAGAGAGTATGAGAAGTCTGATACACCCCACCTCTCTGAGAGGTGCAAAGAAATGTGTTGCTGACTAAGGGTTGCTTTAGGCAGACAACTGTCTGCATTGTCTTCTTAGATATGTTTGAATAATCACGGGTGTATGGTTGGAGCATCAGCAAGGTAAGCTAAGGTTGCTGTACCATCACGTGTCAGTTAAGGGCATGGGTCTGGAGCTGGTTTTAGAGTATTGTCTAGAAGAGCCAAAACTGGACCTTTGTCTCACCTGCTGAGAGGCTAGAAAGATGGATAATGTCAGAATAGGAACCTGGAAAGCCAAGGGGTACGAATGGCAGAAAGTAAGTCAAGTTGCATATGAGGCTAAACTGATCAGAGGACTTCATTATTGTTTTGTTTAGATCACCAACATCATCATGGGAGCAGAGAAAAATATGATTGGAAGACTCAAGCAGGAGTTGGAACAACACCCTGTTGTGTCAAACCTGGTTTTTGGCTTTGTCATGGCCGGTGTGGAGAAGATGGTGGAAGTGGAGTTTGCCTGCCCTTGCAATCCCACTTGGAATGCCATCTTTGTCGCCCCTTTTTTCCTGATCCCTGCCTACACAGCTTCTGGGCTGATGGTGCTGATTCACGGCTGGGGTGGCAAAGGAAGTACTTTGTATAGTCTTCTTCCTTCCATTGTGTGGCTGGCCCTGATGTTGCTCAATGGACAGTACGTAGTCTGTGCCAAGACAGACTGGCCGGGCACGTTTGTTTCTACCAGGGATACCTACCTGAAATGGTGCAAACCGACCAACACAACAGCCAACTTAGCAAAGGAACTGCTGGATCGCTCACACAGGTTTTACATTTTGTCTCAGGTAAGAGATGGATAAATGAACAAGCTGCACATGAAATACAGCTTTTTGGTCTATTTAATACTTTTGATAATTCTCCACTTTTTAGGGGACTGGAAATGCTATCGTCTCATTTTTACTCATGGTGCTCATCGTGTACATGGCGTGCACAAGGCGCAGCCAACAACCTGAAGATGGTGAGAAGCCCGGCCAAAATGATGAAGAAGAACTGGACAGTCCTGAAACACATCGCCTTCAGGAATCCACAAACGTCTAAAAGAAACATGTTTTTGCTTAGAGACCTGTGGATGTCTTAGCTTGGAGCAGTATATTTTGTCTTTAACTGTGAATGCAGGGAGGCTCTAGAGCTGTGGTTCTTAACTGGTCTAGCCTCAGGACATACCAACGCCTCATGAATGGACAAATGCAACCCAAACCCCTGAAGATTTCAACAACCTAAAGTTATTTAACCAGGGATATTGAAGTTTGTATCATATATGGAACATAATAGCCACAGTAACAACATTGTTAATAATACATTATAGAAAACAAAAAAAAAGACGTTTCTCTTGTTTTTTTATATTGATACAATAAGAAATATATTATTCGCATGCAGGTCTAGAAGGTCTGGTTGTTACATTTAATGTTACATTCGATGTTTGGTTAGTATATATAGAATTTTTTAAGCCTGTATACGCTGATGCTGCCATGACCCTTCAATGACCTGACTGAAGACATGTTTAATAAACCTTTAAAATCTCAGTGACATATCTTGTAAGTTTCAGAACATCAACGACACCCTTTAACCAGTAAGATAAAATAGCTCTTTTTAGGGTGGGAGTTTGGGGAGTTGATATGGCTGAAGGAGGGTTTTGGTGGTTTACCATTAGGCAAAGGAAGGTAATTGCCTGAGACCTCATTGTCATTTAGGTGTGCATCAAATATGATGAGAACCTCTAACTTTACATTCAGTAAGACATGTATTTTGATATTAAGGGGTCAAGAGTGAGTAAAATAGCACCAAAATAGAGACCCCTGGCCCCAACAGCAAGGTTAAAGCCTATTGGAGAGCCCCAAGATGTCTTCATATCAAGCATGATAGTTAAGTAGATGCATATTTACACACTGAAGCAATGAATTGGTGAATTATAGTTCGTCAAAGTGGCATGCAGTATACTAAAATGTATGATCTGTGAAGAAGAATTGATATTGCACCAACAGTGAGCAAATCATTTCATTTTTGTAAGTTCCACCTGCCCTAATGGCATTGAAGTATCACGATATGACGGCTTTGAGATATGATGTTCTCCTAATAGCTGATTAAACACGGGTGGTTATTTGGGTTTTCATATTTCGCATTTTCGTATGCCCTCTTGTTCTTTGTTTTTTTGTTGTTATTGTTGTTGTTGTTGTTGTTGTTGTAGATTATTTTTACTTGCTATGATTGCTTTTACCCAAATAAAAAGGAGCCTCTTCAGTGATCTTTGAATGAGGCTTCTGAATCACTGAAACATTCTGTTTGTGGTGTTTCCTAAAAATATGACGTACATTTTGTTTTTATACTTTCTCTACATAATTGATGCTTGGTTTGCAATCCTAACATGTTTTTCTATCATTGTCAGCATATTTTTGAATGTTGTCTAAGAATAAGAATAATAAATAGTAATAGTATATACTCCTATTTTAAAACATACCATGTACATAACTTTATAAAAAATGAATTAAATATCAAAACCTGCCTGGTCTGTCATTTTTTTTTATTCCTGCCTTTACAGCTGCTGGGCTGATGGTGAATTATAGCTTTTTAAGTCAAACACTACTCAGCTAAGACCACTCGAGTGGTCCAACCAAATGGGATTATTATTATTTTTCTTGTAATTATTGGTTACTTTACATTGTTATATATATATATATTATTTTGTTTTCAGAGCATCCTAAGATGGAAATAAATTAAAATACAAGACTTATAAGGAGTGTTCATGTGATTTTTGCTAAGCCCTCCTCTGGATCAAACCATTCCACTCTTCTTCATGTCATAATTCCACAAGAACATGTATGCATCAATGGTTAGGACATTTTAGAATAACAACAATAAGACTATCACACAATAAACATTAGAAACACAGCTAATTGGTTATAAACACAGTTATACATGAAGAAGATGTGTCCAAATCTGGGCGTGACTTAAACTGTAGTAACTGAAATGACCAGGAGAGGTCGCTGTGATTCCATGTGAGATTTTCAGCCTGGGCTATCAGACTGAATAAAAGTCAATCAAATAATTCTTCCGTAAAACTAAATCACAGAAAGAAAAGGGAAAAAACGTTGTGTTACTTGTGATCAGACTGAGAAGAACATGCACATTTCCTGTGGATGTCATAGCCATAACCTTTTTTTGGTACAGTCTGCAACTATGAGTGTAGGAACTGTGAGTGTAACTTGTTAAATGGTTTAAAATACAACCAATGTCTGATGCTTATGATGAAAGGCTAACGTAAGCTGTCTTCTTGTGGCACATTAGCCGAGTGCATATTTCACAAAAAGACATTAACCAGGTGTTTAATGCATTCTGAAAAGCCTTTCTTTACTTTAATGATGAACTTTTTCTATAGGCACAATAAATAAATGTTTAAATATAAAGGTTTTAATATAATGTAGTGTTTAACAAATTTATTAGACCACCCTAACCCTAACCAAAGTAAGGTTTAGTAAGGTTTATGCCACAGCTGCCCTAAATTAACAGCATTGGTAATTAACAAAATCATTTTTTATGTTTCTGCAATGGTTAATACACCAATATATAGAAGCTTTTTAACCCAAATGATATTTTTAATGCTAAAATATCATTATTACTGTTATCCATGGATTTTCAAATTTACTGATTTACAAAAAAACCCAAAGAAATAGTAAAGCATATTATTATTATTTTGATTAATATGTCAAATTGTAGTTATTTACTTGCATTCCTGAAGAGAAAAATGAGTTTTAGTAGTTGAATGTTATGCTTGATTCATTTCTGACTTCTCAGAGAAGCCCAGTGAGCCGGCTCAAATTTGGGTATAAAAAGGTGAATTTAGTTTGAAAATCCTCATTCCTTTTCAAAATGGTAAAATGTGGAGAGTCCGCATTAAAGCACTTCATGATGCTGAATGGTCTTTGAGACAAATATGACAGGTGGTCTAATAAATTTGTTAAGCACTGTATATGTCTGAGAATAACTGTTGATAATATAATCCCTGTTTTATAACAAATGTAAGCATTTTTTAAATTTATTATCAACTTCCTGATCAGACTGAATTTATAAATTTAAAGGTTATTGTGAGTGTTGTGATGTGACCTAAGAAAACCTGCTGGTAGCTGACTCTTGTAACCAGTAATGTTTTTTTCATCTGTATTTGTATTAAAACTTTCAGCCTCAGCAACAAACAGGGTAAGGTGCTGGACCTCATCAAACTTCTGTTCATTTTGAGCTCATCCTAAATCATTCATTCATTCATCAAACATGTCAGTTCTTTGTTACATTAGTAGTGGCATCTTTCTCAGTCTTCTTCTAAACTGTATGTCTGGTTCTGGTTGTCTGAAATGAGATACATTAAAATAAGTTAATGATTTCTCTGGGCTTACACACAACTAGGTCTTCAAAGTTGCTATGACCGATCAATCCCTTTAGGTCGACTCTCAAACCTTATTCTTCTTCATTTGACTCCCCTCTCTGATCCTGTAATAACTATGACAGCCACTAGAGGTTGCTGTCTAACATCTAACATAACACTGGCCTTAAAACATCAGAAATGGGTCATCACCTCTGTGATGCTAATATTGTATTTCTTAGTTTTCTGTACATCACTGAAAAATATTTTTGTCCCAAGAAAAGCACATTAAAGTCTGTTAGTGATGTTTTTATGTCACAAACCTGCAGCAATTAGGATTTTGAAAAGCTGTTTTAGTGCCACAAGGTATAAGAAAAAATATAGTGCACACAGGGCTAGAAATATCTTTTTATATATCTAGACAACCCTCAGATAATTATTTTGTCTGGAAGCCTTATATTTGCAAGGACATGGGCTATAAAACTTAAATACACTGAAAAGTAGTAGCTTATAAAAGCTGTGGTTATAAAAGTCATTACCCACAAACCCCAGTTAAACTTTGTTCAACTATTTGATGTTTGAATAGTTTCTATAGGAAGTATAATAGGCTATTTAAGACTCTGTTGTGGGATGCTGTAAGAAATTTTGTATATATCTCTTATTTCCTAGATATTATTTTAAATAAAGATTAGTAAAAATCTCTACTAGGTCTATGAGGTACAGTGCTGTGAAAAAGTATTCACCCCATTTCTGATTCCTGATTTTTTTTTGCATATTTATCACACTTGAATGTTTCGGATCATCAAACCAATTTTTAAATATTCACCTCCTTTGACTGGCCTAATTCAACACAAGTCCAGCCAATTAGTGCTAGTAGACTCACAGTTATTTAAATGGGGATCACCTGAGTGCAATGAATGACTCTCAAGTGACTGTAGTAAAAAGACACCTGTGTCTGAAAGGTCAAGTCACTGGATAATCAGTATCCCTGGCTACCATTACACCAGGAAGACAATGAACACTCCAAGCAACTCAGAGAAAAGGATAATAAAAAGTGTAAGTCAGAGGATGGATACAGAAAATTTTCCAAGGTACTGGACATCAGTTAAATCCATCATCAAGAGATAGAAGGAATATGGCACATGTCTAAATCTGTCCTCACAACTGGAGTGACTGTGCAAGATGGAGATTAGAAGGAGAGGCCATCAAGACACCTATGGCTGCAAGCTTCAGCAGCTGAGATGTTTACAACAGCTGTTGCTCAGGTTGTTCACCAGTCAAAGCTTCATAGGAGAGTGGCAAAGAGAAAGCCACTGTTGAAGAAAACTTATATTATACCTGGACTAGAAGTTGTCAAAAGGCATGTTGGAGACTCCATGGTCAAGTGAAGAAAGTTCTTTGGTCTGATGAGACCAAAATGGTGCTTTTTGGACATCAGACAAGATGCTTTTTGTGGCGGACACCCAACACTGCACATCACCACAAAGACACCACCCCCACTGTAAGGCATGGTGGTGGCAGCATCATGCTGTGGGTATGCTTCTTGGCAGCCGACCCTCGAAGGCTTGTGAAGGTAGAAGGTAAAATGAATACGGAAAATATAGGACAGTCATGAGGAAAATCTAATTCAAGCTGCAAGTGAACTTGGGAGAAGATTAATTTTGACCCAAAACATACAATTAACCCCTTAAAGCCTGAAAACAGAAATTATTGCCAGAAAATTCAAATTTTTTGGAAATGAAATGTTTATTTCACTTTCTACTGAAATCCAAAAAATCCAAGTTTCCATAAAATTTAACATATTCTGTTTATTTTTTTGTAAGTTTGTTAGTTTGTTTGTTAGCAACATAACTCAAAAAGTATTGTTTGGATTTTGATGAAATTTTCAGGAAATGTCAAATATGGCACAAGGAAGAACTGATCAGATTTTGGGAGTGATCCAGATCACTGTCTGGATCCAGGAATTTTTAAAATGATTCTTTACTGTTGGGAGATCGGGCTAATGGCAGAGGCCTGTGCTCTTTGAGTGCTTTTCTAGTTCACTCTTAAATACAGATGTTTTTTACTTCCACTTTTGCAGACAATGTCTGCTGTGGTCTGTTTATGTTTATGTGAAAATAACTTATGTCAGTTAACAGAAGAAAGGAAACAGCTTAACACAATGCTACACAACACAGAAATCACTTAACAGTTAGTGCATTTGTTTGTATTTTGTTGAGTAAATCTCAGAAAATGTCTTCCTTCACAGAATCTAAAGTAAGTGTTTCATACAGTTTGATTTTTACAGACAATTCTTCAGTACTTTCTAAAAGTGCTCTCCAGTGTCATGTCTTTGTTCCCTTAGATTTCAGCACAAAAGAGAGAGAAAAAAGAAAGTAGAATATTTCTAAGTTTTGGCTCACTTATAGGATTGAAAAATACTGGTTTAACATATTTAAAGAAATACACTCTTTTACCTCTAACCATCTGATAACCTAGTTTTGATTTTGTGTGAGTTAAATAAGCATATATGTCTTTTTGTATCAAATTATTTTTAAAATTCTGTATTTAAACTAATTTTTTGTTAAGTTCATAAATTAATTTCCTGGAATTGTTGATTCGAACAAAAGCTTTAAGGGTTCAGCATGAGTGTAACAGGTTAAAAAAAAATCTCGAGAAGAAACTCCCACAATAGAGACAGGCGGTCAGAGATCAAAACTGTAGTTCAAGTTCAAGAGCGTGAGAATGTTTCACTACCTCTTCAAGGACAGTAATAATCTCTGGGTATTCTCTTTTTAAGGTAAGGAGATTTTTCAATTCATAACCAATTCACAGCAAATTTTACATTGCTTTAATGACTCCATAACAATAATAATAATAATAATAATAATAATAATAATAATAATATAAAATGGCTCTTAAACACTGGCTCTTTGTACCAGCTCAGTTATGACCCACAGTTGGGTCAAACTCACCCTCTCTACCATAATGAAACATAAAACAAGGTTCTACAATCTATGCACTGTTTGAGCAAATAGTTGAATCTTGTTAAAAAACAGAATTGTGTCAACTTAAAAATCCCAAACTGCTAACTCAACTCTATTTTTCTGAGTTGATAGACCACATTTCAGTGTAAAGTAAAGGGTACTCTATCATTCTAAGTATTTTTGTTATTTTATCCAAAATTTTAGGCAATCATTTCTTAACCTGCATAGTTTTCCTCAAATGCTGTGGGCATTAGACCCTTTCAATTTCAGTTTCAACAAATATTTTGGGTACATTTAACTTGTTCGGTTTTGTAGTGTGAATGGCAAAAGAGCTAAAGTCAGAGTTATTGATTCTTGCCTCATTGTTTTTAAAAAGCTCTTTAGTTCCTGACAGCCACTGAAAGCCCAAGTGGTCAAGCATGTGAAGACAGCCTATGTGACTTAGGCCTATGTGGCTTCCTCCAGGCTTGTAAAACAGAAAAGACCACATCAGGACCAGACTGAGTCTGGAAATAACATTATCCAAGTTAGCACCAGCCCAACCAAATAGTTGAGGATAGTGCAGAAGGCAGATTGGATCCACAATAATGTATGGGAAAAAAAAATTGTCGGCACTTGATGGCTTGTATATTTTAAAAAGTGAGTCACCAGAAATAAACAAGGAAGAGGAGAGGAACAAAGAGAAAAGATGATGGAAAGAGGGGTGTACTGCAAAACAGAGCGAGAGTATGAGAAGTCTGATACACCCCACCTCTCTGAGAGGTGCAAAGCAATGTGTTGCTGACTAAGGGTTGCTTTAGGCATATGACTGCATTGTCTTCTCAGATATGTTTGAAGAATCACAGGTGTATGGTTGGAGCATCTGCAAGGTAAGCTAAGGTTGCTGTATCATCACGTGTCAGTTAAGGGCATGGGTCTGGAGCTGGTTGTAGAGTATTGTCTAGAGGTCTGAGAGGTTAGAAAGATGGATGATATCAGGATAGGAACCTGGAAAGCCAAGGGGTCTGAATGGCAGAAAATAAGTCAGGTTGCATGTGAGGCTAAACTGATCAGAGGACTTCATTTTTGTTTCATTTAGATCACCAACATCATCATGGGAGCAGAGAAAAACATGTTTGCAGCACTCAAGCAGGAGTTGGAAAAACACCCCGTTGTGTCGAACCTGTTTTGTGGCTTTGTCATGGTCGGTGTGGAGAAGATGCTGGAAGTGGAGTTCGCCTGCCCTTGTTATCCTGCTTGGTGGACCGGTGTCTTTGTCGCATTATTTTTCGTGATTCCTGCATCCACAGCTTTTTGTCTGATGCTGCTGATTCACGGCTGTGGGTATAAAAATATGGCCTATAGCTTTCTTTCTGCCCTCTCGTGGGTGGCCCTGCTGTTGCTTGATGGACGGTATGTGGTCTGTGCTACGACAGACCGGCCAGGCACGTTTGTTTCTGCCAAGGAAACCTTCCTGAAATGGTGCACACCAAACAACACAACACCCAACTTAACAGACGAACTGCGGTATCGCTCACGCTGGTTTCACATTTGGTCTCAGGTAAGAGATGGATAAATGAACAAGCTGCACATGAAATACAACTTTTTGGTTTATTTAATACTTTTAATATTTCTCCACCTTTTAGGTGGCTGGAATTGTTATCCTCTCTATTTTACTCGTGATGTTCATCATGCAAATGGTGCTTGAAAGAAGAAGCAGAAAACCTGAAAATGGTGGGCAGCCAGGTCAAAAGAAGAAACCAGGGGAACCCAACAGTCCTGAAACACTTCACCTTCAAGAAGTTTAAAAGTTTAAAAGAAACAAAGGATCAAATGTTTTGTTTAGGGACCTGTGGATATCTTAGCTAGGACCTTTCTTGGTACAGTCTTTAACTGTGAGAGTAGGGAGGTTCTAGAGAAGGCTTTCCACATTCACAACTTTCATAACCACCACAGATCCTTGTTCAGAATCAACCCTTGGTCAAGTAGTACTCTAGACAAAATGTCTTAGAGCCAGGCTCCAACTCATTTTAAACAACTGAGAATTTTCTATGATTTTATTTCCTTTTATTTTTAGTCAACCTATTCAATACTTTCATAAACTTAACCGGAGTGAAAGAATGCAGAAAAAGAAACAGTAGGATAATGATAAAAACCCAAAATCTCCCAAAACTTGTTAAATGGTTTAAAAAACAACCAATGTCTGATGCTAGCGATGAAAGGCTAACGTTAGCTGTCTTCTTGTGGAGCCGAGTGCATATCAGTGTTCATTTCGCTGACTAAAACTATGACTAAAAATGTTTGTCAACATCCTTTTTCTCCATGATAAAAACTAGACTAAGACTAAGACAAATAGATCTGGGATTACTAAAACTGACAAAAACCAAAATGACTAAAACTAGGTGCAATGCACCTGTAGCTCTTCTGCCTCTCAGCTGTAGAGAGCAGGGAGCCCAGGTTTGGCAGGGTGCAGAGAACACACTACCATGATTTGGTACCAAATAGAATGTCAGCATTACATTATGCTAACATTACTAGCCATTAAAAGTTAATACATTTGCTTTTAACCCTCTATTAAACAATAGCAGAACATCACATATTGTCAGTATTAAAACATTTTTTTCTTAGTTGGAGTGTATATACAGAGTCTTTGTGATTGTCCATGGATTGAATAGTCATTGTGGTTGTCACACTTTTCAGTGTACTCCCAGATTCGGATGCAATTTCCCTCAGTTTCTCTTGCAGACACCTTAAGCACACCTTTGAACCATGTAAGGTCAGAATTTCACCACAGCACACAAAACAGACTTGGCCAGAGAGGTTTTTATTAACTGTAAATAGCCCATTGGTTGCTCTCAAAGCTTATGCGGGCCATTCCTTGCTATTGGTGACTTTTCTGTCCCCATGATTTAACTCTTAATTTTTTACTCAAAGTAAATAAAATTCATTTTTCAAAAGACTTTTTTAAAAGACTGAGGTCTACTATTTAATAATTACTCACAATAATGTATGTAAATGTATTTTTCAATTATTTTGGATGCTTTTTTTATTCACATATGCTAATTTTTATGATGTTCCCAGAACATTTTTTTTTTCAGTTTCAATGTGACACCATTATAATATGAAAATAAATAAAAAGATAAAGGACTTTATTATTGCATGGATCAAGTTATAATCTCTCTAATCATACATAAAAATAATAGAAACAAATTGTATTATTATTATTTTTATGACTAAACGTGTGTCCCCGAAAACCAAGCTCCACCCTGTTAGGTTGTGGTTATTAGCCTACTGTACAAAACCCCTACATTTCCCATGAATCCACTTTCAGGAAGTGACATGACTTTTTGGAGGGAATTTATGGAAGAAAAGTTCCTAATGAACTTATTGTTCAGTAATGTTCAAACATTCCTTAATATCTTTTTAAATGACACATTATTCACCACTTAAATCACCCTTTTATGCTTTAACTGCTTTTATAATTTTTGTTTCATTTTACAGCATTTACCTCTCTTACATTATCTTATATTACCAGTACGTTAGGTCAAAGTTCATGTTGTTGGGTTCTTGTAAGACTATATAATTCTACCATAAACAGATGAGACTCCAGACAAATGAATTTCCCTTCAGGGATAAATAAAGTTATTGTATTGTATTGTATTGCTTGGATTCTGTCGATGTTGGATTAATACCTTGTTTGAGGCTTTATTTTTGTTTGTCTTCTTCAGTTGTCAGATCCCTATGTTTTTTTAGTGAATGTTGGTTGTTTAAAGCAGCTATTCTCAACCTTGGGGTCCCCAAGGTTGAGAATGGCCGCGAGATGATTTCTGGGGGTCGCCAAATCATTTTGGAAAAATATAAATGCGCATAATTAATGCTGAATTTCATCATTTTAGACAGGGAGTTGTTTTAGTTGTTTTCTGATTCATTATTTGTCAAAAATTCATTGTCTCAACTGAGTTCGATCTGAACTGTGCGCGGGCGATTCTGTTCAGTGACACACAGAAGAAAAAGAAAAAGAGAAAGAAAAAAAACTCGCGAGTCGTTGCCTTAGCCGCAGCTGCAGTAAGTTTGCTAGCTACCTTATGAAAAAATTTTAGATCAGTTCTCTCAGTCCGTGGAAAAGTTTTTCAGATTGTCCAACAGTTTTAGTGCAATTTTAGACTTCATGACATCCAATGACTTCAAGTATAACATGAACTCATTCAAAAAGGATTCAAAAACAGGGGTTGAGCTTAAAGCTCTGTTCTTGTGTATGAAAAATTTAGCCAGACATAAAATTACATTTATGCGGAGTTCATCATTTTTGTTTTTAAGTAAAATGCCAAATATAACATTTTCTTCTGTGATAGATTGAAAGGATGGAATTTTTTGTTTGATCCACCTATGGATGTCTATCCAAAACTTATTAATTATAATACATGAGAAGAACATGTGGTCTATAGTTTCAAAGTCATTTTTACAGAATGAGCATGTATTATCTTCAATGTTAAAACTGTGATGCTAACATTGTATTTCTTAGTTTTCTGTACATCACTGAAAAATAGTTTTGTCCCAAGAAAAGCACATTAAAGTCTGTTAGTGATATTTTTACGGCACAAACCTGCAGCAATTAGGATTTTGAAAAGCTGTTTTAGTGCCACAAGCTGTAAGAAAAAAATATAGTGAAACAGGGTAGGAAGCCTTATATTTGCAAGCACATGGGCTATAAAACTTAAATACACTGAAAAGTAGTAGCTTATAAAAGCTGTGGTTATAAAAGTCATTACCCACCAACCCCAGTTAAACTTTGTTTGAATATTTGATGTTTGAATAGTTTCTATAGGAAGCATAATAGGCTATTTAAGACTCTGTTGTGGGATGCTGACAGACATTTTGTATATATCTCTTATTTCCCAGATATTATTTTAGATATAGATGAGTAAAAATCCCTACTAGGCCTATGAGGTACAGTGCTGTGAAAAAGAATTCACCCCATTTCTGATTCCTGATTTTTTTTTGCATATTTATCACACTTGAATGTTTCGGATCATCAAACCAATCTTTAATATCTCAAAAAGACAACCTAGGAAAATACTAAATGTAGTTCCTAAATGATGATTTTATTTATTAAGGGGGGAAAATCCAAACCTATCTGGCCCTATGTGAAAAAGTAATTGCCCCCTGAATCTAATAACTGGTTGTTCCACCCTTGGCAACAAAAACTAAAATCAAGGATTTGTGATAACTGGTGATGAGTCTGTCACATCACTGTGGAGGAATTTTTGCCCACTCTTCTTCTCAGAATTGTTTTAACTCAGCCATATGGGAGGGTTTTTGAGCATGAACTGCCCGTAAAATAAGAAGCATATAGCATGTGGTATATGAGGTAGTATTACCAATCAACAATAGCTGTCAGTATGATAAATGAAGATGCTGATAAGTGCTGGTGATCAAACAAGGACCAGTTTTGATTGTGTAAAATACAAAAGAAAGTGAGATGTTTTATGTGAGAGTTGCTACTGGCATCCTATATGGTTAACATTGCAAAGCAGATGGATACACCCGGTTCTGTGTTTCTCACTGGCAAATCCATCTTGCAAAGCTCTTGTCTGAACCATTTGGGCCCAGTTAGAAAGTGACAGGACCAATCAGCGCCAGGGGGCAGTACTTTCGGGCGTGGCAGAGTGACTTATGCAAGCAGCAACAAGAGACCAGTGCAATTATGGTGGAAGACATTAGTGTGGATGCCGCTAAAGCACCAGTTTTATCAGAACTTGACGCCATTTCTTCATTAAAAGAAGAGCAAAGAGCAGCATTGTGTTGTTTTCTTTTCAAAAATGACAAAAGTCGTGTACTGGCATATCTATAGTCACCATGGTTGGCGTTATGCAGTTCTCCAT
Organism: Cheilinus undulatus; assembly: GCF_018320785.1. Lineage (NCBI taxonomy): Eukaryota > Metazoa > Chordata > Actinopteri > Labriformes > Labridae > Cheilinus > Cheilinus undulatus. The sequence goes on along the minus strand of NC_054873.1, from coordinate 20,718,008 downwards.
GGAGTTTACTCCTTCGGTTAGGGTGCAGGTGCGCAGCTCGGTAGTGGCTACGTCACGTGTTTTGTTGCTTTGATTTGCCCTTTAAGATGTGACAGACAGAACATTCATCCAATCTCCCTCTGAGTTTTTTTTTTAAGGCTCTCCCCTTTCCCAAATGCTGTCTATGACGGGTTTACCAGAAGGATGTGTGAAACACATCCATCTGGAGTGTCAGGTTAATATTTGGTGGTTCTACAGCAAAACCATGAAGTCAGCATTTAAACAGGTAGAGATATGAAATCTGAAGCAAATCAGATGTTTCAGATCAGATTTTGGCCAACTTCCTGTGAAATTGGCAAGATATTGAAATTCTTGCCATTGGCAGTATGGCATCCTTTATATGACATGTCAGTGTTGTGGACAAATATTAAGGCCTTTATAAAATCAAAATCTGTGCTTGATAGGTTCAACTCAATGATAGGAATAAAGAAATGAAGAATTTGTGTCACTTCCTGTTGCCAGTGGGGTGGGGGGGGGATAATACATGTGAAATCTGAAGTGATACTTCTGTGTTTCACATGTGACCTTTAGTAAACTGATAGAAACACTGTAGAGCCAGATGACAAGTGACACTTTCTTGATTGTTAGACTGACTGGTTACAGTTTCCTATTTTACAAAAACAGTTTGCTATGGGAATGTATTTCATTTAAAAGTGCATACTAACCCCAAAGGTAAATCAAAGAGGAATGATAAAGGCTCATTTTAAAATTTTAACCCCTGCTATATAATATTGCAAGTTAAAGTAAGTATCAATCACAGAGACGATAACAGTTTCACATTTTATCAGGGACAACCCTCACTATCAGCTGTTCCTGACAGAATATTTAACTCTTTGAGTTACACACAGACAAATGTTTTCATTTTTTTTGTCATTCATTTTTAACTTTTCTCCCCACAAAAACTTTCCTCCACACAAACCTTACAAATAAAAAACAGATGAATGATGCTTATGCCTTCATGAGGTTTTCATCTTCAAACATCTGAACAACCATTTCACTCATTCCTTTATGGAACTGAGAGAACTGATCCATCACTACCTGCTGCATCTGATATTGAGTCCAGATGTGAGTCCAAAAAGACATATGCTTATCCTGAAGTCGGAGCTCCAGCTGTTGAGTCAAATAGGTGTCAAAGTTTTCCTCAAATCCATTAGGCCTAGGGAGTGTGACAGAGATGTAGAGGGGAGACTTCTCAGTGATGTACCAGCTGTCTGAAGTCCAGATCACGGTGACCTCGTGGCCTTTGGCGTGCAGCTCCTCTATGAGTACTTTCATGTTTACCCAATGGCTTCCATCCAGTGGAAACACCAGGATTTTGCCCCCACTTGCACTGGATAGTTGAATCAGGAGTAGAGCAAAGGTGATCAGTGAAAAACAAGGCCCCTTCATGCTGATGACCTTAAAAGACAAACAAACAAACCAAAAAAAAAAAAAAAACAAGTCAACAAGGGAGTAATGCAAGCTGATGCAAAGATCAGTGGTTCAAAATAGGTGTTGTCATCTTCTCAAGCGCTGTGTAACGTGTGTCAGTGTTTCTCAGTTAATGGTGTTTTTTTAAGTGTTGGAGGCAGTAAGGCTAGCCAATAAAAGACAACCATACACTTCTGGGATTTCCACACTGCTTGTCCTTTATTATTATCAACCTAACAAAGCCCTAAACCACTATCTTACCACTGAGCAAAATAGTAGTCACATGACCCAACATTACTGTTCAATTGAAAGGCAAAAAGGAACCAGAGCTTACAGCTATTTACCATCATAGATAGTGTGTTAAGAGACCTACAGTATCTCTGGGGTGCCCCGTATGCACAGGCCGTTGACTTTGAAGAGGGCGGTGCAGGACTGGGTCCAGCCTGCATGTCTTTTCCAACATGTCATACCCCACCCTCTCCCTGCCCCAGATTCAGAATCTGTTCACTGTCCTATACATTTTTATAAATCTATAATTTTTTTATCAGTCTTTGTTTATGTGCAGGAAAAAAAAATCACAAAATACAAAATATAACCAAAAGGGAAAAACGGAAATAAATTTAAAAAAAACCTGTGGCTAATGTCATGTGAAGTAAAATATTTCAAGACCTTTTTTTGTTTTATTCTTGATGATTACAGCTGAAAGCTCATGGTAATCAAAAATCCAGGATCTCAAAATATTGCAGAAAGTTCCAATTGCAAAGGTTTCCTGACCCTTCATTCTCTCACTTTGGGTGAGTACACACAACCACAAGCATGTGGACTCTGGAGGAAGATTTGAGAGGCACAGAATCCAAGGTTTTCAGTGATAGTTTGAGGTGACATGTTGTCTGCTGGTATTGGCCCTCTGTTCTTGATCAAGTCCACACTTTCACCCATCTACCAGGAGATTTTAGAGCTCTTAATGCTTCATCTGCTGAGAGGCTTTATGGAGATAGCTATTTATTTTTCCAGCAGGACTTGGCATCTGCCCACAGTGAAGCCAAAAATGGCCCCCTGGTCTGTCCACAATCCCCTCAAGTACCAGAAAAATCCATTCCCTTCCACCCTCTCTTTTTCCACCTTTCAGAAAATGTGTGCTGAAAAAAGCTGTTCTCAGATTTTAACCTTAGTGACCTCACATGGGGAGTAAGCACCTGCCCCCAGGTTTGGTTGGCCCTCCCCACTTGAAAGAAAGTTCCACCTTCCTTTCAGCTGCCAGTTAGGATGCTGACTATTGTCTAGGAGATTAATGGATTGAATCCCAGCAGGGTCCTAAACATTGGATAACAGTGTCTTGCCCAATCCCAATATCCACACTCACACACTCACTGACTTTGAGGTGCGCTCACGCTAAATCTGTGAGGGCTTAGGGCCATCCCACTGTCAAATCATAAAGTGTGTGAGGGATCTCTCGCTGACTTTTTGAGCCCTTCATGCACCCTTCCCGTGAGTGGGCATCTCTGCAGACTTAGTGTGAGGGAATTACCCATAGCTCATTACATTATAAGTACATTATGACTTCAGTTTGAGCGCAAGGAATTCTGGTAGGTTTTGAGTTTGCATTCTCCATGCTGATTTTTTTTATAATGGATTGGTGGGAAGTTGAGCTAAATCTACATAATTACCATTTCGAGGTAAGGAGATTAAGGGTTAAGCGGTGAAAGGATGAGGGGATGAAGGTAGGGTTGAAGGATGAGGGGATGAAGGTAAGGGTTGAGGGATGAGGGGATGAAGGTAGGGTTGACAGATGAGGGGATGAAGGTAAGGGTTGACAGATGAGGGGATGAAGGTAAGAGTTGAGGGATGAGGGGATGAAGGTAAGGGTTGAGGGATGAGGGGATGAAGGTAGGGTTGACAGATGAGGGGATGAAGGTAAGAGTTGAGGGATGAGGGGATGAAGGTAAGGGTCGAGGGATGAGCGGATGAAGGATGAATTTATGAGGAACTGAGCAGAGCCGTATGGATGAGTGAGATGCGCTGATATGCGTTGGGTACCAGAAATGAGTTAAGGTAGAGGCATGGTCTTAGTTCCTGAAACGAGTTCAGAGAACTACATAAGAATTTGGTAAAGTAGTGCTGTGGAGATGAGAGTGAATGGCAGAAAAGGCTGGTTGTGCAGGTGGTGTTTCAACAGTAAGAGTGTAGCTATTGATGGAAGGCAGAAAAAAAACAGTTGGGTGTTGGGGAAGGGAGGGGTTGAGGGGAAAGTTGCACTTAGTGGGCCGGCGTTACGTTTAGCTGAGACGGTGATTTCAATATGGACACCTCCACGAATGGGCTTCAAAAGCCGTTTTAGCCCACCTATTGTAAGCAGACGACTGACGTCACATGAGGTTTGTCCAATTCTTTCTACAGTCTATGGGCAGCTCCGTGACGTCACGCTTGATCACTCTCGCGGTGACTGACTCTGATGAGGAATCAGGAAGCATGGGAGCCAGGTTGTTGATTTGGTTTTTATGGATGAAATGACAGAGGATTGTGAGCGAGAAGTCAGCTTCATTGACGAAGATGTGCCATATAGACTTGAATGACTGTGGTGGCTGTGAGTAAGAGATTGTTCTGGGGGAGAGTGATGTAGGTGTCCATACCTTTAATGTCTTCAAGTTTCGTGTTGTGCCAATGGAAGAGATGAGGCTCAAGACCTGACAGTGGTCAGAGGGATTACTTTCGGGGATCTTGAGTTGAGGTGGTGGGTTCGAGGCAGGCTAACCAGAGCATCCAAAAGGTCTAAATGAGGAGCTCCTACCAGGATGTTTTTTGTTATAGTTGTTGTAATTTTGTGCTCTGTGTACTTGTATACCTTCTGTGATGTGATATTGTTTGTATGGAGCAGTAAGCATGGTTACCAGCTTGTTGTCCTTGAGGTTACTAATTAGTGGGGATGCTGAGCATCCACATTATTAATATTTAAAAATTACTGTCTGTGTGCTTATTGATGGGGGACTTCTCTTGTGTAATGATATAGGCCCAGCAACTACGATTGATAAATAACTTTTTTTTTGGTAACCTTTATATATCCTTGTTTTTGTTTGTTCTGTTTAACATGGTGGGCATTATTACTCTATGTAGTTGTAAGGCTTTCAAAGTCCATGAGAAGTCTACCTGTGGAAGTAGAATTTTAATTCATTTTGAACAAATATATGAGATATTTCAACTCAGTTGAATTGATTTATTCACTGAGTGACACTGCTAGTTTTATCACATTACGTGATCATGAACAGACTATCTGTTAAACAACTCTCCAGTATTGGAAGATGCTAGATATGAGTTATCTTGTTCTGAAAAACGTTAGGACCTTCTTATCCTCCCTAACATTTTTGGCCACTAGATGGAGCTATCTGTGTTAAAGATTTACAGTTAACTGGAGCTTCTTCTCTTGGGTAACTGTGGCTCTCTTCTTGGATCATTTATCTGTAACATTGTTTTAAATACTTCAACTGTCATCTTAAATAGCCAATTCTGCAATTTAGAATGGACATCTTTGCAAGACAGTCTAGCTGCAGACCTCCACTCTGTCAAGCTCCACTTTGAGATCTGAGACCCCCTCCCATAGGTAGATATGTCCCCTCCACCGTCAGAAGGAAGTGACGTCAGGATATGGATCTTTTCTGCTGAACTCATAGGGATCTTGTGGGCCATGTGGTGGGTGGAGGTTGTTAGACCCCTTAAAAGCATTATCTGTTCAGATTCTAACGTTGCCTTGTTGGCAGTGAAGAACGGGGCGTCGAGGGCTCGACCTGACCTGCTACAGGAGATCATGTGCTGTCACTATAGACTTGGAAAAGCTGGCTGTTGTGTGGAATTTATGTGGGTACCTGGCCATTCAGGAATAGAAGGAAATGAAAGAGCTGATCAACTGGCAAAAAAATCCCTTTCAAAAGATACTGTTGACTTGAATGTGTTTCTTGGAAAGCCTGAGTGCTTTCAAGTTAGCAAAGAAAAATTAGAGGAGCAATGGCAAAAGGAATGGAGAGAAGACAAACGTGGCAGACATTACTTTTCTCTGTAGTCATCCGTTAAGAGAAGGAGGCTACTGATTAAAACTGGGAGGAAGGATGATGTTGTCCTTACTGGTCTAAGACTGGGGCATTGCGGTCTGGCCAGCAACCTTAAGACAATAGGCAAGAATCTAAATGGTATGTGCCAGTGTGGAAAGTTGGAGACACCGCAGCATGCAGGGGCGGTTTTAGTGAATTGGAGGCAAAGATCAATGTGAGCCCCCCAATATCACTCACCTGAACTTCTTTGATGACAGTCATATGAACGTGATTTAACAGAAGCAGTACAGTGTGGAGTGGCCACTAACAACACATTCAGTGTAAGAAAATCTGCATTATAACCAACATCAGTTAGGTTAAATATTAATGAATAGTTGGTGACATCAAGCTGAACAAAGTGCATCCACCTTAGGCAGAGAATAAAAAAAAAACAAACGTAAATCTGACATATCCTCCAAAAAGATATGAGAATAAAGACTCTATGCTTAAATGACTTTAATGCACAAACTTGTGGCTTCTCTTCATCATTTTCTGAAGTTCATGTGCTCTCCTGTTCATGTTTTCAGATACAATATCTTAGTAAGTGTATCTGGCCCAAGGTCCCATTAAGAACTTAATGTAGTTAATTTATATTTCTGCATCAAATCAGCTGTATTACCTGGGGTTTTATTATGTTATTAAGAGAAAAATACAATAGGCTCTATTTTCAGTCATTTTTTTTTTCATTGAATCATATTGTACTGTAGGAAAACAGGAGTGTCAAACTCATTTTGGGTCGGGGGCCGGATTTGCTCCAATGAGACGTCCTGCTGTTGGCTGGGGAATTTTTTAGCAACATCAGTACGACAAAAGCTGAGGTAAAGGCTGCTATAATGTTTATAAAGAGAAATGATCCAATATTAGATGCAGCCATTATTTTAATGAGTGCTGCATGTTTGCACACTAAAGGGTTAATTATCTACTTTAGAAAGAGAATTTACCTGCAGGTAATCTAAACAGGTGAGGCAAAAATATGCTGCCCGAGTAACATATGACCATTTTTACAGATTTTAACGTTTTTAGGACCCATTGATGATGAATTTACAAGACTGTAATATTCATTATAAACATACATTTAACATTGCCTGATCGACCCTTATTTTTACTGGGCACGAGTCAACGAGGAGACGAGAGAGAGAGGGAGGCACGGAGAGACGGAGACAGAGACGAAGATCTTGAGGAGATTCATCGCACTTCGGCGCTATTACTATTTATAGTGATACAAACTCTCACCTGCTGAGTAAAAACTTGACTTTTAAGCAAATGTCATGTCCACTCTCTGAATCCCCCTGACATCCCTGCATGCATCATGAACGGGGCCATCTCCGTGCATAATTATGGATAAGCTGCGCCAAGATCAAACATGCTGACCTCACATGTCATAGGACAGTCTGTGTCCAGATTAGGATTGAATGTTCAGTTATTAAATCATTTCACCTATGAGAAGAATTTCTACCATTTAATGAGAGCTGGAGTTAAATATGCCACAGGATTTTTAAATGATGTCCTGATTAAATTTAAGTATTTAAGACCACAAGTTCACTTCTTGATGATATAAAATAAAATCTTATGTAAATAAAATGAGGTTATATTAGTCTGGCATTGCAGATTTGTTGTAATGTAGGATGAAATCAGGCTGAACGTTGAACTGAGTCGCTCACCAAAGCGTGATGCGATGTCTGCGTTTGTGGTTGAGGGACAGTTACCAGAGAAAGTGTTTTTTATCTGAGAGCAGCTGTTTTAATCTCACTCAGGGGAAGAACTTTGGTTCTACAAGGCAAAATCCTCCAGCTTTGACATCTGTTAAGACCCTTGTGCAAGAAACTTGTCAGAGGTGGACAGGACAAGACTCACTGAGAGAGCAGAGTTGATGCGTCTTTTTATGATGTTCCTCATGGCTCTAAATGGTAAACTATGAATAATTTTCTCTGACCTGGGGAGTGGCAAAAACATAAGTGAGCTATAATTGAAGGGGAAAGAGACCTAGGCAAATTCTTGAGGCCCCCCTTATGGACGAGGCCCCAGGCAATTGCTTGCCTTTGCCTAATGGTAAAACCGCCTACGGCAGCATGTAATGTTTGAGTGCAACAGATATAGGGATGAAACACAGCAGATGTTTAGGGAATTATCTAAGTCGGGGTTTTCTTCCTTTTATTTCAAATCTTTATTTTCTTCTGACGCGGACTTTCACCTAATTTGGAAAGCGATAGTTCTTTTTCTCCGGTCATCTGGACTATATCAGAAAATCTAAACTGGATGGACTAATGTAACCTGTGGAGGGCAGCATTACGCTTTCTAGTGTACAGCCTGCCGAAAATTCATCAGAAGAAGAAGATCCCCTCCACCGTCAGAAGGAAGTGACGTCAGGATATGAATATATGCTTAGCTTTAGCCTGATGATACTGCTCCTTTTCTTAGTGACAAACATCAGGTAGAGAAAGCAATCTCTCTCATTGGCAAATTTTCGGCATCCTGTCTAAAATTAAATACTTCAAAATGTGAAATTTTGTGTTTATACAATTGTCATGACAGCAGTATCTGTGATATTCATGTTGAAGAAAATGTCAAATACCTAGGGATTCATATCACTAAGAATCGAAAGGAAAGAGAAATACTAAACTTTGCTCCAAAGCTAAAAAAGACTAAATCAATCTTTAATTTATGGTTATAAAGAGACATTTCCATATGGGGAAGAACCCTCCTGACCAAGGCAGACGGTGTCTCCAGATTTGTTTACCCTGCTTTGTCACTAGAGGTCAGCAGCGATACATGTAAAGATATCAACAAACTCTTCATAGACTTTGTTTGGAGAAACCGTCGCCATCACATTATAAAAGGATTATTAACTAAACCCAAGGAGGCTGGAGGACTGGAATTGTTGGACTTTGAAGACCTAAACAACACTTTCAAGATAAAATGGATACAAGAATGCTTAAGGAGACCTGACTCACTGTGGTATTTTATTCCTACCAACATTTTTAATGAGGTAGGGGGCTTACAGTTTGTGTTAAAATGTCATTATAATGTCTTCAAACTTCCTGTCAAACTGTCCACTTTCTACCAACAGGCCTTGCTGGCATGGAAACTATGCTATACTCACAACTTCTCACCCCACAAAACAATAATCTGGAATAATGACTCTATCACCAAACATAACAAGTCACTATACCTGAAAAAAATGGATGGAAAAAAATGTTATGTATATACAAGATCTGTTTGAGGAAGGAGGGGAAGTTGCGAAATACGAGCTTTTTATTAACAAATTTAATTTTCCTATTACCTCTCAAGAATTTAACTGTTATTAAAAGTATCCCAAAGGTATCAGAGAACTAATGAAAGGTCTAAAAAAAATTACCAAGTTATACATCTGAATATCTCTTAATTAATGGAATTGATATTAAAGATAAAAAATGTACCGATAAACATATCAGGTTGACCCTTCAAACAGTCCTACCCTGCTAGCAAGGCCTACTGGTCCGCTCTGTTTACTAACATAGAATGGGATACAGCCTGGCTTCTAACTTTCAAATATTGTATAGACAGCAAAGCACGACAAATGCAATGGAAAATTTTACATAACATTTATCCGACCAATTTACAAATCTCCAAAATCATAAATAAATCTCCTAACTGTACCTTCTGCCATAACAACGAAGAAAACTTAAAACATCTGTTTTATGAGTGCAGCCCATGTTACAACTTCCGGAAACAACTGGTTCTATTTGCAGTTATCAAAGTATTATAATTAATTTCAATCACTAGAACAAAAATTTTGAATTTATCATAAATCTATTTATCATACTGGGAAAATACCACGTCCACAAAATGAAATTTACTGAAAATAGCCGCCCCCTTTTCAAAGTTTTCTTATTTGAATTAAATAACTACATCAGATCTCTTACCACCTGGAACAAAAAAATGTGCAAAAACCCTAGAAATATATAACAAATTCTTTAGTTCTTCATAAATGAGTTTCCTTGTTTTGTATTGTTTTGTTTTGTCTGGTCATCTGGTAAGACTCAATGTATTATTTTGTGCATATAGGATTTTTTATGTCTTTGTTGTACCTTTGTTTACGTTGGTTTAAGTTATTATTATAGTCTGTCAATATTATGTCTGTATGTTTGCCTTTATGTAATGTCATTTAATTTTTTTTTTTTTTTAATTAAAAAAAAAAAAAAAAAAAAAGCTCAGGTTTAGCATTTTAGCTTTAGCTTAGGTTTAGCATTTTAATCTCAACTGGTTCGGTTTAGGGGCACCTCATTGGGGTAGGTCTATATCCGCTACGCCGGGCTGTGCAGTAGCACACCCCGACACCTACACTGGGGCTTGTATGTGTCAACGCTATGAAAACCAGGGTGGAGATGGCTTCCGCTTCACGTTGGAGGAGACGTTAAGCCGAATGACAGTGGAGGTCTGCAGCTCAACCCTCTCTATCTTTGACTGAAGAGCTAATGCTGCATTCCAGAAAAGTGGGAAGTCAGATTTATCCCACTCGGATTGTACCAGTTGCGACCTCAAAGCGTTCCAGACGAATGTAAACACCAAAGATGGCTGATCACGATAAGCTGTTTTTTGTTTTGTTTCTCAAAACACATTTTGACCTCCAGCAAACCTGCCTTCTCGCAATCAGTCAAATAGAGGAGGAAAAACGACGGATGAGGTGTATAAACATACTGTAAACGGCCGTCTTTAGTTACATCCTTGCTGAACGTCAGATTCAGTGACGTCAGATTGAAGCAACTCGTGAAGTCGGGGTAGATATTTTTTCTCCAACTTTGCGACTAGGACCTCCCCGTTTGAGTGGCGTTCCAGTGCACTTTTCCTGTTCGGAGGTTGGAAAACTCCAACTTCCCACTTTCCTGGAATGCAGCATTAGTACTTGTAATAACGTACTGTCTGATGTTCATTTTGTAATCGTCGTTGTGGTTTATTGAAAATACACATCTATATTGATAGTTACAAGGTCTTTGTACAAGATATTACTGTGCGGTAGAGCCGAAAAAGTTTTATTTTGAAGGTTGTACCCGTGATGTTTGGTATGCTTCCTGTTTTTATTTAACGCGCTCTTCCTCGTCGGGTCTCTCAATGCTGAAGAAGACCAGGAGTCAAAACGCATCCGTTGTGCCTTGAATAAAAACTACCTAAAAGGATATTTTAGAGTGCTGACACCTCTTTTACTTGTAAGTATTTTTTTGTTGTGCACCTTGAGGAGTTTATTGTGAGGTTGCTCCCTTTTCGCTTTTTCTGTAATCACTTAATCCAGCCAAAGACTCTGTCAAGTTTATTCAGCTATGGTTTTTAATTTTGCTTTGTGTGAGCTATTTGTATTTTCACCAGAAGGCCACAGGAAACCACAATTCAGGCGGCCCAGAAACCAGGCGACTTAACAGTTAGTGCATTTGTTTGTATTGTGTCGAGTAAATCTAAGTAAAATTTCTCCTTTCACAGAATCTAAAGTTAGCGTTTCATACAGTATGATTTTTACAGTCAATTCTTCAGTACTTTTTAAAAGTGCTCTCCAGTGTCATGTCTTGCACTTCCTTAGATTTCAGCACAAAAAGAGAGGTAGAAAAAAGGAAGTATAATATTTCTAATTTTTGGCTCACTCATAAGATTGCAAAATGATTTGTCACATATTTAAAGAAATACACTCTTTTACTTCTAACCACCAAATAGGCTTAGTTTTGATTTTGTGAGTGTCAAATAAGCATAAATGTCTTTTGTGTCTAGTTATTCTTACAATTCTGGATTTAAACTAATATTTTGTTAAGTTCAAAAATTAATTTCCCTGAATTGTGTTGATTTGAACAAAAGCATTAAAGGTTCAGCATAAGTGTAACAGCTTGAAAAAAAAATGTGTCAAGAAGACTCTCCCATGAAAGAGACAGGCAGTCAGAGATCAAAACCATAGTTCAAGTTCAAGAATGTTGAGAATGTTTCACTAAGGTAGATTTTTAATTAAATTAATCCAAGGTAAAAATTACATAAGACAAGTTCCACTGCCTATGGAGAGGACTTTAATCTTTATTTTATACTTAAATGGGAGTTTTATTGCGATTACATAATGAGCAAGGCAGAAAGCTGAGAAATGCTTTACACTCCTCATTCTCAAAGTCTGGGTTGGGACTAGTGATGGTGATTTCGGCTCTTTTTGGTGATCCGGGTCATTTGGTTCAGCTCAGAAGATTCAGCTATGTCAGCTCTCAAACAGCTCTTTAATGTGGGTATCAGTTTGGCTTCATTTGACCTGTCAAATTTAGCAGTGCCATGACCTATGAGTGATATTTGTGCTGTTATTTTACTCTAATCACGCTTAATTTTTTATATAATGAAAATATCATGTAGTTATTTTTCAAAATACACTTTCACCTGAAAATGCATCGTGGGTCAGATGAAATCTCACTGGCTGGGCTATTTGACCCACCTGATATCTGACTATGTTAAACCACCAAGCTTGTGTCCACTCCCTAATGCATGATGTGCCTGTGGTAGAGCAGTGTAGGGAAAACATTATCCATAGTAATCAATCAAATAACACACAGACACATACAAAAATAGCGATTATAGTTATTTAAGATAATAATAATGATAAGAAGAAGAATATAAAATGGCTCTCAAACACTGGCTCTTTGTACCAGCTCACTTATGAACAACCCATCACTTGTTGGGACCCACAGTTGGGTCACCCTCACCGTCTCTACCATAAAGAAACATAAAACAAAGCTCTACCAGCCTATGCAGTGTATAAACAAACAGTTGAAGGTCGTTAAAAAAACAGAATTGTGTCAACTTAAAAATCCCAAACTGCTAACTCAGCTCTATTTTTCTGAGTTGATAGAACACATTTTAGTTTAAAGTAAACAGTACTCTATCAATCTAAGTATTTTTGTCATTTTATTCAAATTATTAGACAATCATCTCTTAAACTGCATAGTTTTCCTCAAATGCTTTGGGCATTAGACCCTTTTGTACCATAAATTAAGTTACTGACTCAATAAAAAAAAAAGTCCTGCCTTTGGGAAGCAATCACATTATTCTGAGGATGGCTCTGAACATAATGAGTGAGGACTTCCTGGTTCAGTGTGCACCAGTCACTTAAGTTGGCCTGCCTTGGGTGGTATAAATGTTCAAGATTAAAGTCTGGGATAGAAAGGAAAATTGCAGTGGGTGGAGAACATTTACAGCTTTACCAAAAATATAGAATTTCAAATGTTGTGTTGGGTTGGATATAAACAGAAATTTTAGGTGTTAAAAAAAAAGTTAACCCAAAATAAATGTACAAATTAAACTGATATAACTTGAAATGGGTACCCGTGACTGAAAGAACTGTTCTTTTCAGTTACTTATGTTTTTTTATGTAAACAGTAATTGCTAATGTTTTATATATTCATATATTTCTACTAGAGTCAACTCGAAACTTTATTTCCACTCCTCAAAAACTTCAGCGTAATCAGTTTCAACAAATACTTTGGGGACGTTTAACTTGTTCGATTTTATAGTGTGAATGGCAAAAGAGCTAAAGTCAGAGTTATTGATTCTTGCCTCATTGTTTTTAAAAAGCTCTTTAGTTCCTGACAGCCACTGAAGGCCCAAGTGGTCAAGCACATGAAGACAGCCTATGTGACTTAGGCCTATGTGGCTTCCTCCAGGCTTGTAAAACAGAAAAGACCACATCAGGACCAGACTGAGTCTGGAAATAACATTATCCAAGTTAGCACCAGCCACCAGTTCAACCAACCAGCTGAGGACAGTGCAGAAGGCAGACTGGATCTGCAATAATGTAAGGAAAACAAAGTTGTCGGCACCCGATGGCTTGTAGATTTTCAAAAGTGAATCACCATTTGGGAACCACTCTTTGAAACAGTTCGGAGGAAAGAAAGAAAAAAGATGATGGAAAGAGGGGTGTACTGCAAAACAGAGAGAGAGTATGAGAAGTCTGATACACCCCACCTCTCTGAGAGGTGCAAAGCAATGTGTTGCTAAATAAGGGTTGCTTTAGGCAAATGACTGCACTGTCTTCTCAGATATGTTTGAAGAATCACGGAGGCATGGTTGGAGCATCGGCAAGGTAAGCTAAGGTTGCTGTACCATCACGTGTCAGTTAAGGGCATGGGTCTGGAGCTGGTTTTAGAGTATTGTCTAGAAGAGCCAAAACTGGACCTTTGTCACACCTGCTGTGAGGCTAGAAAGATAAATAATGTCAGAATAGGAACCTGGAAAGCCAAGGGGTACGAATGGCAGAAAGTAAGTCAGGTTGCATGTGAGGTTAAACTGATCAGAGGACTACATTTTTGTTTTGTTTAGATCACCAACATCATCATGGGAGCAGAGAAAACCATGATTGCAACATTCCAGCAGGAGTTGAAACAACACCCTTTTGTGTCGATCCTGGTTTTAGGCTTGGTCATGGTCGGTGTGGAGAAGATGCTGGAAGAGGAGTTTGTCTGCCCTTGTTATTCCATTGCGGGGAACGCCTTCTATGTCTTCTTTTTAGCCTTGATTCCTGCCGCCACAGCTGTTGGGCTGATGGTGCTGATTCATGGTTGGCACGGTTGTCATGCAAAAAATTTTTTAAACTTTCTTCCTGTCCTATTATGGGTGGCCCTGTTGTTGATCGATGGACGGTATGTGGTCTGTGCCACAACATACTGGTCAGGCACGTTTGTTTCTGTCAAGGAAACCTTCCTGAAATGGTGCGCACCAACCAGTAGAATATCTTCACGTTACTCCCTAGAGGAACTGCGGGATCACTCATGCTGGCTTCACACTTTGTCTCAGGTAAGAGATGGATAATTGAACTAGCTGCACATGAAATACAGCTTTTGGCCTTTTTTCTTCTAATAATTCTCCACTTTTTAGGTGATTGGAATTGTTATCCTCTTTCTTTTACTCTTGGTGTTCATCAAATATGTCATGTATGTGGCACGCACAAGAAACAGCGAACGATCTGAAAATGGTGATCAGCCCAGTGAAAAGACGGAACCCAACGGTCCTGAAACACTTCACCTTCAAGAAGTTTAAACATTTAAGAGAAACAAATGATGAAATGTTTTGTTTAGGGACCTGTGGATATCTTAGCTAAGACCTTTCTTGGTACAGTCTTTAACTGTGAGAGTAGGGAGGTTCTAGAGAAGGCTTTCCACATTCACAACTTTCATAGCCACCACAGATCCTTGTTCAGAATCAACCCTTGGTCAAGTAGTACTCTAGACAAAATGTCTTAGAGCCAGGCTCCAACTCATTTTAAACAACTGAGAATTTTCTGTGTTTTTATTTCCTTTTATTTTCAGTTAATCCATTCAATACTTTTATAAACTTAACATGAGAGAAAGATGCAGAAAAAGAAATAGTAGGACAATGATAAAAAAAAAAACAAATCTCTCAAAACTTGTTAAATGGTGTAAAATACAACCAATGTTTGATGCTAGCAATGAAATTCTGACGTAAGCTGTCTTCTTGTGGCACATTAGCCGAGTGCATATCAGTGTTCATTTCGCTGACTAAAACTGACTAAAAATGTTTGTCAACATCCTTTTTTCCATGATAAAAACTAGTCTAAGACTAAGACAAATAGATCTGTGATGACTAAAACTGACAAAAACTAAGTTTAGTTTTTGTCAAAATGACTAAAACTACACTAAAATGTAATTTAGTTTTCATGAGACATTCATAATCTGTGATATTTCTCCACTTTGGGTAAATCTGTCGAAATGCAATGCATCTGTAGCTCTTCTGCCTCTCAGCTGTAGAGAGCAGGGAGCCCAGGTTTGGCAGGGTGCAGAGAACACACTACCATGATTTGGTACCAAATTTAGGCAAGAAAATAAATGCTTGGACTAAAAGTAAAGACTAAAATGGGAGGACTTTTTAATGGACTAAAACAGACTAAAACTAAAAAGAACAGAAATTACTAAAATGGGACTAAAACTAAAATACATTTCATTGAAAGACTAAAACTAAAATTAAAAATAGCTGCCAATATTAGCACTGGTGCATATTTTTAAAAACACATTAACCAGATGTTTATTGTATTCTGAGATGCCTTTCTAAACCAGCATTAACATTATGTTCTAAATTGATGTTAATGCTAGTCAGCTCATTTTACAGAGTAACAGCATCACATTATGCTAACATTACTAACCGGTTTAATAATTACTCACAATAATGTATATGAATGTATTTTTCAATTATTTTGGATGCTTTTTTATTCACACATACGCTCATTTTTGTGATGTCCTCAGAACATTTTTTTCAGTTTCAATTTGACACCATTATAATATTAAATAAAAAGATAAAGGACTTTATTATTGCATAGATCAAGTTATAATCTCTCTAATCATACATAAAAATAATAGAAACCAATTGTATTATTATTATTTTTATGATTAAACGTGTGTCCCCAAAAACTAAGCTCCATCCTGTTAGGTTGTGGTTATTAGCCTGCTGTACAAAACCCCTACATTTCCCATGAATCCACTTTCAGGAAGTGACATGACTTTTTGGAGGGAATTTATGGAAGAAAAGAAAGGTGAGACGCAACTTTCTGTCTTCCTTTTTTAGAAGTTTTATGCTGTTAATCTGTCTGTGCTACTCTTAAACTTCCACCCTGTTAGGCTCAATTATGATGGAAGAAAACCACTTAAAAATAGATTCAATATTTGTATTAAAATATTGTTTATCTGTGCAAAGTTAGCTGGCATAACTCTACTCTCTGACATAGCAATTGCTAATTTGGTGTAAAATTTTCAAATCTGGCATAAAATGCCACGAAAGAAATAAAATTGCTGATATCTATAGATTCAAATACCATTTCAACTGTTCATTTAATTAACCAATATTCATCAAAACTAGCACAAAATAGTTAAAATCAGTTAAAAGACTTTTACTTGGCTTTCCATCCATCCTGTATAGTCCACCAAAGTTGTGATCACAATCTCTTGTGTGTAACCAAATAATAAGCCTAACACAGTTGTTGTTCATTATTAGTAAATTATGTTTAAATGGTGTTGAGGTTAAATTGTGCATAATTGTCAGGACATGCTCCAGTAATGACTGCAGCGAAAATGCAGCGCCTACAAGCACACACAACACACACACAACCATCTGCACACACACGGCACAAACACACAAAAGCACACACAGCAAAAGCAACCACTGAACTACACACAAAGACATTTTAAAATAAATTTTTTTTAGATGATGTTCAAAATTGAATGAATTCAAATGAATCAATTAGTTCCTAATGAGCTTAGTGTCCAGTAATGTTCAAATATTCCTTAACATTTTTTTAAATGACATATTTTTTACCACTTAAATCACCCTTTTATGCTTTGACTGCTTATATTATTTTGATATTGTTTTACAGCATTTGCCTCTCTTACATTATCTTATATTACCAGTACGTTAGGTCAAAGTTCATGTTGTTGGGTTCTTGTATTGCTTGGGTTCTCTCTATGTTGGATTAATACCTTGTTTGAGGTTTTATTTTTGTCTTCTTCAGCTGTCAAGTCCCTATGTTGTTTTAGTGAGTGTTGGTTGTTTTAAGTAAGGGTTCTTCTGATGTAATTTTAGTTATTCTGTTCTGATATTTTGTGTATAAGTTCTTGCTTTGTACTCAAATGTACTATATAAATAAAACTATACTGTTGTTGTTGTTGTTATTATTACTACCATCATTGTTATTATTATGTGCTCCCCAGGGCCCCGTTCCTCGTACGTGGTTCAAATAATCAGAGCTAATGTCCTTTTAGCCTGATTCAGTTAACGTGATGATTGAAGGCTGGCTAAGTCCGTTCCTCCACGGCTGAATCGCGCTAAATCAGTGTCGTTAATTGGAACCAGACATGAGTGATCAGGATACTTGCGCGTGCCCGTTCTTCATAAAAAGGGAGCAGTGTAGATAACAGAAATCACGATTGTCTGTCATGATTCATGGCGAATAATAACGAAAGCGCGACATTTTTCACACAACCAGAGCAGCAAACAATCATGGGGGAGTTCGAAAATTACAAAAACATTGTAACTGTGAAATCCAACACCTCGGCTGCAACGAAGGCGAGACATGCAGCTTGGCAAAGGATTGTGGTCAAGTTAAATGCGCAAGTAAGGATTATGTAGGCCTATAGTTATGCATTGCTGTATGAGGCTATAGCCTAGGCTATTAATTTAAATGTGTGTTTGCCGTAAACTCGTAGCCTAATGACCTAGATTAATTACTTTCTAGCTGTTAGTAAACTTACTAACTTGAGACGATATGTTTTATATAGTCTATAGGTCCAGCTATCGGTTTTTATATTTATATATTGTGCACTTTTTCTCCTCTTATCGCTTCATATCCAAATCCAAATGTCAAGCAAACTTGGGAACAAGTTAAAATAAAGCACAAGAACAGTAAGTCCACGGCTGCGCTGGGTTAATCTTGCAAAGGAGACGGATACACCCATTTCCTTGTTTTTCACTGATGTGTGAAACAAATCTGGCGTGTCAGGTTAGCGCTGGGTAGTATTGGCGATGTATGGCCCTATCAGCTGTTGCAAATAAATAATGCTTTGGCGACTGAAACAGTAACACTCGTACAAAAAATCAATAGAAAATGATAAAGGCTCTTGGTAATCTCGGATCAGTCTTTCCCTGTTATTATTGCTCCTATCGACTTGGTCTCTCAGGAAGGGAGCTTCCTCCTTTTTTCTTTTGGGATGTGTGTCTAATGCTGCTCGGATTGTACCAGTTGCGACCTCAAAGCGTTCCAGACGAATGTAAACACCAAAGATGGCTGATCACGATAAGCTGTTTTTTGTTTTGTTTCCTTAAAACACATTTTGACCTCCAGCAAACCTGCCTTCTCGCAATCAGTCAACTAGAGGAGGAAAAACGACGGATGAGGTATATAAACATACTGTAAACGGCCGTCTTTAGTTACATCCTTGCTGAACGTCAGATTCAGTGACGTCAGATTGAAGCAACTCCGTGAAGTCGGGGTAGATATTTTTTCTCCGACTTCGCGACTATGACGTTGGAAAACTCCGACTTCCCACTTTTCTGGAATGCAGCATTAAGATCCGGCTTCTTGAGATAAACCTGCCCTGGAGCAGATTTAAGTTTATTGATCTGTTGCTATAGTGATTTAGCTTAACCTGCTTCGAGGCCCGGAACAAGCTTGTCATGACGTCAGGTTATCCTGAAATTATCCAGCTAACTGAGTTAGCCAGGTACGAGGAACGGGGCCCAGGTTTGGAACTCATTGAGTTCCAAATGAAGGTTTCCACCCTGTTACTTACATGTTTTTAAAAAAATTATATAGTAAGTACATTGATTGTTCTTCATGTGTTCATGTAAATTTGTGGACTTAAAAATGATTAACAGTATACACATGCTTTTTGGCAAAAATATCTGTTTTTTAAGTTGTTTTTGAAAAACAATTGCAAAAATTATACACTGCTTAAAAAAAGATATATTCTACTTAATATTTTTGTGTTATTATTACTCAAAGGAAAAAAAAGTAGCATAATGGAAAAGGGGACACAAAAGGTCTACAAAAAGCTAAGTATTAGTTGATATACATATCATTAACATTATGAAACACCTATGTATATGTCCCCTAAGAGGGTGGAACTTTCTCACAGTCTTTTCTGAAGCATTTGCCTATAATTTCT
This sequence comes from Cheilinus undulatus, assembly GCF_018320785.1. NCBI lineage: Eukaryota > Metazoa > Chordata > Actinopteri > Labriformes > Labridae > Cheilinus > Cheilinus undulatus. The sequence continues at coordinate 20,698,825 of NC_054873.1, read as the reverse complement.
ATTTTGGGGGGTGCTTAAGCTCTACCACTCAGGTTTCTGATGGTTTAACATGTCATTAACAACATTCAGTCTGAAAAAACTGGGAAAAAAAATGTTTTTTTTTCCCCAAAAAGTTAGCAGATTGAAAAGTCACCAATAGTGAGAAATAACCCATTTATGCTCTGCACACGTACGAAATAGATCCATTCATATTAAACTTCACAGCCGTCATCGCCCTCATACTGATGTACTAATCCACTAGAGGTCGCTGTGCCTCACAGAGCTACTTTGACGCTGCTCAGCCCGTCCGTCGTTATTCTTTATAAAGTAAAAGAACAATAATATTCAAAATGTGGTAAGTTATTCCTGTTAAAAGCAGTTTGCAAGAATAGAGGCAAGGCAACTGTATTAAACAAACTTTAATGATGAACTTTTTCGAAGGCACAATAAATAAATGTTTAATCCTACATTTTTTTTTACTCACAGTCATAACAGACCACAGGTATTCTGGAAGCTTGTTCCACAGGTGGAGAGGATGAAACCAAAAAGCTGCCTCTGCTGCCAAACAAAGCTACTTATCTAAAAACTGCATCAATCCCTTACACTCTTTCTATTTCTGTATGTTTACTATCGTAGTCCCCAACATGGCAGTAGACTGCATACATCCACATCCATGCATTAAAAAGTTAGTAATAATAGTAAAATAACAATCTTTATACTTAGAGAATGAAATACAATAAAGCCTGGCCTTTTTTTTGTTTTGCGATGTTTATATTATATATAATAATATTTCAAAGCAGGTCTCAGTATCGTAGTTACATTCAAAGCTGTGTCTGGCATTAAATGCTATTGGGTCTCTAGAATATGTTTACAGGTGTATAACTGGTGCGGACAAGACTCTTCAAGACATGGCTAAGTATACCTTTCATTGTAAGATTGAATGAAACAGAAAGGTAGTGGTTAAGTGGAACTATGGTCCCTTAAGTAACCACTCTAACCACTGAGATAAAGCAGATTTTAGAGTTAAGAGAGTTCCTGCCAGGTGAGGGTCTTTATAGATGGTTACACTTCTCTAGTTATGTCTCTTGAAAAAGATGCTTTAAAACATTATTTTACGTATGTATTGATCTTTTCCTGGGGCCTCTAAATCACTGAAACATTCTGTTTGTGGTGTTCTGCTTTTCTAACTTTGAAATTGTTCTCTGTAGAAAGACACAACATTAGAATCAATGTTTAGTGTGCATTTTTGTCTTTTAATATAAATATAAATGTTTTAATATAATGTATATGTCTGAGAATAACTGTTGATAATGTAATCCCTAGTTTATAACACATGTAAGCAAGTTTTCTTTTTTTTTTAAATCATCAACTTCCTGATCAGACTGAATTTATAAACTTAAAGGTTATTGTGAGTGTTGTAATGTGACCTAAGGAAACCTGCTAGTAGCTGACTCTTGTAACCAGTAATGTTTTTTTCATCTGTATTTGTATTAAAACTTTCTGCCTCGGCAACAAACAGGGTAAGGTGCTGGACCTCATCAAACTTCTGTTCATTTTGAGCTCATCCTAAATCATTCATTCATTCATCAAACATGTCAATTCTTTGTTACATTAGTAGTGGCATCTTTCTCAGTCTTCTTCTAAACTGTATGTCTGGTTCTGGTTGTCTGAAATGAGATACATTAAAATAAGTAAATGATTTCTCTGGGCTTACACACAACTAGGTCTTCAAAGTTGCTATGACCGATCAATCCCTTTAGGTCGACTCTTACACCTTATTCTTCTTCATTTGACTCCCCTCTCTGATCCTGTAATAATTATGACAGCCACTAGAGGTTGCTGTCTAACATCTAACATACCACTGGCCTTAAAACATCAGAAATGGGTCATCACCTCTGTGATGCTAACATTGTATTTCTTAGTTTTCTGTACATCACTGAAAAATAGTTTTGTCCCAAGAAAAGCACATTAAAGTCTGTTAGTGATATTTTTACGGCACAAACCTGCAGCAATTAGGATTTTGAAAAGCTGTTTTAGTGCCACAAGCTGTAAGAAAAAAATATAGTGAAACAGGGTAGGAAGCCTTATATTTGCAAGCACATGGGCTATAAAACTTAAATACACTGAAAAGTAGTAGCTTATAAAAGCTGTGGTTATAAAAGTCATTACCCACCAACCCCAGTTAAACTTTGTTTGAATATTTGATGTTTGAATAGTTTCTATAGGAAGTATAATAGGCTATTTAAGACTCTGTTGTGGGATGCTGACAGACATTTTGTATATATCTCTTATTTCCTAGATATTATTTTAAATAAAGATTAGTAAAAATCTCTACTAGGCCTATGAGGTACAGTGCTGTGAAAAAGTATTCGCCCCATTTCTGATTCCTGATTTTTTTGCATATTTATCACACTTGAATGTTTCAGATCATCAAACCAATCTTTAATATCTCAAAAAGACAACCTAGGAAAATACTAAATGTAGTTCCTAAATGATGATTTTATTTATTAAGGGGGGAAAATCCAAACCTATCTGGCCCTATGTGAAAAAGTAATTGCCCCCTGAACCTAATAACTGGTTGTGCCACCCTTGGCAACAAAAACTAAAATCAAGGATTTGTGATAACTGGTGATGAGTCTGTCACATCACTGTGGAGGAATTTTGGCCCACTCTTCTTCTCAGAATTGTTTTAACTCAGCCATATGGGAGGGTTTTTGAGCATGAACTGTCCGTAAAATAAGAAGCATGTAGCATGTGGTATATGAGATAGTATTACCAGTCAACAATAGCTGTCAGTATGACAAATGAAGATGCTGATAAGTGCTGGTGGTCAAAGAAGGACCAGTTTTGATTGTGTAAAATACAAAAGAAAGTGAGATGTTTTATGTGAGAGTTGCTACTGGCATCCTCTATTCAGTTAACCTTGAAAAGTAGATGGATACACCCGGTTCTGTGTTTCTCACTGGCGAATCCATCTTGCAAAGCTCTTGTCTGAACCATTTGGGCCCAGTTAGAAAGTGACAGGACCAATCAGTGTTGAGGGGCAGTACTTTCGGGCGTGGCAGAGTCATGACATAAAAAGCAGCAACAAGAGGCCAGTGCAATTATGGTGGAAGACATTAGTGTGGACGCTGCTAAAGCGCCAGTTTTATTAGAACTTGACGACATTTCTTCATTAAAGAAGAACAAAGAACAGCAGTGTGTTGTTTTCTTTTCAAAAACAACAAAAGTTGTGTACTGGCATATCTAGTGTCACCATGGTTGGCGTTATGCAGTTCTCTATGGAGTTTACTCCTTCGGTTAGGGCACAGGTGCGCAGCTCGGTAGTGGCTACGTCACGTGTTTTGTTGCTCTGATTTGCTCTTTAAGATGTGACAGACAGAACATTCATCCAATCCCCCTCTGAGTTTTTTTGTTGTTGTTGTTGTTCAAAGGCTCTGCCCTTTCCCAAATGCTGTCTATGAGGGGTTTACCAGATCGGGCGTGTCAGCAAGGCAGACCTTGATAATACATGTGAAATCTGAAGCGAAACTTCTGTGTTTCATATGTGACCTTTAGTAAATTGATAGAAACACTGTAGAGCCAGGTGACAAGTGACACTTTCTTGATTGTTAGACTGATTGGTTACAGTTACCCTATTTAAAAAAAAAACAGTTTGCTATGAATGTATTTCATCAAAGGTAAATCAAAGAGGAAGGATAAAGGCTCATTTCAAAATTTTAACCCCTGCTATATATAGTAAGTACCAATCATACCAAAAGATGATAACAGTTTCACATTTTATCAGGGACAACAGTCACTATCAGCTGTTCCTGGCAGAATATTTAACTCTTTGAGTTACACACAGACAAATGTTTTCATTTTTTTTGTCATTCATTTTTAACTTTTCTCCCCACAAAAACTTTCCTCCACACAAACCTTACAAATAAAAAACAGATGAATGATGCTAGAAAAATGACAGCCAACAAAGCAGTGATGACATCCACAGAGTGGTAAACAAACCAGGACATTTTGTAGGACTGCGACTTCAGATGATGGCCTCCTTTATGTCTAATGACATACTCGATCCAAAACACAGCCTGGTCCAGTGGTTTCATGGGCTGATCTCTGTGCAGCCTAGAGAGAGTCTGCATGTTTTCCCTGTATGAGGAGTTGTAAAGAACTGCCCTCAAAGCTTCTTCGAAGATGTGTCTGTCAAGCACAGCAATATCCACGATGACTGCTCCTCCCTTTGCTCGGATTCTGGACAGATTATCCGGCTGATCGAAGAATAAGGGAAGTCCGACCACGGGTACTCCATGGTGAATTGCCTCTTGAACCCCATTGGTGCCTCCGTGGGTTACGAACGCTTTAGTCTTTGGATGCCCCAAGAGGTCTTTCTGTGGCAGCCAGTTGACCGTTAATGTGTTGCTGCCCAGGTTGGCTGGCTTTTGTCCTGTGTATCTCCATATAACCTTCTGAGGCAGCTGTGCAAAGGCTGCAGCAATCTCCTCAGTGACTTCCTGAGGAAGCTTTGCCACTAATGTTCCCAAAGTCATCACAATGACGCCATGGTCTCCAGAACTTTGCACAAACTCCTCCAGGTTTGCAGGGAGCGGCTTTGGAGGTTTGCACTGAAATCCACCCATGTAGACGATGTTTGGCATTGTTGGACGTGGATATTCAAAAACAAAATCATTCCTCATCAGCCAAATGTCAGCATCCAGGAAGAACGTTGAGTAATCCACAGTAGGACCAAAGTATTTCTCAACCAGTGGTTTGTAATGAGGTCTTGTCATTTTAGACATTGTGTGCATCCCAAGGAAGTAACTGAGAACATTGGCCACTCTTTGAAAGAAGGTCATCTTATCTGTGAACTCTGTTGCAGTAAAGGGAATGTATGACAGAGGGGAAGGGGCGATAAGGAGATGAGCTTCACCTTGAATGGTCCATCTGACATTGAAAACAAGAGGAACCTGCAGTCGACGTGCAAGCATAGCTCCCCCGCCAATACCTGGATCAGTCAAAACAACATCATATTTTGCTTCGTGTAATGCCTTCATGAGGTTTTCATCTTCAAACATCTGAACAACCATTTCACTCATTCCTTTATGGAACTGAGAGAACTGATCCATCACTACCTGCTGCATCTGATATTGAGTCCAGATGTGAGTCCAAAAAGACGTATGCTTGTCCTGAAGTCGGAGCTCCAGCTGTTGAGTCAAATAGGTGTCAAAGTTTTCCTCAAATCCATTAGGCCTAGGGAGTGTGACAGAGATGTAGAGGGGAGACTTCTCAGTGATGTACCAGCTGTCTGAAGTCCGGATCACGGTGACCTCGTGGCCTTTGGCGTGCAGCTCCTCTATGAGTACTTTCATGTTTACCCAATGGCTTCCATCCAGTGGAAACACCAGGATTTTGCCCCCACTTGCACTGGATAGTTGAATCAGGAGTAGAGCAAAGGTGATCAGTGAAAAACAAGGCCCCTTCATGCTGATGACCTTAAAAGACAAACAAACAAACCAAAAAAAAAAAAAACACAAGTCAACAAGGGAGTAATGCAAGCTGATGCAAAGATCAGTGGCTGAAAATAGGTGTTGTCATCTTCTCAAGCGCTGTGTAACGTGTGTCAGTGTTTCTCAGTTAATGGTGTTTTTTTAAGTGTTGGAGGCAGTAAGGCTAGCCAATAAAGGACAACCATACACTTCTGGGATTTCCACACTGCTTGTCCTTTATTATTATCAACCTAACAAAGCCCTAAACCACTATCTTACCACTGAGCAAAATAGTAGTCACATGACCCAACATTACTGTTCAATTGAAAGGCAAAAAGGAGCCAGAGCTTACAGCTATTTACCATCATAGATAGTGTGTTAAGAGACCTACAGTATCTCTGGGGTGCCCCGTATGCACAGGCCGTTGACTTTGAAGAGGGCGGTGCAGGACTGGGTCCAGCCTGCATGTCTTTTCCAACATGTCATACCCCACCCTCTCCCTGCCCCAGATTCAGAATCTGTTCACTGTCCTATACATTTTTATAAATTTATAATTTTTTTATCAGTCTTTGTTTATGTGCAGGAAAAATACAAAAATCACAAAATATGACCAAAATAAATTTTAAAAAACCTGTGGCAAAGTCATACAGAGTGAAATATTTCAAGACCTTTTTTTGTTTTATTCTTGATGATTACAGCTGAAAGTTCATGGTAATCAAAAATCCAGGATCTCAAAATATTGCAGAAAGTTCCAATTGCAAAGGTTTCCTGACCCTTCATTCTCTCACTTTGGGTGAGTACACACAACCACAAGCATGTGGACTCTGGAGGAAGATTTGAGAGGCACAGAATCCAAGGTTTTCAGTGATAGTTTGAGGTGACATGTCGTCTGCTGGTATTATCCCACTGTGCTTGATCAAGTCCACACTTTCACCCATCTACCAGGAGATTTTAGAGCTCTTAATGCTTCATCTGCTGAGAGGCTTTATGGAGATAGCCATTAATTTTTCCAGCAGGACTTGGCATCTGCCCACAGTGAAGCCAAAACTTCCAGGAACTGGTTTGCTGACCATGGTGATCCTACGTTTGATTGGCAAGCTAGCGCGCCTGACCTGAACCCTGTGGAGGATTCCTGAGGTATTGTCGAGGGGGAGATGAGAGAACCAAAAGCACAGATAAGCTGGGCTTCCATAACACCTCAGCAGTGCCACAGGCTGATCGCCCCCATGCCACACAGCATTGCTGCAGTAATTAATGCAAAAAGGAACCCCAGCAAGTTTAAAGTGTAAATAGATTAACATACTTTTCAGAAGAACAAAATTTCTGTATTTTAAATCCTTTTTATTTGTTATGTGTAACACTCTAATTTGATCTACTGTTGTCCAAAACAAAATACAGAAGATGTGAGGTGAAGGGACTGTTCCATGGTTCTCCATATGCCTTCACAGGTGACTGCAGTTGAAGATTGTTTACTGTCCTATCTCAATAAAAGCATAAAAAGCCAAAGGGGACATATTATGCAATAATCACTTTTTATGCTTTTCTAACAGAAATATGGCCCCCTGGTCTGTCCACAATCCCCTCAAGTACCAGAAAAATCCATTCCCTTCCACCCTCTCTTTTTCCACCTTTCAGAAAATGTGTGCTGAAACAAGATGTTCTCAGATTTTAACCTTAGTGACCTCACATGGGGAGTAAGCACCTGCCCCCAGGTTTGGTTGGCCCTCCCCACTTGGAGGAAAGTTCCACCTTCCTTTCAGCTGCCAGTTGGGATGCTGGATAGCTCAGTGGGTTAGCCTGCTGACTATTGTCTAGGAGATTAATGGATTGAATCCCAGTAAGGTCCTAAACATTGGATAACAGTGTCTGGCCCAATCCCAATGTCCACACTCACACACTCACTGACTTTGAGGTGCGCTCACGCTAAATCTGTGAGGGCTTAGGGCCATCCCACTGTCAAATCATAAAGTATGTGAGGGATCTCTTGCTGACTTTTTGAGCCCTTCATGCACCCTTCCTGTGAGTGGGCATCTCTGCAGACTTAGTGTGAGGGAATTACCCATAGATCATTACATTGTGACATATGACAGGGATTCTCGGGGGATGCCCGCTGGTAAACACTACAAAGTGAAATGGAAAGAGCAAAATTATAAACAATAAAAATGGAAGGTGCAAAAAGGGGTGGATGTTGCAAAGAATAAGTATTTTCCTGTAAGTATATTATATAAAACAGCTTTCATCCACTGAGAAAACAGGAATATAGGTGAGGCATGCTTGATTTTAATCTTTGTTTAAAGCTCTGCAAGATGCCAACTGTCAACAAAAACAAAGGGCTGTCCCATTCCTGTTTCTACCACTTCAAGCCCTTGCAGCCTCACTCACTTAATCACTTTCCAGATGCAGTCAGTTAAGTCAGTGAGGGCTCAGGGCTCAGGGTTTAGGGAGGAGTTTGAGATTCAGCTATTGTAACATCAGCAGTGCCACATACATTTCCTGAGAAGGGTGTGGTCAGGGGCGGAGTCAGAGAGCCTATTACCATTTAAAGCCACGGACACAGAAATGATTCTAAGCAGGGCTGAAAGAGAGGGCTTTTTAGAAATACAAAAAATCCAATAGTGGAGTGTTTTTACAGCAAACAAACTTCACAGGCATGTTTTGGGGACCTCTCAGAACAATGTAAACTTGCCTTAAAAGGGTAAAATAGGTCCCCTTTAAAAAGGACTGGTCTTTGATTTTGCTTTGCCTGTACTTTTACCTTTCATGAGTATTTTCATTTGATCTTACTTCCACTGGGTCGACCTTGTTGATCTCTCAGGTGCTCTCACTCAGCCAATCCATTTTGTCCATCATGACAGCATGGCATGGTTTAATTGTATAACTTAGCAATAATTTTAACACTAAACACAACACTCTGTGAATCATACACTCACCTAACAGCTGACACACTAACTGATAGACACACCACATTAGTATTTCTATCATTTTGGTTAAATTTTGTATGAGACCTTTGCACCATTGACAGTTGTATTTCTCTTGTCTTTGTTGCATCTTGTGAGCTGGGTCATGACCCATACAATACACTGCTAATGGTTACACTTGTGCGTGGGGCCTCATTTCATGCTTGCAACATCCCTTAAAGAAGCATTTTCTCTCCAAACCTCTTAAAAAAAGTGTGTCATCCTTTTGAATTAAATTGAAAAGAACAATTTCCTTGACCATCTTAGAGTCACTTTCAATAAATGGACACTGTATTTGAAGAACAGGAACAGCAAACACAACAGTTTTGTTAAAAACAATCCGATCACTTCACACTCACATATTGACTCTAACACTTGCACAGAAAACTGTCCTTTTGCACACACAGTTTCATTAAAACATCCATGTCTAATAAAACTCTTCACATGCTAACAGAGATTTATTTAAATCAACTCTTACCTAAATCCACTCTTGTAGGAGAGGCGATCCAACTTTAGAGAGCGGCTTCAGTTATGCAATATGGCACACCTGCATAGGAAAAGTGGTGAATCTACCTTCCTGTCATTTCCTCAAAAACATGACTGGCTAACCTGTAGTAACATGCTCTATACTATGTTCAACTCTGTTGTAAAAGAAGGTGTGTGAGGCCGCAGATAAGGGATGTGTGTAAAATATGTTTACAACACATTGTACTGCAGTAACAGAGTTCACATTTTGTCATGAGCAGAACACAGCTGTCTCTGGTGCCATCTAGTGTCAAGTCAGTATATTTCATATGAACAACTCACATTTTGCCCAATACCTGAAAAGGAGTAACATTAATCTTTAAACACATGGTCTAAAAAAAATAATCAGTTTCCCATCAAGCTTGGAGTCAAAAGGTTTGTCTTTAGCAAAACATGTCTGAGACTAAAACTGAACTTTTAGGCTTGTTTGGAACAAAGATTGTGGCTGCGGTAAGGCAAGTAAGTCCACAAAAGCCTACCTGAGGGAGAATTGACACAAACCCACTTGTGCTCTTGATGTCCTTGCAGATGTACCAGAGTCATGGGAAAATACTCTTTTGAAAAAACAACAGGGTCTGCACCGTTAGGGCAGACTGGGAGGTAGATATGGTATACCTGCCAAGTAAGCACAGCCCAGGCTACTGCCCAGGTGGGTAGTAGAGTTGCCAGGAGCCCCTGGTTGTGTTGTGGATGCCCCAAGGGCCTGGAAACTGGTCTCTGTGTGTTGTGTCGCTGAATAAAGAAGCGGTATGAAGTTCTCTTCACTTTATTACAAAAAGAAGAAACAGGAAGGCAGGCTTGTCGGCAGCAAGTCACGTAATGTAATCACTACTGTGTTCTTCCTCTCTGCTCATAACAGACTCTTCTTCTACTACTTGACTCAGGATAAACCAACACATATGCATACAGTGCCCTCTATTAATGAAGTGAGACACCACAGTGTGTAACGGGGTGAAAAGGCAAAAGGACAGAAGAGATGCTTTTATGCGTGACCTTGGCTGCTGAGCGACACACATGCACTGAGCCTCAGGTTGTGGAACATCAGGCCCCATGATGAATCCTTAATGCCCTGTATGGCTAAAACTTATGCACATGACTATACATGACCAATCAAAATTCAATGCACACAGGGTAAACCACATCTTAAAGAAGTTTACAAGAAAATCATTGCCCATTATCTCTTTATAAAACAAACTCCATATATGGCATATGGCCTGCTCAGAATTGGTTTATGGCTTGATATTGTTTCCTCATTACGTCTTGCTTTATGATGCAGATTATAGTAGGAGCTGAGTTCATAGATTATAAAAAAAAAACAGCTGGCACGGTACACAGCAGACAGAGCTAAGACATTCATAATTATGTCATTTTTCAAACAGTATGACACCATTTCAACATAAAAAATAGGAAAAAAATGCACCAATATCAGGTTAAAAGCTTTTGAAGACTATGGTTGCAGCATATTTTGTATTGCAAAATTGATTACCTACCTATTGGAAAGTACTACTGAGGAGAATCAACATCATCTAGAAGCCAGGTTTGTTAGTCTTTACAAAGAATATCATGGGTTTATTGGTTGAGCTGAATCATGAATAATAAGTTGACTTATATAGAGATAAACAGAAACATTCACAGTCACACCTATGGACATTTTAGAGTCACCTTTTAAAACAGGATCAATTAACTATATTTTCTGTCTAGTTCCTGGGCCTCATAGCAGTGGCCACTTTGTTAACGCTGTATAAAATCACCTAACCATGCACCCTCCATTGGCAAGCATTTGTAACACAACATGGGTCGTTCTGAAGAGCTCAGTGACTTAAGGCAGGGGTTCCCAAACTTTTCAGCCCATGAGCCCCCAAAATGTAGCATCCCAGATCGGGGACCCCAATCTTCCCTTGAGGGAAACAAAGTGCATGATTTTGTACAAAGCATTGTGTAAAAAACTTTCATTTTAGGCAGTTTTTATAACTTTTACTTGTATTTATGCAAAAAATATCACGTAATAACTTCATTTTATTGTAATTTGAACTCAATTCAACATTATTTTGTGAAATAATAGACACAATTTATGATTTTAAATCACATTAAGTTTCTCTTTGTTTTATGGAAAGCATCCTGCGACCCCCCTTCACTGTCTTGCGACCCCCTGGGGGTCCCAACCCCCACTTTGGGAACCACTGACTTAAGGCATGGTACTGTGATGGATGCCACCTTTGCAGGATGGTTCATGAAATTTCATCCCTGCTGGATTTTCCACAGTCAACTGTTAGTAATATTATTTAAAAATTGAAGCGTTAAGGAACAACAGCAACTCAGCCATGAAGATAATGTAAAATCAGAGCGGAGTCAACAACTGCTAAAGTGCAAGGTGAGTAAAAGTCGCTGATGCTCTGCTGATTCCATAGCTAAAGAATTCTGTACTTCCACTGGCATTAATGTAAGTCTCCGTGGTCTCCATGGCCAAGCAACTGCATGCAGTGTGAGCATGCAGTTGCTGATGTGACTCACATCACCAAGTCGAATGGCAAGCATCAGACAGAGTGCCGTAAAGCACACTGACACTCGACTGTGGAGCAGGGAAAAGGTATATCAGAGAGTAAAGAATCCCACTTCTCTGTTTGGCAGTCAGAGTTTTGGTTTGGCAGATGCCAAGAGCAAGTTACCTGCCTCATTGCACTGTTCCAAATGTGAAGTTTGGTGAAGGAGGGATAATGATATGGGGCTGTTTTTCAAGGTTTATACTAGGCCCCTTATCTCCAGTGAAGGGCATTCTTAATGACTCAACATATCAAGATGTTTTGGACAATGCTATGCTTCCAACTTCGTGGCAACAGTTTGAAGAAGGCCCTTTTCTATTCCAACACAAAGCAAGATCTATAAAAAACATGGTTTGATGTGGAAGAACTTGACTGGCCCACACAGAGCCCTGATCTCAACACCATCAAGCAACTTTGGGATGAACTGGAATGGAGATTGCAAGCCAGGCCTTCTCATCCAAAATCAGTGCCTGACCTCACAAATACTATACTGAATGAATGGGCACAAACTCCCACAAAACACTCTAAAAGCTTGTAGAAAGCCTTTCAAGAAGAGTGGAGGCTGTTATGGCAGCAAAAGGAGGACCACTCCATATTAAAGTACATGTGTTTAAATACCATGCCATTACAGCCCCTGTTGGTGTAACTGTCAGGTGGCTGAATACTTTTGTCCACATAGTGTATTTAGTCTCAGTCTTAGATTGTTTCATATCTAAATATGTCTTATATAGTTCCATGTATAATTTTCCAGCAGTATTTGATGTAAAAGTCCCTGAATATGCAGTAATGGTTCGCATTTTGGTTTCCAATTTATCCATATGAGACCTCCAAATGGTTTTAATAAATAGGCTAGCTACACATTATTTATATTCACCCCTCAGTCATCTTGCAACTTTATTCTTATGTTTGAAGTTCAATGTTTTTGCTTGTATCTTGTTTAAATTGGTTTCTAAAGGTGGTGAACAATGCTATAAAAGTGTCTATACATATGTGTAACTCAATAATGTCATATATAATAATAATTTTAATTAGAGAAAAATATGTTGAGAATCTACAAAAATAAACGCTATCTAAATCAAAGCCATATAGTTGCTGAGCTGTCATATAGTCCTCTTAGTGGCTCTGATGAACCTCACCCTCCAGCCCTTTGTTGTTGTTCTCACGCTAACATGCGAGATCCGTAGAGCCGACTCTGTGCGCGGTCACATCCCGCCCCGACTTCCCCTCTGCCAGCGGCCTGGTGCTTTGAGATGAGGAGAAGATGTCGGTGTCGGGGCTGAAGGCCGAATTGAAGTTTTTGGAGTCAATTTTTGACCCAAACCACGAACGATTCAGAATAATAGACTGGAAACCCGATGAACTCAGTTGTCAATTCAACGTAACAGGAGAGAAGCTGCTGATCATTCACTGCAACATCACGGTGAGTCCAGGCCAGCTCTGCGTACAAGCTAACGCAGCCACTGACTATCAACTGAAACCAAATCTTTCCGAAGGAACGGTTCATGTTTACAAATTAAATACGAAGAAGTGTCCGTTTAAATCTCGTGTCTTGTGAAGACAGAAATACACAATCAACCCAGGCAATAATAGAAAACAAGACGAAATCACTGTTACATACACTTTGAAAAAGTTAAATAGAAAACGTCGATTAGTAACGACGCTGCGGTAGCTTTTTGCTAGCCTGAAAGTAACGTTAGCTTGTCTTGTTAGCCAAAAATAACTGCGTTACTGTCTCCAGTACTAAGGCTGATAAGTTTGTAACTACTGAGCATACGTATCTAGGTTAATCTTAGCCCTATCTAACCAAAGCCGAGGAGACTTTTGTTCCTTTACATTGTATTTTATTGATAATGCCCGAATAGGTATAGCGCCAATTGTCGGTTTCACTTCTTTAACGTAAAAGAGAGGCGGTTTACTGGAATGTTGTTCCACTGTTTTTTACTATTTCAGTAAATAGACAGACCCATCTGACGACGTTAACAGGGATACGTTAAACCCATTACATTGTTGTTCTCCTTCACCGAGGCAAATAAATACACAGAAAGCAATTTCAGGTCAATATGAATCAGTTAATTGTAATAGTGATGTTTTTCTTCAGCTCAGTAATGATACAAGCGTAGCTGTATACATGTATGTTTTAATAGTTGCTAACTTAAAGTGGGCCTGGTATTTTATCTACAATATTAGTTATGTAAATGTCCTTAAAACTCGTTCATAACAATCAATAAGTGCAGCTTATGCAACCTACGACTGAAGCCATTTGGTCATGGTAGTTGTGTTTGTCTGGTTTAGGTAGCACAGATTACTGACACACCTCCACCATAAGCAAAACTTACCACATCCTCTTTTCTCAGCAAAACACCAACATTTGCTGGTTTTTCCTGGCCCAGAAAAAATATAGGTAAAATGTGACCCCATCTGCTGAGTTTGGTCAGTCTATCCCCCTGGTACTCCCATCAGGCCATGTCAGATAGCACATTTAAGTATGGTAACCAATGCTTGATGGCCTAGATCAGACGGATTTAGTTAAATAGTCACTGGAAAAGAAGGCAGAGATGCAAAACATGCAAGACCTGAGGTGTGATCTTTTAGAAAAGAATCAGTTGGATAGGACGCAATTTAATGTGAGAATAAACTTTAAAACACATATCTCTGTCTTGATTACAACTCTGAATTTATCATGAAAACTCTTATAGGCCACTGAAAATCACCAGGTGTGACAGATTTGTACGATGTAGTTTTAATGAATATAGTAGTTTCCATACCTTTACCCTTGTTGTGTAAGTTAATGGTTTAGTGCAGCACTCATACCATTTATGCTCAGGTGCTGGAGATATACTTTTGCAGTATAGCTTACAGTTTTATAAAGTGGGTGGCTGTGTGGGCAAGGAAATTTAGACTGATATTATTAATAGGAGACAATTTCCTCAGCATCCTGTGAGTTTAATGAAAATCAACATTCTGTTTAAGAGACTTTTAAAAAATTGGAAACAACATGTACACACTCTGAGCTGAATATTAATATTGACAATGTGTCTCCATCTCTTTCCATTGTTAAAATAACCTAAAAAGTAAAGCCAAAATACCATAGATTGGATGCTGATATTTTTTTTTTTTTGCTAGTGACATCATTTGGTGCTGAGATGTGCAGAAGGTAGCCGACTAGTGCAACTGCAAGATTGATGCACCGCCACCTCTGCTAACCAAAGCTCATGTTAAGTTTTCGGATAAAATACAAAACTCTCGGGTCAGAACATTCCACAGTAGGGGTGGGCACTATACTGAGTGTACTCGATATCGCCCAGCCCTAGTCCATAGTGGAACTGATTACTGTAAAGTTGGATGTCTTAGTAAAGAATAGTAAAGAATGGGCATTAAGAATCGGTATGTTTTGGTACTGGGACAAGATTGGTCAGTAGTACCAAAAGCACCATTAAGCCCATGGACAAGTGGTGCTCCTGTCCTACAGTCCTTCCATTTATGGCCTCCCCTTGAGCGACGGCTGTTGTCCAGGTAGTGAAAACTAGTCACGTTGTTAAAGTGAATTTCTTTTTGCTGTTATTGAGTCTGACACAATTGTTTGGTTTAACAGGTTGCTACTTGCTTTTCCTGTACACTTTAGAGGCATGTGCCTCCTCAGTATACGAGCGAGGTTGTCTGTGTCAACCCCTCCCTTCCATGTACAGCTCAGCTGATAGGAGACTTCCGTGTATAACAAATATGCGCGAAAAAATGAAAGGAAAAAGAATTGCATTTAACTGCTTGCTTGTCATCATGGGCTGCTCAATATGGGCTTAATAAATGAACAAATCAGTGATTACCTTTATACATGACATCACAGGTAGAATTATAATTGGTGATTATTCACTAATCATCTGACTTAAAGTCTGCTTCTAATAAAGCAGGGATCAAACAATGAATCAACAATGGCTGTCTCTCTTTTAATGATAACAAAGAGATGCTGTGAATTAACTTTGGTGATAAGAGAGGGGAGGGGCTTCCTTCTCCCTCATCAGTCAGTTGTCATCAAACATGGCTGAGCTTGACTGCATTAAGAGGACTGACACATCACTGTTCTCACAACTTACAAGGCAATCTGACCTCCTCCCTTTCCTCCAAGCGAGCTCCTTTTTATTCCTATGCCGGTAAAACAGACATGTTGTGTCATATAGCTTGGAATCTGCAACGGCAGCAACAACAACTTTCTCCTCCATTTTCAGGTTGAATGAGCCTCTTCCCCCTAGGTCGGTCTTTTGGACACCTTCTGGTGATGTCACCAGAGGATCTCCATGCTAATTGGCCATTGCTGCATGAAAGATTCGCTGGAGTTCAGATTTTGCAACTCTCGCAAATAAGCAAAGGAAGCAAACAGCATATCAAATGCTTCACGAATTTGCCTCATTTGCGTGAATTGAACGAGTAATTTGCGCGAATGAGACAAATTCGTGAAGCATTTGATGCACCGCCTGAGGCAAATTGCCATCTACTCGCTTCCTTACATTGACTTTACATGTAATTAACTCGTAAATGATTTTACTCGCACTTGGTGTGAACACAACATAGTAGTACCTATCACTATTAATAACTGATTAAACCTTAACATCTCAAAAACGTGAACACTTGAAACTCAATCAGCATAATGCTGACTAGCTACCATGTGAGAAGCCATGTTGAGGAAAAACAATATTTGAAGCGCACTTTCATTTTAAATTTTAATTCATGTTCCATCTGTTAACATGGAGGTGGCAGGTTTTATGGCCTATATTGCTACAAGTCAGCATTGGAAGCTCTAAATCTTTTAGCTTCACTTCTCTCCCTAACTTGCCTTTAATGAAGTTGTTTGAATTGAATCTAATTGAATTGAACTGTATTGTCCATTCTTCAAACAATCTAAGGTCAATATACTCAGTCTGTACATACACATGCATCAGTGGTTAAATATCCATGTCCCTCTGTTGACTCTGTCACAGGAATCATATCCCTCAACCCCCCCAATATGGTTTGTTGACTCTGATGATCCGAGTCTGGCTGAAGTGTTGGAGCGTTTGGAGGATGTGAGGAAAGGCAGCACATTGGTAAGTCTGTTGATGCTGACCTGGTGTTACAGAGGCTCACTCAAAATGGTTATGTCCCATATTGTAAGTATAGGTGTAATTTTGGTTTACAGTATTGATGTCTTGTCGTGTGTATTTCCTCCACAGCTCCTTCAGCAGTTGAAGCGTCTCATTTGTGATCTCTGTCGGCTTTACAACCTGCCGCAACATCCAGATGTAGAAATGCTTGATCAGCCTCTACCTGCTGGCCCTATTACCCAAGAGAGAAAGGTACTCACCCTAAATGAGATGCATTTTTATTATTATTCATTTCTTTATTGTATCAGTGTCTGTCAGTTTACATTTGTTTCCTCACACTACAGCATGGCCCATCAGATGAGGTGACATCAGAAGAAGAGGAGGAAGAAGAAATGGGAGAGGTGACTATGAAATTTCTGACCGTTGAGAGGATTCGTATTGTCTAGAGCTAAATGATCAGATTTCTCAGACATTGGGTTTCTAAATATAACTCTTATACTGGCAGCAGGACATTGACCTGGACCAAGACCTGGACCATTACGACATGAAAGAAGAGGAGCCAGCAGAGGGTAAAAAGTCTGAGGATGATGGGATAGAAAAAGAAAACCTGGCCATCTTGGAGAAAATTCGTAAAAACCAGAGACAGGATCACTTGAATGTAAGTGCTCATTTATTTCATTATTTGCTTTCCCTTTCTCTTAAATTTTCGATTAAAATATTACCAAATAATTTTTGGTTTTCACATCAGTTTGAATTAGGTTTTCAACCAAGTTGATGACGAAATCAGCTGCGGACAGATGTCATGTTGTGTATTCGTTGGTTACATCAGTGTGGATTTTTCCTGCTGTGCATTTACATGACACTATTTTCTGGAGAATGATGAGAAGTGAGCCAGCTCATATCCCCACTCCTTTTGCTGAGAGTTGCATGTGGAAATCAGCAACTCAGACACAACAGGAAACCAAATATAGCATAATGTTGGTGGCCAGTGGAACACATTCTAATACTTCTAAACTTAAGGAGCATTTTTCCCTCAATGCTGCAAATAAAAAGTGTTAGGCTTGCTGCTGCAGAGTTCAGGCTATACTCAGAAAGCACTGGGCAGATGTATTTGTGTGCTGCAGCACCAAATGATACTTTTCCATTACATTGAGCGGCTTGGCGCTACTTGGTTTGACTCAGCAAGGTAGCCCAGTGCAGAGGGGGGTTTGCTTTTTCACCTCAACCAAGCCCCCTGTCTGAGGGCACACCTAGAGCTGATGACACAGCATTTTGAGTCAGTGATGTCAAATAGCTGTATTGTTTTGTTCTGCCAGAAGAAGAAGCACTATTTGGTTTAGCTCTCCACTTACATCATGCCTATTCATGCTGTTATTCAAAGGTATTTGAAAGTTTTGTACAGCGGTTTCTACTTAAACACGTCTGCAAGGATTCCCTGAATGATGCAACTGCTGTGATGTCACTACAGCGCACTTGGAGGCAGGGCTGGCGTGCTTGGGACCTGCTTAAGAGCAGGACCATTCTGAGCATAGTTTGGAGTAGCCAAAATGGCAATGGAAAAGTGAATTAGCATGGCTTGGTTTGAGCGGCGCTGCCAAAAGTCATAGTAAAAAAGCCCCAAAGATTGTCACCTAACTGTGGAGCGAACACCATCACCCCGTCAGACCTTACATCTTCCACCTCACTGATTTGCCACACACACTGCAGCACTCAGATGGTCACACACAGCTCTGCTTCTCGTGTCACATAAAGATTACCTGTGAGGTTTTTAAAGCTGACTTTGCTTATTGTGGGAGCATGACAGTAATGCACAAGCATTCAGAAAAAACCCATGTGAGACATCTCTGAAAAAGGAAATAAATCTTATAGACATATTAATAAATGTGCCTGGCTCGTTTGTCCCACATTAGCACCGGTCATGCTTTAAGCCAAGACAAAATTATTGCCTAAATCTAGATTTTTCTTTGTGGCATATAACACCTTTGAGTAAATATGAAAAACATTACCGTCAGCTCAATAGGCAACTCATCTACCTGACCATAGCTATGAATGGTAAAGTTGTACATAACATTTATAGTCAGGTTTACTTTGCTTTGAAGGATACAAACGCAGTTTCCTTCACTGGACTCCCAGATAATGTTCCCAGCCTGTGACTTAAAGTTGAAAACCAATGAGTGCCATTTAATTTAAAAAATGTGTTTGTAATGTATATAAGCACATTTTTCTGTTTCATAAAGCATTGAAAGAAAAGATCTCAGTGAGGAACCCCTTCCCACACATTCATCCCCCTCCTCTTGCCCTATCTATAAGTGATATAATGCACCATATGGTCCTCAGTAGCTAGCACAACCCAGAGAACTTTGCCTGCTCCAGGTATTGACAACACCAAAAATACCTTCTCTACTACATGGCCCCCAATGTCTCTGAAACCCAACAGTGAAACCAGATGGACAGCGCAAACCAGCAAATTGAAGCAGTTTTTAAGTAGGGTTGTTCTGATACCGATACCAGTATCAGAAATACGTCCAATACTTCTTAAAATGCAGGTTTATGCACCAATCCGATACTGTTTGGTTTAACTTTATAGTTTGCTTCGTTTAGCCATGCTAACTGTTAGCGCTATAAACCGGAAATAGTTTCTTCTTCGGTGCCGGCCTTCCGTTTTTAGCGTAGCAGCAGCGAAGAACAACCAAGGGACCTGCTGCAGCTGCAAAGAATGCAGGCTGCGTGACAGTTTTTCTCTGAATGTGATCGTTAAAACGCCTTTCAGACTGGCGCTGTCGTACAACACATGAAGTGACACAGTTTATAAAAAGTTAAATAACTTTTGAACCATAAATCGTTGCTTCTTGTTTTCCTCTTGAATCTAGCTGTTTTGCTTTCCCATTCAGGCTATTGATGCCTTTAATTTCCGTGGGGCAGCGTTTTCAGCATGCCTGGAACTCATGTGTGTTTTGGGGACTTTAATGATTAGATCCACATCAGTAAATCCGATATTGAACGTCTTTTTATCCATTTTGATTGAATTGCAATTATTTATTACCACTAGCTCGAATGCTAACTGCCATATTGTTTCTCTCTGAGTGTCCATCAGCCAATAGCAGGCTGTTCTGTAATCATGTGATGCTGCACAAAATAACAGAAAGGAGAGAGAGAGTTCAACACACTTGATGATTTATACAACTGTATACATTTAGTACATAACTGTAAACAACAATTGTTAATATGCAAGTTGTAAGTTTTATATTGTATTTGGAAAAGTGTACTAAACTTTGTATTTAAAAAAAAGAGAGAGAGATAGAGAGAACCTGTGATGCAGTCCCCTGTATTATCATTTAATATTTAGCAGCAAAACTCAATAATCAGCAGGAAAACAACTTTAGGGTCACAGAGACACTGTACATTTACAATTCTAATAGTTGAGCCATGTTCTAAGTCAGATATAGGTCTAAAATAATTTGTTAGTCCAAACAGTCATTTCACATATTTCAGACTGGTATCGGATCAGTATCGGTATCAGCCGATACCCAACACCTTGGTATCGGTATCGTATTGGAAGGGAAAAAATGGTATCGGTTAGGGGTGTGACGAGATCTCGTGCCACGAGATCTCGCGAGATGATAACGCCACGAGATTTCTCATCGCGGAGAAATCAGTCTCGCGAGATCAATATTGTGTGGACAGAAGGAGCAGCGGCTCTCCTTACAGAAAAAAAATACCAAACTGGAAATTATAAAAGATCACAAAGATGTCATGGAGACTTTAAAACTGTTTGTGAGTGAACTAATAAAGAAAAGTAGCTGATCCGTGACCCATTAAGATCACCGCTCCAACCCCCACCCCCTCCGCGCTATGTGGAGCCGCACATGATCATAACGGTCGGAGTTGATGAGATATTGCTGCAGGTAACCTGTGCAGTCTCCATGAGGAGAATACAGCGTTTATTTAGCTCGTGTATGCGCGCAGACTCACTTTTAGTGCCGCTATTTGTGACTTTGTAACTTTGAAACAGTCACTGCTTCCTCATGTCTCTTTCTCGTCTCACTGTCTGTCAGTCAAAACATCCATCCATCAGCTGTTGGCTGTGCGTATGATCAATCAGAAGCTTATAGCGTGACTGCAGCAAAACAAACTCTGTTTGAGCGCCACAGAGTCCACTGTTGGTCCAAAAAAAAGAAGTTTTAGTCCCAGTTCAACGCGCCATGCTTGCTGTCGGACAGCAGACAGAGCAGAGACGCACACACTTACTCACCAACGCACACATTAACACACTCACGCTCATCAGTGTGTGGTGTCCAACACTGTTAAAGCTCATATGAGAAAAAAGACCACAAAACTCTCAAATAATCTATTTCTCTTAATAACAGCAAACGTGTTATTGACAGAAATATTTCTTTTGATTGTTTTAAATATGGATGTCCTTAAAGAGGGTGAGAAATAGTTTGATTTTACTGATGCAGCTCTTTAGATTTAGGCCTGTTGAAAATAGTGCTTAAAATACTTTCAAAATAATCTAAAAGCTTTTATTATATATAATTAAATATAATATTAAAAGTAGTTATTGTAATTGTAGTGACGAGAGCATAGTGTAGTAAATAAATGATTTTGTCCAATGAAAGGTTTGATATGAAGGGAATGAAAATGTACAGTTTGAGTCAGAGTTAGACAAGGCATACTGTTTGGAAGACATTGATAGCCTACTCAGTTCTTAGTTCAAACATTTTTGAATAGACCATAATGTGTTGCAATTATGACTTTCAGTTGTTTAAAGGATATATTTTCTACCCATGTGTTTTTTTTCCAAATTAAAAAAAAAAAAAGGGTAAAATCTCGTCTCGTGTCTCGTGGGCCTAAATACCATCTCGTCTTCTGAGATAAGTGTCTCGTCACACCCCTAGTATTGGACCATCCCTATTTTTAAGTGGGCGCCTCCCTTCTCTGGTGTGCTGTTGAGTCAGGCCCCCATCCATGCTATCTCTTACTGCCCATCATACCCACCTGCAGAACTTCTTTGCCTACTCTGCCACATGGCTGTTGCCGCCTAAAAAGCACCGCCAGCTTCAACATACCCAGGTGTATCAATAATGTGAGTGCTGGATCTACATTTTCTGCTCTATTTCTTCGACAGCACTCATCATTTCCTCCCTGCACACATTGTGTTTGCTGTTAAGGGCTGAGTTTAGTTTATTTCAATTATATAGAGCTGCCCACCTCTAGCATGGCATCTTATTTGCCACACTCCCTTGTGATTTACCTTTGTGATTTGTGTTGCAGGGTGCAGTGTCAGGCTCTGTGCAAGCCTCAGACCGCCTAATGAAGGAACTCAGGGAGATCTACAGATCACAGAGCTACAAGACAGGTGATTTGTTTTCCTAAAGTTATTCTTTTGAAGTCTGTTTATCAGATTTAAGTAAAGCTCTGTGTTTTTGTTGTTTATTTCATAGGTATTTATTCAGTCGAACTAGTCAGTGACAGCCTTTATGAGTGGCATGTCAAGTTAAGGACGTAAGTTCTCCCATTATTATATTCTAACACTTCTCATTTCAAATATCAGTGGATGCTTGATTTTCTGCTGGATTTAACGTCTGATTCTTTATTGCAGGGTAGACCCAGATAGTCCATTACATAGTGACTTACAGGTCTTAAAAGAAAAGGAAGGTGTGGACTACATTCTGCTCAATTTCTCTTATAAAGTAAGTACTGTGATATTTTTCATTATATTGGTGTTTTAAGGAGCAAAATGTGTTTTTCAGGACCTAATTATTATGTTTCTTTCATGTTACAGGATAATTTTCCTTTTGATCCTCCCTTTGTACGGGTTGTCTCACCTGTGCTGTCCGGAGGGTGAGTGTCGTGATCTCTCTCTCTGCCTTGTTTGCATCTGAAAAGAAAGTGTTTACTCACAAGGACTTGGTCCATATTTACTGTGAAATTAATGATGTATTTCAGACTAAATCAAAATATGAATGTATCCCAGCATGAATGGGGACAGAAATGGTACATGAAGTAATTAAATGTGTTGATACTGTTGTGTACTTGTTTACAAAGGTCGCATCACATCCTTTTAGAAATCATATTATGCCTCAGAGTGCAGAGTGGACTTTTTACTATCTGGTTACTGTGTTGTGCCTGTTATGTGATTTGCCTTTTCTCTCATTAAGTTATCAGATGTGGTTCTTTCACACATAAAAGTGCACTATTGCTAACAAGAGGTCAGTCATTCAGTGCTTAAAATTGAAGGCCATCTATACGTTTGAAAAAAATTCCCATTTGCCCTTATTTTAAGACTTTTGATCTTTTAACTTATGAACAAATCGATGTCAGATTGGCGCAGCATCTGCAGTATTGCAGACATTGTATTGTACCGTTGTGGTGAAGAGGGAGCTGAGTTGGAAGGCAAAATTCTCAATTTACCGGTCAGGCTTTGTTCCTACCCTCACCTATGGTCATGAGCTCTGGGCAATGATTGAAAGAATGAGATTGCAGGTTCAAGTGGTCGAAATGATTGAATAGGATCCACAGATAGGATGAGGAGATTGGAGATCCAGAGGGATGTCAAGGTAGAATCGTTGCCCCTTCGCCTCGAAAGGAGCCAGTTGATTAGGTTCTTGCATATGATCAGGATGCCTCCTTGTCGCCTCCCTGTGGAGGTCTATCAGGCGTGTCCTACCAAAAGGAGACCCCATGTAGACCCAGGACTCGCTGGAGGGATTATATATCTTCTCTGGCCTTGAAATCTCCCAGGAAAAGCTGGAAAATGTTACTGGGGAGAGAGATGTCTGGGTGGACCTGCTTAGCCTCATACCACAGTGACTTGGACCCAGATGAATGGATGGATGACACACATGGCTTCAAATTACTGAGTCAGTGTCTCTCTAACTATCAAAGTTGTGAAAATCCAAACTTATGATACCCTGATTGAACCGCAGCTGAATATGATTTGAGTATTTTCTCAAGAAATATGTGATTGATAGAGGTCATTATGCTGGGAGACACTGATCTGATCCCCTGATTAATAATCTGGTGCTGCAGCTTGTGCTGTTCACGCTGCTGCACCAACTGTTGATGCTCAGTCCTTTACTGAAAGCAGCTGTATAAATATACCCCAAACTTTGTTTTGAGTCCCTTCAGTTCAAAAATACTAGTCCAATTTAGAAATCTGTGTTGAAATCCTTGTTGAAACCAGCAGATTAAAGCCTGCTAGTTGGCACGTTTGCTGACATCACTTAAATGATGACGCCTTTCAGGTCCAGACAGCATAGTTACACCTAGGCAAAGGTAAAGTCACATGGAGTGTTCAAATTAACTTAAAGAAAAGAAAATGTGGGAAAGTTGAGTAAGTAGAGTTGTGTGGAGTTGACGTTTGTTTTCTCAGCAGTATTAGTTGCATAATTATGTGACTGCCTTTAATTTATTTGACTATGTGCACTGTTTAGCCTTTTGAATAGATGATATAATTTAGTAGTCTATTAATAATAGTGTGAATGAATTTCCATCACTGAAAATGTAATGCATGAATCATCACTATGTGTAATTCAGATGTTCTTGCTGTAGAATATTTGTTGCATTGCTTATTTGGAGGTTATCTTTCTGCTCTGTTGACTAAGGAAGTATAAGTATGATGACTGTATAAGGATGAGTCAGGTGACCCTTTCACTTGTAAAAGGTCTCAGTACACTGCTAAGCTAAATAGACTGACTGACCACTAAAAAGGTGACATATCAAAACACCAGATATGATTGGTGTAGGTAATCGCTACCAAAAACCTCATCAGGCTGTCTCTATTCATAACACTGTCGAAGCAATTGAAAGCACAACAAATTTCCCCAAGTCAAGTAAACACTTACTTTTCCAACACCCCTGCTTTTATCACATAATTCCTTTATTAAGTACTAAACATCATTAATGAATTTTGTTATTTTTTACTTTTAGTTATGTTTTAGGAGGAGGGGCCTTGTGCATGGAGCTTCTCACAAAACAGGTTTGTCAATGAGTTTTAGACATAATAGGATGTATCTTCCTGCATCTTTGACAACAGTGGTAACAACTTTGTGTGTTTTTGTTTGTGTGTGTTTTAGGGCTGGAGCAGTGCCTATTCCATAGAATCTGTCATTATGCAGATAAATGCAACTCTGGTGAAAGGAAAAGCCAGGGTGCAGTTTGGAGCCAATAAGGTATCTAATGTATCATCTCAGCTCTCGCTCCTGTACAGATCAATGTCCTGTCGCTCACCAAGACCATTTAGAGGCTTAACTTGTGACGTCTTGTTATTTTTTTTCTTCTATTTGTCATCTTAAAAGGAGAACATTGACAGTTTTATTGTTATTCCTTGTAACGTTCAACTCTACTGTGCAGGCTTTTTTTTCTCCACAGATTAGTTAATATCATAATGTCAATTTGGGTCTGTGTTGATTTGCATTTGTAGCAGCCACACTTTTTGCTTTTGGACACAGTAAGAGAAAGATTGCTGAGTTACTATAGAGTAAGATGTAAAATGATGCTTTAAAAATCCCATTATGCTGATAGCAGTTGTTTAAATACTTCCTATTGTACTGTAGGAAATGACTGCTGTACATCTAAATGAACATAATTTGTTTTTCAGAACCAGTACAATCTTGCCAGAGCACAACAGTCGTACAAATCCCTTGTGCAGATTCACGAAAAGAATGGTGAGTAGATATTAGAGAGGATGAAGTTCATAATTTTGGCTGACTCTGATTTTCTTTCTTAAAACCACAATAAGTAGAATTTTTTGCTCTGAGTCCCACATACCAGTCCAGAGGTTGGTGGTAATGCAACAGCAAGATTTTTGCCAAACACTGTAAAAAGAAAGAAGAAGGGATCCAGGCCAAGTAGAGACCAGGCCGACTGCTCAGTGCGCCGAGCTTTCCAGCTTGCGTCTTATTTTGAACTGGGGACTCTTTCTTTTAGAAACTGGGCTCCAAAAAGAGAATTTACTATACAGGAAACCTACATTTTGGTTTCATGGTTAATAGACAAAAAGGTGGATGTTCTGGAGTGGCAGAGTCAAAGCCCTCAATCCAATAGAGGATTTCTAACTTGATTTGAAAAGGCCTGTTCCTGCCCAATCCTCGTGTAACCTGACAGAGTTTGAGCAGAGTTACAAAGAAGAATGGAGTAAAACTGCATTGTCAAGATGTGAAAGCCTGATTGAGACCTGTCCACACAGACTTAGTGCTGTGGTTGCAGCTTAAAGTGCCTCTACTAAATACTGACTTAACAGGGGTGAATATTTATGCAATCACTTATTACATATTTTTATTAAATTGACATTACTTTGTAGAAATCTGTTTTAATCTTGACATTACGGTGTTTTTTTTTCTTTTTGTCAAAAAAGCCAAAGTATATTGACCATGATTAATTTATAAAATCAATAATGGGGTGAATACCTTTTATTTGCACCGAATCTCAGAGTACTAGGGTGAAAATTGGTCACTGCTTGTCAATATTCTGGGACTGTTTTGGTTTAATAGACTCTCAGCAGTTGATACCCATCAGTAAAAAGTGTTGTCTCTTTGTGTTTTCACAGGCTGGTACACGCCACCTAAAGAGGATGGATAAACAGAGCTACTGCCACTATGCACTGAGAACATGTCTTTGGGTCAAAGTATCTTGTTTTCTTTGGAATATTTCCCCCTTCTGACTTATTCTGGGGATGTATTATCATCTTTTGTGTGGAAACCATCTCGTTGGCTCATCTGACAGGTATTCCTTCGCCCTCTTGCTCCAGGAAAGAAAGACTTTGTTCTGGTATCTCTCGTCGTCTTCTCCTCTCCGTGTTTTAGTGAGGCGGAAGCTGTGAGGGAATCTCTCGTTCTGTTTTCTAAACATGCTCATTTGTCTTTGAAAAAAAGAACTTTTCTCCCTTTAAATGTAGGGAAATGCTATTTTCTTTTAGCTGCTTCGACAAAGTGGGCCTCACAGTCAGTTACCCCTCTTTGAATGGAAATTTTAAGAGATTGATCCGGAAACTCTTCAGCTGCTCCTGTTTTTTATTAACTGCAACCTCTTAAATCTTTTTTTTTTTTTTTTTTAACTTTTATTTTTCCCCTTTTTTAATTAACTGGTACATAAACACAGGTATTGTTTTAAGAATTTTATTTGGCAATTTGTTTTTGTTATTTCAGCCTCCTAGAGCATAATTGAGCCACTTTTAATATTTAGGAAGCTTCTCTTAAAGATTAACATCACCATTGACCAGTCGGTATCTTTTAGCCTTTATTGAGAAGTGCAAAGGAATATGGCCAGGCAGAATCAACATTCTCCAGCAGTTTTTAACTAAAATTTAGAGTTTTCTGGAGAAGGAATTCACAAGTAGTTCATAACAAAACAGGGCTACATTTCATAAGATAATAAGACGAGTGTTATGGCATCATTGTAGACCTAATAATGAAGCTCTTTTTGCCTTATTAGCACATCAGTTTGGCTCTTGGTCTTTCTGTTAAGTAAAGCTGCAGAGTTGAATGGCTGGTTTGATGCTAATAAACAAAGTCTTGTGTTTTTTTAAAGACAGCGGCATGTTGCACAGGAGCCTCAACTTTTATAAAGAGCATAGTTGGAAATGTTGAAACAGAACTGTGCTGGGATGAAATGAAGGGTGTTAAGATGTGATTTATTTCCTTAGCATTCCTCACAGGTTTGGCAGCAAATTGTTTGCATCAAATCTTCCTGACATGTATTGATTGTAGTGGTTTTCCCTGTGCCCAGTTTGGATTTGAGACTGTTACCATGTTACAACCTCCCCCTTGTTTCTTGGTCATCGACCAAACGTCCATGACTCGCAGGGCTTCCTTTGCGATAAAGAAACACCACAGAAGTGTGTCGGTTTGTCACAAAAAAGATCATTAAATTCTCTTACTTTTATCCTTAATCATGCAATATATGCTGTAGTGGTCCCCATAATGCAGGACGCATGCTGCATCAATCAGTCTGTCAGCACTGTCTGCAAAAGTGTTTGAATGGAAACTCAGGTAACAAACAATATCTGATCATGCACATTTTGGGTTATTTTCTTGGATTTATTAACACGGTACTTTTAAGTTGAATTTATCCTCTGATCTGATGTCAAAGAAAATGAGCTTTATAATAAAATAGGCCACATTTTTCATCTAAATCAAGCAGTTTTAAAAGAGGAACATTTACAAAAAGATGCTATTTTAACTGGATTTCAGCAGCATGATAAGCACCCTACTTAATGGCTTGATAATACAAACTGCTGCCACTTTTAGTCTTTTGGTTAGGGAGTTTTCCGTGTATGATCTCAAAGCGTTTCTGATTTTGCACAACTGGCAATAATGTGCCTGAAGAGGTCAAATCTAATAAAACACACATCCTTAGCTAAATATGTTGTTCAGGTTTAAGTTTTTTCACATCCTGTTGTTACATGTGTGATAAAGTTAAAGAGGGGGGAGTTTTCTGGCTGTCCTCACCTTTAAATGAGCTCTCGTGTCAGGGGAGATTGGCATTTGTGTTTTAATTTCAACAACCACTTTCCCCTGTGAGACTCCCTCCCTGACAATAAAAATGCCAAATCTCTACTCAGAGGGGACGTGGAAGGGACGATTGAATTTAAAGGTCATGCCGTGGTGAACAGACTTGCACACTTCTCTTACTGGACTGGGTTGAAAAGATTCATTTTTATCTCTGCTGTTGATTCTTTTTCCGGCACCAGTGTACGGATGATCGATCAGGTCCGGTGCAGTTGGCTCACGTTGGTTTTGTTTAATTTTTCATTTTCCATTTGAAGAAATTTTGACCATGTACAGTAATTTGTAAACTTGCATCAAGTTTATGAATAAAGAATTTTAAGATTATTTCTGGTTTATGGGTTTCTCTGTTTTTCATTTAGCACATTTGAGTTTTCAGTTACCTTGTACATGACTGACATACAGTAAACCATGCTCACACTTGCACAAAACTCCTGAAAATTTTCTGAATTTGCCTGGGTGAACATGAACAGCCAAGTTAAGTCTTTTGTGCTCAAGCTATACCATACCCTATGTCAGCCTCTCTCTTTGGGTACCTTAAAAATCCATTAAATTCAGCCAAGAATTATGATTATGCAAATCATATGCTATCCCAGAGTAAATAATCAAACTTGTCTCATATGCCTTCTTCCTGAAATCACATCAGTGTCAGCGTAAACCAATGAACCGGCTTACTTCAATACAGGCTGCACAACAAACATGCAGTGTTTCTTCAGTTTGGCAGGTAAGGAGCAGGAGCTCCATGTCTGCATCCATCTCTTCCTGAATAAGGTGGCTGTGTTCATCGTCCCAGGCTCAGGTTTCCATTTAACAGTATGTAACAGCCATAAGTTATCAAACCTAACTCAGTCCCATAACAACCTATCGTGTACATAATTTGGCAGGGATATAAATTGGTATTTAATAGATTTTTTACTTGCAATTTTCAAAATTTTAAAGGGTGTCTTGACAGGAAATGGTTGAGAAACACTGCATTCACAAAATATTCAGACCCTCTTCACTTTTCCCATATTGCAGCCTGATGCCATAGTGAAAAAAAAAACTTTTTTTCCCTCATTAATCTACACTTAGTACCCCATCATGACAAAGTGAAAACAGAATTTGAGAAATTTTTGCAAATGTATTGCATAAAGAACTGATACCTTGATTTAAGTATTCACACCCTTTACACAAAAACTTCAAATTTAGCTCAGCTTCCTCCAATTTCTCTGGATTGTTGCTGAGCTGTTTCTACACCTTGATTGGTTAAAAAAAAAAAGCTGTGGTAAATTAAACCAATAAGACATGATTTGTAAAGGCACATATTTCTCTATAAAAGGCCTCACAGCTGACAATGCATATCAGAGCAAAAACCAAGCCATGAGGTCAAAGGAACTGAGAGACAGATTTGTTGCATGGCATGATCCCAGGAAGCCTATAAAAGCATTCTGCTGCACTGAAGGAGTACAATGGACTCCATAATTCTCCAGTGAAGAAGTTTGGAACAACCAGGACTCTTCTAAGATCTGGTTGCCCAGCCAAACTGGGGCATCAGGGGAGAAAAGCCTTAGTAAAATAGGTGACCAAGAACCTGATGGTCACTCTGACTGAGCTCCAGAGATCCTGTGTTGAGATGGGACAGATGTCCCAGAAGGACAATCATCAGTGCAGCCATCCACTGATCTGGGTTTATGGCAGAGTGGCTGGATGGGAGCCTCTTCTCAGCGCAAAACTAAAAAACAATTGGAGTGCTGCAGTTATATTTGATTTAGATTTCAAGTGTTGCTGCAAAGGGTCTGAATACTTATACTCATGTGATATTTCAGTATTTTTGTGTTCTAAAATATTTCCCCCCAAAAAATCTATTTTCACTTTGTCATGATGGGTTATTAAATGTAGATCAATGAGAATAAAAATGACTGTTTTCAACTGTAGCATTAGGATGCAACATGACAAGATAGAAAACATGAGGGAGGTCTAAAGACTTTCTGAATGCACTGCTTATTGTTGGTTTAATATGTTTTCTGCACGAATCTACATTTTTATTTACTTTGTGCCATTTTACCTCACTTTAACATTCACTGTGTATGCATATAACATTGCAAAGCAGATGGATTTGCCTGTTTTCATGTTTCTCACTGGTGAAACAAATCCATCTGGTGTGTCAGGTTACTCAGATACCAGTTCCCCATCATATCCAGATTTAATCAGTTAGCTATGTGTAGCATCAATTAACCCTTTACACCTACATCTGTTTCTAAATTTCTGTCATTTATGGTCGCAATTCATTTTCCCAAATGTAATAATTACCTCATGCAAAATCTTCACGGCCCGGTCTTCATCTTTAACAGAGTAGTTGAGATTCTGGCATGTGTAGAGGATGCAGATTGAACAAATGACCAAGCAGAATGCAACAAGAACTGTTTAATATCTATCAGGGTAAGACCAAATAATACAAAAGTAATACACAAAAATGTATTCCTCACTGACCTCATTCATGGAGACACAGCCTCCTTTTATTCACCTAATTAGAGCACGTTTCTGCTGAATGTGTTTATCCATGGCTAATATTTAGCTCACCTTTAGTAATTATTATATATTTATATCTAGTTATGATATAGTACATGATAATACATATCAAACAATGTACAGTACATGTGGGAACAATGAGTGCAGTGATGGGAAAGCTTTGATACAGCGACATGAAAAGCAGCGTGTTCCTGCTACATGATGACTATACAGCTGTACTTATAATAGCATTAACTGTGCTGTATGTACATTATAATGGACTGATCCAAAATTCACCAGAAAACACAAGAGCTCACAAAACGCAGAGAGAATGGAGCTCTTTTGTTCATCTTCATGTGTCCTTTATTTTCTTTAGCTGATCGGTTAAAGTTTGTGCATTTACTAACAGATGAACGTGTGAATGGTATGGTTTACAGGGTTACACTCAGGGTTACTGTGCATCTGCTGGTGAAAATGTTTCAGTATACTAGTGGTGTCTGGCTGCACAGAAGCCCTGAGTGGACATGCATCCAAGCATTTTATCACTCTTTCTTGTGAAAATCAGTCATGTCTGGTTGTTTTGGTCATTTCTCTAGATGACAAAATGATCAAAAGAGGAAATAAAACAAGTTTGCATAAATCATATAAGATGCCTTTTCATGTCTATCATCTGCAGTGATAGGCTGGGTTGACTAGGGTGGGATGATGTAATCCGGCATGGCAGGTATTGGTACCCATACCATGTCGGTACCAGATTTTGATACCCATCCCTGGATATGTCCCAGCACTCCAAGTGCAAAGGCTACTGTCTTCAAAATAGGTGGCATGGGTTTGAATCCAGCCTGTGACTCCTTTCCTGCACCTGTTTCAGACTGGGTGAGCGTTTGCTGCGTGACGGCTGCTGTGCATGTCTTGTCATGGGTTTCTTACCAGGCACATGCACTGCTGTCACAGCCCTGTCTTTCTCCAAAGGTTTTATCTACCTACAAGTGGATGCTGACACTGTACAAGTGAGGTCAGGACAGACTGTGACAAGAATCTGTGGAGTTTCCTTTGAAAAAGTAATATCTGCTAAAACAAAATTAATTTGTCTCTCTATTGTTTTCCTGTCAATTTTTTCCAAAGAGATATGTGGCTTGTAGAAAATATAGCTGAGCCCTCTATTCTCTAGATTTTAGCCATGTGAGATGCAGCACTCATCCTGGCAGTCTTAGAGCCCTGATGTCAACATGCACTTTGAAATGAAATCTAATACTTGACACATCTGAAGCACAGCTGCCACACACCCAGTCTGAATCAGCTGTCTGTCTCTCCCTAGTGTCCAACTCTATCCACTTTCCTGACTCTTAAATAAAGGCAAAAAAGCACAGAATAAAGCTTTAAAAGCATCATGGGAAAACCATTGCTATCTTAAGATAAGTTAAAGAAGCTAAGAGCTAAGAAAAAGTCGAGGTATCGCCCGATAAATAAATCATCATGAGAGAAAAAATAAAATAAAATTGTTGCAATTTTAAGCTATATCAAATTTAATCTCAAGGGGAAAAATGACATTAAGTCATTGGCATGGAAAAACATATTTTTGATCCTAAGATAAAGGGATAGATATGTCAAGATCTCTTGAAAACAGTGAGAAATGGCTTCTCGTCCTCCCAGATGGAGTTATAAAATGTATGATGCATGTCTGCTCAGGGCTTCCTTAGTCCAAATGCAAGTAAAAGCCCAATTTTCACCTTTACACTTTGGGTCTTTATGAATCTTTTCCTAATAAATCTACAATTTAATATATTTATTAGAGTATTGCTGCACTGTGATTTAAAGTGAATTTAGTTTGCATTGATGGCAGCAGATGACCAAGTGCAAACATACTTGGAAGCTTTTGAAAATTAAAACAATGTAAAAAAAAAAAAAATTCAATATTTTGTTACCCACAGCCATGGAAAGACATGACTTCAAACTCACTCACACATCATCCTAAATACACACAAAATAAGGGCGATACAAAAAACAACAACAGAAAAAGTAAAAAGAACAAAGAGCCTATATAGAGTACCACATCGTCACAGTCAGACAAGACAACTCACAGGTTTGGGAATAACAAGCATTCAGATACTTCACATTTGTTTCAAGTCTAATACTGTTTGAAATCACCACCTATCAAATGTTGAAGACAAAATCTTTTCACAGACATTAACATGGCACTGTCTCCAGCCTCAGCGGGGCCACACACACATTTACTCTCCCTTTCAAAAAAGAAATACTGGGCTTGATTTTATGTTCTATTTTCTTTGATATAAACATCATATTACAGCTACTCATAGAATAACACCAACAGCCACAAAATGACACACTAAGGCCTGAAATCTTCAGAAACAAGTAGTCATTGAAGCATTTACATGTACGGGAACGTGGGAGAATCTGCCAAAAGGAGGGAAAACATCCATCACTTCATACAATGCTATGACCACCTACAACAATGATTATTATATTTACTTTATGTCCAACCTGCATCTGTTTTGGTTTTGGTCACTTCAAACACGTACAACATTGAACTGGAATGTTTTATCCAATGAACTGCAATCCTAAATACTGCATGTGCTTCACTTTTAACATGTAATCAGAGTTTTATCTCACTGAAATCAACCTGCTAACATATAACTAGTGTGTGCGTGATGACATAACCAAACACCCATTAATGGTTGAGTAATGGTGATTAAAAATAAGGAGACAAAAGCCCAACATGTTAGCACGATTTGGGCTTTAAAGGTTAAAAACCAGGGAGTCACCATCTTTCCTGAGTATGTAGAAAAGAAATGGCTCAAATTGAAAGGTTTATCCGGCACAGAGTAACTTCTCATTAGTTAAGAAAAATAAGTAAAAAATCTAGTTAACAGAGTAAGTTTGGAATATCAGAAACTGATACTCTTTCGCTACGTCCCAATTCAGGGAGAGGGGTCTAGGTGCAGACCCTACATCTTTGAAGTCCACTCTCATAGACCATTCATCTAAACGCAATATATCTCAGAAAGGAAGTGCCGTAACTTACTGCACAACGTATTTCAAGTTACAGCTACAGCTATGTAGATTACACATTATGGTAGCTTACATAAATGCTAAGTGAGCTTAGCCTAAACTACGATGGCTATGTTAGCTACGTAGCTCTGTTATCTATAGCTGAGTAAGTTTTAGCAACAGGAGCTCAAGCTAACTTAGCTACATAGATAATGTAGATACAAAACTTACATAGCTGCCTTGTCAGCTATGCAAATGCTCAAAATCTATGTAGGCCGTTTATCTATGTAGCTTACACAGCTAACGGACCTTTTTAAGCTCTGCTTGCTTGGTCATAATGTTTTCATGGAGGAAAAGCTTTGTTTTCCTGTAAGCAGACTATCTACCCGGCTTTATGAAACGTTTTATTATTCAGGTTTTGCAGGTTAGGTTTTTAACTTTAAACTTCTGGTATCCTAACCTTTACTCTAGCATGGAGGTTTAATCCAGTTTTATTTCTTACGTTTTATTGTGTATTTTTGTATTTTCTGGTACATATGGCGTGTCAGATCAACGGTCTACTGCAAGATTGTCTTAAATTCAGGGGCTGTATTCTTTAAAAGGTACATTTAAAGGGGAATAAAAGGTTGTCCCATTTCACAGCCTCCTTCAAACGCTGTATTTTTGTTTGTTTTTTTTATTTTAGATGTGGATTCTGTTGTTGAGATAACAAACTAGTACAAAAGTCAGTGTTTACCCAAACACTTAGGTAAAGACAGTTAATCTTATCCAATTTCAAAGGTCAAAAAGCTTTATATTTATGTAGCAATGCCAATATAAGGTATTGTAATAATTTTATCAGACTATGCAAGAAGAGAATTTGAAAATTTTCCTATTAGTTGAGCCACTCTGATCAAACCTTTATGGACATTTTTTACAGAGCTTCCACGGTACATTAAATCAAAAACACATTAAAGGTCTTTTAAAGCCCCTGTTAGGAACGTCTGCCTTGTGTTGATTCTAGCGCCCCCTATGGACAAAGAAGTCCCTGATATTTTGTTGCTAATCTTACCCTGTGCAAGTGGTATTTTCTAAACAAAAATCTGACTCTACTTCATTTTAAAAGCCAACATAACACTCCTTTTTATCACTGTGTCAGACGGCTTCCATGCGGCAGTGTTTACAAGCCTTAAAAAAAGACAACTACACAGAAATCAAAAGTCTTGCCACTGATGGTCCGGTTTGATATTGTAGCTCATCTAGAGGCATTAAAATATTTTAGTCTGTTTCATAACTAACTAAAAACTCCTCACAGGAGCTTTAATGATGCTTTTAAAAGCTGAGAAGTCACTCTAAAGCTCAGATTAACCTGCCTGAATAAACTCAAAGGCTCAGGGTTCTGGTTTTAAAATATTCAGCATCTCCATGTAAAGCAACACACACACTTATCAGCTGAATTTAGCAGCATAACAGATTTAAAAACAAAAACAAACAACAGCTTTAAAACTACTGGCTGTTGATTCAAATGTGAACTGACTGACATAAGCTCCCACGCCCTACAGATTCAAATAAAGTACACTTTCACCAAAATTCATGACATTGTTCTGTTTGAATTGTACAGTGTTGTAATGAAGGGCACCTAATTCTGAGTTGTGTTCTTAATTGATCCCTTTTTATCTCTCCCACACGGCGGCCCGGCCCCCTCCTCTGCCCTACATCGGGTCGTCGTAGTTGTAGGTTGGAGCTGCTGAGTACTGGTTTTGCTGCATGGCTCCCTGTGCCGCTCCCATTGCCGCCTGCTGAGCGGCCTGCTGGACGTGGGGGTTCTTCCAGGCACCAGTGGCCCACTCCTCTTGGGCTTTACCAAGACTGCCACCACTGCCACGGTAGAAATTATGCACCTGTAAAGTAGTTGAAAGACTTTTGATCAATTTCAGGATGCATGATTTAAACTGAAATTAAGGTAACAAAAATAATGTATCTATCTGTATTTTATTCTTAATCAATGTGGAAGTTGACTTTCCAGATATCTTAGTATGAATGGATTGATAGAAAGCTTGTTTCCTGAAAAATATAAGGTAACTTTCAGAAGCTGACTCCCTCCAGACCTCACAGAATAATTACTGAAATCTTTAGAGAACTGGCAATTAGTTAGATTCATCACAGAGGATGCCATGACTGTCATGGAGGATTAATATCTTCTTCTAATGTGCCAAAGACCTTTTTCAGTTTTTTAGGATCAAAACCAAAATACAGTTTCTGTCTGTGTTAGAGATTATTTCAAGAATCCAACAGTCAGATGTTTAGATGGATGTTCTTGGGTCTGACATTGTCATGCTTAAATCAGCTGCAACAGCAGTCAAGACTCTGTCGATGCATGCTGACATAAACACTCTAGATCTCTGACTCACAACATGAGTAAAGACAGGAAACAACCAAAGGTTTTCAGTTACAAGACAATTATACTGAGAGAGTTCAGCCTTAAATCCAGATAAAGGAATTAAAAAATAATTATAAGGCTCCTGTGAGGACTTCTAAGCTGGTTCTTAACACGAATGCCTCCCTTTAGGCCACTAGAACAAGCAAGATGATAAGCACAGATTTATGCTTGAGGTCACTGTCACAGGGTAGGAAATTGATGCACAGCATGCTCTAGAAATACAACCTTTTTCCTTTAAATTTGCTATGGTAAAGATTCATAGTAAGTGGTGCATGTGTTTGTTAAAACACAGTAAGATGACATTCTTTTGTATTTCTTTTCCAGGATAAAATTATGAGAGTAGACCCGTTTTAGAAGTAGTTATGCAAACAGTGGCTTGCTTTAGCTTTGTTAGCTTTAGCTAAAGCTAACAAAGCCTCGCACCCTACCTAAGATCTTTGGCAACCCCCCTGGGGGGTCCTGGACCCCAGGTTGGGAACCATTGCTCTCTTGCGTGAGAATTAAATATCATGCATTGACAACATGAAGCACTTTATATTAAATCTGGTTTTGCTTTTAATTTTTTTTCTTTATTCATGATGGGACAGCAGAAGAAATCTAAGAAATACTGGGAGAAAGACTGAGAAAGACATGCACCAGAATTGGGATTTGACCCTGGGACTAATGCACTGAGCTAAACCTGCACCCTAACAGTAGAATTTTGTTGATGTAAAGCCAGTATATGGGTTTGTTTTTAGCTAAGCCTGCATTATTCAGTGTTCATATATGTCAGATATGACCAGCTGTAGATGCCTTGCAAACTGCTGTCTGCATTTTTGTATTTGAGCTTAATAAAAAGCTAACGTTGCCTGGACAGCACTGACTATGTGAGAGCTGCCACAGACTAAGCAGGTGTTGAAAAAGCAAGACACTGAAGCTAACAGACCAACCCAAAAACCCTGTTTATTGGTCAATAAGCTTGGTAGCTGACTAAGCAGGCTAGCTTGCTAGATTCTAAAATGTAGGCCAAATACAAAAAGAAATAGCACAGCATCCATAACCACTGCTGCGTGGAAAGTTAGGAAAAAATGTTTTGCACAAGTTTGTTTAAGCTAAAATGTTATAATCCACTCAGGACAGGTACATGACACTGTCTTAAAATGTCAGCAAACACCACAAAGACAAACACAGCCCCAAAGGCTTAGGCTCAGATACAGTTTCTGTAGATACAACTACAGAAAGGAGAACTTCATTTTCTCTTTAATATTACCTTTGAGAGGGCGATGAAGGAGAGTACAGCCACAGCAGTGAACATGACGGTAGGAATCAGCATGACCACAGCTGAGCCAATGTTGGTGCTGAAGAATGTGATGGTAGCCAGCCAGCCACTGATGGGAACAACAACAGACTTATCAAAAATATGGAATGTCTTTAAGGACAATAATCAGTAGTTCAGTTAGTTGTTCTTCATTGCATCAAAACATACATTTTACTTCAGAGTCATCACACAGTCTCATCACATTCAAATAAAAAACCCCAATATGTTAACAAATTGTATTACTTTTGCTCCCTAAAGATAAAGACTGTATCAGAGTAAGCTGATAACTCGCTCATGGTGTCAGACTTTAACCACCTGGTTACAAGCTGACTGGGAAAATATTCTATATAGTTTCATTGTTTTTCTGCTGGCTAAGGCATATTGCAAAAAGGTGGTAGAAAATTGTCATTGCTCAAACTCTTCATTTTAGGAGTAGATGGGTGTAAAATTGACAGAAAGAACCTGAGTAAATATGTGAAGATTCATGAAAAATTCAGATTTGTGCAAACAAGACACAAATTGTACCTGGGAGTTTGGAAAATAATTTAAAATGTATGGAAATGATGTGATAGCACATTTGTATTCACTAAATATCAACTGGACTTCACCAGCCCAGTGGGTCCACAAACTGACCCAAATTAATCCACATGAAATGAGCTTCTCAAATGATATGGCAAGACACACTGGGGTGCCTTGATGCAAGTCTAGGTGTGCCATGGGAATTTGTATAATTATTGCACAACTTAAGTTACTGTTACATGTCTGTGGCTATTTTGTATAGATATCGATGTGGTGTTCCTTGAGATTTTGGCTTGAGCTTCAGTGTGCCTCGGACAAAAAGGTTGAAAACCAGTGCCTTAAACCATTCTAAGCCGTACAATTAATTAAACAATAAATCCTTTTAGTCTCTGCTTCAGAGGCACTAAAAAGGCAAAACCACAACCCCAATTCCAAAAAAGTTTGGACACTGTGTAAAATGTAAATCAAAACAGAATGCAATGATTTGCAGATCTCATAGATATTTCATGAAAATAATGGCTCATTCTTGATTTGAAGGCAGCAACATATCTTACAAACTTGGGACAGGGCCATGTTTACCATTGTGTAGCATCCCCTCTTTTTTAACGACCATCTCTAAACATCCAGGAAGTGAGGGGACCAACTGCTGAAGTTTTGGGAGAGGAATGTTGTCCCATTTTTGTCTGATGTAGAATTCTAGCTGCTCGTCAGCCCTTTGTCTTCTTTGCTAGATTTTTCATTTTATGATGCGCCAAATGTTTTCTATTTGTGAAAGATGTGGACTGCAGGCAGGCCAGTTCAGCACCTGGACTCTGCAAAGCCATGCTGTTAGATGGATGCAGTATCAATCTTTAACTTTATTTATGTAGTATGAGGTTTAGCATTGTCTTGCTGAAATATGCAAGGCCTTCCCTGTAAGGGACATTGTCTGTATGGGAGCAAATGTTGCTCTAAAACCTCTATACTCTTTCAGCATTGATAGTGCATATTAAGAAGTGTAAGCCGATCACGCCATAGACACTAATGCAACCCCGTACCATCAGAGATGCAGGCTTTTGAACTGTGCCCTGATAACAAGCTGGATGGTCCCTTTCATCTTTAGTCCGCAGGACATGGCGTCCATGGTTTCCAAAAAGGATTTCAACTTTTGATTCATCTGGCTACAGAACAGTTTTCCATTTTGCATCAGTCCTTTTTCCTGGATCATGGTCACATATTGCTCCTTCATAACATGATATGGCTTTAACTCCCACATGTGGATGGCACAGCACACTGCAGTGACTAACAGTAATATCTGGAAGTGTTCCTGAGCCCATGCATTGATTTCCAGTACAGAATCATTCCTGTTTTAATGCAATGCCACCTGAGGGCCCAAAGACTATGGGCATCCTGTATTTACCACTGGCCTTGTCCCTTGTGCACAGAGATTTCTCCAGACAATGTGAATTTCTTGATGATATTATGCACTGTAGATAGTGGGATATTCAAAACCTTTGCAAATTTACATTGAGGATTTTTGAAATTTTTTGCAGATTGGTAAACTTGTGCCCATCTTTACTTCTGAGAGACTCTGCTTCTCTAAAATGCTTCCTTTATACTCACTCATGTTACTGACCTGTTGCCAATTAACCTAATTAGTTGCAAAATGCTTCTCCAGCTGCTTTTCTTTGGTACCACTAAATTTTCCAGTCTTCTGTTGCCCCATTCCTACTTTTTCAGATGTATTCAAAATGTGCTATTTTTTCATAAAATGGTAGAATATCTCAGTTTCAACATCTGATATATTTTTTTTGTTCCATTGTGAATAAAATATGGGTTTATGAGATTTGTAAATCATTTTATTCTGATATTTACATTTTACCCAGCATGCCAGCTTTTTTGGAATTAGGGTTGTAGTCCACTGCCTTTATGGGATGTGTTTGTCTTTCTTACCACACTCCCCAGCCTGGAATGCCAATCGTCTGGATAATACTGATCACCACCTGAGCCATGAAGACGAAGAAGAAAGCCATGAAGTTGAAGGAGCTGTCAGTCCTGCACACAGAGAAACAAACCCCATCAGAAATGATGTCATCCAGCAGAACAGCAGGTACGAGTGTTGAGTAATAGTCGGAGTGGAAGCAGCTCACTTGAACGCTTTGTAGATCGGCCTGAACCAGCACACGTAGGAGCAGGGGGTGAAGAGGATGAGCCAGATGAAGGCCATGCCAAAGTTGGTCGCTCCACCACCTCCACACATCCACGCCAGACAGCCAATCAGATTGACAGCCAGCGTTGCACTGTTCACTGTCAGCACCAGGGAGAGGAAAGAGGACAACCACGACATGAGAAGCTGAAGACAAAAAAACTGTTTGGCAAATGTCCCACAGGCTGCATTACTCATAACTCAGCAGGACTGAATCACCAGGGATCTCTGCATCTACACAGCACTACATTTCAGTTCTATATTACAGCTACCGTAGACTGAAACTACCAGGCACACTTTCTACTCTAAAACGACTTAAATTCTTTTCTGCAGACTTACATTCATGTTTCAAACAGCAGAACCTACATGATGATGATGACAAACATAGCACAATGATCATTTACAATATGACACTACACTATCATGTACTGTTATTACTAAACACAGCAACTAGATGTCATGAAATGAACAAAAATTAAAACTGGTGCCTCGATACGACCATCAAAAGCAAATAAGACCACCAGCAATGAAAAATTGATTCTGTCTTCAGAGTTATAAGTCTGTCAGCCCTGCTGCAGGGTAGGCAAGGGATTTATCAGACTCCCAC
Source organism: Cheilinus undulatus (assembly GCF_018320785.1). Taxonomy (NCBI): domain Eukaryota; kingdom Metazoa; phylum Chordata; class Actinopteri; order Labriformes; family Labridae; genus Cheilinus; species Cheilinus undulatus. Next base: position 20,658,248 of record NC_054873.1, on the reverse strand, counting down.
ACAGCCTTTAGGTGCTTTTTAACAGCAGGAACTGAGCCAAGGAACCTTTTCCGGAACTCTGTGTGTTTCAACAGCAGGAACCAGGGTCTACATTTAGTTTAGTTAAGGAGTAGTAATGAATCTACCCCTTAAAAGGCCCAGCTAGCTGGGTGGTTCTCCCCAAAGTCACTGAAACTGTGGTGGTGGGGTCTACAGTGCTGAGTGTTTCTGATTGGTAGTCTTACTCTCACTGTCTCCTACATACTAAGGTAAATGTATTGCATCAGTCCCTGCTTACCTGCTGCTAATGTGTTGTTTCTTGGCATGATAGAGCTAGAGCTAAAATACTGATAACTATTGATATTGATAATATAACACTCTCTCTTCAATAGCTTTCTTTCTTTTTTAACTATGTACACTTAGCTTGGCTTTGCGGTTAGCATCTCACTATGGACTATTTCTTTACCTCTCCTTCTCCTGCTCTCTCCCATTAATTGTCAAGTTATTCATCTTCCTTCACTCATAATTGGGCGTACTAATGTACCACAAAACATGGTGCACTTCTGTTGGCAATTTTTCTTCCTAAAAGTATATTGGGGTTACTTGAATACCAGTACAAAGTGCTAAAATACGCAAGTGCGTGCAGCTACCATCATCACACTGCAGGGAATCAAATATGATTGAAATATCATCCTTTTTCAAGGTGTATTGCAAGCAGAGGCTTTGGTTTCACTGGAATACATAACAAAATGAACCACACAGGCAGGGGTCAACACCGCTTTTTAACTGCTTTTCCTCCTCTTAGGTCATAAACATGCATTTGAAGAAATCAGGTACAAAATTAAATACACCTTGTGGAGCACATGTTTGACTGAGAACACTCCTCAGTAAGGACAGGTGATAGCAGGGTATATACAGAAAATCTGACATCAAATTTTAGACTTTTTAAGAACTCTTTCAAGACCCTCTCCATATATTTGAGGGCCCAGTTACACTGGTGACACAGTTTTGTGCATGTTTTGTGCAGATTGTAAGATAAAAACATGACAACATAGTCAAGAAAATACAGATATGGTTTCTTATTGTAGTATGCAACTCAATTATTTTTTTATTAGCTAGCAGTGCTAACTTTAGCAGACTCTGTGCTAGCTTTACACTAGGCCAAAGCTCCATTGCAAAGCTGCTTTTTATTGCCAAAATGTGAAAAGCCTCAGCTCCTACACCTTCCCCTTCATCCACTCCTCAGAAAACATGCATTTACCTATCACTGAAATCCACATCATTCCATCACAGAGTTAATTTGCTGGTTAGGGACAAAGCAGAGCTTTAGGTACGCACCGATAGCTCAACAGGCCAGAACACAAAAAAGCTTGCAGACTGACATTGGATCTGGTTGAGTTCCATCAGCACCTTGGGTATGATTGAAACTAATTGTGGAAAAAAAAGCTGAAAAACCAGCCCACAAGCTTTTTTGACAAATATAACATAACTGAAAACAGCTACAAAATCTAAGACCTGATTGTCTTGGATTCAAGACTTTTTCATTATTTTTAAAAACCTTCATTTCGGCTAAATATGATTTATAAACTTTTGATACTTTAAATACCCTGCATATATCCTGGACAGACTCAGAACTGGCAGCTTAACTCAACCGCTGTATTATAGCTAGTAGATGTGCAAACTCAATGTGGCAAAAGCAGATGGTACTAAAAGAGGGACACAGCAGCAGAGAAATTAAAATTTGTGGAAAAAATTAAAATCATCCCACAAAAGGGTGGTTTAAACCTTTGTCCCTTTTAGAGATTTTAAAAACAGACCATGGTTTATATATGGGGGTGATTTATAATCCAGATTTTATGGCAGATTATTTCTATCTTTTCTATTATGATGTACAAAATGTGCTGAATGTGGCAAAAGAAAATAGCATGATCAAAAAACAAATGAAAATAAACAATCTAGCCCTCTATTTCTCACTGAAGCTTTAATATACTGGTATGGCAAATATTTTATTCCTTCAAAATCAAGGTTGTTTGGTTAATTTATTAACAAAAATAGTGAAAAAAATCTAGGTATTATTATCATTGCTGTTTACTACTACAGCCAAATTTGACATTTTGGCACCCACTTTTGTACCGTTGCACAACTGTCTCCTTAACATTCATTTTCGTTCTCCTGCAATATATTTTCGTACCCACAGGCTTACACACATTTTTGTTTTTCTTATAGCTTAATGGCTTAAGTGTTTGTGCTACTTCTTTCTCATTTGTCCTGTTTTAAGTGCTGTATGTCTGTTTGTATGTCTTTAGATGTTTAGAATGTAATTGTGTGTGCCCACATACTTGGCAAATATTACGAATTCTAAATTTTATTTAACAAATCTATACTCAAAGACAACTTCAAATACGATGTGCAACAGATAAAAATCTCATATATATTAAAAAAAAAACAGAATGCTGCCTGATAATTATCTTTTAATGCTTTAAAATCCTCTTCCATGTGTGCCAATTCAAAATCACTAAAATGTTTAATGTATGGAGATCTTATCACTGAGACTTTTCAGCTGTTTTGCTGACTATGCATAAATATAGAGAAGAAAACTCAAAACACATGCTCTTGTGCAGACCAGTTGGTCTGGTCTCACAGCTACACCACAGTGTTTATGATGCTTGGCTTCCATAATGTTTTGGGTAAAACAAAACGACTTGGCTGGAAAAAAGAGAGGTGATGCACAGGTTATATTCATTCTGGAAATCACACTGTCACAATGTAAAGAAATGAGACAAAGTTTCTCGCTGATGCACTCACAGATCCATAAGTAGTAGAGCCTCTTGCACATGGTGCGGCGCTGGTCGGGGATCTCATTGAAGTCTTGGTAAAAACATGGCTTGAGGGGGATGAATCGAGGCAGGGGAGGGAAGTTGTTTTCTAGGACACAAAGACACATTTCAACCCAGCTGCCCACACCCCAAATTCATACAAAAATCAAGTCAAGACAGCTGCATGCAGGGTTATAATGTAGTTTTTGTAAACGTTGCATTAACAGCCATCTTTGTGCATGGACTTTAAGATAGGAAATCTTACCAGCCATGATGAGTGCTCAGTATTTTCTTCCACTTGCAAAGGGGCACACAGACTTCAATCTCAGCTGCCTTTTACACCAAACTGCAGGGAAAGAAATGAGCTGTTTAAATGAAGTGCAACATCACTCTCACACTGCTCTCCTTGAAGCTACAGGCCACCATCCTTCATAGGCCTCCCTGTGGAAGCATGCACACAGTGGACTGTGATAAAAACTTGAAATATTTGTATAGTTTGCCTAAAGGTAGAGGCCTGGCCTTTCAGTGTGCACACCCTTATCAGTGCATCGTACTTACACGCCATAGGGCTTTTTAAGCACTTAATAGAGCCAAAATACAAGCTGTGGGTGGACTGTGTGGCCTTGTCGCCATTCCTACATATACCCATAACCTATGATCGCTGAATAGGCGTGCTACAGGCCTACATACTGCACATATTTGAATATTCACAGCTTTCACAGCAATCTGTTCATCTCCAAAGATTATAATCCACCAGCTTCCATGTTTATTTGACTGTTTAGGGGCCAAATTTCAACGCATATCATAGTAGATACAGGGTATGGCTCTGAAGGGCATCATTCTCTCTCAAAATTAGGCAAACACTGCAGAGACAAAACCATGAATCCTGTTTGATTTCATACATTATAATTCTGTAGATGTCTTAAATGTGTATATCTCTTGAATGAAGGCAGTGATGCTGCAGTAGGACACTGTGCATCGTGATCTCAGCCGATGGAGAAGCGTCCTTCAGCCTGTGCGACACGGTGCATCGCTGCTGCTTCTTCAACATCATCCGGACAGACGGCGAGCAGGTCAAGCCCAAAACTCCTCACAACGGTAAACCCGACAGCGATAAAGATTTCGAGGTTTACAGAATCCGATTTATTTCAGTGCATTTATCTCCCGCCTCCCTTTGGATGGTGTAATGAATGAAAGTACAACGATTGAAACGCCTTACCTCTTGTTTAGTCCGAGAATGTCGCTAGAATCCCTCCGTTCGTTTAAATAGCATCCTCCAGATTCATCGATGTTAAACACATAGGAGGAAACAGCTGGACCAAGCGTTGATTTCACACTAATATGTTACGTTATTCTTCAAATGATGGGTTAGAGAGTAAGAGGCGGTCACGTAACGTAAGGTCTTTTCTTTACGCACATATACCCCCTCCTCCCTCTGTTGCTTTTACCCGCCCGGGCAGCAGGACCCGGGATCAGCATAGAAAAACTGGATTTGTTGCTGACCCGAATTAACCAACCAGAGAGAAGGAATCTTCCATTTAGCCCCGCCTCTTCGTGATGCTGTCCACAGTGCTGAAAACCAGAGGAGGCATTACACAATCTAATCTGATTGGATTCTGCATAGATCAATTTTATGACAAATATCCCTGCAAAAAATAAACACATGGGTAAAGGTTTATGTTCTAAACGAAAAGGATATCACAGCTGGGAGGGAATTGAATTCTTAGAACTCGGATGATTTCTTTTAGGCAAAATGAAAATAAATGTAGGACAAGATAAATTGAATGGTGTTGTACTTTTATTTTAAATGAGCAAATTATCAAATAAAAGCCAAAGTTTCACTGTAACATAAAATGCTATAAAAACTCCTTAAGAAACACAAAACAACTAATGGGTTGTAAAAAGAAAATAACCAAGCAAAGTGTTATGATCAATAAATGCAAAAAGAAATCATTAATAGCATCCAGAAAGATACTGAAATTCAATTTTTGTAGATAAATGAATAAAACCATCTTTTTTATATAAATAATTCTACTCATAAGAGAGCATACTACAGTAATAAAAATGCTTTTAACATTGAATTAGATATGAACTTTTTTGTATTTTTGAAAGTATATCTAAATCTATAACCCCATATTTAGATATATCATGCTCTGGTTTTAATGAATAGTGCCAAATGTAGACGTTTACACTTTATTCATACCCTATCTATGTTTTGTAAATAACAAAAAAGACAAATTAAACAGTTTCTGTACATTTGTAGGCAGAAAAAAATAAAATTATAGACCTTCTATACAGTGTAATATGGTTTTAGAATGATGGGCACACTTTGAGAACCATCTGTAAAGGATGTTTTTTTTTTTTTTTAAAAAAGAGGGAACTTCAACATTTTTGCCCAAAAGATGAATCAATTGTGCTTGATTAAATCTGAATTAAATTGTTGAAAATATAAAATTCTTTTGAATCAAGGTGTTTTCCTGCCAAAACTAGACCTGTTTCTTACACAGGTTTTTCACCAATCATGCCACAGTACACCGCTTTCCACATTATTAAGCAAATGAAATTTTTCTCTTATTTTCCTAAATATTAATGCAAATGACAGTCAGAATATTTTTCAAGTCATCAATCGTTAGAGCATAATTCAAATGTTTTTGAACAAACTTCATAATGATAACCATAATTTTTTTAACAATAAAAACCTCAAAATACACTGTTCCACATTATTATGCAAAACAAAGTTTTAAAAATTGTATAGGTTGTAAAGAACTGAAAATGGTCATTTGTAGAATTTGCAGCATTCGGAGGTCATATTTACTGAAATCAAAAGCTATTTCAATCAAAAACATTTTAACAGGCAAACTTAAATGTTAACATAGGAGCCCTTCTTTGATATCACCTTCACTATTCTTGCATCCATTGAACTTGTGAGTTTTTCGAGAGTTTCTCCTTGAATTTCTTTGCAGGATGTCAGAATATCCTCCCAGAGCTGCTGTTTTGATGTGAAATGCCTCCCACCCTCATAGATCTTTAGCTTGAGGATGCTCCAAAGGTTCTCAGTAGGGTTGAGGTCAGGGGAGGATGGGGGCCACACCATGAGTTTCTCTTCTTTAATGCCCATAGCAGCCAGTGACACAGAGGGATTCTTTGCAGCATGAGATGGTGCATTGTCATGCATAAAGAAAATTTTTCTACAGAAGGCGCTGCTCTTCTTTTTGTACCATGGAAGAAAGTGGTCAGTCAGAAACTCTATATACTTTGCCAAGGTCATTTTCACACCTTCAGGGACCCTAAAATGGCCTACCAGCTCTCTCCTTATGATTCTGGCCCAGAACATGACTCCGCCACCTCCTTGCTGATGTCACAGCCTTGTTGGGACATGGTGGCCATCCACCAACCATCCACTACTCCTCCATCTGGACTATCCAGGGTGGCATGGCACTCATCAGTAAATAAGACTGTTTGAAAATGAGTCTTCATGTATTTCTGGGCCCACTGCAACCATTTCTGCTTGTGAGCATTGGATCGGGCGGCCGAATAGTAGGTTTATACACGACTGCAAGCCTCTGGAGGATCCTACACCTTGAGGTTGGTGGGACTCCAGAGGCACCAGCAGCTTCAGATACCTGTTTGCTGCTTTGTAATGGCATTTTAGCAACTCCTCTCTTAAGCTGATGAATTTGTCCATCAGAAACTTTCCTCATTATGCCTTTATCTGCAGGAAACTGTCTGTACTCTGAATCAGCCGCAAATTTCTTCACAGTACGATAATCACGATTAATTTTTCATGAAATATCTAATGTTTACATTCCTTCTCCAAGGCATTGCACTATTTGAGGTTTTTCGGCAGCAGAGATCCTTTTTCTTTCCCATATTGCTTGAACCTGTGGCCTGCTTAATAATGTGGAACAGTGCATTTTGAGGTTTTTATTTAAAAAAAAAAAGAAGTTATCATTATGAAGTTTGTTCAAAAACATTTGAATTATGCTCTAATGGCTGGTGACTTGAAAAATATTCTGTCATTTGCATTAACATTTAGGAAAACAATAGAAAAATGTCATTTGCTTAAAAATGTGGAAAGCAGTGTATGTCAGCATCAAACTCAGTGATGATGAACATAATAGCCCCAGAAATAGTCTGCTAAAATTTCTCACTCACCCCCGTGGCTGCCTGTGGTGTAGGAACTGATCTCACTTTTGGAGGCTAAAAATGGCATACATTTGTTATTTAGAAATATGAGTCATTTCCCCAACAATTAACATATCCATTAAGTTAAAAGGCTAGTTTTTGATAAGAATAGTTTGGACTTTTTGATTTAAATTTAGTTTAGATTGAATTATTTTTAACTGCCAGTTTGTTAGTTTAGGTAAGTTTGTCATTTGCTTCACTTTTGTCTGGTTTTTATTAGTTTCAGTGTTAGTTTTAGTTTTTCAGCAACATGGGATACTTGTTAGGGTTGAGACCCAAAGGGTTAGAAAAAGTAAACATTATGAAACAGATTCTAACAGGCTGCTCCCAATTTTTTATTTAATTTATTCATGATTTGACACCTGAAAACAACTCATGACCTACAATCAACCATGCTGCAATTCTTCTTCAATTATCTTCAACTTTTGCATTATTACCTTAAAGGCTTTTCTTTAAGGAAGAAATGAAATCTCCCTACACTGACATGAAATAATCATTTAAATGTTTTGTATTTTGCTTTTTACAATATACATTTAATATATTTGCAAAATTTTGGGTAAATATTTAAAAAAAAAAATCTGATGGGGAATTTTCTCTGGTTATAATTGCTTTAGAGGGCTGGGGTTGAATTTATGGTTGCTCCAGCACTCCCAAAATGGTGAAAGCGTTTGTTTCGGCTGTGGCTCACTGGACATTCAAATAACTACTGAATGCTGCTTTCGTGTTCCCTCGTTATTTCAAAACTCGTATAGATTCGGGTACATAGAACAGACATTGTAACAAACATTGTAAGTATTTTTTTTCTTGTACCAGAGGCAGTGTGCTCTTCCTCCTATTCCATCGAAGCCTTTCGTTACAGTTCTTTATCCGGCAAACTTTGTGTTAATATATTGTGTCAATGGGGGAAAAACATAGCAATGCCGACACTCTTACGGCATGTGAACGCAGCAGTGCCGAAAGCTAACGTCCGCTGTTCTGGTGTGCTATGAGTTGAGGAAGACTAAAGGTAAAGACAATTTCTTATATAAAACCTGTGTCTTTCGAGCGAAATTGGTTTACATGCCACTCAGGACAATCCCTGACACATTCAGGATCTCAAATTTTTTATGACAATGCCGTAATTTAAACCAGTCAGCCCATTTGGCGACAGAGAAATTAGCAGCTTTTGACTTGTAGCTCAGCTTATGTTAGCTAGTCTAGCTAGCTCTCTTACTCTGAGAGACAACATAACTAGTTAGTTAGCTCAATAAAGGAGCTGAGGAGTGGTGTCAGCTTTTTCGTGGACAGTTCTACACGTAGAAATGTTGCATGGAGGGGTTTGTTTTGGAGTGTCAGCTTTTGTTTTGAATATGGACCATAAAAGTAAATGTGGACGTTAAATATTAACAAGGGTAAGGTCGTGTCAAACTTGACAGTTCGACTTCAGCTAATTTGGCCAAAGTTGCCTGACCTGATGGGTCGTTAACGAACAAGTGCACGAGTTCAAAGTGAGGCGTTGAGGATAATTTTGTATCGTTGGCCGAAAATGTCTACCCTTCAAAGTTAGATGTTGATGGGGGAGGAAAAGTTATCGTTTGAATATATGCAAAGCTACCTTGCTCAAATCGTGAGAGCAATGCAAATCTATTTGTATGAGTGCAATATTAAAACACATTTATCTTTCCCTATAATGTTATCAACCTTATAGTTATTTTTGTATTTATTCTACACCTGTTACATAATATCGACTGAAAAAAGCCTTTTATTATTTATCAGCTGTTTTTGTGCCTTCTGATCCATGAGCTGGCTCTTGAGGTTCTCCAGCTCAGTCTTCAAAATCTGCTCCTTCTCTTTGGCAGCCTGCTGCAGGGCAGAAAACTTCTCTATTATCTTCTCTGTGAGGGCATCATTTTCATCTTTTAGAGTCCAAATCAGCTGCTGGTCTCTGGACTCTCTCTCTGCGTTAACCTGACTTTGCTCTTCAATCTTGAGCTTATGATTGTCCACCATCTGTTTAGCATCAATCATGCCAGCTTCATGTCTGGCTTGAAGCTCCTTCTCTTCCTGGAGAGCCTTGGTGAACTTGTTTCTGTTCACAAATTACGCCATTTTCAGCTCCTCCTAGTCAGCATGAAGATGTTTCTTCTGCTTCTGCCTGTTAGTTTCATGAACTTTTTCTTTGCAATCTTGAAAGCAGAGAGTTTCTTGGTTGCTGTATTTTTCCAGCCTCTCAAGTGTTCTTTCAGTCTCCTTTCCCTGGTTTATGTACATTTCTTTGAGGGCTTTCTTCTTTGCAAGCTGCAGTTTGATCTACTCAAGCTCCTGGCTGATCTTGAGTTTTTCATTCATCTCTTACCAGCAGTTTTGCTTCTGTCACTCTAGATGTTTGTGGAGCTGCTTTACATCTTGACAGAGTCCTTCATACCCCATCTGTGTACGGTTGCATTGCTGTCTGAAAGAGCTATTGTTCCATCTTGCATTTGCTGGTTACTGTATTCATAAATTAGCAGAATGCCACTGACAAAAAAGATCCTGTCGAAGGTTTGTCTTAACAATCCTTGAGTTGTCTCTCAAAGTGCTGTCATCCTTGAATGGAGATTCAGGAGCAAGTGACTATTTGGACAGATAAGATAAACAGTCTTATTCCAGGACCAGGACTTCTTCTGGTATACCATCAGTGGCTCATAGACTGGAATCAGTATTCAGCTGAATGAAATCAGCATTCCATGGAATGAAATCTACATTCCATAGAATGGAATCTCTATTCTATGGAATGAATTCTACATTCCATAGAATGAAATCTTCATTCCATAGAATGAATTCTACATTCCAAAGAGTGAAATCTACACTTTATAGAATGAATTTTACATTCCATAGAATGAAATCTTCATTCCATAGAATGAATTCTACTTTCCATGGAATGAATTCTACATTCCATACTTGGAACGAGAATTGGAATTTGGCTAGTTTTTTGGTGTAAATGTCAAGCCCTGCATGCAATTATGATTTTTAATTGTACAGTGTAAAGGTTTCCATTGTTCTCATTTAAAATTGTTGACTTTTAGCTTTTAATTGTGTTAAAATAATTCTAAATTTTGTAGACTTGGACTTAGTCTCTTGGAGACATTGCACTTGGCAGTGCTTCCTTTTTTAAATTGATGAATCACTCTAAATCACATGGGAAATAATCACCACTAGTTTAACACCACAGTTTTTCTGTGCTGCAGCCCTCATGTACATGTGCTCATGAGCTGTTTTCTCTTCTTTAAACATTGTACTTTCATCTCATTTTGGTGTGACTTTATCACCTGTGTCTACAGTGCTGGGAATGCAGCCCCCTCTCCCACCTGAGGCGGTCAGAGAGCTGGTGTGCTCCTGTCTGCACAGAGATCCTGTAGCAGCAGACCTCCGCTTCAGCCTGTTTGTCGCTGCTGCACAGAACTACAAGAGAGATTCGCTGCTAAGGCCCTTCCCTCCCAGATACATCAGTGGGGAAAATAAGGACTTTGATGAGCTGGTAAGACATTATCACCCCTGAAAGTCAACTTAAACGAAGCAAAGACTTAGCCTGCTTTTTGATATTAGAAGTAACCATCTAAGGTAGTAGGTTAATTTAGACAAACGTTGTTTTGATTATTTAGATAGAATATACATGAATACGACCAGCCACTTGGTGGCACTATCATGTCGCTAAATATATTGGTCTGTTTAGAAATATGGTAAACATGACTCCCTATTTGTATGGTTTTCAAAACATTAAGATGGATAAATAGATGGTTTAAGAAATATTTGATATACAGAAACAAAGCTGCTGCTTTCTCATTTAAACCCGCTCTAATCCTTTCATTTGTTTAGAGGGTTCATAAAATAAAAAAAATTTTTTTCAGAAGCCACTTTATGTGATCAACTTATGATGTTCTGCTCTGCATTACTTTGTGGTGTATGTGTTTGTTATTACATAGATTATATTATGCTGTTATGTAACCTTGGTACAATACCTTAAATGGCAACTTTTATGCTTAATATTATAACAAATTAAATGAACTAAAGTCTGACATAGAATAAACTCATGGAAATATGCAGGTCATTGAGTATCTGTAATGTAAATGCATAATATGTTGCCCAATATGCAGCAGTTAGATTGCCATAAATATATACTGTATGTTAAATCACGCTTCTGTATCTGCTTTTCTATTGCCCTCTTAATAAGGTAGAAATATTATCATGTCAAAATGCAGTCTAGACATTTTGCTGGCGCTGATGTCCATACAAGATGATATCTTAGGTTACAAGAGAAAGGGAAAAAGGCATAGACAGGTGAGACCTCTCCTGTTCTCTCAGCATGATAATACGTTTTTGTGGGTTTTTTGTTCTGTAGTTGGCAGATGTAAACTCTTTGCCTGGGGTGAGAGAGTTGGTGAGACTGCGACCCAGAGAGGGCGATCATTATCTGGCTCTCACACACTGGATCCTCTCCTCAAAGAGCTTTGCTGTGAAGACGCTGCAGAAAGAAGAGGTACACACCTAAAAGAACTGATACATTGATTATAACATCTTTTTAGTTGTTTTTGTTCACATTATGTTTCTTCCATCTCTACCAGTATGGAAAACTTTGCAACCTGACTGAAAATGAGGGGATTACGGCACCTGTACCTGACTTCTTGTTTGAGCTGGAGTACTGTGATCAGATGAACGCCAGATTTGAAAAGACAAAGGCTGGAAGAGATGTTTTTTATGCATTCCATGGGAGCCGACTGGAGAACTTTCACTCTATCATTCACAACGGGCTGCACTGCCACCTTAATAAGGTTAGTTTAGCCATTAATGTCTTTTTGGAAGTGTTATCACTGTTGAAGGGCAGAGATTACTGCACCATGAAGATCAGAAATCTTTCTGAATCCATGTCTCTGCTCAACCCACAAAAACAGATTTAGTTTGGTCTCTTGTCTGCATGTGGTTCGCAGAACTCTGTGTTTGGAGAGGGGACCTACCTCACCAGTGACCTCAGCATGGCTGTTCTCTACAGTCCTCACAGCAGTGGCTGGAGAGAAAGTCTTCTAGGCTCACTGCTCAGTTGTGTTGCCTTGTGTGAAGTCATTGATCACCCTGACGTAAAGTGCCAGGTGAAGAAAAAAGGTGCGTTAATGTTAGGACTCAAAGAATTTTTTAAATCATCCTGCATCTCAACTTGTGTCTGACAATATTCTCTCATTTCAGACTCTGAAATCATTGACCGCCAGCGCTCAAGAGCAAAGAACAGTGAAGGAGGAGATGTGCCACAGAAGTACTTTGTAGTTACCAACAATCAACTTTTGAGAGTGAAATACCTGTTGGTTTATTCTCAGAGGAGGCACCTGTCTAGGTAAGGTTAAGTCATAGTCATGTAGCAAAAGCTACATCCTTTTTTGTTTACTGTTTTCTTCCTCCAAATGGTAAAGTTGAAAAAGGCATTTTGCATAACCTTTCAAAGCCAATGGATTGGCCAGATTTCATCAGGCAGATCTGTCCTACAAAGCCTCAATCTGAAAACTTTGTGTCTGGTAAGAGAACAGATGAACCAATCAGCATCATTCAAGGTGAACAAGGTTATAGCTCGCTGTTATCAGAAATGGACAACATTCTTCTTAAAAGATTTGCAAAGAATCGCACTGAAAAGTTTTCTTGATGGAAAAGAATTTCTTGTTTTGATCGTCTCATAATGAATGTGATAGACAGAACATTCGTCCAATCATCCTCCAAGATCTTTTTTAAAAAGTTCTGCCCTTCCCAAGCACAGACTCTAGGACGTTGCCCAGATGGACGTGAAATATATCCTTTTTAATAGAAATGTGAAACTGTCATGTAAGGTTATATTTTTTTAACATGACTGGATTTTATTTGATCAAAATGTTTCAATTAAACTACAATGTTCCTCCTTTAAATCCTTTGTTTTTCAGTTAACAAAATAAATGAATACATTTAGTTTTTCTTTGATGAACAAAGTGTCACGTTCGGATTTTTCCTTTCCAGACATTCCCGCAGCTCCTCGTGGCTCCTCAGACACCACTTTGCCATCATGATGAGTCTCTATCTTCTGCTGCTCATTTTAATCGGTGCCTTTAACTCCACCGCCTTCGTATCCTTTTGGAACAGACTGTTCAGGTGACAGGACGGCGGGACGGATGGCCTGGATGTTTGATATCGTTGGTGCCTTCCTGATCAGACTGATTAGAGGCCTGACTGAAGTTTTATGCACCTTTAGACTGTTTTCTCTCTACAATCAGACTTCTATTTCTTTGTACAAATAACTTTAATTACTGTAATTCCCAAACAAGATATCTTTATATTAGCAGCTGTTCTACTTTGTATTAATTTAGCTGAAATGGGAGTTAAGATTGTTTCACTCTTAAAAATGTTATGCAATGTTTCATCTGTAATTTGTATGGTTTAGTAAACATCCTGATTTTAAGATCAGCTCTGTGGCTGTGTGGTTTTAGTCCTCAGAGGGAAAAGTAACCAGGGTTAAAAGAGGAAAGTGGACATGTTAAGCCATCTTTTTGAAATAGTCTCTCTTTTATTAATATCTTCAGGAACTAAGGATTTTTGTAGCAACTTGTTATATAAACTCATTAGTTTCTTTTATACTAAGTCTACTGATCATTTGCTCTATCCCTTTATCTGTATAATGCTGATTCATGACAAAAGTTATCTCAAGACACTACAAAAACAAGGTGCAGACACTACTGTTTATTTACTTTGTTGTTTCTTTTCAGGCATAAATCCCAGTCTGTTCAGACTTAAATTAGAGCCACCACTAAAACATATTTTAAAGAGAGATTGTCTGTTGATTTTTGGTCAATATCATAAAAAAAAAAAAAAAAAAAATGCTCATCATTACCCCTAAGTGAAGTCTCCACATTTTGAACCTAGTGTTGAAAAATATTTATATATTTTTTTCTTTTCATTAGTTTTACAACACAGGAAAGTAAATTCATTTCTTCCTTTATGACCCTCCTTCATATAAAAATCTGGAACCAGAAAATGTTTGACTTTTTGAATATAAATAACAAATCTTTGCAGCTGTCTTGTCAGATTATTGAATAATCAATATCTCTAATTCTAATACTTGCTTCTTACAGTTATAATTAAACTGGTAACAACTCATAAACCTATCATGTTTTCAGTGAAGCACTTTTCAAGATTTCTCTTCAAAACCTACCAATAGAAACAAAAACAGACGGCCATAATCAACAGAAGCATTCAGAGATGTCAGTGACCACAGATAGCTGAGAGGGGAAGTCACAAATAATCATGAGCCACAAATAATCAGAATCGGCTTTATTGGTCAAGAATGCTTATGCAATCAGGAATATGTCTCCTGTTAGATTGGCTCTTAATGTACAGGAATTAAACATTAAATATTAAAAAATAAAAGATATAGATTTAAAAACTTACAAACTCTTGTTAGGTATTTTTCTAACATATGGAAGTCCTTGTGCAGTGATGGTGCGGTTGTAACATGTGCAAAGGGTGCAAAAATGCTGAAAAGACATTATCAAAAGCATAAAATGTGCAAAGATGTAGGCAAATTTACACAAGGTCGATAGCATAATTAAGATTCATTAACTAGTGCAAATGTGAATTTGCAGTGAGGTATTTCATCAGAGTGAGTTTTCTTGCAAAACACCAATTATATACCAGATATAGGAATTGACATTTAAATTAATAAACAGCTGTCAGCAAAGAGTGTAAATTTAGATATAGATATGTATGTATGAGTATATCAACATAGATATGATACTTTTATAATTATACAGTTATAAGACTGCAAATAGTCTCAACTTCACAAATACAAGAGTGAGCTATTGATACTTTGCCTGCAGCACCTTCTACTCCAAAATACAACTGAATGTTTTTTAAGTACTTGTACTTTTTTTTCTCCAATATTTTTATTTAATGTTCTTAATTTCCTGAATAAAGGCTACAAACAATGACAAACTAAAGAAAGCGAATAGCTTTAATGGATACAGTTGCATAGAAAGTTACAGGCAATAGAAAAATAATCGGCGAGAGATCAGGCCTAATATAGATCGGATAGGGCTGCCTTACTTTGTAAAACTAATCCGTCTATGCATGTAAAATACTTGTGAGATACTCTAAAGGGAACCAGTTCTAATTTAACTTTACTCCCCTAACAGGAGGGATCCAGACACAAATCTTTGTAATAATGATTTTTCTAAAAGCAAAAGTGAGAATGTTATACAACATTTTATCAGCTTCAGTGATTATATTCTGACCTGAAGTCTCAAAATCAGAGACATATATTTCCCATTTCAAAAAGTAATTCTGATGTAAACTTGAGCAGATTGTGACAGATCAAGTACCATTTTCTACATTTTGCATTTATTTATTTGTTTATTTTATTCAACAAAACAAAAAACAATTCATATTAAACATAAAAAATCGTCCACTTTGAATGAAAAGGAGCAGAATTAAGAATAGTCTTATAATATCTGCCCCATTTTCACAAAACATTGATCAACGGATCATTACCTGCATAGTAAACTCAACCTTTTTACCATGATACCTTTTTGTCAATCACTTGTACAATCCTGGAAAGCACTTTGAACTGCAATTGAATTTGTTTGAAAGGTGCTATATAAATAAAGTTTGATTGATTGAGTAAGATATAAAAATAAAACACAAGCTGCAGGCCAGAACAGCGGCTTATATCCTGGTACCACTCAATAAGTAAGAATACTAATCCGAAAATCAATATTATGGCACCCTGGCCCCCTAACACAATTTACCTTTTTTCTTCATACTTTCTCATCATACTAGCTTTAATATTTCTTTTAAACATAATTATTGATTTAGACTCTTTAGTTTCTCTGTCGAGATTATTCCATAAACTGATTCCTTTCACAGAAACACATTAACACACAAAGTAGAAAGAAGTGGATTAAAAGAGGCAATATACCTGTATGAGTTATCTTGATATCTTTTTGGCTTCGTTTTGTTTCTTTTCATTGCTGTCAAACATAGAAGTAACATAGACTGGATGGTTTTAAAATGTGTGGTATTGAAAAGTTTCTAAATGTCTGACAACCTTTAAATCTAATTGTTTGCTTTAATAAAAAAAAAAAACAACTAAATACAAGCTGTGCTCATGTATGGTATTATAGTGAGCGATTAAAGCACGAATAGAATAGATTCAAATATTCATTTATCATTTATATCCCAGTGGCTTTAAAGGATGCACACTAGAAGATATATCCTTAAATGCAACAGGTGTAAAACAGCTCTTTTGATATTTCGAGTATTGTTTTACAATTTCTTATTTAGCAACCTTAATGTGGGATGGCTGTCTATGATTAAGAGTCTTCAGACACCCTGACCATAATCCTGTGTTGATGTCTGCAGCTAAAACCTATGCATCAAGTTCGTCCTCATAATAATCTCTCCTATTGTTCTCTGTGTCTGAGTTGTGTTCAAACCTCTAGCATGGGTTTCCTCTGACACAGACACATTTATTACAGCTGGCACGCAGACAGTCCTTTGTTATCCTCTGTTTTTTTATCAGTGAAAAAGTGCGACGGCTGTGTGGGACGATAACAGAGGCGGCATGCTTTAGTCTCAGATCCCGTCTTAATAATAGACACTTGATATGCTGATGTGTATCTGCAGGTAGAAGCAGACAAAATGTGTTTACGCGAGGATTTTAGATGTTTCTTTTTGCTTCTGATCCTGCAGGATGACAAATCCCTAAATAAAATTATAATGCACATTTAGAGATTTAAGATCTCCCTTTAAATATAAAAAATCCCAATAATGCTATTAATGCCAATTGCAAACAATCAAAATAAAATTCAGTTGCTATTCTCACTACAATAATTGAAGCAGATGTATTCTTCTAATGTTTGTCTCCTCTGACACGTGCTTCTGTTTGTTTACTCACCAAATTGGAGCAGGAGCTGCAGGGTCCTTTCCTCTCTCTGATTAAACCCAGGATATCATTTACACCCTGTCAGTGATGCAATTGTTAAAAGAAGATGAAAGAAAATCCAAGCCTTTGTTTTGGTACAAAAACGGTTCCTTCTTGCGAAACCCTGCTGATAAACGGCTTCTCTTCTTCAGAAATGGCTGACATTCGAAGGACACAGAACAAACTGTCCATTGTCGGTCCCCACTTTATTCCCTGTCTGTACAAGCTTCATTATGGCTGCCTCATAAACCGTCTGTTATTGAGTAACCATCGGCTGTCAGGGGGGCAGCGATGGCAGAGGGGTCGCTTCAGGATGCTTTACTACTTGGAAATTATACAAAAAAGACCTGTATGGATAATATTGAAGAGCATTGTTGCACCTCTTTCCTTTCATAAATCTCCACTTATTCACAGATCAACATTGTTTAAGAAAGGAGCTTCTTCCAAGTTACTTAAAACCAAATGGGGTAAACAGTCTCTTCTTTTTGGCTTGACAGAGTTTGGATAGTGGTTTAACCAAACCCTAACCTTTTTATCCACTGTCTCATACCATTTGTTAATAATTATGTGTGTTATTTTGTTGTAATTTGCTTCTTTAGTTTTTTTTGGGCCTCTTTTGATAGGACAGCTGAAAAGAGACAGGAAATATGGGGAGTGAGTGGGGGAAGACGCACCAAACTTTGTAGATTTGTTGTTCCTGCGACCAGTGCGCCGAGGACTACAACCCCAGCAGCTGGGTGACTGATCAGCCCACCAAGCCAAACTGGTGCTCATGTCTGCTCTTAATTTAGAGCAATAGAATTAAGGGTTTGTGTAGATTTTGGTGAAGTTTGTCTGACACTTACCACATAGTAGAGTCTTCAGGAATATTATGTATACATGAGAAGTCAAATTATTGCTGATCATCTCTTTCTTTTATCACATAGAGGAATAAATAGAAAATTCTGTTTCTCATTACCCTCTAAAGACTCTTCATGGGAGCTTTTATTTCATTACAAAAATTCAGTTGTTGAGATAAATCAGTTGGAAACCAACTACCAAAACATAATATATGATGTTCACATTAATGAGGCTAGCATGACTAAAACTCATTCATTGACTGATTAATCAAAGATTAAGGCAAAGATCTTAGGGGGGTGCAAGGCTTTGTCTGCTCTGAGGCTGCCAACATTAGATCTGCAATTATTGAGTAAAACCATGATAAAGTAGGTATTGAATAGTTTATACAAAGGTCTTTTTTAGAGTTTATCAGTGAAACAATTGAAATATGTGTTGATTTTTGGCGGCAGTGTATCACTTTTTCTTCTCTCTTGGGTTCTGGAGGGGCTCCTCTTTTCTTAGGTGCATGTAGGGGGGGCTCCAAGGAAAATTGGTCGGGAACACTGCCATAATCAACCTTAATCATATGTAATGAAAGCCCTGGAGAATGGTGAAAATGTAAAAATAGGGGTGCTCTGATGCATCATTTAAACATCGGTATCTGCCCTTTTGATAACCATCATATGGCCCAATATCAGCAGCAGATTTTTATCTGCTCATATCAAGTTGCAGGAATTTAGCTCACATAAGATAATTCTGAGAAGAGGAAACAACATGTTTTACAAACTCTGATCTGTATTCATGTTCAAACAAGAAAAGATGTTGGTGTTGTGGGAGTTTTACACCAAAAGAAGTGATGAAAAAACATCGGTATCATACCTGATTTTTACAATCTGTGCACCTGTATAAATATTTTTTTAGCTCTCACAATCTTAGCTCTTCTCTGAATCTATAGAAAATTATTTTTTTGTTCTGTATCTTAAACAAAATTATGTTTGTACTTTGTCTCAGTTCAATGCTCAGACTTTTGCAAATCCACCCCACCAGATTATTTCCTGGACTTTCTTTGAATGTTGTGGAAATAATACGTTTCTTCATTTAGTGGTGTATGAATATGGTCTTCAGTTATCATGGCTAATCTGCTCTTTTTAGTTGCCATTTTTTTATTAATTCAGTCCAACATTTAAGTGTAATTGATTTTAAATAGAGAAGTCATCAGTAGTGAAGAACAGGTAAAGTTGAAGACATAAAGTTCAACTTTTGATGGAGACTTTGTCATTTTAGAGTTATTTTTAAAATGAAATAAATTCATGTCAGTTACATACAAAACCTCTCATGGGATTATTTTTGGAGTGAGCTTTGCCGTAGATAAAGCAAAGATAAATTACACAAAATATTAAAATAAACAAAAAAAAAAGAAGAAAAATATAGTAAATAAAGATATTAGTATTATTTTTAAATGCTGTAAAAAGTGCCAGTGTTCAGAAATTGACAACATAAAGTTAAACCTACATAAGATCTGGCTTTATTTTTTCAGCAAATCAAGGATGACAGAAACACTCTCCATGCCAAAGAAACATATAAACAAAGTATGCATTGACATTGACATTTATATCTCACTATTTAAAATACATACAATATCACAAGTTTTTAATTTAGATTTACATTGCATTCAAAATGTCACTTTTGGATAAAGATGTTACAAATTTTACAGATAGCTGCCTTTTTATTTTGTTGCTACATGGGCTCTTTAAACAGGAGGATTTACTGCTGTGAATCCAGACAGGAGGGGACCAAACACAGAAAATGCCCCTCAGAATGACTCTGCAGAGAAAAAAAGGACAGTGTGTTAGATCTGTGCATTTCTGGGTAAAAGTAATTGAATTTATTTGTAAAGCATCGCTTTACAAATAAATGGTGATCACCATTTACAATAAATGGTGATTTGGTGATTTGTTATTGTGTGCATCATTCCTCCACTCACATGTAGGTTGCTGTGGCATACAGGACTATGACTGGCCATCAGGTGATTGTGCACACACCTCCCAAAGTGCTGTAGGCAGGAGGAGTTTGAGGGGCTGCAGGTCTGAGAGCAGGATGGAGGTTTGAGCAGCAGGCAGCTAGAGCAGGATGTGTGCTGGCAGGAGCCCTGACACTCTTTCTTCTCCAGTGACACAAACCTACAGGGTGAAAAAATTCAGAGAGCTGTTATAATCGCAGCAAAGATGTAAAAATTCCAAGTGTGTTTGTTGTTTCAGCCACCTTGCAGAGCAGATTTCAGAGGGGTTGGCCTGACAGTACTCCTTTGTGCACTCTGGATGACACACCTCTGGATCCAAGGATTCAATCACTGCACGGAGCACATGTAAAACATTTTCAGACACATGTGAAACTTAAAATCTACAAAGTCTTAAATGTTATATTTACATCTTTTCTCTAAGCAGCAACAAAGCATAAAAAAAATCTGTTACTACGTCTGATAGCGTATCATTAACGGTGACAACTGTGTTCACTGTGAGGAGATAAGAGGTATAATGATGGCTTAACCGTGAGCCGAAACCTTTGAATCAAAGGAAGCCTTGACCGTACTATCAGTCTCACAGCTCATAAAAAAGATTAAACACACTGGCACTGTTCCCACTGCAATGACTTACGCACCATTCACATTTAGACTTAATATCCACTTGCTTTATTTTTAAAAAAAAATTCACATTTATACAATACAGCATAAAAAGGTAAACTTCAGCTCCCCTCTACTAGCTACAGCCTAATTTACAGCATATACTTTATAACCAATGCAATAACATAAAAATATGAATTGAATCTTGGTTTATTTTACTTAGCTCTCTTTGTCCAATAACTACTTAAAGCTCCTATCAGGAGCTTGAACTTTTACTATTTTTGGCACCCCTTGTGGACAGAGACAAACATGTTATCTCCTAAGGATTTTACTCAATGCGAGCATTTGTAATGGAAGTTTTTAGCAAAAGCTGTTTCTGCATTATTGCTGTTGATCTCCATATCTGACACCTACCCTGCAGCACTGTATACAGCCATTTGAAAATTATTGTGAAGAAGGAATCAATCATGTTGCTGATGGTTTGGTTTGCTTTCTAAGCTCATAAAGAGGTATCAGCATGAATTTAAGTCTGTTTCTTGACCAGTGGAAAATTTCTAACAGGAGCTTTAAGTTAGATTTGACTACAAGACTCTTAGTGTTTGATGGAGGGCTTTTTATTCAGGTTTATTTTTAGCTATGTGTAGTTATTTCTGTAAAAATACAGAATATATAAAAAAAAACATTAACATATTTGAGTGGGTGTAATAGAAAATGATATATAGGCTGAATAAAAGCTGGCCTAAACAAATATTTTAAGATGTTTAAATGTACAAAATCACCAAAATAACCTTCAAACTTTATGGAGAAATCAGTCATTCAAACATTATTTCTAAAGCCAATGAAAGATAAACTCAGTTGTTTTTCAAAGTGCTTTACAAGAGAGTGCAAGGAAATTTACAAAAATCAAATGTTAAAACCCCAATCTAATGACCAATTTAGTCAATAAAATAAAAAAACATGGATGAAGTAAATAAGAGACAAAAATATTCCTATTATTAAACAATAAAATAATGAGCTAATGAGAGAAAATATTCAATAACTCACTAAGATGTCAACAAAATGCAGTTTTGCTTCTGTGATATAAAGTTGCCACTCATGCAGATACTTGATCAATAAAAAATGGCATCACCTGCTCTAAACTTGAATCTCACCTGCTTTACAGATCCCTCTGCGCTCTGCGTCTGCTTTGTCACCCACTGCATCCTGCAAAACGCACACCAGCCCCTCGTCACACTTGCCCAGGTAGTCCCACGTCCCTCCACAGCTCTCCCCCTCTGTCCGGGCACAAACAGGGCAGCAGCCGCACACCCCTGTTGTCATGCCACCTTTACACTGCAGCTTCAGCGCCCGCCGGGAGGAGCAGTGAATGCGCTCGCATGGTGGGCAGTGAAGAGCCTGAAGCTGCTGAGCACCCCCAGAGGACGTCTCCTGAGACCCCAAGACCCCTACCAGGGCCCCCCAAAAGATCAGCATCCACATGTTTGTATCTCTAAATGCCATGTAGAGCTGAGAGCAGCTTTTATACACGTCTCCCCCCCTGAGATTACACAGCAGCATGGCTTCATAGTTTATGACCCTCCACCCCCCACCAGCAGCCAATAGAGGAGGGCAGGGGGGGGGGTTCATCGGGTGGATTTAGACGAAATACACAGTTAATTATCCCCATGTCTTATCTTCACACTATCAACAGTGTGGTTTTGTTTGGAAATAATTCTTCAGTCTGAACATAGCGAGATAAGTCTGATGAAGACTGGTCCCCTTTGTATTTGGAGTCACATGACCTCTGGAGGGGGTAATTCAGTGCACACCTGCTGCCAGGTAATGACCTATTTCTCTGAGAGAACAAAAGGATTAGACGAGAGCAGGTTATCTGATGAAACATCTCGTAAGTTTCGTATCTCTGAATAAAATTTCTGGCAGGTTGATGACAGATGACCATAAAAATACCCTCAGTCAGGTTTAACTGCAGTCTTTTAACATTGAAGCTTTCTCCTGTTAGCATCTAAGTTTATCTGAAAGTGGACTTATTAAGCAAGTCATCAAATGCAAAGGCTTCTGATGTTACCACATGAAAAACATGCATTTCACTAATTTTATGACGTCTTAAACAGAATTGGGTTTTCATGTAAAGTACCTTTATTTTCAAAGGAAGGGAGTTTGACTTAGTGCCAAATCAAACAGCAGAAGCAGGATAATAAAACAAATGGCTATTGGACAGCAGTACTCTCACTGTCAAGGAACTTTAAACAAAAATCATAATTTGAAAAAGCTTTATAAATACATCTTTGAACATGTTGAAAGCAGCAGAGGAGCTAAACAGGTGCGTAATCAAGGCTGAGTAAAATCATACTGCAGTGTAAAAAGGGCAAACTCAAGTTTAACTTCATGTAAAAAAACAGCCTGATATAAACCTTTGGAATGAGCATCTCTTTTTATTTTAACAGAACTGTTCAGCAGTCTTGGTAGTATTATTAAAACAGTAACATTTTACAATGAGGATATGTCCTTGAGGTGAATACATCAGATTGATAGATTGCTGTTTTCCATTAGATTAATTGCTATTTATGTGCTTCTCAAGTGGTTTCGCATCAAGACTCACCGCCACCTCTGCGATGACAAATGGTGACTTAAATATCTTAGATTTTTTAATCATAATAAAATGTTTTTAATGTAAAATGGGGCAATTTGGACTTGAGAATGAACATAGGATGTAAAGGAACAAAGAAAGGGAGACATTTCATTCAAAACAAAGCCCATCATAGACTTTTTCCACGTTTATTTTTCCAGGCACACATCTGTGACCTACTTTTGGACCTCGACCTACCAGAGGAGAGCCAAAGCTCTAATGTATATCTCAGTTTACTCCACTGCTTACTTTTAATAAGAATTATTTGTCTCATCTCCTCATTCAGTCAAAAGTTATTATTTTCAACATGCAGTTTTCTTGATTTCACATTATTCTTTCAAATTTTACACTACTGGAGGTCTCAGTAGATCTAAAACTGCCAGCAGGTAAAACTGACCCATTATTAAGGGGTGTTGAATTATAAAGAGTGCAGATCAGTAGCAGTTTTAACCAAAGACATTAAAGTTGATAAACTACAGACATAGAACTACTATAAATTTACATTAGTGCAATTTATAAGAATGTTGTGGAAAAAACTAAAATATTTTGAGAACATAAAATCACAGGGGGCAGGGTTTAAAAGTAACTAATTTCTTTCACTCAGATTACTGTAATTTAATAGTTTCTTCATGTACTTTTTGAGTACATTTTGAACTCAGTACTTTTACTTCTTCTTCTGTAAGTTTTGACCAGAGCAACTACTTTTACTTTACAGTACTCTTGTGACTCCACAGTAGCACATAGAGAGAATGATTCCACATCACATTTATTACATTTTCTCTAAACTTAGTCATCTAGTTTGCTTCTTTGTACAACACGCATATTAAAGACGCTAATGTTGATCTGATAAGGTAGGCATGTCTAATGTTTACGACTTTAAAGATCTCAGCCCACTTTCACAGAAGGTAAAAAGCTAAAAGGCACCTGTCCATCTACGGTGCAGTTGTACATCACTGGTCAACCTGTGTGATTGTTGCTGCAGAATTGAACTGGAATGACTGTCAAACTATTGATATATTATCACCAAGACATTGAGATATACTGTATATGAAACCACAAATATAGCCAAGATGGTGTAAGTGATGAATAAGAGGCTCTGAGTCGTATAAAAATGAATTTATTTTCAAGGAAACCATTGAGTAACACTGAATACAACAGGAGTGATCATTCAATAGTCAATAAAACTTGTGACTCCTACATCGTAAAGATCCCACATACAAGACGTCTCAGAAAACAACATTTCAAAGCAAACATGTTGGCAATTTGCTGGTGCTACAATTTCACCCCCACCCCTCCCCCACCCCCACACACACATAACAAACTGAGGTGATACACACCTGTGTAGAAAAGTGACGAGATTTTACATCAACTTACAAAGGGCTGGATGTCAAAGTGCAAGATGCCTCAACCCCCTCTAGCCCTCCCCTCCCCCACCCCTGCACTCTTTTTAGAGGACGATCAAGGTGTCGAAATCAGACATGGACTCTCAAATAGAAATCTCAAAAATTATAATTCAGCCATTATGGCTTTGTATTCAGTTCAGACCCTATTCTAGCGTACATTACATACAATTTTAAAATATTGTTTCAGAAACATTTTCCTCCCAAAGATACTTTTTTTATATAAAGAAAACTGCACCTTATTACAGACAGCTGCATGTAATGAAGTAAAGCATCACAGGAATAATGCAGGCATACAACAGAAAAGCAGCTGTTTTATCAACAACTTCAAACAAAACACACATTTTATCGGCTTATAAAAGCAACCCGATCAGAGAATACATACTAAAACCTGAAGTGAAAATAAAAACGACTTAAAAACCTTAAAGAAAAAAAAAATATTTACAATATTTACAAGTAAATAGAGTGAATATGATACAAGTGTGACTGGCCGTTCAAGGTCCATATAATCCAACACCGCATGACATTCAGTTTAGTCAATCCAAAATGGTTCTTTAAAAAGACAAAATACCTTCCAGGAGGTCGTCAGCAAACCTTGGAATAAAAATAAGCGAGCAAAAATTGGAAGTCTGCCGCAGTGAGCAGACCTGTTTGTTCTCAGTCTGGCTCAAAAACATCCAGGGCTTTTTGACTCAAACATAGCTCTTTTTTTTTTTGCATGATTTAAGAACTAAAAAAGTCATATTTCAAATGGCAATGCTTTGTTTGCAAAGAGTAATCCATTGAGCGTTTTCTTCTGGGGGTTTTTTCCAATGTTGACACCATCTTGGACATGAAAGACAAACGTCAGTTCTTCAGTCTGGAGGAAGGAGGTCGTGCAAACGAAACTGTTCTCGGATGTGCGGTCTGACATCTTCATTCTGTGGTAAAAAAGAAGAACAGACCAGGAGTTCTTTAAATCAGTGGTCCTCCATGTTATTTCCTCAGAGCAACCACCTCAACACCTGTTCAAGATAAGCTAACCCCCCATACACTAGTGTCAAGTGAACATACATTTCTTTGTATTCATAAAATCCTGACAAAATAAGCATAAACACCTTTTCTCAAAAAAAAAAAAAAAACCTCTTAAATTATTAATCAACTATGCCTTTTTTATATGAGCAAATCAAATCTGACCAGATAGGCTTTTATTTATCTGTTGCATGGATATATTTCCAGGGTATATGCAGGAATCTTGAAGTTAATTTTAATACCTTTTTAAGACTTTTTCAAGACCTTCTCAATATTTTTTAATACCTCACCACCACTTAAAGCTGTAACCATTTACATCAGTGATATAGCTTGCTCTGGTGCTCGCAGAGACAATTTACGAACACACCCACAATAGCCTAGTATTTTTATGTACCTATTCATCTTTGTTTTTTAATAAAAATGAATAAATTCACACACTTTTACGATGTTTTTGGGACTCAAACTCTTGGACTGCTAATTCAGAAAAAATACTTTCAAAATTTAAGACTTTATAAAGTCGTGATAAGACTTTTTAATACTTTTTAAGGGTCTTAATTTTCCCAAAATTGATTTATCACCTTTTAATACTTTTCAAGACCCCGCAGATACCCTGATTTCCCATTCATCTGGGAAACCTCCCATACAAAGTGTTTGGGAAGAGCAGGACTCTTCAAAAAATTCTTAAAGGCTGATCTGTCTGTTGCATTCATTTAAGAGCAAATAAGAGCAACAAGATGAGGTGAGGTAGTAAGCATGTGCAGATCTGGCAAGTAAAGTGAGCTCTGCAGGCAAGCGCAGTCATAGTTTATGAACAGCGGAGCTTGCTGGTAGATAAAACTCATGCCAAGACCAGTAAGGAGAAGTGCAGTAACATTTTCCCTGTCAAGAAAAGCTTTCCGTGTGTTTCTTTGCTTTTGTTTCAATAAAGAAATGTGGCTGACTTCAGATAAAGCTGCTGCTGTATCAACATCCAGGCTACTTGCTTCACAAGCAGCCTCTCTAGCTTACAATCCAACTAAACCCTGCTTGTAACTATCACAAACTCATGCCAAGGCAGGTCGGGACAAGAGCGAAAACATTTTCCACCATAAAAAGCTTTCAATGCTTCTCTTTGCTCCTGATTTAATAAAGATATGTCCAATTCTGATAAAACTGCCTTTATACTATGGATTCATCTGAGCTAATTGCTACACAACCTGGCCTGGATTTGCCTGATGATGGACATAAAATCTGGCCAATCAACCTGCTTTGTAAGGTTAAATCTAATTATGACAACCTCAGAGCAGACAGAGACTCAGACAGTTATCCACAGGAGTGTGGCTTCTGTGGAGTGAATCCAACCTCAGCTCAGGTTTTTCGGGATGGGGACCGCCATCAATGGGATTCAAAAGTCAATGGATGACATCACTGAGGCTACTGGGAGGCCTTGGGCTTCTCTGATACTGCTCCCTCCATCCTCCCCCTACACACTTCACTGTTTTTGCACACTCTTGCAGAGGGTCTGCCACATTGAGAGCGGTTCAAAACCTCAGAGTGCAGAATGAGCGTGGGAAGTTAAACCCTCTATCAGTGAGTCAACACTGATGCTAAATTACTGAACAGGTGTAGCACCTTTCATTGTTCATCATGGGAGTTGAGCTGTAGATTAAAGTTCTGAGTTATTGCCTGTACTAACTTTAACGTATCAAAGTAAGTGTGTTTTCGTTTACAGACTTCATAAACAAGTCATGGAAATTCTGACATGTTTAAAAATGCCACCAAATATTTAGGTTTTTCTCTCATGTTGTGGAGTGACTCTAATAACTCTGCCTAATGTCATTCATGTGAACAACGTATTATTTCAGTGAAATAAAATTCCTGTCTCCTGTCTGAGGGGAGTTCATCCTAAAGCCGGCTCCTGTATTTAAATCCTCCAGCTTAACAGAAGGAGCTTCATTGGTGACGTTGGACGGAGTTCAATCCGTATTGGATTGGGAGTGATGCAGGTAGTTTCTACCCTGGCACGCCAGACCACTCATAGACAGCGTTTGGGAAAGGGCAGAGCCTTTGAATAAAAACTCAGAGGGTGACTGGATGAACGTTCTGTCACATTTTTACGGGCCAATCAGAGCAACAAAACACGTGACGTAGCCGCTACCGCACTGCGAGCATACTGAAAGAGTAATCTCCATATAGAACTGCATATCTTAAACCATAGCAACTGTAGACATGTCAGTACACGACTTTTGTCATTTTTGAAAAGAAAACTCACTGCTGTTTCTTGTTCTTTTAACAAAGAAAGGTCATCAAAATCTGATAAAACTGGCACTTTAACAGCATCCACGCTTAGCTCTTCTGCCATAATTGCACCGGCCTCTTGTTGCTGCTTGCTTACCTCACGACTCCGCCACACCTGAAAGTACCGCCCCTTGTCACTGATTGATTCTGTCACTTTCTACGCGGGCCCAAACAGTTCAGACGTGAGCTTTGCAAGATGGATTCGCCAGTGAGAAACACAGAAAAGGGCGTATCCATCTGCTTTGCAAGGTTATGCAGTTTCAAGGCCCCTTGTTTTGCTTTTCCTCTTTGCTTGTTGTGTTTTTTGATGCAGGTAATTGGAGTGGAATCTTAAATGTGCTCAGCAATGCAGCACATCTAAGCAGGCTGGGCTCAGGAGGCTATAAAGCAGCCCTGTTCACTTAGCACATACTCTTTCCCTGACTGCAGACTGTTTCCTTGTTCCTTGTTCGCTTTATTTACAACACTGCATAAAAACTGACAACCATGGTTTCATTGTGGAACATCAATTTACTTCCATAAATAAACTTAAACCATAAAGTAAGGAAATTTGTGTTTGGTACATTATTTCTTTGTTGTAACAATGCTTCTTGGCAATAAATCTTATACCATTGGAAAGCCTGTTTATTACCCTTTTAGATGATGCCCTTTTAGAACATGCATTTGTAGGATGAGCAGCAGAGCTGAGTATGTGGGTGGCGCCCATTAAAAAAATTTGCCAAATCTCCATGCCAAACAGCTGACTCTGCCATTGACTCTTGTTTGGTGTTTGGTGGACTGGATGACTGAAGTTTAAAGAAACAAGACATATTGACAATTTAACAATTTATTCATTCAACAAACAGGAGCCTCAGTAGTGTGTGGAAGAACCAAACACAAGCACAAAAGCCTGGCACCTCCCCCTCATGCTGGTCACACACTGCTGTGGGATGGCATCCCATTCTTCAACCAGCATTTGTTGCAAGTCAGCCAACGTGGTTGTTTTGGTCACTCTGGCACCAACAGCACACCCAAGCTGATCCCACAAGTGTTCAGTGGGGTTAAGGTCAGGACTGCTGGCAGGCCATTCCATCCTCTCCACCCCCAAATTCTAGAGGTAGTCTCTGATAAACCCTGCTCTGTGGGGGCTAGTTTTGTCATCTTGGAGGATAGAGTTCTTTCTGACAGGGTGAGAAAACAGTATTCTTGGGGTGTCGTCTTCTTGGGACACCCACTTCGCGGCCTGTCTCTGACATTCCCAGTTATATGGAACTTGGCCATCAGTTTGGAGTTAGTACTAGGGTTTGCTCCAAACAATGCCGCAACTTGGTTTAGCGGAACACCAGCTCAAAGTTGCCCAGCCGACGGGCCCTACCCAGATCAGTCAAATGTGACATGCTGATTCTTGAAGCAGACATCTACCGACCACTAAAGCAGGGCCCATGCTCACAGGTGCTGCCAATCAGGCATCTGATTGGCAGCACCCGGGGGGTACCAGAAGCTCAAAACAAAAGTCAATAGCAACAGCAAAATAAGCTGTTTGGCACTGGCAGAGAAGATTTGGCACATTTTTTATGGGCACAACCCAGCTCTGCTGCTCATCCCACAAATACATGATCCTTACAAATGTGGCATCATTTAAAAGGGTAATAAACAGACTTTTCAACAGTATACGATTTATTACCAAGAAGCATTGTTACAACAAAGAAATAATGCACCAAACACAAATTTCCTTATTTTTTGTTTTAAGTTTATATTGTTAAAACTTTGCAACTATGTGTGGTCTCCCTCTTTGTCACACCATGTGTTTATTCAGTCTCTGGTCAGCATACATACCAGCTCCACCAGCTTCTCAAGGAAAGGGACGAGCTTCAGGAGTTCATTGTCATTTCTATCCACAAACCAGCTCTCAATAGGGATCCCATTGGACAGCTGAAGAGACAGAAAATCTTTGTTTTAATATCAAAGTGACACAAAAACTTTGGTTTAAGCCTTTTCTTTCCAAATAAGTTTACTTCTTGGTGTGAAAAGGTTTCACCTGGTAGGCGAAGGCTTGAGGTGAGTTGTCTATTATTATCGTCTTGGAAAGATCTCGTCCGAGGATGTTCAGATCTTTAATGTAATTTCCTTGAACGCAGACGCAGTGCTCACGAAATAATCTGTGCCTGAAACAACAGAGAGACAGTATCCTCCATTTAAAGACATGGAAATATAGATTTTATAACCAAACAAAAAGAAATGTAAAACAAGCCCTTTAACTGGAGTATTCAAATGGGCAAAATACTGTTTAAGTTTAGGGCTGGCACAAGGGGTGCCAAATCACTGTCAAGGGGGAAAGACATCATAAGAGACCTTGTGTTTCACTCCTTAAACAACTTTGTCCATAATAATTGTTTGTTGGTTTGGGAGAGGAAGAGGATGTGCAACAAGACCAATTTATGTACTTCACTTTTGGACAGATGATTGACACAATTAAGAATCTCTAGCCGTAAAGTCATTTAAAATCTGTAGTGACATTTAAAATTTGACATTTTCCCTACAGCTAACTCTGACCAAACCATGAAGTCAGCCTCCTACAGAAACAAACATCTATTACAGAGCTATTCTGTCCATTCACTCACCTGACCAACTGTTTCTTCGGATCCAGGATGTTGAGCAGCTTGTCAGCGTAGACTTTCTTTGACGCCGTGAAGAGAATAATCTGAAATTTTGATTGGGCAGCAAAAAATTAATCACATGTACATTTGAACAAATACAGTCACAAGTCACATGATAATTTAAGAACATCTCACCTCATACTTTTGAGACATGCGTTCAAGAAACTCACGGAAAAAGGGCCTCAACCGAACATAAACCTTATTAAAAAGGAAAAAAAAAATCTAAGATTAACCAGAAATGACAGAATGGGAGCACTATGGATACAAGAGTGGCTTTTAAAGCTCCTACCTGGTATATAACATCTTGAAAGAGCACAGGGAATGTCAGAGCTGCATCTTCTAGCTCATTTAAACTACAGTGGACCAAAGTTTCGTCCTGACAGGAAACAAAAAAAGAAAGTCAATCTACTTTAAATAAAAGCGGTCAGAGAACAGTCGAGACAGGTGTCACTGCTCACCAGGTCCAGGACAAGAGAAAACTCCGGCGTGCTGCGTGTTTTTAAAGGTAGCGCTGGTTTACGTGTTAACTGCTCTTCTGTCAGCGGAGGCACATGCTTGATGAAGAAGTACCTAAAAGCAAGAAAACAGAAGAAACAATTTACATTAAAAACTAAATAAAATAACTGCCACTGCAGACACTTTTACTACTTAATCACTAATTAACAGATCATTTGCGCTGTGGTTTCAAATACACCGAAAAAAAAAAAAGAAAAGAAATATCAGGCTGTTTGTTGTAGCAGGAGGCTATGTGATGGAGTAGCATGTCATCATCTCAGACTGTTTCTGCTGCCATCTAGGGGTATACAGGTCACATTATAACTGCCTCTGTTCACACATCTTGAAATTGTGGTAACCCTAACCCTAACCCTGTTATGGCCACAGACAATGTTAACTTAAAAATCAGAGCAACACTCACATAAAACTCAATTTAACTAATTTTCTTACTTCAGCTTGGCTCACACCAAGTTTTAAACAGGCTACATCAATTTAGGTTGAAAATGATGACATATGACAGATTTCAGTGTCGTCCTTTTAGCCTGTGGTGTGCAACAATTCGGCACATCACATACTAACAGATTACTTCAACAACAACCAGAGTCTCTACAACCTGACACACCAGATAGAGCCTTCTGTTTGTCCAGTGCATCGATATATTTCATGTTCATCTGGGATACTTCCTACACCAAGTGTTTTGGAAGGGCAGGACTTTTTCCCCCACAAAGATCTTTCAGTGTGGTTATTTGCTCCTCTTTCAATAAAGAAATGCTGTCCAGATATGATCAAAACTAGTTCAACTGGCAGCAGTCATTGCTACTGGCTTACAATACAACAAAACCCTACCTGTAACTATTACTACAGGCAGGGTTTTCTTTTTTAGACTATTTACCATCAATAAAGTATTACCAAGAAAAATCTGTACTTACGGATCAAAAACTTCCCAATCCTCATCGTATGAGGTTTCTGCAGGAACTGGAGGTAACGTGTGTGAGTAGCCACCATCTGGCATACAACCAGGAACTGCTGACAACACAATAATGCAAAAAGTTACTATGTTATGATCCTTAGCATAGGGAGACATAAATTTGTGATGTCATGGCCTTGAGTAGCATCTTTTTTTCTACCTTCAGTATCCAAAATTAAGCTCTCACTCTATCTACCTCAAAGTGGCACCATGCAAAAGAAAAATCTGCTTTCAACACAGAGCTTGCTTGGAGAAGATGAAAATTTTGCAACACTAAGAACATTTAACAACATCTCATGTTTGATTGTGAGTTTTTCCAGTTATTACGTAAGGCTCTAGATTGTAGCATGAGGTATCTTCCCTTGATTTATCAACAGTGCAATCACTTTTGACTGTGAAAACAGACGTAGACATACAGACATACCAAAGTGCAGTGCTATTATTACAAAGCTGATTTGTCGATTTATACGACTGTTCACTGGTTTAAAAGACCGAGGTCTAATGTGAGGGCAGCTGCACCTGTTAGTGGTGGCATGTCAGTCTCAGTGACGATTTCTCCTTCTTCTATGGTCGTATCTGAGGTCATCTGAAGCCTCTGCGGTAAAATTGGGGCTATGTGACACGGGGTGATGCTCTCTGTGGATGTGAGAGTGCTGCTCGGCATTTCTTCAGCCTGCTCGATGTCCAGCTGTTTCATGATCTCCTCTGCCTCCATCGCTTGGCCTGGAGAGTCTGAACCAGGAGTGGCTAAAGAAACATGAGAAAAGTCAGTGTAGTTTGATCATTTCAGTCACACATCACAACCTCAATATAAACTTTGGAGACAGCGTGACAAGTTTACAGAAGGTTTTCAAATCAGTCATGCTTATACATATTTTCATATCAAATGATGTTTTTGTCGTACCAGTTTTTGTTGCTGGTGAGAAAAAGTTGAAGACTGGGGAGAAGATGGTTCCCAGCAGGGTGGTGCGTGGCGGGCTGCTTGCTGCCTCGACTGCGGCCTCCAGTTTCCCATTAGGTTTAATAGGTTTACTATTGCAGGTCATTGTGTCTGAAAGAGAAACTTCTTTTCTTCAATAACGTATCAAATGCATATGACCTCTATTCTGTACTCATGACAACCGTCTTACAACAGTTGTCCCAGAGTCTGTGGTACCTTTATTTGGACTTTTCCTGCAGACTCTGGGCACCGGTTTATTGGCAAGGCCTCTGGTCTGTGGTGTTGAAGTGATTAGTTCGCTGTCAGAATTACAATCCATACGACTCCTTTTGGGGGGAATTTCATGATCCACCTGAGAAAAAGGAAAAAAGGGGAAAACAGTCAGAGTTAGAAATGATTCACTTTGTTTTTGTGTTTCTTTCAGTTTGAGACTGCCTTATGGACTATAAAAGACATGTAATCCTAAGATTCTTAAATGAAGTTATTACACATTTTACTGATTCTAGCAACTAAATCATGGGACTGCTCTGTCTCCACCCATAACTAAATTTTGTAAAAACATGAGGCTGAGATCACAGTGCAGACTACTGAAATCTAAGCTTAAAAATATTAACATCTATAGTTTCACATATAGTTTCACATAATCTGCTCAAAATGCAGCAATAGTGCACTTCTTCTCTCAATAAACTAAATGTGTGTACTCCTACATATATTTAGTGCCACTTCAAAACTAGCTCCTGAAAGATCAGATCCCTGTTGTGAGCCCACCTTGACGGCATTTCCACGGATGAATTTCTTTATAGTGGAGAACAGGCCGGTTTCATTCTTCTGCATTTTGCCTCGGCCTCTAACCGGGGATGGCTCCACTTCACAGTGTTTCCGTTTGGCCTGGGACGGATGTGTTCGACGGCCTATGTTCGGCTGCTGAGGAGCTTTACGCACTCTCAGCCTCATCATGCTCCGACGTCACATAGAAAAATCTGACAGGGGAAGAAAAACAGTGAAAGACGACTGTAAATCAGGCAAAAGGACCTACAGTTAATATTCAACTACTGTTTTTGATTTCTTCCAGTCTTTCTGGAATCACACTAAAGTCAGTCATAAGGTACACTCAGTGGTGGTTTTTGGTTTGTGACCATGTGTGGCTTATTCATTGCAAGTCAAATTAATAAATTTGTTTCCCACATGTAGACGTTAGTCCTTAAATTTCATTGTCAACCTTTATTTTTTATGCACAGATTATTACCATCAGGTGCGCATGCGGAAACATGCAAGACAAGACAGACAAAACAGGGAAACAGAAAATTAAACTGGCATCGATTCAGAAAGTTCATGGAATACAGTGTCATATTAAAACTGAAGCTTCTTGTGCCTTCCCACACATGTATTGTGAGATGATCATTATGATACACGTCATCAATGAGCCTCCGAACACATGGATAACCTGCTGTGACAACGTAACATCACAGGTATCTTATATGATCTTTTCTGCACTACTGACAAATACTGTCAAGGAGCAGAAACATTAAAAAACAAACTACTAAATGAGGCAGGGCAGAACAAGACGGTGTGTGTGGGAAAGCTGCAGGTGTTTAGTGTGTGTGTGCAGGGTGTTTTTAGTCATTTGGAGGCCATCATTCATCCACTGTATCATGATGTCTATGCTCATCCAGATTTTAACATGACAGGGTGATGAACTTTAAATCAGTACAGTATACAGTGGCAACTTAAATTGTCACCTTCAGCCTCAGTGATTTAGATTATTTATTCTTTTTACCCATTAATGATCAGAACTTCTTAATACTTTTTTCTTTTCCTCTAGAATCCTTCAGTCTGATTTTGTTGTACCTTAACACTTTAACCAAGACATTAAGGCACTTTGTACTATATCAACAGTATTGACAGTATTGATGATTTTGCAATGACATGAGCATCTTAATACCATCGTGAACATGTGGCGCTTTCAAACGATACGTCTTCAGGACTAAAAGCGTAGTTGTTCTAGTGGAGCAGAGCGAAGGAAAGTAGGAACTACAGTCAACAGTAACCCTTTTGGCTCCACTCGCAGGCTTGATCTAACAGAGCAGTAATGGTGGATGTTACAAGAGAGACACAAGTGACAAAGTGTGACAGCAATACACCATCTATGCATAAACCAAAGAAGAAGAGTGACAAAGTGTTTAAGAATGTGGAGGCTCCAGAGATGTTTAGATCTGACGTGTTGGAAGCATTTTGGTTTCCCAGAGTCAAGACACGAGAAAGGACGGTGGGAAAAAAAAAAAAAAAAAAATTAATAATAGTTTAAAAATCCAGCATGAAGACACTGACATACGGCAATGACTAGGGCTGGGAAATTAATTGAAATTTAAATCGTAATATGTCCTACTACAATTTTCAAATTGCAAAAGGTGCAATATTTCTTTGAAACTAAAAATGTGTCAAAATATCAGTTTAATATTTTTTTATGCAGCAGAGATATGTTCTACCCATCTTGCAGACATCTAAGCATCATTTCATTTACAATAGTTATTTTTCAAATTTTTCCGAATTAAAATGAGAATGACATGAAAATGATCATTCCTTCCCATACAACAACTCATACTGAATTTGCAATATGACTCAGAATAATTGCAATTAAATATTTTTTTTTAAAATCATTCAGCCCTAGTTTAATCTATTTAATGCTGCATGGGTTAAAATATAGAATGATTTACTGCTTGTGTTTGTTGAAAATACATAAGATGAGGAACTTGCACATTAAATTGCCTTGCAATATTGGAAAAAAAACCATCACAATTAGATTTTTTTTCCCCCTAATCGTTCAGCCCTAGCACTGACACACCTCATAGGGTATATGAGTAACATAAGAGGCCACTTGGCAAAATATCAGCCTGTAAGGATTTGAAACAATCCAGGCCAAAAGACTTAAGGAAGCATTCACAATCCTACTTCCCCACAACAGCTTGAGGACTCACAGGGTGTATCTGTGAAAATATTGCCAAAGACCTACAGCTACTTTCAGTGATGGGCACTGCAAGTTAGTTCATTTTCTAGAGCCAAAATATAAGGATACATTTTTATGCCTAATGCACACCAATAGCCCTTTTTGCACATACTGTAATATTCAAGCATAATTGTTGTTTTTTTCCAAGTCTTCATTTGTTGTTGTTGTTTGGGTTTTATTGGATACAGAAATAAATACCATACTGTAGACTTGTTAATGTGGTATTACTGTACTGTAAGATTTTAATGCAATTACATCCCTACTTATTAAGACCCAAACACAAGAACTTCACTACCTGTTGGGTTACTCAACAACTCCTTAGGCAAAACCTCTGCTATTTGCTTTTTTAAAACAAAGCAAAAAACAACAAGATAACTATCATTTTGAAAAAATAAAAGCAAAAAACTCTGCCCCCCATGGTTTCTGCTTAAATCTAGAAAGGTGTATTAAAAAAAAAACAAAAAAAAAAAACTTTTCTTTATAAATTTACTGTTGCATATTTTTAACATTTCAATTCTTGTCTTGACATCTCTCTACACAACCAGGGCTACAACTAGTGTTTATTTTCTTTGAGGAAAAAGTACATCTTGAGTGTACAGATCAAATTTGCTAATTTCTTATAATCAGATAAATAATGAATCCGCATTTATGATTCTACTGTCTTATTAACCACCAAAGAGCAATTATCTACACGCTTCATAAGGTGAATATCTAAACGTGGTTTTTTACCCCACATTGCCCAGAAGGGTTATTTTATGATCTAGCAAAACTACTATATCAATAGCCGTCCGCCATCCTGCTTTAATGACACAGATTAATTCATGGTACACTTTAATTTTCCACGTTGATTAAAGTCTAAATCAAAGACGGAGCTAGCAGCCCTGTGCTGTCAGGCTGAGTAGTGAGTGGAGTGGGCGGTGTTCGTGATAAACATTGTTGAGTAATCAGGAGTAAAAGGCCTTCAATCATTTCAGATTGAGCCGGTGTTAAGTGAAGCGGCTTACGTTAATATACGTTTATTTATGATGCTTTATTTTGCCCGAGATTTACTGCTCAGTTAGATCAAATTAAATGTAGCTGCAGAAAGCATCGCTGGCTGTTATGTAACATCGGGCAGGCTGTAATAACGCCAACGACGTCAGCTAGCTAATGTTAGCCAGCTGCTGACATTTAGCATCAACAGCCCTGCATGCAGCCATTACTGCTGTGACACTCGTATCCAGACTGTTTTAAGCTAAGAGCATGATCTCGTGTGGTATAACATAGCTGTTTAACATATGCGCCATCAGCTGGACTTTGTCCAAACGTAACGTAAACCAGATGCTGTCGGTATGCTACGTGGGTAGTGGATACAAGCTGCTACTGTGCGGTAGCTATTTGGCTAACAAAAATGGCAATGCCAGCAGAAGCAAGATCGTGACATTATTAACTTAACCTCCCGTGGTATGTCTTATGTTTGTCCCTGTGTGCAAGTATACAAAAAACAACCATTATTCCCATTATTTACTCGGTCATACAAAGCAACAGAGCAGCTAGCTCCGCTCTGGCTAGCGCGTCATTTGTTAGCCTCCATGACTATTTTCAGCCATTAGACTACGCCCCCTTCGCTTGCTATCGTTAGCCAAAGCTAGCAGCAGTCAGTGGGACAAACATTTTTTTGTTTACATGTCGACATCGTTTGGTACCTACTAATGATTTAAGGAGCTCCTCAAATGTTGCCGCGGCGTTGTCAGCTCTCGGCCGCGACCGTGGCGGCCACCGGTAGGGGCCTGGCCGTGGTTGTTGCTGCCAGCTGTGTGTCGCTCGGTAGCTAGTCACTGATCACCCATGTCTGTGGACGCCATTTCCCGCCTCATCACAAACATAACGTTGGTGGTGCGCAGGAGAATGCGACATACACGTAGGGAACAACGTGGCGGAGCGCGGAGTCAACAGGAAAAAAAGGCTACGATGAGAGCTAGGGTGCGTGCAGCTGGACGGAGGCTCACTATCATGCTATATCCCTGCTGGAATCACCGTGTGACTACAGGAAGGCTATGAAGTCTGCATAGGAATTTAACGGACCACTTGTGTTTCTAATAATAAATATTAAGCGTGAAGAGGCTGCTGGAATGTGTTTTTTTCTGTTAAAGGCCAGATTGTTTTGAGCTTGTTTTGGCCCGTTTTAATAAAAAGCCCATTTCTTTTGACACAACAACTCGCATCTGCAATATGAGTCAAAATAATCAGATACTTCTTAAAAATGTTCAGCCTTATTTTTTTATGATGGCTGCAAGGCTATAAGTTAAACAAATCAAAGTAGATACATAAAGATATGTAATTCATACTGATTCGTGCATCATGCTATGTTATCCTTATAAATGCCCAACCTACAGGAAAGAACAGTTAGAAATGCGATATAAAATAATCAATAATGCCAATCCCACTGATTCTTACATTCTGCCATTGAAAATGTTTTGACAGATAGTATGAAATCCACATTCAATTTTACATCATTATTTTACTGTATGAAAACAAAAACAGAAAAAAACACAACAAACAATTGATATTCTGATTCAGATTAAATTGTCACAATCAAAATAGATTTTAAGGTAATGTGAGGAGTTGGTAAGAGGACAGAGTGAAATTATTAAAATCTTTTCATGACATATGAAAGTAGACAAGAAAATTACCATTAAGATTGATAATTTCTTTATAGTTTAAATGTATGAAATCACTGCCAGAGGGTAGATGACGATGAAGAAGTTATTGTGTATATGCTGCCAAAATAGTCTTTTTATTTTCATTTTCTGTGGCAAAAAGATTGTCATTGTGCAAATTAATTTCTTCCACATGTACAGGGATAAAATACACGTAGATATAATATTTAACTGTGTCCATATGGGGGGATCAAAGCTGACCTGAACTGTTTACAGTTCTCATAGGAGCTTTAAAATACAAACTTATGGTATTATTCAGGTATCTCAGAGAGCAAAATATATGATCACAGCCATAATAGCAGAGATGCTAAGTCAAACAATACATTTAGTTAAACCTCCTGATCTGAAATTTGTTAACGTGCATAGACTATACTGAGTAAAAGTAAATTATTTTTTGATTAATAGTAGGATTTTTTACTTTGGCATTCATCACACAATAATTTCAATGCTTACAAAGTCCTGACAAAACAGATCACTTAATACAAAACAAAAATTCTGAAACTAGTTTTAAATTATACAATTAGAGCATCATTATTGAAAGTTTGCAAGGTGGTTACACTTAGACGTTAATGCTATTTCATTGCTAAAATTATATCTACAATCATTAAACAAACCCCAGTTTCACAGTTTGGTTACCACAATTTCCCAGTTTTAATGCAATTTTCCAGTTTGGAATTAATAAAGTACATCCATCTGTCTGTCTGCCTGTCTGTCTGTCTGTCTGTCTGTCTGTCTGTCTGTCTGTCTGTCTGTCTGTCTGTCTATCTATCTATCTATCTATCTATCTATCTATCTATCTATACCTTACTTCCTTTAACTTTTTGGTCATCCTTATAAATGCTATCATCATAAAGCACTAAATGACAGCAAGATAATAATGAAAAAAGTGCCCTCTATGGCGCGCTTCCAGGGAAAATTTTTGCCTCTGCCCCTCATACAGTCGGAGATGCCATTGACAGTGTTTAATATAAGCATTAAGACTTTATGTACATTCAATGTGTCACCATTAAACTAAAGATTCAACTTCAAGCAGCTGCAAAGACTACAGACTTTATTGTTGATTTGCAATACTTGCAGGAAGTTACTCAGACACACTATATTGCCAAAAGTATTCACTCCCCCATCCATATAATTGAAATCAGGTGTTCCAATCACTTCCATGGCCACAGGTGTATAAAATCAAGCACCTATGCATGCAGACTGTTTCTACAAACATTTGTGAAAGGATGGGTCGCTCTTAGGAGCTCAGTGAATTCCAGCCTGGTACTGTGATAGGATGCCACCTGTGCAACAAGTCCAGTCATGAAATTTCCTCTCTCCTAAATATTCCACAGTCAACTGTCAGTGGTATTATAACAAAGTGGAAGTGATTGGGAATGACAGAAAATCAGCCACAAAGTGGTAGGGCATGTAAAATGACGGAGTGGGGTCATTAGATGCTGAGGCGCATAGTGCGCAGAGATCGCCAACTTTCTGTCAAGTGCTACAGACCTCCAAACTTCATGTGGCCTTCAGATTAGCTCAAGAACAGTGCATAGAGAGCTTCATGGAATGGATTTCCAAGGCTGAGCAGCTGCATCCAAGCTGTACGTTCTCTCCATCTGGCAATCTGATGGACGAGTCTGGGTTTGATGGTTGCCAGGAGAATGCTACTTGTCATTGTGCCAAGTGTAAAGTTTGGTGGAGGGGGGATTATGGTGTGGGGTTGTTTTTCAGGAGCTGGGCTTGGTCCATTAGTTCCAGTGAAAGGAACTCTGAATGCTTCAGCATACCAAGAGATTTTGAGATTTTGAACAATGCCATGCTCCTAACTTTGTGGGAACAGTTTGGGGATGGCCCCTTCCTGTTCCAACATAACTGTGCACCAGAGCACAAAGCAAGGTCCATAAAGACATGGATGAGAGAGTTTGGTGTGGATGAACTTGACTGGCCTGCAGAGTCCTGACCTCAACCCGATAGAACACCTTTGGGATGAATTAGAGCGGAGACTGAGAGCCAGGCCTTCTTGTCAAACATCAGTGTGTGACCTCACAAATGCACTTCTGGAAGAATGGTCAAAAATTCCCATAAACAAACTCATAAACCTTGTGGAAAGCCTTCCCAGCAGAGTTGAAGCTGTTATAGCTGCAAAGGGTGGACCGAGGTCATATTAAACCCTATGGATTAAGAATGGGATGTCACTTAGGTTCATCTGAGAGTCGAGGCAGGTGATCGAGTACTTTTGGCAATATAGTGTATGTAATTAATCACTTGATAAAACCACTGTTAGAAGTCAAGACGCCCAAAGATTTTTACCATCAAAATAGTCCCATTACACCGTAGGACCTTCCTTTGTAGAAAAAATGGATTTAATGTGCCTCTTATTCTCCTAAGGTTTAGCAAAGGCTTATAAATTTCCCAAACATGAGGTGGTCTTATTTCATCCCAAGATGAAGGAGTTTCCTGTATGGTGCTGGTCCACCCCACAGGCCCCTGAGGTAGAGACAAAAAAAATGAAGGTCACCAATTAATTGTGTCAGATGGTTTGGAACATCTCTTTTACTAACTTAGACATTGTATTTATGCACATACTTTAAGAGACCATGCCAGTAGAGGTGAGGCATCAGATCAGCTTTCAAGTGGTACATGGTTCGTCTTTCTTTGGCTTGATTTATGGGGAATGTCTCCAGAGGTTGAAGATTGTAGTCAAATTCAGCCAGAACTACTGTGTTGTAGCTTGTAACCAGGGGACACGAGGTGTAGCCATTATACTATAAATAAGAAATTATAGCTGTTTAATTGTCAACAGTTTCCACTGACAGAGCAGTTTCATTAGTCCTCATGTTCTTGATGTTGTCACTTACAATTTTGTCTGGCTTCTCATTGTTCAGTATTTTGCTGATGGTTCTGTTCAGGATGGCAGACTGTGCAGCTAGAAACAGGAGTGTTAACAAAGGTTTAGAGCACCACCCGCAAGTTTGAGAATATCCCGCCTTAAGGTTTTAAAAAGCCCATAAGTTATGCTTTTGTAAACAATTATCAGAACAATGCCAACCAGCTAAACAACCCCCATAACATCTACATCTAAAATAATGACAAAAATCAGCTCATCAATCAGACTTTTGTCCTCTTAGGTAGATTTCAAGCATAAAACTATTCGTCATCTTAGTTTAACCAAGCTGGCTACCAGTTGCTTTTAACTGATCTCAACATGTAATTGATTACTTACAAAGCCCAGACAGTGCTTGTGCCCAGTTATTTATCAGTTTGCCCTATGTCCCCTTCCCCTCCCTGAGATCCTAAGACAAGTCCCTTCCAAAGTCTTGTAGTTACACAATGGGATAGAGCCATAGCAGTAAGCCCCTAAAGTTTGAAAATATGAGCCTGGGGAGATCACACCTGCAAAACTGACTGTGCTAATATGTATGTTGATAGTTTAGTAAAGTTTGGCCTTAGTCCAACTTTAAATACTAACATGCATCCAGTTAGAACTGTCTAGCAATAAACACCTATTCAACATGTAAAAGCCATTAAATCATTAATTACCTTGCATGAATACACCAATTGTACACTTGTTTGCATGACTCGGCAATTTTTTTCACTGCAGTCAGACTGCAGATGTGATTTGAAATGGTAATCATAGATAATACTAAGTTGCTAGAAACTTTAAATAAACAAATCCATGCTTTGCAGACAGGAAATGGCACAAATACAAAGAAGTGACATGACACAAGCTTTATAGCTTTACAGTGTGTGGTGCATATATGTTTTTAATCCTGTGTAAACCGATATTATTGCTTACACTTGCACAAAAGATGCCCTTCTTATATGTGACCAATGTTTCCAATTTCTAGATTAATGCAGTGTCTGGACCAATGATGCCACAGTCACTTACCAACAGCAGCAGCTGTCCTGGCGGTGGGTAGGTTGGTACAGTCTCCAATCCCAAACACATTTGGATACCTTTTGTGTTGGAGGTTTTCTTTGTTCACATCCAACCAGCCAGCGTCATCTGCCAGTGGACTGCCTTTAACCACCAAATTGGGTCCCATTGGAGGTGCAACATGAAGCATATCATACTGATAAAGAGAAAGAGAAAAATACACGTTTCTGTGGTAGAAGCAGATGTAATGGTGGTTTCTCATCAATGCCAACATAAAGGAATCATTTATAAGGACATATGGTTTAAATATGCTGTGCATGCAGTTATTATTTTGTAATGAACATATATGCTGTAATGTCAGTAACAGCGTTACCTCGATCACTGTGGTTTCCCCTGGTTTGTCAAGGTTTTCAAACACAGCTTCTTGCTTGTCTGCCCGAACTTCAATCAGATTTGTCCTCAGGTTTACTCGAAGGTCACGCTGTTTCACAACTTCCCACAATGCATCAGCATATTTCTTAATCCCAAAGATCACAGGGAGGGATGTGTTGTATATTATATTGGCCTTTGCCCTTTTACCTGTCTTGGATAGAAACATAAAATATTTTGTAAAACTTAAAATAAAAATCTTGAGAACTTACATTGCAGTAAATACTTTGTGCCAAGTGCATTGACTCTAGCACATTCGTCTGATCAGCCTTGAAGCACTTTGTGCTACTTACTAATGTTGTGTCCTCCTCTCTGGATCTTTTCTTGTGTCATATCCACTCTCAGATGTACATTGCCTCGGGCAAAAGTTTTTGCTAATTTACATTGAAACATCGTAAATATAATACAAGTACCTTTCTGAAATAGGCATCTGATAGGTACATGATCTTCTGTGGAGCTCCAGGACATTTCACAGGGGTATTTGGAAACGTAAACACAGCATTTCCTTCTTTGAAGTTCTGCAGAGCTTTCCATGTTTTCTCCACAGTTGTGACTGAGTAGTTTGATCCAATCTTTGGATGATGTAACCCCTCTGCCAGTCCTTTTATCTACATGAAACAATTTATCTTGGGGTATTTTTCTGAGTAAAATATCCATAGAAAGGGTATAGTAATAGCTAAACGCATTACCTTTTCAAAATGGAGTTGTAAACCAAGAGCCACAATCAAATACTCATAGGAGATCTGTAATACAAAAGAAAGACAGTAGATGATAGTTTCTATAACACTTTCATATTTATAATATACACACTGTAAAAAACAATGTCTACCTCATTCCCATCATCCGTGCGGACCGTGTTTTGGTCGGGGTTTATTTCCTGAACTTTAGCTTTCACCCACTTCACTCCAGATGGCATAACACTGGCAGTAGAGCGACCTGAAGAGGCTACAGTTTTGGCACCAGCACCAACCAGGGTCCATATCGGTTGATAGTAATGAGTCTGAAAAGTAGAAAAGTTTCATGAAACTACATTTACCTGACAGTACAAAAAAAATTCCTAGAGAATCAAACAAAAATCAAAGCTACGTT
Source organism: Cheilinus undulatus (assembly GCF_018320785.1). Taxonomy (NCBI): domain Eukaryota; kingdom Metazoa; phylum Chordata; class Actinopteri; order Labriformes; family Labridae; genus Cheilinus; species Cheilinus undulatus. Next base: position 20,614,451 of record NC_054873.1, on the reverse strand, counting down.
TCTGGATACTCGTCTTGGTTTTCATAATCGGTTACAAAGAAGTAGGGCAATAATAGTTAGATCTATTGGTTCCTTGCCTCGCTGGGCTCCACAACAGCTACATTCTCAGCTCCAAACATCTTCTTCATTCGAGCACTCATTGTAATCCCTCCACTTCCTCCTCCTAGCACAAGCATTTTGTAATGTTGTTTAGCAGAGGCTTGGCTACTGGTGTGAAGATGAGAGATCGCAATGCCTGTTGGGTGGCACCGTCTCAGACGTTGCAGTGCAGCCATTCTCTGTTTGAAGAATAATATCCAGTCATGTTTTAAAAAATCATGCATGCTTATTTTTGCTTCACACTTACAGTGCCTATAGAAAGTATTTAAAACCTTGGAGGTTTTACCCTTTTTTAATTTTATAAATCAATCATGGTCATGATAAATTGTTTTCTTTGCCAAAAATATATTATTATTATTTTAAAAAACTCTCTAGTGTCAAAGAGCAAACAAATCTCTACAAAGTAATGCCAAATAAAATTATCTAAGGTAAAATAAGTGACTGTATGAATAATCACCTCCTTTAAAGTCTCCGATCTAATTCAACAGAGATTCAGCCAATTGGTGCTAGTAGTTCCAAAGTCAGTGATAATGGTGATCACCATAGTGCAGTGAATGTGTCTCAAGTGATTGTAGTATAAGGACACTTGTGTCTGGAAGGTCCAGTCATTGGTATTCCTGGCTACCATGACACCATGAAGACAAAAGAACACTCCAAGCAACTCGGAGAAAAGGTTATTGAAAAGTATAAGTCAGGGGATGGACACAAAGAAATTTCCAAGACACCAAACATCCCCTGGAGTTCAGTTAAATCCATAATGAAGAAATGGAAGGAATATATGGCACATGTGTAAATCTGCCTAGATCAGTCTGGCCTCACAAACTGAGTGACAGAGAATGGCAGAGAGAAAGCCACAGCTGGCCCTGGAAGGCTTGTAAAGGTAGAGGGTAAAATGAATGTGGCAAAATATAGGAAAATCCTGGAGTACAATCTTATTCAGTCTGCAAGAGAACTACGGCTAGGGGGAAGATTTATTTTCCAGAAGTCAATGATCCGAAGCAAACAGTGAAAAATACACATGAATGGTTTATAGACAACATGGTGAATGTTCTGGGGTGGACGAGTCAAAGCCTAGACCTTAGTTCAATACAGAATTTGTGGCTGGACTTCAAAATGGCTGTCATGCTTGATCCCTGTGCAACCTGACAGAGCTAGAGCAGTTTTGCAAAGAAGAACGGAGTAAAATTGCAATGTCCAGATGTGCAAGCCTGATTAAGACCTATCCACACAGACTCAGTGCTGACTGCAGCCAAAGGTGCAACTACTATAACTAAATACTGACTTGAAGGGGGTGAATATTTATGCAGTCAATTACTTTACACTACATATTTTCATTTAATTGACATTACTTTGTAAAAATCTGTTTTCACTTTGACATTTAAGAGGGGTTTTATTTCTATTTTTGGGGGAGTCAAAAAGGCAAAATTAAATTGACCATGATTGATTTATGAACTCAGTTGATTTATAAAGTCAATCAAAGGGTAAAACATCCAAGGAGGCTTTTTAGAAGCACTGTAAAGTTTGAAAATTTGAAATTAACTTATGAGTGTGCTTCAAATAATCCAAATGTAGGTTGAGAGTCAAACTCCTGTAATAGCCTATATAAAGATATCTGAGGTGAACTGAAGAAACAGTCAGAAGCAGAGTTGAGTCTTATTACCAATAACATTTTCACAAACTTGGAATTTTACTTTGCGTTTGGTGCAAAAACATAGAAGAAAAACATCAAGAGGCTATTAAAACAACAGTACTTCCACTAAATGGGGACTTTAATAGATTTATACAAAAATACAGGAGCTATATAAAACATAAAATACAATATAATGACACAAATGAAAATAATAAAACGGATAATGGTTTTACCAGACATATATTGTAACAATGACTATTCCAAACATACTTCCTACAGAAAAACAACAGGATAACAACAGGAGCAAATTAGCAACTGATAATGATGCCATAGATTATTTATGAACTGCAGGTGAAAGTTTAACATACTATAGACCTGCCTTAGCTCGATTCAGAGCTTCTGAATTTGACATAGGCTTGCTTTCTATCGTGCCTGTCTGACATTTGCATCAATAATCAACACACTGTAATATAAATGAGTTACTTTTGATTAGTTTGGGTCTAAACCTGAGCAGAGCCGTTGCGATTCATGCTGTCCACTGAGCCTACTGAGCCTCCATAGCAGGCATTTTTGTATACGTCATAGCCATGAAAATCATGCTCAGGTGAATTTTCTGGAGCGTCGAAAAGAGTCATTATGCACTTACCCTCAGCGCAGATGTCAGTTCGGTCCAGTTCCCGAAGCGACTCGGGAAAACTCAGTTATCCCGGACTAGTGCAGAGGGACCTGCTACAACCGGGGTGAACTTCCAACACGCAGCTTAACCTTATCTGAACTTGGTCGTCTCTTATGACTGACGACCAGAACCACCTTTCGTCCCGCCTCCTGCTGTCAAACCTGCCTCCTGCACCAATCAAATGCACCGGTTCTTGACTGATAGTTCTAACAGTCAGTGTTCTAACGTCTAGGTTGACGTAGCAAAGTTTTGTCCCATCAAAAATTACTATAAAAGTTGACAAACTTTCTATTTATTTGTGGTTTGATCATTAGGTAAAGGTAATTGTGAGGGCCTTAGTGGGTTTTATTAGATGTGGAATAAGTGGGCTACAAGACTGTCGTACAAAAGTAAAAGTACAGTTACTTTGGTTAAAATTAACTGAAGTATGTAAAGTAATAATACATGTAATGATATATGTATAATAATGAAGTTTTAAAAATTAAAAAAATATATATAATTTAAAATTTCCTTAAAGCACGGAGTATTTAATATATACCTTTTTTTAATAAGTAGCTTGTACGGTAAATTGGGATCTTTTTTTTTAAATGTGCAATAACAAGAAGATAATATGAATCTCGAACCAGGCTGGTTAAAATAAGGTGCAACTTAACCAGTTTCATGTTGTTGGCAGAGAGCTACAACCTCCTCGTTTCATTTTTCTCAGTACTTGATGCTTTTTAAAATGTAGTTAGGTACATTATGGAAGAAATTAACTTAAGTAAATGTAAAAATTACTGATTTTAAAAAAGTAATCAAAGAAGTACAAGTACACAGAAAAGCTACTAAATTCCAGCAATTTAAACTAAATAAGTTATTGCCAACATACGGTATAAGTGTAATTTAAACACCTTTCTGTTTAAAAAAATTGGACTGAAGATAATTACTTTTCAATACTTTTTGACACCACTGAGTATTTAAATAACGAAGATCTAATCATTTTGAAACATGTGGTATTTAAGAGGATAGAATATTTCTATAACCTAAGTATACTCAAATGTTGCTGATGCAAAAACTGCATATCAAAGTTATTAATTTTGGTATTATGACAACCATTTGCTATTTCTTTACAGAAGAAAATATTAATTGACACTTTGCTATAAAATACCAATATGAATATTGGCCAGTCTTAGATTAGGGTAATTCCTAAAGCCTAATCCTGAAAAGAAATGCAGTGAAACATGTCTAAAACTGCCCCTGCTTCTATGAAATATCACATTTTGATATTCTTTCTAAGGAGTGAGAGCGGCAAAAGTTTGAGTAAATACATTGGCGCTGTGTAGTCTTCAGCCCAACAGGCCAGCATAATTGTCTAAAAATATACTTCTACTTAATTTCAACAAAGATATCAACGTAGCCTTTAATTAAAAAAAAAAAAAAAAAAGTGTTTGTGGCAAGCTTGGTTTGCAAACAACTAGAGACGGTGGAAATGCAGGTCTGTCTCTAAACATTGCAGGAAGTGAAAACCAAAAGAAAACCAGTTTCTATGATTGCAAACCCAGTAAAGCCTATGAGAACAACCTTGCATCTTAACTCAGTTAGCATTCCTCAAGAATATGTTTATGTCACATGTGTTTTCAACATGAAAAGACAGATTTATTTAGTGGAAATGGTGGCTTAGCAGAGTCATTGTCAGAAATGTATGTACACATTAGTAGACGTACAATCAAAACAACATGGTTTTTCATCATCAATGATTTTACTTAAAAGTTATTATTATATTAGACTTGTGTGTACAGTCGTAATTATCAGGGAGTAATAAATCAGATTTAGTCTGCCTGGGCACAAAAATAATATCTACACACAAATTAAATTGAAACACATATTTCTCTTTCCAAACTAATTGAATGAAATGTTAAGTAGCATAGATAAGTACTTTAGAATGAAAAAAAATAGCTATACAGACAGGACGGGTCTGTATTTCAGTTCAAAACAGACCTGAAGAACATCACACTGATAAAATAATAATACACACATAATACAGTACATTCAGTGGTATACACAATTTTTGTCAATGATCCCTTGAATATCCAGCAAAAGCCAAGGGCTGTGCTCTTGTTCCAAACACCTACATTGCTAAGTGTTTACTTCATAAAACAGGGTTATATGGAATATATAAAAAAAGCCTAGCTAACTTCATTTAGGCTTCATGGCATGTGTGAAACCTACTGGCTTATACATGCAAACTGGTGCATTTTCTCACACTAAAAGCTCAGCACCATCATAACTTTAAGGGTCAGTTTTCTGTTTCAAAAGTCATGATTACTTATAAAACCCTAATAATTAAATTCAATCCTAATATGCAAGCCTATTTGGGTTGCCAAGAGACTAAACAATAATATGGGAGGCAGGGGTTTGACTTTTGCTATATGCTTAGGCCACCTTTAATTGACAATAATTCAGTCAAAAAACTGAAACCATTTGTTGCATTTTGGCTTCTCTTTTTCAGTGAATCCTTTAAGTGTAAATGTGGCTGCAGTCTGCGAGAAGACAACACTATTTTCCTCTCTCCCCCTTTATTTTGAAAATTAAACTTTCATGCCACATTTATCAATCTTCCACAAAAATGTGCTTTAACATTGACTGAGCTGCAGAAAAGAACCACACAGTTAAAATATAAGCAGCTAAAAATGTCCCTGTGGAGTTTGCCAGAAGCAGCCATCTCTCATTAAGGTGTTAACAAGTTTTCCCTCAGGGGTTTAAAAAAGTCTGATCTGATTTTTCGTGACAGTATAAATACCTCTTCTACTGCAGCCTTTACTGCAGATATTAAAATACTTTAGTGATCATCTAATTGAGATAAGCCAAGATGTCCAATTAGTAGACTTTGGACAATACCAACCACAGTGTTTTTGTGCCTTTTTAAAACAAATGCACTTTAAGTATTATGTTTTTTCCTTTCAGTTTGAGGAATGTAGGTATAAACTTGCACACTGATCATGCAGTATTATTTCATCCCAAGATGAAGAAGCTTCCTGTATGGTCCTGGTCCACCCCACAGGCCCCTGAAGTAAGAACAGTAAGTACATTAACTAATTTTGGTGAATGATGTGGCACCATCTGTTGTTTCAACTTTAAACAATCATCTACTTACCTTAGAAGGCCATGCCAGTAGAGGTGAGGCATTATATCGGCTTTCATGTGGTACATGAGTCTTCTTTCTTTTGCTTGGTTAATGGGGAATGTTTCAAGTGGCTGTCCATTGTAGTCAAACTCTGCCAGCATGACTGTGTTGTAACTTGTGACTAGTGGACAGGAGGTGTAGCCATCGTACTAGAAATGAGATGAGAAGCATTTACTGGTGTGTATTTGCAATTTTTTAAACCAGGGCATTTTCAATATTCCTAATAATCTTGATTTTGCCTTGACACTTACCTTCTTATCTGGCTTCTCATTTTTTAGTACTTTGCTGATGGTTCTGTGAAGGATGGCAGACTGTGCAGCTGAGAATGAGAAACAGTTAATACGCCTTTTCAGTTTGAATGCAACAAACAATCATTGTGTCCAGAATCCATTATTCACACCTAATCTATACAGTTGATTTTAAATATTGCAACAGTAGTTTAACAGTAAGTAATAAAATAATTAAACATTCCTTAAAGCTTTATATCAGTGGGACATTACACAAAAATTTATCCAACCACAACTTTGAACAACATTTAGCACATGAACACATAGACTAAAGGAAAGAAGCTAGGAGAAACTACACATGGACTTATAAAGTGTTTTCCTGTTTGTGCACAGCCTTGCCCAAAGAAAAAATATAGTTAAATGTTTTAAATTTAAATCAGATCGAGAAATGTGTAATCCAGATCAGGGCAATGCTCTGTCCTCAGTGCTTTTCAGCTATAGCTCAGGAACGTGCATATGTGCATGTACTCTGTCAGCAGATGAATACATGGACACAAAGATTTGGAACGAAATCCTAATCAGAATAAAAGCATCCTGTATACATGCCAGTTGGAAGATCATGATCCCATATAGCCCATTCACAATAAAACTTCAATTCAAACAAGAGCGTAGCTCATGTTCATCAATATTGATATCCATGTATACACTTGTCCTGAATGTGTCTTCCTGGTCGGGGTTAACCTCCTCTTTCTGAGCATGGCTGCCTCACTCCTCAACTGCATGTATTTGAAGGTCCTCCTGCTGACCTGCACTGTCCCTGTGTTTATCAGCTGCAGGAGAGGTTAGTGACATTGAGCCTTCAGTTTAATTTGAGAAAACAGAAGAAAAAGATATGGATGTCTTGTAGTGCATGGTGTAGATTCATTGTGTTCACCCAGTGTTTGTTTACAATACAGAGTGTGACTAGCATACTAACTAAAAATTATAACAGAGGTTTAAAGACACTCCAGTACAGTAGCTTTGATTAAAAGGTGTCTCACTCCAGAGAAATACTCCTGACAAAACTCAATGAGAGAAAAATACAGAGGCATGGGCAGAAAAATATAGTATCTGGTGGGCATGAGAAACTTTCTGGTGTGCACAATTTAGTTTTGCATTTGCATCAGGAACTTCAATTTGTATTCTTTTCAGTCCATGTCCCTCAAGGGGAGCCGTAGAAACATGGACTTGGCTCAGATTGTGTCATGCTGCCACTGTTCCACTTTGTTTGCTGATGATCAATTAGCATATACAAACAAGCAGGGGTACATTTTTCATTTATTTTAGTTCAAACCAGCAGGACATCTCTGCAAATATGTGCTGTATAATATAAGTGCTTTAATGCAGGTTACATGCCTCATGCATGTACATGCACATCATGATAAGATCATGTTATTCAGCATCAAAGTAAATGCCGTATTTGGAATGCCAAATCAGAATTATTTTAATCCAGCTAAAGAAATAGTGCTCATTCAGACATAGCTCGGGTGGGAACAATTGTCACTTCTGATTTTTTTCACAACAATAAGTGTAAGTAGTGAAGCAACTCCTCTAAAATGTGGCAGACCAACAGAGTGACAGACCAACAGCTGCAGATGACAAATGGAGACAGAGAAAAAGAAATCGTAGGAAGCAGTGATGAAAGAGAGTAATCAGCCGATTAAGGGAGGAAAGCAGTGCTAACACAACTGATTAAATCTTAAAATGTGTAATTATTTAGACACATTAAGATTTATAACAATAAATCAATTGCAAATCATTTTTATCTAGCTCTAACGGTTTAATGGTAGTTGGTGTATATCATAGGTAAATATATAGAACAGAGGAGACAACAAATGTTTTTAAATATAAAAAGTGCATAAACAGCATGGAAAAAGAGGTTAAGTATCTAAAAGTCCACCTCAACTACTAGCCCTACTAAGTCCCTGTAACCCAAAACAATGTTATAGGCTACATCAAATATCAGACCATGATAGAGAATAACAATATCCTCAACTAATGGTAAGAAAAATTAAAAGAAACAAGGTACAAACAGTAAACCTGAGGAATGATTTATTGTTCTCTAATTGTGGAAAAAGTGCCATAAGCGCATAAAACTGTATCTAAATAGAGTTTTAGTTTTTGGTGTTGTTTTTTTGTTTGCTGTGTTTTTAAATAGTGGGGTGAATATCCACAACCTCCAGATGTTTGACTGATTCAGATCATTGGGATTGCAAATAAAAAACAAAAGGTATTTTCTCATGCCAGACAGATAGATTACTTAGCTCACTGGTTCCCTACCTAGGGTCAGGAACCGAAGGAGGTGCGCAAAAGATCTTAGGGGGGCACGAGGCTCTGTCTGCTCTGAGGCTGCCAAAATTCGATTTGCAAATGAATTAATATTGACTAAAACCATGATAAAGTACTTATTACGTAGTTTATACAAAGGTCTTTTGATAAGAAAAACATGCAGAGGCCTTTTTCAGGGTTTTATCAGTAAAAAAGTTCAAATCTGCTGATTTCTGGCAGCAGTGTGTCACTTTTTCTTCTCTCTTGTGTCCTGGGGAAGGGGGGATGCTTTTCTTAGGTACATGTAGTGGGGGACTCCAAGCAAAAATGGTTGGGAAACACTGACTTAGCTGATATTATAGTCTGATATAGGTGTAGTGCAGGTAGACAGCAGCTTGTAGCAGCTCTGATGTGAAAGCCTTTAACACAGTACATACTGTATAATGAAGACACAGTGCTCGACAGGATATAAAATTGCCATCATATAGTTTGTCCAGCAGAGAGCGCCAAGACTCCAAGTTCTTAGATTTCTCAACCAGCATACCTGGTCAGATATCCATCTATTCTCTACTTTGCTGAGAAGTGAGTACTTGTACACTTAACCAGTAGCCTATATTTTGAGAGATTTAGAGTTTCCCTGCAAGTAGGGGTGGAACACAATGGAACATTCCAGGAGTAAAAGCTGAAGGGCAATGATGTTCCCCTCAGACAAAAAAAATATTTTTAGTGTCTTGTAATGGGAGAATTTGTATACTGCTGGTTTATCTATGCTGCAAAAAACATGGCAAAGACTCACTGCCTAATACTTGATGATATTGAATTCCTGCATTATGGGTGATTTAAAATGCATTCCTCATGTCTCATGTTTTATAAGGAAGTACCCAGTTGTTTTAAGGACGCAGGAAGCAAATACAAGCCCCAGCTTGTAGCTTTAAAGCCCATCACATGGCAAGAGAGATGACTTTGAGAAAGGAACTTTGGGTTGTGTTAACCATGATTTATGACTACCACTTTCAGTTTCTTGAAAAAACACTTTAATAAAGAGACACTACAGAACTGTCCACCTTTCTGGAAGAAAAAATCCATGAAAGACAAATTCCATGAATTGCCAGGGAGTCTGAGATTTTACCAAGAAGCATTACTCACTGGATGCAACAAGGACATACAGGATGTAATGGTACCAGTAGTCCTCTTATTCACACTATCCATATTGTGTACTGCTAAGTCCACAGGGGTTCCACCAGAGGTAGTAGTTTCTTTTGGACTTCTACAGCTACTTGAGGATCTATTAACCCAGTTTATTTGTCTATTGAATACTGATCTTCACAGTAAGTCAGCAGGGATGCTGTCCACAAAGGCTGTGGGGTCGAAGGATATGGAGGAAACTATTTGGTGACTTTGGACATGCATCTCCAAAAGTTGAGAGCTGTTGTACTTATTCTCCCCCAGATTCTGCTGAGAGTTGAGCACTTGATTGTCAAAACCATCGTTAACCTGCAGAGTGGCCAATGCTCCAACATTGAATCCAAACCGTCAACTGAACAGTAAACCCAGCTGTGGGTATAATGCCAAGAGTGGTCATGAGAGTGGAGACAAATTCCAGTGTAATTTCAGCATGTCAAGAAATGTCTTGTTTTATGGAGAGTCATCACAAAGTTGTTGCTTCTTCCCTTTGACAAACTATGATCCACCTCTGAGGTAGGATGCTCTGGTACTCCTGATACCTTACAGTCTGCTCTGAGAATTTTCATCTTCCATAGTTTTTCAGCCTATTATACAGCAAATTCAGTAGGAAAGGTTGATGCTGTTAATGGTCTACTTTTTTGGCCCAACACAACATGGTTTTCCTTAAGACTGAAAACCACTAGAACTTCCTCTAGAGGGATCTTTTGTTTCGCCCTTGTTCAACCTCCTCCTCACAAGCCTTTCAATGGTATCCACCCCCGAGATGTAATGACTCCTGGCTTGGACTTATCATTGAGGACCAAATCGACCTGGGGACAATCCACTGGGCTGTCGTCTCATGCTGGAGGTGAGTCATCACTTGGTAAAACCTGCACCAAGTGGTTTACAATTCAGTGTTCTTGGGTGTGCCAGTCCTGCCAAAGGTTTAGCTGCTTAGCTGCTATATAAGCAATAGCCACACGGTCATCCAAGTCCATATTTTTATGATTCTACCATAGCAGCCATACCCTTCTCCTGGAGGTGGATGTAAATGGGAGAAAGGAAGGACTTGACTCATGAGTTGGTGACCAGGCTGCGCCACTTTCCCTCACTTTTGGCCTCAGTTCCTCAGATTATCAACATGTTTGCTTATCTACATGGCCTTTGCTTCTGAGGGGCCTTTATCTGTTTCTATGATTCAGTCTTGTGGATGACTTCAAGAAGGACAACAGCCACTCAGGCCTGGCCCTACATTCAAGAAAAGCCTTAAACCGGTTTGTTTTTAAATTGGGTATACTTTCCAATACTTTATTTTTTACACATTTGAGTGGTGCACCTTGGGTGTCTTGAAGAGTAATCCTGTAAATATATGAAACCTGTAACATAGTGCAGTCTCCATACCCAATAATATTGCAACACAGGCTCTCTCTGAGCAAGACACAAGACTACACTGACCGAACATGTTGAGCACAAGACTAAATCTTTACTGCAGTCAGATTGCAGAAGTGATAAGTACTTGTTGATAGCAGTGTCATCATCAATAATGCTTAGTTGCCAGGAACCTCCCATCATTAATCCACAGTTAGCAGGCAGGATATGACACAGGCTCAGGAAATTGGCAGAACATTGAGGGTCAAACCTTTCACTGAGTGCTTGAACCAACTGCAAAACATTTCGTTATCTTGACAATACCACACCAAATTATGTAAACACAAAGGTGTACTGACAAGAAATGAGTAGTAGTTAGTGTCCCTCAGTTACAAACTTTATGGTGTATGTTGTAAGTTTTATACTCTCCTTTAAACTTCTCCTTATTGAGCAATCCATAAAAGAGCAAGAAGTTAACAAGCCCCTGTAGGAACTACGTGCAGCAATAGGGTGCTTTCCAGTTTTGCACTGTCAAAATGTCATGACTGATGCCACAAAAATCACTTACCGACAGCAGCAGCAGTTTTGGATGTGGGCAGGTTTGTGCAATCACCAATTCCAAACACATTTGGATACCTCTTGTGTTGGAGGTTTTCTTTGTCAACATCCAACCAGCCAGCCTGGTCTGCCAGTGCGCTGCCTTTAACCACCAAATTTGGTCCCATTGGTGGTGTGACATGAAGCATTTCATACTGGCAGAAAATAAACACAACTTTTTAAGGACATGTAGCTGAACAGGTTTGACAACACACAGTACAGCAGTTATTATTTTGTTAGATCATTCTGAGGTACAGTAACACAGTTATCTCCATATATATGTATACATGAGGTATGCTTTATACTGTATGTACCTCTATTGATGTAGTTTCCCCTGGCTTGTCAAGGTTTTCAAATACAGCTTCTTGCTTGTCTGCCCGAACTTCAATCAGGTTTGACCTCAGGTTTACTTGTATGTCACGTTGTTTCACAATGTCCCACAATGCATCAGCATATTTCTTAATCCCAAAGATCACAGGGAGGGATGTGTGGTATATTACTTTGGCCCTTGACCTTTTACCTGTCTTGAATAGAAATATGACAGCACGTCAATAAAAAAGCACACTTGATAGGTTTTAAAATGTACCGCATTATCATTTTATTCTGAAGGGTGATTACCTTTCTTAAATAAGAATCTGACAGGTACATGATCTTCTGTGGAGCTCCAGCACATTTCACAGGAGTGTTTGGAAAACTGAACATAGCATTGCCCTCTTTGAAGTTCTGCAGGGCTTTCCATGTTTTCTCCACAGTTTCCACTGAATAGTTTGACCCAATCTGTGGATGGTTAAATCCTTCTGGGAGTCCCTTGATCTACAGAAAACATCAGTGAACTTTTTCTTTGGGTGTAACTTAACTAAAAAAAAGAATGGACTTAGAATCAAATCAACACAGCATTACCTTCTCAAAATGAAGTTGCAAACCAAGAGCAACAATCAAATACTCGTAGGAAATCTGTAAAATAAAACAAAGACTAAAGAGAGCTAAAACCACTGTGAAGTTGCAAATAAGCTTTTTCTTACAAATTGCCTATGAACATCAAGCTTGAAGTCTTACAAATTATTTCTCTTCTGTAATGTAATTTGTAGGGCTGTAAAAAAGATTAAAATTTGTAATCCTGATTAATCCCAGGATTTCTGTAGTAAACTGTGATTAATCATACCCTATTTATAGCATTTTAAAAGTCCACTTTTTTGCATTCAAAACTGGTTTGTGTAAGTTTGGATGTCTCTACTGTCTTAAATCAAGGGTAAGATACTTACAGTTTGGATACAGGCCTGCTTTTATAGGTAAATTGAAGAATTCTAACATGAACTTTACTATGGAAAAAGGACCTTGTTATGGACTGAAAAGGAAATAAGTGGACAGTAAAAGGGAAATGTTTAACATCAAATGGTTCAGATGACTTTGAGTTGTCCACTAGGCTGTCTGTGAGTTTTTTTTTTTTTAAATTAAAAAGACATTAAGGAGCAGTGGTGGGCTTACTTTGCATCACTGTAACTGCAGGGAGAACGGGTTTAACCAAAGTTTTTGGTTGATTGTGATTTTAAAAAAAAAGGGGGGCACTAATTGCGGCTCGCAGTTTATTGCAATTAATGCAATTAATCTTAAAAGACCCAGAAATGTGTTTATCTTTGTATAATTAATTGAGCAGATTTACCTCATTCCCGTCTACTGTTTGGACCGTGTTCTGGTCTGGGTTTATTTCCTGGACTTTAGATTTCACCCACTTAACTCCAGATGGCATAACACTGGCAGTAGAGCGACCTGAAGAGGCTACAGTTTTAGCACCAGCACCAACCAGGGTCCATATCGGTTGATAATAGTGAGTCTGGAAAAACAGGAAAGTTGCTTCACTTAACAGGGAAAATGTTTCTGATTAAATGAAAAAGTAATACATCCCAGCTATATCTTAAACAGCCACCAAATCTTGTACTTTTTGGTCGTTTGTTGTGCATGGGCACAAAAAGAATATATAATGTATAGAGTAAATACTGTATAATGTATCGGTTCCTTGCCTCGCTGGGCTCCACAACAGCCACATTCTCAGCTCCCACCATCCTTTTCATTCGAGCACTCATTGCAATGCCTCCACTTCCTCCTCCTAGCACAAGCATTTTGTAATGCTGTTTTGCAGAGGCTTGGCTGCTGGTGTGGAGATGAGAGATAGCAATGCCAGAAGGTTGGCATCGCCTCAGACGTCGCAGTGCAGCCATTCTCTGTTTGAAGAATGATAAGAAGTCATTTAAGAAAGGAAAATTTCAGATACAGGCCACCACCTGGGATTTAAATAATAAAGTATGCACATTGCATCTCCAGATTTGCAGTTTGAGTATTTCACAGAGAATTAAAATGTTTTGACCTTCTGAGGTGAATCAATCTGTGGGATCATGAATAACACTGGTTTTAACAACATCCCTCATCAACAAGGAAATATTCTAGATAAATCAACCTTATAAAACCCACACATGTGCAGGCAGACTCAAACAAGATGACAGTTCTTAACTTCCGACGAGCTTTATTCTGAAATAAATATCAAAACAGGACAGTTTTAACTTGAGATCTCGTCTCGACATGTCTGCTTATCAGTCCAACTCTCAATATGACCGAATACAGGGACCATTGAAAACGAAGCACAACTAACTTACACGCTGTTGCAAGGTCACATTTCTTTTCGTTTGGTTAACATCAAAAACTGGGAAAATCAGCTGTACTGCATACTGCGCAATCAACTCATCGAGCCTCCGCCACAATCACTCCTGTACGTTACATTAGAAATAACAATAATATTCAAGTATGGTTTCACATTGAAAAGTATTCTGGCTTAAATGATACTTACGTAAACCAGAACTGTTTTCGACAGCCCCTTAAATCAGACGAAAATTCAGCCCCGTTGACTTTCCCTCAGCAGAACAGATAGTCCTGTCGCCACCTGAGTGAACCGTCACCCAAAGTGAACTTGCAGTTTTGCTACTTCTCCTTTGAGAGATAAACCGAGAGTACGTTTGTTCCGCCTCCTGCGTCGTTTGCCCAATCAAAAAGCCACAAGTCTTAACTGTCAGTTTATCTCTCTACGTTCACACCATTCATTTTCTGTCAGAAGGGAGCTAGATTTGTCTATTTTAGCAAGGATGTTGTGTTGTTATCGAGGAAAGTTCATGTTGTGTTCAAAGGTTGTCGGAAAGTGGCCAATCCCACCTCTCCCTGCATGGATGCGTACCGAGTGTTGTCTGAAGCCCTGTCTGGCAGCATGTAGTCGTCCTGGAATCAACTATAAAGCTCGTTTACAGAAATATACTTGGACTTATTGATGCTTCCCCTTGTCTAAAGGCTTATCTTAGTTAGTTGTGAAGCCAGAGACAGTATATACACTCTATGGGTAAAATAGACGACTGTAATCTGCAATTAGCCTACTATGTTGTTGAGTGCTGTGCTCAAGGTGGATTAATGTGAATGTTGTATCTATAGAGTCTGGGTGGACCTGCTCCTTTTGTAAAGCATTTGGACACAGAATTTTTCCTGAATTGGCGCATACACAAATAAAGACTGGATGGTGGGTTGACTGATTGAATAGGAAATATCAAATATCCCCGTTTCTCATGAATGCAGCATTTCCTGTAAACAATTTGGGCTGATATCCATGAAAGCCAGTAAGATTTCACCAGGGGTTTAAAGAAACAAATTAGATTTACTGAAATTACTGTACTTGAGTATGTTTTTCTCGAATTTGTACTTTCTGAGTACATTTTGAAATCAGTAATTTTAATGCTACTTAAGCTGGTTTCAATCATGGAAACTTTACTGTCACTTGAGTACAATACTCTTGTACCTTTTTCCATCTCTGTTGAGATGCAGAAAAAAAGAGCAAACCTGAAGTGTTGATATGTCAGGGTTAAACATTTCTGTGTTGATTTCAAGTCCCAAAGTGCAATCTTAACTCAATACTGAGTGAAATGGTCTTCAGTGTTGGAGTTATTTGACAGTGCTGTTAAATTTAACAGCAGTTTGCATCTGAAGAGTCAATTGATCCAAGCTCTGTCCATTAAAATTTCAAATCAGGGGCGTTGTGTGTAGGCAGAGTTCTCCATCGTACCCAAGGCAGAGTGTTTACATGTGTTTTACACGTGTTTAGTTATATTTTGATCCCTGTTTTACAGCGATCCCTGCTGGGGTTCTCTTGGTCATGTTTCTGGCGGATTGTTGCTGTATTTGATGTGGTCTTGCCAGATGAGACCCACTTTGCCACAGATTTTCTAGAGAAACTTCAGCTCTATCATGTTATAAAATAGTCAAAACTTTCAAAAGTGTAGTTTGACTGCATGTAGTGTGGACCAATGCAGACACTTTTGAAGTGTGTTAAATTTAACTTGGCTATATATAAGTTTAATCAATGCTTTTATTTTATTTTTTGTCTATTTTACTTCATGTGACTTTACCAGGACAACCTAGTTGGAGATCTACTCTCTTCTTGTTCTGGAAAAGATGATGCTTTCCTTTACCAGTCACTTAGTACTCAGTACTATAAGTAAACTTTAAATAAAGTACTTTTTGCTTTTAATTGAGTAGATTTATAGAAAAGTTCTTGATTAAATTTTAACCAGATTTAATGTACTTTTACTTGAGCACAATAGTCATATACTTTTTCCACCTCTGGATTTCACCAAAACCATAAACTAGATATACTGAACACCTATAAATCTTAACCAAAGAAATTTGAATTTAAGATCTTCCTTAAAAAATGCAGCTTTTTGTGGTGAATAGTCCACTGTACCATAAAGAATACGACCGTGTCCTGTGAAGCTGATAATCCCATTATTATGAGAGTGTCAGGTTGTTTTATATTCCCTCACCCTTGGCACACTGTTTTGTCTGGCTTTCTTTTTTTGGCAGGGGATCTTACTAGGGCTGACAGCTTCCATTCGATTGGTTGATTGTTTGATCGAAAAGCTCTCATTCGACCAAGATCACCCTGGTTGACCTGTGGCTCCTTTCCAGCATGACACTCCCCAATCTCTCTCCTCAGTTTCCTGCTCTAACCATTGTCCTAACTAAATGAAGGCATAAAAACCCAATAAACAACCACCACTAGACAACAGCTACATCAGAATCAGCGTCGGAAAGTTTATTACATCAGATAAAATTAATTTCATTTTTTGTAGTTATTTTTGTGTACTTTTACTTTCTTGAGTCCTTTTTAAATCAGTCTCTTTACTTTTACTTCAGTATATTTTAGGAGAAGAATTAAAATTTAAAACAATAAAGCTCTGAGTTAAAAAAAAAAGAAACAAACAAACAAACAAAAAACATTTAAACTTGGACAGCAGTTTTCTTTTACCTGACGTGTCCAAAAGACCAGTAGCTTGCTTTAACTTTAACCACAGTTACAGGGGGCTACTTTAACTTTACAATAGTCTTGTACTTTTTCCTCCTCTGGTAAGAAATTAACCTATGCAAACCTGTTACTTCAGCTTGGGGTAGCCATGAAGCTAACATTAACTTAACATTTCAATATTCATCACTGTGGCAAAGAAGAAAATGCTAAAAAGCGGCTAATTGCTGTTGTCTACAGCCAGTTAAAAGGTTAAAACGTATGAATATTACCACTGTCATTCTATAGTACCTCTTTTATCGTCTTGGGGTTCCTGTTCAACAAGGGAGCGATTCAATTATAATTTTCAAGTCCGAGATAACTTACTACAGTAAAACATATTTTAGTTATTACAATAGGATCATTAACGGGAACTTCCCGCTCTGAACGGGAATATGACGTCAGAGGTCAACTGCCGCCGTTTCGTGGTCAGTTTGTTTCCTGAAACCCCGTATTAGGTCACTTGGTGGCGATACAGCGACATTTTAAACAGCGTTAATAAGCTCGAACAAGAAGCCAGTAATTTTTACGTTGTTTATAATTCCTTTTGAGGGTTTTTCTTATAAATGTAACACTGTATAGTGCTTCAACAAGCCAAAGAAATATGTTTTTTGTTTTCGCACTGAAAAAGAGAGGTGCTTTTTGCTGCACACACACAACCCTGCCGCACCTTTTAGCACCCGATGTTGGGTGAATCGGTTCAGTCTGCCACTGCAAATGTCTCTCAGTACATCGTGATGCTCCTCCTGCACAAGTGTTAAAGCCATAGCTTCCTTTTTATTCAGGAGTAGGCTCAATGCTACAGGTGATTTCTCGGGATAAAGGTGTAAATACCAGGCGTCTGAAAAATGTAGACCTTAGCCAATGGATGAGAGGATACATGGACGCAACCCAGTTCACCTGTGAGAGGCACGGTAAGAAACCCTTATCTATTTTGGAAATGACTAAAACGACATACCCTTTATTTACTTACTTATCTGTTTATTTATTGGCGATGGGGGTAAGAAACTACATCTACCTTACAGAAAAAAGGGGGCGACTGCTGAATATGATCAAAGTAGATGAGACAATTTTGGGTGCTCCTGAAAAACATGGTAAAAGTTGAGCACTCTTAAAAAAGTAGAAGCTCTTCATGCATGAAAAAATTAACAGTAGGGACTTTCAATTTTAAAAATGGACAAAGAAACAAACTTCAGTTCTCAGAACACACTTTGAAGTTTGAGGAATGAGGAAAAAAGAGTACCTGTCTGCTAATATTTACAACCTTACTGGTTGTAAATATCAGCAGATATGTTCATATTTGCCGGTAATAATTATTTACTTTTAAAGCTAATGGCTGTTGATACTGATACCAAAGTGATAATATTCAGCATCCTTACTTAAATGACCTTCATGTCATCAATTTAACTATCTAATAGTTATTATATAATGTATTTTAAGTGTTTCCATCATCATTCTGACATTTGTCATGCTTGAAGCACCAGGTTTCTCCCCCCTGTTAATGAGCTTGCTTAGGTTTTGCCCTCCCAGCTTTGTATTGCTCACCAGGGATCATTTGCTAAGGAGACAATCACTGGGGGATTCACCTGCTGCTGCAGATAGATCATTAAGAATTGCTTATGTGAACAGAAAGAAACACAACACCAATTTGCTCCGTTGGTTGCCTCAGATGTCTCACCATGGTGCAATGCAATTGTATTCCAAAACTGCATAGGCGATAGTAGTCAAATCTTTAAGTAAGGTATAACAATAGTGCACCTGGCTGTATTTGTATGTCACTTAGTTGATATGAATACATTAAAAGTAAGTGTTCTCAGAAAGCCCTCATTTTATCAATGTCCTTTTTGCTTGTATGAAAAATTTATAGTATATCTACAGTTTTACTGGGAAAATGAGACAGTTCCTTTAGATCTGCCTTTCCAGCAAATTAAAGACAAGGTATGAGAAGATAAAGTTGCAGAAACATGTAATGTATGGGTTGTCAGAGATTGAGGATTTTTAACTTTGATAGGATTCTAGTAAAAAATGAATGCTTGGATTTTCAACTCACTTTATCAATTATCAGTGAAAAAAAAAATTCTGATTCTGATAATCGGCCAAATGCTAAATATCGGCCTCAATATCCAGTCAGGCAGATAATTGGTTGACCCCTAATGGTAAATCTACTAACTTACATTTACTCACATTTACATTTCACTTCTGATTTTGTCTTTCAGGGAAGCTTGTAGGAGGTCCCTGGAGAAGATGACATTCTGGAGAAAAAATGTAAACACTGGTGAGTACTTTTTTCCTGGAGTGTGGCTACGCAAATACACACATTCTTTAATCAAATGTTTAATCAGACATTTACAGACCAAAAGCCTTATTAATATTTCATCATAATAGTAACTGATAGCAGGCCAAGGGCAGTCTGTTGTGTGAGAAGATCTCTCCTGTTGCAGTTCTGTGCATGTGTGCTCTGAATAATTCAACGATGATTTAACCAGGTAGCAAACAACACATCTGAGTGTGTAGCCCTCCAGGCAAGACTCTGTGCTAAAAGTTTTGAACGCTGTGATGGAGAGCTTCTTTGTACTGCTGCTGACTGATATTTATTGTGTTGTTCTAGAGCCAGGGTTGACTGTTTATAAAACGTAACTGAGCATGATAGTAAAATGCATCACATTGATAAATGAGCCATGAGAGGAATGCTGAAAGTTAGGGCATCATCTAACAGCCAGACTATAGTTCTAGTTTCTAAGAAGAAAGTCTTTCCTTTACTTTAAAATTAACAGCAAATTCATGCAATCCAAAAACTCTTTTTTTGAAAAAACACTAGACCAAACTTGAAGTGGAATTCATTTAACAAACAATGTACAAAAAGAACTCTTTAATGTCAAAGTGAAGACAGATTTCTAAGAAGTAATGTCAATGAAATGAAAATACGTAATGTAAAATAAGTGACTGCATAACTATTCATCCTCTTTAAAGTGACTGGACTAGATCAACACAGGTACAGCCAACTTACAATACCGTTACACCACAAAGACAAAAGAACACTCCAAGCAACTCAGAGAGACGGTTAGTGAAAAGTATAGGCCAGGAGAGGGATACAAAAAAATTCCAAGGCACTGAACATCCCTCAGAGTTAAGTTAAATTCATCAATAAAAAATGGAAGGAATATGGCATATGCGTGAATCTGCCTCGATCAGGCTGTCCTCACAAACTTAGTCCCCCCCTGCAAGAAGGAGACTAGGAGAGGCCACCAAGACACCTATGACTATTCTGAAGGAGTTACAAGATGGGAGAGACTCTGCATACAACAACTGTTGCCTGGATTCTTTACCAATCAAAGCTTTATGGGAGAAAAAGCCACTGTTGAAGAAAAACTCATATTAAACTTAGACTAGAATTCACCAAAAGGCATGAGGGAGACCCTATGGTCAAGTGGAAGAAAGTTCTTTGGTCTGATGAGGCCCAGATGGTGCTTTTTGGCCCTCAGACAAGACGTTATGCTTAGCAGACCCCAAACACTGCACCTTTCCCACTGTGAAGCACGGTGGTGGCAGCATCATGCTGTGGGGATGCTTCTCGGCAGCTGGCTCTGGAAGGCTTGTAAAGGTAGAGGGTAAAATGAATGCAGTCAAATACTGGAAAATCCTGGAGGACAATCTTATTCAGTCTGCAAAACAGCTAAAGCTTGGTAGAAGATATCTTTTCCAGCAAGACAATGACCTGAAGCATATAGAGAAAGCTACACAGAAATGGTTTAAAGACAACAGGGTGAATGTTTTGGAGTGGCCAAGTCAAAGCCCAGACCTCACTCCACTGGGCTTGAAAAGGGCTTTTCACACCTGATCACACCCATGCAACCTGACAAAGTTTGAGCAGAGTTGCAAAGAAGAATGGTGTTAAATTGCAGTGTCCAGATGTGCAACCTGACTGAGACCTGTCCACACAGACTCAGTTCTGTAATTGCAGCCAAAGGGGCATCAAATGATACTAACTTAACGGGTGAATATTTATGCAATCACTTATTTTACATTACATGGTTTTATTTAATTGACATTACTTTGTAGTGATATGTTTTTACTTTGACATTAAAGAGGGTTTTTTTGTATTTATTCTCAAGAAAGCCAAATTAAACTGACAATGACTGATTTATAAAGTCAGTAAAAGGGTAAAACATCCAAGGGGTGAATAATGTTTACACAATTTAGCACACAATTTTGTTTGATTCTACAAAGGAATGACTTTTGCATAACTAACCAATGCTGACCCACTGTCCTGCTAATTTGAACCTTTTGTTTTCTACATAGCTGTCATGCATCGTACTCTTTTATGAATATCCATGACCCCTGAATGTTGCATAAATGCAAAAAGGATTTTATATTGACTAAAAAGATGATATCTGCTCATCATTAAGTATTCATTGGCAAAATGTGTATTAGCAGTGCCTTTGAAGTCTATTGACCTTCAGCTGTCTTTAGAAAAATCAAGCAAACATTTTAACAAGACTAAATAACAGATTAACATTTCTTACCAAAATGTGTTTTATGTATAGAGAAGGAACGTCGTGTGAAAGCCAATGCCAGGAACTACAATGATAAGTTCCATTATTCAGTAAGTAACCCAAAATAGTCTCAACAGTATATACCCCAAAATAATTTGCTTTATTTTTTAATCACTTCTAATTTATTTCATCAGGACAACCACATCAAAACCTCAAAGTACAACCTCTTCACCTTCCTGCCTCTCAACTTGTTTGAGCAGTTCCAGAGAGTGGCCAATGCTTACTTCTTAGTACTGCTAATACTTCAGGTACAATAAATATCTGCTGTTATACTCCACTAATGTGAAATCAGTGTTTTAACTGCTTCTTTCTTACATAGGTAATTCCAGCAATTTCCTCTTTGTCCTGGTTCACAACCATTGTGCCTTTGGTGTTAGTGCTGGTCATCACAGCAGTAAAGGATGCAACAGATGACTATGTAAGTTCTCTCTTTGCAGCTCTGCTTAATCATCTTCTTTTTATTCAAAATGGTTACATTGTTGCCCCTTTTTTATCAGTTCAGACATAAAAGTGACCAGCAAGTCAACAACCGCCTGTCTCAGGTTGTCAGCAGGGGAAGGTACTTGATCACTTTCATCATGACTTCCTTTTATAGTACAGCTGAAAAGCCAAATCACATCAACACTTTTTCATGCTCTGCTGAAAGAATTAAATCAATTTTAAGCATGATTTTCATTTCAAAGTCTGCAGAATGAGAAATGGATGAACATCCAAGTAGGGGATATCATCAGAATAGAGAACAATCAGTCTGTCGCCGTGAGTACAGTGCATGCCCTTTGTGCTGGTGTTACATGAAGAAGTGAATGTCTTTTTCATTTCTTTGTTGCTCTTATTAAAGAATTCTCATTTCCAAATCTAATTTCAGACGTTAAGACAGAATGAAAGTAGCATAGATTAAGTTTTATTACAGATTTGTTTTTGGAGATTCAGTGGGCGTTATGTTCTCCTGCAGGTCCAGTGTTGTTTCCTCTCTGATGAGTGTTTCTAATTGGTTTATATACAGGCAGACGTCCTCCTTCTCTGTAGCAGTGAGCCATATGGACTGTGTTATATTGAGACTGCAGAGCTGGATGGGTAAGTGTTACATTAGCTACAATAAGGAAAACCAGATACACTGTAATCGCTCATAGAAATGCATATAAAAACCTGTAGTCAGTTTTTCGTTATATTTTTGGCAAAAACTTTACGGAAGAATAAAGTGTGAAACATGTTACCTGTATGATATGATTTAAGACCTTTATTCCCACAGAGAGACAAATTTGAAGGTTCGCCAGGCTCTGACTGTCACCTCAAAAATGGGAGATATTTCTAGACTAATGGATTTTGATGGTGAGATGACACCCTGGGTTTTGCGTTTTTTTCTGTTTGAATCTGAAATCCAATTTCAAGAAGTTTTCTTAACGTGAATTGAAAAATATTTCCAAAGAACATGGCTTTCCTCAAGGACTGTTTATAAGTTATGGTGCAGATTTAGTGGAACAGTCATGTAAGCAGTAACTCAAGTCTTGTAACTCAAAACTAGTGTTACTTTTTCTAAACTAATCCTTCAAATCCAGTTTGGGGTCAAATTCCATCCATCCATCCATCCATCCATCCATCCAACTTTTTCATGATTTGTTTTGCTTGTTTTTACTTTTGATTTTTAGGTGAAGTGATCTGTGAGCCACCAAACAACCGACTGGATAAGTTTATAGGAACTCTGTTGTTGAAGAACGACAAATACCCTCTAGATAATGAAAAAATGCTGTTGCGTGGCTGTGTACTCAGAAACACTGAGTGGTGCTTTGGGATGGTCATATATGCTGGTAGGAGCTCTGATTTTGTTTCTACCACATTGATTACAATCATTTCCTTTGACTGACTCATAAAACTGTCCTGTTAAGATTTTTTACCCCTCTAACAGGACTACAAACCAAACTGATGCAGAACTGTGGGAAGACTAGATTTAAAAGAACAAGTATTGACAAGCTCATGAACACATTGGTATTATGGGTAAGAATGAGATGTAAGATATTTAAGTAAGAGATTTACTGCCCACTGTTTTTAAAAACATTCCTAAGAATTGTACATGAAGTGGTGATCTGTGTTTCAGATCTTCACTTTCCTCATTTGCATGGGACTCACTTTAGCTGTAATAAACACCTGCTGGGAGCACTGGATCGGCATAAAATTCCAGGTATTTCTGCCCCCGGATGAGATTCAGAACAGTGCTGTTTTCTCCGGGTTCCTTGCCTTCTGGTCCTACATTATCATCCTTAACACAGTGGTGCCCATTTCACTGTATGTCAGGTAATGACCACAGACATTTAGTGCTGTTCCTAGTGTTTGTTTGCTCTGCATAACTCTAAAATGTCCTTCCTGTATTCCATACGCAGTAAAAAAATCAGACATTTCATCAAATGTTGGATGTGATCTCCCATTTAAATGTGTAGACTGAAGTATAAATGCACTTTTAAACTCCTTTCCAGTGTGGAGGTTCTACGGCTCGGTCACAGTTATTTCATTAACTGGGACCTGAAGATGTACTGCAGGAAGACAGAGACACCAGCGGAGGCTCGCACCACCACCCTGAACGAGGAGCTGGGTCAGGTGGAGTTCATCTTCTCTGATAAAACAGGCACCCTTACCCAGAACATCATGGTGTTCAGCAAGTGCTCCATCAATGGACACATGTATGGTATGAAGCTTTTTGTGTACACTTGTTAAAACTGTGGGATAAATATAATCTTCTTCTTAAGTGAGCATCTTCTAACATATATATATGTATGTGTGTATATATATATATATATATATGTATATACACATTCTCACTAAGTTGAAAAATTATTTCCACAAATTTGGTTTGACAAATTAGCATGAAATATTTAAAAAACAGACTTTTGATGCATTACAACCACATTTATACTTCTCTTTATAAAGGCTACAACATAGTTGACATTCACTGTTATTTATTTGATCTATTTTTATTAAGTCTTTATTCAGCCATGTTTTTCCCATTGCATGTGAAGGTCATTTTAACTCGGGAGACCTTGCCAAGAATAGCAGCCACATGCAGTTTCACCAAGAAAACAACTCATACAATAGATTTCAGAAATGTTAAAGTGATCTGCTAAAACACCAGCACACAGACGGCCCGGACTCATAAGATTTCACAGAGGATTTAATGATTTTCATGCCTGTAATAACAATGCTCTCCAATCCTGTTACCTTTGTCCAGTTCCATAATAATAAAGATAAGATTAATCTGACATAATCAGTTATAAAAGATACCTGCGTGCCAAATTTACTGTAAAAACAAACTACAGTCATTTGAGTAACAGATAAGTAGGAAAGTAATGGCACTGATATTTAAAAGCCGTAAAATGCACATTACACATGATAATGACCATTTGATAGCATTTGATGAAAAACTAATTATAAATAATAAAAATGAAAGGAGACTGTTCACATGATAGTGAAAGTAATTTTAAATAATGGAGTTACTGTGAAGAAGAATAGATGGATCACTAATGTTTCACATGGTCTGTGAAATCACTTACTTTTCATGAATTGACTTCAGCTGCAAACACTGCAAACCCAATCAGAACTATTTGGTAAGCTTTTCCATGATAGCTGGGGAATTCTTAGTTTAAATGTTGTTTATATTGTGTCTCATAAAAAAAAACTATGTTTAAACCCTGTAATTCTTCATTCTGTTATTTATTTATAGATTTAATTTCTTTATGAACATTGCCTTAAAGAAAATTGATCTAAGAAACAGAGATAGAAGCCCTAAGTAAACTTTCATGCATACATTTTATTTAGTTTTCCCTTCCTGTGATAAATAATCCCTTTTGGATGTTTAGATCTCATCATTATAACCTTTTTATCTTGGGATAACGATACTAGAGGTCCTGTGAAAACCAGTTTAGTTTCAGATGCTTTCTTGAGGATTTCTCAGACTTTGTATAAATGTACACTCTGATGCAAGGATCTGCAGACCTCAGATCTGTCGTCTTCAGCCAGACTATCTTGGACTTTTTAGGTCAAAGGACACTGGGGCTCAATGCTCATCCCTTGCTCGTGAACGTACTATGTGGAGGGTGCTTTAAGAAATTTGTGGAATTCACTAGTGGCCCCACGATATGATATTATCAAGATACTTATGCCATGATTAGATATTATTGCAATTTTAAACATTTTGCAATACACACAGTATTGTGATACCATATATTGCGATATATTGCTATCTGTACAATTTTTTTCAACGAGCCTGGTCTTCATTTTTATTGTATTACCACAGTATTTTATTTCCATGCGGCACTCCTTGCAAACCCCATGTGTCATGTCCATGTTGTTCGTGCCCTGCTTGCATTCCGAACACCCTTTCCCTGGTGTTGCCATGTTGGTTGTGCTAACTTCCTCCTGCTGTATTACTGTCACCTCAGCTGACCTCACTGGACACAGGGTGCCAGCAGCATTGGCAAGTGGACAGAGAAGCAACTGATGCTATTTATACAGTATCATAGACTTCAGGTTATATTAGCTATTAATTTGAAAAAAAATCAATGCTTGGCAGAAGATACAATAAGATATATCACTGCGCAAAATATCTCAATAGTATACTGCATCAATTTTTTTCCCTCTCCCCTAATGATTAGGTACAAGCTCAATGTCATTGTGAACTCAAATCTTTCACGCAGAATAATTAAACTTACCTAAACTTGGAATCCAGGGTGAACTGATTAGATTTTAGAAGTCAAAGCTCAAGAAGCTATGTTTTAATTTGACTGCCATACACTTAACTAGCACTGCAATCCAATGTTTATTACACATCATGCATCTACACCATTATGGAAATAGATTTCTACCAATTACACTACCAAAAAAACACTCAGCCCTTCTGCTGGACCCCCACTGTATCTTCAGTGTATGGCAATTAAATATCAGTTACAAATATCAGTTACATTTGAAAGCATAAAGCTACCAGTCAGTAGTTCTAGTTCTCACTGCCTTAAAAAAAGAAAATTTGAAAAAAATTCTCATTGTCTTGGAATAACAAAGCTGGTGTTGCCGCAACAGCGAATTACTTTATCTCAAAGTTTTTTTTGTGATACTGAAATCTTTTTTTTTTTTTTTTGCAATTGAGTAAACAAAGACCTGTCACTGTCTGGATTTTTTTCCAAACTGTTTAAACCAGTGCATTTCACAGGTGACATCTTCAATGAATTTGACCAGAAAGTGGAAATCACAGAAGTAAGATGGCCAAAATAATCATAATTTTTTAAAAATCGGTTGCTTTATAATTTAATATTAATCACTATAACCATGATGTATGTTTTTTTTTCCCAGAAAACTGCCTGTGTGGATTTTTCTTTCAACCCTCTCAGTGACAGAGGGTTCAAGTTTTATGACAGCAGCCTACTTGAAGCCATTAAACTGGAGGACCCTGCAGTGCATGAGTTCTTCAGGCTGCTGGCTCTGTGTCACACTGTCATGCCAGAGGAGAAGACTGAAGGTAAACCGTGCACACAAACCATCTGTGATATAGCAGAATATACCTGTATTTAAATGCACAGTATATTCCCCCACCAGGGGGCTCTTAAACTAAACAAGTAAAATAAACTAGAAAAATGATTAGTAGAGATGTGCTGCTCAGCTCCACCTACATATTTGATAAAAACAATAAGATGCATTTACAACAGTAAACCATACTGTTTGTTTAATGGATGAATTTCACATGATGAGGGAGAAAAGCTGTTTAAAAGTGACCTTCCCGGTTAATGGATTGAGCCACTCCCACAACATTTGGGATTACTACACAAATAACAGGTAAGCAGTTGAGGTTGAAAGAGCCCCTCTTGACTTGTAATTGGGGTCAGGTGGTAAGGGGATGAAGTTTGGCATTAGGGGGGCAGCCTTGGTGATAGAACTGACACCCACTGGCAGCACAAAGCATAAATAAGGACTGGCAGCTTCCAAGGGGAGTTTCCACTTCCTTATTCAGCTGTCCTTTTTTAACCATATTTTAGGGGCTTTTATGCCTTTATTCAAAGAGGAGGAAAAAGGGTAGAGTTGGAAACAGGGATGGGAGAGTGGGGGAAAGACATGCAAAGGAGCTGCAGGCTGAACCCGGGCTGCCAGCTTACATAGGGCACAACCTAACTGCTAGGCCATCTATACCCCTATTCAGCTGATTGACTCTAATATCCAGTACTGGGGGCTGATTAGCCCAGTAGGTATAGCAGACACCTATATACAGTATCTGGAGTTCTAGTTGCACAAATCAGATTCCTGATTCCAATGCTTTTTGGTGCTTGTCAACCCTCTGTCTCGCTACTGATATTTTCTGTCTCTCTTCAGTTGTCCTATCAAAACAGAGGCACAAAGCCCCCAAAACCCTAAAAAAAATAATATCCAGTGTTACCACAACAAATATAAACATGTCCAGTCTGTCATTTTAAAAATGAAGGATTTCTCTGGTTTTGAAAATATTTGAAGTTGGTTCTGATTGATATTTTTGTTCAAATGAAGGAAGTCTGGTGTACCAGGCACAGTCTCCTGATGAGGGCGCTCTTGTCACTGCAGCACGAAACTTTGGCTTTGTCTTCAGAGCACGGACTCCTGAGAGCATCACGCTGTGTGAGATGGGACGAGCTGTCACCTACAGACTGCTGGCCATACTGGACTTCAACAACACACGCAAGAGAATGAGTGTCATTGGTCTGGCCTTCACCTTTAACAGCAGAGTTAATCAGTAGTCCACATGTAGAAAATTAACCACAAGGCATTGTCTTCTGACTCCTTTTGCACACATTTAAAAAGTACATGTTATAGTTAGAAATAAATCTTAATGTTTTGCGATTGATAATCCAGGTACTTGATTGTATCATACTCATATTTGATCAGAAATGTGATGTTTTCTTGTTGTGTTTTCTAGTCAGAAATCCAGAGGGTCAGATTAAACTGTACTGTAAAGGAGCTGACACAATGATCTTTGAGCGTTTGGATCCATCCAGTGAGGACCTCATGTACACTACCTCAGAGCATCTTCATGTGAGTTTCACACGTCAGTAATGACCACCTATGTACTATGTATTAAATAGTTATATTAAGTAATATGACTTTTTCTTTTTTAAGATTTATTTTTGGGCTTTTAATGCCTTCATATTGATAAAGGAGGACAGTGGATAGAGTTGGAAATGGGAGAGAGAGTGAGGAGAGACATGCGGTAAAGGGCCGCAAGCCAGATTTGAACCTGGGCCACCAGAGTACATAGGTAGCACCTTAGACCTCTAGGCCATCTGCGTGCCTGTAATATGACTTCTTCAGTGGATAAAACCTTCAACCTCTCCTCCTTGTTTCCTGTATCACTTTTTTGAACCCCTCCCACCAAATTTTTGCACAAAATATGTAAATCATTTTTTGCTATTGAGGTTATCAGTTCCATTTGGATAGATGTCCCACCTCAGGACCGAAACACTGATAGCACAGCAATGTACAATCAAAACTGGTATATAAGACACACTTTCAGTACCACAATTTACCAATGTGACAAAAAACACGTGTATGAAGTGCTGGGACATGCATTGTCGTGACTGTCACTTCAGCTGGCATCATCATAAATGACCTGACCTGACTAATGAAAATTTGCCCCTAAGCATGTGGTGCTGCAAAAAGTATTTGGTGCCTTGCTGATTTTTTTTTTAAACATTTGTCACACAAATGTTTCAGATGATCAAACTTTTATAGTGAACAAAGATAATCAGAGTAAATACAAAATGCAGTTTTTAAATGAAGATTTCATTTGTAAAGGGAAAAAAGCCCTCCAAACTTACCCGATCCTATGTGAAAAAGTAAAGCTAAAGCATGTGCCATCCTTGGAAGCAGCAACTGTAAACAAGACTTTGCAGGGGTTCACTGACACAGATCAGACTAAAATATGTAGAAAAGATGTTTCATTTAATATACTGGTTTTGACATGCCATGATAAAATTTGATATTTTAACTGGAATTGAATTTAACTTAAATATAATGATAATAAACCAGTCTGAAAAGTACCCCAAACTTTCACATGCATCCGAGACAGTGATGCTTCCCACAGCAGTGGAAGCTAGTAAATGTGCTCTTTTTTTTTTCTTCTTTTTTTTTTTGTAATCCCAAAAATGGGATGCTTTTACTAATGTTGGTATCTGTCCAGAATATGGACAATTAGTTGACTGGATTTCATGTCCTTCACAGGCATAAAAGCTGGATATGACTTTTCCTATTGCAAAATGTTTTAGTGAATTTTAATAGCGTTTTAATCACGAGCATTGTTTATTTTTCTTCTGCAGGAATTCGCAGAAGAAGGGCTCCGAACATTAGCTCTAGCATACAAAGACCTTGATGAAGATTATTTTGATGTTTGGATGAAGAAGCTTCTGTTTGCCAGCACTGTTATCGAGAACCGCGATGATCAGCTGGCTGCACTCTATGAGGAGATCGAGCAGGGCTTAAAGGTAACACT
The DNA here is from genome assembly GCF_018320785.1 of Cheilinus undulatus. Classification (NCBI taxonomy): domain Eukaryota; kingdom Metazoa; phylum Chordata; class Actinopteri; order Labriformes; family Labridae; genus Cheilinus; species Cheilinus undulatus. The sequence continues at coordinate 20,584,811 of NC_054873.1, read as the reverse complement.
CACCTCTCCCAACTTGTTTAAACCCTCGAAACAAGAACAACCTCTGCAGACTGAATGCTGTCCTGGTTGAAGCTTCTAGGAGCCACAGCCGTCGAGGACAAACTTCAGGAAGGAGTCCCTGAGACTATTGCACGTCTAACTCTGGCCGACATCAAGATCTGGGTCCTCACAGGAGACAAACTAGGTAGCTTCAAAAAGTTTTAGTCCATGAAAATTATACTTTTTACTTGTGAGAAGAGATGTAAACATTGCAAAACATTTCAGAGACAGCGATGAACATCGGCTACTCATGCAACATGCTGCGAGATGACATGAATGAAGTGTTTGTTATTTCTGGAAACACATTGCTGGAGGTGCAGCAGCAGCTCAGGTAACACTGCACTATTCTTCGTTACATTGGGTTAATATTCTGACAAATGAAAATCAAGACATTTAAAACTTAAAACATATGCAGTATTTTATCCAGCAAATTCTGCAGTTGAATACAAGCAGAAAAAATAACTTGTTTTTTGGTTGTTTTCTTTTCCTTTTCTTAAAACTGTATCTAGGTTTTTCAGGAATAACTGACACATTTAAATCAATCAAGAAAGCATTTTGAAAACCCTGAATATGTGTGTTTAAAAGTGTTCCTCTCTCTGTAGGAGTGCTGAAGAGCAGATTCTCAGCCTGAGTCGGGTTTACCCTGCAGAGGACATTGAAAAGAGTAATTTGTGTGCAGAGGATTTTGTATTTGGAGAGGCCATTATTGCAGAATATGCCTTGGTCATCAATGGGCACAGTTTGGTAAGACTTGATAAGTATTTCTCTTTTAATTTTATCATCTTGTTTCTATCTCTGCTCTTATATCAGCTAGATTTAGTTTAACTTCTGTTGTATTTCTTTCTGCTGAGTCATGGATCCCAGTATCTGCTGTTGTGCTCGCTCTGTAATGAGCAGAGAGCTGCTGACAGCTCCAAGCTCTGTTAAAGCTTTTCATTAACATCTTTTTCCTCTCGTATGAACTCAAAGCATGAAGCACATAATCTCAGAGTAGCTACATTAAGCTGTTGCTCAGTGTCTCTGTAGGTGGTCCATCTCAGAACATTTGTGATCGGTTTGTCTAACAGGTGTAATGTTTGTGATCTTCCTGCAGGCTCACGCTCTGGAGCCACAGCTGGAACATGTTCTGCTGACTTTGGCCTGTTTGTGTAAAAGCGTGATCTGCTGCAGGGTCACTCCCCTGCAGAAAGCTCAGGTGGTGGAGCTGGTGAAGAGGCACAGAGGTGCCGTCACTCTGGCCATCGGAGATGGAGCAAATGATGTCAGCATGATCAAGAGTAAGTCTGACGATTAATAAGTTGTCACTAACCCCAACAACTTATGCTTTGCACATCTCCTCACAGGCTCCAGAGCAGTTATTACAGATAGTCCAAGTATCCAAGTAATACAATCACACAAGATAACTCAAGAATCTTAATAAAGTTCATTAAAAGAAATTTAAAGTGAGTGTGAATGAAATACATCTTAATGAATCCATTTATGAGATCCATGTGACACATTCTTTAAACTTTCAGATGTGATTTTTATCACTGAAGTTGGCACGTTTTTGTTTAGTTAAAGAGACACCTAGTGGCAGAAGTAACATACTACACCTTTAACTGAATCCAACTATATTACAGTAAAAATTTATAAACCAAAATGTAAATGTGTGGTGCCCTCAATGTGTTTATACAGTTTCATCAGTGATTTAAAGTTAAGTCATAAAAATGCAGTAACACATTGTGTTTCTTCTTTAGCTGCTCACATCGGTGTTGGTCTCAGTGGTCAGGAGGGGATGCAGGCTGTCTTGGCCTCAGATTACTCCTTTGCTCAGTTTCGTTACCTGCAGCGCCTTCTGCTGGTGCATGGACGCTGGTCTTACGTCCGCATGTGCAACTTCCTGTGCTACTTCTTCTACAAGAACTTTGCCTTCACACTCACTCACGTCTGGTACGCATTCTTCTGTGGCTACTCAGCTCAGGTAAATGAACTTTTTTGTTTGTTTTAGTGACATTTTGTGAACTTTGTCTATTGCACCAGACAAAAGTCTTTAAAAAGCTTGTGTTTAAAAACCTTAACCCTTTTACGCTTTTACTCACACAGTCTGCCTCTTTTAACAGACTGTATATGACCAGTGGTTCATTACACTCTACAATGTAGTCTACACATCTCTACCAGTCCTGGCAGGGGGGCTTTTTGATCAGGTAACACCGTTATTTTTACAGAAATATTAAAGCACAGAGTCATCATTTAAAGCTCTTTATTTTAGTGGTCCCTAATTACCTAGTAATTACCGAGAATTTCAGAGTAATTACATAGTAATTTTATAATTTGATTGATTGTTTGATTTATTTATTGTGTCATGCATAAACAATATGCTGGGTCTAAACAGGCTTACAAGACACCAATATTAATACAAAAAGACTAGAAACCAAAAGTAGAGGCTCAGTAGTGTAATGGACTTATAAAATAAATCACCCTGATGTTTCTTCCAGGCTTTGGCTACAAAAGAGGCTAACATCATCATTGCTCCAGAATATTTCAGGATTTTTAACAAACATGTCACAGAGGTGACCATAATTCATCATAGAAAGTACAAAATAAAAGAAAATGCTCCTCTGGTATTTTTTTTAAACCTGCCAACTTTGAGAGCCAGAGGAAGGATTCCCGTTCTTAACTGAGCAACCTAAGATCTCCGTCTTTTTGTTAGGTTAGCTTTAACATAAAATTCAGTTCCACAGTCATGCTTGATTTGAATATATGTCCTCAATTTAGGTTTAAACAAGACAATTTAACCATTTCTATTCAAATTTAGATAGTAACTTTTTTCTTATTGTGTTAACGCTGCATGGAGTCATAGTAATAACTATAATTATACTGAAATTTCTCAAGAAAGAGGTGGTAGGTACATAGAAAAAAGTATTTTATCAAGTACGTATTGACCTAGTAGTAATGTATTTATTGTCAAGTAATTCCTTCTGGCATTGTTACATAGTCTGTGAGTAATTTCTTAAAAATAAGATGATAATTTTCTATATTAGTTGCTTGATAATTCCCAGGTTATTTATTTATTTTGGCCCACTAAATTAAACTGAGTCCTTCTGAATGACTTTCAAGTAACTTTAAGGTTATCTCTGTATGTCTTCATTCATAATGTGTTAAAAACTTCTTTCATAAATCAGAATTAATTTATAAGTTATTTCTACATATCAGCCCACTCAGTTAAAGTAAGCCCTCCCTCCATTATTCCCAAGTAATCTCTATGTAATTTTTAAAAGGACTTGTGTCAAGTTACATTGAAGGCATGGCGCGCTGGTGGTCGAGTGGTTGGGGTGCGTGCCGTGTGTGCGGGCAACCTGGGTTCGAATCCAGCCCATGGCACTATTTCCTGCATGTCTCTCCCCACTCTCTTCCCTGTTTCCGACTCTATCCACTGTCCTATTGAATAAAGGCAAAAAGGCCAAGGATGGATCTTGAAGTTACACTGAAGGCACAATCCTTTAATGTAATTTGACTTTAGCAGCTTTTATAGAAAAATTATCTTATTATTCAGAAATTACCTGATAAACCACCTTATTACCAGAGAATTGCCATAATATAACTTAATAATCAATACATTATTACATTGTAAATACTTAATATTACCATATTTCAGAATTATTACTTAATAAAATACCTAGTTATTACTAGGTAATTACCATCTTATTCTTGAGAAATATATATCTGCCAAAGCTGGTATTTCACTTTTTTTTTTTTTTTTTTTTTTTTTTTTTTAAGATTTATTTTTGGGCCTTTTCATTAGGGGTGCACCGATCGATCGGCCTAAATTGGAATCAGTGCCGATTTCCTTAATTCTGGGGGATCAGTGATCGCCCAATACTTACATATGAAACCGATCTTATCCAAAGATCTTATCTACCTCTACCTACTAAAATGTGAAAAATGAAAGACTAAAGGAACTGATATAATTTAGTCGTTTGGACAGAAATGCTCTAAACTTTTCATTTATATTTGAGAGAACTACCTCATGTGCAGTTAAAACAACAAGTTTATATTGTTTCACGGGTATTGTTCAGTGTTTTTCAATAAAATAAGATTGGAACATTGAAGGTGTATGCTGTCAGTTATAAAAAAAATATCGGTATTGGCCAAAATCGGAATCAGGTCAGGCTTTTTAAGGATCAGTGATCAGCCAGAAAATTTCAATTGGTGCACCCCTACTTTTCATGTCTTTATTAGATAGAGGAAGGACAGTGAATAGACTTGGAAACATGGAAGTGAGTAGGGAGAGACATGCGGTCAAGGGCCACAGGCCAGATTTGTACCAGGGTACATGGGTAGCACCTTAAACCACTCGCGCCTTAAACCACTCAACCATTTGTGTGCCCAGTATTTCACTTTTTAAGTTAATATCTCCCGTTATTATTGTCATGCTGATAATATTGTGCTTCTCTATTAATTAAAAAAGCATCCTTAGCCTTAATCCTAACTTTACCCTTTTACTCATGTTTTACTATTGAATCAATGAAACATTAAGAGCTGTTTCTATAAATTACATATAAATCAGTTAACAATGCTTTATAAATGATGCGTTAAGTGTGAAGTAATATTTTACTAGTTCTTAATAGTGTGTTATGAAGTGTTTCCTACTTTGGTTTCTAAATTTCTTATTTTTTATTATTTCTGTTTATATTTACAGTTGCAGTTTTCTGAATCTGATTAAAATTCTGACTTTTTTCCCCTCAAGTATTTTAGTCATTATTCATGACAGAACAGTGAATAAAAGAGAAGCCTAATGTGTTGGATACCACCGTATCAGATAGTTTTAGACTGCGGCAGTTTCTGCACAAGCCACATGCATGATAGTCTTTTAAATATCTTAAGTTTAAAAGGAAATTTGCTATTATTTTATGGAGTAACAACTGATAAACTTTTATTTTCAGGTAACCAATTGAATTTTCTAATTAAAATTTTTTTTTAACCCATACAGGTATACTTTGCCAAATTGTTCATTTATCTTATTGGATATCACATCTGCAACTACTGTCAATACTTTTCCCATATTTCATCCTCCTCCCATCACTGTTACTCTCTACATCACATACCTTCATGATGTCCATTTGTTTCTTAAAGGATCTCAGTGACCAGAGCAGTCTGCGTTACCCGAGCCTGTACAAACCAGGCCAGCAGAACCTTCTCTTCAACAAACGCCAGTTTCTTCTCTGCACACTTCAAGGACTTGGCACTTCTTTCCTGCTTTTCTTTATCCCCTATGGAGCCTTCACTGTCATGGTCAAAGAGGATGGCTCCAACATTTCTGACCAACAATCATTTGCTGTTACCATAGCAACGTCTTTAGTCATTGTTGTAAGTGTTCAGGTAAGAGAGACACAAAAAACTGAATGCTGACTTGAAAAACAAATGCTGTACTCATGTAAATGACCCCTGTCTGTGTTCACAGATTGGACTTCATAAACTCTACTGGACAGCTATAAGTCATCTGTTCTTATGGGGCAGTTTGATTGTGTACTTCGCTGTTTTATTTACAATGCACAGCGACGGCATGTTTGGTATCTTCACAAGTAATTTCCCATTTGTGGGTAGGTTTTTCTCAATTCAGAACGTCTTTTAAAAGCTGCATCAATGCCAGAGAAAGGGTCTTTATACATTTGTATTTGTTACTCCCCAGGAACGGCTCGTAGCTGTCTGTCAGAGAAGAATGTGTGGTTGGTTATTCTGCTCACCTCTGTGGTTTGTGTCCTGCCCAGCTTAGTGGTCTGCTTCATGAGTGCTGAGCTTTTTCCAACACTGACAGATAAGGTACAAAAATGCAATGCAAACATAATGAATGTGCACGCTAGAACCATGAATTTTTAAAAATTTACTCTTTTGGTTATATTTCATCCATAGAAAAACAAGTGCTTGTGTGAAACTTTTTTTGTTGATTTAGCGCCCTCTGTTGACAAAGTAGAAAAAAATACCATATAACCCTGCTTTCTATTAACAATCAAATCAGAATTACAATTAGTCTGCATGACCACAACAGGAAAACCTTTTGTTTTCTGTCACATTATTTTTACCCCTATGTTAGGATAACGTTTTAAGCCTCTTTAGGCCAAACTGATTTATTTATTGCACAGAAGTAAGAATGGTGAAGTGGTCTTTGTACCAGAGCTTTAATTTTCTGTCAGTGCTTAAACATAAAACTTCTGTAGACCCCACAGATTTATGCATTTTGTCTTTGATTTGTCTGAACCCCACTTAGGATGGAAGAAGAGTAGCTTATATTAGTTGCACTGTGACCAGCTACTTAAATAAAGTACTCATTTCTCCATTTATACAGAAAGCATGTTGAGGGATAATCCCATATCAGGGTGTGGTACTTTGAGTTAAAAAGGCGTCTAAAGACTGCCTCCATCACTGCTGTATTTCTACAGATTCGACATCTACAGTCCAGACAGAAGGAGGCCCCTCAGGAGCAGAACCTGAAGCGAGTTCGGAGGTCGAGCTCTCACCGCTCTGCATATGCATTCTCCCACCAGCAGGGCTACGGAGAGCTGATCACCTCAGGGAAAAACATGAGGGGTGGGTCTGCTCGCTCTCCCGGAAGGACACCACACAGCACCACCTGGATGGAAAACGTGCTGAAGAGAAAAAATGCAGTCTCCTGCATGTCTGATACAGAGCAGGAGAAATCACAAAGCTACAAGAGAGAAACACAGACTGCAAAACAACAGCACACAAACTTAACTTGATTTTGTGAACTACAGAAACTTTACACAATATTGGATGAAAAATGTGTGTATCTTACAGAAAAAGTCACAAGCCAACTAAAAAATGAGAGAAATTAATGATGAAGGACAACATTGCGTATGCGTTGGAAGTGTTAGATCTGATCCAGATTCAGATTCAAAGCTTTAAATTTTTACATGTTGTTGAAGGCATGCCTTTTTCTAAATACTAAAGAAAATTTGGGACATTTTAGTACCTAAAATACAGTGCCTGAGGCATTTTGGCTGGCTCTTCAATAAATTATTGAACTACATTCAATGGAAGTAAAAGGTTTCAGTATTTTTTTCATATTAATGCCTACATGAAAATACTTATTAATAATGAACAGATTAATGGAATAATCTAACAATGGATTAACACCCACCTCTGACCACTGGAAATGTTTAAACATCTTAGTAAAGTCTTTGCCACAAATATGTTAGGCGCCTGACAACCCCAAAGAAAAGGCCCAGCTCAGTTGTGATTTATTGACAGTACTAATGTATGTGTGCTGGATCAGTAACACTGATGCTAGCATGCATACTGACTAACAGTTACTTCATTTTAGAGCTGAAAAGAGTGTCAAGCTATTATTAGGCCCTTATTTGAAATTATTTGTCACTTTTTAAAACTGTTTAACCACTTTGCTGCATATTTTGCCACATTCTACAACATTTCTGCTACTTTATATACAGTTACATTAAAAACCTCAGACATCCTCAGCTGTGTGTAGTAAATTATGGTGGCATAGCCATAAAATTTTACGTTCTGGAAATAACTTATATTCAAGGTTGACAAAAAATGAGATGTGTTCACTTAAAAATCCAGAATAGCTAGTTCAGCTCTATTTTTTAGTTGATTAAACACATTTTTAGTTTAGGTAAACCGTACTCAGTCATTCTAATTATTTTTTTGCCATTGTACTCAAATCATTTGAAAATCAGTTTTCCCAGAATGCCTTTGGGCACAATTTGCACCATGAGTGAAATTACTAACTCATCAGAAAAGTCCTGTCTGTGGGAAGTAATTTCCATCCAACTGTCGCTGGTACATTGCAAATGATGGAAGAGGTCTTCATGGCACTATGTGCATCTTCACTCAATGTCACTCACAGTTCCTGAGTTTAGACTACCTGGAGTGGCATAAATGTTCATGATTGAAGAATGAGATAGAAATCAGGAAAAATTACAGTGGAGGAAGAATAGGCAGCTTTACAAACAATACTTAAACACTTTTTTTGTTGGAAATAATTTTTAAGTTTAAGTTTCCAAAGGTCAGTTAAACTTTAAAAAAGTAAAGTTAACCCAACATAAATGTACGAGTCATGATGACTCAAAAATGTATTTCCACTACATAAAAACCAACATAATCAGTTCAAACAAAAATTTGAGTAGTTTCAACTTGTTCGGTTTACAGTGATGTTAAATATTCAGAATAAAACACAGTGGGTTTAATAAAAGGCACTTTAGCACTGCTTTGATTAAGTTTCCACTCTGAATGAAGGAATCACTAAGAAAACAACCACATTCTTAACAGGGCTTAACAGGGCCACACATGGATTAAAAAAAAAGCAGCCGGGAGTCTTAGACCGATTTAATTCTTGGTTTAGTCATAGCCATGTCAAAGTACTATTTACTTACCTTGTTTAAGCATCATTTATACTCATTTATTTTTAAGTCTTACAGAGGTGAAATTATTTCCTGATCTCTGGAAAGTTTGTGCCATAAAAACTGCAGCACTTCCATCATCTCTCACAGACAGAAGGCTAATCTTGCTCTTTTTATGTCGTGCTGTTACCATCTTCTCATTAGATGCTCAATCCAACATGTCCAGTTTGTAGGGAAAGGGGTGCCTCTTCCCAAAATAACTGCCGATGAACTTGTTGGCTCTGTGCGCTGGTGTGGTGGAAGGCCAACAACACAATAAGGGGAGAATCAAAGGTGTGCCTTCTGACTTGCTTATAAAAGCGGACACAGACCCAAATTCCAACATGTTTACGCAGCACTGCCAATTAAGCTGAAAAAACAGCACCAATGAGTGTCCTCCACCCCTGACCACCTAACCTGAAAAATGATCCTGCCCACAAGTTTAAGCCAAACATGTCATCTTTAAGTTATCATGTCCCCAATACATACACTCCTTTAACATAACCCTGACATGCTGTATGGTAGACCTCTGAGTGATGCTATGCTAACCATGAGAGCTTTGAATTCACATGGAAAGCCTAAAAATATTTAGCTCTGACCATTCATCATTTTCCTAACCTCTTTTACTTAATTGTTGCTGTTGTGTAATATTTTTTAAAAGGATGGATGGAATTTATAAAGCATCACAAATAAAAATTGTATTTTTTTATTGGTTGATTTATTCATGAGATCAACTGTTACACTGTGATCTAGATGTACAAAATCATCAATACAAAAGCCCAGCCTTCATGATTTAAAACTCTATTAAAAGGATTCCCTTCATAAGAAATTACACACTGTTCATCATTTTTGGCCCTTATGTAGTTTTTTTTTATAATGAAGTTTAATCTGTAAAGAGAAAAATGTAAACACAAAGTTTATTTCATACTTCATCCCTTCTGCCTCAAGTGTTTATTTAACGGTGGCTACATGGACACTTTCACTCCTCAAGGAAAATAGCAGCTCCTCCACCTGGCTTTGACACAAACAGACTGTGTTTCTCCATGGCTGCTCTGCGTGGATCAGGGAGGTAGTAGGCCTCTCTCACTGCCTGCAGGAACGTCTCCACCTTCTCACAGGGAACCATAGAGACGGCACAGCCACCCCATCCTGCTCCTGTCAGCCGGGAGCCGACTGCCCCTGACTTCCTGTAACCAAGAGAGACAGGTACTGAGGGCAGCGCTGAAGTGCAAACAATGCAGTTCCTTGAGTGCCCATTGACAAACATGTTTGGTTTTGATAGCTCATTTCTTTATTGCTTGATTGCTTCTTACTTGATGACAACTTTAACCGTTTTTCAGCATTTTCCCCACCCATTTTGCCTTTTGTAACCCATTTTGTGCAGCTGCTATCCAATGTTTGCCACTTTAACCTATTTGTGTCACTCTGTAACCCCTTTTTTCAGCTATATTCAGCCACTTGTATCTCAGTTTTGCAAATTTTCTGCCTCTTTTTGCAATTAATAAATATATTATCCCTAAAAATTATTTCAGTTCCTTCTGCTTTATTCTCTGGCATCCTGATATTTTTGTGCACATTGTGCTTAGCTGAAGTTTGACAATGTGCAGTTCAATGTGCCCATCCACATTGTTAACATTACCAAAAAAAATGGACTATGAATTTGCTGAACTCCTAAGGCCCCCTATTTGGCTGGGTTGTAGAAAGCTCTTTATCACCCTTATGAATGGCCCTGGCCCAGTGAGTGTTCCCTTCTACCTGAAACGTATTAGAAAGAATTAAGCTGAGCTGTTTTCTTCTCCTCTCAAGAAAAAACCTAACAAAGCTTTTGACTTTTTACAGATCTGAATCATGATGGGTTTGATTCGTCAAACATCATTCCCCTCAACTGTGTGGAAATCACATCAAAATCCCTTGAAAACACTGAAAAAAGCAAAAGTAAAGCTGTAGTATTAAGTTCAATCTTCCGTGGACTCATCAGATGAACAGAGCGACACTAGGAAAAAGAGAAAAGATAGTCTTTAAACTGTAAACTTTAAACACCACCTCTGGCTTCACCAGGACGTACGTAAAATTCATCTTTGTTCCCAGAGGTATAAAGCATTTTAGGCAAAGATAGATGATTTTTGAAGGGCTTTGAGATCGCCATGAAAGTTAAATGGTATTCAGTCACAGAACTTCAAGAAATCTAACTGAAAATCAATAGAAAGTCTTACTTTATACAAACCTTTCTGTAGAAATAGTTGTACAGACCTTTTGTCATTAAACATTGATGCTAGTCTAAGTGTCTTGGTGCTCCTTGTTGTGTTTTTAAATGTTTTTTTTTGTTCTCGATTTATATTTGTAGCCTTCTGAAATTTGTTTATAAATGGTTCATAATTATTTAAAAGAAAAAAGTAAAGAAAACAACTTTTAATTGGTAGTCTTTACATCTGAATTTTCTCATTTTATCCTGTTGTTTCCAGAAATTCAATCTGCCACAGAAGAGATCAAGGGGACATCTTGTTTTACTTACAGACATATCTCTACCAGCTGATCCAACTCAGGGCAGCTGCACTCGTACAGGTCTCTGCAGCTTGTATGGCTCTGGTTCATCAGTTCTCCCAGCAGCTGCACAGATTCAGCAGGTTCAGAGTCGCAAACACTTTTAAACTGCAGCACCCGTGCTGCCTCACTGTACACATGTTTGGCTCTTTGGTGCAGCTTGAAATGTGTCACTGAGGGAAAAAAATTAAGTGAAATTTTGGCTGTTTTAATTTGACAAGCAATCTAAAAAACTTAACGATATCAGATGTTCAAAGACGAGCAAAGAGAAGCGTAAGTCCTCATTTCACAACTTTTCATGCTTAAAATTTTACCACCTTTAAAGGAATCATAACCTACTAACAAATAAGATACTAAAATTGTTATAGAGCGACCATTTGATATACAAAATGAAACACTGAGTGACATATTTTCCCACAGAGAAGAAATATTTCCTCAAATTTCCCTCCCTAGGAAATGTGATGCTATGTAATGTTGCTCACCATGCTGGGTGTTTGGGCTCAGCAGCTCGGTGGAAAACTGCTCAGAGGTGACATCCAGCACCTTGCAGATCTCCTCTCGGTTATACGGCTCAGGATGCAACACAGCATCAACCAGAGCTAGCATCTCCTCCAAAGAGGCCTTCAGCTCCGTCTGCACTTGGGCCAGCTTCAGGAGCCCACTCGAGTTCAGACCCCGTGCCTTGGCAAGCATCTGAGGACACAGATGGAAGACAGATTTCAATCAAGATGATGCAGTATTTACTTTTCTTTTCAACCATATCATAATCAATGCAGTTTAAAAAAGACAAAATGCTTTGACTTTTTAATTTGATTGGTTGAATTTAAGACAGGTATTAGATGATCAAGAATAAATCTGTCATCAGGACTGGGTACCTTTGTAGCTATCCGACACTCCACCACACGGATGTTGAAGTGAGAGGAAGCAGCTTTGTTCATCTCCACGCAGCAGTTAGAGATCACAAACACAGCTCCATCTGGGAGTTTGACATCAGTGGCTCGCAGGGGCTGAAATTCAATCAGCTTTGCCTGACAGACAATTAAAAAACAATTGAACACTGATTTACACATAGAATTACCAATAGCTCCAAAAACTACACTTAAAAAACAATTCAGAGACACAAATTCAAAAGCATGGCCTTTACAAGCACGGTTAAAAGTGAACTACTGGCATTTGCTAAGTCAGATAAATGCTGTGGAAGCAAACATCAGCCTATTAACACATAAAGCCTGTTTCACTTGATGTGCGGCAAGAAACCAAACCTACAGTTCCTTCTTCTGCCAGGAATGAGATGGACTGATCCATGCCTCCACCCTCTGTGCCAATGTAGTGCTCACATTTGGCACAAAGTTCTGCTAGGGCCACCTAGTGGATTAAAGTGAGAAAAGGACTAAAAAGCACGTAACATAGCTCAGTGTTCATATTTGCATTCTGTTTGATGGCTAAGATTTTTTCGCTTCTTCAAGCTGTCATATACAGAAACATATGTAATTGTTTGAAGTCAAAAGGTTCCTTAACAATGCACATTACCTTAGAAAGGGTTTTTTCATTTGCCTCCATTGTTACAAGCCCGGAACAGCAGACTAAGGCACTAGAACTGGAGAGGCCTGAGCTGGGGGGAATGGTTCCATCTACGACACATGAAATCCCCTTCAAGTGAGCTATCTCAAACTTTTCCTGTAAATACAAAGAAGTAAAGTTTAGCTTTGTATGCATCACTTTGCTCAGGCGTTACATGTTATATACCACCATTTTTAATGCAAGCACTTAAAAGCAGTTATCTTACCTGGATACCTTTGACTCCACAGAGAAAATAATAATGCCACTTTGGATTTTCTCTGTCTATGGCAATTTCGGAGCACGATACGGTGAAATCCCTTTAATGTAAGAAACAAAATAACAACAGAAGATAATACAGAGCAAGTTTTAGGCTCCTAATTAAATTGCATGGTGGGTTTTTGGGTCTTACTTGTATTGAGGATTAGTGTTGGCTAGTGTGATAGTTCCTGAAGTGTTCACAGATACAGCTGCAAGGATGTTCTGTTCAATGGCCATTGGAAGAACAGAATAACCACAGTAATCAATATGCTCTCCTGTAAGGTGACATACAGATGGGTGGATAGATATGTTACAAAAAATCCAACTACAGATAAGACTTAATGAGTCGATGGATCTGGTCTAACTCCTTTACTGCACAAATTAAGATTCTACACATAGTGTTATTACTGGCCTTTCACATATTAATCAAAGGAAATAAAAATATATGCACAAAAGGAAATCTTTGCAACTGTGAGGAGCCAAAAAATGTTGTACCGTGACTTCTTGAAGATAGTATATTTCTTTTTTCAAATAAAGCAATGTCAGCATTATAGCAGACTTCAGGATAAACCTGGTACAAATTACCTATCAGGTTTACCCGTCCAGGTGCACATGCATAGAAGAGTGGAGATTCTCCATACTTTTTCTCAAAAGTATTTTTCAAGTTTTTAAATCTGAAAAGAAAAAAACATAAGAAAATCACATACCACAGTTGCTCTATCAACTCTCTATCTCGTAGTTAGCTCATTTGCCTCTCACCTCTCATTGGCAGTAATTCCAATCTTTAATTTCGGTGGGTTTGAGGCCATTTCTTCTTTATAAAATGCCAATAAAAACAGCTGCAAACTCTATAAACTGCTATGAATGTAGTCCTTGTTGGCAGACGGGAGAACTCAACGATTTTTCATATCCTATCAGCTGACTGTCACAAGGAGGATCCCGGATGTCAAAACCGCTGAACTCGAGTCAGCTCTCCGACATGAGTTCAGAACTCTTGTTGAGATGTTAAACATGTATTTGTAGCAAATGAACTGACTCTGGAACTGCAAGAGACCACAACGCCAAGAAAACAAGGAAGTGTCTGCAGGAAAGGAGGCGTGGTTCAGTGACGGACGTATGCGGAAGAAGTGCGGAGCGATTACGTCAAGGCGGTCCCTTTCATTTGAATTAATAATATGATAATAAAAGCTATTCCCTTATTTGAGCGTTAGGATTCCTTCTTTACAACTTGAAGGCATTAAACCAACAGATAAAAAGCGCCCCTTTAAACATACAATCTCTAGTATTTCAGGAATTAGTATAGTTTTATTCACCAAGGCATTTCGACGTTGTCGTCCAACGTTTCGTTTCCATGGGAACAATGCTACTACACTTCCCACAATTCCAGGGAGGCATCGTAGTTCCGAGGTTGATACAATTACTTGATTAAAAAGGCTGCTAACTTGCATTATTTCAGTACAGCTGACATATAAGTATTTAGCGCGTCTGTTTGCAAGACTATTGCCGTAATGGTGACATTAGACTCAAAAATTTTCAGCCTGTTTTTGTTATGTCGATTGTCATGCCGCAGTGGTTTGGCGCTGCCTGTGCGCGCGAGTTTTCAAAGTGGGCGAGTCCGCAACTCTTAAAGAGGACGTTCAACCAGCTAAACAAAGCTAGCGTTAGCTTCTCTTTCCTCTCAAAGTTTAGTGTCAGGGCAATTTATCCTAAAATTCACATTTAACAATTTAAATAGGCAACGGACATACAACGATAGTCGATAGTTGTTAGCGTAGTTGCATTCAAAGCATGACGAGGGACTTTTTAACTTTTGTAATTGTGACCGTTGTAGCCAAGGCAAGCTGTAATGGTGGGGTTGTTTCTAGTTAGCTAGCACCGCTTCGTTGTATTGTGAATAGTTATGGTTAACAGATTTATAACATCGCTTAAATAAAGGAATAAACAGCTCACCAAGAGAGTCGTCCAGTCTATCGATGCGAGCGGGTAGGTTTATTGGTTATGACCTGGTTTGTACAAGTGTGGGAAAAAAACTTGTAGATAACTGTGTATCTAGCAGATTCACTTCAACCATAACACCAACATAAGGCGCTATAAATCTTGTCTTTTTCCTCTACAGTGCACGCTACATCAACAGGCTGTGGTCATGTCTATTGATTTTGACAGCGCTGCTCTTCAAACCCAGCATGATGAAGAGGAATATGACCAGGAGGACTATGCGAGAGAGCAAGAGGTAAATGAAGCACAACTGATACTATAAAGCTACCGCATATTGTGTCAGTAACCTTTCCTAATTGTTGGTTGTATCATGCGAGTTTGTAGCAGCTGGCGGCTTCCTTAGCTTTGGTGATGTCTTATACTGTTTAATCAGCATTTAAGGTAAAGAAAGATACCTAGAGTCTGCAACCTATGAACAGAAATCTGAAATACATAGTGTGTCAAGATTTTCATGGCTCTATTTCAGTGGTTAAACAGTCACATCACAATGGGTTGATATCTGACCTAAACTGTCATGTTGACATAGTTAAAATAAGTATTTTTTACTTCCCCATTAACTCCTGCCTCATCTTGTATGTTCTTCCCAAATGGTGTTGTTTAAGGAAGCAGTAGAGGTTTGCATTGTTTAAGTTTCACAGTCACTTTCAACTTCATAGTCATGATGTGCTATTACTCACACCTACAATCTGTTACGCCATGAATCTGAGCTATTATTGGCTCAAGGTAAAAGCCTCCTTCCAGGTGTGTCGCACTGAAACTGTGCTTCCCCTGTTTTCTCTCTATTTAGGTTGCCTTCTTCCTCTGTTGCTCCACTTGCTCTGATTAGAGCCGGCATTTAGGAACTGTCAACAGATTTGCCTTTCCTTGGGATTTAACACTTCAGGGAACTGGATTTTGGAGGAATATTAATTCTGAGGATTTTTTAGATTTTTTTTCTATCATTGTTTTTTAGCCTTTGTATTATTACATTTGAGCTGGTGAAGTGGAAAATGTTTGCAGCCAGTGATAGGAATGTTTCTGCTCCAGTTAACCTCTCTATATGTTTTGTCTAAACAATGGGAGTTCATTGGGAGCAAACACAGCAATACTGCAGGGGAGCCAACAACATGCCAGGCACGTTTTGGATGTTTCACAGTGAAGGTCTTCTCTACAGACAGATTAGTATTAGGAGTTGTCATGTGGCTTCACAGCAGAAGAAATGCCTCTTAAATATTTGTTGAATGTGTAAGCGGGATAATATGGGTCCTTCGGTTGTGGACACTGTGGAGGATTTGAAGAGTATTCAGCAGTCCTTGTGGGAAGTAAGTCCAGCTGGCTATGCTCGTTCTCTCACACATGGCTGGTTGTAAAAACAAGCTTAGTCAATCTGTTACTGATGCAAAGGAGGATTTGTCTTGTTTTTGTGACATTTAGGACTAATACATATCTTTACAAAAGATGAGGTTGCTGCTTGTTAATGTTTTATTTCTCAGTTTTTCTTTAATTATGAATTTTCTTGACCGAATGATTGATAAGCTTATTTCACACAAACAGAGCTTTAGTTCAATCAGGGCAGCAGTAAAGTATTACTTTCATGACTGTTCAAACTAAAAATCAGAGGAAGAGGAAGATACAAAGTGCCTAATCCAATGAAAGTTTGGTGACTTTGCTAAATTTTTCAAATAATATTATGTTTAATACATATTTGAATTGCATATAGAGGAACACAGATATTATGAGCACTGAACAGTTAGCCACTTTTGTGAGAAAAAAAAATAATGGTTTAGTTTGGTTTCAATAGTTTACAGATGTTCCCTGTTCTTATTCATTCTCTGAGACAGTCAGTGACTGGTTTCCTGATAAATCTGTGTTTCTTTACAACTCGGTTGCGGGGCAACCTTGGTGACTCATTTCCATGTGCTGTTTTTCTGCAGTTGCAGAAACTACTCACAGACCTGCCTGATGACATGCTGGAGGACAGCAGAGACTCCTCCCCAGAACTGGAGTACTCTGCCTGCAGCAATAAAAACACAGGCAACAGGTTATACACATGTTAATGCAGACACATTTGAAAGCTCAGATGGAGATACCTCAAGGTTTGGTTTATACAAGCCAAACGCTTCTGAATTCTCAGTTTTTGAGAAGCTGATTGTGTATATGTATATTATGATTTTGTATTAACCTGACAGGAAAATCCAGTCTAGTCACAGCTAATACTCTGATTTTAATTGATTTTATATCATTTAATTTTAAGATGTACATCAGTTAACTGTGATATGATCTTTTTTTCTCACAAGAAAAGGTGTAAGTTGTTGACGAAAGCTAGCTTTGCCAACAACTTACATCTTTTCTTTTTCTATTTCTTTTTATCATTATATATATATATATATATATATATATATATATATATATATATATATATATATATATATATATATACTTTTTTTTACATTTTTATACTGATTTGTATCCCTTGTATGGCATTACTGATTGATTACTTTAGTCAGTGCTTATATGTTATGCTTTGGCATGATAAAATTTATGCTAATACATTTTATTGAATTATTATTGATTTTAAAATCCTGATAGATATTCCAATTATTTTGCTCAATTCATATATGTTAATGGAGAGGAATGTACTACAGTTCACCATCCCCACTACCCAACATGACTTCAGAAATAAATACAAAGTAGACATATCACCTTTCTAATTATATGAACAAAAACTGAAAATGTAGAAGCTTTGTAAAAATAAAATTTATGCTAACACTGTTGTGCTAGATCTCATTAATAATAATAATAATAATATAATATAAAAACATTATTTATATAGCACTTTTAAAAACATGGGTTTACAAAGTGCTTTGTCATGTGCAGAAGCAGACAGAAGAACAAAGCAACAAACCCAAACAAAAGACTAGAAGACAGAACATGACATGCAAACAACATCAGCAGAATCCAAACACTTAAAGAATCTAACCAAAAATATGGTCGAGATAATAATTCAACAACATGAAAACGCATCAAAACCTAGACATCATGTGATGCCATGCAAACTAAGACATCACAGACATCAATTAGAGTGCAGACATCAAACCATACTACACTAAGACATCATGGACCTCATCAGGATGCAGACAAGACACAGACATCAAGTACCATAAAAACATTATAATTACATAGGTAAGGTGTTATGTTGCAGCTCATTGGTGTATTGTGTAATGTAATTATGCTTTCTGAACTGTTCTCTCAGCCCTCAGTCCACGTGGACCCAGCAATGGTCAGTCCATCCAAGGCCAATCTCACATCAACAGGTCTGTGTCTCTTCTGTACCTCGAAAAGACAAAAAAGAATGAAATGGTGCTTCAATTTCTTAAACTTGGAATCTGACTGTGTTAAACACTCTTAGGATGAGTATGCTTATGAGGACGGTGCTGTTCAGATCAATGGACATCTTAGTCACACTCAAGGTCAGCCTCTGCCTCACATGTGGAATCAGCAGTCCCAGGATCATTCCTTCACCCAAGGAGATTATACGTACACCAGCATCGGCACAGAAAAAGAGACAAGTGACTTCTCCACAGACATTAACAACCATGCAGTGTATTATGAAGGGGGAAGACACAGTGATAACCAAAACTATGGGGAACAAAATGCAAGAAACCATTTTCAGGTGTGTGGAGTGAAGTATTAATTCTACTTGTCATCACTGATCACCATAATATTAACATTTTATTTGAGCAACTATTGCTCTTGTCATATTTGAGAGAAAATGTTTAATTCTTCTATTTTATTTTATCTATGTCTTACTAGCTTAAAACATGTTTTCTTCAGTATAAAACTGACTTTGTGTATTCCTGATATTTTGGGATTATTTAATGTCAAACACAATTAATTTATTTTGATATGCTCTTCAGAATTTAAGGTCAGCAGCAGGGGACAGAGTTGTAGACCAGTACAAGGCCAGCTACAATCCCCACCATCCACCTCATCAACCAAAGATGTTTAACTCCCAGCCTCCTCACCAACAAGGCCAACTTGATCACCTGCAAAGAGAATTCCTTGACACAACAAAGCGTGAGTCCTGGGATGCACTCACACTAGGCTTTCCATACCATGCCAAGGCATATTTGACCCCCAAAGCCCAGTTTGTTTGACTAGTGTATAGACTCTGTACTGAGCTCAAGCTTGGGATAGTTGGAAGGGACAGGCTATAGGAGGCTACTGCTTCTCATGCACATGCATAGGTAGGGGTAGGCAACATGGACATTACATATTATAGACCAAAAGGACACAAAATAAACTACATTTTCTCAGTTTTTCTCCATTTTGTTGTTGACTTTGGTCTTGATTTGGCTACTGACTTTTTAGTGAATATTCATATGTCAGTTACTGAACTATGCCAACTTAAAAGGGATTGGAGATGACTTAGAAATATGTCACAATGGCTAAACAAATGTGGTCAGTTGAATGATCTGAATTGCTGTTATTGAAGTGCTAGCCTAGGACATTATCATAATGCAAATAATTAAGGCTATTTTGATTCAGTAAGAACCCTGAAAGGATATACCACACTTAGTAGAAAGCATATCAGTTAACTCTCCTGTAAAAAAAATATTCTTACATTATTTCAGTTACATATCTGTTTATTGAGGATATGTACAGTGCTTAACAAATTTATTAGACCACCTGTGATATTTGTCTCAGAGACCATCCAGCATCATGAAGTGCTTTAATGCAGACTCTTTCATTTTCAGTGACCTCTCCACGTTTGACCATTTTGAACAGGAACGAGGAATTTCAAACTGAATTCACCTTTTTATACCCAAATTTGAGCCGGCTCAATGGGCTTCTCTGAGAAGTCAGAAATTAATCAAGCGTAACATTCAACCACTAAAACTAATTTTTCTGTTCAGGATTGCAAGTCATTAACTATAATTTGACATATTGATTAAGAAATAATAATGTGCTTTTCTATGTTTTCATTTCTTTTTGTAAATCAGTAAATTTGAAAATTCATGGATAACAATAATAATGATATTTTAGCATTAAAAATATCATTTGGGTTAAAGAGCTTCTACATATTGGTGTATTAACCATTGCAGAAACATAAAAATGATTATGGTTATTACCAATGCTGTTATTTTAGGGCAGCTGTGGCATAAACCTTACTTTGGGTGATGGTCTAAAAAATTTGTTAAGCACTGTATGTACTGAGAATGCTGGAGAAGTGTGATTTTAATTGCAAATGGTAAAAGCTGTAATAGACTTAAAGCTTGACCTTTCTTACTTTTATTTTTCTGATGTTAAGACAGGGGGCACCTTTTTACCATTTCGGGAGTACCACTAGATTCCCAAAGTGTTTTAATGGCACATCTCCTCTCTAAAATGTCATTGATGAAAATGAATAGTCTGTCCATTTTTTTCATCAAGCCTGAAGTGTTTGGTGGTATTTTGTGTTTTTTTTAATATTTGTATATTTTTGCTGTATTTCAGAAACTGCTGATAAAGAGCAGCTCGCTCAGCTGCAGATTTTAAACAAAGCTCAGCAGAGGCAAATTGAAGATTTGGAGCAGAAACTGGAGGATTCAAGGCGTAACATGAGATACCTCGAGCATCAGTTTGCAATTACCAAAGGTATGTTTCAGGCAGGTTTGGCATTTTTTGCATGTGTAAACTAATCCAAATATAGTGACTTTATGAATTTTTGAGGAGTTACGCTTTAGTATGTTCTGATTTATTGACCTTATTAGTTTGATTCACTCGTTTTATACTGACTGTTTCAAAGACAAAAATATTTTCACCAATAAACTTTTAGAAACCAAAGGATTAATTGTCTATCAGTCTATAGCACTGATTCAAACTGATGGAAGGATGTAAGAAGGATAAGACTTTGCATAGATACATGGTGTGTATTCACTGTATATGCAGGACATTGTACACATACACACACAATGAGGGTACTGTATTTGCCCTCTTGTGGCCTTTAGAAGAGTTGCAATATCTAACAGAACTCGGGCTCCTGCATTGGCCTCTTGAGTCCTTGTTTCCTTGCTGAATGCCTTGCTTACCTTTTGTCATTAATAGATGAAAAGGATGGCCTTGGAGTAAGTCTAAAAGAATCGAGTGGATTGCTTGAGGAGGCCAAGGTAAGGGAGGCTCAAATGCAAAACAAGCTGAAGGCACTGGAGCAGCAAGTACATGTCCTTAATGAGAGAGACCAGGAGGTAAGTTATATATAGAAACATACACTTTATAATTTTTTAAGGCAAAATTAGAGGCAGGAATTTTTTATCTCTTTCAGTGAGAAATTAAATCATATTAATCATATAATCTTTGTAAAATCAGTGAGTAAGAGATTAAATGGTAAATCCTGCTCATGTCTTACTTTCCTGGTATGCATCGCTCTCACCAACTGACCCAAATTTGTCAGTCTTACCCAGTCTGCAAAGATACTAATGTAATTTAAATCAATTCTTTTGTTAATATAAATAATTCTTAGTGTAAATAATGCTCTTTTTTGTGTAGAACATGAAGAAACAGAGAGTGGCAGATTCTGAAGTGGACAGCATGAAGCAGCAGATGTTGGAGCTTTGTCGTTCTGATACTCTGTCCAGAGTGCGGGAGCAACACGACAGAGACCTAGCTGTCTTAAAAGAGCAGCATGAATCTGCATTGTTAACACTGCAACAGAAGTTAGACTCCACCAGTCAGGCTCTGAATAAACAGGTCTGTAGTTTTACTGCCACAAGGTGCTGCAATTAAAAATGTAATTAACGTTAGCAAGAAGCTACCTACTGCAAGCTCTTGTTGTGGACAGCGTTTCCAGCAGCCATCAGTAACTCATGTGTTGATGTTTGTGTCTCCAGATTGATGTTAGTCAGAGGTTTCGGGAGCAGGTGAAGCAGCTGGAGCGCCAAAGAGAAGAAGAGCAACTGGAGAGAGCCCGTGTTGTCAACGCTCTCACTCAGCGTTTGGAGGAGAGTCAGAAACAGTGTGCCCAGCTGCTGCAAAACAGTGAGTGACAAGTTAATATTGCAGGAAGTGTATCTTTTTTCCTCAGAAATCAGAAAAAACAAATATGCAACTTAATCTGTTCATCTTTTATTTCCTAAAGGTTCAGTGCAGGAATTAACCCAGATTCAAATAAAACTACAACAGGCTCAATCAGCGAAGGCACTCAGTGAAAACATGAACAAAGTCTTACAGGTTTGCTCTCATTTTTCTTCCCTCTAATACTATTACATCCATCATTACTCAAAAAAAATTATGTTAAACATATTATATTATTCTTTCCATCTTTTTTTGTATCCCAAAGGAGGATCTGTCTGATTTGAAGGAGCAGATCACGCTTTATGAATCAGCTGTGAAACATGGAGTTATTGCATTAGACCTTAGCAATGACTGGGACAACCAGCTGTCTGAGTCCTGTGTGGATTTAGGGTTAAAAAAAACAAAGAGGAAAAATGGCACCCTTCACAGGTAAACCAGCACAATTATGGAATCTTTCTCTACTGTTTGTTCCCATAAAGACCCTCATATACCTATATTTTAAAACTTCCTTTCTGTACTGTTGTCAGCACTGCCCTGGCTCACCTGTGTGACTCAAAGCTTCCCAAAGATGAAGCTTTGCGGCTGCTGAGAGCGGAGATGCAGCGCTGCCTGGCGAGTTTGAAGGGGAAGCGACAGAAGATCAGTCAACTGCAGGAGGAGCTCCAGCTCAGTCAGAGTCAAGTGAGCGAGCTGCAGACCCAGTTAGATGAAGCAAAGCTTTGCTCTTCAGTGAGTACATTAATCTACAGCAGCAACACACAGGCTTCAAATTTGACACCATGATAAGAACAGAACAACTACAAATAAAATATGTTTATGACTCAGTTTGGATTACACTACTCTCCAATTTTAAGGGCTCTGATGCTCTAATAGTCACATAAAAAACCTGCTTTGTGTTCATAGATCAAGGAGACTGGCCAGATAAAACATCTAGATCTAAGCGGGGAGTCCCAGAAAGAGTTCATGAAACTACAGGAGGACAAACAACACTTGCAGGAACAAGTAGAGGTGAGTCATAGTTTATCATAAGATAAACTATGTTGCTTGTTTTAGGGGGTAGGCAAAGATTAAATGAAGGACTGGTCTTTTGTCTGAACTCTAGGTGTTGGAAAATAAGAATAAGGAGCTGAAACAGAGTGAGGAGAAGGTGAGGTCTGCCAATGCTGAGCTTTGCACCAAGATGAGAGAGATGATCCAAGAACTGGACCAGGAGAAGCAGGAGGCAGCTGAGAGGTAAAGCACAAAGGAGGGCGATGTGGGTTTATTTACTTGTTTTTTATGTCTAATACTATAGAATGTGCTCAAATTTATGCGTACTGTATATGTGTCTTTGTAAAGGTCTGAACGGATTAATCAGCAGTACAGGGATGACGTGGTAAACGGAATCAGAACAGATCTCATGCTGGAACATGGCGCTCAGATTGAACGCCTAACGGCACAGCACCAGGAGCAGATTGAACAGCTACGGTAAGCTGTCCTGACCTTTGAGAATAAATAGTTATCAGGCAATATTTGATACTTATTTACAAGACTCTTTACTTTTTGACAGGACCCAGCTGTCTGAGACTAACGATAAGATGCTGGCTGTGCAGGAGTGTTACATATCTGTGTGCAAAGAGAAAGACATGCTTGAAGAAAACATACACAACTGGGAGGAGAAGGTGGAGACTTTGAAAAGAGAGAAAGAGGTATTCAAGACATCAGTAATGAATTTTTACAGTAGTATCCTAATAATGAATCACTTCCTCAGTTCTTTTTCCCATATACATGTTATAACTCAAATAATATCATCAAGTAGTCAGACAAGCCTTAACTCCCTTTTTTTCTTTAAATGAATTTGTTTTTAGCTTTTTATGCCTTTTATTCATAAAGGAGGACGGTGGATAGAGTGGGAAACAGGGATGAGAGAGTGGGTAAGAGACATAAAAAGATAAATTAGGCACAGGCCAGTCTTGAACCGAGGCTGTCCATGTACATGGAGTGTGCTTTAAACCACTGGGCCATCTTCAGCCCTGGACACCCTTTTTATTAGAGTACAACTGCTTTTAATACTAAAAATTTAAGCATTTAATTCCCCCCTGGCCAAGGGTATCAATTTTACAAACACAAATAGAAACTCCTAAAACTGATGGATTTGCCAGATTCTATGTCATTCATCGGCTGGATTTATTTTTCACAGCTTCAAGCTAAACTGATTGTACTCAGAAAATGAATCAACCAATCAGCACCATTAAGAAGAAACAGGCAATACAAGCAGGTTTAGTTGCACCTGTAAACAGTGGCAACCGGTTAAGAGATCAGCTTGGATGCAGTTATAACAACATTTTTACCAGAACTGAGCATGTCTTCATTCAAACAAAAGACCAAAGAATCGCACTTGGTTTTCTTGGTGGAAAAGAAGTTGTTGCTCTTCTCCCAACTGGCTTTGGGATGAGTTTTCTTCACCAACTGGCTCCCCTGTTAGTTGAAAAAGATATGGGCTGCCTGTTGACCTTTTGTAGTTTACTCCCTGTGCTGGAGTATGCCTACTATATCATATGTTTTGTTTCTCAGATTGGCTGGTAATGAATGACATAAACAGAACGTTCATCCAGTCATCCTCAAAGATCTCTCTCTTAAATGCCACAAAACTATGAAACAGTCTATTTGGCATGTCAGGGAAGGAAATCCTGAGAATGATGACATTATTATTTATTTATTTATTTTTTTGCCATGAACATGCAACATTTTGTTCTGTTTTGATTCTTATCAGCAAGTTTTTGCTGACTGTAGAAAAAGCTGTGTACTTGTGAATTGATTGATTTATGATTAATGTTGTTTCTAGCAAAAGCTGCGAGAAGAGACTGATTCAGCTGTAGTGAAACTGAGGGCAGAGCTAGAAGCTCAGCATCAGGCCTCATTAAACCAGCTTAAGGATGTGTGGTCACAAGAGAGAAAGAAAGAACTGCAAAAGGTATGATTTTCCAATAGACAAAGCTCAGATTCCTATGTTATTTACCCATTAATGTCTGCACTGCTTCTGTGCAGGTGGAGGAAACCTGGGCCCAGAGGCTGGAGGAGACTGGAAGAGAGAGGGACAGAGATAGTGCTGAGACGGCCTGTCAGACAGATCATTATGAGGACAGCAATGAGACAATTACTGTTTCTGAAATGGACTTGAGGCTCAGTGCCCAGAAACAACAGTTGAAACTGGAGGCTGACAAAGTGAAATTCAAAGCTGTGGAGGAAGCCAGAAAAAAAGTTCAGAGAGAGCTGCACGAGAAACACCTGGAGGACATGGCCAGACAGGTCAGTGGGTTGACCTGGCTTCTTCTGTGCCACTTCGCCAAAGTGCTGCTGTCCTTTTTTTAATTGGCACAAACAGGAGTCTGTTTAATCCTTTGTGTCCTGCTAAGGGGTTTTTCTGACATCTTTTAGAGTAAAACGTGTTTGTTATTTCTTCTTCATTATTTTGTTTTTCATTCCTCAAACATTTTGCAGGCTTTACCTTAAGTAGAGCTTAGAAAATTAGAAGCTGACATAAATGATTTTGTTCAGGTCGAAGGTGCAGTAACCAGAGCCTACAATCGCTGGATTGAGGATTTGACTTCACTGCCAGAATACCAAGCTGCACTCCAGACAGAAAGAGAGAAATGGGAACAACACAAAGAACAACAGGTATGACAAGGTTTTAACTCTTATTACCACTGCTGTCTTAGCATTTCTTTTGTAATTATATGTTGCCCTCAATTTTGATGTCACAGGTATCCCTGGCCCTGAAGGAGGCAGAGGAGCAATGTCATAAGAAATACAGGAAGGAGTTAGAGGAACAGAGCTCTGGGACTCAGAGGATGGAAGAGCTCCAAGAGGAGGTGGCAGCCCTTCAGAGCCAGCTGGAGCAAATGAACAGAGAGCAAACTGCCCTACTGAAGGCTGAGCTGGCTGGAGCTAGAGCAGTCTGGAACCGAGACAAACAGCAGGAGGTCTCTGTCATCAAGGCCTGCACTGAGCAGGTGTACCAAAACAAGCTGCAAGAGCAGCGCAAAAAGCTGGAGTTTTCTTTGCAGCATGCCAGGGAGGAGGCTGACCTTCAGAGGAAAGAGCTGCTGCTGCAGATGGAGGCCAAGCTACAGCAAACTTTACAGGCCAGAGAGGAGGAATGGAGATGTCAGACTGCAGAGAGAGAGCAGGCTCAGAGACAAAAGACAAGAGAGGAATTTGTAGCAGAGCTTCAGACTTGTCTGACAGAGATTGAGGACAAACTTCACAGGGATCCCAAAACAGATCAGCAGGTGATTGATGGCACCAGGAGAAGCACTGGGGCGTCATCAGATGACACAATTGTACAGATCATCCAAACATTCTGTAAAGGAACAGTCCACAAAGCAGTATCTCAAGCCAAAAAGGAGTGGAAGAAAGTAAGGTGTTTTAAATTGATCTCAAGTCGGAAAGTGAAATTAATGTTTTGATTTGTCAGTCATTCAGAAAATCAATGTCTGAGTTTCAATTTTTATTTGTTTCATTTATGCCCCCACAGATAAGTGAGGAGAGACTGAGTAATGTGATAAAGGAAACACAGCAACAACATGAAAAAGAAATCAACAAAATTCAAAGTATGTGATGCACTCTTTAATCTGAACAACATCTGATGTATATAATTCATCATTCATTGCCCCTGATGTTGCTGTATTGTTGCTTTTAGGCTGTTTGTCTCAGAGGAAAGAGCAAGTTTGTTGCAGGAAAGAATGCACTGAAGCTGTAAGTAAAGTGCAGAAGAAGAATCAGGAACTCCAGAGAAATTTGGAGAAAGCCTGTCGACAGTTCCAGCACAGCGTTAGAGAGCACAAGACTGCCATGCAGCATCTGAAAGGTTTTTAAAGCAGCCAAGTATTTCTTTGTAATTTGAGTGGATTTATTAAAATGACACATTTATCTTAGTGCCTGTGATAATGGTGTATAATGCTGTTCGTTATAGATGAACATGAAAGCAGCTTACAAAAGGCGAAGGAGGAACATCTGAAGCTGCTGGAGGAAGTGAAGAGAGCTAAAGAATCAGCAGGGTTTGTGTAGTTTCATCATTTTTAACCTTTGGTTCAAAGGCCAGTTACTGTTGTGTTAATCTGGGGTAACCTTACAAGTTTGTCAAACATTAATCAGACATGTATTTATTCTCCTTTCGTTCTTTCAAGTGACCCAAATTTTCTTCGGCTTCCTGAATATGGAAAACATTTTAAGTTATAAACTTAATATAAAACATATTGAACAACTAAACCATCAAATATTTTATTTTTGATTTGCTAGTTTATCTTCATCGTTGACATGTTTGTTTTGATGTTTTAGAAACATCCAAATCAATTTTTTTCAAGACATTAAAATCAAATTAGTATTTCAATGGCGTTATATACTCAGTCTTTGGTACACAGCTCCAATAAACAGAGACCACAGTGAAAATATCTGTTATGGAAAATATCGATCTTTTACTCTATAGGTTGTTGGTGTTTCTGTTAACTGTTACAAGCTATAGTTTAAAAAAAACTGGGTTATTTCACCAAATATTAATTTCTGCCTTCTTTCTAGGATAAAACCTAACTACTTCTGCTGCAGTATTAGCGTTTGGAAGTATACTACATCCTTGCTTCTTTTCTTTCTTCTTTTTCCTCCATGTCTGTGTGGTTACTATTTCACTTTGTGCTCACTGAATAGAGCAGACTGGCAGCACCACTTTTTGAAAGCTTTTCTCACACATTTCTAAAACAAACATTTAAAGAAAACAGTGCTATAATCTATGTAAATAAACTGCTTGGAGTGTAGTGTTATTAAAAGACTAATTATTTCAAGAAACATGAGCAGCAGAGCTAGGCAGTATGTCTTGTCATTTCTGCCATTAGTCTGCTCAAAGGCAAGTTTTTCTTAAGTTGTCTAAAGAAAAAATACATAAACTCAAAAATCCAGGGTAAAATATAATTATGCTGCCACGCCTGATAGAA
The DNA here is from genome assembly GCF_018320785.1 of Cheilinus undulatus. Classification (NCBI taxonomy): domain Eukaryota; kingdom Metazoa; phylum Chordata; class Actinopteri; order Labriformes; family Labridae; genus Cheilinus; species Cheilinus undulatus. Next base: position 20,557,024 of record NC_054873.1, on the reverse strand, counting down.
CACTTTTTTTTCTCCACTTTTCAACCTCCACACTCAGCAATACAGTATATAGACAAAAGTATTCATCCACCTGACCATTACACCAACAGGGACTGTAATGACATTGTATTCAAATACATGTCCTTAAATAACGAGTCTGCAGCTTTAACAGTTTCCACTCTGTTGGACGCCTTCCCCACTTTGTTGCCACAAAGTTGGAAGCATAGCATTGTCCAAAATGTCTTGGTATTCTGAAACATTAAGATTGTCATTCACTGGATATAAGGGGCCTAAAGCCCTTAAAACGTAAGGTTACACATGTAACCATGGTTCTGTAATTCTTGGATGAATCAGAGGTTGTGCTTCAAGCACTGGATAACACATCGCACATGCACAGGTTGAGTTGCTATACCAACAAAGTGACACCTGCTGATCCGAACAGCCTATATCTTCTGGTGTCATCAGGGAATCAGTTCCTTGGGAATCTTCTCGCAAGATCACAAGGATTTTGAATGACTTAGTGCTCTGGCTGGGATTCAGAGAACCATGGTTACATACGTAACCTTACGTTCTATTTCATCCTTCCTGACTGCCTGAAATACTCTAGTTTATTTGTTTTCGCTTACAGAAGCTCTGAACAGCAACAGAATCTTCAGCAAGGGTTGGAGGAGATGAAGAAGCAATACCTGATGACTGTGGAAAAGATCAGAGGTTGGTTACAAAAATATTTACTCAAGGTTACATCCTCTGGTAGGATAAAGGAAGTTTTCAGTCGAGACAACAGTAGCTTTTAATACTACGCATGGCAGTTTTTACCATTCTTGGTAAAAAGTACTACATGATGCATGTTTGTCTCGACAAAATCTTGTGAAGACATGCTCTTGTATAGATACAAACTGTAAAAGCACAGCTCATATTTGTGTTTTCCTGGCAGGAGACATGCTGAGGTACCTCCAGGAGAGCCGGGAGCGAGCAGCAGAGATGATCCGTACAGAGGTGCAGAGGGAGAGGCAGGACACGGCCAGGAAAATGCGGCGCTATTATCTGACTTGTCTGCAGGAGTTACTGGAGGACGGAGGAAAGACTACAGGGCAAGAGGCTGTAATTGTTCTAAACTTGTTAGCTTTCCTCACCCTTTCTTTTTGTGGTAATTGTATTGATCCTTCTGTCTTCTGTAGAGCTGAAAAGAAAATAATGAACGCTGCAAGCAAGCTGGCAGCCATGGCTAAAGTGCTGGAGACCCCAGTCAAGAGTAAATCTGGAAAGAACTGTTTACAAAGTGAGTCCTTGTCTGCAGACATGATGAACTGTTGTATTTTCTTCATATATCAATGGTGTTTGTATCTGTTTTTGTGTTGGCAGGTTGTTTGACAGCTGCTGACTGCCCTCCAGGTAGACACACAGGTTCCACTAAGACCCCGTCAACACTGCCTGAACTTCCTGACATTAGGCCTGAGGACGCATGCCAGAGGGAAAAGACATCTGCAGATTCAGAGCAGAAACAAACCACTGCAGCAAGAACTAAACCTTTAAGTCACCAGGACATTTCTGCCTCCAGGAAGGGGGAGGCCTCAGGATATCCAGGGCTTAAAATCCAAACTTCTTCTCACTCACACCCCCGTCCTTTTAAACCTTTTCAACAGATCCCCTCCTCATCCCAGGTGGGTTTTGTGGATGCATCTGTGAGGAGTAAGAGCAGGGAGCTGTACCTGCAGGGAGATAACCCCAAAGACTCACAGCAACAGCCACTGGTTATTTCAGAGGCTCCTGTCAGAGACGAGAGATGGGCTGACTGGAGCATGACCAGCAGTGACTCAGAAATAGGCTTTCAGGTTTCTAGACTTTCCAACACGGGATGCAAAGTTGAATCTGTGAAGCTTATTTCTGTTTCTTCTACATCAGCTGGTGACTTGGGAGAGTTTGGTGGTCTCACTCCGGACGTTTCTGAATTGACTGTATATAATGAAATCCCCCAAAGGACCCCTCAGATCCAGAACTTTCCCAATACAAAGCTGAGTTTACACAGAGAGCCTACCCCTGGCTCTGAGAGTGAGAAGAACCAGGGAGTTTGTTCACGGCCTGTTTTCTCTGAGCTGAGGCAGCGGCAGCAGCAGGACAGTGGTTTTGACAGTCCTTTCTACCAACACAAGTGACAAAATGAAGGGCAGGCATGAAGTGAGGTAGGGAAACATGTTCATATCTGTTACAACCTTTTCAGTTATCTCTACACATGGTGCCTTTAATGTTGTGTTTGAAGTTTACATAATGTAGAACCTTTGGTCTGGTAGCTACCTGCAGTGTTTGTGTGAATGTGACTTAGGAAATGATTGACTTTTTTGCTATAAATCCTAAACAGAGAGCTGTTGCAGTGCCTTGGAATCAACAAGTGCCTTTTGTAGGAAAGGTGTTGATGAGTTCATTGTTATTTCACTTCACAAACATCTTCCAGTTTTAGCATAAATGCCTCAGGTTTGTCTTCTCAATTGTGTGTTTTCTTAGGTATAACACTTTCATCACGAGCCAGTGCAAAGAAAAACACTTTGAGATCAAACACAGCTGTGCTGCCAACACTGTAACCTGTTAACACTTAATATGAAATATTGAGGTCCAACCCTGATACCAACCTACTGAAATCTAGACATGGTTCATGTTAATACAGAGCTTATGTCTCTCTGCTGTGCTGTTTCCCTCTCTCTGTGATCAGAGCCATTAAAATTTGTGTGTGTCTGTGCTTTTGTGTTATGAAATATTTTATATTATTTTAAAAGGTAATGCTGTGTATGGTTAATAAATGTTTTTGTACTCTGTTTTAGTACTTTTAATAAATGTTATATAAAAAATGTAAGTGAATAATGTATTTGTCATAAGAGCTGAGCTTGTCTTGCAAATCCTGCATAACTATTTAAATTCAGACACTAGCATTAGCATAGTCTTGTAGCACCAGTGGAATTATATTCACTACCTTAGAGATTAAGCCAAAAAGTCATTTTTAGGAAATGCATGTTTTAAAAGCTAAAATCATATTACTGTTATATTGATTTTCACAAAAGTAACTGCAAACAATACTGGCAGATTTTTTGCATCTTTCTTAAAGCTCCTTTGAGGAAAAAAAAGGTGCATTACTTGTTTTCTGACATTTCATAAAGACAGAAATATAAAATTTCCAGAGACAAATCTGTAACCAGGGCTGCCAACTTCTTCAGTGCCAAATAAGGAACAAAGTATATTGTTTGAAGTGCCATGACTGTTTTGTACGATGTGAATGTTATGTAAAGGAGGAAGTGCGTATTAACTTTTTTCCCCCCAAAAGGACCCATTTACTGCCAAACTATATCACAGACCTTCATGTGAATACTTAAATACAACCAAAAGTGATGAAACCAGGACTAAACATGCCTCACTCTGTTATTGTGACACCCAAAGACAAAATTAAGCTATCGTAAGGGACATTAACTCATACATGACAGCAGCAGGTTGGAACCTTACAATGAAATGTAAAATCTAAACTAGGGGCATGACAAAAAAGTTCCCATTATTTAAAATGTTTTTAACTGCCCATGAAAGCTTCAAGCTGTTATTTTGTAACAAAAATGCACTGATGGCAAAGCCTCATTATTCTTCTCTGTAGCAGCATGCTGTGTGAGGTCATGCTCACCTCAGTCTCCTACTGTAAATGAATCCTGACAACATGAAGCTAGAAGGCTTTCTTTGACTCAACTCACGTCTTTCTTTTTCCTCTTGCTTGTTGCAGCTGCAAAGTCAATGCATTTTTGCAGGTTTATACATCATTTTATCCTCACTTGGGCGCTTGAAGTCAACAACACCATCCATGGACGGACCTTATCTGATGCTGTAGGTGTAATGATGACTGGTGGGGGCACCATCAGTTTATGATGGGATACTCGCTGTGTCAGATGATCTAGGGATCATTTTGATATTTGTCGTCCAGTTAAAGGACGTCCCTCAACTAAACCTCTCAATTTAGTTTGAAACACGGGACATCCCGGCAACTTAAGAATAACTTTCATCGGTTTTGCATTCTGTAGATCTTTGATTTCCAATCCCTAGTTGTTCTGTAACTTTATAACATGTTGTCAAAGCTTACTGGGTGAAGGGTTACTACCTCTTGATAAGGTCTGTGCTCCTCCTCCTCTTTTTGTCCCACTACTTCTTCTCCTATGTCAAACTGTCTCATGCCATTCACTTCGCTCCGCTGTGCAGTTTACATGTCATCATGCTAATCTTATTACTTCTAGCAGCTGTGGGGTTTTTTGTCTTTCTGTTTCCCCGTAGTTATTTTTTCCAGGATTGTCAACACGTGCTCACAAGATGGAAAATCAAGCAACGCATCCAGGCGGTCATGCAGACAAACTACGTCTTGGTGGACCAGTTTGCAGACACGGTGAAGGCGCAGCCACACAAGCCGTACCTACGTTACAAAGACGAGACTTTTACCTACCTGGACGCCGATGAGCTCAGTAACAAAGCGGCCAGAGCTCTGCTGCAGAGTGGACGTGTTAAAGGAGGAGACACGGTCGCTTTGTTTATCGGGAATGAGCCCACGTTTTTGTGGCTGTGGTTCGGTTTGCAGAAGATCGGATGTCCCGCTGCTCTACTCAACTACAACATCAGATCCAAGTCTCTGTTACACTGCTTCAAATGCAGCGGTGCCAGGGCTCTGGTGGCTGCTGAAGGTAAACTTTATCCAGAACTCTATGAACACTTAAATTTCACGCAGAAATTTTTCCTGGGGCATTTAAAACGTATTTTTAGACCAATTAAACGACCTAATAAGAAGGATTATGAAGTTTATCTGACTGAAGTTAAAATTGGTTCACGCCCCTTTTTTCTTGTCAAAAGTTAAAGTCCAGGGTAATCCTCCACCAGTGTCTGGCTCTCTGAAATTCAAAGAATTTACCATGCATGTTACAAAATCAATTGAAACACATGAACTTTTTATGTCAGCCTAAAAGACACTACAGAAAAACACCTACAGAAACCATTCACAAGTCCACATCTTCAGCTGTCATTTTCTCCTCCCTTTTCCACCTAAAATATGACCCTTATCAAACAGTTTTTTTCCACAAAAACTAATGAAAGAAATCTTTAAATTCTCTGCTTCATACACTGCCTGGCCAAAAAAAAAAGTCACCAACTGGATTTAACTAAGCAAATAGGTTCAAGCCTCCTATTGAATAATTACTGCATGGGCGATTATCTTTCAGCTGTCAACAAGTTATTTAATCCCAGCTGATGCAATGAGTAACTTCTCATTTCTTAAACAACCATGTCGAAAGACACGTCCTGTGGAAAAGATGTTAGTCCGTTTAAGAAGGGTCAAATCATTGGCATGCAAAAACGGCTTCAGTTTGCAAGGGAACATAAAGATTGGACTCTGGAGGAATGGAAGAAGGTCATGTGGTCTGATGAGTCCAGATTTACCCTGTTCCAGAGTGATGGGCGTATCAGGGTAAGAAGAGAAGCAGGTGAAGTGATGCACCCATCATGCCTAGTGCCTACTGTACAAGCCTGTGGGGGCAGTGCTATGATCTGGGGTTGCTGCAGTTGGTCAGGTCTAGGTTCAGCAACATTATGTGCCCAAAGAATGAGGTCAGCTGACTACCTGAATATACTGAATGACCAGGTTATTCCATCAATGGATTTTTTCTTCCCTAATGGCACGGGCATATTCCAAGATGACAATGCCAGGATTCATTGGGATCAAATTGTGAAAGAGTGGTTCAGGGAGCATGAGACATCATTTTCACACATGGATTGGCTACCACAGAGTCCAGACCCTAACCCCATTGAGAATCTTTGGGATGTGCTGGAGAAGGCTTTGCGCAGTGGTCAGACTCTCCCATTGTCAAAACAAGATCTTGGTGAAAAACTAATGCAACACACTGGATGGAAATAAATGTTGAGACATTGCAGAAGCTTATCGAAACAATGCCACAGCGAATGCATGCTGTAATCAAAGCTAAAGGCGGTCCAACGAAATATTAGAGTGTGTGACCTTTTTTTGGTGGCGACTTTTTCTTTGGCCAGGCAGTGTATTTAAAGCTCATTTGGAGGGTTTTTACATTGTCATGATATATTCTAAAATCAACTGTAATGCTTTGTCATAACTTAAAAAGGCAAACCACACTCTTGGAAACCAGATTGACTGTTTTTATCACATAATTAATAGTGGGTGCAAAACCGTTACGGGGTAGTTGGCAAATAAAACTTTGCAGTATGCAAAGAAACAGCCCATGTTTACATTTTCTCAATCTGCAGGCAAACTTGCACACTGACTATGTTGCAAAAAAAAAAAAATTTTCAATGTCTCAGTACTAGACCTTCATCTGGTTTGTTAAAATGGCAGAAAATCTATAACAGGAGGGGACTCCACACCTGCAGCCAAATATCATAATTATTATGACATCAGTTCTAAATCTGCAAATAAACAAACAACATCCATCAGCTTCCTGTTTGACTGAGAAAATATGATGACAGAGTCACCAGATTCCGGGAGGGTTTGCCGGGTGCAGTGGCTGTTCACAAATCCAGCAGCTGACTTTTGCCATCCATGCTCTCGTAAGCATCTCAGCGTTAGACCGGGCCAGTTTTGTGCCAATGTAAAGCGCTAAGACACACAACGTCATTACCTCAAATGTGTGCAGCTGCTCCTGTCACACACTGCATGACACCCAGTTCACTGCGTACTAAAAACAGCTGCTTCACCGCTCAAAACAACAACAGCATACTCCAGACTGGCAAGTTTTGTCACCACCTTTTAACCACTTTTAGTTCTTATAAGTTCATAGTCATGCATTTCAAGAAAACAGGACGTATAGTTTATCATTTGTGTTACCACTGAGAGCTGGTTGGACTGTGAACACTCTTCAATAAGGACAACAAGAGTGACAGGTGGAGGAAGGCAGAGCGACAAGTGGGCTCTGAGCGTGTCTCACAACCACTGGAGTGTGATTTACTGTAATATAGTTAGTAGATGTGCACACTCCACACAGCAAAAACAGATGGTACTAACAGTGGCACAGCTGCAAAGAAACTTCACATTATGGATATCATCATGCAGGAGGGCGATTTAAACCTTTTAGGAGATTTCACAAACAGGCTGTTGTTTTTATACCCAGGCAACTAATATTACGAATTTTACTGTAACTTAAAGTTGAAATGAATTGTGTAGTTGCAAACTAATGTAGTTTTTTTTTAGCTTCTTGACATGTTTACCACTTGAAGTTTCATGTTTTTATTAGCTCTCTTTTGATCTTAATATGACTCTTTATTTCACTGACTTTATGACCTGGGTTGACAAAGGTGAATTTACTTACCAAGAAATGCATTTACTGTCGATGTATTTCTTGGTAAATTTTGTGCAAATTTAAGTGTATTTTGTAGTTTCAAAGGAAACCATGTAGGGGTTAAAAGTGTTTCCACTGAAAGTTAGTCATTCTGGTGACACACTCTGAAGATTAGTTCTTTCCTCTTTTGCAGGATTTAAGGTTTTGATTCAGACATTGTATGTTCATGCTCTGTTTCACTTGATTTCTATTATTTTTGTGACTGATTCTATGGGTTTGTTTCTTTGTTTTGGTTTTAATATTCTTGTAATCTCAAGATCATTGGAAATGAAGGAAACCTTAACATCCCTTTTAGTGTAGTTAAAGGTTTGAAATGTCAATTGATTCTGTTTTTTGAAGCCTTAAAAGCACATCTTTCAGCATATAACATGAAGAAATTTGGCAATGTGTGAAATATCTGAACAGTGATTTATAAACCATCTAGGAACATGCAGAAATGAAACGACGTTGGGCTGTATCAGAAATTTTAAAAAAGCATCTTGTTGGATTAAGGGTGCAGCAAAAGTTAGATAAGTAAATTCAAATTTAATACACTACAAAGGAATGTTTAGGTAAATTCAAAGAGAAGTATCTCTCATGAATCAATCTAATTGATTTAAAGTCTAAAAGCGGTTGTAACAATGCTTCTTGGCAACAAGTCTTATTCTGTTGGAAACCCTGTTTATTTCCCTTCTAAATGGTGCCACATTAGTAAGGAACATGCATTTGTGGGATGAGCAGCAGAGGTGAGAATGTGAGTTGAAAAATTAGTCAACTCTTCTATGCCTATGCCAAACAGCTATGTCAATGTGATATTTCAGTGAACACGCTCATTTGCTCGGATTTCCAGAGTTACAGGATGCTGTGGAAGAGATCCTGCCCTCTCTACTGGAGCAACAGGTCAGTGTTTTCATCCTGGCCAACAGATGCAAGATTAAAGATGCAGAGAACTTCAAAGACAAAATGAGCAAAGCCTCCTCTGAGCCTATACCTAAAGATATGAGGTCTCATGTAACAATGAGGAGTCCTGTGGGCTACATCTACACATCAGGAACAACTGGTGAGCTACTTGAAGTGCTTAAGATGAAACGAACCGAGAAACAGTGAAACTCTCTGACTTCTCTTTCACAGGTCTCCCTAAAGCCGCCGTGGTCACTCAGACCAAACTGTGGATGTACAGTTTGTTTCAGCAGCTTGGAGGAGTGAAACAGAGTGATGTGATCTATGTGAGCCTTCCTCTGTATCACAGCGCTGGACTCATCGGAGCTTCTGGAGCTGTCGAGAGAGGTATATTTATTGTGTTATATTTTCTATTTATGTTTAATGAACTGTCTAGAGGAGGATTTTTAAAGGTTTTAAGACTATTTCTCCATACTCTCCACCATCCTTGCTTTTATTTTTCAAATCTGGCAGCAACTGGGCCATGTAATTTTTCACAAAGATTAAAATGTGATGCACTTGTCAGAGACTATTTTAAACTGTGTATTAATACATATTTAGACCATAAGGGTATTTCCAACGTGGCAATACACTTATGGTCTAAATATGTGTATTGCCACGTTGTCAGGGTTTGATCAAAAAGCTGTATCTTTAATAAATATGAAAGTTGAGCATTGATATAAGGATATTCATAGTCAAAGTAATAAACAAAACACTCACAAAACAACAGAAACTACCGGCTGAAGGCTGCCTGTTTAGAAAAAGCCGCCTCGCCTAGATTTCAATTGACAAGTTTGTTAGAAAACAAGCCAAAATCTTATTAAGACCTAATGTCAAACAGATGGTTGACATAATTTTTTTCCACAAAACAAAATACTACAGAAATGTAAAAAAAAAAAAAAAAAAAAATATCACACTGACATAAGTATTCACTCTTTCCAAAAACACTTAAACTTTAGCCCAGGTTCCTCCCTTTTTTCTGGATAATTTCTAAGATGTTTTGACACATCAGTGTCTCACACTTATTTGCTATTAGGGCATGAGGCAAATAGACAAGTTTTAATTTTTTTGTTGCTTCACTGGGGTGTAGCTAGTTTTGAAATTCAACTTCCCTTTTTTTAAATGGTATGATCCTTTTTAGGGAGGTTACCAAATATATATATATAAACCATTTGGCAGACAATGATTTATTATTCAGTTCCACCGGGTGATCAGAGTAAAGCAGAGAAGATCCATGTTAGCCTGCAGGCTACCGCTTATGCTACTGATCTAACATAGGCTTACATGAGTTGATATCATGAAATCATATAGAGACAGCCTGTTCACATGGACTGCCATATCTATTGGTGGGCTTCAGCAACAATATTTGCAGTATTTCAGTATGTGTTATGTATTCAGAAAATAACTAATCTCTACAGTCCTGAAAAACCAAGCCACATAGGACAATATTTATCTCTCAAATCCCTTCATTGTCTGTTTTGGTGTTTGATGATTTTCCAAGAATAAAAGGATGAAATTCTCCACATTTGTCCCTTCTAATTTTTATTTTTCCTCTGTCTGTGTGCAGGTATTACCGTCGTTCTGAGGAGTAAATTTTCTTCATCACAGTTTTGGGATGACTGCAGAAAATATAACGTCACAGTCATACAGTACATTGGTGAAATAATGCGCTACCTCTGCAATACTCCAAAGGTATGTAATCACTAATGAGTCATAGCAACATAAATAGAAAGACAAAACTGCAAGATGATCTATTTCTTTTACTTTTTCTACCTAACTAGAGACCCAACGATCAAATCCACAAAGTTAGACTTGCGATAGGGAACGGGGTGAGGGAAGACGTTTGGAGGGACTTCATCAGCAGGTTTGGAAACATAGATATAAGAGAGTTTTATGGAGCAACAGAAGGGAACTTTTCCCTACTGAATTACAGCGGCAAGATCGGAGCTATTGGCCGAGACACCTTCATGCACCGGGTGAGTTTGATTGTACTCTAAGGATTTAAAGCAGTAAAAGCTGTTTATGAGAAGATTTTGACCTGTGTTTATTATCTTGCAGTGGTTGTTTAAGTACGCTCTGGTCAAATACGACGTAGATGAAGAAAAGCCAGTGAGGGATTCTTCTGGTTTCTGCGTAGAGGCTGACAGAGGTGTGTCTGAGTGTTTGTAGCAGTGAGTGCACAGAGGTCATGTCCTAACTTGACGTGTAAACACAATTATAAGAAACAGATTAATAGTGACGGCATTTTTGAAGATTCTCGAACAGCTTAACTCCACTACAATGTAGCATTTAACAAAAAAGGCTGTAAAATGTAAAGGATGTTTAGTGTTTTAAAATAATCATTAATTAAGAATCCCATTGGCTGTATACTGGAGCACAACTAGTTTTCCTGGGGTCCGTATTAAACAAAACTAGATTAAAACCTAGTACATGGCTGACCACAAGTATCTGGGATGCCTGTTGTAATGTCGAGCAGGGGTGAGGAGTAGCTCTGCCTACTTGCTAACAAGGTATCCACAGCGCTATACACAGAGCATTAACCTGACCCATCAGATAGGCTGTTTAATATATCCATTGCATGAATATACTAGTATTTCACATTTATTTGGGAAAGCTCCCACAGAAAGCGTTTGAGAATGGTAGAACTTTTCCAGAAATTCTCTGAAACTGATTGGAGGAACTTTCTGTCTGTCACATTCATGAGGGTCCTATCAGAGTGACAAGACAAATGACGTTCTGTGTTTGTGCTACTCTTGACAGGCTACTGCTGCCGCGGTTAATGGCAGAGCTTCTTGGTGTATAAAGTTGATGCCCAGGCCGCTCAGAAGATGTGCAAAGGCATCTTCTTTGCCAAGACAAGCTTTCATGGTGGCTCTTTGCTCTTATTTGAAAAAAGAAATGTGGTCCAGTTCAAATTAAACTGCCTCTTTCCTACAACCAAGCTAACAGCAACTGCGGCAGCAGCCATGTTATACACTGGCAAATCCCACTCATAACAGTTGCAAACCTGTGCCAATGCAGACTGGGAGAATAGCAAAAACACATTGTCCAGTTTTGACAAAACTGCTGCCGTGGCTAAGTCTGAGCTAATCAGTCCACTAGCAGCCATTGTAGACACCCACTCACATAACAACCAACCCTTTTCCTCCATAACTTTCAAATATTCATACCCAAGCAGGTCGACAGAAGAGCAAAAAACATCTCTTACATAATGGAAAGCATCTGAGATAATCCCCAGAGTGTAGGCAGCCATTGGAAACAGCTTTAAGTACAACTAAACCCCACCCATCACGCAAATCTGTATTTACAGCTCTGAAAGTATCATCACTCACCCAGTTACCCTGTCAGTCAGTCAGGCAATCATATACAGACCCATGTGTAGGGCTGACCTAGGCGGTCAGCTAAAAAGTCTATTACTACAGGCATGAAAACCATACTTAAAAGACATGTATAGTCGATGTGGTCTATACTCTGGCTCAATACACCTACCCCTTATTTTTAAGTTCTCTGTTTAAAGGGTAGTGTGCCCCTTGCACTTCACCTTACCACTCCATTCCAACAGGAACCGGGACACCCAACCCCTAGATGTCAACACTCAAAAAGAGCAAGGGTTTTTTGGGATTGATCCCACAACTGCAGAATAATACACCATATAAAGAACACGAAGTGACAAACTGCTGCCAAAGTGTGTTTAATATCTTACTAAACACTAAAGATTACCTCTCCTCTACAATCTGCCCTCAGGTGAACCTGGACTTCTGGTAACAGAAATCACACTGAGGACACCATTTTCTGGTTATGCAGGAGATCCACAGCAAACTGAGAAAAAGAGGCTACACAATGTTTTCAAGACAGGAGACATGTACTTTAACACCGGTGACCTCCTACGCATTGAAGATGATTTCTTCTACTTTCAGGATAGAGTTGGAGACACTTTCAGGTGAAATTATCCCACGTTTTTATATGACACTTTATATTTGGTGCCTTAAATGAGTGGATGCAGCTCTTACCCTGTTTTATACATACACTTCGCTTTTGAAAATTTTTTAAGTAGGCAATTGGCCAATTTTTTTATTTATTAATTTTTTAAAAATTGGTAATAAAAGCTAACCGTTTGATATCACAAAGTGCAAATTACTTTTGGCTAGTCTATTGAGCTGTCTGTGAGGTTTTAAAGTGAAGTAAGGCATTGAGGAGCAGTGGTGGTCTTATTTTACAAATATGTGACTGTAGTCAGACGATGACATGGCTTCATCAAAGTTTGTTGAAAAAGACAATGAAGCATGCGATCAAACGTACAAAAATAAGCACTGATTGTTTATTCTAGCTTATTGCGATTAATGCAGTTAATCTTGACAGGCCAAATTCATAGGCAAATAAAGAACAACATACTAATAAAAACACAAATGGATTGCCTGAGAACAGAGTTCTCATAGATTGATTGCAGCGAAAGGTTTTTTCCTTCTTTCCTCAACCTTCAAGCAGGTACAATAACACCATTAATATCAAGGCAGACATTCTTAGAGTGAAAATCTCCCTCTGAGACATGTGAAAGGGAAATCTGGAAAATGTCTGGGGCACAGTCCTGAAAATCAGTTTGCATGATTTTTTTTGATGACAGATGGAAAGGAGAGAACGTGGCCACAACGGAGGTTGCAGACGTCATCACGCTGGTTGACTGCATTAAAGAAGTGAATGTGTATGGAGTTGAAGTGCCAGGTATTTTTCTTTGTCACCCCTTTGTATGAATGTAATCTCAGCTGCTGCTACATTATGGTTTTCATTTTTCACTTAGAACAGTGGTTATGTTTCAATCAGAAAATGTAAAAAACCTCTGTGCCAATTTCTGACATTTTAACCTTTTCTCCAAGCATTGCATCAATTGAAATGAACTCTTCACCACTAATAGAAACATATAAAACTTTATGACTTAGAATATTTCACAATTGGTTGAAAAACAAATAATGACTATTCTCTTAGCTTAAAAATGAATGTGATTACTAATTTTTTAGTCATAAAAGCACAATGAAACAAACATACCACAGTTTGCACACCTCAAAACAGCTTTGATATGAATACATATCAAAGTTTGCACAAAACAGTCCCCCAGGATTTCTAAGACACCTGCAAGCATTGGCCACAAGTGGCATATGAAAAGGACATTGTAAATGTTGATGTACACAAATGAGCTACCCAATAAATTCTTAGGAAGAGTGAAATGAAGAAAAAACCTGACACAGCAATCAAAGTGCTTGTAGGCGAGGTAGAGGTCTGAAAGGACACATTGTGTAGTGGCCTCAGCAGTCGAGTCCCAAATAAAAGGAAAAAAAAAACGTGGAGTTGCAACATGATACTGCTGTGGTTACTGCAGTGAGTTTATGACAAAGGAAATTATTTGAGGAAAAAATGGTCTGAACTAAAGGTGGAGGCTTAAAGAGAATAGCATTCACCTGTTGGATTGTGTCTGTAGAGTGTGGGAAAGTACACGGGGTAGCTGTAACCTTATAGCCTCTCTATTCTACCTTATGTGAAAGTGGTTTTTAAATTTTAACATCTACTCGACATCAACATCTTCTACACAAATATCCTGTTTCCAAAACTGTGAAGAGCCACGGCTAAAAGTCTGCATCCGTATAAACTTAAAACCCCCTCTTGTTTTTGTAAATGAATCCCATCTCTTCTTAGAAAGTGTTGTCAGCAGATTTCAAGCTCATCATTGGATGCTTAAAAGTTTGCCCCAGGTATTTTTTTTTTGTGCTGGCTCTTATTTACAGATTATAAATATGGATTTTAGTTGGTAAAATGTTGACAGCCCTTTATTGACACAGCTTATGTAAAGAAGCAATTCAAGGTGGTTAACAGACATTGCATAGGGCAAGGTACAAATGAGTGAACTGTAGCCTCAAAGTGGTAGAAAGCATGCGTAAATAGTTACAGGTGCATCAGCAGCATCCTTTATATAAACATTATTTTAATCTGTGTAGTGTGGTGTTGCTGACTTTAATTACTTTTTCTGTACTTATTTTCAAATCATAAAACTTCATTTCTGTTTCAACCTGCACATTATGCTGGGCTTGTGCTGATGCAACATCTGAAATATCCCAGGAAACTAATGAGAATTTATCTTCTTTGACCTTATTGCATCACTTTGTCACTTCTTCATAATGTGGTCTCCTGATACAGAGACACAGTTTATTTTTTTATTGTTGATGCTGTGTAACCAAACACATTGCACAGATCATATTGCCTCTATTATAATCTGCCAACAAAAAACGTAAAAGGCTTAGAGGCTCCTTTGTTACTTAATAACCTCTGTAAAAGAAATTTTTTGAAAAAGTGGTGCTCTGTGACTATAGTCTGTACAACTTTGAATTTATTAGCAAAGGGTTTTTCTAATCACCTTTTCAGCACCTATTTGAGGGTCTGAATGGGCCAAAAATGTAAACAAACTGGTGAAAATAACAAGACTGAAGTTTTAGCACTTTACTCGGCTCTATGAATCCTCAACATTTTGTCATTAATCGTCATCCTCAAGTCTTTCAATTTATGGCACTGTGGTTCAAGAATTGTAAACATTATTTTGTTTCTAACCTTGCAAGCAGATGGATTGGCTACATTTCATGTCTGTCATCAGGCAAACCCATCTTGCAAAGCCATCAGGAGCAGACGTTTGATCAGAAATGTAAAAAAAAAAAAAAGTCTTTATTCAAAGAGCAAAGAATCACACATTAAACTTTTCTTGGTGGAAAAGATGTGTTTTGCTAATCTTTTGACCAGCTTAGGAATGAGTTTATTTTTCAATTGGCTCTAATGATAGTGAACATCCATAACAGCTGCCTGTTGAGATTGCGCTATGTAGTATAATAACTGAGGCTGCATATGCCCACTACATCATATTTTTTGTTGCGCTGATTGGCTTGTAATGAATTTGACTGAATGTTTGTCTAATCCTCATATGAGAGTAAGATCAGGATTTTTTTTTTTTAATTTATTCAAATCTATTTAACCAGGAAGTACCTCATTTAGATTAAGAATCTCAGTTTTTAATCTCAATCCCAGTTTCCTGGCCAAGACAGGCATAAGCACACTTAACAAAGATACAGATATGAAACATAAAACATAAAAACACTGCAAATATCAATTAGGAGGGGGATTTACTGAATTTTTTTTATTTATATGGCTACAAACTCCAAGTTCCTCCTTCAAGTTCCAAATTCCTCTTTGAGTTAAAAAGGCTGAGCAGCTTGTAGACTCGTACTTCTTGTTTTCAGCTTGAACCATCTTAAATTTATTAATTTATTTAAAGAAAACCCCCTGTCTTATTTTCTGTTCATGCTTCCTAATCTTCATGTGTGTTAGAGGATTCTGGAAGTACTATTTAGAGAGTTTAAGTTGCATTGTCTGTACTTTGTTTGTTCACTTGTGAAAAACCCTAAAAGAAGTATTAAGTACCAAACAAGGCAAAATAAAAACAGAACACCTACCCTTCTACTGCATCCTACATTTCCCATCATACCATTCAACCAGCTTGTTAAATGATTTCCTTTCTTCCATTCCCACTCAGACTTCACTGTGACCTAGATCAACCTAGTAACCTAGGTTAGACTTCACAACAAATCCTGCAGTTTTCTTCATTGCTATCAACTCGTCATCATAAACTCGGTGTTGCAAAGATTTCAAAGAACAATCTGGATCCTGAAATCCAAATTTTTGCTATCCAAAGTTTGCTAAGTTGCCCTTTTTCACTTTTTAGTTTTTTTTTTAAGGACACTAGGTTGCATCAACTTTATCCACTTTAAAAATAACCAAATCAAGATCACCAGTGATCTCCCTGACTTAAGACTACTTTTTTGTGCACGCATGACACTGAAATCCTCTGCAACTGTTAGATCCCAGATATATTTGTTTCAATGTGAATATGTGGTTGAGGGGCATGTCATCCATGTTAGCACAATGCTCCCTCCTCTACATCCTTTTTAATGCTGCAGCTGCAGCTGCAGGTGCACACACCCAAGCCTGAGCACACATAGCATTCATAAGCACATCATCAGTGTAACTGCTGGAGGAGAAATGTCAAAGGACTCGTGTCCTGGGCTAGCAGAACAGAAGCTCGATTCAGTCTCTGATTTGTTCACAAAAGCAAGGGTTGGACATTAGACCCTGAAGTAACTTCTGCAAAAATGTTAGCTGTAAGAGTATGTATACTTGCTCCTATTTAGTTAATGTGCCATCACTATGGATCACATGGCATGCTCAGGTATACAGTCAACTGAAGATGATGAATGGAGATATAATCTGTGCTGATACTGCCTGTTCATTAGTAGGCTATCTGAAAGTTTGTGTAGTAACCTTTTTATCCAACTCTAAATGTTTGATATTATCTGGTGTTCATTATAGTTAAAGATCTTGAATTTCAATGGATAAAGCATGTATTTGAATGTAAATGAAGTGGGGAAAGTGTATCCAGTTTATTCAAGACAGAGGCCGAGTATCCAAAACAGTCTGAGGTCATGTCTCAAACCTGAAAAACTTTATTACATTTTTATGTTTTATCTCATTTTAGTCAGCTAGTTTTCTATTGATAACCAGCTCTCTGTTATATTTTTGTGTTGAATTGTGGCATGTTATATAGCTTAAACATGATACTACTTTGAATTACCCTGATCGTGATTTTGTTTAATAACTTAAACTATATTTAATGTTCCTGATTATTCTGAAAATGCCCTTTTGTGAGTTTGGGCCCCTTGTCCTGTAAAATCGTCTGCACATCCCTGCTATTGATTCACCATCTAAAACTCCTTTCCAGGTCTTGAGGGAAGAGTTGGCATGGCTGCCATTTCTTTAAGCGACGGACAGCAGTTTGATTCCAAAGGTGTTTTTAAACATGTGGAGAAATTCCTCCCGACCTACGCCCGGCCCCGTTTTCTGAGGATTCAAGTAAAGTATTTCTCAGTATTCAGCTTCAGTCTCTCTCCTCTTTCTCTTAACTATTTCATGATCTGTGATTGTATTCCAGGATACCTTGGAGGTTACAGGCACATTCAAACATATGAAGACGAAGCTGGTGCAGGAAGGCTTCAACCCGGATCAAATTACGGCACCACTCTACTTCATGGATGAAAAACTTCAGGATTACGTCTCACTGAAAAAGGACATTTTTGATGCAGTCATATCAGGGAAAATCAAGATCTAACATGCTTTTCTTTGCCTCTTTTTTAAAGGGAAAATAAATATTTTATAAATGATCCAACTGTGATTTTTAACACATTTGATAAGTGTTTTTTACCTCCGCCAAGGAGGTTATGTGATCAGGGGGGTTTGTTTGTTTGTTAGTTAGTTTGTTAGCAACATAAATTAAAAAGTTATGGATGGATTTTGATGAAATTTTCAGGGAATGTCAGAAATGTCATAAGGAAAAACTGATTAGATTTTGAGAGTGATTCGCATCACCGTCTGGTTTCAGGAATTTCTTAAAGGATTCCGTACTATTGGGAGATAGGGCTAATGGAGGTCTGTGCTCTCCGAGTGCTTTTCTAGTTTCAATATGTGATCTATTTTCATTCTTGCTTTTGTCTTTCTACTTCAGCAATAATTTCATAGATATCCCTAAGTGACTTTTAATCTCTCCCGTTAACATGTTTGAGCTTGTTGCACTTAATAAGACAGACAAATTAAAATTTACACACCAGACAGGTTCAGTGATAGCTTTACTCAAAACAAGTTTTTCCAGTTGCATGAACTGACAGCTATGACCTTAATTTTCTTAATTCTCTTATTTAATGTTCTGCTCTCTGGGGGCCTTTATCATTGTGGTAACTGTTAACATAACAACACAAGTTCTTCTCAGGAGCTTTAAGCTAATTTTGAAACAGATTTAACTTTTCTATTGAGAGGTCATATATTGAGATGTATTGATTTCATATATCAAATTTGGTAAAGCTTTGACTGGTGAAGAACCCAGGCAAAAGTTGTTGTATGTAGAGTCTCTCCCATTTCAGCTGCTGAAGCTTGTAACTCCTTCAGAGTCGTCATAGGTATCTTGGTGGCCTCTCTCACTAGTCTCCTTCTTGCACACAGTCACTCAGTTTTTGAGGACGACCTGATCTAGTCAGATTCACACATGTGCCATATTCTTTCCATTTCTTGATGGATTTAACTGAACTCGGGGGATGTTCAGTGCCTTGGATTTTTTTTTGCATCCATCCCCTGACTTATACTTTTCAATAATCCTTCCTCTGAGTTGCTTGGAGTGCTCTTTTATCTTCATGGTGTAATGGTAGCCAAGGGTACTGATAATCCAGTGACCGAACCTTCTAGGCACAGGTGTCCTTTTACTGCAATCACTTGAGGCACATTCACCGCTCTCAGGTGATCCCCATTTCACTAATTGTGAGGCTACTAACACCAGTTGGCTGAACATCTGTTGAATAAGGTCTGATGCTTTGAAAGGGGTGAATATTTATGCAGTCAGTTATTTCACATTATATATTTTTTTATTGACATTACTTTGAAGAAATCTGTTTTCACTCTGACATTAAAGAGGGTTCTTTAAAAAATTACACTGACCATGATTGGTTTTTAAAAATAAAGAAGGGTACAACATCCAAGGGGGTGAATACTTTTTAAAGTCACTGTATGTAAAACCTGGCTGATCTTACTCACTTTTCCCTTAATGATCAGATATTACAGCCCTACTCATACATGTGACATTTACGTTTCAAACAACACATTTAGAGAAAACATGCATTATACTTCCCATTGTAATACCACTATGTCTGCGTGCATGTGCTGCTCCTCTCCTTGTGTTTCTGAATGAATGTCTGTTTATTCTGAATGATGTGTAGCCCCGCCCCTCCCCGCGCCATGGACCAGTCGACAAATACAGTTCAGTGGGAGGACTTCACGCCCACTACTTTCTCAGATTGCGGGGTTTTCCTCGGGGTTGCCACTTGCAGTTTCTGTATTTGTCTGACTATGTCATGGAATAGCGGAGAGAAAACCACATACAGTTGCGTGTCCCGACCTCTGGGCGTCGCTGTTGCGCTTTGTCAGGAAAGACTCATCACTTCTCAAGTTTAAAAGTTTGTCTAAGTTTTTTGTCTACTTGTTCAACAAATAAAAATGAATCAATCCACAATTCAGGTGGCCTGTGTCAGATTTTTTTATCTATTTATCACACAACTATTTTACTTTTCAAATGCTGAATCCTCACAAAAGTCTGACTTATTTAATTTATCAATGAGTTACAACACAACAAATTTGTTTGTTTGGAAGGAAGGGTCCTCTCAGAGTCACTGTGATTGGCTGGTTATGATTGAGCTATCCTTGATTGGCTGTTTGATTCACTCCTGATCAGTTAAAAAGACAGGCATTCATAATCACATGTTTTAAAGGGACATAATATCAGTGAAATGCAATTTCTAAGTTTTATTATTTTAACTATTTTATGGCAAAAATGTAACAAAGCCTACTTTAATCAGTGGAGACAGACAAACAATGTCCCGCTGTAAATTTCAGCAATGGGAACATTAATTAACATAAAAATAATTGGTTCTTTTATTTTGTATTTTGGCCCATCACCTCTGACAGTTACATGAATATGTATGAGGAGGAAATGATCGTGAAATCAGCTTGGAGGAGAAGAGGAAACACCCGATCTGGCAACTCGAAAACATTCCGGGAATGAAGGAGGGGTGCTCGGCTCTGAGCACCGCCCCGGTCCGAGTGGGTGAACTTTGTCACAAATCACACTGAGCTGCTTTATTTCTCCTCCTCTGCTGGTCGCAGGCACACTGGGAGTCAGGCAAACAGACAGAAACACAGACAGATGAAGTAAACTCTGCAAAATGTACATCTGGTTCACCGTGTTAGCCGGACTGGCTATCCTGTCCTTAGCCTTCCTCAAGTCAGTTTCCCCTTACTTTGTCGAGGACTGGGTCTACATCCTGAGGAGCCTCAAACTCGGAGTCAGACTTGTTAAATATAAAAAAGTCAAGCCTTTCTACAGCATCGTGGACTGCTTCTTGGATGCAGTGAAGAGACATCCCAATAAGGTGTTTTTGCTGTTTGAGGGCCGCGAGTATTCCTATGGAGAGGTGGATAAACAGAGCAACAAGGTGGCCAGAGCCCTGCAGGCTGAAGCGGGGCTGAGGGAGGGGGACACGGTAGCTCTGTTCCTCGCCAACGAGCCCAGTTATGTGTGGACTTGGCTGGGTTTGGCCAAGCTTGGCTGTCCAACAGCTCTGCTCAATTTTAACATACGGTCCAAGTCCCTGCTGCACTGTTTCTCCTGCTGCGGGGCCAAAGTCATCATCGTGTCTCCAGGTAAGACTAAGAGGGGAAAGACATGATGTAAACAGCAGGGGCGTGAGATAGGAGAGTGGGGGTCTTTTGGACTCCTCCACCATTTCTACAGCATGCCTGTTGATCACATTAGTTTAAAGTTTATTTGCCTCTTACAGGTTTAAATCAGACAAACTGCAGCAATAATCTCCAGAACAACAGCAGTTTCCAAAGGCTTCTACAGATTTCAGTAGAAATCTTTCTCTCTGTATTCACTTTGCATAATAATGTGCATAATTTTATTCAAATATTTTTCCACGTCAGTTTCTTTTAATAGCCTATACATTTTCCTCACACCAGATCTACTATTTAAACGCAACAGACCTTTTAAATATGTCTTTTTTTATTTTATTAATGATGATTTTTATGTATTTTGAATTATAAATAGGAGGGTAAAGCACAATTAAAATGGAAATATAATCGAATAATTCAGGTTTAGTAAGATTAACCATCAAGGGTGGAAATTACAAAGTAATTTATAAAAGACAGGACACTATACTTTATGGTATGAAATAATATCACTTAATACAGTGAGACATGATACCAGACGATTCTACAATGAATATTAATGGCCCCTTAAAGATTGATTATTGGTCTGTAAGACGCCCATATAAACCAGACAGCTATTAGGGGATGGAAAAGCAGGAGAACACATGTTACGATACGGCACAATATGATACAATTGTAACGACATGATACGTTACGATATGTTACAATATGCTAGATTAAATACAATGTGACATGATATACACTACCATACTAAACGGCATGATACAATATGAGACGATAACATATGACAGCATACGATACATTATGATCTGATATGATAGAATGTAAAATGATATGAAATGATTCAGTACATGATACGAAATGTAATGATACGACAGGATAAATTATGATACAATACAGAACGACACTGTACAATACATTATACTTTACAATGCAATATGATGTGATACTACACATTATAAAATGATATGATATATTTCAATAGTATAACATGCAGTAAAATATGCTACAATATGAAATGATATGATACTTTATGGTAGTTAATATGATATGATACATTATGATATGATACAATACATGATAAGAAACATGATTTTGTATGTACAGTATGATAAGTTATGTGATATAACACAATAAATGGCACCATATATTATAATACGATACATATGTATATGATCTGTGTTATGATCCATGATAGGATACATGTTACATGAAGTCATACATACAAGAGGAGATGGTATGTTGCCCATGACAAATCAGGTAGTAGTGATATCAGGTAGAGGAGATCTGGTTCTATCTTATAAACCGTCAGGGACTGGAATAGCAGATGAGCCCAAGATACGATACACTACAATTCAGTATAATATTAAATGAATCGATATACAATACATGGCAAAGGATAACAACAATAATATTATGATACATCGATTCCAACATTGTGAGACAATAAAATAATAACACATGGTGATATTTGATTAACTGAAGAATGCCAAATGCCCCTCAGAGACAAAGCTCTGAATGAAAGTACTCAGTCCCTCCATATCACACTTCATCTCTAAACTTCTTTTCACCATTGTCTGATGTTATCTCAGTGTCAACATCTTGTTCTTTGACCGATTAACTTTGTTCATGTAACCCTTCTCAGTGTCATAATCTCTTCTATGAGGAGTCACGAAGTGATGACGCTATGACTCAAATCTGTTTAATGCATCATACTTTTCTGTTGAAACATATATTTGGGGTCAGAACCACTGTGTTTATGTCCAACACATGCTAATACTTTTACACAGCTACCCTTACTTTAGATAAATAAATCAAAAAGAAACTCGAAGCCTGACAGCTCTAGTATATGGTCATACAGTTGTTTCCTTTTTTTGACATACTTGTGTTCAATAAAGACATGTCCACTCTTTATTTTTGTGTATTAGCTGTGTTGTTGTGTCTGTCTCTGTTTAATGAGATTAAAAGAAACAGAAAAACAAATTAGGGATTAAATTCCCTTTATGCATCCGCATTCTTGGCCTTTAAAGCTGAATGTGATTGTGATTATAAGGTTCTTTCAGGTTTCTAGGTTTTGCAGCTTAATGTGGTGAAAAATACTGACCTGAGATTTTTCTGACCTTTAGTTTGATGTTGCTCTGTCCCTCACTGCACCTGCAATACTTTTAGCCAAACTTAGAGGTATACAGCTAAACCTTTATAGTTTGAATGTTTGAGGGTCTGATTAGGTCTCAGTTTTTTCATTCCATCACATTTGCTTGTAAAGGTACACTTCTCTTTTAGATGAAGGCTCTGTGGACTTTCTTTTACCATACAGAAGGTTTGATAAGAATCTGATGTGATGCTATCAGAGCCAAAATGAAGCTGTGCTCCTCTCTAATCTGTGTGGGTTTTTATCATGCCCTACTGGTACAGACCAGAAGATTTTAACTCACTTCAGAAGTGTAAACAATTTTATATGGTGTTCTTTGGAAAACAGAGGTGCTTTAACAAGTTACTTGTCCTTAATTGAACATTTTTCAAAAATTTCTGAAGAACATGTCAGACTTTTGCCACAAATGTTTGGAAAATTTTGTCAAAATGTTTGAAAAAATTTTCAAACTTAGATCAGAATTTTTCTAAAACTTTAATCATTAATTTTTAGTTTGCATTTTCAAACTTGCAGGTATTCAATTACCCATGATGTCACTCTCTTGGCCATCTTGGGTTATCTAACCTCTGTAGTGGAGGATTAAATTACAGATAAGAATTAAGTAGTTCCAGGCAATGCTTTTAACCAACGTCCACATTAGAATTCAGCTTCTATACTCCAAGGACAGACTCCTCTGATCAGGACAGTTCTTCAGAATGACTGCTAATGTTGACTCTGTATTACATCGGTGCTGCTTGTTAAACCAGGAGATAAGAGAGACAGAGCTAATCAGCCTTTTTCTGTGACTTTTACCCCATTTACCAACTGTCACTGTTAATGATTACTTTGTTTCAGTCTGTGCTTGAAGTGAGATGCATGGACACAATGTACAGGAAAAAAGCTCAAATACATCTTAACTGAATCGTCTTTAAAGCTTCATTTTTACCGAGGGAAACAATATTTAGGTTTAGATTTAAAATGTGCTCAAACACAAGACAACACAAGGCAAGAAAGCAAAAAAAAAGGCTTGATTATTGTGAAAAACACCCAAAAATGCAGTTAGCAAACTGAATTGGTTAAATGAGATGTACTAATCAAAATAAAAGCTGTGTCCCAAATCACAACCCATTCCCTGTGTAGTGAACTAAGTGGATACAGGTTTAGTAGTGCTGTCTGAGCTCTGAGGGAGCATTGCTTTACTACATAGCGCACCTATTGGGATGCATGATTATCGGCATGGTATCTGCAGATCCAACAGATCTACATCAGCTGAAGTCATTTTCTCTGTTCATTTTTATTCCTTCAGTCTTAAAGTGTTGTTGACGGACTAAAGTTTTAGGTCTGAACTACAGTTATATATCGGTATGGATATCTGCACAGTCTCTTAATGCTTTACTGTAGCTCAGATACTGTGAGAAAGCTCACAGTGGTAAAATGCCTCGCCTCATGTGCACGATTGCACTGATTAATGTAAACTATCATAAATCATCTTATCTACCTCATGTTAATCTGCCCACATCATTGCATATTTTATACTTTGATTATGTCTAGTCAGCAGTCTTTCACCCTTTGCACATCTTGCAACCATACTATCATTGCACAAGTTTTATGCATTTCCTATATTTCCTTCACACTGAAATGTTTACAATTTTATTATTCAAGCATATTTTTTTGAAAATAAATTTCTGCACAATGAGTTATCTGCAAAATCCTACAGTTATTTATTATTGATCCTTGTGTTGCTGCTTTTTCATAGTGATATGCTGTTTTTCATTTTGCTATTGAAATGATGCTGTCGTCGGCAGCTGAACTTTGTTTCAGTATTTTAGTTATTAGTTATTCTTTAAGCATGCCAGTGTGTGCTCTACTGTATATATTCCACTGTACATGGCTCACTGTGCAGGGAAGAAGGAGCTGGGAATGATTAAGTGTATATTTGGCCACAACCGTAGATGTCCTTTTCAAGACACTTAGCTGTTTTTTATACATTAAAGGGAATTCATGTGTTATTTTTGCTTTTTATCTCTTGAAATAAGACATTTTTGTGGACATACCTGGAGGATGTTGCTCATTGTAAGTGTATTGAGTTATTTTGACAAGAAATCTGACTAATAGTTAAAGTTCTTGTATAAAGTTAAATAAAGTTTTTGTATAATACACTTTGTACATTTGAGTATTGAGGTTGTTTAAACTAGCGTTGTGTAGCTGAGAGTAGAGAATATTTCACTGAGTAGAAAAGAGGAAATAAAAGTTTGCCAGGAGCTGTATGATGACGTCTTAAAGTTACCTCAGGCATTAAACCAGTTTTGATCAATGTGCAGTGTAAATGACATCTGAGTTCACTTCAGGTTCCGTTCACTCTTAAACTTTACTTCTGAGAAATACATACGTTTGGGTGTACCATGTGCCTTTCAGTTATTTTGACAAGAAATCTGACTAATAGTTAAAGTTCTTGTATAAAGTTAAATAAAGTTTTTGTATAATACACTTTGTACATTTGAGTATTGAGGTTGTTTAAACTAGCGTTGTGTAGCTGAGAGTAGAGAATATTTCACTGAGTAGAAAAGAGGAAATAAAAGTTTGCCAGGAGCTGTATGATGACGTCTTAAAGTTACCTCAGGCATTAAACCAGTTTTGATCAATGTGCAGTGTAAATGACATCTGAGTTCACTTCAGGTTCCGTTCACTCTTAAACTTTACTTCTGAGAAATACATACGTTTGGGTGTACCATGTGCCTTTCCTGTGCTGTAACATGATATAGCCCCGCATGTGCTGCATTGTGCAACAGTGCTCTCTGACATGCCTCCATGTGCATAGCTGAGTGCTTCTCTCTGTATGTTTACAGAGCTGCAGGATGCTGTGGAGGAAGTTTTACCGACACTGAGAGAGCAGGAGATCCGCGTGTTCATGCTGTCTGAGTCCTGCAGCATCGAAGGCATCAATGCTTTGTCTGAAAAGATCTCCCAGGCCTCGGATCAGGAACAACAGGTATACCTGGAAAATCCTCTGACACACTGACAGCAGTGATTACACGCCCTCACCGACAGCCACAAAAATAAATCTTATTATTATGTTAATACAGCAGTTGTTTTAACATTATGACGAGGGTTGTTTTTTTCTAAAGATATATATTTAGGCTCTCTATGCAGGAAAAGAGCCACAGGCTGCACTTTAATCCAGACTGCCCATGCACATGGGGTGTGACCACATGGCCATCTGTGCCCTGATGAGAGATTTATAGTAAACATGTCTGATATGACACTCAGAGCTCATGAACAAGGAGCAGAGAAGTTGATCATTTTTCAGTAGTGAGTTTTTCTTTAAAAATGTTATATTTTCTAAGTGTGCCTACTAAAGGAGTGGTCATTGTGTTTAACTTCATAAGGTTTACCTAAAGCAGCCTTTGTCACCCATGAGAGAGTTTGGGCTGCCTCCTTCCTGCAGGCAGCATGTGGAGTCACACCAGACGACATCTTCTACATCAACCTACCTCTCTATCACAGTGCAGGCTTCCTCATCGGGATGGTTGGAGGCATTGAGAGAGGTAATGAATCTCTTAATAAAAATCAAACATTTACAACCCAGTTAGAGTTCAACGTGTAAGATAAATGTTCTGTGAATCAATGCTTGTCTGCAGGTATGACCATTGTTCTGAGGAGAAAGTTCTCAGCCTCTCAGTTTTGGGATGACTGCAGGAAGTATAATGTGACTGTGATGCAGTACATCGGGGAGACGTTACGCTACCTCTGCAACACTCCCAAGGTAAAAGGTCATTGGACCATCGTCAATGAGAAGAATAGATAACTGTTTTAGTGAAGGTTGTTGGGCTGATTGTGTCACTGACTCTTTGCAGAAAGACAACGACAAAGACCACAAAGTCAGGATTGGCATTGGAAATGGAGTCCGCACAGATATTTGGTCAGAGTTTCTGAATCGCTTTGGGGACATCAAAATCAAAGAGCTGTACGCTGCCACAGAGGGAAACATCGGCTTCATCAACTACACGTCCAAGATCGGTGCAGTGGGAAGAGTCAATTTCCTCCATAAGGTGATAGGAGCAAATATCAGTCCAGCTCTGATGCAGCTGCTGTAATTGATGCATTTAGATGATACTGTAAATGAGGGCTCAGGTGATTATTTTAATCAAAATTAATCTCCCCTTAATATCTTATTTGAAATTTCATCTTTTCGCATTTAAACTGGTTTTGTTTTATTTGGATTTTTTTTACAGTCTTTAACTAAGAGTAATCGACTTCCTGTTTAGATATAGCCCTGCTTTATTTTTAAAGATAATGAAGAACTTTGGGTAGATCAAAGAAAAGGGAACTTTTTATGAAATGAAAAGGAAATAAGGGAACGGTAGAAAGGAAAATGTTTCATAACATAAGGTGCAGATAACTCGTGATTTGTCCACTGAGCTGTGTGTGGTTTTTTAAAGTAAAATTAGACATTCAGGAGCAGTAGTGGACTTATTTTACCTCACTGTGGCTGCATGGAGACAGTGCAATTTCTTAACCAAAATAACAATAAAGCCTGTGATTAAAATAATATAAATGCACTTACAATAGACCTTAACTAATGTTGATTAACATGTTTATGCTGACAGCCCTATTTTAAATGGATAATCCTTGCTTCTTGAGGATGGATCATTGTGATTTCTTTCATCCTCTGACTTTTCCACATTTTGTTTTATATTTTTTAGAAAAATTTCCTATCAACTTTCAGAAAGATGATCTTGTAATTCTGAACCAGCACGTAATTTGGTGATCATTTATTGCAGTGGTTCCCTAAACATTTCCTAAACTCTTATTTAAGTTGTCCCTAATTAGCTTCTAATTTTATAGTAATAAGAGGTAATTATCGAGTCATTTCTCAAGAATAAGGTAGCAATAACCTTGTAGTAAGTTGTAATTCTTTAACCCTTTCTGTGCCATGTCTTTTGAGAGGGTGTGCTGTAGCTACATGTTTATAATTTTATTGATTACTCCAGAAAATACCGTTTTAACCCTTTATGACCTGTCATGTACACACTTGTAGTTGACGGGTAATGTACAACAGGTGTCCTGACCAAGCATGCGCTAGCCCGTAAATTGCCCTTGAATTCTTAAATCAAACCACAAGCGGGTCACTGACTGTGGGAAATTGATTGTATCCTTGAGAACTCCTAACCCCTTAACCCTATCCTTGACCCTTATCCTAACCCCTAACCCTAATCCAAACCCTTAAAATTACTTGAAAATTATTCAGGAAGGACTGATTTTAATTTAATGCCAAAATAAAGTAATTACCAGGGAATTATAAAGCAGCTTATATAGAATTTCTTCATTTATTTCTTAGAAATTATTTGGTAAAATACCACCTTATCATCAGAGAATTGCCACAATATTATGAGGAGTTACTTGATGATTAATACATTATTATTAGGTAAATAGTTCCTTAATATTACTGGGTTATTACTGTGTAAAATAGCAGCTTGTCACAAGGTAATTACCACCTTTTTCTTAATAAATTACCAGATGATTACACATACTACTATAAGATTACTTGGCCATGGTCCAATAAAATAAAATGCTACTGCAATTTTTAAAATTTGTAATATGTTAACTATTTTCATTTTCGTTGTAGTTTTTCTTCCCCTTCACTTTGATCAAGTTTGACATCGAGAAGGAGGAACCTGTGAGGAACTCAAAGGGTCTGTGCATCGAGGCAGCCAGAGGTGAGACAGTATTACAGGCAGAAACATACCAGTATAGGGGAGTGAAGTGTACATTATTACTGTTTCTCTCATTTTTATTGCTATCACAATTTATGTGCTTTCAATATATCTCATGTAAAACCTAGAAAGGCAAACATGATGCTTCATGAACTGTCTTTTGCTGCTGTAAATAAAAAAGGTCTCTTAAAGACGTCACCTCTACTGTTTCTTTTTCTCAGGTGAGGTGGGACTTTTGGTGGGAAAGGTGACTCATAGGTCTCCGTTTGTTGGTTACGCTGGAAACAAGCAGCAGACTGAGAAAAAGAGGCTTCGGGACGTGTTGAAGAAAGGCGATTTGTACTTCAACTCCGGAGATTTACTACGGTTTGATCATGACAACTTTGTGTATTTTCAGGATCGCGTTGGAGACACTTTCAGGCAAGTTGAGACTCGTTTTGTATCGATCTTTCAGTTTTTTTGTAATTTGTGTCTAAAAGTTTGTGTAGATATCTTAAGTTATAAAGGATGATGTTTGTTTACAGGTGGAAAGGAGAAAACGTGGCCACGTCAGAGGTTGCAGATATTCTCACAATGGCTCATTGTATTCTGGAGGCAAATGTGTATGGAGTTAAAGTTGAAGGTAAAGACACTGATTTCAGAAATAATCCTGCTCAGATCTTACACCTGTTTAACAGATTTTGTGGTGTTAAAAAGATTAGGATGAACACAGATACTGCCAGCTGTTTTTTATTTTTTAGATTGTTTTTTTTTTCAGCTTTTTGCCTTTATTATGACAGGATAGCTGAAGCGAGAGACATGAAATATGAGGAGAGGGAATGGGGGAAGACATGCACCAAGCAGTGTAGAGACTGGTAATCAATCCAGTGACTGGTGCATCAAG
Organism: Cheilinus undulatus; assembly: GCF_018320785.1. NCBI lineage: Eukaryota > Metazoa > Chordata > Actinopteri > Labriformes > Labridae > Cheilinus > Cheilinus undulatus. The sequence continues at coordinate 20,527,681 of NC_054873.1, read as the reverse complement.
GACAATAGCCTCTGTTCATTGGCACACATTCTACTGACTGAGCTAAACCAGCACCCTGCCAACTGTTCTTTAATGATACTTTTTAAAAAATCATGAAATCTCAAATTCTGACAGAAAAACACCAAGGCTGGCTACACATTACTTGATTTAAACCCATTTTTAGGGCAAATTAGCATCTCCCTTCCTATGACAAGGCAGTGTGATCCTGTCTGAGGCTTGTTGCAATAAAGTATTTGTGGAAATAATCCTCAGAAATAAAAAAATAGTTTGATTTTTAGATTTACAGGTTGGGCTGCCTCAAACACAATACCCATACTAGCTAATGAGAGTTAACAAACCAGATAGTATCACCAACCAGATATTTTCTGTTAGAATCAGTTGAGATCTGAAAATCATCTAGTGCAGTGTCCATCAACTACAATTCTCAAGGGCAAGCTTTTTCTTGACAGATGCTGTGTAGTCTGGATTATCAACTAAAAATATAAATGAATATGTCTGTCCTATTGGCATATTTTTTGTTTAAATATTTAATTAGTAATCTAAATATATGTTATCTATAGCCCTTAACAATATGATAAGTCCATAACAACAGTACTGCGGCCAGCATCAAGGGGGCGGGTGAGATATTTTAGCTCCAAAATTCTGTGCTGACGTTGCCCATCCCTGAGTTTGATGTGACATGATTGGTGCAAACACTCTCAAAGATCCCAAAGCAGAAAGATGACACAAAAATGCAGAGTTAATCAAGAATAGACTGACAGACGTGTTTATTCTTTTACACTGATAAGATGATAAGAAAAACTGGTAACATGCATTTAAACACTACTGGTGCATCAAAAAAAAAAAAAAAACAGAAAATCATTAAAAAAACAAGCTAATAACAGCAAAAAAACAACAACAACAAACAAACAAACAACAACAACAAAAAAATCAATTTTTTCAGGATGTTCAATTTTTTTGAGATGCAACTGTAGATAAAAACAGCATGTGACACAATGAAACAAAAAGCCTGACAATAATACCCCATTCTAATGTAGACAAGATAATACATAAGTGAGGTTTCAGTCATGAGAGCGGAGGGTTTTCTTCAGCTTTACCAATCCAAGGCTACGACTTTTCAGTACACAACCAGCTCAGCAAGCAAAGCTTTTTTAAAAGCTGTAGCTCGTCCTCCTGGTGGAATATTCACTAATAATGGCTGACAGGTGTATTTCTATAAGACTCATTAAACATTTAGTCATTTCTGATAAAATATCTGAATTTAATAATCTTCTGGGGACTGGAGGCAAGGCTAGGGAGGGGCTGGCTATGGTCCTCATGTTGCCAGTTGATGATCATTGGTCCAGTGTGTAGTCAGCCTAAGACAACATATCAAACATTGAAACTTAGAAATGTCATTGTTTTTGAAAACTACACGTCCACTTTGAATTTGGTACTTGCAACATGCTTCAAAAAAGGTTGGACGGTGTCAATGAAGGACTGAAAAAGTTTTAAAATGCTAAAAAAAAGAAAATCCTCATTTAATATGGATAACTTAGTACATGTAAGTAACAGAAAGGGTAGAAAAAGAACAACTTAGAGAAGATGAGTATCTAAAATGAGTAGCTGACATACTTTTAGCAAAAATGGTTAAACGTTGAACTTTCAGAGTCACAGAAACTGGTCTGATCAGCGTGTTAGTTACACCATTTAGTTTTAAAACGAGGTGATTCTCCAGAGGGGTACAGGTGCCCCATCCCAACTTTTTTGAGACATGTTTTTTGGTGTCAAATCTTAAATTAGCATATGATTTCCCATAAATACTGTGATTTCCATGGCTCAACATTTGAAATTCTGTGTATATACCTTCAGGTCGACAACTGGTTGTCCTTCTGTCTGTCTGGGCCGTTTTTGTGAATGCAACATCTTGGTGACACTTTTAGGGATTTTCTTCAGACTTTGCACAGAGTTACACCCTAATTTAAGGATGAATTGATTTTGGTGGTGATCGGTCAAAGGTCATCAGGCAATTATCCAGCAATTGTTTACCTCGCAGAAGCATCCAACCACCAGGCTGTAGTTCTAGGTGTTAACATTTTACCCAGCATCTCAAACTCACTGACTTTATGATTGCATTTTTATTGAATGTCTTCTTAGGCCATGAGGGCCGCATTGGTATGGCAGCTGTCACTTTAAAAGAAGAAGAAGATTTTGACTGTTTGGACGCCTACAAGCAGGTCGTCACCTACCTCCCAGCCTATGCAAGACCTCGATTCATCAGGATCCAGGTGAGAAAAAAACTCCGCAATTCTATCTTACATAAAACCCCTGCAGCCTTCATGCTCTTGTAATTTATTCTCAAAAGTGTCTGTTTAAATAACGAATCTGTTTCAGCTCAGTTCAGTTTCTAAAGTCAGCTAGCTAACTGGTTAACATTTTTCCTTGTTTTATTTTTGTATTAAATAACTGCACAGCTAAACATGAGCAGCATGTTTCTGAGGAGGAAGCATCTTCATTCAGTTTATCATAGAGAATGAAAAGTTTCTTTATTCCACTTGTGCAGTTATGCAACAATTCTTTAGACAACACTAACCTTACAATGTACTATTTCAGTAGAGGCAGTGGAATTATCCCTGAAGCAAACAAGAAAATATGTCAAACCCTGCAGGGCTCCAATGTCCAAATTATGTATCGCACCAAAGTAATGATGCTTGTAGAACTATGAGGAGCAGCAGCACTCAAAATATCACTACATGGGTAAAAATAGACCATTTGGACATTGGAGTCTTGTAATGTCTGAGACACTTCTTGTATTCTTCATGTTAATCTTTTCCACCCAGCCCCTTCCCACCTTGGCCAAATATGTCGGGGCGTCTGAATCTACAGAAACATTCCCTGAATCATCCATAATACTGTTTCTAGGCTTTCCTTAGGATCAGCCTTTCAGAAGAAGTTTGCATTTCCCAATAACTCTGTAGATTTTGAGGCCCTGCCTCTTTAAAAATGTAGCACCCAGGTGCTAGGTTGTAAATGTATGTCCAAGACCAAGCTTCTGGAGTCCTTGAGTCCCAGGGAAGAGGCAAACTGAAATTAACGGACAAATCCTCCAAAAATGACTGTTAAATGTAAACCCGCTCAACATTTTCTGTTCAGGTACCCTTGTGGGTAAATTTAAATTACAATGAACTTATCCATCTCCCCCCTAAGTTAATTATTTTTGTTTGTTTCATTCACCAAGCTGTGGCTTGTTTTTGTCGAATTGATAAGTCGGTACAGCAGAATCTGAGATCATCTATGGTTACTTCAGACACTAGTAGGAAGTTAAAATCTTAGTCCTAGATTTTGCCTCAGAGACAACCCATGGGCTGCTCTACCATCCTGGTGGAGTTTATTTGTGGTTTTAACCCTAAGAGGTCCACTGGCTATTTTGCCATTTTGTTAATACTTTTCCAATACCATGCTCATATTTGGTATCATTTTTTTGGCACTACCTCAGCTTTATGGAATGAAAACTTTTTTGTTAAAGTTTTACTTACCTCCAGAAAAACACAACCGCCCCAAAAAATGGATTTTCAAAAATTTTATTCAGAAATGTATATTGTTTTTTTTTAAAGAAAGTACAAAATTCTGAAAAAATTACCAGTGCCAGTCCTGTACAGTATGGTCACCTGTCCCCTATATGTAAGATTAATATTTATATCAAATTCAAACGATCATATTTCCTGTTTAACTTAGCCAATTGACATCAAACAAAAATGAAAAGAGAAACCACGCTCCACACTAAGTGATTGCAATGCAAAATGTGGCTTTGTTTACATGCGACAAGAACATGTGACAAAAATAAGTGAAATCACACCGGTGTGATTGTGGACCCTTAAGGATTAAACAGCATGTGAAATGCTCAGAAAATCCCCCTATTTTTCTGCATTTTTAGGTAAGTGATTAAAATAATGATCAGTAATAGTCAAAGATAATGACAGATCTATCTTGCTCGGCAGCCAAGGTCAAGCTTGACAGCATTTCTTTTGTCCCAGTCTTTTCACACCTGATAATACACCTGGAGACCGCTGATAGTTTTCGGGCCCTTGGGACATCAGTATTCTGGGCAAATTCTTAAATGCCACATCAACCCCTTACTCCGCCATAAAGGCGTGGACTTTATTTTTTCAACAGATTATTTTTCCATGCCCCTGGTAATATGCAAAGACATCCAAATCATGATGGGAGTTGTGTCGATCCTCCTTCCCGCTGATGGTGCCTCCAGGTGGCTTACTCGCCACATTTACGCCTTTTTTTAGGCTCAATTTTGGCCCAAACATGCCTGAAACAATACATGGTTGCATCTTAAGATCAGGGTTTTTAAATGAAGATTGATAAATATTGTTTTTTATTTTTAGTCATGGAGCAGGATTAAATCAGTCATCAGTAAGTATACAGAATTGATGACTGAGGAACATTTGTAAAATATTAAAGTAGTTGTATGACTTCTGGCAAGACAGAGCTCTGCGAAAAAGGATTAGGTTCATGTCCTCTGCAGTTCTTAGTTTTTGTTTTCAGAATTATGATTGAAAAGTACAGTGTGGGAGGGATTAAGTGATACAGGAGTGTCAGGAAGGACAAGACATAAAAAAGAATGACTTTACGCAAGATAAGATTTAATCAGGCCCTTTGTTGGCTAGTTCCTCAAGATCTGTCTGTATAGGTCTTCATTCTTCACACACGTGGTCTTTAGTTGAACAAGCTCTTGAAGCCAAACTTTCTGAATGTTACAGTTTAATTTGATAATGACTTATATGTACTGTACTGTATGTGTTCAGGCGTATTGGTTGTTGAAACTGTGGATAGCTGCCATTCTTGGTCACGTCTCCCTTAAAAAAAGAGATCTCTGACCTCAATGGGACTTACCTGGCTAACTAAAGGTTAAAATACCAAAAGCCGTTGTTGGACCAAAGTGTTTCTGATTTCTTTTTACAATCTGTGTTTTTTTATCAGCCGTGCCTGGAAATGACAGGGACGTTCAAGATGAAGAAAGTGAAGCTGGTTGAGGAGGGATTCAACCCAGCTCACATCAAAGATCCTCTATACTTTTTAGATCCTGAGAAAAAGACGTATGTCCCTATGACCGAGGAGATTTACGAAGCCATTGCTTCAAGAGAGATCAAACTGTAACAGAACTGAAAGCAGTCCTGCTTAACAAGAGGGATTGCTTGCTTTCAAAGTAGCAGCTCATTCATCAAACACATTTTTTTTAAATCTTCTTTTATTTCCTGATGATCACCAGCACCAGTAGGTAAGCATTGCCTATAAGGAGATTAGAAGTGTGCTCATATCATTCCTTAAATCCATTCCCTCTACAGCCACATGCCAGTGTGAACAAAAGTTTTTTTAATGAACATAAAATGAGGAGGACACTGATTTATACCCCTCAAGTCCCAGGGATATAAATTGCTGACCATACCTGAAAAAGTTTATTGAGTAGGAAAATAATGGAAGCCAAAGCCCAAAACAGAATTGTGCATTTCATAGTAAAACTTTTTTTCATTCTCTTTTCATATAATATTGAATTTCAGGCATTTCATTAAATAAAGAACAAAGTTTTTTTCATTAAATTTTCCAAAATTTACTGAGTGGACCATTTACTAAACTATCTTTTATATCTGAGAGAGAGAGAGAGATTCAGTCTTCTTTGAATACAGTTTCTAAATGTAGCAGTATTATTTTAAATGTGTAGTTACTCCAGGGAAAATTTAAACTCAAACACTTGATTTGTTAAAGACTAATCTTATTCTCAAACTTTTTGAAATGGTTTAATTTTATTGTGTAAATGTGACAATAAATTTTCTGGAGTTTGTTAAATATGTATCATTTTGTCATCTGCATAAAGTGACATTTTGTGTCTAATATTATGAAATGTCCGTCCTGTAGTTAATATTTAGTCTGATTTATTGAGGCCATGGACAACCTGCTATAGTTGAATTCTCCTAAAGAACATTTTTGTTGTCCGGCGATAACAAAATAACTTGATAGAAAGTCACCCAAATCTCATTTAGGTTTTGGGTAATGATATTGTCCATAAAACACATTAATTTTATGACCCTTTCTACTTCCCCTCTCCATTTATTCTTTTCAGTGTCTTACTAAATTCTCTATTCTTATGTTTAATATGATTCATTTTTATTTCAGTTGAAAATTAATCTAAAGCTTTTTACTCAAAATGCAGAAAATGGACTCAATTAAAGTTCCCTTGTCCAAAGATTTACAGAAGGGTCCAATTGAAATATTCAAGAACCTTTGCTTATGTTATTTACTCTGTGCATACAATTTAAAAACCTCTATAGAAGAAATATTTATTACAAAAAATAGCTGATGTACACTACAAAAAATTAGTGTATTTGACTAATTTCAAGCCAGAGAATGCTAATTACATTTTATACAAGCATTGGTCAAGAGATTTCAAGGTTTTATCATATTTCGTATTTCAGAAAAAAAAAAATATTATTTTCAGTTTCAATGACAAGTGAAGAGTGAATGTTTTTCAAGACAAAATCTTGACTTTTATTGAAGAACTATTATGACCTTAAACCCAAAGCTCAATGATACTTTTCACGGCAGGTTCCAGTCCCTTAAAAAAGCAAGTATGTGGCAGAAAGCAGTCAAGTAAACTGTATTAAATGATTCAAATGCAGCCTACTCCTGAATTTTTCATTAAAAACAAAGTGAAATTGTGTACAACCTTATTTGAAACACACTTAATGTTGGTAGCCCCTTTAAGACTTTTGTTGTCTGGTTCTAATCAGTCTTATTTAATTAAATTGATTTTCCTTCTTTCACTTTGAATCCTTTATGATTTTCAGAGATAAGCAAAAGTGATTACTAGCTATAAATAGAATCAAGACAGCTTTTTGTTTTAACATAAACTAATCTCAGGGACAGACTCACTGTGAACTATTAAATCATGTCTAAAGAGACCACTTTTTATTAACATGTGCTGTACATCTCTACAGGTTTTACAAAGGTTTGTCATAAAGCAGACAGTTACTGTCTGTTGTAGTTTCATAAATAAACTGGTTACTCCTGCTTTCTTTTATCACTCTCTCCTTTCTGTGTCATGAGAATTCTGTTTTTTATTCATAGCAGAAATGTGGTTTAACTTTTCTTCACTGCTCAGTACACGAGGTAAGATTTGAACATTCACTTCAAGTCAGATGTGGCTCATCAACTCTATCGTGTGATTCCTAACCTCAGAGTTGACTTTCACCTATTGAACACCTTCTTCCTAGTTTATCAGTGAACATTGCTCTGATGTTATATAAAGCAGCCACTCTTGACTTTATCTGCATTATCAGGTAATCTGAGTGGAGGGTCTGCAGGTTAGTCTGCCCTCAGTGTGCCCTGATATTTCCACAGAAACCTCCACACTTGTTCACATGTAGCAACATTTTAAAAACAGGAACTCTTTGACTCATCCCGGCTGAGTCACAGGAACTCTGTGACTCAGCTGGGATGAACAACTATCAGTGAACTCTGCCAGATTGACCAACGCAACCTTTGACATGAAGTGATTCTTGGACTTTATCATTTCACTGGTTCGTCACGTCACATAAGGAGGAAAAGAGTTAAAGTCAGGGGAATCAGAAGCAGAAGAGGATGTTTTGCTGCTGTCTAAAGCCAGGGGCCCGAGGGATAAGGGACAAATGATATCAATCAAAGGGAACGTTCAATAATATTAGCAGGGGTGAAAAGTAACTAACTACATGTACTCAAATTATGGTAGCTGTGTAGCTTTTGTGTAGCCTACTTGTAATTTTTCAGTAGCTTTTAAAATCAGTAATTTTACTTTTACTTTATTATATTTTATGGGAACTACTGTAGTTGAGAAAAATTTATAAAGTATAATGAGTAACAGTGGGATACATACAGTACTGACTGGAAACATCTTTATCTCCATCAGGGGGTTTTAGTAACCTTACAGGCCAGATAGACCTTTCCATATCTCCATATCTTGATGCAATGCAATGGATATAAAATGGCCTTTCACTTAAAATGAAGATGATAATCATGCTCCTCTACTGAAATATTAGGCAGACCATTATTGTGGCTTGTCACTGGTTCAGTCAAGTTCAACAGTAGTTGAAAAAACTCAACACAGGCAGTTGGGTATATTTTCATAATGTAGGATTACTTTTCTAATGGAAAAACACAAGACAAGATTGTATTTCTTTCAGACTGATTTCCTTGACAAAAGCTTTTTTTTGTAGACATTCCTTTTTTGCAGTGTATGCAAAAATGTGAATCTCTCTAAGTGTTTAACTCATTTTTAGTCAAAAAATCTCACCACAAGCCAGGTACTGTAGCTGGAGCAGATACCTTTACTTATACAAGCCACTCAGGTCGAGTTTTTGCAAACCTTAAAACAGTATGTTTATCTGGACTTTTTTTTTTTTTTTTTTTACTTTTGATGAGAAATACACTGCCAAATTATAAAATTTTTTGCAGTTTGAACTTTTCTGGTTTTGATGCCTTTCAACTATTGAAATTTATTTTCACTATTTGATGTACTCCTTTTATTTGTCAGAAGGTACCCTCCAAAATGACCTTTAAATTGAATCAATACTTGATTCAACACAAGCTGATCATAAGAACAGAGGACTGATAGCCATAAATTTGTATTCCATCTGTTGTTTTGTTGTTTCTCTTGTCCCGCTTTCTGCATCCCCCTCTTCTCTCTTCCTGCTTCTCCCCCTACCCCCCTTCTCCTTTTGAACCCCAGCGCAGCTTTGGCAGATGGCTGTCAACACGAGTCTGGTTCTGCTCGAGGTTCCTGCCATTTAGAGGAAAGCTTTTCCTCGCCAATGTAATGATGTTAAATATTGCTAGTGCTGAGCTCATAGTGATTTGAATTGGGTCTTTATAATAATACGTAAAAGAGTATGGTTTAGACCTGCCCTCTTTGTGAAATGTTAAGATAACTTTGGTTTGAATTGGGGCAGTACAAATGAAACTGATTGATTTATTAACCAACTGACACAATGGGTCAGTTTTTTCAGTAAGACAAAAAAACATGTCTGCAGTTGTTTAGAAAGAGGGGGTCTCTTCAGCTAGGACACCAGTAAAGATCTGATGAAGAAAAAGTATCACAGCCATTTCACAACATAAAATTGAGTGTATGGCATTAGTTCAGGCAGGCCAGAGTAAAGCGCTGCCATACTTGAGATCTGGTGAGCTCACACAGGCCCTCATCAGCTGAAGGCCAGCTGATTTCCTCTGAGCATATTAGCTAATCGCTCTCATGCTGCCATATTTAAGCTGCTCTTGCATCCCTCCTCCACCCCAGCTCTACCTTTATTCTGCTTCTGCCTTGATCATTGTCACTCTGTTGTCATCGATGCCTGCTCTGCTGAGTTTTTTGCTGCTTCTCCCCCTGCCTTAGGCTTTCCTTATCTGCAAAGCAAGAGCGGGAACGTGTGCTTTTCCTGCTTGATGCTTTCCACGTAAGCTTGTGAAAGAGCAAGGGGGGTCCCAGAACAGCCACAACATCAAACATAAATAAAGGCATAAGTGCTGATAAATAACTGCTAATGAAAAAAACTTAACCACAAATCATGCATGTCTTACAAAGTGGTTGTGATTGAAATGCAGTTGTAAGCAGATAAAGAATGCAGATCTTTAAATGAGGACACTGCCCTGATTTCACCTCAGTGTCTAGAGATAATCCGGCCAACAGCTCAGTTTTTACATGTGGGACTGATTGGGAAGCAGCTGTGGGAAGAAGAAAACGTAAATCAAGCATTACATACTGTTAATACAACCGCCAACTTCTTAACCAGACAACAAATTCTTTGGCAAAAAAAAACAGTCTGGGTGTGTCGATACACAAAACATCTGGAGGTTTCGATCAACACAACACACTGATGCAAGGAGCAGATACTTTAAAAATGAATTTATTTATTAATACAGTGGTATACTTAGAAATGTGTTGCAAAAGAAAAACCAACAAACAGTTGAACCGAAGAAAAATGAAAATAAATAAAAAGAATGTCAGCCACACGGGAAAGTAAACTAGTGTTGGGTTGAAGCAGTGTTATCATATCAAAAGAAAATAGTACTGATGTGCCATAATAAATTGTCTATTAGTACAAAAATACATTTCAGGGCACACAATACAGCATCCAGTATCACAAATAAAGGAAGGGCCCACTCTTCACAGCAGACCCCCTCAATTACATCTTTTAAAATTATTTAAACCAAGCACTTCTCTAGTTTGTAAATAAGAATAAAAAGTTTTCTGACCTTAAGTAAAAATGCCTTAAGTAGTGTGTGTATATGTTGGTAGAAAAGTCGGACTTATTACTGCTTATGTCAGTTCCAAGGCTCAGGGGTATAACCAGAATACAAACATAACCAATGTAACCGCTCTCTCTTTTTTAAACAAACATTTACTCTTTTATACAAAATAACAAAGATGTACAAAAGTTCATTTACAGAGAACCAAGGCCATATACTAGCAATATGTACAGCCAACATTTTAAACATCTTCTAGCTTTTTTTGTATTTCCTCAGACTTCATATGCATAGCAGTAAAAGAAAGCATACCTTTTCATCAGCCTCGATTATTCTCGTGTGCTAAATCCGAGTTTCATGAGAAAAATGCAGAGACAACTTTTTCATCCGTAGTAGTGATCGCTAGAACTGAAGGATATCCGATGTTTTAAAGTTTCACTGAAAAGTTAATATGCAGATAAGGCATCACTGCTTGCAGTGTACGATGGGATTTTCATGTGTTGAACTTAGTAGTAGCAGGCTTCTGGACCTGAGTCATAGCACATGCATAGATCTCTAGACAGCAGGAGTTTGTAAAATCAAGTCAGTATATTTATCTACGGTAAAACATTGCTACAAAAACTTCAGTTTTACAGAGAGAGCGCCGTTTGACCAAACAAGCGCCTTGTATTAATACTTAACCTTCATTTTTTTATTCTTCATCTCTTCCTTCATGAGCCCCAGGGAGTCCTTCATGAGTGAAACGCATGACCACACGACTCACAAAGTAAGGTTTTGCATATACCAACTTTACTGTTGTGAGTCTCACTTTTTACTTCTCTTTTTCTACAGTACGCAAAAATTCCCATTGCAATATTAAACAAGTTTTAAAATTCGCCTTTTTCCTCACACTGCTCTGACCTTTTACAAAATTAGCTTAAAAATGTCAAAATGAGTATTCAGTCTGTGGCACTGGTCATGCATTCCAACTTCAGTTCCTTTGTTTAAATAACTTGTTTTTAATCTTTATTTTTTGCAAGCCTTGAAAGCACCGAAAAAAAAAAAAAGTTAAAGAGAAAACAAAGAGTGCAGCCTTGGGGATGCTGGACTCCGACTCTCCTTGTGTGTGTGTTTGTTTTTTTTCTTTTTTCGTAGGTTTTTGGGCACAGTAAACAACGTGAGAGTATCGAGTTCATACTTCGAGCATCGTGCGCCCCTGCCCAGTTGGAGGGAGCTCCACAGGGGCGACAGAGGTCCTCTCCCCCAATGTATCACATTCAGTAACAGGCCAGCTGTTGCCCTCTTCAGAAGTGGTCAATGAGCACTGACACACAGTTTGCACCCACCAGGTAGTTTGGGTCTCCGGGGAGAGATTTGTTCTGCCAGGTTTTGGGATCACCTAGGGGAAAAAAAAGGGATGAGAGGATGCAGCTAATACTCAAGTCTCAGAAAGAAAAGTTCAACTACATTTATTAATCTAAAAAGCAGGAATTACTGTAAAACTTCAAATAAAAGCTCACCACAAATTTAAGGCCCACTCTCCAAGACAGTCTGGCTTCAGACTGTTCATTTCTGAGGGCTACTCTCACCAGCCGTTCATCTGAGATGTCACATATCTCTTAATGGAAATACACGTGAAAATGTTTGAAATAAAATTGAATTAAACCTCTGTTCAGCGTAAGGTAAAGATTAGGATACGAAAGATTTAAAGTTTAAAACCTGGCCTGTAAAACCTAATTACAAAATGTTTAATAAAGCTGAATAAATGCAGACAGTGTAGCTTATGTAGACCTGTTAGCTACGTAAGCTACATAGATAAAGGAGCTATGTAGTTAATGGAGCTAAAGCTAAGCTCTCAAGCAGCTATGCAAGATATGTATCTAAGTTAAATGCAGAGCTAAGTAAGCATTTGCTAAAGCTAACTTAGCTATAGATAACTAGCTACATAGCTAACCGAGCTACGTAGCTTACATAGCTAAAGTTAAGCTCATAAAGCAGCTATGTAAGATATGTAGCTATGTTAGCTTTAGCTACATTTCCTAAAGCTCACCTTGCTTAAGCTAACTTAGCTAAATCACCTAACCTTCATTAAGTAGATAGCATAGGTATGTTAGTTTTAGCTAAAGCTAATGAGGCTAAAGTGAGCCACTGTTAAATCTGTAATGTTTGCAATGTGGTTATTTCGTGAATGCAACTAAAAGACTTTTTTATAAATATATATATATATATATATATATATATATATATATATAAACTTACAACTGGAAATACATTGTACCGGCAAATTACAGCACTTCCTTGAGATATACAGTGTCTCAGATGAACAGTCTATGAGAGTGACTGTCAGAAATGCACAGTCTGCGATCCCCTTAATATTACTAGCCTGGTGATGCCAAATCATTTGACTAATGAAGGTAGGGCTGGCTTACAGGCAGGGATAGAGAAAACTCTGCTGCTTCTAGTGGCTTTTGAAATGGAATTAAATGTTAATAATATGAAAAGTAATGTTTTTAAACCTTCAAAGCAAAATTTGAATGCTATAACATATGGTTTTAAAAACTAAAGACATTCTGATATATTTACTAAGCTCCACAGGCATCACAGCACTCATCAGTTATTATAGTACAGGGGCTCTCTCCTTCTCCTAACACTGCAGCAGGTTTATATAAATGGACTGTCTCAAAAATGAAATTAATGATTTTTAATTTGTTAATCAATATCCTGAATTTGTAGACAGTTAAATATTCTTCCTGGTGTAAATCCTAGAAGCTAGTCTTTTCTATCTAAGGTGTGCTTGGTTTCTATCTGAATATTTGTTTATGGGCCTTTTTTGAAATAGGACAGTGGATAGAGACAGAAACTGGGGGAGAGAGAGAGGGAGAGGGAGAGGGAGAAGGAGAGGAATGACATGTGGGAAAGGAGCCAAAGGCTGACTTGAACCCAGGCTGCCTGCTTTGAGGACAAAAACCTCTGCACATGCAGACATAATCAATATGGGCAAAACACTGTGCATGAGTTTTGTTTGAATTACTTAAGACCTGTCTCATACTGATGCCTGTCCCAAATAAAGGAAGGATGACTTTTAGACTGAATTCAATTAAAGTCCTGGGCTAATTATGAAGTTTTACAGTAATAAAAAATAAAGTCATGATGATTACAGAGTGTTAATGTAACAAGCCAAGGTTAAAGCAATCACTTATTCAACACAGTTAGCTGTTTCATGCATTAGTAAACCAGCAGATTACTATAAATCCAGTTGCAAAGTTAAATAAGTAAGTACTCTTCAATTCACCAGCATCAGTAGTAACATAACTATCAGTCAGCATGTCATTTTCACACCTATAATGCTTATTATTCAATTCTACCTTTAGCGAATAAATCAAATTATGATAGCAGTGCAGTGGCATAGGAAGCAAGCAATGGTCAAACTGTTTAATCCATTCATAAAAATAAACTAAGTAATGAATAAAAACAAATTATATACATTTTGGAAAAATATGTTGCCATTTAAAATAAATGATTGAACACACATCAAATGTTGAAGGCTTTAAAGCCTGAAAGTTTTTTAAATTTATATTTTCCAATTTATCTGCAGATATCTGTCCGTCATTTATTCACCTACAGAGGTCAGATGTACTGAGAAATTATACTGACTGTTTAATAAAGTAAAAAAAACATCTCAGGATATCCTGTTTTTAAAAGTATAAACCCATGTATTCCCATGACTACAGTCTACACTTTGCACAACTACTGCTTTTTGTTACCATATATACTTTACAAACAGTCAAACACTCATTTTCTATTATCATTATTTTCAAATTAAAGTTTAAATGCAATTATTACTCTATGTTAAACCCCCATCCCCAAATTATGAGAGAAGGGTCTGGCTGCCTCTTGCAAACAGCTAGTGTGAGCCACTACATCTGTTCTAAAACTTTCAAAATAAAATCAGATTAAATTTTGGGTTAGGTGAGGACAGGAGTTAAGGTAAGGGTTATGATACAACAAGTTAAGTTAAAAACCTGACCTGCACAACCCGTTCACAAAACAGTTAATAAAGCAGAGGAAACAGTCTTCTCATAGGAAAAAAGCTTATCCTCCATGAAAACATTCTAATGCAGCAAACGTAGATAAAGGAGCTAAGGCTAACAAAGCTACTAGGCATATCTACAGGTACATCTCAAAAAATTAAAACATCATGAAAAACTTCAATAGTTTTTGTTGCTCATTTCAGAAAGTGAAACCCATATATTATATAGACTCATTACACATAGAATGAAATATTTCAAGCCTTGATTTCTTGAAATGTTGATGATTATGGCTTACAGATAATGAAAACCCAAAATTCAGTGTCTCAGAAAATTAGAATATTACACAAGATCAATAAAAAAAGGATATTTTAAACAGAAATGTCAGGCTTCTGAAAAGTATGTTCATTTCTATGCACTCAATACTTGGTTGGGCCTGCTTTTGCATGAATTACTGCATCAATGCAGCGTGGCATGGAGGCGATCAGCCTGTGGCACTGCTCAGGTGTAATGGAAGCCCAGGTTGCTTTGATAGCGGCCTTCAGGTCATCTGCATTGTTGGGTCTGGTGTCCCTCATCTTCCTCTTGACAATACTCCATAGATTCTCTATGGGGTTCAGGTCAGAATCAAGCACAGTAACACCATGGTCATTGAACCAGCTTTTGGTACCTTTGGCTGTGTGGGCAGGTGCCAAGTCCTACTGGAAAATGAAATCAGCATCTCCATAAAGCTTGTCAGCAGAAGGAAGCATTAAGTGCTCTAAAATGTCCTGGTAGATGGCTGCAATGACTGTGGACTTCAGAAAACACAGTGGACCAACACCAGCAGATGCCATGGCAGCCCAAATGATCACTGACTGTGGAAACTTCACACTTGACTTCAAGCAGCGTGGATTCTGTGCCTCTCCACTCTTCCTCCAGACTCTGGGACCTTGATTACCAAATGACATGCAAAATGTACTTTCATCTGAAAAGAGGACCTTGGACCACTGAGCAACGGTCCAATTCTTTTTCTCCACAGCCCAGGTAACACGCTTCTGACATTGTCTCTGGTTCAGGAGTGGCTTGACAAGAGGAATGCCACATTAGTAGCCCATGTCTAGGATTCGTCTGTGCGTAGTGGCTCTTGATGCGCTGACTCCAGCCTCAGTCCACTCCTTGTGAAGCTCCCCCAAATTCTTGAATGGATTTTTCTTGACAATCCTCTCAAGGCTGCGGTTATCCCTTATGCTGATGCACATTTTCCTACCACACTTTTTCCTTCCACTCAACCTTCTATGAATATGCTTGGATACAGCACTCTGTGAACAACCAGCTTCTTTAGCAATGACCTTCTGTGGCTTACTCTCCCTGTGGAGGGTGTCAGTGACTGTCTTCTGGACATCTGTCAAGTCTGCAGTCTTTCCCATGATTGTGTAGCCTACTGACCCATACTGAGAGACCATTTAAAGGCTCAGGAAACCTTTGCAGGTGTTTGGAGTTCATTAGCTGATTAGAGTGTGACACCATGACTTTCAAATATTGAACTTTTTCACAGTATTCTAATTTTCTGAGACACTGAATTTTGGGTTTTTATTATCTGTAAGCCATAATCATCAACATTTCAAGAAATAAAGGCATGAAATATTGCACTCTATGTGTAATGACTTTATATAATATATGGGTTTCACTTTCTGAAATGAGTGACCAAAAATATTGAACTTTTTTGTGATATACTAATTTTTTGAGATGTACCTGTACTAAGATACAAAGCTAATGTTAGCTATGTAGCTACATTATCCATATAGCTTGTGTTGCTTGAGCCATGTTTGCTAAAGCTCATGTTGCTAAAGCTAATGTAGCTACATTGACTTGCATAGTAATGTCCACTACATAGCTTTTACCCCTGGGCTAGACCACTGATCTTTTCCTCTATTTTGTATATGAAATGTTTCTTAGTCTGTAATGTTTGCAAAGTAATCTTAACATTCTGTACAGTTATTCTGCATTTTACTTAATTTTCTATCAAATCATACCATGCCTCTTGATTTGACTTGACAGCATGTCTTCAATTGTCCTTTAGAGTTCAATTTCCTCTGTTGTTAAAAAGCTGCATTTATCTTGTACTATTTTACAATCTCAAGAAAAAAAGCAGCAACAATTGGAGGAGGAGCAGTTGAAAGAAAGTTGCCAGTTTTACAAAAAAAAAAAAAAAAAGCTGTGCAACTTAAATTAAGCATGAGGTTCAGCAGCACATGCATGAAAAAGAAACAAGCGGAATATGGGAAAACAAATGTGCTGATTCAGATGATCGAAACATTAAAATCTCTCCTCTCTAATCATCAAAAGCCCCACAGACCCCAAAGGACAGAGAGAGGACAGCGTACCCGACGAGGAGTCGGAGGATTTTAGAGCAAAAGACCAACCATCAGGGGTCATAGACGCACAGTGAGGTAAGCGTAGCTCCACCGGCTTCAGGAACTTGAGTCCGTGCGGGCCACACATCACCAGCGGACTTAGCAGCGTTTCTCCTGTACAGACGCAAAACAAGATTTGAATTCCACAAAATTAAGGATCCAGGGATCAATCAGCACAGATGATTATCCATCATCCAATAAGGGGGAGTGAGATCATTTCTAAGATGTGATTGCTGCCTCGCCTGGATTCTGTTTTTAGATCTTCTTGTTCTCTCACTCAGCAGCTTTAATGTGCACTTTTCAGACTTCTTGTCACAGGTACATTTTACCACAAACAAAAGGTACAACCTGTCACTTTAAGACAATTTATGGCATTTAATCTACAGCAATCTAATAAATTCACAGTTGAAACTTGATATAACCACTTTAGAAAAAAAACTGTGGATATGTTTATCTAAAGTCAACAA
The DNA here is from genome assembly GCF_018320785.1 of Cheilinus undulatus. Taxonomy (NCBI): domain Eukaryota; kingdom Metazoa; phylum Chordata; class Actinopteri; order Labriformes; family Labridae; genus Cheilinus; species Cheilinus undulatus. The sequence continues at coordinate 20,510,551 of NC_054873.1, read as the reverse complement.
CACGGTTTTACAGACTAGTTTTCTTTCTTTAAGGTATTACAGGTACTGTATAAAGAGAGTCAGAGACAGACCTTTCTCCTTGTCGAGGGGGGGCAGGATGCTGTTGTCCCGGCACACCTTGAAGTAAATCTCCTGTTCCACGCTCTCCGGGATGGCACCCTGGGGGATGATGATGCTGACGCCTGTCTCGATGGAGCTCAGGACGCCTCCATTACAGTTGAAGATCCCTCGGGCAGTGGCCACCACGGTGTGTCCTTCATCCTCGTCGTCGTCGTCCAGTGTACTGGGGCTGAGGGGTGGAGGGAAGCATCATCAGTCATCAGGTAACAGAGACTCAGCGGAGAATAAAACAGCAGAGGACGTGAGAATAACACACCAGTGGACAAACAAGTCTGTGTGTTTTTTTCTCAGTATTATCTTAGTATATATGATACAGGAAATACTGAAGTAATACCTATTTCAATGATATGATGGCAGCAAAGTAACAGGCAATGAAAAGTACAAAATTTCTAGTTTTTATTTACTCAAAACTGCAAGTAAACCCCTGCACTACAGGCATTGGTATTGGTGCTGATACCATGCCTATACTCTTATTCTTGATACTGTACTCAATAAAATTTTACAGCATATGAGAGAAGGGCAGAAATATCACCTCAAGTTAAAATGGACCTCTCTTTCTCTTTCTTGAAGCAGCTTCAGGTTAAAATGATGACAAAAGATCTTTGGGTTTTCAATGCAACCGATCATTAAAATACTTCTTATATCTATGAGCTGAAGTATTTACAGCTTTGCCAACCTTAGTATTTACCTGCCGAGAGAGTCTCACCTCACAGGGATGGCCTTGGGGATGGCGTTGATGTTATTGTGCTGGTATTTGGGCCTGTTGTCCATGGTGCGCGTGAAGGTGTCCAGGCCGCTGTCATGATCGAGGGGCTGGGGTGACAGCTGAGGCTTCCCTCCGCTGTTGCTCACCACGCTGGGCTTCCCGAGGAGGTCGCTCTTGACCTGTGTGTCGTTGGGCAGCAGGTTGTGGTTGAACTTCGGGCTCTCAAACTTGCGCTCAAAAGGCCGGGCTGAGCTGGTGTACGGCTTAGGAACGTAGCGGTTGTAGCTGGTAGGAGCGGGAGCGCCCAGCGTCTTTGGCGGTGCTGTATCAGTACCGTTGACTGGGGGTTTGTCTAGAGGCCCCCTAGGGGGAAGGTAGCCTCCTGGTGTGGGTTCATCCCTGCTGGGCGGCCTGAGAGCAGCCAGCTCAGGTTTGGGGTTAGGCGAGGTCAGCGGCTCAGGTATGGAGTTCACTGGAAACAGAAGGAGATGGAGACAATAACTTAAAGTAAGAAACTAGAGCTGATACCAATACCAATGTTTTCTTAATACTTCTTTTGGTGCAACACTTCTACTGTGCCAACATTTCTCTCACATTTGATCATGAAATCAGATCAGTTTGTCCAACAAGTCACCTTGTCTGACCTGTAAAATTCTCTTCTTTGATATAACAGATGACAGCATGAAATTGACTGGACACAACAGATAATCACTGGTAACTGATATCTGTTTATGACATAATTTGGCCAATGGGTGATGTCTGTCAGCAGGGCGGATACTGGTTGATGCCCATGTTAAACCAATGCATCTCTGGATTCTACGCGTAAGTTTTTGCCCTGTTAAAAAAAATGGAACACTGCAGAAGAAAAATGCCACTAGAAACAGACTAATTAAAGAGATCCATGCTTTTTCATGCATGTGCTGCAATCAGGCTTGAGAGCCCTCATTATAACAGATTGACAGATTTATGAAAAACAAACTTAATCATTTTGATGAATGTTTGCAGATTAGTTTATATTTCACTTATTATTTACCAAAAAAATACTCCTTTGCGCAGTAACAGAATTTATGCATCATTGTTTATGTTTACAGCTCTACATGTTCATGATGAAGATAAAGAGTACAGGTGGAGTGTGATTTCTCACCATCACCAGGGCTGAGCTTGGGCAGTGTGTTCGGTGGGATTGCTGACACAGGCGGACCGTACTGTGATGACGGGCTGATTTGGGGCAGAGGTTCATATCTCTTCTCTACTGGGCTCACCTTCTCTACAGACTCAACCCTGCAGCAGGTAAACAAACAACACACTTAATCAAATCCATTAGGATTCTTGAGCTGAAGTGGCTAAAGAGGAATGTTGTACTCCAGCCAATGCTGCTGGCAGGAGGTGTATTGTTGCTGTACCTGTTGTATGGGTAGGACAGCTGAGCTGGTTTGGGCAGATCATGGAAGCGGTTGATGCCAGGTGGCGGTTGGCCCATTGCCTTGCTGTCGAAGCTGCGGCGATCAAAGTAAGACAACTGCTTTCTGTAGTACTCCTCATCCTCATCAGGGTCATAGTGGTTGGTACGCGCTAAATCATCCAGAGGTTTAGGATGGGGCTTCTGAGGCTCTGGAGCTCTGCAGAGAAGGAAAAAGCCAAATGTAAAGAAGAGACAGGCTGCAGGACTTATCTAGAGCATGCTGGACAATATTCTGATAAAATTTGATATCTTTTTTTATACTCTGAATGAAATTTAAGAATGTTTAGAAACTATCTGAATGAGAACCATAACCATTCTGCAGTGAACTGTGTAATGATCCTGCTCCTTTGCAGAGTGGATATCTGTCAGAAAAAATCGACTTCTGCAAGTGTTCTGTGCCTTTGTTCCAAGCTTGCAACAAATCGACTTGTGTCCACTAGGTGGAGCTCCAACAACAATAAAGTGATTCAAGGATCTTTGCAAGGATCTCTGAGTTTTCCTCAGCAGCCGGTGTCGCTGTGACGTGGACTACATACCTATAGGTCTTCTCCTGCTCCAGGTTGCTGAGGGAGTTGGCTTTGAGGACTGGACCAGGTGCACTCACAGGTTTAGGAACATCGGCAGGCTGAAAAGCACAGAGAGAGAGCGCCCGTGTTTGGTGGTTTTTGCTTCTGATCCAGATTTTGCTTCACATGAATGGATTGCATGCACACAGATCTCTATTAACATGCAACACAGCTCACAAGACAAACCAAAAAAAAACAAACAAAACAAAAAGGTTTGTAGTTTCAAGTTTTGCAGATCTACAGCTTCTTCATAAAATACTACTGTGTTCTGGGAAAACCTATTTTTACCTTTTAGATGCTTTGCTGTTTATCAAGTGATATTAGCTTTTCATAGTACAACAATAGTTCGCCATATAATATAATATACCCTCTATAATATCACGATGCAGCAATTCTGAAAGATATTGCAGGACAATTACATAATAATAAATTATGAAATCTTATTGACCTGAGAACATAAAATGCTTCTACAAAGGTCAAGTGCAGGACTAATGTATTCCTTTAACTGCAGTTTCATATCATGCTTATCCATTTTGTCTTTTCACTGCTGTCCCCTTCATCTTTGGCCTGTTAACTTTTGTTACATTACCCTCATTCATGTCATAAGTGCCAAGTGGCAATTTTAAATCAAAACATCAACATTTGGCACCAGCATCTGGTAGAGGTGTAACGATTCATCAATGTATATCGATATATCAATCGATTGATAAATGTTACAATCAGATCGATTTAAAGTCAAAACCTCGATCTAAATCAATGCTTCAAGCTATTCTTTTTTTTTTCTTTTTCTTTTTTTTTTTAAATTCCCCCCGAACGTCTGTTGACAGTTCTGGCTGTGACGCTACTGCAGGAAGGATCTCTCCCCTTAGTTTGCCGACTACATCTACGTCTTTATCTGTATATAACCGCTGTATTAGATCGTTCACGGATAACAACACCACTTGTTATGGCTGAGGTAGCACGAGTGCTGTCCGCAGCAGACCACAGATATACAAAAAGGGAAAAGTCAGCTGCCGCATGTCTCCTTTGATACAATTATTTTACATTGCCGTCTCACGTTAGATTTATAATAAATATATAAGCTGTGCAAACTTAACATGGTTCAAGCAGGACAGCTGTTCTCTGTATACCCCCATCCTCTCGCTCTTGTTATAAAGCTGCACATCACAGGAGCATCGTTTATAACAAAACTTTGCTCTAGTATTCTGTCTAACCTTTCGATTTATTAAAATCAAGGTTACAATAAATAAAAATTGATAAAGAATCATTATATAACATCATACGCAACATAATACATTACAATACTCATACTTTACAAAAAAAACTTTCTTTGTTCATTAGACAATAAAAGAACATTCACTTTATTTTTATATTTTATAACTTGTTCATCTGAAGTTTTAAATGTAGAGTTACAGGACATTACATCACTATCTTGAGGTCCTTCTACAGTCCAGTATGCTTAATGAATAAATTACAAACTCTTTGTCCCTTTGAAATGTAAACTGAACACCTCTGTGAGGAACTCACCCTGAGAGCTGACGACTCTCCCTCTTTAGCCCGGTCCATAGAAACAGACCGTTTATTCTCAAACATCTTGACTCTGTTGAGCACTGACTGCGGTTTCATGGCTGGGTCCTCATCCAGCTCTTCCCGGGGTGGAGGAGGGAAGTGTTTAGAGCCCGGAGTGGTGGCTGGCTCACCTGGTGAGGGGAGGGGCTCTGGCTTAGGAGGGGGAATCGTGGGTTCAGAGTTTATCTCGTGCATCCCTGGCTTGTAGCCCCGGTTTGGCGGCCCGGGCATGTAGGTGGGCCTGAGACCGGCATCTCCGTAAAACTGCTTTGGAGGCTCAGGCGAGCGAGGGGAATTAATGGGGAAGCCGTGAGGTTCTGCCTCATATGGAGAGCGAGCGTCGTAGCCAGCTGGTGGGGGCGGGGGTGGGGGCTCATCGTAACGAATGGGCCCAGGTTTACTGTGGCGTGGTCTGCCGTCATAGCCCACCGGCGGGGCCTCATCATAGCGTGGCTGAGGAGGACTGTAGTCCCTCCCTGGTCTGTCCTCGTAAGGGGAGCGGGGGTTGTAGCCCATAGGTTGCTGGTGGCCCTGTTGGTAGCCTGCGGGCTGGGAGGACGAGGTTTGCTGGTCGTAGGGGGGCCACTGTTCACTGTAATGAGGCACACGGTTGTCGTAGTGCAGGTGAGAGTCAGTGTTGTGAGGCTTTGGTTCTGTGTAGCCGCCTCCATCGTATCCGTAAGGCGGGTGGTCGTATTCGCGGTATGGCTGTTTGTCCTGGTACGGCGGCTGGTGAGTGTAGCTCATAGACTGCTTCAGGCCGTGGTTGATTCGTACAGGGTCCTCCATATTATACAGATCTTTCTTGTACATCTGTGAAGAAACATCAGCATATGAATACGTCTATTTTAACCTGAACATTTTAACTTTTTACCACCACCAGTTTGAAAAGAGCAGTCAATAAAAATGCTTTCAAAACACTCGGTTTAGAGAAATTATGATTAAATCCAATTCTGGGAAATAAACGGAAACCTCATGGAACTAAACATGTATAACAATAACCAAATAATTTAAAATAATCCTTCAACCATTTAAACAGACATCTATTCAAAGTGCAATTACACAAGCAAACCCTTGTCCATTATTCAAAAACAGTTCTGAATGCCTGTTTGACACGATGCCTTTCAAGAATGATCATTAAAAAAATGGAGTTTACAAATAAAAATGTTATTAATGTTGATTTAAGAAGTAATTTGCACATTTCTGAAAGGCGTCATTTCAAACATATGATGTGTAGCCTGTAGACAGCAAATCTAGAGTTAATCCCATGGGAAAAGGTTGATTTGTTGGCATCTACTCAGGACAGAAGTGCTAAACAGAAGACACAATGCAGTGTGCTGGTAAGTACATTATTTTTCCATAAAAAGATTTGCTTGATCGTTACAAAGAATACTGTCTGCAGGTTAGCTTTCATCATGCAACCAACATTCAGTTTGCATCTAATGCAACGTCAAACTACTGGCACTACAACAGACGACACATCTACCACTATGATGCCACTGTCAGTGCTACTATCAAGTATCTACAGAAGAGTTGAAGCTGAAAGGAACCCAAAAACATTAGGAGCCATGCAAAGGAAGTAAAGGCAACAGTTAGGGCTGGTTGTGGATGTCTTCACCCACTTCAAAGACTCAGATGTACCAGTCCTTCTGGTCTCCCAGCCCACTGTGGTGCATGTGGACGAGTCTGTCGCACATTTTCTCTGGGAGCCAGAGGCACACAGTGGGCTCAGTGAGTCACACAGTGTGGGCATGTCATGCAGAGAGCGAGTGGAAAGCATGTGCGAGAAGACAGGCAGTTAAAACAGCAGGCTGGGGCCCAGGCCCGGTCCGAGTGGCTGGTGAAACAGCGGGTACCTTTGGTTCTGGACCGGGCGGTCCAGACGGGTGGGGTTCGTGTGGTGGTGGTGGGGGCTGAATTAGCTCAGGGGCAGGGCTGGGGCTGCTAAGTGAGTCAGCCTGAGGAGCTGCGGCTGCAGCAGGCGGCTCCTCTAGGTGCATACCCTCAAGCTGTACAGGCTGCTCAACAGCAGGGGGCGCTACCACCGGCGGAGGCAAGGAGGGCAAGGGCAGAGCAGCCTCATCTTGCTGTGAAGTATTGTTAAGAGACATTTATGACACAGCCTGCCAAGGGCACAAAAAGTACAGCTCACCCCAACACCAAGGTCTCCTTCCTTACACTGAATCACTTTTACACCAGCCAGAGAATCAATCACAGAAATGTGATCAGAATAAATAATACCAGTAGCTTCTAAACATGTTTATCACTTAGCAACAGACATTAAAATTGAACAAAGAGACAACAGTAAACATAAAAGCTATTCTCCTGCTCAACAAACATCCATCAGTGATGACCAATAGGAACTAAACATGAACTTTACCTGTTGTGGAGCAGCCATCTTGAAAGCAGCGGGATCTATGCGACTTGCTGGGTCAGGCTGCACAGGATGCTGGTAACCAGGGTAACCGGGGGTGTCCTGAATTACAGGTGGGTCTTCTCGCACAGGCTCTGAAGAGCGAGTGATGGCGGGCTCTGTGGGTAGACCCACCTCATCGTTCAAAGTCTCATCCAGCTCCTGGTCTGTGTATGCGCCACCTTCTGTGTCTGTGTCCTCGTAGTCCGAAGTGTGGCGGCTGTCCGTGCTGTACATGGAGTATTCACTTCCTGGTGCTGACAGATAGGACAGGCGGTCATCGTGGATGTCCAAATCATCCTCTGTAGTGCCATCCGCCTGTAGAAAAGAAAAATTATCATCACGCATGCTGCTCAGTCGAACAAACAGGATACAAAATTTCGCCCAGTGAAATGGAAGTGTCTCACCTTCCCCTCTGACACCCACACCAGCTGATTCTGCTGCTGCTGTATCGTTTCTTTCAGAGCCCCGTACCAGCCGTCATTCATATTATTTAAGTTAATAGTTGCTGGAAGAGAATAAATACTTATGATCACTTCTTCAAGAATGAACAATTAAAAGAGAAAATTGATAGTTTTAATTTATTGTGATTTAACCCTCTCTGCCTACTCACTGGTGAACAGGTGGTGATTATTCTTCCTCAGTTTGATTGCTCTTTCATAGAGCTTCCTGGCACTTTTCCTAGACTCTGGACACAGTCTGGTCCTCATGTTCTTCACACCCTGCTTATTATCGGGATTTAGGAAGACTACAATAGGGTACCACTGAGCGTAGTTCAGCCTGTCCACAGCGTTTGGGGTGATGTCCAGCACAGCATGTTTGTCCTTCATGGAATAAAGACAGGAAATGGTTGAAACGTATCTGAAATATAATATTATAGTGTATAAGATAACAGGAGGCATGCTCACTCTGTCAATGATTTGTTTGATGGTGTGAAGACGAATGATTCCTGAACTCCGCTGGTCTGTTCCTGCATCTCTTGGTTCGCTTTCTGCAACAAATCAAAGTTAAAAGATTTACTAGTAAAAAAAAAAAAAAAAATATCATGTTGTCTTTATTCTTTGTGCACTCTCATGCATATGAACATACTTGCAAGCTCAAAGAGTTCTGGTTCTTCTCTGGAGAGTTTTTCTCGAGCTACATCAGCAATTGGTCCAAATATCACCACAGGTCTCAGGAAACCAGCTGAACAAGACAATAAAATATTTACATCTTAAGCACACAGCTTTCATCTCTCAGAGAAGCAGACTGTCAGATTCCTTACCTTCCCTCAGTACGACCCTCTCATAAGCAGGGAATTTTGTTTGGACTGGTTGTGAAGACAGGTCCTCTCTGCTCTTCCTCAGGTTCCTCTTTGAGCTTCGAAGACCACGAAACCTCCAAAAGTCAGCCCTGTCGCCCCCTGCTGTTTTAGGAAGAGTGTACTGCACGCTGGAGAGCTGCTCAGCTCTGTTGAAGAAAGGCAGAAGGACAGGGACAGTCTTAATGTCACACCAGCTAATGGATGTGTCAGAGACTTGGCACGGCTGATCAAAACACTGCCAGTACCTAAGGACATTACATGGGAATGAACATGACAACAAGTTTAACGACCATGCTGGCCTGTCTTCTGGTGTTCTAATTCATTAATTATTAACCCACAATGATAGATTCAGCAGACACGTGTCTATGGAGATGCGGTCACCTGTTTTTGTTGGGGATGATGCCTCTCTCAACCTCTTGGTGGTTCTTGCCGATACGAATGGCCAGCCAGGAGCCCAGTTTGCCGTTGTACAGTGTGTCTACCACACGGAAGACCTCGCCCTTGTTAAAGCTTAACCCATACGGAGATTCCTTCTCATACTCAAAGTGTGTCCGAATGTAGAAGGAATCCCCAACGTCTGACTCCACGATCCGCCGATACACTGAGAAGGGAAGATCAGTGAGTCAGAGACACAAGGACATTTCCTCTAATACAATTTGATCTCCTTTTTCAACTCCTTATCCCCAATTTCCACACAGTCTGTCAGATCAGTGTTCTGTCAGCACCGCCCCCTTGAAGTTGCAGAAACCCAAAGATTGACTAGAAAGGGGGCAAATCCCTCCCTTTCTTGTAAATTTTTCCACACCACATGCCATGAATCATCTCTGGTGTGTGCCACCAGTGGCACTTTGCTCGAGAAACGTGACGAGTCTATGATCAGTGAAGCCTGCTGAAAGCGTCAATCTGCACAGGGCAGATTGACCCAAACAGGAAGACAAACATGAAAATGCACATAGCACAGGGGTCAATTTCAAAATAAGAAACAAGGCACAGACTGCAGGTAGTTAATATCACTCTATCAACATTATGCCAAACAGCAAATCAACCCTGAACGGAAAAGAAGCCAGTGTTGGCATGTGCTGTTGGTCAGAAGAAAACTGTAGTGAGGACAGAACTCTTCAGATACAGACCTTGTGGAAATTGTGGGTTACACACTTCACTTACCATCTTTCTTCTTCTGAGCTAAAATCGTTACTTCTTCACCCTTAGGAAGGTCCAGAAGGAACAGCACCGCCTCCTCTCGGATGATGTTTGCAAAATCGACATTATTTACCTGAAATGTGGGAACACAGAGCTTTATTCCTAATTGACACTCTTACCTTAAACCTCTAACAAAAAGTTGAGTTTTATTGTTGAGAGTGTGCAACAGAAAGTATTCATCTCTATTTAGAAAGAGGTTTACATAACTCTTCCTGTTCTCAGTATTGCCTGGGTAACTGCAGGTTTAACAGCACTGCAAGAACTCAAGCTTATTCCTCATTATTCCTGGAGGAAGGAGGAGGTGGAGGTACAAACAGAGAGATATATGGCTTTGAGGAAATGGGACAAACACAGCAAGAGGAAACTGTGTTTTTTTGAGTGTGCGCTCCCTTGGGGCCATTGCTAAGAGACGAGCCTGGAGGTACAAGAATTCTGAAGCTGGCAGTGTGTAAAATCATGAATAAAAAAGAGGGAAAGCTTGAGGATGCATTCCCCCATAAAACATGTCTTTCTGCAGACACTATCAGGTACCCATTGTTAAAGCAACATAAAGAAAGCCCTATTCTTTTATAGCATTAAACATACGCTTTAAGATTTTTTACAATCTTATTTTAACAACTTCTCCCTTGACAAGAGACCCACTTGATTTTAGCATTCAGTACACTTGTTATGAGTATCATAAGGAAAACGTATAAAGTATCTCACCCTGAGAATTTGGTCGCCCTCCTCCAGGCCCTCCTTAGCAGCTGGGCTGTCCTCCAGCACCCCTGCTACAAAGATGCCCACATCATTCCCCCCAGCGAGCCGCAGACCTACACTCTCCCCCTTCTTGAACTTCACTAGCTTCATGCTTGGCCTGAGGACAGAAAACAAAGACAACAGATTGGCAAAATTTTACTGACATGCATCTTTTTCATTGTGTAAACTTAGTCTTAAAGCAAACTCAAACTTGAGGATGGTAATTTGACTTTTATCACATAGTTATTTTATGAGCACTTCTTTTTGCAACTGACAGCAGAAATAACCACAGTTTACTGCTTGTTGTGCTTAAAAACACTGATACCCCTTTATTTCCAATTCCCTTAATCCACAGGTCACCATTTAGTCCCTTTAGACAAATTTCAGTGGGTCACCAAGAAAACTGTGTCCAAAAATCTGACAACAGTTAATGGGTCAATGACATGACGTGCATATTTCTGTGTCCGAATCTAATCTATTTAAAATAATTTGTCAGTCATTGGCATGTATCAGTTTTAGTATCAGTTTAATTAGAGTACTCTGGCATGACTATGGTTGAAATCTTTGAAATATTATTGAAGTTTATCAGAATAAAGTAAGTAAGATCAATGAAAAACTTTTGCCACAGAATTTGCAAGTTCTTAAATGTTAGAGTGGCACAACTGAAATTATGAGTATTTTATTTTGAAATTAAGTGACAGACACAGATTGTAGCATAATTTATCATTTATTTGACTCCAGCTGACACTCATGACAGAGAGAAATGGTTTGTAGATCAGTCATCTGTCAAAGTATTTGCCTATTTACTCTAAAATCAATTGCAAATGTCAGGAGGCACAACCAGTGTTTCAGGTGGTGAAAAACTGCAAAAAGTGTCACTAAATGAAATAAAAAATTATTAAAGGTCTTAAAATTTTTACTCTACCTCTGATAAGGTAAAAGAGGTATCACATTTAAAATGATTAATTACAGTTATGCTTCAATGAGTGTGTATACTTTCCATGCCAGGTGGTAAAATCAAGGTAAAACAGCTTTATTCTATTTTACCATATAATTCTTCATTTTATTCAAAAACAACATATGTATACACTTTCTGACACAAACAAAAGTGACAACATGCGTAAAAGTATTCGCCTGTTTAGTTTGAAATTTGTTGCAAATGTCAAATTTAAGTGGTAATGTCTGGTAGAAAGCCACATATTCCACACTGAGATAGAGTGTTTTTGCCCCCACAAAAGTTAAAGATAAGTGTGAGTGTCACATTGCAGTGCAGCATTTCAGTCTGCAAAAGAACTTCAGAATGCCACCACACAAAAGTCCATGGTAACTTTGCACAAGACATCCCTGTAGGCAACAAGCTACAAACTAAAAAGGTCAATGAGCCGAAAGCAAAACTTAAAAATCAGCAATCTATTCACTCAACTGAAGAAGAGAGCCAATGTGGCAAAGAAGGCATCATTTAAAATTGCACATATCCAAACAAAAAAGCCGTTCACCAATTGCAGGGAAAACTACAAAAGTAAGGCTGAAATAAATTCTGCTCTAGCTGATGCACAATATAATGTGGCAAAAAGTCTCTGATTTTTTTGGTGTTGACATTTTACAACTTTTATAAAAACCAGCTAAATTCAGCTGGTTCATTGGTGTGATCTGTTATGTGACGAATCACAGACATGGTGCAAGAAGCTTTAGACCTCTTTAATTTTTCAAAGTAGCGTTGAAATAAATGGTTGGAGACCACTGGCTGAAATCAACTTGCCTTAAAGTTATAAGGACTAAAAAATTCATGATGTGAATTAAAGTAATATGAATATTACCGTAAGATGCTATCATCATGGGCAGCGCTTGGCACAGGGGCATCAGAGGGACTGACTGGCAGGTCAACATCTGGCTGTCCAGGTTGAGCATACACTGGCTTGGGCTCTAAACAAACAAAAACACATAAACATGTTAGAATTCATGTTTAAAAACAAAAGAAAAGTGCCTCAAACATTTCCATATTTTAACAATAGTGCAGACTCATGTGTTTAACTGAGACACCACTGAAAAAAAACAGACACACAGGCAGAGTATTATCACACAGACGGTTGAACACGCACACACACACTCAAGGCACAGAGTGTCCTGAGCAGGGAGGTCAAACAGAAAGGCAGAAGAGTGCTGCAGGCTGGGGAGGAACGTCAGACTCGATCAACTCATACGGTTTATTTTCACTTGGCTTCAGGCAAACTCAGCCAGGCTCAGCAGGCGTCTGGAACCAACGTTTTTTTTTTTTTTCTATTACTGTTGTGCTTTTAAAAAGGGCAAAAATGACTGGTTCAAACAAGATTTTAATGTACGATCACAGAGGCTTTTAATGTTCTACTGCTTATTAAGGGCAGGGAAACCCACTTTTGGTATTCACTCACTAGCACAAGAAACAAAAACAAGTCTGAAAACACGTCATGTGTTAAGTTCTGGTTACTTTAACAGATAAACACACTGATCCTGGTTTATGTCTGATTGTTGTCGCTCTGACCTGGGAGCGGTGGGAGCTGTTTCTCCTCTCTAGCAACGGCTGACTCCTTCGGTTTGGGCAGAGGAACCTCCTCCGCCAGCTTGGCTGGTGTTGAAGCTGGCTTCGACATCCGTTCATCATCACGACTTCTGTGACTGCAGACAAAAATAGATGTTTGAGTACAACTTATCTTTATAAAAAGGGGGATATGACATTATAAATAGTGTGTACTGGAATGTATAGCTTGAAGGCAAGCAGGCTACGATATCTTAACAACAAGCATTACAAAAGAGTCCATTCACAACTTATTCAAACTTCCAGTCTTAGACATTTTCACTGCAGTGGCTGAGAGAAAAAAAAAAACAGGTGAAAAGAGGAGCTTAAGTTTGAGGCTGAATGCAAGTCTTCAAGGTCACTTCTTTGTCTTTCCTCTGTCTTTCTTCTTTTCTGCTCTATTTTTAGAGTAGCTTATCTGAGGTGTCAGAGTGAATTCAGTCCTCTATGTGAGTTTTTCTACCTTCTCCCTGTAAAGGTTGGACTTAGATGTGCTTTTTTTTTAAGCAGTTAAGCTTTTTTGAAACTGACACACAGTGAACCGGACCAATTAAGAGTCATTTATTGTGAATGAAGTTTCCAGTATTCCCAGCAGTGTTCCAAATGAGAAATCAGATGTGAGAAATTCCTGCTTTTAAGTGGTTCGACTCCAGCCTCCTGATCACATGGCTGTGCACTGGCACGACTTTAAATGACAAAATGCTGTTTTATTCACAGTCTGAGGGATCAAGCAGCCACAAAGGACCCGGTTTAAACTGGCTGCAGATGAACAAACTCCTTTTTCAACCCATCCTGGAGGAGATCCACTTTTGTGCCAACTTCCTTAAGTGAAAACAGGTAACAAGTCACACATCAGGCTCAAATTAAATAAGGAATCTTGCTGTTGCATTTCCTTCCTGCTTGTTGAATATGTGAATGCTCCAGTAGCCAAGACTTGTCAGATGCATGTCCAGAATACAGGTAGTTTTTATAATGATGGTTAAAGTGGGATGGTGTTGATAAAGATACTGATGATGTTGCTGTAAATCATAGTGTTGATGATAATAAAAAACCTCACTTTTATACATCCTGTGCGTCCACTTCCTGTCAGTACCTGGGTCTGATTAGACTTGAAGCTGTTGCATTTGACACTTCATGTAGTTCCCTTTCTTTCTAGGTGCTGCTTGTTCTGTTCTTACTTTCACATGTTTAGGACAAAAATAGTTTTGTCACTTAGGACAAAAGTGTCTGCTAAATGAAACTGTAGATTTGTATAAGTTTCCCAGGAATAAAATACTACAGAAATAAGAGAGCACTATCGTTCTGGACGTGTACAGACATAAAAGAGAAGAATGTGACAAACACTCAGCATTATGTGCAAAAGAAGACAGCTGACACAGATATTTGGTGACAGCCTTTTGTTCCTTCAGTGTCAGAGCCATATTGTCCCCGTGCCAAACATGCGGTTTGCCCACCAAAGCATTCAAGACACACAGGGATCCTGTGATACTTTCACAGGACTGGCACCTCAAGTCAAAACAAGATATGTCACTGAATAATTGATACCGTATAACATAGTTTCAGCAATAAAAACACAGATTTTCACAAGGATTTCATTCAAATAAATGCTTCAAAAGAGATTTCGGAGTGGATTGTTAAATTTCTAACATTTGGAACTACTTTTCTACCAAACTACATTAAATCTAATCAATCTACCACCTACTACTACCACCTCTCTCCCAACTATTCACACTGGGTAAAAACTTACGGTATTCTCCAGCTGATGAATAAAAGAAGAGGGCAGAAACATCAAAAAATAACTTTATGAGAGCCTGTTCTTGCATCAAATTGAAGACTTTCATAGTTTGCACATCAAGAAAAGTTGCACTTTAAGTTTCAAAAAGCTCTCAACAGAATGATAGCAGACATGCAGTAACACAGACTGAGCAATGAACTTTTACACCCTGCAGAGTAGACCTGAATCCTGGCTTTAATTTTGACCAGAAATGTTTCTTTTGCAGCTTAACAGTTGACTTTTATTGGTCTCGGGTCAATATGCAGTGTGAAAGGAGAACAAGTCAGGTGTTTCACTGAGTTAAATAAAGAATTAATGAGGCACTTTAAAACAAGATTACAGTAAGAAGTGCTGAATGGGCTGATGGCTGGTTTTATCCCACGACGAAAAAATCGAAAGTCCTTCACGACCAAGACCGCAGAGCAGGCCTGTTTTAATAAACCCTGACAGATAAAGGGACGTGACAGGATCAGTTAAAAAAACAGCTAATATAAAAATAAAAAAGGGTTTAAAGTAGTAGTATTAACATTGCTGGCTTTTAACTGATGAGCTGAATATAATGGTCAGCGATCATATAAACTATAACAAGCACCACATAGTAGTATGTTCTTAAAAAGGTCAGAAAGAAAAGTAAAATAACCCAGCAGTTCCCAACCTTTTCCTTTGGGCCATCCTACTATCCAAGAAAAGCTAAGGCCCCCCAGGACCCACTTGGAGAAATTAAAAATCAATTTCAATTGTTTTGACAAAATCCCATCATAATAGACCCACACACACTTGTTGCTAAAAGATCTATGTATAAAACATCCATTATTATGATGGTGTAAAAGGGCCACTCTGGAAAAAAAAAAAAAAAAAGATAATCTGTTAATTTCTGAGAAAAAAATTGAAATTTTCAAGATTAAAAACTCATAAATTTATAGGAGAAAACTTGAAAACCTTTTACTTTAAAAGTCGAAAATGTGAATATAAATTATGTAAAACGAGACTCAGAATTTTTTGAGATAATAAATCAAAAAATAGCTGATTGTGTGGAAGAAAATCCCAACAGAGAAAGCTGTTGTCCTTGCACAAGTCCTGCAGTTAGGAGCTTGATTAAATATACTTCTAATTTGGACTGATTGATCAGGAAATACATGTGTTTTTACATCAAAACCCTTACATTATCATTATCAACTGGACTTACTGAAGACATTTTTGTAAACTTGGGCAATTCCACCACTGACTTCAGTCTGGTTTCTAATAAATGTTTGACTTTACAATGTAGTAAACTAAAAATGTTTGAGTTTATGATGTCAATATTCACAACTTTTTAAAATCAGAATTTTTTTTTGACAATTAACTGTTTTTTAAACTTAGTTTCTTGTAAAGATACGACTTTATAATAAATAAAAGAATGATTTTAATTTTGAAAAACATCACTTTTTTCGAGAAAGTCAACATCACTAATATGCATTATTGTGAAATCAAAACAATAATTGCTACATTTGATATTTACTTGCGTCGTTTCTGAAGTTAAAAATTCTTGAATCATCAACATAAAGACTTGTCACTGCCAAGGTTTTTTTGTGGGTACTTGATTGCTTCTCTTTTATAAGAAACAGTGGGAGAAACTAAGAGGAATAAAGTAGCTAAACCTCATTATCTACATAATACAGGCTTGAGTTTGAAGTCCAAAATGTAAGCGTGTAGATTGAGGGTCTTTACCTGCCGTTGCTGATCTGAGGGGGCGAGTGTCTGGAGTGGTCTGAAGGTTCAGATTGTCTGTCTGGAGAGCGGGAGCGGCTGCTGCGATGTCTGTCATGCGATCGATTGGAATGATCAGATGCCAGCGAATGGATATCTGAAATGTCTGATCAAACAAAAAGCCTCTGTTCAGAGAGAGCTGTTTGAAATACGACATACTGACAAGTCGGGCTTTTGAGATCCAACACTTAACACCACTCTCACCGTCTCTGTCAGAGGCGTTGGCTGAAGGAATGCTGTCATCGAGGTCAGGGATGTTCAGCAGGGTCGCCCTGTCGTCCCTCTGAACCACCATTTTTAGCTTGCCTTTTGACCTTTCTATCAGCTTCTTGGCATCTATCAAGGAGAGGTTCTCTGTCACTGTGCCATTGATCTGCAACAAACACAAGAAGGAAAAGCTGTTTCTTGTGACATTTCAAACTACATCCAAAGAATTTCGATTAAAAAGTGAGAGAGAACAAAGAAATTCTTTGTTTTTAATCTTTAAGCAATAAAATCATCATATGAGAAGTTAGGCTACAAACACATTTTTCTCTGAGGCACAAGGTCAGATGATGAATGACCACAAAATTGATTCTGTTTGTCACGGTCAAATCAGTTACAAAGCTGTGAGAGGGTTATTAGATATCAAACAAAATAAAATCTAGAAAGAGGAGGGTGAGTGCTACACAGGGTCAAAAATGTCCAAAACATTGTAACGATGATCAGGTGCTGTTCAGGAGCTAAAATGATATGATCAAACATAAAAGTAAGATTAATTAAAACAATACAGGGGCAGACGGTCCTGTGGTTAGGTTGTGCTCTATGTACATGGGATGGCACCCAGGATCAATTCCAGCCTGAGGCTCCTTAACCGCATGTCTCTCCCCGATTCTCTCATCCCAATTTCTGACTCTATCCACCTTCTTCCTCTCTGACTAAAGGTATAAAAAGCCCCAAAAATATCTTTAAAAAAAATACTGAACTGCTAAAACTTAAACTAAAAATGTAAAACTGTAAATTACAGAGGAATAAAAATTAATAGGCATCAATAAACATTGCTAAATTCTCTTCTTGTTAATAGTGTGGCTTTTTAATCATTCAACAAAAATCTGCAATGATGGATCCACCTGCCTGCCATCTAACTAATAGACTAGACTGTTCAGATATCACTGATGTTTTGTGGTATTATATACAGAAAATTATAATAAAAAATAAAAAGATGAATATGAAGAAATTACTTTCAAACAAAAAGCAGTTGTTAAACCCATACAGTTACTTAATTTGTTCTCCCAAGTGTTACAGTACCAAGCAGCAACTATAGATAAACAGTGCAAGTACAGAATTTTCAACATTTAAGTTGATGTTGAATATTTGAAGACGTATCTCCTCCCTGTTCCTCTCACCTTGAGTACAACATCTCCCTCCTGGATGTTGCCGTCCCTGGCTGCCAGGCTCTCTGGGGAAATGTCCTTGACAAAGATGTGGCTGGCCAGGCGCAGGCCATATTCTGCTTACAAAGTGAACGACAGCAACAAAGACCATGTTAGCACAGAGTTCATATGACCACTCCACATTGACAACTCTCTGCTGTCAAGCCGCTGCTCCCACTGGGATTAACAGTACTGATTAAAGAAGATTAATTGCTCTTTTGCTTAGATTTACTTGAGTTAACTTGGATTTTGCTGCGCCTGGCAAGTTTTGTTTACTCTGGCAGCTGACCAATGCTGATTTGGAGGTCTTATTCTCTTCTAAAAGGTCCAGCTGTCTGCTGATTGTCGGGTCAATGAGATGGCAGGTGAAACTTTCATTATGGCCTCCTTTGTTATCCCCGACTTTGTGAGCCTCACCTTCATTTTTGCGAGATTTGACGAGTGTGACCTTGGCGGGACGTGGGGGCAGGTTGTGTGAGCGACGGTCGGAGCGTGGGGAGAGACTCCTCTCCCGCGAGCCGCTGCGTTCACGTTCTCTGTCCCTTCGCCCGCTGCTTCGGCCACTCCGTCTGCCCATAGCCCCGCCGACACCGCTGTAAGCACCGCTGCGACCGCTTCGGGTCTCGTATATCTCTTCATCGTAGCTGTCCTCCTCTTCGTCATGCTCTGACATGGTTTCCCTTTCCCCCAGGCGGCCCATGGGGACATGTACCTTTCTCTTCCGTCTGATTGTCTGGTTAAAGTAAGAAAAGATAGAAGATGAGTCAGAGAGTGAGTTTGACATGGTGGGATGATTCAATCACTCTACTTTGGGGTTTCATAGTGCCAGATTTTTAAACTTTGATAAGATTTTGGTTAAAATCAAACAATTTTAATACCCCTCCCATACCACCACAGCTGTCCATAAGGGGGGGATAAAGGGAGAGCTTTCAGGGGCCCAGCCAAATTGGGGGCCCATGGAGGTCAATAAAATTGTGGTCCATTGTAGAGTTAAGCTGTTATAACAATATTTCATTTTCAACCTGACTAATAACCACTCTCAACAAAGCAACAAACAAGAAATTTTATTTATTTATACTGTAGTACAATAGAGCCTTTTTCAAAATGTAAACCCCTTTTCTTACCTTTCATTGGTAATGTTAACGATGAGGAGGTGCACAAAGAACTAAACTATTATGATGGTAATGTCAGACTTCATAGCTAAGCCATGATGTGCACAAAAGTCAGAATACCAGAAAAAAAGTAGTGGAAACTGAGACAACATTAAAACATATGAATAAATAAATAAAAAAAATTAAAAATCACAAAATTTGACAATAGTGTGGTAAAAGTAGCAAAAACAGGTGAAAACAGTGGTGAAGAGATGTCAAGAGATGCAAAAATAGGTGGAAAAAAAAGAAAAATAGGGTGGAAAATGTTAATAATATTGGTTTTAAAGTGACAAAAAAGGGTAAAAGTGGCAAAACAAAGGAGTAAAAATGGGTTACAAGGGTTAAAGTACTAAAAAAGGGTTATAAAGTGGCATAAATTGGTTAATAAGAATGGTGGGAAAATGGTTAAAAAGCAGTTTAAAAGTAGAGATAAAAACAATTAAAAAGTGGCAAAAATGGGATAAACCGGCAAAAAAAAAGGAAAAAAAAAGGGAAATATGTGTAAAAAATAGAAAAAAAAATTGCCGGACAAAGTGGAAAAATAGGGTTCAAAAGTGATGCAATAGTATAAAATGACAAATATGGGTGAAAAAATGAGAAATTGGTGAAAAATTATGAAAAATGGTTAAAGAGTGACAATAAACTGTATAACAGCAGAAAAAATGAGTGAAGAGTTACATAAATGGGTAAAAGAGGCAAAAAAGTTGTACAATGGGGGGGGGGCCCTAAAGTGGCAAAAAATGAGCCAAAAAAATTGGTGAAAAGTGGTTAAAAAGTGTGACGAGTAAACACCGGAACACAATAATAGCTTGACACAGCTCTAAAATAAGGGAACTATTAACCAGGTCATTAGCATCAATGCCACTTAACCAACACACATGCACTGATATCAATCAATCACGACTGGGGAGGGCCTATCTGGGTTTTTCAGGGGCCCAACCAATTTTGTGTGCATACCAATACCACAAGCTCCAGGTGCCAGTTATTGGTACCGATACTTACTTGCTTTAAAAATTAGTAAAAAATGAAGCCGCACTTCTAAACTGTCTTAATCGCAAATACATATATGCCAACATATCAGTGTTATTTTGTTTTGCTTATGGCAACTTTTGGATAAAAATATGCTTGAAGGACCTTTCTCTCTTGATCATGAATTTTTCCCTTCAAGTTATTCATTAAACATGTGAGAAAGCCCTAAAACAACACACGGATTTAAGATTTGCTTTCAAACTCACAATTTTGGCAATTTTTCCACTTTTCCGTAGCTGCTGCACTGCGTACGCATGCTCCACATTGTCCATGGAGACCGCATTGACCATGACAACTCTGTCATTTTCCCTGGAAAGAGGGACAGAGAGATAAGAGACTTGCTGGAGTCTTTCTGTAGCAGCCAGGGTAATTTAATACTAATAACCGTCTGCTCATATTGGAACAAAATCTTACTGCAGCAGGCCTTCAGCTGGGCCTCCTTTCAGCACATCTGAGATGACAATGGAGGTCTCGCCGCTCTGAAAATGAGGGTTATCCCGACCTCCTGATATGGCTATCCCAAAGCCAAACCCTGGTGCCTGCGTACAGGAAAAAAATGATTAGGATGATGATTGAGCTACTGATTGAGCTTGTACTATGAAAAGAGTGGATTCAGTTAGAAAAACTTGACTGTTTGTAAATCTTTTCTACTCTGCAACATAGAAATATGATTAACATGGACTATATGTCATCGCTAGCAAACAAACAGGCTAACAGCTGAGTGAGATAGCTTCATTTTAGAACATTATATGCAAAGTATGCAGTGTTTTTGTAGGTTGTTAAGCTCTATGGTCAAAAGAAAAGCATTGTGATGACTCCTCTGATCTATCTGTTCCACCTGCACAGTGAGCCCACCTACATGCTGCGATCAGGAACATTGGAGGGAAGACAAATGCAGAGATGGGGGCAGAAACGGCAAGGTAGAGAGATACAGAGAACAGGACAAAACACAGACGGATTAAGGAACATCTGAGGGAGGATAAGAAAAACCTACCCTGTGTAGTGTTACTGTGTGCTGTTCCCAAATGACAGTCTCCTCCATTGCTGCGCTCTGGAAGAAGAGAGAGCGAAAGAACAGTGTGATTACAACGAGAGGGACGACAGATTGAGATCCAAAGAGGCTGAACAAGGCAACAGTCTTTTGACAAAAAAGGGACACACACATATACACAATCCGTCACCGGAGGAGTCACATGGTCTGCCAGTGTCCTTGAGCATAACAAGAGTAAAACGCCCACATTAAAGGTCATTTCACATCTACACAACAGCTGGAAAATAAATCAATTGAACGCTCCTGCTTGAAGTAAAAGGCTTTTTTCTGTTGTTTAAAGACAATGCTACAATCCTGCAAAATGTCTCTCATGAGTTTAATAGCCGCATTAGAAAAAAAGTCCTTGCGCTGTCACCTCAATTGTCAAACTACCCATATATTCTTTTTGTGCATGTTTGCCAGGTGTAAGGGTGACTTCAGGTAAAGATATCGAGTGCCAAGAAAGAGAAGAAGCATAAAACTTTATACCTTATATCAGAGATAATAATAGATTTATTGGTTTTAACTGAGCTTGTGGTTGGTGGATGAGAAAGATGGGTAACAAAAACCTGTATGTGCTGTATGTTATTTGAGGACATTTTATTAAAATTGCATAGATATAAAACAGTTTGAGAGTGTTTATTTTCTTTGTGTGGCTAAAATATGGGGTGACATTTCTTTATCTAATTTATTGTTTCATCACTGATGATTACTGCTTTCTTTTGGTGAAGTATACATCAACAAACTCTTATTATATACTCACACAAAGAAAGATAGAAGTAATGTTAAATGCCTTAATGGTGGAAAGGCTTGTAAAAAGTTTTTTTTAAAAGAGTTCGAAAAGTTTTATTTGGATTAAGCACTCTGGAGCATAACAGATCGCTATTTTGTGTCCTTGGAAACATTTAATTTTTAATCCCTATTCCAATGATTTCATTTCAGTCTCATTGTTCATGCAAGTGCTGCAAGCTCGCTCCTAAAATAGAAAAACTCAGCACAGCAGCGTTTAACCAGAGCTGTAAATTAAACCTTTTCAAAGTCTGCAGGATGATCCATCATCATCTTTCCACTAAATAATGTGGAAGGTATGAGCATCAGCATTTATAACCATCTTCTTAATGTACACACTCTTGGTTAAAGGCACATAAGAAAGATCGATATTGCTGCAGTGTATTCAAACAATAGCCTCCTGAGGGGGTTTACAGTGAAATATACTGCACTGAAAGATGCAGTTAATAAAACCACCAAGAAAAAAGCAGTACAAACTGAGAACATACAAGTGCTAAATATTGAATGCATATAAATTAACAATTTTGTAAACTTCAGCATGTTTACATATGTCTTTTATTCCACTGGGATGCAAAAATCTCTTTTACAGGGGAGTCCTAGCCAGGACAGCAGCTTGATAAGTCCCACACATATGACAAACAATGGACCATAACAAATAAACGCTACATTCATCCATGACTCAGCAGTAAAAAACATGCATACACTGGTCAATTATTCCTTAGTCGTAGCATTAAAATCTCCTCAACTACTACAGTGCTGTTAAGTTTAGGGTGACCCTGCAGCTCAGACCAAGATGATGGAGCAAAAACATTAAAGCTCAACATGGTGAATCCCTGAGAATTAAGGTTACAGTGACCACCCGTTTTTGGCACAAGTATAGAACATAAATAAGACGGCAGTTCATGTAACATGACCTTAGAAAGAGATAAACCGCTGTTCCAGCTTTCTGTGGTAGGAGGCAGACCAACCAGTTTTCTCATACAAGATGCAATGATTAGTGTGAGACAAAGACCAGAGACAAAATGCAAGACAGCATAGTGATGCACTGAGTCCAACATTTACAGAGAGGATGAGCTAGCATGCATACGAAGAATATTATGAATAGGCTCTTTTTTTGCATCAACAGAAAACAGCGTTTGTTTCAATAAAAGAAACTCACAATACAATGTGACAAAATACAATATGGGCAGCATGATACAGTACAGTTCAATAGGAAACCATACAGAACGCAAAGTTACTGTAACACGACACGCTAATCAATAATCGTTTCATCTCGATTATCTTGTTCCCATGATCGCAGGAGGTAGGAATGGGCGGTAATACAGTAAAACCATATCCAGAGTATTAAAAAAGAGCCACATTATTGCCTTAATTACCATCATAACAATGGTGGAATGGTGGGAATGAGTGAAACCCTGCCTGTCACCCAGTGATAGCTGGGATAGACTCCAGAACCCAGCAATGTAGAAACCAACCATTGGTTCATCACTACCATTAGTAGGTTTCTACATCACAAACTCTATATAAAAGGTAAAATGTTACCACCTCTAACCAACTTAACCATTCAGAGACCACTCCCATCCTCTCCTGTACCTGCACTGCCCTGGCTCCGGCTTTAGTAACACTGGTGCTGGAGTCAACAGCCCAAACAGGTAGTAATAAGGACCACCAAGGTCGGCCACTATACTACAGCCTGCTTCAGGGGACTCTGAAGGGGAAAAATCTTCCACCTCAAAAGATCACTCTGAGGCAGCAGTGCTGTGGGACTCTGTGTCACTTTCTGGCAAGTGGATGTCACTGTCACTCCACCCTCATCTGAAAAACCCGGTCCTTTTCTCCTCCCTCCTCTTAGTACCAAACTGCCCATTTTTTGTGCATTTTTCAAAAGTCTGAAGTGGGCGGAGTTAGCTCTGAGCTGGGGGTTTACTTGCACTTTAAAAACCACCAGACATTAGGCAAAATCAAAACCTTTTACAGTTTAAAAAGAAAGTAACTTATCTTTACCCCTTTTAACATGAAATTTAGATTAATAAGTGTTGTAGGTTATTTCAGGTGCTGAAGCAATCATTTTTCATATGCTTCCTGTAAAGTGAACTCAAAGCCAGATGAAGCTCGGCATTGGCACTCAACACAGAAATTAATAAATTTAAGGCTCATCATTATCTGTTTAAACAACACAGAACATTACTTCACATTTTCTATCACAATGATTTTTTAAATCAAACTTCAGTGTGTGCAAACCGGCAAGTCCTTGAATAACGTGGGTATTAAACATCTGGTAGTAATACAGTAGACTCCAGTAAAACCTGAGGAAGGTTTGACGGCATTAAAAAAAGGATACGGCTCAATCCTAATAGGAGGCCAAAACTGTAATTAAAATTGCAACCCAATAAAGTGTACTGCACTAATATTGCCAAATCAGAAATGTTCCCAACCTCTTATCTTCACAAGTGCACATTTTAAAGCCAATAATACTGTAGTAGTAGTAATAATAAAAATGGCAATCCATTTTCAGCTATTCCCTGTACACAAGTTTGTTTCACTGCCACAGCTCCACTCACACAGATCTGAATCCAGCACGTTATTCAGTTTGTTTCAAGTTTACTCTATTGTCTTCACATTGTGATTCACACAGAACTTTGTTGTGTTTGTTTCTATTCACAGAAAAATCCAGCATCTCCGAACAGGAATCAGGTTGAATTTACTGAAGTATAGTTAGCAGCACACTCCTTTGCAGTATAAGGTATCATGTTTACAGGGCCTTGAATATAATTATACAATGATTAAAGCCCTGCTCGATACAATGAGGCCACTCTGACACTAAGTGTTTAAAATTCAAGTACACTCTCCATCACATTAACAACCACAGAGGATAAGATGAAGGTCGACTCCTTCTGCTGTTAGGTCAGCAGTGTCCTCGCCGCCTGACAGCTCACTTCTTATCTTATCTCTTCTTCTATATCATTTCACCTCCGCCACAATCTCACAACACAGACATTCAATGACTGCGTATAAAATACTATTAAGTCCATCCCCTCAGGCAAATTACAAGCCACATCACAGTACCAAATACAATAACTCCCATTTGTCAGGTAGATTGATCCCAGGTCTGTGACCTTACTAGGTGAGACTATCACATATTTCACTTCCTGCTTTGTTGCTGATTTCTGCGACACCTCGAACACCGACAGTATGGTCGCCTTGGCAGAGAGCGCATTAGAAGGAGTGATCTCATGTTGCGGCACATTAAAGTGTGATGACAAAATGCAGTACACATTAAAAGCAGCTTTAGTTTCAGTGCTTGGACCCCGGGCTGTTATTATAACCACCGTGTTTGCAGCTTCAGGCTTTAAACAACTTGCAAGTGTCAGCGCAGATTTATGTTAAAGATTAACAAGCAACACACCAACATGACAACCTGCTAATGGTTTGGATATCAAGTTCCTAAATGCGATAATGATGCCTGAATCTCAGATGAGCCACTGGCAAAATAAGTAAAAAAAGAAAAAAAAAAAAAAAAAAAAAAAACTTCAGAGGGAACATCCACCCCAGTCTTAGTCAGCAATCTAGCCTAATGTCTCTGCTGTGGTTCTGTTTTTTTGTTTAACCACCCAGCCTTTCTTTAACACCTCGCCTTTCTCTGTGTTATGACCTGTCGGCCAAGTGCCACACATTGGCTGGTGTCTGAGAATACAAGCAGCTGAATATGTGTCTGCAGGTGGCCCCAGACGCTCTCAGCTTGGCAGCAACAGTCACAAACTCCTCAAGAAGCTTATGGCGGGACTCACACAAGAAGGAGGGGGGCCAAAATTTGAACAGGGGAGCTCCCCTGTGGCTTTGTAGACTGAATACACCGTACTTGAGAGAGAGGAGGGAAAAAGACATCTGAATATTAACAAGACGGCTGAAAGCAGAGGCATGAATTCTCACTGGAAAGTTTGCTCTTTGGGGAGGAGGATTTATGCCCCCTGTCTTCTTGATATGCACTAAGGAAACGCTGATGCAAAGAACTCTGACATTTTGTCTAAATTTATCGATGGTTCGCCACTAAACTGCAAACTTTTAAGAGTTTCCAGTTGACATTCTCACTTTAAGAAAGTCTTTATAGGCAGCATAACACCAACATGCACACACATAAGCCTTAATGTTTATGTCTGTGTTGCAGCGCTGTTGTGAGGACTGAGAATTTGTTGACTGGAAAATGTGATTAGCTTACTGTGTGTCGTTCCAATACAAATAAATTTCCATAAAATTAATGGAATGTAAAATTCAAAAATGGAGCGAAAAGAGGAAGGAATCTGAAATGGAGTAAAAACTGAAAAAAACAACAACAGATTTAGCACGGTCCTTTGCATGTCTCCCTCTCTCCCCTCTATCTCACACTCACACAGAAACACACACACCTTTCACTTTGAAGGGATGTAATTTTGCTTTCTCCTCCTGCAGAGCTTGTTGCTCTGGTAACAGAGGGGGAACAGAGTGGTGTTGTTCAAGTGGCCTGACATTTTCAGGCCGTGTCTGAAGGTTCCTCTCGACTGTGGGAGGTTCTTTTTAAAAAAGAAATGCTGAATTAATTTCAGTATAAAAGCCTTTATTGGTTTGTTTCCACATGTAGCTATTAAAAAATACACTTGCACTAACAAAACCCACATCACTGTTACTTTAGAGCACCTCAAAGTGCTATTTTCAAAGATAATCAACAAATCCTTGCAGAACAATAAAATAGGATTAGTTTTCAGTCTCAGGTTCCCAAGTCTCAAAAGTCAAATAACCATAAGAGAAAAACAGTAAAACAACTCTGCTCCTGTGTACACTTTGTCCTGACTAACGTTACTCCAGTGACTGATGAGTTTTTGGAGAAATGTTGTGAATGTCCTTTACGGCCACCAACAACTGGTGCCAACAGAAGCTTCACGCCACAGGCCAGAGCCGGGGCTGGCAGCCGCTCCACAGCGGAGATGCACCATGTCGCATGGGTCATGCTTGGGGGGATTACAACCAGGCGACTTGGGAGCCAGCTCTACATCACAGATGGACTACAACACAGATGGATCTCACAGCTGAGTGGAGAGGGGACATGAGTGGAAGTGGACTGTGAATGGTGAACCAGCAACACATTGTTCTTTAAACTCACGGTGGTTCTAACTTCATCAGAACAAACTTCTAAAATAGAAATACTCAAGCACTAAAGTTTGAAGGTACTTATATTAACATGTGTGTCATTTTAGGGCTAAAGTGAATTACTGTGAACAGTTAGGGAATGGGAAATCCACAGACATGAAATCAAAACCTATTCTGTTTATTCACAAGAGTTTGAACTATGATATGAACTCATAAAAATGAAACAATATCAATACCTATTTTGATACCCCCCCATAAAGATACCCCAACACTCAGCCTGGGGCAATTTCTTGTTTTCAGTTATGCAAAATCGCAGGTAAACTCCTGCACTCTGTCTGAATAGCACAAAAACATATGCACCATTTCAGTAACAAAACTCTTCTTATTGTGCAATTTAGACAGTATACAGGAGTCTGCCTGCAGGTTCTGATGGGATCAGAGATCTCTTACTTAAATAGATGTCATTTTTATGAAGAATATGTAGTTTGAGATACTAGAGTTTATGAAAATAACAGACTCATTTTAAAGCATGTACTAAAAAGTATCAATGTGTTTAGATAAGACTTAAGGAAAAATGTAAATATTGTCCTTTTTTGATCTAAAAAGGAAACATTATACATTATAACTCAAGTCAAACTTTTGGCATACTAAGTGGTTATTGATCAAGGAATATCAAGTCATTTCAGCATTATCAAGACATTATAGAGAGTAATGGGGACTTGAAATTCATATTATTTATTATCATAATTATCTAAATTATCATTTTGTGGACAGAACAATAGATCAAAAAAAAAAAAATCTTAACTAGAAACAGAGCTGAAAATAATTGTTTGCTGCATCTGTATCTTATAATTTGAAATGACAGCTGTACCAAATTAGTGCAATTAGCGAGTTTCAAACATCAATCACAAATAAAAGACAAAACTGTATTATTTGATTCACTGATCTACTATTAGTTGAAAATCATCTCAGCTCTGATTCAATCATATTAAAGTAATAATTATCTGTAACTTACTAGACTCTGAGGAAATAAATAGTTAAACAGAAATCTGTTAGCCTGTAAAATGTAATAGTGCAATGACAAAAATACGGACTTGTGTGGCCTTGCAGCACCATAAAGCCGCCAGAATTTCATGATAGAAGATTTTGGCTGCAAATGGTAAGTCTACCCAGCACTTTGCCAAGAATACTGCCTTTTGACAGTTCTTTTCATTTTAATTAGGCCTGTTAATATAAACGCGATAATGCTTGTGATTAATCTGGAAAGCTTAACGCGTTAAACAAATAATAATGCAGTTTAACCATATGACTAAGTTTAACCACAACTTCCTCCCGTAATCCTCCTGCACGGATGTTTACGTCCCTGGGGTGAAAAGGTTAAAGGCGGGTCAAACACAGCCAGCAGTGACGAGTGAGGAGACAGACCCAGGTCCTCTTCACGGCAAATTTCGATTTAAAAAGTTGCCAAATGAAAGTCTGGATGACACAAAAGTTGTGTGTACATACTGCTGTGATGAACTGTCTTTATACCGAAGCACAACGAGTCTGAAGTACCACCTCCGGGCAAAATGCATCTTTGCTAATGTTAGCAAAGATGCTAACAACAACACAGGATCAAACCATGAAAGCTAATGTTGCTAAGCTACACCAGCGCAGTCCAGCAGACACGGTTTTGTCCCCAAAATGACAACATCTAAGCTGATTAATGCAATCCCTAATGGGTCACCAGAGACTGCAGACCATCAACATCGCTGATGACAAGGGGCTTCAAGACATCATCTGGGTCGCCTCCGATGAACCGTACCACAGAACACCTACGAGAACTACTGTCACAAGAATCCGGGAACTGTATGACAGCTAAAAAGGCAACTAAAGTGGAGCAGCTGGCCCGAGCTACATTTATTACACTGACGAGAGACCACTGGACATCAGTCAGCAAACAGCTACCTCAGGGTAACAGCACACCTGATCATTCACTTTACAGCACACAGTATTTAGTACCTGATGTGTTTGTCTTCTGGGCTCGTTTGCTGTGTATAAATATTATTGCTCAGCGAATTAAGACACTCCAATTTACAAACCACAAATAAGTTTAAAAACTCTGGTAGTATTTTAAATGTTAATTTATAGATAATAGTAATAAAAATAATAATAATAATAATAATAATAATAATAATAATAATATTTTTTTTAGTAGAAAGCGCTTTCAAAGTGCTGTACATAAAGTTAAAATAATGAAAATTAACACTTGATAATAAGAACATTTAAAAATCTAAAAATTACTAAAACTAAAGAAAGCATGGTGATATGATTAACTTGATTAATTTTTTTAATCAATTGACAGCACTAATTCTAACACAAACTTGGCTGGTAAAACGCAGCTTTGTAGGTTGCATTCACATCCAAGCTCTCATTTTAAAGCTCAAGTGAGGAGTTTATACCTGGTTATGAGAAAGACTGAAATGACTGTCTCTATATGGTGACTTTTATGTCCGCTATTTATCCCTGCTGTTGGGCAGGTGTCAGATGAAGGGACTTACAGTACACTGAAGGAGCAGTTCAACTAGTGCTGGGCGATTGAGTTTCAATTACAATTACGATTTTAGCTTCCCACAGTCACAAAAACAAGATAATTGAGGCTTAACGATTACTGTTACACATGCCATGATGAGCTCCTTATGTCTTGTGTGAAGCGCACACACCATCCCATTAAAAGCATGGCAAGCGCCTGCAGCACTGTACCAGTGTGTACTAAATGCTCATATTTTTGGTGACCAATGAATCTAACATTTCTGTCTACTTGTCATAAACATCAATTTGAGCATATCTCAACCTGAGATCACTGCATCCATGCTCTGTGAGATACAGAGAGTTGAAAATCGCTGTATCCCAAAGCAGGTTCACTGCATCCTGTCTGTCAACACGTCCCGGTTAAGATTATAAGGTACATTACACTTTCAGAATAACCTTCAAAGTAAAAGCACAATCTGTTTTTTAGTTACAAAGCCCAGTTCAGACCAAAGATTTGCGACTTGACAAGACGGTTTTAGAGCATCGCAGGCAACACATCAGTCTGAACCGACCTGCTGCAGCTCAAATTATTGCTTTTATCTAGGGTGCATTATTTTTGCAATCAAAACAGTTTTTATGCATATGGAGGACTTGATCAGAACAATAGGGGGCACTGTTCGTCAACAGGGGGCACCAAAATCACTGCAAAAAAACATTCCTAACAGGAGCTTTTATTTTTCATTAATGTGTGCCATAGCAGCTATATAAACAGAGGTAATTTATATCTTGTCTGAAATCCTTAAATTCTTACTATTTTAGCAAACAGCAGAAGTGATTCATCCACACAAGGTGTGATTAAAAACTTTGAATCAAAGAAGATCTCTGTTTCTTCTCAGAGACAAAGGTCCTTAATACGCAATGAGTCATCACAACACTAACCTAACATGACCTACCAGGAGAGAAGCTAAGATGGTGTTTCATTTTGTATTCATTTTGGAGTATCATTAAAATTAAAGAGCGCTGGCTCCCTGACTCTCTACTCAGCAGAAAAACAAAATCATATTTCTTCCACAGAGGGAACTGAGGCAAAATGGTGGGCTGCTCGATTCTCTGACTGAAAGAATAGATTTTGTGCTGTAGTATGGTTTAGGGCTGAGGCAGAACCTTATTCAATTTTGACCGCTCTGGGACCAGAGGAGCTAAAAATAGCTCTCATTAATTCTGCCGTTGTGATGCTGCAACAGAGTGATTTAAGGGAAACTTGCAGCAGCAACACTGGAGAACGTTTAATAACCTCTTGTTATATTAAAGGCCACAGACTGACTGGAACAAACGATGCAATGTAGGAAAGAAAACGCATTATTCTCCCCTTTAGTGCTGGACAAATTCTCCTGTGTTGGATTTTTTTAAGGCCTAGGGAAAACAAAGAGAGGTGAATCATTTTCACAAAGTCATTGCAATGCAAGTGCAGTGAAATGTGGCTGTTAAACAGGTAACAAAGTACTGGGATCAACACAGGTTAGTCATCAGAATTCTAACTGTTTGCAGTGATTAAGATGGTGGTTTTGCTCATTTACTCTGATAAACAAGTTTACTTTTGACACAGTCAATAAAACATGACATGTTATGATGCATGTCTTATTAGATACTTTGAGATGCTGCAGCCTGACTTCACTATCCTTGCTGAGGGCCTAAATCTAGACATTTCCCCCAAAGAAAAGAGCAGCAACAAACCTAATGATGCTCAGTATTCAGCAGAAAAAGAAGCACCTCTCATTTGCCTCACAAGCATTTTATGAAACCAGGACAGACACTGTCATCGGGACTAGCATGCCAGCAATGAACAGACTGCAAAGTCCAAACAAGGATACTGTCAGAAAGAACATTGTGCGAGTTGCAGAGCAGCCAAAGACACAAAACAACAACAGTATCACACTCTGCTGTGGCTGCTGGCGGTGAAGCAGCAAACAAGTAGAATCAGATGATTGATCACTTCAGGAATTGAAAACGATGTGCTGTGGAGTGCTGACAACTGCTAAAACTCCCCTGCTCTGGATAACATATTCAAATGCTAATGAAGGCCCATACCTTAGCCCCGTCAGAGGGTCCCCTGAGAGACAAGTGACACTGCACACGCATCCTGTGCATACACTGTGGTGTGGATCTCTCATAGAGGGTAGAAAGCAGGAAAGATGCAGTGGTGCATGAGTGATAAGAAGGTCAAGAGATTTAACCCATTAACTATGACATAAAACTTAATTACCAGCCATTACAGTCATGAGTAACACATCTGTGTTACGTAAAGGTTAACACACTTCATCACAGTGTCTCCATCTCTTTAGGTTGTTATGAAAGAATCCAGATAAAACACGATGCAGAGAAGGTCAGATGTACTTACATCAGTTCATCCTCGCAGCTACAGCCATACAAAAGCCTCTCCAACCTGGAGCTACTGCTCAGTAAATCCAGCAGGAGATTCCTGCAGACGTACTTCAGCAGCCTCAGTGCAGAACCGCACCAATCATCGCCCAGAGATTCTCGCCCCCACCTCTCTCTCCCCCTTATTTTCTTAGCTCCTGAACAGCTGAAATTATGACTACAGGTGAGGGGTTATGAAACACACCTCACAGCTACGCCCTAATGTTTCCTCTGCCCCACAAGGGTCTGTGTCCTCTCCCATCGTTCCTCAGAATGTATCTCTCCCTCCAGCTCTCTCCTTACACGCTCATGGGATCGGAGCAAATCCCCTCTAGCTTGGCAGCGATCTGTGTGGGATCTGCAGTTCCGCTACAGCATGGGACTCCTCTGTACTAGCGAACATCCATCCGCAGTGTAAACTGCTGTATCGGAGTTAACCCCTCAAGCGCCGTGTTGAACAGGAGCAGGATCTATCAATTCTATTTGCATAGGAGATGTTATTGTGCCCCTCCTCCTCAGGTGTGCTGCATTACATGCATAAATTATGCTCATCGTGACAGCGAGAGCCCACAGAGGATCATTAACCATCAAACACACTATTCTGTTAACTATAGATGTACAGACAACACTCAAAGTGCAGCTGAAGACAACACAAACATTATCTCTATTTAATTTCCCCTCTGACAAAGACTTGAAAATTGATTGGTTGATAAAATAGCAGAACTAATGATAGTAGTCTCCTTAGGAGGCACTTGTGACTTGTGCAATCTTTAGTGCTTCTTGACTGATAGAAGCACGTGTGATTTGTGTTAAATATAGTAAGAAATTGGCTTGGGAAACTGTGTTGTCTTTGCAGCACAGGGTGGTACAGGGTTTTCACACAATACCACGTTTCTAAAATAAAACATGAGAAAAATAAAACAATATTGATGCCTGTCTTCTTTTTCATTTCTGCAACACGTCTAAAATGCACTCAAATTAACATAGTTTTGGTACTGAGACACTGCCAACTTATTTGCACAGTTTAGTCTTACCTTACCTTTTTACCATTTACATCTCTGCTGGATAACTGGACACCACATTTTTGTATCAATAACGATGTCTTAATAGAGAAATATGCCTGCTTCTTTCTCAACTAACAGCACATACATCATGACTGCGGCTCTCAATCTTACCGTGACCACACTGATCACTTATTGTCTAAAATAGAGGCTTTATTTCAATCTCACCTTTACTGAACAGTATATAAAATATCTCCAATAGATTCCACTTCATGACAAAATGAAGGAGAACTGTCAAATAGGCACTGCTAGTCACTTAGCTCATGGTTAATTTCCTCATTCATTTGCAAGTGGAGTCACAGAACAGCATGCAGGTGTACCTGGCTACAAGCTAAGAGGCTTGCGGTGCATCTTTAACTGCTTTTCTCCTTCACTTTGTCATAACCATGTTTGTGAAGGAAACAGTGACACATTATTAAGTAGAGGTGCAAATCACCTGTTTTATCACGATATGTTACAATGTCAAGATTTTGGACGATATGACGTTTTCTGACATCCCAAAACCCAGCCCCGATACAAGTTTGATATGA
Source organism: Cheilinus undulatus (assembly GCF_018320785.1). Taxonomy (NCBI): domain Eukaryota; kingdom Metazoa; phylum Chordata; class Actinopteri; order Labriformes; family Labridae; genus Cheilinus; species Cheilinus undulatus. The sequence goes on along the minus strand of NC_054873.1, from coordinate 20,477,351 downwards.
TTTGATATGGGAGTCTATGATTGATATCAGGTGATGTTATGCACAAATTTCACAAAGTTACAGAAATTAGTAGTTTCTGCATTTTAATAAGTCCTAAAAGGTTTCTGTATTTAATAAAAGAAAGAATATCTTAACAAAAAGACCTGAATTTGTCTACAGTAACATTTTATCATGTTGTAGGCTAAATGTTGTCTAATTACTTAAAATTGAGAGCCCCTAATTACTTTGAAATTAGATACATAATATGGACTTTTGTATCAAAACATGGTTTTTTATAACAGCAAACATTTTAAGCAGCAAACATTTTTATTTCCTCATGCCTTTAGATTACTCTTAAGCACTAATATGCGCTTTTTCTGCAACCTTTCATAGTCATGATTAACATTTATGGCCTGTTATCCCATTTTAGATTTTTTTCCTTGGACACACTACAGCCATGTGGACTTGAACAGATATTTCTCCCCTATATCAGCCCTTCATAATTAACAACCAATCAATGAACCAATATACATCGATGGATCCCCTGTAAATAAAATAAACCAAGTTGCTGTCAGTATGCATTGAGGTGCATTCACAGCTGGCTCAAAGGTAACCACTTAGTATCTGACACCCAACATGGATGTTAATGCAAGGTGTAAACAGGGTCTTAATCTGCTCTTACTCTATAGCTTCTTTAGCTTCCTGTATCAGGCTACACTTTCTGTAAAATGCGACTTTTGTGAAGTGAGATGGCAGCAATGGGAACAAATGAAGTTTGATTATTAGATAAGTGTAGCAACATTAAATTGACTGTGGCAGGATGTGTTAGGTTGACATAAACCAAGATATCCTATACAAACTGTAGCAGATTGGCGCTCCTCACACAAAAGCTCACACTAATAAGACTGTTTAAACCATTTTTTGTAAGCCATCACCAGCATACTCCATTTTCTTTTCTCTTTGTGCAGCAATCTACACATCTTTTAAAGATGAAATACCTCACACTGAGGGCACAACAAATACACAGAATGCATGACAGACTTACACATTTTTACATGTATATGGCCTAGATTCATCGCCAGAACATGGATTTAACTACAAACCAAGGCCATGTGGGTCATGACATCCCACCTATCAGTCAGGATAATGATCGAGCTGGACAAGCCTGACAGACAGCACGTCACCGCTGGCAAAGGGGGGTGAGTTAAATTTACATCCCTGAGAGCAGAACCAGAGAGTGGTGACAGATTCCACACATAGTCTGCTCTCTCTGCTACCTTCTGCCTACCAGCTCTCCAAATTAATTATTTCTGCATCAACCAAAACAGGCATGAGAAGAACTTGAGCTGCTAATGGCTACCAGTCAGCAGTTTTAGCCACTACTATGTCTTCTTCCTTAATATTCAATTCATGTCTGAATAGGCCATGAAAAAGATTCATTGTATTTTCTTGCCCTTTTTCTAGCTTTGACACTTAAATGTCAAAGATATCACATAAATAACAGTTCAGACAACAGGACTTGCTTAAGATTAAAATCTCAATTCTACTGTTTTCAAGATCATCATATGATGGTTCAATGTTTGGCAGAATGTACAGGGAAACAGCGCTATAAAAGCACGGATTTTCAGAAAAAATATCTGTCTAGTATGAGGTTTTATTGCAGGAATAGGTGTTTTTTTTTCTTTTTTTTTTTTTTTTCAAAAACCAGCCATGATAATCATATCTTGTTTTTAACTGCCAACTCTTGCAAAATACTAAAAAGACTTATAAAAAAGTTTTATCAGTCTGTGAATTTGAACTGACTTTTTAAAGTCCTTTTAAAGCTCCAGTACTGATTTTAATATATTGTTATAAGCCCTGGCAAATGCCATTGCCAATGTGATTGGAGTCATGGTAGGGTAGGTAGAAGGGGGAGTTAGAGTGTCACCCTAGTCTGGCAGGGGTTAGTGCTAGTCCCTGTCAGGGTACCTCACCCTAGTTCTGCTTACCCACCCCTCTCGCTAAGCCTGGGTTTGTTGAAGGTGGCAATGCTGATTGGCCAAGTGTAGGGTAGGTAGGAAAGAGAATGTCTCCGTGTTGGCATGGTGAGCGGTGTGAGCTAGCATGGAGGAGGATGACTCTGGGACGCTGGAGATCACTGTTCAGCCCTCGGAGGTGTCATGGGACTAATTGAACAATACAGGCGAAGAGGGGTTCCCACTTTATGACCTTGATGGTACCTTGACTGTAACTCTTTTAACATGTGATATCAAAAGAATATTGAAAAATATAGGAAATTTTCTAAATCTTACAAGCAACTCCTTTTGGGTAAATTGTTGTCCTTTAACTACTAAAGGCTCCTCTTTGCTGAACAGCAGTGCTGAAATAGAGCAATTACTGTTCACAAAGTTATTCGACTTTTCACATAAAGTAATTACAAGAAATCCAAAATAAGAGCAGTAAAATAATTCATTTGTAATTTAAATCTATAAATTTATCTTAGGTTTACAAAAACAAACTTGTTAAAAGAAAACAATTCAAACCTCTGACACTTGCTGTCAGATATGATTGTTCAGCGTGAATAGGGTGTATTTCATGTAGGAATGGAAATTTACAGCATTTCAATGCTCACATGTTATCTGATGAACAAGTAGCCCAGCATGTTTTCTGTTGTGTGCTGTGGATCAGAATCCAAGTTCTGAATGTAGATAGGGAGTATGATAATGCAACCAAGGGTTATGTGAAGTGCCTAAACTGTATAAATATCAAGAGAACATTACAGCTCAAAAATAAAAGCCCCTAAAAATTCTTCTTTAACCACAGACAAACTGAAATTTCCAGAGCTTTACCCTCCTCTGATACTAAACAGCAAACAGAGCTCTTTGTCTACACGTTGCACAACAGCCCTTAGTCCAGCTGCCATTTCCTGAACTATCTTTTTCACTCTTGTCACTGTTGTTAGCTGTGAATGTGGCCTGTGCTACAGCTTAACAAATGGTGTCAGTCTGCAGGAGTCACAACTTTCTTTTCCTGTCATCAGTTTTGTTATTAGCAGGTTAGCATCACATGTGCTAACCAGTACCAAAAGAGCTAACTGTTAAACAGGGGGTATAGCCAGCTCCAGTTGGGGGGCAAGAAATGATTTTAGCATAGAGAAATGCTACCAAAAACTGAGCATATAGCATTTGTTCAGGCAAGCTATGGAATCAAGCACTGCCATATAATTGAGATCAGCTGATCTTACACAGGCCCTTATCAGCTGATGCCCAGCTGATTCACCCTAAGAACGCTATTAACTGATTTCATTTATGATGCCATATTTAAAAAGCTGTAGCCTGGCTACAATTTGCCGCTTCCTCTCCAAGCTGCTTTTTGCAACTCTCCACCCCAGCTCCTCCTTAATTCTGTGTCTGACCTAATCAATGTCATTCTGTTGTAACTGATGCCTGCTCTTATCTGTTTTGGTTTTTGCTGCTTCTCTCGCTACCTTGGGCTTTCCCTATAAGCACAGGGAAGATAAGAGCGTGTGCTGTTGCTGCTTGATGTTTTCAACATAGTCTAGTGGAAGGGACAGGGGATCCCAGAACAGCCACACTGCCAAATATAAATAACAGTAAATCATTGCGTTTCTTGACAAAGTGGTTCTGACTGAAATGCCTTTTGAGTAATGTGTCCCTTGAGAGTAACTGTAGCTGTTGTAAAGCAGTTGTTGTTGCTGAAATCGAGCTTGCAGTGCAAATAAAGCCAAATCTGTGGCTGGAGCAGTTACACCTCTGAGTACCGTTAATCATGTTTTACCACGTCTATTCAGTTAGTCAAACCCGAAATAAGATTAACTATCTAATCTAAAAGAAACAAATGTACAGTCAGAGTCAGGATGACCACAACAAGCACTCAAGTACCGAGTACTCATACCCATTCTAATTTCCAGGCTCTCCAGCTGGAGTCAGTGATCATAACCAGTGTCTGGGTGCGTTCTGAACGCATGGACCAGCAATCAGCTCCTGAACTCAATCAGCCCTGTGGAAGTTATCAGTGCCCCACACAGAGCACATAACAGGGCAGGAATGTGCTGATAAGCTGAGCCGCTGACCTGCACCCTGCCTCCTCTCCGTCACAGTGATTGAAATGAGAACAACGTGGCCAATGAAAAACAGTAATGATAAGGGATGTTTCTGTGCTACAAGAAAAAAGGAGGTTCATGCTCAGCTGTGATTGATGAGAGGTTTTGCAAGCCTCTTCATCCTGATAATTCCACAGCCCTTTCAAATGGGGATTTACGATGGAGCTGATTTATATGAGCAAGCTTCTGCATCACAGGAGCTACAGTCATGATGTAAATGTGCCATTTGTTAACACAGAGACATGGAGTTTAATGCCATATATTTAAAATGCAAGAAGTCTTTGCTCTGCCATACAATGACCTTTCGATGCCCAAAGTACCTATCAATCAACTTCCCAACAGCTTGTATTATCCTCAAACGGTTTCCTCAAACTATGGGGGGGTAAGGGGGAGATACTTCTACCAAAGAAAATAGTGGAAAATAATTAAGTCCAATGGGTTGCACTACATTTTCTGTCAGTATTTCCACTATAAAAAATACTCAAAGTAGCATGTCAGGAGACATGAAAAGATTAGTGGACAACCATTTCCCAAAAAGGATATCTATTGACTAGGGCTGGGTATTGCCACTGTTTTCCTGAATCGATTCGATTTCGATTCACAAGGTCCCGATTCGATTCCATTTCTGATTCGATTCGATTCAATTCAATATCGATTCATTGAGGGATATTTCAGCTACAATACCTGTTTTGCTTGAATATGCAAGGGAGTCTCTGTTTACACCACTTTAACGTGGAGTTGGGATGTTTTGAATTCATTTTTTGAGTTAAGTTTTTTTTGTGACTAATAGAGTCAAGTTAACTTCTAAGTGTCATTATAATTTAAAATTCACTTACTGAATTTGTATGTTATTGTGACTATTGACTCTGTTACACCACCTCTAAGTGAATCTGAGGTTATTTGAGTTCACTTTGTTGACTGCTCAGGTCATTCAGTTGACCACTTTAAGTGGATTTTTATTGTCTGATTGAATACTAAACACTGCACTAAGTGAATATGTACATTTATTTTTTTGACAGATAATTAAAGTGAAGCAGCTATTACACCATCCTGACCAGAAATGTGATTTTATGTTTTTTTTACAACAATATTGGCTGTATTGAGTTAAATGGAATAAGTCTGAGATATCTAGTAGTAACAATTGAAACTGTAATCTAGGTAATTATGAGTATCGGATCGGGACTCGGTATCGGCAGATGTTCAATATTAAAAAATCGGATCGGGACTGGAGACCAAAAATGCTGATCAGGACAACCCTAATGCAAACCCAGGGTTTCAGAACCCTCAACACATCATATCAATATACCAGAGCAGTCTTCTTCACAGTTTCTACAAGTACACAAGACTATAAAACAGCAGTCAAATGTGACGGAAGCAGGCAAAATATGAGAAACAGTTGTCCTTCCAAAACCACAATGACTCAGATGACTGCTGCTCCCGTGACAGCTTAGGGCAACATGATTTACAGGCCAACATGTATGGCTGCCCTTGGGCAGATAGATATTCTCATCTCGCATCTCAGGCACAACACGATCATCTGAATTATTTAAAGAAAAAGAGTCAGTTTAATCGTGCAAGAAACATCCAACAATTGGCACAAATCTGTACTGTCCAAGACTCCCCCACTTCATGTGACAAATATGCTGCCCTGCCCAGCTGCCATTTCTCTCAACGTTAATGTCTTACTGCTAGTGATGACGTATTGTAGACATGGACTCATGTGTTGGGGAGTCCTATTTAAAGACATACAGTAAAAGGTGAATCATTCTTCCATTGATAGATATACCTAATGAAATGTTGTGTGTATGCTTTGAATAGCCTTTCCTTTCTAAGCAAAGCCTGTTATCCACCATAGAAACAAGGCAAGTCCAGGGACAGACAAAATCCTATGACAGTTAAAATGTGTCTACCTATTAGAAGAGTTGCATATCTTGGGTTTAACTGGTTATTAACATGATTGGATCTAAAACAAGGCAAATGTTTCCCACAACAGTCAAACAAGCTCAATAAACTGTATTATTTGTCGTGGGGGATCTTTTACAAGAATAAGTTTTCAGAATTAGAGTTGAATCGTACTATTTCTAAAACCAAATAAAAAATTAAATATCATTGTGCTGGTAAAATGTAGACACTATGCAGGTGATTGCTTGATAGTTTTTCTAGGGATGCATGATATAGGATTTTTGTCAATAACTGATATTTATTAATTCATTTTGGCCTAAGTGTTGTTTGCAATCACGTGATCCTAAATGTCTGTTGGGGAACAGTAAGTGGGAGACAGTCATAATGAATGAATGGATTAATTCCTCTCCTACACAACTATCTAGTGATATAGATTATTATTAAAAGCCTTTTGGCTTTCCAATATTATCAATAATTTCAACAACTGTGACCGTACATCATTAACTATGTCATTAAATTTATTTTGGTTGATTGTTTCTAACAATACTTCTTTGCATTAAATAGTAAACTGTTGGAAAGTCTGTTTATTTTATTTTAAATGGTGCCATATTTGTAAGAAACAGGCATTTGTAGGATGAGCAGCAGAGCTGAGTATGTAGGTTGCGCCCATGAAAAAATTCCCAAATCTTCCCTGCCAATGCAGAGTGGGGTTTATCAAAGATTATCCCAGATTTTGGGGGTGGAAAGGATGAAATGGCCTGGCAGCAGTCCTAACCTCAACCCCACTGAACACTTGTGAGATCAGCTAGGGCATGCTGTTCGTGCCGGAGTGACCAACACAACCACACTAGCTGACTTGTGACAAATGCTGCTTGAAGAATGGGATGTCCTCCCACAGAAATGTGTGAGCAGGCTGGTGACCAGCATGAGGAAGAGGTGCCAGGATATTTGGCTATGTATGGTTCTTCCACACGCTACTGAGGCTCCTGTTGGTTAAATTTCCAATATGTCTTGTTTCTTCACACTACAATCATCCAATAAACCAAACAAGAGTCAATTGCAAAATAAGCTATTTTGCATTGGCAGAGAAGTTGGCAAATTTTTATGGGTGCAACCCACATACTCAGCTCTGCTGCTCATCCCACAAATGCGAGTTCCTTCTCAATGTGGTGCCACTTAAAAGGAAAATAGGCTTTCTAACTGTATACATTTTTCTGCCAAGAAGCATTATCACAAGACAAAAATAACTTACCAAACGCAAATTTCCTTAGTTTTTGGGCGAAGTTAAGTTTACATAGACAAGCTGCAGTTATGAGCTATTTATAACCACAAAACCCCCATAAACGATACTGGCCCATAAAGTTAGTATTCAACAGGTGTTCAGTGGTTTATTAAATACATGTCAGCCATAGTCCATAGTGAGTGAGGATGAGTAAAGCCGACACTGTGGCCCCCTCCCAACAGGAGAGTCTCCCAAACACAGATAAACAGACATGCACTGTTATGACAGCTAGCTAAAGCGTTCATACAACAGGACAGAGCAACCAAACTGAACCCAGCTAACATGCTAACGCTAGCCAACCGCTACCTAGCTTCACCCAAGACCCACTTTGGTTTCACAAGTTGACCATCAAAACAAGGTGAGCCCCCGCGTGACCTTTACTGTAATCCACAAAACAAATATCATATTTCTACCAGCCAGGCTCACGGCACCACTCCCTCCTCACCTCTACCAATCTCATCTTCAATTTCTCTTGTACCCCCTTTATACCCCCTTGGTCAAATCAACCCCAAGCTGGCCGACATTTTGTTCCAGCAGCTAACAAGGCTAGCTCATCCTAGCTCACGTTACCTGGACGCTCCGCGCATTTGACGTGGGAGCAACCGTCAGCCCGATGACAGCCCAACTACGAGGCATTTTGTGACTGTCTATTATACAAGCTCAACAAAAACGAGGGCACTAGGCATCGTCATTCATCCTATCAATAAGAAGATAACGTTAGCATGGTGGGCAACGAGCTAACCCCTTAGCATAGCGCGTAGATGCAGTTTGCTAGCAGTGGGGCAGCTAAGTTACCTCGGCTTGTACCGTTATTGCTTGCTTGTATCCGCAGGGGGACACACATCCAGTCAGCTCCTGCGGCTACAGCGAAACATCCCAAATAACGTACTCACGGATGGATCAAGAAAACCAATTCACCTTCGCGAAAGCAATGGTCCTTGCGACGAGCTGGTGAAAATCTTACATAAAAGGAGCGGACAGATCTTTCTGGTGAGGCTCCAGAGCAGCAGCCGCCGCACTGCAATGGCAGGCAGTGGATGAAGCCTTCTTCTCCCCCTTCTGCTCTCACACTTCGGCTGCCGTCACCGCCGCGGTGACAGTGACAGGTTCGCCTGGAAGAAACCATTCCGGTTTGTCGGCGGGGGGGGGCAGCGGGGAAACAGGGATGCAGAGAGGCTGTCCACAGCAGCCGCAGCAGCAGCACCGAGCGCCATTCCAGCGCGAGAGCAAACGGTCGACGATGAGGATGGAAGAAACATAGCGATGAAGCTTAGAAGGCTCCCGGAAAAGACAGCTTCCACCTTTAGATGGAGGGATGGCTGTAACTACTACCAGCCTGACATACATCTAAAATACATGAAATATTAAGGAAAAACACTCCGACAAAATAATAAGCTGCATATCTCTCACAAGAATAGAATTACAACTGTGCTGCAGTGTTATTGACGAAAAATCAAAACTGTGGCTTTCAGTCTGCAGTATCTCTGTGGTCTTTTATATATGACAGAAAAAATAAAATCTACTTAGGCAAATCCTTAAGTTTGTTTATTAAAGCTCCTGAGAGGAGTTTTTAGCTGTTGAAGAAACGACAAAATGAATATTGATGTCAGTATTTAGCCTGAAAAAGCAAATCAAAGCACCAGCATAATAGTTTATTTTATATTATTTTATTAATGCCTAAAACCACTGCTGTGGGGTAGGTGGCAAAGTGATCATCTTAACACCAAAAAGTCATACAAAACAGCAAAAATTCTTATATGTTTTATGGATGAAAAAAACAGCAGGAAACATTTTTTCTTTTCTAGGGATGATCGTTTTGGGAAAATAATCTAATTCTGCCCCTCCCTTTCCAATCATTGCTGTTTAATATTCAATTATTTGTCATGGTCGTCATCCATTGTATTTTTCAACAAGCACGAGCAATAAATTGTTCTAGATTATGACAAACACAACAAGGGCTGAACATTTTTGAATAAATATGTAATTGTGATTAGTTGGACTCATGGCAAATTATATATGAACTGTTGTATTGAAGGGAGGGGTCATTTTATGTCATCTTGATAAAGAAAAACACATAAAAATGGGGAAAGAAATACTCTGCCTTCTGCAATTTGAAAATTGCAGCAGGCCATATTGCAATTTATTCTAAATTTTTTTTGTCATGAAACTACTTAGACAGATAAAGAATGCTTTGGAAAGAGGTAAGAGGTTCTGCTTTTTCCATAGAGTACCAAATCAACAAAATTAACTTATGGCTATTACCAAAAAGAGCAGAGAAATATACATTCATATGTTTTATACAAGTAGAGCGCTGAGGATTCATCACAGGGCTGATGTGCCACAACCTGGGCAGAGGGGAGGCAACCAGAGTCAAGCTCAACACATGTCCACACGTGTGTCAAATCTTGTGGCAAAACTCAAGCTCAACAGCATCTCTTTTGTCCAGGCCTTTTCATCCGGGTAATATGCTCGCAGACTGCCGGCAGTTTTGGGCCCTTGGGACATTTACTGCATGACCAAGGGTTCATGGCAACCCTAGCTGCCCGGATGGTACCCCAGGACTGTGGTCTCCAACTTTTTTTCCCTGCAGCTCCTCCTACTAGTATCTATGAAGAGCTGAGCCCCCCCAAGACCCACATGAATGAAAAAGTGAAAGACTGCTTTCAAAGTCAACATCTATTTTAATTTTTTCATGGACAAAACCCTACAAAAATAGGTCTACAGCTGTTTAAAATACCAAAAGATGACTTTTGGAACTATTTAAGTTAAATTTTGTAATGATCTTAACATGCCAGTCTCATCTTTATAACCTGTGAGCAGACAAAGCCTCGCCCTATCAATGCTAATATGTCAATATGTCCTGTTTCTTCAAACTTCAATCATCCAATCCACCAAACAGTAAACAAGAGCCAATAGCAGAACCACCTGTTTGGCATTGGCAGAGAAGATTTGGCACATTTTTCATGGGCACAACCCACATACTCAGCTCTGCTGCTCATCCCACAAATGCATGATCCTTACAAATGTGGCATCATTAAAAAGGGTAATAAACAGGCTTTCCAGCGGTATAAAATTTATTGCCAAGAAGCATTATTACAACAAAGAGATAATGTACCAATAACAAATTGCCTTACTTTTTGTTTGAAGTTTAGATTATAATAGAAAAATAAAAAAAACGATACAAAATATGATATAAAGAAAATTATCTTTAAAATATATTTATTGCGTATGCCACTTCCAGTAAGTTATCTCAGACTAGAACCTTGTAATACTTAGAAGGTCTTAATATTGATTTGACAAATTGGATTTCAAATAAGAGTTTGGTTTGATTGATTAGAAGTCCTTTGAAACAAAGGGCTAAAGAAGGACAAGATGTCCTTCTCTCATGTCTTCCTGTGTCTGTCTGTCTGTGTCTGAGTGTAATTATAGGACCTTAAAAAACAGCTATCTATTTCAAGAATTTTCTGCAGAACATGCTTTGTTAGGCGAGGATTAGCGGCCCATAAAATCTGTGTGGATTTCACTTTTAACTACAGCAAACAAACTCTTCAGAGGGAAAGCTGAGGTCGGCTCCTTAAGTAGTAATGACATGCTGCATAAAGCCATTTAAAATGCAGAGGATAGAACTAAAATCCAGCCTACAGTCACGATGCTCAATACTCCTTCCCATGGGGTATACAGATTGAATCAATATACAGTGGAATGTAAATTGTGCACTGCACCAAACCACCACTTTTAAAGACTCCATCCCATCCACTTTTTAAGTTCTCGTGTCGGCCTTTCCCCCCATAAGTACATCACTCTCAGCAGCAGCTTCTGTTGTGTGTGTTTTATCACTTTGAGATTGTGTGACCGTTCCTGTCACCTCTACCTCTGGCACTAATGAGCGCAGGAGGAGATAGGGGGGCAGAATGTAATGCCGGAGGAGCACAGAGGTCCTGCAATGTTGCTGACGTAAGGAGACTCGCCTGCAGATTCCATTGGAGGATCAGGAGGAGAAGAGTGGAGAGGAGAGGAGGGGGAGGTGGGGGCATCTTGAATGGAAGAATGTGAGTTGGCCAAGGTCATAAGAATTAGATAAACACGGGCGCTCGTGTAATTCCTGTGGAAAAACAAAATATGATGAATAGCAATGTAAATGAAAATGTAAGGATGAGGAAAGCCTCACAAAAGAAGCTAATGTTTCTATGACCTGCACCTCTGCAGCCCACAGATAGCCATAAAAGGCAAACACATTACAGTATGTCAGGATACTTTATGGTGGATGATGGCAAGTGTCACCATTAGTTATCATGCATTACTGTATTAGCCAAGGTACTGAAGCAGAAAAATGCAATTAAGCTCTCAAACCCCTCTGGAAGTGCATGAATGTAAACTTTTCCTTACAGTCTGCATCTGATTAAACCAGCTTTGATGTGAGTTTATGCTGCTTAATGTATCTTTGTTGAAGCCCTTGAAATACCCTCTGTTAATGCTTCGACAGTGTTTGCATCGCTGGCTCTAACAGCACAGAGGGAGTTTCACATGCCGAGCAACAGAATTATGCAGCCCCTCTCTCTCTCTCTCTCTCCCATCAGCACGTTTAGACGCACAGACAGGATCCAAAAGGAGAGTATGACTGCGGGAACAAATCACACGAGTGGAAAAAGCAAATTAGAAATTCACAGCAGGTCGGCTTTTAGAGCATGCCACCCCTCGTGGTAAGTGAGTCACCTCTCAGTTATACAGGTCAAGAAAAAAGAGCCGACTAAGCAAAGGTTGGCATGGCTATCTATGGGCTTTAATGACTGCAGCTATCAAATGACATGACAGACGTTAAACATAGCTCTGCAGCAGGGGGGAATAAATGCTTTTGTCTGATAATTGGGTGAGAGAAAAAGATGATATTATATGACATGGTGTTGCCAAAAGCTGCAAGATGAAACAGGAAACTTTGTGCTTCTTATCTTGTTATCCAGTCCTTTGGTTTTACAAATTGGAGTACATCAGTGTAATCTCATAATGGAGTGAGCTGGCTACTGTACAGAGGCTTGTATTTCTCTGATTCCTCAGTTGTCCTCTGTCAGTATCACTGACCTCCAGCATGAGGAAGCAGCACACTTGACTTGACAGCCAAGCCATTAGTTGAGGACAGAGAATTCGTTCACACCAGGATTCATAATAAAGCCCAATGATGACAAGGTGCAGCACGTTCAGAGCTCAGAGAGAAAAGACTGCATGATCCAGTGAGCAGCAGATATCTTGTTAAGTCAGCAGTTAAAAAGAAACTTATCAAAAGGTGCTTTATAGAAGGACGAGGTGCGACCTCGAGGAGTTGAGGATGTAGGCTACGGCAGTAAAATCTTCAGAAACATGGAGGAGGCACAGTTGGCTGCTGCCTCCTGATCTCTGTCGAGGTTATCAGCAACTGAATTTACGATATGATTGTGGCACCTGTCATATAAAATAAGAAATACATCATCTGCAGAAAAACATTTAGATACTGTTCAGCTAAGTTTTCTGAACTTTAATATCTTAGTACTTTCATCCTACTGTACTTCATAATAATGTAAATTTCTGTGCAAATACTCATCCAAGTGCCATTTGATTAAAGTTGTGAGAAGTTTTCAGCTGGTTCTGATATAGGCAGATGTAAATGCTGACTCTTCCATGTAACCCACAAAAGCAAACAAGATCATAAGTGACAAGGTTAAATATTTCTAAACTGTTGTAAATTTCAGATGGTAGGTAGGTGACAGGTGAGGTGATAAAGGCTCATCCCATGTCTGATTTTTTTACCCCATGCCTTTTGTCAGTCCTCTTTGCCCTTAGGAGCAGAGTTAAAAAGGCTAGTGGCACATTTTCCCCTCATCAGTAGTCATCAATTTCATTAACGTAAATGGATACAAAATTTTTACAGGGCATTTCCATTTCTTAAGCCATTTTAGGCCGTGTTAAAATGCAAAACTGTCAGGCACAGACTGAGCATCACTTCATAATTAAAACAGACAAAAAGGTCAGAGAGGGGGTAGATTATGTGTAGAAGTACATAGGTGAATGGTGGCTCACTTTGGCTACGTTAGTTTCAGCCAAAGCTAACATAGCTATGCTAGCTATGTAGTTAATGTCAATATGTAGGGCAGTGTAGCTAAGCTAGCCTTTGCAATGTGTGCTTTAGCACAGGTTACTAAAGGTAACTTAGTTGCATAACTAATGATAGCATTAAAGCTTTGTTAGTATAGATATCCATGAGCCTCATGAGCTTTAGCTACATTAGCTACAGAGCTACTTTCCTGATGTAGCTTAAGGAGCTACATTGTGATGTTAGATGAGCTTTTTTCCTGTAAGCGGACTGTTTAAATGGGTTTGTTAAATGTTATGTTCTCAGGTTTTAAAGGTTGGGTTTCTAATGTTGAATTTTTGGTATCCTAAAATTGCCTAAACCCTTACCCCAGTGGTTCCCAAACTTTTTCTGTCGGGCTCCCTTTGGCAGATAGAAATATTTTCAGGCCCCCCTATGCCTCAACCTAAATATCAACATGTAAAAATGTGTAAACGTACAACAAAAACACAGTCAGTTACAATTTTGGAACAGACACTTGTATTTTTATTTTAGAATTTAATATGACATAAAACCAAAATTTTGTTAAAAAAAAAAAATTAAAATAGAGTAAACATCTGATTCTCTGATGATGAACAATTCAGTGAAAATAAAAACTCAATGAACATCTTCTAAGATTAAGGACTTGACTCCCTGTTTTGAAGTACTTTCAGTGACTCAGGGGTTATTTGGTGCTAAAGATCTTCTCGAGTCTTGGGTGCAGTTGTGAGAATACCACTCTCAGTTCATTTTCCATGCCCAGCTTTGGTTTGTTTTTTGTCTTGATTGAGGCAGCAGCAGAGAAATCTATCTCACACTGGTAGGATGTTGCAAAAGGGAGGAGTGTGGCCAGGGCTCTCCTGCCTAGCAGAGGTACTCCTTTTCCACTACAATTCAAAATGCAGACAAGGTCTTGGACTTGAACTACAACCACATGGTTGAATCTGAGGTAACATCAATGAACTGCACTTCTTCTGCAGTGCTGAAGTCTTCAGCTGGTGTTGCTTAGCCTAGCCTCGCCCCTGGGTTCAATTCCAGCCTGTGGCTCCTTTCCCACATGCTTCACCCTCACTCTCTCATCCCTATTTCTGACTCCATCCACTGTCTTCCTCTTTGAATAAAGGCATAAAGAGCCCCCAATTATATCCTAAAAAAAACCTCACATGAAGCTGGGGTGAGCTAATGTGAACACAGCAGGATAATATCAAGAGAATTCACCATGATTAGGTGAGAACAGCTTAAGACCTTTAAATGTCCTGCATACAACACAGGCTGATTGGCTAGATGTCCTTTGAGTACTGGCCAAACAACACTTACAGTAAGCCTTCAGCTTTCCTTAGACACAAGTAGGGGGGCTCCAGTGAGAAAGTTCTATTTTTCTGAAGATCCTAAAAAAACAACTGAAATGAACTCTTATCACTAACCAGTGTGATATTCCAAAATTAGCAGATACGTTTAGATCTCAAAACCATTTAACATTTCTTCATTATCACAGGTAAAAGGGGTAAAACAAAATGCACGAATGCATGTCCTCTTAGGGCATCTGTAGTCAGGTGATACACTCTGAAAAATATTTCGTTTTTTTTTTTAGTATAATTAGAAGATTTTATTAGAATATCAGAACACCAAACAACCACTTTAAAGGCAGGTATTTCATTAAGTGATGTAAAGTGACACAAGAGTATTAACTGTCTCATCCAGTGCTCAGACAGGAAGTGGTTACGGAGCACCAAACAGGATTTACTGATTCATAAACTTCAGAGCGCTCATGTACAGACAGGAAGTACAACTTTGCAAAGATTTCCCCCCAATGAACCTTTAATCTTCATCTAATTTTTTTTTTCCACCGACAGCTCAGGGCTCAGACGTATCAGGTGAC
Organism: Cheilinus undulatus; assembly: GCF_018320785.1. Classification (NCBI taxonomy): domain Eukaryota; kingdom Metazoa; phylum Chordata; class Actinopteri; order Labriformes; family Labridae; genus Cheilinus; species Cheilinus undulatus. The sequence continues at coordinate 20,462,128 of NC_054873.1, read as the reverse complement.
ACGAGATGACCTCGCATACCCCCGGCCCCACAGATCATGTGACGAGAGCCCAGCGACATCCAAATCCTCTCGGGATCTAACTACAGCATCATGTACAGTGACAAAGAAAGCAATCACCTAAGTATGTTTATCCCAGGAGGCGGCGAGGCCCTGATGCTAATAAAGATGAACTATTCCAATCAGTTAATGTGGATGCGTGTGAGATAGAGAGGACCTGCAGCAGGAAGGGTGAGCTGAATTGTTTTTTGTTTTTTAGATTGCAGAGATAACCAGGAAGCCAGATTCCTTTGGGGGAATGAAAGCTTTGAAAGGATTCTTATCAATCTAGAAGTGATTTGACGGACTGCTTATAGTGGGCGGCAGATTAATTATCTGTTTTAATGAAGAAGAAAAAATTTACGGGTCAGCCCAAGGAGACTGGCTAATCTTAAACCTACAGCACTGTTTAAAATATATGATGCAATTTATATGGATTCACCGTACACAAAGTGTGACCTCTGCTGTGAACTACCACTTAAATTATTAATAACTTTTCTTTATTTTGCATCAAGCAGACCTCTAAATGAGTTTGGGCTTATAATGAGGTTGTCTATTCATGACTTTTTACCCAAGAGAGCATCCTCGCTCAGGATGGGAGTGAAGCAATTAGAGGCCTATGTGGTGCGGGATCAGGTGCTCCCCTCGGTCAAGACCATAGGGGTATTGTGGAGGGCAGGTGAGGGGGGGTAAGAGAGACAGGAGAGAAAAAGGGAGAAAAATCACCCAGGGGTACTATACCGCACTGCGGAAACAAGCAAAACAATTTCATAAATAAGCACTGCCTCATAATACACATGAAAATTAATTTTTATCACAACTACAGGTAGAGTCTTTGATAATAAATAATTAAGAGAAAAATCAAAACACGCTGACTCCCCTTTAACAGCAGATAAAATGCTGGTTTGTGTTGTGCATCCATCAGAAGTGTTAATTTGTGTCCCTGCTTGACTTCACCAACCACAACCAGCCATCCTCCACTTAACAGCCTTTTCCATTCTAATGGCTGCTCTGCCCTCTGTTTTCAATCATTAAAAGAATCTACTCAAGCATTTTCCTCCCACATATGGAGGCTAAACATTCATCATCCCATCTCTACATCCATCCCCTCCTTCCTCATTGCATCAGCCATGCAAACATGGATGTTTTCCCTGTGTTCCTGCACACAAAGGTAGTAAAACTCTGCCCTCTGCAGGACTTGAGCTGCACACAATTCATCTGCACGACCATCTTGAGCCATGCAAGAGGGAATCTATATGAAGAATGATTCATAGTGGCGTGAAAACAAGCATGAGTGGAGTGGATCTGCGTGATTGCAGCCCCTGCTGGCTCATGATGCACGTGTGAACTGCTGGAGGGAGACACAAGAAGTAGCCGGCGTTGTTTCACCCACGGGTGTGCTGTGATAGGATGCTCCTGAGTCTAAACAGCATATGGTGCCTCCCTGGGCATCAACACACATCCTACATGTCCAGCAACATGGCAGGCTGCGTGATACCCACACACACACACAAACACAAAGACAAACACACAGCTGAATGTTCCGGCATGTCTTCCTTTCATTCATGATTACACAATCCACTGGATTCATGAAGGAAATTAAGATTATGAAAGGCTTTGATTAGGTATATTTGTGATTTTTTTTTTGTGATAATGAGGCTTGGCCTTCTGTGCCATAAAATCTCTGCTGTTTCAAACCACTGTTATGTAGTTTGACATAAATGATTGGCCTTCATGCATAATTGTGCATGTTGCCAGATTTCAGCTATTATAAAAAGAGACTGGCTGAGTTATAGTGTTATAACAACAGGAAAGAAAAAAAAAGGAAAAAAAATTCTCACTCCACTGGTTAATTCACCAGTGAATTAGTCTGAAAAATCAGCTTTTTCTCATTTTTATACAAAAAGGTGAAAAAAATGAGGGAAAAGCTTGTAAAATCCAGTATTTTCTTGTTTTAATTTGTATTATATCACTAGAAAATGTAGATATATAACCAAACCTCTCTATATATTTAATTGATAAAAATATGGCCAATTCAAATCAATTAGCCAAAATTTTTCTATTTTGTTAAATAGCTGATGGCATTATGGGCGGTTTTGCTTTTCTTCTATGCTGCTAGTTGCTGCATCAGTAGCACTTACCAGTGTAAAGAAAAACTATGCATAATTTTTGTGGTAGTCACCATTTGCAAGTATTGCATTTATTTAAAACAGTAAAAAAAGTTATTAATTTTATTGTCAGAGAATTGGAGTAAAATAATCATATTTATCTATGACTGTAATTTCATGTTTGTAAAAATTAGATTATCTTAAAAGTTGTGTAAAGAATGTTTCATCAACCCAATATCCTGATTGGAGTTGATTTGTGCAAGAATAACGAGCATGTTTGATTTTTTTTAAATTTTATATTTGAGGTTGAACATTTCAACATCAACACTCACACTAACAAACTGGACGCAGAAATTATATCCATAAAAGCAAAAATATACTGCACTGTGTTGAACTTTAGGCATGCTTGGGTCAAAATTTGAGGCTGACGTCAGGCGTAGATGTGGCAAGTAAATCGCCTGAGGGCACCATCAGGCAGTAAGGAGGATCGACACAACCCAGGTCAGACTCTGGATGTCTTTGCATGTTACCAGGGTAAGGAAAAATAATCTGTTAAAAAATATAACGAAGACCATACCTTTAGGAAGGAGTAAGGGGTGGATGTGGCAAGTAAGCATGGCCTTGGGTGCCATCCAGGTGGGTAGTAGGGTTGCCAAGAGCCCCTAGTTATGCTGTGGATGTCCCAAGAGGTCAAAACTGCTTGCAGTCTTAGGGTGTATTACCAGGGGTGAAAAGGCCCGCACAAAAGAGATGTCGTTGAGCTTAACTTGGTGGCCAAGTGACACATGTGTGACAACATGTTAAGCTTAACTCTGGCCAACTTTAACTCTCTTTCTATGGAAACTCTGCTTTTGTTAGTTATTAAAATTGTGATTCCTGACACCTTTGAAAAAATAAGCAAAAAGGACTTACAGAAGTAAGTAAAAACATTACTACAATCAAAATCAATTAATGCTGAAAACACAAACACGAAGAAACAAAATTACAAGCCACCCATCCTAACGCAATCAGCTATCATTTGTTTGATTCAGATCTGTTTTGAACTGGGTGCATGTTTGCTGTGTGATAGAAGCAGCACGTGTCAGCTGCAGCTTCTGCCATCACATCTTTCATACCAGGCACATCTGTTCTCATAGGTTTTATGTTGACAAACGCCTTTGCACACTGAGTCAGTTTATTTTGTCCGAAATTGTTGCACAACGTGAAAGAAAAACAAGCTCTACTAATGCTTGGACACTGATGCCAAAACATTCATCCATCATTGTTTTTTTCAGAACAGGCTTGATTTTTTTTTTTTTTTTTTTTTCACATCAGTCCAAGTCATTTAAATGGATGATTAACGAGTCAGAACCAAGCGGCAACCTCCGGTCCTGAAAAATGAAGCCAATGTGGAAGTGCAAAAAAATTGCTATACCAGGAGTGTCCACTTGAGGCTGGCTGCAGGAAAACCAGAAGTCCCGTCTGGACACCTGTTGAACAGCCTGTTATGACTCTAGAAATAAGCTGGTTTACAGTCTGGTTCAAAACACCAAATGTGTCTCATTAGCTAGTGTCTTATTGTGCTCCCACTGTACGGGGGGTGAATTTTTTTGTACCACGATCGTTTGGATTATATTTAGGATGAAAGCTGATTGGCACGTCTCATTTGTTTGATCGATAGCTTGGCAGGCAGAGGCTCCGTTTCTGTCCACCAGAATGCTAGCTAGCAGGCTGACAGCAAGTCGCGCTTAGTGGGCGGGCCGTTAGGTTGATCCAAAGTTCAGTTGAGACCGCAATTTCAATACGGAAGCCTCCACGGATTGGCTTTAAGAGCCGTTTGAGTCCGCCTATTGTAAGCAGACGACTGACGTCACACGAGGTTTGTCCAATTCTTTCAATGGTCTATGGTCAGAACACCCCCCTACCTATTTCTCTCTCTCTCTTGCACTTAAAACTTTATGATTTGCCTGTGTATGATGTGGATATCAACCATGGAACACAATCAATTTTGTGCCAGCCACAGTTTGTACTCACAGATATGTAACTGAGACTGAATTAAAAAGTTGCTCTCGATCTCTAAAGCTTGGCTCAGTCGAATGTATGTAGTGCTTTTTTGTGAACAGAGTATCTTGTTCCCTTGCACAGGTCAAATATATCACCAAATGAGAATCTTTCAGTAGAGAATGTAATAAAAGGCAATCATTTCAGCATGCAGCCTGGCACCTATCCCACAGCACTGTTTACAGATGTCAAAATAACTACACAAAGTCTATCTTTACATCACTGGCAAGGCATCAACATTAATCTCAGTTTGTGCCATAACTCCTCACAGGACCTGCATAAAGAAAATTCAGTCATAGGATGTTTTAAACAAAAGTAAGATACATTGTTTACTCTTATATGAAAAAGCATGCACATTTCAGGATATTTCGTTTCATCTGAGGTCAGATTTCAACAGCAGCAGACAAACAAAAATAAATCCAAATCATCTGTAGATGTTTGCTCTTAAAGCTCATTTTAGCTGCAGTCGGAAGATTCAAAACCTCCACTCCTGAAAAGCAGCATGTGTTCATCCCACAGGAATCCATCAGCAGACAATGTAATCCACAGAGCGTCCACAGCTGAGGACATCAAACCCTGTGATTGATTAAGTTGTCTCAGGACAACCTTCCCTGTGCTTTATTCTCAATGCTCCACTTCCCCTCCATGGCCACCATCTTGATTCCTACCAAACATTACATCATCCTGCTGATGCTTGTCCTTCACATGACCCCACGCTCAAGTGCTCAAATGAGGAGGGGGGATAACATGAACATCAAACCCTCCTTGAAAAACAGCCAGAATCATAATGAAAGCTTGTTATGGTGGTATTAATAGACCCAGACTGTATTTTTGGATCAGGAAATTTTGTACGCCATGTTGGTTTAGAGCTACATTTTCACTCTCGGCTGCTGAAGGTGCTTACTGTCCATGTCTCTCCTCCTGTCATAAATCATGCAGGAAAGTCAATAGAGTTGTTGGGATTTATGTGGGTTTGACTCTTCTCTCTTGAAATGATTTGTTGTAGATGGGGGACACGAGCACCGACCATAAAAACAATTCTGAAGCACGAGTCGTTTTCCTCAAATCTTCCTGTGACAACCAAGGTCCCTGCTGTTTGTAATCCTTACACGACAGCCTCTAAGAAATGAAGCATAAGCTATTTTCATTCAATTTAGCTGCAAAGCGTCATTTTAGGGCATCTTTATGTGTTTTAAATGATAGGGAAGTAACATACACTCAACTCACAAGACAACACATAACATGATACAAGGTTTACAATGCAATTGTATAGATTTCTTATGTTACAATGGCATGGCCTTTATGTCAATTTAGGACTAATTTTTAATTCTCTAAAAACAGAAATCAGATATGTTTTTTTAATTTTTCTTTAAAAATAAAAATTGTTATTTTTAGAGGTTGTATTGTTACTGATAAATCAGTGCATATTTTTTTCTAAATAAACAGTGACACTGTGTAGATGAACACAACTTGTGTGAAAGAACAGAAGCCAAAGCAGATAGCACCCTCTGCTGGTCAAAATATGAATTAAGTAAAAAGTAATTTAAATTGTACATACTTTCATTGTTTTTTTTTTTTAGTTGTATCATGAGTTATAGTTAAATCTTTTGTTGATGTTATGAAAATTAAAATCCATTATTAAAAACATGTTTGCTAGTATAAAAATGTGCACAAAACCAAAAGGGGTCTGGCTGAAGACCTTAGATCTCAGAAGGCTACTCTCACACAACGGCTTCTCTGTGAGAAGCCGTATGTGTCACTCTAAAACTTTCGTCATAAAATCAGATTGAACTTTCGGTTAGGTAACATAAGGTAAGGTAAGGGTTAAGGTATCAGGATACCAAAAGTTAAAAGTCAAGAATCTGACCAGCACAACCTCATTACAAAACATTCAATAAAGCTGTCTGCTGTAAACTGTTTGCTAACAGGAAAAAAGCTCTAACCCAGAAAAACGCAGTTTACGTAGCTCTGTTAGCTATGCAGATAATAAAGCTACGTAGCTAACATGGCACAAGCTATAGCTTACGAAGCTCATGGATATCTATAATAACGTCGCTACAGAGCTAACCTTGGCTACAAAACAACATAGCGATGTTACTTTCATAGCTCACATTGCTATGTTAGCTTAAGCTATGTTTGTTTAAGCTAACCAGACTACATTTACTTATTTAGTAATGCTAACTATCTAGCTGCTATCATAGCTTTGTTAGCTTTAACTATGGCCAAAGAAGCTAAAGCAAGCTAAAGCGAGCCACAGCTTTCGTATCGTCTTCTTAAATGAGCCTGTACATACAGTAGTTAACCCTGAGTTAAACTTTTGACCTTTTTCTCTGTTTTTGTTTTGAAATGTTGCTCAGGCTGCAATGTGGTTTTTCATTAATGTAACTGCCAGACTTTGTTTATGAATAACGCTGAATTGAGAAAGAAATCTAAAACTGGAAATATTCTGTCCTAGCAAATAAGGCCGTTCCCTTCTAACAGAGACAGTATCTCACATTAACGGTCTGTGTGAGGTGTCACAGATATACGGTCTGCAGCCAGACTTTCTTGATACAACCAGAGGACAGCACTCTTATCAGAAATGTCACTTTCTTAGTAGCCCAGTTGAATCCATTTATTATTCAAACAAATTAAAAATGCTTTTGTACTAAATACTATCTATTTTGAGTGCATTAGTGTGCAAGGTGCATTCACACTGAGAAGTATACTTATATGCAGTGTACTGCTGGTGCCCTCAAAAACGTCCAAAAATTGAGTGTGAAACTTCAGATACCTCACACCCTCAATGAACGCCATATTGGTGATATAGTGAATGTTCTACTATTAACATGCTAGCGCACTAGCTTACTTTAGCATCCCCTTGCTAGATAACGTATTATTAGTAACAGCAACACATTTCAATCAAGAAAAGGCAAAATAAGTTTGTTTCATTGAATTGAATAATGTTAATGTAACATACAACTTACACAAACTCAATACTGGGAGAAAATAGCTGTCAAATTTTGACTTTAATCACTTAGCATCTATAAAGCATCTGGTTTTAGTGCAAAAGTATTCAAGAAAATACTAACCTGCTGTGATTTAGTCCTCTGTACTATTTTTAAGTGTCCTGTAATTAAGTATACTTACAGAAGTATGCAATTTGAGACGCACTGGATGTCTTGTTTAAGATTTGTTTTGTAAAGAGCTTTTAATTAGTGATGCTCCCAATCATAATTTCACAGCCAATCAACACAAACATTGTTTCATTAGCTGAGTTGTCTAAAGTCAAGATAAAACCCAGATTATAGTCAAAATCGAGAGTAGGGACCATAGCAGAAGCACACTGGAATGTTTGTCTGCAGAACATGGCTAATGTTAGCACTGCTAGCTCTTGATCGTCGTTGCATGTGAACGTCTACATTGCTCAGCTGAATTTTTTTTTAATGCATCAGTTATAATTGAGTTTAACCTGATATAACAAATTTACAATGTTGTGCTAATTTTTTTTATATTAAAATGGATCTTAGCTTTGCTGTTCTGATGAGACTCTATTGGTACCATCAGTTCATTTCTGTTGGATTAAAGCAGTGGTTCTCAAATGGTTGAGTCACGGGACCCACCATCAACTCCTCAAGGAGATTTGTGACCCAAATTCTGGAGATATTTTGATCTATCAGATTTCATAATTGTTGTTGTCATAATTACCATTTTGAGCAGTTGTTACTTTTTATTGCTTTTAAATTTGACTCATTTTCTTCTGTTTCTTTTTATTCTTTTAATGTTGTTTTCTGTAAAGCACTTTGGATCAACTGTGTTGTGTGTAAAGTGCTATATAAATAAAGATGATTTGATTTGGATTTGATATTTAATCAAAAAAAGTGGAGCTTGGGCCTAAGACAGTACAAAAGGTGTAACAAAATATGCATGTTTTATGGAGTCTCAGACAATTTGGCACAATTTTTTTCCCAGGCATACATCCACAACCCACTGAAAAGGGCTTTGCGACCCACTTTTGGATCCCTACCCACCAGTTGAGAACCACTGGATTAAAGAGCGTTATAGCAGCATGGCAACCATTAAGAAACTACTGAGGCAAGTTGCGTCACAGTTTAGACAGAGCATTTGACCAAAGCCAGGCCTGAACTGTTCAAAAAGATTTAGATTTAGATTAACCTGCTGGTAATTTTGCAGTCGGCTACTGAGGGATCCGACTTTTACTGTTTAGCCTGTAGATCTTATGCTACAGCGTCATTTGAAACTACAGTATTGTATAAGTTTAACCAAAGTTAAGCTCAGTGTATGCTCATGTTTCACTTCCAAAATGCTAATCTGTGAAATTGATGTAATAATTGTTTGATATGGTCTGTCATTTGTGATATGGGTGTACTCCTTGTTAAATACAGGTTATACAAAATTTAACATGATACAGATGATGTGTCAGTTGACAGAATTGATAAACTCAGTGGCCACTTGCTTAAAATATTTAAGACATTTTGAAAAAAGAAAGGTATAACATGATAGGAATAAACAAGGTCAGCTGATTTATGTTGGCAGAGGTGAATTCAAGTGAAAAATAAAATAAATAACATTAATGGAAAGTAAATTAAACATAAGTTCGATAATCATTTTTTAGATTAACTTCCACATTAAAAATGAATAAATAATGAATGCTGATGATTAGTAATTGACAGATTAATGTCTGAGTGCCCAGCTCTGTAAATAGCATATTCATCACTGGTTTGAATGGGTTTATAAAATGTAAAATCTTGTCATATTAAGCAGTAATATTGTTCAACATCACCGCTGCAGAGGCCGCAAAGTCAACATATTGCTACAAGATGTGTGACATAACAGCACAACACACACACGGTGAATAGTGCCTTCAGTGACCTGCCATATGTCCCATCAGAGGACCCATAGGCAAACCTCTCTCCTGAGTCACAGCCTCCAGAAACAAGTCCAACATCTGCCACCCCGCTCCACACAGCCGGCAACACGCAACACACGCGCATGCACACAAAGTCACATACAAACCCCCTCCATCACCTCCAACCATCCCCCCTGTGCTTATCACCTATAGGACAAAAAAGAGCATCCATTTGACTCCGTTCTTACATAACAGACCCAATCACAGGGCCTCCCCCCTTCCTTCCTCCTTCATGAGGCCTCCTACAGTGTTAGTCGTGATAAATCTCCCTGCTCCCACCCCCAACGTGCCTCTCCTCCTTCCCCCCTCCTCTCCTTCTGTTTCCTTGTAGTGCATCTCACTCAGGTTCAGGCCCCTCTCTCCCACTCCCACCGTCTTGCGCCTCCAAAGCCTTCATCACACGGGAACAATATCCCTCTAACAGGCCCCCTGAATATGCAGATTGGTTAATTCAGCTGCAGTTGCTCTCTGTGTAAATGCATCTGCAGCACTTTCCCAAGACTGAGCAGCAAATAAATGCTTACGCTGTGGCTTTTTTTTTTTTTTTTTTTGTGGTGTAAACGGGGTGGGGGAGTGCCTCTGTCCGTCCATGGTAGACTGCAGCCAAGGATGAGATTTTAGAAGCGGGACGGGGCAAGCAGAACTAATAAGAGATTAAGACCAAGGCAGAGCTCAAGGCTCCCGCTCAGTGACTGATCCTGATCTGTTAAGGAGTAATTAATTTAATTGCGCTTTTTTATCTCAGCTTAGTGGCACCTGCTCCTGCTGATACACTCCTAGTTTTCTGCAACTCACCTGGTTATAGCTCTGCAGCAAACATTTCCTTTTGCATTTTCCAAAACAGCTGAGAAGGCAGGAAAAATACTGCATTAAAAACACATCTTTCCCCCTAAAAAGCACATAACACTGAAAGAGCAAGCTCATTTTAGCAGCAAGGCTGCACCAGCAAGGGCACGAAATATTGTTTTAAGGTGTCTTTTTTCAACAAGTGTACAATTCACACAGGAATATTCAACATATTCAAAATAACTTCAGCTTTATCCAGATAAAAAAGGAAGAATCAACCGGAAACGTTATTATTTTTTCCCACAAATCCCTAAAGTTGTTCTTTTCATTGCAACAATGAAGAGTCACAAAGTGGTTGGGTACAAGAGATTTGTGGTGTAAATAATGAAGCGAATAAGTTTGTGTTATACCTGAACAGATGGACTAATGTGTCTCCCTGAAGAAATCCTGTAAAAGCTGCTGCTTTTGAAATGAGACGAGCTGTTGCAGAAAAATAACTCCTGCAATACACAAAGGCATCGGGTGCATAAAAGACTGTAGTCCCCCCCACCCCACCCCACCGCCTCCTCCTCCTCCTCCTCCTCCTCCTCTTCTTCTTCATCTCTGTTGTGCTTTCTGCAGCCTTAGCACTAAAATCTGATTCAAGCTTTCTGTGAACAAGAGCACTGCTTGCCAACACAAATGACAGCGGGAGTGGGCTGGGGGCCAAAGTCCTCCCCTGACTATCAAGAGAGAAAAGCAATCAAAAGAAGCAATCGATATAAACAAAGTCTTAACTACTATTGATTATTTAGCTCCGCACTGATGGGCAATGATAGTTATGGAGCTAAATTCATACACTCAGTTGATTAATATCTTCAGTTTTCTGTTGAAACAGCCAATCAGGTGAGATCTTTTTTCTGTTATGAAACCGCTGCAGATCATCCAGCGGCTCAGAGGCTCAGTGTTTGTGTCTGTCGTGATATTTTGGATGCAAAGGGAAACTGCTCCTCAGCTCGGCATCCTGCAGTCTCATCACTCACTGTAAGGCGGACCGTTACTTCCATCAGCTGCATTTGAGTTCAGGCAAGTCAGCAAGTTTTTCCTCCAGTGCACACACACAGCCCCTACAAAAGAAATATACCATGAAGAGGCCTGAGCTGAGCGCTCGGTCCATGCTGAGGTACAGGCCTCTGGAGCCATTTGAAGCGTCCTCTGAGTGACAGCTCATAAAGACAAATGACTGTGATGTGGTAAGTCTCCCCCTCTCTCTGTGACTTACTGAGCCAGCAGAGGATACGAGCATGCAGGAACACTACACTGCCTTTTCCATTCAGATGAAGGCTTATGATTGCTGTGCATGGCTCAGAATCAAGGCCACCGCTAATCTGTCAATTACAGCCTAAAAGCATCCACCTCCAGCAGAGTGTGGTCAGGTTTACAGGCAGGGAGCTGGATGCTGGTTTTGTAATAGCTTTTAAAATGTAAGACTGTGTAGTTCAGTCTACATGCCAGTTCATTTTTTGACTGACACAATCACTTGTAGGGGTGTTTTGCCATGTTCGTGGAAATATTCTAACACATATTTGATGGAGTAATGCAGTGCCTATAAAAAGTATTAACCCCTTGTATTTTTTTTCCTTTTTATAGATTTTATTAATCAATCATGGTCAATATTATTTGGCATTTTTTGGCAAAACAAATACTCTTTAATGTCAAAGTGAAAACCGATTCCTACAAAGTAATTTAATCAAATAAAAATATGTAATGTAAATTAAGTCACTGCATAAATATTCACCCCCTTCAAGTCAGTACTTAGTAGATGTACCTTTGTCTGCAATCACAGCACTGAACCTGTGTGGATAGGTCTCAATCAGGCTAGACCATCTTGACATTTTATTCTATTCTTCTTTGTAAAACTGCTCAAGCTTTGTCAGGTTGCACAGGGATCGGGCGTGAACAGCCCTTTTCACTAGTCTCCTTTTTGCACGATTTGTGAGGACGGCCTGATCTAGGCAGATTTACACATGTGCCATATTCCTCCCATTTCTTGATGATGGATTTAACTGAACTCCAGGGGAAGCTCAGTGGACATTTTTTTTTTTAATCTATCCCCCTGACTTCTACTTTTCAATAACCTATTCTCTGAGTTGCTTGGAGTGTTCTTTTGTCTTCATGGTGTAATGGTAGCCATGAATGCTGAATTACCAGTTAGTGGACCTTCCGGACACAGGTATCTTCTTACTACAATCACTTGAGACACATTCACTGCACCCAGGTGATCCCCATTTCACTAATTGTGAGACTACTACCACCAATTAGCTAAACCTCTGCTGAATTAGGTCAGTCACTTTAAAGAGCGTGAATATTTACACAGTCACTTATTCTCAATTAAATATTTAATACATATTAAAAATGTAATCAATTTGTAGAAATCTGTTTTCATTTTGACATCAAAGAGGTTTTTGCCACAAAAAAAAGGAGTAAAAACTTTATATAGGCATAGAACATGAAAAATATTTGAGTATCAGGGATATCTACAGCTGCAATATGTGAAATAAGCCAGTCCAGTCCTTTTTTGTCGTAGTCTGCTTATGTCTGAAGACCTGTAATCATGCAGGCGTATTCATGTCAGGCCGTATTCATCCATATCATAATTTGACCAAAGCATGACAAAGAGGTTTCTCTTAGACCACAGGAATTGTGTTAACAGGTGGGAAAGGGGTATGATATGTCACCTTTAAGTGCTGCAGTATTGTCATGAAACCTGATGCAGACATCCATGTCAATGATAGGATGAAACACCAAGGATGTCTATGATCCAGGGTAGTTGTAGGAAAGTGGAAGGGAAGAAGGAGGTTGGAAGATTCTTTTTCAATGCTTCTCTTTTAGATGAAAAAATACCCCACAACCTTCTAGCCAATCAAAATCAGCAGCCATGACTCATGGCAGCTCCAGATCAGTGGTTCCCATATGGTGTGCTGTGACCTCGACGCAAGATTAGGTGTGCAATGGGAATTCTTACAACCATACCTTATTACAATGACTATAAATGAACCAAAGATACTGTAACAGAGGCTACTTTACATGGATATGTCTGTGTGCTTTGACATTTTGGCTTAAATTTAGGTGTGCTTTGAGAAAAAAATTGAAAACAACAGAAATAATGATTTTTCAACTAAACAAGATACCCCTGCTGGCTTGATCCAAGGGGAAGCTTTGCTCCAAACTGTATTATTCAGATCATTTTTGTTGGTTCTGAAGTCACAATAAACCAGTAATGTCCCCTCGGTTCCCTCTCATAAGTAGAAAGAACTGAGCTCTGTTAGGGTGAGCGCGTAGCTCTATGTAGGAAAGAGTGGAGCAGAGTAATCCACAATTAGACACAAACAAAAGGAAACTGCAAAGCAGGACAGCTTTATGAGGATGTTTGTGATTTGATATAATTGGCTAACATGCTTTGTTAATTGGATCTTGCGACAAGGCAGATAGTGGATGCAATGGATGGACAAGCTGTGTTGGTGCAGGTGCTGTATGAGCAGTATTACTGTCAAATAAAAGGACAGCCATGCTAAAATGATCACAGTCAAACAGTCTCCTGGAGCAAAGAGTTATAATAAATAAAAGTAGATTCTACTGTACTTACAGTTCCAATAAAAAGCACTCACCCCCTTGGATGTTTTACCCTTTTAAGCAAACATGGTCAATATAATTTGACTTTTTTATTTAAAAAAACCCTCCTAAATGTCAAAGTGAAAACAGATTTCTATAAAGTAATGTCAGTTACATAAACTGAATGACCGTGCAAGGAGACTAATGACAGAATCCACCAAGACACCTGTGACTGTTCTGAAGGAGTTAGAAGCTTCAACAGCTGAGATGGGAGAGACCCTGCATACAACAACTGTTGCCCTAGTTCTTTACCAGTCAAGCCTTTATGGGAGAGTGGCAAAGAGAAAGCCTATGTTGAAGAAAACTCAGATTAAACTCAAATTAGAGCTCACCAAAAGGCATGTAGGAGACTCCATGGTCAAATAGGAGAAAGTTCTTTGAGCTGATGAGACCAAAATTCTGCTTTTTTTCCCAATAGACAAGACACTATGTTTGACAGACACCAAGCACTGCACATTATCACAAACACACCATCCCCACTGTGAAGCACGGCGGTAGCAGCATCATGCTGCGGGGATGCAAATTGTAAAGCTAGAGGGTAAAATGAATGCGGCAAAATACAGGAAAATCCAGGAGGACAATCTTATTCAGTCGGCAAGAGAACTACAGCTTGAGGGAAGATTTATTTTCCAGTAAGATAATGACCGGAAGCATACAGGGAAAGCTACACAGATTAAAAGAAAGATCGAAAGACAACAAGGTGAATGCTCTGGACTGGCCGAGTCAAAGGCCAACCTCAATCCAATCGAGAATTTGTGGCTGAACTTGCAAATGGCTGTTCATGCCCGATCCCCACCCAATCTGACAAAGCTTGAGCAATTTTGCAAAAAATAATGGAGTAAAATTGCAATGATGTGCAAGCCTGATTGAGACCTATCAACACAGATCCAGTGCTGTGATTGAAGCCAAAGATGAGTCTACTAAATACTGACTTGAAGGGGGTGGCTTGTTTCGATAAGGGGGGGTTTGTCAAAAAAGCCAAATTAGATTAACCATAATTGATTAATAAAATCAATAAAAGGGTAAAACATCCAAGAGGGTGAATACTTTAATGGGCACCGTAATTCTATTCCAACACTGAGTTCTCCTGACTCTAACTTAACAGAGTCTTTGTCTTTTTATTTAGTATGCATCCACAATTCAAAAATGTATCGTCTTTACAGCCAAATATCTGCAAAACCACTGACATTCCCATCATGCTTGGCTACACAGTAGCATGTTTACATGCTAAACTAAGATAGCGAACAAGTTAAAGATTACAACTACTTAAATCAGCATGTAAAGGTGTTAGCATGTTAGCTTGAACTACTGCAGAGCTGCAGGCACAAATGTGGTGTCATGAATAACTCAGCACATCAGAGAGGCTTAGAGCTCCGAGACTGTGACACCACAGCACCACTTAGCTTCACGTTGCTCATTACACACAAGTTTAACAGTTGATGCTCTAACACCACATGCTGTTTTTTTTTTTTTTTTGTATTTTTGTAACCAGAAAAATCAGCTGATAAAAACACAAAACCTGTATCAAACACTCTGAGAGCCCGTATCAAAGCTGCTGACTGATACCTGTATCAATAATTCAACCAGTGGAGTGGTTTTGTGATATCCTTTAATGAGATGGAGCGTTTGAGCTGAATTTACAGTCAGGTCATAGCTGAGCTGTCATCATGATATAATTCCCCTGAGGCCGAGGCCCTCCAGCAGTCTGCTGCTCCGTCTGACAACAACAAAGCCCATGTGTGCACTACGACTGTGTTCGCTTTGATTGTGCACATTAGAGGAAAAGATTTAAAACACAACACAATAGATCAGCCTTTCATATAAAAATAAAACTCAGCAAGGGGTATTCATGATAATTCACTGTGACTGGATAAAAGAGAGAGTTTCCCCTTGATCATTTAAGGATCCAGACACCTGTTTGTGGCTTTTACTACAATTGTGCTCAAAGCAGGTTGCTTTTTAAAACCCCAGACAGTGAGTTTGTACCTGAACTGGTATTATTTAAGTACATCTGACATCATTATGGAAAACGATCATAATATCGATAGAGTCTGATGAATACAAATCAGCCTCTGTGCCTTATTGATCAATGAAAAGAATAGAAAGAATTGATAAGTCAAAATCAAAAGAGATCTGATACCAAAAACTGGTGAAGTCCAGGCTCTGTCTTAACATAATGGTGAATGTCAAAACATTTTTTTTTCCACATTAAAGCTCCTGTGAGTTTTGTAGCTGTTCATGAGACCAGCTAAATTTTTGCAATGTCCCTTTACGGCCATCAAAACACACATATAAATATTTAAACTTTTAAGGAGCCATTTCAAATACCTGAAACTTCTGCCCTTGGGTCATGTGAGGTGACTTGTAGTCGACTGCTGAGTCATTTCTTTGTACAACTTGGCAAAAGATTCTCATGCCTATCAATTCTTCTTTCAAAGATGTTTTTGGGGCTTTTGCCTTTATTTAGATAGAACAGCTAAAGAGAGACAGGAAACAGAGAGAGTGGGGGACAAGAACCAAACTGTGCCGAGACTAGAAATAATCCTGCAGCCAGAGTGCAGAGGGATCTAGCCTCTGCAAATGGGCGCCTGCTCCACCGATGGAGCCAAACCAGCAGCTATAATCAACAGCCAAAATCAACACAAAACTAAATTTCCCCAGAGGAGCTTTTAAGGAAAGGTTCAACACGCCAGTGTTCATTATGGCAGCGATTTCTAATTTTAGTCTTTGTCTTAATCTTGTTTAGACATTTTGGTTCATAATTTATAATTAACAACGCAGTACCATCTGATTCCTCTGCTTCCAAGCTATTTGTTTAACAAGAATTTCCCAAAACATCTCATATCTATTGTCTTTTAAGCTCCTGAGATGAGTTTTTATTTGGTCACGGAACAGCCAAAATTAATATTGATGCCTCTTTATGGCCTACAAAAGAAAACAAGCCTATCAGGGTTAAGCGTCTTGCCTAAGGACACACTGACATGTGACTGTGGCAGCCTGGATCAAACGCACAACCTTCTGATTGCAAGACGATTGACTCTACTGATCCACAGTCGCCATGCAGTTCTATATGTCTGAAACTGACGATGGTGAGTAAGTGTTAATGGATTGGTTGACCTCATGCTACCATAAACACCTCTCTTACATTTTCTATAGCAAAGTGTCCAATACTTGGGATCTGGTTTAGCACAGTTGGTAGTGGAGGTGCCCACATGATGAGGGTAGTTCTCTATATATACTAGTGGTGGGATTGATTCCTGGTTTTGGCAGGTGTTTGGTGCATGTCTTCCCCCACGCTCTCTGCCAATATTTTTAAAAAAAAATCATAACTAATCACATGCACCACTGCCCCTTTATGTCCCATTTCACTTCAAAAACTCACAGACTGCACCTTGTATTTTTTACTTTACGATCCATAACACGTTCCTTTTTCCGTGGTTAAGTTCATGTTAAAATCTTTGATCACCCTATAAAAGCTGGTCTGTATCCAAACAGGAAGTCAGTCATCCTTAGCTTAAGACAGTAGAAAAAAACAAAAAGATGAATAAAAACAGTTTTGGTTGCAAAAAGTGTTGTTTAAAGATGGGGTAAAATGGATGCAAGTGTACTAGAAGAAAACCTGAGATTAATTGTGAAAAAATGTATCTTTTGACAACCACAGTTAAAAGTAAAAAACATATAAAATAACATTTATGAAATGTATGATACACAATACATTGAGAGCTAAAATAAAATTTCTGATACATTTAAATGTCGAAAGATCGGGTGAGATATTTGTTAGAAAACATGATTCAAACATGTACACAACAAACAGCTAAGGGATAAGAGATACTGTTTGTCCACAGGGGGCACCAAAATCAACAAAACCTAAAGACAGTCAAAAGGTTACCCAAAAAATGCAGCTTTTAAGTTCCTAAAACTCAAATGTTGCTCATATTTTGGCAGTGTTGAGCACCCAGACTTTCTCAGGTCTGTCCATTTGGCACATTCATAAGTTGATCTGTAAACTTCTAGCTCATGTAGCGGAAAACAAGAGCCCTGTGAGAATAAAGGCTAACTCTGTACATCTTCAATTTAATATTTAAAATAGTGGATCCTTTGCAAAATGAGGGAAAGAAGAACCGAGTATTCATTGCTACAACCTGAGAAGAGCCCACACAATAGAGTAAAATAGCCGTGGATGTGTGGAGTGGCCCACAGAGAATACATTCACCTCAAATTTTGCCCTGCGCCCGTGGCTCCATCACCATTTGTGATTTGTTTGCAAGCAGTGCTCACAACTCATTTGTGCCACAGGCCCAGCTGTGGCCTTTCTCTAATATGTGGAATCTCTTTGCTGCATGGTCTTTTAATGGTCTCCCACAACAACAAAAAATACATTACACTATATTAGTGCAACCAATTTGTGTTACATTTGATGAAAAAGGATTTATTCTTGGCATTAAAACAATAATGTGCCTATCAGTGAAATAAATCTGAGACTTTTTATTGTCCTGGCTAATTCCTGCTGGACTCTTTTACACCTGCAGCTACATTTTCAGTGATTTCTGTTAATCAATGACAATTAGTCTTTCATTCACAACCAAACGTCTCTAATGCACCCGTAGGTTGCATTTTAAACATTCACTGCAGTGTTTGTGCTCATGTAAACCTACTGTCTTCACTGCAGCCTGGTGCACGGAGTGCGTTTCAGTCAGTTTACTTACATTTGAGTCAAGGAGATCAATGCTGTCCAGACTCTTGCTGCGATGAATGCGGCCCTTGATGCGGCGAAGTGATGGTTTACCCTGAGCCGTGCTTGCTGAGGAGGCTGCAGTGCCAGAGCCGGCGGTTGGGCTGGGGTGTATCCTAAGGTCACATACAGTGAGAAGGAGAAGGAGGACAAAGAAAAACATATGAGGGTTAGTATAAGCACACATCCAGCATGGTTGTTGTTTCACAGCAGGACAAAGCGCCACAGGCGACATGGAGAAGAAGGAGGAGAAAGACCACAGCCAGTGGTCATGTTTTTTGCCTTTAAAAGGCCACAGTCCCCTGCTGGATATAATGGCATTTAAAGAAATCTATAATTGGATTTAATGTCACAGCAGCCCTGTAGGGGAGCTTGTTGGAGCTCAGGAAGGGCTGCAGCTTAAAACACGGAGGAGCCCGTACTACTCTGTGGGTGACAGGAGCCAGACTGTAGCTGGGTCAGGGTGAGATGTAAGAAGGAGGCACACTTGGCCGACCTAACAGTGGTACTCTCAGGAAATGTTTTACCCTTCACAAATGACATACTTACACAGCACAGTTGGACCCCTGCTGAACACATTACAGCCCTCTGCCTCTCATTTCCTTTGTTTTTCCCACTCTTGTCTCCTAATTACTGTGTAATGTGCTGTGTTTGGTGTTAAATAAATTGTTCCTGTAGGGACAAATCATGCCAAACTAAACCAAGGATTTAGTTTGTCAATACAACTTGAGCAGGGTAACAATACCCTTTGAGACCAAGCACATGATTCTCTTTACGGAATCTCTTTCTATAAAGGCATAGCTAATCAATCCTTTGTTAATCAATAACTAATGTTTGTTATGAGCCAATTAAAAGAACAACTTTGGGCTTGCCAGGTAGTGAAGATCTCCCCGGTTGGCATTTATCTTTGAAAATGGCAATAACATAACATCAGTGATCATGAATGGGCCTAGATTGTTTAGTCCGTTGTTAACCATTTTAATTCAACCTTTATTTAACCAAGAGAAATCTCATAAAGATCAAAAATCTCATTTTCAAGAGTGTCAAAGAATAATATCAGATATATGACTTGATTTTCTAAGAAGACATAAAATAACACGTAAAACACACATTTGACTAAACTGACCAGAAGGAAACATACATCGGGCCAAATATTTACAACCAGGTGCTCATCCACAAATCAGCTCTTAGTGTCTTTTTGCTACTGGTTTCAAGTATAAGGGGCAGAAAACTTGATCACCTTTTTCCTCAGTTCAGCTCTGATGTTTAGAACAGACCTTAAGAAAAGGTCCTTGCACCAAAGATTTTAAGATCTTGGATTTTTTTGACTTGTATAGCTAAGAAGGTATGGAGGAAACAGACTCAAAACGGACCTGTAGATAAGAATATACCAGCATGAATGGGAGCATTCAGATTTTTTGTTCAGATAGGGCAATAGTTGTTAATAACCAGGGATAGATACATGATCCATACAGACTATAGAACACATCTTTGCTGAGAGGCCTGGAGAAATCCATTCATCAACTCTGGAATTTTGGGTAATGTGATCATTGTTTCAGTCGAGATGCAGAAGGACATCTGGAAGAAAAGAGCACATCTGGCTTGAGCTGGTTTAGTTTGATTGGTAAAGCAGGCACCTAAAATATTAAAAAAAAAAGCCCTCAGAACACTGTTTGCTGGTTGAACTCCCAATCTTGGACCATTTGGGACATATTACCCCCAGTCTCTCTCCTCCACATTTCCTGTCTGTCTACAGGTATCATTAGGCAAAGGCCAAAAACAAATCAGTTCTATGGCTAAGAAATAACACTGCAAAAATAAAGAGCTGTCTGACTGCAAGGTGAATCCACTAGTTTTTCTTTTTGATTTCAAGTGTAGGCTCTTTAGGTGAGTGAAATACATTTTTAATTCCCACTCCATCTTCATCAGCTTTACATTATTAAGCTCTTATTTCTGTAATCCTGCTGGCTTTTATAAACAAGGGTTATGCTTAATGCCATCCTCTGCTAATTCACTCACTATTGATGGGAACCTGTTAAGGATCCCTTCAATTATGAATAAAGCAATTCATTACAGATCATAAACATTTAAAAAGGGTTAAAATGTTACAAGGTGATGCCATCTATTCCACTGATAATTAGTGAAGCTGAAACAATCAATCAATTATTCACTATAAACCATGTACAGGGGAAAGTAATAATGAAAGTGTGAATAGGTAGAGCTTTGGTTCTAAAACATTTACATTGATTTTAGATGACTACACCTTTGCTACATATTATGGTTGGGTATTTAAAATCCCTCAGATGTTTCAAACATTTTTCAAAAGCAGAGAAATTCTTAATTTTTATTGTTGTAACAGGATGTTTCTTGTTACAGAGACACCATGACAGACATGACGTGTATCGCTGTTGTGTTATGAGTGAAAGTCAACATAAAGTTCTCTTCTCTTTGTCTCATCTTCTCTGTTTTGTAAATTTTTAACTGGTTATCATGTGTTTGAAAGTAACAGTGGGTTTAAGCTGTGAAAAAAAGTCACTAGACTGTCTGATAGTCTTAAACACACCATGCCAGAAGCCCATATGAAGCTGCTTCCGTGTCACCTTTAAATGATGTAATAAGACTCGGGTAGAAGACCACCACTGAGAGGATGAGAAGACACCAGCTCGCATGTTACCGGAGTGGACAGCCAACTTACACCCTAAAACTTGAATGAAAATAGTCATAACTTATGTGTTATGACTAGCATTGTTCTGATTCTATATATTGGAGATACGACGGACTGAAAATGCAGGTAACGGTATTGGCAAGTACATGTTTTTATGCACCAATATGGTACAGTTTAGTTTAAAACCCTTCCACACTGGTGTTGTCATATATGTCAAGAAGTAACACAGGTTATTATTACAATTAAAATTACTTTTGAACCATAAATCATAGCCTCTTACTTTTTTCCCTCTTGAAGCTAGCCATTGCACCATTCCAATGACGCTATCCATGCCTTTGTAGCCCTCGTGGAAGCGTTTCTAGTGCACTTAGAACTCAGGTGACTTTTCAGGGATTGTAAAGCCTGTTTCATACTGGAAGCGTTTTGCTGCTTGCGTGTGACGCGTGTGTCTGCTCCAGCTCTTGTACAAGGCATGAGTCTGCTGCATGTCAGCCACATCTCCCTGCTGAAAAAAGCCCTGTCATTCTTCATAAGTTTTACCTCAGTAAGACCCCCAACAAGCAACTTTGTGGATATGCACTGCGCACAGAAAAAACATAGGCGAGACCTTGGTTCTTGAAATTCTCTGCGTCTGAGCCGTGCATATCAGGCGCGTGAGATGCAGTGCTCATGCTTGCAGTCTGAGAGCCCCGACTTGAAAATCGTGGGTGAGACACGCCTGTCACACTTCCAGTGTAAAACAGGCTTAAAGAGTAATTTTAGACTGGTTGAGCCGATATTAAACGTCTTTTTTTTAATCACTTATTGCTCAAACAGATATATTGTTTTCCCAGAATGCTCTATGAGGAGCTGTCAACCAACGGCATGCTGTTCTGTCATCATGTCATGCTGTGTCGAGCTGTGCATGCTTACACATGCAGACCATTATGGTGGTGGCCTGAATAGAGCATAATTGAGAGGAAGATAAAAAGAGAGCCTGTGATGTGACCTTCTGTGTCATGGTTTTTCTAACATTAATCGGTGAAACTCACAATAATAAGCAGGAAAACACAACTTTAAATGTCATAGAGAGTGTCACATTACCTATCTATTTGTAGGACTAAAATTATTTTCCAGTTTTCTACTGCACAATTGGTCCAGAAAGTTTACACCAGCATCAGGTCTGTACTTTGTATTGGCCGATACCTAATGCTCGAATATTGGAATTGGTAACAGGGAAGACAAAATTATATTGAAACATGTCTAGTTAAAACTCAACCAAACAAATCCAGTGTGGACTCACCGCGATGCTTTAGAGGGAACAAGGTCTGAGGCCAAGTTGACTGAAGTGAAGGTGAGCTTACCCAGCTTGTCATGTAAACCAGTCCTTTATTCTACCAGCCATTCTTTAATATATGCTATGTTAATGCTAGTAGGTTGTGTATTTATTTACCCAGGCTTAGCTCTGACACTGAAAGATTGCTACATAATTCAGAAGAAACAACAACTGGAAGCTGTTGTCTCATTCATGTTTATGCTGCTTATTTGTCATGGACCATGATTATTCTTCACTATTGTCTGCATTTAGTTGCCAAAGCACCCCCCTGTAATGCTGCTGCCCTAGACTTTTCCATGTAGAGTCGAGGCCAGACGCCCTGCTCAGCTCAGCTCAGCCAACTTCTATTGTTTACTTCTTCTTTGAAGACTCTGTACAATAAGAAACTGCACCTTACAAGGTGTATTTACTAAGCATTGAACTACCTTTTTGGTTCCACATAATGAGGGAGAAAATATGTTGAAAATGGCTTTCCTGGTTAAAGCCGCAAGCAAGACAGCTCTGCAGGTAACTGCAGCGTAAGCTAGGAAGGCCACTTTTACCAGCTTTTCTCCCTCATTATGTGAAATGCACCTGATAGAGTAGAGTTAACTGAAGTGTGAGATTTTTTTGTTAATAAATGGCATTAACATGTATAGGTTCATCGATAATCTAAATTATCACAGAATTCTAGTTCCTGTTATTATTAATAGCATTTCTTTCAAGGTTTAAGAGTACAGTATGAAGGCTGCAGAATTGTGTGACCAGCATTTTCTGATATTCTGAAGGCATTACTGTTACAGTGGGAGATTTGTTCTAACCAGCATCCTTGTAGCTTCATTTAGTCCTGAAAAAGCAGTTTCCCATGAATACACAATGGAGTTCAAATTGGTACTATTATAAACTCTCTTCTTCTTGTCGCCTCTCTCCAGTCCTATCTCTGTGTGCCATAGAGGACAGTCACTCTTAATGAGGATTTACCTAACACAATATTCAATGAGGCAAAATCCTGTCCACACAGTGCGGCTCAGAGATAGTAGATATCCATTAGTGTGCTCAGCAGCAAGCCAGAGAAGCTCCCGGGGTTTGGAGACTCAGTGGAGGAAATTATGTGAGAAAGGAGCGAACGGAGATGGGCGGAAAAGAACATCACTTTCTATTTTCTCTCTGCATTAATCCAATAGTCGCCTGCAGCGCTGTGAGGTGCTTACAGGCTGCAAATGCAAAAGGTAAAAAGCATTCTGCAATACATGCAGTCGATTACAAGCGACCTCAGACTGTTCTCATAAAAATTACAGCAAACATGAGTAATGAGAAAAAGCTGCTTGGACTGTACCGCGGGCCCCGGTGCAGTCCTGCGCATTCACAGCCTCATTTCTTGGATGTTGATTCTAATATGGATTGCTGCCAAAACATTTGAGGCCACAAAGGCAGAGTGTAACATCGTGCCAGCAACTGTGCAGCTCAGATTATAATGTGCCGTATGATCTCACCTCACTCCTGTGATGTATTCCTGTTCTGTATTAAATATGCAGACGTGAGTGCCTTACTTTAGGACTGTCAGAATAGATCAAACTCTCAGATTAAATATTTACAACAGCCTTTCACTTTACAGGAGTGAGCAGCATTTAGCAAAGATGACCCCACATATTGATGCCAGAGGATGTACAGTAAAAGTACGACATTACTACACAATCTAATGGGGTCTGATAGAATTTTGTGACAGCTTTAACTCAATTTTTTAGCTTTCATGTTAGGAGTTTAGGAAAAAGATTAACATAACTACTATATCTGTGGATTGACCATAAAGCCATCTTTAAAATGAGCATTTTAAGGGGACAGCAGGCATGAAAAGCAACATCTATTTGAGCTCAAAAGCCGTAACGATGGGAAATAGCTCTGAAATCTGAAACTATCACCTGATGAAGACCATTAGGTCATAATGCGATTATTGAACTTTTTTCATTGAGTAGGTGTGCAGACATCTTCTTTTTCTTACTGCTTTTATAAATCCTCCTGCCCCTACATGATGCTGTTAAATCCCCTCCTTCAATGTCCTTTAAATCACACTTTATATCTGATGTATAAAAATGTAAAATTCAGAAGGTGGAGTTTCTCTAACCCTCAGTTGCCAGACTTTTTCTTGGCCAGATATAACCTCCACAGACTTCCTATAGAGTCTTGTCCTCACTTCTGCCACTGTTTGAGGCCAACTGTACTAGAAATGTGACTACAACTACAAACCCAATTTCCATATAAGTTAGGAAGTTGTGTAATGTGATTAAAAACAAAGTATAGTGATTTTCTCATCATTTTCAAAATGTATTCAATTAATCAAAGCACAAAGACGATATATTTAATGTTAAAAAGAATCAATTTCATGTACGTAACGTAACACCACTGTGTTACATCAGCTTTTATTCTAACACCCTGTTAGCAATTGTTAAAGTAAAAGAAGTGGAATTATTTCCCTTTATTTCTTTTTTTACATCTTGCGTTGCTCAACAGTGCGGGGTTTTTCTTGCTGTATTTTGCACTTCATAATGCACCACACATCTTCAATGGTAGACAGCTCTAGAATGCATTCAGGCCAGTCTCGTTCCCACACTCTTCTACTGTGAACTCGTGTTGCTGGCATTGTCCTGCTGAAATAAGAAAGGATGTCCCTGAATAAGATTTTGTCTAGATAGAAGCATATGTTGCTCGAAAATCTGTATGCACCTCTCAGTATTAATGGTGCCTTCACTGATTAAGAAATATTCAAAAAGCTGAGATAAGAAGGAGACACAGGAGACTACGGAGAGCTGTTTACTCCTCAAGGAGAAACCGAGAAATCAGTCCACTGTAAAGTTGAAGCAAGATTTCTAACACAGCCCTCAGTAGTTCAGCCTTTTATGCCTTTCGGGCAATCTTAACCTTAATCATACCTCAAAATATGATCACAAAGACTCCACTGACTTATGTCAAATGTTAAGATGTTCTGCAGTCTGTCTCTCGAAAAAATTCGAAGAAACACAAGCTGAGAAGAAATAACAGATACTGTGGAAACAAACAGCCTCTTGTCTAACTCAGTCTATAAGTTTAAACTATTAATCCAGGTAGAGAGGAGAGACTCCTAGAGACCCCACTCCTGACCTACAGCTTGACCTGGGGCCTTAGAGTAACTTAACTTTGCTCAAAATATGTGTGAAGACACAGAAACATTGGAAATGTCCATAACATTCACAGAAGTGCAGGTTACCCTTGCCATGGGCACTGATACACCCCCACACAATCACAGATACTCTGGATGGTCCTTTTTCCTCTCTTACCTGGAAGACTTGTCAGCCATTATTTCCTAAAACCACAACCCACTTTCTCACTTTAGGTCAGTCCGTCTCAGATGAGACAGGACCCAGAGAAGGATGTCTGGATGTCATTGATATATGGCTTTCTCTTTGCATGATAGAGTCTTAGCTTACATTTGTAGATGCGTACTGTGTTAACTTACTACAAATGGTTTTCCAACGTGTTTCTGAGCCCACATTGCTTTATCAGTCACACAGAATGATGCCAGTTTTAATGCAGTGCTGCTGGAGGGATTAAGGATCACTAATTGGGGGGGCACTGTGATGTAGGCTGCATTTTAAAACATTAAATATTCAGCATGAATTCAACCTACATTGGATTGGTTTTACTAACTTTAATATACTAAAAGTGAGGTTTTTAAAACCAACCCAGTCATCCTTTTATTTTCTGTATGTGACCCTCAGTGAAAAAAGTTTGGATACCTCTGATATCACAGAACTGATTTTTCTACTAAGTTTGTTGTCGTCTGCGTTCGCATCACCAAGGAAGTCAGCCATCAAAATTGTTGAACCAACATCTTTACTAACATTACAGGAAGCTATGTGCTGTCTAAAGGCTGACAAACCCCTCTGATAGTTTTTCTTTTTAAGACAAAGATGAAATAAATCATATCAAACAGTAATGTTAGCAAGGTAGCCAATTAATGCTAACATGGTCTCATTGTTGCTAATGATGCAGCACCAAATATGATGTTACATCTTGAAATATGGCCTTATGTTACTCAAGTTTTTTCAACCTATTATCAGTCTTGAAGCAAATAGTGCGTATAGCATATATAGCAAATAGTACAGTTGAGCTTTCCAGTTAAAACCTTGGTTTAGCTTCCCAGCCTGCACTAGCATTAGCATTCATGCACGTCTTAGCTTACATCACAGTAAGCTAGAGAGACTAATGGCTAATTTATCATTTATTGGTTAAATTGATGAACAAATGACAGAACAAACAACCACCCAGTAGTGCTAGCTAGCAAGTTTATAATGCTAACATTGTCTTACTGTAGCTAAACAGTTGTGTTGTTACACCTGGAGATGTGGACTCATGCTATCCCTTTCCTCTAACCTACCTAATGTCCTCAAAGGTGCTGTTAAACCAAAATAAAACAAATCATAATATGCCATAATATGTCTTTTGTTTTTAAGATTTAGTTTGAGGGGAAAGATGAAAAAGAGACAGAAAATATGAGAGAGAGAGAGAGAGTGGGGAAAAATGTGCACCAAACTGCATCAGGATCAGAATTCAAACCTGCAACCAGTCCATTGCATATAAAGGAGCCTGCTTTACCATCTGAGCTAAACCAGTGCATATTTGTAAGATTTTTATGATACTCTGTAGTTAAAAATGAAGCAATTGAAGAAGTGCAAAAACTACATTTCTTTAAGTGTCCATTTGAAGCTGTTGCAGAAGCACTAGAAGTCACATACACAATCCCTGTTAAATTAGATTTTTTATTTAATCCATCTGTTTAGGTTTTGAGAAGGAAACGAGTTATGCATAATAAGAGGCATGGCTGATGTGATGGTTAGCTGGCACATTGTAGTTTTTCATCAGAGGCTTAAGACCCGCCTCAGCTCCATCTCTTTGTCTGTTGACTAAAAGATAGCTTGGAACCATTTCTTCAATATGGCTGCTGCTGTAGATTGGCTTCGAAAGACCACTTCAATCAAAGGGGTGACACAGAGTTATTGGGACCAGCCATATGTGAAATAAAGACTCGGCCTGCATGGCAGGGGGCCCACAGGTAATAAAAGCCCCTGCAACCCCTCCTCATTGGCCTTTCCGTCACCATTCAAGCAGTAGGTCAGCTGCCTTCCACTATGTTGCTTTGCGCTCCAAGCTTCACCCAAAAGTTTGGCACAGTCAGCCGCCGGCCGGCTGAGAACTAAGAGTTTTCTTTCCTTCCTAGAATGCCATCCGTTCAGGAGTGCTGCAGAAAGCCCACCGGTATCTGAAAAAGGACATTTAACGCTTCTCAGGACAATGCGATCCCTGCCCTCATCCTAAAGCTAGCTGATTCCTGCTGCCAAAGACTTTCCTCTCGCTGGAGAGGCACCCAAACCATGGAAGAGACATTAATGGACCAACCTCTGCTCACCTCTGGATTTAGTTGGACACCAGACTCTAATCACACACTTTGATCATGTCTTTGATCTGAGCTGCATTTTTGCCCTATTGCCTGCTTATGTATTGCTGATTAGCTTTGCTGGTCCATTATCATACCCTGGCAGTGCCTTCACCCACACAAACACTAGTGTTAGTGCAAATCAAAGTCAGACCATTGGGTCACATGTGAAGCTTCATGTTATCTCAGAGGAATATTTCCTTGATTTTCTTTTACTTTCCTCACTTACCATAGCGTGTTAGCTTGCTTTACAAAGTGGAGATAGTTGTTAAATTAATAATATCGATATTTGAAATGTTATACTCAGATTTGTGTCAACACAAAGGCAAAACAATTCAAAGCTGTCAAAGGCTCATCAGTATAAAGCGCCACACTTCTGTATTCAATTTAATAGCTTAAGATGTCATACTATGAAATTTCAAACAGAGGCACAACACAACAAAACTGTCACACATCTGTGATGAAAGTTATTTATTTAAGTACCAATATCTATTAAATAATAATAACAATATGTGAATCATAATTCTGAGACTGATTTTTGCCCTTTTTTGGTTGTTGTTCCCTGTCTTCTGGGTGGTGCCCCATTATCAATCTTGATTAATAAGTATATTCCTCTATATCAATAATCATAAGTCCATATATTGTACACATTTCAACCAGAAACACCACAGTACAACCCTGTAACACTAGCTTAGCTTCTCACCTTGAGCGCTGCTTCAGAGTAAAATGGCGCTGCTTGTTTTATACAGAAGCCACAGAGTGGGTTTAACAGAAGCCTCAGTCCTTCATTTGCTGTTTTGCTTGTGTGGTGAGCTCACAGTACAATAAATGTCTCCTTGAGTTAGATATCGTGACTGACTAAGAAAATCTTGGACCTTTTGCGGTCTTTAAAGGAAGACAACCCTTCATTGAAAGAAAACGGGAAAAGATCAATGCAATGACAGAGCATTGATGGACTGCACAGCCCACTACCAGAGCGTGGAACCATGGCTCACAGATAAGCTAAGGTCAAACAGATGCCGGGTGTTAATACAAAGGAAGGACACATTACTCAGTTGCAGGACTTTATGCTTGCTCCCTTTTCTCTCAGTCTGCCTCCAGGAGCCATCAGGTACGATTAGTTTGAGCAATAACGGCTACTGCTTAATCAGCAGGTCAATAGGCAATGTTACGCTTCATTCCTCCCATCCCAGCCGCTGCTAATATAACACTTAACAAGGAGAGCAATCCTGATCAGTGTCTGCTACAAACTCATACAAAGATGTAATAAAACACAGCGACGCACACACTGTAAAAGACAAAGCCTAAATGAGTTATCTCTAGCTCCCAACCACATTATCTGTGCGTTTGTTTTCTGCTCTGGAGAAAAAGGTGCATGTTAAGAACAAGAGGACACATTACATAAACCGTTGACTGTTGTATTATCCCTGCAGGCCTGCAACAGAGTGTAAAGTTCATTAAGCCAGGTTAATGCTAATCTTTGCTTGTGTGCAGGGGGAGTGGGTTTTTAAGACTGCAGGCGAGAGGAACATCTGTTTGCAGAAGACTAATCCTAATTTAGAGTGCTGCTGCTGCTGCTATCCAGTCTTTATCAAAGGCATGCAGAGATGTGACGCTTCCTAATTTTGAGGGGAAAAAGGGACGCACATGGAGCGCACACACAGTCACTTCTCGGTGGATGGTGGAAGTGTTGGGGGCAGAGCGGTGTGTAATCTCGCTGCCAAACGCTGTGAGATCAACAGAACAGGAAGCAGCTCTGAGCAGAAAATGGGACAGAATTAACGCCGCAATTATGTAAAGAGCAACCTTAAAAACATGATACTTAAAATTCAGTATTTAAAAACGCAGCATGATTAAAACAGAATTAATGTCAGAGAAGTCAAATACTCTCATATGCTCTCTTCAGTCTTTATTAGGATCCACATTAATTCCACGAAAATAGAGTATTAAAATATCTCCATGCGCCGCGAATGATTTCTCCTCTCATCAGGCTTATATGTTGTGTCCTGCCTCATTTTCCTTGTTTACTCTGTTAAATTATGCTTTCTGTAACGTGCACACATGCTGAATATATCTGTGAATGACGGAAATTAAATGCAGCACAAATACATTCATTATAGTGCCTTTCTGAGTCCTTCCTGGTGTTTTTACACATGCAGAAAAACTCCAGGGTTCCAGCTTGGTGGAGGGGCTGCAGTTTTCTGCATGCAGATCTGAACTGGATGCATTTCTCTCTCCATATTTCCTGTCTGTCTTCAGCTATCGTATCCCTTTAAAAGGCAAATAGGTAAAAAAAAAAAAAAAAAATGTTAAGATGTCATCTGTGAACAATAACAGCCGTACTCTTCATCCTGACCTTAGCAGACCTTGTCTTCCAGCCCCTTAGTAAAATTTCCGCATCAAGTCAGGCTGAGCTGATGTGTGAACGCAGCAGGAAATAATCAGGAAAACTGATCATAAGCAAGGATGATGACATTTATATGCTGCAACTCATGAGCAACAGTTTTTCGTGCATGTAATAAAGTTGTTTTACTGGGTTTTCTGTCTAGCAGTGTTTTCATCCATTCTGTGAATATTTTTAAAGGCAAAACTAGGAGTAATACTGATATTGGCTTTTCAGAGTTGATACCAATAACGATTATTCATGTGATTATTAGTATCATTACAAGACCATTAACTAAGATTTGGAGAAAAAAATGCATTAATAGTAAAGAAAAATTAGCCATCAATGAGTTTAAGTGATTTAAATATTACATTATCACATGTGATAGCAGGTAAAGATGAATGTGTACAACAGCATGGGGGGGGATCTCTGAAAACTATACACCTTTTACGGTTCATGAAAGTATTAACCAGTAGTTCAAGTACTCAAAAATGTAGCTTAAAGTAGCAAAACCACCTTATTAAAAATGCTCTCTATATAACCCGCAAATTCCACATACTCCATGTCCTTCTCTGCGTGCAGCTGTTTTGCTCATGGCATGCACCCGAGCCCACTGGATGCGTCTCTGAAGTGTGCCACAGCCCTGGAGATCAGGAGGCCACAAGAGAACTACGAGTTGACATGGGAATTGAGAGTTCATGTGATAACAAGTCCAGCATGAGTGTAGCATGTAGACAAATCACTTTCCCTCTCTGAGGTTGATTTTCTGTTCACTTTGATACTATTGGGGTTTTGCTTCTACAGTGTGTGACTACATTAGGACATTAAAAGTTTTTGTGATTTATTACCAAATCCTGTTTTCTACTTCCAAAATGAATTTTTCTTCATCCATGACTCCATGTTCTTCTGATTGGCTTGTGCCACCAGCTGTGATGTAATGTTGCTACAGTGATGACACTTAAGCCTGCCACACATTTTTTAAATCTTAAATGATTTTTCAGCGTCAGAGACCCTACACATGGCAACAAATAATCACTGATTTTCCTGTTTTTCAAAACCACACTCTAACAGATTCTTTTCACAGACTACCAGAGTCTCGGCCTGGTTTTAGCTCTCAAAATGCCAAATCTCACACGATCAAACGTGACTCTAGAGTGAAGAAGCTACTGTGGTAAGCTGTTAGCTACATGCTAAGACCATTATGGTAGCCATAACACACTTTATGTGACAAAAATATAATTGCATTTCAGGATTATATGGTGTACCACCGGATTACTGATGCATTAATGTGTTCATAAATTAAATGTTGCAGATGGTTAAAATGGCACTCCAGTCGATTCAGATTGAGGCAGGAGAGAGTGTAAATAGAGCTAGAGAGGAAGACACCTCCCAGGTGAGCTAAAGTGATGTACTTTTTAATAAATCAATTTTATCTGCACCTGGTAAAATAATATGCCAACACAGATAGTCAGTCAAATACCAAATAACAGCCCACATCATCAGTCAACCCCTCAGCAAAAGCCGTCATTATGTCAAGGATTTTTCTGGAGTGCATGTATTTAACACTTGACAAAGATATCAGTGATCAAAACGCAAATCCAAGATCATGTTACAGGCTTACACAGTAAAGTGTTTTTTGTATTTGTGTGTAATTTTCGACTTTTTTTAGATTTGATCATTTATAACAAAATGCTTTAATTAAATGTTAATAAAAGTTTGAGCTCTTGTGGCGTGCATGTGGTTCATTTTTTATCACACAGCCTTAAAATGTAAATGAGTATAGAGCTTTATCGACCCCCAAGGTCATTTTAATCAAGATATTGAAAATAAAGAGTGTCTCACTCTAAAATCCTTGCTGAGAAAAGATAGGGGCTGTTTTTACAGCACAAAGGCAGGTGTTTGTAAGAAAATGAATTACAACTTCAATATGGAAAAGTATTCGAAACAAATCTCACAGTAATACCACACATTCATCATTATAAAAATCTTTTGGGTTGATTCATGAGGTGTCAGAGCGTGCCGCTGTGCTTGACCTGAAACTCACCCACGTTCGTGACAAAGTTAAGCTGTTAAGATGTCAATGTTACTGTGATGTGTATCGGTCAGGTATGGACACTCCATGTGTTAGAGGGATTCTACCTTCACATCTATTATAACAAACCTATCAAAGCACGTAACGTTATAATACAGTCATTATGATGAAATCTCGTGTTTCATCCTTCAAAAATGTACAGAAAAAGAAAGGATTGAGATCACTGAATTGATGCATAAATCGACAGGGTTTTTCGAACAGGGACCATAGCGCTAAGACCTGCTGAAAACACACTTTTTTCCTTATTTTTCAAAATGATCTTTTAACTTAAATTTGTCATCGATAGAGAAACAGTTGAAAAATGGTATGAGAGAGTGGGACACAACATCGATGTCGATGTGTTCTTGGGCAAGACACCTAACCCCAATTTGCTCCCACTGCTTTATGAGTGGTGTAGCCTCTGCCATCAGTGTGTGAATGTGAAGTGAATGGGTAGGTATGACCTGAGTTTGACCTTCGAGTTATCAGATGACTAGAAAAGCACTAAAAGTTGTACGCAAGCCTGTCAATGGCAGCCAGTAAGAGATTAGCATGGATGCTGCTACAGCAGCAGGCTTAACAGAACTGGACATTTCTTTAAGAAAGAACGGCACTGAAAACTTCTCTCGGTGGAAGAGATGTTTTTGCCGTTCCAATTGACTCCACTATTCATTAACAAAGATAATGGTTGCTAGGTAACATTACATAGTTTACTCTACATCAGATGTGTTGTTCTTCTGATTGATCCATAATGAATGTGATGGACAGACACCTTTGAGATTATTTTAAAAGGTTCTGCCCTTCTCTAACCCCGTCTTTTTGCCCAGATGGATGTGAAATTCAGTATATCCCATGCAATTATCATATAAAACAGCCTATCTAGCATGTCGGATTAAAGCTACCCTGCACCTATCTTAACCTCTTTCCTTTATACTAGTATTTATAAAAGCACTTAGAAAACCTGCCTTTATTAGTCCATTCAAGGTTTCTCATATTCAACTGTGTAGTTGTATTATTTATGATTTCTTTACTGCATGCTTTTTGTCTTTAAAGATTATGATTTTTGACTTATTAGATACGACAGCTGGAGAGACACAGGCAGCATGGGAAAATAGAGAGAGGGGATAATGTGCACCGAGTGTCTGAGTTTTAGGGTCAAAGCCGGCAGATGCAGCAGGACTTTGCCTCTCTGCATGCACAGCAGCCTGGTTTATTGTTATTTTTGTGTGGCTTTTATAACACTTTTATTTCATTATCATTTAGACATTTTTTGGAGGAGATTTGGTGTAAAACTTTACATCATGTTTTAAAATAAACTCTAAGAATAAATGCATTATTGTAGGGACTACAATTTGAAACCTCAACCATTTTTCTTACTCGTATTGGTTTTTATCAATAACAATAATGAAGATGACAATTGTGACTAACACCAGTCTCAGATACTGCATCTTACATTATCCTAACTAGCACGATCAGCTATAACAAAGGGTGCTGAATGATCAGTCATGGTTGGCAGTGCAGAAAGAAAGCTGGTCTACTTGGTGATATACTTTGGCAGCAAGATACTTGAAATGGGTTTTCTAATCTAATTATTAATAGCTATTAATTCTTAACAGCAATTCATAATGAAATTAACTGATTTTTTTTTTTACTGAAAAGACAACAACACATTTGAACACTGACATCCTGAACCAGCGACAGGAGACCAACACTGATGTCAAGCATGAAAAACCGCACAGAGATGATCATGGAAAGACATAAATGTGTACAGTAGGAGATGATGCCTTAGACGTGTTCATCATAGTTAAAAATGATACAGAGCAGAGATGATACAGGCATGTCAAATAACATATCAGGGCATCTGAAAAGGAAGAAATGCTCCTTGTTCTGATTGCATCAGTTTGCAGGGAGAATAAATAAACCGTTTGAAGGTTATAGAGCGTAAAAAGAGAGTATAGCCGATAGCTATTATACTAGGTTTCTCTGTAGTTGATGGACTTGTTTTTATTCTACAAACATTGCTATTATCAACGGATCATATACTAGTGCTTTTGAATATATTCACAAAATGTTTCATATAGTTTATTGCCGACTAGTTCAAATAGCCATCTAAGGCTGTCACAATGCAAGGAATTCAAACTTTGATATACTTGTAAAAAAACAAATGACACTTATGTTAATACCAATCTCTCAATCAACACACACAATACTCCCTTCACTACCATTCATGATCAGTGCAGCATGGACTGTGTAATACTGTTTTTGAATAGGATTCTATTCTATATTTTTATATTCAATATCTATACTTAAGCACTTTACCCTTTTGTTACTTCTGATTGTGTATGGTGTGATTTGATCTTATCTGAGTGCATGTGCGCTTTCATTGTATTCATGCAAAGACAATGAACGCTATCATGCCCAATTTTCCTGTTTGCAATGATCAAAAACGGCATGCTTTTGAAATTGCACAAATACATTGGCAACATTTTGGTGTTAATTTAGAGGGTGTGCAGATATTTACCTTCAACTTTTGATTGATTCATTCTCACCAGGGCCCCCATTTTATGAAAATTTAGCTTTTAGTCATTTTTAACCTTTTCTAGTCTTATGCTCTATTCGCATGGGATTAGTATTACCTAGGGAAAACCATGTCTGTTATTTGCAGAGCTGAAATTCCAGAGCACATGACCATATTTCAGCACACACAGCAGGTAATATTAATCTCGATCAGCATCTCTGTAATATCGGGGGCTAATTATGTTTTTTTAAGGGTCAGTGTGGCTTTTTCTGCTCCTTTTGCTGATTAAAAATAGAGGCAGAGTAGGAGATTGATAACAAAATTTTGACACATAAAGGTTATAAATAGTGTTTCCCTTTAAGTTAATTCCAGCCTATGTGTAAAAATGGCTTAATTTTGTTAAACATATTTATTAAAATACAATTATTTTTCAACTCTGCTGTCTAAATGTGTGTGCATACACGACTGGTCTCGTCATACACTCAGCGCCTCTGCTTCCTACGGTTTCTCTTTGCAAGGGTCTGATCTTGTATCAGTATCATTTAGCCGTACATCTTGTACATAACACAATTTATGATTTGAACAGCTTTTTGTAACAGCTGATCCAAGAGGAAGGCTGTTTTGGATGCACATTTATAGTGCAAAATAACATCAACTGCATAAAAACTGTTAGAAGTAAAAAGAGAGGTTCATATTTAACATTAGGCATCTCCCTTTCTCATACATTAATGTGTGCATATAGACAGAGAGAGATAGATAGAGGGAAACACTGAAGCACATGTTGTCTATTGTAAACCCTGGTTAATGGTGTGTATAGGACACATGAAGGAAAAATCATCTGCAGAACACAATAAGGAATACAGTGCAATTTTTTGTATGAATTAAAAAAAATAACATTTTTTTTTGTTGTAGCCATGCAGCAGCACCCTTTTGTTCTCCTTCAGAAATGTCTGTAAATTTGAGAACACAACAGACTTTCCTTATCCTGTGTGAATGCACTGCACCAAACATTAACATCAGGTAATTCAAGAAATAACAGAGGTCCACAGGTAAAACCAGTCCAGTACACTATACTGAACTATGTAGTGCTATAGTCTAGTTTTTTGCCAACAAAAACTCAAAAGTATTTTAGTCCAGTTTTGCCTTAAAAACTCTTAGATTTTACCCTTTACTTTTGGTTGATGCATACAGTTCTTAACAAATTTATTAGACCACCATCCAAAGTAAGGTTTATGCCACAGCTGCCCTAAATTAACAGCATTGGTAATTACCAAAATCATTTTTTATGTTTCTGCAATGGTTAATACACCAATATGTAGAAGCTCTTTAAACCAAATGATATCTTTAATGCTAAAATAAAATTATTATTGTTATCCATGAATTTTCAAATTTACTGATTTACAAAAAAAACCTGAAAAAATAGTAAAGCACAATAATATTTCTTAATTAATATGTCAAATTATACTTATTTACTTGCATTCCTGAACAGAAACATTGGATTTAGTGGTTGAATATTATGCATGATTAATTCCTGACTTCTCAGAGAAGCCCAGTGAGCCGGCTCAAATTTGGGTATAAAAAGGTGAATTCAGTTTGAAATTCCTCATTCCTGTTCAAAATGGTAAAATGTGGAGAGCTGACTGAAAATGAAAGAGTCTGCATTAAAGCACTTCATGATGCTGGATGGTCTCTGAGACAAATATGACAGGTGGTCTAATAAATTTGTTAAGCACTGTATATAGTTTAAAATAATGTAATATGCCAAATTTTATAATATTAATAATGATATTATATATATATATATAAATGTAAAATGCACATAGTAACACACTATCAATACTTAATTGATTTAAAATACACTAATGAAAATACTGATTTACCTTATATGAACAGTGGATAAATATCATGATATCATGGATTATGAATGTTCAACAGTTCAGCAACAACATTTTAGTCAAGTCTTAGTCTCCTAAATGAAAACTTTTCACCAGTATTATCATAAAAGATCTTTTTGTAGCTACTCTTAGTCTAGTCTTCTTCATTTAAAAAAGGTAGTTGAAAAACAATTTAGTCACAATTTTAGTTAACAAAATAAAACTGCTTAGAAAAATTGGAAAATAGAAATAAAAACACAAATTCAACTTCAGGGATAATAAAACTTAAATACAGAAGAACTTAGCAAAATTGGCACTGCTTTGAAGGGTAAAGGTCATAAAAATTTTATTTTGAAAAGCAACCTTTGACAAAATCATTACCACATTTATTATGACTGATAATGAGTAGAGCTGTCAAAATATTAAATTGTTTAATCGAATAATCTCAGGATTTCTGTAGCTAATCATGCTCCATTGCATCCGTTCTATCCCATTTAAAAAAAAACGATTTTTGTCAACCAAAACCGTTTTTGTGTCATTTCTGATTTTTTGACTGTCTTAACCGATTATTGACTTCCTGTTTGGATACAGACCAGCTTTTATAAGGAGACTGACGAGTTTGACATGAACTTAACCACACAAAAAAGAACTTATTGTGGATCATAGAGGAAATAAAAGGTGCAGATGACTTTGGAGTTGTCCACTGAGCCTCCTGTGAGTTTTTAGAGTGAAGAGGGACATTAAGGGGCATTGGTGGAATGATTTTACATCTCTGTTGCTGCAGGGAGACACTGACATGGCTTTATCAAAGTGTGCTAAAAGACCCAACAAAGCATGAAAATTGATGGTGATTTAAAAAAGAAAAGTACACTTATTGGGGATCTTGATAAATCTGGATTAATGCGATTAATGTTGACAGCACTAATAATGAGATAATGATTATCAAACAGGATCACTCTTTAATATTAACATTAATGCTCATGCATTTAAATGTTCCTTTATGCTTTAACTCTCTGAACACAAAAACAAGAAATAGATGAAAATACAGCAGTAAGAGAAAAGTATTAGTATGTAAAAATCATAGAATATATGAATACATGAAATAAATTTACTATACTTTTGAGGTGATAGTGCAATAGTGGCCGAATCTAACAAACACTGAAATATTTGTTGACAAAATGGAAAACATGAGCTCAACACAGCACGCGCCACAGTGTTCATTTAATCCCAATTGTTTGTGTGACTGAATTGAAACCAGCCACTTCTTCTGCAACAATATTGTGTCTTTTTTAAGAAGCTCAGTGCAGACATATTTCGATTTGTACGAATGCCTGCAGTTCAAAACATTAATTAAAATGTGCGACCTTTTGATCTGCAGAAATGATAGTTGAATTAAATGCAGTAAATGGCATAAAACATGCAGAACATCTGCACTTCTCCTTTAAACGGCACATAAGGAGACACTTTAAACTATATTAGAGATCCTGAGTTGCCATTTAAGTAATAATTTGATGAGTATTTCACTTTATGTCACAATAGTTTGGGCTCCAGCTGGTAAAAAGACACTGTCCAACACGGTCAGAGCTCTCTCCCACAGTTACATAACCAGTTTAGCCTTTTTTTTGTATCCGTGCAGCGCTCTGTGTAAAAGAAGAAACACTTCCAAAAACCTCCATGAATATGGAGATGAAAGTATCAAAACAACAATAAGCGAAAAACATGAAGGAGGTCCTTTGTCTCCGTGTAATCCTTTATCTCCTCCTGGGGGGTCAATTAGGCTAATAAGAGGATGACTAAGAAATATGATTAACCGAGGAGACAGAGAGATTGAAAAAAAAAGCTGCATGTGATAAAAGTGTGACCCCGTCTGAGGTGATGGCAGCTCTTCAGACCACTGGTGCTCCTGTTCTTTTAAATGCATAGTTGTGATTTCATTTTGAGTCGTGAAAATAGGAAACTCAGCCTCATGTTATGAAATTCAAGTTGGGTCTGTTGGTCTGTAAATCTCCACTGATCATGATAATCTTACTCCAGACAACATGATGCTCACAGATTTTCCAAATCAGTGTTCAGGAAATGCTCTAAAGTTTGTTTCTTCCTTTTTTAAGCTGTGATTTTAAGAGTTTAAGCCTCCCACACAGCTGGAGAGCTGCCAGTGTGACTGCATTATGAGGGTTAAATGATCCCCGCTGTGAGATACATTTTCCAGTTTGTAGGGAGACGCTTCCTATCAGGGTGCCATTGAGCCCATTGACTCCTAATTAACCAGCTTTGCTTTCAAACAAGATGATAATCCGGCTGTAATTAGGGATACTATGTCACACACGTTGCAGCCGGGGGAAGCAATCTGCTTACAGCTGAGGAAAAAATAGGGGGAATGAGAGGTCTTAAAGTAAACAAAGGCCACAGGAGGAGGGAGGAGAGAGAGAGATGTGGTCACTGCATTAGTATCATTCAGGCACAAGGAGTAATGAGGACACAGGAGAGGTGGAGACACAAACACACATGCTAGAGCACAGGAATGGTGGAAAATGTTTAATGAGAGGAGGACATGAAACAGAGGAGGATCATGGTTTTATTTCATATAAAAAGCACAGAAGAAAGGAGGAAGAGGAGGAGTGATGGTGTCCCACATGGTTAGCTTGATGGTGACATTTCCCAGCAGAGCTTTGGAGGCCGTGCATAGTTCATTTAAAGCACACCAAGTTGGAGGCAAAAAGACACGATGATGGAGCTATGACATCATCCCTACGCATTGAACTTTACAAAGTGATGAAGAGGAAGGACACAGCTTGAGCTCGTGCTAAACTGGACTTCACACACGCGCGCACTCACTCCTAGCATGCAGAGTTGTTGCCTTACATCCTGTATGGAGGTTTGAGATGATTTCAGCATGCTGCTGCAGTGGCTTAAATGACTATTATGTCATTTTTTTAACGGGGAGATAGTGAGCGCGCGCGCATCATTTGACGAGACGTGGGAGGAAACAGCGTCTTTTTTCATATTTTCCTCCCAACCTGCATCATCATCATCATCATCACCACCATCATCATCATCCGCACCAAGATTCATACTCACCACATACGCTTCCTGGGTGGAAGACAATGTTCTTTGTTGGAGGCGGTCACCCCCAGAGCCAGCTGCATTACAGTAATGTATTTCTGATAATTCACCATGGTACTGTCCACCGCTACTGAAAATCCAACCCAAAGAAAAGCACAGGTGACCATATATTTCTTTATTCCCTGGCATCCGCCTCCGCTGCGTCTTCCATGCTCAGCATCAC
The DNA here is from genome assembly GCF_018320785.1 of Cheilinus undulatus. Taxonomy (NCBI): domain Eukaryota; kingdom Metazoa; phylum Chordata; class Actinopteri; order Labriformes; family Labridae; genus Cheilinus; species Cheilinus undulatus. The sequence goes on along the minus strand of NC_054873.1, from coordinate 20,422,308 downwards.
AACGCCATTTCCAGCGCTGAAGGACTGACAGTGAAAACACTCCCCAAGGAGCTGCTGAGGGAAAGGTGCCGTACCGCTGCGACCCATGTCTGCAATGACACTCTGACCGTGTTTTAACGCGCGCGACAACACCTCGGATCCATTCAAATTGAAGCTTTTTTTTTCAGTGTCTTTATTTTTTTTTTTTTTTCAAATACGGTCAGGATTTGGGCATGATCTCCTTCCTCCTCCTTCCTCCTCCCTCCTATCCGGGGCTGGAAACACTCTCTTTAAAAACGCTGCAGAGTCCAGGCGTCCGTGTGTGTGAGGTAGGGGAGAGAGTGTGTGTACAGTGTAGTCAGAGGGGAGCGACTGTGCAGGAAGGGAGGAGGGAGAGAAGGAGGAGGAGGAGGAGGGAGGCGATTCATTTGGAGGTGCTCAGTTGTAGCATCTGTTTCGGAAGTCCACAGTTTGCCTTTAATCCTACTTGTTAACGGCTGCTTATTTACAAAGTCGGGTCTCTCTCTCTCTATTATGCAACACCAACACGTCCTGGGAGCAGTAACGAACAGGGGCGTAACTAACACCTCTGATCCTGTTTGGGGGGCTTTATGTCAGCACTGCTCTTCAAGCAAACATTAAAAAAAAAAAAAACAGAAAGCATTTTCAGATATCACGAAAAAGTGTCAAAAATTAATCACTGATGGTTAACATTTATTTAGTTGCCTCTGTTTGTTAACCAAACACGCCTTATAGACTGTTTCATTTATGCATTGCATGGATATATTTCACATTCATCTGGGAAAACTCCCATAGAAAGGGTTTGGGAAGGGCAGGACTTTTAAAAAAAATTCTCAGACAGTAATAGTTTAAACATTTTGTCTATCTTTACAGACCAATTGGATGAACAAGACAAAATGAAGTAGTAAGCAATTCAATTTTAAAAAGGGTATTTGTCCCAAGGAGGGAATTCAAAGCACTTAGAGCAACAGCATTAAAAAAGCAAAGAGCAGAAGTCGAGCAAAAAAAAAATCACAATTGAAAATATAAAAAAAAAATTATATATATATATAAAGAGACAATTTTAAAAGCTATGTAGTATATGTATCTTTATACAAAATGAACAGTATAAACATGCCATTTCAGGTATTGGTCTCACGCTGGCAGCAGCGACAGTTACAAACATGAACCAATTTGTACAAACTAGAGAAGCACTCAGAGAGCGCAGACCTCCGGCATTGGCCCTATCTCCCAATAGTGAAGACTCCTTTAAAATATTCCTGGAACTGTCCCCATGTGCCCCCCACCACAGCATTCCCAGGTACTCCCTCCGTGGTGGGGTGGAAACATGGTGAGGCAAAGCATTTGCTTCATTACGGGTAGTCTGTCATGGCAGAAGTAGTGCCTGTCGGTACCAACAGATGCACTGACAGTCTTACCCATGGTCTCACTTGACAACTGGAAGTCATGGCAGAGGGGGAATATTCCTCTATTCCTCCCAGCATTGTGAGTATTCTCGCTACAATTCACTGTCTTTCTCTCTGTTACGCTCCGACTCGTCTCCTCGAATGGGCATGCGTCTTTCAAACTCTATAAACTCCAAAACTTTGAATAGAAACACACCAACAAATGCTGCTGGGATTGAAGTTACTCATGTCCGCCATCTCCTGGTATAAAGTGGTAACAGCGCAGACATCCGCCATTTGCCCTATCTCCCAATAGTACAGGATCCTTTAAAAAAATTCCTGGATCCAGACGGTGATCCGGATCACTCCCAAAATCTAATCAGTTCATACCTTATGCCATTTCTGACATTTCCTGAAAATTTCATCAAAATCTGTCCATGACTTTTTGTGTTATGTTGCTAACAAACTAACAAACAAACAAACCCACCCAATCACATAACCTCCTTGGCTGGTAAAACACTGAAATGGGCAAATACTGAGTAAAAAGTTTTTATAGCACAAAAAAATGAAATATAAATATACCAATAAACATATATACAGAGGTTTATGAAATGGACAGGGTATAAAAAAGGTGTGGTAGTGCAAAAACAACACAAAGTTACAGCAGTGACTGTTGAGTGGTCATCAGAGTAAAGGCCTTTGCACTCTGAGTCCGTTTTCTTTCATTTTACTCCATAATAATGTCCTTAAATGTTGTAACTGCAGTGACCTACCCCATTAACCCATCAAACAACCAGTGGTCAAATTGCAATGACATCTTAGATGGATACCTTCCTAAAGGGGCCCCATGTCATCTCTGTCGCACTACTACGTGACCTACGTCCAGTAACTTTACTGAAGTGTGTCAATCAAAGTAACGTCAAAGTCAGCCATGCAAAATGAAGCGTAGCTACTTATCAGGGAGTGAGAAAAGAAAGAGAAGAAAGGAGAAAGCAAGACAGCGGTAAGTGGAGCAGATAATTATGTGTGGCAAACACTTAAACTAGCGATAGGTGTAAGGCTGGCTGTTAATTGTTTAATGGTTAGTTAGCCTTGTTAGCAGAGCTGGAGACGTTAACCTGGGGTTCCCGTTCCGTCAGCTCGCTGTTACTGTATGTTGACACACCAGCATGCGACTGTCTTCAGCTATAAATAATGAAAGTTATGTCCAAGGAGAACATTTAAAACATTTAAGTGGAATTTGAAGAATTTTTAAAGTTTCAGTTTCTGACCTCTTTTGTTGGTTTCAGATTATTTATAAATACGTTTAACACTTGTCAGAGGGGCCCCTTGGGAATTTTTGCTTTGGGCCCCAGCACACTCTAGAATCTCCACTGCTGGTAATATGACAAGAATCTGTAAGGCACATATGAAAAAGGAGTTGGTTGCATATAAAGCATGCACAACTCCAGTTGGCGCTGTTGTAGTTTACCAACAGTGGAGCTTGTTGTTGGATAAAACTCATGCATGTTGGAAGAAGTGCAAAACATCACTGCTGCCAAGAAAAGCTTTCAGCCTGGTTCTCTGGTCCACTTTCAATAAAGAAATGCTGTCCTTGGTCAAAACACTCAACTTCTTGATTGGTGCTGTAAAAATGTGTTTGGATGCAAATGAATGGGATTAACTAATACTGATGTCCAATTCTCCATGGGAATGGATGACAGCACAACTAGAAAAGTGTTACACAAGCTCAAGTCCATTAACTATATTACATAAACACAATTAAAGTAAATAAGGTAAATTCTATTGAGCTATATTTACTTGAATTCTCGGTCTATTCATCTCAGTTATATACTATTTATTATTCTATTACATGAGACGTATTTATTGGTTTAAATTAGAATTACTTAATTGGATGGAAAAGTATTATTTAATTGAAACACATAAAACTGACAAAGTGGTGGTAAATTTAGCTGAGCTATCTTTCAGGACATCTTTCTCCAATAGAAGTTTATGATGTGGAAAAGGATATAATGTGAACATATCTGTGCTGCATGCATGTTTTAGTGTGATTATAAGTTTAACAGCTGTTAAAAAAGAAAAGTGACAGGATGTGTGACACGTTAGAGTCTCCTGGCTGCTGCAAAAAGCAGAAGTTGCTTGAGTTCAGTCTGATAGGGGCGCAAGGGTAATTATCTGAGGTAATGACTCATAGAGATTGCATGTAAAGAACAACTTATTCGTACTGGATAGATCTATTGTAATGGAGTTTTTTAACAAAAAAAGAGAAAGTTTGGATGGACTTTATTTTCAAAGATCCTTCTAAAAACAAAGTGGAACTAGACACTCTTTGGTATTCTGCCCTGGCTGTGGATCCTACGAGTTCTTTTACTACTACTGGGAGGACCACACCAGAAGAGCAAGCACTTTGCTGATTTTATGAGGAGTTATGGTAGCTGCAAAGCAAATGTTTTTTCTTTTTTGATACAGTCACCTTACAGTTACCCACATTTTTCCTCCCTCAGTTGCAGCTGAGAGAACTTTTATTCCAATTCAACTAAGAAGTTTCTTCTTCCATTGCTGTTTTTTTTTTCATTTGTTTTTTTTTTTTTCATCCATCTGGCAAAACCCCCATAGACGATGTTTGGGAAAGGGCAGAGCCTTTGAAACAAGACACTCAGAGGGTGATTGGATGAACGTTTTGTTTGTCACATCTTTACAGGCCAATCAGAGCAACAAAACGTGACGTAACCGCTGCCGAGGGGTAACTCCGTAGAGAACTGCATAACATGAACGATGGTGACTGTAGACATGTCAGTATATGACTTTTGTTGTTTTTGAAAAGAAAAAACTCAATGCTGTTCTTTCTTCTTCTTTTAACAAAGAAATGTTGTCAAGTTCTGATAAAATTGACACTATAGCAGCATCCACATTATTCTCGTCTGCCATAATTGCACCAGCCTTTTGTCGCTGCGTGTTTACGTCACAACTCTGCAGCACCCGGGAGTATTGCCTCTTACTCCTGATTGGTCCTGTCAATTTCTCACAGGGCCCAATCTGTTCAGATGGGAGCTTTGCAAGATGAATATGCCAGTGAGAGACCCAGAAACGGGCGAATCCATCTGCTTTGCAAGGTTGGTAAGTATCTTCAAGTTTTCCAATTTTTGAGACTTTTCCCTCCAGCATCAAAAGAGGAAGCGTCTTAAGTGTGACAGGACAAATCAGCTACCAGGGGCAGTACTTTCGGGCGCGGTGGAGTTGTGACATAAGCGAGCAACAAGAGGCTAGTGCAATCATGGTGGAAGACAATAGCGTGGATGCTGCTACAGTGTCAGTTATATCAGAACTTGACAACATTTCTTCATTAAAAGAAGACCAAAGAACAGCATTTAGTTGTTTTCTTTTAGAAAACAATTGTCTACATGTCAACAGTTGCCATGATTCATGTTGTGCAGTTCTCTATGGATTTACTCCTAGTGGCTACGTCACGTGTTTTGTTGCTCTGATGTGACAGACAGAACGTTCATCTAATCACCCTCTGAGGTTTTTTTCAAAGCCTCTGCCGTATGAAAGGTTTTCCAGATGGATGTGTGAAACGAATCCATCTGAAGTGTCAGGTTACAACGTCACAGCTCACCGTCAAAACTCGGGCCCGATTTAGAGCGTCGGGAACGACAAATGGTCTTAAAGCGTGACATAATTAACGACGCGTCCGAGACGCCCCATGACCACGATTCAACAAGACTAGCATATCAGAATTTTTTGTACATTATCATCTAGTTTAGCACCCTGACCTGACGATAATGACATGAATCCTGATGTCTAACAACAGGAGAGCATTTGCTCCTTATCTTTACATCATCATTTACAAGATTTACCACTTTATATCCCCTTTTATTCCCTAAAACTATTGCGTAACTTTCATTATATTTTATTTGCGTTATCACATGCATACCTTAAGTCCTATCTGAAGGAGAACCAGCCCATATTGTCCTCCTCTTGATACATCCATACTTATTATACATAATCCAATCCATAATTACCTCCGCCGAGGAGGTTATGTGATTGGCAGGGTTTGTTAGTTTGTTTGTTAGCAACATAACTCAAAAGTTACGGACGGATTTTGATGAAATTTTCAGGAAATGTCAGAAATGACATAAGGAAGAACTGATTAGATTTTGGGAGTGATCCAGATCACCGTCTGGATCCAGGAATTTTTAAAGGGATTCTTTACTATTGGGAGATAGGGGTAATGACAGAGGTCTGCACTCTCAGAGTGCTTTTCTAGTTGTTTATTAATTTCCTTTTTTTACAAGCAAAAGACTGCAACAATCACATAGAGTGCTTCCATTGTGGAGTGACTGACACTCTTTGACCCGCCCCCCCAACAGCCTGTGAACTTGCACTCAGTCACAGAGACAGTGATGACGTCAACATACAGTGAGCAGTCGGGATTACTGTTGTAGTGTGACCAGTCCATCGGCCAAGACAGACAAGATTTTTGTTGCATAGTCTGACATGGGGCCACTGTGAATGATGGTGGTTGTTCGGTGGTCCTGACCAGGCTGTTTGGTCAGGACCAACATCAGTGAGAGCCAGTTTCAACATTCCTTCCTAACAACCTGCCTCTTTCCCAAACTAAAGCTCACATTTACCTTACCAATAAAACTACTAAGATCCTGAGGCTGGTAGAGTCTGCAGCAGAACAGATTCTTGTGTCAGCCTGGAGCAAACAGTTGTCGTTATGGAAGTTCAGTAACTCCTGTGTTAGTATTCGTATTGTCTCCTTGGCCTTGGAGGACAACAGCCTCTGTTCATGGGGCACATGGACATAACCTGAGCTGCTGGCATCCAGTGCTTTTGACTCTTAGTCTTAAGTAGTTGTAGATGAATGCTGCTAAAAATAAGATATAAGTTTTCAAAGTTGTATGGATTGCAACCCAAAAACTGTTGAAAATTTTCTGATAAGTGATATAAATACAGTATAAGGCCATTAAAAGGCAGGTAAAATGTAATTACACTACATTTGATCACAAAGTACAGCCACTGGATTGAACAGAGAGCCAGGTTGGAAAGTGAAATCCCTTTGAACACATGAGCTGGTTATTTGAATTCTGTAAAAAGTCTCTGGGTTAAATGTGTCTGAGTCAGCTTGATATAAAATTTAGAGCGTAACTGCCCCTCGTGTTTTTCATTTCATTATAAATCAGTGAAGATCAAGCTAAAAAATATAACATTCAGAACTGTTGTTTTTTACATTCAGTGACCTTTTAAGCCCATGTGGCATTAAGCCTATCTGGTCAGCTATCTCCAGACAGTACGAGTGGAAAGTAAAAGTCCAGTGAATTACATCATTATAAGATTATTGTTAAATCCTTTGCGATTACTTGTGACTTTAAAAGTCAGAAAAAGCTTCCTCTGTTGTAAATAAGCAGACGGACAAATTTCACGGATGTCTGCTGCTTATGCCTTTAAATATCCTACATACACATGGGGAAATTACCGGCATTTCTATTATGTGACAGAAAATGACAGACGGTTAACCGACGAATGTCTTTGGGACTGCCGTCAAAACTGGAGCTCAAAACAGAAAGCAAGATTTTACAGGGATTATTTGTTTGTTTATTAGATGCAACACTTTTAGCTACCTTGGTCTCAGTGTTGCACAGAAATTAGTAACAAGCAGTTTTTCCTTCATGAGTTGGCATTTTTAAATATCTGTGACACATTGCCTCTCTGTGACGTTAAAGGAGACTGTGGAAGGAATAAGAATGCATAACATTTAAGATATGAGAAGGGGAAGTTAAAGTTAAACTAGGTGAAATCTCCACTTTTATGTCCCTCTGTGCCTAATCCCCTTCATGACCCAGTACCTATTACTACAAATTAAAGGAATCATATATTTAAAGTCTGTTTAAAGCTCCTGTTTTTAGCTGGATACTTAAAAAAATCAAACTTAATAATAATGTCTGGCTGTGAGCTACAATCACAAACAAGATCATCAACAACCAGATTTACTGCTACTATAGAGTTATATTTGATGCCTGAAAACACTGCCACAGGGTAGGTGTTCAAGTTTACATTCTCCATGGACAATGAGGCCGTATTTGACTATTCAAATACAACCAGATGAGATTTTCTTCAGCAAACAATACTTGCATGTGTATGGCATAAAATCTGTTACCTTGGTTAAAATTTGCTTAATTTAAAGTAACAGTACTGGTCTATTAATCTACTCGAGTTAAAGTAAAAGGTAAGTCATTTAAAGTTTACTCAAAGTGCTGATTAACTACTTATGCTACCAAAAGAGCTTGTACAGTGACTTATGGTTTTTCCTTCATGTGCAATAACAACAAAAGAAAATGTTCCTCCAACTAGGTTGTTTATTATCAGGTGTTACTTAAAGGGATGTTTTGGTGTTTTTGAAAACAGGTTTTATAAGGTACTTGGCCATAGTAGTTGCATTTGCCTCCAGTGATTTCAGAGAGCATTGCCCCTTTGAAAATGATACAATAGGCTATACAACGTAGCAGACAGATACAGCAGCTCTGATTTTTAGCCAGTTTCAGGTAAAAATGGTAAAAATAATGTTGGCTAATTGTATGCTATATCAACATGTTTTTCAGCATTTTATTTCTCACCCAGAAAGCTTCAGTATTTGGCACTACTTTGCAATGCAAGCTCCAGCTACCAGCTACGTGCTCTCCCACATCAGTGTATCTGAACAGCTGTTTGAGTCTGCAAGCTTTGTCAGATAAAACAACAAGAAAGCTACAACAACACTTCAATAAGTGGTTTTGACTCAAGTGATGATGACATGCTGTTTACTGTGGATTTAAGGGGATACTTTAATGAGCCAGAGTACACAGAGGATCTCTAATGGATGGGGAGTCAACGGAAAGAAAGAGGGGAAAGAAGTTTTAGTTCATACTGCTGAACAGGAGAGGTCCCTATTCCTGGTGGTATAGGTGTGGAAACTTTAGTCCATGCACACAAGAACTACTGTTGTCATGAGTAGGGCTTAGCAACAACACTTTGTCGGGAAATTTCTGATTGAGGATAGCATCTCACAGACACCTACAGCCTGCATCACTCCCCATCCAGAGTTCCCTGTCTAAAGCCTGGTAACACTGTAAGATTTTGGGCTGTCCCACACGAAAGATGACCAGTTGTGGCTCTAAAACAGTCATCCTACGTTGCCCCTGTCATGGTCTTGAGACCAAAGATAGCCTGGGATAAAATTCTGACATTGTCAAAAATTTACAATGACGGTCTCATAATGTGACTGCTACTATGACCTACATCGACTAGCCAAATGATGATAGGAATGCAGCAAGTTTGCATTAGGATGGAGATACTGCCCAAACGCAGAAGTTTGTGGGATTTCAGCAAGTAGGAAAATCTTGATTTCATATGTTTTTCTAAACATAGAACTACATTTACAATGGCTTTGTTGTTGCTTTGCTTCATTATTTACCATGGCACTGGTGGTGTAGATGGATGACGCACACTGATGATGTTTATTTCCTGCATACTGGCGAACGTTGTTGCCTGTGATTCAGCGACCTTTAGTGTGAGCATTTAATTTTTTTTTTTTTTTTAATGAGCCAGCGTTGTTTAGTGGCCTTTAAACTCAAAAACATATGCAGAGAAACTACCCATCTGCTACACTGTCTAGCTTAGCTATCTCCAGCATGTCCTGTTTGAAGGAGCAATGCTCAATGAAATCACTGGAGGCTAATGCCACTACTATCATCAAGTACCTTATACATCCCAACTTCAAAAATACAGAAATATCCCTTTAATTAATGTTGCCTTTGCAGTATGAGAAGAAATAACTCTCAAATTCATAAAACACATGAGCTAATTAATTCTTTCAACAGCTTAAAAATATGTTCGTAATTAAAATGATAATAAAACACTGTTATTAGACAGGATCTGATAATGTGAAGAAATGTTTTATGCACTTTAAATAAATATTCAGCCTTTTTCAACAGTGGCAAGCTCCATAGAACTTCAAGTTCACTCACCCTGCAAGAAGCTTTTTAAAAAGTTACAAATTGTATTAGCACCCCAAATAACCAACACATATCAATTAACATCATCTATAAAATCCCACATAAAGAAGTTAGCAAGCATTGAAACCTTTCAATAATTGACTGCTTCACTAGCAATACATGTAGTTTGACTCAGGCCATCCCACAGAGTTGGCTGGGCCCCTGATAAACCCAGAGAATGGACCCTCCCTACTTATGATTTACTGATAGTATCAATATGTGTGTGTTGGATCAGTAGCATTGGTGCTAGCATGTGTCCCGGCTACCAGTTGCCTCATTTTGGAGCTGAAAAGTGTGTCAAACCATCATTGGGTTCTCATGTTGTAAATATTTAATTTATTTGTGCTCACTTTATAACCCCTTTTAATCGATTTTTGTGCCCATTTTGCCACTGTTGTTTGCCACTGTCTAGAAATTTAGTGCAATTTTTGCCTGATAATGGGTATTTTTGCAACTTTAAACACATTTTTGCCATATTTTAACCCCTTTTCCACGTTTTTCCTCCTACCAACTTTGACAATCTCTTTCTAATTTTTGCCACTTTTTTCCAATGCCATTCCACTACCTGTAACACCAATTTCTGCCCCTTTAAAATCCTTTCCACCGCTTTTTCCACCATTTTTCCCAGGTTAATCTGTATTTTTACCACTCATAACCCTTTCCAAAATTTTATCTTCCTGTTTTTGCCCCTTTAACCAACTTTTGCAACTTTCTGGCTGTTTTTTTTGCCCCCATTAACTCACTTTATGCCTCTTTAAGCATATTTTTTGCCACTTTTAACCAGATTCTACTACTTTTCCCAATTTTACCCATTTTTGCCATTTTAACCATTATAATTCTGTTTTAAGAAAAGGTGTTTACACTTTTAAGAAAGCTATATACTATGGCATAACTACATAACAAATATGTATTGCTTTGATGGGGGGGGGTCGTCAGGTAAAAAAGATAATGAAATATTTTAATCACAGCTTAAAGTTACAATGGGTCATCATTTTGTGCTACATGGGCCCCAGATTTAGCTGGACCCCTAAAAGCTCTCCCTTTTACCCTTCCTTATGGGTGGCCTTAGTTTGACTTACATGAGTATGAGCACATCTAAATTGTGAACGCTTTTTCTTCTTACTATTCACTCCTTTTTTCATGTTGTATTTTTTGACGGATTAGACCTACGTCATTAACAGTATCTTCTCAACAGTATCTTCAAACACAGGCAGTGGTGGTGCTGCTGGAAACTTTCACACTAATTTATTACAATCATGCTCTCATTGGCTGATTTTCTCCATGATGATAATTAAAGGGATGCTGTAGCTATTTTCAAATAATCCAGGATTAAATGTTACCATTTTAACACCTAACTTTAGCATATAAATGTACTGATCATTGGGGGTTTTACATGTTGAAAAGCACTTGTTATGTCTGTAATTTCTCAATAAATTGACTAATAATCTGTTATTGTTACTATTAGAACAAAAGACTAATGCATATTCATTGTGTATGTCTTGGCAATGTATCAGGCAACTTTAACGTTGTCATTTTAAATGCTCTTAAAGTTAACGTCATTTATTTTAATGCTTGACAGAGAAAATATGCTCCTCAGTTCTCCTGCCGATGATTCAGTGTTTTTCATTTAAGAAGTGCAGCCCACAGCAGCTCTGTCTGAGTGAACTGTGCCCACTCCGCCCATCATCAGCAGCAAACTGAGGCCTGTGTAGCTTTTCAGTCAATAGACTGACACACTGGTGCCTCTCTAAGCTTCAGAGTAAGTCGATTAGTCTAGACTTTGAAGTCTTATAGAGGAGAGCTGCCTTCTCACCTGAGCGGAGCGGTGCACTCCTCACTCTCATCGGAGCAGACAGACTTAAACGGCAAGTATAAACAGCATGACAGGTCCGAGGAGGACGCAGACTAAACGCAAAGTGAGGATTTCAGATTTATCTTCCATGAGCAGGACGATGCTGCAGTCGCTGTTAAGAGATAAAGGGATTATTTAGTTTGTTAATTAAAAGTCTGACTTGAATAAAGCGCATGTTGTGTCTTCAGCGTAGGGATAAACATGAACAACATGGCTCTGACACCGTCAGTGTCAAGGGAGCATCTCCCTCTGTGGCTCATGTTGCTAAAAATGTACAAAGCCATGACTCTGTGGAGCTTTATTATGAAAACACCCTCAGTGTAAATTCTCTTACATGCTTACCTACAGCGCTGATACTGTGTTTCTCTGTGTCACATAAACACATAAGCTTCGATAGTGTGGTCAGGTAACATAAAACATCTCATTAATTAAGTCAGAGGTTAATCTCTTCAGTATTTTTACATCCAGGTTTTGATTTCTATATGTATTTTATATGTTACCACAAAGGCTGACATAACAGGCAGAGAATGAACATTGGGCCATTTTAAAATGTGAAACAGCTCTTTTTGTGGTTGCCAGCTAGTTACTTCTGGGTGACTGGAAGCAGAAAAGCCTTGGGGGCATTAAGGGACCTAAATTCATCTCATGCTCATGTGTCCAGAAATGCTTTCATGCAGTACCTGCTGTGAAAAGGCCTCAGACCTTATCTAGCCACTGAAATTATCAACATTTTAAAAAATAACTATGATACTGCACATGCTATCTCTTTAAATGCACTAGTACACTCTTGGAACATTTTATGGTGTCAAAGCAGGTATGTGAGTTGAAATACATTCAGTCCATTTGGGGGAATTGGTAATCCCAAAGCCTGGTTTATATCTTTGAATCTATGCTGTGGCCTATGCTATTGTGCATATCTGTGCGTTGGTGTGTCTGCATCTCTCTGCAATACTCTGTAGAAACGTTAATCTGAAGTGCAAATTCTATGCAAGTTGAAAGACAAGACAAGAGCAGTTAAGAGACAAGCACGAAGAAATGCATTCGCAGTATTTTTGTTTTGGCATCTGTAGCTATTTTCTCACTGGTGTACAGACATTACTCAGACGCTGGCAGACACCTGATGTAACCCAGCGGACCAATCACTGGTCCGGCTTTCTTTAAGGAGGTTAATGTCAGTCTACATGCAGAGGCTACCATGAAGGTCCAGGGCTACACTAATGGCCCTACTCTATCAGATTTAAATCAAAAATATGAATAAGACTCAAGTGTTTAAATGGAAAACAGCAAAAGATTTTGAATATTCTGAAGTCATCACTCAAAATTCAATTTAAAGTTTTAAGGGCAAAGGGAATGTAAATTATGGATGCAGTGAGTGTAATGACAGTACTTTGAATTTAGTAAAGAACTCTAATGGTACTTTCATATTTTTTCCAGGTAATTTTCTTTGAATTAAAAACCCTGAAAAGAAGGGTGTGATCTTTAGCCAAAAGAAGACAACGTTTTGAGAACTTTTAGGCATGCCTGGACAGAAAAATGAGGCTTAAGTATGCGTGGATGTGGAGGTTAAGTCGTCTGAGGACACCATTGAGCAGGAAGGAGGATTGATACAACTTATGACCTCTGGATCTCCTTGCACATTACCAGAGGCTTGTGAAAATAATCTGTTGAAAAAGTCTACACCTTTCAGGTTGGAGTAAGGGGTGGATGTGGCAAGTACGCATGACCTACGGTACAATCCTGCTGGTAATGGGGTTGCCATGAGCCTCTGGTCATGCTGTGGATGTCAAAAGTGTCAAAACTGCCAGAAATCTCTAGGTATATAACCAGGTGTAAAAAAGGCCCAGATAAAAGAGATGCCATCAAGCTTGACCTTGGCTGATGTGTGACACACGTGTGTCCACGTGTTGAGCTCGACTCTATACACATGACTGTACAAAAATCAATTTAACAATGATACATGTCACTGGTGTTGGGCAAAAACTCCTACCTCAAAAATCAACACTTTTAAGGGAATGATAAAAAAAAACACTGAATAGTGACAGTCAGCATCTTTTTGACACTTTGTATTGCTTTAAAATTTGTAAAAACCTACTGACAGATGTAAAGGGTAACAGTGACATATGAAAAAAAAATGTATTCATGAAAAATGGATATACAAGGTCTTGAGTCAGGTCAAAACCTCATATCTCCATTGTGCAAAACCTCGTGTCTCCTTTTTTCCCTCATAAATCAGTCCTATCAGTCACCTTTTACAGCTGTCAGTTAATTTTTACAAATTTTAAAAGCCATAAAAAGTGTCAAAAAGATGCTGACTATCACCATTCAGTGTGAAATTATTTTTAAAAACAGCGTTTTTATCATTCCCTGAAAAGAAGTGATTTTGGAGACAAGAGGTTTTGGCCCAACAGCAGCAATAATCAATTTATTAAATCGACATTTTTTATTTCTAAACTCAGATGCCAATAGTAATGCTTCACTGAATGAGCTATACACAACATAGAGCTATTGTCAGCTGCCTTTCCAAAGCAATGAACAGAATATTATGTTTCTTTAAGTATATTTTAATTAATAACCTAATTTTATCAAATACATTTAATTTTGGTTATGAATTGGTGCTATACAAATAAAGATTGATAGATTGATTTAATCATGTTTCAAAAAAGAGTTCTATTGAATCTTATACAGCCAATTATATCTACAAATTTCTAATGAAGAATAGTAAAGATACTAGTAATTAAAGATAATTATAACAATATTTCTAGTTTTCATGTGCTAATAGCAGATTTTTGTCATATTGTCTTCATACAATTTTAAATGCCTCTTTGCCGGGGATAGCTGAGGCTGGAGGCGTTATGTTTTGGGCTGTCCATCTGTCCATCCACTCCAATCAAAGATTAACGGATTAGATCTAGGACAGCAAAGGTCATTAGGGGTCATATTTACCCTTGCGCATAAGAATTACTACAGAGCAATCCCAGCCCTTCTTCTTAACCTACAACTGTCTGTACTTTTGCTGTCTATAAATTGTAAATGTTTTAGAGGTGTACACCTGCCAGGTGGTAGTTCCTGTTTTGGATCTGAAATTGACCTGGAAACTGCACTGAGTAAAGAGAGGGGCTGCATGTGTCCCTGGGGTATCAGTTGAAAATATGAGAAGAGTCACAGGCCTCGTTATGTACAATTAAAGTTGAATTTAAACCTTTGAGGTGGAAATGTTACCACAAAAAAAGGTTTCATCCTATAAGATTTTTTAAAAGTTTTTTCATTCATTACATAATTGTGTTTTACAATGCAACAGTGTTACAGTTTCTCTGAAGCAGGCACTTCTACCCAAAGTAACACAACTGAGAGTAAGAACAACACAGGCTCTAAAAATGAGGAAATAACATCAGTAAAAGCTTCAAGTCTGATCAGATACAGGTGCTGATAGTAAACAGAGGTAAAGCAAAGGGTGTTAATCAACAATATCAGTGGCTTCATCATAAACATCATCATCCATAAAAAGTCTTATAAACATCAACCCTAAAATCATCTTCACCAACATCTTCAGTGGATGAATATCATTAAGTGTGAATGTCTTCATGAAAGAGCTTGGTCATAAACTTCTTACAATATTGAAAAAAGTTACTCTGCAGATTGAATGGAGTTTTCAGCAGTGTCTGTATAAGACTAAGTGAACAAATGTACAGTGGTTTATTCTTCTTAATCTCTTTTACACATACAAATGTGTTCTACTGTACTTACACGTCGCCTTCTTCGTGCATCAGTCTTGCATAGATTATTGATTCATGGCTGAAAATGCCCTCTGGGGGATAACAGCGACCTTGTCCTTTCAAACTTACTTCTCACTCCTGTCACTCTGAAGTCTGTAGGTAACTGCTAAATTTGAAGAAGTTCCCTCTAAGTTTTCCTGGGACAAGTTCATAAGGACAGCACAGACTGAGAGATTGGTGTCCAGACAGGAGGCGAGTCTGCAGCCAAGTGTCGAGAACTGTTACCTCTGTCTGAGCGATGTTAGACTTGGATCCCTCCTGATGTGAGAAATCTGAAATTAGGTGTTATAATAAAATAAAATTTGTTTGTAATTTCTAAATCCTGCTACTGGAGAAAAAAAAATGCATGAATCAATATCAATTAAAAAGAGAGCCCACTGGAAAACAGTTATTTTGAAACGGCATATACCTCTACTATTATATCCATTATTATAGCACTGTAAGCTGAGGTCTGTAAGCCACTGTTTGTGTAGCGCTGATTGTTCACATGTATCCTCCATATTAAAGTACATGTATTAGAATACAGTGTCATTACAGTCTCTATTTGCATAATGGGCAAATTGCCAAATACTTTTGTCCATATAGTGTATTTCCTTTCCCCTGTCACTTAGCTAAATAGTGCCATATGTTTTGCTCATGGTGGATTAATACTGGGTCTCTGTGTAGGGTTACAGTCTAACATGATCTTTTTTGCAACGTGCCTTGAGAAATATTTGTAAAGAATTGAGGCTCGTACAAAGAATGACCTGATTTATGCTCATTTGTGTGGAAGAAGACACTTAATATTGAGGTTCTAAAACCTACATTCAGTCTTGGCTGCATGCTGGCAGTGATGCCGCTGCTTCCTGTTAGTATCATCTTGCATCCAGTCAACACTCACCTAATACAGCGCTAATAGAATCATGAAGGCAGCGCAATGCTCCTACAAAGCTACCAGCAATGCACCCTGTCACCTCCCATCGATGAGAACGCCATTCAGGGCGCTCCCATGATTAATCAGACCCCACGCATCATCATTATCAGGGATGTACGACACAACAGTCATTAGAGGATGGGGAAACACAGACACACACACATGCACGTTGCTCCATTTCTCTTTCATACACACACGGAAGACAAGGTGTGTGTATGGGAACCAAACAGCAGACTTAAATGCTGAAAAATAAAGGAAAGGCAAAGGGAAAATAGTGCAGTTCCACAAGTGTCCACTTGATGTTGGCTCCAAAAAACACTGGAAGTCCCATTAACATCTGTTTAAAAACAAACGTTGACAGAAATAAACAAATAAAAACATGTGAACGGCCTAATGTGATTTTCTGGTTCTATGGCTTATTGATTTTTTGGTGTGCACTGTAAAAAGGGTGATTTTATTATTTGATTTTTTTGTAACTGTGGTTAACTGAACTTCTGCTAAATCCTGCTACCGACCTAAAAAGTCAATCCAGTTCATTATGTTTTTGAGTGTTTGAAAAATGCTAGCTTGACTATCTTGACAAGTTAGATGGGCACACTTTAGCAACATACATGGGTACATTGCGTTCGGAAAGTATTCAGACACCCTTCACTTTTTTCAACTTTGTTGCTACCGTTTAAAAAAAAAAAAACCTTTTTGATTTTAATTACACTCAGTGCTCCATCATGACAAAGGGAAAACTAAAATTTAGAAATCGTTACAAATTAAAACGAAAAAAAAAAAGAAAAAGAAATATCAGGATGATATAAGTGTTCAAGCACAGTGGGCTCCATAATTCTCAGATGGAAGAAGTTTGGCACAAACAGGACTCTTCCAAGAGCTGGTCGCTGGGCCAGACTGAGCAATCGGAGGGAGGGGGCTTAGTAAGAGAGGTGACCAAGAACCCGATAGTCACCCTGACTGAGCTCCAGCGATCATGTGTGGAGATGGGGCAAAGTTCCAGAAGGACAACCATTACTGCAGCCCTGCTTCGATAGACTTATGGCAGAGTGGCTAGACGGAAGCCCATCCTCAGGGCAAAACACATGAAAGCCCACTTGGAGTTTGCAATAAACTCCGTGTCAAAACAAAGCAGGCTTTCATATGTTTCACAGACAATTGAAAAAAAAAAGCATTTTGTACAAATGAAGCGAGTTTCTCCAAAAAGTGCTAAAGCAGGCTTTACTTTGAAATGCACAAACCAGAAGTGCACTCATGTTTATCTTTCCTGTGACATGTTCTACCAGTGTGGAAACAGAAACTTTCACAAATAGTAGAAGTCTGGAGAACAACTTTATTAAATAGGTGCTTTTAAGCTTGTTGCCTTCATCTGGGTCATCACGAAACATGTTGTAAACATATTCTACTGATGTGGACGTGCATGTGTGCTACCATATGGTAAATACGGCTCTCTATTCATCATTTTCTTGTTGGCTTTGGTCTGTGCACAGCGCGTGGGAAAAAAAGGCAAGACCTCAATCCTCTAAAGTCTCCATGCCTGAGCCGCGGGGACCAGGCCTGTGAGATGCAGCTCAGGCAGGCAGTTTGAAAGCCCTGACTTGTTAACATACAAACAAACTGAAAATCAAGCCACGCCACAGCAAAGATGCTTGTCTCATGCATCCAGTCTGAAACGGCTTTAGAAACAACGGCACCTCCCTGTCAGGCACACTCTAGTGGATTTGCACATGCCTACCATGTTATATGTCTTGTCACTCTGACTTGCCAATAATGAACGTAACAGAGCGTCAATCCAGCTGCCTTTTCAAGAATGCATGGGCAATGGTTGCCCAGATGAAGGTGAAATACATCAGATGCTATGGATAAATGAAAAGGCCATCTGGCGTGTCAGGTTAGACTGTTCCAACTATCACAGGTAGTTTTGAATACACTACATGAAACAATCAGCAACTTTACAGTGCCAGTTTAGTTTAATAAATAAGTCAAACTTAGAAATGTGAATGAAAGACTTTTTTAAAAAATTTTGAACTGCTCCAGTGAGGTACGACCAAAACCAAAACCTCTGTCAACTGTTACACCTCTATAAAAAAGTGATGTAATTTGGAGCCAAATATCTGAGCTGGCTGGTGGAACCTCAAAATTGAAACCAGGACACATTAAAATTTGAATAAAATCAATAAAAATTCAAAGATCCATCAGATCCTAAAGTCCATACCAGAAGAGGGTATTTTGTTGGTTTGGATTGGACACTTAGGATTATTTAAAGTTCAATTAAGCCTCACTCAAAAATGCACAAAACTACTGAAAATTTCCCTGATTTTACCACAGTGAGCTGTATGTGTGAACGCATTTTATTTTATGTGTAACTCAAGTTAGACTCAAGTCCTATCTGTTAACATGGAGGAAGTGGGTCTATAACCAATGCTGCAGCCAGTCAGCAGGGGGAGCCCTAAGTATTTGGCTTCACTCCTGAGCAGCTGTGTCTCTGTCCATCTTAATATGTAGTCTGTGGATGGGAACCTGCAGCAGTGTGTCAGTGGGGAAGCGTTGAAGACAGCAGTAGCTCAGTTGTGCTGCTGCAGTCTGAAGCCCACTGCATACCCATGCACACTCCACTGCAGCACTTTGATTGCACGTTGGCATCCCCCACTCTCCTGAGCAGCCTGCCCCATCATTATCCTTCTCACATGAGAACCCACTGCTGACATCTCCTACTGCACGCTGCACATTCACACACACGAGAGACTCACAGGCATGAATGTGCAGTTAACACACTAAGGTACTTTTTTACCCAGCGAGTAAATAGGACAGATGGGGCTGCCCTTCTTTCTCGTGTCCTTACACTCTCTTGTCCACTTTATTCTGTAAAGAAAAAAAAAATCAAAGCTGGTTTGTAGGACTCGGAGGCTGCTCCCAGAGGAGACAAACCTGGATGAAAGCCCTGAGAACCACTACCGCTGTAACACCGTGATTTATTACTTTTGCACCAAACGAGGAGGAGAAGTTCACAGAGAAAGTCCTCTTCACATGAATGCACTGCACCAAGAAGAACAAGAGTAATGAAACACACACACACACACACAGAGTCACACCTCAGCGCTGTCGCAGTGCTTTCTCTCTATGTGCTGCGAGGTGAGTCATCAGCACGGAGAAGCATAACCTCGCAGCTCGGGCTAATCTCTCCTCCTCCACCTCCTTCTCCTCCTCCTCCTTCTAAACCTGCCAGCATCTCATTTTCTCCACTTATGGATGAAGGCGCTGTGACTTACATCATCGCTGCAGCCACATGTATGCATATAAGGCCAAAGATTCAAACACATGGCATCCTCCTCAGCGGGAGGAGGGGAAATATCCTGATGTTACATTTCTGCATTAACCTGCATGTAAGACTTAGGATGTAACGATATCTCATGATAAAAAATTTTAAATATTTGAATACAGAGTATTTAAATCAATTAGACTAAAATATTCATTATATTCTTTTAACCTGCAGAGGGCACTACCTGCCTTTAGCTTCTTTTGTTTGACAGCAGTAGCTGAAGAAGAGAATACGGGCAAGGTGGAAGAAAATGGCAGTTTTTAAGAATAGAGTATAGTTGTTTCTCATTTCAGGGCTAGCATCCTTCAATGGAGGTTGCAGACTCTAGACCAGTGATTCTCAACTGTCCTGGCCTCTGGCCACCAGTTCATCTTATGATGAACCGTAACTCAAGTTTCCAAAGAATTTTCAACAACGCATGTTTAGTTCATTGAATATGTCACAGTTTGGAGCATGATTGGACCAAAACACCTGATATGAAAAAGAAAAGGGACAAAACGGACAAATTTCATACCCTGTCCCCATCATTAAGTGTCCTTTTTCGCCAATTTTCTGGAGCACTTGTGAAATTACTTCATTATCATGGAAAAAGCAGCCATCTATTGCAAGAAGAGGAGATAAATTGGTTGAAATATTGACATACAAATACTCTCCTGTTATTTTCATCACTTAAGTATCAATCTTCAATGCACTGATCTCAGGATAGATTCCAGGTCTCAGTGCTGTTTGGTGTATGTCTTCCCCCATTCTCTCTCCCCAAATTTCCTGTCTATCTTCATCTCTCCTGTCAAAATAAAAGCTCAAAGAATAACCTAAAAAATGGATCAATCAGTGGAGATTTTTGAGATGTAGAAAAGGGCTGCTTTATTAGCATTCGGCTGACTCCTACTCCCAGCCAGCTGTTTAAACATTATAAATAAATAAGCAAAAATGATCAACATTGTTACAGATGGTCTTTTTGATTTTTTTTAACTCATAAGAGGTACCAGTATAAATCAGTTTGTTTCGTAACTGGATTTAAACACTGAATGAACACTAAAAAGATTGTTTTGCCCTTCATATATTTACTTGATGTAAAATTTGATTTAACCTCCTTTTGCATTAGGCAAAATTGTAACGGGGTATTTGTGTCAGGCACTATCACTGCTGTGTTTTGTAGTGAAAAATATGCACGGTTTTAGGACAGACAACGAAAAGTAACATATTTAGCATTTTACTTTCAGTAAATTGAAATTAATGTAATGTAATGTTTATTCAAGAAGAGATTCTTAGTCACACTTCAACTGAAAACAGATGTGAAAATAAGTGTAGAGTGTAGATCAGGCAGGCCATGGAGTCAAGTGCTGCCTTAAAATCGAGATCAGCTGATCTCAAGCAAGCCCTCATCAACAGATTCACTCCAAGAACGGTATTGGCTAATCACACTCATGCTGCCATATTTAAATTGCTCTAAACTGGCTTCTCTTAGCTGCTCCCTTTGCAAGTCACCCTCCTCCACCCTAGCTCCTCCTTTTCTGCTGCTGACTTAATCAATGTCATTCTGTTGTCTTATTGATGCCTGCTCAGCTCTGAGTTTTTTGCTGCTCTTCTCCCTGCCTCAGGCTTTCCTTTTAGGCTTGTGCTGTTCCTGCTTGGTGCTTTCCATGTAGGCTCAAGGAAGAGAAGGGAGATGTTGGAACTATAGAAATATAAATAACAGCAATAACTGAAAATTAATGCTTATAAAGCAGCTGCTTATAAAGAAGAAATCTTATAACGGCAAATCATATGTGTTTCTTGACAAAGTATTGCCGACTGAAATCATTTTGTGAGCCCGATATCATAAAAGATAATGTATCACGAGTAAATTATAACATTTAATGGATATTAACAGCACTTTAATGAGAGGAGTCAGATTGAAATGTCTACAGAGAGCTGGTCACAAACACTACAAAACTCCCACAAAAACAGCGTGGCAGCCAACGGTCCTCAAACTAAATTCACCCTCACATCAGTCTTCCACGCTGCTCTCCCAGTGATACATGAGTCCTTTGTGCCCTTTAAGACAGAAGCCCTGGGATGTGATTAAATGCTGCATGCTCGTTCTCAGTCAGCAGGATGCCGAGCAGAGGCGGACACGAAAAAGCCAAACTAATAAACACAGTGTCTCTTTGAACCTGCACAGCTGACAATCAATCCCCTCTTCTGCTGTGGATCAGGGAAAGTGTGCACACCAGAACGGTTCAAAAACAACACAAGCACACGTCAATGTGCCGACAGTCACGGTTCAAGGCAAGGAAGATGTTCTCAGGTTTTTTTCCACAATTTTTAACAAGCAGACGTGCTTCCCTCTGTCACATGGGGACACACGCTGGCACACGGATTCTGAAGCCAAGCATCCATGACTTGGGGCGTTTTCTGTCCTACTTCTCCTGAGAGTGAATAAACAAAAGATTACGCCATTTTTTTATCTTTGTACATCCAGTCAACTTTGCCAGAAACAGCCTCACTTTTCCTGAAATGAACAAGTAAAAAAGAAATATAAAATACATCATAATCTTCACTAACTTCCCCCCTACTTTACAGACTTAAACATTACACTCACAACACATCAAGTCTTTAACATGATAAAGATTACGAATGAAGACTTACATTTCCTCGTTATCGTGCTGCATCTCCTGAAGAAGCCCTGTGTCCATTCTGCCTATCTGTGCTGCGATTCTGTTGTGTGTTGATCTGTTTCTGTCAGGCCTTGTATGTGCGTTCCCCTGTGTTTATGTGTGTGTCAACGCCCAGGGCCAGACCACTGGGATAGCTGTCTCCATGCTGACTTCGCTGTCATACATTAAAGAGGCCTTCTTAACGGTCTGGGGAGCATATCAGCTCGTCTGTCTCCTCACTTCAAGCAAACCACACACATATAAACACATAGACACGCACACGCTGTCCTGCTCCTGTCTTAGCAGGGCCAAAGAACTCTCCAAGGGCTCCACACCAACAAAGTCACTGTCAGTCAGTCATGATGCATTCACAGGCCTGACATACAAGGTGTCAAAGCTTCCTCACTCCACTGTGCTCCAGTCGCTCTCTTAAAAAAAGGAATGGCTCAGCAGATGTCATTTTACACTCCTCTTGCTAAGTCATGTCTTTTAACTGTGTAGTAAAGTCGAACTATTGCTGTAGCGGTACATCAGTGCAGTTATAGCCTTAACTTGTGGGCAGTTTCTGCCAAATTAGTCAAATATCAGCTGGGAGAGACATAAAGGAAAAAACTGTCATTAAGCGTTTCTGTAAAGCTGAAGCAGAAAGGGACTTTACTGTCTTACTGCTGTTCACTGTGATTTTCACACTAAAAAGATTTTCTGACTCTATCGATTGTTAGATGTTCAGGTCGCACTCCTTTTATGAATTAACTGTTGATTCCAGTCATTTGAACCTAGGTAGCTTCATGTTATTACCTCCAACCTTGTGAGGCCGGACTCAGACAAAGAGGATAAAACTAGGCCTCAGTTTTTTTCTCTTGGCAGTATTTTTCTCTTATTTTAGTTTTTTTTTCATTCTTTGATTTGATACACATGGCTAAAAGCATCTTGCCAATAGTATTTTTTAAGTCAAAAGCCGTTGGGCAAGTCTTTTTGGCTACACCTATGGAAACAGTCAAATGTGTTATGGGCTCTGCGGCACAGATGGCCTATGTATGAGTTCAAGTCCGGCCTGTGACTTTATCCACTGATCTCCTCTCTGAATGAAGGCATAAAAAGCCTGAAAATACAGAGTGCAATCAAACTGTACATATCAATCAAATGATGGATGAATGTATGAGTGTATTTTTTTTACCATTAAATCAACAGAGACTGTAAGACAATGTATTCAAATTCATGTACTCTAATACAGCGTTGGCCATATTAAAGTAGGAAGCTACAGGCACAAGCACAGGGCTCTGTGTGGGACAGTCAAGTTCTCAACCAAACTAAACAAACTATGTCTTTATAATCCTTGCTTTGTCCACTGGGGCACAGTCATGTTGGAATAGAAACGGGGCTTCACCAAACTGTTGCCACAAAGCTGGAAGCATAGCATTGTCCAAAATGTCTCTGTGTGCTGAAGCATTAAGATTGGCCTTCGCTGGAGATAAGGGGCCTAGCCCAAACCCTGAAAAATAGTCCCATACCATTATCCCTCCACCACCAAACTTAAACAGTTGGCACACTGCAGTCAGGCGTTCTCCTATCATCAACCAAACCCAGACACGCCCATCTGATTACCAAACAGAGAAGGGTGATTTGTCACTCCACAGAACAAGTTTCCACGGCTCCACAGTCCAGTGTAAGTGTGTTTTACTCCACTCCATCCAACGTTTGGCATTGCACTTGGTCATGTGAGGCTTGCATGCTCGGTCATGGAAACCCATGCCATGAAGCAGAGATCAGCGCGAGCCACATGCCTGACCTCATAAATGCTCTACAGAATGAATTGTTAAGAAGAATAGAAGCTGTTATAGCCGCAAAAGAGGGGCCATGGCACATGTATTTAAATACAATCTCAACACAGTCCCTGTTGGTTTAATAGTAAGGCAGCCAGATCCTTGGTCCATATAGTGTGTATGCAGGTGGCATTATGATGTCAATGTGTTTGAGGAGCAATGACAATATTTCAAGTCTGATATTTTTCTACTAATACTTCATATCATACCTCAAATTATGCCAATTTTTACCATTAAAGTGGTTTTGAAAATTAAAGTTCATAATAAGATACAAAGGAGCAGATATTTAATCAAGCAAAAAATGGAAAATACAAAAGTAAACCATTGACAATGTGGTGCCATTTCAATGTACTTCTTTTCTTGCATCATGGAAAGCTTTGTTCCCTATTTTTATGACCATATCAGACATGTCAGGGAGGATGTGACAGTGATGTTCATCAGGCTGGTAAATTTTCTTTCTTGTGGCAGGCTCCTGCATTTTTACATGACACTCCTTTATTCATTTCACATCTGTAAACACTGTAAAATCCCACTGGGACACTAGAAATGTGCTGCCATGGGTTCTAGAGTAAAGGCAAGATAAAACATGAGAGCATTGTTGTGGCACTGGGAATCTGTGTATTTATTTAACAACACCTGAAATCAGCTGATTTACAGCTGCTGTTTTTTTTTGCTGAATGTGAACAAAATGGCAAAGAAACCAGTATGATAGCAGCAATACAATCAGCTCGCTCAAGATAGCAAAGAAATCATGCAGGGAAAAAAAGAGCAGCAAGACGACAGCATCCACCACTTTAAGAAAAGAAGCCATGGGGTGCAACACAAATGAGCAGCATATGCAGTAAGACAAGGATAAATCAAAATGTATACTAGTCCCAAGCCTCTGATGTACTGTAGATGTGTTAATGTCCTCAACTGTCCCATGACTTTAACCTTTTCTAGGGTTAAAGGGTTAAACTATTCAATGAACTTTGGAGTCATTGTTCTTTCTTTTCTTTTTTAATTTGAAAAAGTAAGCAAACAAATGAGTTCATCAGAAAATAAAAAGCAGATATAGGTACGGATGAACAGTGCCTTTAAAAAGTATTCACCCCCTTGGATATCCCCCTCAGGCATCCCAGATAGTTTAGGTCAGCCATATTCTAGGTCTTAACCTAGTCTCATTAACAACCATTCTCTAAGTTAATTGGAGTGTTCTTTTGTCTTCATGGTGTAATGGTAGCCAGGAGTACTGATTGACAAGTTACTGGACCTTCAAGGCACAGGTACCTTTATAGTACAATCACCTGAGACACAGTCGCTGCGCTCAGGTGATCCTCATTTCACTAATTGTGGGTCTACCAGCACCAACTGGCGGGACCTCTGTTGAAAAAGGTCAGTCAATATAAAGGGGGTGAATATTTATGCAGCCACTTATTTTACGTCACATATTTTTAATCAACTGCTATCTGTTTTCACTTTGACATTAAAGAGAGTTTTTTGTAACTTTTCGATCAGTAAAAGGGTAAAACATCCAAAGGGGTGAATATTTTTACAGGCACTGTATATTAGCTGCATTTACAAGAAAATAAACTGTCTTTAGCATATTCCTTCAGTGCCAGATGAGGTTACAGCATAAGAGCAGAAAATGTACCTGGAATTATCAGGTTTACTTGATGCCATCACCTGACGTCAGATGAATATTTTGGAAATGTGATCATAAGTATCAAAAACATGAAGAGAGTCTTTAAGAGCATCTGAGAGGAGCCAAGAAAATATATTAAGAAGAACTGATGTGGTTGGCAAATTGCAGCTCTCTCGTGTCATCTTTGACACCAAGAAGGCTCAGACTTAACCTCATCATAGAGATTTAGTTTGTCTAATGTGTTTTGGAAACAACTTAATAAAACCGTGAGTAATCCAGCAGAAATTAAAGCTCTCTAGGTGTTTCATAACATCTTTGATACGTGACAGGGCTCTCACCTGGTGTTGAAAATGGGGTCGGTATACATGGGAGGGGGGCACAGATGGGGCTCTCTTGGACTGTTCGGAGGCACAGGGGGTCCTCCTTTGCGTCCATGTCTTGGAGCACCATCTGTAGGAAAACATTGATAAATATTAGCCTCTTTTATTGATCTTAAAGTGCGCTTCTCCCCCTCTGTCTGTGAGGAAGCAGAAGCATTCACAACATCTTAATTTGGAGAAATTAGCCTCTCTGAGCTGTGAGTGTGCCTCATTTTCTCCAGAGTTTTATGTAAATGTAAGTAAAGCATATTGATTGGGAGTAGTGCAGCATTGACAAGGTCCTGCAGACTGCAGCGGCGCTGAGGCCATATGTTGTCAGAGGCTAGTTAGGAACGCTAGCAACAAGGTAATCCCTTCAGCCAACCAGATTTAAGAAGCTATTTTTGCTAGCTCTTAGTCTGTGTGGCTGGCTTACTGCAAAGTAGTTTTCTACCCCTTTTTTGTCTCTTTTTACAGAAAAATCACAGCAACACAAGTGAAAATGGAGGACAAATACTTCATATGCAGCTGCAAACCATTAAACTGTCCTGGTCTTTAAAGTGCACTCTGAAATTAGTTCCATAGAGCCCTTTAGCCAAGTAAAAACAGCCCCATCAGGCCCTTTGTTTTTTGTAGTTATAAAGCTAAATGGTGCCTATAAATAGCTGTACCTCCATCAAGCAGGAAACACGTGAGTAGGTGGGGACACACTTCCTCCAAAACAGAGCAGAAAGAGCAGAAAGCAGAAGGCCCCTTTGTGGACAGACGGTCCAAGAATATCTCCGTCCGTTTCTTCCTGGACTCGTGTCCCAGTATCTCCTTGTACTCCCCCAGAGAAAACACCTTATCATACACCAGGTAGGGCAGCACCGTGTTGACATCCAGCTCGTTCAGGATCTTCTGTCGGTGCTGTTTGAGGATGTTCGCCGCCCATCTCTTCTTCTTCCTGGTGCATGGCCTCCTGCCACCGAGCCTCTGATGCTGCTGCCTCTTCTGCTTCTTCACAAACCACTTCTTGGTGCCGCTGCCAAACATCTTCACGTCCAGGAGACCCACCAAAAGCTCTTCCACAGCCTTGTCAACGCAGGTTCCAAAGGAGGTGAGGTGCATATTTCACGCCAGGGCAGCGACCATGCCGCATATTTTCCTGGAGGCCTGTCGCTTTGTTGTCGTCTGAGTCGTTTATCCGGGGCAGAGAGACAATCTGGCCAGTAGCTGATTTCTAGCTAGGTACTTAGCCACACTAAGAAGATTAGCGACTCTTAAGTACACCAGTGCAAACTGCTCACCACTGTGCAGACATCCTCAACACATTTACATTATTTGACCTCTGTGGTCAGAGGAAAAAAATGTGAGCATCTTCAACTGCTTCTTCCCTACAAGCCTCTTTTTCAATTCAAAATGAGACAAACTAGTGAACGTTTGCCTCCTCTTGAGGGATTCAGAATCAGGTCAGAGATCTTTTTTTGGGTTACACTAACGGATTTTAAAAAAGGAATTATAAAAATAAGGATCTAAGGTCAAAGTCTACAAGAGTTTTAGATTATTTATAATTGTGTTCAAATTCCAAACAAAATTCAATTTTTTGCAAAATGTGGCAAAAACGGAAGACTGTTTTTTTAAATCTTTATCGAGCTATATTCAGTTGAATACAGCACAAAGACAGACTTTTAATGTCCAAACTGATAATGCTTTTTTTCTCAAAATATCTATACATTTTGAATTTGATGACTGCAACATGGTCCAAAGAAGTTGGGACAGGTGCAAGGAAATACTGGGGAAATTGTGGAAAGCTCAGAAAACACCTGGACGTTTCACACTTCAGTAGGTCGGTAACAGGATTGCTTATAATACAGCAATCCTGAAACGCTCAGTCGTTTACGGTCCATGATGGCTATTGGTTCCCCACTTTGAGAAAGATTATGTGGACGAAAAGTCCAACAGTTTATGAACAGACAGGGGAGTTTTTGAGATTTAACCATTTAGTAAGTCCATGATATCATCAAAAGATTCAGAGATTCTGGAGACATCTGCATGTGAGGGGAAAGACTGCAAACCAACATTGGATACCAGTGACCTTTGATCCCTCAGGCCCTGCATTAGGAACCAGCATCATTCTGTGATGGATATTACAACATGGGCTCAGGAGCACTTTAGGAAAACATTGTTAGTTAACACAGTATGTTGCCGCACCTGCAAATGCAAGGTAAGACAGCCAAATGTCAACAATATCCAGAAGGACAGATGAGTTTTCTGGGCCTGAGCTCATCTGAGATGGACTGACCATCTGGAAAAGTGCACTATGGTCTGATGAATCCACGTTTTTTTTTTCTCCAAATAATGGCCCTTGAGTCCTCCAGCCTAAAGAGAAAATTGCCCGTCCTGATTGTTGTCAAAGTAAAATTCAAAGCCAGCGTGTATAGGAAGTGCCCATGGCATGGGACACTTTCACGTCCGTGAAGGCCACTTCAATGAGAGGCACAGACAGGTTTTGAAGCAACATACAGATGAGGATGATATTTACGTAAAATAATGCAAGCATCCAAAATATCCAAAATAAAACAAGGAAGTTTGGAAAAGCTTTGTTAAAAATTCCTTGCTCTGTTTAACAGCACTTTTGGAAAAATGACATTTCATAGCAGGGCTTATAATTTCATCCTCATCTGCATGCTGCCCTCTGGGGATGTCCCTGCTTATTTCAGCAAGACAATGCCAAGCCACATTCTGCACGAGTTACAACAGCATGGCTTCACTGTAAAAGAGCACTAAACTGGCTTATGCAGGTGAACATCTCATTCTGAAGCACAAAATTTGACAGTGGGAACCCCTGTGCTCTGGAGTAGTCCAAGATCTACATCAAGCAAAAACAGGAAATAATTCCACAGTTAGTGTCCTCAGATCATAGATGCGTACAGAGTGTTAGACGAAAAGATGAACACGCTGCAGACATTAAATTCAGATAATACCTATATTTCCAAAAAACATTCATCTGTTTGAGAGTCAAATGGCTTGTCTTTGTGCTGGTTTGAACTGAATACAAGTAGAAAAGGATGAACAAATCACTATTCCTTTTTTAGTTATTTACAACGTCCCAACTGTTTTGGAATTGGGGTTTGTAGGACTCCATTTTTTTAGCAACAGAAGCTGGGCTAGAATCTTAAAGAAAATCAGAAAACTTTTAAGAGAGGTTCAAAAGTCAAAGTATACTACAACAGCTTAGAAATTCTGCATAATGTGAATGCAACTCAGTCCACTGATCTCCTCTCCAACATCTCACCTTGCCAGTTATTGCCGTGAATGTGACACCTGATTAAAGCAAGATTAAAACATTTTGTCACAGGCATTGACCCGATACATTGAGATGTCAGGCTCGCATTGATGAGAAGCATTAACATATAATAGAACTGAACAAGGACGTTTAAAGGGCAGCTTAATGCACTGTACAGAAAATCTATTAAAAAACAGTAATGCAGCACAATCCAGCATGACCTTGAATAACATCTCAGCTGCTGTGGGAAAAATAAAGGACAATGATGGCTTATTCCTTACCAGAAGAGGGTGCCATTTGATCAATGGGATTCACATGTGCAGTAAATCATGAGGGGGTTATTAAATCATATTAACAGACCAGTTAAACCAGTCAGCCTCAACTGGATTGACTGTGCAAGGTCATATGAGTAGGTCTGAGAAGTCATTAAAATGTAACATTTAATCATTCTTTTGTGAACAATGGAGGGAAGAAAATAAACACACCACAGAATGAGCTGCTGCTAATCCCACAGTGAGGAAATCTCAAAATAAGCCTAAATGAATGACTTTATGGGAGTATTAATAGAAAATGGAAGTTATATTTTTCCCATAAACTGTTGGTAAACTACTGCATGAAAGGAGAGCTCTTTCAGGG
This sequence comes from Cheilinus undulatus, assembly GCF_018320785.1. Classification (NCBI taxonomy): domain Eukaryota; kingdom Metazoa; phylum Chordata; class Actinopteri; order Labriformes; family Labridae; genus Cheilinus; species Cheilinus undulatus. The sequence goes on along the minus strand of NC_054873.1, from coordinate 20,392,681 downwards.
TTATTTAGGGCAAACTGCACATTGTTTAGGACTAAAACTGATGAAGTAAGAAAGGGAAAGTAAACTCTGATAAACACTTTACTCTGTGTGATGGCTTCTATTTAGAAATTATACAAATACAAAATTCCCATCATGTTTCTGTTCAGCACCACCATGAATATAACAAAGATGGCTTTCTTAAACTTTGGAAATGCAAATTTGACACCTTTAAACAGCATTTCTCCTTGGTTATAGATAAATAGTGCTGTACTTTAAGCACTATTCATCTGTTATTGCTGACTGTTTGCAATAATCACATATCAACAATCTGCATTTATCAAACCAGGAGGAAAATAATTCGATATAAACAAGTGATTTCTCACCCAGGGAGCAACAATTTACCCATTAGATGGGTAAAATTTTACTCATACATCTAGATGTAGCTGCATTTAGATGTAGCTCAAGCTACAGGAGCTATCAGGTACTCTCAGCCCCTTGTGGATTTGAGTTGTGGGCAAGACTGCCTATAAGGGGGAATAAATGCAAAAGCTTTCTAGGGCCTACACCAGTGGGGTGCTCATGGAGAGGAGGAAAATAATGGTATATTGTAACGTTAAACTGTGATATCCATATTTTTTTTGTAACCATAGGAATACCTAACCTTGCAAAGCAGATGGATACGCCCATTTCCATGTTTTTCACTGCCGAATCCATCTTGCAAAGCTCCCATCTGAACCGTTTGGGCCCGATTAGAAAGTGACAGGACCAATCAGCGACAAGGGGCAGTACTTTCAGGCGCCGCAGAGTCGTGACGTAAACAAGCAGCAGCAAGAGCTGGTGCAATTTTGGAGGAAGGGCTTAGCATGGATGCTGCTAAAGCGCCAGTTTTGTCAGAACTTGATGACATTTCTTCGTTAAAAGAAGAACAAAGAACAGCAGTGAGTTGTTTTCTTTTCAAAAACGACAAAAGTCGAGTACTTACATGATTATAGTCGCCATGTTTTGCGTTATTCCTCAGTAGCTGCGCACGCGCAGCTTGATAGCCGCTACGTGACGTGTTTTGTTGCTCTGATTGGCCTGTAGAGATGTGACAGACAGAACGTTCACCCAATCACACTCTGAGTTTTTTTTCAAAGCCTCTGCCTTTTCTCAAACGTTTCCTATTGAAGCTTTCCCAGTTGAATGTGTCAAACAAATCCATCTGGCGTGTCAGGTTAAGGAATAATCACTCTTGTCAAAGAAACAACAATATATTTTATGTATTAATGCCACAGTGTTTAGCCTTCTCTTAGAACAGAACAACCTTTTTGGTAATGATACTAGCAATTTGGTTGGGCACACTGACTAAACCATTTGGGAAATAACAGACTTCATAGAGAAATAGCAATATGGGTTAAAGTGACAAAAATGTTGTAAAAAAAGTATGGAAAATGTGTGAAAAGTGGTGAGAAGGTGGCTAAACAGGCTAAACATGTAAAAAATGTGCAATAACTTGTTAAAAAAAATTGGGTTTAAACTGGCAAAAATAGGTTAGAGATGCCAAAATTGGCAAAAAGCGGCAAAGAAGGTGCAAAAATGGATGGCTAAAGTAAAGAAAAGGGTTTCAAAATATCAATAACAGGTTGAAAGTAGCAAAAATAGCCAGACAATAGTAAAGAGGGGGTTAGAAGTGGCAAAAAGGATTAAAGTTGTTACAAATGTGCAGGAAGCAGCAATAATGGGTGAAAAGTAGGGCTTAAAATTGCAAAAATAGGTTGAAAATGGCCAAAATAGAAGTGGCAAATTTTGAAGAGCTTTTGAAAAGTGGCAAAAAGTGTTAAATGTGTCAAAGATTTGCAAAAAGTGTCAAAAACGGCTGAAACTCACAACAATGAGTTAAAGAGGGAAAAATTGGCAAATAAGTGAGAGGGACCTGTATGCAGCCAAGGACCTCAACTCCATACTGGAAGTTGGAAAATTGCCGCCACATCTCGTCTTTTAATACCAGAGGTTGCTTGAACTGAACATCTTCCTCATTGTTTCCTCCTGGGCAAGTCTGCCAAATAAAGAAATACAAGTAGACGAAAAATACGTGAGTTTTCATACTAACAAGCACAGTGATTACATAACATTAATTTTGATTATTATTTTTTCGTCTACTTGTATTTCCTTATTTGGCACTTGCCTATATTAATATTGCGGCGACACACGGCGGAAACAACGAAGATGTACAGTTCAAGCGACTTCCGGTATTAGAAGATCAGACATGGTGGCAATTTTCTGACTCCCGATATGGGGTTGAGGTCCTCGCTGCATCCAGGTACTCTTGGAGAAAGTGGCGGGAGTTAGGGGGCATTCACGTGCACGTGTTCTTACGTTGACCTCAGAATGGGCTCAGCCTAGCTGAATAACAACTAAATAAATTAACAAACTAAAGAGGATTTTACAAAGGTAAGAAGTCAGTTCATATAAGACATGTATTCCTGCATACTGTTTTTATCATTTATTCAACAAAACAGTTTTTTTCGTACTAACTGAAGAAAAAATATCACATTTTGTCAGAGTTTTGAGTTTTGTATCCACCAAAAACTCAACATCCATCCAATGTTTCATTCCAACATGTTACAAACTTTATATTGGTCCACGTTGGCAGCTGGGTATCTGCTGTTTTGAAAGTCTCACGCAGCAACCATGACATTTACTCACTTCATTAAATTACTGTTTACACAGTTCAAAGGATGTCTTTAATATGCAAATAAACCGCTAAGCTCACTGATACAAGGCTGTGCAGTAAGAAAGTATTTTGTTTTGGCTGAACTCAGTGTTACACAAGAGTAAAAACAAATAGTTTCATAGGGAACATTAGCATCAAAATTAATTATTCAGTTATGAGTGCTTATAAAATTATGTGCCATCAAGACAAAAAATGTCCCTTTTCATGGTTTCCTTCTTGATTGTGGAGGAGCTGTCTAACTCATATATCAACTATCAAATCAAATTCAGGAGTTAGAGGTTGTGTAAGTCCAAAAGTTAAAGCCCCACAAGAATCTAAGAGCTGATTTTACATACTTGCTCTTCACAAAACCGCACAACTTCTAAGAACAACGTGGCCTGTATCTACTGTATGTCAAATAAGTGAAAACGGGAAATTAATATTTATTTTTGCAGGATGATGACAGAACACAAGACGTTTTATCCTGGGCAATTAAAGTACTAAACACCAAATATTACATTCTCACTCACTGAACGAGCAACTTAAATCCTTAATTTTAAATTGCTCTCTGCTGTTTAACTAAGAAGTAGGAACAATCCCCAGTGGCAGCTGAGTATCATGTCCTTAAAGTTTCAAAAGGCTGCCATAATATTTACTCAGTAAATCAACCTCATCTTCAGCATATTGAATGAGCAAATAAATTTGTTCAGCTGTGTTGACCTAACTTTATTAAACAAATAAAGTCAATGGAAAACATTCAGTTTTTTGGCTGAAATATAACATAATATTTACAATGAAACACATATTAGTTCTAAATAATAATCATCATAATTAATGTGGCACCTGAAATGTATTCTTCTTCTTTTAGGTGGAGAAGCTTCCACTCAAACATATCAAATGTAAGTGTTTGGGTTATTCTAATGTTATTATAGACATAAAGCGAAAAGCACCAAAAGAAACCAACAGCAGAAATAAAAAGTAACTCCATCTTCACAAAACCTCACAGCTCCTTAAGTTACATAAAAGCATAAGGTATGAGGCTACCACAGTAGCTATAGTATGAGCTGAGGATGGAAATTAAAAATGTTTATGGGGTTGAGGATGATTTCTCCTGATCTTATAGCACCACATTTCCACTGACAAATATTTGTTGCAAAAACACAAGAACCCAGAAACAAATCATTAATCATCAGAGCAGCTATTGTAAGTTCAATCTTTCTGTCAAATGACAGACAAATGTAGATCAATTTTGATTAAATTCCTGTTTAAATTACATTTCACTTACATTTTTAATAAAAGAGAGAAGCAATGAAGACAAAACATTTCATCAGTTGAAGAAAACATTTATCTTAAGACATTAGATTTCACAAAAACTACATTTTCTCTTATTATGTTTGAAACGTACTGATGCTGCTTGATAATTCAGCTCAAAGTGTCTCACAACCTTTTCTGTAAGTTGTTGTCCTCTGTGTAAGACGAGTTAAAAGTTTTCATAGTGGTGTATAAAATGAGCCTGATCCTTCTTGTTCATCTGCTGACATGCTTTCTCCACATTCTTGGTCAGTCCAGGCGGTCCACAACTGAATACACCAATCTTAGCCACCTATGTAGAAAAGAGGGATGACCATTCATGTTCTCAAGGCTGGTTGATTTATTAACATTTAAAAAGGTAGATGAACATAGATGGACTGACCTCTGGGTGAACTTCCTGAAGTGAGCTTAAAAATGCCACCAAGGGTGGGCGGCCAAAGTGGGTGATGGACCGCAGCCCAGTGAAAAGACTGCGGTTACAAATCTTCTGAAAGTGGCGTTCACACACATACTGTAACAAGGCAAAGATGAAAGTTTGTTTTCAGTGTTTTGTCGTTTTAAAGAAACTGGTGAAACTTGATGCCCTCACTCTCAGGTCACTATGCTGTTATGATAAACTCAAAAACTTGACATATGGAAAACAGGTACAGTAGTCAGTCTAAATAACCTGCCTAAATGTCAGATATAAACAAAAAAATTTCATTTGTTTAATTGTCCTGAAGAACAAACAAAGAAAAAAGTTGTGACTTGAGTGGATTAGAAGGGCATTGTGATGACTTTGAATTGTGATATCACTGTGTGGCTTCCAGGTAAAGAAAAAACACGTTAACCTTTGAAGACCCTAATTGTTAATTTTTGAGAATTTTATTAAAAATTCTGCATGAAATTCTTTTATGCTATTGCTTTGAAATATGCTTGAGATTTTCTGGATTTTTCAAGAAATTTTGGGGGTTTTCTTTATCAAAATATTTAGGTTTTGGGGGTTAAAGGTGGCAAAAGTGGGTAACAGGAGCAAAAAATTAGCTGGAAAGTCACAGAAATGGCTAAAGATTGTAATAATAAGCAGCAAAAGTGGTGAATTAGGGTTAAAAGTGACAAAAATTAGATTAACAAAGAGTAAAATGTGGTTGAAATTGCCAAAAAATGGGCAGAAAAAATTGTGGAAAGGGTGGCAACAAAGGAGCAAAATGTGTTCAATATGGCAAAATGGGTAGAAAGGTGGTAAAATAGAATTAAAAAGGCCAAATGTGTTAAGAGGCAAAAATTGGTTTAAATTGTCAAAAAAATGGTTAAATTTGAAAAAGCATTAATAGAGGCATAAAAAATAGATAGAAGGTGGCAAAAATGGGTCAAAAGTGCCAGGAATAGCAAAAGGTGGTGAAAATGAGTAGGGAAAAAAATACAAAAAATGTTTAAAAATTGGTTTAAAGTGGCAAAAATGTGGAAAATAGGGGTTTAAATGGGGAAAATTAGGTATGGTAAATTGTTTGTAAAATTGAGGAAAAGTGGCAAATAAAAGTGATTTAATTGTTGAAAAAGGTTTAGAAGTGGCACAAATTAATAACCTCACCATCACACCCAATAATTGCTTGAGACAATTTTCATCTCCAAATTGTAGTAACTGTTATCCAAGACAGCTATCATCAATGCTACTGATCCAACACACATACATTGATATCAATACATCACAACTGGGGGGGGTGGGGTCACTCTCTGGGTTTGTATTAGAATGGTATCTTCAGCATTCCTAAAAAATGTTGCAATTTCTATATAAGGTGAATATTCACTATTCAATATTATATATATATGTCAGACTTGTGTTCATGCTTCTTTTATCACATGGGTGTATGGACTGTAAATCTCACCAGCATGGTAGTGCGGAGATCAAACTTCTCAGCCACTTGAGTAATGTAGATGTGGACGGAAACCAGCTCCTGTGTATCCATTTCCTCCACCTCCCTGATGATGTCTGACACCCACTCAAACTGACGCTGTGTCCGTGTCACCCAGATGAAGTACACCTTATTGATGAATTAAAGCAAAGAGATTGATGTTTGTAGATGGAGCTAAACTGTGGGATTCAAGACAAAATGCAGTGTAGGTTGCTGCACCTTTTTACACATAAACTTAGACTTCGCAGAGGATTTGTAAACAAGGTCTTTCAGGATGGATGTGAATGGGGTGACGCCGATGCCTCCTCCAACTAGAACGGACACCTCAAAGTCAACCCACTCCTGGTGGCCTTCACCAAACGGGCCGTCTAAGTACAGCTTAAGAAAAAACAAGACATGAATATAAGCATCATCAGAATTTATGGTAATATAGAGAAACAAAGGTTTATGTTACCTTTGGATAAGCGCCAAGCTCAACCAAATTTTCTTCAGTGTACAGCTCTCGCAGCTGACTCGTCCAAGGCCCCACAGCTCGAATATGCAGACTCAAAGTTTCTTCATGAGGGGCTGACGTAAGTGTGAATGGATGGTACTCATCTGTGCCCAACATTAGGCATGCAATACGAACCCACTGGCCAGAACGGTACACAAAGCCCTGTGGTCGTTTGAACTCCAGATGTGTCACACCTACAGGTAGGAAAGCAGAGGGGAAGTGTGAACTCAAATGCAAAACACACACACAAACATTACGTGATTTTAGTAAGGAGGCTTTTAAATGAGTAAAACAGAGAGGATAGTGAAATTTCATGAGACTTTTCAGGAGAAGTGTCACCTGAGGGCAGCAGTTCAGCTCTGAGCACCGGGATCTCGGACTTCTTTCTACTCAGGCTGATGAGTTTATCCAGCAGAAAGAGCAGCGCAGGTGGAATTAAGTAGATGTGGAAACGGGGCTCTTGGATGAGTGCATAACTGCCGTGAATAATTGTCTGTTGAATGAAAACAATGCTACCATTACTCATGACAGTCATGTGACTGCAGAGGGCACTTGGGGTACTTCAAAGCCAGGAAGGCACTTACTAAAATGTACACAATAATGTAGAGGTAATGTGTGATCCAAAATCCCCGAAAACTGATGCGACGGAAATAATGTGAGGCAAAAACATACATGAAGGCGAAGGTGAAAAGCAGTAAAATCCCAGTCAATCCTGAGAAGAGGAAAATCAGGACAAAAGATGAGTTACTGCAATAATATTTAAGCAGTTCATGCACCAATGGGGTTCAAAATTCAGCTTCTTAAGATACCTGGAACTGTTTGAAAAAACCACCATGACCACTTCTTTGGAAGTTCAGACCTAAAAAAAATTAAAACACAGAGAAAAATCAGCATTAAAACCACTCTATTAAGTGTAAAAATATCTGCTAAAGTCAGGCAGATATTTAAAAAATACCCATTGTTGCTGAAGACTTTGGGGAAGAGACAGGACAAGATGCTGAGATCACAGATGGAGAACATGTAGATGTTGACCACGTGTCCCAAACCATGAACCACTTCAGACAAAACAAAAAGGAATGAGCATTTGTAAGCAAACCACAAAAAGTTGAACATATCTACGCCTTTATCATTCACACTCTCTGCTATTATTTGATGATTTTTCTTGATTCTACTGACCTGAGAGGATGACGGCTGTCATGGCCATGAAGCGATGGAAATCAATGGCAGCGTCAAAGGGGATGTATCTGTTAAGGAAGGTCTCTCTGCACAGAGTTATGAGGTTGCGGCAGACAGTGAGGAGCATGTAGGGAAACAGGAAGGAGATGGCAGCTGCAGTGCCTCGTGCAATGACGACGCCCACCACTGAAGTCTCAGGTATGCCGGTGGACTCTGACTGCAAAGCATAGTCTGAAAATATTGGTTAGAAAAGTTTAATTCTAATGATAAAGAAAGGACTTGACTACTTAAGGTAGTAAAGGGCAGTGATTCATAACCTTTGTCCCTAGGAGCCCCCTTTAATGTATCTAAGAATAATTAAGCCCTCCCCAGGACCCACTTGGAAAAAATACACATCAATTTTGATTGTTTTTATTGACAAAATCCCAACATAACAGGCCTACATACACTTGTAATGGACAAAAAATGGTACATAAACTATCCATTATTATGTTAATGTATAAGAAAAAAAAAATAAAGATCTGTTAATTTTCAAGAAAAAAACTTGAAATTCTTCATTTCACATAGTAGTTAATCTAAAAAGAAAAAAAAATACATTTCCGACTTTATAAGTTAAAAATGTACATGATCCCAAACTTTTGGAGATCATAAATCCATAAGTCAAATATCCATCCATTATTTTCAGTTTAGTTTCTTGTAAATTTTTGACTTTACACTGCTGTGAATATATTATTTTAAACTTGAAATTTTTCAGTTTCTGTTGTCAAAATTTAAAATTTTATACTTGGATAATTTGAGGTTTCTTGTTAATTTTCAACTTCTTAAACTCTGATTTCGTTTTCTTGTAAATATATTACTTCATAATCTCAAAAATGAAAAAAAAAATCCAAATTTGGACTTTTTCTTTTTTTTTTTTAAATAAAAAATCAACAGGTTCTCTTTATTTTTTAGGCTGACTCTAAAACACTATCATGTTTTTTTTTTTTTTAAATGTTCATCTTATTCTGGTATCTGAGCTAACAGGGTCCCGGGACTGTCTGAGATCTTTGGCACTCCGCCTAGGGGTGTGTGGACCCCAGGTTGGGAACCACTGGTATAAGGCATGTATAATGTATCCTAATGAAGCAGCAGAATAAGGAGTGCATTGATTACTACTCACAGTAACATCTTTCCAGTGCTACACCAGCTGTAATGCCGTAGACGACTATAAAACACACGATATGACGGCGATAATTCTCAATGAAACGTTTGAACTGCTGGATCTTCTGATGGACTGGATTCCTAATGTACCGCTGACGTTTGGGATCTACGTAGACATCTGGGGTGTAACTTCCTATCCTGAAATATACAAATGATCAGAATTAGATCAGTGGAAGTCCATATTTCATATCTATCTGATATTGACTGTACTTTCAATTGAATGTAATGTCTTAAAATGCATCAAATGCCTGACTTTTTCAGAAAAAGAAAAGATGCAGTTGTTTTACCAAAACTACAGTTTTTTGATGAACAAGTTCTTAGAAATCTTGTACACTTCATACAAAAGCAGAAAAAATAAATATGGAACAAACTTTTTACGTCTTCTTAACTCCTGCCCCTCTGCTTTGCTAGTCCTGCAAAGAAAAAGAGACACATCACAAGGAATATATAAATCAAAAGAATACAATAAAAAAAGGTACACCAGATCATAATTTTGTTGGAGTGACAAGCAACAGGTATTCCATCTTTGCATCAGAGTAAGCAACTACAGCCTGTGTTCACTGTTGTCTTACGTGTTTGCTGGACAGATGAAGGACACTCTCATGTCCCGACTGAGCCGCTTCCTCCCATGTTTCTCCATCCCTACAGACAGAGAGTTTTATCAGACAATGTCAGAGATATAAAATAGATTGAAGTGGGGAAAATAATGAGAAACCCACTTTTTAGTCATTTTTATTATCCGGAATATTTACAGACCCACAAAATGTGAAATGAACCAACACAGTCCTTTGTTTGTGATCTCCCTTTGACTGAAAACATCAACCCTGGCTGTTTGAAATCAGAGTCCATTGCTATCAAATGTGAGTTATGATAGTCCTGCCCTTTGTCTGTTTTCTCCACCAAAGAGAGGGATGAGTGGAAAGGAGCTTGTTTGCAGTTAAAGAGACACACATACTACACAGCTGTTCTGTGCAAGCTGTTAAGAGCTGGTTTATACAAGGTCAAAAACCTCTTTTGAGGTTTGATCCATATCATACTTTGACTAAAGCATGGCACATGTTTCATTTAAACCACAGGGGACTGCATACGATGGAAACATGGTACATCTGTCACCTTTAAGCAAAACTTTTTCCAACCTTTGACATTGAGTTGAGCAAACTGCAACTCCTTCTCATGGTCCCGCAGGAGGAAATGGAAGTCCTCCCATGTGATTTTCTCCTTTTCATTGAAGCCTGCAGCCTGCATCATGGCCTTGATGCCGTCCTCTGTCTGGCTCTTTGACAGAGGGCAGTTTGAGATTTCAATGAAACACCTGCAGGTCAAGAGAAGAGAAGAGCAAAGATGAACCAACAAACAGGGGAAAACACTTGGTACAGTCATGAAAGGCCAAGACACATGAGTCAAACCTGAGCATCTGGGCAAATTCTTCTTTTGATAAGAAACCAGTTTCACCAATGTCATGCATGGAGAACATGAGTTTGGATTTTTCTTCAGGTGACCCTGCAGAAACAAGTATATCATTTATAAGAAAATAAACTTGTATTAAATATCACATCAATCTGATTGTTTTGTGCCATACCGAGCACAACTGCATATGTACACAGCCCAATACAATAGATGTTGTTATGCTAGTTGCTTTGCTACTCTGCCAAGAAGAAGAAAGAAGAAGAAGGCACCATGGAAAACACTTGTCTTGTCTTTTTTCAGTGCATACAAAGAAGTCCATCCTGCTACTGCTACTCGATTTATGGTCCGGGAACCTCAGAATTTAATCTCTGCTTTCTGCAGATGATGTGGTTCTGTTGGCTTCCTCTGCTTGGGACCTCTAGCAGCTATTGGGGATTGAGTCCTTGCCTTAAGTGAATGAGTTTAAGTATCTCAGAGTCTTGTTCATGAGTCAGGGTAAAAGGGAGCATGAGATTGACATGTGGATTGGTGCAACATCAGCAGTACTGAAGGAGCTGAGCCAAAAGGCGAAGCTTTGGATTTACCAGTCAGTCTACCTCCCAACCCTCACCTATGGTCATGAATTCTGGGTAACGACCGAAAGAATGAGATCGCTGATACAAGCGGCCAAAATTAGTCTTCTCCAGAGGGCGGCTGGGCTAAGCCTTAAAGTAAGGAGTTTAGTCATCTAGAGGGAGCCTAGAGTAGAGCTGCTGCTCCTCCACATCAAAAGGAGCCAGTTGAGGTGGTTCAGGCATCTGATCAGGATGCCTCCTGGGTGCCTCCCTTTGGAGGTCTTCTGGGCACATCTGGCTGGGAGTAGACCTTGGGGAAGACCCAGAATGCACTTGTGGGATTGTATATCCTCTCTGGTCTGGGAATGCCCAGGACCTGGCCCAGGATAAGCTGAGGAAGAGGGATGGATGAAGTAATAGGGTATCTTCTAAGCATTTATCAGGTTCTCATTATTTTCAGTGAAAAGTTTTACATGATGGTTGAACTGCTGTCCTCTTCACTTTTTTCGGCAATGGATATATTGATTGTTCTGACCACGTTATAGAAAAAAAAACAGATTTACTAATTTAGCAACATTGTAAGCTTAAGGTTTTAAAAATTGCATTTATTGATGCATCATTTTTGTCATTTTGTGTGACTTCTCTCAAGCTTTTTGGGCTCTAATGTTACCTTTCATAAAGATGACCATCACATCCAGAAACTCTTGGAAGGAGAGGTAACCATTTCCATCCTTATCAGCCAATGTAAACATGGAGTCGACGAACAAGGAGTCAGTCTTGAGGCCCAGAGCATCAGCAAACTCTGACGCTGCCAGCTCACACTCCAGAACCTCTTTGGCTTTCTTGCGGGAAACGCCGCTCATATCTCCGGCGTCACTCCTCTCTATTTCCAACACCTGAACACAAGAGAGGGCGTCATTATTGTGTCATCAGTGATATCAACGTAAATTGAGGTTAGTGAATGTCCATCACTGATGAGGTCACCATCATGACCAACAATTAGCTCTTTGGGCTGGTGGTCGGAGTTAATTCGACCTCAAACAAGCACTTATGACACATTGTGGCCAAGTTAAGGCTGCTGGCGTTGTTACAGAGCAGAAGATGAGGTAAACATTGAGAGGCTGACTGTACCTGAGAGAAAGCATGCCGAATGAAAGTTTCCACAATTTGAGCCCTCTGCTCTCTGGTTAAAGCTTCCTTCAGCAGTTCCTCCTCCTTCATCTCCTTCACTCTAATCTCCTGCCTGATGTCCGTCACCCCAGGGCGCAGATTCTTGACAAATGCGGCACGTTTGCTCTCGTCATCAAAAAACAGCACCTGGATGTGCAAACAGGGAGCGCAAGGAGAAGATTAACAGGGCCACAGGGAGATAAAAGTGATGTAGAGCAGGTACATCTGCAGAATCCTGCTTGCATCAACGATTGGATGAAGTGAAAAATAAGAGTAAGAGTAAAAGGAGAGCTGTATGTGCTTAAACAGCAAACGATCTTAAATGTGAACACAGAATTTGGTCGTAAATGCTGACATAAGGTGCAGCAGCAGCAATGCTTGTTTTTTAAATTCTTTCTTCCAACATGGATCGATCTAAAGCTACAGATCAAGAATCTGAGGGGGAAAACAGTCTCCTCTGATATTTACAGCTACTCACCAGGTCGTACTCCTTTGAAACTTTGAGCAGCAGAGCTTTCTGGTTATGGTTGTTGGAAAGAAGGACATTAAGATATTCTTGGTTGCTGAGATTGATGCAGCGGTGAGCAGACCCAGATCTGTCAAAGACCTGTAACTTCCTTTTCTCATCGATCTCCACACTGACGGGATGTAGAGGTTTTTTACGGCCCTGCCACTCATAAGCTGTAATGCAGAAAAAAAAAAAAAAACATGCTTGAAGAGTTCAGTAGAAGTTCAGTAAGCTATTAGTTCAGTTTTGTGAAAGATATGAAAATGATAAAAACTCAGATTTTCTGGATCATATCTACACTTGTATTAGGGATTTATAATTGGTTCTTTCCCACCATTTTTATTCATAATTTGCACTGAATAAAATGTCAAAACTGGCTAATACAAGAAAAATTATGCAGAGTGCAAATGGATTATTTTAAAGATTTTACATACCATGAATTCCCAGGGCTGGCTCCTCTGATTTGTCTCCAGCTTTTTTTATTTTCTGGATTTTTCTGAACTTATGCTTTCGGAGATTTGCCACCATGCAGGCCACCAGAAAACTTGCTGCAAAAGTAAAATAAGCAAACATCATTCTAAGTTTGAAAAAAAACTGCTGATGAGTGATTATCTGATTATCTCTTTGTGCATAAAGAGAATAATTTATGGTTGTGATACAGACCAACAGGGAATAGGAACAGAACAATGATGAAAATCCCATAGCCAGCATGGCTCCCATCAAAGTAATTAAGTTTGGTCACATTGGTGCAGGGATGGAGCATTGATGCAGTGAGCTGTGTGGGCTGAGGACAAGGGTCACCTGAGGCAAAAGAGGGACTGTTTTTTATTCATTATCTCCATAGTATGTAGTTGGTGCAATTACGGATCAAATGCGGTAGTGTACAAGTCTTAGGCCACCATAATATTATAAGAGTTTTTTTTTTTGCCCCTATCTGACAGAACAGTAGACAAATTTTAAAATGAGGATGGATAGAGTAGGGGGAATACTATGTAGGAAAGAAATCACACGTGACTCAAACTTTGGCCACCCACTTTCAAGACCACAACCTCTGTACATGCGGCATAGGAAATATTCACTACATCACCAACACCCCAGATTTGTCACTTTATTATAATCCATAATGGAGTCCTTCTGGAGAGCACCTGATTGGAAATGGTTTTCCTTTTTTTAGCATGACAACAATCCAAAACACACAAAATAATATTCAGAGAGAATAACACTGACAGTCATGGATTGTCCAATACAGAAGCAAGGCCTAAATATTGTCCAAGACAGTCTCCCGAAAGGGTTCAAGATGTACTAAGAGCATAGGGATGCCATAGGTATGTCCCATTTCAGGGGTAAAATTCTTTGAAGAGTGCATTTAAACTGACTACATCATGATGGGACATTGAAGGCTGTCCCATTTTGTAAGCTTCATTAAATCTGTTATCAATACCCCTGCAAACAAGAATCCATTTAGTGCATCCTTTGTGGCTCAAGATATCCCAAGACTCACAGTGCACCAATTTAAACAAGCTGGAAGGCCAAGCAGCAGAGTCATACACTTTTAAATTTAGGCATAATGTTTTTAACTTGATAACAGCTACCAATATTAATGTCAAAATGAAAAGGGTGGGGCGCATATGACTTTGTGGTTACATGCCCCATATACGGACATAAAACTGACTCCTTTCAGTTTGGCCTGAGTGATCTCTGCAAGCTACTACTTCCTTAGAAGAATGATTCCCTGAGACACAGCCACCCAAATTTGCCAGCAAAAGCCTTTTTTCCCTGAAAAATGCATTTTTCATTTTTATGTACATATCTTCTATATTTCTGGTTTATTTCCATAAGAAGACAAAGTCATGAATATGGATGGTCTTTAAACTTAACTAAAACAACAATCCTAGTGATGGCCTAAGTCTTTCGCACAGTGCTGTATGTGTGGAGATGTTTGTACCATTAATCCAGAAGAACACATTCTTTTGTAAATCAGTGGCTTCTGCACTTGTGACTGCAGTCAGTACATCATGAAAGGTCACGTTGCGGATCCTCTGTATCTCATCATCTGTGAACAAACTGGAAAACACCCCAGGGCACACAACTGTTGTAAGAAGACTGACATGTGAACAGCTGTTATTACCTAGTATTCAAGAGATGGTTACACTAAAAGTTATTCCCTGTATATTTGTCATGTGGGTTCTGCTTTTGCCGAGCCACCTAATAGGACAAAGAGTGGGGTCTGAGTCTACTTATTTAGGAGGTAGAAATGATTGTAAGCCCAGATAATGACCTTTTTTGCCCCCATTGCCATCACATTAAGTATTGGGCTTGTTATCTCTCATGGGAAAAAAATCAGCAATGAAATTGCATTTTCCATACAGATAAGCCTTAAACAAAAGACCTTTGTTTAATACCTATTTTTTTCTGTATGCTTCAGCAATACACATGCATGGCTGAAAAAAAAGATGACTTTTCTCTCTTAAGATCAACCAACGAGTATGTTCTCTCTGTCAAAGTTAAACTGCTCACTCTGCCTTATGACTGACAGAAATATAAATGTTCAAACACTGGGCACAGTTAGTGTTTACTTATGCAATAGCGCATGAGATGTGGTGTAGTACAATGTTAAAACATCATTAAGCTGGCACTTTTGTCCAAAGTTATGCACATTTGAGAGAAAGTACAACACAGGCAAAGATCTAGACAGGAAGAAACAACACCAGGAAGTGCAACAAAGTGCTTCGAGTCCAACCAGATGCAGGTGCTGCTGTACAGCCAGAGGCATTGCACATGGTGGTAGTACTAAATATCAGTACTGCTGTAACAGGTCACAGACCACAACTGTTATATAACAAGATTCATATGCTTTACTCTACTAATTCAACTAGCTCTAAGTAACAGTATATGAAATTATTCATTAAATATTTTGGTTTTAATTAAACATTTTGACCATGTCACATATCAGAATGAAAAGTTCCTCTAAATAAGTGTGTGTGTAGTTAGTTGAAAAACAAGTATCCATGTGCATCAAACAAAATTATAGGGTAGGTTTGAACATAACCAGCCAATCATAAAACATCTGTTGGGAGAATGTTAATTTTGCTAAATATCCCTTTAATTGAAAGTAAGCCTGTTGCCAAGCAACCCACTACGTTTGTGTCCATGGTTACCACAAACCAGCTATTAAAGTTTATATCTACTTTATCCCTAGAGGCTTTACTGTAGATATGACTATGGATGAAACTTCAGGTGATGTAGTCAGAGAAGAAGAAAAAAAAATCTTCCAGTGGCTAACCTTAGTGGATAACCACCAAAGCTTTGAAAGAAATTCACTCTCAATTCAGCTAACACTGCTTCATTTTTTATCAAAATTAGATGTTTGCATAAATGATATTCTAAGTTTTAAGATAGATTTTCTGAAATGTCCTTCTGGTACATGTTGCACTGTTTCTGTTTGTGCCAGAAAAAGCCAAATTTGTGGCTTTGACAGTGCCTTTTTTTAGTCTGCCTGCATTATCATCATCTGACTCATCTGAAATTAGTCCTGAATTTTGAGTTTAAGAGGTGTCCCATGTGACTCATAGATATCAATAAAAACACATTTTTAAAAGAGGGACTGATTTGTAAATGAATGACTTTTAGAGCATAAACAGAATAAAATATGTGATGATACTTTTCTAAATATCCAATCTGACATTTATGTTGAGTTTTAACTAAGCTTGTTTTGTAATAGACGGAGGTGAGCGGTGTCAGTTGTTGATGCTTTTGTGCAGTCTGTACTTGTACTAAGTACGATCCAGCTAGCATTAGCCACCAGATAACAGCACTGCAAACAACACTGAAACCTAAGTCTGTACAAAGAAAAGATGATCAATGCTATAACAGCTGTCTCTCTTTTGCTCTGTAGATAAGATTACCCATTTTGTTTGTTCTCAAACCAGAAGCGGTCTCCATTTCTGATGCGTTCAAACTGGTCCAGGATGATGGTGGAGAAAACCGGACCTGGACCATCAAGAGACTCCAGCAGTCCTCCAACGAAGAGTTCAAGTTTTGAGATGTCTCCATTGTACAGTTCTGCAACATCCTGCAATACCTAAGCAGAAAAAAAAACACATAACACACTTTAATACACAATCTTTTCTATTTAGCTGACATTTTATCATTCTTTATTTAGAAGGTATTTTGATCAATACACTTTATGTTTTACCTGTGGGCTGGTGCGGTTGAGCCCAGGATTTATGTCTCCAAAAGTATTTACAGGAGGCAGATCTAGAGCTTTTCTGACCTCAGTGTAACTACGCAGGCCAAAGTCTCTTCCTCTCTGGATTGTCAAAGCCACCAGATCTGTCCTACTGAACCTTAAGAGTCCATACATGAAGTCTACAGGGTGCAAAACAGATCAGGAATTTTAGTTTATTAACTCAGTATGCATGAATGAAAAAGAAGTTTGCTTTGCAATATCTATAATTTCTTAGCCTTTGTGATACTTCATTGTTCTAAACATGATTCTGACTTCATTGAGTAAGTAGGGTTATAAACCTCTTAGGTCCTCCACAACCACATTGTCTTCTCTCTCTGCAATCTGTGAAGCCATACCCAGGATTAGGTCATCTACGTCTTGGCCTGTCTTCATATTGACTCTCTGAAAATAAGATAACAAAGTAAATCTTATGTGCAAGAGATTCAAGGAAAACATATTCTCTCAGAAGTAGGCAAAATAAGAATCCATTTGACATGCAGAGACATTTTTAAGTGACCCAAATTTCTGAAAATGCATACAACTCAAATTTATTTTATGAAAAGCTGCTGTTTGGACCTTACATGAAACAAAATGTATAATTAAACAAAATGACAGGACAAAACACGTTTAACAATATTGCTCAAGAAAGTTTGGCTAGTGGCCGTGTATCTCTGATGGCCACTCTAACAGTTTATCTGAGATGCCTTATATCTCAGAACAGAAAAACATTTCAAAATAAAATTAGATTAAACTTCCATTTAGGTAACAGAGCTACAGTGCTAACAGAGCTACAAAGGTATCATATCTAAAGCTAAGCTAACAAAGAAGCTTTGTAAGCTTCACAGGTATGTTGTCTACATAGCTATATCAACTTTAGCGACATCTGCTAAAGCTCATATTGCTAAAGCTATCTAAGCTATAGATAATAAAGCTATAAGCTTATAAAGCAGCTATGTAAGCCATGTAGATACCTTAACTACATATCTACGTATATTTAGCCACATTTGCTAAAGCTCACATTCCTAAAGCTAACTTAGTTAGATTGGCTAATGTAGCATGGTTACTTAAGTAGCCAGCGTAGTTATGTTAGCTTTAGCTAAAGCTTATGAAGCTAAAGCGAGCCACTGTTCATTTAACTCCTTCTAAAATGTGTCTATACATAATCTTATCCCGGATTAGACCTCTGAGCTTCTTCTCTGTTTTATGTATAAATTGTTTCTTAGTCTGTTATGTTTGCAAAGAGGCTATTTCATAAATGTAACTGCCAGTCTTTGTGGATAAAGTTGAATTAAAAAAAATCTTAAACTGAAAATATGTTGCACCAGCAAGTTAAGTTTCTTCTGTTCTGAGATATACGGCATCTCAGATCAACAGTCTGTGAGAGCGGCTGTCAGAAATGTACGGTCAGTCAGATCCACTGAGAGGACATACATACGTACATTTTAATTTACTGTTTCCCATAATAACGTGCAAATTTTGATTATTTACCAGAGATACTGAGAAATTATTTTCACAATAAAAAGAGTTTTCTATTCCAAGATAACAAGGTGAATAAATTGAGATCTTGGGAAAACAAATTAAAGTTACTCATTATCACTGCAGAACAGAGTACAATCATATATGCTTGTCAGCTTAGGGCTCCCATACATCCCTGACTTTGTTGCTTTTTGCTTCCAGGCACACATTTGTGACCCGCTGCCGCCCACTTTTGGGCCCTTACCCACCAGCTGAGATCCAGCTGCCTTGGTGTGGCCACTGGCAGTAAAACAGACAAAATAAACCTTGAAGAGTTGTCAGTCTGTGATAAAACCCTTTAGATTTCAGGCATACAGAAAGGAAAGATTTTTCTTAAAAATAATACGAGTTATTTGAAATTAAAACAAACGTAACAGTAACTACTTCTGCAGATAATCAGTTTTGTGCTCACTCATTGATTTAGGTACCCGCTGCTTGCCAGAGCTTATCTGCTGTGCTCTAGCACTTTTATCCAGTCTCCATAAATAAACAACAGTACTTAATGTGATTTGACTGTTAGCTCTTGTTGTAAAAAAACGCATTGGGGCTACATTAGAGACAACAAAAAGTAAATCTAAAGAAAGCTACAGTAAGTTGTATTAAGAATCAAGGAAAAAGTCAGAGGTGATAAAATACTTCTTGCATTTTAATAATCTCACCAGTTCTATAATTGTCTTTTTTCTTCTTACACTTGCAGAAGTATTAGTGTAATGACCTACCTGACGCTTCCAAAAGCTGTTACAAAGCCGCACTGCTGGAGAAAGGCTGCCATCCGCATTGACCGTCTTCCTGAAGTGGCAGGTTTTGTTTCTGTGGGGACAAAAAGAACAACACTTGGTTCCTTATTTCTAGTACACACCATATTCAACAGCTGACAGATTCACAGAAGCATTTCATTTTACTGCACCTAAGTACAATTCCTCTAAACTAGGGATGCACTGATGCTGGTATTGATGTTAGTGCATCCCTATTTTAGGGTCAAAGTTCTCTTACTTGCACTCACAAAACACCACCAATACTTAATGTAAGCCTGTTTATTTGAGCAGGTTGGTGAAATTAAAGCTGATAAAAGGAGAGCAGATTGCATCACGCATTGCTTTATTGCAAGGAAGTCAGGTGAAGAACATCTGGTAAAAATAAAGCAAACTTTTCAAAAATAATTCCCAAAGCTGTCATGATACTATTTTTGGTGTTTATATCTTTACTTGTTATCAGTGAGCAGTGAAATGGTGCATCTCCAAAAATGAGAATATAATGCAAAAAATCATTTTTTTTCCTGTGATTTACAAGAAAAGTCCATTTCTATATATATTCTAGATTCATCTCATACAAAGTGAAACATTTCAAGACTTTTTAAAATCTTGATGATTATGGCTTACAGCTCATGAAAATTAAAAATCTGATATCTCAAAACATAAGAATATTGTGAAAAAGTCTAATTTGCAAAGGTTTCCTAAGCCTTCACTCTCTCACTCTGGTTCAGTAACCCCAATCATGAAGAAGACTGCTGACTTGGCAAATGTGCAGAGGACAATCACTGGAAGGCTGTTTGCAGAGGGCTGTATCAAAACATATTCATGGAAAATTGACTGGAAGAGAAAAATGTGGTAAGAAAAGGTGCAAAAGCAACAAAGATGAGCTCAGCCTTCAGAGGAGTCAGTGGACCGAGAGCCACTACACACAGATGGGTCCAGGAAATGGACAAGTGTCATGTTCTTAGTGTCAAGCCGATTCTGGGCCACAGGCGTCATCTGGGTCTCACCTGGGCAAAGAAGAAAAAGAACTTGGTTGCTCAGTGGCCCAAAGTCCTGTTTTCAGATTAAACTAAATTTTGAATTTATTTAGAAAATCAAGGTCCCAGAGTCTGGAGGAAGTTTGAAGATGTACAGAATCCAAGGTGCTTGAAGTCAAATGTTTTCGCTATCCACAGTCAATGATGGTTTGGGTTACAATGTCATCCACTGCTCTTGGTCCACTATGCTTTGTCAAGTCAAGAGTCAACGTTTTCAGACTTCTACCAGGAGATTTTAGAGAACTTCATGCTTCAGTCTGCTGAGAAGCTTTATGGAGATTCTGATTGCCTTTTCCAGCAGGACTTGGCACCTGCCCACAATGAAGCTAAAACTACCAGAAACTGGTTTGCTGACCATGGTATAACTGTGTTTGATTTGGTGGCCAACTGGTCTGACCTAAACTCCATAGAGAATCTCTGGGGAAAGAGAAAGATGAGAGGCACCAGAATCATCAATACAGATGAGCTGAAGGCTGCTATCAAAGTAACCTGGGCTTCATAACAGCCCAGCAGTGCCACGGACTGACTGGCTTTATGCCACATCACATAGATGCAGTAATTTGTGCAAAAGAATCTCCAATCCAATACTGAGAGCATACATATGCATAATTCCAAATGGGCAAAATTTTTGTATTATAATTACTTTTCTGGACTGATGTTTTGTGGTATTCTAATTGAGATTGAGGATTTTTGTGAGCTGTAAGCCATAATCATCAACATTTAAAGAAAAAGAGTCTTGAAATGTTTCACTTTGCTTGAGATGCATCTAGAATATCTGGAAGTTTCACTTCTTGAATTACTTTTTCATGCTACTCTAATTTTTTGAGATGCACCGGTGCTTATACTTTGTCTGAAAAAAAAAAGAGCTATCGGTGCATCCCTGCTCTAAACAGTTCTTTTGCGACTTTCCACATGGGGAAACTTGGTCAATACCTCATGTAAACACCAGGTGGGGCCATAGTGATGCCAAACCTTATGGCAGCAGCCTCAAACTCAGCAGAAATACCAGGATCAATAAATTTATTGTAACCTGTAGGCAGACAAATATGAGTATCATGCAGAACAACAGAAAATAACAGAACTACACATAGAATGTGGCCCTTTCCCCAAATACACTTTAATAATACAAACTGTAGAAAGGAGGCAACAAAAGCATTTTTTCTGTGAAAAAGACAAGTGACAAAGGAGATGTTGCTCATCCAACCAGAGGTTTTTCAGTTTTCTTCAGCTGTGGCTGCTTATTCAGCAGAGAAAAGGAGACACAACATTGGCGCCTTGCTGACGGAGCACATACTTGTCAACGATAGCTCACCTCACCACGGCTTGTGGTCACTAGAGCATTACCTGTTCTCCTCCAGTTGTACTTGCACACACTCTGGGTGATTCTTACCTGGATATGGAGGAAGCTTTATGTTTCCAAGATACGCAGGCAGCCATTCATAGAGGGCAATATTCTGTAAAGAAAAACAAAACACAAAAGTAATGGCAGCTTGTTTTTATGCACTCTAATACCAAGATTTTTGAGGTTATTAAATACTAAAAGCACATCTTTTTTCTTGTTTTTTTCATTGACTTTAGACCTATTTTGATCAACAATGTTACTTTGCCAGAATGAGCTTGTTAATGATCCCTTTTAATGGAAAAAGCCAATAAAACAAGTGAGTGAAGACGCTTTTATCCTTCAATTTGTATCCATAAAACACATCCTCACTGTGTTCATGCAACTCATTCTTTCCATAGTGAAACTTAAATCAGCACCTGTGTAGTGCAGGATTACATACAGACTTTTCCCTCTACCTGGAATGTGGCCACAACGATCTTCCTTGCGTTTTGAAACAGCTTTTCGTCTGACCACTTAGGGTGTTCCTTATGCAGTTTGGTGGCGACATAATTGTGGTAGCGAAACCAGATAATCCCCTCTGCTGCCGTGAACAGGTTCTCATTGGCCCAGGCGTTTCCCAACTCTAGGAACAGAAGGTGGCACAAATCACCGAGAATTCTGACAGTCTCAAGTATTAATTGCCATCACTATGGCTGCAACATAATAAACAGAGAACAGGTTGAATGTTTACTGTACTTTCAAATGCAGGTCATGCCCTATTTTAAACAGCGTATTGCATTAATTGATGAGGATCTTTCACCACAAATGGGATGATCATTTGTTTTTAAGGATGGGACAACAGAGCACTGACAACAGCAGCAGATCCTCCCTCTCCCCCACAGATAATAACTACACACCTTTAACAATACACGCAACCAAAACACTGACTTCACGACACCTGTACGGCACCCTTTTAGCGATACAAAGAGGGATTTGCTGTGGTGAGCGTGACAAGCTGTTGAGACGATAATGAGTGAGTCACTACATACGTCAGCAAGGGCCTCTTTGACTCAACTCTGACTAGGGTGAAACAATATTTGCAAGAAATTCTTGTTGCTTGTGTTTTGATTTTAGAAGCTTGCAAAATGGATTGGGCTTCTATTGCCAAACAAAGAAAAACAGGTCACATACAAGGTTGTTTACAGTCATAGTTCAGCTCAAACAGAGTGACTTAATTTTAACTTGGATGACATCTTTGATTACAGATAGTTTCATTTGGGTGGGTGAGATTTAGTGACTTGTATGTAATCCCAGAGAAATCATCATGAGCTTTGTAGGTGAGAGTGACAATTAAATACCAGTGAGATTTAACTTAGGTGAAGCCAAAGCCAAAATCTCTTCAATAAATCACACATAATTATCTGGTTGTATGCACTACCCTCCAAGTAAGTGGATAATTAAGTTTTAGTGTTAACTGACTGAGTTTACAGAGTTTTACTGCAACTAAAAGCTCTGCAGGTCTGCACTGAAGTTTGAATATGACGTATAAGCTATCTCACCATAAAGGCCATTAGGTCCATTTTCTCCCGTTGTAGGGTCAGCAGTGCTCCACATGAAACTATGCTCTGTTCCCTCATTTGGCATGTTCGCCTCAGAGCCTGAAGTCAAGAGCCCTCCAGAGAAACTCCTCAAGGAGTCGGACCAGGACGTGGAAGGGCCGTAAATAGAGCTGCCGTCTATCCATGCTGTCACCAAGTTGACCTGCATGTTTTAGAGCACACATGAGGCTGGAGAAATGAATCATTTCACCTGTCATCCAGATCTTTCAAAAATGGTTAATGGTCCTAATTTGCCATTTTTATTCAATGGAGCTGCTTTTTTACGCCTTATCAAGACATTTAAAACATTTTGACATTAAGTACCTGTCTCCGAGGATTGCCAGGGCTCTGGCCAGACTCTTTGTCCCAAGATCCTCTCTGGAAAGGTAGCAAGACCTTACCACGGGAAGCAGGGTCAAAGATGGGGTCACCTTTTGGAACTGGGATGTTCATGAACTCAGGGGGACAACCAGGTGCTCTTGAATCAAATACTTCAAAAGCAACATGATAACCTAAGAAATGTAAATGTAAAGTAGAAATGATAGCAAACTTCAGATACATACATATATGTCTTCATCTTGTATCTACAATCAAGCTAATATCTGGTGGGATATGTAACATTAGCAAATTTATTTCCATGAGATTGCCTCTATATTTCACCTAAAAACAGTCAACAGTAGTGGTGGGACAAAACATCTATATCCTCACCTTGATGTGTGTGATTCATTTATTGATTTACTGACGTTTAATATTGATCATTTTGTTTTAAAACTGGCTCTAAAAAATTTTCCAGGAAAGCTCTTAATAACTTCATGACTCAAAGCAGAAGGTGACAGTTAAAATGGCATAAATCAGCAGACAAAAAGTGCTATAGAGTGGTTACAGAGGCAAAAAAATGGGTGAGAATAGGCAAAAATTGGCTACAAGGTTAAAACAGGCATAAACTGCATAACAGCTGAAAAAGGGGTTAAGAAAGGCAAACATGGGCAGAAAAAAAGGTGAAAAGCTGTTAAAAAGTGGCAAAAATCAGTTGAAAATGACAAAAAAAAAACTTATAACAGCTGTACAGTTAGATTAAGAAAGGCAAAAAGGGCCTCTCTTAGAAGCATTTGTGAGAAGCATTTAACAAGGGGCAGAAATTGGTTATAAGTGGAATAAATATGGTAATATGGGCGCAGTTGACGTGATGAAAACAGGTTAAAAGACTGATAAGGAGTTTAAAGTTTTATTAATCATTATTGGCTGTATAATTACTGCAGATCTGATCAATAACAGTTTCATCATTGTCATCTTATCAATATGGCATCTGATTTTGTGATTTCCATGTCTAATCAATTCAAGTAGATACTAAAAATTACTATTTGTGCTGTAAACCTTAAACTAGATAATGAGCGCGCCTCCTTCATCCCTCATATTCGGCCTACTTGTCCGCCACTCAGTTATGAACTTTTAAGTAATATTTTGAGACACCAGCTTTCTAAAATATTTACCGAAGAACAGGGAGAGCACGGTCAGGTTACGTGTCGACGGCAGACCGGAGGGTCCAGCTGAAAGTTTCCTGCTCAGGGTGCGGGGGTTTGGCAGTTGGGGCTCGTGGACAGCTTCGTAGACCCCATCAGAGTATTGCGCGGGCAAGAGGCGCACGAGGGGTGAACCTGCGCGAGCACAAACACTTCGTATTGACAAGGTAAGCCAGCCAAGCTATGCTGCTACTGAAACTCTTTTCCTTACAACTTACCGACAGCTCCACGTTTTGGGTTTCCCAGACTGTTGTACCAGCCGTCAAAGCGAGGAACTTCACAGGTTATTTCACCGCGTGAATCTGTTTGATACATTTTTAGCTTTTAGAGCATTTTTTTTCACGTGAACATTTAAAATAAGGAATATGAAGGGCAGACTTCTGTGTACTTACGTTGACTGACAGAGAGCGCCAAGACAACAGCTGCGCAGATACTCCAAACCCGTTTACGTAAATCCATTGAAGCGAGAGATGCTCCTTAGTTCAGTCCGCAGCCAAGAGCAGTGAAGAACTCCTGAAA
Source organism: Cheilinus undulatus (assembly GCF_018320785.1). Taxonomy (NCBI): domain Eukaryota; kingdom Metazoa; phylum Chordata; class Actinopteri; order Labriformes; family Labridae; genus Cheilinus; species Cheilinus undulatus. The sequence goes on along the minus strand of NC_054873.1, from coordinate 20,367,806 downwards.
AGACAAGGTAAGGGTAACACATTTATCTGCCCCTCTTCATGCCTTTATACTTAGAGGCAATAACTAAAAGGAAAAGTTAGGAAGGCTGTCTACTTGTCTATCTAAATGAAAAAGAAAACGTTACAAACCTGTAACAGGCTGTCTTTAGTCGTGTATACAGACTGCAGACACAATGAAGACCATGCCCTGTGTCCTAATTGGTCTATATACTATACCAGAAGATGAAATAATCTCGTCTTACCCTCTGTAGAGGTTGAAATGTGGTAAAGAAATGTCGCAAGAGGACACCTGTACATGTGAGGGATGGGGCAATACTAAAGCCTGCAAGTGTTGCAGAGCTTAACCAAAAATGCATGTGACCTGGGTTGCCCAAATGGGAATGGTCATCATCTACCATGGATCACACCTACTTTTCCCACTGCATTCAGGGCAATATCCTCCTCCACAGTGACCTAAAGGGGGCTGGTGGTATAAAAGAAGTCCATTTGTCCTCAGCGTTCACACTTCATCAGGTGTTCTTCAGTCTTCTTGCAACTTTGCAGGTAAGAGAGATCTTCTACATGTTCAGTGATTGATTAATTTCTCTTTATTCATAAAAAAATTTAGGGCAACAGCACATATTTGCATGACTCGTAATGACTTATGTGGATGTGTGGAAATGTAAGTCTTTCTGCACATGCATGTGTTTCTTTGCATTACAAACACACAAAACCAGGGAACTTAAGATGGCATTACACAAGCAGGACATTGTTGTGTTTACTGATGTCCCATCTCTTATCAGGTGTAAGAAACACAAGCAGCTATCTCTGCATCTAGAGGAAACTGAGAGCCCCGCCACTAACACTGTCCTCTCTGTCAAACCGTCTGGTCTCAGCTGCGTGCATAAGATCAGGTGCTAAGATGACTTTCTACGTTGACATTTACCCATTCTACCCTTTACAAAGATCCTCGTTCATCTTCAGCAGCCGCTTGCTGACTATTATCCTGGTCTTCCTTATGTTAGCAGTCAGTCTGCTTCTCATCCTGCCGGGGATAAGAGGGAAAACGGTGAGTGCAAACTTTCAGATAAACTATTACTCACTGCAACCACATTATTATAGTCTCCTGTGAGTGATCATTTGTTTACTTATTGAAAAGGCTTTTACTTCACATTGTGTCTTTACCTTTAAATGCACTTTATATTTGACTTTTGTTCTTTCTCTGCCCATCAGAGACTTTTCTGGATGTTTAGAATTATTATCAGCTTGTTCATAGGCGTGGTGATAGTGGGTGAGTTTTGCACTCATCATTGTTGTTAAAACAAACATATTTTCCTTTTTGTGATACATCATCAAGGCGTTGTTTCTTTTCCACTCCAGTGCTGAACTTTACTTGCGACTGGGCCGAGGCCAAAATGACCACTAATGCCACCTACAAGTCTTTCAGCGATGCTGTGGTTAATGCTGATATAGGGTTGCATGTTGGACTGTATGGCATTAATGTCACACTCAAAGGTGAGTCACTGCTAGATATTTGATCCAGATGTTTGTCTAAAGCACTTGTGAGGTTTTTGGTTACGAGACATGTTGATACTAATGCTGATATATCTATGAGCTGCAAAAGCACACCAAATAATCAATATAACAACAGACTTTCTCTGTACGTTGATTTTTATGGCCTGCAACCACTGCCAGGGGATGGGGGATTCATGAACGAATTATTAGCATGCTTCCTAAATAACCTTTTAAACATTTTTGTTGGCAAAGTTTTCCAATAAGGGTCATGCTTTGCATGGAGCAGGGATTCTTATCTGGTGGGTTGGAATCCAAAAGTGGGTTGCGGGGCTGCTTTCAGTGGGTCGCAAAGGTGTGCTTGGAAGAAACCAAATGGCAAAATTGTCTAAGATGTCTGGATGACAGAACTGGTTTGCCCTAAGGTAATGAGGTAATTCCTCAAGAAATGACCATACTATCCACTCTCTTGGGAAAATGAAATAAAATAAGATTTACAGACGTGTTCATCTAAAGCTTCTGTAACATTGAGCTTTGTAAAAAAAAAGGTTTTGTCCTGTTTCTGTATTGCTTGCATACTTTTTTCCACCTAAAGACCTTCAGCATGTACAGAGCAAAAATCAGAATATATGAGGTATGACTTTGCCTACAGGGGGTGCCAAAAAAGGTTATAATATTTTGGGATTTTCTTACTAGTTTGTGTTTTTATTTTTTGTTTTCACTTTTTGTTTTCTTATGTAGTTTAGTTTTGATTAGTTTTTTTTTTCCAAATGGTTTTTATTGTCTTTTCAAACATAAACAACATACAGCAATGGTTGAATAAGCTTGTCCAAACACTTATACGCCAATCACCTGAGTTTCCACAAAATTAAAAAGAAAATAAATGGCAAGTTTTGATTAGTTTTTCTTTTAAATTCTAGTTTGGTGGTTTAATTTGTTTTTTTACTTTGCAGAAATGCTTGGTTTTAGTTTTTTTTTTTGTTTGTTTTGTTTTTTTTTTGTTTCAGTGTTTATAGTTTTTTCAGCACTATGGGATACAGGGGTGAGACCCAAAAGGGCCAGAAAAATTAACATCATACAGTTTCAGAAATACTTTTACATAAAGTATTCTTTACTAATAATTTTATTTAATTATATTAGATTTTTGAATGTAGCTCATGATGTAAAAATGAAATACGGTGTGAAGTCTTCTTCAATCAAATCAGATCATTTTTTACTTTGCTGTTTTCTTATAACAAAGGATATTTTGTCTCTATAATAATACAGGTTTGTTTTTTTTTTAAAGCCTTACTTTTATTTTATTCTCATCAAAACTAAAATGTTTTAACATTTTAGTTTAAACCTTGGTGCCAATTTCCGCACAGGAACTTTAAAAGTCAGAGAAAATATTTCGCAGATGTGGCATCAAAACTGAAAAGTCGCAGCTCTTAACTTTTGCCCTCCTTTTCTCTCAGGGAATCCCATTGTACAGTTGAATGAAACTATCGACTACAACGAGATGTTCAGCTGGCATGATACAATTGAAGACGAGTATGAGGAAGCTCTGGAGAAAGGTCTGCCCAGCCCTATCCTGTACATCGCTGAGAAATTCACCATGGGCAGCCCATGTCGACTCATCTTTCAGTACAGATACTCAGGAAGATACGCCTCCGCAACTCTTTGGTAACAAAATAGTCTTGCAACTTATATTCATGTTTATTTAACAGAATAAGTTGGGTTTTTTGTAATGAAACTTTTTATTTCTTATTTATGTCCTTTTAATACTCTTACTTATTTTTATTTTTATTTTTTTACCAACATGTAACAAATGGGGCCAAGGACATTACAGTATAATCACTGTAACATAATACAGTGCAGTCATGTTAGATAATAGTTAAAGGGAAAAATAAAATGGTTGCATGCTTCTACAGGACCGCATTTTGCACCTGGATGCTCGCCAACATCCTCTTCTCCATGCCGGTTATTCTGTACGCCGGATACATGATGGTGGCAACTGCTGCCTTCATCTTCTTCTCCATGGCTTCTTTCTCCACCATCAGGAACGTGCCAGAGTGTGTTTTCTCCATAGGTACAGACTCCTTTGAAACTGAGTACAGCCACTCATTCTGGCTGGCTCTAGCTACAGGTAAAAAAAACGCAAGCTGCACTTTGATTTCATGTATTTTTGATTAAACAAAACTTTCTGAAAGATTCAATTTTTACTGATGGGAAATGATTTGCAGGTGTGCTGTGCACCATCATTGGGATTCTAGTGCTTATTCTCAACTTTATGATGCCGGAGAGGATGAGGGAGGCTTTCAGTGCTGGTGTCGACATTTATGAAGATGAAGACGATTCTTATGGGGAGGGATACCTGAATGCTGTTTTTCTTGACAGAGTGACAAGTTCACCACTGACATTAAAAGCAAATGTAAGTTAGTGGGTTGGCACTTAAGCATTATTATTCCTTATTCACTCACAACCTGCAGTAGTGCATTTTCATTTTTCTTTTCTAATGACTTTGTTGGAAATTTGACTTTGTTGCAAAGAATTGCCTCAGAAGACAATATACAGTGCATTCTACTCTATGACATTTAAAACATGGGGCAAATGCATTATTAACAGAGGATGCACAATAGGAATCAATACAACATATCAATAATATATCTGAAAAAAAATCCAGTATTGTAAACTGATTCTCTGACCCCCTTTGACTTGTTTCATTACCACTGAATGATTCCTCATGGTTGTGCTTATGGCCTGATTAAGGTAATAAGAGCTGAATTGGCCAAAGTTAACAGGCAAATGAAAAAGAAGACAGGATAATCTCAGGCAGCAATAAGAAAAGCTAACAGATAGAGCATGTTAAAAGGTGAAATTGACACCAAAATGCAGTGAATAACTACATTAACTTTGCACATTTTGAAGCAAACTTAGCGAACACTACCTTGGAAAACACCAAAACTAGAACAAATGTATATATCTTTGTTGATCTTTATACTGAACTGACTGTGGTCTGCTACATCCCAAACTTTTCAGCCAGCCCCGGTCTCTTCAATAGGAGTGAAGAGACCAGGGACCCCCACACCTGAAGGGCGTTGAAGCATAGTTGAACACAGCTGCGTGCAAACAAGAATAGCCATGTGCAGATTTATATTTCGAGGACTTTTTTAAACATCGCTTTCATTTCAGCATATATCTTACCAAATGACTTAACTTTAGTAAAACTGACTAAAATCACAAATATTTCACTATTATACCAGTCTATTTTTCTTATAATTCCAACAGAAAACCTAAGAAACAAACATATATTTAATGTCTAAATTGATTTAAGCAGAAATAAGGCCCACAGAAAGAATGATATAAACTACAAAACAGCTTTAACAGCTACCTCACATTAATGTTGTATTTACCCCATGCACATCATTTGACCATTTTTCTAAGTAATAATTTAATAAATGTAAATAAAACAGCATTTTCTAATATTTTGCTGTGGAGCTCTATTGCATTTTGGAGCTGCAAGAAATGTGATTGGTTCATGGCATTGAAGGGCAGGGCTTAGTGATTGGTTAGCTGCATTTACTGTGTTTCTATTCATATTACGTAGGGTCATTCCCATCTCTGCTGCTCTGTGACTCATTATTTCGTCTTTGTATTTTAGGACGATTTATGAAGCCATCCATGTTTCCTTCCTGGAATCTGCTCCAGCCAATACTTGAAGACTTTTTCTCCTGAATGTGTTGCCTATATGGATTGTCTTAACTTGACACTACTTTTAAAGACTCATATGGGCTGTAAGTGTTTTGTAATGTAATGTAAATAGCATTTGTAAAGATTGTTATCTGAAAACAACATTTGCAACTTCAATATAGTAACTTGTATGGGATCCATATGATGTAAATACACAAGATTAAATTTCACAGTTTAATTCCTCACTGATTCACCTCCCTCTGAGTGTTTATTGTTGCCATTGTTGCAGTAACACCTCAAAATAAAGAACAGAACAACACTGATTCAGCTGTGAGATTGTATTCTTACTGTGGTATAACATTACATTCATTCAGTAATGTATATTTTAATACATTCTTGTACTGTACATCCCAGTAAAGGTAAGGATCCCCTATACTGCATGTCTTTGAAAAGTAGGAGAGTCTTTGGCCTTCAGCATCACCATAATACACATAGTGCTTTTTACAGCATATTTTAGCTTCTTTTACTACTTACTGTGATAGATTATCATGTCAGATTGATAATTAATCCCTGGTCGGTATTTCCTCTTAATAACATGCATATACTGTAGGAGTAATATGGCCTTTCCAACCAAGTCCTTGAGTAATCCAAAGTATTTACAGTAGGTACATTTTTTAACCCCATACACATTATAAAAATGACTAAATAAAAAATAAATGTACTAATTTATCTCTTCATAAGAAAATAATCATGACCTTAAAGCTACTTCTCTTCAACAGCAGACACTCACGCACAGAACTACAGACAGAGTATTCACATTGTAAGGCCATTATGACAATGTAATTCAAGAGAAAACCTGAAAATGAGAACTGGATGTTCTTTACAGCACTGCAACAGGAGGCCGAAAAAATAAAATGATAGAAAAATAAACTCTCCTTGTTCCCACTGAGCCACCTGCCATCTGTCCGTCACCTCCACACAGCCAGACATGCAGAACTACAGCGGGCCAATCCATGCAGGGTCTTTTAGATGTAGATAGGCGTCTCCTGTCCCGTCAGCAGCCTGAACATTACAGCGGGCATCGTCTTCATGTTGATCTGAGGAGCAGACATGAAACAGCAGAGGAGAATTATACTGTCACCCAGGAGGCAGGGACATTATCACATCACTTGAATCCTTACATCCCTCTGTACCACCTGACCCAGACAGAAAGGACCTTAGATACATGATGACGAATAGGTTGCTTTTATGTTTATCTAATAAAATTTTTGGACCCTTTAGACTGCATGAACGGGTATAGTCTCAGAAATCTCACAGCCTGATGAGGTGATGGCAATCGCCAAATTGGAAATGCTGACTCCACTCAACTTTATGGCTATTAAAATGACGGCTATATCTTGTATAACTCATTTCAAATTTTTAAAATACAGCAGATAGCTACTTAGCTTAGCTTCGCTTACTTTAGCTTAGCTTAGCTAGCTTAGCTTAGCAGTTTTGCTACCTCACTCCTAGCCTGGCCCTAATTTAGGGTAACAAAAAAAAAAACTTGTTGAAACAATGGGCAAGTACTCATTACTCCTTACTTTTACTCTTCAGTTTAGTGCAAAAAATAAAAAAATCAAGATATCATGTGTTAATTCATGATCTACAGGGGTGCTGGTATACAGATTTTGTGTTAGTCTTCATGGTTTGGTAACCAGCTGCTGCTAGCAGCGGCATATTTACAGACATGAGAGTGATACTGATCTTACCTACTCTTAGCAAGAAAGAAGGTAAATAAGCATGAAGCCAATCTGTGATACTTTTCTCATTCACTACAATTTGAGTCTAAGAAGATAAGTAAATTGCTCAAAATTTTCCACAATCATCCCTCATTTGCTGAAATTCTTTTGTTGGATTTTATAAAATATCCACAATGATTTGATAATAAAATCATTCCTTTTTATCAGCATATATAATTAATTTTATTAATAAGTGATTAAATGTTGAACGCTATAGTACTCTATCCATAAATATGAGCCTGGAAGTAGGTGTAATATATCTTTAAAAGGCTTGAATGGTTGTGATCTGTGTGGTGAGGTAAATTTGCCATCTTGTGGCCAGGGGACTTCTTACCTCACCCACTGAGACAGACAGGGTTTGAACAATCTTCTCGTGTGCCATGGCAACAACACTCTGACCGTTTATCTCAATGATTCTGTGTCCAACACGAACACCGCCTCGCTCGGCGATACCCCCTCGCATCAGACTGCAGATCTGAGGATGAGAAAAAGCAGCTTTAAAGCAGCCCTCACTCTTTAAAAACAACAGTACTCTTCAGACATCTCCATTCATCCTAAGCTTCAATCTTAAGGTATTCTTTATGTGTTACTCACAATGCCATTCTGCACACTGAAGCCAAGCTGAAACTTTAGATCAGGTCTCTTGATGAGAACGGTGGTGACTGGAGGACAGCTCACGATACTCAGCTTTACCTTCACCTGATTCTTCAGACCCTGGATGAGAAAAAATTATAAAGTTTACAGTAGAGAGAATGGCAACCCTCTAAAAAGCCCCCCTAAAAAAGATTAAATAACCGTAAAATGTATCCTGTATTGGAAGCAGTGATATAGTTTGCTCTGTACCTTAATGATGCCCTGACAGGTGGCAAGTGGCAGCCCCACCAAGCTGGTGTCGTTGATGGACATAATCTGGTCCCCAACACTGAGTTTTCCAGAGCGAGCTGCAGGGCCACTATTCAGCATACTGGCCAGGATGACAGTGGGCAGAATGGAACCCCAACCAGACTCCACGATCACCACACCGAGGATCTCTCCTTTCTGCTTCTCCACATACAACTGAATTGCAGGAAAAAAAAGCTTATTTCAGATTTTCAGAGATTCTGCTGCAGCCTCTTATGTTTATGAAACCCATCACTCATCATCCAAACTTCACCCACAGAAGAATAAAATCTGTCGCACCTCTTTACAGTTGTCTGAGTTTGAGAAATGAACCAGGTCATCGTGATACATTTCCTGGGAGTTGATGATGTCACTGTATTGTTTCTGGCTCAGGTCGGTCGGGTTGATGCCATTGGCTCGCAGGAACTCTCTGTAGGCCACGCTAAAGGCCTGACCAATGGACTGTGCGATGAGCTGCGCCTTTGGGAAGGAGAGAAATTGAGGGAAACCACTCAGTAGAAAAGGCTTTCCCAGCAAGGAAGTAAAAGGAAATCTGCACATTTTAAAAAGAAGTATAAACCGAAAACTAAAAATGTATATGATGTTTTAACACTCACATCCTCTGACTCAAAGACGTAGCAGATCATCCTGTACTGATTCTTCCCATCACTGGAAGAGTCTGCAGATTCAGAGAAATCCTCTGAAGAGGCCTGAGACATGCGCCTACGTGCCATCAGAACCACAATACTGCCAATGTCAGCGATGTAGGAGATGGTCCGCAGGGCGCTGTCCATCATTGTCTCCTATTTGGAGAAAAATATCAATCACAGCTAAATATGCCTGATTAACTAACAGATTCAACTCAGGGGTTAGTACAAGTAAAATAGTTCTCACCTGAGTGTCAGCATTCAGGACTTTGACAGCTTTTGTGGAGATAAACAGGTCTACTTCAGTCATCATCTGAGAGTCTTCATCCTGGCTCTTTAAATAAAGAATAAGTAGTTTTAATGTGACAGTTTATATTCATGTACTATAATCAAAAGCTGGGGTAACAAATCATATATGGTCAACTTCCTTTGTGGTCTTCCCCCAACTCTACTACAGTTTCACATTTTCTTTTTGCGCAAGGCACAGCTGAGATCGTGCCAAAATCTCAAGGCACACCATATCCATATCCACATACATACAAAGTAGCCCTTTAAAAAACATTTTACAGTAACTCCAGCTGTTGTATAGTTGTAGTAATAGTGTATGGTTTTACGAATTTCATTGTGCACCTCAAGGCACACCAGTGTACTTTGACACACCATTTGAGAAACACTTCTCTATGATACAGTAGAACCAGCCAATCATTGGAGATTGGTCAATGTCACATAAGATGACATCACAGCATCTGACCAATCAGCAGTGACCCAGAGCATCTCAACCTTCCTGTTTCCTTCAGAACATGCAAAATGCAGTTTTACGTCTCTCTTGGTCCCAAACAGATGACCCTAAAATCACAATGCTAAGTTGATGAAACTCTCACATTAGAAAGGTCAATAGTAGGGCAAAATGCCATGATAGTTGTTTTCTGTGAAGAATTTCTAGCAATTGCTGAAATTTTAGAGGAACCACATTTGATCTTACCTCCATTTAGGGGTGTAAAATGGTGCCTATAAAACATTTGGCCAATTCATCTATCAAACCATACTTAGGGTATTTTCTTGGAAAATAACTTATTAAATGTATGATAACAGTGCTCTGTAGTGCAGTAAGATGTTGCCACAGGATTGTAAAAAACAACACAAAGTTGGTAAATCTTGCCAATTCATAGAAATTTTCAAGATGAAAATAGTAAAATAGGTGTGATGTTTGGTCCGTTTTATAACCTTAAAGCTGTTTTGTAGTTTATATCATTCTTTCTGTGGGCCTTATTTCTGCTTAAATCAATTTAGACATTAAATATTTGTTTTTTTCTTAGGTTTTCTGTTGGAATTATAAGAAAAATAGACTGGTATAATAGTGAAATATTTGTGATTTTAGTCAGTTTTACTAAAGTCAAACAGTTATATTCTACTTAAATGTCATAAATCTGTTTTATTTTTCATTGTGAGCCTAATCATTGCTAAGATTTACTTAGCAATTCAATATATGTTATATTTTTATAGTTCTCCTATTGGAATTATAAGATAAAACTATTGGTGCCACCATGACTTAAACAGTATCCTGAAGCCGGTCATGTCTTGCCTCCAAAAGAGGTCAGAATCTAAAGGCAACCTCATGAACCCTGATATCTCTGAACCCCAGGTAACTCTTAGTCTTACATGTCCTAAGTTTCATCAAAAAGCAGCATTTTGAATCCTCTTTCAAATATTATGTGAATAAATATTTAGCATTTAAATAATCTTCTAACGTGTAAGTTAAAACTCATTTGGCGTGGTGTGTATTTATTTTTCTATAATTAACATTTTAAGATGCATACACTTTATAATAATAAAATAAATATATAAGTGAAAAAGTAAAAAAAATTTTGGGATGTTGACCAATAATATTCTAGGGTTTGAATTTTGAATTTCCAGGTATTTCAATGAATGCCTTATAAATAGTTGTGAAAAATGAGACCTGTATCCTGGAGGAAAATCCTGTCTCAGCTCATAATCAGAACACAAACATGGGCTAGTTAGTTGTGCCATACAACAGCTCCACCATGTGGTCAGAAGTGATTTTGCATCATAGCTGAGAGAGGGGAAACAGATATTTATGGATAAAGCACCTTTCTATTAAACACACTGACATTGATTTCATCCTTGAAGCTGCTATAGCACCCTTTGGATAAAGAATCAACTCTGTATCTCAGTTAATTTGAAAGCTGAAGCTCAAAGGAAACCGTCTTTTTGCATAAATCCCTGATCCTAATCACTACAAAATTCTGCTCAGTTTCTCCCAAGCACAGGGCCAACCTTGTGCCAAATTTTCTGAAAGCTGTCCCTACATTTTTAACCAGAACAAAGTGAACAGTAACGTTTCTGGCTTGATTTTAATGTGTCATGCTGATTACCTTGATACGACTGACAGCTTCATGGGCCTGCGACATACGGACAGACTTGGACGGGTTTTTATCTGACAACACCTGAGTGCAGCCAAGGTAGTTTGCAGCAAAGATGATCCCATCGATAAGATCCTCTGGCTCACAGGGACCTGGGACTTAACAATGATGAAAGAGTTATAATGTGCTCAAACAAATCAAACAAACAATGAAGTATTAGAATATTACTTAAGAGTAATTACCATCCTCAAAGCTGGGGAAAGCAGCAGCTTCCTGTGTCTTGTTAGAAATAAGTGAACATGTTGGTTAGTTTGGCTTAAAGCTTGAAAAAGAAACATTTTGTGGTCATAGCACTCAAAGAAACATTCAAAGCAAGCTGTCAAAGATTATATTTTACAATAATAATAATAACTATAGTGGTTATACCAGCGTGACAAGGGGCTCTGCAAAACATAAATGCTCAACAACAAATTTCACAACAGTGAAGGGATAAAATATAAAGACACCAAAAAAGAGGGACTACATTAAACACACCGCAAAAACTCAAATCTAAGTAATGATATTGGTGAAAGCACAGCAAATCATCTAATTTCAAAAAGATAACATTGCACGTTAAAAGATACGCTGACCTGACAAGTCCAGACAATTTTTTTATTTTCAGATGCAAAAACCCAAAAATATATCCTGCACTGCTTATAATAACTTAAAAAAAAAACCTCCTCTGATAGATTGTAAGTCTTGAAATAAGCGCAATATGATTTTTTATTCTAGAAGAAACACAAAAACGTGCTTAAATTTGAGTTTTGCAGTAGTGTGTCTGAATAAAAGAGTGACAGAGGAGCTACATAATTCAGTTGTTTACTAAAATATCCAAGATTAATAGTCTGAAATAATGCCTGAATAGAATCAACGATAAGAAAATGAATAAAATCATATACAAGAAGGACTTTTAAAAGCATATCCTCTTATCAAAGACTTAAAAGGAAAAGACCGTTGTAGTTGTCCTACTTTGTTTGACATGTAGTCATTTAGCCCATGCACAGTCTTAAAAAGGTTCTCTTAATTTGTGGTAAATTATAAAAAAAACTCCAGCTTAAAGATGAAGAGAAGCAGCAAAAAGTGCCAAAGTAGGACAAAGTCTGAACGCATCATGTTTGATGATGGATGATGAATGAGCTTTCACCTGGGCTGTGTTGCTCTCCTCTGCAGGGGCGAGCTCAGGACACTGAGGCCTCTGTGGCGGCTCCTGCACCTCCTCAGGTATAACAGCAGCAGCAGTCACTGGCTTCTCAATCTGTGGTAGAAAAACATCTGCTTTAATGCTTGCAGTTACCTGGAGGAGTTAGTTTCTTGTTATGAAATAACTAAAATGACTGTCACCTTTGCTTTATGACCTAAAAAAGCAAAAGTGACAAGGAGAATATAGACAAATCATTTTTATTTTGTATTTTTTGGTGTCTGGAATCTCTTCTGCAGAGTAGGTGTGATTGACTATGAGCTTATGAAAACCAACACTTTTTTTCATCCGCTCTCAGTGAGTGATGCTTTTAAAATTAGGGTTGTCAGCGTTAATCAAGATTGATTAAGATCCATAATTAGAGCAACGTTTTTTTGCTTGCTATTACTGGCATGCTTTATTGTTCAGCACACTTTGGTTAAGCCACTGCAACATCTCTCTGCAGCCACACGGATGTAAGATAAGTCCACCTCTGCTCCTTAATATCTGATTTCACTTAAAAAAAAACCTCACAGAGAGCTCAGTGGACAAGTCAAAACTTAGCTGCACCTAGGGTTTTCAAACATTTTTGCTCTTCTCTTTTCCCTTTTTCCCCCTTTTTTACTCATTTAAAAAGTGGCTTTCTGTGATTAAATTCAAGTGGTAATGTTTGATCTACCCAAAGGTATTTTATTTCAAAATAAAAGATAAAAAAATAGGGGGGCCCAAAGTAAAATAGTGAAACAAGTTTTGTAGCTCTTTAAATTAAGGGTCCCAACTTAATACTTACTCAAAAAATGTAGGCCAGAGTGAAAATAAAATGGATGAGCAGTGGGTTGATGGATTTGGTAGGAGACGAAAGAACATATCATGTTTTTACTTTTGAAACTTAATCTCTGTATATATTTTTAGCCACACAAAGGTACGCTGACCCCTCTTGGTTTGTGTGTGGGGGGTGAGAAGCTGTTTTTGTAACAGAATAAGATGTTTTTTTGTACTTGTTTATGACTGATTTGGTAACTATAAAATATAAAAATACAAGTCATAAAAAACTTAATTTAAAAAAAGGTGAGTTGGCCTTTTTTAAATTGGCCCAACTAAAGTATTTAGGCCAACTATTTAAGTTGGACCCCCAGAAAATGTTGGCTCAACTTGAATTATATTCACTTGATACATTACATAATTTGAGAAACTCAATATAATGTATTGTATCGACTGGTTTAGTTATTAAAAGTGCATCCAAAACTTCATAATTTTTTCACTCAACATTAATCAATTAAAGTGCATCAATTATAATATGATATCATTTGAATGTACAGACAGAATAAGAATAAATTGCATAGCATCAAAATAGAGTTTGTCTAGGAAATTCCCAGAGGGAGTGTTCCTGAAAAAGCCTAAATGTCATTATATCTAGCAAATTCTATACTAATAAAGGCTAATTCATGTTTCTGTATTTTGTTTATTGTTTTTTTTTTCTCTCTAGCTAACTGATAGCCTTGGCTCAACGTGAAGGAAGTGGGACAGCCTCACCAACTCAGGGACGCTGTATGTAGAGACACAACAGAGTACAACTCCAGGAAATGTAGCAAATAAAAAGACTTTCTTTTGTTCTTTACTTTAAAGAAATAAGAGGAGGAGAGAAGGTTGTGCACTGAGGGTCAGAGAAGGTATGGTCAAAGAAAAGTTTGTTCTCGTCAGAGAGACTAGTACTTAAGTGTGACATCTACTTGACATCTACTCTGAAAGTTGCACATTATACCTCTAACTATTAAAATGCAACAGGATGAGATGTATTATGTAAAAAAAACACTACGTACAAAAAACAAAATCAGCTCAGAGATGAAAGGTGCTACTTTTTCACAAGGTGTGCCAAACTCAACACAACCTGAGAGCTCCTCACAGAAGCTTTAGGCAAGGTTTTAAAGGTTTCTTGTAGTCTTGTGAAGATGATAACCCCATGGGGAGGAGGTGAAAAAGACTATCTATATTCAAAATCACTCTAAATTGACTGTGGGGCTAGTTGAGTGTGCAGAAACCTGGACAAAAACACGCCACAGGGGATGAGACGTGACAAAGACCCGCCTTATTTGTTACCTGCTGGAGTTTCTCTGGTCGTCTCTGTTTCTCCTCAGGAGTCTCCCTCTGTTGCTCTGGTGTGTGAAGAGGAGCGAGTGATGGTTTGATAACCCTGGTGTCGCTCTCCCGGCTGATAGATGGAGGAGCGGGACAGGGTCTGGGAACTGGAGGGGGGTCTCTACGCGACGGGGCCTTCTGGGTGTCTGTAGGTGACTGGGCGCTGGCCTGGCGAGGAGGTGCAGGGGGATGCTGCCTACTGGAAGTGGATCTAGTTTTAGAGCGTACAGCGAATTTTTTACAGTCCTTTGAGGAAGTCTTTGGACGCTGGTCAGTGCTATTTGTGGAGCAGCCTTTGATCCCAGAGACAGCATGCTCCCCGTCCTCTCCTGCTGCCCTCCTCCCCCGGCCTTTCCCCTGCCTTTCTTTCTCCTTTGCACCCCCATGAGGCGGCTCACACTTCTTAGCAGCTCCTGGGATAGTTTGGTTTATCACAACTTGAGTGTCATCCTCTTTTCCCCTTTCCTGTGCTCCCTTTCTGATTCTTTCATTCTCATTGTCCTGACAAACTACAGTCTGCCTTTGAACGCTCTCATCAGGCTCCTCTAAATCCTCAATAAACTTGGCTCCATCCAGCACCTCCTCTATCTCATCTCCATCACTGAAGAAGAACCTGTTCTCCTGCCCTTTCCCCACCTCTCTAGCTGCTTCATCCCCAGCAGCAGGAGCACAATGTGACCTAAAGCGATGGCCTGTCTTATGAGCTTTAGTATCTGCTTGTGATCCCTCACATACCTCTGTGACATGCCGAGGCCTTTGCATGTACTGATCACTGCTGTTCTCATTGACATCCTCACCTAAAGCATGTTTTATAAAGCTACCACCTTCAGGAGGGTACTGTTTGTAATACCTCATGTCCACCACACCCTCTCTGTTCAAATGCAGCACCTCGTCATAATCCTGCTCCACGTCGGAGCCCACGTTGTCGTACTCCGAGCAGGTGTCCTCCATGTCCTCAGGACTGGGGTCACAGCTCATGTAATACTGGCTCTCAGGGACAGGAGGAGTCAGCTGCTCATTGTTATCATCCTTCAAGGTGCTCGGTGGTTGTTCGGATGCCTCCCTCACCAGACTGCGCCGCTCCTCTTGGCTCTGTTTAATGAGTCCTGGACCAGGGCACGACAGAGGGCTGGGGGCCAGTATTTTGGAGATGATTCCTGGCCTGTTTCCATGAGCCATAACTGGCCCTGTAAGCCCACTGCCCTCAACCCTGTGGATATTAATAGATGACCAAAATTAAATCAATTAGATCCAGGAGATGTTTGCAGAATGCTCCATGCACATTTTTCATTCATATCTGTGCACATTTTTACCCTTTACAAACACATAATGCTTTCCTTTTGTGGCCAGAACTTTTTACCTAGTATAAGGATAAATAACTTTTTTTTAAAACCAATCTTTATAGTGTTCCTTTAAATTTAGAGTAATTTACAGTCTTTTAACAGTTTTATCATTGTTTTTACATTTCTTATATCACTGGTATTTAATTTGTCTAAATAAACGTTTTGCTGGTTTGAATTTGTTTTATTCATATTTCTTAGATTATATATACAGTACGTATTTACTTTATTCTTGCTTTAATCCTTTAGCATTATATCTATTCCTATCAATATCTGTTCCTGTCCATCTGTTCTTTGATAAACTACTTTGGGCTGCTTATTTTTTGTATGAAAGGTGGCGGTACTGTTGAGAGGAGTTGAAATAAATAGCACATAAAATATTATCATAACTAAGTTTGTCAAAATTTTCAAAACATTGAGAGTTTTCGGATTCCACATGATTTGAAATAATGCCAATGCCTGGAAGCAAAACTTTCCAAAACTGAAAAAACTGCATCTACAGTACTGTGCATAAGTTTTAGGAAGGTTTGGGCCAAAAACTGAGGCTGCAGTAAGGTGTAGCTTTGGCAAAGAAAACTGCCTGAGGGCACCATCAGGGGGGACGGAGGATTGACACAACCCCAGTTATGCTCTGGATGTCTTTGCGTACCACCAGGACCACGGGGCAGTAATCTGTTGAAAAAAATAACAAAGTCGGCACCTTTAGTTTAGAGTGAGAAGTGGATGTGGCGAATAAGCACAGCCTAGGGTACTGTCCGGATTGGTAGTAGGGTTGCCACGAGCCCCTGGTCATGCTGTGAATGTCCCAAGGCCCAAAAACTGGGCATGTTACCAGAAAAGGCCTGGACAAAAGAGATGCCATCAAGCTTGACCTTGGCTGCCAAGTGACACATGTGTGTCAGGCACATAATGAATCATTAGCAGTATATATGACTAAAACTTATGCACATGACTGGGTTTCATAATACAAGGTAAGGAATAAAAATGGATATGGGCCTCTGCGCAAATCTGGGGTACATCATTAATATACAAAATAAATGATAATGGTTCAAGGATTGATCCCTGTGGAACACCAAAAGTACAATCAACAAATATTGCAGGGCTTTTGTACACTGTTTTAATTACACAAAGACAATGGATATTGCCTTGGTTTTTTGTGTAATTTAGTCGTTTGGCAGAGATTTGCCTGCAATTCCTGATAATGGAAACCAAGAAATTACCTAATAATGCTGGCCTAGGACTTCTTTTTGTACCCGTGGTATCAAAACAGGCCTTGCTATACTCATCAAAGTTTCAAAATTAAATATTTATTTTTGTGTGTTTTATGCCTTTATTTATAGAGGAGGACAGTAAAAAGAAACAGGGATGAGAGGTAGAGGAATGACAGGGGGAAGCCACAGGCTGGACAGGACAACACTTCTGCCACCAAAGCTTGTTTCAACAGAGAACAGTGCCAAGATCGTGGCAACTGAACTTTGCTTTCATCTGGATATGGGCCTCTTAGCAAATCAGGGGTACGTCATTAATAGACTAGCTAAATAATATTGGTTCAAAGACTGATCTCTGAGGAACACCAAAAGTACAATCAGTAAAAGAAAAGCATGCATAATTTATCTTAGTGCACATATTTTATGAGTGCAAGTATGCCTTCATCCATGTAAGTGCATTACAAAAGAAATTAAATTTTCAAAGAGGAACATTGTGACTAACAGTGTCAAAAGTCTTTTAAGATAATGACCACCAATGCTCTGACTTTCAAAACTAGATCTAATTTGTTTTATCTTTGATGACTTGCACAACAGAACAACAGTCAAAATTGGCAAAGACCAGCTGCATTTGACGTTTTCTGATGCTTAAATCATCCTTATCTTTTTTTTTTTTTTTAGAATTTCTTAATACTGTATATAAACTGTAAAAGTGAAACTACTATATCATGTGGTGAGAGACAACATTCTTGACTTGCACTGAAAGGCATCTCTTAAAGGATCTGTTTGCTGGACCAAGACAGCATCACATCCTCTGTTCTGTAAATAAACATATAATGAATAAGAATGCAAACAATGTTTATAAGAAATAAATTGCATTTTGCTTGTTCTCTATTATGACCTTTTTAAGAGATCAAAAGCTTAGGAGAAGAAAAGTACATCCAAAATACAATTGTTGGATTGACGGCATTGTTTTCTCTTTTAGTAGGCTTATAATGTCATATGAAGCTTTTTGTATTTTGAAAAATCTATTTTACAGTCCTCACCTAGTACTTAGGGCAAATATGATATGTACATCAAAATTTCCTGGCAAAAAATAGACCCAACATAACTTAATCATCAACAAAATTACTGGTTAATTGGCTAACATTCATTCATAACACCCAAAAAGATCCATTTTTAAGGAAAATAATGCCGTTAGTTTTGAATTTTTTAAATTTTGACGGACTAATACAGTGAAAAAATCCATATTTTGTATAATAATAATAATAATAATAATAATAATAATAATATGATAAACACTGAAACTGAACGTGTCTTCTCGGCCTGGTTATAAAAATGAAGTTTTTTCACTATTATTTGTATTCTGAATATCACGTTGACAGTATTGGTAGCCTGTGGTACACGCCCAGTCCAAACAAGTCAACACCCTCATCTGAACATCTCAGCTAGTGGCTAATGTGGAAAAACAGTTCGTTTGAGCTGTTTTGGGCGCAACCATTTAGGGATGACTGAGGGTTTAAGCTATGAACACAATAAATCCGAATCTTCCGGTGTTTATAATGCGACTGAGATTATGGTATTATGAGAGGAAAAAAACTAATCCCCACAGATCACCTCCAATAATACGCGGACCGATCATGACCTCTCCAAGGTGCTGAACTGCTAATTAAAAACAATAAGACGCATAATTAGCCGAGTGGAGGAGCAGTCTTTTTCAGAAGCACATTTCACGTATTTTGCCCTGCCCTTGGCTTACTTGTGATGGTATTTTATGAACCTATTACGCTGAACTTTTGCCGCAGCTGCAGGAGTGGTTGTTGTGGTTGCTCTGGTTTCCCTACAAGTGGACGCCTCATTTCCGTCCGGATAGATATCGACAAGATAAACAGAAATATATTTTTCCTGCGCACATAGCCCGCAGTGATGGGTCTGACTCCCTCCGTAAACACTACTTGTTTCCCCATCTGGGAGCAAAATCACCCTGCTGCTGCAATTTACAGCGACCTTGATTTGAAGCATCGAGACTGCACCATGCTGACATCCAGCTTATGAGCTGATGTTGTAGCAGACGTCCAGCTTTGTCCTCCTCATCCCTGTCGGGAGCCGGATAGGCCTTTGTGCATCTCTAAAACCTCGTTTTACATTTGTTTTACAGAGAAAAATATGTGTGGTACTTACCAGCATCTGTACAACCGGTGGCCCTCGTTGTGAAATGCCCGTGTACTGATCGGATCAGGTTGCTCTCCGGAATGGTGATTTTTGAATAAAAGCCGCACAGCAGCCCAGGAACCTGTGTAGAAAATACACCCCCAATCATGTGTTCAATGCTGCCTGTTCCCCGACAAATAACTCACCTAAAACCGACTGAGATCAGCATTCAAATATTCCTAAATAATATACTTACATTATCTTTGTTTGAAATCCTAAAGCCAATCATCTATTGATTATATGTAACAATTTATTGGGGTGCCACTGAGAATTAAAAGTTGATTTTTCATGCAAGTTTTAAATATATTACCATTACATCTGTATGCATACATATCATGTAAACTGATAAACGTATTTTATTTACATTACCCGAGCGTTTAAGAATAGGGAGTGTTTGAAAATATCGATGTTGCTGGGATCGATTACTCAAACTTCAAAGACGCTCTGCGCTCTGTTGGTTGAGCCTGGGAAGCGGGATTGTTTTTGTTGCTGCTGTTCCTGTTAACAAATGACCCACCGGTATGTTAGCTTCCATTTTAGCCGCTGTCACTCCTTTTATACAAATGCTTTTAGCGTTTTCTTGCATACTAATAAAAATTGGATATTTTTAGGCGGTTGGCACAACTTGTGTTCAATTCTAAGTCGGCGTTAGCGTTTAAAGTAATCAAAAACCGTGGCATTACACGGATAGATCCTCGTTGAATAAGCAGGGAAGCCCCTGAAAAACGCATGAGTTTTCAACTTTCCTTACGTCGTCATGACCGAGAGAGCTACCAAAGACACAGCAAACAGGAGGCTATCATTGTCCAAGACCAAGAAGAAAGGAAGTGTTAAAGCTGGGATTTCTGCCAGTCCTGCTACCACATCTCCAATCACCTCGTTTTTCAGCAGCCAGCCTCCTCCTCGGCTTGCCTGCCCCCTGTGTGGCCGATTGGTACCAAGATTCAAGATCAATGAGCACATTGATTTACAATGTCAGAACTTTGAGAGAGGAGACAGCAGTGCAACCTCAGCAAGTGGTAGTGTTGTGCCAAACACCCAGCTGTCACCCAGAAGGAATCCTCCAAAATCCCCAGAGCTGAATCTAAGCAAGGAAGAAGAGGTGAAAGAGACCAGTACCAGCCCTTATTTTAAAAAGAATAACTGCCAGCACATACCACAGGAGCTGAGCAGTAATCGTGTGGTCAGGACGCTTGACCTGGGAAGTCTTGCCTCCAAGTTATCTAAGAAATGTCAAAAGGCACCTGAGAGCACAGTGAAAGAGGATTCAAATTCACAAACATTTACTGAAAAGGAGATATGCTCTTCTGAGACACTCAGCAACTCACAGAAAGAGAATTTGATTCAGAGTTTAGAATACAGAAAAGATTGTGTGACGGTCATTGACCTGACAGAAAGCAGCCCAAAGACTCCAAAAGCAGTGGAAAGTCTATCGTGTTCAGAGGAAGGACTCAAAGCAAATGAATCTAAATCAGTCCAAAAACGGATTACCCCAAAGCTGCACTCCTCTCCCTCTAAACTTGCAAAGAGAAAACCCTTCACTGGCCACAAATCTGTCTTTAGAAAGAAAGCAAAATATGATTACAAAAACAGAGAGCAGGATAATAATGTGTCTGGAAAAAAAGAAGAGACGACAGAAGCACACCTACCTCTTACCACCGCCACATGTGATCCTCCCCTGACTTCAGAGGAAACATCCCAGGAAAGTGCTGCAGTGATCAATAGTGATTCGCTCACAGATTCTGGTGCTGTGAACACTAAAAGTGACCAGGCTGTTGAGACCTCTCACCCCACATGGCTTCCCTACTACCTGCGTAACTTCCGCACTGTGCTCGAGGCTGTCCTGGAGAATGAGGATGATAGAGCACTGTTCGATGATCATGACATGTCAGTAGTGAATGCTTTTGAGAAGCTATCAGGTATGCACAAGTAATATCAACCAGCTGTTGTTAGATGTAAGTTAGATTTTGTCACTAATGTGTTTGTCTTCTTAAAGTCATGGGCCAGAAACTGTACGTGAGACTCTTCCAGAGGAAACTGAAGTGGCTTCAGGTGAATAAACTGGATTATGAAGAGATAAGCAGTGATCTGGGGCCTGTTGCACAGGAGCTTGTTCAAGCTGGTTTTCTACAGTCAGGTAAATGAATCCTGGTGATTGATTTTACATTTTGGAAGATCTTTTGGAGAGTCCATTTCTTAAAGTCATATCTTGGATTTTTATAAATCCAGATTTTTAAACTATATAAACTTAATAATTCTAGCAAAAGTCAAGCAATATTGTTACACCGAGGCAACAAAAATACTACATCTAGACAGGACTAGGCCCCAGCAAACCCAGAGAATGGGCCCTCCCCAGTTGTGATTTACTGATGGTATCAGTGTTTGTGTGTTGGATCAGTGGCATTGGTGCTAGCATCCTGGCTAACAGTTACCTCATTTTGGAGCAGAAAAGTGTGTCAAGCTATTATAGGGTCCTGATGTTAAAATTGTTTTTTTTTTTTTTTTGTGCCACTTTCCTTTTACCTATGTTTTGTGCCCATGTTTGCCACTGCATTTGCAACTTTTCAAATCAAATTTTCACACTTTTTACCCATTTTTTCCCCACATTTTTAACATATTTTCATTGCTTTTTTGCCCATTTTTACCACATAAACAGTTTTGCCACCTTCAATAGATTTTGCAACTTTTAAGATCCCATTTCACTATCTTTTAGGCCTATTTTTGCCACTTTTTAAACTCTTTCTGACACTATATCTACACGTTTTTACCACTTTGAACCAATTTTTCTGCCTTTCAGAAACCCAGTTAACCCAGTTTTACTACTGTTAACCCCTTTTCACTCTTTTTTTTTGCCCATTTTCCCACATTTCACTATTTGGTGTGCACATTTTTGTCACTCTAAACCATTTTTGCCTTTTTAACCCCTTTTTACAATGTTTCTGCCTGTTTTTCACCCATGTTTTCCCATCAACACAATTTTTGCCACTTTTAACCCATTAAAATGTAGTTATAAGAAAAAGGGCTAACATTTTAAAGAAGCCTATATACTGTGTCAGAAATAAATACATAAAAATAAATATAAATAGATAAATTAAGACGGGTTTCTTCAATAATTGGTTATTATTCAGTTAAAATAGTTAAATAAAAAAATTATCACATTAACTATACAATGGCAATAGCTCTCTCTTTTGCTTACAGCAGCTTTTGGCTTTGATGAAGATCTGTTGCTTTTTTAAACTATTATTATTAGTTTAGTATTTTTCAGTACTGTTGACTCAGAATTCTTAGAATTTGATGATGTCCAAAAGTATCTATATATATATATTTTTAACTTCGCTTCTTTACTATGCTGTTGAGTTTTGTTTAGGTTATGTTTTCAAGGTATAACCAGGAGACATCAATTATTTGAACTACTCTATTGCACTGTTTTTCTTTAGATAGTACTGCTGTTTACCAAAGGGGATGTAGGCAGTAGTGAAAGTGAGGACAAGATAGGAAACCGATCTGACATCTTATTAATCCCTACCAGTGCATGCTAGGATAGGCAATACAAAATCTTTTCAGTCTTTACCAGTAAATGAGTGATTAGTTGGGTTTGCAAGTAAGAAAAGTCCCTAAAACAATTATGTTGTTAGCATATTTTCTTCCTCCATGACCAGTTTTGAATGTCTTTGCTTATATCCACCTTTTAACCTTTCGCTGCTGCTTACATGGTAACAGTAATTTTGCCAAATTCATCCATTTTTGCTTACTTGTTTTATCAAAAATCCTGCATGAAGCTTTTAGCTGGTTAGGAAACAAATAAAAAACAAAAGTGATACCATTATGTGACCTGCACAAGAAAATGTGATGATCAGCATAAAGACTGATTACATCTTTTTCTTTAATGCTTGACACAGTGTGGATGGGTACATTGACTAAACCACTTGGAAAGTAATGTCAGACTTCAAAGCTAAGCCATGATGTGCACAAACAAAAAGATGCCAGAAAGTAACACGGGGGAAGTGAGACAACTTTAAGGGAAAATGATTAAATAATTCCAAAAAGTGGGTTAAACATGTCCTAAATGGGTTAGAAAAAAAATTGCAGTGAAAGTTGTGAAAAAGAATTACAGAGTGGGGAAAATGGGTTGACAGAGGCAAATGAGGTCAAAATGTATTAAAAGTGGCAAACATGTTGCAAAAGGAGTTTGAGAAAGTAGTGAGAAGTAGTGGCAAAAATGGGTTAAAGGGTCAAGAAGTGTCAGAAATGGAAAAAGAGTGGCAAAACTTTTGCAAAAATAGCCAGATAGAGTGGTTAAAAGGGATCAAAAAGGGGCAAAAAGTGTTGAAAATGAGGTAAAGGTGGAAAAAATGTTGCATAATTGGGCAGAAAAGTAGTGAAAATTGGTTGAAAAGCGGCACAAAATAAATTCTTATGACACCAGAATCAAATTACAGCTTGACACCCTTTTCAGCTCCAAAATGAAGTAACTGTTTGGTGGGCACTAGCACCAGTGCGTCTTTTCCTTCCATGCATTGATATCATTAATAAATCACAACTGGGGATGGCCTATTCACTGGGTTTTTCAGGGGCCCAGCCAATTCTGTGGACAGGCCTACTTACACGACTGTACACGACAAAATCAAGTTTTTATAAAGTGTGATACAATACATCATGTTTGTAAAGTACATTTAAGGTTTAGTCAACAAACCTCAAAATGTGATTTTTGTTGTATATTCTTCTCTTTTGTTTTGTCAATCAAAGAGAGTGACCTTCAGGACTTAGGGGAAGCTCTGGATCTCCTTCCAGCACCTGAACTCAAATCTCTGGCCAAAACTTTCCACCTGGGTAACTCTGGGACTCAAAAACAGCAGCTAGTGGATGGACTTCTCCGTCTGAGCAAACAAAAGTCCCTGTTCTTTGTGACTAATGCACAGAACAATATTGGGGCTGTCATCCTGAAAAGGTGAAACATATGAAATAACATATTTTTTCTTTCTTTCGCATTAATATCTCTGCTTTAGTGATCTCATTCTTCTTCTCTCTACCCTGAAAGGGCAAGGCAGCTTGCTGGTTCCTGCGTGCGTCTGTGTCGTGGTCCCAGGGCCGTCTTTTCTCGCATCCTCCTTCTTTTCTCCTTAACAGACACTATGGATGAGGAGGAGATGGCAGCTGGTGGTCAGAACCAGCTTTTCACCATCCTACTGGTTAACACAGGACGCCTAGCTTTCCCAGATTACAAAGTACAGCGTGAGGCAAAGGTGTTCCTGGACAGGGACGATCTTATCAGGTGAGGGTCAAACGGAAGAGTTGATTTACGTTTGTTTTACCAGGAATGCATACTAATTTTTCCATCTATTACACTAGATATGAAGCCTCCATGCGAGCCCTGCTAGAGATCGTCTCAGCTATGCAGGGAGGTCAGTGGGAAGAGGCCATGGAGCTTTATTCTGCTGCCAAAAATATCTGGCTGGAGCTGAGGCAGAACCATGACCTCAGGTGACAGATCTATTAATTTGCTTCTTGTGTCTAACAGAGATACATGCTTCTTGGATATAATTCAAAGTAACACTAGGCAACTTTCAGACACTGCAAGTGTCTTTGAGACTGAGAGCAGTAGACAAGTGGTGATAAACCTCCACAAACAAAATTCCAAAAAAGTTGGGATGTGTGGAATGCTATAAACAATACAGTGATTTGTAAACCTTTTAACATATATTCAGTTACAGATAGCACAAAGACAAGACATTCATTGTTCAAACTGACAAACTTTAAAAAATACTAGTAGACATAAATTCCGAATTTGATGCCTGCGACGTGTTGGGATAGGGACAAGTGGGGAATGCCTCACAAGCACAACATTCCACAGTTAAGTAAGTTAACTGGTCATGTAAAAAGTGCTAAACCAGGAAATTGCTGAAAAAGGAGATACCCAATGTAGATGAATTTATTGAACTGGTGCATAGCATATTTGTGATGGAAAGAATAACTTTTAACCTTGAGCACAAAAAGATTAATTTATCGATAATTGGCAAAAATGGATCACATGTGTCTGTACTCTCAGACCAGACTTTTTGTAAACTTGTCTTATTACCACAACATAGATTCTCTTTGTTTTTTCTAAATTACTCACCATTTTTTCTTTTCTAATTTCCTTTGTCAAGTTAAGTCTAAAAGGTCTTAATGTCTATAAGGTATTCAGTAAGAACAATCTCTGCATGTAGGGGCAAGGCTGAAAACCAACACTGAATGTCTGAAACCTCTGATTCCCTCAGGCAGCTCTGTATTAAAAACTGCCATAATTGTGTGATGGATATCACAATTTGGGCCCAGAAACACTTAGTAAAACCCTTGTCAGTTAAAACAGTATGTCACTACACCTACAAATACAAGTTAAGACTCTACCATGCAAAATGAAAGCATATATATCAACAACGTCCAGAAGTGCTGCAGACCTCTCCGGGCCCAAGCTCATCTGGGATGGGCTGACCTAAAGTGGAAAAGAATGCTGTGATGACTCCCCTCTTTAAATTGTTTTTGGAAATAATGGCCATCAAGCCCTCCAAGCTCTGAAGGAAAAGTACCATACTTAAAATTATCAGAGGAAAGTTCAATAGCCAGCATCTGTGCTAGTGTTGGAGTGTATTGGTGCCCATGGCATGGGTAACTGTGGATTTACTATTAATACTAAGAGGTATATAAATGGTTTTGGAGCATTGTATGCTTCAATCCAGATGACGTCTTTTTCGGGGACATCCCTGCTTCTTCAAGCAAGACAATGCCAAGCCACCTTCCTCATGAGTTACAATAGCATGGTGTCACAGTAAAAGCATGCAAGTGCTAGATTGGTCAGACCTGTCTCCCATTAGAAAATGTATGGTGAGAAGTCCAAAATATGACAATGGCACCCCTGCACTGCTGAGCAACAAAGATGTACATCAAGGAATAATGGGAAGAAAAATTTGACTTTAAATACTTCAGCAAGAAATAAAGGCTTGAAATACTTCACTTTATGTGTAACAAGTCTACATATGGTTTTCACTTTCAGAAACAAGTGACAAAAAATATTGAACTTTCTCATGATATTCTAATTTTTTTAAGATGCACTAGTATTAGTTTGAACATTAAACATCTTGTCTTGGTGCTTTATTTAGTTGAATATAGGTTTTAAATGATTAGCAAACCCCTGTATCTTTTAGCATAAGTTGGCAGTTTTTTTGGAATTGAGGATTGCATTAATGAAGTATGTCTGAGCCTCTGAACTACATATGAATAAGCCGTATATCAAGACAAACCCTCATTCTGAAAGCTGTAAACAGAGTGCTTTTTGTGAAGTCATTTCATCCAGAATATATTTACACCTGGATTATGTGACATTTGGTTTTTAATACTCATGTTGCATTTTAAGCCCTTTATAATAATATTATTGTATTGAATAGTCACCAGGAGCAGCTGCCTGTGTTCCTGCGCAGTTTCACCACAGGTTGGGCCTACACTCGCATCTTATCCAGAGGGGTGGAGATCTTGCAGAGGCTACGACGCTATGAGGTTTGTTTGTTTGTTTGATTTTGTTTTTATCTATCTAATTTGCTCACTGTTACTAAAAATGTTGCATATTTAAATTCCAATTGTGTGTTATAAACAAAGATCAATTGTGTTATTGGTCTACTTTTTTATCCAGGAAGCAATAGAGGAACTTCAATCCCTGCTGTTGCAGTCGATCTACTGTCCTGATAGTCGAGGACGATGGTGGGACAGACTGGCACTAAACCTTCACCAGCACCTGAAAAAACCTGAGCAAGTGAGGACGCTTAAACTGAAATCCTAGTGGTGTATTTGTCAAATAACTTGTAAAAAATCTCATTACACTTACTATTAGCCATTTTCACTTGAAAAATCCAGATAAACATCTTATTTCAGGATATAACTAGCAAAAATAAAGTCTGAATTGCTCATCAGATAAAGTGCCTCCTGGCGCAGCATGGAGTTTTACTTATTGCTTTTAAATGAGATTTTTCAAGGACTTCAGATACTCAAGTAAATTATTTCTGCTGCATTAGCAGACATTTTAGCTTTTCCCTAGAAATTCAGACCTTTTCTTTTTGCTTTTGTATCTTTAAATAAGATGCTTTTCTGCACAGGTATACTGTAGTTTACAGTACATGCAATGAGATATTTTATACTAGATTTTTGACAAGTAAACCTGTTAGAATTTATTTTTGAAATATAGCTGTCTTTGGTATTAACTATATGTTCAACTTTGTGCTCACTTATGGCTGTCTTATTTTCACAACTTTTCTATTGATCCTAGGCCATTAGTGCTATCAGAGATGGGCTGTCAGACCCTTTAGTGCGAACTGGACATAAACTCTCCCTTCATCAGAGAGCTGTAAGGATGAAAGAGTCCGCCAGCTTCAAGAAATATCGCCTACGACTGAAAGAACTGCCCAGTGTTCATGTCCAAGATGTCAGACATGTGAGTTTTGCACATGTCTAAATATAAACTGATGCATGTATGTAGAATGATGTTTTAAAGATTGAATGTTTCTACTTTTGCATGCAGGTGACTATCCGTGGACAGCTGTTCCCCCATGAAGGAGGCACTGGAAAATCTAGGTTTCTTTTACCATCAAATGGAGAGGGAGATGAGGGTGCTAATGCTACTGTAATATGCTCAGTGGAAGAGCTGTCTTTAGCACATTATCGTCAGCAAGGCTTTGACCAAGGTAAGCTGATTTCCCACACCTATAAAAAATATCTACACTTCCTTTTATCACCTTTACATTGATTTCTCATTGTAAATGCATCAGGAATCCATGGAGAAGGCTCAACTTTTTCAACACTGTTTGCTCTTCTACTGTGGGACATCATTTTCATGGAGGGGATTCCTGATGTTTTCAGAAATCCATACCAGGTAAGCTTTGCTTTACCTTCATTTAAGCCATTTATCTGTGCATTTCTATCATTTTAAATCATCTTCCTTTCTCCTCAGACATGTCCACTGGATTTTTACACCGACTGTTTCTATGAGAACAGAAAAGAGGTGATCGATTCTCGTGTGCAGTTAATTAGTGAGGCATCCTCTGAGACTCTGCATGACATGATGGAAAATGTCTGGACCCCTCAGGAGGGTAAAGTGTGTTCATTGGTCAACTGGGAACGATTCTCATCCCTTCAACAGGCACAGGTACTTCCTGTCACTCTCACGTACATAATCAGATGCATAGAACGTCTGTAAAATGTAAAGGAAGTCCAAAAGCATGGCTTTAAATTTAAACTTGACAAGGATAAACATGTCTTATGTTGATTGGTAACTGAGGCTACTTTTCACAATGCTTTACACTGGACTTAATTTTATCACGAGGGAAAGAAATCTAAAATTATTCAAGACAGTGCAGTCCAAAACAAGCCCTCCAATCACTACAACTGGGACTTAAAACATGTATTTAAGTCACTACCTCTTTATATCCGTACATGATATTTGTAATCTAAAAGCTGCTCTGTAATATTTTCTACATCTTTTTTCATTTTGGTATGCTGAGATTTAAGATTGGGCTTACATGTGTTACTAAAGCTTCTGAAATAATTGTGACAAAACCACTTTGACACTCTGTTTGCAGTCCCTGGTTTCATGCTTGGGAGGAGCTTTCTTAGGAGGGGTAATAGCAAGGATGTCAAAGGACTTCAGACACTGCCGTGGAGGTCTGCCTGATCTAGTGGTGTGGAACACTTCAAACAACACATACAAGGTGAAATAATGTCAAATTCTGCCCTTGTAATTTGAAATTTTCTACATGATTAATTCTTCACTGTTCAGTGTGAGATGAAATGTGTTATTATTGTTGTAGCTGGTGGAGGTGAAGGGGCCCAATGATCGATTGTCCCAGAAACAACAGATCTGGCTGGATGAGCTGCAGAAACTAGGAGCTGATGTGGAGGTGTGCCACGTGGAGGCCACTGGAGCCAGAGGAGCTCGTCTGGAATAAACAGACAGAAAATATGACTAATAAGACTTTGCTGCTAATTAATACTTGTGTGGTTGATATGAAAACATGTGCAGAAGCAGTTTATGAATAAATATCTGAATACTTTTTCTGATTCTGCTAATCTAGAACAGATGTTCAGAGTTTGTCTGAAGAAATGAATGCATTTTCCATGCATCACAGATTGAACTCTGCATGACTTTTGGAAATGTTATTGCAAGCCATTTAAATCCACTGCATTCATCGTGAAGAGGTGCATCATAACGAAGATGAGAACTCCCAGGATCAGAAATAGCTTGCTTACAGATCATCTGAGCTGATGCATGAGAGGAAGGGGATCTAACAACCACACCAAACTGATGGTGTTTTCCTTTGGAACGCTATGTTCTCTTGATCTTAGGTTGCCAAGCAACAGAAACTCACAATCGGTTGGCTGCTTATGAATTGGACAACTCTGTGAGTTTTTACTGTGCAACCAATTACTGTAGTAATTTGCCAATAAATCTACACTACTGTATGATAAATATCAGTTGCGTATAAAGACAGAATTAAAGGCTACAATAAATGATTATGCTCTTAATGACAGAAGTTGTATTTTTTTCCAATTAAACAAATGTTTGGTAAATAAATAGGGTTTATGCAGATCCTTGAGGAGTCTTAAATAGTCAGTTAATATATTCAAAATTTAAGGACATAAAAAGTCTTTAAAAATTGTTTTTTTTAGCAGTGAGAGGTCTTATATTTTAGAAGACCTGTCCTTATCCAATCTTTGTTTTTTAGCAAACATTATACAATTTTTATTGGCTTCCTTTAAAAAAATGTTTGCATGAACATTCTATAAAATTCAGTGCTACATATTCTGAATTTCATTAGGGAGGACCCTTGACCCCTCTCTGATTTTAACTGACTCACTTTGATTCAATAAACCTTGTTCTGTTGTGAAACACAGTCCACTTCTCAGTCATCTGGGCCACATAGTTGCCCACTTAAGAATCCTTGCTGCTAACCCTTACTTTAATAGGTCTTCCTTGACAAAAAAAAAAACTTTATTTTTCTTTTAATGGTCTAACTGTTTATAATCAGTTCAGCAAAAATGTGTTCTGAGAAATATCACCATATAACATATTGATTGAATAGAGGCTTTAATGATCCGGAAATATGAAATTTTATTTTGCCCCTATACCATTTAACATTTCATGGATAGTTCATTGGATTAGAACATTTAGCCAAGGTCTGGTAAATGTAGAAATCTCATGCCTTTCTTTTTATCTTTATTTATTTATTTTTTTACTGTTTACTGTGCAAAAAGTGGTGTTACATTTTCTCAGATCAGGTCTTAAAAGTCTGAAACTTGATTTTTAAAAGTGTGTAGGAACCCTGACAGAACATGAGAATTTTAGAGCCAAATATATCATCTTTAATGACCTTGCTCATATATTCTGACCAAAAGACACCCCCAAAATTGTTCAGAGCTGCTCAAGCTTTGCATCAAAACAAAAAAGCAATAGATTGTCAGATGTTAGCTACTTTAATTCTATTACATAAAATGTAATTCCACCAAATAAATCATTCACTATACCGTAATAATACAATAATGTAGGGAGTGTTGAATTGGATAGTTGTATGGGTAGATTTCAGACTTAGAAAAAAAAAAAGATTTGGCAGATAGTGACTGGTGAGGTTGAATTGTATATAAAAGTAACTGCAAGACTCTTGTATTTTAATTATTTGATTTCTTACCAAACTAAAACCTTAAAAGACAGCTTTGGCACTCTTCTTCACTGTGTTTTAAAGTGGCTCTGAAACAGAAAAAAAAAATTAATTCCCTTCATTACATTACACCCAGTAATGTTTGATGCTGTGCATGGTCGTGCTGTAATGTATGCAGGCCTTTATCGTGGATGCATTTGGGGGAAGGGATGCCCAAGCTGTGCGGCGTCTGACGTCACGACGCAGGAGAGAGGAGGCGATGAGAGGAGGAAGGTGCAATAAACACACAGGGCGTCTGCGCCTATATAAGTAGGACAATAAAGTGAAATCGGCATCAATGCTCTAACAATGGATTTGGCAGATATGCTTCTTCTTAAAGTTTTTCTCATCGTGTACTTACTAAACGACACCCAAGGTGAGTGAGGCGTTTTCAGTGAAAACCTTTGAAGTTATGTTGAATTCATGAAGCGGTGGCAGAGAGCAGCAGAAAGGCTGATAGCCTTGTAGCTAACAGAAGGGATCAGCAGCGGGGCCTGCTTGTTATGAAGAGGACTGCACCCTTTTTGCCGTATTAGTTCTAGCTTACAAATTATACGAGGCGTAAAAGTCGACTTTTATTTGTGCAGTTCATTAAAATAATCTTATATTGCGGAGTTATTTCCATGTGTTGTCACCGTCTTTATTGTCAGCCTTGGCTCGGTTTTGTTGTTATCGTGTGAATAGCGCCGACAGCCATTGTTATGAGAAGACGGGGATGCCGACTCGGTTAACGGACCGCTAGCTTTGTGCTAGCTAACGGTTTAGCAGCTAACGGAACGGTTTTCGTCCAAAATATTAAAAGTGGCTGTTCAAATTATGTAAACTAAACAGTATGTGTGGTTGCGAATTAAATGACACAAGTTTTCAGGTTTGCTATGTTATTTTTGTTCCCGTGTTTGTCATAGCCGATGCTGTGTCCTGTGCTGTTATCGCTAATATGTAATTTAACGTGGTAAGCGGCAGTTACTTTTTATTTGAAGTATTTAAAATATCGCGATACTTATTGTAGCGAAGTTTCCTCTCAATAAAATTCTATAGAATAGTGGGTTGTTTATATATGGCATCATGTAATTACCACTTACCTCTACATGGCTAATGGATGTATTATCGGAACTAAACTAGCTATATAGGACTCAAATTTCAGTCTTAAAACGTCTCTGTTGGTGATATGGTCCATACTTTCTTTTGGCATTCATAGTGTTTTTAATCCTGAGATGGATTTCATGTCAAACTGTCAACAGTAGAAGTCTCAACTTTTCACACAACAAGGCTGTTAAACGTGATAAAATGTAAATGAAGTGATGCATATGGTGGTAATGTGCTGTTTTGGGTAGTTTAAATAATCAAATGTTGTTTTGTGGGGGGTTTGAGTGTTTGTAAGCAATGAATGGTGACAGGAACATGGGAAGTGTTGAGTATTGTATTTGCTGTAGGTAGTTTAGAAATCAGAACCTTTCCTAACTGTCGTTACCTTCTTTTAAATATTGACTGTCCCACTAAAATATTTAATGTCACCACTTTAATATTTCATTATTCACATGAACAAGAAACTCACAGAAGACTGGTCTACTTAAGCATCTATGTTATATACTAAGACACAGAATCTTGTAATTTATGGCTCACTAGTCATGCAGTAATTATGTATCAGAAGGTACAAATTACTGCATTCACTGAAAGTACTCTCTTTTGGTGTACATGCTATGTGAGTAGAGAGATTATTTTTTCAGATACACCCATTCACCCAGAATACTGTGTAAACATCAAAAACAAATCTACTTTCAGGTGGGCCTTAGTCCTCTTACAAAATTATTGTTTTCATGCAAGCCTTTGAGTGTGAAGCAGTTGGTGAAATGGGTGGAGGTGCTTGAGAATATTTTCCTCAGAGCCCACCACCCACTCTTCTGGTGGCTAAATAATAATGCTGTGACGCTGGGGGCTGTTGTTGAGCACAGCTCCAGAACTAGCATCCATTTGACTTAAATGGATTTAGCTGAATTTTAAAACACAGACTCTACATGTATGCTGTCAGTGTCTATTAATGCTGTCAGATATCTGCCACCATCATCCGTTTTGTGTGTTTGACTTACAATAAAAATGTATTAAGGCAAAGTTATTTATTCTGATAAACTTGGCTGTTACACTCTGCCAAAAGAGTCAAAATAAAGTATGGTGTGCTTCAGTTCAGCTCCCATCTGCTAAGATTAATGAATGCAGCAGACAAACAGTGTTGTTAAAGCCATGCATTTGTTTTTTATTTTAGCAGAAGTTTAGAAATATACATTTGTGTTGTTTATTTTTTTTATTTTGGCTTGCTATGATGTGAATTTAATAAATGATGAATAATTAATGGAGGCTCTGTGTGCACACACATTTCTTTAGAAGCATATACATATTCAGTTATAACCTGGAATGAATAATTGATTATACATCTGAGATTACTGTGTTTTATTATGCTTTTAGAAGGATCTGTGATATGTTAAGCTGTACTGTTCTTTTAGTTAATAACAGGAGTTTCTCTGTTTTTTCACACAGGACACTATAGAAATCCCCTGAACAAGTACATCCTTCACTATGAAGGCCTGTCCTACGACACAGAGCTTGTGCACAGCAAGCATCAGAGGGCCAAGAGAGCGCTGTCTCATGAAGACTCTTTCCTTCATTTAGATTTTCATGCCCATGGAAGGTTTGTCACACTTTTTTATTCTTTCATATTAACCCTGAAGGAAAACTTTGTCGAGTCTTTGTCCCTACTATAACTATGGCAGAGACTTGCACAGTGATTGAATGCTGTTTACACATGTTTTTTGATTCATAGTCATGGGATTCCCACTTGTTGTTCTTTTGTCTACTTTGGAGCAAAAAAAAACAGTCAAAAATATGAGTCAATTCTGTCTTCCCTGCTTACACATGAGAATGCTGGTGTGAAGCTACAGTATACTGAAATGTCTATGTAAATTTAAAAAAAATCACAACTCGTATGCGATGCATTTTTAAGTTGAGTTCCTACATTACTTCAGATATTTTACAACGGTTTTCAAAACCAGAGAAATTCCTGATTTTTAGAATTGTAACGGGACGTGTCTTCTTCTGGTGGCTGCTATCAGTTGCCACTAGGGGTGCACCGATTGCAATTTTTTGGCCAATACTGTTTTTTTTTTAATAACTGACAGCATACACCTTCAATGTTCCAATCTTATTTTATTGAAAAACATTGAACAATACCCATGAAACAATATAAACTTGTTGTTTTAACTGCACATGAGGTAGTTCTCTCAAATATAAATTAAAAGTTTAGAGCATTTCTGTCCAAACTACTAAATTATATCAGTTCCTTTAGTCTTTCATTTTTCACATTTTAGTAGGTAGAAGTAGATAAGATCGGTGGATAAGATCGGTTTCGTATGTAAGTATCGGCCGATCACCGATCCCCCCAAATTAAGGAAATCAGCGCCGATCGATCGGTGCACCCCTAGTTGCAAGTCCAATCGCCCAAACTGACCCCGGCTGATGCCCCCCCTCACTTGCACCCACTAGGCATTTCCAGGTTGGGTCATGATGAGACTCCCTGCTGAGTGTGCCAACCTCTGTGACTAACTTCTTGTTTTGATTTGAAGACTCTGTTCATCAAAGTTGCACTCCTGGGGACAAGTGCACCAGCTCGTTGTACGCCTGGGGTTAACGTCATGCCCGAAGTTAGAACCAGAGGTTACGACTGACTTAAAGTTCCACCCTATGCACCATTTGGATTTAAGCTCTGTTTGAGTCATGCCTGGGTGTAACTCTTATGTCTAGGATGGAGTAGGTGTAACTTTATTAAGTCAACTAATATGCTGTGAATGGGAAGTGAACTGTGGTCATCATAAAATGAAGGAAACATGATGGAAGCAAATGTTTATCAATGAATAGGCATGAGGATGAGAGAGAAATCTGTGACTGGACAATGGACATAGACTGTCACCTGATGAAAAGAGCTTGTTAGCAGATGAGCTCTGTTTGAATAACAGAGTAATACTCTCTAATTATGCTACAAGATGTGACACTGGGGTGATGTGAAACAGATCTGTCCCTGCCCTGCAGGTGCTGATTCTCTCCCTTTCTCACTCAGTAGGCTGTGTTATAATCATCCATTTAAAAAACAGTGATAAAGTATTCAGTAAATAAATGTGTGAGGTACCAATTTGATTGAAGAAACTCTTGATTTAAGACAGTGGAGCAAGCGCAAGGGGTGTTTTAAATCATGTGTGAAACACTTTGATATTTATCAGCAACAACATTTAGGTTAAAAAGAAGTGTTTTTTTTTTTTTTGCTTAACAAAGAGATTTTGACTTTTTTTTATATTCTAGTTTGATAGAAGTTAGAACTGTAGGGAAGTGTGTTTCTCTGCAACCCTCACCTTTCAGCGAACGTTCACACAAACACACATGATAAGACCAGATGTACCAACTACTGCTCTATGCTGTGAATGGTGCATTTGGTGTAAAGTTAATACTGGTGGTTGGTTGTAGCTACGTTGGCCATAGAAAATTAGTATCCCAGCATGCCTTGCAAGAAACATCATGACCCCAGAAGAGCACTATTTACAGCTTATCTTTGTCATATTGTGAAATTTGGAGGTGAAACCAAAACATCAGTTAACTGTTCAGTAAACCTATGGTGTGCCATTTTTAATGAACAGAGTCCTTAATTCAGAACAAGACTTAAACTGCAGAGATTGGGGAGCAGCCAGCGAGGCAATGAGCTGTCCAGCATGTCGTTTTTTACATGAGACAAATAAATCGGCACCAATGACAACGTGTTGCTATGGCTACACAGACGCCAAGCGAGGTATCGACATGTATTTGACTGTATTAAATCACATATAAATCTGTATATCATTACGCTCTATGCCACTTACTGCCTTTGGTTCACAAGTTGGTCCGCTTTGCTTTCACACCTCAAACGAACTGCACCAGGGTTTGGAAGCAGGCCAAGACCCCCTGTTTTCAAGTGGACCAGAGTCCGCTTGTTTGGTCCACACCTGAGTTCGTTTGAGCTTTCACACCACTCCAAACAAACCAGACTATCCGGGAAAATGGACCAGAGTTCGTTTAAAGTGGATCAAAAATCTCTGGTGTGAATGTGCCCTTAGTCAAAGACAATTTAACTCTTGGAACTGTGGCCAATCAAAATCAGGAAAGGGGAGAGAAACTGATCTGACTCATCCTTTTAAGGGTAAAGTTTCCAGGACTACAGCTGCTGCCTGTGTCAGGACAGGATCCCTTTTCTCAGGGATATTTCCTTTAGAAAAAGAAAAACGAAACACACAGCAAATGCTGTCACAGATACTACTGAGGAAGGCAGAAGTCAACCTCTATAATCCAGTAACAAGGAATGACTATAAGGAGGCACTTTGAAACTGAGGTTGTTGGTGCCACAAGAACTTACTGTGGGCATAAGGCCTAAGGCACAACTTTGATTAGCCCCCCAAAAGTCACCATGCTTTAGGTAAATTATCTTTTGACAGCAACTAAATAACAAATAAAGCAACAAATAAAAATAGGTAATTAACAGTTAATTAATATGATCATGGTTAAACTATTTTAGGCTTTCTATGCATTTATATAACACTATCAGAAAAAATGGGATGTGCCATTATATTGTTGAGTATTATGACAAATGAAGTGGAATAAATAGACTGGTATTAAAGCAACAATATTAGCTTTAGCTATGTCTGTTTTCTAAATGTTTTACCTGAATCCAGAAAGCTTTTTTTCACCATTTAAAGGAACCAGTTGATCTGAGGGAAGCTGATAGCTAGATTGAGTATCCTTTGACTGTTTTTATGGTGTGGAAGAGCAGCTGTATTATGTAGGCCTCCAATCAACGAGGGAAAATTAGACACTCAGTGGGAGAGCATTGCTTGTTTTCAAAAATTAACACTTAGTTAAAGTGATTATTTTAGACTTTGGGGTCGTGTTTATTGCAAATGCTCATATTGTGATAATAATTAACTTGCAATTTATTTTGCTACTCTTGTAAAGATAACCCAATTATATGGACAATCATCAAAAGCTTGACTGATAAAAAAAATTCAGGCTAAGGATGGGAAAATAAGTAGGAAGAGGATATAATGTTTGCATTCAGTTTTTAGTGGATGACATTATTTTGCACGGTCACTGAAAAACATATCCGTAATTGTGCAGAGTTGATTTGTTCTGATTCTTGTCACAATCTTACAACAGGCCAGGTGACATGGGTATTGTGATGGAGTGTGTGAGATTTAGGCCTGTTTGTGTACACTTGATACCTGGGTGGGAACCCCCTCTAGGTAAAGAAGACAGGTGAATCCATACATTTGAGGCCTGTGATGGTCTTTCATCCAGTATTTTGAAGTGTTGTTCTTGTTGTTGATAGAAAATCTCTACGCTCTCCATGACAAAGTCAAGACCATCTGGCTAGAAGCTTGGCGAAGGCTGTTCATGGTCCTGCCTGTAGCAGGGCCTGCTGTTCCCAAACACTGATGTTGCTTAAAAGGGAAGAGAATGATGAGAGCTGAGCAAACAAACAAACGGACAGAAGATGTCTGTTCTTTTGAAAAGCTAGAATGTGTCAGCTGCTTTTCCTCTGAATTTATGACAAACAGGAGACACAACCGCAAGTTCTTCCATTTAATTTGCTGCACCACATCCACATCCATCTCCCTCTCTCTCTGTTTTTGTGTACTAGTGTGTTCTGTGATAGAATTTCAATGTACCAATACCCCCTTTCCCCTGAGATTAAGTCAAAGCAGAATCCAACTGTGTTTCAATAAGTTCTGTGCACATTCACAGCCAGATTTGTGTGCCAGCACGTCCAGTTTAACCATATATATCTTGTCAAAATGTAGAGGTCTTTGTTTTCTCGAGTTAATTAAACTGCTTAGACTGACCCACATTTAAGCATCTTGCACACATTACAAGCATACAATAAGAGCACTGTGTAGGTGTTACATGAAACCCAAGGTTTTACTGTAACATCTTTGTTTTTCTGCCATATGTAACGCAATACAAAACTGCATTGTTCCAAGATGTCCTGATTTTTTTGTTCCCTGTCTTGCTTGCTGATAAAGACTGCAGTTCTCCTTGTGCAACAGAAACAGTTTAGATTTTTTTCTCTCTATCAAGCTATGCCCTTCATTTGCATTCTGCTTTTTCTCAATTGCTTGGCAAATATTGCTTACCTCCCAAAGTGAAGTAAATTCATATGCACAGCCAAATCCATAGGCACAAACTATGTGACATGAATAATATTAGCAGACAGTTTGGGGACATCTCTCAATATAGATACACAGTGTACTGTAGAATGAAAAAGCAACCAGGATGGACTTTATTAAATGGATACTGTTTTAGATTTGAAAATCAAATTAACTGCCACCTCGTAAGGGGATTTTTTTCTGTGCAGAGTTCCATGCCATTTTGCACCTGTATGGCTATTCAAATTGTATCTGATAATTCTCTGAAACCTAACTTTCAATAACTTTTAAGCCATTATTTTGCATCGTAATGGTCAATCATTTGTAGTGCAGACTGTACAATCTGATATTTTATTGATCCATAGTATTAAAAAGGACTGAATGTTTTTTGAATACTACAAATTTCCAGTCGGTCTTTTAAATATAAAGCTGCCAAAAGCCATTCACAGATGGGGAAGTACTGATAGTAAGTCCTTTTGGCATCTCATGAAGATTGAAAAGATATGTTCACAGTTTGTCTTAAATCAGAGGTGATAAGAAAAGCTTTTACTATGAGGTGACATGGACCCTCTGCTACTTGCAGTGTTTACCCCAGGGTTTTTTTTTTTTTATGTATGGGGTGGTGGCCCGGTATTTTTTATTTATCCTCTATTTTTTCCGTTTTTATTATTTTTTTGATTATAAATGTATTAATTCTACCAGTTATTTAAAAAAAAAAAAGTTATATCAAATGATTATTCTTGTGTGTATGCACACAGTCTCACAACCCAAATTCTGGATTCCTGCTTGTTGAATTAACCCCCTGAACCTTGCATTGTTGTACACGACAAGGAGAGATGTGTTATTCAAAGTTGAATAACTTTAGAACTATAAATCATAGCCACTTGTTTTTCCTTTGAAAGCCCTGAGTTATGACAATGATGCTATCTACGTCATCTTAGCTGATACACAACATTTCCTAGCAGTCATGGAACCTGGGTGACTTTCCTGGGTCTTCTAAGATTAAATCCACACCAATAGCTCCGATATTAAACATCTCTTTATCCATTTTATAATCCATTTTTCGGTCGTCCCTTTCCCTAGCGGCTAATGCTGTCCGCCATATTGTCTGTTTGTATCCCACAGTGCATTGTGACTGGGCTGTGACAACCAATGGCAGGTTGTTCTGTTATTATGTCATGCTTTGCCAAACAGCTCGTGTGCAAACACTGAGAAACTGAAGGAGATGGCCTAAATGACTCACAAAGGAGAGAAAGAGACACAGAGCGACTGTGTGTTCCTCTGGCACTGCAAACAGGAATTGCTTTGAATAATGCCTCAAATTTTTAGGGCTGACAGCTTCAATTTGATTGGTCAATTAATTGATCGAAAAGCTTTATTCCAACCAAGATCACCCTGGTCAGGTTTGTTTTGGGGTTTTTTTTTGGTAAAAATTGGAATATTTTGAAGACTTTATGTCAAAGAATGGTATTTCTTTTTTCACTTTTTGGCACCCAAGACATAAGAGATCATGTTTGTGCAAAAGAAACTTTAGTCACTATTGTTTACTGTGTGTAATACATGAAAATCTTTGAGTTTTAATTTCTATGTAGTTTTTTTCTTTTGTCTTTATAGTCCCATCTCTTTTTTTTAATGTTCAAGTGAAATTACTGCAGGACATATATTCTCAAAGCCCCAAAAAAAGAATGTTGAGAGCTTGACTGTGCACCACAGGGTTGATGTTTTACAAGCTTTTAAAGACAAAAAGTCCAGGCGAGATACAGTGGTTAAAAAAGTAGCATAGGGGTCAGAAGTTTAATATGCCACACTATGTTACTTTGTCCAGCAGTTGAAAAGAAGTTTTTGTTGATGGAGAGGGGGCAACAAAAGAAGGACACAGACTTAACTTTTACCCAGGTAAAAGTCAGACAGCTTCTAAAGGATGACGTATTTCTTTCATCGATCTGACCAACTGACTGCTTCAACCAAGAGAGTTACTGTCAGGTGTCAGAGCTATAACAAATAGAAAGGAGGTAGTAAATAATTCCTTCCAGATCAACAGAAAGCAGGGTTTCTATTAAACAAAATCAAACTCAGAATGACAAAGTAAAATATTGATGTACTGGTCAGCACCATCCGTACTATTTTTGCACTAAAACAGCTGCATGCCTCCATGCATAGTGTGTCAGTTTCTAAAATAAGTAATAAAAGCCAGCAGGCAAACAAAAGCAGTCTCTTTCATTAATGTTATTTATGTAGAATATGAATTACAGAGGGTGCATGGCAGCACAGAGGTAAGAAGGTTCCTGGTTCGCTTCCTGGTCAGGGCCTTTCTGTGCAGAGTTTGCTTGTTCTTCCCGTGCATGTGTGGGGTTCTCTCCTAGGTACTGCCTTTTCCTCCCACCACCAAAGACATGCTGGGTAGGTTAATTGGTGACTCTAATTTGGTCGTAGGTGTGAGTGTGCCCGCTTGTTTGTCTCTATATGTCAGGCCTGTGATTGCCTGGCGACCAGTCCAGGGTGTACCCTGCTTTTTGCCCAATGATAGCTGGGATAGGCTGCAGCCCCCCTGTGACCCCCAACGGGATAAATGGTATAGAAAAAGGATGGATGGATAAATTACCGACATTGTGCCATTTTAAAGCATGTGGCATCTAAAGAATCAGACTCAAAATCTTGACATCCGTAGTCAGCTTGCACTTATCTGCCAGGTTTTATTTGTGATAAATGCCAGCCTTGTCTTTTTTCCTCTGTTGCTTATAGTTTCATCTCTTTATTTTTAGGCATTTTAATTTACGAATGAAGAGGGATACCAAGCTGTTTTCCCAAGATTTGAAGGTGGAAGTTTCGGGACAAGAGGTTCCATTTGATACCTCACATATCTACACTGGAGAAATCTATGGTATGATTGATCTTTTTAAGGTAGTTTGTGGCTACAATCATGTGATTGGAAGTATTTTTTAAAACCATTGAAGCAAAATATATCTGATAATGTGATCTGATTCCTAGGTGAGAAAGGTACTCTAACTCATGGTGCCATTGTTGATGGTAAGTTTGAAGGCTTCATTCAAAGTTACCATGGCACCTACTACGTGGAGCCCGCTGAGAGGTATCTGGAGGGTAAAGATGTGCCCTTCCATTCTGTCATCTATCACGAAGACGACATACGTGAGTCCCTGCCAACCTTGGCTACACAAACACTTTGACAGGCAATTTTCTTGTAATCACATAGTATGTGTAATTGTATGCACGTAAAAGAAAATGTGTGATGGAGAAAGTGCAAGCATAGGGCAGCTGAGCTGATAGAGGCAGGTTGGTGTGATCGCCCTCCAGGGATCACAGATACCCACAGTGCTCATTAGCTGAGTTACATGATCTTTCTCTCGGGCTACGGGCTCGTTTTAACAGACTTTATAATGTTGGTACTGCTAGTGAGCACTGAGCTTCCTCCACTACACTGGCATCCCCTAATTTGAAATCATCTGTGTACATATAGTACGTGGCTGAGGGGCAAATTAAACACAAACGTGGGACGAATTGCTAATGAGAACGAAAGCAAAGTAACAGCTCACATTGCAAAGCTAGGCTCAAGTGTTCTGTAAGTACATCCTTTAGCTGATCGCGAATAGAGCCAGAAATAGAGTGACTCAGGGGGTTAAGCAGCTATCATTGTCTTCCATAATCCTGACAGTGTTGTGTCTGCTTTTTTTCACTCAGACTACCCGCACAAGTATGGCCCAGAGGGAGGCTGTGCTGATAGCTCAGTGTTTGAAAAGATGAAGAAGTACCAATCCTCAGCTGTCGAGGAGCCACCCAAGGTGAGCTCATCTACACACCACAGGAAAACCCTCCAGTTTTCAATAGAGAGTTTAGTTTGTAGTCAGGGTTAGAGGTCCACATGGATGCCTGTTAAAAGTCTACAAGTGAACTTCAATGCTATCATGATTTGTCAGAAAAGCCTTTCACCACTTAGTTGGCTGTCTACACAATAAATTGGTCCTTAGAAAACTTTGTTGTTGCTAATCGTTTTATGCTTGATTAATTGACTGTGCTTATTTCATGAATAAAGGAAGAAATTCTCGACTAAGGTTTAACATGTGAAGAGTAATTAAGCACAAAGCTGTGCAGTCTTACAAGGTTAAAACTTTTCTCTTTTACCTCTCTTTTCACTCAAAATAATGCATCAAACAGATTTAGTTTACAGGGGATAATATATAAGCAGTCATTTTTGTTAACATCTTCATTTTGCTTTGGACTTTTTATGATGTAATTTGGGAGGATTTAATTTGTTGGACTCTAGAAAAATTAGTTGCTACTTCCTACAGTGGCTAAAGGAGAGCCATATAAATAAATATGTAATTAACAGAAAAGCCAGGGATTTATCAATATTCACATTTTGTTCAACCTACTGCAGGACAAGAATAATGTTGTTTTGAGCAGTACTATTAAGTTTATCATAAAGAATAATTCTCCAGACAGAATCTTAAGAAATTAGCAGAAAATATGAAAAATACGAATATGATATATAGTAATTTCAAAATAGGTGTGCAGTTTCAGGATGTTCCTAACAGAGCGAGTACTCTTTGTTCCAATCTCCAATATCCAATTTTCAATACATTCATTTAGAGATTCATAAATGAATTAAAAATATTTGAAGGATACCTTTTTTTATCTTATTAATGGGTATTCTCTTTGGATAGAACACTTCTGGGTTGGCTGTATTTTTTTGCTGTAGTGTTGTGGGAAAATAATCATTGCTGTTCAATCCAGGTGAAAAGACATATCTAGGTGCAGGTGTTACTGTTCTCATAAAGAAAATGAATGTGCATATAGGAGACACATCACAGTAGCTTATTCTTTGTGAGCTCTCAGGAAATGATAGATGGATACATGTTTTATAAAGTGAAAAATCCCCCCCTCCTAGTAAAAAAAATGGCTCACTTTGCATAATAAAATCTATAAAATCTTTTAGATTATTATTTTATTATTTTTAACATTTTTGTGCTATTTCTAGAGGTATTTCCCCCCTCTTCCTTCATAATGTTCTTGTATGGTACATATAGAGAACATGTTCTTTTGCTGCACTTGATGGAACATACTGTAGCTGAAAAACCACTGCCTAAACATACCGGACATTATTTATTTAGCCACTGTTTGGTAGGAAATGCTATATATATGTTTTATTTAACCATCTATTTCCTCGTCTCCATCCCTGGTGCTGCTCACAGCAGGAGCTCCACACTGAAACGGCATTTAATGAACCTGTGCTGCTGAGGAAGAAGAGGATGGCCCAGGCTGAGAAAAACACCTGCCAGCTTTTTATTCAGACCGACCACCTCTTCTACAAGTACTACAAGACCAGAGAGGCTGTCATCTCTCAGGTAACACTCAGCCAGTTACTCACCTGACACTTCCTCCTGCAGTGCTTGAGGGATTAGATTCACACAGCTAGTTGGTAGGATTTGTGTCTGATGTTGGCAGAGTGGTATATTTTTAACCAGCAGCAACATCTAAGAGTGTAAAGACTAATTAGTAGTGGAGTAATGAGGCCTTTATTCTGTGTGAGGAGTGCATCATAACACTTACAAAAGAGGAAAAAAAAAACATTTAAAATATCACTTGTGAGTTATGTTCGTTTTACACTTTGAGATTCAAACTCAGAGCTTAGGAGAATGCTCATCAAAAAGGTTTAAGCTAGAATCTTTAAACCTAAGGTCATTAAATGTCTTACAACACCCACCTTTTTTGATGTCTCAAATTTTAGATTCTACATTGACTTAGACATATCTAAATACGAAACAAATCTACAAATTTAGTTTGCGTTATAGGACCAGTTTTAGTCTGCAAAAACTCATTACATTTTAGTCATCACTTTTGGACAGTACATTTTTTCTTGGGCTGCTAAAATAGCTAATTGATTTAGATTATTGGCACACAAAAAAACTTCATAATATTTAACACAAATTTATCACACTGGCATCATACATTACCGTTTCTAGAGTTGTCCACTGTAGCTTTCTAAACTTGATTGAAAAAAAAAAACATTTTTTGATCTTTTGGTTTGTATATTTTTATACATCTGATGATAAGCACCATCAAGGACTGATTGTTGAGACATTTTAATCTCTAACTTTATCTCTCCAGGGGATGACACACATACAGACACAAGCACACTTACGAGCATGCAGTGATATGCTGATGTATGCTACATCTTAATGTTAATACATCTACTACTATGTGAACTTCTTCCTGTCACTGTTTCAAAACCTTGTTAAAAAGTTCTGATGCTGCTCAAAAGCATGATTTGTGTGATGAAAACTGATTCATGACAAGTGACAACATGACCTTTCAGACTAAAGAAACACTGACAAAGAGAACGAGACATTAGGTTTTGGGAGGATAAGGGGGGGTGCCAACTGACAAGAGTAACAGATCAGATAAAAATGAACAGTGAAGTCACTGTGGCTGACACCTTCCAGTCGGTTGGTTGGTTATTTGATGGGCTCTCATCTG
Organism: Cheilinus undulatus; assembly: GCF_018320785.1. NCBI lineage: Eukaryota > Metazoa > Chordata > Actinopteri > Labriformes > Labridae > Cheilinus > Cheilinus undulatus. The sequence continues at coordinate 20,323,434 of NC_054873.1, read as the reverse complement.
ACCAAGATCCTGCTTGTCAGTTGATCACATGCGTACTTATGTGCGTGTGAAAACAAAATGACAGGAGCGCAGCTGACTGAATGAGAGGCGCACAGCTGGAGACAGATAAGAGCAATTCAGCACTTGGCAATCACGGTGGGGGGCACACAAAGTGATGCAGAACACTTAATATTCTGATTATTTCACAGCTGTTATCCTGTAAATAACTTGGAAACAACACGTCTTAGACTCAACATGAAGGTACAGGATGTTTGTATAGAAGTGGGGCTGAGTGTCTCTGCTACCCTCTGTCAGAGCCTCATCTCCCATGGCCTGTTTAATTAACTGGTTTGAAAATGCATGTATTAAGTCCTTTTGTCATCTCATTAAAAAAAACACATCAGCATCAGTGTCTGTTACAAACAGACAGAGAGCAGAAGAGAGACAAGACGATGCCTTCTTGTCATTACGTCCCAACCAGTGAACTTTTTTCCCCCTTCACCTTGGTAAATAAATGTTTCATGCTGTCTGATATATGCTTGTAAAAGATACAGCACAGGCTGGAACAGGTGATTCTGTTAACAGTTAACATTATGAATTAATACAAACAATAAACTGAGGCTATTTTATAGGCTATATGATGCTAAATAGTTATCATGCTGAGATCACAGAAATCATATGATAGATGGCGACTGAGTCAGCTGTCATTTTAGTACAACAGAATGAGGGGAAAAATAATTAATGGTGCTCCATAAAGCTTTATGTTCATTTTTTAGGTTGACTAAGGGCTGAACGATTTTGAGAAATGATCTAATTGTGATTTTTTTCCCAATCATTGTGATTGCGATTTGGTACGCAATTACACCTTAATTCTTTTATTCCTAAACAAGGGTTGAACAATTCTTTAGAAATATCTAATTCTGATTTTGACTCGTGTTGCACATTGGTTATGAATTGTTGCATTGAAGGGTTTTTCTCATTCTCATATTTAATGAGGTAGGATATTGATCACTTTGGGAGTCTTTGGGAGTCAGTGTCATTTTGACACTTGATTGATTGCATGATATGTCATGCACAACATTTCTGCTGCAAAAAAAGTTTAAATGTACTATTTTTACACAAATTTCAGGTCAAAGAAATATTGCACTTTCTGCGATTTGAAAATTGCAGCAGGCCATATTGCGATTTAATCTAATTTTTCGATTAATTGCCCAGCCCAAGGTTGACTACAGGCATAGAAATCACTCTTAATTATGTAAAGAGCGGCTTAAAACACAGCATGATAATGATTGTACACAACCATGATAAATGTTTTTTTTTTTTATTAATATTTTTGTAATACACACTTACTTTTTTAGCCAAAAGTGAAGTGACAGGATTGTTGCCAAATTTTCAAATGAGGGTCAAAAAGGGGTCCTTTTATATAGTTTATGTAATTGGATATGGGTGGTGGTGGGTATATTTCTTTTCCTTTGTCTTTATGCCAAACAAAACCAATTGTGTCTCCTACTATAGCTTCATATTCTTAGAATTATATTGAATTTTATGATATTGAGAGCCTTCATAGTCATTTTTGGGGGGCACTGTTCTGTCCTTTTTCCAAATACAGGAAAATATATATATGTGTGTGTGTGTGTGTGTGTGTGTGTATATATATACACACATATATATATATGTGTGCTTAACAAATTTATTAGACCAGCTGTTACAAAAACGAGAAAACATGAATATTTTAGAAATCTTTCAAAATCTTGTTTAAAACTGAAAATGTTATTGTTATTTATTTGGCAAATAACAAACGAAGACAACTAAATAGTCCTTTTTCACACATAATAACCAAAAAACTTCATTTTTTGTATGGCCTCCTTTGGCCTTGATAACAGCTTGCATTCTTGCTGGCATTGTTTTTATGTACTTTTCCACAGTCTCTTTTGTTATTGAATTCCAAATAGTTTCCAGCTATTCCCACAGACTTGCTTTAGATGAAACTTTTGTGCCATCAATCTTTGAATCTACTAAATCCCAAATTTGTTCAGTAGAATTCAAATCTGGACTTTGAATTGGCCAGTCCATCAGTTCCAGTAATCCGAATACTTTTTCTTGGTCAAATAGTCTCTGCACAGCTTTGAAATATGCTTGGGGTTATTGTCTTGTTGGTATATGAACCCACGACCAATCAGATTCAGTCCAGAAGGGATTCCATGATGCACTAAGATGTTGTGGTAGACGTTCTTGTTCATGATACCGTCCATTTTCCCTCATTTGCCCACGCTGTGGGTGCAGTGCATCTGTCATCAAAACGTTCTCCAGCTTTTCTGTGGACATAAACACGACCATTATGACCGAAGAGTTCAAACTTGGACTCGTCCATCCAGAGTACCTTCTTCCAGTCATCAACAGTCCAGTGTTTGTGCTCCCTGGCAAACCTGAGGCATTTCTGGATGTTTGCAGGCCTCAATAATGGCAGCTATTTCTCCCTTTAAGCCTTGTTCCATCAGTCGTCTGCTTATGGTCATTCTGGAGACTTTCTCAGACTGCTGATCTAGAAGCATTCATCTCTGCCTGAAGATCAGCAGTGGTCTTCCTTCTGTCTCTAGGACTTGAGGTGTCTGACATCTGCTTTCATTTCCTGCCTCTTCCTTGGTGCATTTTGTAAGTACCAGTCTCGGCAATTGACTCCAAAGCATACTTGACCACACTGTGAGAACACTTTATGTCTTTCCCTATTTGTCTCAGAGACCATCCAGCATCATGAAGTGCTTTAATACGGACTCTTTAATTTTCAGTGAGCTCTCCACGTTTTATCAATTTGAACAGGAATGAGGAATTTCAAACTGAATTCATCTTTTTATACCCAAGTTTGAGCTGGCTCACTGGGCTTCTCTGAGAAGTCAGAAATTAATCAAGCAGAACAGTCAACCACTAAAACTAATTTTTCTGTTCAAGAATGCAAATACATAACTATAATTTGACATATTAATCAAGAAATAATAATGTGCTTTACTATTTTTTCAGTTTTTTTGTAAATCAGTAAATTTGAAAATTCATGGATAACAATAATAATGATATTTTAGCATTAAAAATATCATTTGGGTTAAAGAGCTTCTACATATTGGTGTATTAACCATTGCAGAAACATAAAAAATGATTTTGGTAATTATCAATGCTGTTAATTTAGGGCAGCTGTGGCAAACACCTTACTTTGAGTGGTGGTCTAATAAATTTGTTAAGCACTGTGTGTGTGTGTGTGTGTGTGTGGGTGGGTGGGTGGGTGTGTGTGTGTAAATATATATAAGTATGTATGTATATATATGGAGGGACAGATCCACTCCTTGTTGCTGCGTTCAGATTTAAAGGGCATATGCAGGGACATATTATGGGAGCCATGTTTGCCCTACAGCTTCTTTCACAAAAGCCTTTAATGGGATATTTTGGTATTTTTGAAGTTGGGTTGTATAAGCCTGACTAATGTTTCTACTCTTGCCAAGTATCTCATACAACTCAACTTCAAATCTACGGAAATATCCCTCAAAGTGTATTCCTGAGAAGCTTGATCTAGTTCTAGATAATTCTACTAAAAAATTATAATTATACTCTTTGATTTGTACTTCAGCTATATGGGGTTAAAGTGCCTTTCTTTTTTTCTGCATCTTATCCCCAGATCTCCAGTCATGTCAAGGCCATTGATGCCATCTATCAGGGCACAGACTTCATGGGCATTCGAAACATCAGCTTCATGGTGAAAAGGATCAGGGTGAGTACTGTGTTGATTTTTTATCCATACGCTTACACTCAGATACTGTCCCATATGCTCATCCTTCTCCTTTTTCTTATGTAGATAAACACCACCAGTGACGAGAGGGACAGGTCCAACCCTTTTCGCTTTGCCAACATCGGGGTAGAGAAGTTCCTGGAGCTGAATTCAGAGCAGAACCATGACGACTACTGCTTAGCTTATGTTTTTACTGACAGAGACTTTGATGACGGGGTCTTGGGTCTTGCCTGGGTTGGAGCCCCATCAGGTACAAAAACACATTGTATCATCTTTAGTCAACAACTGATGCTGACATTTTAAAAGCACGATACAACATTGATCTTCTTTCATTATATGCACTGTTAAGAACTTTTAATTCACTGTGGGAGGATGTTTGTCTCATGCCAGTGATGAAAAACAAAACTGAATTATCTAACATGGAAAAATATTGAAAACTTAGGCTTATTATGTTTTGAAGTAGGGCATTCAGACATGTGCACATTAGCTGACAAAATGTATTGGAATACATCAAATTGCCTCTCTTTTAGGAGGTGAAATCCTTCATGTCTTAAAGCTTTGATTTGAAAGACGGTGTGCTCCAACTTCTGCATTTTTCCTTTCCCAGGGAGCTCCGGAGGCATCTGTGAAAAAAGTAAGCTCTACTCCGACGGAAAGAAGAAATCTCTCAACACTGGTATAATCACTGTACAGAACTATGCCTCCCACGTACCTCCTAAAGTCTCCCATATCACTTTTGCACATGAAGTAGGACACAACTTTGGATCCCCGGTGAGTTACTTAGGCGTGCTACATTTCATGCATGGCAAGGAGGAATTTATTAGCCTTTTGAACTCTGTCCCTTCTTCTTTTAAATTGAAATTTTTCTTTCTCTGTCTCACTCTCAGCACGACTCTGGATCTGAGTGCACCCCCGGAGAAGCCAAGAGCCAAGACAAGAAGGAGAAGGGCAATTACATCATGTATGCAAGAGCTACATCTGGAGACAAGCTCAACAACAATAAGTTCTCCATCTGTAGCGTGCGCAACATCAGCCAGGTGTTGGAGAAGAAGAGGGGGAACTGTTTTGTTGGTACGTTTTACAAGTATTGCCAAATCTGTGAAAAAATCTTAAGGTGTCTTTATAATACAGCCTACAGTCTAGTTCTATTTTGCTCTCTCTCTACTAATGAGTGTGGAAGACTTCAACCCTAGTGCCTCAGTTAATGATTTAATTCCAGCCAACTAGAAATGCTCCATCAAGTTTTTAAGCTTTGAGAAGTATTCTGGCTTTAGTCTAGTGTTATTTTAACAAGGGATACATTGGTATCTAATGATATCAACTAGGGATGCACGATCCACTTTTTTACAGTTCCGATCCAATTCCGATAAATATGTGCCGATACCAATACTGATTCCGATATATTTTAACTATTATTGTTGTTGGTATAATGTGTGAGGTTACATGAGGCTGTAGTAAACCACCCAGCTCCTCTTATTAAAAAGCAAAAAAAATACAAAAATGAATTGAACTTAAATGTATTCCAAACAAATTTATTTGAACTACTACTAAAAAATAAATATCAGCATTATCCAAAAAACAACAACAACTGAGTATAAGTTATAAATCCCTGTCTATAATGCTCTTTAATGAACCCCCCGCCACTAGAGACTGCTGTAGCTTCAGTTAATGGCCACAGCCTTCCTCCCTGACCCTTCACCGGATATAAACAATGAGGAGTACGGCGGTGGCTAATGGCTAACCTGTTAGGGTATAGTAGGAAGACTGCGGTATGACAGTTTTCCAAAGTAGTAAATGGAGATAAAGTGGTATGTGGGCTATCGAGGGTTAAGCTCACGTATAGCTACTCACCCGAAGTGAAAAGAGGCCAAATATCAAAGCACGATATTAATCTGCAAAGAGGAACAAAGGCGGGTGGCGCTAGCTTTCAATGCTAGCGCCGCCCATTATCAGGATAAGCTCTTCATTTAGGAGCTTGGACATTTGAGGGAGTTCTAAGTAGAGCCATTGCTGTATTGCATCAAAAGGAGCCAGTTCAGGTGGTCGGGCACCTGACTGGGGTGCCTCCTGGACATATTAGGTACACCTTGCTAGTACCAGCTTGGAAACCCTTTTGCCTTCAGAACTGCCTTAATTCTTTCTGGCATAGTTTTGAGAGTTTGGTCCACATTGACATGATAGCATCAAACAGTTGCTGCAGATTTGTTCAGTGGTTGTGGAACCATTAAATCTGCAAAGTTGTAATTTCAGACATCAGCATCTGTATAAATCTTTTCCATCTGGCTTGACAGAGTGTGTTCCATCCAGCCCTGTAGCTGCCTGGACAGCAAACGGGATATGTCACTAGCTGGATGCTAGTGCTAAATAAATACTCAAGTCGAGAAATCCCCTGACTGCATTAATCTGTGTGGTACACATTGTGTACACAGACATTGACTTGGCCACTCCAAAACCTTACTTTTTTTTTTTTTGAGCCATTCAGAGGTGGACTTGCTGGTATGTTTCATGACGGTGTCCTGCTGCATAACCCAAGATTGCTTGAGCTTGAGGGCACTGGCCGGATGTTGGCCTTCAGGATTTTCTGGTAGACAGCAGAATTTATTGTTCCATCAATCACAGCAAGTTGTCCAGGTCCTGAAGCAGCAAAGCAGCCCCAGACAATCACATTGCCACCACCATGTTTGACTGTTGGCATGATGTTCTTTTTATCAAATACTATGTTATTTTTATGCTAGATGTAACGGGCCGCACACCTTCCAAAAAGTTCAACTTTGTCTCGTCAGTCTACAGAATATCTCTTCAAAGGTCTTGGGGATCATCAAGATGTTTCCTGGCAAATGTGAGACGAGCCTTTGTGCTCATTTTGGTCAGCAGTGGCTTTGGCCTTGGAACTCTACCATGGATGCTGTTTTTGCCCAGTGTCTTTTTTATGGTTGAGTCATGAACTCTGACCTTAACTGAGGCCAGTGAGGCCTGCAGTTCTTTGGATGTCATTCTGGGTTCTTTTGTGACCTCCTGGATGAGTTGTCGTTGCACTATTGGAGTCATTTTGGTTGGCCGACCACCCCTGGGGAAGGTTCACCACTGTTCCCAGTTTTCTACATTTGTGGATAAAGGCTCTGACCGCGGTTCATTGGAGTCCCAAAGCCTTGGAAATGGCTTTGTAACCTTTTCCAGACTGATAGATTTAAATCACTTTGTTTCTTATTTGTTCTTGCATTTCTTTAGATCGTGTCATGATGTGTTTCTTTTAGAGAGCTTGTAGCCTGTTTCACTTTGTCTGACAGCTTCTATTTAAGTGATATCTTGAGTCAACAAATCTGGTGGTAATCAGGCCTGGGTGTGGCCAGTGAAATTGAACTCAGCTTTCCAAGAACCGTGGTTAATCACAGTTAACTCATGATTTCACAAGGGCGGGCAATTACTTTTTCACATAGGGCCAGATAAGTTTTGATTTTTTTCCCTTAATAGATAAAATCATCATTTATAAGCTGCATTTTATATTTACTTGGGTTGTCTTTGTGATATATTAACATTGGTTTGATGATCCAAAACAATTAAGTGTGATAAATATGCAGAAAAAATCAGGAATCAGAAAGGAAGCAAATACATTTTTACGGCACTGTACTTCTTAACCGTAAACAATTGTTTTGGCCTGGTAACTCTAATCCCACTGCTCAGTCAGCCTTTAGCACTAACAGTTGAACAGTTTTCCTCAGCTTCCATGCTTTGTTTTTGCTTCTACTTTCAGATCAATAATTGTGTGATTTGACTTTTTGTGCTAACGACTAAAAATGTATGATAAACAGAGAATTTCTCTGAAAACTGTGTCATAACAAAACCAAAGTATGAAGCAACATTCTGTAATGATTTCTGAGCCAGTCTTCTTGTTTATTTTTCTTTTCCCAAACAGAGTCTGGCCAGCCCATCTGTGGTAACGGCTTGGTGGAGCCAGGAGAGGAGTGTGACTGTGGCTACAGTGATCAGTGTAGAGACCAGTGCTGCTATGACGCCAACCAGGGTGACAACAAGTGCAAGTTAAAACCTAACAAAGTCTGCAGGTAGATGGATGTATCTATTTTACCTTTTTTTAAAGCTGATCATTTCTGTTTTTATGATTAATTTCCACCTGATTATTTGTGAGTACTTTCTGATCATTTGTCTCTCTCATCAGTCCCAGCCAGGGTCCTTGTTGTACTGCTGAGTGCACCTATAAGGGCGGTAACGAGAAGTGCAGGGAGGACTCTGAGTGTGCTCACCAGGGTATGTGTAACGGAGTGAGCGCCCAATGCCCAGCGTCTGAGCCCAAGGCCAACTTCACTGCTTGTCATGGAGAGACTCAAGTCTGCCTCAACGGAGTAAGTGTCCCAAGACTTCACACCTAGAGCTACCAGTTGTTATAGCAACTTCATATTCATAGCAGTCAGTATCTGATCTGGCCTGTGCTCGTGTTCCTCCCCCGCAGGGTTGCTCTGGCTCCATCTGTGAGAAGTACGGACTTGAGGCGTGTACGTGTGCCAGCCAAGATGGCAAAGATGAGACTGAGCTGTGCCATGTTTGCTGCATGGAGAAGAGTGAGTCATGTACCTTTTTTCCTACACCTTGATGAATCATTTCTTTTTAAGATGTTTTATATTCTGTCTTTGTCATTAAATCTGTGTTAACTGTCTGATCACTATATCCCACAGTGAATCCCAACACGTGCAGCAGCACAGGATCAGAGCGTCTGGCTCGTTTCTTCAATAAGAAAGTTACCACACTGCCAGCGGGATCACCCTGCAATGACTTTAAGGGCTACTGTGATGTGTTTATGAAGTGCCGTCTGGTGGATGCAGACGGCCCGCTGGCCAGACTGAAGAAGGCCATCTTTAACCCCGAGCTCTACGAGAACATTGCAGAGTGGATTGTGGTATGCATCAACTTCCTTGTATTATATTATGGATTTGTAATTGTTATTTTTTTCGATTGATTGTTTTGATTCATGCTTCATCCTCTCCTCCAGGCTCATTGGTGGGCAGTGTTGTTGATGGGTATTGCTCTCATCATGCTCATGGCCGGCTTTATTAAGATCTGCAGCGTGCACACACCAAGCAGTAACCCCAAACTCCCCCCTCCCAAACCACTTCCAGGTGAGTCCAGAGATTTTCAAAGTAAATGCCATTAATTTACACTAGGCCCAAAAGCCTTATATTTAAAGTACAAAAGTTGTTGTGAGAATGAAGTGTCTTGACTGGTCCGTTGTTTAAACCACATGCACAAAATACCAACATCTTGCTTTAAGATGCTTACAAGCTCTAATTAAAAAAACACTAGGCAGAGTTGTTGGTAGATTAACCAGGTCTTGAGAGCCTCATGATTCAATCCTACCCAAGTTTAAATCTTAAACTATTGCCACTGAAGCTTTGGAAACAATGGGGGATTATCAGGAAGACCTGTACCAGAGTCTCCCATCCCCACAAAACTAAACATAAAAGACTACCTTGCTAGATTTGTCTGTTGTGTGAGGTGTGTTAGGAGGGATTTGATCAGCTTGAAGGGACATCTTGGCCACACTGATTTCAAATTGCAAATATTAAATATGCTCATTATTTTTGGTCCTGTTTCCTGCTGTGTGGAGGAACCCTGTAAGCAGCCAGGAACGCAAATTTTGGATTGTCAAATGAACAAAACAATAGCATATTGTGGAATGTGTTGACTGAAGGATGCACAATAACCAAAGCAATTTGATTTCTACTCCCCTTTGGCTTTCATCAACTCAAGAATCTTTTTCTTTGTATATTTCAGGGTAAATTATTATAAAAACTTCTACTACTCTCATTGTCTGCCATATTTGTTTACTCTACGGAAAGGAGTTCTAAAGAATGGATCTTTAATGGTGTGTTTCCACCAAGCCGTCCTGTTTGGTTCAGCACAGTTTGGAATGGTTTGGTACAGTAAACTCTGATCTTGCCTTCTTTTCCACAGCCAAAGCCTGTCCAGCCTGGCTCATAGTGTTGGGAATTCCAGCTCTTTTTAGAGCTCATTTGGCTCAGCTCAGTAACATGAGCTGGTCTGTTGGCTCCCAAACAGCTCTTCAGTAGGTACCATGTTGGCTTTTTATGTTTAGTAAACAAAAGCAGAAATGAAATGGGACCAGGTTTCTGTTGTTCATATAAAAGAGCAGGCTTTCAAACCCTGTGAGCAGCACATTACTATTGGTTTGTAACTTGTTGTCTTTAGCTGAGTAGTCTTTTCAAATTTATTTGCTAAACAGTATATCACCGTTTTCTTTAAAACCATTTTTATGACATCACGAGAGAGAAAAGCAGTTAATCTCAGTACAAGACGACACTTTTTTTCTTGTCTATTATTACCACTGTTACACAGGAACTGAAGATTCTTACAATCAACCAGTCAGATAAGATCGCTTGGTACCCCATCAAAAGGGTGCCAAATAATTAGTCTGGTACAGGTCAATCATTTGGGTACTACTTCCATCTTGTAACAGTGGAAATGCAAATAATTTTATACTTTACTGAACCAAACTGAACCAGACCACTTGATGATAACACAGCTTTAGCATCGGGTGATCTGTGCAGGTTATGTTGCTGCTGTCCACACACTGTATCAACAAAAAAGTTTGATCCATCATTATTTTTCTTCGTGTGTGTGGGGTGTCACCCTTTAATTTGCTACAATTTTCAAAATCTTTTAGTGTTTTATGAATGGCATTCTCAGGAAATCTTCAACATCTTGTTGCTAAGTTGGTCAAGGCTCAAAACAAAGTTAAATTTTAGGACCCAACCCAAAAATTATCAATTTAATTAAATAAAGCAGACAGTGTCACATGTTTAGGTCTACCATGACTAGAGCAGTGGTTCCCAATTGCTATGCTAAGGCACACTAGAAAATAACTTGCATGCTAACGTTATCGATTGCTACCAAAACTGGTGGCTAAGCTAATGTTAGAAAAACAGAAGCTAAAAACACTACAAACACCGATGTATGAAGCTAGCATCATCATCCTGGCAAATCATAGCTGACACAAGTATGAACCACTCCATCATGTTCTTTGGAAGTTTGTAACCATGTTGAATCCTCCACCATGGTCTCTAGCAGTACTGTAGCTAAGTTTAAGGTTCCTGTTCTACTGTAAGACGGCCGATCTCTGAGCACGGAGTTGATCATAATCATTAACATGCATTTAAACGTGGCTTGTCACCTCTTTGGACCACTTCTGCTTTGTTTTTATATCTATTTTCCTTGTAGTTTTGCAGTCTCCTCCGAACCAAGCTCGACTCTTTAAAAACGACATTCTTCCTTTTTACCTACTCTAATGCCATCCCCCCAGCCACAGATAAAGCATGCAGTCCTGACATACACTTGTTCTTTCCTCTGGTCCAGCAAGGAGTTGTCAGAACCAGTTTTTCTGGCCCAGAGTCAGTCATTTGGGTATGGAAAACCAAAGAACTGGTGCCAGGTCAGGCTCTAGCTTTGAACCAGCACTGGGGGACTGGCTTGGTGGATTAAGGGTAATGGTGTGCCTAGATACAAGTCTAGGTATACCACGGGAATATATACAACTATACATTATTTCTACAACTGAACAACAGTTTGAGATACTGTAACACATAAAAATGCCCTGCATGGGTATGGTGTGCCTTGATATTTTGTCCTGATCTTAGCAGTTTTCAACCAGTTGTTGCTTTGAGCCAAAAAAGGTTGAAAACTACTGGACTAGAGTTTAGAGTCTTGGCTCAAGGAGGTGAAAGACTACCTCCCAGACAAAGCAGCATAACTATGTTTTTTCTTCTAATTTACCTCAGAACAACTGCAAAATGATACCACTGTTTTCTTTGAATAAATGTTTTGGCATAATGAGGGAAAGAAGCTGTTAAAAAAGTGGTGCTACTCCACTCAGTGACACACAGTGAGACAGTGCATGCAGGGCAAGTGAGGAAGAGTGTGTAATTATTCACAGGTGGAGGAAAAGGAAGCAGTTAAACATCTGTTCTAATGCAATTTAGTTTACCAATGAAGCTAACAGACTGGTTATCTCCAAAAAGCTCTGCACGTTCATCGCACAGTGATGTCTGCATGTCCTCTCATCATATCAATAATAAGCCACATCTGTAATACATGCCTCCATGTTGTGCTCATTACAAACTCTTCTGAACAGATTTCACTCACTAAAACAACACAGAAATGTAGTTTAAAACCTTAATTATAAAAGCCTTCTTAATAAAATGATACAAAGTTTAAATTAGGCAATGAGCCATGCTGGGCTCTGAGAGAAGGTACACTGGCTCAGGTAGAGTCAGGCTAGAATTTTGGACCTGATCTGGCTCTTAACATGATAGCATATAGGCCGTCTTTGTCTGTTGCTAACAAACCAGCCATGTGGATTTTAACAGAATAAAATGCCGACTAGTCTTTAGGTTGTGTCGTTCTCTGGGCTGACTCTTTTATTCAGGTTTTCACTGTGTAGAAGTACCAGCTCCATGGCTAAACTCATTTCCCTGTTATTCTACATTCCCCAAACTTTCACAAAGATGATGCAAGTTGATGTCATGTGTCTGCCTAAAACTGTTTCATGTATTTCTATATACATTATAGTGCCGCACTTTCATCATCTCCTCTTTTAAGCCTCCAAATTGATATGTCACAGTCTGACACTGAGTGCCACAGACTGTCACAGTGTGAGAGATGACTCTAATAAAAATGTTTGCAGAGTGTCAAGTGTCATCATGTAGTTTACAGTGAACCCACGTTCTGGCTTTTAACAAGCTTAATTAACTGCCTCCCTCCTGACAGGCACTTTGAAGAGGCGGCGAGCGCAGCAGCACGCCAGCTCCCAGGTGCAGCACCAGTCCCAGCACCCGCACTCCCACCAACACGGAGGCCACGGCGGGCACGGAGGCCACGGCGGGCACGGCGGCCAGCGGCAAGCCCAGAGGCAGCCTCAGCGGCAGGCGCAGCCCCAGAGGCACCACCGCCAGCCCCGAGAGAACTATCAGATGGGACAGATGAGACGCTGAGACCCTGCATCCCACCCTCCTCCCCCTTCGCCCCCCCAATGCCTTGGCTCCTCCTTGTGCCTACAGTGGGAAACAAAAAGCGTCACTCCATCCAAAGAAAAGCCTGACATGGTTGTTAGTCATCATCATATCATCCTCCATCGACAAACACTACAGAAAAAGAGAAAACACTATCTAGCAACTCGATTGGCTCTTTGTGGAGTGGACTCGAACATCAGCCATTTCTTAATGCAGTGTGATCAAGCATCTTTTTCCACCTCTTCTTTTTTTCTTTTAAAGGAGTGCCAAGGAGTTAAGGAATCATGTGTAGCTTTAGTACATTATGTGATGGTTTTATTTTTTTCTGTTGTTTTATTGCAACGTCTTCTTTGAGTGACACGCCCGTGGCTGCTGGTGAATTGTTCTGTGCTTCTTTTGTTTTTTTTCTTTTCGCCATTCTAGCCAGGAATGAGAGACACTCAGTGGGGATTCGCGGCACTTTTTGTGATTTACACATGTCAAAACGGCAAAAGACACAGGCTCCGGTCTCTTCGTGCAGACAGCCCTCTGCATGTGACTGTACATATTTAGTGTATCATAAGTGAAAACAAACTATTTCTTCTACTGTAAATGTGTAATTCTTCACTTTTTTTCTTTGATTTTTTCGGTTAGTGCTCTCAGGACTCTTAACACATTTATTGAAGGAATGATGGTTGCGACAGGTTCCTTGGACTGCGACGTTCCTTGAGGATTTGATGCCATCGAGTCCTCTTAGCAGTCGTGCAATCAGGTGGAGCTCTGTCGCTATCGTTAGATTGCTCAGTTTGAAGATCACCATATCCCACTTTTCAGGCCTTCTTTGTTCAAGGTCCCTTTTTTCATCTTTTTTTTAAACTGTCTTTCTAACATCATGTTTCGCTCATATTGTGTAACAAGCTAGATGACAGAAGGAATTATTGGAACAGAAAGGGAAGGAGATCGTCTAGTTTGGTACACTTTTATTGTCTTTTTTGATTTTGTTTTTGATAAAGAATGAATAACCACTAACTGATGCTCATGACGGTTATGAGTGAACCTGTTCTGATATGAAGATGAGGGAAAGCGAAGGCTGCTGTGGATTAGCGTATCATGTTAAAGAGTTAGTTTACATGAGTGTTAAAATAAATTTGAAAACGACTCCAGTGTGTGGATGTACAAAAAAATGTAAGATTAAATCATTCTATTATTCTTCAGATAGCGAATCTAAGAACTTTTCAATGTGGGCATGCAGACACATTTATTAAATGTGACTATTAATTGACCAAGGTCTGTACTATTTGTATGTCACTCAACACTATTTCCTTTGACAGCTGTTAATGTTAGTCTTAAAGTGCGTGGAAGGAGCAGCAGTGTTGTCACAGTATTCACACATTCCTCGGTGTGTTCACTATTTTTCACAGGAGACAAACTACTGCTGTTAGATTTACTTTTTAAAAAGATATTCACTTCCAGATACATCCTGGTCAGATTTCATCATCCTCCCCTTGAGAGCTCATGAGTGCTGCCGTCAGTGTGAGTTTACATCTTCTTCAGCTGAGCTTTGTGCACACATTTTCAAACTACAAGAAGCTTCTGGAGCCACTTTAAATGGAAGACATGAAGGAGGGACGTGATTGTTGTTTTTTTTGTTGTTTTATTGTGGGATTGTTTGACCTCAGGTGTTTACTTCCTCCTCTTGCTGCAGCACAGCAGGGAGGACGTTCTTGGAAGGGATGCTATGATAACACTAAGCGGAAGGATTTCATAATCTGGTCATGATGTCCCAGTGTTTGTTTACTGTGCAAACTTTCCTACACAAACAGGATTATTGGAGTGGGTAAAAGTTTGGTGCAGGCATTAAAAGCTTGGGCATTTTGCTTTAAATATTCAGAAAAGGGTTTTGTTGTGTGCGTGTGCTCTGACTTAATTGGATCCTGGCATTATTATTTCTGAATGCATGCAGTACTAACCTCAGCTAATATCGTACAATACTGTCCTGATGGTTGTTGGAGTCACACATGTGCTCTGGAGGGGAATCACAGTCAACACTTTATCTCACATGGCAGATGAATCAGGCAGGTCGGGGGTTGCTCAAACTTCTCATGTCTGTACAAAAAAGGAGCTCTTTTTAAAATTTCATCTTCCAGGCTGCATCACGCCCGTTTGACGCCTGGAGAATTTACATGTAAACTTGTACAGTACTTCGAAAAATTTGCATTTCATTTGAAGATGAAAATTACATTTTGATACATCTGTTCCATTTTTTGTATTCTAATTCCAGAGTAAGTTGTTCAAAGATGTTCATATGTGACAAACTTTCCTTTCTGCTAAGTTATTTATGTTCTTCTTTGTGCTAGTTGAAAATGGAGTTTGCTTATGATACTTTTCTCCACCATCGTCTATGATAAAAACAATTCAGGGTGATGGAGTTAATGTTACATTCTCATTTTTGTCTTCGTTATCCTGTGGCATGGTTTGGGTAGAAGAGCAGAAGAATAATGCCTGTAAATTTTACTTTATTTTTAATTTCGTAGTCTTGGTAAAGAAAAAAATGTTTTTAGATAAACGTGCACTGAAAATGTCCAAATTGAGTTGAAATGTCGTAGGTGATGTAGGCCGAAAGAACACAAGATTAAAAGTAATACTACTGTCTGATTTTAATGTTCACTGTGTTTTATACAGTATCGGAAATTTTTGTTCACTTTGAACATTTTTACTAAAAAAAGAAAAAAAGATTTCAAATTGTATTGTGCAAAGAGATGTAATTTTTGGAGTACTTGAAATGCATTAATTAAAAGACTGGTTCAAAATAAAATAGACCCCTGTTTACTGTCTGTAAAGTGTGCTCTCTTTGGCTCTGTCTGTTCCTGTAGGGGGGTTAAGTTGGATCAGGATAGAGGAGGGGTCAAATTAGTGAAGGAAGGGCTGCCCACAAGAAGGACCCTGAAAAACTCAGAAAATGGGCCCTTTCCAGCTGTGATTACTGGGTTCTGATGTTTGAATTATTTACTTGTGCTACTGAATAACATCTTTCTGTATGCTACATTTTGTTGCTTTTGAACCTTTTTGCCCCTTATTTTTGGCACATTTGTCCAATTTTACTGCTTTCTGCCCATTTGTACTACTGTTTTGTCACTTTTAACAAATTTCACTGTTTTACGCCCATTTTTGTTTTTACGCCACTTTTAACAGGTTTTTGCTGCATTATGCAATGTTTTTGCTACTTTTTTGTTTTACAACATTAACCCGTTTTTTGCTGGTTTTTGCTATTTTTTGTCAGTTCATGCCAATGCTTGCCACTTCTTGTCACTTCTTTTTGGCATTTGTATTTGTTTTGTTGCCACTTAAAACCAGTTTTTACCATGATTTTTTTTTTTGTTTTTTTTTGTTTTTTTTTGCCACAATACACCCATTAATGCCCCTCCTGTTTGTCACATCTGTCCCATTATTACTTTCTTTGCCCTTTTCAACACTTTTTGTTACTTTTGGTTAATTTTTGCGGTTTTCAACCCTTTTTTAGCAAGTTTATGCCACTTTTTAACATTATTTTTTGCCACTTTGTGCACATTTATGCCACTTTTTACGACTTCCAGCCCCTTTTTGCTGTTTGTTGCTCTATCTTCACGTTTTTTGCTGTGCATTTCTCCACTTCTTTTGGCATTTATATCCCACTTTTTGCCACTTTGCCTGCTTCTTTTTGTTTTTACCATTTTGTTTGGGCCACTTTTTATCTGTCCTTTACCTGTCTCTCTCTCTCTCTTTTTTTGCCACCTTCTTTTATGCAGTTTAACCCATTTTGCCATGTTTTGTCCATTTATGCCACTTTTTGCCAGTTTTCTGCTTCTCACCTATGTTTTTTTGCCTCTTTTCACAGTCTTGTTATTCTTTTCCGTTCAACTTATCAGTTTTTCTGCTTTATTTGCTAATATCCTGACATTTGTGCACATTGTGGCTAAGCTAAGTCTGACATTTCTTTCCAAGTGGTTTCAGCTAGTGTGTCGGTTCATATCCTTACCAAAAAAGAAAAAAAAAAAAAAAAAACATTCTGTTTTAAGAAAAAGGGTGTGCTTTTGAAAAAAAAGCTGTATTGTATCACAGCATAAATAAATAATTTATTTGTTGTTGCTTTCACTGGAGTTGTTATTATTCAAGCTATGGGCCCCAGAAATCTCTGCCCTTTATCCTCCATTGTGGGCAACCTTACGTGGAAGTACAGTTGCAATAAAGTATGTGAACCCTTTGGGATTTCTTGGATTTCTGCATAAATTGGTCATAAAATGTCTTCTGATCTTCATCTAACTCACAACAGTAGACAAACAGTCTGCTTAAACAAATATCGCACAAAAAATTCAATGTTTTCATGTTTTTATTGAACAAAACATGTAAACATTCACAGTGCAGGGTGGAAAAGGTATGTGAACCCCTGGGCTAATGACTGGTTGACCCTCCTTTGGCACCAATAACCTCAACCAAACGTTTCCTGTAGTTGCAGATCAGACCGGCACAACGGTCAGGAGGAATTTTGGACCATTCCTGTTTACAAAACTGTTTCAGTTGAGCAATATTCTTGGGATGTCTGGTGTGAATCGCTCTCTTGAGGTCATGCCATAGCATCTCAATCGGGTTGAGGTCAGGACTTTGACTGGGCCACTCCAGAAGGCGTATTTTCTTCTGTTGAAGCCATTCTGTTGTTGATTTACTTCTATGCTTTGTGTCGTTGTCCTGTTGCATCGCCCATCCTCTGCTGAGCTTCAGTTGGAGGACAGATGGTATTAAGTTTTCCTGCAAAATGTCTTGATAAACCGGGGAATTCATTTTTCCATCAATGACAGCAATCCGTCCAGGCCCTGAGGCAGCAAAGCAGCCCCAAACCATGATGGCCCCTCCACCATATTTCACAGTTGGGATGAGGTTTTGATGTTGGTGTGCTGTCCCTTTTTTTTCCACACATAGCGTTGTGTGTTCCTTCCAAACAACTCAATTTTGGTTTCATCTGTCCACAGAATATTTTGCCAATAGTGCTGTGGAACATCCAGGTGCTCTTTTGCAAACTTCAAACATGCAGCAATGTTTTTTTGGACAGCAGTGGCTTCCTCCTTGGTGTCCTCCCATGAACTCCATTCTTGTTTCATGTTTTACTTATGGTAGATTTGTCAACACAAATGTTAGCATGTGCCAGAGATTTCTGTAAGTCTTTAGCTGACACTCTAGGATTCTTCTTCACCTCATTGAGCATTCTGCGCTGTGCTCTTGCAGTCATCTTTACAGGACGACCACACCTGGGGAGAGTAGCAACAGTGCCGAACTTTCTCCATTTGTAGACTGTCTTACCGTGGACACATGAACATCAAGGCTTTTAGAGATACTTTTGTAACCCTTTCCATCTTCATGCAAGTCAATTCTTGATCGTAGGTCTTCTGAGAGCTCTTTTGTGCCAGGCATGGTTCACATCAGGCAATGCTTCTTGACAACAGCAAATTCAAAACTGGTGTGTGTTTTTTATAGGGCAGGGCAGCTTTAACCAACACATCCAATCTCATCACATTGATTGGACTCCAGGTTGGCTGACTCCTGGCTCCAATTAGCTCTTGGAGAAGTCATTAGCCTAGGGGTTCACATACTTTTTCCACCCTGCTCCGCGAATGTTTACATGTTTTGTTCAATAAAAACATGAAAACATTTATTTTTTTGTGCAGTATTAGTTTAAGCAGACTGTGTTTGTCTATTGTGAGTTAGATGAAGATCAGAACACATTTTATGACCAATTTATGCAGAAATCCAAGAAATCCCAAAGGGTTCACATAGTTTTTCTTGCAACTGTACATGGGAGGTATACAGAGGTCAAGGTAAACCGTTGTTGTGCAATGAACACTGGTAGCAAAAAAAAGAAGGGAAAAAAAAAATCCACTGATTCCATTTGAATATTATAAACAGAAGAGAAGAGCTACTGAAAATCAACCTTTGTGGAGCCCCTCCCCCCTTGGTTACTGTAACAAGTTTAAGTAAAATCTTCAGTTGCTGGGCTACAGTTCTTACTTGAAACAATAAAAAATCTGCAACATAAATTATTTTTATTTTTGTTTGATGGATTTGATTAGCGTTGAAAGAGTTTATTTAGGGCAAGTCTGGGTTTGGCGAAAGCCAGGAGAATATCACCTGCCTGACTGCATTTAGCAAACTTTGATGTTTGGTAGAGGAGGGGTAATGGTATGGGGCTGTTTTTCAGGGTTTGGGCTAGGCCCCTTATGCCCAGTGAAGGACAATCTTAATGCTTCAACAACCCAAAACATTTTGCTTTGTTTCTAACATTGTGGCAACAGTTTGGAGAAGACCCTTTTCTATTCCAACATGGCTGTGCCCAGTGTCCAAAGCAGGGACTTTGAAGAAATGGTTTGATGATTTTGATCCACCCATCGTGCATCTTGGGATGAACTGGAATGAAGGTTGTAAGCCAGGCCTTCTCGTCCAACATCAGTGCCTGACCTCATAAATGCTGTACAGAATGAAAAGGCACAAATTTCCACAAAAAATCTAAAAAACCAGAAGGGAGGGGCAACTCCATATCAAAGTACATGTATTTGAATATGTCATTACAGTCCCTTCTGGTGTAATGGCCAGGCTTCTGAATAATTTTGTCCATATAGTGTATGTTCTCTCTTTTACAGCTTAAAAAAACTTAATGAAGTTCTCCTTGTCCCCCTATCAAACTTTAGCAGAATTTCAAACACACAGACTGGCTTGTATACCACACCTTGTTGAGCGTCTCATTCCTGTAAACAGCTGAGTTGCAGTAGAGAAGCGTCCACAGCAGAGGGAGCAGCTGCTGTTGAAGAAAAGTGACCATCATCAGCACCACATGCAGCTCCTCTTTCATCATGCCTTCACTTATCAATGAACTTTTCCTCCATTGTGAGTGTTTGATGATGTAACAACCATAGGAAAAGTGTATGTCAGAACCTGAAAGCACGCTTTAGCACATGCAATGCAATGTGGTCTGCTATTGATTTTCAATACGGATCCTAAGCTGCACTCGCAGGCTGTGACATGAACCAGTAGAGTCACCCACCACAGGAGTTTGAATTCAATATTTCCTACATAATACAGACATGGAGTTGCATTTCAGTTTGTAATGCTAAAATTGTTGCTGCAGTGTATTTTATCTCACTTTTCTTCCAGCTGATTTCACTCTGTGGCTCAAACAATGTGCTATCAGAGAAGACAATAGCACAAACCCTGCTCTGCATTTAGAGATCCAGCTCTGTGCAAGGAGCTGATGTCACAGTGGATAAGTGAGGAGCACCTTTTGTCTCTGTGCAGTAACAGTGAAAGAGCATGATTGTAAAAGTAGCATTGGCCTTCAGACTGGGGTGAGAGCGAGCTGACACAACGCTCCAAAGAGCAGCTGACCCTGCAGCCTGAATGTAAAGAATGGAAACACACAGGAAGCAATGATAGCGCTACTAGCTTTATCTTAAAGTCAAATGATCTCATCATGTAACTTCATCATCTTTAGAAAGCTTCTTGTCCATTTAGATTCTCATTCATCCAGATCATGGTCATTCAAATCTTTGTCAAGAGGACTTGAGGAACTGGAAGTTCTTGAAGGTGTTTCATCTCTGCTTCAAAAGGCCTCTTCAGTTTTGAGGACTAAAGGATCTCGACGAAGATTTGGATAATCATGGTTCTTTTTTTTTTTTTTTTTTTGCTTGAAAAGTGGTTTGATCTCTCAGGATTTTAGATAAGCCTGTCTTTTTAGTCACTCTTCAATTCAGGAAATTCTAAATAAAGATAATAGTGCTGTTGTCATGGTTGATGTCCAGTGTTCTTTCTTTATGTGCTTTTTTCTCCCTCTCATTGCTGGCTGGAAGGGGAGGGCAGGAGCACTGGGCAGTCACGGCTGCAGACAAACTTTTGTCAACGGAGATCTCCTCTTTTCAGCCTCGTGTTGAGCCTTCAGATGCCAGAGTATTCCCTCAGCTTCACGGGTGGTCACGTGACTCTCTCAACTTCTGATTAAGTGTGTTTTTCACAAGTGATTTTCCCATTTTCACTAATTTAATACCTTGTTGTCTTCCTCTCTTGCATTGTCTCCTACTCCCTGTCATTGCTTCTGCCTGCCACCAGCCAGCTCACTCATCTTTGTTTTGCAACATCATTTCTGTAAAAACTAAAATACTTTATTTACCTACAACCCTGCCTCATGATCTGCTGTAGACTTAACTTGTATGAAATATTATCTGCTGTTGAGTAGGGGTGTGGAGGGTTCATTGTTATGTTTAAACCTTATTTTTCCTTCCCTTAAACCCAAAAGATCTATAGGGAACAAAGGGATTCATAACAACATTCCTCATATGGAATTATTTTGAAGGTGTCCTTTTGATTTCACACAGACAAAGAGGAATGTCCTCAGACAACTGTTCCTTTTTGAGTTCTAGTGTTTTTCCTTCAGATTGGTATGAGTCAGCACAGTAGCCTTCTTCTGTCTCATTCAGATCCAGCCTTTAGGTGACAGCTGACTCAAACACACCTTTATATTACTCAGCAGAGGGTCAGTCTATCCAAATGGATTTTCCTCTATGTGCTCCATGAATTCAATCATGCAATGTATGCATGACACAAACATACATGAACAATAATGGGATGTGTTCTTTGACCCCCCCCCAGGCTGGTGTCAGATACTCAGGCCCTGCAGCCAACAACTTGTGCTTCTTGCACAAGTGTCATAGTCCAGTAGCCTTATAATATGGATGGAAAAAACAGTGAAGCAATTCTGTGCTGAACTGTATGCCATGATAAAATCACAATGTGACTAGCAATGCATAAATTCAAACAGAGAGGGACTGCAAGGTGCCATGACGTCATAGATGTCTTACAAAGGAGAAAAAGAACTGGACTCTTACTCAGCAGTCCTGTTTTCAGATAAAACTAAATGCATTCCATTTTGAAAATCAAGGTCCCAGAGTCTGGAGGAAGATCAGAGAAGCACAGAATCCAAAGTGCTTGAAGCCCATTGTTTTCAGTTTCCACTGTCAGTGATGGTTTGAGGTGTCATGTCATTGATGGATGTTGGTCCACTGTGATTTATCAAGGCCAGAGTCAACAGTGTCATCCGTCTACTATGAGATTTTAAAGCCCTTCATGCTTCCATCTGTTGAGCTTTAAGGATATGCTGGTTTCCTATTACAGCAGGACTCTGCACCTGCCTAACCTGACACGCCAGATGGATGTGTGAAAACCTCTCACACAGCTTTTGGGAAAGGGCAGAGCCTTTGAAAAAAACTCAGAAGGTGATTGGATGAGCATTCTGTCTGTCACATCTTTACGGGCCAATCAGAGAAACAACACGTGACATAGCCGCTACCAAGGAGTAAACTCCAGAGAACTGCATAACACGAACTATGGCGACTGTAGACATGTCAGTACACGACTTTTGTCGTTTTTGAAAAGAAAATAACTCACAGCTGTTCTTTGTTCTTCTTTTAACTAAAAATGTAGCCAGGTTCTGCACCAGCCTCTTGTTGCTGCTTGCTTACGTCACAACTCCGCCACGCCCGAAAGCACTGCCCATCATCTCTGATTGGTCCTGTCACTTTCTAACCGGGCCGAAACTGTTCAGACGGGAGCTTTGCAAGATGGATTCGCCAGTGAGAAATATGGAAACGGGCGTATCCATCTGCTTTGCAAGGTTAGCACCTGCCCACAGTGAGGCCATAACTATGAGAAACTGGTTTGCTGACCATGGGATTACTGTGCTGGACAACTGGTCTGAGAATCTCTGGGAAAATCTCAAGAGGAAGATGAGAGAGCACTTTGGGCTTCATAACACCCCAGCAGTGCCACAGACTGATTAGCTCCATGCCACGTCACATAGATGCAGTAATTTGTATAAATGGAGCCCTGATTATTGAATGATTATTCTGGTTTGTGTTTTTAATCTTCTGATATTCTGATATCTGAACAGTGGATTTTATGAGCTGTAAGCCATAATCATCATATTAAAACAAAAAAGTCATGAAATATGTCACTTTGAATAGGATGAATCTAAGATTTATGGAAGTTTCACTTTTTAAATTAAATCAGGAAAAAGTAACTTTTACATGACATTCAAATTTTTTGAGATAGGAGTAACTCCCACAGACAAATTACAATCACTAACTTCCTGCTCATGTTTGATGATAATCAAAATTGATGCAATCGAGTCAAATATCTCACATAAAATTCATATTTATATAAACTTTAATATAGTTAAAACAACATTCAGTAAAATACAAATTTTAATAATGAATAAGAGGTTTGCAAAAGAGAAATATCAAAGTAAAAACAAAAAAGAATAATATGGCAAAAGACATGAGGGACAAATCTTAAAGGAGCAGGTTAACTATTATTTCAGTCCAAAGTGTTCTCATAAAAATACATCTAGAGAGACAGGGATGTTATGTTATATTTATAATACAGTATTTACACTGTTAATGTAGAAAGTCTTAACAATGTGAAGCACACAGGTCTGAGATATCCATGTGTTCATGTATGGAAGCCCTAAATGGACATGCATTCATTGTATTTGCTTTGTTTTCCATGAGAACGATTACATTTTAGTTGTTTTCTCAAGATCTGGAATCAATTATCTCTAGACTCTAGATAGCAATGCTGGTTCTCTGTGATAATGAGGTAATCTGTTGAGATCTTCTGGAAAATTACTCAGGTTAATTTATTATCGTGGAAAACCAGCTTTGTTATCTCATGATTTGAGAAAACAAGTAGAAATCTAAAACTACAATGTACTTGTTATCACAGAAGTTAAAAAACATGCATGGATGAGTGTCATCTGAGGGCATCTGTACTTATGAAACAGAACCAAACATACTTTTTGAATCATTGGGTCATCATTTAACAAATACATTGACAGCACAGACATCAGCTAGAGTGCTAACTTAGCCGCAGTTTCTCCATCTAACATGCTATTTTTAACGTATTTTTTTGTTTTCAACTTTGAATTTTTTATTGCCACCATGACAGAGAAGAATTAAGTCAGTTAAAGAAGAATTATAAGTTATCACACAGCTGTATTAAATACTTGATTCTGATTGGCCAGTTATCAGTCATCAGTGTTTCAACAGTGTGTTCCTCTTAAACAACAGGGATCTCTTAAGGAAAAGCAGACAACTGCTCTGTGTAACTGGCTAATCAGACTTTAGTGTTTAATACAGTCTGTGACAAATTACTATGACACAGCTGTGTTAAATACTTGATTCTGATTGGCCAGTTTTGCACCATTCCATCTGTGATAACAACAGCTCATTCTACATGATCCCTTATGTTAAACTGTCCTCACAGACAGATGCTGTGCTTATGTTATTGACCTGATTGACCTTTAAATATTTCAACTGCATCGGCGTTGAAAGTCATTTTTTTAATTCATGGTGATCATCTCATATTTATCCTTCAGACTGCTGTCATCATCCTCCTCTTCATCCTCTTCATCCTCCTCCTCTTCCTCCGCCTTGGGCTTTTCCGGCTCATCCTGGTGGGGGCGGTGGTGGTGCAACTCAATGAGGAGGTAGTAGATGACGGCTGCCAGAACGCCCCCCACCATAGGCCCGGCCACAGGGATCCACCACCAGTACTCTCCGGTGCTGCGAGTGAAAAACACAACAAAGGAAAGAGTTCAATGCATCTCTGTCAGTGACACATGCAGCTGTCACTGAGGCCGCTGTACTTCACTAACTTCATCAGTGGATCATTCACAAACATCGATCACATCAGTCCACGGCATGTGATGTTATATAACAGCACAGACCATGGCAGGAAGTCAGGTCTGAGAAGATCTGCATAAACAACATGTACACCCTGATGGTGGAGGATACTTTATTAAGTGTCTGTCAGTTTTAACTAATCCTAAATGTTACATGCGGCCTGGTCTGGCCTGTCCTTTCTCTCCTTGGCTCTCTGGCCTTCCTCCTCTCTCTGCTTAAACCTGAATGTGGTCTGTAATCTTTACTCTCTCACAGTCTTTTCTTCTTCTCCACTTTAGTCCACATGCATGTCTAGAAATTTCCCTTTTTCTGGCTTTTTATTTTCATTTGTTTAGTTTATTTTGGTAGTTGTGGGGACAGTTAGTTCCACAGCCCACTGCTGGGTAGGCTTTCCTGTCTTTCCATCTTTTCTTCTGTGTGGCAGGCGCGTTCAGCCCCTTTTGCATATTTGAGTTCATTTTTCATTGTTTGCATGTTTTATTGGGTGTTTTTCAATCCAGCTTGGTATCTTGTCTTTCACTCTCTATCTTGTGTGACAGCCTTTTCTTATGTACTGTTGGCCCCTTTGTGTTTCAAGCCTTAGTTTACTTTCTCCTTATTGGCAGAAGGAGTAATTTGGGATTCAATATCTTGCTAACGGCATGCAAGAGCTGGGGATCAAACCCTGGACCCTCCAGGGGTGAGATGATGATGGACTCTACCACTGAACTACAGCTACCTCCAATTCTGATAAAAAAAATGCACAAAAATACTTTTTCTAATTATCTGATTTGTTTATATATATTTTTTTGTCCAAATAAGGAGAGGGGTCTTGGGTCTGGCTGCAGACGCAGCTCTCAGATGCCCTATCTTGCAGACCACTGCTGTGAGAGATAGCCTCCATCAGCCAGAAAGGACATATTTTCTGTTTAAGAATGTATTTTTTAAATGCACCTTTAATCATTAACAAAGTCTGATTGTTACATCATGAAATAACCACACTGCAAACATAACAGACTAAGAAATATTTCATAAATAAAACAGAAAAAAAGGTCAGACGCCTTATGAGGGATTAACGTGTGTATAGACCTGTTCTAGAAGTAGTGATGCAAACAGTGGCTCACATTAGCTACATTAGCTTTAACTAAAACTAATGTAGGTTGGCTAGCTAGGTAGTTCACATTAGTATGTAAGCCAAACCTTAGTGTTACAACAGCAAATGTAATTAATGCTAACATAGCTACATGAGCTACATAGGTAACAGAGCTACGTAGCAAACATAGCTAAGTTACCTACAATACCTAAGCTTTTTTTCCCCCTGTTTTTGCCTGTTCAGTTGGCTTTATTAACATTTTGATAGGTTGTGCGGGTCAGATTTTTAATATATAATCTTTGGAATTCTAATCCTTACCTTAACCAAAACAAGAAGTTTAATCCGATTTTAGTATGAAAGTTTTAATGTGTACTTCTGTCCTGACAGAGGAGGCGTCTGTGGTCTGCAAGAGGGGGTGTCAGAGAGCTGATATCTGCAAACAAGCCGTTTTTGACTTTGTTTTGCAATCATTTTTGCTACAAATAATCTAATTATAACAGGTTTTTTCTTGATGAATTTTAAAAGTATGATTTTAATTTTCAAATGAGTCAAAAATACACTGTACAAATTTAATAACCTTTGAAGTTATGAAAGACAAAAACATCCACTGTCAAAAACTTCCATGAAAGTATTACATCCATAGACTTTTGGCCATTTTTCCTGGGCTGATTCTTTGCCCGGATCAAAACCATCAAGATTTTAAAAAAGGGTTGTTAAACTGCAGAGACAAACTTTAAAGCACTGTCCCTCCTATATTAAGCCAGAGCTTTAAAGAAGGCCAAAGCTATCCTTGCTTAAAATTGTCTCTTGAATACAGACTGCTAAAATCTTGTCACAGGTACAGTGCTTTGGTGAACTTTTAGGCATGTTTGGGTCAAAAATCGAAGCTAAAGTAAGGCATAGATGTGACAAATAAGCTACCTGAGGGCATACTCGGGCAAGCAGGATTGACACAACCCCAGTCGTGCTCTGGTTGTCCTTGCATCTTTTGGGGAAAAAATGCAAAGGTACACCTTTAGGGCAGAGTAAAGTGTGGATGTGGCAAGTAAGCCTGACCAAGGGCACTGTCCAGGTGGGTAGCAGGGTTGCCATGAGCCCCTGGTTGTGCTGTGGATGTCCCAAGGGCTTGAAAACCACCAGTGCTCTCTGGGCATATTGTCAGGGCTGGAACAGCCCAGAAAAAAGAGATGCCATCTTGCTGCCAAGGGACACGTGTGTTGAGATGTGTCAAGCTAGCCCCATGGTGAAGCTTATGCATGTGACTGTACATGATACCAATATGTAAATCGAGGAGATATGAGTTCAGTTGTCCCAGTTTCTATTGGACTCATCCATAACTTCTTGTGATATGTGCCTTAAACAATAAAAAAATGAATAAAGTGTTGAGGATAATAAAGTTTACCCATACTTGACATATCCAAGGCTGTAATAACGCTCATCAAACAAAATCTAAGGTGTAATACTGAAAAAAATAAAAACCTTGTGAATTTAATGAAGATTGATTGATTAACTGTTACCATTATGTTACTAAAACTTGGCCTTAACATTTCCATATATTTCTCATTTTTCTTTTTTAATACTATCACCCCAGAGAGCCATTCATGTAAAAATGGTTTAATCGCCTTAGTTACACAATTAACCTTAAGGGGAAAATGACTCCCAATGTACTTTCTTGTCCCATGGAGTTACCTGAACACCTCCATCCCCCATCCTGCTACAGCTGTGAACAGTCGGGGTCCCAGGTCTCTGGCGGGGTTCAGGGGGTACCCACAGTTCAGCCCCATGGACACACCAATGGCCATGATGATCAAACCGATAGCCAGCGGCTCCACGCCTTTAGGAGCTCCAATGTTCCCTCCGTCAATGATAGCAAGGATGCACAGCACCAGCATGCCTGTCCCCACCACCTGCAGGAGTTAAAACATCACATGTTTGATGCACTACAGAGAAAAGGGTACACCATCCACATCACTGGCAATGCATTTCTAGCTCCTGTGGAGGACCTTTGATTTGTGTTGTTTTTTGCTCCTGTCTGTGGACAAAGCAGTCATTTTTATATCTTTGCTTTATAAAGGTGAGTGGTGTTTACCATGATTCATTGTGATTGTTTTCTTTGGGGAATAAAGCATACTGTAAACTGTGTGATGTAACACCTTCCCTGTGACATTAGTTGCAGTTATTCAAAATTACTATACATAATAATCAGTCTTTTTGGTAATGGTCTCTTTTAGGAGATAAATCAGCATCAGTAATTTAAGTTTGTTATATAAAAAGCTATAAAGTCCTCACACAAGCTTTAAGCTTAAATAATTTATGCATAGTTCATCTGCAAAGTGGTAAAACTGTGTTGGGCACAAGATAATCACACAAGAAAACATTTTCTCAATAATCATTCAGCGTGTTATCCCTTTAACGCGCCTTTAAATCCTTTCATGCCTCGTCTATCCATCCAACTGGGCCATTCCTGTGAGTGTGATATCTCAAGAAAACTACAAGGCATTTTCTTCACATTCTGCACAAATGTCCAGTTTTTACCTCAAGATAAACTGATTTGATTCTGGAGGTCAGAGGTCAAAGGTCAAGTTCAATAGGCCTTGTGTTCAGCCCTTGCTTGTGAAAGTTATATCTCAAGAATGCTTTGAGGGATTGTTTCCAAAATTTGCACAAACAACAACTCTGACTCAAAGATGAACTAATTACATTGCTGAGGTCAGAGGTCAAAGGTCATTTGGCCTCATGTCCATTGCTTGCTTGTGAAATTGATATCTCAAGAACACCACAAGGGATTTCTTCACACTTTGCTTCACACTGGTTCAGGGATGAAATTATACATTTCTCATGTTCACCCCTCAAACTTAGCACAAATATCTACACGGACTCATGAATAAACTATTAGAATATGGAGCTAAAAGGCTGAGGCCATTAGGTATCAAATTCATACAAGTCACACTGTCATAGGAACCATCCTAGCCCTTCTTCTGAAAGGGGGACCGGCGACACCCCCCTTGTAGACCGTTATCTGTCAGAGCGGAAATACATGTGAAACTTAAAATCAAAATTGGATTTAACTTTCAGTTTGGTTAGGGTAAGGGTAAGGATACCAAAGGTTGAAATAGAAAAACCTGACTTGCAGAACCTGATTACAAAACGTTAAATAAAGCCAACTAAACAGTCTGCTAACCGGAAAAAAGCTGTCCTCCATGAAAACATTCTAATGCAACCAATGTTGCTTTGGCTAAAGCTAACAAAGCTAATGCAGCTATGTCAGCTTTGAAAGCTACGTAGATACTGGAGCTTAAGTCTGCACACTTTTACAGTTTTACAAACCTCATATTTTATTCATGTGAGAAAAAAGCTATGTAGGTAGAGCTTAAGAAGCTAGTTAGCGATGCTAATTATGCTATGTTTGCTAAAGCTATCTTAGTTATGTTTGCTACATAGCTATGTTATCTACATAGTTCCTGTAGGTATGTTAGCATTAACTTAGTTTTTTAAACCTTGCATAATGCTAAGGTTTGGCCAATGTACAGTGCTTAACAAATTCATTAGACCACCCTAACCCTAACCAAAGTAAGGTTTATGCCACAGCTGCCCTAAATTAGCAGCATTGGTAATTAATAAAATCAGTTTTTATGTTTCTGCAATGGTTAATACACCACTGGTACTGAAAATGAAAAAGTCCGCATTAAAGCACTTCCTGATGCTGGATGGTCTGTGAGACAAATATGACAGGTGGTCTAATAAATTTGTTAAGCACTGTAGCTATGGTAACTTTGTAGCCAGCCTAGCTACGTTAGCTTCCAGACCCTCAGAAAACACGTTCCTACAGGGGCCAATAATCACCTTATCTGACACCTGCCCCTCAGCAGGGAAAACTAAGATTGAGAATAATTCTAATATAAACATAAAAATATGTATGTCAGTGGTTCCATTTGACTTAGTGAATTTCAGAATGTTTCATACACAGATAAAAACTCTTCACAGGAGCTTTAGAGCAATCCTGTTAAAGAATCTTATCTCAGTGTTTCACTCGATGTGATTCTGAAAAGTTTAAATTAAGCATACATGTTATTTTTGCATCACTGCACCCACTTAAAAGACGGAAAGTGGTGTTAGGTATAGATCTGACCTCCTAGAGAATGGCAGGAAATGGGTCATTAGACCCAAAACTGAGCCAAAGAGGGGGTGTCTGTCCCACTAAACAGGGCAATCAATTCTGCATTAGCTGCAATTGCCACAATTTAAAGTCCTGAATGGGTGTGGAGGTGAACAATGGAGGGGAAGGTCATCGGTTCACAGCCAGCAGAGCTCACCTGATCAATAAAACCGCCAAGGACTGACAGGTGTCTCGCAGGGTAAGAGGCAAAAATATGACCTGTTGCATTGATTCCTGTCACGGACAAAATCCCACTGGTGAAGTCCATGAAAGCATCTGTGAGGAGGAAAAAGAGAGATGTGAGAGGATTGATTTTATCTCAAACTGAAGAACATAAAGATGTTTTTTTTTAAACTCTGACAGCTGAAAGATGACACTCTTAGTTCTCTGTCTGCCGAGAAAACAAACTTAGATCGTTACCAGCTGTTAAGACTTTAAATCAGTGTCTTGGGTTAAACTTTAGGGTTTTGTTTTACCATAGTACAATCCAAAGACTGCAGCAGCTCCAGCAAAAGCACCAAGAAACTGAGCAATGACGTAGAAGGGAAACTTCCAGATCTTCAGTTTTCCAAGAATCACCATGGCCAGAGACACAGCAGGGTTCACGTGGCCCCCTGGGACAGAGGACAAAGCATGAAAAGCAAAGGAGGGGTGCCGTGGGTGGGGATGTCTGGCATGATATCCTCTCCGTCATTAGTGAGGGTGTCACATTTACGAGGGGCAGCAGAAGGGGAACAGAGCCTGGGGCGGTGCTGGGGTTTTGTTATGTATTTTCACAATAAAAGCAGCAGAATACTGGTCACTTATTAGAAATTCAAACAAAAACAAAAGCAGCGTTGTTCTCTTCCCGCTTTTTCATCCAGCTGTGCTCTCGTCTCATGCTACCATCTTTTTAAAAACATAGAGAATCTTCCTGGGATTTGAAATGACTTTCATGTAAAAGTGGAAGAAGCTGCTGTGTTATATGGACTCAGTCTGCTCTCCAACACAGACACATAAGCTCAGCCTGTGATCAATGCAGTTTGCAGGACATTTAACGCCCAGGGTTATGTACGACCCTGGAGCGGCTGTGCACTTGCGCTAACAAATCAATGCTCTGTATACACTCATTGGATGTGGACGGAGAGTTGGCACGTTCCTGCTGACTCTGGAGCCGTGGATGAAGCACATGGCTGGACATGAGGTCATAAAGTTATATTATTACAAGCTGAAATCTTTAGGAGTTAACATTTCATTATAACACACACAGGCATGCTGTGTCAGGATGTTTATGTGTTCAGGCACTGTTTGTTTGTCTTAACTATGAATGATTTTAATGTGGGGAGTCTGCAGAGCTTAACAGTAGATTAAACAGAGCAAACAAACAACTTTAACAACAGGATGCCACTGGAGAAAAATGATCTCAAAACATCCTTTTTGAAACCCTTGTAAGGAGTTTTCAACTTGTTACTTAGTAGTATGAAATCTGCTCTTTATGGCTTTAAAAAGCAAACAAAACCATCATCACCTAGACCTAATATTGTTATTTTTGATGTTTCTAACTACTGCTGCAGGGTAGGTGCAGGTCATGTCTGAGCTCTAATTTTCACAGCAAAACCTTAACATGAGCGTTACAAGTGAAGAAAGCAGGATATTTTCCATCAGAAAGCACTACCTTTTCATGTCAACAGGGGGCTCTAAAATCTTTGCACACTAAACATTCCTCACAGGAGCTTTAACTCTCATTCATCCAATTGTAATACTTAGATTTCATAGGGAAAAACAGATCTTTATGCACAAAACCACCAGTTGAACATCTGTATCTTCCTTGTTGAAAACCACATCTGCAAATAACATAGCCTGCACTGATTTCAGTAGTTGATTATATGTAGTATGTTGTGCCCCATTAATGAAATAATCGTAAGCTAGTGCAGCTATCTAAAATCAGGTTTGAACACAAGAGAAATGTGCACATGCACTAAAGGAGTGCAAGGATTTAGTTAATGAAACCTATGTCATGGAA
This sequence comes from Cheilinus undulatus, assembly GCF_018320785.1. Lineage (NCBI taxonomy): Eukaryota > Metazoa > Chordata > Actinopteri > Labriformes > Labridae > Cheilinus > Cheilinus undulatus. The sequence goes on along the minus strand of NC_054873.1, from coordinate 20,291,686 downwards.
AACAGACTTTATGGTTAGAATGGGTTTCCTATGATTGATCAGTCACAGCCACAATTCCTGCAATTGAAAATAAAATTTTATAACTCAAGGTCAAATATCTTCCGTCTTTCACATATTCTATTTTGAATAATCAGCCAATCATGCAATTAAGCTAATTTGATGGACTACATGTACAAAGACTGAAAGGTGCTCTTTAACCCAGAAAGTGTTCATCCATAGAGTTCAGTTCATCATCTCTGCTATGTTGAAGTCAGTTGTCTAACTGAGAGGGTAACTTCAATCATGGTGCACAAGTGTCTAATGCCCAAAAACTGTGCTGATTTAGGGAGGATTTTCAAATAATTATATATAATACTGTTCACTCAAAACTAAATAAGAGCTGAAGAAGCCATTTTGGATTTTTAAATTAACTTATTTTCTAACCACTGTTTACTGTTCAGTCTTACAGCGTGATGCAATCCACTTAAACACTGTCTTTTGAATTATCTCTGTAAGGCATTTGATTTTTTTTTTGATTGCCTCATTTTACTTCTTGGACAAATTGAAGTTCTTTTTTAAACATAACACAGATCTCTTTTAGCATTTTTCTCATTTTAAATTTTGGGAAATGCTTTTATTTAAGTGTGATGTAGGACCTTTTTTCCACATTTAATTTACTGATCCTAAACAACACTGTATATATTTTACAAGGATATGGATGGGATGACAGTTAAATAAAACTCAAATTGAAGTAATTGTACTGTATATCATACGTTTTGCTTTTTGTAATACTGAACCATTTCTACTGCCTCCTCTCCTTTGGAATGTAGAAAATGTTCTGAACTGTCAGCCTACATACCAATACAAAACAATTTTAGGATATTTTAGGTCATTCTTGATCTTATTTTAACATGTTTCATTTATTAATGTCTTATTTTCATCTTTTTGTGTTCAAAATGTTGTAAACACTTTGTTTTAAACTCTGTAAAGCACTTCAAATGGCCTTTTGTATGAGACACTATAACTAAGCTTGCCTAAACTTCCCATCCTTCTTTGTAGAATGCATATAGTTAATTAGCCTCGTCATACATATTCTTCTAAAAACTAACAGGATTAATGGGGATATTAAGAAAAAAGAGTTTCAAAAATCCTCATTTGATACAAACATCATTCTTATCAGACCCTTTCTGTAACTCCACTGCAATGAAGAGTTGCAGTGGAGTTAAGAGTGAAAATGAAGAGCTGCAAAGAAGGGATGGGAAAACAGTAACATAATTGGCAATCAGCGAAATGAATGCTTGAAATGCTTGAAAGGAGTATTGACACAATAAATCACTGTGGCTCATGGATGTAACTTGAGTAGGAATAATCAGATGCAGAAGTGAAAATAGCCACATTAACATAATTTATCTACCTGACACTCCACCGGCCACATACGCTGCCATCATGAGTCCAACAGAGAATCCAATGTGGATGGTGAGAGGTTCGCCCAGAGCATTTCGACTTAGGACGGTCTGAGCGACGGAGCCACAGCCAAACAACTGATCAACAGATAGGAAAAAGAACATCAAATTTTAACCTACATCTCTTCAGTCTCTTTGTTAACATAACATCATAACATATGTCTATACGTAGGGATGTAAAATGTAGACTTTAAGCCTATAGCAAGATTTCAAACTTCAAACAAAAGAAACAAATTTGTACTCACAACCAAAACAAATGTCCCCAGGAATTCTGCCAGAAATTCCTTAAGTATTCCATGTTTGAGTGCGCATCGTTGCCTCATGTTTTTGTGATTTTTCTCCATGTATCACTGATAACACTAGCAGACGTCCAGCTGCAGCAGCAGTGTGAATCTCTGGGACTGAGCAGAGCTCTCATGTCAAACCTCCACCTCTTACCCAGCTATAGCCATTCAGCACAGACCATTGATCCATTTGATCAACCATCACACTCCTCTACATCCTTATCTACTCAGAAAGTTTGGGCACAGGGTGTGACGTGACTATTAGGATCATTTTCTGGAATTTTTATGTGTCATCAAAGAAAACCACCTTTGGTGCAAAAATAACTGAGTGACTGGTTTGCTTTTAAAAACATTTAATCATTGGTTTAAGACTTACGGTTTGCATCATTTAATAACTCACACTGCAGAGAAATAACTTAATAAACAGAAAGGACACATTTTAAGTTTAGGTAAATAAGCCTATTTGGCCTTTGCATTGTAAAACAGCAATTTGTCATTTAATGTAGTTACACATATTGCCACAAGAGGTCAGCATAGGCAAGCTGCCATGCAATTCACAACATCATGAGATCACACCTGAGTTGTTAATGATGTTATAACTAGTTTTGACATCAAGGATTCTTCACAGTGAGTCCAACTTTTCAAAATAGTCCATGAATGACTGTTGGGGGGTGTTTCATTTTAAGATTCAGATCCAAAGTCATCTTCGTCTTTCATGTCGTCCTCTGCTGTCTTGAGAAGAGGAGGGGATTTCCTCCTACGTCTGAAAATGCAGAAAGAAATAATGCAAAGATTTAATGTGATGATGATATAAAGTAAGAGATGCTCAGAGGCAGAAGGCGAACATTCACCTCATCTCATTCCTCAGTGCACTCAGTTGGCCGTGAAGCTGCTCGTTGGCCTCGATCTGCTCGTCCAGCTCTCTCTGCAGCTTCTTCTTTGCGTGTTCCAGACGCTCGATCTCCTCCTCCGCCTCATCCATCTGCCTCTTTGCCGTCTTCAGCCTCTGAGTCAGCTGCAGAGTTCAAGGAAGTGACATTATGAGTCAACTCCTGACTAGTATATGATGATTTTTTTTTTTTTAAGATGAGTCTACCTGGTCACTCTGGCTCTGCAGGTTGACACGCTCCTCATCCCCCTGCATCTTCATCTCCTTCACTTTGCGCTCCAGTCGACGGTTGGCCTGTTGAAGGCTGTTGTTGTCTCTGAAAGCAATGAGAGATCACATCACTCCTGCAGCTTCCTGTAACTCAACACCTTCAGAGTGTGTTTTCAGACCAGGGATACTCTCACTCTTACAACCGCAGGGAAAGTGATACAAGGAGATCACTGTTTGTAAGCTACTCTCTGAAGATATCCCTAGAACTGTGTATGGGGAAATACAAACTCTGCATGCATTCTGTAGATGTTTCCTTTTTATTAACAGCTCACCTTTCTTCTCCTTTCAACCGCTCCTCGAGTTCCTGGATACGAGTGTTGAGTTTGAGGACAAGTGAGTCCTGGTTGGTCCTCTGTGATCCTTCTAGATGAATCACTCGCCCCTTCAGGTCTTTATTCTAGCACAGGAAATGAAACAGAGAACAAAAAGGCAACTTGGATACTTTGTTGAAAAATGGGGCCAGAATAGCAAAATCATCAGATTTAAAGCCTAGTACAAGATATGGTTTTGGTCCCTATACGGTGCCTATAAAAAATATTCACCCCTTGGATGTTTCACCCTTTTATTGATTTTAAAAATCAATCATGGCCGATATAATTAAATAAATAATCAGTATTCCTGGCTACCATTACACCATGAAGACAAACAAACGCTCCAAGCAACTAAGAGAAACAGTTAAGTATAAGTCAGGGGATGGATACCAAAAAAAGGCAGTGAACATCCCCTAGAGTTCAGTTAAATCCATCATCAAGAAATGCAAGGAATATGGTACATGTGTAAATCTGCTCAGACCAGGCCAATAATCAATAACAGGGTAAAACATTCAAGGAGGTGAATACTTTTTAAAGCTACCGTGACTCAATTCTTTCAATTGTTTACACATAAAATCTGTAGGGGGTTACGATGACCATGGCGTCACGCACAACAGTGTAAGGTGGAAGTACCAGAGTTGACATAAGGCTTTTATGTATATTAGCGGATAATTACCTTTAAGGTGTATTTCAGAGCCACAAAGGTGACAGAAATTAGCATAACAGAATTAGTCTACTTAATGTTGGTGACTGTGAAATGAGGTGAGTCACCTTAAGGATCTCACGAACTTGAAAAGACCAGAGAGAAAGCAGCCTTTTTCCACACAGGCAGTGATCTCAATGCAAACAAAAGCCTTGATGCATATAGCTGCATGTGCAAATACCTCTATGTTTAGTTTTTCATTAAAACAAGAACTTTTCTGATATCATCACTCATTCAGTTGAGAGTCACCAGTAAACAGGGTCATGATATAAACCATAACCTCAGTTTTTGCTGGCATTCAGTGCTTCTGTTATAAGATAAACACTACTGAGGAAGATACTTGTTTATACTTGTTTCATAAAGTGATTTGCAGGTTTCCAACACTGACTTTTAAGCTTTCTAAACTTTCGATGTACAAATGTGCTCTATACAGGCTAGTGATATAGAATTGAAGTGGATAGGAGTGTTTATTTAGCATCCATTAAGGAACATGTGCCTTTTTGCTGTTCAGGCTGGGGCAGGACAGAAAATATGACGTCAGATGCAAAGGGTCTGGGGCGTGGCTGCTTTGACTGACAGGAAAGAACTTTTTAGCTGTGTGCTGGAGGCGATGCTCCACTTGCTACTGACCTGTAACTGACCTTAAACTGACGGCTTTGTGGGGTTTTATTTGCATCATTTGGCAAATGCAGGCTGGAGGACGAGCTGGACAAGCTAGAGTGGCAGGTTTCAGTAAACAAAATGTCTTTTCAGCCCGCCTCAACCCTACCTCTTCTCCTGCTTCTAGACTGAGAGAAAGTCAGGCATTTCCAATATGGCAACCACTGTTATCGGGCTGCATAATGCCTCTGCAGGAATCAATGTGTTACTTCACTGAAACTACATTCATGGCTCGTACAGTTAGAGGTCATTACAAGTCTCGGTGCTCAATACCTGTCTCTCCAGGCTCATCTTGTCACACTCCAGGTCCTGTCTGACGGCTCTCTCCTGCATCAGCTCGTTCCTCATCTGATCCATCTGTAGCACACAAAAAAATGACATTTCTAACAGCACTGATGGAAAATGACAAAGTGCAATAACTCGACTTAACTTCAACTTAAAATCAAATCTCGATGATTTATATTTTTAGCTACAAGATGCTTCTACTTCATGACACTTTTTCAAAGTTCTTTTTTTTTAATTGCAAGACAAACAATACAGACAAAGACCAAGACATGTAACAGGACAGGATAGGTAGTAAACAAGCACGCCAGCTTTACAGTTTTTTACAGATTTTAAGAGAGATTAAAAAACAAAACCAAAAAAGGATGTTCTCTGTGTATATGAGGATATGTGTGTGTGTGTATTGTATTTATGTGTATGCTTGCAGATTTTCTTAGTGAGAAGGATATCAAATTTGTCAAAGTGGTTATTGATGGTCAGGTAAGAGGGTGAAGAAATAAAGGGAGATCAGGAAAAGAAAAGTTGCAGCTATGATGGTTTTCAAGCTAATGGAGATCGTTAGTCACCAGGTAAGTGCAGCCCACCCGCAAAGCAGCTGGCCTGGATCTAAGCACCACCATAATGGCCTGAGCTATCAAGTGAGACAATCAAGTTGTTTAAGCAGGGTCAAAATGTTTTTCCTTTTTTTTTTTTGATTTTGTTTTCTGATTATTTGTCCAGTGTTGCTTATGAGCTGTGGGATCGTAAAGACGAGGGCTGAGCCTGGTACTCAGACAAACCGCCCCTAGACCCAGGGGAGGGAGCCTGTCTGTCTTTAACTGGTGTGGCCCATCTTTGAAGTTGATTTGCTAATTGATTTGATTTATATTTTGACCCGTTTTTGAAAATTTGGACAGTTATTATTGTGAAAATTTGGTGCACTGAGTCTGCCTAATATTTTTGTTTTCTGAAGTGTGGCCAGTCTGATTCTTGGGGGTTTATTTTTACTGTAAAATTTGTTGATGGATGAATTGAGAGAGTTAAACCAGGTGAGGGATGGGTGAGTGAATTCTTAAAGACACTTTACAAAACCACATTATGACTGTTAAAAACCCAAACAAACAAGACTGAGCTACAATGAAGCCTGGGCTCGCTGATCAATGCAACGCCTTGCAAAACGAACAAGGCAGGAGGCAAAACTGACCAGCGTGCAGGTGAGCTACCCAGCTTGTATCTCCTGTCATGAAAACCAGTCCTGTCGTTCAATTGACTGTCTTTTTCTTTGATACACTTGATGTTAAGGCCATTAGATCAAGAGTTTTTGTATATTTATGCCGGCATAGCACCTAACAATACAAATTTGGGCAGTTTAATTAGCCCTAGCTCAAATAACAACATTAAATGTTGCCTAAACAATAATTCAGTGGTATTTAGGTTGTTATAATCACAAGTGTAACCATAATTTAGTCACAGAGGTTAAATGAGACCTATACGTGCTATACTTTACATTAAATTACCAATGCTATGTATTATGCTTAGTTTTCTTTTTAATTCCCTTTGTAATGAATGACCTCACCCCTGTATAACATGTCCACTTCTCATAAAATAAACTGAATTGAACTGGAAAGATTTCATGTAATAACATTTTTGTATTTGGGAAAATATCTGAAAAATCCTTCAAAGACAGGCAGTCTGTAAAAACTCATAAGGTCATTGTTTATTTAGCATACCAAGGTAAGACACGTGGGAACTGGAGAACTCATTTGTTATTGCCAGTTTCTCACCTTTAAGGTAAATATGGGCTTGCACTTCATGTGTTCTGCCTTTCATATTGACTGAAAACACAGCTGTCTCTTATTAAAAAGGACAAGGCCTGTTCACAGTGACTTTCAGATTGAAGGAAAAGTTTTCAGCTTAAACGAGAGGAAATGCAGTCTGGTCTGAGCAGCGACATCAGGTCTGAAGGCCCTCTAATAACATCCAGAGGCCCGGTGCAGGGTACACTGTGAATAGCTGCTCACAATAGTTTGCTGTTTTTTTGTCTTTGCACCGCAACCAAAACAGTGTTTTGTGTCAATTAGTCTCCACAGCTTTGCTCCCATGAATGGTGGCCTACTTTGCAGGCACACAGAGGATGTGAGGCTCCTGTGACGGCTTCAGATATGAAGAAATGTATATGAAGTCAGAGAGGTTCAGTTGTTTTCAGGGCTCAAAGTAAAGAAACTAAAACAGGACTTGTTTCACAGCCGGGCTGGGAAACAATGATCAGCAGCTTTCAGGGTCCGATGGGAAATCTGAGTACTCAGGCTGAAATGTGTTTATGATGAAAACAGATGTAGGGCGGTGGTCCTGATTTAAGACAAGGCATGATTCTGTCACTGTGTAAATGTTAGGAAAAAGAAGAATGAAAAGCTTTGCTTATTATAAAAAAACAAAGAAAGTAAGGGATTTAACTTGCCTGCTCTTTGGTTTTGTCTAATCGCTCCATCAGGCGGTCAGCGCTGCTTCGCTCATCATTAAGATCCTCCTCTAGCTGACTGATACGATTCTGACAGGAGAGGAAAGCACCTTCATACATTTATTTCACAACACTACCTTATTTTTTAGAAAAGAGAACATAATTGATCTGTCCTTTAACGCTGAAGTGAGAAAACAGACAGGTGAATAAAAAACAATATAACAATATAACAAACATGACGAGATGTGTAAAACCAGTGGAGAGTAAAGACTGAAAGCACTGTTGGATGGACAGGAGCGACTGAAAGAAGACAGAGTGAAAAAGGTCTACCGGGAGCACTCAGACTGGTCGGATAACTTTGTACAGTAAACAGGAGTTTCCTAGGTCGATTCGCAGAGTCAACACTGAGCACACACTGCTATCACTGTGTGATGTTTTGTCATCAGCAGGACAAATAGTGCTGAGCTGTGAGATGGTGTTGGCTCTTTTCAGCACCCTTATAGTTCACAGGAACAAGTGAGGGCAAATAGAGGCACAGGGGAAGACAAACACTCCACTACATGTGATAACCTCAAAGCTCCAAATGATTGTGTGTTTTAAAGTACAGCTGTTTTATAAACATATCAACAGTATCATAAGGACCTGGGTAATTACTGTTGTCATAGAAAGACCATTCAGCTCCAGCTTAGGGAGAGGTTTATGCTTGAACTGTCGACCCTCTAAGGAAAAAAACAGCACAGTCATTGCTGTAATGTTAGAAATGGGCGCTCTATAAATGTTCACACAAACAATAATCTTCCTACATCTTTTTGGAGCTAAATCATTTGTCCATTTATCATCCTGATAGAGGCCAATTTGACCGAAACATTGTATTTTTCAAAAAATAATAGTACAAAATGAAGCAGTGTGCAGGACCTTTTTTGAATCCATTTATCATCTAAAAAAATAAAAAATGAAATACTTTTTATTCTTTTACCAGCAAAAAACAAACAAACAAACTGTTAGCGGTTTGGGGGATTGTATTGTATTACCAACAGATTTTTAATTAAAAATAACAAATCCAAAATCAAGAAAAAAGCTGTTCTCAGATTTTCCCCTCATGATGTCATGTGGAGAGTTAGCCCCGCCCCCCAAGTCCGGTTGGCCCTTCCCGCTTAGAAGAAAGTTCTGCCATCCTCTCCTGATTCTCCTGAGCTATCTGAGGGGGGCGCGGTCAGGGGCAGAGTCAAACAGCTCAGTAACATTTAAAGCCACAGACACAGAAACGGCTTGTTCTGAGAAGGGCTAAAACAGAGGCGTTTTTAGACGTACAAAAATCCAATTCTGGAGTGTTTTTCCAGGAACAAACTTCACAGGCGTGTTTTTGGGACCTCTGAGACCAATAAAAACTTCCCTTAAACGTGTAAAATATGTCACCTTTAAGGGCAGAGGGTGATATTTTCCCTGTTTTTTCCCCTATTTTTCAATCGTAACAGGGAAACAATATCTTTCTTGATTTTGGATTTCAAAATAGCAATCCATTTTGCTATCTAGCAAGTTCAAAGGAAAAAGGTCCTCCATAACTAGATAAAAACGGATTTATTGCCATCTACCATAGCAGAGGCTGACATGCTACCAACAATAAATGGATTCAACTGCTGTGCGTGTATACACAACATCTTCCTTTTTTTAGGGGTGGGTGGCCTTTGTTAGATGGGACAGCTGTAGGGAGACAGAAGTGTAGAGAGGAAAGTTGGAGGACAGCATGCACCAAACAGTGTGAGGATCAGTCCAACCTGCAACCTGTTCAGCCTTTGAAATACAGTCATGTAGTCTAAGATATGCTTTGAGTAGTATAACTTTATATTCCAAGAATAAAGTGTTTTTTAATCCAAATAAAACTCCAGATGGCAGGTAACTTCAGACTTTTAATTCTTGGTAATGTTTTTATTTGTCCTGTCTCACATATTGCAATTCCTGATTCCTGGTTCTCCGAGGGTTGATGTTTACCTCCATAAGTTTGACCTGCCGCTCCCTCTCCCCCACTGTGGCTGCGTTCCTCTCCTCCAGCTCCTCCACCCTCTGCTCCAGCTGCCGGCCCCTCATCTGGGCCTCCTGCAGCTCCCTGAGACACCTCCGCAGATCGTCCTCCAGAGGAAGCAGCTGGACGCAGAACAGAGCACAGAACAAAAACACTGTCAGATAAGGTAACAAGCATGAGGTACAGCCTGCAGCGTTGAACAAAATACATAATTATTCAATTCACTGTTCAATTTTTCTGTTTAAATCACATCCAAAAAAATTAACTCCAAGATCCTTTCAGCACATACTCAGTAGAAAAATATTTAAACAAAAGGCCAGTTTGCTTCTCCAGACTGGTGTGATCTTTTTTGTTTTATCTGTGACAAAGACAGTTGAACTGATGAATCAGAGCGACAATGAGAACCACACCTCTTCCTGCAGCTTTTTGGCTGACTGTCGGGATTTCTCCAGCTCTGCTCCTTTTTCCTGCAGCTGTCTCCGCAGTTCATCCAACTCCCTTTGACTCTTCTCCCTGGCCTCATCGACCTGACTCTGAAGCACATCTGTAGACGCCTCGCACTCCTCCATGATGCTGTTCATCTGAGCACAGATATAAACAAAGTGCCCTACAGTGAGATAAGTGAGCCTTTCTGGGTGTAAAGCAGTAAAATTTTTCAAAAAGACTATTAAAGGCACATTTGTTACTGCAATTTGTGTTTATTCAGAGGTAAAGTGGCAGATTTTCTGTCTGTTTTGCCCTAAAATTCTTATTTTCCTCAACACATAATCCAGATTCTTCTCCCACCTTCCTCTGCAGTTGCTCCACAGTCCTGTCCTGCAGCCTCCTCTCATCCTCCAGTTCAGTTTTTGTCCTCCATAACTCTTCTGTTTGCTTTTTCTCCTCCTTCAGCTTCTCCTTCAGCTCCCTGTGCTCATGATTCAGCTTGGTTAGCTTACCCTAGAGAAAAACACAAAGAAAGTGGAGACTGTGAGCTGCAAGCGCAGTTATAAAGTGGCGTCAGTCTTAAATCTCAAAGTTTTATCATACTTTTATTTTAAAGGTATTTTATTGACAATGAGTGTTAGAGAGAGCTAATCTGTAGGTTGCAGTTACAAACTACACATCAGGCCTTTACCTGCACATCCTCCAAGCGAGAAAGCAGTAGCTGGTTGGACTGACACATCTCCTCCTCATTCCTCCTCACATCTCTCAGCGCCTCCTCCAGCTGCTGCTTCTCTCTCTAGGGAACAGGAAAACACCAAATATATAAAATATCTAAACAGGAGTGCAGCAGGGGGAAATAAAAGGCTGTTAAAATTTTCTACATGAACACCTTTCTGTGCTTTTCTCACCTCCAGCTGCTTTGCTCTCTGCTCCAGCAGCCTCTCTGTGGTTTTACACTCCTGAACTGCCAGACTCAGCTGATCCATCTTGTTACTTTGCTCCTGCACTTTTCCTCTCAGCTGATCCCTCTCCTGGCTCAGCTCCTTCAGCTGCATCTTAGCTGCACCCCTCTCCTCCTCCACCTCACCCTTCTTTTGACCCAGCAGAGCTTTGCTCTGAGAGTCAGGATGGAGAAATTAAATATGATAAAAAGAGGCAAAAACATGTTTGTAAAAGGAGAAAATGTAGACATGTCTCCTCTGTTACTACTTTTACCTGTTCTAAATCCCTGAGCAGCTTATCAAGCTGGTTATCATATTCCTCCTTCAGAGCAGCCATCAAGCTATCATGAGTCTCCACCTCCTCCTTCAGTGCCCCCTTCAGGGCACTCAGCTCCCTCTCCCTGTGATGCAGCATCTCCTCCTGCTCCTCCTTCATCTGTAGCATCTCCTGAAAGTCCAGGCTTAGCTGCGCCATGTCCTGACACACATCCAACAAAACATAACATCACAACCTAGACTTCAGCTGCTGTTGATTTGTGAAGCTTTTCTCACTCATGTGGTTTCGTTTACCTTCAGGAGGACTTCTTTCTCCGTGTTTATCACCTCAGCCTTCTTGGCATGGTCCAGCTCATCGTGCATTTCAGAGAGCTGCTGCTGAAGGTCTTTCATCTCTGTCTTTGCTCGCTCTCTCTCTGCCTTCATCTGGGTCAGTCTGACATCATGCAGAAATGTGAAAAAAAGACAGACATATTGTTTTTCTAGACTTCATATCAAGGGAGAAAGACTGCTTTCCCAGCTAAGTATTAAGACAGGTTCTCGAAGGAACTAGATAACAAGAAGGCATGTGAACACTTAATCCAAATGGTATTTGACTCTTCTTTCGGTCAAATGACCTTCATCAGATCATCACAGTTCACTAAACTGACCTCAGAGTATGAGCAGAAGCTCTGTGAAAAGAAGAGAACTGAACTTGTGGTTAGAGGACAGGTACTCTGTTCAGCTCTGATTATCAAAACAGTTCATTTGATCATCATGTAAAACATGTGGCCTTCCCTTAACCATTGGGCTAAACTTTTTTAAATGAGTAGTTTAACATTTTTAGAGAGTCCTTTTGGCCTTTCTTTTGGAAGAGTTTATTGAGCTGGTCAAAAACAGTCACAATATTTCTCTCTTTAGTTTGTGGATGTTCTAAAATTCTAATTATTTCCCAAAGTAGTTACTCTTTTTATGAAGTGTTTTTGTTAGTCTAGATTCACGTGGTCACCTCTTCAGGTCAGTAAATCTGAATTTCTGTATTAATTTAGGAAGGATCCCATGCAGTCACACAGGCAACAGCATGTGTCAAACACCAAGCTGTTATAGACCCATATTTAATTTTATCTTATTACTTGTATAATCACAATGGGAGAGTACCAGAAAGTGAACATTTCAGGAAATATGACTTTAACTTACAGCATCAGATGGTATTTGGTTGGATGTTTGATTTAAAAAAATGACAAATTGGGAGTAAATTATTTCACAGTAAGATAGAAGAGTACAAGGTCGTTAAAAAATCCAAAATAGCATTTTCAGCTCTATTTTTCTGAGATGATAGAACACATTTTTTGTTTTAAGTAAACCATGCTCAGTCACTTTAGGTAGTTTTGTCATTGTACTCAAAACTATTAGACAATTATTCCTTTATATGCACACATTTCCCAGGAAGATTTTGGGCTTCAGACATTTTTTGCACCATGAGTGAAGTTACTCTGTCAGTTAGAGAAGCCCTGCCTTTGGGGAGCGGCTTTAACATAGCAGGGGTGGTAAACTGAAATCTGTGGAAGAGCACTTAAGGCTTGATTATGCTTTCTGCAAGGACGGACACAGGGACACAAACTGACGGGAATCATGGTGCCCAAACGTGTAGTGTGTTTATACCCACACCAGCTTCCTCCTCACCGCAGACTGATACTCTCCCAAAAGCTAGGGGGTGGTGTCTTCAAAAATCACATCTGTAGCATGTTTTAATTGAAGTTATAGAGGAATTCTTTTTTTTTTTTTTTTTACAATAAAGAGAACCACAAAGAGGAGCTGCTCTGTTTACATGTGTTGCTTAAACATAGGAATTTTTAGTCATCTGGCTATCTGTTAACCTGACACGCCAGATGGATGTGTTTCACACATCCATCTGGGAAAGCTTCAATAGGAAACGTTTAAGAAAAGGCAGAGGATTTGAAAAAAACTCGGAGTGTGATTGGGTAAACGTTCTGTCTGTCTCATCTCTATGGGCCAATCAGAGCAACAAAACATGTGACGTAGAGAGCTGCGCATGCGCAGCTACTGAGGAATAACGCAAAACATGGCATCTATAGACATGGAAGTACACGACTTTTGTCATTTTTGAAAAGAAAACAACTCACTGCTGTTCTTTGTTCTTCTTTTAAGGAAGAAATGTTGTCAAGTTCTGATAAAACTGGCACTTTAGCAGCATCCATGCTAATCTCTTCCTCCATAACTGCACCAGCTCTTGCTGCTTGCTTACGTCATGACTATGCTGCGCCTGAAAGTACTGCTCCTCATTGCTGATTGGTCCTGTCACTTTCTAACCAGGCCAAAACGGTTCAGATGGGAGCTTTGCAAGATGGATTCGCCAGTGAAAAACAAGGAAACGGGCGTATCCATCTGCTTTGCAAGGTTAGCTATCTGTGTGATCCTTCAAGATAGAATCGTAAAGAGGTTTATATCTTCTGACCTCTGTAACTAAAGAGTCTTTAAAATCACCCAACTTGACGTCTAGCACGCCTGTGTCTGGTCCAATTTCAGAGATGTGCCAGGCAAAAAAATTCTGCACAGGACCTGTGCAAAGGGGCGTGTCTGAAGATTTTAGATGATGTTTGACACATGGACACCCGTGACACTGCGGATGCATCGAACCCAAAACAGGCCTTACTTGATCAAACTCCACATTTCAGTCTTTTTCACTTGTGGTCAATCAAATTTGCTGACTCTGGGTGGCCTGATTATTCCATAGTGAATTATGAGAAAGACATAAGGTAAAACTGCAGTGAATAAAAAAACAGGTCAAATATACGTATATTTTAAATTGAAAAAAAAAAGTATAAATGACTTGAAAATTGACAAATATTTTTGTAAATTATTATTATTATTCAAGTATTTTCAACCTGCTGGGGTTTACAGTGTAAATCAACCACCATTTTTTGTTAGCCATTATAGTTAGACACTGGAAAAAACATTTTTTATACCATATGACTGGAAGTTTTTGTGTTTTGGAAGTTTTTTCCTGTTTCTAACTTTTAAAAGCTGAATCAATGATTACTTTTCCTCTTAACGGCAGGCCTACAGACAAAAAAATTACATTTTAAATTGAACATTTTGAGCTAAACAGAGCATTAACAACATGTATTTTAAAGGAGCTAATCTGTAGAGATATGATTTTTCAATAACTAGCCACTCTAAAGCTAAAGGAAAACGAAAGATAACCAAAAGTTTATCCAAGAGTCCAGCTCACTGTTAAGCTAGCATATTGCTTAAGGTTGTTATTTGACTTACTTAGGCATCAGTCTAACATACTACGTCACTGATGTTCATTTGAAGACTTTATCTTGCTTTGTTTTGAGGAGGTTTCTGAGTTTTTTCTGTAGGGACCCTCTTTCAGATGTTATTATGATTTCATATTAAGTATTAGATTTTAGGCTCAGTTGACTGACAGTAGAGTTATGTTTCTCACTCTTGTTTTGTGGACTGAAGTGCCGCCTCAATCTCAGCCAGTCTCTCCCTGAGTTTGCAGAGCTCTTGCTGACTTTTGGCCAGCTCTTCCTGAAGTTTCTTCTTCTCTGTCCTGGCCTTTTCACAAGCTTTGGCAAGGGTCTTTTCATTCTGCAGGATACAACAAAATACAGAAAAGGAACAACATCACTCTCAGGAACAGGAAATGTTTTAGAAATGAGTCAGCAGGATGGAAGAACATTTAACCTTAATCTCAGTTTCCAGTTTTTGCTTTAACTCAATGACGTCTTTCTCCAGTGCGGACTGTTTCTCCAGTAAAAGTTTCACCTCAGCTGTAGATTCCTACATGTGAGAGATGTCCAAAAACACTATCAGCGTTAGGATAAGACAAACACATTCAGCTATGCTGAACAAGGATCAACACTGACAAACATTTCATCCCAACACACACTTTCTCCAGCTCCTCCACATTTTCAGCCGTCCTCCACTTGATCTTGTTCAGCCTTTCCAGCAGCAGGTTAACTTTCTTCTGAGTGGTGGAATCATCATCAGTTGTCCTAAGAAGCAAGGGGAAATAAATCATTAAGGTAAAATCATGAATTAGAATAATATTTTTTAACAAATGTGGGGCAGTGCAGGATATTTTAGTGGAGGGTATTTGAGTGTTGAGAGAAAAACTGGGCCTGACATAGCTAAGCAGTCATTCTTGAATATCATCCCCCCTTTTCAGCACATATTTTTATAAAGGCACTGATGGATCTAAAAACGTTCCGTGCGAAGAAGTTATTTTATCAGGGGAAACAAGAGCATGCCCTGCATTCCTGAATGCAGAGTGAGCACACACAGCTGGAGCAGCACCTCCTTATCTGACCACACTACATGATCACAACCATAACCTAATCACCTAAAGGTGGCTCTAGGGTAAAACAAAGTAAACAGTGCTATGGAAGAGTAATTTTTAAGTTCAAACAAGAGTGGAAACTGCAAATGAAAACTTTTTTTAAGCTGTTTGAAACAGTCAGTGGCTTATGCTGTCTTTCTACATGCTTAATGATGAGATCTTTCCAACACCAATACCTGTGTTTCAAATATCAGAATCAAAATCATGATTTGCATAAAATGTTGTGTTATTGTGACATAATATTGTATCAACCAGCACTGGCAGTAGAGCACAATATGAAACAATAAGATGTGGCACAGTAGATAAAATATGGTGTGATATGGAAAAAGACTGACACAACGCAATGCAGTGTAGTCGACTATAGTACAATATGACATGCAATATGATATGTGATACAATACAGTTCAGTGCAGTACAAAACTTTTATTGTGCCCTTTGGGGGTATCTTTATTGGACTTATTGGAGGTGCTTAACTTATTTACTTGCCTCCTCATTAGATGGATGGTAATGGATGTTACAACAATTAGACTCACGCTAGCCATCTCAAGATACACTACACAGAAAAAAGTATTTGACTACCTGACCATTACATCTTTCAGATCTGTAATAATATTGCATTCAAATTCATGTTCTTTAATATGGAGTGCCCCCCCCCTCCCCTTTTGCAGCTATTAAAACCTCCTCTTTTCTTTGAAGTCTTTCCATGGGATTTTGGAGTGTTTCTGTGGGAAATTGTGACCATTCATTCTGTAGAGCATCTATGAGGTCGGGCACTGATGTTGGACGAGAAGGCCTGGCTCGCAGTCTCCATTTCAACCCAAAGTCAAGCCAGTCAAGCTCTTCTACAACCAAACTCATCAAACCATGTCTTTATAGTCCTTGCTTAGTGCACTGGGGCACAGTCATGTTGGAATAGAAACAGGCCTTCCCCAAACTGTTGCCACAAAGTTGGAAGTATAGAATTGCCCAAAATGTCTTGGTATGCTGAAGGATTAAGATTGACCTTCACTGGAGAGAAGGGGCCTAGCCCAAACCCTGTTAAATAGCTGCATACCATTGTCCCCCCTCCACCAAACTTCACAGTTGGCACAATACAGTCAGGCAGGTGAGGTTCTCCTGGCATCTGCCAAACCCAGACTCGCCTATATGACTGAAGCATGGTTTGTCACTCCACACAGTCCAGTGTCGGTGTCCTTTACACCACTCCATCCAACGCTTGGCATTGGACTAGGTGATGTGAGGCTTACATGAAGGCTTACATGCAGCTGTTCAGCCATAGAAACCCATCCATGATTGAATCAGCAGAGCACTGGTGACTTTTACCCACCATGCACCTTAGCAGTCATTGACCCTGCTCTGTGATTTTTATGTGGTCTGTGTGACCGAGTTGCTGTTGTTCCTAAATGCTTGCACTTTCTAAAAATATCACTTATCCAGCAGGGATACAATTTCACAAACTGTCTTTCTGCAAAGGTGTCATTCATCACAGTACTACACCTGTCACTGAGCTCTTCAGAATGACACATTTAGTATCACAAATGTTCAAGAATGAGACTGAATTCAATTAATAGGTGTGACTTCATATTTTTGGCCATATAGTGTAGCTTTATATTTTAATTAATTCTACAAGAAATAAGAGTGGTGTTGATCTTCTCAGTTTTCATACTTCAGTGGCACTTACCCATCCTGCAGATATGTGAACAGCATCTGTCTTGTTGTGTCTTCAGCTGAGTCCACAGAGAGTTCTTGCTGTCCTTTCAGAAGATCAGGAGTCACCTGGTTAGGAAATACAACGTAATAAATACAACCTTTATAAATGAAAACTGCACCCTGGTGCTGATCGCTTTACCTGTGCATCTCTCTCGTCAGAATCATCCGTCTGGTCACTGCATGATGTGGAGATTGATGGTTTCTCTGCTCTGTGAAGTAGTTTTACTGCTTGTGGAGGTACTGTCTCTTTTCCATTCTGAGCCATAAGCAGTGTGCTGGGCTTATTCTCCTCCCTCCTGCCCCCTAAAGAGGCTTCCCCGCTGAGGAGTCGAGCTCTGGCGGACCCTGGGGGATATATCCCGCCAGGAGTCTCACCCCTGACAGCCTTCAGAGAGGAGGTTCTACTGGAGGAAGAGGAGGCTGACGAGGATTCGGATGTTCGGCTGCTATCTACGCTGCGTGATCTTCGACACTGCTCCGGATCAAGCCTGTTTCTTGGGCCTCCTCTTCCTCTCCGCTGGCTGCTGTTAAACTGACTTATTAGCTTACCAACAGATAAGATTGAGTCTGTGTCCACTGTGTTTGGGGACCTTGCAGGGAGCTGTCGACTTGAGGGAGGCATTTTATTTTGGACCACATCCCCTGGGTCTCCCTCTGGGCCTTCAGCAGGCAGAGGGATCCTGGGTTTAGCAGATTGGGTTGTCTCAAGAGGAAGGCTGATGTTTGGCCGCCCCGGTAGACTGTTTGAACCTTTCAAAGGAACAACTGAGTTCAGGTTATTACTTTCAGGGTCATAGGGTTGCAGAATCTCCGGATGTTTCTGATAATGAAACCCAGAGGAGGGTGCAGTCCGCTGTGACTCAGAAGGAGAGTCCACAGACCTCCTCACCATGCCAGGGTTGTACCCTGCCTGGTGAGTGATCACAGAGATATCCCGGTGGATCTCCTGGCTGGAACTGTTCAGAACCACAAAGGGTTGACCTTTAATGCCTTGGACCTGGATCCTGACTCCAAACATGCTTTCACTGCTGGTGGCTCTGGGACTGTGCGGCTGTGTGTAGCTCCGCTGCATCCTGATGTCTGGAGAGCCGCTCAGTCGTTGAGACTCCATCTTTGACTAACAGATGAACTGGTGAGAAAACAAACCTGTGTGTTAGAAAATTACACCAAGGATGACTGATTCTGCATGGGAAGGTGAGTGTTAAGCTGTGGTTAGTGTTTACAAAACACAGGAGCGAGGTCGAAGCCACACAGGGACACAATGACAGACGTACTCACTGCTCCTCACGCAGCTGCACTCAGTAAAAGAGCGAATAAATGGAGACTGACAAGAGCCTGATAATGCAGTGCAATGAAAACAGCTACTTCAGTGTGCTTTTGACAGTGCACGATTGTCCAGCCGAGACAACGGCATGATGACTACAACCAACCAAGGTCTCCGAGGTGTCGTCATCCACTTCATGGTATGACACTCGAGGAAAACGCTTATCTACAAACGTGCTACTGTGAAACTAAACACAAGAGAGGTTATGCAGAAGACAAAATGGTATCCTCTTGACACTAAATATTTACAACTGACAAAAGAGCTGCTCATAAATGCAGGTTAAGAAATCATTACTGACTTAACTTTCTTATAAAAGCTTTATTCTAATGACTCTTTGATGTTTTATAAAAAAATATTTCTAGTTTAAAACCACTTTCAAGGGTAAAATTTAATGAAGCTCATTATTCAGTAGTTATTGAAAACCCAAAGCCTATTCTGAAATTAAAGCAATTGTTAATCTTTATTAAAAGTTTAACATTTTACTATGTGTGTTCACAGACTTTTTCTACCATGTAAAATAAAACAGAAGGGGGCTGGTTAAGTTCAGTTGGTAGAGCAGGCACTCATAAACAGAGACCATAATCCTCAATGCACTGGCCACAGTATCAGTTTCTATACTCTGTGCTCTCTCTCCCCTAATTTCCTGTCTCTCTTCAGTTGTCTTATCAGAATAAAGTCAAAAATAATCAAAAATAAATGGAAAAATGAAACAGGAAAGGAGTATGCATGAAAGTTTTAGAGGTTTAATACAATGATCTGCATGTAAACTTATGTTAACAATTAGTCAGTCATGGAAAACATTTGGCAACAAAAATCTAAAATATTGGACATATCATTTATGATGTCCAGCTTGTCACTGATATTACAATTGCGATTGACTATGCAATTATGTTTCATTTCCTCATCTTACGTATCTTTTATTTATGCACTTGGGCAGATAGTTTTTGAATGTGTTTAGATTTATTTAGATGTTGCCTGTTGTGCAGTGATAATTGTTGAGGTTCCTTTTTTTATGTTAAACACTTCCGCACCTTGGATGAAGTTATCAAGTGAGTTAGTGGCTTCCTGCCTGGGGCAAGGGATGATAAAGGATGGTGTGCGGATTTTAAACAAAGAGTGTTTCCTAGTGCTACACTTATTGCTTTACTCCATCCTTGAGACACCTGAATTTGCCGCAGGTGGTCAATACAAGGTAACCATCTTTTCAACAACAATTAAAACTGTTGATGCTGTTCTAGCTTGGACCATAGATGGGAAAAAATATATCACTAAAGAAAATCAAAGCAAATACATTTTACTTTGGTTGCTTATGAGAAAGCAACCTTTTTTGGGCAATTTTGACGTGTCATCATGAGAAAAGCTGCTTTGTTATCCCAAGAAAAGGAGAATGTAAAATGTGTGAATAGATGTCCACAAAGGGCATTAGTACTTTTCCACACTCACAACTGATTGAGAACAGCTCCAGAACCCACTTTTAGGTTCCAACCCACCAGTTGAGAACCACTGCTCTATAGTACAATCTGAGCTGTGAATCCCCTCCAGCATGAAAACTGCATTGCCCTGTTTGCTTGAATATATTCCTGAGTTAATGACCAGCCTATTGTTACCACTTTATTTATCAACAACAATCTTATGATCAAGTTTTCCTATTGTATGTTAAAGAGTATATCAAGTTGAACAAAATACTGAGTTTTAATCAACCTGGCAACCCCACTGATGTTCTTGTGTGATATAAATATATAAAAAAAGAAATTTCCTCTTTTGAGAAGATTAAAACTGCACCATATGTATATAATATTAGTTTAGTAATCATTTGAATAAGCATAACAGTTATGCATTAGTTTTTTATTGAAAAGTTCTGCTTACTATCAAAGTTGGGGGTAAATCCTCCTTTAACGTAACAACTGCCATGTTCATGTTGCATCTTTTAAATAAACCAGAATGTCCCTTTAACTTGATATTATTCATTTATAACAGTTTTTAATCACATAGGCTATTTGTCAACACTGGCTGCTTTTCACAAAGTCTATGGCTTTTCTATGGTGCGTTGAAAAAGAGTAAATTAAAAAGACTAATTAACTGAATGCTGCTATTAATTAATCACAGCTGTGTTCAAACCATTTGAAAGTAAAAGCCATTAATAACGACAATAATTGGTCTATTAGTTTAATTAAAGGTACTAAGTTACAGGTGACATAGCCTGAAAATCAGGGTCGTTTTAGCCTTATGGTTAAATATATTTTGATAGAAAATTATCATTACTTTAACTTTTATTAACGTTACTCTTTCTCGTAGGCAGCGGATCTGCGTTTATCCGGTCTGACGTGATGAACTTTACTTCACCTCACTCTTTCAACCACACAACTTTAAACAAATAAAGCCACAGTCAGGAAGAGTACACGACACACAGCTGAATGAAGGCGAATAAACTCTTATTATAACAGACAGTCAGTCCAAGTATGAGAGGATGAACACACTGGCTGATAAAAGGGAAGCTAGGAGACATTTCAAAGTTAATAAATACCCCTGAATTCTGAGCACCAACGACACAAAACGACACACAGAAACGATATTTTCAGTCTTCGCCTGATTAAAGGAAACACCAATGATAAAGTTATCGACTCGGGCTGAAACTTACCCGCGGCTGAGTCCAGTCCGAGAGCTGAAGTGAATCCTCCTCCTCCTCCTCCGCCCGGACACCGTCCCGCTCAGAGAAGTGAGAGGCGTTCACTGCCTGCTCTGACTCTGATGACTCAAACCTAGCTACGCCTAAATACTAACATTATGATTTAATATCCACAGTTCTGAAACTAATAATGATGGGGACAATAGAAACATAATTCACCCAATGGTATTCTGATAATAATGCCTGATAGGTTTGCTGAAATAGGGATTAAGAGAGCCTATCATGCGTGCAACCTCCGCATATGAAGGAAAATAACTGTAGACGTAATCCCGAACCAAAAAGGAATAAGGGGAGGCTTTTAGTATGCCTGCAAAATGGCATTTTGTACACCTAAAAGCGTCAGGAATGTGTATTATTAGTTCATTAAACTAAGCCCTTTGTTAAAGTCCCTGTAAAGTGATAAAAAATTATTTATTTCAGATCTGTTGTATGACAGTCCACTGTGTTATGAACCACCAGGCCAAATTTCAGTCATGAGAAACATCTCAAAGTTTCCAAAGTAAAGCTTCAAATCATGAAAAAAGTGGCAGTATGATCTAGGATGGTATGGAGTGTCTGTTGAATGAGCCGGAGCCACTCCCACTCTTGGGAAACAGATCCTCTCAAAATTTTAAAAATGCTTCTGATCAGAGCGCCTGGCTCTGTGCCAGAGCAATGAGATGGAAGTTGGGGATTACTGTTTTCTGGTACAACTCTCCCTGTTATGATGCTTTTAATGACCTACAGGCCATCATGTTTGATAGATTTGGGAAATTTACCTCACAATGAACAAAAACACAGCATGTAACTGGCTGTTAACTTTTAACAAAGGCAGTGACATCAGCTAACAACAGACTTCACTGAGATGAACTGCTCAGTGATTTTATATAATTGTAGCATTAGGGGGCAGGGTCATTCCCCATCAAGACCATAACCCCATTGATTCTCGCTTTTGGGAGGTTGAGGGTTTAAACATAATGGGGCTATCGACTTTAAAACATCGTTTTAATGTTGATACCCCCTTATGTTAAAATTGGGATAATTAGAAGTAAAAGAGAAACTGTCTGTGGTTTTTGCAGAGGCATTATTTGACTGTGAATGATGGCACCAGTGTTAAAATTTATGGGGGAGGGTAAATTAAGTCAATTTAATGAAAAGAAATGCATAAAAAGTATGCCTGACAACATAAAATAAAGTGTTAACCCCTAAACCCTTCACTTTGTGGGATGACCCCAAAACACCATGCTACTGGGGATTAATTGCATTTGAACTCATTTTATTGTACTCAGTACGTTGGTCATAAATATATCAACCCATTTGGGAGTTTCTAGCTATGCGCCCCCTGTAAAGTCAAAGCATGCTGCTTGACTAATCCAGGGAGCATCTTTAGGGCAGCACCTTCTCCACCAAATAAAACAGTATATCCATTTTGCTATAAAATGTCAAAATGTATGACAAGAATGTTCCTGACTGGAGAACTCTTTTGTGAAGTTTCACACAGAACAACAGCAATGTCTCATAACACGAGAATCAATATGACATGACTCTGGACAATACAAACCAAAGCCTGTATCATGTCATAAATATGTTATCAAGTCTTTTACATTTCTTTGTTTTATAATTTGTTGACATTTGTGGAAGATTTTCTGGTGTTTTTATTTCTCTCTGACAGCTGTCTTATGGTGTGTTTTGCATCATCCTGAGACTAGCCACTCTGCCATAAGCCCAGTTTGGTGGAGGGCTGCAGTGGTAGTTGTCCCATCTCCACACAGCATCTCTGGAGCTCAGTCAGAGTGACCATTGGGGTCTTGGTCACCTCTATTACCAGTGTTCTTCTCCCCAGTTTGATCAGGCGACCAGCTCTTGGAAGAGTCCTAGTTGTGCCAAACTTCTCCCATTTGAGAACTATGGAGGCTGCTGTGCTCTTGGGAACATTCAGTCCTGCAGAATTTTTTGTAGCCTTCCCCAGATCTATGGGGATCTGTGGGGATCTTCCTTTGACCTCATGGCTAGGTTTTTGCTGATATGCATTATCAGCTGTGACACCTTTTATAAAAAGGTGTGTGCCTTTCCAAATCATATCCATTCAATTTGATTTACCACAGGTGGACTCAAGAGAAATTAGAAGAAACCTGAGCTAAATTTCAAGTGTTAGTGGTGTGACTTTAAATATTTATTCCACCCAAGTATTATCTGACATGCATACAGTATTCCTGTGCATCCGTTCACTGAAACAAATTAAATAAAACATACAGATTTCAACTATTTGAAAAATGACATTTATTGCTACATTTTCATTTTGACACATGCCTGTAGGCTACTTCAAACTGTACACATACTTTACATGTCATGATAAGAGTATTTTGATTATTATTTAGCTGTGGGATAATCAAACAAGACATCCATTATTCTGTAATACTGTATTGCTCAGAGCATGAAATGTGTTCACGTCTAGTCAAACTGCACAAAGAGGGTTTTCTTCTGTAAAATCAGAGCCACAAAAGTAAATATAGACATCATTTAAGTCACAATATTTGTATAAAAGATAAGTTACATAACTTAGAAAAAAACATTTAATGTTCTATTAAAAACTCAAACATGCAAAGAGCTTTGACTAAGTCTGAAGAGCAACAGTCACACTGAGAAGACGAGAGACTCTGTCCACCAGAGTGTGACCTTGTTAACAGTGCTAGAACACAGATTTGTAACAAATATACAAATAACAGCTGACGCCCACTTGTTAAAGAACGTTCTTGGAGATCTGTTCATTCACAGAATGGTCAAACTCCTGCAACACTCGCACATACAAACATACATACCACAAGACTAATGAAATCCATAGTCTGAACACACGAATGTGGGAATGTTGGTGCTATGAGCTCAGAGAAATAACAAGCATACCTGTTAAAATTGTGATAAACTGTAAAAGTCAGTCAGTAACTGATCTGGCTCGGCCAAAAATCAAACTGCAGATGACACATTGTCACTACTGGGCTTCATCCTTTCAGATATAATCGAGAAACAGAGAATCAATAAATATACAAAATATGTACAAAAAACACCCGCAGCTTACAATGCATTCGTCAGTTGTACAAGTAAAGTTTAGGCACAAAGTTTAAGTCCGTTTGGGGAAGTGAGGAGATGATTGTTCAACTGCAGCACAAACGGAGAGACCACCTCTCTTCATTCAGGAGAAATGCTGGATTTCTACAACAGCTGGATGCTCTTCAGTCAACATCTGGACAACAACAACACAGGAGATAAGAGGAGAAAAGGAATAAAGCATTTTTATTAGAATAATACATTTGAGATAATTCTGCTTTGGAGACATCCACCAGTTCACTGACTGATTTCTGTATAAAAACTGCATCATCATTAAAATTTGTCAACTTTAAAAGATTTATTTTCTGTTTTATTAATATGAATTTAGTCAACCACTGACATACAATAGTTATTTTAACATACTTGTTGGTGGATTTGAAGCTGTCATTACCACACTTTCAGAGGTTGCCCATGGGGTTTGCAGGGTCTGTCAAACCCGGGTGGAAAGCTAGGTGCATGGACTGTGGATCTGTCATGACTGCAGACACCTTCTCTTCCTCTCTCCTCCGCAGACACGCTGCCTTCGGGTTCAAGTTCCTCTCTGAGGGATAACACAAACAATAAGAGGGCATAACTAAATAAAGATACAGGAAGAAGTTCATAGATACTGCCAATTTAAAGGTGAGATATCATACCCCTTTTCCCCCTTTGAACACAGTCCCCTGTAGTCCAAGTTAGATTTCTGTGCTGAGATTTGGTCAATTTATAATATGGATCAAATACCAGAGAAGGTTTTTACCCTATATAAACAAGCCCTAAACATACTTTCTCAGAGAGGATTTTGGTGTGTGTGTCTCTGCAAATGTAAACGGGCTCCTTCTCACCCAGCCACTCTCTCACCACATACAGTACAACTGTGTACTTCCATGGCCATGGGTGGAGCAGGTATTGTTGTAATGACTCCCATTTTGACTTCATAAAGAGCACTAATCCTGAACAGACTAATATTTTTGTTTTCAGCCACAGCAAAAGGACTAGGTTGGCGTATTTAACATTTTGGGGGTCGGTAGATACTTGAGATACCCAAAGTTATGTGTGAAAATACCTAGAGGTAGGATTTATTTATGGAGCTAACAGTGGCTAATTAAACACCCTGATATCAACCACAGCATCCTTTTTAGTGCATCAAGAAAAAGATGAGTCCACAATATTAATTTCTATTATATATTTTTAGATTAAAGCTCCTGTGAGGAACTTTTAGCTTGTACTGCCGCTGATGCCACATGTGAGCAAAGATATTCGCTTATCTCTTTGCTGCTGTTGTTCTGGGGATGTCGAAGTAGTGTTTTTTGACAATAAATTTCATCCTGCTTTGTGGTTCCAAACTTTTTTATGCTGGGCCCCTGCTGGCCAATGAAAAATTTTAAAAGCTCCCCCCACCTCACACATCAACACAAACACATGCAGGGCTTTCTTTAATACCCACCATTGTACAGGTGAAGCTGAGGGAACAGTGTAGCTTTGCTATCTTTGTTGCAGTCAATGTGACGTCTGGTGTGGATTCATTTTGATTCTTACATTTTCATTAGAGTTCTCTGAAAAAATGTGATCTGCTTTGCTGGTAGAGTAAAGTCGTGCACATTTAGCCTTGCCAAACCCCCCTTTTGGGGCATTTCCATTACCACTGAGCAATGTGGCTCTACTTGGTTTGACTTGACAGCAGGCCATTGGGCAAGGGATTTGCTTTTCCACCCCAACCAAGCTACCCATCTGAGAGCGTGTCTAGAGCTGATGATGCTGCATTTTGAGTTGATGATGTTAAAAAGCTGCGCTTCAGTAAGCATTGTTTTGTTTAAGAGTTGGCCATTGTGTCAATGTCAAGGTTTCTTCTTCTTATATTGGTAATCCTGCAGGTATTTCAAAGTTTGGTGCAGCAGTTGATACTTAAACACGTCTGTGAGGTGTCCCTGAATGATGACGAACTGCACTGACGTCACTATGGTGATCTTGGAGGCAGGGCGAGCGCGCTACAGCTCTGCTCTAGAGCAGGACCATTCTAGGTGTGGCTAGCCCAGCAAGGCCAAACTGGTAATAGAAAAGTAAATTGGCATGGCTAGTTTTGGATTGGTGCAGCCAGTGTAATAGTGGAAAAGCCCCACTTGTCATTGCCTTCCTTTTGACTAGATCATAAGGGGTTCCTCTCTAATTTTCAGGGGTTTAGCCTTTTTTGGTTCAGCTAACACCTTTAACAATTTAAATGAAATGTCCAAAAATCCTGCAATGGACTATGAACTTAGCAACAAACAGTGGATTTAATAATCACAGATCTAATCAGAGAGCAAACATTTGATTTAAATGCATCACATTAAAAGACATTACTCCAAGCTGAATTAAATGTTGATAATAGGGGTAGAGAAAAATGTTTATGGTAATAGACTGTCATCCTGACTTGTGATACAATAATCCTATTACCAATGCTAATGCATTAATCTGCAAAAATGGGGCTATACATACTGTACATATCCCAGCAAAATAAGCTCTACATGTCACCCATTTATTAGTTGTCATTGTGGTCTCTATGTCATGAATGGGGGTAAAACAATTTGAGGCAAAATGGCAAAAGAATTAGAAGAAGACAGCGTGATAACGTCCGACAGAGGTGAAATGTAGTAGGAAGTGTGATAACAGATTAGACCTACATCAAATTACAGTTAAAAAATATGTAAATCCTGAATTAAAATTTTTAGGGGCATATTTATACGTTTCAGTAATTGCAGTATTGTGACGTTTTTGTGGGTGGTCTGTTGCATGTTGTCTCATATTGTTTTTTAAATCAAATCCAGTTGTATCATAGCTTGTGTCTTATTGTACCACATAGTTGGGTACCCTTTATTCCTGTGCCTCAGTTTATTTTTTTCATACAAGTAAAAAAAAAAAAAAAAAGCCCCCATGTAATATAAACTAAGTTGATGCAGATATCAAAAGATAATGGTCATATTTAATTGGGTAAAAATAACATATTTCACTCCTGAAGAATTAGAGCCCTTCATTAACTCCTAAATCATTGTTGTTTTAGTTCTATCTTACTTCCATTTTCTCATTTTCTTATCTGACTTGACAGTAAGACCAGGCACTTTTTGCTCTGTCCCCTGAAGGTTTGGAGCCACAGCACAGCCCGCAGCAGCAGAGCTCACTGACCTCTGACTTGTTGTTCCAGGCTGAGGATCACGGCCACGGCCTGGTGCAGCACCAGCAGCTTGGTCTGTGGCTTCTCGCTCTTCAGGTGCAGCTGACACATGTGACCAAGCTCCTTAAATGCCTCGTTGATGTCCCGCACGCGCAGACGCTCACGGGCGTTGTTGGCCATCCGTCTCTCACGCTCACGTTCAGCCTTCTGCTCAGGGCTAAGGTCCTCGTCCTCATGGATACTGAAACAGCAACAAAGCATGAAAAAAAAAACACATGCATATGAACTCTTGAGATTTCAGTTGTCATTAAAACATTCATATAATTAAGCTCAACTTCATCTAAATGTGAACACCTGTTTTTCACACAAAATGAGACTGTGCTGAGTTATATTGTGGATTTTACTGCCCTCTGCTGGTTACTGAACTACCAGGATATTATTGAGCCCTCCAGGTAATCTGATGTTCCCTTATTTGTTCTGTTTAAAGGCTTACAGAGGAGCTACATTTACAGCAATCTCAGTTGAGAGTGCTGCCTGAAATGTTCTATCCATGAGAGCTTTAATTTTCTTGTAATGCATCCTTACCCAGTAAATGAGGGTTTAAAGTCAAGAGATGCAACACATTTGAATATGGTTTTCTTTACAATCAGTGAGTGATTTATTCTCAAATGAAGGAAGAAGGGCTAGAAAACTGTGTCTGGAAGATCACTGACTGATGTCAACATCAATGTCGCTCATCTTTATCTCAGATCACAATAAAAGAAAACATGCACTCAGGCATTATAGCTCAAGTCATGGAGGCATTTGTCCCAAAGTGACCTCTGTTTCTCTAGACTTAGAAGACAGATTAATGCTTTCTAATCTGAGAGATGAAAACGTTCAAAATGTGCAGTAAAACCAAACCCATGCTTATGAATCTAACACAACATTTTCAATATGAAATGTCAAAAATTTTGAGAATTTGATTTGTTTAAAAACAACCACCTTTTAAATTTTTGGTAGTACCTAATGGGTTTATACCAGTGTTTTTCAAACCTTTGTTTCCCAAAGCACACTTGAGATTTAACCCAAATCTCACGGCACACCCAATCCATTTTAAAACCAAATAGCTTCTTTAGCATGTATTTTATAATATTTAATTGTTCTATAGTTATACTGACAATGACATATGGTTGTACAAGTTCCCACTGCACAGTTAGGCTTCCCAGAGTGCTGCAAAAACTCCATTTGTGAATGACCGGTCTCTACCATGTATTTGGAAACAACTAGGGATGTATGATATTCAATTTTTACAGACAACTGATGTTACAAATTCTTGTTAGCTGATACCAATTTCCATGTTTTATTGAATGAAACTAAATAAAAAATAAAGAGTAACATGAGGCATACCTGAAAGGCTTGCCTCGACTCAGATGCCCTTTACAGCAGAAGGTCTGACTGTATTTTAAGTTGTGTAATGTAACTAAATGGAAAAGGCTCGACCTGCCTTTAAATTAGGGACTTTTATATTGGCATCTGATATAAAAGTTCACCTTCAGAAAAAGATTTTTGATTCTTATTTCCTTCATGTCAGATTATTAATGTTGACCACCACTGTTATTTTACCACAATATGAATAGATTCATTTTACAGTAAGCAGCTAAATCGTTTTCTAATGCCCACTTTAAAGAAAGCACGAGATCAAGGCTGTTTACCTGTTACTGCCGTTTTCTCCCTGTGTTTTGAGATCACCCTCCTCATCTGATCGCTGGCTGTCAGAGCTGTGACTGTGGCTGGTGTGCATCATCTCCTCTCTCTCTCCATTCTCAATCTTCAGCTCCAGGCTACCCTGAACTCCCAGACCTCCTGTGGGACATAACACGTTTAGTCCTAATGGTTATTCAAAGCTTTAAATTTTGAAATGAAACACAAATCTAACATTAAAATAAGAGTAAAAACTCGCCTCTGCCTGCACCTTGCATTGGCTGCAGTGTGGGCCTCTGTCTGGGTGGGTATGGGTGCCCGTTTTGTGTGCGACTCTGGAAGGCTGAGTGGTTGTTGTTCATACTGACAGCTTCAACCTTTATGACAAACAAGTAACGGGATGAGATGAGGGCAGTATTCACATGTAAAAATAAATCCATACAACTCAGCCACACAAAGTATAGCCCTCTTTGAGGGATGGGTCACAAACCAACATCTGCCTCCTCTTGTACAGTGTCTCTCACTCTACAGAATTAATTTAATCTCAGGCAATCTTAATCCTTCTCTTAAAACTACTATATATCACCAAAACATGCCAGTAATTCTCTTCAGGAAGCGACTCACTTCGGACTGACACATCATTTGAAAAAAATAAAAGTGAGGGAATCTAATAACCCCCTCCCTCTAAGGATTAGTCTAAAAACCCCTTTCCCCTGCATATACTTCCACTCCAGCTGGGCCAAAATCCCCTGGTGTGCTGAAAGGCAAACATGCAGGAACGGTAGAGCATGATGCAGGCGTCCCCCATCACCCAATAGTGGAATTAGAGTCTGCTCATACTCTATGCTCTCCATACAAGGACAACGCGTCACCCATTGTGCTCAGTTTCCTATTTCAAGGACAACAACCTTTACATGAGGAAAACATGCAGACATAGTGGCTGGAAAATTCCTGAAACCAAATACCACAACACACACACAGCATGGAATTTCCACACACACGCGCCACCCTGTCTTTCCTTAAATACTTCAAAGAAATGGTTGTTAACCATGGCTGTAGTGTGACAGGTGAGTGGCAGAGTGCTGGCAGATCCCGGCTGGTTCTGGTGGGTTTGGTTCAGCACGCTGTGGATGTCGGTGAGCAGGCCGGCAGTGGGGCCCACAGCGTGGTTCCTCAGGACGTGGATCACATCATCCAGTCTGTCCAGCCGGTCCTCCACCTGAGACTGGAAATAAAAGGTTAAATGACAATTTTTTCAGCTTCAACTTCACTTTATTATCAGTTAAGAACTTTGTTTTTGTAAAAGAATCAGTGAGAATACAGTTAACATCAATAATAGAACAGAGACAAAGCACACACATTAAACAGATGACATCCACAGAATAAACAAAAGTGCTGTGATCACAGCTTGTAAGCCTTGATATAATATAATATGACTAAGAAAATGGTTAAAAGTGGTGTTTAGTGTTGAAGATGTAGGTTTCCTGTGTCCCTATGTATTGTCTTGCTGGGGCAGCCTGGCTCCAGAATTTCCTCTAGCATTTACCAAGATTGATCTTTTCTCATCTTATCTGATTGTATCTTAGCTTAGCTTAAAGCTTCTGTGAGCAGCTTTCAGTCTGTGTTGATATCTAGCATGTCCTGTGATTAATCAGTATAGGTGTGTTCCTCAGAATTGCATAACTCTGTACAAAAATACTTGATATTCTGAGAGCATAACCTTTATATATTTTATATACAGTTTTCTCTTCACTGCCATTATTTTTGTTAATGCTAATATTACAATGATCAGTTTAATGACTGTTGTTGTTCTCCTGTTACCATCGACATCAAAGGCTTGCCACAAATTCTTCATCTATTAACATCACCCGTACTTCTATTATCATTAATAGAACAGTTAAATTAAATCTAAGGGTGATACTACTTTACTGCTTTATTTACCATCCAAACTGCTAATGCTAACACCAAAGCTATAGCAAACTCCTACAAAATATGAGATATGTTCATGGTCAAAGCTGCCGTAAGTTTCTCTTTCATTTGTTGTTTTTATTGTTTCTCTTGTCCCTCTCCCCTTCCTGCCTACTCCGGCACTCCCACACCTACCCCTCCAGCTAGCCCTTTCCAATCCCAGCACAACTCTATCAGAGGGCTGTCAACATGAATCTGGTCTGCTCGACAGTCCTGCCCTTTAGTTAGGGACGGTTTAAGTTGCCACTGTTAACAGGGCTACAAGGAGATTAATGCTGATCTGTATTATTAAAGGATATAATTTATAGGAATATTAATGATTAAGGCTGGTCTTTATTATAATAGGATTTAGTCTTTATAATAATTTCAATGATTAACGCTGATCTGTATTATAAAAGGATACAGTCTTCATGATAATATCAATAATCAACACTGGTCTTTACTATAATAGGGTTTAGCTTTTATTATAATATTATTGATTAATGCTGGTCTTTAATATGATAGGATATATTCCTTATTATGATATTGATGGTTAATGCTAGTCTTTATTATAATAGGATATAGTCTTCTGTACTATCAAAACCATGAGGACTAGTTAAAAAAGACACGATTAGAGGAAATATATATGTAAACTGTCTAGTAGATGCAGTTTGCTTAAAATCAATATATTTCTCTCAACCTCTTCTTCAAAGCTTGAGGGAGAATCCATATTGGAAGTGAAACTTGTAAAAAGTGTAAAGAGAACTGTAGAGCAAGGATGTGCTTTGTCCATTCAAAGCTACGAGAGGAAATGCAACATTGCAAACTCTGCATACTTCACTCTGCAGCTATAAGGAGCCTTTATAAGGCAAGAAAACCCCAAAGATGATTAATTTAGGTGGTTAAAACACAGCTTTGAATACTTGATTTAATTACAGAACTTTGAAAACTAGCCTAAAGACTGGAAACACAGCTAACCTGGCTCCATTTCTTAGCAGAGCACTGTGACTTCCTGGCATTTTAAGAAATGTATTTTGTACATATTACATTAACAAGTATTTTAGTTAAGAGGTGTAATAATAGCATTATTATTAGTAGTAGTAGTAGTATTTCCGCAGGTATGAATATTTCATTGTTAATTTGTCTCTGTGTTAATTTAAAAATGTACTACTTTGGTTGCACTTCATTATACTTTACAGTATCTTCCTTGAAATATTTTCTTCAAAGCCCACATATTAAATCTGTCACTTACATATCCCTCCATCTACACTTTGCATACTATATGCTAGGCTGGTAAAATATAATTCATTTAAACTCCAGACATGAGACACCAAATGGGGTATTTACCAGAGATATAAGTGAAGACTCGTAGTGAGGGGAGACTGGTGCCTGAACTGAACTCCGAGGCCACATGTTGGTACCTGAGAGGATGAAAAGAACCTCATTACATCATGATGAGATTGTAAAACACAGAAAGTAAACAAGTATTGACTCCACTCAGCAGGTGTTTCTCCAGTTTACCTGCAGGCTCAGCTGCACTCTGCAGTGGGGACGGAGACCTTACTGGTGTGGATGAACTGGAGGGGAAGCTGCTGCTGGTGTGATCGGGGGAATAAATCTGGGAGCAAACGGAAGAAGAGAGAGAGAGAGAAAAAAGGAGGAGGAGCATGAGTAGACCATAGATCATTTTAAAAGCACAACTTGTCATTTCTGCATGAGGTTTTACAGCTGCTGCCACCGCCTTTGGAGCGGGCTCATAACCTGAACTAAACTCATCAATTCTGGTCATTTCACTAGTCGGCAGTCAATAAAAAGTCCAGCAGCACTGGTGGGGTCCTTTGTTAATATGCAGTACTTATTTTCTAGAGGGAATCAACTGTTTTCCTTTTGTATTGCACCGCTGGGGCTTTTGTTTTATGCTCTAACTGACTGTTTAGACATAACAGGGCAGAGATGAGCCAGTCTAATGGGATTAAAGTGGCGCATACTTACAGAGGCCAGAGCTTTACCCAAGGTATCGCCTGTCTGTGACCCTCCTGACACATTTCCCTGACTCCCTGAGACTGCAAAAAAAAAAAAACAAAAAAAAAACACATATAAAACATTTCACTGACAAATCTGAGCTTTAACAGAATGTGAAGATTGTTTTCTTCATTTGCTCACCTGTTGAATTTTCAGATGTGTTCATTGATGAAGTGCACGGTGCTGTGGTATTGCGGTGAAAAGTGGACATTGGTGGGAGACTCCTGTTCATATCCGTTGCCATCACTGCATGTGGAGAGTAGTCCTGAACAGAAATAAACACACATGGCAAAACCACACATTTATTCCCCCCTGGGGTTTAAGAAAATGCTGTGCTGTCAACATCCAAGGTCCTAGAGGTAAATCTCACCAGGTGACTGTGTGGTGGAGGCAGGCTGCTGTAGCTCCCTGCCTGCGTTTGGTGGGTTGTGGCTGCTCCCAGTGCACCTTCATAGCCCTGCTGGTTCAGCCCGTTTACAGCATTCCAGATGTCGGGCGAATTGCTCGTACCCTCTAAAATGGAGAAGCAAGTGTTATAGCCAGCACTGGGGCAGCATCTCAAGCAGCTAGACAAGTCGTGAAGCTCTACAGTGGCCCCTGAGGAAAATATGAAACCTTATGTGTACAATAAAAAGGAGGAAAAGTATTATTTATAACCCTAATTTTATTTGAGAATCATGTTAGACATCCCATTTATAGGCTTATTAAATAACTATTTTTCAAAATAGGATTTTATCTTAATTCAAGTTGTCATACTACACTGCAAAAACTGGAGCCTGAACAACTGTGTTAGTCCAACTCTGTTAAGTATGAACATCTTATGTCACGATCAGGGAAAAAACAGGGACGATAATGCTTATATTAAGCTTTAAAATATATTTTTAACCTACTCCAAGCAATGCAAGTCTTAATATTTTGCCTGCAAATGTCTTAAAATACAATTTTTTATCTTGGCTGCAGTTTCTAAGATTGTCAAATATATAAAACAGAAGTTGACCTCTTATATTGTGCAATCAGCTGCCATTATTTTATGTGTGGGTAAATGAAACACTGTTCTAAAAAAATCCAGTGCAGAACTTTTAGGTTATATTGCTTTTGGCGGCCCCTGTGGACAAAGTGCAAGTTTGTACATGTTTATGTTGCATTCTTACTAATAAATCATACTTCTCTGTCTAAAACATCCACTTTGCAACCCATGATGAATCATTAGTGAAGCAACATATACAGGCTGTTTCAGCAGCATACTGTAAATGCTGTCTGACGCCTACCTCCCGGCATGGGTGACAGGCATGTGAAATAACTTTTGAGAAAGTTTCAGTCTTGTTGTTGACGCTCTTGTTTGCTTTTGTAGGTCATATAGAGACATCAGTATTAAATTCAGGCTGTTTCTTCACAAGCTAAAAAATTCTAATAGGAGCTGTATGTATACACTGAGAAAAGGACACCTCAGCTGATGTTATACTGTTTTTCATTTAGAGATCTATGCAGAAAAGTGGTTTGTTGGTGTTTGACTAAACTTGAGCTTGATGGTTGGTTAGGTATCTCTGATAAACTTGCAGAATATTTCCTCAGTGGCCACCATACTAGAAGAGAGACTAAAAGTTGGACCAAAGCAAAAAAAAAAATCACGTTTTGAGCTCACCGAAGAAGGTACTGGCAAACACATTGCTGGGGGCCTTGTTGGACACATGCAAAGATGAGTTCTGGTTGATGTCATCATTAGTGGGAGACTGCCCATAAACCTGAAGAGAACAGCTTGTTTAGGGCATTATCGGGAGACAACTTTATGTTTTAACACTGTGTACACAAGTAATGACTTTCTATGTGGATGTGTTACTCCAACCAATCCGTACAGACAAAACGTGCATACACTGCGAGTGCAAACTGAGGCAACAGTATTACGAAAACAAAGCAGAGAGCTGATGCACACTTAGAGCTATTGCGGTAATCCATAAGCTGCAGATCCATGCACCTCCTCATCCGGATTTAGGAACCATTCACCATGAGAAATCCCTGCCCTAATCATGATCAGGTTCGGCTGGCTTCAGAAGACCGGGATACAATTCCCCCCAGAATAAAATTAAATTTCAAGCCTTCTTATGCTCAAATAACAGAGAGCTGAGTCTCACCCTAATGATCCCCTTCTCTTTGAAACAAAACACTGTAAATAAAAACAGATCCGTCACATTAAAACACAATGTCTTTGACTATTATTTTT
Organism: Cheilinus undulatus; assembly: GCF_018320785.1. NCBI lineage: Eukaryota > Metazoa > Chordata > Actinopteri > Labriformes > Labridae > Cheilinus > Cheilinus undulatus. The sequence goes on along the minus strand of NC_054873.1, from coordinate 20,256,596 downwards.
CTCTTTTAATTATAAAGCATGAGGCTTGAAACACATGCACATATGCACTCTAAACACACCAACACATGTTCCCTCACTCAAACACACCAAGAGGTCTGGGCTGCACCTGCACCTCCCTCGATTGCTTTGATGTGCCCCAGGAAATGAAAATAAACCTCCCTGCGCAGCATCAATGGGGTGTCAGTTACCCGGACGACAAGTTCTGTAAAGCAGGCTATTAAAGACTCTCTTGAGTACGCTCATGCAAGCACACTCACAGGCACTCACACGCACTTAAGCACACATGCACACAAACACACAAGCAGCCGTGACCCTGGCTGGCATGAGTCCCATGGTGATTGTGGGCTAGGCCAAACAGAGGAGCCCCCGCCGACACTGGGCCCGTCTGAGCCGCCATGGGCAGCATATGGCGGAGGATAAAGCCAATTGTCCTCCTTACCATCAGCATAGCAGGCGACCCGTTAATAATGGTCACACCCCCCACCCCAGCACGCCCTCTCTGGCCCCCGTTGGAGAGGGGGCCGTCACCATGGCATCCTCTTTTAGCATAGCATTGATTTAGGAGCCATCAATCATGGCATCACAAATGATGAGGGACTTTTTCAGCAAATAAGAAATGAAATTTAAAGACAATTAAACCTTCATATGTGTTTGATTTAACATGTTTGCTCTTCTGCCCTCTGTCTGTAGAAGTTATTTTGAAAGGAAGTGTCAGCAAATCTGCAGAAACTTGTACAAGAAAAACCAAAAGCCTCAGATTTCCCCCTTTTTGTAGATGCACACAACATTATCATGCTAGATGAGTGAAATATCAACTTGCTATTCAGACCCTATGCTGTGCTCCACCATGGCCAACTCCAGCCACATGCAACCAATTTTCTGCCTCTGTGATCCACGATGTCTGGATATGGTTAGTCTCACAGAGATCAAAGCTGCCTTTGATAATGGCTGCAGTGGTGGAGGGACTGCTCCGAACATAGCGGGGTTAAATCAAATAGAAATAGCAGCAATCTGCTTCATGTCAAGATGTTTTTTTCTGCTGCTGATGCTGCCAGGCTTGACTGCATGGAGCTCAGCTAACAGGAAGCAGGGAGTCTCACTGGTGCATTTTAACATGAGTCTGTCAACATGAAAGAACAAATAACGGAGGGTCATGTTTTATAGTGTTGCTTACTCACTTATCACATGAGTCATATACTAGTATGATGTACATTGCATGCACTCATGCTGTCTAATGTCTGGAAATTAAATCATTCCGGTTTAAAGAAAGAAAACAAATAAAGATAATTTAGAATTAAATATTTGTTCCCTTGTACTCGTGCTCCAACTTTTAATTGCTGCCTATTAGGAAGGAGCTTCACTGAAGTGACACACTAACTATGCTAACTTCAAATTAAAAGCCTTGCTCTGTCTCTCACTCGCACACGAAGAACAAAATAAATCAACATTACGACTCCATGATAGCGAAGCATGTAAGCTAGTAGGAAAAATGAACTTCAAGGCGTCTAACACGATGAAAATTTTTTAAGAATAATAAAAATAAAAGCAAGCTTTGCTAACTACTAACTTTAATGCGCGTGAACTAAGGTTGTCAAACTGTTCGGTAGTTGACATCTTTGAAAAATATGGTATTGAAAAGTTGCAACTTAGTAAAAAATATTATAAAAGACAGATGGGCAAGGGGCTTCCAGGATTTTGCGTCTAAATTGCCAAAATAGTTAGCAAGGTTTTGATGCCTGACACGTTAAATTAGGTGAATACGCCGCCTTCGTCCTCTGATTTTATTGTCGCGCCAACAAAGCAAGTATCGATAATTATAATATGATATGGCATCCTATTGATCTTTTAATTTTGGTGTTGCCCCGAGTTACACATGTAAATGCGTAACTAACTTAGGCAAAATGAGTAATGTCAGCTGGAGAACACACTGTTCAGCCACAGTAAACAGAAACAGCTGGAAACTTGTATTTCATTAAGTTAGCTAAAAAACATAACATTTCAAGAGTGCAACAGCATCACCATTAAACACACAGACTGCCACGCATGTCCTACCAAATCTAACACAAATATAAACACTAAAAATACTCACTGGTTTCATGTTGTAGCAATACATCAATGAGTTGTTTCCTGTGCCAGAGACAGGGTGAGTACAGTACATAACTCTGTCCGCGTCAGTGCAAGATTCCAGGCTCACGGTGCAGTAGTCCACACACAGCTCGTATCTCCGTGGCTTTACTCATGTGTGTACAGTCCACATGCACTCCTTTCCTCTAACCTACCCCTGCTGGTCATGCAGCTACCCGCAGACAACTTATGCAAATCAGGGCTGGACCATTGCAGGCAGCAGAGAGGGGGTGGCCAAGAGGTTGATGCTATTGCTGCACTACAAGCCTTGTTTAGACTGTTATGTGAAGCTTTTATTTCATTATTTTAGAGAAGCTATCTCCTAATACTTCAATACTGATGTTTTGTAGGCTGTTAATGAATTTCTTTTTGCAAAAAAGCACAATGAAAACAACTCAAGTGTGCAATAATGAGGGAAATCCCACACCAAACATTCAAAACACCTTGACCACACCAAACCAAAGAGAGAAAAAACCCACAACTAGGTTGGGTTATATGTCTTTTTGACCATCGCTGACACATGTTAGTGTAAAATCATACAAAAGCTAGCTCAGACATCCCTTCTTGAGTAAGCACTAATGATGCCGTGAAGATTATCTCCCCATAGAACAGGTAGATGTTTCCAGTAAACAGAGGATACCACACCCTTGTCTGACCCACATTTACAAATAGAACAAAGTCTTAGTTTGTGTGCACGTGTGTCTTGGTGAGCTCCTCCAGCGGCTGGGTTAAAGGTTATTTTTACTGTAGACTGTCTGGGTGATCTGCTAATGGGAGGACACCTCAGGAGTCAGACTTCCTGTCTGAGGTCACATCCACTGTCTGCTGCCCCAGTGCTCAAACTGACCTACAGTACACTGCATGTGCATAATGACTGCTGCATCATAGCAGTGCATTGTTTTCTACAGTTTTCATGCATTCTATGTGAAAATGCACTGTGGATGGTTTGTTGCTTAGAATTGCAGTTCTTACAGGTGCATTTTTGTCCCAGAAGGACCTCTAAGGAATCCAATCAGACACATCCCAGCAAAGTCTACCTGAAAATCAATCATCTTACTAAACATCCAGCACCTAACAGGCAAGGTAATGGCAAAAAATACCGTCATTCATCTATTTCTATTCAGCCTAGTCTTTAGTCCACTTCTTTTCATATCCATTACAAAATAAGTGGGGAAACTTGCATACAAACAGTGACAAACTCATCTGGTAGCAGAAAAACAAACCATTATCTGCTGCTTCAAATCTGTCTGAAGGTGAGCCCTGCAGTCCACACAGCTTCCTTAAAGTCAGAGTCTAATCCTGACCATCCACGCTAGTGCTAACTGGGTTAGGAGGTCAGTCTCTTCATATCCATTTCAACAATCAGGTGTGCACCTTTTCTGCTTTTAAGACACTACATCTGCAGAGTGCCTTTAGTGCCATGACAATTTGCTGCATGTCTTTGCCTCGTATCCAAATATATTAAGTCATGCTCACACGCAAACTTATACAGTGATTCTTAATAGAAAGATAAAATTGCAACAGAGGTCTACATTTTAGTTGGGGAAAGATGTAATAAGTGTAGTTATTTAATGTAAAGGATGCTTTAAAAAATAATTTGAAAATTGACACTGGCAGTTTGCTCATTTAAAAATGCACAAACAATGATAGATAATATTGTTCTGGGTGGGGCAGAAAACTTAAGAAGCTCATTTGGAGCCTCTATCAAAACTAAATTACCGCATAAGTGACATACAGAAAGTTATATGAACACATACATGTGTATATGTGCAGATTTGTATCAAAAAAGAACCAGGAATGTAAATGCTAGAGGTTTGTAAATACCTCTTAAAGTGTGTGGGTATTCAAATGTCTATTTTTACACTAGTATTTTTTATACATTGATTTTGGGGCTTTATTATTAGGAGACCACAGTAGAGTTGGAAAATTGTAGCATGCTAGTGGGGAATAACATGCAGGAATGGCCACCACCTTTAAGGACATCATCCTCTGTACATGAGGCACACAGACACCACTAGTCTTTTAGTACCCCCTGCCCTGTTTGTGATTGAAAATTCATGGCATATACTGTACTGTGCAGTACTTTTAGGCAAAAACTGAGGCTGAATTAAGGCGTAGATGTAGCAAGTATGCTACCTGAGGGCACCATCAGGCAGATGAAAGGATTGACACAACCCAGTGGTGCTCTGGATGTCCTTCCATATCACCAAGGGCATGGAAAATTATCTGTTGAAAAAATAACAAAGTCACCACCTTTAGGGCAGAGTAAGGGGTGAGTGTGGGATGGCTTAGGGTACAGTCTTGATGTGTAGTAGGGTTGCCATAAGCCCCTGGTCGTGCTGATGTCCCAAGGGACCAAAAAAACACCAGCGGTCCATGGACATATTACCAGGGGTGTAAAGGCTCGGACAAAAGAGATGCTGTCAAGCTTGACCTTGGTTGCCGATTGACACACATGTGCTGACGTGTCAAACCTTACTCTTGCCAACCTCCCTGGCTCCTCCAGCCCTGGGTCGTGGCCCCTTGATGAATCCTTAAATCCTGTGTCAGGAGCTTTAAGTTAAGTTAATGTCAAATTGCCCCCCCCCCCATGGACAAAGCATTATGTCTCATCTCAGTGCTTATTTTGCCCGTGACATCATAACTACTGTTTTCTGAAGAAAATCTCTTCTTGTGTTGTTATGAATCTTTGCAGAGAAAAAAAGGAGGCCATTTCTGCCGCATTCAACTAACGAACTTTGCTTGACACATACCCCCAGCCCCATTCATGAGCATTAAAAGATAACTAACTACAAGTTTCCCTTTTTTCCTGGTGGTCTTGTTTGCATTTGTAGCTCACACAGAGGCAGCAGTATCGATTTCCACATGTTTCATAACTAGCTAAAAACACGTGTTTTAGGACCTTAGGAAATTATTGTACTTTATAGGGAAATCCCAGGGCAATGAATCACCATGAATATTACTGCAGATTAAATATTACTGAAATCATTGCAGATATCCAATTTTGCATGCTTTCTTTAGGGTAAGATTATTAATAAATAAATCATCATTTTTTTTAGAAATAATCCAGACAATCCACAAATCCTAGTGTCCAGCTGAGTACCTTTTCTTCTGACAGAGATCTCTTCCCCTATCTGACACATTGAGCATTAGAAGCACACATGCACACACACCTCTCTGGTAAATGATCCAACAGCAAATATATACAGTCCCCTAACCCTGAACTTTGCATCAATCTTAGTTAATTGCAGTCTTGTCAGGAGTGCGATTATTCAAACAGGTAATGCAAATGTTAATGAGCTCAGATTTGCATATCTTTATTTTCCCATGGTTGAAATGTCATTGGTTATGACGCTCTACAATGAAAAATGTCACTGCTGATGGCCCCCTGATAAGCTGTCGACCATTAAGAGGCCAAAAAAGAGCAACTGAAGGGGATGGAGGCGACATAAACAAGGAGCTGAGCACATGATGAAATAAAGAAGAGGAAGACTTTTGATGCAAATACATAAAAACACACCTGCCGTTGCACTCTGAAGTTTCTGCAACATATTTGTGAAGAGCACAAAATCAGCTTCATTTCTGTAAAAGAAAAAGAAAGTGTTGTATTGGTGACAAAAATGAGGAAGTGCACCTCTCTGCAGAAAGAAGTCATGGTTGTTCTTTTACTTGATGTGCAGTTGATGCTGCAACACACATTTCAAGTGTCGTTGGCATATTGCTCATCGTCATGCGCCTGATTTGACATGGCTTAAATAACCATCTTCCTGCCAGTGATTGGCATTCACACAAGAAGGGGTGAGTGGGACCGGGGGAGCAGATGGTGACATTCCACATGACCAAACTGATCAATCAGCATGCTGGGACGCAGGTGCAGCACAGGCGGGCAGCACCACACCATCTATTTCACCATCTATGGGGCACAAACACATGGGCACCAATCGTGGCACCCTGAGGGTCTGCATGCTCCTCTGTCCCGCTGTGCCAAGGTTGATGACATCAGAGTTTCCCATCCGCTTTTCTACAGGACGCCAAGAAAAAGGAGGAGAAAAAAAGAAACACTCTGCGTAAATTCTGCAGTAACAGCTCGGCCTGAGAGAGGCTGTGTAAGTGACGTCAAAGCCAGGGTCTCCCTTATTTCAAATGGGTGTTAAACTGATTAACAGAATGAAAGGTGAGGAAAAAGTTCCTACACATTTTGACCTAGATGGGATTATGTTTGGGATGATCAACAAGCTCAAATCAGTGATTCTCTTGGTAGTTTTGCAGTAACAGTAGCACTTCTCTGTAACTGCAAAACTACCAAAAAAAAAGTAGCACTGTATTTTATCATGAAGCAAAGGGATGAATTTAAAGGCGCTTCTCTACTCAAAAAACACCCGGTACAAAAGATCTGCATAATCACAATAAAAACAGCAAATTCACAGAATAGTTTTAAAATGATTCTCTCTCACAGTGCTCTTCTTTTTATCATCTTACAATGAATGTCGGTGCTATTTCCTTTTAGCACTAATTTAAACAACATTCATTCAAACGGATTTGAAGTGTCACCTTACCTGCAGGTCTACACTTTAATTCCTCCACAACAAAATATCAAAAAAATACCAAACAGAAAAAAGTTATTTAGGTTTATTCCAGAGTGTTAAAAACCTTTTATCTAAGATTTTTCTAAAATAAATTGGCACCTTTTCTACACTCTACTGCTCCACAGTATGCAACCCAGTAGTCTAACCAGCAGTCTTTAAGAGCACACTTAGGTAACCTTTAAGGTTCCTGTATTTCTTCACTGATTTTTAAACATCTCTGGTCTTATATTCATAACGCTTCTCTTGTTTTTTTCATGTAATGTTTGCTACTGCTGGTCTGTTGTCACTGACTTGTAAATGTAATCATCTAAATGCTGCTGGGACTATTCCTTCCCTGTTTTTTTTTTTTTTTTTTTTTTTTTTTTTTTTTAATAAAACTTGATAGATTGTGAACCTAAATTACCCTTCTGGTATAAATACTTATCTGAATCTGAATTTGAATCTAAATCAGAATACAAGCTAATAATTCTGCACTACTGGAGTAAGAGAAATAGCTTTAGAGGTACAATAGTATATTGTACTGTACCTTATGATATGGCAGTGCTTCCAAAAGTGTGGGCCCAAAGGTTTGGCCATGAGAGGTCATTTACAATATCTACAAATCGAGGAAATAAAAATTAAAACCTGTTTAATATGATCATAAAACACTTGTTTATATGTTCTTCTCTGAAGTCTAAGCAGTAACACAGAAGTAAACACAGCAAGAAGTTTTAACTCATGTCACCTTTTAATCATTTATTTTGTCTGATCTATATAATTAGGGTCACAGTTTACCTGGGGTCGGTTTACCTGGCTGACTAGTGACACTCTCTAAATGTTCTCTTATGCCACATGATTCCTGATTTTTGGAATTTTCAGTACCTTTGAAGCCATAAATGCTTTTTGGGAAGTGTTTGCTAGGCACAAGGTATAAAGATCATAATTGAAAAGAACATTTCAATTAATAAGCCACTGTCATTTATTTAACATAATATAAGGCAGTGGCTCATTAATTGTTCTTCGTGACAAAAAACTTTATGAAAGCAAAGCATTTGCATTGAAATTCCCTGTTTATGAAACAACATTATGACTAATGAAAGGTAAGAACAAGGGTTTTTTGGTGGGCCCCAGAAGGTTTTTAGATCTCAAACTGTGCCACAGCATACTTAAGTTTGGGAAAGGCTGCTGTATGATATGGCATGGTATGTTATAGTACGGTATGGTATGTTAAGGTACAGTGTCGTATGGTATTTTTTGGTATGGTACGGTTTTATGGTATAATATGGTACAGTATGGCATGGTATGGTTATGTTTCTTATTTTATTGAATTGTATCACATTGCATTGCATAATGATGTATCCTTTCATATCCTATTATATCATTCTATATCCTGTCATACCATATATCATAAAAGTTGACTCACTCACAGTGTTTTTACTAACCAGTTCACTTCATGTCATCAGTTGTCTTGCACATGTTTAGGGCTGATTTAAATTAACAGATACTGAGCCATTTTCAACTATTAGAATACCATTTTTGATTATGTACAAGCAGCACTGATTGCTACAATCAAAGCTGACACATATAACAAGGTGAAAAGGTAAAAAACCCCACTTAAGTTAGCAGTAAGTAGCATTACCATGTCCTTTATTTGTAAGAGACAAATAAAAACATTTTGGTCAGTATTCTTCAATAGTTTTTTTTTATGAGTACTTCAGTGACTCGTTCACTTCAAAGGACAAGTCAGTGAATGCATCAGAAAAGCATTTAGATCTGTTATTTATGCACACGAAGGTGATTCAGTTGGCCGTGGCGTTTGATACCTGCTGGCGTGACTCTGCCCTGAGGATCTGCGGTATCTTCAGGATAAGACGTGACCACAGCAAGCTGATCTGATAGTCTGGCCTGAGTGCTTGAAGAAGTGGGGGTTGTAAGAGGATTGGAGCATCAATGGCTGCACGGTGCACGTGAGAGCCAGACTCTGTGACCTCTGCACCGTGGTGACCTCACTGTCCCACATTCACAATAACCTACAAGGAAGAGACGGGTGGCTTTAGGTCAGCGCCGGACTAATGAGTGACCTGCTTCAATAAAGATTTCAATGAAGCATGAAACTCTGTAACAAACAGAGGAAGTGGCCAAGAATGGAATTACATTTGTCATTACATCAAAATTTAAAGGTGCAGTGCATAGGAAAAGAGTACTCAATAATAAGTTCTGTGGCTTGCATTTCAAAATAAAATCTTCTGAGAAATGATGAGTAATTTTATACTTTTGCTTTTATTTCACAAGTTCAGGACAAAATCAGCAAACAGATGCACAACTTTGTCCGTGGGCGATGCAACTTCCTCACAGGAGCTTTAATATATCTTTGCATTATGTCCAGTTTTATATAAAAGGAACAAATTTACATGTATTTATAGGATTTATTTGGCACAGCCTACCATGAAATATTTTCTGAAAACTGAAACAATAACACCTAAGCAGTCCACATTGAGAAGATATACATGGGTCCTGCAGCGTGACATAGCCACAGACATGGCAGCAACTTTTTGGAGGAGTGTTGTGTAAATCTTAACATTTGGAGGAATGAGCAAGGGCAAAGACTGCTGAGATGAGAGCGTCCAGCCCAAATCAGAAGTGACAGGAGATTGACAGTAAAATAAATCAGTCCAGAATAGCCAGCAACCGAAGGTCAAAAATAGAGTGAGAAAACAATGACTAACAAGGAAACAACATTTTCTTGAGATTTAGATGAAGTGTCACTGCTCCACACCTCCGGTGTTGTTAACAAGCCAGCCAGTGACACGCTTTGACAGATGTGTGTGACACGTTATGGAAAGGAGGAGAAATTGTTAGGAATATCTAAATATTGAAGCAAGAATCTAAAGGCAACACTCACTTCAAATGTGATTATAACCATTGTACTTTTACATTTTAACATGATCTAAATTCCTAAATGACATCTCAACCTTAAAAATGCTTACACATGTACCTTTCTGTACACTTCAACTGTGTGTCTGTTTACAATACCTTCAAAACAGGAAGGACTGTTAAAATTTAATACAACTGACCATCACATCCTGTTAAAGAGGCTTGGAACATTTAATTGACCTTACAGAAACCTCATTGAGCTGATTGAAATCTCATTTATCTTATTTCAAGTTTGTACACATTCATCTTCTTCCTCATTGCATGCCAAAGATTCCACTCAGTCACACAACATACAGTATGTAAGTTTGATTTACCTTATTTATGCTTCTTCCTCTTTATAAAACCATCAGGACACTCACTTCTCTGCATTAGTCCATCTCTCTTCAGCTTTCCTAAAAAACAAATACAGGAAAGTCTTTAATTGTTAAAAAAAGAAAGAAAAAGAAAAGGGGAAAGGAAAAAAAACATTATTTTAGATGATACCGAGTCATACTTATCAATCTACAAGTAACCAACCTGCCAGTTTTAGTCCAGTACGGCCTTTTAAAGCAGTTTTAAAATATTTATTTTGTCAAATCTTCTTCTTTCTAGTTTCTTGACTCAGACAGTCAGGCTTTGATACACCAGCATCTGTCTCAATGTTTTCCAGCTTACAAAAAATAATCAATAGAAACTTAAAACTTGACCTAAAAACATGCTTTTTTCATAAAGTTAAGCCATATAAAAACACAAGATCAACCCTGATCAACCCTAAGACTAACATTGTCATACATAAGTTACTTAAAGTTAAATCAATTGTGAACCAGTGTTAACTTTGACAGCTATTTTTAATTTTAGTCTTAGTCTTCATCTTTTGATTACATGTCTTTTATTTTTAGTCACATTTTTACCCATTTTGGGTCGACAAAAACTCAAAAACATGTTAGTCTAGTTTTAGTCCATAAAAAGTCCTCACATTTTAGTCTTTACTTTTAGTCCAAGCATTTATTCTCCTGCCTAAATCTGGTGCCAAGTCATGGTAGTGTGTTCTCTGCACCCTGCCAAACCTGGGGCCCCTGCTTTCTACAGCTGAGAGGCAGAAGAGCTACAGGTGCATTGTGTTTTGACAGATGTACCCACAGTGAGGAAATATCATGGAATTTGAATGTCCGACGGAAAATGAATTACATTTTAGTCTTGTTTTAGTCATCTTGAAGAAAATTACACTTACTTTTTGTCAGTTTCAGTCATCAAAGATCTATTTTTGGTTAGTCTTAGTCTAGATTTTGTCATGGAAGAAAAGGCTGTCGACGAACATTTTTAGTCATAGTTTTAGTTGATGAAATTAACACTGTTGTGAACCATGAACTGTAGCTTCTTACCTTTTTCCCCTCTGGAAGCCCTCCATTGAGCTGTTCTGCTGATGTTGTCCTTTGTAGCCCTTACAGAAGCCTTTCTAGTGAGCCTGGAACTTCGGTGCCTTCCCGTGGTCTTTCAAGATAATATCACCACCAGTGAGTCTGAAGTTGAATGCCTTTTTATCCCTTTTTTAATCTATTTGTGATCATTTCTGCTAGTTTAGCATGCTAATCCATTATATTGTTTTACCACAGTGCTTTGTGACAGGCAAGGACAACCAATGGCTGTTCTGTTGTTGCATCATATTTGTTAAATTGTATTTACACTTAAATCATGCAGGAGGATTTAAGGCTCCATTATGACCTATTCAGGACAGCCTGAACAGCTCATAGTGGAGAGAAAAGGACACAAAGAGGTTGTGATGTAGCCCTCTGTGTCACTGCAGACAGAAACTGCAATGAATAATGCCTATAAAACAGCCAGAACAATAAAGCACAAGGAGTTTTTTCTGAAAATATGTGAATAGTTTCAAGATTTTTTTTAACTTTTTTTGTGAAAGTGAAGAGATGTTAGAGCAAGGTTTTGCAAAAAAAAAAAAAAAAAAGGCCTTATTGTTTATCATGTGACACACAAGTTGTAATTTCTTAGTTTTTTCTTTTATCTTTATAGTCCCATATCTATTTCTAGAATTTATGTGACATTTCTGCAGCACAAATATTCTTAAATCCCAGGTTGTTTAGAGCTTGGCTGAAAAGTCCAGGAGAGACAAAAGGGTTTCAAATAGCTAAGGGCTCAGAGGGTTAAATCTTTTAAAGGCAGACTGAACGTGTTGGAGGAGGATCCATCAGGTTGTAAATGTTTATGACAAATGACTTGGTGTTCTGTGATTTAGGATTGGGTATTCTGTGTTTGTTACTGCCATGTGTCATGTGTTATGTCTGTTACTCTGGTGATTGGGCTGCAGCCTGTCTTGGCCAGTAGTCTTGCAAATATGATTCTTGATCTCAGTGAGGCATTCCTGATTAAATAGATTTGAATAAATGAAGTAGTTTTCACTTTATATCAACAGTAAGGTCAAAATGTACCCAACGCAAGTGTTCATTAATATGTTGATGACCGTAATTTGTTTGTTTGATATTGTACAGGACACTCTGCATGAGTTAAAATTAGTTTTGAGTCCTGACAAAACCAAGCTCATGATGTTAATGAACTCATAGAAAAAGCCTCTTAACCTGCCTTCTATCACCACTTCTTGTGATGTGATCGAGTTTGTATCATCTTATAAATCCTTGGATATTTGATTGATGAGTCTTTGACTTTGATCAGCTTGTTAAGAAGTTAAAGTTGCAGCTGGGATTTTATTTCTCAAGTGTTATTTTTTCTTTGGATGTGAAGAAAAGACTTGTTGCTGCCCCTTTAATGCCTATGATTCATTAACGGTGATGTTTTATATTCATGCATCTTCTCAGTGTCTTCAATCTTTAGCTACTGATAAACAGTATACTGATTTTCCAAGTGCTGTTAAGCAAGTCATTTTTAACACTGCTTTTCCTTTTGGATGCTTACATTATTTTACTTTGCACACAGAAACAGAATCATTTCACAATAACTACCAGGATTAAAATCATTAGCATCATTTAGAGCAGACCTTTTTGTTGAGCCATAGTACAAACCACTGTTGTGCAGTGACGTGCTTTAATTCTGTAATGCTCAAAGCTTGTAAAATCAACTTAAAACTGAGGGTTCAGAAAAGGGTTTGAGCTGCCACTTGAGAATGCTTCATAGTAAAAACAAAAGAAATCAGTTTAGATTTGAGAAAAAGAACTGTTTATTCTCACAAAGCAGGAGAAAGATATACAAAGCTGTCACAGCGTTTCCGAGTGTGAAGAATTGGTGTGAGAAGTATCAAAGAAATTCAAGGAGAGCCACACAGTCCAGGTGCTGATAATTGTGTCCTGCTGGCTAAATCTATCTGAACATCACATTCCCCCCCCCCCCCCGTGAAATTTCAGGCCTTGTACTAGACATGTATCAATATAAAGAGCCAGTGTATCATTTACAGCAGGTTTACTGATGTGACAAGAGTAAAGGAGTAAATAGTTTGACTATTGAGATAAAATCTTGTTCAATGGTCCGTTGTATATTAAGGCAGGGGTCCCAAACTTTTTACCCCATGACCCCCAGAATAACATGCCAGAGACTGGGGATCCCTACTGTACCTGGGGTTGGTTGAAACTCAGTTGAACATGTGTTAATATAAAAAGCCAGAGTGTCATTTACAGCAGGTTAACTGATGTGACAAGAGTAAAGGATATTTATATACTGTAGGCCTACATGAAGAAGTAATTCAATTCATGTTCTTGTTTTTTTTTTTTTTTTTTTCTGTCAGCTGTCTCTCTATTTCCGCCTGAGGAAAAAATAGTAAGCCGTGTGATGAGCACAGAAACAAACATCCCCAATATTTCTGTCTGGTGTTTCATCGTGGAGATTTTGATCACATTTATAATCGATAGAGACATTGTTGGAGCAGGTGGACATCAGCACACACGTTGGTAAATGACCAGTGTTCATGTTGAAGTGATATCATCCTGGCTGTTTACCCGTCATTGTCACTATCTGATCAACCAGCTTCCTGCTGCAGCTCCCCTAGCGCCTGACAGCGGAACTACAGCACGCAGACCAGCGTCGAGTTACAGGAAAGACCAACTAAGACCCCGGTACGGATTTTCAAATTAAAACTCGGTTTTAGGCTACACCAAGAAAATCTTAATATAATTCATAAACGTTTAGCCAGTTTCTCTTAGAGGCTGTTATAAGTGTGTAGGGGCGGTTTTAGTCATGTTTGACCAATATCCTCTTAAAATCCAGCGTGTACATATGAGACATTACATTCTGGCTTTCCTGCAACTCAGTTATAATTTCAGTTATTAGAATTCTTGACATAATTGTCCGGGGTTTCCAGAGAGTGGGTGAAAGGATTTTGGGGAGATATTTTGGAGAATTTGCTTGGTAATTTTTCATGGAAATTTTGGGGATATGTTTTCTACATTGTTTGGCATTTTCATGGAAAATTGGGAAATTTGTTTGGATGTAGAAGGGACTCTTTTTAAAATTTGGGAGTATTTTCACAGAAATTTGGGAAATTGTGATATTTGCGAAATCAATTTGAATATTTTGGGAAGAATGTGTGTTGAAATTTTCACTAATTTTCATGGAAATTTTGAGGAATTTATCAGAAGTTTTTAGGAATTTTCCATAATTTTCATGGACATTTGGGAATGCATTCGTAATTTTGGGGGAATTTCATAAGAAGATGGAGGTGAATTGTTGAGAAAATTTAGGGTGAATTTGCTTGAATTTTTTTTTTTTTTTTTTTAATTTACATGAAATTTTGGAGGGATTTTTTGGAACGTATTAGCTTAAGGAGACATTAAAAAGAGCAAATGGAGTACTGTAAGTAAAGCTTTTGATAGATATTAGTTTTATGAGTAAAATTATTTTTTAAAGTCAGACTCGATGTACTCAAAGAAGCTTCAAATATCCAGTGGCATGCTTCATTTGATTTCTTTCAGTCATAACCACCTGCCTACAGTGACCAAAGTCACTAAAAGGAATTAAACGTTGGTGACAACTGTTACGTTATACACTTGTTTATTGAAGAACATCTTTTCATCATTTCAAAGTCAAGGGCCCCATGTATAATGATTATGAGCAACATTTATACCACTTGTATTACTTAGGCTACTGGAGTGTATGTTTGACACAACAACAAAATGAGATTTGTGTGAGAAAAAAACAACTTTAAACCAGATAAATCTATGAACACAGTCATGATGCATATCTTATTTTTCACCTTTATGTAACATGTTTGCTTTGATACGTTCATTTTTGAATGACGTTAGATTCAGCCCCCTGCAGTTTTTAAATAAGACGATTACATTATTTATGAGCATTACTTTGTAAAGTCTCCCACCCTTTCAGTAACAAATCCATGTCAGATACATCACAATCAAATGTTTTATGTAACTAATGAATATAACTGACTATTAAAAATCTGCATTTTATTCTAAATTTTAGCAGTCATGTGTAATCTCCTCCATAATAAACCTTGACCGCATCTTTACCTTTTCACTGAACATTAACAGGGGAAGACATATTTGTATGAGAATCTTTAGTGTCGCAGTATCAAGACATTTCAATAAAATACTTTTTATTAGGTGGTCTTTGTAAATATCATATAAACACTCTTGTAAAATCTCTAGTTATGAATTAGAAGAAGCAAATCTATCAAAATTCTGAACGCTTACCCCATTAAGACCTAAGTGTAAATAATGCAATTATACTGTGAATTTTTCTTGAAGAAATTAAGAAAATGTTGTTAGATAATGTTGAGTTTGTTATTTGAAGCTTCATTTGGTACAATATTATGGCATTGAAAGTGCATAGTACTTCCTTATTTTACTTTGAAAATACGTTGTTTTATTTTGAAGTCGCTTAGGAAGTAACGTTGAGCTGCTGTCACGTGACTCACAGTAGCTTCATGGTAGCTTTACAGCAGCAAGCATGAGCTCTTACCACACAGATGGAAGTTGTGATGGACGTTTATTTCTTTCATACGGCATGCAGCAAACGACGTAAATTGTGGGATTTTATATCTGTTTTACTTCTGTACAGTAAATTTTACTTGCATGCTGTGCGTGTTATCATTTTTGCTGACATTGTATGTCGATCACTTTATTTATGTTATTTAGTTTTCACGGTGGATAAGAAGGAGAAGCTTTCAATAAACCCGTTGCAAGAAAGACACTTGTGTCTGCCTGTGCTTGGAAGGAATAATACAGTGGATGCCTAAGAAATGCCCTCAAACCAGGGTATATTCATCCAAAACCCCGAGGGTTTTCTGTAAATCTGCAGCGTTTCAACATTTGCTTAAGTCTTTATTTCTCAGCCTTGGTAGCAGACTGAGATATGACACGAACACCACCTGAGAGCTTAAACCTTCGACTATAACTGTAAATAACTGTCCTCGCCCCAAAGTTGAACTTTTTTTTTTCAAGTCGTCAATAAATTGAATAAAAATCATTAACATACTTCTCTTCAAACATTTCCCTCATGCACTAAACCTTTGCTGATGGGTTCACAGTCACATCATTACCTGGGTTGTTGCCATTCTTGTTCTTTTTGCCTAAATCAGTGATTTTAGAGCCCTTTGGGGGGTCTGCATTAGATGTGAATATTTTTTTAAAAATCAGGATGAAAAACACAACATTCAACAGTGTATTAGGGCCACCAGAAAAGACAAAAATAAAGAGGATCAGTTCTGTTTTGATTTTTTTTGGGGGGGGGGGGGGGGTCAAAATATAAAGTCATATATTTACAAAGTTAGAATTTCAGAGTTTAAAGGGTTACAAATTTATGAGAGGAACCCCTCTATATTTCCAAGTTTTAAATGTCAAGTTTTTAAAATCAGAAATTTACAACAGCGTTGAGTCAAAAATGTGCAAGAAACCAAACTGAAGCAGTGATTGCTTTGTGACTCTTCCACTTTATAAGTTCATCCAATCCTTTTTTCTAGTGTTGTCCTTATATGCAGTCCTAATAATAGATAGGAAAATAAATAGAAAACATGAAGAGAGAAGGATATGTGGAGATTTTGAAAGAAAACCTGAAGCAGTCTGAAGCAGAACTGGGTCTGGATTGTTGATTTATCTTCCAACACGACCCAAAAAATGTGGTTCCTGGTGAAGAACTACCTCCAGAAGACCAAAGTGAGCATTATTGAGTGGTCTGCACAGATCCCTGACTTAAATCCTACTGAAAATCTGTGGGTTGAGCTGAATACAAAGGTCCATGCAAGAAGACCATCAAATCTGGAGGAGCTTGAGAGATTCACCAAAGAATAATGTGGTGGGATTCCTCTAGAGACATGTCTGATGTGTTTATTTTTTTGTGAATTATTTTTGTTTCTGTGTGCAGAGTAAAATAAAGTAGCACTCTAAATAAAACTTGGATGTTTGGAGAAGCTGTTAAAAATTCCGTGCTGAAATGGGGTGCTCATAATTTTGTCCAAATACTGGGCCAGAAGACGTTAAATAAACAAAGCAGAAACCTCTAAGTGACTTTCTATTAGTCTCTTTTTCTCTTATTATTGTCTCAAGAGCTAATAAGTTTCTGTTTGTACAAAGCACATACTTTACCCATGTGTTTCAAAGCTGTCCTTTATGTCTCATGTTGTCAGTGGAGCAGTGGAGTAGTGTTGCTTGTTTCCCCCAACAGATGGCAGCATAAAATAAGTGAAGGAATAGCCTGTGACCCTCAGAATAACATGCCAGAGACTGGGGACCCCCACTGTACCTGGGGGTGCTTGATAGTTGAACACAGCCATGCACATTGAAAAATGGTAGCGTGCAGACTTACATTATGAGGATCTTTTTAAAATTTTATTCTATTTCAGCATAAATCTCACCAAATGACCATGTTTTTTTAATTTTGCATTGAACTAATGTTAAACGCATGTAGTAAAAAACATCAGAACGGCAAAGACTTGGCATGAAAAGCAGTCATAAAAACTTCAATGAAATGAGACACTTAAATTTATGTTGAGAAACTAAAAATTCCTATGTTGAAGAAATTTGAGTAACTGTCAAGGCATTGGGTGGAACAATATCACAGGCAGTCAGACCCATCTATCACATGACTAAATGGTACAGCAGAAAAATGAGCTGAAACATGGGTATGCAACACAACTTTATTGAAACTCTTGAAGCAACATCAATTTACAAACAAGGAGACGGGAGCTCTTCGAACATAAAATCCTTTTTGAACCAAAATGACAGAAAAGAACTGAGAGAGGGATTCAACTCCCAAGGATTGGACCAGCAGTGGCAGGTGCATTTTTTATACAAAAAATAACTTATGAAATCTTTCAAGTTTACAGGAATATTGTCACACATTTGCTCATGTAAACCGATGATTTGATTTACAGCAGCGTTTGTGTTTTCAACTCAAAATGATTTAATATTTCCAAATATCAAAGCAGGCATTACTTTGATTTTAAAGACAGGAAAAATACCACTGATGAAGAACAAAAATAAAAAAATGAGTGAGCTGGGGCAAATGCATTCTTGGATTTAGAATTTTCAGTGTGGTGCAAGTTAGTCAGTCACAGTCATTATGAAAGGCCTTTTCAGGATCGTATTGCCTGAGTGCTGCCTCTTGACACTCCTCTGGGTCCCTGACCGGCTCCACGCTTGTAGTTTTGTTGATAACCATCCTAGAGCAAAAAGGAAAAACAATTAAAAAACTACTCCAATTGACAGTGAAGATGACAAAAGTCAGAGTAAACTCGATGCTTCGGTCTTACCCTCTGATAATTCCCATTTGAGTAATCCCGAGGTGTGTTGAACTGAGTTTGTCCATAACCAGAGTTTGGAGTGTTGGCAAAAGGAGGACGATAACCATCATAGCCACCTGAAAAGAAAAAAAATGGCAGTTCAAGTCCACCCTTACAGAAAAAATGCCCTTTTTTGCAGAAATGCCATTTCTTTGTGTAAAAATCCTATTTCCAAAACATTATAAATGTAAGCACACTTCTACTATATTGAAGGACAAATCCAGCAATTGCACCTTTAAAGACAGTAATGTTGCACATTGGATGTTAAACATCTGTAGGGTATGCGCTGACCTCTGAATCCATTTGATGAGCCTCTGTAGCCGTTGATCACGCCCCTGGCGTTGCGAGGTCCACCACGAGACATCCCTCTGCTGCTGTAGAATGACTGAGGCTGCCTACCAAAGCCCGGGCCCTGCTGGGAAGGCTGTTGATGGCCCCCTGACTGATCTTGGGAATGAAAGGCACCAACTACTAAAAAACATGGGGTTGTGTGCACAAAAAACAGACACACGTCAGTATTAAGCCACAGTGGATGCTAGAGTGTTCACACAAAGCAGTTTATCTGAAAAGCCACAGAAGTATCAATAAACTGAAAATCTGATCTGCCCACCAGACTGCAGTTGTTCCGACTGCATCTCTGTCTGCTCCACAGGATGCTGCGACTGGCTGCTGAAGGCTTGGTTGTAGCTGTTCTGGTATTGGCTGGCCTGGTTCAAAGCCTCCGTCTCACTCGCTGGCGGGACCGGGGCGTTGAGGTTGAACACCTGAAGGGTGAACAAGGGCCACATTGTGGTGAAGCCAAAACCAGAGGAAAGGTCACAGGCTCTTTAGAAGTAAAGTCCATTACTCACTATTTCCTGGATAAAGCTGCTTCACTACAAACTCATTCATCTGCATCATGGTGAGACGGCACTTTAGGACTCTGAGAGCTAGTCTAATGAAGGCTGTTATTGCACTTCAATATAGATTATACTGACTGCAACAAAGTTCTGCAAAGGTCTTTCTTTAGATGCCTAGATAAGAGTCTTTTTTTATAAAGATATATTATTATTTTGGCCATTATTCAGTGACTAACTAAATGAGAGAAATGAAGTGTAAGCATAAGGGTCTTACTGTCTGCATTGACTGGAATGGTGCTGCGTTGACATTGATGCCACTGCTGTGAGGAGCTTTGGAAACAGGCTGGAAAACCTGTGTCTGAGAGGCAGGTGGGAGGGCTGTGGAGGGTGGAGGCTGCTCTGACGACAAGGACATGGAGGTCTGTTGAAGAGAGGAAACAAAATAATCAGCATGAAGAGGTTCAAAGTGTGATGATGCAGGAGGATGAAAACACTCCAAATGTCCTTCATACACAATTTGAGGTTGGAAAGTTCAACCTTAATGGAAATCTGCTGAATAGATGATAGACTGTAAATAAGTCACAGTCCAAATCATTTACAATTAGTAAAGTTTTGAAGTCCGAACTGAAATTGAAGGTACAATGAGATGTTCATAAAATTTATATTTTTTACCTCAGAGTACCTTGAATTTTCAGTTTAGACTGCAAATTTTCATTATGGAGTTTGTATGCAAAAAAAAATCTGGATAATTACTTTACAATTTGACCTTGTCCTCTCATGTTGCCTTGCTAAAAAGCAGAGATGCACAATTTCTGTATGAATCAGTATCGACAGATATCAGCTTAAAAAGGGAATCATCTGCATCAACGTGAAAATTTATGTTGATATTTACAACAGATATTTTGGCTACAAAAATCTGCCTTTATCAGCTGTAAATATTAGCTGTGCAAACAAATTAGTTCGCAAAGTTTTAGGCAGGACCAACAGCTACATCAACTGAAGTCTTTTGCTTTGGTCATCCTCATCCCTAAAACTTTAAAGTGTGTTTTAAGGACTGAAATGTGTTTTTTTTTTCCATCCTCAAACTTTAAATTGTGTGTTTTAAGGACTGAAATTTTAGGTCTGAACTACATTTACTTATCAGCATCGGTTGAAGTTAATTTGTAAATATCAGCATATTGGATATTGGCAAAAATCAAATACTATACATCCCTACTAAGAACCAAATCCATGTCTTTGGTATTCATTCTGGTTGTTGTCAATATTCCGCTTTCTACTGTGAAATATTAATACACTGGGTATTTAACAAGCATTTACAGAAAAAAAAGATTAAGCCTACAGTACTTCAATTCAAAACTATAAGCAAAACTTTTAATACATGCTTAAACTACATGCTGGGTAATGAAAACATTTATAGTCTTCTTTATATCCTATTTTAAACATACTGCAAAGCATGAACTTATTTTATTTTTGAGGTTAAAAGAAGTTCTTGGATAAAATTAGGAAACACACATTTTTTCCACAAGAATTTTATTCCTGAAAGTGTGAGGATTATAAACAGCATTTCAAGTATCAACCCAAGATTAAGAAAATTTAATTTGTAACTGGGGGGGACAAAATATATTTAAAGCTGATACTTCTGAACAAAAAAGTACTTGCTTTATAAGATTCCACATTAATGTAAAAGTACAAATGAATGAAGTATCCCACACAATTGCCTATATTTATGGGAGGCCTGAATACAAACTCAGACAACAGGAATTCAGACAAATTTTGGCTCGAGTACAAGGTCGCAGCTCATCGTCAAACCTCAGACACGATTTTGAGTGTTAAGAACTACAAACAATCTCGAAGTGTGACATAATTAACAACACATCCAGACGCCCCACAACCAAGGTTCATCAAGACCAGCAGGTCAGAATTTTTCCTTCATCGTCGTTTAGTTTGACACCTTGACCTGACATCAGCGATGTGAATCCTGACACCTATCAACAAAAGAGCATTTGCTTATCTTTGCATCACTATTTACCAGAGCAAATTTATACAAGTCCCCACTTCTCTCTCTCCTTGGATTTACATGTACATTTAGTGATCTTGACATGTTATCACATTCACACCTCAAGTTCTACTTGAAATGTGGTCCATCTTATCTTCCTATTCATACATCAGGAGGAGTCCAAAATTGTTCATTGTCTGAAATTTTTGCTTCTTTTCAGAGCTAAAGCCCGTTCAAATCACATACAGCACTTCTGTTGTATCTGATTCACGCTCTTTGACCTGCAATTTTTGTAGCATAGTCTGACATGGTACCGTCATAAACAACCCAAAAAAATTGTGTAGTCTGAGACGGCTTTAAGAGGCTCTACATCTACACTTGTAAAATCATACATACAGAACATTTAAGTTGAATGTTTTAATTCATAGGATGTTTTCACAGAACATCTTGGTTTACCTGAATGGGGTCGATGGATTCTGTCGGGGGTCGAGGATCTGGCGTGTGTGAGGTCTGAAACATGGGGGGTGGAGTTGGTGAGACGATGGGGACCTAAAAGCAAACAAAATAAGAATTAAACAGTCTTTTTTTTTCATGGTGTCTTTACATTTGTATTTTCTGCTCAGAGCTGATCACTCACTTGTGTGGGCTCAGGTTGGACAGGAACAGTGTTGGGTTGTGATAGTCGGGACTCTGGGTGAACTGAGAACATACAAAGAGAAAATCTAGGTGTCACTTTCACAAACCAAATGACATCATAACGTAGTTTGTCTCTGCAGACATACCTGAAGGACACACCATCTGAGGCATGTCCATGTTCTGAGCGGGTTTCATAGGCTGCGCTGAGACAATGGCGGGGTCGATCGGCTGTCCGTCAAACTCTAACATGGAGTCCTGAGAACAGAGGAGTGATCAGAGCCGTACCTAACACCCACAGTAAAAAGACATCACAACAGTCCCCACCTGCATGAAGTTGTACGTTCCCTGCATCTGTGCCATTAAGTCCTGCACCACCTGCTTCCTGACCATGGGGTCAGTTGGTGGTGCAGGGGACGCTAAGCTCATGGGGTGTGTCTCCAAGGTAACTGGGGAGGCTGCAGGCTGAACAGGTGGCGGTGGCTGCTGCATTGCACTGATTGCCTGAGAAAGAAGGAAAGCATGAAGATGTAAAAGTGGAAGGAGTAACTGAAGACAGATTGAGTGCTTCTTCTTCTTAAATATCATAAGTTAACATCATGGGTTGTAAAAGTAACATCACAGCTTGTGTGAAAAAAAACATGGCAGTGCTGGACTTGGAAAACGGGAGGATTGGGATCATTTTTACCCAGTTAAAACCTCCCAACAATCAGAAAACTAGCCTAGTTTCACACTTGGTCAGTCCTGGTTAGGCCAAGATTATTTAGTAATTTGAGGTTTTTTTTTACAGATGAGATGGATATTTAGTATCTAAAATTCAGGAAGATTATGTCAGCGATACGCAAGAGGAAACACATAAGGCAATAAGAGAAGGAGAGTGAGACAGTGGTTGCCAAACAAAAGCAGAATTACAACACCTGCAGGTAAAGTTAGCAACCATGCTTCTGTTGACAAAACTCACTGGTACAGATTACCTCAAATTTTTGCTGGCCAAATGAAAAACCTGTTTAAAGATCTCTCTTTTACTTTCCTATGCAGATTTGTTCACCTATTTTCAACTCAATTAGAGCTAAAGCCGCCTTTAAAAAACACCCTCTGAAATCTTAGTGTTGTTTGAAAACACCCTCCCAAAACCTGAGGGTTTTCTGAGAAACTGCACAGTTGCACAAGTGTATTTGGGTGAATCATGGTGCAGTTCATCAGTGAAGTGTTGTAAAACTGGCGACAAAGACGCTGCATCAGGTCATAAAGGTAAAAGCACACCAGCATCTCATCAGGCCTTAAAAGACATTGCATCAGGTCTAAATGGATTTATTTGCTTTTTTGTCACTGCAGAGCATCCATAAATCTTACATGTTGTAAACTGTCTTCATTTGTTTACATATGCTTCCTGGTCAAATTAAATGTGATCATTTGAAATCAGATGAGGTGCAAGGAAGCTCCACATGGCACACACAAAGATCAGAATACCCTTAAGTGAAGAATTCACCATAACTTCAATTAGTTATTTTTATCTAAATTGTGTCAAAAGCAGAGCTGAAATATTAACTTCATCTATCTTCATAAAAAATAACCACACAGCTCCCACATGAAATGCAAAGGTTTTAACAGCCCCACAGTTTAATTTTTTAAAATTAATGACAGAAAAAAAATTTGGTTTAATGACTTTTTTGATGTATGATATAGATTGAGAAATTCTACTGTTGTTTGAGGACTGTTTTAGAGGATGTAAAATAGGTTAGAGTGAGAGCAAAGCAAAGCTTTATGTTACTCATCTGCAACATAAAGGACAAAAAACTTCCCGTTTCCTCAGTTCCTCTACCTCTGTTTCCGAGGTCCACTCGTCGCCCTGCTCCTTGTCACTGCTGCTGTAAGTGCCGTCTGGAATGAACTGTCTGTTTACAAACTAGAGGGGGAAAAGAAAAAAAAGTCACAATGCAGAATGTACATACATCAGCTTCAAGACATAAAACGGGGGAAACTAAACTTACCTCTGTTGTTTCGACTGCAATAGGCTCTGTGAACTCTTCAATTATTTCAGTTTCTGCAAAAAACAAAAAAACAAAAGAAAAGCAGTTTTGAGATTGCAGAACTAATTTCATTGTTTTCTGATTACCTTTGCATTCAAAAATAATGAGCCAGAAGAACTGTCAGGACCTGGATCAACAGTCTGCTCTTCTGCTTCTGAAGACTCAGCTACTGCTGCTGCTGCTGCTGCTGAGGCTGGCTCTTCCTCCTCCTCCTCCTCCTCCTCACACACACCGTTTTGGTGAGATGGAACCCGGTCAAAGTACCCGCTCAGCAGAACCTGGTCCAAAGTCTCTTTCAGTGCCTTGTCTAGAAGAGGAATAACAGTCATGCAGAGCAGTTAATTGAAATTCAGCTTAAACCGCATCAAATCGCAGAAAGTGCAATTTTTCATTAAACTGAAATTTGTGTCCAGAGTGTGACCAGTTTAAAAGAATTATTATTTGCAGCGGAGATGATATGCTCTACACATCATGAAACATATGCAGTAGGTGCTTTTTTTTATAGAAACGTTCACAAATAATCCTACTTTGCTCATTTTTTAAATATGTTTTTTTTTTTCCCTAAAAATGAGACATAAAAATGCTCACAGCCTTCAGTGAAACAAGTCATCTCATTTGACATATGTGCCAAAATAATCGCAACGAGATATTTTTTCAAAATTCTGCGGCCCTAAATAACAGCCAGCCTTTTTTTTTGGAAGTCGAGCCATGGAAGCAGATATTTGATCAGATATAAACTTTTGCCAATTATATGCCCACTCTATAGGACGGATTATAGAACTGCTAAAAAAACTGTCACCGATCAATGAAACAAACATTTCAATTAGTGATGCACGGTAAGTATTTTTTTGAACCGATACCGATAACCGATAATTTCCTACTCCTGATGGCTGATTTCCGATAATAACTGATATATTTTTTTCAATTGCTGATTTAACAAAAGAAGTTTATTTGATGTGTTTATGCACATCTTGGGGTAAGAAGGGGTTAATATGTAGTGAGCAAAGATATTTATAACTAATTTTAACTAAAATCACTCATGTTTTTCAAAAACCAAAGAACTATTCTGACTTTATAACTGTTATTACAGTAAACTTTTTTAGTTAAACATTTGTGTACCAAGTACAACATACACAAACAACTGACAGACGGTTTTCCCCCATAAAACCAAATGATAACAGGCTGTTATGCTTAACGAATGGAGATATTTGGGGGTCTGTTTTTTTTTTTTTTTTTTTTTTGCTGCTTAAGCCAGAATTAAAGCAAGCTGATGTTTTACATAAAGATTAAAAATATGCACTGACATAGGTCATATCAGAGATAGGTTAAGAATGTAAAGTCCACCGTGGTCTGTGGCTAAACTTCTGTTCCTAAGGTGGATCAGACTGAATGAAACCACATCAAACAGAGCAGGCAGTTATACAGTGCTTCACAAATTTATTAGACCACCACCCAAAGTAAGGTTTATGCCACAGCTGCCCTAAATTAACAGCATTGGTAAAAATTGGTAGAACCAAAATAATTTTTTTATGTTTCTGCAATGGTTAATACAACAATATGTAGAAGCTCTTTAACCCAAATGATATTTTTAATGCTAAAATATCATTATTATTGTTATCCATGAATTTTCAATTTACTGATTTACAAAAAACTGAAAAAATAGTAAGGCACATTATTATTTCTTGATTTATATGTCACATTATAGTTATTTACTTGCATTCATGAACAGAAAAATTAGTTTTAGTGGTTGAATATTATGCTTGATCAGGGTCCAAAACTAACTTTTTCACTTACCAGCCAGGCTGGCTGGTTAGCAAAATTTTTTACCAGCTAGGTAGACATTTTACCAGCCAACCAAATAAAATTGCTTTTAAGTGTTGTGATTTGCTATCAGTATTATTTACATGTCATTTGGGTCTTGTCTGCGTTTCTCAGTATTTTAATAGTATGCACTAATACTAGCAAAAATGTATGCTAAAAGAGACAAAAAGTGAGTAAAAAGACCCTTATTATGTGTAGAACAACAAATGAACTTGCTTCTCTCGATTCTTGTTTGTATAACATCACAATTCCAACCCTCCTTTATCTGGGCTAGGCAAAATGACTCAAGAGGTACTCTGGCAGAGTTACTTTAAATTTTATTTTTGGTTTATCATTTATTTATTATTCTATTTTTCTTAGTTTTGTTTTCTTACATTTGGTTTAGTTTTAAACCTTATGGTCCACTTAAAAGCCTAAAACAATTCAATTTATTTATTTTTTGTATAAAGTCTTCATTAACAATCTAAATGAACCAAAAAGAGACAATAGAAAAAACTGTCAAGGCGCCTTCACAGCGCGGTTAATCTGTAGTCTAGACATGGAGGTGTGAGCATCTCCTGCTCTGACCACAGCTGAGAGGGACTGCTGCATGAGGAGTGGGCTGCCTGTCAGTGCTTTGAGACGGGGAGGGGCTCACGGCAGCACCCCGCTGCTCTCGCTCAGGCACTACAACGATACATGCTTTCATGTCAGAGTCTTCAAAAGTCTCCAGTAACACCAGAAAAAGTTGCTAGATTTGTCACTTGTCGCTTTTTTGAAACGAGTTGCTTAAGGGATCTGACACTCGCTAAATATAGCGACAAAGTCGCTAAGTTGACAACACTGCAAGGAGGTACGGGTACAGCAACAACCAGCTATCCACCTCGGTGCGCTGTGAATGACGTCATGACAGACGCACTTAAGTGACCAAAGATCATCTCGGCCTGAAATACACATTACTCTTGCCAGGAAATCAGCCGATACTAGCATCGTTCTCCAGTAACAAGAAAAACCCGAATTTTTCGCTTGTAAAAAATAACTCGCCAGAGTGGCGAGTGGTCTTAACAATTTACCAGCCAGAGACAAAATCTTCCCGTTAGTTTTGGACCCTGTGCTTGATTAATTTCTGATGTCTCAGAGAAGCCCAGTGAGCCGGCTCATATTTGGGTTTAAAAAGGTGAATTCAGTTTGAAATTGCTCATTTCTGTTCAAAATGGTAAAACGTGGAGAGCTCAATGAGAATGAGAGTCCACATTAAAACACTTCATGATGCTGGATGGTCTCTCAGACAGGTGGTCTAATAAATTTGTTAAGCACTGTACGTCTATCAAAGTAGCGATGGATCAGGAGACTGTCAGACTAATTTTGTTATTATAACGTTGTGCCTTATGGCTCTGGCAAACTTTCTGCAGTTCTCAATGCCTGCTTACAATCAGCACTCTGCCTGGTATTAGCCGTTGACTCGGTCCTAATGTCTGCAGCTAGTGGCTGCTGCCGCTTCGTTTCAATGTCATTAGGATGATGACTCTTAGGTGACTTCTAAGATGCGTTGAGGACTTCTCTCTACTCTTTGCTGGGCAAATTCTACACACATGGTCGCATTATCTTTTCCGTACATACTGAATAACAGCACCATGTTGTTAGCATTTTAGCACAGCGACTGCTTCCTCTTCTTCTCTGGTGCTTAACAGCGGGTCGTGCACTGCGCAGCCACCTGCTGTTTCGGAATGTGTAGTCTCGTGAGAAAGAAAACAAACGCCAGCACTGCCGTGCTGACAAAAGTATACATGTTATTGGGGCTCATCGTCATGATATCGGACTTATCGGAGTGACATAATAATTTCCTGATATCGGTCAGATAATTATCGGCCCGATGGTTATCGTGTACCCCTAATTTCAATCTAGGGCTGGGCAATTAAAAGTAAATTGGATTAAATCACAATCTGGCCGTTGCAATTTACAAATCACAGTGGGTGCAATATTTCTTTTACCTGAAATTTATGTCAAAATACCAGTTTAAAACTTTTTTGCAGCAGAGACGTTATGCATTACATATCAAAATATCAAAATTAAATATAGTTATATAAAATTATCATTCCCTTTAATACAACAATTCATATCTAATTTGCAAAATGAGTCAAAGTAATCACATTTAGATATTTTTCAAAAAAAATTTCAGCTGTAGTTTAATCTAATATTGTGTTGGTTATAGTTTAGAACAAATTGTTTGTTTTTGCTAGAAAATACATGAGATGACGAACTCGAGAATAATCGCGCACTAAATCGCAATCACAATATTGGGTAAAAAAAATTGCAATTAAATTATTTTCACAAATCGTTCAGCCCTATTTCAGTCCCACAAAAAAAACGTTATGTGAATGTTTAATAAAACTGTAGGTTTGTAATGTGAGAATATTAAAGTCACATGTCTGCTCACCAGATGCAGGTGACTTGGTAACAACCTGAGGCAAGGTCAGTGAACAAGCTAGACTATACACTTTAGCAATCACAGCTAAAACAGCCTTTGATTGGTGCCAATATGATGACAAAAGGCCCTTAAAACTGGATGACATCTTCAACATTTCACAGACTATATATTCAATTAATAATCACAATTTATAACAATTATCATGATGTTTGACCAACAATGTCTGACAACATCTGCTTGCCTGTTCTAGAATTCTTAGGTCTCTTTCAAAAACAGTAATGATCTAAACTCAGTCTCTATGATAAGCGACTTGGTATTTATTTTCTTAAAATTTTGCCCCACCCCTGTATATAAATATAAATACACTGATTGAAAAAATAAGCAATAAAAACAGTTGCAGGAAGATATAACAACTATGTCATCATTAAATCCACCTGAACTGAGCTAAACTTCTGACAGACTTTAAGGTCAGATTGATTTGAGATTAAATCCATAGTATGAATCTGTGAGAGAAAATAAACATAGGACATGACTTGTCATAACTAAATACAAACTGTGCACTGAAAGGGTGCAGATTAGCATTAACTTTGGTTCATCTGTATGTCCTTTTGCTGATATAGCAAAACGGTCCTGGAAGTTTTACACAGCACAATTGTTTTAACCCACCCAAAATAAATATTGCATAATCAGGACTTGCGACAAATGGTTGACCTGTAGTTCAACAAAATGCACTCGAGACAGATGAAAATCTTTCCCTGGGAATAAAAAGGATATTTGAATGCATGTCAGTGTTGGGAAAAAAGCAGCCACCATTGCCAAGTGTGTGCGTTTCTGCACAGACTGAAGTTGCTCAACCATTCAACCACAGAAGTAAATTAACAAGTGATCCGTGGCAGAAAACAGCGTAATTTGAATTTTAGTGACAGGCTACGTGACAGTCGGTGCCACTTTAGATCAGCACAGCATAGATTTACATCTTTGTAACAACATCTCTACCTGCTGCAGGTGTTTTTAAACTGATTTCTAGCTTGCACTAAGGCCATGATAATTCAAGGCTGTGAACAGTATGTTCCTACTTCCAACAACACTGTGAAGAATCTCTGCTAAATAGAAGGTCAGCTGGAGTTTAAGCTACCTTCATTTAATGAAGTGTATTTCCAGAAAGTTCTTCACTATGAAATCTCCTGGATATTAAGCCAATGAAATAGAATGCATTATGAAAAAGCCTGTCAGGAAATAGGGCTATTTAGCAATGGCAACTTCACACAACTCACGTCTGAAAATTAAATACATGAGGGAAAGGACAAAAACAAGACAGAATTGATTAGAAGCTACAATGCCTGAAAACTAGGGCTGGACGATTATGGCAAAAATAATAATCACGATTATTTTGACTGATATTGAAATCACGATTAATAAACACAATTATTCATTTATTTCAAAATTTGAGTATTTATTGAACTACAACTTAAAGAACAATCAAAAATAAATTAGTAACAAATAAAATAATAACAATATATTAAGTAATAGCAATAAAAAAAACAAATATAAATAAATATCCAATCTACATGCACTCCTGTAAAACTTTCAAAATCTGCAACATGCAAAAAACACTAATAACACAGCCAAAAACACAACTCAAAAATACTCTTTGAAGCACACATTAATCGTTTTTCTTCCATTATAATGTTTTTATGATCATGAGAAGCCGAAATTGAAATCACAATCAAAATTCAATTAATTGTCCAGCTCTCCTCAAAAACTGAACACACAATGCCTTAAAAACATCTGCCTCTTGTCTCATGCACGCATGATGCTAATTTAAGGGAGGGGCCTCCCACCGATATCCTTTTTTAAAAAACTAACAGCCAGATTTTTGCCCGACAGCTTATCCTCAAAACTCGGGCTGGATGCTGTGCATCAGGAATGATAATCTTGTAGTATGACATGATAAACAACATAAGAGACCCTGCAATCAGGATTCGACAAGAGTAGCATGTTAGAATTTTTTCTGCATTGTCATCTAGTTTGACACCCTGACCCGACATCAACGACGTGAATCCCGACATCTAACAACAGGAGAGCATTAGATTCTATCTTTGCATCATCAAGAGTCCATTGTTTTCCTCCCTCTGAAGAACTTATGTGTACATTATTTTTTTATGTTCTCACATGCATACCTTGAGTTCTATCTGAAGGAGAGCCAGTCCATTGTGTTCTCTTCTTGATACATCCATAACTTTTTTTCCATAATCCAATCCATAATTAGTTGTTTATCTTCTTCTTTTACAAGCAAAAGACAGCTACAATCACACAGAGAGCGTCTGTTGTAGAGTGACCAGTTTAATTCCCTGGTCAGTAAATACAGGGTATAACAGAGAGCAAAAAAAGAGAGAAAAGACCATGTTTCTTTGTCATTAAGTCATGGCCAGTGGACTTCTCTTCCTTCACCTCAGTAAATAAACGCTGCAGCGGTCTGATATATGCTCATAAACTACTCAGCACCAGCTGGAAATGATCCTGTTAATAGTTATCACTGTAAGTTAATACAAACAACTGTCTTAGGATATCTTATAGGCTATGATGCCAAAAAGTTATTGTGCCATGATCACTGAAATTATATAACTAAAGGTAGGTGAACGCTGATTGTCTCTGAGTCAGCTGTTACTTTAGTACAACAAAATGAGGGTATAAATAATCATTAGTGCCTCATAAAGCTTGTCATGTTGATTTTAGAGGTCATCCAGACTACCAGAGGGTGAAATGAGGAGCCTGTTACGAACTAAGATGTTTTTTTTTTTACCTTCATGACCAATCAATTGGTCAATGTGGGTGTAATTTCAGTCGACCAAGATTTTCTTTGGTTGACTACAGCCCTACTTTTAATAATGTAAAAACTGATAGTTGCTACTGTTGCTATCCCCTTCATTCAACTACATAAAAACATTTAAAATATATAAAGTCCAGAAACTAAAATAAAGAAAGGAACTGATTAAAATAAATTGATTAACAAAATCTGGTAGGCAAATTCAGTTAAAGTGGGCTACTCTCCATCACAGAACTGAAAATTTGGTGTTTTTTCTGATAAGATAAATTTGATTGACCTCAGGATGGCTGACATGGATTTTTAGTTAGTCTGGAGTCCTGATAATAAATGTCAGCAGAGCTTCTTCTCCACTGCAATATCTTTATCAAACCATTTCACTTCTCCCCTCAGCCATCAGAAAGGGCAGTGTTTCCCTTACCCCCTATTGGGGGGGGCGCCCCGCCCCCCTTAAACATTGAGTCTATTTTATTTAATTGTTTTTTCTATACAGCGCCAGATCACAACAGAAGTCATTTAAGGATATCTTTCCTACAGAGCAGGTCTATACCTGGTCCCTTTATTAAACAAACTAGCCTTATGTTATTTATGTTGTTTACATGAATGTATTTAATTTCTGAGTCCTGGATTCCTGCTTGTTCCCTCTGATTCCATGACCAGAGCTGAGCAAACCCACACGCTCACTGACCAGAGAGCCCCGCCCCCTCCTCCCTGTGTCAGAGCTGGGGTCTAATATGTGCTGGGATGCTTTGACTCAGTACGACAAGAGAGAGTTCTCCAATGCAACTCATTTATCCTCTAAAGTTGTGCATGAACCGATGCCCCGCTTGTTTTACGTCTGAGATGGCCAAACGAGCGCTGGATTTCGGCGCGAGATTGCAGCAATTGCGCACAATTTATTCAAATTTCGCAACAAGTCTGACACTTGTAATACAGGAAAATACTGTAAATCTCCCCGTATATCACGCTGCTAAGTGACAAACTGGTGGGAAACGTGGTTAAAATCAGCGACAGTTAGGCTCATGTCCGCACCAACGCTCTTTTGATCTTCTCACCACAGCGGGCAGAAATATGCACTCACAGGTGTGTGGGGGCAAGTGTGCTGTGAATATTGGAGAGGATCAGTTCCTATACAGACGGACTGACCCGCCCATCTGCGGGTCACTTGATGATCATTTTATCATTTTAACATCTTAACATTCATTCATCAGGGACAAATAAACTGGTTGACCACCCCTTTTGTCATTTTGTTCCTTGTGAGCATAGCGCCTGACACTATAGGGAATATTTATGATCGTTATTTATGCTCGTAAATAAACCTCGTCCACATGCAGATTACTACAGAAACTCTTCAACCTTAATAAATGTAGAAGTGTTGACAAATGATCACACAGGAATAGAGACAACAGGAGGAGATGGAGACATGCAGTGTGTGTGGATAATAACAGTGGAGAGAGAAAAATAGTAGATAAAGTTAGTGGAGGACAATCAATCATCATAAAGAACATTTACCAAGACACGTAATCCAATACCTATTATATGCTACAAAAAACTGTTTCCTACATTTTTTTTTGTTAATATTGGTATTTTTATTTGATATTTTTTGTTAAATCTTTCAGATGTCAGACTCATTTGCATGTGGGGAGGCCTTTTTGACAGCATAGGTCAACTTTACACTTAATATTGGTATGATGCAGTCCTAAAGTTACTCCTGATGTGACAGGAAGGCAAAAAAGTGAATTTCCAACCCTGTTGTTCATATCTGCATAAATAAATAAATAAATAATGATAGATAGATAGCGTTAGAGAGAGAGAGAGATAGGGGAAATACTGCAGGGTAACTAGAAACTCCAACCTCATTGACAGTGGAATGCTTAATAAATTAAGGTTAGAGCACTGATCGAATAAAGCTGTTTTATGAAAAAAGACCACATCCAACAACCATTCCTCACAGTCCAGTTACATAGCAGCTTCAAGCCAGTCTACAGCCAACTGAATCAGCCTAAAGAGCCCTGCCTTTTGTCATCTGCAGTTCTGCAGAGAAGAGAGAATTCACTAGTGATCCACTCATTAGACTGTCAAATAAATATTGCACATGTGCAATACTTAGGTTAGTAATGGCTTAAACTTACAACTATCATAACACATGGTAAATCATGACTCATGCCCAGCCCTAATGTTCATATCAACATGAAAAAACTGAGCCATCAACCACTGACTACATTAGAAATGTGCCACCATAACAACTATAACTATAACAGTGTTTTTAGAAAATTACAAGTAAAGAGCCCTAGCACTAACTCTTGGCATTTCCACTTTGGCTCTTCAAGCAGAGCAGATCAAAGTTATTTCCTGTACTACTTTGTGCCTGAGGCCAAGATGTCTGCTGCTGCCTGGATAAATATCACTGAGTCACCGAGCGAGACCTTTTCACTGAGGTAAGGTGGCTGACTGGTTGGGTCACCAACACTACCAAGTATCATAACGTGGCACCAGAGATCTGACCAGTGGAACCACAGGGGACAGAGCCACTGGCACCCTGCCCCACTGCTGAGTCAGGATAAGCCCACAGCACTCAACCCCTGAGCAGAATGCAGCAGTGCGAGTCCTGCGGCCAGATCGCTGAGAATGCAGTACGCCAATATCCCCAAGCCCTGATTATTCACATCAGAGCACTGCACACATGCTGCATTAACAAAATACAATACACATCCCACATTAACATATTAAGACTGATTAATGGTCACAATACCATAAGAGAGCAAGGGTTGTTTAAAGCTTTAGCCATCTTCATCTACTGTGCATTCAGGTCATTCAAAAGTATGTGACACATTAATTATGGCCAGCTTCAACACAATAAAAAGCCTGTTGATGACTGCTGTGTCACCATCCATCTGACTAAATGTCCTGCCAACAATTTCACCACCAACTGGGCATGTAAATGAAGCCAGTTTTTCCCAAAAAAATGGAAAACTGGAAAAAGAGGATGGAACCTCTATTATTTTTTTTAATAACGATTTCTTTGTGGCATATTTTTATTATAAAGAACAGCCTGCAGAAGTTGTCTCTTCTTCAGGATTAGGCTATTTTTCCACTCCCAACACACTTGTTTCAAAGAAGATAGAGGTAAGCATAAGCCTTTCCAGTAAACATTGACAAATATTAGTCAATTTCAGTTGTAAATGCTTCAGCTTTGATCAAAAAGGATCCACTGATATTCATGTTATCAAGAAAACTGAGAAGACAAAAAAATCGACTGACAAGAAAATAGCAGTCTCACGTCTGTCTCTTGGGGTGATTGATTTATCCACTAAATTCAGCAGCTGTAAAGTGCAAATTGTACTCAAAATAAACAGATAAACTTCAACATTTGAAAAATAAAGATCTTCTTTTTGCAAGAAACTGGCTTTGAGTGATGTTGACTTACATGTTGTTCCAACCACAGCCTTGTCTCTTCCCTCAAGCAGGTCCCAGAGGTGCACAGATGCTTCTTCATACTGGTCAGCCAACCTGCAAGTGCAGAAATAAGTTCATGGATTCCTCTTTTTTAACAGTTGAGGAGCAAAAGTCATCTTCTTGCATGTTAAATTAATCCATGTATCGCTGCCTGAGACCAACCTGATGTTTTGGTCACGGTCTGGCCCCACTAACTTGTAGAATTCATCAAACGCCGTGAGGTCTGCGTCTGTCAGCAGCGGCGAGCCACCGACTCCCTGCTTTAGGTCCTGTCGCACAGTTTCGTCCCCCAGTCGGTCCAAGAGGAACTGCAGCTCAAGAACCGTCCTCAGCCTCCTCTGCTCTGCCTCCTCCCGCTGTAGCTGCTCTCGTCGCGCCGACTTCTTCACCACTTTCTGGATCTAACAATTACACATAAAAAGAGAGGTCAACTGTGTTAGGTAAAACTAAAAGCTAATGTACCATTATGAGAACATTATTTAAAAATGAGAGGTCCTTACATCTTGTCCCATCGCAATAAATGTTTTGTGCAACTCTCGAGCAAATTCCAAGTTATTTGTGACTTCCTGGAATTTGGAGAGGGCCTCCTAAAAATATGTAAGGAAGAGAGAAATGTCACACATTGTCAGGTTGTAAATCATGTCAGAGTTACAGGCTTATTTCTGTCAATGTACAAAATTATTATTTTCAAGTTTTATGGTACCCACCAACTGGTCCTGATTGAGACGCTCCCCATTATTCTTCCTGACTTGATAATCATCCAGCTTACTCTGTAATAAGCAAACAGGTCTCAGCATTCAATCGACTCCTTATGTTATACCTTCTATTTTACACAACAGGGATACAGCTACATGCAATTACTGAGAAATAATGTCAGTAAGAAGTCCTCACCTTTTTCTTCTCCATATTGCGGACTTTCTTGTCAATAACACCCAGTACTTGTTTCAAGACTTCAGACTGTCCACTGAGTGAAAAACAGCCCACTGACCCTGGAGCGGATCCCACATCTGGGCTGACAGACAGTGCTGTCCCATTTGCATTCATCACAGAGGGCATCTGAAAAACAATGTAAAAACCAAGTTATCAAGACTTACTGTTATCAACCAAATGTCTACATTTCTAAAGAAAAGATATAAAAGTTGTAATAATCTGCATTATGTGAAACCTGTCAAAATGACAGAGCTGGCAATCCACTTTGATGACATTTGAGGACAACGTCATGAGATTTAGGATATAGATAGCCAGTTTAATCTGAGGTTAAATAGCCATTTTGTCCATTTGAGTTACAGTTAAAAATGCACCATCAGATTGTCTATCTGTGAAGATAGGATCTCCACGTCACTGTCGTTACAGATCCGTTACAGACATGGCAGGTCCCCCGATTCAGCTTTTACAGCTATACCAATCCTGTCCTCGTGTTACCTCATATAATAATGATTCCGCCGAATATCCTCGTCAAATTCACAGGGACAGACTCAAAATTTTGAATTAAGTGTTGTTACTGTAGACTTAAAAATGCAAAGCAGAAACTCGGCACAAAAAAGCATGTTTCTCATTTGATATGCAGTAAGAAGCATAAGGCTGATGAACACAAAACCCAAATTATAGGCAATGTATGAGGCTAAATCGAAACAATCATGGAGTGCAGCTACATTACAAAATGAGGCAATAAGACCTGGCTGAATCTGAACAATTTCCTCGTAGAACTAGCTAACTTTGGTCCAAACTGAGAGCAAACTTAAAGGACTGGCCTTTATATTTCTATCAGTTCTTCATCTACATCTTTAGCTTTTAAGATGCATCTTCGTCTGTCGACTCTGTGACCCACGGTTCCCCACGCAGTCCGGTCATCTCCCCTGTTATCTCTAAGGTTTGGGAAAATGGCCTTGGCCGCACTGCCGTTAGCACCGACCATCGACTTAGCATCTTCACGCGCTGCTAGCTTGGTTGTGCTGTAAGCTACAGCGGCGCGTGCTAACAGTCAGCCGGTAGGGAGCCTCTCGTGACCGTGGTAACAAGACTCCTGAGTCACCCACCTTGATGTTTTATATCCACAGGGGAGCTTGCTAGCGATATGTACGAAACGACCAAGTTGTTATTGTTGTTGTGTTGCTTTTTATTCTCTTTCACGCTAGTGTGGGATCCGCCCCGCCGGCCTCACCGACAACTGAGACGGTTCGAAAGACGGAGAAACTCTTTATAAAGAAGAAGGTCCGTTTTTAGCTGACCTGGATATGCCTGAGTAAATTAAATAGTAAAGCATACCTTAGTGGACCGTGTAATAATTTATAACAAAATTTACAGTACGGAAGATAAACTTTTAATCTAAATGTTGAGTTAATTGTATAAACTGCCTTATTTAATGACCTTAAAGTAGGCACTTTTGATCAGGCAAAATAGTCTACGGCTTCTTGGCAGAAAATATGCACAATCATTAGCTTTGATTAGGCTACCCTATCTCTATCCCTGTGCAAAAGACAGTGTTTGTTTTTCTCTGGAGCAGCTATTCCATCCCATTGAAACACCAGTATATGCTGGTTCACGATTCTCTCTTTTTACACCCCAACAGACACAATATAAAATAGTTGGCATAACAGTTTGAAGTTCAAGTTCAACTGGGAAATAAGAATCAAAATATCTGACAGGACAGTAACTGGAAAACATCTAAACTTTGAAAGACAAGTTTCCTTTAGGTTACTAATTAGAAAGAAAGTAGCCTACTTGTTCCACATCAAGAAGCACGACTAAAACTTAAATCATAACTTGATAAAGAGATAAGGGGGACTTCACAAAAACTAAAAGTGAAAGTCAAAGGTGAAAAGAGTACATGAGCATTGTACTCAAGTAAAAGTACAGTTGTTTTGGTTAAGGTTGACTTAAGTAAAAGTAAGGGTCTATAAAACCTACTCAAGTAAAATTTAACAGTATTTAATTAACTCTATAGTGCTGTTATTACTGAGGACTAAGTAGATAAAGCTAGGCAATAAGTAAATGAAAATTAGATTAAATTGCAATATGTCTTACTGCATTTTTAAAAATTGCAGTCAGTATTTCTCCAAACTGAAATGTTAAGACTAAATCCAAGTTTAAAGTCCCTGTGAATTGATCCAAAATTTTTTTTATTTTGGGTTTGTTGTATGACAGGCAACTGTGTTGTGAACCACCAGGTCAAATTTCAGCCATGAAAAACATTTCTAAGTTGATAAAATTAAGCTTCAAAATCATGAAAAATGCAGCAGTAAAATTTGCTCTAGGATGGTGTGGGCGTGTAAGTTGAATAAGCTGAAGCTACACCCACTAACAAGAAACTGTAAAATCTGGGTGTTGACTTTCAGTGAAGGTAGTGACATCTGCTAACAACAGAATGGAATGAGACCTGCTCGGTGATTTTATATCTAATCACACTTAGATTGTTTTTTGTTTTTTTTCAAAATTGTTCATCTCCACTTGTTAATGACATTTTTACTGATATTTACACCACACCTGTTAGGCACAGCTTCATTTGTCTTCATGAAAATTTCTCGCAAGGCTTTAAATTAAATAAATCAGTCAATTTACTCATTGGATTGAAGAAGATAACTAAAAGTATATAATTCATATTGATTCATACATCATTTAATTTCCTCCTAGCATGCAGGAAAGAACAATTTGTGTAAAATATATCGAATATTGTGATGGTCATAATGTAGAATGATCTCTACTTGTTAAAAAATATATAAGATGAGGAACTTAAACAGATAGTCATATATTAAATCACAATCACAACATTTGGAATGCATGGGCTCAAATAGGTTTTTTTCCCAAATCATTCAGCCCTAGCTACTGAGGAGTTGTTAAGTAAAATATGATCTTTCCTTATTGAAACCTAGAAAAGCACTCGGAGAGCGCAGACCTCCGCCATTAGCCCTATCTCCCAATAGTACAGAATCCTTCAAAAAATTCCTGGATCCAGACAGTGATCTAATCAGAAAATCTAATCATTTCTTCCTTACGCCATTTCTGACATTTCCTGAAAATTTCTTCAAAATCCAGCCATAACTTTTTGAGTTATGTTGCGAACAAACAAACTAACTAACTAACACACAAACCCTACTGATCACATAACCTCCTTGGTGGAGGTAATAACAACATGGAATATAGATCTCCAACCAGTTTGCTCAGGTAAAGTCTCAACTCTGTAATAAAGTGAAATAAAACATCTATTGTGGGATGTCATGTGGAATCATTCTCTGGTTATGTGCTATTGTGTAGTCAACAGAGGTAGAAAAAGAACAAGAGTATTTTACTCAAGTAAAAATACAGCTACTCTGATTAAAACGTTCTCAAGAAGAGTAGAGGTACTGACTGAAAAATGCACACAAAACAGTAAAAGTACTCCAAAAACTAGTAACTAGTAGGTAATTTCATTCAATTAGTTTTTCACCTCTAGTGAAAGCAGGATAAGATCTAGGGTATTTAGAGTTATGCTAATGCTTTGATAAACCTGTCTTTATTTCCACTATAAAGTTTCCTTTTTTTGAGTGTAACACCATTTATAAAAGAAGTTATAAACCATTACTAAGTTGTGAATAAGTAACCAAGTTTAGTATAAATCTACACAGAAATGCATGACCCAGTCAGAAAGCACATAGTTTTAGTCTGTCAGTCTGCAACCATATAGCACATACACACCGTAGAGTATTTGCACTGCCTTGAGACTCTCCAGTACACCTGCAGAAGAAAAACTATATTCACATAGCGAGAATCTATTTAATGTAATTTAATAGGCTGTGCAAACAATAACGTGAGTGGGAGTTAATTGTTGAAGAGGTCATGTCACTGCTGCCTCTGCTTTCACACAAAACAATATGTTTTTACACCAGCAGGTGGTAGTAAATCCCTGCACTATGAACAAGACAACATGGAGACGAAAAATGAATTGAGCGGGGAGGAATTTTTTTTGTGGGTAAGAAAATGTATATATATTTTTTAAAATAATGACTAATGCCTACTTTTATTGTAAATACAGCACAAATGCACACACACTACAGTTATGTTAATAAGAGTCTCAATAAAAACATTGAGTACAGCAATAATCAAAACATTGATTTTCTTCTTCTTCACCTTTGAGTATTTTACCTCTGTATCAAAAGGGGAGCAAACTGACTTAAGGAATTTAGAGCCAGCACTCTTTTGTTTTGCTAAATACAGGAAGCCGTTAACATGGCTGCTAATTTTTTTGATTTCACAGTTCCACTGAAAGTGTTTTCTTTCGGAGATAACACTGATTAAGGGAGAATTCCCAGGGTAAGTGAAGCTCCCTTTCGGTGGCTGAGTCATTTCCTGCTGTGTTTCAGTCAAACAACAACACAATCCAGCTACACACTCAGAAGAATTCCA
Source organism: Cheilinus undulatus (assembly GCF_018320785.1). Classification (NCBI taxonomy): domain Eukaryota; kingdom Metazoa; phylum Chordata; class Actinopteri; order Labriformes; family Labridae; genus Cheilinus; species Cheilinus undulatus. The sequence goes on along the minus strand of NC_054873.1, from coordinate 20,216,857 downwards.
GGGTGGTTCCTCTTTAAACCTCTGACCTAGACAGCATGGTATTTTCTGACTTGACATTTAGCATGTAATTACTACACACGTGTATGTTTAAAAAACTCATTTGACCAATAACAGTTTACGAGGAAGGCTTTCAAACAATAGTCAATCATCCCTCTACTTCAGATTAGACAGGAAGCAGTCGGCTTTGCTATTGCTGATCCAGAGCTCATGTTATCAAGGAGTCAACAATGTGTCCAGAGTCCTTTTATTTAAGGAAATGGGCCTGGAGGCCTGTGTTCAGATACTCCATAATGTTTATTTAATCATTGTTGTTCCATTACTGATCAGAAACCAGAAATCTCTAATGATCAAGAAGGTGCTACGGTTCCTTTTAACAGCCTCTCTGTCCTCTCCCACTGGTGACCTTATTGTCTGAGTGATGGTATAATGATAATAAGATGTTCAGTATAATTTTACTCTGTGCTTTGTACCAACCTTCACTTTCAGCCGCCCTCATTCTTCCCACTGCCGTCAACTCCATAAAGCTCTCAGTACAAATGAGAGCAAAACAGGAAACTGGACATGGGGACATTACTTCCCAAAAGGTCAACTACATAATCACTGTTTTTCCCCCCTGAAATTGACCTTTGGCAGAAATAAAAGCTACAAAAAGCTTGTAAAGATATAGGCATGAATGTTCTTTTGTGTATTCAAGCTGGGCCAAAAAAAAAAGGCTACTTTCTTGTTTCTGGCGACATCTAGGAGGGTGAAAGATTACAGTTTTATCCACCAATGACAATGAACTACTTTTAATGCTGTTACTCCTATCACACTTCACCATCTGGAGTCGACCTGTCTATCTGGGAGGCCATGATCAGGGTGCCATCGTGGATGGGGAATGGTGGGGAGGCAGGGGAGGGGTAGGAAGTGAACCCAATGTGCACAAAACTCCCCCTCGAAGGAAAGCTTCATCTCTGTTCTGCATGCCAGTTGCACATCCTCTGGGCCAACTCCATCAACCCCACAGGAAACAGCAGACAACTCGGGTGTCAGAACTGACTTTGTCGTTTCGTGTTTCTTTTCAGCTGTAAATTTGCTTGTGAGCTCTGCGGTGAAAAGGGGATGATTTAGACAGCATTACCAATGTGGAGATTAAGTCCTTGTTTCCTAACAGAGCGTTAGTAGGGCCCATATTAGCCTATAAGATGTATGCTCACATACACAGTTTAATAAAAGGAGTCCTATCATAAACAAATAAGTATCTAATGTGATTATTCCAACCATAACAACTATAAACAGGGAGATTAATGGCCCTGGAAACGATGATAAAAAACTCATCAATGATTTAATTCTGAAGTTATTCTGGATATTTTGAGTGAGTAACACTGTCTTCCTCTGCAAAATGGCTTTGTCATGGAAATATAAATAGACTAATTTCCTTGTTTTCTCCAGCACTGCTATGCCATATCAAAGATCCTGTAAGGAACACTCTTTATTCCCTTTTTGGGTTAGTTTATTTCAGTCTGTTTCATAAAAACTCATTTAAAAACTTTTAGTATATTTACATGATGATGAAGACCAGTTAGAGCAGTGTTTCCCAACCATTTTTCCTTTAAGCCCCCCCTACATGCTCCTCAGAAAAGCGGAGCCCCCCCCCCAGGACCCAAGAGAGAAGAAAAAGTGACACATTGCTGCCAAAATTCAACAGAGATTTTAACTGTTCCACTGATAAAACCCTAAAAAAGGTCCATGCATACTTTTCTTAACAAAGGACCTTTGAATGAACTACTCTATAACTGCTTTATCATAGTTTTAGTCAATATTTGCAAACCTATTTTTGGCAGCCTCAGAGCAGACAAAGCCTCGCGCCCCCCCCTAAGATCTCCAGTTCCCCCCCTTGGGGGTCCCGGACCCCAGGTTGGGAACCAAGGAGTTAGAGGACTGTCCACATTGGTGGATTTTCATGAAACAACTTTGAACCTAAATTGAACCTAAGGGCTCATTTGATTAACCTTTTAGGGCACTCATTGAAATACTTCAAAATTAACAAGACTAGGTTAAAACCTAGTATATGGCTGACCGCAACTATCTGGGGTGCTTGTTGAAATGCCTGACTGAAATGTGTGTCCCGGCAGAGTGACTTAGTCATGATTGTTAGTAGTTTATTATTTCTAGCCAAAGGTATAGGAAGTGGTTACTGAAATTTAAAAAGCTACAAGTGTCCCTCTGTCTCTGCCGTCTCCTGTGTGTGGGGAGATGAACCCTGAGCAGCGTCATCCCCCGCCCCTCCTGCTTTTGTTCTACCGCATCTGATCGGTTAAACACAGACACACATCGACTCAGCTGACGCGCTCTGTATTCTTTGCTATTACTGCACGAATGGAAGACAACACTACAAGAAAAGGGCAAAAACCTCTTTACTGCACAAGACAAGCTGTCGGTGTGGCACTCTGCTCTGGTTTTAACAAGAGCAGCGGTCCAGGTCGGAGTAAACTGCAGCGGTCCTACAACAACATCCAGGCTAACAGCTAACTCCGGACAATACAGGACAAGCCTGCCGCCACGATTGGAAAGCCAAGCTGAAACAGACTGAGAGTGGAGAGAGAACTTTTTTTTCTGTCACAGAAAGCTTTCAGTGTTACTCTCTGCACTTGTTTGGATTTAGACATGTCTGGTTCAGACAGAAGTGCTGCTGTGGCTCAGTCCCAGCTAATGACAGGCCTGCTAGAGTCATTAGCTGGGACACAACAACTCATAAACTGTATGCAACAACTTACCCTTTCCCCGTAACTATCATATAATCATGCCAAAGAGGAGCGAAGAAGAGCGACATCGTTTTCTGTCGCAGAAAGCATTCCATGTTGCTCTCAGTGCTAACTGTGATGAAGAAATGTGTTGGTCTGGCCAAGGCTGAGCGAAGGTTGTAAATCCAAGCATTCACACAAGTAACCCTTTCCCCCTTTAATTATCACACACTCATGCTGAAGCGGTTTGGCAGAAGAGCAGCTGTTACAGAAAGCTTCTAGTGTTGCTGTCTTCACTTGTTTTAATAAAGAAATCTCCAGTTTTGACTATGTGCTGCTGTGATTAATTCAGGGCTAATCGCTCCTCGAGCAGCCAGCGTACACAAGCATTCACAGAAGAAGTTACCTTTTCCACTCAACTATCATATAGTCATGCCAAAGCAGGTCAACAGAAGAGTAAAAACATCTTTCCCAACATGAAAAGCTTATAGTGTTGTTTTTATTCTTTGTCATACAGGAATGTGGTCCAGTTCTGGTTAAACAGAGGCCATGCAAAAGCTATATGTGAGTATTTACAGCAGTGGAGGCAGCCATTACAGGGCTTTCAGCACAAGTAAACCCCACCCATAGTGCACCACTGTATGTATGGCTCTAGTTAACACATTGGAGGCAGCCATTTATGCCAGCATTTAGTACAAGCAAACGCAACTCTGTATTCCATGGCTTAAAAATTAGCATCACTCAGTCAGTTACTTACTGAGTTACTTACTCAGACACAGACATTGCCATGTGTAGGGCTGACCTCAGCAGTCAGCCAAAAATGTAAGCCCGGGAATATTATTGTTGGACATCTCAATATATATACTTTTGTACTTTTGTTACTTATGCATGTATTTTCATTATTATGGTGAAAATCAAACTCCATAGTGCATGCATATAACAATGTGATTTATAGAAAAGAATAAACAAATATGGAGTCTAATGAATATTTACTTGCACAATAAAATGTTATTTATTATGCACATGGTGAGAGTGCCTTTATGACCTTTATACTATGACCAGACATGTTTGACCTCAGAAAGCTATATACATTAATTAATGGTGGTACCATCAGTTCTGTCTTACAATTCCAACAGGACACCTATAAGAATCACAAATATTGAATAACAGTGAATTTTAGCAGTGATGAGGCTAACCATAAAAATAAGAACTGATTTACAACATTTTAGTAAAACTAAATGGACTAAATCTTATTATTTATACCATTTTTCGTTATAATTTTATCATAAAATCTAAAAAAAAAAAAAAAATCACAATTTTAAATGCCTGAATTAATTTAAGCATAAACAAGGCTCACAGTGAAAATAAAAGCTGATAAAAACCACATAATTATAATAATACTGTTAGAATGTTATTAAAAAAAGACACAAAAATAATCACACCTTTTTTTACTATTTACACTTTGAAATTTTCTATAATTTAGTCAGATATACCACTGGACCACTCTTTATTTCTTTAACAAACCTGTAGCAACATCCCACACAAGAGTTTACTGTTGTCCTACATTATAGTAAGTTATTTGTCAAGACAACACCATAAATATGGCTCACTAGATGAGTTGGTCACATGTTTTCATATCAACATAATTTTCTCCCCCTAAACTGGTGTACGTCCAAATATAGCGCCTCCATTTCCAGGCTAAAATTTCAGTAAACACTAGAAATCCTAAGCATCATGACATTTAACACTGCTTTTCACCTGTATAATGTATACATTTCATCAACATGTCATGGTTATTTATGATTTGTTACAGACCAAAAGGGATGTAAAACTACATTTTTTTCAAGTCCTGGAGGACACAAGAAGTTTGAAACGCTCTGGGCCACTGCTCATTGGTCAGATAGTTTTTGGGATGCTGACTGATCACTGATTGGCTTAGAAAAATCTTTCTGGTTCTACTGTATCACAGAGTTGGGTACAGACCAGGAAGGAAGTCAACTACAGTGATCAGGTAGGCCCCATAAGAGGTCAAAGCAACGACAATCAAGAAGGTCCATAAAGTAAAATGATAAAAATTAAAATTATAACATTTGTATTTCAGGGGAAAATGGGTCTGAGGGGATTGAATTGTACAAAAGATCTGTGACTTCTGGTACAAAGGGGCTCTTACGGTAATACTGCTCTAACCCTTTATCAAAGGGACGTTTAAGGGAGCTACTGGGTTTCAGTGTTTGACACACCAGAAAACACCTACAGCATTTACTATTTTCTGTGGAGCAGTAGAAAGACAGCAAGTGAAAATCCTTCTCCCAAACATTTTTTTTCTCTGAAGGACATGCAGTTTAGAGTTTTATCTCTGTCTGACTGCTTTGCTTTCTGTGTACCTGGCACCACACAGTGTGTCTTGCTCCTGGGCCTTCTCGGCACCGTCCAACTATTGTCCAGCCCCAGGACACATTTAGCCTGCATCTAGAGTTTAACTGCGCTCCTCCGTTGGTTGCATCTGTCTGAGGAGCTGAGAGAGGCTGCTGGAGTCGAGGTGCTTTATCTCTGTGCCCAGTCCAACTGCTGCGTGTGTCCCTCCCTCCCTCCTGCAGGCAGACCTAAGGGCCTGGCAGCTGATAAGAAGAAGAAGAAGGGGCCCACAGTGGCTGTGGTTTGAAAGGGGAAGCCTGCAAGGACAAGAACAATGCAGGGATATCACTGGATCCATTTCTGATAACTTTAGAAAGAGCTTCTTTTGGGATGTTTGATGGTATTCTCTCTCATCTAGCTAGCAGGTTACTATGATGATGCAATGGCCCTGAATGATTTAACAAACACTTTTTTCCCTTTATTGTTGCAACTACCCAACAATAAAGTTTTTAAAATGTGCTCAAACCTTACCAAATGCAACACCAAAATGCCTTTCACATGTTCAGAAATCAGTTATTGTAATCCCATAACACACAGCCTGATATAACAGGGTGAATGAGGTTATTGTGCACTACTTACATTATATGAATATTACAACTTTGGCTTAAAGGCTTACTAAAGATTGAGACAATCATCAGCCCAGCTCAATGCATGGTTTAGACTTTAACAAAAGAAACAAAAGAAAAACTAAAAACCTGGCTATCAGTCTGTTATTGTGGAGTGAATGGGTATACCCATGTGATTCGTGGAGTAAATATCACTGCGAGGAGTCAGACAGCTAGAAAGGGCTGTACAAGCTCAAATCCATTTACCAACCTGTACTTGTAAAATTAAGGTACAAGTAATCTGCACAATCCACACTGCAGTATCTGTCCTTCAAAACAGGTCACACTTTCATGTGACTTTAGACCCTATGGCCTTTACTTTTCATTTACCAGATACATTAAACCCAATGTTAATCCATCAGAGCTTTGTAGAAAGTAGGTTTAATCACCCACATAACTGAAAACACTGTGGGTCTTTAATATAATTATACAGTCATAATACATTTTGTAAGTTAATCTTATAATGATTTGTGTGTGAAACTCAAGTGGCTAATGACTTTACAAGAAATGAACATAAGCTCAGTGGAGGAAAAGGCAAATAAATCTATCTTGTTGTGCAACAGAGGTAATCAGCTGGTATTCATGTCTACTCACTTAAATTCTGAGCCAATCCTTTTCTTCCACAACCCTTCTTGACCCAATCATCCTGCTTCTGTCATATTTTAAAATCTGTTCTCCTCTCTTCCACAGTCAGTCTGTTGTTTCAGTGGGACTGCTGCAACCCTCCTCCACACCAGCCACCTCCAAGCCGTCTCATTGTTGTCCAGGTTCAGGCTCCTCTGTGCATCCTGAATCCCTTCATCGCAACTTCTAAGTCGTCTCATTTGCATTTGGGTCAAGGCTCTCCAAAGTCTGCTCCTCATAAGTCCATTCCTTACCACCAACAGGGTCTGGACTCTAGAGGGGGGGTTCCTATCATGCAGGCCTTCCAGGGCCAGCTGCTGAGAAGCATCCCTACAGCATGATGCTGCCACCACTGTGCTTCACAGTGGGGATGGTGTGTTTGTGGTGATGTACACTATGCACTTTAGCACTTAACACTTTGGCACTATGACACTTTAATAAGCACTAGCACTTTTTAATTTACTGTGTATAATTACCATGGTTCCCCAACTCTCAGCCTGTTTTTATTTTAGACTGTATGTCGTTTAGGTTGCCCTTGGTTTATATATGTTGCTTATCTTTTAATACGCTCTGTGTTTTATTCCTATTTACTGATGTTTATTTTTGTTCTATGTGTTTACACCAACCTGCTAATGCGACTGGGGATGGAAATTAGCCATCGGGCTGTAATCCCATGTATTTACATGTAAATGTCCATTAATGCATATTGTCCCATTAAAAAAAAAATCTCAAATCTCAAATCTCAAACTTTGAGTGGTGAAGAACCAGGGCAACAATTTTGTAACATCCCCTGACTTATACTTTTCAGTAACTTTTTCTCTGAGTTGCTTGGAGTGTTCTCTTGTCTTTGTGGTGTAATGGTAGCCAGGAATACTGATTTACCTGTGACTGGACCTTCCAGTTACAGGTGTCTTTATATTACAATCACTTGAAACACATTCACTGTGATCCACTTATTGCGAGACTACCAGCATCATTTAGCTGAAACTTTGTTGAATTAGGAAAGTCACGCCAACATTACTTTGTAGAAATCTGTTTTCACTTTAACATTAAAGATAAAAAAATATATATATATTAACCTTGATTGATTTCTAAAATCAATAAAATGGTAAAACATCCAAGGGGGTGAATACTTTTAAAGGCACTACATGTCAACTGAATTCATACTGGGTAAACAAATGTTATTCATTCTTGTAAATGAGCACACACAATGAGAACCAACCCTGAATAAGTCACTGCGAGATGAGGTTATCCCAGTCAAAAAAGACTGGCTATGCCACTGTGAAATACAGGAAATAGTAAAAGGCCAAATACGTCTTTATAAGTAGGTCATTAAGTGGATGAAGGTTGAATTTAAAGACAATGAGCCTAAAACAGGTCAAATGAAAGTATGATTAACGCTCAGGTTGCAGTAGCCTACAAAGACGGTTTATTTTTCTATTGTATTTTTGATCATGGTGTAAATAATAAGCCTCACTTTAATTACAGAGAAAAGGATATGCACTATAGGCTATTATAATATAGCAGACACCGTGATATGTCACGCTTCTTTGTTGCTCCTGGGTGAATCAAAGCATTTAATGAACTCATTAGTCGCAGTCACGACCTGCCTGCACGCCTGACTGAGCAGCCTGAGCCGTGTTTAGCTGTCGCTTTAAGACCCATTTCCCCCCATTGTCAAACAGTCGTGAGCAGGAAGAGGGAAACGAAAGCAGAGAGAGGCAGAGGGGGCCTGGTGTATTTAAACACGATGCTGCTGCTGCTGCTGCACAACAATAACGGTGAGGAGCGCGTGAACAGCCCGCTCACTTTAACAACCCCGCGCACGAATTTGTAATAACTGCTTTTTCCGGATTGTGTTTTAATGTCAAGAAATGTCTTGCCTTTAGGGTGGCTTCTTGAAGATACAGTGTACTTAACAGACATGGAGGTGTCACGGCGGGATATTGCCTCAGGAAATGATGACAGTGTCCTCCATCACCGCTTAGCTGCTTAGAGCGATATTTTCTTGTCTTGCGGCCATTTCTACAGGACTTCTCCGCCTGTCGGTTTAACAGACACAAAAAAAGACCCAACTGAAGAGTCGACTCGGAAGCTTTGGGAGCAGGTGCAGCGAGGTTTCGGCTTCAGCGTGCCCGCAGGCAGCTTCACAGGTAGCTGCTGAGCTGGCTGTGAGTCTGAAACCTTTTATATAGATACAGCTGGACGTCCTTTTTAAAAGATGTCATCCACCATAGAGAGAAAGACTCTGGAAGCTAATGAGTAAGTATACTATGTAACGTTTTACCCAGTCACAATAATATATATGCTGTTTATAAGACCTTTGACGCATTGTGACAGCCCAACTGTTTGACGTGCAACCCTAACCCATGGGGTCAGGAGCCTCTAATATGTTTGGTCGAAATATCAAGTTTATGGCCAAGAGCATGTTAGTATGTTCTGTCAGGGGCATATTAATGAACTTTGGCAAAGAAAGCAAAAGTTAGTCGTACTTATTGTGACTATCTTAGGGCAAAGGTTTTTGTGTTAACGCTTTTACGCCATCAAAAAACCTGTTTTTGTCTGCTTCTTTCAAAGACTAAAACTAGGGAGATTTTTTTGTCCCCTAATTTAGTTCTATTTTGTAAACACTGAATTCTTTTTTTGTTAGTTATTTTTTTTTTTGTAAAGATTGGATTTTATTTAGTTTAAATGATTTTTACATTTTAGTTTTAGTTATTTGGTTAGTTTCAGTTAACTATAATAACCTTGATCATTACAATATAATATTAAAGGGGTCCTGGGTTTAAATACTTCTTTAGCCATCGTACAGTTTCAATAAGAGCTCCGAAAAGTACATATTGGATGCAAGGGCAGTCATGTAAACTTGAATATTAAGATCATTTTAAAACCTGCTGGACAAGGTAAATGCTGAAAATGGAATTTTGATACATAAATAAATTAAATAAATCTAGCTTTGTTAGCTCTCTTTCTCTTTCTTATGGGGGAAGCATACACTTGTAAAGTTTGTTTTTATTTGACTGATAAAAAGTTACTAACCAGATTATCAGTACAAGTCAGGACACATAGAGTGTTTGCTTCTTTTTTTTTCCATTGTTTTAAATTTATTTTTATTAAGTTGTTAACAGGGTGGCTAAGTCCTTATTTTTGTGGTGAAATATTAGGCTTGTTGAGTATTATATGCCAGTCACAGGGAACTCTGCAACTCTTTCAATAGTCCAATAAGAGTTTAAGTATTTTTTGTCAAACAGAAATGTGATTCTTAAGTTTTTGCTGTTCTAGACTTTGATTAGACAGTGAAATGAAAACTTTTTGATTTGGTAGATTGCATTAACAAGGGATTGATTATTTGAATATTTGATTTTCTAGCCAGTTTTCTGCCCTCTGCAGGGAGCCGGTGGATGAGGTCTTACAGATGCCCCCGTCTCTGCTGACATGTGGTGGGTGTCAGCAGAGCATCGGTGACAGATTCTTCCTGAAGGCCATTGAGCAGTACTGGCATGAGGACTGTCTGAGCTGCGACCTGTGTGGCTGTCGGCTCGGGGAGGTGGGCCGTCGGCTTTACTACAAACTGGGACGAAAACTGTGTCGGAGGGATTACCTCAGGTTGGTAACATCAGGACATCATTTCAACACGGGAAGATACTCTTTATTAATCCCTCAGTGGGAAAATTCAATGTAACTCTCAGTTGTAGAACATGCCACACACACATAGGATGAAATACACACACATGTGTAGGATCCTATGATCATCCAATGATAAAGAGATGTCAGAGTGAGGGGCTGCTTCTCAAAAGGGATTGCCAAGCAGTGGCGGTGGGGGGTGGGGGGTGGTCAGAGTCTTATTCAAGGGTACCTCAGCAGCACTTAAGAAGTAAAGCTTCCAGACCCATTTCCAGACTTGGAACCTCCTGTTCCCAACATACAGTGCTTAACAAATTTATTAGACCACCACCCAATGTAAGGTTTATGCCACAGCTGCCCTAAATTAACAGCATTGGTAATTACCAAAATCATTTTTTATGTTTCTGCAATGGTTAATACACCAATATGTAGAAGCTCTTTAACCCAAATGATATTTTTTTTAATGCTAAAATATAATAATTATTGTTATCCATGAATTTTCAAATTTACTGATTTACAAAAAAATGAAAAAAAGTAAAGCACATTATTATTTCTTGATTCATATGTCAAATTATAGTTATTTACTTGCATTCCTGAACAGAAAAAATTGTTTTAGTGGTTGAATGTTATGCTTGATTAATTTCTGACTTCTCAGAGAAGCCCAGTGAGCCGGCTCGAATTTGGGTGAATTCAGTTTGAAATTCCTCATTCCAGTTCAAAATGGTAAAACGTGGAGAGCTCACTGAAAATGAAAGAGTCAGCATTAAAGCACTTCATGATGCTGGATGGTCTTTGAGACAAATATGATAGGTGGTCTAATAAATTTGTTAAGCACCGTAGGTCTGACAGAACTGAGCCACTGCTGCCTGCTGTCCCTGTTGGAGGCATATATAATCATTCACCACAGGCTTTGAAGAGAAATATTTACACCATGTGGTTTTATTCAGTCACAAAGTGTCAGTACTTCACAGTAGTGAACAATAAACAGTAGCCACCTGTATGAGGGTGACACCTGGTTCTTGAGTTAATCTAAAAAAATATATTTATCTAAAATATTAATCTCAGAGTTCTGATCAGCGTTATTTATTTCAGTTATTTATTTCATAATCTCCTAATCTCATGACAAAAATGTATATAAATTTCTGTTTTAAAGTTGGCAACAATTAAGATAAAATATTAACTTGTCCATATATATTGAACTATTTTATGTGTAATACCACATGCATAAGTAGTAAAATATTATAAACCCTGGAAAATGATGGTTTAAAATCTATGGACTCATCCTTCAGAGATAGGGTTTGGAGAATTATTGAATATGCACTGTCTTCTGCTTAGTTTAATGTTGATCTCTTCTCACCTTCATGCAGGCTGTTTGGTCAGGATGGTCTCTGTGCATCCTGTGAGAAGAGGATTCGAGCGTTTGAGATGACAATGCGTGTGCGGGATAAGGTTTACCATCTGGAGTGTTTCAAGTGTGCAGCCTGCCAGAAGCACTTCTGCGTGGGTGACCGCTACCTCCTCATCAACTCAGACATTGTGTGTGAGCAGGACATATTTGAGTGGACCAAACTCAATAGCAACAGCATGGTTTAGCAGAAAATCTCATCCAGCACGGGGGGCGGTCACCCTGCCTTTATACACCGTGGTTTACGAGGGAACAGACCGTTGAATAGAGAGACCCGTGCTGGCTTAAACATGCGTCTGATGTCGGAGTAGAGTTTTTTCATTCAGAAGGAAACCTGGGTATTGTTCACTGCTGGAGACCAATGAAGACTGCACCAGCAAAAACACAAGGCCTTTTATTGAAAGTGTCAAATGCAAAAAGCACAGCAAATACTCCTGATCAAATGCAATAATGAAAACTGGATTATAAGACATTTTCAATAGAAAAAAAAGCAAGTGTTTGTTGAAGCTCTTGCAATTAGAAACTGTTACATCACTTCAGCTTGGTCTGAAAAGATTAATAAGAATTTTTTTATGTTAAGAGCAGCTTTTTCCCCAAGAATAACCTTTCAAGAACTGTTATTTATTACTAATCATTTAATTCTAACTCAATTTATACTGGCATTGTAGTTCATATAAGTTAAACTGGATGAAATTCCTGTGGAGTAATTTTAAATTTGCATACATGAACATTTTACCTGCTGTGCTGACTCAGTTATTTTTTAAATGAGAAATTTTCTGACCTGTAAAGTCAATCATTCCCATATTTGGTTATTGTAAAAGTAATACAAATCTCATTTTTAATTTGTCCTGGTCAGGATGATTACACTCTATCACCAGGTTGAACTGGTGGCGCCCTCTAGTGATGGAGGAAATTCTTGCAATATGAATTTAGCTGAATTTTAGGATGTTTCCAGTGTTTCTTTACAACTGTTTCACATCTCTGGACTAACACTTGATGTGAATTTTTGTACATTTGCTTGCCATTTTATTAAAGTACAATTCAGATAAATTGTTTGTCCTCCATGTGAGTGGTGTCTATTAAACAATTTTACTCACCACATCGCATAAAAAGAAAAATGCTTACACCCACAAATACACAGGATTTTTCCTAATGCTTTGGTACATATATGCTCTAACCAGGTTTTTGTTAATTGGGATTAATGCTGGAACAGGAGACTGGCATTTTTGTTGAGCCATAGTTCAAACCACTGTTGTTCAGTGATGTGCTTTAACTTTGTAATGCTCAAAGCTTGTAAAATCAAGTTGGAACTGAGGGTTTTCCTCCAGTTTAAACTTTGCATAAAACTTCAGTCAAGGTTTGAGCGGTCACAGAAAGAAACATGGCTAAAAAAAGAAAGAAATCAATTTAGACTTGAGAAAAAATGTTGATGCTTACAAAGCAGGGGAGAGATATAAAAAATTATCACAGCATTTTCAAGTTTAAAGAGCTTGAGTGAGAACTTCAAGAAGAAATTCAAAGAGCCATACAGTACAGAACAAGCCTGGCAGAGGTAGGAAGAGAAACATTTTAAAGACCCTGGACAGAAAATTAGTGAGAGATGTGTCTAAAGACCCCAGAACAACGGCCAAGACACATTGAAGGGCTTAGCCAAGTCAAGAACTGTAGTCTCAAAGAAGACAGTAACTACAGCCCTGAACAGGAATGGACTTGGAGACCAAGAAAAACTCCACTTCTACAGAAGAGACACCTCCAAGCCAGGATGAATTATGCAAAAGACTACTTCTAAAGAAAGATGATGCATACTGGAAGCATGTCCTTTGGTCAGATGAGACCAAACTAGAGATCTTTGGCTATAGAGACGCTGCTTATGTTGGGAGAAAGAAAGGAGAGGCTTATCACACAAAGAACACCATCCCCACAGCGGCGGTGGGAGTATTATGCTGTGGGGATGGTGGAACAGCACTTGGGAAATAGAGACTTAATACAAGCTTAACAATAATTTATTTAACACATTTTAATGAAAGAGAAATGTGAAAAGTCTTTGGTGATTAGACTCTAGGCAGGAACAGGATACCCCTTATGGAGTCTAGGTACTAGTGGTGGTGCTGATAAGGGATCCAGGATGAGATGTGGAGAAGACTTCTGAGAAGCTGGACCAAGAACCACGTGGTGGCTTGGAAGAGGTGACAGAGGTATGCAAGATGAGATGAGAAGACATCTGAGTGTCTGGACTCGATGCTGATGAACTAAATGGAGGTGGCTAGGGTGGAGGAGGGTTGCAGCGTCTGAACTGGAACGACAAGCTGAGTGTGGAAGACAGAATGATAGATTTACATGATGATTAAACAAACGGTTGCAGCAGAATCTGATTAGCATACTACTTAGGGGAGTGCACACCCACAATCAGCTGATCACCAGAGCGGGAAGAGGGAAAGAATGGAAGAAGGGAGAGAGGTGAACAAGTAAATAAGTAGAAACAGTCTTCCTGCTTAAACTTCCTCTGAGCTACAGTTTAGTTAATGTGTAGAGCTAATTTTGCCAAACTTAGAGCAGTATGAGCAATATGCCCTTCCAAAGATCTTAAGAAAACAACCCCATCCCCCTGGGGGCCTGGACAATGAACTAGATGTTAGTGTAAATGTTGTGTTAACCTAACATTCTGTTTGTCATCTTAACTAATGTCAGATTTTCCAACCTACAAATGTAATTAAAATGAGGAAAATGAAGAACAAGAGTCAAAAGCATATAGTAGAGTTGACCCTAATGTAAATTTAGAGTTAACGTGACATTGGAAGAAGAATCTGTTTCCTGACAGCTAAAAGGCTGCTGGTTCCCTAGTTAGTCCTATATTTGACAATAAGAAATGTCTTATTCATAAATCAATGAAACTGTAAATCTAACTCAAAGATTTAAAAAAGTACAAGGTGGTTAGACCAGGAAAGGATGTTTGATTTGCATTGATATTAATAATCTATGTATCATTTTTTCATTTTTATAACAATTTTCCAAGCAGCCCAGATACTTTTTTAAAAAAGGTTCAAACTATGAGCTTTTCTTCTGCACAGAGCAGTGTTTCCTATGTTAAAAATGAAGAATATACACATTTGTGACCTTCATGGCCTTTAAGAGTTGATATAAAATAATGTGGGTCTTCTCCTCATACCTGTTTTTTTGCCACAAGAGGTCACCAAAGACCAAAAAATAAATCCCCCTAAACCTGCTGATAATGATGCAGTTTATTTAGGGTCTTGCAAGTTAAACTGTTGAATAATAATGCTGTTAATTTTTGAAAATATATGATAGAAATCAGGTGTGTCTCAGAGTAAATTATTTGTCTGAGCAGTGTAAAAAAATAGAGAATCAACCCTAAAGAGAGAACAGACATGGTGTTAATGTAGTCATGATGTCCACTCACCCTCCCTTCTTTTCAAAGCTGCCTTCCTTCACCGTCTCCCACCTCTTTTCTTCTTCTTCATGTCTGACGCCTGTCAGCTCTCTCTGAAGAAGCCACAAGACGTGCTCCTGCAGTGCCATCCTTCTACCTCCTGCCATCCTCAGTTATCTTTACAGCCATAACAGCAGTAATTGAATCCATGAGCTGCTCTGAGTGTGAGGTTTTGAATGGAGGCGCCTGACCACAGAGAGTTAAGTAGCCTGACATTTAAAAATGTGAGTGAAAAATACAATCATGAAACAATTTACAAACAGAGGGAAGGTAAAAGCAGAAGCACAGAAGCTGCAGGATGACGTCTCACTCGGCATTTCTTTTTTAAAGGTGGAGAAACTTCAAGTCAGAAACCCACCCAGGCTGAGATGATGCCGTGGCTGGAAGAGACACTCATGGGGAATCTAATGAGTTTCCCCACAACATAGATGGGAATCTAGAGTAGAGGCACTCAGAGGGATGCTGCGCCTGTGCTCATTTGGAGGTCTGCAGATTGATCAGTGTGGCATGAAGCAATGCTTGAGGAATGGCTGTGCAGAAAAAAATACCACAAAGCAACAAATTAGCTCCATATTGAAGACAAGGCGCAAGATCTGTGTAGATAAATTATATAATGATGGAAAGAGAATTAGCAGCAGCTCAGTAGTCGCTGTTAACTTTTCAATTTAGTTACTTCGCTCACTCAGTGTTTTACTGTAAGAAAAGGGATATACAGTGCCTTTAAGAAGTATTCACTCCTGTAATGATTTGCCCTTTTATTATTATAATTTTGCTTTTTCGACAAAAGATAGAAAAAACTCCTTAATATCAAAATGAAAACAGATTTCTGAAAAGTAATGTCAACTAAACAAAAATATGAAGGTAAAATAAGTGACTGCATAAATATTCACCCCCTTTAAAGTGACTTAGAGGAGGTCTAGCCAACTGGTGCAAGTAGTGTCACGATGAGTGAAATGGGGATCAGCTGAGTGCAATGAATGTGTCTTAAGTGATTGTCGTATAAAGACACCTGTGTCTGGACAGTCCAGACACAAGTTAATCAGTATTCATGGCTACTATTACACTATGAGTAAACCGATAAAGTTTACGTTTGGCTGACATCAAACACTGCACATAACCACAAACACACCATTCCTACTATGAAGCATGATGGTGGCAGCATCATACTGTGGGGGTGCTTCTCAGCAGCCTGCCCTGAAAGGCTTTTAAAGGTAGAGGGTAAAATGAATGTTGCAAAATATAGGAGAATCCTGGAGGACAACCCTATTCAGTCTGCAAGAGAAGTATAGCTTGGGAGAAGATTTGTTTTCCAGCAAGACAATGACCTGAAGCATACAGGGAAAGCTACACAGAAATGGTTTAAAGACAGCAAGGTGAATGTTCTGGTGGGGCCAAGTCAAATCACAGACCTCAGTCCAATAGAGAATTTGTGGCTGGACTAGGGCTGTTCATGCCTGATTCTTATGAAACCTCACATTTTTATGTTTTGAACACTCATTCCGGTATATTTTACATCCATCTGGGCAGCAGCCCATTCAGTGTTTGGAAAAGGCAGAACCTCTCTGGACAAACATGCTCTCTGCCACCTTCTTAATGGGCCAATTGGGCACGGCTGACACACCACTGTAACCATTGTTCACCATCAGTGGTGCCAAAGCTGATCGGTGATCTTTTCCACCAAGAAAAGCTTTCAGTGTGGTCTTTGCTCTTCTTTTACATAAAGAAATGCTGCCCACTTCTGATAACACTGTTGCTATAGCTGATCTTTTCTCCTGCAGCCATTGTTTTAAGGACTTGCAGTACAACAAAACCATGCCTGAAGCTACTGCCGCTTCCTTTCTAGATAATGCTGACCAGTCAGTTTTTAATAACCTTAATAGTGATGCAGTTGACTGTCAGTTTGTTCTTTTTCCTTGTTTAACCACCTATGAACATACCAATTACCAAACAAAACAGACAGGTAAACATTTAGGCTTTTAGAGTGATATCTTGGCAACCATCAGGTGGATCAAAATCCTGAAATGAAGCACTCGCTGTAGTGAATGGAACTCCACCAACACATGAAAGATTTCCCACTATTCAGGGAAACATCTTGGAATTGACATGACGGATTTGAATGAAATTTCCCATGGACATCCACTTTCTTCACAGGATGACTGCTGATCCTGTGACTTTCACACAGTGCCATTATGGTGGTTTGGAATATAATTCTTTTTGGATGGACTGACACTAAATCATTACAGACATTTGAGGGTTCTCTGAGGAGAAATATCTGTTTAAAAAAACTTTGATTCTTTAAATTTTTTGTTCATGTGAAACTTTCGACTCATGCAATTCTGGCTTTCTAAATTTGTACATTCTTGCAAAACTATCTGCATTCCCAAGAGCTTCAGTTGTTAACTTTACAGCAATATTATTTACACTCAGAACTTAAAAGATTCAGCCTCATATAGCTGCCATGGTTGCTGCTTCAGTGAAACAGGAGTAATGGATCCTTTTCTGTTGCTGTCTTTTAAAGCATAGAGCAGGTTACATGTGATGTCAACATGAGGTTTCAGTGATCAGATTATAAGTGAAGAGCATCAGAGTACGGCCTTGTTTACACCTTACATTAATGTATAATCTGGTTAAACCGATGAGCAAATGAGGAAAACAAGAAAACGGCCCAAACGCTGCAGGGCTTGATTGTTCAAACTATCCACTGCACCAAAGTAGCTCTTCATTAGAAAGTACGCATTTATCATTTTGCACTTACTTACTTGCCACTTTAGTCTGATGAAGGGTTCTGGTGCTTGAAGTGTTGTTACTTTGGTGCAATGGATAGTGTGGACTTTGGGGATGTTTTCTTGTTTTCTTTTTGGCTCAGCACCTGCCCACCATGGTTTGGATATGTATGTTCAGGCTCTCCTTGGACAGCACATAAATCCTGGTCTTTGCATTTTGCATTAAAAATACCTCCATTAAAGCAAGATGATTCAGTGGCTCTTTCACTGCTTAAAAAATAAAAACATAATTAAAAAAATAAATAAACAAACAAGTTCATTTATCCTGATCTATATCTTCATATGGCACAAGCCCGTTCACCACAGTAGTGTGCCAAGTTGGAGAGAGAGAGCGCTACTTTATATTCCATGGTTGATACCCTCATAATACTTGGGCAAATCTCAAGGTGATGGTGAGGTTTCAGTGTAAGAGAGAGAGAGAAAAGGAGCTGCAGCCGCTGTTATGAAAACTAAGTCACCCATGGATAAAATTTCTGGATTCACTGTGAAAATATGATTAACACAGCATTAGATTGTGTTTCTTTTTCAATATGCAGCAATTCTGGACAAAAAATGACTCAATGTAAGAAGGTCTCTAGTCAGAAAAGCATATTTTTATGCATAACTGACTGGCCATTGGATGCGGCTCTCAATAACAGTTTAACCCTCTGAGTCCTAAGCTATTTTTTAACCATTTTGTCTTGCATGGACTTTTAGTCTTAAAAAGCTTGTAAAACATCAACCATGTGGCGCTCAGTTGAGATCTAAACATACATTTTGCTGGACAACCTGGGATTTAAGAATATGCTTGCTGCAGTAATCTTACAACAACTTTTAAAAAAGTTGTGGGACTATTAAGACAATAAATAAATAAATAAATGAATAAAAAGCCAAGATTTTTATGTGTGACACACAGGAAGCAATACCGGCTAAGGTTTTTTGTTCCCTTCTTCTCTTGGGGACCAAAAAGCGAGAAAAGAAAAATCATTCTGTGAAAAAAAACCCTTCAAAATATTCACATATTTAAAAAAAAAGTCCTTGTGCTTTTTGTATTGGTTCTTTTTGAGCCATTATTTAGTGCAGTTTCTGTCTGCAGTGACACAGAGGGCCACGTCCAAGTGGCAAATTCCAGTCCTGAAAAATGAAGCCAATGGAAAAGTGCAAAAAATTGCAGTACGGCGAGTGTCCACCTGAGGCTGGCTGCAGGAATACTGAAAGTCATGCACACAACATGTTTAAAAAATGTTTTTTTTACACTAGAAATAAACTGTTTCACAGCCTGGTTAAAAAAAAAGTGTCTCATTAGCTACTGCCTTCATGTCCTCTCACTATAGGGGGGGTAAATTTTGTTGTACCACAATAGTTTTGATTATAATTAGTGCAAACCTCACTGCGCACTGATTGGCACGTGTCATTTGATTGACAGATAGCTTGACAGGCAGAAGCTAGCGATCTGTAAACCACAAACTAGCTAGATAGCTGACAGGAAGTTGAGCTCAGTGGGTGGGCCATTAGGTTGATCCAAAGTTCGGTTGAGACAGCGATTGGAAATATGGACGTTGCCGCGGATTGGCTTCAAAAGCTGTTTAAGCCTGCTTATTGTAATCAAACAGCTGACGTCACACAGGCTTTGTCCAATTCTATGGCCACATCACAGGTTCTCTGTCTCTCTTTCTCTCCATTATAAACTAATCTCCTCTAGGATCTGAGTGCAAAGAGGTGTCTGCAAGTATGACAGTGGAACAGCTTGTCGGTGGTTGTCAAAGCCCAGACACAATGATGAGGGGATACAAATCAGAAAATATGGTGGATAGCATTAGCAGCTAGCAGCAGAAACAATAGAAAATGGATTAAAAAATGAGTTAAAAGATGTTTAATGTCTGAGTTACTTGTGTGGATTTAATCTTTAAATGCCCTGGAAAGTCACCCAAGTTCCAGGCTCGCTAGAAAAGCTTCTAGGGCTTCAAAGGCATGGATAGCAAATTTGGAAACAAAACAGAGAGTTTTCAGAGGAAAAAATGTAAGTGGCTACGATTTATTGTTCAAAAGTTATTTTACTTTTTGTAGTCTGTGACTTCTTGTTGTATATGACAACGTAAGTCTCAGAGGGTTGTCTGTACTGCTTTCATATTTTGAGCTTTTAAAAGCACCAAAGACCGTCCTTCCCATTTATCAAAGTTTTAATGGACTGTTTTTATCCAGAAAACGTTTAGGCATTGATTTCTGTCAGAATACCCAGATTGATTGCTCCTTTCAACTGTACATGCAACACACACATCAGTCAAAAGACACACACACAAATTGGATCCTGAAGAAATGCACTATTAGAGAGACGTCATGAGGCTGAACATGAAAGACCACTCCAAGCAGCTGGGTGTTCTATGTTTTGCTCAAGGGCACCTAGCAGCTCTATAAGTTAACTGAAAAAAATTTTCAGGCTTGACATGCAGTGGTACGTAAACCAGCAACCCTTCCCAACCAAAATCCTTACTGGCTTGGGTTGAGGTTATTGCCCAGGAGGGATGTTAATGTGGGGTGTAAACAAGGCTGTAGGACCAGTCCAAAATTCAGTCTATGTGCCACAGTGCTGTTGCTTCCTGTCTTTTGCTGCTCCCTTCCTTCTAAGAGTTCACTCTGTGTACTAAGACTGAAGCTCAGGGGAGGCCAGGTCTCATCTCAACACATTCTCACACATCATATCGGCCCGCAGAGCCCCTCAGCACCAGCCAAGCGAGCCTGCGTTCCATCGTCCCCGGCTCTCCTCTGTGTTGCCCTGCAGGCTGAGCTTTGCCAGAGCACCACCCGGCCTCGCACAGCAGCCTCAGCAGGACTCAATAAAGCCCTGTGCCTCTTGTGTCATCCCCGGCAGCTGTACACAAGGCTGCGAGTGTAGTGCTATGTTTGTGTGCCGAGGCAGGCCTGTTTCATCTCTAGTGCCCATGTCACAGCCGTCCCGTACGGGTAAAAACATCCAGCTGTGTGTGCATGGAAAAACCAAGGAGACTTTTGTGGGGATGTAACCGCAGTGGATTGCAGCTTGTTTCTATCAAACAGCTCACCCCACAGAAACAACCACCAAAAACCAGCCTTCAGCCTGCTGCAGTGTGCAGAGTGGGCAGCAGATGGCAGTTCTGGTCCAGGTAGAAGCTCTAGAAGGATACAAAAATGCATAAAAAAGTGACAGATTAAGGGGAAGCTGGTCTGAGTATGGATGCTAGTTTAAGAAAAGATTAATTAGAAATGAATTTCAAATGAAGAGACACATTCAAAGACAGACATGACAGCAAGGGTTCAGTGACACCTACAAAGGAAGATGTGGTCGGACAATTATCTGCAGCACCACAGTGATTAATCACCGTGCGGCCTGTCACTGTCAAAACCATATGACACAACGAGTCAAGTGCTATTGATCATGCCCGCCTTGGGTTTCACTTGCACTCACACTTTATCAGATGCAGCTAATTGGGAACATATTCAGTCTGTGGTCCTGAGAGATGTGCCTGTCAGGAGTCACATTCCTTCTCTGATGCTCTGATAGTCGGAGCGCCTGCAGTCTGCACCAGGACAGGATGAGGGGAGTGGGGTTTTCTAGGGGTGGGATGGGGGTTGCACATGCAGCGGTGGATAGGTGAGTAATAAGCGTGCATCCTTTAACTCTCCCTGAGCGTGTCCTGTGACTGGATTAAATATGTGCAGAGGATTTATTAGGTAGGAGACCTCAGGGGCCCAAGAAAAACTGCAGGACTGAGCTGCTTCCACCTCCACTGCTCTCCCTCTTCAGGTTTTCTTACCTCACACTATCTCTCCCACCTATCTTTTAATCTATCTTCCATATCTTATCTAGTTTTTCGTTCACAGCAAGCCTCCTGTAGACTTTAAAGTGTTTCTTCCCTGTATCGTCTTCTCATCAGGCCATGTATTTACATGTACAAATGGGCTATATTAATACTTGATTACAAAATACTGCACATTCTTATGTCACAGAGAGATAAAGATGACTGACCCAGAGCAGCTTACATTAAAAGCAGCTAAACATATTAAATTATGCATTCAATGTGTTGTAAAGCTTAACTTAAAGTGTATTTTGATGTATTGACAAGTATTTAAAATACAAATACTCAGTGTTAACTATAACTATTGGTAGTTTGTAAAGGGCAGAAGCATAAAATAAAGAAATACCCGTAAAAAGCATGATAAATATATACTTTGCAGAACTTTTAGGTATGTTTAGGCCAAAAAACTGAGGCTGAAGTAAGGCACAGATGTAGCAAGTAAACCAACTGAGGTCACCATTGGAAGGAGGATTGACACAACCCCGGTCGTGCTCTGGATGTCCTTGCAAATTACTAGGGGCACCCTGTCCTCTGCACCCTCAGAGTGGAGCAAGGGGTGGATGTGGTGTGGTGAGTGAGCATAGCCTTGGTTACTGCCTGGGCAGGTAATAGGGTTGCCACCAGCCCCTGGGGTGTAAAGGCCCGGACAAAAGTGATGCCACTGAGCTTGAACCTTAGCTGCCCTCAGCCCCCTCTCCAGGTTGTGGCATGCTGGTTTCTTATGACAGACACATCTTTCAAGACAGTCTGGCTACACACCGTTCATTTCTGACAGCCAGTCTCACTGAGTGTTCATCTGAGACGCCGTCAATCTGAAAATGGAAGTGCTGTAATTTGCCAGTACAATGTAGCCAGTCTGCCAGCTTTAGATTAAAAAAAAAAAAAAATTCAACTTGCTTCATAAGCAAAGCCTGGCATTTACATTCATGAAATAACCACACTGCAAACATTACAGACTGAGCAACATTTCATAAATAACAGAGAAAAAGGTTTAGCTTCATTAGATTTGTCTAAAAATAACAACTATGTAATCAACGTTACTACATAGCCAATGTAGCTAAGTTAGCTTTAGCAATGTGAGATTTAGCAAATGTAGTTAAGGCTAACATAGCTATGTAGGTAACGTAGCTATGTAGCTACATAGCTGCTTTGTGAGTTTAGCTTTTGCTTCATTAGCTACTTAGCTATGTAACCTGTTTATATACAGCTAAGTTAGCTTTAGCAATACAAGCTTCAGCAAATGTAGCTTAAGTTAACTTAGATACATAGCTTACATAGCTCTGTTTTCTGCGTTGCTTATGCAGCTAACAAAGCTATGTAAGATATGTTTGCTGCTTTAGCATGTTTAGAACAAGCTGCTTTCAAGTAAGCAGACTGTTTACTTGGCTTTATTAAATGTTTTGTAATCAGGTTTTGCAGGTCAGGCTTTTAACTTTTGGTACCATAATCGTTACCTTAACAATTACCCCAACCCTTAACAGAAGTTAAATCAGATCTTATTCCAAAAAGGTAGTATTTATTTCAGAAATATTAACCTGACATGCCAACCTTCAATACTAAGCGTTTCTGAATGCGAAGCGTTTTTTGTATTTTGAAAAGAAAACAACTCACCGCTGTTCTTTGTTCTTTTAACGAAGAAATGTCATCAAGTTCTGATAAAAATGGCGCTTTAGCAGCATTCATGCTAAGCTCTTCTGCCATAATTGCCACGGCCTCTTGTTGCTGCTTGCTTACGTCATGACTTCGCCGTGCCTGAAAGTACTGCCCCTCGTCACTGATTGGTCCTGTCACTTTCTAACTGATCCAAACAGTTCAGACGGGAGCTTTGCAAGATGGATTTGCCAGTGATAAACAAGGAAACGGGGTATCCATCTACTTTGCAAGGATAGATATATGGTGTAAAAAGGAGCCTCAATTAGCATACAGGCGTCACTGCAGATAAAGCAGAACTTCCAGTTTGCTCATCAAATCCTGTCAGAAGTTCTTTCTACTGATGAATCCCCTTCAAGCCCGAGTAGGCTTGAAAAATGGCTATATTTAAAGACATTAACAATAATGTCACTGATGGTTTCTATGCCTTTGTTGGTGGTTAATAAAACTAAGTATCATTTTCAGCCTGTTTGATAACCAGATAAAAATTCCTCACAGGAACTTTAAGCCTAAAAAAGGAAAGTTGCTCTTACAGTTATTGCTGTCAGAGCAATTTGTCCATCCATACATACACTGACACTCTTCTGCATTTATCAGGTCTGTAATGAATGTGATGCAAGTGTAGTAAATCTGTTTTGAGCCAAGATACCTTTAAAAAAAGTCATGTTTCTTTGGCAATAAGTCATTTCCCCTCCTAAAATAATCCCCATGTGTTCCGCTGTGTTTTCTGGCTTCTGATGAACCAAGTGCACATCGCACCAGAGGTTCTGCCCCAAGACCTAAATCAAACATGCTGCTTTTATGGGTGGGGGTGTTAGGTCAAACATTTTTCT
This sequence comes from Cheilinus undulatus, assembly GCF_018320785.1. Lineage (NCBI taxonomy): Eukaryota > Metazoa > Chordata > Actinopteri > Labriformes > Labridae > Cheilinus > Cheilinus undulatus. The sequence goes on along the minus strand of NC_054873.1, from coordinate 20,192,935 downwards.
CTCACTCTGACTCACAATATTGCTGAGTTATAGATGTAGCTGCATGTCACGGCCACACAATATGGATCAGAAACTACAATCATGGTTTATAACTCCAAAACCACTGACTGGCTGTGCTTTCAGGAGAGAACAGACGAGGGAATTAACCAGAGTGACACATGAAAACATTCTCCTGGGTTCACTATGAAAGGGAATGAGGGGAGGTCAAAAGTGAGTATTTTTCTGTGGAAAAGCAGCTTATTATAATGCTCAAACCTGTCCAAAGAGTAGAAAAATTATTCTCATAACCCAAAAATAAAAAAAAAAATGTTTTAGATTTATCTTCTCCTTCACTTCAATCCATATCCTATCCCAGTTATTAACATTTAAGTGAGTGATTCCTGTGGTTTCTTTGCAGTCAGACAAGTTTCCTTCCTTTAAACACTGTCATGTTTGTGAAAGTACATAAAAAATGTTATTTCAGTGACAGTTTCAACCCCTTGTACCAAACATCTCAGGAATCTCATAAGTTTAAACCTGAATTATTTAGATGAGAACAAAAAAAGCACTTCCTGGTGTAAATCTAAACCTGACTCCCACCTCCTCCTCATCAGACAACAGTGAAAAGCCAGAGACCATTACCAGGAAGCAGACCGTGGCAGTACACCTCTCTGTCAGACAATCAGCAATGGAAACTCCAATTAAGGTGCTGGAGAAAAGGTGGCTACCGCTTTTACAAAAACCAGTGCAGATGTGCAGGTAAGTGACCATGCGGCAAACTTGTGGCTGCACAGTGCAGGGCTCAGTGCAATTTCCCGTTTCTAATTGGACTTCCCACATGATGCCTGCTTCCAATCATTGCATGGAGGCAGTGCAGACATGATGGCGAACTGGTAAGATAGCGGACCACAGTTAAAAAGAAATTCAGGACAGAAAACTGACTTTAAATTACACATTCAAAAGCATTTGTCTGGGTTGGAAAACTTACATTATTCAACTGAAATCAATTTGAAATGATTTGAGCATATAGGTTTAGAAAACTTGAAGTTCTTTGCATGATGGTTACCATTATAGGGAAGCCCTGAAGGGACATACATCCATACTTATTTTTTTTAATACGTTTCCCCACAATAACAGTTGAGTTTTGGTTTGTGCACTCAAAAGCTTGACTTATTTATGGCATAATCTTGCAATATTCAGGGTTTTTCACTGAGATAAGGATTTAACTTCGGTTGTTTTCTAAAGATCTCAAGAATTTATCTCTTTGTAATGGTAAAGCAAACTGGTTTTAGTGAGATCAATTAGTTTAGATCTTGATAAAAAAGCCCTGACATTTGCTCATTATCACAGGATAAAGGAGTAAAATAAAATGCAAAGATGCATGTCCTTTGAGGACTTCCGTAGTTCACATATGACAACACAAAAAGTTCTTAAAGGTTATTAGTAAAGGGCAACCAGCAACACTTATTTTAGGGACTTAACAACACAGTGTACTCACAATACTGTACATATAGGGCTTCTGCTTAATGCAATGACTTTATAGTGAGGTTTTACAATTTTCTATTTATTTTTACAAGGAAATTAGATTAAAGATAGTAAAACAATATATTTACCTATATTCTGCATGACTATATATGATATAAGCATTAATGATATTTTACAAAGAGACACTTTTGAAATGCCAGTTTTGGAATAAATGCATATATTTGATCAAATTGATTTTAATAACCTTAGTTTGTAATTTTTTAATTGTATTTCCGGGTATTGTTATATCACTGACAGGTTTTGTGATCAAAAAAGCAACGGGTCTCACTCACTTGCTCATCTTGAAACCTCATTTAGGCTTTTTCCTATTCATATATTTTTTCTCAGTGAAGAAAACAATCTAAAAATATTTGAGAGCCTCCTAACACAAATTTGAGTGCTGATATGAAAGGATAAAATAATTTATTTTGCACTTATCAGCACTAAAATATGCTAAATAGATAAAGGCATAATAGCAAGTTATTAGGAATCATATTAGATTGCATTTGTACTGATTAACATTTTTATGTTATTGAATAATATGCAAAAAAAAGCCTCTTAAATATGGTAAGCTTCTAATTTAATCATGAAATGCTAGAATCAACTACAAATTGTAAAACTTTTAGGCATGCACAGACTTTTTTAAGGGCAGATGAGGCCACCTGTTGGACAAACTCGGATTTCATGGTCAGATGAGAGAAAACCTTGATATATTGATACTGTTATTGGCCGTACTTTTTACAGTCAGTTAGTCTCTAAAAAAATACTGATCTATTGTCGGCATGTTTGTAAGAGTTTTTTCATCAAACACATTTTTTAAAAATAATAACCTTCCTTCACTAAGGCATTTAAATTTGTTTAAATGATGAAAAAAAGTTTCAGTAGAATTAAATTCACTTCCAAAACAATGGCAAACAATTTATTCATCTGGAATTTATTGGGGATGTACAATATTATGAGCATTAAATCAGTAGGTGCAGCTGTAACAATCTGCTTATACCAGTAGATATCAGTTGTAAATAGCAGCAGTTCGTACAAACAGTTCGTTAGTGGAGTTCTTTCCTGGACCAACAGACCTACATCAAGTCTTTTTCTTTATTCATCATTATTCCTTACACTTTATAGTGTTTTAAGAACTAAATTTTGTTAATCAAACATTTAATTCTGTATTTAAAGGACTGAGGGTTTAAGTCTAAACTACGATTTAACAGGAGCAAAGGCTACAAAACTAATTTGGCATATCGGATATCGACAAAAATCAAATATCGTACATCCCTAGAATTTATCCTCTTCTAATTAGAGCACAATGCATGTTGTTTCTGATGACAGAGCTACCTGAATGAGGGATGTGATCTGATTTTTTGTGTTTGTAGCATAGATTTAAAAGCCACTATTGATGCCTAATATATAAATAAGCATTCTTTTATGGTTTAATTTCAAGCAGCATTAAATCTACTTTTAAACTCTCTAGACCTAAGCATTTCTTATAGTATTATCTTATACCCTTATGGGCATAAAATGAGAGTTTCTCTATGCAGGGGTGGAAAGTAACTAATTACGTTTACTGAAATTACTGTAATTGAGTAGTTTTTTGGGGTACTTGTACTTTTTTGAGTACATTTCAAAACCAGTACGTTTACTTACATTTTACCAGAGTAACTGTACCTTTATTTGAGTACAATAGTCTTGTACTTTTTCCACCTCTGTTGACTACAAAGTAGCACATAGCTGGAGAATGATTCCACATCACATCTCAAAACACATTTGTACCACTGGTGAAGTTATCCATTGAGTCAGAGTTCACGCCTGTGACTCCTGGAGGACATGTAGTGTATATTCTTCATCAGTACGAATTGCTTTGCTATGAGGTTGACTCTCTGCTTTGTTCTGTCCAGAGGAGAACCAGACTGCTACAGATTGTCAAGAGTTACTGCAGCTCTGTCACGCTGAAAATATTTGACACTTTCAAGAGTGTAGTTTAACCACTGTGAGCTGTGACTTTATCTGAACAATTTGGTTGGAGATCTATTCTTTTGATTTTCTTGCCCATAAGGAAAGACCATATTTTACTCCTCAGTATTTACTCAGTACTTAAAATGAACTTTGAATGAAATGCTTTTTACTTTTACAGATGTACAGACCAGTACTTTCACTTTGTACATTTTTTTGTTTGTTTTTCAAGGTTTATTTTGGGCATTTTAGTGCCTTTATTTGATAGAGGAGGATAGTGGATGGAGTCGGAAACAGGGATGAGAACAGGGGAGAGACATGGGATAAAGGGCCTCAGGTTGGATTCAAACCTGGGCTGTCTGCGTACATGGGGCGCGCCTTAAACCGCTCGGCCACCTGCACTCCTACTTTTGTTAATTCTAACCAGAGTAACTGAACTTTTTGGGGGACTTTGTATGCCTTCATTGACAAAGGAGGACAGTGGACAGAACCGGAAACAGGGATGAGAGCTTAGGAGAGATATGCGGGAAAGGCCGGACTCGAACCCAAACCACTTGGCCACCTGCACCCCAGAGTAACTAGACTTTTACTTGGTCTCTATGCTAACTAGAAAAAACACACAAGCCTCCAGCTTATGAGCACTGCATTCATTTGTTTAAGAACACACTTGCAAACAACTCCACTGTTTAAGAACATTTCATGAATCAGACATTGGTTTTGGTTTGAAATTTTCTCAAGAGGATATTGATGAAGGAGTCCCAAGGACCAACAATTAATCTTAAAGGTTAGTAGTCCCTGTGGACCAGTACTGGTCCATGGGTCATTTGTTACTGGGCCAATTAGAGAGAATAAATGCCTTCTTTTATTTCCATTTTATTAACTATCAGAGTCAGAAATATGGTGATAGAAGTTGTTTTGTTGTGACACTTATCAGGCTAAAAGAGTTTTAAAAATTGTAATCTTGTGCCACTTGAGTGTGGCATTTGCCAACTTTTGTTTTGTTCTTACATCAGATGAATGACAAACTTTAAGATTTTTGTACGCAGGTCAGACACAAGAAAGACAAGTAATGGTGTCACTGTGATCTCTGGGATGTTGTCATCAAGATTAAAAGATTAACCAAGAAAGGATTTATAAGTAATGAGAATAATCTATGTTTGCAGCCAAAAATATCGACATCTACAGCTGTCAAAGTGGTTTGTCTTTGAAACATTCTAATGTCAGAAATTATATAATAATTTCACTGCTGCCACCCACCACAAAACAGAATATTTGATCCTCATCAATTCTCTCCACCTGCTGGCCCAAATCTTCTCATAATGCCTAAATCCCACCAATGCCATCCTTAGTTAGGGATTTCTCTCTTCCCTGAGGAGTCCCTTTACTCTTCAGAGCGGCCTCACCTGGAACCAATCTGTAATACAATCAAGTGTCCTAACATAAAAGCTTGGTTCCGTCCCTTTGATAGTCCCTTTCTCCTCCACACTTATTCTCTTCTCTTGTAGCACTACAGTGATATCTGGAAAGAATTGGCTTTAAAATAGAAACTCAGTCACTAAACATTATGCAAATGTCTTTGAAACAATTCACTGCTGCTCTGCTTCTACGTTTTTTGCTTTCACAGACAACAGAATGGCTTCTTTGTCTAAAAATAAGCTGTGAATAATAAAAAGTAAGAGTCAGGCTTGTTGAGAAATTGGGACCACTTTGCAAAGGCCTTGAGAAAATTGGAGGTAATAAAGAAAAGCTAGGAAGAAGAATAACACACTTGAGTATCTTTTACAAGTACAATGGAGGCTTCACAGAGTTGTTCAAACACAGACCAGAGAAGGTTTTTAACAAAATAAGAAGCATGAAAGAAGAGTGTGTGATTACTTTGTTCAGAGTTATCTGTGTGTCCTCGTGGCTGGAGGGCACTCATGCGTCGCACGCTGCACGCTCATCAGTTCTCCCTCTCAGCTTCGGAGTGTGTCCAACATCGCAGGGTTGATTAAACTCTAATGGCAGCCTTTTCAGAGGTCTGGGGGGATTTACTCCTGAGTCAACATGCCAGAGCCCATTTCCTCCTCACTCAGTACTGCCTCTCAACACCCGGCTGGCTGCAGACGCTTGCCATCTCCAGAGCAGACCTTGGAAGTGACCCTGTGTGAGGCCTTAGAGATACACAGAGAACAATCTCAACAAATAAACATTTCCTCTAAAGAATTATGTAAGTGGCTGTTTCAGAATTGAACATTATCAATTATGTAACATAAAGATGATAGACTACAGAATCATATGAGATCATAGCAGTTAAGGCCCTAAAATTACATCAAAACAAGATTTATAATAATGAAGAAATAAATTTTAAACAATATTTCATTTTTACAACAAACAGTTTTTACAACCAGTTTGCCATTCTCAAGAGATATGACAGAATTTCTCCACCATTCAGGGGTGGTTTTAGTGATTTTCAGGCCCCAGGCAGAGACCAAAACAAAGCCCTTTCCAATTTAGCTAAAAGCAATCAAAATGAGAGAATAGAATACATACAAGCATCTTTTTAGGTCTGGCAAGGACCAAATGATCACATTCTCAAATCTGTAAAAAGGCATAAATACCTAACTGTACTCTCCATCTCACCACATCTCACCTTTTTTTTTTATCATGACTCTGGGTTAGGAATAATTTAAGAAAGTATTTCATGAAAAATGTTGAAGAATAGACCTTAGATGGAAGTAAACATGACTGAATAAACAGACCAAACAAAACCAACATGTATACAAGTCAGCACATTATTACATACTTTGATACTTTGATATCTCAAGATAATGACATAACTAGGTCAAGTTCTGAAAAAAACATAATTTACTTCTTATCATGTCTAAATGGAGTAAAGTAAAATAACTGGAGGTGTATCCGCTTAGAGGTTGTGAATGTCATTGACTTTACAACACAGCTTTTCTTCCAGGAATACATTCATGAGTCACTAACAATGACTCTTTAAAAGGATATTTTGGACATTTTGAAGTTGGGTTGTATAAGGTACTTGGTGATAGTAGTGGCATTAGCCTTCAGAAAACTCGGAGAGTGTTGCAGCCCCACGGCGTAGCAGATAGGTATAGCTTCTCTGCATGATTTGAGGTAAAAATGGCCCAAAAAAACTATGTTGGCTCAAATGTACGCTATACGGAACATTTTTAAGCGTTTTTTTTTCACCCAGAAAGCCTCTGCGTTTGGAACTATTTTCTAATGCGAGCTTTGGCTACTGGCCACGTGCTCTTCCACCTTGGCGTTTCTGATTAGCTGTCTTGGGTCAGGCTTTGTCAGAGAAAACAACAAGTAAATAATCTAAAACTAGTTATTTCAGCTCAAAGCAGGGAACTCTGGATGGGGAGTGATGCAGGCTGCAGAAGTCTGTGAGACAATATCCTCAGATCAGAAATGTCCAGAAGAAGTGTAACTAAGTCCCACTCATGACAACAACAGCCAACGTGGGCTCTTGTTAACTAGCAGCAGTTGTCGACAGAGGTCGCTATAAACTGGGTGTGGCTCTATACTTTTGAAATCAATCACCTAAAGAGAAACTTTTGTTGAAATGTGATGATTTGAGCAATTTTATGTGGCATTTCTGGCCCCCAAAAGGAGACATCGGCAGAAAAAAAAGTTTCAACTGCCCACCAGTGCACTATCCCATGAGCATAAGAAAGACTCTTGAACTCACAATAAGGTCTTACACTTTCACATGCAGGTTTTATGTGCTCATGAGGAGGTTTCTTAACCTTGCAAAACAGACGGATACACCCATTTCCTTGTTTTCACTGGCAAATCCATCTTGTTGGATGTGTGAAACAAATCCATCTGGCGTGTCAGGTTAGAGGTGTCTTGTACTAAAGAGAAAGTTGTGCACAAGAGTACACATAGTATATTTCCATGGACACAGGAAGATTACCTAAAACTTGCTGATTTTTTCTGACCATGTCCTCTTTGGGCCTCCATAAAACTGAGTACGCATATAGGCATATTTTCTTTTTCTTCATGGCAAATGTTACGACATAGACATGATTAATGCACATCAGATTATATTTCACACCCCCTAACTTAGTTTTTATAAGTAAGTAATTAAATGCTCTCTTCAGCCTCACAGTATCATTCTTAAGAGCACAGAAAGGCTCATCAGCTTCAAACAGGACACAAAAAAACGAAATAAACAATGTTAATGTGCATGATCACATTACTGTCTCACTAAATAAAAGGATTATTTGGGAACTGTTATGAAAAAACAATGCTACAAGCTGATCATGTGACACGGCACAACGTAAGTCCTCTGAATGTGGAGAAGCTGTTTGATCTCCTGGTACTTTCCCAGAAACATTATCAGGCCAAACTGATTGCAGCCACAGATCGAGACGCTCGTCACAGAGCTAACATTTTAGACATCTTGTTTTTCAAACTTCCCACGAACACCAACACAGTGTCCGTTATCCAGCGTACACTGGGCCGGGGTTGGGACAACGTATGCTGCCTTCTCCATGTGACTTTAATTGAATGATTAGACCTAATTCAATAAGCTATCGAAGGCCAGTGCGCGTGAGTGTGAGGCGTAAAGCAAAAGAGCACTGCTCAGTGGAGCCTTTGTCCGTGACCCTACATCATCGCTGCTACCTTTCAGGCTGAATCACGCGCCCTGATAGGCCTCTTGGTCAGCACCCCTGGTTGGACCCCTTGGCTCTAATTGTCCAAGGACGCTAATTCCAGGAGTTGCACAGGTTTAGGGCTTGGATTTGCCATGTCTTATGTTTGCCATGTGAGGAACTATCTTTGGACAACACTAAAAAATCCCAATCACTGAAGTCTGCCAGCAGAGTTTCCACAAATCCCTGGGCTGCGATACATCAATCTTTAGGATCTATTCGCCAGGTCTGATGAGGCCAATATTCAGTCAAAAACAATCAAATTAAGCACTTAGATGTGACTGATTTCAACAACTGAAAGACAACGCTTTAATGCTGAAAGACATCAGAGATACAGGATTGTGAAATTACTCCAAATTGTTACACAAACGTGAAATATTACTCCCAGTAGGCCCACATTGACACAGCTGTTTACTGTCAGTCTGCACCAGCTCATGCAAATTTGGCAGGAAATAGTTGGCATTATAATAAAGAAAATGAAATAGTCCCACTTTGCTCTGAACACTGAAACAGATACATAAATTACTTCAAGTCTGCTAATTCTCAGACTAAATCAAAATCCCAGGAGGAGCTGCAGTCGCTAAATTGTGGTTCATTACTTAACTTAGAGGGACACGAGCTCTCAGCAAGTTTAAAATGTCAGAGCTGGTTATAAACTATAAAAGAAAATATTCATCCTAAAGCTGGGATTGTAGAAATGTCAGAAAATTCCTCGCCACTGTTTGATGAGCCGACTTATGGGAGCAATTTTGGCAAATGTGTGTGTAGACAAGTGTGTTATCCAACATGTGTCTTTAATGTCGGGTCAGCCCACTTGCCAACTGTCACATTGTTAAAGATAGACTACACCCGCTTAACTTGTGCCAGAGAGGCCCACAGATTTACTGTAATACCCTGTAGCACAATAGTGAGAGCAGAGGCCTCTATTCTCTGCTTATATGTTGTAAGGCTTTGTTACCATAATTGTTACAGACTCCTGGATGGGAAGATGACTACTGCAGCTGACTGTAACTTCATCTGAAGCCACAAATCACAGTCAAGGCAGCATCATATGTAGAGCAGAGCAAAAAGACTGCATAAACACTCAGCGTTGGTCTTTTAAGGACTATGAAGAGCAGAATCAATACAGCTGATGGTCAACTTTAAGTGACTAGCACACAATCTTTTTGTCAAATATAAGAAGTTTGGGACCATTTGGACTAGAGAGTCAAAAATACACACCCATCCCTGTACTTCTGCATTAGTCCCATTTTGTATTGATTCCACAGTAGAGACAGCTAAAAGTGTGCAGAACTGGAGCCAAAGACACATTTCTTCCAGATTAGACGCTGAAAGTGTGATCTTGACCAGTCATCTTATGATGACGTCTGATCTGCTGTCTTTGTAACTGTGTGAGAGTTCATAGGTGATCGGCTCCAACAAAAGAGCTGTGTAGGTTGCCAGGAGCCTTGTCCTCTAAAAAGAATAAAACAATGAAGAAGAAATTGTGAACTTATCCTTATGCATTTATAAGAGGACTTTATGGACTAGCTATCTTTCAAATGGAACTTGAATGGCAAGACGGTTATTTGACGATGGGTTGCAATGACTCGATTGAGTCAAATCTTGCTTTAAAGGGACAAAAAAAATGTGTTGTATTTGCTCATCAAATCAAATTGTATCCTATCACATTGTATCTTATTGTATTGCATTGCAATGCATTGCTTTACTTCCCATTGCATCACATCAAATCACCTTATCTTGTCTCATCTTGTATCGTCTCCTCTTCCCTCGATTCTATCACACCACATGGCATGGTGTTGGATTGTCTCATCCTGTCTTGTATCGTCTCCTCTCTTATTGTAGTGTATCATATTGCATTGCATTGAATCGTATTGAATCGTACCGTCTTGTCTCCTCTTGTAACGTATCATTAAGGTGAGAACTGCTGGGGGAATGTGGGGATTTTCTCCCCTTCTGCTTCTGATTCTCCACTGATGATAAATTTACATATCCAGAGTTCACATTTTATCCCTGCCTCTGCTCGGACTGACTGCATCCAACTCTCTAACATTGATGATCTAATGTCAGCAATCGCTTTGCAACTGAGACATATATGACACATGACCAAATCTCCAAATTTATCTGCTCATACTGTGGTCTGATGGTTGTGCATGGCCTTAGTTCTCATGCTCACAGTGAAATCTGGACAGACAAAGGTCAAAAAGTTCTTTTTAAAAGTCCTGTTTAAATGTGTTTCAGATTTATACTTTGCAAGGCAAATAAAAGCAAATGCACTGAAATAATCAATATATTCACTGAAAGCTACAGTGAAGGGAATTTAAGTTCTTTTTAGTGATCTGGATCAAGGGTTTTAGCCTCTTTCAGCTCATTGTTTTGATTTCATATCACTCACCTTGAGTGTTCCAGTTCACCCCCTCAGATATCACTAATGTAATTTTCAGCTTGTTGCAAAAAAAAAAAAAAAAAAGTTAAAAAAAAATTGCTTGATGAAATTCTGACTGCTGCAAAACAACAAGCAACATTTTGTAACACTAAACAGCAAGATTAAAAAAATACACTGATATATGTTGTACAGTTCCAGCTTCCACTAATAAAACAATAAAAGCTACTGAAATTAACCAAACGCTCATTTTCTAACCTATTGTTGGAGTTGTTCAAGCTTAAGGCAAGCCTTTTCCCAAGATATTTACACCATGAACTCACAAGATAATTACAGCTCTGATGAACGACGTGGCATTAGTGAGACTGAGACGTTGGCAGGACAGTGGACTAATATTGTCCTGAGGTGGTTCTGGAGGGTAAATAGGACACAAAGTCTTCACAAAGAGGACAAAGCAGCTGTTTAACAAGTGTCCTCCAAACTGGAGTGTGGGAGCATGACTCTGATTAGGCTCCATGTGAATGAGCTGCTTTCTTGTCTCAATGAGGACATTCCTGACAATTAGGGGGATGAGTGCAGCTTTGTTTGTCTCTCGGAGGCGACCTTGTCTGTTGGCTCTATAAGTACCTGGAAGCTTAAGATGGACATGAACCATGTGATATGTTTGTATACAGCTTTTCTGGGAGAGGGTTAAGAAACAAGGGGAGAAATGTCATTCTACGTTATTAGGCTTTTATTATTGCTGGTAGAGCTATAGATGACAGGCAGTGAAGAAAAAAAAATGATACATATCTGCTGAATTATTACCATTACTTTCTCCATGACAGATGTATCTAACAAGTCAAAGTAACCTGTGATGTGACTGGAGCCGGGGGCGGAGGTCCGGGGTTTATGCCCTGTTGCACAAAGGGAATGCCTCGGTCAGGATAGTTTATGGTGAAACCACAAAACCAAATCCGGATATTGCCTCTTCAGAAATGAGCATTGAGAAACATCAAAGTCTGGCACCAAAAGTGAGACAAACAAAGTGAGCGATGTAGAGTCAGATGAAAAAGAGAGAGGTAATCAAAGTGGTGTGAGAAACTTTGTGACTTCAGAGATGAGAAAACAGGAACAGTGTTTGAGAAAGAAAAAGTGAAAACAGGCAGCGCAGTTAGATGAATTTGTTGCTGTTGTTTTTAGGGTCCTACCTTGAGTTCTTTCTAAGGTAAGAATCCACCTAGCTGTCCCCGCAGCTCTTCTCCATTTCACTGGAAATACAAGAATCCATCACAGAAGCTGAACTGAGAATGCAACGTCATCCAAACATAAAAATGTCCAACTTGTTCTGTTTAGCCTTGCTAATATAGTGGAGGCCCCAGGCAGAGACCAACATGAACATGGCTAAAAGTAATCCCAGCAAGTATTTCGAATTGTTTTTGTTTAGGTAAGAAAGCCGGAGACTACTAATCTGACATGCCAGATGAATTTGTTTCACACATCCATCTGGGAAAGCTTCAATAGGAAACGTTTGGTAAAAGGCAGAGGCTTTGAAAAAAACTTGGAGTGTGATTGGATGAACATTCTGTCAGTCACATCTACGGGCCAATCAGAGCAACAAAACACGTGACGTAGCAGCTATCCAGCTGGGCGTGGGCAGCTACCGAGAATGACGTGGAACATGACGACTGTAGACATGTAAATACTCGACTTTTGTCGTTTTTGAAAAGAAAACAACTCACTGCTGTTCTTTGTTCTTCTTTTAACGAAGAGTTGCACTGGCCTCTTGTTGCTGCTTGTTTACGTCACGACTCTGCCGCGCCTGAAAGTACTGCCCCTCGTTGCTGATTGGTCCTGTCACTTTCTAACCAGGCCCAAACGGTTCAGACGGGAGCTTTGCAAGATGGATTCACCAGTGAAAAACAAGGAAACGGGCGTATCCATCTGCTTTGCAAGGTTAGGAGACTACAAGACAGAACCAAATCTGAACTAAAGATATCCAAATACCCAACAGGAGCTGCTCATCACCTTGAAAAAGAGCATCATAACTCAAACCAAGCCCATCTCCAGGCTAACTGTAAACTATAGATGTAATTAATTCATATCTTCCATTTGTGCAGTATCTGTCCTTCAGCCACAAATCACATATACTACATGCAATTTTACCAAACTAATTATTTATTAATTATTAATCATTGTTTCAATATGTCCATAGGAATCTATTGAACTGTAATTTGCTTGACATGAAGACAATCTGGGGCTTTTTGAGGGCCTTGGATTACATACAACTTTATTTCCATTTATTAGTTCAAATCACTGCCATACTGCGCTGTTCCTAGGACACCCTAAATGCCAAGTATTTTCATTTTAATGTCTTGCAAAGTGCTGGGAAAACCTCTGGCAGGAGGACAGAGGCATACACTGAAGCTACAGCAGCTACTAGTGACGGAAGGCTTCATTAGAGTTTTACAAACATTTGACCAGCATTTCAGGCCTTTGTTTTTGAAAAAAATAAACAGAATTAGACTAACTGACTCGAACATACCTCACTGTTTAATTTGATATCTTGATATCTTAGCTGTTTAACTACACATATCTCTAATTTTGATTCCATTGTATTCACTCCAGGCCCCGTATTACATTCAAAATACAAATCTTAATCAAGTTCTAGATTTAGGCCTCATTTTTGATGCAATGAATAAATGTGGCCCTTAACACCATTAACATCTGTCTGTCTGTCAGATAGATCAGAAAGAATCTGCTAAATGACACTGTAACATTATAATCTTAAAAGTCCACAAAGGGGGCGTACATCATGGAGCAACTGTGGCCCAGTAGGTAGAGTGAGTCATCTCATAATTGGGAGGTTATGGGTTCAATCCCTAACTCCTGCAGTGCCATGTAGATACAGTATGTCCATGGGCAAGACACTGCTTGGTCTGTGGTGTGTAAATGGGTATGGATGTGTTTGAATCATGGCCAGTTCTCCATAGAAATCCCTGCCATCAGTGAATGATTGTGGAGTCAATGGGTTTGAATGGGTAGGTGTGACCCGCGGTGTGAAAGTGTTTTGAGTAGTTGGACAACTAGAAAAACATGACACAAGCTCTAGTCACAAGCTAGTCCATTTAACATTTAGTTTAACGTCCCCCTTCTGTGGATTGCAATCAACTTGACATGACTATATATGGATAACTTAGTAGAGTTAGCATGCTAACTTTCAATGCTTAGCCAGTGAGCACAATGAACGTAATACAAGCCAAAGTCTTTATGTAATCATTGCTAATATTAATATGCTAACTCAACCTTAAAGAACCGCTGTAGTTAAAGATCCTTGGTGTTATTCTGTTGTCTTACAACTTTTTTCTGTCAAGCACACAGCAACCTTTTTTTCCCAGACAAAAGGCTCGATGGGAAACTTTCATGCTGTTACAATGTATTTGTGTTGTATTTCATGTTGTGGTTAAGGGACATGTGACATCTGACAAGAATGAAAATAAAAATATTCAGTTTTACAAGGAAATAGAAACTGGGAAGAAAAAAAAAATCAAAAATAGATTGAACAAATTCAGTACACAGCATTATTTTTGTCGACCTTTTTCTAGCAATAGCATACTCTAACTGTAGCATTCAACCGATATCTAGTCAACATTGCAGCTGGCTAACTAGAAACACAAGCTGTGTAAGTCTCTAGAATTAGCTTAGCTTTTAGCTTGTGTTAGCTTGAGTGCTAACTTTAGCTGTGGTCTGGCTAATAAGCAATCAGAAATTTTGTTGTATGTTAAAATATGTTTTACATGGATTTTTACATTCCATTGCTTTCCAGTTGCTGATCAACTGAGAAGAACAAAAGTGAAAATGACTAGTTAGGTACAATTATTTATAACCTGAAACACTGCAGTATGACATTAAAACAGCACTTGACCATGACTTCACAGGAAATGAATTCTGTATCATGATTAGAAATTCTTTGGTGCACAACTTCTATGTCATCTGGGTATTAAAGACACTTTTAATTATGTTGTAATACTGTAAATGTATAAATGTTATTTGCTCATTTTGATTGGAATTAAAATCTTAACAACTGTGCTGCATTGACTGGTAAAATTGGGTACCATTTAGATAAACAAAAGTTATTATTGCAGTATAAATGGTGACAATTTATGGTGGGGAAATTGTTTGTTGCTGAGCTGTAAGAAAAGTGAAACCTGGCATGGATCACGGTAATCAGACGAACAGGTCAACATGCACTCCAGTCCCCCACTTAAATATGTTTTGGCTGAGAGGGGAGGTTGGTCATCCGGTCACCCACAGTGTCTTCCTCTTCAACCCCTTTTAAAGCGAGCTCTCTATTGGATTAACATTGGCCTGAGGGTGAGAGTGGGCAGAGGTAACCTGAACAGAGGGGAAAAAAGGGTCAAGCAACTGTTTCAAGTGAAAGTGGAATCTGTGGTATCTTTGTTTGTTTGCAGTCGAGTGTGTTTGGGGTTGACTCTGACATCCTGCAAAGCCTGAGGGGCAGGGCAGAGGTTAGCTAGTGTAGTGCCGCGGTACCCACTCATACCTGAAACAACACGTTGGCTGGTGCTGTTGTATTTCAGCATCCTTACTTAACCTTCACAGTTCTGTATCATTTTTATAGAGCTGTGAGGGTAGGTTTCCTCAGTCTCATCTCTTAAGTGAATAATAACTGCTTGTTGGATGTGATGATTTTCGCACATCTTCAAGGATAGAGATTAAAGCTGAAAACAGGTTGCTTCACTCATCACCCGCATCAGGCATCAAGTTTACTGAGACATACCAGGCTATCTCCAACAACTGACGAATAAAATACAGGCACCATACTTACATTCAAGTTGCTAAAAACAAAGCACCAGGATCAAACATAACCCAGTGAGGACTAATTGGAAATTTTACAGTTCTTATGAAAAGTATTCACCTCCTTGGATGTTTTTACCCTTTTATCGGTTTAATAAATCAGTCATTGTCAATATTATTTGGATTTTTTGACAAAAGAAATGAAAAAACCCTCTTTAATTTCAACCTGCAAACAGATTTCTACAAAGTAATGGCAATTAAACAGTAGTATGTAATGTAGAATAAGTGACTGCATAAATATTCACCCCTTTTAAAGTGACTGACCTAATTTAATAGAGGTCCAGCCAAATGGTACAATCAAGGCAGAATTACTCATGTGCTGTATTCTTTTCATACCTTGATGATGGATTTAAGAGAACTCTGGGCAATGTTTAGTGCCTTGGAAATTTTTCTGTATTCATCCCCTGATGCACACTTTTCAATAACCTTTTCTCTTAGTCGCTTGGAGTGTTCTTTTGTCTTCACAGTGTAATGGTAGCCAGGAATACTGATTTACCAGTGACTGGACCTCCCAGACACAGCTGTCTTTATACTAAAATCACTTGAGACACATTCACTGCACTCAGGTGACCTCCATTTCACTGAGCACCAATTTTTACTTATTTTACTATTTTTTAAATAAAAATCAGTAAAATCAATAAAAGGGCAAGACATCCAAGGAAGTGAATACTTTTATAGGCACTATATCATTGAAGATTGTGACCAATAAGTGTTTCTGGGTAAAATCAGGTCTTAGACATTTAATGAATATTTTCAAATGGTCTTTTAAACTTCTTTTTTAATGATCATAGACATCTTTTCAACCAAAAACTGCTCTCTGGGCAGATACGATTTTGAACAAACTTTAAAGTCTCAAAGAACAAAAACGACAGATCTCAAGATTTGTTGAAATTCAAGCGTGCCATAAACTGATATTAGATAGCACAGCGCTCTAGGACTGGTCTTCTTTGGCCCACCTCTAAAACTCCCAAGGCGAAAGGTTACCTCTCTGACAGTGCCGGCTCATCTGAGGGTCTCTCTGTACCCTGAAACCAAAACACCCAAGGGCAGAGCGATGGGCTTGTCTGGCCACCCCAATACGACTCCCAGCGATCCCGGCAGGGAGGCAGAGAACCTGGGATCAGGAATCCCCCCCTGTACAAATACAGACGAGGTCGTGGGTCATCTGGGGAGCTCACATGAGGCTTTCATCCTAGAGAAGCTCATTTCAGGGGAATGTGGCTCTTTCCCCATCGAGATAGGAGTCCTCCCTGAGCCCTGTGTGGCTGTGCTGAACCCTGGATCCACAGACATGTTCTCTCAGACCCCGTTTGTTTTGTTTCTGTGCTGCGTCTCAGCGCACACTGCCTTGCTGGGTCCAGATATTGCTGTGGGAAGATCAGGTTGGGTCAGCACACACATGGGGTTGTGTTACTATGCAAACACTCACTAAAACTGTATCAAACGAGCTGATAGCCGAGACCTGAGTAGAAAAATAAGGTTGTAGTATTTTTGGCTTTTACCTTGAGTGGTCTTTGGAGGACAGCAGTGTCTGATTCACTTTCATAGACAACAAAACTTCATTAATTTCAGACAAGGACAAATGGTTTACATATTATTTGTAGGAGACAAAAGCTCATGTTGAAGGGTAATTTCCTTGAGTATTTATTTGCTTCTGAGCCTCCACACACTCAGGTCAAATGTAATTGGGCACATGCAATGTTTAGACATGATACATGCCCAACGTGTAATTAAATGAGCTCAGCCTGCTGAATTACCATATCATCATGTACACCAAACGTCATTTCTGATGTAAATCAGCATGCTCAAGAGTACTAAATGTAAATTTGGGCTTTAGTAAACAATAAACAGCAGAATATGAGAATGCAATACCACCTGCTTAGAGCAAGAGCTTGTGTTTTGCGCTAGACTGGCTTCAATCTTGGAGCCTTTTGGCATCATTGTCTATTCATATCTAACGATGACATAGAGACCTCTGAGAATGGATGCCACATTTGTAATGATTCCACTGTGGCCATGGGTTTAGGTTAAATAACTTCCAGCCAAGACCTCTTTTTCTGGGGTCTATGATGTGTTCTCATTGTAGATGTAATGCTCACTTCTTCACCATTAACATATCCCAGAGTAACACCTGTTCACCTGTTTCTTGTAAGTCTCAGTTCAACAGCAGACTAATAACATAGAAGCTGTATTCCAGCTTATTTCAGTGGTAAGTAGGGGCCATATAGACTGGTAAGCTGGTCAACTTTACCGCTATGCAATGGCTTGATTTGCTTGAAGTCGATTAGCCACTCATCACATGATTGGGCATTTACAACATGGACGCAAAGAAGACAGCAGGTGAGGCACAAACTGCAGAAAATCAGTGGTGGTGCATTAGATATGTTTAAATATGTTACTACATACCATATTAACCCAAAAATAAAGGAGAATGAAAACTAGGTATTGATGAATTGCCAAGAGGAGGGATGGAGAACATTTAATGAAATTTAAAAAACATTTTAAGGAAATTCTAAGAATAGTTTTGGATGTTATTAAATACTCACATTGTACTTTGTATTGGTAGGTACTTAAGTGTAAGTGCTCATACTATAACTTGATCTGGAAAAATGGGGTATTAGTGCATTGCTAGCTACATCCATGCTGATCTTTTCATTGGCTGCCATTGTTAGTATGAACTATAATGGTTGGATAGGTAGGAAGGTTAGGTAGGTAGGTAGGTAAGGTAGGTAGATAAGAATGGCTGTATAGATAGGAAGGTTGGGTTGGTAGGTAGGTAAGGTAGGTAGGTTAGGTAGATAAGGTAGATAAGTAAGTAACTAGGCAGGTTAGGTAGCTACATAGGTAGGTGGGTAAGTAGGTTAGGTACTTAGGTTAGGTTGGAAGGTAAGTAAGTTTGGTAGATATGCCAGGTAGGTAAGTAGGTTAGGAAGACAGGTAGATTAAGTAGGCAGGTTATGTAGGTAAGTGGCAAGGCTGGGTAAGTAAGTAGGTTACATAGGCTTTTTAGATATGTTGGTAGGCTCGCTAGGGTGGTATTTAGGTTAGGTAGGAAGGTATGTAGGTTAGGTAGGTTAGGTAGGTAGATAGATTTGGTACACATTTCAGGTAGGCTAGATAGATTAGGTCAGTAGGTGGGATAGGAAGGTAGGTAAGTAGGGTAGCTCAGGTAGGTAAGAAGGTTGGGTTAGGTAGTTTATATAGGTAGGCAGGTGAGGAAGACGGGTGAGGTAGGTAGGCCAACTTAGGTAGGTTTGGTAGATAGATGACATAGGTTAGGTAGGTATCTATATCAGGTCGGTAAGTTGGCTTAGGTAGGTTTGGTAAATAAATTAGGTTTGGTAGGTATGCATGTCAGGTAGGTAAGTAGATTAGGTTAGTTTGGGTAGGTCTGGTAGGTGGTTATGTACTGTAGGTATGTAGGTATGTAAGTAGGTAGGTTAGGTAGGTAGGTGGTAGTTGAAGTGACATACAGCACATTGCTGAAACAAATCTGTTTACATTTTTCTCAGCAATGATTTACAGTGAATGATTCTTTCGAGTGTTACATATAAAGGGTTCATATTTTCTACTGGAGTCCTTACTCAAACCTAGGAA
The DNA here is from genome assembly GCF_018320785.1 of Cheilinus undulatus. Lineage (NCBI taxonomy): Eukaryota > Metazoa > Chordata > Actinopteri > Labriformes > Labridae > Cheilinus > Cheilinus undulatus. Next base: position 20,173,972 of record NC_054873.1, on the reverse strand, counting down.
TGACCAGATCATCAAAACAGACTAAAACCGAAAGTTCCTCCCTTGAGCTTTGAGCTTAAAACAGTAGATTATCTTCCCCTGGTTCACAGGACTTTTCCTGTAGTTGATTTATTGACACAGCCTCAGTAGAATCATTTATTTCTGTAATTATCTCTCTGATCTGTTTGCAGTGACTGATCTTTCACACACTCATGACAAAGATGCCCTCAGCCGTCATCTACTAGCGGTCAATATAGAGTCATTAAACGCCCAGGCGGAGATGTTTCGTCTTTTGAGAAACACTGTTTGTGCGTGCTTTTACAGTTGTCTCTTATATCTACAACACGTGTCCACAACTGTTCAGTCCTCGTCCTCTGAAGTCTTCCACATGTCCCTTGTTTGAACGATCATGAGTGCTGCTTCAATTTTCAAATGATTAGAGCAAGGCACCTCCATGAATATGTTAGCACTGTGGTGGGAAAATAATTTCCACATTCAAGCTTCCATATGTACAGATGTTTGATCTATTGTTAGCACAGTCCCGTTAGTAATTTTCAGTGAAGGAAATTTTGAAGATTTTCAGACGTATCTTTAGTTCTCAGTGAGATATAAAAAACGGCTACTGCTGTTAGGGATTTTCTATTTCTCTGTACTATAAAATCTGTAATTTTTTCTAGCATTGGCAGCATAATTCATAACGTAAATGGCCTTATTCCAGGTTCCTATTCTTCAGCTTTACTAGTTTTGATATGAGCTAGAACACTGTGCTTCAAACTGTAAACATGGCATCCCAAAGTATTACTGCAGATGACCTTGTGGACAAGTAGACTGTGTCCACTTAGAAGCTTTTAGCTGTAATTTTGTAGGACAAAGCGTAATTACAACAGCTACTCAAAGCTTTAAAGGAAATGTAGGCACTGGATGTATAACCGCATAGAAGGATAGCTCAGTTCTTACTAAGTTTAGCATAAACTCAAGAATATATTGCCTCTGTCAATAAACCAACAGCATCCTTATAATAGATGAAATGTAGCTTCAATCTAAAGACGTGACGTCCAGTCTAGTAAATGTATCAAATGAGTTTTTTCATAGTTTTAAAGAATAAGATAAAGAAATGTTTTTAAATCTTATTGATTGACGAAATTACCCAATTGTGATAAAAGATGCCAAATAAGTATCTGTCAGGACCAATGTGTTATTAAAGAGCATTCATAAACATAAGTGTATAATCACATACTCCTTCACCAGTCACACAGGTTTGCAAATGTGCATGCGACAATGTCAGACTGTTTTAACTCCTATAACAGTGGTAATATAACAGACTTTATTTCGGTTAATCATCATTTATTTATTGATAAACTGATATAATGGACTTTATTTAGGTTAAGCATCATGAATTAAGCCAGATTTCTGATCACTTAGCTAAAGTTTTATTGTATGATTTCATAAAAACAGAGTGTCACCAGCTGCTTTCATCATCATTGTCTCTGCACAGTCACACAGATGTTTCGAAAAAAATAAAAAATCATAAGAAAAAATATTTCTTCTATCTAAAATTAGAGCCACTGTTTATGAGACCATGTCTTCAGTTTGGGGTACATGTCGCTTAATACTACTTAATACTGTATCCCTCTGTGACGTACTAAGACACCTCAGTGCTTCAGTGTGCTCTTAGCACGGAGACCAATGTGCTCTTACTAATTTACAGTGAATGAAAAAGGTCTTTGCATCTGTCTGCGTGTGTGTGTGTGTGTGTGTGTGTGTGTGCTGAAACGCAGGCTCATCCTCATCATTCCAGTCAGTCAAAAATGTCGGACAGCTTTCAAAATTCTCCGTCATCCTTCTAAAAAAATCCATCTATGACGAAGAATTTTCGCTGCATTAGATTAATAGCCTTATTCAATACTCAGTCTAAATACGGGTCATTTGCTCAGTAAATCCTGAAATAACTTTTGGAATTGTGCCCCGCTCATCAATGCCACTTTTTCCACACTGTCAATCAATCAAGAAGGGGGCAGGTCTTATGGTACCAGCTTTGTCAACAACAGTGGTGGTGAGATACCAATCTGACTGGTCTTTTTGAGGGTACAATTTCTGACTGGAGCTGCTGTAAATGCTAAGACAGGATTCTGTGGTAACGATCACTTAGATAAAGGAAATATTAGGTGGAACCATTTAAAAATGGTCACATTGATAATCCAGAGGAAAGCAGAGGTCATTTTTTCAACCTAATAATCAATGCTTGTGAGAAGCGCTCTGAAAGTGAATTCATGGGTGCTTTCTATTGACACAAAGCCAAAAGCTCAAAAGGGAAACTTTAAGTCTGTGTTGATTTTGGTGTGACTAAAGTGGTTACTCTTACCTCTTTGTTCATCTTGTCTCAAAAATGTGTATTAGTTAATTATTTTAGTATGTTATTCTTTTATTTTGATTGGACTGTGGATAGAGTAGGAAATAGCAGTGACATGTGTTCAAGGATCTGCAGGTTGGACTTGAACCTTGCCTGCATGCTTGACAGATTATAGGCTCTGTAGGACCTGTTAGGGCATCTGCGCCTCAAGTCTTCGCCTTAAAAATCTTAAAAATCACCCTGTAGCAGTGACTTTAGACAATTTAAACAGTCACACAGAACAGTCAATCTTCTTGCTGATTATCTTTTTTTTAGTAAATGCAAAATCATAGGTATACATTTCAGTCTGTATTATAACTAGTTTAGATCTTCTTGCAAGAGCTTTAAGGATACATCAAAAAAGGATCTTAAATAAAGCTCATTTAATCTGAAAACCACAGAAGAACTACAATACAACTCCTGTTTTATGTATATCTATATTTATTATAGTAGATACAGATATACGGATATTTCCTGCAGTGGTTGCTGTGAGCCTGCAGCTGCAGTGATGGTGGACAGAGCTGCACCTTCTCATGAGTTTGCAGTTAACTCGACCAGATATAGAACTTCAGGATGAAGACAGCACAGGGTCCCTTCTGTCTGTGCCTTCTTGGTCCTGTTTATTGAATTAAACTTCAGTACAACCGCTGCCTCTTTTTTTTTTTTTTTTTTAAATCTTTCTCTCCCCTCATCTCTGCTTAATTTGATCAGAGAATCTGCTGATGCAGTGTGTGCCCGCCTCATGTGAAACCAATTTAAAGCTACACATAAAAATCTGGTGTCTCTTTGACTCAAACATACACACACAGACATCGAGGGTGTGGTGTGTACTGTTTGTCAGGAGACGGAGATGCTCATCTAAAAATCTGTTTGTATAAATAACAGCAGGATGTGTCACCTGACAGCTGGTGCCTAGGTGAGAAACAAAACGCAATAATTTACTTATATGAAACAAAGTTGGATAATATGTCAATAATTTGCAGTAGAGTCATGATAAAAAATGTTTAAAGAGTTTTGCTCGCATGATGTGTGAAGATAAATCTAATGGCAACAACCAGTGCTCAACCTCCCATTGCCATGACAACAAAACAACACCTTTAAAGACAGAAAAAGCAGCTTACCGGCTAAATGCAGAGAAGTTTCTTACGGATAACAGTTTCATCCTACGAGAGCTTGACTTTTTCTTCACTCTATATGTAAAGTTACAACACAACACAATACCACTCTTTATGCACTCATTTCTCTCTTGGCATCCACGTCTCAGCTCTGGTTGTAAATAAGAGATTCTTAATGGGAGTAGGCGCCGCTGTTCCTGTTCTTTGCAAAAAGTACATATTTTCACAAATTTGACCAAAGCTAAAATGGGTGTTCAGCAGACTCTTTTCATTTCAGTCTTGTTAGAGTGAAATTTTAGGTAATAGGCTCCTGGATAGAAGTCATGTAAGCGGTCCCCCAACCCTTCAAAATAAGAGCAAGAGGAGAAGATACAGACAAGAATTTATGTTGTTGTTCCTTCTCTAAGCTGTCATTCTATCTTTTAAATTGATATTTTGAACTTTCTTCAAATGGATTTTGATAGCTTTCTTTGTTTTTCTTAGGTTTAAGTTCTTCCTTTTATCTATTGAGGTTGAGGTTCACTTTTTACATCTTTAATGGTTGTTTTATGTCTCTATCAGTGCAAGGCAGCTGATCGAATTTCAATCACAACTTTGGCTTTGAACAATCCCTGAAACAAGATAATTGTGATCAGACAATTATTGTGCCACATGTTGTGTTTTGCTCATTTTGTCTTTAGTTTTATATTTATTTATTGCTTCTTTTTGAAGTGTTTAAGTTTTTAGGTTTGATAAATGCATGTGATGCAGATTATGTAAAAATAGTTAGCAATCATTTTTGATGGTCATGATCTCAATACCAGTAAAAAAAAAACTATTTTAAATTTTGTTGTAATCGAGCAACTCTAGTCTGTGTGTCTCTTTGTGGCTATTTTATCTCTATATTTGTGTATCTTACAGCTAGTTTGTGTCTATTTGTGGTTTAATTTCTCGTCTTGAGCTGGGGGGGGGTAAAAGTTATACTGCACTGAGTGGTTAAAATCTTACCTGGCTCTCTTCCATGTGGAGTTCCTCAGGGCTCAATACTCAGTCCAATTCTTTGCCCTCTGGGTCCATTTAAAAATATATATATATATTTCTTTTCATTTCTGTGCTGATGATACACAGCTGTATTTACCACTCAAATTTAGATCTTCTTACCCCCTGGGCCATCTCCTAGACCGTCTTAGAGACATTAAAGCCTGAATTGCTCATTTTCTCAGGCTCAATGAGAGTAAGACAGAGGTCATTGTTGTTGGACCCCATGGAGGCTTTACCAGCCACAGTACAGAGATGTCTATTCTTGAGCTATTTTTAAAACCCTCTGCAAAAAATCTGGTGGTGATAATGGACTGAAATATTAAAAAGGATCTGCAGATTAACACAGTTTCCCACTTCAGCTTTTATCCAATGTAAAGCCCTTTATGCCTTTGAACAATTCTGAGAAAGTTTCTCTATTTATTTATTTTTATTCTATTTTATTTATTTGTGATAAGGGACAACCGTTTACAGCTTGTTTAGACCACTGCAGCTCACCTTTAAACTGTGATCATAAATATGACCACATTTGCCCCATTTTAGCTGATTTTCACTGGTTTCTCGTGTGTTTAAGGATTGTTTTAAAATCTGATTATCAACTTACAAATCTTTCAACAGGCTGGCTCCTGTGTCGGCCACTTGTTAACTGCTTTTAATCTCATTTTCTGTCCAACTTTGCCACTTTTATTTGCAGTTTTTCATCGATGTAACAGACTTTTTTTAAATCAATTTTTCAAACTTTATTTTCCCCCACCTTATCTGCCCATTTTTGCAACTTTTGACCCATTTTGCTTTTTAAAAATTCCCATTTCACCATCTTTATTCCCCAATTTTGCCACTTCTAACCAGACCAGTTCTGCAACCTTTTCTGCCAGTTTTTGCCACTGGTAACCCTTTTTTCAAAACTTTTCTCATTTTTTTTGCGAATTTTAGCTACATACTATTTGTTATACCCTTTTGCTGCTTGAAACTACTTTCACCATGCTTTCTTCCTCTTATTGCCACTTATGACCCCTTTTCCCCATGCTTTCTGACAATTTTTGTTGCCTCTGCTGAAACATTTCTGCCTCCTTTAACCCATCTTTGCCACTTTTTTTAAAAAAGATTTATTTTTGGGCCTTTTCATGCCTTTATTTGATAGAGGAAGGGCAGTGGACTGACTCGGGAACAGGGAAGAGAGAGGGAAGAGACATGCGGCAAAGGGCCACAGTCCGGATTCGAACCTGGGACACCCGCGTGCGTGGGTAGCGCCTTAAACCACTCGACCATCTGCACTCCCATCTTTGCCACTTTTTAATCCTATTTCACCACCTTTACTAGCCATTTTTAAGGCATTTTGCCACTTTTTAAACCCTTCCACAATGTTCTCTCACATTTTTGCCACTGTTACCGCATTTTTACCACTAGTTTCCTCTTTTCAATATTTTTTATTTCATTTTTTGCCAGACCTTTTTGCCTCTGGTAACCCATTTCTGCCTTCTTTAACTTATTGTTGCACTTGCAACCCCTTTTCATCACTCTTTCTGTCCGTTATTCCCATTTTAAAACAATTTTTGCCACTTTAAACCCATTTTGCCACACTTATTCAAATTTTTGCTACTTTTTGATCATCATCTGTTTTAGGAAAAGGGGTTTACATTTTGAAGAGGACTTTTAATCAGGTCAAAAAATAAAACATGGTTACATTAGCTAAACTTTACATTGGACCAAGATTTACTGACATTTATGGCCCCCCATTTGGCTTGGCCCCAGAAAGTGCTCCCCTTTATCCCCCTTATGAATGGCCTTGCTTGCATCTCAAAACAGTTCAGCAACCTACAGTGAGCTTTCTTGACCAGTGCAATAAATACATTTAAGATTACATTCCAGGTTTCTTTCTTAAATCCTGTTAAGACCACAGTTGTGCAGAATAGACCCCTATCAATTATTGTTTGTTCTATTCTCAATAATCAGTGAAACAATCAGTGTGGACACTGCTGCAAGTGAGTGAGTTTCTGCAGATATGCTCAGAGATGACGATGCTTGAAGAATCACCCTCTAACAGGGTTAGGGACAGATGACAGTGATATCTGAGCTGCAGCAATGATGTGACAGGCATGTGCTGGTTTATGAATTCCAAACATTCTTTTAATTATTCCATATTCCCGTCATTAGGCACAAGCACACAGGGTACCACAGGAAACAGGTTCAAATCCAACTCCTGTTTCAGTCCGTCTCCTGCTGAATGACATGAGAACATCTGCAGAACAAAATTAAAATCTAACACAGGATGCCTACAGGGCTGGATGGTCATGCTCCTAGAGAGTTTCCATACATGTGCTGTTTTTAACATATCTGTACTTTCAAAAATGTTCCCATAAAGCAACAGTGCACAGGCTGCGTATTTCCCATCTCCTGTTGCTGGCCTTTCCCACAGCCGAGCCTCACCATGGCATCACTAAAGTCTAACCTGGAGCACTTTTCTCCAGTCCATTTCTCGCTCTGACACGCCTTTTATACCACACACTGGTAGCTACAAGAGTCTCAGGGACCCTGCTGCTGCTGCTGCTGCTCCACATGGAGCCTGTGCCAACGTAAACCCCCCAGAGGCTCAGAGCCCGTCCCCCCAAACGGCAGCCAATAATACCTGGACACGGTTCAGACAAGTTTTCATTCAGCTGAAAGCTTTTAAAGAGAATTCAACGCATGAGTGATAGGTATCTGTAACAGCTCAGACTCTGGCCTGTAGCACTGGAGTGGTTTATATTAAGAGAGCCCAGCAGTTAAATAATAAAGAGCTGTTATATTTAGTCATGACAATTATCCTTTCTAAATGTATCAGCTTTTCAGCAGGATTTTTTATTTTGAAATGACCACCAAACAGCCTTGTGTTGATCCTGATGAAACAAAATGTTCTAACAAGCAGACAAAACTCTGACTCTAAAAGGACATTTGTACATAATAGGTGTTTGTGTTCTCCTTTTACAAGCTTGTGCACAAACACATAACAGACACATCAAGTGCAAATAATCTCCAGATTTAAATGAAAGCTTTTTTAATTTTCTACGACTAAAGTATCATAATAAATCCAGCCCCACAATTAAAGACTATTATAATTTAAAAGCAATGTCAATTTGCAGCTAAAGCAAACAAATGCAGCTTCTGAACTAAATTTCTTAGAGTGAAAAGTTAAGTGGAGGCTGCTGCAGGACTAAACATTATAATGACAATGAGGACAGATGCTGATAATGCAGTTAATTCGGAATAAAGAGATAAAAGCTGTAACAAACTGCAGCTCTGAGCGTGAAAATCCACCCGGAACAAATAACAGCGGAACTCCTCTGTATTAAAAACCACACAGTAAAAATGAAGGAAAAGAAAGCAGCAAGAAAGAACTGAACTCATTATTGAACATAGTTCTCTAAATGAGACATTTTCTAACAAACGGATAAAAACATAGAGCCGAAGTCTCGTTAATGAATACCTGCACAGCGAGAGAGGTGCCCGCGGTGAGCGAGACTACAGCGGAGAGACTGCACGTGCGCAGGGCCTCGACCAGCAAACAGGTAGGCCTATTTAACGATAGATGGTTTTAATTTGTACTTTTAAAAACGTGACATTCTTATTACAAAAGCACCAGCAGATTTTGGGAAGACGTAAAACACGGCAGCTTCAAACAAAGCCATCATGTTGTGGTTTGTACCCTTAATGAATATCCTCCGCCTGAGAGGAAGGCAGACGTGTTTGTGACAATACGTCGTGTATTTATTAATGCGTCATTTAGAGGCTAAAGCAGGAAGCTGAGCTAGCTAGCTCAAAAAAGACGAACGGAGGAAAATTCTGCGCTCATATTTCTTAAATTTGGAATTTTACTGTGGAGTATTTTCGGCCTGACAAATCAAAAATGGGAGGAAATAGGCTCATTTCTAATATTTCTTTTAAATGAGACCTGGAAACTGCAACTTACGATGCTTATAATAACGAAAACAAACGATATAGCATATTAAGACTGAAATAATGAGCTTTGATTATACTACAATCATTATAGTAATTATAATATCAGCGGACTTATGATATTAAAATTGAGACAACTACAACAAAACACAATAGCCTAGATTTAACACAATAATAACCTAAAACGACAATACTAACAGCAGAATAATAACAACAGTATAACTAATAAAACTACAGTGAAATTTATTCAACTGATTAAACTAAAATATAAAAAAATATTTTTTTCTAGAAAATAAAGTAAAACAATAACTATAATGATAATATTAATGACAACATAAAATAAAATAATGATAATAATTATTATAATCATCATCATCATCATCGTCATTTTTATCTTGGAGCTAAAGTGTGGGAAGCTTTTATTGGGTTCTGATGTTCCAGTTTGTGCCACTTTTTAATCAGTTTCTGTCCATTTTTTGCCTTTTTTTCTTTACATTTGTTACATTTTTCCCTCTTTTAACTATTTTTTTGTCACTTGTCATCTGTTTAAGGCCACTTTGAAACTATTTTAGCTACTTTTTAACCTATTTTGACTAGGCTACTTTAGCTGCCAATAATGCCTTTTTTTTGTCTCTTTAACACCTTTTACCCATTTTTGCTACTTTTTAGCCGCTTTTCACCATAACATTTTTCTTTGTCTATCTTGACCTATTTTTTTGCCCAGTATTTCTTATTTAAACACGTGTTTTTTTTGTCACTTTAACTATTTTTTTCCCCTCAATTTTCACTTTTTAGTCTCTTTTCACAATTATGTATTTATGTTTCTCTTAAAGTTGTTTACTTCATTCCCTGGATGTTTGAGCATATTATGACATATCCTTGAAGTCCAACATTACTTTCTAAACGGTTTAGTTGTTCACATTGTGCACCAAGAGAAGGTAATCCTGTTTTAGTTAAAGGGGTTTACATTTTCAAAGATGTTTTACTGTATTGGAGCATAGATGAATAAAATTCATAGATATAAGAGCATTAATAATTTTGAAAATAATCATCATGATTCTTGGTGTATAAATAGTTATAACAGCAACAATGACTAATAATATTTCCTAAATGATTTCAAATATACAAATTAAGATATTATTAAAACGGATTTAATTGGTTTGTGTGCAAAAAGTGAAACTAATAAATCAGCAAGGAGTCTTTCATCCAGTGCTTCTGTTTAATTGCCTCAATTAGGTTTTAGTGAATTCAGATTTATAGCAAACGATAAGGCCCAGTTCTGGCGCATGCGTCATTTTGCGCACGTGGCCAAGTGATGCACAGAGTGTAGCGTTTAAAAGTAAAGACTGATATAATTTTTTGGACATATTATCCATCATTGTAAGTGGATGTTTCCACAGTGAGAGCTTCACACTTAAGATCCTAGAGAAAAAAGAGGCTTATTTTTCTATACATAAAGAAAACATTGGTATTATACTTGAGCTTAACGTTGGTTGACTTTAAAGAGCTGTGATTTCTGAGCTCGAGCTGTTCATTTAAGAATGCTTTTATAAATAAGGGTTATTATCATTCTTTAAACGCCATGGAAACAGCCAAAAAGGAAACAAACAGCTCATTAATAAACACGCTGATAGGACATTAAAGTCTTTAAAGTTTAATATCAAAAGCAGTCCGTTAATTTGTTCAGACATGGACGGAACTACAGTCTCATTCATCCTCGTTAGTTACATTGATGTCATGTGTTGTGTCTCCCGCGTGTTTACTGAAAAAAAGCTTTTTGACCTCCCAATTTCTACTGCTGCATAACAGCTCAGGCTGCAGCGTGGTGTGGGCCTGCTTTAGACGGTGTGTGTGTGTGTGTGTGTTTATGTGTGTGTCAGATACTCTGCAGGCTACTGGGGCGGCATCAGCTTGAGCGAGGCATTTCTCTTTACCCCGACAAACCTTCAGGGGGCTTTTAGCATTTGTTCAGTCTGCAGTCTCTGGAAAACATCTGATTCATTTTTTAAGCAGTCCCAGATGCTGCGCAGAGTGTGAGAGTGTGTGTGCACGAGAGCGTCAGTGTGAGTTTGTCAGCGCGTGAGAATATCTGCTGTCTTTAGAGAAGGGAAGGGGAGGGAAACAAGAAGCGTGTGGATTTTTTTTTAATATCACTTTTTTAGGTATGAACGCAGCGTGCGTCTCATACTGCGATATGACATCGATGGATTCATATTATAGCACTTCTACTGCGCAGGCTAGGGAGCACCAGGCGAACCCGTTCAGGACTTTCCCAAACACTGAAGCCAAATACAGCCCCACGTTCATCCCGGGGAAAGGGCAGCAGTACGGAGAGAAGCCCCGGAGTCCCTTTCAGCCCGAGTGCCAGTCTTTGGATGGCGCAGAGGAGGGCGCGTTCAACAAGTCCTACCAGCTCTTCATGCAGAGATCGAGCTGCAAAACTCCGCCGGGTGAGGGGAGCAAGCTGCACCCGGACAGCGGACTCAACGGGACGCTGCTGCCCTGCTATGGTGAGTGCGCACAGAGAGACAGAGATGAACGGAAATGCATGACAACAGGGAACATTTGTTTGCAATAATGGGTGGAATAACATCCTGGTGCGTTAAAGGCTGCAAAATCTGAAGAAGAGAGGGGCTAAACCCTCCAGAAAACACATCATTTTGAGCTCAACCTCGAAGATTAATTCATATTTAAAGACAGAGTGTTGTTTCATATCAATCAGAGGGTGTAACTATGACAACAGTGGGAAATGTTCATAATTAGGACGCACAGTCAGTTTCTGTTTTTGATGACTTAAACCTGCAGAATTATTGTACAGACGGCTCGGACATGCTTGTAATAACCAAGGCTGAATTAGATTTATCATTCTTAGTATGCAACCATCAGTGATTTTGAATCAAATAACACCTAAAAGTGTCATTTCTTGCGTTAAAACCCTGCCAAACGAGCTGCAGATGCAGTTGTGGATGTGCATGAAAATGTATTATGAAAAAGAATCAAAGTATTTCTTTTTTAGTCATATGCACGTCTTGACGTTATGACGTTGACAGACTTTAAGCTGCAGTTTTCCCCCATTTACTGACAAAAATTAAGATTTTTTTTTTCTCAATAAAGCCACAACATCAGTCGCTGATCTATTCGGCCTACACTCGCAGTCTGTCTTTGATTAAACCTAGTCAGCTTTAGCTCAGTATTTATAATCATAAATGCACAAACGTCACCGGAGCGCGCACGCACAAGCGTAAAATCCATGCGCAATATGAGGGAATGAAGAAAGTAAAAATTGGACTGTGAAAAAGAGCATGTACTCCAATTTGTTTGTTGCATTCTTTATTTTAAGTGCATGTTATTATCAAATTAATACCAAGGAATTAAAAATAAAACGTGCTTTATTCTGTTTAGTCACCATTTGACTAATTCATCCTCTTAGTCAGACACCAGTGTCAGTATTTACGGACTCTCTTGGCGTCCTGACAAATTCAACTTCATTAAATCACAGGCTTCAAAGTTTTGCAGAGTCTTCTGACAATTCGTTGCTCCACAAATGCATCTTTTCAGGAACACCAGCCACTTTATTGTCGTTTTTATGAGAGGTGGAGGTCGAGAATAAAAAGAAAGCCTCCATTTCAGCCGCGTGTCACACCAAGGCCACAAGAAAGGGCGAGACACGAATCTGTGAGCTTTTATGTCAAATAAATATAATAAATATTTAATATTTACATTCAAGAGATAAATCAGATAATGTGGATCATCTTACTTTTGTGAGTTATATACAGAACTGTAGGCTGATCAGCGCCCTGATGATCGTAATGCAGATGTGATAGAAGAAAACATCTGTACAATTCGGACGTTAATCCGCTCTAATTTTAATCCACTGATTATTCGCACTGGAAGAAAACCTTTAGATTTCAACACACGTGAGCGTTATTATTTCTGCGTAATAATAAATGTAACTGACCTATTCTTCTCGTTGGAGCCAATTAGCAGTCGGCCTGCAGAATAAGTGATTCCTTTCTGCAGTAGCCTCCACAGCCCTCTGCCAAAAAACATCCACAGAGTGAAAAGAAATCTGTTTTCCTGAGAAAATCTGGACTCGTTCTTTATTTTAAACACAACTGTGACTTTTTTTTCCTCCAGTTTGAAAGTTTGCCCAAACAGACTGCAGCACCCCCCGCGCTGAAGTTTGAATCGATTTGGCACGTGCATTGACAGGACCGTTTAAAACAGCGTCATTAAATGCAACATGCCTCCCCTGAGGAGAGCTGCGCTGTGCTCTTATTGAAAATGTTGCAGCCAGATGAAGGCATCGTGGCTCCGGGGAGGATACTTTGGGCTTCTGCCAAAGCCTCAGGCGTCAACAGGCTTGTGCTCTAATGTGTGGTCCTCAATAGGAGATATATTGCTCAATGCTGAAGCTTTATCTCCATCGTGATGACATAAAAAGTCAGTTCGAACCCAGAGGGAGGTTTTTTTTTTCTGTGAGGCAACTTCAGACTGTTTACATCACAGTGTTATTGTGTCCATGTTGCATCTATAAAGTAGAGTGAGGATGCACTGAAATACACAATTAGAACAACAAAAAAGAATAAGCTGCATATATATATATATATATATATATACACACACATATATAGGCTGCATTGATTTATTCTAATTATAAATATTGTCAAGATCTTTATCCTGTTATGTAGATAATGATAAAAAAAGTAAAGGCTATGAAGTGATTCTCTGTGATTTTCTTGTAATTATTCATTTTCTCTAGAATGCCTGCACATTAGCCACATATAGGAAATCAATACAATTAGTATGATATCAGTTTCAGCATATTAACATTTTAAAGGCAAATTATCGATATTGGCAGATTGCTACTTTTCAAATTTCTACTGATATCTACAACCAGTATTTTGGCTCTAAAAATCTGGCTCTGTCAGCTGTATCTACTGGCCATGCCAACAAATTAGGTAGGAGAGTTTAAGGTTTATCCAACAGACGTACATCAGCCGAAGTCTTTTTCTTTTTAAAATCACCATTCCTTACACTTTAACCCTTTAAAGCCAATGTGTGTGTATCATATTTGATACACAGTTTTGTGAGACCTCTGTCCAAACAACATGATCAGTAATTTACTTAAAAACCTTTTTGATGAATGATAAAAAATGTCCTCCAGTGGATTATCAAATGCCTAATGCCTAATGCATAAAAACTTCAAAAAAGAGATAAAGTGAAATTTTATAGCAGTTGCTCTTATATGGATTTCGGTAGAAGGTTAGTGAAATAAACATCTTGGTACCCAAAAATGGGAATTTTCTGGCTATTTTTTTGAGGGATCAGGCTTAACAGGGTCCAAGTGTGTTTTTAGGGCTGAAATTTTTTACGTTTTTTTCATCCTCAAACTTTAAAATGTGTTTCAGGGACCAGAGTTTAAGGCCTAAACTAGATTTAAATTAAAATTAGTTAAATTTTTAAATAAATAACAACATATCAGATATCAGTAAAAATCCAATATCATGCATCTCTTATTACAATGCATTTTGTTGTTTGATTGATGTATTTCTATACTGTTTAAAATGTTTAAATTGTTTTTATCTGGGCTGCCAAACAATTATAATTAATCCCAGAGTTACTACTGTTTATCATGATTAAGATCTTTCTTAAATTAAGAGCAATTAACTTCTGTTTGGATATGGAGCTCCTTTTATTCTGAAATATTCGAAAGTCTTTATTTTGATAGAAAATAAGAACATGACATAATCTTAACCATGAAAAAAGAAGCTTGATATAGATTGAAAAGGAGGAAAGACAAAAAGTAAAGATGTAATAACACAAGGTGCCAATGACTTTAACATGTCCGCTGAGCTGTCTGTGAGTGTTAAAGTGAAATTAGACGATAAGGAGCAGTGGTGGACTTGTTTGAAATCACTGTGGCTGCAGGGAGACGCTGCAGTGATTTAACCTAAGTGTGGTGAAAGGGACAATAAAGCACGCAATTAGAAAATTCAGAACACGAGTCTTTGCAGGGACACCGATGAGTTGTTCCTCTAACTGTGACAGTCTATTTGTTTTAGAAAGAGACATAAAAAGGGGGAAAAAACAAAATAAAAAATTTGATTCAACAATAAATAACAGACATATTCTTATTTAAATATAGACACTTAGTAATAAGAAACAGAACCACTGCGTTGATTACATGCACATTATATGCACTTTTTTTTTTTAAAGAAAGAGTCAAACAAAGCTCCATCTAAGTTTCTGAGAGCAGCTCTGTAACAACATGCTGATAGACAGATAGCTTTGTGGACCACTACTTAAAAATATGTCTGTTTTATTCAGCTTTACAATTAAAATCAATTCTCCTAATTCAACCAATGGTTTAACAGCATAATGCTGTGAAATAAGAGGAAAGACACAGTCTTCTTAAGTGTAAAAAACCCATTAAAGTTTTCATTTTAAAACACACTCTAAGTTTAAGGAATGAGGATTAAAAAACACAATATACCAATTTGTACAGTGAGATATCAGCCATAATACTGCCAATACCAATGATTAACTTTTCAAGCAAGTTACTGCTGATAATGATGCTGATGATAAAATGCACTGTCCATCATGTACTCTACTGAGAAACATACTGCAGTACTTTGTATCATATTAAATTAAGTCAAATTTTATATTCTGCTGCATTGTATCATATCATATTGTAGCACCGTGCTTTTTGGCATGAAAATACAATTTTCCGTCAATATTTTAAGACCGTGTAAAATCATGGTCTTGTCTTTGTAGTCCCAAACTCATTTTTGTGCACAGTAGTGTTTGAGTATGGTGTTTTTGATGTTAATCGTTGAGACTGTCCCACAGCGAATGCAGGGATGGAGCCGTCTACCTGCTCACACAGCGATGAATGAAATCAAGCCCCCCGAGCTGATGGAGAGCTGAGGAATGCAGGTCAGCGCTGCAGGAGAGGTCGGCATTAATCTGAGGCAGATGTGCATTACCAGCTCCTATAGTTATTATTCATACTCCCCAAACATCACATCTCTCAAAGCTGCACACAGTCCCTGAGATGACAGAGTGCGACTGGTTTACATAACCCCGTCTCTACAACACCTTGTGCAAATAAGCAATGAGTCAGAAATGGACATCCAGATTGGGTAATGATTTGAGGGGCTCGGGTGGGAAGAGAGGGTTTCTGGGAAAGCTGCACGTGTGTAACTGAATGTTTACACTGTCTGGCTTATAAGATTTTTTGTCAAAGTTTTGACTCCAAATTTAAGCTAATTTTATCCTTAATACAGATTAATAACTGCCACAAAGTTTGGTGAAAATATGACACACTTTCTAGGGTTTCTATAAGGTTTCAACTGACACAGAGAGAAGACCTCCAGGTTTATTCTAACCTATGAGACATCAGCAGTGCTGTTTACCTGCTATCACCCTTGTTTCTGAAGCAGCCTCTTTCCCCTTTTTCCACAAAATAACCATTTAAAGCAAATTTAAGCTTTGACAATCTTTGTTCTCTCAAACAATCCCTCCTCCCATCAGTAGGAAATCAAAGTGTCCCGTGATATGTAAAATATTTTTCTAGACTGTCTGAAAACCAGAACAAGACTCCAGAAAAAAAGAAAAGAAATTCTGGCATGGATTTAAAAGCCTCCTGTCAAAATAAAGTTCTCCAATACATGTGAAAAGGCTGTGGGAAGTGATGTCACAGGATATGCATGTGCTGATAACTAACACATTGGGTCCATGTTAGTGTAGGGAAAGGCCAGAGTGACACCTGTGATGGTGCTGGTTCTGTGTCTGTGAACCAGAACAAAACAGAATATGTAACGAATAATTCCCTGATTCAAACCTGACCCGGGCAAAGCTGCAAGGATCCGCCTGTAATTGCATGAAAAGACACAATAAAAATGTAACTTCGTAGACTTTGCAAACGTTGGATACAAAACATACAGATATTTCAAACCTCCTTTGGTGCAGCATGCCCCAGCCTTTGCAGGATGGTAACCCCCCTCCATGTATACCTGAGATCTGCAGCAGGTCTGCCCCAGAACCAGAAACTTCCACCAGCCAGCACACATTTTGATCTGTGTACCTTGTTATGAGCCTGGTGTTTAGTCTTGTTTTCTTCCTACATTCTTATCAATAGACTTTAAGCTAAATCTAGCATTAGTAAAAGTTATTGGATCATACATAGATCAACAACACAGTATAACAGTGTGGCTGAGAAACAGGGAGCATCTTATTGCCTTAAGAGTGCACACAAGAGCGCACAAGAGCGCCCGTTTGACACAGTGGGTAGAGCAGGCGCCCGTATACAGAGGCTATAGTCTTCAACACACTGGTCATGGGACCCATTTCCCATCTTGGCGCGTGTTTGTTGCATGTCTTACCCCCACTCTCTCCTCATGTTCCCTGTCTTTCTTTTAATAAAGGCAAAAAGCCCCAAAAATCTAGCAAAAAAGAGAATGCACACAGAATTGCAGCCTGAAATGCTGGTGACAGAAACTAGTACGCAGAGATGAAGTGCATTTAAGCTTCACAGTAGATGTACCTAAATCTTTCATTACAGCTTTCATTAGTTTTAAATATTCAAACAAGGAGATTTCAAAAACCACCTGAACAGATTTTTTTGAGTACTACATATAAATACATGAATTGTTTGATTTTTCGTAATTACAATAGTTTATTACTTTTTTCCTCGTTCATTTCAATTTGATGCAATTTAAATGGCCTTTAAAGCATTGGTTCCAATCTGGGGTCTTGAACCCCCTGGGCACCACTCCCCCTGGGGGAGTGGCGCTAAAGATCTCAGGTGGGTGTGTGAAATTTGATCTGCTCTGAGGTTGCCAAATTTAGATTTGCAGATAGTAAGAAAAATCATAAAAAACTTATTAAATAGTGTATACAGAAAACATGTATGCCTGTTTAATCAAGGACACATTTAAAATGAATGTTGATTTCTGACAGTAGTCTATCACTTTTCTACAGGTCTTGCAGAGTGCTTAGCTTCTCTCAGATACAAGTAAGAGCTCCAAGGAAAAGAAGTTGAGAAATACTGCGTTCAAGCTTTTTTGAAAAAGTTTGAGCGTCTTGTTAGTCAGTCACCTCTTTGTACCACATGTACATTTTATGTACATAACGCAGGTTCTTATATTATTTGAGATTATTTTAAGTGATGATTCATTCCTGCATACTTTGTCTTGTTAATATACTCATTTTTGACTAATTTGCCACAAAACCGCAAATGCCTTTTTTAAAAATTACATAGGAAATAAACTCTAAAATATATGTAGATTTTAATGCTTCATTTGATATACCTTCTATTCCAAATGCTTAAGTTCAGTATAGCTTTATCTAAAGCCCCTTTAACCTCCTCTAGAGCAGTGATTCTCAATGTGGGGCACCAGATGCCTTCTAAAAAAACAAACAATAGTTTTTAAATTGTATGTTTTACCAATTTTTCTAAAAATGTATCATACAATAAGAGAAATAAAGACATGGTCATTTGGTAAGAATTATGCCAAAATCAAAGTGTTCAAAGAAAATTAAAATATAAGTCTGCACATGACTGTTCTTCAATGTGCATGGCTGTGTTCAGCTATGCCTCAACCACCTTCAGGTACTGTGGGGGTCCCTGGTCTCTGGCACTTTTATTTTGGGGAACGGGCTGAATAATTTGTGAACCCCAGCTCTAGAGTTAAATCAAAATTTAAAGTATTATTAAATGTAATTATTTATATATTTCCAAAATGCTTTTTGCCACCTTCGGGGTAGTGAAGACTTTGCCTTCACTTTCTACATTATCCCCAAAAACTCACATAATCCAAAGTATCTTTTGTGCTCCGTCTGATATAAGAGACTGTCAGCCACACCCTAAGGTACTCTGACAGTAGCAGGGTCATGATCATGTCAGTTTATCAGGAGCTGAAGCTGAGCAGACAGATTCAGACTGAATTTTTGGCTTCCCAGTGGGGCTGCACAATAAACTGCAACGTTATGTTTCACAGAGGCTGTCAGCATTAGTTCATTATGGTCTATAATTAGTCATTTTATAATTCATAAATAAAATCAGCACCTTGTCTTATCAAACAATTCACTTTTTACAGTTCATATTATTTAATTTCTAACAAGTTTCTTTTTCCGTGGCTAAGCTAATGTCATAATCTTTAATCTACCATTAGTTCCTTATTTTCCTTCAAAATAACAGCAGGTCTATATCCAGACAGGTTTAAGACAGTAAAAAAATCCAAAATGAAATGAAAAAGGAGATTATTCATGGTTAACTCATGAAACTCTGAGAATAACCACAGGTTCTCAAACCTTTGATAGCTACAACAGTATGTGCATAATTCAGAAACCCTTAAAGAAGTAAATATTTATCACTTAGTATGTGTGCATTTCATGTGTTGGAAGGAGACATGCAAAAATGAGCATGCTGCAAACAGGTGTCTTATAAAACACTGCAGCAGATATGCAAAGAGAGTGCACACGTTGCATATATTTTTATTTTATTTTGATCTGGTCTTATCCTTTAGCTTTTTTATAAATCACAATATATATCACAGAAAAAAAAGTTTTTTGTGTTTTTTTTTTTAACAATATCATGCAGTCCTATTTCCCAGGGAATCTGAATTCCTGCGTGAGTCGCTGGCATACATCTTTCCTCAGGAACATCTGGGAGCCTCCCTTTCACTGAGGAAACAACAGTCAACATCAGGACTTAGGCTGAGCCGAGGGAGGAATATAGCCTAAAGCATGTCTGCAGACCAGCAATGAATGTACAATTAAAAGTCAGCAAAGCCAGTGAAATATCTGGCTGTTTTTGGTCCATATAAGGTGTGATTAGTGGAGAGTGGTTCTAATAGACTGTGTAGGGAACATTTCGGAGCACTCTGTTTAAAAGCATTCCCTTCTCTATTTAGTGTTTGGTCATTAACCCTTCCCCAGGTTACTAATTTATAGTGTTTCTTTTATTTGGCTTCACTTGACCCTCCTCGTCCCTTTCCATAAAAACTGAGAGGGTGCCCTGTTGCTTTACAACCAGTTAAATTACACTTTGATGTTTCCTCTCTGTTTTCAGCAGTGATTAAATTGCTGACCCTAGTAAACATGTGACCTCGGCTAACTGAAGAGGTCTGTAGCTTGTCACAGCCTCGCTCTGGCAAATTGCAGGTTCAGCCCGGTGAGATCGGGAGCGTTTGTGCATACACCGATGAATGCTGAAAAGAGAACAAGTCAAAAACACATTCCTGTGAATGCCAGAAAAGCTGGAGCCAGTGCAGTGGAATCTTGGCTCCAAAAAGAAAGCCGTGTGTGACGGCTGTGTTGTGCAGAACTGGTGCAGAAAAGACAGCTCAGCATGCGGGAATACTCAGGGATGTTTGTGGCAAAGGATTCTGTGTAGTTAGCGTGAGAGAGGAACGAGAGATGAGCTTGGAGCACCAGACAAGAGAAAGATGTTGGTTAGTGCAGATTCTGGGGGTGATAAAAGTCAGAGCAAGGTTGAGAAACTGAAAGGAATAGCAGTGTGATGATCTGTTTTTGTTGCAGAGTTAATGTGACTGTTGTTCCCTGCATTTCTAAAATATAATGCTACCAAGGCTGTCAGGTTAGGTTGGCTTGGCACAAAGACTAAAAACAGGGATAAATGATGCTGATAACTCTGGCTGAAGGTCACAAAAGAAGTCTACAGGCTTTTCTAAAGCTTGTTTCTTAACACTGTGTGTGAACTTGGTCGAATGAATAAAAAAAAAGTGCATTCAAAACCCCAATATATGGCTGGCAGCACATTTGACAATTTTCAGATTTCAACTGATTTTAAAAACTCGGAAGACCACAGAAACAGACACTTTCAGCTGATTTTTAACGATAGGATCCGCTGAACGCACGTTAGACAACTCAGCTAGACCGTGAGAACACACATCAGACATTTGAAGTAACAATTTCAGAGGAGATTCCATGTGTATGAGACCTCACAGAAACTTGTGTTCAAATGTGACTTCAGAAGAAAAAAAAACATGGAGGACAATCAACATCATCAGCTTGCCCTGTGTGTATATAAACAAAACAAAAACAAGGCGAAGTAAAAGTACACAACATCCAACTGGAGATGCTATCTGGTCTGCTTGCTCTCATTCGCTGTTGTGGGGTTTTCCATTGGAGGCAGCCTGATCTGGAATCATAATTATCGCATGGCATGTTTGATATTTACCATCCTGGATCAGGGGGGCCCTGACACAACAGGGAGCACTTAAACAATCATATTGACACCACTCACTTGAGGATTATTTGGACAAATAGTTGGTTTTAACAAGTCTCAGCTCAGGCCATGCCCCCACTATCATAAAGGTTGAGTATTACTTCTTTTTTTTCTAATACTGGTGCTAAACTGATACTTTTTGATAATTGCTGGGCTTAAACAGTGTCTGAACCCACACTTTTAAGAGAGAAAAGGGGTGTTAAAATGGGTTAATTAATGCTGTCTCAGTATCGTAACTGATTTAGTGAACACAGGATAGGTAAAGGAATCGAGTGTAATTTGTTTGTGCAAGAGACCCAAACGAAATTAATTTACTGGCGCTGCATCAGAGACAAATCATAAAGTAAATCTGTCTGTCAGTGTAGCCATGTCCTCAGTAGGAAAACAGGAACAGAGCAAAGAAGAGCAGAGACATTGCTCAACAGCAAGAAATTTATGCTCTGACTTTAATTTGGAGTAGCATGGAGTCATAGGTATCGGATGAGTTAGTGCATCCCTAGTCATGATGGTGCAAGCCTCAGCATTTTATACTACACTTGTTGCATAGATATACAGGATGCAGCCAACTTTTCCAATGAAAAATCTAATATGAAATGTGCGGCATATACACAGACTTCTACTGTAAGTGACAAATATTATCATTTCCAAGAGAAAATAACAGAGGGTTATTGATAGCCAACAGGTCGACTTGTTTATTGTGCACAGATGGTCCTGGCCAAAAAGTACGGGCATTTGGACTGTAGGAAGTCTACAGGAGCTGCATATCTGGAGAGGGTATTTCTCCATTTCCATTGACAGCAGTTTAAGTAATGGGCCACCCTGCAATAATTCACAACAAAAACAAAAATGAGTTGTACTGATTGCGTTATTTGAGGGTAAAAGGGAGAGAGTGTCCATGTTTTATTCTATTTTTCAGTGTTTCGAGATTTTTAAATAAGTTAGATGGTGGAGACTAGTCCTGCATTGGTCCATGTTTTATGGATGCTCACTTACAGTCATGTGCATACGTTTTAGGCGTGTAGGTGTGGCCAGATTCAAGCTCGACACATGTTTATGTGTGTAGCTTGTCAAACTCAACGCCGTCTCTTTTGTCTGGGCCTGTCTACCCCTGGTAACATACCTGGAGACCAACACCATTTATCGGGCCTTTGGGACATTTTTTCACTTGCTTGCCAAATCCACCCCTTACTCTCCATTAGGGTGTGGACTTTGTTTTTCAACAGATTATATTCCCATGCCTCTGGTAAAATGCAGACATCCAGAGCATGGCTGGGGTTGTGTCAATCCTCCTTCCCACCAGATGGTGTGTTCAGGTGGGCTTACTTGCCACATCTATGCCTTACTACAACCTCAATTTTTGGCCCAAACCTGTCCAAAGTTCTGCACTACTGCATATCTGAGCCAATCAAATCACATAATGCCACTCAAGGTTCATCTTGTGAGAGTTGCCTGTCTGATGTAGTAACCCATAAAGCCCTTTTTTAACAAGGAATTTTGACTGTTTTAGGAGTGCACAAATAAGAATAAAGGGACTATATTCTTCATATTCTAAAAACTGCAAAAATGTCCCACTGCCTGATTACAGCTACAGTCATAAAATCCCAAATTTAATGCTCAATTATAGTTATAACCCTTTTTTTCTGACATACGAAACAAATGACACATCAGTGTGAACATGGTGCTAGTGCGTCTGTTGTTATTTTATGATAATCTAAGCTTATTGGTTGGATAGGGTTGCTTCATGCTGCATAAGAGAGCTGAAGTCTTTTAGTAAGAAAGCTTGAAAGATTATAACCCAAAAAAATCAAACTATTACCTCAAGACAAATTGTTCTCATTTGTGCAGATTCCAGCCTGAATCTTAGCAGTACAGGTCTGTATAAAACATTTCCACCCACTAACCCACCATCTTCCTCTCCCCTCATGTGTGCACCCAGCTGCACCCTGTGCTTTACCGGATATATGCTGTGCTCAGCGGAATAATTTCATTTTCTCTCCCTGATGCAGATGCCAAACAGGAACCTGGAGTTGACCTGTCTTACTTCTTAACATTGCAGCCCAGGGCTAGAATAAAAATATTGCACAGTGCTTTAGCATATGAGGCCTGAGCAGGGGTTGGTGATGTCAGAACATCTGCCTGCGTAGAGGAGACTGTAAGAGGGTCTGACAGGTGGGCCACAGTGATATGAGGTCATGAACTCCAGCTGGGCGAGCTGTGCTGTTCCATTAGCGTCTCAGCCGGGGCAGGTCTGAGAACCAGAGAGCAGGGGAGGGCTGCTGCAGCACCCAGAGGATCACTATTGACATTTCATTGTGAGAGACACCAGCCAAAGGAGCAGTAATCCATGAAAACAAACATGCATGTTGCAGACAGCCTCCGCCTAGCTTCATCACTCTGAAACTATTCAGGCATCTTGCTTACCACTAAAGTGTTTGGCTGAGTGACTCACCAGTGCCACGAGGAGTCAGCTCTCTTTCCCATGCTGCACTGGGTTAGAGAGAGTGACAAGAGGACTTTACTTACATAGAAATGCATTTGTAAGAATTTTTAAATCATGTACATTATCCTCACTTCCCTGAACTTTTCAAAGAAAAGTGACTTTCAGAGCAGATAGCCAGTAGATTTCGCACTTCAGCATCAGGCTCTCACACCAAAACAACCTGCACCATCTCTTAGTTATCTGACTGGATATGACAAACTGCAGGATAGATATCCATTAAAATACAAATTTTCAATTCTTATCTTGTCATTTTAAACCAAAAGTCTTTTCTTCAGTTTGGAAAGTTGTTGATTTTCCTTGAATTGCACTCTTGAGAAGAAATTGTGCCATTGTGTCACAACATGCAGCGTCTCTGAGTAAGAGAAGCGATCTCTTACCCCAACTACTGACTTTAGAGGGACTTGTGTGAAAAATAAAAAAGTATGGAATATGATTTAGTTGGCATCATAAACACAAACAAGCGAAAGGAAGCGCCATGGTATTAGTGTAGAGAGTTTAGAGAGACTTTAACTTCACTCTTTTTTTCAGTCATTACTCAATGGTATATTTGGTAAGGATTAGGGCTGTCAGTATTATTGCATTCATCACAACTGATTAAGGTCCATAATAAGTGCATTAATTACCTCCACAAAGGAGGTTATGCGATTGGGTGGGTTTGTTAGTTTGTTAGTTAGTTAGTTTGTTTGTTTGTTAGCAACATAACTCAAAAAGTTGTGGATGGATTTTGATGAAATTTTCAGGAAATGTCAGAAATGGGATAAGGAAGAACTGATTAGATTTTGGAAGTGATCCGGATCGCCATCTGGATTCAGGAATTTTTTTAAGGATTCTGTACTATTGGGAGATAGGGCTAATGGTGGAGGTCTGCGCTGTTACCACTTCACACCAGGAGATGGCAGACATGAGTAATTTCATTCCCAGCAGCATTTTTTAGGTGCGTTTCTATTCAAAGTTTTGGAGTTTATAGAGTTTGAAATACGCACGCCCGGTCGAGGAGATGAGTCGGAGCGTAATAGAGAGTAAGACAGCTAATTGTAGCGAGAATACTCACAATGCTGGGAAGAATAGAGGAATTTTCTTCCTCTGCCTTGACTTCCAGTCATCCAGTGAGACCATGGGTGAGACTGTCAGTGCATCTGTTGGCATCGGCAGGCAACGCTTCTACCATGACAGTCCACCCGAAGAAGAGCCAATGCTTTTCCTCGCTGTGTTTCCACCCCACGGGGAGGGAGTAATTGGCAAATGCTATGGTGGGGGGCACATGGGGACGGATCCCTTTTCTTTTCTTTATTTTGTTTTTAAAGATTTATTTTTTGGCCTTTATTTTGATAGGATAGTGGATAGAGTTGGAAACAGCGGAGAGAGCAGGGAGAGACACGCAGGAAATAGTGCCATGGGCTGGATTCAAACCCGGGTCGCCTGCGTATATGGCATGTGCCTTAACCGCTCGACTACTGGTGTGCCCGGATCCTAGAATTTCTTAAAGAATTCTTCACTATTGGGAGATAGGGCTAATGGCAGAGGTCTGCGCTCTCCGAGTGCTTTTCTAGTATTCTAGTATGCTAATTGCATGCGTATTTTTAGCCTGAGTCACCAGATAGACTGCTTCACACACCCATTGCATGGGAGATGTCTCACATCCATCTGAGTAAGAGCCCATAGTCTGTGTTTGGGAAGGGCTTAACTTTTACAAAAATCTCAAAGTGATTGGACGAACATTCTGTGTCTCATTCATTAAGGGCCATTAAGGGTGATGAAGCATTTGATGTAGCGAGCATGCTCAGCTCCTGAGTAACTAGACAGCGCTATAGTTGTGAATTATTAGTGGAGCCAGTTGGTAAGGCAAACCAATGCTGCAGCAGGTCGGGAGAGGAGCAAAACCATATTCCGGAGTCAAATAACATTTAACATAGTAATTATCCAAGTCTGTTAAAAACTGCCACTATACTAATAGATGCATCGCCATTGTTTACTGCCTTGTAGTACAACTAAAGCTACCCGTAGCTATCATCTCATTTTCATTAAATGACACTGATTGGTCCCGTCTGATTTCAGACCGGGTAAAATTGATTCGGATGTGAGCTTTGCATGATGGATTTGCCAGGTGACAGACATGGAATCTGGCCAATCAGTCAGCTCTGAAAGGACAGCTTTTGTCCCTTTCAGCACATTATGGTTAAGCCACTGCAGTGTCTCCATGCAGCAGCAGAAATGTAAAATAACTACACCACTGCACCTTAATCTCTCATTTCACTTACTTTCACTCCCTAGGCTGTCACTCTGATCAGCACTAAACAGTCACAGAGTTACTATGACCACTCAACAATCACAGAGTCACCCTGATAACCATTTAACCATCCCAGAGTTACTTTGATGACCACTCAACAGTCACACGGTTGCCCTGGTAACACTCAACAGTGGTCATTTAACAAGCACCTTAGCCCTACTTAATTTAAATTGCCCAGGCTCCTGCTCCTTTACTGTATATCAAATACTGTAGTAGAGCTCACTGTGGTAAAAGCCTCACCTCATATGCATGATAGCACTGACTAATCTATTAACTGTAACCTAAATCACTGTGGCACAATGCCCCACATCACATGCATATTCATTTATCAACAATCTTTAATTATTTCATCTACCTCATGTAAATCAGCCCACATCCTTACACATTTTACACTTGATTATTTCTAGTCAGCAATCTTGCACCCTTTGCACATCTTGAAACCATACTATCTAAGCACATGGACTTGTATACACTAGAAAAATGCCTCACAAGACTTACATATTTCAATCTTTAAAAAAAAGGTTTCCAGTTATATTTAAAAGCTAACCTGAGTCAAATTCTTTATCGTTTAAGCATACTTGGCCAATAAAGCTGATTCTGATTCTAAAAGAAACTCACAGACAGCTCAGTAGACAAGTCAAAAGTCATGTTCACCTTGTGTTATCAAAAAATTCCCTTATTACCATTACCTTATTTCCTTTTAATCCACCAAAGTTATTTTTTTAGTGGTTAAGTTTATGTAATAATCTTCAGTCCACCTGAAATTACTTTTAAAGTAGGTGTGCCCCAAAGAGGAAGTCAGTTACCCTTAGTTTAAGAAAGTACACAAATCCAAAATGAAACACAAATGTTTTAAACGCAAAATAGTGGAATTTCAAAACTCCAAAGAAGGAGGGAAACAGTTGCGATAGACCACAGTAATTGTGAGATTAATGTTGATAATTTTGCATATTTTTACAGTAAGACAGTGTTGTTGGATAAGAGTAATGCCTATACTGTATAAGATATAAAGTTGTGTTTCTGTACATGGAGGAGACCATTATGAGCTAGATTCAGATGTATACAGTCAGGTCGGCTGCTCCCCATGCCCATTCACAGGAAAGGCAAACAGAGCAGCTGACAGAGCACACTGTTCTCACTGGCTCACAACCAGAGCCCTTCAGCTTATTTATCCGCGCAGCTGTTTGTTTATTAGAAGAGAAGGGACAGCTTTCTTCATCTCCTAAAAGGAAACAAAAAAGCAGCGAGCGTTGAAAGGAACAGAGCGCAGTCTGTCGCAGAAAATGGACGCTCTCAAAATTGAAAGTGACAAACACAATGTTGTTTACATCTGGAGGGGGCACGGCTGCGGGGCAAAGCTGTGGTCGTACACAAGGCCCGCCATACACAGGCTGGAGGGACGCTGCGGGTTTCAGTGCGGCTCGGGTTTCAGGTGGCGTGATTGAGAAATGTGAGGGAGAGGCCTTGGAGGGTTGTGTCACAGGTCACGCCAATGTGTAGTGACATACCTTTCAAACAGAAAATGACATTTCTCCTGTGATGCTTTGAGACTCTCTGCATGCAGACCAGGCCTTTGAAGCTCTAAATAAAACGTACAGAGGTGATGTAACCTTTTAGTCAATGTCATTTTGTGTGGATATCGTTGACGTGATGATGAGCAGACACATGTGTTGGCTTGAATGTGAGACACATTTTAAACAAAGTAGTGCTCTGCTAAATATTCCAATTACAGAGTAGTAACAGTAATTATAGGACTACTATTAACAACATGTGTCACTCATTCTTCAGCATTAAAATGGTCAGAGCATCGTTTTAATAGCTTGTTAGGGAGTAATATTATTTCAGCGAGAATATGATTTATATCATCTGTAAAACCACATTGAAATGAATTTTGAATGTTTTTTTCTTTTAAAATTTCACATTTTGGCACAATCCAACCAAACCGAATTGCATGAATGTATTCTAATAAAACCACAGTGTAACATCTAAACCCAAATCTCTTGTGTGTTTTCTGAGGTTTTTGAGCAGCGCTGCCAATCCACAGGAGAGACTATAGTTTAACTCCAGAGATCAGATTTTGGGCTTTGACTTATTTCAAACACACATGGTCAAACTAATTCAATAAAGCCATAAAGGCCTTTATTTTTATTGTCAAAGTATCCTACATTTCCAAAAATGCACACCGATAGGGTCTTCCAGCTTCTTTAAACCCCATAACCTCTAGTTGAATATCATAAAAACAAACTTACACTATAAAACGAGCAACTGTCCATTTTAAAGACTAAAATAGTTTAAAGTAGTATAATTGTTCACGTCTTTGCATCCTCTCCTACTCATGTGTTAACAGGAAAAGACAACAGTGGCCTGACAGATTCTGAGTTGCCCCCGAGCGTGGACCCTCCTGGTATGGAAGGCAGCTACCTGAACCTTAAGGTACCTGGTGAAAAGGGTTCGAGTGAGCGACCGGGTTCGGACCTCTCAAGCCCTCTGGATAAAAGTGAGGCGGAGAGCAACAAAGGCAAGAAGAGGCGCAATCGCACCACGTTCACCAGCTACCAGCTGGAGGAGCTAGAGAAGGTCTTCCAGAAGACGCACTACCCAGATGTTTATGCCCGTGAACAGCTGGCACTAAGGACAGATCTGACAGAGGCAAGAGTGCAGGTGAGGGGAAACACCAGTTTACATGTAAAAAAACATAACTGGTTTTATCTAAACCATCAAATTGCTGACCTAAGGCCAAAACCTCTTATCTCCAAAATCAAAACTTTGGATGGCAAGATATGTATGTGCTCTACAGACAACAGACTTTCCAGCGATTTAAGATTTATTGCCAAGAAGCATTGTTACAAGACAGAAATAATCTACCAAACACAAAGTTCCTTACTTTTTGTGACAAGTTTAGTTTATATACAAAACAAAGTGGGTAGAATAAACATTTTGGTTTAACTTCCACATGCTTGTGCTAAATGTTTACTCTGGTCTTTATTTCTGTCTAAAATAGATGTGAATTTATCTTATTAAATGTATTTGCTCTTCTTATTTTTTCACTTTCTGTATTTAATAATCTGAATCTTAGAATCTTTTTTATCTAATACTGCAAAACCATGCAATTTCTATGAGATGCAACCTCTCTCACTGTCTTGGTTTACATCTGGGATGTGGAAGGAGAAGAGAAGGCCCATTGAGTGGGACAACAACCCTAAACCCCTTAATTGCTTAGTCAGCGAGTTGCAAACATCCCTCGTTACAATGCTGCAGAAGCACACTGGGTCTGTTACTTTTGGATGTTTTTTTGGATGACATGATAAAGTGTCACACTAAGTCTGATGCATTTATTTTTGTTTTCATTGTAGAAACTTGCAATACAAGGCAAAGGTCTTGTTCTGCAGGACTCCTTTGGCTCATTGCTGTGAGTGCAAATTCTGGTCTTTATTATATATGATCGGTATCCATGTAATACATGAGTAAAGCAAGGTGTTTTAAGGCAGTGGTTCTCAACGTGGAGGTCGAGAGAGTGGGTCACCAGATGCCCTCCAAAAAACAAAAAATATTTTTAAATGACTTCAAATTGTATATTTTACCCATTTTTATAAAAATATACAATTTGAAAATGTAAATGAAAAATTAAAACATGGTCATTTGGTGAGATTTATGTTGAAATCAAAGGGATGTTTTAAAAAATCCTAATCTTGAATGTGCATGGCTGTGTTCAACTATGCCTCAATGACCTTCAGGTACTGCAGGGATCCCTGGTATTTGGCACCTTTATTTTGGGGTAGGGGGGTGTCACAGCCTGAAAAGTGTGAGAACCCCTGTTTCAAGGAGGTTTCAGCACAAAGAAAGGAGAGAGAGAGAGAGAAAAGGAGCTGCAGCTGCTGTTCTGAATAGAAGAACGCTCATTTAATGACTGGTTTCTACCCAGTGTGTAAGCAAGGATAACAAAACATTAGATTGTATTTCTCTTTAGACATGCAGCCAGCACTGTTTATGCAAGATGCTGTTTAGGGCCCCCCTAGTTTGCTAAACTAATGGAGAGATTCCCAATCCATTAGATGATCCATGAATATGCCACAATCTATTACACTTCACAAGCAAAACAGGCAACAGTCATGATAACCTCTCATATTAAATTATTTATGGTCTGAATTTTTTTTCTGAAGGTGGAGCTAACAGTCATGTATAGCAGTTACTTCAGTTTGTGATATTATGCTTCTTTTGAATAAAACAAAATACTACATTAAAAACTTATGTGGCAAAGAAGGAGACTGTAGCTTATTCAGAGTTAGCAATAATCCACCGAGCAAACATCCAGTGCCCCAATAGTCCAAAATAATCAAATAATCAATTCATAAAGCAGTAGCCGATTCTAGATAGAAGCCTATAAAATACACACTTGACTTTATAACTGATCATAACTAATCCTAAAGTAATGTAAAGTGGCAAATATGAGGAACAACTTTCCCTGGACGATGACAGCAGACATCTGCACAGCAACAGCACAGCTTATCAGTGCAGCTTACTTTATTTCTGTGTTCCACATTTATTTTTAAGCATGCTCAGGGATAAAGACAGATAATTATAGTTCTCCTCTGTTGAGGCTGAACATTTGGCTTTGGGGCCCCCTATTGACTTGTGGGGTCCTATGCATTTGCATAGTCTGCATATAGCAAGAAACGGCTCTGCATGCAGCTATTTTGGATGGAAAAACATTCAGTGTGCACAGGCCTGAAGTGTAGCATATATACACAGCAGATACATGCACATACACAGGACTGTTCCACCTTACCGTCTCTGGTGTTACTGTTCCCCTCATTAAGCCTCTGTTACTACGAGGGCTGGGCAATTAATCGAAAATTAGATTAAATAGCAATATGGCCTGCTGCAATTTTCAAATCGCAGAAGGTGCAATATTTCTTTGACCTGAAATTTGAGTCAAAATACTATTTTTAAACTTTTTTTTGCAGCAGCAGCAGCAGAGATGCTATGCAGGACATATGCAACCATTCAGGTGCCATTTTTTAGGATAGTCTACAAAAACTCCTACATTATTAATTTTTGTATGTTTTTTCTTATTCAATATAGGAATGATGAAAACCCTTCAATGCAATGATGCAAATCCAATTTGCAATACGGGTCAAAATCCTCAGAATTAGACACTTTTAAATAATTTATCAGCCCTTGTTTAGGAATAAAAGAAAGTTAAGGAATAATCAAATATCAAATAGCAATTGCAATTCGATTATTCTCAAAAATCGTTCAGCCCTAGTTCCTACCTCTAGTGCCTGCTCAGGGGCAGAATGACTTTACAAAACAGGCAAAACATACAGATGCAAATATCCTGCCTTGATCAGTCAATATGTAGGGGGCTTCTGGATTTTAAAATAACTTCACCTGACTCCCTCTATCCATTCCATTAACATTTCTCCAGCCTCTATAAAGCTTTGTCTCTATAAATGTGATTCTTTGCTGATGACTGTGTTCGTTCCTTGTTAGCAGCACAGTCTCCATGAGCCTTGTTGTTTGCCTGTACTCATCTACGTTTGCATGCTAATAATCACACTGGGACCGTAAAAAAAAAGAGAGGGCTGGGAGAGTTCAGACTGGCACGCTGACAGAAATTGTTTCGGAACAGTAGACAGCAAGGCCTATTGTTTTCCATCTCTCTTTCTGCCTGCCAGGTTTGGATCAGAGTGGGATGGGTGGGACTGAGGGAATACTCCGCTTTTAGCTCTTACATGCTGCAGGCTCCGCGGAGGGGTTGGAGGTCAAGGGTTTCTCTCCAGCACTACTTCGTTCAAACTGCTTCATCACACAACTGTTGAGGCACGAAGGGAAAACATACGGGGAAAAAACAGAAAAGTCATCAAAGCTATTTGGAGAGGAAATAAAAAAGCCTTTGAGATGCCACTTTCAATTTTCACACAAAGTCCAGGACAGAGAAGTGGGCCTGGTACAGTGAAACAAGTACATTCATGCTGCGCTTACACAGACCAATCTATTCCCCAGATGAATATAATTACCTTCCTCATTTGACAGACTTTGTTGAGTCACTGTGAGGTTTGACCCGTTCTTCTTAGATGAGACCCTAAATATGCACGCAATCAAGACTAAAGCCCACAATTTCATCTGAAGGTCTGTCAAGACAAAGTCCAGGGATATCCAATTGTTCAATACCAAGGGGGTACTCCAGACTTGGCAAGCAATCGGAGAATCCTTTCCATCTCTGGAACAACAGCCACTGAGATCCAGAGTACAGATGTTTGCTGCTAAAATGCCAATGTCAGGGTCCTGTAGTTTCAGTGTGATGATGAATGTCTTATTGAAGTGGGGCTTCAGTTTTCTACAATCACATCTGCAACTTCTGCTACCGCTAGTTTATTTAGAACAATTAGCTCTCAACCTCAGACTTGAACCTCAGCACAGTACCCACTGTTTTTTATGAAGGAGGCGGCGGTGTGCGAGTGAGTGCCGAAGCAGTCTATCAATCGCCGCCATCCTGGATGACAGAGATGAGGTGAGACGGCTGGACTTCAAAGCTGCGTTTGGAGTTGTGCACTCTGCCCTCCCTCTCTCCCTCTTCCTCCTCTTGCTTGGCCTGCTGGCTCCGGAGCATAAATAAAGCTCTTTAATGGCTCTGTAAGCTGCCTCTTGCTGTCAACGTCTTTAGCAATTACTGTATCACCGCCAAGCACTTTGAGCTCCAAGAGCTCCAAGCCACCTTCCTCCCAGATGTCTGCTCGATAAAATAAACAAGAGTAGTAAGTGTTTGCAGTTGGTAAATATCTTCCCTTTTCAGCATTTTATAGAGGATGGGACACTTTTGGGAAATAATAAAAATTCTTCGAGTTTATTGAAATCCTTCTCATGCAAAAACATCACCAGCTTTGCTTTGTAATGAACTTCGAAGTTTAGAAGTTTGGGAATAAGAGACGCAGAGCAGCAAAGGACACATCTGACTTCATAATGTTCCTCCAATGATCTCCCTGCCAAACTATTTGGCTTCGCTCTCATTTCTAATGCTGTTCAAAGGCATAGCTACGGAGAGCAAAAGCTCTGTGAAACATGACACACTCAGCAACCAGAGACCAAAACAAAGGCTTTAATATACGTGCTCACATATTGTTTGCTTGTTTGTAAAAGGTTCCAGTAAGCGTGTGAGAGCGACCAGGTTAGCACAACGCATTTGTTAGTGACCGACTTTGAGTTTTGTATATAACATGGTATGTAAATGTGTGCCTTTTCTGTGTGTGTGTGTGTGTACGCTCGGTCCGCTGCTCTCGTCTGCACGCCTCCGAAAGGTCAGCGGGGTTAGCTGCGGAAAGCCAAGGGCTTAGGCGTCAGGAAATTAAACATGAAATGAAAACAAGCTCCAGTTTGAACATTCTCCCATCTCACTTTCCAATATCCCCACTTCCCCTCGGTGACTTAAAAGGGAGGAGGGAGGAGAGAGAGACAAGGAGAGAGAGAGGGGGGATGGAGGGGGAGAGGAGAGGCTGAGCTTTGACAGCGGGGTGGGAGGACGACAAAAAGATTAAAAAAGATAGGAGAAAGACATCACAAAAGAAAAGATAGGTCCGTATCTGATAAAAGATAACATTTTCAAAGAGAAGTGAAGATTTTCAAAGCCGCGGATCATTATATTCATCTGTTTCAATTTATTATGTTACATTTGAGTCACAGAGCTGAGTATGATATTCCAAACGTGTCCTTATGACTAAAAGACTAAAGATGTCCAGTGGTGGTGACTCCAAAACCACCAAAACAGTGTTTTGTATCACTTGTCTCCAATCTGACTAATAAAACACACTGTTAACAATGCTGATAGTCACAGTTTGTTGAGGTTAAGGGGAAAAATGAATTAGTCATTACATTAGCTAATTCAGTCACACAAGTTACTTCATGATACGGGTAATCCAAGTTATTCAAATAAGCCTGTATTTTCTTTACTTCAAATTAGACATAAACAACTGTCTCCTGGGTCTTTTATCTTTTATTTTTCTTATTTAACCTACATCTACTGACTTCTATATTCACTCACATCATAATAATAAACAGAGGCTGCTGCATAAAAACAAAGGTTACCATAAAGATCTACTTTCACACATGACCTGTAAAGCCATGTTTTAGTAAGACAGTCTTAGACCTCTGAGGTCTGCACACTCGGCAGCGAGTTTCCGCTACGGTTTTGTTAAAATCTTTGTCATTTTATGTCGTAAAAATGCAAGAACAGGAGAATGTCATCTTTCACTTTCCCCATCATTTACCATCCCATGGAGTTAGTGGGCCAATAAGAGAGCAATGGGCAGATGTTGTCACCTCTCACTGTGCGTCATTGGATGAATCCTTTGTCCGTCAACTTGGGCATACATAATTGGTTGTATCCTTCTTTTGCCAACCTATTGACACTCTGGAATCCCTAAAGCCCTCCTTATCACTGTTTTTGCTGGAGAGGTAAGGCGAGAGAAAGGAGCGAGAGCAGAGAATTAGACCGTTGATCTTTGATGATGTGAACGTTTGAATGTTGCAGAAGCCTTGGAACAAATATTGAGAACCAGTGATGAAGATGACACAGTTTCATTTTGGTGAAAACAGTATGGCAGACAACACTTATGCTCAAAAAACAATATGACAAAATTTCATTTTAGACATGTTTTCTGCACTTATTCATATATTCCACTACTTTTGTGAAGCTACAACTTTGGTAGACCTATTTCAAGCACCAAAAGAATTCAACAACAGGTTGATTAAGAAATAATTTAACAATCAAGGAAATACCCTTAGACCCCAGAGGGTTAAAAGACATATCAGGCCAACTTCTAAAACACAAGAAGACTTTATACAACAAAGGCTGTCACTATATGCATTAATATGACGATTATGACACCACTCAATACAATGGACATAATAGGCTTCTTCACATTTTAGTGGCTAATTTCATTCTATGTGTTTTTGAACAGAAAGAGTGGAACAGAAAGTAACCTAATAGAATCCACCTATTAAGAGAGCTGTTCCAGCAAAGTTGTTATAGCAGGCACCCATATAAAAAAGCTTCAGTCTTTGATGAAAGGTTGCAGCTTCAAGTCTCAGTCTTGATGCATACTGGTGCTATGTCTTTCACACTCTTTCCCCCCAAATTTCCTGTCTCAAAAAAGTCCTATCAAAAAAGGCAAGAGCCAAAAAATAATATATAAAAATACGTAAAGTAAAATAAGTGAAGAAATAATTACCCCTTTCAAAGTGACTGACCTGATTCAACAGAGGTTGGTGCTAGTAGTCTCCCAGTTAGTGAACTGGGGATCACCTGAGTGCAGTGAATGTGTCTAAGTGATTGCAGTACAAAGACACCTGTGTCTGGGAGGTCCAGCCACCGATTAATCAGTACTCCTGGCTACCATTACACCATGAAGACAAAGGAACACTCCAAGCACCTCGGAGAAAAGGTTACTAAAAAGTGTAAGTCAGGGGATGGATACAAAAATTTTCAAGGCACTGAGCATCCCCCAAAGTTCAGTCATCAAGATATGGAAGCAATGTGGCACTTGTGTAAATCTGCCTTGATCAGGCTGTCCTCACACTGAATCGGCAAGAAGGAAACTAGTGAGAGAGGTCACCATGACACCTATGACTACTATGAAGGGGTTAAAATATTCAGCAGCTGAGATGGGAGAGACTCTGCAAATAACTGTTACCCGGGTTCTTCACCTGTCAGAGCTTTATGGGAGCGTGGCAAAGAGATACCCACTGTTGAAGAAAACTCATATTAAATCTTGACTAGAGTTCCCAAAAAAGCATGTGGGAGACTCTGTGGTCAAGTGGAAAAAAGTTCTTTGGTCTGATGAGACCAAAATGGTGCTTTCTGGCCATCAGACAAGACACCAAACACTACACATCACCACAAACACACCATTCTCACTGTGAAGCACTGTGGTAGCAGCATCATGCTGTGGGGATGCTTCTTGGCAGCTGGCCCTGGAAGGCTTGTGAAGGTAGAATCATTCATATAATCATGTTATATGGAAATAGGACAATACTTACATCTAAAAGCATTTTGAGTGGTTGAGGACCTGGTTTCCACCTGATATTGCACTTTTTTGAAAAAAACTTTTCTTATTACTGACGTTCAAGCACTCAGATGCAGATCTCTGTGATTTGAAAGTAATGGTCAAACCTGGAGGGCACAAACTGGGTCTGTAATGACTAAATGAAGTTTGATTATTTCTACCAGTCATCAAATAAGACTACAAATGTAAGTCAGCTCCTTTCTTCTTCAGTCCAATCTAAGTGAAGGATTATCCTGGAAACCTGTGATGTTGTAAGCTAAAATAGCCAAAGACGAACCAAAGGAAAGACATGATGAACCCTAAACAATAATAGAGCTGGAATCCTCAGGGGGAACAAAGCAGAGACTGAGCTCCCCTCCAAACATATGAGATAATTCAAAGGGCAACAGCCCCTCACCTTGACATTGGGGTTCAGCTAAAACCTCACATATCAGTTTACAGCTCTGCAAGGGTGAGCTGTTGTCTCATCTCACCAGCTGACCTGAGGAATGTCGGAGTCAGACGGCATTTCTGTACGTCAGCTTCTCACAGAAACACACAGATTAATGTGCCAAATGACTCATAGATTTGTTTTCTCCAGCAGAGGAATCACAGGTTTGTGTAGCTGTATAGCTGGTTTATCTCATTTGATAAATTGACTGAAGAAAATACTGAGAGAGAGAGCCAAGAGAGGGGATTCAAGGAGGTTGACTGAGGGGAAATTGCATGTCAGGGTCTGTGGAAACCACAAGCTGATTGGGCTGGGAATCAACCCACAATCCAAGTTCAAACCCCTGTGACCAAGCAGGATCGCTCTCTCTTTTTCTCTTTGAAGAAGTTTCCCTTTCCCTCTGGGGAGGGGAAGATTCAGACAACCAACAAATAGATACAGATAAACATGTGGAGACTTCCAGCGTCTCGCTTTAATTCTCTTTTCTCTTGCATGGAGATATGAGGGTGTTTGGTAGAAACAAAGACACAGTTGATGAAGAGGAGAGTGGGGTTTAGGAAAAAGAATGTGGAGAAATAGGTTAACTGTCGCTGGCTTATAATTGAAACAGAATGAAAGTAAATAATGTTTATTTAGAGCTATCACCTGGTGTGTGAGCCTTCGTGACACATACAATTCCTGGACAGTTAAAGCACGTCCTTGCTAACCATTGGTTGCTGTTGGTGTTCTCCTGCAAGTCTCCTCATGCCTGCATTGGTCTGAAGAGCAACAAAAAAACAACTGAAATTACTTGTGTGTTCATGTAAAAAAAAAAAAGAAGATACAAGCCAAATGTGTAGCCACTTCATACCACAATTATTTGAAGAAGGTGTAACACATAAGAGTCTACACTAAATCACAAGATCTTTGACCTTTGACCTGCAAAATCAAATCAGTTAATTTTGTGTAAGAATCCCTTTAACAGATCCTTGAAATACTGTAATCACAAGATTTGAGGCCACACCTCCAAACGTCCATTCCTGCTGATCCTCTAAGTCTTTAAAGGTGTTTAAATAGACTTTTGAAATTTAAGGCCATAAAAGTTCTTTAAAAAGTCTTATTTTTACTATGAAGTGGTCTTAAATATTAAGATTCTGTTTTGGGCATTTTTGCCATTGTTTGATAGGACAGCTGAATGTAGACAGGATATATGGAGAGAGAGGAAGGACATGCACCAAACATATGCTAAGACCTGGAATCAAACTCTAATACGTCCAGGACTATAGCCTCAGCTTATGGATGCCTGCTCTACTCCCTGAGCTACACCATCACCCAGTGGTCTTAAATTTTAGAAGGCACTTTGATTTAGACTTGTCTTTATCTAAGCATTGTTTTCTACCTACATTTATTTGATTTAAATAGCTTTTATGAGTCTGTGCTTGTTGTATGTGTTTTGATAACTATCACTATACCGTATATATAAAAGAAAGGCGATATTAAATGTGCCAGAAATCATTGCATTTTGGTGTTTTTGACCAGAAAGACACTATGACTTATATCAGTTGACATTATAATAACAGTGTATTAAACCAGACCATTCAGCTCTGTCCAATGTACTGAGAAATCTCAGGTCTTACAAAAAGTTTTTTAATTTGGTTGTCAAAGTGTGTCAGAAACCTGCTGACAGATTTACCTATGTTTGTGTTCACAACCCCAAACTACTCAGCTACTTCTGGCTCTGGCTTTCACTGGTGGTACGCACTAAAAAGCAGATTGTCTTTATCTACTAGGTTTAGGGGTACTAAGTGATTTTATTTTGGAGTGTGAAATCAAACAGTTACGTTAATTAAGATTTGATAGGCTACTTTTGCTTTTTATCAACAAAAATCCTCCTCAAATGATTTTAAAAACTGTTTGTTCAACAAAATATCAAGAAACAGAAAAAAATCACCTATGGCATCTTCAGATGTCAATTCTAATCAGTTTACTGATATAATCCAAGACAACGGGGCAGTTAAGCATATTTAACAAAAAGCTTGGAACTTCAAATGTTCGATTTCTGCTCCAATGAAGTAATTTATTTGCCACACACCAAAATGGACTTTAATTAAACTTTATTATTTATTTGTCAAAAAGGGGGATGCCACCAGGGCTATCTTCAGGCACACTTGCATGAGTCAAGGATTAAGATAAAGACTTTAGTAGCTCAGGGCATATCTAATAAAAGACAATAAAATCAAAAATGCAGAGTGGTTTCAGCCTACAGAAGGTCCTCATCAGGGCATGGACAAAACACAGCACCCTGGTAGCGCCCCTTTTTCGACAATTTTCTCTGCACTCTTCAAGAGCACCAGATTTTTACCTGGAGTTTACCACACGAGGGCACGCAGTAACAGCTCTCCTTTTTCAAAGTTATTTATCTGAAAACAAGATATACAATTTGTTGTGACACTAGAAGACAAGAAGACATTGTGATAAAAGAAACAAAATAATAAACAAAAGAAGAGTTTTCAATTTCTTATCCACAGAGTATTTTCTGTGGCATCATATTGTTGGCAATCTTAAGCTACTCATAACAGAAGCTTCTATTCAACCGGCAGCTACACAATGTTTAAGTTAAAACAGGACTGAAAAAGGGATTGGATGGCATTTCCAATATTTAATTATATAATCAATATCTAATAGATGTTCTATGGGATACTGAAATGTCTGTAGCTTTTATATCTATAGCTGCCAAACAAGTCAATTTTTGTCTCAACAGAATTTTAAGGCCCACCTCAGGCCCTCAAATTGTATTGTAATAAACCATTGACTGTTTTAAAGATGGATAACGTCTCGGTCACATCACCCATCAGTTTCCTCAGGGGAGCTTCTGGAGGCCAAAATATTTAAACGATTGCAAAAACCACATTGGAAATGCTATTTCCACTTAACTTTTGATCAATCTAGAAAAAGATGTGGAACTGTGGTGAGCCAAAAGCCTTCTGGCAAACAGCTACACCACCCTGACCTGTCAGACAACTCAACTATGCCCTTAACTATGAAAATGCATGCAGAAGTAAGCGATCAAGACCAAGACTGTTTTTGTACCAGGCAGTCCACAAATTATTAGTGCTGTGAAAATGGTCGTTTTCATATGGCACCTAACTAGGATTCCTTGGTTTTTGCAGCCAGCCTCCAGGAACTGCATTTATTTGCACTGCCAGGGTGGCTACATTTTTAACACTGGAGGTTAGTGGTTAGAATAAACTCACTGACAAACTTTGTGCAGTAAAAGTGAGAAACATATCACATAAAGAGCAGCAGAAGATGAATGTTTCTTTTCCAGGGCAGACTAAAGTCGACCCAAAGCTATTCACAAACTTAAGCAAAAACATTTCAGTGAATTCCTCTGAGGATACACATTTAGCTTTTGGTCATACAGTCTTTTAGTCTTTAGTCCTCCTCCTTTAATGCTTTCCACAGCTCTGGGAGAGGTGTCTGAAGCAGCCTGCACAAGGTCTGTCAGCAGGTACTGAAAGTACACCCTGTCTGTAGACTAGCATGCCTATCAATCCAACAAGACGAAATTATCCAGAAGAACTTTATTTATATCCTGCATTCAAAACTTAATCATCTCAAGGATGGACGGAGAAGAGAATATTCTTGGTCAAAAGTTGAACTTTCTCTTCACGGCTGGTAAAGAAGGATTCCCCGCTGTATCCCACAGCGCTGACATGTGGGGGAGAGCACACCTCTCTCAGAGTGATTTATGAATGGCTGCAGGCCCAGATGTGGATCTGTCGACGCTGGCAGCCTGAAGGGAGGCAGACACCCGTTTATCAAAGGGAGGAGCTGAAACGTGCAGCACCAGGGGAGACTCACCATTTTCACATCAATAGCTCCGTTCGGACGGCACTTTAAAGACACGTCAAGTCTTAAAACCTGGGCCTTGACTTTCATGTGCGGCAGAATTTATTTGCTCCACTATCTTCATTTTATGTGGCTCCGTTTCTTACCTTGTCTTACTGAGAGGAAAACATGGCCTCTTTACTACAGAAAAAAAGACTCCTTGGGTTTGACTGCACTTATGATGATCTTTAAGTTTTGTTTGGAAAAGACTGGCCTTGTTTTTGAGGTGTTTTTCTGACGGTTTGTTTTCAGGTGTGGTTCCAGAATCGCAGGGCCAAATGGAGGAAGAGGGAGCGCTTTGGACAGATGCAACAGGTCCGGACACACTTCTCTACTGCATATGAGCTGCCTCTACTGACTAGACCTGAGAACTATGCACAGGTAAATAAGGGAAGAAGAGATTGTCCACTGAATACACTTTTATTTTGAAGGTTCTTAAATGATGCACAGGGTCAAAGCTAAACACTTATCTTAAAAAAACCTATGAAACTAAGAGTTGCAGCAGATTTGGTCATCAAATTCAACACTTTTTCATGCAGCAATTTGATTGTCTCCTGTACAAACATCACTTACATTTTCTTTATCTGACGATCTCTCCTTTTTTTTTTTGTCCAGATCCAGA
Organism: Cheilinus undulatus; assembly: GCF_018320785.1. Lineage (NCBI taxonomy): Eukaryota > Metazoa > Chordata > Actinopteri > Labriformes > Labridae > Cheilinus > Cheilinus undulatus. The sequence goes on along the minus strand of NC_054873.1, from coordinate 20,133,513 downwards.
ACCCATCATGGATCGGCAGCAGCAGTGGAGCGTCTCCAGTACCAGGCTGCGTCGTGCCTTGTGACTCTGTCTCCTCCTGCATGCCGCCTCACCCTCACGCTCCCGGAGGCGTCTCTGACTTCCTGGGTGTGCCCAGTCCTGGCAGCAGTCACATGGGACAGACGCACATGGGCAGCCTTTTTGGGGGTCCAGGGATGGGGGGAGGAATTAACGGCTACGATCTCAATGTTGATCCAGACCGCAAGTCGTCCAGTATAGCTGCCCTGCGCATGAAGGCCAAGGAGCACAGTGCGGCCATCTCCTGGGCTACATGATGTCCCGGCCTGGTTCCAATATAACCCTCTTCCTGAAGCAGCCATCAGCCAGCGCTGAGGGGTGGGAGGGAGTTTTTCTGAGAGCACTATTGATAATGCAGGTCAAATGAACAGGGAGAGACTGTGGAGATAACAGAGGCCAATACAGCAGCCAAGGCAACCGAGATAACAGTTGTGACTGTGACAATCAGCAGATGCTGAAAGTGAGAGATGTGCTAACAGAGGAGATGCTCATTTCTGATTCATTGATCTCTCAGGTCTCAATGAAATATGGGGTTTAGTCCTGATAAACTAGGTTACACTCATGATAACAATACAATAGGCAACATAATAAATGTATGGTTACAAAATAGTTCCTTTGAAAGCAGAACAGCAGTGGCAATTTCAGCGCCACCATAAAGCCCTTTAATTTCTAGCTTGATCCACTTTATTTACAGTACTTTCTTTTTCATTAGACACCATTGTCCAGCACTTCTTTCATTACTCTTGATGTTTGTTTTACACTTCATAAATATCAAGTACATATCAGAACATCCGGTGTTTCTATTTTAAAGTTATTAGGTCACTCAGAGAGAGCAAGCTACGATGCAAAGTTTTGACTTTCTGTTTTGTCATTTTCCATCAAAAAACATACCGGTAAAACAAATTATAGGTTATGAAAGAAACATTAAATTAATCTTGGCCTGAAATGAGCAGTTTATGTCCCTGCAAAGACGGTCTGAGGTTGAATGCAACAAGTGGTCTAATTGAGCAAGAGCAGACGTGGCCTTTGCCAATTTACCATGGGAGTAAGAGGAGGAGGAGGAGGAGGAGGGCAGCCATTGGATTGGCAGCAATTTCAAGCCAACGTGTCATTTCCTCCCCAGGGCTGCCTCCGCAGGCTCCCCTGCAGCTCCCAAGCCTCAGGTTACAGGAAACTCGGTCTCCACCGGCAGACAAGGTGCAGTGACGCACAGCAGCAGCCTTCAACACCAACTAACAGCGCCAGCTTCAATCAGCGACCAACAGGAATAGACACACTTAATTAGCATCAAAGTGAGCCGACCTGGCCTGTGAACACCACACCAGATCAAGGAGAACACGGCGAGGACATGCTGCACACTGCTCTGAATGCTGTAACAATCAATCCTTCGTTAGACGTGGGATCAGCACAGATGACTCCAGGATCTGGAGCTTGCTCACAGATCTCGTCACATGCCAGAGACTGCAGGCCAAATCAGTGGCCCCAACCAAGTGTTCTGTAATGTTTAGGTAATGCGATGACATTAGAGCTGGACTTTAGGAATGTGGTGACTGCGTCCAGTGATTGCAGGGTTGTCTCTGCATGTTACCACGCTGGAATAAGCTCGTCACCAGAGCAGGGCTGCCGGCCGAGGCTAGAGACAGGCTTTATTAGTCTTTTGGCCGATCTCTCTATGACGCCTGCTGGGCTACATATCTGTTTTCTTTACCCCTGTGAGGATGGTGGAGGCTTTTTTTGCCGCTCTGAGTAGCTGAGTGATTGTTGTACTTGTGAATGCCCATTACAACGCTCCAGCTGGAGGGTTGGACTGCAATTTACAACAGTTTTTTGTTTGTGAACATACAAGAAAAAAGTAAAAAGAAAAAAAACAATCATAACAATAATCCCTTCAATCCACCTTGTAATCTTGAAATTCCCTTCTTTGTTGTGCTTAACCCCATTATGGTTCCCACTGAACAAGGACAATTTCTATTACCTTTAATTCAGGGCTATAGATGAGGATTGTTAACTTTTACTGATATTGGTACTCCTTATCAGTTTGAATCCTTATCAATAACACTTTTAATACTTTTGTTCAAAAGTCTGATGTTTGGTGAAGACTAAACGACAATATACTTTTAACAGAAGTGGTATCAGTGGAACAAAACTTGAATTTACAAGGTCATGATTCCTCTGTTCCATGTTTAAAATTGCTGAAAAAAAATCCTCACAACTGTATTATTTCAAGTTTCTCAGCCTCGATTCAGAACACGCCCCCATGATGGTCATTTTGAGCAAATCTGTCCCAAAACCGGGCTTTAAATGGTGTAGTGTGTGGCCAGCCTGAGTGAGCTAATGAACATCTATTCTCTGGATGAATATATTTAACTAAAAGACTTGCTACAAAGTGTGGGAATGCAGTTCACAGCTGACCTGAGCAGATAGAGAGGATAATGGTCCTCCAGCAGCTAAATTCAGTGTTATAAAGAGCATGCTATTCCCATTGCAGCTGGATTAAAAAAAAAAAAAATGTCAAACTGACAGTAAAAGCATTTTGGTTTAATTTGTTGGACAACTCTGATGTACTTTGAGCTGATGTTCCCCCTCAGCTGATGCAAAGTTTTTGCAACAGTCATGAGTAAGAATGTGACGGTATCAAAATTTCACAATTTTGACAATGTTCAATGATACTTGTGTCCCTCGTTGCATCCACCATTTTTGCGCTGTGAGATCAAGCCAGACAATGTAGCTCAAAGGATGATGGGTACGCATGGGCTGACAGTAACTGTAGTTCCCACTCCCGTTTGCTTTGTTCCAATTAAAAATCGCCTCTTTTACCCCAAAGGTCTATCGTTTGAAACAGCCACGTCCATAACAACATTGAGGCATTGTCACTGTGATACTGTGAAACCATTACATCTGTAGTGACAAGATAAAGTAATGTTATGTCACAGTACGCACGAGATGTGATAGCAGTATCAATGTTAGGAACGAGGTTTCGATCTCCATCCCTGTTCAGGATAGAAAAATAAGAAGCATTTAAGTTTAAAGACTGTTGACTTTTACTCATAATGACCCAAGATGGCTGCCAAAGATATGGTGCATTTACACATAGTAAAAACACTGAGGTAGTTCACATTTTCTATGAGAACTCTCTCATTTATGACATGTCATGCCAAACATCGAGATGGGGATCGCACGGTTAACACCAGATATAATTCTCAAAAAACATGGTATTGATAAAGTTTATCTGTGTCAGGGACAATGTAGACAATTACATTAGTCTCAAAAAGAGAAAAGATGCTTTGAACCGATTTACTTTGCTAGTTAATTTCCATCTGTAGTGCCTGGACAGGTAAATAACAACAATGAAATACAGAATCAATCAATCGTCTACACACATGTGCATGTACACATACACACCTTCATTCATGCAGCCACAATACATATTTCATAACAAAGGAGAGCAAAAAATGCTTATTAAAATCTAAATATTATATTTTTCATAGTTATGATTCAGATGTAAGATTAATGCTGATTCCTTAAAATCCACTTTTTCACTTCTCAATAGAAATTATGGAAATCCGTACAAAGTTTCAGGCTGGTTGGAAGACTTTTCCATGCTTTAAAAGAAAAAGCAGACTGTGCATAAGCAGAGCCACACTTAGGAATACCACAATCTCCACGGGAGTGGTGGAGGAGCTGCATTGTGGATTATTTTATACACGAAAAGAACATCTGAGCACAGAATTAAATGATCAAAACTAAGCATTTCATTTTTATCAAGTATGTCACAGTGATGACACTGTTGTGATTTTCTGTCTAGAGGGTTTTCAGGGCTTGTTTGTGGAGTGACCTTACAGGTTTTAAGACAGTCTTGTTTGCTTGAGACCAACATAATATACAGTATAATTATATAATATAATATTATAATATACATAATATATATAATACAATAGGAAAGTACTTGACCTTACAGGACTCCACAAAATCTACAAGACTTGATACCAGGGTGGCCATCAGCCAAAAGTGGGCATTTTTGAGCAGCATCTGGTGAATTTGCTCAACCTACCAACCACCAGGGCAGCTAAATACAGGAGGTGTAACAGAATGATTCTGTGATGGTAAACAGCATAGACTGAGTCCTGGTTTCCTGATTGTTCCTACCAATTTTACGATCAGAATCGAGCAGCTCTCCAAGCTCACTGACTAAGAGCCCCTCCTCCCCCCCGTGTCAGAGTCCCGTTTATTTCTCTCGTCTTAAGCCCAAGATAATTAAACAAGGTCTGGATTACAGTGTGAGATTGCAGGAATTGTGCTCGAAAATATTAAATTATTGCAAATTCGACACTCATAGTGCAGTGAAAACACCGTAAAAACAGTTGACTTTATTAAACAGCCTTTAACTATAATACTATAAGCCTTGATTATTATATTATATCCCATTACATTATACTGCTGGTTAAAATAAAGTGGCTAGCATGTAGGCAAAAAAGTTAATCCCATCCCTGCTTGATATGTTACAATGATACAACAAACATAGCCCACAATGATAATATTGATTGTTGATGCTTGATATGTTGCAGGAGAGTCATACAATCAAGCATCAAGTGACAATTCACAACTCGGTGACAGTTTGATCTCTTACCATGCTTCTAACATCTGCTTACTGGTGTCCAATATTAATGTGCTGTCGTCTTTTACTTACGCTGATAAACTTCCAATCATGTCACCCTTACTGATGTCTTTAGAGCCACTATGATGAGTTATGAAAAAGTGATGCAAGAAGTCAAATTACTAGGAAATCCATTTAGAGCATTTTATTTTTTTGACTTGAATATCAATGTATAGATTTGCTGACTGTATCACAAAAGTTAGGATGATAATAAAGTATATAATTCATATTTTGTCTCACTTCTTTAAATGTCAGTATGATGTTGGAGCTAGCTACTTAGCATAGCCGCCCACTACGACTTCCCATGTTTCATGGCTTTGATTAGGGTTGCTTTCATAACAATACAAATACTTTTACTGCCCTCAAAAGTGCCTCAAATGCACAACTGTGTATCAGCAATCATGCCTGCTAAATGCACTGATCAAACATAACTAGTTTGCCACAAACTTAACTGGTTTGAGGGGATTTTTTTTCTGCACTTACAACAGTGTGGTGTTAGCGGAGAGTTTAATGCTTGTCAGATTTAATAAATACAGTTTTCCCACCTGTATCATGCACATTTTATCATCAACACAAGCTTTGAAAGGTGCTGGGTATCAGCCAACACTTGAGTCTAGGTAAAGGAATCAACATCAGGAAGGTAAATTGAATTTAGAGCACCTTTGTTTGTCTGGTCTGTTATGTTGTAGCATCTTACAATGTCTGCATGTCTATGGCACTCATTTATTGCAAGAAAAATCTACTTTTAAAGTCCTGATATTTTTCAAGTCCCTTCAATAAGAAAACAGATGTCTGTTGTCGTCATTTCTGTGAATGGGGAGTAAATTAGTTGACGACATGACGATTATTCTGACATGAGAGTTCCCGCTGTAAATATATTTGACACAGAGGTTTCGCTGGCAGCAGCTTGAGCTAATGGCATGAAGCGAAAAAACAAAGGCCTCTAAAACAAAGGAGAAACATTCTGAACTAATAAAGACTCTGCTGGATGTTGGGACAGAGAAATTGAAAACAAAATGTGGAGATAAAAACAGGATGTGGTCCAGTTAAATTTATGCATGACTACATGTGTTCAATTCCCGCTTTAAGTCTGTCCTCTCCCTCCCCCACCGCTGTCCCCCCTGCAGCTCAGTCCATGTTGATACTACTGAAATAAAGAAATCCATAGTTATGTCATATTGTGTAAATATGAACAATATAAAGATGTTGTTCTTTTGCTTGTACATTTGTTTTGCTTATTTGACAAAAAATGGAGATAAACCAATGAAGTATTACAGAAATATTGCCATGAAATGTAAAATGTGTTATTCTGAAGAGATACTCTGAACTTTACAGAGGTTGAACATGCTTTCTAATTTTCATATGGCTTTAAGCAGCTTTTTGTATATTAATCCAGTATTTGTATTTCTGATTGTGATGATATATAATGTACTATTGCAATAACTTATTGCACTTACAGTGTTTCTGAAGGTATTTCGTTTATTGTTTTATTTCTTTAGACAGATGAGAGTGGGTTTTTGTGTCCCAGCTTTAAGGAAATGTCACCAGAGTCTGTCCACATTTAGCACCATAAACAGCATCATAGAGATCTGTTTTTAAGGTGCTGGACATTTGTTTGTACAGAAGTTTCTTGCTGTTTTTGTTCATGAAGGTTTTGAATTGATTTTGAAATAAATGAATCTCCAACTGATGTCTGAGTTCACATTTATTTCTCTAAAAAGGCTCTTAAAACCTTTTTTTTCTCAGCTTCTATCCCCAACCAATTTATGATTTAAGACTGTGGGCACTAGTTAGTGGAATTATTGTATCAGGATAGATGTTTGTGTATTTGCCAGATAAAGGTGGAATATTTATGCCCTGCAGTGAAACACACCTAGGCAGAATGGTCACTCCATCTCTGAGCTGCTATCAGAGGTAGCAACAGAGACTTCAACAGGTGTAAGACAGTGGCAAAGCAGAATCTCAGAGCCAACAGTGCAGAACGGGGATGTGTGTGTGTTCAAGTTTACACATGTAGCACCACTGCCTCTCAGGATTCTGCAACACTGTAACATAATATGATTCACGGACTGAAACAATAGTACTGGCTGCTGCAGAGATAAGTTTCAGTTAGTCGCAAGAAGTCAGACCTGTGGTAAACACGAGCTTTAGATACTTTGACATTTTTTTACTATAGCATAGAATATATCTGGGAGCTAATGAAATCTGAATCTTTTTTTATGCCTACAAATGTGGTGGCTGTCATGGTAGACAGAGTTTGTTGCAAATTTTACATGTCATTCATATCCTATTAAACTTAATACATCTCTCACACAGTGTGTTTTGCACAAAAAAATCACAAACTTTGCCATTTGTTGCTAAAAGGAAAGGTAGACATTGCAATCAGTTGACCATGTTGTAGCTTAAGCCTGCCACACACGAAGATTTTTACATTCTCACCTGATTTTTCCAATGTGAGAGACCTCACAGTGTGAAAAATAATCACTGATTTAACAGCTTTGTTCGTAAACCTAGTGTGTGGTGTGGAATGAGACGATCAACTCACCAACTACTAGAGTCACTGCCTGGTCTAGTCTCTCAAAGCGACCAATTTTGTGCATTCAAATGTCACTTTGCTACAGTGGTTAAATGTTAGCTACATGCCGTCCATTACTGATACGATACATATCGCGATACAAGGGTGGGATATATTGTGTTTTTTAAAAATAGTATATGTATATGCATGTTTGTATATTTATATTACTACTATGTCATATGAAATTAATATCGAAAATAACAGAACTGATTTAAGCAATTCTTCACAATATAACTAAATAAAAAATAATCCAGCATTGTCTAGCGTTATAACTATCTTTGTGCAATCTAAAAATGAGGATTTTCCTTATTTGCTATGTCAAATTAAATTGCTTGCAGGATTTTTTTTAAAGAAGGGAAACAAAGAAATCAATGCAGAATAAATGTACTTAAATCTTTTATTCAAGTTCTATCAGTTGACAGGCCACAGTGATTTTAACATACTATGGAGGCCTTCATTTTTATTGACACTAAGACGGCACAGGTCCTTTAAAAAAGTACAGAGACCAGCAGTAGCTTCAACAGGTGTTTTTTCATACTATGAAGAGAAAAAAAGATTGAAGATGATTTTGAGCTTCTTTCACTCCTGATCCATCCACCTGGACAGAGATCTTAATTCTGTCGTTGTTACATGGCTGTGAGAACAAACCTTGGCACATTATTGATTAGGTTCCATGGTTGATATCCACATAATACACAGAGAAACTGCATTGTTTAAAGTGAGGTTTCAGGGCAAGGAAGAGATTGAGCGAGAGCGAGAGAGAAGGGAGCAGCAGACACAGTTCTGACTCATCAATCATCCATTTAAATTATTTAGATGAAAACAATGCAAAAAAAAAAAAACAGTTCTGAAAGAATAATTATGAATGAAAGTTTCAGTGTAGCGTGTAAACATGATTAGGACAACATGAGAGTGTTCTTCTTTTTAAACATTCGAAAATTTGGGACAAAAAAGGACTGTGTTTGCAAAGGCCTTGAAGGTGATGCATATCAAAGAGGCCAAGTCATCCTTATATTTTTCTGGGTGTGGCCCTCATTGGAAAATAAGTTTGGACACCCTGCTATCGGCTTTTTGTTGATATAAATCCCTTCACCCTTTCAGTACCCTATTTTTCTCTGTGGCTCAAGTGTAAGCACAAAAGTTTAAAATGGGTGTAATTATGGCACTATTGTGGAATCACACTGTGTAAAAGGCAAATAATCTAGCAACATTTCAAATCTAATTACTGTCCTGCAGTAAGTCTTGTTTTTGAAACACTGTTAATCAAATTGGATGAATATGTTCCCTACATAACTCAGCAGTTTAGTATACACTGGGCATAAAAAATCATATTTAAGCACCTATAAATAATTTCTTATCTGCATCTGGAGGTGTCTGGCTGGTGTTGTGGTAAGGAGTAAGTGTAGTGCTCCGTGTAATAAAAGGTGAGTATAAATCCTGTGCTCTGAATGTTAAAAATTGGTTAGAAAGAGTATTTTAACATTTTGAGAAAACTTTGAGCTAATAGATAATGACATAAAGAGCTTAAGACAATTAGCACAGTGAATTTTGGAACTCCTCTGTAAACATGTGTGTGTGTATGTGTGTGTGTGTGTGTGTGTGTGTTTGAAGGCAGATATGTGATCCCATTCTTTGTCTCGCATCAGCAGCTTCCAGATGGGATGCTCAGTCCAAGCCATTAGGCCCAAAGTTAAGCCTAATAGTCCAAAAGGGGCCTTAAATACCTCCAGGTGGTCTTATGCTGACTGTCCAGCTTCGGCCACGGCCAGAAAAAGCTGACATGCAATACAGTGTGCAAAAAGGTTTTACACAGATGTTCCTTGTTTCTGCAATATGAGCTCCATCATGCAACCAAACAATCCCCAGAAAAAAACTCCTTATAATCAATTCAAAACTTCTTTCCAACACAACAAAAACTATGTCTGTAATCAATCCACTCTTTATTCCAAACTTTGTGCTGAAGATCATCCACAGAAGGAACAGCTACTCTGGACAGCTCTCACGTAAGACAAAAACTGAAGGCATGGCCAGGAAAAAAAGGATAACCTGTGCCAGTTTGAATCTTGCCATCACTGTGGTCTTTGCCCTGTGAAGAATGTTGGAGCTGTCCCATCTCTGCCTCGCTCCCAGCTACGATGTCTGTCTTTTCCACAGTTGTGCAAGACTTTAACTGGAGCGCTGTGGTCTTACAACAATGGATAAACTCAAGAGAGGGCTTCTGTCACCAACAGAGGCCTTGAGCAGAAACTAGACCTCATCAGGAGGAGGATAATGGATGACTGGAGAGAGCCTGTATCATGCAGTGTATTTATCACAACACTTATCATTAAAGGGCACTCTCCTCCTCTATAACTGATGCACTTTCTGTGTTGCTGTCTGGGAATCATTTAGTTTTACCTGCTCAAAATTAAAATCAAAATCATTTATCTTTCCTGCAAGTAGATTACTGAATAAGGATGCAGATTGAAACCTGGATTCTGTATTTATTTATTTCCAAAACCTGAACATCACAACATTATTGATGCTGCTACCGAGTCTCAGAGGCTCTGCGAAGTCACTTCATTTTATATCACTGATGCAAAACCATACACCAGCTCTTACAAGGGGAGCATAACCTCAAAGCACATCAGTATAGTGCAAATTAAACCAAAATGCAGTACCTTCAACTGTCTGGTTGAAGAAAAGAGCTGGGAGTAGCATACAATCGTAACACTGGATTCAGCAGCTACATGCCAACTTTCTTCATCTACTCAGATCAGCACTGAAAAGTGTGTCCAAACTTTGTAGCAAGTCGGGTTAAAAATATGAATGCAGTGTAGAAATCCTTGGTGGCATTGACAGAATTGAAGTGAATTAGCAGGACATCTGGCTGTGCGTTCAGAGATGGAATTCTGCATACCTTGGTTGTAATGAGTGGTTATTTGAGTTACTGTTGCCTTTCTATCATCTCGAACCGGTCTGACCATTCTGACCTCTGATATCAACAAGGCATTTTCATCCACAAAACTGCCGCTCACTGGATATTTCCCTATTTTTCGGATCATTCTCTGTAAACCCTAAGGACCATTGTGTGCGAAAATCCCAACAGATCAGCAGTTTCTGAAACACTACGTGCCACGTTCAAAGCCACTTAGCTCCCCGTTCTTCCCCACTCTGATGCTCGGTTTGAACTTCAGCAAGTCATCTTGATCATTTCTACATGCCTAAATGCATTGAGTTGCTGCCACGTAATTGGCTGATTAGCTATTCCTGTTAACAAGCAATTGAATCGGTGTACCTGACAAAGTGGTCGGTGAGTGTATTTTATACATTCATATATACATACACACTTATATAATCTTAGCAAAAAAAGTAAGGCAATTTGTGTCTGGTAGATTATTTCTTTGTTGTAACAATGCTTCTTGGCAATACATCTTATACCATTGGAAAGCCTGTTTATTACCCTTTTAAATGGTGCCACATTTGTAAGGAACATGCATTTGTGGGATGAGCAGCAAAGCTGAGTATGTGGGTTGTGCCCATGAAAAATTTGCCAAATCTTCTCTGCCAATGCCACACAACTTATTTTGCTGTTGCTATGGGCTCTTGTTCTGAGCTTCTGGTACCCCCAGGTGCTGCCAATCAGGCTGTGAGCATGGGCTGTGCTACAGTGGTCAGTAAGATGACTGCTTCAAGAATCAGCATGCCACGTTTCACTGATCTGGATAGGGCAACTTTAAGCTGGTGTTCCACAAAACCAAGTTGCGGCATTGTTTGGAGTGAGCCTTAGTACCATCTCCAAACTGAAGGCCAAGTTCCATATAACGGGGGAAGTCAGAGACAGGTCTCAAAGTGGGCGGCCCAAGAAGATGACACCCCAAGAAGACCGTTTCCTCTGTCAGCACTTAGATACCATAGGCTGTCTTCTACAGACTTGAAGTCAAGGTTTGCAGGATGATATGGCCGATGGCTCTCTGCCCAGACAACCTGGAACAGACTGCATGCAGACAATCTTCGGTGTCATAGGGCTGCCAGGAGGCCTGCCATGACTGCCCTTCACCATCAGGCCTGTTTGCGCTGGTGTACAACACATGCGCTGGAACCTGAACATGTGGAGGAACGTTATGTTCAGTGATGAGTACAGATTCTCCCTAAAGCAGTTGGATCGTAGGGTCAAAGTGTGGAGAAGATGCAGAGAACGCTATGCTGATTGCTGCACCGATAGAGTGACATCTTTTAGTGGAGGTGGTGTGATGGTGTGGGGCAGCATCTCCCTCACTGGAAAAACGTGGTTTGTCATCATTAGAGGCAATCTCAATGCAGAGAGATATCAAGATGAGATTCTGCAACCAGTGGCAATTTCATGTCATTGGCATTGTTTCATTACTGAAATGATGGCAATTAATTTTGCCATTCGGACAGCATGCAGGAGTTTGCTTGCAATTTTTTTGTTCTAAAAATACAATAAATCATCCAACTTGGGTTCCAATTACTTAAGTTGTGGTACTGAGACAGGTTTGATATTGTTTGAGGTTTACCAGTGTTGTATTGAAGTTTATGATATCTGGAGAATAAAGACACATGAGGTTTTGTCAACTGACATATTCTAGGACAAAGTTAAGTTTGTCATTGGGTAGAAGAAATATCCAAATACAGCAAGCAAATTTAAAGTTTAGGCATCAATCCTGACCCAAGTGAGACCACCTGGCTGAGGCATACCAAGTCCCCTCACCAGACTGATAAAATTAATGACCCTGACAAAAACTGAGACTAAAAGAGACCTGCCCCCTCCATCTACATCCCTCTTTTGTCTAAAACTGGGGTAGATGACATAAATAAACACTTGGGAAGAGGAAGAAGAGCAGCCCACTGTGCCCTGAACAGCACTCATTAAACCTAATGGGTCACGCTGCTCCAGCCAGGCTCCACTGACACCCTTAATAGAAGCCTGCATGGTTAAAGGACCATGAAGACCATTAGGGCACTTCAAAGTTCACCCCACTGCATTAGAGCGCTGCTGATACAGCAAAGACGGGACAGATCCGATTCCACAATGCTGCTTTATTTTTCCATCAGTCCAGTCTGTCAATCAGCTCGCTCCATAAACAAGTGGATGCTTAAGCTGCTCATTAAAGGCCATGGTTAGCAGGCCTGATGCTGTAAATCAGAGCTTATATCAGCTTTCAGTGAAAAAACGCTCTTATTAGTCATATTTTAGAGCTGGCATCTTGGCTTACACTGTAAATGATCCTTATGGTTAGAAATAAAGCTGGTGAATGCATTGTAAATATCTCTCCCCACTTTTGGACCAATGAAAGGTCTCTGAAGGGAAATGACTGGTGTCTGGGCCAGAAAAAACCCTCAGAACAGACTCAGATATATACATAAGGATGATTAATCACATACATGATTTCAATATCAGCAAATAATTAATAGTTTCATAATTCAGACCCACAAACTGGTCATACACTATATGGACAAAAGTATTCGGCCGCCTACAGGGACTGTAATGACTTTGTAGTCAAATACATGTACTTTAATATGGAGTTGGTCCCCATTTTGCAGCTGTAATAGCCTCCACTCTTCCTGGAAGGCTTTCCAAATTTGGAGTGTTTTGTGGGAATGTGTGGCCATCCATTCTGTAAAGCAGTTATGAGGTCAGGCACTGATGTTGGAAAAGAAGGCCCAGCTCACAATCTCTCTTCTGATTAATCCCAAAGGTGCTCAATGGGGTTGAGGTCAGGACTCTGTGTGGACCAGTCAAGTTTTTCCACATCAAACCATGTCTTTATAGTCCTTACTTGGTGAACCGAGGCACAGCCATGTTGGAATAGAATAGATCCTTCCCCAAACTGTTGCCACAAAATTGGAAGCATAGTATTGTCCAAAATGTCTTGGTATGCTGAAGCATTACAACTGGCATTCACTGGACATAAGGGGCCTTGCCCAAACCCTGAAAAACAGCCCCCTACTATTATCCCTCCTCCACCAATCTTCACAGCTGGCACAATGCAGCCAGGCAGGTAGTATCTCATCCAGTAAACCCAGACTTGCCCATCTGACCGCCAAACAAAGAAGCACGATTGTTCCACTAGCAGGACTGGTATCTGCTCCTTTGTGGGAGTGGGACTACCAGAGCTGTAAGTTACCAACCAAACCCTAAGACCCCATGAAGGTGGCTTCAGGGCGCGACATCTTCTGGGAGGACAGCTTGATTGCCATCTCTACATCAGAACTGGCAGGTCCATCACTGGCACCTTGTTTTCCTCCAGATGAGAACAGGTTCAGCCTGAGCCTGTGACAGGTGTGAAAGAGTCAAAGGGTTCTTGAGATTTCACATTCACATGAATGGTACGTACAAACATACAGATGGATGGACATACAGAAAGATCTCCTCAAACATAATGCTCCAAGCCTTGTCTATTGCCAGCACTGAGGCATTAAACAAGAGAAAATACGGTTAAGTCCGAAGCATAGGTGTGTCATGATCCTCAGTGTGATATTGACCATCTGTTAGGATGTCACTCAGAGTGACTGAGGTAAACTGAATATGTGTTTGCATGTCAGTGCATCAGAATCTGGCAGGTCATTGTGTCTGCTGCAGGAGGAATATGTAGGGGGAGGAGGACTTGGCCCTGGGGAGGGATCAGAGTGGAAGTTTACTGAGAGAGTCAAGAGTACGGTACTATGCTGAGGTCCCTCTAATGGGTTCTCTGGCTCCATGCCAACCTTTTCTATCAACCTATCTACAACTGAACTCAGTGAATACAGTTTCATCTTTTTGTTGCTCATACTGTGGTTGACGTGTCTTTGTGTAGATAAATAACTTACTTGCAAGTAATAAAAACCCTGCATTCAAATATTAAGACACCTTCTCCACCTTGTTATGAAACTTTAAAGCATAAACCTCTTAGCTGCAGGAAAATTTCTCATTGCATTTCCCCCCATCGCTCTTTTCCACCCTCCTGCAGAAATATAGTGTGCAAAGTAAAGTATGCATGATAACCGATTCATCATAATCACCTCACAGCAGAACATGAAATCTGTGTGAGGCCCATGTGTGAGTGTTGCTGATGCATCTTATCTCTATTTTCTTTTCAGTCTGCATGAAACTGAAAGAAATAGAACAAGGAAAGCTGAGTTGAAGTGACTGCTTGTTTTCACTTGTTTTGCTTTTGTGAAACTTAAAATCTAAAGAACCCCCCTTTAATTTCATTTAATGCCCTTATTGCTAAGCTGAAAAACAGGACTGACTTGCCAGAGATATATAGCTCTTAAAGGACAGGAAAAATACAAATATAGGAAAAAAATAGAGAATGAAATGCTATATCAAAACCTATGCACTAATAAGCCTTAACATTCTGAACACCTATGCAATCCAATACAACCATTTTGCCATATACTCCACTTTCATTGGCTTTTACATTTTCAGTTTTAAACAATATTGTTAGAAAAGAGATAACTTTTTATTGGTGAAGTTGTAGTAGGTGGTGGTGGTGTAGTGTAGTGTATTAAAGCAGAATATCTATCTTTTCCACATTGCCATAGTAGTTTCAAATTGTATCTAAAGGTAAAATACATAACAACAGGGAGAACTGCATCACTCCTGTTACCACAGAGCACCCCTGTCAGCACTATGTAAATTTGGTAGCAATCATACACCAGTTTTCAGCTTAAAAGCAGCTAGTTCACCCCTCTGTACTCTATGCTATCATGTCTAAGGCGTAAAAATGGAAGACAGAAGAGGGTAGTGATGAAGAGAGGTGGAAAAAGAGAGCAAAACACCAGACCAGAGTAAATAATGCAAAGGCTTTAACACAATGGTGTGACCTTTGCAAAACAGGCTGCTCTGATACCAAGCTAGGCTGATGTTGTTGGATGGGTGAGTTATATATACTTCATATGCAAATAGTTTTCACAAAAAAAAACAGTAGAGCCAGCAGCTTCACAAAGTGCACTATAAAAACAGTACAGTAATTATAACTTTTCAGTCTACGTGTCCAGAGAAGGACTGGGACTCTTTTCAGCCCTGGGGTTTCATGGCTCAGACCAGCTCTCTTTAGTTCACAAACTAGAGTTCTAGTTTATATACTAGAGTTCATTCTGAGCTCAGTAGATCTGCCTGAAGCTTCTTTGCACTGTCTGCTTGGTACTCACTACAGAGCACTTTAAAAATCAAACAACTGCTTTCTTTGTGTCCTTACAGATCAATAATTTGTAATTTCTTATCCTCTGATTGCTCCTGTTTTAGTTGACTTTGATGTTCCAGTTCTAAGTGATTTTATGTCTATTTTAACTTTTTACTGTACTTTTTATTTTTAGAATATGTTTGATATATTTTATATATTTTTTTTACCATGCATTTTATTCTTTATCCGCTTAACGTCATTGTATATAAGGGCTAACCCTTAATGATTTTTTGATTTTTGAGTTTAAATAAAGATTATTAATTAATCATATTGAACTGTTAATAACTTTTTGTGTTCAGGTTTAGATATTCTGGAAGCAATTTCATCATGTGCCATTATTCACACACTGTAGGACTACAGCTAGCCTGGGTCTTGTGTGTTACTGACAGCAACAATTGTGCCAAGCTGCAACTATAAAAAATAAGTTTAAAATTAGTAAGAATTATCCTTAAAAGTCAGTGAAAGTCAGTTTCCACTATTTAAAAGGGAGAAAAAACTACATTTAATTTGATATTTTTGGCTGTTTCATTGTTATGACCTACCATGCCACTCATTCATTTTTAAGGACAGGTTTTACACTTCTACAAGTAGAAAATCTGTAGTTTTGAAAGTGTACCCTTCATTTAAAAAACTTTTTCCAATCATCTGTGAGTCAGGTTACTTTGCTGAATTGCTGGGAGTTTTTTTCTGGGCACATTTGATTGAAAACAAGATCTACACTATACTCTTTTTAACATTATCATTGTATGAATCCTACCTGCCCACTCTCATGGCTCCTGGTTAGTGGTGATTCCTCAGTCAGCAACAAACTGGTTTAGAGGGTGCAGCTGATGTAGATGACATTTTACTGATAGTTCTTGTTGTAACACAGCAACTGTTTGCACAGAGCGTATCTGTGTTGTATATGAACATAATTGTTGTTACATAGGATATAAAACCTTACAATTAATTGATCTGGTTCATAAACTTAGACGGTGTGTTGTACATGTGTTCCTGTTAGCTAGTGGTGATATACAGTATTGATATATCGATATTAATAAAGTACTCTTTTGGTATCCATATCTCTAGAAAAGTATCGACACCAATTGAGTACTATAAAATCCGTCTTACCACTGCTTCTCCCCCGAGTGCCGCCCTGCCTCTCTCTCCTCAAGACTGTTTTGGCTTTACTGCTCGTCCGTATCACATGAATTTGGAGACCAATCAGACATGCCCTACCTACTTGCCTGTGTAATGTGACTTTCAGGACCAATTATAAATGAGAAACAAATTTCAGCAACTCCACTTGCTTGCATATGAATTCATTTTACAGTCTGTCTTTCTCACTCAATGTGGTCCCCAAGTAAATTCCAAAATTGTAAGAAAACATAAAAAAATACTGAGACCACATGCCAATACCATAAAATGTATGAAGACCAAGTTGTAGAAACATAAAAAGATAAATATTTCTGTGAAAATCTTTGATTTGTTGTATTTCTTGCATTTCTACTTTAAATTAGTGGCTAATAAGGCCCTTCTATCTGAATTTTTTAAAAAGGAAAGAAACTGGGCAGTTTTATGTTGTAGATATTTTAGTTCTACATACAAGTTTGTGCTATGATTATATTTTATTTATTTTATTTTTTACCTGCTTGCACAAACACTTTAATATAATTGAAGTTTCTCCCTAAATTAATTTCTGAATGACCTGCATACGCCATTTTATATGCCTGAAATGTGTACCCTTTGAAAGTCCAATATTTTATTCTTTCTTCAAGTTTCGATAAAATTACATTAAAAGTATCGGTATCGTATCGAATTAAAAAACATTGGTTTTGTTAAATCAAAATAAATGTGCATATTTGGCGGCGTGAGCTTTAAAAGTTTTCTGTATTTTACCCCAACTTTGCTCTAGTTATAGGACATCTTCCTCTCTTGATTAACCCCTTGCCTTGTCTTAGGTCAGAGGGATTAACCATTGTCAAGGTACACGCCGAACCAATGGCAGTGTTTCCAGTCAGAAGGATGGCCCTCTCCACTCGACCAAGCAGGGAGGGAGAGAGAGAGAGAGAGAGAGAGAGAGAGAGAGAGAGAGAGAGAGAGAGAGAGAGAGAACTCGAACAATGCGCTCCTGCCCACATCCATCCCTCATTAGTGCAGCCTGTTTAGTGTCACTGTAAACAGGTGTTCTGGCCCGAAAACAGCCCGGCCCACAGGAATGCTCCAAGTTCTCTAAATGAGCCACTCCGGGTCTGTACATGACCCGTTGGCTTTTCAGAATGTCTTTGCTAACTTCAGCAAAGACAAAATGCACAATGCTAATTTTCAACATATGCACATTAACTATGAGGCTATAATAGCCCTATGTGTGTTTTATGGCAATGCAGTTACACTAAGAGACCTACACTGGCCAGCAAAATACGCAAAACTTCCTATGAATTGTGACGTTATAATAAAACGTGTTATATTTTCCCCCATCAGGTATGGAAAAAACACAATAACACAGTCAAATTATAATAAAACCAAGTACACCAGCACCGTTACCTATGACATCAACAATAAAGTAGAATCATCACCTTTCTAACATGTCAGTAAAAAATATGTGGACACTTCATAGCAATTAAATGTATGGTAGAGAGGTGTTGGATTGGGCGGCATTTTATTGCAGGGGGTCATAATGCTATTACTGATCTGTGTGTACTTACATAGATATGGCTTAACCACTAATTACTATGCTATTACATGATGACAGGAGTTTTGTTTTTCTTTCTTTTTTTTTTTTTTTTTTTTTAAAAGGGATCTTCAATAATGTCCTTGCCACTGACTTTTGTGTTTCATATGCTATCAAGGTTTTTTTTTTTTTCACTGTGTCAACTACAAAATTAACATTATGAAAACTTCTGTGGTGCAAAGGATATCATAAAAAACTTTGGCAAAGTGTCCTCCTGTGAAATGCCTCTATGGTGAGTCTTCACTGAGTCATGATTACAAGCGTCTTCCCATGTCAGATGAGGCATAACTTCACTATGTTGAACAGTCTCTGCTTCTCCTCTATTTCCCCATCCACTGACTGAGGTTAACAAACAGCCAATAGCCTGACAGGCATCTCTGTGGTCTGTAACCATGGAGACCGCCTCAGGATGGCTCCCATCATTCACTGCCTCTGGCTAATAAAACAGAAGTTTATTACAGTGTGGAAATGTTTAGTGTGGCTTTGTGACATGTAAAAGTAAACAGGGAGAGTTTAAAGTGGTTCTGATGAACGGGTGAAGGTTTCAGCAGGATAGAAGTGGTGAACTGTGGGGATCTCAGTGATGGGTTAGTAGGGTAAGTCAGCATTTTTGCCTGATGTAGCAGCATCTGCACTGTTGAAATCACAGCAAATATAACTGCATATTTGCAGAAGCATTTCTTATGAGTCTGTTTTGGTTAGGTTCATTAAAGCAGTCTGGTTATTATTTAAAAGACTCATATGTTCAAACATATATAATAAGGCTGATAAAACATGCTTCAGCTATCAGCAGGCATGCCGCATTAATGAAAGGCCCACTCTGTTGTTTCCTCATGTTTTTCTATGCAGCCTTTAAAAATTTAAGAGTCGACACTGAAAACAGCAGCCCTTCTACTGAATTATTCTCCTCCTTACACTCCTTCACTTTATCATCTGGCTGTGTTTCCTACCCTTCATCCTCTTTGCCTCAGTGCAGCATTTTCTCTCTCCTCTCAGCAATATGCTTCCAATTATGACTCCTGTGAATGTGGGGGCGGTGAAGCATCCTTGTGATTTATTGTGCACTCAAGCCCGGCCGTGTTCTGTGCATTTGCACAAGGAGCCCCCCTGCTGCAGAGCTCAAAGGTCAGACATACAAAACAGTCGACCCCTCGCACAGACTCACGTGCACCACAGGTCACTCTGGACCTGATTGGCAGGAGGAGATGAGGGCTCAGTGGCCAAGGCCACAGGCCGAGAAAGTGCGATGTGCAACGAGATACAAAGCTTATATTAGCCTCCAGCTGGGAGGAAACTTTAGAGAAAAGGAAAGGTGAAAAAAGACATAACTAATGAGTGGAGATTTAATGATACCTCTCAGTACAATAAAAAAAAATAGATATGAATGGATTAATGAGAAAAAAATATACTATTAAACTCTATTTTAACCAGCAGAGTGCACTTTATGCTTTTGGATTTTCTGTTGACAGAAGGTGAAACAGAGATGTGTGCAGATATAGTAAAAGCAAGTAAAGATGAAAAATATGGTTGAATATGCCTTGTTTCAAAGCAGAAGTGTAGAAGTGAGGTGAGCAGAAAATCAACAAGACAAAAACAGAGAGCAAATAATACAAAATATTAAAGAACGACACAAAAGGCACAACCAGCATGATGCAACATATGAAATGGGGCCACAGTGAGTCTCAAGGCACAAAACATATCAGTAACATAACTAGAAAGCAGAATTGAAATTCTGCTCCCCTGAACCATTTCTATGGCTGTAGAGATTTCTACGTGTGTTAAAAGTAGGTTGAACGATTTGGGAAAATAATCTAATGGAAAATAGACACATAGTGAGGCTAATAAGTATTTACTTGCACATTAAAAAGTTATTTGAATGCAAAATATTCATTTTACAAGACTCTGGATTCTGACCTCTTTTAGATGCAAGACATGACTAGCTTCAGAAAACTGTATATGTAATGGTTGTACCACCAGTTATATCTTAGAACTCCAGGAGGCCTATAATAATCACAAACATTGACAAACTAAATGAATTTTTGGAGTTTTGAGGCTTACAATAACAACAACTGATTTATACCATTTAAGTATTCTGAAACTGTTATACTGTGTTAAAACACACTAAATTCACATATATTTCACTATTTTTTCTTTATAATTCCACCAGAAAACATTACATATACCAAATGTCTGAATAAATTTAAGCAGAAATAAGGCTCAAAGTAAAAATAAAAACATGAAAAAAATCCAACCTATATTACTATTTTTTTTACCTTAAAAATGTCCACAAGTTAGTGAAAATAACCACTGGATCACTCTTTAATTTTGTACAAGCCTGTGGCAACATCTAACCACCCGATAGAGTACTGTTATCCGATATTATAATTAGTTATTTTTCAAGAAAATACTCTTAGTATGGTTGCTGATGAGTTGGCCATATGTCTTCATTTAAATAACATTTTACACCCCTAAACAGGTGTATTTCCAAAAATTTTCCTCCATATTTCATGCTAAAATTTCAGTAATTGATAGAAATCCTACATAAAAAAAAACTATCATAACTTTTAGCACTATTATTCCCCTTTATAATGTGTGAGTTTCATCAACTTATCATGGTTAGTTAGGATTTTAGAGCCATGCATTCTGGAGGAAACAGGAAGTTTGAGACGCTCTGGGCCACTGCTGATTGGTTGGATGGTGTGATGTCACTTAAACTGATGTTGACTTATCTCCACTGATTGAGAGAAATCATTCTGGATTTATTATTTCACAGAGAGTTGGGGGGAGGACACGAAGGAAGTTGACCGAAGTGACCATATATGGTTCATTCCTCTATAAAGGATTAATGTCATTGAGTGCATACGGCTTATTAATACTGTCAAAAATCTGAAACAGATGACAAAAAAAGAGCCAAAGCTACCCCATCCTGGTAAATTGGTGTTAAACGCTGCATATCAATGAGTGAAAATGAAGCAGCCACATAAAGTCACAATCATTCAGATCTTCTACTCCGTAACCACTATGACGTCTGCTCACATGGGGCAGCTTAGGTTGTCTATTTGGGGCCGTCTCATTATGTGACTGGACAACACATGCTCCACAAGTGAGTCACAAAACACAAGATATCTCCCAAGACAGACATCATGCTCTGCCTGAGAAACAGCCCATCCTGCAGACTTACTTCCTGTTTCATGGCGGGTCGTGGGCACCACACTGCGTCACACAGGCCTCCCAGTCAAATCTGAGGCTCCTTGTTCTGTGGGACTCAGTAGCTCTGGGACAATCCAGTTGTTTGGCACCAGAAAGGCTGTTGGTTTTCTGTGTATCAAACTGTGGCACTGAGTGAATTTACATTCTCACATTTTCACGATGGGGTTTGCGGTCACACTGCAGCAGATGTGGATCGTCTTTTCCCTCAGTATGGTTTCAGTTCTCAGAGGGCTTCTCCGGGACCTGCAACTCCCCACCGGACCTAACACCTTTCACACTGGATAAACACAACACACAGGAGAAACGTAAGTTTTATATTAGAGGGTGGCTTATTACATGCAGGAAAAAGGACTCTTTAATTCCCCTGGGAGTCTAACCAACCATAAATCATCAAGCAATGAAAGTTTCCTCTCCAAACAGGGGGCTAAAACAAACTGAGCACGGAGCCCATCACCCCCACCTCATCCTTAACCCATCAGTTGCTCTCTTCTCCCTTTTTTTTTTAGTGCAAGGAATTTTTATGAGGAAAGACGAGATGAGGTGGTGCAAACAGCGCTACAGAAGAGAAGCAAAAACTTTAACATCAATCCTTAAGAGAAAAAAATCAAGACTGTTTAAAAGCTTTTACACAAGTTTCTTTGAGAGCAGCAGGAAGACTACAAATCACTTCCCTGTAAGTGGCAACATTAGCAGAAAAAAGGAGGCTTTTTGAATACAGCAGGGCCAAAAAGATCTGTTGTCCAGGATTAAAGAGTATATATCCTGACATAATCACACATGGTCTCAGAGAAGTTGTACCACAAGCCGTCAATTTATATAAAAATAGAAAAAGCATTTATTATTGTGTTTAAACAAAAACCAGACTTTAACATCAATAACATAACAGAAAGAGGGAAATTATAACTAGATGTCATCACTGGGTTGATTCAATTCCAAATTTCAAAGTCTAAATTTGATTCATGACATCCCAGAGGGATCACAAAAAAAGCTGTCACTGTGTGTGTCTGCTGTGATGCCACCAGGAGGGAATCCCACCTCAGGGTTGTGTTAATAAATCATTTGTGTGAGATGTGAACGCAGCATGCTCACGAGTAAACCGTCAGCAGTGGGAGCTGCTCATGCTGACCACCAGTAACACTTAGCAGCTGTTAAATACTCACTGATCTTGACCTGAACCAATGCAGACACTTCAGATAGGGGGGTGAGGGGGGTGAAACGATGACTATGGCTACTGGCCCTTTCTTTCTGATCAAACACAAAATGTGTCTAAAACACCAAAGACAAAATGTTAAACAACTGAAAAATGCAAACATAAAAACTAACACCTGAAAAAAAGGAGAGAATGTACAAAAATATTTACAATGTAGATTAAGCTCCCGCTACAGTAGTACAGTAATACTGCCCTCATGTGGTGAATCAACTACAGTACACAAAGCTCCTGAGTGGGTTATTTATCACCTCTTAAATGAAATATGTTTGAGACTTCTGTAGAAGGCACATCATAAGACTGTTCAATTGATCTCCATTTCCTCACTATCATTCTACTGATACTTGCATAAACACATCACAAAAGCCTGAGCAAAAATAAAAAAGTAAAGTAGTGATAGCCATAACAGTGTTATACTGCAGTTTGATGAAGCTGTAGCTCATCAGCTACCCAGTATGAGTTTGTGAAACATTGCAAACACATTTTGTGTGAAACATGAAGAAAAGCAAATACACATGAAAAAATGAGTGCTTTGCTAATGCACTCATTAGTTTTTGTTATTTGTCAAACTTTGCATTGTGAATAAAGAGTACCCCCATCCCCCCTGGAGTTAATTTGCTCAAAATCATAATAAACAACTCATTCAGGTCTTTTGAGGAGGCTAACATGGCCTGACTGTTGAGATTGACACGGTTTTACTTTTAAGTGAAACACTGGGAGACAATGCAAAAGCTGATTATTAGCAGCTATAGGTTCTCTGCATTCAGGTGATACTGATGACCAGTGAATGTCCGTTGGGGTCAGGAAGTGAGTCACAAAACACAAGATACAGTATCCCCCAAGACAGACATCATGCTCAGCCTAAAATACAGCCCATCTAGACTTACTTCCTGTTTCGTGGCGGGTTGTGGGCACCACACTGCATCACACAGGCCTCCCAGTCAAATCAAAGTGGGGAACATCCATTAAGAATGAATTAGAGCAGAGGAAAGTTAGTACTTAACAGCCCTAAATCAATCTGTACACTGCAATTATCAACAGAAAATTTCTACATACATTGGGTATGATCCCTACACTTTACAAAACAGTGATTTCATTTAACTGATTTACCTGGCATGGAGACAACTGATAGTAAAATTTACTCATTCCTGAAAATCTCTCAGATTCTAGTGTCATCTATCCAGATGAAGGGAGATGAGGGTCCTATGGAGTCTCATACCGAGTTAAGAGGCTAGTTGAGACCCTTTAATGTATAAAAAAATTCCTCATTTTGTCACATACATGCTTTTGATTGAAACGATGTACTATCAGCTGAATAAACCTTTTTAGGTACGAGACTGAGAAAAGAAACAAGCCTGTTCTACGATATGGCTCTTTTGGCCACTGTAGCTAGCTCCCGTTTGAGTGCCAGTTTCTTTTCCTCCATCCTTTGTTGTCATTAAATCCACATTAAAAATGCTAAACTGGGGGGAGCAGGTGGCCTTGTGGTTAAAGGCGCTCCCCATGTCCGCGGGCGGCCTGGGTTCGACTCCGGCTTGAGGCCCTTTACCGCATGTCTCTCCCCTACTCTTGACCCTGTTTTCGACTCTATCTATTGTCCTCCTCTATCTAATAAAGGCAAAAAAATGCCCACAAATAAATCTTAAAAAAAAAAAAAAAAAAAAAAAAAAGTCAAACTGGCACCAAATCAAGAGCCGTACAGGAGCCAAACACTAGCTCTACTGAGCTGAGCGAAATGATGTGGATCTTTGATTTCCCATCAAATCAAGTGAGTCTGGATGGACATCAGCTAGGGAAATATGGGGCAGATCAGAGTTGAATGTGCAAAACCAGTGCAAAACTGTACTGAACCAAACCAGGTTTGACCTCCAGTGACAGCTGGGATTTTTTGGGTCCCATCCAGTGTACACCCCCCCCCCACAAAAATCCTCAGAGAAAAAAAAAATCAGCTACAATAAGATTTTTTGTAACCACAATTTATCTAGGTTGTATTTAAGGAAGTAGCGAACACTTTAACAGTTTTTTTCATCTGTGCACTGACATCATGTCGTGTCCAGTCAAATTAATGTTGCATCTAACAGCTGAATCAAACAGCGATTATTTTACTGAGTAGAAGAAGTAATCTATAGAACAAACTCAGATCTGTGTCCACAGTCAAATGGGAGAGAATATGTTTGCAAAGTGTGAGTCTCACACAAAGGGAAGGAAAAAACCCATCCGTATCAGAATCTCCAATCAGCCAAGTTGTTATTTTAAACATCTGTATTATTATCAGCCCTAATTCTCACAATCAGTCAATTTGTAATTAACAATAACAGTCTCTTTGGGAATATTAAAATCAAAAGGATAACACTAATTTTAACATTTTTTTAAATTTACACATTCATCCCCCTTGTTTCACAAACTTGTCTTTCAGGATGACCTCTGAAGGGTTCCCTTTTTCTAGGTCTTCAATGTGTGCCTTTTAGAATCCAGCCCTGGAGGGTGCTGAATAAAATCCAGGATGGAAAGAACACCTCCAGAGAGGTGGCTGAAAACAACAGCACACTGTGAGGGAAGTGTGGAGAAACATGGCAAAGCTTTCTGTTTGTACGCAGCCAGTAGAAACGATGGAAGGCAACCAGGAACAGACTGAAGGATTAACACCTGTTCTGTCTGACTGGGGGAACCTCAGCCCAGATATGTCCGACTCTCACAGGCCATCCTGACATTAAACCCTGCATTCATGGGTCTATACACACCCAGAACTATAATTTTTATGTCTCCAGAGTGAGGAGAGCTGGTGAGGTGGAAGACTGCAAATACATGTAACAGGCAGCTAACAGAAATTCTCCATTATCTCTTGAACTCCTTCACTGTAGACCGAGCTCTACACCTAAGTGAAGCGCTACCATAGTGATGGGTCGTTTGTGAATGAGCCGGTTCAAAGAGCCGGCTCTCTCATGTGAACAATACGATCCAGTTTAGAGAGCCGTCTTATATTTTTATAACTAGTATTATTATTAGTATTATTATATGTATCATCATTTATATATAGGTTGTGTGTGTCTGTGTGGTATTTGATTGATTAGTAGGGATGATCTTTTATCCTCTGACACAGGCACACCATGCATTAAGGACTCGTGTTTGATGGTGTAGTATTACTGTTTTCAGTTGTGTCATACATCCCAGCCAATGAGGAGATTTCATCTGACCCACAAGGTGTTTTGGGGAGACAGTAGATTTTTAAAAATTACATGATATTTTCATCAATTTTAAAGAATTTAGCATAGTTTGGGGTAAAATACCAGCCGAAACATCAATCATGCGTTAAAAAAATGCTAAAATTGGCAGGTCAAATGGAGCAAAACTGGTAGCTGAACGAAGAGCCGTTTGGGGGCCGAAAGAGACGGTTCTTTTTGCTGAGCCGAGCCAAATGAGCCGGATCACTGAACAGAGCCGTTATTCCCATCACTATTCTTACCATAACCAATTATTAACCCTCCATAAAAACCAAGCGGCAACCTCCAGTCCTGAAAAATGAAGTGCAAAAAATTGCAATACCACGAGTGTCCACTTGAGGCTGGCTGCAGGAACACCGGAAGTCCAGTCTGGACACCTGTTAAACAGCCGGTTTTTACACTAGAAATAAACTGGTTTACAGCCTGGTTAAAAAAACCAAACGTGTCTCATTAACTGGTGTCTTGTTGTGCTCTCACTGTACAGGGGGTGAATATTTTTGTACCATGACTGCTTGGATTATATCTAGGGTGAACCTCACTTCAGGCTGATTGGCATGTCTCATTTGATTGACAGATAGCTTGACAGGCATAGGCTACGTTTCTGTTAACCAGAATGCTAGCTGGCTAGCTGACAGGAAGTCGCGGTTAGTGGGAGGACCGTTAGGTTGATCCAAAGTTCGGTTGAGACCGCTATTTCAATATGGAAACCTCCGTGGATTGACTTTAAGAGCTGTTTGAGTCTGCCTATTGTAAGCAGATGGCTGACGTCACACAGGGTTTATCCTATTCTTTCTACCAGTACAGTCTATGATAAAAACAGTCGAGTTGAACGGCTAACAGCCTTGTTTTTGTTTGTCACTCATCCAAAAGTAGCTTTGGGCTAATGAGCCTTACCTTGCAAGCTAGCAACAAAAATAAACCACAACCCTTAAAAGAGTGAAATACAAAATTAAGATTTAACTTACATTCATTATGTTGAATGACACGTGAGTCTACATGAACGTTCATGTTCCTCCAGTTGGTGTCTTTGCCCCCTGAACTTAAACAAACATGGCTACATTTACAGTAGTTTCCATCATCGCCAGCTATCACGTATTTCTGCCCCCTAGTGGCCAAAGATCTTATGTGGATTTATAAAATCATGTTTGTGTGACACTATTTAAGTCAGATTTCCTAACATTCAGGTAAAAAAGTAACGCCTTGATTTTAAAAAAAATATTGAATTTTATTCTTATGAGCCAGGAAGTGAGCCAGATGCTTTAGTTGCATCTGCCAACCAGAGGCACCTGCTGTCAAACATGAATAATTTATAAATGAATTAAAGAGCCTTATGTTGTGCCATGTGTTTTTCAGAAACCTAAAATAAAGGGAAAGTGTCATTTAGAGGCCACACACTGGCTGTTTTCTATTCCACTCCTGTGTTTCTTTTCTTGTCAAATAACGCTGTTAAATTTTTCACAAGGCAATAATGCTCCAACGGCCTAAAGATGATTTTTGCCATGTTTCAATAATATATAGAGTATTTTCAGAGAGTATTTAGACCCCCTTCACTTTTTCAGTTTTGTTATGTTGCAGCCTGATGCTATCTTTGGAAAAAATATATTATTTTAATATTCTTATTGATATACACTCAGTACCATGTCATGTCATGGTGAAAACTGAATATTTATTTATTTGCACATTAATTCAAAATTTCAAAAAATGACATTGGACTTTATTTTTGGAGTATTTTGTTTATCACTTTAAGAGGGGAACAAAAGACCACACACATTACCCTAGTGAGATAAGAAAAATTAGAGATGATATTTATCTTTCTTATAGGCCTCTTCTTCCCAGAGGATGCGGGAATAATGAACTTCCTTCCACAGTGATTGACCTCTCCGCTCTTTATCCTGCCACCTATGCTGCTATTTACTGTTAGTTTAAATCTTGGTTTCTTTAATAGCTCTTTTGTACTCGGCTTTTATTTGTTTTTAATATATAACTTATGGTAACTTACACAGGGCAAACAAAATTTAACATAAACCTAGAGACCATCTTTATACAGCTGTAGACTTGATCACATGGTACATTTCTAACCTGTTACATTAACAACACAGTTGTGTCGATAGTAGGACAAAATGTGACAACAAAGAAAAGAAAATGTCAGTATTTCCTGTCAGAGAATGTAAATTATGCTTTCTAGAAGAATTCTTAGACTAGATTGTGAGATTCAAATTAATACCTTAAGGTAGCTGAACACTGTATATTTTATTAAGCGGTCAAAAGTAGTAGTACCACAGTCTAATAGTACCATTATACAAGTTTTGCACTGCAGTTAAAGCTGAAGCGTATAGCAGCATATCTTTAGGTTTAAAGGGAAAAAAACAAGGTTAATTATAATCAGGGGTGCAAAGTAACTAATATTTACTCAAATCACTGTGATTGAGTAGTTTTTTGGGTGCTTGTACTTTTTTGAGTTCATTTTAACTCAGTATTTTTACGTCTACCTAATTCAGTTTCAACCAGAGTAACTGCACTTTTACTTGAGTACAATTTTCTTCTACTTTTTCCACCTCTGTTGACTACACAGTAGCACATAGAGAGAGAATGATTCCACATCACAACCCAGAACAGCACAAACTAGAGCATGTTAATCTCAGGGTAAAACATTTCAAAGTGTAATTTTAAATCCATTCTGACTGAAATGATCTTTGCTGTTGGAGTTATCTGACAGTGCTGTGATGGTGAAGTTCAACTCTGTAGAGAGTCAGTTGAGCTAAGCTCTGCCCACTAGGATTTCAAATCTTGATGGGCACACATCCCCATCATGCTCTTCTTGGGCAGTGTTTCGATGGGTTTGGTTGTGTTTGGATGTTGCTTGTTGCACGCTGATCCCTGATGGGGTTCTTTAGGCCTTTTTTCAGGTGGATTGTTGTTGTTTGTGATGTGAGACACATTTGCACCATGGGTGAAGTTATCCATTGGGTTAGAGTTCCTGCCTGGGACTTTAGGTGCTCCCAAAGGATCTAACACTTTCAAACATGCAGTTTTACTATATGTAGTGTGGATCATTATAGACTCTTTGAAAATGTTAATTTTAAGTCTATATGAGTTTAACACTGTCAGTTTTGCTGTGTATTTCACTTTATTACACAGGTGTGACTCTTACTAAACAACCTGGTTGGTCATATTTTACAGTACATTTCCTCAGTAGCTACTCAGTACTTTAGGTAAACTTTAAAATAAATACTTTTTACTTTTACTTGAGTAAATGCACAGGACAGTACTTTTAAGTAAAATTTAACTGTACTTTTACTTGTGTAGAATAGTCGTACTTTTTCCACCCCTTACTATAACAATCTTTATTTCTGATTTTAAAACATTTAAGCCTACAAACTTTAGATGACTATTAAAACAAAACAATTTTAAGAAATTACTGTTTTGCATTCAAGTCTTTTTAATACTTTTCAAAGGCCTTCATTTTGAGTAAATTAATGTATCAGCTGTTAAAACCTTTGAAAATCCTGCAGACACTCTGTTACAGAGAACATTTGCTCTCTATTGTATGGTGCTGGACCGGGGAACGATTTTAGCTTCTTTTCATGTTTTATCATGTGCAGAATGACATTAATAAACCTTCGAACCTTTGATCTTGTTTCTGTATGTCTCTGAAATGTCACCCACTGTTAAGGGGGGGTCAATAAACAAATATACTTCCAATAAAATTGAGCTTCTTAAAATAAAACCCCAATCATCCTTTGTCATGCTTCAGCTGATCAATAAAACTCCCTCCTTTATGTACCAATATTTCAAATGTCAGAAAGGTGTAGCAGTGATTTATGATTTGTTATTTAAAAGACCAATCACCAATGCCTCACACCTGCAGCAGAAAATTATCTAACAAATTGGTCTGTTTTGCAGTTTGGTTAGAGAACTTATTAATCAAAAGTCTTAGGGGACTGCCCCCCCCAACAATTTAACTGTAAATAATGTGAGAAATAAAGCTGTTTTTCTGTTTTTCCATCATGCAAGCACAGTGAATCCTTGTGAGGTTTATTTGCAGAACATGACACGTATGTTTAATTCTTGTGTTAAAAAAAAAAGTCTTAAACTGTAAAAGAAAAACAGAAAACAGAGCAAACTTTCAGTCATGTAGAATGCCATTTATGTCATCGACTTTTCAAGATCTAATACAAATGCGTACACATACATTTCACCACCTAGAACCACATGGAACCACTACTGCAATAAACATCACCATACAAATAGAAAAGGAACCAGAGGTTGGCTTTCAAGCTTGGGAGGGGTCATGAAGAGCCTCATGCTCACAGACTCGTTCATACACATTCAAAAAGAGCATCAAGTATATACACACGTACACACATCCACACACATCCAGCTTTTATAATACAGCATAAAAGGAGAGTGGCTGTAAAAAAAAACAAAGGCATATGGAGGCGGGGGGGGGGGGGGGGTGTGTTGCAGTTTACAGTATGAAAGGTTTAAGGGTAACAGCCAAAGTGTACATAAAACACATTTTTTTTACAGTTAAGCCAACTTTACTTAATATAAATATTCTTCATCCAAAAGTCAGTGCAGTGCCTTCTGCCGAGGCTTCACCTGGTCCTCATGCTCGTCCACCAGTCTGTGCTAGACCTGGTCCAAATATCACTGTTCCCACTTTACACTCAAATCTTTTAACATCAGCTTTGTTCCTGATCTCCCACTTTCTCTAAGGTTTTTGTGTGTGTGTTTATTTTTTGCCACCCAGTACCTCAAAAGTCCAGCTGTGAAGTACAAGAGTCTGAGTTTGTTTTTTTTTCTACCAATTAGCCAATAGAAAAAAGGATTAACAAATTTACATGTGTCCATTTTTTTGTTTCTTCTTTCCTGAATTCCCTTTAAAAAGAAGAAGTTCACAGATGGAGCAGCTCTACTGGATTCCCCTGAAGAGACACATTGCAAAGACCATGGCGAAGAGCTGAGGGAGAGAGAAAAAATGGGATCAGTAATTAGCTGAAATCAAATAAATGTAAAACAGTTTAATGCATTTCTCAGGACCAGGAAAAATAGAGTTGACTATTGTTGTTTTTCTTTACAGAAACACTGAAAGACCAGATTAACACTGTCTTTTAACTCAAATTCAAAAAACATCAAACTCTGGGTAGTTAATGTCCATTTTGCACTTTGACAAAATAATTTTTTGGAAAAACTTTTATTGTACATTCAGCATTTCTCATAGTAGCTAAATAATTCAAGTATGTTGTCACAGAAAGAAAATAAAAAATATTTTACAGAGAGATCGATTTGATGGTCTTGTAACAATCTGGCTCTTCCTAAGACTTTTCCTCCATTTAAAGTAACCTGAGCTTTTATTATTTACAAATAAACATAAACACTTTCACCTTATTATATACAATTTAAAAAAAAATCTATTTACTGCTCTGAAGTGGTAACATTCTGCCACAGCACCCAGTAAGTTAAAAAATGAAAAAAAAAGGATTTGCAATTTCATTTCATTTCTGTATTTTGTTAATGATTATATTTGTGATATTTATTTTTCTGTTTATTTATTTCAGTCCTAAGATTGCCTTGCATCGAGGCTGAATTATAGAGGTTAACTATTTGTGTTTTTTTTTTTACTGGTTTTATTGATTGATTTTCCTTTTTTTTTTGCTCTGAATGGTGAAACTTTGTACACTTTGGCATTCGACGTTTTTATCCTTTTTTAAGCTTTTGATTCCATTTCAGTATTTTTCAAATGTTTTTAATCTGTCTTAAGTGTTTTTTTTTTTTCCATTATACTTCTACTTTATAACTGTTTGCCATAAATGATGTCACTATCTGGCTGGCTCCAAAACAAACCTACGAACAGGTACAAATAAAGTTGCCTGAACCTGAAAGACTTTCATATGGTAGGGTCTTCATATGTAGTGCATTCTGAAAGTATTCAGACCCCCTTCACTTTTTCAGTTTTTTTAGTTGCAGCTTGACGCTAAAATCATTTAAACTCATTCCTTCTAATGAATCTACATTCGGTACCCTATTGTGACAAAGTGAAAACAGAATTTTAGAACTTCTCGCAAATCCAACTGAAATATCACATTGACATAAGTATAAGTATGTGTTTAGCACAAAAATAAAAAAGGCTACTTGAAGTAATTAGTGTTACATTGTTGACACTCAAGGTTAGTTTGATCATGAGGAGCTACATGTTCTTGTTTGGAGACACGTTGTGCATGTAAAGGAACGGGTATTGATCCAGTTGTTGTTGTTTTTGTCCAATTAAGTTCTGTACTAAGTTTAATATTTAAAAAGAAGTATTGGAATTTTAACAACTGCACACTGCTTAATAAAATGATTTTTTGTAGCACCAAGTTGCACCACTAGATGGAGCTGTTGCCAAAAAGAGCAAACAAAACCACAACTGTAACAAATATCCAGGCAAATATACTCAGCTTCGTGCAAAATTCCCCTTTCTAAAAAAAGGAGCATCACACTGATGGAGACAAACAAAATGCTGCATAAGTCATGGTTCCACTATAATGAATCTCCTTCATACCTCAATGGTCAGCACCACGATGGCTAGAGCTCCAGCCACATAGATGTACAGTTCAAAGTAGTCGACGACTGCAGAGTAGCAGCCCTGTGGACACATAAAGAGGTTACATTCAGGAGAGAGTCAGCAGGCAATAAACCTAACAGAATTGCAGAGACAATTAAAGTAACATCACAGCTTTTATCGAGCGAGGTCTGAACAAAGGCCTGGGCTGAATGGGGAGGAAACGGGACTTCCAGCCTCAGTGCCTTTTAATGAGGCTTCTTTGTGTGAATCAACAGAGACACACATTGTGGACACCTCACATTGTTCTCCTGGCTCTGAGAACAACAGGTGAAGAGTGCGGTAAAAACCTCTTCCTATCAGCTTTCACTGTAATTACATTTCACTTTGAGGCTTTCTTTACTCACATGGAAGCAGAGAGATGTGCGTGGGTGTGTGCTGAACTGTGAAGCACTCCCAATTTTCACATATTCATACTCTTATTATGCTCTATTTTTGCACACATGTACGCTCCACAGAAATTCCAATTTGCCAGAGAATACACAAGTCCACACACACATGTTTAGATGCATGCATGCACTGTCTGCACACAGAGTAAGATGGCCTCCCATGACACCCAAAAGAAGCACTAATCAGCCGTGGAGGAGTCAGGGACCCCCTGTGTGTCACCCCTCAACTGTCTGCAGCTCTAATTAAGCCTGCTGGAGGTTTGGAAGGAGGGAGAAAGAGGGAAGTTTCAGTGGTGGATGGCAGAAGTTACCTTGTTATGGCGCAACATCATATTTCCTGATAAGCACGGCTCCTGGTTGATAAAGGCCACCTCCCCGGTCTGACTGGCACGCTGGCAGCAGGCTTCTGGCACCACCTGATTCTGGTTGATCACCCTGAACAAGCTGTCCTTAAAATCCTCGGGGCTGTTCACCCCACAGCAGTCAAACTGGTGAGAGGAAGAGGGGAGAAAAGGAGGAGAAGCTCTTATTGCTGAGTGCCTATTTGTGCAGTGGCCTGTGGTCCAGTGTGTCCGCGCACCAATCCAGCATGAATATTGACCTAAATGTCCAGGAGTGTATCTATAAAACATAGCTCCCTGACGCCAAAAGATCTTGTGTCTGCAGACTGCTGGTGGAAAAGACAAGATGGTAAAAGCTGCAGCGTGTGCTGTGGCCTTACTGTAGTCATGATGGCGTTCCATGTGGAGGTGAAGACGTCAGTGTTGTTGTAGCCCTGATAGTGTCTCTTCAGCTCCTTGGTGAAGTACTCTCTGGTCAGCTAAAAAAGGAGGGATTGGTCAATTGGTATCTTTATTTGAACAGAAAAATACATGCAAAGGTGGATATACAGTACATGTTCAAAAGGACATGTCAGCACCCATACAGCTGAAGACATACTTGTTTAACCTTGCATAGTTTTGGGCATTTTTGAAGCTGAAATCAATAAAGGAAAACCACAGAATGGACCTGAAAAATGCCAAGGTCATTTGTTCAGAGAGCAGCAAGCACCACTGATGGATCAGGCTAAGTCTGAGCTAATCACTCCACTAGTAGCCATTGTATATATCCACTCACACAACAATTTACCATTTTCCTTGTAACTTTCCCACACTCATGCTAAAGCAGGTCAATAGAAGAGTGAAAACATCTCTCACATCATGAAAAGCTTTTAGTGTTGCTTTTATTCTGTATTTCAAACAGGAATGTGGTAAAGTTCTAGTAAAACTGACGCTAAGCTAGCTACCTCCGAGCTAATCATAGCATTGGAAATGGTCAGAACTGTGTTCATTTCAGCATAAACGTTGAAGATTGGAGCTCTTCTAAGGATTTGCCTGATGACAGAGATGGAGTCTGGCAAACCCATCTGCTTTGCAAGGTTAGATAAGAAGAGCCACAGCAACATCATGTGACTCTTTTGAGAAAGACTGCATGAACTTAGCAGTTGAAGCATGTCAAGGTAACAAAACAGACTTGTCTCTCTTTAAGTATATAGGGGAAAAATTATATCTTGTGGCAACAGTATGAGCCTGAGGATAGGAAAGAAAGTGACTGCAACATCCACAAGGCATCAACAACCAAGAAACATAAAAAAGACAAGCACTCTGTGACTTTTAAGCGAGACCCTGTGGGAGAGCAGGAGTGATTCAGGCAACATCTTTGGTGCCATTAGAGCAGTGGTTCTCAACTGGTCAGGCATCAGGACCCACCATCTTCTCCTTAAGAGAAATCACGGCCCCCCCCCCAAAAAAAATCTTTGTTTATTTCATGACTGTTTGTTTATCAGTATTCTTGGCTACCATTACACCATGAAGACAAAAGAACACTCCAAAAAATGTTGATGTTTGGACCCTAAATGAGAAAGAGACAGAAAAACACAAACACGCTGAAAAGGCACATCATTACAGAAGGATTTGCAGGTTACTAGTGGGGCTTTTCCATTATATTGAGCCGCTTTGACTCTTTCTGGACTCGGCATAGCAGCCCAGCACGGCAGGGGGTTCACTTTTCCACCACAACAAAGCTTCTAGAGATGATGACATGCAATTTTGTGTTAATGGTGTAAATGGCTGCATTTCAGTGAGCATTGTTTTTGCTCAAGAGTTTCCTCTCCTTCTTCTATTGGTAACCCTGCAGGTATTTAAAAGTTTGGTGTATCAGTTGCTACTTAAACACATCTGTGAGTCATCCCCAAATGATATTGAGCTGCCGTGACGTCGCAGTACGCTTGAAGGCAGGACAGGCACGCTTGAACCCCGCACCAGAGCTGGACTATTCTGGGCACGGCTTGGCATAGGCCAGTGAAGCCAAACTGGTGTGGGAAAAGTAAATGGGTACAGCTTGGTTTGGATCGGTGCAGCCAAAAGTCATAGTGGAAGCTGCCTCCATGTGCCAAATGTGGCCACAAACTGCCCTACTCAGTATGACAGTTTAACCTGACACAGCTTTCATACAACTTCATCCTCATTTACAGTCTCAAAATACTGCCAAAACAAGCTGCTCTACATGATGTTAATAATAAATATAATACTTGTTTATATTGGAGGGGTGCAGCAAGTCTATTGTAACAACCCTGGCTAGTGGCTATGTCTACACATAATATATGACTTTAAAATCATTGGGCTGGCAAGTAAAAATATTAGTAAGTCATTCCTTCCTGAGCTGGAGGTTGCAGGGGAATCATGTAGAGACTGAAAACATACAGAATGCAAAACTGCATCTGTGGAGTTCACTTTAATGATGGTGAATTAAAAGAAGACAGCTGTTTTGAAAATTAACACTTTAAACGGGAATAAAATGACATTCAAAAACTGCCTTCTAAAAAAGAGGAGGATAAACCTAAGTGGGCAATTACTGACAATTTCTGGGGCACTGGTGATCAGATATGAAGGGAATACTGTAGAGACTTACATGCTCCCGGAATATAAAGGCCAGGATGGCAGCAGCCAGCTCTGCTAAGAAGATGAGGAGGATGAGCATGAAGAACTACAAAAAGACAAAAGAGAAAAAGAAATTGAGAAAGAGAGGGACATGGTGGCTGAGTGTCAGAAAAAGTGCATGTCAGTCACTTAAAAATCACATTCAGAGTGTACCGCTTCACTCAGCATTAATAATGCATGAGACTAGAGGCACAAAGGCAAATAGAGGGGCATTTTACTCCTTTGGCTTTCAGTTTCAGGCATGACAGTACAAAAACTGACATACAGAAAAATCAACAAGCATGCACACAAACAAGATCAGAAACATGACCACATTTTGAATTTATCAGCAGACTCACAAAAAGGAGCAGACACTTGTTTTCGCGAATGGCTCCGCAGCAGCCCAGGAAGCCCAGCAGGAAGAGCATGCCTCCCATCCCCAGGATAATGTAGACCCCAGTGAACAGCAAGGGATTTGCTGCTACTATTTCCCTGAAGCCTGTGGGGTCCACCAGGACCCACACTCCCACTCCCAGGAGGAAAGAGCCCCCCAGCTGATGGAAAAAGAAGAAGACGCTGGTTAGACAAAACAGAAATTTGCAGCATTTTTAAAAAATGATTAAGAACTCAGGAGAGAGCTCCATATCCCCAGAGACACACAACACATTCAACAAGCTGTCATATAATGGAAATAAAATTGTGCTATTTTTCTTGGAGGAAAACATGCTGGTAATGCAAATCTCTGAAAGGTTTGGGCGATAGTGGATGGCAGATAAGTGGATGGATGTCTACAGAGCCATAATGACTCAGTGGGGGTGGGTGAAGATGTCTACCCAGCTTCAACTAACCCCCCAACCTGCTGAAGAGATGACGCCTCCATCCTCTCCCATCCTCCCTTTCAGTAAAACCCTCCCATCCCAGCAACCATGGGGTGAGTGATGTGATTAAGAAAAGAAGGTACTCAACAATGTGTGGGGAAAATCTGAGACTTTCTTCCTGTCTGATGGATGGACCTGCACTTCTGCAAACAAACGCCTTAATGTTGTCAAATTTGTTTGATCTTTTTCAGCAGCAAATGTTTTTATACTATTATTAAATTATACTATTTCCATTACTCTTACATTTCATAGCTCTGAACAATACCACAGCTGGTGAAAAAAGATCTGAAGCCACATTTTAAGAGATAAAGAGAGGGGAGAACAAAGACGTTTAAAAAACACAGCAGTAAAAATGACTACTAAGATGTCAGTCTCT
Source organism: Cheilinus undulatus (assembly GCF_018320785.1). Lineage (NCBI taxonomy): Eukaryota > Metazoa > Chordata > Actinopteri > Labriformes > Labridae > Cheilinus > Cheilinus undulatus. The sequence goes on along the minus strand of NC_054873.1, from coordinate 20,096,507 downwards.
GAATGTTTCATACAGCGCCTATAAAAAGTATTCACCCCCTGGTTGTTTTATCATTTTAATGAGGTCATAAATCAATCATGGATGATATATTTGGCTTTTTTGATAAAAAACAAAATAAAAATCCTGTATAATGTCAAAGTGAAAACAGATTTATACCAAGAAATGTCAATTAAATAAAAATATGTAATTTAAAATAAGGGATAGCATAAATATTCATCCCTTTCAAGCCAGTATTTAGTAGATACACCTTTCGTTGCAATTATAGCACTGAGTCTGTGGATATGTCTCATTCAGGCTTGCACATCCGAACACTGCAATTTTACTCCATTCTTACTTGCAAAACTTCTCAAGATTTGTCAGGTTGCAGTTATGAACAGTCCTTTTCAGTCCTCTTCAAATTTTCTATAGGATTTAGGTCTGGGTTTTGACTTAGCCCCTCAACAACACTCACCCTGTTGTCTTTGAATCATTTCTGTGTAGCATTCACCATATGCTTCAGGTCATTGTCTTGCTGCAAAATAAATCTTCTCACAAGCAGTAGTTCTCTCGCGGACTGAATAAGATTGTCCTCCAGGATTTTCCTATATTTTGCTGCATTCATTCATTACCCTCCACCTTTACAAGCCTTCCAGGGCTGGCTGCTGAGAAGCATCCCCAAAGGATGATGCTGCCACCGCCGTGCTTCACAGTGGGGATGGTGTGTTTGTGGCAGTGTGCAGTGTTTGGTGTCAGTGACTGGACCTTTTAGACACAGGTGTACTATATACTATAATCCCTTGAGACTCATTCACTGCACTCAGGTGATCCCCAATTTACTAATTGTGAAACTACTACCAAATTAAATTGACCATTATTAATTCATAAAACCCTTAAAGGGTAAAACATCCAAGAGGGTTAATACTTTTCATGGGCACTGTATACTCTGGAAGTTGTAGATTATACCTTTAACAGTATGTCAAATGTTGGTGTATGTTAACTGACCATTTTGTACCAGCACTGTGGGCAGGATGGGAATCAAAAGCAAGAAAACAGGAATCGATTCTTTGACTTTACTAGTAATCAAATTTCTCATGGCACCAGAACACTTATTCATCTCGTAGGAGGAGATTGTTGAAGGAGGAAAGGAGGAAGCCATTTTGAAAAACTGCTAGGGTTCAAAGGTGTCATTACTTTAAATGAGGGTGAAACGGTCATTGAGGAGAAACAAAGGGCTTTAGTGTAAAGCAGTGGTTGTTATTGAGTGATGTTAACAGCCGAGTTAATTCTTTGCTCTGCTGGTTGCATTATTACCCCGGCCTTGAACAGCCACGTCTGAGAAGAGTCTCTAAACGGTTTGGTTGCGCTTAATAAAGCAGGAAAAGAGACAAACCTTCCAACTCAAACCCCTCCCCCTCCTCCTTTATGGGCTCACACTAACAGGATTACTCTTGATTGTCTGATCAGGACTGATAAACTCAGGTGTCAGTCACAAAGTCTTCCTGGCACTGTGTGGCTCAGATGTGTGTCAGCACAGTAAAATCTAATCAAAGGAGAATTTGATAGAATCAAGATTGCCTCAGTGTAATGAAATGCAAATGTGGCTCCATTAGGGAGTTGAGCAGGGGGCAGCCAGGAGCCCATCGCACATCATTAGATTGACAGAATCACCAGAGATGGGCAGATTAAGAGTCTTTGAGAGAGGGATGAAATATACTTACAAAGATGAGGAAATTGAAGACAAACATGAGGTACTTGATGCAGCTGAGACAGTCGCCCTCCATGGTCGTCCCCCGCGCTGAAGCCTCTCCCTGCCCCTGAAGGAAACACAACGAGAACACAGCATTGAACGAGCCACTTGATGAATCCTGCCAAATGTTCACAGCAATCCCGTTCTCCTGCACTTTGGATGAGCATTCAGATAAGGCTGCCAAAGAAATAATACTCTGCAAAAACCTGCTTATAGTTTTAATGAGTTCTGTCACTCAAATACCCAGCATGCACACATACACATAAACGAGTCTGTTAGTTCATTTAGACTAGTTTCAGCTGAAAATCCATGAATTATCCCCACAGGCGTACCGTAAACACCGCCTATCCTCAGCAATCATAAAGCGACTAAAAGTTTGGCCATCATTGTGTAAACCAAACCTGTCACAACAGCACACCACAAAATGTGTCACCTTATGTGCTTTCTTTAGCTGTTTTCACACATGTGCAAAAATACCAAAATTTTCTGGAACTGCAGGTGTGAATGCAATCAGTCAATTTTTTTAACACCCACATAACCCTGACTCTTCCTGCCAGTCTCCAAATAAAATTTCTGTGTGAAGTCAGGGTGAGCTGATGCACTAACAGGGCCTGAAATACTTCTAAAAATCCAGTGAGTGAGCAGGAGGCATGATGATGTTTCTATCTGACAACCTGTGCCCTAAAGGTATGATCTTTGCGCAAGTAAATGAGCAGATTCATTCTTTTTTTCATTTCCACAGTTAGTCATTTTCAACTTGTTTGTTGATCCTGTGAATATGCCAGACTGCAAATTGATTTAAAGTGAATAAACTGTTATAGCTCAAACAAATCCCTCCACAGTCACTCCTCTGAACGTTATGTCATGATTCCAAGTCACATAAAAACTGTTGGACAGACCCCTAAAATAAGGCCATAATTAATTACATAAGTTCCTGTTTAATCATGGGCATTCCTTTTCTTTTTTTCATTTTTTTTGAACATTTGAATTTTTACATATTTTACATCAGGTGGAGAGAGAGACTAGCTTTAAAAAAGCATTAAAACATGTTCATTAAGCTGGAATTGCAATTGGAGGGTTTAACAACCTGCTTCCACTGCATACTTTAAGGGTTAATAGACCCTACACATGTACAATTGTGAAGGAAGGGGATGTCCTGAGTGGTTTAAAAGAGGACCGTGGTGAACTCTGCCACTGTGTTCATGTCGCACTGCCAAGACTAAGCAGTGTAATTGTTTTATGCCAGTTCCTGGTCCGACTGCTACACACCTGCTTGATGTGTACAGAAAATCATAGCAACAGAAACCAAGTGTATAACATTGATAACACTGAAAGACAGTTAATTATACTGCGGTTATTGCAAAGATGAAAAAAGAGAAAACTTTAGAGAGGATCAAAAATATGACCATTTGATTAGCTGAGGAAGAGGACAGGGTTATGTTTACGATCATTCAGCTATACTGATACTTTAATGCCAGCAGATAGATCTGAGTAGTTGTATTGCTGTCTGCACCCATCTCACCCTGGTGCCTTTGTTCTCAAACGGTGGGTCGGGACCCAAAAGCGGGTCACAAAGCTATTTTCAGTGGGTCATGAATGTATGCCTGGAAAAAAGCATGCGGACCAAAGTCAATGATGTGCTTTTTGTTTTAAAGGGTATGTCTACATCTCTTTGCTTCATCACATTTTTTGTTTCATCTTAGAACCAACTGCACCATTTTCATTGAAAACAAGGAGATTTGACTGAAAATGTTAAGAAATTTGAGTCACAATTTGTCAATAGGTAGTTGGTGGTGGGTCCTAACTCTGAACTGGTTGAGAACTATCGCTCAAGATCACTGAGGGGTGGTCACAAGATGTTTTCTAAAAAGAAAAATTTAAAACAACCTCAAAGAAATAAATGTAAATGTTAAAAAAATTAAGTGGTCAATTTTATCCATTATTGTTAAAATGTCCTTAAAATGACTTTATTTTAGAGAAAACCACAGTTATTAAGTGAGATTTGTGCTCAAACATATGCAATGTGTACAAAAACTCCCTAAAATATAGATTTAAACATGATGCCTCATGCAACATCGTACATTTTTTCCACTTCCAAGAATGGTGGAGGTCCCCGGCTTCTGACGCCGTTATTTTGGGGTCATGAGCTGAATAGTTTGGAAGCTGTTTCTCAAGAGTCTCCAGAATATGCATGGAGAAATCAGAAAACTGGCAGTCACTAAGAATTTGAACAATCCCCACATCGTACCGAGAAAACTTCACTCCATCATTGCTTTTATATGAATTTTTATTTTAATCGATTTCTTGTCTTTGTCCGACTAAACTGGACACTTAAAATGCACTTTAACATGTTAGTCTGACTGTGAAACCAAAAAAATAAGAAGCAGCTCTTTCAGTTCCACTGGGCTCTTCATTTGGTATCATTTTGGCTTCATTAATTCAGACAAATTTGAGCAAGCTTTGATGTAGAAGAGTGCATGAATTTCACTAAACCCTCAAACCAGAGCCAGCTCCAATCTTTAACATGAAGGACACAGGCCAGAACTGAGACCCATCACTACTGCTTTAAGGTAGACAACATCAATGCTAAGCATTATAAGGTGTGTTGTCATCAGATATTACTAAAGAGGTATAGTCAAGTCTTGTCAAGTCAAAGTTTATTCATTTAGCACATTTAAAGTATCCTCAGTCTACCAAAGTGCTTTACCAGCACCCCTGTACTTTAAAGACTTAGCTGATGGCCAGTAGCAAGGTCAACAGGAATGAGGTCCATAGTAACTGGATGAAAGATTTGCCACCTAGCATAGTCAGACATGCTATTGCAGTGGGGTTACCAACTGTCCCATATTAGCCAGGATATCCCATATTTTGAGCTAAAATTGTTTGTCCCAAACGGGACACCCCAAGTGTACATCAGCGATACCTACAGCATTAAAAGCCAAAACCCCCACTGATCAAAGTTTTGTTTCTTGGAATCGTTTCCTTCAGTTGGCGAACATAAAAATATGTATAAACTTGGAAAAAAACACAAATTTTACAGCTTACAGGCTCTCAGAGTTGAGTTCAGGGACTGTCAGAGGTAAATCATGGATTTACAGGGGTCCTAAGTTAATCATTTCAACATTTTTAATGGTTTTATTCATCTTCAATAATTAATATGTCTAAAATTATTTAATTCAGCTCTGTGTTAGACTTTTTTCAGTGTAGAAGCTACGTTGGGGAGAAAGGTTCATTATAAACTACATGTTTGAATTTTCATTAAACTACAAATTGAATACTTGTGTTTTTTTGTGCTTTTACAATACAGTCATAATTCATATACCACTGTGGCACTGAGCTCAAACCAAAATCTAGTGTTCCTTATTTGGCACTAAAAAACATTGGCCACCGTGTCTGACATTAAATGGATTTTCCTGCAGTGCATGTGTACAGTAGTCTTGTTAAACTATTTAATTGAGCTCTAACTGTAGCTCAGTTTAAGTGTGCAAATAAACATTTTCTTTGTGAATAAGCATCTCAGAAAGATTTGTCCTTAAATTTTCTAGTAACATTGAGCAGAGCGTCTCTGGACACATGGGGTCCCTAGGGCTCAGTGTGACATAAGGGACTGTCAGAGTATCTTAAGGCTCCGTCCTGGGCTCTGTGTGCATTAACCAACAACATATGGCCTTTACAGTCCTCGTCTTCTTAATGTAATGAGACGCAGGAGCCCTCTGCCTGACATAAACACACTTTCCTTGATGAGTGAAGCACTCCTGGTTAATGAAGAAAGCCTCTCCTACATTAGCGGACAACATGGGTGTCTAAGTGTCCATGACCCTTTGCACCTGTGTGTATCTGATGCTCCACAGGGCCTCCATTGAAGCATTTGTTTAAGCTGAAAATGAAGCAGACTTTCCCCTCAGGGGCGATAGGAGCCGTCTGAGGAATCATTTCTACGTGTTCGGTTAAAAAAACTGAAGAAGAAACAATCTGTGGAGCAGCTACTATAATTGCAGTCTCAGTGAGGAGAGGAAAATTAATTATTTGGCAGAAACGACCCGACACTCTTTGCTTTGTAGTAGTCATTATTAATTTGTTCTGCTGTGGTGATAGCCAGGATTGAGGCTGGGTAACAAGCGGATTAAAAAGCCATTCCTACGAGGACTGGAGAAAGGTTTATACATCTCACAAGCAACACCTTGGCGCCTCTGAATTACAAAACAAAAGAGTTCCTTCTTTTCTCTCCCTTTGTCTGTACTTTGCAGCATGTCCATCAGATATAATCTCCTAATCTTCAGACGGTCTTTCCAGCGCCTGCTGTGCTGTCAGACGCCTCCTTATGATGATCTCTCCACTGATCTGAGTTAGCAGTGAAGCTCTGGCTGCGATCGATCATGTCCACTTTGATTCCTGCCAGTCTCTGAAGGGTTGAAGGGACTGCTGTCGCTCAGATGGGATTCAGACATGACCCTTCACCCTCTGAGATGGGGATTTTCACTTTCAGGAGATCTGAGCCTTAATTTCTCTAACTATTGCCTCATATGAGTAACTCCCAGCTGGTTGCTAAAATTATATTCCTGTAAATAAGGGGGTCATAACCCATATCTTTATCTAGGCTGTCTTCTTGTTTTGTTTCATGTATTCCCCCTGCTTCTTTTTTCACTGTGCTGTGAGCTCTAGAGAGGTTTCTGTCTTGTTGCAGCTTCGTGTAAGATGCAGCAACAATAAATTTGAACAATACTAAAGATGTGAAGGCAGCCTTTGTCTGCTGTGGGAGCAAGTTAACACACAATGAGAACGTTTCCTCCCCTCCACCAATCCAAAGGTTTGTTATTTCTCCTCTCCTCCCCAGATGAAGGAAAATTGATTTAAAGCTATGGTTAAACACCTCCTCTAAATCATAATGATATGCTTAGGTATTGATCACTCTTCTAGTGGTGCTCTGAGAGCATCCAACAGCGCCATTGCACGGGAAGGGTTTTAATTAACCCCTCCCTTTCCTAAGCCTCACTGAAAGGCCTAATGAGGGCACAGGAGGTCTCAATTGGGATTTGCATACATTACAGTCACAGGGAAAGCATCAAAAAAAGGCTCTTTCTCATCCCTGCTGCTCTCCACAGTCACCCCAGAGTGCAAACTGTACTTACTGGAGCATGGGATGAGGAGGTGGAATAGGGAGGGAATGGGTCGGCTGGAAAAACTCTCAGGGCTGAGCTCACGTCTCATTTTCCAAACAAAACGTCTGATTTCTCATCCAGCGTCACCCTTCTGCTTTTCACTCCCATCTCAGGGTTGAACCGACTGACAGATGTGGAGCCAAATTTTTCTTTTTTTTTCTGCATTTAAATGCATCAGCTGCTTAAAGAACGAGGTGGACTACTAGCCATGCAGGCTCCAAATAACATCACTGCGGTGGTGCAAAGCGCCGTAGAATAAATCAAACTGCCACTGAGACCCTGGAGAAAGTGCAGAGTAAACAAACTGGTCTTTCCCATGACTCCCATGGGATCAAAGGTCCTCATCGATCATGGCCCCAGCCGTAGATATCAGACCACTAATTCTCTGTGAGTATTCTGCAGAGAACATTATGTAGACAAGGGGGACGTGGTTCGCACTCCGGGAGCTGCAGCCTTAAACCAACACAGACAAATTTACCGCAAGATTAAAGACCCATCTTCCTCAGGTGCTTTGCAAGCAATGTGTCAAGATAAGGCGCTGTGAGGCATTTTGTTTGTGTTTGCTGGCAAAAAAACCCCCACCCTTTGTAAACAAACATGACACATCGCAGTAAGGAAAAGTGCACTGCTTTATATAGAGACAGCCAGCATATTTACATGCAAAGCTACACGGAGCTACAGTTAGAGCTTAATTAGGCCATTTAATTATACAACTGTCCTTGTCCCTGTATACAAGCATAGGGAACAAATGATTTATTATGGTACAACTTTGCTACACTTGGTGGCAATAAGATTCTTTTCAGCACATTATTAGACTTATTTCAGTTTGACCGTTATAATATTGATATATTCCACTACACACTGATTGACTGCCTATTAAAAACAGCTTCTCTGTGTACCCAAATGTACTCAATTTAAGACAAAATACCCCTTTGATGAAGGCTGACATTTTGCACTGACGATGCATACACATGACATACACATAGTAGAGTTGGGTGATCAAACCACTATTACATGTGCTTTATTTTCATATTAAGGTACTAATCAAAACAAAATTATGCAGAAATCATCTTGGCAGCCTAGTGGTTATGTCCACACTCCCCATGTAGGGAGGCTGTTGTGGGTCACCGAAGTTCAATTTCAGCCTGTGGCTCCTTTCCTGTGTGTCACTCCCCACCCTCCCTCTCCCACGTTTTGACTCTATCCACTGTTCTCTCAATAATAAAGTCATAAAAGCTCAAAATCCAGTCTTAAAACAATCATCTCAATCATATCCAACCAACGGATTTGACAAAAAATTATTGAACACATGTTTTAGCTTTCTGGACAAATCCAGGGTGAAATTGGGAATTGACATGGTGTCATTACTGTACTGTACATTTTGAAAGAAGGTAGCAAAACTTTACAATGGACCATGTTTTTGCTGACCCCTTTTGCTAGGCCCCCTATGCTCCTGGTCCCCAGAAGACTTTCCATTCTTTGCCCCTTTTGTAGAGGCTTTATAATTTGACCCCTGTTAAGATGGAAGGGACCTATTCATGAATTATACTGCAGTCATTCAGCAGCAAGAGCTCTAAATATTCTGGCTTCACTCCCAGGCAGTTGTTGCTCTCTCCGCCTTAATATAAAGTCTATGGTAGTACGTCAACAACTGAAAAACAGTTTTAATGTTGAATGATGAAATTATGTTCATGTCATACATTCTCACTTTGCCCCCTGTTGTTACCTCCTTCTTGCTTTCTTCCCAGCCTTCTTTACCTGCATTATCTGGAGACATGATAGTCTGACTTTGGAGAATTATCTTGTTTCAAATTCAGTTAGACTAGCATGTGTTCATACATTTTAAAAGTCAAATTTCAGACAGGCTTACACAACTAATCTACTTTTTTAAACTGTGTAAACACAGTGAATATGTTTATTAGCCAGAAAATACTCTGTGTGTGACCTCAATCTGACAATCTGAGTGGCAGACTTTGCCTGAGGTATCACATAAATGCCAACTCAGTCTACTGTCTACACTGACATCCTGAAATGCCAAATGCTGCTAAGATACCATTGTTTACTCCCGGCAAAGACTGATCCATAGCCAGACTGGGTTTGTGGAGTCTGGCATGGTTTGAGTTTGGTTGTGGATTAATGAGAACTGATCCTACATCAGCGTTGCAGCATCGACAGAAGCCAGAGCTCGGTAATGAGGGCAAAACCATCTGACCTAAATTCTTCTCAGAATGAGAGAGAGGAATTCTGAATTATTGCTATAGGGCTTTTTTTCATGCTTAACTCAGAAGACCAGTTTTTTTTGGGAGGCATCATCTACACAATCAACCATGATGGTCATGTCAACTGGTTGCAATTAAAAGATAAGGAAGATGTAGTCCCACATTTAGAGTGCACCATATATAAATAGCACACCCTTGGGTGGTTCTCCTTGAAGTTGACACTTTGAGCACGATTAATGAAGTGAGTCCATATTCCCCCTCGCTCCACCGGCCACCGCCCTGGACAAATGGATCAGCAACGACAAGGACACTGTGTCTGCCTCTCGCCAAACTGTCGCCACACTGAACCCGCCTCCCCTTCCGATAACCAGCCAGTTCACTTCATCTGAAACGTGAGGCTGCATAACAGAGAATCATTAATACACTGAAACCCTGTGGAGATTTTAAAAGCTGGAACTTGACCCCTTTAAATGTCATTGACCCTCTAAATGATCACTTGTAGTTGAACCCTTGGAGGATGGCACATTTTGTCCTCTGGTTCCTTAATGCACCAGGAGCAGGTGTGTGTTTTTTCTTGTACTGGATGTTACTCTGAAGCTCTCTCCGGAGTGCCTTAATACCCTCCGACAATGACACTAAGGGACCGCACGCATGCCACATCAACTTTTATCTCAATTAAAACCCCGTTTTCATATCTCTCCATGACTTTCTAAATCAGCCACAGCAAGTAAACATCCCGAAATCCGACTAAAGACAGGCTCCTCTGGCAGTGAGCGAAGGCTCCCCTGAGGCGCACCATGTCCCTTAATGAACCTCCAATTAGGAGAGAATGAGCCCTGGGCTGTGCTGTCACACTGAGGCGCTTTGAAGTGTGCTGAATGCTAAGCAGCTATAGCGCACTGTATGCTGCTTTAGACTGCATACAGACAACAGGGAACAACCACAGAGACAAAGTGTACGAGTGTAGCTCAAAGGCAGCGCCGCGCACAGTGTGTGTGGGTGTAGCTCACACAGAGAGCAAAGCGCACAAACTCAGCTGGGTTGGAAAAGTTGGAAAAACTGCTAAGCTTGAAGCAAAGGTCCTGATGTTGGTTGGATGCTCAGGTTGATGCGTACAAGACATACACCCTGCAGCCAAGCATGTTTTTCTTAATGAGTTTTTGCAGAGCAGTGGTGAACATTATCAGCATCTGCATATTATGGCTATTGCTAGTTCACAAAAAAAAAGTGGTCAGTCTCGCTTGAATTCTCTCTGCTTTGCAAAGCCATTTCTCATTTCAGTCCACTGTTCACCTACGTGCTGTGAATCCCAACCACTTCTTATCTGAGCCTGCGAGTGGCGCCCTCCTGACCACATTCACTTTGGGAATGAGTTTGTGTGAATCCCCGAGGGCAGAAGTCCTCTGACTGGGCAGCTGACACACTCCTGAACAACAGGCTGATTAACTAGAGACGACTCCCAGAGTGAACAAATGCACAGTCACAACAACACACTGGCCATGTGTTGTCAAACAGCTCCACATGCCACATTCTTGGCATCCTGACCGGGCTTGCATCCAGCTAGACGAACAGTTGCACATACTCCTACAGTGATATTGATCCTCCGGCTCCTTAGATAGGATTGATTAGGCAGGGGAGGGGCCCTAATAGAGGACATGCGATAGAGATGAGCAGATTTGGGCTTCGATTGAATACCACTGTGTGTGTGATCCATGCTTTCTGAAAACACAGATCCTCACTTAATTGTGTCGGCACCTCTATCTGCCTGAGTGAAGACACAAACTGGATCAATACCCCGCCAAGGCTCAAGCTCAATGATGCATTGATTGCCTGGAGTTCCAGCTCTCGGGTCGTCTGGCAGTGAGGACATGTGGTAGCTGCACAATAAGCACATAAACACTTCTGCATTATCCCCCAGTGACGACTTGGCTTTAACTTTTCCCACGGGTTGCTCTTGGAGGATGACACATTGCCTGTGGGGTTTTCCACAAAAATGAGTTATAACTCAATTCAAACTAAGTGCTTGGTAGTTATTGTGGCGACAAGAGGGAGAAATATTTCCATGAAATCTGGCCGCTACATTCGCTGCTGTGTCTTGTTCTGTCTTTGGTGGGTTTTTCCCACAATTGTATCTGAAATCCTCCCAGTTATGGCAGACGCACGAGAAGCAGAATAAATGTCATTCCTTTGAAAAAAAGTTTAGAAATGTAGTCAATAATCTCGCCCACACTGCTGCGTCCAGTTTTTGACCCTCCAGGGAGGGACAGTTTATATGTTGGTGAAGTTCTTCAGTAACTTTGTGGACTTATTTTTCTGATTTAATATGCTCTTACTGGCTTATACAGGCTGCATGGTGGAACAGAGGTAAGCACTGTTTTTCCTCACAGCGAGGAGGTTCCTGGTTCTAAGCTGGGTCAATCAGGGCAGTGCAGTATTATGTTTGCATGTGTGGGTTCTCTCAGAGTTTCTTAGTTACCTCCCACTGTCGAAAGACATGCTCATTAGAATAACTGGAGACAAGAAATTGCCCGTAGGTGTGAGTGTGAGCGTGAGTGTGGGTGTGCCTGGTTGTTTGTCTCTGTATGTCAGCCCTGTTATCGACCAGTCCAGGGTGTACCCCACCACTTGATTAGTCCCGGCGTATGACAACCCAAAACAGGATACTAGGTATAGATGATTGATGGATAAAGTCTAATACTGAGCAAGACAACAAGACACAATCTAGAGTAATACACTGTTATACCATACCATAAAACAGTGGTGGTGGGGGGCACCAACAAATGACTTTAGCACAGCAGAAAGGAGCAGTTCAATGATGTCACCTCAGACTCAACAATGTGGTTGCAGCTCAAGTCCAAGACATTGTCTGCATTTTGGATTAGAGTGGAAAAGGAGGACCCAGGACTGATAGGCACCAGAGCCTTGGCTTTGCTGCAGGGAGATGCTGACATGGCTTAACTAAAGTGTGCTAAAAGGCCCAAAAAAGCATGAGATTAACTGGGATTAACAAAAATTAGTGCATTAATTGTGGTCCTTGATTAATCGTGATCAATGTAGGTTATTTTGACAGCCCTATTAATAACCTGATCTGATTTTTGAGGCAGATATTTGGCATTTGGCCTTTTATCGGTATCAGTATTTTGTTCTACAGACATTGGATAAAATTTATCTTAAACCCCAACGCTGCATACATTTAATTGCTTCTACAGAAAAAAACATTACTGAGAAATCTAAGAACAAGCTACAACCCATGTGTAAACAGTCAAAGCTTTATCAGTTCAAGCCACAAACTACCATAAATCATCTTAGATCATTAGCAAAAGATCCACATTAAACACAACACAAAGAAGAGTAAAAATTGGTGATTGTGTTTCAAATATATTTACTTTCATTGTTCATTGTTCAGAAATGTGTAAATCTGTACTTCTGCCTGTTTTGCCTGTTTGGCCGGGACACTCTTGAAAGAGAGGCTGTTAACTTAAACAGGCCTTTTCCAGTTAAAAAAAAACTGGACCAGTTGTTGTCTCTGCCAGATCTCTCTATAAAGAGAGTTTCCATCACAGATGGCCTCTGCAGAAGTAAACAATGGGAGATTTAAGGGAAGACAACACTTTCAGCCTCAAGGGATTAAACACAAAGGGACACTTAGGGGTGTTAACAGCAGAAAATACACGCAATGTGCTCATATGTCATTAAATCCTGACAAAGAACAACTAAAACACACTCAGTGATGAAAAAAATCATCAGAGTTTTTGGTTCTTTATGGCCTGAATACATAGTTTGATGATATCTGCTGGTGTTGTTTTTAGCACATCTTGGAATTCCTCCAACCCCCCAAATGAGGACCCTGGTGGTCTCCACGGCAACCCGGATATAGGGTGAGAGTGGCCTTTGTCTGCAGGGCGCTGTTTGGCATCTCCACTTAGCACTACTTCCTGTTAGAAAACAAAAGGGGAGCAAAGCGGAGCCCTTTACGACTGGGGGACAGCTCGGCCTTCCATTTGTCTAATGAACTATCCCTGTTACCAAGATTCAAGGGCAGATGTCGCTTTGAATAAAGCTAGTTCTTCTCTATGAAGAGCCTGGAGGCAGTTTTATCATTTACTGATGACTGTAAGTCAAACACACATATCTGCACCCTCACACACTCAAAGTTCACCTGAAGAAAAAAGAAAAACAACAAAAGGAACATCATAACCTAATTTGTTACAGGCTGGGGACTTGAGCGCAATACAAAGATTAAAACAAAGCCTTGAGGATAAAACATGTGAGTTTGTGTTTCTGTGGGAGCTTCAGATGAAAGAGAATCCACATACACAAGCTATAACAACAGCAAGAAGTAAACTAGAACTGTGTTAATGCTTTACAGTTTTGCAGAAAATACAATTATCTTGTTTTCCTTCCCTGTGGTGGAAACTGCTCGAACTGGTGTGATATTAATGTAATAATTTGACCACAAATGTTTGATCATAGGGCAAAGGATAATATCATCAGTGCATAAAGGATTATAATAAAAAATGAACGACCTTTTGTTTTATTTACTAATTTTCATGTGAAACATCCTCATCACAAGATCCATTTAGAAGACATCTTGGATTTCTTAAAGCAGAAACAGAGTAGATGGTGTTTGGTCTGTGCCAGCTGTGGAAACCCAGATAATTTACTTCTGATAAGTTGATTTTATGAGCTTCAGGACGCATAAACATTTAAAATTACATAAACAGAGCTGGACAAGCTCTGTCTTTTAAGGAAGATGTCATAACTTAACAGCTGCACTGTTAAATAAATCTTGTTTTAACTTAAAAAGTTACTGCTAAGGTTTCCCTAAAATTTAAAGGTCACATGTTATGCAAAATATAACTTTTCAGGCTTTCCAACAAAAATATGTGCCCCCGGCCTGTCCACAATCCTCCCCAAGAATGAGAAAAATCCATTCCCTCCCCCCGTCTCTTTCTCCAGCTTTCAGAAAATGTGTGCTGACACAAGCCATTTTCAGATTTTCCTCTCATGATGTCATACAGGGAGTTAGCACTGCCCCCAGGTTTGGTTGGCCCTCCCTAATTGGAGGAAAGTTCCGCCCTCCTTTCCTGATCCTAGGATCAGGAGAGCCACATCCATTAAGCCACATCCATTCCCTGAGAGAGGCAGAGTAAGGGGCGGAGTCAGGCAGCTCAGAGACATTTAAAGCCACAGACACAGAAACAGCTCGTTCTGAGCAGGGCCGAAACAGAGGGGTTTTTAGACATGCACAAATCCAAAAATAGAGTATTTTTTCAGTAACAAACTTCACATGCATGTTTTGGGGACCTCTGAGACCAATATAAACTTATCTTAAAAGGGTATAATATGCGACCTTTAAGTAGACTACACTTGAATTGATGGGTAAAGATAAGTCAAGTTTATACAACTATAACAACTAGCTTTCTTTTTTACAGTGTCACCAAGACAGCAAATACTAAATGTCAATGCGCAAAAGCTGCACCATTAACCATCATTTCATTGTTGTCACAATATTAGCATTGTCTCTAAATGAGGGTGTGACGGTCTGGCTTTTATTCAATTTTGATTTGATCTTATGGTGAAAATATGAGATTAATGAAAATCACACAGGCAAATTAATAAATACATGAAAAATAGTGATGCTTTGTGCACAATTCCTGTAATCTCATGTCAGAATTCAGGCCTTATTTAACTTTCTTGAACTTAGGATGAGCGAAATGTTGATTAAAAGGCCTTTAGCAGGCAGACTAGCTGCAGCACTACTGATATTATAGAGTCAAACAAACAGCTGACTGTACACATTTGACAGCAGCTCTTACAAGGGTATGAGGAGGCGTTTTTTTTTTGGTTAATCCACTCTGTTCTGATCATAATGTTGGTAAAAACAAACAGAAAACCGTTATAAAATCAGCCTGTTATGTTACTTTTATTTAATTCACCAGACAGTGCTCAAAAATACATCATGTTGGTCTTCTTTTGATTTTGCCTGCTAATAATAATTTGATTAAACAATAACCCTGTTTTTCCTCTCTAATTTTACCCCAACGTGACTTTTTTCCTTCTGTTTGGGACTGTGGAGGTTGTCTGAATGTGTCTTCTCCTGCCTTACTTCCTTTCAGCATAACTGCATTGTATTTACCACTCAGAAAGGCATTGGTGAATGCAACTGTACTGTGCTCAAATCACAGACAGACATTAAAAACAGCTCAAGAATATGTTTCTGCTCTTCTGAAGTCAATTAGACAAACGGCCCGACATTGCCTGCTGCTGTCATGGTTGTGTGCTATGACTGATTAGAGCTGATGTGTCTGGGTCTAAACTCCCCTTTAACCTCTCAATCTATACATGTCTGCAGCTCAGCCGTGTCTGGAATACTAATGTTACAAATGCCAATGCAAATCAGACGATAACAAAGAGCAGAGCTGGCCTGCTGTGATGCTAAAGGGACAAAGGCACTTGTCTGCCTGCTTGCAGGACCCACTTCACGCTCCGGCTCTCACTAGCGCTGCTCCTCCTGGTAAATGGCAACAATGGCTTTGCGCCTGTGCTGTCAGCATCCCTGTGAAAGGAGTCTGTCAACAAGAGCTTTCAGCTGTTTATTTCGCTGATTTAACATGTCTCTGCTGGAGTGGAAGCACTGCTGGAGTTGGTGGAAATCATTCATAGCAAAAGCCAGAAATTACAGATGCAGAGAAAACAACCAAAGCAGAGAAATGAGTTTCACATGAGAATTTGCACTGAGGAGTTTGATTTGTGACTCTCTCTTCCTTTGGGATTGTACTAATAGATAAAATACCAGCATACCATGTGGATCTGCTTGTGCCTCTGCGTTCAGGTGAAGCTGATGACTTCTCTTGGTTCTCTCTCCTCTCCTGTTTTCATGGGCTGTTGGACAGAAGGAAAGGAGAGAAAAGGCAGAGGTTAGGATGCAGCTAATGAGATGAATAAACAGTGAAGCACTGGTGAGGAGACACAAAAGTGGCACATTTGTCTTGGTATGCGTAAGTCATTGAAGCAGAAAAAGACTGCGAGCATGAAAATAAAAATTCTAGGACACTTAAAATGACAGAGTTTGCATTTATTATGTATGAAGCGCTCGCACCAAGCTGTGAGCTAATTTAAGACTGCAGGAGTATTTTATCTGTGAGAATATTTCCCTCTCTCTTGGCTGGAAGGTAAAATTAAGTGTGGAAAAATCTTCATAGTGGTCTAGGCAAGGCAGACATGGCAGGTAAAATTTTAATGCCTGCCTGGAGGACTTGGAACCTGTCTATATGTTCTCACTTGGTTAATTATCCTTTATTAGAAGATCCAACAGACCACAGTCTCTTCTGATGTGACCTTGATGAGTGTCTGAGCTCATGCATTATTCACTGACAGAGGAATACCTTCCTCTCTTAGCAGACATCGCTGACTTTAACCGTCAATGTGCGATATGTCTCCAACCAAGTGTGGCTAATGACCATAAAAATGTTTTTAACTTTTCCTCCTGTTTCCAAACTGCTTTGCCACAAGTGTCTTTCAGCTGAATATAATGATGCAGAGCCAATTAAGCTGCTCGTATTCCAGCTCCCAATGTGCAAAAATAGTCAGCCAGCATGGATTCAACTGACAATACTTTGGAGCCGCTTTCAAAGCACTGGCAGTGACAACTACAGCATCAAATATGGCGAGAGCTGCCTTTCAGAGCGGCATGCAGTGAGCTCTTGCCACATTAGATGGTGGAATACAGGCAGGGTGTTTTTTATTCTGACAGGGGCTGAGGATGGAGAATATCCCAGGAGTATTCTGGCTGATTGAGCCCGCCGCATCTTCCCGCCGACACACCATATTGCCAGCAGACATCAGATTCACCAGGAAGCAGGATCCAACTGACAGTGGCAGCAGCAACACAACCTCCCCCATACAGAATTCAGACGGGCCCTGATTACATCGAGGAAAAGGCAATCAGAGCCTGAGTGAGGACAGGACAAATCGCTGGTGAGAGGAGATGCACTGGAATGATACACTCCGTTATCACAGAGCCTTGACTTCACACATATAGAGCGCAGGCTCAGGGAATCAATAATATCTCCACAGTGGCTGGGCATGCATGCAGAGCCAAAGAATGGAGATTGTTGGAAGGATTCACATCCAAATATTCAACATATGGCTTAGAGAACATTTCCCCAGGCAATACAACATTGTAATTCATTTCCATATTGTTACAGTCTGTTGTAAAAGCAACAAATAAGGCCAGAGCCGTCATCCTCCTGACTGTAATCTGGTACTACACACCACACTGGCCAAATTTTAGCCTGAGGCCTGATGCAGACATACTCTCTCCTGGACCCCTGTTTAGAGAGCTATTAGCTGTTGGAGAGCAACAGTGGTGAGGGTCTGCATTATTTTTTTGGTTTCCATGGAAACCCTTTCACAGGAAAGTGGAGCACCAATCGTATCGAGGAGCCTCATTGAATCGGTTATGGAGGGTGAGGAGAGAGATCGACGGCAGGCGGCTGAGAAAGCACAACAATGGGACGAGACCCTAGAGGAAAAACCATAAAGGCCAGGCCACTGAGGGTCCGACAAAGCAACAAACAACTTTGCACCAGAGAAAAGGTTTCATCTGCATCTGCTCAATGGCTTTCTTTTTAAAAAAATAAATCTCTCTCGCCAGCCAGTCATTGACATTTAAGCCCACGAGCACTGCAGGCAATTTAAACATCAAGGCAAGCAGTAATTGATTAGCACAGGCTGATATTTCAGGCTCTGACAATATCATTGCATCACCAACATCCATCCTGTGTGCAAGACAGTAGCACATTATAAATTATGAGCTTTTACATACAGTACATAATGTAGTTATTCTCCGCAGCTCAGCGCCAATTCACATGAGGCAGCGGAGGAAAGTGAAAAATAGAAAAGAAGAACGAAGGGTGAATCACACAAAGTGCTCCTCCAGTTATAAAGCAATGTCCTGAGTTGGCTCTGTAGTAACTCTACATTTAGTTAGTCACTGTTGATTCAGTATTCCTGGCTACCATTACACCATGAAGGCAAAAAGAACACTCCAAGCAACTAAGAGAAAAGGTTATTGAAAAGTATAGTTAAGGGGACAGAGACAAAAAATTTACAAGGCACTAAACATCCCTCAGAGTTCAGTTAAATCCATCATCAAGAAATGGAAGGAATATGGCGCATGAGTAAATCGGCCTAGATCAGGCCATCCTCACAAAGTGAGTGACCGAGAAATAAGGACACTAGTGAGAGAGGCCACCTAGACACCTACGACTACTGTGAAGGAGTTAAAAGTCCCAGCAGCTGAGATGGGAGAGACTCTGCATACCCAGTGCCTAGTTCTTCACCACTCAAAGCTTTATGGGAGAGTGGCAAAGAGAAAGCCACTGTTGAAGAAAACTCATATTAAATCTTGACAAGAGTTCACAAGAAGAAAGTTCTTTGAGACCAAAATGGTGCTTTTGGCCATCAGACAAGAGGCTTAGTTTGCTGACACCAAACACTGCATATCACCACAAAGCATACGGCAAAATGGTTTAAAGACAAGGTGAATGTTCGGGAAAGGCAGAGTTAAATCTCAGACCTTAGTCCTATTGAGAATTTGTGGCTGGACTTGAAAAGGGCTTTTCACACCCAATCCCTGTGATCTAACACCTTGCTCTAGACCAGTGATTCTCAACCTTGGGGTCATGAGACACTGAGAGGGGGTGACCAGATGCCTTAAAAAAACACCAATATTTTTAAGAGACTAAATGTTAACCCTTTTTTAACATGTTTAACACTAATTTTTCCAGTTTTAGCACATTTTTGCCACTTAAAACCAATTTTTGTTCATTTTAAACCCTTTCTTCCACTTCTTTCTGCCTGTTTTTGCCACTTCTAAACCAGTTATTGCCATATTCTGCCTATTGTTGACCCATTATTGCCACTAATAACCACTTTTAACACCCCTTTTGTCCATTTTAACCACTGTTAACCCATTTTTGCCAGATTATATACATTTTTCATCCCAATCCACCTAATTTCCACCAATTTATTGCACTTTAAAGCCATTTCAGACACGTTTTAATCCCCCTATACCACTTTTTATGCCTGTTTTTGCCACTTTAACCCAATTTTGATTATTGTTTTTGTCACTTTTATCTAATTAACCCATTTATGATCTTTAAAAGTGGCAATTTCACCACCTTTTCCACCATTTTTGCTATTAATAACCAATGTTAGCAATATCTAACCCATTTTAATTACGTTTTAAACAAAAGTGATTTTCCTTTTAAGAAGGCTATTTACTACACAAATGACATAATTGTTTCTTTGACAAGAGTGGTTATTATTCAGGTCAAATATAAAATATGGTTTTCACAGCTTAACTTCAAAATAGACCATGATTTTGCTGACCTCCATGGGACCCCAGTTTGGCTGGGTCCCAGAAACCTCCCCCTTTATTCCTCCTTATGGGCAGCCTTGTCTGCAAGTGACTATTCTTGAATGTTCATGGCTGTGCTCAATCACATTCAGGTACAGCGGGGGTCTCCAGTCTCTAGCACCTTTATTTTGGGGGTCGTGGGCTGAAAAGGTTGAGAACCACTGCTCTAGACTACCTTCGATTGGTACTCAGGAAGCTGGCTGGTAACTCTCTACAGCAACCAGACCAAGTCCATACTTTGGTCTGAACCACAAACCAAGTCCCTAAGGACTGCTGACTGCAGCAGTGGTAGCTGGGTTAATCTGCATTCTTAAATCAGTGAGTCAGTATGACTATCAACACCTATTTAGCCAAAATTCTCACCTTCACTTTATCAGAATTTTTCCAACCAGATCTTTGTATAATTTCCACAAGATGTCAAAGAGAGAGCCAGTGTTTTTGAGTAGGTGATATTCATGAAAATTCACCACCTAGTGGGTGAAGGTGATGACATTTATTTCACCTGACCAGCAAGCGACCATTGTGTCATAATGTCATGGTGAAGCGGCTTCAAACCACTTGCAGGTATGCTCTCTACCACTTATACCAGATCTGTATTGTTTTTAACAGCTTTGGTGAGATTCATATTTCAAATGATGGTAACTGTGTAATTTTAGGGAAATTAAAGTTAGAAATAAATTCAGTTGGGCAAACTGGGCTATTCAGTTTTAATCACTTCTTGAATTTAATTCACAGATACTAAATTGGAAAACAATCATCATCCCCAGGTGCTCAGTTGCCCACAAATTGTTTTATTTTTTGGCCCAGGGACTGAAAATAAGACTCCCTGCTGGTGCTCTGTTGGTGCTTTTTGTCTCTGTTTGGATCTGTTCTGGAGGAAAACATTTTGAAATTGTGTCTAGTTATTCACAGAGCAGGAAAGGTTGTGTATGATTGTGGTCATGTCTCACTTGGATTTGGTATCTTTTTTTAAAAGCATTTATAACTCATACTAACAAGCACATTGCTCGAACAGTTAGGACCCTTAAATGCTTTAGTGCACTGGTGAGAAAGCAGGAAGGATTTCAACTTCTCCCACAAGTTCATAAAGGTTGAATGTGTGCACTGTTAAGCTCATTTTGTACAATTTTTGATTTGCCCAGAAACTGACCTCGTGCTTTTCACAGTGTCTTAAAGTGTGGTCACTAACAAGCATACACATATTTGCCTCAACATGATGTAGCCACATAATGAATCAACTATCCCATTTTGCACAGCCTCTACTGTGTATGCACTATTGGCTTGGGACTCATCATATATGTTTTCTTTTCACCTCCATAAGTCACCTCTTCCTGCCAATCAGGTGAGCAGCCTTGACTGAAAAGTCAAATGTCAGAGAACAGCAGGATTTTTGATCTGTGACATTTCCTCTGGAGGATGAAGTAGGTCGGAAAAATTAGGCAGGAAGCAACAATTCTTCCATCCACACCTCATGGCTGGGTTTGACCTCAGTTTTGACCAACGCAAACCACTGACATGTGGAGGTTACTCAAAATGTGTTATGACCTGTAGGGCCTTTTCATGTCCCTGAATCAAACAAATACATACCATGCAAGTCAAAAAGATACAGTATAGTATGATGCAATTCAGGATATAATACTATTCCATACAATAAGAAGTGGCACAGAGCAGTACAATTCAATACTGGTACAATACTGTTTATTGTCCCATGGGGAAATTTGTAATTAACTCCAAACACACTTAATACATAGTAAATCTATTGCTGCTGCTCTTCATGCAAATTCTGACAGAGTCCATATACATCATGCTTTAATATCAAAAAAATGAGGAAGAGGGCAATTACCAGCAGCCATATATCTTCTGAGCAGCCACTTTATCGAGGGCAGAATTATCTCCAGAGCCCATCTGGATTTATTGATGCAACAGTGAGAGCCAACCAGCAGAGATAAAGATAAATCACCACAATGGAGAAACAATCCCCACTCTGATCAGGGGGCATTGCTCAATTAATCACTCAGTCTCTCCTCTTGGGCCAGAGCTAACCCAGTCTTTTCTTTGATCTCAGCACCACTGCGGGTTAGGTTCACACCAGGGATTGGGGAAAAAGTACCTATGAAGCAATACATTGCCTTCCTGACTGGTGTTATACAATTCAGCTAGTGCAGTATGTTGATGTTTTTTAAGTGAAATAAATGTGGCACCCTAAATAGATTTTCCAGCCAATTTGACTAACGATGTCATTACTTTACGACTTCTCCTGGTGGTGCTTTACAAATGAATGAGGGTAAGATGACTGGAACTGGTTGAACAACGGGATACAAAAAAAAAGAAAACGACAAAAATTAGACATAATAGGCCAGCGTTAAAAAGAAGCTCTAGGATAAAGCATAATAAAAGGTTAAACCATCACCAAACTGCAGAGAATTACAAAATTAACCTCAAACTTTACCTTTTTAGGGTTATTTAATATTCTTAAGTTAATAAGTGAGGAGTGTTCAACATTCTGTTGTCTTACAACATATGTTATCAATAATCACAGAATTGCTTTATTGTGATGTTATTGCGATAATGTGGCATGTGTGCAGTACTTTATCATATCATATTGAATGATACTGAATTTATAGTGTCATAGCAACGTGTCATATCATATCATATTGTATCTTAGTGTTTCATTTTGCAGCAAATTATACCATATTGTATAGTCTCAGATTGTATAGTATTGTTACAAATTGTATTGTAGTGTTTCATATTGTATCGTAAGGCAGAATTATATATCACATCAAGTTGTACCGTATCTTTTTGTATCTTATCGTACTGTATCATATATCATATCTTATTGTTTCATATAGTGTAGAATCATATTGCATTGCATTGTATTGTGTTGTATCATATTAAATCTTAGCATATGTAAGGGTTAATGCCCTTCAAGGTGCCCAATTATCAGGGATTACTGGATGATGTGGAGGCCTGAACTGTCTGACGTGCAGCAGAGGACGGTTGCCTCTGCGAAGTCCATTAATTTCCAGAGCCAATCAGATTCAAGTATTAACAAAGACCACGGTATAATGTATGGTATTCTATCAAATAGTAGGGAATCGTATCATGTCATGTCATGTGGTATTGTATCGTGTAATGTTCTATCGTACCAAATCATATTGCATTGAATTGTGTTGTATCATGTTGTATTGTATCGTATCTTATCACAGTGTATTGTATCCTGTCATGTCATATCATATTGTGTAATGTTGTCTTGTAACAAATCATATTGTGTTGTATTGTAGCGTAGTGCACGTACCATAACATATCATATTGCAGCATATCATATCATAGAGTATCCTCTTGCGTCATGTCATATTATGTACATTCATTTTTTATCATACCAAACTGTATTGTACTGAATCATGTTGTTTTGTGTTGTATCATACTGGATCGTACATCACATCACATGGTATTGAATCATACCGTACTGTTTTGTCTCATACTGCATCTCACCATATTGTATTGTGTTGTGTTGAAACTTAGCGCTTAGAATCATATCCTACTGATCATATGGTGTCATGTCTTATCATATTGTACTGTCATGTAATGTGTTGAATCCATGTATCCTATCCTATCCTATCCTATCCTATCAGATCCGATCCTATCCTGTCCTATTCTATCCTATTCTATCCTATCCTATCCTATCCTATCCTATCTTACAATAACCTATCTTGACAAACCAGTGTATCACATTGTTTTATATTGTGTCAAATCCACATACTAAATTGTATTGTTCCATATCATATTTCTTTAAATTCATGTGTCATATTGTATCATATCACATCAGTTCCGTGCATTTAAGCCTACCCAATTTTGTTGTTTTATATAATATCAGAAGAAATCTTTATATCTTTCAGTACTGTATCAAATCCATGTATCTTATCATATCTTATCATATTTTACCCCATCCCACTGTGTTGAATCCATGTATTTTAATGTATGGCATTGCATTATTGCATTGAATCCATGTTGCATTTCATAGGGTATCAAATCCATGCATCTTATCATATTGTATCATAACATATCACATCATATCATGTTGTATTGTGCCAAATCTAATCCTTGTATCGTATCAGATCATATCAAACTTTATAACAGTGCAATAAATTCATGTATCATATTACATCTTATCATTTGTATCATATTGTGTCCAATCAAATTATTGCAGCATATCCAATGAGCCTTGCATTGTATTGTATCATATTATAATAAACTGAACCCCTTTATTGCATCATACAGTACTGTACTCTAGGGTGAGTTATACTGCTGCTTGGACCTCGAACTAGGCAGGAATGTTCAATCGTAAGGAGAACTCACTGACTCCAGCTTAAGGACATATCATACTCATTTTGCAGTGTTCTGTTAGCTCTGTGTTAATTGTCTGAGCTAAATGGGCCCCCTAATAAGAATGTAGCTCCTTGGAATGTGTTCATTGGGTGCTATTTTGATGTAGATGAAAGCTGACACTGTGTCCAGCTCTTGGGTAAGTCCGTGGCAAACATTAGCCAGGCCTCTTGTCTTAGTAGCAGCACCTCTACAAAGTTTCCCTCATCAAAAGAATGATGAAATGTGTCTCAAATAGACCCTTTCAAACATCTGCAACCTTCTTCTACAATTACACAACACCAACTTCACCCTCAGTGACAACATGATGAAGAACAGCAGCTGAACAACTTGTTGTTATTTTCTTCTACCCGTGTCTGTCTAGTGTACACCAACACACTTTCACCCTGCTTCCCAGGCCCTAAAGGCTAGCCCCCCTCCTGTCTCTGAGGAGCCGGGGGCCTAGAGGGGCATCACAACACTGCTTTGAAGTCGGACGATTAAAGAGGAAAGACCTGTCGAATTGGGATGATGGGGCTAGGGTTTGAAGAGGGGGAGGATCAGAACAAGGGACAGGAAAGGCTGTGAATACTGAGAGCTGGGGGCCCCGTGGGATACAATTAAGAGCAAGGCTTTTTTAGTGAGGGTTACAAAAACAAAGCAAGGATACCAGCAGTGCAGCCTTCCACGGCAAGGTAAGAGTTCATTACTATACACATCCACGAAGGGGGCTGTAAAATTCTCGCAGTTTGTTTGCCCCCCACCCACAGCTGATGAACAGTTGCACGATAACCATTTCCATCCCCGTTAAATCCTAAAGCCCAGTAAAGCTTGAGAATCACGCAGCTTACAGCTCACAGAGCCTCTAACTCAGAGAGGAGCTGAGATGAAGATTCAAGCTGCCAGCACAAAGACCAAGTTTGCATAGTCCTCCCTCAAGAGGATTTCTCACAGCCACGGATGCACAAAGACAACATGCCAAATTTTTAGTCAAATCAAATTAAAAGACTGACAGAGCAATGAAATGTTTTAATGAGATTGGCTGAAACAAATTATCACCAGAGTTATCAAATCATGTGCACATCAATTTCTTTGAACTCCGGATTACTTGTTTGGTCTCTTAAGTTTCTTAAAGTATTTCTAAACCTTTAATTAAGCAGAAAACCTAACAGAGATTAAAAAAAATCACACAATAAACAAATATTCAAGTTGGAATCACACAGACTAGGATGAAATCATCAAATCATCAACATAAAGTGTGAGCTAAAGGCCCAAACAACAAATCTACTGCCATTTAATCTTCTAAAGGTTAGTTTATTGATTTACTGATGTCCTGTTTAAGTTTTAGTAAAAGCAAATTTTCAATCAATTTTCTGGTGCCAATCATCAATCGAACAGTCTTGATTTGTATAGTACCAGTTCAGAAGACTTGACTTTTTCCAAACAAGTTCAATCAGCCACTAAAACATAAACTACATGGACAAAAGTATTTGGCTGCCTAACCATCACACTCACAGACTTTAGTGACATTGTATTCAAATACATGTACTTTAATATGAAGTTGGCCCCAATTTAACAGCCTCCACTCTTCTTGGAAGGCTTTCCATAAAATTTGGAGTGATTTTGTTGGAATTTGTTCCCATTCATTCTGTAGAGCATTTATGATGTCAGGCATTGATGTTGGACGAGAAGGCCTAGCTTGCAATCTCCGTTTTAGTTCATCCCAAAGAAACTCGATGGGGTTAAAGTCAGGACTCTGCGCAGGCCAGTCAAGTTCTTCCGCACTGAACTTATCAAACCACGTCTTTCTAGTCCTTGCTTTATGCACTGGGGCACAGTCATGTTGGAATAGAAAGGGGCCTTGTAGTGTCATTTCACAAACTGTCTTATTGCCAAGCTTGCATCCATCACAGTACCACACTTGAGATGTTCAGAACGACCAATACTGAATCTCAAATGTTTGCAGGTGACTGCATAGCTAGGTGCCTAATGTGATACACCTGTGGCAACGAGTCTGATTGAAACACCTAAATACAATAACTAACAGGTGTGACAAATTACTTTTGTCTATAGTGTATGTATGGGAAACACATCTGATAATCATGTTAAAGTAAAAATTCACTAAAATAAAGCAATATCAGATTCTTAATGATCACTAATTTGAGATTCTGTTATGTGGAAAACTGTGGTAATGATTTTTTCCAGAGGAGAACTAAGTTCTTCCCTGTTGTGTTGCCTCTAATCATGAATATCTCTCTTCATTATGCTCTCACTATGATGCTTTTTTCTGCTACAGGCACAAGAGGCACTTTTAGCTCTCCAGCTAACAATGTAACGCACATCTGAATGCAGAAGACATACAAGAAGTGGAAACAGGTTTTCTGCCCACTGGGACCAGATGCAACTTATTTTCATAATTAAAACAAGTGGAGGACATTTGGGGTTAAACTCCTCAACATGCAAAACTGAAACTTTCTTTTATAAATTATGTGCATGAGAAGTTTAGTCAAAACTGTGATTTTTTTGGGTGTTTTGATAATCTGAGTTTCACTTCATGATCACTTGGCATTCGCTGCTGCTTCACATGGCAATGCCAGTGGAAAACCAAACCTCTGACACGACCAGGATTGTTTTGAATAAAGATCCCATTAAAGATAGTATAACTTTAAAATGGTCTGAGGGGTACTTGGATTTCTGCCTGGTAGTTACGACACAAATTCAGCCCAGAATCTGAGGCCCAGCGTGTCTGGTTCTAATTGCTAACGGTTTTCACTGCATACCTAACTGAGCACACCCAGCAGATTGAACTCCTTTATTCACACAATATGCAGACATTCGCGTCACAGCAGTCCCTCTAATTGATTGATCGGATCCAGAAATAATATTTTATTAACATAGTTGAGGCACACACTTGTTCCAACCATGATCAGATGAGGAAAAACAACACAGTAAATACTGAGCTGAAACAACACACTGACTTCCTTGTTTGTGAGCACAAACATGTGACTCACATTACTCCACTAAAGTATAAACATCCATGGAGGCAGATGGCAGGAGTGCTGCCCAGTTTATATCAAAGGTCTACTGGGATTTTGGATTTCAAAACTTCGTCATGGCAATGGTAATAGTTGTAGCAGAACAGCCAATAACACACAAATTGTTTGTCTGTGACATGAAGCAACCTGTTGCTTAATGTGGAGAATGAAAAAACAGAAAATAAAGGCATAATCACATTAGGCCCATTTGCCATGCATTGTGCAGGCCTTTATAGAGCCACTCTTTGTAGAACCAGTATGATTTCTCTAAGCTAATCAGCAAAGACCAATCAGCAGTGGCCCAGAGTGTGTCAAACTTCCCGTTTCCTCCAGAACTCACTATGTTTAGTTTTATGTGTCTTTCAGTTCCACACCATCTACCCTAACACTGTAACTAACCATGGTAATTTAATGAAACTCACACATCATACAGGTGAATAGTGGAGATAAATGTCAAGGTAGTTGTTGTTTGTGTAGGATTTCTAGCACCATATTTGATCATTTGGTGCAATAACATTAATATTTTCTTTACAAATAATTCATTATAACATACGACAGAAGTGCTGAATAGTGTATTAGTCTATTAGATATTGACTCATGCAAGTAAAACATTAAAGAGTCTGCCAGAGAGAATTTTTACTATTTTATAGAAACTTTCAAGGTATAACCAGTGAAATAGGTGTGGTTTTTGCTCAGTTTTATAACCTAACAACAGTTTTATTATACGTATATGGCAAATTTCACTTTTATTTTTGCTGTGCACCGCATTACTGCTAAAATTTTGTTACCTCTGGTACATACGTCATTACATCATTATATGACACATGCATGGCTTTGATTATGTGAAGTGTGATCCCAGACTTAGAACAATGGGAGAATAACACTGAGAACACCACAACACATTTGCTGACTTTGCCACTTATTTTGAGTCATTCTGGTCAGACAAGGCCCTCAAACATTCATGGATTTCTCTGTTTTGCAAGGTGGTGCAGCAGTTTATACCTGTGCTTGAGCCCATGCATTAGCAACCGTACTATGTCAAAGCCAACCTCTTCAATTTGTGCCAGGACTACGGACATGTTTTAGACAGCACAGAGCACTCACACTAGACAAGCAAACTGAAATTCAGGGGTCAAATGTGCTTGGGCACAGGTTGAATTGCCAAATGTGAGAGCAACCTTAGAGACTGTACCAACAATCTACCATGGACTTTGTCTAAGTGCTATTAAGGCGATTAACAAAAGCCAGCCTTTACTGGCAAAGTAGTTGGCTATTGTTAAATCAGTCAACAAGTGAACAAGTTATGTGGACGGGACATTAAGTATTATGGGAACAAGGAAGCAAAGCATTTCTGCCAAATGAGAGTCCCTGTATATCTCTCATCAATTTAACCGACAGGGAAAGAGGCTTTTTCTTACGAAAAATACAACAACACTGGGTGTATCACCCATTACTGCCATTACAATGAACTGTCTTACACTTCTCAAACTGATCTCCAAGATCGATCAGAAAAAGTAACTGTTCTCTTGTGAACATAAATACAGAGTAGTGGAGCGCAGAAGAAAGGTTAAGCTTTTGGGAAAAAGTTTATTTCCAGTCATGCTGTCAAAGTAGTTGCACTGTGGTGAAAAGGAAGCTGAGCTGGAAGGCAAAACTCTCAATTTACCAGTCAATCTTTGTTCTAACCCTCACCTATGAAGTTTGGGCAATGACTGAAAGAATAAGATCGTGGGTTCAAGCAGTCGAAACGAGATCCTTCAGGACGGTGGCTGGGCTCAGCCTTAGAGGAGGTAGAGAAGCTTGGTTGGTTGAAGCTTGGAGGTCTTACGGGTGTGTCCTACTGGAAGGAGACCTCAGGGTAGACCCAGGACTGGAGGGATAATGCATCTCATTTGGCTTGGGAATGTCTCAGAATAACCCAGAAAGAGGTAGAAAATGTTGTTGGGGAGAGATCTGTTTGGGTGGACTTGCTTTGCCTCCTGCCACCAGGACCCGGCCTCGGATAAACAAAAGACAATGGATGGCTAGATAGCTGGATGGAACTGTTCTGATAAAACTGTTGCTATACTAACTGAGCTAACTGCCACCTGTAACCTGTAGCTAGCACCTCCTTGTCGTCAAATGACACTACTTGGCAGGAACAGTTTTTGGCTTGGCACAACCATTGTGGATTGGAGCTTTTCAAGATGGATTTGCCTAATGACAGTCAGGCAACTCAATCGATTTTGCAAGGCAAGTCATTTGATTGGCACTTGTCCAAACTACATCACACCTTTTATGTGAAATTGTGTGATTTAACAACCTGTTAGCAGGCTATCTCTGAAACCATTTATTAGCTATCCTAATGCAGCATTTGCACAGATCAAAACAAAAGTAACCGTAAAGAAGAGTATTTTAATTTTAAATTGAACAAGAATGTAATATTAAACGTAGTGCAAGAACTGAATATCTAATCATAAATCAGGAGGTCCCTGCTGATTGAAGTCCCATCTGAATCATTCATGGAGTCCTTAAATCAAATCAGGCCAAAGCTCTTTGATCCTCTGAGCATGCTAAACCCAGTGATCCATTTAAAGAGTAATACTAAATTCTAAGTTTATATTCCCAAAATGGGAACAAATGATCAGCTGTCAAATTCAAAGAAAATTTAATTTTGCACAAAAACAAATATAATATTAAAACCAACCTATAAAGCAAAAGGCACATCAGTTTTTGCACACCTACATTTAGCTAGTGTAGTGATTGTTTACGTTCTTCTGTCTTTAACTTTGAACAGTGTGTTGGTTTCTCCTCCAGCTACATTTCTCATATGTTTTATATTTGATGTGTTTGTTTTGATCCTCCTGCAGCTTTTCTTTCTATCAAACCCCAGAAATATACATACAAGTCTTACAAATATTTCAGGTTTATTGAAGTCTTTCTGAGCAAAAAGAAAAAAAGCATTTGAACCATGCAAACCAAAGCTGCAATGCAGGACTAAAAGCAAAAAGAGAAATAAACAAGCTGCACTGAAAAATGAGTGTGCAAAATGTTTTGAGCAAAGTGGCTGCAAACAGAGAGCCACGCTTGTCTGTTTCTGGGAGGATCTTGCATGGGGCTGTACAGGAGCAGCAGGGCAGGTGTCCCACTGGGTTATGAGAGCCAGAAGCTTTGCATCTGGATCATTTCCTCACACTGATAGCTCCACACTGGGACCTCCTCATAAAGCTGCACATGTGTGAAAGAACCCCCGAATCCCTCTGAATCCGTCATCTGTGTCAGCCCGAATGCGGCGGCTGTTGTGATAGCAGGTAACAAGCTGTGACAAACTCACAACATCACAGTGAAAATGACTCACGCTTTTTGTCTCTCACACTGTCAAATATGTCTGCACTAATGGCCAAATAGCTTGAAAATGTGTTTCTGCTTCTGCGTGAGGGCCAGAAATATGGTTTTATCACTCATGTTCTTCAGCTGAGAAGAGTGAGAGTGACGGCAGGAGGATTAGTGGAGCAGCAGAAGATGAAACTGGGATAATTCTGAGTTCTGTCTGTCGCATAGACCTTCAGATCCACATTGGATAGCTCTCAGCTTGCAGGACAGAGTTGAAAGACATCCTTTGACGACATCTCCTGCCTGTGAGTGAATCCCAGGAGGAAGTCAGGAAGGACTAAAATGTGGAAAAAGAGGGTTGGACATTTTCCAGTGCATAATCTTGTGAGAACGCAGGAGTGCTTTAAGGAACATTCCTCCAACAGGCCTAGGGAGCCGCGAGAGGGGAGACGTCAGGAGAAATCATGCTTGGCTCAACACAAAAAGCACTCAGAGAAATGAGATTTAATCTGCTGAGCTTAGAGTGTATTAGCCAGATGTAAACAGTCGGTACCAGCTGTGAGAGAGATAACTTCCACTGCTCAGCTGCTGCCTGGAAAAACAATGCATAAAACATCAATGAAAGAAAAGTCTGCAAACAGAGATATTTAAAGGCTTGAATAAAAGTTTCACAAGCCGGGGAGGACGTGGGGATGGTGGGAATGAGCGGGTTAAGGTTAACTGGCGATAGTGAAACACTTTCTCTCAGCCTCCCGGGCCGAGCTGTGGGAAAGGGAGTTTATGCAATTACAACACATTGATTTATGGGAGACAGAGGAAAAGACGGGGAGAGGATGGAAACTGAGCTGCTTGGAGGCAGGCCAAGATTAGGTCCCCGAAGAAACACGAGTCAATAGGTTTACACCGCAAAACATGATGGATCTGAGACAATTGTGTGGGGTTGAATGTGGTCAGTGGATCAACAGACACAGCGAGGTCAAACCTATTTAGAATGATGGGTTACATTTAAGACAGAAACACAGAGAAGTATGAAAACAGCCATAATCTTCACACTGAACCTGCTCATGCAGCAGATGCGGATAACAAGCTCTGAATGGTAAAAACACTACTTAAAATTCTCCCAACTCACAGTCAATGACAACTGTTTTGCTTGAGCAGATGTTGCAGATGTTGTCTGGAGTATTAATTGGCGGCAGTGATGAAACTCAGAGTAATGCATGCAAGTGTGCACTGCAGAGTTAGTAGGCAAAAAATTTCCTCCTATCAGCCCACTGCAACCTCACAGTTATAAATAAACAGCCCATTATGTTCTCTCCACGACTGTAACATGACCACAGGAGTGACCACAGCTGGGATATTTATGGGCAAACACAGCAGTGCTCCTCTGCTTACTTGGGCATTTGCATGTGGAAAAAAAACAGTCCTTCTACTCAACTGTTATCGTGTTTTCAAACTCCTAAAAATGAGGGGGGGATTCTATACCCTGTGGCCAGCACAACTCACAGGACTTTTGTGCATGTAATAAAAACTTCTTTCACATTTGTCCCCCTCTAAGTCCTTCTTTGCATGAATATGTTGCACATATGCATGTAGAATTTATATGGAGGCAAAAACGATCAGTATCAGTTACTTGTCTGCTATCTTGCCACAGCCTTTTTATGTCATGTCGTGCCTCCTGAGATCCCTAACATCCTTCCAAATATGAAAAAAGTCTATCTATAACCCACATATTCCACATTGTCTGTGACAGCAATTTTTCATTCGAGTCATGGTTTTGCTACAACCAGTGGCCTTGCCTTCTGGGTCTGTTTCTGAACAGCTCAGCACGGAGCAGATGGATCATGTGATCATTAGATAACATGGGAAGAAGAGAAAAACACACGTTAATTTGCCTGTCTGGGGTTGTCTCTGTGTTTATTTGCTTTCTGTTTTGAAATATTGTTAATTTGTATGATGCAAATGAAGCTTAGCATTAGTTCATGCAGGACACTGAAGTCATACGCCCAGCCATGATCAGCTGATAGCCAGCTAATCCAAATTATCACCTCCCAGCTCCCACGGCCAATCATAGCTCTTTCTCTCAACACATCAGCCCATTTAAATATGACGTACTTCTCACTAATCCCTGCTTACATTAATGCTTATGCACCACACTGCGGCTAGTGGCAAAGCTTAACCTCCTCCACCCCAGCCTTTTCCTTTATAGCAACTTGTGTGAAGGCAGCAAGATGTAATCAGGACAATTTACCAGCAAGCAAATAGGAGAGATCAGAGGTATATCCAGCCACTAGTGCAATCTTCATGCAAGTAATAAAGCTAAATAAAACCCTTTTTTTCTTGAGTCGCCAGTATTTTCTTCATCACTCATTAGTAAGACTGGGCAATTAATGGAAAATTAGATTAAATCGCAGTATGGTCTGCTAAAATTTCTAATCGCAGAAGGTACAATATTTCTTTGACCTGAAATCTGTGTCAAAATAGCAGTTTTAAACATTTTTGCAGCAGAGGTGTTCTGCATGACATATCATGCAATTATTCAAGTGCCATTTTTTGAGAATAGTCAAAAAAATCCTACCTTAATTTTTGTACACTTTTCTTATTAAATATGAGAATGACAAAAAACCCTCAATGCAACAATTCATTTTCAAGTTGCAATACGAGTCAAAATCATCAGAATTAGATATTTTTACAGAACTGTTCAGCCCCTGTTTAGGAATAAAAGAAAGTTAAGGAATAACTGCATATCACATCGCAATATTGGGGGAGATTGCAATTAGATTATTTTATCGTTCAGCCCTACTCATTAGTCAATACTTTGAATATGTCTGATTGACATGTAGCATTGAAATAAAGGCACAAAATGTCTGTAAGATACTCTGCTGCAGAGCCCACTATGTTTTTTGCATTCTTTAGCTTGTTCATCCAATGCATTAATTAGGATTAATACCTGTTTTGGGCATTTAAATGCCAAGTGGTAATCCTTAGTGTTCTATGTGCTGAGAATGATCAGATATGGACAAGATATCCAGTAGCTCAGAATGCATTGAGAAGTGGTCTGTATACCTTAAGATGGTGTTTTCAACTGCTGTGATCTGCAAGTAAACAAAAAGCTTTATTTATGCCTGTCCAGCCTTGCTTGGAGTGATGGGAATCACAGCGCT
The DNA here is from genome assembly GCF_018320785.1 of Cheilinus undulatus. Taxonomy (NCBI): domain Eukaryota; kingdom Metazoa; phylum Chordata; class Actinopteri; order Labriformes; family Labridae; genus Cheilinus; species Cheilinus undulatus. The sequence continues at coordinate 20,063,107 of NC_054873.1, read as the reverse complement.
TTTCAGAGATCTGGATTATCTGGCTCAGCTCAGTCATAAGAGCCGGTCTTGTAGTTCCCAGCTCTTGGCACCATTTGGCCTTTTTTGTCTTTAAAAAAATAACAACATGGTGCCTGCTCAGTGGGTAGAGCGGAAGCCCTTTTACAGAGGATGGCCCGTGATGCACTAGTCACAGGGTCAATTTCCTGTTTCAGCGCTGTTTGGTGCATGTCTTCCCCCCATTTTCTTTAGATGTTTCCTGTCTCCACTCGGCTGTAAAGGTTAAAAAAGACCAAAAAGCAATTTAAAAATCTGTGTATTATCATATCTTTTCTATGTCTTTAAAAAGTAAATAAATAAAAAACATACAGGGCACTACTTCTTAAATGGAAGCTGGCTCCAGTCACTTCCTACAGGAACCAGCTCTTACAAGCGACTCATCTGTGAATGACACAAAACCATTCCCCTCCCCAAGATTTATTTATCAAAATGTATAATTCTGTGTCCTTTAAAAGAAAGTTTATGACAATGTGAAAGAGAAAAGTTGTTAAAGAGGTCCCACTGGCCTCACTGCATGTGCCTAACTCATTCCCACTTAAAGGGGCTTCACTGCACACAGGGATACTAAACCACAGAAAAGAGCACAGAAATCATGTATGAGTTCTTATTTGCATAACAGGTGGGCAAGTGAATTCTGATGTAAGGACCCCCATCCCACAGGAAAAGTCCCTGAGGACTGTATGCAAACAGGAAAGTTAGTAAGATTTTAAGGGCATCTTGTCCTGTGATTTGTGAAAAATGGCTTCAGATGCATACAGAGCAGCTCTGTGAGCTGAAGCAAAACCACTGTGTGCATGAAGTGATAATGACCTGTAGATAAATGAAGCAGCGTTTGTCAAATTGCCTCAGATGAATTCTGTAGATTGGTTAGAAGATGGCAACTTTACTGCAAAAGAAAAAAGAAAAAAAACAAAACAGAAATCAGAAACAGTGCACAAGAATCTCATTAATTTTCCCAACATGAGACTTGTGCTGACATCAGCCGCGAAATTGGAAAGATACGCACAGAGCAGGAGATTACAGAAAATATTTATCATAATGAGCTGTTCAGCAACAAGAGGAGACATTAAATGGTTTATGTGTTTTAGGTTAGAAAAATCTTCCACTGTCTGCAAAGTCTCAAGCAAGTCGGAAACAAAGCAGACATTTGGTTCAGGCCAAAAGACACAAAGATTTAAAGTATACCATTGAAGACCCTGCCAAACATTTCTAAAGGGCGCTTTCAATGCTACAGACAGCTTTATCAGGAGTGAGGCTGGGGTTTGCTGTCGATGTGGCAAATGTATGGAAATGAAGCCCAGAGATGTGTGGGGAAGAAAAGTTTGAACATCTGTTTTGTATTATGCTCAAAAAGTAGCTTGTCCAATCCAAAGTGCCTGCAGAGATAAGCAAAAGTGGTTTTGGTAATTGCTCACAATATTGGCTTCTTCCTCCTGGATTGTGTCTTCTAAAGTGGTGAGGTCAAATGAGATCATGTCCGACTTTTGACTTACTAAATTTTATTTAAGAGTCTTATGTAAAATATTTTTTTGTGTTGAATTGTGTTTTGTTTTCTGTCCAATTAGGGCACTGATTTGAAGCCAACAGCTGCTCCACCATTTAGGAAGACAAAGATTATTTTTACTGTATGGCTTGAGGGGATTTTAGAAACACCCACAAAATTATTTTGGCTTCATCGTTAGTGCTGAGGCATTCCACACGGGATCTGATTCCTGCCAAATGTTATCAGGAGAGACGATCTGGGCTTGTTTCGCTGGGGCAAAAAAAAAAAAAAAAAAAGTCCCAGAAAAGTGCCTGAGCTATGTTTTAACCTCAAACACGTCACACTCAGGTGGGAAATATGAATCTGGACCGCTTCACTGCTGGCCTGCTGTTCTGACTGCGGGGACAGGTGACAGATTCGTGGGATGCCATCCAACATCAACTGAAAAGAATCCCTAATGGTATGTGCACTCATTCTGTAAAAGCTTAAATCAGTGAACACAGCAGCCAATTTAATTTCACACCTGCTGGGTCGGTGCTATCTCTGCTAAACACATGGGAAGGCGATCCTAGGCATCTATAGTCATACATGTTAAGAATGAAAGACTTGAAATACATTTTCCAGGATCAAACTCCTTTATTATACTTCAAATGGGGAACAGTGGCCGTTCTCAGCAGTTGGTTCTCCTCTTTGGCTTCAAGCTTCACAGAAAAGTCGAGGCAGCAAGGTAAGGATTAGAGAAAAATGAATTATGCTTCATGGTGTTTATGTGTTTACTCTAATAACTATTTCACAGCAAACAGAAACCGCCTCTTATCTATTTTTGCTCTTTTCTTCTTAGAAAACCATGCCTTCCACTTAAGAGCTGCTTGTTGAATTTGATCCACAGGGTTTATAAAATGCAGCACCTCTCCTCCACAGTAATGGCAGCATGGTTTGCTTGTGGCCGTAACACATCAGCTGGCGTTGACCGACTGTTTGCCCAAAGGACAGAGGCCGTGTTTTTAGTGCACTGACCTGTGAACAGTCTCCAGCAGCGTGCTTTTAAAGTGGCGGCGGGGCTAAAAATTTCATAAAGCAGCATCAAAAAATCATGAGGCAGTGCGGCACCCAGTCTTTGCTGTCTAATTGTTTCCCCCCTTTGAGGAGTAAAAATAACTGTCTACAACATGTAAATTTGATCTGCTGTTAAAAGGGAGAGGCTAATATTGAGTCAGGCATGCAGAAGGAGGTTCAGGGAAGTGAATTCATCATTAAGTAAGATGCAAAGCGGGAAGTTGTCCCAGAACAGTTGATGCAAAACTAATGCAAACCAGCCTTGGTTGCTGTAGGGTGCTTGGTCAATTGAATAGCCTAATTTCACAATTTAAACTATTTTTACCCATTTTCTAGGAAACTTTCATTCTACTTTTTGACTTCAATTCAAATTCTTGACAGACACATTTATACACTGCTGTCAAAGGGTACTATTAGCTTGTAGCCTTTTCTAGCTTATGGTAGTCAGTGATAATATTAGCTTGCATCTAGCTGCTGGAACAAAGCTGTGTTATGCCATTACAAAGCATTAGGCTAAAAACTTTATTCTCAACGTAACATTAACTACAAATTTTATTCATTATTGTATCATGTAACACTATCAAAAAGTAGTTAAATGTTAGCTTTCCGGCTCTACCGGAAAGGTAAGATAATCTCGGAATGAAATTCCTAACCAAAATGTTAACTTATTGCTAGCTTTTAGCCTTTTCCTTGCATTGTATTCAGTGACTGAATGCTAGCATTAGCTGGTATGGTGCTAATAATGCTATAGGCAAAAAAGCAGTGCTGTTAGCTGTTACTTGCTTACATAGCATTTGGTATGAAAGATATAACCAGGCAGCATAAATTAACTTGAAATTCTATTCACTGCAGTATCATGTAATGCTATCAAAAAGTACTGTTAGCTTTTAGCTTTTTCCTACCAAAAAAAACCAAACAAACAAAAAAAAATAGCAAAGAAAGAAATTCTTAACAGACATAACTTTAAGCGCTACTATCAAAGGGTAATGTTAGCTTGTATCCTATTTCTAGCTGATAGTAGGGGTTAAACATAAATATCAGCGTGCATTTAGCTGCTGGAACAAAGCTGTCTTTTGTTAGCTGTTACATAGCTTTAGGTTAGAAAGGATACTACCAACTAATGTAATATTAACCAGAAATGTTCTTGATTGGATAATGTCACCCTATCAAAAGGTAGGCTATGATAGCTTTCAGCCTCTTTTTGAAAGATTTGATAATTTGGAAAAGAAATTCTGGCCAAGATAACCAAACTGATGCTTTCAAAAGTTTTTGGTAGCTTTGAGCTTATTCTTAGATAATGGTATTCAATGGTCGAATGCTGGAATTAGCTAGTACCTAACTGCAATAGGAACAAAGCTGGAAGCTGTTATTTGCAAACATTTGGTAGAAAAGAAATTCCCAGCAAAAATGAAATCAACCTTGAAATTTTCTTCATTGCTGTATCATGTTATGCTATCAAAACTATTGTTAGCTTTTAGTCTGGTCCTGGCAGAAGTAAGATTAGCAAGGAAAGAAATTCTCATCAGACATAACTTTATGCACTGCTGTCAAAGGGTAACATTAGTGTGTATCCTTTTCTAGCTGATAAACACAAACATTAGCATGCATCTAGCTGCTGGAACAAAGCTGTCTTATATAGCATTAGGTTAGTAAGGATATTCCCAACTAATGTAACATTAACCACAAATTTTCCTAACTGTATCCTCTAACACTATCAAAAGGTTGGTTAATATTAGCTTTGGTTCTCATCTGTAAAGGTAAGATAATCTTGGAAATACATTTTTAGCCATAAATAACTAAATGTATGCTATCATTAGCTAGCTAAAGCCTTTTCCCACCAAGCTACGAGCTTTTGTCCTTTTTTCTTTTCCAGCTAACTGCAGTCGTTGAATGCTTAACCACTTCCAAGTTTCAGAACAGTTTTCTTCCTACAGCCATCCAAACGCTAAACTCTAAAAGACAAAAAGAACCTTCACTCATGATGCTACATCCTGCACTTTATTCCTAGAAGTGTGTAATATGTAGTGATTACCATGCAATATCTAGTTTTTATCCTTGTTTAAGCCTTGTTCTGTCTCACCCTGTTTTCTGAGCTTACAATGACATTAAGACATTATATTCTATTTTGTTCTTAAAAAAAGGCTGGCATCCAACTACTATATTAACACAGCTTTGCTATGTTAGCCTTTGCTTGCTAACACAGCATTAGGTAGGACGGAAACTCCCAGCTAATGAGAGCTATAAAGGGAATCTTCTTTATTTTTCAGTGATGCAATCCTATCAAAAGATTTTATTAGCATTTAGACATTGCAACTTTTCAAAGTGGTGAGTTGTTTAATTTTTACATTAGCCTTTATTATGTAATTAATCAGTTTGAAATTTCAATCTAAGTTCTAATTCATAATATGGCCAGAGTCCCTTAAAATTAAAACTGGTTATTGTCTTTTCTCTACATTTAAATGACTTGCAACCAAACAGCATTCCCACACTGAGCATGGCATCAGAGAAAAAATGGCCACTGTATATGTGGTCATTTGGTTTAATGGCTCCATAATAAAAGTTTAGCACCCCTTTTCTCTATTTTTCAAACATATGTGGTTTAATGATGTAATTGTGGGGAATAAAATGAATGACACTAAATAAATGCTGTCTGAAAGTCTGACATAAATAGCACACCTGTATAAAACTCAATCCCAAGAAGACTTAATGTGGCGTAACCTCAGGTGAGATAACATTACCACACCATCAATGCAAACCACAAGAGAGGCTCTGTACGCAAACAGACAGATGGCTCTCAACTCACACCTCCACACGTTTCTACGCTCTAAAGATTTTCAGTTCCTGTTCTTTAACAAGCTGGGCTGAAACACGAGCGTTTATCTGGGAGGCTTGTGATCCTGGCAGGAGATGCATCATTAGCTGGCCCTTCCCCCCAAGTTTTCTCAGGTAGAAGCTGAAACCTGCTGGGGTTTTTTTTTCTAAATCAAACACTGATCTGTCCCCCCCATGCTATGGAGGCTGACAAGGAGCCCGTATGTCTGATAGACCGTTGGTGAGGCTGGCCCTGTGGGAGGGACTGTAACTCTGCTGTTATTCCACAGCAGCTGCAGGGAGCAGCGCTGCGGACAAGGTGTGTGGGCTTCAAAGGCAACCAGCCGAGCAGAAAGAAACATGCCGGGGCTTTTTAAAAAGGTGCTTACTCTCGTACTGGAATTATATTTGAATACAAATGCACATAATCAGAATGCAGAAAGGGGGAAGGAGAATCACATCACCCCAATTAAGTCTATTAGAATTTAAACATTTATTTCCAAGTCAAAATCAGATAAGAAATCTCTGCTTAGCTAAGGTTTTTCTGCACCACCCTGAAACATTTAGCTTTGATTCAAACAGACATAAAATCTATATAAAGTAAATATAAAGCAATCCTATTTCCAGCTGAGTTCTGCCAGCTGCATGGCTGTGTGTGTGGGGCCGCTTTATGTGCATTTGTGTTTGTGTATTTTGAGGTTTGTTCGGTTATCACTGACTGGAACGGCAAAGTGTTATTAGCTGACTGGGACGCAAACCCAAATCAAGCTCAAAATAAATCTCTCAGTGCAGCTCTATAATTCAGCCACACTGGAAAAGCTGGGACAGCAAACAAGTCTGCGTCACATAAACCAACCAACAGTTCTGCATGTGTATATAAAACTGATTTAATAGGACCCTCTTGGCTTCATACCATGCCTCCCAATCACAACCCAACCAGGAGAAAGTGAGCTAATGAGCTAACATCCAAGCTCCGACACCTGACATGCATTTAATTTGTTGAAAATGATAATAGGCTAATTATCTGGGTCATCATTAACAAGCTGCTGTCCATCCCTACCATAACTTGTGTGCTCTTAATAACCTAATCATTTTGTGGTTAGAGCAAATGTGTGTTTGTTTTGTGGGTAACAATTATCATATTATACTATGCAGCCCATCACCACTTGTTAAAAATAAACAGGATATTTAGAGGCTCATCCCCTTAAGGCTGGGGAAATAAAAATGCAGAGCTGAATATGTAATGAAATAGGACACATTAGGAGAAGCCCTCTTGACTAATGAGGGTATTCTTGTAAAGCTATATGCCTCTTATTCCAGTAACAGTGGATGGAAAGAGCAGCAGGACTCAATGAAGAGACATGGGAATAAAGAAGAGAGAGAGGGGTGGCGGGTTGAGGCACAGCCGTGGCTGGAGCAACAGTAAAAGAGAAAGACCAGAAGCTGGGAGAGAGTCCCATTTCATCTGAAAAATGCCTGAGTCAGGAGACGAAAGAACCATTAGAACCAATGAGTCACAGGGAGAGGCTGCAAAAACAGATCTGGGTCGAGCTCGGCTCACAGTGCCATCAACGAATAAACAGCCAAAGATGAGCACAGAGAGGAAAATTAAGCACATGGTAGTATATGGTACCTGTGTGCATCAATGTTAGCCAAGACCTGCATAGGTACATGTACGTCCCAGAGGGTTTTTAAGGACTGCTACTAATTCTGTCACCAATAAGCTTAGGTCTGGATCTGGAAAGGATAGACAATATTACTGGTCTTCCTGTGTAACCAGTCATACCTGAATTACTAATAATAGACATCCGGTCAAAGATTTCCTTTTCCTTCACTACTCATTGTTTAAATTTTGACTTTCTGCATGAGACACAGGAATGGAGCTATTGTTGGGAGACAGCATCCAAGACCAGATTGCTATCTGCTCTTCTATGTATATTTAGAAAAAGATTAATTCTAGTCAGACTAAAGCCAGTGCAGAGTTTATATAACAGAATTCCGTTTTGGCAAATAGCTTTGACCCCATTTTTTTTGTCTCACACAACGTGATGAACCCTGTGCTACCAAAGGCCAGACAGTGGTCGGACGCTGGTTTGGCTCGGGTGGGAAAGCAGGCGCCCATGCAGAGACTTTATTCCTTTACGCACTGGTCGCCGGATCAATTTCCTGGTCTTGGCGCATGTTTGGCACATGTCTTCTCTCTCTCCATGTTTCCTGTCTCTCTTCAGCTGTCCTATCAAATACAGGCAAAACCCAAAAATTCATCTTAAGAGAAAAAAAAATTCAGACAACAGAACACTTAAAAACCACAAATCTTTTGATTTTTAGTACACCTTAGACTCTGACTATAAATCTATATGTTTTTCTGTGCCCTTGTGCTTAATGATCATCATAATCATCAATCTATTTCATGTTTGATTTCTAACAAATTTATCATCAGAACAGGGGGTCAAAGATTTCAATACAAGTTAAAACCAGAAATTTTGGGTCTTTGCCCAGAAAGTTGGCTCTTAAAATCACATTAAATAGCCATATTTAAGAACTTGTACACAAAATAGAGCATCATTGAATACATATAGTACTCCTCCTAAAAATTCAACAAGAAATGATACACTGTGAGACATTCAGTGACCATTTCTGGAGCTATGAAATATCCTCTAAATCATATGCTGCTGATTGTTATTTGCACAATATGGCATTGGGCTGCATGGCAGCTTCAGCGCAGGGGTTTGCACTGTTGCCTCACATCACGGTCAGGGCCTCTATGTGTGGAGTTTGCATGTTCTCCCCCCTGTGCATGCGTGGTTTCTCTCTGTGTACTCTGTCTTCCTCCCACCAGCAAACACATGCTTGTTAGGTTAACTGGTGACGCTGAGAGTGCCTGGCTGTTTGTCCCTGTATGTCAGCCCTGTGATTGACTGGTGACCAGTATAGGGTGTTCCCTGCCTCTCGCCAAAAGACAGCTGGGATAGGCTACAGCCTATAGCCTACAGAACTTATCCTCGAACACCCTATCTTTGTCTTTATTCTTTCACTGAGGCCAAGTTTATAAAAGAATAACATTAATGATATTTAAATGAGGCTAATTGCAATCACAGGGTATTTAAATTAGATGTATATTTCCTAAACAAAATACAACCACACTTCTACAAACTATGAGATAGAATCTGTCCATTGTGCTGCTTTACATCTGAGTAGTAAAGCATTACAGCAATATTCAGTATGCCTGTCAGCACAGGCCCATGACAATAATATGACAACATTATAAATAATTAAAAGTTGAACTGACAAGCAATTCTCGTGCAGAGTAGCAAGAGTGACAATGTTGAATCATTTATTTGGCTAACAGCAAACATCCTTTGTTTGCGTACATGCAGACCAGTGGTGTAGTGGTTCCTGCAAAAGTAGGTCCACTCTAAATCGATGGCCCCCTGTCTAAAGGAACCAGTCAGGCAAAGGATCCCGTGTTATAGATTGCTCCTGCATATTCTGCTGCTTGAGTTCAGGTGGTAAGGGTCATTATGAAATTATGATGAGGGGAAAAAACTGATAGAAAGGAACACTCTGAGCTCCATTGTGTTGCCATAAATCCAGAGAACTACAAAGTATGATGCCTCTGATTGGCTATATTCTCACCCAACCAACCAAACAATAAAGGCAAAAACAAGAGGGCTACCAGCCAGTTAGAGACTGAGTAAAGCGGGTTATGCCTTTGCTATACTGGGGAAAAAAGAATTTTCAGCACAGTACTAAATGATGTGCATTAGAAGGATTTCGAAAGTTGATATACTCTGTAGCAAAAGTTTTCCAACTGGTGGGTTGCAAGTGAAAAAAATGGTGGCAAAAGTCTATAAATACTGAAGCCCTCAATGGACATAATTCAGAGGTTTTATATCATTCTGTCGGTCACAATGATGGGCAATTTCACAGTTTTTTTCTATATTTTAAATGATTTATCTCAATTTCTAAGAATGACATCTCCTCTTTCCCCATGATAACAAGGCAATTCTTCAAAATGCCACAAAGAAAGTAGACGTTATCACAGGAAAATGGAATGAAATGTGTTTTTTTTTTTTGTCCTGTCTCTTTGCTTGGTTGTATGTTTGTTCAATCTAAGGTCCAAACTGGAATTTTTTATGACATTTTCAGTATTTGGGTCATGATTTGTCATTACAGAGACTGTGGTGGGTCCTGTGGCTCCACCAGAGAACTGCTGCTCTATTGACAAAAAATAAGAGGGTATACCTGCAAACACCCTGCACTACACCAATGACGCAGACCAAAAAGCATGTTCCAGCCCTAAAACGATGTCAACTAAGATGCACTAGATGATTTTTAAATACGAAACGATTTTAAAACCGTGGGAGACCACAGACTTAAGGACAATTTCCAAAGATTTTTCATCTTTAACCCCTTAAAGCCTGACAACACACATTATAGCCAGAAAATTCTAATTTTTTGGAAATGAAGTGTTCATTTAACTTTCAACTGAAATTTAAAAAAATCAAAATTTCCATAAAATTTAACAATTATATTTTTAGTATCTCATTTTATTCACTAGGTGTTTTTGGTAACTGATAATTCACTTGAGGGCATTTTTATCATTTATCAGATTGTATTCATACGTTTTTTGAGTAATTTGTTGAGCATATTGATAAGATAGAGGTATCACAAAAGTATGTATCAAATATGACACAACAGGCATTAAGGGGTTAATCCTCTGAACGCACACAGTAGACGACTCAGCCAGACTGTGAGATCACTGGAGACTACACACCTGCCGACCTGCCTACGACCTCGCGTGATCACGTGACTTCAGAAAAAAAACACGGATGTCTGTCGATACTGTCTTGCTGTCTCTCCACAACAGAGTGTCCTGGCATGCGTTACAGGTGCAGCAACAATCATAAAACAAGGGAAAGACTCAGGACGAAATCCTGGCTGGAATTAAGGTACCGTTGTGTTTATGGTTGTGAGCGGTGAAAGTAGGTATGGTCTGTCTGGTGACGCTACGTGTGCTGGCTCTCATTGGTTGTTGTGGGTACTCCATCAGTGGCACTACGACCTAGAATCGTAAATATCAGACATGTTTGATATTTATGATGCAGAGTTTGGGAGGCTACGCAATTTGGAGCAGTAAATGAATCGTGACACCACACACATGCAGACTACTCAGACAAATAATTGTTTGTGTCGAGGCTCCAGTCAGTATATGCCCCCACAACCATTGGGGGAGGCAAATCTTGCCCCAAATCAGGCTTAAAATCCTGTAGTGTGTGGCTGGCCTTAGACTATCTACTCCTTAAACACAGACTCCAATGCTTTTATTTTTTTCCTTCAGGGTTTATAATAATGTACAATCCTCCATTTGTGCTGAAAAATGATTCCTCTCATCACTGAGTTTTTCAGTGTCCCCTAACAGGAACTGAAAAGAGAGGCAAGTCGCACAAGAGTTCTTTATCTATGAAAATGTTTAAATAGGCAAAAAAATACCATTTACAGTGAAAGGCTCCAGTGTGTGACAGTGAGAGTGGAAAACAATCACATACACATGAAACAAGCTCTTCTTCCCTGGTGCTACTTGATTAGCACCCAGCTTCCTCTTACCACGAGTGCCAACACTGAGCTCTATGTGAGTCAACCCAGCGCTATTGTGTGAAATTATAAAGAAATTGTTGTTCATCTGGCAAAGAAAGAACAAATACATTCATTTTACACACAGGAAGCAAAGAGCTGTGTGGTGCTCATTCATAGCCTTTGTTCATATGCTTACAGGCTGCAGTGTGCTTAAACTTCTGCATCATTCAGTGGATCAGAGTTTCTGCAGGCTCTCTAAAGCCGGGCAGGTAATCTCCCTGTGTCATATACCTATCAGTGTGCCAGATTCCCCAGCCAACCTAAGCCCCTCTCTGAGCTTTGACTACATCTGTGGAGGTGGTGAAGAAACCTTCAGGCAAAGGCACAGGGATTTACTGAGTGTCCCCGCTCTGTGTAAAGACCAGCAGGTATCCAACTGCAGCCTTTAATGGACATCTGAGTGACACGGTTTATTAGTTCTAAAAACATTATGCAGAGGAAAAGATGGCTGGAGGGATTTCTAGATGGATGTGATTTGAACATCCTGAAACGAGGTGCTGAGTGAGCCCTCATCCACCGAGCTGTGAGCCTCATTGGAGAGAGCCAGCTATCTGCAGAGCCCAGCTTGTCAAATACATACCTTTTACCTCATTACCTGCTCAGCATAGCCATTATGTAGGGAAATAGGGTGAACGCAAGATAAGCACAAAGAATTCTTAGGTCAAGCACAAACAGCCGGCCTGCTTCCTCCTGATAAAAAAGGAAGCATCAGCGGAGAGAGGCCCCTCAGCTTCCTGCTCTCTGTGAACTCCCAGGCTGCCAGCTGCCCCACTCTTAGGTCATTCCATGCTTCCTGGCCTAGTGGAGACACGCAAGGTCCAAAGGAATGTGTGGATGTGAGCAAATTACTGGATTATGCAGCATTTCCCTTGTGCTCATGTAGACCCAAGTGGGCAAAAGCTGATCAAAAGCTTGAGCCAGACACAAGTGGGATTTTCAAGACTGACAGTGATACAGTGGGAAATATATCCACCAATAACCAGCAGATATGAAAAGCAATAGCCCATTCTTTGTGGGCTGTGCACTGACTATGCCTTGTTGAGACTAATGTTGTAAAATTTTTGATACTTCTATATTTGGCAAAAAGCAACTTGAAATGCACAGATACATGGCTGTAACATTAGTATCTGGTTTAACATATATCATAAGATATATTATAATGTCAAATATCAGCCCTTTGGGCAGACATCTTCCATCCATAAATACTGCGAACCATTATCAGTAGAAACCAATTGTGCCATATCTAATTTCTGATTTAAGGAGGAGATTTATTATTATGCAGAAGAAGTTACTTGTTGGACAAAATCTGATCTGTTTTCTTGGTCAAACATGAGAGAAAACGTTGGCATGGTGAGTCTTACACCTTTTGATGAGTCCTTTTGATGTCTCTTGAAGATGTGAAAGTTATCCTAATGAAGAGTATAACTTGCACAAATAGAGAACGTTTCAGTGCTGAGCCATTTAGAAAGTGTTTGTGCAATTTCGTAAGCTTGAAAAACTTTGCTTTTAATTGCTGGTCAGAAATAAATCAATATTGGATGCCGAGGACCTCTATTTTTGTTGCAATGGTATCAAACTGGGTACCTACAATGTCTGATTCTTTTCTTGCAATCTATCAAAGTTTAAAATTTTACTATGATTTCAATTAATCTTATGTCAACATGGCAAATCCTCTCAGAGAGCTGCTTTCTTAAACATAAATCAGACATTGGTGCATATTGAACGTAAATGTGCAAAAAGTGATTTATCTGTGATTGTCCTATGGATAAATATTTGCCTACCGATCCATCATGTGCAATTTGAACACAGCCAAAACCGAGTGTTGAATTTTCAGTGTTAGACATCTCCAAGCTGAAAGGAAATGAAACAATGTTGTATTAAAGTTGAGTTAAATTATTAACACTTTCTGTAGTGTCATTTAAATCAGAACCCATGAGATTTATATAAACTTATAAAGTGTAACATTTAACACAATGGGAGTTAAATGAACTCTGATGATTGTGCTGTGAAACTGGGTTAATGCTTAACAAAAGAGGCTAGCAAATGGCTGACACAGTTTATGTTAGTCATTTATAGCCGTATAACCATTTGTAGTTGCTGTACTGTCTTTAAAACTGTACATCAACGATAAATATTGAGTTAGATCAGGAGAATAGGTGCTGTTGAAGACTAAAACTCTGATTACAGTCACCATACTAAGCTGTTGTCTTTAACAAATACATCAAAAAGAATATCTACTGAGAGTAACATATTGGTGCATACTGAACAGATGTGCATCACCAATGATGCATCTGTGATAGAGTTAATACTTATGCAAACATTCAAGTGTCAACACAGCGGTCCATCTAAATATGACGTACTTCTCAATAATCCCTGCTAGCATTAATGTTGCTGCAGGCAAAGCTTCACCTCCTCCACCCCAGCCTCCTCCTTCATAGCTCAAAGCTTGTTGCATCCTCATATTCAGATTCATGCTACTATGGATAAACTGCTTCTAAAAAAAATATTGTTTTCATTACACATTTTCATAATTGTATCTGTCCATATGGGAGTTTTTAGCTATGCCCTCCCTGGAAAGTCAAAGTATGCTGCTTGACTAACCCAGGGAGCATCTTTAAGCAGATTCTGTTATGGTCTGAGTTTATTGTGCATTTACTTCAGTTTTGGTCAAGAAAGTTTCTGTTGTGCCTTGGATGTTCTTCTCCTGTTGTCTCCTCAGCAGTGCAGGCTGTGGCTGGGGGTTGTAGCTGACCTACTTTCTGGCTGAGTGCAGCGGGACACACCTGATGTCACTCTCCAATAAACTCACCTCTCCATAAAGACCAGCTCAGCCTCTACTACTCTGCCAGATAATTCCACCTTGTTCAGTAGTGCCAGTCTCAGTCTCTCCAGGTGAAAGTCTTCTAGTAGTTTGTTACTAAAGGATCCATTCTGGTCATCTTTTCTTTTGTGTTTTTCCAGATTGGTCCCTCGCTGCCTCAATCGCTCCAGGCTTCAGTACGGTGGTCAGCCAGCCTCCAGCAGCCACAGCCTGGAGGGATTTTTTAGTATTGTGCATTCTTTTTTGTGTCTCTAGAAAGGCAATAAAAGAACTGTTTTGAACTCTTAGAAGTCTCCTGCTTTTCTGGGTCCAGCTGAACACTTAGGCCTTAACAGAATTATCTGGCCCAACATGGACCCAGCGGAGTCAGAACAATTTAAGCAGGCTTTGTCAAATCAAGGAGTCATGTTGGGACAACTCGACTCCACTCTGAAACTTGTTATGACCAATCTCCAGCGACTAGCCACCAGCATGACTCAGCTCGGCAGAAAGATGGATTCCATTGGCACCCAACTCTCCACCCTGACCTCACCTAGAGATCCACCACCTCTACCGCCAGCGGTTAAGCCCGCTATAACACCACCAGCCGTGCCTCGAGAGCCCCACATCTAACACCTGCTAGGTACTCAGGTAATCTAGGGACATGTGCTCAGTTTCTGCATCCGTGCTAATTAATGTTTAGCCAACAGCCACTCACCTATGCCACAGACCAAGCTAAAACTGCATTTATTATGAGTTTGCTTACTGATCAAGCCTCAGCCTGGGCATTAGCTATTTCCACCCACACCCCAGATTTATGCTCTGATTACATTCAATTTGCACAGGAAATGGAAAAAGTTTTTGATCATCCTGTTAAAGGGAAAGAAGCTACACTCCAGTGCCACCAGATTGGACTCTGCTCCACCAACTCTGGTGGTCCTTGACAAGCCCATGCAGTTAGGTCAGGCCAAGCTGACCCCTGAGGAAAGACAACGAGACTAAATAACCACTTTTGCATTTACTGTGCCAAAAAGGGGCATTACCTTGCCCAATGCCCAGCAGGGCCAAAAGGCCAGGCTCAATGGCAGGCAGGGGTGCGCTGGTGAGCCGAACTTCCTCAACTTCTCCTCCTAAGGAATAACTTACAGCAGTGGCTGTCGAACGTTTTTTGCCCAAGGCACGTCTAAGATCAGGGCAAAATCTCAAGGCATGCTTTACAGTATGTGAACTGTTATTATGAAGTGAAACCTCAACTAGGTGAGCAGGACAGGAAGGAGTTTCTGTTATCCTGCTTATAACTTGGCTAGCTACTTAGCCTACTTGGAAAATCAATAACTTGAAACTAAATATTGATTTGGTAATTATTTATTGATTTCAAAATGATTTATTTCTTCCTCTAAACAAACAGTCCTTTGGAATCTGCAGCCAGGGCTCCTCCAGGTACCATAGTAACTGTTGACTGTAGTGTTCATTAATCACATTAAACTGAACTGCCAGTCTGCAGGCTTTCTCTCTTCCATTAGACCAGTTTTGAAAATACTGCAGTATGCAGTACTGTAGTTAGGTGTGTACTTCACATGTGATCTGTCATAACACACAGCTTTTTTGGTATTTTATCCTCTTTCCACCGCTGTTGTTCTTTCACATCTCCTTTTCCCACAGAACAACATCAAATCTGCTTCTGCTGATTGATATGATTGCAGTTAGTGCTCAAGAGTCTGTGATAAGAGCCACTTCCCCAGCAACCATCTACATTACTTAGTAATGGTGTACTTCTCAACGACAGTGATCCATCGAGGGACAGGTGGCAGACCGTTGCTATAAGTAACTGGCCAATCAGAATTTATTATTCATTTAACACAGTCATGTGTGAAAAAAATTTGATGTGTGTGTTTTCCTCCATTAAAGAGTAGAGGAATACAAAAAACTGGCTTTAGTAAGTCACAAAAGCAGGCTGCTTTGTAGGGCAGCAGAGTTTTTGATATGGCATGACCTTTAGCAAAACCGACCCCAGTGTTCAGTCATGAAACATTCTCAAAAAGATGACACAGACGCACACCTTCATGGCTGTTTAACAGCTGATAAAAACACTACACCTTTCCAAGAGTAAATTATTTCTGCCAGCTGAAAAGCAAATTTCATTTTCTCTTGTCTCCTGACAACAAAGATGCTGAACCCATTACTGGCTGAGGCCTCTGCATCACACACATTAAATGAAGGGTCCTCTAGCAATCGAAAAAAGCAATTTTCTCATTGAGCCAATAGATACTCCATTTAGTTCCGGGCTCTCTACGGACCGCTGCTGCTGTAGCAGTGGGGCTGATACAGGAGAAAGCGAGCATGGAGTGATGACCCAGTCGTGTTTCCCCCCTCCCCACCTCTCTGCATAGCTGCTCCGAACCCATCGATACGGATACAGCCGTGCCTGGCAGGCTGGATGAAGCAGGGGGGGATGTGAGGAGGAAGAAGGAGGAAGATGGGGGAAAGAGGAAGAAAGGAATAATAGATGAGATGATACAGGGGGAGACAGACAGAGGAGGTGGATGTGAAATCAGGGCTGGTGACTGAATGACATGGCCAAAAAAGGCAGGAGAAGCCTAATTTGCTGGCACATCAGCCAACATTAAGGAAAGAGTGAAAGTGTGAGAGGGGAGAGGAAATCTGAGGCAGGCATCCAACCATGTGGAACCACAGATTGATTAATTTCAGGTCTTTAATGAGCACTGCTCTGCCAGGCCAGGCGGCATCAAGTCAGTCACCCCGTGTCTCTCTGCAGGAGCTGCCATACACTGAAATTCTCACTTTTCTGTCTCTGCCAAGGACAGTGAACTCAGCAAACACACATACACACATACACTCTCTCTCTCATTCCCTTTCCTGTCTATTTGTTTGTGCTCTTTGGTCTCGGTGCTCTGCCGATGTGTGATTAAGAGCAACACATTATCAGAGGCCCGATTAAAATGAGCGAACTGATCACCAGCGGCAAGTCTCACACCAGGTGCTCCGTGTCTGTGGGCGGAATAAATACCAGCTTGCCTCAGGAGGAGATGTGCACTCAAACAGGCTGCCTCATAATTGCTATCCTCTGCATTGTTGCTGCTAACCTTTATCCTCTGTGTAATTTACACTGTAGCTTGACAAAACCCTGTTTGCATTTGTACTTCTGTATCCCACGGACCTCACTTGTGTGTCTGCGTCTGAGCACCAAAACTATTTCCCAACACTCATGTGAATCAAGCCGAGGAGAGAAAGGCTTCAGGCGGGGTTTAGTCATCCGTGCTGGCAGCTGCTCCAAAAGCATCAATACTACTGTTTCTTTAGCTTTTTTTTCCCTCTCTCTCTCTCGCTGTACAAGACAAATGTTCACCCACAACACGGAGAACAAACACGCCTCTGTTTCCATTTTCTCTATAAATTGTTCCCTCCTGATCATTAGGGGTCTAAGGGGCAAAAAAGAGG
Source organism: Cheilinus undulatus (assembly GCF_018320785.1). Taxonomy (NCBI): domain Eukaryota; kingdom Metazoa; phylum Chordata; class Actinopteri; order Labriformes; family Labridae; genus Cheilinus; species Cheilinus undulatus. The sequence continues at coordinate 20,045,822 of NC_054873.1, read as the reverse complement.
GTGGAAACAGTCAGGAAAGAGACAAGTAATGAGTAAATCTTGACATGATGCAGCAGTGAATCTGCTCATTAATCATGACAGGAGATTGTCATTTGTGATTCGTCTCTTCTCTCCTCAGCTTCAGGGAGAGCCAGAGTGAGTGAGACTTTAACTTGAGGCAAGAAAATCCAGCACTCACCTTGAATGTGGTGTGTCTTAATGGGTCCCTTGGAGCCAATCTCCTCAACCTGATTATAACCTGATTTCCAGCTGTTACTGTAACCACAAAATACTTGAGCGAGTCCAAACTTTCTACTCTGAATCTGCACCTTCCTCCAGCTGAACTTTTAGGTGATGACATCAAAGTTGAACTGGCTTAAAAGTCACGTGCTCTGCTTGTTATCAGTGCCCTGTTGAGTTCTCTTGAATGTGTCATATTTGCTTCATTGGAGATCAGACAGACAGAGAGAGAAGGATGAGGTGGTTTTGGAAGATGTATCAGCGTGATTAATGCAAACTGACAGTGAACTCCTGCCCTACAGCAAAGGTAGCGCCGTCAGAGACATCCATCTGGTGGTGACCCCATACATCCCTGCAGACAGACCTCCTCCTTCTCGGTTATGGCTGGAGCCCCGTGGGAAGGATGCCAGCTTGGAGAGCTGACACACATCACTCTGGGTTTCCCCCTGATATCATGTTTCTCATATAACCCACTATTATCTGTGGACTACATTATTAAGCACATTTCACCCATTGATTCAAGGCACCAGAGGGTACTCAATGGTTGTGCACAAGTCTGAAAGAAAACAACACCGTCATGACCGGAGGTAAACTCAAGTCTGCATGCTTTAACAGGCGAATAAACGACTTAAACAACCGCTCCCCGGCAAAGCGTCAGTTTTTGACGCTTTGGGGACAAAGATTTTCCTGAAGCCCTTTTGAAGAGGATTTTTAACTTGCAGAAACAAAGTGAGCAGCAATCAAACACCGAGCACATCTCCCACTAGATACGCTGTTGTAAATTAAGCGCAACGAGACATTCGCAGAAACCAACAAGGGAGCGCCATACCAGCATCGCCACTCATTTTAACACCAAAATGAAAGTTTGATACACTTCTGGTAAGCAGCGGGATGTTTCTTACCTCAAAGCGCAGCTCTGTCCTGAAATCTCTGCCTGTGACACGCTCTTCCCCCGCAGAAATGTCTCTTACCAACCGGTTCAGGAACCTTAGGAGTGTTGAAGGTAAAATCAAACAAATAGAGCCGATCGGTGTGGTCGTCCTCGGAGGTGAACTGTGCCCGGCAGCGTCCAGCTATTAAAATCCACCGCTCCGAGGTGTGCGATCCCAGTTTGGAGAAGTGAGCCGTGCTAAGAGGAGAGATTGGTATGCAAACAGTTTCTGAAGTCACTGAAAGCTGAGCGGCTCATCCAGAAGCCTGCTCCGCTCCGGAGGGCGGAGACTCTCCTCTGAATGTGCACGCCTCCGGTTTACCGCCTCTGTTGTTATGCCTGAAGTAGGCTAATTAGAGAGATAGTAGAGTACCATGGGGGTGTAACGGTACAGAAAAATTTCGGTTCGATACGTACCTCGGGTTTGAAGTCACGGTTCGGTACGTTTTCGGTACCGAAATTGAAGCGAATAAATAAAATTTATTTATTTACTTTTTAAAAAAATAAATTGTATTAAAATAAATAGGCTGAATAAATTACATTTAGATTATAAATAATGCTGCGACCTCCTCCCAAAAGTTCTTCAATGATTAAAATATTAATAAATAAATATATTTTTGAATTATAAGGTTTTTTTAAAATTAAACATGCCTATACTGAAGTTATTTAGTGTCTCAAATCGCAGCTTAAATACTTCAAATACGAGCAGCACAGCACTGCCGTTTTGCACTAACAGGAAAGGACGGTTTAACTGTCTGTTTTCTTCTACTTCTATTTGATAGCAAGTTAGAAATAGATGTTAGGCTATTATGAAAGAAATTTGGCTATTTTTACTCACATTTAGATTAATGTAACTCGTTTTTTTTATGGTAACAGTAGCAGTCCCTTAAAAAATGAATTCATTGGCTTGTTTCTTGATGGAAATATGCTGCCATTGCTAAGAACACTTAAGCTAGCCAGTGAATGCTAACATTAGCTTGCGTGCTAGCTTGCTAACAGTACAATGTCAAGAGACGATCTGGCTGAAGACTGTTCATTTCAGACGCCGTCTATTTCAAAAAGAAATTCATGCTAAAACTTTCAGAAATAAATTGTATTGAACTTCCATTAAGGGCAAGGGTTAAGGTCAGAGTTAGGATTGTATGAGTTAAAATAAAATCTCCCCTCAAAACCTGATTACAAAATGTTTAATAAAGCAGAGTAAACCGTCAGCTAACAGGAGAAAAGTTCATCCTGCATGGTAATGCAGCAAGCGTAGCTTGTGTAGCTCCATTAGCTGTGTGAGCTATGTAGACAGCATAACTAACAAAGCTATGTAGCTAAAGTAGCTAAAGCTAATAAAGCAGCAGCATTGCAATGTTATTTATAAGTACACAGACACATGCACACATCTGTAAGAGCATGCTACAGCCCCGGTCTTCAATAACTCAATAATGTGTGTTATCCAGTAAGTAAACTATCATTGCCAATTTATGAATGAACTATTCAAATTGAAGGAGGAAAGGTTTTAAGAATACCAGTGCCTTCAGGCTTGCACGTGCAGCAAGAGCTACAAGCAAAGCATTTTGTGAAGCCGGCAGGACTTTTAAAAATTGTCTCTCAATTTAAATGAAAAGACACCTTGATTCGAAAAAGATGGTAAACAATAGATGTGGTTGGAGCCCGCCACATGGTTGCTTGGACATGTTTAGAGCAAAGGGAAAAAATCTTCAGTTTGGTTAACTATACATGTGTCCATATTTATACTTCTGTATTTTTTTTTTTTTTTTTTTTTTTTTTTTCAGAATGTATGTATACTTGAATTTCGATATGAAGTTGCTTTTAAAACATTTTTTTGTTCAGTGGGGCTGAAGAGTACTGATATCCAAGGGCACATTTGTTTCTGGATGTCCAATGTCCAGAGCCAGGTGCCTCCCACTAGATGTAAATGACTCTGCTAATGACATCTACTGAGACAAGATAATGAGCCCCAGCTCTGTTTTTGATTTGTTTTTCTGGTTGATATGACGTTAGTATGAGACAGCATTTACAGTATGCTGACTGCTACATACTGGCCTTAAAAGCCCCATTCAGTAACCAAATGCCTGGCATCATTTAGGCTTTTTCCGATATTTTCTGCAGTCTATGACTGTAATAGACCAGGGTGAAATTATTTTGTTAGTGACATCACATTTTAAACTTCTAGTGCTGTATCATGGTTTAAAAGACTCCATTTATCCTGGTTTGGGATATCAGGGTAAACATTTTTGGGATATCAGAGATCAATCTACTCTTGTATGAACAGCAATTGGACCAGACTAGACCTGGTATTTTGCATTCTCCATTCTGGGTTTTGACCTGGAAATTGAACAACAGATGGTAAGTGTACCAGGAGTTACAGTTTCATCAGTCTTAAGTGTAAACTAGATATGTCATTCATCTTTTGTTTGTACCAAAAGAAAACCATGGAATGTAAAGAAATGTAGAAGTCAAGTTTCCTTGTTTTCACCATTCAACATCAAACTGATTATCTGCTCACTAACTTTTTTTGCAGGGTCAACAGGAGGAGGGTTCATAGCAACAAGTTGAAAAGGGCTCTTGTCAATGAGTCAGTTTTCTATTAATGCATGTACACAGGGACACGGACAGTAAGTTTAACAGCCTAATCAATTTATAGCTGTAGCTCAACTTTATTATGCATGTAGACAAAATGACTGTCTTAATGATCTTGTAAATGCAGTTTTTTTAAGTGAACATCAATTTATGCAGACACAAGATGATGATGATGGCAAAAAAGTTCTCCAACACAGTGTAGAACAAATTACTCCTTGATGAGAATATCCTCAGGGAAAAGTAATAACATCTGTGAGAGTAATGAGTATTGCTTTCTTGATAAATGAGCTTAACATTGTTTTTGATTCCTGCAACAGATAAGCTACAACTTTGAGACATGCAGCTGATAGTTATTGTTTGTCCCTTGTTAATTATTCATGCAGTGTGCCTCCTTCACAGTCAGAAAACAAGAGGAGTGCTTTTGTTTTGGGTGTAGAGGGGGTGAGAGAGGAGGGGGGGTAAAGTGTTTTCTATCCCCCTGTGCTCCTCGTGTCACAAAATCTACTACAGATGGAGAGCAAGATAAGCGCGCCGGAGACTGATCTTTTTGCCTTCTCCTCTTAAGGTCGTGACACTGACATTCCCAGTGGCATACGTGATACTTCCCACCCCCAGCCGTCTTGTGTTTTCTCCTGATCCCATTCTTATTGGCCCTCAGGAATTCTGCAATTTTAAGAGCATTTTTGAAGTCAAGAATTAACAACGACAAGCGTCTTGGAATGAAGTTTTAGAGATAAGTTTAAAGACCAGTCAGGAGTTTGCTTTGGACATACAGGGCCTCCGCCTGTGCAGGGAAAGCCGTGCAGGAATGGCCTGGCTGCAGAGAGAACAGCTGTGAGGTATTTTCTTTTTGGCTCCTTGGGTATTTTCAGAGGGCTCAGAGAGTAGAGAGAAGGCTGAGGTGAATCACTAACTAAAGCACCTCCTCCCCAGCTTCAGATCGCTCACATGGATCACTGGTGTTGGGAGGTTCTCCTCCTCTAAGACCCCCACACAGCTCAATTTAGTGAGTATTTGTTGTTCTTTGCTAATCAGTGATTGATCAACAAATGTCAAGATCTTAGGCCCGAGGATGTTCTTAATTAGTCTACACAGCTCCAAAATATGTTCAGATTTTTTACACGCCATTGCTAAGTGATTTTGAGAAACCGCAAGAAAAACCAAAGTGAATCCTATATCAAACTAATTTAGGGAAAATCACAGCTGACACAAAGTTGCTTTCTGTGCCAGTAAGTTCAATTTAAAGTAATCTAAGTGACAGAGATGAGATTATCCGAGGTGTAGCTGCTACATGGTACAAGTAACTGGAATGGTGTCATTCACACATGCATAAACATACATGTATACAGTTTTTAGACAGTCTGGCTGCCGACCACAGATCTCAGACCCCCCTCTAGTAGACCTGTGAGACACCACCTCTGTCAGAACGGAAATTCAAGGCAGAGCTTTAAAACAAGCATTGGCTTTAACTTTGGTTATGATTAAAAATAGATTGATTTTGGGTACTGGTTTGTTTTAAAGAAGGTGGGTTCTGATAGTAGACCTGCTGAGAACCACTGCTATAGAGTGAGGAAAAAAATGACTGCTGATGGCTGATACAAGTGGTCAAATTCACTGACTGGCACACAAAAGTATCAGGAGTACATTTTCTTTTTATGTCCCTGTCAGTTGCCGAATAAGCACAATATACTTCCCCGTCTTCTGGCTCAGCTGATTCAGCTAGAGGGGTCTGGCTGCAGACTGTACAACATGACAACCACTCAGATTGTTCATCTTAGACACCATATATCTCAGAGAAGGAAGTGCCACAATTTGCTCCAGTATGGTAACATATTTCTGTAGTTTTCACATTTATTTATATAACTTTATTCACAAACAAAGTCTGGCAGTTACATTCATGAAATAACCACATTGCAAATATAGACTAAGAAAATATATATATATATATTAAACAGGGAAAAAAGGTCAGAGGTGTAATCCAGGATTAAATTACATATTGACCCACTGACCCACAAAGCCAATGTAGCTAAGTTAGCTTTAGTAGTCTGAGCTCCGGAAAATGTAGCTAAAGCTAATGTAGCTATGTAGGTAACACAGCTACATGGCTGCTTTATGAGCTTAGCTTTAGTTACATAGCTCTGTTATTTAAAGCTAAATAAGTTCAAATCATGTGAGCTTCAGCAAATGTAGCTAAAGCTAAATTAGCTATGTAGATAGATAGCTTTAGCTACATTTTCTATGACTCAACATTGGCTTGATAGCTACATTAGCAATGAAGCTTTGTTATCTAGGTAGCTTACCCAGCTATTGGAGCTACATAAGCTACACTTGCTACATTTGAATGTTTTCATGAAGGATGATTTTTTCCCTGTAAGAAGACTGTTTACTCAGTAATCAAATGTTTTGTTGTTATTTTTTGCAGGTGAGGCTTATATCTTTTAACTTTTGATAACCTAACTGTTCACCTAACCCTAACTCTAAATGGAAGTTTAATCTGATTTTATTTCTGAAGTTTTGGCATCTGTATCTGTTCAGATGAACTATCTGCAGCCAGACGGTCTTGGATCCAGCAGCCATATATTCCATCTCCTCTGGTTTTTTTCTCTCTTTGTCCTTTGCAACAACTGCAGTATAATTAACAGCTGCTCAGCATCTATCGTTTCCAACTGTAACATAATCTGTTTGGTTTCTGTTGCCATATTTTCCTGTACACAAAGGACCAGGAAATGTGGCAGCCGTACCAGGAACTGGCATACAAAACTCACTGTAAAGTAGCATTTTGGCAGAATGTCGCAGAGCAGTGCAGACACAACAGTGCTCACAATGGTGTAACCATGGCACAGATTCAACACTGAAGTCCAAACCAGGCTTAGCTCTCTTTAAACAGAGATGAGGGGAGAGGGTGGACAACAAATGTCCTAGAAGTGGTGGATGAAGTCTCTTGAATGGCCGTTTCCAACAATTAAAAAACTTGGTACTTAGTTGATTTACCCCCACAACTACAGTTCACTTTAAAACATCCCATTATTTTCTGTTGTTCAGTATGTTGTAAGCCACTTATTTATTAAAAATGTAAATACACCACATTACATATTGTGCTGATAAAGAGGTCAAACTCTGTAACTAGTGCCCAACTTTGACACTGGAAATTGAATTTGCCATCTTGGATTGCCTCGGCATCTTTTCTACTTCATGCTTACTCCCTTGAGACACCCCCATCCTTCACATGATGTAATGAACATGTGAATAGCCATCTCAGGAAGATTACTGGGATAGAATTTTCTAGGAATTTTAGAAGTGTATATGTGAACAAAACTAAGTAAGTGGAAGTCTCTGATCAAGCCAAGTGGAGGTGAAAACATTTGGATATGTAAATTGCAGTCTGGTGCTCATTACATGTGCTAAAAATCCTGTGAAACCCCTTTTTTTTTCTGGGCATAATTTGGTCGACAGTCTACGCATTCCTCCCACATCCATGCTCTCGGCTATACAATATACTCTTGTTTCCTTGTTAATCACTCACACACACACAGATCGGCAGACTATATGCTTACCTACAGGCCAATTCTTCACATGCACGTTCTTATCACACACAAACCCTTTTAATTCAATTTACACAGCCTGAGCCTCAATTTCACACACATATCATCATAGCACATGCTATCTCATTAAACAGGCTGTGGACACGCTTCACAGAATCTCTCAAAGTATAGCCGTATTGTTCACCAACGCAGGCGCACACAGGGGGATGTAGTCACAGGAATTCCCCGTCAGTAATCGAATGTTGCATATTTTTTCGTAATGGGATCCTGCATTGGTTTTTCTTTACATTCTTTTGAATGTGAAAATATCAAAACATAGGGTGTAATTTTAGCTTTCTGTGACTGAGAGATAAAACTATCTGCAGGTTTAAAATGAGATGCAAGCTCCTTCTCCATCTCTTGAACTTGTCAAGTATATCATTTTCTGTGAAAAGGGTTGTTTATTCAATAAGAGGCAGGTTTAGGAATGGTTGAGGCATTTCTGTAAACAACAAATATGGCTGCTTTTCTGTGTTAAAATGTAGAACATCTGAATCTGCCTTCATGTCACGATTTAACTGGATTGAGATTCATGTTACCAACAAAGAGTGTTCATGACTAAATGATGTCACTCTGTGTATTGTGTTTGAAGGGAACATTTCATACCCTTTTTCCAACTTTTAATACACTCCCTGTGAAGTCTGTGCCATGATTGGTCAAAATATAACATAGATTAAACACCTGAGGAGGTGATAAACCAACTTCAAACAGCTTTTGTCAGAGCAGTCTGTTTTGGTGCTTGTCTCTTGAAATGCAAATGAACACTTTTCAACCCTGCCTCTCTCTTCTGGGTGATTTGCTCCTACAAGTACGGCTGTGCTTCCATGGCCATGGGTCAAGATATAAGGCAAAGGGTGAATATTTTTAATGACTCCCAATGTGGCATCAGCCAGCACAGATTTTGAACAGACTGTCAGATTTTGAGTTTTCAGACATGAACAAATGACTGGGTTGGCGTTTTTTGGCACTTTGTGGGTTGGAAGATTCTTTGGATACACACAAAGTGAAAGTGTGTTTTTCATGATTCGTCGCCTTCGATGCACACATTTATTATAATACCAAAAAAAAAAAATGTTCACCAGACAAAACAAGACCTTTAACACTAGAGCTGCCAGGGAACTCCAGCCAGTGGGTCAAATTTACTTTTTTGTGTGCCTTGAATTTCATTAATATACCAATCAAGATAAACTATGGAAGAGTCCTGGTTGTACCAAACTTCTTCCATTTGAGAGTAATGGAGGCCACTGTGCTCTTGGGAACCTTCAGTGCAGCAGATTTTTTTGTAGCCTTTTGACCTCATGGCTTGGCTTTTGCTCTGATGTACATTGTCAGCAGTGAAGCCTTCTATAGAAAGGTGTTTGACTTTCTAATTTATGTCCAGTTAAATGAATTTACCACAGGTGGCTCCAACCATGGTGTAGAAACATCTCAGTAAGACGTATAATTGTAACTATGGTTATACAGCATTGTAGGTGAGTAATAACACATTAAAACCACTCATGATGACTATTTTATAATGCCTTGTACCAATAATCATAAGTGTCTATAATGATTTATAATGTGTTATAGTGCATGAAGTTATAAGTCATTATGGACACTGGCAAAATAATTAGTTATGCTTACTGTTATAAGGCATTATAAATAGTCATGAATACTTGTAACTATAGTTACACAGCATTATCGGTGCATTATAACACATTTTAAGTATACTTATAATGTGGTATAATGCATTATAGAGGGGGGCACGGAAAGTTTTACCAATCTGAAACTGGAAATAAGTTGTTTTGGCAAATTATGTCACTGTCATTCTGACGAAGGTGGCATCTCACAGTAGTGGTCTGTAAGAGGGGGTGTCTGAGATCCGCAGTCTGCAGCTAGGTCACTCTTGATTTTTTTTTTTTTTTTAATTCTTCATCAAGTTTTTACGTAATTTGCTCAAACAAACAAACAATTCTGTAGAGATCATCCAGACTGAATTTCCCCCTATTATTCCAATGAATGCAACAACCATTAAATGCAGAGTGAAATACATAAACATAGACATGCACCAAAACATTGAACACACCAGTTCAGCCTCAATCTGTCAGGGGGCATCAGCTGGCGCCCATGGGATACAGGCCATGCCTGACGGCATCCTGCCCTCTCTGTGACTCCAGGTCCAGGATTAAAGGGCAGGGAGACAAGGAGTAGACAGGCTTCTCATCTACTGTATGCCCTTAAGGGGAACCGTATACATATTTAGAGTTTCAGCCTGCAGACCTAAGTTTTCCATCACACGGTCTGAGTCATAATCTAACTTTTTTAATTTAGTTGTCTTGGGGCAAATCTTTTGGAAAATACTTCTCCTTAACCTAGATTTTAAAGCAGAAATCTTTGGGAGTCTTCATGAAGCAAGTGGCAAACATCAACCCCCCAAGACTACAGTGTGAGACACGCTCCAGAATCAGTGTGCTTTCACATGAAATCGTCTGTGAATTCATGCATCTCCATCTGGCTTAGAGAGCCTGTCTGTCGCATCGCCAGGCTGACGGAGAACATGGGGTGCAGGAGGGCAACAAGAGAGCTGACAGTTTCACTCTTAAGCTGGATGTAATGAATCATCTTTATTTGGAAACACTTTCATTTAGACGATTCCCGCGGTTGTAGAGTGTGTGTTATACCTGGCTGTAACCTAGCAACAAGCTCCCCACGCCATTTAAAGAAGTAATTGGACAAATCCGTAGGAGGGGGGGAAAGCGCAAGAGGAGAGAACCAAAGTATTAAGACGCCGTTCCTGAAATTAGAAAGCCTTTAGAAGTGTGTTTAATGCTTTATGTGTTGAAACATTGCTTTATTTGAACTTTTTCTGTGTTTCTGTGTGCACTCCTCTGCTTTAAAACACCTGTAGGCCATGTGGAGCTTTTCTTCACCCTCAGTAATTACAGATGTCTACCTGCTGTAGCTCATTTAGTGACAGGAGCCGGAGGATACCGGTGATAGTGGGAGGGAAAGTGCAGGGATGTATGTCAGTCTGCTGAGATATTTTAAACATTGTCAAGGATCCATGAAACATCTGCCGTCATGGCGCTTAACCAAGCAGCAAGAGGGCCAAGCACACGAGGCACTGAGACGAGAGAGCAAGAGGAAATGGAGAGTGTAAAGATGGATACGAGGAATGAGCAGACCTCTTCTGCCCTTGCTCCCTCTTTATGTACAGTAAGTGTGCTGACTTTCCTCCCCCCACCTTTATCTCCTGCACCTTCCCCTTGAGTGCAGCCATTTCTGTGCTGGCCTACGGTGACAGGCCAAGCGTGCCTCCATATACTGAACCTCCAGTGTTCCCATGAGGAAGAACCAACTGGTGAATGGAGGAAAGTAGGCCAGGGGAGCCACCGCTGCACCCCCCCCCTCCTCCCCAGAAATCTGATTCACCAGCCGGGAAAACATCCATTTGTCTGTCACACAGAATTTCTCTCCCCCTCTATTCTATTCAGGGAATTCATTTACTTCTGAGGGATTGTGCATTTTTAACTCTGTGGATTTTTTTTTTCTCTTATTCACTCAGCTGCTGTAGGTGTGCAGTAAATTCTTTGATTCAGACAGGTCTCTCCTATCAGGGGGTCTGCAGTTCTGTGTGCAGCAGAAGTATGCCGCTCTGTGGTTTCTGGTCCGGCCCAGGCGCATTTTCTGGTCTGGGAGTCTTGGAAGGTGGAACTGTGGGATATAAAAGATTTAAAATGATGAATAATGATTTGTGGATAGAGGCTTTGCAGGCTTTCTACACTGCAAAACATTGTGAGCTGGTTAAACAATAGAAAATGGCTCAAAAGTGCTCAAAGGATCCCTTTAAAAAGATATCTTTAAACTGGACTTCACTGAATGAGTCCCTGCTTTTAGCACTTGGAGGTGGCAGACAGCACAGTTAACTCAGCTTTGATACAGTCCAAGTGTACATAAGTGGACTAGATTACAGGTTAAAAGCTGATGGTTACAGCCACAGTACCAATCATGTTGTTTCTTTTCTCTCACTAAGGCACTCAGCTTAAAACTTGAACATGTATCAGACAGAAAAAGGTTTCAATTATCCAATGCAGGGTTATGTTTGCAGTTGCATTAGTCTTTTTGTATAAAGTAATAATCTTTGTTGAAAGTACTTTAAAATCCAAGTTGGAAAGTGCTCCACAAAGGCAGCAAATAAAAGCACATAATATGTGGCTCTTTGGTAATTGCTCTGTGGTAACAGCATGTTTTAAGTTTGCTCAACAGCAAACACTTTATCTCCTTAAGCTTTAAATCTGGAGTTTAAGACCAAAAACCTCTGCCTTAAAAATGTCTGTGTAGCAGGCCAGTGCTGCTCTACAAGGTCAGAGCAGAGGAGGTACAAATAGGCAAAGGTAGGTATTTGTCTTGGGCCCTAGACTTCTTGGAGCCCTATGAAGACATGATTAGCTCAACCCTTTCACCAGCTAGTATTCTGCCTGTTTTAGCGCTTTCTTGCCAGTGCTTTTTGTTGCTATGTAGCAAAAAATAAATCCTGCTTTCTTTGGTTGAATCTGTACTATGTTTTAAGATATCTCTATGTGCTTCATACTTCTGTATTTCGAGGAAATATCACACAGAAGACATTGACAATGTAAAGGAATCCTGTCCTGACACAAGCAGCAGCTGCAGACCGAGAGACTACCCTCACAAAAAGACAAAGAAAACAGAGTCAGACTGGTTTCTCTTCCACTATTGTCAGAAGTCCCACCCCTTCTTGATTTTGATTGGCAACTGAGGGAGGGGTGACATTGATGAGCGCAGCGCTGTTCCAAAAGTCGAGCAGTTTCCAACCGAGAGTCCTTTAAGCAGGGCGACAATAACGCTCAGCGCTCAGAACGCTGGACTACACTGGTTTTGAATAAAAAATGCACTGCCAACGTCAAAAAAGCCAGATATGGACACAGGTCCTTAAAAGTGGGACATATGAAGTAAACTTGGAGTGTTGAGATGAGAATCTCAAGACTCTAATAATGGCTCACAGACACACAACAACAGAAACTATCCCTTTATTGTGAGGAAAAGAAAGGATAGAATCAAACTCACAGAGTGTTACGCTTCTTTCATATTGTAGCCTAAAAATCAGTACAATTTCATTAATCCTGGTACCCATTTTGAGCTAAGGTTTAAATTAGTGACCTGTTAGTCCCAAAAATGCATTAACTTGAAAAATCATTGATAAAAAAAGACAAACTTTTTTATAGTTTAAATAGTGAGGGCATTTGTTAAACTGTTTATATATTTTTTTATTTTTAAATCCAGCCCCAGACATCCTTACATCATTTCTGTGTGGTTAAAAAAGAAGTAACAAGTAGTTCTTCCTTTGATAAATAAGAGTTTAAAAAGAGGAGAATTACAGATGGGGTTGGGCCCCAAAGCCTGAGTATGATTGGACCCTAAAATTGCTAAGTCTGCCACTGGATCAGAGCATGGAGAAGAGCCTTCAAAGACATCTTGTCAAGCTTTCCCCCTCCTTGGTTCCTGATATTTGGTTCCTGTTGCTTGGTTTGACACAATCCCTTGTCACCAGGCTTCTTTACATTTGAATCTGCCTGTGCTCCAGTCTAGTTCCGACATGTCCCAAAAATGCCATCCAATCTGCTTCGTTGCAGAAAGCTGCAGGTCTATGTGTAGCACTAGCTTAAAGCAGATCGATTCAAAAAGCCAGAAAAACGTGCAAATTTTCCAGTCAACTTCAAAATGCAATACATTTTACGGACTCCTGATGGTAAATCATCAACATAACATCTCATCCTGTGGCACAAACAAAAGGTTGACGGGAGGTTAACTGGTCAAAAGCTACAACAGCGCCACTGAGTGCCAAGTAAACTTTTGAGGTAGAGTGCCACAGAAATTCACATAAAATTATACATCTTTTGCAGTAACATTAACCTTAACATTAACCATGTTCTCACCGTGCATGCGTGGGTTCTATCCGGGTCCCCGTTTCCTCCCACCACCAAAAACATGCTCATTAGGTTGGTTGATGACTCTAAATTGGCCGTAGCTGTGAATGTGAGCGTGTCTGGTTGTCTTTCTCTATATGTCAGCCCTGTGATTGACTGGCAACCAGTCCAAGGTGTACCCCACCTCCCTCCAAATGACAGCTGGGATAGGCTCCAGCTCCCCCGCTATCCCCAACGGGATAAGCGGTATATAAAATGGATGGATGGATTACTCAACTATGGCGGAAGCAATAAAATCATGGAATCATGTTGTAATAAATGACAAATCAGCCCAAAAAAGGCAAAATCCCCCATTTTCTCTGTGATCTCTACCCTCTTGTCTCAAGCTGCTCAGGGCTCTGCTGCATTATGCAACACTTGGAAACACTTCTAGTGTACGAGGTTGCTTGCCTTTGGTTGGAGCAAAACTGTGGGGGTGCAGTGGAAATGACCTATAACATATTCAGGGGTTTACCAGGCAGGACCTAATAAAAATATGACTGAACAGAGCTCAACCACTTTAGAATGATAAAGTCAGTGACCTTCATGAACTAGCCAGGTTAAAAAAGAAATAACTTTGTGACACAGAAACTCTGACTTTAACCTCAACAGACCACTTACCCTATAGCATAAATGTTGATTCTAATATTGATCTAGTGAAGTTGATATGTCTTAAAATGCAGGATTCCTTGTATTAGGAGTATATGTGTGATAGTTTTACAGTGTATTTTTGTGGTTCTTCTGCAGAGACATGGCTGTCTGGTTTTAAACTATACAGCAGTAACAGTGTGGAACAACACTGTCATGGTGGTCACCATTTTAATATTCCTCCAGTCGGTTGGAGACCAGAGATCAATGCTGGGAGCTGTTAATACAGTTTGAGCTGGTTGGCTTCTCAGAGCCATAACTCTTACCACCATCCCATCCCGCCACTGATGCTGTTTTTTTTAACATCCACAAAGCCGATAATGATGTTCCCAGAGTTTATTTTGGACCTGCTACACTTAACGCTGCAGCCTTTTTGCAGATGCCCAGGTAATTTCCCTCCTTCCTTCAGAGAACACATACACATAAATGAAATATGGATGCAGCTTGAAATCAACTCCAGCGGCATCCAATCTCTTGAATCAACTTTGGGGATGTTTTTCTTGCCAACTCCTGCTTGGATACCTACACTTCCTTAGCAACTGCATGGCCAGAGGCTATATATGTACATTTAATGCTGACAGGAGCTACAGGGCTCAGCTGTTGATGGAGCACAGTTATCCTTTTTCTCATTACTGTCTGCTCTATGTGAGATCCACCCAGCCCGGGGACAACCATCGGGGGCTTATGCATGTGTGTGTGTGTCGTGTGGCCAATAAGAAGACCAGGCACACTCCTCAGAAACACCTGTTCAATACTCTGAGCTGATATCCAAGAAGACAAACAAAGCATTTCTTATTCCTCATCACGCTCCAGATGTCATCTGATATGGATGTAAACACAATTCCCTGAGAAAATAGAAAATTGCTCAAACATGTTCAAAATACCAGAACTCGCATGCATAATTTTATTTGAGAGAACAAAACACAAATAAGCTTCTTCTCCTGTGACAGCCATGTTTGCTAACCTGTTTCAGCATGCACATAAGGCAGGGAATACCCCACAATCAGTGTAAAACAAAGCTTACTGTACAGGATGAAAGCATGTTTTGATCTTGTTTCCATGGTGATGTCACACTCATAAACACATCTTAACATTTTTTTCCCACAAGGCAAAGGTTTGCAGTTCTGCTCAATCTAACCTGCTGTTAGAATAAGAATATAAGAGGACTTCATGGTCAGAGAGGAATATAAACATGCTGTTTCTTTATCGATCCACCTCCCCATACAGAATATTGTATAAGTGGGCTCCTCCACAAGCCCCTAATGGCTACACAAGGTCAGCAGCCCAGGCTTTCATGTCCTGAAAATCCATGCAGCAGAAAACATTTAGTTTGAAAGCAGTCATAAGTCTCAAGTTGCCATCTGGAGTCGGCTGAAAAGGTCAAAGCATGAAAAAGGCCAACAGGGCACTGAATGTAAATGAACATCTGGATACATGAGCACTAGTTTTAAAGTCAGAAATTATATCTACTGTTGTTTAACTGTTGTGAATGCTCAAATGATCAGGATTTTAATCTAAAAATCAGGTCTGTTTCCTGCCCTTCACTAATCTGTGAGTTTCCTGCTTCTGTGATTACCCGATGTGTTTCACCTGTGTCTCCCCCTCCCCAGTGTGTTTAAACCCCACAGTCCCTTCCTCATGTGCCAGTTCATCTTCATTCCTGTGAACTGCATTCCAGTATTTTTCCTTCTTGTTTCCTTCTGTAATTTCCTGACCAGTTTTGTATTTTGACATTGCCTTTAGCCTTATGTTTTTGGATCTCTCAGCCTCCTTTCTACTGACCTTTTGCCATCAAACAGATTTTGATTTTGCCTTCTGATTTTTGTTGTTTTTTTTGGGGGGGGGTATTTCTTGGTTCATCTATTTGGGAGCTGAAAGACTGGCTTTTATTACTGATCCCGAAGATAATTCAAGTTTCAAATTCAGAATCAAATAATCTGGAAAAAAAAAGAGGGAGGACAGACAAAAGAAACACCACATTTCCACATATGTATGTGACTGATGACTGTATATCTGTAAATATCAAAGAACTGGATAAAGCCAGTGTGACGTCAGCTGTTTGATTACAATAAATGGACTCAAACTGCTTTTGAAGCCTGTCACTGTATCGACATTGCTTTCTCAACCAAACTTCAGATTGACTCAAAGGCAGACAAGAGCCCGCCCACGGAGCTTGACTTCCTGTCAGCAAAGCTTGTGCTAAAGCTGGCCTTCTGATGGTATCGTCTGCCTGTCAAGCTATCTGTCAATGAAATGAGACACCCCAGTCAGTGCGCAGTGAGGTTTTTCCTAAATATAATCAAATAGATTGTGGTTCAAAAACAAAAATTGGCATTCAGGATTTTCTGGTAGACAGCAGAATTCATTGTTCCATCAGTTACAGGAAGTGGTCCAGGTCCTGAAGCAGCAAAGCAGCGCCAGACCATCACACTGCCACCGCCATGTTTGACTGTTGGCATGATGTTCTTTTATCAAATGCTGTGTTATTCCTGCACCAGACGTAACGGGCCGCACTTCTTCCAAAAGGTTCAACTTTTGTTTCGTCAGTCCGCAAAATATTTCTCCAAGTCTTGGGGATCATCAAGATGTTTCTTGGCAAATGTGAGTCGAGCCTTAGTGTTCTTTTTGTCAGCAGTGGTTTTGGCCTTAGAACTCTCCCATGGATGCCATTTTTGCCCAGTGTCTTTCTTATGGTTGAGTCATGAACTCTGACTTTAACTAAGGCCAGTGAGGCCTGCAGTTCTTTGGATGTCATTCTGGGTTCTTTGGTGACCTTCTGGATGAGTTGTCATTGCAGTCTTTGAGTCATTTTGGTTCACCACTGTTCCCAGTTTTCTCCATTTGTGGATAAAGGCTCTGACCACGGTTCACTGGAATCCCAAAGCCTTGGAAATGGCTTTGTAACTTTTTTCAGACTGATAGATCGCTTTGTTTCTCATTTCTTCTTCAATTTCTTTGGATCATTGCATGATGCCTGAGATCTTGTAGCCTACTTCAATTTGTCTGACAGCTTCTATTTAAGTGATTTCTTGATTCAACAAATCTGGGTGTAATCAGGCCTGGGTGTGGCCAGTGAAATGAACTCAGCTTTCCAAGAATTGTGGTTAATCACAGTGAACTCATGAGTTAACAAGGGGGGCAATTACTTTTTCACATAGGGCCAGATAGGCTTAGATCTTTTACTCAATACTAAACAGAATCATGATTTAGAAACTGCATTTTGTATTTACTTGAGTTGTCTTTTTGAGATGTTAAAATTGGTTTGATAATCCAAAACGTTAAAGTGTGATAAATATGCAAAAAATACCTTTCACTGCACTGTATATGTGGACATATGAACGGCAAAACAGGCTAAGCTAAGCTAACTTGTTTAGCTTATGTTTAATAACCCATTTTTAATCTAACCATCTCTTTCAACTGTTGAATATGACACTACCAAAATGATCATAAAGCACTTCATATCAACTGATAAATCCCGATATATTTCATCTCACTGCATGATAATGGTGAGTAGTCATGGCCTGTTATCTATTTAGCAGTTTGTAAGCAACAACAAAGGAGAAGAAGCAGCTGCAACAAAACACAAAAAAAAGAAGAGTAATATACAAATATATTTCTCAGCAGAACAAAGGCACCTGCCTGTTTCTTGTATCAGCTGTGTGGAGAAATTGTGGGCACATAGTTTGATAGGGGAATGTGGAAACATGCCAAACAAAAGAAATCATCTCCCAGATGTGTCTGTCAGGAGGAGGGAAAAAAATGGGTTCCAACAACTTACCTGTGTTGTTTTTAAAAAGCCTCTGAATAACAAAGAGGGTCAAATACATTACTGAAGCTAATAGATCCCACTTACTCTAAGCATCATTCAGATCCATACAGCTGAAATAAAAATTGTAATTACGGCTGCACAACCTATTTGAAATGTCATGTTTCCAGCACAGCTGTCAGTGAAACCAGAGTGATGGATAAGAAATGAACACTTATTTGTCCACCAGGCCAAATGACCCCTATCACATGTGAGTGATGTGACACATTAATTTACCGATGCATCTTTGTTTCATTATTCCAAGATGTGATCGGCATCTAAAGATAATCCAGGTGATTGATCAGATGGGTCTGTCATGAGAAGCAGAGACACAATGGTGTAATTACACCTGCACAAGGACGAGACAAGGTGGAAGTCTGAATAGACGTTTATCCTCAGATCTCCATCAGCGGTGATTCAAAGCTAAGCCAATGAGCTGTGAAATACCGACGTATGAAAGATCAAGATTCATCTGATGAAGCATCAAAGAAGAAATGGCAAACGTCAAATATTGTGCAGGATTGAAAAGGGAGGTAATGAGGAAACAAAAAAAAGCAGAGCGGAGGAGATCGCCTTTTATTTTTTCCTTCATGCCAGAACTCAGCAGGGGGTTTCAAGGAAAACACCTGACTCTCGAGTTTAATATAAAAGCTCATTTTCAAATCATAAATCCAAGAGCTGGAGTCCATCAGGGGAGAAGTGATGCGTATGTCAGCCAGCAGTGTACAAATTCTTAATAAGAAAGATCCCATTCTTTGATGGGATGTTCATAATCCCTCAGGATGAATGTGCAATTTGCTCTGACTGAGTAATACCACTCAGTAAGTGACACATACATGAAACTTTCACATGGGATGTGGATTCAGGGAATACTTCTTGTGTAAAAATAAAAGCCCTCTCTGTCCCTTTTCTCATCTGTGATTGCAGGAAGACGTGTTGTAAATCTGCTCCACTCATTTGGTATCATGACAGTCCAGCTCAGCCACTTTCCTGTTTCTTTTGTAAACTGTTTTTCCTGAAGGAAAGTGTGTTGTTAATTACAGCTGATTGTACAGATGTACGGCGCCGGAGGGCGTCGTTTAATAATGAAAAGATATTCCTCCCTCCTGGCGGGTACTGCAAACTGCGGTTAACTTCTGTTTAAGTGGAACAAATTACTGCTGGTTGTCTTTTGGGCCAAAACTGTTAAAAAGATGACACTACCTTGGCAGCAAACTGTGGAGTGAATGACATTTATTTTTGGTTCATTCATAAGTCTGCTCTCTGATTTTGGAAGTTGGAAGGACAGTAAACCAGGAAACAGTAAGAGAAAACGTGGCGATGATAGTGCTGGTATTATTAGACCTCCTCCTTGCTGGTGCTTATGCATGGGCAACTGTAATGTGCCGAAGCTGACCTCTTCTTACTGGGCCAGGGCCAAAGAAGCAAACCAAACTAAAGCTTTCACACTACGCAAACTGGACTATGGGGTCAAACATGCTCAGACATGGTACAGATAGCCTAGGGTGAGTATACTCTTGAAGGGCTGATTGGAATCAACCAGCTACAAAAGGTGAGTCTCTGTCTTTATCAGAGCTTCAAAAACCTGTGGGTGTTTTCTTCTACTGACTTGACTTTACCTAACTGATACTGGCCAGATAAAGACCAATGATTAAGTCAAGATGCTTCTGAACATGTGAACAACACTTTTTTAATAGAATACACTGTCTTCTAAAGAATTATTCTGTAGGTGGTGGAGTAAAGAGGATGGGATTAAGCCTAGTTGAATAATAATTAAAAAACTAGAAATACAGGATAGCTGCAGAAAAATATTTAAAACCAAGGCATGGGAAGCTTTTGGTGCATTTACTGTAAGGAGGTACCAGTGGACTTATTTCTTTTACTCTCCATGTTTGTCTCTCTTGTGTCAGTGCACTGGTTAAACTGTCAAACCAGTGGTTCCCAAACTTTACTGAAAATATGTTCAAGCCCCCACATCCATCCACGCATAAGCAAGTATCAATATCCACATAAAAACCCGTCTCACATGGTTCAGTAGTGGCATGAGTAAGAAGTGTGGATCTCTTTTTTGGCCAACTTTGTACAAATGAAGCCACTAATGAGACGTGACTCACCATATGGTTTTTAGTTTTGATGCATTTTATCCATTCATTGTTAGTCCTACATTTACGTGGAAGTAATAAAAAAACTGCCATCTTTCATTGTGCAAACCAGCGTGCATTGTTTTTATACGCCATGTCAAGGTCTACCAACATTTCTTCTGCCCTTGAGCATGTCAGCATCAGACACACGGTCATTCCAAACATACCCAAAGATGCACCAAAGAGAAATTATTCAAAGGAGTCTAGCCGGCGCCTCTGGTCATCTGTTTATGTCCAAGCCTTCACACATCCATCTGGAAAACCTTCCATAGATGTTGTTTGGGAAAGGGCAGAGCCTTTGAAAAATAACTCAAAGATGATTGGATGAACATTCTGTCTGTCACATCTTTACGGGCCAATCAGAGCAACAAAACACATGACGTAGCCCCTGCCAAGGTGGGCCACTACCAAGGAGTAAACTCAATAGAGAACTGCATGACGTGAACCATGGCAACTATAGACTTTTGTTGTTTTTGAAAAGAAAACAACTCAACGCTGTTTTTGTTCTTCTTTAACTAAGAAATGTCATCAAGTTCTAATAAAAAGACGCTTTAACAGCATCCACGGTAATGTCTTCCGCCGTGATTGCACCGGCTTCTTGTAGCTGCTTGATTATGTCACAACTCTGCCGCGCCCAAAGTACTGCCCCTCAACCCTGATTGGTCCTGTCACTTTCTAACCGGGCCCAGACTGTTCAGATGGTAGCTTTGCAAGATTGATTTGCCAGTGAGAAACATGGAAATGGGCGTATCCATTTGCTTAGCAAGGTAAGGCCTCACAAGAGTATAGCAACACCAGGAGGACCAAGGATCAAAAGACTCTGATTTTTGTCCACATACTCAGGTACCTGGAATGCCACTCTGTCTTGTTCAGTGAACCAATGGCCTTATGTGCGAGTCCAAGTCTCAGCTTCACAGTCAACAGATTGATAGATTACGCTGCCAAGATAGGTGAACTGCTCCACAACTTCTACACTCCCATCATCCACCGACACAGATCCAATGGCAGCATCCAAGACGTTCCCTAATGCCTGGATCTTTGTGCCCAGAAGATATACATCCCCAACGCTTCAGCCTTTTCACTCAGCAAGTTATGATGCCCCACAAGGACATCCACAGTCTCCACAAGCATCACAGCATCATCAGATCAGGCAAATGACACACCACAGTTCACTGCCCCTTTTACCCCCCCCCATTATCCAGTCCATACAGGTACAGAAGATCATAGCGGCTAAGCGTGCTGCCAGATATTTCAACAAAGTATCAGAGAATCCTCTGATATCACTCATTCATATGTCCCCACTTCAGTGGGAACAATGGTGGTAGGGTGTCTCAGACAAGCCATGGTTTTAAAGGGAGATGTTATGAGACATTATGGCGACAATTTTGCCTGTAAATCAGTGGTAGGTGTGAACAGATGAACACCCAGTATCAAAGGGTAGAGAAAACCACACCACTGAAGAGAAAAAGGATGAAGCTGTTTCATAGCATGCATGGAGACAGCACAAGTCATAGCAGGATGTAAACATCATTAACATCCCCACCTGCTCACTCATAGAGAGTTTTCCTGAAAATCACCTGCTGTGTTCATGTAAAAATTTCAATAAGGTGCTCAGGGAGAAAATTCTGTGGTGCCTGTTTTGGTTATCACATGAAGCTCACCCTGAAAAAAATGTGAATCAGACTTTGGACAACTATATAGGCTCCCTATTCTGGTGGTAGCTGCAAATATAGTAACTGTATCATAAATCTCATTAACTCACTGCTACTAAATTAATAAAATACTCTTTAAAGAAGCTGGAAAACCTGCCAAAAATTACCTTTTGTATTCAGAAAAGGTTTTAGCTGACACAGGAGATGTAGAAAAAGAAGAAACTCTGATTGAAAATAGTTATTAAGCAAAAAGGCAAAAAAGAAATGAAAGAATCTAACTGCAATTTCTCACAAAAGTATTACCAGTAATTCTTTAAATTAATTTTATTGGTAGATGGAGCTAACATTTTTTAAATTAGGATTTTACTTTGAATAAAGGCTTTGGAGCAGCTTTGTGCTGGAGGAGGCATGAAATGACAGAAGACCATTGTTATATTTTTAGTTTCAAGGAAAAGAAAAAGCGAAACAATCTCATTTTATCCAAATTAACAGCTCGAGGAACCTGCAGATATCAAGTTTTCAACTACTCTGAGAGCTAAATAGGTACATTATATAAATTCAAAGCAAACAAATGCACTCCTACAGGCTTACACACAGCTGAGTCTTTAAATGACGGGGATATATGCGGGTCTCTCTGCAGAGCTGGCTTTGTTTTAGCTAACGCTTTCATCATTAAAATACTTTCTGCAGAAAGAGAGGTGAGATGGTGAGGAGACTCAGGCCACAGCCTCCATTCACCTCATTTCCCTGTGAAGCCTCCTCTAATGGCTATTTAATTCATAGTACTAACGGATTATCAAAGCCATTTAAATTAGTCATCATGGAGAGGAGAGATTGTGAGACTGCCATGGGAGGTGGGTCACGTTCACAAAAAGGCCTGAAGGAAAGATGAGCAAATGCAAATGAAATATAAAGACGGACGTTTTTTCTTCTCACTCTGTAGATTCCACGGGCTGCACTTTTGATTTAATCTGCTATAAAGCTGATCCCGCTGTGGAAAAGCCCTCGAGGAGGAGCCTCCGTTCTACACTTTCTGCACAGAAATAATGTTACAGATTTAAGAGAATCTTAAAAGAAAGAGGACAAAAGAGGATGAGAGTGTTTAAGAACAAAGCTGGAGAGAAAAATAGAGACAGGCATGAAATACTTGCCATGCAGAATCCAATAAGATATAAATCTCAAACATCACATTGAATTTAAAGGGTGACCTTGTAGCCAGTGAGGGCCATTTTATGTGAGGCAAAAGAAAAGCAAATAAAGCAAGCCTATAGCTAATACAGCTCCTTATGGTTAAGCCCTTTTCAAGGTGGCTTGCCTTTTTTCAGACCCTTTATCCTGATTTTGTCGCCTATAAATTGTTAGGTATAGGTGCTTCATCTGCAACTTGTCATACACACAGAAGGAATAGTTGAGCCAAGTATATCTGCACTTGATGCATCGCTGAAAGTAACAGAAGCGTTACAGAGAGGAAATGGCAGAAATGTGAAAAGGCCTGCAGAGAAAACAATCGTTTTCTTTTTGGGTATGGAAAAAGGAGTATCATCAGTGACAGGGCTGTCATCCTGTTATTTACAGGGAATAGTTTGGCATTTTTGGACACTAACACATCTTATTTTGCCAAATGTTAAAGGACTGGTACCATTTTCTATGATTACATTAATAAGGTTGGCGCACAAACAGGTAGTGTAGAAAAACTGCTAGCCATGATCTGTGCCAAAAAACTTCATCTGTAGCTTGTTTAAGGGTGTTTCATGAAGTTTTGTAGAGTTGTGGGACGTGCTGCCGTCACCCCACCTTAGAGTAGTCTTTCTTCTGGACTACTCCAAAGAAACCCCAATGGTTGGATTTACTGTTTAAGCAGAGGTTACAGTTGAGATCGTCAGTCAATGAGAATTAATATGAGACAATTGATGGTAAGACTCAATTTTCCCCTTTAACCTGGTGTATAGTTGACGGAGCACATTTATTTGGATGAGTCTTTGATGTTGTCAGTGGAGGATGTTATTCGGCTATAGTAAGCTGCTAAGTAACGGCAGCAGCCAATGTGCTAACAAGCTAACTTAGAGCTAATGTTGCTAATATGAAGCTAAGGGCTGTTATCTTCTGTCTATTAAATGGAGGCGTATATTATGCAACTGAGCGCATGTGTTTAACGAAAAGCTCAAAATTGTTAGCATGCTTGTCTAAACAGCTTACACAAGGACAAATAAAATAATGTCCTTCAATGATTATTTCCAAGGGCCACTCATGAGTAATGCATGCCAAATAGCCTATAATAACAGGGTAATGATTACCCAGCTTTACTGTCAGACTAGGTCTCTACTGTCTCAATCTTGGGTCAGGTTTGAAATAAAAATGTGTCCCCAGATACGGATAAGCTCACTCGAGGAAACTCTGGTATGGGTGTAATTGGTTTGCAAATCTGCCAAGAAGTAAAATGAAGAAGAGACAACATTTGCTCAGCTTGACAACTGTTTATGCTCTGAGCATACATAGAGTCCATCCTGCAACTACAATGGAAACTTACTTTTATTTTTAAGATGTCAACAAGGACCTTCTTCTCGCTTCCTCATCTACCATGTCGTTTTGAAGATGAAATCGGTCCGTACTGTGCAGATACCATGCTTTCAAGAGGCAATAATGCCTTTACATATTAAATGATAGGTAGTCCTTACTTGAACATGGTGTAGAGCCTATGCTAAGCCTATGGGAATTGTTTCTAAGGCTACCTTTGCAAGCGGGCTCTGGAACAGTGCCCAAGTATGGGTACATTTATAGAGATGAGAATCAGAATCAGAATTGAGTTTCATTGGCAAGTACATTTTCACATACAAGGAACAAGTGGTATAGAACAGTGGTTCTCAACTAGAGGGTCCGGACCCAAAAGTGGGTTGTGAAGCCCTTTTCAGTGGGTCGCGGATTTGTGGGAAAAAAATGTGCCAAATTGTCAATGAGACTCTATGAAACATGCGTGTTTTGTTTTGTTTTCCATTGTTTTTGTTACACCTTTTTTACTGTCTTAGGCCCAAGCACTACTATTTTTCATTAAATACTTCTGATTGAGAAAAAAAAAATTCCTAAAAATTTGGGCTGCAATTCTCCTTCAGGAGTTGATGGTGAGTCCCGTGATTCAACTGGTTGAGAACCCCTGGTATAAAAGAAGTATAAATAGCAAGAAGTTCATAAAACATAGTAAGAGGCTAGTAACATAATCCGATACAAAAAACAAAGTAGCAAAATACAAATACTAAATACTATATAAACATCCCAAAAGCATATATAAAGGTACAAAAAGTAGAGACTTAACAGATGTGCAGCTATATTGGCAATTAGGTTACAAAAGTATAACACACAGGGTGCAGTTGTAAACAGAAGTCCCTTGTGCATTAATGTAGTGCATAAGTCAGTTTTAACATACATTATTTCTCTCTGCTGGGTCTGGGGTTCAGTAAGAGTCTGTGGGGGGAGGGCTGGAGTACTGCTCATGAGGCTGACAGCAGAGGGGAAGAAACTGTTCTTGTGGTGGGAGGTTTTGGTCTTGATGGACCTCAGTCTCCTGCCAACCAGGAGCTCAAAAAGTCCACGTCCTGGTTGGGAGGGGTCAGCTGCAATTTCACCTGCAAATCTCAGAGTCTGCAGGTGTACAGGACATGGTAGATTGCAGACAGTCACCTTCTCTGCTCTCTGCGGAGCTGATGATACGCTGCAACCTGTTCCTGTCCCCCGCCATTGCTGCAGCATACCAGACTGTGATGGAGAAGATGAGGATGGACTCAATGATGGCGGAGTAGAAGTGCACCATCATCGACTTTGGTAGGTTGGATTTCTTTAGCTGCAACACAACTGCCCTTTCCCAACTCTAAGCCACTCTCACTCACTCTTGTCTTCACTAGCTGTTTTCCTTTTTCTACTTAAAACCCCACAATGCAAACATATATAATTTACAGTGATATTAAAAAGACATAAACTTGTCATTCTTACACTGGAGAAGTTCATATCACTGAAGTGTTGCAGCAAACAGCTCTGTTTGCAGTATGAGCACTGTGCTTCAGAGATGAATGATTCCAATTTAGTGGATCACTGGAGATGAGTGAGATTTAAACACATGTAAATCACAACAAAAGCCTGTTTCTTTGTTGCATTAAAACCCTGCATTATTCTTCCTATAACCATGTCAGATTAAAAGCTGCTGATAGAAGTACTTGTGCCTCCACACATGAGCTCACACGGTCACAAACATCTGACACGGACCACTTCATCAGCTCATGTCTGCACTCGCTACAGGCCCCCGTGAAAATATCCACCAAACGGTATAAATATTTATGTCCATTAATAGTAAAGAGGCAGCAGGAGGAGATGCATAATGCTCTGCGCTGGTCTTATTTTTTCCGAAGGAGATGCACTCCAACTGCTACGACGGCTCTGTCACCATGACAACGGAGTTAAGCTAGAGCCAAGCAGGACTTGGCCCCCGTCAGCCTGCTCAGACAAAAGTAGCACGATCCTCATAGAGAGGAGCGAAACAATGTGCACATTAAGTGTTCTCCAGCTGCAATATGCATGTTAATGCTAACCTGAAGCAAATGGCACAAGGGCGAGTGAGTTAGCGCGCGAGAGAGAGTGCACAAGGCACTTCAGTGCAACCTCTATGAATAGGCTGCACTGAGATGTCAATTTGTGGACATGATTGGATGATCTCAGGCCATTTTGCTACCAAACACAAGGATGCAGTAACAGACTGCTTTGACCATATAAAGCTGTGGATGAGGAAAGCAGATGTGAGGAATTACAGACCGTCACATTCCTCACCAACATGTGTGCCAGAATATTGTCTGAACAGGGAGCAACAGATTTATTGTCCTGCTGTCAGATGTTAGTCCATGGGGGAATCTTAAAAACCTCCACTGATAAAAACAAACAAATAATTTCACCCCTTCTTCACTGCTTTGGCTCTCCATCTGTCTCCTTCACACACATGCAACTGCTGGTGCTCTGGGTTTTAGCCTGTCAAAGCGCTGAAGTTTTGTGATCATGGACATGATTTCTCTTTGCTCTGACAATTCCTCTGGGAGCAGCGACTTGTTCTGGGATAGGAGACCGATGGAGAAGGGGGGGGGGTTACTTTCCAGGTCCAGCCAGGGGATGAGAAACTAATGAAAGACAGGAAGCCCAGATAAAGCTGAGGCGTGTGTCAGAAAACAGAGGCACAGGGTTATTGGAGTGTGTGTTGAACACAGCAGCTCCATGTGGGATTAGGAGGCCGAGCAGCAGGAGTGATTTGCTCCAGAGAGAAACAGCTTACTGATTTTTTCTGCTTTCAAGGTAGCACAGCTCTCAGACTCAGCATGCACCCACACACACACCAGCTCTAAGTGCATCCTCCAAGATTAACAAGGAAGTTTGCTCATTGTGTGAAGAAAACGCATAATATCCTCCAGCAGGAACCATAGTTGGAAAAGTTGAGTTTTTTCCTGATGAAAAAGTTGGTGAGGTGAGGGTTTTTACAGCATACAGTTAGTCACTTCCCACATGATGAGAGTTTCCTCTGTGATGACAAGGGTCTCTCCCTCAAACTGCCCTCAAATACTTTCACTTTCCAGCACAGAGGTGACCTTGTGAGAGCGATTAAAGCAGGTTTACAAGTCCAGTCTTCCTATGAAGACTTTAGCTGCAGGGATTTTGCCTGTGCAATTTTTATTTTTGATGCAATGAGCTTTTAGATTAAGTGAGAAAACTCAAAATTGATTTAAAGCAAAAATATATTTCAGTCAGGACCACTTTGTCAAGAAACCCACATGACTGCAGTTGTATTTTTCTTTATTAGCAGTTATTAATTTGCACTTACTGTCGTTATTTATATTTGGCAGTGTGGCTGTACTGGGATCCCCTGCTCTTTCTTCTTGCAGGAGAGAGTCAGCTGATCTCATTTACGTGGATGCGCTTGACTCCATGCCTGCCTGAACCGACATTGTATGCTTGGTTTTATTCATGCCATGACAGGCAGTTAGTTTTGTGCTTATAAAGTGTGAGTCTGATTTTTGTCCTTGCACATATACTAAAACATGTGCAGGCCTCTTGATGTCAAGACAGTCTGGCTACAGTCCAAAGCGTTCATATGCCCCCTCTTGCAGACCATGAGCTGACCTGCAAAACCTGATTATAAGAGATTACACCAGCCTGCTTACAGGAAAAAAGCTTGTCCTCCATGAAAACACTCTAACCCAGCTAACATGCTAAGACTAAAGTGAACGACGCTACATTAGCTATGTGAGCTATTGAGATAATGTAGCTAAGCGGTGGTTGTGTTAGCTACGAGAGCTACCTAGATAACGTGGCCAATGTAGCAAACACAGCCTACATTTTACAGCTTAAGCCAACAAAACCCAGGTAGCTACAGTAGCTAATGCTATTTTTGCTAAAGCTAATGTACCTAAATAGCTAACACTGGCTAAGTTAGCTTCATAGCTTTAGCCACGTTTGCTTATGCTCATGATGCAGTTGATAAAGCTACATTGCTACGTTTGCTACTGTACTTATGTTACCTATGTAACTATGTAATAACTAATGTAGCTACATTGGCGTTAGCTGAGGCTAATGAAGCTAAAGCAAGCACCCATTCACATAATTACTTCTTAAAAAGATCTATACATGATTTAATCCCTTGGTTAGATCTCTGACCTTTAATTTATGACATGTTGCCTAGTCTGTAATGTAAACAATGTGGTTATTTCATAAATGCTGCTGTCACACTTAGTCTCTAATTAATTTGATCTAAAACTAGATAAACATTATACTGGCAAAATAGCTCACTTCTGTTCTGAAAGAGGTGGCATCTAGTAATCACAATATTGCTCCTTCAAAATAAATGTCCCGCATCATCTTGAGAGTTGAGTACTTTAATTGTGATGCTTTTCGCAGAAATAGAATGTCTATTATCAGACACACGACCCAACTTTAGCTTAGAAACACTAGCAGAGAGCAGGGAGTAACAACCACTGCTTTGAGAGAGACAGCCACATCCTGCGTCTTCTACTCAACCTTGCATGCTTCGTATGCTTTGATGCTGTAAAACTAGGTTTGCACTTCCAACCATCCATCCATTTCCTATACCATTTATCCCATTGGGGTTGGCGGGGGTGCTGAAGCCTATCCCAGCAGTCATTGGGCAAGAGGCGGGGTACCCTGGGCTGGTTGCCAGTCAATCACAGGGCTGACCTATAGAGAAAGACCACCAGGCACACTCACATTCACACCTATTGACAATTTAGAGTGCTCAATAAATCTAATGAGCATGTTTTTGGTGGTGGGATGAAGCCGGAGTCCAGGTTTGCATTTATTGATTAAAATCACGACAAAATACTTAATATTTTGTACAAATGTCTTTTGATCAGAAGTATGTGTAGACCTATTTCAGTAGGGTTCTATCAAGGAACAATTAAAGTTTATGTAATCTTTTTCAGCAGTATACCATTTTTATTTTCAGGTGAGTCCAAGGCTGGTAACCACTGAGACAAAACACATCTTCAGCATTGTGAAGATCCAAGTTCCTGCTGCACTGGGTTCAAGTGGCACTGAAAAAAAATCACTCCAGCTCATAGCCTGCACCCTGACCTGACGATGCACTGTTGTCTCAGTGCACAGCTGCCTGTCTATGTGTCAAAGTAGGAGAGGTAGAAATCAGGTGTTCAGTACACATTGTTTTCTGTCACAAATCACTCCGTCAACGTTACTTTTGCCAACCTGACGCCACCTTGACTGGTGAGTTGGGCAAATTCAGTTGACACTGAACAAATACACTGCATTTACCTGGTGGCTAATTTCCATCCATGATGAGGATATTGTCAGAAGGCTAAACAACACACCACCACACGTTTATAATATACTTAATGCTAATATTGTATCATTAGGGGGAGTGGGATAATACCTTTAGGGCTCAAGTGTATCACTTAAGCCCAACATTTAGTCCTGCCAAACAAGAACGTGGTCCCAAAAGTGGAGAAAAACTTTCTACTGGTCTATTTCCATGATTTGGTCACACATAGCTCTTAAGCTTTTCAAATGTTTGCAGCAACTTTATTCCAAGATATGGACAAAAATATTCAGACTCCTGACCTTTACACCAACAGAGACAGTAATGACATTGTATTGAAAAACACATACTTTAATATGGAGTTGACTTCCCTTTTGTTATAGCAGTCCCCAGTCTTCTTGGAAGACTTTCCACAAGTTTTTGATGTGATTGAAATCCCTGAAGTTCAGTTTTGTCTCAGTAAATTTCTGTTTAAGTTATAACCTGTTCATTATATATGGCCTTAACTTTAAATCAATATGCAACACCATTTCAAGCAGATCCAGCTGTAGGTTTTATTAATGAAGACCTACAGAGTACCAAAAAATAGGAGAAAGAAAACAAAAAGCAACTATGTGCCAGTTTCAAATGAGCCAATCAAATGTAGAGGGAAATGGAAAACATTTTAATTAAAATTTAAAGTGGTTAATATCAGGGTGCATTAAATATCATTAGGAAGTTGGTTCCATTAGTGTTTGGTGTATAATTACATGCAGCTTAATTGTGTTTTTGGTACCAGTTGATTGCCTCCTAAAAGGCCTACTCTGGTTTAATACCCTTAAAGCAAATTAGAAATGTATTTTGTCCCCAAACCAACTAATTGATTTTCAAACTCACAGCAGCTCCTTTGAATCTTTTCAATAATTTAAATTGAAAACAGAGTAACATTTAGAGGATAAATCTGCGGTTTAAAACTGCCAAATTATTGTTTCTGTGTTCATCAGACAGCTGCAGCACATTCAGAAGACTTAAAACCTAAAATCTGACAAAAACCATGGGAACAGAGCATTTAATTCATTTCCCCAGAGGAAATAGATTCCGACTTGGAGTTTATTTTCATTGTTTTGGCCGTCTTTTCCAATTACCTCCACCCAGGTAATTTTGTTTTGGATACATTTACAGAGAAATCCCTGGTCTGGTTTTTATTGCGCTCAGTGAAGGGATGGAGCATGAGCCAAAGAAGAACTCATTAAAATTTAGAACAGCCTTTTATCATGAATAATAGTTCATTCAACCTGTTTTCAAAATGCAAATTAATACATGACTCATCTGAACTATTCTCCTCTTTTGAAAATAAACTGTGTTTAATTACAAGATGCCATATTTATGTTACCTCACTCCAAGATACTGGAAAAAAGTGCTTTTTTCCCCACACATGTCCATCCATCCATTATCTACACTGATTTCTTTTGTTTGAGGTTTAATAGGGGCTGGAAAAAATCCAGCTACTGGGTGAGAGGCAGGGTAAAGTCTGGACGGGTTTCCAGGCAATCACATAGCTGACATGTAGAGACAAACAAGCAGCCACCCTCACACTCATACCTACGGGCAATTTAGAGTCACAAATGACACAAATAACCTAATAATCTTTGGTCTGTAGGAGGAAGCTGGACTACCTGGGAAGACCCGCACATTCACAAGGAGCATGAAAACTTCTCACAGAAAAGCCTGGTATGATGGGGACTCCAGGAAAATCCATCCAGTGAGGGAACAGAGATAACTGCAATTGAGCAGTATTTCCAAATTAGAAGTATAACTGGGACACCAGTAGCCTCAAGGTTATGTCCAGGCACCCACTGTAAAGAGGCTATTGTCCTCAAAGCAGGCGGCCAGGGTCAAGGCTGCCTATGAGTGGGGAAATTTCATTTCTGATCAGAGGATAGCGACTCACAGACGCCTACAGCCTGCATCACTTCCCACCCAGAGTTCCCTGCCTAATGAATTGCTTGTGTTTTATAGACCTTCTTCAAGTTTCTAAAAATAAATTGGAGAAAGTGACCCTGACCAGAAGAGTTTAATGGTAATTTGTCATCCAAGTAAGTTTATGGCTGTCGCTCAGTCCTTTAAAAGCTGATAACTAGATAAGCTACGGCTGGCATGCATTGCTAATGCTACAGATCCATTTGGCTTTCCTACAACGTAGTAATACATTTTTTTATATCGCTGAGATAGTTGTAAAAAATTCTTATGACAGTTAAAGTAATTTGCTTGGAATGTTCGAGACGTTGCTTTGGAAACTTTTGGGGATATTTTTCTATGATTTGGAGGGTTTGATTTAATTTTTGTATGTGTTTTTTGGGAGTGGGCTTTGACATTTTAAGGTACTCTCATGGTAATTTATAAAATTGTGGGAATTTGATTGGAAATTTCTATTTAATATGATTTGATAAGAATTTTTGTGTGGAATTTGCTTTGATATTTGGGGGAGTTTGCTTAAAATTTGTCAGGAATTCTCATGAAAGTTTTGGTGAAAATTGTTTATAAATATTTAGGCTTTTCAGAAAGGTTTATTTTTATTTTCATATATTTTTTTCATATTTCTTCAAATTTTGGGGTGCTTCATTTTGGAAATAATTTTAGCAGATTTTATTCAGACCCCTAGAACTTCTGGGGGAAGTTTAGATCATGCTTGAGGTGGTCAAAAACCTACTCAGCAATGTGCTGTTTCTGCAGCAAATTTATTAGTCCACCACCCAAAGTAAGGTTTATGCCACAGCTGCCGTAAATTAACAGCATTGGTAATTACCAAAATCATTTTTTATGTTTCTGCAATGGTTAATACACCAATGTGTAGATGCTCTTTAACCCAAATGATATTTTTAATGCTAAAATATAATTATTGTTGTTATCCATGAATTTTTCAACTTTACTGATTTCCAAAAAAAAAAAAAAATTAAAAAATAGTAAAGCCCATTATTATTCTTGATAAATATGTCAAATTATAGTTATTTACTTGCATTCCTGAACAGAAAAATGAATTTTAGTGCTTGAATGTTACGCTTGATTAATTTCTGACTTCTCAGAGAAGCCCAGTGAGCTGGCTCAAATTTGGGTATAAAAAGGTGAATTCAGTTTGAAATTCTTCATTCCTGTTCAAAATGGTAAAACATTGAGAGCTCGCTGAAAATGAAAGAGTCCGCATTTAAAGCATTTCATGATGCTGGATGGTCTCTGAGACAAATAGGGAAAGACATAAAGTGTTCTCACAGTGTGGTCAAGTATGCTTTGGAGACTGGTACTTACAAAATGCGCCAAGGAAGAGGCAGGAAATGAAAGTTAACTGAAGCAGATGTCAGACACCTCAACATTTTAAGTACTAGAGACAGAAGGAAGACCACTGCTGATCTTCAGGCAGAGATGAATGCTTCTAGATCAGAGTCTGAGAAAGTATCCAGAATGACCATAAGCAGATGACTGACGGAACAAGGCTTAAAGGGAAGAATAGCCACTAAGAAGCCATTATTGAGGCCTGCAAACATCCAGAAATGCCTCAGATTTGCCAGGGAGCACAAACACTGGACTGTTGATGACTGGAAGAAGGTACTCTGGATGGATGAGTCCAAGTTTGAACTCTTCGGTCAGCATGGTCGTGTTTATGTCCACAGAAAAGCTGGAGAACGTTTTGATGCCAGATGCGTTGCACCCACAGTGAAACACGGTGGAGATTCCATTATGGTATGGGGTTCCATTTGTGGATACAGCGTGGGCTAATTAGTGAAAATGGATGGTATCATGAACAAGAACGTCTACCACAACATCTTAGTGCATCATGGAATCCCTTCTGGACTGAATCTGATTGGTCATGGGTTCATATACCAACAAGACAGTGACCCCAAGCATACTTCAAAGCTGTGCAGAGACTATTTGACCAAGAAAAAGGAATCTGAAGTACTGGAACTGATGGACTGGCCAAGTCAAAGTCCGAATCCTATGGAACAAATTTGGGATTTTGTAGATAGAAAGATTGATTGCACAAAAGTTTCATCTAAAGCAAGTCTGTGGGAACAGCTAGAAACTATTTGGAACTCAATAACAAAAGAGACTGTGGAAAAGTACATAAAACAATGCCAGCAAGAATGCAAACTGTTATCAAGGCCAAAGGAGGCCATAAAAAATATGAAGTTTTTTGGTTATTATGTGTGAAAAAGGATTATTTATTTGTTTCAGTTTGTCATTTGCCAAATAAATAACAATAACATTTTTAGATTTAAACAAGTTTTTGAAAGATTTCTGAAATATTTATGTTTTCTTGTTTTTATGACATGTGGTCTAATAAATTTGTTAAGCGCTGTACATATATATATATATATGAATTTTATATGTATTTTTTTAAAGTTACTTCCAACAAGTAAAGGCATGGTTTTTGTGTATTGTACAGTAAGACAAGCCTATTGCCCTCATTTTTTTGGCAAAAGAAAATCCCTGTTCAAAGACAAGGCTTAGGTTGAATACCTGTAAGGTCCTATTTATCCCAAATAAGTGGGATAAAGTAAAAATGCATTCCATACAAAAGCTCAGGTCTCAGGAGGTTAAGGGCATCTGGGGCAGGCCCATTTATGGAGCTTTTCAGGAGCTGCTCTGGCTGTCACTCCTTTCCAGCATGTTGTTCTCCACTCTTTCTCAACTCTATCCTTTAAAATCGAGCTTCAAAATCACGAAAAATTAAGCAATAAAATCTGCTCCAGGATGGTGTGGGGGTATAGATCTCAGTGTTTTCACATGTTTTCAGCGACCATATTCCAACATATCTAGTATGTTAAGACACTAATTTTGAATTTTACTTTACAGGATATTTAAGAAGTCCGACTTCATGCAGTGAATGTCTACATGACCATATCGAACATAGGTTTTTGGATTTAGGCCAGTTATCCAGACATATAGGTTGCACTTACAGATTTGCATTAATGTGATACTGTAACGCTAGTCTGGGTGGAAGACTCCATTATCACAGTGCCCTTCTAGTTGTGCAATACTTTAATGACTCTGTATTTCCTAAACAATCAAACGTATAATTTAGTCAGATTATCCGTCTTAACTGTAAGGTAAATTCCACATTCAAACAGGATTATACATGTAGTGACCAGAATGTTTTTTAAAGATATTAGTTGAGTAAGTCGAGCTGAATGAGTGTGTATAGACCAGACAATCTGTAATAATTAGAGGTTTTATGCTCTCTCTGTTTCATCAAATTTTACCAACATGCACAGAAAAATAAATATCACAGGGGTGATGTTATTTGTTGAGACTGCAACCCTGAACAACCTCTGCTACTCTTTGACTGAGACAGAGAGAGAGACCACATGCAGAGACAAAACAGACGAGGGTGTTGAAGAAGACTGCCTGCGGTTAGAGCAGGACGTTCCCATACACAACACATCAAACCTCTGTGGTCCGCTGATATCCCCAAAAACAGCAAGAACCTCCGGCAGGGACAGGGAGACAGAAAGGGTGAAGGGTGGGGGGTGGCTTTTTTTGGGAGAAGGGTGGGAGGGTGCTTTAGGATCTCAGCTGTGCCCGAGGATAGTGAGACAGCAAAATCCAGGACAAGAGCGCGCACACACAAAAAATGCGCACGCCACTTACTGTTATTAATACGGGTCGTCAATTAGGCCTGACCTAGAAAGCCAGTCTGCACGAAGGCTGCACAACAAGCTAAAACAGACTGATGGGCTCAAATCCCTCCTCTTACTTCACTGTCTAAAAGCCTGGATTAACTCACACACATATAAACACACACATATATCTACTGGACAAAATGCAGGCAGACAGGATGGGCCATAAAAGAGAAAGATTCAGATGCAGATACATGCAGAGTGTCACCATAATGCTGCATGCTGCAGGGAGAAAACAGAAGTTGGTGGAGTGCCAATACATAATTGGATAACTAATTTAAAGCCTTTGTAACTGTTTTCCATGCAGTTGTCAACAGAGGAGACAATTAGTTCCAGCATGTCTGCCATTGTTTCTGGAACTCTGCAGGTACAGTGTGTTGTGAGGGAGCTGATGAACCATGTCAACAGGCTGTAGTGGGTGGGGTACTCCATAGCTGTTTCTATGCAGTCCTGAAAATGTTTTGAGTATTTTTAAAAGATGATGCTTGGATGGCCTTGCAATCATCCTGGCTTGTATGTTCAAAAATGCATCTTACGGTGTGAAACTTCACTTGTTTGACAGTGGTCTCAGAGGAAATACATGATATTCTATAACTGAAAATCCCTTTTGAAGTCCAGACACAAATTCTCTATTAGATTGAGGTTTGAGCTTAGACTAGGCTACCCTAGAACATTCACCTCATTGTCCTTAAGCCATTTCTGTGTAGCCTTTGCTGTATGCTTTCGGATCATTGTCTTCAATGATCCAAAGCTGTAGTTCCCTTGCAGACCTAATAAGATCGTCCTCCAGGATTTCCCGTATTTCCTACATTCATTTTACCCTCTACCTTTACAAGCCTTCCAGGGCCGGCTGTCGGGAAGCATCCCCACAGCATGATGCTGCCACCACCATGCCTCACAGTGGGGAGGGTGTGTTTGTGGTGATGTTCAGTGTTTGGTGTCCACCAAACATGAGTAAAAATTTGATATGAGTCTTCTTTCTCTTTGCCACTCTCCCATAAAGCTTTGACTGGTGAAGAACCCACGCAACAGTTATTGTATTCAGATTCTCTTCCATCTCAGCTGCTGAGGCTTGTAACTTCTTCAGAGTAGTCACAAGTGTCTTGATGGCCTCTCTCACTAGTCTCTTTCTTGCATGGTCACTCAGTTTGTAAGGACAGCATGATTTAGGCAGATTTATACATGTGCCTTATCCTTCCAGTTTCTTGATGATGAAATTGCTTGCATCAATTATCCTGACTTATCTCTGAGTTGCTTTAAGTGTTCTTTTGCCTTCATGGTGAAATGGTAGCCAGGAATACTAATTTACCAGTGACTGGACTTTCCAGACACGTGTGTCTTTATACTACAATCATATTCACATATTCACTGCACTCAAGTGAGTGATCCTCATTTCACTAATTGTGAGACTAGTAGCACCAATTGACTAGACCTCTGTTGAATCAGGTCAGCCTTAGAGTGATTAGATTTTCATCTTGAAACTCTGAAAGATATATCTGTTTGATGACAGACATGGCATATTCCTTACCATGTCCTCACATCATCTCACCCTGACTTATTGCAGAAAATATTCCAGGTAAAGTTGGACTGAAACATTTGGCTGCTTGCATTCACCTTGAAAATTTCAGGAGGTTTTCAAAAGGAAACATTCAGGAGAATCCACAATGAAATAGTGGACAGGAATGATGAAGATACGACTGGTATGATCTCAATGAGTGTAAAGAATCATGCTTCCTTTGCTCTTTTATTCATACAGTGATTATGTTGAGCTGGTTAGACTTACAGAGTAAGTCTTGTGCTGTGAGTTGCATTTATGAAAAACCAACTCAGGAAGACTCCAGGTACAGCCTGATTGAAATTAAGACTGCAGACTAACCATTAGAGTCACTGGAGTCATGCAGAGTGCATAAGCAGAGGAGGAAAGGGAGGTCAATCAGACAGGAGGATGCTCTGAAGGTAATGAGGGTGAAAGTCATCCTCCTGTGCCAGACGTGTGCTCTCTGTTCTGTGCAAGGGCACGCCAGGAGAGGAAAGCAGCTGTGTTTGGCTCTTTTCCCTACACCCAGACCCTCTGCTTTCACTCGCGGTCTCATCTTAAGAGCTTTTTCTACTTTCATTGTCACACACGGCCTATCTAAAGGGTTTATGCCACTGACTTGTGCTAAGCACTCGGGGTGACAGAGCCAGAGCTCATCACAAATCCTAAAAAACCCTCTGCAAATGCTTTTTACCCTCCTTTCTCTCTGCTTTCAGCTCTTATTATTGTTTTTTATTCTCTCTCCTTTCCCTTTGTCCCCTCCCCTCCCT
Organism: Cheilinus undulatus; assembly: GCF_018320785.1. Lineage (NCBI taxonomy): Eukaryota > Metazoa > Chordata > Actinopteri > Labriformes > Labridae > Cheilinus > Cheilinus undulatus. The sequence continues at coordinate 20,008,522 of NC_054873.1, read as the reverse complement.
TACTCTCTATTCCCATCCTATCTTAATGCTTCTATCTCCCCTCTGTGACACTGGAGTGCAGGCGTTCTCTAATCTAAGCCAGATGAGCTAGAAAAACACAGGCTTCCTCAGCCTCTTGCTTTCCCTATTAACCAAGAGGCCCATCATTTCTCTGTCCAATCACAGGGCAGACTTCTGAGGTTTACCAGCACGTCTGCATATGCACTACAGCAGACAAGCTAGTAAAACTTCCCTATGAGTGATTTACAACGGCACTCGATTGGCTTTGCTGCTGCCAGCTTCTATCTCCTCACCACAGACTATTAGACAATGGCTTAGAGCCAGACTTGTGGCACCTGTTGAGAATTCAGCAGTATCAACGCCGTTTTACATAATTTTTGCTCCTTTATGCACAGATTTGGATTTGCAACATACTAAGGATCCCAGAGGAACTTTAACAGATCATGTGGGTGCAGTGTTGTATGCCAACACTGCTCCAGCTGAGACTACACTTGGAGTCCAGTCACCATCAGGGCAGAGCTGACTCCTCATCCTCTCTGTCATGGTGAGTTTGGGTTGAGCCTTTCACTTAGGACTACGGCTAGCTCTCTCTCACTGCTGAGGCAAAGGGACATCATGTCCCTCTGGGGACGACTGCCATCCAGCCCTGTCGCTTTCACTTTCTTATCCACACGCCACAACACATGGCAAATGAGTGCAGACTGCAGTGAGACAGAGAGAGAGAAGGGAAAATAGAAACTCAAACCTTTGCAGAAGGGCTAAAATATCCAAGTTGTGTCTAATCTTTCATATTATTAAGGGATAGTTTGAATTCATATTCTCAATAACGTCCTTGCGAGAGTATAGTGCCTTTGCAGTAACTATTAGCATTTCGGGAGTAACAGCTTAGCATATGAACATAATTTCACTTGTCACAACTTCTAAAGATACTCATTCAGAAAATATAGAACAACCATGTAAATATGGCAAGTTGCATTATGATACTGTAGCTGTGTCTCATTTCAGGGAGTAGCATGCTTTAGAGGACCTAGCCTATGCAGGACTCAGCCTATGTAGTTTGTGTAAGATGACATAAAATGAGTTATGGCTACAGAGGATTCCTCCTCCTTTGTAAAAAGCTGTTCCCACCCTTGCCCTTTTGTTTCCAAGTGTTAACCCTGTCACCTAGCCAACTCAACAACCATCAACTATCAATTATTTCTATGTCTCTATCTGAACAATACAAAAAGTGTGTATTTCATGAAGGTTTGGTATCCATTCTGAATGCTGTATGAGACTGACAATAGCTGGGTTTCCACTGCATATTTCCGCAAGATAATAGCGATATTCCTTAAATTTCGACTAAGTACAATTGCGCTCTGACTGTGTTTCCACTTAAGGGAGTTTTGGACATGAGCCTTGTAAAATCTCGTCTAGTGAGACCTCGCTGCAAGGAAGCGGAACGTTCACAACCTGTTGCGTGTTGATACGATTATAATTACATCTACAGTGGTTGCCTTGATAATTTTGAACAAAATACGAAGGAAACAGATGATGGTTCAAAGACAAAGTCCGTATGTATGGCCAAAGCCACGTATAAGGGTATAAGTATGACATTAAGAAAAGTCTCAGGCTCCTCTTTTGTCCACACATACCGCACCATGTTGTCCTGGAGTGAACTGGTCATGTGACACCATGCGTTACATCCTGTGACTTGTAAATGTGAAAAAAGAGTTTCCATTGCACTTTTACGATACATTTCTACATCGAAACGTCTGAAAAACCTCCTGATGAGAGTGTAAAAACTTTTTAGCAATATTAGAGAGGTTTTTCCAAGTTCAGGTGTTTCCATTACCAGTGTTTTATTGCACTATTTTGATTTTGCGCATTTCTAAGGGTGATGGAAACGCAGCTATAGACATACATAAAAAAGTATTTGAATGTCTGACCATTACACCAAAAGGGACTGTAATGACACTATATTCAAATATATGTACTTTAATATGGAGTTGCCCCCCTTTTGCAGCTTTAACAGCCTCCCCTCTTTTCTGAGGGCTTTCCACAAGATTTTGGAGTGTTTCTGAGGGAATTTGTTCCTTTTCATTCTGTAGAGTATTTATGAGGGCTGGCACTGATGTTGGACAAGAAGGCCTGGCTTGCAATCTCTGTTCCAGTTCATCTTAAAGGTGCTCGATGGGGTTAAAGTCAGGGCTCTGTGCAGGCCAGACAAGTTCTTCCTCACAAACCTCATCAAACCATGTCTTTATAGTCCTTGGGGCACATGAAAGAATAGAAATGGGCATTCTCAAACTGTTGCCACAAAGTTGGAAGCATAGCGTTGCCCAAAATGGGTTGGTATGCTAAGGCATTGAGACTGTCCTTCACTGAAGACAAGGGGCCTAGCTCAAACCTTGAAAAGCAGCCCCATACCAATATCCCTCCTTTACCTAACTTCACTGTTGGCACAGGTGGTTGATGTTCTCCTGGTATCCATCAAACCCAGACTTGCCTATCTAACTGCCAAACAGACTTGGTTGACTTGGTGATGTGATGCTTGTATGCAGCTGCTTGGCCTTGGAAACCCTTTCCATGAAGTTCCCATTGCTCATTTTTTGTGCTTACATTAATGCCAGTGAAAGTTAGTAATTTTTCAGCTATGGAGTCAGGAGTCAGGGAAGGACGGCCATCTCTACTGTCCAAGTAGAGTCCTTCTAATGCTGGTTTATTTGCTTAAAACTGAGCACAGTGAGCTGTCCATCCCTGATTCCAGCCTCCATTCCCTGCACAACTTTTTTAGAAACACATGTAACACATTTTCTTCCATGTGAGAAAATAATATTGCTGATAAATCTGAAACCTGATATTTCACCTGATTTTGTGTGAACACAGTGTTCATCACTCTCTGTGGTGGGAGAGAGGATCCCTGTGGCGACTGATGATCTAACATCGGAACAGAATAGAGGTGTAGAGGAGGCTGTTACACCCACAATCACACACTGCTCTCTGGTGTTATGCACTGCATGCCAAATCAGGCCTTTTCGATACTATTACATGCGCCTTCTCCCTGACACTCCTTTATATTCCTTCTCCCCTGTGTAACACTGTTCATCCAGCTACCTTCGGCTCACAGCAGAGGGTAAAAAAAAAGTGGAGATAGTGTGATTTCAATCAGCAAAAAGATTTAGAGCGAGGAAAAAAACATTTAGGAAGTGAGAAAGAAAAAGAAACTTTCCTCTAACACTTTATCATTCTCTAAGTCTCCCACTGTGAGTATCATCGCTTACAGCGCAGGTCTAAGATTTTAAGTTAATAACACCAGGAGGAGAGCAAGGAGCGGCAGGAGAACGGGCTCGGGATCACACAATAACACAGTCTCTAGCGTGGCCCGCATGAATCAAAATGACAAAGCCAATCTAGCAGAAAATTCCCTCTTTCTGGCAGTAAACTGTGCAGCACTGCGGATGGCTGCATGCAGGAGTACAATCAGGTGAGGCTGTGAGTTAATTCTGAAGAGCAGAATTCAGTTTAGTGTGCAGCCCCACCTTTAAGTCCCAGTGCTAGTTTTAATCACATGCTGGTTTATGAGACGAGTATTCCTCCCACTGATACAGGCTTTCACTTTCTGTGGGTGCATGTGTGGATCATAAAGACCTGTCAGCAGAGGAGAGGAAGTGGAGTGAGTTCACTTATCCCTGCAGCTGCCTGGTGAGTATAAAACTAACCAGACCCACAGCCTAACCTCAAGAGGGTACAGTAATCTTTATATATACTGCTGCCTTCACTGCTGATTTCTGCTGCCTGTGAGAGGGCTATCAAAACCATGAAGGCAACAGGTCATCAGCAGGGGAAACTCCCTTGATAATATAATAATTAAACGGAGCTGATAGTGAGCAGTGAGGTGCAATTTAGTGTATTCTTGGCAATTTTTATCCGACATCCAGTGAAGGTTAAGGCTCAAATGGTGTTTTCATGTAGTCCTGCTAATGCCCCGTTTTTAGTGCAATTTGACAAATCATCATCATTTCATCATGAATGCAATGATATGAAAACAGCAAAAATACAGAGGGACATTTTCAGTAGGGATGGGTTGGGTACTTTAACTCAGTTTAGGCTAAGTATGCATCTCATTTTGAACACACTTTATGCACTAAGTATGTACTCAGAGTGTTTCGTTGGCTATTTAGTACATAATTAGCCTTGTGATTTGGGACACACTGCACGTCTGTAGTTCAACAACTTTTGAGCTATTGTTATTTTAATACTCACTCCTTCCCCTGATATCATTTAACACAAACATCCTTCCAGAAACTTCTTTGCTAACAGTAGACTGGCTTTTAATTAGCTTTTTTTGACAGGTTAATGCTAATGTAGGCTGCAGACGTAGCTTTAAAAAGTTTAATCAGACCTCGACTACATTTCTTTACTATAACAAGAGCAAAGAGCCACACAGAAAGCTTCTCTTGGCAGAGAAAACGTTTTTGCACGTCTCCCCACTGGTTTTAGTGTGAAGTTTAGCCACCAAGAAGCTTCACTTTTCATAAGCTACAGCAGAGCTAGCCTGCACAGCTCAGGTTAGTATTGGAGCTGTGCATGTTTATTACCTGATTTTGTCTTGATTGGTCCATCATGAGTGTGACAGAACATTCATCCAATCACCTTCTGGAAATTTTTTGAATGGTCTTGCTCTTCCTAAATACTTTGTATGAGATGTTACTCAGATGAACATGAAATATAATGTAGCCTATATATGAAACAGTCTATCTGGCATGTCAAGTGAATCTGGAGGGTCATCAAAATGAAACAGCATATTTGATAACCTGCTAGCTATCTTTAGACAACAGCTAACAGCTGCTGCTAAAGCAAGAAATGCTTATCTTCAAGTATTATCTAACACAAATAAAACGTTATGCTACTCCCTAGCTAAACATAAGATTAGCTAGCTAATATGCAGCTAATGCTAGCTTTTAGGTGATGTAGCTGACTTGCTGTCAATTATGTTGTTTTGACTTACTTGTTAGCCAGGTTTGGTCTTCATTGTGTTTTCAATCGATTTCATTTTTATGTGTCACAGTTGATCGAGTGAACATGGAGAGACATTATGTTTCAAAGTAAATCAGCACATTTAATAATCTTAAAACAAAAGCTAGCGGTATAAAACAACAACAGTTTTCTAGATAACATTACGTTAGCAAGAAATACACTCCAAAAAATAGTAATGGGTTACCATAACCAAACTAAAACAAGCTTTCAGCCTAGGTAACAGTATTAAAAAATGGCTTGGTGCTAATGCTAACGTTAGCTATTATCTTTTTATTGGTTCTGTAATGGTAGACTTAGAAAGCTACAGAAAGCTACCATGCTACAAAAAACCAGAATGAAGACCATGCTGGTCTGTACTGTTATTTTCAGCAGGTGATTCCTTCTTTATACTCATCTTGAAAAATTTAACAACATAAAGCTTCTAAGGCAAGTTCTGAATTCATAAAGGGTCTTTTGTGTTACATCTGAGCAGCTTTATGGATGTTTACTTGTGGTCAACATCAGATATAATGATATCCTCCAGAAGTCACGCTGTATCTAAAAATATGTTTATTATGACTGTGTGGAGATTTGGCTGAGTTACGACTCTGTGAACCAGGACTCCAGTTTAGAAACTGCTCCAAAGATACACATATGGTATAGGCGAGTATGTGAAAAGCAGGTTTGAGAGGAGAAAGGGTTAAGCGTCTTTCTTCATCCCAGGTGCACCCTGTCCCACCCCCAGGCTGTGAGCGTCTCCATGCATGGGGAGACCTTTAAAAGCCCTGAGATGGAAGCACTATCCCGCAAAAGCCCATAAAAGACAGTGTTCCTCTGTCCCATTCCCCCTGTCTGTCTGGTAAGGCCTCATAAAAAACATAACTGGTCTCACATGACCCCTCTGTCCACTGGTGACTTGATTGGCTGGATTCTTAAGGGCAGGTTTGATTGGACAGCTTTAGGCTGTAAAGGGCAAGGTGGTTCACTGCAGAGCTCATCCTGTTCATCTGTCTGAGGAGACAAACATCAGCTGAGCCTGAGGCACGGGAGACGAAGGGTAGAAGACAGCCAACAAATGTAGTTCACAGTTGTAAACATCTTTTTAAAAACAGTAGTCTATTCAGTGTTACTTTTGTAATATGCTGTCTGTCTCATAATGCATTCTTTACAGAGTCAAACCGCAGAGCTGCTGTTCATTTTAATGCTACGTGTTTGTTAGGAACTGATTCTTGAATTACCCCAAATTCAAAAGAACTGTTTTCATTTCCACCTGAGATACAGCTTTGCTCTTTGCCAGAAAACATGATTGCAGTTCTCCAGCTCCCTAATGAGGACAAACAGCTTTGTGTAGCTTTTCGCTAAAAGTTTTCAACAGACTTTGATACGTAACTTATGATAGAGTTGACTGAAATGGTTGAATATTACAATTTCCACAGTGTGCAGTCAAGAGGTAACCTTACAAAGCAGATGGATCGGCCACATTCAATTTCCATCATCAGGCTGATCCATCTTGCAACAATCAGCATCATTTGAGGAGAGGGCGGCGGTAGCTATGGGCGGGATTTAGTTGTACTGAAAGCTTAGAAGCACTGTTGCCTCACAGCAAGAAGGTCACTGGTTTGCTCACCGAAGCTCTGCATGTTTTCTACCTTCATTTGTCTTGTCGCTCTGATTGGCCCGTAATGAATGTGACAGACACAATGCCCTTCCCCAAGACCACCTGTGTGAGTACAGGTATTCTGCATTGACAATTCTCAGAAGCAAAATCCAGGCCAGTCTGAAGTTGGAGGACAATCTGGACTTATTACTTTCAGTAGTACAACCTCTCAATGACTCATACCCACTAAATTAAAGGTGAGCAAAATAATAGGGTGATATTTGCAGTTAGCTTATTGCCAAAAGCAATAAACTAATTGCCCCAGATAGAAGGATGTTTAAAAAAATATGCAAGTATTTTTTTTTGTGGATGAAGGAGGATCAGAATACATTATGTTCATTTATGCTCTACAAACGTAATCTCTGTGGATACAGAGGGAGCTTTCTGTCCATACTCTGTGATTTTTTCATCCGTGTATTCCCCATTCTCTCAAAGCTTTTGATACCCACCAAATGTTGCAATACCACTGCTAATTGTGGGAACTGTGTTAAGCTACAGCAGCAAAACCCAAGGAAGAAAAAAAAACTAAAAAAAAAAAAAAAATGGCAGGACCTCACTAGAACTATTTGAGGAATTTTTCTATTCAATTATATCTTCAGGGTGTTACAGGCTGTTTGGCAGTGTTGTAAGCTGAAATAGTAATGTAAAGTCATAGATTACTTACTGATTTGATTCATTTGAGGTTGATTTGATGAAAAGTGTTGTATTTGAAAAAAAAAATAGTGGCAAATTTGATCATTTTGTTTATTTCATTCATCACTGATTAACAACAAAAACATTTTAATTGATCATTTTGGAAAGAGGCCTCAATAGAAGTAGCGAAAAGTGATCATAGAAATTAAGGTTATGAAAATGAATGTGATTTGACTTCTTAAATTTCAAAAATGAACGTGAATTAGAATATTACGAGATGAAAATGTGAAAATCAGAGTTTTAGTCATAGAATTTAACAAGAAAAAACACCATGGCACCCTCTTTAATGGTTAACATTCCTTTGATTTCGCAGCGTGGTCATGTAGACCTTAACTGACGAGTTTGACGTCCTTAAGTCTTGATGCTGAATCACTATTATGAGTCTAAGATTGACTTCACAGATTATTTTGATTTTTTTCTGCTTCTGAACTGAAAGGGTTTGAGTGGACATGTGGATTATCACAACCACTTTTGGTCAAAATTACCCTAAAGTTTTTAGTATCATTATGATTATTTCACTGCCCTCGATCGACTCAGGGCCTTTCTAACACAGAAGTGTACAGCAGAGTTTTTTCACCTGCTGGCTGTCACATACTTTTACAGCTCACAAACATGACAGCCAGATCTTCCATATTAGTTTTCTTCTGAAGTCACATTTGATCAGGAGCTTCTATGAGAGCATGTGTCTCAGGTATCAAAACGTTGCTACTTGCAGGTGTGTTGTCTCACTGTCTGGCTGGGTCTTCTAATGTGTGCATTCGGAGGGTTATATTGTCAAAAATGGGTTGAAACTGTCCTCTGTAGTCTCCCAGATCTTGGAAATAGTGTTAAGAAATGGTCTAGTAGTGTGTGGCTTTAGTCTGTAGCCATACAGTGTGACAGTTTCAGTGGTCTGCAGCAGAGCAGTGTGGACAGAAGTTGTGTACGATAACATGTGGTCAACTTCTCCCAGGATGTTTGTTTGTGGTTTGGCCTCCTTTGTTTTTCCTCCGCTGGGGGAAGTGTAGTGATGTGGCCAGAGTGCAAACACAGCAACCCGGGATCCATCTCTATCTGACCCCTGCTGACCTCTCACTTTTTGTCATGAGCCTCCCCTGGACTAACTGAGGGAGTGAGTGGCCTGAGGGAGGCCATTAACTCCAGCCTGACTTTTTTTGTACTGAAACAGGATCACCTCCACACAGACACACTTCTGCTTAATAGGGACCACTTCAGTTTGGCTGCAAACACCTCCAGCCCCCTTCCTGCTGTTCACAATCACAGTCTTGAGTATTTCCTTCAAACCTTCCTGTCTGATGGATTTCTTCTCTCTCTTTCTACCTCTTTCTTTTACACAGAGTCATTCCAGCACATTTGTTTCTGCTTCTGCATCTGGCCAATTCCTCCATCTCTGTTTTTAAGCCCTCTTGTGCCAGCAAAAGTAATTAGGTCACAGTTTATCTGAACAAAAGCACTTTCACAATACTTGCATCTCCTTTTCTCTCTCTTATGAAAAGGATATGTACACACGTGTCCTGGAACTTTCTGGATTAAGAGTTTCTTTCAGGAGTCAACAGAGCTGAAAGCCTCAGATGTTCTCGCCATGAACTCATCCTTAAGCCTACTGAGCTAAAACATCTGGGCCCCCTACTTTCCCCTGCACAGCTTTCTACAGAGCCCAGAGACGGATCCTTGAGGACTTGGTTGGTGGGGAATACACACACACAGCATGCACACAAACTTCACGCACACACTGAAGTGCACTGTTGAGTGACAACACCTGACAGGCTGTGATGTACTCCTCATAGGAGGAGAATAAAACGACAGCAGTGGCCCGTTTGTCATTACTCCTGGTAATGTAGCCCAGCTGGCTGCCTGTCACGTGGTGCCATCTGTACCCAAATCCCATGGTGCTTTGTGCATGTGAATGCAAGGCCGCCCACAGGAGGGAGAGCTTTCTGAGGTCCAGCCAAATGGGGGGCCCATGGAGGAAAAATCAGCAAAATCACGGTCCTTTGTAAAGTTAATGTGTGATAACTATATTTTTATTTCTAACCTGAATTATAACCACACTTATCAAAGCTACAAAAATGAAAATCTTTTATTTATGCTTTGGTACAATATAGCCGTCTTAAAATTGTAAACCCCCTAAAACAAAATTACCTTTTCACTGGTAATATTAACAATGTGGATGAGCGCACTAATGTAAATGATTAAGAAAGTTAAGTTCACTTTCATAGCTCAGCCATAATGTAGTGTTGTAGTCAAGACCTCACTATCTGGGACCAGAGTGAACCGAGACCAAGACAAGACCATAAAAATCAATTCAAAAGAATCATCACAAGCTCGAACAGTAAAAGAGCCACTCTCTCTTTAATTTAGTTTGCTGTTCAATAAATTTGAAAGCAAAAGATGGGTGTCTACAACTGTTTTCAATGCATCACAATGCAAAATTATTAAAAATGAGCAAATTTGTTCAGCTAACTTCTTGTTAAAAATAAATCCTATGCATTAAAAAGACACTGACAAGTCCGGAATTGCTTTAAATATCAAAAAATTAGAGTGTTGGTCTCGGAAGACCCCAAGCCCTGCCAGTCCCAGACCAAGAGAAGACCAAGTTAAAATGTTCTCCATTGCTGGACAAGACCAAGACAATCAAAACGTGGCTTCGAGACCAAGACCAAGTACAACAACATTACCATAATGCACACAAATGTCTGGATGCCAGATAATAAAGGATAATTAACGCTGACAGCGTTGATTGAAAAGAACAGAATAATTGGGAAAAGAGACAAGATTGGGTAGAAAATTGCAAAAATAGGTGTAAGTGGCAAAGAGAAATGGCAAAATTGGAAAAAAAGGGCAGAACAACAGCAAAAATAGGCAAAAAGGGTCAGTATTGGATTAAAAGGTGCATTTAGGTGCAATTAGGACAAGAAAAGCAGCAAAAAGTGGAAAAATCAGGCAGTGTAAGACAAGGAAAAGAACATTAGAAAATGGATTAAAAGCAGCAAAAGGAAGTGGCAGAAATTGGTCACACTTTGCAAAAGAAGAGGCAAATAGTTGGCAAATTGGCTAAAAGCAGCAAAAACAGGTTAAAGTTGGCTAAATGCAGCAATAAATGAGTCAAAGTGGCAAAAACATAGCAAACAAGGAGAAAAAAACTACAAAAATGGTTTAAAGTGGCAAAAAGAAGTTGCAAAATCGAGGGAAAAGCAGTGATTATTGGTTAAAAGCAGTAAAAATGGCATAAAAGTAGCAAAGGGGATTGGCAAAAAGGGGGGAAAGCACCAAAAATGCGCTAAAAGTGGTAAAATAAGTCAAAAATAAGAAAAAAGGCTTGAAAGTGGAAAAAGAAGTAGCAGAAATCTGACATAATTGGCAAAAAAGAGGCAAATAGCAACAAAAATTGGTTGAAGTGGGTTAAGAGTGGCAAACATCAGTAGAAATGAATTAAATAGTAGCAGGAATAAACAGTTTCAATTTCAAGACCCAATAAACAGTTGAAACACTTTTCAGCTCCATATTGTAGTGACTGTTAGCCAGGATGCTAGCACCAATACTACTGATCGATCACACATGCACTGATACCATCAATAAATCATGACTGGGGCAGGCCCATGCTCTTGGTTTGTCAGGGGCCCAGCCAACTCTGTGGGCAGGCCTGTGTATGTGTCTGGCTGCTTCTCCTGCCTGAGGAAGAAGAGACAAAACGTGATGTTAAAGGTACGACTCCTCAAATATGATCGCTTAAGAGGTTGGAAGAAAAGGCCTGATCCCCTGCTGTCTCAGTCCTGTGTAAACACGGCTCCCTCTGTGAAGAAGAGGCAGACCTGGAGGGAGAAAAGTGAGAAATAAAGCAAAATATGAGAGGAAGACAAGGGGCGAGATAGAGGGACGGCACAGACAGTCACAGTAGGGGGCATTCTGTTCTCCGTATTAGCCTGTCAATGAATCTCATTAACAGGACGTCTCTAATCAGCATCTGAGATTCCACTGAAGGCTATCCGCTCTGCTCCCCACCTCCTTCCTTTCGTGATTACACATGCATAAATCTACCCATTATTTTCATCTCTTTTATCAATTATGCTTGATTTAAACTCCTTGAGAGAGTGGCATCTGCTATTTTCTGCTCCTGCTACGTCTCGTTCCTTTCCTGTGAAACCCAGCAGGGTGCCATGTTAAGGATATTAGCTCTGCACCCTGCAGGAGAGGCTTGTTTTTCCTTTGTATCAGCCCCACTCAGTTGAGATGAATGAGCACTCATGCTGAAAGCCTGCCTTCTCCTAATGACAGCTCACTACATAAATACAGCCAAATTACTGCCAAGCGTTGCTCAAAGTGACACTAAAAATTTGGGGTTTCTTTAAACATGGTACAGTAATTTCTGAGATGCTGACATGAGTGCTCATGCTTTTATCTTTATGATTTGTTGACGCCGTAGCGCTACTTTTAAATTCTTTCACATCTTTGTGATCTGTTAATGAAAAAAGGATGGCAGGATGTTTGCATAACCAAAACGTAGAGCAGGTTTTCCCCTCTAAAGCCGGGGATGAACACACAAGGACAAAGAGGTGTCACATGTGTCACACGACAGGGCCCCAACAGGAAGCTTGCTGCTTGTGAAACAGGAAGGACTGACCCCATGAAGGGCTGTTCCTCCTCTTTATTTGCCCTTTTCTTTCCCTTAATGAGAGCAGCTGGTATCCAACACAAACAAAGCTGCAGCTATTGTCCAGAGACATGAAAACACCAATATTTGATGTTCCTTTGAGAGGTTTGCATGGCATAAGATGAAACAGAAGAGATTAGAGGTTGCTAGCAAAGAGCCATGCCAGAGACATTCCCAACACCACACATGCTCATTCTTTAATCATGATCAAGTCCTGCCAATATCGGGGAATCTGAATTCCTCAGGCTGTTTGGCATCAAATGGCACCAGCTCAGTTGGTCTATCTCTCTAACATCAGACAGAGTGACTAATGGGAGCTAGTGAAGCTTCACTTTCCCCCCAAACCCCAAACCTAAACACCCTCAGTGCTCTCTAAGACCCTGACTCACTCTCTTTATGTGTCTCTGAAGCAGCCCATGCAGCAGTTCTGACACACAGTTAAAGGTCCAGACTGATTTACTGTTCGTCCTCAAAGTCCTCTCCCTTTCTCGACACTCTCCAGCGCCTCGACTCCACGTTGTTCCCAGAGTCCTGTGTGCTCTCAGGGTGTGTTCCTGGCTCTAAATGTGCAGATAGGATAAATAAATCACACACAGGGCCTCTGGAGAGCAGGGAAACCGACTGTAACAAGCTTCAGGGAATAAAGAAGACATCTGGCAGAAGAGCCGGAGCCTTTCAGATGAGGAGAAAATGACTTATAGAGGGACATTATGACGGGAGACCAGCTACTGGAGCCAGTTACCACAGCTCTTTAGAAGTTTAGATTAAGCTGCTAGTCAGCTAAGATGTTATCTCTGAGTGGAGTACAGTTTTGTCCTGAGCTTGATAGTAATTCAGTTTGTTTACTCAGAATTACCTACAAGGAATCTATCAAAGTTTTTATGTAATCGAAGTTTTCATCATGTCCCTTTATACTGCCAAAATCTGCACCCGTTTATACCAGTTAGCAAAACATTGCTTACCAGGCTAGCACACTTCGCTTGCTAACAACCAAATGAGAACAAAAAGTAGAAGCAATGTGGTCAACATACCTGTAACCTTGCAAAGCCGATGGAATGGCCAGACTCCATGTTTGTCGTCAGGTAAACCCATTTTGAAAAGCTCCAGTCCACAATGCTGTTCCTGGAAAGAACATGGTTCAGACCAGTAAGTGTTATTTGAGGAGAAAGAGGCGGCAGCTATGAGTGGGGTTTTGTTGTAGCGGTTAGCTCGGATGTAGCTTTAGCATAGCAGCATTTTTATCAGAACTGTGCCACTATTCTTTATTAAAACAAGAGCAAAGAGCCACCCTGAAAACTTTTCATGACAGAAAAATATATTTTTGCTCTCCTGCCAACCTGCTTTGGTTTGTAATAGTTAAAGGGGGGTTGAGTTGTTTTGTAAGCCATTAGCCATTAGCTTTGAGAAAAGAGGCACTTTAATCAGACCTCGACCACATTTATTTATCAAAACAAGAACAAAGAGCCACACTGTAAGCTCCACTTGGCAGAGAAGATGTTTTTCACTCATCTCCCGATCTGCCTTGGAATAAGTTTGATTTAATATCGTGCTCACTGACACTAACACTGACTCTCATTGCTTTGATTGGCCCGTCATGAACATGACATACAGAAAATTCATTTAATCACCTTCTGATTAATCACCAGATTAATGTGAAATTTATCCATGCAATGGAGATATGAAACAGCCTATTTTGCGTGCCAGGTAAACATGTAAGACTTGACTTGGTAAAATATTGTTTAAAGATGATTTAAAATTAGTGCTATTGTGAAAAAATATCAAAAAATTTGCCAGATGAAGGTCTTGTTAGTAAAACAAGCTGGACTAGAATATTCAAGTGTCTGAAATCCTTCCCTATTCGCCATAAAGTGCATACGCAGAGAACATTGTTATAGTGTTACGGCCACAGCTGCATCCCCTCTCATTGCTACTGACCTTTCTTTTGGAGCATCTGTTAATGATGATTCCTGTCACCTGTGCTAGAGATGGGAATTTTGGCTCTTTTCATCAATCCGACTCATTTGGCTCAGTTAGGTAAAAAGAAACGGCTCTTTTGGCTCCCAAACAGCTCTTCATTCAGGTAAGGGTTTGGCTTCATTTGACCTGCCAATTTTAGCAATGTTATAACATATGATTGATATTTGGGCAGGAATTTTACTCCAACTGTGCTTAATTTTTTTAAATTGATGAAAATACCATTTAAGTATTTCTCAAAAATTTTCAAAAGTCTCCCCAAGACTTAGATTTTTTAGATTCTGTTTTATTTGGTTATTAGTTGAGCAGCAACCGTTGGTCCCCTCAGTTGGCCTCAGCTTTATTACCTCCGCCAAGGAGGTTATATGATTGGGTGGGTTTATTAGTTTGTTAGCAACATAACTCAAAAAATTGTGGATGGATTTTGATGAAATTTTCAGGAAATGTCAGAAACGGCATAAGGAAGACCTGATTAGATTTTGGGAGTGATCTGGATCACCGTCTGGATTCAGGAATTTTTTAAAGGATTCTGTACTTTCGGGAGACAGGGCTAATGGTGGAGGTCTGCGCTGTTACCACTTTACACCAGGAGATGGCGGACATGAGTAACTTCAATCCCAGCAGCATTTTGGGTGTGTTTCTATTCAAAGTTTTGGAGTTTATAGAGTTTGAAGGATGCATGTCAGGTTGAGTAGACGAGATGGAGCGTAACAGAGAGAAAGACAGCGAATGTAGCGAGAATACTCACAATGCTGGGAGGAATAGAGGAATATTCACCGTCTGCAATGACTTCCAGTCGTTCAGTGAGACCATGGGTGAGACTGTCAGTGCATCTGTTGGCACCAGCAGGCAACGCTCCCACCATAACAGTCCACCCATAGCGAAGCCAATGCTTTGCCTCACCATGTTTCCACCCCACTGGGAAGGGAGTAATTGGCGAACGCCATAGTGGGGGGCACATGGGGACAGATCCAGGAATTGTTTAAAGGATTCTTCACTATTGGGAGATAGGGCTAATGGCTGAGGTCTGTGCTTTCCGAGTGCTTTTCTAGTTAAGCACTATTTTACTTTTGTAATAAATAATCTTAATTTACCAACTCAGTCTGGTTTTTAGGTTACTTCTCTTTTCCCTAACAAGCTGGGTCGAAACAATAGTGCACCCATTTTATCCCACAATGCATTGTGAAAAGTAGTGAACAACCGATGGTCACAAGCCCAACTATATTTACCAAAGTTTCTAAGTTTTCAGGAGCTGGAAGTGACATTTGACCGCTCTCATACATGATTGATGGACAAGAGGAGCACGGCAAGCGTGAATACAGATCACGATGCAACATTTTCCCCCTCTTATGTTTACAGACGTGAGACCATCATCTTACATGTGCACAAACAAATGATACTGCATGTGCCACAAATGTAACAAAAATTTACATTTATTAACCTTTTTGATTTAGGTGCAAATGCATGGGGTATTTTCCATCCACAGCTGTTGTCTATAAGACGCTGCTGCACATGTGTTCATTGTGAGATGACGCCATTGTTCTTGGCTGTAGTCGTGTCTGAATCATCATTTATTTTGGCCACAAGGCCTCACTGGTTGAGGGTTTCAAACTTTTTTTTTTAGGAAAATACTGTGAAATTTCAGCCAACTTTTGCAGCTCTAGGCTAGTAGTAAATGAGTCAAATACATACAGAAATGTAATTTTAATGTATTCGTTTGTAACTTACATGTAGACTTAGCTCCACACAGTATTGTTATGCAATGCTAAGGGAGCAGTGGTGCAGAAACCAGATACAAATTAAGAGTTTGTATTGTCTTCTGCAGAGCCTCCTCCTTTGTTACGTCCCAGTCTAGGGGAACCTGGACATAACACAATGTGCAGCCCCACTCATCCCACTCCCAAGGAAGCCAGGTACAAATTAAGCAAAGTTAAGCAGCAGTTTAATTGAATTAATAAGAGTAACAAACAAATTAACAAAAGTGGTTACTCCCAGCTGCCAAGTTTAACACAAATATTCACAAATTTACAACAGTCACAATCTAAGTCAAGTCACCAAAGCTAAGAGAGCTATTTCTAAGTCTAAATACTCAAATCTACAATTCACAAAAAGCTAAGCTACAAATAACAGAGCTGTTGGCTTCTTTGGAAGTGGCTGGTGAAGGGGAGAGCAGACTGCTGCAGCTGACATTTAAAGGCTGGGGGAGTGATCAGATCCAATCAGCAGCAGCACCTTCCTCTTCAATGATCCAATCAGCTACAGCCACGTGCATCACCACCTAATTACTTAGACACACCCACACAGACACACTCACACACTCAACACTGCAGGGGAGGACACAAAGGGCTGCACATGTGCAGTAAAACAGAAACAATATGACCCAGGGCCATAACATCCTTCTATGCCCCATACAACCCCATTACAGTCGGCAACAGTTCTGCTTTCCCTGGTAGTATCTGTAACGTCATCCTTACAGGTGCTTGTGCCCCATTATTTCTGATTTCAAGGAATATCACCAAGAAAAATGAAAACAATGAAAGGCTTGGTTGACATTAAGGGCGTTTTTTTTCTGCTCAGGATGATGAGACAACAGTGGAACTATCTCTCCTTAAATGCTGGCCAAGTGCAAAGCTGGTCCTAAATTAGAAATTACATTCAAACTGGGCTAAGACTGAACCTCTGCATGGCTAGTACACAGAACTGAAACTTCTGAGAACAACATTTGAGGAAATTGTTTGAGGATGATAAATAAACTGAGATACACGTCTTTTTTTTTTACAGAAATGAATCAAAGTAATCATCATTTACATAATGAATGTCACTGATGTTTAATATATAATGTTAAACCTTAAATCTGAGAATTTTGAAGTCATATTCAGATGCTTCTACATTTGATGTGTTTATAAAGTCTTTAAAGTGAATGCACTACAGATGAATCACATTATTCACTTTACATATCACTTGAGTTTTAGTGGCTATGACATATTTTTAAGTTTTAATGATGGAATCAGGATACTTCACTCTTTGAACAGAAACTTAGGATTTACAAATTCTGCAGCTTGTGGAGACCAATCGTCTCAAAAACACACTTTAATCTAAAGAGCACAAACATTTTCTGACAGTGAAACAAAATGAACCTGAGCACACCTCTGTCATCCAGCAAGGCAACTCAGAAAACATTCAGTATTTTATTGCAAATCCTATCAGCCATTTAGGAGAGGCTGCTGCATTTGTAAGCCATTAAAAGGAGAGTTTGATCCTATCAGCCTTTGTTTTGGTGACTGGAGACTGCACATCTTTGTGTCTTCTAAAATGAACCCTACAAGAGCGGCATTCATGTGTGTTTTGTAAAAAGTGCTGCATAATTTAAGAACGAAAGGAGGAATACAAGCAGAACGACAAAGCCAGTGTAGAAAAGAAAGTGAAGAAGCAGCCACCTTCAACAAATGTGCTGCAAGCCTTAGCTATCAGGGTGACAGGTGCATTATCATAGGTTAATGAGAAGCCTCGTGCTGCCTGTAGCTTCAATCAGAGGAGCTCTGCCTCTTCTTACCTCCTCCATCAATCAGATCAGACACCAACTCCCACTGAAGCACTGAGAACAGACTCATGTGAAAGCACAGGTATATTCTGTCTGCTAACACATGCAGATAGAGCTCATTAGAGCTTGTGGGCCACACTGGTAAAGCATTAAAGTGGCTGCAATTTAGTAGGGAAAGATTAGATTGTGATTAGGAGGTATTTATGGACACAATGAAAGATAATTAGTACCTCAAGCATGAACATCTGAAGATGTTAATTAAAGCAGCTCCTGCAGTCCAGAGTAGAAAAGACTGTGGTGTGGTTTTGGATTTCACTTTTACAGGGTCTTTAACATAGATATTGTTGCTGAATTATATTCATGGGACAATGGTTACACTGGCTTGTTGCTAGTTAGCTGAGGAAACTTGAACCAGAAATATGTCTACAATAAAGTCAGAGGATGTAAACATTAGTGCTTTTAAGGTAAAGTGGAGCCACACAGCTTATATAGTTCAGCGCACACAAAAAGTATTCAGACACCTTTCATTTTTTTCAAAAAAAAAAAAAAAATTCATGTTGCAGCCTGATGCTATAGTCTCTTGGCATACATGTGGACGGTGTTTTTTTTTTTTTTTTTTTTTTTTGCAAACTACAAGTGTGCTTTCACTCACTTTGCACTGAGGAGAGGCATCTGTCTTGCCACTCTGCCATAAAGCAGTTTGGCCTGGTGACTATGTCTTGGAGGAGTCCTGGTTGTGCCAAACTTCTTTGTCACTGACAAGCTGTTTGTATAGCCTTGTTCAGATCTGTGCCTTGCAACAATCCTGTGTCTCAGCTCTGCAGGAAGTTTCCTCTGCTATATGGCTTCGTGGGACTCTTTTCTTAATCCTACTCCCTGGATTTCTTACCATTGCTACTTGCAACAGGTGTTACTGTGGCTCAGTAGTTGGTTGTCCTGCAGTCCGAAGGCTGTGGGTTCAATCCCAAGCTCCTGCAGTTACATCTTCAATGTGTCCTAGACAAGATACTTAACCCCAGTTTGCTCCCTCTTCTTCATCATAGGTGTGTAAATGGGTATGGATGTATATGAGTTTGTGCATCATAAAAACTGCAGCGCGCTTCCATCAGCTGACGCAGACAGTAGACTAATCTTTAATCTATATGCCGAGCTGTTACTGGCCTCATCATAAGATGCTTTACGCAGTAAGTCCAACTTGCATGCAAGGATTTTTTTTTTTTGCAAAATAACTGCATCATGGCTCAGCGTCTCTGTGCACCAGTGCAAAAATATGCTAACCACACAATAAGGGCAGCATTAAAGCTTCGCCTTTTGACTTATTTACAACTTTTTAGTGCATGCACTAAAGGTCATTCCCAGCTCTGACATCTGACTTCAGAGGTAAGTTGAGCAACATTTTTGGATTTTGTAGAAAAATTGTACTTATCTATAATTTGACATGGTTCCAGTTTTGGAACCAGTTCACCCAAGAAATCTTCTGAGTGATATCAAGGAAAATTGGAGCAACAGTGTGGCGTGCAAATTGACACAGACAGATATGCTGCCAATTAGAGTAGTAAGACTTACCACAGGTGGACTCCAATCAAGGTGGAGAAAATTCTCAGCAACCATCAAGAGAAATGGGAGGAACCTGAGCTAAATTTTTCATGCTGGGTACTGACTGTAGTGGCTTTAATGGGTTTAAATGACAGTAGCAAAAATGAAAAAAGTGCTTACTTTCTGAATGCACTGTATTTACTAATTTTTAACTTTATGAAAATACTGTTTTGTTTTGTTTTGTTTTTGGTTTTTTGTGTTTTTGTTTTTTTTCTACTCTGATAAAGCTTCTTACTACCCCCAGGACAGCAGCACCCTATGCCCCCCATGGTGCAATCTTTGACAAACTGCTGCTGGTTTTTTCCATGGATTTTTAAAGTTCCTGGCACCATTCTAGTTTTGTTTTTCTCTGTCCACTTTCAGTGCCAAGAGCCTCTCCTCATGCCCATCTCTCTTTGCTTTCTCTCTCTTGCTCTTTTTTTCACTCTCTCTCACCTCCATCTCACCAGACAGGAGTGCAATCTGTGTTTTCATGGACTCAAATTGCTGATATTCGCCGGTATTTGGCAGAGCCAGTGGAGCTGCAGCAGAGTGATTTTACTCACCGAAGGCCAAAGAGGCCACATGGAGAGGAGGGCTCGGCCTTATCACACTGGATTAGCCCACAAGAGGAGAGAGAGAGAGATGGCTCTGAGTGCGAGTCAGAAATTCATTCTTCTTCTCCTGTCCTGGTTTCTACAAGCCGCTGGGCAGGAAATGAGGCGGGGGACACCCGCTGACCTGCAGCCACTTGCCTCCTCTCAGACTATCACAGAAACAATTTAAAGTGCTAATGGAACCAGGCTTGATCCTCTTTCCATCTCATCGGGAGACACTGTGACTCACACCGCTCATCTCTGATTAGAGTAAAAGTAATCTGCAGCGCGCTCTTCAGTTATTATACATCTCTGTGAGGCTGACAAATGTGAGTGATCCCTGACAGATTCACAACAGGAAAGCCAGTGAGGCTCAGGGTTGGCAGGAAGAGGGTGGGTAGATGGGTCAGTCTGCAGGTGGGATCCTTTGTGGGGTGACTGAGGGGCATGAGGGGGTGCAGCCTGAACATGTTTATGACATGTAGTGAACAGGATGCTGAGAGAAGGAGCACAAAACCCCCAACCAGCATAGGTGCAGGGTGAGCAACAAGGATCAAATAGCACTGAGTAGTTAATTAGTTTTTAGGTTTTTATTTAAATGTCACTTTTTTCAATGTAGATTTTTATAAGTTTTTCCTGCTGGTTTGTTAGTTGTGTAAATGCTAAACTTTAATGTTATTATTATTATTTTTTATTAATATAGGATCCTTGTCAGGGGTGGGACCCAAAAGGCCAGAAAAAGTAGACTTTTCGTTATTTATGAAAATGCATTCAAAGAGGCTATGCTTTCATTTTATGTGTGAAATTTGAGATTTTAAACCAAATTCAGAACTAAAACCATCATTGTGTGAAGCAGGGGCGTAGCTAAGGATTCAGGGCCCCCAGAAAGAATATTACACAGTGCCCACCTTAACCGGCCAGCTAAGCAACAAATGTTTCCTCATTTTTACAAATATCTCTGTATTTTAATATATTTTTGAACCATAATTTCCCCATTTATGAGCAATATTTTTACTAAATTCACTTGTATTATTCTGCAGCACTGGACCACACCATTTAGACATTTTTAAGGGAGAAGCAGGGGGCCTCAGTATTGTATTTTACTCTGTTTGATACTAATTCCAGTCTGTCGACTGATTCATTTAGTCACTTTTGATTCAGTAATGACATTAAATGCTAAGGAAAGATTAAAAAAACACCTTTTTCATTGCAGGCTTCTTAAGAGCCCCTTCCTACTGTGGGCCCTTGTAATCAGTCCCCCCCCCCCCCCCCCCCATGCTACGCCCCTGGTGTGTAGTCTTAACTGATCAAATCATAAAATTCCGTTTTATACTGGGATTGTGAGGGGATCAAATAATATTATTTTAATGGGTTTTAATGGGGCAGCTTTGGTCATGAACACCTTGACCATGAAAAATGTGTGTTCTTTGCATAAACACAGTCAAAATGATCAAAAAAGAAAACAAAAATGACAATAAAAATGTGTGTTTAAATGCACCCTGTAAGGGTTTAACAATGTTGTTTAATTAAAGGACCATTTCAAGCTTCTGCGAAGAACAAGCTCATCTAAACACTGACCCTTTTAACTTGCTGGAATTGTGTCATAAAGTCCCACTGCTACAGTTTGTATAAATATCAAGTTTTTGTTGGAAAGTTACAGAGATTATCAAGGTAAACGTGTACTCATCTGTATGCAGGAGCTTTCTACTCAACTGTACCAGCACACATGTATGCTTCATAAGAAAACACAGAGTGACACTGGTTTCCCCCAGCAGTCTTTGGATTTCCAGGGAGCTGCTTTTTAAATCAGTCTGTTCCTTTAAATCATTTCCAGGTTACTTACTGAACTCATGGGCCTGACATCTTCATCATTCATTCTTTTATTTCATTCTCCCCCAGAGGGATCATCATCTGTCCCACTTCCTCTGTCCTGACTGACAGCTATGTGGAAAAAACAGAGGAAGCTTTTCTTCCTCGCCGGCCTGTGAGCGTGTCTGTGTTTGTGATCTGATGAGCCAAGCAGCAGCAGTAGCGTAGCATCCTCTGCCAAAAAGAAGACGCAGATTTATTTTTTCCACAGCCTGCATTAAAAGAAAAGAAAAATCCACATTATATGCAGAAGAGCTGACTTTATTTTTTTGTTCTTCTGGTCACTGTTTTCAGTCATTGATTTTGTTTGTCAGATAAGACAGAAGTTTTGGATTGAGTTGAGTGTTGTGCTCTGTCTCTTGTGTATAATTAATGTGGACTTTTGTGTATTTCAGAGGCTCATGAGTTGGGCTTTGTAAATTTTCTAATGCTATACTATCTGGGTCAGTGGGTGGGGGTCTGGTTTGCTTGCTTTATACATCTGTGTACAAAATATATTAAATAGAAATAAAGATAAGACAAAGCAGGGTTGTTATGCTCAACTTAGATTTACAAATACAACATTTTCCTCCAGTAATATCACACATCCTGAGAAACATGTCTATTTTCTGGCCTTGGAGAATATTTGACAAAACCATGCATCTGATTTCCCAATATTCATGTACAGGTTGATTCCCAACCTTTCAAATGTTACTAACTCAAATATATGTTAAAAGGATCTACGAATCTAGACAGACATCTTTAAAAACCTATTCCAAAGCTGCTGCATTTCACATTTGTGTCTAATGTTTGGAGGCTCACATCTTCACTCACAGCCAGGACTGATGGAGTTATGGACTCCAAAAAATGCCCTCATAGCGCTGTGATGTACTGAGTTACAACGCTAATGTCCCTGGAACCCTAAACCCCAGAGGTGAAGTCAGACACTGGAAACACCTGTGAATTATAAAGTTTTGTATAAAATTGAAGTCCAAGATCACCACTTTTTTTTTGTTAATTTTCGGTTGTTAGTTAGCAACTATATTTGAAGGCTGGCTTTATCTTGTATTTTTAGGAAACGTAGATGCTGCAAAATCCCCACAGCTTTCCAGCAAACCTGGACTTTAGCGTAGTTCCATGCTGGTGTACTGGGGGGGGGGTTATCCTGCCAGAGGTGTGCAACCAGCATTTTCCTACAGATTTTTCTCCCGATTTTTCTCTTTTGAATCTACATTTATAAATGTCTGAACAGTTACACTGTGAGCTTTGCTGAGGCAGACAACCTATTAGGTGATTGTAATAAACAGGATGTGTTAAATTCTGTGTCAGGGTTGAATTGTCTGGGCCCCTGAAACACCCAGTGAATGGGACCTCCCCAGTTGTGATTTACTGATGATATCAGTGTGTTGGATCAGCAGCATTGGTGCTAGCATCCTGGTTAACAGTTACTTCATTTTGGAGCTGCAAGTGTGTCAAGTTATTATTGGGTTAATGTTATACTTTCTTTTCCATGCCACTTTTACACCCCCTCAAATCACTGTTTCTACCCACTTTGCCACATTTAACCCAGTTTTGGCACTTTTTAACTGCTATTCATCATTTTTCATGCCTATGTTTACCCCTTTTATTCGTTTCTTAGCTGCTATTATCCTATTTTTGTCTCACTTAACCCACTTTTACTACTGTTTGCCTATTTTTGCCACTTTTTATCTGCTATTATATTTTCCCAGCCAAGTTTTCCCTTTTTGCCCTGCTTCCTGCCATCCAGTTTTGATACTTTTTAACCACTTTTCACCCTTTTCCCACACCTTTTAGCTGCTGTTATCCCATCTTTGTCTCCTTTAACCTATTCCTGACACTTCTTGCCTATTTTTTGGTACTTTTAACCCATTTTGCTACTTTTTAGCTGCTTTTTTTTTTTACCATTTTCCCATCCCTTTTTGCCTTTCTTAGCCCATTTGCAGCTTTTATCCCATTTTTGGCACTTTGTAATCCCTTTTTACCACTTTTTTTGGGTCAATTTTTGCGACTTGAAACCCATTTCAACCCAGTTTTCAGCTCTTTTTTGCCTCTTTTAACAATCAATAAATTATTTTCCCTTGGAATTATTTCAGTTTCTTCTACTTTATTCTCTGGCATCCTGATGTTTGTGTACATCATGCTCAGCTGAAGTCTGGCATTACTTTCCAAATGGTTTAGTTCAATGTGCCCATCAACATTAATATTACCTAAAGACAGGTATTTCTGTTTTAAGAAAATGTTTTTTTCATTTTGAAAAACGCTGTACTGTACTACAGCATAAATAGATGAATGAAATTCATGTTGTTGCTTTGATAAGAGTGGGTATTATTCAGGTTGAATATCTAATATGGATATCAAAGCTTGACTTTACAGTAGACCATGATTTTCCTGACTTCCATGGGCCCTTTAGTTTGGATGGGCCCCAGAAAGCTCTGCCCTTTACCCCGCCTTGTGGGTGACCATGTTCTGAGCTATCACTTGTTGAGTTGGCCTTTTTCTTTATGGATGTCCAGTAGATCTGAATTCTTGCTTGTTTAGACTTCACTTTTAGAGCTTTATGGCTTATTTTCATATGTTTATCTTGCTTTATTTAGCCAAAAGTTGATGCTCTAAAGTCGCTGATGTTGATGACATGAATCACTGGTCATAGACGGAGCTCTCTGATGATCTGGTTCTCTGTCTATAACCTCAAAAACATCTCCTCAGAGAACACTGAGCTTTACTCAGGGGGTTAAGTGTCTCAGAAAATAGTGTGAAGTCTGGGCTGTGATTGTGTCAGTCTGTGCCTGTGAGTCAGTGCTGAGATATTACCTTGTGGCATGAAATGACATCATGAGGCGCCGTCTCCCTGATAAGACTCATTGCTCTTAAGTTTCCTGAGTGGAGCTCCTTTGTATTTATAGCAGGAACAGTGCTGATATCACAGTCAAATGAATGGATGTGGAGCTCTTTGTTCTGCTCAGCCACGGGGCAGCCAGACTCATTTAACAAAAACACAAGGACTAAATAGGGAGGGAAAAAAGAATTAGCTTAGAGGTGTACGATTGGCAAAGCAGTGAAATGAATAATTTCTTTAGAATCTGCGTGACGCCCATAATTAAACCTGCTGCTTCAGTATATCACGTTGTTAAAACATAATTAATCCACTGATAGAGAGCCTTTAGAGTACCATATAATCTTTTCTGTACTTCGCTCCCTGAGCCCCATAACTGTTGAATATACACTGCCATCTTCTGGTTGATTGAGGTACTACAGCTAATGACTGACAATGGCAAAGATTAAAGTTCACTGCCACACTTATATGTTACAGTTTAAATGGTAAACTGTGTAATCCAGTGCTGCTTTTAACACTTGATATAGACACTGATTTTTTTTTTTTTTTTTTTTTTTTTTTTTTGATTTGGGATAGTTACATTAGCTTTTTCAGACTGTTTTAGTGAGAGGGATTTCTGTTGACTTAACCTTGGCAAGGGTAGACAAAATGATGGTATTGCTCACAATTTTAGATTTTGAATTGACTATAAGGATTAGGCTTTGGGATTGTGCTTTAGCTTTTGGGATCTTGAACAACCTCGTAACATTGTCAATTAAAAATGTAAAAATAACCTCTTAAGGTAGCATATTTTACCCCTTACACATCTTTTAAATAAAAGGTCTGTTTTGTTTTGGTATAATACTGATCAAGCACCAGCGGAGGTTTCTGACCCTGTACAAACCAGCTATTAACAGCCCATTTCCAACACTTGATTTTGGTGTGTGTCTCTTTAAATTTGACTTAGGTCTGTCTGACTCCGCCCCTCTCTTCTGCCAACATGAGTACAGCTGTGTGCTTCCATGGCCATGAGTGCAGGTGAGGTGCAGGTATTTTTATGACTCACAGGTGAGCAGGCTCTGAGCAGACGGTCAGATTTCAGACATAAGCAGACTATAAACAAAGGGCTAGGCTAGCTTATTCCACATTTTTTTGTGTCTGTAGATCCTCTGGATACCCACATATATGAGCAAAAACACAGAGGGGATGTTTTCTTCATGACATGTTCTCTTTAAGCTTTATTATTTATTAGTGATAAAAGTGTGAAGCTTTTATGTGATCCAGATCATTTTCCTCAGCTCAGCAATATAATCCAGCACTTTCAACTCCCAAACGAACTCTTTATTTGGTCCATTTGAGCATGTTGTCCCATTGGAATTATAAAGCTCTGATTATTAATAAATCTTATCTCTTTAAAAACCTACAATGATTGTATCTTTAAAACAATGGTTCAATCTGTATTTAATGATTGAGATGCTGAACTTTGGATCTCAATGGCTCAGAACTCCTCAGAATACAGACACAATCTCATAATTGCAAGATTTATTAATGCTCAGTTGGTGTAAAAGAAATTGTTACACTCAGGGGGGTGTGACCAGAAATGGCAGCATGCATAAAAGATACAAATAATATGCATTATAATTTTCTAAACATTTTTTTGCATTGATTTTTTAAAAACAGGATCAGACCATAACAAAAAATATCAAGAACTGAGTATTTTGGGGGAATTTAACCTTTAAACTCTAGTTTAAGTGCAAAAATCTTGATGTTTATCATGTAAAATACACAAAAATGCTTTTTTCCACATGCAAATGCAAATCAGATTCCCTTAAGGGAATGATCACAGCCTTGAATGTGTTAATAATAGGTAACAACTTTGATTTTTATGTGTTATTTTTCAAATTCTAAGATTTAAACAGATTGTTACTCTCAGAGTGTAAGTGGCCAAAAATGAAAGGCACGCATAAAAAGCAATAAAAATACTAAACAATAAAAAGCACTTTTTGCATTAGTTTTCAAATATAGATCTGACCTAATCATAAATATTAAATAATAATAATATTTAGTGGGGCTCACCATCCTCACTAAATATTGATCATTTGTTTTATAAATTATGAGCATTGGCTCTATAGAAAACAGGAAATAAAGCATTTCCCCTCAAGCCAAGTATTAGAAAATTATATTTGGCGGTGCACAGGAAAAATTGCAAATTTGATTTGAGAATTGCAATTCCAGAATGAAAGTCTTATATCATAAAACTCATGTTTTTTTTTTTTTACTTCAGTGCCTGGGGGATCAAAATTTGTGGTTTTAATAGGTTACAATATGGCAGTTTTTGGTAACAAACATCCTGAGTGTATAAAAATGTGCAGAGCTTATTATTGACCTGCTACAGGTTCTGGTATTAAAATCTCAAATTCTATTGAAAAACCCTAACCCTCTGAGATTAATGTTGTAACAATTAACAGTAAAAATAATAAAAAAGAAAACAAAAAATGAAAAAAAAAAAACCTGCAACATCCCTTATACAACCTGTATGGCTTAGGTATACCAAATTGAACAATGTTTTCACCTATGTGTGCATGTATTTTACTGAAATTATCACTGAAATTATATATACTAGGTGTAAGACTCTCAGAGTAAGACTATTGTAGATGTTTGGTAGAAAACATTTATTTTTGATTGGGGGGAACAGACCCCTCTTTAGTATGAAAAAATAAGAGAGAGGAAAGGTGATGCAGACTGTATATATCATTTATGTGTGTAAACGTTTAGGACCAGATGAGATGCTGATGTGCCTTTATGATCTGGTGCAGAATGTTCTTCTATTCAGATAAAACTAACATAAAATCTCAGTGTACATATCAGGTTCTGCTTAGTCTGCCTTAAAAGAAACATGAAACGAGCATACAACAGATTAGTGGGTTGAGATTTATTAATAATTTTCAGTAAAAAACGTGTTTAAACATGGCTTACAGGTCCACAAATACTTTTTTCTACTTAACAAAGTCATCCTTTTTTTCAAAGTGTACAAATATTTAAACACACAATAAAAAGCCTTCATCTCTTATTAAATTAAATATAAGTTTCAATTTAAGGTCATGAAAAAGAGGCTGAGCGTAATCATAACAGATACGACTGCTTCTTCTTTAATGGACAGTTTCAGCGCGGGTGTGTAATCGCAGCACGATGACAATGATTTGAAATGACTGGTGTGAGATGGCGTGGAAAAACTACCAACCACATAAAAAGTGCACATCCATCCACTGAATTAACTATAAATTCAGGCATAATAGCATGTTTGAAATGTAGTGGGAGGACTGAGACGATGAGGGGGTGAGGACACTCAGACATTTTTGTCAAAAACATTTTGAGCGTGATTTCATGAGTCGTTGTCGGGACATGCAGCCTCTAAAATATGCAATCACAGCTGGGTTGACTTTTTTCAGCTACTGTTGCCGGAGAAAGACAAATTGACTAAAGGGAAATTAATCATGCAGAGAAGGGGAAATAGTGTGGTCAGACAGCTGCAGTTTTATGCTACAGCTATGAGAGTAAAAGAGATGGAAAAAGATCATGCCTTAGCGAGTGTTTTGAACTTATTCAAGTCAAAATAATCTCTTCCATACTATATAAGCCATATTATCCAAAAAAGCAGAGATCAATTGGGCTTCAAGGTATAAAAAGCAAAGGAATAAGACCTGTATTGCATTTAATAAGTAAAAATATCTGCCAATAGAGCAATCAATTTTATCTGAGTGTCTTGAAATGTGACCTCTACATCTAAATGAGTACATCTCAAAGATGCTCAGCGAGTAAATTTAGTTTGCAGCATTGGCAGATATCTGTAATTACTGAAGCAATGAAAGACTTCTATTTTTCTTTTAATTGCCCTGATAAAAGATGTTTAACCAGATTTGTCAAGTTAAAAAAAAGTTTTAAGAAAAGTGTAACCTGATATTTTTAAGTCAAAATAAGACACACTCTTGCTAAGATTCATGCTTCTGCATATGGCTCCAAAAATGATGACAGATTAGTGATTTTTCTGATTAAGACCAAAATGTCGCTGACGATTTGCATCAGCAGCTGTATATCAAAAACAACAGACTGGGAACCAAGAACAATAGGGCTCTAAAAACCAGAGCATGTGGGTGACAGCTTTCCCCGACAAAACGCTGATCAAGCACTAAGGTGCCGCAATCCCTTCCCATGGTCATATGTACAGTTGTAAAAAAAACAAAACAGAGATGACATGAGGATATACAAAAAGAACAAAAATACTCACTCAACACATCACACACACGCTTACTTCATGCAAAACTAGTCATTTTGGGAAGCTACTGGGTACCAGTCAGACACACCCGAGGAGGAGGACAGAGGCGTGATTTAGAGACGATCAGCAGGAGGGAGGAGGTGGTGGGTGTAAACGGAGGTTAATATCAGGGCTACTAGCTACAAGGAGTTAATGAAAGACGCCAAAAACCTCCACCGCAGCTCAGCCCAAGGCCTTGCCTCCACCCACAGCACCAAAAATACCAGCTGCACGATCACAAAGTGGCATTAACCCTTGAGAGAGTCTACCACCCACACCCTCCCATCTCACTCTCCACACCTCAGAGTTCGAAGATGCTCCAGCTCAACAAATGTCACTAAAGTGCTCTCTCTACTTCGTGAGGTCATCCATAAACAAAACAACACATAAAAGTACATTTGCATATATAAAACCTCAAACTCTCAGGCTTCCACCAATAAAATTAGCAAAACAATTAGAAATGTCTTTTTAAAAACACGATAGGATAAGACAACAACGGTTACTTGTGGGACTTCAGTCCAACAAGTGTGTCAAGCTTGATTAAGAGTTCTCTGTGGATGCGAGTGTGTTTTTGTGACATATGGGCCGTAAGAAATTTGCACAGCTGTCAAGGCCAGAGGAGCTCAAATGGTGGAGACAGCTGTCTTAATTTGTGTGAATGTGAGACAAGGAGAGAGAGAGAGAGAAAGAGAGAAAGAGAGCTGGTCCATCTGTGTGTTGGTGTGAAGTTGATCCGTCTTCAGTACTTGGGTACTTTGGTGTAATCCTCCTGGACAACACTCTTGCACAGACACATGGAGAGGATCATCCCGAGGAGCTGGAGGAAACAGAGGTGTTGACTTAAGTTATCAGAGTTTGGAAAACTTACTGTAATACATGTAGATGTCAAAAATCTTTATAAGATTACATATTAAAATCCTGATTAATAACTAAATTTTGATAGTTAATCGTGACTGATAGCCCAATGAGCAATGTCAAGCAGTTTGTATAAGGATCTTGATTTTGGTGTCAAATGCAAACACATGGATTTTATGAGCTCAACATTGTGATTTTTACTATTAAATGAGTATTAAACTGCTGCACAGCGCAGTCTGAAACCACGGCTAAGAAGTAGGAGACAACTTCAAACTGCAAATGCTATAAAATATGGTGTTAAACACAGTTATAAATGAAGAAAGATGCAAGAGCGCATGTACAAAATGACTCAGTGACATCCAGTGATCCCCAGTTAATGCAACAGCATTTTCACTTCCCAGGAACTCACATTTAGTTGTGCTCTCTGAAGAAGTAACCCAGTTAAGGTTAACAAACTGTCCTTTTCACTGCTTTAACTTTGTATTTTGTACTGTCCTTAAATAATGTACTTTACTTCCTGTTTGGATAAAAACCTGTGTTAATTTGAAGAGAATTAGAAACATCTAGTTGGTGAAAAGTAACAACATTTGTAAAAACTCTTTAGAAAGTCAGACATGTCTATGAAAATGCCAAATTGAAACGGTAAAAAAAAAAAAAAAACAGTTTTTGATAACACAAGATGAAGACTGCTTTCGGTATGTCCACTGAGCCATCTAGGACTTTTTAAAAATGAAATGAGACATTATTTTTCAACCCTTTTCTAACCCTAGTCCAGCTGTTGCCTTTCTCTGATAGCTTAAATACAGTGTGGCCAAAATGACAAAATAGCATGCCACTAATGCGATTATAAAAATGTGTTAATCTTGGACCTTAATCATATTGCATTTAATGCGCTAAAGCTGCCAGTCTTAATCTAACACACTGGTTTGCAATGAAATCCAGAGATCCTGTTTACCCTTTTAAAAATGGAATAAAGGGAACAGTGAATTAGCATGCACTGGTTACAGCTACACAAATGTTAAAGCT
This sequence comes from Cheilinus undulatus, assembly GCF_018320785.1. Lineage (NCBI taxonomy): Eukaryota > Metazoa > Chordata > Actinopteri > Labriformes > Labridae > Cheilinus > Cheilinus undulatus. Next base: position 19,977,963 of record NC_054873.1, on the reverse strand, counting down.
TGGTTCTCAGGACAAATGGTAGTATTAAATCAGGTGCTAATGATTTATTCCCATAGTGGATGACACAAAAGTCACAGCTGAAAACAGCTGAAAAACAATACAGATATCATCTTTAGGGCGAGTGTATGGGAAAGACAGATACCTCAACAACTGCCACACCGACACAGATTCCCAAAATGACTCCACAGTTGTCCAGGAGCCATTTCTCCACGCTGGTTATACAGCCCTGAGGAAGAAAACAAGAAAGAGAGAGAGGTCAAGAAAGACAGAGAGAGGGGAGCTGCAGGCCGACGAGATGAATGTGTACGTGATCCCAGCCGGACATGAACAAAGCCTTTTCAAAACACAACTTGTTGGCTTTGGACCGAGTCTGTGAGGGGAAGAATAACACGGCCGAGCTAAACTACAGACTGAGAGGAGGAGAGAGGGAAAGGTTTCTGAAACATGCAGACCAAACAGCAGAACAATGGAGCTTTCCTCATGTTTGATCGAATCGCACAGCAGAAATAACACGCCTCAGCTTTTTGTATTCATAGAGCTGATTAAAGTGTGACCACAGTGCCACACCGAGCAGGCAGCCAGAGTTACAGAACACAATCTGACTTATGTAATGAGGAAAGGTGTAACGAATACAGGGACAATGCAGGCTGCAGCTTTGCTCACTCAGCTGCAGTACATTCAAGACTGCTTACGTTCATTGCCTCTTTCTTTAATGCACTTTGGACATAAAAAAACATTAAAAAAGAGAGTTTAGATATATTATTGTGGATGGGATTTTCTTATGTTGAGTTGTTCACATTGTTCTTGATGTGTTTTGTAATTTTGTATGGCTGCTTCTTTAGTGAGAGCTTTCTTATACCGGATATTTTTAATCTCAGCTTAATTGCTGGTAAAATAAAAAAGAAAATTCTAATTAAGCATTTGTTGCTTTTGTACTCAAATTATTTGACGATCATACCTTAATCTGCAGAGTTTTCCCAGAATGCCTCTGGGCATTAGACACAGCTTTGTGAAGTTACTCAGTTGGACAAGTCCCACCAGGGAGTAACCACAATATACTGACGATCCTTAACATGATAGAAGCAGACTTTCTAGTAACGTGTGACCTCAGTTACCATCACTTGTAGTCACTTAAGTTGGCCAAGCTGAGTGGCATAAATGTTCAAGATTAAAGTAAAGAAATAAGGGGAAAATGAAGTGGACGAAGAACACGTAAAAAAATACTTAACCATATTGTTATAAGTTGGATTTAAACATAAGTTTTAAGTCTACAAAAGTTTCCACAGCGTAGTTTAACTTGAACAAGTCGAGTTCACCTAACATAAGTGTACAGGTAAATCTAAATTGGTACAAGTTAAAATGTCTGGGCCCATTTTTAAGTTAAACTCATTAAACTACACAGATAAACTGTTGCCATCCATAGCCATTATGCCACGGATCTCTCTGAGGTAATATCCACAGAATCAACTTTCACAGAAATCACTGGAGGCTAAGGCCACTAGTATAACCAAGGACCTCATACAACCCAACTTCAAAAATCCAGAAATATCCCTTACAGAGTAAATTCAATATTTTAATTTGAGTCAAAATAACAAATGTATTTCCACTATTTAAAAACATTGAAGCAATCAGTTATGATAAATATTTTAGTATTTTCAACTTGTCTCATTTAACAGTGTGTTGTTTATCTATCTACTGCACATTTATTACACAGCTATGGGTTTCACACTATGATGTTTTATATGCACATGATGGTTTGATAACATCTATCTTTGCTGAATGTTTATAAAACTCTTAACATGTAATCTGTAACATTTTTCTTTTATATGCAAATAGTGTATATATGATTCCTGTGCTCTTTCATTTACTTTATGCTCACCTAAAACAGGTATTTCACTTTCAGTAGGGTCTCCAGTACTAACTAATCTCCCATCTCGGCAAAGATAAAGCATAATATGACTCACAGACATTCAAGGACTTTCTGCTTGTTCAAAATATTGAAGCACCCAGTTATTCTTACATGTTGCAACTGCAAGTCTGACCTCACTGAATTAGAAAACGTAAAAATGTTTGAGGTAGTGCTAAACTCTGTGTTTTCACTAAAAAGAACAACACCAGCTTAATGAAATCTACTGTAATGAATACAGATGTCCCATTATAAGGTACAAAAGTGAACAAAACCATCACTAACAAGATTAAAAAGGACTAGTTGAACAAGGAAAACGAAAGTAACAGCAAACCTAAACCACACATTACACACAGTGTTTGCAGCATTGTGTGCCCACAAGCAGCTTTGTTTAAAGTAACGGTGGGCACGCCCTTGCCTGCTGGATCTGTTTCTGAGTAGCTGGAGGTGAGAGATCACAAGATTATGGGAGGACTACGAATTCAAAACTGGCATCATAAACAACCAGGTTCAACTTGAGAGTAACATGCCAACAACAGATTGCTTGGCCTTTCTGAGGCTGATTTGCTGTTTACTTTGATACTATTCAGACTCCATATACTCTGTACAGGCCGAGTACATGGAGGTAAAGTTCCTCAAGGAAGTTTAAAGTCACATCTAAAATTTCTGAATAAATCATGTTTGACTATTAACTAAAATTAAAACACTAGCAGCAAAGTGAAAACCTGCACTAGTGATAGAAGTCCTTTCTCAAACCAGAATACAGTTGGTTTAGCACTTTGAGGCTGTGTGTCAAAGCTGCAGCTGCTCTGAACAGCAGTTTCACACACAGCCTGAGTGAGAGAGAAACTACATAAATCGTGAACCCATGAGGGATCTCTGCAGATTTCACAACCACTCACAGCATTATGTCTCTCTAAAACAAAACAGCTTTTGGATTCATCAGTACATTCACGACTGTGAAAGGAATTTCACCTTCAATGTGCAGACAGAGTAACAGATTTTAGGTTCATGTACCGTTTCATGGATGGGCAGGTCTGAAGACATGTGCTCACACAGGCCCACTGGCTGGATTGTCACGCCAGGCAGAGACTCATTACGACAGGAACATGAATAGAGGTTCTTGGAGCTGTTCTTGATCAGATTGTTCTCCGACCAGTTTCCTGGACCAGTCCATCCACAGCACTTCATCTGGTATGAAAGAGAGAGGATGTTAGAGAAATTAAAAAGACGATAAGAAAGAACGAACACAGGACGGAGTCAAAGAAACACAAGAAAGATGACAGACAAAACATGAGGATGCAGGAGTAATGAGAAAATCTATTGGTTAAGTAAGGGAGCATTTTGTTTTGTGATGTGGAGGTCGATCTCCACTTGGATGGTGTTGTAGGTGAAAGGACTTGGCATGGAAGGGAAATTTCAGGAGGAAGCAGATAAAAAAGTAAACACATCCATCTGATAACAGCATGAAACAATCAGACTCAAGATTACTTCAGACTTGTTTTGATTTGCAACAAGCGGATTAGATTAATGCTTAGTAGCTCTAAAAGCACAAAACTAAAACATTCTATACCCCTTAAGGTCAGATTCAGGGTCTGATTGTAAATAGTTCTGGTTTTATGTGCCGAGATCCTGACATAACCTTCTGCTGTATACAATTGAAAAAAGTCAAACACAACATGTTCATCTGCTAAATTCAACTGTTTTCCTTACACACAAATTTAAAAATTTCATTAAAATTAAAAAAGGGTTCATGGATTCATATCTGAAATTACTGAAAAAAAACTTTTCTAAAATACATTTTAGATTTTCTAAATAACTGTGTTGTTTCTGCCTCACTAACCAACTGAATCAATCTTAGCTTTGTGAAGCTGTGACTTTCAGATTTAGTGACAGGTTATAGCTCCATTTTGTTTGTTCAGGCTCATGTAGGCACAAGTCAAACCATGTTTTTAAAAAAGAAAATATAATTTCTGTCTTTTTCGAAGCCTTAAAATTAAGGTATAAAGACTGTGGGTGGATTTCATCACGGCAGCACCTCTGCTGGGGGTTTCTGGAGAAGCTGAAGGCCAGCTCAGAAGACACAAATTTTTGGGTCTTTAACGTTTGCACCATTTTAGATTATATCATGAAAATCTTGTTCTTACTTGTTCTGAGTAGGATAATATGGACCGGAAATCCTTCAGATAAAACTTCAGGTATGAATGTGATAAGGTAAAGAAAATCAGCCAAATTAACTCAGCTAATACATACAGTTTCACTATAAGTGCACATAAGCTCTCCAGAGGGAGGAAAGGTAGGAACTCACTCTAGTAAATGATGTTACGAAGACAAAGAGCAAAGAGTCTCTTATTGGTAGGTATCAAGATTCACATCATTGACGCTGGGTCAGGGTGTCAAACTAGACGAAAATGCAAAAAAAATAAAAAATAAAATAAAATTCTGGCGTGCAAGTGTTGTTGAGCTGTGGTTGTGAGGCTTCTTGGACGCATTGTTAATTATGGCACACAACAAGAGTGTTAATCTTTCCCAACACTCACATTTGGGCATGCTGCTTGACAGTGAGTTACATCAAGGCAGTCATGCCAAAATGTGGCTGAATTTGTGTAGTTTGACAGATTTAGGCTCACAGCTAGAGCTAACTGTGAGCCTAAATCCTTGGGAAACATTTTGGATGGATTGTTAAACAGAATTCATTTTAATGAGATAAAAACAAGTTAGGAAATCTGTGTGCATTAGGAAGGCAAGAGTCTTTAGACGGGGACTTTAGAGCACCATAATACAGAAAAGCATGAAAGTTGTGATGCAAGCACATAAGTTGTAATGATGTCATATGTGATGTCTAACATACAGCAAGCTTTGGTGGTTTTTCTATGTCTCCTGGGTGTGGTTTATATATAAGCCATTTTAAGGCTTCAACCACACCCTCAAACAGATGTCTTTGTATTTTCATGTACTTCGAGGCATTAATGCTTTGTTTTTACCTCCTCAAAGCACTTTGAATTCCTTTTAATAAATGCATTTCATCTGAATTACTTAAGAATAAAAAAGTACATAGAAGGAAAGCCTCATGCAAATAGGTAGTTTTCCTGTTCTTCCAATGCAAACACCAGAATTATTTACTTTGATACAATTCTAGTTAATCTTTTGTAATATTTTCAACAGTTTCAATACCGCAGCAAAAACATCCTGGGCACTAAGTTCTGGATAATTTTTTACTTCCATTGACAAAACTGCAGACAAACTCCTACACGCTGTCTAAACTGAGCAAAACACTAGCAACTTTCTTATGTAAGTTTTGCCAATGTTTTGTGCAATTTAGTCACTATGAAGGAGTTTGTCTGCACTTATTGATGGAGTCATTCATTTTTTACATGCCCTTCTTAATCTCAAATTACAGCTTGATTTTTCTAAGATAATTGATACTATTGAGAATTTCATCATTTTAAGGTATGTGTTATCATAAAGTATCAAAGTGTCAACATTTTTACAACTTCCCTCTGACACTAAAATAAAATATGCATACAGTTGAAGGGTTAAAAGCTAAATTCACACTGGAGACACCAATCCTGAAAATAAAAACACTCATGTCACTGTAAGAGTCACTTCAGATAACAGCCTGAAAGTACATCCTGCTCATGTCCATGCATGTATGTTTAGTATCATTGACTCTCATGACAGTCCTGCTGTGTTGAATGCCACCACTGTCATGCTATCAGAACACACGTTATTCATGTGTTCGGTTGATATATCATGATTGACTGTGCAGTGAGAAAATTAGTTGTATGTTGATGCATAGTTTGTTATATCACCGTTCTCTGAATGTAGTCCCAGGTGTGCTCTGTGGTCCTGTTCTCGCCTGTATAGTTGATGATCATGCCCTTTATGATGTTGGACATCTCATATTTCAACTGTAAGAGAAAACAAAAACTCATTGGATGTTGAACATTTGTTTAGCACGCAAACACAGTAGAAAGCTGAGCATAAATAGCACTCACGTAAAAAGATTGTCTTCATAAAATAAGCAAAGAAGATAGAAAATACAGCACTAAGAAATAAAGATTCCCTGTTGCACTAAACACTTTTAATATATTGGGTCACCATAAGAATCTTGTGTTTCTTAGGGAAATGCTTTAAATGGTACTATCCTGTGATGTGTGGTACTGTCCTGTGTCATGCTGGGCTGAAACATTGCACAAATACAGAAAAGCAGCAGCATGTCTCTGTGTTTATTGGTCTTACAACCACAGAGCGGCTGCAGTGATGCTTCTTAAGAGCTCTGCTGTAGATGAGTGAGAGGCTCACCCTATTCTGGGAAAGGGCACCACCCTGCTGTGTGGTGAGCCTTAAACACAGGCTGCACCGTACATACACACATGAGCATACAAAGATATGCTGCAGGGCTAACGGCTGAAAGAGCAACTGCAGTCTCCACCTATCCTGAAACCTATTAGTGTGTTATTATCAAGGGAAAGGGTTTCTATAGTCCTGGGAGGGAATGATAATTTCCAGGGCATCAAGCCGGTCCTGGATTTCAGTGTTTCAAAACATAATACAACCTCCACAAACACGCACGGCTACTTCTATTGTTTAAGCTACTTTTTAAAAAATTCCTGCTATGACCCCAGATTATGTGGAAAGGATTTCACAGAAGTGAAGTCTACCTTTGGTTTGTGTAAGTCTCCAGTAAAGATGCAACGTATGGGCAAATTAAAACTATTCAAAAAAATACATTAATTCCAACTTCAGGCTTATTTTTTAAACCAGCAGAGCTGGTGTTAGTATCTCTTGTTTGTCATCTACTATACATAACTATATCATCTAAACATTAAAGAACAGGGCTGTAAAAATCATGCTTTAATTTCAATTAAGTACACAATTATAATGTGCAAAAATCACCACAAATTATTCTATGTGGTTCATACAACTCTGGCTTTGTAAACTTGCTGAAAACTTGAATAGACTTTATTTGTAATTATTATGCATCCAGATTAACACCATCAGGGATTGATGACAGACAACTTCCCTCAATTTCTCCTCCTTTTATGCCTGTGTGCCTCAAGACAGACATACACATAGACACAGTCACCCACACAGTCATGCAAGGGAAGGCCAAGCTTTGTGCAATCACCAGCCACTTAATTAGGTACACCTGTTTGATTGCTTATTAAGACAAATAGCTAATCAGTCAATCACATGACAGCAACTCAATGTATTTATTCATGTAGATGTGGTCAAGACGACTTGTTGAAGTTCAAACCGAGCATCAGAATGGGGAAGAAAAAGAATTTAAGTTACTTTGACTGTGGCGTGGTTGTTGGTGCCAGACATTCTGGTATGAGTATTTCAAAAACTGCTGATCTGCTGGGATTTTCACACACAACCATCTCTAAGGTTTACAGAGAATGGTCTGAAAAAGGGAAAAAAATCCAGTGAGCTGCAGTTGTGTGGACGAAAATGCCTTGTTGATGTCAAAGGTCAGAGGAGAAAGGGCAGACTGAACAATATTAAGGTCTGCAGATCAGATCAAATCACCAGATCACCAGATCTCAATCCAACAGAGCACCTTTGGGACGTGGTCGAATGGGAGATTTGCATCATGGATGTGCAGCCGACAAAGAATCAAGGCAGATCTGAAGGCCAAAGGGGGTCCAACCCAGTACTAGCATGGTGTACCTAATAAAGTGGCTGGTCTATATTAGAGTTTATATTAGTGTATATATATTTAAACCCACAGGGTTGTCACTGTGTGGTTTAACGTGTCCTGTTTAACTTGTTCTCTAACTGTTTCTGCTCTTCTGAATGTAGACGACTAAAGTGTTTCTCAGGGGCGTATATTTGTTTATTTATTTATTTACCTGTCTGTCTGTCAAAGGACTTAAGCTCCAGTGCAGTAAGGTGTTTTCTTTCACACAAGTCTGCACCTAAACTTTTGAGTACAGACAAAAACACGTTTAATCTCCTTGGAGGAGCCAGGGATCCCGTCAGTAGGGGGCACTGTTTCATCAAAGACCTTAGTGCACAGTGATTTCTGTTCCTTGGGTAATCATTACTGTCTGGTTGTGATAGTGTTAAACGTCATCATGTAATTGGTGTTTGACTGCAGCTTTAGCTACTCTTGTTTACCACAGATTTGTTTTCCTTTTCCTTCTGACACAAAAACACCCACAGGGGAACTGAGATGTCGATGGAAATTTCTGTTTAGAAGCCTACTTTTAACTTCCTCTCTTCAAGCTGCACATCTCCTTCAGTCCACCTGCTTCATTTTTCTTTTTCAACATCTGACATCCTGTCACTGTTTAGGTGCAAAATTGTGTTTCTTCACAGGATGCAGGGGCTCCCTAGTAGGTTTAGCCAAATAAAACCCTTTGTAGCTGTCATAGTAACAGTACTATTAATAGTAATAGTGGGTCAAACTGCAGGAGGAAGAGGGAAGAAAAAGGAGGGTTTATTAGTGGAAAAAGATAAAATTAGGACAAAGAGTGAAAAGGGGAAAACTGAAGAGATACTGGAAAACATTATAAGGAAGTGAAACTATGAAATACAGAAGACAAAACTGCTTTAGGTGTCTTACCCGATCCCTTTGGAAGTAAATAAGAACTCCAGCTGTGACCTGAGCGATGAGGATGAGCAGGAGGCAGGTGAAATACTGTAAGGGATCAAGGAGAACATCGCTTTAGCAAAATATTTGTAAAACTGACTAAACAGCAGGAAATGATTCACCTCAAATAAGGAATGACAGTAAATTTAAATAATAAAACTTTTATTTTGAAGCACTGCAATGAAATTGGCATCAAATTATGAATATTAAATATTAAAACAGGTTGAAAGAAGATGCATACATTGGTAAATCTAACAAGAATCAGCTTCTCTTTCTGCTATCTCACGGTCGCTTTAAGCTCTTTGTTTCACTGTTTGACTCACAGCTTTTTTTTGGTTCAACTTCACTGTGCCATTATTAGTCACAACAGCCAGCTGCATCCATATAAAGTGTAAAGTATAGGACTTTCATTTAAAATTTTAATCACTCTGTTTTGTTATATATCTTCAGCCATTTGAGACTACTCCAGCCTCATGTCTGCTTTCCCTTAAGAGTGAAGGTTGTATGCGTGTGGGATGGGGGGATTTCCTCCACCAGCTGGTTACTGTCATAGAGAGAAGTAGGTCACAGCAGCTCTTCAGTTAACCCCTAGCAGGTTTAACATTGTAGGGGTCACACACCCCTCAGGACTCCCGTTGTACCCCCCCAGCAGTTCACACGCTTTACCCCTGACAAACCCTTGACTCCCCACACCTCCTCCCCTCTGCAAATCCACACATGCTGCGAGAACCTGACCAACGAATATGTAGACATGAGAGAGGGCTTACCCAAGCATGTCAAACAGGTGAATCAAGGCCGAATCATAACATTTTACGTTTAACTTGATTTCTGTTATTACAGAGTCAAATACTACTGAGAGTGTTTCATTTTGACTCAAAAAATTCAACTCTAAGAAATCAGATAATCTAAAATAATGAGACATTCACCTGACAAGTCCAGATAAACATCTTGTTCAAAGACGTTACAAGCAGAAAATATAAGACCTGAATTGTTTGCAACTGATCAAACTAACAGCAAATGCAGCATAAAAAGTGTACTTAAGTTTATTGAAGTCAGATGTAGATATAGAGGATCTTTTATACCCTCAGCAATCAGACTATATAATTCTTCCATAAACAAATGAGACTCCAGACAAATGAATTTCCCTTCGGGGATAAATAGTTATTATTGTATTGTATTGTATTGTATTGTATGTAATTCCCTGTCTTAAATGTAATTTTTAATCTCACTAAACATCACGTTCATTTTCTTGCTGTATTGGCAGCGAGTTTTAATCATTGTAAACAAAATACCTTCGAAATATTCTACAAAGTGTAAAGGCTGGAAACATTCAATCTGATTTTTATTTTTAACACAAGAATCAATCTAGGGCCTCATTCTATTTATAATCTATCTGTAAGAGATTGTAAAGTCCATCTTTATGTGGATACTGCTATTTTAAATGGCTCTGCTGATTAAGTACAGCTTACTGCAGAGAAGCTACTTGCTCTTAACCCTTCAGAGTGCATTTACTAGTCCATAACTTTTTCTCAATGCAAGCAAAACAAAAAAAAAAGGTGTTTAAATATCTTGTTTTGGTATTTGGCTGGATTAATCATTTACAAGTAAGCACCATATCAAAAAACTTACTGGCAAACTTCTGCAGAAATTCAGGTTCCTCTACAGAATAACAGATCTGATTTCCCTCCTTACTGAAGAAGTATAGCTGAAGAAATATTCCTGTCTGTGAGGGATATTGGTGATATTTTTTATAGACAAGCACCTTGCTCCATGCTCAAAGCTATAGACTCACTTCATCTCTCTGCTCTTATATTCATAACTGGAGATTCCTGTAACACTGTGTAGAGCAGCTGACTGGTCTACTCTGGCACAGAAGCATGATAAACACTTGTATCTTTAAATCCCTGATTTCACATTTACCATCTTAAAAACCTATGCGAAATTAGACGACTTGACCTTAACAAATGCACTCAGCTGACTGCTGCTGTACCTGTGAACAGGTAAGCCAGAGAAAACCCAGAGAATGGGCCCTCCTAAGTTATAATCTATTGATATCAGCACAAGTGTGTTGGATCTCTAGCATTGGTGCTAGCAGCTTTGCTAACAGTTACCTCATTTTGGAGCTGAAAAGGGTGTTGGGCTAATATTGGTTCTGGATGCTGAAATTCTTTAATTTGTGACACATTTAAACCCCTTTTAGCCACTTTTTCCATCCATCTTGCCACTATCATTTGCCACTTTTCATCAATTTTGTGCACTTTTGACCTTTTTTCTCCCTCATTACGCTTATTTTAACACCTTTTCGTCACTTTTCCCTCCAATTTTTAAAATTCCATCCACTACTGTTTCCACTAATTTTAGCCACTTTAAACCTGTATTTGTCACTATTTAAAAATTCTTTTCTCCACTTTTTCTGGCCATTTTTGCCACTTTCTAATTTTCAATTGCCTCGGTTAACCTATTATTGCCACTTTTAATGATTTTTTCCACTTTTTTTGATCGTATTTCACAAACTCTACTGCCCTTCCACCTATTGTTGTCTCTGTTTACCTATTTTTTTCTGCCGCTGTTAACCCTTTTCCACCGCTTTTTATGCCTAATTTTGCTAATTCTAACCACATTTCACTATTTGTTGCGCTCTATATTAACACTTAAAACCCATTTTTGCCACTTTGTGCCTATTTTTTGTATCTGTTATCTAATGATTGCCACTTTTTGTTTGTTATATGAAAAGAGGTTAATATTTTGAAGGAGGCCAGTCACAAAAAAACAATTGTTGCTTTGATAGGAGTGTTTTTATTCAGGTAAAAAAAAAGGTATGGCCATCACAGCTTAACATTAAAATTAGGGGTGCACCGATCGATCGGCCAAAATTGGTATCGGCACCGATTTCCTTAATTTTAGGAGATCAGCGATCGGCCAATCCTTGTAAATAAGATCGGTGGATAAGATCGGTTTCATATGCCTCTACCTACTAAAATGTGAAAAATGAAAGACTAAAGGAACTGATATAATTTAGTAGTTTGGACAGCAATGCTTTAAACTTTTCATTTATATTTGAGAGAACTACCTCATGTGCAGTTAAAACAACAAGTTTGTATTGTTTCATGGGTATTGTTCAATGTTATTCAATAAAATAAGATTGGAACATTGAAGGTGTGTGCGGTCAGTTATGAAAAAAAAATTGGTACCGGACATAATCGGAATCGGCAGGTCAGGCTTTTTTAAAGATTGGTGATCGGTGATCGGCCAGAAAATTGCAATCGGTGCACCCCTAATTTAAATTGACCATGATTTTGCTGACCTCCATGGGTCCCCCATTTGGCTGGGCCCCAAAAAGCTCTCCCCTTTATCCCCCCTTATGGGTGCCTGTGGATTCACTCTGAAATTGGAAAATCTCCTTTTTAGCTCTCAAAATGTCAAAATGTGAACAGATTTACAACAGAGTGTCAAGATTAGCACTCTTGCCTCTCTCTTAAAACAATAATCTCAGACCACTTCATCACAGGGTGCAGTTGTTTTTTATTGAGTATCATCCTTTCTTTGATTGTTTTAATTTTGCATTTATGTTTCATTATAAATAAGAGAAACCTCAGTGATTTTCAAGATTTAAATAAATGTTAAATAAGGAAACAGATAAATCGATAGGTAAATACTCAGGACTTAGTTTAGGCTTGCAGCATCTTGAAGCAAGATAATTTATTTGGTTTTAACTGGTAAATATGGATTATATTACATATATTTATATATTTTTGCCCAGCAACAAGACAAATACTCTTCTTAAGAGCTAAGTTTTTGCAGTGTTGGAACACTGCGTCTTAATTAGAGACTCAAGCCTATGAATTTCTCTGTCATATGACTGCCTGTGGTCAGATGTTAGATGAAAAATGAGGCTTTCCTTGCTAGTTTATTTTTAACCTTTCTTATCTAGCTGGTTAACCCGATGTGTGCCTCCTAGAAAACACAACCAAGCTGTAGCATGTTCAAGTTATGCTCACCAGACCCAGAAGACAGCGGATTTCGTAGATTGCTCCTATGCAGCCGAAGAAGCCCATGGCCATGGATAGGGAGCCCACTCCGATGAGGATGTAGGAGGCCACTTGTACCGTGTGTGATGATTCCTCTGGAGAAAAAAGACGTAAAATGACATGAAGAACACAGGAAGAGTTCAATGTACAGCAACATTTTTGGTTGAATTAAAGTTGAAATATTAGATCAGCTCTCAAAAGCACAGAGAAACATGATATAGGTGATAAAAAGAGGGGTAGGATTCTGATCTCAGCTCTGGTATGCTTTCTATAACAATAGTTACTGTGCTTACAGACAAAAACAGTGCCTTCACATGCCAAACTATTATCTATTAGCAAGCCAGAAGTGATTCACGGTGCCTTCTCTGAATTCATTGTAGTGCTTTCTTTTCCCACAAAAGATTATCTTAATAAGCCACCAGAGAGAGTGGGACCGAGACAAGCCAATGTGCAGTGAGCTTAATTGATTTCCCTCTTTGGAATGTGGAGTGGGAGAGCTCCAGTAGGCGAAGGAGGAGGAGGAGAGGAGGGACTGAAATGGAAAATTGAAGGGTTGGAGAGGAGATAAACTGGAGCCATTATGTGGCTGGGAGTTATCTGGAGCAGGAGGAGCTCGGTCTGCAGATGAAGCCAGACTCTGAGCTCTGTGAAATGGCTCCAGCTCTTAAAGATTCCCGGGCAAAGCATGAAGCAGCCAGAGCTATCAGATAACTCCGACCCATCCATTCTGGGAGGACACAGCAGCTCCTCCACAACTGCTCACTGAATATAATGCATGCTGCTTCTTGGCTTGCTAACTGAGGGGAGCTCATACTGTACGTACTGTAGTTATTTCCATATGATTTGATTATGTTAGCTACTGATATAATCATCATGTAAAGACAGAACCCTGCAGAGGCACAGAGAATATCAGTATCACACACACTGTGAATATTCTCTTAAACAGTGTTAATTTTGGCAGCTATTTTTAATTTTAGTCTTAGTTTTAGTCTTTAATTGAAATGCATTTTAGTTTTAGTCACATTTTAGTCATCTCTATTCTTTTAAGTTTTTGTCTAGTTTTAGTCAACGAAAAATCAAAACATATTAGTCTAGTTTTAGTCCATCAAAAGTCCTCACATTTTAGTCTTTACTTTTAGTCCAAACATTTATTTTCTTGCCTTAATCTGGTACCAAATCATAGTAGTGTGTTCTATGCACTCTGCTAAACCTGGGGTCCCTGCTTTCTACAGCCAAGACGCAGAATAGCTACCGCTGCACTTTTTTTGGACAGATTTACCCACAGTGGGGAAATATCATGGATTTTAAATGTCTGACAAAAAATAAATTACATTTTAGTCTAGTTTAGTTTATCTATTTTTGTTAGTCTTAGTCTAGTTTTTGTGATGGAAAAAAAGGCTGTCGATGAACATTTTTAGTCATAGTTTTAGTTCACAAAATTAACACTGCTCTCAAAGTGTAATCTGCTGCTACTTGCAACATATAGAACACTTCCTGATGTAGCACCACCTCACTTTCCTGACCTCCTCAGTCTTAATATACCATATCACGTACGCACATAATCACAGGATGCAGGCGGTTTCATTATCCCAAAGAATAATAAGGGCTGCAGAGAATTTTCCAAGCATGCCCTTTTCTATGAGATAAAACCCAACACCATGACAAACAAAAAAACAAACAAGACATTAAAATGAAGACTAAAAACTCAGTAAATCACTTAAACAATCCCGCAGATATTAAACAATACTAGGGTTGGCATCTTCCAGTTGATTGGTTGGCTGATGAGCTGTCATCCAAGCAAGATCCAGATGGTTGGACAATTGCAGGGTGAGGGTCGGGGGGGGGGGGGGGGGGGTGGAAGCGCACTGTGCAAGAAACAGAGGAGTGGAGTGATGGAATATCCAGGTAGAGAAATGGACGCAAACACAGGAGAAAATTATATTTTCTGATTGTTTCACAGTAGTTCTGCTCCGAAGAACTTGGAAAAAACACATCTTGAACTATACACAAAGATTCAGGATTTTGTTTGGATTAAAGGGGCGCTGGGAATGCACTGCTCCTCTCTCTGTCACAGACAGTTATGTCTCCTAACTTTAAAAGGTCAAAGTAATCCAAAATAATGGGAAAGGAAATACACTGGTCATTACGCATAATGGCAGTGCAGCTTGTTTACATGTTTAGCAATTCATCGGTGATCAAACTACCTATTGAGGAGTTTACTCTGGCAGTCAGCTGATAAAAAGTTGGGCCCATTTCTACCACTTAAAATCAGCCATATCAGACCACTGCAAATGGAAAATCACATCATGGACCAGGAAAACGCCACGGTTAGTCCTCCAGAGAGAAACCAATACTATTGTTTGATAAGGGAAGTCATCAAGATTTGGAAATGAGCCCGCAGGATTATGAAGCAGAATAAGGGAGTTTAACTGTTGCCCCACACCTGGGATACTGTCCTGAATGAGCAACAAGACAGCAGGGGGCGGGGTCATCCTGCAAAACAAGACAGGACCACCAAACCTGTGTAAGATCAGCTGATACAACACGTCACAGCAGCATCACTTGACTCATCTGAGGAAGACTGCAGGAAATTAGCAGAAACATGTCAATGTAAACAAAACTATACTTGTCTATTAATAAGAAATCAGAAAAAATAAAACAAATTTAGTGAATTTTTAGAGAGAAATCAAATGGTAATGTGACAAAGTGTGGTTGTAACAAGGGCCTGCTCACAGGAAAAAAATAAAGCAGTGAGAATTTCAAATATACCATACAGACTGGCTTTTTAGCTTGCTTTTCTTTGAGCTTAGCTAAGAGAACAACCCCATCTGCATAACCATGTTTAGCTTAGCTTCCCTCTGGTCAGCCTCTGCTTAAAGGGGCCACACTGACTGGCCTCTCCTGTAGCTAAAGTAATTCCTACTGAGAATGCGGTCTGGATCTGACCTCTTTGTAAAGTGTCTTGAGATAACTTTGGTTATGAATTGCTGCTATACAAATAAAAAAAAACAGTTGATTGATACTAACAAGCAGGTCATACAACATACAACAATCTAAGTGTCTTCATTCCAGTTAACAGCTTGCTACTCCTAAGAGTAGAGCAAAACACTAAAGACACATTTTTAAACCTGTAACTGTAGCTTGACTTTACAAAGCTTGCACAAGATAATATATTTCATCTATGGAAGATATGTGAAACTTGTAAGTGAATGTCTGAAAAAGGGCTTTGTCATGATGTTGATATAAAGAATTAGATTTTGTTGTAATGTATCTTGCCAAGACGTCCTTTGCTATTTACATTTTCATTGCTGTGTATGTGTTATTTTTACCTCTGAAATGCTGAATCTGAAAAAAAAATTCACCTATTTTGGAAACCTTGAACCTTGTTCAAGGTTAATAAATTACTAATAATTAATGATAAATTATTTATCAAGATAGTTTAGTGTCAGGATTAGCTGCTTTTCTGTTTTATATGACACTAAGATATAAAATATAGCTGAGGATTAGTTTTGGAAAACATGTATTTTACACTTGCTTTGCAAATAGCTGTTAGCTACTTCAAATCCACATATTTACTTATTACAGAGACACTAAACACACACGGTCATTACATGCGTGTACACACCGAGACTACATGTGTTACCAGAGCAGCGCATGTTGTGGTGGTTTGACAATAATTGAAAGCTTAAAGTACTTTGGTCAACATATGCAGAGAGCTTATGTGGCTGCAAGGTAGCATTTAAAGGGAGGCTGATGAGTGTACTGTATGTATGTACTAAATCCAGCACTGTGTTAAAGGGAGTTATTTCAGTCTGAGTCACACACATTAACACACACATACACAGACTCAACTCCAAGCAACAGATGTCTCCAAAAACATGAATTAAACGCAGCATACAGGAAGATGCACAGAGCATAGTTACTTCAAACAGTGTGACGAAAACAGACAGTAAACAGGGCTATGAATGAACCAACACAAGCAAGAGATTGCTAAACAGCTTTTAAATGGCGCAAGAGACTAATATCTAGCAAAGACAAAGCAGTGACATGTGTCTGTGTAAACCTATGATTGCATGCTGCATCCTGCTTTGGCTTCCTTACTAATAAAAAGCCTTGTCACTGCAGTAGAACTATCTGAGCAATATTATAGCGTCTACGGATGTCAGAATTGTAGTTTTTCCCCCCAGCAGGTCATAAGACAGCATCCTGTGATTATTAACTGTGGTAAGCATAGCTGGGACTGATGTTTTTGTGAGGTTTCCACTGATTTAATGAACGCTTATAAAAACATACACCCTGGACTTAAAGGAAACAGCATGCAACACTAACAAAAACTTTTAAATAGCTTTTCTATAGTTTCATGTTTCCAATATTCTAAGCTTTTACAGTAACATATCTTATCTTTGGACTGATCATTTCCTCTTAAATCAGTCTGTGACTTACAATAAAAGTAGGGCTGACTGATGATAGGAAATATCATTACCATGGTTATTTCAGTACTATTAAACATAGCTAATTACTCTCTGATTTTATAACATCGCATACATTTAATTACACTTACTTAATCACATCTACTGAATTGCACACTCTTAAGACTTATATATTCAGAACACTTAGACAAACAAACAATCAATTAAATAATTACATTAACTATGTTTTTGAGATAGTGATGATGTACTTTTGTGGTCAAAATCCAACAATATTTGTAGAATCATGGAGTATTGAACAGTTTCTTTAGCTCTGGGTTGCCGGTGTTTATTGATAGTATGTCTTTGGCTAGCATGAGTACAATACATTGCCACACAATACAAGATAATTCAGCTGAAAGTCAGAACAATTATCAGCCAAACATCTGATGGTTCTAAAGATTATCTTGAATTATTTTCCTATGTTGTGCTGAGTGATCTTTCCCTCCCTGATTTGCTCGCAAGATGATCAGATCTGCTCTGATTTGAGATTGTAAACATTAAACTTGTTTCGTATTTACGACCAGTTGTGTGGGGTAACACTAAGGACAACCAAGCAGGCATGAGCAGGATTGTTACATGGAACAACAGCCAGTCTGATAGAAAATTAACCAAAGGAATCACAACAAACACAGCCATGGCAACGATATCAAACCCCTCTTATTAGTCAAAAGTCTGAGAAAGTGGTCTCAAATCAAATTTTACATTATTTGTCTTCAAATCATCTTTCTGAGTCTCTTCAGTCAGCATTTAGGGCACATCCCTCCACCGAAACAGCGCTTAAAAAGGTGGTGATTGATTTGTTATTGGCTGTTGACTTAGAGCCAGCATCTGCTTCATTGTTGTAGATCCTGGTTCTGCTTTCAGCACAGTGGGCCCCTGTATTTAACTGGACAGAGATAAGAAATATTTTGACATCTCAGGTCAGGTGCTCCAGTGGTTGAGGTCTTTCCTGTCAGAGAGATCTATACAACAATGTGTTCTCTGGTCCCTGTGCCCTAGGCATGGGGTGCTACAGGGGTCTGCACAGGGTCCTTTGTTGTTCTCAGTGGCACCTTTGGGTCAAATTCTACGCTCATATGGAATTGCTTTTCACTGGTGTGCAGATGACTTACAATTGTGTATGCCAGTAGTCCTGCAAAGTGGGTCTGAAACAAATAAACTTGAGGTCTGTCTAGTTGCAGTTTGTAGCAAATTCCCTAAACTCTCCTAAGACAGAAATGATGGTTATTTGACCAGCTAGACTTATTCATCTTTGATAATTTCACTCTATTTTTGGGCCTCTGTGTAATTCATTGCAAAGACAGAGTTAAAGAGATATTTCAGTATTTTTGAAGTTTGGCTGTATGAGGTACGTAGCAGTAGTAGGGACGTTAGTCTCCGCTGATTTCAGTGAGCATTGCTCCTTTAAGGATTTGCTGGTTGTCCCAGCCAGGAAGCTAGGCTATACAGCTTTACTGATGGATTCAGTCTCTCTGCAGAATTTAGGGAGTTTTGGGCAAAAAATGGGCCACAAAACAATGTTGGCTCAAACCCTGGCACTATCAAAAACTTTGAGGCATTTAATTTTTACCCAGAAAGCCTTTGTGTTTTTGTCATTATTTTGCAATGCAGGAGCATGTAGCCAAAGCTTTACCTCATACGACTCAACTTCAAAAAAACTGAAATATCCCTTTAAGAATCTTGGTGTACTTTTTGATCAGACACTTTAATTTGAATTTCATAGTATTGCACTGGCAGGAGGTAAGGGAGCTTTTACAGTTGATTTTTTTTTTTTGTTTCTTGATTGCTTTTTTATATTACATAACACTTTGTGAGTAAATTTTAAAAAAGATTAAATCAAAAAATTTGTCATGTGGCTTTGAGAGGCAGCCACAACCATGCCCTAAACTCAAATTCTTTTGCATTGTTTCAGGTCTGACTCCTCAAAACAAAAGTGGTTCCATTGACAAAGGTTGTTTTACCTTTTTTGCTAATCAGCAGCTGTTTTTCCATCATCTTATTGGGCCCTCTTGCTTTTCAAACTAATTGTACTATACACTGTAGCTTCCTCTTCTCAAATTTAAGTTAAAGCGAAAGCTGTTTAGATAGGAGGGGTGGAGAAGACTCTATGCTGTAAAGGAAGGGAGAGTGCGCTTCATGTACTAAACATGACAAGACCTATAATGAGCACAGCATGACACACAGCACAGTGTTTATTCATCTCAGTTATCTTGTCTTCATGATTGTGGGGAAAACCATAACTGAAGAGGAACTTTCTTGTCCAGCACTAATAAAAGAGAATGAGATGAAATTCCTTTTTCTATCTTAACTTTTTAAGTATTCTGAAAAGCAAAAAAAAAAAAAAACAGTGTTTCCTCTCAGACTGTCTGCCAGGTGTATCAGAGTTATATTTTACAACCATCCTGCTGAGAAGCCACAGAGCATCTGTGTTCTGTGCTCTATTTCAAAAACAGCATATCTTTTTTTCTACAGTCAGCATGTGTTTGCCTGGTTTCTGTGTGTTCTGCAGAGTGCAATGGCAGGTTTCCATGTAGGTTTCTGGAAGAGTTTCTGAAATAGTTCCTCAGGTGGTTTCTGTGGAACTTTCCATTTAAAGAGGCAAGAATTAAAGTGCCCTTTATGAAGGCTGCAGAGGGAGGAGGAGGGACTGTTTGGTAGCACAGGTCTCTTCTGTAAACACGAGCAGAGCCACACATTAGGCGTGTATGCAGCAGAAGAAAAGTGACAGTACTATGCATAGATATAGGCGGCCATAATATCAGAATTACACTCTGACATAATGCTAGTAAAAATCAAACAATTTTGTTTCCTGTTATGATACCATGGCAACACAAATACTGGTTCTTGCATTGAGTTATTCATTGTTCATTGTTATTCATTGCCTGCAACTTGATTAATAAATAATCAAGTTGCAGGCAGATTCCTGCCCTCAGCCAAAATACGTTATTTTACAAACATCTTTAGCTTGAATATCAAATGCTAACAGAAGAACCAATTGTCGATGAATTTTCAAGGTCTAAACTGCACCAAAAAATCCCACTTTCCTCCAAGGTTCTTTTTTTGAGACTGGAAAGTTTCTGGATTGCTTTTCTGCATATTTCCAAAATCCACTTTTGCTTCACTCCAGCTAACAGACCTCCTTCCAAGGCTTACTTTTGTTTAAACATCAGACAAGCTGTGTTTTGGCAAGTGCCAGCAGGATAAACTCAAAGCATCATGTCCCTGAGCTAAACATTCAACAGGACTGTATTGTTTCAGAGGGGTGTTCATTGACTGGAAGATGGCCTTCTAACTGAAAGAAAAGAGCGGGATTGAAACCAAAACTTTCCCAAAGCTCCCCTGCCTGCAGTCATTGGGACATCTGCAGAGGCCTCTATACAACTCATAAAGAATGGAAACTGAAAACACACAGATCCTGTTTATGGTCCGCCGATGGTACAACTTCTGAAGAGAACACACAAAGTCAATAAACAGCAGTGGACGGCAGCTTTGGCTTTTGTTCCTCTAAGGAGGGTTAGAAATCCAGCAGGAGACAAGGCTGACCCAGTTAATGTACAGGGAATAAAAATACACAGAAGAGAGATGGTCATCAAGCCCCAATTAGAGGGATATCCTCAGGGTATCAGCCCAGCAGGATCCCTGCTATCTTTGGAGGAACAGCTGGATTATAATAACAATAGGAGTGGCAGGGATGATTGATTCTGTTCTGCCTTTATGTTCCACAGATAAGCTAACTCAGCTCAAAATTAACCTTGAAGTGACTTCTCCCTGCGTAGAGTGACCTCAAGAGCTAAAATCGGAGCCAGAGGAAGACGAGACTCATACGAACTAGTTTAGAACACAAGGTCAGATGCGAATGCCCTTCGTCACAAATGCAGCTTTTTGGTAGTCATTAGTCAAAACAGCACAGAGCTGCAGCCCAAATATAGATGCCTGTCCCTCAGAGACAAGCATTTCTGGATAAAAACACATTCACTAGAAAACTACAAGCACAAGCTTAAAAAAGTACAACTTGTGATTTTTTTCCTCATCCAGCGAGTCATTGGCAAATGTTCCGACTGTTGAATAAGTTTTGTTAAAGTTACTGAGTGCCAGAAAACACTGAAATTTCTTCGTCTCAGATGTCAAGATGATTTCTTTGGATGATTAGATTTGTAGGAGGACACACTAAAACAAAGATAGTCCATTTACTTTGACAGAAAAAATGAAAAGTAGCAAATCCTCATGTTTAAAAAGGGGAAAAACAAATTTTATTTGCAAAATTGAACATAAGTTGACATCTTTTTCTTTACTGATCCCCATTTTTTAAATGTAAGTTTGTTTTAAGGACTCAAGTTGTTTTCTTTGTTTATCCTTCTAGACTAATGTGTGTTTAAATGACCTAAGTTTTAGGTCTGAACTGCATTTAAATATGGGTATTGATAAAGGTATCAGCTAAAATGAAACTCTAAATATTGGCACATTGGATATCTGCAAAAAATCCAATATTGTTCATTCCTTAAAATATTGATAAACATAATTGCCTATTTAAGCATATAGATTTAGGTTTTCAGAGAGGTCAATCATTAGTTTTTAATGGAGGAACAATACAACTCAAAGTTCCTCACAATAAGTGTGAATCAGAGAGCAATTCAGGATAAGACACAATGTGATATGTGTGATATGATACGATTCAAAAAGGTGTATAATTTCCCATCCGATTAAGTGCAAAATGCAGCCGAGTAGTCTAAAGCCAAATAAAAACATTCTGTAAACCAACAACCACACTGAAACAGTAAGTGATTTCACATTGTAAGGATGCAAAGTTGCTTTACAGAATGTGGCTGAAGTTGGCAGTGCTAGCATAGATGCCTTCAATCTCTTTAGTAAGTTAACGTTCACACGCTCAGTGCTTCGGATTTATGTGAGTATGACACAGCCTCTAGACAACTTTATCCCCATTTCCTATAGACCAGTGGTTCTCAGCTGGCTTGATATAAAGACCTATTTAAACCTCCTTAAGAGAGCTCCCAAATTCTTAAATGTATTGAGTGAAAAATTTTCCAGTTTGGACCATAAAGTGAACATAAGAGACAGAACAAAAAATGTTTTACAGAGGGACAAGTAAGCATATATGTTATTTTACCCCCCCCCCCCCCCCAGACAATTAGGAAATCTAATCCTAGATAAAACATACTGCTAAACCATGCTCTTCCTATGAGATGCAGTCAATTCTGTAACAGCAAGCACTTGTTTATGTTGGATTATAGAGCATTGTTGCAGCATGGCAGAGGTCATTAATAAAAACTACAGTGGCCACTAGTGGTGAATAGATGCATTACAGTTCAGATGGAACGTTTGGAATTATGGGTCTGACATGATTTTAATTCTAAGGTTCATTGACTTGTAATTCTGGCGCCTACAAAGCGATAAATCAATAATAAATAAATAATACAATTCAACAATTGCGGTGGCTAATTTTGCGCATCTCTATTCAATACAAGATGTTCAGACACAATATGTGATATGTTGTCCATGATCATATCATGACAATTATTATATTGAAAGACAATTATTTAAGTGATCGACTGAAGCATATAAAAAGCTCCAAAAAGATCAGGATTTATGTATTTTTTCACTTCGACTTGGCGTCAGATTTGTCTTTCATCACATTTTATCTGTGAACTTCTTTTCATAGGTGCTGTCCGACATTATCCTCCTGTCTTCTTAATCTTTAGCCCACTGTCAGCTTCTTCTTTGGCAGTTTTACCCTCATTTATAAGCCCAAATGAGAAGAGTCATTATGTGATGATCTGTTGAATTGAAAAGCAAAATCTGTGCGATTGTTTTGTCTAATTAAAATAATGACCACTGGCACCAAGGACACGGTACCTGTAGAAAAAGAGTCAAGTCATGTCCCAGGATCATACTCAACAAGTAAGGAGAATCACATTCTCTCCAAAAAAAGTGAACATTTAATTTCAAGTGCATATAAAATTTGCTGGAAAATAAATTGAACAAATTCTTAACTGACTGATTTTGGAAAAGAACTTCTCTGCTGCTCTTAGCTTTGCTCCATCTGGGATGAATATACTGAAAGCTTTTATAACAAGATTTATGGCAACCAAGAGTTTCCATCTGAGATTCAGTGTGCTCAACAGGCGAGGCAGGGACTGGGTTTCATTATGATTTCTACAGTGTCTGTGCAGTAGATAACCTGAGTTAGACATGGTGTTGTCTAACAGATTATTTACGCTGCTATTTCATAGCCTGAAATTTACGCCCCCTGTGATGTTTCAACCTCAGTATGAATGCTATGGAGGCGTAAAGGGGGAACAAATGATCCCTCTACCTCTGTGCCAGCTAGGTAGACAGTAACAACCGTGTTACAGCAGTGAGACAGGATCAGGGGAGCCGGTCTGACTGTGTGTGAATGTGGAACTCCTGCTGTGCCAGGCTTACTTGCCCTCTTAGTGTTGTAATGTAATGTGATGTGAATGATCACACAGGGACACAAATACTACACTGTTGCAGCACATATATGAACGTCTTTAAACATCTGATATCATTATCTCTCTGGAGCATGCCAGTTGGAGGCTTTTTTGCCACGCTGTATCTTAAAAGCAGATCTGTGACAACATCTGTGCAGGTGGGAGAATCTGTCTGTGGCATGTCTGCCATCTGGGGAGTTCAAAGTACAACAGCGGAAACTGAGGGAGAAATAAAGCAGATATTTTCCAACTTAAGACTCCTTAATAATCATGAAGAGAATTTAACCTCCCCCTGACCAACCCTCTCCCATGGATCTCCACAGATGTCTCTATCATTATGTGTTTGCATGTAAACAGCTTTCAAATGGCAGAGGAGGTCATTAGGTTCCCTCTGGGAGTCACATTTTTGGTTGTGCCTGAACATCCATTTGTGGGTCGCTGGGAAATATAAAATCCACACTAAGTATGCAGAAAAGTCCAGAGGGTTCAGTCCGATCTGTACTTGTATTTCCACTGCATTCAGAGTAGCTGAACTAGTCGTTAAAATGTTAATTGACGTCACTGTTATCTCTAAGGATGTGACAGCAGGAATGTGGGATTGTATGTGTTTGAGTGTTACAGCACTTACGCAGAACAGCAATGAAGCTCTGGTTATCAAAGAGGACCCACAAACCGAAGCCCATGATCAATGCTCCGAAGATCTGTGTGGAGAGGAAATAAAAGAAGAATCAAGAAGAAAGTCTAAAACAGAATCTGTGCCTTTTGAAACAGATGGGATTTGTTTTTTTCCTTCAGTCCGTCACATCTGGGATTAATCAGCACTGAACTCTTCTGCTTGTCTCTCTCACAGATACAAACAGAAGGAAAAAGGATGTGGAGGGGATCCAGAGACAATCAGATGCTTTTTTTTTTACATATAAGGCCAAACAGGTCGCAGAATCATCATTTATTCACATTCAGATAATCTAACTGAATGTAAAGTAAGAAAATTATGCCTGAAATAGTTATCACTAGACTTGAAAATTATCAGTTTTGTCCTATCATGAGAATATGAAGTGCAGATCTTCTACATAATTAAGAGGGCCTCTGTTTAGAGGTCGTGGGGCACCTAATATCCATAGATGAGAGGCTCTTTTACCAGTTTCCCCCCTTGGACTGCCACACCTCCCTAACTCCACAACAGTCATTAAAATTCTCTTTGAGAGCTGTTCATTTAGAGGAACTGTTCAGCTCTGGGCAGCCATTATTACCCACCACTTCCTGCCCCCCCGCCCCAAAGCCTCAGCCATAGTCTAATCTGTCCACATGGACAAACACCGACACAGACACACACGCTTCCGATTAGACACCAGCAGAGTGTTCACATCAAAAGGTCTGCGTCGGGTTTACAGCCGCAGTCTCATTGGAAAGGTCTGGACATCCTCGCAGAGTCAGGTTTTAAGTCTCGAGTAATATCAACCCTCTGGACTTTATGTCTAGGCTGGTGTGAGAGAGGAGGAAATGAGCAGAGACCATCTGCTGATGTTTAGACCTGGCTGTGCTGATGTGCTCTGTAAAGTCTACCACCGCTGGCAGAGTCACAGGAAACATTTCCCCCATGTATCTGCAATAATCTCTGGGGCTATTTGAAGAAGGATGCAAGCTCAAATTAAAAACTGCTGCTGACAGCTCTCAAGTGTCTGATTCTGCTGAAAGAGCATAGCTTACCTATCTTTGTATCTAAGGTAAACAGCGGTGCTGACAACTTGGAAATCATGTGAAATCTTATAGTGCACAATGGAAGTGGGAATTACAGGATAACCTACGATACCATACGATAGGATACTACATGAAACTATACAATTTCATAAAGTATAATGCCATATGGTGCAATACAGTACAATTCAACAGGATGTGATGGAATATGACTCAATACCATATGCTAACCAAGACATGGGAAAAGATGTTATCGTAGCACAATAATTCTGTAATAACTGATACTAACAAAGACAATGATATTAAGGTAAAATTAACAACTGGGGAAATCTCACAGTACAACATGATATGACACTATCAGATTTGATGTGATCTGGTATGATGGGATACAATATGCAGGCCTGCTGACAAGGATGCCTATGCCAGGACAACTGACCCAGTTAAACCCCCCCACCCATAAGTGGGCATGACATTACTGTACAATATGTGATACATGGCCCATGTAAACAATTATATACAAAAAAAAAACAACAAAAGAATAGCCTGCAGTAATCTATAATTTGCAGTACAATCATATAGAAATGCACTATATGGACAAAAGTATTTGGCCACATCTGTTAATCATTGAATTTGGGTGTTTCAATCAGACCTGCAGCCACAGGTGTATAAAATCATACAAAATATGTTGTTCTGAAGATCTCAGTGACTTCAAGAGTAGTTCTGTGATGAATGCTACCTTGCAATAAGATCGTTTGTGAAATCCCTGTTGGATATTCCACAGTCAACTGTAAGTGATACTATTAGAAAGTGAAAGTGTTTAGGAACAACAGTAGCTCAGCTCGCAGGGTCAATGACTGCTAAGGAGCATGGTGTGTAAAAGAAGTCGCCACACTCTTGCTGATTCCATTGCTGATGAGTTTTGAACTCCCACTGGCATTAATGTAAGGTCAAAAACTGTGTGGCGGGAGCTTCGTGGAATGGGTTTCCATGGCAGCTAGATGAAAGCTTTACATCATCTAGTCCAATGCCAAGCGTCAGATGGAGTGGTGTAAAGCACACTGACTGTGGAGCAGTGGTAACGTGCTCTGTGGAGTGACAAATCCCGTTAGCAGTCAGACCGGTGGATGGCAGGAGAACGTCACCTGTCTGACTGCACTGTGGCAACTGTGAAGTTTGGTGGAGGAGGGATGATGTTATGGGGCTGATCTTCAGAGTTTGGGCTAGGCTCCTTATCTCCAGGGAAGGGCGATCTTAATGCTTCAGCAAACCAAGACATTTTGGACATTATTATGGCAACATTTTGGCGAAGGACCTTTTCTGTTCCATGACTGCCCCAGTGCACAAAGCACAGACTATACAGGCATGCTTTGATGAGTTTCGTGAGGAAGAACTTGACTGACCCACACAGAGCCCTGACCTCAACCTCATTAAGCATCTTTGGGTTAAACTTGAATGGAGATTGTGCAACATGTCAGTTTCACTTCTTATTCATCCTTTAATGTCTTTCAGATATTACACTGATGTTTTCCACTTCATTTTATTGAAATTATGCTGTAAATCTCTTCCTATTTTTGTTGTTTATCCCAAATGCTCCATCCTATCTATGCCTAGATGGTGAGCAGTGTTAAAGTAAATACTTACAAAGAAAAGGAGGTTGAAGAGGAACAGAAAGTACTTGGTCACTGTGATGCATCCTTTTCCCATGGCTGCGCTTCTGGAAGACAAAAATAAACAAAAATTATTGGTTAAATTAAGCACCAGATGGTCATATCACAATAAAGACGGGCATACAAGATGAAGAGAGAAGACAAACACAAGGTTGAGAAAAGATACAGAGACAAAGAGACAGCCTTGGGGTAACAGTATAAAAGTGATCCACAGAACAGGACATAGGAAAACCTGCACAGTTGGGTTCCAGATTAAACACAGCTTTAATCTTCAAAGCAACAACTTCACTCTAATTTGATTTTCAAGAGCCACTTTTCTCCAGCTCTTAAACAGTCCAATCTGCTCTAATCCCCACTTTTATAAGACGCCAATTGGCCTTATGTCTTTAAACGCTAGGCTTCATGAAAAGACTGAAAGCTTTCGTTAGCAAATATATAGTTTTGTTCTTGACAAACAAGAGGAACCACCCTGGGGAGACAGAGCAGAGGAAAGACCACCACAAAGAGAAGAGTGGTGAGGTCATGATGGCTGTGTGGATAGACCATGACAGCATGTGGTTAGGCATGCTATTGTTATCACAAACTGGGGGGAACTAGGCCGATCTACAACTACGTTTACAGACTGTTAAAAGCTTGGTTACAGTGTTTTCTACTTATTTTGACTACTTCAGGCACAACAAAAGATGAGGATTAAAAACCATATCCAGAATTATTCAACATGTTTTGTTACTCAATCGCACACCAGAAGACACATAATGTCATGAGTCAGAACCCCAAAGCAAGCAGAGAACTGTAACTGTCTGAGATTCAAGTTCGGACATGTTACACTAACATCTGCATTGTTTTATGAGTTCTTCCTCATTTATATTTGTGTTTCCCATGTACACAGATGTACATATGACTGCACAGGCCAACACATATGACTGCATTCTGAGATTTCTATGAGTAACATTTTCCTCTGAGGAAACACCTGTAGGCCAGAGCAGCAGCAGATATACAGTACAGCAGGGACACTCTCTGGCAGCATGATTCAGCCTGAGCTCCAGAGTCCAAAGAAAATATTTACCACATCCAAACCTTTTCCTTCACTGGAAGCACTGAAAATACAACCACCCATTGTGGTTATTTGAGGAGTCTGAAAATATCCTACAAAGACAACTCCCCGTGTATCAGATGACAAGCTCTTCTCTCCTGCCCATCCATTTTACACCAAATCTGTAGGTTCTTCCCAATGTTTGGCCCTATAATGGTACATATTTAGTTCTATTTTAAAGCATGTAAACTACTTCAGGAAGCAAAAACCCATGACCTTAAGGCTTTTGTCTATTCTATGTCTTTTAATTTTGGTGTCACTTTTAGACAAGGCGGCACTGTTGCTCTATTTATTTTGTAATGTACATGTATAAGGGCCCATGTCCACTAACACCATGTTTTGCTCTGGCAGTGTACATTTTCAAAACATGCCCTCAGTATCTTCTGTTCTTTGTTGCTCTCAGTTGAAAAAAGTTAAACTTTGGAGCCCGACTGTGTTTCAACTAATCCCTCGCCCCACCAATAGAGGCTGCAACATCTGATGAAGTTTTGTCAACAACGATGGTGAAGGAGAAATAGGAATGGGCATTACTCCAGTCACAACATATCACGGGTATCTAAAATAGCTCTGAATGATTAAAGAACCCTAATTTATAATGTCAGGCAAATTGGTCAAGTCACGAGATGGCCCCCTGCTACATTACAGCACTAGTTTAAAAACCCTTTCATTCTTCTTTCCAGGGGTAAATCAGTGGTGAGAAATTATCTGAGGTTTATTTAAAATGGTATGCAGGGGCTGGAGAGGTGACTATCAACCCCTATGTAAACCTCTGTTTATAGGATATGTAGATTAAGATAAGCTGTACTGTTGGTTATTTTGTATCCTGATCTGATAATTTCTACCCATTTTAATTATTTTCAAAAATATTTTCTAACTGTTTTGATTCCTATTCTATTTTGTCCCTTCTTAATATCTTATATGCTCTTACATCTCTGGTGCTTAGGTCCCTTTTTATATAGCTGGGTTTCTGCTTTGCCTGGATTCATCTAGGTTACTCTGGGTTCTTATTTTTATTCTGGATTATTTATGCTTCTGGGTTTTTATTTCTTTCTGGTTCTTATAATGTTTCTCCTGGGTTATTACAGTGTTGGGGTTACATTGTTGGCTGAAGTTTTCATGGGTTCTTTTGTTGTTGGGGTTTTGTCTTTCTTTTTATGCTCTCATGCTTGTGTTGTGTTGTGATGCTTTGTCTTATTTGTGATTCTGCTTCTTGTGTTTTTAAAGTTATCATTACTTTTGCTATTTAAAGTCTACTCTTATGTATTTGAAAGCACACACAATATTACTTCAGATTTCTCCATCTTGTCTGAAAACAGTTTGGGATTATTAAATCCCACATTACGTCAGAGCAGGGAGGAAAAGAGCCCACATACGTGCCATTATGCAATTAGAAAGAGGAAATAAAGACACAAAACAAAACCTGTGAAGTGTGAAAATAATTATGCAACAATTAACCACTTCCAGCACTCCTACAATAAATGTCCACATTTTTTTGGACTCGAAACATTTTGTAAAAGGAGTGAATTAAACTGTAGAGGCATGTGGTCTGCTTGCAAGTGCATGTGTTCAGATGCTTGGTCTAACCTGCTTCCTGTATAATGTGGTTTCTATACACCCGGTGTTGGCACCTTATAACGAGAGGAAATTTTGGGGAAGGTTTGACGCTATCAAAAAAAGGAGACACTAGTGTGTTTAGTCTTTTTGAGGCAACAATTTCAATGTCTAAAACTGATGCAATGCCAGAAAGGGGTCCTTTACATTATTTTCATGTTTTGTGGGTGATGTTTCCTCGAGCACACAGAGATATTTACAACAAGGTCAACTTTCGTAACCTAGCAACAACAAGTGCAGGTGGGAAGCAATCTAACAGAAGTTGTGAGTCCTGCCAAGGGACGCCCTGATCCACTGGTTTAACATCGGTATCTTCTGACATTGGTCATGTTGACAAACATTGGCTACTTCACTTTACTGCTGAATCAAAGAAGAGATTTTTACTGGGCAGAACAAGTGGACATGTTGGACAAACTCTGGCAATAAAGAAATAGTTCAAATGTGAAGGCAAATGTTACCCTAGTAGGGGTGTTACACCAAAAGAAGTGTATCAACATCAGCATTGGCTTAATTGTAATGTTAAAGAGTAGCTACATCGTATCGGCCCTCATTCTGAGTAGAAGTGCATCTCTGGTGCTGCCAGAGGAAAAAACAGCCTTAATCAACATTGCTCCTGAGTAGTTTATTTCCACAGGAATCTGCTACTATTCAGTGCAGATATTGGGATCCAATTAAGCAATAATATGGAATCTTTGCAGAGCTAGTAAAAAATATTACATCGGTATATTAGCTTTAAAAGTTAATTATTGTATCAGCATATATGAACATTTCTGCAGATGCCTATAAAATCTGCTTACATCAGCTGTAAATAAAGCTGTACTACTAACAAATACGTTAGCAGAGTTTCAGGCTGGACCAACAGACCTCCATCAACTGAAGTTTTTTTACTTTGTCATCATTCCTTACACTTTAGAGTGGGTTTGAGGGCTGTTATTTTATTTTATTTGTTTATCCTCAAACTTTAAATGGTGTGTTTAAAGGACTGAAGTTTTAGGTCTGAACTGCATTTAAATATTGTATCGGCTAAAACGGTATTGTTATTATGGGCATATTGATGCATCCCTATTTATTACTGTATATGTTGTTATTCACTTTAAATGACACCTACTCACTGACATTGGTTTCAGACATCAAAATTAGCAATAAATAAGTAATGCCAGTAGTTTCATTTGTAACCCGTAAAGATGCATAAATATTAGGCTAATTCCCATCAGATTCTGAATCAAGTAAAACTCCTCACATGAGCTGTATAATAGGAGTAAAACTACTTACAACCATTTTTAAAAAGTCCCATGTTTTGGCACTGATGATCTGTGTTTCTGCAGACAAACTGCTCCCTTGGTGTGTTGAATAAAAGCTGCAATTTAATCAAGTTAACCATAACTTTACAGAATACAACATGTTGCACTGTCAGTTGTGTAACTTTTGAGTTGCAATGATAGCGCATATTAAACAGCATATTTACAACCAGACATCTGACTACCAAACCTTTATCTTCCGTTTTAGGTGGTTAGTGGCGTGCGCAAAGCATACCGATAATATCTGAGCCAGTTCTCTACAGTATGTGCTTCAAACAGGAAATGAATTACAGCTTAATTTGACTATGAAACATAACAAAACGTATATAAAAGTACTGCTATAGTGTGTAGATATCTGCTTCCACAGGCAAACATGAAGACCTGAATACTAATATCCTTCAGAGGATACTGTCTTTACATTAGGCCTGTTTAAAGACAATTAGGGTATCACAACTCAAACTAACCCCCTATATCAAGCTGTTGAATTTAAATGCCAACATAACATCATGTTTACAAGACTGAACACGGCCCATAGCCAAAAACACACACCAGATACCTTGCAAATCACTTAATCCTTAAAGGAGATTGCTGGTCTTTATGTCTTGATAGTGAACAGCAGTGAAGATTAAAAAAGGCTTAGTTATGATAACCATTGTTTGTTTACTGAGCGCCTATTCATAAGAAAACAATTACCAACAACAATGAATCAGTGTTGCTTATTATATTCTTCAAGCATCAAATTAAACAGGCAAGCAGATCAAGACCAACTCTGAAGCAGCCAGCTGAGTTCTGAGCCAAACCAGACTATAAATACATTTAGATTTTTGCAGAACCTCAATGCAAGCTCACACTTTTTTTTTTTTTTATCATCTTCGCAAAACACATCTTGACAAACCCACTCACACTGGACTCCCTGAAAGTCAATGACAAATCTTTTCCGAGGTAAAAACTTATGACCAGAAAGTGCAATGGAAATTCAAAGCAGAGCCAGACAGAGTTTCCAAGTAGCAGTTTTATATAAACTTTTATAGCAGCTTGCGTTCATAATGCTGCCGACATCAGAAAAATGTACTTTATTTTAAATAGAACAGCAGGAAAAAGAGAAAGGCCAGACTTATGGTGCAAAAACCATGAGTACAGTGCTGAAAATAAGCCACCTGAGATTTTCAAACTGACCTCATACAGTTAAGTTTTCCCCTTTCTACTCTGAATCCATCCCTCCCTGTGGTTTGGCCTGGTGCATGATCTGATTTCATGAAAAAGTGTGCAAGGTCGTTTTTGTTTATCACTCAAAGCGCCACTACAGATGCACGGGGGTGCAGACGTGATTATGAAAACAGCGTTAGAGCCAGATGGCATCGACTGTGTTGGTAATGGACCCAGCATGGATCAACCACAGCCTTGTGGCACACATAAAGTCAGGCAACATGCCAACCTCTCCCACCATGGTCTATTATAATCATACATGACCCATTTAGGCATCTGTGAGGCCATGACGCTGGCATGGACCTGCCTGCACCATCATGATACTAAAACCCTTAATACCATGTCCGAATCCTGCTCTGACATCTGCAGCTATGTGGGTTATCCCTTTGAGCAGATAGGATAGCTTACTGGGATTTTAATGACAACAAACATACTTTTGTTCCAATAAAGGAAATCATTCCTCTAGGCATTTATTTAGAAACAACTGGTGTAAATGTCCATGCAAGACCACGCATACTGTGGTCTAGACAATGTTTAACAAAATAATTTGATTCATCACAATTCTGCACCAAGGAGGGAATTTCCCTTTCACCACTGATGGGAAACTAAAATTTTGTTAGATAGAGAATTGTGAAATCCCCAGCTGAGGTTCAGTACCAGGTATCTTCCCACCATTCGACAGACATGATAAAGCAGTTGCAACAGCATGACTAACACAAGCCAAACAACCACATATGTCTTTATCATTTTTTAAAACAATTTTGCCTATCACCAAAAATGTTGACATCTAAATCAGACAGAAACCTCTGAATGAGAAAACAAAACACATTCCTAAAACCAAGCACTAACCAGAGGCTATTTTCTGAAACAAAACTGAAAGGCAGTGATTTGGTGATTTATGAAAATCCCAGATAGTAGTCATAGGGAATTCTTCAGCTGAGAAAGGTCACAAAAACACCAGTATTTCTATCACAATCAAGAAATATTTTCTCTGATAGTGCCCTTTTAACCTCTGAAAGCCCCTTACTTTTTGCATTTGGAGCTGCAGTAAACCCAGCAATAGTTAACATGTGACTTCATTCTTTTTATTTACAAATCCCTTATTGATCATAAGCCATCTTCTACAACATCTAAGCTTAATTGGTTGACTTGACATTACCACTTGGTCTGACTGTCTGATGCTTCATGTCCCGAATTGGGAAAATCTGTTTTAGCTTTTTTTGCTTCAAATATGTGGAATCTTTTACACACACTTAAGATTGACACTCTCATTTCTCTGAGTAAAATCTCTATTATTTGTGCTAAAAATTGTAACTGTACTTGTTCTTATTCTGTAGCTTGACATCTTTGTAAATGAGGGAAACCTCAATGATTCTCGAGACTGAAATAAAGGCTGATGATTCACCAAAAACATTAGATTTCTGTGTCCTGAATAGCTTTAACTGTTAACTTATACTGTATTTCAGTTATGCAGGCTTTTTAAGCAAATTTCTACAAATGAAAACAACACAATGCCCTTATTTGTAATGGTATACTTGCTTCATCTTCAGAGACTGACCTTAATCAGCTTCCGTCACAAAGAGTAGCTGTCAGTACATGAATTTCTACGTGTAAACCACAACATTTCTCAAAAGCTTGCACCTATGAAACACGGCTGTAAGGGGAAGTTCTGTCAAATGAATGTCTCCAAGCACCTCAAATGCCTCCTCTGAATCCCTCCACTCACATTCACCATAATAAAAGGGATTTAACAAACAATAGCTGTACATAGTACAGTAGTACAGGATATAAGCAGATATTTTTAAGTCTTAAGAGAGTATACCCATTTCAAAATCTCCTCTCCTAGGATGGCAAAGGCTCTGAAAAGGTAATCTGAGTACCCTATGTACCCTACAAATGCATTATCATGTGGCTGCCCCAGCATATAGAGGGTAGTCCAGTGGTGATGGTAAAATCTGCTTCTTTTTGGCTAGTATTATTTTTTTCAGAATGGTTCTTACACCATAAGTGACAATGTGCAAACAAAAAAGAAACAAAATATGCAAGATGGTATTTGTTTACAACACAAGGCTGTTATCCCAGTTATTAACTGGATGGGTTGCTTCAAAATATGGGGGATAAATCAAGAGTATAGCCTACCTAGTTCTGCAGGCACCACTCATTTAATCAACTAAAGCTTTAATGAAGAATTCATAGAATTAAATGCTTCATTACTTAGCGAAAAATAAATCAGGAGAGATAGTGTCAAAAATGATAGTGTGCCACTATTACTGCCAATGCCTGACATGAAAGTAAAGCGCCTATTGGTCTTTTGTTGTGTGACCATTACACACATGTTCCGGTTTACTTTAAAGTAAACTGAAAGCAAAAGACTAAAAAATTAAGAAACATACAAATAAAATTAGAAAAAACATTTTAAAAGTTTACTTAGAGTTACATACCTATGCAAAAGTGAAGACGTTATCAGACAGGTTTCTACTATTTGGTTCTTTTTGCTCGTCTTTTCTTTCATTCACTGCCACGACAGTAGTGACTTGCATTTACAAAAGGAGACCTTTTTTAACTTTTCTTTGAGACATATTCGACGGTGAATACAAACAAGCACTTACGTTCGGTTAATCATTTAAAACTTTATCGAGAGTTGACTTTAACGTCAGCACCATTAACGTTCAAAGTGTCTCTCTTAAAGGGAAAGCGAGCAATTGTCTGGACGTATATCTTCATCATCAGTTCATCCGTTTGCTAGTTTAGTAGAAATCATGTCATTATTGGCTTTTCTGAAGCTGCACTTTGAGTCTGAACAGAGGGTGGCTTGCTGAAGTTACTTATTCTGCCATTGCAAATCTGCTATTAATGCTCGCTGACGTAAATTACGAGTAAAGTAGTTCACAAAACGATTAAACTTACTTTGACTTCTTCTCCAAAGATGTTTCAGTCTTCAGCCGTCTTCTGTGCTGCCTGTTATTTGACTCAACCGTCTTTGGTGAGAAACAAGCACTGAGTATGTGCCTGAGTGTACGAGTGAGCGTTCACACCCCTACCGAGGCAGACGTGCTTACTTATTTTTTTAACCCTTTCCTGTCCTGACTGGCCCAACAACTGTCAAAACGATGTGCTTTCTGTTATTCATATGCAGAAAAACCAGTAATGTCATAGCCTTAAAATGATACGCTGATAATTTTCCATTAGACAAAATGATGCCAAAACAATTAAGTTATTGTTGGATTTATTGTTTTATTTCACCCCCGTCTAGTGCACAATGAACTCATTGCTGGTCATACCCCAAGCACACATTTATTTGTTCTTGTAGAAATAGAATTAGAAGCATAGCATCGTACAGTGTGGGAGGACACAGCCAAGGCTGCCCGTAAGGGGGGCGTAAAGGGAGAGCTTTCTGGGGCCCCAGCCTAATTGGGGGCCCATCTAGGTCAGCAAAATCATGATCCATTGTTAAGTTAAACTGTGACGACCTTCTTTTTTACCTGCATAATGAACATTCTTGTCAAAGCACCATTTTATAGCATTGTTAAAAATGTTCTTAAAGTAGAATTGAAATTGTAAAAAGATTTGTACAAAGCCTGTGATGTCAGCTGTCTGCTTACAATAGGCGGACTCAGACAGCTTTTGAAGCCAATTGACAGCAGCTTCCATATTGAACCCCCCCGCCCTACAGTGAGAGGACATGAACACATTAACTGAGACACGTTTGTTTATTTTGAACCAGGCTGTGAAACCAGTTTATTTCTAGTGCATTTTAACACGTGCTGTGTAAGGGACTTCCGTTGTTCCTGCAGCCAGCCTCAAGTGGACACTTGTGGTATTGCAATTTTTTGCACTTCCACATTGGCTTCATTTTTCAGGACAGGAAGTTCTCGCTTGGTTTAAAGTGGCAAACAAAAACAAAGGTGAAAAGGGTTTACAAGTGGCTCAACAAATAGTGAAATGTAGTTTAAAACTGGCAAAAAAGGGAGTTAAACGTAAACTGGGGTTGTAAAAGTTCCAAAAATGTGTCAAGATTGGCAAAAGTTTGTTTAAGGTGGAAAAATGGGTTGGGATAAAAAGAGATGAAAAAATGGTTTATAGTGACACAAAAGAAGAGAAAAAAAAATGGAAAAAAATGCTAACCAGTAGCAAGTGATAGTGCCAAAAATTGGCAGTAAAGGTAGTGAAAAGGGCTCTTAAAAGTAGAAATGTGTTGAAAGTGGCAAAAATGTGTAAAAAAAAAAAGGCAGAAAGTGGGTCAAAAGTGGTTAAAAAAGGTAAAAGGAGGTTAAAAGTGGCAACAATGGGAGTAAATAGTGAAGTTGGGTTTTAAAAATTGCAAAAATATGTTAAAGTTTGCAAAAATTGGTTTTAAGTGGCCTAAAAGGGTAGAAAGAGGCAAAAAGGGGCAAAATTGCACACAATTAAGAAGAAGTGGCAGAAGTCCGTGGGCAAAATTGTTCAAATGTGTTTAAAAGTGACACAAATAAACAATTTCAACATCAGAACCCAATTATTGACACACTTTTCAGTTCCAAAAATGAAGTAACGGTTAGCCAGGATGCATATTAGCACCAATGAGAAACACGCATACATTGATACTATCAATAAACATTTTAAAGTCTAAATCAGGGATGGACAACTTTAGTTATTAAGAGGGCCACACTCATTTTATTCTCACCACTACAGGGCCAAATTATGAGACACTCTCAATTTAACAATCATATTTACTTTAAATTCACAAAAGGAACAAATGCAATCAACCCACAAATGCAAATAGTGATGCTTAAATTAATAAGCTTGACACAGAATTAAAACCAGTGTAAACTGTTTTTATAATGCAATAAATATGATAGTTCGAGGTTATGTTGCTTTATTTGAATTATAATGCACCAAATAATGCATATTAAAAGCTTCAGTGCAACATTTAAAGCTAATTATACTTCTATATTCCTGCTTACATTTCACAGTAATATTCCTTTTTTTCTGTTTACTCATGTTAACAATTTGTTGGACCAACTTGAAGGCATTTGATCAGGTCTTATGGAAAGCCTCATCTAAATTCACTGGAACAAACTTTTGAATAAGCTGTTTTATTTATCTAATTGGATGATAACATGAAAATAAATGAGGTAAATGTCCTTTGTCATGAGGGTACCAAGCCTTATTTAAATTACTAAATGACTTTATTAACTGCACACTGCATATTTCCATCGATGTTGAGGTTAACATAAAATGATTTGGACTGCCTTTCAATTGAACCTTTGTTACACAGTTTAGCAGCAGGCCTTGGGATGTGAACCAGGGCTCGATATATTAAGTGGAAAGTATGGGGAGAATGCGTAAACAGTGACACATGGAAGCTTTTTGCCTTTAAACAACCTTAACCACACACACATTTCCTGTGCCACACAATCCCTCCTTTCTACCTTCTTGCAATGTGAGAAAGAGCACTGGGGGTGGTAAAAGTGAGGCTGGAATATGAGGTGAGACAAGATGTTTCAGTGAACTTAAAACCTTTCATGTTGTGACATGTTCAACAAGCGCCAAACAGAAAACACTAAACAAATGTGGGATTTTGTAATAGACCTGTTTGGGTTGTTGTTCAGACATGCTAGAGTCAAGTTGTGGTTTCTGTTTGAAGGCGTGATATGGTTTTTCTGTAGCACTCTAGTCAAAGCGCTCAGCTCTGAAAGATTCTACAGGTCTGTATGTTACATTTCTTCTGTAATGCTACTCAGTTAATGCACCTACATAGGAAAGGTTTTCCTCATGCTTTGTGAGGGGTCATTTGACAGTTTCCTCTACCTTAAAAAGTAAACATGCAATTACAGTAAACAACTGAATTGTGAGTGTAGCTGCTGAAGAGTCATCCGTTATCTCTACTGCCTGGACCATTCAGGGTCGCAGGGGGCAGGAGCCAATCCCAGCTGTCAGTGGTTGAGTGGCAGGGTACAACACTTACATTTTATGTTTTAAAGGCTCAAAGCCCAACAAGAGAAGTGTTATTCTAGCTGAGGTAATCACTCAGTTGTTCTCTTTTAATACAAGATTGCTTTGTAACTATTTTGTAAATTTTATTTTTCTACAAGAATGGCAAACAATATCTGGTGGCAGTTTTAAATGAGGATGTAACAATACAAAACAATTTTCTTATTTTACAAAGAAATATTGAAATGTATTTAAGAATAATGTGGTTTGTTTATTTTAATTCTCTAACAATACAAATGCAAATATCCCCTTTCCTTACCATAAGAAACAAAAGTAAAGTAACCCTTGTTTTTAAAGTTACATCATGATTTTAGGTTGTATTTTAAAAAGTAAATAAATTAATATTTTGGATATAGAATAACATCTGCCTGATATTTTCCAAAAGAGCCAAACATAGATAGCTCCCTCTGCTACTGAGAGAAAAATAACATTGCAATATATTTATATGTATATGTCACATTGATTTAAATTATTCATATTTTTATTGATTTCGAAATTTATTGTAAATATTTGAATTGTTATACCCCTGGTTTGTGGTGGTGAAGGCTTTCTGCTCTAATTTTCTCTTATTTGCTGTGAGTACCTGGAAACATACACTACTTTTAAAAAGTAAATGTAACTTAAAAAATAAAGTTGCATGAGCGGTTGAGTAATACTGCTTCCACAATATATTTATACTTTTATATATATATATATGTGTGTGTGTGTGTTGTTGTTGTTTTTTTTCATTTTTAACAGAAGCCGGTGTACATCCTTATGTATCAGTGACATTGCCTGAATTCACAATTACAATTAACAGAGATACACAAAACATTACATTACAAACCTGCAACTACCTTTTTATCTTAGTTTCATAACCCAAACCCTCCTCTTCCCCATGGGTCTTTCTCTGCATCATAGATCTTACAGCATTCAATGCTCCAACTCTATTTTCAATCACAACACTACCTGCCTGATCTATCCTAGCAACTGAAAGCTCCATTATCAAAATATCTATCATTGAATTAATTCATTGCTGTATAGGGAGAGTGTGTGGTGGTTTCCACCTAACTGCTGTTTTAGTTGCAGTGCATTCTGATAGCCACAACAACCTTTGTGTTTTGTTAAGATTATGCCAAGAATCATCGTTCAAAAGCGTTAATTCAAGAGAACAAGTAACTGTGGCTCCAAATGGCTTAGAGAGAAGCTCAGCTATTTGTTTCCAAAATTTTCTAACTGCAGGACACTCCTGACACGCCAGATGTCAGGTTTTAATCTGGAAAACCTCTCATACACAGCATTTGGGAAAGGGCAGAGGCTTTGAACAAAACTTGTAAGGTGACTGGATGAGCATTCTGTCAAATCTTTACGGGCCAATCAGAGAAACAAAACACGTGACGTGGCCGCTACCGAGGAGTAAACTCCAGAGAACTGCATAACGTGAACCATGGTGACTGTAGACATGTCAGTGCACAACTTGTTTTTGAAAAGAAAACAACTCAATGCTGTTTTTGTTCTTCTTTTAAGGAAGAAATGTCAGCAGGTTCTAATAAAACTTAAGCTTTAGCAGCATCCACGCTAATGTCTTCCACCATAATTGCACCGGCCTCTTACTTTCTTACGTCACGACTCTGCCGCGCCTGAAAGCGCTGCCCCTGGACGCTGATTGGTCCTGTCACTTTCTAACCGGGCCCAAACGGTTCAGACAGGAGCTTTGAAAGACGGATTCGCCATTGAGAAACACAGAAACGGGCGTATCCATCTGCCTTGCAGGGTTAGGACACTCCCACATAATATGTGAAAATGTCCCCACTTGGTTTAAATCACACAGAGAACAATTTGGAGACTGATCAATGCTCATCCTAAAATTCCGTATGGGAGTTCAATAAGTCTGATAAAGTATAGGTTTGTTAGTTTATACTTTGGATTTTGCGATACACAAGATGTTTTTGCCATGCTTTAACCCAGTTGACAGATGATTCAGAGCAGTCTCTGTTCCATTTTGATGTAATTGCTACGTAAGACTGTGTTTACTCTAAAAGTGTGCTATAAATCATGGACACATGTCCTTTAGAAAGCCCTGAAAGTTTCTTAAATAAAACCATTACAGTAGAAATTTTAGGAGCACGTATGGCTGAACGTAACAGTAGAAACAGAAAAAACGTATTGGGTGGCAATTTATATTTTTCCATATATACAATATATTTGATGCAAAATAAGCTGGTTTTTTTTTACAATGTATTCTAGATCTTTCATACTTACACACATAAACATATACACACACACACACACTTTATGTATATATTTATAAAAATTTTTTTTGTTAACTATTTAAGACCCAGTATCTGTAGTTTAGCTACATCACTTCCAAAATACATTTTATTAAGTGTGTTCAGTAGATCACTCTGTCTAAATTGTCTGCTTATCCAGCATGCAGCATTCATGGCAAAATTTCTTCAGAAATTGCATTTTTTTTTGTTGTTGTTGTGATTCAAAGTCTTGGTCAGAAAACGAGCAATATAAGATTATGCAAAAGTTTTAGAAACTGTGATTGTCAGTCATTTTTAGAATCAGTTCTATTATAAATAACACAATAATCCAAATAAAAGTTTGTTGCATCCCAGATACAGAATGGAACTGTTCTCACAAATGATTACATAACTTTTGAAGTCCTCAAAATAAACAAGTGTCCTTTATTTCAAACTAAATAGTGAAATTCCATAACAATCCATTTTTTAAGTACAATATAGCACATATATACATAAAAACACATTGCTACAACTTGAAACAGTTTGACCTTGTTTGCTATTCACAACAGGACACCATATGTTCAATCTATATCTGTGGGAATGAATAGCTCAACTTCCCAAGAAATCAATGTAATGTTTCAACTTATTTACGTCAGAGAACCAGAAGGATGAAAGAGCTATTTCTTAGCCTCCCTTCTTCTGAACATACCCCCCCCCCAAAAAAAACTGCCCATCCCTCTGAAAATAAGCTGCTTTGAACGTTTCATGAGGCTGATGATTTGAGGCTCCCTGTATTGACGGAAATGGAACGACATTTCTCTTGAACTCCATAATTACTATGCTTGTCGGGACTGAGCAGTAGGTTGGGGCGCACAGTGTCAGTCAGGAGAACTGCATCTAATTAAACACTGGAAAAAAGGGTAATTACAACTTTCAGGAGCACAGGAGACCTCACCCATGTTTCACGTTCCCTCTCCGGACCGAAATATCACCCATGTTAACAAGCACATCTGCCTGCAGTGCTGGACTCCCCACTGCAAACCCTCAATAATTTTGACCTCAGGACCACTCCCTTTTAGGGCAGGCCTCAATGTGGTCATTTGCAACAATATGGACCACCTTTGGAGAAGACCTATAGTGTGTTTCTTGTTTTGAATCATCAGAATGGGTCAAGTATCTTTCGGAAGATTTCTGCCTACTTTGCAAAAATGTCATTATCACACTAGCTCTGCTGGCTCTGCTTTTAAACTGGGCTGTGAGAACCTGAAAGGCGTGGCTAAGTATCGGGAGGTAGAAAACATACTGAACATATTAATTTGGTGAGAGCCAAGTCAAGAGTTTGATTATATATGATTTAAAGCATATAGAGTTGTGTGTTTTGAATGTTCCTTTTCTGTCTTTTCACCATTTCTAACCAATCATCACTATTTGTGTTCTGGTGGCAGCAGCTTGCTACACAGCTGAAGCCATTTCTTTTGCTGGATTAAACTGCATGCAAAACGTCAAAAACACAAAGGTTGCTTTTAAATAGGTACAAAAGAACACACGCCAAGGAGACAGATTTGAAATTCATTTAACTAATACTGAACAAGTTCCCTGTTCTGGTCACAAGAACACCACATAATAGTAAATACACTTATTTACATATTTACAAATGAAGTAGGATGCAGTGTTCAGACTGTTCTTTTAAGTAGTTTTAAGGCAAGGCGAAGGATATGGTGTTATTTAAAAAAAAAAAGAAAAAACTGCTACATCACTGAAGAGGAACCAGCTTCGGTTTGTTTGCTCTACATGCTGACATGTCTTGCTGTGACACTAGCTTTACAGTAAAAGGTCAGAATGTTGATGTCCTGCCTTACACTGCACAATCAACAGGGACACAACTTTGCTGCTTTTTTTCTACAAGTCAGCACACATGGTCCTTTATTAACACAGAAGCGCAGTCGCTTTGTACATAAAATATCCGGTTCACTTTGGTCAACTTTTTTGACTGATATCTCAATGACAAAAAAACCCATTCTTTCCCTGAAAAATGTTTGGATTCAGCATTTCATTTAAAGTAACCAAAAAGATTGTTGGGCATTATTGAAAGTAAAAATTAGAAGTTTCCTTTGAGGGCTGAGTGTAGCTTAACTGGCTACTCTTGACTCTTTCACTTAGCACAGCCGAAGCATGCAAGAGCACAGACAATCAGGCTTCACTTAAGCATATATACAGAATGAGTTAACACCGACAGCAGCAAACAGGATATAAAAAAAGCACATAACATGGTCCTTGAGTATGACAAAGAAGATATTCAAATCAGATAACACCAAATACTGAGTCTGGAAATGGCGTCCATAAAACAGTCTGTTGTGTAATACTACTCTGTACTGCACAAATTAAATCAAACAGCTAGGTGATACAATGTGATACAAAGCTCCTTCTGTATAATAACAGCACTCAGAACAGCACAAAGAAGGAATGTGTGTCAAGAGGGGCTTGACCTCACAGCCCAGTGAGAGTAATTCACTTGAGCTATGAGGGTTGTCGTTCTTGTTGTAGAGTCTGGAATGTGACACTGTGCTTATCCTTTGAATACAGGGGGTTAAAATAAGGTAGGTCCCATGATGGTGGTGATGGAGAGGCAGGGGGCATCGGCTGGAAATATAATGCTCCAAACCCTGATCAGTTAATATCCCAAACCTTCTGACCCCATCTCTGTGATCTGTGCTCAGCTGTCCCCTCCCTGAAAGCGTCACACAGACAGCTCAGATCTTCTTAGGTTTACGGCCCAGATGGTAGTAGTACGCCATGGTGACCACCAGGAAGAGCACTCGGCTGAGGAGCAGCAGCATGGCAGCGTTGGGCAGGATGCCAATCTCCATTAAGGTGATGGATGTCACTGAAACAAAAGAGCAACATTAATTACTTTAATGGTTTTGTTTGTTTAAAGATTAGATAAACAAACAGTTTGATTTGCAGTACTGAGTTCTTGAATTTCCCTTGGGATTATTTAAGTACCTCTCTATTTCTCCATTTGTCTCTCTGTATCTCTCAATCTCTCTATCTATCTATCCATCCATCCTTAAGCTTAAATTATATTTTTCTGAATGCTCTGCACAGGTTCTTTGAGGCTTAAAAAATTAGTTTAAATTTTCACCCAATTTGTACT
This sequence comes from Cheilinus undulatus, assembly GCF_018320785.1. NCBI lineage: Eukaryota > Metazoa > Chordata > Actinopteri > Labriformes > Labridae > Cheilinus > Cheilinus undulatus. Next base: position 19,934,564 of record NC_054873.1, on the reverse strand, counting down.
AGCTTTTCTTCCATAAGTTAATGTTTACAGTTTGTTCTTGGTTGTTAAATTTGCATGAATTTTTGTAGTTCATAACAATACAGTATTTATATATATATACATATTATTTTTTTGTTTTTACTTTTGCTTTCATTTGTACACAAAAGCTATCCCCGTCACCCCCAAAGAGAGCGGAAAATATAGGTTAAAGACCTGAACACACTGCATAGTAAACAGTCAAAATGAAAGGCATGTGAGATTTTTCAGTACACCAGACCAGGACTGAGTTCTCTGATTTAATGAACTGCTTATGAAATGTCAAATGGTACAGGACAAAAGAAATTCTTTGGTCAAAACACTCTCAAATTTCATGATTTTTTTGGCACATGTAATGCCTCTATTCAATCAGTATGCTATATACTGAGATTTTATTTTAGCAGGTGTACTAAGGTGATTTTAAGTAATTTAACAATCAGAAGCAGAATAATGTATTTTTTCGGGGAAAACCTGTTAAAATAAGGGTGGGCTGCATGGATTTTTAAGTATGCAACCTGGTAGCCCAGACGTTAGAGAACTGGACAAGTGTTTTACAGCAGTATACAGTGTTTTTGATCACAGTGAGCCAGATAAAATCAGAGAGGTGTTTGGGGTCCTGCCCCTGGAAATGTAGAACATCATACACTGAACTCCTTGAATTCTGCAACAATTTGTGGATGTTAAAAAATGGTACACGGTTGGCTAGAAAATGAAGATTAGACCTCTGATTGGTAAAAATCGGGCTTTTTAAAGCTTTCTAAGGCATTAAATTTAAAATGGGCAAATTAAGGCTATCTAAGACATTTCAAGAATCTGCAGGAACCCTGACTTACTTACTGGAAAGTTAAGACAAATGTCAGTTTGGTTGGATTTAGTGTTTTTAGACCTGTTCTATCGGGATTTTACCAATGAAAACAATTAAAATTCATGTTAAATTTCACAACAATGTATCTCTTTTTCCTGTTGGTCCTTGAAGGGCTCAGCTTTTGTTGAACACAAGAAAAAGGGAGGCCCCATGAAAAACCACTGCTATAGCGAACAGGAAATGTTGGGAGGAGAGAGTCAGATGACATTCATCAAATAGCGTCAAGATGTGGAGCTGAACCTGCAACCAGTGTAACGAAGACTGAAGTGTCTTGACTTGGGATGCTTGCTTTACCAGGTGAGCCAAAACATCATCCCAACAATCCCATACTTTTAATTTCATTATTAATTAAAATGTTTTTAGTTATTTATAATTTGGCAGAGAAGGTTGTACGCGGCCAGAATGTGTTAACATGCTATGGTTTTCTCACACATTCTGTATCAAACAAGTTGGTCACTTATATATATGACCAGTCTTAAACCTATAGAATCACTTTGAGAAATTATGAAAGTATTTGCAGGAAAAAAAATTAACCATCATTGCAATGTCCTGAGCAATACAGCTTCTTAAATTCTGACAACTTCCATACAACTATAACATGGTTTAACCGCCCCTCCAATAAGTGAATTTATCGGATGGTGAGTGGATGGTGACCTCGTCTTAAAGAGGACTGGAGGCACTTCAAGAGATGGCTGACTCGCACCACACAGACACACCGCCTTTGACTGAATGGTTCTGTCTTTTAAAGTTGTCGCCATTTGGAATAGCTTATCACCTACAGTCAGAAAATATCCCACATACAGCTCTTTCAAACTCAGCAACATCAATATGTCCTAAACAGCATGTGTATCTTAAGAAGCATCTTTTGTGCAGTGTTATGTATAACATACAGTGCTTAACAAATTTATTGGACCACCATCCAAAGTAAGGTTTATGCCACAGCTGCCCTAAATCAGCAGCACTGGCAATTACCAAGATCATTTCTTATGTTTCTGCAATGGTTAATACACCAATATGTAGAAGCTCTTTAACCCAAATGATATTTTCATGCTAAAATATCATTATTATTGTTATCCATGAATTTTCAAATTTACTGATTTACAAAAAACTGAAAAAATAGTAAAGCACATTATTATTTCTTGATTAATATCTCAAATTATAGTTATTTACTTGCACTCCTGAACAGAACAATTTGTTTTAGTACTTGAATGTTATGCTTGATTAATTTCTGACTTCTCAGAGAAGCCCAGTGAGCAGGCTCAAATTTGGGTATGAAAAGGTGAATTCAGTTTGAAATTCCTCATTCCTGTTCAAAATGGTAAAACGTTGAGAGCTCACTGAAAATGAAAGAGTCCACATTAAAGCACTTCATGATGATTGATGGTCTCTGAGACAAATATGACAGGTGGTCTAATAAATTTGTTAAGCACTGTATATATGATACATTATGATATATTTATGTGTGATGCTTATTAGTAAAGATTGTGTGCATTTATTCGTGCGACTGTAAGATATGTTGTATGATACAGATGGATTATGTATAAAAATTGCCTCTGCACATGTTTAGTTCTGTTCATATTTTTAAGTATCATCACAAGGAAACAGATAAAAAAGTTGCCTCCAGCTATAAGCTGACATTGTTATGCTACGTATGTACAAGTACTGTTCACTAGTATGCACTGGCCCTTCAAAATAAACATTCTTATTCTTTTTTTTTTTTTTTTTTTTAAGTTTGGAAAGAAATTCTAGCGTTAAAGACTTTTTTCATGGGTATGTGATCAGTACTGCAGAATTACCCGAACTCAGGGACAGAGTATTGCATTTCTGTCTGCTGAAGCCTCATCTTAAATAAATATGTAAATAAAGGCAGGAGAGTTGGTTAGGATAGCCTTAAAGATCCAATGTAACCCTTGGTATTTAAACAAGACTGTGATTCTACACTCTTAACACAAGGGGGCAGTATCAACACAAACATTTCCATACTCTGGGAAAATGAATTCTGACCAGTTTGATGTGAAGTCACTGTCACAGAGAGACAAAGAAGAAGGGGTGGAGAAGGGTCACTAATGCTTTGATTCTAACAGGCAGAGACAAAAAAAAAAAAAAAAACAGCATCAAGTTTAATCACCTAGAAACTGGACAGCAAAGTAGCAGGCTTCACTGAGCAGAGTCCACTGTATGATGGTCTTCTCTGCTGTGTAGAGACCATTCCACAGGATGAGGGACAGGCCTGAAAAAGAGGGCATTCAAAGGGAAGTTAAAAGTTCAGGGCTATGGGAATGAAAAAACAGAAAGCAGAGGAGGCTTAAGAAAGGATACAGATAAACTTTCAAGTGCAATCCCACTAACAAATCTCCTTTGAGAATGTTTTACATGCAGCTGTTATCTGCATGCAGTGATAATTGGCCTATTGATTCTGTTGAATGCTCTGACTCATTGATTCTGATAAAAGCCTGTGTGCAGTCATTTCATTCCCCACCATTCTTCCAGTTAATTTCCTGAATATCACTCCTACCCCCACAGACGCACAGCAGTGAGGTGATGGATGCAAGTATGGGTGGATAGAAGGTGGGAGGGCTGATGGACTGAATCCTCTGCCTGCCAGGTTCCATCTGCGTGGCAGATGAGACCCTGTCCTTTGCCCCATTTACCGCTCCTTGTCTTGTACGACATCATCCTGTTTCTCTGCTAATCCCTACAGCCCTGCTGACATTTAAAATAAAGAAGCCATCTTTTGCTGGCTTTATGAGATTGAAAGCTGCTCTATTCATATCCTTCCCCCACAGGGCTATGTGGTTACACAGTATCTCTCCTCAGGAGAAGCAGTAATCATACAGCAGGATGTTCTTTTTCTACCAGATTTTAATTTCTTTAGATTTAACAAGATATGAAGACAACGCTGCAGTGTGAAGCTTCTTGTTATAAATATCCCTTTAACAGGGAAGAGGAGAGCCTATTAGACAGGACTCAGCAGGAAAGGTTGCCAGGTTTTCATTTGCAGCCACTCTGAGAAACCAGCAACCAACGGTTTTTGATGCAACCGGGGACAGTAAACAGTGAACAGTTCCTCTAAAATAAACACAATTCTTTAATTGAAGTATGATTAATGCTTAAATATTGATTTAAAAGTCTGAAATTATCAGAGAGCATGACAGGTGTGTTGGTGTATTGTCTGGGGCATGAGGATACATCTTTTTGGGAGACATAGCACAAGCATTTAGGTTGTTTGACTTTGGGGTGGAAAGTTTGACTACTCATCACCAACACAAACAACTTTGAAAACTGGAAACCATAATTTAAAGGATCAGATGTAACTTTACATGAACATGGAGACAAAATAACTGAGCATTCATCTGGGTAGAAAATTATCGTAAAAAGTAAGTATATCATCCATAAATGACCCATGAAGAAGAAATGAAAGTGTATTAAATGTATTATGTTTAATCAAGAGTTAAAATGAGGTTTATTACTTAATATTTTACATTTTTCTTTTGTTGTAAAGGTTAGTTTGCTATCTGTAGCAGCCGGATTTATGCAGGTAGGAAAGCATTCACATTATGTTGGCCACCTTTATCTTCCTCTATACTTAGCTACCTCCTACAAGTTATACTAGGTTACTTATAGAGTAGTGATTTGTGCATTTTGTACCCTTTTCAATGTGTTTTGGAGAAATACAGTGCATACAGAAAGTATTCAGACCCTTTCACTCTTGTTTTCATTTTTCAGCCTGATGCTACAGTCTAAAAATTAATTTTTATTCACATTACTGCACACTCAGTACTTCACCGTCTTAATACTTCACCATGGCAGTGAAAACAGAACTTAAGAATTCATAAATTTATTAAAAGTAAAAAAATATAGAGATCACATTTACAGGGGTATCCAGACCTTTTTCAAAATCATTTCCCATTCCTCCCAATCTTTATTGAGATGTTTCTATACCTTGGTTGGAATCCATCTGTGGTAAAAAAATAAAAAAATTTACTTGACATAATTTGGAAAGGCACACGTCTTGTTATAAAAGGCCTCAAAAAAACCAAGCCAAAATTCCTGTTTCTGAGCTCAGAGACAGGATTGTTGCAAGGCACAGATTTGAGGAAGGCCTAATACCTTGTCTGCTGTACTGAAGGTTCCCTAAAGCACATTGGCCTCCATCAATCTCAAATGGAAGAAGTTTGGCACAGCCAGGACTGGTTGCCTGGCCAAACCAAGCAATCAGGGGAGAAGGACCTTAGTAAGAGAGGTTACCAAGAACCTAACTGTCACTCTGACTGAGCTTTAGAGATCCCGAGTGGAGATGGGTCAGAGTTCCAGAAGGACATCCACAGCATCCCTCTACTTCATCTCTATAAATATTTTTTACTGATAATTTTCTGTGCTGAGATTGTCAATATTTATAGTACTTTAGCTGGTAAATATGTTATGTGTGTTATATGTTTGTTGATTATTTGCTGTTTCATAGTGATGCTCTTTTTCATTTTGTGTTTCTGTCTGGCTCTTGTGGTATGTTTGTGGAAATAATAGCATGGCATTAAAGCTAATAGGTTCATTAACCATTATTTAAAAGTTGAGCATTTCTCGAGCTGGGGATGCTACACATACACCTACATTATGTATACGAAGGTTCAAAAATCTTTAACCTAATTTTTGGGGGTTGGTGTGTCACAGCACTTCATCTTAATTATCAAAAGTCTCTGTATCCAAAAGACGATGTCTGATTCTAAGTTTGTATTGAGCCCTGTTTGTTTGATTAAATTAAATATTTGGTGATTCTATCTTTACATAAGGTCTAGGTGCAGACAGTCTGACATTTGTTTTAACCTTACATTACAGAAAGTAACCTGGGAACATTTACTAAATATTTACCAAGTCTTTTTCATATATCTGCACTCTTTTCAATACCTGCCTCTCACATTCTGCTTCTTCACATAGCCACCCCAAAGGCCCATCAATCACTCACTTAGGGACTGACTCACCACCTTTAACAACAGCCTTGTCTCCATCTAATGCCAATAAAATAATCACTCACGTATAACAAAGGCAGATCTAAATTGCTACTATTACCTGGTATATTTATCACCCACAATGGACTGGTAGGATGCAGAAAAATAACCCAGTTTAAGAGTAGACTGAGTGACCAAGCTGCGAGAAATGAAACAAGGAGCAGCACTCTCTGAGTTCCAACCCCCACTCATAGAAAAACACACACAACCACACACATACGTACATGTACAGTGCATAAACTGTCCTGCTATCCTCACAGTGTTCCCATTGGAGCTTGATTTGATATATGAGGCCACAGACACAGAGCCTCTCCTGCAGAATTGGTCTCTAATAGTGAACTGCAGTTACATAAAATGCCTCTGTTTGAAGCCTAAAGGCACTACTTAGCAGCAGGAAGAGAGCTTTTGCACATATTCTGTTGGCAAGTACAATACAATTAATGTATTCAAAAACCTTATCACAAAAGCCCATGTGCAGATGTTTCACTTTAGCAAGTAAAATTCATGTGTAAATACTATGTCAGAAATAATACCTTATGGTAAATGCATATGTGGTGCATATATGATGTACTTCAGCTAAGCACACTGCAGCTCTTTTTACACATTTCAGGGGTAGAGACTTACTGAGTAGTGCTCCTCCATAAAGGCGGACAGAGATGCTAGTTGTGGAGAGCTCCTCCTCAAAAACAACCTCATATAGCTGGTTTGGAAACACTAGGGCCTGTGTGAAAAAGCACAACACAAGTCTGTCATCTCCACACAACAGAATCATGTCCTCCACAACCGCCTCCAAAAAGCTGCAGTCTGATTTCAAATGACTGTGAAATGCCTTGTACAGAGAGGATATTGAGCATTTACATGGTATGACTGACAAAGATTGTGCTGTTTCTGCAGATGTCTCTCAATGATAAGCTGAAATTGTATTAACTGTAACTCACACAATGGTTTGTGAGACATGACTGTTTCTTTTTTTGTTAAATTGAGTGCACTCTTTCACATCTGTAATAAGTATCTGTAAATGTATGTTTGTTGACTTTTAAGTATTTAGTGTTAAGCAACTTATTCACTGTGTTAACACTTTAGCAACACTTACCATTAGACCCATAACTGTGAAACCCACTGCCGAGACGAGTATCCACACCCTAGGAAACAAGACATTTTATTTAAAACTGCATCCTTATTGCAATAAGCTCTGATTGTACATCCATTCTCACTGACTTTACAAAATGTCAAACTCTCCTGAAAGTGACACAAAGATGACCTCACACAGTCTGTTGTGTTAACTGTGAGCTTTTCTGAGCAGTTGAAATCTCACCTCAGCCCGACTGGCTCTCGCACTGCAAACTTCATCTCATTTCCGAGCATCTGGCTGATCTGTGAGCAAATATGACAAGACAGAAGGAAAAAGGATATGAGTTATGAGAAGGAAAAAGCAATACCAATAAAGCCGTCTTAACAGATATGTGTTAAGACACCCTGAGAGCAAAGAGCAACATAACCAAAAATGAAATGCTCCCCATGGATGTATTTTTAAAGTTGTCAGTGCATCCATGGAAAGCTTCAAGAAATGAAAACACTAAACAGAACTGTAAAAAGCAAAAAAGCATGAAAAAAAAAATCAAGATAATGAAGTCTTTCTTTTCTTACCACCCCCTAAAGACAAACAAGGTGTACCATCACAATAACTTGCAGTAAAATCTAGCTGGAAACCAACATAAAGCTAAGGGAAACTTCATTTGCTACAAATTGGCTTAACTCAAGCAACAAAAGCAGAACAAAATACTACACTTACAATCCTCAGAGCCTGAAGATTTTGGTACGAGGAACTATGACAAATTGAAAGCAAGTTTTTATTCTAGTTGAGAAGGAAAAAATGTTAAGAAGGATGAATCTTTTCAAACAGCAAAACTGAAAAGACAGACTCAAGCATTTCCCTTGTGATGTCTCTTGCGACAAGCATCTCTTATCTCTGATGCTAGACAATGCTGAAATGCTAATAACAGCTTCATTAATGCTAATATATTCACACAGACCTCTTTACAGGGCACAAGTATAGATCATATAAGCATACATCTAATTCATATTTAGAGAATACGTACTGACATGAGTGTACTGTATAACTTAACTATCAAAGCACTTTGTGTAAAGTGGCATGAAAATGAAGGTGATGCATGTAATCAACAGCTCATCTGACAATCAATCAATCATTTAAAAAACCCAATGTCTAAATGCATCTGCAGATATGGAATGTTAATTCATAAGTATGCTCTCATATATGAATAATCGGCTGAAGATAAGAGCTGCTGTGTTGTTGTCAATTCTGATGGAGCCCATTGTATCTTGGGGCGGATTTTGCTTAAGTTCCCCAGCCACCAGAGATAATTAGTTAGTTAGGTCCATAAGTATGTGTGCTCTGTTGGGTTGAGATCATGTGACTAATTATTCCATTTATTAGTCTTCAGAAACTCTTGTGTTTCTTTCATAGTATGTTTTGGACGCTATCAATCTGCACTGTAAAGCCAAGTCTTGTCCGTTTCTAGCATATGGCTGAATGTGAGCAGAGTATAGCCCCATACAATTCAGAATCCGTCCTAGGGCTGGACGATTATGGCAAAAATAATAATCATGATTATTTTGATTGATATTTAAATCAAGATTAATAAATACGATTATTCATTGATTTCAAAAATTGAGTTTTTATTGAACCATAACTTAAAAGAACAATCAAAAATAAATAAGTAACAAGTAAAATAATAACAATATATCAAATAATAGCAATAAAAAACAATAAATAAAAATAAATATCCAATCTACATGCACTCCTGTAAAACTTGCAAAAAACACTATTAACACAGCCAAAAACACAACCCAGAAAATACTCTTTGAAGCACACATTAATCGTTTTTCTTTTATTATAATGTTTTTATGATCATGAGAAGCCAAAATTGAAATCACGATCAAAATTCAATTAATTGTCCAGCCCTAATTCGTCCTGCTACTTCTATCAGCAGTCATGTCATCTTTTAACAACATTGAGCCCATCCCATTGCCAGCATTACATGACCATGCCACAACACTCCCTTAGCCATGTTTGACAGATGACGTGGTATGCTTTAGATCATGAGCTGTTCCTTTCCTTCTCCATACTTCTCTTCCCATTATACTGTTACAAGTTTATCTTGGTTTCATCTGCCCAAAGAATCTGATTCCAGACCTGGGAGGCTTTTTCAGATCTTTTCTGGTGAAACCAAATCTGGCTTTTCTGTTCTGTATTAACTTTCATGAAGGTGTCTCTTGATTGCAGACTTTGCCAAAGGTATGAATGGTGGTACATGCAGACTCCCTCCACAGTATTTTTTGACTAGTGTAGATGTTGTGATGGGGTTTCTTCACCTAAAAAGGATTCTGAGATTATTCACTTTAGCTTTCTTCACTCAGGCCTTTTTCATGTTGCCGAGCCTGCTGGTGCATTCTGTCTTTTAAAGGATGAACCAAATTGTTGATGGTCCACTCTTAAAGTTTGTGCGATCTGATCATTTCTTTCCAGCCTAAATAGCTTTGTTCATTTGCATCAATATCTTCTTGGACTTATACAAAGAGCTAAGAAATGCTAATTCAACACTTGAAATCATCCCTAGACCATTCCTGCTTAATTTGTCCTGAAAAAAGAAGGGAACAGACAACAGTGTGCCACGAAATTGCTAATCAGTTAATTGTCCAAATATGCTTGAGCTCCTGATAACTGAGGTGCTCCGAATAAAATGGCTCAATTCCTAAATAGCAATGAAGTATTTCTGACACCCCTTTTATTGAAAACAAAAACCTACACTTCAGTCCCATGTTGATTTTTTTTAACTAAGAGAAGCAAAATGATACTGATGACCTTAACTATATTTACCAAAGAGCAGAGAATGGGCAGCACTAAGTTTGTTGCAATCAGAAACCTCCCGGCTAATTTCACTAAACCCTGAATACTCCTCTTTTATGACATTCATCATAATTTGAAAATTATGACTTTATTCCTATTTGATAATGCTTGTTTTAAACAAATGAAGGAAAGCAATAGTAGTTTGAAATTAACTGAACTTGGGCTCTGGAAAATCATGATGGTATTTTTTTTACACAATTCCCTTTCATTATGTAACCTAAAGATATAATTGATAAAATAATATTCAAAGGACTAGCTCATTATGATGGAAATAATAATAATGTGAAGACTCAAATGAACAAGATCTGTGGTGCACCTAATTTAAAATCATTATGCCAGAGCAAAGTATTTTATGCAAAGTGCCCTCCAATTTCAGCATAATTTTGGTTCCTTCATCTGCACAATGTGCATTAAATTCCAAAACAAAGGTAAAAAAAAACTTTAACAGTTATCTTGAGAGAATCGATCCATGTCAGAATTCTACAAGGTTTCAAGAATGTTAAAGAGCAAAACTGCATGTGTGAGGGATATAAACTCTAGTATAGGATGACAAATTTAGATTTTAACTTCTTTATATATGTGGGCAGAAAGGCAAACAAACTGTTCAAGAAAAATCACAGAGCAGGTAGGATAACATAAATAAAGAGTTTTCTACACAAACAGATAGTAATCCACAGAGAATTAAAAGCAAAGGAGGTTTCATTTCTTCATCTGAATGCCTTTAAAAATCTTTCAGTCCCCGCCATTATTTAATCTCTCCTCTTTAAAATAAAAAAGAAGTATTGTGTTGGGATGAGAAGTAAAATGACTGAAACTCAATAAGCACTGAAGCATGAGACCATTATGACAGAGAAATAGATTACCATGCAGGGAGCCCCTCCACTGAATTCACCATCAAATGAAAAAGTGGTTGTGCTTGATGAGATAGAGGATTGTCAATCTGATGATGCAAAATGATTAATATAATATGCTAAAAATATCAAAACAAGGTTAGTCTATAGTTTACCTTTATAATTTTTCAAACATTTGAATGTTACAAAGCACTTGATTTGGGGCATTTACAAAAACAGCTGTAAATGAAATCACTTCACTGAGAAAAGCTAGTTGGACATGACCTTATGTGTAGTCCAAAGTAAAAGGTTGAATATGATACTTTATTAGGGGTGTAAAGGTGCGTGTATTTGTACCGTATCCATTCGGTACGGGCCTCTTGGTACAGTACAGATGTGTATTGAACAGATACGTGTGGAATGAAGCTCATACACAGACGGAAAACCAAAAAATGACTCACTGTCACACTGTCCTGGCAACCACCCAAACAGCAAATGACAGCAACAGCCTGAATATTCCCAGATAAAAGTGTCCTGTTTTACTGGGAAACACTTTGTTTCCCAGTAAAATATAACAGTGGACAAAGACAACAACAATAGCACTGACATTATTCTGCAGCTGTGTCGCTGACAGCACGTCGTCCAGTGGATCAATCAAAGCATTTGAATAGGCACCACTCAAACAAGAACGTCACTGTAACGAGGAACAACAAAAAGTCTCACCAGCCAGTTGTGAATTTCCCATGATTTAAGATTTTTTTATATAACAATAGTGCTCTGGTTTTGTCAATCTAATTAATTTCAAATGCGTACCTTTAACTGTCATCCTCCGAGGAGGGGGAAAGGGAGAGGGGACTCCATCATGTCTGCAGCTGGGTCATAGGTAAAGTTATCCTCAGATTTCACACGGCTCTAACCTCTTTATCCGCCAAGATGGGCTGTGAAAAGTTCTCCCAAACTTTGTGGTAGGTCCCATTGGTAAAAAATAGAAATCAAGTTCTGAAGTCCGTGTTGAAATCTGCAGGATAGACGTTTATTTGTATACTTAACAAGCCAACAAACGGTTGTATGATGATGTGTTCAAGTTAGCTGGGAAATTTTAGTGTTTAAAGAATGGGTATAAATATTTCAATATATATAAATTAAAATAACGTAATAATTCAACAATGTATTTATTCATTAATATTTGTATTCATTGAAGACCTTTAGGAAGGAGGTTGCAGCATTATTAATAATGTAAATGTTATGTATTCAGCTTATTTATTCGAATGCAATTTAATAAAAAAAAAAATCTGTTATTTATTTGCTTTAATTACCGAAAACGTACAGAACTGTGACTTCAAAACTGAGGTACATATCGAACCGAAATTTTTCCACGCCGTTACACCCCTATACCTTATGCAAATTGAAATGGAGCAATCTTGTATTTTTAGTATTTTTACAAGTCACCTTTGAAGTTAAATACAGAAAAAAATATTAAGATAAATAGTAACCGACTAGACCCGTCTGCCTTTAAAGCTGTCAAGTATATTGACTCGACTGCCCCAGCTGTGATCACATGACCAGGTGAATCAGCCTTCCTGTGCCTGTGGTTTTGGGGGCTGTTTTTGACAGGAACACATAAATATTCATGACTGGCATGAGAAATTCTCAAAGGGGACCAAAGCGTCAAGCAATGGCAGAGGACTGGCCCGGAGGTGGAACAGAACAGAAGGGAGCAGTGGATAGAGGGAGAAACAGGGAAAGAAAGCCATACACACTGTTTCCTGAAGGATACATTTAATACCAGCTGCTACAGCCTGGCCTGGTCATCAGTCACTCAGTCAATTCCATAAACTTTTCAGCCAGGAGCAAGAAAAATATGCAAGAGAGGTAGATCTCTGAGTGCAGCCTAACATAATTTTTATTCTGAGAAATTTGTAAGAGGGTTTTTTTCATTTGGTTCATTGGAAATTCTTTAGGACACAAAATGTACCAACAAATACAATAACATGACTTGTTTTTGAAAGCCTGGAATCATGCTGTCAGAGCATGATTGCTGCTACATGACCTTAGGACTAAAGCAGCAAACCAGCAGGTTAAAAAAGCAGATGTGTCAATGTCTCTTTGGGCTTACATTAACATATGGCAGTGCAAACACAAGCCTCTCTAAGTGAAGCATAATTAATAGTAACAGCATTCTTATCTCCATGTGGTCAAAAAAGGCAGGAAGAGACAGTCCACAGACCACAGGAGCACTTCCCTTCTTTGTTTACAGCAGCCACGGGATAAAGGCAACTGTGTCCCCCCTAAACCAACTCCTGTTGTGCAGCTAACCTTACTGTACGATCCCATGGGTGTCTTTACCAAAAACACTTGTGGCAAGGACAAACGGATAAAGTCAAGGATAACAGTACAATGCTTCAGAAGAAGGGAACAATTAAACTGTAGACGCAATATTCAATTTCTAAATTAGGATCAATACCGCAGTTAAACAAGGAAGCCTGCAATTCAAACATTACATACAACAGACTAGGGCTACACATCAGCAGAAAAATATGCAACAGGACATTACATTGTTCAGAATAGAGATAACAATGTGGAAAGCAGTAACTTAAAAACATTGATGAGGTCCTGCTAGCTCTTATTTAAAGTTTTTTCCTCTATCTCTTTGTGTTTTAAACATTATCCATGTTAAGGAAATGTCTTAAATCCAAAATTGAAAAGTGTCACAAATTATGTAGCACCAAAAAAAAAAAAAAAAAACACTTATGTAGCACCAATTAATCTGAGCATAGCTGAGAGCCAGTCTGACAATCACCTGATTGTGAAATTATGTCCAGGTTTCAAGCTAACTAGTAAAATGTACATACAGTAAGCTGAATAAAAAACATTGCTCGTTTCATGTCTTTTTTTTTTTTTTTTTTTTTTTTTTTTACTTATTGCAATTAATTCAAACTTTTGCTACATGTTTACCTGTGGGAAATACTGACTACAATATGAAATCAAGAGGTCATCTGATACAAACCTCTTGGACCAAGCTTACAACACTCATCAGTAATTCATGTCAGTCAGGCAGTGGACTTAGAATCACAGCATGAACAACATACAATTCTGTAGTGAGAGCTGTCCATGAATCTGGAATAACGGTACATGGTCAACACATTTCAATCAGCCCTCAACTCTGCTGTGCCTTCCTCATACATCCTTTTCCACTCTTGAAGCTATTGACCGCCATGATGGTGGCTTGTAGTACAGTGAAACAAATGCTATGCCATGGAACAGTTCTTGATGCAGCCCGGCTCACAGTGTACCTGTGTGAATGTTGAATGAGCTGAAGCTGGGGCTGGAGAAGCTATACCTCTGTGAACCGTCTCTTTTTTTCTTACTGAGTATATTCAGTAAGACAATTCCAGACATCTTGGTAACACATGTAACACGAAGTTTAACTGTTGTGGCTTAAATCAACATACACAGGTGTGCAAAGTACTGAAACATTACTTAAATAATGACAATAACAACTGATACTTGAGTACCCTAGTAGTCATACCCATTCCTGATTAAAACATATCTCACTCTGAAAGTCTGATATCCTGACAACACAGATCAGATTAAATGTGCTTCCTTTAAATAGACCCCATTAGCCGACTCATGCCAGTGATCTGTTCCTGTATCCTCACTCAGTCTTCTAGCTCAGTATCTACTCTGAATTACTTAATAATAGATGTTAGCAGTCATGAACCGGCATCAAGTGTTTCTTTTGATGAAGTATCTGAGTGTGTGCTTTAGGGAGACAGCGGACAGAGTGGCAGATGTCTGGGTCAGGGCTCCCTGCTATAACATTAGGAGAGAAAACAAACACTAAGGAGGGCTGAGAAAAGGGGGCTAACAGCTCATAACAAACTATCAGCCATCACCGTATGCCTGCTCCCTTCTGTTCTGTTCCCTTCTCCCACACACATGCCCTGATTAATATTTCAGTGAGACACAGCATGCTCTGCCTATGATCATTCTACAGCAAATTGATAGTGGGAAAATCATCTGAATCTTGATATCGGAGCCCTCTGAAAAGGAAGAATGTTTTTTTGTCGAGTCTGAAAGTTTACATCAGCAACTATGAAAGTAAGAGGTGTTTTCTTGGCATGAACTACCATGTTCTGTTGTCATGACTGCTCAATGCCTATATGATTTTGCAAATACATGTGAGGAAGAAAGAGAACACAAGAGTTGCAAGAGGCAGGGAGTCTCTCCCAGGGGAGTCAGTCACATCTCAGTGGAGCTTCGTGAGCTCATGAGATTATGTGATCTAGATTCACTAAAGCAGACCGAGCAAACGCACACAATGGAAATGCTACGAGACTGATGAGCTAATTAGCAGCCAAATTGTGGCTTTTCAAAGGAATCATAGCTCTTCAAAGGGTTTATGAATGCTCTGGTAGTTAAATGCCATTTCTGCTCATGCCTTGCTGCATTATTATCCATTTCACTAATGACAGCATATACTGATGTGCCGTCTGCTTGACTTTGTTGTCTGGACTGGTGCCTACATTGAATACACATGATAACAGTCTAAAATCATGTTAAGTGTCTGACCTTTGACCGGTGCACTTCCCCATCATCGTCCTCGCCGCCTACTCCAAGGATCTTCCGGCTCTTCAGACGACTTATCAGGTCTGTCTGACTGTGCTTCTTCATCAGAGGAGGGTGAGGTTTAGTTGTCATGGTGTACACACCTGGTAAAGATGTGGAAAAAGACAATTACAATGTAAAATCCAGAATATAAGTAACTTACAACATGGTTTGATGTTTAGACTAGTGATGATACTAGGCAGAAAATTTGCCATCTAATTAAATTTCAATTATACTTCTGTTTAGCTCACTTCTCCAAAATTAAGCAAATACATTCAGTAAACCAACTTCACACTGCAACAGTAAAATAACTTCACAACATTACAATGCAAAGTTAATTATGGCTAATGCTAGCAGGGCTAGCACTGCTAGCCTCTTTGCAGGTTAATGTCCACATTACTCTGCTGGTTATTGTCACTCATTGTTTCAGTTACATGCAAGTAATCCTGGCATGGTCTTTAGACAACTTATTCCCATTTTTCTAGATCAAAGTAGTGCTCAACTGTTCTGTTGCCACAAGATGCTATGGATGCCATCAATTAGTGGTTGTTTACATCGGATCAAAGAGCACCATGGCAGCAAAGCAGTAGTCTTTAAGAAGCACTACAGCTGCAGCCTCTGCAGGATACACACAACAATAGGGTGTACAACAAGACTTAATCTATCATGTCAGAAAGCTTTCATCCATTACATCAGCAAGTTGAGCTTCTTTCATCAGGTTCCCGTCTCAGACTTCCACCAATCATGACCAACAGATACAAACGCTTCTTTACCCCACTGCTATCTCTCTTCTTCACTCCAGTATGAAGAGGTAGCATTTTTGCACTTTGCTTTTTCCCACAGATTCAGGACTATTCTTGGTCTGGTGATAGCCCAGTGTGACTGATCAATTCCCAGTTGGTGTTTCATTTGTTTTTAATGTGTTTTATGTACTTTGTCCTAAAACATACATTTTCTTTGCTCTAACATGTTTTTAATGTGCTTCCATGTGTTTTTATCTGTTTAGTGTTTTTTTATACTCCTGACCTCTGCACACTAAATGCCCCGTTGGTGACAAATAAAGTTCTTTAAGTAAAAGTTGTACCAATGGCGAGTGGCTGCGTTAGTTTTGATTGAGAGTTTTACCTGCACTGTGGGCCTAAAATAACAAAAAAATGTTTATAATTAGTTTGACCAATTCTGATGCCAACTACAAAGGGATCCAAATTTAAATTTTTAGCTAGCTGATTACAAGCATCCCTTGTTTAAATTGTCTACCTGTAGAAGGCTTTCTGCTTCATCTGTGTTCTGCAAAGCCTTCAACATGGAGTTTCTGTACGTTTCAAGTTTTTTCTTTCTTTATTTGTTTGTTTTTGCCAGGCAGAGTTTGCAGTCCTGCTAGCAACATGTACAGAAGCTGAGTTCTTCCTAAAGTAACATTGATAGAGTTGATGTAGGAATTTTAAGCTGTGTTTCCATCAGTCTGGTTTGATTCGGTTCAGTTTGGTATGGTTTGGTACACTAAACCTCAAAATAGGTTGTGTTTCCACAGACACCTGTGCCCTCACTTGGTGGGCGGGCAGTAAAGACGATGAATGTGAAGTCATATGCAGCGCGAGTCTATTGTTCCAGCAGCAGAGTTATAGAAAGGATGAGTGACAGAAATCAGTAGGGAATAAGCAGTAAACAGCTTTATATCAGCTGAAAGTGCTTTTTAAAAAAATGACAACATTTTAATGTTAACCGCTGTCGGTACAGCTCCACAGCTGATGGAATACGTGTACAGAGATGGTTTGACTCATAACGTTACATTTATATGTGAATATATCTAGTCTAGAACAGTTTATATGACAAAATATGAAAGTTTAGAGCTGTACTGTGAGAATTCAACACATTAAAAATAAAGGAAAAGTTCAGCTGGTGTTAAAATCAAGCTAGATTAAGTAAGAAATCCGGGGTGTGCTGATCTCGTTGTAAAATAGTCTGCAGCCTGAAGTTTTACAAACACGTTCAACAACCACAGAGCAATGTTTTCACAGGTTACCTAATGTAAGAAGTAGATTAATAACTAGTTACTGAAGAGAATGAACTGTTCTAAGGCTTCGTATTCAGAAACTTCTGCATTAATTTAGTTTCTCATCCATCAAAGTGTAGCTTAAACTTGAAATTTTACTGTAAAAGTCTTAAATGTCATTTGATTAAGAGACCACAGAAAAACGAGATAAAGATAAAATAGACAATTTATGTATGAGACATCACTCTGTCACTGTAGAAAACATCTGACTGTAGTAAATGTAGTTGAAGGTATTACCCATCTACCAATAATCCTCTTGAGGTCGTTTCAAAATAATTACATAACAAGACTACCACAACACATACAATCTCACTCTTAGCCAGACTGGAAGCAGGAGCCAGATGTCCTCTAGGTCTACTGGAGGCCAACAGACACAGGTGTCTGCTCACAGAGCCAGGCTGTGTGATATTGACACAGGCTGAGAGCTGGGCTTCGGTGAATGAGGACCTCACTCTACGCTATCATCAGGTTTCATTTATGACATGTGACTCATTAAGTAAGAGGTGGTATTAATGTCATGTGAAGAACTAAAGAACCCTAACATAGGCTACAGGCACATTTATTTCTGATTACTCAAAGGATTGAATTTTTGTAGTGATTTACTTTTATAATCATCTAATTTCTTTACTTGCAGTTTTTCTCCTGCTTCAAGTTCTCCGCATGACTTATTTTTATCTGTGCATGCTGCTGTGATTAAAACAGACTCAGGCTACACTGTACAGCCAGTCTGCTTTGTTTTGTACCAGAGTAATAAGAAAAGGAATTTCATAACTTGGGCATTGTGAATGCTCAGCCACCGTCTCAAACATCTTTTAAACCATAAGAACAGTAATATATATTTTTTTCTTTAATAAATGTTTTCCTTGAATAATATTTTCTGCTTTCAGTGTTTTATTTAATAAGAAGCCCATTATCCCAAACTATTAAAATTCATGATCTATACCTTCAAACAAGCACTATCCAATACAGTAAACAAAAACAACAAAATTTCCAAGCAATTTATTTGTATTTTTTGGCCTGGTTCTGTGTCATCTGTGATATCTGGATACACTGCGGTGGTCTTATTGATCACTGTTAATGAATAGTGCCCGTGGAGTCAATTGGGATAAGCAGCAGCCAAGATCATCATTAGCAACATCGACTCAATAATGTAACCTCCAACGTGGTTCAACTGAAGGCAAAGAGGCATGCGGACACATTTATACAATGGGTCAGCCTGTCTAACAATTGATGGCTGCTCCACGGGGCAGATCCCGAGGGGAATAAAACAAGAGTTTTATTGACCAACACTCTAGGTATGAGGAGAGGGCCTCTGATAGAGAGATTTGTCACCAAGAAAAGAAGAAAAAAACAATCACTGCAACTGGTAAACATGAGGTGATCAGTGTTCCAACCATCAGGATGTGTGTTAACCTAGACAGAGGCAAAACAAAGACATCAAGTGATGTTTAAAATACTGTTGTTTTATTTACAGATACCAAAATACACAGAGAAAAGAAACGATTGCAAGTACATGCAAATATCTAATGCGCATCTATTGGAATGCATGCTGAAACTAGCAACTAGTTGATTCATTAATCAATAACAGGGTCAATCTGGGGTGTGCAGATGGCCTAGTGGTTAGGTTGTGCCCCATATATGCGGGTGGCCTGGAGTCAAGTCCAGCCTGTGGCTCCTTTCCTGCTGTCTCTACTCCACTCTCTCTCCCCTGTTTCTGTTTCTATCCACTGTCCTCCTCAAACAATAAAGGCATAAAAAGCCCAAATATGTATCTTGAAAAAAATTACAGGGTTTATCAATACAGCCTGCTAGTAGAAAATATCAATCTCTTGCAGGTTGAAGCATTGCAAAATTAAACTTTGCTGCTTCATTTTAATATCTTTGGGATCTCATGCTGCTCAAGAGATGAAATATGCAATACCTAGAATTCACTTTAGTTTAATAATTAAAATAAGAAATCAAGCTGTTTAAGGGACAAAAGCACAATTTGTACCAAAGGATAAGACAGCTGGGAACTACGAAACTAGCTATTTCAAGTATATTTCTGTCTGCGATACACACAGGAAGACTAGGCTTGAAAGCGCTCTCTTGCATTGGCATGCATACATAGGATTTAGAGGTCAGTGAAGGTTACTCAGCATGTGTTCAGGCTTCTGTTGTCAAACATTCCAGATGGACTCCCACTCAGTGAAGGAGTCTCAAGACTTTCCCTTTCTGACACTATCAACAGGAAGAGGCACCACAGAAGGAAGAAAGGAAGAAAAAGAAAACTCATGCAGGGAATCCCATTTCTAACAACAGGGACAGAGGATGGGTCTCGAGTCGTACTGAGAGCAGGGGAAGAAGGTAAAGATGAACATGGAGGAAAAACAGGACTGAAAAATCTTTAATAATTTCTCTTCTTACTTCTTATGCAGCATTTTAAGGGATTTCACAACACTGCAGTAGCTTGTAAAGAACTTTGCTTTGCTAGTTCTGTTTGATAAAAGCAAACAAAACAAGATTATAACAGCCATCCTAATATGTTTAATTAGACATTTTGTTCAGTTGTGCTTATCTCATAAGCATACAATAATATTGTGTGCTTTTTAGAGTTACATCCTCTTATATAGCTAACCCTGCATCCAGTACATACACTATACTGCGAATGTAAGGTGGGCAAAGAGAAATGCTAAAGCCTTGTTTTTACGGATGTACAGGGTCAAAGAATAGAGTGGACTAGGTTAAGGTTTTTATTCATCTATTTTCTCCAAAGAAAAGAACAAACATGCAAATAAACAGCACATTTATGTCTACTAGTTGAAAAGGCAAGAGTAAGCTAGGCATTAATGACTTCAAAGCCCTTTGCACCTCCATCAGCAACCCCATCACAATCTGCAGTAAACCAGTGGGCCAGACACACCCCACTGGCTGAGCTGTTATATCACACACTTCTCCCCCATGCTAAAACCCATGCATGTCTGAATCCCCCCTGCCAGTGCTCCTTGACTTGCCAGAGTAATGCTGATGGAGTTGCCTAGCAACCAGCAATCGCTTCTTCATTATAGAAAACACCTTTCATGATTGAAACTACCTTTGATGATGAGGTCTTTGCTGAGAGCCACCAGTGGCTCTATGCACCTTCTCAGCTCTGTCTTGGGTGACATTTTAGAATTAATGATCAGACATTGATGTTTATTATGCTGACTGGAGTGAAGACACGCTTCCCCTGTGTGCCCACTTGTCACCATTGAGGATGTCAGTACAGAACAGCCTAGTCTTTCAAGCCAAAAGGAGATAAATGCTAGATAAAGAGGTATTCTTTTTAACTGTAACTACTAGGGATGCAAGATATAATCTGCAGTATATTGGTGTTGGCCAATAATAGCTTAAAAAGTTACTTATTGGTATCGGCCGATAATAAAATTTATGCTGATCTGTACAGCCGATAATGTGATGTCATAATTAATCACACGCGATGATGCCGGACGTACGCCAACAACAAATTCAACATTTTGGCTGTGTGGGAGAACTTTGAGGTGTGGGAACAAGACAGCAAATTAGCTGTTTGCATCGCTTGTAAAGTACATGTGATGCGAGGAGGACTCGACAACACGCCTTTAACACCACCAGTTTAACTTTGCATCTAAAAAAAACGTCACCCTGATGACTACAAGGACTTTCTTAAGATAAAGAATGACAGAACTTCATGCCAGGGAAAACTCGTCAACAGCCTCTACTTAAGTCATTCGGCAAAGCTAAAAAATACAGCAGCGACCACCCAAAGGTAAGAAGCCGAACAGGAAAATGATTGAACTTATAGCTCTTTATAATAAGCCTTTCAGCGAGGTGGAATATACGGGCTTCTGCGGGCTAATGATGCATGTAAAGCCTCGCTACGTTATACCTAGCAGGCGCTTATAGCCTTACCTGAACTGCCAAACTTTGTTTCCAGTCAGGTAGAGAAGTTCCTCGTTAAAGCTAAACATATTAGCTTCACCACGGATATATAGACATCAAGTGTCCGTCCTGTTAGCATGTTGAGCCTCACTGCCTCTGTGGATAGATGAGGACTTCACTCTTAAAAAGCGTGCCTGCACTCACAGGAGTGCTCACTCAGCAGCCGCAATTGCAGCTGCTTTTGATAAAATGTTGCGGGTATGGAAAATGGAGAAAAAGAATGTGCATGTTGTCCTGAATGACAGTGTGTGAAACATGGCAAAAGCAATGACGGACTTCTGTGTGCCAAGTGTGTGAATAGCGCTCTGGCTGTGCACGAAGGTCCTCTCTACAGCACTGGAGATGTGGGTGTCACTGTGTACAGAGCTGTTTACAGTGAAATGCCCATTAAACTTGGTTGCTTAGTTAGTGTGGTGTGTTTAAAGCAGAATCAGGAGAACTACTTCAGTTGAAGTTTTATTTCTTTTGTTCATTTTGAGTCTCAAAAATTTTCAATCATATTTAAGCTCTGAACTATACCTAGATTTCTTTTTGCATTTAAGAATCTGTCTTTTTAATGTAGTTATTTAAAGCCCTTTGTCAGGAGTATGTCAGGGAGTCATCCTGCAAACTGGCTGAATAATAAGAAGAATCAGTCTAAATGTATAAGCTATTTCTTTTTGCACTGTGGAGCTCAGTGTCAGCAGGTCATTTTGCTGCTGTTTATTACTCTCAAAGACGCAGATGACTTTGGCTGTACTGTTAAAAATACATGTAGCACATGTAACCTCAAGACATTACTGTAAGTTTTTCATTAGTGTATGGCTGTATTTGAAAAAAACAAAACAAAACAAAACAAAACAATACATCCTTCATTTCTGATTAAAATCAAATTTTCTGTCTGTTTCTAAAAAAAATAGATGACCAATATTTAAAAAAATATATATTTGTAGTACAGGATGTAATTGGTGGTTTTTTTTACAGTGGAAATAATGTAATTAAATATCAGTACTGGTATTGTAATGGTATTGGTATCAGTATTGGCCAAAATGAATTTTTTAAATATCGGCATATCGGATATCTGCAAAAATCCAATATTGTGCATCCCTAAAATTAAGTTACAACTACCATAGGCACCTTCATGCAAATCAAGGTCAGTGGTAAAAATGAGTAGTCCTTCCCTCTGGTGCTGCCAGCATTGAATTTGCAATCTGTCTCTATAGAGACTCCAGAGTAGCAAATGTGTTTCTAACAGGCTGAGTTCATGATTGGCTGGTTTTCTTTGAACATCAGTTACATGGAAATACACCGCTTTCCACATTAAGCAAATGGCATTTTTCTCTTATTTTCCTAAATATTAATGCAAATGACGGTTAGAGTATTTTTCAAGTCATCAGCCGTTAGAGCATAATTCAAATGTTTTGAACAAACTTCATAATGATAACCTTTTTTTTGTTTTGTTTTGTTTTGTTTTTTTAATAAAAACCTCATAAAAACCATAGTCATTAGCTAAGGTTATGCTGAATGAAAGTAATCTTTCAAAAAATCCTTAAAATATTGGCTACTTTAAAAAAAATGCCAATGAATGTGCATGGCTGGGTATGCATATGTGCTTTAACCCCCTCCAGGGACTATGGGGGTCCCCCGTCTCTTGCACCCTTAGTTGAGTTTGAGGGTCAAAGTTTGGGAACGCCCAGTTAAATCAAGCCATTACTGAAGAGAGAAGTGGACTGGCGATTGAAATCAAAACTAAATATGGATTCATTTTTAAAAAAAAACACCACAAGTTTAAAAGTTCCACTAGTTAAACACAAAGCTAGATTGCAACAACAAAGCCATACACACTGACATGTTTAAAGTAGGGATTATTCTAACAGAATGGTCAGATGAGGAAAGGCTATTAATATTCTGTATGATTATTCTGCAAATCCTTTTCCTGTTTTGATCACATTTAAAGACATGGCAGATTGAAAAACACCTCGACTGAAATAGATCACACCCACTCAAAGCATTTCAGCAAAATGAGAGTGGTTTATGTCTTGCTTGACATCAACACTATTCCATGTGAAAAAAAGTATATCCTCAGAGAACTTTATAACACTGCATGTGTGGTGCTGTGATGCGTAAAATAGCCTGGAGGACTTCAGACACAGAGATTGGCAGTGAAGGATGCTGCTGAATGCCTGCTATTGATGCACTCAGAAGAGATAGGGTTTCTATCATCCCTGTGACTGAGCCTATCTTTGCAGAGCATCAACACCAGCCAGTAGCATTAAAAAAGAGAGAAGAGTCTTATCATGGATGAACATATAAACTTCTTCATTGTACATTAGAAGGAGGCCAGGTTAGTCTAACTGGAGTTAAGAGTAAACAAAGAGGTACGAGTTAGCTTGTAATCTGCATAGCATGTAACACTATCTGATCCTTTTCCAGGGTTCTGTCGCAGAACATGTGTTGTGGAAATGAAAAGCGGCTAAACATAGGAGCAAAATCTTGTGAGAATGGTGCGAACTCTTGGAGAGATATCTGTTTAGTGACTAGAAAGATGTCCTGTAAAAAACAACAATTGTATTGCTAGAAGAAAGCACTGAGTGGGTGTGCAGGAGCAACTGTGAGCAAATGTGTTACTCAAAATAAGAAAGCAGACTCTACAGCCTGCTCAGCTCCTCTTGTTCCGTAAATAACATAAGACACAGTTGCCGTATAGCCTCTAAATCCCCTCTATGTTTGAGGTATGTAGCAGCATCATATAGTGCCAAGATGAGATGACGCACAAACAACTACTGTGCTCCACGGACAGTAAAAACAAACGTGAGCGGATCCTCCTTAATGAAATGTCTGTCTCTTATGCCCACTCAGAGGCGTTAGTTAATGAATTCTGTCTCATGCTTGAAGCTGATGGTATAGATTTCTCATTACCTTAGGAATATTTTAGCATAATATGATGTTCAGCTGAGAACAGTGAGTCAGGCTACCAAGATCTAATGGAATGAGATCCACGATCCACTATAGTTAATATTTGAATTTAATGTTCTTAAAATGGTATGGGCCAAACCATGACTTCTACATAGTTTTACGTCCTAAGTGTGATTATTGGGCATTAACTAATGGCCATTAGATAGGGTATATAACTAAAAAATCATTATGAAGAAAAATAAGAACACTGTATCTAACACTGAGTCACTGGGAAGTTCTTCATGATGCAGTCAAACATGGCTGACAATGCCCTGAAGTGAGTAAAGATTTTTTGCAGGAAGCCAGTGATTATTTAAGAATGTGGGCATTTCATCATTTTCACAGCATCCACAGCTAATCAAGAATGGCAAGCAAAAACACTCCAACGAACTCCAAGAAATGCTTAGAAAATTTGCTTTCAGAGATAACAGTGTTTGTAGCACCACAAGCCACCCTGATTCTGTCCAAAGTGTCATTAATAAAAAGAAATTTTTCCACTTAAATATGTTTGCTGTCTAAAATAATTTCTTCAGTTTATAACTATTCAGTCTATTTTCCAGCACATCATTCATAACTGCAGACTTCGAAGAGGAAACTGCTGTTGCATCCCTGCATTTCTGCTCTCTCTATTCAAATTAAAAGATAAAAAAAAATACTATTTGTACCTGTGTGATATAAGAGTTACGATTCCAGTCTCCTAATAAAAAGGTAGGGCACCTTTTAATCATCCTCAAAATCCAACACAATTGATCAAAAACAAAAAATCAAACAGGACGAATTGATGCAAGGAAACACGCAAGATAAAAGGATGCACTGGTGAAAGGCTTTTATTGTGTACTAGTTTGCACCAGCAGTCAATTAAGATGGCAATGGAGGAATGGGACCTCATTATAGCATCAACAAAGTCATTTAAGCTCCAACTGAGCACTGCTAAGAGCACTAAATTAGACCACAGTGAGGCTTTTACAACATGTTGACACCTGAGGAGTCGTGATACCCTGATGCCTCTAGTGTAGCCGATAATGTTGGAAGATGCTGTTAATTTATCTACCAACATGAGTGCATGTCAGCTAAGATAATGTGTGAAAACAACACAAGGAATTTTTTCTATGGTGTGTCTGAGCAGTTTTGAATTTTTATTCATAAGCATTGTTTGCATGCCCTATGAGTAAAATGGTTTAAATACTGAGTGTTTAAGTATTAAAGACATCTACTTGAGATCCCCATTAACTCTGTTTAAATGAGAATGGGTGGTGGAAAAAGAAAAGGGCAACTACATCTAAAGATATAACCAGCAATTATGGGAGGAAAACATCATTTTCATTGAGGTAGCAGTTTCCCAGCCTGACAGATGCAAGCTCTGGATAAATTGGGCCTTTCTAACAATGATCAGTCAGGGCTATACAAAAGCGCCAGCTGTTGGCCTAACAGCCTTCTAGTCACTCAATTACAGGCAACTACTTTTTCCTATAATTGACTTAATTCAGCATTAGACTGGTAAGTTACAACTCACTTTTCCTTTACATTTAGAGATTAAGCATTCGCCTCTGCTCTGACCATAATAATTACGACAGAGATGCCTGTCATCTGCAACAACCCCGCCATTAAGTGTGAAAGTGTAGGGACAAGAGAACACTCAGCTGAGAGAATGCTTTAGCAATCTTTTGATATTAGCAAAGCAACTGAAGAGAAGAACATTACTTTTCACATCACAGAGATTGTCATCATTGACGCCATATTACAAGGTGCTTCGGAAAATACCAGAAAACAAAACACGGCTGCAACATAACCCCTGCAGAGCAAGCATTAAAAAAGTTGTCCCTGTTTCACTTAGGGTGTACTCACACTAGGCCATCCGTACCATCCCTGTCCCCCCTTTGGCCCGCACTCACACTGCTCAATGCATCCAGGCCTGGGCACGGATACGTCATGTGCCGACGTCATTACACAAAGCATCCACCGTTGATGACTCGGTATGCATAAGTGTTGTTTTTCAGGCTGTAAAATAGTTACAGATTTATACGATATCTGATCTGACACCAGAATTATTACCCCTGACCTGGAATCAGTTACATTAACTATACAGAGCACAGTGAGGAGGGAGAGAGAAAAAGCGGTTCATAGCGGAGAGTTATCGCTAACAGCATATAATCTGGAGCCTGATCAGAGTTCCAAGCACTTCTGCTGAATAAAACTCGGACTTTTTAACTCGTATGAGCCCCTACAGTCATTCCTCTGCGTGTCCTTATACTATCTGAATCCCCTTGGCATTCCTTTATGCGCCACGAACTGTGCCTTTTCTCTGCGTAATCCTGGATGCCTGATGCACCAAACAAGCTCTCATGTGTCCAGAGCAGGATTAAATGTTCAGTTAAAAGGTTTTTTTTTTACAGTGACAAGAGTAATTTTAACTATCTGATGAGAGCTGGAGATGAAAACGCCTCAGGAATAATAAACGATGCTCCGTTCAAACGCCAGCGATCAAGATCCCACTTTCAATTCTTGGTGACATGAAATAGAATAAGAGGTAAGTTATTTCAGTGGATGATAGTTTGGCATTATAATTTTTTAATAAGAGAGGTTAAATCAGCTGTGTGATTAACCCCGGCATACACTTGTCTGCGTATTTGGCACTCTCCTTTACGCAAAGGTGTTTGTTATCCTGTGAGCTGCTGTTTGTGACTAAAACAAGGGAAGAAGCTTCATTTTGCAAACCAAAAATCCTCTTACAGTCATTAAAGCCTGACTTTGTCAGAAACTGGTCAGAAATGTGGACAGGACTGGGATCCTGTTGTCTCTTGCATGCAGCTGCTGCCTGGTGGGCTCTCTGAGGTGGATCCTCACGTTGTTACTTTACGCTACGTCACATTCCTGCACCTGTGCTCCTTCATTTGCATTCGTGCCATGCCTAGGCCCACCT
The DNA here is from genome assembly GCF_018320785.1 of Cheilinus undulatus. Lineage (NCBI taxonomy): Eukaryota > Metazoa > Chordata > Actinopteri > Labriformes > Labridae > Cheilinus > Cheilinus undulatus. The sequence goes on along the minus strand of NC_054873.1, from coordinate 19,907,469 downwards.
TGTCCATCCGTGCCAGGGCATGAAGCGTGCTGCACCAAAGCACAGAACAATTGCACTCACACTGGCCAAACATACTTGACTTTAGGCTGAAACGGGCCCAGGCATGGTACGGATGGCCTAGTGTAAGTACACCCTTAATGTCTCTCTCTTTTACCCACATGCATGTGGGTGCTCCCTCCTTCCCTTTCTTTCTCTCCTGCTGTTGGCCTGTTGATAAGTGATGAGACTTCATAGCCTCTTCTTAATTTAATATCCAGCTACCTGATGTGTTTGGTTTCATTAAAATGATGTTGTCGCTCATATACATCAGCTTTTACTGTGAGATGCATCTGGACCATTACATTTTGATCATTAGGCTAAACACTCAGTTCATAACTTTTGGTTTTCCTTTAACTCTCAGATGCTTGTAATTTTTATCTACATCTGTCCTTGTTTGTCTGCAAAACAGACATGCAGAAAGGTGTTAATAAAATAATCATTTTTCAGCATTTTTTTTTTTTACTTTTACTGCTTCACATCTCTTCAACAACTTCAACCCTGACCACTCATTTTTTTTTTTTTTTAAATTCAATGTTACACCCTTTTTAACTTTCACTGCTTCAGATCTCTTCAACAACTTCAACCTTAACTACTGAAAAATTTTTTTTTTAAAAATTCCATGTTACACCCTTTTCATGCCACTTATTGTACACTATGCCTATGACTTTGATTTGTCCATGCTAAACAGATGAGTCCATCCGTGCGTAAAACACGGCAGTTTTACCCTCCTTTTTTCGCGCCTCGTTCTCTACCAAATCATATGCAAGCAAAGGCATTTGTTCATGTTAGGTTTATTTTATGTACAGGCATAAAGAATCAGAGGATATATGTAGGATATGAATCACGAACACGCGCATTTCCACCTCTAAACAAAATGTGACTACAAATATGCCAACTACGTGCAGATATAAATTTACTGCATCTTTGAGATATGATATATTCTTACCTATTGATCGAAAGGACCCGTGCATCCTCATGCATGTAAATCCACCTGCTATGAAGTGAGGGCAAAGTTGAAATTGTCCATATGTCCCCCTTTCTTAGTCCCAGGCTGCAGAATCCAGAGGTTACATTTCCTACTGTAAACACTCCACTTATGGCATGTCCAGTTGTAAACATACATGCAGATTCACACCCGAGCACACATGTAGGAGCACACAAACTTTTCCTTACACACGTAGGCCGCTCTCAGACATCCATATCTAGTGGCATGAGTCGTTTCATTTAACTCTGATGATGTTTAGCGGGTGAAATAGCGCCCCAAACAGTCTGAGTGCATGGAAGGTAAATCATATCTGCGCTGCTGAAAGGGTTAACATGGTGCGCTGGTACCATCCACTGTTGAATGGTGAAATTTAGATCCCTGGGGATCGACTGACTGCAAAAAAACAGTTGCTATAAGTTGTTTTGGTGCCCTAGACATGGAAGACTATGTGTCCGATTTCAGACAAACAAGGGTGGATGGAGCTATTTCGCGTCATGGGTGTTCTATGGGTGACACGGTTTTCATTTTTTTAATTCTTTTTAATATGAAGAAAAATAATAACTTTGGCCAAATTTGATGCCTCAATAAAAATGTGACTATTAACTCAAAAAAATGATGATAAAAATGATGAATGTCGTAAATGTCTCTAGACCCTCTTCTACCTTTTACCACTGGCAGTCTAATCCTTGTCTGTGGAAAGCTCTGGTTCAGCTGTGGCAAAAAAGCAGAGACAGCAGATGAACAAAGACAGCAGAGGCCAGGACAGCTGGCAATAAACAAAGGATAATTGAGAAGGCAGAGAATTCCTGTCTAGAGTCAGAAAAGGCCACCATGCAACTCTGGAAACTACACACACGTTCATTCAGGGGATTCTCAATTACTATCAATGGATTACTGTGCTGAGTCAAACAGATTAATACTCTTAAATCATCTGAGGACACTAAACACGGAATGAACTAGTTGTAATGATGCCTGGGATTTGGAGTTTCCCTGCCTAATATTCAGTTATTACATCACACTGCAGCAGTGGAAATTACCCCCTGGTTGGCCGGCTTACTCCAGGGAGATTATGTAAAACTGTTCCTTGAGTGGTGACCGAGTATCTTTAGGGAAACTGTATTACATACAAAGCAGAGTATCCAACTGGTCATTGTCACAGTAATGACTGGTTACAACCACAACTGTTAGAGTGGGGATATAAGAGTGCAAATCTGTTGGGGAAAAAAAAAAAAACATTCCTAAAATTTTCTAAAAAACCATAATGAAGTCCTGGATGACAATCCACTTGAAAAGCAAATTATCCTGTCAAGATTGTACATAACCTGACATGACATGGTCAGAAAAAATAAATTGTGTCCACAATAGGGGTGTGACGAGATCAAAACGTCACGAGATTTCTCAGTGAGGAAAAATCCGTCTCGCAAGATCAATATTGTGCAGACACTTGGAGCAGCAGCTCTCCTTACAGAAAACAATACCTAACTGGAAGTCATAAAAGATCACAAAGATGCCCTGGACACTTTAAAACTGTTGGTGGGAGAGCTTAAGAGGAAACGGAGCTGATCCGTGACCTATTCAGATCACGCTCCATCCCCCAACCCCTCCTCCACTTGCGCTTCTTGGGGCTGCACATGACCCGCCAATGTGTAATAAGTTCATCATAACGGTCCAAAATGATGAAATGTTGCTGCTGTGCAGTCTCCGTAAGGAGAATATAGTGTTAAATTAGTTCATGTATGCGCGCAGACTCGATCTTAGTGCCGGTATCTGTGAGTTTGTAACTTTGTTTCTGCACTTCTTTGTCATGTCTCCTTCTCGTCTCACCGTCTGTCAGCCACACATCCATCAGCTGTTGGCTGCACGTATCATCAATCAGAAGATTAACATAAGCAGCGCAACAGGTGGTTGTATACTTCAGTGGTAAACTTAGCAAAATGACCTCTCTTTTAGCGCCATAGAGTCCACTGTTGGCTCCAAAAACCGCAGTTTTAGCCCAATTTAAACACACCTTGCTTGTTGTCTGACAGGCAGAGTAGAGACACACACTCGTTCAACAACGCACACACATTAAACACACACGCTCATCTGTGCGTCTATTTCTCTACATAACAGCAAATGTGTTATTGACAGGAATGTTTCTTTTGAGTGTTTTAAATATGGATGTCCTTAAAGAGGATAAGAAATAGTTTGATTTTACTGATGCAGCTCTTTATATCTCAGCCTGTTGTAAACAGTGTTTAAAGTACTTTCAAAATAATCTAAATACTTTTATTATAATAATTGTAATTGTGGCAATGAGTGCATAGTGTAGTAAAATAAAAATTTGGTAGACTATTAAAATGAAAGGTTTGATTTGGAGAGCATGAAAATGTACAGTTTAAATCAGAGTTAGACAAGATAAACTGTGTGTAAGCACAGATAGCCTATTCAGTACAAGAGAAGCTAGTTTAAACATTTCTGAATAGACCTGAATGCTTTGCAATTATGACTTTCAGTTGTATAAAGGACATATTATCCATCCATCTATTTTTTTTCCCAAATTAAAAAAAAAGTGTAAAATCTCGTCTCATCTCGTGGGTCCAAATCTTGTCTCATCTTGTGAGATAAGAGTCTCGTCACACCCCTAGTCCACGATATAGCTATAACGTGTGCACAAAATACTAATTCGTCACCACAAAATACTAAATTGTGGCCACAAAATACCAATTTGTGGCCACAACATAGGCTAAGTATAACGTGCACATGAAATACTAATTTGTGGCCATGAAGCAGGCACACACAATGTGCGCACAAAATAATAATTGATAATATTAATATCATTCCTGAACAGCTGGGTAAGCAAATCAAATGCACCTTCTCTAAGTTATAAGGTAGAGGCAGTAGAGGGGCAAAAGCTACACAATGGACAGGGATGTATGATTGAATTTTATTTTAGGCATTCATTCCCAGCCACAAATTAGTATTTTGTGCGCACCTTATACTTATTTCGTGGCCACAAATTAGTATTATGTGGCCACAATTTAGTATTTCATGGCCATGGATTAGTATTTCGTGCACACGTTATAGCTATATTGTGGCCACAATTTAATTTTTTTTGACCATGTCATGTCTGGGGCTCCGTAAGAATGTGCATCTCTAACAACAATCTCATGCTCTGTCCTTGGTAGTCAGCTGTGGAAACTGCGAATAATGACAGTTCACAGCACAGAAGTCCAGCTGGGTCTCAGTTAAGGCAGCATCTATCCCTCATCCTCCTCACGTCACAACTATAAATAAAGAAGTGTAATACATGAAGGCTGCATGCTAGTTTTGTTTTCATTTTTCTTTCACTGAATGTGAGACACCATGTGCAACTATCAGACATTCAACTGCATCTGAGTGCAGGTAAACCTTATTTCCCAATACACTTTGAGGCATGCTATAAATGGAATAGCGGCCAGCAGCTTTGAGACATTAAGGCAACAAACAACCTATAGTATATTCAGCACTCTCCAGTGAAAGCTTCACACCATAGGAACCCTGCAATACTTTCTCCACTAAAAGGACTAAACACATTGTATAACTTAATGAAGTTTGTATGTGCAGTGGTACAGTGGTTCACAATAAAACCCCGCCAGGCAGAGCCTTTCTGTGTGTAGTTTGCATATTCCAGGTTAGGGCTGGACAATTAATTGAATTTTGATCGTGATTTCAATTTTTGTTTCTCATGATCATAAAAACATTATAATCGAAGAAAAACGATTAATGTGTGCTTCAGAGAGTATTTTTGGGCTGTGTTTTTGGCTGTGTTATTAGTGTTTTTTGCATGTTGCAAATTTTGTAAGTTTTACAAGAGTGCATGTAGATCGGATATTTATTTTTATTTATTGTTTTTTATTGCTATTATTTAATGTATTGTTATTATTTTACTTTCTACTGATTCATTTTTGATAGTTCTTTTAAGTTGTGGTTCAATAAATACTCAAATTTTGAAATCAATGAATAATCGTGTTTATTAATCGTGATTTCAATATCAATCAAAATAAACGTGATTATTATTTTTGCTATAATCGTCCAGCCCTATTCCAGGTACTCTGGCCTCCTCTAACAGCCTGATGCAAGGCTGTCACAATACCAAAATTTAAAAGATATTATTACTACTGAATGTAAAATGGAATAATATTTTATCAATGTAGTAGTATTGAAAAAGTAGCAAAGCGTAACTGTGAAAGTGACTGCTTGTTCGTCTCTGTATGCAAGCCCTGTGATTGACTAGTGATCAGTCAAGGGATTCCTACTGCACTGAATGGGTTAAAGTGGACATACTGGATAGGTGTTTTTTAAGTATCACAAAGGGCCCCATGGTTGAGAAGGAGGATAGTGTTTCTTGAGATATAAAGACACTACCTGCCAGTGATAGTTTGGCGTTTCTATCTCTGGAGCCCCCCTCACATGGCAGGCTCAACATGAATCCCACACCAAAGCAGCAAAGACATGATGAAGTAAAGCAGAGCTGACATATAGAACGCATGTGCAGCTGTGAGGTGAATGATCTCCTCCAAGGAGAAAAACCATCAGAGCTTAGCAGGGATCCAGGCCACATGTTGAGAAAAACACGAGAATGAGATCCTGCCTTCAAAAATACACACAAACAAACTGACACAAAGATATAAAGCTGTGTCTGTGGTAAGGTCAAACACTGCTGTGAAAAGCAGCCAAACAGTCATTAGAACTACTTCTGTATAATTATTGTTTTTACTATTATGTATGACTAACACCACAACTCATTACTGATTTACTTATCTCTGTAGCAGCATATTATTGCACTGACACTATGATATTAAGATGTGATGAAGAGGCAAATGTCAGTCTTGGTATTGTAATAAAACATCACAGAAGCTGCAAAACAGCCAGGGTTTAAAATTGTTCCAAAACCAAGGAAAGATCTTCACAATTCACAAACAATTAGTTTTCATACATAACAAAACAAATGCAGTCTAACCAAGCAATCCTGCTTCATTAGACTGAATTTTAAGTATGTGTATACAGAAAACGACTAATTGTTCAGTGTACTGCATGCACACTTCTCTGCAGAGTTAGGTCGGGAAAAATGAAAGCTCTAGCTGTGTTGTGGGCTCCTAGGTAGCTAGAAATGCCAAATGTCAAATGCTTGTTGTTCATGGTAACTTCTAGCCAAGACTAAATGATCTAATGAGACAGCCTTTTGTGATGCACAACAAATGGTTATTACTGGATAAAGCCCTGCACACCCAATTAGTTTCCACTAATGGCTGCTGGTGTATTAGAAGTATGTATCTTAGGTGTTCACAACTGACTCTTCACTACACAAAACACCATGACAGTAAAAGGGATGTTTTATTTCCCTCTATGGTTTGAAATGAATTTGTTTTACTGAAAAATTATGGTGTACAGCTAAAATATTGTGCTTTCGGCTTGCGGGTAACAATTTCAATTATTACTTTCATAGCCTTAAAATGCAGGCAGTTGCAGACTAAAAGGAGCCTTTTAAGGTACTGTGAAATGAATTACTGAGGAGAATTAAAAATCATTATGCTTATAAAGGGTTTGTTTGTATCTACAAGTGAATCTTGTGACAGCTTTGAGGAATCTGAGCAGCCATTTAATGAGTAGACAACAATGGCTAATGAGTAGTTTGGTGACATACTGGAATCACAGCAGTGGTTGCAGACTCCAATTTGCTGTTAGGGTTCATTGCTGCGGTAAGCAGGGGCAAAGTCAAAATGAGCCCTTTACAGTTGCTTCACACTCAACAGTTTTCTATTGTGAAGCCCCTTGTGGCTGTTGAGGGTAAACACAATCCAATGTTGGTTTTGTAGACACAACATCTATTCTATGTTCTATTATCAATTTCATTGGCATGCAGGTTTGATAACACAGCCTGTTACATTAAAAAAAGCCCACTCCCCTTTACTGCAATTAACTAAACCAGGGGTCCCTAAACATTGCCATGCCAGGGACCCCCATGCGGCAATACCCTCTGGTGGGGACCCCCTGCTGCAAAATTTCTTAAATTCTGTGTATGATAGCTAATATGAAGAATAAAAATACAGCTTCTAAAAATATCTCTTAATTTGATTGGAAGTTATATTCTTATTATTCCTCCATTCAGTGTCTTTATTATATTTCAATCAAGTCCAATTCCCAAAAAGTTGGGAGTTGTGTGTAAAATGTAAATAAGAACAATGCAATGATTGTCAAATCTCATAAATCCATCTTTTTCACAACAGAACATAAACAACATGTAAGATGTTGAAACTGATATCATCATTTCATAAAAATATTAGTTCAATTTTGCATTGGAGGTGCATGAATTGAAGCTGGAGGAGCATTTTGCAACTAATTAGGTTAACTGGCACAGATCAGTAACATGACTGGTTACAAAAGGAGCATTTTAGAGAGACAGAGTCTCCCAGAAATAAAGGTGGGCAGAGATTCGCCAATCTGCATCAAAAAATTGTTGAGCAATTTCAGAAAAATGTTACTCAGAGTAAAACTGCAGACTGAAAGAAGAGGGGATGCTGCACTATGGTAAACATGGTCTTGTCCCAACTGTTTTGAGATGTGTTTCTGCCATCAATTCAAAATGAGCTTATTCTTTCCATGAAATAGTAAAATGTCTCAGTTCACTATCTGATATCTTTTTTATGTTCCATTCTTTATCTTCTTGTAGAAGTATTTGTTTTTAAAGAGAAGGTAGGTTGTTGTTTTTTCTCCCCACCCTCTTTGCTCCATGTTTCTGTAGCCCCCCCCCCCCCGGCAATTCATGGCAACCCCCAGAGGGTCAGGACCCCCTGTTGAAAAAACACTGATCCAGACAGATGGTATAAAGAAAACTGTGGGCATAATCAAAGGGCCAGTAGAGGTCTGGGGAGAGATACAGAGGAGAATACACTTGGTATGGTTGTTTACTTCACATGTGATGCCTTAAACAGGAAAGTAAGCAAACTTACATCGATTCTTCGTTAAAGTCTCTACATTTTCATCTAAATCACCCCTTTTTTACTGTCCTTTTAATTTCCTTTATGATATTGTTGCTACTGTGGCAAAAAGTCTGATTATCTGGAATCTCAGAGAATAAACATTTTCCTGTTTAGGTAAATCTATTTTCTCTTCTTAAGAATGAAAGAAAAAACTACTTCAAACAAGGAATTATTCTTAGCCCTGCAAACTGCGCAGAGGATTGATCCCCAATTTCCCAATCTAACTATGTCAAGCCTTCAACTGGGTCTCTCCTTGCTTCTTGCTCAGCTCATCTTGCTTTCTGAAGCGCTACCTGGTTGCTAGGCAGCCCTGCTGGATGACGAAGAGCACTCATTTAAGGGCTCAATATGTCTCCAAGGATTTGCTCTCATAATTGCTTGGTAAAGGTCAGGATAAGATCCTTAAATTTTCTGGCTTTTTATTTCCAATGGCAGTTCATTTGACTATATGTTTGCATTTATTTCCACTTCATTTTCATTTCCCCTCCTAAGAATGAATGACAGAGCGTGTTGTGTGATCCAATTCCCATCATTCCTGACACTGTGGCAGTAATAGATGCAAACACACAAACACATGGCAGAGCAATAAGCACACTTTTATTGCCTATAAAATGCAAATGAGCCAACATTAGGGGTCTACAATAAGAGAAACAAAACTGACCTCAAGAGTTGGTCAGCCTGTTTTAAAGAGCACACAAAAGTGAGCACATCAACTTCTATACACAACACTGACATTTACTAAAGCAGCTTACCATTTCTATTTTTGAACTTTAATTTAAGAGTGGTGTGATCCAAGAGCAACAAGACTCAAGATGTCATTTGCCAGCTGGCCAGTGTGAAAATCACTTGTTCAGCTCACACTACAAGAGCAATAAAGGGACTAAACAAATGGGACAGCAGTTATTAGAGAGGTGATACATCCATAAAACTTTACAAGCTACAAACAAACTAATGACTTCGGCTGGGTCAGCTAAATCATCTGTGACATTATAGCGTTCAATCTTAAGTTTAATGGTCAAAGGGCCAAAAGAGTCTGGAATACAAAACAATAATCCTGTGAATAACACTTTTCTGTCCATCATTTGAAATTACGCTGCTCCCCTTTTTTAAAGATTAAGGACCTGCTAAGCATTCAGATCCTCACCCATGAAAACCTCTTGGTATCAGCCAATAAGTGTTTATTTCAGTGCCTAACCAGTGCCACAGCTTTGGTGCAAACACTGAAATAACAAACTACATTTCTATGACTCCATTTAAGCAAGATCAACATACTTTACACTGGTTAAAAAACGTGTGAAAATGACATAATACAGCATAGGTAACTTTGAACTTAGCCCACATAAAATCTTAAGTTAATAGAAATCAAGGAATACTTGTCAAGTGGCAAGCCCCACACTTCTTTCAGTCATATATTAATCCTTAGAGGAATAAAGGGCCCCTTAGTTCATAAGAGTAGGACAGCTGCAGTGAGTATTGGTGCATATCTCATCTTACAATATCGAAACTGCTCTTTGTATAGAGCTACTGTGATCACTTCTTTTTTCATGGTCTCCCAGGTACCCAAAACAACACAGCCCCAAACTATCAAAATAGCCCCCTTTTTGGTTCTGACTGGCTATTTCCTTTCCTGAATCCAGCTCATAATCAGACGTACTTTCAGTATTCAGCACTTGTCAATCTTCAAAACTACAGGCACAAATTTGTTGAGGTCCAAGTAAACAATTTGATGCTTCAGGCTGTTTTCACAAAGATGTGGTTTAATAATCTGTGGGTTTAAATTGCTCTACATGGTTTCAGGCAGTTAAGACCATACCACAGAAACAACATCCAAAAAAAACTAACAAACGTACACCTTGCCGTTTGTCTTACAACAGCTTAAAATCTTTGTAATCATTTAACAGTCAGGTGTCATCCTGCTGCTGGCATCACATTCTTTGCTTCCTGATCAGTGTTTATCACCTAAAACAGGAATAGATTTCTAAAAGGATCATTTCAAAGGAACTTTAAATTCAATTATTAATAACTAGAAATAATACCAAACAAAGGTTGTACATATCTAAATCATAATTGTGATATGTAGCAAATGTATATATTGTTGTCCGTAATGTGGTATTCCAGTACATGGAGAGGAAAGCTAACCAGAGTCAACATCGTTGTTGCGTTAGCATACTTGGCCAATAAAACTGATTTTGAGTGCAAGCCCACTCTGGGGCTGCTGACTTGTCTAGTCTCATCTCACATGCACATTTGCATTAGGTAATGTACTAACTGTAACAGAAATTACCATGGTGAATTTTGACATGCATTGCACTTCAATAAGATCAATTGTTTCTTAAGTTAGGAGATGCTAGGTTTATTTGGCATCAACTCAACAGTCTATAACCCTACAGTTGATCCTTGTGACATGAATTCTTTCTTCTTCTATTGTTGTTTAATGGCAATTAACAAACAGCTTCCATATGCAGCAACCTACTGGCAATAAAGCTGCATTACAAGTACCAGGAAAAATAATGGAAGTTATACTTTTAAGATGAGATACGACAGGCATAAGAACTTTTTCATACAAATAAATAATGATTTTAATTTTCAAAAATCATGACCCATCCCTACTACCTAATCTTAACTCTAAGCCTGTGGTTCATCCTTAGCATCATGACTGCAGTGTCATGCAGTAGTTCATGTGGCACTAACTATTGTTACAATCTAGGCTAAATTCTAAACTCAAAAATTCCTGATGTTCTTTTTGCCTTTGGCCTCTTTTAACCTCAAGCATATTCTCCTGAAATGAACTGAGTATAGTAGCTGGATGTGGTGACTAGGAAAGCCCTTTTTTTAATTAATTTATTACCAAAGTGCAGTGAGAAACAGGCAAATTTAGATGATGATTTAAAGTGTGATTGTTGTAGTTGAGCCAAATTCAAGTCTTACTTTGAAAAATCAGCACCCAGGGTCTTTGATTTGACTTTGTCGTTTTGCTACACATTTCAGACCAAACACCCCCCACCGCCTTTTTTTTCATGTATACTAATTTCATGAGGGACATACATTCAAATACTCTGATCACAATAGGTCAGAGCAAGGCCATTCTTTTTCATGAGGCTTATTCCATTGAGACAACCTCTGTCTCCAAACATGGCAAGGCCTCTGTCTAAAACACAGAAACAAATTTCAGCTTTTAATCAGTCTGTCATTGTTTCTGTGCTACTCAGCTCTGACATAATGACAGAAACATCCAAATCAATTCCCCACATCAGTAAGCAGAGCATCTTCCACAAACAGTGCAACACACATGGCTACTGCGCCCATACCAACACAGGCACATATCATTCTTGTTACTATTCACATGGCGCGATTGGTTCGTCTATCATTCTCCCACACAGCAGGCAGAGCGCAAATATCAAAGGTTATGTGTGACACAAAATCAATACTTGGAACACAGCATGTAAAAGTCTCCCAAAAAGTCTCCTTCTCTTATCTGAGGCAAATAATACAATAAAAAATAAATAAATAAATAAAAAAGTACCAACAAAAGGCATGGAATCAAGCATCAACCTGCTGAAGAATTAGAAAAATAGCGAAGAATCTGTCAAGTGCTCAATTTATTCATGGACAGCAATAATCAGATAAGAGGCAACAGAATTCCTGTCATTTCTCTTGAGTAGTCATTACATCCCTCCTTGTGCATGTTATGTCCTTGTTCAGGAAGTGGAACGAGGCCTGCAGCTCACAAGCAGAAGCAGAAACAGCCCACTTTTTAAGTAGGCAGACAAGCCTAAAAATAAAGTCTTTGTTTGCCAATGGGTTTTGGCTTAGCCTGGACCAAAGCTTGCAGCAGAATTTCTTTGTAGAACAGATTTGACTCTTCAAACACCACTCTGAACTCTGTCTAGGCATGTGTGTACTGCTTTTGATGTAGAAAAATCCCCCTTTTAACCTTAATGCCCTCAAGCCTTATTAGACCGTCTCAGAAGTTATTACTTCAGACGTGGACAGAATTTGGTTAATTGTCCACGGTGGCAGCAATCTGTTAAGACCTAAATCTAATTAAAGTGCTTCTCTCTTTCAAATATAAAATAATCAACTTTAAGGCCAGGACTGAATTTTTAAAAACTGTAAATTAATGTTGTGTTGATGTACTTAGAGTCTGGAAACTCTTACATTTATCCATCACACTTTTAGACATGACATTGCCTTTGATGTGATCAGTTTTGTGGCTCTTTATTGTTACCTTATCTTCACACAAGTAAAAGCTGTTTCCTGATAAATGTGAAAACACCTACGCAGCTTGCTAATCAGGTTTTCAGCGAGCACCACAAATGCCATGAGGGCTCAGCTGAGTTTACACAGAAACAAATGAGGGAATCAACCTTAGCCAGTGGCAAATCAATGCCTGGACAGAATGGCTGATGTTCCAGTATGATGAGGTGAACAACTAATCAGGAGGACAAAGGTTGCATTTGTCTTGTGGTCCTCTTAGCCTTCATTCCCTTGGCAAGAGTCTCTTTGATATTGCCAACAATAGAGCAATAATAGAGCTTTATTTAACTTTGAAGGAAGGAAGTCAGTCACTTCTCAGTCATTTTTGACAGATACATCAAAACCAGCATCTATTCAAATTAATGTGGAAGTAAAATTATTTTTCAAATGTTTATTTATATGTGCCAAACTTAAGCAAATACCTTTTGCTTACCTTTTGATCTGTGTGAATAGTTTGTCATTTTAAATAACATTTAACATAAGAAAATGTGTATTGTTTGTTTGCTTTTTTACTAAAAGTAAATCTTAGTTATAAACGCAGCAACCGAACAATGTCGAAACGAATGAAACCAAATGTCCTTAGTCATTTAATGTGTACCCTCTCCTGACTTTATTCTGTTAGAATATGAAACATTTCTACAGGCATCTTTCCTAATGATGAGATGGGACACCTCTTCTTTAAACATTTTTGGACACTTAGAATTGCTACACTGATCACTAAAAAGTTGTTTTGTGGAACAGTGTGGTATAACATTCCTATTATTTTAATGCATGCTGGACAAAAATCCACAAGTCATTGAAATAAAGGGCCTATAATGACAGAAGGGAACACAAAGAATGTGTTAGTTTGTGCTGCATGCCAGGAATGAAGGGGTAGAAACCAAGAGCCCTTGTTACTGAGTTGCCATGTCAGAACTATGTTAATTACATACTGAAGAAAACAAAATGTCCTGATACTACCAGTATTTTCAAGCAATTTAGTGTTTTTTAAAGTCTAGTCAAAACACCACTGGGGGATGTTAACAGTTTGGACGTTGCATAATTACAGATTCAAATTTTATCATGATTAAATTTGTGAAACTGATAAAAAATTGAAAATATGTAGCCTTCTAAATTAGAAGACAGAATTTGTCAACAGTATTGTAAATACTGTTTCTTGAAAGGACACTGGCACACACAACACTGATTATCACAGGTCCAGAGGGGGCACAGATAACTAGTCTGGCTAGTTATTTTGGCCTGACTCTCTCTGTCCCTGAAAGGATCCAAGGCAATTAATGTAGCAGACATACAAACCTCAGACCAGAACTATTTCGGAACTGCGTCCCAGGAATGAGATTGCCATCTTTAGCTTTAAATAATCAGAACATGAAAAGTCACTTTGCAGACACATTGTTGAACAAATAACTGCCAAATTGGAGCATGGACATCTGCTCTGCTGACAACCAGAGCTGCTGCTGAATGTCTGCTTCAAACATATTTGACAATTTTCACAAACTTTTGATTTTGGATACTTAAAATTAATCAGCAATAATCAGCTCCATTCACTGACTTTCTTTTACAAATGTGTCTGTGAAGTTCCCTACCGACAGCGTATTAAGTTTTCTTTTTCCTTTGTGGTAGCAGATGGATTGTATTTGAGAGATGTCGGGCAAAAATAACCAATTTAAAAACATAGGCTCTTGAAAAGCCATGTGCTGTACTGACTTTATCCAGACCAATCCATCAAGCTAATGCTTGAGAAAATAATAAGCATAAAAATCAGTTCTCCAATTCTTATGTTATCAAACCCTACTTTATAGAAAGACTTGAAAAAAATCAGTGTTTTGCAGACAAACACTAATTCAGAGGGACAAACTCTTGAAGAATCCAGCACTCTTACTGATGTATAATGTGTTACACCAGCTACAGTTATAAATCCATCAGGAGCCAACTGTTCATGATGAACAGCTGCTGCGTTCAAATATCTACTTGGAATAAGTAAAGTAAAAGTACTGAACGCCTGTTGGAGAGGGATTATGAAATCTGCATAGGCATGGCTTTAAGGTGACAGTGAGGGCCTATAGAGAATAAAGCTGCCGCCTCAGTATTTAACAGCAGATTTGTTTCAATTTCTTTAATCATATTCTAAGAGTTAAAGTCCTTCCAGTAAAAGGTTGAATGGAGGTCAGTTAACCAGACATACTATACAAGTGTTGAAAATGGGAGACCTGATGTACGAGTGCTGCTAAGGAGAACTGAAGGGGTCTTTGTCCAAATATCAGGGGCTGAAATGTGAAACCCCCCCCCCCAAAAAAAGGAAAAAATCTCACATGCACAAATACAGCCAAAACAATCACAATGCTTCACTGTGAGAGTCAATACATAAAGACCTCAAACAAACAACCAGTCTCTGCAGTATGGCTTTCTGAATAGCTGACCAGCACTGCCTGGTATCAACAAGTCTTCATTTTGGATGGCTTAGCTGCAGAGTTATGAATTAAACACAATAACTCAGTGATTTGGAACAAAAAAAGTAAACTTACTAAATATGGTTCCTCTTTGATGTGGACTTTATTTGCTCCTAATCCCAAGTGAAGAATATGATTCCACTGCAGCCACCACTATTCCACTCTTCCAGTATCCTTTGAGGACCCTTAGAGTTTACCTGTGAATTGAAAAAATGACAGCTTGAAATGAAAAATGTATTCCCTTTAAATGTCCTGTGAAAAAAAAGAACACAGTGGTCCCACTACAGGCAGTGCCAGCAGCTCAAACAAAAGATATCACCACATCATGCCCAGCATATAGGAAGAATAGGGTTTATCGAAGATAATGAATCCCAAATGAGATTTGGTGAGTTTATGCAGCAAGCCGGAATTGCCAGAGGGAAATGATATTCCAGATTTGCAAAGACAAAAAAAATCATCAACTGTGTATTGCAACCAATCAACAAAAGCATTGCTTTTCTGTCTTTCCTACTCATTATTAATGAGCTGGGCAGCCAAGCACCACCACCATATAACAGCAAGTCTGAAAAGCAACATATGGTCTGAGCTTCTCTAATCTTGTCCACTGGAAATAAATTGTAGCACATCTGCTTAAGGTTCATAATTAAAGCCTATGGCTACCCCAGCGTCATAACAGACAGTAAGAAATTAAATGCGAAACCAAGTAATCCTAATTGGCAGGGCTATACTGCTGGTACATGGCTGTCCGGGGAGAGAGACCAGAAGCCAGCACAGAAAGAAGAAACCAAATACAGCTAGGCATCATTTTGCTGAGGTTAATCATATTTGTTGCTATTTCAAGAGAATATTAGCCAACCATTGCTTACATAGAGACTCATGTTACTCATGATACCCATTCTCTGCGGGTTTAGAATGCCTGAGGAGAAAAATCTTTAGAGAAGAAAATCACTTTGTGCTTCTAAACCTCAGGAGGCAAAAATAAAAAGAATACTACCCTCATCCTAAAAATGCAGATACATCCATAAAGCTTAACAAACAAAAAATTGTTTTGCAAAGTAATTATTATTCACAGTCATGTGAATCAATCACTGAAGGGTTAAATTAACAAAGCGCTGCCCATCTGTTTAGGACACTGCATGTAGCATGCCAGTAGTAAAGGACCTGTGGGACTGCCTAGAGCTGTGCTACTCAATGCAACTGTCTGCGTCACTGCTTCTTAAAAACTACGCTTAACCATCTACATATGCTAGAAATGAACTCTCCAGGGATAAAGTCAGCCTCAAAGCATATCTTAACTCTCTATCCAGCTGGAGGAGTACATAAGGACAAATTAAAAAGCTGGAAAGTGCAGGAATTCTTATATTTTATCAGTTTCACATTAAACATAGTTTTACATCCTCCATCAATTAGAATTAAAAAAATTCTAGTATATTTCTGCTGGTAAGGCAGGTAACAATTACTGTTGAGGAATATGTAATCTACTGTTAATTGATGCAGTGAGCCCTGCCGGTATTCTGCATGAGAGCCATTAGTGAGGAGAATTTGCAACAATAGCTAACATAGTGCAGGGGTTGGCTGGGGTGACCATATCCTGCAGTCATGAGCATACACGGAAAAAGAAAACTGACTAAAAGGTCATCATGTTGCCGGATCTGACCCATTTAGAGCCTCTTTTGCAGAAAGTAAAGTGCTAATGTATTGAGAGTGAAATATGTAACCGTTACTGCTTATGTTGGTTAAGAGGAAAGAGATGCTGTTGAGCAAGTAGCTCATCCAGAAAAAAAAACAGCTAATGGCTGAATCAGGACACAGCCACAGCATCTTCAGCAGAAACACAGTGGTGCCCACTACACAGAACTGTTGTCCACATGGCTAAAAACTTTATCACCATGGGTGAAATGGACAGAGAAGGAAGCCTTGTTTTATCTTTCCTGTATCCCTCACCAATTACTTCCCCCACTCGCCCACAGAGCCAGAATGACTGACATTTTGATTCCAGATCACAAAGCTATTAGAGGAAAACAGTGCAGCTGCTGCAAAAGGGAATAAGGGTTGAGTCATGACAATAAGCAATTTGCAAGTCTTCATGCTGGGGGATAACATAATGGTATATAAGGAACGTCATGACCACCATGTCCCTTCTTCCCTCATGTTATTGGCTTCCATTTGACCCAAGCCAGCATCCCAGGCTTGACTTTGTTATGTGCTGAAATGCTTGTAGCATTACCAACTCAGGCATGTCCATGCACAAGTGTGCATTCATCAGCAGTGGTGTGGTTTTGTGGGAAAAAAAAAAGACAGTTCATGATCTGTTCTTGCTTCTATAACACTCAACAATTCAGGAGGAGGAGAGTGGTAAACAAGCCTATGTTTCAGACACCTTGTGAACATTACCCACAGGAAACAGGACTGAGGCGTACCCTGCAGACTACTAAACAGTAAGTCATTGCAGACAAATGGCTGTATATTTCTGAGTGTGTAGCCTTGCTGAACTGCACCTGGGACAAGTCCTGACACACAAACATAAACCTGAACTGCCAGGTGTTCAGTGGACTCAGACCATGAATGACAAATCCCTCACAGCGGTTATTTCAACACACTTTATTAGGTCTGCATTCAACAAGTCACTTTGGATAACTATACACGGATATAAACTCATTTTATTTTTGTACAAACATTACAGAAGACCTATGTGTATTCTCCTCCTCTTCCTTGTGATAAACACAGCTGGTACAGCAATCATGCTCTTAATGTCCAATTCCTATTTCAGATGATCCAGACAGTTGTGTATGGTGTGGCTCTGGCTGCCCTTTTATACCGGTTAATCCACTTTTACCTATTTTACAGTAAACGACCACCTCCCTTTAGCAAACTGGATATCTATTTAACTCTCAAAGTATTGTCTAACATAACATTTTACGCGTGTTTTCGGCAGTAATGTTTAAGAGTCGACGAAATTTAGAGCTTGGTCAAACCGTGCAAAGCAGGCGGTGAAAGCACCAACTTATGCCATGTTTAATAGCAGACATATCCTTTTTCTATAGTCGTATATGTAAAGGTAGTAAGTTGCAAGAGTTAACCTTTCGCTGCTCAATAACTTCAGTCATTGGATGGCGTGCAGCAGGTCAGCGGTAACTCAACATTGAGGCTATATTATCAAAATTTATGTCGTTGATAACCATTACGGCTTATCTGACGTCAGGACAGTTTTTAACCGTTAATTTCACAGACATGTCAATCACGTTAAATTCCCCTTACCCAGCCTCTGTGAAGCACGCACACTGAAGGCAAATAAACAAGTGCCTCATGAAAACCTCAAAACCGACAAATTAAGTAAAACAAATTACTTTAAGAAACAGTTCAGAAACTCTTCAAATAACGCCGCGCGACCCAAACGATATTTTAGCTAGCAGTTGAGTCCCCCAAGACGCTGAAAGGTACAAAATACAGCCTGAAGAACCTTAAAGTCATATTGGCGCCAGTTCGAGGGACAGGCTGTGAGAAAATATTTTTAAAGCAGAGAAAATATGTGAAACTTACAGCTTGATGCAGAGCGGTCTCCAGAGTTTGCTTCAGAGTGTGATGTTTGCCGTTATTACTGCCTGTGTGTGAATACAGAGGATAGTGAGGAGACACATCGCACGGCTTCGTGTTTTCACAAACCCGGGAGCAGCAGCAAACAATCCAAGTGAGCTGGATATTACCGTAATAACCTGAGCTCACACGAAAGCGCACATAGAATTGCCTTTACCGTAGTACTAAGCTTACTTTCAATTAATTTATGCCTAGTTGGTTCGACTTTTAATGTGTTTTGCCAAAGTAAGACTAAGAACGACATTTCTATGAAATTAAATATATAAATAACTCATAAACAAATATTTGTTAATGGAATTTATAGAACATGGTACTGATGAAATCAAACAAAGCACAGTCTGATGTGATGCAAAACATGGGGTGTGCCTTTCATTTTGTTTTTTGCACGTACTTTCATAAACAATTTATTGCCAACACATTCAATAGGCCTACTTTCTTCATGTGTGCAGAGATCTTAAAAATCTTTCCATGTGCTTCAGACATTTTGTCCACCCTTTTTACAATAAAGGAGAGACTTCCAGATACACTTTTTTTAATCTAATGTCAGCCAGTAAAGCAACCAGTTTTGGAAACATCAATATATCAATAAGGACAAGGGCTTACATGCACTGGGTGGCTGCTGTGGGTGTGTGGGAATAGCAACCTGTAAAGTGTGCTGCAGATGGACTATGTGGATCCTCCCAGGACTGTCATTAAAATAAAAATAATGAGCACATTGCACTTGTATATATGGTGGTACTGCTTATGAACAGTAAGTGGCATTATGGCAAAGGAAGATGCTGATATGCAGAGCAGGACCAATATTTATTGTGTAAAATGCAACGAAAATGGGACTTATTATGTAAGATTTGCTACTGGTGTCTTACAGTGGGCGATGCTACAGCATAAACATGAAGTGTGTATAGGGGCAGACCTTGATCATACATGTGAAATTTGAAGCAAATGTGTTTCATATCAGGATTAGGCCAACTTCCTGTGAATTTGGCGAGATATCAAAATCGTCACCACTGGCAGTAAGTTGCCCTTAAGCAGACATGTCAGTATTGTGGACAAATATCGTGGCCTTTCTATCAAAATCAGAGCTTGAAAGGTTCAACTCAGTAATAGGGATAAAGAAATGGCCAAATTTTGTCACTTCCTGTTGCTATTAGATGGCGCAACAAAAACCATGAAAATAACGTTTCAATATGTAGAGGGGCAGACCTTAATCATACACGTGAAATTTGGAAAAAACAGGTTGTTTCATATGCCAACTTCCTGTGAAATGCTCGCCATCGCCAGTGGTGTGTCCATACACAGTCAGCTATCTCACAGTTGGGGCCCCTGTGTGGCCCCTGTGTAATTGGCATGCAAAATTTCATCAACATATGAAAATCTCCTGTGGGGGACAATTTCCTGGAATGTTTTTGGGACTTTGTAGGCATTTTTAGGGCTAGATTAAAAAGGCTTACAGATACAATAGGGTCCTTGCTCCAAGGTTGGTGCTTGGGCCCTAAAGAACTAAAGAATTCATGTGAGTTAAAAATTGGTTTTAAAGAAAAAAACATTCAAAAGCAGAATCTACCTCAGAGCTGTTGTGTTTGATAACACTGTTTTGCCAGTTCTCAAGTTTTATAAGTTTTAAAAAGAGATCATCAACAGAAGAAGAATAAAAGGATTATTCTAATTATATTAGCATTAATTGAATATGGTGAGTACAACTTATTTTTGTATAATAAGCTATCTGGCTCCAATAATAGCTGTGTCCAAATGGCTGCTGGCTGCCTCTTTGTGCCAGGGATGTCCCATATTTAGCAGCCAACACTTCATACGCTCTTTTCTGAAAATAAAAGTGGAGAAAGTACTCCTTTTCTGTCAGACTTTGAGACATTTATTACACAGACTTGTCTACTTTTGACATTCTTTGAGAAATCTGTCTCTGAAACTCAACCATCACAATGGTAACACAGCCTATCCTCTCTGGGCAGCAGGGTCTGTCTATGACAGTCTGCTCCTCTGTGTTTTCAAACTATGCTCACTGTCTTGGTTATTCAATGTCACCTTTGAGTTCATATTCATTATCATTTCTTTATGGTTTATTTGTCAGGGGCAGCTACAGTATACATAGACAAACCAGGAACAGCTGTTGTAGTGTTTGAATGCTAGTTTGCAAAATTCATCCCTACAAGGGCTTCTATGAGAATCAAAGGTTAGAACTGTAAGTAAAACAAAAAAAAAAAAGAAAATGTTTAAACTTGTTTAACAGCGACAGTTTTATAGAAAATAAGACATGAATGTAGTTTGCTGCAGAATTAACCAGGGTTTGGCAGCTTGATCTATAGTGAGTTTGAAGATTTGACTCCCTTCACAAAAAAGCTGTCAGAGCAAACCATGTTTAGCAAAATAAAGCCTTTTCCATTTGAGTCTCTCTGGTTGTCCTGCTACAGCTCCGTCTTTGTGCAGAAAGGCAGACAGCCTAACATAATCGAGGATTAACAAAATAAGTAAAAATTAGAATATTTCATTACCTTAAACTGTGACAGTGTTGATGTCTGATTTCTTTAATTTATCCAGGATTTTTAGAGCAGGATTGTATCTGCAACTTACTAGATACTAGAACTAGATTATCTCATTCATTCATGGATTCATGCACGGTCGCATGCCATTGAGACAGCAGTGGGGGCAAACTGGGGTTAAGAGTCTTGCTCAGGGACAAATTGGCATGTGACTGTAGCAGGTTGAGATCAGCTCACAACCCTCTGGTTGCGAGAGTACCAACTCTGCCTACTGATCCCATCATCAAGAATACCACACACTTATATCACATAAAAAATCAGGCAAATTCTTGTTAATGTATTGAGATAATTCATTGGTTGACTACTGTTTGGTAAGATGGCTGCAATAAATACATAAAAAAAGTTTTGTTGCAGGAGAATGAATATCATGTGGTGAGCATATATGTTTTTATGTTTTTAAGTTACTCTCAGACAAGAGACATACAGTGCTTAACAAATTTATTAGACCACCTGTCATATTTGTCTCAGAGACCATCCAGCATCATAAAGTGCTTTAAAGCAGACTCTTTCATTTTCAGTGAGCTCTCCACGTTTTACCATTTTGAACAGGAATGAGGGATTTCAAACTGAATTCACCCAAATTTGAGCCGGCTCACTGGGCTTCTCTGAGAAGTCAGAAATGAATTAAGCATAACATTCAACCACTAAAACTCATTTTTCTGTTCGGGAATGCAAGTAAATAACTACAATTTGACATATTAATCAAGAAATATTAATGTGTTTTACTATTTTTCAGTTTTTTGTACACCAGTACATTTGAAAATTCATGGATAACAATAATAATGATATTTTAGCTTTAAAAATATCATTTGGGTTAAAGAGCCTCTACATATTGGTTTATTAACCATTGCAGAAACATAAAAAAATGATTTTGGTAATTACCAATGCTGTTAATTTAGGGGATCTGTGGAATAAACCTTACATTGGTTAGGGTTAGGGTGGTCTAATACATTTGTTAAGCACTGTATATGTATTAATAAAATATGTTATTAACAATGTGAACTTGCAGGATATTTTTTGTCTCTTGAGCATGAACCTGTAAAGAATGAAGGAACCAACTCTGGGAAAAAGATTTTCCTCATGAACTTCATCAGGTAAAATTCAAAAGCTGCATGAAACAAAAATGGAAATCAGTCACAACTGCAATTTGTATTGCAATATATGCACCTATAAATGTCTAGACTTCATCTATGTGCCACAGCTCAGATGCAATAAGATGAAATCATCTCTTTTATGACTGCCCAAAGCCAACAAAAATAAGCAATGAATACAGACAAATCAGTCAAAACTGCACTTATTCTTCATCTTTCGTGCCTCATTAATCATCTCAGAAATCTCAGATTACTGTATCATGTGATGTGACCCTTTTATAAAGGCGTTGTGTTGTGAATCACCAAAAAAGGCTACAAGAGTAAAACTTAAAAAAAAGGCTTTCCCTCACATAAGAATGAACCATCAACATATGGTGATTTTAAGAATTTCAGTCAGTAATAGTCTAGTTTTCCGCAACCAGGATAGACAATTAAAAATGTTGGAAGTTTAAGCCTTTAATCTTTTTTTTTTGTTCCCCTCATGCCTGTTTTATGGAGCGAACAGTATCACCAAAGAGAGAACACTAAAAAGCAGCAGCCTTGGAAAACAATATGTTTGATTTGTTTGACCCAGACTGGGGATTTCAATTATTGAACACTGCAAGAATTTGAGTGGCAGATTTATGGGCTGTAACACGGGATATTCAGTACTGCCTTTAATTTGTTTCTTTTGTCTTCATCTTTCTATTCAGATAACAGATAAAAACTTGGTGAAACAGGATCCTTTCTATTCCTTAATATACATAGTTTTACAACACCTAGCATTTATATTGCAGAACATTCAGTTTTAGAGCCCCCTCTTCCCTTGTTTTGTCCTCAGAGCCTGAGCTGGAGAAGGGCAGGGTTATTTGTCTTTAATTGCCTCTGTAACAGGATCGAGGATACTCATGCAGGTGCTAATAAAACAAACGCCTCAGCTCTGCAGGTGCTGAATTAGTGTTGGAGGAAGGATCTCTGAGGATTTGCTGGCTGAGGCAGAATGAAAGGTGTGGGAGGAAAAGGGTGGACAGAGGTTGGCTGCAGGATGAATAAAATAGACAGGCTTTATGGTTGTATAGTAAAGAAATATCACAAAGGTTATTATACATCCAAAGACAGGGTCAAAATCTTGCGTTTTTTTCCCCAGTCTATTCTGAAACCATGACAAGGATGAAAAAAAACCCTAGATCCTGATTTACTTTCATATTTCCTATGTGGTTCACTGAAAACATCCCCTGAGTAAAAAAGAGCAGTATTGCATCTGGAGCTGAACAGTAGAGATATAGCGTGTATTTGGTGAGTTTTTGAAAAGACTGAGAGCAACCGTTATGAAGGTGTTCAGGGAAGGGGCAGCTATGTGTTACATTATGCTACCTACATGCAGACAAATGTAGAAGTTTTAAAAGATAATGCTTAGATAGGAGTACAGCCAGTTACATGCCTCTGCAAAGTTCCAAGCTGATAAAAGTACAGCGCTGGGTCAAGAGGACCCACCCTGGGGTGTTTTCTGTGATGCAATGTTATAGCAGGGCTGACCATCAGACTTAATGACCTTCACCATTAGCCCCCTAATCCAACCAGTTCATCCTCAAGTCAAAGTGAACAGATGTGCTAAATTTGAAGCAAATCCTCAAGGCGTTTTTGGGAGTTTGTGTTCACAAGCAAGGGATGCGCTTGGGCCCCATGACCTTTAATCAGACCTTGATTAATCTACAATCAAAATTTCTAAAACAACTTTAGAAATTTTTGCAAATTTCTCCTCAATACCATCCCAGCAGTGAAGCATAGTGGTGGCAGCATTGTGCCGTTGGGGTGTTTTTTGGCAGCAGGGACTGGGAGACCGGTCAGGGTTAAGTTCAGCATCCAACATGTCCAACATGACATTAGCACAAAGCCAGGACAACTCGGGAGTGGCTTAAGGACAACTCTGTAAGTGTCCCAGATGTGGCCCAGCCAGAGCCCTGAGCTGAACCCTATCAAACATCCTTTCCTTTGCTTGGATCTGACCTTACAGGTTGTTCCTTACACAACAAGGAATGACCTGAAAATGACTGTCCACCAACAGACCCCATCCAACCTGAATGAACTTTAGAGGATTTGCAAAGAAGAATGGCAGAAAGTAACCCGATCCAGGTGTGCAAAGCTTCTTGCATCATATTCAAAAAGACTTGAAGTGGTAATGCCAAAGGTGCTTTGACTAAGTACTGAGTAAAGGGTTTGGATACTTACAATATGTCAGTGTGATAAATCAGTTTTTAATCTTTAATACATTTTCAGAAAATCTGTTTTCACATTGTCGTGACGGGGTACTGAATGTAGATTAATGAGAGAAAAAACTGAATTTAAATGACTGTGAAGGGGATCTGAATACTTTCTAAATGCACTGTATCTCACATTTTAATATTTTATGTCAGTGGAACATCTTCCAAACTGAGGGTACTTTTTTCCATTTTTACAGAGTGTGCTGATTTTTATACGTAGATCCTTTAGAGCCTGACTGAAAACCAAAGGTGATCAGGCAAATGTCATTAGAGCTCCTAAACTCTGGAATTCCCTACCAGATGCTTTCAGGCTGACACACTTACTCTATGTTTTTGTTGTTTGTTTGTTTGTTTTTTCTTTTTTCTTTCTTTTTTTTTTTGTTATTTAAATTTGTATTAATTAATTAACACTCAATTTACATACAACAAGTACTCACATAGTTTTGTCAAATTTCTGATGCATGCTCAAAATGAAAATAGGAAAATCAAAAATGAAAATAGGAAAATCAAAAATGAAAATAGGAAAATCAAGTAAAGGCAATAAATAAATAAATAAAACAAAAACACACAAAAAAGAAGAAAAAAATATATAGACAATCAGTTAACCCCCAACACAGTTTACCTATGCTACTGTATATGTCTAACATATCTAACCAAACTTCATCTAACTAACACCATGTTTTTAATCCATACTTAAAGCTTATTTTCAGAGGAAGATGTTTGTAATTGATTATTTGTGTTAATTTTGTGATCTACTCTGTTTTAATTTCTATTTTTTATCCTGTTTGCATTTTTCTTTGAATCTTTTTAATCTGTCTTTGTTTTAATCTTGTTTTATTCTATGCACTTTTTAACCTTGTTTTGATAAGTAATATAGAAACTAAGTTATTATTATTATCATAAACTGTTTGTTGCCACTGTCCTTCTTTTCTGTATTATGTGTGAACCATTCTCCATTTACAAAGTCATATTCCTTCATTTACATCCTGTAGGTCCACTTCTTCAGCCAGTTCTTAGTGATGACTTACTTTGCAGCTTTGAGGACAATCGTGACTAAACATCGGTTTCATGGATACACAGGATCCCTCCAAAAGTGTCTGATATAAAACAAGACATGACTGAGGAATACCAAAACACTCCGAGAACAGAATGTAAACCATCCCAGGAAAATATGTGTGTGGTTTGTGTCAATGTTATTGCCTCGTCTCCTTCATGGTTGTTGAATATTCATGTGTTTAGTTTTAATTTTGGGTGTAATAAAGTACCAAATTTGGTTCTTCCAAATAATTTCTTCTCAGCTCTGTGAGTGTGTTGTGGTTTGAGTTGTTTTCACATATTAAAACACATCTGCTCTGGGGTTTCAGTATTCAGCTTGTTTTTCTGTTTGATTTTGATACACAGTGTTGAATCCTTTTTAGCTTCCATTGAACAACAGTAAAGGATTGACCAGCTCTTTTTACTTCACTGTTATATGCATGTGTAAATGTGTTGTCTCTCATTTTTACACATTTGAAGAAATCCTTTGCTTTAAGAATATCTTACATTATAGTAGTGATAGTAGAGTGAACTGAGTGGTGATTATATGCTTCTTGCTGCTTGGTGTGCAATCTGATCGATGAGTTTGTGCTGTTGCTAAATGACTATATGAAACATGAAACAGTTCTATGTAATTAAAGATTGATCGATTGATTGAATTGTACATTACAAGTGTGATCCCATAAGGCAGTGTAACTCCAACACTTCTTTTACAAAAACATACAAACATTTACAAAAACATAAATGTCACAGAAATACAAAATGTTTTAGCTAACCACCTAAAAGTGGACTACGTTATTTTTATTATGACGTTTTAGACTCAGTTTCTTTCTCTAAAGAAGAGTAGCACTCATGGAAATTGGCAGATTTAAATCTGGACTGTGGCCATGTTTCAGTGGCATTTTCGCCCACCTGTATGATTATAACTTCACCTTTCAGTGCTTTATCAGGATATTGGACCTTGAAATGCTGACATTTGAGAGGGACAGATAATGGCCGTGGGTGGGTGTCACAGGTGAAATGCAGGCTGGGACAATTTGGTGAGAGTGAGAGAGGTTAATGACTGGTGTTAGAAGAAAACATCTGTGTGGGCACTTGAGGCTGGAAAGATATTTGGTCATTAAACATTTAGTTATTGAATATTCTTTCTGCTCCTCTGAGAGCACCAGCTCATAGGCTCTCTACGTCAACCATTCTAGAGAAACACTGATGGATTAAGACTTGAACTAAACACCAACAAGACTGAAGAAATGCACTTTCAAGGTCTGAGTAAACAGATAAAAATGGAATTCAGATTTTATTTGAAAAATGAGATGCTTGAGAGAAAATATCTGAGCTTTTGTTCAGACAAATTTTGCCTTTTCATCAAAATATTGCCTGTTATATAAACTACAAAAAATGGATGAAACATTCACTTGAATGAGCATTTTAATTTATAGTTGACTTTGGTGATAGTGTTTCCATATTAGACAATTAATCATGCTTCCTTACGGTCATCTCAGGTTTAGTTGTCCACACACACCATTGTGTCTTGCATGAGGAAAAAGGAGCGTCGCCATCATACAGCTGGAGGATTAAAAAATTATACATCTTTCTTTACACAAATGAAGTTCAGCAAGAACTCCTCATATATTTATTTCTTTATTGGCTCCTAAAACTGTCAGTAAAAGTATCTTTGGTCTCATGGACTTGTCATGTTGGTTATTCCCTCACCTGCTGAGACCCCACATGTAAATATAAGGATATTACAGTTTGGTTTTCCTACAACATCATAATAATTTCTGGGATTAGATTTAAAAAAAACTTAATTTTCACGAATGTCCATTGAATTTTAAGTAACTTGCTTTCAAATTGGGAAAATTTGCTATGAAATTGGTGAGAATTTTCATAGAAATTTTAGGAAATTTTGGAGGATTTTGGGGGGATTAGAGCACCTATTTCATAGGATTTTGAGCAGATTTTGTGGTTTGTTAGTTGTCAGCTGTTTGGGGTCAGAAATGGTGTCAGTCACTGAGAGGAATATGGTGTTGTCATTTTCCTTATTATTTTGTTGATGGACCAGAAGAACATTTCCAATGAACATTTCTTTAAGCTCTTAAAGTCCTATCCTATAAAACGTACCAACAAAATTTCATCAAATGTTCCCCATTTGTCTTAGTGAAAATGTATCATAAAGCCTAAATACTCCAATAAAAACTTTCCCCAAAAATTACATATAAATTCCTGAACATTTTGAGCCAATTCACCAATATTTCAAAGAATATTTCCCCAAAATCTTAAATCAGTTCCTTTAAAAGATAACGTATATATTTCCTAAAATTTCATGAAAATGACAGGAAATTCTCCCAGTCATCCAAACAAATTCTCTGAAATTTCAATCAAAAATTCGTCAAATCAAATAAAAACAAACAAAAAAAATTCTACATGAAAATACCTAAATATTTCAAAGCAAATCTTCCCTAAAACAATCCAAATAAATTCTCAAAAAAAAAAAACCCAAAACAAAAAAAAAAAAAAAAAACATGAATACATCTCCCACATTTACATAAAAACCTCTGAATATTTCCAGACAAATTTCCTCAAATATCCAAGCATAGTTCCCAAATTCCCATGGAAATGCCAAAACATTTTAAAGCAAATTTCACAAAAATACTGCAATGACCCTTGAAATGACTCAGACATATCCCCCAAATTTCCATGAAAATACCTGAACATTTCGAAGCAAATTCCCTCCAAAATTCTTATGAAATTCCCAATAGAAATGCACAATACATTCCCAAAATTTTATGAATATTACATCTGCACAAATTTCTTGAAATTTCAAACAAAACTACGTGCAGGATTGTAGGGGGCTATATCAGCCATGTGACTGACTTAGATCCAGTCCAGGATGTACCCTCTCACTCTATGGCAGCTGGGATCGGTTCCAGCCCCCCACACCCCTGAAGGATAAAACAAGACTTTATATGGGAAAAAGTAAGACAGTGAGATGAAATCCTATTCCAAAATAGGATATGAATAGAAAAATCATTTAACCAGACCTCAAACTGGTGTTCAGAAGGTGTTTGAACAGTATGCTGAAAGCTTAATCTTCCTATCATTATCTAACCATTTTAGGTAGACGACACATCAATAATGGAAATTCTGAAATCTCTCAAATCAATAAGGTGATTCTTATCAAACCCTATTTTATATTTTGGAAGCTCCAGAGTGAAAATCTGTGGATAATGCAGTACGTTGGCCTATACTATGAGGTAATATGAGATGAATAGCTTGTTTAACTTGAGTTTAATGTATCGTGGGGAATGCAGGTCTAGCAACAGAGCTGTAAAACATCTACAGAGAAACGTCTAAACACCTAAGGGTGGTAGATGGTGGTAGGGTGGTAGACTTCTGGGTTGGTTTAATGATGGTTTGAGACACTAATGCATTCACTTCCCTTTTGTTTGTCATAGTAACATCTTTAAATAACATTTGAGGCTGCAGACACAGAAACATGCACACGAGCTGCTCACAATCTGAGCAATGACAGAGATAATATGGCCCAACAAAGGGGCGGATATGTAGGAGGCATCTGTGCTTTGTCTTCACCCACACTCAAACCTGTCAAACAAACACATACTCTTTTTCCACCCCCGACACAGAACGGGTTTGAACATTGGAAAAGTCCATCTCTTTCTTGCCTGTTCTTTTCTCAGATTAGATTGTCTGGAGCGAGGTGTTTGATTGTTGAGGATGAGGAGAAGAAGCTGCTATTTTTTTCATCATAGGTTTGATGTGTATGGTGTAAAGGCAGCGAGGAAACAATGCAGCAGTAACCTTTTTTTTTTTTTACCCCACAGATTTCCTGGAATAACTGTTTAAATATTGTCTCAGGGACTCATAGGGATAAATAATCAAGCATTCCTTGTGAGTGGAAAAATCCCTTTTCATATAATGAGAGAATTTTGAAACATCTCACTTTAGAAAAAAGACTGCAATGAAATGTAAAACATTGAAAATAAAGCCCCTAAAATATTTGTAAAATGAGTTAAGATGAAATCCATCCAGGCGACCAAACTCCTCCGTATCAGCTCTATTACAGTCATCACACCTCTTCAGTTAATCCTGTTAAACAGCCCTTCAGGCATTAGTCCTAAATTCTCCTGCTGGGCTCATCTCATTTCACATCCAGAATGTTTTTTAAACTATGAGCAATATCTCTCACATATGGTAATCATATGGCCTTAAAATGTATTAAAAAATCATAACCCCTTAATCCTCGCCTGCCTGGAGAAAGCAGGATGTGCAGCTTAAGAGTCAGATTGTGATATTCCTTTCATTGAAGGAACTGAAAAAATGTTAAACATCAACGATAGAGAGGGAGTAAGAACCATCAGCTAATACTGTCAAAGGGACTAACATCAGCTGGAAGGAAATGTTGAAGCAGACATGATGGAAAACATGATGTGATTTCAAAAGATGGTCAAACACGAGCGCAAAAGAAGGGGAGGTTATTTAAAGTGTACTCAACTAATCTTTCTATGCTGTAGAGGGAAAAAGTTGTCCATAATGACTTTGATCATTGAAGCTTGATTTAAGGTGAGACGGTTCAGGGCTGATTTTCAAACGAGGCCAAACTTAATATGACTAACAAGCTGCTGTCAGGCTGAAATATTCCTGTACAGCAGTGCCCCCCACTCAATCACCTGTGTTCAAACAAACACTGTCTATAATATCTTGATATTTTTTAGATGATAAAAAAAAACAGCAAGGATTCACCACAGGCCTGATGTGCCACAACCTGGAGCTGCAGAGGGAGAGTCAAGTTCAACACATGTTGATGCACATGTGTCACTCAGCAGCCAAGGTCAAGCTCGATTGCATGTCTTTTCACCTCAGTAATACACCACAGCACAACCAGGGGCTCGTACCTGCCTGAATGGTAGCCTAAGCCATGCTTCCTTGCAACATCCACCCCTTCTCTGCCCTTAAGGTGCAGACTTTATTTTTTTTGACAGATTATTTCCACATGCACCCTGTGACATGCAGACATCCAGGGCACGACCAGGGTCGTGTTAAATTCTCCTTCCTGCTAGATGATGCTCTCAGGCTGCATATTTGCTAACTCTACGCCTTACTGCAGCCTGAATTTTTGGCCCAAACATGCCTAAAAGTTCTGCATGGTACTGTACAAATACACTACTAGTATATATGGATATTCTTCTGTACAGAGTCAAATCCACATGGGCCGAATTCAAAATGGCAAACAGACATTTTTATAACAGCCAGTTTCATTAATAGTATGCTAAATTACTGACCCATTCTTGCTTCTCTCATTTAAGGAACATCTCTGAATTGATCGTGTCTCATGCTGAGTTAGAAATGCTCATTCATGCTTTTATTCCTTCCCAGCTTGATTGCTGCCATTCCCCTAAGTAGTCTATCTGCTTGAATAAATCCTCTCTAAATCTTCAACTATTGGTTCAAAATGCTGCTGCAAGATTGCACTCTAGGTCCAGCGTGGACGACTCACATAGTCCCCATACATTGTTTACATTGGCCCCCAGTCAGCTTCTGAATCAATTTTAAGATTCCTGTTTTTTTCCATAAAGCCCTGCAAGGGCAAACACCTGAGTGTATCTGATGTGCTCCAATGTGTCTCTGCCAATAGGCTAGTTGTTCTGGGTGCAAAAATACTGCACTTGCTCCTTTGACCGACAGTCTGGCCATTCATTTTGCATAATGTTACTGCTGACGTCTTGTTTAGCTGCAGTGTTGACAGCAACAGGTGTTTATGCAGCATTAGGCTCTTCAGCAGAGAAGCTTATGTCATTTTCTGGCAGCCTCATGGACGGTCCAAGAGTGCTCTCATTATCCAACTCCACTCTGGTTCGTCTTCTTTTTGAGCCCAACATGAACTTTTGTACTCCTCTTTTCCCCTTTCATCTATTACAGTAGGCTTGACACAGTAGATTGGTCATGCACTTGCAAAAGCACAGGTGTGCAACTTGTATGTGACCTATAATCAATATAACTGCTCACCTTGACAATCACTAAACAATGCTGGAACTAGAGGGCTGTATCTGATCAAAAAGGGGTCAAAATAAGCCATAAAATGAGTAAAATGGCTGTCATGCCGTCTGTGTATTTCTCCACTGAGCCTACTCTGTGAGTCTGAGTGTCTTTGAAATGCATGTGTTATATTATGAACTGATGATGTATCCAGGTTCAATGCAGGAGCAATGTGGATGCTGGCCAGAAGGGGACAGGTAGACGGCACAGTCATGTTTCCAGGGGGCTGTTGCTCTGTCTGACTCTTTGGCCGGCCGAACCTCACACCAACAGGTACTCTCATGACATTATATTTTAACACATGCACTTTAATTTGGAGCTGGCCACCCTTTAGCAGCTAGAACTGCCTCCACTCTTCTTATAATGCTTTCCAAAAGATATTGGAGTGTTTCTGTGGGAATTTGTGCCCTTTCATTCTGTGTAGAGCATTTATGTGGTAAGGCTTGGTTGTTGGATTGAAGGCAACCTTTACTCCCCATGTGTCATCATTGATCCACTGTTGTTCCTAAATGCTTCCACTTTCTAATAATATCACTTAAAGCTGACTATAGAATATCCAGAAGGAATTAAATTTCACAAACCATCTTATTTCAAAGGTGGCATCCATCACAGTACCATGCTTGAAGTCAGTGAGAGTGGAGACTGCATGGTGCCTGATTTTAGACACCTGTAGGTCTGATTGAAACACCAGAATTCAGTTATGATCAAGGTCTGGCCAAATACCATATAGTGTGTGTAGTCTGTGTGTTGCAATCAATCTGTCATCAAACATTGGTGTTCCATTCCCTCTTCTTCTCCCTGCTTTTTTAACTTATTTTTTCTGATTTCCTTCCTTAAACAATCTTGTGTGTTTATTTGTTGTATGCCTTGATGAAGACATCTTAGTCAGCTCTTTAACATAACAAATGTAAAATGAGTGATGTGAAATGTTATTGTGTGATTGAGACTGCAGTAACACGTGGTAATAGGCATCTCTGGATCCTGAACATCATGCCTTGGGGCAACAGATGGATATAAGTCTCATGTTACGTTCTCTGCAGTGCTTTTTTTTCCTTTTTATGCCTCTTTTTGCACTGGCTTCACTTCCTCAGCACCGTTATCCCTGCACTTAGATGTCACCAGCTGTTTAGTACAAACGAGGTTGGATTAGTAGGTTCCCAGTGGATGTGCAAGTGACTTGACAAGCAACAAAAGTGAGACCTTACCATAATCCCTTAAAGAGCTGCTTGAATTGAGAATTAAGAAGCTTTCAGCAACTGTAAATAAAACTGTTTTTGCTGTTTTAACAATAAATTGTACAGTAATATGATACTTAATGAGACATAAGGCACCATTCACAATTCAGACTCATTGTATCCTGAGATCTTTTTATTATTATTATTATCGTTTATAAAGGTTCTGGCCAGCAATGAAGCAGATGAAATTAGAGCAACACAAATGTAATACATAAGCAACAGGTAAGCCAGTACCAACATCCACACCATATAGAAGAAACTGATTTGTTCTGTAAAAATAAAAACCATTACAGCCCATTTATTCCTGTAACTACCAGACTACTTTTGGTCTTTCAGCCTGCTGGATAAACAAACAAGTAGAATCTCAGAGCTCCATTTCTGATTTCTGAGCATGCAGCTAACAAGTGTCTTTACCCATTTCACTAACCAGTGTCTCACTTTTTCCCAGAGTGGTCTGGCTGCAGACCCTGCACAAAGAAATATACTTTATTCATAAATTAAGTCTGGTAGTTACATATATGAAATAGCCACATTGCAGATTAAGAAACATTTCACAAATAACACAGGTCATACAAAAGATCAGAAGTGTAATCTGGGATTGAAATATCTATAGCCCTGTTTTAGAGGTAGTTACACCAACAGTGGTTTGCTTAAACTGTGTTACCTAACATAGCTACGCTAGCTACAAAGTTAATGTTACATAAGTTAGCTTTATTAATGTTTAGCAAATGTAGCTAAAGCTAATGTAGCTACATAGATAATGTAATACATATCTTGCATAGTTACTTTTTGAGCTTAGCTTTAGCTATTTTTGCTATGCTAGCTACATTAGCTATGTTAGCCATGTATTTCAGTTAGGTACATCGCTCTATTATCTATAGCTTATTTAGCTTTAGCAATGTAAGCTTAGCAAATGTAGCTAAAGCTAACTTGGCTACACAGATAATGTAGATATCTAGCTTACATAGCTGTTTTGTGAGTTTAGCTTTCGCTATGTTAGCTACATAGCCTTAGCCTTGTAGCTTATGCAGCTTACTGAGCTTTATGAAATACTCTGACTGCGTTAGGATGTTTTCATGCAGGATGAGATTTTTCCTGTAAGCAGATTGGTTTCTCAGCTTTAATAAATGTTTTAATCAGGTTTAGCAGGTCAGGTTTGTGACTTTTAGTTTTAGTGTCCTAACCCTTACCTTAACACTTAACAGAAGTTTAATCCAGTTTTATTTTGAAAATTTTAGCTGGTATTTCTTTGCACATCTTGAGCCACTTTTGTGGTTTAAAGTTTGTCAGCCTTGCCATGCCTGCATCTCTGACGCTGGAGTAGATTATAAACTAAGTTTCCCCCAAAAAGACCAGACTCATGCTGTATTTACATTTTCATCAGGATAACACAACGATGCGGGTCAGAGAGAGGTGGAGGACTACAAAGAGCAGCAGTCAGCTGTTTGCTTGGCTGTTAATTTATGAAAGAGAATGAGGCCAGGCAGCTTTAGTTCAGCATTTGCTCAAAAGAGGAAAGAGGCAAAGGTGAAGTATTTTTTGAAATGCACTCCCTCTCTCACAGGCTCTCTGTCTGCGTAAGCCAGCCTCTAGTAGAAGGACGAATGCACAGCCAGTAAATGATTTTCTTGGCTCGTCCTTTTCTCTCATATTAATCATTATTTTCCTCATGCAGAATAAAAGAGAGCAGACAAATCCAACAGTACACAAGCTGAATAATCTCCCCACTGAATATTCTTCAAGAAACATGAATGAAAAGAGAGAAGAAAATAGCAGTAGATCAATATGCTTTTGAGCCAAAATGAAGAGGTGTTTGGGTGAGGAAAGCACTTTGGATTTCTGCATCCTCCACACTGCATACAGATCAGAGAACTGATTAAGCAAATGGAAAAGTAATTTGACATGAAGGAGCTCTACACGGCTTTGGCACATTTTGCTGCTCCGTGGGATCCGACTAAATATTTAACACCTAAGCTGCTCTCCTTATGGAAACAAAGGTTCCCCTTCTTTCAAGAATAATTAAATTTCCTCTTTGCCTCAGCCAAAAGCTATTTTGAGAACCTGGCTTTTGTTTGTTCAAGCAGAAGAAAATCATTAACCCAAACATAGGCGTAATTCAGAATTTAGGGTGCTTTACCTCCCACATTTGGAGGTGAGCGGCTGAATAGCTGACTCAACAGGAGCCAAATCAGATTTTCAGTAATGTATAAAACATGAAGGTGTCAAAGCTGAAGGATGATCCAGAGGTGTTATAGAATAATTCAAAAACAAAAGAAAAAAACACAGCTTTGACAAGAGGTGTTAAATGTTTTTGTAAGAAGAGATGCTAATAACTCCATTAAAAACAGAATACTTCTAATTAATATGAAATAAAAAAAAGGTGACGACAGCAGCATAAGCTGACTGTACAAAATATCAACTATATTTGAACCTTTTTAACAACTAAATCTGTACATAACCAAATTATACCCAAGCATGCACATTTATTTATTCATATATAGCACAGATGGAGCAAACCCTGGTTCTTTATGGGATTACCGTCTGACTCAACACACTATTCAGCCTCTTGAATGAATGTGTGCATGCAGCGACATATTTAGTTTACAACATATTTCATCATTTTGGGATAAAACCACACAGAGAGACAGTCTCACACATCACAACCTGGAGGAAGAACTGCTCTTTGTGTAAATATTTTATAACGGCATTTTTACGCTGGTGTAACACATTTTGGGGTGTTTAGTGAGATATTTATAGTGTGTAGAGACAGGAATGATTACTTCTTTACAGACAACAGAATGTACCCACAGTTGGACAAAAACAAGACATATCCAGTTACATAAAAACTAAGGATTTCTCTAGCTTCAGGAAGTGTTGGAAATGTTTGAAATATATGAGTGCTGAACTTGAAGACATACGTAATAAAGAACTAGTCATTTTGAAATTCATGTAGACAATTCAGTGCCAAAGTTCTACATATTGTACCTTAAGATTTTGACCCGAAGAAAAAAAAATCTCTGCAATTCATATCATACCATCCAAGGTGCAGTTAAAAAGGCAATCCTCTGGACCTGTTTCAGTACACAGTAATAGAGAGCTGTCTGTCAGTGGTACAGCTATGGAAAAACATACTTTATACCCATCTAATTTTTAAGGTGCAGCATGCATAGGCTATAAAGTGGAGGACCTAAAACTGAGCCCTGAGGAACACCACAACTCGACTTATTGTACACATTTGACTGAGCAGCTTTGAAATGTCCTTGACTTTTTAGAGTGCCATAACTTGCATAACCTTGCAAAGCAGATGGATTTGCCTGTTTCCATGTTTCTCAAAGACAAATCCATCTTGCAAAGCTCCTGTCTGCACAGTTTAGGCCCAGTTAGAAAGTGACAGGACCAATCAGCAATGAGGGGTAGTACTTTCGAGCATGGCAGAGTCGTGACGTAAGCAAGCAGCAACAGGAGGCTGATGCAATTATGGGGGAAGACATTAGCACCATTAGCTAAAGCGCCAGTTTTATCAGAATTTGACGATTTCTTCGTTAAAAGAACAGCATTGAGTTGTTTTCTTTTCAAAAACGATAAAAGTTGTGTACTGACGTGTCTAAAGTTGCTATGATCCGCATTGTGTTGTTCTCTATGGAGTTTACTCCTCAGTAGGGGCTCAGCTTGGTAGCGGCTACGTCAGGTGTTTTGTTGATCTGATTGGCCCGTAAAGATGTGACAGAACGTTCATCCAATCACCTTCCATGTTTTTTTTTTTTTTCAAAGGCTCTGCCCTTTCCCAAACAGATGGGTTGAGTGAAACAAATCCATCTGGCATGCCAGATTATAACTTGCATATTTTGTCACATAATCATCCATTAAAGCTTTAGAGTCTTTAGTGCGGATTCACAAATGTCATCGTACTTATAAATCAACTCAGATTTTTAAGTATGAGTGTGCTGACATATGCATTTACATTATCACTGTGCCTACACACACATCTGAACAGCCCTGCAGCAATTTGCACTTAACCTTCATCTCAGCTACTTTTCTATCCCACACAAAGACTAGACACTTAAGGCTGACCTCACCTATCACAGAGCAACATAGCTGCGGACTCTTAGTTTGGTTGAGTCACACTTAAACTGGCTTTTAGTGGACATATCATTAAACAGAAAACAGTGACTATCAGTGAAAGGTTACACTGTTATCTAACAAAAAAGCTTAAAGAGAATCTTAGAGCTGGGAATGACAGATATCAACAGCATAGCAATTGATGTAGTACTAGTGATATTGGTATTATATACAGTACATAAAATTTATTATCAGTAGGTAGGTGGGACTAATATAGATATCATATTAATAGAATATACAGTTACACTATTTCTAACTTGACCTAAAATCTATTTGAGCTACCTTTAGCCCAAAGCACAAACACCATTGCATATTTTTACAAGACAGTCTGGCTGCAGACTGTACATCAATGACAGCCACTGTCAGACTGTTCATCTGAGACATCTCTGTCGGAATGAATGTGCCTTAATGATTTTATTCATAAAGTCTGGTGGTTACATTCATGAAAAAACTACATCACAAACATTACAGACTAAGAAACATTTCATAAATAAAACAGAGTTCTTATCCAGGATTAAATTAAGTATAGACCCCTTTAGAAGTAGTTAGACATAGTGGGGGCTACTTTGGCTTCATTAGCTTTAGCAAAAGCTAGCATAATTACACTAGCTACATAATTAACGTTACTACATAAGCCAATGTAGCTAAGTTAGCTTCAGCAATGTGAGCTTTAGCAATTCTAGCTTAAGATATTGTAGTTACGTATCTTACATAGCTGCTTTCTGAGCTTAGCATTAGCTTTGTGTTTACTTGGCGATGTAGCTATGTTAGCTACATAGCAACATCTGCTACATAGCTTACGCAGATAATGAAGCTGCATAAACTATGCTTATTGCAATAGAGTGTTTTCATGGAGGATGAGCTTTTTTCCTAACCCTAACCATAACCAGCGCCTTTTTCTTTAGATCCGTTCATGTAATTTAAGCCTTTTCCTGGTTAAATTAATCCACCTTACCTTCATTTTATTAATTATTTTTTTGTTGCACCACAGTGATGGTGCAACAAACTTTGTTTGTTTGACGTATGTAAAATCAATCAAAGTCATTTTTTTTGTTTAAGAAGTCTGTTTGTAACAAAACTCAACCATTATGCCTTTACAAACAGCATCACTGAGTGGACTGGGATGTCTATTTTCCCCCACCTGGTGGCAGGGTTTAGGGCTTGAAGCACAGTCTTGTCAGTGTAACCTCAGAACTGGGAACAACAAAACCAGGAGAAGTTTCAACCTTGTCCTCTTTGTAGACAGTAATAACTCAACAGTATTTATTTTGATTTATTAATCCTGAAAAACATTATTGAAATTAAGAAATCATATACACTATCTAATACATCCTATTTACACGGCCATGGCTATGTAGACAGAATGTATTTGATATCTGCTGTAGTAATGTTTAAAATGCCCTTCTTTCAGAGGAAAAATGAGTTCATTTTAAATCATGATCAGCATTCACACAGAAGGCAGACAAAGTGGTAAACATGTGATTGCAGTTATAAAAGGAAACAGACAGCATGCTCTGAGGCATAAGGTCTGTAACTCCTACTTATGTGTGTTCCTGCATTTTATGGGTGTCATTTGTTTTGCATAGTGCTCTACAGTGTTTCCGGTCTTTGTTAAACATGACCAGTGACTGTGGTCAGACCATGACTTTGGCATGAAAATGAGTGGTGGAAATAACTTTGTACTGAAAACATTAAGATAGGGTAAATTTCTTTAAATAATTTTGAAATCAAATCAAAAGCTCATCTCATAACTAATTTTACATTGGCTTTATTAGACCATGCTTTGGAGATTTTTCACTCTCACAATTCCTTTAAGCAGCAACAAATAAGAAGAAGTACCATTTGGCCTTGCAAAAATGATCTTGGTTTAACTTTTACTTTTCATACCATAGAAGCTTATTGGGATTAAGTTATACTACACACGGGCTGAGAGTAAACTACTATTTTATATTTGGCAACCATTAAGGTTATTTTTGTTAATAGTAGCCTATTCAATGTTCTAAATATAAATTCAAACCTAAACAACGCCGGCATACAACTAACATTTCATCTGATTTAATCATTTGTCTGATTGCCTAAAATAAAATGGAAGGTAGTATCCTTTTCCTGCCCATTGTGCTAGTGTCTCTCCAATTAGCAGCTTCTTCAGTCCTTGCTTGCGATTCCAGGTAAGTTGTTAACAACACACCCTGACAGAGTTCACCAAAATGAAGTAAGCCCTCAGAATAAGAAACATGTTACTTTGTCCAACACTTGCTGAAACTGAGCATATCCTCAGTTGCTTCTAGATCTAATCCCACCTGCTTCCATGCTCAGCAGTTCCCCCAAGCTATTTTTCTTATTTTCTTCAGTTTCCCAGCTCATCTACTGCCCTTGCTTTACCTCAGAGACTGCGCCAACTCATCTTGAAGCCTCTATTTGCCTCTGCATTAACAGTTACTACTGCAAACCTCTCTTACTTTGCTTGATGTAGATTATGCAGTGCTTTGCAAAACATACAAATAACAAGATTTCATACTGTGTGAGTGCATGCTACCTTGGAGACAGCTAAATGCCAACACTGGAGTCCATCAAAAATTGGTATGTATGTATGGTATGGTATGATATTGTACGGTATGGTATGGTATGGAATGGTATTGTACGGTATGGTATGTTATGGTATGGTACAGTATGGTAAGAATTGCATTAGATAATTGGGAATCCTGTCAGGTCTTGTAATTTATATCCTACCATATTGTATCATATCATATTGTATTGTATCGTATCGTATTGTATCGTATCGTGACATATTGTATCATATCGTATTGTATTGTATCGTATTGTATCATAACATATTGTATTGTATTGTATCGTATCCTATCATATTGTATTGTATATCATATATCATATCGTATTGTATCGTAAGGTAATGTAACGTAATCATATCATATCGTATTGTGTTATATTGTATTTTTGTGTCACCTTGTATGGTATCATATCATATTGCATCTTATAAGTGTGAAAATCTGTTACTGTCAAGCTGCCAGTACCAACACATCAGATATCACCAGAACCAAATTACATCACAGATACTGCTACTTCATTTTGATACCCTGTCACCACAAATGAAAGGCAAGAATTTTTTTTGATTTATGTGTTAAGTTACTCCAGTTTCCTTTTCCGATCCCATTTTCAACTTGCATCTTATAAAGATATTTTTGCAAATTATTTGTAATACCCAAACAGCTTTAATAGTCCTGTTGACTTTTAACACACTTTTTGTTTCTTAAAAGTATTGATTCAGGCACTGTTTTGGCACTGGTACTGTATAAAAAATGTCAATTTAGCACCTGGGTAAAAAAAAAAAAAAACTCCCTGTCCATCAGGAGGCTGGAGTAAAACTGAAGTAAGGTTGACAGGGCAAAGTGCCAAAACAGATTATGCTCCCGTACTTGGTCTGACCTGTTGGCTTGTTGAAGTTGGTGGATTTTAAGGGCCCTTGTCTTTGTTAAGGATCGAAACTCAACAAACACCCTGAATCTCAAGCAGAAGCATCCAAATGCAGAAGGAAAAAAATATGGAGCAGACATTTCTTGCAATTAATATGATGTAACTCTTCAAATTTAACAAAGGGATGATAAAGGCCTTGCTATGGGTATAAAACATTGCTATTTCTATACATATCCCCAGAACTGAGTTTTCTTCTGCTCACAGAATAAATAAGCTCTCAATCTGGTTAATTCAAGAGCATTTCAAGTCTGCGCCAGACTCTTCTCCTGCCTTGATATAGAGCTTGGAGTGGTTTATACAACCTCAGCTCATCAGAGACGTTCTCGTGTAAAGAAGCACATTGATTGGTCTCATATCCCGCTGACAGGGCAGTCGTTGCATTGATGAGAACAGAGAGGACTGCGAGTGCTGTATCTGTCCCTGCTCTCCAACAGGAGGTGAAATGAGACCCCTGGCTGACACTCTTGAAGTCTATCACAGGTCACTAGCAAGAGCATAATTGCCAAAGGGGACAGGAGGGTCACGTCCCCCTTTAGTATATGAAAGATGGAAAATTTTCTCTATAATTGTCCTAATTGACATGGTCTTTTGCTCTGTGCTTCTCTGTGCGTACAACACAGAGCTCCTGTTCTAAGACATGAGAGATAGTTTTTTACCGATCAGCCCTCATATGGACATTATTCAAGATATGTTTGAGTTTAATTTCAAAATTAATGTGTGAGACTCTATATAAGGAGATATACAGATCAGCTGATTCTGATATGGCATACCTCGGATCATATGAGCCTCACTTCCCAAACAAGGATCAGCTCTTTATTTTAATTTGCCGATAACCATTCCTCTTGTGTCTGTGTATTTATATATTCTGGTATATAAGATTTCGCCCTTGCTCTCTAGGATAAAGTGAACACCCTTGTTGTCTGGCACTCCCCTCCAGTTATCCTTGATCTATGCAGCAGGAGAAGACTTGGGAGCGCACAGAGCGCTAAAGGCAAAGTCAGTGGGATGAACTCATTTAAAATGTTATTTCAGGCCAGCAATGTCCTTAAAATCATTGATTCAACATTTTGTGGATACAAGTATGACTGTATTTGAGTCAGTTAAAATCTCTCAAGTTTATTTTTTTATAAATATTCCAAATTGATATAGTAGTATTTGCTTGTAATTTATGACTGGTAAAAGTTGTAATACAATGAAATAAATGAATATCAAAACACTAGGACATAAAACTATGCATGGAAAATTCAAGAGAACATCAGCAAACAGGAAACAGGAAAATGGACTCTTTACTTTCTTCTAGATTTTTTGCTCAGTCACAGTAAACGCTCAGTTGTGGGCATGATATAAATGTAGAAATCATTTTACTTGTAAAGCACCAGCATGTCCTCATCAGGGTTTTTTTTCACGTTTCATATGCAGGCTGTGGTAAATTAACTTTACCTAACATAATGTACTGTATAGTAATGTATCAATTTGTATTATCAAGGGTTAACATTAGCTAATATTAAAAGATTTTTTGCCAGAATCATGTGTGTGACAGACAATCGACAGCCAATATACACTATATTGCCAAAAGTATTCACTCACCCATCCAAATGATTGAAATCAGGTGTTCCAATCACTTCCATGGCCACAGGTGTATAAAATCAAGCACCTAGGCATGCAGACTGATTCTACAAACATTTGTGAAAGAATAAGTCGCTCTCAGGAGCTCAGTGAATTCCAGCGCGATACTGTGATAGGATGCCACCTGTGCAACAAGTCCAGTCATGAAATTTCCTCACTCCTAAATATTCCACAATCAACTGTCAGTGGTTTTATAACAAAATGGAAGCGGTTGGGAACAACAGCAACTCAGCC
Source organism: Cheilinus undulatus (assembly GCF_018320785.1). Classification (NCBI taxonomy): domain Eukaryota; kingdom Metazoa; phylum Chordata; class Actinopteri; order Labriformes; family Labridae; genus Cheilinus; species Cheilinus undulatus. The sequence continues at coordinate 19,865,465 of NC_054873.1, read as the reverse complement.
CCGAAGTGGTAGGCCACTTAAAATGACGGCGCAGGGCCAGCGGATGCTGAGGCGCATAGTGCGCAGAGGTTGCCAACTTTCTGCAGGACGATCACTACAGACCTCCAAACTTCATGTGGCCTTCAGATTAGCTCAAGAACAGTGCGTAGAGAGCTTCATGGAATGGGTTTCCATGGCTGAGCAGCTGCATCCAAGCCATACATCACCAAGTGCATGTAAAGCATTGGATGCAGTAGTGTTAAGCACGGCCTGGACTCTGGAGCAGTGAAGACATGTTCTCTGCAGTGACGAATCGCGCTTCTCCATCTGGCAATCTGATGGACGAGTCTGGGTTTGGTGGTTGCCAGGAGAACAGTACTCGTCTGACTGCATTGTGCCAAGTGTAAAGTTTGGTGGAGGGGGGATTATGGTGTGGGGTTGTTTTTCAGGAGCTGGGCTTGGGCCCTTAGTTCCAGTGAAAGGAACTCTGAATGCTTCAGCATACCAAGAGATCTTGGACGATTCCATGCTCCCAACTTTGTGGGAACATTTTGGGGATGGCCCCTTCCTGTTCCAACATGACTGTGCACCAGAGCACAAAGCAAGGTCCATAAAGACATGGATGAGAGAGTTTGGTGTGAATGAACTTGACTGGCCTGCACAGAATCCTGACCTCAACCCGATAGAACACCTTTGGGATGAATTAGAGCGGAGACTGAGAGCCAGGCCTTCTTGTCCAACATCAGTGTGTGACCTCACAAATGCGCTTCTGGAAGAATGGTCAAAAATTCCCATAAACACACTCCTAAACCTTGTGGAAAGCCTTCCCAGAAGAGTTGAAACTGTTATAGTTGCAAAGGGTGGACCTAGGTCATATTAAACCCTATGGATTAAGAATGGGATATCACTTAAATTCATATGCGAGTCAAGGCAGGTGAGCAAATACTTTTGGCAATATAGTGTATCAGGTGGGAACACATGGCTTTGACAAGCCACAGTTTTCTTAAGTGCTTAATTTTTTAATATAAGGTAGAAAAACTGTCGACAGTGTCATTTAGCAGATGTTTTTATCCAAAGTGACAGGTGTTTCAGGAGTTAAGGACCCAAACCGGATATTGATTATAGCTGGGAATCGAACCATCAATCTCCCATGCCAGCAGAGTAACCCACTAAGCTATCCAGCCTAGCTAGCTTGTTCAACAGTAAAGCTGCAATGACTGGTCTTGCCTGGTCTAGGCTGTGTTTATATGGACCACCTGTAATCTAAATAAAAATACTCCATATAAACACTTCATTTGAAATAAAATTCTCGGATCCAGCTCGTTCTGAAAGAAATTCAATTCCAATTGAGAGGGATGGTTTATGCCTATAGTCGTTCAGATCAGAGTCCATGAAAACTCTTGATCAGGTCTTCTCTGCTTGTGATGACTTTTGTCTTACTGCGCATGTCTGCCCAGACATGACAGGAACATGGCAAAAGCAAAACGAAACTGGTCTGTGGCCAAGAAAACATTTTCACTCAAAACTGCGCTGGGAAAAGTTTGGAAAAAACATCTGATTGATGGCATAAAAGAATTCCCTTTACGGCAAATTTTTAGTAGATGTGACCAGTTGGACAACACAGGGCATTTCAGATGCAAGAGGAAGCCCGCCTGAATTGGATCACATGTTTTAGCATCTATGTGACCAGAGAAGTTAAAATCTCCCATCAGGATAAATTTAATCAGTGTGAAAGAAAATCTAAGTTACTGACAGGCTCTACTGTGCGGTATTCCATGCACATGGCTGCTCTTCTCTTTCCCCACATGCTTATGTCTAACATGTGCCCACGTCAAGTGTGAGTATTGTATTGTATTTTTATCATGTTGGGCTCTTAATTAAACATGCTACTCATTATAAGCCCAGGTCAAAAATACTTCCTGGAGACGGTAAAGAACCACAATGGTGCCAGGATTTGTACTTAAAGTTAGTAATGCTACAAGGTACATTATTGACCCTTGAGAACCTAAAAAGCCTGAAATTAAACACTCTTGTAACAAAGTTTGATCTTGTTGCATCAAACATCCTTTGTAGTTAATGTAGGGAAATATTTAGTAGTCAAGCTACTGCAAAATGAGCGTGTAAATGAGCTAACCAGCTGCCCCTGGGACATAGACTTTACTCACATTTCACAATAAGACTGAATATGAGATGCGAATAAATCACTCATGTCAGTGAAAGCTCAGGGGAGACAAACAACAGCGTGAGACGAAGATAGAGAGAGTGAACTGTGGGAATTCATAATGGGCCAACACAAAGTTCAAGTTAAAAGGAGATAAACAGCCACAGCAGTGAGGATTTCATTTTTAATGAGGATGCTTCATTTATGGGATTTGGGGGAATTGTGAAAATAGCAGAGTATATATTTCAAGGTTTTCTTTGTTCAGACGCCACAATAATCTGCCACAATAACAACACCCTCATTACAAAGACAATAAAACACCCCACACAGTAATGATTTGTAGCTTGGGAGACACCTGGAGCGGTGATGCCCTGACTGCGATGTATGCTCTGTTATTATTAGCATTCATAAAACCAGCAATAGCATCATGATTCATACTGGAAATTTCTCCTTCCACAGGCTCGAAAAGAAACATTCCAATTACTGAGAAAGGCGTGAAGCCCCTGTCTCCATCACTGAGTGAAAAAACATTCCAGACAGCTGAGACGAGGCCCAGGAGGAACGGAAAAGGGGAAATGAAAATGTTGGATGATTACACTGAGGATGCAATACTCCAGCTCCAAAAAGGCCTGATTGCAGTGGGCAAGAATTGATGGTGTCAGGCCTTCATCTCCATCGGTCACAAAGCTTATGAATGTGGAAATGTCAGCCGTTTACTGGTCAGTAATAGTTCAGCGCCTGTGCATCTGCATGGGGTTGAAAGCTCTCCTAACTGAACTAAGATGGCGAGGATAAATGAAAGCAAAATCTTAAAAACAAATCAGTATTATCTTGATTTTTTGATTAATGATGTTTGAGTCACCTCCAAAATTGGAGTTGAATGCCCTGTGAGGCAGGCTGTTGTGAAACAATCCTGCTTAATTGATCATAACTCAACATGCTTCCCCCCTGGCACCCTGAAACATTATTAAACCAATGCAAATTGCACTATAATTGACTGCACATGCCAGACTGTGTTTATCAGGGCCTGTAATATCTGCTATTTCACTGCCAGTTTATCCTTTTATCTGAAAACATAAAACTGTTGATTCTCACAGAAGTGATGAAGGCTGGGTAGGATATGTGCAAAAAAGAGGATGGGATATAAGTGCAACTACTTGCAACACGTGTTGGACACCAGTCGAGGGCACATGAGAGAGCTCCACTGTATAGGTGGTTTGCAGTCGTGATCTTGAATGTCCATTGGGGGTCAGAAAGTGGGGGACAACCATTAGGACTGAAAGTTAGTTCTCTAAAGCTCTAAATCAACCAGAACGCTGCAATTATATTCAGAAAATTTCAACACACACTGGGAGTGATCACTACATTTACTCAGTCCAGACTTCCTAGCATTGTCTAACCAGATGAAGGGAGATGATAGTCTTTAAGACTCTTGTATTGAGCTAAGAGGCTAGCTGAGTCCCTAAACATATACTGTAAGAAATCCTCATTTTGGCATGAACATGCCTTTAATTGAATCAGTGATATTCTATCAACCAAAAAAAAACTTGTGGAGCATTTGACCGAGTGATTATTTGTCATTCATAAATGAGCCCATGCTATGCAATGGCTCTTTCATGTTAGCCACAGTAGATAGCTCCCATTTGAGTTCCAGTTTCCTTTCTTCCATCCTTTGTCATTGTTTAATCCATATTTAAAAAGTCAAACTGGTACCAAATGAAGAGGTGTTTGGGAGTCAAAAAACAAGCTCTACTGAGCTCAGCCAAATGATCTAGATCTCTTAAAAGAGATCACAGCGAGCGAGACTGAAGGCTTACCAGCTGAAGAAACACAGGTAAGATCAGAGTCTAATGTGCTAAACCATTGGGGGTCAAAGATCTCAAGACTGTGTCTGCTCTGAGGTTGTCAAAACTAGAATGGCATATATCAACGATGATCAACTACTTAAGAGGTTCAGACAAATGCCTTTTGGTATGATAAACATGTAGGCATATTTTCTTAGGGTTTTGTCAGTGAAACAATTATAATTGATGTTGATTTTTAACTGCATCCTATCACTCTTTTTTAGTTCTAGTTGGTCTCAGGAGGGCTTGGCTTTTCGTAGCTCCAGAGATAATCCACTGTGATAGAATATGGCAAAACTGTACTGAACTATACAGTACACAAGTGTTGTGTGACAGTACTCCTTAAGGCTTTAGACAGAGGCTTTTTAATTCCAGCCGTTTGCCTGGAATTTTTAATCCTTTTATTTTTGCCTGAATACTTCACTACTTTAAGGCTGGTTGGACTTTGTGTTTATTTTCTTCTAGTGATGATTTGTTTTTTGCATTTTGTTGTAGTTTGGAGAGCTGTGGGTTTATCTGTTGTATCCCCTTGTTGCAGGCTGGTGGGAGTGGTTAGAGGCACAGGAGCTCTCCAGCTACACAGCTGCAAGCAATGTGAAGCAGTCAGCTCCAGCTCATATTCACCTGGCTGAAGAGAGGAAGTTGCCACAGCATGCCTTAACCAGTGTGGTAAAAGGATCTCACTCTCGCTCTTGCTTTGTTCTTTGAAAAGATTTTGTTATTTTCCTAAGTTTTTCATTAAGACTAACATACTTTGTACTCTTTTCTCTTCCAGTGCCTCCGTCCACACTTTACATGCCTCTACCACTTCGCCAGCCTCACCTCTTCAGTTAATCACACCAGTTATTAACTTCTACCATCACCCCAGTCTGTGCATCGCTCCTGGGTTCAGACAAAAGTTACCATCACAGCAAAAGCAGCTTAATAAGAAGAATTTTTCAATTTTGCACTTTGAACACTAGCCATGGTTATAAATTGCTCAAAACATGGTCTTTCTGGAAGTGTTCTCTATGTAGAAATCACTTCTTGCCTCTCATGGGGAGTTCTCTGCTGCTGACGTCATCTACAAATAACCTTTTGGTATAGATTTTCTTTAATTTCATATCTGATGAGGATACTGTGACATAACCTACACAACGAGATTCACAAGGACTAGCTCTGTTTTCAGCAGCTGCTGTAATAATTCAGTTTGCTGCAACCTTCACAACATAAAGTTGTCATTTTTACTCCATCTGGTGAAACCCTGACTACTCCAGCGCCACACAGGAAGGCTGCAGCCGGTATTCAACCTCTCAGCCTTTCATGCTATAAAGTGGCACTGTTAACCTGTACACCACTGTGCTGCCTGCCACTGCTGGCTCCTTTTCTACTAAGCTCAAAATCCTGATTTTCACTCCATCTGTTGAAAGCCTGACTACTCTACCTCCACACATCAACTCCCTGGCTGTGACCCTAATAAAAAGTAGCAGTCTTACCTATTACACCACTGCTCTAGTGGCATCTGCTTGCTTCTCTTGAGTTTCTCTCCTTTCCATCACCACAGACTTCTTCTAAATCATGTCTTTTGTGAAATTCTGATCATTCTGTCTCCACAGGAAGGCCCGCAGCTAGGATTGAACCCTAACATCTCCATTTTGAAGGATACACACTTACCTAGTACGCCACTGTGCTGTCTCTGAGCATTTGAAGATTCAGTTTGTCTTTTGTAGTAAATTGAAAAATCCCAGTCCACAACCTGGTGGGATTCTCCTCTGCAGGGTTTGATGTCAGATTCCTTCTGTGGGCAAACATGAAGCTGAACAGGTTGTTTCTGTGTCACCAGGAGTTTATTTACTGTTACCTCAGCTTTACCACTACAGATTTAATTTACAGATTTAATCATCTCTTGATAAGGATCCTTTAAATCCACGAAATCTCCTGTTGGCCCACCGCCTGAGTAAAGAAATAGCTTTAAAAACTGACATACCTCATAAAAAAAAGGTTAAATTCTTTGGATAAATTTGAGCCATGGCTAATCTTGAATCCTAAAAATAAGTGAGATATGCACAGTCTTTCTGCCTGTGTTTTCACATTAGCTGCAGTTACATGAGCATAAATTCATTCTGATCAGAGATTTAAACCTCTCCGTTCACATGGACGCAAGATGCAATCCAATCCAGATGTGCATACTCAAAAATATTACATTTCATCAGAATTAAACTGCTCTGACATGCGCAATATTGTCTACTCGTCCAATCTTACCTTGTTGTAAACAAATCGCTGTCCCAGTACAGTCAGAACCCTCATTTTTCTCTTCTTCCCCACGCAAAAATATCTCATGCCTGTGCCTGATAAAAATCTTTTAAAGTTTTGAGTAAAAAAAAGTCGTCTCCACAACGGACCAGTTTTGTTTTGCTCACACCACGTTTCTGTCCTTTTCTGGAAGTAACGAAGCAGAAAGATGCAAGGTGTCCAAACTTTTTTCCACTGAGGGCCACAGAAACATTTAAGGATTGTGGGGGCACTTTTTATACCTCACACTGAGGATATTAAAGTTAGTAAAACCAATCTACTGTAGGTGCTTAGTGGTTGTATATTCCATAATGGCTGAAAGGCTTATGAGGCAAACAGGCAGTCATTTTGAGGATTTTGGGAGGCCAATCAGACTTCAAGGGACTCTAGTTAGCTGAGGCTACCCCTGGCTCTGCACCTGGAACGCTATTGCTGCTGCTATTTGCTGCCATAATCCATCAGGATGTTAAAAATTAAGCTGTCCTCAGTATTTTGGATGGCAATATGTTTACCATTTAGTGTTGTCTCAGTTAAGTCCGCTGAAAAAACTACTCAATAAATTCTTCTCATCAAAATGTGTGAGAATTAGCGTGGTACTGCCCACCCAAACTACAATGCACAACACGCTAAAGCACAAGCTTCATGTTCTAATGTGGACCATATTTCATTTCATTTCCAGAATTTGCTGTGGGCCAATAAAAAAATGGACCACAGGCCACATTAGGCCCCCGGGTCATAGTTTGTTAGTTATCAGATTGTGTTTTCATGGATGGCAGAAACCACCCCTATTGATCAGAATGAAATTTCTCTCAGAATCAGTCTGACTGGAGAATTTTATTCCAAATTAAATGTTTATATTAAGTTTTTTTAAATTCAGATCAGGCATTTATTCTGATTAAAAGCGGTCCTTTTAAACAAAGCTATTCTTACTTGCAAGGTGTTTGCCCACCAACAACAATGGTTGACAGTATTCAGATGACACCACACACGAAATTCTCCACATCTGATGTAATATTTGTATTTTGTTTATATCTAGTTTAGACTATCATGATGGAGCCGATGTCTATTTATCAATATGGCAACAATGTTTTCTTGTGAAGATTTGTCATTGTTCTCTTGATAAAATGGATCAGGAACAATGACATGTGACTGGAAGTACAGTTTTTTTCCTTAAGGCTATTTCTTGAAGTGTTTACTAGATACAAAAGCATGCAGAACATTGAAAAAAATATCTTAGAAGGGAAATGACAATCATGATCTACTGTTGCCGTTGGGCTCAAATGGGTACACTGCACTGTAAGTGAACTTCTCTTTATAGCTGTCTCAATATATTTTAGCACTGAAATGTTTCTCCTTTTGTCTTTTGATTCCTTTCATTTAGTCTTTGTGTGGGGTTTATTGGCTTTAATAATACATTTTAATGTTTCTGTTGTGTTTCTTTATCCCTTTGTCATTCTGTTTTGCGTGAAGCACTGAAATGTGCTATACAAATAAACTTGCCTTGCCTTGTATTTACATTTAAAGGGCAAAAGGAGCTATCTTGCTTTAGATGTGGTGTAAGCAATCACAAGATCATTGCTAGAGAGCTTTCATAGTGAACACTCGTGGTTTGAAATGCTCGGATGCATTAAGAGGCAAGATATTATCAAATAATTTATCAAATCTGCAGTATGAGGCCCACACTCTTATGGGAATCTCTGCTAACATGTACTTGAGCAAGACCCTGAATCAGAGCCAAACCCTGGAGGACACTGGTCCTGCTCTCTGACCTTCCCTTTGAGGGTCCAAGTGAAAAGAGCAGGAGGACAGACAAATAAATAAATAATGCTAAAGGCACTGGAGATATTCTGAGAGATGATGGGGAGGAGCGGAGGGGGTTGTGTGAGTACAGTTTGTGAGAGTAGGAGGAGGAGGAGGAGGAGGAGGAGGAGGCAGAGACAGACAGGCTCCATCCAGCTGACAGCACAGAGTGTTTGAAATAGATGCCGCTGTTTGATTCTTAATGTGCCCGCATGCTAGACACTTCTTAATGACATCAGAGGTAAGACACAGAGAGATAAAAGATTTAATTATGTGTCATTCATGTCTTTATATTGAGCTGTGCATTGATCAATCAGCATGCTTTTAATTTCTTCTCAGGCTTTTAGTAATTACACATGTCTGAGGAAACTGTAATCACATGAGATTGAACGTGGCACAGAATGAAGGCAGATTTGGTTTCTTATCAAACTGGATTTGATGGATGCAGCGTCTGGCTGAAAGATAGCCTCGCTCATGAAAGTCATGAGGTGATTCTTTTTTTTTTTCTTTTTTTTTTTTTCAGAGGAGGTTAAATTGATTTGCCCGGGGAAAGGTGAAGGGAAAAAGAAAAGGAACGTCACTCAACAACAGGCCCATCACTTCTTCTGTCTCAGATTTCCACACATGATGCCAAGCCTAGCAAGCGGCCGGGTCACACACGTCAGAATCCCTGCTTACCTGAGCTCACCTGTTGCCATGACAACGCAGGATATGGCCACAAGGCATGACGTACTGTATGTATGTGTGTGAGTGTGTGTATAGATTGTGCAAAAGGCTGCTGGTTCTTACAAAAACGGTGTATATGTGTCACAGAACATGCAATGTTGCATCATCAAAGAAGAAAATGGATTTATTTTATCTCTGTACTGTAATGTAGTAGAGACAAAAGGCTGTATTTCCATCAAACTAGTTATCCAACCCTTAAGATACACACGACACAAGCTTACCAGGGTAGAAGGGACTAAAACCTAAGAGAAATTTGTCTGATCCACATGTAAAGGACACAAAGCATACATATTGTTATTAGGGATGCACAGTAATGGATTTTTGCAAACATCTAACATGCCAATACTTCATTTTAGGCAAAATTGATATCGATATCATTAGAGTGCATGCAGAAAGTAGGCCTCACTGGTAACATATTTTGAGTAAAATTTACTCTACAAAGATAATTCTGTTGTCTTTCCACCTCTAAATGGAGGAACAACAGAAGACGTTATAGCCTATATAAATAGGTATTAGACTTGATGTTCTAATATTAAAGAAACAATTGTGATGAACACATGAAAAGGACCCAAAAGCAGAGCATAATGTTTCCTGCAGATTGTGTTTTTAGCAATCTTATAAGTCTCTGGCGTGCTGAACTGTGCGAAATGAACCTCAAGACATCAAGTTTGATGTGTGCAGACTGAATGATGGCATCTCCCACTAAACGCAGCTGAATCTCAAGCTGCGACGTATGCAGGTATGAACGAAATAAACGTCATCAATGTGTTTCATCCATCTAATCCGCCAGTGCCGTGGCATATAATGAAGCAAAGCAACAACAAAAGCATAGTTATGCTTTTCCTCCTTGCTGGAACCCCAAAAGTTTCTCTTTTGTTGTCATTGTCTCCATTCTTATGCTAACTTGTTTGTTTGTTTGCTCCAGTGTCGTGTTTACTGCTGTCATTTCTTGCTGCATTCCTACAGGTTGGTTAGTTGACGTAGGTCGTAGCAGCAGTCATTCTGTCAGAATTTTATCCCAGGCTGTCTTTGGTCACAAGACCATGATAACGTCCGTCTGTCAACCTGTCTCACAGTGTGACGTAGGACGACCATTTTAGATCGACAACTGAAGATATCACCACGACTGGTCATCTTTTGTCTGGGACAGCCCAAAATCGCCCTGTGCATACCAAGCTTAAGACAGGGTAGAAGGGTTAAAAGAGTTTATATGACAACAGTAGTGAAAACAACAGTGAATGTACTGGCTCGTGGTTGGCAGAGAGATAAAGACACTGCCAACAAAGAAGACAAAATGAAGCTAAATAAATAAATGAAGAAGAGCCAGGTTACCTGAGTAGAAGCTATGGTATACACTGGTGTCTGAAAGTTCATCAGAAGGTAAGATCTTGATTCCCAATGATTAGCTGCAGCTGGGACACCTAACGAGCTGCAGCTGTGACTGTCTGAGTGATGGCAGTTAAGTTGAAGTTTTGCTAGCAGAATTTGATCTGTTTTGGCTTTAACTCTGCTGGTGGCTAGTAATGAATACACTCAAAAAAGAGTAAATTTTACTACTTTTGAGTTAAATATTTGGAACTCTGGAAATGTACTCACCAGATTTTCCTGTGTATGCTGTGTGGGCCCTTAGGCAAGGTCCCTAAAGGGGACATATTATGCAAAAATCACTTTATCAGGCTTTTCTAACAAAAATATGTGCCCCCGGCCTGCCCACAATCCCTTCAAGTACCAAAAATATCCATTCCCTTCCTCTCTCTCTTTCTCTATCTTTCAGAAAATGTGTACAGAAACAAGCCGTTCTCTGATTTTCCCCTCATGATGTCATTTGGTGAGTTAGCCCCGCCCCCACGTTCAGTTGGCCCTCCCCACTTAGAAGAAAGCTGGCAGCTGAGAGGAGGATCAGGAGAGCCACATCCATTAAGCCATAGATATGGATATGTAGATGATGCGTCCACGGCTGTTAAACGTAGCCGCTGTGCGTCTGCCGGTCCACCATCTTTGAATGGGTGGGATCAATGTAAATAAGCCCACTTTGCCTGTAAAATCTGCCCTACCTTGCTTAATCCTGAACCAATCTACATGAAATTTGTTTTGTTATACAGCTGAAAGCTTGAACATGATACTGATTACTCACTGGAGTTAAATCAAGGTACTAATTGTGGCTCTGATCAGCTTTAAATAAAAAAAAACCTAATATGTCTATGATATGTACAGGGAACATCATGTGTAATCGAATATTTAGAATCTATAATTAGATAGTTTTTGTTTCTCCAAATAGATTTATAGAGATAATTTCTCTCCCTCTCATCTTGCAACTGGCCGTAATCTATAGGCAGGCATACAGTGTGAGTCATCACGCCTTTTCTCACCTGATGATTTTTTAGTTTGCAATGCATATTAGCTTTGTGAGGACACAACGGCCGATCTCAGCTTAATTATTCATGCAGAGGATGAATTTCTGACATAAACACTTGCAGAGCCAGCAGATTCCAAAATGTCAGGGCATTTTTCTAGTAAAATTTTCTGAACCTTCAGATGATCCACAAGGGGCAGAGAGAGGAAAACTAAAGTCTCAACAGGTAAAAGTCCCGACAGGATGAGTCACGTGATTTCTAATTTCTCGTGATTTTTTTCCTTATGGTACAACAAAAAGTGGCAAAACAAAGGAGGAAAGACCAAAGTTAAAGCTGAATGCTCCTGGCCTATCAGATCATCTTTATGTTGTCTAAAAAGCCGAAATCAAACTGATACTCAGACTGACCGTACAGCAGGCCACACACTGACTCTCTCTGTCTCTCTCTGTGGTGCATATAATGGCCTAATGCTTATCGTCAAAATGAGAGAATTTTCCTGCATTTAAGTCAAATACCAGTCTTCTGATGACTGATTTATGGGTCTTTGGGATAGCAGAAAATTAGTGGGCGATAAGAACTGTGTGCTTTACTAATGCCAATAAATTTATATGACTTAGTTGTATATTTTAAGTATTGTACTTAATGACATTATTAAAATAACACTGAGTAAAAAAATAAATTCTTAAAGCCACAACAAGGAGGTCCAAGCTTTCTGCCAGCAACATCAAAATGACCAGTCTGGCTTTCAACAATCAGATGATGGTCAGTACTTGCACATAACAGGAGAAAGATTCCACATTTTCTTCCAAAACAGCGGGTGAATTGTACTTTCAGTAAGGTAACAACTTAAAATAAACAACCCGGTCGGAAGTCTTGTACATATTTAAGGCCAGAGCACTAACATCAGAGCGAGGAACCCATCGTATCTGTGGATGCCATAACATGCATTTTCATTGCTGTCTGCCCATTTAACTCTGTTGAACTCTCACTCTTTTGCCTGCGCCAAGATGGCGGCCACGTAGACGTACCGTCAGATAGCAAACGCGTCATCTACGTCTTGATATCTATGCATTAAGCCACATCCATTTCTGGAGAGGGGCGTGGTCAGGGGTGGAGTCAGACAGCTCAGTAACAGTTAAAGCCACAGGCACAGAAATAGCTTGCTCTGAGCAGGGCCAAAACAGAGGGGTTTTTTAGACTTGTAAAAATCGAATACTAGAGTGTTTTTTTTAGCAACAGATTTCACAGGCATGTTTTGGGGACCTCTGAGACCAATATAAACCTTTCTTAAAAGGGTAAAATGTGTCCTCTTTAAAGCCAGGAACACCTGTCCTAGATGTAAGTCGCTTTAGATAAAAACGTCTGCTAAATGGCGATGTAACATTGTAGCACAGATCTTAAGACATTAAATTAATAATAATAATTTAAAAAAAACCTTCAAGTTTTATGAAATTCTTTAAAAGGCATTTTTAAAGGAAAGAGCTAGAGCCTGGGTATATGTTTGAACTAACAAGACTTTTGCCAATAATGCATTTATTATTGTACTTATTTACTTTGTCTCTCAACTTATCAAACATCTTCGAATCTTTTCTAAGACATTGTCTATGTTATACCATTAGCACTGTATCTTATCAATATCCTTAAGATCCTGATAAGTAAATAGTCCAGTTGTAGCTATTTAGAGAGGGAAAAAAACATGTGTAAACTTTAGGATTCTAGCATCAGTAGTTCTTTTATAAAGAGGCCTGCAACATTAGCATCTCATAGGAAACAGTGTCAGCTAACAGGTTTGTTATGCATGAGCTGTAACACCTTTGCAGCCTGTTAAAGGATGCTAAATTAAACCGTGAGCTGATTTATGCCCTCTAAGGAGGAAGATGTTGTCCTGTCACACTGTTAATGACGATATGCCTTTTAATGAGCACATGAGCAAATTAGCATATCCAATTACTGCATAGCTCTGACACACGGCTCCACTCAACCACTAGCATGCTGAAGGAGCTGTTAAAGGGGAAATTGATACAGGGATTATTTTATGCTTGATACATGCTTGAGATACTATCTCGCTAGCAAATTAAAAAAGTATCTGAATAAGCTATCATGCTTTTATGTTTTAGAAAATATTTCCTCGTGTATCTCATACATTCCAGACATTATTAGTAAAAATATACAAGTGTCAAGTCTTAGTATTATACTTCTGTATTTCTTTAAGTCCCTCAGTTTCCTTGTAACCCAATTATGCATGTTATTTAAAATGTTAACAGTCATAGTAGTTCTGTCCATTTTTGATGCTTAGTGATTTTATGCAAAAAGCATGAACATATTTTATTCATTTTTTTCAAAAACAGAGCAATTTCAGGTCATTTCAGGCCAGGCAGAAGATCTTGACTCAGGGCAGCTTCTCTGACAGGGAAATGCAAATTAGACTGGCTTTATCATCCCCAGTCCAGAGGCGACAGCAATCTGTGCTATTCAGCCACTATTTCCCCCCAAAAGAGAAAATCAGGCATTAATATTCAGAGGGTATCATCAAATGGTTCAATATATAAGGATTGTAAAGCAAACTTGAAATTGCTCTGCCTCTAAGCAAGTCTAACATGAGGTCAACAGCAATCGGAGGAGCCTGCACTGAAGGAGAGTGACATTTGCTGCATTAAGAAGACAGTTTAAGTGGAAAGCCTGCTGCTGTGCAACTCTTTGAAAATCTCTGCCCTCTGTAATTTCATGCCATTCTACTTTCCATCATCCTGACGACAATGATGAAAGTTATAAAACGTGCAATCTACCGAAGAGTACTGGTTTAGAAAGCTTTTACAAATGAGACCGCCTTTGACATACTTGCCACAGCACTTCAGTGAATGTTACTTAGAAGAAAGGCCATTTCTACAGGTGCAAATGAAATTAATGCAGGACTAATCTTAACAGATACTCTGGTTTAGCTTCTCTTTAATTAAGTATTGATTTCAAAAAAGCAAATAGCACCGTCTACTGCCTCTGTTCTCCCGTTTGGTTTCTTGTGATGGTTTATTTGCCTCAGAGAACATCAGTGGAAAGGAACAATATTTTAAATCGGCTGATTATTTGGAAAGCAGTAGACCATTAATGCTATTCAAATTCTCAGCTGCAAGGCAAGACTGCTTCCTCTGAGTCAGGCAACTTTAGAGTCTGTAGGGGCCCGAGGCAAGAACTCACATGGGGTCCCCTCCAGCTGCAGCCAGTATCCATCATTGGCTAGAGCTGGAAATATCTCATCCTGAAAACTAATAAGGGAAATTTACACATTTTCATTTCCAAAGCTCAAATTAGTATTAGTTTCAGAAGTAGTCAGAATTAGGAATACAAAAATCCCAATGTAAAACATGACATTACTTTTCTTCCAACACTTTGTAAGCATCTGGGGACTGAAGATACTTGCTGAAGTCTTGATAATGGAATTCTCCTTTCTCGCTTGATGCACATCTTAAGTTGGTCAACCGTGCCATTTCTGTTGTATTTTACACTCCATAATTTGCCATACATTTTCAATGGGAGACAGGCCTGTGCTGCAGACAGGCCAGTCTAATACCCACACTCTTGTTATGTGAAGCCATGCTGTTGTAACTTGTACAGGGTGTCGCTTGTTATTGTCTTGCTGAAATATGCTGCTGTATGTACCTCTCAGTGCCTTCACAGATTCAAGTTACCTGTGCTATGGGCACTAATACAATGCTAAACAATCTGGATTGTCTAGATCAATTCATCAGACCACAGCACACTTTTCAACTCTAGGTTGGTCCATCTCAGATGAGCTCAGGCCCAGAGAAGTCAGCTGTGCTTCTGGATGTTGCTGATATACAGCTTTCGCCGTGCATGGTAGAGTCTTCACCTACATTTGTAGATGCAGGGGCATACGGTGTTAACTACCAATGGTTTTCTGAAGTGTTTCCAAGCCCACTTATGGTTGTGTTCAAAATAAGAGAAGTGTGTTTAAAAAGGGAGTAAAGCTTAAAATCCTTATAACAGCTTTTATTTCCAAACATGCAAATGCATCAGGAACACTGCACATTCTGGTGCATATCAAAACATGAAGAAAAATCTATCAAATATGTTAATACTTAATGAAAGTGAAGAAAAAGGATCCCGGGATTGGGCTTGCCACTCCATAACATTAATCTTGTTGGTCTCTAACCAAGATGCTCCTTGCTTATTGGTGTGTTTGGGGTCAGTGTTGTCGAAACACCCATTTCAAGGTAGTTGCCTTTTTGGCATGATGCAACGACCTCTTTAAGTATTCTGATGTATTCAAACTGATTCATGATCCCTGGTATGCGATAAATAGGCCCAGCACCATAGTATGGTAAGCATCCCCGTATCCCCACCATGTGTCACTGTCGTCACAGTCTGTGGCCAGAACTCAGTGCTTGGGGGGTCGTCTGCGGCCCCCTAGACCCAAAAAGAACAATCTTGCTTTCATCAGACCACAAAATGTTTCTCTTTAGGCCAGTCAGTGTGTTCTCTGGAAAATTGTAACTTCTTCAGCACATGTTGCGGGGGCTTCTTGTCGATATATTCTTTGATCCATTCCAATGTTAATATTTAGTTTTCTTCCACATCTTTCTGGTTTTGGCTGCTGTTTTACAGCGTTTGAGGTCATCTGAGCTGAGCACCCTATAATTTTCTGCTCTTCTTTATATTTTCCACCTCTCCAATCAGCTTTTTGCAATTATTTTAAATTCAGATCCTCTGACTCTTTTGTTTCAGATTTAAATTCAGACAACATGTCTATCCCAAAAGGGTAATTCAGCTATTCAGTCTGCCAAGCCTTATTAAAAGGAATTAAAACAACTGAGGGAAGAAAATTGGAGAAAGAGTCACCGCAGAATTTAGACAATCAAATTCATGTGTCGGTTACAACAGGCTAGCAGAAAACATGGGAGTATATTTGAATAAATACAATTAATACAATGCCAGAATGCATGAAAAAGTAAAACACAACTGAAACTTACAGTAGCACCAATCACAAGTCAATTCAGCTCTCAGCATTCACCAGCCTGATAGCTGAAGGAATAAATGAGTTACAGTATCTGTTAGTTTTCCTTGGTGGAGCATGATAGCGCTGTCTAGAGGGCATCAGAGAAAAGTCAGAGGAATGGAAGTGGTCAGACTGATCTATTATTCCTTTGGCTTTCTGGACCACATGAGCTCAAGTCCTTCAGCTGGACTCCAATAATCTTGGAGCAGACATTTACAATGTGATTCAGGCTATTTCTGTCCTTCACAGACAAGCCATTGAACCAGCAAATAAAGGAAAATGTTTAAAAGACTTTCAACAAAAGGATGATTAAGCAAGACAAAATGCCCTCAGAAACGCTCAGCCTCTGTAATAAATAAATTCTTAGTTGTCCATGTTTGACTATTGACTCCATGTGTTGAACAAACTTGACTCAAACACTGTCCTAAGATACTAACAGGTGTCAACACTTTGAACATCTTGATAATCTTTGATGATATTATGGGTAGTAGATGGTGAAATCTCTATGTCCCTTGCAACTATAAATTGAGGAACATCGTGCATAAACTGTTGGACTGTTTGCCTATGCAGTCTTCCAAAAAAATTGTGAACCTTGTTCCATTATTGTGAATGACTGATCCTTTCAGGAGTGCTTCTTTTATGCCCAATCATAGTTCTATCACCTGTTACCAGTTAAACTACTTCCCTTGTTACAACATATTTTTGGTGAGAGTTCCACAATTGTTCTAGTCTTCTTTTGCTCCTGTCCCAACTTTTTTGGAACATGTTTCTGGCATTGAATGAGTAATGTGTGTTTTTGTAAGGTTTAACAGTTAATGTCTTGTCTTTGTGCTGCATTCAATTGAATACAGATGGAAAAGGATTTGTAAACTACTCTGTTTTATCTATATTTTACAAAAAAAATTCCAACTTTTGTGGAAATTAGAGTTTTATAATACTACGTGCATCGTAGAGGGGGCAGCTGGGAGGACATCTGGACAGATGGTCTGGAGGATGGCTATCAGAAACCCAGAGCAGTACAGGACTAAGGTTGATGAGGCACAGTGCTGAACTGGCATATACCTGACCTGACTTCCATACTCACCAAGGGGCTGTTCAGCACATATACAATAAAAGCTTTGTAATTTCAAATCATAAATATGAAAAGCAATAGAAAGGTCAAGCACCATAATGTTGTACTGTTGGAAACTGTAGTGTCTCTCTCCTCATAGTGGAGGATGGACTAGCAGAGTTCAGTCACTTACTAATGTATGAGTGAGAGCTGTCAGATGAGACTCCTTTGGGATTCACTGTCACTGTGAACTTTGAGCCACTGCTGTGTTTGGCAGCCTGCATGGGGCCACGTACAACATGGGGCCCCAAGCAGTTGTCTGCCTTGTCTCTGCTCTGAGTAATTCATCACTGTGCACTGACATGCCACCATCATGCTAATTCAATGATTTGATTCCTTGCAAATCCCCCTGAGACAGAAATACCTGAGAGCATGTCACTGCAGCAGCTAGAAATAGATCTGGGGTCTTTTTTTGAAAGGACATTTTGACAAGTAGATTCCTGCATGGTAACCTTTAGGACATGGGAGTCTTGCGGGATCATTAATGAAGACCCTGTCCATGATTTGATGAGTCAAAAGTAGCCAATGCATCTGTGCAGAGCTGTCAGTTCTCCATCACGTACACCTTATTTCCTTTGTGACACATTGCTGCCATCGTTCTATAAGCCCTTTCATTACAGTGTCTAAAAAAAAAGCTTGTAAGAGCCTGGCTGAGTTTGAGAGACTGTTCGATGGACAGGAAGAAGAGAATTTAATTACCCTGACTGTTAAAGCCCCCTCCTCTCTCCCTCAGTCATGTCTTGCAACCTGCTTTCTTGTGCCAGCTGGGGAAAGAGAGAAAGGAAGTGAAAGCCCACAGAAGGTTTCTGGCTACCTTTGGATCACGCGGCTGCCAGTGTGAAATTGTTGCCACGGTTGACTGCTGCACCTGCGTGGATTCAGGTTTTCTCAAGTGTCTGAAATCAAGCCAAATGAAAGTCTGTCAAAAGAAGTTGACATTTAAACAAGTTTATAAAAGAATGGTGTTGATTAGGACTTGTTTTTAACAAAGCCTTATACTGCTGGGCTCTATCGTACAAGCTCATTTAGGACTCTGAGTCAGTCCCATTCTTTCTTTCTGTTTTTATGTTATAATTTTATGTACAATCTTAGTACCAATCATAATCTTGCACCACCCTGCACAGGAGTAAATTAGCCAGAAATCTGTTTTATTTGTGGCTGTCTCTCTTTTGTCTTCTTTCATATCTCTTTTTGTTAGCAGATGGCTGTTCAATATGAGCCTGGTCCTGCTGCTCCTGCCACTGTTACTCACTAGCTGCTGCTAAGTTCTGTGCTCATGGCGGATTCATGTTGGGTCTTTGTAGAAATCATAACAAGAGTAACACAAGAACTGCTCTTTTTGTAAGGTGTCTTGAGAATGTTTTATGAATTGGGGCTAAACAAATTTAACATTTATTCTTGTACTCTTTGTTTTTTCACCAATGCACAGCAGTATACCACATTAAAAACAGCCCGTCTCTGTCAAATCCTCCCTTCCTCTGTTGCTGAAACATTGATCCGTGCTTTTATAGCTTCCAGACTCGACTACTTTAACATATCCTCTGCAGTACATCTTCTAAAATCCTCAATAAATTTCAATATATCCAGAACTCTGCAGCAAGCCTCCTCACCCACATCCTTTCCTGAGACCACATAACCCCTGTCCTTCAAAACCTGACTGCCTATCCAACCCCTATTACGTCAAACTCAGAATCCTGTTCCTTACTCACAAAGCCCTCAATCATCAGGCCACCTCCTACCTCATTGACCTCCTTCACCATTATGCCCCTTCTTCTCTAAGCATTGATCCTCAGAGGAGAGAGAGCGTCACTCCCTGCACATATTCTACTCTCTACTGACCCATCCAAATTCAAATCAGTGCTCGAGAGCTATGATGTTTCATGTGCTATGACAGTGCCTATAAAAAGTATTTACACCTTTGGGTTGTTTACCCTTTTATTGATTTTATAATCAACTATGATCAATATAATTTGACTTTTTTTCTACAAAGTAATGTCAAGCAATAAAATTGTGAAATGTAAAGTAAGGGACTGCATAAATATTCACCCCCCTTCAAGTCAGTATTTAGTAGATGCACCTTTGGCTGCAATCACAGCACTGAGTCTGTATGAATATGTCTCAATCAGGCTTGCACATCTGAACACTGCAATTTTACTGCATTCTTTGCATGCTCTGTCAGGTTGTATGGGCAAGGCTGGCTGCCGAGAAGCATCCCAACAGCATGATGCTGCCACCAACATGGTTCACAGTGGGGATGGTGTGTTTTTGGTGATGTGCAGTGCAAACATAGCACTGACCATGGAGTTCCTCACATGCCTTTTGGCAAACTCTCATTGAGATTTATTGAGTTGTCCTCAAAAGTGGGTTTCCCCTTGCCACTCTCCCATAAAGCTTTGACACAGGCGTCTTTATCACTTGAGACACATTCACTGCACTCAGGTGATCCCTAATTGTGAGACTGTTAGCACTAATTGGCTGGACCTCTGTTGAATTTGGTCAGTCACTTTAATGGGGGTGAATTTTTATGGAATAACTTTTATAAAATCACTTTTTAAGTTTACTTTGTAGAAATCAGTTTTCACTTTGAGATTAAAGAGGGTTTTGTTTGATATTTTTGTCAAAAAAGCCAAATATATATTAACCATGACTGATTTATAAAATCAATAAAATGGTGAAACATCCAAGGGGTTGAAAACTTTTTATAGGCTGTGTTGTATTTTGACCTGTGGGTAACATTTGAACTAATGTACATTGTATTTAAGTATTTAAGAAGCACTTACTGACTAAAATGTATTACTATTATTGTATTAACCTTCTATGTATTTTGGACCTTAAAAGGAGTCATATCAGATTCGCTTCTGCAGGTCCTTTCTCCATTAGCCAACAAGTCTAGATCAGCCTTGAACCATGCCCAGCATTTCCTGAACTCCTGGCATGTTTGTGCTTGATCAGTCGTCCAGAACTAGTTTATGCAAAGATCACTTTGATCCGTCCAAATGACGTCAACCACACAGACCCAGAGTAACAAATGAGCCCCAAGGTTTGCAAGGAGGAAGCCAATTTACACTGCAAAAAGTCAAATCTGTCTGATGTCAGATTAATTTACAGCCAGAAATATCCCATAAAACCTAAAAAGCAACACTTCACCAAAAAGTCTCTTGTTTCAAGACATTAAAGGATAAAACAAGGTCTGAACTGAAGCGATATAAAGGAGATAGGTGTACAAGCAAATCTCAAAGGTTTAGTGTCTTGTTATGAGATGTATCCAGCACGCTCATGTTATTGGTTGCTGTTTCTAAAACTGACTACCAGCAATTCAAGCCATATTCTCTTGGGCTATGCTATCGTAGAATTGATGTTTATCTTGACTCCCAGGGTGAATGTGGCCCTTAGTGTAATGGGATATTTTTGGCAAACAAGGCAAATGCACTTGATAAGATCTGACTTTTTGTTGTGTAACATCATCGATCTGTGAGGTTTTGAATTTGTAAAGCTCAAATGCAATAAGGGCTCAATTTGAGAGTTCAAAGTTAGCAAACCCACCCATTTTTTACTCACTTTTGTTTGTATTTACACTCAAACACAGCCTGCTGTATAAAAGCATGATGACAAGAAGGGCAGCAGACTTTACTACTTTTTGAAGCTTTCACATTTTATTGCTGTACCAAGACAAAGAGTCATTGAAGGAAAAAAACATGTCAGAGAGGTAATTAAAAGCATTTTGAACATTTTTTTCACAGTTCTAAATATGAAATATATTTTCCAGATCCACTATGATTGGAATTCATGGCCTGTGCAGAATGCAACTTGCTTAAATGAGCAGAGACAATCTAAGCTTTAAAATATATCAAATGTAAAACCCTGATTGATAAAATATGGAATTTAAATGGTAAATGCTTCAAATACTGTATCATTAAGTGTAATTCTTGCATGAGCCAGTATTATCAAATGATATAAAATCCCACTGAGGGTTTTCACATTATATACAGTGTAGGACAGAGCTAAAGAGTAATTTAAAATTGGCTCATTTAAAGATAAAATTTTTTTTCTTTTTTTTTTTTTTTTTCAAAAAAAGGCACAGCGCTGTCATGGTTTCTTAACATTTCCAGCAGAGGTGACATTCAAGTGTGACATGATTCATGACTGAAACAGATCACAGATGGCCAGGTGAGTTTTAGATACCGAGAATGCTGGGTAAAGAGGCTCAGTAAACCTGTGCTTGTAGGAATGCATCAAAGCGAGACTGCCCCCTGGTGTCACCTTAAAGAAAGACACAACCCCTTCTTCAAAGTCGAGGAACACTCCCACCCTCTGCAGCCCATCTGCGTCCACAGAAGTGGACTCCTTGTTGTGCAGAGCCTCCACCTTCCTCCTGTCGCAGGTCAGACACCACGAGCTTGAGTTGAAGCCCAGACGAGAGTTGTCTTTTTGGCCCTTCCTCTCCATCTGACCCTCACACAGACCCACCTTCCAGCGGCCCTCGTCCACAGATACGTTCACTTCCCAGTACCAGTGGCCACCTTCCAGGGGAGAGGAGCCCAGGACCTGTGGGAAGGAGCTGAAGCGGGCCTCGTGCTCTGTGTAGGCCTGCTGGGCCTCACTGTAAGTCACCTTTCTGTTGTCCTCAGACAACTGCAGCTTGGGATGTGCTGTGTCTGCATCCAAGACAGGGACAGTGCCATCTGTGTTAAGGAGAGGAAAGTAAAAACGAATTTAGATGAGAAGATTAACAAGAACTGAAAACAACACCTTTGGGCCAACAAAACACACTCAGTACTTAGGTTAAATTATATGAAATTAATCTAGGATACAGGTGTGGATACAAGGAAACACTTGTCTTACACAGCAGTCTGTAGAGGTCTCTTTCTTTCCCTGGTACGGTTATGACGACCGTCTCTAGACGTTTCTCAGTCCAGTCCTGCAGACATTTCAGCCGCGCCTGATCCACTTCTGCTGGAGCTTCGAACTGGTCCACAGAGCTCCCCATTTTATCTGCACTAATGAGGTAGAACAAAGTGGATAGAGTATGAAAACAAACAGCTATTAAGGCTCTTGATAGAGTTGAACAGATAGTTACACATAAAAACAAAAGAAAATACATTAAGAAAATCAAGGAAACTCTGCAGCATCACTCATTAATTACAGTAAACATCCAGTAAATACAGCACAACAAAATGAATGTGACAAAAAGGTTCAGAGACAAACACGTAAATCGACCCTCTAGGAAGTTACCATGTCAAAATGGCAACTACTGACCCAAATTCAATCAATCCCTGCAACTTTTCCACACACCACCTTGCAAATCAAAGGTTTTAAAGTATTTAATTAAAAGACTGGGCATGGTGTAACTGATTTAACCTTTAAACAGTTTCTGAATCTGAGTGTTGTGCCTAATATTACAGGTTCTCAGAAAAAGTAATGTTGAGCGTAATTTATCATAAATATCTGTCAGAATCAGTTGTGTCTGTTAAAGGCAAGTCAAGACCAAAAGTCTGAGATAAAAAAAAATAAGATATGGATTTACAATTTGATTTGATCTTTAGTTTAAACCTGTTCAACATTTCTTTATTCTAAGATTTATTATTTTGTTCTGAGTCTAAAAAGGAAGCGTGATATTGTAACTGGCATTAATCAGAGTTCTCTGCACTTTAAAGTGTAATAACTCTATCAGGATTGGGCTGTGATACAGTAAAATGGTTAGCTGGTTATTCAAAAATAGCTACAACAGTATTGCTGCAATGGCTTTCATGAAATAAAATCTGACTTTATAATGTGCACATGTTAACAACTACCTTAAAATTTTGTGTCCATTTCCAGCAGCAGCACCACTGCCTTTGTTAGAAGATGCAATAAAAGTGATCTCCCCTGGAGTCCAATTATAACAGCCACTCCCCATTGTGATGCGACCTAAATTCTTAATTTTGTCAACTAAAACTATGACTAAAAATGTTAGAAGACTACCCTGTTCCATGAGGAAGACATGACGAAGACTAGCTGAAATAGATATCTGCCAATAAAACTCTTGTAAAAAGCAAGTTTAGTATTTTTCAATAAGACTTGAATGTTAGTGCTGGGCTGTTGGATATTCATAACTCATAATATTTCTCTGTTATTTGTGATAACACGAGCAAAAATGAGGTGAGAGAGCATTCAAGGCATGTCAGTATTCTTTAGTCTAAATTTAAATGAAACTGAGTATCAAGAGTACATTGATAGGAGTGGTTTACGGTCATTAATTTGACAAGCTGGCAAATTCCAGTAGTTCATAAAACAGTTGTTTAAAGAAAAAGCGAAACCTAAAATGAGTTTTTGTCTACTGAATCCAGACTAAAACTTCAAAGAGTAAAAATGATAAAATGTGACTTAAATTAACCAATATTTCAAACCAAAGATTAAAAACTAATTTTAAAACTGTTGCCAAAGTTAACACTGCAATGTACGGTATAAAAAAAGCATCACTTCCTCTTTCTGTGGGTAAATTAGTGATGATAAATGAAATACTTTTAAGCTCAACTCACAGCAGGAGAGCTGTGGAACTTAATTTCATCTTCTGTCCTAACAACTCTGTTTACCAGAGAAGTTTTTGGGACATGAACTGGATTTTCCAAATCATTCGCTTCAGAGCAAGTTTGAGCTTTTACCCTCAGGTTGTTGTTTTCGGGCGCCTGTGAGGAAGACAAAAAGACTCCATGTCTTATGGCCCTCAGGTTGCTCTTGTTCTTCTTGCACTATTATTGATCATTTGCACATTTTCTCATTGCACTTTGCATTACTTCATGGTAATTTTTCCATCAGTATGAGCTCTGGATTGATTTTTTTTGTTGCTGATTTTGTGTATGTTCCTTGTATTGTGTAATAATTTTGATGTCGGACTTTTTAATTGGGTGTAATTAATCTGCTAATGTTGGTTTATGTATGTTTTTCTCTGTGCTCCAACTGCAAAACTTGTTTCCCCTTGTGGGACAATAAAGAGAATCTGAATCTGACTGTAATCACTTCTAGTGTCACTGCAAGAAATGGTAAGTCAATTATCATCCTTACTTTTCCCCGTGACCAGATCCTCTCGGCAGGGTTGCCCTCTAAGTCCGTCACTTTTTGCATTGTCTCTTGAGCCTCTCGCTCAAATGATCAAACTCTCTGATAATATACATCCTATCTCTGTCCATAACACTGACCAACAGGTGGCGCTATACACTGATGATATCTTGGTATTCCTGGAGAGCCCAGCCCAATCAATACAAGGGTTACTATCTGTATGTGAGGAGTTCGGCCAGCTCTCCGGCTTCAAGATCAACTGGTCTAAATCAGCCCTTCTCCCATTAACTGATGCAGCTTCAAAGCTGCAGTATCCAGCCGATATCCCTATTGTTCAGCACTTTAAGTATCTTGGAATAGATATCTTCCCATCTCTGACTCGTATTGTGTCTCACAATTATTCAGAGGTTATGAATAAAATAAAATCAGATCTTGACAGATGGAATAACCTCCCCTGCTCTCTTCAAGCCCGCATTTCTGTAGTCAAAATGAATATCTTGCCAAGAATAAACTTTATCAGCACCATGACTCCACTCCCTCCATCTGTTAAATACTGGAATAAAATTCATTCCTGTATTACAGTTTATTTGGAATGCTAAATGACCCCGCTTAAAACTATCCACCTTGCAAAGGGAGAGGGGGGATGGTGGGCTTTCACTGCCCAATTTCAAATTTTATTTCTGGTCCTTTGTTCTGCGACCACTCTCAGTGTGGTTTAACCCAAATATATCTGTCTCCTGGCGCAGCTTAGAGGAGAATATTGTACAACCATGGAGCCTACCAGATGTTCTCTTTTCAAATATATCACGCAAGCAATGTCAGCTTCAATTTGGCCCGATTATCTCTCATCTCATTCAAACCTGGCGCTTGGCTGAATTACACTGTAAAATCTCATGCAAATGGCATAAGCTCTCGCCATTATTTAACAACCAACACTTGTTGATTGGGGGAAGGCCCATCTCATCCTCTCACTGGAGTAATTGTAACATTAAGTATATAGGTGAATTATATGATGATACAGGTCTGTGCTCTTTTCAAGACATTAGAGATGCGTTCAACCTTCCGGGTTCATCTTTTTTCTTTTACTTACAGATAAGATCAGCTCTCAAGGCGTATGGCATCCCATTGCAGCAATCTTTACCAACTCACCCAATTTATAAACTATTTACCACACTAGGTAAATCCAGGGGTCTGGTCTCTTTTTTTGTATAAATTTTTTCTCAAGACTTCCTATGAAAACCTACCTATGGATAGTGTATGGAGGCGTGACTGTCCAGATTTGAGTCAGGACTTTGACTGGAAGCGGATATGGGCAAATATAAAAGAGGCCTCCTGCAACCCTAATCACCAACAGATTCATTTTAACTTTGTTCACAGAACATATTTGACACCTCGGAAACTATTTTGTATGAAGATGATAAATGATCCCTTGTGTACCCTTTGCACTCTAAAGTCCACTGGAACTTTCCTACACATAATGTGGGACTGTCCCCCAGTATCACACTTCTGGTCTAAAGTAGCTGCCTTCCTTTCTAATTTGCTTTCAGTATCTATCCCGGTGACTGTGCCTGTGTTAATTCTGAATGATCTGACAAAACTCAGTGTCACTAAATCCCAAAAGCGAGTACTATTAGCTGGACTGACAGCCGCTAAAAGGATGATTGCCGTTAGGTGGAAACCACCCCGCTCCCTCATTATCAAACAATGGGTCCTGACTTTTTTGGATGTTATCTATCTGGAGTTATCTACAGCTCGCATAAATGGAGCTGGAGAGACTAGTCTACATAGTTGGTGCTCTGCAGCCGACTCTCTAAAAGAGCTGTTGAAGTGAATTCTTTTTTAATAAGTAATCTGTTCTGAGCAATGTTATTTTCCTGTTAACCCACAAGATCCATGGTATGAATGTGGAGACAAAGATACTTGTACATCTCTGATAGAGAACTTGTGCTGGAAAGGTCGGAGCTGTGTAGTACACTTGCTATAACCTGGTATACAAACATAAGTTGTCATATGTCTTCCTACATTGCTACTTATTAATCCTTGTACACATAAGGAACAGGTGTTTTTTTTTTTTCTGGGATGGGGGTATTTCTCATATGCTTATTTTCTGTATGTTTCTTATTGATATTATTTCTGTTGTATATTGTAAATTTGTTAAAATCTAATAAAAAATTCGATCACAAAAAAAGAAATGGTAAGTCTACTAATGCTGTTTTTAGAGTTAGCACAAGACACATTTCTCACAGGACTATATGAAACAGGCCAGAACTGTTTCTTGAATAATGTGGTTTTTAATAACATGGGAGTAAAACTTGAAACTGCAGGAAAATTTGTGGAAGATTTTACGGTATTAAAAAAGGATCACCCCCAATCCTAAATTCCATTCATGTTTTATAAGAATTATTGTACTCTTGAGCTTTATTGGCACGATTATTTGGACTATAAAAAAGCAGCTGCAACTACTCACATGCCCTTGCAATGTTGTTGAAGAAATAAAGATCCAAACATTGCAATATATCTGAAAGTTTTTCAGATGCTAACTCTGCCTTTTTTTTTAGGTCACAACAATCACAGGAAAATCCTGGAGGGACTGATAAATGAGTAAACTCATACTTTCCATGGCTTTAGCATGAGCTCTAACTCCACTCAGTGGTTTCTGCTTCCTAGTTTATTGACCTAAACACATCATCTCTTGTTTTTGGTCTAAAGACACATGATCATTTAAGCAACCCACGGGTGCTGTTATTTTATTGGCTGACACATCTATGTGGATGTATAATTGGTTACATTTATGCACTTTTGTACCTTCATGATTTTTCTACATTTCTTTTGTAATTTCAAACTACTGTTAAATGATGTTCATGATGGGTTTGTTGATGATCCTGATGAAGACCACAAGCCAAATCGCACTGGTCTAATGAAGTTACACAAACTCACAGCTTACTTGGTTTATTAAAAGTAGTCATTATAATGAAAGGCAATTCATTTTAACTTCCAAGAAAAATATGCACAATAATCTTATCCACACTTCTTATCTACCCAATCAGCATTAAGCTTTTTTAATATATCCGTCAAGATGAAATCTCCATATTTTTTTAATGTGTGCATGGCCTAGCGAAGGATAGAAGATGTCTGTGGCTGGTTCCAAAAGACAGATTACCTGTCCTGGATCTATCGATGCAGGTTGTTTTGTTTAGTCATTATGCTCGAGCCTCCATATATCTATCCAGTCAACTTAAAATATAATTTAATTGCAGGATTTCCTTTGAGGATTTGTGTTTCTGTTACTCTGGACAACCAACTAAATATACCGTCACCAGATTTAACAGGCAGTTTAAGAAGAAACCCCTTGCAGTGAATCATATGGACGATCTACAGTAACAGGTATGGATGCAGACAGATGCTTTAAAGGTGTACTACTGTTATTTTCTAAAATCTCTTCTGCAGTGGAATCAGCTTAATTCTGCTACATTGTGAATAGAGGCAGAAACGGATGTTTTTAAATGTAAAATGTCTGATGTACATGCATCTCATTGAGTACATTTTGTAGTTTGTGCTTCGTTTTTTTTCTCTCCTTTCTCTCTTTTTTAAGTTGCTGTACATGTCTCCAAAAAATAAACTGAACTAACTAAACAATCTTGTTGGTCTACTAAAGCAGTTTGACAAAGCAGTATTTCACACACAGAAAGATCAAAGTTAAGAGGAAGTTACTTACAGTTGGGCAACTTTGCTGTACTCCTGTCAAGTGAGAAAGAAAAGAGATTTCTCTGGGTGAGGGTTTAGTGACAGTGACAGTAGATCTTACTTTTACCAACAAAAATAGGCTGTGATTTTAACATCCAACACACCATAATGAAGGCCTGGTCCTGAACGCGCTTGTCTCCTTTTGTATCAGCCAGCCCCTCCAGTGTGTGAAGGCCTTTCTGAATGGACTGCAGCGAGCTCTGAAGATGACCGAGTTTCTCCTCTAGTCCCCCCAGAACCCGGCTCTCCTCCTGAGACACACAATTCAGAGCTGTTTCCTCTTCTTGCTCCAGGGCTTCTCTGATGGCTCCATAATGCTGCTGCACCCCTGCTCGAGCGTCACTCAGCAACACCTGGACGGACAAGATTAAATCATTTTATAATCAAGACTGTTGATTCCACAGAGGCTCGTTCAAATGTAGATGAAGAGAGGAATCAATGGTCAATAATATGAGAATCTTTATAAAATGATCAATATTCTCTTAATAAACTCGAACTTAAAATCACTGTTGAAATGTAAATATTTCTGAAACCAAGCAATAAATTTTAAGAATCTGAATTATCGCAATTTAAACAACCTCTCTGACTTTTCCTACAACTCACAATGACAGTCTACATGTACCAGGTATATCTTTTACCCAGGCTCAATACTAAAAACATCTGACAAACTAAATAACATAAAATGCCTCTGAAAAGGTAAACCATATATTTATTTGCTGCAATGTAGTGTCAGCTTGCTCTTGTTCACACAATCACTGAAGTAACTTCTCTCTTTAACTCTCTCTGCTGTTTGACATTATCAGCTGTCGTCATCTTCTCCTTCGCACCATTAACTTCTTGTTTTGTTTCATTTAACATCCATTCTTGTAACCAACACCCATGTCACAAGTGTCAAGGAAATCTGTTTTCAGCATCGTATTATTTTGTTGAATTGAGTTATTACAATCTGGCACAAGCGTCTAAATAACTGTATCATGTAACTTAGGAAAATCTGCTTTACTGGTTTGGCACCATACCAAGTAAACATTGCTGCATTTCAGAGAAGCTGCACTATTTTATTTAAATAAAAAGTCAAACTTTTAAGATCCAAACAAAGAAAATCTAAGATTTTCGGCATCACAAACTGGGGCATGAACTTATATACTTTAGAGAAGATTTAGAGCCCATTCAAAGTTTTAATATTTCTGTTTTTTAAGATTGTGTGGAGTTACTTAATTTTTTATTTCACCAACTTGTCTCTCTTTAAATGTGTGAACTATATAAATATACAGGATTTAAGTTAACATCTCTTTAAGTTTGGTAAATCTCAAATTATTAAAAAATAAATAATGGATATATTTTAAAAGATCCACATTTATGATGCATTTAGATGGCAAACAGTTTGTTTAAAACACCATAATTAGAGACATTTACTGAGCTGTTTCTAGTTATTAGCACCATGAGTACAGAGTGTTACAGAAAATATAATTCATACCTTTCAGCTTACAATTATTATCAGCTAGATGTTTGATTTAACAAAAAACAAAGCAGCACGTACAAAGTTGATGATTCATTCCTTTCAAAACAACTGCCACTGGTACTAAGTGACTTTAGGAAACACATTGGAAGAAACACATTTTTTCTGATATCATTAATGAACCAGAAGTTTTGTTTCCCTGCTGCTACTGTGTTATTTTTTATCCTGCAATTTTACTTTTGTCAGATAAATTACATTTTGTTTGTAATACTGAACACATATAGGTTCCAAATATTGATTACCCGTCTCATGAATCACTAATAATCAGTATCAGCCCTGAAAAACAATTATGCCCCCTAAATCTGTCATTTTGCATTGTGTTTCAGCCTTGCAGGAGGAGGACCGCCCCTGTCACTACCTCCAAAGGAGGCACAGATTTGGATCACCTTGTCCCTCTTACTCTGGGATGTTTATCATGAGGGGCAAAACGTCACATGGGCCTTAATATCACAACTTTAATCATCACTGTAAATGGGGCTAATATGTGCAGCTAAGCTATTCATATGAAAATGTATTCACTACTTGACCTGTAATGCTGTGAAATGTACATGAATGCATGAGATACACTAAGAACTACAAGGAAGGCTCTCTTACTCTGAAGGTTTCTTTCTTTTGTGTGAGTTCAGACACTTTTTTCTTCACTTGTTCTTCAGCCTCCTGTAGCTGCTTGATCTTCTCCTTCAGATTCCCCTGGAGAGAGAGAGAGAGAGAGAGAGCACAATATGTATAAACATCACATTTTATTTCAGTCTTCAGTGTAACCACAGCTATATTGTATCTACAGTTTACATGTTGCCATAAATTTTCTACCTACCCGTAGCGCTCTCTCTGCCTCCCTGATGCTGATGCAGACATGGTCATGGTGTGAGCCTATGACAGTGCACAAGGTGCACACACACACTCCACACTGTCGGCAGTAGATTCGGTTTATCTCCTGGTGCTCCTGGCACCTCCAGATAGAAATGTCTTCCATGGGAGGAACCAGAGTATGATTCTGGAAGACAGGGGAATCTAGGTGGGGCCGCAGGTGCTCTTTACACATGGATGCTCCACACACCAGACAGGTCTTCACAGCGGTCTGATACCCAGTTTTAGGGCAATAATGGCAGGGTACAGGACTAGAATTTTTGCTCTCTAGCCTAGGGAATATGTTGTCAACACTTGGGGATCCAGGAGAAGCTGCAGGATGTTTTGGGAACATTGGTGATGATCTGCTGGTATTGTGTACAGGAGTTTTTTCTTTAACTGGAGTTGAGACCTCAGAAAATGACTCTGAGTTGGCATGTTTCTTTGGTGATGTATGACTTGCTGTAACAGGTGTATCTTTCCTCAAGGTCTCAAGAGGAGGCAAATCACAAATATCTACCTCATCAGATGTGTCTGATTCATCTAATGAGATTTCTTCCCCTGATTTACCGTTGTTCTGTTGGACTGGAGTGTCATGAGGTTGATCATTTGCAGGAAGTACATCATTTGAAGGTGCTGTGGGGCTGTCAGAGGTTTCACTTGAAGATGTTCCCTCTTCCTGAACTGACAGTGAAGATTCAGGACCCACTACTTTCTTGTTTGTTACCGCATCAGTTTTACCAGAGAAGGAGGTGGAAGGAGTCTCAGTGTCACTGTGCTGTTCAGAGGGAGCTTCCACAGTGGATCGCTTTGGGTCAGGTTGTTCTGGAGCAGGCGTGCTGGCCTTTCTCTTTCCAAGTATTCGGCTGGTGAGTGAGGGCCGTCTAAGTGCTGAGATGAATGTGTCATCATTGCTGGGGGAACCTTTAAAACAAAAACAGAGTAAAGCAGGTCAGTGGGAGCTGACTTTGGACTCCTGTAGCTGTAAGCCACAGAGACACTAGAAAGCTGCACTCTGACCGGCATACTTAAATCTCAATGTACACCATACAGTCTAACATGTAAACATGAGATAACTTTCAATAAAATTTTGACAACTTATTTAACCAGCATGTGCTCATACTAACAAACAGAGAAAGTAATGGGACATTTACTCTTACTGTGCATTTGGTTTAAAATGCATAAAACTTCAGTCTCAGAATGTCAAATTAATTCAATTATTACTAAATATGCACTTTAAAACCAAGAGAGTAGTTATTAACACGTAACTAAAGTAAGTGCCTTTAAAATAGATTTTCATGCGACCAATTTTTGTAAAGCCATAAGGGTTGTTGATTTAAAAAAGTATTTCCCCAAGAGGATGTTGGCTACACTATTTTCTTGAAAAATTTATATGTAAAAGTCAAAGAAATACTTAAGACCTATTATTTAAAACGTAGCACAAGTCTGCTGAACGTTCACGTATCACGTCAGCAGGAACCCACTTACGTTCGCTCGATACGTTAGCACAAACTGCCACTGACACCGTCACGCGCCTACTTTTGAACCCTTATTACCGCAATCCATAAATATCAGTATGACCGTAACCAAGCTAACGTGATATTTAAAAGTCACCTGCGGTGCTGCGAGGCTGAGCCCGGCGGCTGTTTGTTGGCGGCCGTGTCAAAGTGTTCCCAAACGGTAGAGTCTGGTACACTGTTTTGCACCTCCACTCCGGGCAGTGGTACGGCCCGTTCGGGGTAGCACTCCACAAGTCTCCGATACATCGTTGGCAGTATTGGTGGTTACATTTCAGAGTGACGGGTTCACCGGTCAGCTCGTTGCAGAGAGGACACCTCGTTGGGGTGTCCAGCACTGCTCCCATTTTGTTTTTCTGGCTGCTGCTGTTTGTGCTCGTTTCCGCGATGATGACGGGACACAGAGGAGGGGGCGGGGTTTAGTGTTTGAATCCCGTTCCCCCGCCCAGCAGAGCGGGTGTTAAAGGGACAGTACAAACATCGATCAGCGGCGAAGCCAGAGGTATTTGATTCATCACGATAAAAAAAATAAAATATATTGTGAAAGATAGCTTCTATTTCAAGGAAAACGACCGATCCTCAAGGCTGTACTTAATGAAAAGGACAGAAATAAGTGGAAAATGCAAGAAAAGTATGCAAATTAGATTAAATCGCAATAAGGCCTGCTGCAGTTTTCAAATCGCAGACGGTGCAGTACTTCTCAAATCTGAAATTTGTCAAAATATCATTTTGATACAATTTTTTTGCAGAAGAGATTTAATGCTCTACAAATTCTGCACATTCGAGTGTCTTTTTTTTCAGAATAGTTTACTAAAATCTTACCTTTCCAATTCGTGTATATAAATTTATCTTAATCAAAATGAAAATATCTTTAAAAATTATCATCCCTTCAGTATAGCAATCAATGTCAAATTTGCTATATCAGCTAAAATCTCAACTAGATATTGTTTTTCAAATCTTTCATCCCTAATTTAATTTATCTTATATTGTGTTGGTTATAACATAGAATAATTTATGCTTATGTTTGTTGAATAATACATAAGATGAGGAACATAAAAATAATCGCATATTAAGTAGCAACTGGGGGGGAAAAAAAATCGCAACTAGATTTTTTTCTCAAATCGTTCAGCCCTACCTTTTATGTATTTTAATTCCAGTATTATACAAGAGATTCTGGCTGCAAACATTTATAAATGCATGGGCTCTTGGACTTGAACAAATGCACATTACCTGCCATGTTG
Source organism: Cheilinus undulatus (assembly GCF_018320785.1). Lineage (NCBI taxonomy): Eukaryota > Metazoa > Chordata > Actinopteri > Labriformes > Labridae > Cheilinus > Cheilinus undulatus. The sequence continues at coordinate 19,832,309 of NC_054873.1, read as the reverse complement.
TTGTTGTTGTTTTTTTTTTTTTACTCAAGGTGTGTTTCCATTAAAAGGGAACTCCATTAGTGTAACACATTAAACAGTCAAAGAAAATTTTATTTTCATGGCTAAATTTAACAAGTTGAAAGATAAAATATGTTTAAAAGTGCTGACATATCCCAGCCTCGTGCTGCATCAGGTTCCCAAAATATTTCAAGTGGCTCCCATCTGGCGTCCGCCAGAAACACAGAGGAAAACATCTGCAATTTCTTAGCTTTTCTCTATCAATATGTGAAATTCAGCCACAAAAATGAAATGTTGGTTTACTGTTTAGTACTGCTTTTATTTAAAAGTCAACTCAAAAAAGATAATGTAAACAAAATGTAAACCTGTACTTCCTCACTAGGGTCTCTTGGGTATGTTCAGTTTGGCTGTAGAGTTACGGGTTTAAAATAAATTAATAAACATTCAACAAAAAAAAAAGGTTACAGATGTCTAAGTGCACATGCGTTCATGGATTCCTGATGTCTGCAGTCTGCTGCCTCTTGTATTATTTGAGGACATTGCTGTTTTATGATTGTTTTGATTTTTACCACAAATAGTGCAGGATGCTCCTGGAAATGGACACTTTGCAAAAGCAATCCAAAGAAACACTTGCCAGTTTTAATTCTGAGTTTAAAAAAAATCACAGCAGAATTTTTTTCAAGCTATTAATTTTTTATTGATGACAAAAGTATCTGACCCAATTGGAAAAGTGTTGATAATACGCCTTGGAAAAGCAGCAACTTTTCAGCTAACAATGGTTTTTCGGCTGTATTTCTATTGTCTGCCTTTCCATTCTACCCACAGCATTCCTGTCTTTAAAGTGAACTATACATGTGACTTGGATATAAAGGCTATAGTGACTTGTGAGTGAGAGGTTAATCTCTCATAATCCCAAAGACATTTTATCTCTTATAGAGGCTGTGGTTCCCTATAAGTGTTGCCTGGAAATCTGATGGTTATGTGACCAGTCATGGAGTGGTCATCAATTCTGTTTCTTGTTTTTGTGTCCAACTATAATATTAATGTTTTAATGTTGTAATTCTTATTCTTCCTCTCATCTCATGAAAGCTTTAAAACAAAATTTTAGGAAAAATGTGGAAAAAGCTAGCTAAAAATCTAATATTCTTTTGTAACATCTTAACCTTGGTGATAAACATGAGCTCAATACGTTTTCATTAACATCTCTGCATGATAAATGTCTAAAACAGTTTTATTTTCTTCATTTTAAATTAATCCTAAAATAACCCTACAATGTAATGAATATTTTTTCAATTTGATAGTTTTTTTGTATCTGTGTAAGGAAATCGCCTTGTTTTACCTTTATCCATCCATTCAATCTTTGTTTTTTCTTGTTCCTAAGTTGTTTAATATATTTTCAAAGTCTACCCAGGTTATGTCGTCTTTCAGTTATTATGTGAAAAATTGTGACCTGCTAATAAAGATTTCATCTGTAAATCTTTTCTTAATCTTATCATTTTTAACTTTGCTGTAAAAATAGCTCATACTCACACTACAGCCACAATATAAAGTCATCCATACAACAGAAATCACAATTTAAAATGATATTGATTCAACTTTTGTCACATTGATTTTTTGATATCTCAGACTAGTGGCGCAAATGCAGTTTATTGGCTGTGTGGAGGTTGGGATAAGCCCAACATGATGTGTATGCGGAACTGGAGGCAGAAGTGCCCACAGTGACATGTACTGGACGACACTGAAACTGCACCTCAGGCAGTGTGGCACCAAACTGCAACAGTAGGCTATATAAAGGAATATCACACCCACAAGGGTTTCGTCCATTCAAATATTCTCCTCATTTTATCCAACGGGACTTGGTTGAAAAGACATTTCTTCTCTGCCCAAAAGGCTTCTTCACATGAGAACTAATGACATCACTTTAAAATAAATGACTACACCTTTGCTATTATCTTTGGTATAAAAAAACATAACACACCCACAGGAGTGTCTGCAAGATTAGGAATCTGTAACACAAGTCCTTATTCAGTAGCACCTTCTAATGACATAAAGGGCATAGTATTATTGGCTAGCAGCCTACTATAGTGTTGTTGGATTTAAAGGCACATCATTCTTGGTGTGTGGCTCAACAAAAACCCATTATTGTTCAACAACTGTTACTGATGAAACAATTCTTATTTCTGGATAATTTCTCATGAAATAGAGATGTATTCTTAAACAGCCTAATATATTATGTTACGGATAAATAATCAAGAATAACACAAGGGAGGTCTGGAGAGGCCTTATCTGATTTGATTCTGCTCCTACTCCCTCTCCCAACCCCCAGAGTATAGTACTTAAATTTATATAGATAGTCTACCAACATAAATATGAGTAATTCCAATAGTCCTCATCCATCCAGTCTAAATTCACCAAACTTTCATCTCAGTCGCAGTCTCAGTTGATGTTTTAACACGTGAAATTTCTACCTGGCAGTCCCTTTTTCACCATTGTTACTGAGTGCACTTCAAAAAAGAGTTTTTTTTTATGTGTAAAGTTGTCTTTATCGCCCATATGAGAGCAGTTAGCATTAACTGATAGCCATTGGAGATGTGTATAAATATGAGGTATAAATCTAAAATTACAATGAATGATTAAGTCATGTATTTTGAATGTAAATAAGGGGCCAAGAGTGAACAAGTTAGCATCAAAGTTCCAAGACCATGAAAAACCCAATATGTCTTCATATCAAGTCGGATGGTCCCTAGACACACTGAAACAATTTGTGCAAGTAAAATAGCATTTAATAAAAAACTATGATTTGTGTCAGAAGAACTGAGAGACTATATCTGTACAAGCCACACCTGGCCAAGACATGCTGAAATACTACTAGGCCAATATACGGAGTTTGAAGTAAGATGAGTGCTGTTGAATGTATATTTCAGAACTGGGTATGACCGCATTGATAAAACTGGCCCACAACGGAGGAAGCAAGAAGACTGCGGATGAAGACTGGACTAGGGGAATTATCAATATAGCTACAGGTTAAAATAAATTAGTTGCCACCTAATTTTGAGGATATAGAATAGAGTGGATAAGATGAGGGCTTATTCAGAACTTTATTCCCAACTTACTTCGAATGTATTTTGAAGAGTAGTGAAGTGAGGGAAGTTAAAACAGCTTCATAATAACTGTTTTCTTCAAGTAGTCAAACTACCTTTGCACGTACCCGGGGCGTCCAGCTGCTGGAAGCGCGGGAAACGTCCAGACCTACCCAAGTATCAAACTTTTCCCATGCTCCTTGGTAAAATTCGCCATTATCCCTCATTTCCCCGCCGTTTTAGTAGCGAGGACAAAGTTGCACAAGTCGGAGCTCTATTCTCGCATACTTTCACACAAGTTTACCTCAACTTAGCAACCTGAAAGTGCGCTTCTTACTCACCCGGCCATGTCCCGTTTGCAGGCGTATCTGAGGAAACCGAGGCAACGCATTTCCGCACCGTAAGTAGGCGGGAAGGCGGGAAATGACTGCTTCCTGGTTCGGAAAATATCACTCTTTTGTTTGTTTCATGCATTTTCTCCAAAAATATGGATTTGGTGTCGACTTAACATGACAGATAAAATGTGTCAAAGGTTAGTGCAGATGGTGATTGAAGCCTAAGATCTTTAACAGTGCTTATATGATGAGAAAATTAGTTTTTGTCAAAAAATAGGTGACATAAACGCCCAGTGGGAGGGGCTACAGGGTATAAAAAGGGGGACGCCTATTTCTCTTCAGTTCGTCTGGATCATGCCGCCCTGCAGGTAACACCTCATGAATTTTTCTCTCTTGTGTTGTTGTTTTGAGGTTTGTTGTTGTGGAAGTCCTGCTTGTTTGATATTATTTTAATGTATTCTTGAGGCAGTCGGAATAGACTTTGGTATCTTTTCCCTGTCTGTATTAATTATTTAAATAAAACTCCCCTATTTATTAGTTATATGCAACTTGGGCCATATAGCACTGGAACTTTCTTTCCATTTCTGTTCAAAGATTAAAAAATTTAGAGTTGAAGTCTTAAACAATGGTAATATCTGGAGGCACAGAGAACTCACTGCAGCTACTTTATAGTGGGGAAGAAGCTCTGCACAATAGGCTACTGATTCAGTCTGCAGTTACTACAATAAAAGTCACATAATGCTACATTTCTGTTCATTGAAGCCATTCTATGTAATGCCTCTATTAACAGAGCTTTTTTGTTTACGCTGCAACCAAATAAAGCACTCATGAAGATATATCTAACGGCTTAAAGCAGGATTTTAATCCTGCTGTTACTGTATGGTGAAAGAATTGATTAGTTATTATTATAGCTTAATCAAGCCAAAATGCTCAGTTTTCACCATACTTTACGATCAAAGATTTTCTTTAATCCCTCCATTGTTTAGACTGTCTGACGCATCGCATAAAAGTAACAAAACACTTAAGCTGTCTGAGCCATGTAATGCTTTTTTGTAAAGTCTTGATGGATGGGAATCAACTCGAGATCCGGATCCCGTTGAGAACCGGTTCCAGCTGGTTCAATCCATTTTCCATGAAAAACACAGCAACAAGAGGCAGTCAGCGAACAAGAACAGAGACGTTTAGGAAACAACATATACCGCGTTTTAAAGAAACCTATTGCAGCCAGCTGTTTAAACACTATAGACTACAAGAACTTGTCGGCACGCACGCGTAAACAACGAGCGGAGCGCGCGCTTCTGCAGAGTTTCATCTAATCCTTGTTTAAAGTGCTTAAAATCTTAAAAAACAATTTAAAAAACACATTTTAAAGGCGGCGTTTACGTGAGGACTGAAAGTGATTCATAGTTGAAGAATTTTTTCGACACTTGAAAAGTAAAATAGAATATATAATGACAGGGATCAAATTAAGTTTCTCTCTTTTCACCATCCATAACACAGACGTGCACACTTTCCCTCTCTCCTCCCAGAGGAAGTAGTAATAACCCAAAACTAATAACATAGAATCTGGGAATTTGAAGTAATGTTCAGTGTGCTTTTAAACGGATAAACATTGGGATTTAATATTATTTATTTCCGCGTTGTGCTTCAATGCAAACTCCGTCCTTCCAAGTGCTTTTTTTACGATGAGCTTGTAAAAAAATTACAGAATACATAAGCGCATAAAATGCAATGCATGCATTCTTCTATAAGTTCTAAGATAATGGATCCAGAGACTACTTTTTTAATTTCTTTTAAGGTTTTATCTTTTAAAGAAACTGAGCAGCTATATTCTAATTCAGGTTCAGAGATTGAGGATCCAGAGGGCAGTTTGTTTTAGCTGAGGTAGATCCACTTACAGCCTTCATGATAGTATTTGAAATAAAATAAATATAATCTTTGCCTTGTTCAGGGATAGCAGACTGATAGCTTCATGTGCTCTTTTTTATTGTGGTTTGGGGGAAAACACTGTTCATGTATGTCTTCATGTGTATCATTAATTAAATGCAGCATTGTGTGACTTTTAGTGGAGAAATCTGAGATTGAAGCTGTGAGGTAGTGTGCTTATCTGTCCCATTTTAAATCAGCTGCTGTAACTCCAGTATGCCACCAGATGTCACCGTTTATCCTAGAAAGTACTCTCCAAACCTTTGAATCATTTTCAATACCAATGCTTCATGAGGTTTCATTCACTTTTGCATTTGCACTTTCAAATAATATTCACAGGTGGTCTGCAGGGTCTAAGAAGTAAAAGGTGATAAATCAATTTGGCAAAAATTACAGCTTTTAAAAAGTATGAAAATCTTAAATGCAAGAGTATAAGTTCATTTTTTGAGCTGTTTGACTATATATTTGCCAAGAGAATGTGGACCATTTCTCGGCTTTGTTGATAAATGTAGTTTTCAGCAGTATTGAGATTCAGATGGAACTCCACCATGTCTGCTGTCAGTCTATTCTATTTGATCAGGATATGTCCTTTAACACCCACATAGCTTAAAAATTAATGTGAAAAAATTGATTCAAATCTATTTTGCTGTGAAAAAAATTATAAATTAATTTTAGAAAAATAGTCTTGGGGTATTATAGTATTATTATTAATTATGGAAGTGGTTTAATTTTGCTGCAGGTTTTCTTTATATCCATCCAGGTTTTTAGCAGTGGTTCTTATCTGGTGAATCAAGACCCAAAAGCGGGTCTTTGGCTGTTTTCTGTGGGTCAAGAATGTGTGCCTGGGAAAAAGCAGACATTAGCCCTGGTCATGTTTGTGTTTTGGGTTTTTTTTCATGAAGGACACACTTTTTTCTGTAAGCACACTGTGAAGTTGACTATATTAGGTTGTCAGGTTGTTCACTTTCAGTGAAGCTTAAATACGTTTTACTGTTGCTCAGGCAGTTACCAACCACCTTAGTGTAACCCTAATCCTCAGCCTAACAGGAATTGTAATACAATTTCTTTTTCTTTTTTTTTTTTTGAGCTTTTCCATGTAATTGTCTCCAGACAGTGGAAGAGTCTGAGAGCAGCAGCTTGTTGCTGCTTTTCTGTCTTTAGCCTTTACTCAAATATTTCGTTTGGAAAATGTTTTAAAATAAATTATTTTAACATAAAACCATGTTTTAGTTGAACAGTTACACCTTGAGTGAGAAATTCATTATTTTATTTTAACCAGTTACATAGATACCAAGCACCACATAAGGGCTGTTAGATTGTAGTCAGATATATAATATAACTGACATAAAACGACAAAATGTCAAATAAATATAATACATTATTTCATGGAAGTAGCTGTCAGTAGCTTAGAGTCATGTCACTGGTGACACAGATAATTATATATAAAATAAAAATCCTACTGAATATATCCCTTAACTTCATGTGCTTCTTTATAAGGATCTATAAAGAAACTCCCAAGGAAAGTCCACTGACCCTTCTAATTGTTGAAAATTTTCTCTGTTATCATTAAACATGAAGTTTTTTAGTTTTTAGTTGCAAATCCTTTTCTTGCAATACCTGCATCAAGCCCGTGACCCACTGACATCACCAAACGTTTGTATTCTTCTTTCGTGATGCTTTCCAGGCTTTCGCTGCAGCCTCTTTCAGTTGTTGTTTGTTTTGGGGGGTTACTCCCTTCAGTCTCCTTTGTCACAATCAAAATGCATGCTCTACAGGGTTTAAGTCTGGAGACTGACTTGGCCAGTCTAAAACCTTCCACTTCTGGTCTCTGATGAACTCCTGTTGTTTTGGTGGTGTTATCTTGCTGCATGGTGAAGGATCTCCCTATCAGTTTGGTGTCATCTTTCTTTAAATTAGCAGACAAGATGTTTCTGTAGCACTTTGAGTTCATTTCTGCTACCATCATGTGTAACATCATCAGTGAAGATTAATGAGCCCAGCCGTGACATTTCCTCCACTGTTTCACAGATCAGCTTGTATGTTTGGAATCATGGACAGATCCTTTCTTTCTCCAAACTTTAGCCTTTCTATCACTTTGGTACAGGTTCATCTTCATCTCATCAGTCCATAAAACTTTGTCCCAGAATGTTTGAGGGTGGTCTCTGTACTTTTTGGCAAATTCCAGCCTTGCCTTCCCATTCTACTTGCTAATGAGTGGTTAGCATCCTTTGGTGTAGCCTCTGCTCTTTTGTTCATGAAGTCTTCTGTGAACAGTAGATGGTGATACCTTCACTCCTGCCCTCTGGAGTTTGTTGCTGATGTCACTAACAGTTGTTTTAGGGTCTTTCTTTACAGCTCTCACAATGTTACTGCCGTCAACTGCTGCTGTTTTCCTTGGTCTACCCATTCACAACTATTACTGAGTTCACCAGTGGTTTCTTTCTTCTTTAGGACATTCCTACTGGTTGTACTGGCTATGACCAATGTTTGTGCAATGGCTCTGATTGATTTTACATCCTCCTCCTTGTTTTTCACCCATAGACAGCTCTCTCGTTTTCATGCTGGTTACACCTCTAACTAGAAATGCAGCCTGCACAGGCAAAACCCAAATCTGAAACCGAGTGTGTAGAAATTAAGCGCTATTTGTTGTGTGAATAATCAATGTCATTGGACACACCTGGGCAACAAAACACACCTGTCAGTCACATGTTCCAATACTTTTGCTCACATGAAAAATGGGTGGGTTCAAACAAATGATATCTTGTAAGTGTTAGATCAAGACGTAAACACCTGGAAATAAAAGCCAAAATTTTGATCTATTGTCTCATATTCATCTTCTGACATCAAACCCAAATTTTTTAGTCTCCAGCAAAAATAAAGTTATTGGGCCTACTGTTCTAATACTTTTGGAGGGGACTGTACACTTTTCTCAAAAAATATCACTGATTTTATCTTCCTTATTCTTAACACAATTTGATCAGAAACACCAGTGACTCCAGTTCATCAATTAACTTCATTCAGAGACATTTATTGTATTCTTTTGCCTGAAATGGCACCATGATTTCACAATTTTAGAGTGTCATTTAGCAAACTCATTGTCTAAAGTAGAGGTGGGATTTTTTTTAGGCACCCCATGATTCTCACTGTGTCAACCATAATAAAAACATAACATTTGTGTTTAGAAAAATAGAGACAATGTCCACTATCCTCTAATGGAAGATGTGTGTAAACTGGAAATTTACAATTGCCCTAAACCAAAGGTAGCAGCATCCTTTCCTTGTAGCACATCTAAAATTACAGACATAAAAATGTTCTTTTTCACAGAAAAACAACTGGGTACTGTTACGTGCTGCGTGTCAGAGTTCCACCTTTTTGTTCCACAGTATTAAATATTTAAATTACTAACAATTGTTCATTATCGGACATTCATAAATTGACTCATCCACCTCCATATCACGATGCATCTAAGAACCAATTTTTTTCTCCCACCTCTAGTCTAAAGCAACATAGATGGGTGTTAAACGTGACAAAGACCTTGCCCAGGGACTCACACCAGATACTGATCATGCCCTGTCTGTGATTCAAACCTCTGATTTCCTGTACCAGTCAGTAATGTAAACACACTGAGCTATCCAGCCACTACCTTTCTGTGTCACTGATTGTCCTCTTTAGGCCACGTATGGCTAAACTGGGTGCAGGTGAAGAGCAGGGTCTGCATAAACGGTGTGAGGGTGCTGATGGAATAGAATAATTAAGGTTTTAGTGTGATTAAATATGTTTAAACCTGTTCAAAGGAATGCTTAGTGAGTGGTTTCATTTAATGTCTATTACAAACTTTGATTTTTATGCTAACTGTGAAATTTAATTGTTAAGTCAAGTTAAGGAATATGGATCCTTGGACTTTGGTCACTGGTGTTGCTCAGTTTTTTTCCCCATGTTGTTGAATAAAATTTATCAGGATCGGCATTAAAATAATTACATATTCAGTGAGTTTTCCTACAAACACCACAATAAAGTTTTTAAGGGCTATCTCATTTTTTTCAAAATTGTTTCTCAAATATTTACATTTTTAGAGTAAATAGTTGTAAAAATAATCTCCTGACTTTTTGCTTTACAGTTATTCTTCTGTCTCTGGCAGCATGTGCTGCAGAGAGTGAGATATTTTGTCATAAAACCCTTTAGTATTACTTATGTGAGGTGACCCAATGAAAACAACATGGTGTAAGCAATCTTTAAATAGATGTCCAAAAGATAAATAGCCATTACCCTACATTTATGCAAATTAACAAATCCAATAAGGTATGTTGTAATATGTAATAGGGTGAAGAGGTCATTTTGCAACGCTAAATGTGCATTTTGAAGTAGAATGACCCTGGTATAAGTCTACAGGTACCAAAGCCCTTAGCAGATAAACGTGTGTATATTTCATTTTACTTTTTCAGAATGATAACAAGCAAAACTTGGTGGTTTTCTCAAGAGCTTAGTTTAGTTATCCTGTTTTATATTCTTTCCATATCAATGTGATAATTTTGGAATCTCCTGAAAACAACCAAAATTGATATGAAATGAAAAATAAAATGTATGCATGTATATTCTCCCAGGGCTTCGAATGCTGCCGTTTATAACACGTTTGTTTTTCCTTCTAATTTTTCAGTCATGTTTGGTATTCACTCCAAACTGCTGCATTCTTATTACATGAATTTGATTGGTTAAAATCTTCAGAGATTTGGGTTATGGTTATTCAATAAGGAGATATTGGGTTTTGAGGCTAGACCAGCAGACAACCACTGGTTTAGAGCAGCTGTTGCAGCTCTCGCCCTCTCTCTCCCTCTAACTGAAACTTAAATTTAAACATGTTGTGTCCACTCTGTGGGTTTTAACCATGGAACACAGTTAACTGAGGTGGATTCCCAAAACCATAAAACCAGATTGAACTGAAAAGATGCATCTATCTTTCCGACATGCTTTTTTTACTTACAGTGCTGTGATGCAAAACTTTTGTAAACACAATAGACTCCATTTGTGAGTTTTACATATGTGCAAGGGCTTTCTTTTTTAATCAATCAACATTTAACATTTCCCATTGTCTCTCAGGGCCTCCAGTCATCAAGGGCAAAGCATACACTCTTCAAATTTAACCCTAACATGGACAGGGGCATCATCTCAAGAAGGAATCTATACCAGGATTCACAGGTATGTCACAACTGCACTCTTAATGAGTGTCCACGACTTCTGACCTTACCTCAGGTGAGTCAAGTTTTCTTTGTTCTTTTTTTTTTTTTTTTTTTTTTTTTTTTTACTTAATTTTGCTTGATGGATCAGTAAAAAAACACAAATGAAAGAATATTCACAACACGCCTTAAATTTAAAAAGCTGCACAAAAAAATAAATAAAACGCAAAGAACAGTTCAAGAAATGGCTTGTCATGAGTCAAAAAAGCAAAATATTCAATACAATACAAAAGTCACAACAAACATTGAATTCAAATGAAACAAAATTTACAGTGTGTTCAAAAACAAAACAATCACAGTCACAAAAGTGTTACAAAACACAAACCAAATGATAACAGCAAACTGTTTAATACAACAAAAACAAACTAAACCAAAACAATGCAAATAAAAACAAGCACTGAGTTCAAACATTACAATAAAAATGGGTTCTCAATACAACTGCTCAAAATATCTAAAACAAAACCAAAAGAAAAAACCTCATATCAAAATCTTTAAAATTCAACCAAAAACTAAACCACGAGCTATGTTCAACAAATGAAACAATACACAATGGTGATACAATTCAACTACACTCAATATCACAAAATGCACTCAATACAAAAAAAATTGCTCATGAGAGGAAATAAAAGAAAACTCAAAAAAATCAGAGTGATCCAATAAACACATCTTTTCAGTTTGTGTGTAACACAAATAAATGCGCAAAAAATGCTGAAAAGTTCTTTTTATACAAAAAATGCCTGACAACCGAACCTTTGTAAAAGAAGAAGTTGCCAACACGTACATCTGAAAGGAGGCAGCAGTGATCCCTGCACCCACCTGGACCTGTCCATCAACCCTGAACACTGAACTGCCCATTGGCCTGGTCTTTGGAGGTTGGTGAACCTTGAGTTGAATTTGTAAGTCTTTCCTTTTTCACTTTGCCAATGATCATGAAATTATAATCCTTTATGCTGACAGTGTCCTTGTTATTTGACTCTGCTAATGTTAACTAAAGCACAGGAATTTCTGCTGGCAATGTTGTTATTTATCTCTGCTAACGTTAACTGAAACACATGAAGTTCTACTGGCAAAGTTGTTCTTATTTATCTCTGCTAATGTTAAGTAAAACACAAAGTTCTTCTGGCAATGTCCCTTTTACTTGACTGTGCTAACGTTACCTAAAACACATGAACTTCTACTGGCCACGTTGTGTTTTACTTAGCTCTGCTAATGTTAACTAAAAAACATGAAGTTCTGTTGTCGTCAATTTGAAGTTTCTTAGTATTTTGTGATTTGCATGTAAACATTGCGGCTGTCGTTACGTCACTGCACGCACCTGGGCATAGGTGGAAATCACAGCCACACGCCACTAAAAGGGAGTCACAGGTAAACGGGTGCAGGGAATCGTGAATTAGGGGAAGCCACACAGTTTTTCAACCGTGTGTGGTTATGTTAGTGTTTGTCAGAGTCTTACCGTGTTTTCTTTTGTGTTCTTGATGCCGAGCTCGTTTTTAAAGTAGTGTACTACACACTTTTGTAGGTGATTTTAAGACAATGAACCGGATCTCCTCCTCTTTAACCACCATGAGTTGGAAATGACTTCAAGTTCCCTCCAGTGGCCTTCTTGGTCAGTAGATTGCCACTACACAAGTTGAAAAACTACGCTTCAATGGACTGACGCTCCGACGCGGATGAATGACAGCGCTGCGCTCTGACCCCGCTCCAGCTCCACTCCTTCACTCCTCCTCTCTAACTGAACACTGGCAAGTGACAACCTGGTTGAAAATGCTGAAGGATCACGGTAGGACTGATTTGGAATTGTTTTAAACTGTGGAAGAGATTGGCCTTCTCATAGACGGGATAAAGGTAAATCCTGCTACAATTCTAAATTAAGTTCCGGCCTGTTTCACAAGTCAAAATGAGTGACGTGAAAAGGAATCTACCTGTCAATCAAAATGAAAAAGAGAAGAGGTCAGTTAAACTTACTGCTAAAGCCCTGGAAACAAAAATAATTTCTGATCAAAAAGAAAGGAATTCCAAAATAAAAAGATTATATAAGATGATAAAGGAAGTCGAGCTACTGGTGCTTTCAGACAGAAACGTTTCTGAAGTGGAGTCAAAATTTAACATGATGCTGAGATTGAATGTGGAGATAAATGAGCTGCATGAAATGCTGAAATCATTTTTACCTAATGATGAAATGCTGAAACAAAATGAATGGTTTGAAACCCAAATGCAAAGCAATAAAGAAATGCAACAAAAGATTGAAGAGTGGTTGGTTGATAAAAGAAAAGAACTATGTAAATATGCTGGTGTTGATGAAGTGGATGATGACAATGTGGTAAATGCAGCTCCTTACACCGTGATCACTGATGATATTGGTCCAGGGGACAGCATCTCTAATGTTGGCAATGAAACATGCATATCTGCTGGTCGCTCTAGCCATAGATCATCAAGGTCATCCATCTCCTCTGCATGCCTTAAAGCAGAGGCTGAAAGAGCTGCTCTTCTGGCTAAAGCGGCTGCTCTCAAGGAAAAACATGAGCTGGAGGCTCAGGAGGAGCAGATCAGGAGGAAAAAGGAATCCCTTGAATTGCAAAGTCAAATTGCTGCCCACACTGCAAAAGTTACAGTACTCAAGTACAGAGGTTCTGATGTACAGAGCTGCAGAGCAAACTCAGATGGAATGAATTCATACCTGGAAGGCTCAAAATATCAATCATCTCTCAGACCCTCTGCCACGGAATTTGTTCCACAAAGTCTAAATCTTCAGCATCAGTTCAATCTTCCACCAACAGGAGGCGCCAAAGCTGCAATGTCATTGGAGACACAGTATAAAAAAATCAAACCATCAGTTCAATGTTCCACCTATAGGAGGCAGCAAAGCTACAGTGCAAATGGAGGCACAGCGAAAGGATTCAAATGACTACTGTAATCATCCACCTACAGGAGGCAGCAGTAAAGCTGTCCTGACAACGGGAGCACGACCCAAAGAAAATAACCCAAAGATTGGACTAAAAGCTCATGCTTTAAGCCATAAACCTCATTCACATCAAGTTTTACAGCAAAGTTATCATGGCACCTATCCCAAACAGGAACTCACTATGCATTTAACACAGGAACCTACTCAATGTGGCAGCCCACTGCAAGCTCATATTGACCAAGGCAGTCTTCTTACCATCATGCAGCAGCAAAATGATATAACAGCTCTTTTAGTGCAACAGCAGTCTTCTTTATCATTACCACCAAGAGATATACCAACCTTTGATGGAGACCCACTTGAGTACAATGCATTTATTAGAGCTTTTGAGCATGGGGTGGAGACAAAGACTGCCAGCAGTGTTGATCGTTTGTACTTTTTGGAGCAGTATACAAAGGGACAGCCTCGGGAGCTGGTCAAGAGTTGTCAACATATGTCACCTGACAGGGGTTACCAAAGAGCAAAGGCACTAATGCAGGAACACTTTGGAAATGAGCAAAGAATAGCAACCGCGTACATGAAAAAGGTGCTCGAATGGTCACCTGTCAAATCAGAGGACATCAAGGCTTTGCAAGAATTTGCCTTGTTCTTACGTGTCTGTTGTAATGCCATGGAGGATGTTAATTACATGTCGGAGATGAACATGCCATCCAACATGCGTGCTATAATCCTGAAATTACCGTACAAGATGAGAGAAAAATGGAGGAACACTGCTTATGAGCTGCAGGAGAGGCACTGTCGTCAAGCATGTTTCAATGATATTGTGAATTTTATGGAGAGACAAGTGTCAATTGCTTCTAACCCCCTCTTTGGAAGCATTCAGGATGAACCAAGTTCACCTCCAAAGCACAGGAGTGGTAACAAGGTCTCCCAAACTCATATTAAAAGAAAAGGAAGCAGTTTTGCAACATCTGTGGCAGCTGTTAAATCTGGAAACAGGAATCAAATTCAAACAGAGAAAACCTTACCTAATAAGCCAACAAAAGCATCTTGCCTGTTGTGTGAAGAGGCTCACAGATTAGAGGTCTGCCCCAAGATGGAGACAATGCTTCACAGAGAAAAACTTGATCTGTTAAAGGAGAAAGGTCTTTGTTTTGGATGCCTTTCTGCTGGACACGTGAGCAAAGACTGTCGTCATCGTATGTCCTGCACGTTGTGTAATTTGAAACATCCCACCATCCTCCACATTCATTCCAAAGGGAAAGACACCAAGTCAGAGAACACATACCGTGACTCAGTTAAAGACAGCGACGTAGTTTCTCCCAAGACCTGTGGGCATATAGGGGCCGGAGAGCAGGATGGTGTCTTAGCAATTGTACCTGTACAGATTAAGGCCATTAAAGGTAGCAAAGTGCTTCAAACCTATGCCTTCTTAGATCCTGGAAGCACAGCCACCTTCTGCTCTGAGCGACTCATGAGGGAGTTAAAAGTGAGAGGCAGAAGTGCTAAAATCCTGGTAAGAACAATAAATCAGGAGAAGTTTGTGGACAGTCATATCATCCCAGGTCTGGAAGTAGCTGCACTTAACAGTGATGACTTCTTTAAACTGCCTGATGTTTACACCCAGCCCAAGATGCCTGTGACACAGGAAAACATTCCAAGACAGGAAGAGCTAAGTGCTTGGCCACATCTAAGTTCTGTGGAAATTCCTGTCATTAATGCTGAAGTTAAGTTGTTAATTGGGACCAATGTTCCAAAGGTAATGGAACCATGGGAAGTGGTAAACAGCAACGGTGAAGGTCCTTACGCTGTTCGAACCCTACTGGGATGGGTCATCAATGGGCCACTAAGAGGAGGCAATGATATTGGCAGCAGCTGTCCCACTATAACAGCCAACCGAATATCCATTGCTAACATAGAGGAACTGAGAGTAAAGCAGTACAACCATGACTTCAATGAAAAGGCAGAGGAAAAGCCAGAAATGTCCAGAGAAGATATCAAATTCATGGAAATTGTGAACAGTTCAGTACAACTCAACAATGGGCATTACAGCTTGAAACTACCTTTCAGAGAGGACAGCGTCATCATGCCAAACAATCGACATGCTGCTGAGCAAAGGGTTTTGTGTCTGAAAAGGAAATTAAAGAAAAATGCTGCATTTAAAGAGGAATATGTGAATTTCCTGAGTGATGTTGTAAATAAGGGCTATGCAGAACGAGTACCAGAACATGAACTAAAAGGAGAGGAAGGCAAAGTCTGGTACATCCCACATCATGGTATACGCCATCCAAAGAAGGGTACTTTGAGAGTGGTATTTGACTGTGGTGCAAGTTTCAAGGGGATGTCACTTAACAGTCAGCTTCTTCAGGGACCTGATTTGACAAATTCTTTGTTGGGAGTTCTCACAAGGTTTCGCCAAGAGCCGATTGCATTGATGGCTGATATACAAGCAATGTATCACCAAGTCAAAGTGGCAAAAGAAGATACAGACTTCCTTCGCTTTCTGTGGTGGCCAAATGGTGATCTGACACAACGTCTTACTGAGTATAGAATGACAGTTCATTTGTTTGGTGCAGTATCATCACCCAGCTGTGCTAGTTTTGCTCTAAGGAAAACGGCAGAGGACAATAAAGCATCATTTCCAGCACATGTGACTGACACCATCAAGCACAATTTTTACGTAGATGATTGCTTGAAGTCTCTGCCTGTAGAAGCAGAAGCCATGGCCTTGGTGAAAGACCTGACCTCTGTTTGCCAACTGGGCGGCTTTCAGCTGGTGAAGTGGATCAGTAACAGTAGGGCAGTGCTTGAATCAGTTGATACTGATAAAAGAGCTAAAGAAGTGAAAGAGCTGGACTTTGATAGAGATAACCTTCCTGTCGAGAGAGCTCTTGGACTGCAGTGGTGTGCAGAGACTGATACCTTCAGGTTTAAGATGGCAGTCCAGGAAAGACCATCCACAAGACGGGGCATTTTGTCGATGGTGAGTTCTGTTTATGACCCAATCGGTTTCTTAGCTCCTTTTACCTTACCCATCAAGTTGATGCTGCAAAACCTCTGTAGGCTGAATCTCAGCTGGGATGATCATATTCCCCAAAACTACCAGCAGCAGTGGTTTAGGTGGTTGGAAGGTCTAAAAGGCCTCAGCAAATTCAGTGTGCCAAGGTGTATAAAGCCCAAAGACTTCGGACAGCCCATAAGTGCCCAGCTACATCACTTCTCTGATGCCAGTTCTGATGGTTACGGCACAGTCTCCTATTTGAGGCTGCAAAATGATGACAAAAGGACTCATGTGGCATTCATTTTGGGAAAGGCACGAGTTGCTCCTTTAAAAGGTGTTACAATCCCAAGGATGGAGCTTACAGCTGCCCTGTTATCAGTGAGAGTTGACAGGATGCTTAAAGATGAGTTGCAACTTAAGATTGACAGTTCAACCTTCTGGACAGACAGCACAACAGTGTTAAAGTATATCAGGAACGAAACAAAGCGGTTTCACACCTTTGTCGCCAATAGGGTATCTGTAATACGAGAAGCCACTGATGTCTCGCAATGGAGATATGTTGGTACAAAGCAGAACCCAGCTGATGAGGCATCTCGTGGTGTGAAAATCGAATACCTTCTCAGCCACAACAGATGGTTTCATGGTCCTGACTTTCTCCTCAAGAATGAGACAGAATGGCCTGTTAATATTGTAGACTCTGCTTCTCTTAGCAGTGATGACCCAGAGATCAAAGGAGAGGCAAAAGTCAATTTTGCGGATGTCATAAGAGCACCAACTGCACAGAAAATGATGAACAAAAGAGAGAAGAAAGCAACAGACCAGTTGATCTTATATTTCTCTTCATGGAGAAAGTTAAAGGTCTCAGTTGCGTGGGTTCTCCGTGTGAGAAAAGTGTTGCAGTGGTTAGTTCAGAAGAGAAAAGAAATGGAGGCTTCTGTGACAAATAGTGGTCTTGGCGAAGCTCAACGAAAGATCATTGTGGAGAAGAAAATGCAGCAACTCAGAGCTACATTAGGTAGCCAAATCTTATCACTTGAAGATGTTGACGCTGCTGAAAAGGCAATCATTGCATACTGTCAACTAGAAAAGTTCAGTGATGAGATAACTGCTTCAAAAGGAGGCGCATCTGGAGTGAAGAAGAGTAGTCACATCTACAGACTTGATCCAGTACTGGAAAAGGGGCTCTTGAGAGTCGGAGGAAGGCTTAACAAAGCAGCAATGCCAGATGATATGAGACACCCAGTCATTCTTGCAAAAGACCAGCATGTCTCTACTCTCATTTTACGCCACATCCATGAACAATTGGGACATTGTGGAAGAAATCACCTGCTTTCCAGACTTCATCAGAGATATTGGATCACTAGTGCAAATGCTGCCGCTAGAAGGATCCTCTCCTCCTGTGTCATGTGCAGACGATACAGGGGAAAGCTTGGTGAACAAAAGATGGCTGACTTGCCACAAGAGAGATTGCAGCCTGATCTCCCACCATTTACAAATGCAGGTGTTGACTATTTCGGCCCTTTTGAGGTGAAGCGTGGCCGTAGCTTAGTTAAACGCTATGGAGTCATCTTCACATGCATGTCCAGCCGGGCAGTTCATTTGGAAATGTCATACTCCTTAGACACCAGCTCATGCATTCATGCACTGCGTAGGTTCATTTCCAGAAGAGGCCAGGTGTCCCAAATCAGATCAGATAATGGTACGAACTTTGTGGGAGCAGAGCGCGAATTGAGAGAAGCTCTGTCTGCCCTAGATCACAAGAAAATTCAAGATTCTCTGCTTGCTGTCAGAGTTAAATGGAGTTTTAACACCCCAGCTGCATCACATCATGGTGGGTCATGGGAAAGACTCATTCGCATGGTCAGAAACGTGCTGTGTTCTGTCCTTCGTCAGCAAAATGTGGATGATGAAGGACTGCAGACCTTGTTGTGTGAGGTGGAAGCCATTCTAAATGATCGTCCTTTGACAAGGATTTCAGATGATCCAAACGATCTTGAACCTTTGACCCCAAATCACATTCTGTTACTGAGAGGCAAACCTGCTCTACCTCCAGGGGTCTTTGATAAAAACGACTTGTACATAAAACGACGATGGAGGCAAGTTCAGTTTCTTGCAGATCTCTTTTGGCGCAGATGGATTCGGGAGTATCTACCACTGCTACAGGAACGGCAACGGTGGTCAAAGGACAAAAGAAGCTTCGTCAAAGGAGATATCGTCATCGTGGCAGACTCTACAGCCCCACGGGGATCCTGGTTGTTGGGAAAGGTGCTGCAGACCTTTCCTGACTCTCTGGGACTGGTGCAGTCTGTTCGAGTCAAGACGAAGTGCAGTGTTCTGGAGAGGCCGGTCACAAAGATCTGTCTTCTTCAGGAAGCTGAATAAGGACTGGCGTATACCTCATATGGACACAATCCTTACTATTATGACTGAACTTGACAGACAGACTGACATAAAGTTGAGCTGTGAACCGGACATTGGCTCCATTTTGTCTGTTATATAGAATTGTTGATTGACATTAACAATTAGGGGCCGGTGTGTTGTCGCCAATTTGAAGTTTCTTAGTATTTTGTGATTTGCATGTAAACATTGCGGCTGTCGTTACGTCACTGCACGCACCTGGGCATAGGTGGAAATCACAGCCACACGCCAAGAAAAGGGAGTCACAGGTAAACGGGTGCAGGGAATCATGAATTAGGGGAAGCCACACAGTTTTTCAACCGTGTGTGGTTATGTTAGTGTTTGTCAGAGTCTTACTGTGTTTTCTTTTGTGTTCTTGATGCCGAGCTCGTTTTTAAAGTAGTGTACTACACACTTTTGTAGGTGATTTTAAGACAATGAATCATTAATAAAGTGTTAATCTTAAATCACGGCGGATCTCCTCCTCTTTAACCACCATGAGTTGGAAATGACTTCAAGTTCCCTCCAGTGGCCTTCTTGGTCAGTAGATTGCCACTACAAGTTCTGCTGGCAATGTTGTTGTTTTTTGACTTTGCTAACATTAACTAAAACACATGAAGTTCTACTGGCAATGTTGTTATTATTTAGCTCTGCTAATGTTAAGTAAAACACAAAGTTCTTCTGGCAATGTCCCTTTTACTTGACTGTGCTAATGTTACCTAAAACACATGAAGTTCTACTGGCAAAGTTGTTTTTATCTAGCTCTGCTAATATTAACTAAAACACAGGAATTTCTTCTGGCAATGTTGTTATTTATCTCTGCTAATGTTAACTGAAACACAGGAAGATCTGCTGGCAATGTTGTTTTTATTTTACCTTGCTAATGTTAACAACAAACATGAAGTCCTTGCAAAGTTTTTGATATTTGACTCTGCTAATGTTAACTCAAAATGTCAATTAATGCTGGCAATGTCCCTATAACTTGACTCTGCCTATGTTAATTAAAACATATGACTTTATAATGTTTTGATTTTTCATTCTGCAACTGATAATAAAAATGACTACCAGTAATGCTGGCGTTTTGTTTTTCTGTGAATAACTGTTCACAACCTGATCGATTGGCACTGTGACCCGCCATCAGAGGGCCTCTGTTGGCTGGCCTAGTGCTGGTGTTCAGGCAGATGGTTCCTCTGGCCTGCGGGTCTGCCTCCACCCTGCACAGGGTTCCTTTGGCCTACAGGTCAGCTTCCCCCTTAACAAGGGATTCCTATGGCCTTTGGGTCTTCTTCCCCCTTACAACGGGGTTTCTTTGGCTTGAGGGTCTACTTGTACCCCTCAGGGTTTTCCTTTGACCTACGGGTCTGCTTCCCCCTTGCAAAGGGATTCCTCTGCCCTCTGGCTCTGCCTTCATGCCACAGTGGGTTTCTTTGGCCTTGGGGTCTGCTTACACCCTTCACTAGGATTCTTTGGCTTTCAGCAACACCTCCATCCTTCATAAGGTAGGTTGCCTTCATCAGGTTAGTCAAGTTTTTTATTTACTTAATTCTGCTTGTTTGACCGCCAAAAACCACAATATATAAAATCACAAAATTCCAAATATGCTTTAAATGGGAAAAAACCCAGCTGCACAATAAAAAATAATAAATGCAACAAAGTTCAACAAACGACTTGATATGAGTCAAAAAACACAAAATATTCAATACAATACAAAAATCACAACAAGCACTGAATTCAAATGAAACAAAATTTACAGTGTGTTCAAAAACAAATAAAACAATCACAGTCACAAAAGTGTTACAAAACACAAACCAAATGATAACAGCAAACTGTTTAATACAACAAAAACAAACTAAACCAAAACAACACAAATAAAAACAAGCACTGAGTTCAAACAATACAATAAAAATGGGTTCTCAATACAGCTGCTCAAAATATCTAAAACAAAACCAAAAGAAAAAACCTCATATCAAAATCTTTAAAATTCAACCAAAAACCAAACCATGAGCTATGTTCAAAAAACGAAAACAATACACAACGGTGATACAATTCAACTACACTCAATATCACAAAATGCACTCAATACAAAAAAAATTGCTCATGAAAGGAAATAAAAGAAAACTCAAAAAAATCAGAGTGATCCAATAAACACATCTTTTCAGTTTGTGTGTAACACAAATAAATGCGCAAAAAATGCTGAAAAGTTCTTTTTATACAAAAAATGCCTGACAACCGAACCTTTGTAAAAGAAGAAGTTGCCAACACGTACATCTGAAAGGAGGCAGCAGTGATCCCTGCACCCACCTGGACCTGTCCATCAACACTGAACACTGAACTGCCCATTGGCCTGGTCTTTGGAGATTGGTGAACCTTGAGTTGAATTTGTAAGTTTTTCCTTTTTCCCCTTGCTAATGATCATGAAATTATAATCCTTTATGCTGAGAGTGTCCTTGTTATTTATCTCTGCTAATGTTAAGTAGAACACAAAGTGGTTCTGGCAATGTCCCTTTTACTTGACTGTGCTAATGTTAACTAGAAATCATGAAGTTCTGCTGGCAATGTTGTTGTTGTTTATGTCTGCTAATGTTAACTAAAACATAAGAAGTTATAATGATATTATTTTACATTCTTGTACTGATGATAAAAATTACAGTTAGTAATTTTTGCATTTTGTTTTTCTGTTTTTCTGTGAATAACTGTTCACAACCTGATCGATTGGCACTGTGACCCGCCATCAGAGGGCCTCTGTCGGCTGGCCTAGTGCTGTGTTCAGGCAGATGGTTCCTCTGGCCTGTGGGTCTGCCTCCACCCTGCACAGGGTTCCTTTGGCCTGCAGGTCAGCTTCCCCCTTAACAAGGGATTCCTATGGCCTTTGGGTCTTCTTCCCCCTTACAACGGGGTTTCTTTGGCTTGAGCGTCTACTTGTACCCCTCAGGGTTTTCCTTTGTCCTATGGGTCTGCTTCCCCCTTGCAACAGGATTCCTCTGCCCTCTGGCTCTGCCTTCATGCCACAGTGGGTTTCTTTGGCCTTGGAGTCTGCTTACACCCTTCACATGGATTCTTTGGCTTTCAGCAACACCTCCATCCTTCATAAGGTAGGTCGCCTTCATCAGGTGAGTCAAGTTTTTTAAATTTACTTAATTCTGCTTGTTTGACTGCCAAAAACCACAATATATAAAATCACAAAATTCCAAATATGCTTTAAATGGAAAAAACCCAGCTGCACAATAAAAAATAATAAATGCAACAAAGTTCAACAAACGACTTGAATTGAGTCGAAAAAAGCAAAATATTCAATACAATACAAAAATCACAACAAGCACTGAATTCAAATGAAACAAAATTTACAGTGTGTTCAAAAACAAAACAATCACAGTCACAAAAGTGTTATAAAACACAAACCAAATGATAACAGTAAACTGTTTAATACAACAAAAACAAACTAAACAACACAAATAAAAACAAGCACTGAGTTCAAACAATACAATAAAAATGGGTTCTCAATACAACTGCTCAAAATATCTAAAACAAAACCAAAAGAAAAAACCTCATATCAAAATCTTTAAAATTCAACCAAAAACTAAACCACAAGCTATGTTCAACAAATGAAACAATACACAATGGTGATACAATTCAACTACACTCAATATCACAAAATGCACTCAATACAAAAAAATTTGCTCAGAAAAATGAATTTAAAGAAAACTCCAAAAATCAGAGTGGTCAAATAACCTCATACACAACATGCTTTTCAACAACACAAAAGTCCAAAAAGTGTATGGTACAACAGCAAATGAAAAAAAGGGAATTACCAGGGTTGTTTTGTACAACAAAAGTCACACCCAACGAAAGAAACAGAAAAACATTAGTACGACAATGTTTGTAAAGGACAAGACCTGTTTACCATTTTCAAGGATATTTGAACCCACAACAGACCAATAAAAGAAAATTTTCTACCAGGAAATCATCAAAACAACATCAACAATGTGGACAAAATACTTTCAAGGACACAATGGAAGAGCAACGGAAAAACAGCTCAACAATGACGGCAACCAGAGAAACATTGCAACAACAATTATGTTCTTAAAGAACTTTCAAGGAAACAATGGACCAACTATGGAACAAAACAACAATTTTCTGAAAGCACGCTCAGATCATTGGCACAACAAGAAAGTTAATTTAAGTTCTTTCAAGGAAGCAATGGAACAACGGTTACAGCTTTCTCTAACGGAAACTACTGCACAGCAACAGAGACATTTACAAGGTGCTTTAAACAGAACAACAACTCAACACAGGAAGAGGCCTGACAACCAGCACAGCATCAGACCTTACTGTCACTCTGGCACAGTCACCCTGAAATTTGAGGATAACTGGATGAAGATGAAGATGTCAACAACTGCAATGGCCTGTATGATGATGAGGCCAGATGCCATTGTCCTGTTTGTTTGTGTACTGCACTGATCATGTCTGCATTTGTTTGTGTATTTGCTTGTCTTTGCTTTTCATAACAAATTGCTGAAATGTCCAGTTCTGCAGCATTGGACATTTTGGCAACATTTTCAGGGACGTGCTGCTGCTGGTGCTGTCCCTCTAGGAGATGATCTTTGGTTCCTCTATCCACGTGAGAAGTCTAGCCAGGGTAGTACCAGGGACTACAGCTGAAGGTTAGAGAAATGGCTGTCCTTTTCAATGCACTAATGTCACGTTTCACACAAGTATTGATAACTTGATAACTAGATTGTCAAGATACCTTCAACTGGTTGTTGTTTTTCACTGTTGTCAAAATCAGTTCTCAACAAATAGGATGGGGCTATTACTTAAAGAAGCCCAAAGTGAACATATTTTATCTCACATCTTTTAGATCTTGGTGGTAATCTTTTTATCTGATGACCTTGGGATAACAGTGCTGGTTTAGCCATGATAAAATGTTAGTGTCTTGAAATCTCTACAAAAGAACCAATTTAAGTTATCATGAGATGACAGAGTAAAATAAAAGGCTTGCATGCATGTCCTGTACTGATACACTTTTGAAACATCTTTGTTTTGCCCCATCTCTTTGTTCAGTTTTAATTTTGTTCGAGTTTAGATTTAGTCTTGAGATGAATTGATTTCATCTTAAGTTTAAGTCACATTTTAGTCACATTCTGCATTCAGAGTTTAAACTCTTCTCTGTAACTTAATATTTTTCCCCATCTCATCCAGAGTTCGTCCAATAAGAAGACCCTGATGCCCTCCATCACCAAATGGATGCTGAGCCTGGATTCAGACGGGGTCATCAGCTTGCTGCCGGATACATACCTGAAGCTGTTGGAGGCCAGAGGTGCTCACATCTGTTCTCGATAGCAACAAGTGCTTGCAGGTGAGCTTGAAGTACTGCCTTTTTTGGCCCCACTTGATGGATGAAGTGGGAAAGCAGACAAAGATCGGATTTGAACACGGGTCACTTGATTAAGGGCAAAATACTTTGTTGATGCAATATCACTTTGCTGACAGGTTGAAAAACAAGAAAAGCTGAACTGCATTTGCAGCTGCCAGTACCAACGGGCCATATTCCCACTATGGTGACATTGCAGTGACATCACACTCTGGGTGGGAAATTTGAAATGTTATTCATGTTTTTAAGATGTGACAAATAAATCTTAAGAATCTGACTTTTATTTTTAATTATTTCACCTCCTGATTGCTAAGAAAGTATAAAGATAGTGGAAACTATAAATCTGGGAAAACCTCAGGCCATAAGTCAAGTAAAAAACATTTGCTTACACATTAGCTTAATTCAGAATTGGCCTACAGTAACATTTAGCTTTCCAGCACGTTTTACAGTGACATCAATGGAATATGGTCTATAGCTAGCACCATGGGAGTAAGCTGCACCTAGGATATGAAGACACAAGAAATGTCAGCCGTTAATGACTCTGTACTTGCCTCTATCCATAGACTGCCTTCAGGAATGAACCCCTGGCCCACAACTTTCTTCTCCTGTCATCCAGTCTACTTCTGACATGAAGACCCCTTTGCCCTCCATCAACCTCTGGATGCTGAGCAAGGATGCAGACAACCAGCCACTGGATCTGAACCTTAAGCCATCAGAGGACAAAGCTGTCCAAACCGGTTCTCAATCCAGAACAAGCACCTGCAGGTGAGCATTAAGTCATGATTTTATAGGATATTAGAAACTTGGATCTACATTTTGATCTTTGCTAGCTGCAGGGGTGGTCTTAGTCACAGGAGAGAGCCCAGGGCAAAGAGCAACATGAGGTTTCTCTCCATTATGCCTAACACTTGAGAGACCATGTATCTTATATCTAACTTTGCTTAATTAAATGTTACAATGCTGCTGGTCCCTGACTTTTCCTGTTTTTATTTATTTAATGTATGTACAAGCAAAAAAAAAAAAAAAAAAAAAAAAAACCTCTTAAAACAGCATATAGCTCAGTGTAGATTGAAAATATGAGAAAACATGATCAGACTTGGTAGTAACTGCACTGCAACGTTTACCGGAAAAGACAACCACAGACTTTCCAGTGATCAAGATATCAATCCCACCCCAAAAATAATTTCTTTAAATTGTAGCTTTATGATTCTTAGGCATTATTAATTTTACTTAAAAATTAAATGCTACTAAATGTTTTATGAACAAATCAGATACAAGCAGTTATTTCCTTATTTGGACTTATGTTAATGAATTATCTACTGAAAATGTTTTATAGAAGGAACGATCATGGATTGATGTTATTAATGGTAAAAATATCCATACAAAAATTTTAAAATGTGCATTTTGGTGTTAAAATTTGCTCCCTCATTCTTTCTAGTGGTTTGTAATTCTGGCATTTCAAGTGTTAAAGTAATCATAGCAAAAGATGATGAAATATCTTGTAGCATCTTTGCAGAGGATAATTTTTTCTCTGGCAAATTCGTGCTCTTACAGCCTTGAATTTCTCTTGTATTACCTCATATAGCATCCTGCCATGTGCACAGCTGATAGAGGAGGCAGGAGTGTTTATGGGCTTAAGTTTATATGAGAAAAGAAAACAACAAAACAAACAGATGTTATAATTTCCAAAAGAATATTCTATGATGAGCAATTATTGTTTTTTATAGCCTATATCTAAACAAGATCTCAATCTCCCATTTCACATCTATCCACCCAGCTGCCTGCAGCTCGACAAACTGAATCACAGGCAACATTAGACTGCCTGATTCAAGCTGTGATGGCCCGGCTCAGAAAGCTGCAACTATTGCCAGTGATGTTTTGAAAGTGGTCTCATTGTGTTGTGAATCTTAGGTCTGAACTGGCTTTTAGAAAATATGAGCTTGTCCACCTTGTGACTGATCTATGTGATCAATTTCCTGTTCCAGACTCCGAGGAGGAAGATGACGGCTCGGCTCTGAGCTGCAGAGGATAACTGGTTTTTAAAGTGGACTGTGTCTGGATGAAAAAAGTGGACTGGACTTTGGTTGCAAATTGTGTGAGACTGTTTCACTGAGGAATCAACACAGACTCATTGATGGATTCTGGACAATTTTTGGATTTAATACTCTATGATCTTTTATTGTGATTTGTCATTTGGGCTCTGCCTTGAAATAGGACATCACATGGATGGACTTTGACCATGCAAGACACTTAAGTCTATTGTTACTTTACACACAATTGCAAGCAAGCACTGTTCTGAAGTATCCTGTTTTACTATTCTAATGTTAACCACTCATGTAGCATTAGCAAGTTCCATTTTATTTTGTACTTAACCTTGAAGTGAATAAAGCAACTAAGTAGTTCATGTAGCAGTTTTGCTGTGATTGCCCATCTCTCTTCTGGCTGTGGGGGTCGATCAGGTCTTTTCCAACAACCATATGGAAATCTGCTGAGTGACATCATCTATAAGAATTTAGAAGGCCGTTGGTTTTTCACCTGATCTACATGAACTATTGTCATGGAGGTATTAGAAGATCCAATGGGTTTATGAGGAAGCAGAATTAAAAACTTATACTGTGCATGGTAAAAGAAAAACAAAGATGTCCAGTAACTGTTTTATTATGAACCCTGTTTTGACATGAACTAATCATTTGTGGATGTCAGGAAAAATTATGCCGTGTAAGTGAATCATCTCTTCAACTGATGTGTCCTTGATTGATCACGCATCCCATAAAGGAGGGACAGTTACCTGTAAGTTTTCAGATGTCTAAAGACTCTAATAAAGTCTTATCAGATCCACAAGTTCTCTATGTGCCATTTGACTCATTCTCTTCCTGAAGAAATACACTACATATAAAAATGTTGCAGAAAAGTTAATTTTAAGAAAGCTGTAGCACTTCCTTGTTTTCTTCATCTCCACCTTTTTTCTTGCAACTTTTCAATACCCACCTAACTCTCGCCCACTGTGAAAAGTTAATATTAGCCTATTTTAATTCATTTAGTATCAGATTCAGAGAGCTTACCTGGTGCATGTTGGCAGAATCCCTGCAACTTTCTCTGTTTGTAGATGATTGTGGGCAGCAGCAGTAAAACTGAGCTACTCCCTGCGGCTTGTTTCATTACTTCAAAATTAAAGCATCAGTAAATATACTTCAAAACAGGCTCTATTATTTGACTGAAAGTATTAAATAAGATAAAATGCCAAGATACAAAGTCAAATTATGAGATAGTAACTTAATTATCAGTTTAAACCCAAAATTATGAGACAAAGGGCCATTATTATAAGATATCCTGGTTACTCATAATCATTAGTTTTAAGTGTTTGCACTTTTATGTCTCATTATGAGGATCTGCTTCTTTTTCAAATGTGACAAACTCATGATTATGACCTATTTCTTTTTAAATGCCTAGCTGTTTTTTATTTTACCTATTTAATTTAATTTGTATTTTTTAACCAGCACAAAGGGGCTTCCGTATATTTTTCATGTTAAGCACCTGCAATAAAGATTTTACTCAAGGCTTCAGAGAGGGGTTTTATTGTCCATCTGGAGCTTTTAAGTTTATTTTAAATTTTGTTCAAAGAAAAAGAGAATACATCATAATTTAGGAATCCAGAAATTGCTTTTCCAGATTCTGGAGAAATCTCTGTGCAAGAGGTACGAGGCTGCAGGTCAATATGTGATGCTAGTTCGGCCCTCAGGGGACACGGTATTAAAAACAGGCAAGATTCTGAACTAGAAATTACTGCATGGGCTCAGGAGAATTTCCAGAAATCATTGTTTGTCAAGACAGTTGGCAATGCCATCCACAAATGCAGATTAAAGTTGTATTTTGCAAAGAGGAGGCCACATGTGACCACAATCCAGAAAGGCTGCTGTCTTCTCTGGGCCAGAGCTCATTTAAAATGGACTGAGGCAAAATGGAAAACTGTTCTGTGGCAATGAATCAAAATGTGAAATTCTTTTTGGAAACCATGGACGCCATGTGCAGACTAAAGAAAGAAGGGACCATCAAGCTTGTTGTCAGTGCACGGTTCAACACCCTTCATCTCTGATGGTATGGGGTTGCATTACTGCCTATGGTGTGGGAAGCTGCACATCTGCTGACTCAAACAACAGACATTCACAGTGGTGCTGTTGTTGGATAGAAGTGAATGGAATGAGCTACACCAGTGTAAACATATCCCTTCACTGCTGCAGTGCAGTTTGAATTCATTGTTGTGTGTGTAATGACTATTTCTGACCTGAAGATAAGAATTGGCAACTGTAGGTGTAGTGGGAATAAGAGGAAGCTCCTAGTGCCTGAATCTCCTCAGACTGTGTTCAGTCTTAATCAGCATACATCAGCTACTGTAGTGATTTTATTATATATTACTTGTACTGTGTCTCACATTTCTCCTTTCTAGTCCAGTCTGTAAGAAGTTTTTTTGCACACGCTTTTATGTTATCAGTTATGAAAAACAGCTGCTAGTCTGTTTCATATGCCAGGGCCTTTTTTGGAATTAAAAATGAATGATTCATAGTAGAAGAATGGGTGTCTGCTGCACCTGTAGTGCATTTTTATATGATTTAGAAGTCCCGTCTGGCCACGGGACATACTAAAATACTTAGATGTGATGAGTTAAGTTGTGATGCTCCTCTTAAAGGTGATAAACAATTGGTGTTTTGGTATTAATTAGGGATGCAGGATATGCAGTCGTTCTCTTGCATAAATAAATTTCAGGCGACATAGATACCGATATTAAAATGTAGTGTAGACCTAAAATTTCAGTCCTTAAAAACACAGGTTTCAGGATGAATACATTAACATTCCTTAAAACCCAGTAAAATTTAAAGAAAGAGGATTATTAAAGATAAAAGTCTTTTTCTGGTAGCCCATCAACAAAAATAACTTTCTCCAAAACAAACACAACGTGACAGCGGTCATTTTACAGTGAAAATCTTTATTAAGTGTTCATATATTCTTATAGGAATCTCTTTAGTTGCTCTAAGTTACTCTCCTTCATATTTTAAACTGTTTTGTATCTATAGAATATCTATTTACACAGGAAATATCCACAGGTGACGCTGGGACAGGCCTTACTGATCCAACAAATCTTCATCCATTATAAATAACACTTCATCATGCTACCCTGTAAGTCCCAACAAAACAAAGGGAGAAAGGAAGTCAAAGAAACAAACACAGAGACTGTTTTAGCGACACAACAGGACAATTGTGTGTATGTGAGGCTGGCATATCTGTTCTCTAGCCCAACAAACTATTGCAGGCAACACATTCAGACCAACGCTCACATATGTGCAGAAACTCACACTCGCTCACACATTCATACAGCAGCTACGAGTCCTGCAGCACACAGTCCTAATAGCCCCCGTCACAGTGTAGATAGATACCACAGACTAGAAAATATTGATTTCTTCTCAAACTGAAGCGCTGTGCAAAGTTAGCTAGCAGGGCATTGAATGGGTTTAGTTAAAATTCCTAGAACATCTTTAATATTTACTGTACATACTTTTTAATACAAGTTTTTTTTATCCTCTTTTGGATGATAGTATTCTTATAAAACAGTGTTAAATATATTTTTTCTTGTAAATGAAGAGGAACAAAGGGTTGTATGGGCAAAGAAGAAACTATGACTTTCATTTCATTGTCAAACGCTACATATGAAACACAATAGATTTACATAAACCCGATATAATCTTAAAATGAGAGGTTTCTTCTTCTTTTCACAAATAAAACATACATGACACACATTCTGATGGTGGTACACACGTCTAAGTGTTAACATAGCTTAATAGTTGTAATTACAGAGTTTGTCTTGTCTGAATGTACTGTATGTGTGTGTTAAAGTGTGTTTGTGAGTTTGTGTGTGCTCGTACTGCAGGTATGCAATGTCAACCCTGTGCCTTCTCTGGTAGGTAGTGGGTAGTCCGTGTTCTTCTCTGTAGGATAACAGTCTCTGCCCCGGTACAGTGTATGACATGTAGTGCAAGGGTTAGCTCTGTAGACACACAGGGGGATAAAAGTGCGTCAGGCTCTGTCTAGTGCTGGAGATGATGAAGGGACTGCAAGCAAGATGGCTGGACTTGAAGGGAAGGTTAAAGCAGGGTTATGGCAGGGAGATGTAAAAGGCAGGCTGGCTGGTTCCATAGTATTATTCTCCTCCAAAGGCATGGATGCCTCGCTCCTCCAAGCTCGTGTAGAGGGACAGGTACATCATGATGACAGACACATAGGGTTTAGGAACCTGGAAAAAAAGACAGAAAAAGACAGAGGGATTATGTGTATCTAAAAGCAGATACAAGTAAACAAGTATGCAACTGTAGCAGGTGGACGAGCTGATGTGCAAACACAGCATTACTTAGTGTAATCAAGGATGCATGGTATTGGATTTTTTTGCTGATATCTGATAATGCTGTTTACTAATTCATTTTAGCCAATGCCATTAGGGAGAGATAGAAATGTAGCTCAGACCTAAAACTTCAGTCAGTAGAAAAGACTCTAAAGTTCAAGGATGAAAAAATAAACGAACTTCAGCCCTTAAAATATGCTGATATTTTAAACCAATATGGGTTGTTTGCAGTCTTGTTATGACAATGACATGACAGATGAGGGGGCAAGGAGGTAAAGACCACTTGTTAAGAATCAATGGAAATGGAGGAAAGTTGGAGCAGTAAAGCTCTAAACGGACCTGCATGCTGCAATTGTCATTAGAAAATTTCAATATATATTGGAAATGATCCTTGCACTTTTTGAAAAAAGAGATTTTTCCTATGAGATAGCCAGTTTACCTGGCATGGAAATGATCGATATCACATTAATTTAGTCCTGCATGCCTCCTCCTACAAGTCTATAAATAAGCAGTACTCTGCAGAACTTGTAGGCATGTTTGGGCCAAACACTGAGACTGAAATAAGGTGCAGATGTGGCAAGTAAGCCGCCTGTTGGCAGCATTGGGTGGGAAAGACTGACACAACCGTGGCTGTTCTCTGTATGTATTTACATATTACTGGGGGCATGGGAAAATAGTCTGTTGAAAAATAACATAATCCACTACTTTAGGGCGGCGTAAGGGGTGGATGCAGCGTGTAAGCACGGCCTAGGGCAGCAGTCCTCAACCCATGTGGTCATGTGGTACCAGGCCACACACAGATTAAATACCTTATTTTATATCAATTTTATTGACTAATAGGGTGTGAAAGATGTTTTATTCCAAAAAAATGACTGGATTCTCTTCCATTGTGTCACCTAAAAATTAGCCCACAAAGTAGCCAAATTTGAGTCCCCTGGTCATGCTGTGGGTGTCCAAGGGCCTAAAAACTGCGGACGGTCCACAGCGTGTATTGCCAGGGGTGAAAAAGCCTGCGCGAAAAGACATGCTGCCAAGCTTGACCTTGGCTGCCAATACACATGTTGATGTGTGTCAAGCTTGACTACCTCCGCCCTCTCCAGCCCCGGATTGTGGCACAACAGGCCCTATGATGAATGCACCCTACATGCCTAAAACTGCAAAAATCAACCATCTGCAAACAACCTAAAGGTTGAAATTTATAACCAGTATATCAGTTGTAAATATCACCCAGAATGTTCGGATCTGCCAGTAACAATATCATGCTGAATAATCGTGCATCCTAATTTTAATCCTGCCATCATTCTGCGACTGGTTCAATCCTTGTGTATGAAGTGAAGCTGCTTCATACTGTGTATGCTCTTGTCCACTCTTCATTTCTACAGTGAACATGTCTAATTACTAGCTATGCTTTAAACATTACACTGCTGCGTCCTTTTAACTAACATCGTGCTGCCCTGCTCTGGAAGATTTTAGAGGCACGTTTTACAGAAAGTTTCTTTTGCATGCTACCAAAGAGTGAGTGCTCCTGTCATCCAAAATAAGAAAACTGGCTATAGTTAACAGAAAAAAATCTTTAAAACAAATGCAAAATTGTGTGTAAATGATGCTTTTTGGCTTCTACTTCTTTAATTTATGTTGAGATCTGTTCTGTAACCGTTAGAGAGAATCTAACCACGACTAAAATGCTGTTTACATTTAGTTTCACTGTTAAACTGCAGATGGCAGTCAGATATTAAAGAACAATCACATTGTGCACAACGGATTACATAATTGTCGTCTTCTAAATCAACATGGAAATAGCTGACGTATTTTTAGTCCTTACCTAAAGATTTCGTTAGGCGTTTCCTCCCTCTGCAAGAAAACACAGAAAGAAAAACATAAAAATACGCAACAACAAATTTCAAGGTCATGCTATTAATAGACTCCAGTGTTCACACATTCCCAAACACAAGCATCCTACATGGTGACTGGTTGTGCAGCACTTTATCAACACTAGATGGCACTAGAGATGAGCTAAATATTAAAAGTCTATACAGCTGTGATGAATTATTCATACATTATGCATTCTTAGCCCCGAACTGAGGAAAGGCATCATCAGGCCACACACTGAGGCTGTTTATTGACCTGTGAAAGTGATGATAAACCCATTCAAGTTTTCTCTTTTATGACATGTCCACTGATCTCTCACCTTGTATTTTACCACATATTTGCAATATGAAGGTCAGCAGAGTTGCAGTGAAAATTTACAAGCTTCCTGTGGGGATTAATAAGTAACGGACAGCGACAATTACATCCACAGAGAGTAAAATATAAGGCCATGATGATGTTAAAGTGTAATTATTTTATGATAACGTAGGCATTTCTTATAAATCCCATTCAAAATATAAGACCTGCTCTTTTTTCTCTTACTCTCATTCTCTCCTCTGGCTTTTGTTTAAAGGATTATTGGCCATCCATGCTTGTCTGGTTCCATTACAGACTACAGAGCATGAACATGCAAAGCCCATTTCCCACTAGGACACATGACTGAACCTGCACCCTTTAATGGTAAATTACTGTAGACCCATGGTAGGGATGCATCATTATGCATGGACACTAGTGTAAAGATGAGGGCTTCTCTATGATTAAAACATCATATCCTCTGCTGTTTATGCCAGATGTTTAGTTGGGACGTGAAGTTTGATTGTTGCAGTGATTCTGTCAGACACTTTCATTGTCTTTATATCATTACAGTGGCAAAAGCTGGTTATTAGATAAAATTTGATGTGTGTTTTGTACCTTACTTGGGGTCTCCACTCACTGGCCACTTCATTAGGTACACCTGCTCAACTTCTCATCAATGCAAATATCTAATCTACCAATCACACAGTGGCAACCAGCACTTTTGTGCATACAGAAATAGTCAAGTCGATCTGCTGAGTGTCAAACCAAGCATCAGAATGAGGAAGAAAGGTGATCTACAGTGCTTAACAACTTTATTAGACCACCACCCAAAGTAAGGTTTATGCCACAGCTGCCCTAAATTAACAGCACTGGTAATTACCAAAATCATTTTTTATGTTTCTGCAATGGTTAATACACCAATATGTAGAAGCTCTTTAACCCAAATGATATTTTTAATGCTAAAATATCATTATTATTGTTATCCATGAATTTTCAAAGTTATTGATTTACAAAAAAAAGGAGAAAATAGTAAAGCACATTATTATTTATGATTAATATGCCAAAATATAGTTATTTACTTGCATTCCTGAACAGAAAAAATTAGTTTTAGTGGTTGAATGTTATGCTTGATTAATTTCTGACTTCTCAGAGAAGCCCAGTGAGCAGGCTCAAATTGGGTATAAAAAGGTGAATTCAGTTTGAAATTCCTCATTCCAGTTCAAAATGGTAAAATATGGAGAGCTCACTGAAAATGAAAGAGTCTGTATTAAAGCACTTCATGATGCTGGATGGTCTCTGAGACAAATATGACAGGTGGTCTAATAAATTTTTTAAGCACTGTATGTGACTACATGTGACATGGACGTTGGTGCCAGACAAGCAAACTGCAGATCTACTGGGATTTTCACACACAACCATCTGTAGGATTTGCAGAGAATCATGGGAAAAGGAGACAATATCAAGTAAAGGCAGTTCTCTGGGCCAAAAGTCCTTGTTAATGGCATAGGTCAGAGGAGAATGACAGAGAAGAAGAAGCAGATGGGCTACAGCAGCAGAAGACCATGACAGGGGTCAGTCCTGTAAGCTAAGAACAGGAAGCTGAGGCTACAAATCACATGAGCTCACCAAAAATAGACAGTGGAAGATTGGATAAACATTGCCTGGTTTGATGAGTTTTGACTTGTGCTGCAACTTTTAGATGGTCAGAATTTGGTCTGGCAGACCACCAGCAACTATAGCATGCTCAAAGTCACTTCAGTCACTTTCCCTCACTATTCTGATGCTTGGTTTGAACTCAAGCATGTTTTATTGACTATGTCTTCATGCCTTAATTCATCAGTTGCAGCCACGTGATTGGCTGTATATTTGTATTAATGAGCAGTTGGAGAGCTATACCTAATGTAGTGGCCAGTGAGTGTGCAACATTAAAAAGCATCTTTATTTGTCCATTCCTTATAGCATTTTATCTCCTGACATTTTATTGCTTGCACAAGTTTTGCACTGGCATGTTTAAAATAAAGATGGCAGTAATTATAGAACAGGATGCACTTTAAAATAGTCATATGTTAATAAACTGAAAATCAACATTGTATAAACTTTTAATTCATATAGGGCTCATTGGGGGTTAAATTAGGACTGCATGCTGTTCATAGATGGCAGCTGGTTAGTGTCGTACATCAAACACATATCTCTGACGCAGTGACGCACTTGTGCAAATTCATTTTAAGCTTCCTAAATCTAGGTTGTTTTTTTTCTTTGAGCCTGCATCAAAAGCTCCTTACGTCAGCAGTTTTGGCTTTAGGCACGCTGAAAGTGATGCCTTTATGAAATCAGCTCATTTAATGTGTTTGCCAGACCAGAGAGTGATTTATCCCCACCTTAATGAGTGCAAACGTTCTATTTTTAGTATGATCGTGATACATGAGGAGGCTACTCTTAAAGGAAATATTAACTTTACTACTTTTACTACTTACTTTAAGCTGAACCTTTCCCTTAAATGGTTACAGTGATATAAGATGAACAGCTCTACATGAATCAGTGAAGACCTGTTTGAGTTTTTCTGCCCCAGTACTTTTGGATTCTGTCAACAATGTTGATTTTCCTTTTCTTTTTTTTATATACAGATGGATGGACATATGTAGGTGTATGCATGCATTGTTTGTGTTCTTCTGAAATCTTGATTGTTCTCTTTTTGTCTCATAGACAGGTGAGGTCCCTTGTATAAGTCTGATTGGCTTCTTGTCCTCTCCTGACACATTTTTTTATATGTTTATATTTCAATTTTATGTAATCATATATTTGTGCAAATTAAATTAAATTAAATTAAATTAGAATAAAGATAATATACTGTCCGTCCAAAACAAACAAACAAACAAAAAAAAAGGCATACACTCTGATATTTCGTTGGACCACCTTGAGCTTTGATTACGGCATGCGTTCCTTGTGGCATTGTTTTGATAATCTTCTGCAATGTCACTACATTTATTTCTGTCCAGAGTTGCATTAATTGTTCGCCAAGATCTTATATTGATGATGGGAGAGTTGCACAGCTGTGCAAAGTCTTCTCCAGCACATCCCAAAGATTCTCAGTGGGCTTAAGGTCTGGACTCTGTGGTGGCCGATCCATGTGTGAAAATGATGTTTCATGCTTCCTGAACCACTCTTTTACAACTTGAGCCCGTTGAATCCTGGCATTGCCATCTTGGAATACTGTCGTGCCATCAGAGAAGAAGAAATCCATTGATGGAATAACCTGGTCATTCAGTAGATTCAGGTAGTCAGCTGACTTCATTCTTTGGGCACATAACGTTGCTGAACCTAGACCTGACCAACTGCAGCAACCCCAGATCATAGCACTGCCCCCACAGGCTTGTACAGTAGGCACAAGGCATGATAAGTGTATCACTTCATCTGCCTCTCTTCTTACCCTGATGCACCCATCACTCTGGAACAGGGTAAATCTGGACTCATCCGACCTCATGGCCTTCTTCCATTGCTCCAGAGTCCTATCTTTATGCTCCCTAGCAAATTGAAGCCATTTTTTTCCAATTAGCCTCATAGATAAGTAGTTTTCTTAAAGCTACAACACTGTTTAGTTCCAATCCCTTTAGTTCCCTTTGCATTGTGCATGTGGAAAGGCTCTTACTTTCACTACTAAACATAGTCCTGAGTTCTACTGTTGTTTTTTTTTACCACTTGATTTTACCAAAAGCTTAAGTGATCGACAATCATGATCATTCAAGATTTTTTCTGACATTTCTTCCTTGAAGATGTTGGTTCCCCACTTCCAGTTTTAATAATATGTTAGACAGTTCTTAGTAGTTTCAGCAATCTCCTTAGATGTTTTCTTTGCTTGATGCATGCCAATAATTTGACCCTTCTGAAACGGACTAACATCTTCTCCATGACCACAGGATGTGTCTTCTGACATGTTGTTTAAGAAATGAGAAGCTACACACTGCATCATTTAGGGTTAAATAACCTGTTGCCAGCTGAAACATAACCATCCATGCAGTAATTATCCAACGGGAGGCTCCTACCTATCTGCTTGCTGCTCTGAACCCAGCTCTGACTATGAACACAGTGCACAACAGCAGAGAGGTATTCCCAATCAATCAACCAAGTATCACATCTTTATCAGATTAGATGTCATTCTCACCCTTGCTCTCAGCCAGCAGCTCTTCTGTCATGAGTCCGTCCTGCCGGTTCCCCAGGACAAAAGCCA
Source organism: Cheilinus undulatus (assembly GCF_018320785.1). Classification (NCBI taxonomy): domain Eukaryota; kingdom Metazoa; phylum Chordata; class Actinopteri; order Labriformes; family Labridae; genus Cheilinus; species Cheilinus undulatus. Next base: position 19,795,296 of record NC_054873.1, on the reverse strand, counting down.
GGAAAGAGAGGATGAGAGCGTCCAGGATGCCCATGATCGCCAGGATGTAGGCCCAACGCACCGAGCACGCTCCCAGGCTGTATTTGTCTGTCTGCTCTCCACACATTCGCCTCACCTCATCGCTGTCCCAACCATCAGGATAGATCATACAGCCCAACACCAGACACACACCTAAAGAGAGGAAAGGAAGAGAAAGAAAGTGTGTAACATTATTCAGGAACATGGATGAGCAATAATGAGTTTGTGGAAGAGTAGGGTTGCAAATGAGGTCACAGATAATGAGTTTTTGGGGGAAGAATGATTGTTTCCAGTGCTTTAAAAGTCTCTAGTTTATTTTTCTAGTGCATTTGTCACATGAATTTTAATTTCTACCCTTACAGGCAGGAATAAAAAGTGCTCAGACACCATGATTGCCAGTGGGTAAGCAGTAAAAATGTAGTAAACAACACCAAGAGTCATAGCCAGACTCAACAGCAGAAACAGTGTAGTAACGGCTCCAGTGATATAACGTGTCCTCAAAAACTGCTTTGTATTTCCCCCCATTCACAGTCTTTGCTTGTTTTGCTACACAAATTCAATGTCTCTCTGCCTCTTAGAATTTAAATAGCACTAATATTATTCCCAGCTCCCACCCGAGGGTAAAATTGCTCTCATCTCCAGTTTTGATCTCTCTCATCTTCACTTTAAAAAGAATTCTTCTCTGGGGTGATGCTGCTGCAAGAAAGAAAGCACAAGAAAAACCAAAGCCCATTTTCCAACCCTCTCTTTTGGATATTAACTAAGCACTCCTCATTCTCAGCTTTTGCTCAAGGGGGGAAAAATCTCTCTCATGTTCAATTTGGATGAAGTTCTGCTCGGCTCAGAGTTGGTGGTGTTGCAGCGTAGCAGAAGACCTGGAAAAAAGAAGCTGACTGCACATTTATCCAGAGAGCATTGCCCATTAATAATAAAACATTCTCCCCACTTCTTTATCCCCAAAACACTTGCCTGCAATGTTGCATCCCTGATTGCTGTTTGTTAGTTTGCAATGCATGCACGCAATCTGCATTTTGAGGGTCTTGTTTGCTGCTTTTTATGCATACAACTTGAGTGTTACTGTCTTTATTTTGACTTTCTCTATTGTCTTGCAACCAAAAGAGATTACTCTATCCCTCTCTTGTTATATGCATACACTAGCTGCCCACACATTAAACACACTGCAGTTGGTTACAGTGTAGTGCTGCAGTGTGCAAAAGTGCTTGAAGACATCAGGGGGAAGTTGAGAGAGGTTTCAGTGAGTGAGAGGAAGATTACAGAGCAATATCTGCTGCAGACGAGCAGCATACCTCACAGAGCAAAGACTCTACCCCTCCCCATGGCTCTTAATGTCAAAACAAATTCATGTGCACACCAAGGCTGAAAGAGCAAGGACTCGGGACAGAGGGGCACTGCAATGAACTCTTCTAATGCAGAGGTTTCAGAGTTTTTCTGGCAGAGGGATATTCCTTTACATTGCTCTTTAGCTGAGGGAGAAAACAAGAAGTGCATCTCTATGATGTTCTCCTGTAATAAGAGGTTTACTGAATGACCAGAACCTGAACTAATGCCTTCTGAAGGCAGCACCTCTGAATTAAGATCCTGTTTCTTTTTGCTAAAGCAGGACTTAACTCAGCCCTGACAGGTTGTGATATGGCCTCACAAGATCCCGCGTCACTCAGCCCACCAGAGAGCTTTACACAGCCGAACAGCTCAGTCTGTCAAACGTCCTCGAGTACATGATTCAGCTCCTGAGTGAGTGTCACTGAGGGCTCCACAAACACCGTGATGAGTGAGAGAGCAGACGGAGAAAGGGCCCACTTTTACCTGAATCGGTCCGTCTGCCTCTTCACTTCTCTGTTAACAATTCTCTAATGTCAAACGTATTGACAAACCAGAAAACACAGCGGTTGACTGGGGCTGGCTTTCTCTTGAAATCCAGCAGTGCTGTTGACTCAAACCATCTTCACTTTGAAGTGGCTCACTGATAAAAATCAGAGTCACAAACACGGGTTGTTTGACAAACAGGTGATGCTGCATGATAGCTAAGGTTTGGTTTAGGCTGTATAGCAGAAAAACAAACAAACAAAAAAAAAAAGCACCAACTCAAAAAATTGTCACTTCTAGGGGAGGGACAAAATATTGATACGTCACTATGCAGTACATTGACCTGCTGACTTATGACACAATTATCAAATTACTGGTGTCAAATTTAAATATTTTAGTTAAAAACAGTGCCCTTGACAGATTTTCACACCAATATGACTCAGAAAAAAAGAATACAATGAAGAAGAAAGTGAGAGATTGTCAACCAAGAAGGTAAAAACTTAAAAAATGATGATTTGATAAAAAAAAAAATAATAATAATAATAAAAAAAAAACAGTAGATAATATTCATTAGTCTTGCACTTTACCTTTTTTGGGGGTATTAAACACCCTGAAGTTATCTCACAGTACACCAGTTATCACAATTTTAATAAAGCATGATAACTGTGGGCCACAAATTTGTGCTGTATTGTATCATGTCATTTCATATCGTATCGAATTGTATCACATCTGATTGCATCATATCTTATTTCATATCATATATTGTTGTACAGTTTTAAAAGCTGTCTTACATATAACATCCTGTCATATTGTCACATATATTGTTTCACACTGTATCATCATCATTTATATTGTTTATCGTGTTGTATCTCATGTATTATTTCATAAAGAATCAAACTGTATCATATCTTTGTAACTTATTGTATAGTATAATTTTACTGTGTGATAATTAACTGTTTCCATACAGTTTTCTATCTTTTTTAAATATACAGATTTTTTATTTTTTTATTTTTTTTTATTTTTCTCAGAGGTGAGTGTCTCTTGAATTCCAAAGCCTAGCATATTGTTTATCAATTTTAGAAATCTCATACGCATTTGCATGAGAGACGAACTGAAATTTTTTTTTTACAGTAGGTGGTTTTTATTAGATCTTTTCTGCTGTTGAATACAGCTGCCTGATGTGGTGTAAAACTTAACTTTGAGCACAATGGGAACAAATACAAACAGTAAATGTATTGGACAACTAAAAGCTCAAAGTTACTACAAAGCTGAGTAAAGCTTAAATAATATTTCAGAACTAAGAGAACTTGTTTCGTATTTTTCCCTTTGATTCATATCATTTCTATTTGTATTTTGATCATAAATATCATGAATAAAAATGCCATAAATAAAAAAATGAAGAGGATGCTGCCCAGTGAGAGCAAAAAACAGCCTGTAAAAGTCAATAAATATCAAGATAAACCTTCTAATACAGCATTGCTATAAAACTGGCCATGGAGAGAGCTGCATATTCTGACATGGTGCTGAAAAGCGAGACTCATCAGTCAGCTGTCATGTTATCTGGTGACCTGAGGGTGAAGCTGTTCATGCATCCTCTGGGTGCTCTGGGAATTTGGCAAAAAGCCAATCATAAGTAGATGTGTAGGGGCATCAATGCCATTTTCACTTTGGAAAAAAAGAAAGGATCTGCATGGATGTTGTGTGTATAATGGGCTTTATGTAACAGCTTTCACTAGACAGAGGGACTGACTTAGAGGACCAAATAACATTTTCTGCACATTACTCTTCTCTCTCCCTCATGATGCGTTTACTACAAAGGTAACAAAAGCTTTTCCAGATCCTTCTGGGTGTCTTTCCTGCATGCCTTGGGCTCCATTCAGCTGCATCATGAATATTACATTGAGACTCAGGAGGAGAAAGAGACTGAGGAGCAGGAAGAAGACAAATAAAAGAGGTGTACACCGACAAAAGCTGATATCATCAGGGGAGCGAGACCAAAAGAGAACAAGAGAGAGCCGAGCAGTAAAATATCTGTCACAGCCGCTACTGAAATATCTACCCCAAAGCCTGCCTCTGCACATATTCTTCTCAGAGGGAATGCACCAGCAAGGATTAAACCAACAGAGGGTGCCACATATGCCGCTCCTGTTTTCCAGAAACAGCTTGTGGTTTGAGGAGGAGCACATGTCCCCTCCATGCACAGTAACAGTCAGCCTGGTGACAACTAATCCATAACCACACAACAACGCACTTCAACAGAGCCATCACTGCATCCCCTTACATAATGGGGAGCTTAATCCAAATTCACTGAGTACAGCCGGAGTATGCCTGTGTTTGTAACAGCAGTGACAGTTCACACGGAGCATGACATCAAATGTTTAACTCTGTTTTTGCATTTATGACAGCATGGATGATTTGGCAAATGTTTTGAACATGCATGATGCATTCAACAAAATCTGATATTTTAATCAAAAGGCATGCTATACTGAAGGTTACAGTAGGGCAGTTTGGTCTAACAGCTGATGCAGGCTGGTTCCCTGATATGCAATAGTAAGGAACTGTGTGTAAGGTTTATAAAAACACTGATGAGTCACTCTTAATCAATTATATTAATCATACTAGCTAGTTTAATCAAATGAAAGATTGCACAGCTTTAATTTTAGCTTTGCAAATGTATACATTTATGTGTTTTTTATGCCATAGCAATGTATTTAAAGGGCCTATCTTCCAGAGGGCTTCTTACTCGTGCTTATTGTTGCCAGGCTAGGTTACCAAGGCAGCAGCAGCTCTAGAGCTCAAAATTTTACCTTGGAAAAGATGGGTTGGATTAGTTTCTTTTGAACCAATCAGTTGTTGTTGAAACACACCGATTTTGATTGGTCTTTATGGAAGAGCTAACTATGATACACACAGTGGTGTTCCAAAATTTGAACTGTTGCACACTGCATGCTGTGACAATGGCTGATGCTGATTTTATGCTCAGAAAGATGGGTGCTTAAAATGCTGTGCCACTAGTTGGAGGGAGAAAAGAACCAGTCCATCTTTATTGCCTTATTTAGTTTATATGACGAGGTAGTATTTCGGTCTTTAGAGGCCCAGAAACCAGAGGATCATCAGTTCAAGTTCAAGCACTGCTGTTGTAGCCTTGATCATGTGACTACAGATGGATATTTCATTTAACCTGAAATGCCAGAAATGCCACTTATTTTATACACTCATTGCATGGTTAAATTTCACCTTCATCACATTCATACAAAGTGTTTGGGAAGAGCAGACATCTTTAAAAGAAAATCTTTGAAGAAATTCTGTTTGTCACATTCATGATGGGCCAATCAGAACGACAAGACAAAATGAGGTAGAAGACATTCACAGCTCTAGTGCTAACCTCAGCTATACAGGCTAGCACTGCAGAAGTGAACAGCCACCTACTGGGAGTTATAAGTCATGCCAAGCCTATTGGGAGACCTGCAAAAACATCTTATCTGCTGAGAGAAGCTTTCAGCAAGGCTCTTTGCTCTTTATTTCAAAAAGAAATGTGGTCCACTTCTGTTAAAACTGCCACAATATTATAGCTAAATCCAAGCAAATGGCTATACTGCTGGCAGCCACTGCTATCAGCTCACTGTGCTACAAAACTCTGCCAGTAGCTACTGCCTTTTTCCCCCAAACAACACAGATTGGCCAGACCCATTTTCAGGGCTGGCACAAACTGTGCAGATTGAAGATTTTCAAGATGGATTTGCTTGATGACAGACATGGCGTCTGGCCAATCCATCTGTTTTGCAAGGTTAATGGAAATTAGCCAATTGCTATAATCTAGCATATTATAATCTAGCATATTTACTCTGTTATGTCCTGTACTTGCACGATTTATTAATATGCACTGTCAGAGTCCTGTTTGTGCATGCGTGTACACATGTGCAGCTCATTTCAGTAAGAACAGAGTGGAAAAACTGAATGCTCCTCAATACGGAATATATTTTTTTTGTAATTCAAATTTTTGTTAAATTTTTGAGCAACTTTAAACAACTCAAAACAATGCAGCATTCTGATACATGTATTGCACAAGACATAAAAAAGGTGACATCCATTCACAAAAAGAAAATGAAGCCCAGGACATGTATGACTATTTTGTCATCTACTGTAATTTTAGTTCCACATGTTGCCAAAAATGACCCCATATCTCAGCAGTCTTCCCCCCAGCATTCAGTCCTCCAAGCATGTGTTCATAGGATGAAATCTTTACCATTTCATCAGTCCATTCCTTTGCTTTGGGGCATCATGGTTTTTTTTCCAATTCTGTAATACGAGTCTTGCAGCTGTGTTAAACTCAATCTTAAGAATACTGAACTTATCATTAGGCACCCTCAGCACCATTTTCCTGTCCCCGAGAAGACAGAGCTTTGGATGTATGGGCAGTGTAACACCAAGCCAACCTCCTAGAATATCAAAAACCTTTATCCATAACAAGTGCACCAAAGCACACTGCCAGATCATGTGTAAATATGTACCCAATTCTTTTTTGCACCGCCAACATCTGTTGTCATCAGTAATTCCCATTTTTTGAAGTCTAGTTGGTGTCCAATGATATCTGTGCATTATTTTATATTGAATAAGTTTTCCTCTTGCTTCTTTAATGTTTCTTCCTGCATTTGATATAATATCTAACCACTCATCCTCATCCAGATTGACTGATAGGTCCCTCTGCCATATTAATCTGAGACTGTTACAGCTGTCTCCTGTGAGGTGTATAAACATCTTATAAAACACAGAAGCTTTATGACTTTTGTGAGGTAATTTCAGATAATGGCATAAAATGTCACTTTGTTGTTCATTGGTCTTAAGCATACTATGTACACAATGCCTTATGTGTAAGTATTTCCAAAAGTTTGTTTTACTAACAAGTCCATATGTCTTTTGAAGATCCTGATAGGATATAAAAATCCCTTTATCATACAAGTCACTGATAGTGTTTGTCCCACCATATTACCAGTCTCTCCAGTACACTATTCTTTTCCCAATGCGTATTTTAGGATTGTTCAGGGGGGGAGTATAACTGGTCAAAATGTGACATTTTACAAGCTTTATGTATTGATGTCCAAACGTTCTGTGAGTAGGACATTACTGGGTTTGATTCTTGCTTTCGATCTGTTGGGATAGAACTGTGATAGGGCAGTATGGTGCTGCAATATACCTCTCAATAGTTATCCAGTCTAGATCAGGGTCCGTTTTAGTTCAGTGCTTGGCTAATCTGAACATTTCAAAGGATAAATTGTATGCCTTGATGTCTGGCAAACCGAGCCCTCCTCTGTCCCTACCTGTGCACAGTTTAGTAAATTTAATTCGAGGTTTCTTTCTATCATAAGAGGTCTTTTACCAGCTTATCATATTGTTTGTAAATTGATTCAGGAATTTTCAATGGCATAATCATGGAAAGATAATTAAATTGAGGAGCTATAACAATATGGAATATATTAATTTTCTCTTCTATGTGAGGACTTTTTGACTTCCTGTTAAAAAAAAATTGTTGATTTAAAGTTTATGTGTGACTCGGCTCAAAGGCTACAGGCTGCAGTGGCTATTTACATCATCAGAAGGCTCCGCCCTTAATGTTACATTTCAAAGTTCCCCCCATTCGGCCTAACAACTTCAATAGCTGAATTGTATCCATCATCCATCCATCCATTTTCTTCCACTTATCCAGGGCTGGGTCACATTGGCAACATGGTTAACCAAGTCATCCCAGACTTTCCTCTCCATAGCAACACTTTCCAGCTCCTCTGAGGCATTCTCTGGCCAGATATCCCTTCAGCAAGTTCTGGGTCTTCTCCAAGTTGGATGAAGCTGGAGGACCTCCACAGGGAGGTGACTAGGAGGCAAATGCCCAAACAACCTTAACTGGCTCCTTTTGATGCAAAGGAGCAACGGCTCTACTTTACTACCTTCCAGTGTAGCTGCCTCTTCACTAAAATGGTCCTGTACAATGTCTGCAATAGTGATTACGCTGTGCCATAATTTGCTGATTTACAATACCCTGATACCTGATTAATATCACCAAACAATGACTCTACTATTCTTAATCTTCATGAATACCAAACTACCAAACTGTGTCAAGATAAAGGCTAAATATCTCTAGTTCCGATTAGACAATTACCTTCTGCTTTTGCTCTCTAATCTACAGTTTTGCTGTATTTTGTGTCTTTTATGCATAGTCTGTAAATGCATGCTGTATGCCAATTAATACCTGCAATATCAGACTGTGGTTACAAATAAAGGTTTATGAAAAATGGCCTGCAATGAATCTCTGGATACGCCGGGCCATGGAGTATTTGTGGAAGGACTCACTGTTGGACAGGGTAAAAAAAGCAAAATTTGTCAGCAGCATTTATCTAAGCCTTCAAAATGAGGCAGCCTTTGACACTCGACTGTGATGTAATCTTTTATGCAGCCTTGCAATAGTGGAAAATATATTTGGTTCTTGTCCATTTTTGTTCATTTTATGAATGAGTAATATGAATTTTGTAAGTTGCAGCCATAGTGCTCATATGAAATTGCTTGCCTCTCAGTCCCATTATCAAGCAATTATTTGCAACAAAGCAACACTTAATACTAAACTCTATTTACACACAGGCAGATAGATGTATCTATGAATGTACTTGTCAAAGATTACAGCTCTTCTTGTTAGGAGCCTATCAGTGGAGGCAGATAATTAATGGTAGTTGAGTAAACTGCCTCTGTAATTATATGAAATATGCATTGGAAGATATATTTTGCACAGCCACTAAACAGTTTGATCACCTTATAGCTGATGCAAATGATGATATTACATCTAAATCATTCATTTAGGTTTTATACTGCGTTTAAGTGCCTTCAGGAGAGATTTACAGTAAAGAGTAACCAAAGAAACCTATAATATATTTCTGCTGGCTTCACTTACTCACACTGCATTGGAGCAGAACCTCTTGCTGCAGTAAGAGCCGCTGTGCTCCGAACACTGACTACAGAAATAGCGGCACACCTGACAGAATGCAGCTGTCAGTCGGAGCTGAGACGAAATATTAACTGACGGCATTATCCGACCCTTTCAGCTTTGCCCTTCTCTCCGTCTCTCCCCGCTGTCTCCTGAGAGGGACGGGTGGGGGAGGGGCTCAGAGAGAGGACAGACAGGTTCTGAGGCAGGGCGAGGCAGAGAGAGAGAGATACACACTGAGAAAGGTGGCGAGAGAAAAGGTCCATGTAGGGTGCCGTGCCCTGCGCGTGGCCGACAGTGAATACCCATGCAGCGCCACGCTAACGTCACAAGCACTGGCTACCATATGCTGGAGCCCCTGGGTGGAGCTATTCTCAGCATTTACTCGTTTGTCTTTTTCACATACACACACCTCTGCTCTCTATCTCTGCAAACACTGGGATCATGGGAGTGGAAAAGTGGACTGAGAAATGCTTGTTGGCCAACAGAGGTTTATGTAAGAGGCTGTAGGTAGGCCAGATTCTGGGGCAGACAGGCAGATGGTGCAGAGATGGTAGGATGGCAGTAGATTTGTCAGAAGCACAAAGACTTGTTTCCCCAAAGAGACAACTTAATCCCATTGATACAGAAAGAATCCCATTGCCTCATATAATCCCTTTGTGCCATTTATCTGAATTGCAGGTGACTGAAAGTCCAATGTGTCCTCAAAAGAAGCAGCCTGATTGGATTGGGGGATCTGGTTTGCAGACAAAGAAAAAGCATTCACTCCTACTGAGCAGTGCATCTGAGGTATAGCCTGTATATCAACATGAACAGAGCAGCGGACGCCTGGGAGTGAAGCCAAACATTTAGAGCTCCCCTGTTGACTGGCGGAGGTAGGCCATAAACCCCGCCTCTAAAGTTAGAATGCGCCTAAATAAATGTGTTAAACCTGGATTATGTCTATATAGTTGTTATCATGTAGATTTATGTTCACGTTTATTTTTCTGAGCAGCTGGGTTTTAGTTCTTTGATGCAAAAAAGCACTGATTTAATATTATTAGCAGCTCTGTTGACAAATGCACCTCCTTGCAATATTCCCAAGTAGAGGAGGAAAGGCAAGAGAAAACAAAACAGGACAAACAAAAACTAGGGAACTGCCTAAAGTGGCACTGTGACAAGTCAGTGAAATATGTATGAGTAGCCAACTGAAAGCTGCCCACTCTGTATAGTCAATATACATCCTGTAAAAACAATGAATAGCTGAGATACAGTACTGTGCAGAACTTTTAGACATGTTTGGGCAGAGATGCACACAAGTCATTTTTTGCAAGTCCAAGTCAAATCTCAAGTCTTTGGTCAAGAGTCCAAGGCAAGTCTCAAGTCTCCGATGGTTGTAATGACCGTTCTATGATCTGCCTCTGACGTCTAGTCTGCTTAGACCACTGCATTTTTCTATCTGAGGAATTTAAATCCTGGACTGTATTATCACCATCAGTAGGGTGGGGTATTGTCTGTGTGCATGTGTACACTCACATATGAACAGGGCTTGACATTAACTTTTTTCACACCAGGCAGCCACTATGACTAATGGCTACTAGCCACTCAGTGTTTCACTAGCCACAGTTTTGTTGTTGTGACTATGTGCTATATATCATATGTACCTCTGCTATAAGATGAAACACATGTTTTCTCTTTTTCCCTCATCACCATGATCAGTTTAAGCTCTTCTCTTAATAAAGCTCCTCTCTGTGTACATATGAAACACTACAGAGACATGAGTCAGACTTCACTGATAGAAACAGACACTGAGACACTGGAGATTAAATGTTCTTGTTTTTTGTCAGATATATTTCTTTAATGGTAATGATTTTATACTAACACAAAACGCTAACTGTTTATGAACTGTTTAATTTGAAATAAAATAATAATAAGTCTCAAGTCACTGATGTGTGCGACTTAAGTGCAACTCGAGTCCAAGTCGCAGACTCGAGTGCCCATCTCTGGCTTAGAGTATCATCCAGGTGGATAGTAGGGTTGCCACGAGCCCCTGGTCATGCTGTGGATGTCCCAAGGTCCCAAAAACCACCTGCCTTGTTACCAGGGAATGAAAAACCCCAGACAAAGTAGATGCCATCGAGCTTGACCTTGGCACAAAGCATCACGCACCTGTCGAAAGGTGTCAAGCTTGACATGCCTAAAACTTATGCACATGACTGTATGTCAACCAATCCATACTTGCAACAACATAAAAATTGCCACAGAAGACAGCACTGCAAATAATAGGGATATATTTAAGATACACTGATCCACAGAATTGATGATGGCTCAGCCCAGACTGTTACAGAGGCAGACAGCTGCCAGCACAAGCATTAATAAAGCAGACATTACTCTTCCTCCCACCTGCCAAAGGCCCATCATCATCATGTTCTTAGATGGATAGACCATCACACTTCAGCTCAAGGAAAAGCTAATAGCACCACCATATCAGAAGATTTCCTGCCATCAAAACCACCATCAAGTTCAGTAGCAAGTCTTGAGCTAACACACCAGAATCAAAAGGGTACTTTCCTCATAGCTGATACTGAACAAAAAAGGAGGGACACTCTTAGCAGTACAAAACAAAAGAAGCTTACAGAGCAAGCCTGAAATATTGAAATAGTGGATCCTGTGAGGACATTGCTACAATGTAAGCTAGCCTTGTTAAAAGTAGGCTTTATTTCGCCTATAATTATGTGCCTGAGTGTGCATGTGCTCATGCCTGTGTGAGCAGAGTGGAGAACTTTGCTGTCTGTTTGTTGTTTTGCTTGTACTGCCTGTTTGGGAGGTGAAAAGAGTTTCTACATGTTCTTCTGAACCCTGTTGTACTTAAGTTTGAGTCAGGCTATGGGAGTTATTATGCATACCTGTTCTGAGGTTATGCAGCTGCAAAAAGACCTATTGCAGATTATAATACTGTTGACAAATTAAGCACTCTGACATTACTAAAGCATGTTTTCATGTTGATTTTGACGTATTGTTGATAAGTTGGGGGCAGCATTATTACATCACACCTTGAGCTGTACAATAGCCTGCACTGGGCCTGCACAGACATTGAACCAATGGTATACAGCAGTGCCATTCAATTAGTTTGGTATGGGGGCTGGTTTCTCATAAACAATCCAATATGAAGGGCCTGAGATACTTCATGTCATGCAATTTTTATAGCTTCAGTCAATCAAACTGTTTTGGATTGGATTTTCTCATCTGTAACAACCTCCTTGACAGATGCAAGCATACACTTCTTGACAATCTTTGCAGTTGATGCTGATTTAGATCTCTCCTGTTCTATGCGAGCCCCAAAAAGGTGGCATGTCTTTGCCTGAAACGCCCAAAAATCAGAGCCAGTTGGGCTTTTGTGCTCACAAGATCAGGACAACAGGTGCTGACGCTGAGACATCAGCATGGAAAGCTGTGCATGTGTCTGGCAGGAATGAGAGGATAGAAACATGCAAACAACTTGGGAAAATAAACATTACAGATGGTAATTTAAATGCAATAAAAGTACATTATTTCATAACAAAAATGATATGAATCATCTTTAAAGGGCCACTAAAAATGACCTTAGGGGCCTGACCCAGTCCCAGGGCCTCCAATTGAATAGCCTGGGTATACAGGCTTTGGGGTTAGTGAGTGTTCCACAGTGCTCTGTAAAGTAGAAACAGTTGGTTAAGAAGTATGTCATGCTTCCGTCTTTATTATGAAATGCTCAATTGCTAGTGTCATTAGGGAACAGCAGAGCCAGGAAATTGGATTTAAACAGTATTACTACAGCCTTTGCTGAGCGCAAGGCTGGAAGAATAAGCTTCTAGCTAGTGAGTAAAGATTTCTCCTTTTAACAGAGTGGAATGTGATTTGGATCTAGAGCAATATTATTGTGACCCCTCTTATGTTTCAAAACGTGCACCTTTTGTGTGTGATCAAGTTTAGATGCCGTAAAGATCAAGAGGAAGTCAGATACAGTCATCCATGATGTCATGAAACATCTATGTCTTTTTCATGGTTGTTAGGTTTCTGATCAATACACAAACTAAGCTGTCTGTTAAACTGATCTTCATGTGTTAGGTAATTTAACTAAACAGGGTTGAGCTGGTCTGAGGCCAGCTATTAAACAAATATGCATTGACAAATATGCCGCTGTCTGTGGTGCTGATCAGAGGCTGCTATGGATGACTGTTTCATTGTGATATAAAACATCTGTTGTGGAGTTGTCTAATATGATTGTGTGAGTCCATGCATGTTTGTGTAAATCAAGGGTGTCAAACTCAATCACAGCAGAGGCCTTATTCTGAACTTGGGTCTAACCAGAGGGCGTAACAGGGTCAATATTTAACCATAAAATGTCAACCTTATTTTTACCAGAAATGAATTATGGGGGAAAAAAACTTGGCACTGATGATAAATGATTTTGCGACAAAGGTGAACATGATGAGTTAAAAACTCAAAATCGGAGATAATAAGTCAAACTTATACATTTGAAAGGTAAAAACATGACATTTAAAGTAAAAATAATGTTTTTATGAGGCAAAATATGAGATGAATCCTGAAACCATGAATTCCAAAAGTCAAAAACTAAGATAAAATTAATTCTTAACAGTCTAAATACAAGGTAAACATTGAAATCATGAGTTTCAAATGTCAAAATATGTAATGAAATTAAAATCATGAGTTTTTAAGGTTAAAAAATGAGATACAAGTTAAAGTTAGGAGTGGAAAAAGGTCAAAACGTGAGATAAAAGTCAAAATCATGATTTTAAAAGGCCAAAAAACTGAGATAAAATTAAAAATCATGAGTTTAAAAGGTAAAAAGATGAGATAAAAGTCAAACTTTGGAGTTGAAAAAGGTCAAAACATAAAATAAAAGTCAAAAACATGACTTTAAAAAGTTAAAAACATGATTTAAAACTTAAAATGATGAACGTGAAAGGTAAAAATATGAAATGGAAAGTCAAAACCATAACTGCTGGTCATAACTGTGAGATGCAAAATTCAAGGTGTAGAGAAAACCCAAATTTCTTTACCACGTTCCTGACTTTTTATCACATTATTTTTACTGGTTACTTTTTCTATTTTTTATGACTCACTTAAATGTATATTTTTATACTGGAGGAAACCTGCAGACCTCATACTGGTGGGCCAGTTATAATAAAAATATCATAAGATCTGGTGGGCCGGGTATAACTGCACCACAGGCCGAATTTAGCTCCAGGGCCTTGAGTTTGACACCCCTGGTGTAAATGATTGTGTAAATCTATTTTGGGTAAGAGGAAGGACCAAAATATATATATTTTTGCAGGACACAGCATAAATATGTTATACTGCTGTGTTGTCACCCATCGGGGGGTTACTTTGACTTTACTTTATAGAACAGAAGCAGACAGAGACATGTTGTCCATATTAATATTCAGATTATGAGGCTTGTCATGTTGTGCAGTGTTGTCAGTGTCTCAGCATGTCATTCATTTTACTGGGTGTCAGATGGAAATACATTTCCCTTTTTTCCCGCTTTTTTCACCACTCTCATATCTGCAGCACATCCAAGCTGCCATGAAAAGGGATTCCAGATTTTCAACTCCCAGAGTCCTTTTTGCATCCTAATTTCTCTTCTACTCATTCAAAGGGCTTTAACAAGCTGAATGATGCGCACACTCACACACCCCACTCTGCTCTAAGCATCCAGGCTCAGCCACTCACACACGTGTAAAGACGTGTATACTGTAAGAATGCCTCTGTTTGTGTTAAATATGCACAGTGGCTAAAGCGCTGAACATCATTTGTCACTTCTCATTGTGACACATCCTGGCGCTGATGAATAAAAGAGTGTATGTCTACTGAAATCGGCCTCTCTGAGAGTGAGCCCACAGCAGGCAAAGTGACATTTAAGGTTAAATCAGCTCAAAAAAGATATTTGGCACAGACGCTTGAATGTTTATCCCTGTGGGACTTCTAATGAATATGCATATGGACATTAGCTTTAATGTAAAAGCTAACATTGTTACACTCCCACAGGTGACAGGCCTTAGTCCTTAATTTCAAAGGATAACTTCTACAGACTCTCTCCTACAGAAGGCAGCAGAATAGGAGAGGTGGAAAAAGACAGGAACATTATTACTCTCATCCAGATAGAACAAAACACCAGCCTGTGATTGTTCTTCATTGGCAAGTAATGCGATCCACCACCCCTGAAGACATGCTACGTCGCTGATGCTTGTTGTCTACGTTGCTGTTCACCGTGTAAAGCTCCGGGCAGAGTGAGACTGTTGCCAGCACTGAGGCACAGTGTGACAGTGTGGCTGGGTGCTCGGATGACTCATGGTACTGAGACTGGAGAAAAGCAAGCACGTCCAAACACCACATTGTGGGAAAAGAGGTGGGAGCAGTATAATAGCCTAAAGTTTCAAGGACCAAATGTCTCCTCCTAAAGGTTTAACAGTTTGACAAGAGCATTTTTGCGGCTTTTTTAAAAAGAATACAGGATGTCAGGGCTTCCTGCCTGGATGCACCATGCACAAAGAGTTTCCATAAACACTGCTTGCTCAGAGGCTTGCGTCATAGTATCATTTGGTGATTCAGCGCTTTTGTATTAAATGGGCTGAAACATACAAAATTATCTGATGAAGCATTCATCATACTGGATGAGACTTGGAAGAACAACAGCATGTCATTTGCTTTGTTCTACAGGAGGACTGTTTAGTCTTTAACATAATGGAGATGTGCATTAATATTGATTACAAATTCTTCTATATCCAGCACCCACAACCCCTGGTCCAATCACCAGTTTTTACTGGTTCTGTGTGACTGACCGGTTACTACAAATTATCATTCAGTTTAGTAGGGGTGACACCTTCCATTTGGTTTTTCAGTTGGTTAGTTGATAAACTCTCATCTGATCTTAGTCAGATAAGAGCTGGTTGGTTGGTCGAGGGCACATGTGTGAGCGCACCGCTGACTGAGAGACGCGGAGGTAGAAAGGCACACAAAGTGGTGCAGAATGTTATTTTCTGATTGTGTCACAGCGATTATGTTCTTGATAACTTGGAAACATCATATTTTAATGTAACACAAAGATGCAGGATGTTTGTTTTAAAGTGGTGCTGATGAGTGTCTCTTCCTCAGGTATTAAGTCCCTTTATCATCTCATTAAAATGTACATGTCAGTTTCAGTGTTTGTTACAGACACACAGAGAGCAAAAGAGGGAAAAGATGATGTCTTCTGGTCATGAAGTCCTGACTAGCAGACTTTTTTTTTTTTTTTTTTACCACTGAGTGTTAATGGTTATTGTTAGGAATTAATACAGCAGTTATCTGAGGATATTTAGTGGGCTATATGATGCTAAACAGTTATTGGACTGTAATCATGAGATTATATGGTTACATGCAGATGCACGCTGATTGTCTCCGAGTCAGCTGTTATTTTAGTGCAACATAATTAGGATAAAAAAATCACAATGCTTCATAAAGCCTGCTATGCTGATATTAAAGATCATTTAGACCAGTGGTTTCCATCTTATTTTCCTTCCCCTTCCCTTTACTTGTATCTGAAAAGAGCTGAGCCCCCCCAAAGTCCCACGGAAAAATTATGGCACATCATCGACATCGCCTGTAAGTTTCATTGATCGAAACCCTAGAAAAATGTTTTTCTTACCATAATCACTTAATATAAATAGTTCAATAGGTGATTTATCATGATTTTGGTCAGTTTATGTAAATTGGATTTTGACAACCTCTGAGACCAAGCCTTGCTGAAATTTTGGCTTAAAGTGATTTTGAGATTAAAGGAGGTTTTCTCTTTTTCTCTTTGTAACCGGAATGTCCAATTGATTGTTTGGTGAGTCGGTGTAATTTTGGTCAAGAGCCGAGAGTTCAGCCAACTATTCTGAAGCATCTTGATTGACTGTTTTAGTTTGGCATTTATTTACAGTCCCAGTCGATCATTTTAGTGTGTTCAGTTTGTTTTCTCCGAATACTTTCACTTTCAAGCAGGAGCTGAGTGGGGATGGGAGAGGGGGTAAACAGACCTTTAGGAGAGGTGATCAGACTTGTCAACAGTCAATATACAAGGGCAATGCCACTATGGAGCCAGTACATAATGGAAATGAATAAATCATACCAGCCCAAAAGTGAGTCGACCCACTGGGAAATGCCCGGTATGCCAGACAGCGAGTCCATCCCTGCTTGCAGTGTTGTCTGAGCATCTCCGTTGTAAACAATTCAGCGTGGCTAAGGGTGCGGCTCTCTGCATGGCGGTGTGCTCAGCCAGCGAGTGGTATGGGCTATTTCAGACTCTACAAACTCCTGGTAACTCAGTTCATGTCGACAGTAAGAGCAAATAACTTCTATCTTATCTGGTATGATCTGAATAAGTCTTCAAAAGTCTCTGTCCATTATCCATTTCTACTCGCTTGAACTGCATCACGATGGTGCCACTTCCTGGTCTGGCAAACTATGGGATGGGTCAAGGGTCACACAGAATGCGCATGCATTAATTGTGCAACAAAAAAAAAAAATAGTGGCTTTGAAAGTAATTTAAGTTAACACGATATTAACGCATTAACTTTGACAGTCCTAGTAAAGATGTGAGGACCAGAATCTGGCCAGACCAAAAGACTCTTACAGAAGTGTTTACAATCCCACTTCCACACAGCTGTGCGAGGGCTCAACACATCACAAGGTATATCAGAGAATATCATCATTGACCTACAGCTGTTTTCAGGGGCAGACAATGAAGGTTTAAGTTTATTAAACACTGGAGCCAAAGTATAAGAATATATTTTAGGCCTAATACACACCTATAGAAGTTTTTGCACATATATATATATATATATATATTAAAATGGCAATTTTTGTTATGCTGATGTATCTTTTTTCAAAATCTTCCTTTGTTTTACTGCAATAAATTCCATACTGTGGACTTGTTTCCAAGGTTTTGTCATAATGTGAGATTTTGACACTGGTACATCCCTAAAGTTTATTTTAAATCAATTACTGATGACATGACATGTGATTTTGTGTTTAAATTTACATGCTAATGTCAACTGTTCAGTGAACCAAAAGCATAAACATAGCTTGGTTACATGCTAAGTTATGTACAAATTGTGGCGTGTTGGCCAGTAAATCATTGCCAAATGCTTGTATATTGTGTTGAACTGAAGCAATATGAGTTGGATGTAAGAAACAGCTATGTAGTCTAGAGGCCTACCTATGAGTCACATGTTTTATTGATTTTTTTGTAGCGTCTTTCGTCTTCACCCTTTGATAACTTTATGGAATCCAAAAATTAGCTATCTAGTTTATGGAATAGTTTGCATCATTAAATAGGTCAGGCGATGCCAGGCTTGTATTTTCCAGGATTGCACATGATTATCTGCCACAATCCAAATGGATTTCAGTTCCTAATTTGAGACAGTGAAAGTCTAAACCCTTTCATCTCGCTCTGCTACCAAGGGAGCCTGTCATCATGGTTTGATCCTCAACTCTGCAGGCTTTGCTCTCTGCAGGCTCCTAAGTTATTCTGGTGTTCCTCCATTTGCATTTCGCAGCTGTATCTACGGGCTCACATTGCGACTTAAGTTCTCTTTCAGAAATCTGTGCAGGACTTTATAATTATATAGATGTTCCTCATATATTTCTAATCACTCAGCACTGCTGGAAATCTGTTCTGCTTCACCTACAGAGCTACTCCAGTCATCTGGATGAATTAAAATAATCAGGGAGCAGAATGAGACTAATTAATCTTATCTTTCCCACAGCCAGTCCAGACTCTAATGAAGTTGGGGCATTCATGCTGGACAATTAATAGGGAAATTAATACTTCTTTCTGGCTACAAAGATGAGCAAAAGAGTACCAAACGACAGCCTGGAGAGTGTAACAATGATGTGCCATAATTGCATTCCAATAAATGGGGCAATTAAAAAGTGTGATCTATTTAGTGGGACAAAATGGAGTGAAAATATGTCACCACTTTAGTCTGATTCATGGTTTCTGGGGTTGAAAAAGCCAATGCAGGAACAGTGTTAAATTTATCTTAATATGTTATATGTGTCAGTTTATAGGGCTATCAGAGTATAACTATGAGAAATGCATAGGAGTAAAGTGGCACAGTTTCACACAGCTTAAGCAGAAGGGTGCATGCTGGACACACATTTAAGTCTTGTCTCTGAAAAATATTTCCAGAGCGTCAAAAAATTCAGGGGAAAGTGGAGCAAGACAAACTTTAAAAACTGATTCCAACTATCTCCCCTCAAAAATGAGGAACATCCTGAGATGAGCTGTCTACAGTCCAAATCTATTTCTGCTTCAGTTGCTGGCAAAAGTTGGTGATGGCTTGAGGAGAGCAGGAAGCTTCCAGGCATCTCTGTCTCCTGCTCTGTCAACATCTTCAGCAATTTTCTGCACATTGAGCACATAATGCCCAAAGCTTACCTCCTAACTCCATCCAAAGGATTAAAATCAGCAAGAAATGGTTTGTTTCATCACATCATTTTTGTTCTGTGCCCAAACAAGTCTTTAAATAACCATTGTTTGTAAGTCCATCTTGCATTGCTGCAAATAATCCTCCTACCAGTGCATACCACGTCATAGTTCACCTGTAGGTGAACTGGGAACACGCTGACTTTTATGGGGGAAAATCTCCACTAGAAAGGGATCCTCAGAAATATCATTTTGACAACAGCTTCAGAACAAGTCTGATGTATGATCCAAGGCTGAATACAGACCCTTCTCTAACAGGAGAGAGTGAAACGAAGGTATTGTCTCCCACACACAGGTACCAAAAGTTCAGCTTAGTCTATCAAAAAAAAAAAAAAAAAAAAAAAAAAAACAGCTGGACTTTGTTACACCTACTTTCAAAGACTTGACAGCAAGAATTTGCACCTTTTAAACATGCATTTAAAATATAGCTTCACATTCATCTGGGAAACCTCCCATATGAAGCACTTGAGTAGGGCAGGACTTTTCAGAAAATTCTCAGAGGGTGATTAGACGAATGTTCTGTCTGTCACATTCATGACAGGCCAATGAGAGCGACAAGACAAACTGAGGTAGTCGGGCATGCCAAGTTCCAGTACTAACCTGAGCTATACAGGCCAGCACTGCCGTAGTGTTTGAACACAGAGGTTATCAGTGGCTAAAATTCATGCAGAAGCCTATTGGGAGACATGCCAAAACATCTTCTCTGCAAACGGAAGCTTCTGGTGTAGCTCTTTGCACTTGTTTTCAGAAAGAAATGTGGTGCTTTTCTGCAGCGACATAAGCTAATTGCTAGAGTAGCTCACACTACTCCTCCCTCCACCCCATAATGATTGCAAACTCATTATGAAGCAGGTCAGCAGAGGGGTGAAAACATTAAAAATGTGGTCCAGTTCTGATATATTACTGCTGCCATACTAAAGCTACATCCAAGCTAATTGCTATACCAGTGGCAGCCAGTGCTACTGGCTTCCAGTACCAACTAAACTTTGACCATTTAGCTTACCTAAAACCCCTTGAAAACCATTTTTCAAACGCTTGTAGTAACCACAAATTTAGTTAGGTTTAAGTTGCCTTAAATAGCATGCTAATGATTGTTTTGTCAGTTGGGTTAGCTTGCAGAGGACAGTTTAAATCAATCAATCAATCAATCTATCAATCTATCTATCTATCTATCTATCTATCTATCTATCTATCTATCTATCTATCTATCTATTTATCTACAGAGATTTGTGATCTTTGAAAGATCTCTTAAATCTTGTGCACTTTTGCCAGTATCACATTCAGACGTTGTATATATATGCTCTCACCCTTAATGTCTCTACAGACCATTCAGTGAAAAAGTTCCAATGTTTTTAAAAAACTGAAGTTTATAATAACCAGTAGAGCAGGCTGTGAATACTTCTGATGAAGAAGGACTTGAAGTAGCAGAGACAGTGTGTGAAATCCTTGAGTGTCAATGCTCAAGTAAGGCTGTCAAAAGAGTGATGCATGTTCCTCTATTATAAAAGAAACACCTTAGGTTACAGCAGGGGTGTGTCTGCAGAGGTAGAGGGTAAAAGGAGAGAAATGGAGGGAGGAGTGCAGCGTAAACCGCAGTGAGCCGAACAGGAGGGAGTCAGGGTGGGGTGGGGGGCTTATGTAACAGGTTTAGATGCAGCCTGTACCTCCACAGAGGATAAAGATTGGCAAGGGCAATGGGGATCAAAAGAGCCCTTTGAATTCTCTGAGAAAATACTGACTGGGCTACCCGTCCGGGGATGATGGAGGCAAACAGCCACAGCTTAGGCAGGACTGTTGTCCCTCTGTCAACAGTTATATTAGGAGTTTTACACCCGGGACCGACTGAGGGGGGCTGCTGCAGAACACCAGCTTATGATTCTGTAGTTACAAGATTCTCCAGGAAAATAGGAAAAATTAAATATTCATGAAAATAAAATACAGATCTCATAAATTCTCCCTCAAGCCAACCATTTTCTTGCAGTGCTGCTTCAGGGTAAAACGAACTCTGTTGCGCTTACTTTAGCAGACAGAAATTCATGATTTGCACTTTTATGTTTTATGTTAATTTTCAAGGCATATAATCAAGTACTACCCAAAATATTTACATTTCTTAGTTAACATAAAAATACCCCTTTTTAATAAACTCCTCACAGTGGGCTTATGACATTAATTAGGGAACTGTAAATGGAAGTAATTGGCCAAAGACAAAGTTGGCCGAGGGATAAAAAGAGAAGAAGACAGGGGGATCATTTCAAACAGCAATGAAAAGAAGTGAAGAGAAGCAGTACTGGAGGAGAAACTGCCACCAAACTGCAGTGGACAAGTCACTTTAAGAGCACTTTGTATTGTTGAGGGCCTGTACAAGCTCATACAAACTCCAAAACATTTATTCTCTGGCCACACAGATGTATTGTCCTCTCACAAACTTTCATTTATATCTTTCAATTCATGCACTGCATTCCTTGAAAAGCTGGGACATTGTTTTAAGGTAAATTAAAAACAGCGAACCCTAAATGTAATCAAATACAGTACAAATACAACAGATCAAAAGTTGACACTAAGAAAGTTCCTTGTTTTTAAAATGACTGCTTTAAAACTTGTGCCTTTGGTGCGGCACTCTTTCTGTTAAATGCTTGATTCAGATTAGCAAATTCTGCATAACAGCATACTACTTTTGATAGAAGAATATATGTGGGATAGAAGAATGTATGTGTTTAAGAAGATGAGTGTGTGTATGTGAAAAGGAGCGAATATGTTTGTGAGAAAGAGAATACTGTATGTGTGTAAGAAGAAAATATTTATATATTGTATATGTTATAATGCATATGTAAAAGCAGATTACATAAGTGTGAAAAGGAGAACATCTCTATATAATAGAGAGACTAATAGATGTACTGAAGGGGAGAATCTGTGTTTCTGGAAGGGCTAGATTATATTATCGTGGCCCATATGGTGTATGGTATCATATAATTTTTTTATTGTATCATATCACTCCAAATTAGGATTGGGTATCATTTGTTTTTTTCTAATACCAGTGCTAAATCGATACTTTTTATGTGGTGCTGGTGCGTGTTGTAATTTGGTCTGGTAGGTGTCGGATGTGTTAGTGTCAGTACCATGTCAGTACCAATTATCCAATTTTGGTGAGGCTGTGCGAATTGTTGCCTCAGTTTCCTGTTCTTAGCTGACAGGAGTCGCACACAGTGTGGTCTTCTGCTGCTGTAGCCCATCTTGTTGTGCATTCAGAGATGGTATTCTGCATACCTTGGTTGTAACAAGTGGTTATTTGAGTTACTGTTGCCTCCGCCCACTCTCCTCTGACCTCTGACATCAACAAGGCATTTTCATCCACACACCTGCCACTCACTGGATATTTTCCCTATTTCAGACCATTCTCTGTAAACCCTAGAGATGGTTGCGTGTGAAAATCCCAGTAGATCAGCAGTTTCTGAAATACTCAGACCAGCCCATCTGACAGGAACAACCATGCAACATTTAAAGTCACTTAAATCCCCTTTCTTTCCCATTCTGATGCTCAGTTTGAACTTCAGCAAATCATCTTGACCACGTCTACATGCCTAAATGCATTCAGTTTCTGCTATGTGATTGGCTGAATGGCTATTTGTTAACAAGCGATTGAACAGGTGTACCTAATAAAGTGGTCTGTCATTGTATACGTACAGTAAATGGTATATGGTTTTTATCGTACTGTACAATTTTCTATTGTATCATATTATACCAAACTGTATTGTAGCATACTGTATGGTATGGCATGGTGTCATATCATAAGGTTTCCCACCATATCATATCATATTATCTTGTATTATGTCATATCTTATCAAACCATATTGTACGGTATCACATCAAGTCATACTGCAGTGGATCCCAGACTTTTCCTTTCTGTTGCAGGTGGAGATATTTTTGGCCACCCCCAACCCTTTGGTATGGTACTAGTATGGTATTGTGTAGTATCATATGCTATTTGTATTGTATTTGTATCGTTTCATGACTTACTTTATGATTCCCGCCTCATCATACACTAACATGTGCACTGATGTCAGTACTGCCTCCTCTAAAGTTCTCATGGGTCGCAGTGTTCTTGCTGTGCCTCCCTCTCCACTCTCCACGGAATAAATCAGCGGCCTCCATCGTCTGAGTGCTGGACTGAGCTGGGCCACTTCTGAGATCACAGGGATTAATTTTGGTAAATCTACAGTCCTGAAGGAGCTACAGGCACACAAAACACAGAGGAGTCATGATGATGACTTGGCTGGTATTAAGAATTTGTATTCCACAGAGCTACACCCAAACTTACAAGGTGTGGGCTAATTAATGAGCATTGATTTGTTTGTTTGAAGTCCAAAAAGCATGATTAAAGGATTCTTAGA
The DNA here is from genome assembly GCF_018320785.1 of Cheilinus undulatus. NCBI lineage: Eukaryota > Metazoa > Chordata > Actinopteri > Labriformes > Labridae > Cheilinus > Cheilinus undulatus. Next base: position 19,771,607 of record NC_054873.1, on the reverse strand, counting down.
TTAAACTTACTCTCCTGTGTGCACACATAGGCATTAAATTGACAAACAGGAAGCAACAGCATGCAGCTACTCATATGACCTGACCACAGAATTTAATTACAGAAAAAGCACGATGACAATGCATGCAAATCCCATGTTTTGCGATTTAATATGTGTGATGATGTGCTTTGCTTTCCTACAGTCCAATGAGCTATGAGCTGGTGGATTGTTCCTTAATCAATTGGTTAAAGTAGCTTTAGATAAATCTCTTAATTACAAAAACACAGGATAGTAAAGGGGTTGATTTGAAATTAGATCATCTGTTTAGCTGACAGGAAACCTGTGAAAAAGTGACACTGATTAACTAAGTCTGGAGTCTGTACCCTGGAGATTATCCCCATCTGGGCAGTCAATGTACAAGTATTATTGTATCCACTTTCTCTGACACACTAAAAGCTGTAGGTCAGCAAAATCAGGTGTATTTCTGTCCTAAAAAGACCCAGTGAGAATACAGATCAGCCCTGCAATGATCCTGGACCAGCTCCCATCCATTTCCTTTACTACATCAGCACAACTTTCATACCAAGAGCAGGGATGAAAATGGTGATGACCACAGTAAAATCCCCCACAGATAGTAATGCCGAGCAAGTTTAACTTATCATTTAAACTGTTTTCAGTCACGGATATATCGTAATTTTCTATCACTGCAATTACTGGGAAGACAGCCTGCAATATATGCTTGTTTACAGAGATGAACTGAAAGTAAGCAAAAGGTCATGGTGGAAAGAAAACCTTTAAGGGACCAAAAGACATAACTGGATTGAAGGAGTGCTACTTCAGCAGCGATCATACAAAATCCTGCACCATTCTGATTGTTTGTGTCTGTTTGCAAAGCTAATTTTTAGTGTAACAGCTGTGAAATATTCAGAAAATAACATCTCTGTTTTCTCTGAATCAGTGCTTTGTATGTAACCAGTGGAACTCTTTCTCCCTCTGTACTTGAACATCGACGCTGGTCGCCTCCTCTTTGCTCACTGCAGTTTTGACTGTATAAAACTTTTATGTTATTTCTTTCACAAATGTACTTTCAAACCTCAAAAAACAGACATTGTACTGTATAAGGCGTGTGGTATTGAAAAGTATCAACACATTATAAGTATCTTTAAATGCACATTTGATTTTTCACGTTTAATTTTTACAAGTTAATATTCTAATATCTATGGTAACAGTAGTGCTCTGTGCAGCATTTTTAAAGTGTTTTTTAAAGATAAAAACGGTAAAATGATTTCAGTTTGACATATCAGTATTTAACATTTTTTGTAACAATTATTTTTTTGGACCTTTATTTGGATAGGACAGATAAAGGGATGCAGGAAATATGGGGAGAGAGAGTGGGGGGAACATGCACCAAACAGTGCCAGGGAATCAAAACAACAACCAATGAGGCCTCTAGCCTCTGTTTACCAGCACAGACTCTACCAGCTGAGCCTGGTGGTGCCCTTTTGTTGAAAAAATTTAGGCACATAAAAATGATACTGTATTATAAAGGGATGAGTAGGAGTATTCAAACACTGGAGTTCTTATATACTCATTGTGGCTGAAAAATAAATCAGAGCAAATTGAATTTTAATTCATTGAATCTGTGTTATAAACAATAAAAGTTCAAGTTTCTCGCTTTACATAAATGAAAAACATCAATTTATATCTGTTAAAAACACAAGACATGATGATTTTTTTTACCAAACAAGAACAAGAACTTCCTAGGTTCATAACAAAACCTGATCTTGCTATCTTCATTCTGTTCCATTCTGTATTTTAAAACACAAAATACAACAGTACCCATGCATTATCTACCTTCCCTGTGGTGCAATGTGGACATATTTTCCAGGGATAAGTCTGAACAGATGACACCATAAAAAATGGAATGTTGATATCTCAGTGTTAAACATTTCAGAATTGATTTTAAATTCCAAAGTGTGAAGTTAACTCCATCCTGGCTGAACTGGTCTCAATTTTAGAGTTATTTGACCATTCAGTGTAAGTCCAGCTCTGAGGAGTCGGCTGATCTAAGCTCAGCCCAATGACATGTCAAATATGAGGATATGTAGGCAGAATTTTCAAATCCATGCCCTTGGGCAGAGTGTTAAGATGGGTTTCAATGTTTAGATGTTGTTTGTTGTACAGTGAATCACTGCTGGGATTCATTTGCTCATTACTGACTGATTGCTGTGGTTGTGTTCGATGTGGAACACTTTTGTAACATGAGTGAGGTCGTTCACCGAGTAACCCCCTGCCCATGCAGTCAAAAGTATTATACCAGATAGTCCTTCTGTATGAATGAGCACTTCCTGGCAGTGATTTTGAGCCTGTCTAATTATTATATATGGACATGCGAATGCTTAAATGTGGATTCTAGTGCAAAATCCCTTCTCTAGATAACCATGATAATTTTGGCCATTATAATCTTGATGGGAAATTTTCATATGGTCACATATCTGATGAACAGAGGACCTGTGTGGATATCAGGCAAAGACCAGAGCCAATTTAAAGATTTGATGAAAAAAATCTGTAAGAACTCTGCCACTGAAATCTTTCAAATTGTCATGTTGCTTTCATGAATACTAACCTCATTTTCAATAGACACAGGAAAGTAGAGAAAATATTATCTTCTTTGTCGGTGTTAGTTCTAGACTTAATAGCACTGATGCATCTTCCTGTAATAACAGCAGACAGCCCTCATCCTTGTTGTTTCTCTATCTGGGTTATACAAATCTGCCCCACTGGGGATCTGACTTGATGTGCTGCAGAGAGACATTACTCCTCGCTTTGCACGTATAGCTGCAGCAAACATGACTGACTGGATACATCAGACTGTTTCTAACATGATGATGATAACTGGCAGGCTTAAAACTGGCACAGACTGCTGTCAAATAACAAATATGTCCAAGGTAAGATTAAGGTCCTGTCAGGGACTGCAGTTTGGATTTCAGGCTGCCTTATATTCAAAGACAGGAAGTAGAATCTTGACAGCTCAAAGGTATTTTCTGAATAGATGGTGGGTTGATCATTAGGCATAGTCCTTAATCCTCTGATAATGTGAATAAACAAATTCAATGCATTAACTTGGTCTTTCCAAACATATTACAGTCAAACAAAAAAGCATTAATGTATGCTTTGGAGTAAACACAATCTAGCTAGGTGACTGAGGCAGTCAGGATGTTTTTACTCAACCTCAATACAGCTAGCAGTTATGATGCAGAGGGTCAATTGAGGATAAATGGAAAACACTGCACAAGTAAGAGGAAACACCAAGTGAGTTAAAAGCTGTAATGTATAGCTCACTTGGGGAAAGTTTTTCTTTGTTTATAGTGTCCAGATTGAGGCAATTATGAACAAAGCTTTACAGTGCTTAATCAAATTAAAGTCAATGCTTTAGCAGTGTTAATTTATATGTTAATTTTGCAACAACATATTGTTTTTTTAGGATTGGCAGTGTGAGAAAGATGCTCATGGTTAAATAAACCGATAAAGCTCTGTGTAGGGATGGTCACAGCTGTGCTGTCTAAAGTTTTAATACTCTGATACTCTTTGATATAACATGCTTTAAAAAGGTACAGTCTTAATGCTTATGATTGATAGGGCTAAAAAGCATCAAAAAGAGTAACCTTGATGACTACTCTCCAGTCACAGAGTTACTTTGATGACCACTCAACTGTCACAGAGTTACTCTGATGACCACTCAACAGTAAAAGAGTTACTCTGATGCCCACTCAACAGTCACAGAGTTACCCCGATGACCACTCAACAGTCACAGTTACTTTGATGACCACTCAACAGTGGCAGAGTCATACTTATGACCACTGAACAGTCACAGAGTCATCCTGATGACCACTCAACAGTCAGAGTCATCCTGATGACCACTCAACTGTCACAGAGTCATCCTGATGACCACTCAACTGTCACAGAGTGTCATAAAACTCTCATTTAAAAAGCATCTCAGCCCTGCTCAATGTGAATTATCCTGCACTGTCTCTTACTGCTTTACTGTATCTCATATACTGTAATAAAGCTGACTGTGGTTAAAGCCTCACCACATATGCACATTTGCACTAATTGATCTATTTACTGCACCAATTACTAATTAAATGCATTTACTGTTCTCACAGGCTGTAAGCAATTAATCTATTCACTGTTAATCAAATACTGTCAGAAGGCTCTCTGTGGTAAAAGGCCTCACATTATATATACATTTTCACTTATCAACTACCTTAAATTATCCAGTATTGGGTGGATACTGGATATAGACAGATTTTGATTACATTTTCAGGAAATGTCAGAAATGGCATAAGAAAGAACTGATTAGACTTTGGGAGTGATCCAGATCACCGTCTGGATACAGGAATTTTTTAAAGGATTCTTTACTATTGGGAGATAGGGCTAATGGCAGTCTGCATGGTCTGCACTCTCCAAGTGTTTTTCTAGTTATGTATTATTATTATTATTATTATTATTATTATTATTACTGAAACAGACGTCTATGTCATTTGATTTCTAAGTATGCAAGTTTGCATAATGGCTTTGTGACTAAACTCAGTAAGTCTTTATTTTTGGAGCGAAGTAATTTAATGTTTCTATGCAAAGCCTGCCGCACTCAGAGAAACAAACAGAGTAACCTAAGCAGCAGATTTAGCCTTGGTCAAGCACTAATCTGCTTTTAAAGGTCTGCTAGGTGCCCAAACTAAAGTGCTCATTTGCAGCATTGACTGTAGAGGGCTAGAACACACGGGTCTGTGTCTGCTGCAGTGAAAAGCATACAGCTTTGTGATGATGGCTGCTTGCACATAGAGCTTTCCACCTCTGCATTCAGCTGGACTTTAATGCCCCCCTCAGAACAAGCCTCTCAATGGAGCTAATGGACCATGAGAGTGAGAGATAGAAACACTGATAATGATACATGGAGGGAAAGACAGAGGTGACCCCATGGGATCAGTGTGTCTTCTCTGAGCTCTGTTTGTTTTCTCTCCACCGTCTGTCTTCACACCTTCACCTGTCTCTAATATGTTATTTCCCGAGTGTTGCTTCTCTTTATTGTCATCTCTGTTTCCCTCTTATTTTCCAGCTGCCTGTCTCTCTGCTGTCAGGCAATAAAGTTTTAATGTTGAGAAGTTTTGAAGTGTTGATCCCTCTTGTTTGATCTTCATCCAGTGTGTCTAGGTTGTATTTTCAGCAGCAGTATCCTCATTCACACAGACACACCAACAAACACATACAATTAATTATAGAAACTCTAAGAATTGTTATAAATACTCTCCGCCGTTCTCTATCTCTAATCTCTCACTCTTTGTCACATTATAAGATTCCATTATTTTGCACTTTTAAAATATTTTTGTTTCATTTTCAATTTTTATATGGTCTTACACTAAGGCTCTGAGGTTGGATGAGAAGGCCTGGTTCACAGTCTCTATTCCAGTACCCAAATGTGCTTGCTGATGTGAGGCTAGCATGCAGCTGCTCATCCTTAGAAACTCAGTTTTTGTGTTTACATTAATGCCAGAGGAAGTTCAGAACTCGTCAGTGATGGAATCAGCAATGCATCGGCTACTTCTATGCACCGTGCACCTTTGCAGTCATTGACCTTGCTCTACATTTTACATGGTCTTCTGCTTTGTGGCAAAGTTGCTGTTGTTCCTAAACACTTCCAGTTTCTAGTGATATCACTCACAGTTGACTGTGGAATATTCAGCGGGGATAAAATGTAATGAACTGTCTTATAGCAAAGGTGGCATCCATCACTGAGCTCTTCAGAAAAATCTATTTTGTATCACAAATGTATGCAAACGGAGACTGCATGATTAGGTGCTTTATTTCATACATTTGTGGCAACAGGTCTGATTAAAACTCCAGAATTCAATTATTAAAAGGTGTGGCCAAATACTTTTGTCCTTATAGTGTATCTGCATATTGGTTAACAGCAAAAATCCAATGTTGTGCATCCCCAGGAAAAGCTGCTAAAAGGTGGCCTGAATAAACACAGTTAAACCAGCCCTTTCACCCAACAACAGCTGGGATAGGCTCCAGCCCCCTGGGACCCCAAAATGAGATAAGCAATACAGAAAATGAATGGATGGATGAAGGAACCCTATTGGACAAGGCTGGTTTTGAGTGCACCTAAATCAAGCTAATCTTAGGAACTAAAATGTCTTTAAATGTAGTCATATTTTAAAAAGTAGTCCCTGAGATTGTCTCACACATCGCAACAGCATTAGCACTTTTTCTAACAGATATTTTTACAAGTCCCTGTGGTATAAGCCAGGATTTTATAAAAAATATCAACATTGGCTGTTACGTTTGATGTTAGCAGCACCTGGTAGCTGAAGCAGCTGAGTGGAATTGAGCCATTGTAAATGATTCTTTCCTAACATTGCTGATGTTTGATAGCATCTTGACCAACACCATGAAAGTCGTTATAAATATATAAAGCAGGATAACCTCATGCATTGAAAAAGAGATTTTTGTTAGTTACAAAGCTTGTGTTTGTTATAAAGCTGTCAAAATGGCAAAAGAACAGACACTATGGTCAGTTTTGGATCATGCTCTCTCTTGCCAACAGTAGCTCATTAGACAAATTGGACGAAGTCATGCAAACTCTGCAGAAGGCACAAGCTTGTGCACATTGTGAAACATTCATCCCTGAGGTATCAACTACCAAAGACATCAAAGAGGAAGGGGAGGATGTTTCAGAGTGCAATGCTGTAATTTTGCCTTCCCATGAATTTTAAAGCAAATCTTATCTTTCCTAATTATTCCAGGGGAAAAAAAACAAGCCCTAACCAACAGAGCACACCAAATTAAAAATAAACAAAAGATGGGAAAAAAACAGAAATCAAGTCCCTACATAAATGCAGCCCCTTTGAACACATTCCAGTATGTTTCTTCCCAAATAGGCCACCCTCAGACAGGCATATTTGTTCTGCTGACTTTACAAAGCTCATGTCCTGCTTATTCACAGGTATGACTCATATGTTTAGTGAGAGGGAAATATAATATTTTAAAAAAGGCTGTGGCTGACATAACTGAATATGAAGACTGGGGTGTAAAACGTTGCAGTAATTATCTCTGACCTCACAGACTTCTTAGTTAATTGGCATGCAGACCCCTGAAGAACTGCAGTTACAGGACATAAAGATGGAGAAAGAAATGGACAGCACATAATGTACTCGCCAGAACACATTAATGAAGAGAAAAAAAGGGAGGCGAGAAGGAGCTGGAGGTCAAACCGAGGAAGTGAAAGGGGCTGAGATGTGTGAAAGCAGCAGAAAGGACTAAGGTATAGGAGGCTTGTGCATCATGTTTCTCGCTGTGCCCAGTTCAGCGGAAAAAACACACACTTAAAGTACATCTGGCTGGCGTGGACTTGAGCAGATGCGCATACAGAAATAGCTCCAGTGAGGAAAGTGAAAGAAGGATACAAGTCCATCTAGGGCAGCGTGGAGGCACTCTGCGCTCCACTTTGTTTGGCTGAGGTAGACGTTTCCAGAGATCTAATGTGTCCCGGTAGTTTATGCTCTCTCATCAGACATTCAGTCCTTTTACCTGAGCTTCACAGGAAAACTGGAAGCTATTCCTGGAAGATGGCAGGAGATGTGTGCATGCTTCCTGTCATGAGGTGCTCCATGCAGCAGCGTGAATTTGTGACGTGTTGTTAGGTGTTTATTCGCAACCTTCTGACCTCAGCCCAAGGGGAATTGTGAAAGCTAGCAGCAGCCAGAGTGGCACACAGTATATCACTTAAGTAATGTATAAGCAGCCAACACATATAGTATGACCTTGATATTGAGTTAGCATGCATGAATAGGCCAATGTGATCTACTATTTTTTCTACACCATGCAAATCTGCACAGAGACAAAAAGCCATAAAATAAAGCTTTACAATGAGAAAACAAAGACTGGACGAAGTCTGCTGAGGCAGAGAGCAGTGCTTTGAATACTGATTGTGTCATTCATGTCCTTACAGCAGGGATGGGTGACAACAAGCTCAGGCTGACCCGCCGTGCCACCATACATTTATGCAGCAGAAAGGTTTCAAGAAGGGGGAAAAAAAAGACCCATAGTGTGTGGCGTGCAGTTTATCTAGGTGTATTGATGGTTTGTTCCTTCTTATCCAAACATCAGCTGACAGTAAGGGGCCCATTACAGATGCCAGTGGGCCACCTGTCCTCTGTAGGGCTAGTAAGTGAACGCAGCATGAGTTTAACCTTCAGCTAAGCATGATGAAGTTTGACGGTGCTAAGCAGCCAAAGCTCACTCATTAGGCCTCCCTGTGCCAGCTCTCTGTGGTCAGGGTCTCTCCTCTTGGCTTTTCTCTTTCATCTCTTAACTGCAGAAGCACAAAGCCCCGGCGGTCTCCTCATTAGACAGGCCTGTTGCATTAATGTAGCCCAACATAACACAGTGGGCTGGAGTTGTTCCAAAATACCCCCCCAACCCAACTCCCTCGTTTGCCCTGGTTGCAAACACGATGCCGGCTGCTATGGCCAGTGGTGCAGCTGAGCGGACTGATGTTTGGCAACGCTCGGACTCCTTTCAGATGATGAAGGCCTCCATGCACACTAGATGACATTTGCCCACAGTAACAGTGACAAATTGCTGCCAGCAGCTGGACCATTGACCTCCACAGCATTTGAAACAACCTCAACAGTCCTAAAGCTACCAGACGATAACACACACCTGGTGACAGGAAGCACAGTTTGTATCATATTTGGCTGCATCTTAAAGGCACACATTGTACACATTGTAACACCAACATTGCCATGTGAATGGGCGCATATTTTTTAAAAATAATTTGTTCATCATCTTTCACCAAATAGAACATCAAAATTTAAATATAACTAGTGCTGTCAGATGATTTTTTTTTAAAGATTATTCTCAGAATTTCTATGGTAAATCACAATTAATCTCTCTCTCTCTCTTTCCCCCTCTTTGCATTTTGGAAGTCACCTATTTGCATTTGTGATTTGTGTTTCATGTTAGACTTTTGAACAGTCTTAGACTAAGGGTATGGGGTCAAAATAATGACAAGAAACCAGGCACTCCAAGCATGAAAAATGTAAAAAAAAAAAAAAAAGGCAGGAAATACTTCAAAGCCTTTATTATAATTGCCCAATCTTTCAAAAGGCAAACATATTTCAACCTTTTAGAATATCTGTTAGCCCTGATGTTGACCTACATGGTTTGAACATGATGACTTTTTAAGTGACATTACAATAATAATAAAGGCTTTTTAGATATTTCCTTCCTAATTTTTTACATTTTTTATGCTTGGAATGCCTCTTTTCTCTCTTTATATCAAACTAAGGATAACTGGCTTCCTGTCTGGACTAGGCCTGCTCTTATTTTAAAAGAGAAGAAAAAACTTCAGGTAGATTTAAAACTATGACATGAACTTGACCACAGAAAAGGGAACTTGGTATGGATTTAAACGGAAATGAGTGAAATGTCTGATTGCACAGTATGCAGATGAGATCTGACTTTTCAACTGGGCTGTGTGCGAGATTTTTCAAGTGAAATGAGACATTCAAAGACACAGTGATGTATTTATTTATGCAGAGAGACACTGCAGTGACTTAACCTAAGTGTGCTGAAAAGGACAATAAAACGTGCAATTTACATGATGAGTAACTCGAGTTGAGATTACTGTCTCATGGCAATGCTAGTTATGAATTGTATTATGCTATTTTTAATTCTAACCTTAGTCATTAGAGAAAAATGTTTAGTTTTAGACACATTTTAGTCATTTTTAACCAATTTTTAGTCTGTTTATAATTGACAATAACTCAAAAACATTTTAGTCTAGTTTTTGTTAATAAAAATTCCTCACCATGTAGTTTAGTCAGAGATGATTCTCTTTGCCTGACTCTGGTGCCAAATCATACCTGTGTTTCCCACACACCCTATAAAACCTGGGATCCCTGCTTTCTTTGCAGCTGAGAGGCAAAAGAGCTACAGAAAAGTTGTGTTACAAAAACTAAACTAAACTTTCATCAGAGTTTTTGTTACCAAAGTTCTATTTTTAACTAGTCTTGGTCTCATCTTCCTCATAGAAAGAAGGTAGCCAGCTAACACTTACAGTCATAGTTTTAGTTGACAAAAAGAACACTACACTTTAGAAAGCATGCTGTACACTGGGCATTATTTCTACAAAAAAATAAACTTAAACAATAAACATGATTTTTAGAGATCTAAGCTGCCTCCACAAGCATGCTGTATTGGAAAAAAATGGTTTTTATTTTTTTGAAAAAGCATGGTGATAGATTAGTATGACACTGAGATTGAGTGATTATTGTTGTCGTTATGTTATAAAAAATGGGATGGGATTTGAAGGCACAACACCATAACCTAGTGAAAAAAAGGGCTTTTTAGTAGCAGAATGGAACTAAAAATGCATCTGCTTAAGTCTCATGAGGAATCGTCCCATAACTCAGGGTTTCTGCTGACTGAAAGTATCAGGTAAGTACAGGTCTTCAGTTTTTACCTGAAGTGACTACACCTGTAGCTTGCTGCTAAATACTGACAGTTAATTAGGTAGTTACGTCCATCATCTCCTCAGCATCACTTCAGCACCATGGACAGCAGCGCCTGCTCAGCAGTGTTGGCTGACAGCTACAGGGCACTTATCTACACTTTTGCTGCACCCAGGGAGAATGAACTATTCAGCTCCTTATTAAAAGTCAGAACCATTTCCTGTTTAGTGGATTAAGGGACTGCAAAATGTACCATACCGAGGAAATAAAATCGAATGCCTTTCGAGTGAAAAAACCTTGGAAAAGTCTAACTGATTGGTTAAGGACTATGGTTAGTCTGCTCCCTCTACATTTTACAGTCAAAGTGACAATATCCTCTCATCTCTTGTCAAAGTCCCTGCCTGCATGCCCCTCAACTTTAGCAGATAGGCTATTCAAAGGTTCTTACCTGATGCAGCTTGCATCCAGCCACAGATCTTGTAAACGGTGGATGTGCTGAGGAGGAAGAAGAGACTGAAGCAGCCGATGCAGGTGACAACCAGCATCATGGACATTCCAATGAAGAAGGAGGCGGCCTTGAACGCACCGGAGGGGATAGCGGAGAACTCGGTGAAGCTGCCCTGGCAGGCCAGCTCTCTGGAGTGTCCGTCTCCGACGCAGTAGTGGAAGAGGCCGAAGTAGCCGGCCTGTGGCGTATCCACACCATCTCCAATCCAATAGGGCTGAGAGAAGATGGTCACGTTCACGATACCGAACAGGATAGTGAAGATGGCCCACAGGAGTCCGATGACACGGGAGTTGCGGACGTAATTTGTCTGGTACAATTTCGCAGCTTCTGCAGACGGTAGCATTGATGCGGCAGATCCAGGTATCATTTTATGGAAACCCGAAGACTAAAAGAAGGTTGCGATCAGCGCGAGCACAAAGCGAGGACTGAACATTTATGACATAAAGCTGCTTTTCACTGAATCAAACCCGAAACAGCGAGATCAAGAGGAATATGTACGCCTGTGCAACTGCAACACAGCAACATCTGTCAGACGCGATCAACTCATGACGTTGCAGCCTAAAGCCAGGCGCTGAACCGAGCGAGGAGCTGAGGCACAGAGCTTGAACCCGGGATGTAACTCTGAGAACTCAATGACTACAGCAGCACGAACAGGTTCCCTCCCACTTGCTCGGTGTAGCCGTCAGATGTGCTCATCGCTGCCGCACCGTGCCGCTCACCGATGCCCTTGGAAAACCTCAAACAACCTCGGAGTGAAACAGAGATGTATTATTCACATAAATGACGAGCCTCTATCAGCACGAGCAAAAAATAACAACGCGCTATAACCAGCAGGCTGGACTATGTCACCCAAGGGCTCGCATGTAATAATGGGTCTGTAGGCTACTTACAAATGAGTACAGTCAAAGCCAAAAACACGACGCCTCCCGTCAGGATCGTTAAGCGGTGAATCTGTTCTCCGGTTTGTGACAGCAGCTGCCGGTGATGCTGCTGGGAGTCAGTGAGGGCGGGGCACGGACGGCAGACGCAGAAGCAGCCCGTGATGTCTATCTGTGCATACACCCCTTCCGGATAAAGCTGCGTCAACATCCACTGAGCTCACACTGAAATACCAGCGATTGTAAACGTGTCAGAAACGAGAAACTGTTTGCATTGAATCCGGGTGCATGTTTCTATAGCAGGATCTTCAACGATCCACCCATATACCTGCTGTGTTAGAGATGCAGCCAACACAGCTAAGCTGCCAGGAGGTTATGCAACACTTCGTTAGGCTGCACGCGACCACACAAGCTAAACACACACCATAGTAAAGGAAGTGAATGGATGACAGTGTGGGAGGAGATATGATGAATGGCAATGCAAGTGTTTGAAAGAAAGCATCCCTTTGTTTTAATGCAAATAAAAAATGAAATTACTCTGTCATCTTTTCCTTTCAGTCTGTCTATAAATGTTTGTTTGTGTGTTTATACTAGCTCCATGCACATAAAAGTCAAGCTACTGCTGCAAGGGTGGACTATTAGCCCAAAATCATTAAAGGGACAAATCTGGATTTTATTTTCATGGAATCTTTGTAAGAAGTCAGGAGAGGTTGAGGACATTTTAGACAAAAATAACTTGTTATATAATGAGCAATACACATAAACTAGGCTTACTGTCTTAAAGCACACTATACCCAAAGCCATGCATCTACAGTTGTGTAACAGTCAGTCTGAACTGGTGTTTAACATCTATGGATTTTTATCTTTTTAAATCAATGCTGTTATTACTTTGGTTATGAATTTCATGATTTAACTGTGGGTACTGAATCTGTCAAACCTTTTTATTTCTATGAGGATAACTTGACTTTCCCCTGCTGGAGCTCCACAGACAGTATAGATGGAAAGAACAACGGCTGCCTGGAGCTGAAGCCAAAAGATTTAAAACTCTCCTGCCACCTGGTAGCAGTATTGAACAGATTTCCAATAACATCAAAAGACATTGCACCACCCAAGGATTGTGTCAGTAGACACTAAGTTACATTTCTTTAATTATATACGTCATCATAGTAGTCCAGGAATAGCTGCCATATGTTACAGAATTCATCAACTCATTCTTGAGTCATATCTGGCTAGATCATGTTTACCTGCCTACTTTGGATCTGCACCTTAGACCTTGAGGCACTAACTTATATGAAGAGACACCGACTTCAGAAGAGGCACTTCAGATTCACATTAATGATACAAAATATTTTTGAAAAAGCAGTGAGAAATTTCTGAAAATATTCTGAAAATCATTGATGAAAATACCCAACACAATTTGTCAAAGACTCCACGAAAGTTTTCAAAAATCCCAAGAAGATTTGAAGTAATTTTCCCAGAGTAGTCATGTTTTAGCAGAATTCCTATTCTTTAGTAAAAATGGATCAGATTACTGTAGATGATGTGGTTTTGTGGTGAAAGCTTGCTTCAGCTCGTCAGGAGGGACGAGCTCGGTGTGATGTCTTGCAGGTCTCTATGACGGAGTGGATCATTGCTGATTGGATCACAGTCAGGGGCTCGCTGCATTGGGTCTAATGAAGGCTCTGAGATATCCTGATTATTTTATGCTTACAAAGGTAACTTGTAAAAATCAATCATAATGGCCAATTAAAGTCATCTTAAATGCAAGGAGTAGGGCTGAACAATTCACCAAAATAATCTAATAGCGATTTTCTTCCCCAATATTGCAATTGCGATTTTATTCGTGATATTATTAGGTTCCTCATCTTGTGTAGTTTTTCAACAAATTACAACAAAAAAATCATACTATATTTTAACCTACACCCAGTCATGAACTCATCATACATTTAACCATTTTATTGCAAAATGGATAGACAGTTTTACTTGACAGAGAAGACTCTGCTCAGAAGAAGCTCCTTGGGTTAGTCAAGCTGCATGCTTTGACTTTCCAACAAGGAACCCCCATATGGATAGATACATTTATGAGAATGTATAATGAAAACAATGAAATTACTTCAGAAACAGTTATCCAAAGTAGCATGAATCTCAATATGAGGGTGCAGCTAAAGGAGGCGGCTGGGTGGAGGTATGACTTCTATTAGCTAACACTAAGTTTCATCAATATCAGATCGACTGAACTAGGGCAGAACAATTAAAAAATAACAAACTGAAATTATTTTTGCTCATATTGCAAACTTTTTACCCATTGCTTTATTAAAGGGATCATCATTTTTATGTCACTTTTTTGATTAAGAAAAATATACATAGAGCAAGAAAAGGAGGATTTTTGTAAACCATTCTAAAGAAAAAACACTTGAATGTTTGCATAATGTGCATAAAATCTCTGCTGCTGCAAACATTGATGAATTGAATGGGTATTTTGACACCTTTCAAGTTAAAGAAGTAGGGAACAATTTTACATTTTTTTAGCTGTTCACTGAAGTATCTGACTGAACCATGATAAAACACATAAATGCTTGTGTTATTTCTGACATTTGCACCAAACTGATAAAAATCTGCATTTTATGACTTTTAATTAGCTCAAACGGACATCTGCCTTGAAAAATCTTTTCTGAGAAGTCAGTGCTTATTTGACCTAGAAACCTACTATCGGTAGGCCTCTGCGTCACAATCTCTATATAAAAGGTAGAGTGTTACCGCCTCTAACTGACTTTACCATTCAGAGGCCACTACCATGCTCTCCTGCACCTGCACTTCCTTGTCTCTGAGAGCTACAGCTTTGGTAACACGCCAAACAGGTAGTGCGTATCCATATCTATGCACAGGACCACCCGCTCCATCACAGCCTGCTTCAAGGGACTCTGGAGGGGAAGAATCCGCCACCTCAAAAGATCGCTCTGAGGCAGCAGTGCTGCGGAACTCTATGTCACTCTCTGGCAAGGGGAGTCACTCTCACTGCCGCCTCATCTGGAAAAACTCCATCCCTTTCCCCTCCCTCCTCCCAGCACCAAACTGCTCCCTTTCTGTGCATTTTTTTGAAATTGTAGCAGGCCATATTTTAATGTAATTTGCAATTACTTTCCCAGCCATAGCAAGGAGAATAGGAAATACAATATTAGAGTTGTTAGATGTTTATGCTACAGAGGAACTCAACAAGTCTAAAAACTGCAAAAAATTAAAAGTTTGCATTTGAGAAAGGCAGTTTAACACTGATGAAAATAAGCCTGATACCAAACTAAAGACAGAAATAGACTAATTAACTAATTGGTTAAAAAGCACGATAAGGCTTAAGACAGGACAAGACTAAATTCAACTGAAGTGCTAGCTCTATGCTCAGAAACTTTTCACCAGTAACTTTACTTTTCAGTAACTTTATTTAACAGTAGGAAAAAACCTGAAATGCTGTTCTGCTAAACTCAAATTGACTAACTACTTCAAGCACCGAAGGTATAAATTATATCATTATGCACAACAGAAAACAAATGTCAGGAATGAGCAGAACATTAAAGCGTCATATCTAATTGACTTGATTCAGTCATGCTTTTATAAAACATTGTTGATATAGATTGGTTCCTCAACTGAACAACCTTATGTGTAAAATAAAAGTAGGCTATAGTAATAAAATAACACAAATCTCTTACTTGGGAAAAGCAAAATAACTAAAGCACATCAGCATCAGCATCAGACAACTGAGGCACAACATCTCCACTGTTCGTACTATACTCTGCATCATCTAATCTGAGAAGTAATACTACAATCACTACAGTTATTGGACAACCATATAACTCAAAGCTATTAGTATCCTTTAAAACAGAATAAGGGTTAGTTATAAGAATAAGGGGTTATGCAACATAGCACTAGGTGGCAATCTTGCTCCACTGATGACATCATAAGTTAAACTATTTTTTCCTGTTTCCAGTTGCACCATCCATCATTCAAAATTAATGCAATTATTTTTTTATCACTATAACACAAGTGACATGAAATAAAGTTGTATGGTGAACTTATTGACTATATGTCCATTTTTATCAGAGGTGGGAAGTAAAAGAGTGCAAAAACTTCATTACTTAAATCGATTTTTAGGCACTTGTATTTTACTCAAATATCTATTTTTTTGACCTCTTTTTACTTTTACCCCCTACATTTGAACACAAATATTTGTACTTCCCACTCCTAATTTGTCAAAACAGACTTGTAAAATCTAAGGTTCAGGACATCGTACAACATCCTCTTCATGCTGAATTTGAGCTTCTACCCTTTGGCAGGGGATTCAGACAACCATTGACCAAATCCTACACAACTACATTATAAAGATGATCTATGAACACTTTATTTACCCTAAAGATTTCTGAAGATGCCTTAATGATTGTTTTGTCTTTAGTTGTCCTTTAATGTTCTTTTTAGTTCCTGCATTTCAGTGTTGTGTCCGAGTTTGTGTTTATCATGTTTAATGATTTTTGCCTGGCTGCATAGCAAATTCCCCCTGGGGGACAATAAAGTTGAAGTTGAAGTCAACCTAAATATGACGTTAAGGACATATTTGCTCAGAGAGGGAGGTTGAAGTTTCCATGTTGATCACAGTATCTCTGGTTATGTTGCTAAAATGGAAAATTGAAGAATTGGAGAGAAATTTGTCAGAACTTTTTCAAGTTTTTAAAAAATATTAAGGCTATACATTACGTGTTCATAAAAATAAAATTTCAGCTAAAAGACATATATGTAAACAGACACATCCAAAATATGAAAAAAAATATATCCACACATTTACAGGAAAATAAAACAATTTCCTGCAAAAATTCTCGATATGTTTCTGTTAAAATCCCCAAATAGACTACCTTTAAACATTAAATTAATTTCGTTTGATTTCCAGGGGACACTCCTCGCTCCTTCCTCCATCTTGACTCCTACTTACTATTCCCGCTTGCGCTCGTGTACTTCAAAAACTTCGTCCAGAAAGGCTTTTGACCGACCACTGTATTTTAAGAGTTCAGTCTGTTAACGAAAGATATTTAACGTATTCTTCCAGGAATAATGGTCCCTTAGCGACACGCAGGTGTATTCCAGACAGGTGAGTGCTGTTCTACTGTCTGGCTCATAAAGTACGTTTTAGAGAAAGGAGGCTCAAGCTAATGTTAGCTCTGTAACTGCAGAGACTTGCCCACGTCATTAAAGTACTAGTTAGTGGTTTTAATGACGAGTTAAAACGCTGAAAACGTTTGATAGGCCAATACTAACTGTTAATGTGTAAAAACATGTTATTACAGACAGGCTAAAGTCAGTTTTCTTTATAAACGACAGTTCACAACAGATGTAGCAGACAGCTAAACTTGTCACAGCAAGAAAAACACAGAGTTAGCATGAATTATAGGCTTTTAAGCTCCTGAAATCACTCCTGCCATTATTGAGCACACCTGTGCCGATTCTCTCTGTACTGTAGAGGAAAAAAACACCTCGTCTATTATTGACCAAATTATGCTCAAACTACATGACAGTTATCAAGAGGTGGGAAAAGCACCAGACTATTGTACTCAAGTAAAAGTAGTTACTTTGTTTGTTAAAATGTACTTAAGTAGAAGTGAAAGTAGTAGTCAATACATTTACTCAAGTACAAATAAAAAGTAAGTAATCTAAATTTTACTCAAAGTACTGAGCTGCTACTTTTGATAGCCAACATTTACAGTGAAATATGATCTTTCCTTAATGTGCAAGAGAACACAAATCTCCAACCAGGTCGTTCATTATTATAAGTTGTGACTTAACATAAAGTGAAAGTGGCTATTTTGGATGAAATGCATAATATTTCTCTCTCTATGTGATACTAACTGTTGTGTGTTGTCAAAGTCAAACTACTGGCCCTGTTCTTGTTATTGGCAGAAAAACTGGACCTCCTTGTTTTGGCTTTGAGTGTTTTTTTTTTTTTTACTCAGTACTTCTTGAGGTGTTTTGAAGTGTAATGAAGTACAATACTTACACTGAAATATACACAATTTAAAGTAAAGTTAGTTTTTGAAATACTCAAAAAGTATATTTGTATAAATATAGTTTGTTTCTTTCCATTCCTTCAATTAATCATCATCCTGATGCGAGCAAAAGCTGTTGAAAAAGAGATGGTGTGAAATGTAATACCCACATCATGGCATTGTTTTAACCAATGATTATCGAGATTATTGCATGGTCCGTTCATAATTTTAAGAATTTTTTTTTTAGACTTCTTTATCAGGTTCACCAATTAATTTTCAATTAAATTGCAATTTTTAAATAACAGATGCTGCAATACTTTTTAAAACCTGAAATGTGTGTCAAAATACCAGTTTAACACAATTTTATGCAGCAGAGATGTAATGTCTACAGATCATGCAAACATCCAAGCATCGCTTTTTTTTCTAGAATATTTTATAAAAATCTTTCTTTCCTCATTTTTTGTATATTTTTCTAATAAAAGATAAAAATTAAGCAAAGTGATAAATACCTTCAATACAACAACTCATTGCATTTGAAATATAAGTTGAAAAAAAAATCACACTTAGATATTTTTTTCAAAATTATTTTGCCCTAGTTGTGATGATGTTTGCTTAAAGGCTGCAAGTAAAACAAATCAGCCATTTTGCAAATTTGAATGAAGTAGATTTATAAAACTATGTCATTCACAATTTCCTGTATCATCTTATTTCATCCCTGGCCTAAAGGAAAGAACATTTTATGTGCAATCTATCTAAAATTGTGTTGGGTATTGTATAAAATGATTTATTAGATGAGAAATTTAGGAAAAATTGCAGGTTAAATTGCAATCACAATAATGAGGAAAAGAATTGCAATTTGCAGTAATATAATTTATTCAAACTTCTTTGTACAATGTCATGCCAGAAATATTGAACTCACTGCGATAGTTCATCCAGACTTTTGTTTTTTGTTTTATTCAGCCTCAGTGAAGCTTCTTTAAATCTGAAAGTAAGTTAGTGCAGTACCTTTTCTAGCCACCAAGGATCAGTGTTGCCTAATAATAGATTTTTTGAGCTGGCCAGAAATCAGAGTATCATGATGGCATGTTCTCTCCTACAAAATGAATGAATGCTCATTATTACATATCCTGCCCTAAATAGTGTGGAGAAGAAATATTTAATTGTCTGAAAGGCTTGCTCTTGTACAAAAGGGCTTAGGTGTTTAGAATAAAATGAAATGTTCAGTCACTGATGCTGTGTAATCTAACATGTGTGCTAGTGTCAAGGCCCAGATTGAAACATCTTGCCTCTCCTGGTCTTTGCCTCCTGTAGTATGACAATTACTAAACCCTTTGCATTGTGTAGCAATACTAGAACAGAAAACTGAATTTCACTCGAAACCAAGCCCTGCTATGTATCATGATGTTTATTAGTGATACAAAGCAGGTTATCACAACTAGGGCTGCAGTAATCAATTTGTTTGTAATCCAGTACTCTATCAATTCTTCTGTTCATTAATTGAGTACTCTAATAAGAAATTTAGGGCTGACAGCTTCAATTCGATTGGTCAGTTGTTTGGCTGAAAAGCTTTCGTCCAACCAAGATCACTCTGGTCGGTTAGTCACCTCCCCCAAGATGCTGGTCAGGGGGCAGATACATAGTGTGCAGCTGGCTGGTAGAGAGACGTGCTGCAGGGGACGAGGAGCAATGCAGCTCTAGGAATTACAGGTAGAGAAGCACACAGAGCTAGCAGAGTGGGATGTTTTCTGATATTTTACAGCACTAATGCTTAGAAACAACACATCAACTCATCACAAAATTACAGGCTGTTTGTATTGAAGTGGCACTCCTGGGTGTCTCTGCTCTGCCCTGCATGCTTTCTGCTTTCTGCTCATAAATGACATGGTGCTGTTTTTTTTTAAATTAATTAACTAATAAATTTTTTTTTTTTTTTCTACTTGAACGACCAATCGATTGGTTGGTGCCTGGGTGCGATTTTGATCGACCAAGTTTTTCTTTGGTTGACTACAGCCCTAAAGAAATTTGGCTTTTTTAATCATCACTTTTGCTGTTCTCAAGAGAAGTACACTCTAAGAAATGAAATGTTGATTTTACTTAACCAGGTTTTGTCAACCAGAACGAAACTGTGTTGTTTAAAATGGAAACGCAAAACACTATTAACGTGAACCTCACATATTAAGTAAATCTAACTTATTTATCTTACTTTGAAACTACATGATATTACTACATTGTGTAACCACAACAACATTATGTTGGATTTACTGACACTACATTAAGTTAACTTAATATGATTGATTTTAAGCCACTTAACACAAATGAACATTATTAATGTGGTAGGTTTGTGTTAATGCAACACCTTAGTTGTACTGGTTACATCACAAAGTTAAATTAATACAATTTAAGTCGCAGGGCTGTACGGTGCACTGAAAAAAAATGTTTTGTTGATCCTACTTAATTTTATTAATTTTAGCAGTTGCGCAAAAGGAATTTGTCTAGATTCCACTTATGTTTTTAAGTTGACTCAACTTATTATTTTTAAGTAGGTAATTCCAAATTAGAGGTTTATTTGCTGAAATTAAGTACACTGTAAAACAAGATGATATATCGTAGGTAACTGCTTACCTTAAAACATCAAATAGTACTCACTGATGAAGGTTTTTTATTTAACCATTTCACCTAAGGTGGACTTACTTGTGCAATTCGTAGCAATGACTGATAGTCATCCACTGAACCAGCAGGTGAAGTTTCACCAATGTAAATGTACCACTCAACATTCATTGACACTAACAACAGTAACTTTACCCCCTATAGGCGGGACGTGTTTAATTGAGACAGCAACTTCACTCATGGTGCGTTTTATTTAATTATTTCATTTAACTTTTATTTAACCAGGAGAAAACCTCTTTGAGATTAAAAATCTCTTTTACAAGTGTGTCCTGGCCAAGACAGCAGCAGCAAACTAAGTGCATAAAGGTTTAGCGCCCAAAGGCATTCTGGGAAAACTGCAGATTTGTCATAACTAGGGGTGTGACGAGATCTCGTGCCACGAGATCTCTTCACACCCCTAGTCATAACTCAAAAAATTTGAGTAGTAACCAAGTGTTGGCTGTGTCTTGATATCTATGGCTATAACCTTGTACAAACAAACAATATGTGTTTAAAAAATCCTTATAACAGAAACTTATTTAACTTTCTGACACAAGCTTCACCACCAATAACAGTAAATTCCATACGTACTGAAAAGTGGGTGGGTAATTGCAGCGCTGAAAATGGCCTTGGAAAAGTGTAAATCCTAACCAGGAAAGGACAAAATGGCGGTTTCTTCCTGCACATGTTCAGACAGGGCAGTAAGTGGTTCTCATTTGAACACAATTTTTTGTATGTTCCTGGTACACAATTAAAATCAACTAGCCTGAACACATTTTTAAGATTACTTTTACATTATTAAAATCATTTGTTCCGTAGTTACTGTGCATGTCTGAGAATGGGTCATAATAGAGTATCTTTGCGTGTGTTTGATTTAAGTGAGATGGTTATGTTCATAACATAACCAAAAAGGTTATAGTAATTTTAACACAACAAAGTTACATGATATGAACATCACTATTTCATTTCTTAGAGTGTAGTAAATGAGAAAAAAAAGCTGGGGCCCTTAAATGAACCACTTCTATATTAAAAACTGGTATTAACAGAAGGGCTCGGCGATCATGGCAAAAATCATGATTAATTGAACTTTTTACCTCGATTGCGATTAATGAACGATTATTCCACCCCTAACCTCCGACTCAGTTTCTTCTGTAAATATTTGTAGAATCTTAAAACAAACAACTGGAAGGAACATGCACAGATAAACAAATTATGGCTATTATTTGAAACATTTGAAATAAAAACACACATCAGCTGAAATGAAAATGTTTTTCATAAAAAGTCAAATTTTTCCAAGAAAAGGGAAAAAATTGAAATAATTGCTAAGGTAGGTTTATGTTGGTTAGAGGCTTTAAACGTCGGTTTCGATTATTTTTTGATTAATTGCCCAACTCTAATTAAGAGGTTCTATAAAGAAAACATGTTTTACACAGGTCAGCGAAGTTCTGATGGCAACTTACATTTGTTAAAGTTAAAAGGAAAGGAAGTTAAATAATTACATTAGATTATGCTATATTTGGGGTTTAAGGGATCCACAGAATTTTGGATGCCAACACTTTATTTCTTCTATTGTAGTTTACCTTTATTTTCCAATTTGTCATTAAAGTAAAAGACACTTAATCATTTTAACATCCTCTACTTTATGCATGAATGTATTAAATATATATACACACACACACACACACACACACACACGCACACACACTATATTGCCAAAAGTATTCGCTCACCTGCCTTGACTCGCATATGTACTTAAGTAACATCCCATTCTTAATCCACATGGTTTAATATGACCTCAGTCCACCCTTTGCAGCTATAACAGCTTCAACTCTTCTGGGAAGGCTTTCCACAAGGTTTAGGAGTGTGTTTATGGGAATTTTTGACCATTCTTCCAGAAGCGCATTTGTGAGGTCACACACTGACGTTGGACGAGAAGGTCTGGCTCTCAGTCTCCGCTCTCTATCCCAAAGGTGTTCTATCGGGTTGAGGTCAGGACTCTGTGCAGGCCAGTCAATTTCATCCACACCAAACTCTCTCATCAATGACTTTATGGACCTTGCTTTGCGCACTGGTGCACAGTCATGTTGGAACAGGAAGGGGCCATCCCCAAACTGTTCCCACAAAGTTGGGAGTATGGAATTGTCGAAAATCTCTTGGTATGCTGAGACATTCAGAGTTCCTTTCACTGGAACTAAGGGGCCAAGCCTCACCCTCCTGAAAAACAACCCCACACCATAGGAATTGTTTTCAGCCCTAACAACCTATTTGAATTTATTAAGATTTGTGGTGGTAATATGTTGTGTGATTTCCTGCCATTTCCATTACATCAGCTCTACTTGTGCAAATCAAGGTTAAAACATGCCTGTTTTAGCTAATGAGAAACATACTGTCACAGTTGCTTGGGTCTTCCTCAGTTGAACAGAAGAAAAGTCACTGAACTGTGACAAGGTTCAAAGAAAAGAAGGATGCAGAGTGTGCTGTGACAGTGAATTGGTCAGCGTTTGCCAGTAAAGCAGGGAGATTTTAGAGGCATTGCTGGGACAGAAGAGGGAACAGTGCCTGGGAGAGTTGAAGAGAAAGAATGGTTGGTAGAGGATGAGAGAAATTTGCCTCCATGTATTTTAGGATGAAAGATTGGCTTGTTTGTGTATAGTGTGTGTCAGTGTGTGTGTGTGTTTGTATGTTTAAGAGAGAGGGAGACGGAGTGAATGCCAAAGACAGAAAGCCTGGGTGTGTAGAGATAAGCTTGGGTCGTTGTGAGGTTGTTGTTTTCTGGGCACACATATTTTGTGAGTGTGCCGTGTGTGTGCTTATATAAATATCTTTCTGTGTACACATAGTGACTGGAAGTATTCAAGTTGTGATTTAGGACTTCACAATTTTTTTTTTTTTTTGATATTTCATCCCTAAATGGTGCCACTCTGGATAAGTGTCTCCTTTTTTCTTTTCCTAAGTCTGCTACTCTTTCTCTTTTCCCTTGGTGAATTTTTGTCTGTCAGAACCAGATGAAAGTTGAGTGTTTACATGTTATTTTTGAAGTACAGCCCAAAGAACACTTATCTTTTTCATACTGCAGATAGTGACTGGTAAGGACTCCCTTCTGCAATGCATTAACTTTGCTGAGGCTCACTTTGCAAGAAAAACCCTGTGTCTGGACTAACTTTGACCCTGTTAACACTTTGCTGTAACATCTGTGCTAAGTAATCAAATATTAGGGTTGTCCTGATCAGCATTTTTGGCCTCTGATCCCGGTCCGATTTTTTAATATTGAATATCTGCGAGTTCGAGTCCCGATCCGATACTCATAATTACCTAGATTACAGTTTCAATTGTTTCTACTAGATATCTCAGACTTATTCCATTTAACTCAATACAGCCAATATTCCTGTTTAAAACATAAAATCACAGTTCTGCTCAGAATGGTGTAATAGCTGTTTCACTTTAATTATCTGTCAAAAAATAAATTTACATATTCACTTAGTGCAGTGTTTAGTATTCAGACAATCAAAATCCACTTAAAGTGGTCAGCTTAATGACCTGAGCAGTCAACAAGGTGAACTCAAATAACCTTAGATTCACTTAGAGATGGTGTAACAGAGTCAATAGTCACAATAACATATGAATTCAATAAATGAATTTTAAATATTGTAATTCCACTTAGGAGTTAACTTGACTCTATTAGTCACAAAAAATGAATGAATTCAAAACATCCCAACTCCACGTTAAAGTGGTGAAAACAGTTTAAATTGAATAGGATTAAAAACATATGAATCATACAGATTCAAAACAACAATCCTTATTAAAGTGTAGCAGCTTAATCAGAGACATGAACCAAAACATTAATAGTGCAATAAAACTCAAATATCAAACACAAGCACTCTTATTTCATTGCAATTTCTAAAGTGCAACTAGAGCTGCTACATCACCCCCCACCCCCACCCACTTTTATTTCTTTACCCACTGTTACTTTAAAATGAAACTGGCATTCATGTAACTCTGCACGCTCAGAGGTGGAGAACTGTGCACTGAGACTTAGTAGTGACATGGGGCAAACATCTGAGCTCCAAATGTCTGTAGTGAAGCTAAGGGCAGTGAAGTTGCTTTTTAAATTCTCTGGTATGCTGTCACATACTTTGTTGTACAGCTCCGGTAATGCAGTGTCAGTTATGTAATGTTGAGACGGCAGGGCATAGTGTGGGTCTAAAAGCTCAAGAAGACGATAAAAACCCAAATTCTGCACCATGGAGATGGGCTGGTTGTCCAGTGCGATGAATTTGACCACCTCTTCTGTTATCTTCTTGCCTTATCACTCTCTCGAGGGTATTTGTCTTTCCTCTGAAAGTCCAGAGTGTGTTGCTTCGTTGAAGCTGCCTGTTGCCGTAGTGAAGTCACCGTATTCTGCCATGTTTACTTTGGAGACGACAGATCAAATTTGTAGAGTTAAACACAGCTCTGTTGCTACCACGTTGTAAAACAGTCATGTTACAGATGCAGCTGCAAGTGGCCGTTGGACTGTTTTCGCTCTCACGTTTTAAGTATTTCCAGACTGCTGACAATTTAACACACAAAAACTAATGTTGCTACTGATGTTTGTTGTTACTGGCGCGTTTATGGCCTGTCATAAATTGTGCTCCATTTATGGTAAGTGACTTAAATGATTGGCTGGGCTGATCAGATCAAATTGCTGATCGATTAAAAATGCTTAGTATCAGCCCCGATCCGATACATGTGATCGGGATCTGGACATCCCTGTCAAATATCAAGTGGTAATCCTTAAATCTAGGTGTGAGCACACCTCAGTGCATACTGATGATGACTGATATCTGATAGCTTAGACTGCATGGCGGTCTGGGATGCCTTTATCCAAAATGGATTGGTAGTGTAG
This sequence comes from Cheilinus undulatus, assembly GCF_018320785.1. Classification (NCBI taxonomy): domain Eukaryota; kingdom Metazoa; phylum Chordata; class Actinopteri; order Labriformes; family Labridae; genus Cheilinus; species Cheilinus undulatus. The sequence goes on along the minus strand of NC_054873.1, from coordinate 19,746,171 downwards.
ATGCATTTGTGAACTTGCACACATTAAAAACACCCTGTCAACCAACGTACTCTGCAGGAGTTAGGCAGAAAACATTGCAAACTTTCATCTGTCCAGTCTCTCAGCTCACCTGTTGTCTTGAACTTAGTTTTAATTTAAATCTAACTACTCCCCTTTAAGGTTTATAAGTAAGAATTTTACTACAGTTTCCTTTTAAAATGCTTATGAAATCAGGGTGAAATTAATCGAAATTTAGATTAAATTGCAATGTAGCGAACTGCAATTTACAAACCCTATACTTCTTCAATTTGAAATATGTGACAAAACACCAGTTTATTACATTATTTGCAGCAGAGATGTTTTACTCTACACATCATGCAAACATAGAAGTGACTTTTTTCAAATAGTCCACAAAAAAAAACATTTTTTTGCCACATTTTGAAAAAATACAATTTACTGAGCTTTGAGAGCTTCATGCACTCCTCTTTCTTTAAATTCGTTTTTAAATGTATTAATAATCTTGCCCCTTTACCCTTATCCAAATTTGTTCAAAGACAGAACAGCAGCAGAGTAACAAGAAGCACAGTGAACGGAAACTGTAGCATACAAAAACATTTGGACAGTCAGCCTTCTCTGTTAAAAGCAGTAAACTCTGGAATTCATTACCAACTGAAATCAAACTAATCACAGATTTGAAACCCTTCACTACAAAAGTCAAGTGCTGGTTGAAAGCAAACCAGAGCTGTAATCATTCTTAGACTGCCATGTTTTTAACTTCCTCTCTGTGCAGCACATCAGATTCATGCTCTGTTATGGGTCTATGTTAAACTGCATCGTCCCTATCAACTAAATAAATTCAAATTCAAATTATTGATGATGGCAAATAAAGTGCATTTAATGTGACTAAAGAAAAGTTGCGTGATTAAAAAAGTGAAGCAAAATATTTTTTTTGCCGATTACAGATTATTTCTAATAGGCTATAATCACCTGATTAAATCAGCTGGCTGATATTGGACCCTACTCATGTCATATCTCTAATCTCCAATTTCCACATACAGGAACCGCGCCACGATCTGCCGGCGAATTATACTGCAGGGTAAATCACTCCCTCTCTAGTCTATCAGAGCAGTTCCACTGCCCGCGCTCCAGTCTGGCAGTGGCGTGTCCCTGGAGTGTGTTGATTTTTTAAAATTCTGATTTTATGACCATTTTTATAAAATTCATAATTCTATTGCTTAAAAAGCCTAAATATTCTGAATACTTTTGATCAGCCTTGAAAATAAAAAAGATCAGACACAGATGAGACAAGACATAGGATGGATCTTGTAATATTTTGAACCAACAACTTGAGCTACATAAGCTCTACTGAGATAATGCTAATATAAACATCCTATTTCCATTTAGATTATAGTAATTATCTGTTCTATTAATACATCATTCATTGATGCTTTTTGGCAAAGGCTTGTTGTCTGCACCTCCCCATCAAAACTGCATTGTGGGGTTGTTGATGGTAAATCACTGACAGCCTGCTGTGTGCCCACTCACAGCCAGAAAGCCTGAAAGACCTTGTTGGATTGTATGGAAGTTTCCGGACTTTTATTTCCCAGTAGAAACTCAGGCACATCTATTGTAGAGGTGACCCCCACTGAGTCACACAAACACTCCCTTGCAGACTGTTTACCATCACAATGCTGACACTGGCACTTTCCCTCGCTGTCAGGAGGACTCATATTTATGTATTTTCATTGTAATTACACAGCAGTGTTTTTATATTTCTAAAATGCCCTTGTTTTCCCCCACTGGTGCTTTTCATTCCACGGCTGCAGATCAAACTGAGCTACTGCCAACACACTGCTTCCCTGAGCCACAGTGAAAAAAAAACACCAGTAAACAAAAGATAAAACATCCAAATGAAAGCTGGAGAGGGAGCGGAATCAACACAATGAGATGGGTTGTTGAAATGTGGCGGGAAAGTGTGTGTTTTCTCATGCTGCCTGGTGGTGAAATTTATTGATAATAGAGGGGGAATGTATGGGTGAGTGTGTGCAACTGTCTTTCAATTTCTTTTTGTGTGAGGCCATCCCAGTTTAGTAAAATGTTTTCAAAGCCTGAATCAACAAAAAGTCACACCAGAAAATTTTAGAAAAAAGGCATTAAGAGGGTCTTCTGTGTTTTTGTATCCTCAAAAATGTCCTCAAAAACAAGAATACATGTAAGTCAGCTTATTCATGTATCATAGTTCTTCAGTAATTAATAAAAGCAAATCAAATCTGTAGCATCATTCATTCATTGATTAGTAGATCAGATGCACAAAATTGTTTTTTTGGGGGGGGACTTTTGTAGGAAGAAAATCCAACTTGCCGATTCTAACTTAACATTTTTTTCATATTTTGATCTCTGGTCATATTTTACACTTCCTACATTAGCTAAAGGCTGAGCTGTTTTAGAATTAATCCCGTTGTGTGACTGCTATAAACACACCTTCCCTAATGAAAATTTTGCCCAAAGTGTAGCTTTTCAATCAATTTGAAGTTAAATAAAGAGATATAAGTTGAATTAATTGTACTGTTCTGTAAAATATAATTTGTTTCTTTACATGTTCTGTTGGAACAATTATACTTGAAGCTGAGCAGTCTCTGACAGGCTAGTAATATTGAAAATGATTATGGCTGGTACCTTACACCTGATTGATCAGATTGTTGGTCGATATGCTCTTATCAGACCAAGATTCCTGTTCGTTGGTTGCGTGTGTGCAAGAACGAAAAGGCGACTGAACGCTTTGTCACATTCATTACGTGCCAGAAGTGAAGTGGGCATGGCCAACCCCGGAGAGTAAGCTACATAACATGAGCCTGACATCCACTATCGTTGTTAACTATCAGCGGAGCCAGTTGATGAATCAAACTTCTGCCAAAGCCTGTCAGGAGAAGGATATCTTTTCTGCCAAGAAAAGCTTTCAGTGTGGTTCTTTGCTCCTCTTTTGATAAAGAAATGTGGTCCGGTTCTGATAAACACTGCCGCTATAGTTACATCTGAGCTAATTGCTCTACTGTGGCAGCTGTTGTATACCGGCAAGCATAACAACACCTTGCCTGTAACCAACTACCACCAACTCATGCCAAAGCCAGCTGGGAGAAGAGAAAGAAACTTCTTTTCTGCCAAGAAAAGCTTTTACTGGGATTCTTTACTGCTCTGTTAATAACAAAATGTGGTACAGTGTTAATAAAACTGCTAAATCTGAGTGAATCGCTCACAGATATTGTGTACTGGCTTGCAGCACAACTAAGTCCTGCTCATAGCCACCACCGGTTCTTCTCAAATCTTGCCGTTTATCCTCAGACAGGGAGCAAATGTTTAAGATTAATGCTTTGCAACATGGGTATGCCCAATGACAGGCATGGAATCTGGCCAGTCCATCAGCTTTGCTCGGTCAAGACGTCATTAATAGTGTCTTATCTTGTCCTCTCATAGTCTGCCTTTTTCATATCATCACATGTACCAGTGTACAATGTGTTGATGGGATTGCATGCTGAAATCTTCTCCACTGTCTTCTGGGAGCTTTTTGGCAGGATAGAAACGTCTGCACTGTCTCTGTTTCCCGGTTCTGACGCCCTACTGTCTCTATCTGATCGGAGTGTTTACACTGTTCTCGGAAGACTGATAACACCCTGTACAAACTAATGAGCTTTGTGTGGCCCTGTGACTGGGCAGTTCTGTTTGCATATGTGAACATTTCATATATTTATGAAAGCTGATTTGAACTTAAGATATGATTTTGTCTTTTCAATAAAAATAATTTCACATTGAGGTGAAAAGACTGTTTTCTTTCAGCCCTGACTGGTTTTTAATAATCCTCTTTCATACAGGAACATTTCTTTGTGTAAAACATAGATAAAGCACGCTGACCTGGTTTTTAATTGCTCTCTACCCTCAGGAGTTTGATGTCAAGTATTATAGGCTGAGAGCTTTTAAAAGCTGGAAAACCAGCATGTTTGTCTTCTGTGGGTCTGTAGTTTTGCCATTAATTTTACATTTTTCACCTTAAATGACATAATTTCTGTCATTGAGTCACATTTAGTCACTTAGAGGGTATCATTTTCTAAATATCTTTCTACACCACTGCTATGAGGTGTGTATGTGTGTGTCTTAAATTATACCACTAGATGGCATCCTGAGAGAAGCCTTCTCACCCAGCGGCACTGTTTAGTTGGCAGAGAGGGACATTAAATAATGCTTATCTCTCAGCACATGCTTTTTATATATGTGTCCTAAACTGAGCTGATATGTCTGCTGTATTTCTGTTACATTTAAATGAAAATCTCTAATATTTTCTCTCTGTTCCTTTGCCAGTATTTTTTCTTTAAGTCCACATTCTGGAGTTATTCTTTTGCTATTGATACTATAAAAATTGTGTCAAACCAAGTTTTTTGCAACAACCTCACCAGTTGAAATGCCTTCCCTTGAAGGGAAAATCTGCATTTCCATTTAGAGAGTAAGATGGCACTTAAAACCTTCATGTTAGATATTACTCTGAGTGCTCTGAGACTAATCATATTTTATTTAATGTGAAAAGTTATAGCCTGTGATAATTTGTGCTTCAACATTAATTAAATCATGTGAAACAACTTTAAGGTCGGTTAGCTCTCTACATGGTGTGCAGTTAAGTGTCTCCATCCTTGACTCGTTACTGCTGTACAACAAGGGTCTCACAATAGCTGCTTTGAGCCTTCAGGAATGTTAGAAATGGGGAACTAATTTCACATTTGTCACAAACATGCTCTAGAGCAGTGGATATTTTATAAAGACAAATATATGCAGTGTGGCAATGAGGTGATGACAGCTCTGTGTGTTTCAGTGCCTGTGTTTGTACATATGTGTGTACTGAATGTTTGTCTTTGTGAACCAGAGCTGGCAGCGTTTGCTGTGCGTGACTGACAAAGAGCAGAGGACCAGGAGCAGACACTTGTGTATACTCATGGACAAAGGCTGCACATGGAAGAGAAATGCTTTCCCTCACCAGGTCAGATAACCTACAACATACTAAAACACTCCTCCTTCCTCTTCCTGTCTATCAAAACCACTGGTCATCAGCTCATTTTTTTCTCTCATCCTGTCTCCGTGTTTCCCATTATGTCCATCTATACATCATTCACACTCTCACTCCCTATCTCGCTCCTCTCAGCTCAATCGCAACACACCGGCTCTCTTTTCTTAGCAAAACCTTTCTCTCATCCATTATTGAGACTTGTTTTTTTTCCTTGAGTCTCAGAATGAAGAAAGGGAACGGATCTTTTGAATTTTTAATGCCCTGCATGAAAAATGTAGCATCAGTCATTTCTCAACGATATGAACTGGTAAACTTTTAGCAGGACACAACACACAAGTCACGAGATGATGCCAGACAAGGAGATAAAAGAGGACAAAAGCCCCGTGGCATTGATTTTAGAAAGGTGGAGGTGGTCATGAGCCTGTAAGGAGATAGAGAAATGTGGCCTGTTGTTTGACTCAAGGCTGAGAAGGTTTATGGGCTCTGTGAGCACATCAACAACCACCTACCTCAAAAATACAATATAAGGTACTTTGGACTAAACCAGCATGAAAAACAAAAAATATATGATGGATAGAGTGAGGCTCAGACATGGGAAATCATATTCATTGAATACCTGGAATAACTTGAATCCCAGAGCTTTTGTGGGTGGTACTTTTTGTCTTTGGGGAGTTTGATATGCATCAGGAAGACCTGTTCGAACCCCCTCCAGTCATCTCATTCACCACCCAGTCGCCCCTCCTCTCTCACCTGAGCTACAGAGCATGATCTTCAAACAGGGGCTATAGGTCAAGGTCAGTGTAGTGAAATGGAAAAAAAAAACCTTTGTCAAGGGAGCCTCTCTGCAACACATCAAGTCTGGACCACATATCCTGAGATTCATCAGGGTTCTAGAAACCTGCAAGATATGTTTTGTAGCTTAAGATGGTAGAAAGAGGGAATATGTTTTCTAACCATAGAAAACTAAGTGTTTAGGCTTTATATAAAACATATTACTAGCCTGCTCATTTCTCTCTTTTACACCTTTTCAATCCTATAGAAAAAACCCTGGAAAGATGCTTAAAATTATAACAGTTTTCATGATGAATGCTATTCATACCTAAGCACAGCTGGTGCTAGTGTGTATGCCATACAAGAGAGTAGCTACATGAAGTAAGGAAAACAGAATCAAGATTATGTATTCTATAGCTTATTTGCAGTAAGTGTTCTGAAAAATGTAGCCTAACACTGTGATCTGGCCTCATCTAGTTATCCAAATCAGAAATCTGACTTTCTGAGGAAAAAAAGCCACACTTCTTTCCCCCTCCATCGTTTCAATACATATACACATCTCTGGTCTCAAGGTAGGGTGGGGGAGCAGAAACGGACCTTCAGCCTGAGGGGGTCGTATATTCCTGCCATAAACCCTCCAGCATGTCATCTATATTTATGCGCTCATTTAGTTGTTTGTGTCTGCAGATTGGCCACAGGTTGTAGTAGCTCATAAATACTCCTAAGGCAAATTCATGTAATGTATAGCACCCTGATGCCCTTCATTTATGATCTTGCGTAATCTCAAATGGGAGGTTAATGCTTACATTTACATAAATAAATGAATAGATATAGCACTGTGGGAGTTAATTAATATGTGATCAGTCAATATTTCCATAAAGATACTTTAAATGTGAGTGCAGAATGAATCATGTGAAGGTCTTTTTTGTATTTTGTCTTACTTAAATCAATTCAGGATAAAATATTTTAAACCAAATATAAGTGGCAGTGAAGGCTATTATAATGCAGTTACAGTATTTGGCTGCAGCGTTTATCCGTTGTTTTGGTTGCTAGTGGCCTTGGCTAGTTTGTTGCCGACTGCCATCCATCCATCAGGCAGAGCGAGGTAGTCTAGAGGACAGGGACAGGGAGGGGACTGCTGCTCTAGTTTCAGGAGTCAAATTGACAATTGGAGGATGTTTCTGCCACAGGCCTTGGCTGGTTATGACAGTCAAGAGGATCCATTAGGGGACCAGCCCTCATCTATAACAGTGTCTCCCTGTGAACCCCATTTAGCCAGAAGTACTGTTCCCACAAACAATATCATCTTTGAAGGACATTAGGAGTATGATTTTCACTGTGTGCTGCATTGATCATAGTGGACAAACAATCATCGGTTAAAATGAGGAAGGAATCACTGGAGTGCTTGAGCTCTCCACTGGTGTAAAATGACATATTACATATCTGTTGAGAAAAACTCAGACTGAATTTTGTTTTCCACAGTGTGTGTTAAAAGCAGGTGTTTCATATGTGGGTTTCATCTGCACATGCACAATATGCAGAATGTATAGCCTGCGGCAATGGACAGAAATAGAACCAACAGCCTGGCAATGAAGTGTCAAGAGACCGGGAGCAAGAGGTTCAAATGAGGAGGAGGAACAGCACAGGCCCAGCTAATGAAAGAGGGAATGAACCACTGAAATTCCTCTATAACAACAGGAGGGAAAGCAGAGAACATCTATAATCATATTTGATGAAGGTGAATGTCTTCTGTCTTCATTTTTATGCCATTCCATTCCCTCTCTGATGGCGATGAAGTTCTAATAAGAAATTGATTTTTTAGGTGGAAGAAATGCAGTAGAGAGTGTGACCTTTTGACCCCATAGCTCATTGTCGGTGTGGCAGAAGATAGTCCTCATCCTTGAGAATCAATGCGGCAAGCCTCATAACCACCCTCTTACCGTTTCAGGGGCCCTAAATGTGTCATCAGTGTGTCATCGAGCATACGTCTTAGCCAGAGGCGACAGGACCTTCCCCAACCGCCCCCTGTCGGATGAGAGGGCGGAGAGTGGCATTTCCCCCAATTCTGTGAAATGGTGCAGAAAACACAAGAAAAAGGGACACACCCCTCAGTGTCTATCAATCCTGTGTGTGCAGCGCTGACCTCCGGTGAAACTTCATCTAGAATCCCTCATCTATCTGTCAGTGAATGAGAAAGGAGGTAAAAGAGGAGGGGGTGCTATTGGAGCCAGCAGCCAATCTCCCCTCCCTTCTCAGATGCATAATTCAGTGTTTCTCTCACAACAGCCTGCGCTTCGAAGGGCTCAGCTTCCCCCAGCCATGCGGCCAGCAGTCTGCTAATATGAAAGAGGTTCAGAATCCACTCTGTTGTTCCTTGAGGCTTTTTGGCTCTACACTCTCAGTCATACTTGTATGATTTATTCAGCTTGTTCATCCGTGGCGTGAGACCCAGACCCCAATGGACGAGTTGGGAAACATTTTTGTCCTTGTCAGGATCCAGCCGCAGAACTTGGCAAAGGAAGTGTGTCGGCATCACTGTGGGTTGTCAGAGTGACACTGGAGTAGCTTAACCTCCCACTGGTGGTTAGTTTTACTGCTCCTTCAGAGAGGCTCACCGCTGAGCCTGTGTACAGAAACCCTGCCTTGGCCCCAATAAGCAACCAAGGAAGGAAGCATAGAGGACAAGAGCACAGGGTGACTCTTCCTGTTTGACTAAATGCAGTCCATTTTTGTCTCATTTTTCACAGTTTTCTTTCAAAAATGTACCTATGCTAATTCTAATAATTACTTTCTTGTCTTATTTTTTGCCCTCAAAGTACAGGCAGTGTTAGCACATCTTTGGACACAAGGCCTTAAAATTGTGGCCTTTATTAATATTTTTACTTTTCACTGAGAAGTTTTTGAAGCCATGCAGTGTTATTGTCTTGCAGTCCAGTTGTTTATTGAGTTATACTTCCTAAAGTATGTAAAGATGGCTGATAAAACTTTAAAAAAGAACCTTCTCAGTGAACCTGTGGATTGCTTTTACTTCTCCTTTAGAAGGAATTATTGACTCCTTTTACTTAGACAGTTTGACTGCCCCTGTAATACATTTATTAGAGGTAAAGTGCATAACTATGTCTGGATTTTCTAGGACAGTGTCATCAGTTACCATGGAATTGGCCAAGACCCCTTTTTTGGCATCATTCAGTTTTTGCCAGCACAGTTGTGCTTGAGGTGGACCTCAGTCTTTCATGATAGTATTGACTTTTGAGCCACATGTGGCATTTATCAGGCACCTTTGGATGAGATTCGGCATTGTAAACAGTATGAGGGCCAAATCATAACCACATACTCTTTGGCATTGAAGGGAATTTCTCTTCTGGGAGTGTTTTGTAATTGAAGCACTTGGCCCAGATAATACCACTGACTATGGGGCCATGTGTGATACATAATTGGCAAACGTGGCTTGGCAAAAAATGTGAGGGCCAAACGGTGGTGTAATGGTGAGTGCAGAAGTGGATATACATACTCTTTATGGGGTATACTTTTTTTAGAAGTGGGTATGCGCCATGTAGCCCTGTATACCCTGCACTACACTACTGGGGCCAAATCACAACCACATGGGTTTTGCCACTGAATTTCTCTTCAGGATGGCTTGTGTAAGTGAAGCACATGGCACAGATAATAGTTGGTATAATCTTTATAGAGGCCCGTTCAGACATGGCTTTCCTACACTTGGGCAGGATTATAAACCTGTTTAATGCTTATTCCATCTTAACTTTTTATTACATTTTAATTTTATATAAATTCCCTTCTTCACTATTATGTCATGAATACAGATTTTTTTTCAAAAGATATCCCCAGTTTCTGTCCTTTCAAATGCACTGGACCAGATTTAGACTCACCCGCTGCAATTTGCAATTTGCTGTTTTAGTCTCAGACCTGACCTTTAGCTTCTCATTATATGGTTATTTCCCTTGTGTGTGTGAAGTTTTATTTGGGTTACGCTGATTAATATGTAAACATATTTTTCCCCTGTCTTATCTCTCCTAAGAAAATAGTCTCAACTTGAATGCTTCTATAATCTGTTTATGTTTTGCTTCAGAGGCTGAAGATGATGATTCTTTAATAGCTGCTGGGCTCTCCCTGACCTCACTGCCCATGTGTTGCTCCAGGTCAAACATCCTACAGTGGCGTCAAATGTAATGAGATGGCATAATGGCTTGTTAAGTAGCTTGGGGTAAATGGTGGTGACCGGAGGGTTGGTGTGGGTGAATGAGCCCGGCCTGGCCCTGTGACAGCACCGCTCAGTCTCATGACCATAATCCATCAGTTTCCACTGATGATGAGATCCCCTCTACCAATTCATGATTGGAATTGCCATTTAATTGCATGGAAAGTTTCCATTCTGGTCCCAGAAAATGGGTTTGATCTCACTCATTGTTGTGTGAACATTTCAAAACCCACCCTTATCACTCTGTCTCTGGTGCTGTCTTGATCTCTTCTCTAATACAGAAGAGCATAGCTTGGGGAGCAGGTTAATTATGGAGGAGCTCATTACTCTTGTTTAATTATTGCTACTAGATTTTTAGCTAATCAAATGTGTCCTCCTCTTTTATTGTGCTGAGTGAAATTACCCCGTTTTACCACCTTAATTATTGATTTCACTTTTGCTGAATATTTTTTACTCCATATAATTCATTCTGCTTCATATCCAAAAACTAGTCAGGAGCTACAAAAAATGTAAAGGGTTTGTTTTAATTTTGTTATTGATACAATCTCTGAGCAGATATTTCCTGTGGGTGTACCTGTAGAATGACTGATTGTCACAGTGTAGGTTATATAAAGGTTTTATCGTATATAAGCTGTCACTGAGATGCCTGTGTAGTACTTGGTCATTAGCTGACAGTCATTAGCAACTTGTTTAATTGAACTCATTTACAGGCTGTGCTAATCTGCTGAGGTGACCTTGATTCCGCATCTGGGTAATGTTTATGCAGTGCATCAGAGTGTGTCTCTCTCTGTACGCCATTATGAGCACAAAATGCAGTTAGGCTCATGTTTGGCCATAAAAGTCTGCACTTCATTAGTCATAATTACCTTTGCTGTTGCCCAGAGAGGTGACGAGTTTCTGCTCCCTCAGACAACATGCCAGACGGATGCTGGTAGAGCAAAAACTGATTTGCATGGGCGCTTAAATCTCAGTGCTCATCCCCTTCTTTTTCTCTTCTCCTTTTTTTTTTTTCCTCTTTCACTTCCCACTGTATATCACTGGACCCTCTGCGGGTGAGCAGAGAGGTAGTAAATCTGGGGCATTCGCGCAGGACAAGAGCAAATGCATGGTGGAGGTTAGGTGTGGGGGTGTGAGGGGGTGCTTGTTGGAGTGATAAATTAATGAGGCTTGGCCTTGTCTGTGTGGGTTGTGTGGTTTTTCTGTATGGGGTGTATATATATGCACGGATGTCCTCCTTTTGGCACCATGGTCCTCCTATTCTCTGCCCCTCTGTCCAGCTACCAGTTACCCCTTTTTTTTTTTTCTATGAAGCTTTTTGACTTATACTCTGTTGGAGACGGTTGTATTGTGGAGGAGATATATTTAGCTAAATTATTCAAATACTTTGATTATGACCTATAAAGACATGAGTGAATGCCCTTAAAATGAAGATGCCTTGTGTTACAAAGCCAGCCATATGTTGACACAGTGACATAGTAACACAATGACTGCCCCACACAGCGTTGACTTCCCCGGCTAGTTACTTCAAACAAACGAAGTGCCATGACACAAAGGGAGAGGAATAGATTTTTCTCCTCTCTAGGTCCAGCAAGTTGAAAAGGAGCGCTTCCCTCAGGGCAGGAGTGAGACTTGCCATGTGAAGGGGAGCAGGAATAGGGAAAGAATAAAGGAGAGAGTAGGAGAGAGACTGAGTGAGTAACAGTGGATGAGCGTAGGAGAGAGGGCAGTGATTGAGGAAAGGGCAACCACAGAGAAAATAGATTAGTCAAGAAACTACAGCAACAGCATTTAAATCAGTATGGAATATCAGAAAAGGAGAGGAAATTAATGGAAATAGTTATTTTAACTGTTATTCCCACAGATTGCTCACTATGCCGCCATTTCCATGACATTATAGGATAGGTCAGAGCAGGGAGGAGAATATTCAAAGAACATGAGCCTGTGATTGGCAGACACATTTGTGATGGAGACAGACAAAGAAGGAAAGCTCTGTGAGCAGCGTCAATAGCCATTTAGAGTAGACGAAGTGAGAGATGACAGCTGAGCAGAAGGGTGTGAAGAGAGGAGGATAGATGAATGAGGGAAATGCTGGGAGGATGGGGAGAAGTGAGTGGGGGGAGGTCCCATTGTATATTGTGGTAGGAAAGGACTGTCTTGTGACCTCTGACCTTTAATTGGATCCATGAGTGTATGGAGCACTGTGCTGAAGGACCTACAGTGAAGGGTTTAGAGGGACATTTCATTTTGTATGAAGGTGTGGCTCTGTGGATGCATATGCTCATAGTGATGTGTGTCCACTCCTCACTGTTAATTACACACTCTAGGCATCATGATTATAGTGGAGCAGGTGTGCATGTGGCCCTGTTCTCTTTGTCTTTGGTAAACTGTGATAGAGCAGCTATTGTCCTTGGTTTTTATATTTGAACACAAAGTGCACAGCATCCTTGAACAGAAAGTCATGTTAGGAAATCCATTGAGATGTTTTGTGTGTCTTTTGTGTTTGGATTTTTTGAACACTTTCTATAGATATTAGGGTTGAACTTTAAGATTTATTTTTTGGCCTTTTTGCCTTTATTTGATAGGATAGGACAGTGGATAGAGTTGGAAACAGGGGAGAGAGCGGGGAGAGACATGCAGGAAGTAGTGCCACAGGCCGGATTCGAACCCGGGTCGCCTGCGCCTTAACCACTCAACTACCGGCGCGCCATTAGGGTTGAACTTTAGTGTACTCTTTTGACAACACAGCAACAAAAGCAGAAGTTCTAGTCACATAGAATCTTTTTTTTTCTAATTTATCACCATAATTTGCAGGTAAGCTTCTGCACACTGTCTGGACTGCACAGACACACTGGCAACATTTCAGTGCTGAAACCTTGCCAATGTATTTGTGCAATTTAGACAGTGCCACCTTGCTGTGCCCCTCTCCCCTGTTTGTAAGAGACACTAATGTAACTGTTGCATTTTTGTGAGATTTAATAATACTTGAAAATCATAAATATGTGTGACTGGTTTGAATGGATCCCCACTGGTTTTCCTTTCTTCAATTAAGAAATTGTGGCTAGCTAAAAGGGGTATATGGATATATCCTGAATCGGCTAAAAAACACATCGAAATGAAGGTAGATTTAAATCGATACAGCACAGCTTGTATCGTGATACTCTGCTTGAACAGTAGGGTGTGCTGCCTGCCTTTAACTCTGCTTATTCAACATCATAAACTTTCTTCAGCTGACCTGAGAGCAACAGATAAACAAAAAAATCACTATAATACCCAACTGCAGCCACGGGTACTGTACAAACCACATCCCCTACAAAACACGCCCACTTGTGCTATTTGTTTAGTTTAAGGTTAACTTAGATTAGTTTAGATAGGCCTTAGTTAGTTTTAGGTTAGGTTTAGCATTTTAATTTCCACTGGTTAGATTTAGGGGTAGCTCATTGGGGTAGGTGTATATTTTAATTTATTAGCTTCCTGGGGTTAGGTTTAGCATTTAAATTCCACTGGTTAGGGTTAGAATTAATTTATTGTATGGCTCAATGGAGCGTGTTTTGTAGGGGGCGTGTTTTGTACGAAGCGTGGTTTGTAGCGGAAGCGGCTGCAACTAGACCCTTCTCAAAAATCATGGCAAGAGCGAATTAAAACTTTGGGGTAGTGGTCGTGTTGTACTCTCTTAATTCAAACAATCAAAGATGCAGATAGTGTTTCAGTAATGGACAACTTGACCTCTGATAAACATGGCTTATCTAATACCCAGTGAGTTTAAACTCATCATCTCTTCAACACATACTGTGAGAAAATAATGCTGAGTTTCTGAAGTCTGCTATTACTGAATAAGAGCTTGACAGGGAAAATCAAGGAATTGCTGTTGTCATCACTAACGCATGGTACACGTTTTAGAGAGTTAGCTGAACTAGCGCATCAAATGCCATTCAAGTCTGTCTGCATAAACCCTGCATCAGTCGTTTACTGGGACGGGTGAGGCTAGTTGCAACTTTCATCCAGCAGAGCTCAGCAGCCACTGCTGTACCTACATCTAACCATAAACTGCTCGAACTGCCCCTGCACAAACTAATCATTGATGCAGCAATGATGGAAAGAAACCACTGCTTTCTCTTTTAGCAAATGATGTCTCTCCATACTAGACACATCTGTCCCAAGTGACAGGGTTTATTTAACTGCAGAAGACATTGTGACTGTTCAGAGGTTTCAACTTCTGCCTGACAATGTGGATATGCTGATGATATTCCTTTGGAAAAACCTGTAAATTCCAAGCCAGGAAAAAATGCTCCACTGTTGCTATTTAATGGAAATTAAAAAGAGAATTACTTTATTTTATAAATTGCTTTATTTATCTTACTCTGCAGTCGTTTCAAATGACATTTTTCTATTTTATAAATACATTCTCATTTTAACATTTTTTTTTTGACGTTGTAAATATGGAAAATGTTTAGTTGTTGAGGTTTCTGAATCAGAAACTAGTTAAAAATTGAAAAAGACTACTTTGATGGGGGAAAAAAACCTAAAACAAAAAGAAATATTTTTTTCAAATTGTTTCCTCTCAAGAAAAATTGGGATTCAAATCCTATAGTTGGTTAAATCTATCCTTACATCCCTACTGGCTAAGGATCTATTGTCTTTTTAAAGCTTTGCTGAATCTCAGAAGTATCAAACATTGAAGGGCCATACTGTTTTAAGATATTTAATATATGAATATATGAATGTGTGTGTTTTATTAGCATTTTAGTTGGTTCTACTTTATGGAGCATGACCAGATCATTGATTGACTCACTTCAGATCATCTAGTTGTCTTTGTGTGTCTGTGTGTCTGACTTGTTGATCCCCTCTAAGCGAGACCACCAGCTCCTGGTCCACTGACCCATATAATTAAGGGCGAAGGCCTCCCTCCTCCTATTCATGGCCACAAAGATGAAGGGCACATTATCATCTGCATCATCTGTCTCAATTTCCCCCAACTCACACAATGATTCCTCTTTGTCCATCTATCCTCTCATTGTCTGTTTTTTTCTGAGTTTGTCCTTTCAACAGAATATTGTTTCATGTCTGATCAAATTCGTTTGTTTGTCCGTTTGGCAGGATGTTCATCCATCTGTGTGGGGTTTAGATGCCAAACATGTACTAGTATGTTGTGTCTCTCCAACATCCACATGTCCACAACTTACCCCTGCCTGTTTACACAAAGCTGCATATTTGGGTTCTCCAACTTGGCTTAAATGTGGTGATGGATTGCAGCGTTTTGCCTGTGAAAATCGCGAATAAGTCGCCCTGGTGTATAAGCCACAGTCTGTTTTTTAAATCTCCTAGGAGAGAAAGGTTTAAACTTTCCTTGTGGGAGGTGATGTCCATTTAATCCAGGAAAGTCCAATGTGCAGTTTCTGTGCAGCTGTGTCACTCTAAGTACCAAGTTTTCTCGCTGTATGGATTTTGTGCATGTCAAAGATCCAAGTGCAGCGGTCTGCGGAGCCCAGGATCAGTAAAAATGTAACAGGAATTGGTCAATGTACCAATTTTAACTCCAGAGATCAGTTCACTGGGGCTGTGTTATTCTTGCTTGTCTGCCACGCTTTGGCTCAGGATCTTTGATCTTGATTCACTTTGGCCTTTTACCGTTACGTGAGAGTTACGTTAGTGGTAGGTGTGTTACACAGAGCCTTGCAGAAATGCCTGAAAATTACTCTTCACCCCTTCAGAAATCAAGTCATGTGGGCTTAATATGAAGGAAGGATAACTTTCAAAACTTCTGCCTGTCTGTTTGCTTCAGAGAAAAATGATAAAACACAATGGCAGCACATAAATTTAGAGATTGTTGATTATTATAACTAGCTGAAAAATGTCAGATATCAAAGCTTGAGTAGCTCCGCCCCTCTTCTTACATATCAACTTCTCACTGAGCTGAGAGGCGGAAGCGCATCTACTACAGAGGCTGACCTCTGACCTGAGCCGTGATTGGCTGCGAGTACTAGCCTCCTCATTGGCTGGAGCATCGTCCCTTGCTGGTTTTCCTCAAGTAAGTATAGTGCGAGGAGGCATTGCAGCATTGGTTATTCTGTAAGACGGCTTTGATAACAAGACCCTGATGGGTTGTGTTGTTTTTCTGGGCATACAATACTAAAATAAATCGCTGACTACAGCTTTAAAGCTGCTTTTTCTTTAACTGTCTTGGTGCCCTTTAAAGTGTATGTTAATAATGTGCAACATCTTACAGCAAAACAGACTGAGTGGATCCGAACAGAAAGTACCTTATCATAACATACAGGTAATGTATCGTGATTTGAGTCAGTTTGAATTGAAAATCAATTGTTCCATTATTTGAAAGATGCATACCCCTAGGAGCAATCCTCCATGGAGCTGAAGGGATGAACACATGGTAGCCACTGCCAATGTATGTGCTTTTCTAGAATGAAACTCTGATCAGTGATCTGGGGAGGAGGAGGAGGAGAGCAGGGAGAGTAGGAGTGGACTCCAATACCGGGTGTGAAGCTACTGTTTTAAAATGAGATTTTCTTTTATTTATTTATTTAGCTGATCTCATAGCTCAAGGCTGTCTGCTAGCTTTTTGTTGTATGTACTGTGGCCTCTGTGCCCCATTCTCCCTCCTCCCTCCCCCCTCTGTGTTTGTAATGTTAGTGTATCTCCAAGTGCAAGTATGTGCGTGCACATTTACACCTCTACTACTGCTGCCTGTATTTTTTAAGTGTTGTAGCACTCTGTGAGTCTACGGTTGTGTGTTTCTATACACTGTCTATGAGTGTGTTTGAGAATATTTTTACCGCTATCACTGCATGAGTGTTTATGCACCCCCTATCTTGTAGAGCCCAAGCTGGTGTCTAGGGATGAATGGTATCTTTTGGGATAGATCTGTTTTATTATGTGTGTGCCAGACATGCTGTGCATCTATTGCACACACGAGAAAAGCAACCTCTCCCAGGCTGTTATTTAGCACAATGCCTGAGAACAGCTCAGATTATGCAGGATGCAGCAGAGAGAGAACAAGAGCTGTTTTGTCTTTTACACATTTATGGACATTTGCATCAACCATGGTAAAATCAATATTGTATCTATTAGTCTGTTAGAGTTGTTTTCTGTGAATGCAAGAGGTTTTATGGGAGTGTATGTATAGGGTTTCAGATGTTTGAACATCTCTCTATCATTTACCTCATTGATTTTCAGTCAAGTCCATAGCTTATATAGCCCTGAATGCAGAAAGGTTAACAGGGAGGATTTTAAGAGAGAAATACTGAACATTTCACATCAGTAGGTCAGCTCAGTGGATTCATGTTGAAGAAAACCAGCTTACAGTGAGCTGAAAGACTACTACTTCAGGAAGTGAAATGTTTTACAAACAATAAAACCTCCATTCAGTGATTGTCTGTCCTCACTCTACTCTTGAATGCCACTCAGACACAGGCATCCCTGTTTTCTCAACGCTGCTGTGTCCCACATAACTTCTGCCTCTTGTCCTTCTAATTGCTTGCATACTGGATGTTAGGATGGGGAAATGGCTGTCTGTGGTGTCAAACACTCAGCGCTCTCTCCGTCTGTCTCTGTCACAATGTGGCCATGTGTCTGTCATCTCCCATGTATCATATTCCTCGGCTTGTTCTTTCACAGCTCTGTTACCATGACTGCAGGATGGGGATGGGGTGGGGGGTTGCTGTTATGGCAGTGAACTGGAAGCTGAACTGAAACGTGGAATTTTGAGAACAGATTTCATGTCTAGCAAATGCAAAAGAAGTACGGGGCCAACAATCTGTGGACGCAGGCAGCCCAGAGCATTGCACTTTGCTATGCTCAGAACTTTGAGAGAACTATGACTCACAGCTTTTAAAAAATGTATCACACACTTAAATGTGCTAAGCCATGTGCCCTTCACCATTCAGACTCAGAGACACACATCTGCTGATACTTTTGCAGACAAAGCTGTCAGTTTGCACCTAATGAAATTTACTGCTTTTCTGAATGTATTGGTTTACCATTGTATTATAAAGTGAGTCAGAGCAGTCCATCAGTAACCGGACGAGCTTGATTGACTGTTTAACATATCCATGGTATGGGATATGTTTAAAATACATCTGGGCAATACTTCATAGACAGTGTGTGGGATGGGTAAAACATTTGAGGATGATTGGACGAACATTGTGTTTATCACATTTGCAACAGGCTAATCAGACAAAAAACATAACATAACATAACATAACCAAAAAATTAAAAAAAAAATACAACTTGATGTAGCAAGAGTGCCCACTTTCAGTGTGGTTTGTCTCTGTTCTTTAAATAAAGAAATGTTGTCCAGCTCTGATAAAATAGCACCTATAGCTGCATCTATGCTAGTCTCTATATGCACAGGCTGCCATTGTTTACAGAGTTGCAGTACATCTAAACTACACCAGCTAGCATCTCTTTCTCCTTAAATGACACTAATTAATCTGTTTATTGTTTGATCTGAGGGAACATTCCAGTTTGAAGTTTTCCAGGACCTACCTGATAACTAGGGATGAGTACCGAAATCCTGGACCGATGTGGCACCAGTGCCAACACATCTGATACCTGAATCAAAATAAAGATTTAGTGTCGCATTTTGGTGCCACGCTCTTTAAAACCCCTCACTGGTTGAAATGAAAAGCACAAAATACCTTGGAGAGCATGAATAACCTAAATTTATGTTGCTGTTGAGTAATGTCTCTGCTCTGCTCGTGTGTGTCTTTGTTTTATATACTTCATGAGTTGTCTTTGACGCAGTGCCCATGGATGAATATTGGGTGAGTCTTTGCTTTTTATAGTGTCTTTTAAAGATAGTTGGCACAATTATTTAAGCCTTCATTCACACGCATCATTCACATGCCCTTTTCAGCATTTTAATTGATTCACATGAGCGCGCTACAGCGTACTGATCTTATAGTACAAAAATAGTATTTATGGTGCCATTCATGTTGATTCTGATTCAGAAAAATCCCTCTTTATGATGATTTGCATGGATTATTACTATTTGTTTATATTCATTGCGGAGGGAAGGAGGGAGTGGTCATCAGGGAGTGATGGCCTTAGATAATGGAGAGCGCGGTGTGTTGCGCGCTCTATTAGCAAGCTCATATTGTTAGAAAAGATATAAGAAAACAATAAGACAATGCAGGAACTTTAGGCACTACCTATTGTTCTTTCTTAGTTTGTTTCTGGTATTTGTTGGTCTCAGTGAGACGGTATGAAGTTGACAGGGACACACGCAGCAGCGTCTCTGTGGATTAGATCGATGGAGGAGAAATAAAAACTTGTCTGACTCTTACCTGGGTTACAGTTTAGTTCCTTTCCTTCTCTGCTGTTGCCCTCTGTGTCCCATCAACAGACCTCTCTGTGCTGCAGCAGTAGGGATGGGAATTGATCATGTTTTATTGATATAAATGCCATTATCAATTCTTCTTATCATTTCAATTCTTTATAGATTCTTCCAGTGAGTTTTCCTTTTGGAAAAAGTAGACTATATAGGTTTTTGCTGTTAACAACTCAAAGCACCGGTATTGGAAAAACCTGAACAGTACCCAACCCTGTTAATGGCAGACATGAAATCTGGCCAATCCATCTGCTTAGTAAGTTGAGTCCATCAGGACATCAGTATGAACCAGGGTGAGTTTATGGTAGGGGTGTGGGACTGGGAAAAAATAGATCCACATTTTTGCATGGCAGGACTGACTGCGAATGCGGCAATGGGTTTGCTGAGCAAGACAGTATGGCACTGCGAGTATGCGAGTAATGTGGACGCTACACTCACAAAATCAGAGTCTTTTGGTCCAGGACCTGGTGGGCTGGTCCAAAGTATATCTGGAGAGATGGGATATGGGCTTGGCAAGGGCCTAGAGGATGGCCATTACGAGGCCAGAGCAGTACAGGACCAAGGCTGACGCAGTGAAGTGCCGAACTGGCATATGCGCCCATATCTGACCTAACCTAAGAATCAGATCACGACTGTAACATGATTCTTTGTCATACTGATGTTTAAGTTTTGCAAATTACTGACCTGAACAACTCATATTTTTTCTTAAATAAAATGAAAATGAAACACAATGAAACACAACACCCTGTTATTATGGAAAGTCTCTGGCCTAAAAGACATATTAAAGATTTGAATCTAATATGTAAAACTTATTTGACACACACTTTACATGTCCATCTAAATGTGTCCCTTTCTACACAGAGATTTAGCAGAGTTACATTTGTTTTACAATATGTTAACAAAGTTCTCATCTATCTGCAGATCAAATATGACCTGAACTGTGGGGGGTGAACTAGGATCAGCCATGATCCATTTTAATACAGCTGGTTTATGAGAGAGAAATAAAGTGAAAATCCATGTCCAAATCAAATTTCATTCTTTTTGCTAGTTTGCTGTTTCCAAGTCTTGCAGAAGCAACAATGTCACTAAACAAGTTACAGTCTATCTTCTTCTCACCCACATAGTTTATATTTCCTAATCCAAACAACAGATTTGGATCTGGTGGTCAGTGGTTTATGTTAGGCTGTTGAAGCATCGTATTTGGGGAATGTTGATCCTGCTGTTTTTGAAAGGATACTGTACTTGGTTTTACTGGACTGCTTCATTTGTCAAGATGTCATTGGAGCCACTTCCAGAGGTTCTCAACCTAATCTTCATATAGGAGGGAGGATGAGGGCCTCTTATCACACAGCCTTCTAAGGATGTGGAGGAAAGGAGAAAATGGTGTAAATAGAAAGTTACATAAAATTTTAAACTCAGAATGGGTGTTAAATCCAAGCCAATAAAATGTCCTGCAATCACTTAATCATGTAACAAGTAAACATGTTTTGGGCACAATTGGGTACAATTAGACCAAGTTCCAACTGCAATCATTAATCAGACGCTATTTACTGAACAATTATAATTAATCATATGATTAGCCATCAGCAGTTTCACCAAGGAAAAGTCTGAGTACATAATAATAATATTCAAAATAAAATACATCATCAGTTGACTGTGCTGGACATAGTCACGAATCCTACTTTCAACTTGGCCTAAAGAGGACAAAATAAAGCTGGTAGTTGAACACATTTTTTGCATTTATACTTTTACTGAAAAAAGTACGTTAAACTTTTACAGAAATCAGAGTGAAAAAGCTTGTGGTTTTCATCTGTGTGCTGACTTCCTCGAACTTCTGATTCCTTGTTAACCAGTGTCTTTCACAGGGTTTTATCCTGGCCCAAATTTAGGCAGAAATGGTACCATTCTGATCATGTGAACTCTGACCTTTCAAGGGGTTTTGGGGGATGCTTCTCTGGGAGAAAAACATGTACATTTTAAAGTTAATAACATCAATCTACTGCACTTTGAGAGCAAAATTAAGGGGCTGAATAAATAAAAACGTGTTTCTTTTTTAACCCTTATGCCCTGTTCAGAAAAAGTTACATTTTGTTTTTCATTACAAAGTTTGTAGTTTGACCTTTAAAATGGAATAACTTTATGAAATATAAATATTTTTCCAAACTTTTTTTTCCAGTTTCTTCATGAAGGGGTCCTTGATTGATTCATATCATGATTTAATGAATCCCATTAAACATTAACCCTTCAGATGCCATTTTTGATAATATACCACTAACTGCTTTTTTGAAAAATAACTTTATTTATATTTATTTATATTTAAGGGAAATTCATATGTCTGGAGTCTCATGTGTTTATGGTAGAATTATTTAGTCTGATTGCTGAGGGTATGAAAGATCTTCTAAATCTTTCTGTCCTGCAGCGAAGAGAGAGGAGCTGTCCACCACTGTTGTTTCTTTGGTCATTTAGAGAGATATGAAGTGGATGATCCATGTTCCTCAGAATGGCCTCCACATTCTTCATTGTGCATCTCTCTACCACATTCTCCAATGAGTTCAACTTGATCCCAACCTCAGAGCCAGCTTTTTTCACCAGTTTGTTCACATGCCTTGCATCCTTGTGTTTTACACTACCTCCCCAGCAGACTGTAGCGTAAAACAGAACACTTGCCACTACAGACTGATAAAACATCTGCAGCATCTTACTGCAGATGTCTATTGATCGGAGTCTTCTCAGGCAAAAGAGGTGGCTCTGCCCCTTTTTGTAGATGAAGTCTACGTTTTTAGACCAGTCCAACCTGGAAGTCAGTATTCAGAAATTTTTTTGACTTTGTTTGTTATCAGTATCACCGGCTTAATTATCATGATAATACGTGAGAAGATTGATTTTGGTGCATTATTACTTTTTGCATAATGTCAGGGAAAATATTTTTTTCACTTGGGAGGTTAA
Source organism: Cheilinus undulatus (assembly GCF_018320785.1). Taxonomy (NCBI): domain Eukaryota; kingdom Metazoa; phylum Chordata; class Actinopteri; order Labriformes; family Labridae; genus Cheilinus; species Cheilinus undulatus. Next base: position 19,723,869 of record NC_054873.1, on the reverse strand, counting down.
AAAATGTGTTTATAATGGAAGTCTATGGTACAAACTTTGTAGGGAACAAACAAAACATAACTTTTTTTGACTACACAGTCAAAATACGGTGGATATGGATGAAACTCAAAAATATAAAAATTCATTCAAAAACACTCTCTGACCTAATTTTTGTGGCAAGGTCACAATCACACCCAAAGTTATTTCATATAATGCACTCCAAAATACCCAGATTTCCCTGAACAGGGCATAAGGGTTAAACAATTTGTGCTCTTGTAGTTCTCAAACCAGAGATGATTTGATTCCTATTTAAATAACCAAAAATGGGTTTTCATGACATAAGAACTTTAAAAGCTAGGATCGGCATTGCAGTAGTCAGCCATCTCGTAATTTTAAAAGCAGGAAAAACCTTGTTTCACTGTGTTAACATGTTGATATTTTGCAGTCAGAATTCACAGTTTGCCTTCTTCACTACACTTTTTTCCTCTCTGGCTGCAGTGCTAGAGGACAAGAGTTCTCCAGTGTGAGCTGACTAAAACTGAAGCTAATTCCTAACAGAAAAGCAATGGTGTAAACTTGTGTGTCAGCAGAACTAAGTCATAATGACTAAATCTTACTTTTTTGTTCTTCTTTATACTGTATCAGTCCAGTTTGGTGCAATTAGTCTAGAACATGTTTTTGGCTTATGCCAACCATCCATGCAGTTTTGAATGCTACAGAAATGCTGCCAACACACAGCCCAGAGCTAAACTCTTGAAAGTCAGGCTAATGCATGTGAGAGGGGGTTTTTGGGTTTGTATAAAGCTTCTTCCCTTGATTGAGCCACAGACAGCAGCTCGCAGGATAACAAACACATTTCATCCTTCATGCGTAAAGGGGAGTCTGCCAAAGCCTGACTTTGATGGTCGAGTGGTTTAAGGCGCTACCCATGTACGCGGGCGGCCTGGAGTTGAATCTGGCCTATGGCCCTTTACTGCATGTCTCTCCCCACTCTCTTCCCTCTTTCCAAGTTTATCCACTGTCCTTCCTCTATCCAATAAAGGCATGAAAAGGCCCAAGAAGAAATCTTTAAAAAAAAAAAAAAATTTAACCAACTTCGTACAGCTTCACTATGACCTCTCAAACACCCTCCATTCTCTGTGCATAAAGGAAAGTCTGCAAAATACGCGGGCAAGTGTGTGCTCGAGTTAACCTCACGGTTGATTTAACCTCTCATTATTATAAAATGATAATGCCAAATTATTATCCACTGAATTAAATTACCTTTGATTCAATTTCATGTTATCAAGAAGTGAAATTGTGGTCTTGATCTTTTATGTTTGAACAGCTTGTTTATTAATCCAGTGACTTATTCACAGCTTTTATCAGAGGGTTAAAATTGCTCTCATTGTGGTAAAAATGATTTTTACTAAACGTTTCATTCTGCTCTGGACACAGGCTGTCCTGTGACATGAGAGCTTGTTTGGTGCAGCATTCAGAGTCATCCAAAACATAGAGAGATTGCACAGTTCATGGTGCGTAAAGAAATGCCAGGGGGATTCAGATAGTATATGGACAGGCAGAAGAATGGCTGGAGGGGCTCATACCAGTTCAAAAGTCGGGTTTTCATTCAGCAGGAGAAGTGCTTGGAACTCTGATCAAGCTCCAGATTAGACGGTCTAGTGATGGATAAACTCTCCACTATGAACCCCTTTTCTGTGTCCTTACTGGGCTCTGTATGGTTAACGTAGCCTACTGATCCCAGGTCAGGTGAAATAATCCCGATGCCAAATCAGCTATCGTATAAATTGGCTGCTTTTTTTTACAGCCTAAACAATAATATTTAGTGTATACTGAGTAATCAACAGTTTGAGTACAGGCCAAAAGGGGGACAGGGGAGTGGGGCCAAATGGCTTTAACACGGTACAAGTACAGATTGCCTACTTTGAGTGTGGTCTAATCTGTCGCTCGTATGCCCAGTACACACACCCCCGGTCATCTGCCCAGTAAAGGGGCTCAGACTGTTTACTAAAGTACAGAGTGTTCATAATGCAGCAGTTATTTAGCAGTTTGTTATTCCTGAAAATTATTTTTTAAAAAAGCCATACAGACATAGATAATTATAAAGATATTGGGAAGAGAAACCCAGTCCCCTGAGTGACAGTCATATTTTTTACTGCTGAGCTAATGGAGAAGCTGATGACATAGGCGTAGTTTACGTACAAACCGAAGATGACACCTTAAGTTTCTGGGAAAATAGATACTACACATTTGTGTACAAAACAACGAAACATCTACTGCACTGACAAATAAACCTGTTTAATCACTAGTTAGACTTAATAAAGCATAAATGGTTCAGTCAAACTGATGCAAAAATGATAGTCCACTGGTTTCCTTAAATTTCCCAGACGTGAGCTGAAGAACAACTTCCGGAACATCTGGAATGACTGAGCTGTCACTCAAAAACTCATTGGCCAATAGGGATACACTCCAGAAAAGCCCGCCCACACGTGACATTTGTGTCAGAACTGAGAGCAAAACTGAAGAAACGCAAACAAAGGATCAGGTAGCAAAAACCCTAAACCGAGGAAAGAGAGCATAAGGCTGATCACTGAGAGAGAAAATCGGAACTGTAAACAAAAAGATAGATGATCAAAATTCAAAGACTAATAATTTTGTTGCTATTTTGAACTTGTGCTCTTGATGTGAACTGTTTTTTTTTTTGCTTGGATTACATTTTTTTGTTCTCAAATGCAAATTTTTGTTTGATACTGAAAAAGTTTTATTTGAATCTTTTTGACACAAATTTCATTCCATAGTTCTACCCCTGACTGTAACAGTTCTCTCATCATCTCTCTCCATACATCGCTGTCTGTCCGTCTGCTTCATATCAGACCACTACGTTAATGCAGACATGTATTGGCTTGTCAGCCCTCATGTTGTGTTCATTTTATGTTAATAAATTTGGTGTTCCCAGTCAAAAATGACCGCTCTATTAAGACTCATCATAAAACTGCAGTAATACATATTCTCTCATAATTTGTTTCATTAGTTTTCTTAATCAACTTCAGTTCTTGTTAACATTACAGGTGTTTAATTTCTATCTGTTATTTATGGCCTGTATGCCTCATTTATCTGAGCTTGTGCAAATTGAATTCGATTTCTAAAAAACATAATTTCTGGATTATTTTGACTATAAGAAATAATCAGATGAAACATAGTATACTGTTTATCACAGACTGCTTTGTGTGAAAGTTCCCAAGGAGAATTTTTCTTTTGAAACCATTTAAAAAATTTTATACAGTCACAAAAAGTAACACCTGTTGTGTCCCTGGTCAAAAGTGACTGAGGAGATTTTAGTTGTGTACAAAGGAAATTATCCCAACATTACACTTGACAATTTCACAATATTTCAAGCTCAGTGTGTTCACCAATCCTGCAGAGGCTGGCGTTCAGGGAAGGTGTTGGCGTTGTTGAATGTGGGATGCCAGCAGAGTAGCTGAAAGCCTTGATTCTCAGGTGGAGATGAAGACCAGGATAAGTTCCCATTCTCTGACCTGAATGTGACAGCAGCCTCAGCGTGGCCATCCTCTTCATCATTGGATTTCCTCCCCATCAGATGTTTCTTGGTCTGCGTTATATTCTGTGTCATCTTCAGCTTCTGACACAACCTCCTCTAATCCATCCTTGCTGCCAGTTTCCTGTCCTCTCTCCTCCTCACCTAACCTTGCAAAGCAAGGTTTCCGTGTTTCTCACTGGTGAGTCCATCTTGCAGAGCTCCCATCTGAACCGTTGGGGCCGGGTTAGAAAGTGACAGGACCAATCAGCGACAAGGGGCAGTACTTTCGGGCGAGGCAGAGTCGTGACGTAAACAAGCAGCAACAAGAGGCCGGTGCAGATATGGCGGAAGAGATTAGCATGGATGCCCTTTGTCTCATTTCAAAGGCCCTGCCCTTTCCCAATCGCTGTCTATGAGTGGTTTACCTGATGGATGTATGAAACAAATCCATCTGGTGTGTCAGGTTACTCCTCACCAGTGTGTTGATCAAATATATAATCAAGAGCCTCAGTTACTGTATATCGACATGCCATGGTGTTGCCACAAAATGAACTGTGAGCAAGGCCTCAAGAAAGCCTCATATACCAAAGCTATGAGAAAAGTTCCATATTATTGAAACAATGTTGCAACTGTCTGCCAGAATTGCCAACAGGTAATGCTCCCATAGGACAGAGAGTCTACTGGGCAGAGGTTCCCATAGTGGTTGCCAGGGAATCCAGGTGTTGTGTGTTTGTGTGTGTGTGGGTGTGTGCGTGTGTGTATGGGGGTGTGTGCCTGTGTGTCCATCTGACAAATGAGGATACACTTGAGCTTAGTTATTTACACTAATTGTGTAAATAACTAAGTTCCCCCATTCATTTTCTAATGACCGGTAATTTTTTAGTAGGAACACCAAGGGTGTAGAAAAGTTGAATAGTGAGCACAAAATTGTATGCAAATTAATACAATTTGTTTTTTTGTGTTGAAATCCTCTTTGTGAATAAAGTCATAAAATCTTAGGTCAGTCTGATCAAATTAACTACATTTATCAGAGATAAAACTTTTAAAACTGTCAAGTTTGACTGGAACACAACATGAGGGTTACGCAACCAAAGGCAACTACAGTATTACAGGAGGAATTATTAAGCTAATTGATACTCAAATGTAACATTATTAGACTACGGGACTTCATAAAATCTCAAGTCCGTCCAACTTGAGTTTGAAGCCCTCGAGGGGTGAGCAGGTCTTCAAGTTGTGACTTCAGCTGTTTGCCTCCCGCACAGACAAACCTCTCTCTCTCTCTGACTCTCTGGTGTGGTGAGGTAAAATAACTCGAAGCATGGATGAGTTTCCTTGAAGGTGCAACATCATGTCACCCTGTACTGCCCTGTGTTGAGCTAGTTGATGTTTGCTGGTGTATCGTGCAGCTGCTTTGACATGCTTTGTATTGTGTAGGAGGGGGCGGGGTGAGTGTTTGTGAAGTGAGGGGATGGCAGAAGTTGTGCCACACTTCAGTGTTCCCCCGGAACATATTCCCCAGATATATGTTTCTCTTTCTAAAAAACACAGCATTTTAGTCAAATTCATTCAATTTCTGCTTTAAATAGTAGATTCTCTTTTTTTTTTTTGGCCAATGCTGCAATTCCGTCCACGATTCCGTTAATGCAGAAATCATAGGGCCCTATGCAAGCCTCCTTCTCTGACAGGGCATTGGGTTTTGGGGGTGATCCTGGCTGGTTGTATTTACACATTGAGTAAAAACCCCTCCTTTGACTCCTTTCAGGGGGGACAAGCTTTTCATTGAACTAATTGGAGTGTGCAAGCCATCATAGCCAAAGTGCTCCCGCAGGCCCTCTCTTTCTTTTTTTCTCTTTCTTGCCTTGTCTCCTCCTCCAACACCCAGGCTTTTATTATCATTTGCCATATCGAGTAAACAACCTGTTAGTGTAAATTAGGGTCCAGTGAGTGATGAAGCGACACATCCAACCCCTCCTGCCTCCCCTGCCTCTGCTCTCCCTTCTCTCTCTAGCTGCCACACTCTTTCTATCCCTTTGAGCTCTTTCCTCTTTTGTGCCCCCACCCTCTGTTCTGTCTTGTTTTGCACGCAGCTTTTCAAAGACACTGGTCGTGATGGGAGCCGTGTGTGTGTGCGTGCGTGCGTGCGTGTGTTTAAGTGTGTGTGGATGCAGGGGGTCTAAAATGAAGATTGAAGCGGACAAAAAAGCCCTGGCACAACCTTGAGGTGGAAATTAATAATGATAAAAATAATTACTGCCCCACTCCTCTAACCCACGCCTCCCCCGACCTAGTTTTCATAATGGAGAACGATAGCCCCAAGTCGCACACCATGTGTGTGTGTTTAAGAGTCTGTGTGTGTGCATAGAGAGGAAGGGGCTGTGGAGTGGTCATGTTGAAGTGGAGATGAATGTAGGACAGGACCTACAAGTAGAAAACACAAAGGCCATCAGGTACGGACACGTGTTCTGCTGGTAATAAAGACTGCTACAGGTAAAACAGATTGCTCACCTGGCACTCAGTGCCTCTCTATCTTTCTGGCCCTTGGGCATGTGCTGGCGGTCATTCTGTCTGGGAGCACTGGGACCCTCTTCAACTTGTCAGGGTCTTTCGTTTTTGATTGTACCGGGGTATGTGTGTCTATGTGTAGCAGTGCTGTGAGCCTGTGTATTCAACTGGGGTGTGTGGAACAGTCGGTGACCACTGAGCTGTGGGAGATCTCTGCTGTTGGTGAGGGGAGGTGAGAAGGTCATATACAAAACACATACCAGTATTTACAGCACAGTGTTAATTTTGAAGCTGATTTAAATTTAGTCGTAGCCTTTAAGTTAAAATGCTCTTTAGTTTTGTTAGGATTTTAATAATCTGCAATCTTTACAGTTTTAGTCTTGTTTTAGTTGACGGCTATTCAAAACATTTTAGTCAAGTTTTAGTTGAAAAAATGCAATATATCCGAGTCCAAATTTTTTGTCAAATTGTTTGTTTTCTTTGAACTAACAAGCCAGATTGTTAACTCAATGAAACTGTTTAACACTCATATTACTGCACTATCTGTTCATATATTGACAGATTAACGGTACAGTTGAGGAATATTATAGTCTGACCACAAAGCATTGAGCACTGAAGTCTCATTTCATCTCCATGACATATCTAAACTTGCTTTTTGTCAGAATTTTTACCATCAAAGATCCATTTTTTGCTCGTTTTGTCTTCCTCAAAGTGAAAAGGTTAGTTGATCATATTTTTACTGGAGGAGAGTAGCACTGTTCCTACAGAATTACACTGTACCTGCATGGGGAAATTCAAGGTCTGGGGCAAACAGGTCGTGTCCTACGTACTAGGGCTGTAGTCAACCAAAGATAAACTTGGTCGACCAAAATCGCAACCAGGCACCAACCAATCGATTGGTTATTCAGGTAGAAAAAAAAAGAAAAAGAATAAATTTTAAAAATCACACTGTTGGGGACCTGTTTAATACATACAGGTTCCTCACTGCACCTGCTTGGTACTCTAAATGATCCTTAAATGAACATAACAAGCCTTTTGAAGCATTAATATATATTTTAGGCTCACACGTTGCACGAAAAAAATAATTAATTGAGAGACGATCAGTGCGCACCTGCCTTTGATTTCCGTGATCCCGGCGCGGTATCTCTTTAAACTCATACAGCCTACAAAATGACCTCAGATCATCGTTTTTCATTCATTCATAACGGTAACTTCTAACATGATCACTTGATCCAGCCTGCGCTGTGTCATTTATGAGCATAAAGCAGACAGCATGCAGCGTTTATTTACAGAGGTGAAAGGAAAAAGGTCGCTTGTCGGGACTTAATGACAAGCAGACATCGCCCTTATGTGCTCTCCTTTCTGCCTGTCTGTAAGAGAAGCTAACACTAATGTGAACACTTTAAGGAGATTATAATATATACATACAGCCTATTTAGCGACAGGTGAATTAAACTGACCACGGGAGACAGGAGTTGATGCAGTGTGGGAGGTCAGAGCAGAGACACTCAACAGCGCCACTTCAGTACAAACAGCTTGCAACTTTTTGATGAGTTGATTTGTTGTTTCTGAACTTTAGTGCTGTAAAATATCAGAAAATATCCCACTCTGCTAGCTCTGTGTGCTTCTCTACCTGTAATTCCTAGGAGCTGCATTGCTCCTCGTCCCCTGCAGCACATCTCTCTATCAGCCAGCTGCACACTACGCATCTGACCAGCGTCTTGGGGGAGGGGGAGGAGGACTCACCAACCAGAGTGATCTTGCTTGAACAAAAGCTTTTCGACCAAACAATCAACCAATCGAATTGAAGCAGTCAGCCCTACTACATACAGTGCCTATAAAAAGTATTCAACCGCTCGGATGGTTTACCCTTTCATTGATTTAATAAATCAATCATGGTCATGACTGTAGCCAGCTAGGAGGTCACAGAGGTCCGGACCTCGGTAAAAATTTCAGAGAGAAAAAATAGAAGAAGCCTAAAACAGCATGTTAAACACATATTAACACACCAGACAGCTTTTATTTTGGAACAGCATGCGGGAAGTTATCTGAATACGCCTAAACTGCCTTATTTCACAAGAAGAAGAACTCATCTGATGTCAGGCCTGCCCCTGCCTAGACGCAAACTAGCATAGCGCGTAGGGCCTCAACATTGTGGGGGCCAAACTTTGAGCGTCTGTTTTCTTCTTCTCTCTCTCTCTCTCTCTCTCTCTCTCTCTCTGCACATCAGTCTAGTGTTTGTATGATAAACATGATTGAGGTATATACAATGTTGACCATAAAAAACTTTACCTGGTCGTTACTTTAGTAAATTAACCCTCACAATATCTATTTTTGGAAATCAGTGCCATCCGTGATCAATGAGGTGCGCTCGCTCTCCCCTTCTCTCTCTCTCTTCTGACAGTTGCAGCACAGAAACTCTGATCATGTGTGGCCTGTATATCCACCTGTTATTCTGCAACCTTTCTTGTCAAAAGTCAGCTCCTACTATCCTTTTGTTTGTGAATTTATGGTAAAACTCCACGCTGATCAGCTGTTTTAGGGGGGTGAGGGGGGCAAGATTACTGGTTTATGCTTTTGAGGGGAAAATCCCAATAAAACAGAGCTAAAGAATCTGGGATTAATGTTATGATGAAAATAACTCTTAAAAAGTCAGATAGACATTAAAAATATTATCTTTATTATTGCAACAAGGAATATGATCATTGAAAGCAATGATCATTTCAGTGACCTTTTTTCAGATAAAAGTTAGTTTTGCTGAAAGACACAGGCCTGTGGTAGTTTTTGGTATGTTATCCTTGGTGATGACTCAATTACACCTAAGAATGGCCTCTTTTATATTCAACTAACTCAGGCTAAATTGCAATTTTTTTGTTGGATTTAGGTAATTGAAGAGTATGATTTCTGACTTTGATTCATTTAACTGTAAAAAATGTTGCACCATTCAATAGGTATATCTGTATGTTATCAGCATAAAAATGGAAAGACAGATTATGATTACATAACAGTATGAACTGTTATAACAGCACAATAACTACTTTCTACAAACAAAATAAATACATATAATTATTGTCTTTTTAATGAGATTCTAAAGGGACTTGAGCAAACATGAATAAAGTTATCAGGGTAGTTTGTAATGGAGAGCAGAGCAGAAACAGCGTGTGGAGAGAAAAGAGCACAACTTCAGCAGCTGTAACACTATATCCTTCACCTTTATGTTCATTTGTGTTATTTATAGAGAAGCACATTTTATTTCTGAAATGTCCTTCACAATGAAAGTTAGACGCTACAAATACTCAGAGTGGCTTAGAAAATATTTCTCTTATCTCATCAACATACGAGTTGAGGATTACACTGGCCTGTTTAAAAGGAAGGAGGGACCAGCTGTTAGGCATGACCATGGGATCATGCACTGTCACAAAATGAAACTCACTACCCAGCAGAAAAATGTGATGACACTCCTCATATAAGATCAGATTTTTTAAGATGATAGACTTGTTGTCTTGCCTATCAATCAGGGATCAGTTGTAGGTGAATTAACCTTTGATGACATGGCTATCTTAGAGACCCTAACCATCTTAATATGATAGACTACAGTAACTTCTGTTTAAGACAAAGAGCATATCAGTATTTACTTTACAAGCTTCAACATTTTCACTTCCTAAAATAGCTTATTACTTGAATGCTCATACTATATATGTTAAATCCACTGCTGCAATTGCAGGAAGATTTTTAAAAAAGTATATTTCCAACTTTGATAGTGGACCCAGCACTCATTATAAAGGAAGATCTTCTTGTTCAGGCCATAATTGGAAAATGTAAAGTCTGACTGTTTCTGCTATGTAGTCAGTCATCTAAAGATCACCTTCATTCATCTGCATAAAAAATGTGAAACACTAGACATTTAGTGACTAAATTAAACAGTAAAACTCAGGACAAGTATTAGGGATGCACAATATTATCAACAAGAACAGTAGAGCTACAAGACCCACCTGCTTCTTATCCCTCTCTTCAAATTCTCTGTGCCGCTTTTTAAAATCTTTTACATGTAAAAGCAGAGAGGGCTGAACATTTAATTGATGCTAATACATTTAAGGCAATACTTTTTGTAGAAAATGTTTGTAGAAGTAGAGAACACCAGACAAGTGTGCATTAAAGTGCTCTGCTGGTGCTCTGTTACAAGGTCTCATCCCGTGTTTACTTAAAGAAGTAGAGAACACTAACATTTTTTTTAGCTGAACACTGAGGTATCTGATTAAATTAAGATAAAACACATCAATGCTGGTGTTATTTCTGACATTTGCACCAAACTGATAAAAATCTGCATTTTACAACTTTTAATTGGCTCAAACGGACATCTGCCTTGTTAAATATCTCTTCTGAGAAGTGGATACTTATTTGACCTAGAAACCCACTATCGGTAGGTTTCTACATCACAATCTCTATATAAAAAGTAGAATGTTACCGCCTCTAACTGACTTTACCATTCAGAGACCACTCCCATCCTCTCCTGCCTGCACCTGCACTCTGTGTCACTTTCTGGCAAGGGGAGTCACTGTCACTTCAGCTTCATCTGGAAACCCACGTCCTTTAAAAAAACAACAGCAACAAAAAAACTCTGCCCTTTTTGTCTCCTTCCTCTTAGTACCAAGGTTGAGTCAACTTTATTACATTCTAACTGTCTACAGGTGTGATTTCTACATTGCCAGCACCTGTTACTTGCCACAGGTGAGTTTAAATGAGCATCACATGCTTGAAATAAAATGATTTACCCACAATTTACCGACTGACCCTTTAAAAGGAAGGGTGCCAATGATTTTTTCCAGCCTATTTTTAGAGTTTTGTGTAAAATTGTGTCAATTTTGGCTTTTTTCTTCTGCTTTTTGTGTTGTTCCAATGCACATAAAGGAAATAAACATATGTATACCAAAATCATTTGTAACCGCAACAATTTCTGGAAGAAATAGGGTATTTTGTTATTATAATATTGCACCTTTTGGCTCTGGCAAACTTTCTGCAGTTTCCAATGCCTGCTGATTCAGCACTCTGCCTGGTATTAGCTGTTGGCTCGGTCCTAACGCCCACGGCTGGCTAGCGGCTGCTACCCCTTCGTTTTAACGTAGTTAGGATGATGACTTTTGTGACTTAAGATCCGTCGAGGACTTCTTTCCACTCTTTGGGACTTTTGCAGGGCAAATACTACAAACACTGTCGTGTTATCCTCCCCGTAAATACTGAATAACTCCACCAGTACTGCTGTGTTGTTAACCTCTATTAGCCTCTTAGCACTGAGGGTGCTTCCTCTTCTTCTCTGGTGCTTAACAGCGGGTCTTGTACTGGGGGCCACCTGCTGTTTCGGAGTGTGCTGTCTCGTGAGAAAGTAAACAGATGCCTTTATTATCAGTGGATTTTATCAGTTAACATTTTATTATCGGATAATAAAAACATGTAAAATATAAGCAATATTGGCTGATAATTTATCGGTACTGATAATTATCGTTCATCCCTGATCCTCCCTGGATAGACAAGAGAAAGAGAAAGTTCAGGTCTGTGTTTATCCTCCTTTATTCTGAAACATTTTCTCTAAAAAGATAGAAGCCTTCAGTCTACATTACCAAAACTTCAGTGCACGTGTGTGTCAGTATGTGTGAGTGTTGCGTTTATGTGTGTCATACAGCATGAAAGCCCTTGGTGCTGTGAAAAAACGCACAAATTATTTTGGGGGAAATTTGAGGCTTGTATGTGTCGAATGGATTCTTTGCAACAAGCCTAAATCACAAGAGCTAACAGACAAGCACTTTCAGAGTGAAGCATAAGTTGTGACACTGATAAATTCAACCTGCTATTGTGGCTAGTTAGGGTCACTCTGTTACCCGCCGTGCCTGAAATCTAACCGCATTTGGCTAGTTGGCGGGCGTAAATGTCAAGCCCTGGATGTGGGCATACACAATATTAATTTTGCAAGGGCATGGGATAGTGTAGTGACATGGTGCATGTCACACTGCTGCCTCTGTGCTTTTGGATTTTAGCCAAAACCACATGTGTTATCTTTCCGTGCAGTTAGGTTTGTCTGACATTCCCCTTTAGAAGCCAGAGAGAAGTAAGCTCTGTGGAGAGGAGTCTGTCTCCTCCCTACGCCAGGCTACAGGTGCCTGTGCAGGTACAGGCTGCTGTCACTACATTGGTGTGACGCTTCAGCCAGATGCTAAGATGCCAAGCCTATCCTAGGTGAGTTTATTCCCACTATAAATGGCACCTCCTCCTAGTGCTCGCCAATAGACAGTCTGTTTAGGTGACAAATGTGTTGGTTGTTTGTTTTAGAGCTTCAATGTATGTGCTGCAGTGTAACAGTCACAGCAGCTCAACCCTGTAAGCATTCATTTAACCATCAGGTAGGCTAATGAGCCTGGTCATGTCAGCTAAACTTAATTTGCTAACTTACTAAATGCTGGAAATGATTGATGACATGAAAGGTACACAGCTGCGACTTTGTTTTTAAAGTTGATGAAGAACCGAGTTGCTCCATCCATATCCACTGTGTCTGTGTGAAAGAGCCGCTATCAGAGGCTGCACAGTGAGATATCACAATCAGAAAAATGACAGAAAGACACAGGTCGCTTCCATGCTGTACCTGAGGAGGAGCGAACGTGTGTTGTGTGATTTGAGTGAAGTTGAAAATGAAATGCACTTTTTATTCTATTGTCCTCTGTATCACAATCTAAGATGTCAGCTTTTCTGTAAAATGCCTGCAGAGTGTCCTCAATTATTTTCTATGTCTGATGAAAAAAGACTCAAATTTTTGTTTATACACAAAGTGTTTCAACTTGCACAATTTGTGCTGAATGCTTTTTAACATAAGAGGATACTTTATGTTTGACTAAAGCTGCCGTCTAATAACAAGTGTAAGGTCTAATTGCTAATGAGCAACATTTTGTTAAAATTTGATTTGTTTTTATCTGATATGTACTGTGATGAGTTGCTCTCAGTTTTGCTTAATTTCTCTTATTTGTTTTGTGTTTCAGTGTCTTGTAAGCCCATGAGGGCTGGGCACCTTTTTTTTGGTGTATGGCACAATGAAATAATAATAAATAAAACTAAAAACAAATTCAATACTTTTGCATGAAAGTAATTTCATTTAACTAGTCCATTGTATTTTTAATTTAAAAACACTAGTAATATATATCACAGAGAGCAAAACTATTGCAATGTTTGTTTTTCTCAAATATCATTCTGATTGGAAGCAATAACAGGATGAAATGTTCATGGTGGGCTGTTGGACCTTTGTAATGCATGATTTCTCCCCGATGTGTGTGTCTTACATGTCTGTAAAAAATCAAGCAGTGGAGAGGGGAGATGTGTGTACGCTGCATGCATAGAGAGAGGGAAGCAATGGCTGTTGAGTTTGTGTGTGTGCCAGTGTGCCTTTGTCTGCCATCAGGGAAGAGAGTGAGAGAGATTAAGAGATGACAGAACAATAAGCTTTAACAAGCTCCTGTTAGCTTGGCCAAAAAGTGTGTGACAAAGTTGTGTAAAGTGTCATTAAACCAATAACCTGTAAAGGCTGCCCTTCAGAAAGTTGTATATGAACCTTTTTGATTTGTTAAATTTGTTAAATCTGTTGCTCATCTGTGAAGAAATGTTTGCCAGAGGTAACAGTAAAGCGCTCATACTACACTGTGATAGTTTTCCAATATCAGCAGAAGTTCAGCGTTCTGGGTTTATCAGTGTTGCCATCAGTATGATGAGGTGTTTGAGAGTGAAGAGTGGAGTAAGACAAAAACAAATGTTGACAAACCTAAATGTATATATGATTTTGTCTATTTCTCCATGGCCTGTTAAAATTGTCTGATGAAGCAAAGCTTGTCAAACGTTTGTTTTTCATGAAGTTTCCTCAAGTTTAAGGTAAGTTTTTCAAAATAGTTAATTAGCATAAATTATATGATAATAAAAATTATTATTATCATTATTTCAGCAGGTCTGGGTAGTCAGTGTTCTGTTTTTTTAATAAAGGAATAGAAATTTTGAAAAATCATCTGATCAAACAGCTATTAAATAATGGCTAGTTTTAATTTTTCTTGTTTTGTTTTTATGGCAATCGTTGGTTTTCTGCTTGACATTTGTATCACATGACATCATCAGTGTCACACTCAGTAGCTATCAAACCCTAGGTCTGGTTGTTATTGTTGGAACTCGCTGTGAGAAAAATACTATTATCAGATTCTAAAACGGTCAAGGGAACATGGGAACATGGTACTGACCTGTCTCCTTCAGCTCCACACAGCTTGCTGACAGGATTTTTGAAGAAATTTTTTTTTTGGATCGGTGACTCAGATTTGCTTCTGGACGACTAAAATTGTTTTTGGGATGGTTCAAGGATGGTGGCAAAAAAAAGCCTGGAGCCCTGTACAGTGGCATAAACTGAGCAAGAAAAAGTGCTGTCTTATTTTTCTGCTTGACTCCTGTGCATCTGCAAACCAGTTTTCAGTCCTGTGGTTTTCATGAAATGAGTAAAGTGGCTTTGACATTGTTCTTTTGTTCAGATAGTTAAGCGAATTAAAAATATTAAGTTGTGTGGGTGTTACTCTGCAAGCTATATGAAATCTACTGCAGAATTACTGGCTTTCTACTTGTTTGTTTCTGTTACATTCGCCATCAAGGTTATAATCATGTTTTTATTTTTAACTAAACAAAGAATCTCCATTGGATGAACTTTGTAATTTGGTTGTTTAGTTTGTCTTGAAGTGAATTCTGGGTGCATTTTACTGAACAGTAATAACAGATTTCAACGTTTTCCAGAACTGTTTACTCACTTTGTTGAACAGAACCAGAGATTCATTTTTTATACCATCAAAAGCCATGTAATTGAAAAGTTAAACAATGAGTAAACTCCAGTTTTTGCTTTTACAACAATATACAGTGCCTCTGACCCCTTGCACCTTGCCTCTGTTAATGTTGTCCGTTGGCTTCTCAAGCTTTGAAAACATTTTCTTTGTCCACTGCCGATGTTGCCCAGCAGGTTCTTTTGTTACCACCATGACAGGCGCCATAGACCCTTTGCTTACAGCTTCAGGTGGTCTTCATAGTGATGAAGGCAGTGGAAGTAAATAAACTTTGTCTTTTCAGATGCCGTGTTCCCAACCTCCTTGCAGCAAAATTCCCCCCAGCACTCCCACACAGTCGAATGAAGACAGGCTTCTCATTCTCTCTGACAAACTCAGACAGAGTGGTGCTCAGCAGGGAGCTAATGCTGAGCTGTTTACTGTTATCAGTGGACAAGTGTGAACCTCAAGTCTGGATATTGTACTAACAAACTCCTGTTTGACACACCCTTTGTGGACCGTAGACTGTAGAGCACAAAGGAGATTGTTCGAAAGCTTCACTGTGGTAAATGGCCTGAAACATCAAAAGTTGAACAGATTTGAAAATAGTTCTAGACTGTTTTGGGCGTCAGCCTCTTCTGTGTTTTATTCATGGCAATACCAGTTATGCAGCCAAACCCTATCCTGTTTATCATAGGGTTGCAAATTGTGCTTTTAAGACATAAAGCTTTGTTGATTTGTTTTTATAATTCAACTGGAAAACTTTTATGTAAAAAAGTCCTCTCTCTTTGGTGATTAAGATGAATTATTTGGCTATTTCTTTATATTGATGGCTAGAGAGGAGAGAGCGTTTCTGTTGAGCTGAGGCTGTATCATCAGAAGTAGTTTGATTTTGCCTTTAAGTTAATCTAAGTACAATCAGATCAGACAAAAATATTCAGCACCAACTCCTTCCTTTTCCATTTGGTTTTGTTGGCTTTTGTGGTGACATAGAATCAGATGTGACTCTTTTAGCAGGAGCAAGGTCAGTCACTGTGGATGAGATTAATGAGGGAAAGGTGTTGATAAAAACCTTGAGAAACTGTCTGACTGTACCAAGGTGAAAGTTGGCTCCCTGTCCCTCATATATGGTTTAGTTTTTCTCTGTCTCTCATGGATCCATCTGCTTTTGAGCTGAGAAATATGATGTACATGAGAGCACCTGTGCTAGTTTTAAAGGCCTAGTGTAAAAATGGTAACCTTGCAAAGCCATTGGATGGTTTGGATTCCATATCTGTCATCAAGCTGATCCACCTTTTTTCAATTTGAAATCTTGTGGCTGGTCCGAGAATGAATGGATCAGTATGCATGGTTTGAAGAGAAGGAGGAAGTTGCTATGGGTGGGGTTTAGTTTTGCTGCCACCAGAATAGAGAATATTCCAGGGGGATGACTAATGTGTGGCACAACCCGTGCCTCACTTCACAAACCCCCCCTCTGCCCCCTCCCAAACAATACAAGCCTGACCACACCAGTAAACACTACGTAGCTTATCACAGGGTTGTTATTAAACAGCACTGTGCAAGGTAGAGAACACAGTTTAAAGTGTGTATTTCTCATGCAAAATGATGACTCTTATTCGTCTGTGAAGGACTTCACTCCAGCTCATGTAAACACAGAATAGGACGAGTATGGCCTTTGAAATGTTAGCATCACTGAAGTCCTCGACCCTCTCTGCTTTTACATTCAGAGGCTTTTTCAAAAAAGCGAGTTTTGTTTTGCCTGCTTCTTCCTCTTCTTTGTTAGTTGTTTAAAGGTGGTTAACTATCAGTTACAAGCATTACCTAAATTGGCTGGCAATACTTTTTATCTCCATTCAGACTATACACTGTAGAAATAACTCAGCCATGGGACTACGTGCACTGAACCTTGACCCCTGTCCCTGCACGGTAAGGGACTACTACAAATGCTGTTGCCCCCCTGTTACTTCTACAATATAGAGCAAAGAACCTCGCCAAAAGCTTTACATGGCAGAAAATACATTTTTGCTCTCCTACGACCAGCTTTGGGATGAATTTGATTCACTAATTGGCTCCTCTCAAGCTTTATCTCCTAATCATTTAAGGTGGGCCGATCTGTAAGGCCCACCCATAATCTGATGGACATCTTATTTAATCTACCCTTTCACAATTGATTTAAATTGTCAGAGCCAACAACACAAGCAGCAGACATAGTGGATTTTCACAGCTTATTTGCACATGACCTCTTTCAGGTTTGATCTTCAAAACTCTTTACTTGATTTCCAAAAAAGTGACAGCAACTCAGAGAACGATCTTTTTATTTTAGCTGAGATGCCATTTTTCAAAAAGGAAGGTCATGAAGAGGTTTGTCATCCTCACTTAAATGAATACAAAATGTTTATCTGTGGATCAAATATAAAACTCAACAAAGAAGATGCATTTTTTTTTTTCTGTAAAGAATTAATTCTGCATTATAGCAACACTGACAGGGAGGAATGCTATCTGGGTTGTGCACACTGTAGGAGCTTAAGCTCTTTAAGAAGTCTCACCGGTGAGTTAATGCTGCTAGATTAATTAAAAGTGCTTAATTAAGGCAATGAGGAGCTGGAGGGGGTCTGTGGACTGGTTTAGAGGAACAGCAGAAGAAGACTGAGATAACTTCTGACCTCACTCTCCTGTCTCTGCAGAGTGGTCCACCTAGCTGACCTTTTAGAGCAGCTGGGGAGGACAAACACTCTCTCTGAAAAGTTACTGCCTCAGTTTGACCAGTCAGTGCTTTCTGCTTCACATACTGTACTTTTCATCAATGTTTTCACTGCTCTGTAATGCAGATGCTTGGCATTGGCTCAAAATAGCACAAAAGTTAACATACCTGTTCCTTGTGAAACCACTGTCACGCCTTTCATTTCACTTTATTTAGCTGTCTGATGTTGTCTTCCTATGAGCAGTAGGGAGATGAATACCATGGAGAGTATGAATTGCTTTCACTGTGAGCAACTGTAATGACTCAGTTGTTTTAGGTTTTGAAGGTATTCAGGGAAAAACCTCTGAACTCATACCCAAACACATGATCTCATCAGGCATGACGTGTAGTCAGAGAATGATTTGCTGACGAGGACAGCTCTGTGCAGGCAATCATGGTGAGATTTTTCATTTCAAGCCTGACAGAATGAACTTTGTGTAGCTTACTTTTCCTTCAAATGAAACGGCAAATGAGCTTTAAGAGCTGTAAAACTTTAAAGTTCACAACTGTAAAATATTTTTAGGCTGTTTCTGTCTCACTTGTATGGCTTTTCTGTTGATTTTAATTAGGGAATCATAACGCCATGAGATTTGTCGTTGCAGAAAAATTTATCTCGTGAGATCAATATTGCCCAGACACTTGGAGCAGCAGCTCTCCTTACAGAAAACAATACCAAACTGGAAGTTATAAAAGATCACAAAGATGCCCTGGATACCTTAAAACTGTTGGTGAGGGAGCTAAAGAAGAAACGGAGCTGATCCGTGATCCATTGAGATCACCTCCCAACGCACACCCCTCCTCCACATGCGCTACTTGGGGCCATACATGATCCGCCTATGCTTAATAAGTTCATCATAACAGTGTGAAACAGTGAAATGCTGCTGCTGGAAACCTGTGCAGACTCCATGAGGAGGATACAGTGTTTATTTAGCTTGTGTATGCGCGCATACTCGCTCATAGTGCTGGTATCTGTGACTTTGTAACTCTGATTCAGTCGCTGCTTCGTCATGCCTCCTTCTCATCTCACCGTCTGTCAGTCACACATCCATCAGCTGTTGGCTATGCTATCATCAATCAGAAGCTTAACATGTGTAGCGCATGGGCTGTTGTATACTGCAACGGTAAATTTAGCAAAACAAACTTAGCCTGAGCGCCATAGAGTCCATTGTTAACTCCAAAAAGTGAAGTTCTAGTTCCAGTTAAATGTTCTCTGTTTGTTGTCTGATGGCAGGCAGAGCAGAGACACACACTTGCTCACCAGTGCACACACATTAACACACTCATCTGTGCGTCTTGTCCATGCTCATATAAGAAAAAAAGACCACAAAATGATAAAATAATCTATTTCTCTAAATTACAGCAAATGTGTTATTGACAGAAATATTTCTTTTGAGTGTTTTAAATATGGATGCACTTAAAGAGGATGAGAAATAGTTTGATTTTACAGATCCAGCTCTTTATATTTGGTTCTGTTGTAAACAGTGTTTAAAGTACTTTCAAAATGATCTAAATGCTTTTATTATATATAATTAAATATAATTAAATATAATTATTGTAATTGTAGAGATTAGTACATAGTGTAGTAAATAAAAGATTTTGTAGACTTTTAAAATGAAAGTTTTGATTTGAAGAGCATTAAAATGTACAGTTTGAGTCAGAGTTAGACAAGACTAACAGTTTGGAAGCATTGATGGCCTGTTCAGTACAATGGGGTTTAGTTCAAACATTTTTGAATAGACCTGAATGCTTTGCAATTATGACTCTCGGTTGGATAAAGGACATATTATCCACCCATGTTTTTTTTTCCAAAATTAACAAAAAAAAAGGGGTGTAAAATCTCGTCTCGTCTCAAATCGTGGGCCCAAATCTTGTCTCATCTCATGAGATAAGTGTCTTGTCACACCCCTAATTTTAATTCAATTTAGAAGAAATTGTCCTCCAAACAGATCCAAAAAGCAAGTGAACCTCTCCCTCATTATTGCATAATATTTTGCTTTCTGTCCAGACTCCTTGGATGTCTGGACTGCTGTGTGGATAAACATGCAGACGGGAGCTGGCCTGGCTGCTGCTACTGGCCTGGCAGGTGAATTTCTTCACTCCTAAATACCACAGTGGAGACTCTGGAGGAATCAGCATGAATAAAGTTTCCTGTAAATGTGCATTTTGATTCTGCATGTGTGTAACAACCCTGAATGTGGCGTATGTTTAGCAGCGTGGGCGTCTGTGTTTGTGATCCAGGGTTTAGACTGTGGAAGCATCTGGCCATGCCAGCCTGGCTGTGTGCTCCTGCTGTGGGTCAGTCAGGCTGTTTGGACATGGAGCGTCTGTGAGTGTGTATGCAGCTTGCCAGTTTGTAAGTGTTTATGTCTGTAATAGGCACTTAAGCACACAAACCCAGCAGGCAGCTAAAGAGAAAAACCAAAGGAGATACTCACTGGTGTTGACAAGTTTTTGAGTTGTCCCCTTTACTTTGATAGTTTGTTTTGATTTGGAAGAGTGTGCTTAAAGAGAGAGAGCATTGTATCATTTACACATAGAGGATGAGACAGATGAGCAGAGAAGAAACATGGATGGGATCTGTGGTGAAAAGTGTAAGGGAAGCAGATTTATGGTGTGTTGATGTTTATTCCTGGATAAAAAAAAAAAATACCAAGCATGATGGGATATTTGTGTACAGGGTGTTAGAGAAATACATTATCCATCATTTAGTGAGATGGAGCTGACTGGTGGGGGGAGAAAGCAGCATTATGCCTGGTGTCTGTAATGTAGTGGTGGCTTAATCTGGAACATAGTGCCAGCCACGCTGCTTTGACAGGCAAAAAAAGTTGGAGAATCCTACGGAAAGCAGATTCTGATGGAAAACCCATGAAAAAAAGCAACAGTAGAGAAGAGGAAAAACAAATTTGAAGCGCAGCTTTGGACGAGAGGAGCGACAGAGAGGTACAGGGTTGGAAAAAGAGGGAGAAGGAAAGAGGGGAGGGGGACTAAGTGGAAGAGTAACAGAGGGACTCAGGGAAGGAGAGGGAGGTGAAGAGAGCAGAAAAGGGAGGGAGAAAGAGGTGTGATAGTGGGTGGGAGAGGAGGAGACAGTCTGGTGGATGGGCAAAAAGACAAAGGAAAGAGAGAAGAGTGAAAGGGATATGTCAGTGGGCTGGTTAGGGATGAAAAAACTAACAGATGCATAGAGATAAGAGAGCCAAGGTCTCAGGAGGGGGATACAAGAGTGTAACGTGGAGTAACACAGTGTTTTAGTAGGGGGTAAAGTGAAGAAGAGGGGAGGGGGATTAAGGAAAAGGCAGAGTGATAGACTGGCAGGGAAGAGGGAGGAGAGAAGAGCTGGATAAGAGAGAGGAGGGAGGCCGTCGCGTAGAGCGCACACAGCACGCGTGGAGCTGGTGTTAGAGCGAAAGAGAGACAGAGAGAGGGAGGGAGGGTGGGAGGAGAGAGGGAAACAGAGGGAGGGGGTGAAGTATTTAAACGCTGGAGCAGGACAGCACTGGCGAAGCTCTGAACTCCCCGAGAGTGAAGGTAGGACAGGGAGAGGAGGAAGAAGAAGAACAGAGCTCTACAGTTTTTCTGACGGCCAAGCCCGCACACTCACACACATAAATATTGCACATACAACCTCCCACAGACGCACACACTCTCTCGCAAGCACTTTTGGACTTTGGACTCATTTGCGGACTCAAAAAGCTGTCCTCTGGAACTCTACCTGTGCCTTCTTAGCTCCCACTCATCACTCTCCTCACTTCGTCACACACCTACACTCCCTCAGTCCCTTGATCGCTGAGGGCAGATGGCCGTGCCGCGGGCCTCTCTCGGGGGTGCCTTAGGATGTGCCCTGCTGGCCCTGGTTTTGGGGAGCGGCAGCATGGATTTTGGGGCACCCCCTGCAAGCTTCTACCCCCGTTTCAACCCCTTCTTCTTCCTGTGCACTCACCATGGAGAGCTGGAGGGAGCTGGGGTGGCAGAAGGTGGGGGAGAGGTGCTGCTCACCCTGCAAATTATGGGCAACCCCACTGCCTACACCCCTGGACAGGAGTACCAAGGTGAGCGCACCGCCTGTGGTGTCCACTTTTTTTGCTGCACTCTAAGGACAGAGAGTATTTGTTTACGCAGTTTCTTTGATAGTTGTTGCTTGAAGAGAGATATATGTTGGGTTTATCTCATTCAGTGATTGTGAAACTCTTTGCAGTTTGCACTTCTATAAAAATCAGTTATCAGAACCGACAAAAATCTACTTTTAAACTGTGGTGGACTTCTGACATATAATCACTCACATCCTTTTTTGATTTGATACATTTTGCATCAGAAATGCAAAACAATAAAGAATTCTGTTCACACGTGCGTTAATTAAAAAAAAGTAGAATCCTTGCAGGTGTTTTGCCTCAAACATAAGGCACTACTGTTGTGTGTGCATATGTGAGTGCACGTTTGGTGTAGGGTGGTTGTTGATGGAAACCAACATTTATGTAACTGTAATAAGTAGTGATGCTGAGTGGGACTCCTGTTCAGTGCCGTGAGCAGCTTTGGTGTTTTACAGCGCTGTGATCCTGCTGCTCCATGTGTAGGTGGCTTCTCCACAGGACTAACAGCGAGATCCTTGCACCTGAATGAGAGAAAACTGGGGATGCAAACCGACAAATTGTATCACATGTTCTGGCGCTTAGAAACAAAGATTTAGAAATCGAAACATCATACATAGAGTGTATGAAAGGAAACAGTTTGATGTCTTCTTTCCCACACTGATGTTCTGGCACCTGATCCTGGAAAAAAGATCTCTCCAACATTCCCAACTGTCATCATTGAGCGGCCACTCTCACTTAACACTGCGGACAGTGACCCACACAGGCATCCACTGACGGACTAAGGTCACATTCCCATGCGGTTGTGTTCTTTAGCAAGAACTGAATGTATACACATTTTATGTTCATTACTGGTTTTATCTAACTTCCTAAGTATACACATGTTTTTTGTGTATTGCTCTCATCTTTTTCTAACCCTGTCCTTGTAATATTACACCTTTGATATGACAAACAGTGGATTTATTACACCGTTCTTGCACAGTCAACAACTGCATTTTATTATCAGGGCAAATAAACCTCTTGATTTCATAAAGGATATCCGCCGAGTTCGTGTAATTGTATATCGAAAGAAAAGGGATCTGAAAAGGCTAGGCAAACAGAGCAAGAGAGGAGAAGAGTCTAGAAATAAGCTGTTATGTCCTCTGTCTAAAATAACAGCCCTGATCAACCCTTCAGTCAAGCACCTTTTAACTGGGGCCAGGCTTGTAGGGAGAGCGGGTGGGGAGAGATTTGAATAACTAGCTGGTGGATGGGAGGGATAGAGCGCATGGAGAGGTTTAAATAATTAGCATTAGAAATGTGGTGTACTGGGAGGAGGGAGAGATTTAAATAGGGCCATGGCTGGGATCGGATGGAATAGGGGGAGATTTAAATGATGATGAGAGGATTGAACAGATAAGATACCAGCAGCGGGCTTGCACAGAAAAATAACAGGGTTCCAAGCTGCTCACTCTTTTCTCCGTCCCATGTTTTGGCACATGATGACAGCTCATTGTTGAATTTCTGAGGTTTTGACTGAGTTGGATGGGGAAGGAAATGGCAAGTGAGCAAGTGCAACGTGGCGGACTGTGTGCTTAGTTGTGCAATCATAAGAAATCCTGTCTCAATTTTCACCTCTTGTCCATCTTTGCAAACCTTGATGGTCACAGCCATCCTTACAAATTGTTGCCACAGAAGCTGCCAGGCGCAGTGTTACTGGAATTTGATGGTTTCGGCGCTACATAGGAATGTGTTGGAGTGACGGTGAACACGGATCTGCCTGCTCTGCTGAAAGCAGAATTAGAGAAAAAAAACAAGAAGGGAATTAACAGTGAATCCCATCCTTTGGTAATGTGAAGAAAGGGGCATGGGAAGTGTTTGAATGAGTTTTTGGGTTTTGGGATGCTTATTTTTCTTTGCTTACGTCTCAATTGTTTTTTCTCACTGTGTTTTATTTCTCTCTGGGCTTTTGTTTTGGATTACATTTGGTTTAATCTTCTAAAAGCAACGTGTGATCTAATCACTGACAGAACTGCATGTGGAAATGGTGGGTGGAAAGCATTAGAGATGCTGGACGTGTGGTTGTTGAGGCGCTGTAGAAAAAAAAAACCTGAAGAAAGAGCGCTAAGCAGAAAAGTTGTTTCTGGAGGGAGGGAAAGTAAGGAAAATAAAAGAGACAGATGACCCCTTATAAAAGAGACAGAAGGTGAGTTTCTCAAAGAAACATCTTCGTACTTAGTGTTGTGGAAGAGGAAGAGTCTGTGTGGCTGATTTCCCGTACAGTAATTGGGTTTCTGACCTTTCCCTTCACTGTTGCTTTTGAGTGATAAGACCGTGTGTGGGCAGTGCACTGTGTGTATGCAGCTGATGAGATAGCTGTATTTAGCTATCAAAATAAAATGACCAAGCGAGGTTGCCTTACTCTCTGTGTGAGAAGTTTGAGTGGCTGGGTGTATTGGAAGGGTCGTTATAGACAAAATGGAAACAGAAATACTGTAGAGACACTCTGAACTTCTTAGAAAATGAACGGTTTGTGAAGGCTTATGCACTGGCATTCAGACTCTAGGGTAAGTCCTTCTACCAGACAAATAGAGAGCAAGTGTCACTCACACATACACTCACATACTGCCCACATACTGCCTTATCTTTCAAAAGAGGGAGAGCAAAAAGAAGATAGGTCACGCTGGGATTTGAGCCTGTCCTCTAAGTAATCAAACAACCCTTTTGAACCACTTTTACAGGAACAGTGAGGAAGCAGGTCCTTTTTCTCCCATGTCCAGATATTTTTTAAAAAACTTTGTCTCTGACCTCTTTCAGCACTGCTGTGGGAGCACAAAATCTTCTACATGCAGCAACCGCATGTTTATAGGAGGCAACATCAGAATACAAAACCCAGAGCCCTGTTTCTAAACACAGTCAATCAGAGTGTGCTCGCTTTTTTATTCTTACTGGTTCTTGTGCTTCAGCTCTGGCAAACATTACAAGTTCATTTTCACAGATGAACAACAGCACACCAGAAAGGAACAGTGACACATTAGCGGAGAACGGGGGAGGCAAAATTCCTCCTAACAGACTGTTTTATTATCAGAAAGCATGGTCTTTATTCCATTTTAGGGCTCTGGATTTCAATCTTGGGAAGGGGGATATGATTCAGTGTGATTAGAAAGCACAATGGAAGATTGGTGAGGGAATTCAGTTGTTATTCAGTGTCCTCTGGAAATCAGCGGAGAATAGCACGAAGAATGGAGGTGCATTAGCAGAAATGGGGCCAGCAAGATTGATTGAATGCCTTTTTGTGTCAAGGAATTTGTGACATTTCTGTTGATTTCACCACCGTTTTTCTAATGACGTGAGTCAGGCTACAGTTCTTTTATTCGCACACGCTTTGTTTACAGTTTTTCAAAAGCTTACCTGAGTGCTCATATTTTTAGAACAAGTATTTCCATAAAACATGGAGTTGTAGAGTTTCTATAAGTGGGGTTATGGATGTCATTGTAGATGACTGAATGAGCCACTCATACAAGCCCCTGCCAAGGCATGTGTGCTCAGGTAGGCACCCGAGTTCTCCCTCTCACTGTAGTGATTGTTTCTACTGACTTTTGAAAAGCAAACAATATTCAGTGGGATTCAGCAGCGTGTCTCTACCACAGTGCCACAATAGGAAACAGGAGGAGAAACAATGGTGTGAGGGAAAGTGAGAGAGGCTAAAACAAGAGCTGCTTGGAGAACCAGTTGACGGTACATGCTGAAATGGCCAGTCCTAATCTGTCAATGGTCTTCACAGAAATTCCTGTTCCAGGGATCTTTTCATGTGCAAATGATTGAAGAGGCCCGAGAAACAATCAACATTTCAAGGAGATTTGGACATAGCCACTAAATGATATTCTTAATGGGAACTTGGAGATAAATTCACTGCAACAAAATGCCATCAGCTCTTTGCCGTGATAACCTATCAGATTTGAATTACTCCAGCAGCTTTCCTGCCAACAACCAGAAACAACTCAATGTGTCTTGTGATGGCGAAAGAGGCCATTATCTATCTGCAAAGTTGATTACTTGTCATTTTTTTCGGGGGGGGGGTTATTTTTTTCTGCCAGTGAGCTGCTGACATATCTGTATAAAACAAGGCAGTTGTGTTAAAGTAAAGGTCAGATCCACAAGGCCTTAGAAAAGCAGATATTATCCTACAGTAAACCAGGTAAAACCACTACAAAATATGATGGGAACACATGTCCCATCCATCTCAGAACATTTATTTGTTGTCCACTTTGTCTTTCGATTGAAAGCCAAAATTACACAAACTAGCTGTGACCTCTCTTGCTCTATGGATGTCATCATCACCTTCTGTAGCACTTAACCTCTATGTGGACGATTTCGCTCTTCTCTCTAACCTTTGACCACATCTTGTCACTGCCTCCTTTCTTGGATCTCTGTTCCTTCACAATGATAAGATTTAGCTGGTGTTGCTACTCCTCCTGTCTACTAGTCTAGTGCGCCTTGCACTTCTGTTCAACTTGACCACTGCTTTTTATGTATCTGTTTAATAAAACAGGAAATCTCTTAAGTATTTCTCATGGTGCAACAAGCATTGGTCAGTGAACCATTAAAATACTGGCCTATTTTCAGTGCAGATGTATACAGTTTAGGGAAACAGGGACAGTGACACAAAAGGGGGTAAGACTGAGGAAAGAGTTGAGGGTCTAGGGACAAGTGGGAGCTCTCTTGTGACAACAGGACAAACAACATGCAGATAGATATAGCACTTTAAT
This sequence comes from Cheilinus undulatus, assembly GCF_018320785.1. NCBI lineage: Eukaryota > Metazoa > Chordata > Actinopteri > Labriformes > Labridae > Cheilinus > Cheilinus undulatus. The sequence goes on along the minus strand of NC_054873.1, from coordinate 19,697,458 downwards.
TGGTCCAGACCCATGCATTCATCTGCTCCTCTGCTCTTTAGCCCCTCTGCCTCCTGCTGCTTTGTCTGAATAGGTCATGTCGCTGAGTAGAAGGAAGTGTGTCAAGTGTATTACTGTTTGTATGGACTCACTGGGTGTGTTTGGTGTTCTCTTAATTCAGACATTGAATGATGAACTATTTAAAGACCATTGTATTCACAGAGATATGCCAGTTTCCTTTACATTTAGGAGCAGATGGGCGAGAAATGAGAATGGATATTCATGGGGAATCTTCTCATTGTCACACATGCACGCTCATCCATGCACGCAGCACTCAGCTCTTAGTGGGTGATCCATCATGACATAGAGACAGGTCAGATGTTCCGCTGGCTAAACACAAATGTCCTGATCAGTCGGCTATCACAATTCTTTGTGTCGATGTTACAACAGGCGTTGACATGATAACAAGAACAGGAGGTTACTATTTTCCTCTTGTCAGGTGCTAACTGGCTGTGTCAAGTTTGTTTCCACCGATGCATTCTGTAGATCAGCGGTACTCAACCTTATTCTACCCAAGAGCCACATTGTCTTAAAAATACTTCTGCAAGAGCCACATTCCAAAACTAGGGATGTGATGATCAATCTATCCATAGTTGAAATAAAACAGTGAATTGGTGGGTTACTGTGTTGGTAAATGGGATTAAATAGGCTACATAAAATGTCTGTATAGTGTCAGAAGAAAGGATATTTCACTGATGTTAAACATATGTTTTTATTTATGTAAGTTCCACCTGGACTAAAGTCTTTAAAATACAAGAATATGCTGACTTAGAGCTATGAGAAGCCTTTCAAAGAGCTGATGAATTATGGGTGTCTGTTTGGATGTTAATATTTCATATTTAAACATTTACTGTAGTTCTGTGACCCTGTTAATTTAAAGGGATGCTTGCATTTTTTTCCCCTCTCGTTATTATTACTTTTAGCTAAAGGGGAGGGTCCCCATATCGATCTTTGCCCTGGGCCTCCAAATGGCTAAAACCAGCCCTGCCTCACACCTGCAGCCCCCCCCCCACACACACACACACAAATCAATCTGCTCTGCCAGTTTGTTGCTTTCACTTTTCTGTTTCCTCCCTTATGTCAGTATTTATTATTAGTACGTTTCAGATCAAATAAAACATGTTTGGACAAGTTTAACTCAATTTTACATGATTTGAAAATAAGATCAGTGTGATTTCGTGAGGATTTTTTTTTTAAAGAAACCCTTAAAAGAGCCGCAACTGGTCACTAAAGAGCCACATGCGGCTCCAGAGCTGCGGGTTGAGTATCACTGCTGTAGATGTTATAATGTGCTGTTCAAACATCAGCAACAGCAATCTTGCAATGTCAGACACATTTTTCTGTTTTGATTTTGGTGTTTTCTATTAAAGTCAGTTGCAGCACCTCATGATTTTGAAGCAGAGATAGTTGAGATGGCCCCAGATGCAACCTATGTGCAGCATTTCTGGAAAATTGATTTACTGCATCAGTGCTTGGAGAAAGGCCTCAGATAACAGTGACATTGTTAGCCTTTGCCAGACTGGTGCCAGAATGATGCCAGCATGGTGCCAGGTGTGGCAGAGAGAGCTAAAAATGAAGGCAGTGAGTGGAATCCTGCCAGGCAGAGGTGTGCGCCTCTGCCAGTCTTATCTGGGCAAGCTGCAAGGAGCTCTTACATTTTTTATTTTCAATTTCCTCAACGGATTCATTTTCCAGCCAAAACAAGAAAGCACTTAACAAGCAAATGTGAGTTGTGTTTTCAGTAACTTTCATGAGTGGGCAGATGAGTGGGCGCAAGTATTTTCAGGATGTTGGAGTGTGTGCTTGCCTTTTGGGGGTTTGCCTGATTTGGAGTGCCTCTGTGTTTATAATACAAGCAGGGGTTTGCAGATGCAAGGCTCACAATGTCCCAGTCTTTTTCCTGCTTGTTGTGTTTCCCCTCGTGTCCCTTTTCAGTGTCTGGAGTTTTAAGTTTTTGACTGCAAAAGCAGTAACAGATATTCAACTCCTGGCAAAAAGTGGCCAACATATAAACCACCCAAAATATGGGGCTGTTCTAATTTTTTCCACTCCTAAAACACAATGCATTTTGTGGCATTTACTGTATGTTGGTTAATTTTAATTTTTTTCATTTCCGTTGTTGAAGATTGATTTTGTTTTCTGTATTAAAGTCGTTGTATACAGTGTCCCTATGACAGACCAATGAGAGAAACAGAGCACAAGCTTATGGACAAACTCTGGACCTTCAGGTTGCAAGGATGAATTTCAGCCATACGGTGTTTACAAACCAGTTTTCCAACAGAAAACACAAGGGACAGACCCTCCCACAGACTATTTAAATTATTTTTATTGGACCATTACTGTTTCCCTCCTTTCCTCTGCCTCTTTGATGTTTGCTTTTAACCCACAGACAGGTTATAAACATAATTACAGAGTTTTTCCTCCCAGAAAGCTCAAATACCAGGTCTACATATGACATTAAGAGCTCCATTTGTCTATGCAAACTCATGCTAATGTCCCCCATCCCAATCTACCTCACAAACAAAGGACCAGTGTTCACTCTCCTTAAGGAGTACCAAGTGGCTCTAAGCCGGATTTTGAAAAGTGATGGATCCTATTTAAACCTTTCTTCCCTCCTCCCCATCTCTCTTGCTGGACGTGTTGTTCTCATGGGGTGGTTTCCCAGCCGCTGTTGATTAGCGTGTCAGCTTTGCCGATGGCCTCTTCCTTTTAGAGAATGGAGCTCCTGTTGGAGGATTGTGTACCTCCTCCTCCTCTCCTCTTCTCCTCTTGCTCTGGATCCTCCTCCTGGCTGCTTCATTGAGTGAGCTGTAATCCCTGCTTGGGGGGCAGTGTGTCGTCTGTGCTGATAGCATTCAGAGGGCCTTGTAGTGCTCCAATGGACCCACTACAGAGGAGGCAGCATGGTGCAACTGGCTGGGTGCTGTGCACATGGCGCGTGGCGTTGCCGGATTAAGCCCCAGCTCTACCCCCCATTCAGCGCCAGCCTCCTCTAAACATCCAGGTCCACTCGGCCCCACAGAGACACGGCAGGCTGGCAGAGGCAGATTACACATCTGTGCACATGCTCAAGCTCATGCGTACTCCTTTTTGACAGTGGTAGAGTAGGTGAAGGGGTCTGTGTTTACAGGGCCCTAAGGATAGTTCATTATCTTAATGCTCCATGGTTGATTAATCTCATACTCTGAATCATCAATGATCACTTACTCAAATCAGGACTCCTACAGAGTTTGTCTCAGTAAATCATGTAGAGATTAAAGATGGAAGTTCTCCCTTATAGCAGTCCTTACATTTGTGAAAGCTTTCCATTTAATCATTAATTTATAGAATCAGTAGGTTTGAGAGAAAAAATGATTATATTGATAAACTGTATTTTTTTTAAGGGTTAACATTTTGAAAAGTTGAAATCAAGAGTCTCCCCAACGGTGTGTGTGTTCACAGGTCAGGTGATAAAATTTCAATAAAATCACTGTGTACACGCATAAATCCCCAGAGGAGTAAAAGTTGGGGCTTGTTTAATGTCACTGTAGAAAATAATGATACAAAGATAAGTGCAAATGCTCGCTTGCTGGCCGGAATCAGGACATTATATAACGTCAGAGTGTCAAACTAGATGACAATGCAAGAAAAATTCTGACATGCTGGTCTGGTCTAATCGTGGCCGTGGGGCATATTGAATGTGTGGTTAATAATTTCACACCACAAGACTGGCTGAATTAGTGTAGTCTGAACTGACCTTTAGTAGAAAATATTTTTTTCTATCCTCTTGAACTGCTTTGGCATGAGTTTGATTTACAAACTGGCTCCACCTACAGTTAACGGCCACAGTGGCTGCCATGCTACAAGCTTACTTTGCATAGTTTACTGCAGCATATGTTTTGTTGCTATGATTGGCCTGTACTGCATAAGACAGACAGCTTATTTGTCCGATCACTAGGGGTGTAACGGTATGGAAAAATTTCAGCTCGGTACGTACCTCGATTTTGAATTCACGGTTCGGTACATTTTCAGTAGGATAATTAAAGCTAATAAATAACAGATTTAAAAAAAAATTAAATTATATTAAAATAAATAGGCTGAATGAATTAAATTTAAACTATTAATAATGTTGCGATCTCTTTCCAAAAGGTGTTAAATGAATAAAAATATTGATAGACAAATAAATACATTTTTTAATTACTAGGTTATTTAAATTGATATACTGACATATTTACACACATTATTTAAACAATAAAATTTACCAGGCAACTTGAGCGCATCATCATACAACGTAAGTTAGCTTGTTGAATGTGCTAATTAATGTCTATCCTACCGATTTCAACACGGACTTCAGCACTGGATTACTTTTTTAACCAATGGGACCTACTATAAAGTTTAGGAGAAGTTTTCACAGCCCGTCTTGGCAGATAAAGAGTTTAGAGCCATGAGAAATCTGAGGATAACTTTACCTATGATGCAGCTGCAGACATGATGGGGTCCCCTCTCCCCCTCCTCCGAGGCTGACAGCTGAAGGTACGCATTTAGAATTGATTTGATTCACAAAACCAGAGCACCATTGTTATAACGAAAAGATCTTAAATCATGGGAAATTCATAACCAGCTGGTGAGACTTTTTGTTGTTCCTCCTCGTTACAGTGACATTGTTGTTTGAGTGGTGCCTTTTCAACTGCTTTGATTGGTCCGCTGGACAACGTGCTGTCAGCGACACACCTGCTGAATAATGCAGCGCTGCCGTTGTTGTCTTTGTCCACTGTTGTATTTTACTGGGAAACAGAGTGTTCCTAAACAGGACACTTTTACCTGGGAATATTCAGGCTGCTGCTGTCATTTGCTGTGGTTTTGTGGTTGCCAGGACAGTCTGACAGTGAGTCGTTCTCTGGTTTTCCGTCTGTGTATAAGCTTTGTTCAACATGTATTCATTCAGTATGCGTCTGTACCATACCAAGAGGCCCATACCGAATTGGTACGGTACGAAGACACGTACCTTTACACCCTTACCAATCACCCTCCGAGATTTTTTGAGAGGTTCTGCCCTTCTCAAACATGTTGTAAGGACTGTTATATCCCATACAGTGGATATTTGAAACAGTCTGTCTAGTGTGTCAGGTTATTCATATAGTGTACTTCTAAAGAGTTTACAGCTTACAGTTAATCACTAAAATGGAAATTAAGTTGACTCAAAGCATATCTTATTTGAATCATTCACTTACATTGTGGTTTTTTAAGCTGAAAAAAAAAACAATTGAATTGTAAATTGAGCTTGATGTGAAAAAATCAGGGATTTTATTTACAAGCCACATCACCCAGCCCAAGAATGGAGGTAGTTGTTTCATATAGCTTTGGTGATTTTAGCAAAGATAGTGGTAAAATGGTGGTGGTCAGTGACTCAGACTGAGGCAGACATGCTTCAGAAATTCCAAAAAGTAATCAAGAAACCCTTAAACTAATAGGTTACTGTCAAAGAGAAATTTGTGGTCTCTTTTAATACCTCTGTTTATTTGAGGCTAGGAATGGAGCCAGGACAAACCAAAGTTTAAACAAGTAGACCTCTACACCACATATTTGCATATTAAACATACCAAATAGAAATGTCCTTTTTTTCTCTTTGCAGACAGCCTTGTCCAGACTTGACTTTGTCCAGACTGACTAAATACCTTTTGTTAATGTGCTGATTGTTTTGACAGCAGAGGATAGCAGGAAAGGAGTCATTCAGGGATCATGTGAAGGCAAAGGTCTGAGGTGGAGGTTAATAAAAAAATAGTTGGGGATGAGAGAGGGGAGAAATCAAAAGTGTGACAGTGTTAATTACAGCAATGAGTGCATTCTTAGTGAGCTGAGCCGGAGTGATTAAGACTCGATGTCGAGGGAAACGCTCCCCATTGATCCACTGCCAGTAGAGACCATCTAGTCTTTCATTACTGCAACCAGCTTGTTAATTAGAAATCAATCTTTCCCCTGTGCTCTCTGAAAGCTCCCCTCCACACCACCATGCCAGTCTCCTTCCACTCAAACATTCATTACTAAAAGCTATGAGGGCACTTCAGACTTTGACGAATGTCAGTGCTTTTTCACTAAGTTGGCCACAATCTGTTGTATTTACACCAAGAAAGAGCAGGAAGCAGAGAGCAAAGTAGTGAGAACAGCATCCTGCCTTCCTTTCCAACTCCCAGGATCTTTGAGTATTAAAAGAAGATGTGAATATATGGATTGCTTTAAATTTGAGAAGTGCATTTACATTTTCATCAGCGTAATGTTTTTTGTGTTTATACAACAGTTATGTGTATTTTTAGAAACAATGAGAGAACTGTAGATATCTCCCAGTTCAACCAAATCACAGCTCTGTTGTCTCTGGAGCAGATATAATTGACATCACTTGATTGGCTTTGAATACATAATAATGTGAGTTGATTTATTGATATATTAATATTCATGAAGGTGACACTCTTCTGAATGAAAGAAGGAACCTTGGGCTTAGAGACACCAACACAAACATTAGTGTTCAACACTTGGCATTTTTGAGTGGTCACAATACACTTTCCAAACTAAGCAGATTTAAAAAAGTGCTTCACTAATGTGAAAAAACTGTATAAACAAGAAGGAGAGGGGGATAAGTGTGGAGGAGATGCTGAAAAGGACTGACAGAGCGGGGTTGTAAAGTGAATCTCTTTGTAAAGTGACAGTTCCATTATTCATATTAGAGCTATTATATCTGCGATAGCAAGAGTGTGATTTGGTGCACTGTCACTGTGGCGCTAGCTCTAAGCTTGTGCAGAGAGCTCTGTGTGTGCACGTGCTAACTCTTGTGTGTACAGAAGTTGGTGGGGATCGACAGAGCAGCTGTACAGCTCTGCAAAAGGGAGATGTGTCCAGATGTTTCTGGATAGTAGGGGGCCATTCAGAACTATGCACAGATGTTACTCTTTCACTGGTAGAGGAAGATGGGCTCATTTACAAACTAATTTTGTGTGTCACCTTAAACAGCATTAATGATTTTATGTATGAATTCACATTTCCCTCCTTTTAGTGATAATGCAGATAATCCAGTGAAACAGAAACCCTGTCTCTCACTATTATTATTCAATCTGAATCTCAAATATGCTTTTTTAGCATGAAGAGGGGAAAGTGTACCCATTAAGCCCAGGCACCATTTAAGCCCACTTGCAACAATCAATTTTAAAAAAAGAGGGGCCTGTCTAATGCTATACATTATTTTGTCCAATCACACAATTTCTTAATTATATGTCAGTTTTTGTTTGGCATCAGTCATATTTGTCGATATTGAATAAGGCTTGATTACATTCATGCAGTCTCAAGGAAGCTCAAATAAAGTCGCCTCAAAACTTTGGTGTTTTGGGACCCCTCAGAAAGAACCTCTTTTCAACTGTTTTCAGCCACTGACTTGTTAAGTACATTCATATTATGTAATTTGAGAGATTATTGATTTTTTTTTGTGTATAAACAAGTATTTTTTGTCGTTTCTTACTATTTAGTTTTATATGAAAAGATGAGTCATGCTAGCTAGCGTAGCGAGTGAATCACTAGTCAATACATGTAGCCCTACTGATAGACACACTGCTTAAGGATTAAAAATGAATAGTACACAAACTAATTATTTTCCGATGCATTTTACATAAATCTTCAAATTAAGACCCAAAAATGGTTTGGGTGAGTGAAATAATTTAAAAAAAAAATGTCTTTTTTTCCAAGGTGGGCTTGAATGGTACAGTGACCCAAAAAACAGCTAGCATAAGCTAACTTTGAACAAGAACTCCTTGATAATTCAGAAAGTTTGGCAAAAGAGGGATAACAGTGATGGCAAGTTTTACAGCATATCTAGGCTACAGGCATTTCTATACATTTGTTTCATTTTGGTGAGAACATGTTATTTTTATTTTCCTAGTAGTCACTGTTGAACCATTTAAGCCTAGTGTGTTCCATTTAAGCTCATCTTATGTGTTTCAATAGGAAATACTGAAATTTTGAGGTTTAATAGCTTTTCACTGTAATCACACACTGCCAAGAAGAATTGTTATGTCAGTTAGTTTTGCATAATAATTTGTTTACAGTGAGAAAAATGCCAACAAAAAGGAAGAACTACAGCAACTGTCCTAAAATCATCATTTTTACAAGCTTAACATTAAATACAAGTTCAATAAGATATGATGCACTGTATTGTCATTTAATACTTTTAAAAACAAATACATTTCTTTATTTTGTCACTACTGAATCAAATTTTGTCAATATTAAATAAAATGTTCAATGAAATGTTAAATACTGAAACCAATGAAAATTATTTTTGGGCCTACTTAGTCATGTTTGTGGAGGTCCATTTTTACAAGCCAAACATTAAATCCAATTTCAAAAAATAAATTGTGTTTAACATGTATAACATGCTACTGAATTAATATGTGTTTACTACCTGAAAAATATAATACATTTTTTATATTCCTGTCAATAAATGTGGTTGTGGGCTTATTTGGAAGACAAGTGGACTTAAATGGTACTTCGGTACCATGCCAGACTTTTGACTTTATTCATAAAATTTCTTTAATTTGTTCTTTAACATATGCATATGTAAATAAATATACTTTCAAATGAGAGATTAATCCTTCATTTTAACAAATGATCATGTTTATAAACCATCTTAGTATCTGGGAAAAATACATGAACTTAGATTTTGGTGGGCTTAATGGGTACACTTACCCTAAATTATGTTGTTGCTAAAACAGTACAGAACAATCAATACAACTGTAAAAACTATTTTAGGGTAATAATAATTCAATATAATATACTGCATGAATTATATAGGTATTTGATATTAATTCAGTTTAGTAAAGTTAATTATTTACAATAAATTATTTCCCAAAAAAACATGCAAAATAGATTTAAAATGCAAAAATATTATTAAAATGTTGTTTTAAATAATTAGCAGTTAAATGTATGTACATGTATGTAAACACTGAATTAGTATACCATACCTTGAAAAAATGAATGAATATTTTCTCACATATAAACATAACGTGAGTTGTGGCATAGAAGTACGAATAATAACCTTACAGTGAATAATAATATCTTGCACAGAAACATGTCTTGTGTTTTGACATGCAAGAACATACTCCCCTGACAGCTGTACAGTCAAAATCTCCTCTCTGAGAATGATTTGAACTAGTTTCTCTCTCTAGAGAGAGAGAGTGAATTAGAAAGCCAGGGATTATATCATTGAATTTGGGGGAAATTTTTTCTCTGATTTTTTCATGTTTTGGACAACTTCTGAGATTTCTGTTACTATTCTGTCAAAAGTGACCCTAAGAGGCCATTAATGCTTGATTTAAAAGTCACAGATTTGTTGAAAATCCATGTGCTCTGCAAGAAAACACCACGTTTTGATATACTTGTCACAGTTGCTTTTCAGTATAAAATAAGTAACATGTCTTTTACTATTCATATGGCTTAACAATGCAAAAGTCCAGGTTGATACTCTGATGAAAACTTCAGTTTGAAGTGTCATGCCCATGAGGATGGCTAAGAGAAGGGCAGGTTCACCTGGTGCTAGCTCCCTCACTTATTCTCTTTCATCTGATATGCCTTAGTGAGCCTTGAATATGCAATGTTTGAAATACACAGGAAAAAAACTGTGTGGGGGTTTTAATATCTTTAAAAGGGAAATCTTAAAAGCCAGTGTTTACTGTGTAAATGTTAAGGCTATTTCATGTCTGTTGGAAATAACTTAACGGACGCACCATGGGTCTTTTTCACTTACCATGACTGGATGCTTTCAAGACATCAACATGTGTCAGGTGTGAAAGGTTGGGAACCACTGATCCAGATATTCAAGTTCACTGTCTTTTAAATTCAATTCACACAGGATTCAAGCTTATTCCTCCTGTCATTTTCTGCATGTAAAGATACCAAATGCAATAGATTATTACAAAATATTTCAAATGTATTTTTCTGTTGTTTAATTCTGTACATATTCAACAAAGTCTGGAGATTACTGATGTCAAAATATCCCTTCAGAAAGTGTCATTAAAAGTTACTTCTTGTCAGGGCAACAGTTAAAAATCCAACTCATAGTAGCAACAGATCAGATCGATTTTATGGCACAGAATACACAGTTATTCTCAGAAAATTTTCACAAGACAACTTACAAATGTTCTTATTCCAACCAACACCATTTTCAATGTTTAGTGTACACAGCATTGTTTTTTTTTTTTTTTTACTTTTAAATATACTTTTAAGTACTGTACTATGACACCTAATACAGTACTATGACTATGAATACACCTTTGATGACTAAAGCACAAGGCAAATTATTGGCTGATTTGAATATGCTTTATATCAGTAGTATTGACCAATCTGGGGTCCAGGACACCCTATGGGGCTTCAAGGCTTTTTCTGCTTATAAGAAGTTGAAATTAGATTTGCGCATATAAAACAAAAATCATGATAAAACACTTAATGGCATACTTAAGGGTAGGCCTTGGTGATATGACCTAAGTGATGTCATGGTATTTTTCTTGCCTTTGATGGTGATGGTATTATATCCTGGTGTTAAAAAATTAAAAAGTGGCAATGCTTTTAAATCCAAATTAAAGGGTTATATAGCCCCTTCTCCCCTTAAAACAAGCCTTTGACTGCATACTCAATTTATGTTTAAGCATAGGAGAACAGAAAAATGTTTTATAATGTCTCTAGGTTTTCTTCTTTCTCAATGAGCTCCACTTTTTAAGTTTCATCTTTCCTGCTGAGGTGTGTTAAGCTGCTAATGACTGGAGCACATTTGTGTGTTTAGCATTGATTTAGCTTAGCTTTGGCTGCAGTACCGGCGAGTTTATGCAGCTAGTTTAAAGCAGTTTCACTGACCTCATTTAACGTCTGGATCAGCCTGGATCTTTGACTCATCATGGACTTAGAAAAGAAAGACATAAGTTAAAGCACACCTTTAAATGGTTGTTTAAGCCGTTGTAAGATGAATAGCTGCAGCTCTGGGCTCTAGACATACTGAGACCAGCCAAAGCAGCTCACAGCTTGTTTTAAAGCCCAAGACAGGCTGACAGAGATGGCACACTGACTTTGTTGCGGTACAGCCGTCAAACTTGGAGAGTAAAGAACACATGTGTTGCCTGCTAACCTGCTTAGTTACGGTGGCAAGAGTGGGTGACGTTCGCTTAGTTACCTGGCTACACATAATGTTAGATCTAAACATGCTAGTGTTTGGACTCAGCCTGAGCTGTCTGTCACAAATCACTGCTCAGCCAGCTGTGGTAGCGGATATATCTTGCGCTTGCATCGCAGTACAGCGTTCGCATTTAAACCCATGATGACGGTGTCGCAAAAATCCATTCCATGGCAGAAATGTTACTAGTGACAGTAATAATACCGGTTTACGGCCTACCACTACTTGAAGGTCTTCTGATGAGAAAAAAATCATATAGACCTATTTCCCTATGGTTTCATTGTTGAAACAATTAAAATCAGTGTTACTGCTGTATATTGTTTTGTGTGTGGGTCTTGAGGACACTATGTTTTCTTATATAAAAGTAAGGGGGGTCCAAGGGAAAAAGGGTTTGAAACTAGTGCTTTATTTGATGCCATACTTCACATTTGAAGAAGCTGTACTGACAGCGGACTTCACTAACACTGTCTTTGACAGGACTGGTAGAAGACCTTCTATAGAGCTGTTTAATAATAGCTGATCTTGTTGTATGATTAACAGAGAAGTTGATTTCAGTAGGTAATCAACTACAAGAGAAAGTGGAGAAAATATCCTGGCATTTCCTGAAAGAGAGAAAGAAAGATATTTTTACCTCAGATTTGTAATTTCTTAAGGGGATATTTCAATATTTTTGAAGTTGGGTTGTATAAGGTACTTGGCAATAGTAGTGGCATAAGTCTCCAGAGTTTTCAGTGAGCCCCTTCAAACAGGAAGTGCTTGGGGATGCTACTCTCTCTACGTTATTTAGTGAGTTTTAGGTACAAATGGGCCAAAAACAATGTTGCTGCTATTGTTCAACATATCAAAAATCTTTGAAGTGTTTTATGTTTCAGCCAGAAAGCCTCTGTATTTGGCATTATTATTCAATACAAACTTTGGCTGCATGCTCTTCAGGCTCAGCAAATCTGAGTCAGCTGTTTGGTCTGTGGGCTTCATCAAAGAAAACAACAACAAACTTAAATAAAACAAGTTAATTCAGCTCAGTTTTCGACTTCAACAGATGTTACATTGTTCTCACAAGGTAAACATATCATGCCAACTGTAGCTTGTCCAGTTATCATCCATTTGTAAAATAAAGCGACAGCATTAAACTTCATGAAACTCCATCATGAAACTGAAGAAATTTTGCAGACACATGAAAATCAACCAATTAAGATTTTTCTTGTTTGATTAAAAATGTCTTCCCCAAAACTACATAGTGCCCCTTTAAAATGTTATTTCACAGTTCCACCCTGTAACTGTAACAGTTAGACCAGTGGTACTCAACCTTATTCTACCAAAGAGCCACATTGTCTAAAAAATATTTTAACGAGAGCCACAAGCCAAACCGGGAATGTAAGGTAAATAATAGATCAGTTAATCTGTAGTTGACATAAAATAAAATAGTGGATTGGTGGGTAATTATGAGGTTAAATGGGATACAAATGTCTGTATAGAGTCAGGAGAACCAAAATGTCACTGATAATGAGCATAGTTTTATTTTATTTATCACTGACATCAGGCTAAAACCTTGTATCTCAATTTTTCATGATTTTAATTAATTTTTATAAATCATATTTATATCATTTTCATAAATTATAAACCTTTCATTCCCTGAAAAGTGATCATTTTGGAGATACCAGTCTTTGGCCCAACACCAGCGTTATGAAAGGTCACCTGGCCTAAAGATATTTTAAGATATTAGAATGTGCTGAGTTTGAGCTCTGAGATGCTTTTCAATGAAAATGATGAATGATGGTTGGCTATTTGGGTATTTATACCTCACAATGGAGCATTTACTGGAGTTCTGTGACTTTATTAACATAAAAGAGATGATTTCTCATTTTTTCCCACTCATTATTAATTCTTTAGTTAAAGGGGGAGGGGCTTCATATTGGTCTTCGCCCTGGGCCTCCAAATGACTAAAACCAGCCCTGCCTCACACCTGCAGCTCTCCAGAGACATTGTTTCACCCTGCCTCATTTTGGACAAATTTCACTAGATATGACATTATCTCCACGTGTGATCCATGTGTGTTATGCTCATTGATGACACGCATCGGCATAATTGTCAAAAGATATGGGTGTGAGAGAGCATCGGCGGGATGTGGATGGAGAAAAAGTTAAAACGAGGAAATAGGAAGCTTCAGATTAAACACGACAGCACACCTCAATGAATGAGCAAACTGAAGAGACGCACCACCTGCGGACTTCCTCTGCTCTCTTACACACACTCCTACGTTGAGCGCATCTGACGGTAATAACATACGGATTTAAAACAATAAATGTTTAAATTTGGAAGTTAAAGCCTGTCTTCTATATGTGGATAGCAGATTTATTGATGGGACCTACCATGAATCGTTACTGATGACAGTGTTTATCTTCATATAGGTTTTTAGTTAAAGTTTGTGCAGCTGTCTGCACGTCAGTAGACATGCTCAGTCAATGGAGGCAGCGACACACTACATCTGGCTACTCAGGGGCTCCGTAGTAACAGAAACGAGAGAGGAAAATAATAGAATTAATAAATAGAAAAGCTCAGAGTCGTGCTTGCCCAATCGGGCAAGTCCTGACACATTTTGCTCGCCCGTCGGCTTTTTGGAGTTGCCCCGGGTATTCGGGCAACCGTTATTGTCGGACCCTGTAACTAATCTGCACTAAAGTTTTTCCTCTCTTTCTTTCTTCCTGCTGAGTCTCCATCTGTAGAAGTTGTTCATCTGTGTGCTCCGGCTCGTTTTTACTTTTGTTTTAGCTTCCTTTGCTGCTGTTGTCTCTTTCAAAACCAAATCAGCTCATCGGGACCTAATGATACGCTGAGGTGAAAGAGCATGTAGCCAAAACTCGCATTGTTTTTTTGGGTGAAAAATGAAGCACTTAAATTGTTTGTCAATATAGCATACAATTGAGCTGACATTGTTTTTCTTCTTGTTAGTACCCAAAACTCCCAAAATGATGCAGTGAAAGTGTAACCGTTTGCTTCGCTGTATAGTCTAGCGTCCCTGCCAGAGTCTTCCTAAAGGGGAAACGCCCACTGAAATCACTGGAGACTAATACCACTACTATTGTCAAGTACATTATATGACCCAACTTCAAAAACACCAAAATATCCCTTTTTTAATCTCTCTTTTATTGATGTATTAGAATTCCCAATTAAAGCACTCTCAGATCCCCAGATATCACTATAGTGCTTGTATTTATCAATTAAGCTGTTTTTTATTCCGTGTTGTTTAGTGACTGTTTTGCAACTGTCTTTTGTCACATAAACATATTTTAGATTAGAAATACTCAATCAAAGAAGTTTTTATACTTACTTCAAGGCTGTTGGTCTTCTTATTTGGACATAAAACACAACAGGCTATTTAAATTATGTGACTTATGCAACTAAGTGGGTGAAAAACATGAAGGGTGTCACTTTGGTTGACATGAACTTTGGTCCGCAAACGTCCCTACGAAGCCTTTCTCTCCCTTGTCCTCAGTCTCAAGGCCTTGCTTTGACAGATGCCTCCAGGTCATAGCTTGCTCAGTTGTGAAGCAGTTTTGGGGGGTCTATTGAGTGCTCTGGGAGGTGGGATGTGGAGGACAGACCAGCTGCGAGAAGGGGATGAAGGTCACTTAGGCTAAGTAGCCTGGTGTTCCTCGGAGGGACAGAGCAGACAGCGAGGTTATATAGACTGTGGATGACAGCTTGGCCCTCATTACCTCCTTCCTGTTTCCTATCAGGACTGCTCCCAGTGGAGCAGGTGGGATGGAAAGGGAGTTATGCAACAGCGGTGGTCCATGTCCAATGTCCACAAATTTTTTTGTGTACTTTCACAGCTGGTTTGCTGGTTGCTCTATTTAAACTTGTCTGTAGGGTCCTGTGCAAAAAGGTTAGTATATTAAACTGATGATGAGGTGTCTGATGTGTGTATTGATTATTTGAGCATATCATAGATTTTCATTAGAATTTATTTCTGATGTTACTGTGTGTTTGGATAAGGAGTTGTAGTTTGGATCTGACCCCAGTCTTTGAGGCTAGCTGGGTTTTTAGTGTTTTCCTACATTCCTCAGATTGTTGTCTCATGCAGACTTAGCTGTAAGCAGTAATAACTTTCCTCCCTGACCGTCTTGTTTACACTGAGAGAGTTTATAATTGTTTTTTCTTTATTATTTATGTGTTTTAGCGTGTGCATTATGGCTTTGATAAGTTAAAGAAAGATGCTTTGCTTGTCAGTGTTGGATGACTGAGGCATTCTCCCTGTTGACACAACACATGGTGTTGATCATAAGGACAGCTCACAAAGTCCTGGCAGTCAGCAAGGGACAGAGCGAAATATGGAAATAATTATGATGTTCCTGAACTGTTTAACAGAATAACAATTTCCAACAATTTACATCTATGTATCTAAATGATACACCCTTTGAGATGAATCTTTCACATTCATTTTATACATTGTAAGGCTTGTTAGATAGCATATATGACCCTTTTTGAACTCTGTTTGGGCTATCTAGTGTGTTCTAATCCAGCTGTATTTTAGTACTCAGTGTACAGAGCATCGTTATCCTTTTCCTCTCTGGACCAAACTGGTTCAAATTAAGAGTTGTAATTTGGTTAAAATTTGTATCTTGTTTCATGTTTTTTTTTTTTTTTTTTTTTTTTTTTTTTTAACCATATATCTGTTCTGATGTATCTATCTAGTAAAGGTACACTCAATGTTTGTATTTTCAAACTATCTCTAAATAACTTTACTTTCTCCAAATTTGTCACTAACACAACATAGACTACTATTCAGAATAAAAATAATAAAGATGATAATTATAATAACAAGGCTGCACAGCGATGCAGGGGTTAGCGCTGTTGCCTCACAGCAAGAAGATCCCGGTTCACTTCCCAGTCAGGGCCTTTCTGTGTGGAGTTTGCATGTTCTCCCCATGCATGCATGGGTTCTCTCCAGGTACTCCGGCTTCCTCCCACCACCAAAAATGTGCTCATTAGGTTCATTGGTGACTCTAAATTGGTCATGGGACTGGTACCTGGTTGTCTGTCTCTATATGTCAGTCCTGCGATTGACTGGGGTCCAGTTCAGGGTGTACCCCACCTCTCTCCCAATGACAGCTGGGATTGGCTCCAGCCCTCCCACAACCCCCAACGGGATAAGCAGTGTGGAAAATGGATGGATGGATGATAATGATAATGATGATAATAATAATAATAATAATAATAATAATAATAATAATAATAATAGCTATATTAATAATAATGGTCAATAATATCAAAAGTAGCACTAAGATCTAACAAAACAAGAACAGAACAGAGAGAAGACCTCTCTCAGAAGCTAAGAGTAGATCATTAGTCACTTTAATGCAGTGTTAGTGCTATGGTCTAAATCCTGACTAGAAGTCTTCAAATAGACTGCTGTTTTGAAGAAAGTCACTTAGCACTATCTGTGTTTTCACAAACCTCCTGTGATCTTGTTGTCTTTTCCTCCACTGTGCCCTGACCCTTCTTTTCTCTCTATCTAATAATTCACTGACTGGCTTCAACTTTCCTTCTTCTCTTTGTTTCTGATATCTTTCTCTCTCCTTTTTTAAATGTTCTTGGTATTTCACTGGGTCATTCCTCAGTTGCTCCCTGTACTCCCTCAATTGCTGTGCCTCACTTTTTCTTTTTTTTTTCAAGGCACTCTGTTTTTTCTCTCCCTGGGAAAATACATGACAAACTAGAAATAAGACTTATCTATATTTGATGAAAATTTTAATTCTTTGGTCTAAAAATAATTGACATCAATACATTTTGTCATTACCGAAACAATCAGGTCACTGCCGTAACTTTACCATATGTTATGGTAATGACTATTTTGGTAGTGAGAATTTTAGCTAATTATTAACAAAACTCAGCAATTCTAGGCTACAAATGGCTAGCAATCACAGATTTGAAAAGATGGTTAGAAATAAAAACGTTGCATCTATCAATAAAAGCAAAAACATTTATTTAGTAGCAGAAATGACAGTGACAGTCTTAAGAAATACCCTTTGATTTGTCAGACTTTGCAACAGTTGCCCCCTATGGACCCTAACTCACCCTGTTTCAGTAGTGACATGAAAACATGGGACAGTTTTTTTGACATATATTTCTTGAATTCACAACAAAACCACAACTAAGTTTGAATATTTCCACTTTCCTTTAAAATAAATCAAAAAGATATATGAATAAACCAATTTGAAAAACAAATTGAAGATCATTTCAATAATATTTTCATTCATTGAAATCTAGGTGTTTGAGTTTGTGACAGCCACGTCCCAATACAATGTCACATAAAAAAAAGGACTTTTTATATATTTGATTTAATGCTATCTGAACTAAAGCTCTTGTATTGAACAGATCATAACATGACATTAATAAACATCAAGGGTTTGAATATCTAATTGTTTTTTTAAAATGTCTTTTTTAGTTTGGAACTGCAATTTGAACCAATTTGGTAGAATGGCCCATATCAACATTTCACCAAGAGTGATGAAGAGGGCATCTACATAACAGAAAAGTAGTAATTAAACCCATTCACTTTCTCAGAGAGAGTTATATTTGGATCAGATCTGTGAGCTCTTTGAGGCTTTTCTTCAGTGAATCAATGAATAATGTTTAAAGCCAAGAGAGGTGATTTGCTATCAAAGCCAGTGTTGGGTCAGAAGAATAGCCTTTAACTTGTCACACTGTGATGTGTTTTCTTTTTAGAGACGTTGAAGAAGTGTAACATAAATGTCCTTCTTAATAAGTGGATGTGACTTTCCAGGGCAGTATTTTCCTTTTAAATTGTCACCCTTTCTATGAAACATAATTAGGTATGAGATGACTACTTAACAATTATGAGAATCTTACAACTACTCTAAAATCCTTACAAAAACAGTCCCTTCAGGGACTTCGTATTATATTTAAGTCCTATACTCTGGAGACTTAAGAGGATATTTGGTTATTTTTTATGCTAGTATTTCACACCTGTGTCCGCTTGTGCTCAAGCATGTGATGTACGCATACATTGCATGGTATGAGAGAGGCACAATGAAGTATGATTCAGAGGCAGATAATGTGTGAGGAACAGGATGTTGGTGACAGAACTGCCTCTTGCTCTTGTTTTTCTCTATGGCTGTTGCAGGGGTGAAGCCAAGTCAGGCAGGCAGGAAGGCTTCAGCTCCCCTCCTCAGTAAACAGACTTGAACCTCTACAGAGCAGATTGGACCATGAACAAGAATAGGCTGCTCTTGGCAAAGATCATGAAAGATCCTGTAAACTTGCCCCTAAGAGATTTATCACTTTTATCCGGCCCTTAACAAAAAAATGTTGGAGATGTTTTAATAAAAGAGACCTGTAGAAGCTCAGTGGATGATAGGTTGTCTCTGATCTGGTGTTTCACAGCAGCAGATGGCAGTGCTGGCAGGCCAGGATGGTGCCAGAAGGTTACGCAATGGAATGATGCCTCTAAGACCTGACTAGAACACCACATGACACATATATGTGCAGAAGCACACTTCCCACACCATCTTCTGAAGCTGAAATGTGAAATTCATACCTACAGCATTCAGTTTGCTTGCATCATTGAACTTGTGGCCACTTTAAGTAAAAAGACTTTTCTTTTCTTTGTGATATCTCGCTCAGGTGACTAATGGTTTGAACCTTTTCTGGAAGCTTAGGGTGAAGTGGCAACCTGACACTAGCACAGCAATGGAAACAGATGGAACTATAGATTCCCCATGGTCTGGCTTCCATTTCCTGGTCCTCTCCATGGCACGTGTGTGTCTGCTGGTGGGATATGGGTCAGATGGTCCGCTATCTTTGTCAAGGATGTCGCCAGGAAAACCTCCATCCATTTGGAAACAAAAAGGGCGTCCTCCTGATCCACTTGGAAAGAAAGGGGATTTCTGATAACATGTTGCAATGTTGCTTGTAGTGTCTCACATTTCATATAACTGTTTATGTGGCTTGAACTATTTTTGGATATAACCATGACAAAGCACACACTATGATATTTCTGCCCATTCTGGGAGTAAGACTTATGAACTAAACCAAACCTTTTCAGCTGTCTCTTTGCAGTCTTGTGTACTTAATAAATATTTTTCTGAGACTTGTTCAGTGAAGTTAAGGCTTTGAATATGGGTGTGACTGATGGGTGTGCTTGTACACACAGAGCAGAAAGGAACTGTTCAAGCCATGCCAACCACACCAGCACTTCAATGCAAACGGTCTAGGCTGGGACATAAATCTGGTCTCCTCTCAGAGCTCCCAGACTTCCTGTCCAGCTCCAACCTATTCCCTTGCTGTGAGCTCATGTCACCAAGCTTTGCCAGCCACAGTGCTGAACATGTGTTGCCTCAAGGAGTCTTCACCATCACTGTTGGTATACCCTATTTGTCATGTGCATAATAACGTAGCTGTTCCATTGTACAGTAAACAGCATTCTGGTCTCTTTTTCACTATTTGATAAATCAGCTTCACATTCAAGAAATAAATAATGGCTGCTCCCTCACTGATTGTTCTATAAATTAAAAAAGAAACAGATTCTTTTTTCTGCTTGAGGTGCATTCATTTCTAAGGTATCTGCACTCCTTTTCTGGGCTACTGTAAAATAGTCCTATAAAATGTCTAAATGTCCAGTAGCTGTCTTACTTAGATTGTTCTGTTTTTCAGCATTAACAATTAGAAAATGCATTTGAGGGCAAATACAATCATGTTACTTGCCAGGAAGTCAAAAAATAGAACTTTGGGCTAACACCCATCAATCCAGAAGTTGGTAAAAACTTTTAATTTAAAATAATCTTTTGATGACTAGTGGGCTTTTTACCTTTATTTGATAGGATCTGATGAGAGAGAGGAAATTTGAGAAGAGAAAGTGGGTTAAGGTTTGAACCTAACTGGAATTAAAATCTGCAACCCGTGTGTTGAGGGCTGCAGCCACAATGTTTCGGCTCCTTCTATTCCAACTCAGCTAAACGACCCCAGACACACACACACACACACACACACTCCCACTCCCCACAGACATTCATTTATAATATGATTTTGCTGAATTGGTTGGCATGAGAGGTGAACATTTCATGCTGATTAGGAGTCCTCAAGGTATGTATAACACATGTGTACTGTTTGTATCTGTTTGAGTTCTGAGAACTTGTCAGCAGGTATTATTTTTGTGAATGCCTGCCTTGTTGTTTGGTGCTGTTTGGTGTGCTAGTACTTTGCGTCTTAGGATTACTCCTGGCGGATTCAGAGAGGTGAAAAAAGCCCAAGGCCCATCAATAGTTGAGTAGGAGCACAGTTGTGTGTATCTGTAATGAGGCATACCACATCGCATCATCAATATTACATGCTGGCTTAGGGCCAAGGGGATCTGCTCTGTGGTGTGTTCACGTATAAAGTATGAGCGTGTGCATGTTGGTGTGAGTGCTATGAATACAGTGTTCAAATGTTTTGCAAGACTTTAGTTCTGTACACCCTGAAGTGCACACCCAGGTTGTCCTGAATTATGTCGAGGTAGTGATGTGGACAGAAAGTGGAAAGAGGGGTCATGAGCAAAGGGTGTCTCTAGGTTAGACCCCATGGTGTACCTTACTGCCATGGCTCTAACTGTTATGCATATCATAAACATCTGCAGCCTTCACACCCTATATCCAATTGTTTTCAAACTCAATAATCAAATTGGCACAGCAAAAGCTATCACCCAATATAAACCTATAGATTTGTGCAAGACATTCTGCAAACTCAGAAGTCCTCAACATATAATATCATTGCTATAAAACAATGATATAATTTGAATTGACCTAAAACACAGTTTATTTTAATACTTCTCCTTTGCAATCCCCAGCATGTTTCATGGTGAAGCTATTGGTATCTGATTTGTATCTGTGTAAGGAAAACCAAAAATACAGTCCAGGTGTTTGGATAACCTGCAATATAAAGTTTTGTGATACAGAAATTCCTAAAGTCTTAACATATCACAGTAAAAGCAGAAAAATATTTTACATAAAAAAGTAAAGCATTCTGATAGGGATGGACAGATGCATCACTGTAACATTAGAATCAGCTGATACTGATCCTGTGAACAAACAGCAGCCAACTGTAAATAATGTGACTTGAACAGTTATCATTAGTGATGTACCTATGCATCTCTGGAACATCAGCATCAGCCAATGATGGCCTTGTGATCGCACATCGGCCCATGTTGAAAATGTTGAAAACAAACAAGTCCAAAGTACATGATGCTAGGAGGGTCAAAGCTTAAACATGACAACATAAGACAAAGATCTGACGAGTTTTTGCTGCATAACGCACACACCCTCCAGCTGTCTGTCCAGATCAGCCAAGTTTGCAACGCATTCTTGGACATGGTTGAAATTAGTCAAAAATAGAGGGATACTTTAATTTTTCTCTACTTGCCTACTTGCACTCACAGGCTGTGCAGATTCAGTCAGTAAGGAAGCTCAAAGGACTGCAGCAAGGTGTCTCAACTGGGGGGAATAATAGGCTATGTTTTACATGATACAAAGCTAATTTGAACAAAACACACTCTCACCAAAGATTTGCTGTGGACTATGATCGCCATGCAACTTTAAATGCACAGCAGTTAGTTTGAAAACTTAATCACACTTCTCTCTCCGTTTGAACAACTAATGAAAGTAGTCAGGGCATTGGATTCATCAGCTGTTGACATGACACTCTTGGTAAGAGCCCTGAAATGACTTTATACACACAGAGACAGCGCCGGTCATGGTGTTTCAAAAAGACAAATACTATTTTATAAGAGGCTGTTAACAAAAGATAGGAACAAATAGAGTCTGATCCACTATTCTGCATCACTACCTTATTAGTTCCCAGTACAAGGACTGCTGTTGAATGAGGATGTCAAAGCATGCTAGCTTAGCTTTATGGACAACTGATTGAGATGCTCACCACTGAAGACTGGTTCAGTGAAAGGGGCTGCTTCAAATCCTGGATAAGAGGAGAAACAGACTGAGCTGCAACAAGGCAGAAATGCTACTCTCTGTAGAGAAACAGTTGGGCAAAAGTTGTCTTTGGGGTAGGGCTGGGAAATATAACAGCATCTTAATAAGTGGTAGACTTTCAGGTAGGGCTGGGAACTATGTTTTTTTAATAACATCACTGTAGTTTTAAATGAGACTTAGGATTAAACATGATTGTTATTTTAAAAAAAAAGTACCTGTCGCTGTGAATAAGTTTTCACTTAAAAGTTGTATTGTGGATTTCTATGGTTGGATTTACCCCCTCGAAAGTAATGAAGACTAGAGCTATAAAATCAATGTTAGTACTCGACAGAGATAAGGAAGTTAACAATCCAAAAATCAAACAACTTACAACAGTTAATAAAAAACATTGGTATCAACATCAGTATTAGCTAAAATATTATTTTTAGGGCTGTAGTCAACCAAAGAAAAACTTGGTCGACCAAAATCACACCCAGGCACCAACCAATCAACTGGTCGTTCAGGTTAAAAATAAATAAATAAGTAAATACATTTTTTAAAAAATCACTTGTTGTGGGCCAGTTTAATCCATCCAGGTTCCTTACTGCACCTGCTTGGTACTCTAAATGATCCTTAAATGAACATAACAAGACTTTTGCAGCATTAATATATTTTTAGGCTCATCACGTTGTTAAAAGAGAAAAAAAAAAAAAAGATTGAGGGATGATCAGCGCGCACCTGCCTTTGATTTCTGTGATCCCGGTCCAGTAACTCTTTAAACTCATATAGCCTACAAAAAAGCCTCTGATCATAATTTTTCATTCATTCATAATGCTAACTAATAACAGGATCACTTGATTCAGCCTGTGCTGTGTCACTTACGAGCATAAAGCTGACAGCATGCAGCGTTTATTTACGGAGGTGAGAGGGAAAAGGTTTGCTCGTCGAGACTTAATGACCAGCAGACATCGTCCTTTATCATGATTAATTGAACTCTTTTCCTCGATTACGGTTAATGAACGGTTATTCCACCCCCTGCCTCGGTTTGTGCCCCAAAAATGTGTATAATTTTAAAACAAACAACTGAAATTTTGTATATTTTTAGGTTAAATGCGTCAGTCTTGTGTACTTCCAGAACAAAATTATGTGTCTTAATCTACTCTGTTCTCTTTAAACAGTTTTGTGCCCTTGTAAGCCAGAGTGGTGCTGATTCTAGTTTGACTCGCCATTTTCAAATGAATTTTCCTGGTCTGATCTCCTGATAAAGATTTAGGACGAACAGATTTTCTTTCCTTAAAAACTGTCATTGCCATTAGTTACTCACATTGACATGAGTTACGATTAATCATCAACAAGGATAATATCCAAAAACTACCACAGGCCGTTGTTTTTTCCTTCTTCATTGGCTACACACACAGCAGCTCACCTGCTTCTCACCTGTCCTGCTTTCCTTCTCTCCCTAACTGTGTTTCTGCTTTAATGTTATCATCAGTAGCCTTTTTATATTAAATCACCTATAAACGTACGTCGTCATTATTTGTTTTCACCTAAGAGTTGATTTAAAACAGCTGATCTGTGCGAGGAAGTTTGATGTTTATTAATGAACGATCAGAATCAGCGTGATAACTTGATGGACTTTCTTCATACATTTACAAACTAAACAATAGCAGAAGTTGACGTTAAACAGAAGAGGATTCATTTACAGCAGAGACCTGATGAAAGAGTCTCTGTGGAGAGAGAGAGATGCAGAGCGAGCGACCACTGCACACTTATTGATTGAACACGGATGGCACCGATCTCCATAACTACATATCTTTGGGGTTAATTTACTAATGTGTGACACCCAGATAACATTATGTTTGGTCAAGGCTGTATACGTATTACCTTGATCATATGTATCATACAAACACCGGCATGATGTGCAGAGAGAGAGAGAGCTCAAAACGCTCAAAAGCGAGCCCCCCCCTTGCCACAGTTTGAGTTTTACTCTGTAGCACTTCCATGTAGCATTGGATGGGGCACTGTCACGTGATTGCCTCTCACGTAGTGTGCTTCTATGATGCATTAAAAGAGAGATTTTCAAGGGGACAAAACCAAATAACCGACACAGCAGGTTTATGTCAGTTATTGGCTCTAAATGTCAGTTTTGATTATCTTTCAATTAATCGCCCAGCTCTAATTTGACATGATCTCACAACATTTTCATGCAGTCAGGTGAAACTTAAGCAAGCTATCAGCTAACCTCAGAGTAATGCAGCAAATTAAGTGTTAACCAAAAGCTTGATTCATTTTGGATTAAGGGGAAACATGTTTCACATCTATAGCTATGGCTAATATGGATTCCTTAGTTTTTTTACACTTTATCATCATTGAAATACCCATAAAATTATCGCACATTGCATTTTTTGCTTGTAGCGCATCTTTAACAGAGAGCTATCAACTTAAGTCTGGTCTGCTCGACACTCCAACATTCCTCTCAAGGGGAATGTTTTTATTTGCCACTGTAATGGGGATAAATACTGCTAATGCTGTGCTCATGGAACTGGTCTTTATTATAAGAGGCCACAACAGAGATTACGTTGTAGACCTGCCCTCTTTGCAAAGTGTCTGGTGTAGCTTTAGTTATAAATTGAAATAAAGATTGATTAAATGATTCATGTAGGTTAATACAAATTTAAGTCTAAAATACTCTAATTTAATTATGATTGTAAAGTTGCCCCTGGTTTGGCCTTCAGAAATGTATACAGAATACCTTTGTATTTGTTTTTGTATTGCAGAAAGAAAAAAAAAAAAATCCTAATGTCACTTTTCCCCAACATCTTTCATCCCTAGAACACAGAGAATCAGCTTATGTGTTTGATGAGAGTGTTGCTAATAAAGTTCAACCCAGTTCCCTCCTCATGGCTTCTCATCCCCCTTGGCTAAGTGAACAGTATTCAGAAATGAAGTATGGACAAGAATTTTAAAACTATCATCAAAGGCCCTCAGCCTCCTCCTTTAGATCTGTGTGTGCGTGTGCGTGTGTGTGCATGCATCTGATTGGCTCATTCGTCAGTTGCGTTCCACAGGCAAGTGAGAGAGAGAGAGGTGTAAGAGGCCCGTCTAAATAATTTAGATCTTGCATTTGTATTGATCAGGTAGCGCTGCTCTCCCTGGGCCACTCCTCTGCTACCTATCTCTCCATCCCTTTTCACCCCCGTTCTTGTTTTTTTTATTGTAACCTTGTGCCCCCAGCTTTGCTTTCCCTCTGCTCTTTTCTCCCTCAACATCCACATCAAACAGTGTGTGCATACACTGCTGCAAGGAAGCAGAAAATGCATGAGAATGGAGAAGATAGGGAAAGTGCAAGAGAGAGCATTTTTATCATGATACCTCAAATGGGGATGAAGCTGAGGGAGAGATACTGGAAAAAAAGGTGTGAGCAGTGAATAAAAGGAAAAAGCACATTTCTGTGTATTTGTGTGTGTAGTCCACGTGCAAGTCTGTTTAGAGTAATGGAGTATGTGTAACCTTGGTGATTCAAGTCGGCAGAGGTGCAAAAATTAGTGTATTGTGTGTGTTTACTGAGTCTGCCAAAGCCTGGTCCAACCCAGTGCATTAAACTCAGTCCATTACTCCATTAAATACAGCTTCATGCTACGGCCTTGGATCAATACAACATAATATAAACACTGATAACCTGTCCCACCACACAGCACTCGCTTTATTGAAGAGGTAATGTATTCTAGGAAACATAAACAGCATGGAAGAGGAGCAGAATATATTCATAATAATTGCTTGTTTGAATGAGACCTTTTTCCTTCATTCTGTTGGTATTGCAGTGTTAGAGGTGCACTGAGCAACATGGATAGAATATGATAATGCTTCTGTTGCCAAGCAAAATATCTATCCATCTCACAACAATATGGCTTCTTGAACACACTGTACAGGCTGATAAAATTTGGCAGTGCTTTCAGCTGACAAGAAAAAATAATTTATGGAAATTAGTTCTTACACATATCGGAGCAAATCACACAGAAATTGGCAAATGGTGTTTATTATGATAAACATGAAACCTTTTGGTTATTGAAATGGAATTTTAACTAATTAAATGCACAGTAGGTAAATTCCCCTGTCAGGGGCCTCTCAATTGAAATAATAACCAAAGGTGATGAGGGGAGACACACTGATCAGCTCTGCCTGATTCAGTGGCTTACTTCTTGTTTTGATTAGAAGACTCAGTTCAGTGAAAAGATTATCTCAGTAAGGTGTGACTACCAAACAGCAAACCTTGATTTCATGAATGAATTTTAGAAAACAGTGGAGAAAAGCTGTAAAAAATGGCATTCCTGGTTTGCGCTAGGAGCCACTCTCAAGTATGTTGCTTGGAGCATTAGCCATTAAAGCCACTTTTGATTTTTTTTCCTCGTGTGTGATTCTAATCCTGCAAAGCAGATGTCTATGCTCGTTTCCTTGTTTCTCACTGGCGAATCCATCTTGCAAAGCTCCCGTCTGAATCGTTTGGGCTCGGTTAGAAAGTGACAGGACCCATCAGCGACGAGGGGCAGCACTTTCAGGCGCAGCAGAGTCGTGACGTAAGAAAGCAGCAACAAGAGGCCAGTGCACGGAAGAGCTTAGCGTGGATGCTGCTAAAGCGCCAGTTTTATCAGAAGTTGCTGACATTTCTTTGTTAAAAGAAGAACAAAGAACAGCAGTGAGTTGTTTTCTATCAAAAAATACCAACGTCGTGTACTGACATGTCTACAGTCACCATGGTTTGCGTTATTCCTCAGTAGCTGCGCACGTGCACCTCGGTCGCAGCTACGTCATGTGTTTTGTTGCTCTGATTGGCCCGTAAAGATGTGACAGACAGAATGTTTTTCCAGTCACGCTTTTTTTTCAAAGCTACTGCCCTTTCCCAAACGCTTAGTTT
The DNA here is from genome assembly GCF_018320785.1 of Cheilinus undulatus. Classification (NCBI taxonomy): domain Eukaryota; kingdom Metazoa; phylum Chordata; class Actinopteri; order Labriformes; family Labridae; genus Cheilinus; species Cheilinus undulatus. The sequence continues at coordinate 19,670,367 of NC_054873.1, read as the reverse complement.
TGAAGGTTTTTCTAGGTGGATGTGTGAAACAAATCCATCTGGTATGTCAGGTTTGTGTAATTCATGAATGAAATGAAAATGGTGGCTCAATGTTTATCAAATCCATGTATGAAATAACTGAGCACAGTCCTCAATGAAAAAGAAAAATGTAAGCATCCGTGGTGGATGGAGCTCAGCAGTGCGTCAGTACTTGACTTAGGAATGTCTAGTGAGGCCACAATGTTACAGGGGCATGGGTTAGGAATCCTGTGCAAGGCCTACTTTCTAATGTAGCGGTCTTTGACAAACCATTCAGTGTTTCTTCAGTAACAGAAAATAAGTAACATCTGTCACGGTAGCTTTATCAAGATGCTGACCTTTAAAAGTAAATTAGATTAGTTTTAAAAGTTAAATGTCTGCATTAGCAGTTTTTAAAATTTCTGCCAATAGTTACAGCTTATAAAGGGGACCCTCTGTGAGCCCTAAACATGTTTTTAAAGGTTGATTTTGGGCTTTTGTGCCTTTGTTTGCGGGAAAGAGCCACTGGCTGGATTTGATCCAGGGCCGTCAGAGTCAGTCAGATTTAACATAGAGTTCACAGTGATGAGTTAGGTGATCACTGTGTATTCAAAGACAATTGGCTGAAGTACTCACAGTACATCACCATAATCAAGTAAAGGTTGAAGGGTTACGAAAATAAGACATTTACAAGCTCTGAGGGAAAAGCAGGACTTATTTCTAGAAATCTTGCTTCACCCTGAATGGTGACCAAATTGTCAATGTTTTCTTAGAACAAAAGCTTATGATCAATAAGAAAATCCAAATATATATAGCGGGACACTAGCTCAACAGATTTACCTTGCACAGTGAGAATTGATAGGGTATTCTTTGGTAGCTCACTTGTATTAGAATATATAATGAGTTTGGTTTTATCAGCATGTAAGACTAACTTGAGTTAAAGAGGGGGAATTATACTTTTCCGATTTTTAAAACATAAAGTCACAATGGTGGTTGTCCATACTTCACGTATGCAAATTTTCAAACCACAAGATAAATGTATGATGCAGAAATCTTGGAATTAGAGTGTAAACTGATGAAAATGGTTCATTGGGAATCTCTCCGAGATCTTCCCGAGACAAGATTTCGACGGAGCAAATAGGGAGCGAACCGATGAGGTCATCGCAACAGGATCTCCTGACTGGTTCGTCCGTGCTGCCGGCAAAGCGGAACAGACTGCCCCCACAAGGCCTTTTAACCATTTAGCCATTTAGTAACACAGTAGTTAAACACTTACCAAACAGATATGTCCTGCTCTATCCTTCGCTGCTACTGCTGGTTTTCTTCCCCCTCTCTCTCCAGACTATCAGGATCAGACTCCGGGTCTAACACGTACGAATGTATATCAAAATATCAAAATTCTCCATGTTTTACTCAGTCGGACCGGTTCATTCAAAGTTTACAAATACTAGCATAGCAAATTAGCCACATTGGAGGGGGCAGGCGCAAAACATTGAGTCCTGCTGCCGGCCAGCCTCCGGAAAATCGGTGTTAAAGAGACAGCAGCGAAAACGAAGCATTTCAGACGGAGGTTAAAATAAGGGTTTTTCAGGATGCCAGTGTGAGAAACATGAGGAGTTTTTTGAGCTGTAAACCATGTGAAGCTTCTACGTGGGTATCAGAGTGTAAAGTCTTGAAAAAAAGGCATAATACCCCCACTTTAAGCCACCCTTAGGGGCAAACAGTGTGCAATAAATTAATTTAGCAAGCAAGCTAACTAGCATAGGAACAACACTTAAAATTTGGGCTTTCATGCCTGGATTTGAGAGGACTGTTGATGGAGTTGGAAATTTGGGAGAAAGACTGAAGTGACATAAGAGAAATGAGCTGGAATTGAACCTGTGCCATCTGCTTGAAGAACTAATTCTCTCTACATGGGACTGACCAGCCAGGCTACCTGTGCCCCCACCTCTATTTTAGTCCTATGTACCCACAGTTTGCATGGAGGAGTTGCAGCTAAATTATATGGCATTTAATAGCAAATAACTTCCAGTCAGCTAAGCTGATTTTTCATTGCATCTCTTCTATTTAAAAGTTTGTTTTTCCTGTCAATCTTATTACCAAATTATTCGAATGTGTAAAGTTGGTTTCGCAAGATTTTGACCACCAATTGGAAAAGAATGCTCAAGTTTTCTTGAAGGCTCCATCTGTATTCTTGGGTCTAGGGGTGCATGATAACTATTAGGCCGATAACAGGAAATTATTACGTCATTCCAATAAGTCCGATATCATGACGACTAGCCCCAAGAACATATTTTTGTCAGCACGGCAGTGCTGGCATTTGTTTTTCTTTCTCACAAGGCTACACATTCCGAAACAGCTGGTGGCACCGCAGTGCACAACCCGCTGTTAAGCACCAGAGAAGAAGAGGAAGCAGCCCCTGTGCTAAAATGCTAACAACATGGTGGCATTATTCAGTATTTACGGGGAGGATAACACAACCGTGTGTGTAGAATTTGCCCTGCAAAGGTTGCAAAGAGTAGAAAGAAGTCCTCAACGGATCTGATAAGTCACTTAAGAGTCATCATCCTAACGACGTTAAAACGAAGCAGCAGCAGCCACTAGCCTCAGCCGTGGGCATTAGGACCGAGTCAACGGCTAATACCAGGCAGAGCGCTGATCATAAGCAGGCATGGAAAACTGCAGAAAGTTTGCCAGAGCAAAAAGGCGCAACGTTATAATAACAAAATCAGTCTGACAGTCTCCTGATCCATGGCTACTTTCATAGACGTATCCCTGCCTGCTCTGTTTGACGTGGTTTCATTCAGTCTGATCCACGTTAGGAACAGAAGTTTAGCCACAGACCACGGTGGACTTTACATTCTTAACCTATCTCTGATATGACTTATGTCAGTGCATATTTTCAATCTTTATGTAAAAAAATCAGCTTGCTTTAATTCTGGCTTAAGCAGCAAAAAAAAACAAAAAAAACAGACCCCCAAATATCTTCATTTGTTGAGCATAACAGCCTTTTATCATTTGGTTTTATGGGGGAAAACCGTCTGTCAGTTGTTTGTGTATGTTTTACTTGGTACACAAATGTTTAACTAAAAAAAAGTTAACCATAATAACAGTTGTAAAGTCAGAATAGTTCTTTGGTTTTTGAAAAACACGAGTGATAGTTAAAATTAGTTGTAAATATCTTAGCTCACTACATATTAACCCCTTCTTGCCCCCAGATATGCATAAACACATCAAATAAACTTCTTTTGTTAAATCAACAATTGAAAAAAGTATATCTGTTATTATCGGTTATTGGCCATCAGGAGTAGGAAATTATCGGTTATCGTATCGGTTCAAAAAATACTTATCGTGCATCACTACTTGGGTCCTATTGATATAGTGTTTATGGGATAGTAGCTTTTATGACATTATTTATACTTGTATATGGTAGTGTGGAGACAGTACACTAAATACAGCATCAGTGCCATAGAGGTATATCTGAGTAACAAAACACAAAAGAAATGAGCAAAGAAAATGTCTGGATATAATAAAGTGAGCTGTGGAATGAATTATTGAGGCTTTTATATGGAGGGGAAGATATTTGCTGAACTGTGCTCCATATTTAAGACAGGGTGTAGCCCATTTAATATACACAGACAGATGCAGAACACACACTCAAATGCTGGGTGCCTTGTGTGTGGACTTGTTAATGGAGTCGCTCCAGACAAACAGGCAGAGACTAGGCCACACAGGAGTCTGCTAAGCCTTGATCCCACGTTGATACATAGCAAACCCACAAGAATGAACATCCCGAGACCAACTAAAATGTTACTATTCTTACTAAAAACACACCAGTGCCTCGGGTGACGCCTCTTCTTCTGATTCCCCTTTCCCCCAAATGCCTGGGGATTTCTGGGTCAGGAAAAAACAGTGCCTTCATCTTTCTTCACTTTAAGGATTTCATTTTTCAATGTTTAAAAGTGTATTTTTTGGGAGTTCCTTTGAGCCACAGACTGTTCCCCTGTGCTCTGATCTGTCTGGCTGGAAGCAGGCCAGTGGCTGAGCTCTTTTCCTCCGGTGATGTAGCCAACTCTGTGGTCCCGTCACTCAGGGCCTTTGTTTACAGGCTAGATCGATAGTTAACCAGCCGCTGGATAAACTAAGCTGTAGATCTGTACAAGTAGGTAACAGATCTCGGTCAGTTTTCTGCTGCAGTTTGTTGTGACCTGTGATGTGTAGAGGCTTAGCAAGGCTATCAAGGCTACAGTGAATTAGCTCATCAGTCTCTTCTAATATGGTTGTCAATAAGGACAGCCTTTGATCACAGCTGTGTGATTTGTTAAGGATGGCTTGGATTACTTTCCTGAGGCATTTGCTGTGAGCTAGTCAGTAAGGTGATGAATAAACAGTGACTTGAACCTCCAATTATCGGGTCCCAATGCATCCATGCATGTGCGTGGCATTGTTGTTTTTGCTTTAACACCTGCTTGCACATCTGTGCCCTCTCTTCCCCTCCAGGACATTTTGGTCTCCCAGATAATGGTCACTTTACATTTCTCTTGTTAACACCTGAGCTCTGTGCTCATTAGCAGCGGGATGTTATGGGACTGTATACTCTTTCAGACCTCCGTGTCGACTTATGTACATCACACTGACTAATTATCAGTGTTATATGCTAACAAAGTGTGAACAAAATGTAGTACTTGTGATCTGTGACACATTTTGTGCAGTACATACAGCTTTACTTCCAGTCCTTGTGCGATTCTTTTAAAGAGGTTCACTATTTTGTGTCTTAGTTTTGTCTGATTTGCTTTGTTTCTTTGTGACATTAAATGTAAAGCTCAGGGGTTATCTAATGTTAAACATGAACTTTTTTTCTATTTTTTTAGTGACCATCTCTACCAGCGTGTCCTTTGATGGTCTTCTGGTGACAGGCCTCTACACCTCCACACCAGTCCAGTCGGCTCCTATCCCTGCTCCAGCTGCATTTGGCTTTGGTAAGTCTTTGAAAGATATATCTGTAGGCTGCTTAGAATGGCTTCATCCATGCTTCATGTGCCAATATAAGCCTCATAATAAATGCTCAGCTGAGCTTCGCCGTTTAGTGAAAACAAACTCTCAGTTACTCTAATAACTTAGCACTGGAACTGTGGACTTTCACAGTGAGCATGACCCTGCTCAGTGATCCACATCCGTTCCCAGAATGAGAAAAAGACCACTTCCTTACTCCTGTTGTGACAAGCTGTGATGGATGAGGAGAAGGGATGATGTGACTATTAGTTCGGCCAGATGCATTTCATTGATGACTAAGAGAAAACCAGACAAAAAAACAGAATATTTGATGAGTAAGGGAACCTTTGAAAAACAAAGGAACAAAATGTTAAGATCATGAGGACTGCTGAAGCCAACTGAATTGCAAAAGGTTGCATTGGGCATAAAGAATTCCATTTTGATTTATGTTCATGTTTTTTCTTCAAGGGATGTTTACATTTGTTTTTAGATCCCATCTCTTTACATAAGGATTGTCTTGAAATGTCTGGGGAGTGGGTGAGCTTGCAGCAAGATACAACTCTGTGTTTACACTACAGGTGTTTCACCCTTATTCAGTGCTCTGTAAAATAAAATGTTAAATTAAGTCTTAAACTTGCGTTTAAAGGGCAATATAATTACACAGTAAAAGAGCAAATAAATCAGAGTTAAGTATGATCCATTTCCTGACTCACATTGAGGATTTTTAGACTCAGATTAAGTGTGTATAGATGGAGCCCTTGTGTGCGGGGGTGGGGGCTTTCTCTGGGTGATGGACTGGCCATAAACAGCTCCTCAGAGAATAGGGCTACTGGCCCAGAACTGCTGCCCAGCGGGCTCACTTATCCTGACTAACTCCACTGTTCTTTAGACGCTGACTTCACTCTGGCCTGGGCGGCTCTTCACTCTTGGCAGCCATGTTAACTGGGGAGGCATCCAAGCAAGGATTGCGTCACCTTTGCTTCACTCTCATTAATTTGAGAAGTTTTAAAAGAAGGGCTGTACAGACTGACTGACAGCAGCTTGTTGAACTGTGAGTTTCTGCATGGTGAGTTTAAAAAAAGTCTGCAAGGCCTTACTTTACAGTAAGTGTAATCTTCTGAGCAGTTATGCCGTCTGGTTTCCACAGTGTTAGTTGCTTAGTATGTCCTCCACTGAGGAGCTTTCCACTCTGTTTCTCCTTTATCTATTCCCAGTGTGAGCCTCAGCACCTCATGTTGCTACACACAATCAAGAATGTCACAAAGATGAAATGGATGGGCTTTGTCTGATTTATTCATCCACCACAGCCCTCTTTTCAGTGGCCAGGCCACTTACACTTTAATTTCATTTTTTCTTTTTCTTAATTTGTAAACGCCATTATCATAGCTGTAGATGAGATTTTTTGTTATGAGAAACAGCCTGATGGGTCCACAGACCAGCATCTATTACAACAATTAGATCTGTTGAAAGCTAGATCTTTGTCTTATGAGAGCTGAAGATGGATGCTTCCAAAGCTCCATCAATGAGCTCATGCACACTCAGTGACATTGCTGTGCATGAGACAGTGTTTGAATAAAAAGCTTTGAAGATAAAGCTTTGGAACGCAGTGGAATGAGGTACTGACTGATTCCCAATGTTGAGATAAATACAAACGGATCTATGAGGACAAAGGGGTCACAAGACTCCTCAAGGGAATGTAACAAGCCTGCTGTTGAGTGTTATTCTTCATAGTTAGGGTGTGTCTCTAATCCCCCTAATTGGAGGCATGTAGGGGACACAGACGTGGACAACAACATTCATTCACTCACATAGACTTCAAAAGAAACACCCACCTACTCTCACTGAGAAGCACTTACACACTCCAGCTGTGTACAGCTGTTGAAGAGCGGCGGCTGGCTGAGGGAACATGTGGCTAACAGATGTATCCATGCAGGAACTGACATGAACTCCAGCACAGCAATAATGAAACCTCATGGAACAGCCGCCACAGGATGGCACACGCAGAGAGAAGATGAGCACTGAGATGAAGTTGCTGAATGTTTTTTGAGAATCAGAAGATAATGCAAAGCAAGAAGACCAAGGGGAAGACTTTTTAGTGAGCATCTTATTTTTGTTGAAGTCCCTGGAGGAAAAAGGATACGTCAGACATAGACAAGAATTGACATAAGAAGAGATTGAATGGTTTTAATCAGGTGACACTGCAGGCTGCATGAATGATAAAGTCAGGGATCTGTGGAGACAGAGAGGTTAGTGTTGATACACTGTTAGGGGATGTTTTGTGGTTGATGTGGTCAGAGCTGTTGTAGCTAGCAGACAGGAAAAATGCGAGTCAGCGTCCTAATTCCTCTGTGTTAGCCTTCACTTCTTTTTACAGGAGGCTCATAAAAGCCACGCATATACATGTGCATGACCACACTGCATGCAATTACCCACATTGTGTCACTGCTGCTCCTCTCCCTCTGTCTTTCATTTTTCTTTATTTAGTGGGTCACATGCACTGATTCAAATGCCCTTACATGTACACACACACACATCCGGACAGGAAGACAAAGAAGTGTGTTTTATTGGCCTCCACTCCCTCTCAGTAACAATGCATTTTACACTACATATATAATAAAAGTGTGAAGCTTAGTGGGACAGACTTTTTTACTACGCCGTCACAACTTAACACCCACTCATTGTCGAATTAGCCAAAGTGAGATGGAGCCATTGGGGTAGCAATAAGGCTTGTCTGAGGAATGTCTTACTTTCTTTTTTTCTGGGCTGAGCTGTGGCACTGGTTGGCAAAGGCTCCTTCCTCTGCTTCTTAAAGGCAAGAGATCTCCTCACTAGCCGCCTGACGGCTTACCACAAACCTTTATGAGGCTTTATTTAATTGCTTTACAGAGGCTGGTGCAGAATCTGAGCTAAAAACAATGTTGACAGAGGTAGAGTGGTGTGAAGTGACTGGTTTCTTAAACTGTGCCCACAAGAAACCAGATAAAATGTTGTCTGAAGCACAGTAGCATCAGTAATATTTATGTTTAAAGGTGCAAGGCCTGGCAACACAGTCACAATGTGTTTCATTGGGCTTCAAGTTACATTTTACAGGTAATGGAGGAGGTCGAGAGTGTGAAGTGGTTAATCTCATTCATTGTTTAGCTACGTCTGACAACCAAATTGCTCATTAGAGACCTTTGCAACAACTTTCACTGTGAAACTTTTAGGCTGTGTGTGTAAGATAAACAGAGGAGATGTCTACACAGACTGCCAGAAAGGCAACATGAGTCTGGACTGACTCAGCTGCTGGAGAATTTAAGCTGCTCTGTGTTTTTCCCTCCTTTGACTTTTATTCCATTAAGGGATCTTTTTCCGTTCTAGTTTCTTGGCTTTCTAAAAGAACTCACACACATTTCAAACTTTACAACAAGAACAGTGACACATGTATACTGTGGCAGTTTTGATTTATTCGGTTATGTTTTACGTAAGAACAGATCAGTGTTGTGTGTTGCACAGGAATTATGAGGTGATGTAGACCCCACACGCCTTGGTCTGTATGGAAAAAATGTCACATGTGGTCTGATTTGTAGTGCTTTCCTAATGGGAAAATGCTTCCCCTCACATCATTATCCATTCACACACAAAACAGAACAAGTATTCATTCAAATTTCCCCAGATAATTTATAATAATGATGATGAACAAAAAGGCATTTGAAGGGAGCAGAGAGCTTTGAAATAGGCAGGAGAGGGAAATGGATTGTTGAAAAATGCCAACATGTAGCAGACAGAGTGTAGAGATTTAGGGAATGAGTGTGAGTGGAGAGTGAGTGGAGAAAATTGGAGAAGGTATGCATGAAAAATGGCAAAGAGGAACCAATGAAAGAGGGACAGTATGTGGATGATATAAGGAGGGGGAAGGAGTGAGAGAAGAAGAGAGAATGGCGTTCCATCACTCCCTGTGACGGAGTGGCTGATTGGTGTGGCTGTGCCAATGCTGAGCTGCTGAGAAACTGGTCATTGATGGATGGCTCGTTTGCAGGGTGATGTTTATTTTGTCGTTAATTTGCATATTTGTATGTATTTTGGGGGCAGTTGGCTTCCACTGGCGAGGATCAGTCCCCATCTCAATATGATGGATCTGGCTGTCTGACAAAAAGGACAGCTTAGTGACAGGGACATCCAGCAGATACTATGTCCTTATGACGGATGAGCCCATGCTACCACACAGCCCGATCAGAGATGAAATCCTGCTGCACCTTGACCTGTGGAGGAGGGGTCAGAAAGGGTGTGCAGACACAAGTGGAATAATGCCATACTGATATTTAATGCAAAAGATAGTAAAACAAAATCCCAAATGGTCTTTCCTTCTGATTATACTCAATTATGCATTCAAGTCCTGATATCCATACACTCATCCATCTCAAGGCTGAAGGTCACTTGTCTCTGCCCTCTTGCCACCAAACCAGATTGAATGTCAGCCAGAATGTCAGACAATGAGAGATGGCAGCTCATCATGTCAGTATTTACAGAGACACTCTCCCAGGTGTGTTTTGCTTCAGAACAAAGCCTTATTTTGGAGGCGCTAACAGTCCCAAGAGAGCTTAAGTGTGCTTCTGCATACCCCCTGTATCAATGGGATGAGGAGAAACACTAAGAAGGAGAAGCTGTGTATAGGGAAAAGATGGAGGATAAAGAGGAATGATATAGAGAAAGGGTGAGCTAGAGAGGAGAGAAGGGGCGAGGGGAAGGGGATCCCATGGGGAGAGAAGCTGTCAGTCCCTGGGAGACTTCAAACGTACTGCAGCCCTGTGATCAGTGTGCTCCCTGGCTCTCTGCTGACAGCTCCCTGACTGCGCCGCTTAGACTCGCTCATACACACATCTGCACACATCTACACACATATACGCTTACTACCATAAGAGCTCTCACACTTGGTGATTTATCCACTCATACCACAACACATTCAAATTCCATTGACATTCGCACACTCATGCTGATTCTCACACTAAGCATGTGCATCTGTGACACTCTGACATCCATCTTTATAACAACCTTGACTGTTGCAACTTCGTCAAGGACACCAAACTAGGGCTGGGCAATTAATTACATATTAGATTAAATTGCAATATGGCCTACTGCAATTTACAAATCGCAGAACTTGCAATATTTCTTAGTACCAGTTCAATAAATCTTTTTTTTTTTTTTTGCAGTGGCAGAGATTTATGCACATTATGCAGACATTCAAGTGTTCATTTTTTTGAAATGGTTTACAAAAATCCTCCTTTTTGTGTTATATGTATGTTTTTCTTAATCAAAATGAGTGACATAAAAATGCTAATGCCCTTAAACAAAGCAAATGACATTTGCAATACAAGCAAAAGTAGTTCCCTCAGTCTATCCAAAGCAGATGAAGCCTAGCATTTCTTCACAAAAGTCATACCCCAGCTGTGATCAGCTGGTAGCCAACCTCACCTCCCCCACCCCAGCTGCCTCCTTTATAGCTTAAAGCTTGTTACACTCCCATACTCAGATTCATGCTACTATGGATTGGTTGCTTCTGAAATAATTTCATTGTTTTCAATACACATGGTCTTATTTATAGAATTATTGATTGCTTGAATTGTCACAAAATCCATAAGATTAACTTAAGAATAATCGCATATGAAATAGCAATATTTGGGAAAAAATCGCAATTAGATTATTTTTGCTAATTGTTATGCCCTACACCAAACACGACCAAACTGTTGCTCCTGATCTGAAAAGAGAAAAGGTGATAAAAGCGTGGTGCTGATGATGTTGATGACTTATCTAAGCTATTACTCCTTCTCTGCTCAGGGCTGAGGCATCATAAGGCAGATCCCTCCTGATGATAGATTCATTAGTGCAGAAGATGAAATGAGTTGTCAGGAGCAGGGTTATGTATGGGAGGTGATTTGTGTTCTCTGCAGCGTGGTGTTAGATCAGACTCGACGGCTGGGTCGGCTCGCTGTAAATCTTCGATCTTTGCTGGCACAGGACTTCGCACACCCCTTGCACCCAGACTGAGCCTCTGTTCTGTCCCTCCCTCGGCACGTCCTCCCCCACCAAATTCACAATGCTGGGAAGCTGCTAACAGGTGGCTCAACATTTGGGTCCTCTCAGAGTCCAGAGGAATGCTTGGGTGATTATGCATCACAAGTCATGTCGCTTCTCTCCATGCTTAAAGCCTCTTTTTGTGCAAAAGCATCCCCACCTGCACAGAATTCAAACAGAATACAACATAATCCATTATTTATTTAAGACAGATGCACAGCAGACTCTAGAATAGTGCATTAGTGATGGCCACACAGCATAGGTCTGGCCTCTCAGGTACAGTGCTGCAGTAATAGACCTACTGGAGCACTGCTACTGGGAATTCACCAGTTCACTTAGTGTGCCATAGCTCTCCTGGAAAATATAGTCCCTTCTTTGAACTCCCAGGGCTTCAAAAGGTGTGCTTACATCATTGTGTATTTGTTGTTCTGTTTGTGTATCTGTGTTCATGTATGAGTGCATCTATTTGAGCCTGCTTCTAGGTGTGCATTTTTATTTGTGTGTTTGCATTTGCGTTTGTGAGAGCACACATGTTTTTGTATGCACATGCTGATCATTTCAGTGCTTTTCTCCTGCCTTTGCTGTATTATTGGGAAAAAGTCCTGTGTGACTGAGGGAGCTGAAATAGGAGAAAGCTGGACTGACTGTGATAGAGATTTCAAAGTGGTGTTGGAGATGTTGGCCAGTTTTTTTATGCTATTATTTTTATTTTATTTTTTAAATCCTGCAGGAGAGAGCAGCAGGCGTAGGCTGTTTCTCCCATGTGTGGTCTCTCTTGAGCAGAGCAATGTTATTTTCTGCCATGCAGAGAGGTTGGTTACAAGCCAGAGAGAATGAGAGAAAAATAAAGATAGAGAGAGCTTTGACTCAAAGACTGCTCAGTTTGACACATTTCTGTGAACACTAGTGGGTTTGCATCATTTCAACAAAGAGGCAAGCTGACTTTGAAATGTACCTTTTGTTGTTGGGATACAAAACTCCTAATGCTCTATACCTCCACATGCACCTTGCAAGTGTGTGGGCATCTGTGGGCTTTGTGAAATCACTTTCTCTCAGTTTGCACACCAAGTCTTCACCACAAAGTGCATGCTAGCAGCCTGCACTCTGAGGTCTATTCATTTTTAAAGTTCTCTTGCAGAGTATTGTAAAAAAGGAAGTGCTCTCTCTGACTGTGAGATGATGAAGCTTAGTGGTTCTACTGGTTTCTCCCTGTAGGGCCTGGCTGGATCTTCCTCTCTACCCTCTAAAAGCCTTAGAGAAGAAATACACCACCGGCTGGCCCATATATTTTTTTTACATGACATACAAGTTATCTGTGAGCAACTCACCCAGATCCAATCTGACCCATATTTTGGCAGCGAAAATAGTTGGTGACCTTCTCTGTGTTTCGCCCTCCTTACAAGAGGCAGGCTGTTGTCGTGATTAGTTCACTGCCTCCCAGCACTCCTCTGTCAGACCAGGCTCAGATCCAGCATCCTCCACAGACACATCAAGGTACACTCACAACCAGGATGTACACACATTCAAAAGCAGCACAGGCAACATCATGCCTTGCTGTCTCTTGGCTTTCACTAGCTTCTCACCTGTCGCCTCAGGACTCTCTCCCCCATACTCAACATGTGTGTCAGGATAGAGCCTGTAAGACCACGACCTCACCAGTTTGTTTGTTTGCTGCATTGGCGGGTGGCGGGCTGCAGCGCTAGGGCAAGAAATTAGCACAAGTCAAATCAGATTAATTAATCCCCAGCTCAAACTATTAGTCGAGAAGTCGTGTTGAATTAAAAATCAAATTATCCCTGGCGCCTGCCGTTAAAGCTGTGGTATGTGCCTGCCAAGCTACAATGACACACACCCACAGAAGGCAGCTGCTCATGGGCTTCACTGATGGATGGACCTATGGATGAGTGAAAGGGCAAGAGAAGAAATGGGTGCTCCAAGGACTAGAGGGAAGGGGGAAGGGGAGTTTAGTGACTTTGCCACCCCGTGTGGTAAGCCTCTCCTGGGGCACAGAGCTGGCTTTCCTCCACTGGGTGTTGCTCCGCAGGGTTCACACCACTCACAATGAGCAGGCCTAGCTATGTCTTTCCAATTAGGCCTCTCAGCATCATTTCACCCTGATAGTTTACATAATATGCACATACACATTGTGGGCCTAGGCCTGAACCCAGTTCAAAAGATGCTCCTATGTCTTTTGCTGATGTTTTCAGAAACACAGTGCTGGGTAAAAAAAGATGTTATTTCTAGTGCTGTTACTCAATTTGAAAAAATTAATCAAGTTAATCACATCAATATGCTGTGATTAATCACAGCATTTTTTATAGTTTAAGTATATTTTTATGTTTTTAGATTTTTAAAAATATAAACACAGATTCACACTGTATTTATTCTTATCAAAAACTAAGTTTTCCCATTTTTGTGTGACATTTGAACACATCATAACATATAGAATACAATCGTCTATTTTACTGAGGTTACCTGAACGCGTCATATTTTCCTTATTCAGCTCGTAAAGTTCGCTTCAATTTTGCCAATTCCACTACACATGTCTACACTAGATTAATATTTTAACAAACAGGACTAGTTACAAAGTTTTGGAGCACTTTTCTGCATTTATCCGAACAGCTGCGGAAGAAAACTGTCCTGAAGCAGCTGAAAGGAGGGGTATGACCATGGCTTGATCCCCTGTTGTTGTTAGCGTCTTTGCTAACATTAGCAAAGATGTGCTTTGCCCGAAGGTGGTACTGAAGACTCACTGTGCTTCGGTGTAAAGACAGTTCATCGCTGCAGCATTTACCCACAGTTTTGGTTTTGTCCTAACTAACATTCACCAGCTTTTTAAACAGAAAATTTCCATTAAGCGGACTTGGGTCTGTCTCACTCATCACTGCTGGCTGTGTCTGACCCGGCTCTCACCTCTTCATCCTGAGATACGTAAACATCCGCGCTGCAAGACTACGGGAGCAAGTTGTGGTCAAACTTAGTCATATAATTATATTGCGTTATTATTTTTTTAACGCATTAAGGTTTCAAGATTAATCACTTAATGCGTTAATGTTAACAGCCCTAGTTATTTCATAAAACTTAAATCTAATTCTTTTAAAGTTTAGTTTTGAAAAAGAAGGAAAAGAAAATGAAGTTAACATGAAGCTATAAAGTGAAATTCTAACCCAAATTAGCTTTTTAATGAAATAACTTTTAAATTACTTAGGGATGTGGGATATTATTGGCATGGTATTGCTAACAGCAGGTTTTATTTGAAAAAGCTAATTATCAACATCTGCATACCTGTATGTAAAAATGTCTGCAGATATTTACAACCAATACATCGGCTGTAAACATTGATAAGTTTAGACCACAAATATTTGCCTGTATCAGCCATAATTATCAGTCATATGTAGAAAGATGTTTTTGGAGTTTAAGGCTGGTCTAACAGTTTTGAGTCAGCTAAAGGCCTTTTGTTTGTTCATCCTTACATTTTAAAGTGTTTCCTACAACCTAAAGTTTCTTTGTTTGTCTTAACCTTAAAGTTGGTTTTAAGGAGTGATGTTTTATTTACAAAAATACATTTATGCATTGAAATCAGTATCAGCTTAAATGAATATAAATATTAGCATATCCAATTTTGTAAAAAAATAGATATAATTCATCCTCAGAATAAATCAGTTTAAATCTGTTGCTGAACATTTGGCTTCACAACATGCCTAACAGTATATATAATCTTAAAATATAATTGAAGCAAGCCCTTTGTTGTGTTTTTTATTGTTTTTGCATTCAGCAAAACAGATGGAGGAGTACATGCATAAGAATGAAAAGATGTGTTTGGTTGTACTATGTCATTGTAAGCTCCTGAGTGTGCTTTAGAGATGGATCGCTTGCCTGTGCAGAGATGTAGAAGTCTCATCTATCACACAGGGTGGGGCTCCAAAACAAATAACACTTGTTTGATTCAAAACAACATTCATTTCAATTATGACACATTAGTTCAGGGGGTATATTAAGCTCCAGTAGTTTTCCTGTATTCCATTTATCATTCATACTTGTATGGTTGGTGGCTCTCGGTCATTGATAGGAAGTTCACAGCCTCAAGCAGTGAGCCCAATTTTTATTTGATTCATTTCAGTTATTGGTTTTTAAATATGCATAATGTATGTGGCATGTTACAAAACACATGAAATTGGTGAAGAATTCATTGTTCACATATGGCCATATTAGTTGGCTGTATACAGTTTCTCTCAGTCGATAACAACCATACCGGCAGCTCCCACAATAGGCCTTTGCTTTGTGTATTTGTGTGTGGGTGTTTGTGGCCTTGCCTTCAGGACTTTATGGATGATGGATGCTGTGAGATACAATGGAAGCCTAAATGAAAGACCAATTGTTCGGTGAATGTGTGCACATGGACAAAAATTGGTTTGGCTCCTAGAATCATGGCATGAATACATTTCATTTATACACAAGTGGAGTCTTTCACTGAACATGTAATTAAATGCACACATGGAAAATCATCATGTAAACATGTGCACAATAAGTCTCCCATTCATGCTCACCTACACATAGAGCTCTGCAGACCTCCAGGTGTCCTTTGCTGCCAGCTGAACTTGCTTTCATTCATGTGGCATCGTCCCCTCCTCACATTTTCCCACAGAGTCTCTTACCCTCTTTTTCCCCCCTGACCACTGGCATCTTTCACCACCCATATTAACACACAGCTTCCCCTTGGCAACTCTGTGCCAGACCCCTGCCATCACCACAACGCTGCCAACCCATCTCCATGGTAGTGTGATTGGCAGATGCTGAGATGGATGCCCGTTTCCACCAATAGCAGATCAGAGTCAAGCTGTCATTTGCCGACCCTGCAGTGGTCTGGCCGACCAGCTGAGGATGGTATTGGGACGAAGGAGTGAATTCAACACAACAGGCGCACATAAACATGCACACATATAGCAATGGAGCATTCAGCAGCACAAAGCGTATGGGGTCCCTGCTCAGGCTGTCAGTACTGTTGTGATGTATCATTTATGTCACCATTGTGTGGCCTCTTGAAACATGTTGACAGAGGCATTATTCTGGCTTTTGACAGATTCCCATACATTCACAGGCTTTTAATAACACATGTTAATGCTTCAGTAGGTTTATGACAGCTTTTACGAATTACCACATGAAATATGAGATGTTAATGGGTCTGCTCTCCAAATTATCTGGGGTGTTATACATTGAATTTTTTAGTCTGTGCAAGAAGGAAAATGATAACTGCTTATAAGACTATTATCTGTGTGAGTTTACACACAAACTCAGCACCACAAACACATACACATCAGGCCTGAAGGACAAAAGATGTGCATTATAAACATTAATCTGTGCCTTGTAAATTAGACCCCCTTTTCTGCATTTAATGAATGGGTATGTAGTGAGTGGTGACTAATATAAATTCCTAAGACAGAAATCAAATAACCTAATCTCCTTACAGCACATTACGCTACTTCATAGGGCTTTCATTAACGCTCAGAGCAAACTGCTGCACATACACATGAATTTTAATATTTCATCTGTACAGGCTTTTGTAAGTGTAAGTGCCAGAGAACAGGGTTATGAAAGTGTTTGCATATAGTTGTGCAGTATGTTTTTGCTTTATAACTAAAACTGTGTGTGGATTTATCTCAAAGTTCAGAAAAATCTGCAGGAAGAAGTGTTGAACTGTTTCTGAATCATCTTTCAAAATGCATCAGGAATGAAAGTAGTCCAATCAAGCACAGACCAATCACTCATACTTATAGTTTTCTGTTGCTCCCTAAGCCAGCATTTGCTGAAGGACAGTTGTGAAATGAGAGCAAAATCCACTAGCTATTTGGTACAGACCAGATGTCAAATGGTGTGTATAAACTCTGAATGATTTGGGTAAATGTGGAAATCAATTACAGTGGTGCCTCTCGAATCCTTGCAGCTCTGCCACAAAGCCTAACTATCAGTTCTAATGCCAGTTAGTCAGGCTCCTGCTGGTCCTACAGTGTGAAGTCGCTGCCAGGCTGAGCCACCGATTGCCCATCTGCTCCATCGGGGAGAGTTCTCACTCCATCTATTTGACTTGTTTCGAGCTTGGCTGTGAAAAGCTCATTAGATTTGCAAAGTGAGATATAAAGACAGATACAACGGCTGCATCCAAACTGATCGATGTTAAAGAGGGCACAGACGGATGTGAATGAAAGTGCTTACATATCAAAGGGACAAGGGATCAGACAGAATGCAAAGTCTTTTTTATTGCAGACATAGTTGGACTTAAGATTAATACATAAGAAGTGGTCAACTTCCCACTTCTTTTTTTTATGGGGTACTTTAAGAATTCACTCCAATAACCAGCAGAGACTGATGTGAGGGCAACAGACATAAAGACAACATGTGACCCTTAAAATTCTGTGTATCTCTGTGAGTTTGTGTGGGTGCACATATAGGCATTTATGTGTGGGTTTTTATTTATGAAACATGCTCTGCCCAGTCATACCGTGGGAGTTAGCAGGTCATCTTTTCTTGCCATTAATCACTGTCGACAGCTCATAAGTGCCTGATCTGCATGTGAAAGAACTGCATGTGTGAGCGCGAGCGTGCATGTGTGCTGTTTGACCATGGATGTGTGGATGCAACAGTCCTCCAAGATCCCCCTGTGGCTGTTTATTGAATTAGAATTGGCCTCTGCTGATATTTATCTAACATGCAGCATCAGATGCCCCACTGTTGGCATTTGTGCTACTACTATGACTTCTGTCATTGTCAGCTTATTACATGATCGGGTGATAACAAGTTCAGTGTATAAATGAAGATGAAATAAACTGAAACACTTTAGTATTAATGCATGTTTTCAAAAATACTGTATGTGCTATATAGTAGGGCTGGGTGATATGGACCTAAATCTATATCATGGTGTTTTTTGCCATTTGTGTAACTATATTATATCAAGGTTTAAAACCATGATTTACTGCATAATATAACCCCTCCTGTCCAACTAAAACAAGCCTATGATGGCATATTCAACTCATGTCTGAGCAAAAGATTACAGAAAAATTAGTTTAGAAGTTTTTCTAAGTTATGTTGTGCACATGTAGTTGTAAGTTTAATTTCTCTCCTGCTTAGGTGTGCCAAGCTGCTGTTTATAACACCCCATTTCAAAATGTTGGTGTCCATAACAACAGCACTAGAGCAAAGTAACAGTTCCAGACTTTTATTGTGAAGAACTCATCAGAAAGCATGATTATCATTACATTAACTTTGCTTTAGCAGAGGTGCCAGTGATTGTATGGAGCATCTGCATTTACCTGTATCCATGACCTCATTCAGTGCCACAGACCCTTTCTTTGAACCACCATGGGCTTTAAACAAGCAGGTCATGAGTATAGACACACCTTTAAACAGCTCTTCAAGTCATTATAATACCAGTTGCTTTAGTGCTAGAGACAAACCGAATTGATCCATTAGAGCTAACAACTTGTATTAAAGCCCCAGACAGGCCAACAGAGATGCTGTGCAAAGCGAGTACACTCATTGTACTTTGCTGTTACAACGACCATGGAGAGGAGAGAACATACATTTTACCTCATTGCTGTGCTTGCTGTTAGTCACTCTGACACAAATAGATGATGTTTGACTTGTTGCTTAGCTGCTCTTCAGTGTCACAGCAAAACATACTGATGGCTGGACTCAGACTGAGCTGTTGTCTGTCGCATATCACTCTGCTCTGCTAATGGCGTTATCAGTTATGTTTCATCTGCGCACTGCAGCACAATCCATGCATTTAAACATGTGATCATGGTGTTGGGAAATCCACTCATTGGAAGAAATTTTGCCAGTGATGGCATTTTTTTTTTCAACTGCTTCAACAGTGACTGTGAAAAGGCCAATTCTGAGGCATCAAGAGTTGAAACAGAAAATCAAAAGAAGGAGAATTTTTTTTGAAAACGGATGAAACAAAGTTTACATTCATCTTATCTTCAGATATGGTGTTTAAAAGTACTCAGAGATCACCTGAATGAGGGAAAAAATCAGACAACCCTTTCTGCATTTGATGTTAGCCCAGCGTATGAGGAAATGGCAGGCTTTGTTACGTTCTTTCATTTCACAATGACGAAAGAGCCTCTCTTTCTGTTTCTATACTTTACCAAGACTGTTAGACCTTTCTTTTTTTTCCTGTCCAGGTTCACTACAGCTTGTTGCGTTACTGGAACATTTGGGATTTGGTTTTCATTGAATAATACTGATACTTTTTTCCTCTCTCTCTCTCTCTCTCTCTCTCTCTCTCTCTTCACACCCGGACATGAAAGGGACTCGTTTCGTTATTTGCATTTTTACGCCTGAGTGTATTTTTCAAGTGGGAATAGAAATTCTGTGAGCAGTGTCGAGTCCTGGCACTGCTGTGTCCTGAAGTGCATCAGTCTGCCTTTTCATCTTCACCCTAGTCTAACAGCTCTCTGCTCTTATTTAGCCATACTCACTGCTCCTCTCTTTACTCTACTTCTTCATTTTCTTGTTCTCCTTACAATGCTACACCCATTTTTTTTCAAACATTCAGGAATGTATTAACTCTTTACTTAATATATGTTCCTATTAATGCTAAATCTAACTCTACAGTTTTTTCATTTTATGAAAAGGCACAGCACTTCTAAAGTCAATATTACTTTGAATGAGTGAAATGAGAGGTTCGTATGTCCATGCTGGCCGCTGCCCTGTTTACTTTCTTCTTCTGCTATCTCCTATTCTCAGTCTGCTGCTCGACATCATCAAAACACTTCGGTCTGTCTGTTTTACTTTGCAGCTTTCCATCCAGATTGTCTTTCCAAGAGCTTAGTGTGTATTATGCACATCTGCAGGGATTCTCAAATTGCACGATGCCAGTGCTGTGAGAAAGACTCACAGCACTTCTTCATCTCTTCTTCTGCCACAAAATTGCACAATTAGTGCCAAAACTGCTGCCTTGACTCCTTAGGTTGTGGTGGAAAATGCTCAGCATGAAAAAATAGCAAGGAAATTGTTGTAGAAATGGTGTTCTTTTGTGTCAAAGGGTGTTACAGACAAGAGAAAGATGTATGATTATGTCAAAGCATGCTTCCCTGAATGCTAGGTAAGAAGACCATTTGTGTGGTTGGCTATGTCGGCAGTAAAGATAGGGTACTGTGGAGATTTTTCCCAGGCAAACAAGACTGCAATAACCCTCGACAGCAATGTGTGTTTATGTGTATTTCCCTGCATGAGTGTGTATGTGTTTGCCTAGGAGTAAATCGTGGCCATTACACAGAGAGGTTGTAGCTGAGGTGATTAGAGAACAGCAGTACTATTAGCGGGTGATTACATCTCAGTCTGTTATTACACACCAGCAGCTCCTTCGCAATGTTGAAGGCCGCTCTGCTCAACATCTCGTAAATCTGACACACTAAGGCCCACATGATGCTTGCACTCGCACATAATGACACAATATGTTGTTGTCATGTGAGACCTCTTAAATCATGTAGCTTTTGTAATTATTCAGTTTGATATTTCTCTACACAAATGGAAAACCTACAAGGAGTCCTGTGCAAACCCCACAGGGTGAACAAATAAATGCATGTTGCTCAAGTTAAAAACAAGCTTGTTTTTCATAGTTTTTCACTCCGGCAGCAATGATAACTAGGTTTGTTTGTACCACCACACTCACACATGCACACCAACATAACTTTTAGGCGATACAAACAAACACAAGCATAAATACACAGGCAGAAACACACACACAGCTGGCCAGCTCATACAGATACATTTTTATGATGCTGTCGACATTGTGCGTATTTATGGATGCAATCTGTGAGGTCAAATTTATTACTGTCAGAAATGGGCGGAATTATTTCTCCTTAAATAATTAGTTTGGGCCACACACACACAAACAGAGAGACACACAGAGACGATTTCTGCATATTGATTTGCACATTGATTCAGGGGATATTAAAGCTCCGATGTTATTAATCATTGCTGATTATGTTTTCAGCGGGGTGAGTTATGATTGAGGATGGAAGAGCAGAGTATTGTGTTAGCACATTATAAAGAGGCAATGTCACCACAGCTCTGCAGCAGACGGCACAGCTTCATACACAGATGGGACACAACATACATTTTTAAACTGGCTGAATGTGTTTGCTTAGTGTGCACTGGACCTTACCATGTCGACTTAGTACCGTAGAATAAAGACAAATGTTCAGGTAATCTCTCTTGGAGATGCATACTTGACTGTGCAAATGCGTGCTGTTTGCATCTCAGATAGAAATCAGAGAGTTTAGATGCATTTTTTCAGACATTGTAAAGCCTTTCAGTTACAGTAAATTATTAAAGTGTTCTGCATGCCAGCCTTTTGATTGATGAGTCTGCTGATGTCCTGCCTTTGCCCTCTGTGATGTGGTGGAAAGATTGTGTGACATGATGTCATTCCATCGCTGCAATCATAGCCGGACGCAGAGCCTCATTAATATGAGCACTGCTTTGTAGTGTTTGCTCAAATGGACACAGAAAAGTTGGGACAAGATAAATGATAAAGGCAGGAAAGTGGGAAAACAGAGCAAAGACAGATAAGTGCAAAAAGTTAAGATTTTTATATGCTTAGTCACTTATTTAAAGAATATCTCATCCAATTTCTATTTGTGCAAGATACAGTATCAATTCTCAGGATGCATTAGATTCAGACTTGTGTGACCTGTAGGTGTTATTTGATATAATGTACATGTAGCTGTTTAAGGGCACTCTGCCCTTCCTAGCAGTTTGTAACTATTACTTTAATTGCTTGTAATGCTTGACTTTGTTGAAATGCTTGCAAGGAGTACCATTTTTTGATCTTACTCTTTCCGCTTTTTGGTTGCTGTAATTTACTTGCTTGAAGTTCTGTCGGTAATCCATCACAGTTAACATGATTTTTTGTGCGTTTTTAATTTTCAGAAAGTGCTCCAAAGAGTGTGCTGTCGTGTTACTTAGTGCAGGTTCATTTTTTAAGTCTGTTGTCCATAAAATAGCGAGGGCAGGCAACAAAGTGCTTTGTTTTCAATTCAAGAGAGTATAAATTAAATATAATCTTTTACACTACATCTATGCTTTAGTGAATGTTTGTCTCTGGGTGGGGTTTTTCCTGACAGCTCAGTTTATAAAGCCAGAGTTGTTTGGGACGCCCTTGGGAGAACTACGCTGGCAGACTGAATAACTATCTTTTAAATGGGCTTTCCACAGAATGATAATGTAACTTACAAATAAAGTGTACAATAAAACTCAGAAGTTTTATGTCTTTTAAAGTTGACTTTTATACTGTTGTTAAATAAATAGAAACCAGCTGTTACCTGGAAGTCAAAGAAAACATTTAGATGAGTAAAGGCAGACTCTGGGAAACATTTGATGGTTATATTGCAGGTTGTGGAAAAAGTATAACAACAACAACAACAGATAAATCTTGCTTTCTTTCTGAAAGACGCTTGTTAGATTCTTGCTCATTCTCCTTTCCTTCTTCCTTCAGGTGTAATTCCAGAGCGCCAGTTTGGAGGAACACAGTTTGTTTGCAGTGTGGTTGCCTCACATGTTAGCCACCAACCCTCCTCCAGCTTCAGCTTTGTCTGGATTGCCCCGCCACCCGGCACCGGCTGCGTCAACTTCCTGTAAGTCTTGCATTAGTATCTGTGGTTTAGAGAGAATGACCCCCTATTTTCACAGATGCTATGCAGTGTGGGTTTAATCATGACCTTTCAAACCAGTGCTTGTGTTTCTGCAGCATGTCCATGGCACATGCCAGAAGCGCTGCCCTGCTCTGCTTAACACAGGTGCCAAACTGAGCAGAGCATGCTTACCCAAACAGGAAGTCAGACATTTCAACGCACTTAGCATCTGATCAAATTGAAAAAGACAAAAACATACTCTGTGCACTGACTACAGATTGTGTATCCCACCATTGTATTGGCATAACATCAAAAAAGAAAGCAAAAGAACTTAGACAGGCAGGTAACATGTTGTTTGTATGTTGTATTTGTTCCTGTGTGATCTTGTGAACCAGTTCCTCTAAGGTATGATTGATGAGGATTTGGGGTTCAGGCTGGGACATTTACAGCTGCCAAAATCAAACTGAGACAGGGAAGTCAGTCTGTAACTACAACAATAATATCTGCTATTGTTATTTGACTGCATACTGACCCAGAAAGCCTGAATGAGATTTATCATCTGACATCACTGGTGGTGTTTTCTCCATCAGAGCAACACAGAGGATGTTAGAAGGCCTTCCTGTCAGTGAAAGTATTCATAATGACTGGAAAGAGGTTAAACATGGGACAGATATAGTTTATGTGTGTGAGAGTGTGTGGTTATTATATTCTCATTACCTTGCTTGACAGGGCCTTTGCTCTGGTAGGTGTGAATGTGTGCGTGTGTTTACCCCACTGAGAATTTACGGAAATATCTCCATCCTCTCATTCAATGGGCTCGGTAACACTTCTCTGAGGAAAATGTGTGAATAGATCCACCCGTCCCTGGAGGATGGGTGTGATAAAGTTACATACACGCAGACTCTTTTTGAGTTACTGGCTCATATGATGCTCCTTTTCTGTGCAGAGAAGTTACCGTCTCTTTCTATTTTGATTGGCTTCTATTGGGGGCTTAATTGTTTTTTTTTTTTTTAAGTTGCCAGTTGCAAGAACCTTTCTTGGTCACTACTCAGCTGCGTGTGGATCTTACTTTCTATTCCTCTTCTTTTCTGCATGTTACTTACTAGAGATGCGGTTGGGACGATTAGGGCAATACTGATGTGTAAAGTAACATTGTAGCCTTATACTGATGTTTTTAAACCTTTTTTGGTGTAATACTCCTAGTATGTCAACATTTTCTCTCACATTTGACCATGATATCAGTTTGTTCAACAGATCACTTTCTGTCCTATAAACAATTCTTATTTAATTCAGCAGCTAGATATACCAGACACCAGCAATGAATTGATTGGACACTACAGATAAACAATGATATCCATCCATGCTACATAATTTGGCCAATGGCAAACGTTTGAAAACAGGACATATATCTGTCGAAACAGATGTTAAACTGGTGCATCTGTGCACCCCTATTACTTGCTGAGTTTCTCTTAAGCTTACGTGTCCACTGCCCTTTTCTTTATAAAGGAGCCTCATGCTTTCCTTTTTTATTTTCTGTTCCTTCTCTCCTTTTTCTGCTCTTGTTCTTCATCATTTTCTCCATCTCTTCTGTTGAAACATCCTCTAACTTTCTTTCCCTGTAGTCCTATTGTTGCTGATTTACAGCCTCATGCTGATAATCAGTCAAAATGCAATTAACAGCTGTTGCTGGAGAAGCATAGAGGAAAGGGAGGACTCTAGTATCTGGCCGATGCTAAGTCATGGCTACATAATACAAAGATCTTTCGAAAATTCATCAAGTATTACTGTATTGAGAAATAATAGTTTGATAATTCTCATAATTTTACATCAAGGTCAGCAAAGTCTGTTTGTATTGGAAATCTGAAATGAAAACATCATTAATATCTTATGAATTTAATTCTTGGCCGTTGAAAATCAAACTGATCATTTCTTTTTCATAAACAGTCATGCTTTTTCAAAACTTGAAAGACGTTGCAAATTGCACATCAGTGTTTCATAAGACCCACAACTAAATTAAACATTTTGGCAGTGCTCGCAGAAATCCCTCATTGAATTCCTGGAGGGACACAATAGACTGTGAGACAGAGACTTTTATGGACCGACTGACAGAACGGATTCAGCCGGGGAATTTGCTGAAGAAGAGCTGCCATCTAGACAATATCCAGCCAAACAGATTTATTGGCTTTTTTTTTTGTCTGCCAGCAAACACATTTACTGTTGAGTTTGTGTCAGCTTACAGCAAATGTGTGTTTCCTCAGTGTTTGTGTATGCGTCCATGCATGTGCTGTGTGTTTTTGTGTTTGGAGCGGCAGTGTGCCAGTGTTGATGACAGTGGGGCTGGCAGGGGGCCACCACTTTATGACAATAGGGGCCCCTGCGGCTGACCTTATCAAAGTCAGCCAGTTACACTCAGGCTGGCTGGAGACTGCTACTTATACAAACACACACACACGCGCTCACACACTTACTGCACCCTGTTTCAGTTCACAGCCCCCATCTCCATCAGGATATATCTGCTGCGATGACATGATTCTTGGAGAAATTCAGCGGGCAAGGCCCTTGTGACCAAAGCTTTGGATGTTGTCAGGAAAAATTCAGCAGTGAATTGTCTCAATGTTACTCTCAACGATGGGATTACTGTCCCTTTTCTAAACTAATGGAAACTTTGCTGAAGCAAATCTTACCAAAACCCAAGAATCAAGCAAAGTAATAAAACATCTGGTTGTTTGTAAGATGACATTTGTCCTGATCCTACAAAAGGTAAATAATGCAATGCCATGCCCTTGCTCATTGCACTCCTGCCCTGATTGATACAAGGACCATTTTCCCCCAGCAGTGTCCATGAGTGTTTAAATTAAAGGCGCAGACAGGGGATGTCCTTCACAGGGCTGCAGCCAGCCCGTCGCTGCATTAATATCAGGCCTGTGAGCAGTTTTATGGGCAATATTGTGGGAGTGTTCCTGGTAACAGATCACCAAGACGAGTGTGATGGAGTGCAGTAACGTGGGCATCTACAAGAACTCATTTTCTGGGTGGCTGTAAATTGCACCCTAAAGAGAAGAGGAGGCCTTGGAGGAGAGGAGAGGAGAGGAGCACACAAGAATCCACAACTTAACCGTACTTCTCACTCCATTCAAAGTGCAACAGAAAGTTAACCAGCAACAGTTTTCTAATCAGCAGGTTATTTCTCCTTTTAATGCACATTAATTGAACGGGTTTTGCAACATTGTTGAACCAAGCAATCAGTATACAGTGCTTCAGGAAGTATTTAGACCCAATTCATTTTTTTCTGTTATGTTGCAGCCTTATGCTACGGTAAAAAAAACATTTATATTCTCATTAATCTACGATCTGTATTGAAAGTGAAAGCCAAGCAGGGGTTCATGTGTTTTTCACTGAGGAGAGGCTAGTATAGCCACTCTGCCATAAAGCCCAGATCGATGGAGGGCTGCAGCGATGGTTGTCCCGCTGGAACTTTGTCCCATCTCCACACAGGATCTCAGAGTGACCATCAGGTTCTTTGTCACCTCTCTAACTAAGGCCCTTCTCCCCAGATTGCTCAGTTTGGCTGAGTAACCAGCTCTTGGAAGAATCCTCTTGGGAACCTTCAGTGAAGCAGAATTTTTTTGTAGTCGTCCCTGCTACAATCATTTCTCTGAGCTCTGCAGACAGGTCCTTTGACCTCATGGCATGGTTTTTGCTCTGATATGCTTTGTCACCTGTGAGGCCTTCTGTAGAGAGGTGTGTGCCTATCAAATTTATGTCCAGTCAGCTGAATTTACCACAGGTAGACTCCAATTAAGTTGTAGAAACATCTCAGCAAAGCTACAGAAAAATGGGATAACCTGAGTGAAAGCGTTTTTCTAAAGGGTGTGTAAAGATGACATTTTGGTTTTTATTTTTAATTTGTTAATTTTTAAAAATTCTGTTCTCATTTTGCTGTGATGGGTAACTGAGTGTAGATTACTGAGAATGAAAAGGGTTTTTTTTTTTACTGTAGCATCAGGCGGCAACATAACAAACTGAAAAAGTGAAATTGGTCTGAGTGCTTTCTGAATGCACTGTATGTTCACTTTGCATCAGAGAATTTGTGGATCCTTTTTTTTTTTTTTTTTTTTAAAGATTTATTTTTGGCCTTTTTTAGATAGGACAGTGGATAGAGTCGGAAACAGGGAGGAGAGCGGGGAGAGACATGCAGGAAATAGTGCCACGGGCCGGACTCAAACCCGGGTCACCTGTGTATATGGCGTGCGCCTTAACCACTCGACTACCGGCGCGCCAATTTGTGGATCCTTTTTGACACTTTGCAAATATAACTTTATATTAGGGCTGTCAATTCGTTAATTTTTTTTATCGTGATTAATCTCACAACTTTCATAGTTAACTTGTGATTAATTGCAAATTAATTACACCATTTTTGTCTGTTCTGATTGTGCCAAACAGGAATATTTCTCAAGATTTAAATACCCTTGTAAACATGAGTGGACAAAAAAGCTTTCCTTATGCAAAGGTTTTTTCATGGAAACAACCTAAAACAATGACAGATAAAGTCCAAAAAATCTCTAGATTAAGCTGAAAGATATTGAATGCTCCAAAAATATGCTAAGGGCATAACATGGTAAACAGAAGCCCAACAAGCCACAAAAGATGGAGATATGGTTCTTAAGGTAAGATTTCTGAATAACACCACAATGTAGTGTCAAACTTCAGACTTCTAGAAGTTGAAAAAAATTGAAAATATTCTGAATAGGACAACATATTAATGCAACTATGACATCAGTGTAATAGCATCAGAGGGAACTATTTATTCTACTATTAATAGTTATTTTCCTTCTATTCTTTTAAATCTATCAACAACACTTGAAGGCACTTTATAATTACATTTATTATTTTTGTTGTTGTTATTATAAGACACTCAGAATCAGTGTTATTAAAATACTGGCACAGGCCTACTTATATTTAGGGATAGAGTCTGAATTCAGGACTTTCACCTTAAAATTGAGTAATTTTGAGGAGTTATAAGAGGACTTAATCATCTCCTCGTTCTTCAGATCATAGAAGGGCTACAATTTTGATCTCAGTTTTTTTCTTTATAAATAAAGGGGAGCCTCACTCACCTGTGTGCACCTCTGCTCCCTTGTCACACGCAAGCCTCTCCTGCTCTGTCCCCTCCTCCTCCACGTGATGTATCTGTACATTCACCAGCGTCAGACTGTCTCCTATAGGGACTGCAGTCTTTGCAATTTTTGCACCATCTTGAATGACGTTTTTTATTTTTTTCTTCTTCTTTTTTTAATTTGGTGTTTATTTACGGGCTTAATTTTCATTTATCCCCAAACACTTTCAGTTTTAAGCTGTAGCAGAGTGGGGATGGGAGGGGGTAAACAGACCTTTAGAAGATGTGATTGGACCAGTCAACTGTCATTATAAAGGGGCGGCGCCGCTATGGAGCCGGTGCATGGCGTAAAAATAAATAAATAAATAAACCATACTGGCCCCAAAGTGCATTGGCCCCCTGGGAAAACGCCCGGTATGCCAGATTGCCTGTCCATCCCTGCTTGCAGAGTTGTCTGAGCATCTCCGCTGTAAACAATCCAGCGTGGCTAGGGGGGCAGCTCTCTGCATTGGTGGTGTGCTCAGCCAGTGAGTGGTACAGGTAAGACTCTACGAATTGCGGGTTACTCAGTTCATGTCGACAGTAAGTGCAAGAAACTTGAGTCTTTTCTGGTATGATCTGAAAGCTGAACCTGCCATTCAAAAGTCTTTGTCCTTTATCTACTTCTGCTCGCTTGCACTGCATCATGATGGCGGCACTTCCTGGTCTCTCAAACTACAGGATGGGTCGAGGGTCACACAGAATGCCCGTGCATTAATCATGTGCCAAAAACAAATTGTGGCGTCATTAATGCGTTAACTTTGACAGCCCTACTTTATATAAAATATTTAAAGAAAATAACAAGAGAGATTCATTTTTATTTTAATTGATCACTAGGTACATCCATTGTGAAATGCTACATTAGATTTTAGACCTGAAACTTTAACAGTGAAAATTTACAATGTTTAGGTTTAGGAGCAGACCCTTTTAAAGTAGCAGTAGTCATAGTTATTTCAGTTGGCATTTAAAATTTCTACCCACCTAAAGATAAAACATGCTAAAGTTATGTATATATAAATTTCAAAAAATTACATTAAGGGACAAAACCAATCAAAAAGTTGTAGGCTTAAACCTTAAGCGTGTTGCACTTACCGTTTTAAGAACATAGCATATACTGCTAATGCAAAAAATTGCAGACCAACTCAGGCTTTAATGAATGCTTAAAACACAGACGTGCCCCACTTTTTGTTCTTGTTGCTCAGACATGACAGTCCACACCACTACATAATGTACTGAATGCTTTGCTGCACTTAGCAGAGGTGAGAATGGTTAAAAGCTTCCTCTAGTGAATGCAAAGATGCCCTGATGTGTCTCTTTCTTTCTTTTACTTTATTCTGCTTCACTTAAGGCCTCAAGGCAGTAAGGACAGTGTGTGAGAGTCTGTGAGAGAGGGGCATGTGTGTATTTGGATTCTTTTATGTAACCACAGCAACTTTCAGAGAAACATATTCAAACAGCTAAAATTGTGTGTGTGTTTTTTTTTTTTTTTTTTGGTTTGGATAGATGTCATTTGGCGGTATCTGGGTGCTGTCTGCCCACAAGTGGTGCAGTATGAAAATCCCCTTGTGTTATCATGTTTGTGATGTGTTTTTGGATTGAAGTGTTTATTGTGTCCCTGTGGGTCTCAGACAGCTGCATGGTTGGAGATTGCTCTAATTACTTTAAGTGAGCCCCCTTCCCAAAGTGTTCCCTTGAGGGGATAAATGTCTGCTTTTGTGAAGGCACATTCTTCTTTTATGCCTTTGCATGTGGTTAATGGGTGTGAATGTGTATATTCATTCAGAACCGACATTAATTGATATTTACTAAGATTCTGATGCCTATAGCTCCTCTTTGATGAAGTGAAGTTAAGCATTGGAGCAGTTAGCAGAGCAAGTGTCTGTTTGATGCTTACACACTCTTCTGCCTTGGTAACTAAGACAGTTGTCGTGTGTTGTAATTATGCTGGTTGCTGTTGTGTTTTTGAAAGTATTAGAGAAGCATTACACTCCATGCATTCTGAGAGTTTATCATAGAAGTGAAAGTGAATTATAATCTTGAATCTCGTCATGGGGGTTAGGACTCTATTTCTTAGAGAGAGAAGATCACTAAGATGTCTGAATTCATGTAGTTAAATATTTGATATATAGTTCTGTAAAGTTGGAGTCTTAATGCAATTCATAGTTCAAGCATGGGTATTACAATGATCCAAGTTTGTAAGAGGAATGGAATTTAGGTGAGTCATTAATGAGGATGTTTGTCAGGAATATTTACATGTTGATATATTTGAAGTTACACTTATATGTGCATTAGCTACTTGTTTTATTCCTTTTACTTATCTGTTTGTGTTGGATTAAAAACTGGTAAAATGTAATTAATATATGTCTGCTATAGGTAGGAATAATGACTGTTGCATATTTGTAACTTAAATCACTGTCCTCTTGTGTCTATCATCATTATGATGATTGTAGATGTGAGTCTTAGAGCTGTTGTCCTGTTTAGGAACACTTTGTTTCCCAGTAAAATACAACAGTGGACAAAGACAACAACAGTAGCACTGACATTATTCAGCAGCAGTGTCACTGACAGCACGTCGTCCAGCGGATCAATAAAAGCATTTCAAAAGGCACCCTTTAAACAAGAACGCCACTCTGTTGAACAAAGTAAACAAAAGTAAAAGCATGTTCTTGGCTGAATAAGGATAACTTTTGTACTTCTTTTATCAAGTTACTCATCTACTTTAAGTAGGTCTCGGTACCCTACAAAGCTAAATGGATGACCAACCACTAAAGCAGCTGATGTACTAAATCACAAAAAATGAACAGTATCAGTTTCAGTGGTGAGCAGCTGATCTCACTTTTAGGTGATTGAGCTGCACAAAACCTGATCAGGGATTCCCCTACTATAGATAATAAGAAAAACTATAAAAATCCTGTATTCGTTGTTGTTTTTTGTGCTGCCCTGTTTGTCCCTATCCATTTCTTCTTTCTGCCAATTTTCATGCCGGTACAGTTGCGCCAGATAGCTCTCCAACACGAGTCTGGTTCTGCTCTTTGTTAAAAGGCAGATTATCAGCCATATAAATAAATGAATGGAATAAAATGTTTATTTGCTTGCTTGATACTTTTTTTTAAAGTCGTGGTGACGCACAGACCTACCCTTTTTAGGTTGGATCAAATCACATTACATCAGGTTAAAAAAAGTGAAATTTATACTGTTGCATAATTGTCAGCTTCATACGGTTTGTCCTTTTTTAGATGGCATCTTCAACCCAGATGTAAAATTCCAAACTTAAAAGTCAGATTTAATGTTGAAATGTGTCCAATGGCCCATCTAGTCTGGTGACACAAATGCAGGATGATTGACAGCTTTACTTATTAATCAGAGGTCTAAGGGTCATAGTTCAGACTCCAGGCTGACAGATGACCAGTCTCTCAGCACCCGTAGTTTCTCCTGTTAATAGTCTTCTCTATTGATTACTTACTATTCAAGTCAATATTTCTGTCTATTTTAACATAAAATCACTGGTGAATGAGCTCCCCTCTTCCCTAAAGCTCCACGCTAGCTTTGGGCTGTGTTAAAGATTCACTGTGGACATTCGGCTGTGTGAAATGAATGATTGGCTCGAGGTAATCGCATTTTGGCAGTGAAGATGGAGAAATACGGGGCAGAAATGTGAGGCATGACAGAGCACATAAATCCTATCCACTTTTTTCTCCACAAACCGACCAGAGCGGCAAATCTGACACAGTCCAACCATATAATTCCAATTTTAATATATCACAAATTCACATTTAAGACAGCAACTCCTACATCTCTAGTATTCATGTGTTTAACCTTTCTTAAACTTTTAAATGTGCCATTTTTTCTGAATGTGACTCTAAATCATCGACCATCTGAGGCAAATCCATTCCTATGCTCCTCAGCAGATCAGACCATGACTCCTGTTGCTGTTAAAGGCCTCTGCATCCATAATTTTGTCTTATTTCCCAAGTGGCAGTCCATGAACCGTGCAATTACACGAATAGACCTGTGTACACAGAAACACACCTGCACACAGATACATGCATATTAAACCTCTGTGTTCTGATCAATACTGCCACATATTGTCCATATGACATCTGTGCTGCACAAACATCACACACAGTCTCATCAGGAGGTCAGCGTCTGACCTGCAGGGATGCTGACCTCCTTATCAATTTTAGATGACATAGTGAAGAGTGCAGAGATTGAAAAAAATAAAGCATGTTTTTAAATTCAGCATTATGAACCATGCTCAAGAGACAGGAGGTCTGCTACTCCTCCTGATATGTTTCGGGAAAATGATTGGTTCACATTCTGTGCAGTTTGTTCCTACAAA
Organism: Cheilinus undulatus; assembly: GCF_018320785.1. Classification (NCBI taxonomy): domain Eukaryota; kingdom Metazoa; phylum Chordata; class Actinopteri; order Labriformes; family Labridae; genus Cheilinus; species Cheilinus undulatus. The sequence continues at coordinate 19,638,197 of NC_054873.1, read as the reverse complement.
TATGCTCCGTTGTGACAGACAAGATGAAATGCAGACAGGACTACTTTTGGGGATTCATCTCTCTGCTGTTGACTCTCAGTCAATACTGTATTCTTTCTCCCCTTCTCCCCTTTTTATCCCAATTTGACCCCTGAAGAAAAAGAGAGAACAGAAATAAAAGAAAGAACAACTCCAAAGACAAAAAAGACAACAGAACAATTCGAGTATTTTATACACACACGTTCTTTTTCCCCCACTTATTTACTCTTGCTGCGGTTATTTTCCTAATCCCCCTAATTATTACTCACTAACAGTTAAGGTCAATTGCTCTTCTCCTGGCTGTATACTGAGCTCTAGCTGAGCTTATTTCTGGTGGTATTTGGAGCTGTAACTCTTCATGACCCCGTGCTAACAAGCAGGTAATTTGCCAAACAACTCCCAAATCCCTCCTCTGTGGAGCTTCATTAAATTTACATGTTCTCTAAGAGCCTTTTACAATTAATTAATTTAGAGGGGGAGGAAGTCGGAGGGGAGAAATGCAATCCCACAAAGCTAGATGCACCTTCTCAGGCCCAGAGGGGCACAAATTATTTCATTAAAGTCTACAAGTCATCTATATGTTTGATCAGTTTCTTTTTTCCCTTTTTTTTTTTTTGGACAACTGACAATCCAGTTATTGTTTTTCTAGTTCTTCTGGCTCTCTCATTGTCTTGTTTTCACTTCTGATCTTCCTCTCCCATCTTGTATCTGTTTTCTCTGATTGTGGTGCAACGACCACAGCTGGTCCTCAACATGGGAGATAAATCAACCAATTAGGATGTATTATTTTAAGGGTGAGGTCCAAATGCACCAAATCAGTGCTGGCAACTGGAACTGCACCCTACTGAAACTCCTCATATTAATCATGGTTACTAGCAGGCCAAGTGAGCTGGGAGAGAAAATGAGCTTTTAATTGGGATTTGAAAAGAACGGGATGGAAGCATCTTCTAACGAGTAGAGATCATTGTAGTATGTATGTTCTCCGCCCATGGATGTAGTAGTGTGTGAAAGGAGATATAGGGCTCTTTACCATGCAATATAAGTAACAGAAGTTTGTTTGTGTGGCCAGAATCCCTGTGTTTGAGAAAGCACTAGCTATATTTAACTGCATGTACACTGCTTTAGGCTAAATCAACCGTCAGTTTTCCCTACATGTGTATGTGTTTGTATGTGTGTGTGTGTCTGTGTGTGTGGTTAGCAGGGAGCTGTCAAGCTGGTTCCTGGGGGATACTTATGGCCGACAGCAACATGTAATCTAACATGGAAGACATGCTTGGTAATTACCCACTCCAGGCTCTTTTGGGAGCTCTTTGAGTGACAGCCTGTCCATCTGCATACATGTTAAAGCTCATATGTGGCTTGGAGAGTGTGTGTTGTTGTAAGTGTATGCACACTGACTCGATCCCTGCCCTTACCCCCATGCCTCGCTGTTTGACAGCAGATTGTGGACTTTGAAAGACAAGGCCATCTAACCCCCATCCACATTTTCCTTTGACCAAATCCCAACCCCCCTCATTTCTTCTTCCCTGTCCACTTATCCATATCTTTTACTCAATCCTCTTCTTCATCTTCTTCAATCCCTCTCTCTTTCCCATCTCTCAGACTTGCTTCTCCAGATTAATGAGAGGAGAGAGGATGACATGTAGTTTCACAAGATGAATGATCCCTCGTTTGAATCTGAGAGTGCAGAGAGAGAGAAAAATATCAACACATTTAGGTCCTTAATTGCTTTTTTCCCCCAAAGAAAGTCAAATTAACATTTAGATGTTCTATAAATGCTCTGTGTGTACCTGCCTCTGTCCTCTGCGTATGTGTGTGGCTCCTAGAGCTGAGACAGTAATGAGAGACACACGCTGAGGAGCTGCTGGAGTGTGACGGCAGGACAGACGCCGGCGTCGCGCTGTGCCGATCACACATTCCCCAACTCAGGCTAAATGCCCTCTCCTGGCTACTGTTTTAATGACATACAGGTTATTAAGTCACACATACCACAGACCTCTCAAATACACACGTACTTAGACAGGAAAAACTCCCTTTCCTGTTGCATTTATCTCTTCTGTCTTAGTTTAGAAGAGAAGATGAGTTTGTATTCATCAAAAGAAAGAAAAAAGACATGAGACAAAAAAGTGCTTTGAAAATTTCAAGAACATTTCTGCATAAGTGTGTCTTAAAAGCAGCAGCTTTACATTGCTATCAGAAGTGGGTACACTTTTAATTTATTCCCCACATTCTATTAAGCGGCCCATACAGCAGAGGATAACAGCCCTGCTTAAAAAAAAAAAAAACAAGACTTGTAAGACCATCTTGCATGTTTAGTTCACTTAAGAATGTGCCTTTATTAATAATACACTGACACTGAACTGCTTTAGGATTAAGGATCGTTATAAAACTAACAGCCAACAAATAGCAGGTTTTATCATTACCAATGACCCACTAACAGGCTGATTCAAGGATATGATGATGCTTTTTGAGTGAACTATTTCATATTCCTCAACAGTATTTGGGGAATGTGTTCTAGTGTTAAAATCCTTTTTGTTGTCTTTTCTTTCCTGGGGGATGTCATGGGATTTAGAAGTGGGTATACTCTGCACAGAGACTTACAAGTAAGTGGGTTTCCTCTGTATAGTACCTGTCTATACCCTGCACTACGCCACTTAATTTAAGCAAGTGTTCAACACTTCAGCTCCTCTTGATTGTATGTACACAGTAGTGCAAGGTATGGCTTATAAATAACTCATGAGGACAAAACCACATGGTTCACAGTCACACTGTCACTCTGAGTGTTATATATTAAAGGTTGGGTATTCACACACAACTGCTGTAAGTTTCTAATAAGTGACATCTTTAGTTCACTGCTAGCTGCTGGTTGAAGTGCATATGTTTTTGCTAAGGCATCAGAAAATGACTTGCTTAAAAGTTGAGCAACACACTTGAAATTTTTGGTGAAATAGAACAAAACAGCAGCTGAATCTTTTTTTACATTGACTGAGGTGTATGGAGAACACTGCATGACACATACATGTGTGTTTGAAAGGCACAAAAGATTTTGTGAAGGCAGAGAGGATGTCCGAGATGAAGAACTTTCTGGACGCCCATGCACATCAAAGACTCTTGAAAATGCCCAACTAATTGAACAAATCATTTGAAATGTTCAGTGAATCCATATAAAATAGATATGGTCTCCACTGATAAGAAGACAGTTCGGCAAAGCTTATATGAAAATTTAAACATGGTGAAGGTGTGTGCCACAGTTGTCCCAAAATTCAGATTCCTGATCCAAAGGAAAAACACAAGCAAATTTGTGGAGGCATTTTGGAACAAATTAAAAGAAACCCAATTTTTTCGGAGAGATTACATGAGATGAAACTTGGATCTTCCAACACAGCCCTGAGACAAAACAGCAGTCAGTGCTTATAACGTCACCAAGGATAATGAAAACACAACTGCTCACACTGAAGGCCATCCTGATTGCTTTCTTTGACATTGAGGATATAATTTTGGAGGAGTGGGTTCCAGAAGAGCCAATGGTGAATCAAAACTATCATTAGTCTGCGTCAGGAGTTCAGAAAAAAATGACAGAGATTCTGAGCGACTGTCCGAAGAAGACCTGCTGCACTGCTTTGATCAGTGGAAGACCCAAACGCAGCGGTGTGTTGATAGAGAAGTAGGCTATTGAAGGAGAAAGACATTGAAAAACACTTACGTTCAATAAAACTGTGTTACAGCATTAGTCTTGTTTTTAATAGCAATACCTTGTATGTTGTGTTTTTCTTGCAACTACTTTTATCACAATTTCTCTGTCTATACATATTTTACCACTAAAACATGGAGTCCATGTTTTAGTGGTAAAATGGCAAGTAAGATGCATATAATAGTAAGAAGACTGAATAACAGAATAACATATAAAACATATTACACCAGCTTAATTAAGTGTTTTTCATGTCTGTCTATCATTAATCTCATATCCAAGGATACGTGTACATTGATTCGGCTTTGACTGGGTCCATTCTGTTGCCCATGAAGGGTTCAACTTTTAACGCTTCAAAGAGAATTTTTGCTTTGATTCAAATACAGATCAATTTCAATGTCAGCCAAAACACTGAAAAAATGTATCCTGGTCAAGAGCTTTCTTTGTACTCGTAATTTGGCCAGCCATTTTCAGAGCCTAGTTTTGTTGCTACTTTGTAATTCCAGGGTAAATTCACAAGATGAAACTAGAAACAGTCGATACGTCTTCTGGAAAATCTAATTTTCCTTTGAAGAGATAGTTCAGGGTTTATTAAGTGGGTTGTTGAAGGATCGTATAAATAGTAAGTGTGATACATACAGTACAGCTATGGTCTCTATTGGGGGAAGCCAGCCTCTAGGAATGAACATGACCAAAGGACAGATCTTTTTACGTCAAGGTGGATCAGTCAAAATTTCCAGACACTAAAGCCAAAGTCAGACTACTGGAGTTTTTGTCTGTTACAACAGATGTGATGACATTAGTAAGAAGGACGAGGGATGGGGAATAACAAAACATACTCTATTTACTGTTCTATTCTGTATCTGTTTGCCAATCCAACTATTATGATGATTGATACCATAGGCTGAGGCTAATGCTCACCATCATTTCTCATTTTTTTGTCCATTGTAGTTTTACCTCAAAAACACATCAGAAAGGCGGGGATGTTGTAGTCTGAGCTTGACAAACTTTTCCTCTGTCTCACAGTTCCATCTCACAGCACCATTTTCATTATTCTTCTTTCTCTTTGCCATTTGGTTTGTTTACCTTTGTGACTGCTGTGAGCAGAGGACTCTGGGTTTTTGTTGGTCAGTGTCAGTCACATCACAGAACAAATCAAACATGCAAGACTTTTTTATTTGAAGGTCAGAAGGTGTCTCAGGCATGCCCTTGATTGTCATTCACTATGACAGACTTGATGAAATGATAGATTTTTTTTAGGGCAGACAGGTCCTGAAACCCTACGACTGTTGGATCAGGGTATAATCTTGCTGAAAAATATGTGTTCTGACCTCAGCTATACACTAAAATGTTTTATGTTGGCCTTTTTTAACTGTAGGGATTAAATGCAGTAACTAAACTATGGAGAGGTTCTTCATTGTATAAAGCTAACTGCACTTGGAATCAAGATGAAACAAGAATAATTCTTCTGCTACTCTAAGAACATTTTTCTTTTTTCTCCCACCTGGCCTTGTAAGGGTTACTGTCACAGATGTGTTTGAGGTCAAATGTGCCCCTTGAAGGAGCCCGCTGTCCCCCCGGCACTTAACAGAATCTGTTTAGTGAACTCAAGCTGAGACTTGTGTTTAGTAAATATTTAAGAGCCTTGTTCCTACATCCCCACCCGCTGTTTCGTTACGGCCATCTTTTATTCATAAATACCAAACTCAAATTAGTTTTCACCCGATTCTGAAATATGAGTGTAATTAAGTATGTTTTCTCCCCAGCTCTGCAAAAGCACAAGAGGTCTTAACTAATTGATGAGAGGTCTATTCATTATTGATGAACTGAGATGAACGAGTAAATGCCTTGGCACCCATAAAAAGGCCTGAGTCTGCATGGTGGGACAGGGTGGGGGAGAGTTTGGGAGGTGCCATGCAAAATCCTCCTGAGACTGTAGAGAGGATTGGAGGAGAAAGTTTGAAAAATGGATGTTAGACTCACTGACTCAGGCACCAACCATATTGTGTACATCCCATGAAGTTTGTCTCATTTTAATCCCATTTTTTACTCCCCTTTTTAGTCTGCGATGAATGCACAGTTGCGTGGGTGTGGTACAGAGCACAATCACACAACTGGCTGAGTCTGATGGAAAGAAAGTTTGATGGAAAAATGGATTTGTTGTCACAATAAGGCTATTCAGTGCTTTGTTTTCTCAGATGATAGAAATGTTGTGTTATTTTGTGGTATTTGCACACCCTAAATATTGACAGTTTGAGAAGCAGTGTAATTTTGTCCTATCAAGGCAGAGACCAAATAAAACTGCCTCAAATTTCAACAAGTGTGCCTCAAATTGGCTTTCTTACTGTATGTGGGTGGTACATGTACAGTAATTCTGGGTCAGTGTGTGTGTGTTTTGATGCAAGGCAGCTTAAATTTACGAGCCGCAGTTGATTTTCACAGCCAAATTGCTATTAAAAATGTGCCCCTTACTGCCCTATTTTCCCTGATGGAGAAGCTGTAGAACTTTATGCACTCTGAGGAAATGCGTCACAGCTCTGATACTTATCCTCTTTATGTTTTCGACCGCTCCTCGCTCCAGTTATTTTTCCACTGTGAATTACATAGGAATATGGTGTCTCATACAGATGGATTTGTGCGGTACAGCTTTTGCTTCCCATCTCAGAATATAATGAAGTGTCCCCTTTCGTTGAACTCTTATTCACAGTGCCTTTACGCATCCCACTGCTGCTGCTGACACGTACTAAAACCCAGCTACATATGTACAAAATCCCTCAAAATGTTACAAATTTTTTTCAGAGGGAAGCTGCATATAAGAATACAGTATAAACAGCCAAATTTTTCACTGAGATTTTTCCCAGACCTTTCTTGCCAGCCTCTGGTGTACTGTATGTACTTTGCACATCAGGGTGGGCTCATGTGTGAATGCAGCAGGAAATATTCAGAAAAATTCACAGCAGGCTTTCTTGATGAAATACATTTCATGCATAGAGGCAATAACAGAACAGTCTGCATGTACAAAATGCATCTGCTTCATCATATTTTCTGTTCTCCAGTTTGTTCTTCATTGCGCTTTCGTTGATATTTTGATTGTGTCAAACAGAGCACTGATGTAAAGGCAACAACTTAACAGCATTGTACAGCGGACTATGTTGTTTTGTCCACCACTTCCATCTCTTTATATTTTACATGATCTACCTTCTTCTTAGACCACCTGCCACCTCTCCTACCCAAAACAAAGGGTTTCCTTCTGTGAGATGTATATGGGAACGACAGGCTCAGAATGTTTTTAGGGTCAATCATCTAGAAATTTTCCTCAAATTTTCAGGAGTGCATATATGAGAACTGCTTAAAAAAGCTACAGTAGGCTGGAGGGGCTATGAAATTGTGTGGTCTCTGTCAGTATCCCTTTCCATGTAATGTATATACATCTTCACTGTAATTCTGCTGTTGTGCAAGATAGTGGATCTCTTTCCACCTGTCTGCTGTACAGAAGAGTATGTCTCAGTGTCCATGTGAAAGATCCCACTGCACTTTAAGCCATTTCACCCTGTTAGATTTTTAAACACGTCTCCATTTTCACATGAATAATGCATTTTATGGACACCGGAAGGAAAGTCATGTTACATTCTATACATATAGCACTCAACACACTGATTTACCAGATTTGCACTGGCATGCACAAGTGCAGTAGAGCATGGACCAGATTATACCAGAGGATTTTTGAAAACTACTACGACTTTTAACATATGAGCAAAAAAGATTGCCCTATAAAAAATAGAGCAAAGGAAATGTTTTACTTTGACAATTATCATCTTTTACTGTATATGCAGTCATATTTGTAATTACATATAAGCAACCTTTCTATTATTGAAATTTGGTTAATGATCTCAGTGTGACATATGCAAAAAGAATAGGTAATTTCTGAGGGAGTTGTCTTGTTATCTTTGGAAATCCAGCTCTGTTATTCCAGAAAACACAATTGCTAAATTTAAACCTTGAGAGAATAACCAAAATATTGTTATCATAGGAAAATGTTGTAAAATAAATGTATGGATGTTTGCCAACCTAGACTTTATCCCAGATTGATCCCAGGCACACCTTTGTCACCTTTGACTCTTTGTCTTATGTATAAATGTAGCTTCAAATAGACGTTTTTTTCTTGCTGTTTTTAGCTGAAAGTCACTTCATAATAAACTACAGAAAATGTCCTTCTTTATGCAGAATGCTTAACCAAGTTTTGTTTAAGGGGAAATGATGCCATCTGTGCAGGATTGATCTTAAATTAAAGACAGACCCGTTAACTTTCTCCCCAAGGATGCTGTTTGTGTTAATGCTCTTTTTCTCCCTCTCTTTGTTTTCTCTTTTTCTCTCTCAGAGCCACAGCAACAAACCGTGGACAGATCCTTTTCAAGGATGCTCTGGCCCAACAGCTCTGTGAGCAGGGAGGTGAGTAGCATTAGCCGGGAGGACAGACACTTATTACTGGCAGTAACATTCACATGTAAAAATATGCATGTAGGTTGAAGCACACATGTGCATAGACATATATGCATTCCTTACTCACTTCCCATTACTGTCCATCATATGCACACATTGTCACAATACGAATGACACAATATGGTTGATATGCCGCTTCTTTATGACAGCAGACTCCATCCTGGCTCTCTTTCTGCCTAATGAAGCAGCCAGAACCGGAGATTTTTGGATGTCCTATATTGCCGGCTTAATTTCAGCTTATGCTAAACTCAGCCTTTTTTCTCCATCTCTCTCTCTGCTGGAGATTTACGCTTTATGGCCGACAATTCTTACATCTACTTTCTATGACAGCCCTAAGTAGCTATTGACAGACAGTGCGGCCCCCCTCTGCATGCTGAGTGTGTATAATTGCTTGTTTACAGGAAAGAAGCCTCCTCCTCACTCAAGAAGTACTCCCTGTTAATCAAATTCGACTTTAATGCTCAAAGTAGAGAAATAGACTTCTTTAACTTAAACTGCCACCAGCTGACTTTACAGGCAAAACCGAAAAATTCAAAACGATTTTTTCTTGTTTGCAGCAAGTCTCTGAGGACTCTTCTTTACAAGTGAGTCCCTCAGCAGGTCATTTTACACTCTACCGATGTATTAGCACATGCCAAGTAGAGAGTGCTCAACTTTATGGCTTCATGCCACTTGAAATAGATGAGCCACACAGCCCTCAGTCCAGCCTAGAAGCCTGACCAAATCAGAGCGACAAGGCTCTTCTCTTCTGTCTCCTTGCCTTGAGAGCTCTCCCTCTTGCTACTACTAACACACTGCTCTAGTCTTCTCCCTCTGCAATTTTATCCTATCTACAGCCAACAACAGTCAGTTATTTTGTGCCAAAGCCCTGCAGTATCGCTCTACCACACATCTACTCACAGCAGACAAGCTGTAAAGCGAGATTTAGACCTTACAAGGCCTTGGAGGAAGCAAGTTGTGAATGGCAGCAGACATAGAAGTAGCAGTGAGGTAATGTTAAAAGTGTAGTTTTCAGGAAAAAAACATGAGTAGTATAGACTAAAGCACCAATATTAGATAAGTTGTGTTAGGAATCATAACGCTTCTCTGTTTGGTTCAGTAGAGACTAGCAGACAGAAGGGCAAAGATAGAAAGCTAAAGAGACTCTTGTAATGAGAAACTTGAAGGTCATAAATTGCAGGTGATTTGTGTGTTTGGTAAAGGTAATAGGGTGATTAAACATAATTTACACAAAGAGAGAGGAAAGCGTAGATGTCCGACCTTGTTGTAGGCTAAGTCCTTTAATTGCCATTAACGCAAAGTGACTGTCTGTTGCTGAACTATGCCAGGAAATCTGAATTACAAATGAGAACTGAACACGCCAGGGGCAACAGAAGGCAAAAGGCGACAGAGAAAAGACGAGTGAATGGAGGACACTCACACACAAATGATCCTTTTGGTCTCTTGTGGATTGTCCAAAAAGAGTTGAACATTTTTTTTCTCTGCTCTACTGATTAAACTCTTTAGTTGGTGACTTTTTCTTTTCTCTGAATCAGAATCTTTAACTCAAATGAGCTGTCCATCACTTTTAAGAACACTTTGACTACAGAAGTACATGAAGGTGCCATGCTTTTAACCATGAGAGCTAAAAAATGTATCATGTTTGTTGCCTTAGTTCCCTCGTCATTGTCAAACTTCAGGAAGGTAAGGAAGAGGCCTGTAGACTCCTACCTTCCACCAGGATCAAACAGGCATCCCAAATTCAGCTGCAGAGTGGCAAAGAGAGTGCAGGCTGCTCTGAGCAAAGTTATTTCAAATCTAGGCATTAGCATTCAAAGTGGAATAAAAGATACAGGGCCAGCTCAAGCCACTTCAGAAGTTCATATGCTTAAGACTCGAGCTTTGAAGAGCTGGAGAAATGAAAGCTATCTAAAGCAGGGTTATGATCCATGGAGGAGAGGGAGGGAAGCTGGAAAAAAGAAAGGAAGGGACAGAAGAAGAGGAAAGGAGGACAGGCTGTTCAAATACTGTAAGAAGGCAATCAGAGCTGATCAGCCAGGGTGAAGGCTTTAAGAGCAAATGGGGAGATTAGTGAGGGAGATTGGAAAAGAAGGTAACAACGGAGTGTGAATGAAAGCTTAGCATGATAAAAAGATGGAGATGGAAACTAATGTAAATAAGAGATTAAAGGATAAAGAATAAAGGAGGGGCGGAATAAGCCTTTAACTCACAGTGGAACATCTGACATGTAGCTCTTTGGCTCCTCAAGAACAGAAAGCTTATCTGCAAGTTCAAGCAGATAGGTGTTTGTTTTAAAATTTTCTCTCTGGTGTAACTAAAAGCCTGTTGAAACATGAGCAAAGGATGGATTTGTGTGCTTGTGTGTCGTTGCATATGTGTGAAATCAACTGTCTCACAGTTTTGGGGGATGCCTGGTCCCAGACAATGTTGTTTCTGCTGTGCCAGCACACTGATTCAATCCGTTCCTTCATTTAACATCCAATTCATCCCTCCAACGTCACTTTCAGTTGGCAGTGATCGAAAGCCCATTACTTACGTTTAAACCAAAAGAATGGAAAAAACTATTTGTCTTTTTACTTGTTGAATCAGGAGACAAAACTGGATTAAATACCTTGCACAAGAGTTGAGCAGTTTGTGGCACATATCAACACATTGAAAACTAGTTTTGACAGCTGTCTAGAGATGCTTTAAGCATGACATGGGAAAATGCAAATTTCTTGGTTTTAAATGGGTGCAAGTATTTGAACAGACAGGCTGAAGGATGAAACAGAGGATCACTTCCGCTCCTACTGAGCGACTGTAAAAAGACTCATTAAGCTTGGATGAGAGAAGCCAAGTCAGGGGATGATGAGAGGTAGGGCCTGGCTTGCAAAGGGTGCCTGTTTTCCAAAGGGTGGAGTGGTTGTGGGTATTGCTGCAGGCCGTCCATCAGCTCTATCTCCTGACAACAGGGCCAGCAGTCCCTGCTTTCTGCTTGGCGTCGCCAGGTCCTCTCATTTCCAGTGAGGGAATAAATCAGCTCTTTATGGGCCTGGCCGGGTGCACTGCACCCCAGATGGATTATTAAAGGGACATATAACTCAAAGAGGCCACTGCTCCCTGAGGGACGCCTGATCACAACGCAACTGAGGAGGGACGGGTGGCCTCCACTCCCCCACCGCCTCGCCACCCTCACAGCCTGCCAGCCAGCTCACCTGGCTGAGTGCCGGTTTGTCTGCTACCCCTCACTGCTCATGAGCAAGAAAACTTGAGATCTCTCAAAAGTCTGTGTTTCCCTCTTACATCCTAATGGCCCCCACAAGCCATCTCTCTTAATGTTTTCCCTTTTTCCTCTACAATCTTCTTTGGCTTGTTTTTTTTCCAGTCATATTTTTTTTCTTTGTTATGTCTTGTACATGGAATTACCTGACTTTAAACTGAAGGGAAGTAGAGGATGCCTGCCTTGGATTTCCAAACTCAAACGTATGTCAGTCAACTTATTTGCCAAAAAGCTGCTCACAAAAATCACAGAAAAAAGCAAAATTATCCTGTCACATAACACTTTCCTTGACTACTTCTTACCTTGCCATAAAATTGGAATTGTGTATTACCTGAAATCCTACTTTAGAAAAGAAACACTGCTAAAAGTGGTAACTCAGAAATTGGATAATGGTAGTGAGTCTTGTTACTTTGCCAGTCTACGCTCCACTCACCTATGATTGTTGTAACAATGCCACTTGAAACTTACACAAAGGCACTGCCTTCCAGTGAGTGGAGTGAAGTGGCAGCATCTGACCTTGGAGAACCATTTCTCTCCAGTAATTGTAGAAGCATAAAAACAACAGCATAATGCATCCTGGTGAGCCAGTAATTGCAACCGCAAGTTAGTTGGTGGCAATGCAACTTCAAACGGGTTCACGTCTTTTAGGATGTGAGTCAGACAGGGAAAAGAGCAAATGAGAGGAGAACAAGGGGAGATTGGAATGGGTGGGTGCAGGTTGGGGTGGGGAGTAAGAGACGAAAGAGAGAAGATTAGAGCTGGAAGATGTTGAGAAGGGGGAGAAGATTAAACATGACTTGTGCCCTGCGCTCTTTGTGCCGAGATGTCTGAGTCTGCTAAAGCTTACGCTCATTTAGTCTCCCCTTGGATATCTTCAAACTCTGCTCATCAGCACCCATCTGATTTCAGTCCTGATGGAGTTTACTGAGAACCACTTCTTTTTTTGTTGCTCCTGTTTATATCTGTGCCTAAGTGTGCAAAGTAGCACAGAGGGCTGGGTCAGCGGCGGAAGGCAAAGCTGTCTGTGTGCATTTTTGCACTTTTTCATCTGTGTGTGCGCATGTCCCTCTGCATGCTTGCGAGAATATAAGCCCTGGCCAGGGAGATACAGGCATTAGCAGAGATGAGCTGCAAATAGAGGAGGCAGTAATTGAAGTCTTTAAGAAAGTGAGAGGGGATTATTCCGAGTGAAATGAGCGCCACTGTCTGCTCCCAATGAGCTAAGGGTTAGGCAGAGAGAGACAGAACGCGTGTGGATGGAGGGGTGGGGAGAAGCAAGAGATAGTGAACGAAAGGAAGCAAGAGAGATAGCAGAAGAGCGTGATGGAGCATGGAGAAAGAAAACTGTAAATGAGGCCTTTTTGGAAGCTTGAAGGGATTATCCACCCCCCACCCCCCAAAAAATGGCCTCCTTCCAGCCAAATGGCCTCCCTAGAAAGAGTGACTGTATGAGAGAGAGAGGAGAGAAGACCAAGGAGAGCAGAATATCAACCAAGCATTTATTACTGTGTGTCAGCTTGAGAGGGTGGATTACCAGGAATTGGGTTTTAGTACATGCTCTTTTAAGGATAAATTTGTAAGACACACATACCCATGTAAACCAAGAAATCAGCTGCACATTTCACTTTTTATTACAGTTTATTTGGAATGTTAATAGAGAACAGAGAGAGCTTCAAATACTGGGATTGATAGCTTCTCCAAACATGTTGTAAACCAGCAGACATTTGAGGATTAGAGGGCAAGGAAAGGAGACATAGAGGAAGGAAGAAGGCCCTTTGATCTGCCTTTAATGGGCTCCATCTTCAAGCCTGAGTTCCAGCCATGGAGCTGAGCATAAGGGCCCACCAGAGAAGCAGCAAGTCGCAGCCAGCGAACCATCCAGCTTTGTCACACAGGCCACTAAGACTCCAACTTCTATAGTCAGCATGAAACTTAACCACCACTCCCTGAATACTAAATCCATTTCAAAGTGCCCAGGCACTTGGATCCATTGGGAAGAAGCGAAGACAGCTGACAAAATATATGGTTTAGGTGTAAATGAAGACATCTGCAAGGATTATACAAAAGTGTGAAATCTATTTTGTAAACTCTCCTTGCTTATTTTATGTTCAGTTGTTTGTGAGAGGTTTTAGTCGGGCTTTCTCGTATATAAGCCCTTCTCTTTGAGGAAGTTTTTGTATGCTTTGGAAAAAAGTCTTAAGTAACTTGAAATTGAACTTTAGAATAAGTACCTTGCTGCGTTATCTTGGTGCTTTTTATCAGGTAGGAAGGCTCACCCTGGATGGAGAATACAGTGGTAGATTATACTTCTCTTCTGTCTGGAATAAGACTCTCTTTAAGACGTAGCTGCTAGAGCAGAATATAGAAGCTCAGAGGGATTGAAAGGTGATGTGAGCTTAAAGGTTAAAACCACTCTGCACTTCTACATTGTATGATCATCAGAAGTTAAACCAAATTCTACAATAAGGGGTTCAACAAAAACTCTGTGAATTTATCTTACAATAGAAAACAAAAATGTGCAAATTGACTTGAATTCTCAGTGGCTGAATCTTAAATATTTAATCCACCTGCTGATCTCTTTTAATGGGTCAGGTCAGAGTTAAGTAAATCACATCTATTGAAGCGTGTGATATGAGACACCTGACCTGTGCCTTTTGCATCCTCAGTGTTCCCCTGAACAAATCTATTAGAAAAATTTCTTATTGGTTCATTTGGTTTTAAACCAAACTTTATAGGTCACACTCAACTTTATGTCATATATCAAAGTTTTACAAAGTCTTCTTAGTGATTGAGTAAGAGCCAGTGTATTTTTTTGTCAAAACCATGTGTGATTCATTAAGTCTATACTTCCATAGCCTTCTATTCACCTCCCCTCTCTTCTCAGAGTTATGTTTCCCCTGAGAGAGATTGATGGTTGAATGTGTTAGCAAGGCAGTGGCCACAGATTACAGCACACAGCCGCCTCTGGGGAGAGTGGCGGTTAATTGGCATTGAACCGTTAATCATGGCCGCTCGGCCTTTCATTACTGAAAGGAATTAACATCAGCGGCCTGGAGACTGCAGCCACGGCCAACCAGGACACAAGGAAAGTTTCTTTCCCTTAAAGATGATTGAAGAACTGGCCTATCCCCAGCACTTGCTGACTTCTACTCTTTATTCATGCAATTAAAAATGCAAAACTTTATAGATGTGAAAAGTCTCAGCTGTCTGTACATTAACTATTGATGTTGAGTTTACACAAATGCTCATATATAAACCTCTGCAGCTGTGGAAATCCCTCTGAACACTGCCCATGAGTAAAGCTCAGTGTTGGCATCTGACGGACAAGGTCCAAGTTGTCACCATGATGTAACTCACAATATTTACTCTCTTTTTCTTGTCTGTTTTAGCTCCAACAGAGTCCCCATTGAGACCAAGTCTTGGTGAGTCAGACTGCATGCCTATGTTTCTTCTCCTTTGATATAATAATCAGCCAGGTAATTACATCATGATAAGACCTGATTTGATACAGGTTTGGTTTAACTGTAAGCATATGGTGTATGTGTTTGTTTAGTGGAGCTCCATGGGAAACACACTGTGCTGCGTGACGACTTTGACTCCAACCTCCAAGGAGAGCTGGACCCAAGCATCTGGTAGGTGAAAAGGTTAAGACTCCTCTTGTAGTCTTGGGGTGTTTTTGCTGTCTGAGTCTTCTGTGCTTTCCAATAAAGTTTTTTTTTCCTTTTTAATAAGTCATTCTTTCTTATCTCTTTTCTTCTTTTCTCTTCTTCTCTCCTTGCAGGTCTGAGTGCAGCAACTGTGAGGTGGGAGAGCAGTGTGGTGTGCTGATGCATGGCAGAGCAGTCACTTTCTGTGAGCCCTTTGGGGAGCGAGAGCTGGTAGGTGCCATGTTCAACCACACTGTGACCACTGCACATTTTATGACCCATTGACCATACATTGAAGCCAACCACTCTATAGCCACAACCACAGCTTCAGTAAATTACAACATACTGGCTTTAACCACTGCAGTGTCTCATTTTTACACTTCTGTGTTTCTGCACTCTATAAAAACTTCTACTAAGTGGGGCTGTAGTAAAAAAAATCAAAGTTATTTCTAAATTCTGGCTGTAATCTGACTTTTTTTAAATGAGTTTTAGGTAAAAGCATGCTCTTAGCAACAAGATAGATAACAAATTTACCAAATTCCCTTGATATGCATCTAGTCAGCAAAGCAGCCTTAGATGAAACACATCTGTTTTGTTGGTTTACATGTGTTTGGCTTGGCTTGACCTAACAAAAACAATTAAATGTACACTCAGAGCAAGGGCTCACCCTTGTCGACTCATGGTGGGACATGAGCTTTTCGACCAAACAATCAACCATTCGAATGGAAGCTGTCAGCCCTAAAACAAATATAGCAAACAGTGATGCACTCATATTGGTTTTCATGCCTTTAGTCATTTCTCTGAAGTTGATTTCAGACTGTTCATTCTGTTGGAAGAGATTAAAGGCAGTCCGTAGCAGAGAATTGTGTAGTTTCTCATGTTTCTATGTGCTCCTCTGATAAGCATTTTCTTTGTCTGTCACTCCTCCAAATGTTTGAAGCAGCTGCCTGGCAGCTCTTCTTTCAAATGCAACAAGCATGCACATCCAAAAACACAGAGAAATCTTCACACAGATGAATGCCAATGCAACAATAAGGACATACATTCAAGCATGCACTGCAAATAATTAAGTTTGCTGGAGTCTCTCTCTCTGCAACTCATATGCACACATACATAAAACACATGAAAGATAGTGTGTTATATGGTGTACTCGTTTATACTTTTTGGTATTAAAGTTGTCCTTCTCTTGCAGTGATTAAAATGTCTTAAGAAGGGTTAGAAAACTTGAAATCATTGTTGAATTCTGTCACTTATTCTTTGAAGTAGAGATAAATATTTCTCCACTTCAGCAATGGTGTTTGAAGAATTCCCAGCTGGATTAAAAGTTGACATTTTCTCAAACTTATGAAGTTGAGAATATTTAAGGACAATATCTTACATTGCCCTGTGTTTCTTCCTTAGACAACTGTACCTCTCAACACCAGCACTGCCTCAGTCCTACAGTTTGCCTTGGGTGAGTATAAAATCCCCACATGCTTTGCTAAAAATGACTACATAATGATAAGTTTTGTGCAGCAGGTTCATTTTAAAAGACCCTTTTAGTATGATTTAATACTATATTAGCCCTTAATGCAATAGTCCATCTCTTTGTCAGCCCAAGAAATAGGGTTATTTTGTTAGGAAGCTGGCTGGTACACAGTGTATTGGTATATTTCTTCCTCTTTCTCTTTGCTCTGCCTCTCCTATCACTATAATGAATGATTTACAATATTCTGGACAGACACCCAGAAGGCCATGGCAGAGTTTTTAGAGGTGTTGTATTTTTCATGTCCATTACATGCATCTGTTGGTCCTCAGGGGACTGTGACAGGGAAGAAAATAACAGTGCATACTTAGTGACAACCCCACTGACCCCCAGCCCTCCTTTATTTCTCTTTTGCTCTGTTTCCCACCCGTTGTTATGTCTGGCCTTACTCTAGTTTGTGGGTCATTTATTTGAATTTTCAATGCAGGAGTGTTGTGCAGCACAGTGGTAACAGGTTAATGTACGGCTGTACTTAGTTGAGATGGAACTGCACAGTGGGATACTGACGGGACGTGGAAGCTGCACACCATGAGGCAATGTGAGAGAAGGGGGAGAGCGGGGGATTTGAGGGCCAGTGGGGTTGGGACATGGGGGTTAACTGCTTCCTCCATTAGCCGCCTTTGACCCTGACAGCTACCAAAGCATGCACACGAACATACATTTGTGCAGGTGCAAGAACAGTTTGATCCCACAGAATTTGTCACACAAATACATCCACATAAACAGTATGTAGTCATAGTTAGCTAGAGAAACTTGGTTCAGCACTTGTCCTCTGATCATGTCTGCCCAGCCCTTTCATACAGCCTGATAATCTCTGTCAGCCCTCTTAAGCTGCTGATCTCTTAGTTCCACCATGACACCATTTAAACATAATTTTCCACTTGGCTAAGTGAGGGAATGTGGGCGCAATCAGTCAGAAGAAGCCACCATGCCGGGCCTGGCTGCCTGAGGGCATACCAGTGATCATTGCTCTGCTAATAAAATTGTACAGTTGTGAAAAGGAAACTGGATAACACTTTCTTCAGCTGCCTATCAACAGGAGTGTGTTAACAGTCTTATATATCTGTCCTCTGTGTGTTTATATTCCCCAGGCTCGGGCTCCTGCCGGTTCAGTTACTCAGACCCCAGCATCACTGTGTCATACAGCCTGAGTGGCAACACCAACACCTCAGATGACTGGATCACACTGGAGAAGATAAGGTCTCTCTCTCCTCTTTTTCCTTCTTTTTGATCTATCCCACAGTCCTTCCATCTGTTATAAACACCCGCCATCACTGTTTTTCCCCTTGCTCACACCTCCCCCTCTCAATTTGTCATACCTCTCCTGTTTCTGTCTCTATGATCCCCCTGTTTTCATCCTTCTATTCCTGCCTCTTCTGCTTGGACACATTCATAATGTATTAATTATTTATCTTACTGTAATACTAACCTGTAATACTGGCATGTTATTCTCTTGCGCTGACATAGAAACAAGTCAAAGGACATCTATATGATAGATTGGTATCAATCAAATATTTTTGTTGTATGAACAGGCATTAATACCTCTATGTTTGACAGATTTAGCTCTTTTAATGATCAGTGAAATGCTATTTGATGCATAGGCATACTTCACAGTATTATATTTACACAAACACCATACACATGTTCAACAACACACTAATGGTGTTTGTTCTCTCCTCAAGAGCCCCGACCAACAGCAGCACCGTCATCCACCTGCTTCCCTTGCCGCATAAATCCAGAGCTGATGGTGTTCGAATTCGCTGGTCTCAGGAGGTCCCACAAGGCCCCGAAGGCTATGAGTCCTGCTGGGGTTTGGATAATGTGCTCTTGGTCAATGCTGCTCATAAAGCCCCCCTCATGGAGGACAATCTCGACCCTCCAGATACTGCCAACTGGCTTTTCTTCCCAGGAGCTACTGTCAAGGTACAGTGATAAAACACTCAGAATCCATATTTTTTCCCAACAAGTTCATTTAATTTTAAAAGGATGAAAACTCAATGCCAAAAATAAAGTACTGACCCTAACTGATAGATAGTTACAAAACTTGCCATTGCTGAAAGACTGTCTTTCACGACTTATTCTCCCCTGCATGTTAAAGCAGGGCATGAATCTGTTTTTACTTTACAAGGGATTTTCTGAAAAAATAAGTTTATTTAAGTGGTCTCCCATTATATGTCTCATGCCTGTGTTCTTATTGGTCAGCATGCCTGCCAATCTGAGGGCAATGCCCTGTATTTCCATGGTGGTGAGGGAGTTGGCCAGAGCTTTGCCTCCACCAGAGACATAGACCTGCATCGTGAGGAGGGAAGAAGCTACTGGGAGGAAGACTTTGAAAGCCCACCTTCAAAGTAAGTCAAAATGGTGGTTACGCCCAGCCCAGGGGATACTAAATGTAACATAGGGGTGACCCCTCCTACTAACCCCGACCACAAAAGAGGCAGGAAAAGACTTTGCAGTCCACAGAAACAAAAATCTAATTATTATTTTCTTTTTATCGATACACAATTACCTTAGGGATATGTGTATAGCTTAGCATAAAAAACCAAAAACACTTTAAATTACATACCTTACCTATCTGTAAACAAAAAATATATTATATAGCTAAATGGAACTAACAATTACACTAACAATTACAAATAAAAGACGAACTGGATAACTGAAACAAAACTTTACAGCAAACAGACACCCAATACATCACACTTTATGCATACATAAGTAAGGTAATATACAAGTTTATAAAAAGCTTTGTAAAGGGATTTCTGACTCAGGAGATCTGGTATTGAGTTTGATCCATTTCAAAGAACAAAATATTAATTTAAAAAGTTCTTGTGCTTCATATAGGCCAGACAAGGTCATCCAGCTGGCCAGGAGGTTGGTGGTGTGTAGTTTTCTAGATCACCTCCTCTCTTCAGTCTTTTGACAGGATGGAAAAAACAAGGTTGGTTTCAGCTTGGCATGGGCAATAAATCAATTTTAACTATAAATCATATTTATACAGCTCCCCTTGGGCTTTGACCAGTTCAGTATGGGTCGGGCTTGTTTAAAACACCATCAGATTGAGAAACATTTGGATAATTTGCATACCAGCTCACTGAACAGATAGTCATTTATAAATTGCCTGTTATAAACAGGGTAATGTAGCTTATTACTAACATAACTGTTCTCATTCTAACTTATTTGTTAAATTGCTCTGTTTATATGGGGAAACATTTCAAAGAAATAACGAAAGTAAGTGTTGTACTTAATATTGATATACAATACAATATTATTCCTTACGCTACTCCCAATACTAAATACCCCGCTAACAAGACATGGTGCACTTTAAAAGGCAGTCCACTTTAACCAGAGAAATTTGGTTTACTTTAGTTAACTGTCATTAATAAATTAAGGACATGTTTTTTGAGCCATTTCCTTTTCATTTACAGTTTTTTTTCAGCAGTAAAAATAATAATGATAATAATAATAAAATAAAATCCTAAATTGGGTTTAGTGTAAAAAAAAATCATCATAGATTTTATTTTTTGGCCATATAGCCCAGCCCTAGGATCATAAAGGACATTCAGGGACCCAAAAAGAACAAATAACATAAGGCTTAATGACTGTTGGGTCACTAGTCATATGTTAGTTGATGTGACAAGCAGCATGTTGCACAAGTTTAAGTCAGACTTGCACAGGCTCACACAGGTTAATGCCATACCTCTGACTGCTACAGAGACAACTCTCCATCTGTTAAAAGTGAGACACATACACACACACACACACTGGACTGCAAGGTGGACAGCAAGGTAACACTGTCAGAAGCACTGCAAGAGGTAGAGAGATAAAAGAGGAGAGATGATAGATAGTGTTACTGCCAGAGAGTAATTAACAGCCCTCATGCACCAGGTCTGTCAATACAGTTTATTTAAAGCAGAAGTGTGTTTCTGCGGGCAGCCTGTAACCTTACGTCTTCCTGCTGCATGCCAACATGCTACACTGCATGCTAATTCTCACCTATGAGACATGAAGGGCTAACCCTGAGTGAGGCCTACAGGTAGAAGTTTTGTTTGTGTTAATCGTACACTCCATTTAGTGTAATTTAACCCAGTGATGGCTTTGACAGAGGTACTGTAGTTTATATTCTATGTCACAAAATACAGAGGAACGAGGGGGAGGGAAAGTGAGAGAGAGGGGGAGAGGAGGTAGAAGAACGCAGGAGAGAGCTGACATACTGAGTTAACTTCTGTCAGTGCTAATGAGGATGCTCTCTCCACTGAGCACAAATATGTGTCTGCATGTGTGTATATGTGTGACAGTGTATGTGTAAGCCCTCTTCCAGGTGATTTATGCCATATTTCTGGCATAGTAAGTTTGTTTACTGGCAAGGTGTGAAATATGGCAAGTGCTTACTGACTTCAGTAATACTTGAGACTCCAACTATAAACATAAGTCTTCAGCACTCATGTTTATGTGTCCTGATAGTCAACAAGGTCTCATTTGGGTTAAAGAGGATGTATATGCCTTTTTTTCCCTGTAAAACACACCATATCACATGGAATGAGTTTGAAATGATGCAGTAAATAAATGTAAAGCCATGCCTCATGCTGCCTTCCATACAGTACTTTTGTTTACCTACTTTGAGCAAGCAGCTAAAAAAAGGTTTATCCTGAGCTAAAAGCCTGTCAAATTAAAGTGTTTTTGGTAATTGTTGGTACACAGACTCTAAAACAGTCTGTCCAACAGGAAAAAAAGGCATTTTAAAGTTTTCCATCATGCAATAACCTGTACAGATTGGTACGATAGTCATTTAGGAACTTCTAGAACTTATATACTGGAGTCACACTGAGTAATATGATTTTTTCTACCTGCTTTCTCTGTGTTTTTGTTTGTCTGTTTGTTTGTTTGTTTGTTTTTTGTGAGAACTAACACTTTCCACCACTAGATTTGGCATTTTACACATTTGCAGCAATACCAGAGACATATAATAAATGTATACAGACCTTGCAGTGTAATTAGATCTTATATCAGGCTTTTTCAAAAAAAAAAGGAAAAAAATTACTTCATATTGTTGTGAAATGTAATCCTTTGGTTGATAATGTAAACTACCAATATGTTTTTTTAAGAGTAGAGCAAAATATATCATGCAATACATATGAAGCTTTTCAAGCCTGCCCTCCTTGTCTTTTATCTCTAAGCTGGGACATTGAGGGAGCTGTCTATGGAACCCAGTGTGGAGAGATTGAGTCCGGCTCAGCACTGGTGTTTGAGAGAGAGGGACGGAGGAGGGTGTGTACCCCCTACCTCGACACCACATCGTACGGAAACCTTCGCTTCCACTTTACCATGGGTATGGATAATACTCCATCTATTATACATGTCATATATTTGTCATTTATTTTAACAAGACTACCTTTATTTAGCATATCAGTGTGCATTTTTGTAGCCCTTCCATGATTTTGCTCCCTAAACTAATTATGAGTTATGTTTGTTTCAAGGAGGTGGTGACTGTGATCCAGGAGAGTCCCATGAGAACAATGTGATTGTGTTTGGAAGATCTGAAGGACGAAGGGAACGTGTGGTGCTCGACACACTTCCATACTCTTCTTACAGGGTGAGACATGTACAGCATTTTTACACAAAATAAATCATCTTAAAAGTCCCCTTATGTCTCTTTGGAAATATACTTCACTGTTAAAACATTGCATTGCCATCCTTGGACTTAGATTGGAGATATTTTTCATGAGACACAAACACTTTATGATTAATGGGTCAGTTTCCTGCAGGTATTGAATTTGCAAAATAATGATATGTTTTATATTTGCTTTAAAGTAGTTAAAAGTTGGGAAATTGGGTAGTGAAAACACTGGCAATATTTTCCTGTTTTCCAAATTTGATCCTTCTCTAGTTTAATTTTTCTCTCTGTACTTCCTATCCCAGACTCCTACAGTGGTATCCGTAGCGCTGCCCACTGAGCTACAAACACCAGTTACCCAGTTCTGCTTGGAGCAGCAGTCACATGGAGGTGCCAACCGCCACGTATGGGCCGTAGACTTCATGCAGCTGCTCCCTGTGCTGCCTGGCACTCACACACATGTTGCTCAGTTCTCCATCAACCTAGGCTGTGGCTCTTACCAGCCTGCCAACAGGTATGGCACACAAAACTGCGTTAGGCTTTTTTTTTGTGGAAATGCTGCCCCATTTTGTATCAAATCATGAATTGAGCTGAGAGAAAGGACACCACATACACCATGTACTTGATTCACTCACTCATAATACTGTTAAAATGGGACTGGTGCACACTGAAAACTTTACATAAAGCTGTGGTTTTTCCAAGAAGCTCAGTTGGTGTCTCAGGAATAAGTAACATGAGTTGAAGGAGTTTTTTAAGATCATGTTTCATTTATTCTTGATAGGATCCTCAAAGTTCAAAGTGTTGCTGTTATTTGGAGCAGTATATGTATCAAATGTCATACTGCAGAGGGGATAAAGATACAGTCTTTACAAAAGAGCCCCTTAAGATATCAACCTGTAATTCTTGTATCATTTTACAGTATTCAGTGTTAAAAAGTTCATCTTCTTTTATTTCTCAGCGTGAGTCTGGAGTTTTCCACCAACCAGGGTCGCTCCTGGTCCCTTCTACATACTGAGTGTCTACCTGAGCTCTGCGCAGGACCCCATCTACCTCATAGCACCATCTACTCCTCTGACAACTACAGCGGGTAGGAAAATACATCTGATAGTTCATGGATTTACTCTATCTACATGGATTTATATATGTTTTTTTTCTGTCTCCCTAGATGGACCAGAATCTCTATCCCTCTGCCAAATGCTGCCCTGACAGAGACAACCAGGTTCCGGTGGAAACAGTCTGGCACTGGTGTGGGCAACATGTGGGCCATAGACAATGGTTAGTAAGCCTAGAAACCTCCTCTGTATAGTTCCTAACCTATAAAATATAGTCTTGACAAATATTATTCTTAGGGCTTGCTCAAAAACTGACTCTCTTTGTACAAATAAAAAAATTAATTTCCATGTCTATGTTTTGCATTAGTGTATATGGGTCCAGCCTGTCTTCGTTTCTGCTCTGGAAGGGGACATTGTTCTCGCACTGGCTGCAAGTAAGGATCTTTTTATTAAACCAAATAAATCCAGTGTGCTCCCTTTAAAACGAATCTGCTCATTATCCACCTGGTACCCTACAGCACAATTCACCATTCAAGATTAATCAAATTGTATTATGGTTATGATTTATTAATGGATTTCATTATCTCTGTCTTCTTTTCTCATTTATACCCGTCACTGTTTTTCTTGTTCCCCTTCCCGTATCTCCTCTCCCCTCCTCTCTCCTCTCCCCTCCTCTCTCCTCCTCTCCTCTTTTCTGCCTCCAAGATGTGATCCAGGTTTCAGTGGTCCAGCATGTGAGCTCGCCTCTCAGACCTTCCCAGCCTTCCTGTCCGAGGGTTTCTCCAGCCCACGCCTCTCCTCCTATCACAGCTTCTCCTCTCTTCGTGGGGCTGAGGTCAGCTTTGGCTGTGGGGTTCTGGCCAGTGGCAAGGCCTTGGTTTTCAACAGGGACAGCAGAAGACACTTGGTCACCGCTCCGCTGGACAGCTCCCAGGCTAGGTAATGATGCATCAATGAGGAACAGGAAAAGAAATGTGAAAGAAAAGTTACAAACAAACTAAAGTGTAACACATTCATACTCTTGTGAAAACATGAACTCTCAGATCTTTAGCATGCATGCATGCATGCCAGCAGACTTTGATTTTGCTGATTTTGCCACCTCTGAAGTACTTTGTAAAACAGTCTTCTTTACTTCTGATTTATACAGCAGATGTTCCATCCAGTCAGCTATCCGTTCTCCTCCTTCATCAATAACTCTGTCCGTCATACTATATGCTGGTAGATGGATTGTGATCATGGGGAGGACTGCAGATGAGAGGAGAGGATAAAAATGGTGGGGAGAAGGATAGAGAGGGAGTGATGAAGTTAGATATGGCATCTGTGTTAGATTGATTATGCCTGTTGCGGCTCTCTGTGTGCCACCTGATGGCCGTATTTAATGCCAGTTTCCTGGCTGATTGAGTGAACAGCTGCCTGGAAGAGGAAACGGCTTCACAATTGGAAGCACAGATCAGGCAAGGACAGAGAGAGCTGGGGGGTGACTGGCAGCTGAAGACATATGATGGAAATTACAATAAATATAACATTAGTATTATTGATAATAGCAGGTCTGCCTAAACATAAATGTAGTTGTAAGAGGATGAAAACTTGTGCTACATTAGAAGTATGTACTCGTTAATATGAATGCATGGATATGAACTCTGACTCTCTTTCAATCTTTCTTCCCTCTACCTTCTCCCATCTAATTTTGTCCTCATTCATTTAATCATCTCATCCATCATTCTGTCACCTCCCTCCCACCTCTCTGACTGTCTGTTTATCTTCCCCTTTACCCCCCTCCCCCCCTCACCTTTACTTCCTGAACACATTCCTGGTCACCTCACTTTTTCTTCTCATTTATCAACCTTCCCTTTCTCTCTCTTTCTCGTCATTTCCAAACTTTACTTCCTTTACTTCTCTTCACACCTATCCCAACTTCTTCTTGCTTTTATTTTCTCGTCAACTCTTGCTGTCATTCTCTGCAGGTATCTACAGTTCACTCTTCGTCTGGGCAGTCGTAGCACCCTGAGCTCATGTCCTGCCCCCGACCAGCCAGGGGAGGGTGTCCTGCTGCATTACTCCTCAGACAACGGCATCACCTGGACACTTTTGCAGCACTACGCTTACCAAGGCTTCCATGAGCCAAGGTAGCTCATATGATTATTACTTGTATGCTTATGAATCCTTAGAGACAGTGTAACTCCATTAAAACGCACATTTGCACTGCTGATAGTGTGCTGGAGGTGTAAGCCATTGGGACTCACTAAGTCTGTTAGTGCCATCCATGTGTGTAATGAAGACAAAGTGGACTGGGTTCCAGCTGTTCAGGCTGGGTCTCAGAGCTCTTCATCAGTAGTAGGAAGGTCAGCAGGACCAGGTGAGACAGGGACATGCTTTACTCTTTAACCAGCAGGTGCAAGCACAAATTTTTACAGTATGTTTGAACAAGGCAGCGTGATAAAGGTCAGTTTTGACAAAGAGAAAAAAAGTGTTGATGACATAGTGGGCTATAAGACATTGCAAATAATATAAGATGTTTTATTCATAAATGTTTGTTATCATGACCATCTGCATGGTGTAAGAATCTACTGACGATTGTCCAAGTGTACGGTATTTATGAACAACAGACTGTGAATATGTGGGCTGTAGATCAGAGTCACAGTCTGAGTCACAGTTTAGTCAGCTTGTGTGATTAATTCCTGCTTAAATATTTGCAATTTTTCTATCCTATAAGCTATGGATAGGGCTGATTCTGTCAGATGGTTCTTAACTATTGGTCAGTAAAGTTGAGTAATAATCTCTTTCCCTGAACAGGATTGTGTCAGTGGAACTCCCAACTGGTGCTCGCAAGTTTGGTGTACAGTTTCGCTGGTGGCAGCCGTATCACTCGGGCCGCGGTCACGATGTGTGGGCCCTGGATGAAATCAGCATGACCTCTGTTCTGTTCAACACCATAAGTCTAGACTTCAGCAACGTCCTGGATGTCACACAGAGTCTTGGCTTTTATCTTGGCCATGTCCAGCCCTACTGCCAGCATGATTGGACCCTCAGGTAGAGGACTTAACTAATGATACATTCATCTATGTCTCCCCACCTGTATCTGCTGTAATTTTCAGTCTTTTATGTCTATTTTATTTGTTGTAGTCTGTGTGTCTTTCTTAAAAGCCTAACCAAGGACAAGTTCACAAATTAGCAATGGCTAGAAGTCTTTTATAGATTCTATCAGTTGCAATCTTATTAGATGCAACAATGTGTATGTATTGTTCAAACTGATATAAAATGATAAATAAGATAAATGCATTTTTTATGGTTTAGTAATGGCATTTGAAATCATTTTTTTGTTTTGTGGAAAGCTTGCTTTACTAGTTTTTGCAATTTATTTTTTCTAAGTTAAAGTAGATATGAGAGAAAATATTTAAAATGATTTCTGAGTGCATTGAAGGACACACAGTAACACATATTCGTCTGTATTTGGCTTACACTGTCATGTCCACTCTTCTATGTGTTCCAGCTTCTCCGGTGAGCCCAGCCCTGGCTCGAGTATCCGTTATGTGGAAACTCAGTCAATGCAGATTGGAGCATCCTACAGTCTCCAGTTTTCATTGGTCATGGGCTGTGGTCGCGAACCTTCTCCCCACATTGATACCCAGGTCCGCCTGGAGTTCTCCACCAATCATGGCCTCACCTGGCACCTAGTCAAAGAGGTAGGGAGCTTTCAAAGTTATTCAACATTGTTTCTCATGTTCAAGGATTCTTAACTTCCTGTCTTCTTGCAGTTATCGCTGCCTGAGGCAGACATATTCTATGAGTAAAACTTGTAAAAGTCATCTGAGAGAGAGACAAAGAAACATATTTATCATCATGAATATTGATTTAATGATTATGGTCCCGGTCTTAATGTGTAAATAATTGGTCTTTAAATGTGGCACTTTTTTCCATGAAAAATGATCACAATGACTTTTTCTATCATCCTGCTATTAGTGATTATATGGCAATACTTGAATCAGCAAGGAAATTATCTTCTCATGATTCAGCTAAGATTTTCTGTGATCACAACTTGCTCATAAATATTCATAAAGCACCAAAGTCTCTGCCAAGATTTTATTGGTTTTGGAATTAAATAGGACATAATGATTCTTCTATCAGTGAATTTTCTCTAATTTTCCGATGTGTACCAAAATGAGAGTGTAACTCTCTAAATGTCCTATTCTGTTAATCCTTGTCTTCTAGTGCTCAAGGCCAGAGACACCATAATCCTGCATTGTCTATCTAATGCCTGTTCTTTGAGGGTACTGCAGCCTCAGAGGGATATTGCAGCACATCATGCCTTCTCAGAAGAACATTACCCACAAAAACCCAAACTGCTGAATAAATAACTTATTAATGTGTAATCAGCACTTCGCCAAAAAAAAAAGTCTCTCTTACTTTTATTTTCTTCCTCATTTCCGTTTCTTAGGCTTGTCTGCCTGGCATGCCAAGCTGCTCTGAGTTTACAGCTCCCAGCGTTTACCACCCATCAGAGTTTAAGGACTGGAGACGGATCACTCTTTCTTTGCCTCAAAAGACGTGGTAAGAGATACTTCTGGAAAATTAACACTAAAAGAAAAGTTGTGCACTCTGAGAAAAAGATTTGAAATCATGCTGCTTTTAATTTTATGAAAATAACAAAAGTCATAGAAAAAAATGGTAGGTGGTATCCACTCATACTAAAGAGAGGAGATGACTAGCAGGCATATTTTGATTTGTTTCCAACACAAATGAGGATGTAACTATTAAGAAGCACGTGGGGATGGGTCATTTGTAACCCTACTTTAACTTTACATATTTAGATCACTGGACTGGATCTGGACTCTCTTAGCAACCTGTAAACTTTACTGTAAATATGTCAGGGCTAGCCAAAAGGCTAGATTCCAGCTGGAGTCCTTGCCAGATGTTAGAGTAGGCCCCCTAAGTCTGGCCACAAACTACATGATTTTAAGCCTGATTTTGGGCCAGATTTGGAGGCATATTACAATTAGAGGCTCATCAAAATGATTATTTGTCTGAATAATTCTCAAGTGTATGGTGTTAACAAGATTGTTTTACTGCTCCAAAAAGCATTGTAGCCTCCCAGACCTTAAATTAATATTTACAATTCTGGGTTGGATGTGTAGAAAGAATGCCCTCAACAGCCAATGAGAGCGAGTATGCTGGGTAGCGCCACAAGCTGGATGTGACGTACTTTTAGTGCTCACAGACAAAAACACAGCTTTACCTTTTTTCCAGTCAGGAATGCATCCTGATTCTTTTCATTCGTTTATGATTACTGTAATTCCAGGACAGCCTGTTGTTGAGTGACTGAGGATATCGATAGTAATCCATGTTGGTTATTCTTCTGAAGTCATGTTTGATGATGTGAGATTCTGTGAAATCTCATGTGTGGGGAATCTTCACTGTGAGGTTTTTGGCAGCTCTCCAGTGGTCTGACAGACTGGCTGAGTTGTCATGTCAAATGTGCGCTCAGAGGATAAGATGAACAATCGTTTGAAATTGTCTGTCTATTTATGGTCTCCTGTGTTTTTAAATTTGTTTAGTGTTTGGCCAGCCTAAAACTAGACAATAAAAACAAGAAAGAGAGAGGGAAGGAAAAACATTACAAAATAAACAAGCAAAAAAGAGTAATAAGAGTTCAAGCAGTACCTGGCATTGAAACATTTCTATAATCTCTGTATAGATATTACATGACAATGTTGGAGTGGGTGGGTAAGTAGCCATAGTTACAAAAATATATAAAGCATGCATGACAAACACAAAGCGGCAGGAGTAGATGTTAAAGAATACATTCAACATGCAGGAAAAGCATTTAAAGTCCTTAAAACTCATGTATGGAGATAAGAGACTGCGACTCAGCAGGATTTTAACAGATCAAGTTGCAACACAAGCAAGATACACATGCACACATTTGAGCTATTTTGAGCGTAAACAATACAGGAAGTTTACAATATTTCTAGTCACTTGATAAGCTCAGATTAGTTTCATAAGAAACCATCAAACAAGTAAATCTCTAAGTATTGCGGGGTGGGCTTAAGTTAGGTTTAGGTTCCATGAGTATCATTTGAAGCTTACAAGCCTGTAATTACTCAGTTGGAATGGGTAACAGACCTAAAACCTACTCTGTAAAGTCATCCTGAGCAGTTCATGAGGAGAACATGTAATATTAAAGCCCCTGCCCACTCATTTATCAACTCAACTAATCATATAAACCTTTCTCACTGAGCACCGTGACCTCCACCTCTATTTCCTTCCACTAGCAGCTCCTAAATAAAGGTGGTCTAATCTCCCGCAGAGTGTTATGGGAGGTCACGGTGTCATGGCAGTAAATGATAATAAAACAGTCACGGTGAGCTCTGTATGACCAGAAGGTGGTCTGAGTTGATATGGGTCACCAAAGCAGCAGACCAAGAAACCTCGATGCTATATAATCCCCAGAATACCTGACTATCTACACTTCTGCTAACATTTGTCATCACTGCACATGCCCAAACAGCGAGCAGTGATAGGCACACGCATGAAAAAACATGAACCCACACTGTACACACAATCACATCCAGTGCCTACCTGTAACAGTGATTATTTTATGATGATACTGCCCTCTCAGTGACATTCATATCACTCAAATGCATCGCTTCCTGTCACACACAAGCACACACATGTAGACATGCAACATGTGATAAGGTTTATCTTCACCTGCCACAACACTAAATCCACAAATCTCTACCCCCTGCAGAGAGGGGGATTAGTGAAAAAAAACATGACTTTAACAGAATAGTAACACTTTATTATCTACTTTTTCATGCAAAGGCAAAAAATTGTCTTTACTTGCATGTGCACACACTATATAAACTGTTTATATAGTAAGATAATACATTCAAACAAATAAGGTGGCACATTTCAAGAAACCACAGAAGCTAGAACTACTGCCTATGATTTATATGCTTCCTACAAGGTATAGAATTCCCAGGCAGTGAGAGTACAGTGGTCGGTCAAGCAGAAGGGCTGTGCTGGTTTCTGTGTAGAAATGTTGTAAGAAGGGTTGAACATGAACCCTAATAACCTTAAACTTTGACCTCCAAAATCTGTAATGTTTGAGGAAAAGAAATGAGAAAGAAATGAGACGATATGTTTACACCCAAGAGATGAACAAAAGGTCCAGAATTCTTCACCTTTAACCTGCAAAATCTAAACAACTAAATCTTGAGGCATTGTGTACATTTTTGCCAAGAATTGACTCAAAGCATTTTTAAGGTTTTGTGTTTACCAGAAAGGCCTGGAAGGACAGAAAAAAGGATAGCAGGAAAACTCCAACCATGACTATTGCTGGCATGGAGGCATAAACACAGCATGCACAGAACTAAAACAGACAGAGTAGAGCTACCTTAAAACAAGGCACCAGTTGTTAAAATAGATGCTGAAGGGGAGTTAAATATTTATTAAAAATTGCTCTGTGCAGTATTAGGCAGTAGGCTGACTTTAGAGTGTCCTTACTGATTAAATATAGAGTGGCAACTGGGACAAAGGATTTTTTTTCAATGCCTTTCTCTCCATGAAAGGCTCTGCATCTTTGTCCTGATGGCAAAAGCTGAATGTGTTGATTTAGTAGTTGGTTGTCCATCTATCCATTTACTATACCGCTTATCCCGTTGGGGGTCGCGGATAGTTGGTTGTGGTACTCTAAGATTTCAGTGCGTTATTTTGATACCTTGCCAACGCAAAGCATTCCCGATAACTCCAAAGGAAAGGCACAAATTATGTTATGTGAAGTTACACCTGTTTCCTTTACTTTCTATAGGCATACTATTTCTGAATCATTTACAATACTGAGACAGCTTTTAAAACACTCTTTTTCTCTTGAAAGTACCAATTCAGGCAGCTTTTAAGGGGCACCAACTTAAAAAAAACTCTATTTCAGTATCAGAAATGATACCCTAAATTTTTCGCAGCAGTGAGAATGTTGAGTATCTTTGCATCCTCTGAAATGCAGGGATTGATAAACTTGTATTACTTTATGAAAAGATGGCCAGTTATTGTCTTCACTTTTTATTTCATTCTTGTACTTTTTGTCTGTCATTAACTGTGTGAAACAACTTAAACTTTATGTTTGTCTACATATGTGTTTACTTCTTGCGTTCAGGTCAAGTGCAACACGTTTCCGCTGGATCCAGAACTACTATGGTGAGCAGGATGAATGGGCCCTGGATGACATCTACATTGGTCAGCAGTGTCCTAACATGTGCCACGGACACGGCTGGTGTGATCATGGGCACTGCAGGTGAGTTTCCCACTGTGTTCTTAAAGCCATTTAACACTTGGACTCTAAATATACTCTATAAATAATGTTTGATTGATGTTCATTCAGACGTCATATGAAAGAATAGGTGGACACAGACTGTGATGACAAGTTTGTTCCCTGCCCTCTATTGCAGGTGTGATGATGGTTTCTCTGGAACAGACTGTCAGCCTTCCTCCCCACTCTCCTCCAGTGTACTGTCAGACTTTGAGTCCCAGGATGCACTGCTGGCCACATGGCAGGAAGTCATTGGAGGAGAAGTGGTCACCCCTGACATGGGCTGTGGGGTGGTGTCATCTGGATCATCCCTGTACTTTAGTAAGGTACAATAACTTTGAAATTGTTCATGAAGGATACAATATATGGTCCTTTGTGTGTCTGTTTTAGTGATCAGGGTATAAATCAAGGCTTAGGTCAACAGATTCTAGTAGTAATTTTTTGATTGAGCAATACCACATGGACCAGTAAAAAGTTTTGACCAACAATATTTTTCAAGACTGCAGAGGTTTTGAACATTTTCTTAATCTACCATTAACTATGGCCCTAATATGAGACAGAATCAGGCGTACAGTTCCTGTAATTGTCCATTGGCATTGGTGGAGATCTAGATTAACAAAACTATAGAATTAATGTTGCTCTATCAAAATTTACTAATGCTGAGGAATTTGCAATCTTTGCTTCAGCGCTTGATGAAATCCCTGATTACTTTCTATTTATTCCTGCCAAAAACTGTCGACCTACGGACCTCTTCCTTGAAAGAATTTCTAAATTACAACACATAGCTCCAAATTTACATGTTGCAGCTGTTACCAGGAAACAGACTTCCATTTTATGCTGTAGCATTTACTCCAACAACAGAGGTACTGGCAAAACAAATATTCACTTTTTTCAGACCTGGAAAGCCTCCATTGTAGGTGGGACACCCTCTCATATGTACTACTATGTGTTTGCTTTGTTTACAGGCTGGGCTGAGGCAGCTGGTAAGCTGGGACCTTGACACTGAATGGGCAGAGTTTGTGCAGTTCTACCTACGGGTGGGTGGAGACTGGGCAGAGTGTAACCAGGCAGACAGCAGGGAGGAAGGAGTGCTTTTGCAGTACAGTAATGATGGAGGCATCAGCTGGGGACTCATCGCAGAGATGTACTTCACTGACTTCACCAAGCCCCGGTGAGAAACCTGATATTTTATTAGTGCACAAGATCTGTTTTTTCTGTTTTTTAAATATTGAGGTGATTGTATATTTATTAAAACATGGCTATTTCTTTCTCAGCTTTGTCCACTATGAGCTTCCCTTGGCTTCTAAAACTCCATCCACCAGGTTTCGCTGGTGGCAGCCCCTGCACTCCGGGGAGGGTTATGACCAGTGGGCAATTGATGATGTCATAATTTTATCAGAAAGGGAAAAACACATCATCCCCATGGCAAATCCAACTTTACCACAGGTCAGAGACTATCTGAGGTTTTTAATTTGCTTTAACCTCCCGAAGCAATGGAATTATTTCATTTGAATTTCCTATCTTTTCTTTTAATGGAAATTGTAGCCTTAATAAGAAAGAACAGCTGAGAAATCTTGAATCTCTCTGGGGGAGTTGTACATTTATTTAATGGAAAACCCGTCTGGTGCAGACATTTATTCCTTACAGCATATCATAGTAGTATAAATGCTTTTCTCTTTTTTCTTTATAGAACTTTTATGAGAAGCCAGCATTCGACTA
The DNA here is from genome assembly GCF_018320785.1 of Cheilinus undulatus. Taxonomy (NCBI): domain Eukaryota; kingdom Metazoa; phylum Chordata; class Actinopteri; order Labriformes; family Labridae; genus Cheilinus; species Cheilinus undulatus. The sequence continues at coordinate 19,604,876 of NC_054873.1, read as the reverse complement.
CCCTCTAAACCAAATGAGTGTGTGGCTGATGCTCGGAAATGAAGGGATGGAGAGAGAAAGCAACAATAGCTTCTGTGCCCCCACACCCTCTGCCATGGTGTTTGGTCGCTCAGATGGGGACAGGGTGGCCGTCACCAGGGACCTGGCGCTACGTCCTGGTTATACCCTTCAGTTTAAGGTACCCACATGGAAATACATTTTCAACATTTGGACATTAAAAGAAACACTCAGTGCTACTTCATCCTCATGTCAATAACTTGTTCTGGTTTCCTCCACCAGTTGAACATCGGCTGTGAGTCAGAGTTCAGCGCCTCTGCCCCAGTCCTGCTGCAGTACTCCCATGATGCCGGTCGTACCTGGGCACTGGTGAGAGAAGGCTGCTACCCAGGAACCCCAGGGACAGGTGTCTGTGAGGGCAGTGGCCGTGAGCTTCGAGAGCCCACTGTCTACAATACTGGAGACTATGAACAGTGGACGAGGGTCACCGTGGTCATACCACGCAATGTTGCAGCCAGGTAGCAATAGTAGTTTTTTTATTTTCATTTTTTTAAATGAAATTTGATAGTTAGAATTTAACAGCTTTTCTCTCTCCCCTTCCCCTCATTTTCCAGTAAAACCAGGTTCCGCTGGTTTCAGGAGAGCAGTGTGTACAGAGATGCCCCCCCTTTTGCCTTGGATGGGGTCTACATCTCTGAGTCCTGTCCAAACCACTGTGGTGGACATGGAGATTGTATTTCTGGAGTCTGCTTCTGTGATATGGGATACACAGGTAAAGATATTACAGAGTGAGAAATTAAACTGAAAGAACAAAAAAGTTGCATTAGTTTCGTATCGTCATGTTTTTTTTTTTACTGAAGCAGTTTACTGATTTTTTCCACAGTGGAGCAGGACAGCTGTGTCCCATCAGTAGCCAGTCCCACAGAGCTGACTGAGGGCTTTGAGGGTAAGCTGAGCCCACTGTGGCAGAGCCTGAGTGGGGGACACATTGGAGGAGGCTGTGGCATCATTGGCGAGGGCAAAGCACTTTACTTCAATAGTCCTGGAAGGAGAGAAGCGCGCACAGTACCTCTAGACACAACCAACACCAGGTGAGCCGCTTTCACACCTTTAAACCTCTCTTCTGGAAATTGTGAAAACAAGGTAAATACAGTGGTTAACAAATTTATTAGGTCACCTGTCATATTTGTCTCAGAGACCATCCAGCATCATGAAGTGCTTTAATGCGGACTCTTTTATTTTTGGTGAGCTCTCCATATCTTACCAATTTGAACAGGAATGAGGAATTTCAAACTGAATTCACCTTTTTATACCCAAATTTGAGCCAGCTCACTGGGCTTCTCTGAGAAGTCAGAAATTAATCAAGCATAACATTCAACCACTAAAACTATTTTTTCTGTTAAGGAATGCAAGTAAATAACTATAATTTGACATATTAATCAAGAAATAATAATGTGATTTACTATTTTTTCAGCTTTTTTGTAAATCAGTAAATTTGAAAATTCATGGATAACAATAATAATGATATTTTAGCATTAAAAATATCATTTGGGTTAAAGAGCTTCTACATATTGGTGTATTAACCATTGCAGAAACATACAAAATGATTTTGGTTATTACCAATGCTGTTAATTTAGGGCAGCTGTGGCTGTGTATTTTAAAAGCCCAGCTAGGGAAGGGCATTGCAAATTAGCTTAGGTTACAAATGCTGTAGTGTGTGGCAACGGTTTACTTGCTCCATACTTGTCCCTATACAAATAAACATTAAATAAATAAATTAGCCTTACTTTGGGTGGTGGTCTAATAAATTTGTTAAGCACTGTACATCGATGTCTGATGTTTATTAATGTGTTAATTCTGTTTGCATTCAGGCTGGTTCAATTCTACATACGAATAGGCAGCAAGAGTTTGGGGCCAACTTGCACCAGACCTCGCTCTCGCAATGAAGGTAACTATCACTTGGTGAACTCAGGCTCTTTGCTGCTTTCATGTGGTTGTTTCTTAACAGTGCAGTCTTAAAAAAGCACCTCCACATAGTTCATTCTTGTCACCATTGGTTTGTCTCCATCTGTTCCTTTTTACAATTTGTCTTTCAAGTGATGTTAGATCCAATGAAGACTGTGTAGGTACAGATGTAGTCCTTGTTGTCAAAGTTTTAGAGTAATGGAAAATCAAAGCAGAGTGTACTTGTTTTATTCTATACATCAGTGAACAGATAGTGGATTTCTAGCCTGCAGCAGTGCCGAGGGCTGAGTCTGATTGTTTCTGTAGCGGCAGATAAAACACTGCCAGCCTCCTTATCAGCATGGCTTATATAATCAGAACTTACAAACCGTTTTTTCTTCTATTGCAATTTATTTTCCTTACATACTGCTAAGAATTACCCTCTTCTTTATGTTTATCTATTAGAACAGTATTTCCCCTCTGAAAGTGCTCTCTACACTTGTGTGTTTTCTTTTTCTCTAGGTGTCATCATCCAATTCTCCATCAACAACGGTGTCCAGTGGCAGTTCCTGAGGGAGCTGGACTTTAGTTCCTTCCTGGAGCCCCAAGTGGTAACTATTGAGCTACCACCTGCAGCAAAAACCCCCTACACAGTGTTTCGGTGGTGGCAGCCACAGCAAGGTTAGCAAATTATGAACACCAACTCACAGTTAGAAAACTACAATATTTGAATATCCTATAGATATCAGAGTTTAGTTATGTGTTAAAGTTTCTACTTCCTGTCTATCCTGCCAGGGAAACACTCTGCACAGTGGGCTCTGGATGATGTCTTGATCGGAATGAACGACAGCTCCAGAACAGGTTTCCATGACAAGTTTGATGGCTCAACACCTCTGAGGCACAACTGGTATCGCATTCAGGGTGGAGAGGTGACTGTGGACTGTTTGTCTCTGGACACAGCACTCACCTTCAACTCTGAGGCCATTGATAGTAAGTCACATTAATTTTACAAACCCATGCAGGATGATGCCAGGGCTTAGACTGCAGGTTACATAAACTTAGCACAAAAAGTAAGGACATTTGTGTTTGGTAGATTATTTCTTTGTTGTAACAGTGCTTCTTGGCAATAAATCTTATACTGTTGGAAAGTCTGTTTATTACCCTTTTAAATGGTGCCACATTTGTAAGGAACATGCATTTGTGGGATGAGCAGCAGAGCTTAGTATGTGGGTTGCGCCCATGCAAAATTAGCCAAATCTTCTCTGCCAATGCCAAACAGCTTATTCTGCCATTGACTTTTGTTTGGTGTTTGGTGGATTGGTTGATTGAAGTTTGAAGAAACAAGACATTTTGGCAATTTAACAATTTATTCATTTAACAAACTGGAGCCTCAGTAGTGTGTGGAAGAACCATACACAGCCACAACAGCCGGGCACCTCCTCCTCATGCTGGTCACCAGCCTGGTCACACACAAGATTTATTGCCAAGAAGCATTGTTACAACAAACAAATAATCTACCAAACACAAATTTCCTTACTTTTTATGCTAATTTTAGATATAAATGCCTGCACTTAAAGAGAAGGAGTATTATACTGCTTTCACAAACAGTCAGTGTCAAGAAGTCCTTAAAAACAGTTAACTCACAACAGGGAAGCTGAATTGTTTGCAGTGAATGTGTTACAGTAGATGATTGCAATGGATGGACATCACTGTAAAACAGCTTGACTTCCACTGACTCTTTCTACAAAAAGATTTTAATAGAATGTACAGTATATATATACAGTATATACAAATACATAAGGATTTAAATCTAGGATACCTCTCTTACATACATTTACACACACACACCCACACACACTCAACTAACCACATAAATAGCTGCACAGTGACATCACAGTATTGCGCACACAACATGCTGAAATTGAATAACCCATTTACTGTGGTGCTGTGGGTCCTGAATTATTAATGAGAGCAAACCTGAATGGGCCTCCTGCTTGTTATTTATGCTTGCATCAAGCTGTGTGCGGATTTACTTTACACAAATATTACATTACAACTGGGTCCTTTCATTTAACATGCACAACAAGACTATGTACAGCAAGACTAATATGGCAACACAAATAAAAACATAAAGCTTTTGTGCATCAGTGTAAATACTTATGTCACACTTCATGTCTTTCTTCTTATGTGGCTATTATGCAAACACTGCAGACACAATTCTATGTTACCTATTATTTTAAAGGCTACTGTTGGTATTTGAGGATGTATGTTGTAGACCAGCAGTTTTCAACATGTGTTGTGGGCCTCCCTTTGGAGGCACCGCAGGACTTAAACCAGAAAATACTACTTTGCCAACTTCTGCTGTGTGTGGGGGAAATTGGACACATTTACAGTTACAACAGAGACTACACTATAGGGTGACTATTACAGTTTTTTGCGAGTTTTTCCTGTATTGGTCCTAATGATTCTCCACAGCCACAGTGTTTAATTTGCAAAGACTTACAGGCTAATGACATTATGAAATACATGATTGAAAATATAGTTGTTTTGTGGGGTTGGTGATCCATGGAATAAATTATTTTCTCCTAGGGGACACTCACTCTCCCTCACTTTGAAAACCCCTGCTTTAGAGGCTTAGAAATCAAGGAAATTTGGGGATTTGTCTTCTATGATTGAGCCACATTCTCTCAAATCAAGAACCTGATTGATGATGTTCAGAATGAAACTGTTTTTAGTTGAAGAAAGTTGAAATGTAATTCTGCATTCTTGAGTCAAGAAACTGTTGTTACTTTCACACTCTGTCTGCAGAGAAGCCAAGATACGCAGAGAGCTGGGACTTTGAAGTGACAGGCTCGTCATTCCTGCAGTTTGAGCTGAGTATGGGCTGCAGTAAGTCCACCTCTTTCTCCCATGGTGTGCGACTGGAGTACTCCACCGACTGTGGACACCACTGGTCCCTCATCACTCCAGAGTGTGTGCCACCAGCCATTGGCTGTGCTGGTTACACTCAGAGTTCCATCTATACCTCAACTCAGTACAAACACTGGAAGAGAATCACTGTCTACCTGCCCAGTGCTGCCAAGTGAGTTTCTTCAAACTTTTATTTCTGAAGAAGTACATGGTATTGGTGAATTTCCTCAAAGTGCGTTAACTCTTGACTTCTGATGACTCCCTCAGTTCTCCTAGAACTCGGTTCCGTTGGATCCAGACCCACTTTACCCCAGGAGCAGAAGGATGGGCTCTAGATAATGTGTTGCTTGCCCCTGGCTGTCCCTGGATGTGCTCTGGTCATGGTCTGTGCGACAATGGACGTTGTGTGTAAGTTTATCTGGCTTCACAACACAGCTGGTAAAGTTTGACAGTTATTTTCTGTCTGAATGTAACATACCATTACCCCTGCTCACTCCCTCCTTGTAAAGATGTGACAAGGGCTATGGAGGGGCTCACTGTGTGCCTTTGGCCCCTCTACCATCTGTGCTGAGAGAAGACTTCAATGAGAACCTGCAGCAGGAGACGTGGCCTGAGGTGTACGGAGCAGAGAGGGGAACTCTGAGTGGAGAGCCTCTTAAATCTGGCATGGCGCTGATCTTCAAAGGGGTAGGTATACAAAGCAACTTGTAAAGAAATCCCAGTGTACAAATATACTTTTAAATCACAATTTTATTTGAAATCCATAGATCACTCACCAACAGTGTTGTTCTTGTCTGTTTGCAGGATGGTCTGCGAATGATAGTGTCACGGGATCTGGACTGCACCAACACACTCTACATCCAGTTTTCATTCAAATTTATCACCAAGGGTAAAAGATAGCCCAGTGATTTTCAGTTGGAATGGTCTTGTTTTGATAGTTTATTATTTTTGTGAAAGTTGTTGTTTAATAGTTAATCTTTTTGGCTTTATTAGGTGTCCCAGAGCGCTCCCATTCAGTGCTTCTGCAGTACTCAGTGAATGGAGGGATCAGCTGGCTGATGTTGGATGAGTTTTACTTCCCAACTTCTACTGACACTCTGTTCCTCCACCTGCCACTGCCGGCCAGCGCTCAGACCAACGCCACCCGCTTCAGACTATGGCAGCCTTACAACAGTGGTGAGTGGGTATACATGGTGTGGGCACACATAAAACTTTTAACATCTGAACCTGTTAACATAATCTTTTTATAACTTCCCCAATACTCCATCTTTTAGGTAAGAAGGAAGAGGTGTGGGTAATAGATGACCTCATCATTGATGGCAGCTCTTTACAAAACACACCGGTGGTGATAGACAGCTTTGAGGAAGGCCCCAACGAGTCCAACTGGCTGTTCTTCCCTGGAGGAAACACTGGCCTCTACTGTCCCTACCAGAAGACTGGACTGTAAAAAGCACATTTGGTTTATTATTAACAATGATAGGGACTTGACAGTGTTTGTTTTTTAATTATTCATAAGCCCATTGGTGATAAATTTGCAAGAACCTTTTTTTGGACCAATGACTTATTTTGTGTTTCTGTGTGCATGTGATGCAGGGAGGAGGATGAGTCAGCCATGGTGTTTGTCTCTAGTGAGCTTGGAGAGCACTCCATCACCACCAGGGACATTGACGTAAATGAGAACACGATCATCCAGTTTGAGGTACATAAAACAACCTTGATGACTAATTTTCCAAAGAAACAATCTTTATTCTTATTCAGAACCCAAACCATGGCTCATCATCTCTAGAGATGTTGTTTTACCTGTTTGTCATTGTGTCTCTAGATTAATGTGGGTTGCACAGCTGAGAGCTCGTCCGCCCATCCAGTACGTCTGGAGTTCTCACGTGATTTTGGTGCCACATGGCACCTTTTGGTGCCCCTGTGTGCCGGTGCACCACAGCCCTCATCACTGTGCTCCACAGAGCTTCATCCTGCCAGCATCTATTTCCCGGGTACAACTCAGGGCTGGAGGAGGGAAGTCATTCACTTTGGCAAGCTTCGCCTCTGTGGGTAAGGATGAAATACAGAAAACAAAACAGACTTTTCCAAACTCTTTCATCGCACCTGTTTAACTCGGACTATCTTTTTCACACACTCATCTTTGTGTTTTGGTTTTTCTTACAGGTCAGTGAGGTTCCGTTGGTATCAAGGTTTCTTTTCAACTGGCTCTAATCCTCCAACATGGGCATTAGACAATGTCTACATCGGTCCACAGTGTCAGGACATGTGCAATGGTCATGGTGCCTGTGTGGGCGGCACCCACTGTGTGTGTGACCCTGGCTACTCTGGAGCTGACTGCTCTGTGCCTGACACTCCTAACCCTGACTTTCTCAAGGAGGACTTTGAAGGTACATCAGCAGAAATTGCATGCATAGAAAGAAGAAGGTGTAGCATCAGTTTTTAGAATATTACATAGTTACAATTTTTATCATGTTCTAAAGCAGTGGTTCTCAACTGGTTGGGTATCATGACCCACACCACCACCCATTAAGATAAATCACTACCCAAATTACAGAAGGAAATTATGCCTGCATGCATCTTATTTTACTTCATTTTTCCACTACAGAATGGAAATTCTGGTAATTTCTCAGAGAATGTCCTCATTATCTCAGGTATTGTTATCTACAGAAAAGGAGATAAATAAGTAGAAATCTTAGGACAAATACTGAAATGTACTCATCAGCATAGGAAAACTTCAAAATTACATTTACGAATTTACCAAATGTCTACTTAGGGCTTCCATGCAGAGACTTATTGCCACATGTTCTTCCTTGCACACAATCAAGACACACTGGAAAGAGCTTTTGGGTCCTGATCCACCAGTTGAGAATCATTGCTGGTGTTTTTTTTTTTTTTTGTTTTTTGTTTTTTTTTTGTTTGTTTGTTTGTTTTTTTTAAGTTTGAGACCGTAATGTCTTTGAAAACCAACTGCCTTTCCAGATGTGTCATGAAAATCAATATTGCAACTTTAACCTGATTTCCTTCAGGGATTTAATTTATGTTTTATATATATGTATATTTGCTGTTGTTTGCCCACAAAATATGAGTTTTCTGGTTGTTTGCAGGGGGAGCTGTAGATGCTGAGCGCTTCAGACAACTGAGTGGTGGTAAACCGTCCAGAAAGTGTGGTATCATGTCAAGTGGGAATCATCTCTTTTTCAGCGAGGACGGCCTGCGCATGTTGGTCACAAATGACATGGACCTTTCAAACGCTAGGTACAGCTGCATCAAACAAAGAAAATCAGTGTACAACTAACATACTATCAGTATGTTTTTATCCTGATGAATCCACATTTTCAGAGGTTATCTCATGTCTAAATCCCTGCAGGTTTGTTCAGTTCTTCCTTCGCCTCGGCTGTGGTAAGGCAGCCCCAGACCCTCGCTCTCAGCCAGTTTTGCTGCAGTTCTCAGTGGATGGAGGTCTTATCTGGGGCCTCCTTCAGGAGTTCCTCTTCAGTAACAGCAGTAATCAGGCTCGTCTGGTTGCCCTGGAGATCCCTCTGCGTGCCCGCACACCATCCACTCGCCTTCGCTGGTGGCAACCCTCAGAGAACGGACACTTTTACAGCCCATGGGTCATTGACCAGGTACAATTAGGATCCATCCAGCCATCCATCAATTTATAAATCTTCATGTTCACTTTAGCATTACTGTGGTTATCCATCTAATCTTTTATTTAATCCGTTCCTCACATCAACGTTGCAAACGTGTCTCTATTCTGCAGGTGGTGGTAGGGGGCAGTGCCAGTGGCTGGGGACCTCTGGAGGATGATTTTTCCTCCATTGATGGGCGTTCATGGCTCCTTCACCCAGGAGGGACCAGAATGCCTGTTTGTGGCTCTGATGGACCTGCTTTCGCTTTTATTGAGAAGTCCAACACTCGCTATGCTGTAACAACAGACATCAGTTTGGGTCAAGATGCCTTCATCCAGTTTGACTTCTCTGCTTCCTGTTCTGTTACCAACTCCTGCTACTGTAAGCATTCAGAAGTTCATAACATACTGGGATTGAATGTCTGTACTAGATAAGGACACATCTATGATTTTCAGTAAAGCTGATTTGAATCTTGATTAAAATAGTGTCAAATTTCGCTATGGCAAAGGTGATGTATCTCAGCATCTTGACAAAGTAACTGAAATACTTTGAAAGTAGTCCTAACATTCCTTATTTATCATATTGATGTAAGATTTTGGGCTTTCAAGCTGTTTATGTTAGGAGTATTTTATGCATGTTTCTCAAGGGCATATGATGTTGAACATTCTGTTTATCCTATTTCTTCTGCAGCGGTAGAGTTAGAATATTCTCTGGATCTGGGTCTGACCTGGCAGCCTGTGGTTAGAGACTGTCTACCAACAAGCCCCGACTGCACCTCCTTCACCCTGCAGAGGCTGCTGGTGTCTGACACGTACAACAAGTGGGGCCGTGTTACCCTGCCAATCCCATCATATGCCAGGTCAGAACTGAAATATACCTTACAGAGACGCATTAACAGATGAGTCGCTTCTCTCACCTTGTTCTTTTTTTTTTTTTCCCATTTGGGCTGTTGTTGCTCGGACACAGTTTGACATTACAGTCTTATTCAAAGCACATAGTCCCGTATCAGGATTTACAGTAATTCTTTTTGTGTAAATTGTTTAACATTTTAACCCTAACCTGTGAAATGTATTTGTGACTGTTATTTTGGCTCTAAGGTCTCCAGCCACGAGGTTCCGATGGTTCCAGCAGGCTCCCTTTGATAAGCAGCAGACCTGGGCTCTGGATAATCTCTACATCGGAGACGGCTGCCCAGACATGTGCTCTGGGCATGGACGCTGCCAACAGAGCTCCTGTGTGTAAGTACTCTCATTGATAAATACCAAAGTTTTTAACGTGAATGTCTGTATTTGGAGGTGTAAAATATTCTTAAACGTTGAATAATGTAATAATGTTAATTTGTTCAGGACACTGTCCCACAGCTACAAAATACATGAATAGAGATCATGTGATTTTCTGCATGTGCTAACAGCTTTCTGTAGGTGGAATAAGGTTTTCTTTCATCACAAAAGGATTATGGATGAATACTTTATCTCTGTGTTTGGATATTTAATCTTTAACCCCGCTTGTTCTGATTGTTCATATTTGACTTGTCTATTCCTGCCCAGGTGTGACCCAGAGTGGGGTGGAGAGTACTGTGATGAGCCAGTGGTTCCTCTGCCCTCCCAGCTGAAGGACAGCTTTAGCCGAGCTCCCTCACTCAGCCACTGGCACATCCTTACTGGTGGAAAGCTCAGCACTGTGTGTGGAGCTGTTGCCTCTGGAGCTGCTCTGCACTTTAGTGGGGTAAAAACCAATCAGCCAGCTTTGTTTTATCATACTACATATCATTTATCCATCGTCTGTGTTTTTCATAATTCTATTTTAATTCCATAGAGAATAATGCATTAAATGCCCTCAAAGTCTGATAAAGACAGAACAGTTTTCACTTATCCTGGAGGGTGTTAATTGTTTGCACAACTTATTTTAAAAGCTCAATTGTATTCCACTGTGCCATGACTATTTTTCTTTAGTATGAGCTTTACATTAACTGTTCAACTAAGGGTAGGCTGTGGTTCAAAAGGCAAATCCCTACATTAAGAAATACAAAAGCACCAACATGTGCTGATTCACACAGGGCCGACAGATGTAACAGCATCTGAAAGATGTGCCTTTAAGTTATACAGTAATCTATTTAATAAAAGTCCACTAAGTAAATCACTGACAAGCTTTATGTACAGCTCAAGTTTTCCCTGAGGCACTTAGAGCAGTGTTATAATGGATGCCTGTTGATGGGCTGATCTTGGGTGGAAGCATTGCAAGGGATTGTTTTAATGGGTTACTCTGGATCTTGTCCAAGCTGTGCTAAGATGAATTACAACTATGATTTTGAACTTTGTTGTTATTTTATTGTGTTCTATTAATTACAATTAAATATCACAACAAACCATCTCTGACAGCATTTAAAACATCTTTAAGAAGTGTAGTACAGAGAAAAAAAATAAAAAGGATGCACTTAGGCTCAGTCCCTATACACCTCTTGCCCCAACCACTTATTCCTATCCCAGCATTTAGGGTGCTTAGGTCAAGAGGTAGGGTGTCCCAGTTTGTTTTGGAATGTTGGGGCAAGGTGAAGTGCCAGGGCCACAGGGCCCTTCAAACCAAATATTATGACATATTTCCAACTTTGTTTATCATCAGTAATATTGTAAAATTATGACAATATGCTAATATCATTATTTTATTTTATTCCAATGCATAATGATCCTTTGATTCTGAACAAGTATTTTAAAATGACTTTGCTTGTTGTAGAAATATCCAGCATTTACTACTGACTATCAGAAGATTAAAGGGCTGTCCCATTTAGCGGGGGAAGATTTCACCACTGTTAAGATCTCAAAAAAAGGACTGAGTCATAGACATCACAGACTTATCTTTGCTGATTTCCCTTTGTAGAGTTGCAGCCGTCAGCTGGTGACTGTTGACCTGAACTTGACCAATGCTGAGTTCATCCAGTTCTACTTTATGTACGGCTGCATGATCCCACCAAGCAATCGTAACCAGGGTGTGCTTCTGGAGTACAGTTTGAACGGAGGAATTAACTGGCACTTGCTGACAGAGATCTTTTATGATCTATACACAAAGCCTGGGTGAGTTTTTTAAATCCTTTATATAAGGGTTTCTATTTGTACACAACTAACAACAGGGTGAAGCAAGATATTTTGAATTTGTTAATATTCTTTTCTGCATTCAGGTTTGTGAATGTGCTGCTGCCCCCTGCTGCCCGTCAGGAGGGAGTGCGTGTGCGCTGGTGGCAGCCACAGCATGAGGGACTGGACCACAGTGACTGGGCGCTGGATAACGTCCTCATTGCAGGATCAGATCCAAGAGCACAGATATCTGACACATTTGGAGGGGTGGCCCTACCCAACCATGAGAGAGCTCCTGCGGATGAGACGTCAGGAAGGATAGGGCAGCTGAGTGAGCAGGAGGAAACACCCATAGGTATACTCTGTCTCACATCAACTAAAGTAAAAGGGTTGTTTTGAACACCTCAGGAGAAAAGCTATGTATGTGCAAGACTATGACATCACAATACATAGGATATGATAGTATACTGCAGACACATACCTTAACAAACATGCTATCAGTTCATCTAAATCATTCTTTCCTTATAACCTGCTAGCAGAATATTTTGCCTTTTTTTGTATTTAATTTTTTGTGTCTACTTCTTTGTTCTCAGTGAGTGATCACTGGCTGTTCTCAGAGGACTGCTCCGTGCAACGTTTCTGCAGCTCTCCTGATGGAGTGATGGTGTGTGGCAATGCTGATGGGAGAGAGGTGTATGCTGTCACACATGATATTATTCCTGACAAGGGCTGGGTCATGCAGTTCAAGGTAACTTATGAGCTTAAAATCGCTCAGTTGCACAATGGAAGTTGATCAATATTGTGTGATGATGATTGTGTTTTATCAGGGTGACATAACCTTTGAAAACCTTTGTGTTGATGTAGATTGCTGTGGGCTGCAGCGTACCTGAGCGTCATGCAGACCGACAAGTTCATGTGCAGTATTCAGTGGACTTTGGAGTGACCTGGAAGTATCTGGTGCCTCAGTGCCTTCCTGCAGACCCCCGCTGCGGAGGTCAGGTTTCCCAACCCTCAGTCTTCTTCCCTGCTGAAAGCTGGAAGAGGGCAGTCTATCCACTGCCTGACAGCCTGGCTGACACGTGAGTCATCCTGCCTCTAAGATTCCGTCGCACACTTTTCACAAAACATACATACCTGCTTCATATTTGATTGAATTGAATTATAGATACTGTAGATTAAATTGTTGGCATCCCTTAAATTATTAAAATCATTGTCATATAAATAATGAAAATGGCAAACATGTTGTTAGACTAACTAAAACTCCTGTTTTTCCTCAGCGCTGTGCGTTTCCGGTTTTACCAGCAGCACTCAGACATTCAGTGGGGTGTGGAGAACTTTTACATTGGTCCAGCTTGTGACAACCACTGTGGGGGGCATGGAGACTGTCTGGATCAGCGCTGTCTCTGTGATCCAGGATTTACTGGACCAAACTGCTATGCAAGCACAGCTCTAAAGGTATAGTCTAGGTCTCAGCATAAAATTGTCCAGTTGGTAAACAGATAAGAAAAGAAAGTATTAAGAGTCTTTTTTCTGTAGGCTTCCCTGAAGGAGCGTTTTGACTGGGAGGGTGCAGCTGGCCCCCAGTGGCAGATACTGGAGGGCGGTAGACCCTGCACAGACTGTGGTGTGTTGGTAGAGGGGACAGCCTTGTACTTTGGAGGGGCTGATGCCAGACAGGCTGTCACTACTGATCTGGACCTCCGTGGTGCAAAGTTAGTACTCAGCTTCATTAAGTTTTTTTGGTGTGTCATGAAATATTGGGCTACTCTTTAGTGTGATTTAAACTGTGTTTTTTTAAAGGTTTGTTGAGTACTGGGCCAGGATTGGAAGTGAGGACAACATGACAATGTGCCATCGCCCAACTTGTCGTAAAGAAGGAGTGCTGCTGGATTACTCCACTGATGGAGGTGCGGTAACAATGTGCATGCATACACTGTGTATATTTAGCTTGGGGACTTTTCTTCCTCAGATTATCCTCATTTTTCCATCGTACCTATTCTCCTGTGTAAAAATCTTCAGGTGTTTCCTGGACGCTGCTGCATGAGATGGACTATCTTAAGTACGTGTCTGTGAGGAGAGATTACATCGTCCTCCCAGAGGCAGCTCTGACAAATGCTACCCGTCTGCGCTGGTGGCAGCCATTCACTGTTTCCTCAGGCCTCGCCACCCCTAGCCTGGAGAGAGCCCAGTGGGCCATTGACAACATCTTAGTGGGAGGGTCAGACATCAACCCATCCACTTTGCTTGACACATTTGATGATGGTGAGTTTGTTTGTTAATGTAATCAGAGTCTTAAAAACTTAACTGAAACAAGAGATACATCATTATTCTTGATCTTTTTGCACTTCATCAGAGGGTGTTTCTCATGAGGAGAGCTGGAGTTTCTATCCTAATGCTGTACGCACAGCTGGCTTCTGTGGAAACCCCTCATTCCATCTCTACTGGCCAAATAAGAACCAAGACAGAACACACAACATCCTGGCTACTCGAGAGCTCATTGTGCAACCTGGTTATATTCTCCAGTTTAAGGTAGGGTATAACAAGAGATCCACTGTACTAAATCCATCTTCTCTCTTTTAAATGAAGGCTTTGGTTCTCACTTCTAACCTATCTTCTTGATGCAGATTGTTGTGGGTTGTGAGACAGATACCTGTGAAGACCAGCATTCGGTCCTGCTGCAGTACAGGAAGGATGCAAGGTAAGTGCAGAGGAGAGTCCTGTATAATGTGGAAACAGTGTCTAGTTGTCATAAACTACTAAAACTGTAGCAATAATGGCAAAAATCATTATCACAATAATGTTGATTGATACTGGGATCATGATTCTTAAACACAATTACTCACTGATTTTAAAACATCTGCACTGATGCATTTATTGAACTTGAACACCCTTAATGATTTAAAAAAACAAACAAAAATGAATATAAATGGGTGAAATAAAAACAGAAATATGTAAAAGGAATTAATTTCTGGCAAAAATCAACAAACATTGAAGCATTTACCAACGACAAAACCTGTGGGCAAAATGAGTTTATTGTGGCATGTGACACAGAAATCATTTAGTCAAGATTATCTTGTTTTCATGATTTTGGGAAGCCATATTGTGGTTGAAAGTGAAACTCAATTAATTGCCCAGTACTAGTAGCAGTACATGAAAAAAATTCTCTTATTGTAGAATTAGACGTTTTTGTTCACATGTGATGAAATTTGTCAGATCAAAATTCAGATATTCGCCTTGAAAGCCACCAAAACTCAACTAAATCTTTCCTTTGATTATTAATAAGGAAAACCTGAAGCTTTTCCTTTTACCCTTTAGGTCAGACTCATGGCAGCTGGTACAGTCAGAGTGCCTACCCTCCTCAGTCAACAACGTGGGCTGCTCTCCCTTCCAGTTCCATGAATCCACAATCTACAGTCCGGTCAATAGTTCAACATGGACCAGGGTCACTGTCCAGCTACCAGACCATGTCTCTTCAGGGTAGGTCCACACAAATCCCTTGCTTTTCTACATATAATGATGTCACATTGATGTATAAACAGAATAAGAGACACGGATCACTTTTCACCATTGACTGAAGCAGTGGCATGTGTTGTATATTTTCAGAGCTACCCAGTTCCGCTGGATTCAAAAGGAGGGGACAGGAGAGCGACAGAGTTGGGGCGTAGACCATGTTTACATTGGCGAGGCCTGTCCGGGGCTCTGCAGCGGCCACGGCTACTGTACAAGCGGAGTTGTCTGCATCTGTGATGAGGGACACCATGGTGGGCTACAACAGCATACTGTACTTAGATTAGTTTACACGAACACACTTTTTTCATTTTTAAATGTGCTGTGTAGATTTTCTTTGTAAGATGAAATCATGCAAAGGAACAAAGAAAGAATTTGCAACAAAACTTGATGAAGTGTTCCCAGGTGATTGAAAAAACTTTGCATTAACATATCCTGGACATAGAAATACACTACAACAGCTGAAAACACACCCTTGCTTTGTCTGTGCTTTTATTTTATCTAACAAGAACATTACAAACAGTTGCCTCTTTTCACCTTAACAGGTGATGACTGCTCCCTCTCCAGCAGTGACCTGCCCAGCTCTATTAAGGATAACTTTGAGTCCGGCAGTGTGTCTCAGGAGAGCTGGCAGTTAATCCAGGGTGGTGGAGTGGGAAGCGGCTGCGGGCAGCTGTCTCCACATGCCCACGGAGACTCGCTCTACTTCAATGGCTGTAAGATGAGGCAGGCAGTTACAAAACCGCTGGACCTCACTAGAGCCAGGTACAGGTACTATCACAACATACTGTACAGTCACTAATAATGTCATCATAAACCTCACTACCTTGTATCTAAAACAAGCCATTTCCTCCCCCAATAAGAAGTTTTATGTCTTTAATTCTTTATCTAAACTTTCCTCTTTTTTGTCTTGTCTGTCTCCCTGCAGTAAGATCATGTTTGTGCTGCAGATCGGCAGCGTTGCACAGACAGACAGCTGTAACATAGCTCTAGATCAGGCTGACACAGTCGACCGGGCCGTGTTGCTGCAATACAGCATCAACAATGGAGTCAGCTGGCATGTTATCGCCCAGCACCAGCCAAAAGATTTTATAAAGGCACAGAGAGTGTCCTACAACATACCACTGTGAGTGATACTCAGATTTAACAAGGCCATCTTCTCATGCAGCATACATTTGAAAGGTTTATTAAGGTGTTAATGGCTTTATTAATGATAATGCATCATCAACCAAGCATTGCAAATTTAAATTGAGGTATTTATGAATGATTTTGGAATCATTGACTCTCTGACCATTAGTTAGTAAGTACTGATAAACTGCTTTTGTTTGACATTGGTTTATAAATACATTTTGCAAATGTCCAACAATTTTGAATTCATTAACCAAAAAAGATTTCAGTCAACCAACCTCTAACACTCTGAAGCCTTTTGTGAAGTCTAGCCATAAAGGACTCTTCATGATAGAGACTTTTCATTAATAATTTTCACAAATGTGGAAACCCAGACATTGTTTTTAATGGTGTGTAATTGATCCTTGAGGTGCTTGTGAATGAGGCATAAATCATTTGGAAAGCCACCAGTTAAAACTAATTAATGCCCATTATAAATGGTGCTGCAGTAGAGCCAGTGACTGTGATAATGATCCTTTAAAAACTTTCTCAAATGTCATTCCTGTGAATTGAGACTACTTTAACCATAATCATATTTGATGATTACTGATCCCACATGTCTCCATGGTCTCTCCAGGGAAGCAAGGGTTAAAGGGGTGATGCTGCGATGGTGGCAGCCACGCCATGAAGGTGCAGGACACGATCAATGGGCGCTGGACCATGTGGAAGTAGTTCTGTGAGTACCCAATTCCCAGCCAGTCCACGGCCCCTCAGACTGGCCCCAAAAAGAGCCCTGATCTGCCCCTGTCTCAACCTCTGCCTTAGCCTCACCTGTAAAAAATATCCCTCAGCTTGACACTAATGCAGAGATGCGTACACATACAGACATTAAGTGCACTAAAGGGTGTGTGCTTCACCTAGTACCAACCTCTAAGCGGTTTTGTCAGAGCTCATGTAGCTTTGATCGTCTGCAGAGTTGAAAATGAATGTGCTTTGCTGTGAAAGCTTCTGTTTGTGGATGTTTGTCCCATGTATGACAGATTAACCCCTGCTGTCAGAACATCATATTTTTAGTGTCTTGTAGAACCCATGGACCTCCTAGAAGAGCTGGAGTTCATGTGTATTTCCTTTAAGTTTGGATTTAAAGTACATCATACCTAAATCTAATCAACATCATGACATATGAAGTCAGAAAGTTCATACATTTCAATTCCTTTTAAACGTATTATGAGGCACTTGTTGGATGTATGAGGCCCTTTAATAAATCACAGCATTCACTCATTAACACAAAACCAATCTGCCTCAGGTTAAGGCTCAAAGGCATGACGCTAAGAGCTGAACCAAGATCATACCACTCACAATTCAAGAAACAGCCAAGGACGTTTCACATCCATGACAGTCTCTGTTCTACTGTCCATGCATTTTTCCATTTCACTTTAAAGTGCAAAAATTGTCCTGCATTTCATTGTACTTAGAATTAAATCTCTTACAGTTTTTTTTAGTTTCTTTAATTGAAATTGCAGGCATATTGCACTGATTTGCTCATTCTTCTCTCCTCCTGTCTTTACCTCTATACATTTTGTTGCACTTTCGTCTTAGATCAGCATCAGAACACATCAAATTTCAAATACAAAAAGCAGAGCTGGAAAGTCTACAGGGCACTGAAGATATCATGAAGCTTATCAGCTAGCTTTTTCCTAACACTGCAATATCATTAAGCATTTTCTGCATGTTAATGTGGGTATTAGAGCTCTAATTTTGGTGCTGATTGTTCATTCAGACATGTACCAAGCATTTTAAATGTGCCATACAACTACAACGTAATACCTTATGATTTACACACAGTTAAGACAAATTTCCACATATACACTAACACGCTTATGCCTAACCTGAGCTTTCCCTGGTCTAAGTGGTCGCGACCTGCCCCACTCCCTCCCTCACTCCTCCCACGGTTTTCAACAGTGTCTGCTGAAAAGAGTGACCATGATCCTCACACTTTGCTCTGTTGTTTATTTCTCTCTGTTCGCCACTCCTCCACTCCTTCACACATTTTTCCTCTCCCTCCTACTCCTGCTCAATCCTGTCTTTTTATGCTATTTGTGCGTTTGTTCTCTGCTGCTTTTTGTGTTTGGTTATGTGGCCACGCACCCTCTTTCTGCTTATGCTGCATTGATCCTACCTTACTCCATCACCTTCCTCCTCCTCCTTCCTCAAAACTCGCTCTTTTCCTGTTTCTTTTTCTCTTCTCACTCTGGTACACATCGGATGGATTACTTCTAAACTTCTTGCTCTTTCTCTCCAACTCTATCTGCCGTAATCTCTCACTTGCCCTTTTCTTTGCTACACATATCTGCTGTCTTGCTCCTCAATCTCTGCCAACTCTTCTATCATTCATTCTTTCTTCCACATCCTCTCTGTCTTACTATCTCTTCTTCCTCCTCAATACTCTTACTCTCCTTGTTTCTCTCCTCTCTCCTCCTTTCTCCCCCCTTTGGGCCCCTGCCTCCCCAGGCCGGGGCTCCTACCCCCTCAGACCTTTCTGCGAGACAGCAGTCCCCTCCTCCTGCTTCTCCCCTCTCGCGCTCTAACCTCTGCTCTCTTCTGTATTCTGCTCCCTCTGGCATGGCTGTAGTGTCAGGTAAGTTCTCCGCCTCTTCCCGAATGCAGCCCCCTCCCTCACCCTCCCCTCCCAACCCTTTCTTCTCCCAGAGACACTGTGCACAACCCTCTCACACGCTCACCGACACACCCAGCCCTTCTCATCTTCACCACAGCCATATCCATGCCCTTGCTTTAACTCAAGCACCAGGCAGGTCAACAAGCAGGCCAGCTGCTCATGGTGTAAAGGTGAAGGCTTTTTGATAAAAAAATATCTAACACACAGACCTTAGGAGACATCCTTGACACAAAAATACATTTTTAAGTGACACAGTGAACAGAGGGTTGAATAGGGTGGTTTTATTAATATGCCAGTGGTGGAAAATGCTTTAATCCAATCTTAAAATGGTATTTTTACCCTGAGACACATGTTTGAGGCATTTTTAGTTGAAATTACAGTCAAATTGTATACAAATGTCAATGGTACTGTGTTTGTGTGTATATGTGTGATGTAATCCATCACTATACATATATCTGTTTGTTTTGTTCTTGCTACTACCTTTACTACAAACTGTTGTAGTGTTCTTGACAGAGCAGCTAACACACTCAATCCTACTTGAAAAAGATGACTGTTAGTGGGTGTAGCATTTATTTCAATCCAGCCCAAGCACTGGAAGATTTTTTTTCATATGAGATATCAACATCAATTGCTATGCAGGCATCTTGCGTCATGATTTCAAACGAAGGCTCTTTTGCTGAAGACTTTCATCTGACTAACCTCCTCCATCCAGCTCCTTGCATGGCTTAACGGATCGACTGTTGCAACAGCTCTCCATCTTCCTTGTATTACTCATGGCTGTCTGTCTGTCTGTTGACAACAACACCATGACTCTGAGCCAGGAGCTCCCTCCTCACTCCCCTCTGTTTTCTGACCAAGGATCAGAAAATACAAAACATGCTCACATACACTGAAACACTACAGTTCACCTGCCGGCCCTTCCATCTTCATTGGCATCTCCGCCTCCCCACCATCAGCCATCGCACACACACACCATACCTCCCTACCCCCATCCCTCCTGAACCCCCCCGCTTTGCAGAGGCCCCCTGCCTGCCCTGGCTGTACTCCTGGCTCACTGGCACCGCCCTGCTGGATGGAAGAGGCAATGAACAGGCTAAGCAAGAGCGATCTTCCGCAGCTTTACTCTGTGTCACTTAGTTTTAAAACCTCCCTTCTCTGCCCCCTTTCCTGCACTTTTATGACTTCTTTAAGTTCTTTTCTTTTCTCCCAGTGATGGCTGTTGATCTCTGACCTCAAACACTCAGTGTCAGAGTTTCCCTCTGTGGTAGTATGTCTGTAGACTCTGTGTCCCATGTCTTGTCCTGTGACATTTGGTCATGGATACATGTAGCTAGTTAACCTCCATGTTCACCATGTAGCTGCCTCTCATTTGTGCAGAACTTAAACAAATCCAGGTGTGTAGAATAGTGCCACCCATTCTCCGAGCCACAAGACCCATACAGCTGTTGAGTGTTTGAGGTTATGGCTGAAACCAGATTAGAAAGGCCAGCATGGACCTGGATGTGAGCGAGCGCGAAAGCTGCATTTGACCATTTGTGTGTTTGCATGCATGGGTGAGAGTATGTGCATGGGAATGTGAGGATTTGCCGTCTTTTTACTCGGTCACTAATGTGCCCACCCCCCCTCTTCCCCTCCCATTTTCACTTTCTTTGTATTCCTTCAGCACCCGCAAACAAAACTACATGATGAACTTTGCCAGACAGACTGCCGGGCGTCACTACTACAGCCGCAAGAGGCGGGCACTGCAACAGCGTGCCTGAACTCAGCAAGAAGGGATTCGCCGTCTGACCTGCCAATCACACATCGACCCGCCATACTCATCCTTCCTCCCCTGAAGACATATCGCCCTGTTGAGTCCTGCCCACCAGTGGATTCCAGTCAGCCTTAGAGTCCCCCACCCACTTCTCTCCCCTCTGCCACAAACATGGGCCATCCTAACAGTTTATGCGAGCCAATCAAGGCCCTCACAGCCACGCAGGTCGGGAGGAATGAAACTCAGAAGATAGGAGTGAAGCGGTCATTTTGTTTACTTTATTTCATGGACGGTCGGGGTTTCTAGATGTTTGCTAATTGTTGCTGTGGTCCTTCTGATTCCCACCTCCCTCTGGCTTACCTCCCCATCACTCCCTCCTACCCTCCATTTATCCTCCTTTTCCTACCACACTGTGAAATTGAGAGATAATATATCACTGCTGAACTGACCAGCCCTTTGGAGAGTTGCCTCCTAGTTTCACTGAGCCGCCAGGAGGGGGAACACTCCACTGCCGCCAACCAGTACACCAGGAGAAAGACCACGATGTTGATACTGACCATTAAGAGGAATACCGGTGATGAAGAAGCTGAAAAAGGAAAAAAAAATTGAGTACTGTGTTCTTGCTGTTCTGTGTGTCTGTGGGTTCTTTTTGTGATGAGTTGACTGTGGTGTTCTGTTCATTTGTTTGTTCGTTTTCTACTAATTCATATGCTTTTAAGGGAGGGGAGGGGGGTGCTGGGTTAAGTTTCTTTTCCCATGTTTATCTGGAATGGATGCGGGCGGTGCCGACAAAAAGCCCGGCCCCAAACGGAAGAAGGAACAAAAGAGCGATTTGCACGACGGGAAAAGGAGAAAATAAGAAAAAATTAAAAGACTGAACAATGAGGTTTTTTTTTATCATTTTTTTATATATGTTGGTTCCCGAAAATACAGATATTTATGGTAAATGGTTCTTCACGTAACCTATTTAAGATGCACTGTGCGTGGAATCTGTATGTTATTTTCTAGTGTTAAGTTATTAGGCAGTCGAGTCAGGCTGTCAGACTGCTTCATCTCTCCTCCTC
This sequence comes from Cheilinus undulatus, assembly GCF_018320785.1. NCBI lineage: Eukaryota > Metazoa > Chordata > Actinopteri > Labriformes > Labridae > Cheilinus > Cheilinus undulatus. The sequence goes on along the minus strand of NC_054873.1, from coordinate 19,583,217 downwards.
CTTCTCTTGTGCTGTTTCCCCTCTACCCATCTCTCTCTCTCTCTCTCTGCTGATTTCTGATACCTGGAGGTGAGGCTCTATTAGTGTTGTTTTTTGAAGTCTGTGTAATATGGACCCTCTGCCCTCAGTGTAACTCCAGTATAGCAATCTCCTGTATATATATGTATATCCACTATGGGGAGACCCAGCAGCCTTATCAAAGGGAAATAAAAAACTGTCCAAACCTCATACTGTGCACACTGCTTGAACTGCTTTTATTTCTTCAAATAACTGTCTGGTGTTTTATTTATACTCTCATTGGCCAAAACCTCATACCTCCAAAATCCCCAATTTTCAGAGAATGATAAAAAAAATGCAGCATTTTTTTGAATGGATTAACACTAAGTGATTGTAGTCAACATTTTTTTTTACACTTTTTATTGGTTTAAGATTTGTAAAAACCCACTGACAGTTTTAAAGAGTGACTACTGATTTATGAGGGGAAAAATGAAAAAGGAGATACAATGTATTGGCCAGGGCTGTACAAAAGTGCAAGGGCTAGCACTGTTGCCTCACAGCAAGAAGGTTCCTGTGTCGCCTCCTGGTTAGGGCTTTTCTGTGCTGAGTTTCTATGTTCTCCTTGTGCATGCGTGGCTTTCTCCCGCCAGCAAATACATGCTTGTTAGGTTAATTCATGACTCTAAATTGGCCCTGAGTATGAGAGTGCCTGGTTATTTGTCTCTTTATGTCAGTCCTGCGACCCCACCTCTCACCCAATGACAGCTGGGTTAGGCTCCAGCCCCCCATGGGCCCAACAGGATAAGTGGTGTAGATTGATGGATGGATGGATGCTTTTGACCTCATGCCAGTGTTGTGATTTTTCAAAGAATCTGTTGCATCCCATTTAATTAATACATACTTCATAACTTTAGTTATGAAATAAGGAAGTTACCTCATAAGATTTGGACTCATTAACTTAACATCACACTACTGTGACAGATTATGTGTCAGTACAAACTAATTATTTGTCACATCACCTGGATGATTTTATCATCCCTATTTGCCAGTTATGGGATTTGCTGACAAAAATACAGTGCCAGTTTTGACTTGTTTTGTTGTGTCTGTGTTGAGAAAAAATATGTATGGAATAGTCAAACAATCACTCAATGTTTATTTATGGGCATTCAAACAATTTGAAATAAAATTACTTAAAATTCGTAGTTGAGATATTGGTATACACCGCAGTGTTTTAGGACTGGGTATACACCTCAAACCTCTGCAGACCTGCTGCATTGCTCCATGCTTATGCTGCTGAGATACAGCTCAGTTGTATTAAAACCAGGTAAATCTCCCATGACATGATGCTAAAAGACTCTGCTGGCCATCACAGCTACAGTAATCAGTGTTAGTGTGATGTAGAGGGATGTGGCAGCAACCCCTGGGCTGGAGTTGCAGTACGGCCCATCGCAGCAGCTGTAGCTCATAGTGTAAACGGTTCCTTTGAGGCGGATCTTGTGGACCTGGCTGCAGTCCTTCTTCGCCATGCAGCCCCTGGCTGACAAGGCACTGTGGTTTCCATAGCGACCATCAGCCTTGAAGCAAAGCTCATCAGGAGGGCATTCGGTCACAATGAGCTCAAACTTCTTCTCCTTTTCCAGAATGGGGCTGTAGTAGCATCGCAGGTTGTCGCAGAGCAGTGAGGGAAGAAGACAGAACCAGAGCACAGCAACGTGCATGAGCAGCAACATGTTCAACCTGCAAGTTTAAGAGAGGCCTTTGGTAACTTGACTAGAAGCCATATAAATAAAACCAAAAGAGAAAAAGTCAGTGTTTCATTTTTATAAACCAGTTACATTAAAATGTTCAGATTGTATCTTTAATTTAGCTCCAAACCAAGATGATTCACTAATTTGTGAGGGTGATCTAGAGACAGAATTCAGGTAAAGTTACAAAGCACTAAATACTTTACATCCTACAATGAAACTTGAAGCATTGTTGGCCCATTTCATGTTTAATTTATTTAAATTTATTCAACCGGGGAAACCTGGAGATTAAGAAATCCATTTACTGGATTGTCCTGGCTCTGAAAGCAGATTTTACACAGTTCCAATCATGAAATATATAATGCAAACTCTGTTTAAAAAGAACACAGATCAAGTCATATCACTTAAGACATGATATAAGACTTGACAAAGATCCAAAAAGGTGTAGAACTGCAGTTTTCAGTGGCAACTTATTACTCCCTATTTATTAAAAATTAACTTTGCTTTACTCAGCCTTCATCTTTTACTGATAGACCTTCAATTTCATCAAACAAATAGAGTTTAAGCTGCAAAGCAAGTTGATTTCCTAGCCTTGTCTCTAACAGCTGTTAATGATCTCCTCTGATTGTTATATCTTAAACATTTCAGACCACAAAAGGCATTACGTGATGGCAAAACATTTCAGTGTGCAACTTTAAAAAAAAAAAAAAAACCTACAAAGACCTACCTGCACAATTTTCAAAATCTGAACTCTCAGTTTAAAAGGGAAAATCCTCCCAAAGCTGCTCCTTCTGTGCTCAACACACTGCTTCCCCCAGATCTCTGTGCACAGGCCACACCCTCCTGCACACCTGTTTGTAAAATCAACACAGAGTGGGAGTTTAATTCATGGAGCTTTTATTTTGCTGCTCTGATCATCAGGTAGAGGTATATACCATTGAAAAACCAGGAGGATGGCTGGCAAGTCCATCCTTTTCTCTCTGGAGCATACATGCAACCATACAAGCTTTTTGCAACATTTTTCTTATTTACTGTAAATGTGAATAAAATATAAAAGCATGTGTGTGAAAACATTTAACTGAATGTTTTCACTTTGTGGAGATTTTGGGTAAATGCCTCTTGTAAAAAGGCCCTTCTTTTAATGATCTATGATGCAATAGCAGGTAATGTGGAGCCTGTTGCTGTTGTGTAATTTGCACATGAATCCCATGGCTCCTCTCTTAGGACATCAGCTTTAAATAGATCTTTTTTGTGTGTGATGATCCTCAGTAGCATCTTCAGGTTCAAGTCAGACTCTGGCCTGTTGTTACACTTGTCTTTGCAGCAGCAGGTGTGGCTGACGTTGTATTCAACGCCCCGATAAGAGACAATCTCATGGGAGCTGCAGAGGTCCAAGTCTATGCAGCCCTGGGCTGACAGCACATAGATGGGACCATAGTGTCCTCTGGAGCTGGAGCAGCGCTGATGGGGGAGACACTGGCTGGTGATGTTGGGACAGGACTTTCCTTTCTGCTGCAGGGGACAGTAGTAACACGTCAGGCTGTCCAGGCTTACAGCAGGCAGGAGGAGAGAAGAGGTGAACAGGATGGTGGTCAGGAACCAGTTTGGCCCCAAATGACTGGCATCTAAACTGATGTAAATCCACACAGACACATTTAAAACATAAAATACAAACTGGTAACATACCTGTATTAATAGCTAGTATGCGTCAGTTTTGTTCACCTGCTCTCCCCTTGTGATCCCATCTTTCTGTGTGCAGAACGTGCAAGAAAAGTGTCAACCTCAGGAACCTCCAAACATCAGCAAACCCGCTGATTACCAAGTAGAAACAGGTGTGTCTTTGGAGTTCAATATAGACATGATTTTAAAGAAAACACAGCAAGTTTTGGCTTTTAAAGTGGTTTCCAGCTTTTAGTTTATTTTGTCAGTTGCACTGTGACTTTTACTTCAAAACACTCAGTACAGCCTTTAAAAGAAAAAAGTCCCAACCAAGGTGAAGAACAGACAACAGGATGACAGTGCCATCTGCTGGGTAAGGTGGGAATTTTATAAAGTTTGTGAAGATATTTGTATGTTCTTGCTGAGGCAGATATCTTCCTTTGTTTAGATCCAGTCTTCCCTCTGCCTTGATTTTTTTGTTCATGTCCCATAGTCAGTTGAAAGATAGAGCTTCCCCTCCTTGTATAAAGGTTCCTGTAAAGAATAAATACTGTGTTAGGTGGAATTTAATGCCCACTCATGTCTGATTGATTTATTAAGTATGTGTAATGTCAAAGTTTTAGTGGTTTACTTACAGCCAGCTCCTCATCCTCATCCTCTTTGTCTTCATCCCCCCACTCATCTTGTTCCTCTGCTGGGTCGTAGCTGTACAGAGGAATCAGCCTGTGACGCAGCTCGTCTAACCTGAAGCAAAACATGCAATGAGACAAAATTCTGACTTAACATTAAAACAAATCAGACCAATCTGAAAGTGAAGCTTCCACTATAACAGGCAGCTTACCTTGTTTTCCTTCTGATGTAAACAACCTGCAGAGAAGCACAATGATAAAATCTTAAAAGAGAAAACAGTAATTAAGCAGTGTGATCATAACAATGAAAATTTCTCCTACCATTGCCACCACACATCCAGTCAGCGTGAGGAGCAGAAAGGCGATGAGTACATAGTACCCATTAAATCCATGATTTGCGCTAGGGGGTGAAATGTGAGGCGTTGTGTGATTGAAATATGATTCCTTCTGCCCAATCTCCTCCATCATACACCCGGTCTGTACAGTGCACCTCAGTTGACACCTCGGTGACACATTCAGTGGAGTGCTGTCGCTGTCATTCCCTCTGAAAGGCTACGATAGACTTTCCCAGCCCGAGATTGAATCTAATCATTGCTTTAGAAAGTTAAACAGAACACAAATGAAGTATAAAGTAAAAAAAGATTCTGCCTATAATTAGATACATCAAAAAGCTTAGGTAACTCTTACCTTATGTGTCACATTTAGAGTACATGAGTAAATATTTCCTTCTTGCTGCGTTCATTTCCCTTCACATGAGAAACACACACATTCCTCAACCGGCTCCATGACATTCCTGCATGAGGAGTGGATATTAAGTTGCTCCTTATTGTTAAACTGGAATGATCTGTTCATTAAATGCAAGGGAAGATGCAAACTGGCTTCATTTTACCTTTCTTTAAATCCTTAAGTTGATCCTTTAGGAGTAGTTAATGCATAAAGCAATCAGAGAGCATAAAGTTAACCAGCTAAAGTGGCAAAATAGTTCCAAATAATTCAAAAAGACATATGTAGATCTCTTCAGCTGTACTAACAGAGCTTAAACTCCCATGTTTGCTGAGAGCTTCCCCCTCAGACAGCTGATACAGAGACTCTCTTCACCTGTAGAGTCCTCAGACACAAAACCAACCAGCTTAAATTATTCAACCAAAAAAGGAAACTGTTTAACTCATTGGCGAGAATTGACCAAAAAAGCAAACTGGAATGCTATCTGTCCCTTAATAGGGCATAGCCTACATATTTGCGAGATACTTAAACACTGTGACTAATACAAGGCTGAGAAAATGTTTGACTATGCAAAGACTCAGTGACGGACCCTCACCATCAAGTGAGGACGCCAGAGACAAAGCTGGATCCCTAAAAAGACAGACTGTGCACCCACTGTAGCCAACAGGAGGTGGAAACAGAGCTGCACTTTCCAACCACCTGTCAATTATACAAGGACATCAGAGACAAGTTTTTTTTCCCCACTTTTCACCAGCAAACAAAAAGAATTAACCAGCATAAACAACGAAGAGATACTTTTCATATCTGCTGTGTGACGTGCGACAGCGTTCAAATGCTGCAGCACATTGCATGAGCTGTTGTTCCTGAAAAAGGACCTCAAACACCATAACACCATCTGCAATTATTCATTTCATTTTTGTTTCATTTTATTATAGAATTTCTACATTAATAACTCATTTTCTACCATATTTTTTTAGGTAAACCTAAGATTAAATACATCTACCAATTGCCATTCTTTTTCCTGTTATTATTATTCAGTTGTATTGTGCTTTGGCAGTGCCAAATGATGTTTTTCGTGCCAATAAGGCTTATTAAATTATATTATTTACATTTCTCTGATGATTTTTTTGCATGAAATATTTTTGTTATTACCTCTATTCTTGTCACTTTATTTTAATCTGTCCAGATTTGACTATTTTATCACTTTTATTTCTTTTATTTGCATTTATTTTTGTTTCCTTTTTTACAGAGTTTTTTAAATTATTTTACAACTTTTCTGCTTTTGCTTTGTCAATCAAAGTGCTTTGTAAATATCTGTTTTTAAAGTTGGCATACATTTTAAGGATGTGATGCTCTCTTTCCTCCAGCAGAGGGCGCATTGTTGTGAGCAGCAGGAGAGAGGAGTGTCTACAACAGGAAACTCAGCCCTCGAAAAGTTTTACTGGTCTAACTGGCTGAGCATGGCTTCAGTGAATTATTTACCTTATCCACAGGATGGACGCTTCTGGGTAAGTTTCTTTCTTTAAAATAAGGTTTGTAGTTCTTTTCAACATAGTGAAATTTTTTGTGGTTGTCTAAAACTGTACGTAAGTCTGCTGAATGTGACTCCATTGCATAATCCTGTCCGCTCAGAATTTTACTTTCAGTTACTCTAGTAAAGTTCATTTGAAATTATTATGTAACGATAGAAAACTTCCATTATGTTTCATTGAACACAAAGTTTTGTCACATTGTGGCGCCTTCCAGAAGATTTCCTGTTTAGATTTGAAAGCTTGTTAATCATTAAACCAGCGCAAACCTCCAGGCACATATGAATCCTGTCATAAAGCAGCTAACATTTCCTGCCTGGAATAAGGCTCATAAATTAATATAATAGCTCTCTTGTTCTGCTTTTCTGTTGACTGTTAGGAAATAGAAACACCAAGTTTAGTGTAGGTCTTTAGTTTTTTATTTGTGCACAAAATTATATTAAACAAAGAGAAAGGATATCCAGTGATAGAGGAAAAACACACATGGAATAGAAAAAGTAAAGAACAAGGCTATAAAGTGCAACAAACTAATTAATGAAATTAAAGACATTTGTTTATGCTCTATGATTTAAAATCAAAAATAAATTGTTTTCAGTAATGTTAAAATAGGGACATAAGGACATTATATAAGCCTGAAATGCGAACAATGTTCATATGTAAATAACTCCTGCTTTCTGTTCCTAGGATGACGAAGGAGTGGCAGTAAATTTAACAGAACAGCTGCTCCAGATGACCAGATCTCTGCGGATTTGTGCTCTTCTGTGCTGTGGAGAAATGCTGTCAAAGTGAAACACCCAGAAAGACGAGAACAACTTCCTAAAATGTGATGGATCCCTTTGAAAGGGGAAATGGAAAAATCCAGAGTCAAGATGCCGAAGACTACGACGTCCCCTTGCCTCTCACTGAGGATCCACTTGGAAAGCATGTTTATGAGGACGTTGTTTTGCCAGAAGTTGATGAAACCCATTTGCATGAACGCAGCCCAGCTGAATTCCAGCCCAAACCTCCACCTCATCTCATGGGGGACACAGGAGGAAATCTGTGTAACACAGACCAAAAAGGCAAGAAAGAGCCTCCACCAGTCCCACTCCGGCCCCCTACTCTCAGAACCAGACTTCCCAGTGAGTGCCAGGCAGGAAGACAAGTCCCAGCTCCTCCTCCTGTGCCCCCCAGGTCACGATTTCTCTTCAGTAACTCTAACAAGCAGTTTTCTTTTGACCTCACTGAGCCTGCTCACAAACTTCACCGCTCCAAGACAGAAATAGACGATGTGAGTATCTCCTCTCCTTCCTAAGATACACGGTCAAATACCTTGAAGACCCAAATAGAAATAGAAAACAATCAGAAAAAGTGTGATAGCTCTGATTATGATTTTTTATATTATTTTCTCCTCACATCAGGACCCATGGGCCATAAACCTCATAGACACTCCAGAAGGCAGCACCAGGAGTCTGGCTTCCTTTTGCGCTGCAACTTCTAAGTAAGAGAGTGCATGACATTTACTTTGTTCATATCGGTAAAATATGTAAACTTTTTAAAATCTAGACTTCCTTGATTAAGATATCAAATTCTATTTACCAAAACATGTACACATCATAGATTGTTTTTATTATTTGGTTTAAGTTGTAAGGGTTGGATCCTGTACTGCAGTGGTTCTGAACTGACCAAGCCTTGAGACTCACTACCAACTTCTTAATAAATTATTGTGAGTCTTTTTTCTAGCACTTTATCTGCAGTTTGCCTATGCACTTTCCAAGCCATTGTCTGTTTTAACTTATTTTTGTAAACTATCACTGAAATGTGTTTATTATGATGTGTTCTGCTGATCTCTTGGCCATGTCACCCTTGTAAAAGAGATCTTGATCTCAGTTGGTCTTTATCTGGTTAAATAAAGGTTAAAAAAAAAAACTATCACCCATTTTTTTACAACTTTAACTTCTTACCTTTTTTAGTTAATAATGAAGTTTAGAAGCAAGCAAACTTTTGCCTGAACAAAACGACAGGACAAAAGAAGCACATATAAAGAAGACTATCATGACAGAAGCCTTGGTGGAACATGCATACATAGTGAAGCATACTTTATTTTACTCTGTTTTCCCCTTGAACCTCTAAATTTTGGTTGATTATAGAAATCAGAGAAATTGACATTTTACGGTGGCCTGGAAGTGCAAGACAAAAATTACAAAATCTGAAACACTTCTACAAATCTTGGAAAACATTTACATAACAAAACTTTTGAATATTTAACGAACAACAAAACAATTCAATTCAGAAAAATGTTGCTTATGTGTGTGGCCTAACCTTTCAAAAGCTAACACATTGCCTTTAAAAAAAAAAAAAAAAAAATCCATGTTGCTTTAGTTCCTTCTGCGACCTGAAATAAATCATGTTTTTTGTGTGAGGTTTATTCATGGAACATATACGCCTTCATACCTTTACACCTGTCTTTCTTCACTGTGTCTGGCAGGCTAATGTCACGTTACAAGTACACAGATAGTGTTCATAACTCAGGTGTGGTATGGGCTCGAGTGTCACACATCCACCCTGCTCTGCTGCAGCATGTAGAGGTAAATGTCAGTGTGGCCAGAGACTGGGACCACCACAAGCTGCCCTTCCCCACCCCAGGTAAGAATAACTAGCAAACACACACAGTCACAGAAACACCTACATTTTTGTTTTATTTTTTATTTTTTTAGTAGCAATTAAAATGTTAAATAAATCAATTACTCCACACCCATAATAATGGTTATAATCTGTGTGATAATGAGGCAATGAATGAACTTAGTACACATCATTATGTTTGTAAAGGCAATTGCCTTCATTATTGTAGAGGCCAAGAAATACTGAAGGTCTTAGCAGCAATTCAGCAATGTGAAAAGAATTGCAAAAAATAACGCATTCAAAATTCAGTTCAGTCAGGACCACGTTGTCAAAAAACACACGATTTGTGGCTATTTTATTCTAAATATTCTTTATTAGCTGTTATTGGTATGCACTTCTGCTCTTATTTATATTAATAAATTTATATTTATCAATATATATTTGTAATTATATCCCCCTGCCCCTCCATGAGCCTCTGAGGAAAGCATCAAGCAGGAACAGCAGAGCAGGCATCAGTGACAACAGACTGACACTGATTAAGCCAGAAGCCGAATGAAGGGAGGAGCTGGGGTGGAGGAGGGTTGAAAGTGCAGCCTGCAGAGAGGGTGGCAGAGCGTAACCAGGCAAGAGCAGTTTAAATTAGGATGTATGCGAGCGATTAGTCAGTAGTGTACTTAGAGCAAATCAGCTGGTCGTCAGCTGATGAGGGCTTGCGTGAGATCAGTTAATCTCACGGCAGGTCTCTGTGGCCTGACTGAACTAAAGCTATAAGCTTGATTTAGGTTACGGTTATAGATGTAAGTTTTGGCCTTGAAAAGGTTTCATGAAAAAAGTAAGAACTTTGGGGAAAATCAAATTTCTATAAAACTATCTTTTAAAACTGTCTTTTTTCAGTGGCTACAGATATTTTAAGGAATCAATTACAGCTCTGAAACATTTATAAGTTTTTCTGCCCTTATTATGAGATACTATAAGAACTGCTTAACAAAAATCCAAATTGAGCAGGTCTAATTAGCCAAAAAGTAAGAGGTATATTGTGTAATGTTTATCTATGTTGTTAATGATATTTTTCTTTTCATCAAAAATGAGGTGCAGAGAAAATTTCATAATCAGAAGGATGTTCAAGTAATTTGGTGCAATATCTCCAATGTAGCCTGTTTACTGTGCACTTAAGCTCACACTTCACTCTCAGCACATGTTGACACAACTGTGTGGACTCTGAACTTTTGTCTTTTGTCTAGTGAATAGGACAGTGAGGAGTCTGATTGATGAAATCTTCCTGCTGCTGGATCTCACCCCTAACACAATCGAGAATTATGTTTTAAAACTATGTGACTCTGACCAGTATCTCCAAAAGTAAGTCACAAAAACCATGACTATAAATGTTACATTTCTAGTTGTATGATTAATTCAGATATACTTTTTTGATGCATTAAATTTCAAATCTTTCACATGGCTCTCTAGTGAGGAACTGCTTGGCATGCATGAGGTAATTCAGATGTCCTGCAAGCTGAAACTAGAAGTCCCCCTCCGGCTGCTTCATTTGAACAACCTCAAGCACTGTCTGCCCAGGGATGTAAGTTAGTTCAAACTCCTTCTCTTTTCCCTCCCATGCAGGAGATCATTAACTAAGACAGAGGAGGCATTTCTTCTTCTTGAAATGCCTCTTCCATGAACACCTGAGCCTGGCTCCTGGCCAGTTTGTTATCATGAGGGCTATTGAAGTAGTCCCCACCCTGAGTTTCTGACTTTGTTCTGTTTACTCATCATGTCATGACTGGTGACATTCAGCCAGAAATTCAAAATAGAATAAAGGTGAACCTGTTGTAGCCCTTTATTTACAGTCATATAAAAGCCAGCTAATGAGTCAACATGCTTCATGTAAATGTGTATGATTTACATTATGCCAAGACCCAGTTCTTAAATCTGTGTCTGTTCTCTAAGGAGGATGATGACAGGACATCATGTCAGCTGTACCTGCTCCTGCAGCCCGTCTGTGTGCACAACGCCTGCAAGTAAGCAGCCCTGCCTTAGTTTTCTAAAATGGTTTTAAAACAAGAACTGAAACTGGATCATGTGTCAACTAGTGTCTGTTTGTAGAAAACACTGGGAAGCTTTGCCTTGAGGTTTCCTGCCATGTTTTTATGTTTGTGTTGACCTTTCGTCCTCTCTCAGGCTGAGCCTTCAAGATGTTCTCAACAGCTACAAAAGAGAGGTGGCAGAGCTAATGAGGAGTAAGGTTAGTGCCAACCGTATTTCAGTTACCATTGTTGCGTGTTCCCACCTTGTATTGTTGTGTAATTTGTTTATTTTTCCTTTTTGGCTCTGATTTAACTCTGTCTATAGTCTGGAATGAATGCTAACGTGCTCGTTGGCTGTGTTCGCACCATCAGCAATCTTCTGTGTGGGATTTCGTGCCCGGAGTTGGAGGATGCAATCGGGGCTCTCAACAGAGTTAAACCCATGCTGCTGGTACATATCTTACTTACTGCTGAGACTATTTCTACTATTAATGACTTCTTTTTTAAATCCAAAGACAGTAAAATGCTGCCACCTTTGGCCGTTTTATTCCTTTTCAATAATTCTTTTTGTAGTATGCTGTTTTGCTTGCTCAGTGTTGCCTCTATTGAGGTATTTTGAGACTTAGGTGCACACAAAGGACACAGTGGAAAAAGACACACACCTCCACATACCAGGGATAAACCACGCATTATGTTCTTGTTTTTTTACAGAGTCATGATGAGATGACAGACTGTGAGATAGGTAAGTAGCTGCTGTGTTTTATTGTAATGTCATAATCTGAACTTGCTGAGTTTGTAGAATTCAAATGAGTGTTACATTGCTGTTGAGGTCGTCTAAACTTAAATTTTTTAATTTTATTTTCTAAATTTCAGCTATGGTCATGCTCCACCAGTCGCTGTTAAAAGTCCTTCAAATCTTTTTTGACAACTTCCACACAGACTTCAGATGTCTGAGAGGAAACTGCAACCCAAAAACCCTCGACGTTGAGTACAACACTGAAATCTTCCAATTCAGCATTGCTGCCCTCTACCAACTGCAGTTCGCTTGGATGACAAAGTATGTATGCTCACACATTTTGATGCGCACCTTCCCATTTACAAATACAAATGTTAACCACACACTGCAGTTATGCGAACTCCAGGTTTTGCTTTCTCTTTCCCCTCCTTTGTTTTTAGTTTCGAGTGTTTCTCTGTTTCCTGTGAGCTGACATACGGAGGAACAAAGATCTGTGACACTGGCATTTCTGAAAACATCAGCACCGCCCTTTCGTATGGAAACAAGATCAAGTGTAACCGCATGTAAGGGTTTTGGTCTCAAAGTGTGAATTTTATTTACTCATATTTAACTTTTTTGCCTTGTGATCAAAAGAAGCCCTGGTAACACTTTTATTTTCTCTTTTTATTGAATTTTGTATTTTAGCAATAAAACAATAACTAATAGAGCAAAGCAGAACTGAGACAAGACAACACAGAAAATAAACATCAACATAAACCCACCCTAAATTGGCAACAAGCACTGTATAGAATATTTACATAAAGGCGTTTTACATAAATGATATCAAAATAAAGTGTGTAGTCATGTGTAAACAAAAACAGTGTGAGATTGCACACGCAGGATAACTAAATACAGGAGTGATAGAATCATCAGGCAACAAAGTTGGACTGTTTGCTTTTAAATTTTCTAAAGAAATGAATCCTAGGGCTTCTATAATCTGGCTGCAATGGCTGTAATTTGTGAAATCCACATATTAGCTGTTGGGACCTGTGGAGCAGACTAATACAGCAAGATACACTTTTTGCCAGAAACAAGCACATTGTTATAAGGAGAATGATTCAACAGATAAAATGAAGAAGATAAGGAAAACTCTTTGCCAGTGATCTCCTGAGTCACAGAATGAACTTCTTTTCAGAATGGACACAGTCACATGACCAAAACATGTAGATATATGTAGGTACTTTTATGTATCTTGCACTTGAAACAAAGAAGGCAGACTGCTGTAATCATCCATAAAACATTCATAGCTGTCTCTATATATGATATATCAGTTGGTCAATAACGCTTTCTAGATGAGATAACTTTGTACAAATTTATAAATAAAGCATTCATAGTTGTGTTAGCACATGACATAATTTAGTTAATAGTGCTTACAAATAGAGTTAAGAGTTTACAAATGCCTTTTTAATGCTTACTAGTGTGTAGGTATTTTAAAGTGTTTCTTTATATCTCTGTTATCAATGTGGAAATGATGAAGAATCTTCCTCTGTTTGGATTTTATCTTGATATTCTCTGAATGACCGTTACACCAAGCAGTGATCATCAACTGGCAGCCCAAGGGCCATTTCAGCCCCCCCAGAGCTTCCCATCTGGCCTCCAAAAGATGATCAAATTAAGAAAATATAAGGAAGAATAAGATGTGGGGGGTGGCGGTTACGATATCTGTAAAAGTGACCCCCCCAAAAAAAAATTTATATTGAAACAGCTGTTTGAGGATTGACTCAACAGTTGATCTGTATTTACAGGAATCCATCCATCAGCCTATATAAGTAAATATTAATTTAACCTTTATTTAATCTTGAAAAAATAATTGAGGGCATTTCCTCATTTTAAATAATTTAAAGAGTACAACCAGTAAAATGCATTAAACAATTAAGCACAGCATGATGAAAAATTTCAAAAGCAGAATAGTTTATCATAGTTCTAAACTGACAAATAGGAACAAGCGTTTGCAGTTCAAATGTTTGTGTAAAGTGTAAAATAACGCCTGATAAACACACACTTATCAGTCCTGTCTTTATTGAGCTGCAGTTTCCTGTGTCAACTTTCCACCTCAGTCTCTTGGAGACAAAAGTTTCCCCTTCCTGGGAATCAAAATGAAAGACCTGTTTCCTTTTCACCAGTCAGGAAACACCACATTGACATCAAACCATTGATGGACAACACCACAGCCCCAGAAATATGTAGTAAATTATGTCTCTCCCCTACTAGATGGCATGGGTTGATCTTAATGTTAATGCCTAAAAATTCAGCACATTTTGGAAAAAAACGTTAGTACAAACATTAAACATTACAAAATAAATCCAAATCGAAGTATCAAAAAAATAAAGTAACCAGGGTTTTTGAATGTGTTGTGTGTCTCTGGTTTTAGGATGGTGTTTCCAGTTCCTGTCATTCAGCTGCCATACGAGAGCATGTTAACATTTCGACTAAAGGGCTCCAAGCGAGGGAAAACCCCCGAGCTTCTAGGCTGGGCTGTACTACCTCTTTACAGGAACAGGTAGGTCTCCCTCATTGTTTATATTCCACTGGGGACGTTTTTGTGGACAATTGTGGATGTTAGAAGATAGAATAGGTTGAGGCAATCTTGAAACCCATTACTAATTATAGTCTATCATCATCTGATAGATGCTTTATACCTCTGGGAATCGAGGGGAATTTTCTTTAGTTCGGCTGAAGCCAGAGATTTGCTTTGAGTGACCTGAGGCAAGATTTATTTTACTGTGTGGCATTTACAGCCTCATGGAAAGATTGTTGTTTCTCTTGTCCCTGGACTAGCGCAGTTCATCTGTTGAGTCTACATACCGTACAGAAGATACCACGACTTATGGTGAAGTGCAGGGTATATGCAGGTATACAGAGTATATACATTATTTTTTCAGTCTCCTTAGAGTGTACCTACTTCTTAATCCCCTTTGATGCACATTATTAAGTAGTATGGTGCATTTTTTCCCAGGCATGACCATGCATATAAAAAAAGCCTACTTTTAGGTGTACTAAGTATGCATCACAAGCTGCTTATTCTGTGCTGAATGGGCCACTAAAAATGTGGATAATGAATTAAGAGTATCCTAGTTCTGTAGAATTCACCCCACAATGACCATGACTTGCACTCACTTCAGCAATATGAACCCAAAATGGAAACAGACTTCAAATGTTTTTTTTCTTTTTTTCACAATTAACGAAAAAAATGTTGGCCTAAGTAGCATCATGATTCAGATTTTCGAAGGTAAGAATTAAAAAGTCATGGTTTGTCATGACTCTCTTTGGAGAAGGAGAAGAAAACAACATTTTGTGATAGAATTTGGTTGCATAATTTCAGGTATGCATTTCAGGTAATGTGGGAATATAAATGCTGATTTGTTTTATACACACTGTAAGCAGATTTGTGGCTCAACTTTGAGTGCTTGATTTATAATGGATGGTTAGCTGTACGTAGATGTAAATGTTTGTTTACAGAGACAAATAAATCATCTGAAGTTTACCATAGATGGAGGTGATTTGTCAGAGAGGACAAAGTTCCCCTGGTTTATTGTTGTCTCCTAGGACTGTATACACATAAGTCTGGTTGGTAAATACAGCTTGGACTACAAATGTACTACAAACAGAATCTACATCACTACTTCTACATCTCTTTGTATGATCTGTTAGTAGAGAAATTAGAGTAGAGGTAATATTTCTGACAGCTCGATGTATCGGATCCACTTTATTGTCTTGTTCAGACTGAAAAAGCACCAACTTTTCCATAAAGTGCCTCTGGTATGAGACAAGTTATAGACAAACAACTGGAGGAAGTCAATCTGGTGGAGTCTTTTAAACTACTTGTTTAAACTTTATCATTAATCCCTTTGAAGTCTACAAGTCTCCTCTTTGCATTAGTGTGTCTTAAGAACATTAAGGCTGCAATGTGACAGATTTAAGCTTCTGCCAGATGGAGAAAATGTTTTTCCCAGCTTCTATCTTGTCTGTATTTGTTTCCTTATGAGGACATAATAATTCTTTGTTGCTTTGACAACTTAAATGTCATAAAGATACAAAACAACTAGTCTATAGTTTATGTATGTTCTGCAGCTCTAAGCAGACTATTGATGTGTGAACTCTGTTTTCCCCTGATAACAAGAAACTTTCAGTTCTTTTCTAAAGATCTTGACTCTCTTTTCTGTATTATGCATTTGCACTGCAATTGACTTTTTTGCTTATCTTACTTACAACAAACTTGAATATTTAAAGTTCAGTTTGGCATATCAATTGCTGTGTTTTTAAGTGCTTTATCCATGTAGTTTACTGACTGTTGAAATTACAACAGTTTACAAACTTCCCTTTTGATGTTGCCTGATCTCAATAGTGTAAAATATAACGTTAAGTGTTTTTATATTTAGGTCTCTGGTCACAGGAACCGTTCTGCTCAGTATGTCCTGTTTGGCTGAGCTTCCTTCTCTTCCGTCTCCTGCTCTGTTTGACAGCCACAGACAAGCAGCTGGGGTCATACTGCAGGTCAGTAGCACCGAACATTGCTGCCCCCTGTTGATCCAAACAAAAAAACATCACTTGAACTTCACAATCCTTCATTGTCCTGATGTTCTGCAGCTCGAGTTTCAGAACGAGCAGGAGTGGAAATATCAGAGGCCAATTGCACTACCAGGGTCAGCCATTTTTACTCAGCCTTGTGAGGACTTGCATAAGAAAATGCTGGATGTCTCAAAGAAGCATTGTCTCTGTTTGTAAGTAGAAGAAAAAAAAACAGACTGTCTCACAGTACCTCTGTTTTTAAACTTGCATAACCCTGTTACTCAGAAAGTGAGTTTTCAGTTCTCTTATTAAATTCTCTTATTATTTCCTTAAATATCCCTCCTTCCTCAGTCTGACACAAAATGAGAAGGCCTTCCTCTGGACAAAGCGCTATTGTAGTGATAAATCCAGTACTTTCCTCCACCTGCTGCTTGGTGGAGCTCCCAGATGGCAACCTGAAGACTTGACAGAAATCTACACTATTGTAGAAAACTGGCCCATTCATCAACCTGAGGAGGCCCTCTTCCTGCTCAGTGACAGGTAGGATATTTTTGTACTTATACTTAAAAAGGGAAACTGTCATTATGCAAGGGCAAAGAGATTATATATACAACACATGAAAAGAGATTTGTTATGGTTCCCTTTAAACTGTCATTTCTGTTTTTTCAAAGAAGATGATGCAAACTCCAGTAAGATGTATGTCAACATGTTATACCTGAATATTCAGTGTGTTCCCACTTAGATGAATATTTTTTAAAAATCCTAACATCAAAAACAAAAATATATTTTTACCCCTCTACTTTCAGCTCTTGAGATATACAAGTGTGTGACCCATAAATCCTATATCGGCTCATATAAAAGAACCACACTGAAAATAATAGCTTTCATGTATTTGTTTGTAGTTTTAAGATAACAGTGCTGGTTTTCCGATGAAAATGAGTTAATTTAAGTTATTTTCTTGAGTTCTCAGTTTGTTTTTCCGGTGATAACAGGATACTTTTTCCAGTTTCAAGAGAACAAATATAATTTTCACAGTGATAGATCAGACCACAACATACCCCACAGCCATCGCCTACACTAATGTTTGTTTTGTGCTTCTGCAGTCCTGACAATACAGATAATTACGTTGAAATCTCTGAAAAAAACAACTAGAAATTACTTGTTATCAATGATAAACAGCATCATTAAACTGTTTTGATGCATGTGGGCTTAAGCAGAGAGCAATAAAGAACAGGGAGGACTTGTACAGATTGTTAGAAAATGTTTCAGTGGAGAATCAACAAGCTTCCCTCCAGCTGTAAATGTCCTTCACTTACAGGCTGTGGATCAAACTCTTAAAGGGAAGATGAAAAAATATTTCAATTTAACACGGACAAAACTGATTTACTATGACCACACTTAGTTAAAAAGAAAAGTTACACTCTCTGTTAGTCTCACTTAAAGTATCTGCCTACATCTTTCAGTTTTCATGATCAGACTGTGAGGAGAGCTGCAGTCCAGTTCTTTGAACAAATACCTGATGTGGAGCTGGAAGTATTTCTGCCTCAGTTAGTCCAGGTAAGCAAATCAACACACAACGTGAACTTTTAGACAATATGAATGACAAATACAGATTTTTTTTCATCATACTTGCCTGTGCCTTTTAGAGGTAATTGCTTTTTCCAAAGCCAATGTCAAACTGGTGTAAGAGAAGCAGATTAAATGATGCAATTGTTTTGTATTGACTGTGAGTGAATAAATTGTGCCTGAGAAATAAGATAATTCCTGGATTGTTCTCACAAATAATAAAAATTTCATGACGATAATGCAAACTCAAGAGTGCCCTCAGCAGTACTACCTGTTTTCATTATCATTATGAAAGCTCCTGTTTATTAAGAAATGTAGAAACTAATCATTTGGATAAATCAGCCCAGCGATCACATCAGGGATCCCATCCCAAAGTCTGGCCAAAATTGATGCCAATTTGGACAAATGGAAATGTGAGCAAGGTCAAAGAAAATACAAGGGTCAACATCTGCAGGGCAACAGATCCATGGAAACAAACAGAGAGGGAAAACTTTATTCAAATGAACTCAATCAACAGTATAATGTGATCTGATGCTATATGATGCTATGCTATACAAACATACGATACCATACGATACGATACCTTGATGCACTTTATTGTCCCCTTGAGGGAAATTTTCTTTGACTCTATTTTCTGACTGAGGCTAGTTTTGAATTTGGATTCATTGAAAAGTTCCCATTGCATTTTAAAGCAAATAGGTTATAAATATGAAAAATTGAGATCCATTATCTGTTAAAGCCTTCCTCCTGTCCTGCAGGCTCTTAAGAGTGAGTGGGAGCTGGATGGACCTTTGGTGATGATGCTGTTGGAGAGATCGCTGAAGAGCATACGAATTGCCCAGCAGTTCTACTGGTGAGCAACTGGGTTCAAACTTAGGAAATGCATTTTATTTTACCACAATACATTTATTTTGTTTTATTCACTTGAAAATGACGATATCTCAGACAGGTTCAGTCAAATTTTAAACTAAAAACATGTGTTTTGGTAGAGTAATGTGGATGTTTAAAGTAATGTTGAAGACAGAAAGGAAATATTGTCATACCTGATGCTCACATTATTGTTTATTATTGAATTTTCAATCATCTTTTGGTATTTACTATGCTGACAGGCTGCTAGAGGACGCCCACATTGATCCATACTATCAGAGTTGGTTTACTAAGGTTCAGGCAGCCCTGCAGCACTGCTGTGGTCGGACACTAAGGCAGGAGCTGGAGCAGGAAACCCGCCTTGTGTCTGTCCTCATGCAGGTGGCTGAGAAGGTTCGTACTGCTGACAAGGCTCGACGCAAGGTCAGTATGCAAATGTCTCCTCTAATATTTATTTACTCGCTCAGTGGCTTGTTATCTCCCATTTTCGGGTGCAGGTTGTTAATTTATTGCATGCGGTGCATTTCTCAGAATGTTCTGATGAAAGAAAAGTTGAAGATCAACGAGTTCTTCAAAGATGGGACCAGCTGTCGTTTGCCTCTTGATCCTGCAGTACATATAAAGGCCTTGGACGTGGATGTAAGAATGATAAACAACCTTTTTATACCAGAACTGTAATGCAACTTTTCAGAGTGATGTAGTTTTAACATTGTTTACCTCTGATGTGTTTACAACAGGCCTGTAAGTTTTACAACTCTAATGCTGCTCCTCTGGGGATCTCATTCATCTGCTCTGACCCGCTGGCCAAGAACATCAGCGTCATCTGCAAGGTCTGTAGATCAGTCAGTTCACACTGTAACATGCAAACACTTTTCATTATTTTCTCTAAGCCTCTTTTCCTCTGGAGGTTTTCTGGTATCCAAGAAAGATAACCAATGTTCTCATCTGGACAAACTTGACATAAGTTTCTTTTTTCATCAAGATGAATATCAGTTGTTCAAAAGATTTAATGAAACTTAACACAAATAAAAAGTGCCTGCTTATTGTTTTGAATTTTCATTCGTAAAAACAAAACAAAGAAAAATTAACATAGTAAAGCTGCTGCAAAAATCAGAAAATCCTTTTTTTATTCTGGGCCTTTTTCTGCCTTTATTGGAGAGACAGGTAAGTGGATAGAGTCAGAAATAGGGATGAGAGAGTGGGGAATGACGTGGTGAAAGACCCACAGGCCAGACTTCTACTAAGACTATAGGCACTATGGCAATGGGTGAATTTGCCAAAATGTTGAAGTATCCCTTTAACCACTAGCACCATGTGATCATTCACAGTTGAAAGAAAATAAATGTATTTACTATGGAATTTAACTCATCATGATTATTGCATTCATACTGACACCCCTATTGGTGATATTTTCCCAGCAAAAGAAAATTATAGCAATACAGCAGCTGAAGACCTATATACTGTACCTTTATGCCTGACAGATACAAAGAGAATAGCAGCACATAAAACTAAATGAACCACTTTATTTAGTCAAAACAACTCCATAACTACTACAAATTTGGAGTCCTCTATTCTGTCTAATTTCAGGCTGATATCCAAGCTTCCATTTATCTCAAAAATCCTTGAGAAAACAGTGCTTTTGACAAATCCAATGTTATCTAGGTAATCACTGCATTCTTGATGTTTTCCAATCTGGTTTTAAGGCCAATTACAGTCCCAAGTCCACACTTTTGAGGGTTTTTAATGTTCTTCTTTTTTTTTTTTTTTACTACCGACTCTGGTGACTCAGCTCTTTTAATGCTGTTAGATCTAACAGCTGCTTTTGACACAGTTAATCACACAACTCTCAGTGCTCGTCTCAAACACTGAGTAGGTTTAACATGAACAGCCCTTACTTGGTCCAGGTTCTACTTGACTAAGAGGTGTTTTAAAGTTGAAATTGGTGATTGTGTCTCTTCTTGTGTCCCCCTACCCTGTGGAGTTCCCCAAGGTTCTAGTCTTGGTCCCATTCCTTTCACCTTTTTCGTCCTCCCTCTAGGGATGCTTTTTCAAAAAAAAAAAAAAAAGATGGTATTTCATACCATACTTATGTAGCCAACACACACGTTTAATTCATGGTTTTGTTTCTGTTGTGTTTTTGTTTGATTTATGTGTTTTTACTGTGCAGCACTTTGGTAAACTTTAATGTGTTTTAGATCTGCTATATAAATAAAGTGGACTGGATAACTTAAGAGGTTGAGATTGTTGTTGTTTCATTAAGGCATAATGGGATTAATTAAAAGCACAACTCTACTGTGCTAATTTTCTTAGTTTTTAAAGACATCCCAGTTTGCAGGCAGCCAGTTTTGCTGATGTGTCAATCATCAACCTTTTGTTCACAGACCCTTTTGTTAACTTTGTTGTTCAGACAGGAGATAACCTGCAACAGGACATGCTGGTTCTTCAGATAGTGCGTGTGATGGATAGGATTTGGCTCCAGGACGGGCTCGACATGCAGATGATCACCTACAGGTGTCTTTCTACAGGAAAAGATCAGGGTAGGTTAATTTTTGTTTTTACATGCAAGTTAACATTTCCCTTGTCTCTTACCTCAATGGCTGTGTTGTGATGTTTTTCCCTGTCTTATTATATGTGACTGGCAGGCTTGGTTGAAGTGGTTCCAGAAGCAGTGACTCTGGGGAAGATTCACCAAGAGTGGGGTCTGGGTGGCACCCTTAGAGAAGACACTCTAGAGAAATGGTTTCACATGTGGAACAAAACCAAGGAAGACTATGAGAAGGTGAAGACTACAATAAGATATCTTATACTTAAACGTTTAAGCTTGTGTTTCTGTGTTTTTGTGGCACTGTGTGACTCTCTCCTGCTGTGTGTGCAGGCTGTGATGAACTTCATAAACTCCTGTGCAGGGTGGTGTGTGGCCACCTTCATTCTGGGGATCTGTGACCGCCACAATGACAACATCATGTTGAAACACAGCGGACACATGTTCCATATCGACTTTGGTAAGATCATGGGCAATGCGCAGAAGTTTGGAACCTTTAAGAGGTACGCTGACATAAAGGCAAAGAGCGTTTTTCACATGAAATGACACGCATGCAAAAAGTAAATTGTGCAATTTTTGAAATGACAGAGACCGATCCCCATTCATCTTTACGTCTGAGATGCAACACTTCATCACAGGCGGGGGGCAGAAGCCTCAAAGGCTGCATCGCTTTGTGGAAGTCTGCTGTGAAGCTTACAACATAGTCAGGAAGCGTTCTGCACTGATACTCAGCCTGTTGGAGCTGGTAAAACATTCACTGAGTGGCACTACACTGCAACAAACAGCACATTTAAGATTATTACTTGTATAATAATATTATTGGTGGTTTCAAGATGTTACATGCAGGAATGCCAGAACTTAAGGACTCTAATGACCTGCAGTATGTCCAGAACAACCTCAGACCTCATGACACAGACCTGGAGGCCACATCCTACTTTACAAAGTAAGTGAATGCATAACATACAGACATACACAGTTCTTAGAGTCGCATTGGTTGATATAAAATCAAAGTCATGATTATGAAATAAGAGACCAGCTTAGGTAAACTGTTGATTCTGATCTCCATGCAGAGACTGTTTACTGTTGCTTTGGGTGCTTTCAATGAAACTTATCTTTACCCCTTTTTTGGGATATAAAGTGAACTACACCCATAAATGTGATAGCTTATTTGCCTGTTTACTTTAACAGTCTTGTGAACTGCTTATAATTCTTCCTACAGAGTGAAATCACTCATAGCAGGTCAAAAATTATTTGCCATTGCACGCATCTTAAGATGTTTGGAAGTTCTTAACATGAGCAAAGATGTCTGATCATCCTGTCACACAGAACAGCTTAAGCAGATGCTTTTCTTCAGTTTGGGGTTTTAGTTTACTTGTCTCTGTTTAGTTCATAACCCCAATTATTTTATATGAACAAACCCACACCGGCAGCAGCCAGACATGCGTAGATGAATGACTGCATTTTATGCCACTGCTCTATTCCTAGCACAGCCGGCCGTGTCTGGAAGATTATTTTTCCAGACAGTGCAGCTGTTTTGTTAATCTCGGCCGCTGTAGTAGCAGCTCTGTTTGAAAGCATAGAAAAAAAAACTTAGCACCATCTTTTATTGTAGGAGTAGAATAAGTAGGAGGCCACGGCAACTGTTGAAAGCCACTGCTCCTATCGTTTTTTTTTCGCATACTCTGTGAGACGGGGACTGGAAGGTGAGCCCGAGCGAGCTCTCGGCTCTGGTATGAAGCGCCTGGTCCAGCAGTGGCTGGTGGGAAGTTTGACCATTGGCCATCAGTGTGTGTTAGGGGTGGCAGCTGAGGCACGTCATATGATGCAGCACAGCAGTGCAGCGCCAGTGTGTTTTAGGCTTAACAGTCAGATTCTAGATTCTAATGTTCATTCTGATCGTAACTGTGTCAAGTGGAGTTAAAAATAAAAGGGCTTAACTCTTACTCATTCCTTTCTTTGGTGCAGTAGAACAGGATTGTGGCATCTGTGAAGGGGCCCCTCCTTATGAATGAATGAAAGTATTATTCTAAGTTAAAAATAAAATAATTTTATGTGTTCAAATTTTAATACACTAATTCAAATGTACATGTACACATTATGTTACATTTTTACCAAGTTTGTTCTGCTAAATTCTTCTTAATATTACACACTGTACCTTTAATTGCTTAGATTAACTACAAATGCAGCCGGCAGTTGAGCTTGTTGACCTTATAGAGCTGCCAATGTCCATTAAGCATAAAAGATGTAAAAGAAGCTATTCTATGTATTCATGTACTTTAGCTACCTATCCTATGAAAGGCTAAACAAAAAGTGAAATGAATTTTAAGACAACTAAAGCAATAATGATCAGTCACGGCATAGATAATAATCTTGTTGTTGCCATGTATTGTCATCTCTTAGCGATGACTTATTTATTCTCTTCTCTAACAGAATTGCTCTGTATAATCTTCAAAATATCCTGCTTTAGCATTAATTCATTTTTCACAATATGCTTGTAGGAAGATCAAGGAAAGCATGGGCTGTGTTGCAGTCAAGTTTAACTTCTTGACACACGCCATGGCTCAAGGGAAGAAACCACAGCCCCTGTCCCAGGACGGCATCCCCGCTCCGAGCACAAATATCCAAGAAGCCATCATCCAGGGGTACACCGTCAGGTCAAAGGACGTGGTGAGGATTCATGTCACTCTTTGTGCTATGAGTATTCAGATGCAAAATAATTGTCAGTTTGTTTTTATAAAATGATGTGTATGAGAAATTCAGCTTGGTGCTTCACAGAACTTTGTGTTTGATCCCAATAGCCAGGGGAGCCCCGTGTTGAGATTTCAGTGCTGCATTGCTCTGTTTTTATGAGTCAGTCCTTCACTCTTCTGACTTGAATGAAGTGTCACTGATGTTTGTTGGTGTTTCACTGCTCTTTGATCAGAACAGCCTCCTTTATGTCAAGTTTAACAGTTTTTAGGCAGTAATTGAGCACCTGGTGAGTCAAAAGAAGCAAGGAGCAAAGCAAAGAGATTTCCCCAGTTAATTAGAGACACTGACAGGTTTTCACACAGGTATTTACATGAAGCTGGTATAAGGTTTAGGAGATTATAGAAGGCTTTTCAGTGCTGTGGATGTACCTCTTTGTTTGACCTCTCAACTTCATGTTTATTGCAGATCTATGACCTGAGGGTAA
Organism: Cheilinus undulatus; assembly: GCF_018320785.1. Taxonomy (NCBI): domain Eukaryota; kingdom Metazoa; phylum Chordata; class Actinopteri; order Labriformes; family Labridae; genus Cheilinus; species Cheilinus undulatus. The sequence goes on along the minus strand of NC_054873.1, from coordinate 19,558,879 downwards.
CCATTCATGATGGTTTTCTGACAAGTGAGAAGACATACGGGCAGTTTGAGCTGATCCATAAGCAGCTGCAGAAATACTTCATTGAATCTAAGCTGCCTCAGTGAGTGAAGGAATAAGCGTATACTTAAATCCCAGAGATACGTCCTTTTCAGACACAATATGAACTCTTCCTCTATTACAGGTTTCCTACATGGTATCAGATGTCATTCACCCCATCCAGGAGGATGTTTCTACTAAATAAATACCTCAAACAGCTTTTTGAGGGGCCTTGCAAGGGAGTAAGTTCTTCTTGTAACTGGTTTATTTCTTACTGTGATCTTATATCATATCTGGTTCTGACTTTCAAACCTGCATCGATTTGTCACCTGCAGAATGAATATGTGTGCAGCTTGTTTCTTGATGGCCCCAACATCGTTCAAGAAAGTGTAGCTGCAGGTAATGTTCTGCTCTTTTAAAGAAGAAAAATATCACTCTAAAGGCAACATTTGAAATGCTGTGACCTATACAGCACTGTCTCAAAAATATTTGTATGCATGACTTATGCTATTCAGTTTGTGTTTATTTTGCAGGAGTTTGTCCTCAGATTCAGCTTTACATTTCTTACTCAGACGCCAAGCTCTCAGTTCTGGTAAAACACTTGAAAAACATTGTGAGTGCCCTTCACTGTTTGTAACATTTTAGAAGAAAACTCTCAAAACACTTCAGGCATGTAGTTAAAGTAGACCGTCCCTTTCAGAAACTAGCAAACGGTTCAAACCCTGATGCCTACGTGGTCACACATCTGAGACCGGACCCTCAGCAGCGCTCCAAGAAGAAGACGAAGGTGGTCCGCAATCATGATAACCCCACCTTCAATGAGCTGGTACAACCTCCATATTTCCTATCATTCAAAACATCCTTTAGTTTTTGAGTCTGCTACTAGGAAGGATAAAAAAAAAGCCATGCTCCCTTCAAATTGGCTTTTATAGCACATGCAGTAAGTTCCAGATATTTTTGAACATGAATAAGGTTATATTTACCTGTGTTAACATGAAGAATTCATGAAACAAAATAAATTAATTTAAGAAAATGCGCTTAAAGGGATTGAGAAACAGACTAAAATGTCTCAAGATCCTTGATTTAGGACTTGGACAAGAAAAAACTTGTAAATATTTCCTCACTATCTTGGTAGATAGCTTACTTTCCATTTCTTTATTTCTTTATTATTATGCCCTTCTTATAAATGCTGCCACTTGAAGCCTGAAAATTCAACCTAGCTTTATGTACCGTTTCTTTTGAAAGCCGGCTCTACCTGCTGTGCTGCTCCATCCACAATGTGAGTCTGATTTAATCAGTGTTTTTCTTAAAGGTATATTTTGGGAGTTTTTTTTCACCTTCATTTAGAGAGGTGGACAGTAGATAGACCCAGAAACAGAGATCTCACTTGCAGGAAAGGAGACAGTCTGAATCCGGGCCGCTCGTATGGGCTGCTTCCTAACCACTAGGCCATCTGCACCCAAGATTTAATCAGTGTTAAACCCTGCCAGCTCTGACCAGTACTCTTTGACATACGCAACAGTCTCTTACTGTAAAAGAAAAGCTTTAACAGAATCACTGGGAGGAAACTGAAAAAACAAAAGTGCCCGCTCCATATATGAGTCAGTTTGACAAAAAAATTAGATAAAAGCAAACTAAAAACTAAAAAAAATGTACATCTTCTAGAAACAGGATGTTCTGTCTCCAGAGCTGTTGGGTGACTCATAAATCTGCTCTTTTATTCACAGCTGGAGTACAATAATGTCCACATGCTGTATGGGATGGTGCTGGAAGTGACCGTAAAGAGCAAGAAGAACTTTGTAGCTGCCACAAACATTAAACTGGAGAAGGAGCTGCTTGACAAGGAGACATGGTTTCCACTGGGGAACTGTGCAATCTGACCTTAGGGAGGTGCACTGCAAGCTTCCTGCCTGCAGAGGGGGCAACAACACCAGTCCAATAATGTTGTACTGCATGAGTGAGAGAGATGAATTCAGCTGAGTAGAGGAACTACACACTGTGATTAAAACCTATTTATGAGATAAAACTTTTGCCCAATCCAGAGCTGAAGAAGCCCAGTGTGGATGAGGGATTTGGATGACGTTACAAGTCTGAGAAAAGGACTCAGAGGAAGCTGTTTACTGTGTGAAACATCTTTCAAAGCATGCCTACTAGTGAATATTGATCAAATTAAGAACATTTACAGCCACTCAGATAGATGGTGCCACTTGATGGTGGATGAAGGAGAAACCCTGTTTGTTTTAACATATTTGCACTTTCATTTGTACTTTGTTTTATTCACCGTGCATCCATCCATTCCTTGTAAAGGTGTGTTTAAGACTACAGATGTGACAGATCAAAGAGGAGGTGATGCCCTCCTGCTAAAAGCTGCATATCTACCCATACTAAGTGTGTTTGTCCCTTTGGGCCGTGTCCACCGGATGCCCTTGACCAGTGAAATTGGAGGTGGGAGACAGGAGAAGGGTGAGGTGAGTGGGGGACATGGGTGAGCAGAGTGTGTGAGCAGGATGACAACTCTCTCTCTCTGGCCTGAGGGCCTGAGTTAACACTACCCCCCCTCGCTTCATCCTTTGTCTTATCCATCAGTGGCATTCAAGCACAGTTATGCACATGCATGCACAAACAGGCAGGGGCAGACACTCACCTGCCCACACTAAAAAAAACCCAGAAAAAGCTCCTCCACACTCGCACAGTCTTTCTAAGGCTAAAACAGGTCCTCATGTTATCTTAATGCCTTACTCCTCCTGTCAGGCCTGCTGACCCATACTCTCCTCTGCCTCATTCACAGGATTTAGTGAGGATAGAAATAGACTGCTCTGCACTGGACTCGGTTCAATTATGAATATGTCTGCAGATAGTATTTACATTATGCCCTGCTAAGGCTTTCACAGGGAGGCAGACTTGGCTGCTGCTCTTTCATAGTAGCACTCATGGACTATTTATGTATCCTGGCATCACCCATCAGTTTTAGTTCCTGGTAGAAAAAATCAAAAGCAACATTTTGAATAGATGATTAATGCTAAAACACTACTACATCTTGTGTTTGGATAATAGACTCTCCTACAATAATGGCACTAGCATCAATTATTAATTCTATTATAAGAGTCTAAAATCCCACTCAAGGGATTTCTCCATTTCTTTAGGGATGCATGCAGAGTTATTCATGAAAGAATCCTTTAAGTTCTGCTGGAGCCTTCTTTTCCTTTGCAACACAGCAGAGAAAAGGGACATGTATTCCTTACAATAAAAATGGTATTTATATCTAAGCAAACGGTGCTTTATTTATTTATATATATTTTTGTTGTTGTTACTGAATCATCCATGCTTCTTTATCTGTTGGCAAGGTGCATGGGTGCGTGTGTGTGAGTCTGATATAGAGAGCTGTTTTTAGGAACACCAAACAAAGACAAAGAGGGAGGCTGGATCCAGGCTGCATCCGTCTCGGGACCGGAGAGGCACCCAGCGGTAGCCTGGAGGTGGAGAACAAAAAAGGGGACGTGAAAAAGAGATGTACGTTAAGCTGCTAAAAATATGAACGTCACACAGATTGGAAGAGAGATTCTCAGGAAAAAAAAAAAAAACTCCAGCACAGAGCAGAGCCCAACCTTCAGTAATGCTGACACTGAATGTAGGGAAATACGATGATGGTCACACAATGTCACCTGATGCAATTTAGCTCTTCAACCCCCCCCACCTCTCCACACTCCCTCTCCCTCTTTCTATCTCTGCAGCTCACCTCTCTTCAGGCTGGTGAAGGGCAGGGAGTACTGGCCCACAAAATCACTACTGAGGATGCCGGTCTGGTCTCGAACACAGAAGCGAATGAGGCACAGTTCAGGGACGCTGACTGAGAAGTTCATGTCTGTATCCCAGTAAGGACTCAGGGCTGTAATGGCAATCAGAACAAATGATCAATAAACAATTTTGTTTTAGCTTTTGGAAAAAATTGCTTTGGGTTGCTGTAATTCTGTAGCACTTTATTTTAGTGGATACTAATTAAGTAGTAATTTTATAGTTATAAGAGGTAATCATAGATTTCTCAAGAATAGTAAAAAGTTGGCACTTTGAAAGTAATGGCTCTGTAATAATAAGGAAGTCTTTACCTAGTAATAATTTATTAATTATCAAGTAATTCCCTGAATATTGTGGCAAGTCTCTGGTAATAAGGATGTATTTTACCAAGTAATTTCTGAGAAATAAGAGTGTAATTGTCTAAGTTGCTGATAACTCGAGTGTAATTTTTTTTATTTCGGCCTACTAAATTAAAGTGAGTCCTTCCTGAATAATTTTGAAGTAGTTTCAGGGTTAGGGTAAGATCAGACATGAACTACATAGATACTTCACTGATCCTGAAGAAAATATGAGTAAAATAAGAGTTAGGATGAAATAAAACCTAGCTACCTGAAAATTACCACAATATTACAATGAATTACTTGATAATTAATACATTATTACTAGGTAAATACATATGTATTGTACCCTTTTTTTGAGGTAATTACAGCCCACTAAATCAGGTGTTACCTTTAATTCTTATATAATGCAATGAATGAGAATGAGTTTAACTTAAAATATTATAATAATAATCATATCTTTACTCCATAGTTATCCTATGCAACACATCGTGTTTGATATCTTTTATATCTCAGTGTTTTGTTGTTGCTGTCCACAAATTCACTGCTGATTCACTATCTCAACTGTTTTTAAGTTATCAACAACAAACTTCAGATGGACACAGTTAGTATCTTGTTAATGCATTTCCTTGAGTCAGTTGTTTTTCTGAGTCGCTGGGATAACAAAGAGAGCTTCAGGGAGCAGACACAGAATGGGGGAATAATAGAGGAACAATTCTGTATAAATACTGGTAGTGTTGGATGTCTTGTGGATGTGTGACCAACTAATTGTAAACATGGTCACCAAATAACCTCTGAGGGGGGATAGAGTGGCAGTGTTTGAAGTTTTTCTCATTACCTCCAGTGGCTGAAAATATTAGGCCATGTATGAAAACTTGATTATTATTATTTCTTTGAAGGAGTGATCAATGAGTGCAGCCAAACTCCTGTGCCGACCATAAACGTGCCAGTTTAAAGCTGCTAAATGCACAGTATGTAAATTCCACAGACGAGTAAAGACACGCTTCTCAACTCTGCTCATCCCTGCTGTTTACTTGTTTTAAATTGAAAACCCTGTTCAACTAAAACTTCATTTCTTAAGGTGTGTTTACTAAACAGTCAACAGAGCTTTTGATTTGATTATTACATTTCACATTAAAAGAGGGGAAACCATTAAAAGCATCTTACTTAGATAAGGCTAGGAAACAGAAAGGGCATAATGACAACTATAAACAAGTCATGACACCCACCATGGCAAGGCATCAATAAAAACTGTTGGAAATATGAGGTTATGAAAGAACTTTACTTGAAAATATCTGTAACACAGGAGTAGTCATTTTTGAATTAATGTAGCGTTTCCATGCAATGATTCTACATATTGTATCTTTAAGGTTGTGTTAATTAAATTTATTTATCTGGGAAAGCTTTACTGAAATCAAGAATCTGATTTACAAGAGTGTCCTGGCCAGGCAGCAGCACAATCACAGAGTGACACACATAGAACATAAAAAACTATTACAAATACATATCAGTCATATCCATGTCACATAACAATAAGCTAATAGTCAAAACAACCTACTGCATCTTCCTCCATCACCCTTAATCTACTTTTAAAAAGATTTAAAAAGACTAGCTCAAGAGGTCAGATTTTCCTGCAGAAGGTTCCAGGCTGCAGGAATTATACACTTTTCTCATGTCAGTTATTCTGACTGGCTTTGGTGGTATGGCTAATCATGTTCGCTGAGAGAAGCTTTGCTATAAACTCACTAGTACAAAATAAGAACATCTTCAATTATCATCATGGAGATACTAAACCATTTTAATACACTTGACAAGAGTAGCAGTCACATTCCTGAATCAAATATCAGTTTTTCACTAATTTTATAAAGTAAAGACATTAAAAGGTACAAAAGGCCACAGATATTCATTTACACATGTCATGATGGTGGAAGATTGACTGTACTGGTGTTACAGACCAGTGGCTAACTATACAGTCTAGCAACCAGCACATTCCACTGACCCCCAGTAGCAAACCATCAGCAACGCCTCATACCGCTGAACTCCTGGCACAGGCCATGTCCCAACAGTAGCATGCCCTGAGCTCAGCTTTTTATCTCACAGTCTCTCCATGGCCAGCTGTGCATGGAGACCAATGTGAGCGGTGGAGCCCGTAGGACAGGTTTTGCTGATGAATATCAGGTTGTAGCTCGCTCTGTGCCTTTTTGTGATTTGAAGAAGTGTCTCTGATGAGTTATTTGAACCAGGGAAGGCTGAAAACCTTCTGCAAGATGAAGTTTCTGGAGATTTACCACACAAAAAAATCCCTTCCATGTCCCTTTCCGGCTACATGAAACTCCTATCCTAAAGCCTGTATGTGATGAGTGTTCATTTTTAAAGACAGTAAAAGAGGAGCAAATATATAAAAGTAATTAGGCTACGTTCACACTGCAGTTGAAAGTGACCTGAATCTAATTTTTTTGCTCACATGTGACTCGTATCAGATTTTTTTTTTTTTTTTTTTTTTGTGAACAGCGCAAGTCACATTGAATCTGACTGTTTCAAATCAGATTCAGGCCACTTTCGTATGTGGTTCTAAATCAGATATGTATCTGATCTTTTGGAAGTTGACTGCAGTGTGAACAGGCAAACAAAAAAATCAGATCTGAGAAAAGATCAGAATTGAGCATTAAGGCCTGGGGTGTGAACGCAGCCTTAGTCATCTCTGCTGCATTCTACATCTTTATCTATTTCAAACATTTCTTTCAAGCTCCTCTCTTATGTCCAAGTTTTAATTCATATGCACATTCATTTGTATTCTCTAATGGCCTTATCTGTTTCAAAATGTGAAATGATTTTAGGATTTATGCCCACACTTAAGTGCTCTGCCCTCCAGGACTTGTTCTATCTCTTCTTCTTCCCCTCTCTCATATCAGCAGCTACAGTTCTTGACATTAAGTTTATTTTCATGTTGGTGAAAGCTCCAATCGTAAGGCTTCATACCAGACTGCATGTTTAGACCTGAACACCAGCTGAACTGAAACCATGACAGCTGTGGGATTAGCATCTTAGCATCTTTAAAGTCTGTAACTCGAAGTCAACTGAAGAGCCACATATTTTGTTTATTGCTCAAGTTACAATCAATAAACTAGCCTCAGTTACCACAGCGTGTGTGAAATGAAATATGGGAATAAAAAGCCTGTGAATGTATGAGAATCACACTGAAGCTTAGAAGTACACTCCAGTAGTGCACGGTGAGGCTGTCAGCTTCATGTTTCCACTCATGGCAATAGAGCATGACAGACTCCTCTTCAAAGGAAATCCACTTCTACATTTAAAGGAAACTCATCAGCACATTTCTCCTCAGAAGCCCAACAGCAGCTTACTGGGAAATGGATTTAAAATGGAAAAAAACCTGAAACCATGAAATACTGCTGTCATAGAGAGCTGTAATTCTCTGTGACATTTCAGGTGGTTTTTCATTAATCAACTCCTTTATTGACTTCTGATCCCTAAATTAGCTTCACTAGGTGGTTGACATTTGTGTGTTTGAGTGAAATTTATTGAAGCTTTTCAATGGATTTCATGTATTTTTGTACAGAATTAAATGTCTCCCACAACACTGGGTTGTGACAGCTTATCCTTGGCACCAAGCTCCAGTCAAAATTTTAATTTTTGTGTACTTCAAGGTTGCACAGTAATGCGGTGGTTAGCACTGCCGCCTCACAGCAAGAAGATCCGTGGTTAGAACCCCAGTCAGACTGGGCCTTCTGTGTGGAGTTTGCATGTTCTCTCTCTACATGTTGGACGTTTTTCTAGCCTCTTCCCACAGGCCACAAACATGCTCATTAGGTGAAATAGTAATGAAAAATTGTCTATATTTGTGAATGAGTTTGACTGCTTATTAGCCTTTACATGTCAGCCCTGTGACCAGTCCAAGCTGTACCCCACCTTCTTGCCCATTGAACAGGATGATAAAAAAAGGAAAAACATGCCAAGACTTTCATTTAGCAAAGCCATACATAGGAGCTGTTGTGCTGTAGACCTTGTTTTCACTGTTATGTTTCCAACACAAATGTGTTTAAGCCTCTGCAACCCAGAATTTTTGGCAGAGTTTTTGATTAAAGGAAAAGTCAAAATCTCCTTGTCCAAATTATGAGAACAAAACAGCCAGTCAGCCAACACAAACACTAGGAGCCTTTTAAAACACTGCAAAAAAATCAAATCTTAACAAGGACATTTGTCTAGTTTTTAGTCCAACATTTCTAATTACATTTGAAATAACTGTGTGGCTCTTAACTGGTCTATCTTCAGGACCCATCACCTACTCAATGAGTAGTGTGATCCGAATTTCTGAAAAATGTCAACTACGCAGTACCTTTGGTGGAAAATAACAACGTATGACTGAAAAAAGTTACAAGACAAATACAACCATGTTTTTAAAAGAACATCATTACAGAAAACCTGGGAGGACATGCTTGCATACCCTCTTTTTTCAGTTCTTCCACAATAATATGTGAATTTTAGACATTTTCCAGAAATCTTAAAGAACTCCATTATCATGGGAAAACCAGCATTGTCATAGCAAGATGATGAGATAATAAATAAGTTCAAATCTTGAGGAAAAAATGCCTGTTATCATGGAGACTTTTTTTTTTAGCAGTAACACATTGAACAGCTCTGCAACCAATTTTTGGGTCCCAAACCAACACTTGAGAAAACCTGAAATCAGCTACATCAACCTGACAGGTCCTGAGAAACCTCTTATTTTAAAATGATAATGCTTATTCAGAGTGATCATATTACATCATGGTACTCTACAAACACTGTCCACTGGTAGATCTTTTTGCTTACTACATGCAATTCAGGCTTGGTTTTTGTTTGTCAGTTGAACGCAGCTTGAAACTAAGAGTACCTAGACTGTCTCTTTTGGGGCTTGATTTGCTTTTCTTGATGGGAAAGCTGAAGAGAGACAGATATGGGGATAATTTATTATCATCTATTGTTTTATATTTGAATGCTAGAGAACACTTTTGGCTGATATCTAAACTTTGCTGAGAAACTCAAAATGTGTCTAAAGAAGTCCAACTCCAACCACATAAACTTTGTGCTGCAGTACTCACAGTTGCCTTTGACAGTGTGTGTGTTCTTTCTCCGTGAGTCAGATTGGATCCCATGAGTTTCTACTCTGACGAAAGGGTCCAGGGCTTTGCCACTTCTGGGAATAGGCAGGTTGGACCCACAGATCACCTGTAGACAGAAAGAAGAGAGCATGGATGGTTATGCAGGGGTGTGTGAAAACGAAATGATATGGACCTAAAGGGGAAACAGCAGAACCTGTAGGAGTAGAGAAAAGAAAAGAGCAGAGGGGTGTAATTACTTTGGTCTGGGGAGAGCCAGGCTTATCTGCAGTCCTCTCACACTGAGCCCTCCTGCTCCTTGCTCTGATCAAAGACAAACCTGCACGTACTTATCACGACACGCCCCACTTGGCACTGATGGAGCTTTAGAGTGTCCATCCCCAAACTACAGTCCCCTCGCTCTTTCTACAAAAGTCCTCATTCACAGCCAGCGTGGGCCATTCTCCTGAGTGCTGCGAGATATCATTTCATAAAGATTAAAACACAGACCATTTCTTATCGTCGACAGTTTTATGCAAACTAGACTCATGAAAGCTCAAGGGGGAATATTGTTTTCCTGAGCAGATGAATAATTTATTGTTCTACGATTGAAAAGCCCGACCATACTGAAGTTACAACACTGAACACTACTCATGACTCTGATTGCAACTGAGTTGAGACTGCAGAATTTTCCCTAAACTGATCAAATAATACAGAATGCTGACGTGAATAAATAAAGGTGAAGTTTTCCCAGGGCTTCTTTAAAAAGCAAGCACACTGCATTTATACTTCCTACACTGAGCAGAAAGATGTACCAGGTGTGTGCATACTCCCATTAGAAGTCTGATACTCTTTAGTTTAACTTGTGAGAGTCTTTACATCCTCATGAGGTGTTTTGCGAGAAAGATTCATTTCCTTATTTCTTCCTTATTTCCTTATTTATCCATATTTCCTGCATCAGAAAACAGCACAGACAAGAGCCAGAGACTTAACTCTATTAACTGATTAATGTGTTTGATATTCTTTATCTTTAATTATTATCCACATTTCTTGTTTTATGCATACGTGAAAAAAAGTTGGGAATAATTCTTGCAAACAGATCTGTAGTATGAACCATACATCTGTTCAACTTTATATTATAATGATAAATATATACCAGTGGATCTCAAAAATTAAAAATATCACAAAACATTTAATTCAAGAAGTGAAACTTCCCGTTTTCTCTGGATTACAAAGACTTTATTTTAAAATCCTGATGATTATGGCTTACCGCTCACAAAATTCCACTATTTTGAAATATTAGAGTGTCACAAAACATTAGTCCAAAAAAAGGATTTGTAATACTGAAATGTTGGCCTTTGCCCATATATGCACTCAGTAATGGGCTGGAACTCCTTTTGCACAAATTACTAGAAAAACATGATATTCTGATTTTTTTTTAGATGTTCCTCAATGTGGGGCTGTACAGTGGCTCAGGGATTAGCGCTGCTCCCTCATGGTGAGCCTCTCTGTTCAAGCATACTTCAGCAAACAACAGAAATCACATGTTTCTTTGCCTGAAAACTTTCTCTTTAAGATCAGTTATTGTAATTTTGGTAAAGTGACCCTTTATAGAGATCAATTATACCTTTGTTAAATTAAATCTTTGAGTGCTGCAGGCAGTCCCACATGTTTTCTATGCAGCACAAAGTTTCAGACATCTCCAAACACAAACTCTTGTTTCTCCTTAATTGGTCTCTTAAAAGTTTGCATGTATCTGTAGTCCTCCTGGCACACTAAAGAGAAGTTAATTGATTCCACTGTTCTCTCTACCGCCTCATTACCTCTTTGTTATACTGTTTAGATGTACTACATAAAAAGGTCAGCTATTATGTCCCCTAACATGCTTAAAACAATTGAAATTAGATGATTTATTAATTGAACCTTGTGTGTAATTGTATTAGATCATCTTCTCAGGCCGTCCAGTTAACTTTCAGGGGGAGATAATCTAATTAAACAGGGACACTCTGAGGGAGTTTACATCATAGCTGGTTCACAGCCTTCTGCAAGAAAGCATTTACATGAAAGCAAAGAGGGGCTACACATTGTGATGCATAAACACAAACGTAAATGCACATAAAGCATATACATCATTAAGCACAAATCCAGCTGGAGTGGATTATTCAGTAGTCAGTGCTCCGCAGCTGTACCTTTAGCAGCAGGTGTGTGGGTTTGCCGCTTTGCTTGCTGCAGGCAGGATCAAAGCTCTTCTGACTGGACATGAGCACCGGTGGCTTCAGGACGTATCCACAGCCCCCGTTGTCCTGGAAACGACCATCATTAAGGTCCATAGCCAAGCCCAGGGACTGGAAATTGAGAGCCACTGCAAAATACCACAAAACAATCTTGAAACAGGGACAAAGAGGAGCCATTAAAAAAAAAGAAAAAAAAAATATTTATAAGAGCAAAATTGAGAATGTGAGGCAGCATGACATGTTGTCTGCATCCCTCTTGTTTTCTAAGTCTCTTGTTCATTCTGCAGTAGGGAGCTAAATTATACAAGGACTTGAAATGTTTCCGCAACAGTAGCGCACATTGCATCAGGGACACATTCAAAATCACCAACTGTGCAATGAGAGCATCTGTAGTGGATTTTTCAGCAGTGCAAAGCTTTGTGCTGGCATCTGTGTCACATACACCATCTCTCTGTGTCATGAGTGACTAAACGTGTCAGATTGTGAGAAGAGATTGTCAGATAAAGAAAGCAGCAGATGTCACCCTGCTAAAAAGGGTTGACTTATTTCTCTGCATAAAGACCTGCGACTCTACAACACCATTAGTAACTATGCAAAAATACAACTAAGGTTTTGATCCTAACCAGCAGATTGCAAATAATGTGTACACCTCTGTTTATATCTTTGCTCTGTGTAAGTCACTGGCTCATCTATCTGTAATTGATCCTTCCAGGGTGCTGCTCTGTACTGCAGCAGAGAGCTGATCACCATCTGCACAGCTGCCACTGAGGCACATGGCAGTCTGCTCGGTGTTCAGCAGAGCGTCATGTTAGAGGCTGTGGCAGGCTTCATGAGCAGTGATAAAAGAAGACAAGCAGAGTGACAGGACTGCTAGCCAAGACAAATCAGAGCTTGACGACATGTTAAATTTTTATTGACTTTGTGAAGCAGAGTTACTCTAGCTCCTTCAAAAAATATCAACACTATCACACAACATAAACTAAGCTGTGGCCTGTGCAAAGATGAAGAGTAACAGTGGAAAAAGAATTCATTCAGGAGAGAGCGAATCAATCTTGGAAAGTCTGGATAAAGACTAGGAGAGGACTTGCTCCGGGGGAAAACACTAATAATGAGATGGTCGGGCTGCGGACTGGAATGAAATGTTCCTTTCACCGTTAATCGACAGGACAGTCAACCAGGTTGCTCCCTTTGAAGTTTGACAATCTCAGTCTCCAGTCTGAAAGTGGATTTTCCTTAGTGTGTGAGAAATGCATGAAATGGATTGTGGTGGCTTTTATGTGTGTGTAGAAACTTTGTACCATTCTGACACAAAGGATTCAAACAAGTGCTTATTTATTAATTTTCACAAGGTTTTAGATGTGAACAGAAATGAAAACAGACATGATAGTATACCGGTAACATCAGAGACATTTCATCACCCTTTCTGATTTGACATATTTATTATGAACTGTTATATCTGGTTTTGTTGGATTCTTTTCTGTTTTTTTTTTTTTTCATTTAAAGGCAACATATCATACCCTTTCCATCTTTAAACACATCCCCTTGTGGACTATGCAATGTTTGTGCCATGCTTTGGTCAAAAATAATATGAATCAAGCACCAGGGGAGGTTTTTGACCCTGTATAAACCCGTATAAATAGCCTTTCTCAGAAACCCTCAGTTTGGTGTGTGTCTCTTTAAATGCAGATAAGTTTTCTCTGACCACACCCCTCTCTTCTACGAGTACAGCTGTGTTCTTCCATGGCTGTGGGTAGAGAGCTTCACTTTGGAAGATTGCTATTTTAGACAGAAATATAAACGTGCATCAGACTCACCCAGCTGTGAGCCGACGTTCCAAAACTCCTGAGGGTTGTAGTTGGATGAAGACGTCCTTGACCCAGCTGGGTAGATCCTGCTGAGGAACTTCTGGTTGTGCAGAACAAAATCAGGACCTGACATAGACAACAAGACACTCTTTATCCTACGCTTATTGTTAGGGTCATCACACCAGAGTTTGCAAATTAGAAATAAATACCTCTTTGGATACTGCAGCAACAAAAAAGAAGCTGAAATTAATTTCTTAATTTCAATTTAAATTGCAGGTAAACTCCTGATCTCTACATTGCACAAATTTAGCAACATCTTTTCTTTGCTCATGGTAGTCTCTGTTTAAGAATATGACTGAAGATTGGTTTTTGTTTGTTTGTTTGTTTGTTTATTTTTTAGCTTTGCTACTCTTAAATGAAGTAATGGAAAAGTCACAACTTTTTATTTATTTATTTGGTAATTTTTTTTAAAGACTTTTCATTTTAACTAGATAGGACAATGTGATAATTATTTTATATATTATCATTATCACTATTATTTTATTATCATCATCATTATTATTTTCTATTATTATTTGATTTTTCTATTTTATCATTTTTATTGTTCTAATTATGGTCTAGACTTGCCCTCTTTATAAAGTGACTTGAGATAACTTCTGTTATGAATTGGCAAGATACAAACAAATAGCCTATTGATTGATTGATAAATTGACTGATTGACAGTCAGAGACAGGAAATATGTGGGGTTGAGAAGGACATGCATCAAACAGTGCAGGAATGGGATTTGTATCTTTGACCAGTGCGATGAGGACTAAAGCTTATATGGATACAAACTGCTTAATTAGCACCAAATACTAACATTTAAGAATTTGTGTTATAAAATAACCTTCAAAAAGAATATGTGGTATTGAAAAGTATTTAACATCTTAATCTTGCTCAGCGATGAGAAAAAACAGTGATTCAGATTTTACATCAGTCCATCCTGTGATCCCTTACATTTCAGCCTAACTACTTGGCATGATAGTAATGCCCTATAATAACATATAATGTCTATAATTACACAAAGCTCTTGCATTACACCTATTTAATAAACATTTACTTTGAGAGGTTATCTGAAAAAAACAGAAGTGTTCTGCTCTGTAGAACTATTCTCATTCACAAAAGACTAAAAACTGTATCTCAGATGGAGTCTGTGTGTGATCGTGCCATAGCTGTGCAGTTTTTCCCTGCGGGGCTTGATGATGACAAGAGACTATTGAAGGCTTTTACAGCTCAGCACACTGCTCATGGTTCCTGCCAGCCTGCTCCTAATGTAGCTCTATCTGGAAAGTGTCATTTCTCCTCAGCTGGAGCTGATTTCATTTCTTTGCAGCACTCTTTTTCTAACTTACTGCCGCACAGCAGCAAAGTGACAGTTTAACTGTTTGTCTGTTGTTTCAAACCTCCGTGGCCTCTTTCCTCCTCCCCTACTGGTTGGACTGAATCATATCACTGGTGCTGCGTTGTTAAGCTTTACTGAGCCCTAAAAGTGCTCCCCTTTATTCTATATGTCATGTTCAGTATGCTTTGGCTGTTAGGGAGGTTTATGGCACAAGGCATGATTGCAGTTCTGGTCCAACAAGAGGTCTCCTATCAGCCTAATGTGGCTGTAAATCCTGATGGAATCTTTTGTTATATTTATGATTAACTATTTGCATCCTTTACTGCTTTAAAGTCAGGCTTCCCTTCTTTTTTCTCCTACATAAATCAAACTGACTGTACCTGAGACTTTGGCTAGCTTGCGAGCTTTCTTCTCTCCCATGGACGTGTTCTCATAGCAGTTCTGATTGTCCCTGGAGTGACTGAAGCTGATGAACTTGACAGACCTAGTGTATATGACCAGGTCAGAGAGAGCCTCTGCAACCACCACCTTCTTCTTCAACTCATTACATTTAGGGCAGAGATGAAGAAAATTAATGCAAATCACTTCAACTTTACTGCATTTGAATCTCATGAGTATACTCTCATGCAAACATGAGGCTATTTCTCTGCTCTTAAATCTCACTGACTTACTCTCACCTTTGGCCCTGCCTTTCTGGGAGACCAGAACTTTGCTTGGGTTTGATGATCCTCATCCTCCTCCTCATCCTCCTCTTCATCCTCGCCCTCATCTACACTCTCCTCTGCCTCTGTCCCTGCTGCGTCCTCTCTCCTAAACTTTAGCTTTTTATTCTTGATCAGGATTTTATATTTCAGGTCCTGACAGAAACACATGCAGATGAAGCTCACATATAAGTAAAACAAACATTACATAAAGAATCAATACGCAGCAGGAAAATCAAATCATTCATTTACATATCTGCTGCTCCTGTCCAAATCTGTAACCACATAAGATTGCTATTTCTGCAGATGAGCAGCGATATGTTAAGAGGGAGTTAAACATTATGGTGGAAGTGGCTTCATGGTAAGCCACAGGGCCAGAGATTACCCTGTCAGCATTGCATACTGTTAGCAAGGCAAAAATATGCATAGTAATTACAGAGCCCTCAACATTTACAGTAAGAGTCTATACATTTTGGAAATTATACACCCCCAAACTGCACTGTCTGATTTTTGCCAATAGCTACACCAAAGATCCAGACTCCCAGCTAGAACAGGCTTTGAATATGTTGATGCAATTTAGAATATCTTACAAATGTTCAACAGGGCCGAAAGCCAAATACTAGTGATAAAAATGAAAGGAAATAAAGTCATAATTTGCTACTTCACTATAGCTTGTTTCCACATACACAATTACATAGTATTCTGGAAAATAGAGAGAAGAAAACTGTGTTTTTGATGCTTCCTTTGATTGAACAGATTTCAAATCTTTCATCTTAGTAACTAGAGTGAACTGTAAATTATTGAACAAGGTTGGAGGGGGTTGGAGGTAAAATCACCTCCACGCCCTGATGAAGACCTGGTGTGGTCAAAACCAGTTGGCATTACTCTGAATTGTTCCTACAGCTCTGTAGGCAATATGCTTCCATGTTGTTAGGGGCTATTTCTTTAAAACAGCTAATGTAGCTAGCTGTTAGCTACATGCCCCATCTATTGCAGCAGTAATTTCAGTCCAGTAGCCTGTAGCACCAGGTATGCATTAGTTTTGTCTGAAGTATTGGCATAAAGTCCACCACAAAGTCTACGGTGAAACAAGGTAAGTAGTAACTTTAGTTGTGTCATTGTCCAAACTAACCAAAATATTGCTGCAGATACGACGTTTTTATCTAATTTAACCAATCAGTGACAAGGCCAGTGTTTGTTGCAGTTCTGTGTCTTGTGTCAGTTTGTCTCTAAACAGGCTAATGCCTAAAAATAATTTATGCTAATTAATCCTCAAACAGTGTAGAAAATGAATGATACCTGATACGGGTATCTGTGCATCCCTACTTCCTTCTTCGGTTGGCTTTCTTCCTTTTTGGCTATCGCTCTGTTTCATAAAACAATTCAGCTCAAGCCTGCTCGTCTGTTCTCGCTGTTTCCCCACACAATAGGAATTTGATATTTAAAATCTTGAGTCACAGCACCTCTAGCAGGTCAGAGAGAAAAACACAGTACATGAAAAATTGGCAAGATAATTTTCAAACTTAAAAACCTTTGCTGTCTTTGGCCAGTTGGGAGGCATCAGGCCAAAAAGCAGCAAGATTATCTTGTAGTGTGTGTCAGACTTTAGCAGTAGAACACAATGTAGGTAATAGGCAGGTTTTTGAAATAGTTAGTGTTTAACATGCTAAGCTAAATGGAGAATTAACTATTTAAGTGAGTACAATGTTTTCTTTGCTCAAGAAACACTAAAGCTGGGTGCTCACTGTGCCAATTTCATCCGATCCAGTATTTTGAGTCACACAACTCACTTGGAAGTTGTGCCAACTGTAGGTCTGACCGGTCATGCAGTATACAGAGGCACCTGACAGCCAACCATGACCCAGCTACAGCCCGACCAGCTGCTCCCGACTGGTCAGATGGATTTCTGACACGTTCGATATTTCAGTGGTATGACTGCTTACACTACCACAGTGAAAGTTGAACCACAAGCAGAATCCTCAACTCTGGGGCATTTTTCTCCTTGTTACTTGTCAGACAATGTCTCAAATCACCATGAAAACAGCAGGGATGACTTTGATGATCCTTCCTTCCATAATAAAGGAAAAAATGAGCAGGATATACGCCTCCAACTATGCTGATGGCGATGCTGTTTGTGTGTGTGATAGAGGGAGAGACAGTGAGAGAACGACAGACATCAAGAGAGGATGTGATTTGGTAAGATTTCAACCTCAGTGTGTTAGACTTTTTCAAAGGAAAACTCCATGGATTTCTCGTTCACTCGTACAGTGTTAGCATCACATTGTGCATGACTATCAGATTATGTAGTGTGACACGTAAATTGTGCATGATGGTCAAGTGTCGTAAGTAATTCATTCGCACAGTGTGAGCTGACATTCCACTAAGACTGTCATGGAGTCGGCTTGACATGGCAGTGTATGCCCAGCTTTACAGTCTTAGGAGTTACCTTCAAGAACGGATAAGAGTGGAGGGAATTACAGTAGGTTGAGTACAATTTAAGTCATCTAGCCATAAACTATTCTGTGTTAAATGCTCTAATCATAAACAGAAGTTTGTTCTTACAACATTTTGGTAAACTGTAGTAAATACATAAGAAAATTGAGGGTACATGTGACTGCAATAAGCTGTGTAACCTGTACTGTAAGCTGATGAAAACGTGATGCAATGCACTTAATGACTGGATTCAACTGTTCTGGCCAATTACTATTAAGCTAACAAAATAGGCCGTACATCCTGGTCAGTTATGGTTTATATCAGTGCAGCCCAATGAAAGCTCTGTGTGCTGATCACGTGCATCAGTTATCTTCTATATTCATCACTTCAGTCCGTGGCCATGAGTGCATTTCTCCTTCTCCCTGTGCTGCATCATAGTCTGTTACCATCATTTAGTGTTTTAAAGCTAATGAAAGTGAATGAGACTCCATGTTTAAGTTGCATATGTAGTGAGAAAGTGTGCATGCATGGGGGGGGGTTATTCTAATATTATCCTGAGAAGTGCCTGTTGCGTATTCAAGAAGTAACTTTGCTTATACCCAAACCAAGTCTTGACAGCTGATTCAAGAGTCAACAGTAAATATAAAGCCAGTAGTGCTGCAGCTCCTATGTAAGCCAGCCGTCCTGAAGTTATGAAGATAAAAAAATGATGTGGGGATGAAAACACTCAGATGCACTCAGGATAAAACCCAGCTCATTTCTGCAGTAACTACCAAAGCAGAAGAAGTGAGAGGCAGCAGAGACACTCTGTTGAGATGTCACACATCCACACTCCTCTCATCCTCCTCATCATATCCAATAGACCGGAGTGACTGTTGCAGCATATTTCAGAGCAGTCGCACAGTCATGAAGTGAGGCAAATACTTTCAGTAGAGAAGTCAGATCCCAAAGAGGGTAATGGAATTGAACAATCAGCTCAAGTTCCACAGCATGCCCACTTATAATGATGGACACTTCTCAGGATCAACCACATCATGTAAGACTGTGAGTCTCTGAGAGATTAAAGAGTCAAATACAGCTGTCCATCTTCCCCTGATTCCCAAGAGAAGAGGGAGGCAACAGAGCCATGGAAATAAACTAATGAGGCGTTTCCCCTTTTTTCTGCTTTGCTATGACACAGAATGAAGATTTAAACATACAGACACCATCATCCCTCTTATGCTACCAGCAGATCTCACATTAAACACAGATTCTGCCCATTATTCAGCATTAAGATGTCCTAGCTCCTGCTCCTGTGAGTCTTACATTTGGGCTCGGGAGGTCTCCGTTAGTTTGGTGATCCAAAGGAGTCCTCAACAGCTTGTCCCCCAGGATGGAGATGAGGTACTGAGCTATGACCTCCTGCTGCTCCTGGGAGCAGTGGTTCTCTAATGACAGGATCACAGGGTAGGCAGACACCTGTCAGGAAATAATCACATCAATGAAAAATGATGAGTCAACCTCCTATTTGCAACAATTAGCATCAACCTGGATCGGCCCCTCTCTTAGAGGGCTCTGAATAATCCAGACACATCACAGAGAAAATCCTGAGCCATATGAATTAAAGACATCTTGCAAGCAAAGCACCACCATCAGAGGTTATATTAATTACAGCAGATCCTGCTATGGAGGAATCCTGGTGTATTTCATAGGCAGGCAAGAAAACTGAGTTGGATGCCTGGGGCAACCCTCCAGGATATACATGCACATGTCATGAGAAATAAAACTATCAGTTACCTCGAAGGCATGTTGCTCGACTGTAGAGATGACATCCTTAAAGAGTATCTTGGTGGTCAGGGTGTATCCATGGTAGACTACAGGCTCCATGTCTGGACCATCCCAGCAGTCAATCTCCAGACAGCGACAGCCTTTCCTCAGAGCACTGCACCACACATGTAAGGAGAGACATGTGAGTCATAGAAAGGCTAAAACAAGCTTTTATAATAAGCAGCATGAGAAATGAGAGGAGAAAAGTCAAGGAACAAACTATGCTTCTCCTCTTTAAACAAACTTTTGGATCAAGTTCTCACACCAATCAAAGCTACTCCTTTATGACTCTGCCTTTTGAGCCAAACTGACCCTACGCAACAGGTGAAAGAAATGCTTCTGTAGGCTGCTGTTCTGCTATTGTTTCTCATTAATATCTTGTGCTGGTTGCTTGTAATGGGCCATGATTATCCTCTACCATTTTCTCTGCACTCTGTTGCCTAAACTCCTCCTTAAAGCGGAACTCCATTCCCTACCTGTCAACCCCTTAACACTGTGGCCCAATTTCACTTGATGCTTCCAAGTCAAGTAGATATGCTGCCTGCCTCCGCCCATCTCCATGGCTTACTTCTGAGGGATTTTGACTAAAAAGTAAACAACTGTTTTCATGAATGAATGAATTCCAAATAATGAGGGAGAAAAGCTGCTTAAAGTGGCCTTCTGGTTGGAGTTTGTGTACTGTGTTGTATTTTGAAGTAAACTGGATATTTGTTACATTTTTCTAGCTGTTTGGATCAATCTGTTTTATATGGATTGACATGGTTTGGCAGCAGCCAGTGCCAAAAATAGACTGCAGCGTATCTACAACAAAGTGGAGTAGTGCTACTGGGAGGCGTCAAAGCCAGACTGGAGCAGTGGAACTGCTCTAATCACAATGCAGTAGTTGTATGTGTAAATTGGACATTTATGGCTGATTTATTTCTGCTTCCCTCAATACCTATTGTTAAATATCAAGCCTCAGGAACCCCCAGTGTTTGGAAGATGAGTGGCCAGGATGGCCAGGTAGATGTAAGGTTGTTAGTGAGGCTACACCATAACAACTAAAGCAAAGACAAAAAAACATGACAAATCAGATCCATCTTTCCTAAGACTATTATCCTTAAGGTACCTTGGAGACACAGGTTCTGTTGTACACTGAACTGTTTCAGTTCTGTGTGTGTGTTTACAGATGTATGGGGAAATGGGGGTTGAAAATGCAACATCTGCCAAAGGAGGACCCTACCAAGAAAAGTTTGGAAACTGCAACAAAGCTGGGCCAGGCTTAGTCTTTACTTCTCCTGTTGTCTACATGCTAGGCTAGTCCAGCATTGACCTGATTTCTCCTGCTTCACTTACGCACATGTGTGATAGGACTATTTTATCCAGCTCTCCAAAAGTCAGCTTAAACTGTATTTCCCCAAATGCGGGGTATTTTTTACCAGCTCTAATCCACCAGGACAAAATGAGATGATTATGCATCTTATCTTTAGAAAAGCACGTTAACAGCTAAGACATTTTCATGAACAAAAAAGTTTTAAATTTCTTTTTTCTTTTTCAGGACTTTGCTAATCTTGTACTTCCTTTCCCAACACATTTGTACATTTCTCATCTTCCACCTGTGAGGTAGTGGGATTTCTGAAGAGCCACGCTCTACTTCATCCTCTTAAGATTATTCTTTTATAATCCAAGTAAACCAGAGCTTCCAGGCATGCTGGTTTGGAGGTTTCAACTCTACCAGCCGGCCAGAGCGCTCAGCACTTTCACAGGGACCATAAATACAGCACTTCTGCTGCGATCAGCCCCTTTAGTAATCACCTCCATTACCTCATAAAAGGACTGCCGTAATTTCATCGTCTGCCTCAGCACATGAGAGGGCCAGTGAAATAAGAAGAGGGGAGAATATGCAGATAGCAGACATGTAGGTCTGGACTTTAGTGAGAGGATAATAGAGTAATGAGAGGCATTTCAGTCTAGTGTTAGAGGTGGAGTTTAAAATGCTATATCAATTGTTCTGGCTGCATAAAATGTAAGAAATATGAGATACACACACTAGCAGCTGCTAACTAATTTTCAGGTGTAATTTAACCCAATCTTGTCTGTTAAATTTTCATCAAGAAGTAAAAAAAAAAGATGCAGCTTTGTGAGAAGGAAATCCAAAACATACCAAAGATAGGCATCCAGGTGACTCTTCCCAACCAGCTGATCTCCAGTCAGGTAGGTGTTATGTGAAGAGGAGATGAAGTAGCTGGTGAGGGGCTGGTCCATGTGTTGGTACACAGATGTGTGGTCCTGATCAAACACACAACATTCTTTGGACTCCATGTACCTGAGGAAACCCTCAAATGTCAGAGACCTTCTTTCTTTGGCTGGAAGAGGAGAACAGAAGAACAGTCAACATCAGCATCAGTCCTGCTACCTCGCCAATAAAGGTGATGTTAAAAAGAACCATGCTAGACATCAAACAACAGTACTCTATGAGACTGTACAGTGTCATTTAGTTAAAAATTAGGCAGTGCTGTTTATTATCATAGCTCATGTTTACAATGTCTATAATGTAGTTTTGTTTGCCGGCACACATTTACTTTCAGTAGCGGTTAATGGTAATGTAGCTTTCTGTGTTATCATGATAGAATGTCTTTAGGTCTATTAGCACTGTAACAGTAACACATGTCTTCTGTGTTAGCATGCTAATCAATAGCAACAGCCACAGTTATAGCTGTGTTCTGAACAAGAATGCTAAAATTAGCCTATATTAGCACTTAACATTACCTGTGTCCTGAGTTAGCAGACTTACATCTGCTAAGATTAACACTAAATAGTGACATAGCATAACGATTGCTGTCTTCTGAGCTAGCATGCTTACATTTGCTAATATTTGCGCAGAACAGTAACATAATATGCTAATAGATGATCGCCCCCTGGTTAGCATCCTTACAGGTGCTAATGTTAACTCAAAAGGAGCAAGTTTGTACCAAATTAGCGAGCCAACAACAGCTAATATTAGCATTAAAGGTAGCACAGTTAGGAGATACCAGAAATCTATGGTTAGTTAAATATAAGAACTTGAGTGTAACAGTGCAGTAGTTTGCAATTCAATAAGTTCCTTGTTCATAATAGTAATCTGTCAATGAGAAACTGTGGTATCCTGTAGAAGAAAATTCCAGAAATACCTGCATTTTTGTGTTTCTCTATATGTCAGCACAATGCTGCAAACACAAAGTTAGCTGTTGTCTAGTAAGAGAAAGGTTGGCATAACACTGTAAGAAATGTTAAATGTTTGAATGAAACTCAGTCCAGTTGGTTGTCAGATTGTGAGCATATTTAAAGGTGCAGGGTGTAAAATTAGGAGTATTAGTGACATCTGTCTGTCAGATTCTAGATTGTGATGCTGATGCAGAATAAAAAATGAGTGTCTGTTATTTGGTCCTTATAGGGTTGCCAACCATTCCTTAAAATAAGGAATCATTCCTTATTTGGAAGCTTAAGTGTGTTTCTTACTGTATGATAAGGGACACCTTTTTTTTCCTTATTTTTGATCTATTTGAAAATCAGTGTCTTTGTAGATTGTATGTAATGAAATCATCACAGCTGCTGCTGCTCTCAGTGCATTTCATTGGCCAATGAGAAGCATCAATTCCCACTATGCCTGTTCTCTTTCACCCATGAAAAATGTTTCCAGTGTTGTTGCCCCATGATTGTAAAAATACTGCAGAGACGCAACATTTAAAAAAAAAAAAAAAAAACATGGCTGACAGGAAGACCCCTCAAGTGGCAGCCATGAAGAGAAGGTGGCAAAAGCACAGCAATGATTAGGAAAAAACAACAACAAATGTCTAGAGAATGTGAGAAATGTTTTTTCAATTCTGTACTCATATTTTATTCCATGTTTATTGTGTGTTCATTTAATTTATATTGTTTTTATGTTGTTTTGTTGCACTTGAGGTTATGTATGTTTGTCAAAAGTGTTATTTTTATTTTTACAGCTTGAATAAAATTATGTTAATGCTAATGATGTAATGAGTATCTAACTACTAATTAATATTAACAATTGAGTAACTAACTATATTTTATACCCTTAGTTTACCATAACTTACCAAACAAATAGGGCACCACAATTTTTCATAGTAAGTAGATTAAAGCTGTAGGTAGTTATATATTTGTTTCCTACCAGCAATGTAAAATTTGTGTACCTTATGTATTTGTGAAGTAATGGTTAACAAGTAGTAAGTTACTACATATTAACAGTTAGCTTTTAGGTAGTTATACACATTTATTAATGGCTAACTAGTAGTATGTTATTCATTAATTAATAATAACTGGCACTAAGTTATACATAACGCTGCAAAATTTGTATACCTTATTTATTTAGTAACTAATGATTAACTTTTAGCTAGTTATTTGTTTGATTATGTTAACTTATAGTTCCCAATAATCAGTCGCTAATTTGTTAATGGGTGATAAGTCGTTCCCTGTTCCTTAATGTTATACAGTAGTTACACACTGATTTCCTAATAACTATTTAGAAATTGTGTACCTTATCTGTTTATCAAGTAAGAGTTAACTAATGGTTAACTTGTAGTTTGTACTGATTTGTTAATGGTTAACTAATACACTTGTTACCTACTAACTATTCAAACTGTGTGTACCATTTCTATTACTTTTTGGTTAACTAATGGTTAAAAACTGGGTAACTACTCATTTACCCCATTACTATGCAAAATTCATGAACCTTATTTTAAAGTTTTACCAGGGAAACTACTGACATAGGTACCACATTTCAGACATTTTCCTTGCAGCAGAATAAGTGTAATCCATATTTTTTTCATGCTTATGGCTTGTTGGGAGAAAAAAACACCATTAATAAGATTCTACCCCCCAAAGACATAAATGGCCTGTTTTGAAAAGGTCTATTTGATGGCCATGCTGCCTAATACAGGCTGTGCTTGTTGACCAGCCCTTAAATTTATCATTCATATTATTTCACTAATTTAATTTGACTTGTGGGTAACTAGAAACCTCCTCCAAGTATAGACAACACAGAGAATGTGCATTTTTAAACCGTGCACTGTAACTCTCTTGCACCAAGTGGAATAATTGATATTCTCTGTTAGGCTGTAGTTTGCTGCTTTTGATGCTGTTCATTAGCCAGCAGTTAAGTTACACCAGGCAAGGACAACATCTGGTCCATTACGCCTGGATCTCTGTCATTTCCACCTCCAGCCGCCGGGACTACAGCAGTTCACTTTATCAGCCAGGCTGAATCTGAAGCCTTAACTTTAGCTATGACTAAATTATCATTATGACGTGACATGGCTTTAGACCTTGAAGACAAGATCTATTTTTTACCCATATTAATGAGCAGAAAGCAGTCTGACATAATACACAGCTCTCCCTTCACTTACCAGTCTCTTCAATCTCATATCTATCAATCAAACTCTCAACCTCCTCCAGACTTGTTTCGAGCTCCCACTGCTCCTTGTGGAGGAACGTGAGGAAGTCCCTGGCAGGCAGAGAGGTCTGTCCATCCAGGTAGTGTTGAAACAGATGCTGGATTTCAGCTCTCCTGGATGAGGGGCCCTTGTTTTTCTTCATTACGACCTGCACACATCATAGAGGCCTGTTAATGCTGTGTTGTTAAATATCAGAAAATATTCCAAAATTTCTTTTAGAAACTTCTGACTGTAAAAATCACTGAGAAGAGTAGTGCTTATTTATTGAAGGCTTTCTGTGCGTCTGAATGTGTATCATGATGGTGTAAGAAGGAAGATGTTGAATTTGGATCCGTTTAGATTATACAGTAATGCTTAAGATGATCCTTTATGTTGTCACGTTGCAGATATTTTAAACTCTTGTTAGTGTTTCAAAGGCACAGCTACATCACTTGCTCTCTAAAAATATACAGGAAATAGAGAATTGAAATGTCAGCTCAGAGATGTATCCCAGCTTTTTTACCTGCACTCGCTGTTGAAATACCACTTTAAAACTCAGCATGAGAGAGAATAAAAGAGAAGCTAGGGTCTTGGTTCTGCACAAAGTTCTCCCTTCCTTCTCCTCTCCTCCCTGTATCTCTTACTCCATCAAATACTAAGGCAGCATCTGTGTGACTTTTTATTTTTCAGTCCCCCTCCTCTTCTTGTCATTCGTCTCAGCCAGTGATACAAAAGTGTCTGTGGCTTTCCTTGGCTTTGTGAGTGCATTTCTCCCTCCATTTACCTTTCATGTCTTTGTTCTGCAGCCCCTGTCAGTTCAGAGGTATGCCTAAGCCACTGCTGTCACTGGGTACCCCGCAGTGGGCCGGTCTCCCACTGCATCTGTCTGCTCAACGTGAGCAACAGCAAGCAAACACCACCTCTGCTATCATCAACCTTTAATGCAGGCCCAGTAGGTGAATTTAAACCAGCACATCTCCATATAGTTGTTTCTATGATGGAAAAAACCCAAGAAAAACCAGAGTACCTTTTCCATCCTTACATTCATATCACCAGTAAAGTGCTGCCACTGGGATGGAGCTAGCTAGCTTTGATTGGTCTGGAAATATGATAACAAAACCTACCCGTGATATCGACGCTCTCTTAATCCTGATAGTGCTGAGAAGTTTGATTGGCACAGAGGAAATTCACAGGGTGTAAAAATGTTTAAGTAATCTGACTTTTCATTTGGTTTCTGAGGAAGTATTTTAGGAGGTTGCCATAGCGACAAAACATTCCATTTCCATGGCTATGTCCTAGAAAAACAAACCAAACTAAAATCTTATTACATACTTTAGTATGTTTTTTAAAGTTTAACAGAGATATTTACGTTAGCCTTGTTCATTTTGAAGACATGCTACTTGACAATGTGCAGTTTACATGTTGTAATGCAATACGTTTTAATAAATTGCACGAAATTAAGTTACTCATGAAGTTTCTCACTACTTGAGTAGTCTTGTAATAAGGTACTTATTTACTCTTACTCAAGTATTAATTTTTATGAGTACTTTTACTTCTGCTTGAGAAATTTTTATTGTTAAGTAACAGTACTTTTACTTTAGTACTGTAACTGTGCACTCTACCCACCACTGCATAGAGCTAAGCAGGGGCTGAACAGGTGTCTAAAGAAAATATTCAAAGCACATAAATCTCCTAATGATTACAGTTTTGTACTTTTAAGTTTCTTGGTTTTGTGCTGTATTCTGTACAGCTGTAATTTTATGGGCAGTTCTTGCCTTTGTCAACACCTTTAAGTTGATCTACGTCAGTGTAATTGTAGGAAATGTGTTACACAGATGATAAATGTTGACAAATGTATCAGAGTGTATCAGGTTATAATGGCAGGAACTTGGGTTATGGAAGAAAAGATGACTTTCCTAGTTGGATTAGGAAAACATACAAGTCATCTTAACACTCCATTTTTGCAAATCCAAATTTTGGTTCATAGTGAAAGAAAATAAAGCTGAAGAAAGCAAATTCCACCCTTTTCTTAATAAACATATGTATAGTTCTCAAATTTCTTTTTGATTTTCTTCAAAATCTCAGTAAAACTGAGCACTGACATCAACATCAGCTACAAATTGTACAGGGTGCACTGAGCAGCTCTAGAAAAACATGCAAGTAAACACTTGTCATCTACAAAGCACTAGAGGGTGATTTCAATGGAAAAAAAAGTCCATCTTCTCACTAACATATTTTCTATGCAATAGAGGTGAACACAAGTGCACTGATTGTGTTTGTTGTTCTAGCAAGTGTAACGAGAACTTCCTCCCTGGTCGTCCGTGTAAACCTGACTGTTATTGGTGTGGTGTGAGTCACTGGTGAAAAACAATGGCCTCTGCCTAGTCATAGTCCAGTGGAGTCATTCCTGTCTACAGCAGGCTGTAATGGCTCGGCCTTGCACCTGTCAGAACCATCGGGTGCATCAGTTTGATGTGATAATTCCCAGGCAGTGAACATGAAGGCCTGTGTATGGCTCCTGTCTCTGCCTCACTGCACCTCCCTCTGCACGCTCGCTTAGTTGGACTCTTTTGGGAACTTATGTATGAAGCTGTCAGTTTTTGCTTCTGTGCTCATGTGCATCTGTGCATATTGGAGCGTTGATGGTGATTAGAAGATCAGCTGGCCCGTATATGCATTTGTCTGTTAATACAACACTGAACCTTGGATGCACCAGCAGGCTTCGACCCCCTCTGCATGTAGCCCATTGTGGGATAATCAGATCACTTTTCTTTAATGTGAACCTGGGGCTCAATTTTAATATTGTACTACGACAGGGACTAAACTGCACCTGTTAGGATGAGAGGAGCTGAGACTTGCACATCTTTCTGAAATGTGATTCTGTGCTTAAAAAGGGACTGGGGGGCAGACCATGTTTCCTTTTGACAGTGTATTCCCAGCTGGATTCCAGCCGGCTCATTTGGTATTCATTGGCCCGTAGGAACCCTGAGTCAGACAGCAGAATGCCATGGTAATGTCTAATGTCCGGGATAACCAGAGAAATGAGAGGAGCTGTAAGCTGTGGCATACAGTATGTATGGAAAGAAAACAGGCATCAGAATGCTTCAGAAGATAGTTATTTCTATTTTTCTGTCTCGTCAATCTCTAAAAAGGAGGAAGTCAGGACTTTAAAACCCAGGACGTTCATGTAAACTGATGCTTTAGCTTCAAAGGCACTTTGATAAAATGAGGCAAATTGTAGACTTAGGGGCGCTGTTTGGCCCATATGTTGAGGCTATAGTCCTCAATGCACTGGTCGCGGCATGATTCCCTTGTTTGGTGCATGTCTTCCCCTACTCCCTCTCCCCAGGATTCCTGTCTCTCTTTTTGGCTGTCCTCTCTAACAAAGGAAAAAATACCCTAAAAAATACTGAAAAGTCAAGCCACACAGTCTCTCTGACCGGCCAACATTGATCATATGTGTTCCTAAAGGCTGCACTTTCCATAAGCTTACCTTAAGTGTTAGAGTGACATTAACATAAGAGTTCGAATCTTTGCCCAACCTAGCTGGAACCTAAACTGCAAATGTCATACTACTTTATTAAGAATTCAATTTGGTGCACCTTGGCCTTCACTGAAAGTGAAACGACACCTCTCGTCTTAAATAACATGCATCTGTCAACAGACAGCGGTTGACAAAGCTGGCAGAGAAGTTGAGAGAAGTTAAAGAACTACTCTGTCAAGGTACACTAATGATAGTTTTAGATCAAATATTGCTCTGCTAGAGTCTGCAGTACATTGTTTATAAGCTGTTTGCATGTGGAGTGTGTGTGTGTATAATCAGCTGTTATAATGAATTCTTACAGAGCTTTTGCATCTGATGTCAGTCTAGCCATTTCTGCCCCCTCCTGGACATTAAAGGGGCATGTAACTCACTGGCGCCAGCGGTAAATAAGTACTCCTGTCTGTTAAGTCCCTGCTGTAATCTGTGTAGTGCACATTTTGTATATGGAAAGTTAAGAAGACTTAGAGAATGTTCGAGAGAGGGGAATGGCATGAACATCAGTCAGATGCAAGGCTATTTGACAGCATCAAAGAAAAAAAGATCATTCCTGCATGTTTACTCCATGCCACGGATAACATTGACACAGAGAGTTTATATGGCTGTCTATCTAACATTTTTCTTTCTATTTTGCCAGAGAGCTGTGTGCGGCATGCAGAAAAATAGGCAAGCCCTCTGTTCTCTGGATTCTCAGCATGTGAGACATGGGTATCAGGCACTGAGATGTGGCATGTGCACATAATATCATAAATATATAATGTAATAATATATTACTATATAATATTATTATATTATTATATTATATTATAAATCATCCATAAAAACTGTACGTTGTGGAGAGGACAGGAGAGCCAACTACTAGTGAGAAGTCCTGGTACACTGGAAAAACCCATGGTACACCAAGGGGTACAACTTACATATGGCTGTACTGTGTAGAGGTGTGACCACGTAAAACTCTGTATTCGTTCAAACAAGCACATTTAAACTTATGCATAGCGATTGTGCCATAGTTGTCTCCGAGCTTTAACCATTGTTACAAACAGTGCTAAGACAGGCCAGCTGGTTTCTTTCAGGCTAAAGGCTGGAGTTTGATTAAGTGCCATAAGGCCGCACAAACTTCTTGCAGTCTGTTGCCAAAGTTAAAAAGTGCTGAAAGCCTGGTTCTCTGTAGAAATGGGCCGGACTCCCTTCTCCAAATTTAGTGTTTTTAACTGTTTGGCTGACTTCAAAATGATCAATTTTATGTTGAAATAGTTGCATGATGTTTTCTTAAAGGGTTAACTGATGAAATTTATGGATTATTATGTTTGACTCAAAAAGAAAGTTGAACTTAAAACATGAACCATAATAGGTTTTCAACTTGAAGGTTAAAAGTAAAATTTGTAGGAGTGCAAAAGTTAAAAGGTCAATGGATTTTGTTAAACCTACTAAAATCCCAAAACATAATCTACATAATCCACGCAGAAACACACACATACCATCACTCAGAGACCCCCACACCCACAGACACACAAAATTGCATGTTGGCAGAGTTTATTGCCAGCTGAGAGAGATGAGTATAAAACTGTTGGGCTTGTTACTTTGAACAATTGATTTATTGGGATCACTCCACTACACTCCTCTAGGGTTTCAGCACTCATCATAAAATCTCAAATTCTCTTTTGCTTAAAGAAACTACTGAAACCACAACCAGCAGCAGAGGAAGATTTTACTACTCACTGCAAAACCAACTTGTTTACTTTAAATTAAAAAAAAAATCTGGGCAAAAAACGAGGAGGCTTCGGAGTCTGCTGTTTACAGAGGATGAATGAGAATTCATGGCTGCTTAGTATTCCTGCTCTTCCATTGCACAGATATTGCTTTAGCTGTGAGCAAACGGCCATCTGTTCGTCGAGCGGCGTGCATGTTGCTGAAGCATCAGAGTCATTCTGTGACAGGGCTGGTGCATCGTGAAAGGCAAGCAGCCGGTTATTAGGAGCGATCCCAGTCGAGGGAAATCAGCGAGTCAAAGCAGCAGACAGGGATGTTCATTTGTTATTCTTCTCCGGATGGAGACAATGATACAGTACTAGATCACTGGTAAAGGATGTGCAACACTGATGAAACATACACACAGCAGAAAAGAGGGCCTACATGTTGTGACAGGTACTGTACATGCAGCTCTCAGCACCAAAGGCAAATATTGCACATGCATGTTTGTCATAAATAACATAAATCCTGAGTTCTGGTAATACAGTGGAGAAAGCACTGAAACCCTTTCAGCTGTAGAGATATAACTCATTTTCTGATGAGCCGTCCTGCTTTTCTCTTATTATACTACTTTCCAATTTGTCAAAAGACTCTTAAGCGCCTTAAATGGAGATAAATATTGCATTAGCCTGCAGTATGTATGGCTTATGCAGGGTACAGCTTTAATTAGAAAGCGCTACTATGAAAAGTGCTAATTGAATTACTGTCGTTACAAATTATAGCATAATTGTCAAACTTTTGCTGACTGCTGTTTTAATTATAGCTGGTTTCAGCCAGTGTGCAGTGATCCCCAGCAAATTACATATCCCCTCTCTCTGTCTCAGTGCACTTTTCCCATCCACCCTCTGTGCCATCATGCCCTGTAACAGCCAGAGGAGATTAATTGGTGTATTCCAGCCTCGCTGACATCCAGGAGCGATGTGAAAGAAGTATGATTACCTGACAGGTAAAATTGGACCATTGGACCGCTTTTTAGCATGGCTCACATAGCTTGTTCATCTTCCCAACTAATTCATGCACCCATATTAACCCAAACAGAGCCAGGCATCATATTGTAATCTATGCCCTCTATTGAACAGTTTAGGACTGATATTATTCAGAGGGTGAGTCAATTTAGCGTCTGTCTTATTGAGTTTCCCTGTTTGTGTGTGTCTTGGCTTATGTTCACCCAGCAAAGAGGATTTTATATTCTCATCATGCAAGGTTGAGCAGCCAGTCTTCATATATAATAGAATTCAGTCACATAACTACATAGCTCACCTCCATGTTAATTACATTCAGATGAAATATATTATGGAAGACCTTTAGAGGAAAAACAGAAATGAAGAACGATCGTTGTCCTCCGCTGGCTGTTCAAGTGTGTGTTCTGTTTTGCAGCAAAAAAACAAAAAAAGGAAAACAAATCTGATAGGACCACATTGTCAAGAAACACACACAAATGCAGTTATGAATATTCATAACTATTTTTCTTCATTAGCAGTTATTATTTTGCACTGATTGCCATTATTTATATGTGGCCGTTCTGGGATCCCCCCGCCCTTCTATGAGCATACGCAGAGAGCATCAAGGAGGAAAAGCACATGTTCCTGCTCTTCCTGTGCCTAAAATGAAACCCTGAGGCAAGAACTGAGCAGCAAGAAACCCAGAGCAGAGCAGCAATCAATGACAAAAGATAGCATTGATTTAGACCAGGGCAGATTAAAGGAGGAGCTGGGGTGGAAGAGGGTTGTAGAGGGAGCAGCAAAGTAGCCAGGCTAGAGCAGCTTAAATAAGGCAGCTTAAGTGAGATAAGTGTTTAGAAGCCAATCAGCTGGGCGTCAGCTGATAAGGGCTTTTTGTGTTTATATGTGCCTTGACAATTCACTGTCATGCAGTGGTGTTGATGACAATGAAATAGTTGTGAACCAGAATCATACAGCCTGATGTTACACAGTATGAAAGTGCAAAGATGCTGGGGAAACAAAACAGTTATGGTGACATACTGTCCCTCTTGTAAAGTTATATTTCAGAAATAAAACTCTAAACTGATGGAGTCATTAAGGAAATGATTCATTGGATTCAGCTCACCTGCTAAAAAGCTTCCTCCTTCAGCCCCAGGTTTGCTTCAGACCTCTGCTGGACTTTATACAGGTGCAGCTTAATGAATTAGAATATCATCAAAAAGTTGATATATTTCAGTTCAAAAAGTGAAACTTATATACATTTATTACACACAGACTGATATATTTCAAGTGTTTCTTTTAATGTTGATGATTATGACATACTGCTAATGAGTCGTGAAGCATCATGAAACAAAGCCCACTCAAGAATTTGGGGAGACTTCACAAGGAGTGGACTGCAGCTGGAATAAATACTTCAAGAGCCACTGTAAGGTGTGCTCAGATACATTGTTAGACTTCTGGCTTATTCATTTGTATATGGAAGATCTGTCCAAACATTTAAAATCCTGTAAATCTGGAAGCATTATTGGTAAATTCCTCTGGGTTTCTGTTTAAACCAAAGCATGAGAGCAAACAGGCCCTTTGGACTTTTGTGACTGAAATTAGTTTTCCCATTCTGGTTCCGCTGTTTCCCTCCTAGGAGACTTGACCAATTAATTAGTTGCTTGAAAACATCTGGGAAGGGCGTCATTTATGAGAAACACATTTTATATTGAGATAGGAATGAGAGTTATTGTGCAGCCCATCAAGCTCTCACACACTGTGTAAATATGAGACAGCATCCTCCCTGGTTGACAAGTGAAGCTGATGAGTAAGTGCAAAAACCACATTAGGTAGTTGAGCAACTGTTTACACTTCACGTGTTAAAAGTTCAGATTCACAGAAGAACTATAAACATTTTTACAGCCTGACACACTTGATGATTTTGGTCAGAAGTAGTTCATGTTTTTATGGGTAATTAGGGGCATGGCTTATCAGCTTGATCAATGCCATATATCTATATATAAATCAGTGCACTCTGATAAGATTTTTAGGAGGCATATTTTACCTGCTTGCTGTTTTAGTTATATAGAGATCCCTGACCATTCTAGTGTTAAGAAAAGAAAAAAGTTATTTGGACATGACGATCAGTTTAATAAAATTGATACACTGTCCAGATTCCATGTCTGTCATCAGGCAGATCCATCTTGCAATCTTCAGTCTGAAACAATTGTGTCTGTGAACAGATGGACCAATCAGCATCATTTGAGGAGACTGAGGCATTGGCTACAGGCATTTAGTTGTAGGCTACTGAAAGCAGTAAACAACGGTGAAGGTGTAATGATTAGCTTGGATGTAGCTATAGTATAGAAGCAGTTTTTATCAGATGATGAAGGAGAAGAAAGCAGGCACAGAGAGCAAGATTAGAACTAACTGATGTAACTTTGGTTTCTCTGTCTCGTCTCTTTACGCGGCACCCACCACTGTTGCTTTTCTGTGGAAGCCTGCTGGGCTGTCAACCCTCTCGGGGACATGTATGGAGATACACACATGGGAGGACGATGGGGCAAGAAAGGTGTTGACTTCACTGTATATGTAAATACCAAGCAACAAACGGTGGCTGGGCCAGTTTCCTGACAAGGTGTGAAACCTGGGGCTCACCACTGAATCAAAAGTCCTTATGTCTTTTAAATTGTGATGTCCAGACCAATGGTGTGCACAGACATTTTCAAGGGCAGGGGCAAAAAGAAAAAAAAGGGCACATACAGTGCGTTCTCATCACTGAAGAGGGCACTAAGTTTTGTGTGTTTTCGAGGGCACTTTAGACATGTTTATATGTTATACAAATGGCACATTATATAGCCTTAAAACAGACGAACTAGACAGACTATTCAAGTTAGTTTGTAGTTAGGATCAGCATTCACAAGAACTGTGTGAGTTCAATGTTGGACTGTGAAGAACACACAGAAATAAATAAATAAATCCCTAGGGGTCTGGGGGTCTTCCCCCAGAACATTTTCTATTAAGTAGATGCCATTTCCTGTATTCTAGTGCATTTTAACACCATATAAGCATCAGATAATCCAAACTGGTTCTGTGAGAAATAGTTCTGGCTCAATATAGAAAAGAGCCCAACATAAAAGTCATTGCAACAGTAATGTTTTATAGTATTTCTTGGTCCTAATGGTCTTCTGGAGTTTAGTGCGTTTCCTTCACCCAAGAGGGCAGTTTAGTGTGTTTTGCCAATGAGGAGGGTACGCCTTTTTGCCACCCAAGTGGGCAGTTTATCATGTTTTAACCAGCCAAGGGGGCAGTTTAGTGGGTTTTTTTTTTACCCAAGGGGGTAGATTAGAATGTTTTTTTTTCACCCAAGAGGGCAGTTTAGTGTGTTTTGCCAACCAGGAGGGCACTTTAGCATGCATTTTGGCTCCCAAAAGGACACTTTAGCGTGTGTTTTGGCTCCAAAGAGGGCATTTTAGCACGTTTTGGCTCCCAAGAGGGCATTTTAGCATGTGTTTTGGCTCCAAAGAGGGCACTTGAGCATGCATTTTGGCTCTTGAGGGCACTTTAACCTGTGTTTTGGCTCCCAAGAGGGCACTTTAGCATGCATTTTTCAACAATTGGGCCATGAGGGGGGGCAACTGCCCCCACCCCCTCATGCACACCGCTGGAAACCAAGCCCTGTCAGGGTGTGGATTATTCCCAGACAGAGGGGTGTCAAGCATACCTTGGGGAGGGGGCGTTATTCAGGCATGAAATGTTCTGGTATAGTTCCGGACTTTCTTACTGTCTTCTGCCACCCCGACCCCGCCCATGTTTTGCTGCATACTGACTGCTGTATTTGTTGATTGACCTTGCAAGAATAAACCTTTTGGTCAGCCAGCAGATGGCTAATATTTCGGTTGTTCATCAGCAACAGAGAATTGCAACAACACTGGACAGCATTTTTATTTCAAGAAGAGAAAAAAAAACACACTGAAAACTTGTCTTGATGGAAAAGATTTCTTTGTCCATCTTGCAACTGGCATTGGTGTAAGTCTGTTTCACCAACTAGCTCCACTAATAGTAAGCAATGATAGTGGCCACTTTGTCAAGTTCACTCTAGAGCTTTGCATGCCTGGAGTGTTATATGGTTTTTTGTTCCGACTGGCCTGTGATGAATGGGACAGACAAAACATTTGTCCAAATAAAAGTTAGCCAATGTTCAAACAAGACAACTGTTTCATTTCCATTCATCATTTCATACATTAACTCATTCATGTGTCTCCCTTTCCTGCTCTGTTTCTTGCTCTGGTAATCAGCTGGTATGGGTGTCTACTCACTTAAATTCTGAACCATAACTTCTTTTGATACAATCACCCTGCTGCTGTCATATTTTAAAATCTGTTCTCAGTCTGTTGTTTTAGTCTGTTTTTCACTGCAACCCTCCTCCACCCCAGCCACCTCCATTACATCTCATCAGTGTTCAGGTCCAGCTCTTCCATGCATGCTGCATCCCTTCATCGCTACTTCCAGGATATCTGATTGTTGTCTGGGTCAAGCTCCTCAGAAGTCCATTCCTCATCTTATCCTACTCCTTCCATCACCACCACCAGAGTCTGGACTCCGTAGGGGGGTATCTTATCCTACTGTTGGCCTCACTACCCCTTCAAGTACATTAAGACATCACGATAGAGTCTATTTGCAAAAGACATTTCACATTTTTTAACATTTCCAACCTTGTTAAATACATCTAATAACTTGTATTAAGTCTCTCCTGATTGAATTACCCTTTAAGATTTATAAGTTCTGCCCTCCCAAAACATTGACTGTGGGCAGATGGATGTGAGACATATGACATGCAATGGACATGTGAAACAGTCTAATGAGTCAGGCATCACATCAAACAGGACCAAGTTAATTGAAATAGTTCAAATCATTTTATATTTTGAATTATAGTAGCAAGTAAATCGTGACCTGAATCGAGTTGTATGGAAAAGAAGAGATTCACTCCTCTATACCCAGACTCTGGATTCATCTAGCTGATTTGGTTTCTCTTGTGAAGAACACAATAGCCTCAAGAATTTTTCAAATCAAGTCTCTTGTTTTCATTAAATCATTTTACCACCATTATGTTAAAATGAAAGGCATGG
The DNA here is from genome assembly GCF_018320785.1 of Cheilinus undulatus. Classification (NCBI taxonomy): domain Eukaryota; kingdom Metazoa; phylum Chordata; class Actinopteri; order Labriformes; family Labridae; genus Cheilinus; species Cheilinus undulatus. Next base: position 19,522,507 of record NC_054873.1, on the reverse strand, counting down.
AAAACAGTTTTGTGAGGATAAATAGAGGCTTTGTGGTTTCCCCTAACATCCCCATTAATCCCTAAAATCATATTTAAAACAACTTGACAACAAAGAGCATGCCTCCAATTACCGTGTTCTGTTCTCACCTCAGAATCCCCAAACTAGTTGCATGCTTGTACCTGCAGGGAATTGGCAGTCATCCAGGGAATCATGTTCTCTCCGATGGTGCAGACTGTTCTTCTGGCATCTGTCTGCATTAAAAAAAGAAAGAAAGACAATCTGTGCCCTTTTCATGACACTATACTTGAGGATTCCCAAACAAAAGGCATGCCACCTGCTGTTTTGACATCTCTCTCCATAAGGACACCTCTGAGAGACATATTGATTAATCTGTCTTGTTTTTATGTTGAATTTATTTTGTTTAAACAACACGTTTAAGGCTTTTTTCCTTACTTCACTTGCATCTTTCACATCATCCCAGAAAGAATAACCTCTTTCTGTGCATGGCCTTATGTTAAGCCAGGACTGGATGTCTGTTTTTGCAGAGTCTCCCTGCAGCTCCAAGGAACTCCTTCATCCCGGCTCACTAAACAAATCAGGACTCCATTAATTGCATTTCACAGCAGTCTTGATCTGCAAATTAGGAATCAAGCAGCTCATTTTGGGAATGTTCCTCTCACAGTATGGTGGGCACATATTCAATTATTCCAATCTTCTGATATTTTTTTCCTGCTGTCATTTTTGAATTCTCCATCTTGTGTAAAAGGTGGGGTATTTGTTTTGAAACTGTCAAAAAATAGGCCAGACAGTTCTTGAAGTTCACACAAAGAGCAGAGAAATAAGCATAGTGTCATTCTTAAGTAAATATTTTATTAGAAGAAGCATTCAGATATTACATGCTGTCACTGGAGGACAGACTTGGAAGTGTTTAGCTGTAGAGTGTGTCAACATCTTTATAGCCGTGTGGAAAATAGTTTGAGTTCAACAGGGGGCTGGAGAGCAAGTAGTGAATAATAAAAAAAGAAAGATTCTTGTGAGAGGATGATTCATCTGCCCTGCATGTACAGAGATGTCGACAATTTCTGCAGAGATGGGGATGTCCAACACTTCACAATCAAAATGAGTGCCATCCAAGAGCCAACCTCCAGCGCTGAAATATGAAGGCAATATAGAAATGCAATAAACTGAGTTTGTGCTGTTATATGCATGTGCATGGCACAGGGGAGCAGGGACAGAGAGCGAGATGAGGATGATGTAGGATGAGAAAGCAGGGACAGAGAGCAAGATGAAGATGGTGGAGGAGGAGAGATCAGGGCAGAGAGTAAGATGAGAATGATGTAGTAGAAGAAGGCAGGGACAGAGAGCAAGATGAGGATGTGGAGGAGAGGAAGGCAGGGACAGAGAGCAAGATGAGGATGTGGAGGAGAGGAAGGCAGGGACAGGGAGCAAGATGAGAATGATGCAGGTGATGAAAGCAGGGACAGAGAGCAAGATGAAGATGATGGAGGAGAAGAAAGCAGGGACGGAGAGCAAGATGAAGATGATGGAGGAGAAGAAAGCAGGGACGGAGAGCAAGATGAGGATGGTGGAGGATGAGACAGCAGGGACAGAGAGCAAGCTGATGATGATGGAGGAAAAAAGCAGGGAGAGAGATAGATGAGGATGATTGAGAAGAAGAAAGTAGGGAGAGAGAGCAAACAGAGGCTTAAAAACACATAAACTAAAGAGAAGGAAATTATAAAAGTAAATTGAACATAACCACAGACAATTTGCTCATAAATATCATAAAATCATAGTTCAAAAATACATTTAATGCATAGATATTGGTCAAACTATGCAATATTTTTTGCTTGGCTGGTCAGCCCTGTGGGATTTTCTATCTTTCGGTCCAAAATCCCTTGCTGCGCCCCTGGATGGATGGCTCTAAAAGCCTCAGAAGTCCATACAAAGCTAAATAAAATGCCAATTTGTGTTATGTGGTACTTTCATTCTTAAAAAAAAGGTTTAAGAAAACACAGTGTTAATCCACACTCCTGACAGATCCCTTCATATAATTAAGTTATGTGCACAAGGTTGTGCATCACAGTACTGTGCAAAATACTTAAAATCCAGCTGGAGATATACAGTAGAGCACATCTTTTCAGTTCAGTCTTTCAGGTTTTTACATGGTTTTGAGTACAAATTTGGCCAAAATTTATTCTGTTGAATAGTTGAAATCCACAGAATATGGTTACCTTTCAGTAAAAGGAAGTGAGAGAGAGAAAAAAATAACCAAACAACCATAATGATTTGAATGGACACAAAACAATGCAGTAAATTAACCCCCAGATGAAAGATTTGGAGTCAGTGAGCAATCTTTATATATTTTTAAGCATGTGGTAATTTCTAGGGGAAGAAACAGACTTGTGAGAAGCTTTTATGTATGAAGTTTCATAATTAGGTGTAGACTGAATTGACTAATGTGGTGGGTGTGTAGAAGATGTTAGGTCTACCTCATGTCCACTTCTGTAACTGTTGCTACATTAACTGTTAAAAGTTCCAAAAATGAGTGGTCAAATGTGGAAAAAGATCTGGCAAAAATAGTAAAGACAATGAGTCAAAAAGTGGCACTTTTGAGTAACTTGAACACCAGAACCCCACAATAGCTTGAAACATTTTTCAGCTCCAAAATGAGGTAACCCTAAGCCAAGACGCTACTGCCAATGCTCCTGATCCAACACACATGCATTGATATCATCAACAAATCACAACTGGGGAGGGGCCCATTTTTTTAGATTTGCAGGTGCCAATTCTGTAGACAGGCCAGGCTGGGATGATGCTAGAAGCTATGAAGAAAAATTAGAAACTTCCAAACAATCTAAATCCATACTTCACTGAAACATATTTCTCTGTCTTTTCACATTTTTAGAAACTTTTCAGACATAACTAAGGTGTGACAGGAGGTGTTTCAGGTGTCTAAATGTAACCAGTGTTTCTCAGAGATGTTAACATTCCCAGCACATCCAGGAAGTTTTCTGTGGTACAGCTGAACCACTTTCCTTTGCCCTCTAATGTCTGACAGTGAAATCTGTAGGATACAGACTTCACATTGCCGCTTATTCCATACAATCACTGTATTGAAACTTGATGCTACACGTTTGTACTACAAAGAAACATTACCATGTGTCTTTAACCATTCCTTCTTGTGTTATTCAACAAGGCTTTGAAAAGGGTATTTAAAGAAAAGGTCAGCATTGACTAAAGCACTCTGTCCAGCCATCCATCAATCCACCCATGCACGTGTCTGTCACTTTAGAGGGTCTGCTTGCTCTTTATTTATTTTACCTTCCCGCTGAGCACAGCAGCGTCAGTGAATGTGAGCCATCCAGCCGACAAAGCACTGATTAATTGTCTGCCTGCAACAACAGAGAGTGAGAGCAGCAGAGGGAGGACGTTTAGAGGTAAAGAGGATCGCTTTGGGATAACTGTCCATTCAAGCTTTGACATGTCCAGTCTGAAAAAGGAGCGAGCCCCCCTGGAAGAGTCACTGCGTGCCTCTCGTGTTTATAAACACAGTTCCATGCAAATCACTGCATACCTGCTCTTGTGTATATATACCGTACATCTTTCTGTCACTCATTGTATTCATATGTTTGCTTCTCCCAAACCTCAGGTATGCAGACTTCTGTGTCTTTGTTACACAGCTACGGGGATCACCCTGCAGACACACCCTCTCTGCAAGAGATCACATGTGTGACATCTAATCAGCCAGCCTCTATTTGAGATAAGTGAGGAATCAATATTTATTGATTTGGGGGGGTCCACAAGAAACTGCATCCTTACCCAGCCTGCTTTGTGTCAGTGTCCTTCTGGTTTAGAAAGCAGATGGTCCTGAGTACCCGATGTAGCTCAGTACACGGGACGTGTTTAGTGGCCCAGACACAACCTCTCCACAGGACTCAGCTGCTCCACCTCCAACACTCTCATATATTTAGATCCTTCTGCAGACAAACACATACTGAGGCTCTTTTTAAAATAAAGACCTGCCAAGACATTAAACTGTATGAGTCTGAGGAACATTGTGCACAGAATTCTGATGATGGGACGTTTAAGTTGCTGTTTTAATCTTTGAGAGAACAGATTCATATTGCATCCGTTTGTAAGGAAAGAAAATCGGCTGATTTTCTAAATTAATGACACAGACAGTGCTTAACAAATTTATTAGACCACCACCCAAAGTTAGGTTTATGCCACAGCTGCCCTAAATTAACAGCGTTGGTAAAAATAGGTAAAGCCAAAATCATTTTGTACGTTTCTGCAATGGTTAATACACCAATATGTAGAAGCTCTTTAACTCAAATGATAAATTTAATGCTAAAATATCATTATTATTGTTATCCATGAATTTTCAAATTTACTGATTTACAAAAAACTGAAAAAATAGTCAAGCACATTATTATTTCTTGATTAATATGTCAAATTATAGTTATTTACTTGCATTCCTGAACAGAGAAATTAGTTTTAGTGGTTGAATGTAATGCTTGATTCATTTCTGACTTCTCAGAGAAGCCCAGTGAGCTGGCTCAAATTTGGGTTTAAAAAGGTGAATTCAGTTTGAAATTCCTCATTCCTGTTCAAAATGGTAAAACATGGAGAGCTCACTGAAAATGAAAGAGTCCACATTAAATTACTTCATGATGCAGATGGTCTCAGAGACAGGTGGTCTAATAAATTTGTTAAACACTGTAGATCCCATTAAATTTGGAACCAGGGCAGGTTTTCTGGGTTGGTGAGATAGTTGTCTTGAAAATATGAGTAGAAATAAAGTAACACATAAAAATCCAGGAACCTTTCAATGTTACAGCCTGAAAAAGCATGTGAGAAGAACCTCATGAAAGTTTTATAAATGCATACAGAGGAGACTATGCAGCTTGAGAGGATTTTAAGGATACGTACATAGAGGGCTTCAAGACATGAAAAAAGAAAATGCTGCCTCCATATACAAAAATGGGTACAAGAGGATGTAGGAATCACAGCGAAAGACTGAAGGGAAGAACACTGTGAATTTCACAACCAGATAACAGCTCAACCTCTCAGCAAGCATTCAGTTGGAAGAGTCTTATCAGACGCCTTACTACAACTGTTGAGAAATCTTATCATTCATGCTCTTCCAGCTGCTGGAGGAAGAGTGGCTCCCAGGAAGCAAATCATTATCACCCTAAAGTACACAGTTTTCTGGTGGGAAATACACAGAAAACTAGCAAACATATTTTAGACATTTGTTACTTTGAATTGTGAACATCAGATTGTCTGAATTTTACGTTTATCCACTAAGAGGAAAAAAAAAACATTTGGAATAAAGAGAATTGCTGCCAAGAAGGCAATGACTAAAAATTTACCCCAGCCATAGAAAGCTATAATGATGTAATTTATTACATTTACGTAATGGGGCAAATCTACGAAAGTGGATTAGGGCCATTTTCGAAGGAGAAAATAATTTTGGACAAATCAAGATTAAAGTCAAAAATGATGAGAATAAGTCGAAATTTTGTGAATAAAGTTGAAACACAATTTTGAGATTAAAGACGAAATGACGAGACAAAAAGTCGAAAATTGTTTTTACTAACAGGGGATCATAGATGCTATGTGTTTATGTGGCAAAAAGAGAATCTCTTTGTTGTTAAATCCAACAATGAGGTATAATTCATCATATTCATTGATATGAGGCATAAGGCATTTTGTAGAGACAGTCACGATTCTAGTTAGTAGTTATCACTAGTTTTGACTTTTTTCTCCTCATTTCAACTTCAATTTGAAATTGTGTTTCAACTTCATTCTCGAAATTTTGACTTTATTCTCATCATTTTGACTTTAATCTCGACTTTTTAAAAATTATTTTCTCCTTCCAAAATGGCCCTTATCCTCTTCCGTACAATTATCTTTTTATTTAGACTTCAGAAAAAGAATGCAGTTTGGGATGCTCTGTGAAAAATAAAAATCCTGTATGTCTCCAAATGCCCACCCTTAATTACAGCAGTTCTATTTGAGAAGACTGAAAGCAACTCTGAAAGTCAATTCAAAGACTAAAGGACATGAAACATTTTCAGAATAAAAGCATCATGTGAAAATGCAGGGAGTTTCACCTCTGAAAAAAATCAAAATCAGGCTATTTCTTAAAAAAAAAACAACCCTCTGGAGGTGTACAATTCCATACATTCCAGCCTCAGATGACCTGACAGGCAGGATACATACAGCAGTGATGTGAGATCTTACCCTAGCACATAGTGCAGATGACTATATGTCCTACCCACAGTTTCCACATAGGATGGCTGTGCTGCGCACCGAAGCACCGTGGGTTTACTCCAACTGAAGGTGAGCAACCTTGCCCACTGGAAGTGTGTCTAGAGTGCTGCGCCGCAGCATGCAGCCCTGATCAGCGGGCAGAGATGACAGGAGAACTGCAAGTTCACACAGGAATAGTATGTCAACAGTGGACAATTTTACCTTTTGGGGTTAATTTATCGTCCCTTCTGGTATTAGTTCATGATATTATTACTCCCTCCATTGGGTGGGTACATTAGGAAGTTAAAAGGTTAATGTTTGCTTAAAGGATCTGTGTTCTTATGTAAAATTCTTTGGCTAAATGGCCTCAAAAGTTACCTTTTGCTCGTCAATGGCGCCGTTGTAGCTCTGTGACCTACTGACCTCTCGGTGACCCTTTGATCTTGCTGCAGGATGAAACGTAATGTTGATATAGTGATGATTTGCAACCGGGAGTCCGTGCATTGTGTTGTATTTTGAAAGAACTGGATATTCTACGCTTGTGACTGACGGGCATTGATGCAGTTTGGAAGCGCCCAGCGCTGAAAATGGGCCTGCAGCATATCACGAACAAAGCGGAGTGGAGTGATGCTCCAGGGACACGCCACTGCCGGAGCGCAGTGCTCCAGCTCTGGAGCTGCTCTGATAGACTAGAGAGGGAGTGATGTGCGCTGCAATACGATTTGCTGGCGGATCGCGGCGTGGTCGCTGTATGTGGAAATTGGAGGTTAGGCTTTGAAGAGATGTTTTGCAGCTTCAGACTGAAATGTGCTCACACTTTGTTCAAAGAATGAACAGCTCACCAAAAATACGAGCCCACTCAGTAAATGTGTTACTCGTGCAAAAGACGGGAAGGAGATGACTAGAAATTTTCAAACCAATGCTAACTGTTGTTGGGACCAGCTATGTGGACAACAGACTCGGCCTACGTGACATGAAGACACCTGAGTCTTGGTAGATTTGTAGGAATTTGTCAGACAAAGAATCATGAAAACTGAGGGTTGTATCTTCCCAGTAGCCCTTGCAGTACTTCCCAACAAAGTGTGAAAAAGACACATTCTCCTCTCTGATAGGAGGAGACCTGAGGAGTTTAAGGTTGATATGTCACCTTTAAACCTTCTTTACACTTCTGTGTGATGTGCAGTAAATCCCTCGATGCGCCACCCTTATGCTTAGTGGACCTCAACATGTAAGGAAATGAGCTCACGATTCCACAACCCATCACTTCCACTCATTGATTCAGGGGAGATTTACTGCCCTGGCTGTTTACTAGTGCTCAAACTGGATATCATGCTGCATGGATGTCTGGCTACATGTTTTCATGCTTCTTTTTTATTTTGAGTTCAAGTTGCTCTGAATTAAATATTCCAAGAAAAAGTGAACTCATGACTCCTGAGCAGGTGTAAAAATGGAACAACAGCCAAACACTGCATCACTGACTCAGCATGGAGTGCAGCCTGCCACATAGGTGGAATAAACTCTGGTGGTTTTCTGCACTGAAAAGAGAGATCCTTGTGGTCTAAAATTAAAAATGTAGTCTGAGACTTGTAAATATTATTTGTTACACAGATACATACTATTAGGGCAACTTTACAAGAGTTTTTTTGCCTTTCATTACAACAGTTCATGTCAAACATTGAACTTCCTGAGCAGAAGTTTGGCTGCAAATGACAGAAAAAAATGCTGAAACATCATACTTTATAAAACATCTAACATTCAGATGTGTTACCTGTGTTTATTTCTGTATTCTAGTGAATCAAAACATTGTGTGGGAGTCTCTGTAGTGGCTTCCGATGCAGAGTGACTGAGAGTCCCTGTTTTGCTGGAGTTGTTTTATGAACACGCTGTAAAGTGCCGGCATCATGAGGTCTCTGAGGACGTGCCATTTGTAGAGGAACATTAAAAGCACACCGTGTCAACATGATGGGCTGTATAAATCTGCGTGGTTTCCAGCTGCATACTTCATCAATCATACCTGGATTCATCCTGTTCAGGGGTTTCTACAGACTGTGGCATCATTAAATAAATAAATAAATAAAATAAGGCAGAAGATGTCTCTGCTTCAGTAGAGAGCTCATTTATTTACCGCTGAAAGATGTGTGTCGGCTTGTGAACAATCATTTTCAAAAAAAGCAGACGCCTCCTTGACGGATAGGCTCCTGCTTTAGTAGATAAAACTCGCATATTCTTTTTGTGCACCCTTCACTGAAGAGTATGATTAAGCACACGGGCACATTCACAGGAATAAACACTCTGTGATGACTTGTTTTCTATGGAAATCCAGGATTTCGCTAACTTCCTATGTCTGGGACTTAAGAAGAAAAATGAATCAACAAGAGTCATTTTTACTTGTACTAAGAAAGTGAATGAAGCAGTGAGGATGCTTTGATTATGTGCAGGTCATTCAGTTTAGCACAACCTTGAATTTTAAAACCTCATGGCTTCAAATAACCCCCCGCAGAACAGATGTTCATACATAAATATGTGCACTGTGTTGTCAAAGCCCAGGTCATGTGTTTAGTCCTTGCCTAGAATATCTTATTGAGGTTGTTGATAATATTTTCTTTTCTGGTTGATCCTTGAAGAGCTTGAGACATCTTTTTGTCTTTCACGCAGATAGTAAGAATCTAAATAATAATTTGCAAAATTTTCCTCTTGCCTTCTTATCTTGCCTCTATAATATGCACTCAAAGAGAAAAAGCCTGACAAGAAGCCCTGTCAGATGCCCTTCAAGATGAGAAACTGGATAAAGTGCCACTCAGTATTCCCCCCAAATGTAGTAACTGCTCCATTAAGGACCCTGAAGTATGCATTTACAAGGAAAAAAGCATGACTTCTTATTATTTTTGGTTCCCTTAAAATGAAAAAATGAGCCTAAGTATCTTGAAGGAAGATCTCTAGGAAAGACAACGCAGTAGAGAGTGCCCTTTAAATAAATAGATAAATAAACAGATGGTAAAAGATGGAAGCTGTGTCCCAAATCAGGAGCTGGTTCTTTCTGATGGCCCATTTGAGGACTGATTACATCACGTCAGCACCTCAAAGGCTTTCCCGTTTTAAATGCTCCCTCTAATATGTCATAAGAGGCTTCAAACAAGATGTTTAAAATACATTATATGGACAAAAGTTTTTGGCCACCTGACCATTACACCAACAGGGATTGTTATGACATCATATTCAAATACATGTACTTAAATATGGAGTTGGCCCCCTTTGGCAGCTATAACAGCCTTCACTCTCTTTGGAAGGCTTTCCACAAGATTTTGGAGTGTTTCTGTGGGAATTTGCACCCATTCATTCTGTAAATATTTATGAGGTCAGGCATTGATGTTGGACGAGAAGGCCTGACTCAGTCTCTGTTCCAGTTTATCCCAAAGGTGCTTCATGGGGTTGATGTCAGGGCTCTATTGGCAAGTCAAGTTCTTTCACACAAAACTCAACAGACCATGTCTTTATAGTCTTTGCTTTGTGCACTGGAGCACAGTCACATTGGAATGGAAAAGGTCTTTCCCCAAATCGTAGCATTGCCCAAAATGTCTTGGTATGTTGAAGCATTAAGATTGCCCTTCACTGGGGCAATAAGGGGCCTAGCCCAAACCTTGAAAAACAGCCCCGTACCATTATCCCTCCTCCACGAAACCTCACAGTTGGCACAGTGCAGTGAGGCAGGTAACATTCTTCCAGCATCCACCGAACCCAAACTTGCCCATCTGACTGCCAAACAGGGAAGCATTATACATCTCTCCACAGAACACGTTTCCACTGCTCCACAGTCCAGTTTCAGTGTGTTTTACACCACTCCATCTGATGCTTGGCATTGCACTTGGTGCAATCAATATAGTTCATGTTATTGATTTGAACTTGATCAAATAGCTTGCAGCTCTCATGTGGAAATAGTGGGTAAGGGTGGGATTAGCAGGTGATGCACAAAATCCTCTGTAAACTGGACTGTCTCGTTTCCATTTGGCCTGAGCCATTTTATCAGCACAAAGGCTGGGTCCTTTATAGGCTTTGTCCTTCAAAGGATGCTACCCCTGAATTGGGACAGTGCTGTTATAGAGTAGTGTAATAAAAGTGGGTTCAAACACATGCGTCTGGATGTTTTGTTTTGTTTTGTTTTGTTTTTTTTACCAGTGCCTAAGGTCAGCGTGATTCTGCCAGTGTTGAGAGAGTGTCCTTTTGTTCTAGATAACTTCCTTTTGAACTGGATTACAGTGCTGAACATAGAGGGAGGGATATTCTGATGAGCAAAAAGTTTATTGTCCTAAACTCCACAGTCACTTGGGAATATCACTTATGTCCTTGAGGATTACTTACCATCCGCCTAAAAGAATTATTCCTGGGCTGGAGCCTTTCTCACTGTGGCTCACATGACCCTTGCTGCCCCAAGAAGACACTCATGACCTGTTTGTCACACTGCTCTGCTTTCCCATCAGACACAGGATATGTGTGTCAACAGAGGGGGACTGCATGCTGAGACATCTTGAATGCTAAAGAGCCAAACAGATGTTGTGGTTGCACCATTATACAATGCATGTCATTGAGATATTTATGTAAAAATAAACACAAAGGTGGTTTTGCATCCAAAACTTTATCACTTTTTATCCTCTCTCTGACTTTTCAGAAGTGTGCAGTGGAAAACAGCTACCTCCAATCCCACCACATCATACTTTTGAAAGAGCACTTCCACATACACTCACACAGTCTGTAGTAGCTCTCAGAGAAATGATCTATAATCCACCACTTAAGCATTAAAACACTGCAGGGTGAAGGCACAGGCTTGCACTCATGCAGATGAAACCAGGAGGTGTTGTGTGTCAGGATCTGTGAAGTCAGCACATGTGATGAGCTTTAATGAGTGCGGCATATTGGGGGTGAATCTCATCCATGTCTGGTTATTTATGCATTTCACCAAAGTGGAGCTTCAAACCCTGATCAATGTTAAGTACTCTCTCGTTTTTTTATAATCTACTCCATTACTGAAATGACACAGAGGGTCCTATTGAGTAATGGTGCCAGCTGCAGTCAATAGGGAACCCACTCATGAGATGTGTGGATGATTTAAAGACCAAAGTGTTTACTGTGGCCTTTTGGAGTGCCTAGTAAGCACAGACAGCAATTAATAAAGCACTTCATTATGAGAACTGGGGTTATTTTCATTATGTTTACACAGAGGGTCTTGTAAAAACCAATAATGTCAGTAGAAATTAAATGGGTAAGACTTCAATCAAAGTTTAGATACCGTAGGGTAAGATTAGGTCAGGTTAGTTTATTTAAAGAGCATCGCTTACACATGAAGAATTATGATAAAGAGTGAAAACACTTTTACACCATTGAGAGCTTTTTAAGTCATATATTGAGCAGTAAAAGGACTGAAATATGATGATACTAATAATGATATACAGAAAAGCAGAAATTTGAGATAAAGAATAAAAGTGAGAAATAAAATAGAAAATAATTAAAAATATCCACAAACGGGTATTTAATGATGTCTGAAGTCCCAGACTACAGTCTTACCTTTCCATTGGACACAGATTCATCTATGCCTAATAAAAAAAAAACCTGAACTGAAGTAGGCACTTCCTGTTGGGCCAGAATTTGGCTCACTTCCAGTGCACAAGGAAGGACTGATTTTGTTGCTCTTTTTTACTCTCAAACATTATAAGTTAAAAACCGACGTGCAAAACCTAATTACAAAATGTTTAATAAAGCTGAGTGAGTAGTTCATTTGCATGAAAAAATCTCATCATCCAAGAAAAAACTCTAACGCAGTAAGCATGACAACTGTAAGTAGATATAGTAGCTACCTAGCTAATGCAGATAACATAGCGACATAGCAAACACAGCTGCATAGCTAATGTAGCTTACATAGCTAACATAGCCATGGAGCTAATGTAGCTAACCTAGCTATGTGGCTAATGTAGCTTACATAGCTAACATAGCTATGGAGCTAATGAGCTCATACAGCCAACATAGCTATGTAGCTAATGCAGCTTACAAGCTAAAATAGCTATGTAGCTAATGTAGCTTACATAGCTAACCTAGCTATGTAGCTAACCTGATCATAGCTATGCTCACATAGCAGCTACATAAGCTGTGTAGGTGCTTATTCTACATAGCTAAGTTACCTTTAGCAAAGTTCACTAAAGCTCATGTTGCTAGAGATAAATTAGCCGCATTGTCTTATGCAGTAACGCTTTTTATGTTGCTAAGCCTAAAGAAACTAAAGGTAGCCGTTGTTCTTGTACGTACTTCTAAAACAGGTCTATACATAATTTAATCTCAGATTTGACCTCTAACCATTTTTCTCTGTTTTATTTATGAAATGTTTCTCAGTTTGTTATGATTGTCATGTGGTTATTTCATGAATGTAACTGCCAGACTTTGTTTATGAATAAAGTTGAATTAGAAAAAAAAAATTGAGAACGTTTTACCGGCATCTCCTTTCTAAAAATGACGGCATCTTAGATGAATAGTCTATAAGAGTGGCCATCAGAGACGTATGGTCTGCAGCCAGACTGTCTTGACCATATCAAGCAATATAATGCTGCCGATGCTTGTAAAACTGGCACAGTTGTGCTCGAGCATGTACATGTTTATCAGCTGAGAGGCAGATGATCTATGAGAGACTGAGCGAGAGCTACATGTGAAGGAGAGACTAGTTTCAACAGGTAAAAGTCAGATAACTTTAACTCATAGATCTTATCTAGTGACTAATACTGCACCTGCTGAGAGTCCAAGTGATTTCACAAGTGGATTAATGTTTCATTATGACATGACAAGAACTGACAAAAGGGAAAGACAAGGTGCCTGTAAAAGCGCAGCCCCCTCTCCTCTGCATTAGACACATGGTCTTGCCAAGGATACCCAAAGATGCGCCAAAGAGAAGTTGTCACAAAAGAGTCCAATTGGAGCCTGTGGCCATCAGTCAACATCCAAGCCTCACATGAGAACCAAGGACTGAAAGACTCAGAAACCAAGAAACGCCACACTGTCTTGCTCAGCGAACCCATCGCCCCATGTACGAGTCCAAGTCCGCACTTAGTGAGTCGATGGATTACAATGCCCAGCAAAGCCCGTATCAGTGATCCGGACATCACCAAATGACACTGCACAGTTTGCTGCCCCTGTTACCTACCCCATTATCCAATTCATACAGGTACTGAAGCGCATAGGCACTAAGACGCACTCCTGCCTCACCCCAGAATCAACTGGGAAGAGGTCAAAGGTAGAGCCACTACACTTCACAGCACTCTGTACCAGAATATAGGGCAAGATCAGCTGGATGCACAAATGTTGGAGCTCCAGAATCATCCAGATGGCATCTCTACTCACAGAGTTGAACACCTTCCAGAAGTTCACGTAGGCTGCAAGCAACTCTCTACTGAATTCCCAAAAGCACTCAGTGAGGACCTGAAGTGTCAGGATTCAGTCTGACATAGACCTAGGGGCAGGACTTGATTGCATAATCTTTTAAAAGATAAAACATATTGTTACTGTAAATTACTAGCATTAGTGTTTGCCAGAGCATTAGGCTACTATAAAAGATATACCTCTTTTAATACAATAATAATAATAGAGATCATCAGTACTGCTGATTACGCAGTTAAGGTTTGTGCTTGATAGAAAATTCTCCCATATCAATAAGAATTTTTACAATTAAAAAACTGTTTTTCCAAACCTTTAACAAGAAAATACCATGACAACAATATTTTTTTCCTTTAAAATAATATGTATTTTACTGTCCAAACTTTTTGTTGCACAGTTACAGTTAAAGTGTTTGTTTTCTTGATAATCAGACCCCAACCTCACAGTATAAACAGAAGTACTGATATCCTCTTACCATATTAGTGGAAGAGTTGCACCATTATTCAAACGGTAATGGCTGCCAGTAATTTACTGTGAATATATTTATTTTTTTAAAAGTTAAATTTGTAATTAAACACCAACTCTCACCAATGACACTGAAATAAAGGCAAAAACTGTCATTAGCGCTGCTTCATCCCCCATCTTAGATTTGCACACTGTCTCTTTACATCATAGCATGTCTCCCCATCCTTTCTGACAACGGAAACTTCTTGCTGTGAGGGACATGTGTGAATAAGCAAACCAGAACGATTTCAGTGGCTGGCTGTCCTGAAAACCCCTAGATATTGTCAGGAGTAGGTGTGTGAAAACAGTTTGTCTTGAGTTCTGTAGAGAGGAACAGAGTCGACCTTTACAGTCCTTTAACATGAATAAACCATCACTCTGAGCACAAGTCAAGCTCTGTACTTTAACTCTACATAGCAAAATAAATCCCAGCAGACGTGGGAAAAACATCTTTACTTGATAGCTGAGCTGCAGAGCATTTCCTCTTTCAATCACTTCACTTCAAACTGATTCTGACCACTTCATCCACAGCATCCTCTAATTACAAAAAAAGAGTACCCACTCATTCAGCCGTAATGACACATATCACTGGAGGAAATCTCATAAAAACCTGGAAAGAAAAACAGTTGGACGGCGTCCAAAGAGGATATGGATGTAGTGAGGTCATCGCTGTGGCAAACACAGAGCTGTTTGTGGGTTGGGTTCTTGTCAAGCTGTGACTAACTGTGATTCAAGGAAGCGTGTTAAATGATTCAGAGGTGAGTGTGGGAGAATTATGCCTGCTTTCAGGGTCTGTTTTTCCCCCCAAACTTTCAAGGCCTAGTGACCCACATTCATTGCACATACATCTGCATACATCTGCATTTAAACTTTTAACATCTTTCCAGTGTGCCTATTACTCTCTACTGCTTACTTGACAGATAATAGCTGCTGCACTGGATTGTGGGTTATGCATGCCAGTCAAATGATACCGTGTGTTGCAATCGGAGAAGCACAGTTAGTCTTTCATGCTCACATCACTGAGCATTGTGTAAGGTCTGGAAACAAAAGGTAGCACAAGAGGTTATCGTGTCCAGAAATTTAACATTTTCACTGCACTTGTGTGCAGAATATTATCTCCTGTAGCTATATTTAGCACTTCTATTTTTATCCAATCACAAAACAAATAAATTCCTCTCTGTAGTAGTGAGGCAGCAATGTGTTCAGATTCCCCATATTTCCAATCCAACAAATTTCAAAGCGTTTTATTCAGAGCGGATGATGTCTCTATCTGCACAAGTTTTTGATGCCAGCACAGGAGTGGTGTGCACAGATGCCGACAGGCTCCTAAAGAGGGGTCCTCCCTCCTACCTGGCACAGACAGGCACGGGGCTACTGCTGCGCTGGCACCAGAACAAAGCCCTCCAACAGCTGCGTGATAATGTGCAACCTTTAATTACATTCTGATGCCTCAAGTCTGGCCTGTGACGCAGAGCAGAGAACCCTCATCCTGCAGAGCATGAAGGAATTATGTAAGAGCACTCTGCACAATGTTAATCAGACACAACTTTGTGCAGGCTTATTATAATTCCCCTTTACATATTCAGACCCTGGGACTCCTTAAGGACATTAAAATTAATATTTTGTGAGCTGAATAGTCTTCGGACTTGGCTTGTAGTGCCCACTGCAGCTTATCTTGCTTCTTTTCTTCCGTCTTAAAACTCTGTAGAGTAGCCTTGCATTTCAAAATGATTCCTGATCCTTTAAAGTACCTTTTAGCAGAAAGACAAACATGCTTCCTGACTCTCATTTGGTTTCCCACTTAAATGTATTAGCTTTTCTGAGTGCTGATGATAAGCTACAGCACAGAGAGGCATTTATCATCCAACCTATAAACTGTGGGCTGCAGTTGAGAAATCTCTGCTCCTCCTGCCAAAAGAGAAAGAACATGAACTGACCCACAGTGCTTGACTTTCTGTTATTTTAGTACTGTCAGACCTTTGAGATAGAAGTTCATGCAAACTTGCACAATGTTGTGAAGTTCTCAAGCCTGCAACTCAGGAGGGTATTCAAACTCAAATAAGGGGAAACAGAACTAACATTAATGCCTCGGCTTTCTCTGGAAATAATCAACTCGAGGTTTTTGAATCTTTTGGTAATTATTATAAAGTTAGGAAACAGATATAAGAATCTGAAAAACATTTTGTTATTTGATTTTCTGTTTCAAATAAAAAGAATACATCAAATATTAGCTTATTTTCATTTTCATGGACAGAAACAGAAGAGCAAAAGTTTAAAGACAATTTTATTTTCATTTCAGAAAATAAAAAAAACTAAATAACCCAGAAAGAACTGAAAAAGTCTGTTTCTTTTTTCATTTTATGTGACAGACTGTTATCAACAGTGGAGGAGCCGATGAGGAGTGTGAATAATTGTGTCTCAGGGAGTCAGACATGACGGTGGAAAAACAAAGCTGCATATTTTAGGGAGAATTGGAATGATCAGTGTTTGACAGACAGAGTCTAGGATTATGTTTTAAGTTTTTTTAAAACTTGTTTTCAGACCTGTCATAGAATTTCATAGTATTCAGAAACCACCATAATTCATTTTTTTTTATAACAAAAACTACACCATAGGGCTTTAAAGTGTTTAACTTAATTCAAGCCTGTAGCTCCGTGGAATGGGTTTTCATGGGTTTGAGCAGCTGTATGCAAGCCTCACATCACTGTCTAATGCCAAGCCTCAGATGGAGTGATGTAAAGCACACTAACACTGGAGTGTGGAGCAGTGGAAACAACTTCAGAGAAGTGACGAATCATGCTTCTCAGTTTGGCAGTTAGATGGGCGTGTTTGATTTGGCAGCTGTTGGGAGAACATTACCTGTCTGAGTGCACTGTGCTAACTGTTAAGTTTGCTAGAGGAGGTATAATGGTTCGGGGCTGTTGGACAATGCAATGCTTCCAATTTCCCCAACCAATAGGGGAAAGCCTTTTTTTTATTCCAACATGACTATGCCCCAGTGCACAAAGTAAAGACTATAAAGACATGGACTTGACTGCATTGTGAGCCAGGCCTTCTTGTCAAACATCAGCGCCTGATCTCAGAAATGCTCTGTAGAATGAATGGGCACAAATTCCCATATAACACTCCAAAATCTTGTGGAAAGCCTGCCAAGAAGAGTGGAAGCTGTTATAGCTGCAAAAGGGGGGGACAACTCCCTATCAAAGTACATGTATTTGAATACAATGTCATTGCAGTCCCTGTTGGTGTAATGGTCACGCAGCCAAATACTTTTGTCCATATAGTGTATGTTCTGCACCATCCTCACTGGGTCTATGGCAAAGAATATCAGCGTATACTTTGATTTACTTTTTTCTATCTTAAAATGAAAACCAAGACATTTTTTAAATTCTAAAATCTGTTTTTGGACTGTCAATTTTTTAATTGTAATAATTATTCCTGCAGTTGATCCAAATTAATCTTCTTTATGTTGCATTTTGTTGAAATTCCACTGTTTTGCATGTAAAACTTTTTTGTTTTATTTTTTGTTTTGGTGCTGTCTAACAATAAGGGTAACTGACCACCTATTTAGATACAGACCTGCTTTTATTTCAAATGAAAATAAGGAAGTTTGAAGGGCTCAAAGTTGACAACTTACCATGGAAAAAGGAACTTTTTATGGATTTGAAATAAAGAGAAGTGGATTTTTCAGAAAAACATACATTTTCCAGAAGTTATTTTCCTGCTTGTGTTTTCTTAAAATAATCCAGATTGCACTGATCTACTCCTGCATAGCAGTATAACCCAGCTTCCATGCTTGCAGCCTGGCTTGTCTCTCTGTAAAGGGGCCACACTGACTGGCAGCTCTTGTGGATGATATTTGACAAGTAGGCAACATTTGTAACACCACTCCAAAACACCAGTCTGTCTCTTTAAAGTCAATCTTTTCTTGCAATATAAGGTATAAGGCGAGGCTCTTATATCAAGAGCCAGGAATTATATAAAAGTGCTTGTTAGTTTCTTTCCTAAGAGTTAAAAACATGTTAGAAAGGGCTCCTTGAGGAGATTAGTCTACTGAAATACTAAGTCGCATGTACCCTGGCTTTCAGACACTACCTCACTCTCAGATCCCACGAGTATAGCAGCACATCCAGGTAGGTATCAGGCTCTAATCCAATCATTTCCACCCTAATGGATCTTCTTCACAGATATTCCGAAAGCAATTATGGAGAGGCTAAGACTCAGGAAGTGGTTTTTGTACCTCTTTTCCTTGTAAAGATATTCTTAAGTGTTCATAGATATGTGAGTTTCTGAATTAAAATCCATACAGTTTTGATGAAAAGGTGAGGGAACTGACTGTTTTTGTGCATTATGCAATGAAGCCCTGCACCCCTCCTTGAAATGATGCCAGGTAAGTCCAAAGGGCACATGGGACTAAGCTTTTTGAGTTTTGTTATTCTTCCATCTCATGGACCATTGTCTTTGCTACCTGGGGAAAATAAGCAATTCTTTTGTATGCCATACAAGGAGAAAGCTGTGCTGCTCTGCCTCAGGTAAGAAGGAAACAAAGAGCTCAGTGTTTGACATCCGACCAGAAGTGGCATCGGTGCCTCGTTGTCCCCCTCCCTCCAGACTCAGTCTCCAAAGTGCTGGACCTAGCAGTTGGCAGGTACGTCATATGTCCCTCCACCAACAGCAGCTGCCCAAAAAGCAGCAGCTTACCATGTGTCATAAACACAATGCAACACAATGCCAGCAAACAGGCCAGGCACAGCGGTGTTGGATGACTGGTCTTTGTGTGCTGTGAAAGGCTGATGCTGCAGTTTCTGTGAACAGTGACAAAAGGCAGAAACGGGGACCCAAAGGTAGACTTAAAACAGTGTTTTTGCCGCTGCAGAGTGTGTGTTTATACACCAGTCTGCAGCATCATGCAGGGCTCGATTATCAAAAAGGCAAAGCAGAAACCTGCCCCTGGATGCAAGAACTTCGGAGACCACAAAAGTTTCATTCCTATGGCCATCTTTACACAGCGATCCTGTCACAGCAGTATAGTGAAGCTCTGCTCATGCTAAACTTTGTGCTTTTACACCAAACCCCACAGCAGCATAATACTGGAGTCCCGGTGTATTTTAAAACACAGCATAATGGTGTTGGGAAGTAAAGAAGGCCCAGCATATAAACAAACACCACACATTTCCACAATGCCTTACTGCAGTGTAATATCACCCTCTGAGAACATTCAAAGTAAAGTACAGAGGCAGTGGTGCAGCAGAATCTCAGTTTAAACATAGCTGCTGCCTCAAAGAGGAACCATCTTTGTCTTGGTTTTAGATACTTTTTAAAATTCAATTTGGCTAAAAGTAAGCATCAGAAAAGTGGAGAGAAATAAGGGGTCAGGAAGGTTGCTTTTATCCCCTATATTCCGTACGGTGCATACAGATGTATTGCAATATGAATTTACACACTGGGACAACATAATCACATCACTTTGGATGCAATGTGTAATGAACTACAAGTCACACCGTGGTCCAAAAATATCATTACACACGGTTTGCCTCTTATAGCCAAATGCCTTTGTTGCTATGTCTGCTAATCTTCTTATTCTGCTTTTAGATTGTTTATATCTACCCCCTTTTGATTGTTTTTTAGTGTGGCTTACTGCAGTGTCCCAGGAGCAGGACCACACCTATACCACGCCCCTGTCCTGTGTTTCTATCAGTTCAAACCTGGCCATCTCCTCCCCCTCTGTTCTTGCATTCTGCACCCCTCCCTCCCACCCTATTCCTCTTTTTCCTCCTATCTCTAAGGCCCTAATGGTATTCATCATCCCCTAAGCTTCCAAAACTGACATCAGCAGAGGTTTCACATGACCAGCGCAAAATGATCATTCCAATAAATAAATGTCAAATTTCATCCTGCTGATAATGTGGCCCTGAATCTTTTCTGATTGATTTCTTATTGTCTCTATCCCCTATTTATGTCTTACATGTTCTTACATTTGTGGTCCTCTTTGTCTTTATTTATGCAGATGGGTTTCTGTGTTGCCTGGGGTTTTATGGGTACTTATAATGTGTTCTAATAAAATGTGTGATTTTATCAGGTGGGTTATAGAGTCTTTAGCTGTTGGGATTCAGCTCCTTTGTGTTGTCTTTTAATGCTGTATACCTGTGTATGCCTTTGCATATTTGTCAAAGCCCTCTGTAAGCTTCTGTTTTAAAAGTACAAATAAATATATATTTAACAGTTTTCTATAACACATTTTGAGCTTTCAACAAGTGATATAGACACAGAAGCAGATAGTTTTCCTCAAAGATAAAAGCACTGGGAGTGCCAGCATTTTTTTTTTACCATACTTAGTAGTGTTCCTCTTCTTCTTTTTCTTATTAATATAACATTAGAAGGAAGAACAGCCACCCCCCCCCCCCCCCAAAAAAAAAAATAACAACAGATCAAACAGACAGTGTTATTGACAATAGCCTTCAGGATTTCTGATCAATAGAAACTCAACAAAACCAGTGAAAATCAGCCTTTGATTTATTTTTTCTTAGCAGGTGGTGGCCAATATCAAACAGATATGGGGGTGAGTGGAGTAAGGGGGGCTGCCTTATTAAACACAATGACAATCAATAAACAAACAAACAAACAAAAAAAAACATGTGAAGGTCCTGTGAAACCTATATCTGCCATTTAGAAAAGAAAAATATGAAATTAAGTCAATACTAACAAAATAACCTTAGACTGAAATTATGACAAAGAGTCATAGTTATTAGGAAAAGTCAAAATTATGAGATAAGGAGTTCAAATTCTGAGATAAAGTGTAAAAATCTGAGAAACGAAGTTGAAGTTATAAAACAGAATCTCATAATAATGAGAAATGTTTAAATCATAATAAAGTAAGTTATAACTATGAAACAAAAAGTTGAAATTCTGAAATAAAAGGCATAACTGTAAAATAAAAAAATCGAGATTATAAGATGAAATGCCAAAATTATGATATACTAAGTCATATTTATGAGATAAAAAGTCTAAAAAAATGAAAAAAAGACAAAATTATATAAAAAAGATGAAATTCTGAGATAATAAGGCAAATTTTGGACACAAGTTGAAATCATAAGATAAATTGTCAAAATTATGAAAAAGTGATTCTAATTATCAGATTAAAAGTCATAAGTATTCGAAAAAGCTGAAAATCTGAGATAAAAAGTCAGAATTATATGGTAAAATATCACTTGAGAAAGTGAGTTATAATTCTGAAATAAAAAGTCATAATTATCAGAAAAAAAAAACAAAATTATAAGACAAAAAGTTGAATTTCTAAGATAGAAAGACAAAACTCTGACTTTTTAACATCATGATAATGACTTAATATGTCAAACTATTTTAAAATCTTGACTTTTTCCTCATAATTATGACTTACCATCTCATAATTTCAACTCTTTATCTCATAATTATGACTTAGTATCACATAATTCTGATTTTGGATTTTGTTTTTTTAATCTTTATTTCACTTTTCATGGAATTACTTACTTTCATATTTTTCTTTTTTAAGGGGTGGATATGGGCTTCCATACACCTTGTGCTTTTGGAATACCTGAACAAAGGCGCCATCATTAATTGAATTAATAACACCTGTGCTCTTTCTGTGATATCAGATTAAATTGTCTGCAGTGAAAAGACATAAGGGGGCCAGCAGATCAATTTTGCCCCGGGGTCTCCTAGCAGGTTAATCTGGCCCTGCCCCCACTATTGTTCGACTGAGAGGTGTCTTTGTTTACATTATATAGCACCCAGAGCCAAGCAAAAAGCAAAAATAACACAGAAAGTAGCTAAAATAAGGTTTATCCACTGCTTCACCAAAGAGCATCAACATTTAAATATAAAAGAAAGCAAATCTCATTTAATTCCCACAAAGAAGAATATTAAATGGTAACATGTTTGTCAGAAACATTATTCACATGTCTGTCCAAAATCGCAGACAAAAATGAATAGACTGTTTCCTCTTTGGGTGCTCTAACCCCTGGCTCCTACCCTCCTCTCTTCACCGTACGCCGTTGCCAAGGTTTCCGTGTACGCGCTACCCGCGAGAGCGGAGCCGCGCGATTGTCATACAGTATTGCCAGACATGGCGGCGGATCTACAACCCGAGTGGATTTCTTGTCTCCCTTCTTCCTGGAGTTATGGGGTTACTCGGGATGGACGCGTCTTCTTCATTAAGTAATTATCTTTCCAGAGAAACAACAGAGCTAGAGTTTTTTTGCTAATTCCTACAAAGTCGCCGTGAAATACTGACAGTCTTTTCCCTCTCTCTACAGCGAAGAAGCCAAGAGTACAACCTGGCTGCATCCAGTGAGTGGCGAGGCGGTAATAACTGGGCACAGGAAAACTCCAGGTAAGATGGTCCTAAACGACTGTCAAGTTTCTCTGTCATGTTCCCCGTGTTCGCCGTCATATCTTGTTGTTGTTGTTGTTGTTGTTGTCGCACATATTCCCACACGGATACTTCCCACAGTGAGAAGCTCTGACATCCATGCTGTGTTTCTTAACGCATGAGCGGGCTTGGGTCGCTCGTGCTGTGAAAAGTGAGCCCTCTCATCATGCCCACCTCTGCCCCTGCTCGTGCCATGTTCCGCGTGAGCCTCGTTTAGAGGTTTGGACTGTCAGTAACCAGTGGTCGTCAGCTAACCTACTTGATCGCTTGATAAACGACGACTTTTATCAACAACTTTTACCAAGCATGTAAAGTAATTTCAGATTTCTCTCAAGCTTTAACACATTGAAATCCTGTCAAAACACACAGTCAGTATGAAATGTACGTTAATGTCGAAGCGCCTAAAAAACATTTGACAAGCAGAGAGCAACAGCTGTCGTAAAATTAGATGCTAGTAAAGGTTAGCTGTAAATCTATAGAATTATCCTTTCTTCCATACTCTCAAGTCCTCCGAGTCAGTCTTACACGCAGTGTGTTACTTAGCTAAATTAGATCCTTGCGGTGCATGGTACTAGTGACGTTACCATGCGACTAACTATGAAGCAGCCTCCTCATTCATCCCCAGGTCTCTGCAGAGCATTCCCTCTCATGTTATTGAACAGCTGCTGCATCAGGCTGCAACTAAAGACAGATCTACAGCTCTTTTTCTCCATTCATTATTTTAGTCTGTCAGATCTCAACTCTGCAGGATTATAATCAAAGTAAGCAAAGCTGAGAAGTCAGTTTATGATCATCTGATTTTCCACAGGCAGAATAATCACCCATATTTCTAGCCTCCTTATCTTAACTATTTTCTGCTTTTGGTTGACTGCCGTGATAGTATGAATGTGTATGGGCTGCTGGTTTGACAATGGGACAATATGAACCCATCAACTAGGGTGCCAGGAGGAGTTGTTATGTGTTTATGCCACCTACTGACTAAACAATTAACTGATAGAAGAATCATTTAGTGGATGATGTTAAAGTTAAGTCAGCTTTAAGCTGAGGTGTCACAGCTTTCTTCATTTGTTCAAGCAACAGATCTGAACCAGCAGGTTTTTGTTGATTTGTTCTACATTCCTCACCTTATTTTGGGGGTTATTCCCTTACTAGGTAGGACAGCTAAATAGAGACAAGAAAAATGGGGAGAGAGTTGGGGAAGACATGCGCCAGTGGGATTCAAACCTGCAGCCTGTGTCCATAATAAGGTTAACCTAGAGTTGAAGTAGATATTTCTGCAGCCGACTTTAGCCTACTTTCTACAACCTCTACAACTTCAAAGGTGCATGGAGAATGAAGAAAGTCTAGGAGGAAACAGCAAGTTCCAGCAACACTGGCAGTTTAGAAATCTAGATGACCATAATGAAGACTAAAAGTAAACACGTCGGCCTAATAAAGTTCTCTGAATCTCAAGTGTTTCTTGAGCTTTCTGTTTCGCCCTGTAAAGTGAACCTATAGACAGTTTCAGCATACACATTCAACAGGAAACAAAGGCACATGTTTGAAAAGAATGAAGTTTACACTTATTCTATCCTACCAATTCAATGATATCTATTTAACACAAATATCTACCCTGTATCAGTGCCAGAGAAACTTAATAAAACTAAAATCTAAGATCTAAGATCAATCTCTGTTCTTCTTTATACTGGTTGAAAATCCTACATTTATACAACTTTTGAACTGAATTTTGCTTGGTTTGAGTTCATTTTTTCACACACTTGTGTGTGAAAAGAGGCCACACATCAAAGCACGATATTAATCTGCAAAGAAGAATGAAGGCTGGGGGCGCTAGCTGTTAATGTTAGCCACGCTGTAGAGAGTATATCAGGCTGACAACATCTGCGTACACAATGACCCTGTGAGGAATTTGAATGTTTTCTGGGGATTTTCTTCTCTTTAGGCTAGTCGGTTAAATGAAATTTAAATGAGCGTTTAGCTGAAAAGGGAAATAGACGCTTAGGAACATCCTTACTAGCATCACACCTAGAAATGTATTTTCTTATATGTTCTCTATGTGGTCAAAAATGGTTGTCTGTGTTTATTTTTGGATTTCCTAGCAACAGAAACTTGTGATCACTTCCAAAAATTGCAGCAAATTTAAAGAAAAGTAAATTTGTATAATCAGCAATCAAAATAAGCTCTACATCATTTGATACTCCGTAAATATCAATTATTTAAAATATGAACAAATTTGGGCCCAATATTGACCCTTGAGGAACTCCAAATATAAATATGTTTGATTTGTTTGGCCCCTTCTTTCTGCCTTGTTTTGTACCACCTAAGGTCCAAACTGCACAATTTTTCATTAAATTAATCTGTCAGGTTGAAAAATCTGAGGAATTTGGGACATGATTTCTCATTAAGGAGTTGGTCTTTGGTCCTGAGGCTAGACAAGTTGAACCACTGCTGTAAATTTAGTTCCTCTCTTCAAAAGGAGAACTGTTAAGAGTTAATTACGCTTGAAGATGAATACAAGTGATGTTTTCCTGTCCGACTTTTTCTGGCAGCGCTGCACCCTTGCGTGAAAATCGACAACTGGGAATGCACATCTCTAGTGTATTTAATACGCACAGATAAAGTTTGTGTTCATGCTTGTGTCCACCTCTCTCTCTTTCACAGACCTACCCACAGGATGGGAAGAAGGATATACCTTCGAGGGTGCTCGCTGCTTTATCAAGTGAGTTTGACACTCTCCCACTACAAGACACACACCCAGCATTACCCATACTCTGTTTACAATCTCTAACATGCCACATAGATATTGGAAGCACATTCCTTTTGCATGTAACCATGATTGCCTTAATTACAAACAAGACTTTATTTACTGCAAACTTTGCTGCCTCAAGTGCGTGAAAAGCTTATTCAGAAGCAGGGCTGCTCTTAAAACATGATGTGTTTTAGAAGTAAATACTGCATGGCTGTAAATTAGGAACCTTTACACCCTGTTTCTCTACTGTCAGGACCTATCGCAAAAGTTAATGATTACACAGGAACATTGTGCAAATATGAGGCAGACACGGGCAAAGTGTGGTTGCTGGCTTCTTGTGAGTTGTTTTATTTGTTTAGACTTACCCTGCTCAGAGTTGAGCCTGCTCGGAGAGCTGAGCCAACTTTTAATGTGTAATCTTTCTCTGCGCTTTAATGAAGTGCTATCCTTGCTGCTGTATGATCTGCTCAACCATGAAAAGATGCTGGAAGAAAGTCCGAGGTGGACTTTAAGTCTTCGTTGTAACATCGTGTCCTCTGTATGCTTCCTAGCTCTTTATATGTGGGCTAGATGAGGTGTTTCACATCCTTCCTGCCCACTAAAGCACATGCTCAGATTGTGACCCTTGCTGTTTGAAGGCCAGGATCTCCATGAATTACATCAATAGCTGGCCATGTTACGTAGTTGCTCTTGAGCAGCAATTTCCCCTCTCTTATCCTTTCTGATGCATGTGGCTAATGAAAGGAGATCACAAGTCTTATCATTCAGTCAGCACTGATTCATCATCTGCCATCAGAGTATTTCACATCCAAGGATATGTGTAGTAATATTCTGTTATTTTGCATGTCTTAATGAAGTGCTCCTCTCACACAAAGGGTTTAGATATTTCACAGATGAATTCCTTTGCCAAGACACAAAAATGCCTCTGTATGATTGAAGGCAATGCAATACACAGGCTACGAATTTAGGATATTATGCCTTATTATCCCCTCTCAATCCCCTCTCAGCTTTGACTTCCTCATGAATTTGAAGAGCTGCATGTGGCAGGTTGCCAGGCAGTCACACTAAAAAGGCAGTCATTTTATATTCCAGTATTTTATCACAGCTTCTCGGCTCAGAAAAGTCAGGGAGCACACTCATTAGCTGATCACTGTGAATCTGACACAGTCCAAAGACATGGCAATGTTCTCTGTAAAACAAGTAAAGAGGTGAAAAAGATCCTATTCCTTTTACAGTGGTGTGAAAAAGTATTTGCCCCCTTTCTGAATCCTGAGTTTTTTGCTGATTTATCACACTTAAATGTTTCGGATCATCAAAACAATTTTTATATTTCACAAAGACAACCCAAGTAAATGGAAAATGCAGTGTTTGAATGATTATCTAATTTTTTAAGGGAGGAAACAAATCCAAACCTATCTGGCCCTGTGTGAATAACTAATGGCCCCCTGAACCTAATGACTTGTTGTGCCACCCTTGGCAGCAATAACTGAAATCAAGCGTTTGCGATAATAGGTGATGAGTGTTTCTCATCACTGTGGAGGAATTTTCACCCACTCTTCTTCACAGAATTGCTTTAACTCAGCCATATTGGAGGGTTTTCCAGCATGATCTGCCGTTTAAGATCACACCACAGCAATTCAGTTGGATTTAAGTCCGGACCCTGCCTGGGCCACTCCAAAACCTTAATTTAATTTTTCTTGAGCCATTGAGAGGTGAACTTGCAGGTGTATTTTGGGTCGTTGTCCTGCTGCATAACCCAAGAGCGCTTGAGCTTGAGGGCACATACTGATGGCTGGACGTTCGCCTTCAGGATTTTCTGGTAGACAGCAGATTTCATTGTTCCATCAATTACAGCAAGTGGTCCAGGTCCTGAAGCAGCAAAGCGGCCCCAGACCATCACACTGACACCATTATGTTTGACTGTTGGCATGATGTTCTTTTTACCTTTGTGCTCTTTTTGGTCAGCAGTGGTTTTGTCCTTGGAACTCTCCCATGGGTGCCATTTTTGCCAGTTGTCTTTCTCATGGTTGAGTCATGAACACTGACCTTAACCGAGACCAGTGAAGCCTGCAGTTCTTTGGATGTTGTTCTGGGTTCTTTTGTGATTTACTGGATGAGTTGTGGTTGCACTCTCAGAGTGGTTTTGGTTGGCCGACCACTCCTGGGAAGGTTCACCACTGTTCCTTGTTTTCTCTATTTGTGGATAATGGCTCTGACTGTGGTTTGCTGGAGTCCCAAAGCCTTGGAAATGGCTTTGTAACCTTTTACAGACTGATAGATTCCGATCAATTTGTTTTTTCATTTGTTCTTGAATTTCTTTGGCTCGTGGCATGATGCGTTTCTTTTTGAGATCTTGTAGCCTACTTCATTTTGTCTGACAGTTTCTATTTAAGTGATTTTTTTGATTCAACAAATCAGGCCTGGGTGTGTCCAGCGACTTT
Source organism: Cheilinus undulatus (assembly GCF_018320785.1). Taxonomy (NCBI): domain Eukaryota; kingdom Metazoa; phylum Chordata; class Actinopteri; order Labriformes; family Labridae; genus Cheilinus; species Cheilinus undulatus. The sequence goes on along the minus strand of NC_054873.1, from coordinate 19,494,759 downwards.
GAACTCAGCTTTCCAAAAACTGTGGTTAATCACAGTTAACTCATGATTTAACAAGGGGGGCAATTACTTTTTCACACAGGGCCAGAGAGGTTTGGATTCTCCCTCCCCCCCCTTAAAAAATTAAATAATCTTTCAGACACTGCATTTTCCATTTACTTGGGTTGTCTTTGTGAAATATAAAAATTGTTTTGATGATCAGAAACATTTAAGTGTGATAAATCAGCAAAAAACTCAGGAATCAGAAAGGGGGCAAATACTTTTTCACACCACTGTATGTGTTAACTATTTCAGACAGACTTAAGGCTTTAGGAGTGTTTAAAACTTAATTTTAGCCAATGTAAGTTCAATCCTGTGAGGTCGGATGGAGTTTGTAGTATGTTTTTTTAGCCTTATGTTTAACCCTCTTATTCATTTTGTAAATCAGTCACGGTCAATATAATTCAGCTTTTTTGACAAAAAAAGCCTCTTTAGTGTCAAAGTGAAGACAGATTTTTATACTTTTTATAAGCACTGTATCTACAAATCACTAGGCTGCCATTAAGGTCAGTGGGCTGTTTGCGGGATACAAGATAAACCAGCTGTTTAACAGAGGATTAAGGGGGTGTACACTGTGGTGATTGAATAAGATAGATTTAAATCACTATTTATTTATTATGCGCTAACCCAGCTGATGATGACAGTTGCATCTAACAAATAATTTGATTATTGAAAAATTTGCCTATTATTACATGATTTTCATATAACCACTTGGTGTATAAATTGCCAAAAATAGAGATGCATTTATTGTGAATGTGAGGGTTGACTCTGATATTGTTAAAAAACAAAAATTTAGCTGATTGCTTATGTTTTTCCATTACTTCTTGGTAAAGTTTAGGGTTGTTAATTTAAATTTAAACTGCTTGATTGGATGTATTCCAAATGTTGTTAGTATACTGGCCTCTTGAAAAGTCAGTATTACGTATCTACAAACTGCATTGGGCTGATCTTTCCCAGACACAATGTAAGTCTTTGCACTCATCCTAAAGTCCGACCATGAAAAAAAATCAGGCAACTTCTTCCCAATGAAAAGACTCTTCTCTGAATCAGCATTTAAGTATACTTGCTTGCCAGCATCCAATAAGAGAAAGAAACAATAAAAGCCCTGGAGAGTTATGATGAATGTTTACCCTGCTTCCTTTTCAAACCTACAGAACTCAAAAGTCGTCTTCATTTCTAAAGTAAAATTTGTCTCTGATCACAATAGATATGGTGGAATAAAGCTGCTGTAAACATTTTAAAATACTGAGAGCTATGTGTGACTGAAGTATGGATTTAAAGGTCAAATATTTTACCCTTTTAAGACAAGTTTATATTGGGCTCAGAGGTCCCCAAAACATGCCTGTGAAGTTTGTTGCTGAAAAAAACACTCCAGTATTGTATTTGTGCATGTCTAAAAACCCCTCTGTTTCAGCCCTGCTTAGAATGAGCTGTTTCTGTGTCCGTGGCTTTAAATGCTACTGAGCTGTCTGACTCCGCCCTTTGACTCCGCCCATTTCAGGAAATGGATGTGGCTCTCCTAATCCCAGCTGAAAGGAGGATTAGGAGAGGAAGGTGGAACTTTCTTCCAAGCGAGGAGGGCAAACTGAACTTTGGGGTGGAGCTAACTTCCCACATGACATCATGAGGGGAAAATCTGAGAATGGCTTGTTTCAGCACTCATTTTCTGAAAGGAGGAGAAAGAGGGGGGGAGGGAGTGAATTTTTCTGATTTTTGGGGGGATTGTGGGCATGTATTTTTGCTAGAAAAGCCTGAAAAAGTGTATTTTGCATAATATGGGACTTTTAAGCCAGGAAAAAATTTTTAACCACTTTCAATGTTACTAATTCTTAGGCAGGACTAAGGCCCAATTCCATTTCTCCCCTTAACCCTCAATCTTCACCCTCAGTCTCAAAGTCAGAACATAACACAGCATATTATCCATTACTCTCTTTCTCTGCACAACAGTCCAGTGTTTGTATGTTAAATATGATCCTGGTAATGTATATACAGCGTTGATCAAACATAAACCTCACCTGGCTGTCATACATTTGTTATATATTTTTGGAAATTGGTGCCATCCGTGTTCAATAAAGTGCGTGCATCTGCTCGCTCTCCCTCTCTCTCTCTCTCTCTCTCCTAATACTTGCTGCACAGAAACTTTCATCACGTCTGTCCAGTAAATTCACCCATTATTCTGCGACCTCTCTTGTCAAACATCAACTTTTTTTTTTTTTTTTTGATTTATTTTTGGGCATTTTTGTGCCTTTATTAGATAGAGGAGGACAGCGGATAGATTTTGAAACAGGATCAAGAGTGGGGGAGAGACATGCGGTAAAGGGCCTCAGGCCGGATTCGAACCTGGGCTGCCCGCGTACATGGGGAGCGCCTTTAACCACTAGGCCACCTGCTCCCCAAACATCAACTTCTATCATTGTTTAGTTTGTGAATTTATGATAAAACTCTGTGAAGTTAATGCGCTGGTTCTGATCAGGAATTAATTGACGTTGTCAAACTTCCTCGTGCAGATCAGCTGTTTTAAAAATCAGATTGCAGGTGAAAATTAAAACGATAATGTATATTTAAAGGTGATTTAACAATAGATGATAACAGTGAAGCAGAAACATAGAGAGGAAGAGAAAGAAGCAGAATGGATGAGCTGCTGTGTGTGAGGGAAGGGGAGATGTGCAGGGGTGTGTGTGTGAGGTGGTGTAAGGGGGCAAGATCATCTGTTAATATTTTTTATTTTGAGGAGAAGACCCCAATAGATCTAATAAAGTGGGATTATTGTTATAATGAAAATAATTAACCCATAATGACCACTTTTTTAGACAGATGGAAATTATAAATATCCTTATTATTGCAACAAGGAATATGATCATTAAAATCAACGATAATTTTACTAACCAAGAACTGTGTCTTTATATGCTACTAACTCGGGCTAAATTTCAAAGACTTCCTAATTCTTGTTATTGTAGTAATATATCCTTTAGTTCTTTTGAGATACTTTTGAGTATTGTTCAGTGTGTATGTTTGGGCGATAGTGGGGGGCCTCTTATCAGAGTCTGCTTAGGGCCTTTGGCCAGGGGGAGTCCTGGATCAAATTGTCCTTCAATGAGTAGAGTATCTCAGAATCACTGTATCATGATACCATCAGTATCATGGACAAAATTGTATAGTAGTGGGGAATACACTGGAGTCCTATTTGTTTTGATTATTCTTGCTTTACTAAGCACTGCAAAGTGTCCTCCTTTTTGGTGCTGTGGAAATGGCCACCCTAGTTTCAACTGGTGTTTGGCATTAGCTAATGGCCGTGTTATAAAGTGACTTTCAGCTGAACATGTCCGTGGTTGTGGTGTTTATGCATGTTATTTTATTAACATGTTCTCGTTCTTCTTCTTCCTTTGAATCGACAGACTACACTGTTTTGGCAAATTACTGCCCTCTACAGTCTGTAATCGTAACTGCTATTAAGGGGTGTCCCATTTCTAAGTCATGAGATGGCCCTTACACTTGGTTTTGAGGGGCAAGTTAAGACTGAGGGTTGAGCTTGAGGGTAAGATTGAGAGTTAAGGGGAGAAATGGGATTGGGCCTAAATATGGGGCTTAGTGCATCACTAGAGCCCCAAACACATAATCCAAGTCCCCTAATGATATAACGTTAAGCACTGAGCATGTTACCATTATATGGTCTGTTGTTTTGCTTGCTGACTGTATCCTCATGTCAGGGTTGGAAATTAGCTGTCAGTCAAATGACGTCTTTTCATTGCATAAGTTTATGGTAGGGGGCAGATTGATTTAAGTAAGATAACAGAGTGATTTTTGACAGCAAACAGCATAAACTGAATCCCAGTTCTACTTCTCCCTTTCTGACACAACCATGCAGCCACAGTGTGTCGTTATGCCAGAGTACAGGCTGAGAGCTGGAACTGTTGTCTTGATGTCACCTGAGCCAAGCACAGCAGGAACAAACATATTTACCTGCTTAAGGTGTGTTTTCCCTGGTATCTTGCTTGTCGTGTCCAGGAAGATTAAAATAAGCAGGCGGTGGCAGCGTCTCTCTCTCTCAAAGCAGTGTCTGTTACTCCCTATTCTCTGCAAACTGTAGCTCTGCTTAAGTTTCAGATAACAGTCAAACTCTGTCTCTGTCAAATTCATCACAATAAAAGTAGCTGCTTCTTATGTTGATGAGATAACAAGTGTACTGAGCAACTTAAAGCATCAGACATCTCATATACGCACAGGAGAGAAGCATAACTTCACATCACACACTCACTTAGAAAACATTAGGAGGCCTGAGCATGGTTTGGGATGTGCAATGAGAAAATGCAAGACTTTCTGTGCACTAAACTATCTGCCTTGCATGCAGTGAATCTGAATTCAGCTCTGGTGGCTCAAACATGTGGCACTTACAGATCCAATAGAGCAGACAGGTGAGCCCTATTGTTGTAGCATTTTCAAAAGTTGAATGAAGACCATCTTTCTTGTGAATGGGCGATTGTTTGACATTTTGGCTTCAAAAATGAGTACAATATATACATTAATGATTATCTCAGTTTGTGACACATTCAAAAGTATATCTTTTTTTTTAGAACAGACATTTTTAATTGGCCTCCACTCATACTGATATGAATATCCCTAGTGTTTGCTAGGGATGTGTGCGACTAGCTGGCCTAAGGCTCATTTATACTCTATGCACATGTGCATGCTTAGACAGAAGGGCTGAAAAACAAACAAAATAAATGCAGAGTAGAAAAGAAAAATAGAGGAAAGAATAGAAAAGTCTGTCTTTATGCATATGCGTTTTAAATGTAGAGCACAAATTAGCCTACAGTAGCTAAATTTGGATATCTTTGCCATCAGCACCAGAACTACAAGTCAATTAAATAATACTTCAATATGAACAACTGTTAGCACTGATAATATCTTGTGGATGCAGTGCAGTTTAGCACTATTTTGATCTAGAAAAGGGGGAGTTTTCTAGATGCTTTGTCATGCTATACTCACATAGAAGAATTAAGTGATGATATTCAGCACAGGAAGCAACTAATGGTGTTGAACAAGAGTAGTGAATAGCAGAGTCTCTGTTGGCCAAACCTTGTCTTTATTTGTGTCAGTTCAAGGTATGGGTACAACTTACAACAGCCATGTATTAGAGGACACACGACTGCTCCATGAAGATGCAAAGTAACTTTGTTTGCGAAGAAGCAGCAGCTGAACCATATACGAATCTTATGTCGCCCATAATTATGCGTACCAATAAACAATCTACACAAACTTTATATGTTTAGCTGGTTTAACTGAGACTGCTCTTAGCTGCAGTTTGTCACATAGGATACCACAAACAGGAAAACAACCCCAGGACACAGTATCCTATCAGCGATGTGACCAAAACTGTGTCTAATTAAAAACAATTTTTAGAATACACCAATGTGGCAGAGCATTGAGTGGAATAATGTGATTTAAGGTGCATCCAAGCAAAAGAGACATAGTGCAGCTCAAAAGATAACCCTGCTCTCTCTTCATTATAGCATCTCACATTACTCTCTCACCTCTCCAGATCCTCTTATCTCACTGTCACTCATCAGTGGTGCATGTCACTCATGTCTGTCATTTATTTTTGAAACACATACAAGGAATATATTAAAACTTTCTGATATATTTCTTAAGTGGAGGACCTGCAGACGTGTACAGCTTCTCGTTGAGTGGACTGCAATGTTTAAATGAAAGCAGAGGGCTGATTTAGTGGTTAGAAAGCAGATAATTAGTCCAATTATGATTGAGGCTGCTGGCTTGTTTGTACTGTTTTATTGTGACTAATTTTCTCAGGCTGTTCACTGGCCCAAGAGCTTTCTCCCTTGCTAATTTACAGAGCAAGAGCGTTGAGAAATCTAGTATGCAGTCACAACTGTGTTTATCTTTGTCGCTGTCAGTGATTAACAAGTATGGTCAAGTCATCGCACTTTGCAATTTGCTAGTCCTTAGTGGTTATGATGTGTCTTACATTGGCTTCTACTTTAATCACTGGCTAATTAGGATCTTGCCTGTGAATTTCCCCTTAACACTTTTTTTGACATAGAGATATATTGACAGGTTTATGTGATGACTTTCTTGGACAGTACTTGGGGCATTTCGAGGCTTTATGCGAGGCTGCCAATAAAAGGCTCTGAAAGCTAACTAAAAATAATGAGCCTGATGACAGCTGGAAAGGAGACACATGTTTAACAGTAGGCTATCATGACTTCATTAGTAAAAATACTGCTTATTAAGGATTATGGTTTTTGCCTTTTTAGATGTATAAATTTCAAACGATGTAAAAAACAACACCTTCCCCTTATTTCTGTTAAATGAAGTATTGTTCACTGTTTTCTTTAACTCAGTCTGTTTTAGCCTCTAAAATGATCTGTCCCTTTCACATACTGGCTGCATGGCTTGGCTCTAACCAGCAGGTTACACAGTGTGAGCATCAAGGAGCAGATTGTGCTGACGTAGCCTGTCGTTTGATGGGATGTGATGGGAAGGATGGAAGGTGCAGATTGTTGGTGCGATCGTGTGGACTACAGGCACAAGATTTGATTCATTTATGGGGCTATGAGTTTTGAATGAGTGAAGGTCAGTGCAGATGGTAATTGAATCAGTCATGGCTTAATGCTCTGCTCTGACTGAGCAGCAGCCTTTGAGATTCTGGGTTGTTTGTGGGTGGCCCAGTGCCAACATAGCTATTTCTTTTCTTCAGGGGACTGTGTGTGAACTGGTCGGTACTATTGCCTCTAGAGTGGGTAAGGGTGGGGTAAAATATTGATCAGCACCAGCTAATGCCATCAGTATGGATAGCCACAGGGACATAATGATGTAATGAATAGGGGTGGGAATCACTAGTGGCGCCAAGATACAATACTATCACAGTACTTAATCCACAATTTGATATTATTGTGATTTTAAACATTTTGCAATACACAGAGGATTGTGACACTATATATTGCTATCAATACTACTTTTTCAACTGTTTAACTGATTTAGCATCAGCGTCATCAAGTGGACAGAAAGGCAACTGATGCTCCACTATCATAGACTTCAGTTCATGTTAGCAATTAATTTGAAAACAATCAATACTTGGTGGAAGATACGATACGATATATCACTGCCGCCGCAAATATTGCGATACTATGCTGTATGGATTTTTTCCATATTGATTTCAATATGATCTATACAAAGTGAAAACATTGCTCCTGATCCTCATCTTCAAGATACACAGATCAATTGCAGAAAAATTTAATTTAAATGTTTTGGCCTGTTGCAGTACACACTGTCTGACCTGCCCAAGCCTTAATGGCAAAAAGGACACTTTACCAGAGCCTGCTACTCTTCTCTACAAATTACCTATGGTAACCTACGGCTGTAACCTGCATTTTAAACCATGGTTATCTCCTAATATCTAATGGGGTGTACTAAAAGGCAAGGCTTATATAGCCTGGGCCTCATTTTACAACCTTAATAGCATGTCAGCACCTAAAACAGGTCAGCCTACCACTTTGGTGTCGTTGGAGAAAAATGAAAACTGCAGTTTTTCACATACCATAATGAGCCTGCAAGACTGTCTGAAATCACAATCAGCAGTCAGAGAATTGAGCACTGTGCATGCAGAATCTGTGTGTCCTTGCATGCGTGTTTAGTTTGCAGGTGATGCTACTGTCACAGATACACCGGCACGACATTAGAGGCAGACGGGCAGAATTGCATAAGGCTTATCCTAAGTGAGTGGATTCCCGCTATCAGCAGCCCTCTGGGTGGTTGTTAATACACAGTTGTTTAATGGCAGGGATGGGTGGATTGTTTTTTTTTATAGCTTCACATATTCTCTGCAGTGTGTTTGGTCATAGGTATTGCTCATAGGCCTGGCCGGTTCAGCTGAAGGTAACTTTGAATGTCATAATTGATGACAATTGAGTGAAACTATTTGGAGGACATGGCAACCATCAAAGTAAAAATGACTGTGTTGGACATATATTATACAAGGAAGGTTTAGAAAGCTTGTAATTGGGGTGTGTATTGGCAAGAATCTGATAATACAATACATATTGCGATACAGGGGTGCCAGTATCGATATACTGCGATACTATGACCAAAGCGATATATTGCGATATTTTTGTAATTTAACATAAATATATTTATATATATATGTGAGTGTGTATACATATGCTTATTTATATTGATAAATAACAACTATGTAATTTTAAGTTAATATGGAATATGACATAACAGAATTAAGCTATTAATAAAAATGTATTAAAATTAGATGTATAATATATAAATATAAAATATATGGTGTATTATAAAATATGTGGTCCTGCATCAGCTACAGTTTTAACTCTTTTTTGTGCAATTTGAAGATGAGGATTTTTCCCATTTGTTGTTATGAATTAAAATGCTTTCAGGATATTTACAAGAAAAGTAGAAAAATTAATCAATATAGAGTAAATATACCAAAATCTTTTACATTTCATGGTACATCAGCTTGCATGTCTCAACGTAATGACAAGGAGCTTGTGGAGGGAGACTGGTCCTCATTTCCAGCTTTAAGGACTGATGGACTGTGTTGTGAGGAGGACATGACGTGACGGGCCATTGTTTTTAATCGTATTACGGAAGCCATCATTCTTAACGACACTACGACAGTGCAGGTCCTTACATAAAAACAAAGTGTTGACTGGGTAATTATGGTTACATGAGTAAAAGTCAGTAGTAGCTTCAGCAGGCTTCTTTCATGTTGGCTGTTAGCCGCTAAGCTATCGCTATGATGCTCAGGTTCGCTGTGTTGTCCAAGTAGTTCACTCTGGTGTGGCATATCTTACAAATGACTTGACTCCTATATAAGTCAGTGCCGTCTTTAATGTTTTGGAAGCCAAAACAAGTCCACATGTCCGCTATGAATGCAGCTCATGCAAACTTAAATACTTTCACACATGTATCTTCTCATCTGCAGTGGCTCTTTAAGAAGAAGGTTGATATGAGTCGATAGCACTCACCTATTAGTCCTAATACATTCAGGGTTTTAAGCCAATGGCATTTGGCCCTTGTCTAAGCTGCTGAACCCCATCCAGACTTTCTGCTGCTTCTGTCCTGTGGGAGCCAGAACAATAATCAGCACATCAGAAAAACAGATACTTTTTGCTCTGGGTTATCTGTTTGTAATCGTGTGCCCTTATGTTAAAAGTCAAAAGCTGGGAGACTCAGCTCTTTCTAAACTACACCTTTGCAAGAAAAGCAGGTGCTTTATCAGATGCTGAAGTTTTTGTACAATTTTCAAAGAACATATGCAGAATACTGCATGATGCATAGTCCCTGTGCAGCTCAATGGAAAATTAAGTCTTAGGATGCTTTGTTTTCATCCCATTTTCTGTTTCCCTCTCTTGGGGCTGACGAGTGAATTCTTCAGCCACCCAGAGCGCAGTGTCTGCTCAGTTAGTTTTTGTTTGTGACGTAAACAGCGTTTTGATGAGACTGTGCCATCTGGCAGATTTGTGTTTTCCATTTTATCTCTAAAGCACATAATCCCACATTTTAACTTAAGCTGCAGGACATGATTTGGCCAATTGAGCCAGCATTTGCTGTTTATGTTTAGTTAATGAGGATTCTTGACCTGTGAGAACCTCTCAGAAGTATGTGCTGGGATGAATGGGCCGATTCCAGTTTTGCTGGTGCTGAAGGATTAATATGTCAGAAGGAGAGTGATGACCCTAATTATGATTTTGCCTGGTGCAGTGTTTACAGCACTTATGTTTATGAGGAGACAGGTACAGAGCTGTACTGCCCCTCCTACACTCTCTATTTTTGTCTTATTTATGCTGTATAGAATAACCTAGCAGAAGAAGTCCAGGCTAATTGCAGGAGGTTACACAATAAGACAGCTGACATACGTTTTGAAGACTAATGTGTGAATCATAAGTTCAGGAAAAGGCTTGAACACCTTATTCTCACAGCACTTCAAACTTAAAGCCTTGCCTGATTGCTGCCCGGTCATTAATGTTTCATTTGGTGACATTTTGTCAGCGTCCTTTGAGAGTAATTTGCTGCTCCTGAGTGCTCATCAGTTTAAAGTGCAATATTAAATATAAATATTGTACTAGCCTGCTCTGCAACCACCACTTTCATTAGACCGTTCAGTTCTGCTGCTGCATAATTCATCATTCAGAACAGAGGAAAGCATGTCAATTGAAATTTCACCAATTATGACAAATATCTCTCCATGGCTTCTGTGCTAGCATAGGGCTCATTCTGACCTCTGGAAGCCATCACACACTCACTGAAGGCATTTTGAAAGGAGGTGAATGTTAGTGTTATTTTGATTCAGTTTTGGGGATTTTTTTTTATTTTACTTGGATTAAGTTTCTTTTAGATGACACCTTTGTTATAATTAATAACTTATTACAGTTGCACCCTGTCATAATGACCCTGCAATATCAGTGAAATCAGGATCCAAGAACAGAAACTGTATTTCTAAAAGTTTAAACTGGGAATGCACCAATACTTGGTTTAACATTGGTATTGCTCAATATTGGCCCTTTTGACAAACTTTGGCAATTGGCAAATAATGTGGGCATGAACAGATATCAGCTGCAAATGTTTATCTGTAGTTTTGTATCAATTTGATTCTGGCATAAAACATCTAATGGCTGATCCAAAGAAGAGATTTATTATTGGTCAGATGATGCGACCTGTTGGACAATCTCTGATCTGTTTTCATGGTCAAACATGAGAAAATGTCGGCATTGTGGATTTCAAAAATTGGTACATTTCTAATTTCAATATCAAGTAGATATTTGTTCAGATTTGCTCAGCCTTGGTTTGATCTATCAAATATTGTGTTTGCTATAATATAGAATGATTTAGAGCTTGTTTGGTGAGAAATACATAAGATGAGAAACTTCAAAAATAATTGCATATCAAATCGCAATATTAGTGAAAAAAAAAATCTCAATTTTCCCAAATCATTTGGAGGAGAGGTCTTAAAGAACCTTAGTGTAGTCCAGTTGCGCCCTTTGGACCAAGATTTAGCAATAATTGCTGACACTGTTATCGTGTCAATAATATTGTTACTATCCTTACTCTGTTTTTCTGTTTTAAGGAATAGAGTATTGTACAGATAGCCCTAAGGCTGCCACAGACATAAAGATTTTAAATATTTTAACCAACTTTTTCATGTGAGACCCCACACATGGTGACAGATAACACAAATTTTTCTGTTTTGTTCAAATAATGTGTCCATAAAAACAGCACACCACATTAGCTTCTTTACTATTAAGTCATCTTTGACTGTGCAAGATTTGGCATTTTGTGAGTGGAGACCAGGCTGACACTCTACTAGCCAGTGAACAGAATCTGTTCAATGACTAATGACTCCGCTCACAAAAGAAGAAGAAGAAGCTGATGTGGATAGCTGTTAGCGATCTACTTAGTCCATTGTGGTTTGCAATTTTGGTCCAGCTCCCTCCCTTGTAAGTTGTCATGCACTTGTCATGATATACAGTACATGTTGTTAAACACTTGTTTTGTTGCCTCAAATCAAAATGTTTCTCCTCCATTTCTGACCTCTATCTAACTTTATGCTTCATGTTTTCTTTTGTTGCATGGCTGTGTTTTTGTTTTATGTCCTCCTTTAGTCAGCTTGCTTCCTGATTGGCTATTGCTCCATTTGATGCTTGTGCCTGCTTGGCTGTCCTCCGTGCTCACCACACACAACAGGATTGCTGGCCATAATATCGAACATGCTTAATATTTTCAATCTCAAATTGGAGCCTCCGATCAGGCCATTGAGGGAAAAATTTACTCTTTACACACTGCACACCACATGATAATCTGGAGAGATAATCTTAGAAACTGTCCAATAATTGGACCTTTGCTGACTTTGTTCTGAAGAGAGGATTCAGCCTGACAATAAGCATGGTTATCGCATAGAAAGTGGTCCACTTTAGGACACTCTTGTCTAAAATTAGGTGCCTGCAGATAACAACAGCTGTGAAAAAAGACCAAAAACATCCATCCATCCATGTATATACTGCATACCACCTATCTTATGTGGTACATCACAGCATATTCCAGCTGTCGTTGGTCAAGACTAGTCACCAGTCAGTCACAGTGTTGACACATAGGGACAGACAGCCAGGCATGCTCAAATTCACACTTATGGGTAATTTAGTGTCACCAGTTATCCTAATGAGCCTGTCTTTGAACTGTGAGAGGAAACTGGAGTACCCAGAGAGAACACATGCATGCTCAAGAACATGCAAACTCCACACAGAAAGGCCATGTCCAGCGAGATTTGAACCAGGAATAGAACAAAACAGTAAAAACTAGAAATCTCAGAATTAAGCTTTGGGGAACTAAAATGTAGGTTGATAGTGCTCAGGTTAGTTTTTTGTGTTGGTATAACTCATTGTCTAGTGTTCTCTTCTATCAAAACGGTTCTATTTTTCTAAAAGGAATTGCAAGGAAGGGACTGGGTACACTTTTTGAGATGTCACTCACGTGAGATAGTTAATCTAAGCAGGCAAATGTGTCTAAAGGTTGCACACTTCAGCATTAGAACAGATAAAGCCTTGGTAGGCAACTACAAACAAACAAAAAGAAACAGACGAAAGATTGACAAAGTATTAAACCAGAGAATCATTAAAGCCCCTCTGCTAAAACCATGCTCAGCCTCTCTTCAGTGCAGGACCAATCATGACTGAGCTTTGGTGAGTGTAAAGCACATATTTATCATTGAAAACTCTGTTAAGTTTCTATTTTTGTGCCTCAGACTTGATAGCTGTTGCTTGTGGAGAACTCTGTGAATGCACAAGAAATGCAAGACATGGGCTTGTATGTAATGTAGAATGGCATGCGAGTTTTCCAGTAAGTGATTTTGCTATTATGGTATGGTACGATTAACCTATTGCAGTCTGATAACAGCTGAGGAAATGAACTGACAGCATGTAAAGACACATTTAAAGTTTGATTGGCTGTCCTACTGCTCAGTTACTTTCTATATCACTTTTCATGGCATTTATCTTGATTTCTGTTCCTGTCTTACCCCTTCTCTTCATCACAGACACTTCACATAGTGACACTTTGGGGCATCAGCGAAATGAGGCATCTTATCAGAGATCTAATGAAAGGATTAGCATGTCACAGACTTGAAGCACAGGGGATTTTTTAGTATTTCATAAGTGACATCAGCCAAATGAAAACCCTGCAGTGCTGGGGGGGGGATTCTGAGGAAAGGGCTCATATTTATTAGCATTTCTGTCTTATGTTGCATCTCTGTTTGTGTTTTCACCTGCAGTGATGCAAGACTGTGAGTTTTGGTCTTAATCTTCTTAGAGAATCATGCCAGGGTCCTTGTCAATCTTCCATCACTGTCAGACATATGGTTATGAGAGACCTTAAAGGCTCTCTGCTCTTTCCGGAGAATAAAACAAGCTTCCATCTTTAAGCAAAGCCTCATATCAGACCTGATTATGTAACGCTGAATATCCAGTCAGAGCAGAATAGTCATTGTGAGAGGGATGAATAAGAGTGTGGACTTAAACACAAAAAAGGACTTTTTTATTTTTAATACTTAAATGAGCGATCCTGGTTTTGACCTCCACATTTAGAGTAATTCTGAAAGATAAAAATAAATGTTCAGTTCACAGCGTAAGTGCTCTTTGGCAGGGCTGTTTATTACTAAGAGTCTGGCAGTACAATCCATATTATGACAAAGACATTTCAGATTGATACCTTCTGAAATATTTTGGCACTTTTACATGTCCTGTTTTTTCAATCTAATTTGGGAGACTCTGAAAATGAGGTGCAAATCAAGCAATTTCTCCATGAAAGTAAAATTAAATCATTTTATAATACAAACACAGTATCACAAAAAAAACTTTATTAGAGTCTCTCCCTGGTGTCACAAAAGCTGCAACAAATCGTAAATATTTGGTTCAGTCAGGTTGTGATTAACCTCTCCTTAATGAAACATGATTGTCACTACGCTGTTAATCTCCAGAGTGATTTAACTACATTTGCCATGAAAAATCAATTTTTTATGCCCTGGCATAGCTAATACTACTGTCTGATTTTCTGGCAGGTGCAGACTTGTTCATTGGGTCACCTGGAAGGGAGCTCTAATGAAAAATGTAATCCTAAACCAGAGTTTGAATCCGTGTGTATGATATCCCCTCTCAAACTGTCAGAAACACTTTATCTTTATCCTGTAGTTTTTATGAGTCTACTGTTCGACTACAAAAACAACATGATGTCTGAACAATAGCTTTCACAAACCAAATAGGTCTAAAAATATAGCAAACCAGCAGCAGTAAACTGCTAAAACTAACCTCAAACCTAATCAAAACTAATGAACCATATCCTTTGCAGGGTTGCTGGGGCAACAGGATGTTCTTTTTTTGGCATTTTCTTCCATTCAGATGAGTGGCAACACACAACTTAACCCCACAGATGTGTGGCTGGCAGCACTGTGAGAGATTTATTAATAAGTAGAGCCAGTTTGTTTGTTTGTGCTGGAGCTGCAGGTTATTCCGGCACATGTCTGGAGTCTGACTGGAGATCTCAGCATTCTGACACACAAAGACAGATGAGCTTATTCACACCTGTGTGCAAATTACTTTCCTTTCCACTTCACATGTGTGTATTGGGTGCTGTGGAAAGCTCGAGCAACACAGTGATAAAGACAGGATGCTAAAGTCACTATAAAATGTTCATAGAATAAGTGATAGACATAAACTGTTGCCTTTAGAATCGACAGTGTATGAAAAACATTGCACCCTTGGTATAAGATTGTCATACATAAGAATTTTACACTTTGTATGATAATAGAAATAAGAGTTAAGATTTAAGTCCAACAGTACTAATATTGGGTATTTTCTCTGTTTTGAATCACTAAAAATGCATCAGCACTGCTTAAGTTCCAAAAAATGGCCATGTTTTTGTGCATTTTAGACAGTGTAACCTTTTTTGTGTTAGTAAGAAACATGAACAGCAGTTTTTGAATGCCTGTGAGAAGCCAAAGGGACTTCAGAGATGTCAGTTTTTGCTGACCTGAAATTGGAATTGTCTGCTGCCGACTCTTTCTTTGCTTGAAGCATTTTAAGAGCAAAAATATTACTGAAAAACTTAAAGTGTTGTTATTTTAATGATCAATAGAATCAAAAAGTACTAGATTGTTTTGTTTTGAAACATGGTGTCATAATTTTTGCATTTGAGCAACAGCAGCAAAGTCTTCATGGAAAATTTATGGAAGAAGTTGGTGCCTTTAAGAACAAAAGTATGAATTCCAATGCATCCTGAGCAGGGTGCTCACAAGGGCTGGGCGATTAGGTTTCAGTTTCAATCACAATTTTGGCATCCCATGATTATAAAAACCAGATAATTGTGATAAAACTATTACTGTTATGGTTTAGGGCTGCAATAACAAATAAATTGATAATCAATAATTTGGAGTGTTGGCACACATTGATTCATTGATTCGTTTTGTTGCACAGTTATGGCGTTGCTTGACATGGCACAGAGCTGTTTGTGTCACATCCAGACAGTTAATAAACTTTACTTTCACTTTGATTAGTACTTCTCTCCTGTAATCTGACAATTAACGGAAATAATGAGGAGAAGTATCCATCAATCTGTCCTCGCCATGATGGAGATGAGACACTGGTGATCCAAAAATAGCTCTCTTATGAAACTTATGTTTCATTTCTGTTACGAGACGTGACAGGATAGATAACGATAGCAGTGGACTTACAGACATTCATGGGATCCCTGATACTACCCAAGTTTGTGTTCTAAATGTCCGCTAATACTTGAGCAGGAAAGGAATAAAAGAACAACTCTTTCACACATCGTAAAGCATTTAACATTTTTGTGGTTATTCTGTGGCCCGTTGAAGTTCTTCAAAATAAGAGAATTCATAAAAATGTTGTTTTAATTATTTTGTCTTGCACATTATTTGAACAGCTTTGGAGTATCTGTGTTCTGTTTTTGGTTGTAAAAAGAAAAAAATAGCATGGGATTCATCTGTGAATTGGCTACATTAAAAATCAATAATTGAAATAATATTTTTTGCAGCCTTGTTCTGCTTTGTATTATAACAATGATAAAAGCATTTGCTTTTCAACCAAAGTGTCAAGAGTGTCTGGGATTGAAAACTGCATGTAACCTTCAATTTCCACATACTCCAACCGAAAGTAAGCAACCTTATACACTGGAAACATGTCTAGAGCACCGCACAAGGCAGCACAGCCCTGATCAGCTAAAGACAAGAGGGCAGAGATTGAGTGGAGCTGCGAGTTCATGCAAGAATAGCACGTCAACAGCAGATTAGTTCACCTTTTTTGGGGTTGATTTTCTGTTCATTTCAACGTGATTCCATGACTTTATTGCTTTCACTATGAGTGAGTACATTGTAAAGTTAAAATTCTCTTGCTTTTTACCTGACCTCCTGATGACCTATTAGTTGTGCTGCAGGATGAGACATAATGTTGATATAGTGAGGATTTACCATCAGGAGTCCATACATTGTTTTGTATTTTAAAGTTGAACGGATACTTTGCACGTTTTCTGGCTGTTTGGATTGAGCTGCTCTTTGTGCATTGATTTGGTTTTGCAATGGAACCTCAGAGACCTGCCGGCAGCGGACCGCAGCACAGGCAGAGGAACTGCTCCTATTGACTTGGAGAGGGAGCGATTTGCCAGCTGATCACGGCGCAGCCATTGTATGTAGAAATTGGAGATTATGCAGAACAAACAACAAAAATGGAAGTCCTTAGCTCAATAATGTCGGAAAGTTTCCTGAAATTTTCTGGCACATGTGCAAACAGTTCTAGACACCTAATTTTTTCTTCATTACCAATCGTTGCTGCCAAAAAGAGATGCATGAGTTTTTCATCATGATGTTGGTTTTGGCACATAATAGCACAAATAGTAACTTAATGGTATCAGCAGATGTCAAAATTAATACTGATATTTATAGTCCATTTATAGTGATCTTGTAAAATACATTATAATGATAGTACATTGATTGAATGTGATAAAATGAAAAGTCATAGTGCCTTTGTTGCTGAAGAATGTTATCCAGGGTGGTCTTAGTCATTATGATGAAGCCAATATTTAATGCTTGCATGTATTTTTTAAAGAAGTAAGATGATTGTTCCCATCCTCACTGCTCACATAAACAAATGGCACATCAGGGACAATGCTTTATTCAAACTGCTAAGCTCTGAGAGTGTTTACTCACCCCTTTGGCAGGAGGAGGCTCTGATTGCTGTGGCTGCTGACTCACTAACTCTGTCAGAAGTCGGTACTCATGCTGCACTCTTGTGTGTGTAATGTGATTTAAGAGGGAAAACCAGTGGACCTGGATCTGCTGTACATCATCCCCGTTTCAGCTCCATAACTCTCTGTTGTGAGGCCCGGTGCTGGCTGGGGGGGAGACAGACAGTCAAACCAGGAGGCAGGCTTTGAGC
This sequence comes from Cheilinus undulatus, assembly GCF_018320785.1. Taxonomy (NCBI): domain Eukaryota; kingdom Metazoa; phylum Chordata; class Actinopteri; order Labriformes; family Labridae; genus Cheilinus; species Cheilinus undulatus. Next base: position 19,477,249 of record NC_054873.1, on the reverse strand, counting down.
TGCTCTGTCTGCTCTCACGCGTCGCGGTCTCTGTGGGGTCTTTGCCATCTGGAAGAGGAGTGTGTATGTGTTTTGGTGTTTGGATGCTCTGTTGTGAACATATGTGTTAGAGATCCTCTGATGTCGGTGTCTGCCTCAGGTGCTGATTAAGACGGTTTCAGTGTGAAAAAATCCACATCAGCCCAAGTTATCCTCAGCTGTGGGTTCTTAGTGTTCTTGGATGCTGCTGTGTATTTTGTTGTTTACAAATTGTTGGCACTAATAGCTGCTTGTTCCACTTTTTATCTTATGGGAAGACTTCTTTTCTCTGGATTGAAAAGGCCCAGCTGCCTTTAAAGGGATCAGAAATACTCCCGTCTTCTAATCTGACAGACTTTCAGATTGCTCTCAAGCTTCGCTGTACGTCAAACTCTTTCATCATTCTGTGAGTTATCACTGACAAAATGCCTTTTTCCCTATATCTTCAATGCTGTTCAAGTACTAAAGATTCTGTATGTAATCCTCAATGATGTAGATGTTGATTAAATGCTGCCTATCTCTTGGATTTAGCACGGTCTGAATGTATAGCCTTGACTTCAGTCCTAAAGCCTCTTAGTTGTGTAGTGTCTTTGATTTAATGCTGATAGGGTTGTTGAACTGGAGTAATCCCTGTTGTAATCTGTGATGAGCCATCATTCGCTGATGTTTGATGTCGGAACAGAAGTTTTCTTTGGGGTCAAACTGTTGGTGTGATATTATTCTACATGCACATGCTCATAGAAGAACCTGAACTTTGGAAAAATCACATAAAATGCTTAAAATTTGTGTTTCATGCTTTAATGCTTTGCTTTGCCATGAAGGGAGGAGAACATTCTGTATCAGTCTCTCTGCATTTTCTGTTATACAATCCTCTTACCTTTATTTTTTATGCACATGGCTGAAAAAGAGAAACATTTGGAGTCTGAAAGTTTTTGCAGCGTATGATCTTTCGTGATTAATAAGACTCTTCTGGTGTAAACTGTTCCAATACCCCTCCAGCCAGAATGACTCCTTCATAAGTGCCTGTGGAGTTGATAAACACAATATTTCTGGAAATTTAAACAGGAAAATGTTACATAGCTCATTATTAGATGTTGTAGAAATCAAAGTGGAGGTGATCAGTGCATGTAGGGCAAAAAAAAACGTGCTAATGCAATTCATATAATCTTTTTTAGGCGCCATGATAGGGCTGAACAATGCTGTAAAAATTAGCATTAGCGATATCTTTTCTTTCTGTGATAAGCAGCAGCAATAAAAAAGTATACACGTTTGTTCAAATCTAATATCATTGTGGTATAAAATACAAAGCCAAGATATATAATTTCAGAACTTTTTCTGACTTTAATGTAAGCTCTAATATGTATGATTCAATTAGAAAAATATTCTTTTGGAGGAATTAGTAAAAAGTAAAAGAAACAAATCCAAAACCTTGTTGCATAATACCCCCCCCCCCCCCCCCCCCGACTATTCACTTTATTGATTCATCATTAGATTTTATTACAACATTCAGTCTTTTTGGTTCGGAGTCTATCAGCATAACCTTTCTCAACTTGCCAAAAAATGTCCCCACTCTTCCATGTGAAAGTAGTCAAAATCTCCCTGATTGTGAGGATTTTTTTCTTTCATAACCCTCTTCAGGTTAACCCAACAGACTTTCAGCAGGATTCAGGTCTGGGCTCAGACAGGGCCATCCCAAAACTTGTATCTTCTTCTGCTGAATCCATTCTTTAGTAGAATTGAATGTACAGTGCCTATAAAAGATATTCACCCTCTTAGATGTTTTACCCTTTTACTGATTTTATAAATCAGTCGTGGTCAATATAACTTGGCTTTTTTGACAAAAAAAAAAGTTCAACATGACAATGGATTGCTACAAAGTTATGTCTACTAAATAAAAATATGTAAGGTAAAATGAATGACTGCAAAAATATTCACTGCCTTCAAGTCAGTATTTAATAGATGCATCTTTGGCTGCAATCACAGCACTGACTCTATGTGGTTAGGTCTCAGTCAGGTTTGCACATCTGGACACTGCAATGTTACTCAATTTTTTTGCAAAACTGCTCAAGCTTTGTCAGTTTACACAGGGATCGGCTGTGAAAAGCCCTTTACAAGTCCAGCCACAAATTCTCTATTAGATTAAGGTCTGGGCTTTGACTCGGCATCTACAGAACATTCACCTTGTTGTCTTCAAATCATTTTGTGTAGCTTTCGTTGTATGCTTCGGGTCATTGTCTTGCCGGAAAATAAATCTTCCAAGCCCTAGTTCTCTTGCAGACTGAATAAGATTGTCCTCCAGGATTTTATATATTTTGCAGCATTCATTTTAACCCACTGCCTTTACAAGCCTTCCAGAGTCAGCTGCTGAGAAGCATCCCTACAGCATGATACTGCCACCACTGTGCTTCACAGTGGGCATGGTGTGTTTGTGGTGATTTTCAGTGGTTATAGTGGTGGTGCAAACTCTCCCTTTCTCAAAATCTGTAAGTAGTTTGTGCTTCGGTCTTGCGCAGAAAAAATGATGTAGCTCGCCGCCAGTTCTTCTTCACTGGTTAGACATACCTCCGGGATGCGTGTTGCCATCTGCCTGCACTGCAGTCTGCCAGTGCATGGAGGAAGAGATTGTGAGAGGGCTTATAATGAAACTGAGCACAGAATAGATTCTTGGTTTTTCTTTTCTCAAGTTAAATTTTTTTCTCAAAATATGATTAGTGTGCTCACACAGTACATTTTTCTGCGCTCAAATTTTCCCAGAACTGAGGCACAAATATAACTCCATAAAAGCCATGCCTTGCTAACATGCATGGTGAAATGAAAATCAAGCAGCGACACCACTAAGATGCTGCTGCCACACACTCAGTCTTTAACAGCTGGCCTCCATTCAAAGGGTAAAATATACATTTGTTGAGTGAACAGTGATCAAAAGTTTTTCTCTTTTGTGACAAATTCAGACCTTTGTAATTTGTTCACTCTAACTGCTCACACTGGGATACCAAAAATATTTAGATTTGTTGCGCTGCCCAACTCCATGCTGTATTTGCCAGTTCACTGTCATGCCGTGATTAAACGTACACCTACTCATTGTTTTTCTCTCTCCTTCGGGTACTCTTGTCCGTCCACCCCTGTCCTGTGGACAGTGCATGGCCCAGTTGTTCTCCAGATGGTCCGCGATGATTAGAGCACTTTTGGAAGCCGTCACTCTGCCCAAATGTTGTTCAGCTGTGAGCTCTTGGAGAGACATGCTAAAATGTCCACAAAGGGGTTTGGAACAGCATATCGTTTCCTGAAACAAACTGTTACAAATTCAGCCTCCCAATTTGTCTTTATCCACATCCAGACAGGCAGTCAGCGCCCCCCCCCACCCCTCCCACACTGCTACGCATTAAGAGAATCTAAATCCTCTGTCTTCACTTAAATATTTCAGCCTACCTTCTTTTCACACTCTTCTAGGGGATTGAATAGAAACTTCAGCGGTGTTTTAGTGGCTGCCAAGTTTTCACTTTATCAGCACTAGGATTAATAATGTACCCTGCTGGTCCTATAGCTTCAGTTTGTTCCCTCCTTTCTTTACTTTTCTCTCACATCGCCCTCCATTGTCTCTCACTGGAGTGTGTGTTTTAATCCTGATGTATGCTCTCAGTTGGACATATTTGCATCCTATAACCCAAATCCATCATGGTTCTCTAATTCAGATGGCACAAACACTTTTGGTGACTAAGTTGTGAGCCTTTGATGTTTTCTTACTTGTAAGAAGCATAGCGAGTGTTAGTGATTAGGAATAAGTGGCTGGCAGCTAAATATGTAGATTTGATAACCCCTACCTTATCTCTAATGGTTTTATCACTTCTAGGAGGGATTTGATGCGCTGTGAGGCTTGTTTTTTCCTCTACTCTATCTCCAGTGCTGGCACTTGTAGAAGCCATTCATCTAAAAAGTCCTTATGTAATATGAAAACTGAGTGAAGGGCTTCCATACTTATTCCCAACAAACACTGAGCCAAAGTGAAACTGCTTTTTACAACCACTTACCCGGTCTCTTCTTTGTGTTCGTGCACATGCAGTTTAGTGTGAGGCCCATCCTGACTTTAGTGCACCGTAGATTCTGCTGCTAGATGGGGCACTTGACGGTTATAAATAGCACCCAGGTCATCACGACTGCTTCAAATAGCACCTAGTTCTCTGAGGTGTATAAGAACTGTCAGAAACACCAGATTAGAGAAGGAGGAGATATTTAAAACTTATTTGAAAATAAATCTACACCCCAGCATGATACCTGTATGGTGTGCACAGAGAGCTGAGGATGTGGCTCTCTTTTAAGGGGTCGGGTGGATGCATCAGCAGTGGCAGTGATTGGAGAATACACTCCTCTTGTTGCTCAACTATGAGGCGCTGACTCTCTTCGGTCCTCTCCCACGCTCTGTCCTCAGATCTGGCCGTCCCTGCTTAAACAAATATTTGAACTCTGTGCCAAGTCTTTCATTGAGTGTATACCTGCTGTGATTGATATTGTAAATGTGTGCTTCTCTCAGGCTTAATGCCATCACTGGAGTTACCAGAAGAATGCGCTGCCCTCTGGTTGGAAATCTTACCAAATATTTTGTCTCTCCTTTTTATGAAGAGGAGCCGTTTGTCCAACAAAACCAAAAGCCTGGAAAAAACAAACTGTTAAATGTGCATCCCTTGATCTAAATTGCCTTGGAGGAACGGCACGCTTTCTGCTTCACAGAGATATGGCCGTCTGCAGGTGTTTCAAAGATGCTGTAGATGAAAGGATAAGCACTGCTGTGCATATCCTTACCTCAAAATCTCACTCTGGGTGTTTTCTAAAATTCAGCGTCTTTGTTTTTGATTCAGTTTAAGAAGCATTTTTTAGTAAATACTTCTTCGGATTTGCTTTCCTAACTGAAGATTTTTTTTTAAATCTTAACAAATATCAAAACAGTTTTGTTCTTGAAGAATGTGGAGAGTGATATTTTATTAAAACAACACATTAACAGATTTGCAGTGCATCCAGAAAGTACTTACAGCACTTCACTTTTTCCACATTTTATGTTACAGCCTTATTCCAAAATGGGTTAAATTCATTTTTACATTAAACTTCTCTAAACAATACCCTGTAGTGACAAAGTGAAAAAAGTTAGTTTAAAACTTTTGCAAATTTATTAAAAATAAAATGTTCACAAGTATGCACAGCCTTTACTTAGTTCTTCGTTGAAGCACCTTTGGCAGTGATTACAGCCTTAAGTAAGTCTCTTTGAGTATGATGTTAAAAGCTTGGCATACCTGTTTATGGGCAGTTTCTCCCATTCTTGTTGCAGAACCTCTCAAGCTCCATCAGGTTGGATTAGGCATGTCGGTGCACAGCCATTCTCAGGCCTATCCAGAGATGTTCAAGTCTGGGCTCTGGCTGAGCCACTCAAGGACATTCAGAGAGTTGTCCCAAAGCCACTCCTTTTGCTATCATGGCTGTGTGCTGAGGGTCTTTGTCCTGTTGGAAGATCACCCTTCATCCCAGTCTGAGGTCCAGAGCGCTCTGGAGCAGGTTATCATCATTGGTGTCTTTGTACATTGCTGCATTCATCTTTCCCTCTACTCTGACTAGTCTCCCGGTTTCTGCTGCTGAAAAACATCCCAACAGCATGATGCTGCCACCTCCCTCACTGTAGGGATGTATTATCCAGGTGATGAGCGATACCTGGTTTCCTCCAGACATGACACTTGGCATCCAGACCAAAGAAATCAATCTTTCTTTCATCAGACGAGAGAATTTTGTTTCTCATGGCAGGGATTCCTCCAGAAGTTTTGGAACTGTGGGGGAGCCCCCCCCCCCAAAACCAGAAATTTTTACATAACATACAGTAACATTACCACAACTTATTTTTTAGTATTGTTGGTATTTGTTTAATTTTTTGGGCTCCATTCAGAATTTTCAGGGGTCATCATGGGCCACCTAGGCAGCTTTCTGTTCTTGATTATACAGCTGTATATTTATTTATCGATTTTTAAGGCTGATAGATATGGGATATACTGCTGATATATATGGCTGTTATATCTGAAGTAAATATTGGCTGAATTTTTTCATTAACTGATATTAAACTTTGTTAGTTAATATCTGCCGGTACTGATATCATACTGATGATATTGTGCATGCCTAGATACATGGATGTGGGAAATTAAGACAGATACTAATTCTAAACATAACAGTTTAGCCAATGCCAACATTTTCTTTTTTGTTTGTTTGCTTTTTAAATCATTTTTTGGGCTTTTTGCCTTTCTTCTGAAAGGATAGTGAAGAGAGACAGGAAGTACGGAGAGAGAGAGAGCAGTGGAAGACGTGCACCAAACATGTGCCAAGACCTGGAATCAATCTCGCAACCAGTGTGTTGAGGACTACAGCCTCAGTATATGGGTGCCTGCTTTACCAACCTAACCAAACTGGTTCCAACTAATGTTATTTCTAATTACTTCTTTAGGTGTATGGCTTTAAGTATGCCAACATGTTCTAACTTTGACCATGAAAACATATCAGTTTGTCTAAATTCTCACCTCTCCTAACCTTGCAAAGCAAAAGGCTCGCCCAGATTCCCTGCCCGACATCTGGCTAATCCATCTTGCATCATGCAAAGGTCCAGTCTAAAACAGTTGTGCTGGGTCTGAACCAGACTGGACCAATCAGCGTCATTCAAGGTGAATGAGGTGGTAGCTATGGGTGAGGTTCAGTTGAACTGCCAGACATTAGCAGTGGCTGCTGCTGGGATGACAATTAGCTTGGATGTAGCTGTATTATAGCAGCAGAGCAAAGAACCACACTGAGAGTCTTTCTTGGCAGAGAAGATGTTTTTGCACCTCCTGATCAGCCTTGTCCTGTTTGATCCATCAACTAGCTCCACCACTCTTGGCCCTCTGATTGGCCCATAATGAATGTGGCAGAGAGTTCATCCAATCTCCTCTCAAGAAATTTTGGAAAGTCCTGCCCCTCCTAAACACTTTGTATAGAATTTCCAAGATGGATATGAAATAAATCTCATCCCATGGATCTATGAAACAAACTATCTGGTGCGTCAGGTTGTAAAAATGCTCTTATTTGATTTAGCAGCAAAAATAACACATGCCAGGATAAAACTGAAAGGCCAAAACAGATAAACATTGCTAACTGATATCTATTCATACAACATTATTTGGCCGATGTTTATAAACAGGACTGATATCAGCTGATACTGAAGTTATGCATCCCTAACATTACGCTTTTTCTGGAGGGAGGAATTTGGCCAGAAATCAGCCTACTCTCTTGTAGTATTTACCCAGCTTTAGGTAATGAAATATTTGATAAAGCAAGCAATCTTATCTTTATGTTTCCTTGACCTTTCCACTTGAAACATTTGGAAATACTTGTTATTTACTGTCAAGCTTGCATTGTTTTTCTGGCTCTCCTTTTTCTCCCTTTTTTGTAACACAACTTGACATTGAAGAAATGTTTTAAAAAATGCTTGTGCTTATGCATGTTTTGATTAATTTACTATAAAATCCAGATTATAGGTTACATCAGTATTTAAGCTGCAGTCAGTTTTGTGCCTTTCCCATCGGGAAAAAGGCTTAGATTGTCTTTGTGCATGACATTTTTGTTTGATCAGCAATGTAGCTCTTTCACCACCATCTATTTTGCCACCAAGAGTTTGCCCCTCTGCTAGTTGTAGTAATTGATCTCTTAGCCTATGGTGATTGTCATGAAGACAGACCCACAGCCAATGAGTGGCTCTGCCCACTTCCATTGAGGAGTCTTTTTAATCAAACCATTAGTCTACTAATCAGTATACTCCCATCTTCTTCAAAGCAGGATTATGAAGTAGAAAAGATGGTAAAAAGTAGTACCAGTCTGGTCTTTGTTGCAGTGTGTTATAGCATGTTGTGAGGCGTGAAGCAGCTGCTTGCAATAGAGGGCAATCACACTACCAACTTTATAGAGGAAGAAAAGGTGCATCTGGTGCGTCACCACATTTTACAGCAGTTTTAATTCTCCAGATACAAACAACACAGGGTCCTACTAATCAAAACATCACTCTCCCCTGTCACTTTTGCTTAAGAAACTCATAGGTTACCTCTAAAGAGAGGGTGTAATGAAATCAATCTGTCCCCTTTTTGCAGCCAGCTTTCAGTCTCAGTTACAGGCTTTGTGTGAGAGATGAGGCCACAGTGGAGTGAGCTGACAGGGGCTTCATAACTATAGTAATGGTGGCACCAGATTGTGATCCATGGGTGTCAGCTGTCTGCCCTCTGCAGCGTGTTTCTGCAGCATCACGGATGGATGTCTCTTGCAAGTCAAGAGTCAGGTTTAAATATTCAGCACTAGTTGCTCAAGGATAAATGCAGCCTTCCCACCTCTGTGCTGCTATTCACAAACCGATGTGTGCAGGCATCCCTCCTCCTCCTCAGTGAGTGAGGGGAGCTGACTGTGTTTCACTGTAAGACCTCTGCTGGCGGTTCAGATAAATAACACCCTCTCCTCTGACTGCGATGTTATGATTGCTGCCTTTGTGCCTGTGTGTGTGTGAAGTGGTGGGATTTCACAAGACGTCTTTGCTGTGTGACAGCTTTATTACTGCCTGACACTGGACTGATGATGGGTCTTATTGAATGTGTGGGTGGGTTGGTTCGGTGTGTGGATGAAGGGGAAGGAATACAATAGGTACAGATGTCACAATGGTGGAGAGACAAGCCATGATATGATTTAAACACTGAGCTGCACCAACATGAGACAGAATTCACATTACATAAGGGCTGTCAATGAAAACTTAATAGCATATTAATGCGTTGGTACATTGGTACATTTATCAATACCAGAGGTTGCCACTTGGTTTTAAAACTTTAGCTGGATCTCTTTTAGCTGTTCACACATTATTCCTATCAGCTTGTGCTTTTGGGAAGTTGTCATACACTCAAAAGTGATGCTTTTTTGCATCTTTTTACTGTATCTGATCCTCTACCAGTCAGTCTATTGTTACTATTCACACTGTAATCCAAGCTGCATCTTTTATTTCATTTCGCTCAGTTTTGTACGACAGTGATGTCATTTTCTCTCAAAGGAAAACTTCCATCTCCTTTTTTGGAGTCGGTGTCAGAGACAGCATAAATAACTCTAAAGTCTGTGTGTATTTTTAGTCCCAGCAGGTTTGATATACATGATTTCAGAGGGTGATTTTGTAGTGTTTGATGGTTTTAAGCCCTGGCCTTCAGTACATCAGACCTAAATAGTCTAAAATCTTGTCCAGATGAACAGGAAGTGTCGTTGCATTGATTGGGGGCAATCTTGAGTGGACTGTAAGATCTTGTGAGCTGTTAGATTTGCCTCTGGTCTTATTTGTTTTCATTGTTTATTTATAGAGGAGGGGAGGCTCATTAGTCATTCAGGATGACAGTGTAAATGCAAACACAACAAGTTTGCTCTTGCCAGTAACTAAAGCCCAACTGAAGCTGGCCCACTGCCAACCTTAAAATTGGTTTCACCTTACAGACAGAATGGCAGCTTTTATTCTTTTATGAAGAATCCCAAGCAGGACAGACATGTTGAAATTCATGTAGGCGGATTATTCTGCAATGTCTTTTTTTTTTTTTTTTTTTTACAAGTATCTGAATGTTTTTAAATAATGTAGAATTTAGATTTTTTTGGGCTGTTTACTGTATGGGGTATTTTTTGCATCAAAATGAACTGCACAGGGAGGAGAAGGAAAACAGAAAAGCTGCACATGCATAAACAAATCACATATTGTAGGGATGTTTATCACTTAAACTATCCTTAAATAAACCACACTAGCTATATAGAGCAACAGCACTAGACTAAGTGCTATCAAATGATAATATTCTCAATAGTGAAAGCTGTCCTTGGGGGAAAAATGAGAGTCATGAGTAAATTAGACCAGCTTTTGATATTTATACCCCCACATCTCATTACAACTCTAAAGTCACAGTTAAAAACTGACTGAGTCAGCCTCAGCTCAGTGCAGTGTGGTTTTAGGCACTTCTGTGTGTTACTGAACGTCACTTTAGTCAGTAAAACTCTCATCACAAGTGCAACTGTTTATTGCAAAATGGACGGAGACCTTTTCTTAGGCTCTGCTCTAAAGACACTCATGTGGTCAGCCAAGCAGCATGCCTTGACTTTCCAGGAAACTTAGTGCTAAAAACTGCCTTATAAATAAATTTATTAGATAGACACATTAGTGTCAGTGTGTGTCAAACACAGCAAAATTCAGATTGGCAGCAGTCCACTCACAGCAGCATAAAAGTGATTATGAGAGTACAGCAGCTTTAGGCTTTAAAGGAGGAGGCTGGGGTGGTGGAGGAAAAGCTTTGCCAGCAGAACATTGTGAGTGCTAGTGTTGCAGGTACTGATGAGAAGAAAGACATGTGTTTAAACAGACTGATCTGTGATTGGTTGAGAGGAGTAGAAGACAATAATTCAGTCAGCTGATTGCAGCTGAGACTATGACTTCCATGTCCTTCATAAACTAGCGCTGAGCTTCATTTGTTTCTCTCTAATAGTGGATAAATTACTGGCATGAATGTGAAATGCCATGACTGAACCTCAATCACGGATATTTTTTCAAAATCTTACTCTTACAGTTAGGCTGTCTGACGGTGTATTTCTTAATGGCTTATTTCCCAACACCATGTGGGATTAGTTGTGTATGGTTGCTGAGAAAGGAGCAGTGTTTGGTTGAGTAATACGGGACTTTTGTAGCTTATTGTAGCTTAGTCAGTGCCAGAGACAAAGCCTGCAGAGCCACTGTAGAACAGACATGAGGTATTATCATAAATCAGCCTCAGACTGTCTCTCACAGATTAGTCATTTCTAGTGATGTATGGCTTTCTTTCAGAGAAGACAGAAATCACACAGTATCACTCCTTGTGATTGTACCCATTCATAAATAATTTAAATAAAGATGTGGCACAGGAATCTGATGAAAAACAGATCAAACATTCACTTCCGTGTTTACACATGGGGTTGTTTAGCATCAGTACACTGCAGTTTAATGTTTTAAAAGATTACAAAGATGTTTTTTTGTTATTTAATCCATAAGAAATTTTGTACAGTGGTAATGTGACCTAGCATGGTATTACTTTCAATGGTTTGATAACTGTATGAACAAAAATATGCTAAATTCCTGAGTTGAGGATCTTACTATCATCACTTTGTTTTTTCAATCAGACTAGATCAGGGGTGTCCAATTATTTTTCCCCTAAGGTCCACATTAAGAAAAGTATAAGGATGTTAGGGTCATGTTGATATATAGTATTTTGTAGAACTTTTACACATCTTAGGGCCAAAAATTGAGGCTGAATACAGGCATAGATGTGGCGAATAAGCCCACTGAGGGCACCATCAGGTGGAAAGGAGGATTGACGCAACCCAGGTCATGCTCTGGATGCCCTTGCATATACCAGGGGTGTGGGGAAAAAAATCTGTTGAAAAATAAAAACAATGTCTAAACCTTTGGGAAAAATAAGGGGTGGATGTGGTGGGTAAGCACAACCTAGGGTGCTGTCCTGGCAGGCAGTAGGGTTGCCATGAGCCCCTTGTCTTGCTGTGGATGTCCCAAGGGCAATAAAACTTCCAGCAGTCCCTGGGCGTGATGCAGGGATGAAGAGGCCTGGACAGAAGAGATGCTGTTGAGCTTGACCTTGGCTGCTGTGTGTCGACATACGTCAGTATTGTCTTTTTATTTTTTAAATTTACCAAAACAGACTGGCTGCAGACCGTTCATCTTTGATGGCTACGCTCACAGACTGTTCATTCGAGACACTGGATATCTCAGAATAGAAGTACAACCTAAAACTTTCCAAATAAAATCAGATTAAACTTCTATGGGGGGTAAGGGTAAGGGCTAGGATGTCAAAACGCAATCACAAATGTCGAAGAAAGCAAACAGGAAAAAACCTTGCCTCCATGAAAACACGATAATGCAGCCAGCGTAGCTCACGTATCTCCATTAGCTGCACAAGCTGCATAGGTAATGGAGCAATTTCAGCTAAAGCTAAGCTTAAAAAGCAGCTATGTATCTACATCATCTTTATAGCTTAGTTAGCTTTAACTAAGATTGCTAACGCTAATGAGTGGAAAGTTAGCTAATGTAGCTAAAGCTAAGCTCACAGCAGCTATGTAAGCTACATAGGTAAGTTATCTAAGTAGCTACATTAACTTTAGCTTTGTTTAAGCTCACGTTGCTAAAGCTAACTTGGTGGCATTGGCTTGTGTAGTAAAGTTAATTAGATAGCTAGCGTAGCTATGTTAGCTTTAGCTAAAGCAAGCCACTGTTTATTTAACTGCTTTTTAAATGGGTCTGTACATAATTTAATCCTGGATTAGACCTCAGATCTTTTTCTCTGTTTCATTTATGAAATGTTTCTTAGTCTGTAATGTTTATAACATGGTTATTTCATGAAAGCAAGGGTCAGACCAGTATGAAACTAGAAATATGTTGTATGTGTCCCAGATGAACAGTCTGTGAGAGTGGCTGCCAGAAATGTACGGTCTGCTGCCAGACCCTGCTAAAATTTCCTTTGGGCAAATGGACCATAGGCCTCAGCTGGTCCCCAAGCCATAGTTTGGACACGTCTGGACTAGATGATACAGTCAGCAAGATCAGTGAAGTCATATTGGAAACTAACTTGTTTTGCATGATAGACTTGGCCTGTCTTACTATTCACAGACAGCTTTATGATATCTCATCTTGCTTTGATAATCATGGGAATCTACTGAGCATGTTTACTCTTTTCTCATGTGCAGGAAAGACTTTTGTCACAGTTTTCTAAGGTATATTCTAAAGGCAGAAGTGGATGCTACTGCATGAAGTTTTCTTGGTCTGCATTTAGTAATGAATTAAAAAAGACTTAAATTAGAATCTGGCTTGAATATACTTTAAATGTGCACTTTACTTGGAAATTGAGTTTTACTGCAAAAAAGCAGACATGAAAGTCTGAATGTTAAGATTTAATTTGACATCTGCTATTCCTGAAAGACATAATTCACTTTGAGAAGAAGTTTACTGTTGCCTCACTTGTCAGCTCCTGCCTGAAGTCCAACCTGTTCTTCTTTTCTCTCATGAATACATGCAATAAAACAGAAACAGGCCTTTAGGAGGTAAATTCTTGATTAGTCTTTCTCCATGTTTAATGTGCTTCTGGGCCAGATTATATACCAACACTTCACCTACCTCTTTTGATGTATAACAACATATTTCGGCTATAAAAATCTAATGGCTATAAATATTGTGCATTCCTCCTGATAAGAAGATATTTCCAAACTGATTTTAGCTGATAGCTCTTATTGTAAAAAAACCAAAACAAAACAAAAAAACAAAAACCACTGTCTCCAGTGCAAAGAGAGGCAGAGTCAAGCAGAGCTGAGACAAGGGTGGGGAAGTAGACAACCTGTCGTTGTTTCACGCTTGGGAATTCTTTTAAAATGATCAGAGCTCACAGTTGGCCCGTTGAGTTTGTGGCCCCTAGGAAACTACTTAAACTTGATGATTGATTGTACATTTTGCTGATATTAAAGGCTAATATATGATTTACACTTCTGATTTACAGCCTATACATTGGCATCTATCGCACATATCAGCATGTATTCATATCTGCGGTACGGGTAGTGAACTTTTTAAGCTAATATCTGCCAGTACCAATTAGGGCTGCAGTAATAGATTTTTTTGAGTCGAGTACTCTGTAGATTTTTCTGATGATTATTCGAGTAGTCTAATAAGAAGTATTGCATTTTTTTAATCAGTCACTTTTGCTTTTTTTTTCAAGAGAAGTAATACTAGACAAATGAGAAAAGATTGGTCCCTTAAATGAACTACTTCTATATTAAAAATTGGTGTTAACAGGTTTTCTAAAGAAAATATATTTTGCAAAGTGCAATGAAGTTCTGATGACAATTTACCTTTCTTAAAGTTACAAGGAAAGGAAGTTAAATAATTACATTAGATTATGCCATATTTGGGCTTTTAAGGATCCTCTCCAAGGAAATGTTTGGTGCCAACACTGTATTTCTTTCATTGTAGGTTATATTTATTTTCCAATTTGTCATTAAAGTAAAAGAACATTTAATCATTTTAATATCCTCTACTTTATGCATGAATGTAATATTTCACATTCTAGCAAGAATAAAGTTTCATTATTCACACAGTGGTCTGATGATGTCTGAAAGCTGAACCTTTAGATTACAGGAACATGGTCTATTCTGCACGTTTTTGTTCGTGAATTCATCCACCATAATAATCTGACATTTTAAGACCATCCACTGACATGAAGAACACATTTTTAGGGATAACACTGCTTCTATGACCTGTGGAATCCTGACTGTATGATGATGAACTTTGACCTATTTAGTCTCTCTCTCTCAGTCACTGTCTGTGGCAATAGTGTTTCTATTTAATTGGTGTCAATTCATTATCAATATAAGCCTTATCAAATTATTCAGGATGCTGAAACGTTTTGAAAAATACGCTGGAATCAAGACGTCAGTGCACTGAATTTTAGATCATTTATAATTAAATGTATAACGTGCGCACGCGGGAGAGGGAGAGAGAGAGAGAGAGAGAGAGAGGAAGGGAAAGCACCAAAGCAGGACTTGAATCGTGAAGCATGACTGTCTTCTGTGAAACCGTCGGGTCAATCAGGGAAGTTTATGAAATTCCCTGAATTCTGCAGACACAAACTGAGCTGTCTCACACCACTGAGTCGTGCAGGCAGCACGTAAACTCAGAGATCTGCGTAGGTTCACTGGTGCAGGCACAGTGCCATATCTGCCATGATGCCACGGCCAGTGGATGTGTAACAATGCAGGATGTGTGCCTGTCAACATCAATGCATCAATTTCTCTTCCCTCGTGATTTTCGTGCCTCACATCATGCATGTTACGTTATAGTAACAGCGAAACAGGTGCATTGTGCCACATAAATAGCAGTCAGTCTTCTTTCCATATCATTAAAAAATGTTGACACAATCTTAATGCGTACTACTTATGCTCTGTAGCAGTACTTTGTTTCCAAATGTTTATCCTGTCTTTTTGTCTGTTCCTACCTTTAGGCACTTAAACAGTGTCTGACACAGACTCCTCTCTTATGTTAAGGTAGGAAGGAAGACCCTGAGGCCTGAAAGCCATTAAGTGTTTACACTGGCAATATAGCAGCCTGCCCTCTGTTTTCAGTTGTGATATTTATGAACAATACATCATGCCCCCGCTAAAGCTTAGAGAGCACGAATGTTCCTCTTCTGTTTACATAAAACTAATCATGTTTAGATTCTTTGGCCTCCTTTAAATGTTGCCTCCAGTCAAAATAATGTTGTATTTCTGCTGAGTGGGACTCAGTCTAAATATAATCAAACACCTCAAGATTTAAGAACATTTTTCTCTCTTTGAAAAGGTGACAAGTCCCTATATTTAAGCTGCAGATGTCCCAGTTTAAAGTGTTGTGATAGTGAGACGGTTTGTCGAGAGGATGATGTGATTGCTGTTTCAGACTGACAGGATTGGAAAAAAAAAGGGGGCAGTTCAGACTCTCTTGTTAGGAGTCAGCATTGTTCCGACCTTCACCTGGACTCAGAAACAAGATCAGGGACTAAAGCAGCCCAAAATAAATGCCCGCATCAATTTCCTGCCGGGGTGAGGAGTTTAGTGGCCCTGCTGGACCTTGATGTCAAGAGGCTAAATCTGTCTTGACTTGTCCAAAGGATGCTACATCAAAGTTTGCCTTAGAGATGTTAACTGTTGAACTGGGGGCTGAAAGGAGACCTGGATACAAACCTGTAACTCAGTTTAGAGGTCACATGTTATATTTGGCTTCAATGCACCTTTGGGATCTTCTAAAATCAGCTGGTGAAGATGATGTAGTGACACTGGAGAGAACATGTGAACATGAAATGATGTTATTTGGAGACCCTCGTGAATCTTTCAAACAGCCTGGACCCTCTCTTTCTCTCTCCCTCTCTCTCTCTTGTATGTGTGATTGTCTCTTTGACATATGCTGCTGTTTTATTCTCCTCCAGCACAGCCATTAGCAGAATGAGTTGCACGTCTCTGCATGCAGCACATGAAAGGCTCTTTGATCTGAATTATTTTGAGGTTTCCTCATTTGATTGAAGATATTTTCAAATTTTAAACGTAGGCTATTGTGTGATCAAGGTTTAGTTCCTGACATTATCTGAGTGAGTTTTAAACATTTGTCTTCCCTTTGATCAAATAATCTCTCTGCCTCTCTGGGAGTATTGTATGCATGACTGTCTTAAATATTTAAATAAGCCTTCACATTTTTAAAGGTTCATATCAGAAGTCCCTGTGTGTCGCCTGACTGCTGCAACAGAAACCCAAATCAAGTTTTTACTTGAGGGATTTTGGCTGGCATGTTCAGGATATTTCCAAGAATAAACCAGCATATTGCCTGCATGACACATTTTTAAAATCATAATCTGTAAAGATAATCTGAATCTGCATGTGTCAAAAACAAACCAAAACATGGAGACATTTTTGCATCAAGTATCTGGATTAGTGTCGGCACTGTCATGGCTTAAAATGAGCAAATCACTGATGCTGTATATTTGCATTTGAGTGAAAAGGTAGTCACCAGAAAAAAAGGACTCATTTCTGCTTTGGATTTGTGTCTTTCTATCTATAAGGCTTCTCTTCTAAGGATAGATTAGTCCTAACATTAAAGCAGATGTGCTCACAAATCTCCCTCTTTGTAATTTCTTTGATGAATATGCATGCATATAGTGAGATCATTCAATGGCTACTGTGATGTGGTTTTGATTGTTTATGCCTGCATGCTTCACTTGCTCATCTCCACAAAACGCTTTTGCTTTGCATTCTCTTCCAGCTGCAGGGAAGCTGACTGTGCTTCTGAACGTGAGAAATAAGCATAGAGATTAAGGCCAGATGTCAGCCTGCATACTATTAGTGATTTTGCAGCAACTGGAGATGACTGATTTCACCCAGCAGAGGGCGGTAATGCAGCATAGCTGGCTCCTTGATGGACATCCAGTTTTAAACATCTGTTATAGTAGCAGGGGGGAGTTCTAGATTTAAGACCCAAACAACTTTATTTATCCCATAAGGGCAATTTAGTTTGCAGCGTAACGACAGAGACGAAAACAGACAATATAGTGAAAAGCAGAATTCAGACACGTCAGTGACAACAGATTCACAGAGAGGAGTGAGTCACAAGAATCATGAGCAACAACTCAAGTTAAGCAACAACAAAATAAAAAAGACTATAATTCGTCAAAGCCTTGTCTGTTTTGCAGTTCATGTCAAATTTAATTTATCCCACAAACTGTATTTGTTTTTGTTCTTCTTTTTATTATTACTGGGGTTGCATGGTCTGTAAGGTCTAAATCCCAGTTGGACAAGGCCTTTCTGTGTGTTCTTCCTGTGCATGCATGAGTACTGCATCTTCCTCCTACAGTCTTGCACTTTGGGCTTTTTAGTTTTGACACTAGGTAGGGCTTTTATGTGAATTCTGTAAACAAACATTTTGACAAGACTAATTTGTTGATATGCTTTCCATAATTACATTAAGACAAGAAAATACATAAACATTGGCATGATTCTATATAAACCCCTTTTTTCTATTACCGACTTGGTCTTGAGGTCCCTTTTACAAAGCATGTCACTCTGATCATCTTGCACCAACGCTGCTTAAGTTTCGCAGTATGGGGCAGTTTGCTCTCTTTTGTATCTGAATGTGGAGATGAGTTGTCAGCATTAAGAAGCCCCGTGAAATCTGATTAGACCAACTTCAAATCCTTAACAATGATTGGTTATTTGCCTCGTTAGCCTTTAATGGGAAGCCATGATTTAAGTTGTGTTCTTTCTTTATGGGTTTAATCACCAAGCAGCCTGGGTGATATGGCCTAAATATCACACCACAGTACTTTTTGCCCTTCGTGGTAAAGGTATTATGTTAAAATGAGGAGAGAAACTGCATTTGAATACACATTCAGGTCTCAGAAGCCCCCCTCCTACCCTAAAACAAACTGTGATTGCACACTTAAGTCATGTCTGGGCATACGATCAAAGAAAAATGATTTACACTGTCAATATAGCAGCTCTAGACAGGCAGACGCTGTTCAAAGTGAACACTCACTTCATGTTGCTGTTATTACAGACATCAAACTTCAGGAGGTGAGAACACAATATTTACCTTATTACCTTGCTTCCCATTAACCATACGGATACAAATGGGTGATGTTTAGCAAATGGGTGCTCTTTAGCACTGGAGTGATTCATTATGATGAATGGACTCAGACTGAGCTGCTGTCTTACAGCAGCATCGTTTAAGTCTCATGTGCACCACAACACCACAAGTGTTTAGACCAGTGATGACAGTGTACCCCAAGTCCATACCAAGCAGAAATTTTTACCAGTTACCATATTGATATCAGTTTACTGGGGATAAAATAGTACTAACCTCCCAACTGAGCCACAACGTACCCATATTTTTGCTGAAAAAGTTTGGACACCCCTGCATCTTGCCCAATGACAGCTGGAAATGACTCCATCTCTGGGTGACCCCAAATGAGAAAGGTGGAGTTGATTTTTCTTTTTCTTCTGCTTATTATTATTCTTATTTTACTTATTGTTGTTGTAGGTCAAAAGCTGTTACTGAATTTATGTTTACAGTTTCAGATCTGTCTTTCATACATCTTGCAAACTGAAATAATTTCTCCTAATTTGGTATTCACATAATTTTCATATTACCCAGAGGTTTTCCTCATGATGTACCATTTTGCAGATGTTTTGTGTAATTACTAAGTGTAGCCTTTGGAGGGCAGTGTTGGCTTTTGGTCACAACATCCTGCATCTAAGTGGATATTGTCATTAAAATGTGAAACATAGCTCCATTAAGAAATATCAATACTCGACCAGAGTGGCTGCAGATGAATTCATGAATGCTTTTGTGTGTCAGAGGACAGCTGTAAAGCAGCTCTATAAAATATTGTATATCCTCATTGATGCCACATTTTCCTTCCCCGCCCCCACTCTGTGTGCCTGTTGCATAATCAATCCAGGTAAGTGGCACTTATGTGCATGTTTCACTCAAAAAAAGCCTTGCCTCTGCCAAGAGTAGGAGGATGACTGGCTGCATTTCACCTTGAGGTGTATACAGTGAAGTGTGGAGTCCAACAGGGAACGTTTCTTCCTCCTGTCTTATCGTTCACAGCTTCTTACACAGCAGATAACTCTATTTTTATTCTAAAAGCTCTGTACATGAGGCCCTTTCTACTGCAGAAACTGCGCTGTGGTTTCAAGTTCTCTTAAAAATAAAGTTTATAGACATCTAGGTTGAACTATTCACCCAATTACTCTCTGTCTTCCACTCTCCTGTCTTTCTTCCCTCCCTTCTTCTGATCTATGTGCGTGTCAAGATGTTAATCTATTCCCTTTGTGACCCCACATAACTCTATACCTGACACATGCAGCTGTTGGTCTGAGGGAGCTGCTGCAGTCAGAAAAATTTACAGCAGATTTTCATGGAGCTTGTTATATGAAACAATATCATCCCTCATGGTTATCATGAATAAACTAGACCTAAGTGCTTTCTTTAAGGCGTGCTGAGCCGTCTAAGGAACAGGATTTGAACCCCTTACAGAAGTAGCTTGTTGTTCTTTTTCTCTGAAGACTTCAATAATGCAGCTGCACCTACAAAAAACATCAGTGGGTGACCAAAGAGGAGACACTCCCTGTGAAAAGGGATACAAACTCTGCCTCTCCCTTGCAGAGCAAATAAAGTTATGGAAAGTATTTCACAAAGCTTTACGGACATGGAACTGAGTGGTCAGACTTTTGTGGATTTGAATGAGGAATATGAGGGAGAATGACAAGAGGAGAATACACAAACATGCCACACTGGCATTGCATTGAGCCACTGACTCAGTCTGTCCTCAATTTGTCGGCTTCCCGTGCTCAGGCTCAGTTCTTGTTGTAGAGTGGCATTGATCGCCCCCATTTCGTATATGGATTACCAGGGTGTTATTATGGAGTGTCAAATCAGGATGTGGGAAAGTTCAGTGAGGATATATTATAGTTTAGAAGTTGTATCAGCTCTGTACTTACTTTGTATTTACATTGCCTATAAAAATAATTCATCCCCTTGGATGTTTTATTTTTTTTAATTTTATAAATCAATCATGTCAAATTAGAAACAGATTTCTACAAAATAACATTAATTGAATAAAAATGTGTAATGTCAAATAAATGACTGCATAAATATTCAACCGCCTTCAAGTCAGTATTTAGTAGGTGCATCTTTGGCTGCAATTACAGCACTGAGTCTGTGTGGATAGGTCTCAGTCAGGCTTGGACATCTGGACACTGTAATTTTAGTCCATTCTTCTTTACAAAACTGCTGAAGCTCTGTCAGGTTGCTCAGGGATGGGGTGTTAACAATGCTTTACAAGTCCAGCCATAAATTTTCTATCAGATTGAGGTATGAGCTTTGACTTGGTCGCTCAAGAACATTTACCCTGTTGGCTCTAAACCATCTCTGTGTAGCTTTTGCAGTATACTTTTGGTCATTGTCTTGCAAGAAAATAAATCTCCCAAGTGATAGTTCTTTGCAGACTGAATGAGATTGGATTTTCTGAGAACTTGTGGCATTCATTTTACCCTCTCTCTTTGAAAGCATTCCAGGGCTGGCTGTCGAGAAGCATCAAGACACCAAGAAGGTGTCTTGGTGGCCTCTCACTAGTCTCCTTCTTGCACAATTTCTCAGTTTGAGAGGATGGCCTGATCCAGGCAGATTTACATATGTAATTTCCCTTATATTTCTTGATGATGGATTTAATGGAACCCTGCAGAATGTTCAGTGCCTTGGAAACTTTTTGTATCCATCCCCTGACTTTTACTTTTCAACCACCCTTTCTCTGATTGGCTTGGAGTGTTCTTTTGTCTTCATGGTGTAATGGTAGCCAAGAATACTATTGAACCAGTGACTGGAACTTTCAGATACAGGTGTCTTGAGACACATCCCCATTTCACTAAATGTGAGACTATTACACCATTGGCTGGACCTCTGTTAAATTAGGTCAGCCACTTTGAAGGGGGTGAATATTTATGCAGTCACTTATTTTACATCACATATTTGTATTTAATTGACATAACTGTATAAATATTTTTTCATTGACATTTAAGTGTTTTTGTCACAAAAGCCCAATGATATTGACCACGATTGGTAAATAAAATCAATAAAAGGTAAAACATCCAAGGGGGTGAATATTTTTTGTAGGCAATGTATCAACATTACTCAGAGATTCATCTACACCTTCACAATGCTAACACACTTACATGACCGTTAAATTGAAGTCTAAATACACACTCCTCCCTGTTAAGTGTGGAACAGTCATGCCTGGTGTGTGTGCTTTTTCCAGTTCAGTGCTGCCTTTCTGTGTACATCTGTTCATTTAAGTCTAGCATGCTGAAGAGACAACAGTTAGGTTACAGATTTAGCTGCAGCCAATCCATTTTCATGTAAGATTCACTGCATAACATCTGACTTGTTCAGATCTTTTTATGTCTTTGCAGAGCTAGCATCTTCTGTAAAATTTCTTCTGTAGCTTAGCTTCTGCCGTGCAATCACACTAAAAATTCTTACCTGACAAAGTAAAGGTGACTACAGATAGCAGTAGACGTGTTTGGGTATCTGTCGTTGTTTATTAGGGCTGTTCTTCACATGACTAAAGCTGTAGGCAAGAAATGGAAAATGTGCTCTCCACAGTGTTTGTTTAGTCATCTGCTGTTTGTCTTCCTGCAGCCTGAAGATGATAATATTTGACAATCCGGAGCACATGATGAGTGTTTCTGTGCTTACTTCCAGAGAGCTCATTTGGTTAGAAGAAAAGGCCTGAATAAAAGATGATAGTAATCAACAAATGTACATGTAAATTGAAAGGTTACACTTGTGTTGAAGTAAATATCAGCCTGTCCTGATTACAGGTGCTGTATTCTGCACAAATCACTCCTTATGATTTTCGTAACAGATACTTTTCTTTCATTGTGCTCCCACTTTTGCTCTCACTTTCTCTCGCCCTCGCTCTGTCTCTCAGAGTATCTTGTTCTGTCACTCTCATTGCTGACCTACTTCTGTTGGTCATCATTTCTATAATCAGTTGGACCGATGTCACAGTAAGGAAGTGCTAGTTGTATCTCTGCTCACGCTAGCAGCTATCTCTGCCTTGGGACTGGAAGAACTGGAGCTGAACAGATCTTTTTATTGCGTTTCATTACAGTGTCAGTTGAAGGCTGTCACTCTCTAAATCTTTCTGTCGATCTGGAGTCAAAGGCTTTTCCCTTCAGCTGCTTTTGTTGTCGTCGCGTTTCCTTCAGCTGCAGTTCGTCCAGATCCCTGCCCGGTAAAGTTCTGGATGATAGACGGATCAATAACTCCCCTCACCAGGGGTGGCATTATTTGTTCATGGCTGCAGTAGATATTGGATTTTACTCCTATATTGAGGGCACACACACTCTGCTCTGTCAGATTGACACTCACACACTGCAGTTTAACTTTCCATGACATTATTGGTTTTATTAGAAGTAGGCCAAAGCAGAAGCCTGGCCCTCTGGCAGGTCTACTGAGCATGCTCAGTGCTGCTGAAGGCTAGACAGTTCATTAGAAGCTTATTTTACTACTACAACTACACACCTCTCTCCCTCTCTGTCACAGCACTGACCCACTCAGCATGACAAACGAAGAACAAGGAAGAAAGACGGCCACTTCTATCATGGGGCTTGATTTTTTAAATTATGTTAGATTTCATGTATTTTTTTTCCAGTTAAATTCATTTATCTTTTACTCAATATGTGAGGGAAAGGAGAAAAAGAAAAGCAACAAATCCTCACTTTTAACATGCAAAATGTTTGCATTTTTGGCACTTTTGCTTGAAAATGTATTTAAATGTATTGTTTTTTTGGGGCATCAGTGGTGAGGCCGTGTGCCATGAAAGGAAGCTGGTCATCAATTTTATCTGTGGCGTGTCATTTCCCATTCCCACTCCCTGATTACTTTTACTATATGTACTGTCCTGTCTGCTCTAAATAAAGGTAAAATGCTCAAAATGTACATTGCATTCAGAAAGTTTTCAGACTGAAGGAAACTGAAATATCACATCATATTTAGACCCTTTACTCAGAACTTAGTTGAAGCACCTTTGGCAGCAATTACATCCTCCCGACTTTTTTGGATATGACACAACAAGCTTTGCACTCCGGGATTAGGGGATTTTCTGCCATTCTTCTTGCAAATCCTCTCAAGCACAGTCAGGTTGGATGGGACCGTTGGTGGACAGCCATTTTCAGGTGGCTGGACCACTCTAGGACATTCACAAAGTTGTCCCTAAGCCGCTCTTGTCTTTGCTGTGTGCTTAGGGTTATTGTAATGTTGGAAGGTGAACCTTCAGCCCAGTCTGCAGAAAAGGTTTTCATTGAGGATATCCCTGTACTTTTCTTCATTCAGCATTCAACTTGATGAATCTCCCAGTCCCTATTGCTGAAAAACACCCCCACAGCATGATGCTGCCGCCACCATGCTTCACTGTTGGGATGGTATTGGGCAGTTGCTTGGTTTCGTCCAGACATATTGTTAGAATTGAGGCCAAACAGTTCATTCTTGGTTTCATAAGACCAGAGACCCTTGTTACTCACAGTCTGAGAGTCCTTCAGGTGTGTTTTTGCAAACTTGAAGCACACCTTCATGTGTTTTATGTGTTTTGCACTGAGGAGAGGCTTCTGTTGAGCCACTCTATAAAGACCAGATTGATAGAGGGCTGCAGCGATCGCTGTCTATCTGGAACTTATTCCCATCTCCACACAGGTCTGAAAACTTTTCTGAATGCTCTGAATAATTTGATATAAAGAGCTGTCTGCAAGTGTTTTCAGTTCCTTTCAGATCAGAGAAAATCTATCTACTCTCAGAAAGAAGAGAGAAAAGAACATTTGCCTCGTTGTAATTGAAATGTTGTAAAATGTAATTAAAGAAAACTTAAGAGGTCATGATTTGAAAGAGATTTCTTTAATTTATTTTTTATTATTGCCTAACTTATAAACTGGTTCATCTCAGCATCAACTTGTTATAGCAATGCCATACATGACAGTACTCTTCAGCTAACACTCCTGAGAAGGCAGAAAACCAGTCTGACCAATCAGGTGGCCTCTTTAGCCTCACATGTGGCACATTTGCAAGAAATAAAAACACTGACAGTAGGCAGGAGACAAAACCAGCACAGTGTCACAGTTTCTGTGTCCTCATTTTATACTCAACACTAACTGCACACAGTATTTGATTCTGAACTTTTAAATGTACTGTTTTGCTCTTATTATTCAGGCATCCAACAGACCTCTTACTGGTTTTTCAACAATCAAAGCAGGAACTTTTATCTTAAAAGAATTCTTTCTCTAAATAAGCATCTGGAGGACAAAACAACAAGCTTTTCTGATGATTTACTGCTTATTTTTCTGTTTGTAGAGTAGTGTGACCCCCCCCCCCCCATTTCCAAATGTTTTCAATTTTCTGTATCTGTGTGTAGCTCTTACAACTCCTCTGAGTAGAACAATGTGGGAAATTGGGCACATCAACAGAAAGCATGAAAAATCAAGCAGTAATTCAGTTCCTTTTTGGCAATTTATCCAGGTAATAATATTTCCCTAAGTCCTACCAGATCAACCATAAAAACTGTGGTATATTGAGTAGCTCTTCAGCTATAATAATTTCATTTTTCAATAACCCTATGTAACCTTGTTCATCCAAAATATGATCCAGTGAGATAAGGATGGATTTCTAACAACAGTCAATTTGCCGATATTTCCAAAGTCATTTAGCTAATACAACACATGCTTTTTGTTGTAGAGAACCCCAAATATAGCCTAGAATACTCCATGAGACTCTTATCATGACAGCTTGTTTGACTTAAAACAGGTCAAACAACATTTTACTCTACCATAAATGGTTAATATGTTCTTTTTCAAATATACACATACAGAAAGTAAAACTTAAAATAATTTACAGGGATTGTAAATACAGCTGGACAGTGAGCTCTGTAATGGACAAATACAAATGCTTCCCTTTCTTATGGATCTTAAACTTTTAAGTTAAGAGTAATTCTCCTTATATAGTAAGTGGTTTGCAGGATTATTTATTGAGACAGTCCTGAGAAAGAACCCCGACAATACACATTTTTCAGTAATACAACAAAAAAGAAAATCACAAGATGACAAATCACATTCCTAGTTTTTGGGTTAGTGTTTTTAAAATTACAGGTCTTTCAATGTGTAAGCTTTCACTCATTAACACCGTCTCCTAACAATATGAGCCAACATCAGGGGCAAAATCAGCTTTAACAATTTGCAAAAATAATCGAATTGTGATTTCTTCCCCCAATACTGCGATTGTGATTTAATATCAGATAAAATTAAGTAGGAATGAATGATTTTTCTAAAAAATATCTAATTGTGAATTTGATATCAATTGCTATATTGAAGGTGATGGTCATGTTTTTGTCAGTCTTCTTTTGATTAAGAAAAACGTATACAAAAACAACTAACTGTGAACTATTCTTGTATGAATATTTGCATTATGTGTAGATCATAAAATATCTTCTTCAAAAAATGTATCAAACTGGTATTTTGACATGTTTTAGGTCAAAGAATGCACTGTCTGCAATTTGGAAACTGCAGCAGGACTTATTGCGATTTAATCTAATTTTTGTTTAATTGCCTATACCTGAAAGCATGTAGTAATGCAAAGTGATGTGCCATTTTTGTCCCTTGGCACTGCTCCTGTTTTCTTTTATGATGCTCACATGAAGACAGGTGAGGAACAAGGAAAGAGTAAGATGAGAAGGAATAAGGCATGTCAACTTTCTGCACTCAACAAAGCTTGTTAGCTTTCTCTTTAAAGTGGAGACAGTGTAAAGAGGCAAAACTTCGCTCACAGGTGTTAAAGGCTTGCCAATTTAAAGCACCACACCTCTATTTCTCCAGTTACAAAATTTCCTTGTTTTTAAAATTACATTTTCAACAGATGCAGTGCAGATAGGAAGTGTGCCATGCTGTGTCATACAATGCAATGTGCTGATAGGACAGTGTCGGACCTTTGAAAGCACTTTAAAGTTAAAGCAACAGGTACTAAAAAGGAAAAGAAGATATTAGTTTTCTATTGATTCTGATTTAAACTTAAAAAACTTAAATATGGTACATCTATACTCTCTGACACTGGTGAAAATGTTCATATTAGAGCTGAACGATTTTGGAAAATAATCTACTTGCATTTTTTTTCCCCCAATATTGCAATTGCGATATAATGCGCGATTATTCCTTAACTTTCCTTTATTCCTAGATTAGGGCTGAACAATATTGCATCATGATGATTTTGACTCGTATTGCCAATTGGATATGAATTGTTGCATCAAAAGGGTTTTGTCATTTTCATATTTAATAAGAAAAAGTACAAAAATTAAGAAGGTAGGATTTTTTTGTTGACTATTCTAAAAAAAATGGCACTTGAATGATTGCATGATATGTCATGCATAACATCTCTGCTGCAAAAAACAGTTTAAAACTGTTATTTTAACACAAATTTCAGGTCAAAGAAATATTGCACCTGTTGCAGTTTGTAAATTGCAGCAGGCCATATTGCAAATTAGTTTGATTTTTGATTAATTGCCCAGCCCTAGTTCATATCTGCTGATACAGGTGATAAACTGTAAAAGCTAATATTAACTTTAATATTGTGCTTACCTACATAAGAATTCTCCAGCCTCCTGTCTGTTCTCCTTTTGGTCTCTTTGTGCAAGTCTTTCCTTGCTTTACCATTAGTTTTGTTCCTGACGACCGCTCCAGAAAAGAAGACAAATTTAGGAGCTTTTTTAAGGTGCAGCTTAACACTGCTGAACCTATGAGCCTTATTGAAACACAGACACAGTTATAGTGCTTCTCTTTTTGTTTCCAAACAAACATGAACCAGCATTTACAGCTTCAACAGCACAGAGAAGAGTAGAAGAAAATGAAGAAGAGAACACCTTATTAAGCCCAAAGGACAAATCAGTTTTTATTCTATGTTTTTTAACCATGCTACAAACACATAGGCCAGAATTACACACTCACATGCACAAATATGATGTAGTAGTGGAGAGATATCAGATGGGCTGCACAAAGAATACTCAACTAGATGAGGGGTTTGATGTCTACTCTAGGGCACCATGGTAGTGCAGAGGAAGTTAGCTGGCAGCTCTCCAGCAACCAGACAAATTCCATACTTCGGTCCAGACCAGGACTTGAACTGGAGACCCTCCAGGGCTTAACCCAAGTCTCTACAGACTAAGCTTCTTCCAAGATACATGCATGTTTTCAGTCTCTTTTTCTCCCAGAAGCATCTTGTATTGCTGCAGTAGTTCACATCTCTATTCCTGTCCTATTTCAGACTAACAGTTGCACCTGTTGAAGTCTTTTGGGTGTTGCGACTAACTCAAAAGAAATAGTTTGCTTTTGCAGTGCGTTTTCCCCATTGAAATGCATTAAGGCATTCATCTAGTCTTAAAGTGAGTGAGTGTCATAAAGCTTCAGTCTCTTTATGGCGGTATGATGGTATTGTTGTCCCATTGAGTTGAATAGACAGTTTTACTCAATAGTGGACAATAAAGGAGGTAGTTGTAAGAAAAGAACAGCCTACAGAGGCCATAACTCATTCTCCTGGCTGTGAAGAATGGAAATCAGATGCAGAGTCATTCACTGAGAAAATACAGTTGTTTGTTTAAAGAGGGGGGGTCAGCTCTATTTCCTGAATGGATGTATAACTTATCTTTTATTACATACAGGCACACATCGCCTCCAGCCTGGTGAAGCAGGGCTGATGAATAGCATGAAGTTTGCTCTTTTGCTGCACTGAACACTGTTGTTGGTATTTGTGCTGCAGAAGCTGAATCTGCATCCCCGTAATCAATCTGAAACACAAATGTAATCTCAGGAGAGGAATGAGCAGGTAGAACAGGCGTTGATATGTGCTGTGCTGTCTTTCTTCACTGCTGCACACTCATCAGATTTAAGTTAGCGGCTGCAGAGACTCTCTGTGTATGTGGATGGAGTTAATTTTATTGGCTCTATCAAATCAGCACCATGGCCTACATTATCCACTCCCAGCAGGCTCATTACACCTGCAGACGAGAGCTGATATATTCATTAGGCTCACAATGAACTGTGTGAATCTCTTTAACATTTACCTGGAGGCCTAAAGAGCCTCTTCAGTCTGACTATTGATCTTAAGTATATTTCACATAGAGCTTTTTATGGATGTCCAAACATTGTTAAAGAAAACATACTGAGTTTTGGCAACAAACCAGCAAAATAAAGATGAGTTTTTCTGCTTGAAGCACACTGCGGGCAATTCTTACTTATAACAGGATGCTTTTTTTCCCCTTTTTTTTTTTTACTGCAATCTCTAGCTTGAATAAATATGGCCAAATATCTAAGATTTGTGGCTTGTTTGCATTACAAGTAAATGGTAGAGGTGAGAAATCAAAGCAGAAACAGCTAGTCATTTTTCTATGCATTTTATTTAAAGTTTCGATGCCACAGTCAAGAAGAACGACACGTTTTGAAGCTGCAGCTCCACTTGTACTGCAGGCATCTCACTACCTACATAGCTAACTCAGTCAAATAAATCTAATTTTTTAAACAGAAAGCTTGCCTGAAGGGATGGTGACACTGAAATTATGTTGGCATGATCATTGTTTTTTTTGCACATGTTCCTAGTCTCTCATTAGGTAATCACTTTTTTAATGTTAAAGAACTGCAAGCAATCTCTTACACTCTGTCTAAATAAACAAATGTATTAACAATATTATGACTGCCATTATATCTGTGCAATGGAAACAGTGTCAATTTATCTCATTTATGGACATCAACGTAACTGTAACATTTTAATAAGCTGCAAACAGACTTTGAGAAATGTACATATTTAAATATTTGCCTACACTAATGGTGTCTCTTTTGCTAGTTTTGGGTTAAAAAATGAGTGAAGAAGTGTTTTTTTTGTCTTGATTAAGGTTGTGAAAGTTTCTGATACCAGAAGTTTTCAAAGTTGTATCATTTCTGTATTTGGATGCTTGTCACTAGTAAAATTACTGATGTTTTGAAAAGAAACAACAGCTCTGGGCACTCAGATGGACTAGCGGTCTAATGAGCTACCCATGTAAGCGGGTTCGAATCCAGTCTGTGGTCCTTAGCCTCATGTCTCTCCCCGCTCTCATCCCTTTTCCGACTCTATCCACTGTCCTCCTGTGTCCTAAAAAGCCCAAAAATATGTCTTAAAGAAACAACAGCTCTTCTGTCACA
Organism: Cheilinus undulatus; assembly: GCF_018320785.1. Taxonomy (NCBI): domain Eukaryota; kingdom Metazoa; phylum Chordata; class Actinopteri; order Labriformes; family Labridae; genus Cheilinus; species Cheilinus undulatus. Next base: position 19,447,861 of record NC_054873.1, on the reverse strand, counting down.
TTTTAACCAAAAGCTGTTTTAGTGCAAGACAGAGAGAGCACTGTTTAAATTGCACAGGTCGTATGCAACATTTCAGCGCCACATGTTTTAGATGTTGATGGTGTTTATATGCTATTGATCCTTAAAAAATTGAGTTTGTTTTTTATAGTTTGGCAGCAAAAATTCTGACTAAGTAAGCTGTCGGTTCACTACTGTGCAGCAACTGCAAGCCGTGTCCAGCCCAGAGTTCACTTTATGAGGAGCTTATAAAACTTTACAGAATACATCAGTGCCTAAAATAACTAGCGGATACAGATGAACTCAATCTACATTTAAAATAAAAAGGAGTAAAGACATAATTTTTAATGAGGAGAGAGTCTCTTGCGCTTCAGCCCCTCCAGGGTGGAGGTCGGCATTCACAGGAAGGACCAGCAACATACAAGGGTGTTACAGTGGATCTACCAGGTAAATCCAAGGAAGAAATTGGAGCACACGAATCACTTGATGCCATTTAATCAGGTGCAGAGGACTTACGTTCCGACAGGCACTGCGTCTTCATTAGAGTCAAACCTTGACTCTGTGCTTACCTGGCTGGTAGATCGATTGAGACACCCTTCTATATCATTTTTAGTGTTGGATGTTTTTTGTGCCGGGTGTTGCAGCATGCAGCACGTATGGTTATTAAGGAACTTCATTTCTCATCACTGATCTATACCAAGATAGAAGAATTAAAGTGTTTTAAACTCACTTTGCCATGGATCACATCACAATCAGCAGTGTACTGTAACAGTTAGAATTTTAGAGAAGACTATTTATACCAGGTTCCAAGGGTTTGTTCTGAGCTGCTCTGTGGACCTGGAGTAACTCGCTGAGCACCTTATATCTGAAACTTGTAGTCTCACTGGATCATTTTTTAAAACTTTGTTAATAGGCCATTTAACTGAAAAATGGGAATGCCTTATTTAGCTAGTTTGTCCTTTTCTTTGTTTCTCATGTTTGTTGTTTCTCTTGGTTTGCTGTCTTGGCCAGGTTTTCTTTGAAAAACATCTTAATCTCAAGGGACTACCTGGTTAAATAAAGGTTCAATATTTTTTTAAACAACTGTAGCATGGTGCTATCTCTGTGCCATGCCATGGTGCTCAAGTCTATATGCACCAGTATATATGCACTGGTAAATATACAGGTGCTTGTTTGCCTAATTGGCCTGACATCGTTAACAGGAGTCCAGTCATCACTTTTAATCTTCACACACAGGCAATGGTGCTGCTGGCGGAAACAGACACATATTCTAGTGTCCTCATAACAGTAATTGAAGCAACACTGTGGCTATTTTTGACACCCAGGGATACTGTATTGCCATATTTCTGTCCATTCTTGTGCATGGAAGTTTAAAAGTTCATATGTCTCTGCTTCATCAGGTCCCAAACACTGCATTGCTTTTCATAACTGGTTTAATATATATATCTGTAGATTTGTAAATTGTATGCACAGATTTGAGACTGGTGCTCACAGTTTTGAATTGCAAATCCTTGGGCGCAGATTAAGGAAACATTTCACAGGAAGCTGCATACAGATTTGCAAACTATGGATATGGATTAGCAAGCTGCTTTTTTCTGACCTGAGCCTTTTAGGACTCTGTAGAGCTTTATTGTTGGGGGGGACAAAACAAAATACAATGGGACTGCTTCCAAATAGGAAAACTAAATGAGTCTCATAAGCCAAGGCAGACTTGGATTCACTAATCCATCTTTGTTCACTGTGTTTATAGGCATCATGTAATGAGTAATGGAAGTTTCCACAACTGCTCAACAAGTTTTGCATGCTAGTCTACCTCCACAGACTCATTAAGCTTCACAGAGTCTTTGTATTCCACCTGCTTGTCTCTCCTCATGCTTGTTAACGTCTGCCACTATCAGTTGAACTCAGTTACCCAGGTAGTTTGTTTGCTAGCTGGAGATTCATCTAATTGGCTCGAGTATTCAGGGCTTGATCTGATTGGTCAGGTGATGCATACTGATAGAGTGCATAGCTCTTGCAATTTTATTAGTTGACAAGTTTAATGCAAAGTTTGACAAAAAAATGCATTTAATTGTGCAACACTACATGTATCCATTTCTACAGAAGCTCCTTCCACAAAAGCTGAGTTTTCTTCAAGCTACTTCCAAGTCCTGTCAGGAGGTGCAACACCAGGTCATCAGCTCAAGCTCACTGATTCAAATCCCTGACTTGGATGTTTCGGGTTTGACATAAAAGCTGCATGAGAAGCTGATGTTTTTGCAGTGTGTCTATAGGCACTTGTGTGAACTATACTCCAGTAAAAATGCAGTGCTATTTGCACATGAACACTCATCTATTCACTTATTCTTGCAGAGCCTGAAAGCAGCTTAACATTTATATGACTTGATGAGATTCCATCATTTTTTACTTTTCCACAAAAGTCAGTGCACCATCCCTATCTCATCATTCTGCTAAACTGAAGCACTGCAGATTGATGCTTACCTAAAGATTTTTGTGTTTATCGCAAACAGTTTGAATAATTCATAACAAAATAATTAACTCTGAGTTTGGATGCCAGTGTTGCAAGAGTTGACATGCTGATGCTGTCAGCTGTTTTAAGCTGTGTAGGATCTATAAATATCTCTAAAAGAAATGCATGGCTTCTGCATCCTTCGCTGATACTGAACTAACAGGCAAAAAAGTCAGCCCTGTCAGCAAGCAGTGATGTGTTGGCCGAGCTGCGTTGAAGGGGGCTGGGCTGGGCTCATGCTAGAGTGCATCCCTATTGGTGCTTTGAATGCAAACTTTAGAATTTGTGACTGTCAGTGCTGCCAAGACTTACAAAACAGCCAGAGCATTGAGGCGAGGCAGTCTGACCCCTCTGCTCACTGCTGGCCTTCTGTGAGGTCACCCACTAGGGACATTGTGCTTAAAACCACTGTGGCTTCACTGATCTGCAGGCCTCATTTTCCTCTGACTCTTTTTGCTTCATCACTGCAGTAATTTGAGCATCAGGGTTTAATCCCAGGTCCTCACATGGCCTATGCCTGCTCCAACAAGAATATCTGCTGTTCTACTTGAATAAGACAGATTTTAGAAACAGAGTTTCGATTTTCAGTGTGTCATTAGTGCAGTGATTTTTGGCCTGTTCGTGTAATTACAGTCAGTGGGGTGTTGTAATTCATGAGAGGATTCAGCAAACTTCCTGGCAGCCTGAGGGCGGACTGTGAGTTTGACTTCCTCATTGATTGGGCTGTTGTGTTAGCCTCTGCAATATTAGCCATTTGCTTTGTGATCTTATTATTCAATGTTTCTGTGTGCTTGTGTGATCCATTTTCTCTTTTTGAAGCAGCAGCAAAAGAAAAACAAAAGAACAATGCATAAAACTTCTTATTTTCCACTCTTTCAGCTGTGATAAATAAATAAAAATGCAAAAATTAGGCATTATTCCTCCAGGCTGACCTCTTTTAAGTATAATATATTAATACAAAGTGTTCCCAGCAGTTTCAGATGCTTTTGTTTCTGCAGTAAAAGCACATGATAAAACCCAGCAGACAGTAGAGATGGAGCAGCTCAAGAGTTTTCTGCAGCTCTGTTCCTTAGGAATCATGCATGATAGCATCAATCACAGCTGGTATCTTCTCAAGAGCAAGCCATGGCATGCCTAAAATTAGCGAGGAGTTGAATCTAGCTGTAATTATTAAATGTGTGCTCTTCAGAATCTGTTGGACTACATCAACAGAGTTCTGTATGAAGGAAAAAAGATACTTTTCTAACCAATGGTGTCACTGGAGTTTTGTCCTGGATTTCACTGCCCATGCACTCAGCAGTCCATTGTTATTTTTCAGCTCCATTTGACACTCAAAGCTAATTACTAAAGCTGGAGATACCCCTCCCCCACACTTACACACCAGTGCACCAAGAAGCTGACCATTTAGCCCATCTTCTCAGTGGCTCCCTGCAGACAAGCTGGTAACAGAGATATTTATGCATGCAGTATCCTTTCACCATCTCCCAGTAGGAAAAAAGAGCCTCCCTGCAGAGTGCTGGCAAATGCTCTAATTCTGCACGTCTTTTTCAACATCAACCCCTCTGGCTGATGCTGGCAGCCAGCGTACCTGCTGCAGCTGATCAGAGCAGCAGCAGGTAATGACCTGCAAATGTGACAAAGGACGGAGCGTGGGAGTGGAGATGGAAGAGGAAAGAGCCAGAGACGAGAGCGAGCGAGTGGGCAGGTAGAAGAGGATCCACTGAGAGTGGATAAACATGTGAACACTTAGCGATTTCCCTCTCCCATCCTGTCTCTCTCTCCGCCTCTGTGTGGGCTGTTAATGAGTCTGAAAGCCTCTCCTCGGCATCTGTCAGCTGAGAACCTCAAGTGCAGGCTGTAGCTGAAAAGAAATGCTCTATTGCTCATTGATAATTGGTACAACGTATAGGAGAGTTTTCAGCCCTCAGCGTCATAGACTTTCCATGTGTCCTGTTTCCTTTTTCCTGAACTTCCAAGGACAACCACTATGTTAAAACATCCAAGAGTAGTATGTACCCTCTAACTAGTGATTAACATTTGTATTAATTTGGGCCCACAATGTTGTTCAAGGGTTGTGTCTAAGCTGTAGTGCAGCCTCCTGCCACTAATGGTGCATTTGCATGAAGAAGTCTGGTTTTGCATAGTTTGGTACAGTAACTGTTATCTTGCTTGTGTTTTCACCATCAAATATACCCTTACACGGTAGGCAGGGATGTTAGCCAGAATGTGATAGCCATGTTAGCTCTGTAATAGCATGAAATCATAGCAGTGTGACGCAAGGTAGACCAATATTCAATATAGAAGATACCTGAGGTCTTACATGGGGCGATATTTCATGCTGTCCTAAATCCACAGGATTATGTTTTTTGTGTTTGACCATTACGACAGTGTGTCTGGCTCCACCTTTGAGGGCCAGATTGGTACACCTGGTACCCTATCAGAAGGGTGCCAAAAAGCTGGACAGTACAGATCAGTCATTTAAGTACCATTCCCAACTTTTGACAGGGGAAATGCATTGTATATCGCACTGTGATCCAGTGTTTAGCCATGTTAAATAAATTGTGCTTGAGACAAAATTACACGTAATCCAACAGTATCCTGACAGCTAAAAGTGATGCAGCATGAAGCAGTGCATGCAGGACAAAGTTTTTCCCCCATTCCTATATTCATCTCTTTTGCTCGCATTAAAATAGGCAAGGAATAAGGAAAGAGGTACGAAGGGAGCCTGAAATTCACGGGGCAGAGATATAGAATTTTAACAGATGCAGTGTGGACAGCAAATGTGTGATGTGAAATGATGTCTGACGCTCGCATGCTGTGAGAATACAGAGTTTCCTTTACACTTCTAGACTCTTGGATTTAAGTTTTTGTTTTTGAATGATAGAAATCGTCACCTAGAAACATCCTTGAAAAAACACAACTTGACTAATCGCATTTACAAGTGCTTTACAACAAAGACAGCTATGAAGTGTTGAAACAAAGTCAAAGGCAGTGATTTAGAGTCTAAGAAAGGTGAAAAATGAGAGAGAACAGACAAAACAGATGAAGAGAAGAGAGGGTGATTTGTAGTTTGTCCAGTGGCCTTACATAGATTAAGAGTGCAATAAGAGGAGGGTTCAGGTGCATTGATACTGATCTAAAAATGTAGATCAATATGAGCATTTAATAGGATGTACAGGAGATTGTTGAAGGGGATGGCTGAGATGGAGGAAAAGGGGGTTTGTATCTGTGGAATTGTTTTCAGACCATAGCTCGACTGCTGGTGATAAGAAAAATGGCAGAGGGAGGAATTGAGGGGCTTAACTGGATGGTGTCTTTTTGGCGGGGCCCAACAACAGCAGGCCTCAAACCGTTAGGAGGGAACTTGCCAATAGCGGGATCAGGCCAGTTTTAGGTGTGTAAATGTGGATGAGGGGCCTCCAGACTCTGGGGAGGGAGTTCCTCTTTTACATACAAATGTTAATGAGAGACAAGGTTCTAGTGGTTTGCATAAAATGAAATGCTTCCATTAGTGTTACTGTTAATACATTTAATAGAATGAAATACAATAACAATGTTATTTTTAAAAGAGAGAAAAAAGAAGGTAGAAAATTGAAATGTTGTCCTAGGTAACTATTTGACCTCTCAAAAATGTTTAAAATAACTGTTTTTGCAGGGATACAGTGTCATTTTTTTGGTAGTGATATGCAGTGCCTATAAAATTGTTAATCCCCTTGGATGTTTTTGTTTTACCTTTTTATTGATTTTATGAATCAATCAAAGCTCAGACCTCAATCCATTTGAGAATTTGTGGCTGGACTTGAAAAGGGATTTTCACAACTGATCCCCGTACGACCTGACAGAGCTTGAGCAGTTTTGCAAAGAAGAATGGAGTAAAATTACAGTCTCCAGATGTGCAAGCTTAAGACCTTTTACACAGACACAGTACTGTGATTGCAGCCACAGGTGGATCTACTGAATACTGACTTAAAGGGGGTGAATATTTATGCAGTCACTTATGTTACATTAAACATTTTATGTAATTGACATTATTTTGTAGAAGTTCATTTTCACTTTGACATTAGATACGTTTATTTTGTCAACAAAGCCAAATTATATTAACCATAACTAAGGCCCTGTATGATGCGGACCGTTGGAATTGAATAAGAAATCAACAGATATGGTTAAAGAATTATTTTCTACCAGTTGATGTACTGTAATATAATATGCATAAAGTATCAGCAAACTCAAACAAATTACTGAAAAGACAAATCTCCTGCCTGATACGCTGAAATAGAGGTTTATAATGACAGGCTTTCAGAGGTAGTACTGTTTATTGCAGGACTATTGTACTGGATTGTATTATGCTGCATGGGTGATGTTAATCACTGACTCCATATCTACATCATTACTTTACGAAGCCTTCAGCTCTGACAGCCAGCCAGCAGCATTGGAGCCAAACTGCTGTGATAACATCAACAGATCTGAGCTTGCCCACTGTGTTATCCTGACTCTGTCATAAAGCCTAATGGTGTGTAGCGGAGAATATGGAGAGTAGGTTAGGTTTGGGCTGAGATAAAACAGAGTTTGTTTGACCTTGGTATGGTCACAACCCCACTTAAAAAGACTCTTGGAGTTGTAGATAGACTCCCACTCCCTCTGAATGCCTCATGTCCTGGTAGAAGGACTAACTTGGCATTCTATTAACCTATTTTTACAAAAAAAGACAGAAGAAGAGAGAAGTGAGAACAAAAACTCTGCAGTTGGGTTGATTTCACAAGTTCTTTGAGTCATGGAAGACATTTATAGATCGGAGACACTGAAATATAAAACACCTTGATCAGTTGAAGTGTTTGATCCTAGCCTGAAGATGTATGTTTGGGTAAATGAGGAGGGCTTGTTTGCTTCGATGTGACATGTACTTTTTAATTGTGTTGCAGATGTCTTTAAAATAACAGCGAATGAACAGTGAGAAACTGCTGCAGGAATGCTTTGATGAAACTCAGTTTTTAGACTTAATTTGGTGATGCGAGGATCAGCCCTGTGAGGAGTTGTTACACCAAGGTGTTCGCCCTGACAGTACAAATTTTCTTTTCTTTTGAACAGTCAACTGCTGTTGGTTTCAACGCTGACAGTTAACATCGATTTAGTTATCCTGGATTTCAAAAAACAAGCCCTCCTGCTGCAACACACGGCACATACACAGATGGCTGAACAGCTTGCTTTGAGATTCTCCTTTGACACTTTTTTTTTGAGCTGGTTTTGGACTCCTTATTCGCCTTGGATCAATTTTTCCATGGATTGTGTCTCAACATATCATATCATATATCCTCCAGTTACTCATTATTCCATCTTCTCTCTGGTTTCTTTTGGGTGTGGAGTCTATTCTGTACCCCAGGTGGTGTTTATCCCCTGACTACAGCTCAAGCATTGAAGGCCCTCCCTGGAGAACTATGGGATAGCTAAAGGACTGAGCCCCCCCCACGCTTTGAAATTGAAGCATAATGCATTATTAATGCAGCTGAGCTGGTCAAGGTAGTTCACATCATGCTGGTGTTAATATCTGTTATGCCTCTACAACTCATAAAAACACATTTAGTAGCTTGTTTAGTGGTCGGAACTCAGTGACTGTGAGAGCCACTTTCAGCAGCAGAAATGTGAAAGTTTCCTTAAAAGGAGAAAATATGCAGAAGAAGGCACACTAATGGTGTATTGACCATCTTGTGGTGTCTTCCTGCACCATTGACTACACTCAGCAGGTTGGTGAGTGCAGGAGCTGTTTGGCATCGAGGCCTGGGCCAGGGTCATTGTCCGGGCTTTCATGTCTTCAATAGCTGCAGGCTCCCTGCAGAAACTACTTAATATTCAGTTCTTTCTCTCACTTCATCCTTTAGAAACTAACACGCTTTAACCAGATAGCACAGTCCCATCAGCTGGATAAGAGCGAAAACCAGACCTGTGATACTGTGTGAGCCGGTATGGGTACAGTATTTCACAACAAATGCACAGACCTAACTGGATGATTCAAGATACTTGAGCAATGACTTTTGAAGCCACAGTTCATTTTTAAAAAATACTCCTTTGTCAGGACATGCAGAAGAATGAGCAGAGGGAGGTGCACCTCTCCACTTTAGCAAATGCCAGAAATTTCTGAGCTCACACCAGAAAAATAAGCTCACATTTAGATAAACAATGTGACAGCTTCTGTGGGGTCTTGGATATGGTGTCATCTCACACATTCCATGTGGTTTTGTACTGAAGTGTTGGTCGATTAGGATCTTTTTTCACTCAGTTTAATATTTCCTACTTTTAGAAACCCATTCTCATTCCATAGAGAAAGGGAAAACGACAAAAACACAGCCCCCCTTCACTTACAGCCTGATGCTACAGTTTTTTTCACTCTCATTAATCTTCACCCAGTACCCCATAATGACAAAGTGAAGTCAGAATTGTAGAAATCTTGCAAATGTAATAGAAATAAAAAACCCTGATATATCATATTGACATAAGTATTTAGACCCTTGGCAATAACACTTGAAATTTGGCTCAGATGCCCTCAATCCTCTCGATCTCTAGTGAGATATTTCTACTTTTTTATTAGAGTCCACCTTTGTAAAATTAAGTTGACTGGACATGATTTGGAAAGGCACAAACCACTCTATAGAAGGCCTCACAGCTGACAATGCATATCACAGCAAAAACCAAGCCATGAAGTCAAAGGAACTGCCTGCCGAGCTCAGAAACAGGATTTTTTGCAAGGCACAGATCTGGATAAGACACTGGAAGGAGCACTAGAAGTTCCCAAGAGCACAGTGGACAAGCTGGTTATTCAGCAAAACACTGCAATCAGGGGAGAAGGGCCCTGGTACTAGAGATGACCAAGAACCCCATGGTCACTCTGCATGAGCTCCAGAGATCCTGTGTGGAGATGGGGAGATGGATCCAGAGGGACAACGTTATTTAAGCCTTCCAGTGATCTGGGCTGATGGCAGAATGGCTAGACAGAAACCTCTCTATGCAAAAGCCTGCTTGGAGTTTGCAAAAACTCCAAATGAAATCTAAGCAGGTGTGAAAGCTTGTCAGCTGTAAGGCCTTCTATAGCAAGTTTTTTACCTTTCCAAATCATGTCCATTTAACTTAATATGACACAGGTGGACTCCAATCAATGTGTAGAAACATCTCAGCAAAGAATAATAGAAATAGGAGCTAAATTCAAGTTTTTTTTTAAAGAGTCTGAACACTTATGTCAGCGTGATATTTCAGTTTTATTTTTGATTAGTTTTTACTGCTGGTTTGTTAGTATAGTTTAGATTTTATTTTGCAAAGTCATTCGTTTATGTTTAGTATTTGTTAATTTTAGTGTTAGTTCACATGAGTGAACATCATTTTTAAAAACATACTCAAACATGCTACTTTTCACTTATTATTTTTATCTAAAGATGATGTTTGAATACAACTCCAGACATAAAACTACCACTGTGTGAAGCCTTTATCAATCAATTCAGGTAATTTACGTTCCCCAGACTTGGGTGTAGGTACCAGTCAGTCTGGTTGTGTCAAAGACTTAAACTTAGGCTATTTGTTTTGATTTTTATTTTATTTTAGTTAGTTTTGTAAGTGCACTATACAGTTTTTGTTAGTTTTCATCTTTGTTAGAGCTTAGTTTTTATTTAGTTTCAGTTAACTAAAATGATTTTCACAATTTATCTTAAGTTATTTAGTTAGTCCTAGTTAACGATAATAACCTTGCTATGAAGTTATAAACTCATTTCTGTTATTATAATTGGTATATATGCATGTATAAATATCAGTATGTCAACATAAATGATAATAATACATATCAATATAAAATTGGATTCCTCAATAAAAAAATTACTTTGGGATTCAATTTTTTGAAGTTTAAAACGTTTTAGTCAAAAGTAGAAATCACGACATTATAATACAAAATTGTCATTTAAAGTCATTTAAAGGCCATAAAGTTAAGCTGAAGTTTTGTTGTTTTTTTTTAAATTTGATTTAGCAAAGATACGTTTCATCTGGTTTTACCAGCGGAAACGGGCTTCCGTACTTTATCATGCCGTGACTCGTACTGAAAATTGCCAGTTAAATGTAAAGGCTAGATTATTCCCGGGTGCTTTAGCCAGCACAGCTGTCTTCTATGAGTTTAACACGACACCGTCTCTCTACTGAAGCTCTGTGAGTGTTTACAACCTGCCTCGGCTCAGTTTGTAATTATGCGGGGCGGAGGGAGGGAATAATAAAATCGCCACTGGCCACCTTGCTTGCTTTACATCCGGACCGTGACGTCACCGCTCCTCGGGTTTCTGTGTGCCTCTACTACACACTGGCGCACGCGGAGCAGCAGTCAGCGCGAGAGCCCGTGCTCTGTACACACAGCAGCAGCAGTCTGTGCGCACCTCTCAACACACGCTTCTCCTTCAAAGTGACAAGAAACTCTTCACGTCGTTACATTTGACGTTTGGATAAAACGAGCACCGGTTTATCAGCACGGTGTTTTCTGGCCCGTTGGACTTCACTGCGATATTTTTAGTGCGTGGACATTTATGGGAGCTTTTCGTTGTAAGTAAAAAAGCGGTTGTGTTGTTGGTCTGTGCGACGTGTGATGAGTGGGGTTGGCTTTAAGCGATGTGATTGAGGTATGTGGGGTGTTTTAATGTGCTCACGGCGGTGCCTTACCTATCACACGGCTGTTTAGGTGCAGCTCCTGATTAGCTTCTGTATTACAGTCATAACGAGCTCCTGCCAGGCTCTGTTAGTTTCTCCATCTGACTTTGTATGCGCAAAGAGCCTCTTCTACACTGGACACTACTACAGATGACTCTGATACGGTTTGTAGCTATCATTTCATGAAAACATCTCTGCTTGGTTTGATTTAGTGTGATCTGTATGCTAAAAGATGCACCTACTTGTCTAAATACTTCAGTTATTTTCTTGATTTAAAAAAAAATGTATCCTCTAATAATTTCTATTTTTCTATTTCTATGATGATAAAAATTCTGGATGTTATTGTTGTTTGGTTCCCCTCATGATTGAACTTTGGACATGGGAAATTGCTATTTCAGATTATGATCTTTCTCAATTTAAAAACTCATAATCTGTTGGTCAGTAAAGCCAAGCCCCAGGACTTTCCAGCAACTGTACACAGCAGAAGGCAAACCCCTGCAGGGAAAATACTTTTCTACTTCCTTTCTCAGTTTCTATTTGGTCTGGGAATTCTTTTGACTACCAGTGAAGTTTGATTTTCAATCTTAACACTCTATGATGTTTTACTGTCTTTGCTTATATTTGACAAAACTATGCTTTCATTGCCATTCTTCTTTAGTATCAGGCATCATTTCATGCTTTAAAATAAGCTGTTTTGCAATCCATTATGTTGTATAAGATGGTAGTATGTATCCCTGACAGCTCTACACAGAAACTTCTATCTGCTATAGCCATGATCAGTTCAGTCATAATTAGGATCTTGTGGTTAATGACAGAATTTTTGGAAACTCACTGGAAGTAGTCGAACGTGTTCTTCATGATGTGTTTTCAGGCATTTTTAAAATACCTTTTTTCCTTTAACTGTAGCCTGAGGCCATGCATAAACACCATCTGTCTGACTGTAACATTATGGCGAGCCTGGAGTTCATTTTGATCCCCCCTTCTTTGATTTTTAGGTTGTGGTCAAGAAGATCAGACAGATAGTTTTGAGTGGTTCAGCACATGTGCAGTGTTGTTATCACAGGCAAGGCATAGCTGTGCTGTTCCAAGTACAGAGCTTTCTGTGTTTTCCAAATACTTTGAATTATACAGGCAGCCCCATCAGATAGGATCTGAAGTGAAAGGAGTGGTCAATAACAAATCTTAGATAATGTATTTCTTTATTTTATTGTGGTGTAACCCAATAAACCACGTAGAAGAGACACGGATTTCATAAAAGAACCTGTCAGCAGTAATGAAGACATACAGATGCTCTGGTATTGACTCATAGTCCAACCCCAGCACTCGGTGAGCTGCAGACATCAAGGGGGAGAGGAGGGCGGGGTCATGTTTGATTTCAGGCTTTGAATCATGAGAGATAAACCAGAAAAATGATTAAAGCTTGTATGAAACTCTCCTCTTAGGTAATATGCTGGTTGTAATATACAGATTTTGGCATCCTTACTGAACCCGAGGTTTATTTTGAATGATTGCAGTGAGCATACATACTTCTTGGCAGCCTTTCTAACCAGAAGTCCCATGGCATCATCAGAGGGTGCCTTCAGAATAATTTAAATTTAACTAAGAATCACCATGAATATGAAGATCATAAGCTATCCTGCTATAGATAATCTAAATTGTCTCACATGACCTTTTTCTGACATCACACCAGTGTCAGGGCTAGTGAATGAAGAGGCTTACATCATATGCAGTATTAAAGATCTTGGATTTGCAGTTTTTCAGGTGTTTGTGGAGTGACAAATATGTCAAAGTGTTTTTTTAGGGCCATATGAAGGCATTTTAATGGTTCTGAGAGGGTGCCTTTCTAGAAAAAAAGGTTGAGAAACGCTGCATTAGGGGTAGGGTTTGGTATTGCTGTTGTTTTTTGGATACTTGGGCCAAATTGATACTTTTTGTATGGTGGCGGTGCCTTACAGTACCTGGATCAGTACTTTTGAGAGAGAAAAAAAAAGTGTGTTAAAAGTCAGTGGGAAAAATAAAGCTGTCTGGGTATCTTAAATGACTCGCAGAAACATCTTTATAAGCCGCCAGTCAAACACGGGATAAGAAAAGAAAACTGGTGTAACTAAAGACCGGCTCAGACTACACGAATTCAGCCAGATTTAAGCCCGACTGTGACGTCGCAGCTTGTCGTCCTGATTTTCAGTCGGGAACAATAAGTAGTGTGACATGATTAATGACGCGTCCAAGACTTCTTACCATTCCTTACGACCACGATTCATCAAGACTAGCATGTCAGAATTTTTCGTACATCGTCGTCTAGTCTGACACCCTGACCTCACAGTAACTACATGAATCCCGACGTCAAACAACAGGAGAACATTTGCTCATTATCTTTGCATCATCATTTACAAGATTTACCACTTTTATTCCCTTTTATTCCCTAAAACTAATGTGTACATTTATTTTATTTTATTTTATTTACGTTATCACATGCATACCTTAAGTTCTATCTGAAGGAGAGCCGGTCCATATTGTTCTCCTTTTGATACATCCTTACTTATTATCCATAATCCAATCCATAATTGTTTCTTACTTTCATTTTTTGAGCAAAAAGAACGCTACAGTCAAACCGAGCGCTTCTGTTGTAGAGTGATTGACACTCTTTGGCCCGCCCCCCAACAACCTGTGAACTCGCACTCCGTTGCGGAGACAGTGGTGACGTCAGCATATGCCGAGCGGTCCCGACCACTCTTGTGGTGTGGCCAGGCTGTCAGCCAAGACAGGACAAGATTTTGTTGCATAGTCTGACATGGTGCCATCGTGAACTACCAAAAGAATCGTGTAGTCTGAGCTGGCCTTTAACACATAAAGCAAACAAATACTGTTATGTATTTCTTGCTTTTTATTGGGATGGCAGCAGGGTCCCATTAGGATGGCGGGATGTCAAAAAGAAATCAAATACTGTATCTGTGTTGTTATTTGGTCCAGTAGGTATCAGATGTGTATGTACAGGTATTATGTCAGTACTGGATTTCAATACTCATTCCTAATTAGGGGAATGGCACTAGCTTGTAGAATTATGTAAAGAATCAGTTTGACTTAATTCCATTACTTTAGCTTATGTTCTCTTAAATCAGTTATGTGGTGAGAATGAGAAATGATTTGCCCTTGTTAATGTAAATAAGTTATAAGTGACAATTTAAGGCTAAAGTTAGCAATTAGCACCTTTTCACTTAAATTCAAAAGTTATTGGAGTCAAAACATTACTGTAATACTTGCAGCTTTCCAGTCTTTGATTCATCAGGATCTTAAAGCACCTTGAAATCAGAGTCCCAGAACTGCTTAATGTGCAAAACTTTTTTTTCTTGCAGTGGATTCATGTTAGCATCTTGACTGGTCTTACGATTAGGTTCTTTTTCACTGCCATCTCTTCTAATTCTCCCTGACTCACTTTCTCTCTGTGTTTCTGTCAGCAGACAGCACCTGGCTGCAGTCGTTCCGCTGGCACTTCCGTCTCCTATTGCCAGCCTTGTTATAACACTGGAGTTGCTTGGTTGAGTAGCGTTACACAGGCTATTATTTGAGTATTTACAGTTGGCCCTTATGCTGCAGGGAAAATACACAAGCAGCCCCCATCTGCATTAATTATGAGCTGCCTCTGTATTGATGCGGGGTTGTCCACGTCTGCATCACAATGCATCTCAGAAAGGGTTATTCTAACACCAATAAATCATATAATATGTATGCTTCTGTCGTACTTTCTGAAAAATAGATTTTGTATTTGTGATGGTTTGGTGCTTGTAGTCACACAACAGAGCCATCCGAATAGAGAAAAAAAAGCAAACACATAAGGCCTCTATTTGATATCCGCACCCCAATCCAGGTGGCAGTAATGCTTGTAACTGTTTGCTTGTAAACAACAAACCAAGAACATGCAAGAAGAAAACTTGCACACAGTAGCAAGAAGAAACTTCAGAAGATCCACAATACCCGTCGGCTTCTGAACCCTCTCCTCGGTTTCTCCGCTTTGTTTTTAAAAAGCCTCTGGATGTGAAAGCAGAGAGGGTCAAAGACTGTACTGATGCTAATACGTTTTAAAGGCTATGTGCAGATACAGTAGAGGAGACTGGTTTCAAAGTATATTCAAAGTGTTCAAGTCCTGTCACAGTGTCCCTTTCCATGCTTACATAATCCAGTCTGAAGTTCGTTACTGCTTCAAACGAGCAGTGTGCACAAATAAGCCCTACACTCGCTTTTCTTTGAGAACTATTGACCGCACACTTTATAAATCAGATATCTGATTCACTGCTCCATGATGCTCATATTTAATTTAGCTTTTCTCTGTTTTATTTATTTTATAATTTCAAGTCAGGATATGTTATTAATTGCTGGGTTGCTTTTAAAATGCACAGTATGCCACAGACTGTACCAACTCTCCCGGTAATTTTAAACAACACAAGATGGAACAAACACTGTTGCAGTTTCAGCTAAAAATGATAAAGAGAACCTCAAAAACAATTTTGAACTGAACCTGTACTGAACCAAAACTGAGATACAAACCGAACCTTGACCTTTGTAAACGTAACACCCCTTGCTGCTTCCAGGCACTGTATCTTCTATGGAGCCTTAAAAACCTGCCTGCCTCTGGTTTAAATGGATTCTGAAATCAAAACTGACATGGTGTCTGTATTGTTTCAAGTTTTAGTCAGCCTAAATAAATAAATAGACCTTTAAGGAACTGATTCTCTTGTCAGATGAGGGACAGTTGTAACACTTTGGCCCTGGTCATGAGGTCACAACCAAGCTTGACAAACATTTGTGGCAGTTCCACCCCAAGTATAGTCCCGCATGTTCTTCACACTTTCATTTTCAGTCTTTATTTTTAGGGGGGGTGGTGGAAGGCTTGTTTCCATGGCTGTGAAATCTTCCTGAATCACCCGTTCAGCAGTGTCACCTTGACACACTTTGTAGACGGTCACAGCTGCTTCGAGGAGCTGCTAATTGAATTGTTTGTAGAGAAAAATCTGATTTGGGGTCCGTGTGAGCAGCTGTTTCTGTGGTTAAGTACAGAGGTCTAAGGTGAAAGTCAAAGTGTCACAGGCTCACAGCTGAAGCCACTTGCTCTTTTCTCAGTAATTACCATGGCCTGGTGCAGGTTTTCCCACAACTTTTTTTTAGATATGGACCCACATTACCCTGGATATTACAGTAACGGCAAGGTATTGCTTTTTGTGATAGAACATTGCTTCATGTTGTTACACTGCAATTCATGTGGCCTCTCATGGGGACAGCAAAGCCTCTGTTTTTGTCTTTTTTGTCTTTTCTCCTGCTGCCCTCCACATGCCCACACACAAACTGCCTAGTCGGCTCATTCTGCTCAGCTTTTGTGAGGAGGGCTATTCATACCTTCAGTCAATGTCCGTGTGGTATTGAGGAGTTGCAGTGCAGCCAAAGTCTTTATTTTTGCTAGTTAGGAGTGCTCACCTGATTATGTGAATCAGTCTCCACTGGCTGGCCTTTTGCAAAGTTTTATCCAAGTTCCCTCCTGTGATAGGATTAGATTTATGAGCATTGACAGGGGAATTAATTATCACTAAACGGCTTGTTTTTGGTGATTTGTGCTTTTATTTGTTCAGGTGCCAATAAATTATCCTTCTGGACATCTGTGGGCTTGGCTTGGATGATTCCATGTTACGTCCAGGCTTTTAGAAAGAACCTAAAAATGTTTGATGTTGATTTTATTTGGATCAGAAGACCATACAGACACTTTTAACTATCACACTAAAGTCATTTGTGTTTATACAGAGCTAAGGGTGATTTATTTTGGACTTAGGAGTCTGAGGAGTCAACATTGCATGCTGAAATGCCCCTTTCTCATGCTACTGACCAGGCTGTGATTACTGCATGGAATATGTATCATTAAATTATATCCTTAGGACAAAAAGCTGGATTGCTTGATTACTCTGACCTGCACTGTTCATTTCCATACAGCAGGCTGCCCTCTCAGTGCAGGACCTAAGGCAGCTTGAAAGGCATTCAATTAAAAATAATTAGGGAAAAATTGCTGTGGTAAGGCAGAATATATTTATAGAAGTTTTGAGTACAGAAGGGCAGGACTCTTTTGGGAACAAGACTTTTTGTGGGCTACATGCAAATATTATTATCCTGTATTGTGAGAAACCCACATTCAAGCGTGTGTCTTTGAGGGCTGGGTATTTCCCACAGCCTCACTGCACTATACGTATCACAATACATGTTGAGTTGGGATAATGATCATGTCCTAATGATCATGTCCTACACAGAATTCATTACACTTAGCTGCATTGCAAGGATCCTAGCTGTTAATCTGGATCTGTGACTCATCGGGGACTTAAAAAAGAAAGTTTTTAGTTAAAACACACCTTTAAACAGTTGTTTTATGCTGGCCTTACTCTAAAGGACTTTGATGAAACTTTCTAAAGACTTTAAGAAGACTAACATCTGAGACCCTCTCACATCTAACTAAATTTGTCAGCAAGTTGCTGAGTTTTTAGTTACAGACTAAGATTTTGGCTTAGGAAACTAACTTTAAGACTAGAATAAAACTCCTTTTGAGAATAATTCCCATCATGCATCTGGTAGAAATTCACAACCACAACAACTTTTGGCCATAGACCAATGGAGCAGAAACAAAAACAGCTAAAGGCTGAAGATATATCACAGGAGCGCGCTGCAACTCTAGCGAGACTCTCATGATTCATACCGACTTGGAATTTTGTCTGCGACTTTGAAATTGCTTTGAAGTTGTCGGGTATAAGGCTAAACTATTGTAAGATGAATCGCTGCAGATATACTGAGACTAGCCAAAGCAGCAGGTGTTTAAAGCCCCAGACGGGCCGACAGAGGCGGCGAGCACATGTTGCTGTTGTTACAACAGTTTGAAAGGAATTAACTCATATTTTACCCATTTACCGTGCTTGATTACAGCGGCATGTGTGGGTGATGTTTGGTTACCTGGCTGCTTGTAATGCTAAAGCAAAATGAGCTAATGATTGGACTCTGACCCGAGTGCATCAGAGCACAACTCAGGCGTTTAAACCATTGATGAAAGTGTTGCAAAAAGTGTTGGAGGAAAAACTCACCCTATATGAAAGAAAATAACTGGTCATCTCTCTTGTTGTGATAAGCTGTGATATAAACTAGGTTAACCGATCTCAGTCATACTATCCCCAGGATAGTATTAATGGCCGAATAGTTACCAATAAATCAGTTTTTTACCTCACAAATCACCCGTCTTCATCTGACTTTTTCCCCTCTCTTCTGCACAGTCTAGCTTCTTTTCCATTAGCCGTAGCTAAAATTGCAGATGTGGTTTCAAAAGCCTTTTCTTTTTTCACAAATCCCTGATTCCAAATAAGCTGCAGCAGTTCTGACTCTTCATTCTGAGTGTTTGTTTTTGTGTTTCCACACAGCTCCACTCTGTTTTGTACAGTTAAGCAACACTGAGAAATTTGACAAAACAAATGACCACAAGGTCTGTATGATGTTAAGCTGTAAGGATGAGAGTAAACCTAGCCATGGCTCCTTAGGGGTTGACAAATGGCTTAACATTATTTTTTTAATCAATGTTTACTTTCTTAGGTAATGTGAAGGAGTCATGAATTGGGTGGAGAGGCTCGACGATGATTTCAAACACTAGCAGTCTTTATTTGCTGTTTTAATCAACATTAAACGACAACTTAGTGGTTAACAATTCTCAAAAGCACTGGAATTCAGCCTTAAGAAAACCTAAATAAATTGTACATTTCTGCCCCCAACTTTCATCTTGAAAACACATACAGCAATGCTCTAAATTCCAAATTTGATTTGGTTTTCAGGGTCCATCTGGGACACCCAAAATCTGGTGTTAAAACTCCACCATATGTTGTCAATACTGATGAGACCTTTACCCCTCTCTAATGTACAGATCCTTTTCGGAGCCCCTCACTTGTTTGTGGTTAAACTGTATAAAAGGAGCGAGGGATCAAAGACCCACCCAGAACAATAAAAGCTAAGCCTGTGCAGCACTGACCCCCGGACCTTAAGCTCTTCATTACTGCGGCTCACTGCTAATTATTGTGGACAGGACAGTCTAAAAAGCAGAGAAATGCCCAGCCCTCCTCTCTACAGGGTGGTCAGCTCTTACAGCCACTCCCAGCTCCCCTCTTGTAAACATCTGAGGTCAAGAGGCAAGGAGCCTCCTGGTGCCCTTCACCCATAGCCACCCAATAAACCAACACCTCACTCTGGATAACAAGAAGAAGAAATTCTGAACCGTAAATGAAAAGCATGCATGGTGTTGCCCTCTCAAAAACCGCGACCATATGCTCCCCTTTCTGTACAGCCAGTTGCTTCTGTGCCAACCTAATCTTGACTGTAGTGACCACAGACCACATCCTCCACGACATGTGTGACCAGAAGTTGGTAGAGATATTTTTAAAAACATATTTGCCTCCATAAAAGATAAAACCCTGAGCCAATCACTGTACAGTTTGAGTTTATTTTGATTTACCAATGATTTCTGTCATCAACTTTGTTTACATTTTTATATGGTAATGTGTTCTGAGGACCATAATGCTGTCTAAGACTATGCAGCCATCCTACACGTACTGTCAATAATTGTTTTGCAATTTGACTCAGTCATATTTGCAATCAACTACAGATGCCATGTGGAGGATATAGATTTTAAATAAGTATGCTGCAGTGTGGGAGGCAGTCATGCTTTTTATCAGCATTGGCAGCTTGTCACAGTGATATACTGAATTGCTCCACTGCACAATTTGAATAGGATGACAACATAGCTGGAGGAGTCATTTGAAGAGAGACAAACACTGACTGTCGAGGGTTTTTTCCTCAGTTTGCCAAAAAAAAGGAAGTGTAAATTGCTATTTTTAATCCCCTCTATTTTTTGCCTACGCACAGCCACACCCATCATGTTACACGGCCCCCATGTTTTCCACTGAGGTTTAGTAGATCATGTCCTCCCATACCACGTAGGTCATGTTGGGAATGTGTAGGACCTTCTCAAATAGCTTCCATCTATAAAGGTATGGGACCCCTTTTATGTCACACACCCCTCTCTTAAAAACACTGACCGTTCTCTGCACACGTGTCAACAGTACATCTGCAAAAACTTTTCAAACATCAGGAGGGCCTCTACATTTTATAGATGTAGCCCTGAAACCTTGGCCAACTTCATGTTAAGGGGAATATTTGAAGGTTTGAAACTTCAATTTAGTCAGTCTGACTTAAAATTTTAATATAAACTTAATATGACGGGATAATTTGCTTGTAGATTTCCAACAGTAAAAGTGGATATCTATTTCAGTGGATAAATGGATTGAAGTCATACTTAAGGCTTTATTTGGGAGGTCAGAGTACAGGGTGAGCCTCTGGGGCGTTTCCAGTTCATTTTCATGACTAGTTTGGTAAGACATAAAACCAAATTTGTAATCGAACATACTCTCTTGATTACAAAATGTAACCTGCTGTAGACGCACCTCTTAACCCTGATAGTTATGCAGACTCACAATCAAGTCGATGTACTTATTAGGTTTTATCAAGTAGTGTTTAATTGCAGAGTAAAGGCAATGTTTTACTATTGTTTTAAGTACAGTCAGCTTAATGTAAGCAAGTAACATGTCAAGACTGGGCTGGCGATCTGCTCATTCACACCACTGTCCAGTAGATGGCAGTAACCAGGTTAAGTAGCATTCAAACAAGCAAAATTTAGAAATTTAACAGTTTGAGTGTGTTTGCCAAATCTTTGGACAATCATCTCTTAATCTGCACAGTTTTCCGAGAATGACCTCAGGTATTTAACACTTTTGCATCATGAGTGAAGTTACTCACCTTGTTAGAGAAGTCCTGCCTGAGTGGAGGAACACTAGTATGGCTGGGCTGGTGTACTAAACAGGATGGAAAAGAAATTCCTGATTCAGTGTTAATTCATGGCCTTTTTAAGTTGTAAAAGTTACACTTAGAGTTACTTAGAGTGGCATGAATGTTTGAAATTAAGATGTGTGGAAGATTTAAGTAAGAATTACACAGATGAGAAAAGTAAATTAAGCTCACATAAATGTGAAAGTAAAATCGAGTTGATGGGATTTAAAATGGCTAAACAAATAGTGTTTTTCAGTGAATATAACTAAAGTAACCTACACTCAAGTGCAGAACACTAAAAAGCTTTTGTTCAATGCAACACACAATATCAAGGTTACTTGACTGAGGATGAAAGGTTATTTCGCTTAGTTTTTAAGGCAATTTGTTTGCATGATTTTTTTAAGTAAGGCTCACTAATTGGGTTTTTCAGTGTAAGTGGATTGCTTTCAAAAGACCAAGAGGAATAGAACAAGTATCGGACTGTATTGAACGATTTGAGAAAGTTACCTCCTTTATTCGCTCAGTCTATTACCTTGCTAAAGATTTGAGGTCTCACTTACAAGTTAAAGTCTTCTCCAAAACAGTGTCAGGTGCATTTTGTAAACAAGTGACCCATTTAGTATTAAACTGATAAAGAAGCATGGTTCACCATATGGTTATTTCTGTCATGAAAACATGAAACAGGATGGCTACAGCCATTTTACTGTACCAAACTCTTTCAGAATGATGGGTCACACCACTGGTATACCAAAGAAGGACAGTCATTGACTGTCATTTACAGACAGTTGTTTTAGTCATTTACTGAGTCAAGGTACAAGTGCTACTTCTGAGAAAAGTGACATGGTTCAGTTGGGTGTTTTCTTTTGCAAACAATTTACAATTCACATGAACTTGTACACCCCCAAGGTGCTGCCATTTATTGCCATCGAGACTTAACTGTATGGACACATAATCCTAAACACAGCACAAACAGCCAAACACTGCATGAATTTAGAAACTAGATCACCATTATTAATGAGAATACTTTTACCCTTCAGTGTTGAAACTAGTACTACTGCCTGGTGGTCCTGCACAACTGCGAGGTTTACTATTGCCAGAAAGTGAAAGCCCAGTGGGGGGTCAGGAAGAAAGACTGAGGTGGTTTTGACTTTGACCTTGAACCTCCAAAATATATTCAGTTTATCATTGGGTCAGAGTGGACGCGTGTGATGTTGAAGAAGAATCCTCAAAGCGCTCTTGAGATATTCTTTCATGAGCAAGGAATGAACATTAGGACCAGTGAAACTGACCTTTGACCTACAGCATAAATCTAATCAGTTCATCCTTGAGCCAGAGTAGACATTTGTGCAAAGTCTGAAAGAAACCCTTTATATGCATGGATGTATAGATGGATGTACAACCTGAAATCATGGTTCATTGTTGATACAAAATAACATGTAGAAATTAACTTTGCACTATTATTTTTAGAAATGTTAGAAGTGTGCATCATAATGTGTACAGATGCCCAGGGCTAATTAATAGGTCCACAGAATGCCCTGATTTATTTTGACATCTTTTCTGTTTTGTCTTAGCTGTGGTACCACATAAGAGAAAACTTTGTGGTGCAAGCATGAAGTCACTTCTTCTAAAAGATCCACGTGGATCAAAGATTCTGAACAGTTTGATATTTTCAGTCAACTGTTGAGGGCTTCTTTCTTTTATCTTGCTTTTCTTCTCATAAATACCTATTCAGACTTTGTCTCTTCCTTTAAATCTGTATCTAACATAAGCTTAGAGCAGTATAGGCATGTGTGAAGGGAGACCAGAAAGAAATGGTGCCGCTGGTCTGCCCCAAGACCGCACAGATTGCTCTGCTGCCAACAGTGCCTCCAGTAATTACAGACCAGAGCTGTGGAGACTGCTGCTCTCCAGGCTCAGCTGAAACTAAACCTCCTATTTCATGCTCGGTATTTGCTCTTTTCAGTGCATGAGTACCCTGTGTTTAAAAATGTTATTTTTGGGCTGTAGCTCGACTCTTTTCCGTTTATAGTAAGCCTCACTGAGATAAAATATAGAAAAACGGTCCAGCATGTAAACTCAGTAGTAGCTTTAAGGATAGATGTTGACACTGTAGCTTCTTTACACCCAATATCTAACTTCTGGGTCTGTCTATTCTGTTGTGGATATTTTTGAAAATATGTAACAGCTACTGAACTCCTCATCCCTTTCTTCAAACAAGTAATTGATTTTCCTTTTCAAGTAAAACATTATGACATAGGACACTGAAGAAGTTGATTGGAGTCTGCAGGGATATGATGGCCCCATAGCTTTTGTAAATTCACTTTTGAAACAGACTTTTTTTTAATCTTTTACCAACAGCAGTAATGGTGTTAATTCTCACTACATAGTTTCAGATTTAAATGGTAATTCAGATCACATACACTGCCTGATGGCCTCCATATATCTGAGATACTGTTTAAAAAGCCCAGTACCAATGCTCACACTCTAGAAAACTCCTGAAATTCAGGGGGAGCTGTTTGTGTGAGTGCCAGTGAACAGTTTTTTCAGACTGAGTTTACCGTTAACTTTCCAAAAGTTTTCCAGTGGTATACAGTATTACTGCTAGGTGTTTAAAAATCACATTATACCGGGTCACACATGGCCTAGTGGTTAGATCATGCCCCATATACATAGATGGGCAGCCCAGGTTCAAGTCAGGCCTGTGGCTCCTTTTCCACATGTCTCTCCCCCAATCTTTAATCCCTGTTTCTGACTCCACTGTCCACCTCTCGAATTAAAGGCATTAAATGCCCCAAAAAGGAGATCTTTAAATAAATAGATAAAAAATGAATTACGAAAAGCAGTTCTGTGTGTTAGGAAAGTGCACACATGTTTGACTTTATACTTTTACATGTCTTAAGTCTTAAAAAACAAGAAAAAGGCAATAGAGACAATGAATAGATGGACTTGGGAGTGCTGTATAAGTTGCAGCATTGTTTTCACATTTCACTGCTGAACTGAGTTACATCAGGACAGCATATCAGATACAGTATGGATATATGGACTCTCCTTTGCCCCCCTACTCAGCAGATGCTTGAGAAAAAACAAAACTATTGTGAGATATGATCTAAGAATATGACATGATGTTTCAGTTGTTTTAAAACATTAAAGATTGGCCCTAAATATTATTTATTTTCACTTTGTGCAGCAATGATAAGCTCTGTCCAGCTGTGAATTTACTCAGCAGGAAGTATGGATTCATTTCATCTAGATATCTCATTAAAAAATGTGTTTATTTTTGTCTGATATTGCTGCTGCAGCACCCAGCATGTTTGGTTATTGACAATAAACTTCAGATCGTTTCTCATCACTGATTTAACCCCAGACTTAATTGCAGTGGATCACATTACACCCAGCAGTGCATGTTTTACTGTTTGATTTTAGAGGAGACCATAGCGGTGCCATGGAGGCCTGTAGCACAGTGCCATATCGAACGCCCAATTATGACTGCATATAAAAAGCAGATCCATTTTTTTCTTGCAGGTTTGTTACAGATGAGGCCTACATCATTTTCAGGAGTTCAGTCACCACTTTTAAATCACCTTCTCAAACAGGCAGAAGTGCTGCAGGTGAAATGCACTTATACTCTCAAGGTATTCATTATAGATGTACACGTTAAAGGGATACCGTAGCTATTTTTAAATACTCGTGGATGGTATTACAGTATTACTGTCCAACCTTACTTGGCACTTTTGGCATACATCATGTCCTGCCTTATGGGACTCACCACACTTAAATACTCTACTTTGTGAGGTCTGCCTGAAATTTCCCAGAAATTTCCACAGATTCATGTGAAAATGGCTGAAGACTGCATGGTCTGAGTCCTGGTTTACTGTTTGGATTAAAGTGACTGTGACTGACAAAGTCTGACACTAAGGAGGAGGAGACTCACATCCTTATTGTGGAAGGCTTTCTGCTTTACGCCTACAAACCTTTGATCTATGTGCTGAACCAGCGTTACTTTATTTACATCCCATATGAAGAATGCAAAAAGAGGAGGTGCTCTAGGAACTACACGGTGCCAGATCCACCCGGCCTGTTTGATGGCCTTGTCTGGCCCGTGTATTTGAAACACAAGAAAGTTGTTGGCAACTCTAACTGGCCAACGAGATTGGGTGTGTTACCATTTTCTGTTTCTTTGCCAGTAGATCTTGGGTGCCTGGTTGGCACTGTAGCTCAGTGGAGTGAGTAGATTGTGGTCATTTGAATAAACTGGTTCAAGCTAGAAAGGAATTTCCTTGATTTTTGTTGATGTTATCTTAAAAAAAAAAGCATGTTTTTGGGGGGTTTTTTTTCTGCTTGGGGGCAGTAATTACATACCTCTTCTTTTCATGAAGGCCCCATGGTTTTGTTTTTTGTCTCGATTTTTTTGGTGAACCATGAGTGGTTATTCTGCTATCACTGGGTCCAGAGCATTTCTTGTTTTTAAAGCTCAGTTGTTTGGACAATGATCAACTCTGTACATCTCTATGTTTATAATAATATATGAGTAACAAAACCAGCATGGCATCCATTAGCAAATTAGATTGTAGATCATTATCATTGATGAGCATGTACTGCTGAAATGTGAGTGATTTCTGACACTGATCATCTTTTTGTCTCCTCTCTTTTCTCAATAGTCACAATGAGCGGAAGGTGACCTGTAAGCATCCTGTCTCCAGCCTACCCTCCCAAGACAACTGCATCTTTGTCGTCAACGAACAGTACGTCTCTTGTTTTTACTTTTAGAATGCCACTGGGTCGCATTTTTGAGCCCTACAGTTCAGTGTGCTGTTGTAACTCCTGCAGCGAAGACCACATTACACAAGTCTGTGCCTGCAACCCTCCAAGCATCTCTCCAGTGCTTGTAAACCAAATCCTTGGATATCAGATCTTTCTTTTTGTGTAGAAATATCACTTCGTGACTTATTGTAATTTATTGCATAATTAGGCTTTCTTTTGAAAATGCTAAGCCAGGGTTGATAATGTTGCTGCAAGAGTCATTATATCATGAACTGGGAATGCAGTGATTCACATCTGTCCCTTGTTTTGACCTGCACAAGAGTTCATGGCCTTTTGAGTTGTCATAAGTAGAGGGATGTGTCCCCTAATGTCCATGTGATCACGCATGCTGCTTCTCAGCACAACAGTCATCACATGTCCGCCCATATGACTGCATCAGAGGCCATTCATCTTGAACTTTCACTTCAAGGAGAACAACACTATGAATCCATCTAAACTTAGTCTGTTTCTCTCTAAGTGAGGGAACAAAGGGCAGATGCCGATGTAAAACTTTGGCCTCCCTGGCAGCCTCCCACTCCAACTTATTTCCATATCCCAGTCTGTGAGTGTACTAAATATACATGTATTAGACTGTTTGCAACACAACCCACACCCTGACACTAGCCTCAGCTTTCATTTTCCATCCTAGACATCTTAGCTTAATGTTACGCAACATGTATCGACTCCACTCAGTTCTCATTTCCCTTAGAAAACTCCTGTCTTAGCAGATTCCTCTTTCAGAGATCTCTGTGCTCATCATCACAACTGCTGTCAATTATTTTATTGAGCAATGAAGGCTGATTGAAATACGCTCTGCTTAAAGGAAATTTCACTCCCATGTGGGAAATCATTGCCAAGTCCAAAAGGAGTCTTAGATGAATTCCCTTGTGTTTCTTTTTTTTTTTTCAGTTTGTGGCTTGACAATTTAAACTGCGGTTTAACCAGAAGATGACATAGTGACTTCTTTTTTGTCTCACCAAATTAATCCAATCTGAATTTTAATCAGCAGGGATGAAAAATCTGAAAAGAGGCTGTGAAGGAGCACGTTGTGCCAGAAATGTCACACTGCACTCTCTTGACACATTCCTCCCCTCGCTGTGTTATTCTCACATCTCTGCTGAGAGGCCCAACACGCTGCTTCAAGATGAGCACTAATTTAGCAGATAGTTCTTTAACATTAAAAGACAAAATAAGGTAAACAACCTCTATTAGATCATCTAGGGGTCAACTTTAAGATGACAACATTAAAGAGATACAAACTTCATGAGTCATTGTTATTTTGAAGGGATTTTTATAGCTCTGTCTTTTCCAACAGTTGGCTCTGTTGTACCAAAAGTGATAAGCAGTAAAATCTTCACCCTGGACCAGTAATAAAAGGCAAAGACGGATTTAAGCTGGCGCAGGGATAAAGAGGCCAGGCTGAAAATCACTGCCTAATCTGCTCTGTGCTTTAAGTAAATCCTGAACACAAAATTAAATTTACATTCACCATTATGAGTTTAAGAAAGTCAAATTGAACAAATGAAAACAGATACAGTCTATGTTATTCAAACTACAGAAGGAGAGCTGAACAGGACGTCTCTACTATGACTGCATGAGAAAGACAGCACAGTCATGATGTATGAATCTCATTTTCACATCCATGATGAATGTGTGATTGTCATTCTGTGCTAAACATATCCAACACGTGTAAAACTGTCTCTAATGATTAGTCTCTGGACTGTGCAGTCATATAAGTTACTGCCAACATCACGGCACAGTTCTGACTCTGACACAGGGCTTCACACACCTCAGTGAATGTCAGCCTCAGGATTCTTTCATTAGTGTACATGTCTGTGCCTTTTTTCAGTGCTCCACGGGGTCATGTACAAATTGAGAGGGAATATTTGTTTAACTCACATGTAAGACATGTAACATGAAACATACACTTGCCAAATCTGTGTTGACAATATCTATTTCAGGATTTTTATGCTCAATCAATGCCAAGAGAATTATACAACAATATTCTGTATGAAAACAGTTTTTGAAATTATATTGCTGTAGCTACCTTTGATGGTTCTGGATATTTTAGACCAGTGGTTCTCAACTGGTGGGTAAGGACCCAAAAGTGGGTTGAAAAGAAGTTTTCAGTGGGTCATGAATGTGTGTCTGTGAAAAAATAGTGGTATAAAATCTATATCCTTAGTGTGCATGCATTGATACCTTTTATTTAACACTGTTTTACTGTGAAATTGGGTAAATTTAAATGTTTTATTAGTATTGCAACTCATTTATGTCCTTTTTCTTGCAATGAAAAAACATATTTTTCCATGATAATGAAGTACTCTTTTAAGATCTTTGGAAAATCTAAGATGTGGAAAGGGGGTGTAAAACTTGTCAGTTTTGTCCCATCTGTTTCCTTTCATATATATTTTTTCCAACTAGGCAACAAACTGCAACAGTTAACTAAACATGCGTTGTTGGAAAATCTTTGGAAATTTGGGTCCAAAGATTCTGGGTGGGGGTTTTTCATTCGAGAAACTGGTGGGTCCTGAGGCAACACAAGTTTAGAACCACTGTTTTATACCATTACAGTGTAGGAAATGAAAAACAGTATATACTGATAATGTTGGAATTCTTTTGTGTTACTGTGACAGAGTAGCTTCACATACAGGGTAACTGATCTGTCCAGGATGGCTTTGCTGACAAGATACCAAAGGGCTATCACAATACCAGAATTTGATTTGATGTTGAAAAACAAACAGTGCTGATGCCTGTTTTGGTACCACAGTTACAACCCAAGTCCCAGGCACCACTTTTCTGGTACTTTCTTGTGTTTAGTTGTCACTGCCAAAGTTGCAAACAGACTCCTGCACTCTGTGTGGATTTCATTCTTCTGTTGGTGACATTTTGGTACCAGAAGTTGCCAGATTATCTGTGCGAGTGACAAATTTCTCAGTGTTAGTTTAATTTTGAAACATCAGGTATCAAAGTATGGTAGCATTTTGAAGACATTAAAAAAGATGACGCTGAAGTTAATAACTGCAGGTCACATTACAGAAACAGTGATTTTGAAGTGTCACTAACACCTCGTCTACATACCAAACTTGGGAGTTTTGTTTGGATTATTTAAGAGTAATGCTTTTTCTTTTGTTATCTATCCATCCATCCATTATCTACACCAATGGTTTTCATACTTTATTTGCCCAAGGCAGACTTAAGATCAAGCCAAAATCTCAAGGCATTCATATTGATGCCAAATATTAATAGCATGAGTTAAGTTTAGTTGTTGTATAGTTGTAGTGATAACATATGATTGTAAAAATTCCCAGGGCAACCAGTATGCCTTGCCACACGATTTAGAACCACTGATCTACACAGTTTATCCTGCTCAATACAGGATATCCCAGGCAATTTAGAGTAGAACCTTCTTGCTGTGAAGCAACAGAGCTAACCCATGTGCCGCAACATGTAGCCACTTTTTTATCTTTTGGTTGAATGAAGAAAATACATTTTAAGTCTTTGTTATGATTGAACCAGTTTATTTAAGGATGCACTCACACTAGGCCGTCTGTACTGTGCCTGGGCCCGTTTCAGCCTAAAAACCGGTATGTTTGGCCAGTGTGAGTGCAATTGTTCCGTGCTTCGGCGCGGCACGCTTCGCAGCCCCGTCACAGAGGTGGGCCTAGGCATGGCACGGATGCAAATGAAGGAGCACAAGCGCGGAATGTGACGTAGCGTGAAGTAACAACAAGAGGACCCGCCTCAGAGAGCCCACCGGGCAGCAGCTGCATGCTTGAGACAGGAGGATCCCAGTCCAGTCCACATTTCTGACCAGTTTCTGGCAAAGTCAGGCTTTAATGACTGTAAGAGGATTTTTGGTTTGTAAAATAAAGCTTCTTCCCTTGTTTTAGTCACAAAAAGCAGCTCACAGGATAACAAACACCTTTCATCCTCCGTGCGTAAAGGAGAGTGCCAAATACATGTGTGCCGGGGTTAATCACACGGCTAATTTAACCTCTCTTATTGAAAAATTATAATGCCAAACTATCATCCACTGAAATAACTTACCTCTTATTCTATTTCATGTCACGAAGAAGTGAGAGTGGGATCTTGATCGCTGGCATTTGAACAGAGCATCATTTATTAATCCTAAAGCGTTTTCACCCCTAGGTCTCATCAGATAGTTAAAATTGCTCTTGTCATGGTAAAAAAACTTTTAACTGAACATTTAATCCTGCTCTGGACACATGAGAGCTTGTTTGGTGCATCCAGGATTAGCTGAGAAAAGGCACAGTTCGTGGCACATAAAGGAATGCCAAGGGGATTCAGATAGTATAAGGACACACAGAGGAATGACTGTAGGGGCTCATACGAGTTAAAAGGTCCAAGTTTCATCCAGCAGAAGTGCTTGGAACTCTGATCAGGCTCCAGATTATATGCTGCTAGCGATAACTCTCCGCTATGAACCGCTTTTTCTCTCTCTCTCCTCACTGTGCTCTGTGTAGTTAATGTAGCTGATGGTCAGGGGAAATGATTCTGGTGTCGGATCAGATATCGTATAAATCTGTAACTATTTTGCAGCCTAGAAAACAACACTTATGCATACTGAGTCATCAATGGTGGATGCTTCGTGTAATGACGTTGGCGCGTGACGTATCCGTGCCCAGGCCTGGATGTGTTGAGCAATGTGAGTGTGGGCCAAAGGGGGGACAGGGGAGGGGGTCAAATGGGCTTCAGCACGGTTAGAATACGGCACGGTACGGATGGCCTAGTGTGAGGACACCCTAACATGACTTGTCCAATTATATGTATAATATAATCTACTGCAACTTAACATTGGCTTGTGTAGGTTTCCAAAATGCAAATACACAAAAAGAAGATGCTAGAAAAAATGAGTCTTTAAGATAAACTATTAATAATTGATATTTTGGTAATAAAAATCTGCATAAATCAGCTGTAAATATTGACCATAAAAGCAAACAACTGAATGGGGTTGAAATATAGTCAGCCTTTGTAAAATAAGCCCTCATGCAGCTAGACCCTGAATTTATCCAAATACACTTACCTCAAAACACTTATCTTTCCTCTGTTTTTTAGTGTGAATTGTGGGAAATTATGTCATCCATCCTTTAGCAGGTAAACACTATGAGGTGAGATGGACTACTGTGTGTTTTCCCATTCTGTTTTTTTTTTTTTTTTTTTATATGTAAAACACATGAGCGTGTGTCCATCCCTAACCCTTGTTGTTGTTGCACACTAACCACTGACTGCTGGTTGTTGGAATGATGTTTTGTCTGAAGACCTGTTATTGTATTTGCATTCCAAAGTCCTGTAAGGTGCACGTTCCTGTCAGAACCATTTGTTCTGTTCACATTTAACAGTGCTAAGAACAGGAACAGAAGGGTCATTACTCTTTACCTCAGCTGTAGGAGCTGCACATCAGTAAAAATCACTGTTTGGTTTAATCTGTTATATCTCTTCAATTAGTTTCAGTTTATTGTAAAGTTTGCAGATTTTCCTGGAAGCACTGAAACTGTACTCTTGTTATGTTGCAACATCTTAGCACAGGGCTTCTTATTATTCATCCAAAGGCATAAGAAGTATGATCAGAGGTCACTCAAAGACGCAAGGCTCTGAAACTGAATGCACAAAATCCCCTTTGTGTTCCTTCCTTTATGGATGTATTTGCTTGATAAGCAAATATAAGAGTCCTAACACAAATACATTAAAGAATCAGCATCATTAGGATCTGACATACTTATTTGGTATCAAAATGGGGCCAATACTTTTTGAAACATTACCATATTCCAGATTATGATCAGAAAAGGACGTAAAATACAAGATTAAGTTATATATTAGGTAGATAACTTATGTAGGTGCAGGGTAATTAAAAGCAGCTTTTTCTCCTTTATTAAAGGACACTTGAAAGTTTATCTACCATTAACAAATATAGGACAGCTGTGTATGTTTTCTATGCTGAAGTAGGAAACGCCATATTCCATCTCAATTTCCATGCCTTATTTTAATCCTAAACGTTAAAAAATAATAGGATTTACTAAGTGTTGCTTTTTTCAAGATCATCCCACTTTAATAGGTTATAGCAGCATGAGTGAAAGTGGTTTGTTTATTGTGTTCTGTAAATCATGAATTTATCACCCAGCTTGGTGATATGCTGCATCTATAAACCCCAGCCTTGTAAATACACTGTCTTGCACTGTCCATGCTTGCCTTTTCTTCTCCTCTTTTGTTCATTAAAAAAAAAAAAAGATCCAGTTCAGCACAGAACAAAACAGTTTGAAAGCACCCTTATTTCTTTAGAAATGCTGTGTGGTCATTTTAAAAATGCACCCTCAGCCGCTCAGCTCAGTGTTTCCCCCTCAGTTTGCTGCACTGAGCCTCAGTGGCAGTGTAATCCTTCCTTACTCTTTTTGCACACACAGACCCACACACACACACAGATGCACAAAATCCACGCAGGACGAGGCTAGGATGTTAAGCATAAAAGCCCTAAGGGTATGGTCTTAATATGTGGAGTTAAAGGTCTTTGTTTTATTCTACTGGCCCTAGTAAAACTTTTTTAAGTTACTTACAGCATCATGTAAATGAATGTGATGTTTTAAAGTAGAGATTTCATTCTTTGCAAAGCACAACGTGAAATGCATGTGGAAACATGAACAGATTTGATCATGAAAGTAAGAAAAATATATTTTAAGGTGATTTTTACATGGGGAATTCAGTGAATATGAACTGACATAGCACTTGTATAATATTAAGAGTTGTACTTTCATATCAGGGTGACGAAACTGTGTGTTAATACCTGGATCTCACTACATGGTGTTGGCATGTTTCTCAGTATATTCTTTATGGTGCAGCGGCCTCCTCCATCAGACCAAAGGCATGCAGGTTATGTGGGATCAAATGAGCACAATAAATTATCCCCGAGAGAGAGATTGTGCTTGTCTGCCTGTGGACATCCAACCCATCCATGGTGTTCCCTGCAGGTGGATACCTGTATTTAAAAGTATGCATGGTAAATCTGAGCTTATTACTTTGATTTCTCAGCTTTTGAGGTTAAGAAAGGGAGGTTTTTTTAAATTGTGTGTGTGTGTGTGTGTGTGTGTGTGTGTGTGTGTAGTTTTTTTTTTGGTTGGGTTGGTAAACCCTGTAATGCGCCTCTGAGTTTTTTGCTTAAGATTTACTGACATGTTGACATGAAACTATGGCGAATAGAAGACTGGTTGTTGTATGGGTTTGGTATTTTGCTTCGACCTCTGCTTAGTCTGCACATTACAGTCAGATCCACTTTGGGATGGTGCCGTCTGGGAATTGGCATCAACCATAAGTCTGAGAACAGACTGATACCTAAAACAACACACTGTGGACATAAAATGAAACGCCTACCTAAGGTCTAGTTCTGTATAGTTTCATTTGCCAGTATACATGTGAACCATTTGTTGTAGTCTACTGTTTGTGTATGCATACTCTGTAATTATTGCAGTTCTATATGTGGTACTGGTTTCAATCTCTTCTATATATTTTGATAAAACTTCCTCAATGTTGGCAGGCTTGTTGACACGCAGCTGCATGAAGCTGCCAGGATGTCCCACACATCGGTAGAGTACACCAAAGTAATAATGTTCCTGGTTCTTGGTCTGTGGCTTTTTGTCATAGCAAGGAGAAAAGAAAAGTTTTGTTCCAGAGAAGACTGAAAGCCGCGAGAAAAAATATTGTCGAGAAGTACAGAAGGGTTTGGGAAGTATTACAGCAGCATGAAGCCACTGATGAGAGGGATTTGATTCCTGTTTAAGACATCCTACTGACGACTCTAAAAAGTGACAAGACTCTGACCACTTAGTGGTCGGCTGTGTCCATCAATTATTCAATCAGTCTTTATTCGTTTAGTGCCAATTTATTACCAAAGTTATCTCAATACACCTTACAAAGAGTGCAGGTCGAGGCTGTTCTCTGTTACATTATTTATAGGGCTGTAACAGTATCAAAATGTCATGGTACGATAATACCTCGGTAACAAGGCCACGGTATGATATTTATTGCACTGTCAAAAAAACCCCAAAACAAAATGACAAAGAAGACTTGGAACAAAAAGTGATGTCAGCATTAAACAACAGTTGCACTTTGAATATTCCATCCATCATCCATCCATTTTCTTCCGCTTATCTGAGGTCTGGTAATAATAATAATACTAATAACTTTATTTTTATAGCACTTTTAAAAACAAGGGTTTACAAAGTGCTTTGACGTGCAGAAAAAAAGCAGCAGAACCCAACAAGAGATAATGACAGCAAAACATTAACACAAGAGAACACTCAAGGTAAGAGAACCTAAACAAGATCAAACCCCAGGCTACATGTTCAACCCAAACAACATTATTACTGAGGCAACACGAGACATTATTAGAACTAAAAATCCAAAGATATCATATGAGTTTTGATATCCCATGACATCACTAGAACTGAGAAACATAAGATGTCATTAGAACAAGACATCCTGAGATATCACAAGAACTAGGAAATCACAAGACATCTTAAGAACCCACGAGTACCCAGCCAACCTCAGAAACTCAACCACAAAAACCTGCGACCAAGGGGACTGAAGTTTTAAAAGGCAAGTAAAAGAGAAGCAATAAGAACTAAAAACATTTAGAGAAGTAAAATTGTAAAGGAAAAATAAATGTAAGAAAAGTCTGAGGAAGGGAATGTTAAAATGATAAAAGCATCAAGAGGGTGAAAGCAAAAACCACTAAGAGCAGCCTAAATAAAAACTCAAGATCATGGATATAGGAAATCAAAACAATAAGTGGAGTAAGAGATATTAAAACATGAATAAGAATAATAAAAGTTATTAAAACAAGTTAAAAATCAGAAGTGGTAATGAAATATTAGTAATAATCAACTCAACTGGCTCTGTTCGACACAAAGGAGCAGCAGCTCTTCATCCTATCTCTAAGGCAGAGCCCAGCCAACCTCCTGAGGAATCTCATTTCAATTGCTTGAACCCGCGATATTTAGGTCAGAACCCAGAGTTCAAGACGATAGATGAGGGTTGGGACAAAGATCGACTGGTAAATTGAGAGTTTTGCCTTCCGGCTCAGCAACCTATTCACCATGATGGTGCAATACAATGTCTTAAATACCGCAGATGCTGCACCAATCCACCTGTCGATCTCGTGGGCCTTTCTACCCTCACTCGTGAACAAGACCCCAAGGTACTTGAACTCCTTTACCTGGGGCAAAGACACTCCCCACCCGGAGGGAGCAACCCACTGTTGAATATTACAATATGTGCAAAAAAAATGCCGTAGGTGTGCATAAGGCTTAAAAATGTGTATCATGCTCCAGCGTGTTTACTGACCTTCTAAAACCTTTGTTGTCCACCACTGAAAACAGCTGAAGGTCTTTGACCATATATTCACTGATACATCTTATGATCTGCTGAGTCCTGATGTTGTGGGGAATTGGGATTTTGAACGCTTCCTTAAGAGTCTTTTGGCCTGGGTGGAGTCTGCTCCTCATATCCTTGCCAGTCTTTCTGAGGTGATGATTTACCAAGTGGCTCCTTATGTTACACGTACTCTCCATCAAGTGTGCCACCTCAGTCTGGCGGTGTCTGCATGTTGATTCTTGTTTGTCCGTCACCTTTTTCCTTTCTCATTTCTTGACACCAGGAAATCAAAATACTGCCATAAATGTCTTATTTCATCCATTATGAAATATTTTTGATGACCATTTTCAGCCAGAAGATGTAGCGGCTTAAGCTGACACAGCATCTTTCTGTCATTGTTTGTATTTTCCTGCAGTCAGAGGCCAGCTCAGACACTTAGCAGCTAATTTGACACAGTCATTACTTTCAATTTAGCTGCACACAGATCGATTGTTAGTCCAACACTAATTACCAACAGAGCCAAACACACACACGCTGCAGTCTAGAGCCTGGAAATAAACTACAGGCCACCCTGAGTATCAAATAGTGACTTCACTGTTAAAGCAGCCATTCATCTTCTCCCAGGTTGACGCTCCATTGATCCTGATTCACTAATTATTCCTTCTGCCTTAGATGGAGCTCAAACTCTTCAGAGCACCATTTCCGGTGATAGCAAGAAGACAGGGAATCATAGAAGTTACTCATCACTCTACAAGCTCCTATTTTTAAACAGCGAGTTGAGAAACTTTGTGTCTTTCGGCTCGAGAGAACAGTAGTCGCCCACATGTCCATCACTGTTTCCAGGGATGTGACGCATTTACGCAGAATCCCCTTTCATATCCAGACACTTAAGACTGCCAGTGAACAATGATATAAGAATTCTCTTTCCTGGAAGAAATGCTCCCACTGATCTCACAGTCATAAGATCTCAACTACATGACAAAAGACGCCGCTACTTCTTGCAGTGAAGCCCTAGCTTGTAAGAATCCTGTCTTCTAATAGCAGGTCACTGTGTGTGATCATCATTGTTTTGTCTTGTCATTTTCTGAAGAGTCTGCAGGTAATATCAGACCTGCTGCACGGGAATGAACAGAACATCCTGTGTTTTTTTGCCTGCTGTCGTGCGCCGAGCTGATGTTATCCCTTCTGATCCCTTTTTGTGTTCGTGCACTTCCAGTTTAACAGCATGCAGTCTGGATTGTGAAACCCTCACAAGATTGATCCTCAGTTTCATTTTGCTGGGTTTTGTTTCGTCTAGCTGGCCCAAATGGATTAAAAGTACATAGATCATGAATGGATTGGTTGTAGAGTAAAAAAATGCTTTATTTAAAGCTGAAAAGCACTAAATTATCTGTGATCTATAAATGCTGATATCATTGATCAAATTGTCATGTTGAATGGGGGAGTTAGCAGTGCAGTGTTGGCAGCATCTGTCCTTATTCAGTGACCTGAAACCATTATATCAGAGAGATAACACTGTTTTTACACTGCTGCAGTATTCCTGCTCTACTCTGGTTCTCCTGCCCTGCTCCCTGTAGACCGCAGCTTTGTTCTCCTGCTAAAGAATGTAGGACATTTTCACGGGCCGCAGACAACTTACTTAACAAGGTGTTCTGTCCTATGGCCGATGCATTGAACTTGCTATACTTTTAATTTGTACTCCAAAACATTTTAAAGTCATTCTGACCTGATTCACTGCTGCATTTCAACCTGTCAGGCAGACCATGTGAAGCTGTTAGAGAATGGGGAAAGTTTCTACAGTGACAGGGTGGGAGTACTTGGCGTGATTCATAGTCCCATGTTGATATCTCATTATATAAAGCTTTGAACTTCAGAGGAATGATGGTAGAACAGACAATGAAGTCTGCTTACTCCTTTCTTTCTTGTATTGAGGTCATTGGACATAGATCAGCAGTCTTTCTTTCTGACTGATGTTTTTCCTGTATGCGCTTGGCATACTTTTTGTCTTTCTCCAGATCTGCCCCAAAAGTGTCGGCGAATGAGAAAAAGGAACGGCCGCTTAGCACCATGAGTGAGGCCTCCAACTACACAGGCGGCTCGGACTATGCCACCAACCCCAACAGCCCAGCAGGACGAGTGAGTGACACAGATGGAGACAGGATTAACACGCATGTCAGTGAAGTTTGGAACATTTTGACAAATCCATGGATCATATTTTGATGCCTTTAAACGTTTGAAAAAAGTGAAGAAAAGCTGTTATTTGTGGATTGAGCTCAGTTTGCTTTTTTCCTCCTTCTAGCCCTCGAGACCCTCTAAAAAAGTTCATAACTTTGGGAAAAGATCCAACTCCATCAGGAGGAATCCCGGCGCCCCGGTTATCAAGAGAAACTGGCTTTATAAACAGGTGAGGAAGATTAAATCACTTCAAATAAAACTGGAGAATTAGTCTAATCATTTAATGCTCAGCAGAAATGGTATCTTGACATCATTTTGGAGGATGTAATGTTGTTTTCACATGTACATAAACTCCTGAATTTCTCCTATTTTGGGGTTGATCAGCATGCATAATGAAAACAGCTACAATTTCCAACCCAACTTCATCACAGAGTGTTTCCTATTAGCACCCTATTAAAATTTCTCTATGAAATATTTATAGGGGTGAGCTAATGTGTGAGCTCAGCAGGCAATATTTTGGAAAATTTACTGTGAGCAAGTAGGCAAGGGTGATGACAACTGGTGCTGTCAACACGCACATAATGTAGCTTCTTTATCAATCAATCTTTGTTTTTATAGTGCCATTTTACAACCATGGTTATTTCTAGACGCTTTACAGAGAAGGCGGATCTAGACCGTACTCTCTGTTGTGGTCTATTATAATAAAGACCAGCATTAATCACCATTAGCACAGCATTAGCAATTTTTAGCCCAGCTACAGTGGTGACAAAAACCTTCTTGAGGGGCAGGGATATCAAACAGACCAGACTTGTGTTGAAAGCCCTCTGCCAAGGCTACACTGGAGTGGGGAAGGGCTAGTACGTGGGAGGAGGGGGTGGGAGAAAGCAGGAAGAGGAGCGGGACTAGAGAAACAACAAAACAATAAATTAAATACAAATTAATGGCAGTTGAGGCCATACACTTCTCTCCCATTCAGTAGGAAATTGCTGTATCGTTATTAATAATGTTAGCAATATGTGGAAAAATTAGCAGTAACGGCCATGATTGATTGAAAACAGTATAATGCAATATTAGCATTAGCAGCTATGATGATAATGAAATAGAGAGAACTATATTACTAATTATAAAGTAGTATTTCTCTTAGATTCAAATGAACTGTTCTAGTGATGACAATAGAAGATTTCCATAAATACAGAACAATCCCTTTTATTTAGGGATGCACCAATCCACTTTTTTTCAATTCCGATCCGATTTCGATAAATATGTGCAGATACCGATACTGATACATAAATATATATATACACATATATATAGACACACACATATATATATATATATATATATATGTGTGTGTGTGTGTGTGTGTGTGTGTGTGTGTATGTGTGGGGGTGTGTGTGTGTGTGTATACAGAGAGAGAGAGAGATAGGTGTATATTAACAATTATTATTGTTGTTGGTATAATGTGTGAGGTTACATGCGGCTGTAGTAAACCACCCAGCTCCTCTTATTAAAAAGCAAAAAAAAATACAAAAATGAATTGAATTTAAATGTATTAAAAACAAATTTATTTGAACTACTATTAAAAAATAAATATCAGCATTATCCAAAAAACAACAACTGAGTATAAGAATGGAAGTGGAAGTGGAAATCACAGCTTCATTCTAGAGTATAAATCCCTGTCTATAGTGCTCTTTAATGAACCCCCCGCCAATAGAGACTGCAGTAGCTTCAGTTAATGGCCGCAGCCTTTCTCTCTGACCCTTCACCGGATATAAACAATGAGAAGGACAGCGGTGGCTAACGGCTAACGGCTAACCTGTTAGCGTATAGTAGGAAGACCGCGGTATGACAGTTTTCCAAAGTAGTAAATGGAAATAAAGTGGTATGTGGGCT
This sequence comes from Cheilinus undulatus, assembly GCF_018320785.1. NCBI lineage: Eukaryota > Metazoa > Chordata > Actinopteri > Labriformes > Labridae > Cheilinus > Cheilinus undulatus. Next base: position 19,408,557 of record NC_054873.1, on the reverse strand, counting down.
GTTGAGGGTTAAGCTCACGTAATGAAAGTGAAAGTGAAACGAGGCCAAATATCAAAGCACGATATTAATCTGCAAAGAGGAACGAAGGCAGGCGACGCTAGCTTTCAATGCTAGCGCCGCTGTTATCAGGCTAACGTCACACCCACTCTTCTTTGTGTTCTCTCATCTTTAGACTAGTTTTGATCCTTCTAAATATATTTACATTTACATTAATCTACTAGGTAATTATACCGCTAAGAACATCCCGAACTAGTACTAGCTCAGTTACACACAGACTGTCTTGTGTTAAACTGCGGTGCGTTCATGGTCTACCGCAAACTGTAGGATGGATTTGGATCGGTCACTTGGATCTGTGCCGTCAGTCAGATATCTGATCTATTAATTACATCCATATTGGACCTGACACCGATATTGGATCAGATTGCTCCCATCCCAACTTTTATTGCTTACAAGTAGAGGATTTTCTCATCCTCCACTTTATTGATACTGTGAATATGTCCATGTATACACATAAAACAGTGACATAAGCTGTCATTACGGTCTGTTCCTTTGCTTTTATTCCTCATGTCCTGCCTCCTAAGATTGTATCCCTCCTGATGAAAGGTGCATACTGTATGAGAACAGGCAAATCTGGACAATTTCAGTTGCTGCCAGCTTCAGATTTTAGAAATTTTCAGGAGTGCATATGTGGATAAAGACTTGAATTAGGCTAAGTGTCCCAACGACCATAATTTTATTCTAATTTGGTAGTCACATTCATGCCAACCTAAAGTTGAATTGCTTTATTTTTGGTATTTCCTCATCTATTCATTTATAACCACAATTTTCTAAACTATTTACCTCTTTTGGCAGCAAATACAAGTGCAACACACGTGAATACCACTCTACTTCTAGTTTCACGCTAATTCACACAATTCACACACTTCACTTAAGTGCTGTTTGCATGAAAACATGATGGTGCAGCATGGCTGATGAGTCACGTTTTTAGCTGTGACATTCAGATTGTAGGGTCAGAATTTGGTGCAAACGACATGAAAGCATTGATCCATCCTGCCTTGTATCAAGGGTTCAGGCTGCTGGTGGTGTAATGTGAAGGGGATATTTTCTTGGCACACTTTGTATCAATTGAGTATCGTTTAAACACTACAGCCTACCTGAGTATTGTTACTGACCATGTCCATCCTTTTATGACCACAGTGTACCCATCCTCTGATGGGCTAATTCTAGCAGGATATTGCACCAGGTCACAAAGCTCAATTAATCTCAAACAGGTTTCTTGAACATGATAATTAGTTGACTGTACTCCAGTGGCCTCCACAGCCACTAGATCTCAATCCAATAAAGCACCTTTCGGTGTGGGGTAACGGGAGATTTGCATCATTGATGTGCAGCAGACAAATCTGCAGCAACTGCGTGAATCTATCGTGTCAATATGGACCAAAGTCTCTCTGGAATATTTCCCACGACTTGTTAAAATACAGTAGTTCTGAAGGTAATTTTTGCAGAAAAGTTAAAAACTCAAGCTGAATTTTCATATAATTTCCTACTTCTTACACATTAAACAAGTTTAGTGTCTGACTCTTCTTTTAAGCTTTGCCACAGCAGTGCTAAGATAGGCACAGAGGAAGCTTTTTTAATGTCTTCCAGGATTTGAGCATTTCTTTGTCCAGTGTTTCTGCTCAGCCAGTCATCCAGAGCCACCAATGTTTAAATACCAATCCCTCATCACAGCTCCCTGGTTACTTACAGGAGGTGAAAAGGAGGCTCTCGAGGCAGCTCTTGGTCAGTCAGGACTCTCTCATGCTTTTTAAGTGGGAGACTCATTTAGTTTTGATTGCAGCCTCCTGTTGCAGCTTTGTGAGCACACGATGGCTTCCTTTGGTACAGCTGCCAGCTGCTATTTCTTTGGGGACCTCAATCAGGGTGACGTAGATCAAGGAAGAGACTCACAAATCTGCTACCCTGAATAAAAGCTGGATTTGCACTTTTATTTTCCTGCCTCATTGAAACCTGGAAGCTATTGAGGTCCTTGGCTGGGGGAAAGCTGCAGCCCTCCAGTTGATCCATTGGGAGCCACAGTGATTGATGTGACGGTTAAAGCCCTCTTTTTTTCCCTTTCTGCCTGAACAGAGCGAGATCCGACAGAACTTTTGATAAAGTTTTTTCATGAGCACTTAGTAAAATTAGTGGTTAAAATCTTAATTGAAAAGTGGGACGGTGGTGAATCAGAGGATGCAGGAATCTGAGTCTTTTTGTTACACTTCTTATGTGCCTCCATTATGAACATGCTGAGCAGCATCTGGTATTGTGACTTTTTGATACTAATGTGTAAAACATGCTGCTTCATGGAATTGAATTTCCATTTAAAGTAAACTGCTGCCCACATGCTGTTTCACCACAATGACACAGTTGCCCAGGTCCCTCCCCCCACTTTTGTCTCCAGGTCCAATCTACGATTAAGGACTCTGCTCAAGTTTTCCAATAAAGTAACCGGGGGGGAGTTAATACCCTTTTCCTCACCCTTCATCCTTCACAAGCAGCAGCCTGAAACCTCCTTTGATCACTGCAGTGCAGTCCTGAAGCACAACTTGAGCAAAGGAGGTTTATTTTTTATTCCACACTGAACAACAGTCTTCCTTTTTAAAGGTGAAAGTTGTTTTTTTTTTTAAATTGAAATGTTAAACCATGGAACCACTTTCTTTATTATCTTTATTTCCAACTTGTAACCACATGTTCCCTTTGATCTAAATAAATTAGACGCCGATGATATGTATAGCTTAAGTGGAGGAAATCGTGCTGTGTAATACAGATGAGCTCAACACATGAATATATCTAAAACATGGCAGTTTGTTCTTGTCACTAGAAAAATAAAGTCTGATTTCAAGAAATATTGTTAATGGACTACTGTATCATATCATACTGTAGTGTATGGTCTGATATGGTAGCATGAAGTGAGGGGCTGTTGTCTCCCGTATAGTATCAGATCATAATGTATCTTATCATATTGTGCAGCATTAAACCATATTATACTGTAATGTACTGTATCATATAGTATGGAATGGTTTGGTATGGCATGGTAGCATAAAATAAGGAATCGTTTTTTGTTAAATTGTATCATATTGAATGGCATCATATCTTACCGCACTTTACTGTGTTGCATCATCAACTACAGAGTGGTATGATACCATAAAGTAAGGCATCATCGTCTCTTGTTTAGTATTGTATGGAGTCGTATCATATCATATGGCATTATACCTTACCATATTTTACTGTTATACAGTATGCTTTGGTTTAGTATAGTACCATGAAAAACAGATCCATTTCCTGTTGTAATGTATTGAACTTTTTATCTTTATTTTATCTTTTTTTTTTATAGTACAGTATGGTACCATGAAGTAAGGCGTTGTCTCCTGTTTAATTTTGTATTATATTTGATCATATCATATTGTAGGGTATTATTTCTTACTTATTCTACTTTTTCGTATCATCTAGTCTGGTGACAGTCTGGTATGGTACCATGAAGTAAGGTGTATTTGTCTCCTTTTGTATCATGTTGTGTCCTCTCCTGTCCTGTTCTATTTTATCGTATCCTTTGTCGATACACTACCTTACTTTAGTGTATCGTATTGTACATTACAGTACGGTACCATGAAATAAGGTGTCATTTTGTGTTGTTTACTATTGTCTCATGTTGTAGCATATTGTGGAGTTCCACATCTTATTATACAGTATATTTTATGTTACCATACTGTGCAATATTGCTCTGTACTTAACCATAATGTAGAGTGTCTTATTTCATGTTGAACTGTTTCATATATTGTGCCATACTGTGATACACAGTACCATTAAATGCTTTGTCATGTCATGTCTTGTTGGCATGTTGTGTGGCAGGGTGCTGGGTTATGTCATGTTGTATGATATGGTGTTACAACACATTGTATCATATTATTCTGCTTTTTAGGGTATTGTTTTTACATTGAATGGTTTAGCAACTTTTTAAATTTTTATTTTATCGTTTTAAAAAGTGATGTCCTGTTCCTAAATTGCCTTTTAATCATTTTGATGTACAGCATAGCATGTTTACTATCTTTCAAACCTTAAATTGCAAATTGAGAGGTAAAACCATTTTATCTATTTTGTGGTCTAACTGTGCTACATTTTTCTGATGTCTTTTCAGGACAGTACAGGGATGAAGCTGTGGAAAAAGAGGTGGTTTGTGCTGTCAGACCTCTGCCTGTTTTACTACAGAGGTGAGTCCTGTCCTCTGAGCTACTGTACCAACAAGTTTTATTGGCACTGCACCGCTTAAAACAATGATAGCTTTCGATTAGCAGGTCAGAGTTGTAACCTTCAAAACCACAAGCTGGCAGCTGTTCATGAATCTGGATCCAAACCCCTGTGCTAAGCAGCCTGTCAGGTCCAACTACAGAGACATGAAGATTAAAACCCCACTCCTGTAGTCTGATTTGCCATCTGAGGGATCATTTTTTCCCCAAGAAAAGCCGCAGCTTTGCTTGGTTTGGTTAAGCATGGTTTGGATGCATTTATATTGTTCAAACAGAAAGCATGACAGAAACCTGGAGCTGTTCTAATGTTAAGCTGAAATTAAGTTTCCATAGATGATGCTACTTTATGCAGTGGTTGCAAACTAGTCTAATACTTGCATCCAGTTGAATGAAACAAAATTTATGAAACTCGGATTTGAACATGCTCTCCTGATTCCACATTAGAGAGACCACTTTATATTAGTGCTTTGAAATGTGTGGTATTATATGGCTCTGTAATTTAGTGAAGACATCCTATAATTACATAACCAGCTAATAAAAATTACACTCTGAATGAAGCGGAAATTTGAATGAATTTGTATTTGATCTTTGATTTAAAAACCCGAGTACCTTAGTCACAATCTCAGTCATCGTTCATAATGATAGACTTTTTATTGGAGACCAGGCTGTTGTGGTAAATCTCTCTTTGCTCTGACTGCTCAGCAGAAGGACATTTGCAAGTGTTATATGTGATCCCTGATGCTGTTCACTAAGCCATTATTGACTGGGTCTCTCAGCTTCCCAGGAACAATGTTCATATTAAATATTGACACAGCTGTGTCGAAGTACTTGAGAGCTTTCCTATAAAAAGCTAAAGTGTTTACTGTGTATGGTAACTGTAGTGTGTCCATGTGAGGCTGCAGCTAAACAGAAAAAGACAGAAGTCTTGTTGGAAAACATCCTAACGTCCCCTGTTCATTCAGTACGGATACACTCATCATTTCTGCTGATCAGGATGACATCTCGTCTGTGTTATTTCTGGTGTCTGCCAGTCCCGTCACCCTCTTTCCACCCACTGACTGACAAAAGCCAGCAGCAGACCCAAACGCTTTATTCAGACAGACACGCAGTGAAATCCAACCATCAGCAGAGAGTGGGCAGGGAGGTCATGAACCATGCTGCCCCTCCTCCAAACTGAGCTGATATCTGCTGCTGTTATCAGGCTATCATTGTGCGCTCACAGTCTCCCACAATGTTAGCTTATGTTCAGACTGTACTGCAATATCCTCTGTGATTGTGTGCATGCTCGAGAGGGATGTGGAGACTTCATGAATAAATAAACGCGAGGCTTGTGGGCTGCAGGTACAGCTGATGCTGGCGAATAGATAAATAAACCAATCCTTCAGAGTTTAGAGATGGAACCAGAGCTTTAACATCGCTTCAGGGCAGACTGCTTTACTTCTTCATTACCAAAGGCTGGCCAGGGTCCATCTACTGATTCTTCCTCCAAATATTACCCCACATTTCTAAGCCTAATTCATCCCTGTTGCAATCATTAAGTTGCTTACATTGAATCCTAAGTCAACAAACAAACATGCACATATGCCAGTCAGACAGAGCAAATGCACATATGGGACAGCAGCAGTCATTTCCCAGATATGCTCTATTTCCCTGCACTGTTTTGGGTTAGCAGTGCAGATTGGTTATATCAAATTAAGAGTTATAGGCAATGCTCTGCCTAAAACTCGGGACTCAATCTAATCCCCCCTGTGGAGAGAGCTCCATTGTCAATGTGGAGCCCTGTCTGCTAACTTAATGAGGATTAGAGCAGCCTAGTCGCACAGGACATTGAATCAATGCTTTTTCCGCTGATTGGACACTGCTCAGCTGACTAACACACTCCTGTTTTTATTTCACATTCCCCCCTCTCTTCCCATAAGAGTTGAGTTAAAGTTTACAAGAAAAAAAAATGCTCCTTAAGTGTGTAAAACTGTGTTGACCTGCTCCTTTTCTCTGCAGATGAAAAAGAGGAGGGGATACTTGGCAGCATCCTCCTACCAAGCTTTCATATATCCATGCTGTCTGTGGATGATCACATTAACAGAAAATATGCCTTCAAGGTCAGTGCATGTTTTCATTCGTGTCAAACTTTGTTAGACTGCACATGGTTTGGATGAAAGCACAGAAAAGTAATTAGTATTATTTAAAGCTTTAATAAAATACAGCAATAGGAGCTGAATGTATAAAGCTTCCTTTATATCACTGGCTTATTGTTTGAAGGTTGGTCTTATATTCCCACGGTGTTTTACATAAATCAACCTCTACGTTTACGCTGCTTTGAACATTTCTTTACTTAAGACATAATTTCCAGTTGATTGACAGCAAGTTTTGCAAGTCATTTGTTAAATTAGATCCCTGCATTGCTAATGCGAAGAAAGCAAAGAAAAAAAGCTCTTGCCAACAGTGATATGCCTGTGCTTGCTGCTGCAAGTGATGCAGTGCAAGAGTGTGGCAATAGATGACTCGGAAACTCCAAGTTACAGGGGAACAGGCATATTTTATGGTGTATACAGCACTTGACTGTGGTTCCTTCATAAACCCTGTGAGACAAAAAAAAGTTGACCCGCCAAGTACAGCCAAACACAGACGCCCAGGAGTCTGCCCAAGGTCTCTGCAACCACACAGCCCACTCCTTTTTCCAACTTAGACTGAAAGAGAGAGCGCAAGAAAGAGAAGGAGAAACATGAGAGCAGGACACGACCCCTTCAGTTTACTGGGATTCACTCAGGATGACTTTTTGACTTCCTAGTTCTCATTCTGAACTTTTCCTGTCCCCTGTTGTTGTGGCCCAAATGGTCATGTCATTGAAAGTTCCTTACTTTTTCTCATTATTTTTGTCAGGAAGTTGGAGTAGTTTGAGACGTTGGTAAACAGGATATTGAGGTCCTGCACTAAACATTCTGTTTTTCTCTTTCTGTGTCTGGCTATAACAATGAATTGGTTTGTTTCTGCAAGCAAACAGAGCAACTTCAGAACAAGTCACCTGACAAAGCACTCAGTGGTAAGTCTAATCTGTGTGTATACATGAAACAAAGGTGAACCAAGGTGGCATTTTTAACACCACACTGATCGGATATTAAGACAACCTATGCAATGTGATGCAGTCAAACTCAACAGCTCAACCATTTTCTTTCTTTCAAAGCTTTTACATTTTTAGTTTTTGTTCACATGCTTAAAAAGGTGATAATTATACTTCATATTTATTATTGAAGTTTTAAATGGTGATTTTGGTATCTTGCTTGGTATGCCCTTTGGAAAAAAAATGCTTATTTCTCAGTGCGGCATCTGAACTTCTGCAGTTTCATCCCTGTCAGTTCAGTAACACTTAATTTAAAGGGGTATACGTAAGACTGACATGACACCAGTCATTCACGTGAAGGAGGCTTTAAGTGTCAATCGGTCAATTTTGTCTCCTTTAATGCAAAGTTTACATTGATTGATCCTTTTTGCTTCTTTGCACACTAAGGTCAGGCTGTAGCTAGCTGTCTTAGCCTTGCATAAAGACTGGTAACAATAATCTTTGTTACCAAAAACAAAGGTACACTGAAAACTTCCACTCATGATTTGGGATATCAAGTGATGTGTGTAGATGTGGGTATGCCCTTAATTTAGTGCATTAAATATGAATATGACAGTGCCGTGTCAGCCATTCTTTAGTCCGTAACATCCTGGATAAAGTGCCAGTTATACTTCAGAAATATAAGTTGTACAGCAGCCTCCTCCTGGATCACTTCAGTGGTACCAGCCTTAAAATCAAACCAGTTTTCTTGCAAATTTTCATGTAAATTTACTTGGAATTACCAGATCAAAGTTTGTTTTGTAGAAAAAATGTTGTCAAGAGGAGAAGAAATTGTTTAGTGCTTATTTTGAATGCAGTTGTATCAAATATATTTTTGAAGCATTTCAGGAGGTCATGTCTGGAATTCTAAATCCTAATTTGCTTCAACAACAGAGTCAGCATATTTGTGGCTCAAACTGAAGTATTGATCTCCATCAGTGTTCCCCACAGAATGATGCTGTACTTGGATTGTAAATAACAGTATGGCCTTCCTGCCCTTCCTTTTTCTGTATTTTTAATTTTTTTGTTTCTGCTCTTTTGCATTATTATTATTATAAAATATTATTATATTATATTATTATATTATTATAAGAAGCTGCAGAAAATTGTTAAGACAAAAGCACATAAAGATTAAATTTTAACATGAAACCTATCAACTTGATCAGTTTATTTTCTAGAAGGATTTTCTAGTGGATGTCTTTCTCTCATGGATAGGTGGTCAGCAAATATATGTGGGTGACATCCAATTATTGTCATTCTGAGAAACACTGTATATTTAATTGCTTGCTGCACATTTAAGTTGATAGGTGGTTAGAGAGACAAATAAATCATGATAAATTACCATCAGTTAGTGTGAATGAAGTCCCACCTGTGCTTCTCATTCATACATCAAAGCCTGCGTGATTGGTCATTGAACTTAGAGTACAAATGTTCTTCAAACAGAAACCAGAACACTTTACATGCTGAAAATCTTGACCCATCTATAGGTATTCTTTATTTGTGGAGTCTGATGCAGATAAGGTGTTTTGGATTGCATTACTTTAAAAGGCATTTTGCCCACTCGTGTTATAGGAGTGGGAAAAATAGTATCACCTTCCAGAATACACCACCTCTATCCATTATAATTTTATAATACATTTAATGTAGAACTAACATCTTTCTATAATGTCAACAAAGAGCTGTTACAATCAAAGTTTTCTAAAAGTAGAATTTATGATTTTACTGTTGAGCTGTACTGCATTAGATTGCGTAGGTGGTCATAAACTCATGGCATATCTGAGTATAAACACAGAATGCCTTGAAGTCATTTATTTCTCTTATTTAGATAAGAACCCATAAACAAGAAACAAACTTGATTGAAAATCAAGCTTAAAATGCTAACATCCCAAATAACCTGATGATCTCTCCTCTCTCTCTTTCAGATAACTTTTGTCTCTGCGTCACTCTTCCTGTCCACTGTCACCACAGGCAACACATCCCAACATGAGGACGTACTATTTTTGCAGTGACACAGCCAAAGAGATGGAGTCGTGGATGAAAGTAATGACAGACGCTGCTCTCGTGCATTCAGAGCCGGTCAAAAGGTTTGTAGGACCATCACTAATGTAGCCATTTTTTTCAGAGTGGCCGTATTTTGTGTGATTTGGAGAGGATAAGTTGTTTTTTACGCCTGACTGAAAGAGACGACATTTGAAAGAGGCATTTTAAAACAAGAAAGATTGACCTTGTTTCCTCCTGCGCCCTGATTTTACTCTTTAGCTGGGTCTTTTTGGAAATAAATTACTGTAACAGTGTTGTGCTAAGCCTTTTAGGTACTTAGCAACAGTTTAACACATGCATTTGACATTTTCTCTGTTATGTTATGTAATAGTTTTCATATTGGGAAACTTTTACATATCCAACCATGTGGGCATGTACAGACTGTAAGTGCGTGATGCAGGGTCGTTCGGGGGTGCTGTGTACGGCTGTGCAGGCACATTGGGATCACTGACTCATCAGGATGAGGTTTTTCCTTCCCTTTTTTTTAAAACTGTGTTAAATGTCTGTGATTTGGCAGCTCGCCTGTCTAATGCCCCCTCTCTACAGGGGCAAGCAGAGGCGTATTAGTAAAGGGCTATGTAATTACACAGCCTAGTAGTGCCTGAAAACTGCTGAACAGTGCTGGTAAATTGGACAAAGTGATGTGAGTTTAAGGTTATCTGCCTAACAAAATTCTGTCTTTTACTAGATTATAGGGAATCCACCTTTGAAAGTGTCTACTGTATTGTGTTCTATAGCCAGCCTTTAGTTTTATCACAACCTTTTCATATTTAAAGTAGATGGGACTTGTTAACTTCATATTTATGAAGGGCCTTCACCTTTTAGTGCTTCTACAATCTCTATTAAACAAGTGAATGCACACAGACCTTTCAAAGGGCTAATCGTGTGCTCTACTTGGCTGCTGGAGCCACAGAAGGCTGGAGAAGACATTACGTGACTATTTTTAAGAATAGAAGTGGAAACTGTGAAAGGATGTCTTTCCTATTGCTAACCCAGTGAGCCGTGCAGCAAAGGGGAATTTGCCAACTTTGAAGCTGTGACCTTGACTCTGTTTAAGGCCAAGGAGCAGTGGTGTCGATTACCTCCGGAGACCTCCCAAAGGACCAAAGAGCTGTAGATATCGCTTCTAGAGGGGAGTCAAAAGGGAGTTGCAAATGCACAGGCAGTGTTTTATTGGTGATATCTGATTTCCTTTTACACGCCTGGCCTCCTCCGGCAGCTGGAAGAAACATTGTGCTTCTTTGCCCGTTTGTCTTTGCACTTTCTTTTTGTTTCACTGCTGCCATTGGCAAAGTTCTTAAAGCTAGTACATTAGGTCTTCAGGATCTGTTTTTCTTAGGTAATGCTTTGTTCCAACAAGAATGAATGCCCTTGAACTTACCATATATTATATATTATATATATAATATATATTTTTGGCTTTGTTTAAAATATCCTCTTATTCATGAATAAGAATTGTTTTAAGTATATTTAATAGTAACCAGCATATTAATGTGTAAAGCATTGATAGTTTTCATTGAAAATGTATCTGGATGTTGTGACATCTACAAACAAACCTGCATTCACAGTCTTAGTGAATTTTACTGCAGTTGTGTGAGGTTTTTGTGCTTTCTCAGCCACAGCTTGAGCTAAATAAGTCATCTTTAAATGTCTACTCAAGTGATTTGTGTATCTTGCTTGCCTTTATCTTGCTTAGCTCCAGATTTTTCATTTATTGTGATGCTTTATCTAACCTACTGCTTGTCCTCATCAGGCTGGACAGGCTAAAAGTAGAGCAGTGTGGACCACAAGAGATCAATCACGTGGCCAACAACAGGCCGCCACTCACTCAGCCTGAAATCCAGAACAACGAACGCAACCGTGAGGCAGACCATGAGCACACAGCAGCAGTCACATCCTCCACAGCAGAAGAAGAGAGGAAGCAGCGAGACGCAGAGCGCTACGGCTTCCAGAAGGACGGCGCAGAGCGCGAGCGTCCGCTCACGAAGATCAACAGCATCAAACTGCAGCCGGCACAGGCAGCTGCTGTCAAGGCGAACATCGCCTCACCACAGACTCCTGCAGAAATGGATGGGCTACAACGCAGCCCACGGGTCAATGGATCTGGTGAGCCGTGTCCAACCAATGGCACTGGAGCTCCTCCACAGAGTCCCACCCAGGAGCCCGATCGTAGCCTAAGCAGGACCAACTCTATGCTGCAACTGGAGCAGTGGGTCCGCACACAAAGAGGACGAAACCAGGACGACGACACAAGAAGGTTTGTTTGACATATGACCTTTTGTAGAGTTATTGATCCATGCGCTGATATACCTTTGTGAGAAAGAGTTGTGAAATATGCCTGTATGTTGTTTAAGGTCATGTATCAGAGTGTTATACTTTGTCCATGAAAAGTTTTACACTATAAAACTTTATATAATCTATAAAGGGTGATTCACCTGCATCTTGAGACAGTAGAGATTCTCCCTGAGCACCTGAGAGCCCACACACACTACAGATGCAGCTTTTCTAAAGCTTATTAGACCCGTTTTTCCTGCAAAGCTGAGTTAAAATCAGAGGATTCACTGACTCCTCCCTGTGATTTAAACACTCTGATATTACACTGTTGAGTGTTCACTGACTAGAACCGGGGATTCACAATAGCAGAACAGAGCTTCTATTTAGTCTGATACTCTCACCCTGCTGTGACTGTGCTGCTTTTAATTGGTGGAGATTAAACTCGCTCTCTCACCATGTCTGTCTGTCTGTCTGTCTGCCTGGCCGTCTGTCAGTGTGTCTGTCTCTCCATCTGTTTATCTGTCTGACACTTAACTGGTTCCTGGCCGGTACTCACTGTTTTTCTTGTCAGCCTGCAATAACTCCTTATACTTGTTTCTCAAAAAATTGGACCTAAGTGCATGCATTTAGAGAGATACTGCTACAGTAACAACATCAAGGTCAAGACCACTTTCTGTGATAAATATGAACACACTCCCTCCGTCAACTCTGTCAGCAATCTCTTTTTCCATTACATGCATGTCCTCTAAAAGGATGTTTAGTTTCCATGTAATCACAATCGTTTTTTTTTTTTTTTTTCCGCTACTGGGTTTAACAGACTGGTAAGCAACAATCTGTCAGGGAGTCTCACTAGGAAGCTCTCCCGATGCCAGCTGCACTGACTTTGAACCCACTGTGGAAGTGGAGCTTTTCAAAGCTTTGTCGTTGCTGAAAAGCAAGCAAGGGTCCAAACTGAGTTCGTGCAGAAGACAAGACTAGAGGTGTTCTGGATCCAACAAGTTTTGGAAAAGGGCAAACCAGAAACCTTTGCTGATTTGCTGTTTCACATTATTACATTGCTTTGAAGTTACTGAGCTAGCAGGCTAGAATTAAGGGTTTTGGTGTGATGTTGATAAAAACATTGAAATGTCAAAGCCTTGTTGAGTATAAACAACTTTTTCAGATAAATCCAGTTATCATAACACAAAATTACATCTTGGTTGGAAAAACAGAAAAATAAAAGGAATATTAAAACAGTCGCAGTATAAGAACTAATTATTATTGAAAGTTAATGGAGGTCAAACTACATGTGAAGGTTGTTTCTCTGCTTCTTATTGATTGAGGTAATTAAGTGCATGATATTTGTTGAATGTCCTTATATCAGTTTCTGTTCTTTCTTTTTGCAGCATAACATCATACCAGACGCTGCCTAGAAACATGCCAAGCCATCGGGTTCCCTATATGCCTCATTATGGCGATGGCTACTGCAGTATGCCTAGGAATAGCATGGCTCAGCGGGACAGCATCTGCAGCATATCTCCATCCTTGTATGACCAGGCCCTTGGTCCCTCAGCGGCCGACAAGCGCCGCTCCATGCGTGACGACACCATGTGGCAGCTCTTTGAGTGGCAGCAGAGGCAAGCCTACAGCAGGCAGTCGGGGCTCTACAGCAACATGGCTAGCCCAAAAACCATGATCAACCTGTCAGAGCATGCTGCACCCAGCCACTCCATCCCCCCATCACCCTCACACGGCTCTCTCTCAATGTACGGGGGCTACTCGCCAATGAGATCCTACAATATGAGCAGTGCTCGTTCGGAGCTGTCCTCGCCTATCTACAGGAGAGATATGAGCATGGACAGGAGGCAGAGGCCACAACCAAACAAGGTTTGTCGATCAGTGAAATTAATGACTTAATTTTTAAGTTGCAACCCTCATTCTGACTGATATTGACTTAATACAAAGGCAGATAAACATAAACAAAGAAGATTGATTATAAGGCCATTAAAACCACAAAATGAGGATAGGTTTTTGTGGAGGGTGAATTTCTATAAATTATTTTTCCCAAGTTTAAATTGAATATAAATACTGTCTCAACAGTCTTCTTACTACAAAACTTTGGAAAGGTTGATCAATTTCTGAATGGATCTCTGCAAGGTGAAAATAAATATCAAGGCCAAAAAATGCTATCAGAGGTTTAAAGGAAAAACTGAGCAAGCACACTTGAAGCTTCTCCAAATTACGTTGAATGAAGTATACATCCCCGTATGTGTCACATGAGGCTCTTGCCTCCAACATGTACAGCCCCTGGGGTTACCTGACAGGTCATGTGACACATAGTAAGATTATCCTTTAAAATACACTAAATCTGAGTTTTAGCTTGGTTTCAATAGGTACTGTATGTGAAAAACCCTTAAAATAAAGCCCCACTGTACAATAAAAATATACAAACTCCAGCAGGTAAAATAATAATGATAATATGTTTATTTATGTAGGAACTTTCTAGACCAGCAAAATAACAAAGTGTATTATAAATGAGAAAAAAAACACAAGCAATGTTACAAGGTACAATTTAAAAAAAGAAACTACAGTCCACAAAGCAGATTAAGCAAAGGCCAGTCTAAACAAGTAGGTTTTAAGTTACGGTCGTCTTTGGTTTTAAGTCTGGAGTGTGGAATAACTAAAAGAGTCCTGCTGGGATTGTAAGGCTGCAAAAGTTGTCTTTTGCAGGAGTAATCTGGCTACAGTGGTTTGTACTAATTGTAAGGAAACGCCCAGATAACAGAGAACAGGTTTAACAAAAGTAGATGAGTTACTGTACTAAGTTGTTTTAATATAACTGGCCCTAAGCCATCTTGGAAAGTTACAAGAACTTCTGTTTTGTTGGTGTTTAACTGCAGACATTTATCAGCCATCCAGTCTTTAATGGTGCTTTAACATCTTGCAAGACAGCCTGCAGGACTTGAGGCACTACCTGAAAATCTTGAATGACATGACAGGAACATCAGAGGAAATTTTCCAATGGCACTTAATATGAGGTGAAAAGGATATTATAGAGTGCAACACAAGACAAGAATAGTATGTACATATCAATCACATAGAAAATGGAAAAATGCATACTAGATAAAATGTAAAATAGGTATTTGATATAAAGCCACCAGTTGGGAGAAAAATTATAAATCATTTTTAGAAAGAGGAGGCATCCTTTAAAGCTTTAATCTGACCAGGCAGAGAATGAATTAAACAATAAGCTACATTTGAGAACAATGAGGCAGTGGCTGGTAGTAAAGGGTTTGGTTTATTGTATGCAAGCCTGTAAACAATGTTAGCAGTAAAGAGGTTTGCACAGATGCAGCTATAGCCAAAGTTTTGACTGAATTGGACTATATTTCTTTATTAAAATAAGAAGAAAGAACCACACTTAAAACATTTAATTATGGAAAAGATGTTTTTTCTCTTCTGAATGGCTTCAGCAAGAGAATAATCTACCAACTGGCTCCACTGATAGTAAACAATGATAAAGGCTGCATGTCAAACTGGGGTTATGTAGTATACTCCCCAGGTGAAACATGTCTACTACATCACAGGTTTTGCCACTCTGATTAGCCCATTGAGAATTTGACAGACAGAGGGTTCACCCAGTCACACTCTGAGATGTTTTTTGAAAGGTTCTGCCTTTCCCAAACTAGATGAAAGTGAAATATGTCTAAAGCAATATGAATGTGAAACAGTCTAGTGAGGTCTGAGGTCTGTGCTATAAATAATGGGAAATTTTCCCTAAGGTAAAATGGAGATAAACTAAATTTTATTGTTATTCTCAGCAATAAAATGCTTTTTAATCCCTTATAGAAGAGTCCCTGAAAGCATGGTTTTTTAAAAGCTTGCCATTTTTCAGAGTGTTGCAGTTTCCATCCACCTATTAAGTAATAATCACTACTTTAACCAGCACAAATAAAAGCCAGTCATTTTCAGCACTGTTGCAGACATGAATCAGGTGTTTCAGAAAGTAAAACAAATGTCAAAATGACTGTATGCTCAAGGTTTGCAGTGAAGTATTTTTAGTGTTTCATTGTGTAAAATGCTGTTTTGCTGTTTGTGGTTTCCAGCAGTATGGCTACCCACCTGACAGGAGGTCTATGCCTGCTGGAATCCCAGTCCAGACTATCACTGCTCAGTCTCTCCAAGGAAAAACAGTGAGTTTTCTTCAATGTTGTTCATCTGTTTGCCCCTCTATGTTGTAAGCGTATCTGTAGTACACTGCCAAGCAATTCCACACATGGGCTCGACACACTTCCACATTTGTGTTTAATTGGACTTCTTTGAGTGACACAGCTATTTTCAAATAGCCACCTGCCCTCTCTTTTCTTCTTCTCTCTCTATTTCTGTCCTTCATTTCCTTCCAAAGAGACATAGTGACAGCATCTTTAGAGACAGATTTAGGCAGAACTCGGATGTATGTTCCAAGTGGTAGGATTTGGGGTGTTTCTCACTTCAGGAGCTCCTTTGACTTGCTTCACATCAGCGGAGACTTAAAAACCCTGTCACTCACAGCTCCCTAAGCCAGATCAGGAATTTATGTCAAAGCGGCGCACAGAACTGTGTCCTCGTGGAGCTGGGAAAGTGTGAAGTGAATTCTGTATTAAATGCTAAACTCTTCGTCTGTCTTGAGTGGACGTGTGGAATTTGCATGCTGCTGACTGCAATAACACCTTGGATATTCTCATGGTCCTGAGCTGCATGAAAACTAAATACCTAGATATAACAACTTTTCACCTTTTGGGCACTTGATTCCTCTTAATCTCCTGTCCTGGTGTGTTTTCTCCCTTCCTCTCCCACTCCCCCCGTGCTGTGTCCTTGCCTCCTTGTCTGTGTGTCCCTCCGTCCCTCCCTACAGCCTGAGGAACTGACTCTGCTGCTGATAAAGCTGCGGCGGCAGCAGGCAGAGCTAAACAGTATCCGAGAGCACACTATAGCACAGCTTATGCAACTAAACGCGGATGGCAACAACCCAAAGGTCAGGCCCCCAGAGATTCTCCCACAGGGATGTGTGTTATGTGTGTATGCCATCTTTACCCTCTGCCATTATTCATCTGGATCTAGAGAATTCCTCAAGTCTCTACACATGGATGATTAATGGAAAAGAGAGCCACTACAGAAGGCTCTCTCTCCATATAGGACTAAGCTTTGGCATAGTTAGAGATCAGCTATTGTTCTTTGAACTTTTTTTTCATTACTTGTGAACCGTCTACAACAAAAATAGCCTTATTTAACAACCAGAATGTGGAAAGATAAAAGATGGTATTTGATCCATTTTAGTCAAACAAGCTTTTGATAGAATCAGTGTGCAGACAGATGCAGAAAATCAAGCTCAAAGCTTAAACTTGATTCTTAAAAGTGTGAAAGAACCATGTGAACAACATTGCCAGCCGCTAAATAATAAAAAAGGTGGATGTTTGCGAGTAGGCCTACTTCCTACTCATTTTTATCCTTTATTATTATTGACTTTATCATAAAAAGTAATTGCAGCCATTTTCATTGTGATTTAAGATGCTGTCCAACAGTTTAGAAAGGAAAAAAAATTCCCTCTAATTTTGGGATACTGGGATATTGGGAAACTGTGTGCAGTTGTAGGACCAAATTATGAAACAGGCCAGAAATCCATCGGACCAATTGGAAGCAGCTGTGGTCAACCATCGTATCCCCCTTTACATTGGATGAATAAAGACATCAGACTGAAAGTCAGCCCAACTTCTAGGTGAGTTGTGCGAATCTGATGAAAATCAAACAGTGTATGCCCACCTTATCAGGATCAGAATCAGTTTATTGGACCAAGTATGCAACGCAATAAGGAATTTGACTCTGGTTAGCTTTGCTCTCAATGTACAGGAATGAAACAAATACAAAAAATAAGTCAAACTGAAAGGTATTTTAAAAAATTAAGATTTAAAGAAGTACAAGCTCTTGCTAGGAATTTTCCCTAGTATATACAAGTCAATGTGCATTGATAGTGTGGTTGCAAGATGTGCAAATGGTGCAAGAATGCTCACTAGACATGATCAGAAGTGTAAAATATAATCCGTGGTTAGATTGTCATGGTGTAGATAACATAATTTAAGAGGGTTTTCATTCATTTCTGCAAATGTGCATAAATAGAGGTATTTGCCACAGTGAGCTTTAATACAGTATTTTAGTTGCATTAAAGCAGTAAGAGACAGTGCAGGAGGTTAAGGAAATTAATACCAGTATAAAGTTGTGCATAAATGCATACAGTTGTTTTTTTTTGTTTGTTTGTTTGTTTTGTTTTGTTTTTTTTTATTTATTGTTATTTTTAGCGCCTTTCAAGTTGTCAGATTATAGATGTAAGAGGTAATCATAAAAGCCAACCAAGCCTGACATGGTTAAATATGCTGGATTTATTTATTTTTAACTCTTACCTACTACTGTGCAGAACAATTTTCCTATCTGCTTGACTTTTGCTTTATCTTATTAGGTTTGGTGAGCAAGACTAGATGTTTTTATTAGCTTGATTTGCTAAGTAAGGTTGTCATAAATTTTCAGAATGTGGACAGTCTTCCATACTTTCTTATACCATGTGTCTTAAAACAACACATTCCCCATTATTTCAACCATCATTTGTATTGAGCGTTACATATTTTTTTATAGAAACTGGATCCATTTCTTAAGAAGGCTTACCCAATATTTGGTGCCTGGGACTCCCATTTTTGTTGTATCAAAACAGGTATGCATCTCATTTGATTTTTACTAGATCGGGTAAAGTTGAATATTCAGATATCATGACAGTCCTGTTGCCAAGTATTAAAAGAGCCATACAAGGATATCTTTAGTGTGAATCTATGTACGAGAATCTAATCATGAAGGCTGTAGTTTCCCCCATCCCACATTACAGCCATTCTTTTGTGTTACAAAGCACATCCACTACCTTTAATCCACCTTGACTGCTCCTGCGTTCCTATCCGTCCTGTTATATTTGGGTAAACTGGACATGAGAAGTCTGTGTTTGTGTGTGAAAGACAGAGAGCATCCAAGTATGAATGTGACCTTTTCTTCAGTCTCACTCTCGTGTTGCCTTTTCTTTGCTCTCCTCTTCGCTGCCGCTGCTGTTAGAACGACATTCTCTCCCATCACCTCCAAAGGAACCTCATGTATTTGGACAATCAGGTGGGGTAATGCATGAATGCATGGCCCTGTCTCTTCCTGTCATGAAATGAACCCTCTTAATGCTTTGATATTATTATTATATTAAACAGTGCTGCTATTGGAAAACTGCGTTGACTTTTAGTTTAATGCTAAGCTGTATTTCCAGCTGTATTTCCAGTAATAATGTAATGTTAACATTTTTATGCATTTAAGTACTGAGCATGGACAACTGCCACATAACACAGCATCTACTGCTTAAGCCATGCTGTCACTGAAAAGCTGGACATCGTCATTCATTCATGAGTCCCTTAACTCATTGTCAGCTGTACTAACTGAATATCTAGATATCATTAAGTTCTATGGTATATAAGAGGAATAGAGACGGATGTTGTGTTTTTAAGAACACAGGAATCAAAGATTGTCTTTTGTACACGCTTATGGATGTTGTAAGATAAGATTTTATTTATTTATTACGCACACAGGAAATTCTGGGGCCATAATTGGCCATAAAAACAGTGGAAGATACTTTGTGTGTATCAGTTAGTGTGCTTTTGAAGAGAGAAATATCCACCAAAAAAATGTACATTATAGATGGAAAACCAGGAATAAAATAGGAAGACTAACTGAATAATGTTGAAAGCAAAACAGTGCCTGAAAAAGAATAGCAAAAGAATAATTATAATTGGATAAGAAGCAGAAGCCAGTTAAGAGGAAAAGTCATGGCATTGCTGTGAAAGCAGTCTTGGCAGTTAAACTAGGGAGGAGGAAACAACTTCAATCACACCAGAAAATCAATTTTAGATAGCAAATGATACCATATATAACTGTGCATGATGAAACTTAGAGGCTATGATGCACACAAAAGTGTAAGTAATACTGCATATAGCGTTAAATGCAAAGGATCAGTGATTTTGCACATGACCTCTGGTATTTAAATAGAATATTGCATATTAGGGGCCAGTGAATACGCTATAAAGAGCCACTGGAATTCAAGTAATTACACAGATAACTGTACAGTACAGAGAGGCATGATATCCCTTTGCAATAATTGATAGAGTGAGGATAATTTCTTATTTACGCCCATGAAAAGTATACTATAGTCAGGATCCATGACTCAAGTTCGACCATTTACTGCTTAATTCATTACAACAGTAGCATTCTAAATTAAACACAAGCTCGCCTTGTCTATGTGTAAGGATGTATGCTCTTTGTAAAAAAAAACCTTCCTGTTTGTAAGCATCTTTTACCGCTTCTTGTTCCTGTTTCCATCCCTGTCCAGTCTGGATGCTCGTTTTCATGTTTGGTTCAGCTTTATGAGAGCAAACGAGGTGTTAACATATTCAGTATTGTCTCTGAAGTGAAGCACTGCTTTAATCTGACAACTGATCATATCGCTCCTCTCCACACCGGACTAGATGAAGGAAAATGACCCTTTAATCGCCATGACTCACGCTATGATTGAGAACTCTGCCCCAAGGCCTCAACTTTACCAGCAAGTAAGGCCATCCGAAGGCTTTGCTCCGCCTCATCCTCACCAGTCGCTGTTGTTATTTTGGTCTGTCGTGCTGCAATGCTCCTCCTCCGGTGTTTAAAGTCCTCATGGCATCTTGAGAACTGGTCTTCCTGTATCGTTTTGTTTCGCCAGCACCTCCTCATCCATTGCTTTTGACTGTTCTCCTCTGATTGTGAGAAGTCATGCTGGAATGGGCATGACTTGGTAAAGAGAAGTATGATGTGTTTGCTTCACTGTTCAGTTAAAACCCTCCGTCACTAAGTTTGTCAGTTGGAGTTTGGATTCAAGAGGTCAAGATTTCAGTGTTGGGCTAGCTTTAGGATTGTTTTTTAAAGGCTGAAATCATGGTTGCATTTAAACTATTCAAATGGAAAGACCTCTAGTCTTTACACATCTTATTTTGTCTAGTGCTGCAACCAGCAAAGGGTAGTGAGGTATCGTAATATCTCATTACAAAATGTGTTCCTTCTTATTAGCAAAGGCCACCTGGTCTGTGCAGAAGCACTCTAATTAGAGCAGCTTTGTTATGTATCACCATATTTATTCCCTATTGGTCCCTTTTTAATCGTATTCTGTAGCTTGTTATGAAAGATAAGAAAAAGGATTGTTTAAACAGATGAATAAAGCAAAACAAGTACTTTACCCACAATTTGAGCTAACTTTGCACTTTAACTCAAGGATTTTAGGTAAAGATTCAGGGGAAGAATACATTGTAGGGGTGGGACATGTTATTGGTAGAGTAATAGCCTCTGTCCTGATTTGTGATGCAATTATCAATTCACTCGTGTCGAATGCAAGTGTGTTAAAGACATTGTATAAAGCATTTTAAAATGTGTACACCACATATAACTTAAATTCTAACTTGCTCTATCGTTCAATTATGACTGGCTAAAAAAGTGAGAACTCCCTCTGGATGATCACACTAATGGGACTGTGCTTTCCTCTGCATGTTTATATCTCACTCAGAGGTTCTGACACGTTTCAACACATTTTTTGTTTTCACTTGAACCCCTCTATTTTCCAACTATTTGTTTTCACATCACTTGGGGGAAGAAAGATGACCCTGCCCACTCTGGGAAGCAATGTCCATATTTACTAATGGTTGTCTCTAGAATACTAATGAAGGAGAAGCAACTGAATTGATCTTTACATAAGATTTTTTTGGTGTAAAATGCTTCAAAGAAATCACCCAGAATCATCCATTATATATGAATGGAGATCAGTCTTACAAACAGCCGCACACAACTGGAATACTGAGGGAGAAAGGGGAAGGGAGCTGAGGTATATTTTTTAGCTGAGGTATTATTGTTTATTCACTTTTAATTTGAAAAAATATAGAGGTCTCAACCAATTTCCCAGGTAATTTGACTCACAGTCCCATCACCTCTTGGCTCCGCATGTGGCATTTATGACCTAAGTAAGGGTAACATAAATGGAAGTTTATCAGTGGGATTAAAATGCAGAAAAGAAGGGATGAAGAGAACAAGAGCTGTGAAGAGATGAAGAGACGTTATGAGATCAAGTGTAAAAAAGGTGAAAGTGACAATAAATTGCAGTTTAAAGCTATGCCAATTTTGTACTTTGCCTTTACTAGAGCATTTTGTTGTGTTAGTTAATTACATATTAAGATGTATCATTACATGATTGTCCTCTAGTTTATAAACCACAGCAGAATCACTGTCATGTTATTATCCTTATCTTGGGTCAAGTATCTTATGCTATACAAAAAGTTACCCTGTGCTTCCCACCCCAATACATAGTACTTTGAGTGTCATGTGGGAAATCGACTGGAATAGAAAACTGCCAGTGCTAATGATGAGTATAAATACAGGTCTCTTCAGGTATACTTCCTGCTCACACTCTCTTGCCATCCTGCTGGATTCTGGTTGGAAAAGATAAAGAGAGCCAGCTTGTGTGTGATGACGGCCATGACATCTCTCTGCCACTTTTGTGATCACCTCACGGGGTGAAAAGTGCCGCCGAAAGACTGCCTTCTTGCCCCGCCCACCCTTACCCTCTGACCATTCATCACTGTCCCAGCCAGGCAACAGCTGCATTCCCACCTGTTCAACCGTCAGAAGTCCATCTCTCTCCTTCTCCTCCTCCATCTCCTCCTCCTCCTCCCCCATGTCACTCGCAATCCACACCACACAGCCTCGCAGTGACTCTCCCTGAGCTGTGGGAGAGTTTGCATGTTCTGTGTAGAATGCCGTGTGGTTCTCGGGTCCCAAATGCTTTAACTGTGCTGTGTGGTTCAACCGGGGAAAGAGGTGTTAAAGAAGTGTGTGTGAAAGAGTGCAGGTGTGTGGAGCCTTTACAACCCAGTCTTAATGTATTTGGACAGTGAGTTAAATTGTGTTATTTTGGCTGTGTTTGCATTGGATTTGAAACGAAATAACATCTCAAGTCTTGTTTCTGTCTTCATAAATACAGTTTAAGTGTCACCTTTACTTTTTTGGGGGGCAGGACTTGATGTTGGCATACTGTACAGCTACAGCAGCTAATGTTTTTTGAGTCCAAATATATTTTTAATCCGGTAATAAAATTCAGTATATTGAGGAAATGATAGTATTGGGTTTGTGATAAAATTTTGACACAATTTTCACATCTTTATTGAAGAAAAGTACTGCTGTCTAAAATGCAATGCCTACAAGAGATAGCAACCTCTGCTAATTAAGAAAAGACTTTTGCTTTGTATTTTTCTATCTAATTGATTTAAATTGTGCATTGTTACATCCCTGTTTTAATGTGTTTAACATGGTGCTATCAAACAGAGTTAGAATGATTAAAAGTGTGCTAATTTTCCAATAATCTTCTATTCTGATGATGTTTCAACCCTTAAGAGTTTAAATAAGGTTCTGAAATGGCACTTTTACCTCAAAGATGTTATTTCATTTTAAACCTGATGTTGGAAGAAACACAAAACAACACAGACTGACTCTATTGTCCTTATACTTGTGGACTTAACATGTCTTGCTTTTAGAGTAAGATGAGTGACTGAATTATTTACCTTTATGTGAATTTTCTGGAAACATGGGATCCAATGCAGTTTAAGTATTTCTCCCTGTTTTTCTACTTTGAAATAATCATGTTGATAGAATGCATTGTGATGTAAAGATGGTTGGGTTTTTCTTGTTCTCTTCTTAATGTAAACCAGCTTAAAGAACTACAGTCTCACAATAAACAACTTTTTATGTTACCGTCTGAATTTAAGTAACAACATCTGAGCATCATTAGTGAACCTCAAGTCCTCTGGAGATCTGAGGTTATGTTGTTCTGGGAGTAACTTTAGATCTAATTACAACATATCTGTAGCTGACCACAGCTACCAGAAAACCCATAGAGAAATTAGCTGCAGAATAAGTGCTGAACAAAACACAGTTGGTGGATACAGTTTTTACACTGACCCTACAGTGTAGTAAGCAAGAATGTATTCCAATAAAACCACTGTTTGCCTATGGAGACAAACGCCTGTGGGTGGTGAAACTTGAAGCACTGCAATCTTTGTTTAGACTGGCTGCACTGCCTCTGTCGGTTTGCTAATTTCAGGGAAATATGAGTTTCTACTGAAGGACAAGTCCTGTGGCTCCGTGAGAGAGCCTTGTCATGACACTGCATTAGATCTCCTCATTACAGTGTGTATGTGCATATGCAGAGTCCCTGTGTAACAATGTGTGTTTCTTTGTAGCTGAGTCCAGAAGACTACAGTCAACACGCCTATACATGCATGCCAGAGGAGGTGGACATTGATGTAAGTTCAGTGTTGCACTCTTTGATGACACGATGCTGAGTTTAAGTGTGCGTAATGGGTCGTAACTAACTCGCTGTTTCCCCTGCAGACCAAACTGAGCCGGCTGTGTGAGCAGGATAAACTGGTGAGGACGCAGGAGGAAAAACTTCAGCAGCTGTACAGAGAGAAGGTGACTGAACGTTGGGCATTAGTCAACATTTCTCTTTAACACATGGGCATACAAAAAATAATAATTTAAGGTGTTTAGAACGATGTGGTGCAGAGTGAAAGAAGATAAACTGAAAAGAATGAACAGTTTATACTTTAAACAGCAAGAATATTCTTACTTTAGTTTATATGCACCAATTATTGACGAAAAAGAAAAACAAGCATCTGCTGTAATGCTGGATTGTTTGAAGAAATTGTTCTGAAACATTTAGGAGTTCTCTCTTTAGCCAGAAGTTGCTAGAAGTGTAAGCAACAGCACCAGAAGTTGTAGTAGTAATTTAGTTAATAGACAATTTCAAGTACATTTGATGATTAAAACAACTAGAGCCCTGCACAAGACTCTTTCTTTGTCCTGCTCCCATTACCACCCAATCCCTTGACAAAGTTTCCTCCCTGAATGAAGAAAAACTCTAAGAAAACAAATACAACACTCATCCATGGTGCCACACATGGATGCTTTATGCAAAAAGCCAATTTGCATGGAAAGGGGTGTTTTCTCAACACAATCAGGGGAGCATTAAAGGCTAGACTTGTAAACTTTGACTTTCAACCAAGTCCAGTTGTTTTCTAGCCCTGTCACTTTCTCTCTCATTTATAAATAAAACACCAAGTTGTGTAGTTTCTGTCTTTTAGCGTGTTTGAGCACAAAGGCCATCTCCTCTTTGGCATTGTAGCAGAGTGATCAAATGTGTTATACAGGGGAAGTGACATTATGGGGGATAGGGAGTGGGGTAAACAGAAGTGAAGGTGCAACAATTTTGAATTTTATAGAAAATCTGTACATATTTATGATTTTGTTGTGGCACCAGTTTCAAACCAGTTCACCAAAGAAACCTTCTGAGAGGTATCAAGGATAATTGGAGCAACTGTATGGCGTGCATATTTGCACAGACAGACTGACAGACATCTGCCAATTATAGTACAAAGTTTACAAATGATTCAGCATGAACAGATTTGAACAGTATTTATCTGTCTTTTCAAAATCAATTTTATGCTGGCATATCTAACTGCTGAATCAAAATATGAGATATTTTACAGGGCAGGCGAAGTGATGGTTTAGACAAATTCTAATTTGTTTTCATGGTTAATTGTGAGAGAAAATGTTGGCCTACTAGGTATCTGACACCTAAAGAAGTAATGAAAAAGCATCAGTATCTGCATCTAAATTTTTATGTTAAACATTGGCATTGCCCTAATTTTCACAATCGATGTATCTTTAGTAATAGTTTTCATTTGCAATCTAGTATGGTCTTTGGGTGCATGGGAACGAATCATCATTAAAATACTGATTGGCTAACATTTCTCACTGTCTAATCAGCAGAACAATAACATCTAGTAGCTCAACAACTCAACTAGTTCACAGAATGCAATGAAAAGTACAACTAGTAGGCATGGTGTTTGTTGACCTATGGAATGGGAAAAGCAAGCTTTGACATAATGACATAAGGACAGTGTGCTTTGGCCCACTTTACAATACTGTGAACACAAAACAACCCATGAGATGAATGCAACAATGCATCATTTTATCATCTGAATCAGAGCAATGTAAATGAGCTAAAGGTGTGAAAGCACACTTAGTGCAGCTACTATTAGTAGCTTATAGATAAAGCCTGGTTTGCATATTGAAGTCATTTTTAAAACAGTGCTCTGTTAATTTTTATCACAAAATATTTGAAAAAAAATTAATACCACACAATGATGTAAAGTCCCAAAATGCTAATGGCTTATTAAATGATACTTTTAATCACTGATTAATAGATTACATCTTAACTTAAGTAAGGATTTCAAGCAATAGCTTGTTAAAATACCCAAATTGTCTGTTTTCTTTTACAAATAAAATATATATAATACAAAGTAAACAACAATAGTCCATTAAAATGAGAGATTGACTCAGAAAAAGGGTTAAGTCATGTCCTTGATTTTTTTTTATTTTGTATACCAAAGTCACAAAAGTGTGACTTGTACAAATGCAGATAAGTCACTTTCATAATACCTTTGCGAGACATATTTGAGCTAAAAACAGACTGATGACTCAGAAAAGTTGGTGCGGCTGAATAATCTGCTCTGACTTTGCTGAAGTTCTCTGTTCTGCAAAGGGTACAGTGACAAATTGCATTCTAATGCTGTATGTGTATTTGATATGTGACTTGTTCCCTCAGCACACCCTGGAGACTGCCCTTCTGTCAGCCAGCCAGGAGATAGAGATGGGCTGTGATAACCCTGCTGCCATGCAGAGCGTCATCCAGCAGAGAGATCTACTGCAGAGCGGCCTGCTCAGCACCTGCAGAGAGCTTTCTAGAGTCACAGCCGTGAGTCACACAGTACATACATGCACATTACATAAACTCATGCTGTGAAGTTGGGCTCTCTGGTGCTTATAAATTCGAGTTTTTGTCATTCATAAAGTTTGTTTCTTTCTTAACCAGGAGCTGGAGCGCTCATGGAGGGAGTATGACAAGTTGGAAGGAGATGTGACTCTGGCTAAAAACAACCTACTGGAGCAGCTCGAGGCACTGGGAAGCCCTCAGGTAGGTCCCTTATGGAGATTTGCACTGTTTAAAATCTTTGATGACTGGCATGGTATGGTAATCAGACCGCAGAGGTAGTATGTGTCTGCAGAGCTCTAAAGAAAGATAAAAAGGTGACAGATTACCTTGACCACACCATCAAACCTTTTGTAGACCCTTTTTCAAACAGAGGGGCAAGTAGAGACTATGCTCCAGTGCCCATAGCTGCAGTGTTGAGGGACGTATCAGAGAGATCAAAGTATCATGGTGAGTGATTGATGATAGAGAAGGTCTTAATTAGATCTGTCTTTTATCTTGTCCTTCATCATGACAGAAGTGTAGTGCAGAGAGAAATGTTCAAACACTTGTTCGTGGTTAAGCCGGGGTCAAATCCAATGATGATTCAGAGTAGAGAAGTCAGGGGGGCCATCAGGGAGCCTGGACATTGTCTTCTAAAGTGCCCTTCACTCACAAACAAACCTGTCATCAGTAAGGTGATAATTACAGGAGATCATTACAATCAGGTCAGATTCGGTGATTTGTAAACAACTGTGTTTTTGCCGTGTTTCACAGACCGAGCCTCCAAGCCAGCAACACGTCCGCATCCAGAAAGAACTGTGGGGGATTCAAGATGTGATGGAGGCACTCAGTAAACATAAAGCTCAGAGAAATGCCATTGACGGTGCGAATTATTACGGGTCCAAGAACAACTTCAGCAAGCACAAAAATGAGGTGAGCATCCTTCAGCAGAGACACCAGACCCTCTACTTATGTTGTCACACTTTTTTTTGTTTCTATTCAGTTTTCCTACTGCAGAAAAATCAAGAATTTTGGCAGTTTTTAATGGCATAGGAAATTTGCAAAAGATAAAAGAACGTTCTCAACTCAAGTGTAAAGTCTGCTCTTTTTATACTGTTAGTTGAATTTATTTGGCTTTTAGACTTCTGGTTAGTGTTTGAAAAAAACTACAGATTGACAATTAAATATTAATCTGTGTCCTCCTGTTGCAGCAGTGTGAACTCAGGCTTCAGCAATATTGAAGTTAGGTCTGTTGCAAGCAGTTGCAAATTTCAACTTGTCTCACTGGGAATCTTTGGTCCAAACTGACCTTAAGAAGTTGTTAAATGGATCAGTATTATTTTCATATTCAAAACCTCCTAATTTTTTATCCTGCTTGAGGGAAAATTTGTGTTTCAACAAGGTAAAAATGAGAAACATGTATAGAACACAGGTACATAGACACTGACATTAAAAAATACATTAGATACATAAACACAAGGGCACAGCCACAAAAAGCAGAGAATATATAAAATGTGTTTTTAAGACAAAGTTTATCCTCCTGAGACCTAAGCTTTTGTTTGGAGCGCTGTTTTAATTTCTCCCATTTATCTGGGAACAGTGGGACCTGATAAGACTCAACCTCATCTTTCAGCAGGAAGTAGTTTACTAGTAATAACTTAAAAAAAAAAAAACTCTCCAAAGTTTTAAAGCAAATCTCACCCAAAATTTCCAAACACACTCCCAGAAATGTACAAATAGATTTCTGCCAATTCCATGGAAAATCATGGAAAATTCCCCAAAAACTCCCCCACAGAAATAACAACTTCCAGTCAAACTCCCCAAAATTTACAGTTAAAATCTCCAAATTCAAGTGCCTAAAAATGTCCAAGACCTTAGACCTAAAATTTCTGTCTTTAAAAGACTCCTTAAAGTTTATGGATAAAAAAAAGAAACAAGTTTCAGTTTTAAGACCACACTTAAACATTTAAGAAATTAAGATAAACAAAGAAAAAGACTATAGCTGAGTCAGGTTTGGCCTGAAACTCTGAATACTTGTTCCTCTGTTTGTCAAAGCATTTTTTTTAAAGTGCAGTACAAATAAAGTTATTATTACTATATTATTATTAACTTAATGATGCAAACAGACGATATTTACAGCCAATACAGGCTGTTTTCTATGGCCATAAATATCAGCTGAAATGCTCCTATTTGCCATTATCAATAATTCACTTTTTAAGTTACTACCTGCTGATGCCAGCATCAGGCCGGTAACATCCTGCATCCCTAGTTAGTAGAATACAGCTGTTAGAATATTATACTTCATTTAAGCTTTAGCGGCACGTCTTAGCAGTGTGTGACATAAGTGAGTGTCAGTGTCAAATTCTGCTTTAGTACATTGATTCCTGTTGTAGTGTTCTAGTGTCCTTGTTGCTTGAGATAGCCGAGCAACAAGGACAGAGGGAATTGAAATATGTGACTGAAATATGCTGAGCTCTAACTTTTGTCAACGTAGAAGTTAAATAGTTGGGTCAGAGCTGTCAAATGCTTGTCGATACAAAGCACATTTCTGTTTCTCTGCATTCAGAATGAAAGCACTTGTCATACTCTTTGAGTTGAAAACTGGAATTTACAGGGCAGAGAATTAAATATTTGACTGATGCAGTATGGATGGTGAGTGTGCAATTCTGCATGATGTGGTGTAATATCTGACACATGCTGTTAGGATACAGTGTAAGGAAGGTAAAAAATAATATAAGAAATTCTGGGATATATCAGGAGAATTTGCAACTTAATAGTTCTTGTACATAGTTCACTTACCCAGATTCCCTGTAGTTCACAGATGATGACTAACTTAATCTGAGTGCTCGCTGTCAGCCCTCCTCATAGTCAGTCTGAATGGTGGTATCATCGTGGATGTGTCACTCGCCATGTGACAGTATGTGGAGTTCTCTCTCTGGCTCATCAGTAATTTGGCTGCCCTGTGGGTCGCAGCTACCCTGCACCAGATGGCTGCTGCTCTTAGCGTGCGTGGTGGCACCATGTGTCACCTTGCTTCCTGTCCTGTCATGCCCTGTATAATCCCCAGGAGGAGGACTCGGTACCCCCGCGGCCACCCCTACCCCAGTCCTATGAGCCTAACCCCCCCATGGTGCCCCCCCTGCCCTCTCATGCCGGTGTGCGCACTTCATCCC
Organism: Cheilinus undulatus; assembly: GCF_018320785.1. Lineage (NCBI taxonomy): Eukaryota > Metazoa > Chordata > Actinopteri > Labriformes > Labridae > Cheilinus > Cheilinus undulatus. The sequence continues at coordinate 19,378,773 of NC_054873.1, read as the reverse complement.
TCCACAGGCCGGAGGACAGGAAGGCCAATCACAGGAATGGCACGCACAGCGTAAGCTCGTTGACCTCGTGGCTGACCCCGCCCTCAGCTGTCTCATCACACGTCATTGCTCGCTGTGGTGGTTTTCAGTTAAATTTTTTTTGGACATCTCCTGTCTCCTCGGTTGTTTTTGTGAAACATCCTTTGTTTACCTGATGCCATTCTTATATCATTTCATTTTTTTCTTTTTTTTGAAGTTTGATGACTCTTCTCTTGCACATTTATTTTTCTCTTTTTAGTTGAACTGCCATGTCCTTATTTCTGAGTTGAAGTGAAGTCGCTTTGTTTGTGTTTTGTCGTGTTCTCTCTGTGGTTTCAATCTAGGCCATGTCTGAGTTTGAATGTGTTTGCCTGCTGCCTACTTTTTTATTTGGCTGTAAAACTGTTTGTTGACCTCAAACTGCATGGAGAGTTTTCTTGAAGCTTTTTACATTTGTGGTTTTTAGACGGTCCAGTCTTAAAAAAAAATGTTTGCCAATGTTTCTGTGGTAAATGAGGTAGAAAATTGCAACTTATACAGAAAGTTAATGAGCACGTTTGAAATCAATTCCCCATATTGATCCATGCTTTTCTGTATACTTATCAGACATTTTCTTCTTATCACTAGGGCCCAGACTACAGACTCTACAAGAGTGAACCCGAGCTCACAACAGTGACTGAAGTGGATGAGAGCAACGGAGAGGACCGTTCTGAACATCCATCTGAGAGAGAACATTCTGGAAACAAAGGTAAAGGAGAAAGAACAACGTACAACATGCCACTTTTTGTGCAGTTAAAATAAAAAGTTACTGTGTTGATCCTGATGAAAAGAATTTAATCACTGGCTTGATGCAGTTGTACTGTGAGATCTACAGTTCCTATAAAAAGGATTCATCCTCTTGGATGTTTTACCCTCTTATTGATTTTATGAATCAGTCATGGTCAATATAATTAGGCTTTTTTGTAAAAAAAAAAAAAAAACACATTTCTACAAAGTAATATCAATTAAATAAAAATATGTTATGTGAAATAACTGACTTCATAAATATTCACCCCCTTCAACGTAGTGCTAGTAGTCTCACATTTAGTGAAATGGGGATCACCTGAGTTCAGTGAATGTGTCTCAAGTGACTGTAGTGTAAAGGCACCTGTGTCTGGAAGGTCCAGTAACTGGTTAATCAGTATTCCTGGCTACCATTACACAGTGAAGACAAAAGAATGCTCCAAGCAACTCAGTGAAAGGATCATTGAAAAGTATAAGTCAGGGGATGGATGCAAAAAAATCCAAGGCACTGAACATCCCCCAGAGTTCGGTGAAATCCATCATCAAGAAATGGAAAGAATATGGCACATGTGTGAATCTGCCTAGATCAGGCCGTCCTCACAAACTGAGTGACCATGCAAGTAGGAGACCAGTGAGAGAGGCCACCAAGACAACAATGACTACTCTGAAGGAGGTCCAAGCTTCAACAGCTGAGATGGGAGAGTCTCTGCATACAGCAACTGTTGCCTAGGTTCTTCACCAGTCAGAGCTTTATGCGAGAGTGGCAAAGAAAAAGCCACTGTTGAAGAAAACTCATATTAATTCTCAACTAGAGTTCACCAAAACGCATGTGGGAGACTCCGCGGTTAAGTGAAAGAAAGATCTTTGGTCTGATGAGACCAAAATGGTGCTTTTGGCCATCAGACAAGATGCTATGTTTGGTGGACATCTAACACTGTACATCACCACAAACCACACCATCCCCATCACGAAAACTCAGAGCAGCCAAAGCTGCATCTACTAAATACTGACTTGGAGGGGCTGAATATTTATGCAGTCACTTATTTAACATTACATATTTTTTATTTAATTGACATTTCTTTGTAGAAATCTGTTTTCACTTTGACATTATCCCATTAAAGTCTGACAACACAAATTATAGCCAGAAAATTTAAATTTTTTGGGACTGAAATGTTTATTTCACTTTCTACTGAAATCCAAAAAACATCCAAGTTTTCATAAAATTTAACATATATATTTTGTTGTATCTCATTTGAGACATTAGGTGTTTTTGGTAACTGATGATCCACTTGGGGGCATTTTTATCATTTATCAGACTGTATTCAGAAGTTTTTTTTTGTTTGTTTGTTTTTTTTAGTAATTTATGATCATATTGATTAGATAGAGGTATCACACAAGTATGTATCAAATATGACACAGCAGGCTTTAAGGGGTTAAAGATAGTTTGTTATAAAGGTAAAAAAAAATGTTTTCCATAGTAGATTTATTACTATGGATTAAAAGGGTAAAACATCCAAGGTGGTAAACACTTTTTATAGGCACTGTTGTAGACTTTTCTAGCACATAGTTTCCATGGTTACCATGGCATTTACACAGGCATCATTTTGACTTATACCTTTAGAGCAACAATATGCAAATTTTACTTTACTATTTGTTTCCAACTTAAAATAGTAGTTTCAAAGTTGTCTGCAGGGAGAATGGCATTCATCCCCAGCACTATGTTACTTTGGCAGTGGGCTATGGCTGTCTTACAATAGACAGCCCGACTAGGCTTTTCTATGCAGTAAATATCAAAACATCTTTTACTTTCAATTATTACTAATATTTTCAGTTGCATTTTATCTTTCACTGTTTACCATTGTAGCTCTATAGATTTTTCTTGGGTTTAAAGTATATCATTGATGAAACTTCCTATTCAGATTTTATATATGCTCGATTTTGTTTAGAACTTGTGCAAAAATGTATTCCTGTATGTCTGTGGAGTGGAACTCAGAGTAGCCTATCTGCATCTATCTGATCAAACAGCTTGCACAGCATAATCCAGATGTTCTGAAGATGAGTGATTACACTGTAGCTCCAGTCTCTCCGCACTGCTGCACGGTCAATGGTAGAAACCTGACTGTGCTGCTTGTGAAGACTGCAAGAAAATCTGCTGTGTCTGCACAGTGTTCTTACTATCGTGTGTGTTATTTCCATCACCAAACTTGAAGTTCTCACAAATACACATAGGATATTATTCAAAACTGAAGTCAGTATTGCTGTACGTTACAATTATCATACAAATACAAGCTTTTGATAAAGATAATGTGCAGTCCATTTAAGTTAATTATCCGATAACAGTTTTTTTATTAGCTTGTTTAACAATGTGATTCTGCAATATGTTACACTCTTATGTGAACTGATATTACAGGGATGTATAGAAGCATATGCTCTGTCACTGAAGCAGATGGCTGATTTGGCTGTTTTTCATTGCTACCTGCAGGGATGTCCTACCCAGTTGGTATTGTCCCACCCAGAACCAAATCTCCAGTGCCTGACTCATCCTCTATAGCTTCATATGTTACCTTAAGAAAGGGCAAGAGGCCTGATCCAAGGACGGTGAGTCTCTAAGCTTTTAACACTGCTGTGATGTGGGTTTTTAAAAGAAACATTTTAAATTATCTTCAGGTTTTATTCAACCTTTTGGACCAGTGCTTACTGCCAGGATTTGCCATTACAAAGACTTACTTATAGCTGAAAAAAGTTGACACTTTGGAGCACTTACTCCCAACAAGTTACACGTGTAGTCCTTGTCTTTAAGCTTAAAAAACAATAATTACTAGGATTAGTGAATGCTCTTTGCTCTTTCTTGTTATCTTGTTGATATCAGCCTCCCACGGGCAGCAACAAACAGGCCCTCTCTTAATTTTCCTGAGTTGCATTAACTCATCAGTTAATTGTTTGTTTTAAAAATGAAGCTCTTTTTGAAAGCAAACATGTGGCAGAAGAGGCCACTCGTCACATGGGTGGGGGTGTGACTCATGCTCTTAAAGCCAGGCTGTCATAAAATAGATGCCAAGTAAGGTTTATTCAGTTTCCAGCCTCAAACACGATCAACTTTAACATACTCAACATGTCATTAGTGCACCACACTGAAGGGTGTGTCCTGGTTTTAGTGTTTCTGTTTTTGTTTGTGGATATATAACACACATACATATAAACCTCAGTGAACTTTGTTCAACATCAGCTGCACACACATGCTCTCATACATTTAGCCTGTGGTTGCAGGAGTGTGTGTCACAGGCCTATAGAGTTCAGTTTAGGCCTTTGGGTACCAGCATCTTGAACAATCTGGACAGTGAAGGCTCCGTCCTCAGGCTCTGGACTGGATCCAGATCTGCCAGCCCCTCCAGCACCACACCACTGAATGTGAACAACTTCCTCTCAATTCACGTCACATCATCTGTTTCTCCTGCTGAGGCATTAATAAGCCCCCAGCCTGTCTGAATGCACCAAAGCGTGCCAGCAGGAGTGAGCGAGCATGCACAGCAGCCAGTTTTCTCTCTGTGTTTTGACTGCTACTCAATTTATCTCAGAAGTAACATTTACAAGTTTTTTTTAATGTCTCTGTAGTCATTTTCATGTCTCTCATCACTGCAAACTTTGATAAAAGTTGACACAGAATAAAAAGATATGCTACTTGGTTAAGTTCAGAAGTTTCAACTAGACCTTGTATTTACTGCAGCAAAATCTGACCTAACCACACCATGATGTCATGTACTAACACACCCAAATTGCAGTTCTGTGTAGTAAAAATCAGCTAGGATGACATCTGTCTTTTAATATCATTAAGTGCTCTTTGTAGTTTCCTCCTGTGGTTTGATGTCCGTGTTTGTCCTCTCTGGCAAACAGGAGCGTCCACGCAGCGCGGTGGAGCAGCAGCTGTGTGCGGCAGAGAGCGGCCGGCACAGGATGAGCGTGGAGGAGCAGCTGGAAAGAATCAGGCGCCACCAGCAGGGTGCCCTCAGGGAGAAGAAGAAGGGCCTTAGCATCCGTGGTGGCAGCCAGGAGAATACACCTTCTCGCAGTCACTCTTTTAATAAAGAAAACAGCTTGAGAAGCATGCAGGTATTGTGCTTCTGCTGCAGGAACTAAGGCAAAACTCTGGTCTAAAGTGGGCTGAAATTAAAATGTTGTTTTCTCTGTTTTAAGTCACAAATGAAGCGCAGAGATGAGGTGGTCAGCAGTGACATTCAGGAGCTGGAAGCTTCGCTCAGGCAGCAGGAGTTGGTGAGGGAGCAGGAGACGCCTGCAGAGGAGATCGCTCGTCTTAAAGAAGCATCACAGTCTGATGTCTTAAATATGGACCGAGAGGTAACGACCAGCAGTCAAAAGGGCTGATATTATAACAGGAAAGGGAGGGGGAATTCATCATTTCAAGTTTGCTGCATTAACACCAGTGATCTGTGGACCCAGATATGTTCATCATCTCTCACTTTCAACATGATAAGAAAATAAGAAAGCATTATACCAACTTTCTGTTGCAAAACACTGAGCCTAGTCCAAACTGATATTAAAAGCAGGCTGGAAGCCCTACACTTGATTTTTGTTTTTTCCATTGTCTAGATTTCATCTCTTTACAGTTTCTTTTCCCACCAGTCTCAGCATACAGCACAATGTGTCACATTAATGTGTCACTTCTAGTTCTGCATTAAAAGTTTGACCTATTTTTATTCCATACCCAAAATGTTAACAACCTCCATGTAATGAAGGCTATGATGGCTGTAATGACGGTGAGGATCTGTCCTGAGCTTTCTGTTGACAGTTGGCTTCTAGCATTTAGCTTCAACCGTAAATCTCATAGTACTTAGCTTGTATGTGTGAAAGAAGCCACATTAAGTCTCTCTCCTTGTGTTGTTTTTTTTAGCTTGCAGTGCCTGATAAAGTTTTGATTCCTGAGCGTTATGTGGAGTCAGACCCAGAGGAAGCTCTCAGCCCTGAACAGGAGGCTGATAAGCAGAGGAAAGTTGACCGAATCAAAGCTCTTATAGCAAAAAACAGGTAAAGGACAAACCATTCATACATCTAAGAGAACGGTTTCATTATTGAATGGTGCTAATAGTTTGAACAGATCCTTCCTCTTCCAACATAGTCTGCATGCTGTTTACATGCAGATCAGTGCCTTAGGTTTGCAAGAAAAACATGCTCTTATATCAAAGCTGCATTGGCATTTTAATTTAAATGTCAGCCTGTTTAATTGCTTTTAAAGAGATGACTTGTCTGTCCTGAGGTAATTGTGTTTAGTCTGAAACCTTGTTTACCATCTGTCCGATCCTCTGATAATCCAGTGAACTTTTCTTAGATGTCTACCTTAGGAAATTTTCTCATCTGACTCCAATTGCGTAAACATATTGCAGAGGGTCATGTACTGTATAAGCCATTCATAGGGCTCCTTTTGACCTAAAATAGACTGCAGTATGTGCACAACCTCCTGTTTCATTGTTTAATAACATTTAGGAAAGGTTTATACAGATGAAATGCATTTTAATCTGCTTAAAATACTTTAAGAATGTGCTATTTTATTTAAGCAGCATTTAAAGAGAAATTGGATGTTTAAAATGCAAATTATCAGTTCAGAAATTAGATTTCTACTCTTGTTTTTCAAAAATATCCTTCCATTTCCTTTTGTTCAAAAGTCATCCAACAAAATAAAATTGATCTCACAGGATTGAATCTTGGATGGAATCAGGTGCTTCAAAAGAAGGAAAGGATTATGCATAAAATCAGGTAATTTAATCCTGGTTTTAATCAGTATGAAATATAAAAGGTTTGTGTTTTGTCCAAAACTTTCTTGTAGGCTTGGGATTACTTTGATCCAAAAAATAAGGATCCCAGTCCCATCTGAGGGCTCGATTCAGACTGGATAACAGCAACTAAAGATAACTATATAGTAAGATAACAATCAGCCAAAAAAGACTTCATAAGATATTTTTGTGCTAGAATGTTGTTCTTTTTCAGTGATGAAGTTGATAAAGAAAACTAGTTAAGGACAGACTTGTCACCAAATAACATCAGTATTAAACACAAAATAATCTATTTTAGGATGTTTGAGAATCTTTTAGTTTGTGTGAATTACGGTGTGATGTGGACACAGTATATGGTGTGGAGTCTTTTTTTTAAAGAACTGTATACCTGGATTTTTAATCCTTAAATATCTGTCCCTGAATCCTGGTGCTCCTGTTCATTTTTTCTTTGAGTAATCCAAATATAAAGTTAGCTGGATTATGTGATCATTCCTAAAAAAAAATGTCAAAATTTAAATCAGTATGACTTAAACATGGATTGAACAAGAGGGCAACTAGAGAAAAAAAAAGAAACTAAAGCTTTGAACAGCATTATCTGTATTTGTCTTGATCAAAATGTGATAGAACTCTTGTTATGCTCTGTCAGGATCAAGTCATTCATGCAAACAAATTCATTTTAATTGCCTCTTAGTTTGCACTCACAACCTGTAGTGTGCCTGGGCGCGTTTGAGCTTAAAGTCCAGTACATTTGACCAGTGTGAGTGTGTTCCCTGGCCTCTGCATGAAAGGCAAATGAAAGAGCACCAGCATGGGAATGTGACATAACAGTTGAAGACGTGAAATTGTGGTTTTGATCGGCTTCATTTGCGGGACGTCATTTGTAAATCCTGTGGTGTATTTACCTCCAGCTCTCATCTAATGGTTAAAATTGCTCTCGTCATGGTTGAAAAAACATGTTAACTGAACATTTGATACTCATCCAGACACAGGATGTCCTACCACATGAGAGGTCTGTTTGTTTGGTCAAGGAGCAGCACTTAAAGGCTTTGAAATTAGGCACGGAGGCAGCCCAGGTCATGCCGTTTGTAGGAATGTCAGGGGGATTCAGATAGTATGTGGACACGCAGGAGAATAACTGTAGGATTCATATGAGTTCAAAAGTCAGGGTTTCGGCCTAATTCGACAGGACTTTTATAGATACCTCCAACTCCGGCATTATTTTGACAAGAGTGTTAAAGGGTCCATACCAAGGAATTTCACAGGTATTACACAAACCTTCATTAAAGCCTACAAAACAAAAGGTTCAAGAAAGGTTATAGGTGAATTATACAGGTATATAAATGAACTAAGAGGGAACTCTACAGAATATGTAAAAGCCAGATGGGAAAAGGAACTGGGGGTGGCTATTCCCCCTGAGGACTGGACAAATATGATTAACACACAAATTACCACCACAGCCTCACAGTCATGGAGGGATTTTTCATGGAAGAACCTTATCAGATACTTTATAACACCAAAACAAAAATCCAGACAATCCAGTCCTCGATTCAGCTGTTGGAGAGAATGTGGTCATTCTTAGGCAGATCATTCACACATATTCTGGCACTGCCCTGTTCTCAAACCCTTTTTGGAAAATGTTTACACTGTTGTTAGAAAGGTCCTCTGCTTTGGTTTTGAATTTACTTGTTTATTTTTTTATTTAGGAAATATAGACACAAAACTCTCTAGTAATGACAGATACCTCCTCAGAATATTTATGGTAGCAAGCAAAAAGGCCGTAACAAGGCGTTGGCTCTGTAGGGATCCACCCACGATTAGTCAGTGGACAGGTATAGTAAAAAATATCCAGTGCATGGAAAGTCTGACCTTTTCTCTAAGACTGCAGAAAGAAAAATATGATGCTCTCTGGAAGAAATGGGAAACATACCTATCACAAAGCGGTGATAACCTATGCTAATTTTAAAACACATTTTTCAACTGAAACAATGCTGATAATGGGAAAATTTGGACTGACCCACTCGTGTCCCCTTAAGTTCTATAGTTCCTACTGTTTCGCTGAAAAATTTGTGTGCATAATGTGTTTGTAAGCTTAACAGATTTGTGTGGCTTGATATTCAGTTGTATTTTCTTTTCTTCCCTGTTTAAATCTGTCTCCGACAGAGTTGTTTTGTATTCTTTCTTCTTAAAAACTAAAAATAAAGTTATAAAAAAAAAAAAAAAAAGTCAGGGTTTCATTCAGAAAGAGAAGGTCTTGGAACTCTGTGAGCTGAGCAGGCTCCAGATTAGGGGCTCTGGTGAGGGATGACTCTCTGGAATGAACCTCTCTCTCTCTCCACACTGGGCTCTGTCTAGTTAAAGCACTGATACCCAGGTCAGATGAAATAAACAGTGTCAGAACTGATATTGTATAAATGGGTGGCTATTTTACAGCCTTAAACAACAATACTTAATGTATACTTACGGTTAGTCCTTAAGACTTTTAAACTCGTCAGTGGATGCTACTTGTGATGATGTTGCACATGACATATCCGGCCTGGATGCTTTGAGCAAAGACAGGGACTGGGTAGGGGGTCAAATGGCTTTTGGGCTTAAGCACACTGTTAGTACAGATTGTCTACTGTGAGTGCATCCTTAAAGACTATAAATGATCTGTTTTTTCCTTTTATGTAGTTGCTCACATGTAAATTCTTTTTCTATAGAAATGTACGTGAGATTTGAAAGATAAAGTACATTACTCTGTTTAACTTCTTCTAATTTATGAGTTCCCATAGAATAGAAACCATATTTGCAGTATTTCCTATCTTTAGCACATGACTTGGTCCTGAAGGGTTAGATAAAGTTAAACAGTGAATCACAAAGGACGTTTTGTACATGTCTTTGTTCCTAGCATGCAGAATGTTGTTCCTAGTATGGCTCTCAGCCCTGAGGAGGATACCGTGGACGAGGTCACTGTACAGGAGAAGGAGAAGATGATTAATATCTCCTATGAGCTGGCAGCAGAGGCCTCCAAACGCAGCAAGCTGGTAGCAGGTAAGCCTCTGGAGAGGAAAGTGAGCCTTCTTCTCAGAGGTCACTTCTGTTTTATCAAGCTGCAGCTGCTTCCATTGTGCATGTGTTCAGTCATTTATCACTGTCGTAGATTCTTCATTAATTTCATTGATTGTGATTATATCGTGTTGTTTTGTTGTTTAGTCATTAACAGCTAATTTGATTTATTTCTGTTGATTTCCGTGTGCCTGTTTGTTCAACATGTTGCTCTGTTTCATTGCAGTGAAAAGCCTGTCGTCCTCTCCCCCACCCCTTCCACAGTCTCCTAACACCCCCCCTCAACTCACTGATGGGTCTCACTTCATGTGTGTGTAGTAGCACCAGTAAGGGCCTTCATCAGTTTTGTCCATACTCACAATGTTAATGAGTGTTTTAATGTTTAATGTCTAGAAGCATGTCAGCATGAAGACATTGAATGTTTGGAGTTTGCTGTAGAGATATCTTTTTCATAGTGTAGTTTTGCTTGAAGTATTCGTAGACATGTGACTCAAACAGCTGTGTTCATATGCCATTATTCACATTTCACAATTTAAAGACTCCGGTGGCTACAAACAGGCAGTGGCCAGTTTTTTAAGCTGCACCCACACAATCCTGTGCCTTTTAAAACAGGAAGAACTTAGCTATATCTTCTTATATAACTCGTGTAATATATTGCTCTTTTTGACTGTTTAAAATCAGAATATTATTTCTATATGGTATAAAAGAGGCCATAGTTTAAAGTGCTTATCAAATACAACTATTTATTAACTTTGGTCGGGCAGAATATTAGAAAAAGTAATTGAAGAAGAGTCATAGGAATATCTTCAGACACTCATGCTGGTGCCAAAGATATAGTCAAACAGCCAGGGCATATATGGTTTAAAAATATTGAATAAATAAATCAGATTTTATAAAAAAAAAAAAGGAGAACACACCTGCCAGTTTCAGCCACACACAGCCTTCTTCATGGTTTTGAAGTCTCAACAGGTTTTATCTAATGTTGCCATTTAAAAGGTGTATTAACAGCATTATGGTCTGCCATGAATGGGCTTCTTATGCCTTAGGTTGCTGTATGAAGCAAAAATTTTTGTAATTAACCCATGCCAAGTGCTGGATATCAAAACTTGCAAAAACACTGAGTAAAACCATCACCCAATTTGTGTCTCCAAATTCTGAATGAATTCATTTGCAGCTATCTTTGATCACTTAATGGTAAATTCCACCAATTCTAGATCCATGCTTTGTATCTGAGTTACAGCTTGCCAACTTACCTTTGTTTTCTCAGTTGGAAAGCTGAAACAAAATAACCTTAGTAGATGATATAGAGGGATCTATGGATGATTTGTGGGTGCTGCCATCTTAAGGTGGCTGCAGTAACTGTGGCAACAGCTCTAACTGTGACAGCTGCACAGATAGTTGTGTGAGGCAGCTGCTGACAAAGGCACCTTAACCAGATGATCGTAGTAATATCTATATTTGACATCAATTACAAAATCCTGATTAATTAATAGAAGAATGGAGGGAAAACCAGACCATTTGCTACAGATGTTATCAAATACAATGTAATACATATGAATGTATGATATGGCTTAAAGAGTTAGAGGAGATTAACTATGACACTAGTTGCACAGTAAAACACATTTCTTTGGATTTTCATTTATCATGTATGTACAGTACATTCAGAAAGTATTCAGACCCCCTTAAGTTTTCAATATTTTTATTGTTGTAGCCTAATGCTACAGTTGAAAAGTGCATTTCCATTTTCATTAATTTACACTCAGGACCCATCATGGCAAAGTGAAAAATGGATTTTAGAAAATTTATTAAAGATTAAAGATTGATAGAATTTTTTGGAAACTCTGCTTCCACGTGTTTTGCGCTGGTTTTTGCTCTAATAGGCATTTTCAGCTATGAGGCCTTCTATAGAGAGCTGTTCCTTTCCAAATCATGTCCAATCAATTTCATTTACCACAGTTGGACTCAAATTAAGATGCTGAAACATCTCAGCAAAGATTAAGAGAAATGGAAGGCACCAAAGCTAAATTTCAATTTTTACTGCAAAGGGTCTGAATACTTATTTCAGTGTGATTTTTCAGCTTTTTTGTTTTTGATCAATTTGCAAAAAAAATCTAAAATTCTGATTTCATTTTGTCAATTTTGTGCACTGAGTGTAAATCAGTGAGAATAAAAATGAATTAAAATGACAGTTGCATTAGGCTGCAAGATAGCAAAACTGACAAAAGTAAGGGGGTTGGATTACTTTCTGAAAGCTCTATATTTTTTTGTCTCGTCTAAAGCAACTGGTCTGTCATGATTGCATGCAGCTCTCGATGATGCCTGGTGCTCAAGCATTTCCTTAAAATGCATGGTGATGAATGACTTAACATTGTCTACGGGTCATTCAAGGAGAGACTGAGGAAATGACTAGATATAATAATATTTTCCTCTTTAATCACTTGTGAAGATTATCTTAACCCTCTGTGTTGTCAGTGAATCTGTGTAAATTTGTGCTCTCATACAGAGAGACTGGTGTTTTGTGCTCTTTTTCCCCTTAAGTTTAAATTTTTTATGACTGGTAGAGCAGCTGAGAGCTCCACAGGTTCTTCCTCATACCTTCTACATTATTGTCAAAAAAAAAGGGTTCCCAAGAAAGTTGGTATACTCCAGGCTTATGCCCTCTTGGTTAAAAAACACTCACCAGTATTACCTACCCATAATATAGATGTCACTCTGTGGCAGAAGTAACTATTATGTCAAAATAAAAGCACTATTAAATGCTCAAATACCTGAAATAATAACACTAGTGATAACAAACTTAATCCTTAAGTGTCTTCCCCAAACAAAGTATAACAAATAGATCAGTAAATGTATTTTACATTACAAAAAAACACACGTGAATAGCTCCAAAACAAAGTGTCTTTATATAAATGCACTAGATGGAAGTCATTCACATTAATGGATGCTTGCACAGATGTCATCAGTAACAAGTTTTTCATGAAATCACACAAAATACCTTGAAAACACAGAACTTTAAGGCGTCCATGTGTTACTTTATGGCAGCCATGATGAATCACGTTACTAGTGCTGTTGTTTCTCATATATTTGGCCCCTGAGGTAGAACCATGAGTGTTGAGAAATCTGTAGTACTGAATGCAAGGTAGTATTGTGGAGCATAATTTGACCTTTGCCCTTTCTGTACTTGCAGCACAAGCTCTGGCCTCAGTGAAAACCTACACATGAAGGAAGCAGCGTTGGAGGTGTAAAGATGCCTCAGGAGACTTTCACAAGAACATCATCAGCACAAGGCTACGGCTTACAGAGACTAACTGCCACCTTTGAACTCCGGGGTCTCAGCCACTGACTTCTGTATGCTCACTGTGACGTCTTAATCTCTTATGCCACCAAAAAAAAAAAAAAAACTGTGTGTGACATTTCTCTGTTTTTGGGCACCACACTTTTCTCAACCTGGTGAGGCAATACAGCTCTGATACTGTTATTGTTGCAGTTCCATTTTCAGTTTTTACATTTGGCTTTTAAGGTCATTTTGATTATTTATATGGTTTTATTAGGTTCTTGTTTGAATATGGGCCAACTGTATATAGAAAGGAGGCTAACAGACTGAACTAAAGTTACAGGCTCTTATTTCCCAAAGAACGTAAGAACTGCTTTTTACATTTTTATTTCACTTCAGTCTTTTTCAGAGTCACCTGTTTTGTTTTCCAGATATCTTTCACTGACTAGCCATTCATATTTATCTACTGTAAAAAACATTTGTCTATTGGAAAGATGCATAAATAAGAGATATAGATCCCTCTATTATAATGAAAGGAGGAGACACTATTGCTGCAGATTGATCAGAAGATATATGTCATTTCTCCTCTTCCTCAGTTGTAATTATTTAAAAAAGGATCTTCTACAGTCCCTGTCGCATTGTTGCTGACACATATGTGAATGTTTAGGCTTCGGTCCCACTATACTGTCTTTTTTCATTGATGAGAATTATATTTAAACAGAGAGAAGGAAAACTAAGAAGAGTTTGATTCTATTTTATGACATGTTGAAGTCTTTGAACTAAAATGGCAAAGATTAGCACATGTAAAAAGCAATAAAATTCAAATGTTTGTGGTTCCAGGATTAATATTTTTTTTCCTTTGTGTAAAAAGTGTAATTATCAGAGGTTTACTGTGTATATAGTGTACATGGTATAGCAGAATGGGAATATGTATCCATCTTATGGTTACATACTAGATTTGATTTGCAAATGTTCATATTCCATCTGTTTTATATCATGTTAAATAAATGTTGCTGTTCTTAACAAAAGGCTTCTTTGTGGGTTTTTTTTTAATCCACTCGTACAGCCAGCTGTCAGCTGAGCAGGTCATCAGCCATGTAAATCTACTCACCATTCAGTAAAAAATAAATCAATTAATTACTGTATAAATTTTAATGAGGTTTAAGAGGCATATCCTAGACTTCTGCATTATTGAAAATTTATGTGAAAAAAGGACATGTAAGTTAAATTTTTAAGCCCATTAGGAGGAATAAGTCACTATACTAGACACTATAAGACACTATATCATGTCATATAAACAAGTCTGCCAACAGAACTTGCTGGGCCCTTGAAAAATCCAGAGAATGGGCCCTCCTTGGTGATGATTATTGATGATATTAATGCATGTGTGTTGGACCAGTAGCATTGGTGCTAGCAACCTGGCTAACCATAACTTCATTTTGGAGCTGAAATTTTTGTCAAGCTGTTATTGGGTTCTGAAGTTGAATCTATTATGTGCCACTTTCCCCATTTCCCCATTTTCTCATTTATGCCACTTCGAGCCAGGTTTTGCACTGTTTGCACCACTTTGCCACTCTTAAACCAACCTTCAACATTGTATCTGGCCATTTTTGCAACATTTTTGTCACTTTAAACCCATTTCAATACTTTATGACCCCTGTCGCCTCTTTCAACCCATTTTGCCTTTCTATTACCCCTTTTCACAGTTTTTACCTATTTTTGCCGCTTGTTTGCATTCTAGTAAGCGATGTTTGTTTTCCCTACTTTATCTGGCCATTTTTGCAGCACTTTTTCCACTTTAACCCAGTTTTAATATTTTTTCACCCTTTATGCCTCTTTCAACCCATTTTGTGCCACTCTATACCCCCAGTCACCACTTTACCTGCTCATTTTTGCCACTTCTAACCCACGGAGGCCACTTTAAATGCATTTTCAACTATTTAATTATTTTTAGCTTTAAGGTAACTCAGTTCCTTCTACTTTATTTTAGGGCATCTTTACATTTGTGAACATCATGGCTTAGCTATGAAGTCTAACATTACTTTCCAACTGGTTCAGTCAATTTACCTATAAAGATCAACATTATTAAAAAAGGTAATTCTGTTATAAGAAAAGAGGTTCACATTTTGTAAAAGGCTATAATGTACTACTTCATAAATAGATGAAATTCATTTTTGTTGATTAAATAAGTCTTACTATTCCAGTTTTAAAATATGGTTATCACAGATTAACTTTAAATGGACCATGATTTTGCTGACCTCCTCATGGGCCCCCCATTTGGCAGGGCCCTAGGAAGCTCTCCCTTTTATCCCCCTTATGGACGGCCATGGGCACAAACTGAAGTGAATGTGGGCTGAGCTTACTCTGAGTTGAGGTTTAGGCAAGTTTAAATATATGTATGTGGCTCCCTCTTGTGGCCATTCTTTTGCTACTGCAATGTCTGAAATGTCCTTTAACAATACAGGTGCAAGTTAAAAGATAGAAAGCCAGTTTGGCTGAATCTTATTCTTTTTACATTTTTGTTGAGTTGATAAGAATTATTTTTTCCTTTAAGAAACTAAAAAAAATATTTAACTATGAAAGATGACAACAAAAACAGGGAGGGGTTTGAAAGCACATTCAGAAAGTATTCTGACCCCTTTACTGTTTTCAGTTTGTTATGTTGCAGCTTGGTCCTACAATCATTTAAATTCACTTTTTCTCTCATCAATCTACACTCAGTACTCCATGATGACGAAGTGAAAACAGAATTTTAGAAACATTTTCAAATTTATTTAAAGGAAAAAAACTGAAATATCACATCACATAATTAAGTTGATTGGACATGATTTGGAGAGGCACACACCTCTCTATAGACAATTAACAATGCATATCATAAATATTCAAGTGCAGCCACAAATTCTCTTATGGATTGTGGTCTGGGCTTTGACTTGACCACATTAACCTTGTTGTATTTAGAGCATTTCTGTGTAGTTTTGGCTGTATGTGTTGTGTCATTGTCTTGATGAAATATAAATCTCGAGAGCTGTAGTTGTCTTGCAGGCTGAATAAGACTCCAGGATTTTCCTATATTTTACAGCATTCATTTTACCCTCTATCTTTGCAAGCCTTCCCGGTCCAACTGACTAGAAGCATCCCAACAGCTTGATGCTGCCACCTGTCTTCTTCTTGCGTAGTCACTCAGCTTGTGAGGATGGCCTGATCTAGGTAGCTTCACAGATGTGCCATAATCCTTATATTTTTTCAATGATGGATTTGAGTGAACTCCCAGGGGTGTTCAGTGCCTTGGAAATTGTCTTGTATCCCTCCCCTGACTTGTACTTTTCAATAGCTTTTTCTCTGAGTTGTGTGGTCTTCTTTTGTCTTCATGGTGTAATTGTAGCCGGGAATACTGATTAACCGGTGACTGGACCCTCCAGACACAGGTGCCTTTATACTACAATTGGGACACATTTACCGCACTGAAGGTGATCCCCATTTCACTAATTGTTAGACTACTAGCACCAGTTGGCTAGATCTTTGTTGAATTAGGTCCGTCATTGTAAAGGGGGTTCATATTTATGCAGTCACTTATTTTTCAATTACATGTTTTTGTTTGACATAATTTTTTTAGAATTCTGTTTTCACTTTGACATTAAAGAGATTTGTATTACCGAAAAAAGACTTTGAATAGGCAGTGTAGCCTTGTTGATGAAAAAATCTGCCATATTTAGGTAATTTTTCCGTATATATATATATAATTTTTTTTTCAAATAACTGAACTAGAAAATGTACAACAATTTATGGCATTTCAGAGATCAGTTGGATGGAATTCCCAAGAGAAAGGAGTACAAAAAAAAGCACAATAAAATAAAATCGAATTACAAAAATGAAAGGCAAAGGGGCTATGGAGGTCCTTCATATAATTTGAGATAATCATGAATGTAAAGTTCATGTATTTTATTTTTTAATAATAATAATAATAATAATAATAATAATAATATTTGCAATGTCCTATTCAACATTCTTAATAGATTTACAGTAAAGTGCTACCCCTCTCATGAAAACCGTCAGCATGGGGTTGTATGTCAATACATTTGCACTGATGAATAAATGACTTCCAAACATTATTAATATGGTGTTCTCTGTTTTTTTTTGTCCTCCATTATTGTTTCTTTCTTTTAAAGGGAACCAAGATATGTGATTTCCGGTGATTTCTGAGCCACATGGAAAGTTTAAATGGCAACGTCAGAGTTTCTCCTCCTCGTGCCAGCTCTAACCAATCAGACAGCAGACTGCCATTTGATCACGCCCTTCTTCTGCGGTGAAACGTTGTACTGTACCCCGGTTGAGTTTTCATACCGAAAGTGTCTCACGGTACGTCGGTACGCCTCTGAAATGGCTGCTGCGGAGACAGAAGAAACCCCCGCGCAGACTGCTGGAGATGATGTACCGCCCGCAGAGACAAATGAAGGAAACGGCGTAGAAAAAGAAGAGGGCCTCACCGAACCGGAAACAGATGAGCCGACAGTCAGCAGTGTAGAACCGAAAATGGAAGAGGTGGACGCGGAGGCCGGTGAGGAGAAGCCCGCCGAGGCTGCAGCCGAGGCTGCAGACAAGGCCGCGAGCGAGGCGGTTGTGACAGGCGACGGTGCAGTAATGGTCGAGCCGGAGGAGACTGCCGCTGCGGGAGAACAGGAGCAGGAACCGGAGCAGAAGACAGAGTCTCAGGAAAGCCCGGGGGACTTTAACGACGAACCGGCTAACGATAGCACAACAAAAGAGGCGAAGGAGGAACCGGGAGAAGACAGCCGGTGTTCAGGGATAGACTGCGAGAAGAGCAAAACAGTTTGTGAGGATGTGGAGAAACCCAGCGGTGGCGGTGACGGGGAGCTGGGCGACAAGAGGCGGCCGAGCGTGGAGATATCGTCCTCGGATGGAGAACCGCTGAGCCGTATGGACTCGGAGGACAGGTTTGTAGGGAAAATGGCAGGATGTTGTGGAAAATGTTGGGTGGTAACAGGTTAGAGACTGAAATTATACCAATTTCACACCCTTTAACGAGCCAGTAATCAATCATAATTAGATATCTATTGTTAACACGTCACACTACTAACGCACGTTCAACTGAAAAATCTCAAGTTCACACCGTTCTCGTTCGCTCTGTGAAATACATATAGCTATAAGCGCGTTAAACATAATTCAGGTAATGTTCAAGACGCATTTAACAGTTTTTTTCTCGTGTCCTTCACTTGCAAATTTGTTCTTGCATGATGCAGGATGTCTGTCTATTATTGAGGTTTCAGATCCCCCCCACAAAACTTGTGAAAGTGTCATGCTTGACTGTGTTAAAGGTTGCAATGGTTTTAGTTTTTTCATCAGCAAACTGTCAAACCCACATTCAAGTGAAATAGCAAACCTCTGTGGAGGTGTAGGTTGGAGGGCGCCCACATAAATGGTGGGAAAGAGACACTGAAAAATACTCCAACCAATCTCATGAATGAACTGAAGCTAAATCAACATTACTTGAATTAGGAGTAAGTTGTGGGGGTTCTTGATTATAGTATAACGGCTAAACATTTTCCACAGCCATTATGTTTACAGTTCAATATTTTAAGAAAACAATGCCAGTAACATTAAACACAAAGATATAATTGTTTTAGCATGAGTGGTATGCATGGAAAATCAGTTTCAGCCCAAAGGCTTTCACGCATATTGCCTACTCAGTGCATCTGCACCTGTTCTTCATGACTGTGCAAAGCAAGAAGATCTATTTTATGGCTATAGCCCCCAGGATTTTAACAGTGGGATTGTGTTCTTTCCTCAACCATACTTTCTCTTCACTCTCAGTATCAGCAGTACCCTGATGGAGATGGAAAGCACAGTATCCAGTGGGCGCTCCACCCCTGCAATGATGAATGGGCAGAGCATTGCCAGCTCTTCAGGGCCTAAAACAGTGGCCTATCCCTGTTGCTGGGACCTCTGCCCGCAGTGCTTCAACTCCAGTCCTGACCTGGCCGAACACATCAGAGGAATCCATGTTGATGGGCAGAGAGGAGGGGTTAGTAGACTTTAAACTTAAAAGCTTTCTCTTTATCTCCTTTAGTGTCTGAGTGGTAGCCAGGCAATCTAAAGGCCTTTACTTACTGTGTGTCTAAGCTTATAGACTTGATTTTAATGCTACTGGAATAAAAGTTTTGGCACTACATTTCAGTGGAAATGAGAACCAAAATCCAGTACCAACATGTCAGGTTCCTACCATGCTTAATCAGACCACAGATTTCAATGCTTCTTTTGATACCCTGCCAACCCCTGCCAGGCCAAATCAAAGGCATAAAATACCCTATGGCACTAACTAACTAACTTAGGTGCACTCATTTAGTCACAGCAGAGCATTTATCAATTTCAGTAATGTCTGTGCTTTGCTTGCAAGCTCTGTTATTTTATTTACTTAGTCCAGAGAAAGGTGTTTCTCTGAGTTATTTTGGACTACAATACTGAGACAGCTTTATTGCGCACATCTTTAATGTTTAAATTGACTCACGTGGTTGGGCTGTAACATGTAGGATCTTAAAGGGATCTTAAATTGTTTTGATGTTGAAGATCATTTTGATTCTGTTTCAGAAAAAATCCTATTTTGAGGATCTGTATGGATTATTATTGGTTTCTATCATTAGCAGGGGGAGGGAGAAAAATGTTTTTTTCTTCATGAGTGATGGCCTTTGATGAGAGAGTTCTGCACTGTCCATTGGCGAGCTTATATCAACAGACAAGATAATTTATAAACAATCAAAGCCGTCAGGAACCTTTAGTTCTACCTCCTCCTTTCCATGTTTGTGTCTCAGATTTGCCAGTGTCAGTATGAAATGTTTTTAAGGTTTGAAAGCCAACAGTGATGCTCTCAGCAGGATCAGCATCAGTCACTGTGGATCAGATTGACAAAGGAGGGGAAAAAATGTTTTCCGACTTGCCTGGGTGGAAGTTTAGCCACTTTGCCCTCTCTTTCCCATCACCAGACTTCTCTGTCCTGCAGCTGGCAAAAGTCATGTTATGTGCTTTACGTGTGTTAGTTGGGGAAGCCCGGGCCCTAACTTATGCAGATGGAGACATTTCATTTTTGTGCTCACAAACAACAGATCACCATTTATCAATATTGTACTTATGATTTATATGTAATGTAAACAAAAAGCAAAATATATATATAGGTTACAATGCTAAACAAAATTAGCAAGCTTTAGTCAGACTAACACTGCCTGTAAGAAAATCAGTCATTAGAAGATTTACAGATAAGGACGAAATTATTACCCCCCCACCCCCCAAAAGCAAAGCAAGGAATTTTTAACACAGCTTTTCCAAACATGCTAGATTGGTTTGGGATGTTTACATTATTTTACTTGGCACACAGAAACAAACAACAAAAAAAATCACAAAAAATACCAGGGTCTGAATTATTAGCCCGCTTTAGGACTGACCTTTTAGTTGAGCCATAGAACAACCCACTGTTGTGTAATGGCGTGCTTAGACTTTGTAATGCTCAGAGCTTGTAAAATCAAGTTAAAATTGAGGGTTATCTTCCCAATTTTCACACAGTTCTAAACTTTAGTAAGGGTTTTGCTCGAGAAAGCGCCAAAACGATAGAAATCAGTTTAAATGGGAGAAAGACAACTGTTGATGCTCATAAAGCAAGAAAAGGATATACAAAGTTATCACAGTGTTTCCAAGTATCAAGAACTGGAGTGAGAAGTATGCTCAAGCAAATTTAAAGAGAGCCACGAAGAAGCCTGGCAGGGGTTGGAAAAGAAAGATTTCAAAGACATTGGAAAGAGAACTAGTTAGAGATGTGTCTCAAGACCCCAGAAAAACTGCATAGACCGTAGTGGATGATTCGGCCAGGTCAGGAATTGTAGTCTCAAAGATGACAATCACTAAATCCCTGCATAGGAATGGACTATGAGGTTGAAGACCAAAGAAAATACTTCTGCAAAAGACTGACTGAAGTGTGCTAGAGAAAGGCTATGCATACTGGAAGCTTGTCCTCAGTCAGATCAAACCAAACTAGAGCTCTTTGGCCATAGAGACGTTGCCTATGAGAGTTGTTGAAAAACTAAAAAAATCAACTGTAGGCTGTTATCCAGCAAAAAGGAGAGACACAACTGACTATTAGGTGGCAAATAATTTTGACCCTGGTAGTTTTTGTTTTTGTGAAGTAATTTTGTTTCTGTGTGCAAAGTTAAATAATGAAAGTTACCAAAATAAAACTAGGATGTTTGGAAAAGCTGTGTTAAAAAAAATCTTGGCTCTGTTTAGCAGCACTCAGGGGGGAAAATGAAATGAAATTTTAGGGGGCCTAATAATTTTGTCCTCATGTGTAATTGGAGGTAGAAAATGGTACAGTTGCATTAAAGGCCAAACATGCCTGGAGAGCAGTGCTTTTTTAATCTGTAATGTGCCATATACAGTCAAAAACAAACATTTCGATTAAGTATAACGGGATTATCAAATGTTAAGTCCCCCCCCTTTTTAAGCAGAAAGACTTTATCAAACGCATATTCATACATTCTTCTTTTGTTTTCTGCATTCAAGAAATTCCTCAGGCTCCTGAGAGGTGAGGCTAGGACAAGTCAGTGCTACATGCCGTGTATAATTAGAGGAATCTGTCTTTGTTTTTGTGACTGTCTTGGCAACCAACTTTTCTTTTTGCTTGTATTTTCACTGTGTCAAATTTTCCCTGCCACTTTCTCTCCATTATTATTATTTTTTATGTGTTTACTGTAATCCTTCTACTTTCATCATGCCTTTTCCTCTTTATCCTGCAGGTTTTTGTCTGTTTATGGAAGGGTTGTAAAGTGTACAACACACCATCCACAAGTCAAAGTTGGCTTCAGAGACACATGCTGACCCATAGCGGAGATAAACCCTTCAAGGTAAGAGGAAATACAGATATGTAGCTGTTAATCCAAGCTGTGATGTTTTAGGAGCTTTGCTGTCAGTCTGTCCAGGGATTAAAATTTGAGCATCAACATCTAGCCTTATTCACTGTGTTAGCTCTGTGTTTCAAAGAGCATGCACTGCAAAACAGTGTACTCAAATGAAAATGTCTGTAGCTGATTTCAGACATTGTTACCATGTGGTAAACAAAAAAAAACAACAACAAAAAAAAGATTTAATTGTTGTATTCTGCTGCAGTGTGTAGTTGGAGGCTGCAACGTCAGCTTTGCTTCCCAAGGAGGTTTAGCTCGTCATGTCCCCAGTCACTTCAGCCAGCAGAGCTCTTCTAAAATGTCCAGCCAAGCCAAACTCAAGGAAGAGTCTCCCTCTAAGGCTGGACTCAACAAGAGGAAGAAGCTCAAGAACAAACGCAGGTGCTCCCTACGTACGTACCTCACAGACACACAAACTACCCCCTTTTCTATTGTTTCTCATAGTGCTTTCTGTCTTTGACTTTTTCATAAAGATTACATATTGAACACATTTATGAGGTGTGCATGAGTTTGATGTGCTGAAACAGATTTTTAATTCCCACACCTCTCTGGTGGAAAAGCTAGAACAAGACCTTACACACTCACAAACAGGTACATAGGCTGGAGCCAGATAGACAGATGGATTCTCCCCATTGCAAGGCTCTGCATTTCATTTAACTACACTTCAGTCTGTGTTCTTGTTGGCCCTTTTCAGTTTATCTCAGGTTATGCATGTGGCTGACACTGATAGTTGGTAACTATTGGCAGGTTTCACCTCAGATTTACTGTCACTGCATTGTGCAGAATTTAGTTTTTTTTCAGCTAATTTTTTTCTCTTCTCATGTTGTAAATTTGTGTGTAAATGTTAAGTGCAGAAAGCAGCCATTATTGATTTGAATTTTTTTTTAACACAAATAAAGTCCCACAGTTGCTGCTGTTACTACATTATTTTGTAGGGATGCACCGAAATGAAAATTCTTGGCCGAAACCGAAAACCGAAAATGAGGAAACCAAGGCTGAAAACCAAAACACCGAAATAAATTATTATGTCAGTTATTAGTACCATTGCATTTATGGCTATGACTGTGTACTAACCTCACTAAAATAAATTGCAAAAATTAATATTAATGCTTCAAAGAATAAATCAATTACATAATTATGTAAATATTTATTAAGCACTTCATTCTAAGAATACTCAATATAAAATAAAATAAAAAAACAAAATAAAATGTTTAACTTGACCCCACTCATGTATACATCAAATCAGTGGTTCTCAACCTTTTTTCAGTCGTGTACCCCCTGTGAAGTATTTTTTCAGCCAAGCACGCCCTAAACAGCGCAACATTTCTTTACCAAAAAGAAAGACATTAAAGACTGCTGTGACAGCCATCTGATTTATCGAACTTTGTAACTGATAAACACTTTCAAATTACAAATATTAGATTTTTTTCATACATTTTAAATATTAAAAATGCATGACTAAATTCATGGCACATCTTCTCATCACTAAATGTGGGAATTCAAATTAATGTAGCTATTAAAAACAGTGACTGGAAAGGCTTTAAACCCAGAAGTGTGCAAAACTCTGCTCGGCTGCAGTGGTCTCTCTGGAACAATTTGGAAATAAAAACATAGAGAACTAAAGAACTAAAAACCTGTAAATAATAAACAAATTTTAAAAAATGACTTCTCTTTTCTCAAACTGAAATCATGAACTTAGTTATAGATCAACATTTCTTTACAAAAAATAAATCATAAACATTTTATGAATGGAGAGGTTGTGAATGCAGTGATCGACAGGCATGTTCCAGTGTGGGTCAAACCATCCTGCCATGGGGGAGACTCAGGGAGTTTTAGGGTGATTAAATTTAAGAGCATACAAAATATTACCTCCAGTTTATAAACTTAAGGTCCTTACACTCTATACGCAATTTTTTCATGCAAATTATTTACACAAAATATTTACATTTAGAACCCGTAGCAGTCAAAGCATGCCTCCACACCTGCAACATCATTTTGCAGTGCGATATTTCTGCGCATATTTAAGTAGCGCATTTGCGCTAATGTGGACATGTGGGGCTGCCTGCTGCCTGTCTCCCTCTCTACCAGGCTAAAAAAAAAAAAAAAAAGGCAAAAACACAAGCACTAACTACAGACAAATATGAGGAGATATCAAACATCAGGTGGTGATGGAGAGGAGGACATTTTTGTTCCTCTGTCTACCTTAAAAATCGACACCACCACCACCATGTGCGCTTGTTGGAGTGAAACTCACACAGCTGGAGCTGTTTCTAAACTAATGGGACTTTAGTGAAATATTTACCAACACAGTCTCCTCTGACCTCAGACAAACAACTAATAAAAACTCCAGATCAACCAGCTAAAAGACTCCTCTGGACAGTCTTGAACACAAACAGGTGAGCCAGTCTGTGTGCTGTGGAGAGAGTTAACTCCTCTCACCGCGAGCCTTAGCTGTGCAATATTATAACTCTTATTGATCATATTTGACATAGAATAAATGAAAAGTCAGTCCCTCCTTGTACAAACTTGGCTGGCACAGTGAATGAAACAGTGAAACAAAAAGGCACTGGCGTCCTGGCTGTGCGTAGAAGTGTCGCGTTACGCACGGAGTGAAGGACAGAGAGGGACAAACCTCCTTTTATCTTCCGCTTCAATAAATATCACTGTTTATCAGAGAACAGAGAAAACACACCGCAGACATTCGCAGCACGAATGTGATTTTAGAATGTACATGATATACCCGCAAAAACGTGTTGCTCCTGACGTGCAAAGAAAGGCGCTATTTGCTTAAATAGCTGGCATGTATTTTAAAATCTCGCATACCCCCTGGAGTGCCTTCACATACGCGTACCCCTATTTGAGAACCATTGATCCAAGCGCTTGCTGGCCGCGGTTTTTGCTTGTGTCATCACAGCGTCGTGTTTCGGCCTTGTTTCGGTGATAAAAGTCTTTAGGCCGAAAACCGAAAATGCACTTTTGGGCCATTGTAGGCCGAAAATTTTCGGCAGCCGAGTTTTTGGTGCATCCCTATTATTTTGCATATGTAAGAAGTGATGTTAAAGAGGTAGTGAACCTCTGTGGTATCTGACTGAACTATGATAAAACACATCAATGCTGGTGTTTTTCCTGACATTTGCACAAAACTGATAAAAATCTGCAATTTATTGCTTTTAACTCAATAGCTCAAGCTCAAACAGACATCTGCTTTGAAAAATCTTTACTGAAAAGGCACGGCTTATGTGACAGTTTCTACTAAACTTTATATAAAAGGTAGAATGTTACCGCCTCTAACCAACTTTACCATTCAGAGACCACTCCCATCCTTTCCCGCACCTGCACTGCCTCGGTTCTAAGAGCTCTGGCTTTAGTAACACAGGTACTGGAGCCAATGGCCCAAACAGGTAGTGCTCAGGACCACCATGGTCCACCTCCACACTACAGACTGCTTCAGGGGACTCTGGAGGGGAAAAACATCCTACCTCTCAGTACCAAACTGCCCATTTTTTGTGCATTTTTCAAATTTCTTAAGTGGGCGTCGTTAGCTCTGAGCTGGAGGTTTACTTGCACTTTAAATGATTTTGATGAACACTTAGAGACACAGCAGTGCCGCGCAATTCTGTGTACTAGAACGCATGCCAGTTGCTTTCACAAGCATAACTCTTAGATTCATGACCTGGCCTCCCAGAAAACCATAAGTTTACTTTAATTTATTTAGAGAATTAAAATCATGCATGCAGACACTTAAAATGCACCTGAAGTAATGCTTCATTAAAAACACACTATTTAATTTTTGATACCAGCTTCAAACCTCCACCCCACAAGAAAACACAGACTGCCAAATACAAGTTCCTTGTTACAATTAATAAAATGATGTCGTATTACAATGACAGGCACTGCACTGCACTCTCATTGTATGATGTTCTGCTTTGTTGATACAGAGGCTAGGTTGCGTTTCCTTGCATTGGCCAGTTTAACTTGTGTTGAGTTAACCCCTTACACATCTAAGGGCCCACCGGCAGACTGCCAGATTTGGGTAACTTTTCAGTTATTTACAAAAATGTAAATATAACATGTTAAAAACCACCAGAAAGCTCTGATTCTGACCATCCCAGGATAAAATCAGCACAGCAGCCACAATTAATGCATTTGTCAGGCTACAAACAAACAAACAATCAATATTAAAAGTGACACAGCTCACCATTAGAAGCTCTCCTGTACTCTCCTGATCAGAATATTTCATCAAAAACAGTCCTGCAACATCAGAAAGAGTCCTCACAATCTATATCTAGTCCAAACATAATTAAATCCATAAAGATCCATCTGTTTTTATCATTTAAAATTTGCAGTTGTCATTCGCTGTATTTGTATTCTCTGTATTTGCTGAAATAATGTCTTTTTCCTGACAATTATTAGCAATATTGTATAGAAAAATGTCTGCCAACCTCTATCCTTAGTGGAGTCTTCAATCTGAAACACAGACTTTCCCTATAAAAAACTGTGTAAAATACTCTTTTCCTGGTTATTGTTATCAACTTTGAACCTAAACTAGCTAAGGTTTCATACTTTAGTCCAGTTGAGTTTCCAGCTTATACCTTCCAAGCTACAGTCATCTACAGGCCTCTGTTTCCCATACAAATTAAAAAATGATTTTGCTTTTATTTGTGTACTCAGTTTCAGTAGCTCCTATAGTGAGTCCGACAGTTTGGGAAGAAAAAGTGGTACCTTTCTAAAGACGCCTTGTTTGTGCTTGGACTCCAAATGGTTCAAACACAGCATTCAGATTAATTAGGGATTTCCTGGACAGCTATTTTTAACTGATTTTACTCAGATTTCTACAGGTTTAACTGGTTATAGTCCAGGCAGATGTTTTGGAATTTGGCTTTAAGACCCCTTACCTTCCAATTATTGTAAACATGCAATTACACCACTCAGTTCCCTTTATTAAGAATTCATTAGTATTTACAGAGAAATCAAGTTTAAAGTGCTAAATATCTGGAAAAAAAAACCCATAGGTGATTGTGCAGATGACTGCTCAAAACAATGAAAACAGCGGTATCACACCAAGTAAACTTTTCTAATTTGACTCAAGCATTTTTGTCCAGTATTATTGTTGGTATGACACATACAGTGTGGGGGCTGAGTTAACATAAAGCTCCTTCTTGCCCATGTTTGATTAAATGTCACAGCTTGTATGCATATATGCATAACACCTTTGATTTTTTTTTGATGAATTTGTAGGGCAGTTAATTTGAGAAATGTTTAAAAAATGTTTCCTGTCTGCCAAAAATTCAAAGAGATCCAGCTACACAACAGCAGCAGCTTCTAGTCTTAACATACAGTACTAAAGTGGCCACCTTTACTATACAGCACTTAATATTCTTTCATTGTGTCCTGTTGATTGAAGCGATCTCCAGGTTTACAACAGAAACTAGCATTGTTTTTATTATGTGTATGTCCACTTATACTCCAGATCTGTAGCAATCTGCAGGATGAATTTTTCCATGTTTCCGGATTCTCATGATAATTTTTGCCAACAGAATACTCGTGTTTTAATTAAGGGAGAACTCAGAATATATTCTTTGTATTTATTTAGTTGGGAGCAATGCTATAGACAATAATAAAAAATGTTAATTTTATTCAAACATGAACATTTTTTGTATTTTTGTTTAACCTTTATTTAGCCAGGTTAGTTCCATTGAGATCAGAGATCTCTTCTTCAAAAATGGCAAATGTATACACATGTACACTTTTTCAGTACTCCCATTATTTTTCCAGAGCTCTAAATATACATAATGCATCTCCCTGTCTTGTTTGCCATCAAAATCTGCAATCAAATCTTATTTTAATCAAAGCTGTCCTTTTTTAAGGTTGAATTAAATACATCCTCTTTAAAAAATAAAGAGTAATAAAAGAGTAATAATAAACTAGATGATCATATGTCTGTTAGCTTTCTAACCTGAAACAAAGCAAACTTATGAGTACTTGTTAGTTTTTGTTGCTTTAATCTAAAAATTTTGGATTAGTTTCAACAACAGAATTTATCAGTAACATTGCTTTTGTGCAGTGGGACATCAATTTTCAGCCAGCTAAACCATTAGATTCTTATACTTTACTTGTTGCTATTGTGCCTTTAACATATTCAGAGTTTTCATTCCATGATGACTGCCACAAAGCTGTCGTCAATAACAGATCATCATAAGCCATTAATATAACAAAGCCAAAGTAGAAACCCAGATGTGACATTTGTGTGACTCTTGCCTCACATAAGACTGTCCATCTCCGTCTTCCAGCACGGCCCCATGACTTCTTCGATGCCCAAACCATGGATGCTATCCGGCACAGGGCCATCTGTCTCAACCTCGCCACCCGCATAGAAAGCGTAGGCAATGGCCACAGTGTGGTCTTCAACAGCACGGTGAGTTTGTCTGCAGCTCCTCTGATTTTGTGATTCTTTTAATGTTTGCCTCTGGCAACCTGTTTTCATTTAAAGGATTTTAAACACAGCAAGTAGCTTAGATAAGTGAGATACAGAGGAAGGCTGAGGTAAGCAGTTCCCTTTTAGTGTGATACAAAATGCATTATGCTCCGCTTTGTGGGTAGCACTGTGAAAAATTAAAAACAAATTGATGAGGGTTACTTCTATTTAATAATCAATTGGCAGTTCATGTCAAAGGTGAATCTAATCGAGATAGGCTAACTGAGATCTTTAATAATACCTCTAGTTAAGAAGGTTTACCTCATAGCAGTGCAAAGTTTCATGTTATTGAGGACTATTTTTAAAAACAATACTGTCCTTAAGACAATTTTGTCTCTTCTGTGTATGGCAAAAAATCTTTGTGTCATAGGTAGCTTAAAATTTTTAGTATTATTAGTATTTCCGTGCATTATTGACACTTGGAATAGGCTGATATATAACACATAAACACAACATCAACAACTAGATGATTTTGAAGATTAGATTGTCAATGAGCAGTGTGCCAACTGGTCGGTTTACAGTTTTCAGTCTATTCCTTTACGTTTTGTCATTTTCTTTCTTGACAACAGGGGGCATAAATGATCTGTTATTGGCCAATCTGTCTCACATCACTGTTATTTTTTTCCCTCTGTGCACTTGAAGTGAACCTTGTGAATCGCCTCAAGGCTTAATGTTGTTTTTCTCTGAATCCATCTTCCGGGAAAGACAATTGGATTATTTTTGTGTATGTTGCTTAGTCCACACTGAGCACAGTGCAAAATACATTTTTAATGAGTTCTGGAATGCTTTGCTCCTTATAATGAAGGGCAAATGTGAGCAATCAAAAGGATAAAACTGTTTTCTAGGGCAAGATTCTCCATCATTTCCTTCTTTCTCTCATAATGGGCCATATTCTGTATTCTTTAAGATTCTTTAGTTCTTTAAACTTGCTCTTGAGAAAATTCCTGAGAACATCAGAGGAATGTTTTTCATCTGTGTTTTTTATTTGATGAATAGCAAATTCCTGTAAACTGGAAGATTGTACATATTTTTCCTGATTAGCATAAAAAACACCCCTTTTATGCCCATATTAGGACGTGAAAGTGTAGGGCTTTCTGCACACAGCACACACTCAGAAGTCACACACGATCAAATAGATATAAGTAGTGCACACTGAATATACTCTTAGATAAGCTGCAGCTTATATATAGCTTTTTAGACCTTGCTGTCATCTGATACAGCAAAAATCACACTGTGATCAATAAGGAACACACACTCAATAAAGTAGGAAATAATTAGAATAATGGGGGCTAATAAATATAAACAGATTATTTTAAATAAGGGTTTGATGAAAAAATCTTCATCATAACAGTACTCAAATGTGTGTAGTGCTCACGAGTGTTCTTTGTTTTTGTTCTTAGCTGAGAAGAAATCTCATCTAAGAAAAAATAAATTATGAAAGGATAAAAAAAATCTCCTTAAACTGCTGCTGAATGAGGACCAGTGTTTTCAAAACTGGATGAATGATTTACTTATAAAGAAGGCTTTTACATGTGAAAGGTGTCGAAGGCATTTTTTCAAGACTGCCTTTTGGTGCATCTCCACTAGAGGGCACTCTCACTCTTGTTCAAAACCCTCTTATTGCATGACTTCAGAATAAAGCGACCATCATCTACTCCCTTATTCCTCCTCTGTTTAACATACTGCACACAGATGAATACACACAATCAAACTTACCTCTTTTCTAAGCAAAGTTTCATATTTCTACAGAAAATCTTACATTTTTAGTATTAAGAGGAATTCAGATCACAGAAGCATATTGTGTAGGTCAAATTTGTGATCTTTGGGACTTGCTAACACTAGAAATTAACTATGCAGTATTTTCCACCTAGTGTGATCACTCATGTATAAATCATACCTTTAATGTGCTGTGCTATTGTAGCATGCAACCACAAGTTAACCTAGCAGAAACGATGAGTGCACTGCTCCAGAGAAGAATCTACATGTTCTCTCTTGAGTGTAAAGTAAAAACATCTCTTAGCATCTCTAGGATGTTGAAGCACTTGGATCTTGGATGCAGTCCTTACATTTGAAGACACAAACATGCTCACACAAGTGGAAGAGTAGTTTATGTTAGTGTGGTAATTATACATTTGAAATTGGATATCATTTGTTAAGAGTAGATAGTGCTGTGCTAAGTTTCTCAAAAGACAAACTCTTCAGGGGTTTGAAAGAAAATTTGATGAAGGATTTTTTTTAACAGTATCTTAAAAAAGTATTAAAAATGCATCAGTTAAGTAAATAAACACTTTCAAGTATTAAAAGGTCTTGCATGCAAGACTATAAGGTCTTAATTTTGCAGCATTAAAGCTTATGTATTCATCAAGCAGGCTATTTTTTCTGCTTTTGTTATAATTGTACACACTCATACACCGTATGCTGGGAGAAATCTCAGCTAGTCTAGACTTATTGATATAAATTATTTAAATTATTAGATCTCAACTATAGTGAGCTATAGCTTTTCAGCTGCTATGGTAGAGTGGCTATTATGACTATAATATGACTATTACTACTTTTAGGCCGCTAAGTAAAGAAAATCAGACCCACTATTGACATTTTATGGTATCAAACCAAGGAGTTTTTGTTCTCATAATCTGATCTCAAAATGCTCCTAGAAATCTTCATTTGCATGCAACAACAGGAAATACTACTGCCATGATGTCATATTTTTATCTTACAATCAGCACCAAATTAACCTTGCATAGCAGATGGATACTCCCTTTTCCTTGTTTTTCACTGGCGAATCCATCTTGTTAAACTCCCATCTGAACCGTTTGAGCCCGGTTAGAAAGTGACAAGACCAATCAGCGACAAGGGGCAGTACTTTCAGGCGCGGCAGAGTCGTGATGTAAACAAGCAGCAGCAAGAGGCTGGTGCAATTATGTAGGACGAGCTTAGCGTGGATGCTGCTAAAGGGCAAGTTTTATCAGAACTTGACAACATTTCGTTGTTAAAAGAAGAACAAAGAATAGCTGTGAGTTGTTTTCTTTTCAAAAACGACAAAAGTCGTGTACTGACATGTCTACAGTCGCCATATTTGCGTTATTCCTTGGTAGCTGCACACGCGCAGCTCGATAGCTGCTATGTCACGTGTTTTGTTGCTCTGATTGGCCCGTAGAAATGTGACAGACAACGTTCATTCAATCACACTCTGAGTTTTTTTCAAATCCTCTGCCCTTTTCCAAACGCTCAGTGTTAAAGTTTTCCCAGATGGATGTGTGAAACACATCCATCTGGCGTGTCAGGTTAGCACCAAATAGGGTCTTAAAATATATGAAGAGAGTCTTGAAATAAAGTAATTAAAAGTATTAAATTTAATGACAGATTTTCTGTATATACCCTGTTTGATTAAAGCTTGATTTCAGCAGACCTGCAGGATACAGGGGTGTCTCTTACTCATGCGAATACATTTTCATCGTGCACACGATAAAAAGTACAATGCTGAGCACAGATCAGAATGAATAATGTGATACAAATCTGCAGTGTTTTTACATTTCTTGATAGTCACATGATTAGCTTTAGCCATAAATTTCCAGTGTCTTCTTTGCAGTTCAGAGCTTTACAACATAGTTTTGTTTGTAACATGCTGCCTCTGCTGAACTGAAATAATCCCAAACAGCTGAAGAGCTGTTCTGTCTGTGCTGAACTACATTTTTCCACTTCCTTGGCTATCATGCCAGCTAACCAAGCAGTTGCTAACCAAATCAACACTCAGTCCACTCCACTTTACTCCATGCTGGTGCTTTACTCAACACCTAACAGCAGGGACTGGGCGACTGTTTAAATTTGGTTTAATCTGTCAGCCAGGGGCAGCAACAACTGAACAGTCATCTGACAAAAGTATAAACCACAGGGAGGAGCTGTGGAAGTTCATGAATAAGATTTTTTTTAACCTTTTTTATCCTGGGAAAATTTGGGCATAGCAGTTGGTCTTATGCTGAATACAAGCATGAAGATATACGATACAAGAAGGCTGATTTTTTTTTACTGTCTTTTGTCTTTTGTCTTATGTCTGCTCTTCTCAGCTTTGTATTTTATGTTTATTGATTCTTATGTGACATCTCCACTTCTCTTACTTGGTTTTTAGGGCCCCCCTGCTTTTATTGCTGATATCCTGCCCCCTCTTTTTACAGCTGTATCGGTTTTACCAGGCAATTATCACTATTATGATTATGATTAATATCTTTTACTGTCTAGAATTTTAATTTTCATATGATAACTTTTTAATCTCTACACATTTTAATTGTTTTTGTTTCCTTATGATTTTGATTTATATTCCTTTCTGTCTCTTCCTAATATTTTAAATGCTTTTACATTTCTGGTCCTAGGTCTCTTTTATGTAGTTGGTTCCTGTGTTACCTGGATTGGTCTAGGTTATTCTGGGTTTTTATTCTTGGTCTTCACTTTTACTATGGAATCTTACATATCTAGGTTTTTATAAAGTCTTCTAATTTGACATCATTTTTGTGTTTAGAATGTTCTGCTAGTTTTTTTTAATGATGTTGTAGTTATATTCCTGGCAGAGTTTTTCATGGATTCTTCTGTTGTTGGGGTTTTGTCTTTCTTGTGATGTTTTTCTGTTTGTGTTTGATGCTGTGTAATTGTGATTCTGCTTATTGTCAAAGCACTTTTTAAACCTCCATTTCTAAAGGTGCTATATAGATAAAGTTTATTATTATTATTATTGTTATTATTGTTATTATTACATAAGGAAGAAAAATGTAAAATATGTCAAGTAACTCTGTGACTGTTGAGAGTGACGGCCTGAGGGGAGAATCTGTTTCTGGGTTTGGCTTGTTTTAGTATAAAAGGAGTAGGACTCAATAGCAACAAATACAGTAATATATGCAAATATGAACATGTGCATATGAAAATGCTAAGAAATTGTTTATTTGATTCTAATATAAATCTCAAAATTGCTTAATTTACAGTTAAAGGAGAACTGTAATGAAGAGCTGTAATAAGTTGAAGGTATTGCTATGGCATCTCAAAAAGAACAACAATTCTCTACTGGTCATGTAGTTAAGGTGTTTGCACATGTCCCCTTTTTCACTGGAAATGAGTGTATGAGTCTGCTGACATGGGTCAGAGTTTTCCTCTTTAATTTCGTGTCAGGAAGTTTTTTTGAAATGTCTTTGTTTGACATGCTTGAATTCCAGTTGCAAAAAGAATGCAGTTTATCAATCAGCACTGTAATAATGTCAGAAAAACTCTTGTGTTGGCATCGGTTCTGTCCTCACTGTAGTGATGATCTGCTCTTCAGCTCTGTTTCTATAAAACCTCAAGTGAACACCCGCAGCCAAGAATTTTAAAAGAAAAGCTGAAAAAAATGCAGATAGAGCTTGGGAAGAGGTTAAGGGAGGTAACCGCATATTTGGACTCAGACTGAGAAGGAGGAAGAGACAGCCGGGGGAGGGAGAGAAACAAATGGAGAGAAACAGAGACTTTAACGAAAGGACAAGAAAAAAAAGGGGGTTAAGTGAAGGTCAGTCTTGGAATCGGAAGAAGATCCGACCAGTTGGGCATGCATTCCCCCTTTTCTCCAACCCCTGGAGGATTGTGGTGGAGAAAGACCACTGCGCTGCGTCAAACCCCGAGCCCCAGCAGACCCTCCCAAGCCCAGGGAGATGGAACATAGCCGTGGGGGTTCTGTGGAGTTTGGCCGTTGGGCTTGCTGACACACCAGAGCTACTCAGGCATGTTTATGATGGGATATTTTTGTTATTCCGCCAATTTGCGTCATCCACAGCTTGACCCCCTGACACGAGACAGGCACCCGGTTTTCAGCTGGCCTGCCCTCCCCTGGATTTGGTCCTGTAGTTTTCAATGACTTGTTTTGGAGCCACGCTAATATCCACCGTTCACTCCCTGTTTCCTCCCACACTCTCTCTCTCTCTTGCCTCCCTCTCTTGGCTCTCTTAAGGATTAGGATCTGTCCCCTAAAGCACCATCAACAAACTGCTCAGCTCACAAATCACTTCATGCTGCTTAACCACAAACTCACTTCTTCATCATGAGCCTTTACATACAAAGTCATGGCCTCTTCAGGTGTAGCCTGAGCTTGTGATTATTAACCTGGTGCTGTGAGGAGCCTGAGGGTACACTTTAACATGCATTTTTAATAAAAAGGGCAGCAAAAAGCAGCTGCTGGTGTACTGAGTCTTAGCTGCAAGGATTGAAAAACTTACGGTAGAGCCAGCACAGGATTCAGTTTAATGCTGTAGCCGGTTCTGTTGTTGTTGTTTCTAAAGTTGTTTCGTCTCCTTTCAGTGGGAGTCACCATAGAGCAGAAATAGTCAGCCAAGCAGTGAGAGACAACCAACAGATAAAGACAGAGACAGACAAACAAGAGCAAAATGTAATGGTAATGCTAATTTATGAGGTGGGACTGATCTCTGAAATGCTGGAAGGAATTTTTTTGGAAAACATTTAAGCTTGGTCTTTAATAGCGATTCAAGTTGGTCTCTTTTAACAACAGAGAAGAAGCATGTGTTTGGATTATGTGCCATTAGCGTGCCCTGACTTTGGAAACATGGCTCATGATTTTTAACTGTATTGGTGATAAAAGATTTGACACTCTGTGGCCTTTATTTTTTGGCATGTGTGCCTGAAAGCACAGAGTAGACACAGTATGAATCCCTCCTTCTCAAGATGATTCGATTCGAATCTCGATTCACAGAATTCGCTTTGATTCACTGACGATTCATTAAAATACAGAACGGTTTGGTCCGATTCGATCGGATACAATCGGTTTATAAAATCAAAATAACTTTTTGCTTCAACAAAAATTAGCAAAAAAGGGGAAAACAAGATAGTTTCATAATAATCTAAGTTTATTTGATCTTATTTATAAAACAGACTAAATGCCAGGTCTCCTGTGCTAACATTCTGAAATTATGTTTAAGAAAGTTTTCATCACACCCAGGTGCCCATGTGTCTTACTTTGACATTAAATTGGGAGAAAAATATTCAAATGAGTGTTTCCTGGTACATGTTTGTCTTTCTGTACTTGTAACTTCCTTAGCATTATTAATCGCAATAGCAGTACAAACTAAGTATCAAATTTTCCAAAGATAAAAAAATCAAAACATCTTAGCCCACTGATTTAATATTAAACAGAAATCACTTCACTGAGCTGGAGATCAGCTGTTCTCCTGTTGTCTTTCCTTCATATAAAGTCCACATGACTTTTTCCTGAGGTGCAGAACTGTAACTGAAAGACGTTTAGGCGATGACCGGTAAAACACATCCAGCTACCTAGCAAGCACCTATGGCGAACGGAAATCTCGTTTAAAGGTAAAAGGTCACCGTGGGTCACGCAAGATTACAGACACTGAGCCAGAGCATGGCGGAACGGGCTATGAAAACAAGCAGCAATCAATGAACCGATCTTTAACATTAAAACCGGTCCAAAAACCGGTTCATGCTACATTTTTACTGGTCCAGGGCTCTGCGGACCGATGCACTCGGACCGCTGACGTCAAGAACAGTTAACTGATCCATATCGGATTATCTTTACACCACAAGGGAATTAATGTTATATAATTACACACACATGTTAACACCTACAGCATCTACTCTGTGTTTCAGCTCATCCTAGCACTTTTCTAATCAAAAACAAGGTAAAAAAATAAAAAAATAAAAGCACAAATCTCCACTGATTGCCTCATAAAAAGTGAAACTGTTTTGTCTCTAATTGTATTGGTAAGTCAAAGAAAGATTAAACATTAAATCTTGTAAATGTGAGATCCTCACTTTTCAAATCCTTTATCATGGCTCTGAATGCTTGTTCTGTTTTCCACACTCTGGTTTTAAGCTTACATACTGTTTCACACACGAGAGACATCAATATGCTTGATTTGCCATCTTGGTTGAAATGTGCAATGCTTCACACAGTGAAATATAAAGGCACAATGCCAGCAACAACAACATTTATATCTGCTTACCAAGTGGGAATATTCTTTCAGAATGATCATCAGACTGTAGCTAAACAGACTCCTTCTTTAAAGCTTCAGCCAGACAGCTCTATACCAGGAATAAAAATACCTCTGCAACTTTGTTGCTAAACATAAATATAGATTTGTGCACATGGTCTTGCCATTCCTGTATTTAAAAATTGGTAAATGTGTTTGATCACGAGTATAAGAGGAAGAAAAGCTGTAGGATGAGGATGAGAGTCATTTCTAGGTCTCTGTCTCTTGTCTCAGGAGAAACATCTCCCTCCTGTCCTCAAACCAGTTTCCATCAAAGCCCCAGCCAGTCCCCAGAGTACCAAAAATAATTTCAGATATTCATGTGCGTAAGAGAGCTTCTTCACATGTGAGCTCATTCCCATCTCCTATAAATAGACATTCCTTATAAAAAGAGCCCATTGACGCAAGAGGTTATATCTGTGGCTATTTTTGACTCTCCTGGTTATTTTTCTAGCTTTTCTTCTCCTTTCTGACAATATTTGTGTGAATACCAGACCAGTTTTACTATCAACCAACACAGCTTGATTGCTGAAATGTTATCTATGAAAAGGGCCAAGTATGCAGGAAATCTTGTGTCATCTCAGCTGTATTTTCACACGAAGACAGGCCTTGAAGTTTGAAGTTGAGGAATAACGCCAGGTAACAAAGACATGGAAAAACAGCCAACTAGCTGCAAATCTTAGACGCAGTGTGCCAGTTTCCACAAGACACACTCCTGTTAAAAACCTTGTTGTGTCTGGTCAGTGTAAATCTCATGTCTCTAATCAATGCCAGCTTAGATAAACACTTCCCTAATGTCCAGATCAATCTGAATTTTGTCTTGATTTGAATTCCCCGGTGACAGTTTGTTGCAGGGGAATGTGGGAGAGATCCTGTTGAAAATAGAAACCTCACTGAGCTCTTGCATGCATTATTAAGAGGGCTCACATTGCTTATTAGTGTAATGATCAGGCACTGTATCACTTGTTGAGATGTTTGAAGCATGTAGCCTCATTATGGGTTGGAAAGAAGGGGCCAGGACGGGGGCATGTCTTTGAAGCTTGCTCTCCACAGACATGAGAGGATGCTGCAATAGGAGCAAAATCCAAAATGTTAATGCTAATCTGATGCTTGTAAAATCCCCATCTCTTGAAAATTGAAATTAGCAACAATATGTAGGTTAAATAACATGCCTACAGCAATATTTGGTATGGTTGGACAGAGACAAACACACTTGAGTGAAGGGAGTATTACTAGGCTCCTCACATTTTTCATCTTATAGAGCTGATCTTGTGTTTTTGCTTGTCCCTGTGCAGGTTCTAGCCAGAAGAAAAGAAGGGTCTGGCAAGGTGAAGGTCCTGCTACATTGGACACCTGAGGACATGTGAGTAAATCCTTTTCTGCATAAACCCTTATTGAAGTGAAACACAAGCTTTACACTGGTAGAGATTTGGTGATACCGCATTGATCAAAATATCAGAATCAGCTCAATAGACCTGTTCTGTGCACATGCATTAAATGTGTCTCCAGCGAACTTTGCTCTCTGCATTCAAGCATAATTATTATACCAGACAGAGCAGTGTATTTTTCCACTTCGTGATTTCTTTTTTTTTTTATTTATTTTTTTTATCACACTTAAATGTTTTGGAAAAATAATATTAGACAAATTAACCCAAGTATATTCAAAATGCTGTTTCAAATGATCATATGAAGAAGCACAAATTAAAACAAATTTAACGTCACAAGGAGATTTGGATAGACAGAGATCCGTGTGTCTGCTAGTACAGGAGAACGTAAGGGTTGTGCTACAACCCAAGTTTTACGAATGAAGAACGAGAGTTCTTACACATGCTACCAAGCTGTCATCAGCAGCGCTGCTGAATAAATTTTATTTATAAAACCTTAACACCACCCAAGTTACGTCTTGGCCTGAATGGCAGGTGATTGGCTCAACGCCATGACACCTCAGTTGTAGCACAACCCTTAAGATTTACTTCATTTGGATCTCGAGTTCTTACTTATGCTACAATGTATACCACTGTCCTTGCTGGCCATGAGAGGACACAGGCATGTGCAACCTTCTTGACCAGTGGTCAAGGCAACATGGGAACCATGGCAACTCAATGTTATCCGTAACAAAAGCGCATAGCCCCTACCAGTAATTGCCAATGCCAAAACGTTTCAATGTCTGGCTGCAGACAATACAACAAATGACGCGTTTGACACATCCAGACTATAATATCTCACAAAAGTGAGCGGAGTTGACCATGAAGCAGCTGCACACACATCTTCTACAGACACACCGCGTAAAAGCACCCATGAGGTAGAAACACCCCGCGTGGAATGCGCCTTCAGATCCTTTCAGGGATCCTGTCCCAAGGAGGAATAGGCTAATTCTATAGCCTCAACTATCCATCGAGACAGACGCTCATTGGATAAAGTCTTACCTCAGGACTGAGACCCGTAGTACACAACAGCTGGTGAGAAAGGCGCAGTGGGCGCGTCCTCTCCAAATATGCCAAGAGCGCACAGACTGGGCACAGCCTGTGCAAGCGCTCCTCTTCTGCTGAAGCAAAGGGAGGGGGGTAAAATGCCCCCAGATCCTCCAGCATAGCTTTAAAACCAACCTTTGGCTGATAAGCTGGCATGAGAGCCTTACTTGTTGCTTGATGTCTTCGCAACATGGCATCTGTTTCGGAGGGAGAGCTGGCTGCATTGCAGAACTCCGAAAAAATGCACTGCTGAGCATTGAAGGGGGTTGCGCTGGGGGGTCCGGCCATTGAATCCCGAGCTTAGCCATCGCTCGTGACATCACCTCCATAAATTCCTTGTGGAAGGGGTCCTTAGACCCCGACCCTGTGGAGCCTCCCTCACTGCCGAATATCTCCTCTTCACCATGGCCATCACTGGTGATATTTCCATCCTCTTCACCATACTTCTCTTCTCCTGCAATGGATGCCCATTCACCGGCATGAAATTCAGCAGGCTCCTCGTGCTGCGGAGATTCCTCAACTGAAGGCGAGAGTTGGTCTGCAGGTGTGTCAGAGGGATAGAGGGGCAGAAAGTCAGCATCTGTCCACGGGCTAGCAGGCTTGGAGAGAGCTGTGCTGGCCGTGGCGGGACCAAATAGCTGAGTTTGATGATGGAGCGTGGGGAGAGGGAGTCGAGAGCATACGAGGCAGAAAAAGGGGTCGCTTAAAGATAGCTCTGCATGTTCCTGCCCCAGACAGAAGACACATTTCTCGTGTCCGTCCTTTCCCGCCATTTGCCTCCCGCGCTGAGAGCAGCGCTTCTTCATAGCGTCCGGCATGCTAACCTTAGCGACTCGTAGCACTACGTATGCTAGGATAACTGGTTGAGTGGCTATCAAAAGCTAACTCTGACCAACAGTAGCGTCACTGAAGAAGTCCACTTCTACAGGGATCCAAGATGAGTTTTTGTTGCTCAAAGGAAGGCTAGGCTGTCCGTGCTGGAGCAGTTCAGATGAAAATCACAAGCTAGCAGCAAGTATCCAGGGGTAGGTGTAACAATATAAGCGGCAGGCTGAATAAGCTCAAATGACGTTGGCAGGTGCACAGGGTCCTTTATAGCCTTAGGGTGGGCCCAGGCGCATCATGGCGTTGAGCCAATCACCTGCCATTCAGGCCAAGACGAAACTTGGGTGGTGTTAAGGTTTTATAAATAAAATTTATTCAGCAAAGCTGCTGATGACAGCTTGGTAGCATGAGTAAGAACTCTCGTTCTTCATTTTTTCATACCTCTGAACAGTGAAATAGAGTCTATATAGCACTGCATGTTAATGCAGCCTTCATCTCTGGCCTTAGAAATAGTGGTGATGCTAATACAAATAATTATACAAACGAGGGAAGCACAGAAATGTCAACACTAGCTACTGTCACAAATCATGAGAAATCAGAATCACTAAAATAAAAACATCTGACGTATTGGTTAAGGGCTCTAGATTACTCAAAAGCTTTATGGATTCATCAGTTGCTAAAAGACCTTCATTTAAAATATTTGTAAGTATTAAATATGCACACAGAAATTGTTAAAATGCACGACCACTAAATGTTCATAAAAATTTCTGAACAAAGATTCTGAACAAACTTTTAAATGTTGCTGATGTTCTAACCACCAACACTTACAATCTTCAGCACATGCTAACCATGTAAAGCCTGAAACTGCAGCGTTTCCTTTAAGGGAAGCACAACAGTTCAACAATGTATATGCATTGCTTCGTGATAGTTTTATTTGTTTGCTGTGCACTCAACATGTTGGCCTTCCCTCATGTCAGGGCCTTCCATAAATCTATCTTAACCTCCCTCACTTGGCTTGTCCAACATTTAGGTAACTCTCAGTGCAAGGAGTCAAGATCCTTCCCCTGTCCATGCACCACTTGAACCTCTGCTTAAGCCTGAAGTCTCTCTTCAAAGGGAGCTGAGGATGACTGCCACATTTTTTCAGCTGCTGTAGTCTCTCAGTTTTATGATGGACCTGTTCTTTCTGATTTATTGAGTGCTGATTGGGAAAGGACTGTCCTCGGCCCTCATTAGGCCTGGCACTAGTTCTTTGCCATCTGCTTTGCCACTACACTGTCTTCAGACAGTAAATTAGCATCTTGAAGTCTGTTTGTTTCTTTTTATGTGGCCTCAGAAGCACTATAAAACCATCTAGTCCACTGGGGTATGAGCTAAACTTACCGCATACCTATTCCTTGCTCACTTTAGGGGAAATATGTCACCTCCTAAGGCCCAGCTCATTTAAGTAATTGAGCAGAAGGGCAGGCAAGACCTGCACTGTGCATCTGTGTATGAGAAGTGCCTTCCTCATGAAGAGAATAAGCTTCACAGAATGATGTGATTTTCAGCTCAGGAGAAGCTCCCACCACACTCCCAGCACTCCCACACTCCCATTAAGGGTTTGACTGCACAGCCTCTGAGGATGATCAGAGGGAATGAGAGGAAGAATGGAAGTAAGGGGGAAAGAGGGTGAAAAAGGGTGGAGAATAAGAAGAATAAAGCCAGAGGGAAAAGAGGTGTGCAAAGAGAGAGCGAGAGAATAGAGGAACCAGAACAAGGTCAAACTAGACACATTTGAGTTTGAAATCAAAGGAAAAATGAGAAAAGAATCCAGGATGATGCATCATGAAGTAAACTTTGCCTGACAGCTTCCGTAGCCAAAACCTTAGACTATAAACCCTCTTCAGCTCCATCCTCACATACTTCCTCTTCTTCTTTCCTTCTCTCCTCTCTGATCCACCTCTGCTGTCTCCTTCCCACCTCGCGTGTGGGAGTTTAATCGTGTACATAGAAAAATAGTGAAGGGAAAGGGGGAGTAAGAGAAAGATAAAGTTTAGTGATCAGGAAAGACGACTCAGTTTAATTCCAAACAGAGTGAGGCAGATGGAGATTGATACGGAGACTCCAACGCAGATAGGAGCAGAATGGATGAGGGGGAAAATTTACCAGACGGAGAAGGGAGAAAAGTGAGAAATGGGAGTGGGAGGAAAGTGGTTGTGGAGGAGGTAGAGAAATGTGGTAGGGTGAAACCAGAGAGTGAACGATAGGGAGGGAATGAACAGAAAGAGATAAAAAGAGAGTGAGAGGCCTTTTGGCTTAATCCATGCAGGAGAAATCAGAGACGCTGCTGAGTCATATATTTGCCCCACGGCTGGCAGGCTCTGGTAATTAATACGCAGAACCAATCCATAGAGGAGCGGAGAAGGAAATGTACAGTGAGATCTTAAGCTGTGAGCAGGGTTGTAATAACTCCCAGTAGATTAAAGCTGACCAGGTGATGATAATATGTGCAGTATACACATTTTTTCTTACTTTATGGCTTAAATGCATGCATTTTACAATTTACTTATTGAGTTTGGCTTTAGCTATCAGTCCTTCTTCTAACAGGGCACACTTACAGTTCACAATTTTCATGTTTCGATTTAATCCCTCAAAATTCTGAGATATTTTTAGCTCAGAAGCACAATTGAAACATTGCGGACTAGCTAAAAGCATTTTCCAGAGGAGGCTAGTGGAAGTTTCAACTTGAAAATAAAAAACAGTAAGACATAATTCTTAACTACACATAATTTTCCCACGATTCTGGTGCTTTGTCAGGAATTCTTTTGTGAGATCTTCTGGTTAATTATTGCAACATTTCCTAAGCGCCTGGAGTGAGCATGTGCATCACAGTTGGAAGTCAGCTGCTACCAACAGCTTCACTACTGTCACCCCTGCAAGTGCGCTCCTGGACAGGGATTGTAGTGCAAGTTCTCTCTCAGATTGATATGGTAAAATAGTTGGTATGGTTGCAAGACCACTAGTTCTTGACCAAAGCTGGAAAAAAAAAATCAGCATCAAAATAACAGAAAATCACCATCAGAGTGGAAGGGGAGTAACAGGGTATGAAAACAGCAAACCCAGCCAACTGAAGAGGAGACTGGAGAGAAAGAAGAAGTTTTGGGATAAATTACCTTAGAATCAGATCTGTTGATCAACTTCATATTAGGTATAAATTCTTAACAGTTTTTTAAATCAAAAGCTATGTTCCTGGGCCAGAGGCAAGGAGTGTAAACCCCAACAGCCATTTCAGACTGGATACTTGGCTTCTCGGCAGCATAACAACTTGATTTTCAGCTTGCAAGTAAACAAGTCAGGGATTTTAAACTGCCTTCCTGAGCACCACAACTTATGATATGTGCATATCATAGGTGGCAAATCTTGAGAATATTAGGCTTCCTTTTTTCCTGACAGCTGCTTGCAATGCTCAGGCAAAACAGACAGGAACATGATAAATGAAGAGCCTTATTTATCATGTTTTATCAGATGTGCATGTCTGAATTGGTAGAATATGTTTGCAGTGGGTTTCTTGATGACACCGATAAAGGCTATAAGCCAGATGAATGTGTAATACAGTTTTCTAAATTTCACTGTCACTGGAGCTCTCCGTTTTCACATTGTTAGGCACAGGGAAGATGACCACAATGTAAAAGACTGCTTAAACATTTATTAAAAAAAAATCACTTAATTTTATACAGAATTCCTTATTCTTCTGAATGTTTCCTGGCTCAGTTGTCAGTTGTAGGGAGATTTAATGAGGGAAAACTTGTGAGGAAAGACAGGGCTGTGCCAGCAGAGAAAAGCAGCTAACACCCAATATATGCCCATCTAGTGATGTGTGAGCTTCAGCACACAGACCCAGTCTGAAACTGGTGTCAAATTTGACTTGATTTTCTGAGACCAAAATTGTCTTATGTGACAAAAAGAGACACAGGTTATTTAAAGTTAAATAACTTTTGAACCATGAATTTAAGCCTCTTTTTTCGTGACTGGCTGTGACAACCAATGACAGGGTGTTCGGTTGCATCGTCATGCTATATCAAACTGTGAATATCTTTACTCTTAGAGATGGCATCACTAG
Source organism: Cheilinus undulatus (assembly GCF_018320785.1). Lineage (NCBI taxonomy): Eukaryota > Metazoa > Chordata > Actinopteri > Labriformes > Labridae > Cheilinus > Cheilinus undulatus. Next base: position 19,335,025 of record NC_054873.1, on the reverse strand, counting down.
CTCATAATAGAGAGAAAGCAAGACAGAGAGCCCGTGACGTGGCCCTCTGTGTCTGAACTGCATTGAGTTTGTTGCAAGAAGAAGTGCCAGTCATTTTTGTTTTTCTGCATGTCAGACAGAAAATCTTTGAGTTTTTTGTCTTGTCTATATAGTTCCTTAACTTCAACATTTATTACAGCATGGCATTACTGCAAGACACACAACGCCAAGGTTGTCCTGACAACAAGGATTCTTAGTGCTCGACAGTGCACCACAAGGTTGATGTTTTACTGGACTTTTATAACCCAAATGTAATTAAATTTAGCCCAGTAATCTGGTGCGTCAATGGCAGCCTAGCTCAGAGGAGATGAACAGTTTAATCAAACCTGTATATTTTTTTGTGATTTTGGTTTTGGAAAGTCTTGTAAACAGTTGTTCACTCTTTAGATACTGGACATTGTTCTGGGTTAAGCTTCATGCACGTTACTCCAGCATGTGGATAAGCCAAAGCCTGATGGCTCAACAGTCACTGTTCAGGGGAGGAATTCAAATTTAAGTTATTTTGAGACAAAGATGGTTGGTAGTGAGTCTCATTTGGCCTTGTAAATATTTAATCTTTGACTCTGTGTAATATCCTCGTATCTGACACACAGTCTGGTGGTCATTTGTTCAACCATCAAGTGTCATGACCTTCAACACCAAGGTCAACATCAAGTGCTGCACTCTGCGTGTCTGTGGGTGTGTGTTTGTTTACATCTATGTTCTCGGTAGCTGAGTCAATGATTAGCTGCTGGTGTGAGTGGGAAGCCATATTTATTAATACTGGAGCAGACCATTCACATTCTGACTGACACTCATTAACTCCATCTGGGTTAATGAGTAACTGATTAACACGAACCACTCTGAACATGAACCACCAGCAGCTATCTGAGAGGGGGAGGGGTTGTGTGGGATGAGGGACAACAAGAGAACTATAATTGGTGTCTAATCTTTGATGGATGGCTGAATGGATTCCCCTGCTCACTGTTGAATGCTTCGGAATAACAAACAGAAGAACACACAGTCAGTGACAGTGAACGCCCCGAGCAACTGGCACATCATGTTGTGTGACAAACTGCACGTTGTTCAGCAAGCTTAACATAGCTTTATCTCATACACCTTTGTTTGCCAGTCTATGATTTGTTTGTTTTCATTGCTTTTTATATATTTATGCATTTATCGAATAGTTGTTAGGCTTGTGCATTTAATCAAAGACACACAGCTCTAGGATATTCATTTATACATGCATCTCCCTAGGAAAAAAGTCTTGGTGTCACTGGGCACAAAGATTACAAACAGGACCTTTAACAAGCTAATGGTCTGTAAGCGACAGCCTTATGAGGTGGGTCCGTTCTTTTATACATCTTTGATCATGAAACAGCAGTACATGAAAGTATAAACGCCCATGTCAGTAATGTGCTCACAGAGTATCTGTTCTGTGAAATAAACAGCTACATGTCAGTGTAAAGGGAAAAAAAGCTTTATGTACCTTTGAAAGCATATATTTCTCATACGCTTTGATGGGCAGCGCGAAGGCAGGAAACTAGGGAACATGTTAGAATACACAATCAGAGAGTCGTTTGATAGAAGTAGTGAGTAGTAGTTATAGATGAGGTCTAAATTATTAGCCCTGCTATGAAAATTTCAGTTTTTCCCAAGTATTTCCCAAGTGCTGTTAAACAGGGCAAGACATTTTAAAACTTTTCTCAACCTTCAGATTTGATGGTCTTCTGGCATGGACCTTGGTTGTCAGTTCACCCCACAGATTTTGAATGGCATTCAAGTCAGGGCTGTGTGCAGGCCAGTCAGTAATGTTCACTTTAATCTTCTAGAGGTAGTTCTTCACCAGGAACCAAATATGTTTTAGGTTGTTGTCATGTTGAGAGACAAAGTGACAACCCAGACCCAGTCTTTCTGCTGACTGCTTGAGGTTTTGTTTAAAAATCTTTACATATCTTTCATTTTTATGATTTCTTTCCCCCTCATCTTACCTCTCTCTTCTTTCTCTAAACATAAGCAGCGTCTCTGTGGCCACAGAGCTCTAGTGTGGTCTCATCTGACCAAAGGATACGCTTCCAGTATGCATTATCTTTCTCCAGGTTGCCCTAAGCATACTTCAGTCTAGCATGAAGGTGTCTCCTCTGCAAAAGTGTTTTTCTTGATCTGTAACCTTGCAGTCCATTGCTGTGCAGGGCTCTAGTGATGGTCTTCTTTGAGACTCCAGTGGTCTTGAGACACATCTCTCACTAGTTTTCTTTCCAAGGTCTTTGAAATCTGTCTTTTCCTACCTCTGCCAGGATTGTTTAGTGCTGTGAATTTCTTAAAGATACTTCTCACTCTAGTTCTTGACACTCGGAAAAGCTGTGATAACTTTATACATCCTTCTTCTGCAACAGTTCTTTTACTCAAGTCTAAACTGGAGCCTATCCCAGCTGTTTTTGGGTCAGAGGAGGGGTACACCCTGGACCGGCCAATTTAGAGTCCCCAATTAACCTAACAACAAGCATGTCTTTGGTGGTGGGAGGAAGCCAGAATACCCAAAGGGAACACACGTATGCACAGGGAGAACATGCAAACTCTTCACAGAAGGGCCCTGACCGGGAAGCGAACCAGGAACCCTCTTGTCATGAGGCAACAGTGCTAACCCCTGTGCTGCTGTGCAGTGTTAAGAGGTGCTGTGCTAAAAATTCCTTGCAGTTTTTAACAGCACTAGGAAAATAAATTTTAAAAACTGGAATTTGCATTGGTGGTTGCAATGATTGCGACCTCTCCTTTATATCTGTATTGGCTTAAATGAATTTGAAAATATTGGCACAAACCAGTGTCATGCATCCGTAGGTAAATGACTTGTGAGTCAAGAACTTTAGCTGACACTTAAGCATACTTAGAATTTTACTGATGCCTTAAAATGAGCTGCAAACCATTTATCTGATGATTGACTTGATCTACAATGTAACTGTCATAACACTGCTTTCAGGTCTCTGTAAGGTAACATCATAAACAACACCTTCTTTTCCAACAGTAACACACCTTGCACATATACAACATCAGATCAGCAAGAACAAAGACAAAACACTTTGTCCTCTGAGGTTGCTAGTATCAACAAAAAACAAAAGTTCCTTGAAGGAAATGTAACTTGTTTTTGTCAGTTTTCATACATGACAGTTGCAAAGTAAAATTATATTTGAAAGACTCAGTGCTAACCTTAAAAAAGCACTGCATTAGGAATAAAAAATCCACTTGTAATCCAATCAGTTATAAATCTAAGGCATGATTATTTCTTTGAATAAAAAATGATGTAAGCCTGTTTAATCAGCTATAAATGCGTCTCCACGAAAATTAGCATGTAATCGCTTAACCAGTAAATCCTTCTAAACACTGAATACATATTTTGAACCAGGGCTCTAAGTAACCTCTTTCCTGTGTTCCAAAATTATTTCGTTTACAAGGAAATCCAAATCCTGCAACAGTTCTTTCTGCATAACATATATCCATTAAACATGCTGGTGAACAAATAAGCACTTACCTGCTTTGTGATGAACATTTTGCTCCAGGCTTATTCCAAGTCTTTCAGCCATCAATCTATGCTTAAAGAGTGGGTTTCACTTTGGCTTATACCCTCTGTAGCTCATAGATCACAATAAACAGTTGCTTTTTAAGTACCAGGTAAAACTAGTAACCTGACAAGCCAGATGGATGTGTTTCACTTATCTATCTGTGAAACCTTCAGTACAAAGCGTTTGGGAAAGGGCAGATGATTTGAAAACAAACCTCAGCGTGTGAATGGATAAGCGTCTGTCTGTCACATCTTTACGGGCCAATCAGCATCTTGCAAAGCTATAAGCTGAAACACTTGTTCCTGGCCTTATTGAAAGAACAGAATATCACACTTTAAGTTTTTCTTGGTGGAAAAAATGTTTTTACTTTTCTCCTTACTGGTTTTGGCAAGAGTTTAATTTACTAACTGGCTCAACTGATAGTGAACAAAAATAATGTTTGCCTTTCAAGGTCATGTAATGTAGTTCATTCCCTGGGTGTGGCCTACTATGTCATATATTTTGTTGCTTTGATTGACCTGAAATTAACGTGAAAGAGAAAGTTTGTCCAATCATGCTGAATGTTGAATATATGCCATGGTTTTGTGAAACTCTATGTGGTGTGCCATTTTGTTCTTTTAGTGTAGATGTCTTTGGAAATATGTTCATGCATGCATAGTGAGAACTGATACTAACACCACTACATAAATGTGTATGTTTGACGCCTGTGACATGCTGATCCTAGGTTTGGCCCTCCTGTGTGCCTCACAGTCATCAGAAAATAATTACTCATCTGTACCACAGCACTCTCACTGTGACATGTTTACATGCCACAGTTTACATCATAACTCTGGGCTGGAACATGTGCACTCACACAAGCTCACACTCGACAGGTCCTCCTTTGCCATTTGTGGTTTGCTTTCCACAGGGACATACAACTCAAGACTTAGACAAACTTTAAAGAGGACTGTTTCTTGTCTTGTCCCTGCTTCTTCTCAACTTCCTCTTTCTGCTCTGGTAACATTAAAGTGGATGAATCTGCATTCTCTATGCACTTTGGGATCAAAAGAGAGAGAAGCTTCACTGATACAAAAGTTTCAGGGTTATTTTTAGGTCACAAAAACAAGAACTTCTCCTTTAGCCCTATTGTGCTAATCCTTATCTCTGTCATCAACATCAGCACAGAAATCTTTAACTTTTAAATGTACGTTTTCTTTTCTCTTAACTCAATTTTGATTTGGAGCTTACTTATGTTTTTTGAAGATTACAGCTTAGGGCCATTGTCAGCTTTCATTTCCTTAAGCAGTGTATTTCTTTGGCTTTTCAATGCAGAAATTTTTTTTTAACTGCTTCTGTGTGCACTTCTTTGCATAACTGTTATAATTTAGAATTGAGATCTGCATTACTCATGAACATCAAGTCATGCTAAGGTCAAATAATGTTTGTTTAACTATTATGGCCTAAAGGATATTGTGTAATGCATGGTTGGATACTGGTAGATCATGAGCACACTACTGAGGCTTTCTGAACTTTATAGCCTGCACTAAATTATCGTATGTAGCTTACCCCATCCTCCAGGCCCTAAAACAGGCCATAAAAGGATTTTCAATTACTGTTTAAGCCAGTGGTTGTAAATTAACATGAGCTATTTTACTTTCCCCCCTCCATCACCACTTTCCCTTTGCTGTCTGTTGTATCTTCTCTCATTTGTGTTGTCTATCACCTCTCCTTTGTTCTTCACCTCTACCTGCACTCTTTTGCACTGAATGCGCTTCATGCAAAGCTCAGCCATCACCCCGTCCCACTCAATGGGCTGACTAGGCATGTGAATGAGTGATTTGGCTGGGTGGCTGCCTGCAGAAGGTGTGTGAGTGTGTGTCTACATCTCTGGGGGCTCCGGTGATGACGCACGTAGTGACGGGGGGAATGCTGGGGGTGGAGACAAGGGGGGGGGGGGGGGCTGAAGGAGAGAGGGGCGGTTCAGTCAACTCGCTAAGCTCTTTGTTTCCTCTGCACCTCAGCTCGCCACGCCAGTGCTCTTGCACACTCCCGTCTTTCATGGGCAATCAAACTGTACAGTAAGGTGCAGCTGAGCCGTACAGTACACCATGTGCACATGTGCAGGAGTGCCTGTCACTCCAAAGACACCCTCACTTTTCCTGCTTAAAGAGCTTAAAAAAAAAGAAAAAAAAACAGCCCCTTCTGATTGAATGGTCCCTGGTATTCTTCTGTCAGATCATTTTGAATGCAAAAAATTCTAAATGATAATTTTGAGGGAGATGTTTTGCCTCTTTTGGACTTTGACAGCTTTAGAGTTGCAGAAAACATGGAGGAGAGGGGGGAGGTGACATGCAGCTGAAGGCCGAGCATTTGACTTGAACCTGAGGCTGCTGCAATATAGACGTCCATCACATGGATTATTTTTAGACTTAAAAATGACTTAAAGCTAATTAAAGATACTATAGAGGACAAAAATATGCCCCTCCTTTGTTTGTGTGAGCATTTGTGCAGATCTGTGCTCCCACCAGTGTCTGTGTCAGTCTCAGTGCTTTGGTCAAGGCCATGTTACTTATGGAAATGTACTCAGTGTTCAGAGGGAGGTGTTAACATGTGTGCTGGACTCAATGAAGCTCTTTGTTCATCTCTCTCACCCCGCGCCATTCAACCTTCTCCACTCTCCATCCCCCTCTCTTCTCTCCATCTTCCTCACTGACTCTCAGACTTTAACCACATGTCCCTTCTCTATGCGTGTGTGCTGTCTTGCAGACTACCTGACGTGTGGGTGAATGAAACGGAACGATCACAGCTGAAGACTAAAGTGGTGCACTTGTCGCAGTTACCGCAGGACACGGCCATGCTGCTCGACCCTAACATCTATAGGTGAGTGTGCAGCATGATGGTGTGCACATTCACACATTAACCTACAGTAATGCAGATCCTTTTTGTTGCAATAAAAAGTCAATATTTGTATTTCTCAGTAGGATTTATCTTGTTTAGTGTTTAATTCTAAATGAAAGTGTTAGTGAGTGCTAACCTCTGCCCTCCACAACAGTTTTTCTGTGTGTGCTGCATAAGAAACACCTTACTCCACCAGGGGGCAGCAACTCCTGACTTCAGTTTTTGGACTATAAAGTCCAGTAATAACAAGGATGTCACTCAATCTGCAGTAGTGAGATGTGATTGTACTATCCAGAAATTTTTAACAATGACAATGAAGAGTGAATGTATGTATTAGAGCCATCTTTTCCACTGGGGGAGTTTTCAGCCAAAATTTTCAGTGTAAGCTCCCCAGCAGATTAATATGAAAACAAAAGAAAGGGATACTATCAAAATGACATCTTAAAATAGAACTAATAACAACTTAAGAAAAAAATAACAGTTCTAAAATGAAATGTGACAAAACAGCATAAACCTCCTCCTGTCAGTTGCACCTCATTTTAAAGTTTATACTCTGTGCTATCATGAATGTTGGCCGAGCTGCCAGACTTTAAAATTTATATTTGAGATGGAAAAAAGATTCTCTTTATATTCAACAAAAAGGGCTCAAAATACATCCTAACAATGTGCCCAAAAACAACAGATTGGCCTTCTTACCAGAGATATATGGCTCACAAGTGTGCTGATCAGCACACAGGCTGCCTGATTTTAATTGGACCTGAAGGCTCAGTAACTGCAGGGGCTGCTGCTAGACTCTGGTTTCACAGTGAATATAACCGTCAGCACTCAGCCAGTTTATGTCAAGGTTGTCCTTATGCATGGTCAGTGCCTGTGGCACAGTAAATACAGTAAATACAGTAGTGTTTTACAACAACTCTATATTTGAATGGTAAAAGAAGGCTGAGCAAGGTAGTGTTAAATTCTGTTATCACCAGATTATTAAAAATGAGCTCAAAAGCCTGATTACATCAGAGATTCTTTCACAAAATTGCTTCTCAAACTTTGTTTTTCTTTCCAGAGCACTTCCTCAGAAACGCCTGAAACGCAGGTGAGCCTAAACACTTCAACATGAGTGTTTGTGTCACAAAAAGATAAAGATAAGGAATGCACAGATACAGATGTTCAAAATGAAAATTTAGTTGATGGCTGATAAAGATGCTGATGTTTTTTATTCATTATTTTTTTACTGTAATGATAAAGTAATAATAGTGTCATACTCCACAGTACCAACAACAACTCTCATGTTTGACTGGTTCATGGCGACATTAACTATTTATGGCCAATGTTTGTCAAAAGGATATCTATTGGCTGATATCGATTCTAAACTGATGCATCTGTTCATCCCCAATAAAAACGACCCCCATTTATCAAACGTGTACACCAGAAATTTGGTTGTATGGTCATTTCCATACACTGATCAATCTGAGTGTGGGCCTCCAGTACGCTCAAATCCCACGCCATGTCTTGAGTTCATGTACGCAAATCTTCAGATCAGTGGCCTTTCTGTGCAGCATGGATCTGGTAGTGATAGATTAGATATGGCTTTAAAAAATGTATTTAACAACAATCCAAACCTCTGACAGGCCTTCTGAGCAGCATTGCTTTTTAAATGATGAGTAGCACAAGCTCTTAGCTGATTTACTTGCTATTTGGTACATTTGACAAACGAACATTTTTTTTATTGACCGGATGCAATCAGTAATTATTAAAGATCTGCTTCATACCTTAATATCACAATATCATAGTAGATTTAAGCCAAAAATAACTGCAGGTATTAAGTAGAAATATGAAACTCAAGAGGAAAATAAATATCACTGTATGCCCCTCCACACTTACAAAAAGCCTCTATTTATAATAATACCTCAGGTGTCACAGCCACTCTCTTCTCAGTCTAGGAAGTTTCAGGATTGCCTCCTCCTGTTAACACGTAACTTCTTTTAATTGCTAAAACAGGCTTTTTGTTGATATCTTAAGAGCTGACCGTGTTTTCATAAGCCCAAATGTAAAGGATGTTTATAACATTATAATCTAAACAGAAGGCATTGTGATAATATTATATACAAGTTATACATCATGAGTGTATAAATTAAATATTCTAATATCAGCTGGAGTTCAGTTGTCCACAACAACTGTTAACCACAGCAGTGATTTCCTTCTACACATGGTGCTTCTGATTCACTTTAACGCCACTTTTCAGGCTAAAAAGTTACTAGATGTTTATTTTTCCTGGACATCTCTGACATGGTGACTGAAACCATGATACAGGGATCATAGTGTCATTACTGTATTCTATATATCCAGGTCATAACGCTGAGGGTGAGGCCGGGTGGTCCTATTTAAATGATAGTGTTTTTCAGCTGCTGTAATTATCTACAACTGCTCAGCTGTAAGCTGGTAATGGTCAGATATGTTTCATAAATCATGTGGAGCTTGTTATAAGATAATTTCTATATCTTGATTTAAGCTTGTTTCTATGCAAGTTTGATAAATGCAGGCCAATGTCCTTAGACTTCAATATCCAATCATTATTATGTTTTTGGCAGAAACACAATGCTCTCTAGATTTCAACTTAATTACTCTTAATGTAGAAAGTATCAAAGAAAAGTACATGGTATTTTTTTTTTTATGAAGAAACATGAGAATATTATTTAAATGTTACTAACCATTGAATATTAAAAGACAGTTCACTTTTTCATTGACTGAAGTAATAATGCTTCATCACATTAACTTCAGCTTTTGAACAAAAGTGATTCAGATGTATGTTGATTAAGGGCAGTGCTGGCATAGTTTGCAGTGTATTTGTTTGCATGGATTAAGGACAAAGGAATTTCATTGCACAAAAAGAGCATTTTTATCAACATCCCTGAAAGCTTGAGCTTCAAAGTGATATTTGTATTTATATAAAGATAAAACAGAGCTGCTGCTGCTTTCTTGCTTGCTAACTCAGCTTGAAAGGCTACATATCCACACTATAGTGACAGCCACATTTAAAATTGCCGTTTTCTTTTTGCTGTAAGGTAGATCAAATGAAGCTGATTCCTTGATGGAATGGTAATGCTTGTGCAATCACAGTATTACCCGTGGCTCTGGCTCTGCTCTGGTTAGACATCATTGTAGATGATTACTCATTCCCCACGGTGTCACTGTTCCTGTGTACCGTGAAGCTAGTTAATTGGGAAACGGGCCATTTTAGAGCCATGACCCTCAGCATTGCCTCTCAATATACATGAGGTCATACTTGGATGTTGTTCCTTTAATTGAACACAGTAGTTAAGGGAAGTAAAAGCTCTAAAATACACACCGCAATGGAAGACATCTATGTGTCAGAAGATTGATCATAAAGCCCCTTTCTCAAACCTTAATCTGTCTGATGACACACTGAGAACATCTCATCCTGACTCTCTTTTTCTCCTGTCTTTGTGCTCAGCCTGTAAGGACTCATCTGTGGACTTCATACTTAAGGGGAAAGGCTTGTTCATAGGAAGTTTATCTATATGGGATGGGACGCGCTTCATCTGTCTCTGCTGAATGAGGGGATTGAAGTGGCGATAAAAGGAAGTATAACTTGGCACTGCTGCAGTTCTCCTTTTTCTCTCCCTTTTCAATTTTGTATATCTGAAATGACTGTTGTAGCCAAGAGTGGTGAAAAAGAGGGCAACACTTTTGAAAAAGTTTGTGTTTATCAACAACTTAAATGAATGTGTGTGTTTTTTTTTTTTTTAAAAAGCACCAAACTAAAAAAAATCATGTAAAAAATGTTTTGTGTAACTTGTCAGAAAAATGCAGATTTTATAACGGTTTTGTGTAAAATATTTATGCAGATTTTTAACTTATTTTTATACCATTGTGAAATGTGTTTTTGTGAAGGTTTGGATAAAACCGTATTTACTGTGATAATCATGTAAACTCTCAGTTTGGAGTATTTGGACATTTCTTGTTGTAATTATGTTTTACACGATATAAGTCTTAACAGATTCTCTTATTTATACTCGCTGAATGCAGTACTTTAACCTTTGTGTATGACAATGAAGTATGTGCTCATACTAGTCATGACAGACCTGCATTTGATGCAAACAAAACTTCACAGGAGCAATAACTCAGTAGTTTGGGACACTACATCGCAGCTCTTAGTCTTACCAAGTCTGAAGACAGTATGGATTACTTGTATGAGGATTTATTAGATTTTTAAGCGTACACTTGAGAACTGTAAATCACCTCAGCTCCAACCCCTCTTGTAAGTAACATGAACTGTTAATCATAGTTGTTATAATAACTTAACATTAATGCTTTTTTATGGTTAAAAGGTGTGTTTTCTACTGTATCATGTCCCTGTTGTAAATGGAATACTGTGTTTATAATAAATGAAAGAAACTACAGATGTTGATCGATGCAGCTTGTTTGTATAGATGAGGATGCAAGGTGTTGGGATGTCTGAAAGGAGCAATGCATCCATCGTGATATGAATATGAGTTCCTTATGCGTGCATTGGAGTTACTGGCGGGAGTATTTGGCGTCCATTAGCAGAGCAGCTTTGGGAACATACTGTGGAGAAGCTAATGACTGGGCCAGCGGGGCAGAACCCCTGCCGGCCTCAGCTGTTAGTGAACATGCCTGCAGAGAAATCAGAGTTCAGGGAGAGGTCTGTTACAATATGGCTGTCCCACTCTTTAATGTCTCATACACTCACACATACAAAATTCATGGGGATTTAGGACTCCTGCATGAGGCATAATGAGGCCTTCAGGTGTAGTTCCATTCATTTGGTGCCCGGGAAAGCACTGAATGTTTTTGGCAGTCCATTTTTTAGGTGCTTTCAAAGATCTGCAGTGGTCTGTGACAGCTCATTGAGAACTTTAATGCCAAATTCCTTAGAGATGACTGTAAAATATTCAGGCAACACACTCTAGGTTCATTACAGTAACCCCAGACTTGAGTTTAGTCAAATGTGAAGCTTTCCTGAATGAAACAATAGGATGTTTTTTATTGTGACTTCTGCAAAAGATTGTAAACTTTGATATTATACATTTAGCCACACAGCTGTAAATTGATCATGGTTCAGATTTTGGTGTGTTACTTTAACACAGAGGTAAAGTCCACAATTATTCGCTAGAATCGTTAACTGCTACTGGAAGCTGCTGTTCTGTTGCTGTATCTCATTCATGTTTGGTGCTGTTTACTTGTGATTGACCACGATTACTCTCTGCCGTTGACTGTGCTATTGTCTGAGTGTCCCTAGTGACTCATAACTCCACCTGTGACTGTTAGAATGGGAGTTGTGACTGGACTGGTTGCTCATCTCCACTAAACTCCACTTCTAATTTATTGTTTTAGACCAAAAAACAACTTTTTTGTTTTATTGATGAATTCTACATAATGAAGGTGAAGAGTCGTTAAAGGGGCCTTCCTGGTTAACACAAAGTTATTTCTCAAAGGCTACTTTTAACAGCTTTCCTCCCTCACTATGTGAAATTGATTTATCAAATGAGTCCAATTTATAAACAGTTATTCTACAATACTCAAATTTGAAGGCCCAATGCTCTTTTTTTTTTTTTTTTTTTTTTTTTTTAAGCTGTACAAACAAAATCAAACTATCCATTTATTTAGGTAACGGTTTGATAAGTAAGTTTTAAGACTTTTCACAGGATCATAGATTTAAAGCCATCTGTGTACAGGAAGTTCTCACGGATAAGCATGTACTGTGACAGTTGAATAGACCTTCCCCACATTCCCACAGTTGTGTCGACAATGCTATGCTAATTAATAACAGACCATTTGGCTGTGACTGAAAGATTGGAGTCGAGATTTCAAACAGGAAGTTGGCTATATCTGCTGTGCTCCTCACAATTAATGATCAATATTTGTCTTAGACAGACTGGCCCTTTCTGAGGAATCTGCAGTGTTTTCTGCAAAACGTGCTCACAGTGGAATGCCAGTAAAACTTTCTGTTTTCTTTAGAGGCATGGCATCTGTGTTTCTTACCACTTAGACTTTAAATGTATGTAAGCTTGTTTTTTTTTTTTTGCTTTTGTTATTTTAGAACCCTTACCCCAAATCAAACACTTCACTATTAAGTGCTGAAAGAGGCATCATAATAACTGCCCTTCAAAATAAGAGACATTTATTCACTGTTTCATGTTGTTTCATTCTTACATCATAGCCTGGATATGAAACCCTGAAGTTGTTCATCACTTTATAGCTGTTTCATTTTCACACAAAACCACCTTTAAAAACAATACAAAGTCAAAAAAAATCCCTGCCACTGCACTAGGCATGTTTATGTCCCATTTCTCTTTAGCACAATGTTTTTTACAGCATTCCCCTCATGTGATTTGTCACAGGATGTTTATCACATTGTTACCAAGGTTAGTCCTAACCATGACTTCAGGAGTGACATCATTTGGAGCGTACTGATGATTGATGGAGAGACTGGCAGGCAGATTTAGAAAGGGGACAGCAGCTTCGCCTGCAGAACCCTAATCCTGGCTCAGCCTGTCTGTGAAGGAAACGCTGGGATGCCCTGAAGTGACGTCTGTTCACTCAACCCAAGAGATGAGTTTTCCTCCTTCATCTCCTCTCACACCCAGTATGAAGCCGATCCATTTCCCCTCCATCTCCACTGGAAATACCCTTGATAAACTACTTTTGTTTTGGATAAATCATAGCATGTTTGCAGATGGGAATTCACTGATGTCACCTTCTCTAGTATTAATCTTAGTTACAGCATTAGTGGAAGCACATTCTGTTTGGTGACATATGAACCTCATTTAGCCACTCCATTTGTCATGTGTGACTTTCTGCGAGTGTCTTCCAGTGGATCTGCGGTTCTGCTGCTCTCCTCCATCTTCTGCAGCTCTGCTAACACTCAGCCCTAATTCATCCATAGGAGTTTTTCATTGTGCAGAAAACATCTTCCCTTTGCTTTGGCTGCATGCTCTGCTTTCTCAGTAATGAATGAAGGCATTACTTCAAGAACAAAAGCCATGAGCTGCAGCTCTAAATCCAGGACATGGATTGTTTTTCCTCACAGCTTTGCATATTTCAAAGAAAGAAATGGTTAGGAAGGGGAAGGAGTGTGACTTGTTGTCCCTATTAGTGGCATTGTGCTATTGGCAGATTCATCATTGTGGTTTACCATAGGCTGCAAATCATCTGATAAATGTCTGAATTTCATCCTCTAAAAATATCCATCCATGTTTCAGCATCCAAGTGCTGCTCAACTAATACCTTTTTCATGTGCACTAACAAGCTTTGCAGATGGTAATTGCATTCTAAGAATCACATTACACAAACATGCTAGTTTGCATCTGTTTGACAAAAGCCCTTATAAGGGATTCTAGCAGGGAGCTGCAGCAAGCACACACTTGAAGTGTGTCTGCAGAGAGAGAGAGGGCAGCCACAAGAGCATTCATAAGTCTCCTAAGTCTTCCTTTGTAGTTGTGGTTTAATTGACTTTCCATCATGTTTTTGATTCCTTTGCTCCAGCATGAAGCCCTAATGGTCTTTTCACTGAGTGGTTTTCATTCTCTTTGTCTCACTTTCGAGTCCATCTGAGACACTGCAGTTCCTGTGTTTTGACGCCACCTGTCCATCCATATCTTCATCTCCTTGTGTTATCCATTCTGATGGCTTATTCATTTGTTTGAGCATCGTCTACACATATATATTTTGACAGCTTTGGACTTTTCTGTTTGTGCCGACTGCATGGAGGAATGGTCAGTAATCCATCCTGAAGTGGCTCTGAATGTTGACCCCCCTCCTGTCAACACCAGGATGTAATCTTGTCGATCTGTGCTCAGTTGTGATGTCTAGTTCGTTATCCACCAGGTAGCCTTGCAGAGTGGTATCTAGTATTTCCTCTGTTTGGCTCTGATTTTGAAGAGCATTGCTGCAGCTTTTTCTTTTCAGGTTACCAAAGGGACTATGGGTATTATGTGCACATATGTATTAACGTATGTATGTGGATGATTGTTGTATAATTGAAAAAAAAATAAGGTAGCACTTTTTTGTGGGCCCTGATTTTCTAGTTATTTTATAGTAATAAGTGGAAATGATAGAATGGTTTGTATTTTTTCCATTAATAACTCAGAAATATGATAATATTTAGGAAGTGTTTAACTATAAATAATGTATTAATTATCAAGTAATCCCTCTTAATATTGTGGCAATTCTCTGGAAATTAGGTGGTATATTACCCTAAGGCCGGCCACACACTACAGGATTTTAAGCCCGATTTCAGCCAAGATTTGCCTCCCCCGATGATCGTGGGGGCGTATACCTACTGGAGCCTCGTCGCAAATGATTATTTGTCTGAGTAGTCTACATTTGTGTGGTGTCAACACGATTCATTTACTGCTCCAAATTGCATCATAGCCTCCCAGACCAGATCGTAAATATCAAACATATTTGATATTCACGATTCTAGGTCGAAGTGCTGCTGACGGAGTACCCACAACAACCAATGAGAGCCAGCACACCGGGTAGCGTCACCATACGAATCATACATACTTTCACCACTCACAGCCATAAACACAACTGTACCTTAATTCCAGCCAGGATTTCGTCCTTAGTCTTTCCCCTGTTTTATGATTGTTGCTGCACCTGTAACATACGCCAGGACAGCCTGTTGTGGAGAGACAGCATGATGGTATCGACAGATATCTGTGTTTATTATTTTTTTTTTTTCTGAAGTCGTGATCATGCGGGCTCGTGGGAAGGTCAGCAGGTGTGTGGTCTCCAGTGATCTGACAGTCTGGATGAGTCGTCTAGTGTGTGCGTTCAGAGTTGAAAGTTGAAAAATCTTTGGAAATTGTTCTGAAGTCTGTGGTCTCTCACAGTTTTATGATCGTTTCAGATTAAAAAATCGTCTCGTGTGGGCCGGCCTTACCTTAACCCTAATCCTCTAACCCTGTCAACCTAAGTGGTTAGGGTTAGGATAAGGGTTTTTATGCAGTATGAAAAATGGTTGAAGTGAGGTTTTATACATTCTATGGACAAAAGTATTTGGCTGCTTGACCATCATACCAACAGGGACTGTAATTACATTGTTTTCAAATACATGTACTTTAAAATGGAGTCCCCCTGCCCTTTTTGCAGCTATAACACCCTTCTCTCTTCTTGGAAAGCTTTCAACAAGATTTGGAGTGTTTTTGTGGATGTGCCCATTCATTCTGTAGAGCAGTAATTAGGTCAGGCACTGATGTTGTACGAGAGGGCCTGGCTCACAGTCTCCAGTTCATCCCAAAGGTGCAAGATTGGGTTGAGGTAAGGGGGTCTGTGTGAGCCAGTCATAATCCTTGCTTTATGCACTGGGGCACAGTCATGTTGGACTAGAAAAGGGCCTTCCCAAAACTGTTGCCACATAGTTGGAAGCATAGCAATGTCCAAAATGTCTTGGTATGCTGAAGCATTAAGATTCCCCTTCCCTGGAGATAAGGGGCCTTGCCCAAACCCTGAAAAACAACCCCATACTATTGTCCCTCCTCCACCAAACTTCACTGTTGGCACAGTGCAGTCAAATAGGTAATGCCAAACCCAGACTCACCCATATGGCTGCCAAACCACTGCTTGCATGCTATACACCACTCCATCCAAAGCTCGGCATTGGACTTGGTGAATTGAGGTTTGAATGCAGCTGCTGGGCCATGGATACCCATTCCATGAAGCTCCTGCCCCACAGTTTTTGTGCTTACATTAATGCCAGTGGAAGTCTGTAACTCAAACGCAACATCTTAGCAGTTGTTGACCTTGCTTTGTAATTTTGCATGGTCTTCCATTCAACTTACAGTTGACTGTGGAATGAAGGGATGAGATTTCCCAAACTGTCTTATTGCAAAGGCGGCATCCATCACAGTACCACGCTTGAAGTCACTGAGCTCTTCAGAACGATCCATTTGTATCATAAATGTTTGTAAAAGGAGACTGCATGAGTAGATGTTTGATTTTACACGCCTGTGGCAACGGGTCTGATTGAAACACCTGAATTCAACAATAAACAGGTGTGGCCAAATACTTTTGTCCCTATAGTGTAGCTAATTTCACCATACCTCTGCACAACAATTTAGATAAGGTAGTCAAGGTGATCAATATACAACCTAAACATAACATCAGCCAGTTCTTTAAAGGGGACATATTATGCAAAAAAACAACAACAAAAAAACAAACAAACAGCCTTTTCTAACAAAAATATGTGTCCCTGGCCTGTCCACAATCCCCTCAAGTACCAGTAAAATCCATTCCCTCCCCCCTCTCTTTCTCCTCTTTTCAGAAAATTAAGCTAAAACAAGCCGTTCTCAGATTTTCCCCTCGTGAGGTCATGTGGGGGGTTAGCACCACACCCTAGGTTCAGTTGGCCCTCCCTGCTTGGAAGAAAGCTCCGCACTTCTTTCCTGATCCTCCTCTCAGCTGGCAGCTGAGAGGAGGATCAGGAGAGCCACATCCATTTCCTGAGAGGGGCGGAGTCAGACAGCTCAGTAACATTTAAAGCTACAGACACAGAAACATCTTGCTTTGAGCAGGGCTGAAACAGAAGAGTTTTTCAACATGCAAAACCCAATACTGGAGGGTTTATTTTTTAACAACCAACTTTACAGGCATGTTTGTGAGACCTCTGAGACCAATATAAATGCCTAAAAATGGTAAAATATGTCTCCTTGAAATTGTCCACTATTCATTTTAAACCCTTCTTGTTAGCATCCTCTACAGCAATGATATCCAGAGTCAGGTAATGGTGGAGGGGAGGACAACCCAAGGATAAGGGAAAAAAAAGTGCATTGTCTTGCCTAGCAGGTTTGTGTTCTTCTCACCCTGCAGCTTCACCTGTACGACAATGGTTGTCAAAGAGAGAGTCAACCTCCTTCCTTTTAACACATTCTACCTGTAGCAGATAGGTTTTCAGTGTACACAGGTTTCCATCTTCCAAAGCTGGGCCTGGCAAAAAAACATTCAGGTAGTACTGCTATCCAGACTCTCCAGTCCTACTGCACTGCAACAATGATCTGTCTAGATTTAAGAAAAAAAAAATGACTCTAGTCTGAGTCTGAATCAAGTGAAATTATCTGCCAGTGCAGTGAGATAATTTGACTTGGCAAGATTTCATGAAACCAGATTGTTAAATCTAGAAATAAGTAAGCATAAAAATAAGTGAAGTATACTCAATATAAGCATATATATTTCTAATATTTTGCAGCCCCAGTCATCAGTTTGTCAGTCATCAGCCTGACAACATTCAAGACCTTTTCATGGCTCAAACAAAGACATTTTAACATAACTTTTGCACTGAAGAGCAAATGGCAATTATCATACAAAAAAAAGTTTTAATGCCAAAGGAAGATAAGACAATCCAAAAGAAAAACAGGAAGAATCAAAATTGAAATAATGCTCTGTTGTCTCTCAACCATCTCAGTTCTACATCAACATTTTTCAGGTGAAGTATCTTTCGAAATTCAGGCCTCTGTAACTTTGAAATTAGACCTAAGATCAACCCGGTGAGTGATTTAAGCAAATAACAGAAACATGTGGAATAGCAAGCAAGCGAGGCGGGGTACACCATGGACTAGCTGATGCTTTTTGTGTGTTTCAAGCAACTTGAGTTTGTTACTGAATCTTGAAACATGATCTATTTTGATGAGACTGTGGATGAGAGAACTAATGTAGCTTATTTTAAGAGCTATTTACTTAGTTTAAGGACTTCCTAGCTAATTGTGACAAAAAAGATATAATCATGCTTGATTTAAAATTTTACTATAAGGTTACACACTTAAAATAAGAAATTAACTTTTAAAACAAGATAAATTATTTAACACTTCTTAATCGAAGTTTTTAAATCTTGGTAAACACTAAATAATTTGCAGTGTGCAAAACGTTTAGAGATATGATGGTGTGATCCTAAGAAGGGGGAAAGTCAGTCTGCTGAAGTTATGTAAGTCTTCACTACAGCTGACCTGCAAGCAATAGGAAGGTTTACATTCATGAGTTCATGTCAGGCTCTGTCTCTGTGCCTGTACAACACTCAATCATGACTGTTTCAACATTCAGGGTGTCATGGTGTCTGATGGCCATCTAGCCGTTTACCCAGCATCCTCTCCAATCTACTATCAGACTTTTAAGCTGTACATTAAAATCACATCCTAGATTAATGTATTTCACCATATGTTGTCAACACAATTCCTGCAGTTTAAGAAACAGCAGTATATATGAAATTGGGCTGTTTTGATTTTCCTATTTCAGCTTGAAGCAAAAGTTTTCTTCAACAAATGTTCTTATGTATTACATGACATTTTGTTCTTATATTTTTTGGGTTCTTTGTGTAAACGATAAGAAAGGATAAAGAAACAAGAGTGAACAACCTCCAGCTGGTGGTCATCATTCAGCAAAAAATTGCAACTATAAACATAAAAGGACTATACTCCAAGTCCTGGCCAAGGAGAATTTATGTTTCTGACCTTTGCTAGTGATTTATCCTCATTGTATTTATTTATTCTTACTAGAATATCTGTAAATCAGCAGTTTTTAGTTTTTTAGTACATAAGATGACATGAGAATTAATTAACATTCACAAGATTTATCTTGGTTTATTCCAATACAAAAACAGTTTTCTACAAGCTGAATTTAGCATCCTGAGGGGATACATTCTTGACTCCGGTCCAACATGAGCATCTTTTATTCCACACGGCACTTTAGTCTTCTCAGTTTTGACACTGCATCTTAATCGCGGCTGGCTGACCAGCTGATTCATGAGGGTCAAGGGAAGCGGATCAGATGATAGTGATTGCGGTGTGCTGATGACGGATGCAGAAATAAATGGTAAGGGCTGTTTTCTGGGTTCTGAACCCAATCCCTAGGGAGAACCAATTAGTAAAGGCACATTAGCTATGCCCAGCGCCGGCTTCCCTTTTACCACATGTGAAATGGAGGATCTCGATCCTTAGGAAAATAATGTATCTCCTGTGCGTTCCTCTAGAGGATGGAGGTTATGTATGACTGAGGTCAACATATGGAAATAATGTCAAGCTTCTTGTCTGCCTTTTAACCAATTCCCCTGTCAGGTTGCTTTAGATCATCCTCAGCCTCAGAATGAAAACTACACTTCCAGCTTCCTCATAGAGCTGTCACTTTGCTTTTTGCTCTCAGCTATCTGCTTGAAGTATGATACTGATACTCTTCTTTATACTGCCAGATCCTCACAGTGATTTCTTGTCACTATAATATTAAGGGGATGTTATTTATTTTAAAGAAACCGAGAGCAACCACCAGTTATTTTCATCACTTGTTCTGATATGAAAGAAGCCCGTAAGTGGCTTGTCTTTTTGTTGTGTTGCACTTCCTATGCTGAACCACTGTGACCTGAAGTGTAGAATCAAGTTTATTAACTGAAAGAATACCTCTCTTTTTCATGATAATCTGTCTCTAACTTTGTCAGAAAATTTGATTTCTTGAAACAAAACATCCTCTGACAGGACTGCATATCAGAAAAAAACAAGCCATGAGGTTAAAGGAACTGCCTGCAGAGCTCAGAGACAGGATTGTTGGCACAGATCTGGGGATGGCTACAAAAAAGTCTGCTGCTCTGATGGTTCCCAAGAAAACAGTAGCCTCCATGCTTCTCAAATGGAAGAAGTTTGGCACAGCCAGGACTCTTCCGAGAGCTGGTCGTCTGGTTGAACTGAGCAATTGGTTGGGGCAGGGCCTTGCAAAGAGAGGTGAGCAAGAACCTGATGGTCACTCTGACAGAGCTCAAGAGATCACTTTTTCCCATCTCTTAGCCTGCACTCTCGATGAAATATAGTTATGGCTAATTAAACTGTGACTCAAAAGTGAACATAGTAGTGCATTTTTGAGACTGGACCTGTAAAGGGCAGAGATGATAAAGGAAAGAAGTTCTCTTCTGTAGCCTTCACTGTTTATTGATGCAAATTTTAAAACACGTCTAATGCCTTTATTCTTTGCAGCTTTCTTGCCTTTATAAGGCACTTTAACTGCTTCTGACTTTCGGATAAAAGTAAGGAGGTTTTACCTTGAAATCTTTTTCTTGTGAAAGAAGGAATAAAACTAAAATGTCTGCAGTTTAATGGCAGATGGATTTATTTATAGTTATTCACTAACCAGTGCAGAGTATGTGTGATGGCACTGACATCTTCATAAACATATGGGTTGGTTAGTGTCAGTTGGGTAATTGAGGCTTATTTGTTGTACATTTTCTCTAATAATTTGATAAACATTCTGCCTCTTGCACCTTTCCTTTTTCCAGATTTGTTTGACTTTCTGCCCAGCAATCTGTGTGATCTCTCTTTTTCTCTCTCTTCCTCTGTCCATTACCTGCTCCCTTCTTTGTACACACATATAATTTATATATTAGGGATGCATGATATTGGGGGGCACATATTTTTGTAAGAAAAGCCTGAAAAAGTGATTTTTGCATAATATGTCTCCTTTAAGTTTAAAGAATGAGGATGAATAAAGTCAAAGATCTCAGCTTACATAGGTCTGTTGGTCCAGTCTAAAACTCCATTGATTTATGAGTATATATGGCCAAATTTACAGTGATATGCTGATATTCACACCAAAATATCGGATGTAAATATCAGCAGAGCTTTTGATATCTGCTGATACCAATATTTGCCTTTTTTAGCTCATATCTGCTGATACCAATATCAGGCAGATAATATCTTCCATCCCAAATATATATATTTATATATATGATGTAATTGTATTGTGATGACTGATGAGCATGGTGATGCAGGACACATTTCTGAGCAGTCGAACAATAAAATCTTATCTTATCTACAGCTCTTTTTCTTTAGTTTCTGCTCACTCTAGGCAGTGTCTCCTCTTAAGATAGAAGCCCATCATTGCCATATGTTTTCTGACAGGAAGTAGAGTGCATGCATGATTTATCAAGTGTGTTAAACACTCAGGTGATGTACGCCAGCATGTTTCTTTGTTTACACAGCAGCGTGCTGAGTACAAGTCACAGTGAATATTAACGGATTGCTGTCTAGTACAAAATAAACAATACTAAATATTCTAAAAATGGCTGTACAGGGGATCTTAGGATTCTTCGTGTTTTGGTTTGTAAAGGTGAATTTGAAGATGAATATCTGAGATACTCCTCCCAGTATTAGATAAAATAGTAAATTTTATCGGAAATACACTGGCAAAATTTTGAATGATGATTTCATTTACTGAGGAAAAAAGCCATCCTAACCTACCTAACCCTCTGTGGAAAATAGTTGCTGCCTTTGTTAAATCATGAATTAATTGTGATTAACCAAAATTAAAGCTGGGTTCAATTTCACTAGCCACACCCTGGCCTGATTACTGGCAGACCAGTTGAATACAGAAAACGTTTAAACAGAACCTGTCAGACAAAGTGAACTAGGCTAAAAGATATCAAAAAGCAACACATCATGCTGCCATATAAAAACAGAACAGATGAGAAACAAGTCATTGACATTTGTCAGTCTAGAAAGGGTTATAAAGCCATTTCTAAGGCTTTGGGACTCCAGCGAACCACGGTGAGAGCCATTAACCACAAATGGAGAAAAATCAGAACAGTGGTAAACCTTCCCAGGAGTGGTCAGCACAAAATTACCCCAAGGGTGCTTGGACAACTCATCCAGGAGGTCCCAAAAGAACCCAGAACAACATCTGAAGACCTGCAGGCCTGACTTGACTCAGTTAAGGTCAGTGCTCATGATTATATATAAGAAAGAAACTGGGCAGAAAACGGCATCTATGGGAGAGTTTCACAGTGAAAACCACTGCTGACCAAAAAGAACACAAAGGCTTGTTTAACATTTGCCAACAAAACACCTCGATGATCTCCAAGACTTCTGAGAAAAATATTCTGTGGACTGACGAGACAAAAGTTGAACATTTGGAAGTTTAACTTACCAGCAAATCCATCTCTGAATGGCTTAAAAAACGGAGGGTTTTGGAGTGACCTAGTCAAAGTCTGGACTTAAATCCAATTAAGGTGCTGTGACCTGAACTTGAACAGGCCTCCAAACCATCCAGTGTGGCTGATTCAAAACAATCCTGCAGAGAAGAGTGGGCCAAAAATCCTTTAGGTCTTTGGCGATGTATTCACTGATACACCTTGTGATTTGTCGAGCCCTAGCTGTTCTGGGGAAGTGGGATTGTAAATGCTTCCTTAAGAATCCTTTGGCCAGGCCTGATTCTGCTCCTTGCACTTTTGACAATCTTTTTCAGGGTGCTGATTTGTCAAGTGGCTTCCTATGTTACTCGTTTTCCCCTTCAAGTGTGCAACCATAGTCCAGCAGTGTCTGCATTTGTTTGTCTGTCACCTTTTCTCCTTTCTCTTTCTTCACACAGGAAACCAAAATGCTTCCACACGTCAGATTTAGAAGTTGCTGGGGTCTCCACAATCTCAAATACTTTGTCACTCTGTTCTAACCCACTTGTAGCAACCATTTTCAAGATCTAGGAGACAGAGTGGAGCTCAAAGGATGATGGGTATGCATGGGTTAATGATGACTAGTTCTTTCTTCCCTTCAAAACCTTTTTTCCATGAAGACCTATCATTTTAACCATTGCATGACGGTGAGGCTGCAGTACTAATGATACCCTTACATCTCTAATCAAAATTGATCAGAAAAAGAAATAACCTGACACGCCATCTGAAAGCTTCAACAGGAAACGTTTGAGAAAAAGGCAGAGGCTTTGAAAGAAACTCGGAGTGTGATTGGATGAACATTCTGTCTGTCACATCTCTACGGGCCAATCAGAGCCACAAAACACGTGACAATGTCGTCAAGTTCTGATAAAACTGGCGCTTAAGCAGCATCCACGCTAATCTCTCCCGCCATAATTGCACTGGCCTCTTGCTGCTGCTTGTTTACGTCATGACTCTGCCGGGCCTCTACTGGGACCAAACGGTTCAGATGAGAGCTTAAAAAGATGGATTCACCAGTGAAAAACAAGGAAATGGGCATATCATTTGCTTTGCAAGGTTAGAAAACAAATGTTTGGTGTGAAAAATGTAGCAGCTAAGACTCTGGGTATATTTTTGCTTTTTCTCCCTTCCCAGTTCCATCCAATGTATATCATTTATCAAAGAAGAATAAAAATAGCAGAGCAAATAAGAGCAGTGATCTTCAAACATGCATTTCTACAAGGAAATATACCATAACGCCATTTAACAGATGCTTGTTATTTTGAGGAACAATCAACATGTTAGCATCTTAGAATTTTTGAAGGAAAAGGATAACACCTTTCTTTCATCATACTCTGTCTGTTGCAGCCGTGTCTCGTGCAAATGAAAATGCTAAGCGTTGCATGTTAGATCTGGCTGACCTGCGTGGCAAGAGTTTAGCTGCCTGCTTAGGTCAGACTACTTAATGCAGTGGTTACTACTCTCTCTCTCTCATACACAGTAGGAACAAGTATGTCACGCTAACTCTGCCATGGATGCCACCTCCTCCATCCGATGGGCCTGCCCACCATCCTTTATGAGCCTCTAAACGACGGCTTCATTGCCTGATATGGAAGTAAGTGGAGGCTGTAAACTGTAGGTGAGTGTGCCTGATTCCCCCTCAAGTAGGAAACTAATCTTATCCATACGGCACCATTAGAAGAAGCTATAGGCATTATAGCATCTTGTTGCCAAGCAGTCTGTACCTTTCCAAGAAAGACTATGGCTGGAGGGTTGTGTCTTTGTCAGATTTAGCAGTGTTTGCACACAGGTAATAGCTAACTCAACCATTAACCTCTGATCTCTCTCGCTTAAAGTGACCACTTGACAGCTGTATCCTCCAGATAACATCCTAGGGCTCAGCTCTTCTTGTATAAAAGATGTTCCCTGGACACAACATGAAAAGATATCTAATCTTTGATGACAAAGCAGTAAATTTGGAGCGCTATTATTCTGCTTTTAGCTGACACATTGCTGATACAGGCCCAACGTGGGGCTTTTTTATGCACTGTCCTGACTGGTAAATGTTCCTTTCCCTCTTTTAATCTGTTTTCCAGGACTGTATGTCAGTGTTTGTTAGTTATTATTAGTCCCTGTTGTGGGATAAATCACAGTTAGGGAAACAATGCTTTAGCATGAGGACAGAAAAATGGATGCTTGTATAAATACCAAAGCAGGATTAATGTAGGCTGTTTTGGTCAGTGCATCCCCCTGTCTGAAGAGAGTAACCAATTGGATTGCAGATTCCATTTGGTAGTATAAATATTGACATCATATTTGCCCTTTAAGCAGGACAGCAGTGACGAGGATGCAATGGAAAAGCTATATTTGTATACGTCTGTGCTCTCTCAGCTTCACATCATTGTGGGCCAGATGATGTAACCCTAACCTCACAATGAGATACATGACATCTGCACATAGCAACAAAGGCTGAAGGCATGTTGACAAGCTGCCTGCTGCTCTCGCAGGGACTGAAGGAGGACATTGACGATAACGGCCGAGCATAGAGCGCTGCGATGTGTCTCCATGCTGCAGTTGGGGATGACACATGAAGAAGGGGCTTCTGCAGCTTCCTGCCTCTCAGGGCTCCTTTGGCCTGTGTATAATTGATGAGTGGAGTGAATAAGAGATGAGTTTGTGACTGTCAGCCAGCCTGATGGGGATGGACAGAGCTCAAGTTTGGCTCTCCTCATCTGGCTGATGATGACGACTGTGATGATGATGATGTTTCACCCACGACACTGTCCTGGACTCTGCGTGGGGCCGTGCATCAGCGCTACCGTCACTGCTACCTCATCTGGACGGCAACATAAAGACAGAGAGATGTGCCAGAAAAGAAGGCATGAGGAGAGGAGAAAAGGCGGGGTCAATGTGTGAGGGAAATCAGCGCAAGAATGAAAGTTAGAGGAAAGGAGGGCAGAGGATAGGGGGAGGGAAACAGCCAGAGAGGGGTGGAAATTGCTGTAACAAATGATGACTTGCAGATCAGACTAACACAGGAATTTGAATAAGTCGTTAGAGTCATAACATTTGCAAAATCTGAGCAGAATTTTGACATTTTATTCGCTCTTGGAATCTAAGGAAACAGACTGTATAAAATACTTGGGAATCCAATCTCGTGTTAGGTAGAAATGTTCAGACAAAAATGAACGGCATGAATACATCACTGAGGTCATCCCTGAATCATTTTCAATCTGTGTCCCCATTTTAATAACCACTCTGCCTCTCTGAGACAATAATTTACATATCAATGTGTTCTTTCAGAGAGGGATTACCAGGAGGAATTGGACTTGTTACAGATTTGGTGGAAGACGCTCTCTTCAAATGACTCTTGAAGGAATACATTTTCTCGGTGCCTGACATGAATTCTGATGTAAACCTGTCATCGCGGTGTCCAACAACCGAGATACAGGTAGAAAAAGAACGGAGATTTCAGGACACCTGGACGACATTAATCTGATTTTAACAGTTTTTAAAACAGTTTTTTAATATGAAAAAAGGAAATGTTTAAAAACACTGTATTTAGGTTTGTTATGTGACAGACCACAGTATTCTGAACCACCAAGCCAAATTTAAGTCATTACGTTATTTCTAAGTTTATAAAAATTAAGCTAGAATCATAAATTAGGCAGTAAATCTGCTCTAGGATGGTGTGGGCATGTAGGTTGAATGAGCTGAAGCCACGCCCACTCAAGAGAAATGCGATCCTCTCAAATTAAAAAAAAAAAAAAAAAAAAAATCTCCAAGATGTTGTTGTGTTTCAAATACACGGCCATTGAACAGACCAGTTGGATCTTGCACCATGTAGTTCCTAGAGCTGAGTTCCTGAATGGAGGAATCATCTATTTGCTCTACTGGACCTGTCAGCTCTCTGTGGCCTTGTACACACGTAGCTGAGTATTTTCTAAAACGAATATCCCCCTTCATTCGTTTTTAAAAACACTTTCAACCACACCTGATCGTTTACAAAAAAAACTCATCCACACGTAACCGGCAAATCTGCCGTTAAATGCTGCTCTAAGCATGGCAAACCCATAGGTGGCAGTGTTTTTCAGATGTGAAACCCGTGCCAGCCAATCAGAATGATCTTCCGTCATTCTGTCTCTTCTGCCAGAGATCCAAACACGGCGCAAGCTGTGACGTTTGAGAACCAAAAACTCTGTTTCCCGGCGTACACATGTAACCACGAAACCGGAGTTTTCCAAAATCTCCTCTTTGGCCAGAGTTTTCAGAAAAGATTGTTTTTAGTGATGTAAAACTGTGGTTTCATGTGGATGACAGGCCTAAATGTCGACGTTTAGCTAAAAAGTCTCAGTTTCATTTCCTCATCATGTATTTAACTCTTCAGGCGTTCCTTATATCTCATATTCTTAGTTATACACGTCAAAATAAAAGTCTTCAGTGACAAGTTGCATTGGAGAGTTTAGTTGTGATAGACTTGGCAGGAATAGACTATCATCAGATACTTTACTAAACTTTAATATCACGGCACTAACGGACATGAAGGATTAAACTGTTTTTGCTTGTAGAGACACAACCAGTCTGCTTCTTTTAATCATCCAGGACTAAAGACAAGTGAATTATGGACATGTGAGACAGCAACTTCTGGGGGGTTCATTTTTTTATTTTTCCCCCCAATAAAACAGATGCATTTGTGTATGCGGACAGTGATGGTTGCAAGGTCATGCACGTTCTCATTGTTCCATATGGAATCAGTTTTTTGGTAGCTAACTTGTTTCTTGATTGTTTTTGATGCAATTTATGGGTTAGGAGTAGGGCATACTTACTTCGAATAATTATTTTTCCCCAGTTGCTTTTTTTGCTAGAACAAGGACAGTAGTCACATTAAATGGCTCAATAAAGCTAAAGCAGCCTGACTCAGCTGTCAGAATCACTCCTTGTCGAACACTTTGCTCAAATCTAATAACCAGTTTTGCTTGGAAACCATTGTGTGTCTGGATGCTTGTGAATAAACTTCATTTCTCCTCTTTTTCCCTCTGGCGGATATGTCAAATGTTGCGTATCACATTCATTGTAACCTAAGAAGCAGACGACAACTGGTTCACATATTTTCTCCCAAGATGTTAATACCTTTTGACTTTTATAACCCAATGAACTTTGTTATAAAGAACAGAACCCTCTGAATTATCCTTCTTTTCTTTATTATTTAAATTCAATTCTTTAAAGTGCTGCCATGGTTATGTGATACTTCTAGTGTGTCTAGATTGTGAGAGACATCAGCGTTCATGTTTATATCATCTGTCCATCTGCTCCATCTTTTGAAACAGAGACATGGGATGAGATTCTTTTGGTTTCGTGGCTCGCTGTGTTGAGGCCACAGAGAGAGAGGCTGCCCTTTACACAAGCGCTGGGAGTGGGTGACTGACATTTCTGCTAATGCCATCACATGAGCCGTGCCATTTCAATGACGACGTGGACAGATGCCACCCTCTGCTCACACCACTGTGACCACACAGGAAACTTTATGTCTCTGTGTTTTCAGATGAGAGCCTGCGAAGGTAAATTCTCATAGCCATGTGTGGAGATAGGCTGCCTCCTAAAACGTCATATGTTGGATTCTGCAGACAATCAATGAGAGTAGTAGTGGGAACTCACAGGCGGGTATACTGTATGCTTGGGTGTTGCGTGGTTGTAACACATGGCAGAACTTTTATATGTTGCATTTTACAGCTTCAAATGATTCTCAGTCATGCCAAGTTGCGTGTCTGAAGGTCATTTACAGATTTTTGTAATGTGTTGACTTGAGAAAAATCCCATTCGTTAAAAATGCACTTTTTCCAGCTCTCCTGTTTTGTCTGAGGAGAGCTCAAGGACTCTATGATCGACCGTGCTCTCCCTCCTCTGCTTTGTGTCTTTTGGGGGAAGGTGTTCATTGGACACGAAGCAGGCGAGCAGCACAACAAGGGGAGCTGAGAGTTTCAGCTGAGTCCAGCGTTTTTCCTCTCCTCTCCCTGATGGCTCCCAGATGTTCCTTAAAGCTGCCGCTCTTTCTCTCTCTCTGCTTTTGCCTTCTATCCTTTCCCTTCTTTCTGAGACTGCTTTCACATATTCAGTCCCCTCCTTCTAGTTTTTTCTCTCTTCAGGGATCACACCCTTTGCAAAAGTGCACGCTTCACCTTGTCTGATCGTAATCGCCCCTCGTCAAATAAACAGCCGTTCCTCGCACTTGTTCTCTTTATTTCTCTTCTGCGTCTCTCTTTTTCCCTCTAGTGTCTTTATCCTCTTTGCCTCTTTTCCCTGCCTCATCCTTCATCTCACATAATCTATTTTTGTGCGAGGGGTGTGAATCTTACAATGTGTCATGATTTGATATTGATTTTGATTCTTGGTTTCACGATTCAGGCAAAATTCAGCATCTTTATTTGTAAAAATTATTTGTAAGCTGAAGGCAATAAGTCAGCTTATCTAATATTTATCAGAAAACTGTTCATTGCTGATGAAAAAGAAAGAGCAGGTCAAGATGGATCTTGTTTTTTTTTTTTTGTTTGTTTTTTTTTTTACTGTCAGCTCTGAATTGGCAAACAGGAATGCCATGTGTGTCTGTTAGACTTGTTCATGTGCAAAAGAACACAAATTTGAGCCGAACCATTTCTGTAAAGGAATTTCAGTATGGTGCAGATCCAAATAGTTACATTGCATATAAAAAGTACTCACCCCTTGCAAATTATGTGCTTTTGTTGATTTTATAAATCTGTCATGGTCAATATAATTTGGCTATTCTGACCAAAAAAGACAAAAACCTCTTTAATGTCAAAGTGAAAACAGATTTTCACAAAGTAATCTTACTTAAATAAAAATATGTAATGTAAAATAAGTGACTGCATAAATATTCACCTTCAAGTCAGTTTTTAGTAGATACACCTTTGGCTGCAATCACAGCACTGAGTCTGTGTGGATAGGCTTCAATCAGGCTTGCACATCCGGGCACTGCAACTTTACAGGGATTGGGTGTGAACAACCTTTTTCAAGTCCAGTCACAAATCCTCTATTGGACTGAGGTCTGGGCTTTGACTCAGCCACTCCAGAACATTCACCTTGTTGTGTTTAAACCATTTCTGTGCAGCCTTCGCTGTATGCGTCGGGTCATTGTCTTGCTGGACAATCTTCTCCCAAACCGTAATTTCTCTGGCAGACTGAATAGGATCATCCTCCAGGATTTTTCTTTACTTAGCCACATTCATTTTTCCCTCTACCTTTACAAGCTTCCCAGGTCGTCCACTGAGAAGCATCCCCAGCGCATGATGCTGCCACCACCGTGCTTCACAGTGGGGACGGTGTGTATGTGGTGATGTGCAGTGTTTGGTGTCTGCCAAATGTAGCGTCTTATCTGATGTCCAAAAAAGCACCATTTTGGTCACAACAGACCAAAGAACTTCAAATTCCTCATGAAGTCTCCCACATGCCTTTTGCCAAAGTCTAGTCCAGCTTTAGTTGGAGTTTTGTTCAACAGTGGGTTTCTCTTTGCCACTCTCCCATAAAGCTTTGACTGGTGAAGAACCCAGGCAACAGTTGTTGTATGCAGAGTTGCTCCCATCTTAGCTGCTGAAGCTTCTAACTCCTTCAGCATAGTCATGGATGTCTTGGTGGTCTCTCTCACTATACAATCCACTGTCCTAATAAAGGTATAAGAAGCCAAAAATTTAGGATAAAAGACATTTTAAACAGGGAAACAATGATACATGCTCATGTAAAAGACACAAACTACAATGCTTTCAACATTGTTATGAAAAAAAAAAACAAAAACACTTTTTTGTGATATTAGGTAAAAAAAGAACTACATTACCCACAATCCTAGAGTAGCATGGTGACATCTGATTGGTGGAGCCCACCTTGACCTGTGAATCTCAGCTGCTGGCTTCTACTATTGAAGTAAACAGTTATGGAAAAAAAGGGTGGTAACCAATACATCACTTAGCACCAAATCAGCCGGTAGAAAATATTAGTAAATTGCATGCATACTTGTAACACAAAATGTAGAATTTAACTACTTTATGTTAAAATTTCAAGTTGATCAATAATACTACAGAGAAACTTATTCGATGCAGCGGTTTAGAGGTGATTTCTTTATTTTCCTCAGCAATATAAAAGATATAGAATATTGAATTTACAACACAAGCTTTGGTCAGCCTCGGTTAAAAATGTATTATCTTTTCTTTCCATCAAACAACTAGAGAAGCACTTGGAGAGCGCAGACCTCCACCATTAGCCTTATCGCCCAATAGTAAAGAATTCTTAAAAAAATTCCTGGATCCAGACGGTGATCCAGATCAGTCCCAAAATCTAATCACTTGTTCCTTATGCCATTTCTGACATTTCCTGAAAATTTCATCAAAATCCGTCCATAACTTTTTGAGTTATGTTGCTAACAAACAAACTAACTAACAAACGAACGAACTAACAACCCCTGCCGATCACATAACCTCCTTGGTGGAGGTAATAAAGAAGTACTGATACTGGTACCAACTGATGAGATTAAAAAGGAAATTGTTGAATCTAAAGTGTCCCTACATTTATTCTTCATAGAAACAGGACTGGCTGAATGTGTTATTGTGCCAAATAAATTAAAGGCCGTACAAAAGTGTATCAGACACAGCCATGTCAACATTATCTACACAGAGAACAAGCCAAACCAACACACCCCCTGCTGCATCAGAGTACCAAGGAAGGCATGGAGAAACCATGGAAGGAAATGACAGCAGTGGCTTTGCTTTTCTGAAATTGCTCAGGACAGAGGAAAGTATGTTAATTGATTTTGGGATATTTTGAATTGTTTGAGAGTCTTAAAAGTTAACATTTGTGATTCTGTTGTGAACAGCTTTTCCTCAACACCTCTAGTCTTCAGTATCTAACCACAGGGCCAACTGTCTTCCCCCTCAAATGCATCACCCATGCAAAATTCATGTGAATCTAATGCACATTCCAGCCTCTATTCACCTGCCCTTCACCAGGAGTGCACGGCTGCACTGAAATCCCCTCTAGTGCACGTGCAGGAATAGCAGTAGTGCTTGACCTGTGAGTGCTGTATTAAAGCCAGTTTCCTCAGGAATTATTGTGTGAAGGCAGAATGATAGAGAGGAAAGGAGGAAAGTAAGACAGGAAGTCATCAGTCTCTGTTATCCTTCCCCTCTTCCTGAACTCTCCTGAGAACAGGAATTTTTACCCGTATGAATGAAAGCAAGCGTCAGTGGAAGATTTTCAGGCTCCCTTCACTTTGAACATGTTTGCACCACGTTCAAGCTGCACCGTGGTGTTTGTTCTTGACCAACAGGTAGCTATTTGAAATAAGAAGTGGCAGCAACAGGATGGCAAACGAGGCTATAATACTGGATACAAACACATTTTTTTCAGAAAAACAGTGGCTGAACCAAAAAACTATGAGGATTTAGAATGGAAACCTACAAGTTATGTAAAAATAGAATTCTTTTTAAACAGAGTGGACACTTTTAAATCCTCTAACTTTTACTTAAAACTAGGCATGCTCTTGCAAACCAATACTGCTGTTGTTTGAACTAAGAAGAAGCAACAGGGAAGTGTTGTGCTATGTACTAGCAAGGCTTTGATGGTGTACCCCACATGAATAGTTTCCCTCTATTCTGGACATGGATATTATTATGCACCACTGTCTCTCCTTTGCAAAAACAACATGAATGAAGTTTAGCATAAGTTCAAGCTGGAGCATTTCATTCATCTTTTCATTCATTAATAATCACTCTTTCCTCACTCTGGTAATCAGCTGGTATGGGCATATACTCACTTAAATTCTGAGCCAATTCCATTCTGCCACAACCTCTCTTGATCCAATCACCCTGCTGCTGTCATATTTTAAAATCCGTTCTCCTCTCTCTGCAGTCAGTCCGTTGTCTCATTGTGACCGCTGCCACCCTCCTCCACCCCAGCAACCTCCATTACAGCTCATCAGTGAGCAAGCCCATCCTGCATCCCTTCTCATCAGTGTCTGGGTCAAACTCCTCAGAAATCCATTCTTAATCTTGTCCTACTCCTTCCATCACCACAACCAGTATCTAGATTCCATAGGGAAAGAAAAAAATGAACATCTTCCTGCAGGACACTCCTAGAACCTTGTAAATGCCCCTTCCTCATTGGTTCCCATCCATGTCAATGTAGAAAACAAAGTGGAAATACACGGATATTAGATAGATATTTCATAGCACATTTTGAGTTGAGAGATCTTAATGAGATGTATTAAGTGCTGTGCATGACATATCATCCAACTGGATGATCAATTATTCAAACAGCTCATGAGTAGTTAGCTATCAGAATCCCCTAAACAGTTGTTGACAGTCTCAATTACACTCCTTTTTTCTTCAGTACAAGTAACCCTCACCTTTTTGGGCTTAACATTTAAGCTATTTCTAGATATGCTACTCATTCTCTCTGTGACTTTTTGAGTGTTACATGTAGTTAGATATTTTATGTACTCCATAATTTAGAAATTTGGTTGATAATTTCTCTGACTGTTTATGCTCTTGAAGCATTATTGTTCATAAGAGCCTCTGTAATTGCAGTAAGGAAGCCCTAAAATCTAAAGTGTTTCTTGGCTCCCTCGTATGAGTCATAAAGTTAATGATGCATCCTACACTTTGGAATCACTGACAGCTTCAAGGGGAATAACTACGTCTTTTTAATAGTCGATTCATCACGCACATCATGCCAGAGCCACTGATTCAATTTAGCCAAACTTAAGGGACGTATTTATGTTCGCTCTCTATTTAGGCGTTTCATTTTAATTGACCTCACTAGCAGGAGGGGAACACTTCATCATTTTGGTGTGTGAGAACTTGCACACAATCTTTGATGCTAGCGGATGATGCCTATAACCCTACAGAAGAGGTAAGCTAAATAACAGCATAAATATTGGATTCATATTCTTAGTTTTAATATGATTTTCACAACACTTATAGCCAGTTTTATAAGACTGATAAGCCTGACATCTGTGACAGATAACTATAAAAGCGGGTGAGTACATCTCTCTCTCTCTCTCTCTGTAGATGCAGGTTTCACATGAGTGTTCACCGACAGACTGAGAAGTTGACTGTAAACACCCTGATGTGTTGTGATGACGCACGACCCAGTGCAAGCTCATTGATATGGAGAGGGAAGTGAGGGCAGGAGCTTCCTCATCAGCAAACACATTCCTGTGATGTTGACAGAATGAACTCCACGTTCTGCCACACAACACATCAGGGTGGATGTGCAAGTATAGAGAAAAGCCTGAAGGTTAGACCGCACAGACAGCTTTAAGCTGCTTTGTAACGTGGTCTACGTCCTGGAGCATACATCAAAATTAAAGGAGTTGTTTTTCTCTTGGAAAAATGGTTCAGTTAAAAATTAAACTTGTGGATTCAGGGTATGATTTTATCATTGTTTTTGTAACTTTTGGAGAGCAATTTCTTAATTCAGTCTTTGTTAGGTGGCTGTGGGTGAAAACCTATGCCTTTATCTGTTATATTTCCATGGCTGATATATACATGATACACACAACATTGGACCTGTTTTCTTTTTATCAAGCATGATTTTCATTGCTGGAGTTCATTTGAAAGTGTTGATCCATTCACTGTGGTCAAACTCCTTGGAGAG
Organism: Cheilinus undulatus; assembly: GCF_018320785.1. Lineage (NCBI taxonomy): Eukaryota > Metazoa > Chordata > Actinopteri > Labriformes > Labridae > Cheilinus > Cheilinus undulatus. The sequence continues at coordinate 19,300,984 of NC_054873.1, read as the reverse complement.
TCAGTTGATCTAGCTACCCCACTACCATGTCAAATCTGGCAGGATATGTGGGTGGAGTTTACCATCATGCCCTTGGGCAGAGTGCCAGAATGTGTTTTAAATGTGTTTAAACATGTTTACATATGTTTATATTTCTTTAAGTTCCTTTGTGTTCAGTGATCACTGCTGGGGGTCCTTTGCTCATGTTTCTGGTGGACTGTTGTTGTTTCTGATGTAAGGTGCTTTTGCACCATGTGTGAAGTTACCCTCTGAGTAGTTGGCATCCAACCAGTTGATTTGAATGACTTATAAATAGAAGAGCATTTTAATTACCTTGACTCTTTCCCTCCTCTTTCTCAATGTCAAGGGCCAACCTTGTCACAAGTGTTTAATATGAGGGGACCCAGTCCATTTGGCATGATGGCTGTGTTGGACTGTGTCATTAAAAACAACAGAATACTTAAGCTAACACTCACAGCAAAAGGGGCTAACACATTACTGTGTTAAAAGAACATTTTAATATGTGACAAAATAACATTGAGTATTAAGAATTAACACTGTAGGAGGGTTACAATATTAACACTTTCCAGAATGTAAATTTAACTCATAACATTTGAGAATAATTTAAACCTGTGGACGTGTCAAATGTAACACTACAGGAGTTGAATTAACACTGGAGTTTGCTGTGTAATAGCTGTTGTCATCAGTGTGAGAATGTGGAATGAATGGGTAGGTAAGAAAATATACGAGCTCAAATCTGTTCAAAATGGAAAATTTTGCAAGACCCGCCAACATAATGAAAACCAACAAATGAAAAACCATAAATTTATATAGATCTGAAGCTTTTAATATAATACTGTTGCAAATCTACTCAATTTCCCACAAACATAATAGCAGATACCAACTACAAGCATTGTATAAACATTAATTTCCTGCATATAGCTATTAGATTTGTATAAATCAGTTGCGTCAATTAAAAAGTGAAAGTATTCAAAAGGTGAAAATATTCAGCTTGAAAGAAAAACAATCCCGGAAGTCTTCGTTGTTTGTTGATCTGTAAGTTTTAAATACGCTAAAGTAGTTTGCACATAACTTTTGGTTATACAAAGGTGTGCAATTCACCAATACTCAATCACATGACTCAGGAAAATAGAAATAAAACGCACATGCAGATTAAAGCATGCATCTGTTTCAGGAACCGCTAGTCCAAAATAAATAATCATGTCCGCTGAACAGGAAGCACATATGGAAATATGAAAGGGAAATCATACTCCTATCACCTCCTGAGCTTGGAGGGGTTGAATAACACTTAAAGACTTTAACTAAAGTAAATGTAACATATCATAGATCTAATCCTTAATGTCACGCCGATTGTCAGTTACGTTTAAGAGGAAACAAAAACATCTGCAAATGCAATAGTTTTTACATTGGCAGGAAATTGCAAATAATGTTGTAGTATGCAAATGTTTGTGGATTATTTACTAATAGCTGTGGATCTGTATTACATTTATGCCCAAATCTATGGAACAGCAATCACATGCTTATTTGTGTGACTCTTGCTCTCAGATTATGTTATAAATTGAGTATATAGCATTAGCTCAGGCAGGCAACAGTGTCAAGTGATGTTGTTTCGTTGACATCAGCTGATCACACACGTCCTCATCAGCTGAATGCCAGCTGATTCATGCTAAGCCTTCTACTGGCTATACACTCATGACATCACATTTAAATTGCTCTGGCATGGTTTCTCTTTGCTGCTCCCTCTGCAGGCTGCTTTGCAACCTTCCTCCACCCCAGCTCCTCCATTATGCAACATCTGACTAAATCAATATCATTCTGTTGTCACTGATGCCTACTCTGCTCTGTTTTTTGCTGCTTCTCTCCCTGCCTCAGGCTCTCCTTGTAGGCACAGGAAGGACAGGAACGTGTGCCGTTCCTGCTTGATGCTGTCCAGGCTCGTGGAAGGGTAGGGGGATCCCAGAACAGCCTAATATAAATAACGGCAGTAAGTGCATAATAGTAGTTGCTGATAAAACTTAAATATTAATAACTGCACGCTATGTGGGTTTTTTTGACAAAGTGGTCCTGAGTGAAATATGCTGTTGTGTCTCCAGATTCATAATGCAGTGTCGTTGCATGTGCTGTATCATGTTGGTTGTACAATATGAGCCATTCTTTCTCTTGTAATACTTGCCCACTGTGTTTGTCTTCACTATTTTCTGCTCACCTTCCTTCTCCACTCCTGATTTGAAGCAAATTCTAAACACCAAAATCTTCACCTGCTTCCAGCATGTCTTTGATAGCCTTATCTCATATCTCCAATATGCCCCTTCCACAAGACTTCATAAAAAGCATGGCTAATCCCCCCGACTCTTTCTTCATAAAACAGAATATACAGTATTTTTTCTAAAATGTGGGACTATTTTGTTGAACTCTCAGTGCTCTGGCTGCTCTTCTGTTGAAACAGTGTTTGATATGAGCCTGTTGATGGCTTGCATCATGTTCCCGACTGCTGCTGTCACAACTCTTGGTTAGTGCTTTTCATATGAGATGTAAACCTCAAACATATGTTTTTCTTCAAAATGAGTTTCTTTCATCAGCTTTGGATGATGCATTTCAGTCGCTGTCATCAAGGCAGACAAAACAGCTCCTTTCTCTCAGCTGAAATATGCAAAAACAGAAAGAGAAGTCAGAGGAGGATTTTATCTGTAAGTGCTGTAGTTTTGTTTGTATGTTTTGATCACAGCTTTCTGAAGCCCTGATGAAGATTTGGCACTGTGCTTGTTTCTTAATTTTTTCTCTCAGATATTTTCCAGAAGATTCAAAGATGTCTGCTTGTGTACACAATTTAAATGCAAAACAAGACCCTTGATCAAGCTATATAACAAATCTTAGATTGAACTGTCTTCTAAAAGATGTTAGTTTGCTTTCTTATTTCAAGTCAATTGTGTGATAATTATTGAAGAAAACAACACAGAGGTGAGGGACAGAGCAGCAGTGCCCACCAAGAACTATGGGCAGAGTAAGCACCAAACAGCAGTTTCAATCAGACCCGTTGCCTCAGGTGTATAAAATCGAGCACCTAGCCATGAAGTCTCCATTATTGATATAAAATGGGTCCTCCTGAAAAGCTCAGTGACTTCAAACATGGTACTGTGATTCATTCCACTTTTGTGCAGGATGGCACAAAGGAGCTGGACCTGGACACCAATGAGCTGTAATGGAGGTGGCTGGGGTGGAGAAGGGTGGCAGACTGACTGCCAAGGGAGGAGAATGGATTTTAAAATATGACAGCAGCAGGGTGATTGGATCAAGAGAGGTAGTGGCAGAACAGGACTGGCCCAAAATTTGAGTGAGAATCTTAATGTTTCAACATACCAAGACATTTTGGACAATGCTATGCTTCAAACTTAGTGACAACAGTTTGGGGAAGGCCTGTTTCTATTCCAACATGACTGTGCCCCAGTGCACAAAGCAAGGCCTATAAAGACATGGTTTGATGAGTACAGTGTGGAAGAACTGAGTGGCTCTCACAGAGCCCTGACCTCAGCACCTTTGGGATGAACTGGAACAGAGATTGGGAGCTAGGCCTTCTCATCCAACATCAGTGCCTGACCTAATAAGGCTCTACAGAATGAATGGGCACAAATTCTCACAGAAACACTCCAAAATCTTGTGAAAAGCCTTCCTAGAAGATTAGAGGCTGTTAAAGCTGCAAAGGGGGGCAACTTCATGTTAAAATGCATGTTTTGAATACGTCTTACAGTCCCTGTTGGTGTTATGATCAGGCAGCCGAATACTTTTGACCATATGGTGTATATACAAATTCATTTTAGCCAATATTGAAGCTGATTTGTACTTGTAGTTGAGTACTTCAGTCTGTAACACAAACTTTAAAGTTGTGTTAATGGGTTTAAACAAAGAAAAGGATTTAAGGAATCCAGTTGGACCACTAGGCATATGCCTAGTGGTCCAACTGGAGTTTGAAGCTTTGATGGGCAGGAAACCACAGACAACAGATGTCCATCAGCAGGTTAGTGTGCAATGTATTTGGTTTGTTTTTATGTTAAAATATCAAATCTAATCATCTTTATTTATATAACACTTTACACTCAACACAGTTGATCCAAAGTACTTAACAGATAGAGAAGAAGAAGAATGAAAAACCATAACTAATGAGTACCTGAGGACTGAAATTACAATAAAAGCCCACCCCTATTATTCTTATAGTACCAACATTCATCCTAACCATGCAAAGCACATGGATATGCCCATATCCGTGTTTCTCACTTGCGAATCCATCTCGCAAAGCTCCTGTCTGAACCGTTTGGGCCCGGTTGGAAAGTGACAGGAACAATCAGCGTTAAGGAGCAGAACTTTTGGGTGCGGTGAAATCGTGATGTAAGCAAGCAGCAACAAGAGGCCAGTGCAATTATGGCAGAAGACATTAGCGTGGATGCTGCTAAAGCACCAGTTTTATCAGAATTTGACATTTCTTTGTTAAAAGAAGAACTAGAACAGCATTGTGTTGTTTTCTTTTCAAAAACAACAAAAGTTGTGTACTGACATGTCTACAGTCACCATGGTTTGAATTATACAGTTCTCTATGGAGTTTACTCCCTTGGTAGGGGCGCAGCTCGGTCGCGGCTATGTCACATGTTTTGTTGTTCTGATCGACCGTAAAGATGTGACAGAACTTTCATGCAATCACCGTCCAAGTTTTTTCATAGGCTCTGCCCTTTCCCAAACGCTGTGTATGAGTGGTTTACAAGATGGATGTGTGAAACAAAACCATCTAGCGTGCCAGGTTACATTCATCCTCCATAGGCACAAAACAACATTTAGCAGGAAAACCCTTTTTAACCAAGAGGAAACCTGCATTGCAAATGCAACAGTTGTTGACTTTACAGCAGTGGTTCTCAACTGGTGAAGCCTCAGGACCCACCAGTTTCTTCATTGACAAATCAGGACTCAAAATTTTAAAAAAGTATGTTTATTTAAGGAATAGTTTTGGAGTTTGAATATTAGATAGAAAAAAATCACAGCAAAAAAGAGATATAAAAGCATGTTTTCCATCCCATTTCCCTATGAATGCATGCTTTTTTCTCAATTTCAAAAGATTTTGAGAAAGTACCTCATTATCATGGGAGAAGCAAAGTTGTTTTTGCAAGAACAGGAGACAAATTACTATTTGTAACTATTGAACAAACACCTGCATTTACCCATCATTATGCTGAAACACAGTGAAATTACACATATGGATGCATGTCCACTAAGAACGGCAGTACTTCTCAGATCATTTGCCACCATTTTTTTCCCAGATACTGGTCGTGACCCACTGGAAACAGCTTTGCAACCCACTTTTGGGTCCTTATCCACCAGTTGAGAACCACTGATTTACAGTATTGTCACACGCTAATCACCGGCTACACATCATATCAGCTCAACCAGACCTTTAGCTGAAAATTTACTAGGAACAATTCTGGGAAAAATTCTGCTGTTTGTTTTCACACATTCAGCTCACCTGGAAAATGTCAGGAATACCTCCTGAGCTTAGCGCACGTGTAAAAAGGGCTTTGATGTTCGCAGGGAGTGAAGAAGTTCAAATAAGCACAAAGTAAACCTATTGTAGAAGGAATTCTGAATAGATGATACATTCATGCAAATTCAGTTTAATTATGTAGCTCTGTTCACACAAACATACAAAGACACGGGGTTAGAGTATCTGGAATATGCCCCAAAACCCTGAATGAGAATCAGATATGTTGGGGGTCATGTTGATGCTGCAGTTTTGAGTAACGTGTTGAAAAAAAATCCTCAGGGAGATTTCCTTCTTCAAAAGAGACAGTCCTGAATGTAATTATGGCACAACAATGCACATAATTAGCAGGAGTACACGCTCTTGCATTTAAGCACAATGATGAACCCAGCTCCAGGTTCTATGAATCACGCTGCTTTTCCTTCTTGTTACCATGTTCATTATCATACAACATGAGGAGCGAGGGGATTGTTTCTTTCTCACTGTTTATTTCTATCATTATACCAATATCTTCTCTTCCTCTCGCTCTAACCTTTTTTGCATTTTTATTTCTCAGAAACATTACTGTTCCTCTCTGCGCTCACTCTCTTCAGCTCATTTCTGCTAACTGTTCCCCTACTACCCCTCTCTCTGTCCCTGCACATTCTTATTAAATGCCATCTCACTTTAGTGCCGCACTGGCCTTGGTCCAAACACAGCCACTCACTGATCCGACATCTTTTCCAGGTGCTTAAAGTTTTTTCTCCCGTCCTTCTCCCATCCTAACTCCTCTCCCTCTCCCTCTCCCTCTCTCCCTCTCTCTCTCTCTCTCTCTCTCTTTGGCTCTGCATGTAAAGAGTGACGCACGGCCCTGCTGTCAGAGAGAGATAGCAGAGACCTGACTCTGGCTGTGACGTCACCAGGTTATCTCTGAGCTGCCTCTCTGCAGAATTCAGGCCTGCTACACACACACCCACACACACTTGCACCAGTAGTATAGAAGTGCTTCTTCTTGTTCGATGTATATGAAAAATGCATACGTGCACATGCAGCCCCATTTCACACTTCAAAACTCAAGCCAGTTTTCTGTATGGGTGTGTCTGTGCCATGGTTTTGCACACCAGTCTCAATGGCTGTACTTCTCAATATTTTGATCAAAATATCAACATGCAGATTTAGCAGATCTGTCTTTCCTGTATTTTTAAAGCACTGTGCATGATAGATAGATAGATAGATAGATAGACAGATAGATAGATAGATACTTTATTGTCATTGTATGACAAATAGAACTGAATTTAGTTTGGTTCCAGTCTAGCAAAGTTTCAATTCAGTTATTTCAAGTTATTCTGTCTATCCATAGACCGCAACTCTCAGATGTCTTGCAGACCACTGTGAGATGCTGCCTCTGTCAGGGTTGAAAAACACACCAACACATTCAAACTAAAATCAGATTAAACTTCTGGTTAGGGTTAGGCTAACCCCAGACTTCCCATGTGGATTTTTGTGCTTCTACTGTAAGTAAATAACCTATTTATAAATGAGCGCTCTTCCTTTTATCCCTCTGGCCTGTTGAAGGCTCCGAACTGCTGGAGCCGTGACGGGGCAGAGACGTACCGCATAGCAGAGCTGGTGGCTCCACTAAAACTAAAACCTATCTGCTCTGCTGTCGTGATGAAGCTGAGATGGACTTAACACGTATCTGGTGGAATTTAGGGGTAAGGGTTAAGGAAATGGTTAGGACACCAAAACTTTAAAGTCAAAAACCTGACCTGCAAAACCCGATTACAAAATGCTTAATCAAGCTGAGTAGAAAATGTTAAATCTAACTAAGCTTGGCTAGCTACATAAGCTATGTAGTTAAAACTAGCAAATATGAGCGATTTTGACTTGAGTGATTATGATGATGTGCTGTTTTCTGTGGATACAAGAGGATACTTGTATGAACCGGCGTACACCAAAGAAGAACTTATACAGATGGAGCGTCAGTGGGCTGAAAGAGAGAGCAGAAAAACTTCGTTTGAAAGTTTTGAGCAGGAGAGATCCCGAGCATGGGTCCGCACTTTTGACACCTACACCGACAGGTAACTCGGGATCTCTCCAACGTATTTTCTTGGCCACTTTTTACGTAAAACTTGTTAAACTACTAAGCTCTACTAGCTGCATTTGCTTATGCTATGCTACATTCGCTTCATAGCTATGTTAGCTTTAGCATTAGATACATAAGCTATGTAACCACATCACCTACATGGCTGGCTAAGGTATGCTAGCTTGACCTATCTTAGCTTGAGCTATGTTAGCTTATGCAACATATACTAAAGCTAAGGGTGCTAAGTGCAACACAATTGAAAACATTCAACAGCACTGTATTAAATGTTTTGTGTTAAAACTTAAAACTTAAAAAAAATCAGGGTGATCCATCTCAAAAGGTCATACTTCAGTCTTTTACAAACGTGGATTAAAATTTCAGAAATTCATAAAAGAAAATGTCCACTTTAAAATGGACACAGCGGATAAACCAATGATAAAGTTGCTGCTAATTCATTTCTCTCTGAGACAGCAAGGGTTGACCCTTTTTAGATACAAACTGAAAAAAAAGAATAACAGACTAATAAGAAGTCATTAAAGAAGTAAATCCAGTCTGCTCTGTCATGACAGAGAATAAATGATGAGCTGCTCACTGATGCTCTGCTCCAAATAGAAAGTATCCCAGCTGTCCCATCATTATTGGGGTTAATGTGGAACCAGTGGGCTCTGTTGTTGTCTTTTCCAGTGATGACAGCAGAGCTGTGATGGGTGTCACAAGGAGGCAGCAGAGCCAGACTCTCCATGAGATGAATGGACAGGAGGAACCAACCTCTGGACAGCTGTTTCATATATAGACTCCAATCTGGATGCTAATATGTGAATTTCATAATCGCTCTTTATTATTTATAGCGCTCCTTTTCTCTTCTTTATTTGTTGTGTTTATTATTTATTTGGTTAGTTTCATTTCTTAAATTTTGCACACAAAATAAATGTTCTAAGAGGAATGAACTGGGTCAAACATGGTTTATTTTCTCTTTGCCCTCATGGGGTTCAGTGCCTTATAGCCTGTCAAGTTCAAACGCTCTCTAATATGCTTCACTTCTGATACAAAGGTAAGCTTTGTTCTTGCTCCTGTTCTCCCTGAGGTGCTGTCAAATGTGCAGCCTCCACAGGAAGAAGGAGAAAATGCTTCTTTTTTAGAACTATATTTCCAATTGTAGAGTAAACCTTAACTGAGTCCCATACTGATTTAACTTCTCACTCAAAAAGCAGAAAAAAAAGATGGACCTCCCTCTAAATATTCCTTTGAAGTGCAAAAATCAGGCAGTGGTAAAGTTCAGTGGGTTTGGGTGGGCTTCATATGAATAAAACTGGACAGCCTACTTTTTCCATTTCATTGAATTCAGATCAGGATGTTGCGCCAACTCTTAGATGTGTCGCAGAATTTGGCACCGCTGGTGAAGACAGAGACAGCTGTATCCGCCAGCCCCCACCTACCACCCACAATGCTCCTGTGTTTTTGATCATCCTGCTCTTTGTTATAATTCATGCATCCTTCTCTCTTCTCTCTCTTGATATTCTGTGCTGCATTCTTAGAAAAATGTTTCAAATTTTATGTTGTTTTTCACATATTGCATGCAGTTGATCCAAGGATACGTTGTCGTCATTATCCTGTCTAACTCTTGGCTGAAAGTGATCCGTAGTTCAAACCAGAACTTAGCAGGACACAGACAGATGTTTGGCCTGCTGAGCGGGTGTGGTCAGGGACTACATTAGAGGAGAATAGAAACCTCAGGACAGGCTTCCCCGAAGTAATGACGCTGACACTTTCCTCTGTGTTCACCAGCTTACATCAGCCGGTCATGATGCAACATGGCAGCAGAGAAAAGACTCAGAATAGACCTTGCAATGTTGCAGAACAGCACTTTGAACATGAACTGTATGAGAACACCTTGTGACATTTGCAGCTTGTCAGGAGGACTCAGATCAGAGGTTTCTTTTTAAGCTGGGCTGGGGTTGGTTTTCTGAACAGTTGATCACACTCGCCCTCTGTTTACTTGAGAAGAAGGAGAGATGTTGCACTTATAATGCTGGACCCAGATGTAACTCAAATGAGATCAGAAGTGCACGCAAAGAGATTTTTCATGCATATTCGGCTGTAGAGATTTCTCTTGTTATAGCTGACCTCTCTCTGTGGACCTGCTCTTAACATGATTACATCTTTTTCTTACCAGATTTATTCAGGGATGTTCAGCTAACATGCTCTGCACTGGTGTTTGCAGCACCAGGTTCTCTAGGCTGGTAGTTGACATGCATGGACGCCAACTCATTTGTATTTTCTTGTCCTTTAACTTGAGGAAGTAAAATAATGTTGGTGTTTTTAAGATAGAAACCCCATGTTTGGATGGTCATCAGCCTGTGTGTGTTTATAATGCATGATGCTCTATCTACCTGTGCTAGTGTTAGCGTAACAGCCCCTGCCAAATCAATTTCCATCTATCCTTTGTCTACATCACTTGTCCCGTAGAGACTAACAGAGCCATGCTCACACTCAAACCTATGGGCAATTTAGCATCACCAATCAGTTTAATGAGCTTGTCTTTGGACTGTAGAAGGAAGCCGGGGTAGCTGAAGAGAGTCTACACATGTACTGTGAGAACATGCAGTCTCCACGCAGAGGCCCTGATCAGCCACGTTTTGGACCAGGAACCTTCTTGCTGGGAGTCAGCAAAGCTAACCATTGCATCACTGTGCAGTGGAGATATTCATATAGGCTATTTGCAAAAGCTTGTTCATCAAGGTGCTGTGCCAAGTTGAAGGGACGATACACAAATTTCTCTTCAGTCTCTGTTTTGTGGCTGGGAATACAGATTCCGATCTTAATCTATTATGTTTCATGGTCGAAATCCCCATAAAACATGGGCAAATAAGGGTTTTTGAAGTTAGTGTTCTGCAAGAGAGAGAGAAAGGGAGCTGCAGTCGCTGCTCCGAATAAACAATTACCCATTTAAATAACTTGGATAGATGTGAAAAATGCAAAAATTGAACCTGTTTTTGAAAAAATAATGAGGGGCGAAGTATTGGAGTCAGTGTGACAATATGAATATCACAACATTAAGACCATATTTCTTTTTAATTTGCTGACTGAGTCCATAGAGGCCTTTCAGGGTAGTTTCACACTATGAACCCGTGCCTGGATCTGAGCACACTTGACCCCAAAGTGTTCATTTGATCAGTTTGAACATGCTGGAAGAGGTAGTCTTCAGCATGAATAATGTAAACCTGAGCATGATGGAGGGGGGAGGGGGGGTGAACAAAGCAGGGCTGCTTATCAGCAAATCAGTGCAACATGGACATATTTTCTCCTCTGAGCTGCACAGTTAACATGGAATTAGGAAGAAGCTTGAGGTTAGCTTTTCAAAAACTTCAGTTGTAGCCTGCAGGACAGACCTCACTGTCTGTTTGGAGAACATACAAATGTCCCAAGTGGTTGCCATGGTTGCCTTTTCTGTTTTTACTCTTCTAGGCAGATTTGCTAACCAACTGCATACTTACTAGCACCTTTTTATTGCACTATGTTTGTACGCAAGTGTGCTCATGCTTGTTATGTGATGTTACTGATGTGAAAGCAGCTGGTCTGCCAACAAAAAAAGGTGAGCCCCTGCAAGATCTAATATAAACTCATGTGTGCTGGATCAGTAGCCAAAGCACCTGCCTCTGGCTTGGATTTGCCCCATTGGCCTGCAGCCAGTGATTTCAGTGACAATTGCCCCTTCAAACAGGACGCACAAGCTAGAAAGCTAGGAAGCAAGGCTATATAGCGCTACCAATGGGTGTAAGTTGCTCCGCGTAATTTAGGGAGTTTTAGTTAAAAATGGGCCAAAAAACATTGCTGCCTCAATTGTGTGCTATATAGAACATTTTTTAAGTTTTTTTATTTCTTTTAGAAAGTTACTGTGTTTGGCTTTATTTTGCAATGCAAGCTTCGACAGCCAGCTAAGTGCTCTTCCACCGCAGTGTATTTGAACAGCTGTTTGGGTCTGCGGGCTTCGTCAGAGAAAAACAAGAAGCAACTAAGTGAAAACATTCAAGTGATAAAGACATGGTTTTTACCGATCAGGGGGATCTTTATTGAGCCAGAGTACACAAAGGAACTTCTACAGATGAAGATTCAGCAGGAAGAAGGAGAGGAGGAGAAACGAAAGTGGAGACTGATTAGCTTACCTTGTGGTGGAAACTGTGAGTTCTGCCCCAGAAAGCTTTGTTATGAGTGGGACTTCACAGCACTTCCCCATGACATTTATGAACAAGGATAATGGCTCACAGACACCTGCAGCCTGCATCACTCCCCATCCAGAGTTCACTGCCTTACTGAATGCTTGTGTTTTACTGACCTTCTTCAACTTTCTGAAGATAAACTGGAGAAACTGACCCTGACCAGAAGACCTAAATAGAAGTTTGTCATCCAGATAAGTTTATGACTGTTGCTTTTTACCTCTATGGCGGATGATTAGACAAGCTACGGTGTGCACGATATATTTACTTTCTGAAAACATTGTGTCAGTGGTTGAAGTGGAAAAATGAGCTGAAATGACTAGTTTAGCTGATCAGATAAGCTGAAGCGGAAGAGCACATTGCAACATAGTGCAAAACACAAAGGCTTTCAAGGTGAAAAATAAAACACTCAAAAATGTTTTGATATAGCATGCACTTGAGCAAGCATTGTTTTTTGGCCCATTTTTTACCTAAAAGTATTTAGAATTACACGGAGCAGCTATACCCATATGTGGCGCTATATAGCCTAGCTTCCCCAAGCATGCCCTGTTCTCTTGAGGCTAATGGCACTACTATTGCCAATTACCTCATACAATCCAACTTTAAAAACACCAAAACATCCCTTTAACAGTTTTTTGTTTGGGTCAAATGCCCTAAATAGCTCCCTTACCTCTTGCCATCCAAACTTTTGGGTAAGTCCTGTTAACCTCCGTGCCCTCAGTTCTGCAGAAGCGGAAGACAAGCCTCCATAAAAAATGCACGACTGACTAAAGCAAACAGCCATGGAGAGTGGACTGTGGAAATCACCTGAGGATGCAAACAGATACTTCTGATTCCATTAGGAGCTCCCACTATTATTATGTATGCATCATCTTAGAAGAAACAGATATAAAGAGGAGAGACTAAATATAGATTTACATCATTCCTGTCACAAATAAATACTACATGTTCCTTTTCCAGTGCTTCACCTTGGGACTACATCGGTAAGGTTCACTCTGTATGGATGCATGGATAAAATGACAATCCAAACAATAATTGGAGTCTAACTATGTAAATAGAAAGTCCTCAGGTTTGCTAAGTGGAGTTATATGCTTAATTTAATGCATTTATTTCATCTAATAGTGCTGTCACATCTTATAACAAAGAGCATCTTGATGTGAGTGAGAGATGATTGGCATTGACTGTGGCTTAGAGTTGTGACACACATACAGATTACATTATTATGATGCATGCATTCAGACATGATCCTGAGTATTACTCAACCATCCTACATTAATTGAAGTAACAGGAGGAATGATTGGTTAGAGACTGGAGTAGTTTCAAAGATACAGGAGTGTTCGCCTCACATTTCTGGGCTTAAAACGTGACACAGCAAAAATCCTCCTCTTGGCACAGAGGAAGGAGCCACTGAGTTATGATGACATTCCTCTCTTTTTGGTATCTCGCTCAACCCTGCAGGCTTGATAGTGTGACTCATAGCTCATCTAATTGGAAGTCAAAGGAAGGAGAGAGCCAGGGAGAAGGACAGTGACCACATTTCTCTGCGGCCTCAAATGTGCCAGGGACTCTTTAGTTCCTTTTTCGCTTGTGATTATAAAAAATAGCACTCAGAAAAGGGAGTTTGTCTCCGGAGCTCTCCCTGTACCTGGCGGAGACAGAAACTTCAGCTCTTCAGCGTGATCAGAGGCATCACAGGAGACAACAGACAAAGCCAGAGCTTGAAAACAATCTCTTCTTCTTGACATCAAAAGAACACACTGTCTGCAAATGTATCGTCTCTTAAAATGTCAATAGAGAGATTAGTATGCAGGTTAAAGAGGGAGACAGAGAGTCTTAAGTTTTCTTTGGCATGATCCTGTGTTACAGAGCCAGAGAAATCACACAGGTCAGTAAACTATACAGACAGATATGACCAAAACCTCTTTCTGATGTCAGGTATCTCTCCCAACTCAGTGATTCACATATTAGACTCCATAATTTTTCCTCCCACTGATTCCTACGGTCTATCCATTCAATAAAAGTTGTTTCCTGGGTCTCTTTTTCATGAACAGATGGATCATAAAACTCTGAAGCATGTCCAAACTTTGGGTTTTTGACAACGTGCCATTATTCCATGCTGTGCAGCCAGGGAAGATTCATTTGGCTGATTAAAAGAAAAAAAGACTATCTAGTGTGCTTCAAATGATCTGTGGAAATCCGTGTGTGCTTACACCTGCTGTCCTGTGTCTTAGGGATTGATTGGCTTTAACAGACATACCCTATTCTGTTTCAAGTCCACCTGTATTTGAAGCCATTTGCTGTGGTGATTGGATGCAGTGTTAGCCTGGAGATATAATTATTGTACAGTAAATAACCTTGCTGTTGCATACTACCATGAGCATTCTGCAACATATAATGCACAAGCTGGTCAACTGAGCAATCAGGGAAGAAGGGCCTTAGTAAGAGAGGGGACCAAATGGTTGGACCATGGTCTAGGGCAATGTATTGCAACCATTTTTCTTTGGAGCCGCCCACAAATGTACCTAAGAAAAGCAGAGTCTCCCCAGAACCCTAGAGAGAAGAAAAAGTGACACATTGCCGTAAAAAATCAACACCGATTTTTATTGTTTCACTGATAAAGCCCTGAAAAAGGCATACGCATGTTTCTCTTATCAAAAAATCTTTGTTTTTTAAGTAATGCATCATAAAAAAGTAAAATTTGTCATTCCACCTTTTTAAATGAAATTGTATCATTTTTGGCTACATCATTTATAGACTTTTGGCTTCTTAATAAATAAATAAATACATAAATAAATGATGGGGGAGCAAGTCTCTAGACCCTCATTAGTTCATTATTTCACTCTTAAGGCTCTATCTCTGTGTAAGGGCCTGTAGATGGTAATGGGTTATGTGATTATGGGAAGTACAATAATTCCTTGCAAGTAAACTAATTATGGACTGCGTTGTTTTTTAAAATGACAACCAATGCAGCTGTAGGGCTACAGAGCCATTTTAAGTTGGTTGTGAATGTGTTCCTATAAAAAAAATGTGTCAAAGTGTGTGAAACAACAAGTGTATTTAGCCGTTCTGTCTCATGTATATATAATGTAAGTAATATGTGTTGTGATTTTCTTATTCTGGTGTCCTGAAGCAAGAGAATTATAAGTTTGAGTGCAAAGCTGATGTATTCTGTTATCCCACAAAGATTTTTTTGTGGTGTCTTGAAGCTGTATTGATTTTCTGTGTATTGCTACATGTGTTTTGCATGCATCAGTTTGGTTCTGATGTTTACAATGAATTGTGCTTTAATTTTTCCTCCTGTGTTCATTATATTATGATCATTTTTCCTTTGATAAATGAATCCATAACTACACTTGTCCATGTCTATGGGCTATCCCACACTCGGGTAGTTATTATCCTGCTGTGTGACAACAGAAGGCCAAACTCAGAGGTGTCTGTGATAGATGATGGTGTTGCCCTCTGCACTGTTTACCAGACCTCTCCCTCTTTACTGCCTACATGTGTCAGCCTCGCAGTAGTTAAATACTGACTATAAAATAAACAGAGCAGGACCCACATAAAAATGGCCTCTCAGCTGATTTATAAGGTTGTCCTCCATGAGGATCTGTGATTCTCAGGGCCACGGTGCAATGACTGTCCGGTGACACGCCACGAATGAGTGCTCCGTTGAATCAAAAAAATGACATCTGTGTTCTGTATGACTCTTGGCAATAATTTTGTCTCCTCTGTGGCTTTGACTCAAGTTTTTGGTGCATTTTCCCTAAAGTGGTTGAACATTAAGGCAGAAATGCTGCTCTGTGACACTGCTGCCTTTCAGTCACTGGTTTACATTGAAATACTCTCTTGATCATGCACAGCACGTCTCTCGTGTCCTGCCTGTGGTTAATCTGACGCTGACATCACAATGCTTGTTTAAAATGTGTTCCCCTCAGTCTCTCTCTCTATTTGATTGACATTTACAGATAGCAGAGGCTGATGGAAAGGGTTTGTTTGCTCACAGCAGAGCAGGTTGAGAGAGGAGAGGAGAGTAAAGATACTCAGTGAGATAGAAGGAGAAAATGGGTGAACAGAGCATCTTGAACTATGATAACCTTAAGTCGTCTTCTGATGACACATGCTCCCATCTCTGAGAGTGTTGATTGTGGCGACAGAAGCCTTTGCTCATCTCCGTCTGGCCTCTGCATCACATTCCTACCATGATGAAGATGCTGGGAAGGAAAAACCGTCTTTGTTTGCTTTGGGAGAAATGCCTCTGTGTGTCCATGCCTTTACTGAGCCTCGCTATACAAGATTTTTATTTTTAACACAAAGAGTGATTGACTTTAGAAATCTCTGATCAAAGTATTGATCTGATGTTTTAATAATAACTGGGTGAATAGTAAATGGTACACTTTTGATCAAAACTACATAAACAAATCCACAATTACATGAATTTTACTCTTAACTCTTATCCACAGTCCTTGCAAAGCTCTCTTCTATACTCTCAGGAAGAATTAATACATATTTTTTAAAAAACTGACAGTCTTTGAAAGGAAAATAACTAAACAACTTTATTTATGGTAGTTGAAGAGGAAGTGTGCAGAGGGACTGGTGATAACTTTAGGAGGCTGTTGATAGGGAGTCTGAGAACAAGCTCTTTATGGACTCCGTGAGAGCTTTATGGCACTGCAGTGAACAACACTGATCAGCTGTCTCTACCCTCTGATTTGATTTTCCTATCATCTGGATTATTAACTACGTGATGGTTATATTTGCTGTAAATCATCTGCTGTGAGTGTTTGTGGTTTATTATTGTCTTATAGATAATGACACACATTTTGTCCTCATCTGGGGCAACATCATGATCCAAACACCTGTGGAGTGAACATAACATTTCTCCTGTTATGAACAGAAACCCTAATACTGGACACAATGTCTTTTGAGCCGATTTTTGAGTTGGGTCATATTTTAGGGACAGTCTGCCAGTCACTGCCCGAACTGCTGCGCCTAAACCAGTTGGATGGATTTCGGGGCATGCTCCATATTCTGGTTGTACAACTGTTGCATTCGCAGATTCAAAGTAGATAAAGAGCTGATTCAAACTCCCTCTTTTCTTACTGAGCTTTGAACAGCGTATAAATCACTGTGAAAATAGCATGTATGCCTGTTTCATGCACCTTTTTCTTCAGTCATGAAAGGTTTGAACTGCAGTAGAAAATTTGATTTTATTTCAATTCTGGGGTTCACAATTTGATTCAGAATTGAATTTTCAATTCAAAAAAATTCACAGTTCACAACATGTCCTATTAGTTATAGAGAGGGGCTAGTTTCAGCATCTACTCCAGTCTGCTGTGCAGAAATCAGCAGCAAATTGTCATTTGACATTAAAGAGCTGTTTTTTTTTATCCTCTATTTTACCAGAGAGTGCCCACTGAGACTGAGGTCTCTTTTCCAGGGGTGCCCTGCAGCAATAAAGTAAGAGAACAGAAAAATACAGAATGAATAATTACAAATACACTCATAGTCACACACTCATTCTTATAATGCAATGCCCTAAATATTACGTCACATTTTGAAACACTGCCAATCACGTTCAGATAGGGGTGTAACGGTATCGGTAATACCACGGTATCAGCAGCATCTAAATACCGTCCCAGACATGTGACCGTTTCAAACGGTATGTCTTCAGGGCAGAAAGTGTAGGGTTTTTTTTATATATGTAGGAAAATTTAGATGTAGGAACCACAATTCTCATTGGCCCTTGCGTATCCACCATGCTTTGCGCTCAAGCGGCAACCTCTAGTCCTGAAAAATGAAGCCAATGCTGTCCCATCTGGACACCGGTTAATCAGCCGGTTTTGACACTAGAAATAAACTTGTTTACAGCCTGGTTCAAAACACCAAACGTGTCTCATTAGCTAGTGTCTTATTGTGCTCCCACTGTACGGGGGATGAATTTTTTTGTACCATGATTGTTTGGATTATATTCAGGATGAAAGCTGATTGATGCATCTCTTTTGATTGACAGATAGCGCAGCAGGCAGAGGCTCCGTTTCTGTCATGAAGTCGCACTTAGTGGGCGGGCTGTTAGGTTGATCTAAAGTTCGGTTGAGACTGTGATTTCAATATGGAAGCCTCCACGGATTGGCTTCAAGAGCCGTTTGAGTCCGCCTATCGTAAGCAGACGACTGACGTCACATGGGGTTCGTCCAATTCTTTCTACAGTCTATGTTTGCGCTCCACTCGCTTGATCCTACAGCGCGAAAATGGTGGATGCATGGAGTAGCGAAGGAGAGACGAGTGACAATTTTTTTAGACTGCGGAGGCTCCAATAACTTTTAAATCTGACGTGTGAAAGAAAAAGATGACGGACAAACAAAAGACAGTATGCAGACACTGCCAGACCGCAGTGACACAGTTCATGGGGAATACGAGTAACATGAGGACCCACTTGATAAATCTGAAAAGATTCGTGGGGATCCATAACCTGACATGCCAGATGGATTTGTCTCACACATTCATCTGGAAAACCTCTGATATACAGCATTTGGGAAAGGGCAGAGCCTTTGAAAAAAACTCGGAGGGTGATTCAGTGTTACCAACTAAGCGACTTTGTCACTATATTTAACGAGTTTTCAGACCCCTCTAGCGACTCTTTTTCAAAAAAGCGACTAGCAACAAATCTAGCGACTTTTTCTGGTGTTACTGAAGACTTTTGGAGACTCTGAAATGAAAGCACGTATCGTTGTTGCTCCTTTCAGTGACCAGTGGGTGCTGCCGTGGGCACCCCCTCCCCCGTCCCCTGTCCCAAAGCACTCAGCCCAGCCCTCGTGCAGCAGTCTGTCTCAGCTGCAGTCGGAGCAGGAGATTCTCATGCCTCCATGTCCAGACTTTTTTTTCCAATTAAATTTGAAATGTGTGATTTAAAAGACAATTCAAATACAATGATTTTTAAACATTTTTTAAATTCAGAACTGTTGAAATTGATATTTGTGATTCTGAAAGGATTTTTTTCTAATACCTCCAGTGTTTGGATTTGATCAATACATATGAAAACTTTGCAGTAAACAAAGATATGACTTCCACCTCCTTGTAGTTGTCAAAGGACACTTCACTGAAAATGGTCACAGCTTTGTCCTGATTAAACACATTCAAGTATAAACATCAAGGTCATGCCTGCTGTAGTGTATGCACATTAATAATGAGCTGTGGCCATGTGTTGTAAATGATTCATTTGCACAGTGTGAGATGACAGTTTTTACAGTCCCTTGGTTTGTGCTTGGCCTAAGTGTATATGCTTTCATACATTTTAATCACTCAGTTTTCTTTTGCTTTTCTTATGATTTCTTTCTGAAATAGCAACACTTCTTTCTAGTTACTCTAAGTTCAGCTGTTTTCTCAAGATTATAATTTCTTTTTCCTGGAATCAGAGGTTAACTGTGCTGGTTTTTCAGTTATTTGGGATTCATGTATCTCATCATCTTGAGAAAGCAAAGCTGATTTTTAATGGCAGTGTAGGAAACAGCAAACAAACAAAGATCAGACCACATGCCATGCTGCCATCGCCTACACTAATGGGGAAAGTTGAGCCAATTTCTATGTTTGCTTTATCCTTTTGCAACTCTGAGATCAGGGAAGAACTAGAGTGCAAAATGTATAGATGCATGTCTTTGGGCTTCAGTGGTTATCAAAGCCTTTTGTTAGTGCCCTGAAAACATCTTGGTAGCTTGTCGGAGTTTGTATTACAAGACCTGAAGGTTCTGTGCGCTCTCACATGTGCCCTACAGTTTTTTGATGACTGTGACTGACTGACATATTGTTTTTTTATTTGGAAAATATGAAGGATGGTCTCAGAAGATCTGTTTAGTTTACTGGTAAAGCAGGTGCTCATGCAGTGCCTATTAAGAGTATTCAACCCCTTTTTCATTTTATGAATCAATCACAGTCAATATAATTTGGATTTCTGACAAAGTAAATGTACAAAGAATCTCTTTAATGTCAAAGTGAATCGAAGTGAAAACAGATTTCTACAAAGTAATATGAATTAAATAAAATATGTCATGTAAAATAAGTGGTTGCATAAATACCCCCCCCCAACTGACTTAATTTAACATAGGTTCAGCCAACTGGTACTGGTATTCTCACAGTTAGTGAAATGGGGATCACCTGAGTGCAGTGAGTGTGTCTCAAGTGGCTGTAGTAAAAAGACACCTGTAACCAGAAGGTTCAGGCAGCTGCCTCTGGAATGCTCATAAAGATAAAGAGTAAAATGAAAGCAGCAAAATATAGGAAAATCCTGGAGGAAAATCTTATTTAGTCAGCAAGAGAACTACGGCAAGGGAGAAAACGTATTTTCCCAGCAAGATCAGCAATGACCTGAAGCATACAGCGAAAGCTACACAGATATGAATTGAAGACAACAAGGTGAATAGTCTGGAGTGGACGAGTCAGAGCCCAGACCTTAATCCTATAGAGAATTTTTAGCTGGACTTGAAAAAGGCTGTTCATGCCTGATGCCCGTGCAACCTGACAGAGCTGGAGCAGTTCACATGCAAGGCTGAGCTAAACCTATCCACACAGACTTAGGGCTGTGATTGCAGCCAAAGGTGGATCTACTAAATATAGACTTAAAGAGGGTGAATATTTATGCTGTCACATATTTCACATTAAATATTGTAGTTTATGTGACATTACTTTTTAGAAATCGGTTTTCACTTTGACATTAAAGAGTTTACTAGTACTGTTTTGGGTATGCCGCCCCCCTCTCTCCTCATATTTCTTGTCTCTTTTTAGCTGCTCTATCTAATAAAAGCAAAAAACCCCAAATTAATCATTTAAAAAGACTCTGCCTACATCCTGGAAAGCCTACACAGTATGTCACAGAAACCAGAGAGTCTTTATGGGATTTTAATAGGGACATATGCAAATATATTTACTGTATATACAGTGCATACAGGAATGTGTGCGTGCATATGAAGGTTTGTGCAGGCATGCATGTCAGAGTCTCAGGGGATTCTCCACAGCCACTGGCATTTTCTACATTTCATCCTGTTATTTCATCTTTCATGCAGAAATCATTGTGAGTAAGGAAACTGTTCCTGCCCTTTACATTTAGTGTAAAATGATTTGTGCATGCATTCATATTTCCATCATATAACAATCTTATTCTCAACATTTAACACACACGCATTCAGCTGCATCAGACACAAAGCCAGTATATGATTAGAGCCTTCCAGCCTGACCACAATCACCACTGTCATCACCACCGCTGCCACAGTCCTTCTAAGAAACAGATCACCTCCAAATATTGTGTTATGTAACCTTTTAAACAACTGCACATTTCTCTCTCCCTCTCTCTACTTCTTTCTCGAGAGACCTGGGACCACAAGCGTGCCTGCAGGCCAGATGCAGATGATGGTCTGTCAGTTTGCGGACCCATGGTCAGGCTATCTTGATGACATTAACACTCCAAGAATGTCTGTAGCGCTCACTCTCGACCATCTTTCCAGCCTCAGCCCGAGCAATGCAGAATGTGGATTGTTATGAAGGATTGCTTGTACAGTATGCATGTCAAACCACAGCGCTCACTCTTTAAATTATCCTCCTCTTTCTTTGTGGAAACTCCTCCAATTCACCATATGGCATTCAGGCAGGATTTTACAAGAGCGAGTGATAAAAGCATAAAAATCAAGATCACTCATCAGATCCCTTAATTGTCCCTTCAGTTTTGATTTAGGGTGTAAACATCTGCCGTGTTATGTGTGACATGGAGGCGCAGAAAATCATCAGCCTGCTTTGACTATCCGAGCAATGCCGTGCTGCACCAGGGAGTGTAAGTGAGGACAGATGAAAAGAGATTTTTCATGCATCATAGAAGTCCCTCTGGATGTGCTCATGACATGCACAAGAGTTTCAAATACTTGTAGGGGGTCAAGCTCTCTTCCATTGGCTCAATCTCACCACCTGATTATCCTCCCTCCTCCTCCTCCTTTCTGATATGATGAGGGTTTCATGTGAGAAATATTTAGACAGATCACAGGCTGGAGCCCGTGCTTTGAAGCCCACGATGGCGGTGTTGACAGCAGCCACTGAAGCGCCTAATGAGGCTATGGAGTGTGCACCTCCGTGAGGGCGTCTCTGATGCAACTTTGGACTGAGCCCAGCTAATGCCACCGGGCACTAACACTGTGAGCATAAGCCTGTCCAGTGATTAGTGTTAACACTGTGTCACTTACATTTACATCATTTACTAGCATGGACTTACATCAGGATGTAATAGCTTAGCGCTTTGGAGAACACCCTGGAGAAGCTGTTAAGTTGTTGCTACACTGATCTGAAGTTGGAGGTTAGCAGAGGCAGGGGAACTGGGCTCTACTTCATGTTTGATGTACGGCCTGCTCAACATAAATCTTGGATCGGATTTCCGTCTTGATAAAATATCCAAGGCAGGAAAGTGGAATGGCTGTCGCCTGTAAAGCCAGCTTCCTCTGCAGAGCTCGTATGAATTAAACATGGACTAGGGCCACAATAAATGACAGGGTCAGAACTGCCAAATGGGGATGTTGGAAAAACAATGCGACCCACATAATCGATCATCTCTGCCAGCTCTCAGGAACTTTGTTAAGTAAGGCCAAGTCAGCAACTATCAGAGTCCAGCTCCAGCAAACATCATAACAGTGAAAGGGCAGAGGCTCAGTCATTGAGGATGACAGTAATGACTGGAGAGCAGAGCAGTGATGGCGGTTATGTACTGTGGTATTCTGCTGGTATGTTATGAATGATAATCTGAGAGGGACCGCTTATTATCAGCTTATATACTCACACATGCACACAAAGTAAGGATGTTGCACTACAGCACATCCCTGACAGGATATCAGTCATGGTTTAGTGTGAAAGATTTCTGTTAGACCTTAGGATAATTAGTATTTTCATGATGAGTTCATATGCCCTCATTTCTATGTGACTGATTATTTGATTTAGAAGAATGCCAATTATGTTTTATGTTTTATTTAGGTTGACTTATCCACAGCCCACATATAGCATATTTAAAGCTCCTGGAAGGAGTTTGAAAAAGACTAAACCATTATTGATGCCTCCATATGACCTACAAAAACAAATGAGACCATCATCAACGTCAGTTGCATCAGACTTTGCATCCCCTCCAAACATTCATGGTGAATGATATTTAAAGGCAAAAAAGACAGATGGCAACTTTCATTAAAATAAAATCTACTTACACATTCAGGAGAGGATCACCCAAGAGATAAGATGCACTGCATGATCCACAAATGATGTCCTTCTCCGCATCGTACCCACTGACACAATGATCATGCGATAAATTTGAGCATTTTTTCCTCTTTAGACTTGTTGATTAAATGCAATTTAAATGTTCATTTAGCTGAATAGGGAAACAGATGCCTTAGTCATGATGAAGTTTGCCCATTCTACCAAATCTGACCAAGGCTGCAACTAGCAATTATTTTATAACTGATTAATCGGCCAATTTTTTTTCAACACCGGAGTTCAGTAAAGCAGGGAACTCTGGATTGGGAGTGATGAAGGCTGCAGGCGTCTGTGAGCTGTTATTCTTGATCAGAAATGTCATGAGGAAGTGTTGTAAGTTCCACTCAATACAACAGTAGCTCTTATTAATGTGTTCTCAGACATCTGTGTGCTCCGGCTCATTAAAGTATCCCCTCTTATCCACAGTAAATGGCACATCATTGTCACTCAGGTCAAAATTATTCATTTTGGCACTGTTTTAGCTTAGTTACCTGCAGACCCACACAGCTGTTCAGATATGCTGGGGCAGAAGAACATGTAGTCAGTAGCCAAAGCTAGTATGGCAAAATAGTGTTAAATAAAGAGGCTTTCTGGGTTAAAAAATAAAACACTTTGAAAATGTCCAATTTAGCATACAATTGAGCCAGCATTGACTTTTTTTTGCCCATTTGTACAGCCTAGTTTCTCACAGTGCTCCTATTTAAAGGGATAAACACTCTCTGAAATCACTGATGGTGAATGCCAATACTATTTCATTTATTTATTCACTTGTGTTTGCACAAAAAAAAACAAAATAATTTACAATTTGTGCACACTTTTTACAAGGAAAGTACACGTGTGAGATTGTGCTGAAGAGGTAAGGAAACTCGAGAAGGGCTTTTAATTAAACCTCATTATAAGTCATAACTATTAACCAGTAGTGATAATATGGCCAAGCAGCTTATACAACCCAACTCCAAAATATCCCTTAAAGATCAAACTAATGACAGTACCAGCACACTTTAAATGAATGACTATTAATAACACTAGGACTAACTTTTACCACTACCCCTGGCAAACATTTGATCACAGAAAAGGGAAAGACTGAACCAATCAAATATCTTTTGGTGCATCTTTTGAAGGTAAGCCTAAGCATTCAAAAGGATATGAATATTGTGATAACCCACAGACTTTATAAACTGCTTGGCCAAGCTATTATTTGCTTGGTAAAAGCCTGTTGTCTAGTTGACTCCTCATCTCCATTGCTCTTGACATACAAACACACACAATCACTAGCCATTGCTACCCTCGACTTGTGAAAAGTAAGAGGTGCAAGTATAGTTTATAAAATGTCTGAATAAATGATCACTACTGCCTGCGCTAAATCACTGCAGGTGTCTGTTATTATCATGCCCAAGCTTAGATTAGAGTATGTATAATCTGTATACAAGTTCACTGGCATCTAAAACTGCTCCTAAATTTGTCTGAATCTTATTTGAATTGTCTACCCCATAAATTAGCATCCATCCACTGCTTTCCAGTCCGCTTGTGTCATTATAGCAGCCTTAAACACACTGTTAGTCTTTCATCTCTCAGCACTGCTTCGTCACTTCGGCCCAGCCTCTCTGCTGCTGATGAGGGTCACTCAGGGTGCCAAGACGCTGGCAGCTCCATCCAAAGCTCTCACTTGGATAAAAACTTGGACTCACTGTTTGATTCATATGCCTGAACTTTGTTATCTGGACCAGGAACAGACACTTTGATGAAGTGGACTCTTGAGAAGCAGTGGAAGCTGACCAAAACACATCCGTCTTGTCGTGAAAATAAACCAAACAAGTGTATAATTAACAGGCAGAGCCGGGGTGATCCTTACTGAGCCTGGCTGGGCAGTAAACACTGTTGGTTTGGTTTAACTCTGAGACATTAACAAATTGGACAGTGGCAAGAAAAAAAATCTACTGCAGTGCCAGTGCTCTTACCCTTCTCTCCCAGCACCAGGTAGCTTAATTTGCTTAATGCATATGATCCCTTATTCTGTCATGTCTAAGACTTTTTCATAGCATAAAGACCTTCACTATTACAATTACAAACAGGTTCAAAGTTGCTTCCCACTTCTAATGTCTGCCCCTATCCTCACTAACTGGATATGCAAATAAACAGACTAACACTAATGGTGTTACGGTGTGGAACGTGACCCTGCTACTTGCGCCTTTCACCTGATTGAGACAAAACAGCAAGAACACTGGCAAATGCCTCTTTGTCTAGTTTTTATTAGTTTTATTGACGTTTTAATGAAATGATAAACAAAGAGGTATCTGCATGGATAACTATATTGGCATTAAGGCTTTTGTATGTTGAAATATCACTGCCTGGCAGAGAAACTCTTCTTCCAATCTAGTCTTCGCAAGTTTCTGTGTGAGTGCCTTCAGGGTGATTCACTTCATTTGACAGTCACTGACATTTTTGCTCTGTAGGCTTACTCTATTGTGGTACTTTCTGTTACTTTTCTACCTTTTTTGAACATGATTATTGACTAAATTAGGCATAGTAGCCTATTGTAATCACCTGGTGTCTCATTTTAAATGCTGCATACGCACAAAACCGGGTCTTAAGTTGGTGTGCACCTGTAGGCAAACTCTGACTCGTGCATCAATTGTAGGCAGAGGGAAACTGGCGACACAGAGAAGTGGTGAATTGAAGCCAGTTCGTATAGTAATGCATCTGACTGAAACAATTAATTTTACGAAATACAAAACTTTACTTCACTATACACATCATCATTAGCAGACAATTAAATTTTTATGTATGCCTGGTAAAACATTTTTTATTCCTGACATGAAAATGTGATACTTTTTATCTTTTTATCAAAGTCTCATCTTCATTCTCCCTGATTGTGGTTGGCAAAACTTTAATATCATCATTTGATCAAAAAAATCAAAAGACGCAAGCAAAACTGCAGACAGTAGTGCCAGTACTTCTTTTAATTTATACTATTTTCCTTGTTCTCACCTATCATTTTATATAAATTTCACTTTGCTATAAGACGCACAGGTGAAACAGATATGGTAATGTCTGCATTACATTGATTAATCTTTGCGCTCTCATCACTGCACGCATCTCTATCACCTAATGGGTTGCATCTGATATGCATAAAAGAGGATCATCAGAATTTGCCTCCAAATTATCCGCATTTCCATGCCTTTTATTCACCTCATCTTTAATGTGCAAAGGCCTTTAGACGACAGTTTTGTTTTTGCTTTGGTGTGGGATTTATACATAAAATTGCTTTCACACTGGGCATGAACTGGACAGGTTCAGTTTGGTCTGGACCGAGACCACCTCTTTAAGTCGGACTAAGGTCCGGCTGTTTGGTCTTGACCATGGTCCACGGTAGGTTTCATAACTGTTATTTAGATTCAGATCAAACTGAAAGTCCAAAAGTCTGGACTAAAATAAGGTTTGACTCTGTCTGCCAGTTCTACCTTATATTACCTTTATTTAAGAAAAGAGGAGTGAAGCTGCTGGGCAGACTTGATCCAAAATGAACAAACCACTTTTCCACTTGTTTGGACCACTGAAGTTAAACTGCTGTTGATTGGAAGACTTTTTATGTCTCTTGTTTCATAGTAGCCTGGATTTGTCAAACAGTCAAAGATTGGCAGCTGATACTGGATAGCTGATTGATATGTGTGCTGGTCTAAATATTCTGTCTAAAGGATTTTAAACAGTTTAGTTTCCATACATTTTGAAAACATATAGGAATAAACATAATAGTTGAGGAACTCTCTGGAAACTGGGGTTGTCTTTTTCATCTCTTATGCTCTCTGCCCTTAAAGGGACAGTATAAATTTTCATACTGAATTGTCTGCATTAGTTCAAGAATGACTACTCCTATGTTATAATTTTAGTTCATTATATCACCTAAAATAGTAACAACAATTTCAGAAGCCAGAGTATAAAAGTATGTTTTCTAGGCCTGTTAATATAAACGCGTTAACGCTCGTGATTAATCTGGGAAGCTTAACATGTTAAAAAAATAATAATGCAATTTAATCATATGACTGAGTTTGACCACAACTTCCTCCCGTTGTTCTCCTGTGCGGATGTTTACGTCCCTGGCGTGAAGAGATTAAAGGCGGACCAAACACAGCCAGCAGTGATGAGTGAGGGTGCCTAATGGAAGTCTGAATTTAACAAAAGTTGTGTGTACACACTGCGATGATGAACTGTCTTTACACTGAAGCACAACGAGTCTGAAGTACCACCTCCGGGCAAAACGCATCTTTTCTAATGTTAGCAAAGATGCTACCAACAACACAGGATCAAGCTATGATAGCCAATGTTGCTAATGCTGGCAGAGACACTAATAACAACACAGGATCGCCAAGCTACACCGGCGCAGTCCAGCACACTCAGATTTGGCCCCAAAATGACAACATCTAAGCTAACTAGTGGGATCGCTAATGGGTCGCCAGAGACTGCAGACCATCGACATCGTTGAGGACAAGGGGCTGCAAGACATCATCCGGGTCACCTTGGATGACCTGTACCACAAAACACCTACGAGAAGTACTGTCACAAGAATCCATGAACTGTATGACAGCTAAAAAGTCAGCTAAAGTGGAGCAGCTGGCCCGAGCTACATTTATTACGCTGATGAGAGACCACTGGACATCAGTCAGCAAACAGCTACCTCAGGGTAACAGCACACCTTATCATTCACTTTACAGCAGAAGTTATTCTGTACCTGATTTGTTTGTCTTCTGGGCTCCTTTGCAGTTTATAAATATTATTGCTCAGTGAATTAAGACACTCTGATTTAAAAACCACAAATAAGTTTAAAACTCTAGTTTGTTTAATATTTCTTCATTTCAACACCATGTATGTACTAATTTATCTCAACCCAAAATACAAGTAAATGGAAGTATTTTAAATGTTCATTTATAGATAATAATAACAATAATAATACATTTTTTTTAGTAGAAAGCTCTTTCAAAGTGCTGTATAAAAAGTTAAAATAATGAAAATAAACACTTTATAATAAGAATGTTTCAAAATCTAAAAATGACTAAAACCAAAGAAATGCTATGATTAATCATAATTAATCACTGCATAGTGATGTGATTAACTTGATTAATTTTTTTAATCAGCAGACAGCACTAATGTTTACCATTGCTGAAGAAAGGCTGGATGTCACATCAAGGCTACCATATAAGGAATCAGGAACTGCTACTAGAAGCTGCTGTTCTGTTGCTGTATCATGTTCATATTTTGTGCTGCTTACTTGTGATTGACCACTGTTATTCTGCCATCAGCTGGGCATTTTATCACCCAAGCTGTAATGCAGAACCCCTGAATGCTGTTTACCAACTGGACACTACAGGTCCGATTAAGACCAGACGTGTGGCTCTTGAGTTTACTGTCGTTCTGAGTCGAGGACTTTGTTTTAAAACAAACTGCACTGACATGAAAAAGTGGAGGACCCAGAAGCAGACTCAAACACAGGAGTAGAGTTGAAAAACTTTACTGAAGAAGTTCAAAACAGAACCAAACAAAATCAATCTCTTGATATCTAATCAAACTGAAAACTGAGAGGCTAAATAAAACAGTAAATCTATCTGTAATTCTCAAACACATTATCTGGCTGTGAACTCCAAGAGAACAAACACGATCTGGCAGCGGCATGCTGCCAGCCCTCAGCCTAAGTAACTTATTGATTGAAGATCTCCATCAGGTGTGCTTCATCTGTGAGATGATTGCAGGCAGGAGTGCAGCTTGCCAGTGAAGTCAGGCTGGGATTGTGACATACACTCCCTATATTTATATATATATATATATATATATATATATATATATATATATATATATATTTTAACACATAAACCACTGTTTTTGTTTCATGAATGAATTTCACATAATGAGGGAGAAAAGCTGTTAAAAGTGGCTGTCAGTGTTAATGCTGTGTGAGCTACTAGCAAAGCAGTTGTTATTGTTTACTAAGAACCCCAGATGGCCTAATTTTATACATCGTGTATTTCACATCTGGCCATAACCAAGGTAAAAATCCAGTCCCATACAGAAGTAAAATCCATCTTGTTCTCTATTTCCAACCAAACATAAGATTCTTTTGTTAATTAGTGGCCTTGCACTCAGGCCATCTGGAAGGTTTCCTGTTAAAATTTGGCTCTAAAGACAGAGGAGCAGCCAGAAGAAGAACTGTGGGATAACAGGATGGCAAGATAAACTTGTGTCCAAAGGTTCCCTCCCAAGAGTTAAAGTCTTAGAAAGGCTTGATCACTCACAGCACTGATATAACTCATCAAATATTTAAAAATGTGATTTATAGTTAAAATTAATAGAATTTAACTGCATTTTTAGTGATGTATGCCTGTCATCCGTCTGATAAAGATGAATTCCTCACGATTTTCCTCTCCTGCTGTTACATTGTTAAATTAAACTATCTCACTGTGGGTGTCCTGCTCTGTTAGTACCACTGTATCTCTAACATTCCTCCTTGTCAGATAGGCTGTCGTCTAGTGTGGTCTGAAAGGTAAACAGGGCCCATGGGGTCTGGGAGCTCCAGTCTGCATGTGGTCTTCAGTGTCAGAGTCAAGTGTTGGCTAATGGAGCCTGTCAAAATCCCTGCAGCCTAAAACCACCTGCTTTGAGAGGCCTTGTGTGCCGATGTCAACTCAGTACAGTAATACCCAGCATGCCCTGCAGCTACACTCAATACTGTGCTGTCACACTTGATTTATAGACTTTGTGGAGAGGAATAAATGCTACAATTAATCTTAATTAAGCCTTGGTAATCCTGACAGAGCTCTATTAGCTGTGACTTGTGTGACCTCAAAATTGAAAATATCGCTGCGATGACTCGGTCAATATGGAAACAGACCATGCACCATTTAGATCTGAGATATGAATATATGTGGCGACTTTTTAGTTGTATTTATACTATCTTGTTTTTTTGGGGGAAATTATTTTATTGTTTAATTCTCTTGTATTGTTATGATTGAGCAATTTATGCCTGAGTAGATGCATGCTATAAATACAGAATAAAAAGTGACATACCTCCAATTAGCATGAGCAGAGATGGCTGAAATTAAATGGGCTAGGCTATCTTATTCAATATAAATGATAACTAAAAAAAGATTTATAATTTTAAAGTCCATGCTCAGACGCATCCTCATTTATTCACATGAAGTGTAAATGAGAGACACGTGTGAACGCTTTATTTTTTTTTGTTTTTTAATATACCCAAAATGATTCTGACTTTTGACTACCTCCTCCAAAGAAAGGCAAAAGGTTTCATCTTCAACCATTATTTTGACTGTAAAAATCTTCTTATATTAGCTGTAGATATTGGCCATGCAAACAAATAAATAAGTGTAGTTTTGACAGCTGAAATCTTTTTTCTTTCTTCATAATCCTTCCTTACACTTTTAAGTGTGTTTTTAGGACTGAAATTTGAAGTTTAAGGTCTAAACTTGAAACCCCCTGAGACCACTGTTGTCATAAACGACAAGAAGAGACATGCTACTGAAAGTTAAATAACTTTTGAACCACCAATTATAGCCATTTACTTTTTCTCCTCTTCTAGCCAGCCATTGTGCCATTCTAATGATGCTATCCATACATTTGTAGCTCTTACGGTGGCTTTTCTAGCAAGCTTGGAACTTGGGTGAGTTCCCAGGGTATTTAAGGATTGAATCCACACCAGTAACTCCAACATTCAATAATATGTTTAGATTATTTCTGCTGCTAGCAGCTAACGCTATCCATTATTCTGTATCCCACAATGCTTTGTGATGGGCTATTCTGTCATCCTGTCATGCTTTGTCAAACTGAGCATGTCTTTACACTTAGCTCATGCAAGAGATGGCCTAAATAGCTCATACATGAGAGAAGGCAAGCCTGTGATGTGGCCCTGTGAATATTTTGAAAGTTCTTTTTTTCACAATCATATTTTTCCTCACTTTTTGGTTCCCAAGAGATAGAAGAACAAGTTTGTGCAAAAAAGTCACACAAACCTTCGAGTTTTAATTTCCGTTTAGTTTTTTTCCTGTGGTCATTATAGTCCAATATTTCTATTAAATTCAATGACATTACTGTAGCACACATATTCTTAGAGCCCAGAGTGTCCTGATAAAAGGATGTGTAGAGCTTGACCGTGCACTCCAGGGTTGATGTAATACAAGCGTTTCAAGACAAGAAGTCCAGGTGAGACAAAATTTCAAGCTCTGACCCATCGCCCTTTGCAGATTCATTTAACATGCAGGAATTGAGGAGTGATGAGGTATCATCTTAACCACCCCCTCAACATTACTCACTACTCATTAAAAAAGTGGTTATACAATACTACCCAAAAAAGAACAGATTCCATGAGACAACACTAGATTTAACCCAAATAAAACAAGTTATGTAATAATCCATAATTCACTTTTAGCTTAGCATACAGTTGTTTCATTTGTTGCTGCAATACTGGCATGTAGGAATGGTGTGACAGTTTCAATGAGCCTTTATCCAGCTAAGGAAAGTCAAACTCACTGTTTGTATCCAGTTTACATGACGACTGTTAATGCTTAAGAATAAATCTGCATACATTTCCTATCAAAATGTGGATTTCAAAGTTGATCTGAGAGTGAGCCAGAGCCTCTGTGTGAACTATATCCACCAAAGCGACTGAAATGTGGTTTTATAGAAGCGTATTGTAAATCTCAGCATCTTTACTCTCATTGTATGCTGTAACTAAGATTACTCAAAGAGAGCCAGCTCCTATCCTCTTTCACATAAGACACATAACCTCACCTCTGTGCTCCTGGTGTTCACACATGCAGTGCTCATTCATGCTGCAGGCACACTGCTGGTCGGTTCACTGAACCTGGCTCTCTCAACTCGCATTACCGGCAGCTGTTATGTGAGCTGGAGAGCCACAGCGAGTGCAGCAAAGTAGCTGATGCACGCTCAAAATGTCTTGAATTGGAAGCTGCAGAGTTTGCAATCCCCTGTAGAGGTGAATTGTATTTTTTTGGCATTTGAGGTCCATTTTAGTCACACAAGAGAGTGCATGTTTGGATTTTTACTGGCTCTGCTGCCATGACATCGCTGTGTTTACAACAAAAGCAGTCTTTTGGACATCAATTAAGTATGGGCGCCTGAAGAATCAGCCAGGTTTTTGGAGAGAGTTAAGTATGGAACAGATTTCCAGAAATCAGATACAAGATGTTTTTTTTCCAACAGTGGATTTTTATATAAATAAATGCCGACGGTAATTATGTCTCTCCGACTGTAAGGACTGGTCAACCTTATCATATAAAATGCAACACTGAAAATTGTAATTATCTCCGCGTATCAACCCTAAAATGAAGGGTGAACCAGTATTTTGGGATTAAATGTGGAGACAGCATCATGTCTGTAAAATTAGATGTTTACACTTCAAGATTTAGAGACATGTTCTTTCTGTAATCTTTCTTCAACTTTTCCACAACAGTCCACTTTTGGATGCAATAACGTAAGTCTATCTTTATTTACAGCTGTCTATTCAAAGGTCATTTACTTAACTTTCCTTATGGAAAGCCAAAGAGACTGTCTGTCTAAGGTTTTAACTTTTACTGTTTCAGACTTTCTTGTATCACTGTGTACTCCACTTTCACGATAGATAAAAGTACAAAATATCACAGCTGAACACAGTAGAATACATTGGTGTTATCTTTCTTTCTTTCTATAAAAGTTTTAAAGTTAATAAATCAACAAAACAAAAACTAAGCTTTTAAAAAATGATCAAAAGTACTAAATGCAAGACTTTCAGGTCTTAATTTTCAAAGCTTTAATAGCTTTTAGATTTCGTTTTAATCGCAGCAAGCTTATGTTATGGTTCATTTAGCTGTCAGTGCGTACTCAAATCTCTGCTGTGTTTCTTGCAAGTGAAGTGTGCATATAAATGGCCGGTAAATGCACGGTTTTCTTGTGAAGTGGTTGGCCGTGAAGAAGTTGGAGCTATGGCTACTTTACCTAGACACATTTCGGAAATCAAAAGTTGCCTTGCGACAAAACTTGTTCAGAGTGTAATACTAGCACAGGCTATGCTAGTGTAAGCATCGTTAGCATGGTATGGCAAAAGGCAGCATCAAGGTAATTCACGATGAAGCTTGGGAGCTATTTCAGAAAACAGAAATCCCCATCAGTTACCTTTTTCCAGAGCAGATGACTTGGATCGTTTCCCTACAGAGCAGCAAATTTCCTAGGCATGTGCAACCTTGGCCTCTCCTAAGAACATCAGCTTTCTGACTCTTATTAAATATACTGCAAGCCATGTTCAAGCTAATCTGGACAGGGATTAAAGTTCTCCATGGCTATGACGGATTCCCATCCATTTCATCAGTATTTGAGTTGTGTGCCACTCTGATGGAAAAACGAGGTGCAGGGGTGACATTAAGGCTACTTTATTAGCAAATACCTGTTTCAGTACATTTATTTTTGTTTTGTAGTATTGGCTTTCCTGTTTGTTTATTACAACTTATATGTTCTGCTATGTGATGTCCACTCAAAATGCCCCAATGTGTCCTCGCAGTGAGCTTTTAGTGTGTGTTGTCCATCAGGTCTGGACTTGTCATGTTTGTATGTTGAATCACACCTGCTAAAGAACATACAGTAGAATAATCACCGTCACATGTCTGAGTTTGTCATGAAAGGTTTGTTTTCCTGCAGCTAGAGAAACACAATCATGGAGTGAAAAAGCAGGCACAAAAGGTAATAAAACACAGGGACAACTACAGAGTCAAAAGGCCTGTGCTCAAAAAACATGTTCCCTTTATATCTCCCAAGGTGCAGTAACCAAAAAAGCCAGCAGATGGCAGCAGTCATAGAACTGCACAATGCAGCCCCATGCACATCTCTCCTAAGATCAGAACCAAAGACTGTAGAGAGAATTGGACAAATGCCATGTGATGTCAGTCATCAGCTTACAATAGGTGGACTCAAACGGCTCTTGAAGCCAATCCGTGGAGGCTTCCGTATTGAAATCGTGGTCTCAACCGAATTTTGGATCAACCTAACGGCCCTCCCACAAAGCGCAACTTCCTGTCAGCCTGCTAGCTAGCATTCTGGTTGACAGAAACGGAGCCCCTGCCTGCCGAGCTATCTGGCAATCAAAAGAGACGTGCCAATCAGCTTTCATCCTAAATACAATCCAAACGATGACTTGATTATTTAACGTTTTAAACAGCATAAAGTCAGGAGTTGGACATGAGTCATGCAAGCTGTATGAAGGTAAACACCACAGAAACACTAAGATTTACAACATGTGTACTGTATTGACCCTTAACATTTTAAAAGATCATCCCTCACCATTGCTGTACTTTGTGTGTTAATATTGTGAACTAATGGAGCGCAAACACCACTGATGTTTGAAATAGTAATAACGTATTTGAGTACTATTTAACTATACTTTTTTTTTTAGTATATTATGTTTCTTAACCTCCTCAATACACTTTTACAGTTAATATCAAACATGTCCATGGTGTTTTAGTGATGTAAAGGTCATCTTCAGTCCAGGTTCATCCTCTCAACATTGAGCTACATATTTTTTGGTCTTTCAGATGGTATAAAACAGCACCGTGGACATGATCAGGATACCAAGCATTGCTCTTACATACCCCACAGGCTCATCTTTTGGCCTGAACATCTTCAAAGTAACTTTGAAGTTAGCACTATGGCGTAAATGTAGTCATAAATTGGCCTTGGCTTTCGAGTGAACTGACCAGGTCGGCCAGAGTGTGTGCTCTGTGAGCTTGCGTTGGTTCATACCGGGGTAGAGGTGCTTTTAAGGAGTTTTTGTGCTGCTCATTAGCATGGTGTGCTGGAAGCTGTGTTTGTTTAAAGCTCTATTGTTGCGGTTCCATAAAGCTTTGTTTCAAAGGGATAAGTTGTCACATAATCAAGAACTAAACAGTGATACAGCTTAAACCCAAAAATCAGTGAGTGCAACAATGTGACCTGAAAAGTCAGCTAACATGAGGGATGGGATTGAACTTTCTTTTCAGTACCTGACTACTTGCATGAATGAGTACTTGCAAATAATAATAATCACTATTAAAAAACACATGGGGCTGCAGGTGACCTGTTAGTTATTCTTTTTATCCCCCTCTGCCCATCATTACTTAAAATCCCGGCTCTGAATGAAGTACCAAGAGATGATAACGAAACCGATGGCTATTGACTATATAAATACAAAGAACGCACCAACAGTGCCATAGAATGAAGGAGACAGCCCACATGTCATCCAGCCATCTCTGTCAACTCAGGCAGCATGTCCTCTCCCTCTCTACCTGAGAGTGATCGCACTCAGAGTGGAAGAGGGGAGTATTTAGTGGAGCAGGGAGGGGAGCGTGTACCCTGGCACACACTCCTAGACAATGTGCAAGGAGGTTTAATTATTTTTTCTCTTATCTTCTCATTTTGCTTAATAAAACTTGGATTCTTTTTCAAATTTTCGATTTGTTGTTTGTGTCCATTCATCATATATAACTGGTCTCTTTGTGTTTGAGCCTTGGTTTGTTTATGAATTTTAAGAAGCCGTAACGTATACCTGATACCAAAAGTTAAAAACCTGACCTGCAAACCAAATTACAAAATGTTTGATAAGGCCAAGAAAACAGTCAGCTTACAGGACAAAAGCTTGTTCTCCATGAAAACATTCTAATGCAGAAAACATAGCTCATGTTGCTCCTAAGTAGGTAAAGTAGCAACATAGCTACCTAGCAAAAGCTAAGATCACAAATCAGCTATGTAGCTATGTTAGCTTTATCTACATTTGCTTAAACTGACATTGCCAAAGCTATCTGAGCTATGTAGCTAACATAGTTTTATTAGCTTTAGCTAAAGCTAATGAAGTTAAAATGAGCCAATGATCATGTCACTACTCCTACAACAGCCTGATACATAATCTAATCCCAGATTAGACCACTGACCTTTATTTCTGTTTTATTTCTGAAATGGTGTTTAGTCTGTAATGTCTGCAATGTGGTTATTTCATAAATGTAGCTGCCAGACTTTGTTTATGAATAAAGTTGAATTAAAAAAAAAAAAACAATCTCAAAGTGGAAATGCATGGCACGGGCAAATTAATTCACTTCTGCTCTGACATCAACAATCTTCCAGACGGGCTGTCAGAGATGTACAGTTTACAGCCAGACTGTCTTGATGGTTTTTTTTTTTGCCTTTTGACTCACATGTCCCTTGAGAGTTACCATAGGTGTCGTAAAGCAGTTGGTGATGCTGTAATCCATCTTGCTGTGCTAATAAAGCCAGGGCCATCACCAGAAAGGATTTACCTCTGTGTATTATTTATTATTTTCTTATAGTGTTTTATTTCTTACCAATTATATTCAGTTTGATGAATCTGGAGAGTACTAGCAGACATGTCACGTCAAATCAGTTAAAATATAGCTTCTTAAAAAAAGCATGTGCAACAAGAAGGTTAGCTTTTCACATTTTGCAAACATTTCATTTCCTGAAGTTCTCAGCTACTCTGAAATCTATTTATGAGTTGCCACTCTCTTTTGGTCTTCCTCTGTAAACCTCCATTCTAAATTTCTCAAATTGTACTCTGATAATCTGTGAGTACCAAGCTAACTTATTTTTTATGGCTAATCTCTAATAGCAGGTCCTGTAGATTTTTCAGTACTGGAAGTGCTCTTGTTTTTGTGTAAAGTATGATTAGAATCATCACTAGAATTCCTGGAGGTACTGGTTGTCTGCAGAAGAACAGCCAGAAAGGGGCCAACTGGGAGATGTGAGATGAATCATTATATGCATTTGTTTCAAGTCAATGGATCTGCATGAGAATAAATAATGCCAGTTGGGCATCCAAATAAAGAAAAAACATTCATCTCCTGTCTTCTGTGTTTTTTTTATGCACGCCTCTCTCATGAAAATGATGGAGCAGAGTGAGGAAGACCACCAGTCTGATCCAACAGGAGTGGATGCTAGCCCCAGTCAGGGCACCTCACCCTGGCTCTATTTCTAGTCTGTATTTGTGTTCTGTATTTTCACATTGGTGAAGGGACTTCAGGATGTATGCTGGGTTTTGCACCCCATCTGTCTCCATGATTGAGTTGTGGGGGTCAATATAAAGGGCATACATGGGTTTAGGGGTTTCTTCACTGACTACTTATCCTTTCAGAAGGGCACAGATGTCTTGTGCTCATTTAAAAAAATGAGCACATCAGGAAATACAGGCAGGAAATGACCTGGGCCTTTGGAAGTCATTAAACCCTTCATCTGATACCACAGGGAGAGGACACACTTCAGCAGCTCCCTCTGCTTCTCATGTGGATGTTTTATTCAGTCCTTTCAGTGAATTTTTCAGGTGGTCATTTAGGCTACTTTCTTTGCTTTGGAGCCTTTTTTTTTATTTGATTCCAGATGATGTCTTGTCTTAATCATTCAACTGATTGTTTTATTAAAGGTTAGTTTAAAACAAGGTTTATAACACTGGAATTTTAAATTCTTGTAATAATCAAATGATAGTGGTATCTGTTACAATAACATGGCAACAAAAATCAGTGCACCCAAAATTAAGTCATTCCTTGTTTTTGATCATGGATTCACTCATTTGCCTTGTGCCTGTCTAATGAAACACATTTTTTCATAGATGTTATTATTTTAGATGTTTTGATACAATCATTAGAATAACAGGTTGAAGAATTTTAAAAATGTTGTATCTGAAAGTGTAAAAGTATTGAAAATATTGACAATCTTATCAAAAACGCTCTCAAAATGAGGCAGCAAAAAGATAAATTCGATGCAGCCAATATAAAATCATTTCTTGTTTTTAGTTATGAAAAAATGCAACTCTTGCACATTATTTACACCTAGAGGCCTTGAGCCCTGGATTGTGACAATCCATGTTGAATATTAAGAACAGCAGACTGTTTAATTAGAGGAATGGTAATATTGATGTGTTAACTTAACAATGTCGACAACATTTCCTCCCTGAATGAAGGAAAACTTAAGAAAACAACCGCAACACTCACATCCTTGTCATGCATAACAGTGTCACACAAGGATAAAAGTGCAAATTTAAGCTTCAGACTGATTTCACTCCTGGTTATGGCTTAGGAAAAGCAATGTCAAATTATTTTTTATTGGCACATCATTTATCATAATTTGTTTTAAAGTCATAGAAAGACGAAATTGTTTCCTGATCTCTGGAAAGTTTGTGTGTCATGAAAACTGCAGCGCACTTCCATCAGCTCTCGCAGACAGTAGACTAATCTTTACTCTCATACTGTCACCATCCTTTTCATTAAATGCTTTTATTATTTATTCAACCTTTATTTAACCAGGTTAGTCTCACTGAGATCAACGATGACCAAGAATGGCAGCAATACACAGTTTCATCAAACAATACACTCAGACTCATACAGTACACATGAAGTGATAGGAAACAATTAGAAGTCATCAGTTAAAACAGTGACATTCAGACAGTTTGGATTCAAAAGTTTTCATTGCAGATTTAAAAAACATTCAGAGCCACCAAGTTTTGCAGTTTAAATTCAGTCTGCAGATTGTTCCAAGCAAAAGGTGCTGAAAACCTAAAAGCTTTCTTTCCCAGTTCAGTTCGAAACTCTGGGAACAACAAACTGCACAAAGTTCAATGATCTCAGGTTGTGTAATCCATCTTTCAAGATTAAAAAAGAGGAGAGATAATTAGGAATTTTGCCACAAATTGCTTTATAAATGAAGACGCACCAATGTCCAAGACGACGTACTTAAAGAAGTCCAGTTGACTTCAGAGTATAAAGAACAATGGTGAGTAAGAAATCAACAGTTTGTGATAAATCTCAGAGCTCCATGATAAACACTATCCAACATGCAGACTCTGAGCAGAAGCATTCATGTACAATACATCACCATTATCAAGAATAGGTAAAAAAGTAGACTCAACCAGTCTCTTTTTGACCATAAAAGAGAAACAGGCCTTGTTTCTGTAGTAAAAACCAAGTAAAACCCTCAGCTTCTTAGCAACATACTGAATGTCCTTCTTTCATCAAGTAAAAACCCCAAATATTGAAAGGAAGATACCAGCTCAATTTCTTGATGTCTTTAGTAACAATTTTCTCAGTGTTCCTTTTGTTGCTCTTAAAGATGTAAACAACATGAGTTTTGTTTTATCTACATTTAGAACAAGTTGGAGCTGACTAAGCTGATCTTGGACTAAATCAAAAGCATGATGAAGATTTACAAAAGCTTGTGCAGACGTAGGTACACAGCAATAAATAACAGTATCATCAGCATAGAAATGAAAATAAGCATTTGTAACATTCCATCCAAGGCAATCAATGTAAATAGTAAATAAAAGTGATCCCAAGACTGAACCTTGAGGTACCCCCTTGTGGATCTGTAGTACCTCGGATGTGACACCCTCTGACTGAACAGCCTTGGTTCTGCCAGTAAGATAGTTTGCAAACCATCCGAGGTGTTTTTCCCCAAATCACTGCATAATGGCACAGCCTCTCTGCAAGCTGGTACATAATTGCAGTAATGAGCCAACAACATAAAAAGGGGAGCATTAGGGCTGTGCCTTTTGACTTATTTACAAAGTTTTAGTGCACACACTTTATTGTGGAGCTTTAGCAAAGTGTTACACCATTCGGCTGCACAGAGACGGACACATTCAAACATGTTTGTGTAACACTGCAAACTACAACTGACAAATAACAGTGAATAAGCTGTGATTTCTAACATCAACAGCAGTGTGCAGGACTTTGCTTGTTATTTTTGATTGATCCATTCCTTTCCTGATTACCTGTCTCACATAAATGATGTTTTTTGATATCCATCATTTAAATAATGGAGAATGTATTGCTTTTAACTTGAAAGATATCAGTGTTTGACAATCTTCTTTGAAAGGAAATCATTTTTTGAAGCCTCTGTCAAGTATTGATCAAATAAGAATTCTAACAAACAGCCTTTATCACTAGACAGATTTCTTTTTATCCATAGTCCAATCCTCCTTTTTTCTCGTCAGTATGTATCAGCAGTGTTATTTGTATCCTCTTCAGCTCTGTATACGACACATCCCCCCACCAACATCAAACTGATGGGATAGTGGGAGGAACAGTGTGGTGCACAAGTCTGGCAAAAGGGGGGGTGGGGGGCTGGGGGATGTTTAAATTTTTAAAGATATGCCATTTTAGCACTTTAATTATTGAATGCTCCCACTGAGGCGTGAGTAACTTGTGCATAATGCAGACCCAGAGAAATGTTTCAGCGCTGTATATTGTAAGAAATTTGGCCCATGTCTGTATGCAGCAGAGCGCTCATTACAGTGTGAAAAAGATAGAAAAAATAAACAGTCAGGGGTTTTTAAGGGCGTTGAAGTCAGCGAAATGTTTGTCAACATGTAAACAGATTCATAGAGAGGATGACCTTGGATTAAAAGTTGCTGATTTATTTATCAGGGTTCCTGGATTTGGGTGTTTATTGCTGGAATTATGTGTGTTGATGCTTTAAAAGTTCTTCTTATAATCTGGTGTAATATTTATGACTGTTTTAGGTTGAGTAAATGCAAACCATGTACATTCTTCACTCTCAGTCATTGTTTCAGCAGTATAACAATCTCCACTGACTTTGCCTTTAAAGGCCAACACAGATCTGTTGGTGCACTGTGCACCAGGCTCTTATAAACACTCCTGACATGGGTAATGTTTAGTGTAACCAGGGGCACGCACGCCTTCTGTAAATTGCACTCAATCGCTTTTGCTCCAAACAAAAGAGGATCCACTCTAAGCTTATCATCCAGAAAAACATTACAGCTTTGATTCAAGAAATTAATTTTGTTTTGTAATTTAATGCCTTAAAAAGCAGCAATCAAATCTAGGGTTTCGCAGTAAATTAAACACACGTCATCTGTCTTTGCCAACTCTGAATCTCCGTTTAAACAGTGTCAGTCAAAGAAATCCCTATTAGCAACAAAGCTCTGTGTCTCCTGATTAATCCAAGCACTGAGCTGCTGATAACTGACAGAATTACTGCATGGTTGTCATTTTCTATCACAATATTGTGAACACGGTTAAAGAGTAAGGGCCTATCAACTGAGGGTGACATGGCAAGCACAACCCCAATTCCAAAAAGCTTGGGCACTGTATAAGATGTAAATAAAAAGATTGCAATGATTTGCAAATCTCATAAACCAATATTTTAGTCACAGTAGAACACAAACCACATACCAGATGTTGAAATTGAGACAATTTACCATTTTAATGGGAATATTAGCTCATTTTGAATGTAATGTCAGCAACAAATCTTTAAAAAAAGTAGGGACGGAGTCACTATTTTGTAGCATCCCCTCTTCTTTTAACAACAGTGTGTAAACATCAGGGAAGTGAGCAGACTAGTTGAGTTTTGGGAGAGGAATGTTGTCCCATTCATGTCTGGTTTAGAATTCTGGCAGCTCAACAGTCCTGGGTCTTTTTTGCCAGATTTATGATGCACCAAATGTGTTCTATCGGTGAAAGATCTGGACTGCAGGCAGGCCAATTCATTAACCAAACTCATCTACTGTGAAGCCCTGCTGTTGTGATGGATGCAGTACGTGCATCCAATATTGACCTTTGGCCTTGTCCTTTACACAGAGATTTCTACAGATTCTCTGTATCCTGATGATATTATGTACTCTAGAACAGTGGTTCCCAACCTTTTCCCTGGAGCCCCCCCTATTAACATCTAAACAAAGCTGAGACCCCAAGACCCACACCAATTAAAATGGGATTGATTACTGTCAAATTTCAACATCAGTTTTAATTGTTTCATGGACAAAACCCCCCGAATCGGTTTATATATGTTTATCATACCAAAAGACATTAGTATGAACTATTTCAGTAAAGGTTTACCATCATCTTAGTTAATATATTCCAATCTAATCTTGACAACCTCAGTGCAGACAAAGCCTTGCACCACCCCAGGTTGGGAACCAATGCTCTAGAAGGTAGAATATTCAAAGTCTTTGTAATTTTGGGGAACATTTTCTGAAATTGTTCCACAAGTCTTATGAACCTCCTATGAGAGGTTCTGCCTCTCTAAAATGCCAAGTCGCTGTTGGTGTAATGGTCAGGTGACTGAATACTTTTGTCCATATTGTGTATGTTTACATCTGAGAAAAGTGGTCTGAGGGTTTAGTTACTCGAATGTGCGTTAGTAGTGTGGAAGTAAATCAGTGCCATCTGAGCTTGAAATTGAATTTCTAAAACTGAATTTTTTTAGTATCAAAATTGGATTGACTGCACCTCGTTAAAAGTGCAGCATAGAGATTGTTCAATAAACCTGGTTAATGTGCAGATGTGTAGGTTAATATCTAGTACTAAATTTTATGAACACAGTTGGCAGAGAAAGTAGACACACTGACAGAGGCACAATCTCCTCTGTTTGCCGACAGTACTGATGAAGCTTCGTGGGTCTCTGTCACATGACCCAGGGAGCGTAACCTGATTGGCTGGATGTTAGATCAATTGAGACAGGGATCGATTGCTTCTCCCTGGTTTACTCGGTCTCTTCTGATGCTGATGTTGAATTTTTTGACACTGAATTTTTTTTTTCGATATTGAATTTTTAAAAACTAATTTTTCTGAGACACTGAATTTTTTTTCACACTAAAATAATTTTTGCATTGGATAAAAATTCAGTGGCAAAAAAAAAAAAAAATTCGTGCAAATTTGATGGTTTTTCAAATTCAAAATCCAATTTTGATGCTAAAAAAATTCAGTTTTAGAAATTCAAATTCAAACTCAGATGGCACTGATGTACTTCCCTATAGTAGTAGCATTTAGCATAAATGAATCTGTTTGTAGATAAAGACTTGTAAAGACAACGAGTTGATTGTGGCAATATTATAGCTGTTTAGGAGTGTAAATCATAAGTGTGGTGGCTTTGTGTCCCTTGAAGGGAAACTACATTAGCCTAGTTTAGTTCAAGATGATAATAACCCACACAGATGAAAATTCTGCTTTATTTTGTTGAATTGTGAGCATCATTTTTGTTTGTGATGATAGAGACACTTATAACTTACACGTACAAAATTACCTAGCCAACAACAAGAAGAGGAAACGCCACTCTAAACAAGCGAATCCATACACACATACCAAACATATTAAAACTGGATTTAAATACACCACATTCCAAATTATTATGCAAATGGGGTTTTGGTGTCATAAACATTCCATATGGTATTGACTGTCATTTGCATCAACTATTTAGAAAATACAGAGAAAAAAATTATTTGTATAATCATTTGGAATGCAGTGTAAGGCAAAAATGATCCATTTTAAAAATGTTGAAGATTGCCATATCTCTCATCAAATTTCGTGATTAAACACCAGAATGCTCCTTTACTAAAGTAGTCAATCACTGCTGCCCTCGATTTCTGTGATTAAAACTCGGCGTTAAGGTATTACAGTGTAGGGAGAATTTTCCTGTTTTCTGAGCAAAATCACTAATAACCCTTAAAACTCTGCAGTGTTAAAATCAAACATACAGCTCTTATTGTGGTCAGTGAAGACTCATGAGCAGCAGAATCATGTGCCATTTTTCCCTGATGTTTACAAGGCTCAGGCTTAAACGAATGACAACTGTAAGCTGTTAGAGCGGTTTCTCATTTCTGTCAGTTTACTTAAGACAGCCTTTCCTCCATTAAATGACGTCAAACAGCCACTGAAAAGACTAAATAGGGCTTTTTAAAGCCTGTTGCCGTCTACACAACTGTCCTCACACTGTTCTTAATGGCAGATTTGAAATCCCTCCTCCTGAGAGCGAAGTGAAGGGGCGGAGATGCTTTATATTCTCAATCCCTGAGGCAAAAATGTTGCCTTAAAAGTCTCTGTTTAGGGTATCAGCCATGTAGGTGTTTCCCATAAAATGTTATTGATAGAGGAGGGATCAAGAGAAGAGTGCATTTGTAAATGTAGGCCTCGGTTTGCCTGCTTCCTCTTGAGGGACCACACACTTTAGGGATTACTTCCTCCTCGTCTCCGTGCAAAGAGTGGCCTGACGTGTTCCGGCGCCATGCTCTGTGATGGCAACCAGGATAAACGGTACAAACAGCGAGGGATACATGGCAGCTTAAAAGCCTCTGTCCCAAATAAAAGTTCAGGAAAAAAATCAGGCAGAGTGGCTGTCAGAATGTAGAGAAGACCAGCCATGTGAGATGTGATCTGATTGGACAGAACGAGGATGGGGCCGAGAGTGACGCTACTGCTTCTCAGGGACAGGAAGTC
Organism: Cheilinus undulatus; assembly: GCF_018320785.1. Lineage (NCBI taxonomy): Eukaryota > Metazoa > Chordata > Actinopteri > Labriformes > Labridae > Cheilinus > Cheilinus undulatus. Next base: position 19,256,671 of record NC_054873.1, on the reverse strand, counting down.
TGTCGTGGTGACCTGTCTTCTCTCTGTCTGTCTCTCTCTCTGTTCAGGTGCCAGTTTGCCTGTCTGCTGTCTTTTGTCTGCTTCCTTTTTGAGCATCAAACTCTCTGCAGGTCAGCCAACGCTGGACTGAAATCTCAGTCCCTCCTTTTCATCACAGAGCTTCATCGTGTTTTACAGTAAATCACCTGACAAGTGTTTAGAGGGGGAAAAAGTGGCTGTTTTTACAAGGGGTCTGCTGGAGTTCGGAGGATTTGGCCTCAGGGAAGGAAAGTGGGATCACATGCCTCACTGAAAGCCCACAGCTGTTGGCTGATTCTGAGTGGTACCCTAAATTGTTCCGAAGGTTTTCCTCCCTGATGGTTGTTTGTGTCTGGCATTTAAATGACCAACAGCATGTACTTCAGATTCCTCCGTGTATGAAGTCCTCCTTAAGAAGCCAGACACATTCTCCACCAGCATGTTTACACCACAGTAGAATAAAGTAGTCTGCTAGTCCACACTGACAACTTGTTATTTCATATCATATGGGGCAAGACTTTTTACTACACGACTTCTTTTAACAACTGTCAAACTACTCACTTTGACCACCTTCACTCCCGAATACTCAGTTATTGGGGTTGAATTCATTTTCAAAACCAAAGACATAACATTTATAGAGATAGAGACTCTCATACACCATGTGCTGTCTTTTGAGCTAAAAAGAAAGTTGAGGTTGAATGAGGAACTTGTCAATAGTAATCCCCAAATTCCATTAGATGACTGTACAATCCATCTCCACTTCATCACAGCTCTGGCAGCCTGGAGTCCTCCACAGCAGATATGTAGGACTTCTTTGCTGGATGCCAGACCATTACGCATCAAAATGGCAAAGGAAGAGATCGGGCAAAGCAGGAAGTTTTGCCAAATCCAAGCTAAAATATCCAGTTAAATTTCCAAACAAAATGTTGAAGCCAGACAAATGCCAGATCATATTTCACTTCACTACATCGCCATAATGTCATAATGGGGCGTCTAGAGTCCATAGGTCAGAGGGACAAGAAGAATTGGAAAATTCCATCTAAATAGTACTTCTCAAGCTAGAGTCCAATTTCAATACCAGTATCGGGAATACGTCCAGTACTGCTTAGAATGCAGGTATTGGTATTGGCGAGTACATGTGTTTATGCATTTGATCCAAAACAGCTTTGAGGGTCATACAGAGGCTGTACATTAAGATTTTATTTGCTGAGCAGTGTTCTGAGTCAAATGTTGGGCTAAAATAATTTGCTAGTCTCTCACAGCACAATTGTTCAAGAGAGTTCACACTGGTATCGGATCAGTACTCGGTGTCAGCTGATACCCAGCGCTCTTTACCTTCCAAAGCAGCTGGATTTGCCCGTTTCTGTGTTTCTCACTGGCAAATCCATCTTGCAAAGCTCCCGTCTAAACGGTTGGGCCAGGTTCTTTGTTAAAAGAAGAACAAATAACAGCATTGAGTTGTTTTCTTTTCAAAAACGAAAATAGTCGTGTACTGATATGACTACAGTCTCCATGGTTCGCGTTATGCAGTTTTCTATGGAGTTTACTCCTCTGTAGGGGCACAACTTACGTCATGTGTTTTGTTGCTCTGATTGGCCTGTAGAGATGTGACAGACACAATGTTCATCCAATCATCTGAGTTTTTTTTTCACAGGCTCTGCCCTTTCCCAAACGCTGGGAGGATTACCTGATGGATGTGTGAAACAAATCCATCTGGTGTGTCAGGTTACTGTGAATCAGAATCAGTATTGGGATGAAAAAAAAGGTATCGGAACTTCTCTATCTTAAAGAAATTACAGTTCACTCATTAAGCAACTTTATTTAATCTATTTTTTATAATATCACCTTTTTCTGTTTTAGTGTTTGTTTTATCTTACTCTGTTTTAATTTGAGAATTATCTATTATGAATTTATCTTCTTATTTTATCAGACTTAAACAGGATCTCTCTATGTGTTCTGTGCAGACATTTAGCTTATTTTATGGGGCTGTCTTTTAGTGTTTTTGTTCTTACTGTAGCATTTTTTATTCTTTCATTTTATTTAATTTTTTATCTAATTTTATGTAATTTTGTTTTTACACTTGTACCTAACCTCCAGTGTTTCCACATTGCAAACAGCAGTCAGGGTTCCTTTTCTTACTGAATCCTTCATTTGTTCAAAAAGAAATATTAATAGATATAATTATTAATCAAGATTAATAAATAAGGGGGCACCATCCTGAAGACAGCGACAACCAAAAAGCAGAAAAATCAGTTTCAGGGTTGAATCCTAAGTTATATTATTAATCAAGATTAATGTCTATTCAAATGAATTGAGGATGTGAAATGGTACGTGTGACTTCTCAACCAGCAGATTTTTTAACTGTGTATGCACAATAATTACGGACAACTTCTCTTTGAATATATAATTTGAAAATATAACATAACAATTTATTTAACAAAGCAACATCAATCAGAACCAATGGTGTTTAAACAACTTTCATAAAATTCTAAAATATTAGGAAAGCAAAGTGTGGTCTGAGTTTAAGAGAGAGGGAAAAAGATGGAGCAAGGAGAAACAAGATGGCCGGATCGAATGTGGTTTCACGTGCCACCTTAAAGATGGGGGACTAAGAGTGAAGAAAAGTCACGTATACAAGCTCAGTATGGTCACTTCGCCACACAAAAACCCAGTGGCCGTGCTTTGATTCCACAGCATTCTCACACAGATGTTTGAGAAGGTGGGGGCACTGTATTGGATATAAATGGACACAGCAAAGTAAATCAACAAAACATAAGCAGAGATAATAAGACAATAAATGCAGGGTTCAACAAATGCACATCGTACAACTATTTCAGCCCGAGCAATGCTTCTGACTTGTATTCAGATGTGATTAGAGTCTGGTGTCCAACTAGGTCCAGGAGTAAGCAGAGGTCAGTCCATTAATGTTTCTGGTGCAGGGGTTTAACTTTAGGTTTAGAGCAGGGCTTATATCAACCTTTTAGTATCGGGAGAAGAGTTGCGTGTCCTTCAGATACCGGTCGGCTTTCAGTGGCACTCTTGTTCAGACGACATTCAAAGAAGGATGATGTGGCTACAGACAATCATTGTTGGAGGTAATGCGTTACAAAGTAATCCGCTAGAGTACTCAGATTACTTTTTTGTTGTAATGAGTGGCCTAATGTGTTAGTTTTACAATTCAAGTCATCCCGTTATTAGTTACTAACCCAAATTTCCTCTCTCCTCTGTAGCTTCAAAAAGAGAGAAAGAAAAAAGGAAGCTCCTTGAAGCATCTGCTCTGTTTGTCCTTCTTTCTTCCTGTGGTCACGTTGGCATGTAGTGCTGTGCCAGCGGAAGGTAAACATTCTGTGCCATTACGCGTGCGTTGTTATCTTGTTGAGCAAACAAGATGACAGAGAGGACAGCAGGCCACTGTGGAATTATCCCCATTATGTTGGATTTTTGGATAAAAAAGGGACAAGAACAGCATCACAGTGAAACATAAGTTTAAAAGCTCCGTTTGCTTTCATTGAATCGGCTGTGCAGCTGCTCCCTTTACGCGCTGTTATTATGCACAGCATTCAAGTGATTCTCAGCTTGTTGTCAGATTGTGAGCATGTTAAAGAGCTTTAAACGTTCTCCTGTCTGTTAGCGGTGTTCTCAGGCTGCAGAGATACGGATTATAGGCTGTTAATTATGCTGTACATTGGCATTGGAGTCTGCACATTCAAATGCAGTTATCTGTTGTTTTTACAACCTCCGACTGGAACTAGTGGCTAAAGGGTTTTAATATTTAGTAATGCAAAAGTACTCTTATGCTTTAGTTTTAGAAGTAGGTAATGCAGTATCGTGACAAATTACTTTTCTCAGTATGTAACGCAGTGATGTAGCGAGTTAGTTTCAAAAGTAACGCTACCCAACACTGCAGACGATGGAATGGTGATGGAGGCAGTGAGGAGGGGTCACAGGGGCTTTCATTACCTGTGGACAGTGTTGTGTAGTCAAGTCAACAAATCTTGAGTCCGAAACACCAAAGAAAATCCGAGTTGAGTCCACATCGAGTCTCCTTTCCCTGAGCCCAAGTCCTGGACTACAACACTGCCTGTAGACCCCCTGCAGTTTCTCCTCAGATCTCCTCTTATCAGAAAGGGGAATGGATTCTCTCTGAATGTGCAGCAAAGGATCCTGGGATGACGAGTCCCTCGATTTTAAAGATTAGCCTCCAAAACTACCACAGCTCAGGCTTCAAAATTGCCATGCAGGCCAAGTTGTTTCCCACATGGCTGGACTCCATGTTAATGATCCCCATGTAGAGGTCAACTGATATTAATTATTCAATGCTGATACAAATAGTAATTTTAAGTACTTAACCAGGCCAATAACTTGCATTTTAAACGTATGCATTCACAGCTAAAATGAGACATAAGTGTAAAAAATTTCAATGTTATATTTACAGCATGAGAAAGGATGTAATCCCGTTAATACTCCCCAAAATCTAGACTGCTTCATTTCTAATTACAACAGATGAATATGGCTGTTCCCTGTAGGATGTCAAGCCAATCAGATAGGGTGGAACATTAGGGAGACTATAGAGAGTGAACAGAGCCAGAGGAGAAAACACAACTTAGAGCAGAGCCAAAGGACTGCACTTATACAATCATATGTCCTGAGTACAACGTCGAAAAAGTGTTCTTGCCCTGGCTTAGCTTCAATCATAAAAATTAAAATATCTGTTTTAGAATCTATATTTGTATGTTTGTTTTTACAAAGGGAAAACTGAGGTTCCAAAACATTTTCTGTCCAAAACTCGAAAAAGCAGTGACAACTAGACAGTTGTGCATTCTTGACTTCACTTCTTGACTTCCACTTGGCTCTGGAAGAGTTTCATCAGCACAGGCTCATGAGATGTTGTCATCTTGCAGTGTTTTAGTTGAATAAAATCCACCAAAGAGGAGTCGGATGGTTCCTCCTGACAGTGATGAAGAGGGTTGTTCCAGGTCATTAGTAATTCAAACATACACAGTCAGGCAGTTTATAAGTATGTTGCATTCAGTAAGGATCTCTGTGATTGTTGTTTGTAATTAGACTTTTGGAAATGGCTGTCCAGTTCCTTCATGCTTTTTCCCACCTGGAAAATTGCCGTGAAGCACTTTACCCATGACCCCCTGTTTCCCTGACAAGTGAATAGAGCCTGTGGATGTGTGTCTGGGCCTGAGCTCCCAACAGCATTCCTTATATTTAGGAAAACATGTAAAGTGACGTCTTAAAAAAAAAAAAATTCAAGTGAGCAGTCAGCTTTCTTGGCCTTTTCTCGGCAGGCCCAGATGCCCATATGAAAGCTGACTTTTGTGTGCTGCACTGGTCTCATACAAGGTGGACGGCTCATGTTTTTCCTGGCCAGTCTTAAACAAACACAGACCAATTACACTTGGCTGCCTGGTGTGTCAAACCATGATCTACGGTTTTATTTTGCATTATTTGAAAAGGCTTAGGAAGTAAATCTGTACTCGCTAGAACAAGAGAGAGGGAGAAATAGAATGGAAGTTCCTGTAGTTTCCCTGGGTTAGCATAAATCCCAGACTTTAGCAGATATCTGATGTCGAAGACAAGCAGCAAACTGCCACATGGCCTGAGAGAGAGCTGCGGTGGCAGAGCCGCTTTGAAAACTTTGATGTGAAATATTCAAAACTCATACATGAAACTTTTCTGACTCCCCTGAATACATATGCAATCAAATGCACGGCTCCTCTCCCACTTAAACCTTGGAATTGCATTATTCATCTGAGGCAGTGTTTCAACTTTCTCTTTTCCCCTGCCCGCAGTGCTCCCACCCACACCAGTGAATTAAGTACCTTCTTCTAATTCAATCCCAATCTTCCTCCCCATCATTCTCCAAAATCTGAGCCCGACTGGTGAGCATATTTTACGTCTGAATGAGCCCAGTGGAGAAACATGAAACCCATTTTAGCTTATTATGCCAGAAAGTTCATGGAGATTTAGATCAACTGGAGAGTTGGACCATGAAGAAATGTCTAATTGTTGGTTAAAGTAGAATTGCAGTGTTTAGACCAACTTCTTGAGTTGAAACACTCAGAAAATACTTCTGTATGAGCAAAATTACTGCATCTGTGGATCAACTGACTATCTAAAACCAATATAGGTGATGTTTGTGGCTGTGCTTTTGTCAGCAAGATGACCTTTACCATACACGGAATTTGTTAGCTGAGGGCTAAATTAGGTATATGAATACTTGTACAACATAACAGTGTACGCCATTTTTGAATTGTACAACAATTATGCACCACTTTTGCATATGCATATGGATACGTAATCAATACTTCGAAGACATAAACTTCACCACCAGCGTCAGCAGTTTGGACATGTCTTGGTTCAGGTTAATGGGACAACTTTGAAAATGTTCATTGGATGAAGATGTCTTTGAAAACACTGTGTGTGGATGGATTTTTATACCTCTGGTTTAGAATCTATTAGGGATTGGCCAATAACATGCAATGGGCTAATCAATCAATCAATCAAACTTTTTTTTATATAGCACTTTTCATACAAGAAAATGTGGCACAAAGTGCTTTACACACAGACAGATAAATTAAAAGAAGATAAAAGGAGGTATGACCCAAACCCACTCTGCCTGACCCCCTAACCCCCCCCCCCCCCCACAATCCATTGACAGTATTGGCAAAAATGCATCATAAATAAGACACTAGTAGAACAGGAAAATGTATGTACCCAGTACACACAGAGGAAACACCATCTTGAAGGTTTAAAATGAGTAAACACTGGAGGTTAGGTTAAAGTGTAAAAAAGGTAACGGAAATATGATCAAACATGGAAATAAAACACTTAAGAAGAACTTAGAAAAAGATGGCAAAACAAGAGGATAAACTACTAAAAGATCATTCTGAAATTAAAACATAATAAGATAAAATCTAAACGACTAAAACAGATTAAGATGAGCATATTAAATTCAGGTAAAAGCTAGACCAAAGAGGTAGGTCTTGAGTTTGCTTATAAAAACATTAACATTAGGCACAGCCCTCAGGTCTTCAGGTAGACTGCACACATACTGCCTTATTTAAGATGCTCTAGCCTGGCTAATCTTCGCTGCTCTCTCTGCAAGCAGCTTTTTGTATCCCTCCTCCATCCCAGCTCCTCCTTTACACTGCTTCTGACTTTTTTTGCTTCTCCTCTTGCTCTGTCTTAGGCTTTCCTTTTAGACACAAAAATGGCAAGAACATGTGCTGTTCCTACTTGATGCTCTCTAAGTACGCTTGTGGAAGGAGAGGGGATCCCAGAACAGCCACACCACCAAAAATAATGGAAAAAGAGCATATTAATAACTGTAATAAAGGTGAAATACTGATGACTGTAAATCAAGTGGTCCTGACCGAACTAAGTGTTCTATGAAAGGCTGTTTAGTGCTGGTTTGTACAGGGTCAAAAACCTCCTCTAGTGCTTGATCCATATTATTCTGACCATTACAGACATTTCATTTAGACCACAGGGGAGTGTGTTCAAATTAAAAAAGGGGTATGAAATGCTCCTTTTAACTACTATTGTTGTTGGGTTCTGTACAATATAAGACCTTACAGTAGAGGGTTGTTAAAAATTAGTTTTGTTAACTTGAAAAAAAGATAACAATTTCAGTTTCACTTTTCATAGCTGATTATACATTTATTTTTAGTTTGAAGTAAACAGTACTCAGTAAATCTAAGTATTTTTTTCATTGTATTATTTGACCGTCACTTAATCTGCACAGTTTTCCCAGAATACCTTCGGGCATTAGACTCTTGCACCACGAGTGAAGTTATTAACTCACTTAGAGAAGTCCTGACTCTGGGAACCATCCTCATTATAACATGGATAAGTAATTAAACTCCGTGAAACAGAACCTTCTGGGAAAAGTGCACCTTCCAATCTTACTCTGTGGGACTAAAGAGTTGGAGGTTGTTCAAAAAGCTAAGTTGGGGTAACATAAAAATCAAAAACAACTATTTCAGAAAGGGTGCATATTTTAGTTTCAAGTAAACACTGCTCAATCACGTTAGGTTTTTTTTTTTTTTTTGTTATGGCACTCAAATTATTTGACTATCATTCCTTAACCTGCAGAGTTTTCCAAGAATGCCTTTAAGCATTAGACACTTTTGCACAATAAGTGAAGATACTGACTCAGTTGGACAGGTCCCATCTGTGGGGAACAACTATAATATAAAATTGACAGAGTACTGAAAATGATGGAAGAAGAGTTCCTGGTGCAGTGAAAGGTTATTAGTTAACTAAATAACTAAAACTAAAGGGAAAAAAATCATAACTGAAACTAAACAAAAAATGAGCTTTATGAGAAAAACAAAAACTAACTAAAACTAAATTCTGTGCTGACAAAACGATTTAAAATGAAATAAAATTAGAGACAAAATCTTATTTTTAGTCTTTGACAGCAGCAGATTGTCCGACAGGAACACCCAGGCCCAGAGAGAGTAAACTGGCCTGATTTGATCGCAGAAGACTTCACACAGTGGTTCATTTTAGGTCACGAGTTGTATACAAACATCAAAATTGAATGAATAAAATAAAAAGTGAAAAGCCGTTTTGGGTCTGGCCCCTGACAGGTGTCCCATATTGCCAAAAAAACTAAAAATGTGACTTGTATCTGATTTTTTTCTGACAGTGTGAACAGCGCAAGTCACATTGAATCTGACCTTTTCAATCAGAGTCAGGCCCCTTTTGTATGTGGTTCTAAATCAGATATGTATCTGATCTTTTGGGAGTTGACTGCAGTGTGAACAAAAAACAAAAAAATCAGATCTGAGAAAAAGATCAGAATTGAGCATTAAGACCTGCAGTGTAAACATAGCCAAATACTGTTTTCTTCGTGCTCAGAACTTAGAAAAATGAAGTTATCAGTTGCCTCTAATATTTTGAGTTCTATTAACTTATTGGGGATTACAATGTAAATTATGTATTTGAACTTGAGTCATATTTAAAAAATGTATTTCCACTACTCAAATACTTTGACAGAATCAGCTTCAAAAAGGTTTTTTCAACTTGTTTGGTACAGTTGTCAAAAAAAATTGAACTAGTTGATAATAAACTCTTAAAGAGCAATTGAAGGAAGCAGAACATCAAACCACATGAAGCTGTCATCAGTTTGTCTTGAATCATACTTTGGTATGTCATCTTTCAGAAGCCTTTTCACTGATACCCTGTGTGTGTGTGTGTGTGTGTGTGTGTGTTATTGTGAGTGCTTTGTCTTTGCATGTCCTGTAAATACACATGCTTTGTCTGACATTTTAGAGGCCTTCTTGTTCACAGTTGACCATGCCATGACAGCTGACAGTGTTATTTACCAACAAGCATAACTGGAAAATGGCAAAGGCCTCTTTCTCTCAGGGAAGTAATATTTTCAATGTTGATTATTTTTCTGTTATTCAAGTTTTTAAAACATTATAAAACTGTTACAAGTTGACCAACAGAGCAAGTATACTCCTTTTATTCTGTTGTAAGACAAGGAAGACAAAACCTAGACCATCAAATGTTTGATATAATGCTTGAAAATCAAATGGCTGACTACAAGAATCCTGCAGATTATTCTTCTGTTTATCGATTAAATCCTCAAGCGCAGCACATGAGCACCGTTTTTTCTATTTCTTATTACATCGGAGCAGAATTACAGTTTCTATTGATTAAACTGGCTTTGTCTCATCATCTACAGCCAGAGCATTCTTATATTAGTCTGGTGAATTGTATCTAAAGCCTGCAGCTCTCTTGTGCCGATGAATCCCTGGATTGAACATGATTTAAATTGGAACATTGATTGGAACAGTTTGGCAGATGTTGAAATCATCGACCCACACTCATGCATAATGTAGCTGGCTCTGCTGTGGGCTCCTGCTCCATTTTAGCCCTGATTGTGCAGTATGAGATAGCATGGACTAAAAATGGTTCATGTCTGATCCCCATTCCTAAAGAGAGATGGCGCTTGTTGATCCTCCTGGTGTCCTGCTTTTACAGCTTCTGTTCTGCAAACACACAGGAGGACTGGTCCGGAAGTGTGTGCACATGCATGATTGTGAGTATGATGGTGGTGGCATTTGCCATTGTGTGTGTGGGGGTGTGTGTGTGTAAGCGTGTATGGAGATGGATGTCCACAGCACCTCAGTGGAAACTTGGCCATCAGCCGACCTCTGCCCATGAGGGCTGGTAAACACTCTGTGATGGATCTCACTCTGCACACAAGTGTCAAACACAATGTTAACTTGTTTCTAACACTTCATTCATGCTCGCTCTTCTTTTTCTCTCTGATCTGAAGACTCAGAATGATGATGTATTTTATGTATAGTTGATGTGATGTGTTCATAACTTGAGCTAAATATATATAACAGTAGTTTTTGTTTTTGTATTTAATGCTAATGGTCTTATTTCTCCACATTACCACATTACAAGGGATGACACATTTAAAAGCACACTCAAGCACCTCAAACCACTTCCAACAATCCTTTAATGGCATACTCATGTCTGTGCACAAGATCACAAAAAGATGCTTTAATAAGTCTGTCACAACCTGCTGATTGTAACTCTGACTTTCCTGACGCATCTCTTCACTATAAAGGCATTTGAACAACTTTTATTTTAGAGAATTTGTAGGAAATAATGTGGTCGTTGTTGAATTAACTCAGCTTTAGCAGAGATAGTTGTGTGTGTATGTATCTACAGTGTTTACAGCCACTTCTTTGACCACCATCAGAGCCACGGCCCACTTCCTCAAATAAATTTGAACTTAAAACAAATGAGTCATTACAAATCAGCACACCTTCAACAGCTGATTATATGAAGCTCTAGCGTAAGTTCAGTCAGGAAGACTATGGATTCACATTTTCAGTCTAAGTTCTCTCTAATAATTCCACTCTCACACCACTTATTGTCTGCTATTAATTGCTGAATCTGCCTCACAAGGGGACGCCATTGTCTGTGGGCTTTAATTGTCTGTGGGATGTATCGGGGAATCAGCTGTCTCGTCACACGGCCTTATCTAGCCAATCGCACGACACCTCTCCCTAATTGTTAGCCAATCATCGCTCTGCTCTCCTTTTTAAATATGCCTCTCTCTCTCTCCCCTAGTTCTCTCATGCTGACATTTTGCGTGTCCCTCCACCACCCCAATCACCGCCAGTCCACAGAATCAAGAGCCATCAAGTCCTCAACATCTGCAATCCCTCAAGCTCCACCACCAGTATCCGGACTCCATGGGGGATTTATTTCGCTGCTGCTCAGACCAGTCAGTCCTCGATCTCAGAAACTCAGAAAACAGTTGTGGTAAAAATTGGCAAAATGGGTGTAAAAAGTGGTAAAAAAGGGTTGTGATTGACAAAAAAAAAAAGATTTATGGTGGTACAAATGGACAAAAAGGTGGTGAAAAGGGGTTAATAGTGGCAAGCAGGGATTATCAGTCAACTATAGGTGATAGTGGCAAAAAAACTGGATAAAAATGGTACAACATGCAGAAAAAGTGGTGAAATAGGATTTAAAAGTGGCAAAAATTGGTTGAAAGAGGTAAAAATGGATAGACAGAGGCAAAAAATATGCAGAAAGTGGCAGAAATAAGCAGTAAAGTGGTGAAAAGAGGTTACAAGTGGCAAAGATGGATTTAAACTGGCAAAAAATGAGTTAACAGAGCAAAAATGTTTTTAAAGTGACAAAAATGGGCTAACAGAAACAAAAAAATAGTGATAAAAATGGCTCAAAGGTGGCAAAAATGGGCAGAAGTATGCAAAATTGATCAAAGTGGCACAAAGACCAACAGCAGTGCACATACATTGATACCATCACTAAATCTGAACTGGATTCTCTGGATTTATCAGGGGCCCAGCCACACTGACATGGGCTCTGATGAGGTGGAGGTAGTTCCATTTGGTCAGTGAGTGTGAAGGTCCACCTAGAGAAACATTCAGAAGAAAGAGTTAACAATTTTTGACGGGGTTGATGAACATCTGATGGAGATGACCAACATCTGAGGGAGTCGACGAACAACTGAAGGAGTCGACGAACATCTGACTGCATTGCTGAACATCTGTCAGATATGACAAACTTTTGACGGAGTCGACGAACGGAACATTTGATTCTATGGAGAGCATATCAGGGCTCCAGGATGAAGCAGTTTGATGGTAAACCTCTCCATAGGAAGGCGGCCTTTGACACTTCCTGAGTATACATCAGATCTGTCAGCCACCCACGGCCCCAGAGGCCGGAGTAGGTCTGACCCCGGTCACATCAGTTGCCTGCCCCCCCAACATCCAAACCAGATGTCTGATGGATTGTTCCTCATAAAAAGATTCCTGTTTTACAATGGAGCGTGGCATTGCCAAATAGGGTAAGACTGTTACATGAGTCATTAAAATTCTTACGGGTAATTCAGAATGGCCTGCACACATGTTGGTAGAGACACTGAGAGAATTTTACAATAATTTCCCTCTAATATTCTGGGTACTGCAGCTGCTAAAAATGTAGTGATTCATCTTCATCTGCCTCAAAAAAAAAAAAAAAAAAAAAGAAACTAGTACTTTGTGGGTAAAAATACTCAGATTTCTTCCTCCTTTTAGATATTTTTTTATCTTCCTATCTTGTTTAAGCCTTTAACACAATCTTTGTCTCGTTTTATTATTACTAGCCCATTACCTCTCATAGATATAGTTATTTTGGCTAACCTTTTCCCCTTCTTATTAATGGATTTCCCTCTGAACTGTGAAAGAAGAACAAAATTGTCATAACAGGAGTGCACCACGGTTTCCTGCAAGTAAATGAATCCTTGTTTTTCTGGCAGACTTCTTCACTCCCCTCTCCTTCGTCTCATTCTTATCTTCTGTTTGCAAAGGAGGGAAGGTTTCTTTCCTGTCACACATGAAATAAAACAGTCAGATGAAGCAGGATTGTTTCAGCTCCTCCAACAAAGAGTTACCTGTGAGCTCTGAAACGGTGAAGAGATGCAGATGTTGTCACTTGGAGCCGCAGGCCGACTTGTGTCATACTCAGTCTGGCAGTCTGTGAGCATGTGTTGAGAGGTGAGCTACGGGACCTGGCCTCCTCCTGCTCCTATCACTCCCTGTTAGCACTTCACTCCCCCTGTGCTTCCTGCTAATCAAAACAGACAAGGGATGCACAAGACTGTCCTCACCAGTGGACAAAAGGAATCAGGCTACCCTTCAGTTCTCTCTACACTTGATGAGCTTCTAGGGGTGGAGTAAGCTCAGGTAATCTGCTATAGATGATTTCCATCTATTTTGTAATCTTCAAGATGTTCATGAATAACTCAAAGAAGTGCGGCTGGAAAAACAAGAGCATAGCATGACAGCTTTTTGCATTAAACACTCCATCTTCATTTGCTGTGAGAGGAGCAGATGCTGAGAAGCTTCAGGGTTATAACACAATTGTGCATGTGTCTGACTGCATGTAGGGCACGTACGTCATCATCTTCGCGTGTGCATCAGCAAACTTGATTGATATCGCAGGTGCTTGCTCTGCCCTGGATGTCAAGATGCAGCGTGTGAGAGACTGTGCTCCCCAGAGCAGGGAACACAAGTGTGCCCCCTGAGCTGCTGAACACATGTACCCTTGCACACGGAAGATCTGCATGCTGAAACATTGATGCGGAGACCTTCCACTGTGATGCAACACATCATCAGTGACACTTAAAGTGGGATGAATATTTCAATGACCTGGCTGAGTGGAGGACATTAGGAGTCAAGCGTGGGGGAAGCCACAGGAGTAGAGTCTGGGGATTTCACTGCAAAACATGAATGCATGGCTTCAATTTCTCTGTAGACACCTCTGCTCTGCTGGAGGAGCAGTCTTGGCTTGGTCACCTTGACCAAAACAATACAGCTAAATGAACCCACTGGCATGAAGTATAACCTGAAATATTTGCTCATGAATACACCATTTTTATTCCTTTCAGAAAGAAGCTCTGTAAGCAAATATAGGTCAACCCTGTTTGCATAAATGCAGCTTTTGCTGTGACTTGAATTAACAAGAGGAATCCAGCAAGAAATAATCAGATTTTTACAAAATAAAATGTATGATGAGGAAATTCAAGAGGGAAAAAATCTAAACAACTGTGTGAGGAGAGGACAACGCCTGCTGGGCTGGCTGAGGAAAGATTTGGGGGGTTTCACTGCTGCTGCAATATTTTGCTCCCTGTGTGAAGTCGGAACTCGGGGGTGTGAATGAGCAGAGGCTGACAGCTTGTGACAAACACTCTGGATTTACCCTCAAAACGCCGCGCAATAACCCGCCGGACCTTTACTCCTACTGTTTAAATTCCTCAGCAGCATTTATCCTCGAAAGTAGCAGGGGGGGGAGAGCCTCTGCAGTTACAGGAGAGACCGGGAAGTGGCCAAACAATGGACTCAGGGAGCGCCTTAAACCGACGAATGTTCACAGAATTGGACTGATGTTTTGCAAAGACTGCTGCTGCTGCACGGATCTGGCAGTGGAGGAGCCACAAAGCGAAGAGGACAGAAGGAGTGAAAGAAAGAGCGCTACACAAAGGAGTGCAAAGCAGGACGCGTATGTGCGCAGAGAAGCCGGTGCCCTAGATATGTACATCTGAGATCCTCTTGTCATTCAGGCTCCCCTCATGCTTTCCCAGGCAGCACTTTCTCCTCTCGCATCTGGGAAAACAAAGAGAATGCGTTGAGAGCTACACAATCTCCATGCGTAAATGGAGACGCATCGGTGCGTATTCGCTGTACTTTTTCACCATGCGTGCAATAAATCATGTTTGTTTGCTCACTAGCTCATGCCCTGTTTCATGACCCCACTGGTATAGATGCATTATAGACTTCCTTATACTTCATATGTGTCATGAGTGATGGCGATGCCTGCAGAATCTGGCAGTACCGGTGCGCAGAGCAGTGCTCATGAAAAAAGCTCCAGCGCACCGGAACGCAACGGTTATGTGAAAACATGTGTCATCCCGCTGTGCCGTGACCGAGATTACGAGTCGTGGGTGAGGCTAATGTTCACAAAAATATGGAGTTCCCAAAGACTCCGGAGTGCGCTGTGCGCGGGGTCGCTCTCGGTTTTTCTCGCTCTGTTGGTCAAAAGTGCAGACTGGAGCGCTGACAGCACACTTCTGCATTCATCGTCCCCCCTCCACTTCGTCTCAGGCTGCGCAGCGGAGCTGTTGCAAACTTGCTGGAGTGTGCTTTCGCCATTGTTCACGCTCGTATGTGCCTTCTTTTGGGTCGGGGTCTACTTGATCCGCTGCGGGGTTCTCATCCAGACCGCCCTCTCCCTCCTAACCCTGTGCCACCTGGGCGAGGCGGCGGCGTGGTCACTGCTGGACGGGACAGATGAGCAGCTACTCTCCTTCTCCACAGCAGCCGTGGTCGTGCTCGCGTGCGTGGCCACCGGCGCACTCATGGTAGCGCGGCTTAACCAGGGCATATCCGTGATCGTTTTCATCAGCCTGGTTAGGACTATCTCGCTCTTCTCGCTGCACAAAGTCAGGGCCACTTGGAGACCGTACGTGGCGTACCTGGTTGGAGTGCTGGGCATCCTGCTGGCGAGGTATGCTGACAAGCTCCTTCCCAACCAAGGGAGACACAAGGAGGGCTGCACCCCCGTGACTGGAGGCAGGGAAGAGGTCCCTGTATTTAAAAGGCGCAGGAGGTCCAGTTCTGTGATAGCCTCAGACATGGCAAACAGTCAGTCCAACAGTAAGTCACATCGGCGGACCTCTCTGCCATGCATCCAGAGGGACCAGGTAAGGAGGCTCTGTCCTGGTCAACTTTCTATTTCTGCTGTTTTTGTCCTGTGGTGGTGATGAGCGTTGTGAGTGAGGGAAGGAAGAAGAGAGATGGCAAAAACAAGGACTGGTGGCCTTTTGAGTCTCTAATGGAGAGGCACATACAGCTTTACAATTTATATATTGTTGTATATATTTTAAATAAGAAGCAGAAAAAATGAGGCATGTATTGTTGTTGAGTTTTTACTTGAAATGCTTGTATTTAGACTCACCTTGTGCTTTGATTTATGCACATATTTACTGAATAATACTCTGATCATATTTTTAAAAATATTCTGCAGCATCCAATGACAGGCAAGCATGGGATTATACAAATTAGAACATTATTTTTCCACAAATTTAATCCAGAAGGATTTATTTTACATTTTCCATAAAGAAATTATGTTTACACCCAGTTAAACTGTCAATCAAATCAACTACTTCTATTCAGTTGTGCTGCTGTTTAATATTTTTTTGCTTCTTATTCCACTTTTTTTTGCTTGTTTTTGCACCCAAACACCAAATCAGGCGTCTTATGCTTGGCATTGAACCTGATTCTGATTTGACACTTTTTAGATAGGCAAGACATGAGCTGTAAAGATGCAAGTGTAGGTCTCTTTTGTTCTCTAAAAATAAAGCACCAAATGAGGTATTTTGTCGCCAAAAGGCAGTCTATTTTTGCAGCAGCTCAGAAAGAGAAACCCGGGATACAATCTGAGTGATTCATCTGCTTCTTGATTATTTATGTGAGACATTTTCCCAGAATGATGATCTCTCTAAATGCATTTGAATCTTTCTGCCCTGCACTTGCTTGTCGTCTCTTATCTGGCCCCCAAACCTGCAGGAATGTAGCAACTCTGGATTTTAAACCTCCCTCTGACACTGATACACATGCCTACCTGTGTTAAAGGGGAGGGTGGCAGGAGGAGGAGGAGGAGGAGGAAGAAGGGGGGGGGTCCTATCAGCTCTTCGGCCCTCCTTATGGAAAATCAATGAGCGTGCTAAGTGTGTGAATGGGAAACAGACTTGGGCAGTGATCAAAGCTCTCCTTGTGACCTGTGAGTGCGCTGAGGTGAGGTGAGGTGGAGGGGTGAGAGGCTGCAGTGTCGGCCCCGGCCACTTGAAAGGTGCCCAGGGCTCTTAGGGCCGGTTAGCGTTGTAGTGTGCTTGTTTGTTTTTCTTTGTGGTCCCACACTCTTTGGCACACACACACACACACACACACACACATATCAGATATGAAAAGACTCATAGATGCTTCACGGTTTTACACTTGACGCTGAAGTCAGTGAGACGTAGACTCATTTAGATGTCAATCACTGGAGCTCAAACGTGCTGCACTTTGTTTTCCTGCAGTGGTAAGGAAGTGTCTTTGTTTTTCAGTGAGTGATGAGCTGGAAAAAAGCCGGTTTACATTTGGAGGTTAGTGTACGGCTGTAAACAAGCATGTGCACACAGATGGATGAGTGTTTCACACTCTGCTGTGTTTAAGTGGAATCAGATTTATTTTGATACACAAAAAGAGAAACCAACATATTTGTTATTTATTTTTATTGTTTATGCATTTTATAACATCCTTGCTCTCTTAAAAAGAAGATAAGGTCAAATTTCCTGTATAGTCTTATTGTCAGCATAAAAGAGTTAGTATAAGACTAACTCAGCTTGAGACACTAAATGAAAACATGTTTTCAACTTTACATAGATTGGACATAAGAATTTGACAACAAAGCTGGAGGCATTCCTTTTATTCAATGACAGATGGAGATCTTAAATCTGTAATATAGATAAATAGATGAATGATAAAAGAAATAAAAAATATTAAAGTGAGCCTGAACAACAGTAGCATCTAACATATTCAACTAGACTCAAACATAAATCAACTACATTTGTACAAGGGCCAGCTTTTTCCTAATCAGGCACTCTGAGGAGCCAAACTCTCAAATAAACCAAATACGTTTTTGAAATGGTCTGGTTAAAATATTTTTGTTCAAATATTCTTTATTTTCTTTCAAATGCATGTCCTTTTTAGGATCTCTGACAGTGAGGTCAGTCCCTGTATCACAGCCAGCCACAGGGGGGCGATTGAGATATTTTATTTGAATATTTGAGACGTTGTCTGTCACGGGGTTTGATGCTAATATGCTGTGTGGTAAGTTAAAAGCCCAAGCAGGAACATTACACTCCTAAAACGACTGTTTCCACAGAAAACTGCAGGTTTTATTAAGAAAGAATGGACTGATAAATACGTGTTAACATGCAATGTATTTGCTTTTAATGGCTGACAGGTGGATTTTTGAAAAGAATGGATGAAACAAAGCCATTCCTGATCAAATTCTTCCCATCTTGATTGTTTTGGAGTTGTTTTACTAGCTGTAGGGAGTATTAGAAAAAACAAACATTGTTTTTTCTCTGCACGTTCTGAATCTGCTAATGTTCTCGGGGCTGGATGTGAAGATGTGGGGGGCCACCAGTTGCTTATCCCTGCTCTAAAAGGACTAAGATGACAGTTTGTCATGGTTCCAGAGTATAAAACATCCAGTAAAAATCAAATTATATTGATGTAGATGTAGTCAGACTTAAAACTGATGCAAAACATTCAGTAAAACTCTCACATAGCAAGGACAAAGCATCAGACATCAACACAGAGTCCACTTAAACATTATAAGAAGCAACAAATACCCAATGAATATATTTGGTGTATATATTAAATCAATCAGGTCTAGGAGCGAGTAAATACTAAGAACAGTGTAGTTCAAACATGATCTTCATTATAAGACAAACTAACAGAAGTCTAAGGCAGCCTTTATTGTATTTTTTATTGTTTTTTAAACTAAAAAAAGCAGGCGAACTCCTGCAAAATGTCTACATTGAATAAATCCATTGCCAGGAAGATTATCAATGTTTTTGTGCAGCTGAGACAGTAAGTTAAACTGCAATTTGTGATGGATTTATTTCCCTCCTATGCATCTGTCTCCTGTCTTACTGTTAAGCTTCACACTGTTTGATAGTGCTGGGCAATTTCAATCACAGTTTGTCTTTTCACATTCATG
The DNA here is from genome assembly GCF_018320785.1 of Cheilinus undulatus. NCBI lineage: Eukaryota > Metazoa > Chordata > Actinopteri > Labriformes > Labridae > Cheilinus > Cheilinus undulatus. The sequence goes on along the minus strand of NC_054873.1, from coordinate 19,237,825 downwards.
AAAACGAGACAATCTAGGATAAAAGATGTGTATGCTGCATGCCGTACCATACATAAGAGAAATGTTCTTGTTATGTTTATAAGGGATGCACCAGATCTGAAACAATATCAGTATCGGGTCCAATATTTCTGTCATTTTGATATTGCCGATAGGAGTGACGACGCCAATCCACACCACAGATCCAAATGCATATGTTTTTGCTGAGCACCACACAGACATGGGAGACAACAACGCCGTTAGCATAGCAGAGTGTTTAGTGACCACTCATCATCATACGTCACTCCGTCACTTAAAAGCAGTCAGATAACCCAAACTTTACCTATCTGTGTCTGTGTGATTAATGTGGAGCAGAGTAATGGGGTGAAAGGTGTGTTCTCTCCTCTCTGATGTTTGAGCAACACAGAGGAGTCTACTCTGTCAGCTTGACTGTGACTTTAATATGAGATGCAGCTTCAGATTACATAGATTAAACAACGGTTTAAAATTGTGTTTTAACTCTGTGGCATTTAGCGAAGCTGCTGTATGTGACAGCGATTATAAAAGGCAAGTTAAATAAATGATAAACACGGTTCTTCCCTTTCTGTATGTTTTTGTTTGACATTTGTTGCTTCCTACCGCAGATATAGATATAGTAGATATAGACCAGATATGTCCTATGAAGTTGAATGTTTTTTTCCTTATTTGAAGAGTTTTTTTTCTCATTTTTGTAGATATTCTACATATTTACTTTTTATACAGTAATACTCTAACATTCAAAATATTCCATTTGCTGCAGTTGCCCTGTTGTGCTGTTGGTTGTTTGCAGTTGTTGCAGCTGTTTTTACACTGCAGATTGAAATATTTAATTTGAAAATATTAGCTTTTTTGCTGCTACCTGTTTCTACAGGAAGTCAGCACAACGTTTAAATACGTTTATTGACACTAATATTCAGTTTTATGCAATTTTAAATATTTTTGGTCTTTGATAAGAAAATCTTGTTCATTATGATTTCAGCAAAAACCAAGGTTATGATTTTTACTGTAATCATGTAGTCCCTGTGTTTGAAACTATCAATCATTAAGATAGCGGACAATGCTTCACTTTAAAACATGTGACATATTAAGTTCCAAAAAACACACCAGTGTTGTGTATTTTGTTAGTCTTATAGGGTCTACTTTTTATCAGCTCAAACACAAATATCCACCCAGACAAAATAAATAAATACATTTAAACAAACTAAAATTGTCTTTATACCTTTTAGTTTCTTATTTTTAGCTTCTATGAACAGAGTGATATTTTTTCTTTATTCTTCTCTCCCAAATCACAGACAATGTGTGTAAAACTGTAAGAGAAAAGATTATTTTACTGGCAGAGTTGGTCATCACTTTAGGGGAAATCTTATCAAGTCTATTTGTGTAATTTGTGATCAAATGTATTTTATTATGGGTGCCAATTTAGCTGAGCTGATAGAGCAGGTGCCCTTATATAAGGTGATCGTGTATGAGGCACTGGTCACTGGATTGATTCCTGATCCTTGTGCATTTTGGTATATGTCTTCACCCACTTTTTCTCACTAAATTTCATTCAGGAACACACTCGTCATATATTTAATCATTTTTATTGCAAAATGGATCTACAGTTTTACTTGGTGGAGAAGGCTCTGCTCAAAAGATGCTCCCTTGGTTAGTCAAGCATCATACTTTGTCTTTCCAGGGAGCGCATGGCTAGAAACCCCCATATGGATGAAAACATTAATGAAAATGAGGGTGCAACAAGCTTTATGCTATTAAGGAGGAGGCTGGGGTGGAGGAGGTTAAGCTTTGCCAGCAGCAGCAGTGTGGTGCAGCAGTGTCTGTGCAAGCAGAGATGAGAGAAAAGTATGTCATATTTAAATACAGGGCTATGTTGAGAGAAAGAGGTGTGATTGGCTGTGGGAGCTGGGAGGCGACAAATGGGAACAGCTGGTCGTCAGCTGATCACGCCTGGGTGTATGACTATCATGTCCTGTATGAACTAACAGTCTGTCCCTCTATAATTTGTCCTTTCAAAATAAAGGCACCTCTCCCATTTAAAATCTTAAAAATATCTTATCACACTTACAAGCCACATTTGATGACATGTCGAGATCTTAATTGCGAGATTTTGAAAGCAAAAACAGAGGGATGGCATAAGATACAGTATATTAAGTAATTCAGGATACAGATTTATACAGATAGAGAAAAAGAAACTTTTTGTTGCTCATCTGGCAGATTTTTTGGCACACTCCAAGCAGTTTAGGCCACATTGTTTGCCTTTCATGTAATTAAGTCAGACATTTATCTGGTCTTGTCTTGTGAATGTATCTTAACTTTAGTGTAGTGACATATTTTTGATGACAAATAAAATTGCTAAGATTTAACTTTTTACGTTAAAGTTGTTAACACTTTTCATTTATAAAACTGCAGCAATTAAAACCTTGATCTTAAGTTTTTCCTTGCAAACATAGCCATAGGAGTTTTAAAGGATGACACAAACTCACAAACAAAGTCTGCAGGATCGTGCAAAGAGCAACGACACATCTGTGTCTCTGTTCTGACTGAAGCTCTCCACTGAGAGAAGACCTCTGTTATATGTTGTTGTTGTGGAACATAAAGACAGAAATGCTTTATCTTGAAGGGATATAAACGTGAGTTCAGATTGTCATAGATAGTAATTTTCCGACTGTTTTACTGCTCATCCGTTCTCATCGACGTCTGCAGTGCTTTAAGCAGTTGACCAGTCATGGCCTGCCTGTAATTGAGACGCACATGGTGTACATATGCTGTCCTAACTGTGTTTTGTCTGTGTGGTCTCTAATGTGTAAACAAGCCCATGCTGACCCACGCTAGTCATCACCTCGCTCACACGGGACTCAGGCCTTCTGAAGAGGTGAGGAGGGGTTACGACGAACGTTTTTAGGGCCACAATGCAACGGCCACATGGTGACGGGAAAAATGAAGCTGCCAGACGCCATAAAATGTTTAACTGACTCACCCTGGGGGAAAAATATAGGCTAACAGCTTCTTATTCTAAAGAGGCTGGATGATGTTTTAACAGCTCTGCCCTTTCGCTGTGATCGATAGAGTTATGATGTTTAAGAAAGGAGCAGACAGGAGTAGGTCTGCTCTTTGCTTACGTGAAAATGTTTGCATTAGTGCTGTGTGCCTGAAGTGTTTGAAGCAGTGTGAGTTTGGATGAAGGATTACAGTTGATACTTGACTTTGTTTTTCTCAGGAAGCTTCTCCCACAGACCTTTAGAGTCTTATATAAAGGCCCTTCAGATTGATCTGCACTGTGTTAAAACAGTTTATGTAAAAAATAAATAGAGCAAAGAGGAATCCCTCTGCCTTAAAACTGCCGTGTCGCTCTTTGTCACTCTGCAAAAGCCATGCTCTGAGGCTATATGTCATTCTGCTCATGTAGATTTAATAAACAGCTATTTTTTCCCTCCCTTTGATAAGAAATTTTCTACCAGGGCACATCAGCTCGCTAAGTAGGTGCATTTTGCAGCGCTGAGGTCATCCTTCCCATCAGGAGCGTAATAAAAGAAAGTCATTATCAGCTGATCTGATAGCGGTTAGCGAGAGCCTCAGCGGGACACTTCTTCATCCTGGGTTAATACACAGTGACAGGCCAGTTTTCTGTGTTTCAGCTGGGGATATCGAACTAGAGGAAGAGGTGTGGACTTGTGCTATGGATCGCTTTTCACAGCATGCAAGGAAATTTGAGTCCAAGCCTCCCCTGCTGCAGACATCAGCACTGTCATAGAACTTTCTCTCCTCTCAAGCAGAAAAATCCGTCTGCCTTTTCTGCAGGACAAACTCACCCAAAGCAACCTCAGCTGCAGAGATTGAGCAAAGATGATCTGCCAGGACAAGAACAGGACTTCTGCTGTTTAGAGGATTCTCTAAGAAAGGCTTTCTTGCTCCTAAAAGCTACATGTGCTTTATAAAACAAGAGTATAGAAGAATTTTTTGCCTGGATTTAATCTGTCAAAAATTGCACGAAAGCTCCTGAATACTGTGTGGCATGAACAACAGCTATGGGAGTTTTGCACCTGCTCTTTTTCATAATTCTTTTCAACTGAGAAAGTGCCATGGTTGTCATGTTACCAGTTTTTTAAAACTTTGACTTTTAGTAAAATCAAACATTATACTTTGATGTTGGATGGGAAAGCCTGGCTTGCAAACTCCGTTCAAGTTCATCCTGCTGGATGGGGTTAAGGTCAGGAGTTTGTGTGGCCTACTAAATTTCCTCCACACTGAACTCATCAAAGCATGTCTTTATAGTCCTTGGTCTGTGCACTGGAGCACAGCCATGTTGAAATAGAGGAGGGCCCTCCCCAAACTGTTGCCACAAAGTTGGAAGCATAGCATTTTCTCAAATGTCATTAAAATTGTTCTTCACTGGAGATAAACCCTGACAAACAGCCCCATACCATTATCCCTTCTACACTAGATTTAGTGTGTGGTGTATGTGTAGTCCATGTTGTTGTTTATTACAAAAGGGTTAAATCTGTCATGATTAATGTCAGGTGGCCTCTCACATATTTTTAGAAGTCTTGACAGTCCTACAGTGCAAGTTGAACAGTGCATTTCATCATTACTGAAGAATTTCACGTGCTTTCTAGCAGTTTAGTGCAGGAGATACTTAACATTTTTGCCAATTAAAAGCAAGAAATCCTCCAACATTTGTAGACAGAGCTTCTGTTTTTTTCTTGTGCTATCAGAATAGCATTGTTATCTCATTAATTTTATTAGTATCATATATTCTTGTATCGTGACACCCCTAGTTGGAAGCCCCCTCTCTGGTTGTAACCCAGGCCCTCTTCTCAGTGTTCTGCTCTCTGTCCTCTCTCTGACACCAACACAAATATTATCCCAACCCGAAGAGGAAATTCTTCCTTAACTTGGATGATAAAGACATTCATGAAATCTATGGTAATGACTTCCTGTGGAATTGGATCCAAACATAATTACTGCTGCTGTTGTAAATGTTTCCTGTTACTCTATATTTGCTGCACCATCTATAATTGAATTGTGTTTTGGATGGAAGAGGTTGTTGATAACCTGTAGGCCACTGATTTACCACTGTGCACTCTCATCCCAAACAACTTGTTTGTATTCTAAACACATTTCCTTGTGGGATATGATTTCTTAAACATTTTTTTTTTGACCGGACCATTAGGGAATGTCTCCTTCTTTGCCTTTGGAGAGGAAGCTGATAGCATGGCTATGTCTTGTGTTTTGGGCTATCATCTTCACACTTTCTATCCCCCTTTAGCCCCACTGTATTAGCCACACCGTGCATGGAGGCAAATGCTGGAGGAATTGGTGTAGGAATGAAAGTAGGTCATTCGAGGTTTTGTTTAGTAGCCAGGCAAAACAGCAGGCTTAGTCAAACCCCCCAGAATGGTGGAAGACTCTAGCATTTGACTGATGCAGTGAAGAAACTTTAAGTGTGCTTGTGCTTCAGCTTTGTATGTGTTATTTCTGCCATGTTGGCTACCCAGAGTGAAGCCACATTACTCTGGGGTTTGGTCTGTGGCAGCATAAACAAGAGCTTTTTACACAAAATGTTCCACCAAACAGATGGGATCCGGACAGGTGAGGGCCAATTCCTAAGTGTTTTAATTATAATTCAGGACACCCCCTGAGTAGCTTATAAAATGTAGTAATGCAGCAACATTAGTAGAGAGTTTGTTTGGGCTAAAAATAGACAAGCCAGGCAGTTAAATGATGTATAAATAAACTAATAAGATTATCTTGTCCATATTATCATGACCTTACACCAAAAGTGACAAAATTGCCCTTTAACACAGAAGATTAGCTCTTAGCACAAGGCCAAAACTGTACCAAAGCCCCTACTGTATATAGTGGTAAATGTATGTGGAAATAAACCATCACCCCAGAAAGACTGTTCCATTTATACACTGCATGTATATGTTTCACATTCATCTGGGAAAGCTACGTGTTTGGGGAGGGCAGGACTTTTCAAAAAATTATTGGAAGGTGATTGCACGAATGTCCTTACTGTCACATTTATCAGTCAATCAACTAATCAATCACTGTTTAGTTAGCGCCAGCTCATAACCAAAGTTGTATCTAGACACTTTACAAAGAGGGCAGGTCTAGATCCTTCCTGGACCAATCAGAGTGAAAAGACAAAATGAGGTAGTAGACACGCGCAGCTCCAGACCTATCCTGAGCTATACAGGCTGACATCACCATAATGTCTAATGGCGAAGCTTGTCAGTAGGCTACTTAAAATGTTTGCTGAAGCCTATAGGGAAAAAGTGCAAAAACATCCTCTCTGCTAAGATAAGCTTCCAGTGTGGCTCTTTGCTCTTGTTTTAATAAAGAAATGTGTTTGAGGTCTGATTAGACTGTCGTTTTCCAATAGCTACATACAAGCTAGTGGGTGCACCCATTATCCATTTACAGTACAACCCAGCCCCACCCGTAACACTCTCGGCAAACTCATGCCTAAACAGATTGGCAGAAGAGTGAAAACATCTTTACTGTCATGGAAAGCTTTTAATGTGGCTCTTTGCTTTTTTTTTTTTTCAATGAATAAATGTGGTCCAATTCTGATAGAACTGCTGCTGTGGCTACATCTGAGCTAATTGCTTCGCTAGCAGCCACATACCAACTTACACTACAACACCCTCCCTGTAGCAATCCCGAAAATGTGCCGAGGCAGGTTGGGAGAAGAGCGAAAAATGTTTCCTGTCATGAAAGCTTTCAAATGTGGTCCAGTTCTGTAACTGCCGCCATACTAGAGCTACACCCAAGCTAACTGCTACACTGGATGCAGCCATTGGTATTGACACAAATTACAACTTAAAGGGATACTTCAACATTTTGGCAAATTCGTCCATTGCCATAATTCCTATAGTCTTAGCAATAGGTTTGTTACCTTCAGTTGTCGGTGCAAGCTGTTTTTAGATCGGCCGCTGCCGAGTTCGGACATCCTGTGCCAACTCAATGTAAGCAGACGGTATTCCAGCTTTCCCTCATCAAACTCATCAAATAAACAATCCAACAACTCCAGAACGCTCTCGTGGACAAGCTGTGACCTGTACATTCACCACGCTATGAAATGATAACGTATAGTTATGTAACAATACGACGCATGAAGCAAATACTCGGAACTATTTCTTGGGTAAACCACTGGGCGGAGTGACACAGTGCAGCAGCCATGCCTGGAGTGTAGTTCCGGCTTTGCGATTAGCTTTAAAACATCTCCGTCTTGTAATGTTCCATGATTATTTCATAGCGTGGTGAATGTACAGGTCACAACTTGTCCACTAGAGCGTTTTGGAGTTGTTGGATTGTGTATTTGATGAGTTTGATGAGGGAAAGCCGGAATACCGTCTGCTTACATTGAGTTGGCACAGCAGGTCCAAACTCGGCAGCGGCCGTTCTAAAAACAGCTTGCACCGACAACTGAAGGTAACGAACCTATTACTAGGACTATAGGGATTATGGCAATGGACGAATTTGCCAAAATGTTGAAGTATCCCTTTAACCTCCCCATAGTTAACCCCCTTGTTCTCCTCAAATGACGCTGATTGGTCCGAATAGTGGTGGGTAGAGTACACAGTTACAGTACTCATGTAAAAGTACTGTTACTTAACAATGATAACTACTCAAGTAGAAGTAAAAGTACTTATAAAAATAAATACTTGAGTAAGAGTAAAAAAATTACCTTATTATAAGACTACTCAAGTAGTGAGTAACTTAATTTTCCTGCAATTTATTAAGACGTATTGCATTACAACATATTCAGGGGTAGTAATGTAAACTGCATATTGTCATAAAGTAGCATAACTTGCCAAAAGTAAAAGAAATTAAAAAACTTAACTTAATAGATAAAGCAGCAGTCAAATGTTTGTTAATCACAATTATGGGATGAAAAATTCAATATAATGAGAAAAAAACAGACTATCTGTCATAATAGTTATCTTATTTCTACATGATGATTTTAATATGATATACATGAATTTATACCTTGCAGTTCTTACTTTTTAATCACATTGTATCTATTTTATCATGTGTTGGTGATTTTTTGCTTATATTTATGAAATTAATCTTATGAACTGGCCTCATTTCTGACTTTTTGCCCTCTTTTATTTGATTTTTACTTTTAAACTCCAATTTATGAATTTTTATCCTGATTATCCCTCAACATATGTGGCAAGCCAATCTGAAACTTATTAAACCAAAGACAACTTTGGCCCACTAGCCCCGCGTTATAACCATGTTGGGTATAATCACTGATATCAGAGATATGCCACAAGCATGATAATAGTGTCACCTACGACATAACATGAAATAATGGCGTGTAAAATCACATTTGTGGCAGAGTTGCAGAGGTGATTGGACACGTGACATCATTTATTACTGACACAACTGTCTTTGCAGTCTGTGAGTTAAAACAGAGATTTTAACTTACCAGTATACGTTTATCTAACCAGCAGTGCAAGCTTATGGTGAGTAAGCTTGTTTAGCTTACTCACCATAACGTGCCTCCTTAGATTTGACGTGCTATTTTTGTAGTTTGAGATTTCCACTGTTTTAGGTAGACACAGCAGGCAGCGCATTATGTGGCTGTTGCTCCTCGTCTTTTGAAAGGCAAAGAGTGTTGATGTTGGTCCAGGGATGAGCATGCTCCTCTGAAGGAGACACAGGTATTGCACCATCAGCCATTATCTCTAACTGTTGATAGTTAAGGGGGAGGGGTCACTCCTCCAATTAATTCTGTGGTGCTGAGGATTTTACCTCACGCTGCTGTGAGAGCTCAGCTGAGTGTAAAAAATACTTATTGAAATTAAATTATAGACAAGACAAAGTAGGGACCAGTGCATGCCCGATGTAACGGAGTAGAAGAATCGTTTTTTCATCACAAATGTAACACAGTAGGAGTAAAAAGTACATGCCCGTTTCCTTGTTTCTCACTGGTGAATCCACCTTGCAAAGCTCCCGTCTGAGTAGTTTGGGCCCGGTTAGAAAGTGACAGAACCAATCAGCGTCGAGGGGCAGTACTTTCATGCGTGGCGGAGTCATGCTGTAAGCAAGCAGCAACAAGAGACTGGTGCAATAATGGCGGAAGAGCTTAGTGTGGATGCTGCTAAAACAGCAGAAATTGACGACATTTCTTGGTCAAAAGAAGAACAAAGAACAGCATTTAGTTGTTTTCTTTTCAAAAATGACAAAAGTTGTGTACTGACATATCTACAGCCGCCATGGTTTGCGTTATTCCTCTGTGGCTGCGCACGCGCACCTGGGTCGCAGCTACATCATGTGTTTAGTTGCTCTGATTGGCCCGTAAAGATGTGACAGACAGAACGTTCATCCAATCACACTCCGAGTTTTTTCAAAGCCTCTGCCCTTTCCCAAACGCTCAGTATTGAAGGTTTTCCAGGTTTTCCTGGCGTGTCAGGTTACAAAGTACATGTAATGGAGTAAATGTAACACGTTACTACCCACCTCTGGGTCCAAACCGTTTTTGGTTTGGCACAAAGGTTGTGGATTGGAGTTCTTTGCAAGATGGATAAGCCTGATGACAGTCTGGCGAATGGGGACCACATTTGTACACCAGGCCTTTTTTTATTGGCCAGCAGAAAATTCTGAAAATGAAATAAAATATGACCCCCATTACATCATGAATCCTGTGCTTGACTGTGTCATTCGTCTTAGTTTCAGCACAAGGCAGTGGTACCATGCTAATCCTGTAAACAAATATTTGAAAAGAAAAACGTAGTTTTTTTGTTTTTTTTGCTAAATTGAGAAAACACTATGAATGGTAAATATGTTTGCAACTAAAATAATAATGGTATTTTGATTTATAACACCCTGATGGATTATGGCAGCAAATAGCAGTACCAGTGGTGTTCAGGGGTGAGGCCAGGGCCCCTGAATTCTGATTAGCCTTCCTTAAATATTTAATATGATTGGCAATTTGCCTTGTCAGCCATTAACTAGCCATCTAAGCATACCCAACCACTAACCATAGTAAGCATATCACTAGCATCACACACAACAACATCACCTACATTAGATTGATTTTACTAACTTTAATATTCTCACGGTGAGGTATATAGAAGTGGACCTATCATCCTTATATTTTCCTGTATGTGGCCCTCACTGGTAAAGGTTTTGATAACCCTGGCCTACTTGAAAATGACTGCAAAAGCCCAGATGTCCCATGAACACCTGTGTCAAAATACCCATTTTTAAAGCAGAAATAAACATGTTTATGCCTTGGTTCAAACAGTTTTTGTCTTAAAATGTTGCTTCTCCATCTGCAAACACTGGATAGTCCTGGGTAATTTTTTCCATAATTTATGTTTTCTTTTTTTAATTAAATCTCACTAAGTTATTAAAGAGAAATACTGCTTAAGAAATCAATGCGTAACATCACTGAGACTCTTTATAAAAAGTTGAACTTTTCCTTTAATTATCAGATAATAAACCACCGAGTTTCTTCTCATGTGAACTTGTGTTAAAGCTAGATCTTCTCATTTGGTTTGATTTGTTGCTGTATGGATATAAATTGATTGATTGGTTTTATTTAAACTTTGTTGCTCTAGATCTTAACCAAAGACTTATCAACAACCTTAATCATTACTGATGGTCATGATGGTCAAAAGCACCAAACTGAAACCCTAGTTGTGATAGTCTGATCATCCTTTAAACTCGACATTACATGGCTCACCCATCTGTGTCCAATTCTTTCATTACCTTCGTTCACAGCACCACAAGCAGCTCATATCCTGACTCTTGCCCCGAGCCTGTGATCACCTAAGCCAACTGAACATGAGGTCCAGGACTTAGCTGAGTACCCTTCTTCCCTCTCTTTCCAACACCCCTGGCACGACCACAATCTGGCTCCCCACTGACTACCATGGAAATTATGGAAGGACGTCTGTGTGAGCATGTGTGCGCATGTAAGCGAGTGTGTGTATGTGTGTGTTGCCAGCAGCTTGATGGCTGCCAGCTGCTGAAGGCTGAGAGGTTGAATCCGCTCGGAGAAACACGGAGGGCCTCAAACCACAGACACAACCCAACGCAGCTGGAACTGCTAGACAGGCTAAGGCCTCCAGTCCTGACACACAGCACACATATTAACACCTCAGTCTCCTAAAAACACGACTCATATCTGAATAGAAAAGTAATCTGATGCAAATTTTTTTATTTCCACGAGTGCGTTGAAGGGAAGATTACTCTCTGGGCTTTCTTCTTCTGCTTTCTGTTCTCGACTCGGGTAATTATGTCACTCAAGTTTTCTGTGTTACCATAAGAAACCGACTTATTCAGTGATCAAGGTGAACAGAATGTTCCTGGCACACGTGTCTACGCTTACAGTATGCCGGTGTGTGTGCTTGTGCATGAAATGTGTGTGTGAGGCAGAGAGAGAGAGAGAGAGAGAGAGAGGCCGGAGCCTGATGCAGTGTGCAAAATCTAATATTGGTGTGCATGATAATGGCTCGGCATTGTTTCAAAGCTGACAGTTTTGAGGCAAAGAGATCATAAGAAAGGAGGGAGGGTATGCAAGGGTCACTGGTCCCAATTCTCTGATGCATTTGTGCATTTGTCAATAGATGAACTACACGGTAAACCAAAAACAGGCCTTTACAACAAGAACTGTTAATGCAGTACACACCACCATTAAAATATTCCAGCTTCAAGTGATGGTTGTTTGTCATGTACAAGGGTCCCTCCTCCAGCTGTCATCTAGCTAAATTGCTTATACCACCGCCAGTAATGGGCAGCATTGGAGGGGGGTTCTGTAGCCTGTATAAGGCAGTCTCCCCTACCAATGTTTAATGCCTACATGGTATGGATTTCAATTTTTTTTACAGCTTTGTCTTTTGACAGCAGATAAGCTTGACTTAGCAATATGGAAGTATTTTTTGTCAAGTATTTAATTTACTTTTATTGGACTGGTGTGAACTAAGCAGTAATCTCTGATGTTGAATAATGAAGCCAATGAAGAGCAAGGGATGCCCATTGGATCTCATTTTGAAATGAACTTTTTTAGCCAATATCACTCAAACATTTATTCTGGTCACTATAGCTCAATTTAATATTGGGAAAACTTAACAGGATGATAATTTAACTGAATACATCAGATCTGATTATATTATAGCTAAAAGTTTTGCATAGTTGAATTATTGCTAGGCCCTGTCCCACTTTGGCTAACTTCGACAAACAATCAGCAAGCTGCCAAAGTTAATGATTTTAGTTGGGTGGACTCTAACTGCAACTTTTTGCAACAATTAGCAGTGATATCCAATTGTCAAAAAACAAATAGACTAAATAAGATTGATACACTGAATTTGGCCATAATGTTAGCAGGGATTTGCAAACTGATGGCAACATTATGCATGTCACTTTGCAGCAAACTTTGGTAACACTATGTAGCCTTAGCTTAGAGCTAAGAATGTACAGATTTGTAAAAACCAGGGCCATACCAATGTTTAAAATAATTTAGCCACTGGCTACATGTCCAACAGATCATGTCTTTTGCCCATTAAAAGTCTTTTCACTGATTCAGCAGCCTTAAATCTGCTTCTGACATTGGTCCACGTCAGGTCAGGTGGTATGGGAGCATAGGCCAGTTAAACATGTCGCCATGTCAGCCTTGATCCTGTACTGCTCTGGCCTCTTGATGGCCATTATGCAGGCCCATACCCTTTTCTTCTAGCTGCCCTCTCCATGATACATGTGGTCGCCAGTTTAGACCAGCCCACTCGGTCCTGTGTACCCAGTATGCAGTGAGCTGTATTAGGCCTAGGAGAGCGTTCCAGCTTATCTTTCTCATCCACGCTTTCCTGAGCATTAAACACAGTCTTGCCAACGATATGTCACACAAAGATGTCACAAAGGAGTTCTGCTAGCCATCAGTCAACATCTCGATTGGTTCATGCACACTTTTTTTGCTGGTGGCCAATGTCAGCCATTACTGAATACATCCCTATTTAGCACAAATGTAGACATCCTTGTTGATCTTTAACTTTACCTGTCTGTGTGGTCTGCTTCATAGCTTTAATCCAAATGACATTGTTGCTGTTTATGTGAGATTTAGGGAACAGGATGCAATATACTTTTTGCTGCCCTCTATGAGCATATCATGTCATCATAACAGTTTATAAGTAGGGGTTTAGCTATGTCTTTGAGTTTTGACTTTTTAGCCCTCCAAGGCTACTGTAGTTTAGTTTAGAGGGAAGCAGTGAAGCAACAAAGTAGCTGACTGAATTCAGCTTATGTTAGCAGTCTAAGTTAGTTTTAGGAGAGTTGGAAACACATACCTAAAAGTATGACTACATAGAGCTACATATGATGTTGTTTGTAGAGAAATGTGTCATTTAAGTTAATGACCCAACATTGGGTGCTTAGATTTTTTCCATTTGTTGCTGTGGCACTGAAACAGTTATTGATATTGTTTGATTTCTTAGTTTGAGGCAGCGTTGCTAACATGGTAGTCTCCGTTGTTTGGCATCATAACACCTCTAATTTTAACCTATGTGTGACATCACTGAGACTGCGTCATGTTTTACACTGTCTATGGTCAGAACCAAAAACAACTGAAGTGTATACAAACACTTACGTGACACCAGAGCAGCATTTCTGCTCTCTAGTAGATGGGACTCTTAATTGGTTCTAGTATGACAGCGCTCCACGTCCAGCTTTCATATCTATTTATCCTCCTGAAGGGCCTTTTCAATCACACGAGGAACCCACCTTTAAGACAGTGATCCCTTACATGGGAGGACATTCCTGTGCTTGCCCTAGTGCTAAATGAAGAGGAATGTGCAGGTTAAGCAGACCCCTGAAGGACAGGCCTGTGGGCTCATTCACCCGGCTCTTCCCCTCTCTGCCCTCCTCTCCCTTGCACGCTCTGACCTGAGCCAACACCACCATCCTGGGCTGTCACCAGGTGTGCAGCTGGCCTCTGCAGAATGAATAGACACTCTCACATCGCCCCAGGAAATGTGCGTACAAGGAGAGAGAGGCAGAAGCAGAGAGAGGAGGGAGAGAAGTCCTTGATGTAAATATCTGTAGTCGGTAGAACGAGTGGAAAAGAAATAGAAGAAAGACTTTAAGTTTCTCCGTGAGTGTATTCTTGTGCATATCTGGGACAGCAGTGTCCCAACATCTGATCTCACAGCATTTGATTGGTGTCCGGGGTTCAGGGAGGAAGTGCAGATAATCCCTCAGGTTGAGTCTGGCTATTGTGTCTCAACAAGAAACAAACCAGGCCACAGACACTGCTGCTGCTACTGCTATGATTTATTCAACAAGCAGGAACATTTTGAACCCCTCTGACTGGAACTGTAGTATAAATCTAAACATGGTCAGCTGTTAATTGATTGTATATTTCAGGATGATGACAAGGCTGGCTGTTTTCACTGATGGGTGATGGTATTAGCTAATCTTCTGTCTAGTTAGAAGGGGCAGAGGTAGACTATTGCAGATGTTTTATTACATTCAAGTTATTGATGTAGTATACATTTCCCTTTAACATTACAACCCTTTTCTCTGTTTGCTGTGTTAAAATATTGCTCTGCAGAGATGGAGAATAAAATGTGCAGACAGGGTCGGGAACCTTTTTGTTTGTGTGGGTTCTTATTTTTATACGTGTTCCAGGTACTGATTTTGATTCTTCATTCTGACACAACTATTTTCTGGAGATTGAAATTTAACATGTTTGAAGAACAAGCTTTATTGTGGTTTTTAGCCTCTCAAAAACTATGTACTGTATTTGGGTTTCTATCCACCAGTCTGTATGAGCATTTTTAATTTGTGGATAAAAATCCTGACTGGTAGTAAAAAGGAAATATCTCAAGAGTTTTAACACTTGGGGGAGGTTAAAAGTTGGCATATTGATAAAAGGAAAGTGTGTTTTTTTGAAGTGGAAACTTGTGTACCAAGTGAACAGTGACATCTCTGGATTAACGTGGGGGCTTTTACTAGATCTCTATCAAGTGGACATTGGTTTAGAAAAAGATGCTCAATGGGTGTTTGCAATCACATGATCCTAAATGCCCATTGGGGGTCAGGAAGATGGGACAGCCATTAAAAATGGTTGGAAATGGAGAAACATTAGAACTTAACAGATCTAAATGGACCCTTACGCTGCAATTATCATCAGAAAATTTCTGCGTACATTGAGTTTAACCCCTGCACTTTACAAAAAGGTCATTTTTTACTACGGTTTAACAGATGTACCTGGCTTGGAGGCAATAACTATCTAAATGACTCAGTCCTGCAGACCAGGCAGTGTCATTTAGCCAGATGAAGGGAGACATGCATCTAGAGAAGTCTTGTACTGTCATGAGAGGCTAACTGAGCCCCTTTAACATCTATAAAAAAAATCATTAGTTTGTCATAAACATGCTTTTAATTGAAACAATGATGCACTATCAATTGAAAAAACCTTGTGGGGTTAGCGAAGAGGAAAGATATGCCGTTCATGAATGAGTTTGTGCTTTGAAATGGCTCTTTAATGTGCTTCCTTTCCACCATGCTTTTTTGTAATTGAATCCACATTTAAAAGGACAAACTTGTAGGAAGAATTGTTTGGTACTTTACCTTTGTACATTCTGTGAAAAAAGCCTTTAGTGCCAAGGATACATATTTGATCAAAATATTGTTGGTAGCATGTAGGGAAACGCAAAGAGCCTATAGCAGAATAAATACCGCAAGACTTATGTTGCTGCTATAGAAACCTTAAGGAACGATCAAAACTGACGAGCCTAAACAAAATCTGACAAATTTAGAGCTGGTTCTACACCGGAAAAGGCTGTTGATAACAGATCCTATGTGCAATAACCTGACATGCCAAATGCCATTCTTCTAGAAAACCTCCCATCACAGCAACAAGACAAATGAGGCAGTAGACGTGCATAGCTCTGGTAAGCATTGCAGTAAGTCAAAGTTAACCAACAATGGAGCTTGTTGTTGGATAAAACTCATGCTGAGGCCGGTAGGGAAAAGTGCAAAAACATCTTCTCCATGAAGAAAAGCTTTTATTGTGGTTCTTTCATCTTCGTCTTTTAAAGAAATGCTGTCCAGGTCTGATAAAAACTGTTGCTAAAGCTACTAAGCTATCGCTATCTCATGTTGTAGCAGGTCAGGGGAAGAACTGAAACCTCTTGAAAGATTTCCATGCAATTCTTTGGACTTCTTTGCTATTGTTTTAATAAAGAAATGTGGCCCAGTTCAGATAAAACTGCTGGTGCTACATCTAAGCTAATCGCTCCACCAGCAGCAGCTGTTACTACTAGCTTCCAGCACAACTAAACCCGGCTGTCTTTACTGCCTCGTTCTCCTCAAATGAGTGCTGGTTTGGTCAGGTCCATTCTTAGACCTGGCACAAATGTTTCAGATTGGAGCTTTGCAAGATTGATTTGCCTGATGACAGTGTGGCAAATCGATTTGCTTTGCAAAGTTGGCTAGCAGCACCCACAACTTCAATTTCAGAGAGCTTCGCACAACCATGTAAAATCCTGTTGTGGACTTAAAACTTCAGTTTTTCTCTTTGTTAGGGGGCTGCATGTCTGTCCAGTGTGATGGCGTGGTAGAAGGGAATGTGTTATTGTAACCTCTGCCTGGTGTGAGCCCTCCCCGTCCCTGCTGCCTCACTGGCTCGCCATGAGCCTGTCTGCCAACAAGGCCTCTGCTGTTCTCTGCTCAATGCTATGTTTTACTCTCTAAATATGTTTGAGGAGAAAAAAAAACAGTCTGTACATCTGTCTGTCACTCAGGTTATTTCACCCCCTCTGGGGCAGGAGTCTTAGGGTTTGGGTTAAGGCTGTTTTTTTGTGCAGTCACTTCAAATTAGGCAGATATTAAAATTAATAGGTAGGTTTAACGCTGCACTGAATTGGCATGATGGTTTACAGAGTGTGTATGGGATTTGTATGCACAAATGAAGTGTGTGTACACAAAATACCAGTGCTGGAATGCATTTATAATGCAGAGTTTAATAGTGTAGAGCCATGTTTATGCCAGTTTGGTCACATTTCTGAAATCCCTCTGTAAACACTCATCAGTAATGGTCAGTCAAAGGAAATTAGCTATTTTCAATATTCAAAAACAGCAGCAAACGGGGAAAAGGTTGAAGAAATAATTGGTTTTATAAAAGTGTTAAGCACTTTTGCTCTTTTAAAGATATCTGTATTTGCTAGCAGTGTTTCTGACAGAGAGAGGCAGAATTGTGAATAATTAATTAATTTAAGACACTACAACGTTTAAAGGAACTCTCTTCTGTCAGTTGCCAGGTGCAATTATTTCCCATTTATAAAGGGGATGTCATCTTTAGTTGACATTAACATTTTTGGTCAAAGACATCCAGAGGGCTTCATACATTGCTTAAATTAAACTTTACACCAATTTATTCAGTTTAAAGGTGTGATTTTTATGCAGTTGTCAAAGGCCTACTCAGGCCTTGAATTTTGTCTGTGTGGAGTATGACAACATGCTGACCACCTCTGATAAGTCTTTTCTATACGCTGTATGTACCTGCTAATACATATACTGTATACACATATGCTTTCCTGCAGGCTGGCTAGACAAGGCTTCATTGATTTGTAGATGCTTTCATCTGTTTTGAGCTGAGCTGGCATGTCATGGTGTAAATGACATCTAGTTATACTTCACCATCAGACACTACAAAGGGGAGAATGCCATGTTTTCAGTTGCAAAGATTGGGAAGTGTTCTCACTGGACTCCATTCAAGTAAGTCCATTATAATGATGCAAAAAACATGAATGCTCCTACATTAACACACAGATCATAGAGCAACAAACATCAAAGGCTTGTGTCCAGTAATGCTGTGTTTTTGCACTGGCCGCGTTTTTCAGCACAAATCAGTGCAGTTCTGTGTTTTCAGCTTCCTAAGTGCAGAAACTCTCTTGGTATCAGCTGTTTTTCATCACTGTGCTCACAGCACTCTTCGTTTAAAACTTCAAATTTTGGAAATGTTGCACTCTTTAATGTCTCTTCTCCCTAATGGACCAATCAAAATCTAAAAGAGGCAGGACCTCTGTCATCAACTTTGTCAACAGAAATAGCAGAGGAGAACGTAAGGGCTCACACACTCTAGGGCCAGTTGCCCCATACCGTACTGAAGCATGATTCAGCCCCCTTCTCTGTCCCCTGCTGGCCTGTATTCAGATTGCAATGAACTGTGCTGATACAACATAACATTGTATTTTGACAAATGCAGAATCACAGATTCACCACACTAAAGAAATATGCAGACAAACATGACTGTAACTTCACTCACTTTGTGGCTTATTTTGAGTGGTTTTGGCAGGGCTGGAAAGTAACTTAAGTACTATACTTTTGTACATTCCCAACTCTGTTGACTACACAGTAGCACATCCTGAGAGAATGATTCCACATCACATCCCAAAACAGATTCCACATGAGTCCCAGCTATGAACTGTTTTATTTGGTATAGTCCTGGTAGTGGTCTGGCTTTTGTTATGGTTCAGGCACGCACTTGGGCCAGACCAGGGCCGTCATTTAGGTCCCAAATATGGGAAACATCTTTGCTGTTTATTTGGCCTGTATTCAAGCCAAAGGGAGTTTTGCTATCAGGGTAAACCTGTTTTGGCAATTTCATAAAAACTAAAACAAAATAAATTGCATGTATTCAGTGTTATTCTGAAGAAAGACAAAAAAATAAATTGTTTCTTAATTATTTGTGCTTCTAAATGACCATAAACAGAAATATTTCCCCAGTTGGTTTTATAGGAAAGTATGTGAGTGTGCTGTCAGACAAGAACTGTTCGGCTGAGATAGTGGGATGTTGGTTTTCCAAGCACCTCCTCCTGTGTGAGATAGGAAAGCTCACCAGCTAATTACTTCATGGATCACGAGCCAACCCCACTCCATGGACTGCAGCCCTTGTTGCGTCCTCACATGCAGAAGAAGCGTGAAAAGACATGCCTATATGACAACATGTGAGCCTCTAGATAAGACGCGTGGCATTGTCTCAGAGAACTTCAAACCAATCCCCTGTCCATCCAGATAACACATAGCTACATGTTCTGTGTAGAGTGAAAACTGAAAATGGGAGCCACAGTGCTGTGATTGAGGCTATACAGGCAGACTGAGCCTTTATTTGAATGGTTCTGTGCCTTGAGCTGCCTCGGGCTTCTCTCTCCTCATACACACACTCTTTCAATAATGTTTTCCATTAGCTGCTGTTCCATTCATACTCTCACTGATCCCTGCGTTGTCTCCTCGGGGAGTGGACAGCTTAAATGAAATCTCTATACTACTGTAGCAGACACCTAACCTCTTCACTTCTCCTAGTTTTTTCTCTGATCGGGCCTCACCATGTGGAAGAAGTTAAGTGTTGAGTCTCCTGAATCAACTTGATTTCTCTCTCCCATGCCTCCTTTTTGAGAGTATCGCTTGACATTTTTCATCATCCTTATTCCCTCATGAATAACCAGCTCTTCACCTTGTGTCTTGCGGTCATAGTGAGACGGATTTCATCAATAAGGTTTAAGAATTATGCGAGGTTTGGCAGGTGATTCATCAAGGCTTTTGGAGAGAGCGTTTCCATTGTAAGGAGCAGGAATGGCATGCGGCGGTTTTGGCAAAGCTCCACAAACCGGAGAGGCAGAAGGACTTTTGACGTCATCGGGAAACGTGACCCACTTCTCAAGAAGCAAGGAGCCTTGGGCTGGTTGAGCAGATGTTGCACAGATGAGGCTGCATGCACGCACACACACAGAGGCACGCATGTATGTGCACCTACCTAGATTGCACACTCCATACTCTGCTTTTATTTTCCACTAAAACAGGAATTGGTGCCTGTGGTTGTGCACAAGTGTGAGCTGATATGGCTTGGGGTGATGGCAAAAAAGGCACAACATGACAAAAAGGAGGCTGCTGGTGTATCTGCTGGGTGTTTGATGGAAAGTAACCTAATGAATCTTGCGCAGTTTAGCTCTTAGTCTCATCGCTCCTGTTATGTAAGGTAGATGTTGGGAAGAGGAGGTAATGTTGGGCCAAAGCAAGCCACTTTTTCAGTTCTCCACTGTGTCCATCCTGCACATCAGCCAGAGGCAATCCCCCCCCCCCCCATCACTCTGGTGCTCTCAGATGTTATGTAAGGCCGTTTTTTTCTGGTCTATCAGTTAGTTAGACATGTTAAACTGCAAAAGCCTCTCTCTGCCTTTCTCCTATTTAGACCGTTTATTGAAACTGTAGAGGTGCGTGTCATAGTGCATGCTCCAAGTGTTGGAGAAAAGATTGCACAGCTCCAGACTGACATGCATTCCTAGTGAAACAATGCAAACCGAAGCTTTATAGCTTCTCTAGCACAAATGGAAATAGAAACTGAAACCCATATATTATTTCTACAAAGCACAATCAAATTTTTTCAGGATTTTTTTTTGGGGGCTTGGGGCTGTTTTGGGCTGCACACAAGCTTTAAGAACAAACTTCCTCATAAGAATGGTTAATGAATAAGGTCCATTGCTTGCACCATAAAGCAGACTGTGCACTAACCACACAGCAGCAAACAGTAGCCATACAGAATGACCATAACAGGTCACAGGATTGGCAGTTTGACCCTGACCTCCTCCAGCCTTCAAATCAACACATCCTTGGCCAAGGCAGTAAAAGATCAAATTGCTCCTGACTGTGAGGTCACTACCCTGTGTTGTAGTTTGCTGTCACTGGTGTGTGAATGCTATTATGCTATTTCTTGCTATTTCTTGCTAGTAAATACAGTGGAGCACCTAAAAATAGCTTGGTGGTAGTGTGGTGAAGGGATTTGCACTGTTGCCTCATAGTCTGGGGAGTGTTGCAGGGTGGGAAATTGGCACCCACCACCAGACAAATGCATGTATTTCTGAGCAGTGTCAGGTGAGTTTGCTCAACCTACCAGTCACCGGAGCAGGTAGATAAAAGTAGCATAACAGAGTGATTTGGTGACATCTCTGCTTTATGCTTATTCCTTCTGGCTTTATGAGTCAAGCCAAGCAGACTTGCATGCTCCCTGATCAGAGTCCTACACATAGTTAACATTACTGCGAGAAGCGTATAGTTTGTGCTAATTTTGGTGAGCCGTGTCAATAAAAAGGTACAGTAGTCTACAGAAGTTTTAGGCATGTTTGGGCCAATAAATGGAGGCTTAAGTAAGGCATGTGATGGGAGGATCGACACAACCCCGGTCATGCTCTGGATGTCCTTGCATATTACCAGGGGAAAATAATTTGTTGAAAAAATAACAAAGTCCACACCTCCCAAGTATAAGCACAGCCTAGGGTACCATCTTGGGAAGTAGGGTTGCTGAGCCTCTGGTTGTGCATCCAAAGGGCCTGAAAACCGCCAGTGGTCTCCTTGTGAATCACCAGTGATGAAAAGCCCCGGACAGAAGAGATGCCGTTTAGCTTGACCTTGGCAGCCAAGTGACACACATGGGTTTCAGCATGTATTGCGTGTGACTTAGGCTGCCACCCACCCCCACTCAAGCCCCATGTTGTGGCTCACCATGCCCCATGATGAATCATTAACGCCCTACATGCCTAAGACATATGCACACTATACATCTAGTCGTTCTTAAGTATGTACAGGACAAGATCAAAGTAGTTCTAAAAACAACTTGCTGTCTTTAAACATGGGACATGTGACAACAAAATAACACTCACACTTTCCAGCTGAACCTTTATGATTGTGGTAACTCACCTAATGTAATAGCTTTTTTTTTGCCCTTATAAAAACAAGGGTTTTCAAAGTGCTTTGACATGTGCAGAAGCAAATAGAAGAACAATAAACAAGCTAATAACAATAAATTGGTTATCTTGCCTCTGTTTTGAGGTTTAGTTGCAATTAAATCTGCGTTTGAGGACCTGGCTGCAATGGAAACTTTAACCAGCTTCTTTAATAGTAGACACATTCCCATATATTAAACATCCCGTAAACTGAATACTATCAGCCTCAACTATTATACTGTACCTCATCACCTGCAGGTTAGAATAAAATGAAGTATTGCTTTGATTCTTATGACTGCAAGGACCATTCAGTAAAAAGGGCTGCACAATGCAGCGTAGTAGTTGCAGGCTTGGCAGAGGCTTTCATTATGGAGTTTGTATGTTCTTCCCATGCATGTGTATACTCTCAGAGTTATCTGGCCTTCCCCCATGCTTCAAAGACTTGCTTATTACATTATTAGAAATGCTTTGATTGCCAGTATGAATGTAAGTATGACCGCCTATGTTTGAAAGTCAGCCTTGTGACTGACTTGCAGTCTGACTGGGGTATATTCCGCTTCTTGCTCACTGACAGCTAGGATGGCTGGGCTCCTGTGACCCAAACAGGAAAAGTATGTTGATTATGAATGGGTAAATGAATGGATTTGGCTGGTGTACAAAGATATGTTTAAAGATTGCTTACTAGTTTTTCACATTGCTTTGATACTTATACTCAGCTACCAAAGAAATACAAAATTCAGATTTTTGTATTCAGATAGTTCCATATTGTCACCAGGGAGCAAGTACTGTGTACAAGTTAGCATTTTGGCATTTTGATCATTGTAGTGCAGGGTTCCTCAATTACTTTTCCCAAGGGCCAAAATATTTCAAGGACACAAAGATGAGGGCCAGACATTTTTTTTTTTTTTTTTTTTTTTTTTTTTTTTTTTTTTGACCATTAAAATTTCTTGGATGTTTGCAGATATTGTTTCTTTTCTATATAATGGACCACCATTTGGGCATGACTGTTGCAGTATATATACAGAACAAACAGCTACCACAATGTGAGGAAAGTACATAACATAAAATAAGAAATTCCCTTATTAGTCCCACAAGGGGAAATTCTAAGGGGAATACATTTCTAATGTGGCCAACAGTCCATTTGATTTGAATCACATACCCATCTCCTTGTATCAGAGCCCTCTGGCTATCTCCAGACAGCAATTAAGCCTTCTGTAGCTTAGACCTCATGTTTTGGCACTTCCATTTTAGCCAGCTGATCCAGGCAACTGATATCACATAAACTGGCCAAAAACTTCCTCATCCATCTGCTGGTAATTGTTTACAGTCCAGAAACTTAAGATGCAAGGAAGGACTCAGAGTTGACAGGTGAAATCTGCACTCATATGAAGGTAGCTGTTTATAATGATTTCAATTAATGCTAAATTGTCTTCCAGTAAAAATTATTTAATGCCAGGAAAGAAATACACTGGCTAATTTCTTGTGCGCAATGACATGATTCATCAGTGCTGAGAAGAATAAGACACCCTTTATCTGGTCTATGGTTCTGCACTCAAACATGTTCAGATTTATGTTATGAGAGATCATCTTTAAATGTCACTATCCAAATGAAATTAAAGATTATGATGCCCAAACTGACCAAAAACAAAGCTATTAAAGGTTTTATCGAAGTCCAGTTTGTTTCCCTTGCCTATCAGGTTTCTTTGGTTAAAAGTTGATGTGAATTTGAACTCAGCTCCCTGTGGATAATAACATTTCATTCACTCTGACTTCACCCACTAAACCTAATAAACACAAACAATATTTCTGATGCAGCTGACCATGCATAACTTGTTTAAAGGGGGGAAATGTATTATTTTCACAGAGTTTCACTGATTAAATTTAATCATAAGTGCAGTCTTTAAACAATTCTTGCAACATTTCTTTATTGTGAAATTAGAGCTGTCCAGCATCTAAGACCTCATGTGATTGGCGATCTGCATGAAAACAACACTGGTTTGACTTTTTCCAATAGAAACAACTTCATTTTCTGTGGAATCTTTCTTGCAGTGATTTGAATTACTTACACTGCACAGTACTCTGCTGCCATTGGGGTCTCAATCAAAACAATAACAAAAGATGACCAGTAGAAACAAACTGAGCTCTGCCTCTCTCACCTATTACTTCCTAATTTGAATTGAGATATCCCAGAATTCCTTTAAGTTCAACTCTATTTAATTGGCATTCCATCCTAGACACATCTAAGATAGAAAGAACAATAGAAAAGAGCAACATTAAAGAGACCCATGCTTTGTAAAAAGATGCACTTGTTGCAAGACTTAAAATGAGAAAACATAAAATGCAGTACAGACGTATTTTAAAGATAGCATAGTGGACTACAGCAGTAGCATATTAGCGGTCTAAGAGTCTCATGGCCTTTGGAAGGAAGTTGTTACACAATCTGGGCAAGATATGCCGATATGCCAAGCTATGTGAGTAGCATGTGGTGAAACCAGATGGGCTACCTTTAACAGCTTTTCCCCTTCATTTCTTTGAAAATCATCCATGAAATGAAAACTATGGCCTATTGTTTAGTTTCAACATCTTATGGAGTGCAGTTTTTCTGCAGTCCAGAGCCCTAGCCATTTCGATGCCCTTGGCGAAATTCTGTTTAACTGCATTTCAAGTGAGTAATAAATGGTTAAATCTATGACGAGTGTTCCTGACTGCACTGTTAAGTTTGTAATCTCGCTCCTCTTTTGGCAGCCATGTCCTCCTCATTTGTCATGTTTCCCCCAGGGGATGAGTCAGAGGCTGTATCTGTACACGCAGATGTTTGCTCTGGCCTTTTTCTGCGTGTTTAGAATTCAGACAAAGTCCAGAAAAATCAAAATGGATGCCCTTCCAGCGGGACGCCACTTGCACTGTCAATGATCAAGTCATTATTCCTGGAATGTCAGCAGTAATGAAGATTGGTCACCTTCAAGAAGCGGCTCAATTTACTGTGTCTGAGTTCTTAATGATTCCTGTCACGCCAGCTCCTAGATGCTCTTTGACTGTATACTCTGATGCTAAAGCAGACATGATGACATTACATGCTGAGAAAGATTAATCCTGCTTCTTTTCACGTGTGCTGATGTTGTTCCTTAGAGGCTGACAAACAGACAACATTCATGAGGCGCACTTGCACTCACAGCGTACGCACACACCTTCATAGAGCGGGACGGAGCCTGTGATGGTGCTGCAGATGTAATAAGCACTCATTCATTTCCATGTTGGCAGAATGTTAAGATTGATTCAGGGGGCCGTGAGATGAAAAGGTCAGTGGGCTTGTTTTGAGTGAGTGTAAGATTTCCATCATCACGCCGCACGCTCAGCCCAGCCCGCTCCAAACTACACAAACAGCGTCTCTGAAGCCCTTGACAGCCTCAATTCTGCCATTAAGTCAATAATCTGCCCCTCTCACTCTCCTCCTCCCTTCAAGACTGACCCGCTGTTAGTTTGCGTACTTCCCTTTTTACTTACCCTCAACAACGCTTGTCCAAACAGCAGCATAACTTTCCCCCTCATGTGTTTCCCTCTCTCTCCCACCGTACCATTTTCCACACTTCCACCACTATTTCTCCTCTTCTCCGCCAGCACCTTTCATTGTTTCCAGACAGTGGTGAAACACATTGAGGGAAATGTGTTGAGCGTTAGAACGTCTGTTTACACACATGAGCGGTATTGTTCCAGGAAAGTGGCATCTGTGCAGCCCATTAGACTCAGAGGACCTGTGCGGGCCTGTTACATATGGTGGTCAGCTGCTGGGGAGGAACTGGAAACAGGGGTCACATTTGAGAGAACACATTAGGGGAGATGATGCATGGTGGTCACCGGGGCTAAACAATATGGGGAAAAATCTAACTGCGTTTTTTAATTTTTTTTGGGAATTCAAATGTCTTGGTATGCTGAAGCATTAAGATTGGCCTTCACTGGAGATAAGGGGCCTAGCCTAAACCTTGAAAAACAGCCCTGCTGTTCGGTCTCCACTCAGTGCATGACTGTTGTCTTTGCTTAAACTTTCTGTACTGTGTATAATTTTAGGATTTGTGTGCTGACTGATTAAAATAATTATACTACTACATATTCATTTAGATCAACTACAATCACAGAAAATTTATGATTACTGGTAGTTTAACTTACAGTCTTGTATGCATTTATCATGACAACATAACAATGTTCTGCCAAACAAGTGTGGTGTAAACATAACAGCAAAAAGTCACACAAAGTAAAGGGCAGATTGCAGAAACTATTAAAACAAATCTGCGGCTTTGCCACATTATATTTTGACCATTCAGACTAAGTCACTGTAAAAACTTTACATGTAAACATGTGGATTGCACCATAGCTTTACTTGACAGTCTTTTTTAGATGACAAATACAATATAGAAAAAATAAAGATTACTTATATCAGAGATTTCAAATGTCTATGTTCACCACTTTGAAAATAGTTTAGTAAATTAAATTTGATATGAATTGTTCTATTGAAGGGAATGATACATTTTTATATTATTCTCATTTTCGATAAAAAGCTGTACAAAAATAAGGAGAAAAAAAATTTCAGTAGGCAATGTTGCAATTTAATCTAAATTTCATTATCCGCTCAGCCTTTGTGATCACACACAAACACACACACTCTTCAAAGTCCTGTTGTGCCCTTCACCGCCGCTCTGGCCAAGTTGTTTATATCCACAGGGCTTCTTGGCTGCAGGTTGGAGCAGACGGCGACCCGGCAAAATAATCCCTCACACTCACACATTTGGAGCCACAACACAATCTAACACTCCTCTCCTACTGGGTTGCTTTTTGGATCTGTGAGAAGTTTGTTCTTAGGAAGTCTGAGGATCATGAGAAAAGGAGAGGGGGAGAAATGTAACTCTCATTAGTTGCAATACAGCTACTGTAGCAGTGTAATGATTGCGCAGCTCTACCTGTTTGATGTGAAAAAAGAGAAAAGGATGAGCGAGAGAGAAGTGGGAGAGAACGGAGGAAGGTTTTGTGAAAGTTTTAAGGAAGTAAAGTAAAGAGGAGGCCCTTCAGAGCCTGCAGCTGTGATTTATTAGTATATTTGTGTTGCTGCGTCTGAGTTGACTGGACCATGTATGGACCCAGGCCAGGCCAGGCTGGGATACTTCCTGCAGGGCCAACAGTTTCTCACTGACTTTTCTAACTGTTATTTGAAATACTATGCCTGGAGACATTCCTGCTAAATGTATTAGACATAAACAGTGCTGTTTTGCAATACAGTTATGGCTTATGATTTTGGATTCAACTTTGACATAGATGATCAAACAGTCAACTTGAATTCAAAGCTCCTATGAAGAGTTTTAAACTGGCTCTAAAACAGCCTTGAAAATATTATTAATGCCTCTCTGTGACTATTTTCATGACTGTCAGCGACATGATTGATTATTACTGTATATTTATGATGTTTGTAACCACTACCATGAGGTTGATGTTCCTTCTTTCTTTCTTTCATTTATTTAGTTTTCATTTTAGTTTGTCTGTATTCATGTACAGGTGAATTAAGATGTCACTGCACAAACATAAAAAATAATAATCATTGTCTTACGTAAAGAAAACAAATTAAATATACAAAGAATACTACCCCCTCCTCTCCCTCCCACCCCTCACATTCACCCCTAATCATTCATATTTGCAATCATACCCATTCAACCACGCACATACACATACACACACACGCACTTGCTTCGAGGTTGGTGTTCTTAATATTTAATCAAATCAAAAAGGAGTCTGCTTTTAGTGTAGTTGACAAAATTAACACTGGTATGGCCTTAAGATTTACTCTCACCAGCCACTTTATTAGATACTCCTGTTTAAGTGCTTATTAAAACTAATAGCTAATCAGCCAATCACATGGCAGCACCTCAATGCATTTAGGCATGTGGGTGTGGTCAAGACAACTTACTGAAGTTCAAACTGAGCATCAGAATGGGGAAGAAATGGGATTTAAGTGACTTAAACATGACATGGTTGTTGGTGCCAAACGGGCTGGTCTGAGTATTTCAGAAACTGCTGATCTGCTGGGATTTTCACACACAACCATCTCCAGGGTTTACAGAGAATGATCTGAAAAAAGGAAAATATCCAGTGAGCCGCAGTTGTGTGGACAAAAATGCCTTGTTGATGTCAGAGGTCAGAGGAGAATGTGCTCAAGATGATAGAAAGGTGACTAACTCAAATAAACACTCATTACAACCAAGGTGTGCAGAATACCATCTCTGAACGCACAACACGTAGGCTAGATCCTAGAAGCAGTCTTGATTTCACCTGTGACATTCAGATGGCAGGGTCAGAATTTGGTTTTAACAACATGAAAGCATGGATCCATCCTGCCTTGTACCAAGGCGGTTGTTGGTGTAACCGTGTGAGGGATTTATATTTTCTTGGCACACTTTGGGCCCCTTAGCATTTGAGCACCACATCCTACCTGAGTACTGCTGCTGACCATGCCTATCCCTTAATGACCACAGTGTACTCATCTTCTGACGGCTACTTCCAGCAGGATAATGCACCATGTGACAAAACTCAGATCATCTGAAATTGGTTTCTTGAACATGACAATGAGTTCACTGCTCTCCAATGGTCCCAAGAGTCACCACATTTAATCTAATAAAATTTGTCAGTTTACCTGTTTGTTGGTTTGTTTCAATTGTTGTTTGTGTTTATGCTTTCTCATAATGGCATCCAAATGTGCTAAAATGATGTTCCAAAAAACGGGTTATAGCACTTCTGGACATCATTGCTGTGTGCTACAATGTACATCTTCAGCTAAATTTAACTCCTTAACGCCTGTTGTATCATATTTGATACATATTTTTATGATACCTATATCTAATCAATATGATCATGAATTACTAAAAAAAAAGAAAATTGAATGCAATCTGATAAATGACAAAAATGCCTGCAAGTGGATTATGAGTTACCAAAAACACCCAATGTACCAAAATTTTGTGGGAATTTTTTTTTTTTGGGGGGGATTTCAGTCAAAAGTGAAATAAACATTTCAGTTCCCAAAAATTAGAATTTTCTAGCTATAATTTGTGTTTTCAGGCTTTAAGGGATTAACTCGCTATTGACAGTTAGTTTGGGTAACTCCTGCAAACAGTGAGTAAACAGCAACGAATCTGCCATACACTGTTCTCTTCTGTGTTCCATCTCCCAACCGGAGGTTTTGGAGCCGTCTAATGCCAAATGCTGAAGTGATTCGTGCATAGAGCCCATTCTGTCTGGCCATGAGACCACACTCCTGCTGTTAGTAGTAAAGTCTTCACAGTGGTGATCTAACAGAAACTTGCGTCATCTAACGTGAATTCAGAAGAAAACAAATACGGAGGATGTCCAGGATCCTCAGCCGGCTGTACTGGTGTAAATACTGTGGAAAAGAATCTGGGTAAAATCGAGTTTGAGTTGTGTTTATGTTAGGGAGTTTTTAGAGAAGCCAACATCTTTGTTGGTGACGCTGATGTCTGCTCACTCTCATTGGCTATTGTGGGTATTCTGCCTGATCCAGTTAAGTATAATATATATTATTCCAGATCAAGGAGACTCTGACTCAGTTAGGAACAGTGAAATAATCCTGTTGACACCACACTTTTTTGGACTCATAATTGGTTGCTACAAGCCTCTAATATGGCCAGGCACCTCAAATCATTGGAGAGCTTTAAACTGTTTTAAATGTTGGACCTCCCTTGCTTGAGGGGTTGATTGTTGTCCATTTTTCTCTGTGTTTGGTTTGGTCCCTGTCCTCTCCAGCCCACATGTCAAAGTGTCCTTGAGTAAAACCCAATGGCCAAATTGCCCCTGAACACTGGCCAAATAGAAGGCCTACTCTAAAGGACTTGTGGGAGTTTCATCCTAAGAGCTTTTTAACTCTGAAGCATACCCGTCCTGTTTAAAGAAGCACTTCTTACATACATAGATAAATTCATAGCTACTTTATAAAGTAAATACATTTTATTGCAATGAAATTAGAGAAGAGTTTCCAGTTAATTTAATATTCTGTGTTTACAAGTGCAGATAAAATGATATGATTCTTTGTAATTTGATTATACTTTACAGAAGTAAGTTGATAATAAATGACATTACAAAAGTAACTCAATCAGCCTGTTTGCAGAACCTCCCTTGTTTTGAAAAGTCAATTATAGTCTGCTAACATTATTAGTGCCAGGTTTTACAGAAAGCCCTTCCTACTGGGTGGTATGCTGTCAGTCACGCTGATGTTACGATGGGGTCGGCCCTGGGAGACGATCGTGTTGTTAGAATATGCTGTGTGTCGGAGCACCTGGTCGAAGCCTCGGGCAGCGGATGTGGCTGTGCACGCTGCATGAATACGAGACTCATTAAGTTCACTGGCCTGCCAGGTGGACTACAGCTTGTTTCAGCTCTTACACACACGCACATGGCTCACATACACAGTCACACCATGGTGGACTGTCGTGTGCATGTATGCTTGCTAAGGGACAGAAAAACAGAGGAAGGGAGAGCTGTTGGGTTTGTAAGCCTCTAATCTGATCATCTCAGATATGGTTTTATTGTAACTACATTAGTGAAGATGCAGAGTGTAGTGTATCAGGTTTTTGCCAAAGCTCTGTCACATTTGTGGCAGACATGGAGCACTTGTCCTAAATGCAATAACAGTGTGTGCGTCATGCACATAAAACACAGATGATTAAAATACTGCAGAGTAAGATAGGCTGATGCTTGGTGAGGCTAACATTTAAGTTTCAGATACAAGCAATAAGAGGGGGATGGACACTTCTACTGGTGACTGAAGTATATGTCTTGCCCCCTCTTATTGCTTGTATCTGAAACTTAAATGTTAGCCTCATTGACTAACAATTCCAGCCACAGTGCTGTGCAGAACCTCTAGGCATGTTTGGTCCAAATATGAAGCTGAAGTAAGGCATGTAATGGCAAGTAAGTCCAACTGGGAGCACTATTGGGAAGGAAGGAGGATTGACACAACCCCAGTAGTGCTCTGGATGTCCTTGCATATTACTAGGAAAGTGGGAAAAAAATCTGTTGATAAAATAACAAAGTCCACACTTTCAGGGCAGAGTTAGGGATGGATGTGGTGAGTGCGTAGCCTAGGATGCTATCCGGGTGGGTAGTAGGGTTTCCACAAGCCCCTGGTCCTGCTGTGGATGTTTCAAAGGCTTAAAAACTGCCAGCGGTTTCAGAGTGTATTACCAGAGGTGAAAAGGCCCAGACAAGATGCTATTGAGCTAGACTCCCACTGGGGTCCTGTCCTGGATTGTGGCACATTAGACCACAACTGCTAAGGCGTTAGGAGCTGGGAGACAGAATGCACAGCCAATGACTGAGAATAATCGTGGTCCTTACAAGTAGCACCAAAAAAAAATGAATGAAATAGAGCAAGACAAAGGCAGCTTTCAGTAGGATGTTGCAGTCTCTGATGTTAAATCCAGTGTTTCCACATGTAAAGCCATGTCATGGCAGCTCTGTCATGGTGGCCAATTGGACATGTAGCAGCGATAAAATGAAAGATTTCTCTGGCTTTGAAAACAGTTACAAATATTTCATGCAATGTACGAACTCGACTCAAATTACAAATATAGATACATGACATAGGTTTGGCCATTTTGTGGTTAATAAGTGTTGAACTCCTTTTTTGTTGAATCTTGAAATTCTGCTATTTTGCATTTAAGACTGTTTCATTTTGGATATTTGTTCTGTCTTAAACTGAGGATACCTCATGTTGGAACTTTTATAAGGAACTTTGAAGATATTTAGAATCCCATGAAATTAAGGGATATTTCTGTATTTTTGGAGTTGGGTTGTGTAAGGTACTTGGTAATAGTAGTGGCATTAGCCTCCAGTGATTTTAGTGAGCATTGCCCCTTCAAACAGGATGTGCTTGGAGAAGCTAGGCTATACAGCGTAGCAGATGGGTAAAGCAGCTCTGCATAATTTAGAGTGTTTTGGGTAAAGATGGTCCAGAAACATTGCTGTCTCAATATTATATGATATTGAAAGCTTTTGAAGTGTTTTAGGGCCTATGCCCATTGCTGGCTTTAATAGTGCTGGCAGCGTCGATAACCTCTTTTTCAGAGTGCCTCTTTTAGGCACTTCTTGTTGCTATATTACAAAAACTAAATCCTGCTTTCCTCAGTAGAAACGTTGATGTGTGTCCAAATTTCCGTTTTCTAGGAAATATCACTAAAAAGACTTGCAGACGATGTAAAGGAATCCTCTCCTGACACAAGCAGCAGCTGCAGACCTGAAAACTGACCTTGAAAAAAGACAAAGAAAGATGAGTTAGACCGATTTCTCTGTTATCTCTTTCCACTTTAATAGCTGGCACAGTGTTTTCAGAGGGCAAACGTGTTGTGCTGCCTGCTTGTAGCATAAACTTACTTGGATGACAATTTTGGTTTTTGGCCCATTTTTATCAGAAACTTGCAAAATTATGCAGAAAACTGTACCCAAATGCTACGCCTTATAGCCTAGCTTCCCCAAGCACATCATATTTAAAGGGACAATGCTCACTGAAATCACTGCAGGCTAATAGCACTTCTATCGCCAAGTATCTTACACAACCCATCTTGAAAAATACTGAAATATCCCTTTAACCACAGATAAAGGAACTTTCTGTGAGCTTTTCAAAGTGAATATATATCAGTGATAAAAACACACTGCTTCGACAAATTACAGAAGCATTCTTGTCCTAAAAATTATAGCTATGAAACTATTTATTGAGATATTTATTTATTCTCAGCAAAGCCTATTGAGGGACATTATATTTTCTGACTCCACAGAACCACAGTGGGACTAGCCAGCCTGACTTTCTTGAGTCGTCTGACTCTGTCTGGAGCTCACCTAATGGTCTTGGTGGTGGGAATGTGTTGGGCCTCAGTAATGGAGTCTGGATCCCATGTTTGTCTCAGCATACTCTCCTCTGATTGGCCTGCTGTTCTTAATTACCAGATTGACTGTTTATCCACACTGTTTGCCTGGATCCTTATCAGCCCTAACAGTGTTTTAACTACCAGAGGAGAATGTGTGGGAGATGGCGAGAGGAAGTGTACATGCTTGTGTTGTGTGTGTTGTGGCACACAGTGGTGTACATGTCAACGTGCATGTTTGATGTACTTTGTCAGACAAGGGTCAGCGTGTGTGGAATGCAGAACACGCAGATTGTGCCGGTGATATTGCTGGTTGTGGTTGTGCTGATGAGGTGGCGTTTGCCCTCCTCGTTTCTGGGACTAAGACTTGTGGCCACAGAGGGGACACTCATGTTGAGGTTTCAGCAGCGAGCGATGACTGTTCAGGTTATTGCCTTGGTCTCTGGCAGCGAGCTTATTAAGCAAACGTTGAATTTGCACTTTTGCATTCCAAACCAGGAGCGCTTGTAAAAGTGTGACAATTTTCCTGCGTCTGGATTGTAAAAATATTCACACACTTTATCACCAGTCTGCTTTTTATTTAAGGTGGAGCTGCAGAAATGAGTTTGTACTCCCAGTGTGTTCCCATATGCTTTTGTTAATATGTCTGGTGTTTGTGTGTGAGTAGAAACGAGCATGTGTGCAACATGAGCTTCGGCCATCTCCCTGTGTGTGAGTAATGGTCCCTGTTTTATTGGCCCGCTCCTCAACAGACTCTATGAGTAATCACATAATGCCTGCTCTGACGTCAGAGCTGTTTCCATGGTTACACAGTGCTCCCCACTCTGGGGAGGTGCGTTTCATTTTTCTTTTTTTTCTTTCTTTCCCCCCTCATCTTGTCCTGTATGCACTCAAACTCTCTGGCTCTGGATGGAGAAATCACCTCCCCCTAATCTTAAGTTCCAAAATGTGCTTGTATGATTAGAGACGCACACTTTTACTATCCACTTCCTCTTTTTTTATTTCATCCCTATCTCTCTCAGCCTCTCCCCTTCTCTCTCAGCGTCCCTGTCCCTATTTTAGTCATCCGCTGTCTTCTCCTGCCTCCCAGCTCTGTCTCTTTCATGATGAGCCCCCCTCATTTTACTCTCTGTCCTCTTCGTCTCCTTTCTTCTCCACAGTGAACTCAGCAATGCCCGGCAAACCACCTCTCCTGTTTCCACGCCACATGTATTCATTTTTTTCTTCCTGCCTTTCATGCACTGCTAACTTCCACTGAATGGATGACCTTGCTCATTTCTACAGGCTCTTCCTTTATACATTTTTTCTCTTCCCTTTCACTTTCCTCACTCTGATGAAAAGGAAACACTCTCTTGTGTACCTGTGACAACATACACTGGCATTAAAAAGTGCCAAGAATCAATAGGTGTGCTTAGTAAAACAATTTCTGTTTTTTTTTTTTAAGAAAAGAGATAAATAGCCAAATGAAAACTTTCTGGGATGCACAGGTAAGCTTTTATGGATACTTTCCTGTGTTCACTTAAACTAAACTTGAGTCTGTTTGCTAAGTTGGAGCATTTTGTCGTTCCCTGGTGCAGCCCAAACAACAATACTCAGGAGCGGAGCCAGAGTGTTTGACATCCAGGGCTTAACCCAAACTGAGGACGGTCCAGGGCATGCTTCCCAAGTAATAAAATTTTGCTCAAAAGGCAGTTATCTGCTCTATTTTCAAGCAATCTTAAAGACAAGTTAAGGTTTTAAACACCTACCAAACTAAACATAAAATGGGCAAAAAGGATGAAGTCCAATCTTTAAAAAGCATCTTTTACTGCCAACATCGTTTATTTTTAATGCAATTGTTCCAAAGTGTGGCCATCAATCTAAAAACTTAATACACTGTATTGAAGGTTAATCATTTTAACTTTTTCTGGCTAAAAAAGGGCAAGACATGTATCTTATTATTTTATCTTATTAAGTTTATGATAAGCACTATTCACTTATAAACAGAGCACTAAATGCAAATTGTGTTGTTCTTGATTTAGATATAATTTCAAAAATTCAGAAAGTGTTTATATCTAGCACAATATTAAAAAATACTTCTTCATTTCTTCACAGTATTTGCAATTAAAAATAAGATTTAAAAAGTTAGATTTTAAACCCAAACGTTATTAGTCTACAGCAAAAATAAAGGAATTCGGCCCACCGTTCCAATACTTTTGTAGGGGACTGAAGCTCTTTCCTAGGAGCCTTATCTCTACCTCTATGCTTGTTACAAAGGCTGAAAGTGAGTTTGAGCCTCCACTGAGCTTCAAAACTATCCTTTAGTAACCACTTGGTGACACTAATGAAACTAAGTCCATGCTTTATATAGCTGATGGTGTTAGTATGTTGCTAAAGGGAAAATAAAGTGTGTTGTAGGCAGTGCATTAGTATGTGGTTTGGGGTAACTGGCAGCCTAGCTCTGACATCTCTTAGCAGTTGTTGACAGGCTGAGCTAATATCTTCTGTATCCCCCTAAATTCTGAACTGCTAACAGCTAACCATCTTCAGAAACAATTCTCTGTTGTATAACAGTCCATCATTTGTAATCTTTCAGTTTGTTGCTCATAAAATAAACCTACTGAGGGACTCAGTTTGCATCAAATTTAGCGCCCCCTGTGGTCAAAGCTGAATGCCTTAATGCTTCTGATTTCATCCTGCACGTGTGTATAGTGTTTCTAGAACATAAAATACAATCCTTTCACCTTATAACTGATACATAACGGATGTGAGTATTTGCTGTTAAAAAGGCAAAAAAAAAGGCCGGATTCTTTGTCTGACGACTTCCCCACAGCAGCACATGAAATACTCTGAGAAGTATTTAAGAGAGGATAATGTTGCCTCTGAAGATCTTGTTTGCCTTTGTAATTAATATTCAGGCATCACAATTAATTTCAGTCTGTTTCATAACTTAAAAAAATCCCTACAGAACCTTTAATCCGCTTGTGAGGAGTAAATCACAATAAATCAGACACAACTGGTCTCCAATTACCCAAGTACATGTGTTATTCCAAGCACCATAAAAACTTGAGCATGGTAGCCAACACTTGTCCTTGGAGTCACACTTTCTCCAAGCCTGCAAACATCAAAATGTCAATAAGAAGACCTTCCTAAATCACTAGCTAGAAGAGTCTCTCTGGCTAGCCAAACACGCACATGGTGAGACACTTAATGGCTGTGTTATGTCTGTTGTCATTGCTCAGAGAGGCCGGAGGCTGAAAGCATCACACTGCCCATTTCCAACCCATTTCCTCCCCCTATTGAAGCGCTGTATGGCTGCAGAGGAAAGACATATGGATGGCTGTCTCCCAAACCAGCCGTGATCTACTACAGCCTCTTTGTCACATGTACGCTCGGCCCCGTCACTCATCCAGTCAGGGGTGTGATTGGTGGCTGACTGCTTGTCTGGCTGATGTGTTTGGGTCGAGAGCAGGATCACTGTAATAGACTCAGTGTCTCTAGCTAATCAGCGTGGCTTGCCTTGTGCGGGCGTTTGTCTTCATTTTCCAATCAATTAGATGTGAGTGGAAAACAGGCAGAAGCACAGGTGCATGTGTGAGTATGAATTTTCCCACTGGATATGTGGGAAAAAGAGGCAAGCAGAGGAAGAACAAGAAATGTGTGTCTCATAAAACTGTGCCTCTATGCTCGAGTCACGGCTGCGTTTCTGGCAATGACTTGTTTCAGCAGCTTAGTGACAGACAGAGCCATACCCATTAGTGCATTGTTGCCTTTGACTAAAGTTGTGACCCAAAGTCCCAGAGCACTATTGAACCATAACCCAATGATCCACAGTGTAGGGTGCCATTGCCCAAGGGAAGCCTGTTTCTGCCAACACAGGCTCACCACAGTTTAACATGGCACTGCTAGCTCAGCAGAGAGGTTGAAACAAGTCAAGGACGAGGACTAGGTGCCTTTGAAAATCAATTTGAGAGAGTTGGACATTTTGGGAAACACATTTGTCTGCACCCGTGCCAAGAGTTAAATATAACTAGCCCCATCTCTGTACCATTTTTCTCTTTAATACCTCTGCCAAGGAGGTTATGTTATCAGCAGGGTATGTTAGTTAGTTTGTTAGTTCGTTTTTTTAGTTTGTTAGCAACATAACTCAAAAAGTTAAGGACAGATTTTGATGAATTTTTTATGAAAATTACAGAAATGGCATGAGGAAGAACTGATTAGATTTTGGGAGTGGTCCAGATCACCATCTGGATCCAGGATTTTTTTTTTTAGGAGTAAATCACAGCATGGGGGGACTGAGCTGCCTTGGCGGAGGTCTGCGCTCTCTGAGTGCTTTTCTAGTTGTAAAAGCTACAGCAGGAGGAGACAGTTTAGCATGGCAGATCCTTAAGACTGGAAGCATGTCAACTTTCATTTGATTATTACTAAGTATGATGTCAAAATCAGCAGCCGTTCCCAAACTTTAGTTTGCTATGGCCCAGTTAGAGGCCTAAAAGTCTTCTGGGGCCCACTTTTGTACAACCATAACATGTGACTCAAATATTTCCTTTCATGCTGTTTTTTCATAACTTTGCAAAGCAGATGGATACGCCCGTTTCCTTGTTTCTCACTTGCGAATCCATCTTGCAAAGCTCCCATCTGAGCCGTTTGGGCCCAGTTAGAAAGTGACAGGACCAATCAGCGACGAGGGGCAGTACTTTCAGGCGTGGCGGAGTCGTGACGTAAACAGGCAGCAGCAAGAGCTGGCAGAAGAGCTTAGCGTGGATGCTGCTAAAGCACCAGTTTTATCAGAACTTGATGACATTTCTTCATTAAAAGAAGAACAAAGAACAGCAGTGAGTTGTTTTCTTTTCAAAAACAACAAAAGTCGAGTACTTACATGTCTTTAGTCACCATGTTTTGTGTTATTCCTCGGTAGCTGCACATGCGCAGCTTAATAGCTACGTTAGCAACGGAGCTATGTAAGCTAAGCTTGCTGCGTTTTCATTGAGGATGAGATTTTTTCCTGTAAGCAGACTATTTTCTCTGCTTTGTTAAAGGTTTGTAATCAGGTTTTGCAGGCCAGATTTTTAACTTTTGGTATCCTAACCCTTAACTGAAGTTTAATCCAGTTTCATTTTGCTTGTATTTCTGTTCTGAGATTTATGGCATCTCAGATGAGCGGTCTGTAGCCAGACTGTCTTGCCTTCTTTGCCCAGTTTGGTTGGGTAGATCGAGCTTCCTCTGCTAACATCAGGGATCTTTAGTTGGAAAAAGATTGGTGACCAATAGCTTGTAAACAACTGAACAGGTAGATATTGTTAAAAAGTTATTAGTGGCCTGATAGTTGGGCTAACTTGGTGCAAGTTTATTCAACATCACTATGTGACTGGTGGATTCACATTTAACAGAGAGGAGAAGCATTAGTTTTTATGTTGCTTATTACCACTAACCTCTTATGCTCCACTCTAAATGTAGAATATTAAACTTGTGTAGTAATGTCTAGTGTATCTATCCTAAAAAAAGCAGAAGCAAAATGGTGAAAAGTTAATCCCCAGAAACAGAAATATTCCTTCAAGCTAACCTCCCTCATCGACAGTTCTGTCATGTAACAGCCCATCACTGTTAATCCACCAGCTTGAATCATGGTTCAAAAAGATCTATATTAAATGTGACACATGGAAAATAGTCTGTTCTTCTAAAACAATATCCAATCATCTTGACAGGCCTTATCCAGCAATTGGCATCCAACCTCTGACGGCTCATTATTGCTGCTGTGATTAGCTCAGTAATGTTGCAATCACTGACAGTGAAGGTTTTGGATAAGGATGCAGGTTGGGCGAGGTCAGTGTGCACTTTTTCCTCCCTTCTTGTCTTCAGGGTTTTACAGATGTGTGAGTGTCGGCCAGATCTATGAGCTCTGCTCATCCCGCCTCATTATCCCCGCTAGTGTCTGCACCAGATCCATTTGGTTCAGGCTGATGCAGCTGTACTAATCGGGTTATATGGGGAGAACTAATTTGCTCTGGAGTCTGTTTTCCACTAGATTAATGTGAAAATGCAAATCAGAAACATGCTGATTTTTCAAATGGAAAAAAACGATGGTCTGCCCAAATGATTTTGACTTTAACTGCATCATTTTGTATTTACAAGTCCTGAACAGTGAAGCCTTATCAACCGTGCAGTTGAAGCTGTTTATGGCTCTGTTTTATGATACCTCTCTTCTGGTCTGCCTCCCTAATTAATTGGACTACTTTGCATTATACTGGTTTACCCGTTCCATTTTGGCATTTTTTTTGGAGCCAGAATTGTAAAAACAACAATTCTGATGGTTGTCATTTATCCGGAGCTGCAGCAAAGTTATTTGTTTCTGCTTTTACATGCTCTGCGGAAAGTGCAATTACAGCAATTACACATGAGAAGTCACACAAGCTTCAGGCTACAGACCCACAAATTCATGATGTGAACCCTTCGCTAAACACGATCCTTAAACCAAGATTTTTCTTTTCATTGTTTGATTAATTATCCTGTCGTCTTTACTGATTAGCCAATTAGGAGAAAAACAAATGAGGACAATGCAGAATGTGAGTAAGATGAAACCCAGCCTCCATCCCTCTCTCCTCCATGTTTTCTGTGTGTGATAGTAGCAGGATGAGCCTGCTAGTGTGCAAACATGGCGTGGGGAGCAGAATGTGAAAGGCAAAGGGTTAAAGCTAATTGTTTCCTCAGCTGTGGAGTCGAGTGGACTGTTTAGGAAAGGCTAAGAAGAAGGGAAGCCCTTGTAGGATTGTTTTGTTGTTTTAAACTTTGTGTGCTGTGAGAGTTTGTTTTTGAGTTTGTTTTCAGCAACTAAATTCGTGTAATAAAGTGTATTATCTGACAGGAAAGGGTGAAAGAAAAAGTTTGTGTGTTTATTGTTATCATACACATGCATATTAACAAGTCAGTTCCAGAAATTTTAATTTTAACTCATAACGGATGCTGGCTGACAGTACATCAACAGGGACTGTAATGTTTCCAAATGCATGCAGTTTAATATGGAGTTGGTCCCCCTTTTGCAGCTATAACAGCCTCCAATCTTCTTGGAAGGCTTTCCACAAGATTTTGGAGGGTTTCTGTGGGAATTTGTGTCCGTTCATTCTGTAAAGCATTTATGAGGTCAGGCAGTGATATTGGAAAGGAAGGCCTGGCTCACAATCTCTCTGTAGTTCATCTCAAAGGTGTTTGCTGGGGTTTAAGTCAGACAAGAAATACATCATGCAGTATTTTAAGCATTTTTCTAATGTTTTATTTATTTTATTTAAATTTATTTAACCAGAAAAAAACCTCATTGTGATGAATAATATTATTTACAAGAGTGTCCTGGTAAAGACATGTGGGTGTTATTATCTGAGACTTTTGGAATAAACACATTAACTAGTGTGAAGGAAATAATACGTTTAATTTTACCATAGTAAAGTATAGCTCATTAATTTGGTGATATTGTGGTTCAAAAACACTACACTAAAATTCAAAATACAAGCAACATTTTTGTTTGACCTGCCAGCTAAGGGGGCCCCTGTGTAATTTTCTTTCTGGGGGCCCAAAATCTCCAGCTACGCCCCTGCTCACATGCAGCTCCTCAGCCTTGAAGCCGCACAGTTTTTATGCTTACATTATTGCCAGTGGAAGTTCAGAACTCTTCAGCCATGGAATCAGCAGTGCGTTAACAACTTTTACACACCGTAAATCTCAGTAGTCGTTCATCAGTTGACTGTGGAATATAATATAATATAATTCAGCAGGAATAAAATTTCACGAACCATCTAATTGCAAAGGTGGCATCCATCAAATTACCACACCTGGAGTTACTAAGCTCTTCAGAACGACCCATTGTGCATCACACATGTTTGGGAATGGAGACTGCATGATTGATTTTATGCACCTGCGACAAGTCTGAGTAAAACACCTGAATTCAGTAATTAACTCATGTGACCAAGTACTTTTCTCCATATAGTGTCTGTCAAACTATTTTTAATGCATAGCAGGACAATGACTACATTACATCTGTCTTTGCTTCCTTGGCTAAATGTGACTTTTTGGGTTGATTTTAGGATCAAACTGTTTGTTTTTAAAGCCTTAAGTGGCCATATCCCAGCCTTTGATTTGCTAACTCCCTTTGAGCCTCTCTGCTGCCTGGGATTCTCCAACTTGTGGTTCCTAAGTGGTCAGAAAGGGTGACCAAGCCTTTGTAGTTCAGGCCCCACAGCTTAAGAACTTCTTTCCTGCAGGAAAACTCAGTGTCCTCCTTTAAACCCTCCTTAAACCTTCATCACTTTTCTCTTAATCCTTAGCTTTTATGTGCATCTTTATCACATTTGTATTGAGATATTGGTTTACTTGATGTTTGGGTCCTTTATACCGGTTTACCTTTAGTTTGAGCATTTTAAGTACTCATTCCTCAGGTTACATACTGTTAATGCTTGAAAATAAAAAAGGTGCTAAATCTCATCCCTAACACCAGTGGTGGGTAGAGTACAGTTACAGTACTCGACACACAATAATACACAATAATACACAATAATAATTACTCAAGTAGAAGTAAAAAGTAAGTACTTGAGTAAGAATAAATAAGTACCTCATTAAAATACAACTCAAGTGATGACTAACTTAATTTTGTGCAGTTTATTAGAACGTATTGCATTACAACATATTATTCAGGGGTAGTAACATAAAGTGCACATTGTCATAAATAAAGTGACATAACTTGCCAAAATAATTACAGTAAATAAAACATTAAATAATGGTGTGTAAAATCACATTTGTGGCAGAGTTGCAGAGGTGATTGGACACATGACATCATTTATCACTGACACAACTGTGTCTTTGCAATCTGCAAGTAAAAACAGAGATTTGAACTTATACGTTTATCTAACTAGCAGTGCAGCCGTTAGGTTGTTTAGCTTACTCACCATAACGTGCTTTCTTGGATTTGACGTGCTATTTTTGAAGCTTGACATTTCCACTGTTTTAGGTAGACACAGCAGGCAGCGCATTATGTGGCTGTTGCTCCTCATCGTTTGAAAGGCAAAGAGTGTTGATGTTGGTCCAGGGATGAGCATGCTCCTCTGAAGGAGACGCAGGTATTACATCTTCAGCCATTATCTCCAACTGTTGATAGTTAAGGGGGAGGGGTCACTCCTCCGTTTACTCTGTGGTGCTGAGGATTTTACCTCACACTGCTGTGAGAGCTCAGCTGAGTGTAAAAAATACTTAATGAAAATAAATTATAGCGATCAGTGTATTGCCCAATGTAACAGAGTACAAATGTCTTTTTTATTAACAGATGTAATGGAGTAGGACTAAAAAGTACTCTACTCAATAACTAGTAGGATTTTTCAAAAAAATCTACTCGAGTACATGTAATGGAGTAAATGTAATGCATTACTACCCACCTCTGCCTAACACCTACATCTGTGCATTAAACTTTCAGTTGTAGCCCAGAATGTTGTAAATATAAAACCAACCAGAAATTTTCGATAGTGTCATCAGTGTAACAATGAAAGTAAATGTTGTTGTGCTTTACACAACATTTTACCTGGGAGTATCATGTAAACGGTCAATAAGTGGGGACATGATAAAGTTCTTTTACTACACACATTATTTCTATAATCATGTTTGATGGAACAGGATGATTATTTTGGACTAAACTCCACAT
The DNA here is from genome assembly GCF_018320785.1 of Cheilinus undulatus. Taxonomy (NCBI): domain Eukaryota; kingdom Metazoa; phylum Chordata; class Actinopteri; order Labriformes; family Labridae; genus Cheilinus; species Cheilinus undulatus. The sequence goes on along the minus strand of NC_054873.1, from coordinate 19,195,514 downwards.
AAGCACAGAGATTTCTTATAAAAAACAGATGGTAAACACAGAGTAGCACCTATTTATTTTATCAGGAAAAGATAAATATAGCAAACACAGGCCAAGTGAATGATTGCTGCCTTTATTATGTATTATCTCTGCTCCCTCTGTTCCGCTTCTGACACAGTATCAGTGAGAACTGAGACAGATGAATGTGAGGAATGTCAGCTGACGTCATTGCACATACTGTAGCCCGAGTCACATGGCTAGGTAAACACAAGTAGCTGCTCGGTCTGGTGTGTGAGTGTGTGTGGTCAGATGGCAGCAGTTTTTTAGATCGGGGGGGGGATCCAGGAGCAAAGTGTTCCTTCAGAAGATACTTTTTTTTTTTTTTTGCTCCATGTTGTCATGTGCAGAAAAAAAAGAAACTAATGCTTTGTATATTTTTACAAGGATTCCTTCCATGTTTAAACAGCGGACTAACAAAGTTTTTTAACAATGTTTTTGTAGCTTGTGGTTGGCCTTCGTGCTGTTCCTGATCCTGAGCACAGAAGCATACATGGATCTGATCACATATCTGCGTTCACACAGACATGAAAGTAAAGCCATGTATGAGGGTTGTACTCTATGTTTACTGTACACTAGTGCATGGATGAATTCACAGATGTGTGGTGTAAACACACAGAAGATCAACTCTCCATGCATGTGTTTTTAACACACAAACCTGTATTTCAACTTTCTCACTTGCCTTAATGTCTCAAAACACGACTTCTGGATCATGCACATTTTACTCTTCAGTCTTATACAGTTGTGAAATAGATCATTTTATATAAAACCAAGTTTTTCTGAAATCTAAATTATCAACAAATCTAAAAATTTAAGGATATAACAAGATTTAAAAGTGAGAAGTAATAGTTTGAAATTAGTCTTTGCCTAATGTAGAAATACTTTTTATTGAATTTAATTTTCCCATGCATAGGTGAAGACTGTAGAGAGGGCTACAAGCAGAGTGAATACTGGACTTGTGTTTCTCGCAATATTTCAGAAAGGTTGAAATTGGGTGAAATCAGATTCAAACATCCAAGACCTAATTTTTCCTCTTTGCAAACCCTCTTTGGTTGCTTTTTAATATAACTTTGACCATATGCTCGTTTTAGCATTGGGAAAGCGGCAAAAATGATGACTGAGGGGGAATTTTGAACCATTTTGCAACGGGGAAATCCCGGATGTATGCACCTTTGGCTGCAATCACAGCGCTGAGTCTGTCTGGATAGGTCTCAATCGGGTCTGCACATCTGGACACTGCAGTTTTACTCCTTTTCTTTTCGCAAAACTTGAGAAGCTCTGGCAGGTTGCACAGGGATCTGGCTTTTTCAAATCCAGCCACAAATTCTCGATTAAGGTCTTTGTTTTTTACCTGGCCGCTCCAGAACAGTTGTCATTACTGTTTTGCTGTATCCCTTAGTTCATTGTCTTCCTGGAAATCAAATCCAATTCTCCCAGGTCCTGTGTCTTTTGCAGACTGAACAAGATTGTCCTCCAGACTTGTCCTAATTTTATCAGCATTCATCTTACCCTCTACCTTTACAAGCCTTCTAGAGGCGGCTACCAAGAAGCAACCCCACAGCATGATGCTACCACCACTGTGCTCCACAGCGGGGATGGTGTGTTTTTGGTGATGTGCATAGACATAGCATCCTTTCTGATGATGAAAAAGCACCATTTTGGTCTCATCAGTCTAAAGAACTTGCTTCCACTTGACCACGGAGTCTCCCACATGCCTTTTGGCAAACTCTAGTCTAGATTTAATATTTTTTCTTTCAAAGTTGCTTTCTCTTTGCTATTCTCCCATAAAGCTTTGGCTGGTGAAGAACCTGGGTAACAGTTGTCCTTCCCATCTCAGCTGCTGAAGCTTGTAACTCCTTCAGAGTAGTTTTAGGTGTCTTGGCAGCCTCTCTCACTAGTCTCCTTCTCACACAGTCACTCAGTTTGTGAGGACAGCCTGATCAGGCAGGTTTACACGTGCGATGTTCTTTCCATTTCTTGATGATGGGTCTAACTGAAATGTGGGGGATGTTCAGTGCCTAGGAAATTGTTTCATATCCATCCCCTGACTTATACTTTTAAATAACATTTTCTCTGAGTTCCCTGGAGTGTACTTTTGCCTTTATGGTGTAATGGTAGCCAGGAATATTAATTAACCTGTGACTGGACCAGCCAGTCACAGGTGTCTCTATACGACATTCACTTGAGACACAAGTGACTACCTTCTGAATGCGCTGTATTCTCCCTTAAACTGCTTTTGGTAACTGAGATAACCTTTAAGCCTAATGGATCTTGCAATAGCATCATGGTTCTTTATCTATTTATCTTTTAATCAAATTTTTTGTATGTCAGGGGGCAGATGTGTAATGTGTATTATACATGTGGTTTTATTTGTGTTTACATGCAGAGATTCTTGTTTGTTTCTATTGTTTTATTCATTGATTCTGCTGCAGATACAGCTAAGTGTTTGCAGCACTGGAGACCAAGACAAATTTCCCCAAGGGGACAATAAAGCATATTATATTGTACTCACTAGAAAGCTTGCGTTGCTGCTTACTGTAACTCCAGAGTGGTTTTACTGCAACTTTTGGCAAGCACATCCTACAAAGCAACTTTAAACATGTTAAACAAGTGTTGTGTTTACATGTTTGATACCACCAAGCGTGTCTCCAAAACTAAAAAAGGTCTGCTTTTACTAAATCATGCATATCTTTTTGTAAATGCTTTTGCATTGTGCTTGTAACTCTTTTGCATGAATGAATGATCTCAGTTGTTCCTCCACGTGCATATAAATGCATTAAAACATGTGTCCACTCTCACATTCACAGTTTGGAGTAAACATGCTCCGGCTGTGGGCCTTGTGAACAATCCCTCTGGGTGGTCCCATCATAGAGCTGTTGTCACCTCAGTAAAGCTCTACTGAACCCATACATCATGATAAACCTTAGCCAAGGAGAAGGCTGCTTCTACAGTATCTTTATCACATCATAGATCATTTAGGTGAGCGAGACACTGAGCTGCTTTAAGGTAGTTTATTGTGTGTATTTCTGGCCTGGCACTCATGAGCTCCAGTGGGGGCATGATTGTATAAGATGGCTTTCTGTCACTCATGGAGCCTGCAGGCTATTTCCCCTGAGGACCACCGGAACCTCTTCTATCTGATCCTCCTGTTTGCTCCCAGCCAGGTTTCCAGGATAGCTATCAGCATGATGGTCTGATCTAAATGGCTCTAAGCTCTGAGAGAGAAGAGTCAGGAGGGAGTGTGTCAGGAAGCCCATCTCTGGTTCTCCCTGTACCCTCCCTGCAGACTTACTAGCAATCCCTCTACGAAGGGGGAATTCAAGCCCTCTGCGGATTCCACTGACAATGCAAGCGTTTTACAAGCTAATGGTGGAAAACCTGGCTGCCCCTGGGGCCAAGCTGAGCCTGTCCTGGGGGAACAGCCAGTATAAAGCAAATCCACCTGCAAAAAGAGGAAGCAGAGATTTATGCCCGCACACAGGTACACATGCTGTTTATTAGAGGCTGGCATTCACACACATGTTTGAGTGTATCAGTCAGTGCATAGGTGCTGTCGTGACTGTGCGTTCATGTTTCTACCCCAGTGATTTATAAAGGATGTAGGGATGTGATTTAAAGGCATATGCTTGAGCGAGCAGTCGCTGTCTGTTTGTTTACTGGAGTCCTGTGGGAATCTTGATGGGATTGTAAATGTTCTGTGTGCAGCTGAAACGGTTGAGGATGTGTGTATATGGGGGTGTGTGTGTGGTCTTCTCTCCGATGAGCACAGACAAAACACAAAACATGGACGTTGCTGAGTCAGGCCTGTGAATAAAAGATGAAATAATGTATGCACTGCAGGCAGCATGCACGCACATATTCCCATACCGCTCATGACATTCCCTTCAAATGAACTCTGTTCTCAGTTTCTCATTTCCACTAAGTTTTCTCCCTGCAGAGCTTAGTTTGGTTACTAATCACTCATTTATTTACTGGTGCTGTACATACTGATTCTCTACGGTGTAATCTACAGTAATAAGCTGTGTAGTGCTAATTTATGCAGTAGTACAGATGATCAAACCCCCATCATTTGTAAGAAGTGCAAAGCTTTTGGTCACTTTGGTAAGCTATTTTAGCATTAAAACTATCATTTGGGTTAAAGGGCTTCTACATATTGGTGTGTTAACCATTGCAGAAACATAAAAAATGATTTTGGTAATTACCAATGCTGTTAATTTAGGGCAGCTGTGGCATAAACCTTACTTTGGGGGGTGGTCTAATAAATTTGTTAAGCGCTGTATATTCACATCCCAGCCTTCAGTATCTCACAACCCCCCAGAATTTAAAGAATGTATTTGTATTTGTATTAGGATATGTAAGATTTGTATTAGATTTATATAGAAAATTAGGTTTAAAGACCCTGTAAAGTGAAAGAGAATCTGTATTTAAGTTTGTTGTATGATAGGTCACTGTGCTTTGAACCTCCAGGTCAAATTTCAGTCAAATCAAACATCTGCTCCAGGATGGTGTGGGCGTGTCTGTTGAATGAGCTGAAGCCACACCCACTCAGGAGAAATACAATCCTCTCAGATCAGAGAATGATACAATCTGAATGGAGGACAGCACTCACACCATTATCCTGCCTCTTGACCTTTTGTTGACCTTAGAAGACGAGACAAAGTTGTTTTTTCTGGCTCAAATCTCTGTGATGATGCTTTAAATGATCCATAGACCACTGTGGCTGATAGATTTGGCAAATTTACCTCACAATGAACAAAAAAACAGCACTTAACTGACTGTTAACTCTCAATAAAGGCAGTGACATCAGCTAACAACAGACTGGACTGAGATGAACTGCTCTGTGATTTTATATTGTAGTGTCAGAGGGGTGGGGTCATTCCCCACTGTGGGCTTGTGACATCATGAGCCCACATATTGGCCCCGCCCACACACACCAAACCAGGAAAGAGATGAAAAACTTTCTAACGGTCCAAATCCAATGTTCAGCCACATGTAGATCTCAGTGTTTTCCCATGTTTACAGCAACCATATTCCAACATATCTAGAGTGTTGAGACATAAACTTTGGTTTTCACTTTACAGGGTCTTTAACTAAAATAATAAAACTGATGGCAATTATTGACAGCGCTCTCTCTCTGGATGCATGGTTTACAACTGCTGCACTAAATGGGCAATGTGTGTCTGGAAACAGTGTATGTGAATTAGATAAACAGTTCATTTTTGGATTTCTTAGATACATTAGGGCAGTTGATCTCAACTGGTCTGGCATCAGGATCCACCACCACCTCCTTATGAGAAATGAACCCAGTTTTTTAAAGTTGTTCAACTATTCAAATTACTTATTTGTAAAATGTAAATGTTACAATTAGGACCCAAAACAGACAAAATATGATTGAAAAAAGACACAGGATAGAAGAAACATGTTCAAAAGGCTTATGATGACAGAAAGACATGCGTGCATAGGATTTATTTTACTAATAAGACAGCATGGGAATTTGGTAATTCCTTTAGGAATTTCCTCATTATTTTGGGGAAACCACCTTTGTTATCTTGGGAAGAGGAGATCTACATTTATTTATAATTACAGAGAAACCAAACCAACAAACAAACAAATGCATGTTCTGTACATCCACTTATGGTCTCTGTGCTTCATTAACATTTTGGCCACGTTTTATTTTTCCATGCACATATTTGTGACCCACTGGAAATTGTTCTGTGACCCACTTCAGGGCCCCAACCCACCAGTTGAGAACCACTGCATTAGAGGATATTCATGTGTGCCTGTTCAAGGTCAAATGTATAATCATAATCTTGTTCTCCATATGCCATTTTTTGGCAAAAATTTTCCCTCATTTAAAACTCAAGCATTTCCTTTGGCTCTCATGTCAAACTAGAGTCCAAATTGTTTTGTTATTCAAGTGTTCATTAACTTTAAAAACCCACAGTTTGACGTAGAACGCCTCCTAGAAGTGAAATACAGCCTCCTGTCGCAGTCTGACTTATGGCTTCATAAAACATTTTACAGTGGAACGGTAGCACCCAGCCCTGCAGTCTCAGGCCTGCACTGAGTGCTAAACTAGCACAAATGTGTTTATTTTTCATCGCCTAGATGAGACCTGCTGTGAGCAGCTGTATGAATTTGGTTTAACTCATTTTATTAATGCACACTCACAAGCACCTGGCCTTTCACAATGTAATTCATGAACGCTGTCTTTAAGAAGACAAATTAATTAATATTACCATTTGGCACAGGAGAATAACAAATACACAGGCTGTAGGGGTGGAACAGCTGATAGATGACGTGGAAATGCTTTTTATCTTGATGCTGTACATCATGAAAAGCATGTAACAGAGCATTCTTTATAGTCTTGACGTGTCTAATAAGTCAATCACACAGCAGATGTAGCCACAACATGAGTGACAGCACAGGCTTAATGTCTTTTTGAGAGTCAGCTGAGATTTATGATATAAATTGCAGTATCATAACCATTTCTTCTCCCATAACTATCTGAATTGAGCATGCCTCGGCTGTAGAGTAGCCACTATTGTTGAATCAACTGCGAATTAAAGCACACAAAGCCCATTGGCACCTTGCAGACTGAACAGGGCATAAGCTTGTAAAACAAACAAACAAGTGAGAGCTGTGTTTGCTGCTCAGCTCTCCCCAGGCCCCAACAGTAATCCTGACTGGACCATTATACACTAATGGTGCTGGCATGCTGTTTGAAGGTGAGCTGCCAGGTCTACCCAGCCAGATCCTCCCTCTTTTTTTTTCACCCAGCTGAATCTGCAGAGACGCGGACTGAACTGCTAGTGAAGGAGTCGGCCAGAGCTCACGAGTAGGGAAAAACAAAGAGTAAATAAGGCCACCCTTATTTTGGGGAGTTGATGAATTTGAGTATTTATATTTCACATTTGGACTTTTCATGTAATTTATGGCTCTGTTAACTTAAGAGAAATGCTCTCTATTGTTTTCCACTCTTTATTAATGCTTTTAGTGAAGGGGAGGAGCATTATATTGGTCTTTGCCATGGGCCTCTAAATGACTAAAACCGGCCCTGCCTCTGACCTATCACATGCACATGAACTCTCTGAACTGTGTCCTTTGACCTGTGACCTAATTAATCTACTCAATTAATCCTTTAGTCAGAGTGGACATATGTCCAAAGTTTGAAGAAAATCCTTCAAAGTATTCTTGAAATGTTGGATTCACAATCATGGATGCATATGAGCGGTGTAACCTTGACCTCTGACCTCTTTAAAATTAAAACCGTTCATCCTTGAGTCATGGTTAATATTTGTGCAAAAATTTAAAAAAAAAAACCCACTCAAAGCATTTCCAAGATTTTGCATTTATAAAAATGATCTGAAAAGCAAGAGATGAACAATGACATTGACTTTTCACCTATGACCCCCAAACTCTAAAGAGATCATTGTAGGGTAGGGGTGAACATTTCTGCAAAGTGTGAAGAGAATCTGTCACAGTGTTTCAAGATATCATATTCACAGGATGCCCTGGAATGACAGAAAAGATAATGCTGGCTGTGCCTGTCTCCTGTGCAGAGGCATAAAAACGTGGGATGCTTTTATTCATGAAACCACATGGCTGCAGTGCTAAAAATATTCCTTCCTATCCATTGAAGAGATTTTCTGCTTTGTCAGTGACACATTTCATGCCGTCTTGTTGGACAGCTTTTGAGGTCAGAATGTGGGGTACTCCCTGTGAGGTTTTCTCTGGGCCACGGCCTCCTTGTGGCCCGTGCTTTCACCCTGATCTAGCTCTGGTAGAGACTCACACACTGGGTTTCTTTTAGGATCAGGCTAAGTCTCTCCCAGAAAAACATAAAGACGAGAAATCCCATTAGTCACACTTCAGAAATAAGAAGAGTAAGAAAGTGTGAAGAGCATGTGAGGGGTAAATACGAGCCAGAGTGCAGATGCAGGGCTGCTGTGTGATCATATTCATGCACGTGAGTGTTTTATAAAACATGAAGTAATTGTGTGCATTTGCTATTAAAGCTGGTGCATGAGACAGAGTGTGTGTGGAAGCCAAGCAGCTTTGAAATGTGTATGTGTGCTAATCTTCACACAAACAAAAGTGTGTTCCTCATTCCCTGCACACAGCCCCCTCCACTCTGGCTGCCCACCTCAATAGTTCCCTTCCTTCTAGCGATGACGCAAATGACCCACGATAACTGACCCCCACGGTAAAACCTGTAAAACATTAGCCAGCGTGAATAAGACAGGCTCTCCATACCCTCCCCTCAGCGAGCGGGCAGGCAGGGAAGGATTTATAAGTGCCCTTCTAACCCACGGCTGCCGTGCTGCGGGTGGATGTGGCAGCAAGGAAGGTTTTTTAGAGTCACAGTGACAAAGGGCCAGACAGTCTAGGTCAGAAAGTTGGCCTGGACCAGAACCTTTCCACTCTCTATTACAGTTTTACTGTACATTGTACACACCCCTATTAATTTTTAGCACTTAAATATCTTATTTTCCTTTGCCGTTTCACGTTGCAGTTTCCTTGTGGTCAATAAAAATTAAGGTCAGTTTATGAAGAGCTTTTCCATGGAGGATGGTAGTTTATTTAATGAACATGTAAAAGACGGAAAATACAAGGAGCAAAGTAAATTGATTATATAAGGAAAGAGAATTAAGAAAACCAGTGATCCACTTACTGAGTTAGGGATGTCTTGATACCTTCCACTTACATAAAAAAAAAAAACAGTTGGACAAATAGGCAATTTAAATTGATTTGACAAAACTGTATGTTAGAATATTCATTATTTAACCAATAGATGGCAGTACCTGTTTTGGGTTTCTCTTGTTCAGCGTCAGTACCTGAAGCAGTGTAACTTTTTATGGAGACAAAATATGTAGTTGAATAAAATATCAAAGAATTGAAATAACATAATCATGTTTATTTATAACAAAAGTTACATTTCAAGCTTTGTTAACTTTCAGTGCACAAAATGTGCACTACTGAGATTACTGCAAGGAATATTTATTTAGCAGTGGTATCCAGTGAGTAACATCGCCCCATGCAAGGGCGAGGTGGATGGAACAGACTGTGTTCTATCAGATGCAAAATGTCTAAATACTGCTTGCCTAAATCACACTAGCACACTAATGCTAACCCCCTCTGAAGTATTTCTGTTTTGAGGTATATTAGATAACCTAGCATCAAGCTCAAACAGTGGGCTATATGTAGAATTTTCTACAGTGTACATATGAGCATTACTTGTACAGTCATTTCATTTTATATTACCACATAAATCTATTACAGCAGAACCAGCTTATTATTTGTATTTGACTTACTAGAGCTCTGCCACTGGACTGACCGATGAGCTGAAATGCATTGTGGTGCTGCTGATTATGAAAAGTCAGCTCCCATGTCATACTTAACAATTTAAGCCAAGTTGACGTCTGGGGATTTCTCATATACAGTAACTACACAAACTGTTTGTACAGAAAACTACGTAAAATTGATGTTATATTTAGTATGCATATATGAAGACATGCTGTTTTCTACACAGTCCAAGATTTATGTTTTTTTTACTTGTTGCCGTGTCTGAGATGTGTCAGATTTACATACTGTACCTTGAACAGGCTGTTTTTGCCCTCCCATTGCTAAATTTGGAAATCTTTAATGCTGAAAGCTGCAAAGAGAGGCTGCATCAGTCTTCACATCAGAATAAAAATAGATTAAAGATACAGGTATAGACCAGAGGCTTCAACTCTCAAAGGCAGCAATTAAAAGAGATTTTCAATATAATTGACATATTATTCCAGATAAATTATACCACAGTGCTGATATCGCTTGCATGTTATGTGAACATTGCCTTTGGGTCAACTCTGTAGCAGCATGCAGTGTTAGCTGATGCTCACCTCCATGCCCTGAATATTCCTGATGGAATAAAGTGCCGAAAGTTTTCACTGAGTGACCACTGATGGGCTGAAATTGTATATTCTTTCCTTCCCATTGCACGTTGATACTGCGAAGTCCTTTTCTTTTCGGTTGGTTTGTTCACTCTTGTGCTCCACAAGGCAACTAAACAACCCCATCCATGAACAAAACTTTAAACTGTGAGATTTGTTGCTTTTGATGCTGTAGGTATGTCTGATGCAAGCTATCATAGAGGGATTACAGAGAAGTAACATCAATAAATAGGACAAAGAGTGTTGCACTGGAGCAGCGGCAGATTCAGGATGTTTGAGGGGCAGGGGCAAAAATGGTAAAACGGGCACCTGCTGTGTGCAGTGGGACACCATCAATCAAAAAAGTTGTAAAACATTTATATTTAAATAGTTAGAAATTGTGATTAAGAGTTAACATTCAAATCAGACCTTTCATTTTAATAGTCTACCAGATCTTTAATTTACTATGCTATTCACTCATTGCTGCAATTACAATAACAGTAATAAAAGAAATTAGATTATTTTGAAAGTAGTTTAAAAACTATTTACAATAGAATGAAATATAAAGAGCTGCATCTGTAAAATCAAACTATTTCTCATCCTCTTTAAGGACATATTTAAAACACCCAAAATAAATATTTCTGTCAATAACACGTTTTTTTTGTTTTGTTTTGTTTTGTTTTTTTACAGTAATTTAGAGAAATAGCTCATATTATCGTTTTGTGCTCTTTTCTCCCATATGAGCTTTGACAGTGTTGGGCAAGACGCACAGATGAGCATGTGTGTTAATGTGTGTGTGTAAGTGAGGGAGTGTGTGTCTGCTCTGCCTGCTGTCAGACAACAAACAGGGCGCATTTAACTGGGGCTAGATCTTCAGTTTTTGAGCTAACAGTGGACCCTATGGCGCTCACACAGAGTTTGTTTTGCTAAGCTTACCACTGCAGTATACAACGGCCCGTTGCGCTACATGTATTAAGCTTCTGATTGATGATATGCACAGCGAACAGCTGATAGATTTGTGACTGACAGACGGTGAGACGAAAGGTGGACATGATGAAGCAGCGACTGAATCAAAGTTACCAAAGTCACAGATACCGGCACAGTGAGCAAGTCTATGAGCTCATACAGGAACTTGCAGAGACTGCACAGGTTTCCAGCAGCAGCATTTAAATATTTCACACCGTTATCATGAACTTATTATGCATTTGCGGATGATGTGCAGCCCTGAGTAGTTCACGTTACTAGGGGGTGGGGGTTGGAGCGGTGATCTGATTCGGTCACGGGTCAGCTCTGTTTCTTCATTAGCTGGCAAACCAACAATTTTAAAGTGTCCAGGGCATCTTTGTGTTCTTTGATAACTTCCAGTTAGGTATGGTTTTCTTTCAGGAGAGCTGCTGCTCCTGGTATCTGGGAAATATTGATCTCACGAGACGATTTTTAAACCCCGACGAGACATCTTGTGACGTTTTGATCTCACGAAATCTCGTCACACCCCTACTTATTATTCACTGGAAGGGCAGCGTAGAGGGCCATTTATCATATTGTCCATTCAAAGGCAGCCTAGAGACATTTTGTCATACCTAGTGTATCTGCTTGAGAGCACTAAGCCTCAAGAGGACACTTAGGAGGGCACTTTGTCAACTTGTGTCTATTCAGTTGGCACTTATCAGGTAATAAGTCAGATTATAACCACTGTGAGGGTACTTAAAGGGCACTTTATATAATTTTTTCTAAAGGGCATCAATGATGGCTCTTGGTCAAAGAACACAAAGCCACATGTTGTCCACTTAGCTTGTAATAAGTCAAATTTTGACCACATCAAGGGCACTTAAAAAGGCACTTTGTCATTTTTTTTTTTAATTTAGGGGCCACTTAGGAGCACACTTTGTCATTATTGTCTATTCAGAGGGCCTTAAGAGGGCATTGTTTCAAATTTAGTCTGTTCAGATGGCTCTTAAGAGGGCACTGTTTCAAATAAAGTCCATGCCCAGGATACTTAAGAGTGCACTGTGTGGCATACAAGAGTGCACTTTTGCTGGGATTTTTCAAACATTAGGGCACCAAGGGAAGCAATGCCCCCCTTGCCCCCCTCTGAGTCCACCAGTGTCCTGGAGATAAACCACTTTATTTTAAAATATGTGATGTTGCATGGGGTGCAGTTGACCTAGCAGTTAGGTTGCATTCAAGTCCAGCCTTTGGCTCCTGTCCTGCATATCATTTCCCACTCTTTCATCCCCTTTTCTTTCTCTTTCTACTGGTCTTCATAAAATAAAGGCATAAAAAGCAGGAAAAAGATGGGGAAAAGGAATAAGGGGTGTCCCAGCTACTATGGGACAGTCGGCAATGTTAGGCCTACAGATAGAACTTCTGCATTACTGAAATATTGCTGAATCAGAGGTTTGAATTAAAATTATGCCCTATGTGTATATCTAAAGTGGTTTAAAAATCAAATTAATTTCACATTACCTTAGCTTTTAGGTTGAAAATCATTGAAAGGAGGATTTTTAATGCCTTTTGTCTAATGCCAATCACATCCTCGAAAAATGCATCATCACAATTCTTCAAAACTGCCAAAAACCAATAACTCCTCAGATGGAAAAAGAAATATGATACAAATCAGGAGAACACCTCCACCTGGGGGTGCAGACCAACATTACACTTTAATATAGAGCTTACTCTAACACCAGCAAAGGTGAGAGAAAAGATCTTTAATCGTAGCCTTGATGTTTCCTTTACAGTTAAGCCTCTGAAGCCTCCATGCAGGGAGTCTTAGCAGAATCTGACCTACTTTCTCTCCACTCCTGCAATGAAAGTGAGACCAGGCTGCTGCAGACGTCAGAATATCTCTGACAGAAAGCAGCGATAAAAGAACAAAGCCTGGACTAAGTAAGAAAATATCCTCTGGGACCTCGAGGCAGTGGGTGTGAGATTGAGTGCATGAGTGTGTGTGAATCCATGACTTTGCAGAGCTCACACTGTAAGAGAGAGAGAGCATGATGAGTTTAATTGGACTGAGAGGTGGTGCATAAAAACCCTTGGGTCAAGCTGATTGGAAAATCCTGCAGACTGATCTCCCTACCCTTCAACTCTGCCTTAATTAACCCGACCATACTGTAAGATCAGCACTCCCACTCTTTGTCTCTCTCCTCCCGCTCTAACCACACACTGTCTCCTCTAAAAGAGTCCAGAACAGCCCTGAATTTTGGTTCTGTTATATCCGGTGGCTAACAAGATAACTGAGCTAGTGAAGATGTGAGTCGACACACTTCATCTCCACTCACATGAAGCCAGTAATGAGAGACGAAAGAGGAGACGAGAGGCAGGGAGAGAAGAATGAAGGCCCTATTATGAATGAATAATCAAGAAAAACTTTGGGACTGAGCTATATTAAGACCAACCAGTTTCCGGTCCCCTTTCTCAGTCAGATTTAGAAAAGCACTTCGTTGTAAGTGGATGACAGTGGGTCACGCTCACCGCAAGGATTCAGGTCGATCAGTGTGAAAGCTGAGCCTCGCTATAGATACTGCTGCTGTAGCCCGAACCACTTCACACCCACACACGGGGAAGTGGTCCTCGGCTGGTTACTGGCGTGAGCAAGTCAAACAACGGGCGAGTTCCAGTAGTTTGTTTGTGCTTTGACACCGTGGTGTTTACCCAGCACCTCAGAGGCACGGCAGCCTGCTGTGGGCTGTGGCCTGATGCCACGGCGGTGGACGGGGCACGGCTGCACACTGGCATCCACACTGCTGCCCTCTTAACACTCTAGGTGAGAGGCAGGCTGGGAGTTTGCTCGGCTGGCACTGTTTGGAGTCATGAGAGCGTCAGCTCATTTAAAGAGGGCGGGAGGCATATTTTGGCTGGCTGCTTTCCTTGTGTTTCTGACGTTGTCATTTAATCTACTTAAGATTATTATGCTTGTTTTTTACCATTATGCCTATAAAGGTTTCTAATAAATCCGTCATCAAGTTGAAACACAACCTGTGCAGAGTTAGATTTAACAAAGAAAAACTTCAAATTGCATTTTACAACACTGATATAACAATATAAGGTGTGGTATATTAGTAAGATTACACAGGGCATGTTTTCTGTAAGTCACAGTTTATTTATCTACTATCCCTATGTGTTTTACACTGTAGATCTTTTCCTAGACACATCACTATTATGACTCACTCACTACAGTGGATGGCAGAGGGCTGGTGTTGAAATTAGGCTACTAGACATTTATATCATGACTGTTACATTGATTGGGAGCAACACAAGGTCCCTGGCAATAGTAGTAGCTTTAGCCTCCAGTGATTTCAGAGATCACTGCCCCTTTAAATATGATGCATTTGGAGAAGCTAGCATATATGGTGTAACAGACAGGTACAGTTTCTCTGCGTGATTCTGATTAAAAATGCTGGCTCAACACACTATATCAACAATTTTTTAAGCATATTATTTTTCACCCAGAAAACTTTTGTGTTTGGCACTAGTTTGCAATGCATGTTTTAACTCAGCTGTGTGCTCTTCCACCTTAGCATATCTGAACAGCTGTTCTGGTCTGCGGGCTAAAGGATTAGGGTAAAGGTTAGGATAGCAAAAGTTAAAAGTTAAAAACCTAACATGCTTAACCTGCTAACAAAATGTTTAATAAAGCCGACTTAACAGTCTGCTCAATAGGTTAAAGCTAGCAAATGTAGCTAGTGTAGCTCCATAGATACCAGCACTACGAAGCTAATGAAGCTAAAGCTAAAGCTCACAAAACTCATGGATATTTATATTAACGGCGCTATTAATCTAATGTAAGCTACGTAAGCTAAGTAACTGTATTATCTGAGTAAGTTATATAGCTGAGTTATATAGCTTACGTGAACTATGTAGCTTATGTAGCTACGTTGGCTGTAGCTATGTTTGCTAAAGCTCACAATGCTAAAGCTAACTTAGCTACAATGTCTTGTGTATTAACATTAACTGCATAGCTAGCATAGCTATGTTAGCTTTAGCTAAAACTAATGAAGCTAAAGCGAGCCAACCTTCGAGTAACTTCTTGAACTGTTCTAATTTGACCCCAGTTTAGACCTCTGCTCTGACCTTTCTTTTTATTTATAAAATGTTGCTTAGTCCGTTATCTTAGCAATGTGGTGATTTCATGAGTATAACTGCCACACTTTTATTGATTAAGTTGAATGTACAAAAAAAAAAAAGAAAGAAAAAGAAAGAAAATTGGATATACGTTGTACTGAAAAGTTACAGCACTTCCGTTCTGACAGTGCCTCACATGAAGGGTCTGCTACAACTTTTTTTTTTAATTTTTGGCAAATAGTAATTGTGGAATGATAATAGAATACCCATTAACTACAATGAAAATATGCACTTATAGTTGGTAGAGAAGCAAAGATTGAGGGCCCAAACTGAAACATCTGTAACATTTGGACAACATCTTCTCTGCTAACCTTAGCCTACTTTAAGGTAGCAGCTGATCCTGATGACTGTGTCACTTATTGTGCCTAGCTACACAGAAGAGTTTAAACCTGTCCAACTTTCATGACACACAGACGTCTTAGCCTGTATTACACTGTATCAAATGTAATGCAGTTAAAACGAGGTTAAGAAATCCAACAGAAAGGGCTCTTTCCAGGAACAATGTCACGGTGACCCGGAATGTTCCACAGAGCTCACTGGAAACAGACCTGAAAGGTTTGAACATGGATCCAAAATAAACTGTTGACAGTGAGGGTTGTGGGTTATCCACAGTAACCAAGACATTGTTCCTGGAAAGAAGCAGTGCCGTTTGAGTTTTTGAACCTTAAAGTTTGTAAAGGTAATTTTCTGCCGCTGTGATTAAAACAAACAACATTCCACTTGGGTCTATAATACTGTGTTGGATGCCAAGCCAAATGGATGCCTTAAGATATGGCCAGTTTTGATTTTGAATCCATCCACCCATGTCTTTTGAAACCAGATAACATCTGGTTGAAAATCAATATTTCAAATACATGCATGTTTATTTTCTGACTGTATTGCTCATGGTAGTACAGTAAATCTCCAGAATGTGTTCTCAGTGGAGCCAGCGTCCCATAAAAATGCCTTCGCTCTTATTGAGTGTGTCATGTTTCCCTGGTAGCTCCGACTGAAAGACATACTTCCACTTTGAAAGACATAAAGCATTTTGTCTCCAGAGGACTGGTTCCAGTCTCATATAAATAACCAGTATTGCTTTTAGTAATGGAAAGCCACTGCTTGTCCCAGCTTATTTTGAGTTCTGGCTCTGTATAATGAGTCTTGCACAGGGTGAAACAAAGGGCACAACTTCTACTTGTTTTTCCCTATAGGTCGACTGGACCTTTCAAAAGAAAACAAATCCATTTGGGAGATTTTACCTCTTTGGTTGTGTGTAATGCTGCCTGGAGGGTGTCCATGAAAAAGCAGGAGATATCAAAGAGATCATTCATGCAGAGTTTTCAGAGGTAATGTTGGGAATAAACCAGGCCTGCCTACTGAACTGGCTGGGCCCCTGAAAAACCCAATGAATGTGCCCTCCCCAGTTGTGATTATTGATGAAGTCAATGCACGTGTGTTGGATCAGTATGCTAACAGGTATTTCATTTTGTTGGGTACTGATCAAATGAGTGAGTCATACCGCTTTTAGACCCCTTTTCATCATGGTTTCTGCCAATGTTATGAATTAAAATCCATTTTGGCCAGTTTTTAACAGCTTTTAATCATTTTCCCTCCCATTTTTGCCTTTCTTAGTCCATTTTGCTTCTGTCATCACTTTTTTTTGTCTCTTTTAAAACATTTTTACCACTTTTAACCCATCTTTGTCTCTTTTAGTCAAATTTATCAACTTTTTACCTATTTTTGCACCCTTTTGTACCAACAGCATTCTTTCTGTTTTTCATCACTTTTTATCAATTTTTGCCACTTTCATATATTTTTGACAATTTTTGTCTATTTTTGCCACCTTAAACTGTAACTTTAATTGTTTTTTCCACAAATTTCTGACCGTTTTTACCTTTCTTAGCCCAGGTTTGCTACTGCAATCTCTTTTTTGCCACTTTCAACCTATTTTTGCTTTTTTTTTTCATCTTAACCCCTTTTCAGTACTTTAGAAACTCGTTCTGCCACTTTTTTTTCCGCCAGTTTCAAACGATTTATGAATTTTTTTTTGCATATTTTCCTCTGTAACCCATTGTTGCCACTTCTATCCCACTTTTACCTCTTTTAACCAATTTTACTTCTTTTAATCTCCTTTGTCATTATTTTATACACTTATTTTTCCCTCGTCTTTGCCACTTTGAAATCCATTTTTGCCACTTTTTGCCTTTCTTACCCCTGTTGCCACTTTAATTGCTTTTTTTGTCTTTTTTAACCAATTTTTTCAGCTAGGTTACTACTTTTCACCAATTTTTTTTCTGCCATTTTTTTCCCCCATTTTTAACCCAATGTTTTTTTTTTTTTGTTTTTTTTTGCAATTATGAAATTGATTTTCCCTTACAATTTTTTCAGTTCCTTCAACTTAATTCTGTAGTAGGCTGACATTTGTGCACATCATGGCCTATTTTTAAAGTCTGACATTACTTTTTAAACTGTTTAATTCATTGTTAACATAAAAAAGGTAAATCTGTTTTAAAAAACAATCTAAATTTTGATAAAGGCTGTACTGTATAATAACATATAAATCATTTTTTGTTTCTTTGATAAGAGAGGTTATTATTCAGGTTAAATATAAATACGGTTTTCACAGATTTACTTTACAATGGACGATGATTTTCCTGATGTCCATGGGCCCCCCTATTTGGCTAGGCCCCAGGAAACCTTCATTCCCCCTGATGGGCAGCCTTGAATAAAGTGTCAAATGGTTTAGGTATCGTATGCTTATCCTCCTGCTGCTAAACCAGGTAATGAAGCTCAACATTTTTCTCATTTTCATTACTATCATTAGTGATTTGTGCCGTTCTTCTTGCTCTGTCGTTTTGCTGAATCGTGACTGATTATTGCTTCTTGTCTTGGAAAAATAGATGATGTTTGCGTTACTGTAATTCATCTTAACACTGGTGGTCTGGAGTCTGAAAGCACTTCACCAACATCAACATTATGTTGACTGGTTTTCCAGCTCTGGTTAAAACATTTGATCACAGTGGCACCAGAATGCGCCCACTGTTTGGTTTAGAAAGTGAGCAGCCTCAATCCACATGTATTTGTTGATTACATTTCTGAGCCGGTCTCGGAGGAAATGAATTCCGCTGTGGCCTGTAAAGTCACTCAGTGAGAGAGAGGCTATCAGCGTCACTTGAGTTTTATGCCCAGCTTTGATTTTGTGTGGCTTTTTTTGTATTTTGGCACATCAAAGCATGCATGTAGACTTGTGTGTAGTCTGGGTCTGTCTCTCAGAGCATGGAGATGAAAGGTTTGGTTACGTAAGACCGTTAGGACGAAAGCCTGTTTATATGTGCGCGCCTGGAGAGCCTCAGTGATTCAAGGACGTCCTAATGGAGCAGGACTTCACCGCGGCCATGAAGGAGTTGCTGCCAGATCCTATACTGTAAAAGATAACCCCATCAACAGAGCCATAAAGAAGAAGATAAACAACTCACAGGCTGGATGACACCGTCATTCACAATCATTTACATCTCATATAGTCACTTTTTAAACAGCTGATCATGTGTTGACTCATTTGCCCATCAAATATTGCTGTTTTAATGCTTGAGAAGCTACATCATGCTTCATAGAGCTTAAAACATCTCACAGACATCACTCTGACAATCAGATAATATAGAGCCTCTAAAATGCAGCCCTGAGGCTGGGAAAGGAGGGAGGATGTTTATTGAAAGGGCAACCTCTTCATTTTACATTCTTATCTTTTAAATGTCAGAAAATTGCATTTGGTCTCCGGTTTTGCGTCACACTCTGTGTAATTGTTATGACAGCGACCTTGTTTGCTTACCATCACAGGGTCTCAAACTCTGAAGCAGTACCCACTATTGTCAGGACTGTGAAAAACAGATCAGTCCTAAAATAAACATTTTATCAAGAATCTCAGAGGTGCATTTATGGTTAGATATGACAAAATCAATAAAACTCAACAGATCTTCACCGACTTCTCATCTTTTGTAACTTTATTATTGCAGCTCTTTTTGATGGATGATGATAGACATTTACAATACATAGTCATGTCCATAATTTCTAGAGATGTAGGATGCTAAGGATTCATCACTGGCCAACAACGCAAGCTTTATTATAATAATTTTTTTTTTACTATTATTTACAGGAACAGTAATTGCTTTATTTCTTTTGTATATTAAATTTTGATTAGGTTGGTAGTCAAGTTTATGCATTGTTTCTTGTAGTGTCACGTTGTTGACCTCATTAAGTGAGGTTTTGAGATATGCCTGAATTGGGTTTCAATCTAACCTGCACATGTTATTTACTTTTGTTCACTTTCCTCTTTCTGACTGTGCTAAATAAACTAAACTAAATACTCAGAAGCAACAGAGGCACTCATGACTACATGTGTGAATTAGGTTTATGTGTTATACTGATGAGACTCATGTTAATGTTTCAGTTATAAGCATCAGCCAGGTATCCTTGAGAAACTGGCTAAAATTTTTCAGTGCATTTCCTCATTTTATTAACAGTAATTGTCAGTCTTTGGTCATTTTTGTCACAACAGCTATCAAAAGTGTTGACAACAGTCGATACATGTTGTCTCTCTTGTCATCATTGAATTGAATTTGTCTTTCTCTGGGTCTAAACAGTCTTTGTGCCTAAACAGGCTCAGTAGGGTCACCTGGTGGCCTTTTTCATTCTAGAAATTCTCAATTTTCAAAGGAGATAGGCAGTAAGTTTTCAGTGAAACAGAAATGTACTGATATATCAGTTACGGCCCACCTACAGTAATTACTGGGTTAATTATAGGTTGTTTCCACCGAGCAGTTAGGTTCAATTTGGAACAGCATGGTACATATTTATATGTATTTTCATTATTAAAAAGTTGGAAAGGGTCCAAAGTAACTGACCCCTACTGCCCTATTTTTTGGCACCCTTCTGTGAGGGTGCCAGGCGTACCTATCTGTCTCAAAAAAGGTGGAGCTACACAAACAATAAAGGCTATGCGCTGATGTCACTACGGCACACAACTGCTCAGTCGTGAGTGACAAAACATGGCTGTCTGCTCTATGAGGAGTGGGTGAATACGAGAAAAACAGAGTAATATCAGCTTAAATCTGGGATATTTGGTCTCGACAGAGATCCATGCTATTTCCTGAACCTTGGACCTTTAATGTGGCCACAAATCGGGGTTCCTGATGCTTATATGGACCTGATTTTAAGTACAGAAAGCAGAGTGTGGTTTATCAGAGATGGCCCATTTAAAGGGCCCTCCTTTGATCTGATTCAATAACATTTACTCATGGATCAGCAGTGCTAACACTAGTCCCCTGGCTACTACTGGCCTCCAAGGCCTGGCTCAGATCAACCATAAAGCTGACTGGAACAAAGTTTGTTAAGTCCTTGTTGGAGTCATATGCACCTCCTTTTGCTGTCCTTATTTTTTTTCCAGATTCCTAACTTTTGTTCAGGTCCTGGCAAGGCTATACAGAGTTCAAATCACAATGACCTGACAGAGACTGATACCATGTGGGGGTGAGGAGGTTGCATTTTGAAATAGTCAAAAAAGAAAATTTGTATTTTGGTCCCTTCAGTTATTTTGAGTGTTTTTGTGAAAAAAAAATTAACATGTGGCCATGATTACTTGAATCTAGAATGGTCTATGATCTGCTCATACATTTTCCTTTAACCCCCAGTTATAGCTGGCGTTCATCAATGTCACACATGGCAAGTGCTTGATTCTGATTGGCTGGTGTGGTGGTTGTTAAACTGAAAAATTGGCATAGAAAATGTGGCCCTTTGCACCTCCTGGAACCCCTGTGGGGTGTCGGGTCCTTCACTTTAAAAACACTGCTAAAGAAGAAGAGAAATGGTCCACAGGAAGTACTGACATTAAGGTATATAGGATGCCTTAATGCTACTTAAAATTCTAAATAAAGGTTTTAACATTTTGAATAGCACTGATTAGATTCCCTAATCTAAGCCAGATATCTTAACCGTCAGTACTGGACGGTAATCTGTAAATGTAATTATCACTACACCAGCCCTAACTGTATTTTTAAAGTCAAAAATAAACCTCATAAACTTTCCTTTAATAAGGCAATAGAACATTAACGTGACTGCTGTATTTGTGAAGCAGCATTGTGGGAAAACAACACTGCTGTCCAGACAGGCCCTCAGAAAAACCAACTGTTTTCTCTGTTTTCACTCACAGTATGACACAGCTCAATGACCTCCACACATACACACTAAATTATACCTGAATTATCAGTTTGGCTCCTACTCCGAGCCTCTTGCCTCTGTGTGTGCTGCAGCAATTTGTCACAGAGCGACACGCTGGGTTTCTCAGGGCCTGAAAGCCTTTACAGAGGCGAGGAGGGGCTTTATGTTGACTTGGCTCTCCTGAAACGTGTTCAGTAAAAAAAAAAAAAAAGTGGTGACAGAGCTGCACTGATGCATTCTGCGACTCCTAAGAAAGTGGAAAACCGGTTTAAGAGGCCTGTGGGAGGACACAGTGGCTGGTAATTAGACAGCGTAAAAATCCTCAGCCTCCACCAGCCCCCTGAGGCTGTGAATGAGAGCTAAAGTAAAGCAAACCTGACTGTGAAATAGCATTAGACGTCTATGCTTAATGGAAAGTGAAAAAAATGTGCAAAACCAGTTTTTGCATTTATGAGCGTTTCCTTTGCCCCCACACTTCCTTGACTCTTTGCATCCCCATTTCTGTGTTTCTTTTCTGCTGTGTATCAGTTGTATGTTGCAGCCTTTGTGAGCGTGTTGTAGGACGCTAACAGAAACAGGATGTGCAGGACTGCGGTTTCTGATCATGTCTCTGTCTCTGCTTTTTCCCACAGATGCTCCCCCGCTCGGATTGGGACCACAAGAGAGGCTCCCGAGGATCACAGGTTAGCCCTGTCCACAGAAAAGGAGACTGAAAACAATAATGATAAACAGCTGAGAGAAAACACATGCACATACGCGCACAGGGACTGACTTCCTGGTCTTTGTCACCAGCCTACACACCTTATAAATGACGCAAACAGCAGAAATGCTAACAGTAACAGGCCTGCTGGCCCACTCATTTCAGCCGTGGTTAAACAGCATGTCCTGAGGTGTCACTTCCAGTCCTTGTTGCTCTCAGGATGATGGTCTGAGATTGGCTTTAAGGTGTGGGACAAGCTATTAAAGGCCAGGGAATTGGAAAACTAGAAGGGTTCAGCACAGAGGACACACTTTTTTTTGTACTTTAAATTACCTCTCTCATCTTTCGGGGGTGTGTGTGTGTGTGTGTTTGGGAATTGATGTATTGAGCTTCAGCAGAGCCACGGGGCAGGACACAGGAGCACACAGAGAACAAACAATGCCCTTGGCGTTGGCATGGCCTTATACAGTGTGTTCTTTTTCTCATGCTCTACTATCAGGAGGATATCCTTTAGGAATGAATGGACAATATGTCAAAGCTGACAGTGGTGGAAATAAAGTTTTGCTGGGTTGAAACTTGACCGGGTATAAGATGCACCATTTTTAATTCACTAGACATGTTAAAGCTTCTGTGGCGTCCCTGGAGGACAAAACAGTTCTTCCTGTCTGTGTTGATTTTGTCACTGACATGTTTAAGTTGATTTTGCAGACAGAGGAAGTCGAACAAATCCATCCATCTGGATTATTTGCACTGGAAGTTGTTAAAAAATAAATTAGTGGTGTCTTTTAGCGGACACTCACACAAGGCCTAGCTGCCCCATACCTTGCTGATGGTAAGGCATTCCAGCATTTAGACTCCTACAGTGGGATATCTTGTCCAGAAATCAGCCTTACTGTATTATCTTCTACAATAGCGTGTTACCAGTTTGAAATTCTGTCTCTCATATTAATTGTTTATGAGGGGTTAGCAGGAAAGCACATATTTTTTGATTGATCCATTCCCTAAGCTGCCTTTTAGACCCAGTGGTCAGTTGAGTCTTTTTTCTTTTTTTTTTTTTTTTGGATGGTGTTCTGCGTTCGTTTGTGGAATCCTGCAATAGTTCAGAGACTGACAAGACATTGAAGAAGCCAAGGCTTGTGTTGGCATCTCTCTCAATCTCAGGGCTGTTTTTTCCTTGGCGCTGTTCTCTTGGACCTGGTTGTTAGTCCGAAGCCTGGTGGCATTTCACTACTACGGCATGGCACCTCTTAGGGTGTGTAAATCACACGCTCCTCTCTTTCGCCAGTGACCAGAGCAGTTTGATTGATCTCCACTGTGTCGTATTTGCCAACATGCACACATTAGCAGGCTCATTTTCCAAACCACATCTTTTTTCCTGGTCCAGAGCTTGTGGTGGATGTTTAGCTTAGGAATTGACAGCACAGTTATGTATGGAAAGAGCTATTTAAATATTTGTATTCGACTTGAAAACACATTGGTTTTGGAACATTACTCAGGGAGATTATCAGAGAAAAGACTGTTTGTAGGCTCTGGGTCTGGTGACTGTTATTCTAAATTACAGAAAGGCCAGAGGAGGGGTCCATGAGGCAGACGAGCCATGACATTGCCGTCATGTTGAAGATTTCTCAAAATGGCTATAAAAGTATGAAACACTTGAAATCAGTGTTTCTGCTGGTATGGGATTTAAAAAGGGCCTCTGCCCTTTATCTGGTTGTTACAATATGACTGCCATTGTAGAATATTTTTTAATTAAATCAGGTCATGTGGCAAAAACATTTTAAGGATCAATGAGACCATGAAACATGCACGTTTGTATAACATCAGCATGAGAAATAATTGGATCTGTTATAGATGATACAGAGGCATTAGCTAAGCTCAGGCTCCTATTTTTTATGACAGGAAAACACCTCTGAGCTGGTGCACTATTTCTAGAAAAACCAAGACATAGTATGCGCAATAATCTTGTTTGTTTTTACTGATGATAATTCCAGCTCTTTTTAATGATCCAGATGGGGATGCCAGTGCTTAGCTTGCTAAACAGTTAAATTCATATATCAAATAAGCAGGTGCAAGATTTATTAGACAGTTAAACCAATTACCTATCATTTTTATAAACACAGGCCTGAAATCCCAGTCAAGTGCTATTTTAAAACTGTTGTGAAGCCTCCAACCACTAGTGGCTGCTGTAGCTTGAGTTAATGGCTGCTGCCCTCCTATCAGAGCTTCCCCTGGGTACTTTGCTGGACTTAAACAAGCTTAGCGGTTAGCATATCTTAGGAAGAGCAGGGTATGACAGTTT
This sequence comes from Cheilinus undulatus, assembly GCF_018320785.1. Lineage (NCBI taxonomy): Eukaryota > Metazoa > Chordata > Actinopteri > Labriformes > Labridae > Cheilinus > Cheilinus undulatus. Next base: position 19,171,252 of record NC_054873.1, on the reverse strand, counting down.
TTGAACTAGAAATAAAATTGTAGTTAGGCTGTACACAACCAAAGTGATGATTTTCAACAATACTAATCAGCAGAGAAGAAAGAATTTGTGCCCATTCATCCTGTAGAGCATTTATGAGGTCAGGCACTGATGTTGGGTGAGAAGGCCTGGTTTGCTGTCTGTGTTCCAGTTCATCCCAAAGGTGCTCAGTGGGCTCAAGGTCAGGGCTCCTACAAGTTCTTCTACACCTAACTCATCAAACCATGTCCTTGCTTTGTGCACTAGGGCACAGTCAAGTTGGAACAGAAAAGGGCCTTCCATGAAACTTCACATTTGGTACAGCGCAGACAGACAGGTAACTTTCTCCCAGGATCCACTAAACTCAGACTGACCCATCTGACTGTCAAACAGAAAAGTATGATTCGCCACTCCACGGAGCATGTTTTCACCACTCTAAAGACCCGTGTCAGTGTGCTTTAAGCCAATCATTCTGATGCTTGGCATTGGAATTGGTGATGTGAGGCTTGCACGCAGCTTCTGGATCATGGAAACCCATTCCATGAAGCTCCTGCTAGACAGTTGTTGTGCTTACATTAATGCCAGAAGAAGTTAAGAGCTCTTCAGCTATAGATTAAGGAGAGCATTGACTTTTACAAACATTAACAATTGTAGCCAAATACTTTTGTCCATATAGGCTGCATATATGCTACATTCAATATCATATACATTAGGGTAGCCATATGCCGGCTTTAGGCCGGACAGTCCAGAATTGAAATGCCTTGTCCGGCATTCGGCGCAGACTTAACCCAGATGCTTATTTATCCCCTTTTTGAAGTTGCACCTGAACGTAACGCAGCATGTTATCCAATGCTATAACACTTACAGTCTAACGAAAGATTGTCCAACGTTTGCCTATGTGCTAACTACCTACTTCATGTTGTCATGTCACCAGAATGTTAGCATGCTGAAAAGTCAGACCTCATTCAATCCAGAATGGTCAAAAGAGCGCTCATTTATTGGTAAAAGCAGCAAAGATGACACATTCCCACTGTACTCTTTGTCAATGCGATGTGGATGTTAGTACCACAGGAAATGGGGCCAGTGATAGGCATGCTAGCACAGAAAACATAAGGGCAACAGACGAGCTGTGGATACCACCTGAAGTCTTTCTTTTGAGAAGCAACATAGCCCAAGATGACAAGATACCCACTGCGGAGTTTTATAAAGTCTATCATGCAGTCAAACATCACCTGCTATACAGGAGTGTAGACAGTGGAATGGGAGTTGACCAAGAGATCTTCACTACATCATGATATATCATAGATCAACTGGTCCTTCAATGAATAGAGTGACTCAGAATCACTGTATCATACCATAGGTATCATGGACAAAATTGTATTGTAGCGGGGAATGGCCACCCTGTTATACATTGATATATAAACATTGACTCTAGATGGCTCACTCCATATGGGAGTGTATGATGCAAGGCAGCAGATGACAAAAATGCAGCTTCTTCCTGCACCCTTATGAGGAGCTGTGGGTCAGCAGTGAAAAAAATTAGAAAATAACCACTTATTTGTAAACGATAGATGGGTTTGAGCATGTATAGCACTCTGCCATTTGTTTAACTGTACTTTGTTTAACCTTTGTCAGTCTGACCACTCTTTCTTTTCACTTCATCTCTGTTTCAGTTGACCACTGCTGCTCTCTCTGCAGCTATAATCGGACTGATGATCTCCTCCTCACATAAGCTTTGGTACTTTCAGACACAATCAAATGTAAAAATAATAGACTGTAGCATTTTAATCATATGGCTTTGAAAAGTAATGAAGTATGAGAAAATTAACATATTGACTCCTAATTTATCAGGAATAATTTAAAACATATTGCTAATCTGGTTGCAGTAGATATAGGACTACTTCCACTCATATCATATGGGAAATCAATACTCACTCATCGCCAAACACAAGCCATCTGTTTTACCTCACACATCATTTTCATGTGAAGGACAAACAAGCCTCTAGTTGGAGATGGGATGGCTGCATGTAAGGGGTCAATTGGCCCGACCTTTCCCAGTAAATTTTTAATGAGGCAGTTATTTTCTTGTTTTGTTTTGATCCCCCCTCTAATTCCCCAACACCCCCCCCCCCCTTTTAATAAAATATGTAATAGCGTGTAATTGTACACTGGCTGTTGCAGCAGTGAAGGAGCTGGCTCTGCAGCCCAGCTTGGTCTGAGGGACTGTGAGGGGGAGCTGGGTCATGTTGGGGTTGAGGAAGTGCAGTGGTGCCGGGTGTACTTTTGGCTGCAGCAGTGAGGATTGTCTCAGTGGAGTTTAGTGTTACAGTTCTGCTGTGATTCACACTGTATCACTGCTCTGTTACTCTAAGTCAAGAACATCACCATCTCCTAGGCTCCTTTTCAACTAATCCTTCTCGACAGATGTAATCAGGCCCATTACACTAACTGCACTGCCACTGAAAAGGAAAGCTGCACTGTAATGATTTTTGAAGAGTTCTGTGTAAGTGAAATCAACCTGAGAAAAAATAATAGACTCTCTTAAGCATTTTTTAATATGCTCCCAAGCTTCTCCTTGAGCATATTCCTGCTTTTCTCAGTGAGTGAAGATTTGTTCAAGGGGTTAATTGCAAAATAAATACCAACATGTGTGCCTTCTTTAGAGCCAGAGTTGTTTACATTATTAAAATGTGTTTACAAAGAGAATCAAATGCCTTTTTTTCCCCTAGTACGCCCCCAGAGACGTTTGTCCAGTCTCCCCTGGGAAACATTAGATACTCGCTGTAGCATAATTTTAAGAAGCCCACACTGCCAGAGTCTAGAGGACTGCATGTTTAGATAAAGGAGCCAAGGGGTTAAAAGTGCACTAAGTGGAGCATCTCTGAAATCACAAAAATGTGAACCCTCTGTGTTTGTATATCATTAATAATCAGCATTAGACAGAAGGATCAGTGTTTGTTTGTTGCACAAAATGCACTTCATCCATCTCCTGCAGAGTTGCTGGCACAAAACTATGTGGACACAGCAGGAACACCAGCCATCATAATTCTGATTCACAGCCTTGTTGCACTGCTGCTTTGCATGAGAAATGAAATTTCGTGCATATACATTTCTAAAGTCTGTTAGTACAAGTATAAATATTGGATGGGCATGTATGCACAGTGTTGAGCAGTATCTTTAAACATCATATCATGGATTGTTTAAAGTGAAACTAAACCCCAGAGTTTCAGCGAGTGTGCATCTACACTAGACTCTCAGAAAAGCCTTCAGAATATCATTGACAGGGCTGGGAGCAGGACTGCCCACAGAGTCAGCTGGGCCCCTGACAAACCCAGAGAAGGGCCCTCCCCAGCTGTGATTTATTGATGATGTCAGTGCACGTGTGAAAGACCAGCAGTGGTGCTAGCATCCTGGCTAACAGTTAGCTCATTTGAAGCTGAAAAGTGTGTCAAACTATAATTGGTCAGATGTTGCAACTTCTATCCATTTTCACCACATTTTCTGCCACTTGAAACACACTTTTGCAACTTCTAGCCAATTTTTACCACTTTTTGCCCACTGTTTTACCACTTTTTTGCCACTTTTACCACACTTGTCGTCTTCTTTGCCACTCTTTAAATTGTTGTCACTAATTTCTGCCACTGTTTACCAATTGTAATGACTTTTGCGCCACTTTTCAACCATTCTCCCCACTTTCTTGCCACTTTAAACACCTTTTTGGCACTTTTAACCAATTTTTCTTCACTTTTTTGCCACTTTCTACCTCATTCTCATCACATTTTTTTTGTACTTATAACCAATTTCATCAAATTTTGTGCTACTTGAAACACACTTTAGCAAACTTTAGCCAATTTCTGCCACTTTTTGCCACTTAATACACATTGTCACCACTTTCTGCCGCTATTAAACAATTTTCATTATTTTTTTTACCAATCTCCATCCATTGTCATCACATTTTTGCCACTTGTAACCAGTATCACTCCATTTTTACCACTTGAAACACACTTCTACAAGTTTTAGGTAGTTTTTGCTACATTTTGTCCATTGTCACCACTTTTCTACCTTTTTCAACCAGTTTTCATGACTTCTTGCCACTTTTCACCCACTCTCCCCCTTTTTTTACCACTTTTGACCTATGTACATCTTTTTGCTGCTTGTAATCCATTGTAACCGCTATCTGCCACTTTAATCCCATTTTCACCTCTTTTTCACCTCTTTTAACATCTTTATGCCGTGTTTTTGCATCTTTCAAACTACATCCTCTCCTTTTTTGCAACTTTTCATCACAGTTTTGCCACTTTTTGCCACTTCAAACCAATTTCTACCATCTTGTTGTCTTTTTTTAGTCATTTTAATAGTAATAATAATAATAATACATTTCATTTATAAAGTGCTTTTCATAAAAACTCAAAGACACTGTACAATGCAGAGATTTTAGCCACTTTTAACTATCAATAATTGTTTGCCACTTTTAGCCCATTTATCCAACATTTCTATGGTGCATGTTACTCTAGGTTCTGCATTAACTATTGATGCCATGGCTGTGTTTATTCTTCAATCAGCTTGCCCCCTGATAGGCTATCATTTTATTCAATGTAACAGTCAACAGAGTGAATTCTCAGCTGTCTAACAGGATTTCCGATTGTAGATATTGAAAAATATTAACGTTTCATATCAGAGCAGCCTCAATCTTCTCCTGAGTGGATTGTTGAGGATAAAATCACTCCTAATGCATCACCACGGAAAAATCTAGCTGGATAATACTGAGAGCCATCAGATAGTCAGGCCTTTGCTGACTTTGGTTGGAAGAGGGAATCTACAAATTTTGGCCAAACTACTGTAGTTGAACCTCCACAGATTCTGTGATCAATCAGGTTATTTGATCAATCTTTAATGCAACTAGACAACACACAGCAGAATACATCCTTGATTGCAGAGACACTGTGTGGACAAACAGCTTTTCACTCTACAGGAGTGACTGCTGGTTTGTTTTGACTGGCCCTCAGTCTGGTTTACATGAACTGCAGCGCGGGTGTTAATCTATGGCATGTCTATTGACATACTGCTCTGAACTGTGTTCAAAGAGGCAGTTAAGAACATTTCTCATGTGCACTGTTGTTAGTCAGAGTAAAATGTCAAAACAGAATATTCATGCATGGTGGAGTGTGTTACTTGGCTTGCTGAGGAGACGTAAAAACTGTTTATTGATGCCGGTGGTCAGTGTTATCAAATGTTGAATGTCAAGGAAAGTTTGGGATCTTGTTACAAAATGTTACACACATTTGTGGTATTTATTGTGTAGAAGTGCTTTAGAGGTGCTGGCATAGGAGGATAAGTGGGTGTGTGAAGGAGCTGGCGTCTGTGGAGTCTGTGACTAATGCCAAAAAACGTCTGCAAAAATTACTGCTTGGAGCTCTCAGCATGCTCCAAAAATATTACTTTTTTAAAGCATAAGGTCATTAAACATTTATGGTGCAAATATAAACTTGTGATTTAAAAATGCATTATTATTCCTCCAAAGCATGTAGGTGAGAAAATCAATTCACCCCGTATTTAGATGACATAAATTTCCTCTTATATTCACAGTTGCAAGCTTAAATGGTAGCCTATTATGATGTTATGGTGCTATGTTGCAAATGAAATCCACTGACATTGGGGTTGCCCCATGCCAGTGGATTTTATAACCCACAAACTACTGTCTGACATTTGCTAGCATTAGCATTCTTCTAGAAGCTCATGAAAACATAGTCAAAGGACTAAATGAGCATGTTAGTGGACTTATTAAGTATGTTTTTTTTTTTTTTTTTTTAACAATGTGTTTAAACCCATGTCCATATTTTCACAATTAGATGTCTTTTGAGTTGCTCATTCACTGGGCGGCTAACTGAATGTCTCATTTATTAGTGTGTCTCATATTGCATACTTCTGCTGGTATGCTGTAATACAGTACACTTTAATGCAGAACAGAGAACTTAATCACAGCAGGTTGATGTTTTCTCAAATCACACACTGCCATTTTGGACTAACAGGAAGTGATGACGGTCTTACTGCCTCTGTTTTCTTATTCTAGTTCTTTTTTAACAGCAAGTTTAAATAAATGTAAGTTGATTATAATGGAAATTTGATGGCTGTTTTCACTCACTATTGGATTCATGTAACTTGTATTTCATGTTAACATTATTTGCTTAAATAAAATGAACCTATTTTGACTTAAATGCCCTTTTCTTGCTTGAAATCTGCTGCTGTTGCTAGTAACACGTTAGCTAGCTAGCAGATGCCGTAGCCTAGCTGCCTACTGCTAGCTTAGCTTTGTGTAAAGTTGAATAGCAAACAAACAAGATCTAACATGTCGTTACTTCAGCTTTAGAGGCGCCGGCAAATGCTATCTGTTATATTTAGGTTGTGCTGTTAACATTTGTTAACAGTCTGTTAACAGACTGTTAAAATTTTCATCTTTTGGAACTGAAATGTTTGTTTCACTTTCTACTGAAATCCAAAAAATCCAAATTTCCATAAAATTTAACATATACAGTGATTAACAAATTTATTAGACCACCTGTCATATTAGTCTCAGAGACCATCCAGCATCATGAAGTGCTTTAATGCTGACTTTTTCATTTTCAGTGAGCTCTCCACGTTTTACCATTTTGAACAGGAATGAGAGATTTCAAACTGAATTCACCAAAAATTGAGCCGGCTCACTGGGCTTCTCTGAGAAGTCAGAAGTTAATCAAGCATAACATTCAACCACTAAAACTATTTTTTTCTGTTAAGGAATGTAAGTAAATAACTACAATTTGACATATTAATCAAGAGATAATAATGTGCTTTACTATTTTTTCAGTTTTTTTGTAAATCAGTAAATTTGAAAATTCGTGGATAACAATATTAATGATATTTTAGCATTTAGTATATCATTTTGGTTAAAGAGTTTCCACATATTGGTGTATTAACCATCGCAGAAACATAAAAAATGATTTTGGTTTTACCAGTTTTTACCAATGCTGTTAACTTGGGCAGCTGTGGCATAAACCTTACTTTGGGTGGTGGTCTAATAATTTTTTTAAGCACTGTATATATTTTTTGTATCTCATTTGATACATTAGGTGTTTTTGGTAACTGATAATCCACTGAAGGGCATTTTTATCATTTATCAGATTGTGTTTAGAATTTTTTTAATAATTTATTGATCCTATTGATGAGATAGCTGTATCATAAAAGTATGTATCAGATATTATACAACAGGCTGCAAGGGGTTAAGTTTATCTCTATTCTTTGTGCCAAGTTGGAGATGCTAGTTGTTGCTCCAGGAAGACTGTGAATAGGCTATGTTTGTCTCTCAATATTTCTTATGATTTGCTGTCTTGCTGAAGGTTTGACAAGCATGGGTATGTAACATATCTGTGCAGGATTAAGTTATACTAAAACCATTTGTTCAGCGCTAAGGCTGGCTTCTGCTAGCTATTGTGCTAGGTAGTAAAATCATGGGTATCTACATGGCGATGCTACCAAGGACCCATTACAGGAGCCATACATCCATGGGGCACCAAAACATATTTTTATATTCTTATCTGTTCATTTCACATCACCTTTGCATTAGCTAATAGCCAATTGCCTTTTTAATGCAGTTACTGTTTTTTCCATAGAAAATCACTGTAATCTTGTGAACAATACATGTTACAGTCTGAAACAGCTCTTTTAATTTTATTCAATATCTTGGGACAAAGACTTTGATTCATTTTCATGAAGGAGAGAATTTCCCTCTCCAAAATGGCTCAAAAGCTCATTCAGAAACACAAGGGTCATATGTTTAGATACAAAGTAATTAGAAAAAAACTGCCTTCTATTGTGAACACGTACTCTATATGGACAAAACTACTTGGCCACACCTGTTAATTTGCAAATGAAAGCTCAGTGACTTCAAGCATGGTACTTCGATGGGTTCTATCATTGCAATGATACGGTTTGGGAAATCAAAAAGTGGAAGTGTTAGAGCAGGGTCAACAACTTCTAAGGTGTTTGCTGCCTAACTGTCACCAACACTCTGTTGATGGCATAGCTGAAAAGGCATTGGCCACTGGCATTAATGTAAGCACAAAAACCTGTGGGGATTTCATGGAATGGGTTTCCATGGCTGAGCAGCAAGCCTCACATCACTGAGTGCAATGCCAAGCATCGGATGGTGTGGTGTAAAACATACCGACACTGTAGTGTGGAGCAGTGGAAAGGTGTTCTGTTGAGTGACTTCTCTCTCTGGCGGTTGGATTGGCAAGTCTGGGTATGTTGGATGTTGGGTGAACTTTACCTGCCTGACTGTATTGTGCCAGCTGTTGAGTTTAGTGCAGAAATAATGGTATGGGGCTGTTTTTCTGGGTTTGGGCGAGGCCCCTTATCTCCATTGAAGGCCAATCTTAATGCGACATTTTGCACAATGCTATGCTTCCAACTTTGTGGCAACAGTTTGAGGAAGGCCCTTTTCTATTCCAACATGACTGAGCCCCATTGCACAAAGCAAGTACTATAAAGACATAGTTTGATGAGCCTGCACAGAGTCCTGACCTCAACTCCATCGACAACCTTTGGGATGAGCTGGAACGGAGATTGTGAGCCAGGCGTTCTTGTCCAACATCAGTGCCTGACCTCATGAATGTCTTGTGGAAATCAAGACATTACTGCAAAAGGGGTCTCCATATTAAAGTACATGTATTTGAATGCCATTACAGTCCCTGTTGGTGTGATGGTTAGGTGGCTGAATATTGTGTTGCAGGGTCAGGTCAGTGGGTCGTGCTTTTGTTTATTCTTTACCAAGAGTAAGAGTCAAGAGTCATGTTCATATTTCAAAAGTTAGAGTCATCCAAACTCAAACATTTGAAGTGCAACTTATCCAGAAAACACTGTTAACCTGAGTGGTTGGTGGTTGACAACCATAATGTGTGCCTTATACATGAAAGAACAAACAGTACCATTTGGAAATATAGAAAAGACGAGAGATTTCCTGCTTAGGAAGCTTTTGCTTGAATGATTAGGGAGACAGCCTGAATGTCTTTGTTCTACTTTGCTGTAGTTTCTCAGATTTGTCCTTCACACAACTCTCTAAGGTGCTAAAACCCCGACTAAGTGAGAGACTTTTTAGAGAGGAGTTTGAGCAAATGGGTGACTGTTGTTGACAGTTCCCAGATGTGAATGTGTGTTACTATGATTGTGGTGTGGAGCAGCAGTAAAAAGAAACATGGATGCTCAGGGAGCCATTTAGAAGTAAGTCATTAAACACATATACAGCCCGGCTGGGAGTGTAAAACACATTGATATTAATCAAAAGGTTCGCTGGAATTTTTTAAAAAACTACATCCAATGTAGCAACATTCAGTACGTTGTTTTTGAAATACTTCATCATAACATCTGTCTAAAAGCTTTTTTTCTTTCACGCTGAGTGTTTTTCCCAGGCAGAAGTCCCTCTGTGGGGTTCATATGAGATGTAAACCCTGAGAAAGTGAAGCCCACTGCAGCAGCGGTGGCCATTGCTGATGAATGAAACTGATCATCCAACCTGACAGGAAATTCTTATATAACTTTATGATATTATGTAACACGCTTACTGTTTGATCTGTTACAGGAGGTCCACTGATGACTCCAACGTTTAAGGTTGCAGATTGTAGGAAGATTAGAAAAATCAGGAGGCATTGTCAAGCCAAGATGTGTCTTTTAAAGGATTCATAAAAGCTTGAGCCAGAGATGGTGGAGTCAGAACTTTACTTTCTTTCCCTGCAGTCGGTTTTGTTTCGCTTTTAGCCTGTAGCCTTTCAGCACGCTATATTTCTCATGTCAGGTTCAGGGCATATATTGGCTTGCTTAAATTCCTAAAACAAAACCACCTCGTTGATCATTCCCTCACCTTTCATGGCCTTTCAGGTCCAGCTGTGGTGTGAGTCATGCTTCCTGACACAAGCTCATCCTCATGAAGATGTGTGTTTGTCTGCTGTGTATCTTTCGTGCACTTTTGTTTGTATGCTGGTGTCAGTGTATATTTTTGTGTCAGTCTTTGTGTATGTTCCTTACATTTTCACTCATCTGTTGAGTTTATTGTAGTTTGAGAACTATAGTTAAAGTTTGTAGGAGTTGCACAAAAGTTTTTGTGGATATGAGAAGCGGCCAGATGGTCTCCTGTGGCTTTATCCTCCCCACACCCCCCCCTTTAGCAAACTCCTAAATCAGCCTGTAAATGAGCTGAGAGACAGGTGTTTACATCTTCTCCTCACAGCGTGCATTAGAGCACGGTATAGGAGGAGGAGAAAAGACGAGATGTAAGGGAAGAGGAGGAAATGAGAGGAGCACAATAGTCGTCTGTCCTGAAACGTTCCATCAGCTGTCTCACAGGACGTCTGTTAAGGAGATCAGCTCGGTCCCAGTACTAGGGGTCTCATTTTTAAATGTGTATTCTATGCAAGGCTGCCCATAAGGGGGCATAAATGGGAGAGCTTTCTGGGGCCCAGCCAAATGGGGAGGCCCATGGAGGTCAGGAAAACCATGGTCCACTGTAAAGTTAGGCTACGATAACCATCTTTTATTTTTAAACTGAATAAAAAACACTTTTACCAAAGCAATAAAAAATGAACTTAATTTATTCATTTACACTTGAGTACAACATAGTCTCGTTCAAAATGTAAACCTCTTCTCTTTAAAGAGATTTACCTTTTTATTGGTGATGTCAACAAGATGGATGGAACACTAATGAGGGAGGTCATGACAGGCCTCATAGCTAAGCCATGAAGTGCACAAATGCAAGGACACTGGAAATAAAGCAGAAAAAACTGAGGTAACTTAAAGAGGTACAAATTGGCGTAAAATGGCAAAAATGAGCTTAAACTGGCAAAAAATGGCAAAAATTGCCAGAAAGCAGAAAAAAAGTAGCTGAAATGGGTGAAATGCTGCAAAAATGGGTTGGACATGGAATAAAAGGTCAGCAGCAAAGATGGGTTAAAAGTGGCAAAAAAAAAAAACTTGTAAGAATGGATGCAGAGCATCAAAATGGGATAAAAGTACAAAAATTGGTTTTAAAGGCAAAACATCTCCAAAAATGGAATTAAAGTGGCAAAAAGTAGGAAAAATGGGGACAATGGACATAAAGTGTCAAAAATTGGATTAATATGGAACAAAAGTGGAACAAAAAAGGGCGATAAACTGTCAAATTCTCATGGTACGTGATTTATCAGTATTAAAATGAAGACTTCCACTGACAAAAGCAGTTTGTCTTTGCAGATATATATTTAATGATACATCTTGTGATCCGTTGAGCCCTGGCACTGTTGTGGGGAAGTGGGATTGTGAATGCTTCTTTAACAGTCTTTTGGCCTGGCCTGATTCTGCTCCTTGCTCCTTGCACATCTCTTAGAGGTGATAATTAACCAAGTGGGTCTTTTCAAACTCGTATTCGCATTAAGTGTGTCACCACAGTCTGGCAGTGTCTGCATGTTTTTTTTGTTTGTCCTTCACTTTTCTCCTTTCTCACTTCTTGACACCAGAGAAACCAAAATGCTTCCCCACGTCAGATTTTCTCTCTGGAGTCTCCACAATCTTAAAGACTTCAGTCGCTCAGGTCTCCCCATAGACTGATTGTCTCTTGCCACTCATGGTGTATCCTCCATTTTCACACTGTTAGATCAAGCAGAGTGGAGCCAGAGGATGATGGGTACACAAGGGCTGATGGGAACTGTAGTTCCCACTCCCCTTTGCCTTGCTTCACTAGAAAAACTAATCTTTTTACCCTGAAGACTTACCATTTGAAACTTTCACATGTCCGGGACACTTCTGCTACGGGGTATTATTGATACTGTCACATCTCTAGGGAAAAATAACAAAGATGTGTTAAAGTGGGTTAAAAGTGACAAAAAGAAGTAGCAAAAATATGCAGCAAAGAATGTGGAGAGCAAACTGACTGACTAAATGTGCTGGTTTTAGAAAAAAATAGAGTATGACAGCAGCAGCTTTAACATAGTTATTTAGTTGACAGTTATTTATCAAACAGAATGTAGTGTGCAAGCGAAAGGCTTTTCTTCTAAAAGTCTTGATATATCAACAATATTATAATAATCCCAATAAAATTTTTCATACATACATACATACATACATAACTCAACAACATCAGGCTCTCTGCCATTTACATGAAACTTTGAATACTATACAGGACGCTCTAAGCTCAAACTGATCTTAAATCCTGATAAAACCAAACTCATGTTTTCAAACTCAAAGCTAAAGGAGCTGAACTTGCCTCATATTACTGTGGCTCAGCGTAATGTGATTGAGTCTGTTATAGATTCCTTGGTCTGTTGATGGATGATCCTTCAAGCTTCATATTGAACAACTTGTAAGAAGTTAAAGCTACAGTGGCCACTTAATGATATTACTGTAATTTCTGTATCAAAAAGCGTTCATTCTTTGTTGTTTCTATGTCTCAGACTTTCATCTGCAGGCTGAAGTTTTCAATCATGACATCCTCTGCTTTGACATTTTATGGTGAGGGCACTGTGGGTGTGTAAAGGGAAGAGTGTGGCTGACTTATTCACAAAAATTTCTTGCTGGATCGTGTTGTTTTAGTGGGAACATTACATGCATGGTTTTATAAATCTGGATTGTTTTTACGCAATGCCATTTTGGGGTTTTAGATGTTCAAACTCTGTGTGATATGTGTCAGTTTCTTTATAAATCTGTGCCATTATGGAGGAATACCCTTATATCTGGTGAACACAGGTCTATACTTTTATACTCCAACAGGGTACTTGTTTAAATAAAGTACCTTCTCTGATGTGAAAAAAGTAATTGTGCATGTGTGTGGTTGCCTCTCAACCAGCTAAGGGAGAATAATGTGATATCATTCTTTGGGGAAAAAGAGATACTGCTAGTTTATTAGAAACAGATGACATATTTTTCTCATAGGGCTGAGACCAAAACAGATCAATTTAGCAAACTATTGGCAAGATTTATTTTTCTAATGTTGTATCAAATTTCCCTGTGTCTCATGTTGTAACTTGAATTTAAAAATGAAGTAAGCAGTTTATACTTAACAGCACCGTAAGCCGTATTCTCAGCTCCACGCGTCAGTTTCAGGATATTATGTTGAGTATTGCCAAAAATGATTAAAAAAAACAAAAAGAACAAAAATGACTTCATGTATATTGATTCACAATGCTCACATGTTTGGTTATTAAACTTCTTAAGTCACAGCAGTCTGGAGTAGGTTGTGAACTTTTTACCCCCCCTGCTGAGAACAAGTCCAACTCACACTCTACAGGCATTCAAAGCTGTGGGGCAGACGGTCTGAAACAGAGGGTGTCTGTTGGCTGTTTAGGGGGTCAGAAGGGAGGAAGTCAAAGGTTAGGTTTTCACTAAGACATCGCTAATGAGTCCATTTATTAGGTATCAAGTATGGCACAGCTGTGCTGCGCATGTTTCACCTCATGTTGTTCAGATCTGTGAAAGACTGAAACTTTGTCCAGTCCTTAGACTGTGAAGTAGGTCTCCCTTCTGTTAATATTTTTGTTCCTCTGCTCTAAAAAGATCCATATATGGTGTAAAATAAAACTACTGATGGACCAAAGTGTGCAAGTGTGTGTGCTTCTTTGTGTGATAACATAATATAATACAATCTGCAAAGCTTGGCTGTATGACAGACACTGTGATTAAATATGTCTTCTCTCACTGTGGTCTAAAATCAATCAGCTATTGTTTTCATCTCTCTTAAATCGTTCTTGTTGGCCCTACTTGAGAATAGAATTGGTTTCTTTTGGTTCAATCTTGTTTTTATCCTCAGATAAGTGCACTTTGAAAAAAAAAAAAACATTTTTGTGATGTCATTTTTCTGGTATTCTATGTATTATTCCAGTGGTGTTAGGGATGGATGTTATATCCACTGGTTAAATCAACTGTATTAAATTAGTGGTTTTATGATGTTTTGTGATGTAATAATTCAGAAGGAAATAGAAGATTTTTTTGAACAGAATTTTGATAACGGTATCAACATTTGAAAAATAAGTTGATACCAGGTCAGCAAAACAGACTTCAATGCTCCTCTTTGTGTGCCTACACCAAGTCATACAGTCTAGCTGTTTATGGTCAGATGCACATGAACTCATTGAACCTTGGCATCAGAGTGAGCTGACATGCCCTAGAGTGCACTTCTACATCACTGCAGCCATATTAGAAATAAATAAGTGGGGAAAAAAGGACTGAAACAATATTTTGTGCTGATTCCAAAAGTTAAAGCTACAACTTACTGTAAAGACATGCATCAAAATTTTCAGCAAAAAGAGACAATTCAGCCACAGCTTGTATCATTTAATTAAAATAAATTAATGTGCATTGTCAATTTTATTAACAGGCATATTATTTGCAAAACTGGGCCATCAAGTTTATCAGTTTGTCTGCTGAGCCGTTCAAAAGGTACAGAGGAGAGCATTGACACAGAAGACTGTTAATAACAAGTAGACATGAACCAAGCGTGCAAACGGCCTTAAACTCTTTAGTGAACAGAAGGGTAGGTCTACTGGTTCCAAAAAGAAGTCATATTATAAGAAGTCTGTAGCTGTGTCCTAATGCAGGGGTTGCATTCTTTGAAGAGCCACTCCTTTGTAGTCTGCATCGATCACTCAGGCTGATCTGAAATTTGGCCACTTCAGTCAGAGGATTCCTCACATGTATCACCACTCTTTCTCCTTAGTTTTTAATTAAGTGCTGTCCTGAGCAAACGCAACATCTGGACCAGAACTAGGCGACGTACCCAACACAATTTATTATTTAAAAATGTTTCAGAGCCTTCTTTGGTTTTAAGTGTAGTACTTCTAGCTATTCTACTGAGTTAAACTAATTACCTCCAATTTAAGTTTATTACTGGGCCACTGGAGAGTCCATAAACTTGCATGGATTTGTGCCTAGTAAATCTTGGGATATGTTTGACTTTGAAAGGTGCAACAGATGGATCTACTGTTGCATGATAAAGGGAGGATATATTTGCCACACTTAAGGGAGCCTTCACAATGAGACAGTCATTGACACAGTGCTGTGACACACTCAAAAAGTGCCCTCTGAAGGATGTAACCCCTGAACTGGGACATAACCTACAAATAGGGGTGAATGATATAATTAGCATGATATCAGTATTGGCAAATATTTTCTAGTCTGACTGCAGACTGTAGATCTCAGACACCTCCACTCGCAGAACATTACTGTAAGACGCCGTCTCTGTCAGAAGTGCCATAATTTGCCTGTAAAATATATATCCAGTTTTAGGAAAAAAAAAAAAAGAAAAAAAAGATTCATGATCAAAGTCCATAACTACATTGTAAACATTTTAAAAAGCAACACTTAATAAATAAATCAGAGAAAAAGATCAGACCATTTTAAAAGCAGATATGCAGACACTGGCTCCTTTAGCGTCGTTAGCTTTATCTAAAGCTAACATAGCTGCTTTAGCCATGTAGTTCATGTTACTACATAAGTCAGTGTAGCTAGATTAGCTTTAGCAATGTGAGATTTAGCAAATGTGTAGCTATGCAGCTTACTTAGCTAACATTAGCTTTGTAGGTTCATTATTCATATGGAGATCCATGGGCTTCATGAGCTTTAGCTATGTAGCGCTGTTGTGGCATCTCACAGAAATGATCTGCGAGAAAGGGTGAGTGCTACCGTCTGCAGCCAGAGCGCTCTGAAATGTTGTTTCATCCCCAAGTAGTGTTTTTTAAGGACTGTAGCGCCACATTATGTAATAACGCCACATTTTGTAAGCCACTAAACGGTTAGGGTTAGGGCAAGGTAGTAGCGTATACCCTGGAGCCCACCTTAAGTCCTAGGGTTAAGGTTAGGTGTTTAGTGTAAGCCCTGAAGGGGGTGGGGGGGAGCCCACACTAAGTCCTATGGTTAGGGTTATTACATAATATGGCTTTTTTACATAATGCGGTGCTACAAGGACCAAAGTTTTAAATTCATATTTAAATACCAGTATCAATATCATCTCAAAAGAATCTGTGAATATCGGCATTCTGGATATCATCAAAAACCCAGTCTTGTAAATCCCAACTTATAAGAAAGCTTCTTGGTTCATTTTTCCCCTTATTGAAGATAATTCTAATGACTTTATGTTTGTCTGTCCTAAGTTCAAGTCTTTTTTAACTTAGCCTAATGAAAATTTTTGAATATTGTGCTCCAGTTTATGTTACTGATATGAAAATCAGCTGTTGATAGGATGTTTTTCTGTAAAATGTCAGAAATCAAACTGATGGATAAAGACATGGTAGCCTTGTCACACTTGTAAACCACACTCTATGAGTGCATCAGAACAGTTACATGAAACGATGTGATTATGTTTAGAAAAACTTAAGTCTGGATTATTTTTCTAACCAGGATGTTTATTTCTTGTCTCTCCCCACAGTCATCAGGCACCACTGTCATGGTGGACATAGCAGTGATGGGAGAGGCCCACGGACTGATCACAGACCTGCTGGCTGACCCCGCTCTGCCCCCAAACACCTGCACATCACTGCGGGCTGTCAGCAAACTGCTCACCACACAGCTCACCTTCCAGCCGTTGCACCGGCCACGCCCTGCTCCCCTGCTCAACCCCAGTGATGCCTACACCTTCTCCGACTCAGAGGAGGGACCTGAGAAGGGAGAGAAGACTTCCATCCACAAGGTGAGGATATTAAAAAGCCAAGTGTCAAGATTTACACCTTATTTTTTGTACTCTTAGATGAAAGGGATAAAGTTTCATCCAAATATTAAAGTCAGGGTTGTTAATAAAAAGGAGCAAGACAAGTAAAACGTTTTTTTGGAAACTTCTGAAATAACCCTTAGATGGAAATGGTCTTCAGCTTGTTAAGGCCAATGATTTATACAGCCTTCCACACACATGTTAATCTTTGAGCCCATGTTTCTGCTAATGGGTGCTTCCTGCTTGCTGTGCTTTTAGTGTCAAGTGGAGGAGTGTATTTTCATAAAGCTAAGTTAAGAAAAATAGAGAGCATCTACTGCTCAGAGCTCTGTTCTCTCTTTCACAGCCACAGCTGTGTCAACATGACAGATGTGCAGAGGCAGACACTCTGGATGTATAGAGAAGGCAATATGAAGGTGAATGCAGCTCTCAAAAGGTAACAAAGACGGACGAGTGGATGTCAAAGAAGCCGGACCCCCACTATGATTATAGATGGAGTTATTTCTCCGGGGAGGATACCGATCTCAGGAAGCTCATGTGAGCTTGATGGCTGCCATGCCATCAAACAAGTCACTTGGCTGACAGGTGTATTTATTCAGCGTCTGAACTTTGTAAAAGTAGCTAAGACAAACTACGCCTGTGGAGTGACCGGTGAGGCTGCACTTATTATGACCCGGCTCCTAAGAGACAGAGCGCCCGGCTCTGACCGTCTGAGACGACTGTAAAGGAAGGGGAGAGATCTGAACTGGCTTTTCTTCCTCCTGGCTAAGAATGCAAGCTCATGCCTTTAAAGTTATCTTAAGAAACTTGTTTTCTGTCTGACTCTTTGGCAAGTCCTTTGTGATACTGCAAAAACCACTGCATCTTTAAAACATGTTTTTGAGCAGTCAACAACATTAATTAAAAAACACTTTTTAAAAATGTAAAATATTTAAGGCTATACAGTCTTACATAAAAGTCAAGCCATAGACATGCAGCTGTGTTTTGTCTTCCTCTTCTTGTTCTAATTCTTCCTCTTTTTACGAAGACGGCCTGATGAAGGGTTATATATGCATCTGTTTTTATTCTGTCATGATTATTTGGGTTTATATTTCTGCTCTTGTAGTCTGACATTTCAGGGCTTTTACTAAAGGGAGAAAGGGTGCAGCAAAAACCTGATCTGAATCTAATGTAAGTCAGTCAATAATTTTTTGTCATTCCTGTACCAATTTTTTTGTAATTTATTCTACCTTTTTATTTTTGGGGGGTATATATAAATACTTGGTCTTTGGATCTGCATGCAGTTATTGCACTTCAATGTTAGAGCTGTCAAGATTAATTGCATTAATGCAATTAACTAAGATCCTCAATTAGTGTATTAATTTTCTTTAATTGTGATGAATCCCACTATCTATTGTCCCTTTCAGCACAATTATGGTGAAAGAGTCACTTTTGTAAAATCAGTCCATAGCTACTCCTTATTGGCTCATTTCACTTTTGATAAACTGCTGTGATTGCATCCTAAGGTGCATCTACTAAATACTGTCTTTAAGGGCGTGAATATTTATGCAGTCACTAATATAACCCCATATTTTTATTTAATTGTCATTTCTTTATAGAAATCAGTTTTCACTTTGAGATCAAAGAGGGTTTTTTGTAAATTATTTTGTCAAAAAAGCCAAATTTTATCGACCATGATTGATTTATAAAATCAATTAAAGGGGAAAAAATGACTTATTTTTATAAGCACAGTGCATCTGCTTTCACACGTTAAACTGCAGCTTAACTAAGTAAAAGGTAGAGCATTTTTCTGTCCCTATTATTAAAGTTTTGGTGAAGACTACAAAGAGAATTTAATTCAGTGAAATATCCCCTAAAGTCTGCTGAACAAACAGTGTTTATGAGTGTGTGTTTGTGCTCAGGATGTAATGCTTTACTGAGAATAGGCTCATTCAGGATTCTGAGGTGACTTTACTAGGTCACCCTGTAGAAGACTAAGAGAGAGAGTCTGCCATGTTGTATGCGGCTGTGCCAAGCTGCTGCATGGCACTGAACAGATGGAGGCATCACAAGGGCACAGAGCACTGGGAATCCCACTGAAAGAGAGATAAAGAAAGAGACTGAGAGAGCCAGACAAAAGAGAATTACAGAGAGAATGAGAGGCAGTGGTGCAGAGTCTATGATGAAATGTATCTGTGCAGTGCAATACTGCCTAATAAAGCGGCCTGAGGGGCATCAATGGCACTGCTGCCTGATGGTTTTTCTCCTGTCACTGATGTCCAACGTTTCTTGGGATCCAAAGAAGAGACAAAAATCAGGTCTGTAACCACGACTGATCCACCAGGTTTTATCTGCGTCATCATTTGTTTCATCTTCGGTGTGTTCGTGAAAACAACTGTTTCATTTAGATGATCCATCTGACTGCAGACAAAGTGAATAAGCATCAGTTTCGTCTTCCAGGACTTTAGAGCTTTTCTCTGGAAGAACACAGATTTACAGTCAAGTTGTATTTTCTATAACTTATAGATTTTACTCATCCTTTGAAAATCCATCCATTTTAGGCTAACCTGAGTTTTTGTTTGTTTTCATGTGTGCATGTACAGCGTCTGAGGCGGAGTCTCCACCCTGGACTTCTACGGAGGATCTCTTCCACGTGGACAACCACCACCTCCGCTACAGGTCTGCCCACCATCGAGCCTGGACCTGTACGAAGGGACCGCAGCGCCAGCATCAAACCATACCATGAAACACTCACCTGCAGGTACTTGGCATAATATCTCCTTACTGCTCTCCTTTTTGCTGTGTATCCCATCATGATAGCAGAGTGAAATGACCATGACACATTGAAGGGGGGAAGATGGCCGGAACGGCAAGTATGAGCTGATGCTAACTTTTTAGTTCAGTTAGGAGGACAACTTTTGAAGAAACCCTCATGCTTTGTGGTTATAAATATTTCTTCTTTATTAGCACTCATTAATTAGCACTTATTACTGTTATTTATATTGGCAATGTGGCTGTTCCGGGATCCCCCCTGCTCTTCCATGAGCTTACGTGGAAAGCATCAAGGAGGAGCAGCACACGTTTCTGCCTTTCCTATGCCGATAAGGAAAGCCTGAGGCAGAGAGAGAAGCAGCAAAAGAACTCAGACTAGAGCATGCATTAATGACTACAGTATGGCATTGTTCAGATAGAGCATAAAAGAGGAGCTGGGGTGGAGGAGGGCTGTAACATCTAGGCTTACTATCTAGGGAGTAGCAAAGTGTAGCCAGGCTAGAGTAGTTTAGATATGACAGCATGAGTGCAATAAGCCAATGGTGTGCTTTGAAGTATATCAGCTGGCCGTCAGCTGATAAGGGCTTGCATGAGATCAGCTGATCTCAGTTATATGGCAGTGCTTGACACAGTGGCCTGACTGAACTTAAGTTATATGCTTGATTAGTGTCAGGTTGAGTACAAAGTTGGTCATAGTGGCAACTGCGTTGCAGTCATGACAGGCAGGTCTCAGCATTATATATAGGTAAAGTGGTTGCACTCGTGTCAATGATTCAACCCACTTAGATGAAAAACCGAACTGTGTCCACAGTTTCCATTTTTTGCAGCGGCATCCATTTTCAGTACAAAACCACTGTAGTCCAGTGTTTTTAGCTTTTGATTTAAAATAGAGTTTTGGAAAAGCGCTGTTTGCTCATCAATGACACCTCTTTCTAAGGCTGGCCACACACTAGACAATTTTTTAAATCTGGATCTATTTTTACACTGTGGAAGACCACAGACTTCAGGACAATTTCCAAAGATTTTCATCTTTAATCCTCTGAACGCACACACTAGACGACTCAGCCAGACTGTCAGATCACTGGAGACCACACACCTGCCAACCTGCCTACGACCTTGTGTGATCACGTGACTTCAGAAAAAAAGAAAAAAACATGACTGTCAATACCGTCTTGCTGTCTCTCCACAACAGGCTGTCCTGGCGTGTGTTACAGGTGAAGGAAAAATCATAATACAAGGGAAAGACTTGGGATGAAATCATGGCTGAAATTAAAGTTGTGTTCATGGTTGTGAGCGGTGAAAGCACGTATGATTTGGCTGTGATGCTACCCGGTCTGCTCGCTCTCATTGGTTGTTTTGGGTACTCCATAAACGGCACTACAACTTAGAATTGTAAATATCAAATGTGTTGTATGATTCGGGATTTTGAAGGCTACGACGCAATTTGGAGCAGTAAAACAACCGTGTTGACACCACACACATGCAGACTACTCAGACATATAGTCGTTTGCGACGAGGCTCGGGATATGCCCCCACAATCGTCGGGGGAGGCAAATCTTGCCCCAAATGGGGCTTAAAATCCTGTAGTGTGTTGCCGGCCTTACTGACCAATCAAAATCAAAAAGGGGCAGGAATTATGATACCAGCTTTGCCAACAGCATGATGAAGGAGGAGCCAATGTTATTTGTCTAAGTGTACAATTTCCAGGACTGCAGCTGCTGCAAATGCCAGAACAGGATTCCTTTACATTGTTATGATTTTTTCTAGGTCTTTGAATAATAGAAAACATTAATTGCACCAAGAAAAACAACCTTATAGATCGCAGCCAGGAAACAGAAGTCAATATTCATAACAATAAGCACTGGTGAGAGGCGCTTTATAACTAAAGCTGTGGGCAACACCTAAGCAAAAAGCACTCTCTGTGGATGTGGATACACCCACTTTTTCAGCATATGGAGACAAGTTTGCCATGTTGTATGGCAACCATAATAACAAAGTGTTCAAGTTGCACAAGAGGCACACAAACTGTGGTACAAGTACTAAGGAGCACTCCTACATGGGCTACCACAGTATGACACATCATTTTAGAGAGGTTTATTCCCAGCAGTGAGGCTGTAGTTTTACGGAAGACTTCAGCATGAGTGAGCAGCAGCAGTGAGGCATTTTCGGGAGAGAGATGTGGGCATGAGGGGAGTGGGAATGGAAAGAAACCCCCACAGGCGAACGCATTAACCTGAATAACTAAGACTCACATCAACTCTCAGCACATAAGGGAGGACGAGACTCACGCTACACTGAGGCAACATGGTTAAGATGTGTTTGCATGTGATATAATGGAAGATATGCAGTGTTTGGTGTTTTTTTCAGTTGCTGTAGGATGGAGGAGTTTGCAGGTTTTGTGTTTGTGCATGCATCCATGGGTTCATGTGCATGAAAGTATGTTAAGTGTGGCAGATGCTGAGAAAATCTGTGCTGATAGCTTCATTGTGTTAAAATGCAGCTAATACAGACGCACTGAAGCGAGAGAAATGTTGTTTATTGTTGAAAATGCAATAAAAATAATGTCTCCCTGATGTTTTTGTTTTAAATCACTGTATTAAAGCTCGAGCAAATACAGGACTTAATTTATTACAGGAGTCATCATCGCTAAGTGAGATATTTCTGCATAATTTACTGTGATCAGTGCAGAGATTGCATTCCATACAATTACTCTGTGATTACTGTGACGACATGTTTGGATTATCTCAGAACAGCTCGGGGGGAAGAAAGTTTTTTGAATTTCAAAGCGGCAGAAAATGGAGATTCAGCTTGAAAAGTCTCAGCTGTGCATGTTTGCGTGTACTCAAAAATGAGTTTTTCATGCATACAGTGTTTTTTTTTCTTATGATGTGGGTGCACAAGCAGTAGCAGACAGCTCCCCGTCTTTAAAATATTAACTACGCCTCAACTAGAAAGAGTCTCTTCATGTTTCATCTACCTTCTTCAGTTTTCCCTTGTTGGCTTTGCGTTGCAGGCACGAACATCTTCAGATAGAGGCTGGAGTTCGTCTAAAAACAGACACTTCAGACCATCTCTATCCTGCACAGCACCGTCACAGATACTTTAGACCAACCCAAGCACAATGACAACTAATGTAGAGGAGGTTTGTCTGCTTAAATGTGCATCTTGTTGTTCCAAGTTTCTTTGATTTTCAAATGCTTCACAGGAGCATTTATGTGGTCTCTAAAATAAAACTGGAGCTTTGATATTAATGTGTTGTCCAACTTCAGAAAGAATCCTGACTCAAAAAAAAAAAAACCACACAAAAAAAAAACAATCTGCAAGGACTCAAATAACACTATTTCAGCTGACAGCAAATTATTCATTTTGTTCTCATGTAACTGGTCAAAGTGTTTGATAGGCAAATAATTTCAAATCCTGTAAGATGCAGCATTTTCAACTGCCAATTAGTTTTAATTTGAAGTCTAGGCAACAACAATGCATGATTTTATTTCAAATTGCAAATTGCATATATGTATATATATATATATATATATATATATATATATATATATATACATATATATATATATATATATATATATATATATATATATACATACACACACACACACACACACACACACACACACCCCGTACTGTGTAGAAGTTTTAGGCATGTTTGGGCTGAAGTAAGGCGTGTAATGGCGAGTACGCCCACCTGATGGCCCTATTGGGCAGGACGGAGGATTGACACAACCCAGGTCATGCTCTGGATGTCTTTGTACATTACCAAGGGCATGGGAAAATAATCTGATGAAAACAAAATAAAAACCACAGCTTTAGGGCGGAGTTATGGGTAAAGGTGGCATTTAAACATAGCCTAGGGTACTGTTAGGGTGGGTAGGAGAGTTGCCACAACCCCCTGGTTGTCGTGTGTATGTTCTAAGCACCTGAAAACTGTTGGTGTTTGCTTGGTGTATTACCAGGGGTGCAAAGGCCTGGACAAAAGAAATGCTGTTAAGCTTGACATGTCAAATGTGTTGACACTGACTTTGGCCGCCCTCCCTCCTGTCTTCAGTCGGGGTTGCGGAATGTCCGGACCTGTGAAGAACCATTAGCGTTCTTCATACCTAAAACTTCTGCACAGTACGGTATATTGTGTATATATATATATATATATACACACACACACAGACACACCCCCACCCACACACAAAAGAAATATTTGGGTCTCAAAGGCTCTGGAATAATTTCCCCTCCAAGATGTGTGTTATCTCTGACTTTGGTTTCTTCAAATCAGAACTAATTTATTCAGGATGGCTTATATTACCGAGTAGTGTGGTGACACTTGCATCCTTTTAGTCCATGTTTATCAGTGCTTTTATTTCTTTATTTGTATGGGTTTGTCTTATGTTGTGTGTTTTGTGTTTGTGCATGTGTATGTTATTTGATTTTTTTTGTTAAGCACTTTGCAGTGTTATGATTTGCTATATAAATAAAGTACATTTACATGTGCATTTTAAAGCAAAAGCCTGGCCTAGCTTCCCTCTCCTTTTTC
This sequence comes from Cheilinus undulatus, assembly GCF_018320785.1. Classification (NCBI taxonomy): domain Eukaryota; kingdom Metazoa; phylum Chordata; class Actinopteri; order Labriformes; family Labridae; genus Cheilinus; species Cheilinus undulatus. The sequence goes on along the minus strand of NC_054873.1, from coordinate 19,147,268 downwards.
ACCTCATCTTGTTTGTACAGAATGTTCAGAGCTTAGTTCAACTATACGATGACTATACTCTACTCAAACTAGTAAAAAGTATTTGATTTAACTTTGACTTTATATACTGAGTGCTGAGTTGCTACTGAGGAGTTGTACAGTCTGCAGCAACTCTGGAAAATCTGTGACAATTTGGGTCTCCTCTGGCAAGAACAAAACAGAGAGTCAACTTCATAGCAAGGCAATGCATACAGATGAAGAATACACACTAGGCATCCTTTAGGAACACCTGAAATCACAAGTGGGAACTAACTCAGTGAAAAACCTCACTCATGGTGCAATGTGTCTTACATCAAAAACAACGTCAGTCCACCAGAAACGAGCAATTCCAGCAGAGATCACTGTACAACAGATGACATCCAAACATAACTCAACACATCTAAAACACAAGGCTGCACAGTGGCGCAGGGGTTAGCGCTGGTGCTGTTCACAGCAAGAAGGTCCCTGGTTGGCTTCCTGGTCAGGGCCTTTCTGTGCAGAGTTTGCATGTTCTTCCCGTGCATGGGCGGGTTGTCTCTGGGTACTCCAGCTTCCTTCCACCACCAAAAACATGCTCATTAGGTTCATTGTTGACTCTAAATTAGCTGTAGGTGTGAGTATGCCTGGTTGTCTGTCTCTATATGTCAACCCTGTGATTGACTGCTGACCAGTCCAGGGTGAACCCTGCCTCTCGCCCAATGAGGCTCCAGCCCTCTGCAGCCCTCAACGGGATAAGTGGTCTAGGAAATGGATGGATGGACATCTAAAACACACCTAAACACTCTTCCCAGTGGGCGGAGCTAAGATCAAGTGACTCTTTACACAGTTCAACTAACAACAGGTGGATAAGCACTGTCAAAAAACTCCAACACTGAAGACAATTTCAATATAAATGTAGTTGAAATTGCACTTCAGGAGTTAAATCAATGGAGGTGGAAAAAGTACAAGAGTATAGTACTCAAATAAAGTACAGGTACTCTATAAAAATGTACTTAGGTAGACGTAAAAGTACTGATTTCAAAATGTACCAAAAAAAAGTACCAGAAAAATGCTTCTCATTTACAGTAATTTAAGTAAATTTTATTAGGCAATTTACATCCCTGGGTAAAACTAATAAGTGACATTAGTGCCCTGTATGAGAGCTGTGATAGTGGAAGCTGAAGCAGATATGCTGCAAAACATGTACCAAGACCGGTCCCCGTCACATGAACAATTTTGTTTTTTTTTTAAGAATTCTGGATTTCCCTTGACACATGCCTGTGACATTTGTCATATCATATCTCTTGGTTTCATTTAGATGCATTTATACCCCCCAGGACAGTCCCCAACCCCATTCACGCTCCTGTGGCTGAATGGAGTTTAGATCCAAACTTCTGTGGAAAGCTTTCCCAGAGGCAAGTGGCTCATGTAGCTGATTAATGCTCCTGGTTTTGGAGTGACATATTTACATGTCACATCTGTCATGTTCAAGAGTCTGACAAAATAAATTAGTTAAAGTTTGCATATACTTTGGGTCATGCGTTTTTTTTTTCTCTGGGTCAACCAGTTACTAAATATTATGTAACATACACATTAGGTTGCTTCTTTATGTTTGTTTATTTCTTATGGTTGGATGGGAATTCGATGCACTAGTTTATAAATGATACAGTTTATAATGAATTTACACCAAGAAACTTCAGGTTTGCTATGGGGAAAAGTTTAATGCAAAATTAGTTTTTTATATCAAGTTCTGTAAATGAGGAATTTAGATCAAATAAGTGAAGAAGTTCAAGATGATATCTGGCCTCAGGTAGTAACATGTTTTCATTACACATTAGTTACGTCCCATTTCAAGGGGCTAAATCCATCAGCTGAAGGATTTGAAAATCCATTGCATCAAAACCCAAGGCTGTTCTGTTTTGAAGGCTCTTTCAATGCTGCCAATAGATAATTTCTAATTTTCCCAACCAATGAAGGATCCATCTGGTCATAGCCCAAAATATTTTTACACACCAATTCAAATAAACTGGTGGGATCTCATAAGCTTCAGCCTCTATAGGCTGCATCTTTTGTAGGGTACATCAGTTGATGGACTCATCCTTCATTGGCTGCATCCCATGTAGGCTCTATCATTTGTAGGGTGCATCCTTCAATTGACTGTGACCTTCATAGGTTGCTTCCTTTGCAAGCTGCATCATTGTTAGGTTGCAGAAAGTGTATTTCAAATAAAGTGACCGTGGGACAGTGACACTGCGAGGACAGTGTCCTTTGCAGGCTGCATCTTTGATAGGCTGCATCCCTTATAGGGTGCATCAAATGTATGCCTCATTCGTCATGGGCTGCCTCCTTTGTAGGCTCTATCCTTTGTAGGGTGCATCCTTTAATTGACTGTGACCTTTGTACAGTAGGTCTTTCAAAAGACACTAACCCCATGTCCTTTGCAGGATAAGTCTGTCATAGACTGCGTACCATTATGGTGCATCCTTCATAGTGCACATACTTTCTGGGCTGTAGCCGTCATAAGCTGCTTACTTTTATGGTACATTCTTCATAGAGTGCATCCTTTTGGGCTGCATCTTTTGTTAGGGTTCATCCTGTTTTGGCTGCATCCTGTTTAAGCTCTATCCTTTGTAGGCTTAATCCCCTATTGGCTGAAGCTTTTGTTAGAGTCCATCAATTGTAGACTTCATCCCCCATGTGCTGCATCATTTTTAAAGTGCATCAATTGTAGGCTCCATCCTTCATGTGCTGCATCCTTTGTGTGCTTTATCCTTTGTAGGGTGCATCCTTTATTGTCTGCACTTTTTATGAACTGCATCCTTTGCACATAAGATATTTCAAAGGACGCTTAGCCTGCATCCTTTATAGCACAAATCCTGCATAGGCTGCAAACCTTTATGGCACATCCTATGTGCATCCTTTCTGGGCTGAAGCCTTCATAGGCTACATATTTTTATGGAACATTCTTCATAGTGTGCATCCTTTCTGGGCTGCATCCTATATAGGCTGCATCTTACAGTGTTCATCCTGCTTTGGCTGCATCCTTTGCTGGCTGAATCCTCTATCGGCTGTATCCTTTGTACAGTGCATCAACTGTAGGCTCCATCCTTCATGGGCTGCATCCGCTGTAGGGCTGATCTTCCTAAGGACATTGACCCTGAATTGAAACATATATTAACTATCTTTTATCAAATGTGTATCTTTTTTTACCAAACCTCTCTCTTACACCTTGTGGTCATCAATTCGGCTCATGCACAGATGTCGTAGTACTTGAAATGGACTGCCCAGGACTGCCCTGTAAATCCTTTGCCACATGTTATTTCCTATTCCCTTTCTCCCCAGGTTCTAAAGGAAAAACAATATATGCCTCTCTTGATATCCTTTAAAACTTTGCATGAATATTACATAAATAAGATATTGAGTATTTACTCTAACTGCTGCTGTTGCCCTTACCAAATAATAACATACCCAGGATTGCTGGGCCCCTGTTACATCACAGGCCTCTGTCCTTATGATATAGATTTTATTCATAGTATTGATTGTAATAGAGCTTTTCATTCAGGATCTTTCTATTGTCATTACAAAAAAGTTTGCCACTGTATGTGTAAAGTGTAATAACCTTGCATTTAGATCATAATGTAATAAACTAAGCTGTGTGACATCAGCTGTGTTGATGTAATAAACTATTAAACTAATACAAAAGTCTACAGCTGATGACTCGGGTTTATCCAACCTTCAGCACTAAATAATACTGTTTACTTCACTTCTCTGCACACTGTTTTCTTTTGTGTCTCAAGCCCTCCAAAGAAGTGTGTGGGCTGCATCTGTCAGTGGCTTGTTTGGCTCTGTTTGCACGTTGACAGTGTGATACTTGAACAAGCTCCGTAAATGTAAGCACACTGAGCACATTCTGTACACAAAGCCATGTCGCCTGCTCTCTTAAAGCTCAGCCCATCCCCAGCAGCGGGCCCCAGCCATCGCCACTTATGGTGGTGTGAGTATAAACAAACACCTGGGTCTCTCCCCAGTCACCAGAACCCCACAATTAAACACACACACACAGACACACACATGCTGAGACAAAGTCACAGCTGCTTCTTTTGGCAGGGCTTGTACCGGTACAACAGGAGAGAACAGATAGTCTCAGGGTTTGGTTTACTGCAGCTGAGTGGGCTCTCCTCTGAGTAACACTTTATTTAAAATGTGTTCATCCGGATGAGAGCCAGATGCCTGAAATGAAAAAAGAGAGCTGTTAATGTTTCAGTTAGCTCATGATAAAACACATTAACAGTGACCATGCCTACTGAAAATGACATGCTGCTGTTGGGATCAAACCTTTGACAGCAGCCTAAAACGCATCATCTCTTACCAGAGACAAGACAAAAACCCAAGTTTAAAGGAGTATAACAAAGTTTTTTTGTAATTTAAGTAGTATAACCTATATTTTGGGATAAGAGAATGAACATGTTGATGAATTTTAAATAAAGCAAGCAAAACATGGATGCCAGGTTTTAAATTCAATGTAATGTTAAGTTGCATTTGATGTCAAAAATTTGGTAAGAAATGGTCAAATTTGAGCATGACTTATCTATGTTACCACAGTGTCTGTGTTTGCAAGCATTGCTAATATTAGCCATGCTAGCACTTCTGACCATAGCTCCAGTTGAATGCTAATATGCTAATCCAGGGCTATTCAATTACAAATTCAACTGGGCCAAATTTTAAAATCAAGAAATGTAGCTGGGCCAGACATATTTGGTGCCCAGTAAGCAGCTGATAATGTAAAATTTTGAACCAATGCATATCAATTTGATGAAAAATATGCTCTTTTTATTCATATTCTCCCTTTTAAATTAAAAAAAGCACAACAAAAAGTGATGAAAAACACAACAATAACAATAAATAAAAATGCTTTTCCACTTGAATAAAAATAACATAAATAGAATAAAAAACAAAACTCTGTAAGTAATAATTTGATCACATATTACCCAGGCATAGCTTAAAGTACGTAAAAATGAAATTTGCACAGTTGTAGCTACAGTTGAAAAGGACATGTTTTATACTCGGTATTTTAGGGCTACTTCTGTCAGCATCGCTAGCTACGCTTCAAAACAATGCAGTGCATTGTAGGTAGACTGTCACTATGCTATCCAGAGTGTTGCATTCACGGTCTGAAATACTGTGGGAATTTATGATTTATGAAAACAGGTTGCCCTCTGCATCTCTGGCATGTCTCTGCATCTCTATTGTATACACTATTCATTACTACCTTATATATGTTAGGGCCTTATTTAGATTAGGACCAAGTTTAAAAAGTCATCAAATTACGAAAAAAATGGAATTTTATAATTTAAAAGTTGTAAAGGTACATAAAGCAAAAACATTTTGAGATTTTAAAGTCAAAAATACAACCATTATTTTTAGATTAGATTCTTGTATGTTTGTGACATCATACTGTTATGATTTAAAATTTTAAGAATTTGAAATTTTTGAATTTCCAGTGTCAAAGTTTAACCCGCAATTTCTACATAGGACGACTGTGCTGCGCAGCAAAGTGCCATGGGTTTGCCCTGACCTCGCCCACTGGAAGTGTGTCTAGAGCGCTATGACACCTGCAGCCCTGATCAGCGGGCAATCACAGGAGAACTGCGAGTTCACACAGGAATAGTGTGGACGATTTTACCTTTTTGGGTTAATTTAACATCCATTCTGGTATATGTCCATGATATTATTGCTTCCACCACTGGGTGAGTACATTAGGAAGTTAAAAGGTTAATGTATGCTTAAAGGATCTAAATGGCCTCAAAAGTTAACTTTTCTTCTTCATTGGTGCTGTTGTAGCTCTGTGACCCACTGACCTCCTGGAGACCCTTTGCTCTCGCTGCAGGAAGAGACGTAATGTCAAAATAGTGATGATCGATGATGATGCATTGTGTTGTATTTTGAGAGAACTGGATATTCTAGGCTTGTGACTTCCTGTTTGGAGCTTTGGGAATTGACGCAGTTTGGCAGTTGTCGGCACTGAAAATAGATCTGCAGTGTATCTTGAACAAAGTGGAGTGGAGTGGCGCTCCAGGGACGTGCTGGCTGTGGAACTGCTTTGATAGAGCAGGGAACGATTTGCTCTGCAATACGATTTGCTGGCGGATCGCCTCGCCGTCACTGTATGTGGATATTGGAGGTAAGAGTCAACTCCTCCAAGTCCAAGGCCATTGTTCTCTCCCAGTGGATTGCTCCCAGTTGGTGGGGAGTGGGTCTCTGCCTCAGGTGAAGGAGTTCAAGTATCTCGGGGTCTTGTTCACGCGTAAGGGTTAAAGGGAGCATGAGATTGACAGGTGATTGGTGCAACATCAGCAGTTCTGTGGGTGTTGAGGGAGCTGAGCTGGAAGGCAAAGCTTTCAATTTACCAGTCAGTCCACCTCCTAAACCTCACCTATGATCATCAGCTCTGGGTAATGACTGAAAGAATGAGATTGCACATACAAGTGGTCAAAATGAGTTTTCTCCCGGGGGCAGCTGGGCTCAGCCTTAGAGATAGGGTAAGGAGTTCAGACATCTGAAGGGAACTAAGAGTAGAGCCACTTCCCCTTCACATCGAAAGGAGCCAACTGAGGTGGTCCGGGCATTTGATCAGGAGGCCTCCCTCTGGAGGTTGGCGCGCCTGGCTGGAAGGAGTCCTCAGGGAAGACCCAGAATGTGCTGGAGGGATTGTATATCCCATCTGGTCTGGGGGAATGCCTCGGAGTTGGAAAGTGTTGCTGGAGAGAAGGATGTCTGGGTCAACTTGTTCAACCTGCTACCACCATGGCTCGGCCCTGGATATGCAGAAGAAGATGGATGGAAAAAATCAAGTTTTTTCCTTTAAATTTCCAACTTTTAAATCTTTGAAATTCTGAGATTGCTTTTCTTTCTCTGCATTTTTAATCTTTATTGCTGGCCATCATACATTATGTTTGTAATTATGATTTAAATATATAAATATGTGCATCTTATTTTGACAAAATCTGATCAGAAGTATCTTGTGCCCCTTAAGATCTTAATTTGGAATTTATTTTGAAAATATATAAAACAGGTTGAAATAAGTTGTGTTGGCACCACAAGTACAAAAGAGTTAAAACTCAAAATAATTGATTCAACTAGTTCACTCACTATTTTAGATCATCAAAACTTCAAATAATGAGTGAACTAGTTTCATGATTGAGCATCACTCTGTTTGTTAATAGTAATAGCTATTACCTGTGTAAATAGTTGTTAATTTGTTGTTTATTAATGATGGCTAGAACCTAAAACTGTAAATGTATGACATAAAGTAAGTCCCTTCTGAAACTTTGAGGCTCAAACTATTTGTAAAAAGTAGAAAAAGAAATAACACCTGGGAGAAAATGAACACATGGCTTCAATTGCTTTTTCTCTGCTCCATCATCAAATCTTTACAATCTTAATTAGGACATTAGGCTTCTATTTTTTCTCCTTCCTTTTTCCATCATGTCAGCTTTCAGTGACGTCCAGCGCTAAGAACAAACAACACCAACTTCAAAGCTACAATATCTGCCCTTTTTTTATCAGGCAGACCCGGTGAAAAGAGGGCGCTTGAATGCCGTCCATTTTTCCTCGGCCCCAGCCACTGTGCTGTTATCTCCTTCACGTCATCTGGCTGCAGAGTAGGTAGATTACTGGAAGCAGAAATAATGACTACTGTGTTTATCGTGGCTTGGACACTGTCAGTTTAGGCTCTGGACCAAATGTAATCTGTCATCCAGCTCAGAGTGAGTGGCTGGGTCTAAAATCTGGGAGTAAAACGCAGCCGCGAGGCCAGTCGGAGCTTATTGCATGACTCGATACATTAAGATAAGCAACATGGGCGGAGGAGAGGCAGCGGGACTGTTTTGAGAACAAGCAGACAGTGCTGCAATTTATACACTTTTCCTTTGCAGGGTAATTAACTTGATGAAGGTTTATTCTGGAGAATGGCGAGGTGCTTGTGTATGAGAGTCATTTTCTGCCTCAGAGACTGTTGACAATACACTTTGAGTTTATTTATATCTGAACAAAAAATAGATGACACTTAAATACAAAAAAAGTCAAACCGCACTTCATCCTGCAGTTTATGTTCATACACTACTAAATGTTTTATATTAAAAATATAATATGTAATGTTCATTTAATTTCAAACAAGTATGCAAAATAACAGAAAGATCTAAAAGATACCTGGAGTCAGTTATTGATACAGTTGCAAGAAAAAGTATGTGAACCCTTTGGGATTTCTTGGATTTCTGCATAAATTGGTCATAAAATGTGTTCTGATCTTCATCTAAGTCACAAAAATAAAAACATAAAAAATAAACACAGTCTGCTTAAACTAATACCGCACAAAAAAATGATATGTTTTCATGTTTTTATTGAACAAAACATGTAAACATTCACAGTGCAGGGTGGAATAAGTATGTGAACCTTTGGATTTAATAACTGGTTGACCCTCCTTTGGCAGCAATAACCTCAACCAAATGTTTGCTGTAGTTGCAGATCAGACCTGCACAATGATCAGGAGGAATTTTGGACTATTCCTCTTTACAAAACTGTTTCAGTTCAGCAATATTCTTGGGATGTCGGGTGTGAATCGCTCTCTTGAGGTCATGCCACAGCATCTCAATTGAGTTGAGGTCAGGACTCTGACTGGGCCACTCCAGAAGGCGTATTTTCTTCTGTTGAAGTCATTCTGTTGTTGATTTACTTTTATGCTTTGTGTTGTTGTCCTGTTGCATCACCCATCCTCTGTTGAGCTTCAGTTGGAGGACAGATGGTCTTAAGTTTTCTTGCAAAATGTCTTGATAAACTTGGGAATTCATTTTTCAATCAATGACAACAATCCGTCCAGGTCCTGAGGCAGCAAAGCAGCCCCAAACCATGATGGCCCCTCCACCATATTTCACTGTTGGGATGAGGTTTTGATGTTGGTGTGCTGTGCCTTTTTTTCTCCACACATAGCGTTGTGTGTTCCTTCCAAACAACTCAATTTTGGTTTCATCTGTCCACAGAATATTTTGCCAGTACTGCTGTGGAACATCCTGGTGCTATTTTGCATACTTCAAATGTGCAGCAATGAGTTTTTTTGGACAGCAGTGGCTTCCTCCTTGGTGTCCTCCCATGAACTCCATTCTTGTTTAATGTTTTACTTATGGTAGATTTGTCAACACAAATGCTAGCATGTGCCAGAGATTTCTGTAAGTCTTTAGCTGACACTCTAGGATTCTTCTTCACCTCATTGAGCTTTCTGTGCTGTGCTCTTGCAGTCATCTTTACAGGACGACCACACCTAGGGAGAGTAGCAACAGTGCTGAACTTTCTCCATTTGTAGACAGTCTGTCTTACCATGGACACATGAACATCAAGGCTTTTAGAGATACTTTTGTAACCCTTTCCAGCTTCATGCAAGTCAACAATTCTTGATTGTAGGTCTTCTGACAGCTCTTTTGTGCCAGGCATGGTTCACACCAGGCAATGCTTCTTGAGAACAGCAAACTCAAAACTGGTGTGTGTTTTAAATAGGGCAGGGCAGCTTTAACCAACACATCCAATCTCATCACATTGATTGGACTCCAGGTTGGCTGACTCCTGGCTCCAATTAGCTCTTGGAGAAGTCATTAGCCTAGGGGTTCACATACTTTTTCCACCCTGCACTGTGAATGTTAGCATGTGTTTGTTCAATAAAAACATGAAAACATTAAAGTTTTGTGCAGTATTAGTTTAAGCAGACTGTGTTTGTCTATTGTTGTGACTTAGACGAAGGTCAGAACACATTTTATGACCAATTTATGCAGAAATCCAAGAAATCCCAAAGGGTTCACATACTTTTTCTTGCAACAGTATCAAAACATATCTTATACATAGTTATGCTCCGTTTAACACTTCCTTCAAGGAAACACTCTCATTTGTTTTGTTTGTTATGCAATTAAACTAAGAATGGGTGTATATTTGTTGCACATAACAAACTATTAAAAGCTCCTGTGAGGATTTGAAAACAGAATGAAAGTGATACCGATGCCTGCTTATGATAACCTCACAAAGCAGATGGATTGGCCAGTTCCATGTCAGTTATCTCACACATCTTCAAGCTGAAATGCTCTTTCTCAGTCAGAGAGAGGCCAGACCAATCACGGTTGTTTGAGTAGAGAGAGACTCTAACAGGATGAAGCTACAGCAGCAGTTTCTTCAGAACTTAACATTGTTTAATTGAAAGTAAATTGATGTAATGAATGTCAGTGAAGACTGATGATGATAGAGGGTGTCCTGTTGATTACTGGTTGTTTCATTGCTGATGTTATTTGTAGTGTTAGAAAACAAACATTCACCATGTGCATTGCCTCTAGCTCTGCAGGATTGCACCTGCGTTCAACTGGACTTGAAGCACTTTGTGGCACTTACTGACGCTGTTTCCTCCTCTTTAGATCTTTGCTTTTGTTATACTGACTCTGAGATGTACGTCATTCTCAACAAAGTGTCTGCTAAATCAGTGTTTCCCAACTTGTTTTTCCCTGAAGACCCACTTTTAACAGAGTACAAGCCATCATGACCCATCACCTTCATTTCCATACATTATTGTTACAAAGTCTGCCTTCTGCTCTCTGACTGACATGACTGACATGAACACCCACACCAGGAGAGTATAAAACTGATTTAGCTGTAGGAGACTTCACACAATTGTTGATAAATTCTGATGTGGAGTTAACAAAGCTAGCTAAATATGCTATTTAAGGGCACTTCTTTATTGTCCTCTATCTCTTGATAGTTGTGGGCAGGGAAATAATCACATCATCCTATTTGAAGTGTAACTGACTTTCAAATATTTAAAATAAATCCTTCAAATAATCAGGATAAGCATCGTGTCACTATGGAAACACTGTCTCCTTATTCAGTGATAGTCTCAACTAGAAGCCACACCCAATATTCATGCAAGGTATCATGGGATAGGAATAAGGTGGTTGTTACATTACACTGCCTAGACAGCTTATCTTTACATTTTAGGTGGACAGGATCTACAGTGAGTAAAGAAGGAAAAAATAATAATTACCCTTGTGGCAACCAGTGGAAATCCTCCCATCAGCTGGTGGGTCAGGACCCTAAAGTGGGTTGCAAAGTCATTATCATTGGGTCATGCATTGTGCCTGAGAAAAAAAACAAAAAACAAAAAAACAAACTATACAAGACAGTTTATCCTTTCAATATTTAACTACAACATTCTTACCCTAACTGTCATTGTTAAGCATCTCTCAGAACCTGAGATGTCTCCCTGGCTGAACAAACATACTTTCCGGCGAAGAGAAAGGGCTGAAATGAAACCATACAAGATGATAATTTGTCTTCCCTCTGCAGATCTGGGACTGTAAAATTGCTGTAATTTTAGTGTTAACTGCTGTAACTGCTCTTAAGTAGTTTTTTGTGATAAAAGCAGAGTCATTCGATATGTGACTGACAGATTCCTGGGCTGTAAATGTCCGTCTTATTTACATTCTGAGCTGAAGGCTGCATGTCAGTAGCTGAGGCCTTTCTGCTGCATTAGCAGAATAGGACGAATGTGTGCCAGTTCTTCAACTTTCATTAAAAGTAAACCTTTTAAGCCAAGCTGCCGCTGACTGCCCAGACCCCCCTGACAATAATGTACTAACTGTTCGCCCGCCAAACTATCAAACTATTTTATATTCCACACCTGCTAGACATTACACACAGTGCTCCATCCTGGGCCATGCAAATACAACAGAACTGCCTTTGTTGGGGCCTCGGGACCATTAGGGAGGGTGGGTACAGCTTGAGAGTGTTCAAGAAACAATTTATCAGAAGGAGATAGACACACTACAGGCCTTTGTGCTCCCTGTGACACCGTGCGCTAACGGCAGGCATTTCCTGCCCTGAGAAGGCAGGTTTTACAACATTTAGGGAGAGGTATTTTAATTGGAACCACCTCCAGCTTGACGGCCTCGCTGGAGAAACATGGAAAAGCGGTTGAGAGCAGCTCCGGAGGCTCCTCACGGTGTCACACAGCTAACTAACCAGTCAAGACCGGCTCAGGGCTGTTTACCTAAAGGATAATATTTATTCTCCGCTCCATTATTGTGAATGTTTTAATCCATCTCACGCTGATTTGTCATAAATCTCGAAGACGGTGGGCTCAGTACATCTCTAATGAGTCATTTATAACAGCGCCAGTCAGGCAACTGTTTCACATTTGTTTTCTTGTTTATCCTCATTGCATTGTGTTAATGTGTGCATCCATTAAATTCATTAATGAGAATTCTCTTCAAACATCCGTGCAGCGTCTGCTTGTGCGGGGACAGCACAGTAGGAGTCCCATTAGGTTCTCTTTCTCAACAACTTCTGATGACTGCTTCAACATCAAAGACAGATGTAGTGTATGGCGTTATTCCCGAGCATTTGGCACAGCTACACACACACTTTGTGCCCCACTAACAAATACATGCACAATTCCATATTAGTTACTCCATCTTCACGGGTTTTGGTGTTTGCACCCCTTTTTAACATTTTGTTCTGCCAACAAAACCAGCAGAAGCTTCATTACTGAGATCACAGTAATTCAACTATCCCCATATTCTGTAAAACTATCTGCTATTTAGCAAATGATGCAACATGCATTTGAAAACACATGTATGAGTTTCAGATTGTGTTGGTTTTCTCCATTAAAATCTTTCTGTATGCATGCTCTACTTTTGGTGTTGCTTAAACATCATCAAAATGCAACCTCAACAGCAGATATCCCATTGTTACATTACTGAGTATATCACGCTCTAGATTTGATTTTCTGTGCTTAACCTGTCAACTCTTTTTCTCTACAGCTGTGGGAGACCTTACATCAGACTGAGCCATGGTGAGGGCTCTTTAGACAAGGGAGACAGGATACCACGGCCAGGTAGGAACTTAGTCTTACTTTTTCCCTGTCATAGACACTTCCAGCTCCAAGACACCCACTTGGATGTTTTACCCTTTCATTGAAGTCAATCATGGTAGAATTGTTTAGATAATTTGCTTTGGATGTTTACAGAATTCCCTTTCCTTTTTTCAAGGAATTTTCGAAGTTTGATTGAAAATTTGGGTAGATTATTTCCTTTGAAATTTTCTTGAATTTTCCTGGATTTTTTAGGGACTTTGTTTAGATGTTTTGGTAGAATTTTCCAGGGACATTAAATGGAATTTATTTGTAAATTTCTTTGACGTTGTGATTTTTATGTGTGTGTGTGTGTGTGTGTGTGTGGAATTTGCTCTGAAGTTTTGGGGAATTTGCCTAAAATTTTCAGGAATTTTCTTGGGGGTTCTTAGAAATGTTTTACTCTTTTGGTAATTTTAAGAGAAATTCAAAGTTTGGGAAATTTGATTTGAAATTTGGGAAGTGAATTTCCTTCTGAAATTTCCAGAAATTTCATGGAATTTTTAGGGACTTTGTTTGGATGTTTGAGATGTTTTTTTTTGGGGGGGGGGGGGGGGGGTTGCCTCAAATGTCCTTGGTCAACTACTGTCTGCTGTTATCCAGTTATATATCATTGCCACTGCACAATGACAAACATGCCCATCAAAATATGTGATAACACTTAAGGTTCACTCAGAGATGATGATGTCTGCGGCCTGTTCTGTACACCAGTCATCACTCACCTGAGCTCACCTGGTGTCACTAAAGAGTATTGATGTTACTTTTATGTTAGTGCTGATCTCACATTTGAAATCATATTTCTTTTCTTCAGTGACGCCACATCTGTAGCTTGAACTTCTTTCATCGGGAGTCATATCCTGTCTGAGCACTCTGGAGCGCCCTCTGGAGGTGTCCTCCAGTAATGTGCATAGTGTGCTGGCAGCTTTATTTATAGAGAATTATTCTTATGTACCACTATTCAAAATGCTTTACAGAGCAAAAAACAAGACATTAAAACATCAAAACAATTTAGAAGTTAAAATATAAAAGATACATAAACATACCCAAGTCATTAAAATTGGTTGAATAATTTATAAAATTCATTTAATCATAACAATTTTTTTAGAAGAAAGAGGGGGTCACTTGCAAACTAGATTAAAAAAAAAAGCTAGATCATTCAGAAAAAAAAAAAAACTATAAATTGAATTAAAGACCTGTGTAGAAGAAAATAAGAAAAGATTGAACTTATATGAATTCAGCAGTGATTTAAAGTATTTAAGGCCTGTTATAGAGGAAACCTGAACAAAAACATTAGATATATTAGACACTGAAATAGCTCCATTAAGCCACTTTTTCTCTTTTTTTTTACATATACAGTATACGTAATACGGGCATACAAAAATGTTTAAATGTCATACCTTTTTGATATCATAATTATTTTGGTGTAGTATTTTGCTACCAGAGCAGTTCAATGCAGACAGTTTTTCTGATACCAATAGCTTGTACTGCAACACTGGACAGTGGTTCTCAACTGGTGGTTGAGGACCCAAAAGTGGGTTACAGAGGTGCTTTCAGTGGGTCACAAATATGTGCATGAAAATAGGGAGCAAAATTATTATTTAGAGAAGCCCTTAGCCTCATTTAACGACATGTTACTAATTTGTCCATGATTATAAGTTGATATTGGTTGTATTCTTAAGATATGGACTTATCTATCTCTTACATTTAAAGCCTAAGGTTATCGAGCATTTTCTGCAGTGGCTACTGGATAGAGAATAAGCTACACTACATGGACAAAAGTATTTGGCCACACCTGTTAATTGTTGAATGCAGGCGTTTCAGTCAGACCCATTGCCACCATAGGGGTGTGTAAAATCAAGCACTTAGCTATGCAGTCTTCATTTGCAAACATTTGTGATAAAAAATAGGTCATTTTTGAAGAGTTTTGTCACTGACGGTTCATGACAGTTTTATCCCTGCTAGATATTCCACAGTCAACTTTCAGTGATTTTAGAAAGTGGAAGCGATTAGGAACAACAGCAACTAAGCCACAAGATGGAGGGCCATACAGAGCGGGGGACAATGACTGCTAAGGTGCATGGTGTGTAAAAGTCGGCAACACTCTGCTGATTTCATAGCTGAAGAGTTCTGAACTTCCACTGGCATTATTGTGAGAGTCAGATAGAGAGGTGTAAAGAACACTGACACTCAGCTGTGGAGCAGTGGAAACGTGTTCTGTTGCGTGATAATTTACACTTCTCTTTTTGGCAGATGGGTGAGTCTGGGTTTAGTGGATGGGAGAACATTCCCTGCTTGACTACTTTGTGTAAGCTGTGAAGTTTGGTGAAGGAAGGATGACGGTATGGGGCTGTTTTTCAGGGTTTGAGCTAGGCCACTTATTTAAGTGAATGCCTTAATGCTTTGGAATACCAAGACATTTTAGACAATGCTATGCTTCCAGCTTTGTGGCAGCAGTTTTGTGAAGGCCCTTCTCTATTCCAACATGACCATGTCACAGAGCACAGAGCAAAGCCAGCACAGAGCCCTGACGTCAACCCCATCTAGCACCTTTGGGATGAACTGGAACAGAGATTGCAAGCTAGGCCTTCACATCCAACATCAGTACATGATCTCATAAATGCTCTATACAAGTTCCCACAAAATTCCAACAAATCACAGTTGAGGCTGTTATAGCTGCAAAAGGGGGACCAACTCCATATTAAGTACATGTATTTGAATATTGAATGTCCCTGTTGGTGTATTGGTCAGGCAGCTGCAGTGTTAATTTCGCCGACTAAAACTATGACTAAAAATGTCCGTCGACAGCCTTTTTTTCCATGACAAAAACTAGACTAAGACTACTAAAAATAGATCTGCGATGACTAAAACTGACAAAAAGTGGGTTTAGTTTTCATCAAGATGACTAAAACTAGACTAAAATGTAATTTAGTTTTTGTTGGACACTTAAAAGTCAGTGATATTTCTTCACTGTGGGTGAATCTGTCTAAAAACAATGCATCTGTATCTATTCTGCCTCTCAGTTGTAGAGAGCAGGGACCCCAGGTTTGGCAGAGTGAATAGAACACACTACTATGATTTGGTGCCAGATTTAGGCAAGAATGAAATACTTGGACTAAAAGTAAAGACTAAAATGTGAGGGCTTTTATGGACTAAAACTAGACTAATATGTTATGAGTTTTTGTCGGCTAAACTTAAAAGGTTAGAAATGACTAAAATGCGACTAAAACTAAAATGCATTTCATTTAAAGACTAAAACTAAGACTAAAATTTAAATTGCTGTGATAATTAACACTGGGCAGCTGAATACTTTTGTCCATATAGTGTACCTCTTGAAATAAGAAAGTCGCGCACCTTTCGACTTCAAAATAGCATCCTTAAACTATTTTTATTCTTGTCTTTAATCTCAGTTGTGCAATTGCTTTCCCTGAATTACTCAACAGCAACATTTTTCATAAAATCTAGTTGAATTGTTGAACATTTTCACAAGTTTATTTGAGTATCCACTAAGGCTGTGAGAGTGAGTCCTGTGGTCAGACAAGTTGAGAGTCACTGTTATAAGATGTTTTGATCAAAAGCAAAAATCACTGAGAAAATAACACACAAATCACTATCCCTGTCATACTCTTGTTGAGAATTGCTGAAAATAACTAGTTATAATAGAGAAGGATTAGGGGGAGAGGCTATAACTGAGATGTGAATTAAACACCCCCCAAAAAAACGTGACAGTGTGCCTCATCTTAAAGACATGATTAGAGGGGATTTTTCCTCTTAAGCCGCAGGGTGACATCTCTTTGTTTTTTCCTCCCCTGGCAGAAGACCAAGTGGTTGTGTCATCAGACTATGACAGCACCCACGAAGCCAACCACAGTGACAGCAGTGATGTAGCACAAACAGAGGAGGACACAGAGGAGGGAAAAAACCCCACCCAGAATGTCATCCTGCACCCGCTAATACCTCCAGAGGTAAAGCAAGGACAGAATGACTTCTAATGCAACATAAAGCTGTTAATGAGAGGCAGCGGATTTACAATCACACAGATGAATTGGAATGTGCGATATGTTCATTGTCTCACCGTTCTTTATGATGTTTCGCCTCAACAGGAAAAACCTATTCTGGCTCCGGAGCCGCTAATAATGGAGGACTTGGAGCCATTGATGAGTCAGCTAAACAATTGGAACTTCCCCATCTTTACTTTGATGGAGAAAACCAGTGGGAAATGTGGACGCATCCTCAGTCAGGTGAGAGTCCACCAGTGGGCTAGGGTGCTAAAAATATCGGTCATTTGCAAATAAGACAATTAGAATAAAGAGAGTTAAGACATTATAAGTGGTACAGTTGAATTAAAAGGACACCTTTGCATGCAATATGATGAACATTTGCACAGACAAGCCCATATATGCTTTCACAACACTGAAATTAGAACAAATTTGATGCATGATTTTATCTGCAAAGACTCAAGGTTTATAATAATTCCCATATTTCAAACTTCTTAGAACTTTCTTGGTGATCTGTCAGTGAGATTTCTGTGTTTTCAGGTCTCCTACAGGCTCTTTGAAGACACCGGCCTGTTTGAAACCTTCAAAATCCCTGTCAAAGAATTCATGAACTACTTCCATGCCCTTGAAAACGGTTACAGAGACATACCATGTAAGCTTGGACATCCCTCTCCTCTTCATGCTTTAACAGTCCTTAAGTTTACCCATGACTTTTTTTTTAATCTGTAATGACAAAAGTGTCCACTAGAGGGAAATGTTTTACCATTTTTCAGTCATATAGGCCTGCATGCAGCCTGTATGTTATTACAAGAAAACATAAGTAGCCCTGCAGTGCCACCTGGTGGTGAAGATTACACACTCAGCAGACGTGTTTTGTCTTCTGACCCAGATCACAACAGGGTCCATGCCACAGATGTTCTTCATGCAGTCTGGTACCTCACCACGCAACCTGTGCCCGGTCTGCCCAGCCTCATGGCAGACCATGGCTCTGCCAGTGACTCAGGTGTGTCTGATGCTGCAGGTACATACATGCAGTCCTATTTATGTAGTAGTGTGCATGCGAATGTGTCTGAATATTTAAAACCATAGATTCTCTGGAAGACTGTCAATATGTAGGTCAGATTTTATGATTCTTCTGTTGTGCCTGCAGCGTTACAGTGAGGGGATTTTTAATGTCAGAGCGTCAAACCTGCAGGAGAGTGTGTTCTTATCCTACCCACTCTTTATCTAATCTTTCTCAGGCTTTTGGCTCTTTCTTTGACATTTCAAATTCTATTTGAAGTCTAGAACAGCATGAAATTGCAGGCAGATTAGAGTTCCCTCTTACTCATGTTTTTATAACCTCACTTGTATGCTTTACTAGGGCCAGCCCTTTGATCTACATATAAGTGGATCTGAGTGTTTTTTAGCATGTCAAGGTATATGTATGTGAAATAATGTGTTTGTGTCCTTGTTCTGTCTGCTCTCCCTATACAAGACTCTGACAGTGGAATAACGCACAGTCACATGGGCTTCCTGGTTTCAAAGACCTACACTGTGTCAGAGGATGGTTACGGCTGCCTGTCAGGACTCATACCTGCTCTGGAGCTCATGGCCCTCTATGTGGCCGCAGCAATGCACGACTACGACCACCCAGGGCGGACCAATGCTTTCCTCGTGGCCACCAGCGCCCCACAGGTACTCGTGCTACAGAAGCAACAGTAGTCTCACAGCATCTGTATTGTGTCAAGTAGAAGATTTAATCTGTCTGATCTGTTTAATCTGTTTGATTTATAACAGTCAATCAGCTTTGCTTGATTTCTAATTTGTCTATATCACTATCATTCAAAAGCTGAAGGTAATCATCAGTCTGTGTCCCAGTTTCAGTAATTACTCCTTCCTTGGCAAGACAGAGTTGATCTCTTTTGTCCAAACTTTGTCTCTGAAATCCTAGATGCTCTGAAAATCAAAATCAGACAATGGCAGATACCAATACTCACACAATACTGTGCTTTCAAATAAGCAATGATATTTGGTGTGCAAACCGTGGCATGCCAAATAAACATATTATAGATATATTTCACATTTATTTGGGAAACCTCTTGTTGAAAATGTTTGGGAAGGGCACGACTTTTCAAAACAGTTAATTGGACGAATGCTCTGTCTGTCACCTTCATTGCAAGCCAATCAGAACAACAAGGCAAATTTAGATAGTAGACATTTGCAGCTCCAGTGCTAACCTGAGCTGTACAGGCTCACACTACTGTGGGTATTTGAACAGCAAAGGCTGTCGTTGGCTAAAACGTAATGCTGAAGTGAGATGTGCAAAACCATCTTGTCTTCCAAGAGAAGCTTCCAGTGTACCACTTTGCTCTTGTTGTTGAAATGTTGTCAAGATCTGATTAAATTCCCGCTTTTCTACAGCTGCATCCAAGCTAATTGCTACCATGGGGGTAGCCACTATATTCACCATGCTTCCATGAGCATGTAAACAAAGTAAACACCTGTTATAAAGCTATTCCAGAGGAATGTAAAGTAAAAGCTGCAACTACCCTGGCAATTGATTCAAATTTGGCAACGTAACTCTAAGAAATGCAAAGAAAAAAAAGAAGACAGTGCAAGAAGAAATTGAAATAGCGACACAAAATGTATCAATAGATAACAATAAAAAGCCAGATGAGGAAGTAGAATAAAAAATCAAACTGCATTGCTACCAAATTAAATCATTTATTCATCTTCCTGTTCCATCAAACTTTCAGAATTGCCTCCTTATATATGTCATTATCCTTATGAAAGTTCATCAGTGTCAGTCCACTCAAACGTTTGTCTGTCAGACTTTATTAATGTGTTTTGACCAAGATAAGCAGCCAAAGGAGTGCTCACTACTGAATATTGACACCATCAGAGAAAAAGACTAAACCTTTAACACAGATTTTCTGAATAAAATCTCAAAAACCTGGCTGGTGTCACTGTATGTAGTTGTATGTGTAGGGTATTCAGCTATTTCCGAAGTTGTCATCTAAGGTGTTGATGCAGAGTGGGCTGACGCTTCTTATTCACAAAAAACCCCTCCAGAAATTCACATTTTTCCTACAAACAGTTTGGTGCCAGAAATCTTAATTAAAATTCTACTGCTACTACTACAAGTTACGTTACACCTATCATATGCCTTCATTCATTTTTTGGCGTTTGTGAGTGGACGCAGCCAAAGATGTAACTCAGGAACAGAAAAAAGAAATAAATTGAATAAATAAAACCATTAAACACATGACCAGCTATTGTTACGGTTTTGTTTGTTTTTAAAAAAAAAACAATGAAACACCGGTAATAAATTGTAAGCTCAGTGTGTACAGGATTACGACTGGTGGCACCACTGGTTACTGGTTACAGAGAATTGTTAGGAGGAACCCATTTTCTTAAAACAGAATTACATTTTTTGGTAAAGTTACATAGCTAAGCTGTTTTGTGCACAAATGTCAGGATAACAGAGAATTTGGTAGGCACTGAAATTACTTAAAGGGAAAAGTGATCCAATTATTGCAAAACAAAAAAGGTTTAAATGGGATAAAAGTGGCAAAAATGGGAAAACATTAGTGATGAAAATGGTTAAAAAGGGCAAAAATAAGATGAAGGAGGCAAATATGGGATAAAGCAACAAAAGAAGTGGCAAAAAATGGGTGCTTAAAAATGTGAAATGCAGTTAAAAAGTAGCAAAAATGGGATAAAGCAGCAAATATAGGTCAAGAAATGGCAAAAATTGGTGGTTAAAAATGTGAAAAGCTGTTAAAAAGTAGCAAAAATGGGAGAAAGCAGCAAATATGGGTTAAGAAAAGAAAAAAGTAGCAAAAATGGGTGGAAAAATAGGTGAAAAGCAATTTAAAGGTGGTGAAAATGGGTTGAATTGGTGAAAATCACTGGCTTAGTTGGTGAAAGGTAGCAGGAGGTGGCAAAAGAATTGCAACAATGGGCGGTAATATTGGTGAAAAGCAGTTAAAAAGTGGCCAAAATGGGTTAAAAGTGGCAAAAAAAAATGGCATAAAGAAGCAAGTATGGGTAAATATCCTACAGGCATGAATTCTCTCTGGGTTTTTCAGGGGCCTAGTCCAGTCTGTGGGCAGGCATTAATATTTAATAGTGTAACTTGTGTCAGCGTTGAGTTAATTTTTTGAGGAAGTGCACGGTCAGCATGACAAACCACTGCAGGGAACACACAGCAGTCAGCAACACGCATACATGTATACATGGTCAATAGCGGTATACCTCCAGCCTCTGTTGTAGGATTATCCAGTCCTACTTTTTACATCACTTTGTAGTTATTCATGTGCACAGATTTGTAGTTCTTACTGTAAATCATCTGTGTCTGCAGGCAGTGCTCTACAATGATCGATCTGTCCTGGAAAACCACCACGCTGCCTCAGCCTGGAACCTCTTCATGTCCCAGCCGGAGTACAACTTCCTCGTCAACTTGGACCATGTGGAATTCAAGCGTTTCCGTTTCCTGGTCATCGAGGCTATTCTGGCAACTGATCTGAAGAAGCACTTTGACTTCCTGGCTGAGTTCAATGCCAAGGTAGAACTAAACATACATTTTTGACAGTAGATATTCATACACATCACATCAACACAGATGACTGCTTGAATTAAAGTTTTAAGAAATTTTATTTGCATGCTGAATGAGTCACTGACAGTTCTCTTGGCTTTTTGTGGAATGACAAACCCTAAGCATCATAAAGTTTACCTTTTATATTACTTTTGTCTTGTGCATTTTTATTTCAGATAGTGGCATATATGCAGCAATCAGTACAAGAACTGCATCATCAATTTCTATCTCTATCTAATTTAATTGCCTGGGAACTTTAGGCGGTCTAATTAGGGGGAGTTTGGGTCAATGCCAGCATATCAGCTTTGTGAGTCACATGTTCTCTGTAGGATTAACTGAAAGGGAAATTTCCAGTGATTTTTTTTTAGGAACAGCTCTGTATGTCGAGGACACTGAGGCACTTGCAGTACCTTCCTGTCAATTAATACAACACAAAGCACCCTGCAGCTCTTCACAAACTCATTTAAGTGCAGACAGGATGTTGGCTTTAGATTGGAATCTTGGCTTTGTTCATTGTGATTATTAGTACAGTGGTGAGCCTCCGTGGTCAGGGCCTGTCAGCCAGCATCACGCTTATTAGCTCAGCAGCAAAAGTAACAGCAATGTGTCTGACTGCAGATCAGCCTGCTCTGCTCTCTCTGTGAGGAAATTAAGTTACTACCCATCCAGTGTTGCACTTGATCTCCTCAGCTTCCTGAGTTATTAAGAGGGAAAGATAAAACTGGGAGTCAGGGGTCATCCTTCTCTTGATGTAAAGCTTATTAAACGTTGGTAGAAATAAGAAATTCATTTAAACAGCTGAGGTTAATGTAAGCTTCGACCTCTTGTGTTTGATGCTGTAACATTCATGGAAATAAGGTGTTAATCATATAGCACTGAGTAACCTTTAGGAGCTGGAAATGGCCATGATTTAATCAAGCTTGTCTTATTGGAAGATTATATCCTCTATTTCTGTTCAATTTTATCAAGGTTGTTTATGACAATACATGACCAGGTAGAAGGAAAGCCTCACAAAAGGTCTTATCTCTCTTTTCTCATGAAAAGTCCATTTCTGTTTGTTTTATTCCTTTCCTCCTTATTCCTTTCTCAACTGGCCAAATCTCCTATGAGCATTTCTAACTGGTTTTAATAGACTGAATCTGCAAATCATGCTTCTGGGAGCTGCTACTAATTTCTTGGTAATTTTTATGTAGCCAGCTGTTAACGTTAAACGATTTCCAGGCAAGAATCCCTCTTCCAAATCTGCAAAAACAGTGTCATTTGTCGCTCCATAACATCCCAGACTAGCCCCCAGTTTATCTGAGAGTCCCCCATTCAAAAGCAGATAAGTTAGCAGCTTCACTCTGGCTCACTTTAGCCCAAAAAATAGTCAAAATTCCTTTCAAGTTACTAGCAATTATTGTTTTTCAGGTTTAACAACATGACAACATGATGCAGTTTGTGAAAAGAAAGAAAATGAAGCTTTATTAAGTCCAACTCCTTTGTAGCTATTCAGTACTTTCAGTAAACTTTAAAAGAAATACAATTCTCTTTTACTCAAGTTTATATGTTGTCCAGTAATTTTACTTCTACTTAAGTAAATTTGAACTGAATTAATACTTTTACTTGAGTACAATTGTTTTGTATTCTTGTTACCTTTAGTCATGATTTATTTTAAGAAAATGGGCAAAATATGTAAAATTAGACATTTAACATCTGCATACAGATGGAGGGAATGACCCTTGTTTCATAAGCTCAACAGTTGAACAGGCTCTGCAAAAAAAAAGCGTCAAATATTTAACATACAGCAGATTATGTGCATATTGTCGACATTATATCTGGGTGTCTACCCTGCTGTGCTGCATTTATGTTTGAATATGTTAACTGTCAACACATCTATTTGTTTCCCTCAGGTTGGTGATGATCCTTCCACGGGTATTGATTGGTCGAACGAGAACGACAGGTTGCTGGTGTGCCAGATGTGCATCAAACTGGCTGACATCAATGGGCCTCTTAAGTGTAAAGACCTGCACCTGCAGTGGACAGAGGGCATTGTCAACGAGTTCTATGAGCAGGTGTGTGAACCGTCTCTGATGGCAACTAAGACCTCATTTGTATCTGTTAATATGAAGATCAATGTGCCGTCATGTTTGCATGCATGACAGAACACCTGTAGAGATTAACACCCTCCAGTCCATTACACTAGCTCTGCATTATGAAATCTGTGGTCAGCATTGATCTTACACACATTGTTTTATCGTTTTGAATATTAACTATGAATTCTTACATATTTATTGTCACTCTGTTTTTAGACAGACACACAGATGTCTTGTTCTATCCATTTCAAGGATTTGTTAAACAAAAAAACTTCCAGTCAGAGGAAAAAGAAAAATCCATCTTGGTCCTTATGCAATCTTTGCATTGAATCTTGTTGAAAGCCACTTCCTTTAATTCTGTTTTTGATTCAGTCTTTCTAACATATAAGGATGGTAAAGACCTCTAAGAGCTGTTCTAGAGAGAGGATCTGTCACATCTGTGAATCCCTGACAGAACTAATGCATCCAAATGCAAATGTACTATCTTGTTCATAATAAATGTACATGAAATTTACAGAACATTTAAAATGTTGAGTAAGTCATGCTGTAGTGATGAAGCAGTACAAATTAATTCAATAAAGCAATACAAAAAGGTTTTTGACAGGAAGGAAGAGCTGTATAGTGACATTTAAAAACAATGAGAAAAAAGACAAGGAAGGCAATGATGAGGAGTTGCAACAATCTAGTCTAGGAAAGATGAAGGCATGGACAACTTTTTTCAAGGGCTGATTATTGAAGTTTTAATTTTGCAGATAGATGATGTAAACACAAAATCTCTTTTTGTATGATATTCAAAGATGAGGATACAACCAAATGTAACACCTAGATATCTGGAAGATAGTTTCATGTTTGTAGATGTTCAGCAATACTGCTCTTGATTAACCTTGCAAAGCAGATGGATTCACCCGTTTCCGTGTTTCTCACTGCCAAATCCATCTTGCAAAGCTCCCATATGAACCGATTGGGCCCTGTGAGAAAGTGACAGGACCAATCAGGAATAAGAGGCAGTACTTCCAGGGATGACGGAGTTGTGACGTAAGCAAGCAGCGACAAGAGGCTGATGCAATTATGGTGGAAGAGATTAGATGACATTTCTTTGTTACAAGAAGAGCAAAGTACAACACTGAGTTCTTTTTTTCACAGAAACGATGTTTTGCTCTTATCCCGACCGGATTCGACAAGTCTAAACATCACACGTTTTGTTGCTCTGCTTGGCTCGTAAAGATGGGACGGACAGAACGTTCATCCAATCACCCTCTGAGTTTTTTTCAAAGGCTCTGCCCTTTCCCAAACACAGGCTATGGGAGGTTTTCCGGATGTATGAAAGAAATCCACCTGGTGTGTCATGCTAGCTCTTGATGAGATAAAGATATTTGGACTGAATCGCAATAGTTACAACAGTTTTTATCCATCTATAACTTTACATCTCTGAGATAGTCTATGGTAACAGGTATGCCTCTTGGATCCCCAAATCTCTAAATTAGGTATGTCTGGGTGTCATCTGCGTAAAAGTAAACCTTTTTATAAGGCCCCCCGCAACTGGGATTTATTCACAAAGTCAATGTGTGTGTGTTGGACCAGTAGCACTGGTGTTAGCATCCTAACAATGACCTCATTTAGGAGCTGAAAAGTGTATCAAACTATTATTGGATTTAATGTTGAAATTGTTTATTTGTGCCACTTTTTACCAATTTTAAACTTTTTATACATTCAGTAGTAGAAGTGGCCACCTTAGTCTAGAATCTGACTGTTAGATGTTATTCCCAGTTTTTCACACTGTTGCTTTTAGATAGTTTAATCAGAGCAGCACTTAGATCTATCACCATACAGATAGTTTAACTGCAGAGTGCTTCTTTCAGTTATGGACGCTGGTCACCAATAATTGGACGATTTTATCGCCTTAATCACGGCAATGAAGCACTGACATATCGAGATCTTGTCCCAACGCTGGCTTCAAATGTTTCAAACACAAATATTCAGTCCAGTAAAATGCCACAAGGAACTTTGACCTTAGTGCCCTCATTATATAGCGTTGCATTAACCCCTGAAACACCATGTAAAAGATGGAAAATTATAGCTGTTATTAAAGCAGATTTATGGCATTGTTTAAGTACTGAAGTAGCCACTAAGTGTACAGCTCTGGATCCAGTTGAACATTCAGCCCATCGTGCCACTCTCAGCAACCTTAGTAACAGTATGTCCCCTTGGCATTGACTGGCTGCCAATCTCTACTAATTGCATCAGGGTCAAGCTTCAACTCTTAATGTACCCCACTCCTTCAGCCAGGGAACGTAACCACCTTGTTACGGGCCACTCAGCAGTACAAAGTGCTAGAGACTTGCTCTTCAGTGTCTACAGTCCTGGTGCTCCTGCTGGATGTGGTGACGCACGCAGGCTGCCCAGGCAACTGTCATTCAGGAGCAGCAGCCTTCGTCATTACAGTGGAGAGACCAGCAACCTTGGAAAAAACAGCAAAGCAATACATCTCCTCTTCAACACAGGACATGTTCAGGCATATACACAAAGCATACAGCACATAATACACAGAAACATGGTCATGGATCGGGAAACAAAGCCCTGTGGATGAGTTGTGTCACCGCGCTGAGAGGATTTTTGATTAAGATGTGTGAACCAGGATGTGGGTGTCTTGCATCGGTACTGTATTGTAGATGAATCTGTGGGGTTCACGTGTTGATAGATTATAACTGCTGTAAGCCTCCATATAAATAAAGCTGGGACATTACATAGGAAGTATGCAGTATGTCACGTCATGACTTGTGCTACAATTATTATAATGCTGCTGCTGAATGTAGACAATTTAGACCAGCATCAAACATTATTTTATAATAAAAGACTATACCCTGTTATAATAAAGACCAGCGTTAATCACAGTGAGCACCAACGGTATTTAGCCCCATTACAGTGGCGACATAAACCTTCCCTTTAACAGGTAGGACTGCTGAGCAGACCAGGCTCGTGTTGAACAGCTCTCAGCCGAAACCACACTGGGGTTTGAAAGGGCGAGTAGGAGGAGTAGGGGTGGAGAAAAGCAAGAAGAGGAGAGGGACAAGAGAAACAACAAAACATCAAATGGAAGACAATCCATGACAGTTGGGACCATAAACTTGTCTCCAATTTTATAGGATATTGGTATAATTAGTATTAGCATTAGCAGCTAGGATGGTAATTAAATAGAGAGAACTATTATTCAACTATTATTCATATATACAGCAGTAAAGAAGTATTGCTCATAGATTCAGTGAAACTGTTCTAGTAATGATGTTAATGATGAAGCAATGATCACCGTAGTACTAGAACTGGCAAAAATAATGGCGACAGAGAGAAAGACGTATGAAATATATAAAGGTGATGATGATAATGCAATATGAACAGTTCCTAAATTCACTTTAAGATATGAGGTAATTATAGTAGTTATGATAGCTATAATATTAATAATAATATCAAGGAACCAAATAACTCTGTTGTGTAAGTTGTCCTTAAACCCCCTATTTTTTCATCTATACTTCCATCTGTTTTTCACTCCTTAATTGAAGGTTCAAACTCTCAATTGTGGACTAATATGACCTATTATCTGGATTTTAAGGTAACTGAACTCAGAATTGCTGTCTTGTGACATTGCTGTTATTGAGGGCCTCGCATTGCGAGTTTCTTCACAATCATCACTCTGGTACTAAAAATTGAACATTTCCCTAAATATTTTTCTTGTATTTGCTTTTATAGCACAAGTAGAAGAGGCGTTACTGTCAGACGTTGAAAGGATAAAGCTTTGCTGACATCCATCTGTTGAGGATGTCAGATCTCAGCCTCCCTCACCCCACCTTTACGTTTTCAATCCATTCATGTTTACACACCTGTCAGGAAATTCCATCAAGTTACCAGCCCCCCTGATACCTAATCTTTTGATGACTCTCTTTGTGCTCTTACATTAGCAGCACCCTGCTCAACAGGAACAAAGACTTTCTACTATACACTGTAAGGGATTACACTTTGGGGTTAGTTGCCAAGGCAACCAGGAAACCTTGCTATAGCTGTTGTTCATGCCCCTCCATACAGACATGATATAAAGCACACATGCTGGTGAATTTCTCCAAAAATAACTCACTAGAAGATTGAACAGCAGTCTGCATGCAGAGGAAATGTAGATGTATCCAGCCCTTTGGCATTTTCACTCATTCATTTCAGTCATATGGCACAGGTCAGCTTCAGATGCCAAAAATAATAGTTATGTTTTTGTTAACAGGCAAGAAAATTATTACTTGTAATGCTTTTACTTTATAATTTATAATTTCTTAAGCTAAAAACATTTTATTTCCTGTGTGGATGACAACCTATACCCAAAGCGGCTCATGAGGGGGGATAAAGTTTTCTAAGTCCCAGCACTGGAGGGACCCATGAAGGTTGGCAAAAAAATGGTCCATCCTTACAATATCTCCAATATTTTAACAAAAAAAATGTAGTACTTATTAAAGCAACAAAAATGCAATTTTTTTATATACTCCTTAAAAATGTACTGTTTCTAAATTTAGCTCCTCCTTAAAACAGACTTTGTAAAGCAATGCCAGGACATTAAAGTTGGGATCCTGGAAAAACCTAACCATGGACATATGGTCAGTAGACTCCATGCCTAAGCCTAACCTTAGATGGTTGGTCTGTAGGCTTCATGCCTAACCCTAACCTTAGAGTTTTGGTTAGGGGACTTTATTCCTAAGCCTAACCTTAGATGGTTGGTAGGAGGACTCCATGCCTAACCTTAACCTTAGAAGTTTGGTTAGTTGACTCCAAGCATAAGCCTAATTTTACATGTATAGTCATTAGTCAGTAGACTCCATGCCTAAGCCTAACCTTAGACCAGGGGTCAGGAACCTTTTTCGGTTGAAAGAGCTATTTTTGGTCGCACCCCCTTCCAGAAAATCTTTGAAGAGCCGCAAAACACATTTGAACCTTCTAATGAAGGCGATGCAGTCAGTTAGCCTAAGTCCTTGTCTATCGGCTGGCTGAGCAAAGGTATATGGCCATCCATTTATATGTTTGATCTTACTGATAACTTTCCACTTAGTTGTTATTATATTATTACCCGGTATTTTAATCATCATTTTCATTTTGATGGAATAATGGATTTAGAACTATAATAGAAACAACTGTGTGCATATTTTTTATCTGTAAGTGCTATTATCAGCAAGTGATTATTTATTTTTATCCTTAATGATACTGATATAACCATTAGCATTACTTCTTTATTCATCAAACACTCCTTACACCTGCTGTCAGAAAGAGTTAATGCAGAATATTGTAGTCGCCTACTGTTCACCTACAGATGAAACCTCCACTTCTTCTCCTCTCTCTATGCTGCTGTCTGTCTGTCTACGTCACATACAGGCACGCAGTAAAAAATTCTGTTTAGGTCAATAAATAAACAATAATATCCATGATCACTGGGTCACAGACTTTAACAATACATTCAGTAGGACAAACCAGAGCCATCAAGATAATGACTCCAAATATCCATGAGAGAGTAGAATCAGCTGTTAACAGCCTTTCTACCTCTAGACAGCGCCACATTAACGCATGTGACATTTTCAGCCCAGACATCACAGTCTGATCTTTTACAGCACAAACGCACACTTGTACACTGAATCTTACATTCATTACATGCCAGAAATATTTAAATAATCATTAAACTTATCAATCTTCTGAATGATAATATGTACTTCATGGCAGCAGAGTAGTCAGAGTCAGCGCCAGACTATACATATGTTTGCCAGTTAATAATACAGCAAGTTTCACTTCAAAACACTGCTAAAATAAAATTTCACACACACAAGGCACTGTGCCACAGCTGATATGGAAGTCACGTCTCTCACTCTTTTCCCTTCTCTTGCTCTCGTGCTTACACAGCTATGTGCGCTTTGGCGTACCAACATTTAAAGTTTCAAGCATCAAACATCATTCAACATGTAAATAACCACTGAATTTACATGGGTCCTTCCTGAATAATTTTCAACTAATTTTAAGGGTTAGGGTTAAGGGTAAGGGTAAGGAGGTTAGGATTATGGTAAAATACCACCTTATTACCAGAGAATTAACACAATATTACAAGGAATAACTTGATATTTAATATTCTATCTCTAGGGAAATACTTCCTAATATGACTCTTATGACTTATTACAAGGTAATAACCTCCTTATTCTTATTAAATTGCTAGATAATTAGGGCCCGTTAAAATAACAGTTATTATATCTGATTATGCTGATAATATGCAGCTAATATTGTGAATCTTTAATGCATTAATATTATTAAATCAGATCCAAGGAGGGCCTTTTAATTGAGTCTATAAGGGACACAGTAATTTCTGCGGGCAGGCCTGCCTATACTGGAAAGAACAACAGGTAGTGATAATAGTGATGATAGTAGCTTAGCCACAGGGAGAAGTATGTGCCGAAGACCCAAAGTCAGTGAAAATATTGCATTTTATTTTTTATTTTTCCACTGAGCATTCTGGGAATTTTTTTTCTGGTGAATGAGAGATTTGAAGGAGGAGCAGTACCCTTATTTTAGCAGGGGGCACTATGTTGAGCTCTGCTATGGTATCTTTACTACTATGCACAAAATAGCATGTGATTATGGTATTTTAGAACTTTGTTAATTCAAAACTTAGACAAAGCTAAAAGCCCAAACAGATATAAACACGTACAACACAGCTGTACAAAACTGACTCATTAAAACCACTGCCACCAGTAGTTATTTGAAACCAAGACATGTGGATTTTAAAATGACGCCGATTCTTATCCCAAAACACATATTTAACTTATTCATAAGGCGTCAAAGGTCAGTGGAGTCTACAGATTCTTAGGCTGTTTGAACAGATACTCCTGGTTAAGAAAATTATAATGACTCCTTTGTAAGTCCTTGTTATGTTTCCTCTCTCTGTTCTTACTGCTGCTAATCCAGCACACACATTGCTGCAGTAATGCACATATGTCAAAGGAGCTGTTAATTATGGCATCACATCTGCTCTTTATTGCATCAAATAACTAATTAAAACAAAACTACTCAGAAAAAAGAAACACTTGACCATAATCAACCCATTACCTAAATTGCAGCCAGTCAGCTGGGGGCGCTTTAGATGTTTTAGCTTCACTAACATGGTTCTGGGGTTTTGTCCATCTTTTTATTCAGCCTGTGTTCAGTGCCCAGGAGGATTTTGGTTGAGTTTCATTCTCTTGGCAGCCAAAGTGTAAAGTAGTCATAGACTGGCATGGGGAACTTCTTGTCACTAGCCAGCTTTGTCTGTGGTTCCACCTGCTCGACATGTGGCAACAAATGATTTTCTTTGCTGCTGTTGGCACTTACCTTCACAAACTTGCACAAAAATGTCAGACTTGTTGGATAAAAGTGAAACATCATGCAGTTTATTCACACTTGCCAGTGTGAGTCAGCACTTTTTGGAATAGCATGTGTTTAAATATGAATCATGTATTCATTCAGCTGGTTTTGATACTGTACTAATGTGATTCATGCAATTCTAGGGTGACGAGGAGTCCAGTCTTGGCCTTCCCATCAGCCCCTTCATGGACCGAGCTGCGCCACAGTTAGCCAAACTTCAGGAGTCATTTATCACACACATTGTGGGGCCGCTGTGCAACTCCTACGACTCAGCCTGCTTGATGCCAGGACGATGGGTAGAGCCCAGTCCAGAGGCTGAGGAGCCGGAGATCACAGAGAATGAAGAGGAAGAGGAGGAGGACACAGCAGAGGAAGACGCATCAACCAGCTCAGAGGCATCACGTAAGTACTGTCGTCATAAGCACAGTGTTCAACTTGAAGTAGCTTTGCATGCTTCAAGTGGAAGGATAAGAAATGTCCTACAGGAGGCTATCAGCCCTATCTGCTCTGAATCATGGGAAATAAATGAGTTTAGTGGATTTATTGCACAGATAAACTCAAGGTGGGTGGCTATGAGCAAAACATAGCTCTTCATGGCTCTAATCTGGCTCTCAAATATCTCATAATATGAATTAAATCTGAAATTTAGTACTAAAGAAATATATTTCTACTACTAAATATACAATATATGGACAAAATTATTTGGCCGCCTGATCATTTCACTAACAGGAACTTTAAAGACATTGCCAACATTCATTCTGTAGAGCATTTATGAGGTCAGGCATTTGTCTTGGATGAGGAGTGGCTTGCAATCTCTGTTGCAGTTCATGCCAAACTTTATCTATGGGGCTGAGGTCAGGGCTCTGCACAGGTCAAGTTCTTCCACAAAAATCACGTCTTTATGGTCCTTGCTATGTGCACTGGGGCACAAAAATGGTGGAATAGAAAAGGCCCTCTTACAAACTGTTGCTGCAACATTGTCCAAAATGTATTGGTATGTTAAAGCATTAAGATTTCCCTTCACTGGAGATAAGGAGTCTAGCCCAGACCCTGAGAAACATCCCCATACCATTATCCCTCCTCCACCAACTTTCACAGTGAACACAATGCAATCTGGCAGGTAACACTCTCCCAGCATTGACCAAACCCATACTCCCCCATCTGACTACCAAGAGGCGGGATTTGTCACTCCCCAGAACATGTTTCCACAGTCCAGTGTTAGTGTTTTACACTACTCAATCTGGCGCTTGGCATTGCACTTGGTGATGTGAGGCTTGAATGCAGCTGTTCAGCCATGGATACCCATTCCATGAAGCTTCTGTTGCACAGTTTTTATGCTTATATTAATGTCAGTGAAAGTTCAGAGCTCTCCAGCTATGGAGTCAGCACTGTTGGTGACTTTTATTTACCATAGGCCTTAACCATCATTGACCTTGCTCTGCAATTTTAGATGGTCCCCTGGCTGAGTTGCTGCTGTTCCTAAATGCTTACACTTTCTAATAATATCACAGGGCTGAAATTTCATAAACCGTCTTATTGCAAAGGTGGCATCCATCGCAGTACCATGCTTGAAGTCCCTGAGCTCTTCATATTGACACATTTTGTATCACAAATGTTTGCAAATGGAGACTGCATTGCTAGGCGCCTGATTTTATACACCTGCAATAACAGGTCTGAGTGAAAAACCTGAATTCGAAAAATAGTGGCCACTTTTGTCCCTATATTGTATATCTACCAATATAAGACTCTTCTGCTCAAACTGTTGATGCAGTTCACCCATCAAATCAATGTTTGTCAGATCATTTCATAAGGCATTAGTTTGAACTGTTTTGGAGCTCAAAATAGCTTTTATGTTGAAGAAGAAAAGTGAGTGGGCCAATCAGTCATACACACACCTGGCACTACACTGAAATGCTTCTCTCAGTTCACTTAGTGAGTGATCAGTGTGATTGCCCTCACAGAAAGTAACGGAAACATCCATGCATCCTGCAGGATCGACTCCATTGTCTGCATGGAGCTTGAACAGATGTCAGCGTCAGTGGTTGCCATGGCTGTCTCTTCTTCTCCCTCTCCCTGGCAGAATTGCAAACCAACTACATGCACACTGCCACCTGCTGTATTGTTGACAGTACATCTGTTAGCAGGCTTGGGCACAGAATGATGTTAGTGATTTGAAAGCAGACCAGTAGGGGGGAGAGGAGGGGATAATTGAACCCAGTGCGGTACCAAACAGTCGTGCTTCATGTGAAAACAATCTAAAATGCAGCTCAGGTCCACTTTATCCCAACATTTAAATTTCTTTGTTGTGTTTTCAGAGAAAGCAGCTCCCAAGAAGAGGAGGAAAGTCTTCTGCCAGATCACGCAGCACCTCCTGGAGAACCATGAGATGTGGAAGAAGGTGATCGCAGAGGAGAGCCAGGGAGCGGAGTCCGTCCATTTAAACAATGTAGCCGAGCCGATCCTGGCCATTCACGAGGAGGAGGAGGAGCCAGGCAGCAGAGAGGAGTTGGTGGAGGGAGAGGATCCTGAGGAGGGAGTGGAGGAAGCAGATTGGCCTGCATCCCCGCAGGAAGACTCTAAACCTCCAGAGGAACTAGAGGAGGATGACCCACAGTGAAAAGGCTCATGGGAATTATGGAGTCTGTCAGGGCGAGGACATGAAGACGTATTTTTCTTCTTTTCCTATCAAATGACTCCTGTTTTTGCCAGCACGTCACTTAGACACAACACTGTAGATGTTTGGGAAATGTGTGCCTATACAGAGAAGAACAGGGTGGGAAATTTTGTGCTTTACACGTTTTATCTGGTTGCACCAAACATTTAACGGAGCTTTCCATAATGCAATACAGGATTATTAGTATTATTTGTGTACTTTGGGATACAGACTCTTTTTGCTACTGTCGAGAGAAGAGAGAGACTGGTTGCACAGACCTCAACCCAACGTGGTCACACAGGACTGCAGAAATTTGCTGCCAATTTATACATAATTATTTTCTGAATGCAATTCTATATAAACACCACAGTAACTTGTACTTGTGTTTCAATTTTAGCCAGAGTTTTTTTAGGTCGCACATGGACCGTATTATGTTTTTATATATATATATATATATATATATATATAAATATGTAAAATGGATTATAAAAGGAGCCAATCACATGAGGGAACGTTGGCGTATCTTTCTTCCTTTCAATGTCTGCCAAAAGGAATCGCCCACAGGCTTTAGCACACAAAATTAAATATTTATGCATTTTATTTTTAATATTTGTTGCCAAATTAATTTCTTTCTACCTTAAGTGTTACCATATTTCAAAGGAGAGCTGAGGCTACTGATGAGTATACAGTATGTTTGTGTGACTGTGTGTGTGTGCATGCGTGTCTGCATAGTTAACACACTTGGTCTTTACAGGACACAAAGCATTAATGAAGCAGATTATCTGTGGGGTTTCTTTTGCCATCTCTGGTCTTCAGGACCAAGACAAGTACAGTCTTTGAAGGGTTATCCATCCTTAATATTGTTGACCAGAGGTTGGCACTAAGTAGGGGTGGTTTTAGGAATTTGGAGGCTCTGGGCAAAGACCAGTATGAGGCCCTTCTTCATCCTGCTTGTAGCAATTATGGCAGAAGATTTTTTTTTTCTTCAATTAACAAAGCCAGAGAACAACATAATTACGCATTTACACTTACCAGATGTGAGCAAGCAGCACTTGCAAATAACTTAATAATTGTTTTTATTGACATTTACCACCCAGTAATCTACTATTTCATTGAATGGATGTTTCAGTACATCTTCCATGCTATAATTTGCTTGACATAAAGACGAAGGGAGACTTTTTGAGTTTAAACTCAGTCGAGGGTCCAGGTGCTCTCCACAGGTATTATAACACTCCAATGTGACCTGGGTAAATTATCACCTTAATATAAAATATGTATTTTATTTCTTACTTTTGCGTATGCTTTGAGGGACCTTAGAGCATGATGAAACCACCACTGAGAGAAAAGTCTATGATGTAAATAAAACCAAAAAGAGAGAAAGGAAGTTAACAAAATTTTTGCCAAGACTGCCAAAGTGTTAATGAAAGGAAAAAAATGACTTATTAGGCAGTCAGTTATTTATAAAGCATTATAAAGGATCATAAATCTATGCTAACGGTCACTCTATACATATGTCAGTGGGTTTAACACATTCTTAGCAGTAAAAGTAGCAACAAGATGCTGACTCTTATTATTCAGTGTATAATCATTAGAAGAATACAGTGTTTTTGTCATTTCCTGTAAAGTGATCATTCTGGAGATAGGAGGTCTTGGTCTGACACCAGCAATATTCACTAAAAGGAATCATGCAGGATGCCAGATCACACAAGAGGAACAAGCAGTCTGCTCAGTGAAAACAAGCTCAAAATAAGTGACTCAGCTCCCTAAATGCATAAATAAAAGCCCAAAACAGCTGACCTTACCTACCACAGTGTGTAAGAGTATGTTATGCAGTACTTTTAGGCATGTTTGGGGGAAAAATTAGGCTGAGGTAAGGTGTGTAATGCCGTGGATGTCCCAAGGTCCCAAAAACCACAGGCAGTATATAGGCGTATCATCAGGGATGAAAAGACCTGTACAAAATAAAGGCTCATGAGCTCGACCTTGGCTGCAGAGGGACACGTGTGTTGATATGTGTTGAGCTTGATTCTGGCCACCCCCTCCAGTGCCAAATTGTGCTATAGCAGGCCCCAGGATGAATCCTTAGCACCCCACATGCCTGAAATGTATGCACATGATCGTACGTGTCAATGATTACCAAAATGGGAGTCAGGACCTCAGGGCGTGGCAAGATACTCACCTAGGGGGGGTAACAAAATGCCTTCTAAAAATCAATGAAAAATATGTTTAAGTATGAAAAAAATCTGAGTCACCAAAGTAATGTACAAAAAATTCTTAGTAGTCAGTTGACATGGGTCTGCTGCAGTGATTTTCTGTTATGTTGGTCCCTAACTGGTGCTAGGAAAGGTCTGTAAGTGAGTGTCTTCTGTGGTGGGTAGCATGATATGCTTTACCCTCCCCCAGGGAGAGCTGAGGTCCCAAGTCTCTGGCAGCCTCTTGGGGGTCATGGGTTAAAAGGCTGGCTTAATTCTTCAAGTGCACAAGCAGCCATCAACACTGTACTATCAATTATTTTTCCTTTTTCTTTTGTTTCATTTTGTTTTTACACAGTAAATCCAATGCCAGATAGCTTCATAGAGGAGAAAGGTGCTGAGTTTTTGTGTATTTATCAGTACTGGCATGTTGAATTGGATCTGTGTGAAGTGCACTGTATTTTACATTTACAAAACCAGCACAGTGCCTTTGACCGCTCTCCCACTTGAGGTTCTAACTTTTCTTTTAAACATGCTCTCTCTCTCCCACTCTTTATTGTACCTACACCTGTTGTTCACTCAATCAGCCGTAGGCATTGTTAGTCTAGTGAACTTCAGACTGAGTGACAACAAAATTATAGGATTTATGGGCTGTCTTTAGCTGACACCTGTGAGTTTTTATGTGGGGGGAAGAGAGGGGCAGGGGTAACCAGGGGAACAGTTGTGGATGGATCCTACAATAGGACAAAATGTAGTATTCTGTTTTATTGGAGAGAGCAAGGAGAGAAGCAGGAGGAATATGTACAGGGAGAAAGGCAGGCCTAGATGATATTGGTGTCAAGCCAAAACCTTATATCTCCAAAATCCTACTTTTCAAGGAATTAAAAAAAAAAAAAAACATTGTATTTTTAAAGTAATCCACTAAATGGTCATAGCCAGCATCTTTTTGGCACTTTTTTTTACATTCGAATCGGTTATGCAGATGTAAAGGGTGACCAATAGCACTGACATATAAAAATAATTAAGATTATGAAAACTGGAGATTCAAGGTTTTGGCCTGATGCTAGCGATAAGCAACTACACTTTAGAAACAAGTCCAAAAAAAATAAGATGCCACCCATGACTCACAATATTTGTATGAATATTAGAAGCACTGATAATTGACCTTATTGGATTAAATCTATTATATTTATATGAATGTTTTTCATTAAAACACTAGATTTCAACATTTTGAGGAAATTACAGAATATAAACTGAGACGTAGGCTACCATTGTTATTTACAATGCAACTATGGCAGTAATGGCAAATGGTTTCATTGTTCCTCGTCTCTTTTCCTATGTGAGAGTCATCCGTGTAACCTTTTTGATATGAAACCACTGGTAGTGTTGGGGATTGAAGAGGTTACTCACAATCTAGATCAGGGCTGCCCCTCCCTATAGGCAGACCATGCACAGCGCATAGGGGCTCGTTATTTGTATTGTGCGCATCAGGCCAGTGTTTGTATGATAAACATGATCAAGATAATGTATATAAAGTGTCGCCCAAACATAAACTTTACTTGGGCGTCACAAATTAGTAAATAGAGGGCATCATGTAATGTAGGGGGGCCTCATACCAGAGTCTTCTCAGGGCCTCACTTTGGCCTTAGACGGTCCTGATCTAGATGAAAGTGAATACTTTCAGGGAGGTGAGGGGATATAATACAAGAGTGTCATTCAAAAGGCCATAATGTCTTAATGTGCAGGGTTCCTTTGAAAGGCTTAGATCAAGATTAAACATTATATCAAAACCTCCTCTTCATTTATAGATTAGACAAAAAGAGATTTATGATCCAGTCAAAGCTGATAAGACTGATCTGTGCTGCAGACTTTTACAGCATCATTGTAAAATAAGGAGAGCAGAAGCAAACATCATTACACCTGTCAGTGGTAAAACAATGATCCTTCCTGGAATTAAGTTGATGTGCGGCTGACAACCTTGTAAAATTCACCCCCAGTACAGGCTAAGCATTACAAGCATTCTGTGTAATTTAATTAATTTTATAGTTTGAGTCATAAAAATTCTTGTTTGGAATTTCCCATTAGCCAAGAAGCTGTCACTCATACAGAGTGGATGTAAATTTACCCCACACTGGCCATGAAATTACGTGACATTGTGTGTCCCATGTGGTTTTCACACATGGGGAAATAAGTGCAGAAGAAGTACAATGCTTATAACACTTGGAGAGTAATTTAAAAATCCAGGGCTATTGTTTCCTTCTTGCCAAAAATCAGAGTGAAGAAAAAGAAAATAGGTAGTGTGAGTGTAATAATTTTAGATCCTGATTCCACTATTGTTCATTCTTTAACTTACATAGGAGACTAATGTTTAGAATTTGAATTGAGACAATGTCGCATAGATATACTAGACAAAGCACAATTCAAGGAAAAGGTAGAAATCTGAAAGTGACAGTAGGTTTTTGTTAGTGATCAACATATTGTAAAGTTAAATAAGCCATCAACCAACCAACAAAAATCATGTGAGGATACTGTGTTGCAGTGGTTGCACCATTGCCTCCCAGTATAAAACTTCCCAGTTTTTTATCTGTTAAGTTTGCATTTCTCCCATGTATGTGTAGGTTTCTCTGGGTAAGCCCACAGTCCAAAGACATGCTCATTAGTTTAATGAATGGCTCTAAAGTTGTCCATAGGTGTAACAGGTCATTTGTCTCTATATGTCAGCCTTGTGGTTGACTGGCAACCGGTCTAGGGTGTACCCCACCCCTTGCTTAATGATTAGGGATTGGCTCCAGCTGCCTTTGACCCAGAACAAGAGAAGCAGTATAGATAATGGATTGAGGGATGGACATGTAGCAGCATTTCTGCTTCTGGCAGTCTTAACAGCCATCAAAAACACTCACTACGAAAAAGAAAAACTTGTACTCAGAGTGGAAAGTGTAAAAAGAAAGGGGATTTGGAAGTGTCCTATCAATCACTTAGTCTAACTCTGACCAGCAGTGATTTATTATAATGGGCACTGTTCCACCAATCACATAGAGAAGAAAGTCTACTTAATTATCTTATTTAAACTCTCCAAGTGTCTATCAGCCCCTGTCATCAGTGACTAAAGGCAGATCATTCTGGTTAATTTCTCTGTAAATACAATACTTCCTGGTTACAGGGCGCTGGAAAAGTAGTAGTGAATGTAAGCTCTCAAGATTTTACCAGCTGACCAAATGAGTCTCCCTCTGTTGGTTTCTCTCAAACAAACTTTTTTCTCCTTGGACAACTGACTCTGCGCCTGTTATGGTTATGTTCTTCTAAAAGAGTTAATCAACACGCTGATGCTAGTATAACTAAAGCTAAGGGAATGGCCGATGGCACTGTTGTAACACCATAAGTGCTAATCGTCACCAACTCTCCCCACCCTTACCTTTTTGTGTCTGTGCCACCTCTGATGCCAAATATCTTTCACATCTTTAGTAGAGCAAGAGGGATACCACACATTTCAGATGCCCCCTCTTGCAGACCACTACTGTGAGAAGCCACTGTCAGAATGAAAGTGCCATGAATTGCAATGTATTTGATGATTTTTTAAATTACTGATAAACACAGTCTGGCAGTAATATTCATGAAATAACCACATTGCAAACATTACAGACCAAGCAACATTTTATAAATAAAACAGAAAGGGGCAAAGGTCATTCTGGGACAAATTATGTATAGACCTGTTTTAGGAGTAGATGTAGCATTAGCCTTAGCTAAAGCTAACATAGCTGTGCTAGCTATGTAGTCAACATTACTATGTAGGCCAGTGTAGCTAAGTTAGCTTTGTTAGCAATGTGAGCTTAAGCAAACATTGTTAAAGTTGTAGCTACGGAGGCTCATAGGTAACATAGATATGTAGCTAAAGCTAATGTAGCTTTAAGCTAATGTAGATAAGTTATGTAGCTACATTGGTTTTAGCAACATGGCATAAGCTAATGAAGCTTTGTTAACTTAGTTATATTGCCTGTGTAACTATTTTATCTACGTCTCTTACGAGGCTAACGTGGCCTGTTAGATTTAGCCTTAGCTATGTTAGCTCCGTGAGAGCTTTTTCATTTTACCAGACTGCTTTTTTGCTCTATTAAACAAACCCAATTTAGAATTTGTTGCATTAAAGGTGATTCTCTTTAGCTTCATTAGCTTTTGTGGCAGCTAACCATAGCTACGCTACCAACATAGCGTTACTACATAAGCTTATGTAGCTATGTTAGCTTAAGCAATGTGAGCTTCAGCAAACTTAGCAAATGCTCACTTTGCTAAGTTTGCTAAATAGGCAACATAGCTAAGTAAGCTTTAGCAGGTGTAGCATAAGCTAACTTTCTCTGTTAACTTAGCTGTGTTCATAACAGCTGTTTAACATGAACAACATGGGTTTATGAGGTTTGCAAAACTCTTGATGGTATATAGCCTTCAGCTGCATTACCTATTGAGCTTATGTAACAGATGTAGCTTTGTTAGCTTTAGCCTTAGCTACATTAGCTGCATTAGAATATTTTCATGGAGGACAGGACTGTCTTGTATCATTAGCTAAATGAATACAGTTTATAGGGCAATACTCTGCTACTTTTGCGTACAGCGGCTCGTTTGCATTAGCACGCAATGAATGTTGGGATACGACGGGCCCTGAAGGATGTACTGGATGACCCTTTTTGGCCCTGGGATAAACAAGCATTTGAGAGAGACTTCAGAATTGGACAGCTTTAATGGCATAATTGCTCTTTAAAGGCACCATCAAAAGTATGCAGCCCCTGAAATGGGATATCACTCGCCCTTAGGATTATGCGCTAGCTATCCCTGCTGACACTTACCAGTGGTAGTGTTTTCAGACATTAAATATGACTATACTTAGGTATCAAGATTAATTAAGTCCATTTCATAGCCAGGTCAAAACTCCTCACAGGAGCTTTAATTGTTCAGTTCAGTCATGCTCAAGAGTTTTCCTCATGGACATAAAGTATTGTTCCTTCCACAAATTTTCTTAATAGAATCAAACAGAACAACCTTTGTGCATATGACATGATAACAGAGTAACAGTCAGGGTGCAGGATGTTAAACAAAATGTAAGAGGAGGAGGGCCTCAGTTTCATGTAAGGCAAAGTCACATGCCAGCCCATGCTTTCACCTAAAAAAAAACACAAGGTTGCCCAGTGGCACATCCAACTACTCAGTTGCATGTTTAGGATGCAGAATATCCCTCATGAATGTCCCACATTGCTTTAATAATTCACATTTACAAAGAAAATGTGTTTGAGGGACCATAAGTAGATCATGAGTGAGTACAGTCCTCTATGCAGAGATGGCGTGTCAACTCTCCATCACACAGAGTGCAGTGAGGCAATATGTAATGAATTATCCACCGCTAATCTTGTCGGGTTCTCATGACCTACATGCACATCTGAAATCTCTTATGCGCTGGTGGTATCTTGTCTGCACCACAGCTCGCCTCCATAATCTCATCTCTTTTAACTGATCTGTAAAAAAAGCTGAAGAGCAAACATATAAGGACAGAAGAGGCAAATAACATTGGAAGATACATGTGTAGAACATCACGTCCTGGTCTGCATTAACATACTGAATCACAACACAATGTCCCAGGCTGCGGTGAATTGCGAAGTACATCCATAATGGCCTGTTTACCACTGCCCTGACTCCACTATAGTGGAGAGGAGGGGGGAGGGGGGAGTCAAACTGCAGCTCAGACCACATGAGCTGAGGATAATTTGTCAAACCACTGTGTAGAAATGAATTGAACAGACAATCACTTACCCCTAAACCTCCTTTGTATGACCAAATTAGTTTGAAGCCACTGAATCAGAACAACTTCTTCCACTTTAGGCCAGCATGTTGTCTCAACTCATTGTGTCCTATTAAAACATGCCTGCAGTTTCCTGTATGTTGCATGCATTTCATGCCTAATGAGCTGTAATTAACATAACAGACACAATGGAAACTTTTCATTCAGATTTTGGAAACA
This sequence comes from Cheilinus undulatus, assembly GCF_018320785.1. NCBI lineage: Eukaryota > Metazoa > Chordata > Actinopteri > Labriformes > Labridae > Cheilinus > Cheilinus undulatus. The sequence continues at coordinate 19,105,438 of NC_054873.1, read as the reverse complement.
CTTCACGAGATAGGACTGGTGTTATACAAGCAAGCGACTCTTATGAAGTCTGAAGGCTTATACTGACTATAACTGGCTAATGGACCTTCCTGTCTTTGCTCTACTACCCAGATGGAAACAGGCACTGTGAACAGTCTTCTTATTGTTACAAAGAGCAGTTAAGCAGCATTGGGGTGTCCACAGGGTGGACTTGCTGGTGTGTTTTATATCATTGTCCCGTTGCATAACCCAAGAGTGCCTGAGCTTGAGGTCATGAACTGAAGGCTGGACATTCTCCTTCAGGATTCTCTGGTAGAGCAGAATTCATGGTTCCAACAAAGTCCTGAAGCAAAGCAGCCCCGGACCATCACACTACTACCACCAAGTTTGACTGATGGCATGATGTCTTTCTATGAAATGCTGTGTTAGTTTTACGCCACATGAAACAGGAAGTACAATTTCCGAAGAGTTCAACATTTGTCTCGTCGGTCCACAGAATATCTTCCCCAAAAGTCTTGTGGATCATCAAGATTTTTTGTTGTTTTTGTTTTGTTTTTTTTTGGGGGGGGGGGGGGGGGCAAATGTGACACAGGCCTTTGTGTTCTTTTAGGTCAGCGGTGGAAGTCTCCCACTGATGCCATTTTTGCCCGAACTCTTTCTTATGGCTGAATCATAAACACTGACCTTAACTTAGTCAATTGAGGCCTGCAGGTCTTCAGATGTTTTTCTGGGTTCTTTTGTGATCTCCTAAATGAGTTGCCCATGCGGTCTTGGAGAAATTTTGGTTGGCCGACCACTCCTGGGAAGGTTCACCACTGTTCCAAGTTTTCTCCTTTGGTGGAAAATGGCTCCCACTATGATTCGCTGGAGTCAAAAAACCATAGAAATGACACTGTAACCCTTTTCAGACTGACTTATGTCAATAACTGTTTCTCATCTGGTCTTGAATTGCATTGTAACATGATATGCTGCTTTTTGAGATCTTTTAGCCTTCTTCACTTTGCAGACAGGGAGAAAGGGAGATTAGACGTCAGCTCTAAGCTTCAACTTCATTTGCACCCCTCAAATCTTTAGTCAGGCAATGCACCTAAACAAAGGTTTTGGCCAGAAGATGTTCATTGCTAATCACTAGCACACCCCACAATCTCAGCTGCTGCTCCTTAAGACATGGATTTTTTGCATGACTGCGTATGTTTTCTAAAATTGATTTGCCACATACATTTTTGCTAAAATTACACAGAATTTGAAAAAACAACAAAAAACATTTTCTTTGGTTTCTATTGTAAACTTACAAGTTATAGGATTAAATAATAGCACCAAGTGAAACTCTCCAAAAGTTCTGCTTCATGAATGTATAAATGCAGTATACAGTGTGTGTGTGTGTGTGTGTGTGTGTGTTTTAGAGAAAGATAACAGAGAGTGTTTGTGTCTGTAAATTCTTCCATCAGCCTCTCTAATGTGACTCCATACTGTTTTTGGCTAACTTTTCTATCTTTTAGTAGAGTGAAAATTAGCATTACTTCTCCTTTTTTTTCTTCTTGGGACAATTGGTGGCGAGGAAATAATATCAGGAAAGGTGATGCAGTAATTAAATACTTCACCGTTTTAAAAGTCGTGTCTCAGTTCAGGGGATAGTCCTTTGGATTCAGCCTTTGTAGCCTGCATGGACTGCTCAGGCTGATCTGAAATGAGACAGTCTGATCCACAGAGGATTTCCTGTTGGTGTCTACAACTTTCTTCACCAAAATGGCATAAATGATTGTTTTAAAGATAATTTGACATTTCAGAGCCCCATTTTTCAACATTAAAATTGTTAGCTAGTCAATTAAGTTACGATTAAAAGTGCATGTCACTTTAGAGTATGATGGCTCATTTGAATTAGCATGAAATGAATCTCAGGATATGTTGCGCCCTGAAGGAGGCACCAAATGGATCTTACATGGGCCAGGTGAAAGAGGAGACTTTTGAAAGCGCCTTTGTAACATGTGCGAAGGATGCAGCCCCTGAATTGGGACACATCTGTTTTTTTTTTGTTTGTTTGTTTGTTTGTTTTTTTTTTTTTTTGCAGAAGCTCTTATTGCAGTATTTCTCCTTGAGCTTCCTCTTTGATCTGAACTCCTCATCCTGCAGATCAGAGATCCTCACTGGCAGCAGCAGTAGAGACTTCATCGCGTCTCCTAGCTTTAAAGCTAATGGGAGTCAGTCAGTATGCTGATGATGTAACTCTGTACTTGTCAGATTTGTATGCATTTCTCCTGTTGTCACATCAGCCAGTGATTACACTTTGGCTGGAACACCATCAATTTTATAGTGAACTTTCACGTCTTGATTGGTTTTATCTGTTATAAATATTCACACTTGTAGCATAATTGTAATAATTGGAACCAAACAGTTGTGTAAAAAAAGGAGATGATATGAGTATTTTTCTATAGTTGACACATGATTCAAATATTACTTTCTTCTCACTAGTTACTTGCACTTAAACCACATGTACTAATACTTTCACGGGGAAGAATTTGTCCAAATACACAGTATGTGTCAATGCCCAATAATTAATTTTCTTGCAGGTTGATGCTCCATTTTGTACAATATACATATATATGCTGTACAGTGAAGAAATTTTAAAACTACAAAAACTCTTTTAGATGAACATTATTTATTTTTACCATTTTGTAATTTAGACACTATACTGTAGCTTCAATATTGCCAGACTTACTGGAAGTGCCTATATTGGTATTATGTATCATACAGTGAACATATTTGAAGATCATTAGAAGTTGTCACAAACTGAACCATGTGGATGTTGTAATGTGAATACATTGAATTACAAGACTATAATTTCTGTGATACCCTTGTGTCTGTTTGTGTGTTTATTTTTCTTATTTTTTGATATAAGCTGAGTTTAAAGCTCCTGTGAGGAACTTGTGTTTTTTGTTTATTTTGGCGCTCCCTGTGGAAAAAAAAAAAGCTTCACATCTCTTTACAGATGTTGTCCAGTACAATGTGACCTGTTTTTTTTTTTTTTTTTTTTTTTTTTAAGAAAATACACCATCTTTCCATCTTCCTAACCATGAAAGCCACCACTCATCAAGAATCTTTACTATGGAAAAATATAGAGACGTCTGTTTTTGCAGATGGTCTTATCACTTTATCTGACACCTTCGCGACACTAGGGGTTTTAGGTGTTGAAAAGAACTCTATACAGAAACCACCAATCATTTGCTGAATGTCTGATTTGCTTTTGTGGATCACTGAGAGTTCAGTAGTATAGTTGGCCTTGAATTGATCAGAAACTCAACATAGATTCAGTAACCCTATAGAAACTACTGGTTATATTAACTCTGAGGGTCCATCCATCCATTTTCTTCTGGTTATCTGGGGTCAGGTAGTGGTAGCAGCAGGCTAAGCAAATCAACCCAGACATCTCTCTCCCCAGCAACATTTTCTTACTCCTGGGAGATTCCAAGATGTTCCCAGGCCAGATGAGATATATAATCCCTGGGTCTACCCCGGGGTCTCCTTCTAATTGGACATGCCCGGAAGACCTCCACAGGGAGGCGACCAGGAGGCATCTTGGTCGTAACGCAGCATTTCTTTTTTTTTTTTTTGCAAATTTTGCAGATCTCAAACCATATTTTACTCATGTAAAATGGGTATGTTGTTTACATAGCTAAAGCTTACTAAGCTATGTTATATATGTTAGCCTATGCTATACAAAAGCTAACATATCTACATAGCTTTGCTACCTTCGTAACTATGTTAGAAATCACTACTTTAACTAAAGCTCTTATTGCTAAAACTACTGTAGCTACACTGAATTGGCTTATGGAGAAACATTAGCTACATAGCTACTGGAGCTATGTTAGCTACAGCTAATTAGCTAAAGCCTCTGACCTTTTCTCAGTTTTATTTATGAAATCTTGCTTAGTTTGCTATCTTGTCTATGTGGTTATTTATTAATGAATGTAACTGCCAGACTTCTGTTTATGAAAAAAGTCGAATTTTGAAAAAACACAAACAAAGAAAAACCTTCCAAAACGGGAAAAATACTGCACCGTCAAATTACATTGCTTTGTCTTGACAGACGTGATGTCCCACTGTAGTTGTCTGCAAGAGGGGGCATCTGAGATCTGGAGTCTGAATCCAGACCCCCCTCAGAGCTCAAGCCAGAGCAGAAAAGCACAAAGAACAAAGATGAATACTTTGACAATGGCAGAACTTAACTGTAACATTGTCAGGAATTATGGCCAAATACTGTGTGAGTTGTTAGAAAGTACAGATATTTACAGGATTTTAGTTGACCACACATTGGGTATTATCAATATTCTGTATAGAATTTGCCATCCAGTTTCAGTATTTCCACATTTCTATCACTCTTATTCAAAGGGGTTCTATAGTTGATCTTTCTTTCTGTGATGCTACAAGGTTAGAGTAACTTCCATTGGTTCATCTGGCTGCCTTGACCCAATAAAGCACTGACAACAGCATTCAGAGGTCTGTTTAGCCTAGTATACACTTTTACTGCTACATGTTTTGTTGCTTTAGCATGGTAGGAGTGCTACACCTTATGTTACCTTATTATGTATGGTGAGTGGGAGTCAAGGCGAAGACCCATACAGGTAATCATGTTAGACAAGGACAGCTCAGTGACGTATTGAAACTCCAACCCTTGTTGGTAAGGTGGGAAGTTGAAGCAGAGAAAACTGAACATTGATGATGCATGTAGGGGGATGCAGATAAAGGCTCAGGTTCAGGGTTCAGGTTATGGCAGCTGTAAAGCAAAGATATAGAGCAACATTGGCAGTCTGGGAGGGAACAAGGCCAGACTATGAGCGCTGCATGGCTGATGAGGGAGAACATAAACCATGGAGTAGGTGGATGAAAGCGTCGGGTGACTTTGACTGGCGGGAGAGTCTGACAGCATCCTGTGGATGGATTGAGAATAGTAATGCAGGTGTGCCTGTGAAAGAGCCAACATGTCTGCAGACAGAGACAAAGATGCAAGATGGGCAGGGCAGAAGAGAACTGTATAAGACATCTATATAGAAAAAAAAGTAGATGGAGAAGATAGATGGTAATAATAAAAAAAACTTCTCTGGTCCACTTTTTGGGCTGGTTGACAAAATTTTAAACATTGAAAAAGCAGATATGAAATATATCCTAATACTGTTGGTAGTGACTTAAGAAAATGGAGTGTCAAATTCCCTTGGGGTTTGTTGTTCTTAGCTCTGTGTTTACTCTGGCAGGGCTCATCTTGTCTAAAAGTCCTGTTTTACCTGCTTTATGCGTAGTCTTATCAGATCACTTATGCTGTAATTCTGCTATATAGCAAACTACCCTTGTTTTTCTTGTGTAGTAAGTTAGTTTGTATAATATATGACAAGACGACATTGTGATTTAATACTGTGCCCACTGGAGGTAAAGCTTTTTCTTTTATAAAATGATCTAGATTAGTAGAAAGCGCTCTCATATGACCAGTAGGTTAGCCTTGAAAGCACTGCAGTATCTCTGGGTTTGCTCTATTATTTTAATATCTCAGGCAAAGTTAAAAATCACAACTTATCTCACTGATGATGTTGACTTTCTTAAATATTTATCACAGTATTTAAGAAATCACTTAAAATTTTCACTCTGACTTCTCTGATCCTTGCGTCTGTTCAAAGAAAAAAATGCTGCATTATGTTTTTCCTCCAAATTTTACACAATAAATCAAACAATTGCAGCTTAAAACATGAAAATGAATGTTAGGTCACTTCTGCATATCACTAAGTGTACAGAGGTGTGCACCATGTTTGTAAAAAAGCAGACCTGCTGTGTACAGAACAGATATCCCCATGGCAACAGTGAAACTTGAGAAATGAGGTCTGCCTGTGTGTCTGTAGGCTCAAAGGGGGAATTATAGCCTTATTCAGCTATGTATATTTATTATGGGTCAGTGCGCTGAATGTACTCAGGGACACTTTGTGCTTTTCAGATTTTTAAAATGCCTCCCTTTATTGATTTAAGCCACCTAAATTACTAGAGGTAACAGACTGAAATTAATTTTGGTGCCTCCATATGACCTACAAAACCAAACCAGACCATCAGAAGGAAGAATGTTTTTTTTTTCATTGTTATTTATGATGTCTGCTACCACTGCTGCTGGGTCAGTGTCAGACAAAGAAGCATAGGGCACATGGAGCACAAGTGCCTTGGTTTACTTTTTACACACACTCACTTAAAATGATGTAATATCTTATTAAGTCACTTGGTGTGAAGCTTTTGTGAATTTCTGTTTTTATTGGTATGTCCTTTCTTTTGAATTTTATTCTTCACTCACCCTCGTCTCTGTTTTCTCCTCCTGCTTCCCACCTCCTATGTCAGCCCCGCCCCTAATTATCCACACCTGGGTCTCATTATCCTCTGATTGTGCTGCTTTATGTTCCCTCAATGTACCTCCTTCTTGCATTCTCTCATGTTTAAATTTTTTTGGTCCCAGCCTTTTGCCAAATTCTCTGATTTTTGTCAGTGAGGATTTTTTCATATTAAACTATACATACCCAGTCTTTGTGTCAATAAGGAAAAGATGTACTCCTTTATCCACATGGGACAAAATCAACACACATCTGAAGGCTCCTCATGGGTGTTTTACTGGAAAAAAAAAATTGTGATATTTCTATATTTTTGAAATTGGGTTGTCTCAGGTACTTGGCTATAGTAGTGACATCCACCTCCAGAGATTTCAGTGAAGCTGCCTGGAGAAGCCAGGCTATATAGTTTAGCAGACAGGTACAGTTGCTCCATATAATTAAATGATTTTAAGGTTTAAAAAAAAAAAAAAAAAAAGAGCCAAAAGAACAATGTTGGCTCAATTATACACTATATCAAAAACTTTTGAAGATTTTTAGTTCTTATCCAGAAAGCATTTGTGTTTGGACCTATTTCACAATGTGAGCTTCAGCTACCAGCGACGTACTCTGCAGATCTGCAGACTTCATCAAAGGAAACTTAAACAAAACTAAAATCAGCCATTTGGACTCAAGTGACAGTGGTGTGTCATGAGGGGATACTTTGTGAGCCAGAGCACATAGAGGAACTCCTACAGATAGAGATTCAGTGGAAAGAAAGAGAGGAGAGAGAAACTTCAGTGGAGACTGGTTAGCCTGAGAGGTTCCAAGTAAAGGCATTTTGAACCCATTTTAGGTCCATAGAAAAAATAAAATCAACGCCATTTTGTTCTAATCATGCTTGCTCACTAACACCAAAACTTTAGTCTGTCATTATTGTTTTCTAAACCATTTAAATTTCAGAATTTTCTCATCAGTCTAAGGCATTTAGATCAGTGGTTATCAACTGGTGGGTTGGGACCCAAAAGTGGGTTAGTGAGCTGCTTTCAGTGGGTTGCAAATTGGTGCCTGGAAAAACCATTTGAAGAGTATTGAGGAGGAGGAGTAAATTCTGTTTTTTGTTTTTGTTTTTTTTTTTTTTTTTTTTAATTTTTGATGTATTTAACCAATTATCCTGGATATGAATATTACCAAGAAGGCTGATTTACCTACTGTGGCTTTTCCACTACAGCTTTTGGCCACGCCGGGCCATGCCGAGCCAAACCAAACCGTGCTGATTTGCATTTCCATCAACAGTTTGGTCGAGCTGCACCACACCAAGCCGTGCTCAAATCGCAAGCTAACTCTGCCTCCAAGCGCGCCACGCTGACGTCAAAGCAGTTTGTCATCATTCGGAGACGCCTCGCAGCGAAACCATGGCAAGTTGGACGAATGAAGATACCCAGACCCTCATCGCCGTCTGGAGCGAAAAGGCCATCCAGGAAGACCTGAATGGCATGACCAAAAACGAAAAGGTGTTTCATGAAATATCTGCGAAGCTGGAGGTACGTCCAGAGGACATACGTTCAGTGCTGGGACAAAATAAAAAAACTTAAGTCTCAGTACAAGCGTGTGGTGGACCACAACAGCACAAATGGAATGGACAGAAAAAGCTTTTGGTGGTTTGAGGCCGTGGACGCGGTTTTGGGAGCGAGGCCCGCAACTACCTGTGGTTCTAGGCTGGAGTCGGAGTCTCCCTACTCTAGACAAGCCCTCAAATGGGTAGCTCAGTTGTGATGGAAAAGCAAGTCCCCTGCCAAGCTGGGCTGCTGTGCCAAGTCAAACCAAGTTGAGCCGAGTTGCGCCATGTAATGGTAAAGTCCCATATGATGACCTCATTTACCAAAATTAAAAAAAACACCAAAATGTATGTTATCTTGGTAAAACAGAATTAAATGACATTTGCTGCATGTCCTTCCAAAGTTTTGTCCAATATCTTTGTACTATCGAGGAAAAAACACATTCAAAAACAACGGATTTAGTGTGCAAAAACCTTTACCCTGATGGAGGATATCGCCCCATATATCCCTGCAGCCTGCATCACTCCCCATCCAGAGTTCCCTGCCTTACTGATCACCAGTGTTTTATAGACCTTCATTTTCTGAAGATAAATTGAACAAATTAGTCATCCAGGTAATCTTATGGCTGTCGCTTTTTTCTTCTAATGACTGATAACCAGTTAGCTACAGTTGGCACGATATGTTTACCATCTCAAACACTGTTATCTGTTGAAACGGAAAAATGCGCTGAAATAACTTGCTTGAGCTTTGTAACTTCTTGTTTCCCCTGTTGAAGCCCACAGACCCTAACAACTGTTCAGATACACTGAGGTGGAACAATGCCAAAAGCAGAGGCTTTCTAGGTGAAAATAAAACAAAATAAAAATTTTCGATATACCATACAATTGAGCCAAGATTATTTTTTTGGCTTACCTTAAACTTTTACCTTAAACTTGCTATAGTACACAGAGAAACTCTACCTGTCTTCCTCTTACCTACATGCATGTGACTGATGTAATAGTTGATATAAGGATGCTGCTGCTTAGTGTCCTGGTAGAAATTTGGAGATAGAAACATGTAGCCATAAAGAGAAGTTGGGCTAAACTTTATTCTTTTTTCCAAGAGATATGTGAAGAAGTAGCTATGGAATCAGCAGAGGGTCGGCAACATTTACACACCACACATAATAGCAGTTGTTAACATTCTGGGATTTCACATGGTCCCCTGGCTGAGTTGCTGAGTTGCTGTTGTTCCTAAACGCTTCCACTTTCTAATATCACAAGACTTGACTATGCAATATACAGAAGGGATGAAATTTCATGAACCTTCCCATTGCAAAGGTGGCATTCATCACAGTACCACGCTTGAAGCCAATGAACGACAAATATTGTATAACAAACGTTTGCTAATAGTCACTGCAGGTGCTGGATTTTATACACCTGTGGCAATAGGTCTGATTGAAAAATCTGAATTCAATAATTAACAGGTGTGGCCAAACACTTTTGTCCATTAAGTGTATTGAAAGATTTCCATAAATAGAACACTGTATTAGAAATGCAGGGATAAATCTACTATGAGGAGGTTTTAGCTGCTTTGATTAATACTGATGCCTATTTATAATACACAATAAAACCAAATAAAAACAGCAACATAAAGATTGATTATTTCTTTTAAGATTTGTTTTTAGGTTTTTGACAGAGTCAGAATAGACATGCAGAGAGGAGCAATAGGTCAGATTTGAACCAAGGCAGTCCACTTCAAGGACAACAGCCTCTATACAAGGGGTGCACAGAAATAACTGCGAGGCCACTGGTGCCCTGTTAATCCTATACAATCATTAGTTGTCTTTTTGTTGTACTTCAGTGTTAAAAGGAACAGGGATTCATGTGTGAGATATACTATTAACACATGCTTCATCTGTAGGGGGTGCCAAATCAACCAAAAACCTTCCACAGGGGCTTTAATAGGCATTAACAACACACAGCGAGAGAGTTATTAAATTTTCATACATTGAGAGCTGCGCTTGAGACATTTGAAATAAAGAAGGATGGGATTTCTTGTCAGGCTACTGACACATGTACAGGACAGAAGTAGGAAAGAGAATAAGCCAGTGTTGGACTCAGGATGTTTGAGTGACTGGGGCAAAATAATAAAAGAGCACCTGCTGCATGTCGTAAGGCACAAACACAGAGGGGCTGTCTTGGCAAGGGCGCTCTGGAAAAAAAGACTTAATCTCAAAGTATAAATAATAACATTTCTCATGAAATAGTACAAAGCCCTTGTAAAAAAAAAAAAATATATATATATATATATATTATGATTATATCCATCTCTGTTTAATACAACACATGAAGAATTGTTATTCATTTGATCATTCGTTTCACACAAATACATACGAAACGATGTCAGTAAATATAAACTTATGCCAAGGAGCTAATATAATTTCTATTGCATTTTTTCCACTTTTGGACAAGTGCCCTTCCCTTTAGAGGGTACTTTATCACTTTTCTTCCAATGAAAGTGCAACTAGATTATCATATATTATTCACCAGAAGTGCAACTGGAGGGCACCTTATCACTAAAGAGAAACCTGGACGGCACTTTGATGCATTTCTTTTCACTGGAGGGACATCCTAGAGGGAAAATTATAACAATTTGTCTGACCTGGGTGGCACTGTATCATGTTGTCTTCACAAGAAGGGCGCTTTATTACAGATAATCCACTAGAAGGCTATGAAGAAGGTGCATAATCATTTCCACTGGGGGGGCGCTTTATCATGTTGTGTCTGTTTAGAGGGCAACAAAGACAGCACTTTGTCAATTTTGAATAAGCACTTCAGAGTTATCTTTACCACATACACAAAGAGGATACTTCATCATGTTTTACATTTACAGGGCAACTCTTGGCAGCAATTTTCATAGTATTTTGTTCATTTAGAGAACAACCTAGAGGGCACTTTATCAAGTATCGTTATCATCCACTTAAAAGGCCCGCCAGGATGCTCTTTACCATGTATTCACTACTGGAATGGCACCTCGATGGCAATTTATAAAGTTTTGTAATCTTATAGGGCATCTAGAAGACACTTTATCAAGTATAAAACACAGTAATGGCACCTAGGGGGCACACTCTATGATGTGCTGTCCATTGTGAGAGCATTTTGAAGGCACTTTACCAAGTATGTGGGATGGTACCTATATGGACTTTATCATACAGAGTCCACTTAGAGGGCATCTGGAGGGCACTTTTCATGTACTGCTACAGGAATGGCACCTAGAGGCACTTTACCATTATAATTTCCAAGCATGACATCAAGAGGGCACTTAATCAAGTATTATATACTGTAATGGCACCTAGAGGGAACTATATCATGTGTTATCCTTAATGAGAGCATCGAGAGGGCCCTTTACCAAATAATGTGAGATGGCACTTGTAAGGCACTTTATCATAAATAGTCCAATTTAGAGGGCATCTGGAGGGAACTTTATCATGTACTGCTACAATAATGGCACTTGGATGCGCTTTACCATGTCTAATTTTCTGGGATGGCATGAAGAGGGCACTTTATTATTTATTATATACTGTGATGGCACCTAGAGGGCATTATATTATGTGTTGTCCGTTATGAGAGCATTTTTGAGGCACTTTACCGAGTATAGTGGGATGGCACTTGTAGGATACTTAATAATAAATAGTCCACTTCTAGAGTGCACATTACCATGCATTGTCAACTGAAATGGCACCTAAAGGCCACTTTATCATGCATTTTCCTCTTTGAGGGCATCTGAAGGGCACTTTATGTATTGTCCACTGGAATGGCACTTTGAGGGTGTCCTTTTGGATATATTTTTTTAAATCTTGACAACTAGAGGGCTCTAAAGAGGGGACTTTATCATGCATTGTCCACTTAAAGGACCTCCACTGAGGGCACTTCATCATGTTTACTCTCCTTAGGGGTTCAAAATGACTTTAACTGCCTTTTTTTCTGACATTAGGGCATTCCTCCTGCATCCCTCTAAGTTCACCAGTTAAACCAAAAGTTCCTCACTCACTAAATCTGATTTGATCTTTACTACAATGTGTTTTTACCACGTGAATGGTACCTTGATGGAAATTTTAATGAATCTCAGTGCAGTTTAACGACTTCAGATAGTAAAACGTATTACTTGAGGGAGCTAGTCACTCCAGATTGAACCTCCTGCCACTGAAGAAAAGCTTTGTGACTTATTGAAGACAAAAAGTAGGCATAACTTTTGTAATCATTTCACTCATCCTACACTTCTCTGAGTAGTTTCAGTTCTCTGAGGTTCTTAGAGGTACTCACGTTTGTTGCCGAGAAAAAAACAATGGTTTATTATATGGTTGTCAATCTGTCTTTGCATTTTAAAGTCACTGAACTTTGAATGCCTCGGGGAAGAGATAGTTCAATGAGAATATTAGTTCAATTTCAACGCGCTCCATAATCTAAACAAAGGTCAAGAAGTGCGTCATATCTTTCTATACGTGGATATTGCCTATATTTACATGTGCCCTCACTGCAGTGCGCATATTATGGTTTCAGTGTGCATATTTTCTGTAATTTAGGTCAAACTTGAAGCAGCAGACACGCACAGACTGTAGGAGGCAGACGGAATCATTTATCCAGCATGTTTGAGCATGATGCTGGTCTGCAGCACCTCCACAGCTTCCACATGCTACACGGTTGACACGCTGCTTTTTCACTGATATCACACCCGCGTGTGGCCATCGTGGCTTAACAGACGCACAGCAGACGGTTTCCACTGACCTGTCTCAGACTGGGGGGAAAGGTGGGACGTGGTATGGCGAGTACTTTAAGGCGCATCACGTGAGCGTGTCTGCGAACACGGTGCTCAGTATCCACCCTGTCGCTCCCTGCGAGACATGCCGTTCTCATGTTCACTATGAGGAGGTGACTCGATCAGGAGACGCGCTCTGCATGCAGCTGAAGCTTTTATGTGGAACAGCTGGATCTGTTTTTTGAAATTTTGTTTTAAAATTAGGAAGTTGGAGCCGTTGCGAGGGGGACAGGGTTAAAACTGCGAGTTTGGGTAAGTATCATGATGTTCTTTTTCGGGGGGAAATACTCAGAGACTACAAATACACTGTTAATACTGTTCTTCTAACGTTAAGTGTGATGTGTAGAGCTGAATAGTGAAGTTAAAGCTCATGAGATGTTAGATGCTTGCAGATTGAAGTGATAGACTTAAAATTTTTAACTCCGCATCAGTTACACTTGCACGCATGGCGCGCGCGCACAGCTGTACGCTCAAAGATGGTGATTTGCAGAATCCATAGAAAGCGTATCAAGTTCCTCATTTTGCATGTTAATTAAATAACCCACGTGCATTTTATGTACTACCAATGATTCAGAAACGTCACTAGATCGTCCCCACGTTTTACCAAAAGACTGGACTCAAAACAAGTTATTTTTATTAAATGTAACGTTAAAGTTTCTTTGCTGTAGAGTTTAAGCGTCATAATGAATGCTTGTCCTCTTGTACGTCTTTGTATTCAAGTGCCAGCTGCACAGCACATGTGCATCCTTGTCAGGTGTGTGATCAGGAGGCGGATCAATACATTCAAAGATCAATTTTTAACAATTAACCATGCTACTCATTTTTTTTATTAGATATCAGTAACACAGCCTGCAGGTGCATGCTCATAAGGAAACAGGGGGTTCTCTTTGAATGTGCTCTGTACTACTTTGTATAGCAGGTTGGTTAATTTTACTGAGTTTGAACACAATGTTCATACAAGAGGACAAAAAAACTTCACTCACCTTCAAATAACTTCCCCCCTCCCACCCTTCCTCCTGAATTGAACGGGATGTCTAGTCCCAGATCCACTGTGGAGACAATGCAGTATGTCTGTACAGAGGGGGGCGTTTCCCCTTAGAAGCCCCTCTCAGTCAGACACATCCAAAATAAGTCTTTGCATGTTAAGAAGGCTGCAAACAGGAGTGAAGTTGCCATCGTATCGCTGCATGATGATAAGGTTGCATGAATGGCTCCTCTTTCTTTGTGCATCCCTAATTGGTAAATAAAAACAAAGAAGTTCTTCACGCTTGTCAGAGGAACATGGAGGACATTGTTGTTTACAGGCTTTTTTGTTGCCAAAATTCTGTTTGTTAGGGTCAGATGAGCATGAAAGACCTTATGTCATCATCTGCAGCTGCAGGAATCAAAAGCAGTGTGTGTGGTTTGTGTCTGAGCGTTTGTATGTGTGAGTGCATGTGTGTGGGTTTTGTGCCCGAAGGAGGAATCCATAGGGACTAGTCATGTCACTGAACAAGACGTCTGGCTTTTAAAACTGTGTCAGTGCTCTGCCATTTGCTCAGTTATTCTGTCTTATCCTTTATTTCTGCTTTCATGGCATCTTGAAATTCAGTTTAATTATTTCTTTAATACAGCAGGTCACACCCCCTCTCAGACCTGTTCCTTTTCTAATTCTCACGCTACAAAATGTTCAGTACACTTGTATTTAAGATGGACAGATTTGGGTACATTCTGCTGCTTGTTTGATCGTTCTTTATGCTTCATGTAATCTCATGACTGTCACTTTTTTGTTCTGCTCAACTCAAAAGGGTTGTTACTATGGCATGAAAGTTTGATTTCAAACAGAAAAAGCAGAAGCCCAGACTAAGGCAGAACCTCTTTGACCCCAGATTCCTCTTAAGACCCAGTTGTTTTGTTTCTCTGTCAATGTCATGAGTGAATTCTTACTCTACTCCGTTTCTATTGGAGAGGTTTCTGTCGCCCATCATCCACTGTAGGGTGCACAGTACATCGTTTCTGTCGATGTACCTTGTTTTTTGCCACATGAGATGTATAAAATGACGATATCGCAACAAGGGGTAGACTGATTATCGGATTACTGATGCCAATATTTGGCATTTAGCCCATTAGCTGCATTTTATTTTAACATGTGCTACTTGGGCTGTAATGCAAGGTGTGTCTGGCCTCTGGCTTTGTTTTCACTCTCCACAGTCTCACCTGTTGTCCTCCCCGCAACACAATCTAACTGGCTTAATACCACACAACTACCAGCCAATCATCACTGCAGCCTGGGTGGCACTGTAACAAGGAGTGTGTTCTTCTTTTGCCACATTTAGAACATTTTGTTTGTCATCATCAGTCACATGCACTACTAATAATTGGTATCAATATCAGCTAGGCCAATTCAATCAGCCAATTATAGCCTATCAAAAGTAATCATTAATCAGCCAAAAATAGGCAGATAGACACTGATGTTAACACTTGTATTTCCACTAACAAAGTGCAGGGAATATGACTTGGTTTTACTTAGAAACAAGTCATTAGCAATTATCTTTTTTTAAACATCATTAAACATAAGAAAACATTCCATAACTTTTCATATACATTAAAAGACTGTTAGAGTATTACATGTTTTTTTAGCTGAAGGCCTGTCATTGCATTATTTTATTGTGTGGTAAATTTAACTTGATATTGATTTTACCCTTTCTGCATACAAATTTCTAAAATCCAAAAGAATGGTCTGCTTCATTCATCATACTGGTGTTATTTTATGCCTCAGAGGGCTCAATTAAACAGTTTTACAGTAATTTAGAGATTTCAAAACGTTGATAGTGTTGTCACAATACCAACATTTGAACTTAAATACTTATACCAAGTTTAGTTCAACGGTATTCGATACTAAAATGACACTTGAAATTTGAAGTTCAATACTTGATACCTAGTGATAAGAAGCAGCATGTTTATATGGGATGTTCAAGTTGTGGAAATGATCCTTTATGAACAACGTAAAGTCTAAAACATACATTTAAATAAAGTTTTGGTTATTTAATTTGTATTTCTGATAACTCCTCTTTATCTGTAATCAATTATATGGTGCTGTTTACTTGTTCTTATACAGTGCTTTTACAAAACTAGGAAACTCACTGAGTTCAAAAAGTTAATTTTATATCATCAATACCTAATTCCATGTACATCAAGGGCAGCTAGTCTGCTGTTTAAAATAAACTGAATGAACTGTGACGCTTTATAAACAGTTTAATATTTAATACATAAAGGATTATGTATTTTGCTCTGAGCAATGCTCATGTTATTCTTTACATAAAACAGATTCTACAAACCTATGAGCAGGTAACCTTGCAAAGCAGATGGCTTCCCCCATTTCCGTGTTTCTTTCTGGTGAATCCATCTTGCAAAACTGCTGTCTGAACCATTTGGGTCTGGTGAGAAAGTGATAGGACCAATCAGCATCAACGGGCTGTACCTTTGGGCGCGGTGGAGTCGTGACGTAAGCAAGCAGCAACAACAGCCTTACCCTACTTGTGGTGGGTGTCTGTGATTTTCTTCTGGTCATGTGTCACGTCAGCAGTCTTTCCCATGAGTGTGGTTGTGTGACTTGAACCAAAGTGAGATAATGAAGACTCAGAAAAACTTTGCATGTTGGACTTTTTGACAGTATTCTAATATTTGGGAATTTTTGTGAGATGTTAGCTGTAATCATCAAGATTAAAACAAAATGCCGTGAAAAATTTCACTTCCAATGTCAATGTCGACACAGCTACACCTACTGGCACCTAAAACACAATGAGCTAACTAGCAACCAATGGCGTGGACTCACTGGAGATAAACTCATGTTTAGTTTTGTGTAAAGGGAAGATTAAAGATGGTGTTTGCCAAGCTGGAGGAACCATCCCGGATAAACACAGCTACAAGAGAACAGATGTATATGAGAGGACAACGTGTCTTAAAGTGAACTGTTACTGCAGACATGTGGACTGATGGACTGGACTGTGGACTGACTCCATGGAGTCTTCTGTTACTGTTGGCTGTTTTATCTTGGAGTAGTGTCTTTAAGTTTGTAAAGAATTAAATTGCGATGGAAAGATAATTCATTCATACTATAGGGGTCTGTGTTGATGTCTCCTTTTTATCTGACAGTTAATAACCTGAGCATCGTCATACAGAACTGGGATATGAAGTACTGAGGAGCAGCACAGTAACTATAAAAGTACCTTTTCGCAAGGTCGTGCAGTTACTGGAACTACAATTAAATCTCATCCCTACTTAGAGGTTTGTACATAAAGTTTAATAGAACATTTTGTACAGTTCCTACAGTGGAATGAAAATTTTATCTTCCAACAGGAAATCAGTCATTTTGTCCATTTATTAAACCAGAGTATTTGGAGCATTCTAAAGGGTCTTACTTGGCATTCACCAAACTACGTAGAGTGAAAGGTAGAAGCTGAAACATTTGGCAACCTTCAAAAACAACCTCTCGTTAGATTAAACTGTCTGGACTCACATCAAGAGTGATGCCCTTTTAGCTTTCTGTTTGTCGAAAATGGTATGTTCTTATCTTGATTGTATCAGATGTTAAATACACCGCAGGTGCTTTTAAACCCGTATTTCTTGTTCAGACACAGGATTATTCGATGACTCCAAAGATCAGTTAAACTCTCATCTACAGCCGTTATACATTTTCTCCCTCCAATTGTTTTTCCTTCTTCAAGTCACCTGATCTCTCTGTTACAGCAGTTTTAAGTCTGTTTAAGGCTTGTCTTTGTTTCCCATAAGGTTCTTGAGTGTATTGTTAAAGTAGACATACTTGACCTATATGCTGGGTTAAATGTGGCTACAGACAGGAGTCATAAATTATATGTCAGGACATGTACTTAAAATGTTTTTACACGATTTAAATGTCTGTAGAAATCATGTCACTTGTGTAAAGAATGTGAGGTATTTTTTCTTATCTGCCTCCCTTGAATTACATGATACTTAGAGAGATTTCACTGTGCAAGGAATCTATGCCTTAATCCAAGGACTTTCAAATGACATTTACCCAGCACAACAAGCTTTGAAAAAAAAACGAACAAACATACATGCATTTACACTTGCTGAAATTGTCAGGAGTTTATTAGTTTAGTATCAGTGCATGCGTGGTTCACATGTAATGTCTGCAGAATCCATTTAAGCCTAAAATGGATTTCTAAGACACGGCAAATGCTGCTCCTAACACAATCTCAAGGGTATTGATCAGACTCGCTTTCCTTAGATTGAATCATTAGCATGTGTCAGTTTTAAGTTAAAGGAAGGCTCATACGCTGTGGTGGATAGAAGTGTGTTGTCAAGGTCATTTTCTTATCGATCAAGGGAGTGAGATCGACAGTGATGGGAAACAGCTCATGTCCAACTTTAGCAGCTGCAAAATGTTTCCTATTTTCTTACTCATTATTGCTCCATATACTCGCAATTTTAATAGTAGTCTGGTTTTTGTACAGGTGATATTTGAAATTGGCTGTGCTTATAAAGGCTACAGATGTGGGTACATCAAAAATGGCTCTATAGTGCTCTGCTTTAAGCTACATGTATGAAACGTAGAGGGCGTATGGTTCTTGATGAGATCTACAAAAAAAGCCTTTTGGAGTCATACTCTAACTCCAGCAGGAAACCTGAAGTTTTAAATAAGACTGTAAGAACCACAGTGTTACCTGTCATTTCCAGGGGTCTTACTTGGATTAACTTCTCCAATGATGTTCATCCAATTTTCCAAAAAACTTTGTGTGCAAGTAGAATAGACCTGTGCTGGGGAAAGCTATGGAATTCAGTGCTTCCTGCAGGTTATCTTCGGTGGTATGTGTGTGTATTATATGTGTGTACTAAGTAAATGAAACTGCCTGTATTTTGGAACAAAGTACAAAATGATGCTTTCCACTGTGTATGTGTCTGGAGCCACTCTATGTGTTTATAGTTTTCTTTTTGTGGCTGAGCTGAAAGAAAACTTTGAACAAATGTTATCCTGTGTGGCTGTGGGACCAACAGTTCCAGGGCCCCTTTGTAATTTAAATCAGCAACTGAAGGGCCACTGGTATCAAGTATGTTTACTTGCATTAGAAAACGTTATTGTGTTAGTGTGGTGGTGTAATGTGTAAGGTAAGGTTGGATACAAATTTACTATACACCTTTAGTAGACTCAAACTGGACTAGGAACTCCAAAGTGTCCTCACTTGATTTTTGAACTAGAACAGCATAAATGCTAATCATAGCAGAAGTCAAATTGATGTCTGCCTTTCATCACCATAAGCTTTAGAGATAGTGTGCATTGTTTCCCATGGACTGACACTTTACTTGGGCAGTATAGTTGACAATGCCCCCGTGCCTCATCCACATGTTACCTTTTATTGACAGTATTCACCAACAATATGATTTATAAAGACATTATTATAACATCTCACTTTTTAACTTATACCTAAGAGTAGCTGGTGTTAATGTTTGACAAGGCTTATCACAACCATCATCCTGGAGTGCAGAAGTGCAGGATGATATCAGCAGCAACAAGCTGCAAAAAAATGTTGAAATGATGTCAAATGAAGCTTAGTTTTTTACATGACATATGGCAACTCAATTATTCATCAACAGGGAGAGGGGTCTGGCTACACACCGTACTTTTCTGACGGCCACTCTCACAGACTGTTTATCTGAGACACTGTGTATCTCAGAAAGGAAGTGCTGTCATTTACCAGTAAAAAATATGTCCAGTATTACTTTAAAAAAAAAATTATATTCAACTTTATTCATGAACGAAGTCTGGCAGTTACATTGACAAAGTAACCACACTGTAAATATTAAAGGCAAAGAAACATTTCATAAATGAAACAGAAAAAAGATCTGAGATTAAATTGTGAATAGAGTCGTTTTGGAAGTAGTTACACTAACGTGTAAGCTTTGTTAGCTTTAGCTAAAATAGCTACACCAACTACTTAGCTACTTAATAGCGTTACTACATAAGCTCGCTTTAGCAATGTGAACGTTAGCAAATATAGCTAAAGCCAACAGAATGTAGATAGTTTACATAGCTGATGGGTGAGCTTAGTTTTAGCTACATTTGCTGCTTTAGCTACATACCTCCGTTATCTTTAGCTAAGTTAGCTTTAACAACGTGAGCTTTAGCAAATGTAGCTTAAGCTAACTTTGCTACATGGATAATGTAGATACATATCTTATAAAGCTGCTTTGTTACCCTAGCTTTAGCTGTGTTAGCTATGTAGTTCCATTATCTACGTAGCTTTAATCTTTATTTTCAAACTTTTTTAGCATGTATTTCTGTTCTGAAATGAGAGTGAGAGTGGCCTTCAGAGATGAATGGTCTGCAGCCAGACTGTGTTGTTAATAGGAGGGATGTGCTTGTGGATGTCTCTCTAGATGCAGATGGTGATTATATAAGAAAGAAAAAAATGTAATAGGTCAGCAAATATACTTGATTAGATATACAATAATCTGGGTGGTCTACCAAAGTATTACCAATGTGTGGGAAACACTGAAGTATAACCGTTTGTTTGAAGAGCTGTAAAGCTCTTCATGGATTTAACGTTGGACATTTCATTTATTTATTTAAATTCATTTAACCAGGAAAACAGACAGCAGTACAATTAAGGAAGGCACAGTTATAAAAAACATAGCAATTACAATCACAGAAAAACAAATCGTGTCACAGAGCAGAAAGTCAAAACTGTTTAGCTGCTTCCTAATCTCTTAACATGATCCAATATACAGTGCTTAACAAATTTACTAGACCACCCTAACCCTAACCAAAGTAAGGTTTATGCCACAGCTGCCCTAAATCAACAGCATTGGTAATTACCAGAATCATTTTTTTTTTGTTTCTGCAGTGGTTAATACACCAACATGTAGAAGCTCTTTAACCAAAGTGATATTTTTAATGTTAAAATATAATTATTATCGTTATCCATGAATTTTCTAATTTACTGATTTACAAAAAAAAAAACGGAAAAAATGGTAAAGCACATTTTTATTTCTTGATTAATGTGTCAAATTAAAGTTTCTTACTTGCATTCCTGAAGAGAAAAAATAGTTTTAGAGGTTGAATGTTATGCTTGATTAATTTTTGACTTCTAAGAGAAGCCCAGTGAGCCGGCTCAAATTTGGGTGAATTCAGTTTGAAATTCCTCATTCCTGTTCAAAATGGTAAAGCGTGGAGAGCTCACTGAAAATGAAAGAGTTGGCATTAAAGCACTTCATGATGCTGGATGGTCTCTGAGACAAATATGACAGGTGGTCTAATAGATTTGTTAAGCACTGTACAAGGTGTCATACTTCCACCTACACACTCTCCCAAATAAACTGATTGTTCCCTGGTGCTTGTATACTGGGACAAGGACACTAGTCAAGTTAAATGTCCTAATGGAGCTGTAACTGTAGCTAAACTTAGCCGTGCACACATATACAGAGTGACTTTCATGCAAGCTGTCAGACTACTGCTCTGTAGCTTGCTCCACAGGTCCGTCTTGATCTATAGGGTAAAAGAAGGTTAGATGTTGTAGACGATGAAGTTGACCTGCTTCTTCGTAAGAAGAATCCTGATATTTTGCCTGTTTTTTTATCTGCCCTTTTGAATGAGTCATAGAGAAAATGACCAACAATGTTGGCCTTATCAACAAGGATCGTTTGACAGGCAACAGACAATGGAATCCACAATGATGTATAAATATAAAACCGTTAGAAGATGACAGGGACATGACAGAAACACAGAAGGGTTTTAATGATTTTTTCTGCAGGCGTAGTTAAGGCAGGAGACGTGGGTTGTAAAGTTAGCCACCTTGGCACTGTAAGTTGCTGTGGGAAAACTGGAAAAAGACTGGGAAAGGCTTGGCTGTGATGAGCCATCAAATTTGCATAATTTGCAACAAAACAGGAGGTGGTTAATGAATCCACTGTACATGCTCCAATCAGACTCTGATATTTTATGTATGTTAACAGTGTTTGCCCAAACACATCTAAATTTATATACAAATCTGCAATTACATGGACGATGCATCGTAGTCCGCAATTTTTCAGAAGGATAAACCTCTCATGATGTTGTTCATCACTGGTGTCAGAAAAAATTTCATCTTTAACATGAAAGCTGTGAGTTTTAAAGATGTAAGCATCACTAGAGTGCATGGAAGATATCTTCATACTGTCTTCTTCATTTTTTAGCTTGGATAAACACATTGTATGACTTACATTTTTGTGTAAATCCAGATTAAGCAATTAATATTAACTCTATATGTTGTTTTCAAAGTGTTTTGCCCCACGGAATACATAATTCCTAGTGTGTAGTACTGTAATGATATGCTGTCTTAGATCAGACAATAATGAGCTCACCAGATTTCGACACCTACATTCTGTTGTCTGTCCAGCAGGTGTGGATGAGGACAGCTGTGGTAAATCCACTGAAGAGAAAGCACATCTGAGGTGAGGCACGTCATGAAAATGGACAACACGGCCTCAGGAAGCTGGACATTGGAAAACAATCCGACATCCTCAGCTGGAAAGAATTCCTGCCACCCCAATCTGAAGGTAAGGGACTGACATTTGTGGAAAATTAAGCACTACTCTTTTTAAAGTTTTTGAGCACAAGTGTAATGATTTGTGAACAGCTTTTACTACTAAGTCATGTTTTCCATCTTTCAGTAAGACTGTATGAAAATGTTTTAAAAACTGTATGAAAAGCTGACCTGGAACAACCATTTTACTCCCTGTTTAATATATAAGTAGAAGAAATGTAAAAGCTAAAGCTGTAGGTCTCTATGCTGCTGTTTCTTCAGCTTGGCTATTTTGATAGCTATCTTTTCAAGGACATTTATCCAAAAAAGTTTTTGCGTGCTACACACTCTCTCAAGACACCGTGAGTTGCTGCATTCAGTAGCTTGCTGTGCCCTTTGCTCCGGGTATTAACTTGTGAAAAATTCCTTCAACAAGTTTGAGCTTCAGTGAAAGAGGTCAGAGTGCAGGGTTTGTACCTCTTGACAGGATTAACAAGCACACTGAAGAAATGTTAGAAAAAGCTGCTTAGTGAAATACTTGGGTGACTTGCAACAAACAGTAATAAGGAATTTCAATTTTTCTCCCTTTTGGTGCATGTTTGTTTTTTCTGTGTGCTAATCCTGAAATGAACCTTTCAGGGTCAGGATACTGATTCAATTTTTACTTTCGGGGGGTTTTGGCTGCTTTCAGCAAACATTTTCACTCAAGTTTTCTGTATTTTTGTCAGTCCCACCTTCTATATATTAAATATTTCATCCCCACAAGTTAAGATACACTACTTTAATGAAGTACTTGGCTTCATTAAGTGACATTTTATAAACTGATGTTGTTGAATGTTTATTTTAATTCCAATGAACCTAAAATCACAGTTTGGAACTCCATTGCCCTTTTGCATTCATGTGACTACCACAACATCACACTACAGTGGATGGCAGGAGTTTATGTGTTGACATTAGACTTCTCTACATGTTGGTCAAGAATTCTAAGCGTATTTGGGAGCCAAGTAAGTAACAGCAAGTAACATAACAGAATTGGCCTAAGGTGACTCTGTTAAATGAGGTGAGTCACCTCGATGGCCCAGACCAACAGAGAAACTTGCTCAGACTGGACTAAAAGAGGTGTTTTCTCTCTCCACAGGCACTGATCTCAAAGCTTACAAAGGCCTTGGTGCTTTTTTGTTTTTTAAATAAAATGTCAAAATAATGACCATCAGACTACCAATGCAGCATAGTGGCAAGTGGTACTCTCTCTTTTCAACAGCTCATGCAGTTGAAAGTCACCAACAAACAAGGTCACTTTTTAAACCATAATACCAGAGTTGGCTAGCATTAGCGTTGCCTCTGTTACAAATGAGATATGGCTATGGAATATGCTGTTCTACGGTGTTACAATGTAATTTAGCATAATCTTCAGTCCTTAGCAATGTAAAGTCATATGCATAAGTTTCAGGCTAAGGATTTATTACAATATGCCACAACCACAACTATATGTACATCTTTTCACCTCCTGGCGATGCCCTTTGGAGATCACAGGTCCTTGGAATATCCATAGCATGACTTTGGGCTTGTGGCAATTCTACTACCTGCCAGGATGGAACCTGAGGCCATACTTACTTGCCACTACTGTGTCCTAACTTTTCAACAGATTATTTTCCCATGTCCTTGGTAATATGCACGGACATCCAGAGCACTGCCGGGGTTGTGTCAGTCCTTCTTACCTGATGGTCCCACTTGCCGCACCTACATTATTCTATCTTATTCAGCATCCATTTTTGGCTCAAACATGCCTAAAAGTTCTGCACAGTACTGTACATCTGAGAGATAAACTGGTGTTCATGATGTGAAGGACCTTTTCCAAAAGCCCACCCTGGATACTGATCTTGCCTTGACCAGAATTTCAACCCCAAAAGGACACTGTGCTTGGGCAGTAGGGTAAGGTAAGGGTTAGGCTGCCAAAAGTTAAATAGCCAAAATTTGCCCTTCAAAACCAGATTACAAAACATTTAATAAAACAGTAAGCAGTCTGCTTACCAAAATAAAGCTTGTCCTCCATGAAAACACTCTGATGCAGCTAACATAGTTAAAGCTAAAGCTAAGGTAGCTATGTTAGCTGCATAGATGATGTAGCTACATAACTAACATAGCTAAAGGTAAAGATGATTAGCTATGTTAACAACATTACCAATGTATGTAACATAAGTAACGCAAGTACATAGCTAAATCTAAAGCAAACAAAGCTATACAACTAAACAAAAGCAAATGAAGCTTATTTTGCAACATTACTTGTACTCCATTGGCTAAAGCTAGAAGTAGGTATACAAGAACAATGCTAGCTAATTACGCAACTAATTGAAATCAATTTATCAATAAATATCTGTTTAAAATTGAGAGATAAATGAAGGGCAGCACTCTTTTACAACAATATCTAGACAGTTACAGAAGAAATTTGACTTTTGAAATCCAGAAGAGTAACTGATAGCCTTTAAAATCATAAAGCTTGTGATATACTCTGAAAAAAAGATTCAAACAATCAGAGGTTTCAATCAATCAATCAGTTTATATATACATAATCAATACTAGAATGGCTGTCTGAGGAGGCAGACCCACGCCACCGAGGAACTCACACCCCCATTGATTACTATGGTGTTGAAAATTTCAAAGTCCAAGAAAAACCAAACGGGTGCGCGAATCATCACCAAAATCTAATCGATTCTTCCCTGTCACTATCCCAATATTCCCTGAAAGTTTGGTGAATATACGACTTTCTGTTCTTGAGTTATCTTGTACACATACAAACAAACAAACAAACAAAGATATGGAACCCTTTACATAACCCCATACCGATTTCATCGGCGTGGGTAACAAATGCTAAAACAATCCATCATGATGATTCATATAAACACTTTTGAAATGGGACTAAAATGCATAATACAAAGTATACATGGTTATACATTTTTTTCAGCCAGCATTCTTAGTATTACCTCAAGACTTTAAAATACCCTGAAATTTACTCTAAAGTTCCTAAATGTACTGTGACACTAAAACAGTGCATGCAGACAATGGTATTAAGAAAATTGCAATACAAATCGCTTGGAGTAAACTTTCCATATGAGAAGATATTTAGATTGATCAGGGATCCTCAACATCAAAACGTTTAGGACTGAACATATTTTAGTTGCAGCTGTTGTCCCAAGTTTTTTTTGAAGGTAATTTACAATACAGCGCAGAGGATAAGACCTAGGATGAAACATAGTAGTTAAAAAGGTTTGGCGATTGAAATATGAAAAATAAATGAAACTGGATCCATGGTAAAACTACAGCTTATAGAGGCTGGGAGGTCTGAAATCATATTACTGGAATGCTCTAAAGGTAAAAGTTCACTGAGTTCAAGGAGTTACTGTAACTTGCTCCAGGTGTCAGATAAAGTATGACTCAAAGCAGTGTTTCCAAGTTCTGGTCTTACTTGAGGAAAATGTTAAAGTGAGCGGTTTGAAGAGCATGTCTGATAATGTTTGACAGAGAAATGTAGAAATCCTGTATGGTAGGACGGTAGAATGGTTTCATACACAAAAAATAAGAGTAAGATTCATGTCTTACTGAAGAGAAGGCCAGCCAACCTTATAATACAGAGTGTATGTAGCTCAATGCATGAATGAGTGATTCCTGAAAATGTTTGTCACAAGGCTTCACAAGTGACTACAAATATAGTGCATGACAGAATTAAAAGAAATGTGAAACTTAACATCAAGTATGTGAACATTCATTATGGCAGGTTTAGATGATGGAGGGATTTATGCTGCTGTGAATAATCTCCATAAACAAGACAGGTAGAAAATGATAATTAAAATAATCTCTAAAAGGGATCTGAAATGATGTGCCTCAAACACTTCAACATCCATGTTTCAAAAAGTGGTGGCAGTTCCTTTAAGTGATGGCTATTGTCCAACGCCATGCCAGTATGAGCTTTGAGGTTTCTATAGACCCATGTCAACAATCTAACTGCAGTCATATGAGCGGCATCGTGCCTCTGCATTCATGCAGGAGCATTATATTCACTCAGCGTATATTCTGTGGGCTAAAGGGTTATTACGCACTTGACATTAGAGCAAAGCCTGCTCTTGTATTGAGAGAATTATTAATCAGCTGCAGACCACCCAGGTGGTTGCCATAGCTCCCGTGGTCCCTCACAGCACCACACAGACTCACTACATGTTACCTATGTAGACTTCTGCTGCAAATACAGTATACACACAGTGATTGTTTATGAAGTCAAAATAATGTTGAGAAAAGTGTTTTGTTTTTTAAATTAAACTAGCATCACATGGTAATTAATCTCAATGGCTGTTAATTCTCCTACTGAGCTACACTTTGATCTGAAGAGCTTTGAGTCAGAGAAAAATTAAGCTGCTGTTAAAATTCACACAAAATTTGAGTATATTAAAAAGTTGGAATTTATACTTTATAATTCTGCCACACTATTTGGTGTAACTGTTTTCTATGGGTTTCTCATGCACATCTGGCTGATTTTGCTCAAACTTTTGAAACAGAACTTCCTTTTTAAGCAGGTAACAACGTTCAGGATATTCACACTGATTCCCCCTTCTCTCAAAGTTAGCAAAGGCCTCTGATTTTCAAACATGACAGATAAACATGCTCAGACATGCTTAGAGAGCCGATTAAGAAGCCAGTTAACTGGAGGGGGCACAACAAACACAGCCATGGTGACCAACAGTCACAGAGTTACACTGATGACCACTCAACAGCAGTATGTGCAAGGTTTTAGATCAGGTAATACTGATACAGCAACACAGAATTTGATGTTCAACAAGGAAACTTCTCAGTCCTTCTCTTTTTTCTTTGTACATGCTATACTTCCTCACAGAAAAGTTGTTTTTGAACTGTTGAAATTTGGTTTTGATCTTGATGATAGACAATTAAACATGTCCATCTTGCCTAACAACCGCAGCACTTTACATACTTTTACTTATATCACTAATTCAACCCTTGGACACTAGAAAGATTTTTTAAAACACATTTTTGAAGGTCTGAAAACAGAAAGACAAAGACTACACTCAATTCTGCCACATTGAGGTTTCATTTTAAATTCCAACTCAAACTCAGTTCCTCCACCCTCTTCCTTTAGAAGTTTCTACAGTGTCCCAGAGGAAATCTGGTGAGGCTTTTCAGTTTTATGGCACTTGACTGTGGAAAACCCCTTACTTTGATCCCAAGAGAGAGAACTCCTGTCTAATTTTAAAACAGAATTTTCAAGACCTGTCTCTTGTTAATGTGGGTGTTAATTTATCTTAAATAATGTATTGCTCTGCTATCAAACTGTTTTAGTTGTTTTTGTCATGGTTTTTTCCTTTTGCTTTTAGAATCGTAATGTGTATTTTTTTATATATATTTTTGCTAAGACTTTTGGCTGCAGAAAGGCACCACACAAATCCACTCACTGGTTGTATTTTTTTAGATTGAGCCTGGCTAAGACGTGTGGTTTTTAGACAACAGTTATGTTGGCTGGTATTACATTCTGTAAAAGCATATTAAATATTCAAAAGTAGCTTTATATCTTGGCACACGAATTTCAAGGAATGTAATAAATAGTCTCCAATGCTAAAGAAACCATGTATTTTCCCTCTAATAACAGGTCAGTTTTTCAACAGTTCAGGGCAGACTGGCACTAATTTTTGGCTGGAGACTTTGAACTAATGTGAAACATTATGGTCTTCACAATTGTTTTCCTTTGGTCTTTAAGTTGATCTATCTCTGATCATTTCCAATGGTAGAACATTTTTCAAAAAGAATTTAATAGTCATTTGTTATGATGATGGCAATTTCACCTGTCAGGAAAGAACAAAATAGAACTCAAGCTGTGACCATTGATTTTTAAAGTGTAAGAGAACCCCCGGCTCAGAGTTAACTCCGCCCACCTCCGTAATTCAAAAAATGCACAGAAAGTGGGCAGTTTGGCTCTGAGAGGAGGGAGGGGAAAAGGACGGGGCTTTCCATATGAGGGGGGAGAGATAGTGATGTCCCCTTGTCAGAGAGAGACACAGACAGAGTCTCACAGCACTTCTGCCTCATAGCGATCTTTTAAAGTGGAGGAGTTTTTCCCTTTAGAGTCCCCCCGACACAGGCTATAGTGTCGTGGTGGACCGTGGTGGTTCTGAGCACTACCTGCTCAGTCCATTGGCTCCAGCAGCGGCGTTACTATAGCCGGAGCTCTCAGAGCCGAGACAGTGCAGGTGCAGGCATGAGAGGATGGTTGTGGTCTCTGAATGGTAAAGTCAGTTAGTGGCGGTAACGCTCTACCTTTTTTTTATAGAGTTTGTGATGTAGAAACCTACTGATGGTCAGTTTCTACGTCACATAAGTCCCACCTTTTCAGAAAAGATTTTTCAAGGCAGATGTCCGTTTGAGCTAATTAAAAGCCATAAAATCCAGATTTTTATCAGTTTGGTGCAAATTTCAGCTATAACACCAACACTGATGTGTTTTATCATAGTTCAGTCGGATACCTGAGTGTACAGTTGAAAAACAATGTTAAAGTGTTTACTACCTCTTTAAGCACACAGCAAATCATTGCAGTGTTTATCATGGGCCAATACAAAATGTGAATGTGCCCCGATAGAGCTCTTATTAACCTTCAAACTCACATTTTGAGATTTTAAAGAGTAAAAGCTTGAGCATGTGTGTGCTGGCCATTGGCACGTGCATCTTGTCCGAGCTGGGGCTATTTTCATCTCTCTGAGTGCGAGCTGTGGTTACCTCTCATCTGTTTCTAATTATGTAGCGTGTCGGTGGGTCTGTCGGCTCCTCGTGCAGTGAGATGTGTCCGTGTCCTGGTGGGATCGGCTTTTATATCAACCCTGCCTTGGCTCTAATCCTCCCTTTGTTACTGTTTGTCAGTGTCCACAGGTGGTTTGGCAGAATGGAGGAGAGGGGGCTCAGTGCACTCGGTGTAGATTTTGCACTGCAGTATCTGCAGTGCAGATACACATCATGCATTCTCTCAAAGTCACTCAGAGCAAATGTGCACAAAATCACAGGCTGCTGCTAAGTTCTATACCCTTTAAAGTGTTTGATTTCCTTTATATTTACCTTTTGAGGGAAGCCTTTAAAGTAAATATTTCCTTTGATTTAAATTCAATGTTAACAGATTTAGCATTCAGTTTGAGCTGAAAAATGAAGGTTCATTTTGAAAACTACGGTATAACAGTTCTATCATTGCACTAGTATTGTTTACATGATAAAGATGGACTGATATAGTTATTTTGAACACATTACAGCAGTGAGAGAAGATAAATACATTAAAAATGAAATGGAATAATAAAAGAATAGACAAAAAATAGCAGATCAACTGTAATACAGAAAACAGTACAGGTGGTTCACACTCGTTTTCCCTTTACCACTATTATGTAAAACAAATACTTATCATAAAGTTACAGTGTAATGTATGAAATACTTCCTTTTGAAACAATTTTCTGTCCTCTGTGTTTGTTCTCAGATGTTTCTAGCAGCCTTGTCCTTTGCCTACTTTGCCAAAGCTTTATCTGGCAGCTACATGAAGAGCACAATAACACAACTGGAGAGGCGGTTCGAGATTCCCAGTTATCTGATCGGCATCATAGATGGGAGCTTTGAAATAGGTGAGTTTTTCAATCCTTTTTTTTTCATGTCTCCTTCTATTTACTGGCTATTCATGCACATGTTTTTGAAGCATTTAGATGCTAATGCCAGTAAGCTGAAAATATGTCCTCAGCATGTCAGCCAGCTTGACACTATAGCACATATGCATCCCCTTTGAGCCTGGAATACTCAGAATGGTCCCATACCTAATTGACTTTTAATGAGCGAGACATCCTTTGAAGCTACAGCGTGTATGCTCAGAAATAAAGGATTTTTTTTTTTGTGATGGTCTGTGCATCAGAACAGAAGACTGGAAACTGAATGAAGAGTATTTTATATTTTATGTATGTGTCTGGGATAAACATGAATATTTTCCTCAACAGGGATCTAAACCTGCTGGGCTGCCTGACTGCACTGTTGATGTTGTAAATGACAAACAGTCAGAAATAGAGAAATATTCCCAGTTCTTAGTGATGTAGATTTGACTTGCAAAAAAGGAAAAAATGCTATAAAAAAGATGGTGTAATATGTTTGATTGATTAAAATGACTATAGTATATGAGTGTAGTAAAGACTACTTTTCCATGTTTCTATTTAGGGCTTGATATTTACTAAGGATGTTCCCAAGTGTCTATTTCAGTATTTGGCTAAATGCTCATTTAAATTTTGTTGAACCGACTAGTCTACAGAGGAGAAAATCCTTAGAAAGCAGACAAATTCCTCACAGGGTCATAGTGTCAGCAGGTGTTACGTTAGCCTGATATACTCTCTACAGCAAGGCTAACATTACAAGCTAGCGCCACCAGCATTTGTTCCTCTTTGCAGATTAATATTGTGCATTGATATATAAGTTAAACGTGAGTTCAACCCTCAACAGACAACATACCACTTTATTTCCATTTACTACTTTTAAAAACTGTCATACCACGCTGTTCCTGCTACACGCTAACCGCTAAGCCACCGCTGAGCTTCTCATGTTTACATCCTTGAAGTGCCAGACAGGAAGGCAGCAGCCCTTAACCGAAGCTACAGCGGTTTCTAGTGGCAGGAGATTCATTACTGTTTAAAAGAACAGTATAGACCGGGATTTCAAGCCTGTGTTTATGAAAAAATAATGGGTAATTCTTTTAACCGACTCGTAAATCCAGCACCAGCTCATTTGATAAACTAATTTAACCATTTTAGTGATTAACCGCGCACATCACTAATATTTACACCCACCAACTCATCAAATGCAGGTGGATACAGCTGTTGGGGGTACCACTGTGACTGTTATTGCCATTGTTTGTGACTAAGATACTACAACAGGGCTGTTTGGGGGGTAGTTCTTACTCAAATGTCTGCAGTATGGCTCAGCCTCTCCATGTGCTGGTGTGTCTATGTGCACAGATGCAATGGCTTTCTGCCCTATACTGAGCGAGAAATTTTTGTTGGTGGTGTAAATGAAAGGAATCCATCTGCAGAGGAGAAAATGCTTTGACATACTGGAGGGTCAACACAGACCTGGTCTCTCTCCTCTTGCTTTAAAGCACCTTTCTGTCCATGGTGGATCAGTGCAGCAGTGTTGTTTATATGTACGTGCACACTCTAGCGGTATGTGTGTGTTTCTCTCTATTCCTCTCTTTCACATGGCCACACAAGTACAATACATTAAAATATTACTTAATAAATGTTCCTTTACTATTTTTTGTTTATGGAGATACACCTAAATAATTAAAACTCTGCATGTGCACACTTTATTAGGATCAGAATCAGCTTTTGACTCCAGCTTTTGAGGAATTTGACTCCAGTTAGCTTGGCTCTCAGTGTACAGGAATTAGACATGACATGCAAAAAAGTATATACAAGTCTGTTTGCATTGATAGTTGCAGGATTTGCAAGAGTGCAAGAATGCTGACTAGACACGATCAGAGGAATACATTTTTCAAGGATGTCTGCAGATTTCATGAGGTGGATAAGAAAATTTAAGATAGTTGATAAGGGCAAATGTACATGTGAGGGGAGACATTTTAAAGCAGTGAACTTTCTTTAAGTGTTTGAGTACAGGGAATAGATTAATTACTTACAGTATTTGAGTATGGTAAATGGATGAAATTATTAATTAGTACAGTAAATCGATTAATTAGTGAAAATGTGCATATTAGAAGAAGCTTTTACCCCAGTGAGCTTTCTTACTGAATGTACCATCATGTATCACAGTTCTCATACATGATGGTACTCATCATCAATCAAATATTTCAAACTTTTATCACTTCGTGACCTATATTTCATGGGGCGAGACTCTCTGTACAGAAACATAAAAAGCCACAGCAGCCTGGACCCAACCAGGAGTAGCACCTGCTGGCTTTAGTCTGGACAGGTAATGTGGTCAAGCAAGAGTAAATGTCAAGTATGTGGGTTTATGTGTCATGCTGTTGTGGAAAAGTTTTGAAAGTGACACCATCAACTAAAAACTGTCCTTTCTGGAACTGCTCAAGGAGTCATGGCTTAGACAGGGCACTTATCCATTATAAAGAGGGAAACCAAAATAAAACTCTGGCAAATCGCCTTTGATTTGCATGAAGTTCAAAAATGTTTACACCAGGAAAAAAGCTGTAAGAAGCAGAAATGACATTTGATTGCTCTGACACATGACAGACAGACAAGAGATGAACAACCAGTAGGGATATATATATGCAGAAACACAGAAGAGTTTATATTTGGAAGCATTTTTATAAAATTTGTTCTTTTTTTAACAGGTTTCTACCGGGGATGGGAATCATTAGTGGCCCCAAGATACAACATTATCATGATACTCATTCCACAATGTGATATTATTGAGATTTTAAACATTTTGCAATACACAGAGTATTGCGATACCATGTATGGGGATATACTGCGATCTATACTATTTTTTCAACTGTTGAGCTGAATTAGCATTAGCCTTGCCTTTATTTTTATTGTATTACTGCAGTATTTCAATTTCATGCGGCACTCCTTGCAAACCCCATGTGTCATGTCCATGTTGTTGGTGCCCTCCTTGCATCCCTAATGTCCTTTCCCTGCTGCTACCATATTGGTTGTACTAACTTCCTCCTGCTGTATGACTGTCACCTCTGCCGACCTCACTGGACAAAGGGTGCAACAGCATCATCAAGTGGACAAAAAAGCAACTGATGCTATTTATCCAGTATCATAGACTTCAGTTCACATTAGCAATTAATGTGAAAAAAATCAATACTTTGAATAAGATATGATACATCACCATGTAAAATATTGCGATACTATGCTGTATTGATTTTTTCCCTCTCCCCTAGTCTCTACATGATAAATCATGTATAGACCTGTTAAAGAAGTTTAGCTTCAGTAGTTTTAGCTAAAGCAAACATAGCTACGCTAGCTACATTTTTAATGTTACCAAATAAGCCAGTATAGCTAAGTTAGCTTTGGCAATGTGAATTTCATTAAATGCAGCTAAAGATAATGTAGTCATGTTAGCCATGTAGATAACTAGACTACATAGCTTACGTAGCTTACGTTGCTAACGATAACTTTTTAGCCTCGTTACTATAGATATCGATGAGCTTTGAGAGCTTTAGTTTTGGGTGCGTTAGCTATGTAGTCTAGTTATCTACATAGCTTACAGAGCTATGAAAGCTACGTTTGCTATGTTGGAATACTTTCATGGAGGACCAGCTTTTGTTCTGTAAGCAGACTGTGTAGTTGGCTTTATTAAAGGTTTTGTAATGAGGTTATGCAGGACAGACTTTTAACTTTCAACTTTAGTATCCGTACCCTCACCCCAACACTCACCCCAACCTAGCTAAATCTGAATTTATTTTAAAAGTTTTAGTCTATAATTTTATTCTGACAGTTACAGTCTTGACACCTCTCCCAAATAGTGTCAGGACACAGTGAGGACTGTGGCCTCTGTACTCAGGGAGCCTGCTGCTAACTAACAACTGCCCCGTGTTGACAAGGTCCAAGGACTCTGTTCCAGCAAGTAATGTTTTGGTTTCATAGATGAATTTCACATCAGGAGATAGAAAAGCTGTTTGCGTTGTGAGCAAAAACAAAATGCATTGTGAGTAACTTGCAGCATTAACGAGAAAGGTCTATATTAACTGCTTTTCTCCCCAAACGTGTGAAATTTATCAATGATAACCAAACATTGGTGCGTTGTTCAGTAAATACACCTTATAGAGTGCAGAAAAAACAAAGCAGATAACAGAAATGAACACTGTGTTATGTATCTTTACGTTTTCTTTACAAAAACAATTCACTATACGTATACTTAATCTCATTGTTATACTTTAACTCATCTTCCTTTAGGTAACCTGCTGGTGATTGCCTTTGTGAGCTACTTTGGTGCTAAACTCCACCGACCCAAGATCATCGCGATTGGATGTGTCCTGATGTCATTTGGGACCTTCTTGATTGCCATGCCACACTTCATTATTGGACGGTATGTTGAGTGTCATGTCCATGTGCATGCTTTAAAGTGTTCCACATATCCCTTTGACCCTAGCAGTTAAAAAAAAGCAGACAGCTATTCTTGCATCTCTAGAATGTAGTCTCTGATGTGTGTATTTGTGCTTCACATAGTGAGGATCTAACATTGCCTGATGCTTTCTCCTTCCCTTGTTTAACAGTCACATTGGTATTTTGTACGCAGCTATAAGATCGAAACATCTGTTAGATCTTCAGTGAATTCAACCAATAACCTCTCTCCATGTCCAGCAAGCTCACCTGAGTCAGCCAGGGCAGGTGATAGGCCCTCTATACTGCCTTCTAGAGGTAAGAGTAGACTTTTCACTCTAGTGGGTTACAACAATATCTTATCACATTCTCCACAGATTTTTTTTCTAAGCAATATTTGAGCAACATGGCTGCCAAAATAAATTGTGTTTTCACCTAGAGATAAAACGACAAATCCATTAGAATTAAAAAAATGACGTGTAATTAGTTCTTGATGACATCTGTGATTTACATGACTCAGACAATCTGTCCTAATGTGAAGCTAATCTCCCAAACCAGCTGTCTCATTAACGTCGTCCTTGAATTATAAAATTGAAACATGCATGAGTCAAATTTGTTATATGTTTTGGGACCGTAGGCTGTGAACGAGAGTCCAGCGTTTCTATGTGGATCTATGTGTTTCTGGGAAACATCCTGCGTGGGATTGGAGAGACTCCTGTGCAGCCTTTAGGGATCTCCTACATTGACGATTATGCACAATCTGAGAACGCTGCCCTTTATATCGGTAACTCACCTAACCCACTGTCTTTGTGGTAGGAATTACACCTCACAAAGTTTAATGTCAATTAATCTTTAATATGAACTAATCAGAAAGCACATTTTCTCTGTACTTGTCAACCTGAAGGAAATGTTCCTGATGATTTTCAGTTCTCAACATATAAGATAACACATATGCGATAAAAATGATACACTGGTGTTCCTTAAGAAAGTTGTTCCCTGTTCTTGCAGAGATAAAAGCAATTTAAAACTTTTATATTGACATAACCATTCAACTAAAAATAATCGAGGATTTAAATTATACAGTGAAATATGAAAACTTTATATTCATCCAAATATGACTTTTCAGTAGTAGTTACAGTGTTTAGGCCCACTAGCAGACATGTATTATTATGATTAAAACAAACTTAAACTCCTCTTAAATGGACTAGATTTTATAATGTTACCTATTTTGTATCCCAAACATATGAAAATCTTTAATTATTAAGTCCTCGATTCTTGATTGCAACTGAACTTAAGTCAGTTCTGTGTTTACATTTCCAGGATGTGTCCAGACCATTTCCATCATTGGTCCTGTCTTTGGTTACCTGCTGGGGTCGCTGTGTGCAAAGATCTACGTGGACATTGGCTATGTGGATATGGGTGGGTAAGCTGCCACCTGAGCCATACGCTAAGATAAAGCCCCTAAAGAGCTTTTAATTGGTGTCAGATTTTACGCCATCTTTGCCAAAAAAAGCAAAACTTTTTTTCTCTTTCTGTCTTTTCCAAAATATTGCTTTCATTATGTGAGCAAAACCTTAATTTATACTCTAGAAATCCTTGAGGGCTGGGGTGGTTGTTTAGATGGGTTTATTGGTAGAAATCCTTTTTTTTTTTTTTTTTTTTTTTTTTTTTAATTAAGTGAATGTTTTGTAATGAACGTTGACAGAACTAGTTAAAGAGCTAGATCAGGGGTGTCAAATTCAAGGCCCGGGGCCAAATCTGGCCCATGGTACTGTTGTATCCAGCCTGCATGATCATGTCATATTTCTATTGTAATTGGCCCGCTGGTATGAGGTCTGCAGATTTACTACAGTATAAAAATGTAAACTTAACCTTTGAAAGTTGAAAAAGTAAAGAGTAAAAGTCTCTGGATCAAAAGTCAGGAATGTGGAAAAGAAATCAATTTGTTTTCATTTCATATTTTCAATTTTTCATCTTACAATAAAATTTATTGTTTGACTTTTTATTTCATATTTAGACCTTTTAAAATTTCCAATTTTGACTTTTTATATCAAAATTCAACCTTTTAAATTTGCAGTTGTGAATTTAAAGTCATATTTGGACCTTTTCAACTCACTGTTTCAAATTTGATCTCACCTTTTGAACTTTGGCTTGTAATCCCACATTTTGAACTTTTAGACTCACAATTCAAAATTTCAACTCATGTTTTACCTTTTAAGTAATGATTTTGGATTTTATGTAATATTTCCATTCTTAAAACTCCCAACTTTGACATTTTATCTCATGTATTTGCCTTTTAATATCATTACTTTGACTATTTTGACTTTCATCTCAGATTTTGAGCCGCGAAACTTGTAATTTTGACTTTTTTTAAAATCTGAAAACCATGTATCATCAGTGCTCAGTTAGTTTTTCCCATTTTTTAATTTTTTTTATTATTTTTTTACTGGTGCAAATGACAGTTTATGGTTAAATCTTGACCCTGTTAAGCTCTCAGGTTAGACCTAAATTCAGAATCTGGCCCCTGCTTTAATTGAGTTTGACACTCCTGAACTAGATGAGTGCACAACAGTCTGACTGCAGCTTACAGCTAACAGCTCATGTAAATGGAAAAGAGACAATTACCCTTTGGCTGGGGTGAGGTGATATGGATGTGTGGATTGTTTTGTCAGTGGCCTTTAGCTCATCTGTATTGTTGGCTCTGGAGTCTCTCATCTTCCTCTTGACAATACTCAATTAATTCTCTACAGGGTTTCAGATTTGGCATGTTGGCTGGCCAGTCCTGCACTTTAATACCACAGTTACAGACCAGTTTCTAGTAGATTTAGTACTGTGGGCAGATGAAAGTCTGGTTGGAAAATGGCATCAGTATTTCCATGAATCTTCTCAGCAGATAGAAACATGCCGTGCTCTAAAATCTCCTGGTAGAAGGCTCCATTAATCAAACACAGTGGACCAACAGCAGCAGATGTCATGCCACCCCAAAATCCAAAGTTCTCTTTGCAGATTAGAGTAAATCTTGCATTTCATTTGGAAATAAAGAAATACAGAATTTGGAGGAAAAGTGTAGAGGGATAGCTTCTGAGTTAGTTGAAGTCCAGTGTAAAGTTTCCACAGTCAATGAGGATTTTTGGGTTTGCCATGTCATCTGCTGGTGTTGGTCTACTGTGTTTGATCAAGTCCAGAGTCAACGCAGCTGTCTACAAGGAAATTTAATGAACTTCCATGTGCTGACAGGCTTTACGGAGATGCTGTTTCCCTTTTTCATCAGGACCTGGAATCTACCTAAAGTATCAAATCTAATAGAACTGACTGCTTTACAGACTTCTCCATAATATCCCACAATATTCCATTTATTTTATTAATTATTCCATAACATTTAGAGATGCACCTGTAAAAAGATTCCATCTCACCTGGAGAAAAGATCATCCAACTTTATAATGCAATTTACATTGATGAGTGTAGTTGTTTTTGCCAGTATTAAGTTACCAAGAAAAAAAAAATCTTGTAGATCGTTAAAGGTGACTTGAATTGGTTCAGGATGTTATCTCTGTATAGAAAACCTTTAAAATGATTATTAATAATTACAGAATATTTGCTAAACAAGGCAGTTTTTAAATTTGTCTGTAGTGTTTGAGGTTTATACTGTCAACCCTTTTATGTTGACTTCAGGAAATAGGTCAAACATTGTGCAATTATTTCAAATACACATAGTCATGTGCACAAGGTTTGGGCATGTAGACTGCTTAGGATTCATTAAGGATCCCAATGTACCACAACCCAGTGCTGGAGAATGAGGGAGTGTAGCTTGACGCACATGTGTTGCTCAGCAGCCAAGGCCAAGCTCGACTGCACCCTCTTTTGTCAGAGCCTCGGAGATTTTTTCGCAGTTTTTAGGTTCTTGGGACATCTACAGCATGACCAGGGGCTCATGACAACCCTTAACCTTGTGAAGCAGATGCATTTACCAGACTGTCATCAGGCACATTTGCAAAGTTCCAATCCACAATTTTTTGGCTGTGCCAAACCAAAAAATGGTTCTGACCAATCAGCATAGCCATGGCCAGGGTTAAATTGTACTAGAAGCCAATAGCAATGGCTGCTGCGCTTCCGCCTTTGTTACGGTTAGCTTGGATGTAGCTATAGTATAGCAGCAGTTTTATCAGAATTGGGCCACATGTCTTTATTTGTTAGAGAACAAAGACCTATTTATCGTTCTATTTAACTGTTATTTTTTGACAGATTATTTTCTCATGCCCATGGTAATATGGGATATCCAGGACATCCAGAGCACTACTGGGGTTGTGTCCTCCTTCCTGCCTAATTGGTACCATTAGGCGGCTTACTTGCCACATCCTAGCCTTACTTCAGCTTCGATTTTTGGCCTAAACATGCCTAAAAGTTCTGCACAGTACTTAATATTGTGTTGAAAGATCTCATACAGCTTTTTTAATGGTCTAATGTTTCGATTCTTATGAATCTTTGCTTCACAACATGTAAACAGAGGCTGTGGAGTAAACTGCCACGTCTGAAACCCTGTTGCAGCATTGAAAATATTTATAAACTTAGTCATAATGTTCTTGTTTGCCTTTGTGACTCATAAAGAAGTACTGGTATTAATATTAGTCTGTTTCAAAACCAGCTGGAAACTCTTCATAGGAGCTTTAAATAACAATGTTGTGCCAGGTTTTCGTCTGTGCTCTTTTATGTTTAATAATGACTAAATGTCAACTGAAAATACTTGACACAAAACTACTGCAAAGAGATCATGAATACAGGCAAATAGATACAGTAAATGTGTGTAAATACTGAAATGCATCAATTCCTGTTGTAAGATCTGTGCTTGCACATTAACTACAGCTTTATTGTTCAAGCACTAGTCAATTAATGAATGCATAAGCCCACATATGATGCTAATTAATGCTTTTTTTGTGTGTGCAGAAACGGTGACTATAACCCCTGGTGACGCCCGCTGGGTGGGGGCGTGGTGGCTGGGCTACTTGATCGCTGGTACCATCACCCTCATGTCTGCTATTCCTTTCTGGTTCCTCCCTAAATCTCTGCCCATGCCTGTAGAGAAACATGACACCAGCTGCACTCCAGAGCAAACCAGGTTCATCAAAGATTCTCCAAGCATGGAGCACAAATTTAGACCCGAGGAGCCGGCTAATTTACATCAGATGGCCAAAGGTACAATTATAGTCTCAGACAGTTATTAAAAAGAGAAAGTCCTCCATATGTGGTCAGTTGTATCTTTTGAAGGTTATAATTTTCTGTTCTTCTGCTGTCACCTGAGTCTCTTCCAACTACCCTCTTTAGAGGACCTTTATTACCCTTCGGTATTCTTACATTCAGGGCTGGCTGAAGGCTCCTCTGACTCTTCTGCAAAGTAAAATTCTCTTTTTCTGCTTTGATGAGTTGCATACTGTGAAAAGCACTGAGTTATGTCTGATGAGGATGAGTTTTAGATCAAGACTAGGGTCATGGTTTTAGGCTAAACTAAACCTTTGACTGTTATGAGCAACAAAAAACACAACTGACACCCAATATGTAGATTCTAACTCAGCCCTATGAGAGCATGTGAATGACTGCACAATCTTAAATAACTACATGAAAAGAAAAGAATTACATACAACCTCAGAATGTACAGTATATGTAGATGGACGCAGCAACAGGTACATGGAAGTAAAGCCAAAATATTTGAAACATCTGAGACCTGTAGAGGGGCAGTTGCTCAAAGTTAAGAAGGGGCTCATGAAACTTTGATTACATAGAGCTGAATGATCAATTTTGATTGGAAAACAATTACTTGAAAAAAAAACATCTATTTAGTTTATAACTACATAATTTAAAATGC
Source organism: Cheilinus undulatus (assembly GCF_018320785.1). Classification (NCBI taxonomy): domain Eukaryota; kingdom Metazoa; phylum Chordata; class Actinopteri; order Labriformes; family Labridae; genus Cheilinus; species Cheilinus undulatus. Next base: position 19,065,313 of record NC_054873.1, on the reverse strand, counting down.
TGAACATTATCACTCTGCCTCTTTCCCTCTTCCTACTCTATCTCTCCTTGCATATTGTCCTTTTCTTTTCTTTGTCACTCAGTTTGTGTCCTGATCTAAGCAGAATTACACATGTGCCATATTCCCTCTTGATGATGGATTTAACTGAACTCCGGGGGTGTTCAGTGCCTTTGAATTTTTTTTGTATCCATCTCCTGACTTAACCTTTTCTCTGAGTCATTGGAGTGTTCTTTTGTCTTCATGGTGTAATGGTAGCCAGGAATACTGATTAACCAGTTACTGGACCCTCCAGACAAAGGTTTCTTGATGCTACAATCACTTAATACTAGGGGAGTAATAGTTCACAGAGATTATGGCTCGGTCCGTACCTTGGTTTTGAGGTCACGATCAAAAAATAAAAAGTTCCAGATTTATAGTTCTAGATACCACTTACCTATTGTTACTGTTATTTGTATTATTATTACTGTAATTATTATTTTTATTTACCCTTTAGCTTTTACTAACATTAGTGTTGCTAATGCCTTTGTTACATGTTTCAAACATACATTTGAATCAATAAATCCTTTGCTCCATTTAGTGTTAGTTAGAACTATCAGTAATAGTTGGTACATCCTGTGATAAATTAAGCAAGAGACAAAATTGGAAAACAAAAAAAAAACATGCAAACTGAAATCAACACAGAAATCAACCTAATATTTCCTGATTTTAAAAAATAATAAAAATGAACACATCATAAATTACAAATTAAAATGCCTGCTTTTTAGAGCAGTTTGTCATATTATGATTTATAAAGTGCGTTGTCACTGTGTTTTGAATAAAACGCCATTGCAGTAGTTACTTGGGCTAAATCCTGACTCATGTTAGTCAATGAAGGATCACAGACTAGCTCATGCAAACACAGGAAGGGACGTTGTTCACATACGGAGGCTTTTTAGAAACTGTGCAGATATAAAGAGAGAGAGAAAAGGGCAGTGGGTCTCACAGCCAGTGCCTTACAGGCAAAGTTGAGGGAACAAAACATCATGGAGCTCTCGCTGCTCTGCCTCTGGAGCCGACTTTTCTTTAGTGTGTTTTCATATGCCAGGCCGACTGCCTCCCTTTCTTCCTTAGTGGTTTATTAGCAGTTAGCAAACACTCGTCAGCATTACTGTCACTGGGATCAACAGTAAATTTGGTGATATTTGTATTATTTCCCCCACCTTATTTTAATGGTTTGGACATATTTGTCGTGGATTATGTGCACTGAACTGGGACCAATAAAAAACCCATTACACTCCCACTTGATACACTTTCACTGCACTGTGATTCCCATTACACTAATTATGAGACTAACAGTACCAGTTGGCTGGACCTCTGTTGAACTAGGTCAGCTACTTTATAGGGGGTGAATATTTATGTAATAATTGTTTTTTCCATACTTTTTTTAATGGACATAACTTTGTTGAAAAACTGTTTTTCACTTTGTCGTTAAAGAGGTTGTTGTAGAGGTAGGAGGGTATGACTTTCAGAGTAATGTTTATTTTTGGTTGTTTCGAATTTGTGATCCTTGTGACATCGCACTTGGACATTTTAATAGTGCCTGCCCCTTTACCCGGCGTCTCTACCCACAGCCATGGAAGCACACAGCTGAGCAGCTTGTTGGCACACCCTGCAGAAGAGAGGGCCAGAATGAGAAGGAGCTCATTTATGGTTAAATAGACACATACTGTTACAAGTTGGTTTATACAGGGTCAGAAATCACCTCTGGTGTTTGATCTGTTTTGTATTTTTATCAAAGCACAGCACAGCACAGATGTTTCATTTAGACCACAGGGGACTGTGTTCAAAGGTGAAAACTGGTATGATATGTCACCTTTATCTTGTATTGCCATGGCAACTCAAATCTGAATTTAGTTTAATGATCATTGAAGGTTAAGTTTTTAACAGTATGTACTGCTTGCTTATACTGTAAATTCATCTAAAGTCCTCCTATAAACAGAAGAAATGCTTGAATTTGTTGAAATACAGTTTGTGTTTTAATGATATTCATAATTTCCCACACAGACTTTGTGCCCACACTGAAGTGTCTCCTTGGAAACCCCGTTTACATCATCTATTTATGTGTGACCATCATCCAGTTCAACTCTCTCATCGGTATGGTCACCTACAAACCCAAATACATCGAGCAGCACTATGGCCAGTCAGCATCCAAGGCTAATTTTCTCATGGGTAAGCAGACTACTTTGATAATTCATGATGTTTGGCTTGTTCTCATGTTCCTTGTATGGTCATTTCATTATACAAATGAATCACAGGCATGTTTGAAACCTGTGCTGCTTCACTGAGAGGACCGTATTTAAGGATGCAAAATGATGTAAGCTGGATGGTCATCATAAGTGTTTCATGAGCAAGCTTTTGATGAATTTTTTATGCTCTGAGTCACGAATCAGTCTCTAGTAAATGCTACAGCTTCAAAAAACATTGGTTTAAAAGAATAATGGCACTTGTAATAAGGTCAGTCTAATGGGAATTTAGACAGTGACGGCTGTCCAAGGATGAGAAATGCATCCAAATGCTATCAGCTATGAAGTTAAAATGAGATTTAAAACGATCTCCTTTGAAAATAATTAGGGCAGTCAGCTTTAACATGGTAGTCGCAGTCAAACAAAAGTCCAAAAATAAAGCACTGAATTACTATCAGCATTAACCGCTTGATATCTTGTGCACTTAGTTAAGCTACTCTAGCAAGGCTACATCTGGACTCCACTAACCTCAGCACCTCCCTGCTCCTACAGTGATGGAAAACAAAGAGACCATTTCATCACTGAATGTCTGATTTAACTTTCAGGATATTCCAGATGGCTCCATGGACATGTCTAAAGAAGTCTATACATGTTAACAGGCTTACCCACAGAATTTGCCCCTGAAAACTCAGTCAGTGGGCCTCAGTTGTGTTTTATTGATATCAATATACATTCCCCTCCACAAGTATTGGAACGGTGAGGCCAATTCCTTTATTTTTTACTGTAGACTAAAAACATTTGGGTTTGACACAAAAAGATGAATATGAGACAAGAGATCAACATTTCAGCTTTTTCTACCCGTATCTGTCATTTAAGCTAATTGTTGCCACCGTTTTACCACTTTCTCCAGCCAATTTGGACACTTTTGGCCACTTTTTATTCATTTTTGGCCCCTTCAATCCATTTTTGACACTTTATAGCTTTTCGTCTCTTATAGTACATTATTGACACTTTTAATCTTTTTACCACCTTTTCTTGCCATTTCTTCCACAAGTAAATTATTTTTGCAATTATTCATGCATGTTTCCTTTATAGTCACCTCATTATCATCTCTTTCATTTTCAGGTATTCTGATGCTTGTGCCCATCATGATATCAAGTTCAACATTACTTTCCAAATGATTAAGTTCAATTTCACCATCCACATCCACAATACTGTACATTTTATGCTGTAGTTATATACAGCATGAATAAATATAATTCACTTTTGTTGCTTTGATAAAAGTGGTTATTATTTAAGTCAAAAAATAAAAATGGTTATCACAACTAAACTTTACAATAGACCATGATTTTGCTGACCTAGATGGGCCCCCAATTTGACTGGGCCCCAGAAAGCTCCCCCTTTTATTCCAAAATTCCAGACAGGGGAGCATGAGAGGCTCTTTTAAACACAGTGAGAGACCCATTAATATTTATCAGACAAAAGCATGCCAGGCTATAAGAGATATTTCTTTGGCCTTAAAAATAAATTATAATTTCTTTGCTTTCGGTTTGTGTTATCCAAGTCTTTGTTTGGTAGTTTGTAGAGGTTAGAATGTGAGGGGTCATTCACTTCTTGGCTAAGATTAATGTGAACATGCATGGTAAGAGCAGATGCAGCCATGACCAATCTGAGTGAGGCTTGCTGCACTCAGTGTAAAGTTGAGTCTAGAAGTCAGTTGTAGTTATTTCAGGCGTAGTAGATAAGACTGATTTTTTTATGCCTTGGTGGTGCACTTGGCCCAGAACCCTTAGAATAGAGCAAATGCTCAGGATAAGCATGGATGTCAGGGAGTCATTTTGAACATGTTCTCCTGCATATTTCTTAATGTATAATTTTACACTTTTAATACGTTTCAAAGTCAGTGCAGCACTAGATTGAAAAAATGATTGCATTTAAGTGCCATTAAAACTGTCATTAATTTTAATTAACCTTTAGGTCAGTGATGAATCACAACAAGCAACATTATTTGTTTGGCTTTCATATTAATACAGCTTCTGCTTTTTATCTCTATAAATGGTTGATCCTGTCCGCTTTGTTCCCTGATTATTGTTCTTCTAAATGATTTGCTGTCTTGTGCATTTTTTTGGCAGGGATGATAAACATCCCTGCGGTGGCCCTTGGGATGTTCTCTGGAGGAGTTGTCATGAAGAAGTATAAGCTTGGCATCATGGAAGCAGCCAAATTTGCATTTGGGACCTCCTTACTGGGCTACTTCTTTTCACTTTTCTTCTTAGCTATGGGCTGTGAGAACTCCAAGGTGGCGGGCATCACAGTTTCATACACTGGGTTTGTAAAGTCTAGACACTTTATTCTTGAATCTAAGTGGAATAGGTAATAGGTTTTGTGAATACTGCCTTTTTTCTCAGTAACATTTGCTTTGATATTCCATGCACGGTAATGATAGTGGCTTCCTATTTGATGCATTTTTCATTTGAGCTGTCGATAAAATATGCATTTTCTTCGTGTTGTCGCACACAGATTGGAAGGCCTGTCTTATCAGGAGCAGTCTCTCCTCTCCAACTGTAACTCAGGATGCTTGTGCTCAAAGAGAGAATGGGATCCAGTGTGCGGAGAGAATGGGATCACGTACATGTCTCCTTGTTGGGCCGGATGCACCTCGTCCATTGGATCTGGCAGAAACACGGTCAGACATACATAAGGGGCTTGATTACTTATTTTACTGTTGAGGGAGTTGAGTGAATACAACATTTGGAGTTCTATATTGCATCAAATGCTCGCCTGTTCTGCACTTCTGTTTCTCGGCATTCAAAATAAAAGCACAAAATGTGATACTATTTACAAGGGGAAACTAAAATTTACAGGGTAGATGATAAAATAATTTATTAAGTGATAACTGGTAACTGAGAGAAAATAATATAAATATGACTGATTTTATTTCCAGCCAGTGGGGTCCAGCAAACATTTGTTTTATCATGCAAACTTTATGGACACGACATCTGCTGATATCTGCAATGTAGCACATGGTGCTCAGGGTGTGTTGCAGAATTATTTACCTATGTAGATCTGCCTTTTATCAATGACTTATTACTTATTACTGACTCTTTGCAGGTTTTTAATAATTGCACTTGTATATCGCTGGCTGAAAACCCTACCGGCAACCTGACAGCCACTCTGGGCCAGTGTCCACGCAGAGACAGCTGTGACAAAATATTTCCATACTTCCTGGCTCTGTCTGTGGTCAGCTCCTTCATCATCTCTCTGGGGGGAACACCTGGCTTTGTTCTGCTAGTCAGGTTTGTTGGGAAAAAAATTTGTGTGGACCTGTGTGAAAAACAATGGCATCAGTTGACTCGTTCCTTTCTTAAAGCAATATATCATCTGCTCATTCTTGGACAGATTGAAATTCCTGCTGTTATATTTTTCTTGCACTTTCACAGGATACAGTATCATCTGATAAAATGCGTCATGAGTAATTGAAAAGAGAACAATCTGAAGTTTGCCTTGAAGCTTTCATAAGCAATTTTACCTTCAAACATATCATCAGTGGAGTGTTATTTCTAAGACTTTTTATTACTTTTTCCAGTACAAAATCAATAAATGTCTATGTTCCAGAGTAAAAGTTGAGTCTTTTTTAACCTCTCTGTCTTGTGCTTGTAGGTGTATTAAGCCGGAGCTAAAATCCCTTGCTCTTGGAATTCACACCTTAGCTACTCGCACCCTTGGTGAGAACCATTTTCAGTATTCTGTGCACATGATCCACTTAAGCTGCCTTTCCATCAAACAGTCCAGTTTTCACTGTCAAAAGATGGGAGAGGTACCAAAATAACGATCTACACAATCCTATTTTTCTGCACCCCTCTGTAAGGGTATTACCTATCCCACCCTAAAGATTGATTTGTTCTCTGTGTCAAATCTACACTGTAGTGTTGATAAAAGCAGTACAAAATCACCATTTTGAAGAAAAACAAGCCCACCAATCTTGTGGAGAGCCTTCCAGGATGTTCCTGTTGGTGTTATGGTTTGGGATGTGCGCAGTTAATCGGTAAAACGGTTAAATTAGTTTATCGAATTAGCCAGCATGGGATTTACGAGTTGTTTAAACTAATAACTTTATAATTTTTTATAATCACAGGCTTGAAATCCAGGTCTATAATGCACTTTTAAACTGTAATGAACCTCCCGCCACTAGAGGCCGCTGCTTTCCTGTCTGGCACTTCACCGGATTTAAATATGAGAAGCCCGGCAGTGACTAAGAGGTTAGCGTGTAAGCAGGAATAGCGCAGTATGACAGTTTTAAGTAGTAAATGGAAATAAAGTGGTATGTAGGCTGTCAAGAGTTGAACTCACACATAAATACTCACCTGAAGTGAAAAGAAGCCACACATCAAAGCACAATATTAATCTACAAAGAAGAACGAAGGCAGGTGGCGCTATATTGTTAGCCATGCTGTAGAGAGTATATCAGGCTAACATCACACCTGCTGACACAATGACCCTGGGACGAATTTGACTGTTTTCTAGGGGTTTTTTCAACTTTAAACTAGTCAAAAGAAATTTAAATGAGCATTTAGTCAAATAGGGTAGACGCTTGGAAACATCCTTAGTTATGGTCAGGCTTCCAGTTTCTTCTGACAGTCAAGTGTATATACACATAACTCTGTTTATTTTATAATATTATGCCAGTCTTTTTTCAGAGAAGTAAGAACTTTATGCGCAACTCACTTGCCTCACTTGGGTCTTCTGTAACTGTTAAATTGTACAGTTTTTTGTATTTTAAGCTTTCAAGTTACTTAAGTCCCAGTTTTCCCCATTTAGTGCCGTTTGTTTTGGATGGATCGTCATTGTTATGTCAAAGTACCCAGATGGATTGTTCTTATCAATATGCTGTAGGTCCACTTAGCCCAAACCATACCAGAGGCCTAGACATGTACTGTAGCTCATGTAGCATCTCTTAAAAAAAATCTAACTACATGTTGAGGCCAGCTGCTGTTACCTTGGTTTTCTGTACACAACCAAGCAGGAAATGTGGCTTGCAGTATGATGCAGACACACCAGTGCACAAGTATGTAGGACTCATAACAGTGTGGGTCACCACGGTGTTGGAACAATGTCTATCCGTCATATTAACCAGGCTTAAAGGGTGCTAGACACACTGCAGTCCATTAATTAGTCAATAGAATAATCACTTCTTGTATTTTTTTTTGAAATAAACCACTATATGCTAAAAGAAAACAAAAGAGTATTTCCTCTATTGTTTACCTCTGTCTATTGCTTTGTGCCATTCGTCTAAACCAAGTAATTGCTAGGTTACACTCTTTTGTGCTGCTATGATGCCACGCTATTACATAGCTGATAAGGCTTACACTCCCACCTACCAAGATACAGTTCAGTTAGCTGTAAAGGAAAGCAAAATCAGGATTTACTGTATCAAACCATACCAAACTGGACTGCTTGGTAGAAATGTACCATTAGAGTGAATGTCAAGATCTTAGAAGCCTCCTCAGAGCTGGCACTGCTCCTCCTGACGCTGGGATTACTCTATGTCTAGTACTGAAATTTGTGTGTATGGGGGAAAATCTTTACATTTGGTACATCATTATATATTTGTGAAAATGAAGTTTTAAGTGGCCTGTTTTTGACATATCAGCATTATAAGTCAAACAATATTTATTATTACTCTCTTTTTTCTATCTTGTCTTTGGTCTTTCCTTTAATTAACAACTTGTATAAATCCCTCAACAGCTGGAATTCCTGCCCCAATATATTTTGGAGCAATAATTGACAAAACGTGCCTCAAGTGGGGATACAAAATGTGTGCAGGAAGAGGAGCGTGCAGAATATACAACACCTCATCCTACAGGTAATATGATCCATATGGCCTTGTCTATAAACTCTATGCATTATTCACAGGGTTGTCTGGTAAACACTAGGGTTCACTTTGAAATAATATATCTTTTACATCATAGCTGTCCTGTAAGATTCCTGCATGTGCTTTTTGGAAGATAAATTATTCAACTGATGAAAACTGGAGATACTTAATTCTATGAATAGAACCTTTGCTAATGGTAGCATGTTAAAAAATGACATGTAGCTTTAGCACAAGCATGGTACCGGTGTCAGTGCCATGTTTGCTGTATCCAAATTTACCACTTTTAAAGGGCACAGTTCATGAAGATGACCTATACCTTTTGCTTAGTTTGGTGTTAGTTTACAGTATCGCTTACTTAAAAAGGTAGTGACCCAGAAGCCGCCTGAACACAAGTAAAGATATTAGAAATTAGAATGAGTTATTTACTACTGTAGTAGTAGCAGCAGTGAAATGCAAATGTCTTACAGAAAAGTAATGCACACCGGTTCTACTAACTATACACTGTACTCTGATAATCATTCAGTAAAAGGCTTTGAAGAATAACACTTTGTACAGAGCCACTGAATTTTCTTATTTCTTTTTTTTTTGGTTGTATGTTTCTCTCTCCCGTTTATGAGACATCGTCGTTGTTAAATTGCTGCTAAAAACACCATTTCCTGATGTTGCTCTTCAAAATAAAAATCTTCAATGATAATTAGCATTGAGGCTTCTGTTGTGCCAGGAACATACCATCAGATACTCTACTGAACTTTAGCATCATAATACTGACAGACAGGAGGCTTGAACTCTTGCTGCTTTGAGAGAGACAAAGCCACAGTCTGCTTCTTTAAATCATCCAGGACTAAGGCTTTGTCCACACTGAGATGAAAACGAAATATTTCCGTTTGGTTTTGAAAAAGTTTTCCATAAACACTGTATTGTTTCAGGAAATGCCTGCGTAAGCATTGAACCACTGAAAATGACTGAAAATGCTTTAGTATATATGCCAAGCCTGTAAGTGGCACTGTAACACTGCCACAGAAATGCACCAAAAGAGAGAACAAGATTACAGAAAACTGCCAAAACTTTCTCTTGGTTGCCTTCTGGATGTTTACCGTGGTAGATTTAAGAACTACTGGTATGTGCTGTTCATGGTGGTGGTCAAGGAGAATCAGATTTTGCTGTAAAAGCCGTAATAAGCTCAGTAGATTCTGCAGTATGAACACAGCCCTGTAATCTGCTATAGTTGTTTTGGTTTGGCATGCGGCCTAAGTGGGCTATGATATGTGTGATGTAATGGTTTCAAGAAAGATGCAGTTGGCTGTCCACACGGAGACAAAACGTCAAGAGTTTAGAGATTTGTACACTCTGGGACCCGGTTTAGAAAAGTAGTGTTTACGGCCTCCCAAAATGCAATTTCCCTGTGGATGAAACACCATGGCATATACTCCTGAACTCGTTGCCTTGTGGACAGGGCCTAAATATAGGATTGATATAGATTAAAACACACTTTCAGCAGGTAAGATGTTTGTTCTTGCTGCATCTGGTTCAAGTAAAAGATAGACACATACTTAAGCAATTAGCCTGCCCCCTGACCTTACAGTGAATTCTGACCAGAGCGCAGTTGCCTGAGTTGCCACAGACATAGGTCTGTTTTCTGTCACAAATTTCTATGTTATTATGCTTTTTTTGAACAAGCTGTAGGCCAATGTGGCTGATAGAGTTGGCAAATTAACCTCACAATGAACAAACCAAAGGCCCAAATAAAGCCAAGCCATGAAAGAGGTGAAAGACTTTCTCATGGTCTGAATCCAAAATTCAGTCACACATAGATCTCAGTGTTTTCACATGTTAACAACAGGTTTATTCCATCTATCAAGTTTTTTTAGACACAAATTTTGGATTTCACTTTACAGGAACTTTAGTAAAGACTGTTGAGTTAAAGGTTTCCCTCGGTTTTTACCATAACAGTTTTCATTTTTCCTTTCTCTGTTTTTTTTTTTTTTTTTTTTCTTTTCCAGGATCGTATACCTGGGCCTGACGCTTGGCTTGAGGACGGTCTCTTTCTTCCTCTGTATCCCTGGCTTTGCTCTTCTCAAAAGACACATCAGGAGAGAGGAGAAAAACGCCCTGACCAATGGGAGCTCAGAGTTAGAGACACTACAGAAGGAAGACAACAGCTTCACGCACTGTGAGCACTTCATACCCGCGTCAGACCGCAATCCTGACAGAGAGACACGTTTATGAGCCTCAGCACAATCTGGTCTCTTACGGCCAAGCTCCATAGAGCACATCGCATGTACAGAGAATCACTGTGGACACTTTTCGTAGCACACAAAGTAAATATTTGTACAGGATTTGTGGAGACATATGTTTTTTTTTAATTTCTGGAATGTATACATTCATATTGTTGTGTTTTTTTCATTAATTGCAACCTTTTGTAGAAAATGAAAAAAATTAATTGTGCCGTATTTTATAATGGTTGTCTTCATTTTTATGAATAAATTTGATATTTCAAATGACAGAATTCAAATGCATTGTGTCAGTCTTTTGTTCATGGCTTGATCGTATTTCTCCAGGTTATAACACAACAAGAGGAGGATTATGAAGGCAGCATTAATTAAATTTCCTTGCAACAAGCGTGGGCAACATGCAGATCCAAATAGGCAGGAACATCCTCAGTAATTCCATTATTCTAAAGGTTATTACTTGATGATACTTCTTTCAACATCAATATAAAAATTCTTAAGCTGACCCTGACTTCATACAATCACCTTTATTAGGTACACCTGTTCAACTGCTGTAATGGCAGCAACTAATGTGGCGGTAATAAGACATGTAGACCTGACTGAGATGATGTGCTGAAGTTCAGACTCAGCATCAGAATGGGAAAACTGTTCCACAAGCAGAGGGCTCTCAGTACTAATAAATGACCAGAGACTAGACACCCTGCCCAAAGAATGGGCCTCAAAGTTGCGATATTTTATAAAATTAATGTATTTGTGTTGCATCAGTAGCATTGTTCTAGTTTTGGCGCCACTTTTCATCAATTGTACACATTTTTCTGCCCATTTTGCCACTTTTGACCCAGTTTTTTTTTAACCTTCTGCTGATTTTTATTGCCTCTGTTTACCAATTTTTGCCACTTTCAACCTATTTTTGCCAATATTTTTAATCAATTTTCTGGCAGGTTTTGCCAATTTCAGTCCAGTTTTATCTCAAATATTTTTTCCACAACATTTTCTGCTAGTTTTTGCCACTTTTAAGCAAACTGTTTACATTTTTAACCACATTACTAATTATTCCATTTGCTCCTTTAAATTCATTTTCAGTTGTTAACCCTTTTCACCACTTTTCCTGCTTGTTTTTTGCCACTATAACTCATTTTGCTACTTTTAATCCTATTCCACCCCCTTTTCTGTACATTTTTGCCACTTTCAATCTATTTTTGTCTCTAATAAACCCTACTCACAACCTTCTGCTCATTTTTACCCACTTTAACTGAATTTCATAAATGTGTGTGCCCATTTTCCACCTTAATTACATCTCTTTTTAAAGTAACCCCTTTTCACAACCGTTTCTGCCCGTTTTTGCTACTTTTAACCCATTTTGCTGCTTTATTATCCTATTTCACTGCTTATTCTGCCCATTTTTGCCACTTTAACCTGTTTTGCCACTTGTGCTGTTGCCTCTGTTAACCCATTTTGCCACTTTTAACACATTTTGCTGCTTTATTATCCTATTTCACTGCTTTTTCTGCCTATTTTTGCCACTTGAACCTGTTTTGCCACTTGTGTTGTTGCCTCTGTTAACCCATTTTGCCAGTGTTTACTTCTTTTCACCACTTTACATGCCCAATTTCGTTAACCTGGACAGTACTTAGGCCGTGCTTACCCGCTACATCCACCCCTTACTCTTTTCTGTTCTGTTGTTATTTTTTTTAACAGATTATTTTCCCATATCCCTGGTTATATGCAAGGACATCCAGAACACAACCACAAAACCACCTATAAGATGACTGTATCCCTTCTTTGCATGACAATAAGCAACCATTGTCTTTGATTTTGTTTCTTTATTTTCTCTTTGGTAAAATCAATGAAAAAGAGTCATCTGTTTCCACTAAGTCATGAAATACTACATATACATCTTTAGAGTACTAAGATGGAAAAAGATATCCATGGAACTAACAGTATGACTTTTGTCTGTCGGTTACTGATCCTTTTTGTCTGCACTGCTCTGTGGATTCTGTGGACAAGAGAAGAAATTAAAAAATAACCATTCAGAGGTAAGCGGGATTAGCAGAAGTATTTTGTGGTTTTGTATCTTCCTGTGATTTTACCTGTAGTTGATGGTGTTCCCTCAATAGTCTGTCATACTCCTGTGCCAAACCTTTAGCCTGCCTCTTCATGGCCTCAACTTCAGCCTGGGACTTTCGCACAGCTATACAAAGAGAATTATATCCATGCTCCGATCTATACTTAATAGCATCAATGTCTCTGAAAGTTATGCCTGTCTGTAATTAAACAGATGATGTTTCAAAGTAGTAATGTGGTCTAAGATCTGCTAATGTCTAACAGTATCACTGAAACATATTGTCATTGTCAAATTTCATTCAAACATTGTCAATTTCACGAATGCTTTATGAGTTGTTCTAAGGTGTAAAGTGTCACATTATCTTGTATGAAAGTTGAGATTGTTACTCACCTTCTTCTGCAACCTTCACTTGACCTGCCAGCCTCTCAGCCTCCAGCTTCAGCTGCTGGTTTTTTGCTGACATGGCTCTGTCCTCATCAAGGAGAGCCTGAGGACAGAGGGGTCCCTTTAATTACCATCAGCCAGCATGTGAGCACATACTAAATACATATTACTGTAATAATTTTACGTATTAATGCAAACTTATACAGCAGCTTGTTCTGAACCAAGCCATCTGACTGGACGACAATCTTTCCAAGGAGAGCATCGCCAGGACTTTACTTAATATTTATAACTCTGTATGTGCCAGGAGTTCTAAAATACTTTAGTGCAGGCTTTATGAACCACTGACATTCCTCAGAACTACACAGCATACTCTTTATTTCACTGGTTTTATGATAAATTTCAACATATAACTAAATATTCATGCTTCACATTAGCTGCTCCGTGGTAACTATAGAGACAGAATAATGGAGTGCAGGAGAATGTTTGGGTTGCTTTGCCAGTCTTTTTGTCAAAAAGTGGAACTAGTTAGGGGAGTTGAAAGTGCTGTATGCTGTGACTTTCAACTTTTACTACTATTTTCAGCTTGTTACTAAGCATGTGGCTGTTTACCTATGACTGAATCACAGCAGTGGCAATATTCAGTACTACAGTATTACATGAAACAAAGACTGAATGGTGCACTTTGAACCACACTGCATAACCAAACAATATGAAAACACTCCAAACACTGTATGTGTCATAACTGATTACATAAATGTTTTAGTGGAAATAAATAAGAGTAGCCTATGTATGACTCAAGTTGAAATATATCGTTTCGGTTTAATCAGTTGTTTTCTTTTTAACTCTCTGTCCCATCAACCCAAATTTATTAATTATTTTTTAAAAAACATTTTTCAAGTTATACACACTAGATTTAATAGATTTGATGATAGACACAAAACACTTTTGACCACTCATCACTCAGGAGAGTAGTTCAGTACATCATCCTTATTGTGTTAATGTTGGCCCCTACAAGCCAACTGGAACTCTTAGAGGGTAACTTCACTCATGGGGCAAAAGTGACTAAGGCTTTTTACTGTTTGGTCTTACACTGTACTCATATGCTATGATCAAATAGAGTCAATTTTTCCTGACATTACATTCACAGTGGGAGTTTCAATGCTGCTTGGTTGCGTTGCTGTGTCTTCAGGTGGTAATTTCAATGAACAATGGGGAATCCAACCATCATTATCATATTTCTATTTTTTTTTTTTTAAATGATCTCCAAATGAAAACATTGCAGCTGGTATTGGGCTAAAGTTTTAGCTAAAATAACATACTGCATAACCAGTTAGCTAGCATAACCTTTTAATCGTTACCATATTATAGGCTACGAAAGAGGCGTAGAGTGTCTCAAATCACTTACTTCTATTAGTCGACTGTAATACAGTACACTTAAATACAGTACAGAGCACTAAACCATAACAGGTTAGCATTCTCCCAGTTTGCGCTCTGTTTTGTGCTAACAGGAAGTCGCTACTAATAGAGAAGTATACCCAGCAGTGTCAATGAACCACATGCACTTATGCACTCAAAATATGTAACATTTAGTACAGTGGTATGCTATTTGGGACACACATTAGACAACCTGTTAGCTAGCAGGCAACAGCAAACATTAAGCCTCTGTCAATTACTGCTAGCTAGGAAGTAGCTAATTCCAATCTAGCTAATACTTGCCAAGATTTGGTCATATAGGTCTGACATTAGCTGACTGATGTTAGCTAATGATTTATCAAAACCTAAAAGGTTGTTATTGACATTTTTTTTTTCATAAGAATGAAAAAAACGATGTAAGCATCTCCTTCTTAGCTAACAGTAATATTAGCTAGAGGGTGGGAAGATGCTAACATTAGCAACTGTCTGGTGGTTGCTGACAAATTATCAAAATTTGTGGTTTTGGTGTAGCTTTTCCTTCCCGAACTCAGCAGCTGTATAATAATTAAACAGCATTTTGGTCTCCTACCCTGATTATGTTTGAAAAATGGCCGCCATGTTAAAATGGTCAATTATAAAACATACCAAAGAAGACTACAATGTTAAATATATATATATATATATATATATATATATATATATATATATATGCTCAAGTTCTGTCAACCAACTCTGGTTAAGTGTGACCTGTTTGAGTGTCAGGTTGTCCTCCTGGTGTTGCTTGGCTGCTATGACAGCACTGTCCATCTGCACCTGAAGACCTGCACTGTCCTCCAAAGTGACAGCAACCTGGTTTAGCAAGGTGACAATCCGCCGCATTATACTGTGATCACAGGACAAAGAGAGAGGAGCACCAGGAGATGGAAAGGAAACACAGGACAGGGTAAGCAAAGATTGAAGAAAGTGAAAGTATACAGAAGAAAAGGGTCACAGAGTTACTAATGTGAGTAAACATGAAAAAAAAGAGACTGACAGCCAGAGGAAGAGAGAGAAGCCAGATATGTAGAGGTTCCTCTGGGATCTGAACAGCTTCATGTGGACGTGGTCGTACACATTTGGGTTCACCTTGGCGTCCTTCATGGGCTCAGGTCCAGAGTACTTCTGCACCTCACGGACAGCATCTGAGGGTTGACAGGATGCCAGGAACATGCTGTCAGTCTATTCTGTGTTATTCGGTGTCTGACAGTGTCTATGAGTCAGCAGACTGCTTACCAAGGAAGAGAACAATCAGAACCATGATCATTGTGAAGAAGCACTTGTTCCAATATGGAGATAACCAATTCCAGATTCTCAAGTTGAAGACAGAACGCCATCTAAAAAGTAGGTCATAAGGGCACAGCGAGTTGAACAGTCAGCATGCAGACAAGATCTACATAGATAGGCATGAGTGTACTCTGCTGGTTGCTTGTGTGAACTGCCAGTTTCAGGTCTCTTATTTACAGCCAACTTTACATAGGTCTTTTTTAATGATGTTTATTGTGACAATTTTTTCTGACAAATACAAAACACTACCTATTTATGGAAGGCAAAAACAGTACATGTCAACAGGAAAAGTCCAAAAAGTAGAAATGGATTTTTAAAAATGTGAGAGAATAGACATTGAGGCTAATTTGCCACCCATTCTTAGGGGGAAATTTGTCTTTTAAATTTGCTTGTGCAGTTTTTGAATAAGATTCTGACAGTCACTAGAGTTTGTTCATGTTAATCTTAGCTTAGACAAAATCCAAGAACAACGCTTATGTGAAATGACCACTTTGAAAGAGTTACAAGCTTTAGCAGCTGAGATGGAGACTCTGCATACAACAACTGTTGCCTGGGTTCTTCACCAGTCAAAGCTTTATGGGAGAGAAAGCCACTGTTTAAGAAAACTCATAATAAATCTCAACCAGAGTTTGAAAAAAGGCATGTGGGAGACTCCATGGCCAAGTGGAAAAAGTTCTTTAGTCTGAAGAGACCAAAACAGTGCTTTATGCCCATCATCCAAGTCACTATGTTTGGCAGACACCAAACACCACACATCACCACAAACCCACCATCCCCACTGTGACACTGTGGCAGCATCATGCTGTGGGGATGCTTCTTGGCAGCCGGCCCATCGATGGCTTATTCAGGCAGAGGGTAAAATGAATTTGGCAAAATATAGAGAAATGCTGAAGGAAACTCTTATTCAGTCTGCAAGAGAACTATGGCTCTGGGAAATTTATTTTCCAGCAAGATAATGACCCAAAACACACAGCGAGAGCCACACAGAAATGGCTTAAGGACAAAAAGGTGAATGTTCTGGACGGGCCCAGTGAAAGCCCAGATGTCAATCTAATAGAGAATTTGTGGCTGGACTTAAACAGAGCTATAGCCTATGGTATGATATGGTATGGGGCTGTTTTTTTGCCACTTTTAAGCCAATATAAATATAAATACATTTATCCTAATACAATGTCATTACTGTCTTTGTTGGTATAATGGCCAGGGGTCCAAATACTTTTGTCCTTATATTGTATCACTATCAACAGCTAATGATGGAGTCAGCCTGCTCATAAACTATATAAACAATGATGCCATTACAGGACACATCAACTACAAGTTTTATGATACAGTCATGCCACAACTAAACTAAAGACCCTGTCAGATGATGCTAATGATGCAGTCAGACAACTCATAAACTACAGGTATAATAACACATTAAGACCACATATCAAACTAGAAAAGCACTCGGAGAGCGCAGACCTCCGCCATTAGCCCTATCTCCCAATAGTACAGAATCCGTTAAAAAAATTCCTGAAACCAGACAGTGATCTGGATCACTCCCAAAATCTAATCAGTTTTTCCTTATGCCATTTCTGACATTTCCTGAAAATTTCATCAAAATCGATCCACAACTTTTTGAGTTATATTGCTAACAAACAAACTAACTAACTAACTAACAAACCCTGCCGATCACATAACCTCCTTGGTGGAGGTAATAAAGAAGGAGCCAGATGACACACCAGCTCCTACACTGAATTAAAACAGACAAATCTGTAAAAGAAGTTCTGTCACAGTGGAAGGTACATGTAATAGTTTAATAGATGTGAAGCAATGTGTGTTTGCAATAGCAATTATTTAAAGAATGCTGTTGTAAAAAACTTACTATCCAACAGCCAGGTTCATTAAGCTATGGTCTGACCCCACACTGTGTCACTTACTTTATGTTTTAGTGTTGTGCAGGAAATTGCAATACCTCCTTGCAGAAATGAAGGGTATACACAAGATGAGGTTGACTGCTATCTCTGCGTAGAGGAAGAAAGCCACAGCCGTCCACTGAAGAGTCATTTTGGCAGTGATTTCCTGTGAGGATTAACAGCTTTGATGAGCTCCACATACAGCACCACTGACAAAGAATTCTCCATCGAATGATAATCACTGTTACAATAAATTATCATGACGACATTTCCTACCAAACAAGCTGAAGATCACAGCTTTTTTTCCCTTTAACCTACATTAATGCAAAGTAAAGAACACGATTCAATCATGGAAGACACAAATGTTTGCTTTACTATTTAGGCCCTATTTTCTTGTTTTGTTTGTTGTCAATCCATTCAAAATAATACAGAGTTGTTTGCTTACCAGAGAAAGTTGTGTGATCAGACGAATGGGGAAGTCCAGACATGCGCAGTCCTAAACATTCACAACAGCTGCTAGTGAGCATCTGAGGAGCTACAGCCCTAAAAAAAACTCAACTAAAACCCCTGGTCAGACCCCTTTTGATCCATCACAGCTCAGGAAAAGACACAGCAAATGCTTTTGGGTCTGAATCAGAGCAATATTTGTCCTGGAATCTCCAGGATCACTTATCCTCCCATAATATATGTAAGAGAGAGAGACTGAGTGTGATTGCTGCTGTCTTCTCAGATTACATGTCATGGTACAAAAATAGTCATGTAAGGAGAAGGGAAGTCCCTGTATTTTCACAATAATGCTAACTTGGTGTCTTTTATTTCTCTTAAAAGACATGCACACCTACAGTAAAATAAAATAGATCACACCCTTGTAATATCTTGAATATGTTAACTTTTCTGATTGGACATTTTATGCACAAAAATCCAAACAAATGCCCACAAGAGGGCAGTGTTCACCAATGATACAATACTGCTTTGCACATAGGAGAAGGAAGAAGAAAGTCTTGCAGGGTTTTCTAGCACTGCTGTATATTTAATCCAGGTATTCTGAGTGTGCAAAGGAGCTCTTATACAGACAGACAGCAGTCAGGATCAAGATCTCAGCTTACACACCAGATGAATATAAATAGTCTTGTTTTAAAAGGCTTATTCCAAAAAGCTCTATCATTACATAAAGGGCTCAAAAGGATTGCAGTTTTTTGCCTTTTAGAGGCGAACACAAACAGCTTAGTCTGCTCATACACAAATAAATTGCAAGAGGGGTATTGCATCTCAACAGCAGAGGGTAGGGAAATCTTCAGCCAACATTACACTCCTCTGCCTCCTGAAAGATGATGTTTTTAGGCTCCATTTCAGCTCCAAGGACCGTTGTGTGTATCCTGCGCGCCCTCTCCACTGAATTCAGCTTGCAGAGTATTCACACGAGCTTCCTCTGTGAAAGAAACTGATAGCTGCTATCCTCTTTGACTGCCAGTCTCAGGATTGCTGAGGAGCAAAAATGTTTACAGCTGCACAGTGATAGCTTTTTGGAGTGTGGGTAAAATGACTGTAACACAAGTGAATGGGCGCTGATTGCTCTCCTCTCCGCAGCATCTCAGAGGTCGCAGCTCAGGAGACTGGAGAGTCATTACAGCAAAACGGCTGCAAAAAAAAAACAAAAAAAAACACAGATGGTCAGACTAGAATGACTGTGCGCTCAGTGGGAAGCTTTTACCAAAGAGCTCTGTCGTTTTATTTACTGACTGTCAATACAACTGCTTGATGTGGCAGGATGGGCCTTGTTATTGGGAGGAAAGTGGGAATGATTTATAGCCTCTTCTTCCATTGGGTCCCTGGGTTGTTCTTTTTGAAGGCAGCACCAATCTCAGGAACCATCAGCCATCATCTTTTAGCATTGCCTGATAAGCGATAAATACCTCTGGGAACAGATGTGAACTTTGCAGCGATTCCAATAAAGCCAGCGGTTAGTGTTAAACGTTTCCCTGGAACAGCCTCCTTTTCAGAGCAATGTTTAGATCGCAGATGTAAACTCCATCTTTTTTTGGTTCATAATATCCTGGAGTAGTGCAGTCTGTTGAGTCCCAGAGCATCAATAGAGTACAATGTATACAGCATCTTCACTCTGGTTCACCTCAGCAGCATGAGCATGAAAATCAAACCATTTCTCTTTTTGATTTACCTGCATTAATTTTGCCAAAATAACATCCAGATGCAGAATTGTACAAAGTTGAAGGTGGCACACTGCCAGCTCTATCCTCAACTGGAGAGGAAAACAACTCTTGAAGTATTTGGTTGTTGATGGCCAAACTGATTAAATTGAAATACATTATAGGGTCAAAAGCCTAAAAGTTTCACCATCAGGGGCTGTGATGCATTTTGATATGGAGTTGGTCCCCCTTTGGCATCTTCAACTTGCGGGTCAGGACCCAAAAGTGGGTCACGGAGCAGTTTTCAGTGGGTTGCGAATGTGTGTCTGGAAAAAAATGGTGGCAAAAGTCTATAAAGAACATGCATCTATACTGTTTATTTTACTCTGTTTTATTGTGATGATGGGTGAATTTAAATGTTTTATCAATATTTCAACTTTTTTATCCCATTTTCTTGCAATAAAAGAGCTGCTTTTAGCATGTCAATGAAGTAATTTCTCAAGATCTCTGGAAAACTGGCTAAAATCTACATATTATCATGGGGAGAGAGATGTTCCATCCAAGATCCTAAGTGAAACATTTTAAATCACTAAATTTGCATGGTTGAAATTTTTTGGAAATGTGGGTCACGATTTGTCATCAAAGATATCGGTGGGTCCTAAGGCTAGACCAGTAAAGAGCCACTGCTGTAGAGCCGAAATCAGGCACTAATGTTGGAGAGAAGGTCTGGCTCGCAATCTCCGTTCCATTTCAGCCCAAAGGTGCTCAGTTGTGTTGAGGTCAGGGATTTGTGCAGGCAAGTCAAGTTCTTCCTCACATAACTCATCAAACCATGTCTGTATAGTCCTTGCTTTGCACACTGGGGTACAGTCATGCTGGAATAGAAACAAATCTCTAAACCTTTTGTGCATCTCTGGAATTTTTGAAATCTGTAAAAATCAAGGAGGTTTGTGTATAACAGAAGGGTTGCTGCATGACAGACATAAAATGTGAGCATGCTGAACACTGCAAAAATCCTATCTTGAACATGAAACTCTCTATATGCCTTAAATGCTGTATCACCAACAAATGCACAGTTAAAGTAGGCCGCTGGGAGTTGACACGTATTTCCAGTTTCTTCATGTTGCAAGGAAAACAAGGCAGCACAGTCTCTTTTAAGTTTTCTTGCAGAAATGCTCTACTCGTGTCTGTTTGTGTGCAGAATACCTCCACAGTGAGATGTTTATAAACTTGAATTTTTCATGTACATACATCAGCTCCTCAGTCTGTCCCTGAGGGACTGCACACAAGACCTGCGAGCGAAATTCATTTCATCTGCCTGGACACACAATCTTATCATTTCAGCCGCTAACCAAGCTTATGATCATGGCTGAAAATTAGCACATAAATTGACTCGTAAACGGAAAGCTTTGCCTTCAGGCTCATGTTCTTTTTTAATATAATGGCCGGGCATCCAAAACCTATCTGCTGTCAGTCCATCTACTTGATGCTCTGTATTATCTTCTTTTGTGAGCAGGTGTGTCATCATGTCCATGTGGGACCACTGAGCGCTCCGTTGGTCTCATGTGTGTTTGCTGATTCATGTCACTAATGGAGCTACAAACAGTCATGCTCACATTGGTAAGGGAATTTTTGAGCAATGTATTTTCTCAAAGTAAGTGAATTTTAACCAAAGTAATTCTACTTTTTCTTTAGTATGATAGTCCTCTACTTTTTCCACCTCTAGTAATTAATAAACATCT
Source organism: Cheilinus undulatus (assembly GCF_018320785.1). Taxonomy (NCBI): domain Eukaryota; kingdom Metazoa; phylum Chordata; class Actinopteri; order Labriformes; family Labridae; genus Cheilinus; species Cheilinus undulatus. The sequence goes on along the minus strand of NC_054873.1, from coordinate 19,044,025 downwards.
GTGCTTGATTCATCCAATCACTTTTTAAATCTGTAAAAAAGAAAAATTTAAAAGTTAAAAAAAGTTAAAAGTTACAATTTTTGATTTAAGAAGATGTGAACGATCAAAAGAGAAAACAAAAAGGTATGAATATTATCAGAGATTAAAAAAATAAATAAAAGGAGGGTAAAATGTGATAAGAGAAACAGAACAAGAGCCAGTGAAAATATTCAAAATAAAAGGTAAAACTAAGATTAAAATAGCTCTGTAAATATAAACAGTTAAAATTAATAATTAAATGGCAAAAGTATACAAAAATAAAACCATTAGAAGAGATACAAGCATTGAAGAGAGGAAGGCAGTAGAAATTAAAATGAGCCAAAAGTGCAATAAAATACATTGAAGTTAATAGGGAATAAAATCAAGTTAAAGAGAAAATTGAATTCTAATATTTTGAATAATATACAGAAGACAAAAAACAAATAAGAAGATGACATCACATAAAAGCAAGTCAGTAAAAATGAGTGTTTTGCAGTGACTTAAAAGATGTTACTGATCCTGCACGCCTTATCTCCTCAGGTAGGTTGTTCCAAAGTCCTCCTCTGTTCTTCTGTCACCTTTAGTTTTGATAACCTTGCAAAGCAGATGGATTCGCCCGTTTCCTTGTTTCTCACTGGCAAATCCACTGGCGATTGGTACCGGTTAAAAAGTGACAGGACCAATCAGTGTCGAGGGGCAGTACTTTTGGGTGCAGTGGAGTCGTGACGTAAGCAAACAGCAACAAGAGGCCAGTGCAATAATGGCAGAAGACATAAGTATGGATGCTGCTAAAGCGCCAGTTTTAACAGAACTTGATGACATTTTTTCATTAAAAGAAGAATAAAGAACAGCACTGAGTTGTTTTCTTTTCAAAAACGACAGAAGTTGTGTACTGACATGTCTACAGTCGCCATGGTTCGTGTTATGCAGTTCTGTATGGAGTTTACTCCTTTGGTAGGGGTTCAGCTTGGTAGCGGCTACGTCATGTGTTTTGTTGCTCTGATTGGCCTGTAAAGATGTGACAGACAGAATGTTCATCCCATAACCCTCCAAGTTTTTTTCACAGGCACTGCCCTTTCCCAAACACTGTCTGTGAGTGGTTTACCAGAAGGATGTGTGAAACAAATCCATCTGGCGTGCCAGGTTATAGTTTTAACCCTCAACTTTGGAACAACCATGGGGCCCCCACTTGAGGGTTTGGGCTAGCTCATCAGGGATCAATAATTCTGTTTTAAAGCTTGGAGCCAGACCCATACCTGCCTTAAGAATGATAAGTAAAATCTTAAAATCAATTATTAAACAAAGGAAGCCAACATAAAGATGTTAAAACTTGGGTAATATGTCATCTTTTAGTGGTAAGCCTAATAAGAGTACGTGAGGCTTTCACACTGGGACTTTTTCTGAGTCCAAACTTAATAAAACCTTGTTGAATATGACAATAAGACCTCATCGTGAATTCAAATATTTGCAGTATCATAGCTTTATAGACTGTTTCCCAGCAACGCTATTTTAGGATGCATGAATATAGAGGGCTGAGTTTCACAGAGAGCTCCAGAAAGACGAGGTGAGGGGGTGTTGTTGTTAACATTTTGAATTTAAAAAAAAGTTATGAGAATTTAAATGTAGTTGTCAAGAGGCTAATGTTCTTATCAGCACAGCATGTATGGTTTTATGCTTTAAAAACTTTATATTTACATGTATATTAGTGAAGTGTATAATAATGGACCATAAGATAATGTCAGAACAACACCTGGTTTATGTAGAGCAACACTGTATTCATATTTAGGCCAAACTAAAATACAAGAGCAGGTCATTGATCCATGATTTGCTGATTCATGTACAGCAGGAAGTATTTTAGGTTAAGAAGAGGAGGCAGAATGAGAACTTAGAGGATGAATCACTTCATGACACCTTAGTTAAAGTGGGTGTATCAGCTGTGTAAACAGGGCATGCACAGTAACCATAAAAACTGAGGATACTGGCTAAAAAATATGACCTAGATTTAATACCACAGTTAATTTTCAAAACGATAAATGAAATAATGCCTCTATTTGTGTATCTCATCTCTGAATCATAGACTCAAGTATTGTAGGTACCAGCCTTTGGTATAAACATTTTTTCAACACAAGGCCTGGGGGAAGAAAGGAAGGGTAAATAAAGCTCAACCCATGTTGACATGTGTTGTTCATTATCCAAGGTCAAGCTCGATGGCATTTCTTTTCTCCAGCCTTTTCACCCCTGGTGATATGCCTAACGACCACCAGCGTTTTTTGGGCCCTCTGGGGCATCCAAAGCATGATCAAGGGCTTGTGGCATTCCTACTATTGCGTTGGATGGTATCTTAGACCGTGCTTACGCTCCACATCCACCCCTTACCTCGCCCTAAAGGTGTGGACTTTGTAAGTTTTTCAACAGGTTATTTTCTCAAGTCCCTGGTAAAATGCAAGGACAACCAGAGCACACACAGGGTTGTGTTTCTCCTCCTTCCCACCCAGTGGTGCCTCAGGTGGGCTTGCTCACCATTACACGCCTTACTTCATCCTCAATTTTTAGCCCAAACATACCTAAAAGTTCTGCACAGTAAAAACTACTCTTTGCAGCTAGTCACAATGATCTTCATGAAACCAAATGATGATATTATGCCTAACTTTCACACAGACATGTTGCATGTCAACAGGTAAGGCAAGCAGGCAACTGCTCAGGGTCCCAGGTCAGTAAGGAGCTCCCTAGGTCTTACATGCTTAAAATGATAGCAGTAGCTCGAAATTTTCATTGTCTGCAGTGATATTTGCATGACAGTCTCATCATCAGCATGTTTCACTCTGACACTTGAGGAGCCATCGGGGAACTGACTGAACGTCATCCACCAGTGGCAGTGTTAATGTGCAGCACTTTCTGACACTTTAAAATCAGATTTGAACTTTGAATGGTGCTGGAACATTGTGTGTTATTGATTATAGTCTGAAACTTCTTTCTTTTGACACGAAAGCTTATTGTTTGTTAAGCAGAAAGGTCTGTGACAACATATTTAAGTTTTTATTGAATATTTTATTTTCTTTTAGTTTACCTCTGAGGGTAATAATGCAAAGTTTACAGCACAGTTTATGTGAAAATAGACATGGAAAATACAACATTTCAAGGTTTACCTCTGAGGGTAATAATGCAAAGTTTATGTGAAAATTGACATGGAAAATACATTTAAAAGTTTACCTCTAAGGGTAATAATGTAAAATTTACAGCAAAATTGACATGGAAAATACAACATTTAAAGTTTTACCTCTGAGGGTAATAATGCAAAGTTTATTTGAAAATTTACAAGAATTGACATGGAAAAATACAACATATCAATCCTCGCCATGGCAGCAGCAGCAGCAGAGGCTGAGTGCAACTCTCTTAAAGAAGTTCCTTATCTGCTTTAGGCGGTTTATCATGCCACCAGTGGAGGCTGTGAATCCAGAGGCAGAGGGTTCTGGTTTTTCTGGTTCTGCTTCCTCACAAGACCAACCCTCCTGTTCTTCATTAACTGACCAGGAAGGTTTTTCTCCCTCAGTTGAAACTGTGTCTCTCTGTTGAACTCCATTACCATCGGTGATCAGAGTATGAGAGTCTTCAGAGGACCAGGAGTCTTCATTCTCCCAATCAATAAGAGGAGGAACCTCATCTGCACTATTCTCATCACTGAAAGCCGGGCTGTCCTCTTTAAAGAGACAAGTTCAGTCTTGAACGCCCGCCCAAGAAGATAAATGTTCTTTAACAGCGAAAATAGCTGCATTATTGGTCTCTTTTCCTTTGGAGACACAAGAATTGCTCTCATCCCAGTCCTCATCATCAGATGATGTTCTTTCCTCATTCCAGAGATGTGTTGGATCTCCACTCCAGGAAGAGGAGCCTGTCTCATGATAGAAACTTTGCTCTTCTTTGGCAGAATGGGATGAGAGTGAATCTTCCTCCCAGGAGTCATCGACAAGTGCTCCGTCCCATGATGCAGTGGGGGAGCCAAAGTTACTGGAGCCAGGCTCTTGGCGGTAGGCCATGAGGTTCTTGGCAGCTGTCAGGCTAAGTGGAGAATAAGAATAAGTTAGTAAATCAGTCATTCAGTAAAACAAGCACTCCTTTTTATCTCGTGTTGTCCACTACAAGTGTGAACCAAGCAGAAACATTTGGCACTTTAAGATGAAGCCTATTTGAAAATATAATTGCAATTCCTTAAATAGCTACTCAGGGCTGTCTCTAAAAGCCATGAAATCCACATGTTTCATGTTAGAATGCCCATTTTTAAAGCTGAATAAACATGTTTACAGCCTGTTTACAAACTCAGAAGATATTTGATTTTATTAAGTCTTAAAAGTGTATATAAAAGAGTGTAGTTTGGGTATTACTCAGTTGAATGACAGGTTTTACCTTTTTGCCAGGAGGCTTAAGGCCCACCTCAGTTCCACCTCTTTACCTTTTTTTAATCAAAAGCTAGGCTGAGACAGCATTTCCAATAGTTTGTTTGCAGACAACATCCACAGTCTTTTTAAGACTGGAAACCAACTAAGCTGGGGTGAACATACTGCCAAACTACATCCAGCTGGCAGTCATACTACATGCCACTGTCAAATGCAGTATTCAGTGCATACTGTATGTTTTGTTCAACTGTAGTGTGTAATTGCCAGTTTCAAATAGTCGAAGTTGTGAACAGACGCATTTACACTTACTAGGCTTCACTTTTAGGATTCACCAGGTGGCTCATTGTGATGAAAGGGTGCTGCAGAGCTTGGCGAGCAGAGAGCCTCTGATTTCCATCAAGATGCAGCAGACCCTTCAGGAGGTCCACAAAAACCCTCCTGTCCTCCTGTTGGTTCATGTCCCCTTCTGGGTGGACCTGGATTTGGAAACAGATTCATGTCAGTTCATCTAACTTCTAAACCTCATAAAGACGGATAAATACCTGGTACTGAAGGCGTCTACAAACAGCAGAGAGTACATACATTGACTAGAGCGTCCAGTGAGCTCGGCAGGCCCGGGTAACTACGGTCCTGTACCTTGTAGCCATTAACAGACGAAAACTCGTCAGAGGTCTAAAAGTACAAAACACATGAAAATGTTGAAAACAGGTTCATTTAAAGTGATGTAAGTACTAAAGTCATAAAAGAACATGGTTACTGTACCAGCATCCTCCATGTTGGCCCATCTGAAGTCTCCTCTTCAGTGAAGAAGTAGCGGGTGTATTTTCCCTCATGGAGATGGTGCTCTGCTGGCATACCCAAAACCTCCACCATGCATTTCATCTGCACACAAAATACACAAAAATCCCATCAACTGAGTTTCTGTGACTAGACTAACAACTAGACTGTTTCTGAGGTCGCTAACATACCATTTGATAATCACAGTTGACCGGAAAGAGGTTCTCAGCCAGGAAGAGAAAGGCCAAGATGCAGCCAACTCCCCACACATCGATCAGTTCATTAAAAGGCAGACCGAGAGCAACTTCTGGAGCCCTGAGAAGGAACGAGATTCAACAGATGATATTTTTGGGTTTCTGATTGGTGACTGTGTGTATTTTAAACAGAAACAAATGTCATTAAAGAGTAATGAAGCCCCCAGATCTAAATCGATACATGTAGATTTAGTAGAACAGTTCATCAGTTAGGGTCCAAATCTGGATGTTTTAGTACAAAGTATTTGAATTCTACATTTTGTGTTAAATTGTGCATAGAGGCTGCACTCTTACTGCTGCAGGAACTTTTTTTTGAAAAACTTCTCCTGGCTGATCTGGTGCCCCATGGCATATTTGTTCCCATCTGTCAAACCAGCCCCCACATCGTTTATTCATTTAATGGTAAACTTCACACTTTCTCTGGATGTACATCTATGACCTAACCTAACAAGGGGGACAAGGACCAACCCTAGCTGGTCTGGTTTGTGTCCTTATGTATATGAGCATGTACTAAGCAGAGAAGCCGAAGCAGCCAATTGCAATTTGTAGAAAAAGTAGGAACCAAAAGTGCAGGTTTTACATAGAAATGTACAGTATTAAAAACATTCTTCCACCCATTCATGATTAATGTATATTTTACAGATTTTTCCCAATCTTAAAGTAACAGAAGAACAGTGACTGTTAAATAGAAACATAATGGGTATTTACTGCTGAACTGAGCCGGCTAGACGTACCTGTATCCAGCTGGCTGAATCTCCAGACCAGGCTGCATTTCTGAGACATGGATGGCCTCTCCAAAGTCTATCAGTTTGATCTTGAAAGGCTGATCCTGCCAACTGACAAACATAATGTTGTCAGGCTTTATGTCCGTGTGCAGGACACCAAGGCTGCTTAGAGCATCTAGAGCAAGCAAGAGCTGCTTTGCAATGGCTCTGATCTCATTCAGAGACAGGGGTTTCCAGTCTCTGTCGTCGAGCAGATCGTAGAGACTCCTGTCCAGCATTTCGAACACCAGACAGGTTTGTCCCTCGTACTCAAACCGCTCAAAGTATTTCACCAGATGGGTGTCATCTGCATTGAGAGCAGAGATAACCTGCAACATGGACACCTAGGGAGAAAAGAGGACATACCGCAGTTTATTTCACTGAGTCCTCTGATAATAAAACCAATCTGTCTTATGTGTTACGCCATAATAATAAAAGGAGCTGAAGTACAAACCTCTTTCTCGGTGTCCACGCTGAATTCAGAGTCCTTTTTGAGGATCTTCACAGCTACTGTTTCTTTGGTGTGGAGGTTCAGGCACTTGGCCACCTTGCCAAAACAGCCTTCACCAATAAACTCCAGGATGGAGTACTCAAAGGAGCTGCTGAGTAGGGTTTGACCTACTTGGATATCAGATTCACACACACTGACTGTGGAAAAATTGGAGAGAAGATTTTTTTAAATTCAGTTTATTCTAAGGAGGATCTATTGGATGGTAGATTTAACAGAGACCAGACAAAAACCATGTTTTAAAAACATACCATTCCAGAAACCTAATAAAAATATGCATTTATTTGATTTAACTCTATTTCCCATTTATAACCAAGAGCACTGTTTTCCAAACTTTTTTATGATTACCCACTTTTTAGGAGGTACAAGCCATGATGGCCCAACCTGAAACTGGCCTGATCTCTAAATGACTTGGCAGGTTGTGTATAGATGAATACTTTTGACCACTTAAATGCTGTTTTTACACCACTGTATAGTTTTCAAGAGAAGCAAGTAAAAGAAAGGCATCAGAACTTTGTTTTTCTGATCTTTATTATTTAGCAAATTCGAATGACATGGACAGATATGATAAAACAATAGATACTGGCAAAATTGTGCAAACATGATAAACACAAGTAAGATCATAATCCTTTTTTAGCTGCAATTTCTGACCAAAAATGGCCTGTACAAAGGCCTCTTCTCATTTCATTGCAAAACAGAGAAAAATATGATGTATGTCAGCTTAGGGCTTCCTTACATGGATTATTTTCCACAGTTTTTCCAGTTTCACAGTGGTGACCCACTGGAAAAAAGCCTTACAACACAGTTTTTGGCTCCAACTCATCAGTTGAGAGCCATTAAGTTGGAGATTAGCATATCTTTAATCCAGAGCATGAACCTAATATGCTGCAGAGTTTAAAACAATTCTTCATATCTTACTCTTGCCCCTAATTGAGCCTCTGAGTGTATAGTGTAAAAATAGAATTAGGTAACATAAATCCATGTTACAATATGAAAAAGTTGAATTTTGAGTCTTACCAGATGACATTTTTTTTCACACTCTGTGAACTTTCCAAAGCTGGAAATAAAAGTTTGAATCAGAGGGACCTCCAGAAAGTTTGCTTGCTCCAGAAATAAACAACACTAAACTCTCTCTTATCCAAAAATATGTCTCTATTCTCTCGATGCTTGAAGGGGTCTGACAGAAAGTAACCAAAATGTCTTATTTAAACTGTTCAAGATGCTCTAGAACTGTCTGTGTCACATCATGGGGCCCTATGCTCTATTCTAGAGCTGAAGAATATTCTCAGTTCAGTTTAAAATGCTTTAATGGTATGAATGGTTAAGACCTTTGTTGCCAAAGCAGAGTACATAAAAAAAAACAAGGATTGTAATGAAATCATATCAGTCAACAAACTGCATGTCTAATAAAGTTATACTCAGCAACAAAATGTGCAGCTAGGTGTATACGTTGTGATTCTTCAGCTAGACACAGTCTCATTAAGTCTTCCTGTGATTCTGCTGCTGTAACTGGGCCCAAAATGTTCTCTCTTACAGCTTCATACAGCAAGCAGATGAGAAAAAAGTTGACCTCATCTTCAGTTTCTCCCAATTTACAATGTTTACAAATTCTTTGTTCTTTAGGTTTCCAGCTTTTATGGTTTCTATTTCTAGTCTATGGTTACTGAGTCTGTACATTGTTAAGGGTCTTGTCTGTTCTCACACTCATAAGATATTCAGCTAAAGAGTACTCTCTTCTCAGTTGACAAAAACATTCAAAATTGTTGTAGGATTTTATTTCATTTTGCCGATATTCAATGTATTTAGATACAAGAAATAAAAGAAAAAACACAATACAAGAAAAAACATGTTTCAATTCAAAATGTGTCCTGCTGTAGAGAAGCAAAGTGGATCCATGCACTATAGAAGTACAGACTATTTAAATACATTTAAATTAAAAAATAAAAGGCAAACACTTGAAAAATATTTGATTTACCCTGTACTTTAATCCCAGTGAGATTCAAAAAAATAACAAGTACACTTACTTTAAGCCATATTATCCCCAACAAATCCAGATAAACATCTTTCTTTTTCTATACATTGAATCTTTAAGATTTGGTCTTCATTTGTGTTACTTTTGTTGTTGTTTATCACACCAAAAACAGACAAATTCATGCAAGGGTTAATCTAGGTTGAGGTAGACAGTTAAACAAAAATTGTTTTATTTTCTTATCCAGTGAAAAACAGTAAAAATGTTTTATTCTGAGCTCTAGCTGAGGTATCACATTTTGAAGATGTCATATTCTTAAAGATGTAATATCATGTAGGTGAGTGGGGACGAGCATGTACTTCTTTGTTCAAACTTCAAATCAAATTTAAAACTAATGAACTTATGTGACCAAAGAAACCAATAATAAGATGATCATATGTTTTTTTTTTACTTTTGGAATAAGATAGTATTTATGCTGGTTTAGCCTGTCATCTTATTACAGTGTATGCTGAGATTAGTGAACAAGGAAAGAGGGAGATGAGGGATTGGGAGTGTCTGACTGAATTATTTTCTTGATTTTCTGTCACTTTCCTCACTCAACAGGGCTTGTTGGCTTTGTTAAAACATGCAGATATCAATGCAAAGAACACTTTTGCTTTTTTCACTTTCAAAATAAAACTAGAAGTGATAAGGCTGTGATTTATAACAGATGCAGTGTGGACAAAAAGGGAGTGATGCTGTGTGATGGGACATATCTGATGCTTGCATGCTGTTAAGACATGGTATTCAGTTTTCATCTACCTGCATATCATTTGAAATGAGCTTGTAACCAAAGATTTAAAATTCCAATTTTAGACCATTGAAAAGGACAGTAGCAGCAGAGCCTCTTAATGTTTTTTTCTAGTAATTGAATCAGTACATAGTGACTGGATTTCATTTGTTAAAGTTTGTATTTCCTCTGATTTTCTTTTCATGCTTGAAATGAAATAAACTTCATTCTTTTTTTTTTTTTTTTTTTTGTTACTTTTTAGATTTGAAAATAAATGGTTAAACGATGTCTTGGTAAAACCCAAATTGAGGACATATTTTCAAATCAAGCATAATTATGGTAGTGAATTTTATGTCAAAACTAATCAGACAAGAAGTCAGAGATCTTTGGTTGTCCAGTTAAGAACAGGAATCCTTCCTCTGGCTCTCGAAGTTGGCAGGTTTAAAAACATCCCAGAGGAGCAGAGACTGTTTGAACTTTGTGATCTAGGTGAAGTCGAGAATGAATCTCAGTGTTTTTGTACTATCCTTTCTATGATGAGTTAAGATTACCTCTGATGAATGAAATGTCTGTAAAATATTTTGGAGCAATGATGTTGACGGGATGGAATGGTTGTTTTCTTTTGATATTTATAAGTTGGCCTCTTGTCGCAAAAGCCTGGAAGCATCAGGATGGTTTGTTGAACTAGTCTACTATATTATTGAGCGTCTACTTTTGGTTTCTGGTCTTTCTGTAAAGATAAAGGTGTCTTGTAAGCCTATTTGGGCTGGGCATATTGTTTATGCATGACACAATAATGAAATTAAATCCAATCAATTAAGAGAAACACCACTCAGGTTCAGATTGGGCATGCTGGTCCTCCCAGTCATACCCCTCTGGGTTTCGTAAGCGTTGAAGTCTCCCAGCAGAACCATGGAGTCCCCAGGCAGGATCCCTCCAGGACCTGACCCAGAGACTCCAAGAAGGACAGTCAGAGTCTTACCCCCTGCCTACCCTCTTGTTCACCAGGGAGAACTCCAACATAGCGGTGCTCAGCCGGGGGCTTGTGAGTATCCCTACGACCACCTAGAACCTCTCACCTAGGGCAACTCCGGAAAAGGGGATTTCAGCCCCTCTCCAGGAGTTTGGTTCTGGAGACAGAGCTGTGCGTGGAGGTGAGTCAGTATCGCTCCACCTCTTGCACTAGCTCTGCACTGCATTACCACAAACAACAGTCAGAGTCTTACCCCTTGCCACTGTCAGTAGCAGTGGGCGACCCTCTCGTTCACCAACAACTGTTTTGTCTTTGCCCTGTACGGTTTTAATATACAGCTGATTGCATCAGAAAATTTAGCCCTGTTGCGTGTATTGAGGTATCTCAATTCCTTTTACTTTTACCATTTGCCATGCAAATAGTGTTGTTAAATTTTCCTTGTTCAGGTCTTCAAAAAGTCTTGCATTTGATTTTTGAAAATGTGTGGGTACCTGCCACCATGTCTTTAGGTACTGAGTGCCCCTAAAGCTTTGATTCTTAAGTTTTCAAGTTAAAACAAGGGGATATAGTGATTTAAAAGATGATGGGAGTGGTCCACAGCAAGCTTTAAGCTTGTTAAAGGGGAGACAGCACTGTATTAATAATATCCATATCTGTGAATCACACGCTGCGCTTGAACTAAAAAAATGAATGCAGAATTATCAGCTCACAGCCATTAAAGGCTTTCAGTTCAAAACATCATGCCTCTTTGTGCCTACCATTAAAATAACAATTCTTACTGTCATTTTTTTTTTTTTATGAGTGGAGCCTGAAATTCACAGCACAGAGGATGCAATTTTTAATGGATTCAAATGTGCAATGCTGCACAGTGCTGGTGTTTGCATCCTGTTAGGACACGATATTACGCTGACAGGCAGCAGATGTGTTGATACTACTGATGAAGAACAGACACTTTCCCATGTGAACAGGTAAAGCAAGTCTGACATCTAGTTTCCTCATACGCATGTGACTGATATCTGTATATCTGTAAATATATGACATGCCTCCTAGTGTCCAATGCAAGGAAGTGCACTTTTTACGGATGGACTTAAGGCTGATACAGTACCTGTAGTTATTGGGGAGAGGATAATAATGTACGTGTTTTGCGTCACATTTTAACAGGAGAGAAATGAAACTTAAAATGACAGGTGTGGTTATGAAGAAGTAAATATAAAGACAGATTTCTGTGATCTTACGCACAAACATGAGTTGAGCATGCTGTGACAGGCTTGTTTGAGGAGTACTAGGGGATAGTAGCAGGTGAACTGCATTAAAATGTGCAATCTCTTTTAAGTTTGTAAAACCGTAATTCAGTACCATTACAACAAAGAGCAAAATAAAAAATGCAGATATAAATTTTAGGCCATATCCCCCACTCTATCAGATATCATATCAGATATATGATCTGAATTCAAAAAGTACAGAACATTTCATGAGTGTTTGACTGCAGCTAGGACACCTCTTGGATACAGACCTCTCCCATACAGACCTCCAGGAGGCTGCAGGGATGCCCTCTCCCCGTGGTCTAATTTTCAAAATAAAAGATCACATCTGATCACGTCTAGTTTGTTTATATCTCTATTTCATATTTAATGAAGAGGAAATACTTCTAATTTTCAAAGTAAAACATGTTTATTTCTGTTCATATTTATAATTCAGATAAATGATGTAGTCTATTGTTAACATACTGCTGATTTTGTTATTTATCTGTATGATAAGACTATTAGGCTCTTGAAGACGGCTCCCGCCTTTACCATGCTGAATCTCAGCTTCTGCCTTCCTGACGTAGGTATAAAGTACTAAAAAATCATCCCAGATCACTTCTGCTCCAGTAGGCTGGCTGTTGTGAATGCCTGCACATGCACTGAGATGGCATGATGCACATTGGTTGGATGCAAGAAGTCTGTACGGGAGAGGTCTGTATCCAAGAGGTCTCTGAGCTGCAGCCATACCTGTCATGAACATTTGGACAACCTAAAACCATCATGAGTTTCAGGTCCATTCAAACCAAACACTTTCTCTGCAGAAAATAAATTGAACTTTGATTTCAGGTGTCCTGATAATTGTAAAATAACTTTCACCACTTTGCTTTTCTATTGTGACGAGTACACTCAGAGGAAAATGAACTCCATTTAAAGTGTAACAGTCGAACTTTAGTGTCAGACTCAAGCTGCCTGACTGTGGGAGCGAGGGAGTGAGCTCTGTTGTGGCGTTCCCATTCATATTCCTTCCATGTGGAGAGAAGAGTGGCGGTATAATCACCAGACAGTATAGTCATCATCACTGTGAGGAGAGCTGGAGGGCAGCAATCTTCTCTCTGCTGTCTCTCCTCTCACCCACAGTGGTTGACACTCTGTCAGGGCCTGATAAAACAATTGCACTGACACATATGGGAGAAGCAGCACATGGTGTACACATACACCACAAACAAATCGCATGCACACTGAGTGAAAGGTGCATACACACCAGGCATGAAGCCATACCGGCAACAAAACTTCTGTCTTCTTTTTGTCCTTGGTGTACTTGGTTGAGTGCGATAAGAATGTGCTTGTCTGTCCTTTTGTCTGAACCACTTTCCCTAAAGGATGATTAAGATTTTGCAGCATAATGGCACATTTCATCAAAATAGAAGATCTTCTATGCTGAGCAGTTGAGTTCCTTCTTTTACGGGCAATTTATCTTCATTAAAAACTCTTAATTATATTGTTTTCCCAAATTATAACATTGCATGGCGCCATATTGTCTACTTAAGCATGCATGTTAGGTTGCTTTCCTTGTTTACGCCCCAGGATTTATTTGTTCTGTGATGCCGATTGGATAATGAAGGAGGCATCTTGTTGTGTCATTAATCGCTGCTCTGTGCTGATAGTGTCAGGGAGCGGTGATCTACAGAGCACTGATTTAAAGGTAGACTGTTGTATCATTTTTCTGTAATGCTTCACAACAGTGGCGTTAAGGTCAAAGAAAGGGGAGGTCATACCCCGTTGTATCTGTCTCCTTCTGATTCCTGCCATAGATTTTCTTGTACACAGATTATAGGCTGTATATCACAGTCATTTATCTTCCAACTCCATGAAGTGTCCCACCGTCTCTCTAAATGTGGCTCAGCGAGAGTAACATTTGGAAAATGACCACAAGCCACAATTTGTCAAGCTGTGCTGACTGGTGTGCTCAATTCACTTTCTTCTTTCTCTCCGATAGCAGAATTACAGTTGAGTGTTCGCTGACCTAATCCAATAGAGGCTCCATACGGACAAAGTAATGTGATTTTCCCAGGCTTTTATTCTGTGTCTGTAGCTGGAAAGAGAGGGGCCCAGAAGAGATGGCATCTGAATTTGAGGGGACGGCTTTCTGAGCGGGGATGGAGGGACATAATGTATGAGATATGGGCAACAGCAGCTAGCTCCAGCCTTCATGTGGATTATATGAGAGAGGGAGAAGGACGCGCCAGGGTCAAGTGATTGTAACAAGGCTCACGCTGTGGCATCATTACACCCCTGCTATTGACTATGGGAGTGTATTGACCCCTTTGTTATCTGCAGGTCACACCAGGTTAGAGGGGTTTAATAGTGACCTGCTAACCTAAACAATATGTTAACTAAGAAGGAGCTGTAACCTTGAGGTCTGACTGAACACTTGATTGATTTGTGTTTTGTAATGTGTTAGGCAGGGTTACGGAGCTGATAAGGAAGGGAATGTCAAGGATTTAATGCTCTTTATTTGTCCTTGGAGCTGAAAAAGTGCTTAGTGTTGCTTCAAAATGTAATTATGTTTCAAGATTTTGCTTCTTTCATAAAACTTTAACTTATGCCATAAAGCTTGTATTTGGGTGCAAGGCAAAAATCTGAGCTCAAATATTTCACTAGAGGACATTGCATTGCTACTTAAATGCCTACACAAGTAGGCCTGCCCAAAGAACTAGCTGGGCCAGGAAAAACTAAATTTTCAGGGCCCCAATCTGCACAATGTTTGCCTAATTTTATCACAAATTTGAAAAATTTTGCCTCTATTACCCCATATTTTCCACTTAAAACAACTTTTTCCCCGTTTAGATGAATTTGAGCCTCGTTTTAACCCGTTTTCCTATTTTAACTCATTTCTCCCAGTTAAAACCCCTTTTGCCCATTTTTGAGTCCGTCTGTTTTGTCCACTTTTGTCTCTATTGGCCCATTTTTGCCAATTTTGTTTTTACCTCTATTTACCATTTAACCCATTTTCCACTTTTAGCCTATTCTTTGCCTTTTAAACCCTATTTTCCAATTTTCACCCATTTTGCCAGTTTCAACCCCTTTTGCCCATTTTTGCCTATTTTAACCCATTTTTGCCAATATGCATCTTTTTGCATTTTTTTTTTTGCATTTTTGTCCCTTAAACCCCAATTTTCTCAGCTTTTAACCCATTTTGACCTCTATTTCCACATACTAGCTGCTTTTAACCCCTTTCCACTCCTTTGAACATATTTTCAGTCCATTTTATCCTCTTGTAACCATTATTTTTGCCAATTTTAGCCTCCTTTCACCTCTCTTTCCCAATTTTAACCCATTTTGCCAGTTAAACCCCTTTTGAACATTTTAGCTTCTGTCACTCTAACCCATTATTGCCTCTTTTAACATCTTTTAGCCTGTTACTGTCCATTTCTTTTTTCTGGACCTTTTTCAAATCGTATTTTTCCACTTTTGACCCATTTTTGCACTTTTAGCCCATTTATGCCTCTTTTAACCCCTGTTTTCCTGTTTTGGCCCATTTTTGCCTGTTTTACACTCCTATTGCCCATTTTTGCTTCTGTCATATTTTGACACTTTTTGATTTTTGTTTTCAACTTTTAGGATCCTTCAATTCTCAACCCACAAACATTAGGGACAGCACAATGACAGAAAAGGGGTTTACACTTTGACAAAGGAAATACTATACTACAGCATTTTAAATCAAACTTTTTTTTCTTGCTTTTAAAAGAGTGGTTATTTTTTTCAGTGAGAACATAAACTATGGATATCACAGTTTAAACATACAATCATGATTCTGCTGACCTCCATGCCCCCCCCCCCCGGCTAGGCCCCCCTTTATCCCCCTTGATGGGCCTTGTTCACAAGTAAAGAGCATCTTTGCCGAAGTGAGCCAGTGTCAGGTGTGGAGTTTCACCAGGCTTCTGGATCGCCACATTTAAAGTTTTACAAAGTGTTTTGAAGGTCTGTTGTTTTTCGCCTGAGTGTCTTCTCCACCTGATGGAGAAGCTACTGAACCAGTCAGTGCCTTTATAGATGGGCCCAAGGTTAAGAACGTCATCTTACTGTGCCAAGCCAGAATCAAAATAAATATAGCAACAATAAAACAGGTGGAGAGAGTGAGTCAGAAACAGCTCAGCATTTGAAGGTATTTCTCTGAAAGAAAGAGTTTTTTTCCATTTCCCTTTTTCTCTCTGGAATAGAGTGAGAAAAGTTTAGTTGATTAAAAAAGGCCCTTTTGGACTGTGATAAAATGTAAGGCTTTTTCAATACTTCTACCTCGACAGCCTTAATGAGAACAAAATTAAAGATGCCAAGAGCCTTGACTTAAAAGTCACACACATTGTGGACTAGGGCAGAACTATATGCTGTTTAACCATTACTCTCGGAATATTTGCATTTCACACAGGCTGTGAAATGCCAGGCAAATAACCTTGAAGGCATCATGCTGCCACTTTTTGTTGTTTGATGCAAATTTAAAAACTTACCAGTATGTTTTTCATAGCCTTTCAAAGGAAAAAGTCCGTCTGACTGCACTGAACTGCAGTGTTTCCTTTTAGAGGCCTCACCCACAGAGCAATTTAAGAGAAGGACAAAATATCACAAGAACACAAAAAGCTGTCCTGACTCATGATTTAGAAATGGCATTGATACTGCCAAGTACTGATATATTAATGATGTGATGCCATTTTTCTCTTATAAGATTTCTCTACCAATAGACCAAAAGAGTAAATTCCTCCATGAATCCTTGTGGTGGAGTTCATGATGTATGTGAGGGTAAGAACTCCTCATTAGCACAGCTTTATTATTTCATAACCATATCTTGAATTTTATATTATAACATTATCATTCAAACTGTAAACACACAATAAAGATATAAAAAAGAAGAAAGATATGTGACTTTAAAGATTGAAACACTACCTTAAAAATGAATAAAATTGATTCCATTTGTTTCCATTGTGGGATAGGTAGTTCTTTGCATAGAAATATGTACACGGCTTTTGCCACATTCTGTAAACCAACTTTGCGTGTAATGATGTAAAGTTGGTGTACAGAATATGGTTACTTGACATTAGGGTCTCGTCAGCTTAATACACTTGTAATTTGCTGTAATAAAAAGTGAAGTAGTTCACCAGGGAACATCCCTAGTCATGTTGTGAGTTACCCTATGATTCCTTCCAGGCAGTTTCAGACACTAACATTCTGTTTTTTTAGAGGCAACATAAAGATGCTTCCTGGCATCTATTCCCCAGCCTGATATACTGTGTAGAGCGCAGCTAACAATAGCAGCCAGCTCAGCCTGCCCTAAATCTGCAACAAGGTCATGGGTGCCACATTTTTGGTTAAATTTGGACTTTTCAAAAATAGTTAATTTTTACCCCAAACACTGAAAAAAATTAAATAATTTAAATAATTGTTGATTTAAGTAATAGTTAATTTTTTGCCATAAATTTGCAACAGCATGGTCGTTTTTGTTTTGATTTTGACTCTTTTCAAAAATAGTCAATTTTTCACCTAAAATCTGCAACAGGGCCATGATGCTGCATTTTGGGTCAAATTTTGACATGTTTTGGTCAAACTTTGATTCGTTTAGAAAATGGTTGATTTTTCACCTAAAAATCGGCAACAGGGCTGCGCGTGCTTGTTTTTGTTCAAATTTTGACTCATTTCAAAAATGGTCAATTTTTCCCCCAAAAAACTGAAACAGGGCCGTGGGTGCCAGTTTTGGGACAAATTTTGACTCATTTAAAAAATGGTTGATTTTTCACCCAAAATCTGCAACAGGGCTGTGGGCCTTATATTCTGTAGAGCGCAGTTAACAATAGCAGCTAGATCAGCCTGCCTTCGTTCCTCTTTGCAGAGTAATACCCTGCTTAATGTGGTTAATTCTCACTTTGGTTGAGTATAACCCTCAACAGAAAATGATTTTCTTACCATTTTCTGGCTCAAAACACTGCCATACCACACTGTTCATACGACATGCTAACTGCTAAGCATTTGTCAGGATTTCAGTTCTCTTTATGAAAAATGATGAAAATGAATTAGTTTAACCAACACAGAAATCTTGCATTGGCTAATTTGATATCTGAATCTAAACATTTATCTGGCTAACCGTGTGTATCCCTAATTAAGTTTATTATATCCCTTCATTGTCCCTACTAAACAATATAGGGAGAATGTGATGACACACAGGCCTAAGTATACGTGAGAGCCAAAAGTTCATTTAGGCTGGCCAGTCGGCCACACACTGGATGATTTTTAAATCTAAAATGATTTTAAAAACATGGGAGATCACGTTCATTAGGACAATTTTAAACAATTTTTCATCTTTAATCCTCTGAACATACACACTAGACAACTCAACCCGACTGTCAGATCACTGGAGAACACACACCTGCCAACCTGCCAGTGACCTCGCGTGATCACATGACTTCAGAAAGAAACAAACACAGATGACTGTCGATATACCCTCTTGCTGTCCCTCCACAACAGGCTGTCCTGGCATGCAATACAGATGTAGCAAAAATCATAAAACAAGGGAAAGACTAAGAATGAAATCCTGGCTGAAAATAAGTTACAGTTGTGTTTATGGTTTATGACAATACGTATGATCCGGCTAGTGATGCAACCCCGTCTGCTCACTGACGTAAATATGAAATGTGTCTGGGAGGTACTACGCAATTTGGAGCAGTAAAATAATCGTGTTGACACCACACACATGCAGATTATTTAGACAAATAATTGTTTGCGACAGGTGCCACCAGGGATACGCCCCCACAATCGTCAGAGGAGACAAATCTTGCCTCAAATCGGGCTTAAAATCCTGAAGTGTGTGGCTGGCCTTAGATTAAAAAAAGAAACGTGTTTCTCCATCAGCTCTGTTATCTTTTTCATTCTTCCCCATGCTGCTGTCGTGTCTGCTGTTTTCTCATTATTGCATAGTCTCAGTGTGGGCACTAAATAGTTAATAGTAATATAGACTTTGCTATACGTTTATTAAGATGTCATTTCACATCAGTGAACATGATGAAATGAAGCTCCCATCCTCAGCTTCAGTGTGAGATGAAAATTACATCAGGAGAACAGATACATCAGTCTTAGTGATTAGTGAGAGCAAAACAACGCCCCTCCCCTCCCCAAACATGAACTGACTAACAAGAAGTGAATGTCAGACTGAATAATGGAGTGTTAACTAAATGGCGATTAAGTGAGAACATCATGCATGTTGGTTGTACTTGAAAAGCCTTTTTTGGCTCAGCCTATGAGACTGCACTACAGACCTCTGTGTGTAAAAAGAACTGCTCTTAAAGGGGGAATCTTATAGTTTAATCAATATGAATGATTTTTCAGCAGTGGTGATAAAGTTTAGAGTAATACCTGACATTTGAAGAAGGGTCTAAATTATGTATTAACTGCAAAATAGATCCTGGGTATGTATCATTGTTATGGTGGAAGCAGGAGAAAAAGTGCAGGCATTCATATTTGAATCCCCACCTTTGAAGTTTTCCTTCTGAAAGTTGGGCTCATTTGCATATTTGTGTTATATCTCTCCTCTGGCACTGTGTTTTATCTCGTAGGTTATTTTTCCCTCCCCCTGTCGGCTAATCTGTCACTGGCTGTGATCCCATCTTCACTCTCAATCACAGACATGCCCTTAAGGTAGTGGGACATCCACAAACCTGTTTACAGCAGGGTCATAAAGAACCTCGCCTGCATCAATATTCCCATTTCTGCCCTCTTCGTTGTGCTACATCCAACACACTGGCAGACGGGGAAGCATCTGATCGAGGTTGTGTAATCACTCTGCTAGCCAACAGCCCTGTGCTTTCAGGTTCTAAAGGGCTCTTCAATTTTCTGCTGTACCTGAGACAGCAGCAGTGTAATAAGCTCATTACTGAGATCTACTGTGAAGTACATTATATTCATATGTGTGTATGCACCTTAATGCATGCATATGAATGCACTGTATATATCCTAATCTTAGACAGAATGTAATCCTTGACCCGGGGATAGTAATGAAGGGAGCTGGCAGGCTAGCTGAGCACAGTTTTATATGCTAATGGATATTGTAACTCTGCATCTAGATTTGGCATTAGAGCCCAGGCTGAATGTAATAAGCTGACAGCTTTTTTTGGTTGTAGTGGATTCATACTCGGGTGCTTTTTCTGCAGCTGTTTAAAAAGATTATTCCAACTTATTCAGGGCAAACTTGTTTCATAGAAAAGTTGAGCCAAATATACAAGGCTGACTGCGTTATAATCTTCCAGCAGCAGCCATTTGTGCAATACAATTTCTCTGTCTTATTCCTTCACAAACAAAGAATTACACGCACTGTTGGTTCATATACACAGGCCAGAAAGAAGAACTTCATTATCTGTTACGCTGTGTAGACACAATCTTTTATTAGACTCTAGGAGTAAGTTCTTTTATTAGGTTATGGATTTGCTCATTTGGAGAGCTTGTTGTACTAGTTTTATTAAAAACAGACCATTTGATAACAACCGTTTTCTCCATATTCCTTTTGTTTGATTAAATTACATCTGTTAACCCAAGGACTTTATTCTCTTTGAGTGTGAGAACAATACTTATTTTTATCTTGTGTTAATATTTGCTCCTTTTGTCAACACTATAAAGTCATTCCTAATTCATCAAACCAAAATAAGGGGACAGTAGATTTTCCTTTTGGCTCAAAGAGGTGACTGTTAGAGCAAAACAGACTAAACTTTGATTACACCTGGTTTATGTCGAAAAAGTTGGTTTTCTGCTGTGTGCACAGGTGTTATTTAACACCAGAAGCGGTGACTATGAACAGACACCCTACAGCTGCTCAGTAGCATCAATTCAATGCTGCTACTTTACTGCTTTCCCTCTTTTTCAGTCCCTAGGATTAGGCAGCATTCTTTTTTTGGAATATTGTTAAAGCTTGCCAGAAATTTCCTACAGTATACAGTATTACCACCAAGACCACATCATACAGGTCCACCGAGCACCTGCCGGCGTGTACATGCAAGTTTATTATAGGGGCGTTGGAAGGATTTTACAGGTTCTTTGCAGTGACATGATTTTGATGACTTGTGAATGTCCATTGGGGGTCAGGAAGTGAGGGACAGCCATTGGGAACGAATAGGACAGAGGAAAGTTCGGACTTTAAAGCTTAAATTGACCTGTACGACCCATGAGTATGACCCCGATATAACAGATTTTTTTTTGTTTTCAGTTTAACCAGTTCATTTGGCGTGGAGGTGATCAATTTTGCAATTTACTCAGTCCTGCAGACCTCCTAGCATCTAGCATTGTCTAGCCAAATGAAAGGAGACATCTTGAGGAGTCTTGTATTGAGCTAAGAGGCTAGCTGCAGCCAGTACTAATAAAAAAAATCTTCATCTTGTCACATACATGCTTTTAATTGAAACTGATGTATTGCCAGCCAAATTAACCTTGTAAGGGAAGTAGCCGAGTGATGATGTGCCGTTCAAGAACGAGCCTGTTTAACAAAACGGCTCTTCAATGTTTACCACCGTAGCTAGCTCCCATTTGAGTGCCAGTTTCCTTTCCTCCATCCTTTATCATTATTTAATCCACATTTAAAAAGCCAAACAAGCAGCGCTACTGAGCTGAGTCAAATTATCTAGATCCCTTAACGCTTTAAAACCTACGGGATCACCAGCGCTCCATTTTGTATATCCTTTTTTTAACAAAGGTAGAATTGTTACCAAAATTGTAAAATAGAGCAAAAATTCCTTTTGCATATAAAATCAGAGGAGTAACACTAACATATCACATTCAGTGTGTTCCAGAGTTCTGTTTTCTTATAGAAATATCCTTCCTTCTTTTGCAGAAATGTAGTATAAAACGCACAAATCAAAACAATATAATATTATATAATCTGGGCTATAATTGTGTTGTTTTCTTGCAAATTCATAAGTCCCACTTATTGTTGTTTCAACATGGTCTTCTGCAAACATGTATGCTCAAAAATATCTGGCACTCTTAGAGATTTGATTTCACTATTGTAAATAGTTTATTTTTTTAAAAGATGCTGTCTTTCTGCAAATTGAGTGCAATTTCATTTTATTTTTGTTTTTGCCACAGTTCATAAAGATTAGTGTATGAGTGTAAGTTATGGCCTTACTCAAAATAATTTTAAGCTTTATATTTTATTTTTATATGTAGTGTATATATGCAGTGCTTAACAAATTTATTAGACCACCTGTCATATTTGTCTCAGAGACCATCCAGCATCATGAAGTGCTTTAATGCGGACTCTTTCATTTACAGTGAGCTCTCCACATTTTACTATTTTGAACAGGAATGGGGAATTTCAAACTGATTTCACCTTTTATACCAAAATTTGAGCCAGCTCTCTGAGAAGTCAGAAATTAATCAAGCATAACATTCAACCACTAAAACTCATTTTTCTTTTCAGGAATGCAAGTAAATAACTATAATTTGACATATTAATCAAGAAATAATAATGTGCTTTACTATTTTTTTCAGTTTTTTTGTAAATCAGTACATATGAAAATCCATGGATAACAATAATACTTATATTTTAGCATTAAAAATATCATTTCAGTTTATGAGCTTCTACATATTGGTGTATTAAACATTGCAGAAACATAAAAAATGATTTTGGTAATTACCAATGCTGTTAATTTAGGGCAGCTGTGGCATAAACCTTACTTTGGGGGGTGGTCTAGTAAATTTGTTAAGCCCTGTATATATATATATATATATGTATATATATATATATATATACATATATATATATATATATATCCTAAGTATGTCACTACTTTAGCGACACAAAGTAATTTAAGAATTAAGAAAGTTTATGTTTTTATACTTTGAACACTTGAAATAGTCGTTAGCAGTTGAAAACATAGCTTATTGGTGGAGTTTCTCTATGTAGAAATAATGTTTCACGCTTTCATTGTGCCTGATGTTACAGTTGCAAAACGTAGCAGACATGGGTACTAACAGTAGACTTATACATAAACTATTCCGATTAGAAGGAGGAATCAATCTGTTTTCAAACTTTTACATCACTGTGAACCATATTACAACCTGTGGTGCACGTTTGAGTTCAACTTTAAAGAAGACCATAGCGCTGTGCCATTGTGCCACGGCGAGCCCTTTACATACCTGGTTTGTTGTTTAGCATATCGGCCTGACTTTGGCATGAGCATTGTCATCACTTTTATAACATCTTAGCACACAGGCAGTGGTGCTGTGCTAGAAACAGACACACATTCTTGAGGCGTTCATCATAAACATGCGCTTATTACATAGAACCATTTTTATGATGGTACTTAACGCAACACTGTGGCTATTTATAAATACCCTGGGATACTGTTGCATTTTCCCACCATTTTATCTGTCTGCATTTACACCTACAGTCTCATTTGAGTCTAAGGTCCTCTCCTTGGAGGGCTCCGGGGCAGTAAGGTCAGTGGTCACTGGGGAGTTCAGGGTCTAGTGTCAGAACAAGTGGCGTCATGATAAATGGCTGTAATCTCACGGCTGTTACAGAATCACAAACAACGCGGGGGAGGGGAGGAAAGGAAGCCTTTTGCTGAGTTATTGAACACAAGATTTATTATAAATATACATTTACAATACAATTTCTACTTCTCTGTCTCTATTTATATACCTTGTATACCCTATGCTGTACATGTTTACACAATTTACCGTAGGCTATGTTACTACTATTACAAAAGGCCATGCAATATCTACAGTACAATATATGTTGTATCTATGAAACCTACTTTTGCTTCTCAATAAATAGTAATAAATTATCCACTTCTTGTTTTGTACATTCTATTGCACATATTATTTACATTTCTGCTTTGGATAAACATGTTCCCTTTTTCATCCTGACCTGATGTCAGTGTTAGCTGCTTTTATTGACCGTATACCCTAAAGATAATAAGTTCCTTCACTCCACATCCTCAGAAGACAGACATTTCTGTTGGGCCTCTTTGTCCTCAAATGTCACCTTTTTATTCCTCTTTGGGTCGATCCAGGAGTTGTGAATGATGGCGTTATTGGGAGTAGGATCTGCCTCAATGATCGACACCACTCGCTTCTTCATCTTGCTTTTCAAGACTTTCTGGAACTTCTGCCTCGTGAAGGCATACAGAAGAGGATGAAAGATTGTCGTCCCATAAGCCATGACCAGGAAGCCCAGTCTCAACTTGACCATGAGGTCACTGGGACCCACGCTTAAGATGACTGTGTTGAGGACTGTAATCGGCGTCCAGCAGAGCAGGAAGGTTGATACGATCAGTAGGGACATCCTAAAAACCCTCTTTTGGCGCTCACGCCTTTCTCTGTGGCGCTTAACAGCCCTGCGCAATGCAATGATGACGGAGACAGATGTACGCATGCCCAGCGTAGGGTTGCGGCTGCCACTGCTCTGGGATCCGTCTGTTGCCTCTGTCTGGGGTGTCATGGCTGTCATGGATGGACGCTTTTTCCTGCGAGCCTTTTTCTTCTGTGAGGCATGGAAACGCGTGCCGATGCGGATGTTGAGCGCCTGCAGGATCTTTGAATAGGTGATCAGCATGACAACAGCAGTAAAGAAGAAAATAGGAATCTGGGCAAGCAAGTGGTAATAGAGGCCAAGTTCTGTGTAGTACTGGTTAGTATGGACCACATTCTCTACCACAGTCTGGTTCAGCTCAGCGTGGCCCTGTGCAAAGAAACCTACCTCAATAAAAGGTACCAAGAAACTAATAAAGGATAGCACCCAGATGGCAGACAGCAGGGCCAGGGCACGGCCCATGGTCAGCACACGGTTGGCTGGCTTGACGGAGATGTCATAACGATCCAGGGTGATGGCAAGCACATTAGCAGCGGTAGCAACACTAGCAAAGGAGACGCAAGCTTCGTGGAAGCAGCAGACGAGGGCCGTGTCACCCTCCAGAGAGAGCAGCACCACTACGATGGTGAGGGGGATGCAGCAGACACAGACCAGCACATCCAACACGTGGAGGTTCATAGTGACAATGTTGCTGACGGAACTAATGAGGTTTGACTTCATACAGTAAAGGGCAAGCACAGTGAGGTTAGAGCTCAGGCCCAGGAGGATTTCCAGCATGAGGAAGCCAGTCAGGGAGACCTGGAAACTAACTGGATAGGCATAAGGGGTGGGAGTTGCCGGACTCATGGTGCGGCTGATGGGTTCAGTGTTGTCAGTGACCGTGACGTTGCTCATGGTGGCTTCTTGTTCCAGGTAGGGAAGGATATGCATTATCCTAGAAATAAAGAGTGGAGACAAACAAAGTAAATGAAGGAAAAGAAGAGGTCAGCGTTTCAATGCTGAAATTAACCCACGACTACGAAGTCTCACAAAAAGTTAAAGTGGTATTAATGAGATGATTCAGGAGCCTTTAGAGTCAATGTGAAATGCTGAGATCAGACACTAAAACAACACTTGAAGTTTTTTTTTTCTGTTATGCCCTGCACATAAGATTGGCTTGCTTTGCACATGACATCACTAATTTCCAACTTTCTCGCCTTAATCAGCTTCAACTTTTGTTCAGTATCTTTGACTAGACAGATTTATCCACCACAGAGGTACATAATGGAAACACTTTGGGACAAATTAAATTCTAATAGACCCAAAGATGCTATGACTTGATTTGTTGTGGCTTTGTTACGGTTTGGTTATCAGGCTTTTGCAGCATGTTTAAGCTGACGCAGTCATAACATATTAGTTTGTACCATTTACATATTAATGTGGACCAGAGGTCTTGAAGCAGGCAAAGATTAAGGGTGAAGGCAAGGATTAAAAGCAGATTTGAAGCTCATTTGGGCAGGCTTGATATTTCTGGGCACTGTTTCAAGACTTGTTGCTCTGTGAGGTCCCTTAAGAAGAGTTTGTGGCAGTATTGAATCACTGGGATTTTGCAGGAGGGTCTTCATTAGTGACAAAAATATTCTGGCAGAAAATGGTTTACTTTACAGCCAGGAGGTTTCCAACTTTCAGAGATGCACCTTGAATCCAAGACTTCAGACAAGGCGTGAATAACTGAAGGACTAACAAATGCACCAAAAACAGTCGTATATGTGAAAATGTAACTACCACTGGCAGGGCAGCCCACAGAACTGGCTTGGCACCTGATAAACCCCGGAGAATAGGTCCTCCCCAACTATGACTGATTGATGATGTCGATGCAAGCATTAGGTCAGTAGCATTGGTGCTAGCATGCTAGCTAACAGTTGCCTCATTTTGGTTGTGAAAAGTACATCAAACTATTACTGAGTTTTGATTTTAGAATTTTTCATTCATACTTTTTTTAACCCTATGTCAGCACTTTTTCTGCCCATTTTTGGAACTTCTTTTAGCCACTTTTAACCAAGTTTTGCTGTTTGTTGCCCTTTTTCACCACTTTTTGCCTCTCTTTATGGTACTTTTATCCCTTTTATGCCACTTTTATCCAAGCTACACCCTTTTTCATCTATTTTTACCACTTCTAACCCCCTTTTTGCTTTTTCTACTCATTTGCCACCTTTTGCCCATTTTAATCACTTCTTTTTGCACTTGAACCCACATTTGCTGTTTTTTTGGCCATATTTGCTACTAGATTGCCACTTTTCACCCATTTGTGCCATTCTTTTTAGCACCTTAATAATTTTTTTCCCCTTTATCGCTTACTCATGCCACTATTTTGCCACTTAAGGCAAATTTTGTCACCTGTTTTTGGAAATTTTATCCCATTTTTGCCGCTTTCAGCCATTTTTTCCACTATTTTGCCCATTTTTGCTGCATTATGCCACTTTCTTTTCTGTAATTTGATCCCATTTTGCTGCTTTTTACCACTTTTCCCCACTTTCTGTCAAACTGTGTTACCACTTTTTACCAATTTTTGTGGCTTTCTGTCCATTTTGCCACTTTTTGCCCATTTTAATCCCTTCTTTTCGGCACTTGATCCCACATTTGCTTTTTTTGCCATATTTGCTACAACATTGCCACTTTTCACCCAATTTTGCCACTTTTTTGGCAAATTTGTCCAATTTTCTTTCATTCATACCTATGTATGCCACTATTTTGCCACTTAATGCCAATTTTGTCTGGGAAATTCTATCCCATTTTCACCATTTTTGCCCATTTTCTCCACTATTTGGCAAATTGTTGATGCTCTGCCACTTCCTTTTACAGAGTTTTATCTGATTTTTCCTACTTTATACCAATTTTAAACAATTTTTGCCACTTTCTGTCTTTTTTTTTTACCCATTTTTTGGGTGTCATTGCTTTTTGGTACTTTATCCCGTCTTCCCCATTATAACTGTTTTCAGCCCTTCTTTTTTTTTTTTTTTTTTTTACTTTGGTGCCCCTTTTAAACTATTGTTGTGGTTTTTGACAATTCTGTTATTGTTATCCATTTCAATTTTTCATTTTCTCTGCTGTTTTTCTGGCTTCCTGACATTTGTGTTATCTTTGGTAAGATTGGTTATTAGAGTATTATAACAGCTTACATTTACAATGGACCCCATGGCCAGCCCTGACTACTAGAAGAAGAAGGATGAGAAAATGCTGGGACACTTTCACTCCAGAATAAATTAAACTGATTAGTGAATAGAATATTAAAGTCATCCAACCTCCCCAAGAGAAATAAATCCAATCTTAATGGGTTTCAAAATGGCACTGGAAAACATAAATGGTATTTTGTACTATTTACCTTTCCTCCAACACTATCTGAATACCAGGGCTGTGTAATCAGGCCATAGAGTCCATGTTACATCCACAGAGACAAGCATCACATCCAAACATAGCCTGTGGAAAGTGTTTCTGCTCCAGCAGAGCCCCCAGTGAGGCTGTCTTTTCACTGCCTGTCTGTCCCAGAGAAGCTGACAGCCAGAAAAGCACCTGTCCACCTCCCCAAAGAATGTCAACCGGCTTTTTGGTAACCCAAATTGAGAGTACACTCAGGTTAAGCTGCCTGCATCGTTTGTGGGATATAGGCTTTTGTCTTTCTCTGAATTTTTCCCCAGATCTCTTGGCTGTATGCTTTGGTAATAGTTGGAGCACTGATGGATGAGGGGAAAAGGGCTAAGATGTCAGAGCAGCCTCCTGTTTATATTCTCATGATATTCCCAGGCAGGAAAGAGAAAGCCAAACCGAGCAAACAAAGAAACACAGACTCCTTCTTATGTGTAGGACTGGAATGTGATGCTTAAAGTGCAATCCAAATTCTTGCTTCAAAGAGAAAGCAGTCAGATCTGTAAGTTAAAAAAAAAACAAAACAGTAAAATCCATTAGCGTGTACTCCTGCCAGTCATGTAGATCCCCCAGTTTACACCATTATAACACACAGAATCCTTCCAGGAGAGGTCAGCGTATCCAGGCAGCGTCCAGGCCCATGCTTTTCCCCCTGGGAGCTCTAATGGAACAGGCCTTCACTCTCCACCTCTCCCATCGGTCTCCGTACGCCTGGCTCCAGCCGCCATTGACTTTTAAATCGAGCACGGGTCTCCGGCATGTCGAGCCCTCAATCACCGGTTATGGCATGAGCAGAGCAGATTATTAGATTGCTTGTGTGTCCAATCACCATGACATGTGTGATCACTGTGACATTTGTGATCACCAGTATTTATACCAGCGCGGGAGGGGGGTTGATTAAGTGATTCAGAAGAAGGTCATCCTCTTGAGGTAGTGCAAGTGAGCTCATCAGACATCAGATCCCAGACAACAATCGGACTTTGGAAGGAAGGAGCTGCACACTACATCATTTTCCCATCCTTCAAGTCTTGCATCTTTTCTTTCACGGCGACCTAAAGAAAGAGAAAGGACGAGGTAATGGATGGTAGAAAGAGAGAGAAAGAGTAGGAGGAGGAGTAGGAGAGAGAGGTGTGGGGGATGCGTTAGTGAAAATAAACATATCCTCAGTTGAGAGTCGACAAGGAAACTCTTATTAGCATAGCAACAAGCCTCTGATGTCTTATCATGTTCCTGTTCATCGCCTGGTGCACTTTACATCTTTAGTGTTGCTCTCTTTAACATAACATGTGCACTAATGAAGGGCGCACAAAAGCGACTACTGTACATCTCAGCCTCTTTCTTTCACTATCACTGTTGTAATATTCTGTATATAAACTGTAAAGCATTTCAGGAAAATAAGTATGACTTCTGCAGACACAGCGGTGATAAAGTGGTCATACATTTTTCATGATCAGACACTGCCTCAGAGCTTCAGCGCTGTGTGGTTCCTAGGGTAACTTGTCATAAAGACAAGGATGCCCCCTCGTGTGTCACCATATGTGATCCATGTAATCACTTTAGGGGAACATGTCGGTCATCTTTCAAGGTTGTTTCAGTTAGGGATGCAGTGATTTTGCCATGCAATCATGTCAGAAATGAGCAATGAGTGCAATGCTCCTGTGCAGGGCAAGAGAGAGGATTAGAGTACATGTAGTAGAGATGCACAGTTTCACAGTGCGCTTTTGCATATTAAGTTTAAACTATCGCTGAACCAGATGGCTAAGAGGAAGATGTGTGGGAATGCACATACATCTCAATGCATAAGAGTGTTATGTTTGCAGGAGCAGCCACTTAATTACTTCAAATTACTTCAACATAACATGTTCTTAATGACAGTCATCTAGGAACAGAAGTTATTAGGAACATTTTCATGCTCTCCAGTCAGGTGCATGAGTTGCCTTGTTTGGCATCATCTTTATCCCCCATCACCTCAGCAGCGCTCTGCTGTAAATCAAACCAATAAGTAGAGTGCCCCATCAAAACAAAGCTAAGCTCACCATGCAGGGTAAACACAGATGCTCCGGAGCTGGTCCACACACAACCCTGTCTTCTCTCCTCTTTCCAGCTCTGCAACAATCTAGGTCGACCGATAAAAAACCTGCTGGTTTATCTTCCACTCCTTCCAGCTGTAATCCAAGAAGTGGGATTGAATATTGATGACCACACAAGGGGTCACACAACTGACAGATGTTCTTTCCTCCCAGAGTCCCGCACAGAGAAAAACAAGTCCACAGAGATTAGTCCTGACAGAGATTCTTCTTTTCCTTCCCCTTTTTTTCCCATCCATTCAAAAAAACGGCTCCTCCTCATTTTAAAGAACTCTGTTGCGCTCCCTCCTTGCCTAGCTGTGTGGATTCTGAGTGCAAACCATCACACTCCTCGTATCTCTCTATCTCCCGCTCTGCTCTGCTCCCTCCTCTCTCTCTCTCCTCTCTCTTGTTCCCTCTCTCTCTTACTGCGGAGGTTTGCAGTGCTCCCCCAGTCCTGATTGGTCTCCTGTAATAGGCTTAACCCTTTCCTCTCCAGAGAAGGGAGGTATTTCCTATTGTTCTTACTCTATCCTCTCTTCCCTGACAGTGACTGTGACATCCCATGTGGGACTGTAGTGATGCCGGGGGAAAGCCACTACTATGTTTATGCACAGACTTTAGATAGCACTGCACTAAACACAAACCTGCTGCAGAGTTGGAGAGGCAGACTGTTGGGGGAAAAACTGCAGAAAAACGCTGTAATGACATATTAATTAGCTCTGTCACAATGTAATGAACAAGTAATGTGTTTGTGCACCGCAGGGGGGGACTGATGAGGATTGAGAGCCAGCAGAGAGAGGCAATATTTTTGTATTGATTTTTCACGCACATACATAGGTCTTAATATGTGTGTGCAAGTGAGCATGAGAGGCAGCGAGACTGACAGAGAGGAGAGATATTCTTGCAGCTGTGAGTGGGAGAAATGGATTTTGCAGGAGTAAAATGAAAGTCAGAAAAGAAGAGATTGTGGATAGTGCTAGTGATTGATAGTTTCAATTAAGTTGCACCGTCAGATCAGCACAAGATTGACCACCCTTCACTCTATTCCTTTGTCAAAACTCATTTGTCAGATGCAATTATTGCCCGAGGGCATCCTGATACCTGACAGCCTCCAGTAAAGAGGAGCGGGCATCTGTTGCTGGGGCTAGACGACCTGATTAAACAGATAATTAAGAACCTTAAGGATTGTGACACATGAATCATTTCAGTTACATTTCAGTGCATGTAAAGTTAACAAGCTGTGGTGGAATACCAAAGTCCTAGAGAAACTTGTAAGTGATTACCGTGAGAAATAAAACATTTTAGGAATAAAAATGCCAATTATCCACGAGGTCTTCCAAGAAGTGAGGTCTGGTAGCCCTTTTTGTTCTGTGCCATTGAAAATCTTGTTTAAAACCAGGAACACTTGGAGAGTTTAAGTAGGGATGCACAGTACTATCAGCATAAAGTCCTTGGGGCCATGTGGGGTATATGTTATGTAAAATAAGTCACTCAAAATGTTCAACACCTTCAAGTCAGTGTTTAGTTAATGCACCCTTGGCTGCAATCACAGCACTGAGTCTGTGTGGATAGGTCTCAATCAGGCTTGCACATCTGGACACTACAATTTTACGCTATTCCTCTTTGCTCTTTGCTCTCTCAGGTTGCATGGGGATCAAGTGTGAACAGGTCTTTACAAGTCCAGCCACAAATTCTCTAACAGATTGAGGTCTGGGCTTTGAATCAAAAACTCCAGAACATTCACCTTGTTGTCTCTAAACCATTTCTATATAACTTTTACTGTAGGCTTCGTAACATTGTCTTGCTGAAAAATGAATCTTTCAGGGCCTTCCAGGGCCAGCTGTTGAGAAGCATCCCCACAGCATGGTGCTGCCACCACCATGCTTCACAGTGGGGATGGAATGTTAATGGTGATGTGCAGCCTTTGGTGTCTGCCAAACAGCATCTTGTCTGGAGGCCAAAAAGGACAGCCTGATCCAGGCAGATTTACACATGTGCCATATTCCCTCCATTCGTTGTTGATGGATTTAACTGAACTCCAGAGGAAGTTTAGTGCCTTGGAAAGTTTTTTATATCCATCCCCTAATTCATGCTTTTTAATAACATTTTCTCTGAGTTGCTTGGAGTGTTCTTTTGTCTTCATGGTGTAATGGTAAACAGGAATACTGATCAACCAGTGACTGGACCTTCCAGACTCAGGTGCCTTTATTCTAAATTCTCTTGAGACACATTCCCTGAACTCAGGTGATCCCCATTTCAGTAACTGTAAGACTACTAGCACCAATTGACTGGACTTGATTTGTAAATATCAGCATATTAGATATCTGCAAAAATCCAAAATCATGCATTCCTAATTTCAAAATGTTGCAGAGCAGACTGTCAAAAACAGTTAGGAGTTTCATTCCATCTTGACATGAATCTTTGGTGTGGACTTGGCTTGAGGCACTAGGTTGTTAAGGTGCTGTTTGTAACTCTCAAAAAGACACACAGAGCTTGGTTTACTATTACTGTTAAAAAATACATTTAAAACACAATGTGCATGAATTCAAGACAAATTGCTTTCAGTTTTACATTTCCTAATGTCTTTATTTGATTAAAAATAAATACATTTTTAAATACTAAAGAATAAAATGTTGCTTTCTTGCTTTATGTTTCTGAGGCTTTCACACCTACATCATTTGGTTTGGACTTTCATGTTTTTCAGTTTGATCCGCACAGGTATGAATCCTCCTCTGGACTATGGTCCGGACCAAACAGTAGAACGACCAAAAGAGGCGGTCTGGGTCCATACCAAGTTCTGAACCATGAAAGCTGTGAAAGCATTATTTTGAAAGGTTCAGAACTTGGTATCAGTAACAGAAAGTTACAGCACAAGAACCAGAAAAAGGAAATCAAACCCCAAAACAAAATGACCCACGGAAGAATATGGACAGTGCCTCCATGGAAGTAAAGTATTGTTGGTTCAGCACGTCAATCAAAGGTCTGTAGGTGTAAAGCAAAAAGCCTTCCACAATAAGGATGTGTCTCCTTCTCTTAAGTGTCAGACTTTGGGATGATCTCTGTGTCCAGGGTGTTATTAACTCCATGAGATTTCTCAAACTTCACCAGGTTCTCCAACCATGCATAGATTGCCATTATTAGGAGCCAATTGGAAAAAAACCCAGAAACTCTCTGAGGGGATGAAAGAGAGAGGATACTGGAGGATGGGAAATTAGCGCCACCTGAAGATAAAGAAATGACAGCAGCAGTATATGAAGCTGCGTGATGCTCTGTGAAAAGGCAATGCTTCCACGAATCGCACCTTCTCCACATAATATGATGGTGGAAATATCAGTTTCCATTTTATATTTTTACTTACAAGCTGGGCGCATTATTCAATGTGCTGATGTCAGATGGAAATTAACCAATCAATGTAAACTATAGAGAAATGCACCATAGTTGATGACGATGTCACATAGGATTGACATGTAAAGTCCAGTAAAGTCTGGTAGTCCATTTGAAATGATTACAATGATAGTATCACAAAGCACAGACCTTAGTCTGGACTTTCATGTGAGAAAACGCCTTCAAACAAAAAGGCCAAGTCTCCAGGAAAGACTTAATGTTCTTTACACAAACATTGTGCATATATCAGCACCCATCTTAGTATTGATTGAAATGAGTGTGGAAATATCTGCATATTGGGTATCAGCAAAAATCCAATGTCATGCATTCCATACTTCAAATTAAGATCCAATCAGGGTGAGTGAATTGCTTGTCGGTGTGATTTCAGCGGTCCCATCCCTGCCTGCTAGCGGTCATTTACACAGATTTGCATTCAGCTCTATCTCAGCTGTGCCCCCCCTTCAGTCTATGCCTTTAACACAATACAGCAAATGACACTGAGCTGTCTTGCCCTGGTCAATGGTTAAAGACAACATAATTAGATCCTTACATCTTGCATCTCCAGATTTCCAGTAGCAACCTCCTGAGTGCCTTGATGAAATCTCCAGCAGCAACCCTTTAATCTAGAACATATTGGCAGTCAATGGGAAAACCTCTGTTACAATCTGGTATTATTGAGGGCATCATACATGATTCCTTTCAACTTGACACACAAGTCACTGAAGGATTAAAAAAAGTAACTACTCGCACGTTTTAAAGCCAGCACTAATTCTCAGTTGATCTTCAGATTGCATGATACGGTGCTCAGCACGTGCCTGAAGAGGATGTGTGGATGACTGAAAG
Source organism: Cheilinus undulatus (assembly GCF_018320785.1). Taxonomy (NCBI): domain Eukaryota; kingdom Metazoa; phylum Chordata; class Actinopteri; order Labriformes; family Labridae; genus Cheilinus; species Cheilinus undulatus. The sequence continues at coordinate 19,010,317 of NC_054873.1, read as the reverse complement.
CTGGGAAGTGTGACAGATGTGTGGGGGAAAAAAGAACTTTTATCCCTTGTTGTAAATATACGCTTGTTTGTGCAGGTCGTTTGTACGTATGCATTAACAGGAAGGTTGTAAGTGCAAGTGCGTTCTTAAGATTACATGCTTGAGCCCAATGTCAAGTATCTGCTTCCTGGAAAGGACCCGTCTACAGCTCTACATCAACACCTCTTCCTGTCAGAACCCCCCCCCCCCAGCTTTCAGCTAAAAATGCTGCCTGTGTATTAAAAGAAACCTGCAGGGAGTGGAAATTGGATAGGAAAAGACAGATCCGACTACAACCTGTTCACCACTCTTTTCAAATCCTCTAAGTATTACAGAGGGGTAAACATGCCAGTGCAAAAAATCAGTGGTACCAAAAACTTCTGACTTCAATAGAAGAATGATGTTAATATTTCATTGCCATTAATATTTCACCCTGCTTTATCTCTCCATCCCCAGACTCCACTGACTGAAATTCACTGCAGCTCTTAACTTGCCATAGTTATCCATGGATATACTGTATACATGTGCCTGCTGATTCTCACGTGTGCGCACTTATTGCATTTTCATGCCTTCCTTGTCTCGATGTGTGGTCCGTCTGTGCAGAGCAACCTCTGTGGGCTGAGCTCAACAGATAAAGGAGATGCAGATGGGCCGTCAGAGGTTGTCTTGTTTCAAATCCCTGCCTTGCATGCCAAACATCAGCAGGCAGTCATGCAGAGGTATGATGGAAGTGAGAAGGCCCAGAGGACCCAGTGTGCAGACTTTTATCTCCTCTCACTAGCAGGCATCCTGCACTTCTGTTTAGTGCCACTGTGATTTTCTCCGGATTGTTCCAGGACAGAGCTAGCCCAGCGCTCCGTCCACTCTCATCAGATCTCTTTTATTGTTCTTTTTGTAAACTGTGGGGAGCTTCTCGTCCAACCTGAGTACTCACATAGAAAAAGAAACAGAAAAATGATGTCTCTTGCGATGCCCCTGCTTTTCTTCAATCTAGTTTTTGTAGAAAGTATACTTTTCTTCCAATATTTAACATTTCCATCCACTGCCTAAATAATCCACAGAGCAGCTCAGAGGACTTTCTTGAAAGGATGTTGAACAAGAAGGAGACTGAGTAGAGGATGAAAAGAAAATGGAGAAACACATCACAAAGTCCTCTGGATTTTGCCTCCTGTTTGACCACAGGGTAGTCTGTTTTGGCCGCAGTCCCAGGATCCCTTTGGATCTGTTTGGTACGAGATGAAAGTGACTGGATCGAGTAGGGAGAGGAAATTAAAAGAAGGCCACCCTCCTACATTAAATACACCAGATTGGTGAACAGCAGCTGAAGCTGAAATATAACCTCAGTCCTTGAGGAAATGTTAATGTACCCTCTTCTATCCTCACACTGGTCCATTAGTGCTGAAGTGGCTTTGTTACTCTGACAACTAGTGCAATATAGCATAAGGATGATAAGTGGTATAGCTGAAATATTCTATCAGTTCACTTGTAAAGCAGTTTACAGTATTGTTTTTTCTTTTACTGGATTTTTTTTTTATTTTTGTGCATGCATGACAGTATTAAGTATATAAAACTTCCAGTTTTTACAGGCAAAGGAAGAAAATATTGAAGAAAAAATGAGTAGACTACATACAAATGCTGTCAAATGTCTGTTGTCAAAAGGGGACTATCTAGATTCAGTATCTTTAATCTGATGTTTGCCCAAAATTGTTTCACATAGGGTCATAAATCATTCATTTCTCCCTATTGAAAACAGTAGAACCCATCTTTAAAGACAACTAGGCTAAAAAATCTGGAAATCCATCTAAGGAAATTCAAGAACAGATAAGAAATAAAGTCATTGACATCCATCAGTCTGGAAAAGGTTACAAAGCCATTTCTAAGGCTTTGAGATTCCAGCCAACCACGGTGAGAGCCATTATCCACAAATTGAGAGAACTTGGAACAGTGGTCAACCTTCCCAGGAGTGGCCAGCCTATCAAAAGGACTCCAAGAGCGCACCAATGACCCACCATGAAGGTCACAAAAGAACCCAGAACAACATCTCAAGACCTGCAGGCCTCACTGGCCTCAGTTAAGGTCAGAGTTCATGATTCAACAATAACAAAGAGATTGGGCAAAAATGGCATCATGGGAGAGTTTCAAGATCAAAACTACTGCTGACCAACATGAACACAAGGGCTCGTCTCACATTTGCCAAAAACATATCTTGATGATCTCTAAGACTTTTGGGAAAATATTCTGTGGACTGATATTACAAAAGTACAACTTTTTTAGGCTGTTACATCTGGTGTAAAACTAACACAGCATGCCATACAAAGAACATCATAGCAACAGTCAAACATGGTGGTGGCAGTGATGCTCTGGGGCTGCTTTGCTACCTCAAGACCTGAACAACTTCTCGTAATTGATGGAATAATTAACCCTGCTCTCTAGCGGAAAGTCCTGAAGGAGAATGTCCAACCATCAGTTCTTGTCCTTGAGCTTAAGCGCATTTGGGTTATGCAACAGGACAGTGATCTGAAACAAACCAGCAAATCCACCTCTGAACAGCTTAGAAAAAAAAAACCAAAATGAAGGTTTTGGAGTAAAAGTCCAGACTGGAATTTGATGTAGATGCTTTGGCATGTCCTTGAAAAGGGAGTTAATGTTGGAAGAGCCTCTAATGTGGCTGAATAAAAACAATTCTGCAAAGAAGAGTGGGCCAAAATTCCTCCAAAGTGACAGGAAAGACATATTGCCAGTCACTGCAAAAGCTTGCTTGCAGTTGTTGCCAAGGATGGCCACTTCTGAGGTTATATAAGCCAGTGGTTTCCAAACTGAATAAATTTGAACTAGCTGGTTAACCCCAAGCATACGTTAAACAGACAGTCCCTGCAGCCTCTTCAGTCCCAAACACCCGCTACAAACAGGCCGTTTCCTGCTGTACTGTGACCTCCTCACTGCTCTCTGTCATGGAGACGAACAGCTTCTTTTCCATCAGCCCCTCAGAAGTCGGGCCATTTCCTGTCACAGCGAAAACATCTGTTTACGTTAGCCATGTCAAAGAGCGGTGGCCAAGGCGTGGGAACGCAAGGGAGCGCATGGGGGACCCCGTGTTCACCCATTGGGAGGTGTGAGTGCAGAGGGTGGATGAATCTTAGGAGGGAAGCACGTAGAGGACACGCACACACACTCTGCAGATAAACACACATTAATGCTTCTCCCTACAGGCAGTCAGCCATCAGAGCACTCAGTGTTTGTCATCTCATTAGGTCTGGTCATACTGCTACCTCTGGGGACATGTTTCTGGAAAATGTGGAGATCTCTGAAAGCTGCATTGACTTTAACCGCCAATCTCAGGAGTCCAGTAACCAGATTGTTGTCAGTGATACTTATTCCATACCTGGGCAGCAGATTCTGACTTTTCAGTATCTTAAAAAAACTGATTATTTCCATGCATGACCTGAGTAAAGGACATTTACGCCCCTGAAGCTGTAAATCTGTGTGTGCGTTTCTTACTGTCTTTGTGTGTGTGTTATTGAGATCTAAGACTGCCGTGCTGTCTTTGGTCTAATCCTGTCAGCCCCACTGGCTCTCCTGGTAGACTGTCTGCTAATATAATATAATACCTTATTCCAGTGTTCGTTGGCCACATAGGACCAAACAGAGAGGACATTCCCCTTCTGAAAGACGTGACATGTTTAAGGCTACAAAAACCATTAAGCTGTGAGGGCTACAGCAACTCAGACAAAGAACTTCTTAATGGAGCACAATGACATTTACTGCCATTTTATGCTATTGTCATAGAGTAGAGTGCCATTATGGAGTCATGGTTGGCATTTCCCCGAAAGTAATTTGTCCATGTTGGGAAAGTCCATTATAAGAAAGGCTGAAAAAAAGCCTTCCTTTAGAGATGGATCTTATCCATCATGTTAAAAAACACAAAGTAATCAAATCTGGCACTGCTTTTATTCAACCATATTTCTTATGTAGCAGGAAAATCCTCTAAGGGTTTTTGTCTTTTTTAAATAGGGTACACAGAGTGACATTAAGAAAAAAGATATCCTAAATGAGGATGACATGGACCTTGTTCTTAAATTGAGGTAACGACAAAAAAAGGCAGAACCACTGTTGTTGACGCTACATGGCAATGACATTGAAGATGTGAAATAACATTACAAAACGCCCATTTACAGACTTTTCAAATCATATTCTTTTAACTTTTCTGAGCCATGTATTTATGGATATTATTAAAAAGATGATGGTTGAGAGATAAAATTGAACACTGTCAATTTTGGCTGTTACAGAAGGAAGCGTGCCAGTGCAAAGAGACGTTGAAACTGTCATTTTGAAGGATATTGGACTTCTCTAACCTTGCAAAGCAGATGGATTCGCCCGTTTCCGTGTTTCTAACTGGCGATCCATCTTGCAAAGCTTCCATCTGAATAGATTGGGCCCTGTAAGAAAGTGACAGGACCAATCAGGAGTAAGAGGCAGTACTTTAGGGCGTGGCAGAGTGGTGACATAAGCAAGCAGTGACAAGAGGCTGGTGCAATTATGGCGGAAGAGATTAGCGTGGATGCTGCTATAGCGTCAGTAGTGTTGTACTCAAGACAACACTACCTGAGACCAAGACAAGACCAAGACTTTTGGGGGTCGAGACCGAGACAAGACCAAGACCATAAAAATCTATTTTAAAAAAACATGACAAGGTTGAACAGTTATCAAGCATTCTCTCATTAATTTTAGTTTTATTTTATATTAAATAAATTTGACTGATAAAAACAAGGTGTCTACAACTCTTTCAAGCACAACATACAAAAATCTCAAATCTTAACAAATTTATTCAACTAATTTTTTGTAAAAAATAAATCCTTGTATGTATTTAAAAGCCACTGACAAAGTCGGAATTATTTTAAATATTGAAAATGAGATGTTTATCTGGATTTGTCAGGTGAATGAAGCCTAATATAAGTGTTCAGAGGTATTTCTGACTAGAAATAAGATGAACTGATGTCCGAATTTTTGCAGGTGTAGCTATTTGTTGTTTTTGGCAAGTGCTGCTCCTTATTATCGCATTAATGAACTCGAAGAATAGCAGATCAGTAGCGGTCTTAACTGGTCTTGATGGAAAATCCCAAGTTAGGCCAGTCCGAAACCCAGACAGGACCAAGACATTCAAAATGTGGTCAAGACTGTTCTCGAGTACTGTAACACTAAGCATCAGTTTTATCAGAACTTGACGACATTTCTTTGTTAAGAAGAACAAAGAACATCATTGAGTTCTTTTCTATTCAAAAACAACAGAAGTGGTGTACTGACATGTCTACAGCCAACTTTTGTCGCTCTGATTGGCCCGTAAAGATGTGACAGACAGAACATTCATCCAATCACCCACCGAGTTCTTTTTCAAAGCCTCTGCCATTTCCCAAACACTGTCTATGGGAGGTTTTCCAGATGGATGTGTGAAACAATCCATCCGCCGTGTCAGATTAGAAATTCTCCTGGTTATTCTAAAAGGGATGACAGGACAACTGAGATTGAACAATCATGTTTACAATTCTGGATATGATTATTTGGAACAGCAGCAAGCTTGGGGATTGCTTCAACTATCAGAAGATAGGATTTTCTCCTATCTTTGAAACCTAATTTAAAGATAAAGCACACTGTTTACAAAGCAGAAATCTTATTTCAAGAGAGACCTGTTCACCAAAATGTTCATGAAGATACAGTGAGCTCAGGAGCTGAGTGAATACAAGCACTATAACCATAAGTGTCACCTTAAAATGTTCAATTAAAACACTGATGTGTGTTAGAACTGTGCAAATTGACAGGCCTCAAAAATGATAACAATTATAATGCCATGATTTGATTTTAATTAGGTATCATGGTGCATCTTGATTCACCAAGAGTGGTAGCATCCTAGGGATGTAACAACCATCAATATATCTATTAGCTAATTAATTATCAAGTCAGATTGATAGAAAGTCAAAACATCAATCTACACCGCCACATTTCAGCTTCTTTTTTATTTTGTAATTTCTCACTAACGCCCGCTGATAGTTTTTCGTCCTGCTATAGTTCCTAAACAAACTACACTGATATTTATTATTATTATTTCTATTATCATCATTACTATTAGTAGTAATTTTTGTAAGGGGGAATCACAGTTTCACAGCACACATCATCATAAAAATACTTTGCTGGCTCAGTCATGTTGTTGTTCGTCGTGAATAGTTAGTTCTAGTTAGGGAATAGTTAGGGAACAGAGGAGAGTTAGTACTTAACTGCTTCTAAATGAACCCCTACGCTGCAATAATCATCAGGAAAATTTCTTCATCCTTTGATTATGATCCCGGCTCTTTACATAACAGAGATTTTTTTCACAGTTTGAAATATTTACTTGGCATCATGGCAAGCAATATCACAAATTACTCAGACCTGCAGACCTCCTAGCATCTAGCATCATCTATCAAGATGAAGGGAGATAAGAGACTTGAGGAGTACTTAGCTAAGAGGCTTGTTGAGCCCCTTTAACATATAAAAAAAAATCCTCATTTGTCACAACCATACTTTTAATGAAAACAGTGATGTACTATTAATGGACTAAACCTTGTGGGGTGAGTGGCGAGGAATGATGTGCTACGAAACGGCTCTTTTATGTCAGCTGTGGTAGCTAGATCTCATTTGAGTGCCACTCTCCTTTCCTCCATCCTTTGTCATTGTTGAATCCACATTCAAAAAGCCAAACTCTTACCAAATGAGGAGCCGTTTGAGAGCCAAACAACCTGTTCTACTGAGCTTAGCCAGACATACCTGGATCTCTAAAGTGAGACAGATTTCCTGTCACAATGAGCGAGGCTGGAGGTTGGTGAGATATACATCAGCTGCGGAAACTCCAGGTAGATTAGAGTTTACGTGCTAAAATATGGCAAAACTGCCCTGAGCCCCGCCAAACCTGGGAAATGGACCATGCTAGCAGGAGCCGTTTATCCACGTTTCAGACAGGGGTGGAATATTTCACTGCTTTTGAGGCACTAAAGTAGCTAGGTAGGTCCAGCTGCATGGGGAAAATCTATGCATCAGTATGCATCAGTTATTTTCTGCCTGTGTTTTAAAGAAGAATTGTCAACTTTTGCGTCTTAAAGTTTTGTGGAAAAACCTATTTTAAACACCACCAGTGTGTCTAAAGTTTGCCCCAGAAAGAGATGATGTTTAAGGCCTGCTGATGCACAGCACATGTGATCAGTCCTCACACTAATGCAAAGAGGACTTTGATGCTTGTACCCTTTGGCCCTGATGTTACAGGCATCAAACAATGCGTGTTTTCTCTCAAGTGTCTGCTTTGATTTGAACTCTTTGGGGAAATGAAGGGATTAACCTTAAATAGATGTGCCTGTGAACAACAACAGGAGGCCCATCAATAAGAAAGTATTGCTTTTCTTATGACACGTACGCATGTGTTCACTCAAGGACACACGAAAACAAGCCAATCATGAGTACAAACTTGGATTTCTTTGTTTTTTTCTGGTATTTTATCCATAAATTAAAAGTACTGGCTAAGAATTGACAGGAAATCAGTCAATTTTTTGCTTTATTTGTGTTGTTACAGCTTAAAATGCATGATTTTCAGCAGACTTTAAATGAAGCTGTAAAAAATGTTGTAGGGTTAAGGGTCTGTAATTTTTCAGGGATATAAGGTGATTGGACAGCGTCGTGCAGACACAGAAATCATTAGTTTGTATTTGCCATGGTGACGTTAAAGCTTCCTGGAGGCACTGGGAAATATGGCACGGAGTTGGGACATACAGCAAAGGCCTAAGCCTAGACTGGAATCAAACACAGAACTGAACTGTGGCTGTTGTTGGTGTTAGTGCTGAGAGTTTACAGAGCATCCTGGTAACCAATAGGAAGCTTTACTAATCTTTAAAACTGGAAGAAGCTAACAAGAGGATTCCTCCCATGTTATTTCCACATGAGAGCAACGCCCCTCTACAGTGATTTATTTGGCTCTTGACAACTGTCCTATTTTAAATGAATGGGGAACGGTTCCTGTATTACACCTTGTAGACACAGACAGCTGGATTCAAGCCTTCTTTTTATTCTTCTCTCCATCAAATAGCCAATTTTTTCCAGCCACTGTCTTGTGCCTCCGCCTGCTCCCTTCCCTTTCACTTTCCTTACTAACACCTAACAATAATTGGCCGGTGCTGGCTGACATCTTGAGCCTGTCCCCAGTCACACCTTGTCAGCGAAGCCTCTCTTGTGATGGTCTCCCGCTAATGGGCCACCGCCTTGGTTCTGACAGCCCAGGTAACACTTTTCCCTCAGCTGCTACCTCTTCATTAATGGCTGCCTCAAGCAGCTGTGGCATAAAGATCAGCACCTTTGTCTGTGTGTCTGTCACATATGCTGAGGATCTTTACAGAAACACAAACGTTTTCTGCCATCCCGGTCAATAAGACTGTCCTTATGTGCACAACATGTCAGTAGCTGTTTACCTGGCAGGAGGACTGTGAGGATGGAAAAAAATATGATCATTGTTTTTTTCCTGTTTAAAAATATTAAAAGTAATTAAAACTGTTAAAAACACTCAAAGCAAGTCCATATCATGCATCAGTGATACTGCATAGAGACAAGGACAAAGGATATCAGCTCTTCACATTGTCGTTAGTTCAGGATTCCTTGATTGTTCACTTTTCATACCTAATTCAACAAAACTGTTTTCCCAGAGACAAGGTCGCCCATAAAGAAAGAAAAAGGGGAGAGCTTTCTGAGGCCTAGCCAAACTGGGGGCTGATAGAGGGCAGCAAAATAATGGTTGATTGTTAAGTTAAGATGTGAGAAGCATATTTTATTTTAACCTGAATAACAACCACTCTTATCAAAGAAACATAAAATTGTTTTTACTTATCTATGCTTTGGATGAAATAACCTTAAAAATGTAAACCCCTTAAAACCCCTCTCACTAAAGAGACAGCAGTGAAAACAAAGCGCTTCAGACGGAGGTTAAAATAAGGATTTTTCAGGATGCCAGTCTGAGAAGCATGAGGAGTTTTTTGAGCTGTAAACCATGTAAAGCTACTACGTAGGTATCAGAATAATACCCCCACTTTAAGCTATGACGTAGCTGCAGACATGACAGAGCCCCCCTCCCCCTCCCCCTTTGAGGCTGACAGTCAAATGTACCACATTAAGGTTTAATTTGAGTCACAAAACCAGAAGACCACTGTTTTGATAAAGAGATCTTAAAGGGCTGGTGAGACTTTGTTGAAAGGCGGATGATTAGAATTTCTTTATTTTGCCTCAGTTAACTTTAACAGGTGTTGAAGCCCTGTTTTCTCAGCTGCTTTTATGGTTGTTGATTGGCTGCCTTAAAAATATTTTTTGCTGCTTTTGTTCTCTCACATATTGCTGGAAAGTAGCTGTTAAACTTCCAAACTGAGCTGCATTTCCACTGCTTTTCCTCCTAGTTGCAGTGGCGTTCCTGTTTGTGTGGTGCCGTTTCAAATGCTTTACTTGATCTGGTGGATATGCCGTCAGCTGTCCATTGGATTTCTTGAGTGTTTGCTTTTCATAGTGCTGAATAATGTCAGCTCTACTGTTGTGTCTTCCTTGTCCTTGTCCACTGTTGTATTTCACTGGGAAACAAAGGGTTACCAAATGGGACACATTTTTCCAGGGAATATTTCTGCTGTTGCTATCATGTGCTGTTGTAGTGTGTTTGCCTGGATGTTGAGGGTTGCTTACCCGTTTTCCCATGCGTGTTTGAACTTCGCTCCACATGTAATAGTTGGGTAGTTGGAAAAGTCCAGAGTAAGCATAAGAAAAACTACCAAAGCAGTCATCGAGTCCTCAAGTGTCAAAATCTGTTCTGATTTGACGTCTTATTTGAACATTTTCTTTTGTTAATGAACAGGGGTATGACCCAGAGGTTGCGCTGGACTTTTTTGATGTCCGTCATTTTGACAGAAAGGGTCATAGAAATTCTGTCATACCATTTTTACAATCCGTCATTATAATTTTCTCTTTAATATCAGTGATATAATTCAATATGACTTTATTAATAGTGTTTAATTAATGAAGCACCCTTTCCCAACTTACATTTAAAGACTAATCTTTAAGGTTCTGCATTTTAATGGCATTGAGAGACAGGTGAACATAGCAGCACAGCGTTTACTCTTCATCCTTTTTACGCAGTGATGGTGGAGCAACAATCCCTGTCTTCAAGCAAACAACTATGAACTGCCCCATTTAAGATATCACGTAGAGTGTTAAGGATATTTTTAATGCCAAAATGTTGTAGTTTGACGACCATAGCCGTTAACAAGTTGTTAAAAGGCTGCTCTGTGCAGCTGTGCACATTTTTGTCTGTTCCAAAGGAGTTGTAATCTGAAAAAAATGTCACACACTCAGCTCTTGCACACTGAGTCAGGTGCATTTGTATTTGCCTGACTGCGAAAATTCGTAGAATGTGGCAAATAGTTTTGCACTCCGGGCCTGTGGCTCTGTCACTCCTTTAAAATCCCTCCAGATCCATCCTGACAGAGAGCTTTATAGCATACACTCATGCATCATAGCGCTGAGACAAGTTGGAGAGATGGAGAACAACTTTATAATTTTGTCTCTGTTATGACCTGTGAGTAGGCTACAAATGCATGCTTTTATCTGTTATATTTCAATGGTTATATCAACACAATATACAGGCAGACTACGGTGTTTAAAGTCAGGTTTCAATATGAGAGAGGGCAAGAGATGAGAGTGGTTAGGCGGGGGTCAGTGCGCAAGAAATAATAATAATATAGCAGAGGCGCTGATCTGAATCATTTGTCAACCATTTCAATGACTTGGACTGATACGTAATTTCGCATAAAATCGGTCCTGTTCAGAAAAAAAACGGAATGACAAAAACGACAATTTTTGGCTTCAGTGTGCAGACATGATGAGAACAACATGAAACTGACTCACTGCAAAAGCAGTTTCCTCTGCATCCCTCTGTGACTACTGAAACACCTGCAGCATCCTCTCAGTGCACTGTCATTATGGAGACTGACGTACAGTGTCGAGGTCAGTGAGAGAGTCCACTGGCTACAAGATTTTTTGATAGATTAAATAACCTCCTTGATAGTCCATGTGTGCAAAATGGAAAAGGTCTTTGCATCTGTGTGTGCTGAAATGCAGGCTCATCCTCATCATTCCAGTCCATCAAAATAACGGACAGCCTTCAAAATTATGCGTCATCCTTCAGAAAATCCGTCAATGATGAAGAATATTCAGTTAATGCAACCTCTGGTATGACCTCAGCCATGGTTTCACAGTGCTCTCCATTAGGGTATTTGGCTTCATTTATGTATGACAGAGGGATGTGGGGAGACATTGTCCATATTAATATGCTTTCAGCACTCCTCCCCTACCCAAAGTGTGGACTCAGTTGATCAGATGATGAAACCTTGAAATAATTCAAACCTCAGCCAGCAAGATACCAGGAGTCTAAAGATGTGTGAAGCCAGTATCTTTTCCTGTCACTTATGGACGCTATGATGGAAGGAAATAGACGTCAATTATATATAATTAAGAGTTAAATGCAGCAGTTATCATCTCATATTTGTTTTGTATACTGCAGTGATGATGCACAGGATTTCAGCTCTTTATAACACCTCCGTGTTCACAACTCAACCTATGACAGATGGGAAATGAAAGATAATTTATCCCCCCACTTTCAGGATTAGTCTAATGTCCTTAAATCGCTGCAGGTTATTGAGCCTTTTAAATCATCAGACATGCCAGGTGCAGTTCAGTCCAGTCTTCGGTAAGATGACTCCCGCTCAGGAGGGTGACAGCCTGTGTAGGTGGCAGCAGTAGGGTGTCGGCCTCGCCTGTGGGTGGACCAGGCTGTTGCCCTTGATTGTCTGGCACAGGGTCAAGGTAGCACGAGGCTAGTCATTGCCGTCAGCACTTTTCACTCGCAGGGGCACACAGCAGGATCCATGTGGCTTAAATGTTTGTGCAAGTATTGAAGTATTAATGCTGTGACTCATGTTAAAGTTTCAGACGAACTATTTCTATGGGATTAATGCTTCCTCGCTGACGTCACGCTCGCTGAGTCATGCTCTGCTCTGTAATATGTACATCCTGTGGTGTGTGTTTAGATCAAACCTGTCATCAAATACCTCAATCTTGATGCTGCTGTCATTGGAAATCAAGCACTAGTTCACTTGAAAGTAGAAGGAAGCAGAAATATTATTCAGAGCGCTCAGTGGTGTTGACTTACTTTGTGATCATTTTCAATTAACAGATGTTTGCTTCCATTTTGAATTAGTTTCTCTATCAGCACTGAGGATGCTCTTGCTCTCAGGCGCTTACTCACCTCTGCAGAGTATGAATTGATCTTTCTTTATCCAGGCAGAGAGCCAAGCGGGCCCACTTGGAAAGTGAAAGTAGAGGTAAGCAATGTGATAAGCCTGTTACTGTAGGTTCAAAATAAAATGGGCTGATATTGTTAAATATTAAACTTATTGGTAAAAATGTTAGAAGATAGTCAAAAGAAATTTCATTGTTCAAAACCTCTAATATTTTATTGTTTCCAAAATCCAGAGCCATTTACTTCACTATCAAGAAAGGAAAAGGCAGAAATTCTAAACCTATTTTATGGGTAGATTTTTCAAACTCATCATTTGATTGTGATAATAGTTTATTAGTAAAAGTAACTAAAACCAAGAGTCTCAGCTGAGGTGCATTTACCCTGGAATTTCACAAAAATGCCTTCGGAACATCGTGGAAAAAGCTTTGAGGGAGGGAGAATCAGGCACAAGCACTACCTTGTTCCCACTGTCCCTAATCAGCCACAACATCATTCAGTCCATGCTCCTTTCAGATTCGATGTAGCCATTAGGGGTGTCAACGACTAAGGTTTTTAATAGTCGAATTTGATTAATCAGATTTTGCCTTTAGTCGACTAATAGTTGAACAGCGTTTCCGCTAGACTTTTGTGTCCCCGGTCAAAATGACCAGCAGTCCTCAAGAATTCGGGCCATTTAGAACAACTACCAGACATTTGCTTTAACATTATTTTTGCTGCATTAACAGTGACAGTGACAGTAACAGCGTAAGTGGTTTAAAGTATCAAAATGAAAGCTGCGTGCGTTTCCTTACACACGCAGTCAGTTACACAATACACGCCCACGTCAAACTCATTAACAACAACGGTTACCTTCACACTAGCAACGTTAGCCTGTTAGCACATTAGCCATTATCATAACTTTGCAGCTTACAACAGCCAAATACCATCCTCTACCAACAACAACAAAGCATCCAAACACATAACAAAAGTGCTCTGTTTACTGGACACTGTGTTAGAACTCTACATTAAAAATGAAAAACGAGTCTTACCGTCAGCTGCTAATATCAGTCCTCATGATGATATAACTGTAACCTCTCTGAAAAGAGACAGAGCCTTCGTTATTAGCTCCAAGCGGTCCATGCCATTCTGCACATGTGATTCTGTGTTGACTACAATCCAACGTTATCTGAGGATTGGTCATGGGAAGTTTATCGAAGTCCAATACAACTCTGTTCGGCGTAGGCCTCCTCTCTCTGCTGGTGCGTCAGTGTTTACGGCGCTAAGCTATACAATTGCCTTTGTTTCAGCCTCTCCATTACTCGCAGCAATGACTTAAAATCCCTCCATACTGCTGATGATATTAAGCCTTTGGTTAACCAGAAACACCTCACTAAGATTAAAATTCTGCTTTACGAGCGAGCTCTGGTCAAACTTTCCCACTTTCCCTGCATAGTCTCCAGCAATACTGAGCTTGCCCAGAGAGATAGATTTGCTTTGACTTCATCATGCATACATAATTAGCCATGTGCTTGCCATCTGAGGAGATAAACAACCCCAGCACCGTAGGACAGTAGATGTAGTAAGATTACATTGAGTTTATATTAACGCATTCTTGCAACATATCTTCTAGGTAACACAAAATATAATATGCAAGTATTCAGTATTTGCTTATCTGGTCATTTGCATGTTTTCTCCCGGACATTTTGACCGGTTATATTTTTATCGGCCGGACTTCCGCCCTTTTTACCGGCCAGTGACCGGCAAATGCTGGCTAACGGAAAGTCAGGCTTAGTAGCCCCATGTAGTCAGAATGGTATGATCTTGGTTACATATCAACATTCGACTATGAGGTTCAGAGTTGAATCAGACTCCTCCGAGTCGAATCGCCGACTATTCCAGGTTGTCCCTAGTAGCCATAATATCATAACCATTCAAGGTGATGAGCTACCTCAGTTCGAAGCAACGAAATATGGTCAAATGGACACTAGTTTGTATGCTATCAACCTTGTTTTAAGAAAAACATGAATTTTTTGCTTTCTCTGCCAACACTTCATTACCCACAATCAAAGAGTGTCACAGGGATGCTAGTGAGTTTATGTTGTTTGTTTCATCTTCAAGTATTCATCCTGTTGGCACATAGAGAAACCTCAGGTGGTTGACAAATTTATGCCTACAGTTGCCCTCTTCCAATGTTAAATCGTTATGATGCCATTAATATGTAATTTTTTTTTTTTTTTTTTTTTTTTTTACTTGGCTGGAATGGGGTAAAATGCAACTGGAGCCAAACTATGATATAGGAGGGCATCTTGAACAACTGCTGTGAAAGTGTTAGGTGTGTTCCTGAGGGTATTTAAATGTCGGTTAAGATAAGCTATGAAGACAGGGAGACTTATAAACAGGCTGTTTATTGGGCCTTGTAGAAAGGAGCTTCGTATCATTAAACAAACAGATTAGATTTTGGTTCCACTTGACAAATTGACTGTAATTTCTTTTGCAGGCTGGATGATCGGTACAGATTGAATTTCTGCTGGGCTCTATAAGAAATTCACAGGCGGGCATTAGCAAAACAAACACCAAACAACAGCTTGGTCCTAAATTCAAACGCTCTCTATGCATTACTGAAAAACCACCACTGGCTGAGATGAAACAATTTTCAAGGGAAGTCCCAGATGAAAAGATTGAGCAACAAAGTTGTTTTTCTTTGCAATCTGAAATGTCAAGACTGATTCATCTTAGTACGGGACCAAAAGAAATGTGAATAAGCAGTTGAAGTTTTCTGTTAGATGGATTGATAAGCCGTGTTTCTGACAGGAGTGTCAGAGTGAGTCATGACTGGTGTCCCCAACAGGAGACATCTCAAACTGGAAATGCATGCTCCAGCACCAAACACGGCAAGCAGATGGCGAGCAACAGGGCTGGTCAGTCTGGAGTAGGGATACGCCACAGAGGGGAAATACAGAAAAGGAAGAAAAAACAGTCGGGATACATGATGTCAGGCCATCTGTTCATAGTGCAACAATGTGCTGTTTGTATGTTGTGTGTCTGTAGAATTTTCTGCAGGTTTTTTTTTTTTTTTTTTTTTTTTCCAGAACTGGTCTTTACAACAGAATACGCACCAACTCTAACCTGACACGACAGATGGATGTGTTTCACACATCCATCTGGAAAACCTTCAATACTAAGCATTTGGGAAAGGGCAGAGGCTCTGAAAAAAACTCGCTGATTTGATAAATGTTCTGTCTGTCACATCTTTACGGGCCAATCAGAGCAACAAAACATGTGACATAGCTGCGACTGGGGTGCGCGTGCGCAGCTACCGAGGAATAACACGAACCATGGCAACTGTAAACATGTCAGTACACGACTTTTGTTGTTTCTGAAAAGAAAACAACTCACTGCTGTTCTTTGTTCTTCTTTTAATGAAGAAATGTCGTCAAGTTCTGATAAAACTGGCACTCTAGAAGCATCCATGCTAAGCTCTTACGCCATAATTACACTGGCCTCTTGTTGCTGCTTGCATACGTCATGACTATACTGCGTCTGAAAGTATTGCCCCTCGTCGCTGATTGGTCCTGTCACTTTCTAACGGGCCCAAATGGTTCAGATGGGACCTTTGCAAGATGGATTCAACAGTGAGAAACAAGGAAACAGGCGTATCCATCTGCTTTGCAAGGCTACACCAACTCTGCTTTTGCCATCTCTTTCTTTGACATTTAATGCAATCAAGTCACACAGTGGCATCTGCTTAATGATGTTTGTTTGAATAATTCTCAGTGTGCTAAAGGACACTGTTCTGCCACACTGTTTTTATTAATAAGAAACTAAACCCAATAGCTTCAGCTGAGGTGCAGCTACCCTGGAATTTCAAAATAAATTACTTTATAATGCAATGGAAAATGCTGGTTGGGGACGGGGATAAGACGTGTCTACTCCCTCCATCATACTGTCCCCATCATCCAGGACATAATCCAAGGTAGCTCTACTTGAGTTTATTCAAATGACCACACTTCCATCCTGGAGTGTCACAGTGATCTCTCCGATTGGTGGAGCCCGCTGTTAACCTCATATTTCAGCTGTTTTCTTCTACTACTGAAGGTAATGATTGTGGAAAAATGATCACTGTTGAACTTACAAAAGCTGGCACCAACAATGTCACCTGCTGCCAGTGTCACCTGTTTTCCATTGGTGAAAACCTGGACTACAAGCAGGCCAGCTGAGCACCCAGACTCTTCTATTGTGAAGCCATGGTGTTGTGATGGATGCAGTATATGGTTTAGCATTGTCTTTCTGAAATATGTAAGACCTTCCCTGTAAGAGACGTCCATATGTATAAAACCTTTGTATACTTGTCAGCATTGATTGTGCCATTCCAGATATGTAAACTGACCACACATCAGCACTGATCAAACCCCAAACCATCAGAGATACTGGCTTTGACCTGTGTACTGATAACAAACTGGATGCCCCCTTTCCTCTTTAGTCCTCAGGACTCAGTCCATTTTAATTGAGCTTTAGTCCAGAGAAGATGGCAGTGTGTAATTGCAGCAAGTTGTCCAGGTCCTAAAGCAGCAAAGCAGCCCCAGACCATCACAATACCACCACCATGTTTGATTGTTGGCATGATATTCTTTTTTTGAAATGCTGTGCTCATTTTATTCCATATATGATGGGATGCACACCTTCCCAAAATGCAACTTTTTTCCCTTCAGTCCACTGATTATTTATCCGAATGTCTTAGATCATCAAGATGTTTCTTAGCAACTGTGAGACTGTGTTCTTTTTGAGCAGTACACGTTTTGGCCTTGAAACTCTCCTGTGGATGCCATTTTTGACCAGTCTCTTTCTAACTGTTGAATCATGAATACTGACTTTAACTGAGTCAAGTGAGGCCTGCATGTCTTCAGATGTGGTTCTGGGTTCTTTTGTGACCTCCTGGATGAGTCATAAATGCGCTCTTGTAGTAATTTTGGTAGGCTGGCCACTCCTGGGAAGGTTCACCACTGTTGAAAGTTTTCTACATTTGTGGATAATGGCTCTCTCTGGAGTCTCAAAGCCTTAGAAATGTCTTTGTAACTGTTTCCGGACCGATAAATGTCAGTGATTTTGTTTGTCATCTGTTGTTGAATTTCTTTGGACGGTGGCATGATGTGTTGCTTTTTCAGGTCTTTTAGCTTGTTGACTTTGTCAGACAAGTTCTATTGAAGTGATTTCTTGATTCATCTGACTTCATGATGTGAAAGTGTTACCATTATGCACTGGCCTCTGTCCAACTGATAAAATGTAAACATGCCAAATGAGAAAGCAGAGGTTTTTAGAAGACAATCAGAGTCTTTACCTTAAATCCAGCCTGTTTTTTATGTTGTTGTCTCACACTGACAATGACAATGCAACTTAATTGTGCAGCCTTGCTGTTATCTCCCCCTCTCTTTGAATCTCTGTTTTTACTCCTCTCTGTGATCTTTCTCTTCATCAGCTTGTTTTTTGGGATCATTGAAGGAGGTCATGAGCTGAGCTGATAAACTTGCTTCCCTGTCAAGAGACGATTGAGACGTGCATAGGAAGGAGGAGGCTTTGAGGTTCACACACATGTAGGGAGACATTCCGGCTGTTAGCGAGTGAAAAGAGTTTATCCGCCTACACACTCAGAAGACCAGGAGATGTGTTTGTGCGTGTGTGTGTCTGGGCCTGGCTGAGAGGCTGCTGGCTTGCTCTACTGTAGCAGGTGGTGAACATTTTCCATTTACAAGAAAAACGCTCTAAGTGTAGGCAGCAAAGAGGAGGTGCTGTTATCTATTCCTGCATCGCACGCGGCCAATCTGATCCCCTCTGAGGCGACGTGGACGGTCACGTTGTGTGGATGTATCAACTCTGGCAGAAGGATGGACTGTGATACTCTTTTTTAAACTACACAGGATAAAGAAATCTGTAAAAAAAATTCAATCACATAAAGATCAATTTTGATATATTCATTTCCTTCTTGTCAATTTTTTAGCCACACCTGTTCATTAATAAATTCAGGTGTGTCAATCAGACCTGTTGCCACAGGTGTATAAGCTCAAGCCCCTAGTTTGGCAGTCTCCATTTCATTTTTTAACATAATGTGTCATTCTGAAGAGCTAAGTTAATTCAAGCATGGTACTGTGATGGATGCCACCTTTACAATAAGACCATCGTGAAATTTCCTCCCTGCTGGATATTCCACACTCAGCTGTAAGTGATATTATTAGGAAGTGGAAGCATTTAGGAACAACAGCAACTCAACCAAGAAGTGGAAGACCACAAAAAACTCACAGAATAGGGGTCAACCGTGCACAAAAGTCGCAGATGCTCTGCTGATTCCATAGCTGAAGAGTTCTGGCATTGATGTAAGCGCAAAAGCTGTGCAACAGGAGCTTCATGGAATGGGTTTCCATGGCAGGGCAGCTACATGCAAGCCTCACATCACCAAGTCTAACATTGAGCGTTGGATGGAGTAGTTTAAAGTGCATCGACACTGGACTGTGGAGCAGTGGAAACATGTTCTGTGACGTGATGAATCACGCTACTTTGTCTGGCAGTCAGATGGGTGGGTCTGGATTTGGCAGATGTCTGAGAACATTACCTGCCTGACTTCACTGCCCCAACTGTGAAGGTTGGCGGAGGGAGGATACTGGTATTCACTGTTATTCAGGGTTTAGGCTAGGCTCCTCATCTCCAGTGAAAGCCAATCTTAATTTTTCAGCACACCAAGACATTTTGGATGCTTTGCCTCCAACTCGGTGGCAACAGTTTGAGGAAGGCCTGTTTCTATTCCGACATGACTGTCCTCCAGTGCACAAATGAGGACTATTAAGACATGGTTCAAAGAGTTCAGTGTGGAAGAACTGGACTGGCCCACACAGAGCCTGGATCCCAACCCCATACTGTAACTTTTGAATGAACTGGATTGCAAGCCAGGCCTTCTCATCCAATATCATCTGACCTAATAATTGCTCTACAAAATGAACAGGCCCAAATTCCATAGAAGCACTCCAAAATCTTGTGGAAAGCCTTTCAATTACTTTAGTCCATATAGTGTATTTTAAAAGACACAATGCACATTGAAACATAAGTCTTCTGCACTTTATAAAATTGCAAAAAAGTGCTACAATTTCCTTTTTGAGTTTTCCTGCTAGTACAATCAATTAGAATATTGTCATACTTTTCTGGTCCTATTCTGAGAGCACTGACCTCCACCTGGGTCTAAGCATCAACTTAAATTAGATCAATTAAAAGTGTTTCTTTGCAGCATAAACTCAATATTTATCTCTTTATTGCAGCAAAATCCGTTTGGCTATGGGGACATAAACAGAATTCTCCCATGAGATGTATCCTTATTTCTCAGTCCCACCACAAAATGTTGCAAAGATAGTCACAATATATCAGAGAATTAAGTGTTGGACGCTCAAATTTCCTTGGGGACTTCCTCAGACACCCCTGTTGTCACTCTGTTAAATGAACTGTTATGGAACTGACATCTTGTTCTGAAAATTCACAAATTACCCACCTAACAGGTTTACCAAATCACCCTAATTTAACAGGCTTGAAAACAGCAGTAGTCTACCAACTTTAGAAAAACCGTATACCAGTCTATATGATGGAATAATAATGTTAGTCTAAGGGTACAGGAACAAGGCAGCTTATAGGCTTCATAAAAGTGGTGAATCTAAAAAACTGAATAACCTATCATGTACAGCTGTTTTGTGGCTGAGTTCATGTAGATCAGTGTGGTATTTCCCTGAATTTGGGCACCTGTAAGGCTGGATACCAACTCAACAATGTTAGGCCATTTTTTTTCTCCAAATAACCCTCAGGTGTGTGATTATTTTGCTGCTCTCAATCCAGTGAGAGCCTCTAGAAATGGTAAATACCAAACACATGATATCTATGATTACAGGTCTTCTCAAACAGTATTTCACACACGCCAGGATGGCCAGCTTAGGACATTAATTGTCCTCCATACTTGTTTTTCTCCTGAAGTCATGTTTGATCACCACTACAAGAAAGATGAGAATGTTAAAAATGGGTTTAAAACTGTCCTTTTGTCCGTGGTCCTTCTTTGTTTTATTTTTTAATGAGTTGAGATTGTCGAGTGTGACCAGCCGAAGGTGACTTTCTCTTTTCTTCAGTTTTTTAAATGACCACAGGCTGAGACCTTTAATACACGCACCTGTGCTCCTTTTTAACAAGTGACAGTCAATGGAAGCCAAATGTCATCCAAGAGGTTTTTCAGCTTTAGATAAGAAACATGGGCTCTTATCATCACGCCCCAGAAAAGTCAAGGAGAATTCATGGGGGCATTGCCCTGATTTAGTCGTATTCCACATGCAGGACTGATGGAAATGTGAAGAGTGAGTAAAAATGAGGTGGAAAAAAATGCATAGAGATGATCCCTGCATTCATCCAGGAATTGTAGAATTGGAGATATTATGCAAATTGTGGAGATAAATTCAGCCAAGCCTTGGTTTTCGGCAATTAGGATTAAGATGGAGCTCGTAAGGATTCATCGCCTCTGAGTTCAGCTCTGATGGGTGTTTGATTGGCTGAGCAGCTAGAAGAAGTCATGTAAAGTGGAAACCCTGGTAGTTTTTAAATGTTATACATTATTAAGAGAGGCATATTGTATAGAAATAACCTCATCTAGTCTTCTACTGCCAAGTGAAGATGGACTACCTGTCATATAGGATTATATCTATAGATCCAAAATGAACTCCTTCTGTTCTTGTGTGGAGCTGTAATACTAGATTATACCAAACATGAAATATGCCTCATGATATGAGCTGCATGCTTTCTCCATACTTAAGGTTGTAACACCCACTCAGAGAAAATGTAGAAAGTACATTAAAATGTCACATAATGTAAGACAAGATAGAGAAGCTAGTGGGTCATAATGGCAAACTAAACATAAAAGTCTTAAGGACCCAATATTGGGTCATTTGTCATTTAAATTGCCAAAAAATCAGACAATGCATTCTTCTCTTCTTCAGGTCCATTTATAGGAGAGTTAAACATAACTCTCTTATCTCTAGAAATTTCAGCATCTGATTATTCATCAACCTATTGTTTCTCTCTCTCACACTTGTAAAGTCCATGTCTACATTCATGTTAATTAAGGTGCAACAAATCCTCCAGGTCAACACAATTCAGCAACCAAATTTGTTGCAGATGGATGAAATTGTCAGTAATTCACTGAATATGTGTTTTCATTCTGATCGGGTACATTGCATTGTTTCCTGTGCGGAGATAAATAAGGAGTGAGCCATCTCACTTCCTTCCAGTCTTTGCTTAGAGTTGCATGCAGATCTGCGCCCGTGATGCCGCATGGTAACAAAGCCTGCCATAATAGAGCTAAACAGTGTCCACCAACTTTTTTTTGTGGCAATGGTTCCAGAAGTGAAATTCAGCATTCAAATCTCTCATAGACATTTTGCAAAATCCTTATTACACCACTTTTAATGCATGAACCAAGCTAACCAGCTACCTGAGTACTTCTACTATAAACATTTGATTCAACACAGAAAATATCATTGAAAAACAGAGAAAAAGACAAAGGTACAAGACTGTGTGCATACTTCTTTACAAGTAGGAAAGGAATACATATCCCACAATCCATCGCAGATCATATTATTCGCTGTTAGTTATGGCTATTCAAGCTAACCTTGGAGATTTGGGATTGCCACTGGTTGCCGAATCTCATCTTGATATCCGTCAATATGTGGAACTTGGCCTTCAGTTTGGAGATGGTACCAGGGCTCACTCCAAATAATGGTGCAACTTGGTTTTGTGGAGCACCAGCTTGAAGTTGCCCTATTGCACAGGCCCTATCTAGGTCAGTCAAACGTGGCACGCCGATTCTTGGAGCAGACACCTGCCATTGGAGCTCTCTCTTTTGAAAAATGTGGCTTCTTGCAGCATTCACCTGGATTGGAGCTGAGGAGGAGGAGGAGGCAGGAGAATGTATGATCCTTTCTGCACATGTCATGACTCCAAATGACGTCAGCAGTGCAATATGTCAGCCCTCATGGTATTTTGGCTTCACTTCATACATCACAGGGAGTTGGAAAAGTGCTGTCCATAATAATATACAGTCAATGCAAAAGCATCTCTTGGAGTTGACAGGCTTTCCTGTGTGCCCTTAGGTTGAAAATGAACACTAAACTGAACCCTGATGCTGAGTAATGTCTGATGATAGCCAAGCTTGTCCAATTCCCAAAATGTGAACTGCTTCAGTGGCTCTAGTCATCATACTAAGATGAAGCACAATTTAGAGAGCCTCTTTAATGATAGGGCTTCTGTCATAATCCACTTTTAGTTGACATATTACTGTCACATGGGGTTGTTACTGCTAGTTGTTTTCTTATTGGGAGTATCATTTGGTTTCCCAGATAAGGAAAGATAAAATGTTTGCTGAAACGGCAAGACTCTTCATACTGAGGAGCAGAAGGATTAGGATTTTCTTGTTGTTTCACAGTGAGAAGCAGAATCTCATCAATTGTACAGTCTTACAATACATCTTATGTACAATTCATATAGCACCAATTCATAACGAATGTTATCAAACAAAAGAGCAGGTCTAGATAAGTCTTTGTTATTTTACCATAAATCCTCAAATAAAGTCCAGGGCCGTTGCTTGCAGAATTGCAGAAGGTGCCAGGTCTAATCTTCCCTTATTTATTAATTTTACGCTAACAGTACTGTAGTTTACAGTTTGGTCCTTCTAGTGAATCGTGACCTTTGAGATGAATACAAATACCATTATACCCTTAGTGTTAACCCTTTATACCCTGGCTTATAATACAAGGCCCAGGCCTCTAGTGACTACCAGTCTTTATTTAAAAATGTATGGTACTTCGGTGCAGTGTTGGGCAAGTTACTGAAAAATAGCAACTAGTTACAGTTACTACTTACTAGGGCTGGGCTATATGGACCAAGATGTATATCTCGATATATTTTAGCTATATCTCGATAGTCAATATATATCTCGAAATATTTGTCCATGAAGAAGGAATAAAAACAGATTCAGTTTTGAGTTAAATCCGCATGAACTGAATACTGACCGTACAAATCCGTTGCACAGGGATCCCACAGGGCCCCGAAAGTGAGATAAGCCCCTGGGTAACACCTACATGCATGAAAATTGGTACACATATGTATCATGATGAGACAAACAGAAAATTACATCATGACCATCCTCTAAAATGGACAGGAACCGAACTACAAACAATTTTTGGTCAAACTTTGGCCTTTTTGGAAAAGCACCCCCTTCTGCCAGGTGAACATTTACTCCATTGATTTTTGATGTTTGATTTATGGGTTGCCACAAAAAAATTCAGCGTTCGTACACCTTTCATCCTAGGCCTATGATTTTCAGACTGCTTATGGATCATCATCAGACCTACAAAAAAGCCTCTTGGACCCATGCCAAAATCCCAACAGGAAGTCCACCAGCTCCACCCCAATTTCAAAATAAACTTAAAACAAAAAGTAAGGCTTGTTTGGTACATTATTTCTTTGTTATAACAATTCTTCTTGGTAATAAATCTTATACCGTTGGAAAGCCTGTTTAGTACCTTTTTTAATGATGCCACATTTGTAAAGATCATGACTTTGTGGAATGAGCAGCAGAACTGAGTGTGTGGGTTGCGCCCATGAAAAAATGTGCCAAATCTTCTCTGCCAATGCCAAACGGCTGACTCTGCCATTGACTCTTGTTTGGTGTTTGGTGGATTGGATGATTGAAGTTTGAAGAAACAAGACATATTGACAATTTAACAATTTATTCATTTAACAAACAGGAGCCTCAGTAGTGTGTGGAAGAACCATACACAGCCACAACAGCCTGGCTCCTCCTCCTCATGCTGGTCACCAGCCTGGTCACACACTGCTGTGGGATGGCATCCCATTCTTCAACCAGCATTTGTTGTAAGTCAGCCAACGTGGTTGTGTTGGTCATTCTGGCACAAACAGCACGCCCAAGCTGATCCCACAAGTGTTCAATGGGGTTAAGGTCAGGACTGCTGGCAGGCCATTCCATCCTCTCCACTCCTAAATTCTGGAGGTAGTCTCTGATAAACCCCGCTCTGTGGGGGCGAGTGTTGTCATCTTGGAAGATAGAGTTCTTGCTGACAGGGTGAAAAAACAGTATTCTTGAGGTGTTGTCTTCTTGGGACACCCACTTCGCAGCCTGTCTCTGACATTCACAGTGATATGGAACTTGGCCTTCAGTTTGGAGATGGTACTGGGGCTCACCCCAAACAATGCCGCAACTTGTTTTGCGGAACACAGTTTAAGTCCATTTTTTGGACAATTATACACTGAAAACTGACGTACCTTTGGTGGACATCATTCTATGGTCTTCATATTGTTATGGCAACACAACAGTATCACACTGAACATGCCCACAAGAAAACACCTCATCATGGCGCCCCCTACTGCCAACAGGAAGTGATGCAAATGGGTCATTTCTGCATTTGTCTTCGTGTGTTGAACCTATCATGCTCTGATTTTGACCCTAAGTCCTCAATATCTGTCCCAACATGGACATGTTTCATTAACAGACACCTCAGTGGCCATGTCAGCCATTTTGATCCTTCGCCATTGGACATGAAGTGGGTCATTTATGTGTAATTCTTACTGTGTTCAACCTATCATGCTCTGATTTTGACCTGAATTCCTCAATATCTGTCACAACATGGACATGTTTCATTCCTAGATGACACAGTGGCCATGGCGGCCATTTTGATTCTTCGCCTCAGACAGAAAATTGGTAATTTCCATATTTTGCTCACTGTTTTGAATCTATCATGCTCTGTCTGATTTTTGACCTGAACTCATCAATATCTGTCTTAATATTGACATGACTCATTAACAGATGCCCAAGTGGCCATTGGTGGCCATTTTGATCCTTCGCCAAGACACAGGAAGTGGGTGTAACTCTCATATGAAACACCCGATTGCCTTCAAATTTCACATGTACAATCCGGGCCTGTCTTTCTACAAATATCAATGTTAATTTCATGGTTTTGCTGTAGCGCCTCCTACTGCAAGATGCAATTACACCTCCAAAATAAAAATTCCAATCTTTTTATAATTTTACATGATAAATGGTCCTTCCCTCATCACCTCTACATGTCCACCTCTGACATACTGCTACCTACAGTTAAAGGGTAGTACTATCTCATATACAAAGTGCATCGTGCTGATTTGTTTTAATGTAAGGACACCCAAAGAAGGATCTCCCTGGTCTCTCTGTTGTGCTGCAGCACACCACACGTGTTTGCCTACACCCCACTATTGCCACACACAGGCAGTTGCGGCACATTCCAAGCTGCACCGGGGTGCGAGGGCCCTTCAGTGCTGCTTGCAGCCCTAGTTTCTCATTATTTCTCTAAAGGTAGTGAACTCTACAGCTTATATCAGAGGCATGTCTTCAACAACATACCTTGCTATCAGTCCGTTTAGTGCTTCCTTGGTGACACTGTGCAGCTTCAGCCGTAGTTGTTTACATGGAGTGACTCCTCCTTGGCCTGCTGAGCTAACGTGAGCTGTACCTGGGTTAGTGGTGTTTGTAGCGTCCGGCTCTCTGGAAACTATTAGCTGAAGCATGTTGTTTAACTCTTTACTTTGTGAGGTTAGAATGACTGTTTTTGGCGGTGGAAAACTCTCCTAGCCTGTTCTTTTTCATCATTTATAAAGGAGAGAAAATAAAAAAGATGTGTGTGTGAGTTTCAGTGGGTGTGTTTGTTTGCGTGTCTCAGTGCTGTGGCTTTTCTTTCTCACAGGATGTTGATGTGCTTACGGTCCCGTCACGCCGTCTGCCAAACCGGAAGTTTACAGACCTTCATCACAGAGTTGTCCGCTGTAAAAAATATCGAGTACGAGTGATTTAAATTCTCAGTAATTTAATTATTTTAAAAAAGAAACGCATTACACCCCTAGTTACCGTAAAAATTGACGGAGTTAGGAACTCGTTACTCTCAGCACTGTTTGTGTGTCTTTCACAATAGTGAGTAAACTTGAGCCCAAACTCTGGTTTGTTGTTAGTGTGAATGCAACCGGGCACCGCAGCGTGTGGTTTAAAACAATCTGGCCTAATGTGAAAGCACCCTTACAAAGACCCAGTACACCCAGACCAAGCAACTTTTAGCTGAGTTATAGTGAAAAAGAAAAACTTCTGACAGATTAAGCCTCAAGCAGAACAAGACTCATATTGAACAGACAGAACAGACTGTGTGTAAGGCTATAGAGGGAGATACAGAAAGAGAGATATAGATAGTCAAACAAACAGTCACTAGTATAATTCAGTATCATCTGCATAACAATGAAGCTTATGTAGCCTTTCCTAATAATATTTCCCTGAGGATACAGAAAAGTCTAGGGAATTCAATAGTTAACTTCACTGTTCATTGATTTTTGTCACCAGGGCCTAATACCAACTTTTTCACTCACCAGCCATTGTGGCTAGTATTTTTCCCAAGTTTCTAGCCACTCTGAATTGTCTCTAGCCACTATTTTCTTGATGGTCATTATGTTTTATATGATTACAGTTGACTATGGCATGCTTAGATTTATTTGAACTAGATTTTCAATCCTTTGAAATGTACAGAAAATGATCACTGCATTTCTAAGTTAAACAGCCTGGCAAAAACACATATTGAACAACAAAGTTTGTGGTCTTGATCAGAGTGGGCCAAAATCTAGCACTTGGCAATTATTTTTGTGCAACACAGCCTCCTTACAATGAGCATGTACTACTGTAACAGCACAGGTACACAAGATGTGTCAACAATGAATTCAGCCAAACAAAGTAGCCAGTGGGACTCACTGCTCTACCTGCCACAGCTGAACTCCACCTGCATTTGTCTAGTGGGCAGGTGTTAGTTTGTCACTATTATGTGAATATACAAACTGAGATTGAGCTGATGAAAAAGATTCAAACCAAAACCAAAGTTTCATCTTTGATCTAGGAATAATCTCACCTCAAAATAACATTCGACCCTGAGACACTCTGCTATTTTTGGATCCTCCTTCTCCTGTAATTATTGATATCAGAAACCCACTCCACTCATTGCCCAGAATTACAGATTTTCCTGCTCTGCATCTCCTGCTTTTTTTTTTATTTTTTTTTACCTTCAACACCCCAGCCCACTTTTTCTTTCACCCCCACTTCCACCACTTCCCCTCAGGCAGCGAGAGCTGAGATGGGAGGAAAGATGGATGATGTTCTTTTGAACTGTGACATGTCTCCATGCAAGTCATTTCATTATTATTCATAAATAATTGGCTGGGTCGTCTGGGGAAGCTATTTAAAGAGCTGATTGCTGTTTTGCCAAGGCGTACAGACTTTGAAGGCTTTTTTTTTTAAGTGTATCCCACTGAGAACCCAACAGAAGGTGTATTTTTCATGAAGTTTCTAATAAAGCACTTGACCTCTGGTTGGCTCTGTATGCCCCCCAACACACACTCACTTTGTTTGTGTGGTAAATATAGATACATGTGTGAGATATTGATTCCAACTCATTGATCTCACCTTTTCCAGCTGAAGTCTCTCCAACAGTTTAGAGCCAGACTTCAAGTATATCTAGTTCTCTCTCTCTGGCAGCCAGATATTGACTCCTTATAAAGATCTGTCTCCAACTTAAAGCTCCAAGGAGGCGCTCTCAGTCTGTGTCAGTTTTGGCGCCCCCTGTGGATAAAGTAAGACCTTTACTCTTTTTTTCTAATAATTTCCTGAACATGCAAAAGTGGCCTGTGGCAGCATTTAGAGCAATCAATAAACACTATAGGAATAATAACTATAACTATAAATAATAAACTGTGTTGCTGGGGACTAAAAATACTTTCTAAAATAAATTAAAGATGATATAAATTTGGACAATTTACATCAGTTTGACAATAATATATCCTACAATATATACTATAATGCTTTTTGACCAGCAGAAGACACTATCTTCATCAATCTTACTTTAGTTTTGTTCCTATGCCAATTGTATCCAATCCAACTGTATAATGTCTTAACTAATTATACTCTATCATGGTGACTTCATGTACATGCAGGGGCAGTGAGGCTGATGTCAGGAATTTGATACCCCCTATGGAGACTAGACATTGGTTCAGGTGTTTGTGTTGGATACATGATCAGATAAGGAGTAGACTTCTGAGAATCTGTATCAGGAAACCAATGAGGTGTTACGAGCAGAAGACTTGTGTGGATCTGGACAAGATGCTGATGAATTGAATGAAGGTGGAGGAGGGTTTTAGCATCCACAATATAATGACAGGCTGACTGCGAAAGAGAGAATAGCAGATTTAAGATATGACAGGTGCATGATGATTGTACAAACCACATTGTGTCAGTATCTGATTATCTTAGTACCTAAAAGAATGAACACCAGAGCAGGAAGAAAGAAAGAATGGAAGAAGGTAGCAATATGAATGAGTGGTGACAAACGAATGAGTAGACAGCCTTCCTTAACTTTCCCTGAGCTCCATTACATGTTGCCCCATACCTGGGATGCGGTCCTCAAGAAGCTGCCAGACAGCAGGGGGCGTAGTTGTCCTGTCAGTCAAGACGTGATGACCAAATCTGCATTAGATCAACTGATAGAACATGTTGCGGCAGTAAGTGACTCAAGGGACTGCTAGTGCCGAGTGCACCAGCTGGTCGTAACTTAAGTCCGTCTTATCTCCTATGTCTGAAGTAGCTACAAACCACTTCTAGGCTCAACTTTACTCTGAGTGCAACGAGAACGGCATAGAACGGTTGTACCTACGATCGGTCTTATCATGGGCGTTCACTTGAACATTCGCTACGAGGTGAGGGTTGCCAAGAAACACATTCGTAACCTCCAATTTCCACATACAGTGAATCGTACTGCAGAGCACATCGCTCCCTCTCTAGTCTATTAGAGCATTTCCAGCGGCGCATGCCTGGAGCACCACTCCGCTCCGCTTTGTTCAAGATACGCTGCAGGTCTATTTTCAGCATTGGCCGCTGCCAAACCATGTCAATACCTGTCGATCAGAAGGTCCAAACAGGCAGTCACAAGCGTAGAATATCTGTTTCTTTCAAATTACAATTCAGTGCACGGACTCCCAATCATAAATCATCACTATACCAACATTACGTCACATCATAATGTTCAGTGGGTCAGAGAAGTACAACAGCGCCATTGACGAGAAAAAGTTAACTTTGGAGGACATTTAGCCAAAGAATTTTACATAAAACCACCAATCCTTTAAGTAAATATTAACTTTTTAACTCCCCGATGGACTCACCCAATGGTGGAATCAATAATATCGTGGACTAATACCAAAAAGGATTATAAGTTAACCTCAAAAGGTAAAATCCTCTGCTGTTGACATACTATTCATGCTTCATGCAGCTCGCAGTTCTCCCGTGATTTCTGTCCGCTGATCGGCGCTTCGGTTCCAATGTGGTGACTCCAATCAAAATAGCGGCAGAGGATTTCAGTTACGTAAATCAGTCATAAGTTATTTGTAGAGCCAAAAGAAATGCTTTTTCTTAACTGGCATGTTGTTAGCTGATAAATAATAACTAGAGCTGTCAAGATTAATTAATCAGTTAATCACGATTAATCCAGGTCCACGATTAGTGCAAAACATTTTTCAATCACATGCATAATCATCTCTGTCAATACACTTTGGTTAAGACAGTGATGTAAAAACCCTTTTCTGCAGTTAAGTTTATTGCTTAAATCTTCGATCTACTAATAATAGGTCTATATCTCAACAGGAAGTCAATTACCCTTAGTTTAAGACAGTAGAAAACTTAAAAATGACACAAAGATACAAAAATACTTCAACATTTTGGCAAATTCGTCCATTGCCATAATTCCTACAGTCTTAGTAATAGGTTTGTTACCTTCAGTTGTCGGTGTGGTGAAAGTACAGGTCTCAACTTGTCCACAAGACCGTTTTGGAGTTGTTGGATTGTGTATTTGATGAGTTTGATGAGGGAAAGCCGGAATACCGTCTGCTTACATTGAGCTGACACAGCAGGTTCGAACTCTGCAGTGGCGATCTAAAAACAGCTTGCACCGACAACTGAAGGTAACGAACCTATTAGTAGGAATATAGGAATTATGGCAATGGATGAATTTGCAAAATTGTTGAAGTATCCCTTTAAAATGGAAAATAGTGTAATTGACTACTACTGTTGCGATTGACTACAGAAATTATGAGAATTTAATCTTTTGAAAGCTCTAATATTCATGCATTTCTCACAGAATTTAAGACTTCCTTCACATTTGCTGCTTCTTTGCTGTCTTGAATAAGGCATTTCTTCAATCAGATTAGCACACTGTTAATTTTGTCGACTAAAACTGTGACTAAAAATTTGTCAACAGCCGTTTTTTCTATGTCGGAAACTAGACTAAGATTAGCCCAAGATAGATTTGTGATGACTAAAACTGACAAAAAGTAATTTAGATTTCGCCAGACTTTGAAAATCAATGATATTTTTCCACTGTGGGTAAATCTGTCAAAAAACAATGCATCTGTAGCTCTTTTGCCTCTTAGCAGTAGAAACCAGGGACTCCAGGTTTGGCAGGGTGCCACTTTAAGTCGGTCGTAACTTCTGGCTCTAAATTGGGTTCAAGGTTAAACCCAGGCGTGCGACCAGCTGGTACACTCGGTCTCAGGAACTTGGTAGGCGAAACATGTCAAGTTAACATCAAACTCGACTCTTCTGTCAATAAGAAAACTGGAAAAAAAAAAGGTTTTCAAGACAACAACAACTTATCAATCAAAAAATTATATTGTGTACTCAGTATTGTGATCAGTAACAACCCTGCTTGCTACTGATGGTCTCTTTTGCTTTAGTAGCACATAGAGAGGCACCAGTATTCATTTTAGTCTGTTTCATAACTAGCTAAAAACTGCTCACAGGAACTTTGAGGTGAGAAATCAATAGGGACCGGTGAGATTGGTCTGTTACACTGGATTAGACAGGAGTACTGAGCCTGCTCACACAAATAGCTTGCAAACACACAAAGCACTGTTCATTTGTTCGATCTGACCACAACATTACACACTCCATTAGTTATGTCTGTGCAGGTGTGTGCGTATGTCTGGAGGTACCTGTGCTGCTTCGCACGGTCTGTTAAATCTTTAACAGTGCCCTTGAAGGTTCAAAAAAGTGTGAATGACAAAACAAAAGAGCAGGAAGTGAAATTGGGGAGAGAGAAAAATGAGGAAATAATCAGATTGGGAACAAAAGAGTGGATTATTTAGCCCTCATGGTCCATCAGGATAAGCTCACAGCCTTCTGGTGAAAATTGCATGAGAGCAATAGATTAAACAGATGAAAGAAAACCAGCAAAGTCGTGCATAAATAAAATGTAGGTGTGATTCCACTGTGTTATAATTGAGATACATGGTTAGGATATTAGAGGAAGGTGATTTGTAGTTTTTTAAGAGCACAGATGTGATGTTAATGCACCTTGCACACATATGTGGGATTAAGCAGGTGGAAGTGCATGCAGTGCCGCTGTGCTTTCACAATCATCAGCCTCTGTCAGGTCATGCTTTCTGCTGAATCAGGAGATTGGGGTGTGGTATGATGAGCTTGCAGGAAAAAAAAAAGACAGCATGCAATGTGTAAAGCCCGAGCCCATGTGCATGACAATACAGAATTCAATTTCCCAACACAGGTCGGGGCTTTGCACGTGATGCACTATAGAGCATCGCTTCATAAAGCACTCCGTCTCCACTGCAGCATGACAGCAGGGGAACATGGCTGGAATGCGGGATGACGAGGCGGTGTGGTGGAAACAGTCGGCTGTCATTAGTATGCAGCACGGAGCCGTCTTGTCTAGCTGGACCTTTGCTGAAAGTCCCCCCCCCCCCCGAACAGCAGATAAATTGTCTGTGGTGAAACGAGCAGCTGAGGCAAATCTGTGCCCTTTTTTCTACACCAGATTTCACCAGTGCCGTTGGATATGCTCCACATACGGCCGAACACAAAATAAAACAGCTGACAGAAAAGAATGAGGTTGGCAATGTAGGGTCGTCACAATATCAGAGTTTCAAACTTAGATTTGATACTAGAAAAAAAGATGCTATTGATACCTGTTTGTTACCATAGCAACAACATAAAGAAGTCCTAGGTTAACATTATGAGTTCACAAGAATTGCTGTCAAAGTCCTGCACACTAAGTTACACAAATACATTGGCAATGCTGCCGTCCTTTTAATTAAAGAAAGTTGCCGTCAAAGTCATGCACACTTAATTGCACAAATACATTGAAAACATGTCTGGTGTTTTTAATTAAAGGGAGAGTTGCTGGCAATGTCCTGCAAACTGTCTGAGGGTTGGACACTCTGGCAACGTGAGGGTCTTTGGAATAGCCAGAAAGCAAACTCCTCAAACTAAACAAATATGTTTCAGTCTCTTTGTTTACTAAAAATTGTGCCCAAAATCCTCACAGTGTCTGAACTGCATAAATATGTTGGAATTGAGTCTAATCTTTTATTCCCAAATACTGGAGGCAACAGTCTGGACCAGAGGCAGAGGCAAAGGTATTGAAAATCTGAAGCTTAGCCCTAATATTAAGTCTCAAAAATGGCTTGGTTTAGTCAGATTGGCTACAAGAATGAAATTTTCGTGTTTTATGAATGAAAGTCTACTTTATTTTGCATTAAACTATCATGACTCACAGCAGATAACTTTTCTTTTTACCCAGCTAAAAAATCAAGGGCTTTTGAGAAAACATTAGGGCCTTAAGCTCTTTAAGCCACCCCCTGGTTCCACCCATGACCCTCACACTGTCAAGATTACATAAATATGTTGCTAATGTGCCTGGTCTTTCTAAATAGCAGATAAAGCAAGCAAACGTCTACACACTGTTAAAATCAGATAAGTAAACATAACACAAAAGGTCAGGAAATTTTGTTTGGTAGATTATTTCAGAGTGCATGTTTATTTCCCTTTAAACGGTGCCACATTTGTAAGGAACATGCATTTGTGGGAATCCTTGGTCAGAATCCTTCACAGTGTCTCCATTGCCAACATGTCTGGTCTTTTTGATTGCAAGAAATTTCAGCTAAAGTCTCTTACAATGTTAAGAAGATGATCCTCTGTCCCATTGATATGATTATAATTACTTTGTCCCATTTTATACTGTGTTTGCTTTTATCTGCTTTTTTATTGTATTTGTTTTTATCTGTAAAGTGACCTTGAGTGTTCAGAAAGGCACATAAATAAATGTATTAATATTATTACTAATGCCTTGTCTTTTTAATACTAAAAATTGCAAGCAAACACCTTTACAGTGTGTCAATTACAAAATGCATTGGCAGTTTCTATACAGAAATGTTGCTAACATATTTGTACAGTTTAGACAGTGCTCTTGTTTTATGAATCTTTCTTAAAATTTTGAGCCTACAGACCATTAAAACAGCTGAGTTGATATTGTTTTTCAATGTGGTATCAAAAAGTGTTCAGTTGATGATAATTTGTCCAGCCTTAGTCCCCTGTGGTCGTCCCATGTGAAAGCAGTAGAGAGACAAACAGAGGACCTTATTAAGACCTGTACTCTTGCGGATTAGCTCTCAACTCCTGAGTGAGTTTTATCAGAGAGGGCCCTTCAAGCATGACCACAGTAATGAACCTGTTAGCCATGAAATTGACTTTTCTGATAAATAAGGAACAGAGGAGTGTTAAGCGGACCAATTTTGCATTGAAAGCCTTTTGTTTGAAATTCATAATTACATTCAAGCATTAAACCTTTTATTTTTTCATCATCAAATTTTCTACTCAGCTTCCTCTCATTAGAATGTAGCAGGAAATTAACTGGACTGTATTTCTGGGTAGAAGCATCAACTGCACAGCATAGCCAGTGTTTATAAAGAGTCCAAACTTTGTAAATAAGAGACGGTTCATAGTCGAGGCTGTGTGACTCAATCAGGCACCGCAAACTTCCCTGCCTCCCGAAATAACACTTTAATCAACCCCACTGTGATGACACTCAACTTTAAGACGTCATGGTGCAAATGTCTGCCTTTAATTACTGTTTTAAGATGAACGTGATTTGTCTTCCTGCTGTCTATGACTAACACAGGGAGATGGCTTAAAAGTCAGAGAGAAGCAACACTCGGCCTCCTGTCACAACTAGTGTTATGATTTTTTTTCAAGGGACTAAGACAAATGGTCACATTCTGAATTTCCAATTGAATTATCTTTTCATCATATCACTCATAATGCAGGTCACCAGTTTTCTGAAAGGTTGTGACTCTCTTTCTTTCTTCTAATGTCTCAGAAGAAGCTAATAAATTTAAAATTATATTTTTCTTTTTTTTTTAAATAATAACACCTTATCAAGATTTTTATGATCATTTAAAATGTGATTGATTTTTTCTTTTAGTTCTATGATTTTTAGTCATTGTAAATGACCTCTCTCAGCCCACCTACAGTGCCTTTGGGGCACTCCAGTGGGCCCTGGCCCACTTTTTGCAAAGCACTGCTCTAGTATGAGTGCCATGTGAAAACAACATTTATTTTTTCCCCTTCATTTCACTTTCTATGACTTTCTGCACATTGCAGATGACAGTATACCAATAAGTATGGTTCTGATTGAGGTTACTACCCAATAAAAGGGAGATTTCTCCTCTCTACTGTTGCCAGCTTCTTTCTCTATGATGGATTCAGGGTAACTATAATTACAAAGCAATGCAGTAGATGTTCTAGAACTGTCATGAATTAACTTTTGTCAGAAGATTTGAATATGAACAAAAATAGATGGACACGCCTCAATTTCTGCCCACAACACAAACCATGGTTAAACTCCCCAACAGCCACTGCTGGGCCCGGGGCTTGATACCATAGCTGTGAGAAAAACTATAACAACAGTGGTATCACCAGCAGCCTGGGCCTCTCACCTTGTCTACACGTCAAATAAAAGATGTCGCTGAAGTTCTGCTTCTGCCCCCCCAGAGCTGCTACTACAGCAGCAGAGATATTTGAAAAACAGCTGTTCAGGAAAACACTACACCAGCCAACATGCCCATGCACTGAAGGGGTAGTGAGACTGACAGCAGGAGAGGATACCCCCTATTAAGTCTAGACCCTGGTGGTGATGATTAAAGTAGTAGGATAAGATGAAGAATGCACTTAATGAATGGCACGAAAGGAGCTGGACCTTGAAACCAATAATATGTAATTGAAGTGGCTGGGGTGGAGGAGGGTCACAGTGATTGCACTGAAACAACAGACTGTGGAGAAGAGAACAGATTTTACAATATGACAGCGGCTGGATGATTGGATCAAGAGTGGTTGTGGCAGAATGGCATTGGATTATAACTCAAGTGAGTAGAAGCCCATACCAGCAGGAAAACAGAGCAGAGGAAGGGGAGACGGGTGAATGAGTGATTGTAAATGAATGAAAGAACGACTGGAAATGAAAAAGTCTTCCTGCATAACCTTACGCTAACTGTACCACAACTATAGATACTGTCACACATGTTAAAGAGGTTAGTTTGTATTTTACCCCCAGTTTAATGCCACTTTTAGCACTGATATAAGTACAGCATCATTGCAAAAAAAAGACGTGATGGATGCAAGACACTGTCCTTGCATGACACCTATTCAATGTCTGATTTGTAAATGAGTATGATCATCACAGCTTGTTAAAAAACTAGACACATACTGCTACAGAGTGCTTCATAGATGGTGTTGTGATAAATTCTTTGCTATTATTATGAAAAGCATAAAGTCTTTCCTGAAACAGGTGGTTTGGGTATTTCATCAGCTGAGGAGTTGAATACCAATGAACACCAACTTTGGCTGGTGCGAAAACGGCTCCAGACAATCTCAGTGTTTACAAAATAGCCCACAACACTTTTCTATTTGCATGGATATCCTGTGACATCCAATCAACAGATCCCATTGTGGTGGGTGTCAAAACCCAGTTGATTGATTGTAGTTCTGCCGTGCACCCCTCTGCTCAGAGCTCAGCGCTGCAGTGACAGAAAGGACACACAGATGAATAATGCATATCTCTATCAACCCTTCTCACAAGCACGATGCTGGGAGAGAAAAAGATGGATAGATAGAGAGCAGTACAGATGGACGGAGAAAGTGAGAGAGATTTACCAAAGATGATAAAAGATCTGAACTGTACAGAAAATTTAACATCATGATGACACATTCCTGCAAAATGTCCAAGGAACATGCAATAAACCATAACCACTGATATTAAATTAGAGCTCTTTAAAAAGTCACCCTGAGTCTTTGAAATTAAAATCCTACAGGGTCAAGTCTCCACCCTCGCTAATTTAATCAAAGGTCTCTTTTATCCTTCAAAAGTTGCCCCATTTCTCTCAGAATGTACATTTTAGGTCAGAGCCTTTGCCTTCCATTTGCTCCTGCAGAGAGGACACTAAATCACTTGACACCTGCTAGGATGAAGAATTAATACTCTGATAGAACTCAGCGATGTCTTAGAATGGCTTGTGCTAAAGGGTTTCATAGATATCGCTGAAAAATATCTTATTTAGTTGCCCCACGGGGCGCAACAATAGCTAAAAATCTGAGGTAAACACAATGAATTTGTGTCTTTTTTGGAAGGTTCTTTATCACACTGCTGCACAGTTTTAATATCCTGATAAATACATGGAATACATAGCACTGTTACTTTTTAACTGATTCCACTGTCTTAAAAATATCACACTATCACAAAACATTGGTCCAAAAAAGGAATTATAATGCAGAAATGTTAACCCTCTGGAAAATTAAGCTCATTTATGCACTCAGTAATTGGTTTGAGTTCCTTTTGCCCAAATTACTGCATCTTTGAGACATAGCATGGAGGCAATCAGTCCGTGGCACTGCTGGAGTCTCACGAAGCCCAGGTTGCTCTGATAGCAGCTTTCAGCTCAACTGTATTGTTGATCCTGGTGTCTCTCATCTTCCTCTTTACATTTCTCCAGAGATTCTCAGGGTTCAGGTCAGACCAGTTGGCCACCCAATCAAACACAGTAATGCCATGGTCAGCAAACCAGTCTCTGGTTGTTTTGGCTTCACTGTGGGCAGGTGCCAAGTTCTGCTGGAAATCAGAATCTCCATAAAGCTTCTCAGCAGATGGAAGCAGGAAGTGCTCCAAAATCTCCTGGTAGACGGCTGACAATGTTGACTTTGGACTTGATAAAGTACAGTGGACCGACAGCAGCAGATGGCGTGGTACCTCAAACCATCACTAGCTGGGTTTCCATTACAGGTCTTCGCAAAATAAAAGCAGTATTTCGTACATTTCAACTACGTAAATCTGCGCTTTGAATGTGTTTCCATTATAGGGAGTTTTGGGCACAAGCCTCGCAATCCTTGTAAAATCTCATCTCATGAGACTCCGCTGCAAGGAAGCTGGACCTTTGAAACCTGATGCGTGTTGGTACAGTTATGATTACATCTACAGCGGTTGCCTTGATAATTTTGAACAAAAGACAAAGGCAACGGATGATAGCTCAGAGGCAAAGTCTGTATGTATGTCAAAAGCCATGTGTAAGGTTTTAGTATGAAGTTAAGAAAAGTCTCAGTCTCCTCTTCTGTCCACACGTACCATGCCATGTTGTTCCTCTGAGTGAACTGGTCATGTGACACCATACATTACGTCCTGTGAAGTGTAAATGCAGAAAAAGTGTTTCCTTTTCCATTTCTTTTGCGATACATTTCTATTAAAAAACATCTGAAAAACCTCCTCATGAGAGCGTAAAAATTTTTAGCAATATTTGAGAGGTTTTTTTCCAAATTCAGGTGTTTCCTTTTCCATTTCTTTATTGCGCTATTTTGATTTTGTGCATTTCTAAGGGTAATGGAAACGAAGCTACTGACTGGAAACTGATAATACCCAACCTCAAGCACCTTGGATTCTTTGACTCGAAGATCTTCTTCCAGACTCTGGGACCTTGATTCCCAAATAAAATGTTAAATTAACTTTCATCTGAAAACACGACTTTCAACCACTGAGCAATGGTCCAGTCCTTTATCTCTTAAGCCCAGCTGAGACGCTGACGATGTCTGTGTGTGGTGGCTCTTGATCCACTGACTCCAGCCTCAGTCCACTCCTTATTAAGCTCTCTTGACTTCTTGAATCTGTTTTTTTTTTTTCGCCCATCGCTGTTGCTTTTGTACCTTTTCTTGCCACACTCTTCCCTTCCAGTCAACTTCCCATGAATATGCTTTGATACGGCCCTGAGATCAGCCTGCCCTTTCAGCAAAGGCCAGCTTACTCTCCTTGTGAAGGGTGTCAAAGACGGTCTTCTGGACAATCGTCAAATCAGCAGTCTTCCCTATGATTGCAGTTGTGTGCACTGAACCACTGAACAGCTTTTACGACTTCAAGCAAATTCAAAATTGTGTGAAGTTGTTGGCATGACAGGCATGAAATATGTTCAGACTGGTTAGCCTTGATTGTTAACTTCCTCTATTCAATGCTCTAAGGGTTAACGGGTTTAATGATCTAAGTCCTGCCTCTCTCCTGAACTCCATGATTGGTACACCTTGCGCACCTCTATTATTTGGGGGTATTTCCATCATGTTTCAGAAGGTTTTTAACAATTTTGCTATATTTATTGTTTCATGTTGCACCTGTTTTGTAATTTGTGTGCCATAATGGACTCCACTATATCGCTGGCTGCAAAACAGATCTACCTACAGGTCTAAAGAACATAACCTGAACCTAGATTGTGGTTCATGTGAGGTGGATGAGAGGGGGAAAGATATAATTATGAGAGAGGGGAGACAATCGTGTGATCTGTGTTGTGTGAAGGTTTTTAATAATTAAGACAAATTAAGATTCATGAGTTGAAATATCAATAAAATCAATATCAGAGTAGGCATACATATTCACAAGCCAACCAGTGCTTATTCTAGTGATAAATCTGTGCAGATCTGGCCAATCGTGTATCAGCAGGCTTCGGCAAATGCAGAAAAAAAACAGCTGGGAAGAGAACAATAGCAGGTGGAATGAAATCCATGGTAATGGCTGGGGGAAAACTATTCAGCACTGTTGACAATAGTTTCAAACATCCAATTTGGGTTTTTCATCATCCTTTCTTCTTTATCTGTTCGTATGTGTTTGTCCTGTCAGACTTTTATAATGTAGAGTGTTTTTTGTCCACTAACACAGCATGAATAGACCATTTATAGTGGCCAAAATGCATACAGAATGAATCTCTTATTTAGCTGAAACAGCTCGACCACAATGTAAGAAGCCCAGACAATAATTACTCTTTTACCAGCTATTATGGGCCAGTTGCAGAGAAAGATTTGAATATGACCCAGTTTGAGGAGATTACTTGCGTTCTTCTGACGTCACTGTCTAAAACGCTGGAGGCCTGACAGCTTCAGCATGAAGGGAAGACATCTGTGAAGATTTTAGGAGCCTGCTGCAGAATGCAGAGTGTGGGAACATGCTGTTTGAAGGCTACATCCTTTTCAACCTCAATAGTGTACTAAATTTAAAGTTGCTCATTTTAATTGGCCTGTCATGGTGTCTTTTCCTGCTTTCACGCACCTGCAGTCTCATACAGTATTCAACCAACACAGTCTGCTGGTAAATAGGTCAATAAAATATCAGAATGAGACTCTTCCAGGAGTGCACTCTTAGGCACCTGCTTTATAACATTAAAATGACAAGATAACCCTTGTTTGCCAAACATCTTTAATAGCCCTTTTGCAATAAGTATAGGCAACAATACCTTTATGTCAAACTGTTTTTCTAAAACGAGCCATGTAGGTTGTCTTGTATGATTTATTGCTCTGGGACAAACTCTGACTAAGAGGCCTCCTGGGAAACTGAGTCTTCACTCACTGCAGATAAAAGAAGGAAGTGAGTTTTGTTGACTTTGGCTCAGGGCAGGGGGAATTAATTTTATATTCCAGTCACAATTATGGCTTCTGACCATTATAAAAACAAGATAATAGAGATTAAGAGAAAATTGTGCAGCAATATAACGACCTGTTCTTGTCCATTTAAGTTAGATGCCCACAATTCACCATCCATGCTGCAGCAGAGATCTTCATTTTGTGTCTCAGTGGTATCATCATTATTCTTAAAAGTCATAATTAATACTTCAGAATTGAGTATCTCATCATTTTAATGCAGGACAATGAGTGGTTATTCCTCCTGTATGAGTAAACAAAAGCACATCAGGGCAGATATTGATTGTAAGAGATGAATAATGTAATATACAATATCCAAGTCTGTAATTAGTTCAATATGTCTTTAGAATTATTGTATAAAAACAGAAAAAGGCAGTTTAGTAGATCTTTTATGGTAGCAGCATAGAGAAATCAAACGTGGCATCATGAGGGTGAAAGAGCCTTAGCCTGCCTGCCTGCTGAATCTGTTTCATGTTGAAATTGCTGCACATTTGATAAGACAGACAATCTGATGTTGTGTTATGCCTGCACTAAAGAAGGTCTGGGTTTCTATCCAAACCTGACAGTTCGACAGTAAACCTGTGTTATTCTTAGCCTTTTATTACAGCGAGCTTGGCACAAGTTACGCATGACCTGTTGGCCTATGTGGGTGTTTGCGGTTTGTTTCGGGGTAGTATGATTTAACCCCCTCTTGACATTTGGGTCCCCAGCCTCTGGCATGATCATTTTAGGGCTGGGGTGTCCAGACTTTTTCCATTGGGGGCCACATACACAAATATATAAGGCTAGCAGGGCCACTTTCATATACCTCACTTTGAGGATATTAAAGTTAGTAAAATCAGTCTAGTGTAGGGTAAGGTATGCTTAGTGATTGAGCATGCTAAAATGACTATTTAATGACTGACAAGGCAA
Organism: Cheilinus undulatus; assembly: GCF_018320785.1. NCBI lineage: Eukaryota > Metazoa > Chordata > Actinopteri > Labriformes > Labridae > Cheilinus > Cheilinus undulatus. The sequence continues at coordinate 18,969,152 of NC_054873.1, read as the reverse complement.
ATAGTCAATCATTTTAAGAAGTTTAGGGTGGCCAGTCAGATTTCAGAGGGCTCTGGTCAGCCATTTATACCACTGGCTCTATCCCTGGAAAGTCAGTGGTGCTATTTGCTGTCATGATCTATCAGGGTGTTATGAATCAAGATATTGTTATTATTTTCTTTGCTAACATATTTACCATTTACAGTAGTAAACTCAGTTTAGTCATGAAAAAAATAAACATGAACAAATCCACCTTGTCAAAATGTTTGTTTGTAGAATTAGCATGGTAGCACTGTTCTGTGCTGAGACTAGAAAGAATAATACAGTCTAGTACAAGCTTCAAGCTCTACTGTGGACCATATTTAATTTAATTTCAAGAATTTGTCGAGGGCCAGTCAAAAATGGCTGCTGGGCCTCATTTGGCCCCCAGGCAATAGTTTGAACAGCCCTGTTCTAGGGGAACCAGGTTGTTTAGAGCAGCAGCTGCTGTTGCACTAAAGCTTCACTTTAGACACCATGTTGTGCCCACTCTCTGGGTTTCAACTGTAATAGATCAAGGCCAAAATTTGAACTCACAGCCACATAAAACCTGGAATACTGAACAAAAAAAATTGCCCTATATTTCACCAACAGGCTTTATTGTACTTGGCACAGCGTCGTGATGCATGAACTTGTGCAAATAACCTAAATATATGAAGGGCTCTGTCAGGAATGGATGGACTCTGTGTTTTTCTTTTTCTTTTCAAGTGGTGAAAAAAGCACAAAATCATCTTCACACTGCATGATGGCTCTATTCGGTCTCTTAATCCTATTTTTACAATGGACAGAAAAACTAATGCATCTGGCTCAGTGTGCTAAGCTTATGTGCATTACATATTTTGGAATCAGATAATGAATCTGAAAATGTGGCCCTTAGAACCACGGACCGTATAAAACACCGGCATAGTCTCAGTAACACCACACAGATGTCTGAAGCAGAAACCCCAACAGTAGTGGTCGTAGGATTGGGTGGTATAATCCTCCTTCGTCCCTAGATGAACATATGAAGTCTTTACATAATGGCTTTCCTAAAGCATCGTAATAATTTCTGCAGTTAGAATTTATGATATAATTGTTCAAAATCTCCACTAAATTCAAGTTATTTGTTAGAAACATTTGAATAATTTGCTGTTTGGATATTTTGGTGTAATTTGCTCGGTAATTACGAATTATTTTTATGAAAATTCAGAGGATATGTTTGTATATTTTAAAGTGCTTTATTAGAAGATATGGAAATTTTCAGGAATCTTTATAGAAATTTCAGAGGAATGTGTTTGAATGTTTCCAATATTTTCATGAAATTTTAGAGAGTGTGTTGGTAAATCTTTTAAAATTTGCTGAGACATTTAGGGGAAATTTGCTTGAAAATATTCAGGAATTTGCATGGAATTTTTGTGGGACATTTTTACAGGAATGTTTGAGCTTTGTGATAAAATTTCACTGAAATATTTGAGGACTATTTGAAGACATTTTTGGGGGTACTTTTTATGGGAAATATAATTTTCCAATGAAATTTCTGTAATTTATTTGAAACTTTACAAAACAAAAGCTCGGGTCTCAGGAGGTCTATCAAGCACCAACGCCAACGTGTTTATGCAAGCACAGCAAGAAGAGAGCACCACTACAGGCGCTTCATTCGTACCTTTAACAAAATGCTTTGGGTCTGAAAAAACAAATGTTATTAGGTGACTTTTATAGGGGTGCTGGAGGTGATTTATAGTTGCAGCATTGTTTTCACTCTTCACAGGTAATCTGAGTTACATCAGGACAGAAGATTAGATGAGGTTTCTCTCTCTCTTCTTCTCCCTCTATGGTACATATGAGCTCTCTTTTCCTCCCTCTCCCCTCCCTTCATCCCAAAAGTAGAAATAATAATCCAAAGCTGCCATTCAGGATTGTTCGTGTGCTTTAAAACAGATAAAGATAAGCCAGTAATATTATCAATTTTAGTGCTGGTGAACTCTGTCCAGCCATGAGTTTACTTTATTGGACGCTTATAAAAGTGACAAAGTACTTAAGCGCCTACAAACACTGATTAACCTTACATACATTTCACACAAAAGGGGTAAAAATTAGTTTAAATGTTTTTAACAACTGCTGATGATTTTAACCTAGAGTTAGAAAGAAACTTTATGATTTCTCATCACTAATTTACACCCAATCATTAAAGTGTTTTTAAACCTGCATTGCCATGGATAACATTAAAGCCAGTGGTGCACATCTAACAGTTTGACTTCAGAGAGGGCCAGAGCACTGCGAGCCAACCCACAAAACAGTGTGCCAGCACTGTGCTATGCCATGGCGTGCAAAAATCATTGACTGGTTTAGTTCTGTAGCTGCCAGAAAAGTAATCCAACATGTCAGCGACAGTCCTGAAAGTCTGTACAGTTAAACACAAGACAGCTTCCTTACCTTGTGAAGTTTTCTGCTGGTCAATGGATTTCACAGTGTGTTCTTGTCCTTGTACATTGAATCCTCCCTTTTCTGAATTCTCCTGAGGCAGCAATTAGCCCTCACTCCGTCAGTGGCTAATGGCTTTCTAATTGAGTCTCCACAGGTAGCATACCTGTTAGTGGAGGTTAGGTTGGAGCAAAATGTGCAGGACACAATTTCACCATAATGTATTTCTTTTTCTTTTTTTCCATTTGTCATTTCAGAGAGCAGCAGGAACCAATACCCTCAGTCAGTAAGTGTCCCCTTTGGTCTGTATCTGGTTTTCAGCCCACTGCTTCACATCTACTGTGCTGTAGTGTCACGCTGTTCAGCTCTGACCTCTGCTTGACTGCAGCTGGCAGCAAAGTGTAAAATGTAATCATCACAGCAATATTCACTTGCTTATGTAGATTGTTTCATTGATTTTTTATTTCAAACGACACAGTGGACTTCAAATGGGACTGTTTGGCTGTCTAGTTTTTTTTTTTTCCACAGTCGGTTCAATAACAATAAAAAGGAGACAGTGGTGGAAGCTGCAGGGTGACTCATGATACAAGACAAGACGAGACTCCATACACCACCTGGAGTTAAAATATGAGGAACAACTGCAAACAACTGCTGATCAACACACACACAGCAATCACTGCAAGAATCTTCAGTCAATTCTGACAGTAGTATTAATGAGATCAATCATTTGTCTTATGTTAACAACAGGTGTTGTGGTTTAATAAGTGACCATGTTAACTGGTGACTCTGTGTCTTTAGTGGTCTTAACAACAGATGTTGAAAACTTAATAAAACCCTTTGTTTAATTTGTCATTTAATACTCATCTGCTAAATTTATGTTAGACATGATGAAAAATGTTCTTAAACATTTCTAACAACAACAACCACTGACACTTTTAACTAAAAGTCACCAGTTACCATGGTTACTTGTTAAACCATAACACCTATACTCATGCTGTATCCATCAGCAATAATGGATTTGGATTTATGATGTCATTATTTTTTTTACTAACAAATTACAAATGCAATACGACTGCTACGATACGATAGGATACGATGATACAATACGATACAATATATATGATATGATATGACATGAATGTTGTGATCTGCTATGCTATGCTATGCTAAGCTATGCTATGACATGACATGACATGATTTGATAGGATATGAAATGAAATGATATATGCTATGCCATGCTATGATATGAAGTGAAATGATATATGATAAGCTATATGATATACAGTTGCAAGAAAAAGTATGTGAACCCTTTAGGATTTCTTGGATTTCTGCATAAATTGGTCATAAAATGTGTTCTGATCTTCATCTAAGTCACAACAATAGACAAAAACAGTCTGCTTAAACTAATACCGCACAAAAAATATGTTTTCATGTTTTTATTGAACAAAACATGTAAACATTCACAGTGCAGAGTGAAATAAGTATGTGAACCTTTGGATTTAATAACTGGTTGACCCTCCTTTGGCACCAATAACCTGAACCAAGCGTTTCCTGTAGTTACAGGTCAGACCTGCACAACGGTCAGGAGGAATTTTGGACCATCAGAACACATTTATGACCAATTTATGCAGAAATCCAAGAAATCTCAAAGGGTTCACATACTTTTTCTTGCAACTGTATATATGCTATGCTATGCCATGCCATGATATAGGATATGATTTGATATATGATACAATATCATATCATATCATAGAAATGGCTCATAATATTTACTTGATTGAATCCTCAAAACAATTTTCACACTATAATTAAGTCAATTTTACTGCTCTATTATCATGTACAACTTACTTGCGAGAATCAAGTAAATGATACTTACTGACAAACTTAAAGTTACAGAATAAATTAAGTACATTTTACAAAACCATATTTAACTTATAATTTTATTAAATTTGATCTTACTAAGTAAAGTCAATCGATTGCATGATTTAAAGGGGTATATTTACTTGAAAATTCTGGTTTTCATCAAATCTTAATTTTACATAGAACAAATCATGACAATAACCTACAAGGGCCAAAAGTTTGTTTATTCAGTATGGTGAAATGGCACAATATAATATGATAAACTGCTATAATGCTAGATTGATTCATGTATTGAGTTATACCAATTAATTGTTGGTTCCCCATAATATATGACTTTATGTCTTTACCCCTACTATCATTATCTTCTTTCATCATCATAATTTATGTCTAGTCCTGCAGTGAGGAGTTATGAAGACTGAATTGTGTTTAGACCCCTGTATGTTTTAAACAAATATCATTGTATGATACCAGAAGTTGTTGCCATATTGATGATTTTTCCACTACTACTTTAAGGCTCATGCTGCCATTTTTTCCTGAAACTGCACGTCACTCTCTTGGACTATAAATTGGCATACAAAGAAATAATACCTAAGTATTCCGTTGTGTTTTCTGGGTAAATAAGTATATTTATTTTGCACATCCGTTTGCATCAATGCATTAAAACTCTCTTTGCTTCTTTGCACCACAATACGTCCATCTTTAACTTTACTCAAAGCATCTCATTCCTCCATACAATACATTCCTCTGCCGCCTGCTTTCTGCCGAGCCTCTTACCAGCTCCAATCTTCTTTCCAATATCCCACTCTGAGGTCCATTTTCCACTTTCCATTATCATTCCCTCACAGGGGCCTGTTTTTAGAGTGCCCTCGTCATCTCCATCTATTCGTGGCCTCTTAAAAGCCTTTCTGTTCTCTGACCAGATTGAAGGACACCGGTAGCATCGCCAACATCACCTGTGAGAGTTTCCCATCGATTCTTATGTATTTGTTGTCTAATCATTTGGACAAAACATTTATAGCCATCATATCTTATTTCACCTCTCATCATGGCCCTCCAGTCAAATCAACAGTTCTGTATTGATCAGCGTATGAGTGCATCAGTGCCTAAACATGGACTCTCACTCTCAGTCTGGTAAAGCAGTAAAGGACTATTGATCCTGCTGCTCAGCTGACAGCTGGCTATTCTGAATTTGTACATGGAGTTTCCCTGTACTAGTAAAGTGTTGCTTCAATACTTTACATGGTGCTAGAATCTCACAGTTGAACTGATTGTTCATTGTTCAGCCATGCACAGCTAAAGGACATTATAAGAGAAAGCATAGATCTGCTGAAGTGTCCCAGCTGAAGTGTAAAAATGGGACTTGTCCAAACAATCTTGTGCCCTGGTTGAACATGCAACTATCCAAAGTCCTGGTAGAGCTATAAGGAAATTTTGACAAGTTTATTGTACAAAAAAAAGCAATTAGGCTTAGTTCAAGTAATGGAAATATGTCTAAGTACATAAGATTAGGTTTCAAAATCATGAAATATTAAGCAAAATATCAGCTTTAGGTCCATTAATTGCACCAGTCTCAGCTTTACTAGCTATACCCCATTTCCTGATATTGCTCCTTCAAAACAAAGGTCTTTCATCAACGTGTGAAAGGGACTTCTACTGTGGCGAATTTGGCAGAAATAGAGTGGCTCTCCTTTATCAAACCTGTGCAGAAATCAGCGCAGATTTTGGCGTAGAAATCATCATACAAAGAGGTCCATGTATGATTTATGAAACATGCATGTTTGGCCAATCACAGTACATAAATGAGTGGTTGTTGATAAATATGGCGGCTGAAAACAATCAGCATTTCAATAACATCTCTAGGTATTCACAGTTTAGCCACCTTGCCCCATGGACATATGTAATTTAGCAAAGATACCTGCTCCTAATGCTTTATCTTAGGAAATCCTTATTTTGCCAGCTTGGACATCAGAGTTAAAGGTGGCCTCCAAAATAACTGAAGTACAGCTTACAGTACACAAATTTCAGGAGTTTGGTGTTCGATCATCATCATTATGAGTGTTTAATCTTGAGAAGTTGTGGCTGGATCTGCTCTGATAACATACTTCAGTTTGCTGTAAGATAGTGGTTCAGGCACCCCTAGGGGGGCACCAAAGATCTCAGAGGGGGCGCGGTCCCCTGTGTGCTCTAATGTCATCAAAATTAGATGTGCATGTACATAATTTGTTTCAAATCATGATTAGAAACATAATTTACAACAGTGTATTAGGACCAGCCAAAAAGACAAAAAAAATATAGACTATATGTTTAATGGTTGGACTTGTGATTATTATTAGTTTTTGTATTTTATTGAAATTTGTAAGGCTGTGTGTGTTTTTGTGGCTGGTGGGAGTGGTTAGAGGCACTCGGGCACAGCCGCAAACAATGTGAAGCAACCAGCTCCAGCTTATATATGCACCTGGCTGAAGACTGGAAGCTGCCAGAGTATGCCTCCAGCGGCGTGTGCCTCCGTCCAGACTCCCAGTGTCACTAGCACTTCCCCAGCCTCCCTTCTTCAGTCAATCACACCAGCCTTTTTTGTTCGAAAATAAATATCTACTTCTAACTAACATCCTAGTCTGTACAGCGCTCCTGGGTTCAGTCTAAAGTTATCGTCACAATATATTTCAAATTTTTAAAAAGCAAAATTTAAATTCTTGAGAAAAAAATTACAATTTATAGATAATAAAGTCATGTATATATTTATATATGAATTCAGAATTGCAGAGTTGTAAAATTCCTAAATTTAAGAAAAGTCTTTAATTTGGAAATTAGAAATTTTTGTTTTCTGTTTTTTTTTGGGGGGGGGGGGGGTCTTTTTGTGCCTTTATTTTGATAGAAGAGGACAGTAGATAGATACGGAAACAGGGACGAGAGCAAAGAAAGACATGCGAGAAAGAGCCACAGGCCGGTTTTAAACCCCAGCCGTCCACGTACATGGGGCGCACCTTAAACCACCAAGCCATCTGCGCCCTAAAATGTTAATGTCATAAATTTACAGTAGTATAAAGTAAAAATAATTACAAGGAACAAAACTGACAACAGTGGCTGAATTTCAACTTTATTTTCTCAAAAATGTAAGTCTCAGGGGAGCAGGTGGCCTGGTGGTTAAAGGCGCTCCCCATGTTCGCAGGCGGTCCGGGTTCGAATCCGGCCTGAGGCCCTCCACCGCATGTCTCTCCCCGACTCTTGACCCTATTTCCGACTCTATCCACTGTCCTCTTCTATCTAATAAAGGCACAAAAATAAATCTTAAAAAAAAAAGTCTTGGTTTATATTTATCACTTTGAAATTAAAAAATGTCTGATTTTTTTTCACCCTTAATTTACGATTAAAGGGTAGCTTAGCTTTTCTTACATGGGGGGGGGCAAGGAAACAAGGTTGGGCACCACTGCTGCAAGACAACTGCTGTAATTCATGGGGCACACAACTCCTCACATTTCTACTCTATAATTAGAAATTATTCTAAATGTTCCTAGGGACAGGAGAAAGCATTATCCAGTGTTTTTGCTTCAGTGTTGCACTCACCGTCCTGGTGGTGACATTTTTATGTCCGGGTTAACGCAGCTAATTGCCCACTCTCTTCTGTGGCACGAGGCTATTTGTCTCCTTCTGTAACATCTATTAATTATGAATAAAATGAAATCCCGTAGTGTCGCTGCTCATATTTCACCTCCTACTCGCACCGTCCTGTCTGCTGGGTTGCTGCCTCCTTTTCTTATTACACTCTGTGAAAACTCTCCTGCAGAACTCACTCATCTCCATGAAGAAAACACTTTGTTTGAAACGCAGCCTTTTCTGGACAGGTTCTTGGCCATTATGCACATTTGATAATTTTATGTCTCCTGGAGGTTTTTTTTTTTAATGGAATTCACACATACAACCACCCGCTTCTGTATCTCTTTCCCACTCATTTTGCTCTGAGCGCTGGAGCAGAAAATAAGAGTGCACTGCTGTATTGTACAATGTGTTTGTGTGGGTGCGGGGGTGTATGTACTTGTGCATGCTCAGAGTGGGTGTTGTTTTACAGATATGTGAGATTATATGTATGTAAATTATGCAGTGTTTTCTCTTCTGTTTCAGAGACTTCTAGTGTATTTATCATTGCTGACCAGTCTAATGACATTTATTAGAAAATCTGCTGTTGTTCACCTTAAATGACTCCTAAATTTTTCCCGTCTGGGTTTAAAAACGTCTCTTTAATGATGGTGATGATGGAAAGGTTGCCGTATGTGTGAACGGGCATGGAGAGAGTGTTTGTTTGGAAGGAGGTGAGAGCGAATGAGGAGGGCTGCAAATCCATGATTAATGCAGCGTTGCCCTTGTATCTTTTCAGAGAGGAGAGAGGAGCGAGATGAAGCTAACAGCATTAGCATTCTGCCTGTGCTCCTGCAGGAGTCTGCTTTGCCCCTATACAGATGCTCTGCTGCCTTTCACATCACTGAATAGACACTTCAGACTCTTCAGTCTGGATGCACACCAAAACAGCTGTTTTAAGGTCCGCTGCGTACCTGTCAATCCACTTTAATTTGTTAATATACTTTTTATGGACTAAGCTGTGTTGTCTGACAGCTCTCAGCCCAACACTTTCACTGAATAAATGCTCTGCTCTCATTTTTCATTCATGTCCTTAATGCAGGAGTTTACTTTTAATGAGCAGCAGAGTTAAACAGTCTTCCCTTCGAGTGGTGAGGTTGCACAAGGGCCTGATTTTGAGCTGACTTCAAACTCATCACGTATTTAAATCCTTAACACCACACTGTGCTGCCAAAAGCGTTTTGGGTGTTATTTGGAGCGATGACAGAAGCTACTGTAGGGTGACTGGGTTGCAGAAAAAGGAGCTCCAGCACATGGAAGAGCTAGTGCATGGTCTGACGGTGCAACTTTTGACATTTCTGGTTCTGTGCTGCATTACAATTTAAAATATGAGCACGGCTAGCCTAAAAACAAACTTCAACACAAACTTAACTTTATTTCTGTGCAACTGTGAGCAGGGCCAACTATATATGTTCATGCTGCAGACTGAAGTGTCCTAATTTGCTTCGTTGTGCCTTAACAAGAGGCTCAGATCTCACAGTGAGCAGCAAAAATGAGAGCAGCTCTGTCTCAGCTTTAATTAGAATTTTGTTTTAACCTTAAACACAGAGACAGAACATCTGCTGAATTATTTGCAATTTAGATTCTTAAAACATCTCGGTACATATCTAAAAAGCCTCAACTGGAGACAAGAAGATGTTGCAGCATAGCTTTAAAGTTACCTGTAAGATCACCTCTGCCTCTCACCTTTAGCTAAGACTGGAGGCTTCGTTGCATCCTCTCTATGTTGTGTCTAAGCCCGCAGGCAGGAAAGATTACAGATTACCAAAGACAAAATGCAGCAGGATGACTTCCCTTTTAGAACTCAGTGAAATGGTATCTGCTACCAAGAAGAAAACAGCTTTATCATGCAGTGCAAGCTGTGTTTGCTGGGAGGATAGTAGATAGCTGCTTAGAAAGGCTTGACATCAAGCCTGGTGGCTATGTTTAAAAGAAGATTGTTTTAACAGAACTGTTAACAAGGTCTGAATACATGCAGTGCATTCAGAAAATATTCAAACCCCCTTCACTTTTGTAATGTTGCAATCTGATGCTACAATCAAAATGTAGATTTTTTTTTGGCAAATCTATTGAAAATTTAAAACTACATCTAAGTTGTTCAGTTGCAGATGAAACATCCTGTTTCCTAATATTGCTCCATCAAAATCAATCAACCAGTCTTTATTTGTATAGCACTTTTCATACAACACAATGTAGCACAAAGTGCTTTACACACAAAAATAATACAAAAGAAAAAAAATACCCGACTCTACCCCACCCCATCCCTGTTCTCTCATCCCCACCCCACAATCCAAACACAATAGTGGCAAGTTATAAAGTACATTGAGTAGTCAGACAACTAGAAAAGAGCTATATAAGCCCAAATCCATTTACCAAGTCCATTTTAAATGATTTGCAGTGGATTCAGTAAAAGCAGGAACATGCACACTGAGGAAACGGCATCTTAAAATTCAAATGAGGAAACACTGAAGATTAGGTTAAAATCACAAAACAAAGTAACATAAAATGAAATTTAAGAAATAATAAATTAAAATGAAATGAAAACAGAACTAAAATAGCTCAATAAAACTGTATACAATAAGTCTATTACACATAAAGAGAATATGGTAGATTATGATACGAGGATACAATACTAAAAGACTATGCTGACAGTTAAATCTAGAGGGAGATAAATGCCAAAACACTCAAACAAAATTCAGTTAATGATATAAAGTTTAGTTAAAGGCCAGGCTAAAAAGGTAAGTCTTGAGTTTGCTTTTAAAAACATTAACACTTGGTGCAGCCCTCAGGTCTTCAGTTAAGCTGTTCCATAGACGGGGCCGTAGCGATAAAAAGATGCCTCACCGTATGCTTTAATTTAACTTTGGGTACTGTCAACAAAGAACTTCCCAAGGACCTGAGGGCTCTACTGGGCTCATTAGGTGAAAGCAAATCTGATAAATAAGAAGGAGCAAGACTATAAAGAGCTTTAAAAACCAGTAAAAGAATCCTAAAATCTATTTTAAAAGAGACAGGTAGCCAATGCAGAGACCTTAAAATCATTGTAACGTGATCTCTCTTTCTGGTCTTTGTCAGCATCCGCGCAGCTGAGTTTTGGAGAAGCTGCAGGTGTGAAATATTCTTTTTGTCAATTCTACAAGTGATAAAAGCATGGATTAATGTCTCTGCATTGACTTGAGAGAGAAACATTTGTACTCGGGCTATGTTTTTTAAATGATAAAATGCTTTCTTGGTGATATCCTGTATATGTGGTTCAAAATTCAGCTCTGATCAAATGAAACACCTACATTTTTAGCCTGTTGACACAGATTAAAAGATAATGCTTTGAGTTTGCTGACCAGTTTCTCTCTCTTGTCCCCTGCACCAATGACTAAAACCTGTTTTGTCCTGGTTGAGCTGTAAAAAGTTCTCTGCCATCCATGATTTAATATCTAAAATACAGTTAAAAAGGGCATCAAGTGGCCCTGTGTCATCAGGAGACAGGGCAACATAAAGCTGAGTGTCGTCAGCATAGCTGTGGAAATTGATGCCGTGCCTCCTGATGACATTTCCTAGAGTTAACATATAAAGGTTAAAAAGAGTGGGACCTCAAATTGAACCTTGGGGAACACCACACCTCATGTCAAAACATTTAGATGAGTGATCCCCAAGGTTCACATAAAATTGTCTGTCGCTAAGATAGGATTCAAACCAGTTAAAAACAGTGCCAGAGGTGCCAACAAAATCACGGAGTCTATTTAAAAGAATTTTGTGGTTGACTGTATCCAAGCTGCACTCAGGTCCAAAAAACTAAAACAGATGGTAATTTCTTATCCATGTTGGACCTGAGGTCATTAACAATTTTGACTAGAGCTGTCTCTGTACTGTGATTTTTCCTAAAACCAGATTGATAAATTTCATTAATATTTCTGTAATTAATAAAATAATTTTACTGGTTTAAAACAATCTTTTCTAAAAATTTTACTTAAAAATGGCAAATTGGATACAGGTCTGTAACTGCCAGGTATTGATGCATCCAAACTGCATCAATAAAATGAAAGTCTTTTAGTCTGAATGGGTTTGTTTTGGCTTATTAATGAAGAAATGTGTAGGTATGAGTATAAAAATGGATTTTGTGTCACATGTTACAGCGTCTTCTAATGGCTCTGTACTGTCTCACAGAGCGCACGCTTCTCCCTGAAGCAACATTTGTGTCTGAAGAAGTGATTGTTTATCGTGCCGGTGTTGTCGGAGCTGTTTAAGCATGTCTTTTTGATCCATGGAGCTCAATCACAGCAGCTGTCGTAACAATTGATCGCTGAGTCTGTGTTCCTGTGCTTGTCGTCATCCCTCTCCTCTTCCTCCTCCGCTGAGCTGAGGAAATGTTTGCACACGCAGCTTGTTTGGGTACTTATTTCAGCTCTGCCTCAGGTCACATATTGAACTGAACCTACAGTAATAACTTTTCTACAGTATCTCAGACAGGAGCTGCCGATTGTCTCTGGCTGACTTTTAGTGCCACAGGATGTTTTTGGACTTTATAATAACCATCATTCAGAGATGAGAATTTATCAGTAAGACTTTTGCCATGTGTCATTATTCAGGTCAAATGAATGAGTTACCTGATAACCTCACTGTGTACATTAAAAAAATGGCAAATAGGCTGCACTTGTCCAGCATCTTAAAGTCTGACAAGCACTTTTACACAACACTGCAGCACTATGCAATTTGAGGTTCAGTGTTTTGCTCAAGAACACTTCTACACATAGATCAAACTGACAAACTGTAATCGGTTACAGTTGTACCAGTCATCTTTTATTCTATGGGGCGTGCCAATGCAAGAACAGCTGTCACAGTGACACAGAACCTGAACAGACTTCTGATTTTAAGTTTTCACACTTAGGCTGACCATGAAGAAAAAACTGGGTTGACTTATTTCACATTTTATGTCTAAATATATGTATTAGCATAGGGTACTAGAATGCTTTTTACATGATTTGTCATCAGTTGATTCAATTGATCCTTTCATTCATTAATAATCACTCATTCACGTGTCTCCCTTTTCCCGCTCTGGTAATCAGCTGATATGAGCGTCTACTCACTTAAATTCTGAATCAATCCCATTCTGCTAAACCTCCCTGCAGCTGTCATATTTTAAAATCTGTTCTCCTCTCCTCTGCAGTCAATCTTCATGCAACTGCATCACTTCATCACTACTTCCAAGTCATCTCATCAGTTTTCGGGTCCGGTATCCTAATCCTTCCGCCACCACCACCAGTGTATAGACGCCATAGTGCTCCTTATCAACAGGACACTACTGAATGCTACCAATTGAGGTAGCATGGCGGTGGCACATGCTAACGCAGCTGCCTGGTGCTCCAAAACAAAGCCCTACACTTGCACCAGAACTGACATTTAGTGAGAGACTGTGTCTTCGACTACTGCAAAGGAGGCATGCTCTCAGAGTTTGCATCTTCCCCGATGAAGATTATCTGGATAACGGGGAGCTCAGAGACTGAAAGGAGGAGGACGTGGAGGCAGTACGACACCTACAGCTGGGTGGAGGGGAGGCAGAGACGTCGTTGTGTGAGAAGGCGGAAGCGGGGCAAACAAGCCGGGCTGCGGGCTAGGCTAAGATTGGCCCCATACAAACCTGCCGTACCAAGCATCTTTCACGCAAATGCCCGCTCCCTCGCCAACAAGGTGGATGACATAAGGCTGCGGATTTCTAACCACCACTTGGACAGCTGTGTGTTGATAATAAGAGAGACCTGGCTGCACAAAAACATTCTGTGGAGCTAGTAGGCCACACCATATTCAGAGCGGACCGGACACCCGACATCGGTAAGACTAGATGGGGGTTGCTGGCTCTCCCCTCCCTCCCCTTAAAGACATCTACCAAAGTCTTCTCCACAAGGGAGCCTCTGGGATCCTTAAGGACTCTTCTCACCCTGGCACTTTCTGTTCAGCATCACCCACACAAACCTGCCGTACCAAGCATCTTTCTCAAGGATGCCTGCTTGGGGTGTGTCCTATCAGTCAACCTTACTACCCCTTCAAGTTAACAAAGACATTTCACAATTTCAAACATTTCACAATTTCAAACATTTCCAAACTTGTAGAATAAAACTTTTTAAAAACCATTGTAAGTCTCCCCTGATTGAACTGTGCTTTGTGATTTTGATCGTTAAATAAAGGAGAAGAGAAATTGGCAAGCACAGAGATGACTTGAAAGTTGATTTTCAGCTGAGGGCTTTGAGGGCAGTGACAAAAAAAACAGCTGAGGCTCAGGACGCTGAGTTCTGTTAACACTGAACTGCATTGCTTTTGTATTGAAAATGAGCCCTACCAGCTGGAAAAGATGGTGGAAATGGACAATGGTCCTCATTCTGAGACCCCACTCTGTCTGGGCAGAGCACTGCACTGCACTGCCAAAAGCATCTGAATTCATAAGCTCACGCTGGATGAAAATCATGATACAGGGATGGGATGCATGATAGGGAGTCTGTGCATGCAGTTTTGTTTTTAATGATCTATTCATCTACGAGCTGCTCTGATCTGGTCGGTCTGATTTGTCCAGGTTGATGCACTGGCTTCAGAGAGATGGAACAAGCATCGATTACAGAAGTGGGGATTCTCTGTGCATCAAATGCAGCACATATGGATGCACTCAGGTCTAGCTTTTATCTTTTAAAGGAAATATTCATACTAGGAGCATTATACGGAATATATATTCTATATTGTGGCCCTTTATTACTGGATATTAACCCTGGCTTTGCATACTGTTGTGTAGGTTGTTTCAGATTCAAATAAATCATTTTAAAGAGGCAAGATGCTGCATGCTATAAATAACAATTTAGACCAACATCTTCAGCAGTACAATCTCAGATGTCTAAATCAAAAAGTGCTGGGTTCATGAGGGTTAATACAAACAACTGGAATATGTTCATGGAAAAGTCAGCAAGATTAACGTATTAAAAGCCGTTTCAGGACAGAAAGTGTATGAATATAACATCAGTGTGTCAGTTCTGCTGCTGACCAAAGTTTCCTGCATATCTCTCACACAGTGGTCCAGCATGGTTTACAATGGAGGAATCTCATGTTCAGCCACATGTAAATCAGAGTGTGTGCATACTTACCATCCCACACTCGTCTGTTTACATATTCTACCTCTGACACCATCATCCATATTTATCTAGCATGTTTTAGATCTGCATAATATTCTGGATGGTTGTGACTCTATTGTGGGATTTATAAACATTGTTAGTCAAAACAATGTGACAGCCTGCTTAAGACAGAACCATATGTTAAGCTAGGTCATTTTCATACCTTAACATATATTACCATATTTTACCCTGGAGCCTGGCAGCAGCATAGTTATTTGAATTCTCTTTTTTTCTTTGGTATGTTTGGACATTTGTAAAGGAAATCAGAGTTGAGAAGGTATCAACGATCAGCACATCTACATTTGATAACATTTAATTATTTCCCATAAAAGCAGTATTTTAAAACATCATACCTCCATTTAAATGTGTCTTCAGAAGTATATTAGCTTCAGTAAAAGTGCCATTTTTGGTTTTTGCATGCATGTGGTGCATGGACTGTCTGTCTGAGCAGAATCTGTGTCTCCCTCTTTTGCACGCAGACCAGGTTTTTCTGTTGCCCTCTGCTTCATTGCTCCATGGATTTGGATGACAGCGTCAATATAAACAACACTGGAGGAGTTATGCACCACAGACTCTAGTCTAGTCTAGTCTTTTCTTTTTTCCAATGTTTTGTCCTTGGCTTAAAATATCTATCTGATTCACCCATGAGGATCTCTGATTCCAGCTGTGTATGGAGAAAACCAGACAGACAAGAGATGGGACGAAATATTGATATTGTTGTTTTTAGGATTGTGATACTAGCATCAAATCACTGATGCTAAATATCAATATTTTATTTTGGAATAACAGACTCAAAACAATGTGACTCATCCCATCACTACTGTATGATTCCTCATGGTTGTACGTATGACATTAACAAAGGTAAGGTGAAGGAAGTGAATGGCCAAAGAAGTTAACACTGGAAAAAAGAAAAAAAAGAAAAAGACGACGGCAATATAATTTCAAAGGTTAGGGAAAAGAACATAAAACATGCTTTAAAAAATGCATTTCATCTGTAAAGGACATTTTGTATTCTTACGTTTATCAGACATTAGGTTTTCAGTAGGGCTGCGCATGATTAGCCAGCTAAATGCTAATTATCTTTTCCTGCATCTGACTCTTGGAACAGTATACTGTATCTCCTGAAGGGAAATGCACTTTTACCTTAAAAACATTTTAGAGACCTGATTTTTTTTTCCCTCCCAAACTCTGTTAACATAACTGTTACTCTGTTCATTACATTATTTTTTGTACACTCATTGAGCTCACCTAACCGTTGTAGCAAATTTTAAGCTCTTTTCTAATAGTCTTATTTTTTAGTGCTCATCTTTTGTCTTGGTCTTTTGTGGCCTTGTATTCACCTGTGTTTTTGTTCTTTAAATGATTTGTCTGTTTTTTCATTGGCTCTGTATCAGAATCAGAAGTTACCTACATGTGCTTCAAGAATCCTTTAATATAAACTCAAAGTGATATAATCTGGAAGTCATTTTACTAGGACCCATTTCTTGTGCGGTCCAAGGTTTGTTTGTCTAAGCAGCACATGGCTGATGTAGGCGGTGAATACTCATGTGATAAATGTGGACTGTTGATCAATGTAGAATTTAGAGCTACCAGAAACTGCAGGAAAATTATTGGTATGAAAGGTTTTTGAATTAGTCATGGCTTCAGGTAAAAAAAGAAGCAGAAACAAAAGGTAACTGCTGATAACTGAGTGGCAGAAACACAGATGCATCGGCCAGGACAAGGACAGGCCTGAGCTGATCAGATAGTTGTAGTGGACTTAGATGAGTGGGTAAATCTACCTATGACCAGTTCTCTGACAAAGTGGAACTGTATTCAACACAGAATCATGTCATGCAGAAAGGCATACATACTAATCAGTGGCAGCTGTGTGGGAAGAGGACTGCACTGAACTGTCCATAGTGAGCACTTTTGGCTTTCTTTGGGACTACTCCAAATAAACCATGATGGTTAGATGTGACTGTTTTAGCAAAGGTTACAGTTGAGATCATCAGCCATTTTGAGTTGAGTGGAAACTCTGCTCTTTAAAGACTTGATGTCATTGAAAAGAAGGTTTACCTTCAATGATCTCTTTTGTATTAACAGAGGTTTAATGCATGTTCTCCCCGTGCATGTGTGGGATCTCTCCGGCTTCCTCCCACCAAAGCCATGCTCACTGGGTTAACTGGTGACTCTAAACTGGTCATGAGTGTGAGAGTGTTTGGTTGTCTGTCTCTGTGTGTCAGCTCTGCGATTGACTGGCTACCAATTCAGAGTGTGCCAAGCCTCTTGCACAATGACAGCTTGGCTATGCTCCAGCCTACGGCATCTTTGACCAAAGCAGCAGAGAAGTTAAAAATACAAGTAGACACACGGGACCAGCCATTAGTGAATGAAATTCTCAGGGAGTGGGACCTGTGATTGGTCCTTGCTATGACTCTCATCTTTTTTCATCACCTGAAAACCAAAGTGGCGCTTGTGTTTGACGCAGGAATCTGATGCTTTTGTGTCTGGTGCATCTTTAATTGTGTTACCTGGGATGTAGAAGTCAGGTCCTCCACCTGTCTTTGGTGCATGACGTGTTGAGAGAGAGTTGGTGGTGTGTCCCTGTCACCTTCACACACGTGACTGCTTCATGCTCCACAAACATGTGCTTCTTTATTCATCCAGCTCTAATCTGATGCTCTGATAGTTAAAACTCTCTGCAGTCATTAGACATAAATTAGGAGAATTTGTTGTAATAAAAGCTGTACAAATCTGTAGCAATGATTAATCCTTGTAAGGCTCACACATTTATCAAAAGGGCATTGATCTCAAATCCCTCCAACACTCTCTAAGTTGAGCAAGTTTTATCCCATCCTTCTTTGTGAGAGCTGAAACTAAAA
The DNA here is from genome assembly GCF_018320785.1 of Cheilinus undulatus. Taxonomy (NCBI): domain Eukaryota; kingdom Metazoa; phylum Chordata; class Actinopteri; order Labriformes; family Labridae; genus Cheilinus; species Cheilinus undulatus. The sequence goes on along the minus strand of NC_054873.1, from coordinate 18,951,232 downwards.
GAATCATTGCTCTTCTTTGTAGTGTCTTTAGCACAGAAAAGTTTCCATCAATTTCTGGTGTTTTTTCAAATCAACAAAACCAGTTTGGGTAAAGGCCAAAGACTGATGTATGAAATTAATTTACATATCTATTCATCATTTTCTTTATTTTCTTAAAACACAATAAAAAAGAGAATTTTCCTCATCAAAGGAGGATGATTGAAAGGTTGTGCCCAAGTCACTGGCCTACATGTTCATGCCTTGCTTATGGGATATCTCAAACTTTCATGGATTTTCTTCTTAGAGCAGTTATTGTAGCTCAAGTTTATGGGGTACAATTCAAGCTTAAAAGACAACAGAGAGAGAGAACAAGATGGCCGAATCACATGTGGCTACACATGTGACTTTAAAGATGTTAGACTGAAAACACGGGGTGAGCCATGTGGCAAAGAAAGAAACTTCAGCTTGCAGCTACAAATTAAGTATCTTCACTTCGCCGCACAGAAACCCAGTGGCCAGACTTGATTCAATAGCAGTCACACTTGTTTGTATAGATGAAAGTAATGTACTGGATATAAATGGACACAGCAAATCAACAACACAAAAGCACAGACAATAGGAGAACAAATGCAATTCAACAAATGCACATAGAAAAGCTTCCTACAGCTACATCTGCAGATATAGCCTCTCACTTGTGATCGCGTTGTGTGATTAGAGTCTGATGTCCAACTAGATCCAGGATTGAGCTTGGGTGACTCAACGAATGTTTGTGCAATGGTTTTGGTTATTTTTAGGATAATAGCAATGCACAATGGTTTTGTGACACCACTCAACCAGGCTCCAGGATGCTTTTTTAATTCCTGCCTACTGCCATTTCACAGTGACTTTTGAAAATTTTTTTATTTTTACCTGGATATTTCACAAATTTCAGGACACAAAAGTAGCTTAAGAATAAATAATACTTTTATTTTTGCACTCTGAACACTTTGTATTATCATAAACCACTCAACACATGGCCTATAAGGTAGTGTCTCTATGCAGAAATCACTTCTTGCCCCCCAAGGGGAGTGCTATGCTGCTGCGTGACATCATCTGCAAAGAAATTATAAAATTCAACAAAAAAGGAGATTACTTGCTGTTAACAAGGTATTCTTAGATTAATCACAGTTAAAAGAAAATGTAATTGCTTAACAGCCTTGCTTTAGGAATGAAACCATTAATGATGATTATGGTAAAAAAAAAAAAAAAAACTTTAATTAGCAATCAAATCAAAATTTTAATTATCATTTAAACCATTTTGATTGCCGTGCTTTGTTACTGGCATGCTACATTGGTCTGTTGCTTTTTGGGAAACTTTCTCCAAATGAAGAGAGAAGGCAAACGAGAGCATGTGGGTACTTGAAAGGAAACTACTGCACCTAGCATTCCTATTAGAGTGTTCAGTGTGTTTGTTTAGTGTTCATTCAGACATCCTGGATGCTAATGCTGACATATCAAAGTCTTGTACGGTTCAGCAAGCTTCTGATGTCATCGCTCCAGGACACCAATATTCAACACTTAGTGAGGCCACTGACCTGTTGGTGCTTATCTGAATATGAAGCCAGGTGGAAGGGGATAGAAATGACAGACATGGATTTACAGATTCCAGCTTTGATAGGTAATTGAGAACGGACAAAAAGATATTGAACTGTGTTGCATGTGACCCGAATTTCATACCAGGTAAATATGACTCAAGATTCAAACAGTGGACAGAAAATCATCTCTGCTTTCTATAAGGCAATTGGGGAAAACAGAACAGCTACAACACTGTACATTAAAAACAGATCGGAGCTAGAGTTAAAGATAAGGATATCAGATGAGGATTGGTATAAAATGTGTATGACACAATGCACAACCACATGCTCACAGATTTAGCGTGGAAGAACCTCACCAGGTTTTTCATAACGCCACAGATTAAGAGCAGGCAGCTCAAAAACCTCACAACCATGCTGGAGGCTTTGTGGAGACCAAGAGAGCAACCATACACATGTTTTCAGCTGTTCTGTTAAAACCTGTCTGGAATTATGTGAATACTACTGTGAACACTATAATGGGCTGTGATATTCAAAATAGTTGTATTGTCATGTACCTTGGAAACATTGAGGAAACTGTGGGAAAAAGTGATCGATACTTGCTCAAAATTCTAATGCTGGCGTGTAAAGCTGGATCTCCAAAAAAAGAACACTGGTTGGAGATCATACAGGATATTTATGTCATGGGAAAGTTGACACACCACCTAATATTTAAAGGAAATGAACATGAAAAGATCTGGAGGAAATGAACTATGTCCATTGAAAGTGATACCAATGAATAATTTGACTATGTAAGACTGAGAGGAATGCCTGAAATGTCCCTGAAACTGTTTGTCTTTATTTTGACGTGCCACTAAAAATGTAAACATGCTGTTTATGTTGTTGGAAAATGGGGGGAAAAATTTAGTTATAAAACAAACTGACTGACCGACATATTGTGCATTGTTTTTTAGAATATAACACGATATTCTTTCTACTTTTCTATGATGACTTTTGTTTTAGTTTAGAAAGGAAAAGATAATCTCAATTCTCTATGCTACCAAATCTTGACTGTCTAATCACAACATAAATCCAGTAGGCACCCAAGAATCATGAAAAAATCATATAGGGACTACATCATCCTAGCCCTGATGTTTAAAGTGCCATATTATACAGTTGTTTGCTCCTGCATCTTGATCTCTGACTGATTTCCCCTCCTGTCAAAGTGTGAAATGATTGTTTGTTACAGATGCTTCAGTACACCCAGGCTAAGGAAAGTGCACATGAAATGTTTACACAGCACTCCATCCATCTTAATATGTGCCAATGTGCCCTTAGATCTGATATTGTGCCAATCTGCTGCAGTAAGACTTGTAATCTGCTGTTTGCTGAGCTGTTTGCGTTAAACTCTGTAATCTACCTTTTCTTCTGTTGATATTTTGTGGTGCTCCCCCTTCAGGGTGTGTCACAGCACTTCCTGCTTACGTGATTAACCTCAACAATTTGTGCATCTCTGCGAACGTCTGCGCTCTAATAGTGCTATGGGACTTCTTAATGATATCCATATTTCTTCAGGTTGGGTGCTATAAAACTGCCATCCACTCTGATGTAAATACATTACAGCCTTCCCTGTGTGATTCCATTTCTCCAAGATGCTCAGTGTGTAAGTCCTGTAGGACCCAGATCTACTGGACGGCAGCGTCTCCATGCTTTATTTTTCATGGAGCAAACAGTGCATTATGGTCCTACTGTGCCCCAGGTCTGAGGCTGCTGTCGTCATTAATTCTGATCTGAGCGTAGCGTCGCTACAACCCATTACAAACCCACACCTCCATCTATGGCCCTGTGGTGATGCATTACTCCACGTGTCTCATTAATAACCCCACTGCATATAGCTTTGTGGAGGAAGAGACGCTGAAAGTGGGCCAGAGCAGAGAATACAGCCTACAAAGGCAGGATATAGACATAAAGAGACATAAGCAATAAGCTTTTTAGACCTAATGCACTAATGACTAGGATCCTCCAACAGATCAGCTAAACAACATCCATTTAACAGATATTTCTGCTGATGCTGCTGAGATGTGGTTTCTGGTCTTTAATGGAGCATGTAACAGTTCTGCTGTAACATTTTAGGAGAGTTATCAGTATGAAACAGGTTGAGAGTCTGCAGTATGAATACAGGTAGCATCTAGGTTCTGTTGTAAAGGTTTAATTTTGATATGATTCATCTGAGTCTGCAAATCTACTTTTCCTATCCAAGATCCATCTTATTCTGCCCCTTTTATCCCAAAATGGTGAAAGGACTTGAGTTTGTAAAGCGCCTTTCTAGTCATAAGACAACCTAAAGCACTTTTTATCCCACAAGCAAGGCCACCCATAAGGGGGGATAAAGGGGAACGCTTTCTGGGGCCCTGCCAAATGGGGGGCCCATGGAGGTCACCAACAATCATGGTCCATTTATTGGTAATGTGAACAATGTGGATGGGCACAATGAACTTAACTATTAGGAAATTAATGTTAGGCTTCATAGCTAGGCCATGAAGTGCACAAACCTCAGGATGCCAGAAAATAAAGTAGATGCCACTGAGACGATTTCAATGGAAAATAAGAATTTGAAATAATGGGCAAAATGGTTTGAAAGTGGTGAAAATATTTTAAAAGATACAAATTACAAAAATGTGGTAAAAGTAGTAAAAAATGGGTAAAACAGGGAAAAATGGTCAGAAATAGTGCATCGTAAAAGGGGTGACAAAATGATGACAAGGGGTTATAGAGTGGCAGAAATGCTTTCAAAGAGGAAAACATGGATAAAAATGGCAAAAAGTGGATAAAAGTAGCAAAAAGTGGTTAAAAGGGTAAAAAATTGATAGAAACATTGGTGGAAAGGGGTGAAAAGAGGTCAAAGAGAAGAAGAAATGGGTTAAGAGAGGCAAAAATGGTAGATAGTGGCAAAATAGCCAGAAACAGTGGCAAAAAGGGGTGAAAATGTGATGACAGGGTTAAAGAGCGGTGAAAAGAGGTTAAAGAGTGGCAAAACGGGATAGAAGTGGGCTGGGGGGTGAGACTGAAATGTGTGAAAAGAGGCTAAAGAGAGGCAAAAATGGGTGGAAATGGCAAATATGGGCAACAGGGGCAAAAATGGGCAGAATCTGGTGACATGAATAAACCATTTCAACATCAGCATTTTGTGCTGCAAAATTACGTTAGCCAGGATGCTAGCACCAATGCTACTGATCCATCACACATGCATTGATACCATCAGTTAATCACAACTGGGGAGGGCCCGTTCTCCGGGTTAATAAGGTGTCCGGCCAATGCTGTGGGGAGCCCTGGCTGCGATCACCCAGCACCCATTAACTCAAATTATCACTCTGAGGGTGAAGGAAAACTTTTCTATCCAAATAAAGACCAAAATTTGATGACCTATTTTTATCCAATTTCTTAATCCTTTGTAATGCATTTTAATGGTCCAATTTGAAGATATGATCCTATCCAGCAGCTAAGATCTGATGAATTATAATAGCTGTCTTTCATTTATTGAATTTGCAGAGTCGAAACACATCAGAGAATTCATTAGTTTTCAGAGAGTAACCGTAGTATTTGTAAGATCTTCTGCATTAGTGAACTATCTCTGCTGAAATGTGGAATTACTCACTTGCATGAGGTTAGTAATCAATTAGTTGACATCTTTTATTTCTGAGAGATTTACCCTAGGGTGCTACAAGGCTAGCAATACTTCAGTTTTTGTAATAGTCTTTGACTCAAGTGGAATAAAAAGTAATTTCTTTGCTCAACTAGGCTCTGATCTTATCAACCAACACCTGTCTAGAAATTGGGTGGCATTGCCCTTTATCTTTTTATGGATCTCTAACACGGGAGCCGCATTTTATGGCCTCAACAGCTGCCAGCTTCTCTACATTGAGTTATAAAAGGTAGATTTATGATGTGTTCATGAGTTATTCACTGTGACTGCTCTCAGAGCTTTACTACACTACAGGTCCCTCCAAGGCCTTTTAAAGTTTAATTTGATTTCCAGGAGAAAAAAAAGCCTTACCTGGACAGTTTCAGAGAGAAAAAATGTAATTGCAATATTCATGACTTAACTTGTATTTTGTCTCTACTGTAAACTCATATGAATAAATTTACAGTTATAACATCAAAGCTCGTAACTGCAATGAAAAGAAATCTTTTACTTGAGTGTCTAATGGTAATATGTAAGCTTTACATTTTAAGAAAATATTACCTTAACTATTTCTTAAAAAGATCGTCTCTGACTCCGGTGTTTCTCAGTTGGCTCGATCACAGGTCATGTCATTGGGTCAGCTTGCTGCTATTCTTAGGCTGCTGCATGAATTTACAAGCTGTTTTTGCTTGTGCAGTTATTAACATTAGTATGATGGATTATTCCACGAGTGTCTGAGCTGTTTTTTGCTTTTAGATTGTTGCTGGCACAAACACAAAGCTGTTTATGCTGCAGATCTAATTAGGACACACTTCATATCATAATTAGATCTTAACAGCTGAGCTGGGTCATTTCCAAGATGCAGAGCCAAACCAAAGAACAGAACTGTATCCCCTCTGTGATCTTATTTTTCCAGTTGTGATGCTCTACTCACACATTATATTGTGGTGATCCAGGAAGCAGTCACCTGGAGCAGGGACTTCTGGGATTGGTTTGTGCAAAAGAATGTGTTCCTCTATTGTTCTATAATGTTCATGTTTCATTGCAAAGTTGTAATCATTCATGTTTTGTTTATTACCCCCACCAAGGAGGTTATGTGATCAGGTGGGTTTGTTTGTTTGTTTGTTTGTTTGTTTGTTTGTTTGTTAGCTACATTACTGAAAAAGTCATGGACTGATTTTCATGAAATTTTCAGGAAATGTCAGAAATGGCATATAGAAGAAGTGATTAGATTTTGGGAGTGATCTCGTTCACCGTCTAGATCCAGAAATTTTTTAAAGGATTCTGTACTATTGGGAGATAGGGCTAATGGCAGAGGTCTGCGCTCTTACCACTTTACACCAGGAGATGGCAGACATGATTTTATAGAGTTTGAAGTCAAGGAGACAAGTCAGAACATAACAGAGAGAAAGACAGCGAATTGTAGCGAGAATACTCACAATGCTGGGAGGAATAGAGGAATATTCACCCTCTGCCATGATTTCCCCATGTAGCGAAGCCAATGCTTTGCCTCACCGTGTCTCCACCCCACCGGGGAGGTAGTAATCAGCGAATTAGATTTTGGGAGTGATCCAGATCACCGTCTGGATCCAGTAATGTTTTTAAAGGATTCTTCACTATTGGGAGACAGGGCTAATGGCGGAGGTCTGCGCTCTGTGAGTGCTTTTCTAGTTGGTTCATGTTTTCAGAGGAAAATGTTTTTACCAAGTGTGACACCATGGGTGAGGGGGGTCATTGCTTCAGACTACCCTGTCTGTATGTGTCTGTATCTGGTAGTTCTTACTAAAAGATAGTTGCAAATGCCTTTTGCACGAGGGCTTGTGAAACCCATTGATCTTGTCCCTGAGCTATTTATCATCACAGCTAGATACAATATATTCTCTTTCCTGTCTGATCCAGTGGAGTCAGAATGTAGGGCAGTGATGTGATTTCTGTTGGTTTGAAAGGCCGCACAAAAGGTGGGATAAAGAGGAGAGCTTTCTGGGGACCAGCCAAATTGAGGGCCAATGGAGGTCATCAAAATCATAGTCCATTGTAAAGTTAGGCTGTGATAACTATATTTTACTTTTAGCCTTGATTAATAACTATTCTCATTAATTAATTTATTCAAGCTGTAGTGCAATATAGCTTTTTTTTATAAAGTGTTAACCTCTTTTCTTAAAACAAATTACCTTTTTATTTGTGATGTTAAAATGGGCACATTGAACTAAATGATAAAAAAGTAATGTCAGACTTGATAGTAGGGCAATAATGTGCACAATGTCAGGGTGCCAAAAAATAAAGTAGAAGAAACAGAGATAAATTTTTCAGATAATTATAAAATAATCGTGAAAAAAGACTAAATTGGTGGGTTGAAATAGGCACAAAAAAAGAATAAAATTGGCCAAAAAAGGGCAAGAACATAATAAAGGAATGAGCGAAAAGTGGAATTAATGGGTGAAACTGGCAAATAAAGGTGGCAAGATTAGGAAAAAAAAACTGACAAAAGGTGGCAAGAACTGGGTAAATACCAAAAAGTGGGAAAAATGGGCAAAAGCAGCACAAAAAATGACAATAGTTGGATAAAATAGGAAAAAAGTTGCAGTGGGCACAGAGGGCATAAACCTGATAAAAACAGCAAAAAAAGAAAAAAAAGTGGAAAAAAATGGGTGAAACGTGGCAAAAGAAGCATCAAAAAGCAGCAAAAATTGGTTTAAAGTGGCAAAAAGAAGTGGCAATAATGGATGGAAACAGAGGTAAACACGTTAAAAAGTAGTACGAATAAATAATACTAACATCAGATTGGAATAATAGCCTGACACACTTTTCAGCTCCAAAATAAAGTAACTGTTAGCCAGGATGCTGGCGTCAATGCTACTGATTCAACACACATGCATTGATATCATCAGTAAATCACAGCTGGGGAGGGCCTATTCTCTGGGTTTGTCAGGGGCCCGGCCAGCTCTGTGGGCAGGCCTGTTGGTTTGACTGCACTCCAGAACATTGGATGTCCAACTACTGTTAATAAAGATAAAAATCTTTTTATATGTTTGTCCATTTGGCGCTATCAAATCCTAAACCTGTCTTTCCACTTACTTATTTAATTACTTTTGGAAACATAAAAAAGATGTATTCCACAAATAAGAATTCTGTGTGGGCACCTACCATTCAAACTAAAAATATACTGCATATTTCAAATCCTGCTGTCCAAATATTACAAATCAAAACCTTTTGTTCTTGGCAGTATTTTCTATGCTGTTTTTAATTTGCACTGAATAAATTCTTTACTGTGCACAAGCAACAGTTTGTTTCACTCACACATATTAGTGGTGAGTTTTAATCAGAGAAATAATAAGAATTCCCTGAATAAGTCAATTTTATCTATACATTTTCCCCAGAGGAACAATATGAGGTTTTGAAAGATAACAAAAGCTCCCAGAATGAGCTGAAAACTGTTTAAAGCTGCTTGTGGAATAAAAATCAATGTATTAAACTTTTCTTCACATTGTATTTGTTTAGCTGACAGCGGCTACAGAAAAACTGACTTCCATTTTCTTTTCCCATTACCTTTATCTCCACCAGCATCACCTGGGAAGGCATACCTATTTCAGCTTATTCCATATTTGCTCAGATGCAGTTCTGTCAGTTCTTCCAAATGAGGCTGAGAGTTTTCTTTGTGCTTATCGAGAGCATGTGTCACTTTCTGCCACAGTGGCTGGGAAACACCATAGCAAAGCAATTTGGCACAGGACAGCCCTCTAAATCAACAGTGTGCTGAATGACACAGCCTCCAGAACTGCTCAATGTCTCCATCACACTGTTGGATACAGAGAGACAGAGAGGTTCCCTCATTAGTTCAAATCATTCAGACAAGGACAACATGTACTTGAAACTCTAAACATCACCGACCTTCTATAGATTTTTTTGCTATGTCTGATAAGTCTTATTGTAAAAGGAAAAGATGGCGGCAGACGCCTGCAACAGGGCAGGTGTTGCAGGTACAAGAGCTGCTAACTTCAGTTTTAAAGGTTATAAATGTGGCGTATGCTTTACAACTGTATCAACACCCATGCTAAAAAAAAGAGAACAAGCTGCATCAAAACTCTCTGCAGCATTAAACAAAGTCTCAGATTGGCTAACTCACAGCTGTCTAATGCTTAACATGAGAGAAACTGTAGGAATGTATTTTTCTATCAGGAGAAATAACACATCTCAACCTGATATGACTGTAAACAGAGAGGTAATGCAGATTGTTGAACATTTCAAGTTTCTGGGCGTAACAGTTGACCCCAATCTAAATTTTAAGAAACATGTAAAAAAATGTCTGCAAAAATGTAAGAGCCAGCCTTAGGAACTTCAGACATGTCAGGCATCAGCTAGCTTTGGCCGCTGCTAAACTCTTCATGCAATCAATGATTTTTTTCTCATTTATCTTACTGTGTCACAAGCTGGTCTCAGGCTGGAGCAAGCACTCTAAAACCATTATACACTCTCAACAAACAATCATTGAAAACTCCGGATAAAAAAACCAAGGAACTACCACTACTGTAACATCATTAAGAAATATAACTTAATGACCTTTGACAGTTTTCTTTGTTATGCAGATATGTGTCCGATGTATAAATTAATTCATGATTAGGCCCCACCACCACTTAAACAATGTGTGTTACTCTGCAGGAACAATCTTAGGTCGTTTTCACACCTGATAGTCTGGGGGCTCGGTCAGTTTTGGAACAGAAATGGCAACATTGTTGCACTTTCCTTTGGTTTGGTCGCATTCACACTGCTCTCTTGGTCAAGCAGACCAAACCGTCTGAAAACCTACAACTTCTGCCCGCTAGGGGCGCTGTCGCCATGAACAAACGGCAACTAAGAAGAACAGAAGGCGTAGAAGAAGACGAAACTCCTTCCGCCGGTCTTTTTTCCACATTAACAATGAAAAACACAGAATTTAAACTGTCTTGGGGTTTCTGCTCTTGCACTGGGGCATAAGGAGCAGTCAGCGAGACGGTGAGCTGTCCAACATGTCGTTCTTTACACGAGACGAATAAATAAGCACTATGACGTGTTACCATGGATACACAGACGCCAAGCGAGGTACAGACATGTATTTGTGTGTATTAAATCACATATAAATCCTTTTATTATTATGCTTTATGCCACTTCCTGTCTTTGGTTCACAAGTTGGTCTGCTTTGCTTTCACACCTCCAACGAAGCGCACCAGGATTCATTTGGAAGCACCCCCTGTTTTCAGGCAGACAAGAGTCCACTTGTTTGGTCCGCACCAGAGTTCGTGTGAGCCTTCACACCACTCCAGACGAACCGGACTACCCGGGAAAACAGACCAGAGTTCGTTTAAAGCGGACCAAACAGAAATATAATTATAATGAAATATAATTTTAAATGTGTTGTTTTTAGTTATGGACTGTTGTTGAGTATGTTTTGTTTTAAATGCTAGTATGTTTGTTTTCATCCTTTGTATTGTATATTCTTTTACAACTCCTGCCCAGGGACCACAGATGAAAATTAGCTTCATAGCTAACTCTGGTTTGACAGTTTTGTTTTGCACGGCCCCTGTCAAATAAACTAATAAATAAAATAAATAAATATGGTAAAATAGTAAATGGGTTTGAGCTAGGAGCACTAGTCATCGTTGTATACTGCAAGTCACACCACATTCACAAGCTAATGGAAGAAGCTGCTGTAAAGTGGTGATCAGTTGGTACTAATCCCATTCATACTGACTCTACAGAGGGAACATTTTGGGGTTAAGTGTATCAAACCCCTGAGCTTCAAGTTGAGAGAGACGACCAACTTAACTACTAACATAGCAGTAAAAACATTTATAAGCATACTATTTCTATCAGATATTCCTAGAATATTTAATTCACACTCATTTTTTAGACTGCTGCAAGAAAACTAGCGTCTTGCTTTTAACTGGCTAGCTTGAAGAAACATTGTTAGCCAGAGGTTATTAACAAATTAAGCTCAGTAAATTGCTATCTCATTTTAGCCAGCTAGTTGGAATAACAACTACAACAATCCTACCAGTACTGCAAGCAAGCAAACTAAGCTAACCATGAATAGCTTCTCATTTTAACCAGCTAACTTGAATAACAACTGATGGAGTCATACTGAGCTACTGGAAGTGAACATACTAAGCTAACATTAACTCTTGAAAGCGTTTCATCTTTAATTAGCTTACTAGAATAAAAGCTGCCACAGCCATACATTACAAGTGAACATATGAATAGCTAACTTGTTTTTAGCCAGCTAGCTTCAATAACAAGTGCTAGCAGCAGAAAGTCAGATGGGCCAGCTAAGTCATGGAGCCAATCAGAGACTAACGTGTCACTAGAAGGCAGCACATTTTATTTAAGAAAAAGGCGTTTAAGGCAAATTAAGTTCATTGTCTTTCAATCATTATTTGTATTATTTATTTATTATATTTTATTTCTAGGCACTTTAGAAAGAGGGCAGATCTAGACTGTATTTTCTGTTGTGGCCCATTATAATACGCATGTAAAACAGAGACATTTTAATAAAGACAATACCCCATGCATCCCAGTTATGCTCCTCAGTATTTGGCAGGTAACAGGGGCAGCAAACTGTAGAGTGTCATTTGACAATGTCCAGATCGCTGATGTAGACTTTTCTGATGATGCTGTGATCCTTGCAGGGACTGTAGATGTCCTTGTCAGGGCCCTCAGTTTGCGGAATAAGCCTGAAGCGTGGGAAATGCACATCTCCATGGGCAGAAACAGAAATCCAAGTATTTGGGGATGCCTTGGATGCTGCCATCAAATCTGCGTCTGTGATGGTGAGAGCGTGGAAATTGTTGAGCTGTTCACCTACCTCAGAAGTGTAATCCATCGATCAGCTGACTGCAAGGCTGAGATCTTAGACTTGTGTATGGGGCGATGGATTGGCTGAGCAAGACAGTGGCATTCCACCTGAGTCTTTCGATCCTCCTGGTCTTATTATACTCTCCTGAGGCCTGGAATCTGACTGATGCCTCCGACTGAACTCCTTTGTGACAACTTCTCTTCAGCACATCTTTGGATATTGTTGGCAAGACTATGTGTCTGATGCTGACAAGGGTGGAAAGGGTCGGCTTCCTGATATGTGAACAGCAGCTGCAATGTGAACAGGAGAAGCTGTGATGTTATCTTGATTACAGACGTAAGGTAACTTCTGGAGCAGCTTAAGCAATGACTGGGCAAGAGCTGTTTAGTCTAATGCCTGGAAAAAACAAAATCTTTATTTTAAAGTAATTTTTAAAGTTAGCTAAAATCAAGGTTTCCTATAATGTACAATAACATGACGACCAAATATGACATCAGACTGATGGTTTTAGACATACACTTTACAGCTCATGGTAATGGTTTTCAGAAAATTCCCTACAGTGACATTTTCATCTTGGGACTTTTTTGTGCTTCAGGTTGCAAGAGTCTTTAACTTCCAGCTAAACATTGAAGCTTAACAGGAAAAGAGAAATTTGTGAGTTTGAAGAGATTCAAAGATTGTGGATTTAAACTTCTGAGTTTCAGAGATGGGAGTATGTATCTGCACTCCTCTTTACCTCAATCTTCCACAAATAAAACTCTGAGGACGCTCCAATGGTCATCTCTGTTGTTTTGAGTTTAATCACCGAAGCATGGACATCTGGGGAGACTTCCTCAGCAATCCCTCTGCCTCTGCTCGAGTCTGTGAAGTGCGACCACTTATATCTGAGATCTAGATCATCACCTATTGTGAGTGTGAAAGTCCAGACATGTCACTCCATCTGTTGGGAGGGAGCAGTGATTATTAGCTTGTGTAAGGGTTCTTATCGCTGCTTAAGCTTGCCAAAAATCCGTGTTGTACAAGGATGATCCACCAGGCTGAAAGGATTTATGTTTCTGCCTAAGATGAATGTTATATATACTTTTGAAAAACAGGAACCAAATCATCATCCCTTGAAAAAAGCGACAACTGACCACTTAAAATCCAATTTCTCCAGACTAAACCCAGTTGGCCCTGTTTGTTTGATGTAGAGGTATCATTGGTAAGAATTGGATTACAAGCCAAGGCGCCCATACAGTCTCCTCGTCTGCCACTGATCCCTCCAATTTTTCCCATCTTTCTCATCCCTAGAGTGTAACTGTCATCTGTAGCCAGAGCTTGGTTTCTTTACTGAGAAGATCTTATTTCTCAGAGAGCAGGATAGGCGGGTGTTTCATCTGTCATGCTCTTTCTGTGCAGCTCTGAACTCCATAACCTTTCTGATGATTGGTAGCAGGGGAGAAGTAGTCAGATTTCAGTTGTTCAGTTGTGTACTTTTCTCTGTGGACCTTTATGGCTGTGAGTAAGCAGCATTGTTTTTCATTGTTCCCCTTTTTAATAATTTGTGCCAAGAAAATCAAAAAGGAGCCATGTATTTACTGTTAATAGGTACAAACCAGTCTGGTTATTCTAGCAATATTCAGACCTGGAAACAGACCAACGATGTGTGTGTTTATAACTCAAAGCAGTTATTTGCAGGAAACTTTGCTTTTAACTTCAGAGTCCAAATCCCAACAAAGACTTAACAAGTATAGCATGGTACACACTATGAGGTTACCGGGCTGTTTTCAGGCCCATCTATCCCCATCCATCTAAACTAATGTCTGGTGCAAACTACAAGATTTAAACCCTTAACCCTACACAGGCCTATCCACAGATTTGGTTGGGCCACTGACAAACACAGAGAAATGGGCCCTCCCCATTTGTTATTTCTTGATGGGATCAATGCATGTGTGTGTTTTTAATAGCATTAATGCTAGCATCCTGGCTAAAAGCTACTTCATTTAGGAGCTGAAATATGTGTCAAACTATCATTGGGTTTTGATCTTGAAATTAGGCCACTTACTACCCATTTTTTCCACTAAATGGTCACCATTTTTCATCGATTTGGCCCTTTTTTCCCTCTTTTTGCCCATTTTTTTGATACATTTTAACCCCTTTTCATAACCTTTTTCAAGTCCACCTGTCATATTTGTCTCAAAGACCATCCAGCATTATGAAGTGCTTTAATGCGGACTCTTTCATTTTCAATGAGCTCTCCACACTTTACCATTTTGATCAGGAATGAGGGATTTCAAACTGAATTCACCCAAATTTGAGCCAGCTCACTGGGCTTCTCTGAGAAGTCAGAAATGAATCAAGTGTAACAATCAACCACTAAAACTCATTTTTCTCTTCAGGAATGCAAGTAAATAACTATAATTTGGCATATTAATCAAGAAATATTAATGTGCTTTGCTATTTTTTTTTTCGTTTTTTTTTTTTTTTTTTTGTAAATCACTAAATTTGAAAATTCATGAATAAAAAGAATAATTATATTTCAGCATTCAAAATATCATTTCAGTTAAAGGGCTTCTACATATTGGTGTATTAACCATTGCAGAAACATAAAAAATAATTTTGTTAATTACCAATGCTGTTATTTTAGGGCAGCTGTGGCAGAAACCTTACTTTGCTTAGGGTTAGGGTGGTCTAATAAATTTGTTAAACACTGTGTGTGTATATATATATATATATATATATATATATATATATATATATATATATATATAGTATAGTATAGTATAGTAGTATAGTATCATATAGTATAGTTTATATTGTATAGTGCCTTCATGTGTTTTTATTAAGGCTGTTTTCTAGATTTTCATGATCTTTAAACTCTTTAGTGCAGTTCAGTCCTTACAGGGTAATTACCTTTCCCAACGATGATATTTGCCCTTTAACAGCCATCATTTTTGAGATACCTCTGCAGAAGCAAGGATCTCACTTTTATCAGAGTTTCATTTTATTTTGAACTGGACCTCTTTGAGAGCATTATCCTTTTTTAATCTCTATTTTTCATTCATGGAGGTGTTTTCTTGTGGAAAAACCCACCATGTTTTACACCACAGATTTTAGTCTTAACACTCTGCTACAACTTGTTATGCTCTGAGTGCTTGAAGTATTGCTTTGTAATGAGAGTTATGTAACGTGTGGCCTGCTGTATTTTACCGTCCAGTCTACTCACTGGAGTTTGCTGAGCTTTATCATAGGAGCATCTCACAAAGAAATAAGTGTGAAAATGTCTCTTAATGGAATCTGTAGCTCTCAGCCATTAGTCATGCTCAGCCCTTCAATTAATAAAATTATAGTTTAGGTTATTACTGATTAATTCTTGCATGCCTATAACCATGATATTTCTAATTATGCAGTTGTGGCAAAGTGGTGTCTTGCACTGATAAACAAGCGAAAAGGTTGAATCACAGCTTCTCTTTGAGAAGGCTCAGAATCAATTTCCTTCTGAAGTACATGTCACAGCGTTCATCACTCTCCATCAGTGACCTCAGACACTGAGGTGAGTGAGCACACTTTCATGAAATTGACAGGTGTGTGTGACCTGTCCTTTTTCATCTCCTGCCTTTTAAAAGTGTATCTTACAGTGAGCGATGGATTGTGAAACTGCTCTGTCAGTCATATATTTAGCTTTTGTTTGAAGCATCACTGCACTGAGAACACTTAGAGACAACAGAGGTGAAGGACTGATGAAGTTTATGCAAGTTTTACTGTCTTAAGACATAAAAGTGGCCAGTAGCATTAGCTGCTTTTATCTGACTGAGTATAAAAACTAAAGATGCATAAATCATAATGTCACAGTTATGGAGAATTCAATGTCTCATGTTAGTATTTATTGCATTTCCTCTTGACCCCCGCCCCCAAGCACACAGTCTCAGAGGAGCTACATTTGTCAACCGCCCTGTCAATCATTGTGCTATAACCCCTTATATCATCAAATAAAGACATAAACCTCACATTAAAAATGCACAGCTTTAGCTTTAGAGAAGAGATTGACTCATAAAACCTTATTGGTGATGCTTTTAGATAGAAAAAAGGACAGAAACGATACTTCAACTTGATTACAAAGTCACAAGAGTACAAGAAAAACAGCTCAAAGAACCATCCAGCATTTCATGCTCTTCCTGCTGAGTCCACAGGATCCAAGTGTGTCACATTCAGTCCATCACCTCCATCATTCATCCTCACACGTGTCTGATTTCTTCTTCTAATCGTTCTTTTGTCAGACCTTTTCAGAGCTGTGAAAATCGTCCTTGTTTAGCTTTTTGCAAAAATCTGATCCCACTGTCTTGTTTTTCTCAGTGCAGCTTGCTTTGTTGGCATTTTGCAAGCTCCAGGTCACTTCAAGGAGTCAGGTCAAGTGCACTTTTATCCCAGCTGTTGTAATAATACTCTGAACCACCTTTGATGAACTCACACTTTACCACAGCCATAGGCCCTCCCACAGAAATGACCAGAACAGCCTCCTGGCTAACATTTGCCTCTATTTGCTGCTGATAAGTATCTCAAGTAATTTTGTGTTTAAAAGTTCTTGAAAAAATTAAATCAGTGTCTTGTTGTTTTGTGCATGTAATGACATGACTATGAAGTCTGACATTACTAGGCCAGCTGTTAAATTGCCATTTCATTTATCAAACTTGCATAGAAGCCGGCAAAGAGTTGCGTGAAGAAATCGTCTTAAGACAAGGTGCATGTGTGATTAGTGATGGGTTTACGACATGGAGGTAAGTAATACAGCGCTGAAACCTGTCCCCCTTATTGTGGTTTCAGTCTCCAAGTCAGAGGAGTGATGGAAATTTTATTACCTCCACCAAGGAGGTTATGTGATCAGGTGGGTTTGTTCATTTGTTAGTTAGTTTGTTTGTTTGTTCATTTATTTGTTTGCAACATAACTCAAAAAGTTGTGGACCGACTTTGATGAAATTTTCAGGAAATGTCAGAAATGGCACAAGGAAGAACTGATTAGATTTTGGGACTGATCCGGATCACCTTCTGGATCCAGGAATTTTTAAAAGATTCTGTACTATTGGGAGATAGGGCTAATGGCAGAGGTCTGCCCTGTTACCACTTTACACCAGGAGATGGCGGACATGAGTAACTTCAATCCCAGCAGCAGTTTTTGGGTGTTTCTATTCAAAGTTTTGGAGTTTATAGAGTTTGAAAGACATACGCCCGGTCGAGGAGATGAGTCCGAGTGTAACACAGAGAAAGACAGCAAATTGTAGCGAGAATACTCACAATGCTGGGAGGAATAGAGGAATATTCACCCTCTGCCATGACTTCTAGTCGTCGAGAGACCGTGGGTGGGACTGTCAGTGCATCTGTTGGCATCGGTAGGCAATGTTTCCGCCATGACAGTCCACCCATGGCGAAGTCAGTGTATTCCCTCACCATGTGTCCACCCCACTGGGGAGGGGGTGGTCAGCGAATGCTGGGGTGGTGGGCACATGGGAACAGATCCAGGAATTTTTGAAAGGATTCCTCACTATTGGGAGATAGGGCTAATGGCAGAGGTCTGTGCTCTCTGAGTGCTTTTCTAGTTTTTTGTTGTTTTTCATCCTGAAAAGTTGCATTAAAGTCCCTGTAAAATGAAATCCAAAATGTGTGTCTTAACACACTAGATATGTTGGAATTTGGTTGCTGTGTTATGTGAAAACACTGAGATCCAC
This sequence comes from Cheilinus undulatus, assembly GCF_018320785.1. Taxonomy (NCBI): domain Eukaryota; kingdom Metazoa; phylum Chordata; class Actinopteri; order Labriformes; family Labridae; genus Cheilinus; species Cheilinus undulatus. Next base: position 18,933,496 of record NC_054873.1, on the reverse strand, counting down.
ATGTGACTGAATTTCAGATTTAGCGCATTAGAAAGTTTTTTAACCTCTGTCCTTGCTGGGTTTAATTTGGGCAAGGCAAATATACAGGCTGGTGATGTCACATGCCCACAGTGGGGAATGACCCCACCCCTCTAACACTACAATATAAAATCACAGAGCAGTTTATCTCAGTACAGGCTGTTGTCAGCTGATGTCATTGCTTTTAGTGTAAGTTAACAGTCACTTAAGTACTGTCTTTATGTTTTTGTGAGGTAAATTTGTCAAATCTATCAGCCATAATGGTCTACAGATCATTTAAAGTATCATATAACAGAGATCTGAGCCAGAAAACAGACTTTGTCTCTTCTATAGACCAGAGCTAGGCAGCTGCGCTCTGATTACAAAGGTCAACGTAAGGTTAAGAGGCAGGTTAACTGCATGACTGCTTTTCTCCATTCAGATTGTTGCACTTTTAAATTTGAGAGGATTGTATTTCTCCTGAGTGGGTGTGGCTACAGCTCCCTCAACAGACACGCCCACATCATTCAAAAGCAGATGTCACTGCCTCCTTTTTCATGATTTTGAAGCTTAATTGTATAAACCTCGAGAAGTTTTATTTGACTGAAATTTGACCTGGTGGTTCATAACACAGTGACCTGTCATACAACAAACCTAAATACAGATTTGTTTCCACTTCACAGGGTCTTTAGATGGAATAGATGGATGGAAGGACAGACTTTATTGGTTCCAAACTGGAAAATTGCAGAATAAGAAACATTGCATGTGGAATGAAATCACTTCTGTAGTTAACAACGTTTCTTTTTTGTTTGTTTTTTTGCGACAACCAAACTCCAGCTGATGTTACAATATTTAATTTATCCAGCCATGATTTGTATATGATATTATCACAATCATTTTTGTCCAGATCACAATATAATAAATAATCTTAACATTTAGGTTTAAAGGGAGATTTAAAACAATCTTTTCTTACTGTTGATGAGACTTAAAAAGATATCCCAAAATGTCAGGTAACCTCTAAAAAAGAATAATTATTGTTGTTTCTGTTTCTAATCTGAATAGCTTCCATGACAAACATGCAGTTTTACATTTCAGAGTGTTGGATGAGGTCCTGTTTGCCTCTGGCCTCCAGCTGTCGACTGTGCACAATCTTGTACAAGACAGGCTAGCAGATTAGACTGATTATTTAAATCTAAGATATGCCCATTGGTTATAATCAAATGTAAAGAATTTTCTTTGTTATTTAATTGTCAGCTCTTTTTGACACACAGCAGGTTGACTTCTTTTCCCATTGAACAATTTACTCAGTTGTAGCTGTCTAGAAATGTTTCCTATTTAAGAAGCTGACCGTTTAATTCATTTCCTCTAGTTTCATCTTATTTCTGAAAACTGCCGTTTCTTTCTGCTTAAATCTCAGACAAAATTTTCCAAACTTCAGAAAGTACTGAAGGCAGCCTGTTTGTATTATTTTTAGAATAAATTAACAAAGAAATGCTTGTTCATCAAAGATGAATCACAAGGATATCAGCTGAAAGCTCAAGCTGCACAACATCATTTAATAAGCAGTGTTGCTCACATGGATTGTCAGAGGTTGGATGTAATGTTGAATGATTTTTAAATGCTACAGCACTAACACAGCTAAATCCCACAGTTAAAAATGTGAATACACAAGCTGAGACCTGGCGAGGGATTTCAGTGCATCGTGTGCTCACGTTAGTTGATAAATATCCATCTGTGCATGAAGACGACCGTACACCCAAGTTTCTGCTGTATTGACGTCTGATAAATGAGGGCCAGTGTGAACACTTCTCCTAAAACAGGGGGTTTTATATTTTCACACAGAATAAATTTTACTGAGGCATCCATAAATGATTTTTATGTTGCAGCGATAGGACTGGTGAGTATTTAGAATCCATGGGCCCCACATGCAGCTGGATCAAAAAACTTCTCCCCTCTTACAGTCATGGACAAAAGTATTGGCACCTCTGGTATTTTTCCAGAAAATACACCATTTCTCCCTGAAATTGTTGCAGTTACAAATGTTTTTTGGTATACGCATGTTTATTTCCTTTATGTGCATTGGAACAATACAAAAGAAGCAGAAGGAAAAAGCCAAAATTGACATAATTTTACACAAAACTCAAAAAATGGGCCTGACAAAATTATTGGAACCCTTAACTAAATATCTGGTTGCACACCCCGGGGAAAAAATAACTGAAACCAATCGCTTCCTATAACCATCAACAAGCTTCTTACACCTCTCAACTGGAATTTTGGACCACTCTTCTTTTGCAGACTGCTCCAGGTCTCTCAGATTTGAAGAATGCCTTCTTTCAACAGTAATTTTGAGATTTCTCTACAAGTGGTCAGTGGAATTTAGATCAGGACTCATTACTGGCCACTTCAGAATTCTCCAGCACTTTGTCTCCAACTGTTTCTTGGTGCTTTTTGAGGTTTGTTTGGGGTCATTGTCCTGCTGGAACACCTATGACCTCTGACACAGACCCAGCTTTCTGACATGAGGCCCTACATTGCGGCCCAAAATGTTTTAATAGTCTCCAGATTTTATGATTCCTTGCACAAAGACAAGGCACCCAGTGCCAGAGGCAGCAAAACAACCCTAAAACATCTTTGAACCTCCACCATGTTTGACTGTAGGTACTGTGTTCTTTTCTTTGTAGGCCTCTTTCCATTTTCTGTAAACAGTAGAATGACGTGCTTTTCCAAAAAGCTCTACCTTAGTCTCATCTGTCCACAAAATGTTCTCCCAGAAGGATTGAGGCTTACTCAGGTAAATTTTTGCAAACCCCAGTCTGGCTTATTTTATGTCTCTTTGTCAGCAGTGGGGTTCTCCTCGGTCTCCTGCCATAGCGCATCATCTCATTCAGATAACCACATATGGTCCGAGCTGACACTTTTGCACCCTGAGTCTGCAGGACAGCCTGAATTTGTGTGGAAGTTGACTGAGGATGTTTATCCACCATCCAACTGTGCTGTGCTGCATTCTTTTATCAATTTTTCTCTTCCGTCCACATCCAGGGAGATTAGCCACAGTTCCATGGGTTATAAACTTTTTGATTATATTACGCAAAGTGGACAAAGGAATTTCTAGATCTCTGGAGATGGTCTTGTAACTTTGAGATTGTTCATATTTTTCCACAATTTTGCTTCTTAAGTCCTCAGAAAATTCTGGGTTCTTCTTTCGCTCCTCCATGCTTGGCGTGACACACAGGCACACAACACAAAGGTTGAGTCAACTTTTATACATTGTAACTGGCTTCAGGTGTGATTTCTATATTTTGAGTTTTGTGCAAAAAATTATGTCAATTTTGGCTTTTTCCTTCTGCTTTTTTGTTTTGTTCCAGTGCACATAAATTAAATAAACGTGTGTACCAAAAAAATTTGTGCTTGCAACAATTTCAGGGAGAATTTGTGTACTTTCTGGAAAAATTCAAAGGGTGCCAATACTTTTGTCCATGACTGTATAGGCACAATCCAGAGTTACGAATATCAATGTAATGGCATAGTAAAAACACATCAGTGGGGGATAGTTACATACATGTAGTGACATAATTCACACTTTTTATTAAATGAACAGAGATGTTTTAGGTTGGGTTGCACAGGTGTGCAGGGGGGAACTTCAACACCCTATATGTGGATTCTTACTGCTCTGAAAGCCTCTAACTGGTCTCTGTGAAAACCCTTCAGAGACTACACGTCAGACTGTATCTGAGGCAGATCCAGCAGCACATCTCATGGTATTTCCCTCACACTTTTACATTTTTTTCAGTATCTGTTAGAGAAAAAAAAGCGGGACTAGTCTCTTGGCACATGGCGCTCCAGAAATACCTGCAGGTGATAACTAGCTGAGATTTTGTAGCAGGTGTCCTGTCACCCTCCCCATTATGTATGCATCATACCTGTGGGTGGAGGTGGTAATTAACTGTTGCTTTGCCATTTTTAGATCGTTGCCATGACAGCTCTCTCTGTGTCTCTTTCTTCTCACCTTTTTTTTCTGTCACCTACTTCCAGGGTCTCTGTTCCCCCTCCAGCTATGTGTTAGCACACTTTCTATTGTCTTCACTTTTATATTTAGCATGTAGAGATTCCACAACATGTAGTCGACATGAAACCCTCTTCACCTCACACGCCTGCTGCTCATGTGTGTTTTTGTGAGCGTTCATGAGTGCTGGTGGTCCTGGCAGTGTGACAGAGCCATCCATCATGGTCAGATCAGGTCGCACTCTCTGCCTGGTGGGCCGTGGCCTGCAGGTAACAGCAGCTGCAGCTCAGAGTCTCAGCTGTCATCCATCCACGTAATGTCAGGGTGACATGTGCTGTCCGCGTCAGTCTGCTACAGTTTATGCGACATTTGTGCAAATAAAAGGACAGGTCTGTTTGTGCAGCAAGCCTGAGAGTAAATTCAATTCTGTGGCTTTATTGACGCTGATATCCAGTTGTGTGGTGGATGATTTACAGCCCTGTCAGTCAGCACTTTTTCTCCACTTTGAGCCTCCATGTATAGCCAACAGTTTTTCTAAGAGTTTATAAAAGTTTGAAAGTTTGTTAACGTTATTTTACCTTATATAGTTAGGAAATGATATATAAAATACTATAAATATTGTAATTATTGTAACTACAAATAATGTTGATGTCTCTTTAGTAGAGATGATTGGTGCCAATACAAGCCTAAGTACTTGTACTCAAAAAACACTGCAGATACTATACCCTCTATCATTTTAAAGCCTGTTGAGTACAGGTGCATCTCAAAAATTAGAATATCATAATGTTTTCTTTTTTCTATTTCATTCAAAAAGTTAATCTTCTAGATATTCTGAATTAACGTCTTACAAAGTGAAATATACGAAGAGTTTTTCATTGTAATGTTGATGATTACAGCCTACGGCTCACAAAAAAAGAAAAAAAATCCACCATCTCTCAATATTGCTGCATCACAAACAACAATCAAAAAATAATTCACCATACTGAAATGTTGACCATCTGGAAAATTATGCTCATTTATGGAGTCAGCACTTGGTCTGGGCTCCTTTTGCATGAATTACTGCATCAAAATGATGAAGTGTGGGGCTGCTGGGGTGTTATGAAGCCTAGGTTGCTCTGATAGCAGTCTTCAGCTTGTCTCTATTGTTAAGTCTGGTGTCTCTCATCTTCCTTTAGATATTTTTCAAGCATCTCTGACCTTGATTTCCAAATGAAATGCAAAATTTATTTTCATCTGAAAACAGGACTTTTGACCACTGAGCAAAGGTGCAGTTCTTTCTGTCCTTAGCCCAGGTGAGATCATTTTTGTGGCTCAGGATTGGCTCAACTCTAAGAACGAAACACTTGTAGTCCATTTCCTGGACCCATCTGTGTGGTGGCTCTTGATCCACAGACTCCAGCTTTAGTCCACTCCTTGTGAAGTTCCCCTAAGTTCTTGAATCTTTGTTGTTTGTCAATTCTCTGAAGGCTGAGCTCATCCCTGTTGCTTGTGCACCTTTTCTTACCATTACCCAATGTTGGGGCGGTTCAGGACTATTGTTTTGTTGCCATTGCATCAAACAGTTATCAATATATATGTTTGACTAATAATGTAAAAGCTTCTTAACTAAATAAAGAAGATGAGATGATACTTCCCCATTAAGACTTTACATTTAAACCAGATGAACTTGTGGTTAGTAGCATATATTAGTGATTCTACAGCCTATTGAATCATATTTGATACATTATTTTATGAGACCTCTATCTAATCAACATGATCAATAAATTACTTAAAAACCTTTTATATACAATCTGATGAAAAAAATATTTTAAAAGCCCTCCAGTGGAGTATCAGTTGCCAGAAATGCCAGATGTATCAAATGTGATACAAAAGAAACATAGGTGAAATTTTATGGCAATCTTCTATTTTGTTTCGTAGAAGGTTTATTAACATCTCAGTTCCAGAAAATGAGAAATTTCTGGCCTTTTATTTGAGTTATCAAGCTTTAAAGGGTTAAACCAGGGGTGTCCAAACGATAGCCGAGGGCCAAATGTGGTCAGTGGTGCATTTTTGATTGGCCCGCAGCAAGTTCTAAAAATAAAATGAAATATGGCCCACATTAGAACACAAAGCTTGTGCCTGATCGGCGGTGCTACTATGCTAACTCTGTAAACAAACATTTTGACAAGAAGAATTATTGATGTGTTTTTTTGTTTTGTTTTTTGTTTGTTTGTTTGTTTGTTTTGTGGCTCAGTTGAGGGAACATTGTAAATGGTAAAAAATATTTACAAAAAACCAAAACAATTATATTTTGATTTAAGATGCCCAAATGACTTAAAGTAACAAATATCAGTGCCAGTTGTGATTCAGTGTTGGAGCCAGTTGGAGCCAAAGCCAAAGCTGACCAGAGCCCCTGAAATCTAATTGCAACCCCCCTCCCCAAAAAAGTAATCCTCAAAATGACTGGCTATTTGCCTTGTCAGCCATTAACTACTCATTTAATCTTAAACAATCACTTATCATTTCTTATTTATTATTAGACTGGTTTTACTAACTTTAATGTCCTCATAGGCATAGGGAAGTATTTTTCCATATGTGACCCTCTGCAACGACACAGCAGCTGCAGTACCTCCTTAGACAGGTATTTTGAGTAATTCATCTGCCGAAAGAGAAAACACAACATAAATAAAGTTAAAAATAAATTTGATTAATTGTTCCATTATTATTTAAATTTTTATTGATATTGTATAATATCGTTATCATGACATTTTTTGCCCACGATAATGGTGAAGTGAAAATCTGATATCGTGACAGCCCTACTTCGAAGTAAACGCAAAGTTGTTTTCAGCTAATATGTTTTGGATAAACACATTATACAAGTGCTGATCAGTCCTTTCATAGCAGTGAGAACAATATATCACATTAAAAGACAAAAAATCCTCTCCTGGGTCCACAGCCATCGTTCCCTGACCAATGGATAATATGAAACATCTGCCCTGAAGTGAGATTTTCAATAACCAAGACAGAAAATGTTCCTGTTTGAAAGTGTAAGTGCGATATCATTAAAAGGTGAGCTGACGTGTGACTGATGGTATCTCGTCTGTGAAAGCTCTTCTCTCTGTCTCTTACTGTGCTTTAGACGTAGAACAGAGATGTGGAGCATGCTCAGATTGACCCTCTGCTGTAATCCAAACACTTTAACACCTTACAGTATAGCTTTGGTCTGACAGTTTTAAATACATAAGTCCTGCTCAGAGAATAAAGTAAGAGCTGATGTATTGTTGGGCTTCAGTGTTTGGTGTGATAAATCTATAGGACCATAACAGAGAGAACTACAGCCTGTCTAAATGTCACTTGGTTTTTAAGGGCATGAGGTGATGGACTCTGTTGTAATGGATGTTTTATTGCACTGACATGCAGCACCTGTAGAACAACACAACAAGTCACTCACCTCACAACATGAACACTCAATGCTGCTCCTTTAAAACGCTATGAAGACAGTGTTAATAAAGACAATACTAATATTTAAAAACTATCAAATAAATACTATAAATATACAAAAACCCCTCCTGTTGCTCCAGCTTCAGTATAGAAATGGACATCTGTTTTACAACAGCTGTATATTTGTATATAGACTATTAAAACCTCAGATCATGAGAAATAACAATAAAAAATAAACATTAATGTTTTTTTAACATATCTTGCATTATTTTTTTAAATTAAGATCAGACCTGATCATCAATATCAAACATTAATTCATTTTGGGAAATTTAACCCATTGAATGGCAGTTTTATTGAAAAACTCTGATTTTTGGAATGTCAAGACACTAAAAACCAAAACTTTTTCTTATATTGCATGCAAATTTAATTTCCTTAGAGGGATTATCACAGCCTTAATTTTGTAAATAATGGGCAACAACTTCAATTTTCATGCAATGATATTTTCTTGAATTTTGAGATTTGAATAAATTATTACTTAAAGGGTGTTACTGGCCACAAATGGATGACATATGTCTGTAGCAATAAAAATATGATACAAAAAATAAACTTTTTTGCACTTATTTTTCAATCAAAATCAGACCTGATCATAAATATCAAATAATGATTAATTTTTAGGAATGAAACCCTTTCAATACTTTGTGTACATTGGATTGCCTTGAAGGGGATTATCATTTTTTTTTATATCTTTATGCAATACATCAGATCAATTTATGGCCCTTAAATCATTCTTTCATTGTCTTGAATATGGCTATGTTATCATCCATATGTGAATACAGTTAACAGGAATCAAAGTTGTTTTTTCACTGACCTGAACAGATACAGACTCCCTCAGACCTCATAATGTGTACTGTGGCACACTGAGCCATTAGAAACAGATCCTTTAAATCCTATAAGCTGTGAGGTGAGGGCTCCATTGATCAGACTTGTGTTTTCAGATCAGCTCACAGACGCTCGATTAGACTGAGATCCTGAGAATTTGGAGGCCAAATCAAGCTGTGATGTTACTCCAGGCCATCTTCTTCCATTGCTCTGTGGTCTGTCTCTGATGGTGAAAGACTGAGGTCAGCATGGTCACCCTGATTTTATGCTGTCCTACAAGCAAACCACTGTGATGCACCATGTCTTTAACACCTTTCTATTAGAGCAAGCTTTAACATTTTGGGAAAATTTAGCTCAAGTTGCTCTTCTTTGGGATCATGCCACACAGGAAAGCCTTTATTCTATCAGGAGTTGCCTAAGACTGGGTCACCATTTCACTACCCAGGACTACTTTAGGTACTGACCTCTGCAGAACTGTAGCACCCCACAAAAGCTGTTCTGGATGCTTTTACCAAGATGTTTGACCGCAATAATCAGGCTTTTGTCAAAGCTGCTTACCTTTACCTCGTTACCTTTTAACATTTTCCTTCTTCTGTCATCCTCCATTGTAAGGTGTCAAACTGTTGTGATTGATGTGTGTGTGCATAAACCTATAAAGCAGCACAAACTTCTATTAAAGACTATGGGAATAAGTCCATGAAATCATAGTGTGTCACTGCAATAGCACAATGGTTTTCCTGTTAATGGTCTGAAATTGAAAATGGAGAAAAGAACACTTAATTGAGAACAGACTGCAGTCAGTGTTTTTGAGGGCCAGTGTTGGATGTAATATACTCTTTTGATGTGCAGCCCAGATATCAGGGATTTGGCCTCACCACCAGCAGGCTCAGAGCAGCTGCCTATTAGGTTTTCATTGATGTCTCTAAAGATTCAATAAGAGATAGGGGGGCACATCTAAAGCCATTCTAACTTTCTTTCTCTCTGTCCTTGGTGAGGGACAGTGTGGGGTAATGTTGCTTATTGAAGTAACTTAAGAGATTACTGTCATTCAAAAGTAACTTGTTAAGGAAAAGGATCTGCATCACATGAAAAGTAATGTGTACCAGTACAAATGTGTTACCAAAAATGAAATCCCTTAATTCAGATGTCGACTAGAAATCTGCCTTTGAACATTTAGGCTCTACCTTTGTCCTACAGCCTGGTTCACAGCTCAGTCAGTAACTCTGCAGCCAAATAATGTGTTACAAATCAACTAAAAATATGACTAGAAATGTTACTCAACCATTTTTCCCATAATAAAACCTGAAACAAATGAATATTTTAATCTAAAGACAAAGACATAATTTAATATAGCTGACAAAATTAACACTGCTAAATGACTCATTTGTCCAAAGCCATTAAAAAAACAGAAAAGAAGAGGAACCTCATGTCGCTTATCACTAGAGATTTCTGTGGCCCAGCAAAAGGCAGACCCATGGAGGTCATCAAAATCATAGTCTGATGTGAAGTTATGCTGTAGTGGGCATATTGTATTTTTAATATGAATAATAACCACTCTTATTTAAGCAACAAAAAATGAATTCATTTTCTGTAGTACAATAGAGCATTTTAAAAAATGTAAAACCCATTTTCTTGAACCAGAATGAGTAAAAAGTGGCAAAATGAAGTGGCAAAAACAGGCAAAAAGTGGCAAAAAATTGACAAAAATGGGTAGAGTGGCAATATGGCAATGAAGGGCAAAAAGTAGGAAAAATGGGTTAAAGTAGCATTAAATAGTATAGAAAAATTTGTCTAAAAAGGACCAGAAAAGTGGTAAAAATGGGTTAAAGTGGCAAAAAAGAGTGGCAAAACTATGTGAAAACAGCAAAATGGGTCAAAAGCGGTATATGGAAGACAACATAAAAGCAAAAAGCAGGTCAAAAGTGGCAAAAAAAAAATCGGCCATAAAAAGTGTCAAAAAGAAGTTCCATAAATTAGTGGGGGGGGGGGGGGGGGGTGAAAAGTTCCAAAATGGGTGAAATATGGTAATTGAAAGGCAAAAAATTGGTTAAAGTGGCAAAAAGGAAGAGGCAAACATGAGTGAAAAGCAGTTTCCACCGTCTGCATGTATTGTTTGCGTGTCGTCTTCACTTGTCATGATCTGTTTTGCATCACTAAATAAATTTAAAAGAAAAAAAGAAAAGCAGCTAGAATGAGACAAAAGTGGTAAAAACTAGTGGAAAAAATGGTCAGGAAAATTGGTGAGAGGGGGTTAAAAAGCAGCATGAATAAATAATTTCTACATCAGAATCCCATAATAGCTTGACATGCTTTCAGCTTCAAAATAAAGTAACTGTTAGCCAGGACACAAGAACCAACGCTATTGATCCAACACACTTGCACTGGCATTATCATTAAATCCCACCTGTAACGGGCCCATTCTCTGGGTTTTTCAGGAGCTGAGCTAACTCTGTGAAAAAGGCCTGATTACAGCCAATTAAATCTGCTAATTTCTTACACAGGAAAAGATAGGTGGAAAATATGTCATCATGAAAAAGTAGTGACTGAGAGGAGACTGGCTTGATATTGCAAACAGCCTTTTATTGCGGTTCATCCCAACAGTGAGACATGGAGAGTGCCAGCTGCATAGACTTCAACGTTCTTCAAACCCAGAGTTTCTATAGTGGACAGAACTAAAATGTCAGTTCTTTCAAACTTGCTGTGGCTTGTACTACACAGGAAATCTTCAGTGAAGATGAACTGGCCAGCTAAAGGTCATCTTGCTTCTCGACTTCACAGACCTCACTTCAGCTAGTTTCTAAGTTTGGCATTGTGCCAAACCCCCTTACAGGCATTTTAAACTTGGGTATAGAACTCTTACAGCTGAAATGGTTTTACAGGCATCTGGCACACCTTCCTGGGCCTGATCCAGCTCAGGGCATACAGATTGCTAAGGACCCAGACGCTGGGGTGACAACGGGAGTCCTGGAGGAGGCAGTTGGGATGATACCTGGAGAGATGGGGCACAGGCCTGGACAAGGTTGATGCAGTGAAGGGCCAAATTGGCTCCCAAACCTGACCTGACCTGCTGAGCACTACCACTTCATAAATTTGATTGCTCTGATTGACTCACAATAAATGTGACAGATAGGACGTTCGCCAGTCACCCTTACAAAAATTGTTTTTTTAAAGTTTCTGCCCTTCCCATACACCGTGTATGATCAAATGCTTGTTGAAACAGTCTAATTGGTGTACCAGGTTAGATGTTTCCCACTCTATCGTCATATTTAGCTCTCAAATTCAGACACACTCACATGTAATGATTTATGAAACAGTTCAAGGCCCCAGCAGCTGTTGTGCTGCAGTGGACATCCTGCTAGAGCTAGGAATGACTCCTCTTTCTGTGGATTATTCTGCACCATAATCTCAGATGTTATTTTGTCTCATAACACTTCTGTAGACAGCATTTCCTCCAACTCCTCATAAAGGCTGCTGAGCAAACAGGAAGGCAGTGACAATAGATAAAAGGAGCAGTTAATAATAACATAACATCTAATTATCTTTTGATTCTAATTCAAATATGTCAACAATCAATGAATAATTTCCTGTTGAGATAGGGAGCGCTTTATAAGGCTTTATTGAACAAAAATATATTTATAAATCCGCCCTTCAGTCTCAGCAGATCTCTGGAGGACGACACGAGTGGAGTCAGGTGTCTGTCCCCGCCTCTCTCCCCCTCCCCCCCCCCCTCTCTCTCTGTCATGTCTTCATGTCTCATTAGCGGTGTGTTCTCGCTGGTTATTGATCCCTGTGAGACGTTGATTATGTTATCAAAGCAGGAGCTGTATCTTTCTATATAGCAAACACAGGAAATGAGGATCCGAGGCTGTTTACCATTTTCAGTCATGCACTGACTCAGGCCTCCGTCTAAACAGTTTACTTTCACAGCAATTATTAGTCGATTAAAATACAGCTGCTAATAAAAGCTCATCACGTCTGATTTTACAGCCAATATGAAAGGAAAGATAGCTTCTGCTTTCAAACTTCCTTTCTTTTCTTTCCATTACATGGGTGCTTAATCAAACAGTTTTTAATGACAGGAACAGCTGTAATGCTTTGAGCCTTTCATAGTCTGTAAAGATCCACCAGTTCAACTCACTTCCCTTAAACAATTAGGAGCTGCTGATGTTGGCTAATACTATGTTACTCCCTTAGATCTGCATTGAAATGTTACTGTATGAAAATCCTACATGCAGTCATGAAAAGTCAATCCAGTCATGATGCAACACCTTTCAGAACACTTACTAATTGTATAGTTTTGATAAAAAACATTAATTTAAATTTTTGAATATTTTAATGCACAAATCTTGTAAATATCAAAAACATCCCCTGTCCTTGTTCTTTTTTCTCCAATTATTATTTTCTTTTCAAATGTAGGAAGTAATATTGTTAGCTATGTCATGGGGCACATAAATCCTTCAAAAGAAACACATTTTTTAACCTTTGTGTCACCTGGTATATTTTCATTGATGTTTTTGAAAAGGTAGGTTAGCTGCTCTAATCTCAAAGGTTTCTGGCTGCAGACCATAGCTCTCAGACGCCCCCCTTGAGACGCTGCATCTGTTATAATAGAAACACATTGACAGTTACAGTTGGGTAAGGGTTAAGGTAAGGATTAGAGACCAAAAGGTCTGCTAAATGTGATTAGAAATGTCTAATAAAGCCGAGTAAACTGTCTACTTACAGGAGAAAAGCTTAGCCCCATTAAACACTCCAATGTAGCTTATCTAGCTTAATAGTTCCATTAGCTGTGCAAGCTTCGTAAATAACATAGCTATGTAGCAAATATAGCTAATGCTCACAAAGCTTGTGAACATCTATACTAGCAAAGCTCTGTTTGCTAAAGCTCACACTGCTTAAGCTAAGTTAGCTATATTAAGTAATGCAGCCAGTCCGTTATCTATGTTGCTTGCATAATGTAATGGAGCTACGTAGCAAACATAGCTAAAGCTCATCAATATCAATACTAATTAAGCTATGATGCTAATGTTAGCTACATAAGCTATACAGCTGCTCTATGTATCTTAAGTAGCTATGTTAGTTTAAACTACTATTTATGAAGCTAATGTTGCTAAATTTAACTTAGCTACATTGTCTAATTTTGACAACCTGTTATCTCAGTAGCTTACAAGGCTAACAGAGCTAATTAAGCAAAATAGAAAATGAAGCTATGTGGCAAACATTGCTAAAGCTTAGAAAGAATGTATAGCTATACTAGCCAAGCTTCAAGGCTAACTTTAGCTACATGGGCTAAATAGCTATGTTATTTATGTATCTTAAATAGCTACAGTATGTTAGTTTAAACTATGACTTGTGAAGCTTCTGTCACTAGATTTAACTTGGCTAAATTGGCTAATTTTGCCAGCCTGTTATCTAAGTAGCTCACATAACTAACAGAGCTACTTAAACAACAGAAAATGGAGCTATGTAGTAAATGTCACTAAAGCTCACAAAGCTCATGTATAGCTATACTAGCCAAGCTTCGTGGCTAACTTTAGATACACAGGCTAAATACCCATGTTGTCTATGTATCTATGTTAGTTTAAGCCCGATTTGGTAAAGCTCATGTTGCTAAAGCTAACTTAGCTAAATTGGCTAATGTAACCAATCTGTTAGCTATGTAGCTTTAATAGCTAACATAGTTATGAAAGCACATGTAACAAAGCTATGTAGCTAATGTTAAGCTGAAAAAGCTCATGATATCTTTACTAATGAAGATAGGAAGCCAATATTATCTACATAAGCTACATTTTCTTTGTGTCTTAAGTAGCTATGTTAGTTTTTGCTTTGTTTGCTAAAGCTAACTTAAATAACCAGCTTAGCTGCATAAGCTATGGTGATATTGGATCTACGTAGCTAACAAAGGCAGCACTCACAAAGCTAATGGATATCCCACGACTATAATTGGCAGCATGTCTTAGTTTGCACACCTCACTGTTGCTCCAACTGTCCTTGATACCTTTCAGAAGACCTCTTAGGTTTTCTGAGAGGGGCCTGCTTCACAATATTGCAGTGTAATCACAAAATAACCCCAAAAAAAAATGTAACAATGTATAATTTTTTCATCTAAAGTGGAACAAGGAAATGAGCTAAGGGTGTGAAAGCAGGCTAGAATAACAGGTTGATGAATAAAATGAGCAATAATGAAAATAACTGAAAGCTGTTCCCTATTCAGAGACTGTGTTTTCTCTTTCTTTTGTCTCTTTCCTGCTCCATCTAGTTTCTTCTGCTCATCACACGAACATCTTCTTCGTCCATTTCTACCACCGACATCTCTGCCTGTCTGAAGCTCTCTCCTCTGTCTTTCAGAACTCTAATTGGACGGTGTGTGAACAAGGTAAAAGGGGGAAAATTATTCCATTTTCTTGTTTCACAGGTTTCAGGCAGCAGAGAAGCGAATTGGATGAACCCTTGCTGATAGAATTTGCTCCTTGGTCTGACAGCTGAACAACAGAGAGCAGAGTACAGTCAAACAAAGCTCTAAGCTGGAGAGTAGCCGGTGACACAGGCGCTGCATGGTTAAACCAATCCACACGAGTGCTCTGACTGAAGCCGCTGAGCGGGATTACACAGTTGTTAATGTCGACACACAGATAAACCCAGGCAGTGTCAATTCCAGGTGACTGCTCCTGAACTCCTGCACAGGAAGCTGAGTCACTACTATGACGTAACTTTTAATATCGTGTAATGTAGTGCTGAAAGGATTAGTCAAAGTATTGATGATTTGATAAAAGCAAACATCAAATAACCTGAAACTATTTTCATTAAATGGTAAATGGACTAAAGCTTACATAATACTTTTTGTAGTCATCTGACTATTCAAAGCACTTTTTTACAGCTCAAGTCAAACTTAACCATTCACACACCTGGCAGATAGCATGTCAAGTACTGTCAGTCCAAACCCATTTCTACAAACTCACAAGCCACTGATGCAGTGGGAGCAATTTAGGGTTAAGTGTCTTTCCCAGGGACATGCTGATATGTCCATCTACTCAAAGACCAGCCAAAGACGTTTTAGATTGGAGCTTTGCAAGATGGATCTGCCTAACAACCGACATGGAATATGACTAATCCATCGGCTTTGCAAGGTTAGACTACTGTGTAGTGGAGGGAGGTTAAACCAAGTTGAAGTCTTGGTGGCCCCTGGTGGCTCCCAAGCCATGAGAAACTATCTCTGTCAGAACAGAAGTGCCAATTTGTACAACGTATATCCAATCTTTGATTATTTTGAAAATTCAACTTTATTTACAAACAAAGTCTGGCAGTTAAGTTAAGGAAATAATAGCATCGCAAACAGATTAAGCGACATTTCATAAATGAAACAGAGAGAAAGGTCAGAGGTAACCAAGGAGTAAAATTATGTAAAGACCTGTTTATGAAGTAAATATGCGAACGGTGGCAAACTTTAGCTTCATTACCTTTAGATAAAGCCAGTGTAGCTATGCTAGCTACCCACTTAGCACTACTACGTTATCCAGTGCAGCTAAGTTAGCCCTCACAAACTTTGTTAAAACAAAGATATCGTATCTTCATTAGTCTAGATATCCATTAGCTTTGTGAGCTTTATGTTAGCTACATAGTTTTTTCCAAGATGGGCAACATTAGCTAATATAACTAAGTTAGCCTTTGCTATGTGAGCTTTATCAAACATAGCTGAAACAAACATAGCAATGCAAGATACGTAGATAACATAGATGTGTAGCTTATGTAGCTAACATTAGCAATGTAGCTTCATTAGTATAGATATCCATGGGCTCTGTGAGCATTATGTCAGCTAAAAAAGCTTGTTTCCAAGATGGGCAACATTAGCTAATGTAGCAAAGTTATCCTTTGCAAAGTGAACTTAAACACACATAGCTAAAACAAACATAGCTATGCAATATACACAGATAACATAGATGTGTAGCTTATTTAGCTAATGTTAGCAATATAGCTTCATTAGTATCGATATCCATGAGCTTTGTGAGCTTTAGCTACATTTGCTACATAGCTGCATTATGCTATGCAAGCTACGTAGTTATCGGCTTGACTACATTTCTTAATTTAGCTAAGTCAACTTTAGTAACATGAGCTTTAGCAAACATAGCAACACTGGCTTTGTAGCTCAGTTAGTATAGATATCCACAAGCTTCATGAGCATTCGCTATATTAGCTACATAGCTATGTTATCTATGTAGTTACACAGCTAGTGGAGCTATGTAAGCTATGTTTGGTACGTTAGAATGTTTTTGTGGAGGACAAGTTTTTTCCCTGGATGCTCTGTTTACTCGGCTTTATTAAACATTTGGTAATTAGGTTTTGCAGGTCAGGATTTTAACTTTTAAATTTTGGTTTCCTAACCCCTTACCTTAATCCCTATCCTTACCTAACCTAAAGTTTAATCCGATTTTTTTTTGAAAATGTTATTTCTGTTCTGAAAGTCGCACTGTCTCACAGTAACACGAGCTAAAGTCTGCAGCCAGAGTCCCCTTGATGAGTCAGCAAGTTCTTTGTTCAGGATTCTGGGTTGATCGTGTTGACACTGCAACAATCATGGCTGATACAGATTCCAATCTTTACAATAAAGATTTAGCCAATGGCCTGTTCTGATGCCAGTGTTTTTATGACAACTTTGTAATTCTTCATGCAGTTTTCAAGAGGTGTGATGTATTTACCTTGTTGCTAAGAATTCCTCCTTTTGAAATACACTAGAACATGCCTCACAATCTTTTTTCAGAAATGGTGTTGATGCTCAAAAACTGCAAACATGTCTCTGAGCCTCCTTTCAACACTTAGATGTTAAATCAGCCATATGTTTTTAGGCGAAGTCCATTCATTTAACTGTGAGTAAAAAACACAGACATATATGTTCATGCAGCTTCAAGATTAAGTTTCAACTTTGATATGAGAAATAAACATTGTCTAAAGGCTCAAGCATAGGTCACAAGTATAAATGCAGTGTTTATTACATTGGCAAATTTTGTTTTCTGCTCCATCTGTGTCATCCATTCTTCACCATCAGACAGATTTCCAGCATCATCCTGTCACTTTGGAGCACACTCTGCATCCACAGCCCACTCCTGAGTGAAGGTTAAACTCAGTTAGAAGCCATTCTTTGTTCAGCATCGCCCTCTTTCAGCTGTGAGGGGCAGAAACACTGCATCCCTGCAGAAGCTTTAAATCACGGACTGGCTGAGTTTCCACTCGACTGATAGAGAGTGACAAGATAACACTCACTTCAAGTCTCTGCATGGTCTCTTGACAGGCCGAGCAGAAGTGGAGTATTGACTGAAGTTGAGCCGTCAGTCACACAGCAACAGGATTATGATTATGAATCTGTCACACAAACTAACACAAACTCGCTGCTTATGTGGTGCATTGTTAACCAAACTTACTGACTGTGCACAGATAGGACTGCATTCTCCAACAGAGTAAAGGTGAAGGGAAGTGAGTCACAGAGGAATTGACTGAGCCAACTACAAAAACGTTAAATTGAGCCCCCATAGTACTCACTCCTTTTCCACATTCCTCCCCTTTGTCACTGTTGACAGTCCAGTGAACCTGCAGAAATCTTAAGCTCCTTTTAAAAAAATCACAGCAGCAGTGAGCTATCACTGATGGAAGAGACAGAGACGTGTATTTAATTTCAACTAAAGTGATACACTTTCATCCAGACAAGTGACAAATGAGCACTTACATGCAAAAAGAATTTCTGAGTACCTCCTGCTAAATTTTGAAGTGAATTACAACATGAAAAATTAGGACAGTCAGTGTAAGAATCAACCTTTAGCTCCTTCTTGTGCTGGAATAGATCATACTTTAAACTGTGCTGCAATTATGTTAAGCAGTGTAAAAACTCCATAACAAATGAGCATTTGGAGCTGACTGCCAGGCACAAACACAAACACTTTGCTCTGACTGAGACAGCGAGAGTCTGCGGTCTCTCTGTGAATAACTGGAGCTAATTGCTCCTCATTAAAAAGCCTTGATTGAGGTGCAGCTTGTGATCGAAGAGGAAGCCAGCAGAGATGATCCCTGTGTCAGCCTCTCTCTATTCTAATTGTTCGTTTTAGTATTCATTTCCTTTTTAATTGTTCCTGTCAAAGACCTTATGCATAAATGTAGGCCATTTGTGCCAAAGAACACCTTTTACTTCACGGTACAGCCTTAAATGAATCAGATTGTTCTGGCCGTGATGAAGTTAGCATCCATAGCTTCAAGTCATGTAATCGATGTAGGGACTGGAGGGCAAAAAGAGCTTAGGGCAGTGGAGACACCATTAAACACTCTAGGGCTGCAGCAATGACTTGTTAATTTATATCTTTTTAAAGCGATGCATGGAAACCTCAGTTGACAAACACAGAAAAACTGAGATATGAAGATAAACTGCAAGTTTTGAACACTTGCAGCCTTGTACAGCAGCTGTGTCACTATTTCAATCACGGAAGACTGTAAAAAAGAAAAAAAAATACTTAACTTCACTTTATTGATGTTTAGATCTGTTTAGCTGTGAATTTTCCTCCATGCACAGCTGCCAGGATAAAGTCTGCAAAAGTACAGACAGCTTTATGTGTTTTTGTCAGGTTGGGTCAATAATATTGGCTGGGAGGTGAAGGGAACAAAATCTTAGGCTGCTGCCAGACCTGCCCACAGAGTTGGCCGGGCCCCTGACAAACCCAGAGTATGTGCCCTCCCCAGTTGTGATTTACTGATAGTATCAATGCATGTGTGTTTTATCAGTATCACTGGAGATAGCCTCCTGGCTTATATTTACCTAATTTTAGTGTGCCAAACTATTATTGGGTTCTGACATTAAAATTACTTTTGTGCCACTTCTCCACCACTTTTCCCGTACAATTTTGCCACTAGTATTTGCCACTCTGGATTACCTGTTTCCTTGTTTCTCACTGGGGAATCCATCTTGCAAAGCTCCCATCTGAACAGATTTGGCCCTGTAAGAAAGTGACAGGACCAATCAGGAGTAAGAGGCAGTACGGCGGAGTCGAAACATAAGCAAGCAGCAACAAGAGGCCGGTGCAATTATAGCAGAAGAGATTAGTGTGGATGCTGTGAAAGCATCAGTTTTATCAGAACATGACAGTTCTTCGTTAAAAGAAGAACAAAGAACAGCATTGAGTTGTTTTCTTCTGAAAAATGACAAAAGTCGTGTACTGACATGTCTACAGTCACCATGGTTCACGTTAATGCAGTTCTCTATGGAGGTTACTCCTCGGTAGTGGTGCACTCCTACGACGTCATGTTTTGTTGCTCTGATTGGCCCGTAAAGATGTGACGGATAGAACATTTAGCCAATCACCCTCTGAGTGTTTTTTTTTTAAAGACTCTGCCCTTTCCCAAACAGTCTATGGGAGGTTTTCCAGATGGATGTGTTTCACACATCCATCTGGCATGTCAGGGTATTTTTAATCAATTTAAATTTTTTCAGTAAAGGGTTTACATTTTTAAGATGGCTATGTACTATGGCCCAAATGACTAAAAAATATATTTGTTGCTTTGAAAAGAGTGTTTATTATTCAGGGGAATAACGTGGATATCACAGCTTAACTTTACAGTGGACTTTTATTTTGCTGACCTCCATTGGCCCCCAGTTTGGCTTGGCCCCAAAAAGTTCTCCCCCTTATCCCATCTTATAGACGACCTTGGTGGCTGTTATTTAGCTAGCGTCAGTATCAGGTTCCCTGTCAGCTGTCACTTCAGATAGTGTTGTTCAGTCAGTTCTGTTAGTTAAAAGGTAATAATACTGAGCTCAAGTTAGTTTAGGATTTTATTGCAGGATAGTACAAGTCTGGGGTTTACTTCCCTGACACGACACGCATGATAAGAGTTACAGTCAAATCGAACCTGGACCATCCACCCAAGGACAACAAGGTTCATAGAAGAAAAAGGAAAAAAATGACATTAGGACTATTCTCTAAGACGTACAGGAACCAAACTACAAACAGCAAAAGGTAAGAATTTGGCCTTTTTTGGCCCTTAACACTGATGGGCACCTTTCACATTTGAACAAGCTTGTCCGAGGGATTTCCTCTGATGGAATCCAGAATGTTTTTTTACTAAAACTAGACAACTTTGAGAACCCCCCCCCCCCCCCAAAAAAAAAACCTCCTCAAGTCCTAATGCTAATCATGATGTAATAGTTCTGGGTTCCTGGTATTTCCCCAGTAAAAAGTAGAGGCTTTCAACTTCAGTACTTATGCAGGGAAACAAAATCATCTGGCTATTTAAATTATTATTATTATTAGTATTATTTTAAACAACATACCTTTTGTGGCTCTCATATGCCGTCATGGTATAGCTTTTACTTGCAGTTTTCTATAAAGTAATTCTTCTCTGAAGCACCTGTCTTACAATATATGCAGATTCTTAAAATCTTTGGTCCTTTTCTATTCTACCAGTCATTATAAGAAGAGAGACTTTTGTTTAATTCCGTGCAAGATTGAGAAAGTGTCAGGTATAACTTTAGTCAGTCAAAAGTTCTCTCCACTTTCACCTCAGTACACCAGACAATGATATAATAATGTGGGCTAACCAAGTGTGCCTTCTGCAGCAGAATGCCATGTTTCTTTAGTGTCCACACAGCCAAAGTGAATAAATGATCTCCTTCCATATTATATAATGTTCCTCTTGACATTGACACACCGTTTTAATTTACAAAACAGTGACAAGATTTGAAATATGCTTTTAATTTCTGCCTGCAATAACTGCTGCTGTCTTTAGTTCTTCATTGGAACTTAAAACAGAGTTCACCCAGAAGCACATTGGAGGCAAGTTACCATTTCTTCAAATACTCCAACAAGTATTCAACTCTGATCATTTTAGAGTGGCCTGTTGTAGATATGCTATAATTAGATTACTGTGCTTGAGGGGCTTGCAGGGTGTTGAGCATTTTTATTTCATGAGGCACAAAGTTAGCCTTTCAGACAGACTATTTTTACTTTTAGACAAGCGGGGTCTTTAAGTATAAACACACGGCATCATAACTTCTTAATGTTTTCGTTTAAGGGCTGTTTTTGGACAGATTTAGTGAGGTTTAATGCTTGTCCTTTGCTACCACTTATTACTCCAACTGCAGCATGTTCCCTATTAAATATTTTATCAATGATTATGCTGTCCGTTGGAGAGACACGTTGAAAATAGATGTCTTTCATAGCTACAGCTAAGCAAAAATTGAGTTAAAGCGCCCTCTGGCTTTGACAATGAAAATAACGCCCTAAAATGGCATTTATACTGAATGATGTTACTATCAGTTCTTTTCATCATAAGTGTACACCTGTTAGAGTGTCACAATAAGTGCTTAATTAAGCAAATCTTGTAGAGCACTGGATGTTTTGTTAAGTCTTTCTCGTAAAACTGTCTCCATTTAAAGCCTATGGTAATGAGTTCCTTCATTTTCATTTCCTTTCACGTCCCTTTTTCATCTCCAGAGGA
This sequence comes from Cheilinus undulatus, assembly GCF_018320785.1. NCBI lineage: Eukaryota > Metazoa > Chordata > Actinopteri > Labriformes > Labridae > Cheilinus > Cheilinus undulatus. The sequence continues at coordinate 18,911,730 of NC_054873.1, read as the reverse complement.
AGAAGCCAGGGTCTTGGTGTGTAAAAAATTCAATTAAAAAACGCTCACCCAAGTCCTCATTTAAAACAAGAGAAATTCATCCTGCATCAGAATAATCCCTCCTCAGAAAGCTTTGAAAGCATCTGTTTGAGATGGTTTTGACGCTGCAGAGAAACATAAGCACACTGTCACTCTGTTGTTACCTGGAAACATCAGGCGTTCCCAGTTTAGATCAGCGGATATCAAGAGCTCTTAGAAGCTTTAGAGAAAATATGCTTGGTTAAGCATTTCATTCAAGGATGCACACTTGTTCACAGCAGGAAGATGACACAAAGACACAATCAAACACAAAGCTGAGCACTCCACAGGTGGTGATTACAGTTTATGAAAAAGACCCAAACACTTGAGTAAGAAGCAAGTTTAAAAAATTATTTATAATATAATACAAGGATATTCTGTGCAAGAGGTTGTTGGGGCTGTGAAACCTGTACATTATGAACAAAGCACTAAAAAAAGTCAGTGGCAACCTGAAAGCAGAGCATGGCTCCTGGGCCATGATTGTGTCAAACAGATAACTATCAAAGCTACAAGCAGTATGATACAAACAGTTTCCACCAGTATACAATGGCTGTATAAGATTAGATTACATATTTATATAAAGTGCATAAGAAACAAACACTTACAGTGAAGGCCTGAAGTGATTTGTGACTGAGTGTAAACCCACCACCACATGCTGGAGTCGTCTCATCATATGGCCTGGTGGTTGGTGAAAACATCACTGTAAAGACTTGGCAGGGTAAAAGTTGGCCATAGTTTATCTGCAGAATATATACTGTATTAAAAATGTATGAAAAGGGTTACCTATCTGTGCAATATATTGAATGTTACAAATATAATCTATAGGAACAGTTGTGAAAAAAATTCTTAAATTCCCCTTTATACAATTTTAAATAGACACCCGTTTGCTGCTCTGTCCACGCCACAGCATAGCACCGCAACTTCCCATTCTCCAACCTTGAATATGAAATAACTGACAAGGTTCGCTCTTATTTAAGGGGAACAAGACATCTTTGACATAAAAGATATAAGAAAATATATGCACTGTTAGTGACTAGATTATATGGTTTGTTTATAGGTCATAATTCATTTTTTTTCTTCCTCTAATAATGTTTCATGGTTAAAAAAAAAAAAGCGAGTGAATTCAGCATCACAGTTGAGTCTTGAAAAATGAGGATAGCAAAGAGGCATCAAGCGGTCCATCAGACTCTGTCCAGCACCTCTCCAAGCCAAACACCAACAGCAGGGGATTGTGGGGGATTATCTAGGTCTGTTGAGAACCCTGTGAAGAGAAGACATGAGCTGAGTGTTGTATATGTAGATATAATTGAGGTTATTGATGTATATTGATGCTGATTCTTACTGAGTTGGTTCTTTTGCGTTTCCAGCAGTCTGGGTTGAGTCTTTTCTGCTCCTCAGCCAGAGCCTTGGCTTCCATGGTGTACATCCTCCTCTCCTCACTCTTCATCTTCTTCCACTTGTCACCAAGGATTACGCTGATGGCTCTGCAGTGTGAGGTTACAGACAGAAGATCAAGGACCAACCATTTTGGGGTTAATGTCTTCAGAGTAAAAGTCTAACCAAGTGGTTGACAAACTTCTCAAAATTTCCCAGAATTTTCAGGATGAGCTGCATGTGTCAACACAAATAGATGGCTTTAATACCCTGAAATTAAATGGAGTCCAGCCAGCCCTGGCTAATTTTTTACAAGAAGGCAGGGTGGGCATTGGGAACACAGGAGGAAAAAAATTTGGAAAATTCACTGTGAGGAAAGGGCAGAAGCTCCTTCCTTCTCTATTCTTCTCACCAGTAGGTTGTTTTCCAGTTATATATTGGTCATTTTTTGAAACACTCAAGACATTTGTAGGACTGCCTGGTTGGGAAACACTTTTAGCACCATTTTGTAGAGAAAATAAATCATTTTAAAGATTTGTTTTTAAAATACCTATTCATTGACTCTTATTGTTTTTAGCACTGACTCATGAAGGCAGGATTGCAACCCTGAAGAAAAAAACTGAGCTGTGTCTCTAAATGAAGAGTGAGTCTTACTTAAGTGAACACTTGCAGGTGGGGGATGATTGAAATAAATGTACTACATGCAGCAGAGCTTGATGATACTCCTACACTACACTGACTCACCTGTTCAGCCAGTTGATATGGAAGTAAAAGTATAAAACAAACAGCACAAATTTTGATTAAAAATGTTCTGGACATTAACTGCTACTCTACTTTTAACAATAAAATTTTAAAGGAGGAGAGATCCTAACTTGCTTTGTTTTTCTATTATGTTCTCACAGTAGATCCAGGTGTTAAAACTGGTGCGATGAGATTGATAATATGGCCCAAAGAGCCTCTGAGTATGTAATTCTTCAAACCGATTTCCTTCTGGACTGCTGTGAACTTTCTCCTCTCTTTTTGGGGTTTCAGGGGGGTTGATGAAACCTTCTCTTTGTGTTTGCCTACGTAGCTTCACAAATAATGTTATAGATTTCTCATTGGCGCCTCTGCACTTTACAGCTCTAGCCTTTAACTTAGCATCAATAAACACAAAGGACCTTATCGTACATCCAGGGCAGCCAGCTCACGTTTCCTATTTTACCTGAAACAGCTGTCATTTTTTTTTTTTTTTTTAAAGATTTATTTTGGCCTTTATTTGATAGGACAGTGGATAGAGTTGGAAACAGGGGAGAGAGCGGGGAGAGACATGCAGGAGGTAGTGCCACAGGCCGGATTTGAACCCAGGTCGCCTGCGTATATGGCATGCGCCTTAACCACTCGACTACCGGCGCGCCAAAAACAGCTGTCATTTTTACCCCTGGTATTCATGCTGTTTAGACACAGATTTTTGTCTGATATGATGTTTGCTGTGTCAAATTAGGTAATAAAAACGCCATAAGTTTGAGCTGTGACATGACAGACTACTTGAAGGAACACAATCAGTCATTGCGACCAATGTGTTGCCGTTGGATGGAAGAAGGACTGGGCTAGACTACACCTAGAAGGAGTGCTGTAAGCGAACATACTGTATTTACTACAGTGTGCGAAATTCATTTGTCTTTGGGTCAGTGACATGGCGTATTTTGGTGTCTGAATCTATTATTTCCTTTGAAACAAAAACAGAAAACTAATCATACAGTTCATGGCATATGTCATTTTTTTCTATGAAATTTTCTTTGTTTGAATAAATTCTAACTCTCTTTCATAATACAATTAGTTTCATATTTTGGCATCTCAAACTCTAAAAAGTCAGGTGATGAGACGTCAGAGTAAATGAACAAATTGTTGACATTCTTAAAAATGGAATTGTAATTGTGCGAAATTCAATTTAAATTTCTTCGGGATGATTTTATGGTTGAAATCTTTGAAAAAACAAATTCTATTAAACTTTGTCATTTTAAAGCTACAGGCAGAAAGATCATGAAAAACTTTTGTGTATGAATTTGCCAGCTCTTCAAAGCCAGGGTGGCACAACTGTATCATGGTTCTTTTATTTCAAAATTAAGCAATAAAAAAAGTAGAGCATAATTTATCATCCATTCAATTCCAGATGGCATTTATTACCAAATGAAATGGTTTATAAATCTTTTTCTAGTAAAGATAAAAACATTTCTTTTCAGCCACATGTCAGGTGGTAAAACCAATGTAAAACTGCTAAAAATGTATTTTACCATAGGAGTCTTGATTTTCTTTTTTAATATGTGTGCACTTTCTAACAAGATGTGTCAAAGAATTTTTGCCATTTTAATTTGAAATTAGTTGAAATTAGTGTTTCATCAGGTGCACCTGCAAAAAGGGTCACTGTATAAAATAAATAATATAATTCAAAGCTCTAATAATATTTAATTTACTTCTAATAAGATAAAGGCAGTTTCACATATTTGAAGAGAATTGATTAATTAAAAATTCTACTTAGGTGAATGTGTGCACTCTCTATATCAGAAGGTACATCCAATGTAAACAGAAAGATTGTAGTTTACCATAAAATTTTTCATTTTATCTCAGTAATATTTGTCCACTTTCTAACTTGAACAACATTTTTAACATGTGTCAAAGTATTTACCTGTTTAATTTAAAAATTAGTTGCAAATGTCAGGTGGTGCAACCACAATTAATGAAGCCCTATATGTCATTGACCCCTATCCATGTGTGATGAATTATATGCTAGCTTTATGCTAATGCTAAGGGCAGTGACTCACACATGCTTAACTTAGCCAGCTATTTCTTGCCAACATTTCTCTTTTTTCTCACATGCCATAAAGTCATAGATGTTGTTCCAGGAGCTTGACAAGAGCTTGTCTCATAGTTCCATCTCACAGAACCTACTTCATCACTCTTCTTTCACTTTGCCATTTGGTTCATTAGTTTTTTGTGACCTCTGCACATGCAGGACACTGGTCAATGTCACTGACATTTCAAAACAAATCATAAAAGGCTGGCCATACATTCTAGACTTTCTGTCAGGAGGTTGTGGGGTGTCTCACACGGACTGTGTTTCAGGTAAGGCCATAATCCTGCTGAAAACATGTAGTCTGACCTTGGTTTTGGACTGCCTAAAACCTGGTCTTAAGTCTGTGGCTGTGTGTTTCTGATATTTAAAGGTTATGTTATACATTGGCAAGTTCACAAAGCTCTTCCAGGGAGCTTGTTCCACATTCACAGGATGCACAACAGCTAACCTACTCCACATTTAACATCAGTCCATTATCTGAAAGATTCAAAATGAGTTTTTAGTGGGATACGGGCTGAGATAGAGAGCCTTTTTTTCTGTTTGTTTCCTGGTTTCCTGAGCTTTTGCAGATTTATCACACTTAAATGTTTTGGCTCATCAAACCAATTTTTATATTTCACCAAGACAATCCAAGTAAATACAAAATGCAGTGTCTGAGTGAGTATTAAATTTTTTAAGGGGGGAAAAATTAGAAACCTATCTGGCCCTATGTGAAAAAGCACGCTCCAAAAAGTTCAACTTTTGTCTCGTCAGTCCACAGAATATTTCTCCAAAAGTCTTGGTGATCATCATCATCATCATAAGACATTATGAGATGTTTCTTGGCAAATGTGAGACGAGCCTTTGTGTTCTTTGTTGTCAGCAGTGGTTTTGGCCTTGGAACTCTCCCATGGATGTCATTTTTGCCCAGTGTCTTTCTAATGGTTGAGTCATGAACTCTGACCTTAACTGAGGCTGGTGAGGCCTACAGTTCTTTGGATGTGGTTCTGGGTTCTTTTGTGACCTCCTGGATAAATCGTCGTCACACTCTTGGAGTAATTTGGATTGGCTGACCGCCCATGGGAAGGTCACCACTATTCCCAGTCTCCATTTGATGATAATGGCTCTGACCATAGTTCGCTTGAGTCACAAAGCCTTGGAAATGGCTTTGTAACCTTTTCAAGACTGATAGATTCCAATCACTTTGTTTTCTCATTTGTTCTTGAATTTCTTTGGATCGTGGCATGATGCGTTTCTTTTTGAGATCTTGTAGCCTACTTCACTTTGTCTGAAAGCTTCTATTTGTGATTTCTTCATTCAACAAATCTGGCGGTAATCAGGCCTGGGCGTGGCCGGTGAAATTGAACTCAGCTTTCCAAAAACATTGGTTAATAACAGTTAACTCATTATCTAACAAGGGGAGGCAATTACTTTTTCACACAGGGCCAGATAGGTTTAGACCCCTGACACCCCCCTTAAAAAAATAATCATTCAGACACTGCATTTTCTATTTACTTGGGTTGTCTTTGTGAAATATAAAAACTGGTTTGATGATCCAAAACATGTAAGTGTGATAAATATGCAAAAAACTGAGGAATCAGAAAGGGGGCAAATACTTTTTCACGGCATTGTACAACAGCTAACGGATTTTACAACAATTCTTACCCATAACTTGCACTTACGTATGTGTCACTGACAATATATGACACTGATATGGATAGAGACTGTCCAGTGTCAATTTATGATTCATTAGAAAAAAACAGCCCAGAACTCAATCAGAAAAACAAGTTAATAAACATTTATAGCCTCCCTTTATTTACATAACTTTTTCTTTTTTAAGTAAACAGATCCTGCCTGATCCTTTCCTCATGTCACGCATACATGACAGTGCATTTGTGGTTACCTTGTGACTACAAGAGATGATAGTGCATGAGAGCAGGATCTTGTTGACTTTTTCATACCTGTTGTCTTTCCCAGGATACATCTGTGTGTACTCCACTCTGTACTTCTTGGCAAAGAGCATGAAAGCATTCATTGGCCGCTTGCATTTTGTAGGCGTGGCACCACTGGCTGTCCCTGAGGTGTGGCTCCTGTGTGATTTGCCTGTGGAGGATTGTGGTGAGCAGGAGCGCTCAAGTTTATCACAGTCTGGACTGACAGCTCCCCCACTAGACAAGGAGGTTCTGCGCTGACGAGCCATGCTGCTGAGAACATACACCGCTGAGGAATCTAGAGGGGTGAAGTCGTAACTGCAGAAGAAAGAAAAGGAAGAGATGTGTGTTGTTTGTAAGTTAAACTGCTCTCTTGCATTCTTTTGACAAATACACTTCTAAATTGTGTGTCCAAACATTCACCCTTGTCCACATACCCAGACTAAAAGTCATCTTTGCACCCAACCTGTGCTCAAACTCAAATATTTATGTCTTGTCAACATGTGCTGTACTAGCACGAACATGAATAACACATGAAGTAGTGGCTTTGTTTTTTTTTTTCATTTTTATTTAAGTCTGCTGCTCCCATTAAAGCTGCAACTACACTTTCTCTTTTGTTTTTAATTTCGAAACTTTTGGGCAGAGGAAAGAAATCATAAACTCATTAACATTAGCATCAAATGAATCCAATAAGTTTACTCGAAATAGTTATCCATTTCCACATCCCAGAAGTATTTAGGCAACATAATCAGTCATATGGAGCTATGTTTTTGGCCAGAATGAGTTTAATAAACTCTGCTCTTTTTCTCTGTTTTGGCCTTTTACTTGCTCCTGGTTTTTGGTTGATGCAAATTCATAGTTCAACCTTTCAGCGACAACATCAAGTAAATTAAAGTAGAAATAAGAATCATTTATGATGGGCAAATACTCTGATTGAGTCCCAGTCTTCTGCAAGTTTCACCAACATACTCACTGTCCAAACAGCACAACCTTCCTCTCATCATTAGTGCTGGCGTCAGTGTTTACAACCATCAAGAGTTGCAGCACAGCAATCTGTTTTATCTCGTCTCCAAGTTTATATGTGCATGTTCATTTTGTTACTGGCTATATACGAGAATAGATTTGCTTGGTTTGTCTTGAGACCAGCACTGCAGCGATCTCCATCAAAACAGCTCAAAGGTGTATTTTAACAGATGACTCACTTGTTTCAAGATGATTCAGCATAGTGGGCTGTGATACTGACTGTGGTCAGAGAAGTGGCTTCAAATACTTGAAATACATTATATGATCTTATGATATCAGATATGAGTAGAGTACAGCATCACAGGCTTGTTCAAGGAGACAAAGAACACTTAGTGCTTGAACATGCGTTGAAATGTGTGATCCCTTTAAATTGAAACAAAAATACAGCGTAAATTTATGTCATTGTACCAAAAGTACAACATAGTAACCTTGCAAAGCAGATGGATACGCCCATTTCTGTGTTTCTCACTGGCGAATCCATCTTGCAAAACTCCTGTCTGAACTAACTGGGCCCGTAGGAAAGTGACAGGACCAATCAGCGACGAGGGGCAGTACTTTCGTAAGCGGCAGAGTCGTGACGTAAGCAAGCAGCAACAACAGGCTGGTGCAGATATGGCGGAAGACATTAGCGTGGATGCTGCTAAAGCGTCAGTTTTATCAGAACTTGACGACATTTTTTTGTTGAAAGAAGAACAGCATTGAGTTGTTTTCTTTTCAAAAATGACAAAAGTCGTGTACTGACATGTCTACAGTCCCCATGGTTCATGTTATGCAGTTCTCTATGGAGTTACTCCTCGGTAGCAGCTAAGTCACGTGTTTTGTTGCTCTGATTGGCCCATAAAGATGCAACAGACAGAACATTTATCCAATCACCCTTTGAGTTTTTTTCAAAGCCGCTGCCCTTCCCAAACACAGTGTATGAGAGGTTGTCCAAATGGATGTGTGAAACCAATCCATTTGGTGTGCCTGGTTAACAACATAGAGTATGTATAAAAAATACAGAGCTAACATTGTTCATGTTTTCACTATTTGACATACAACTAGATAACCACAGGCCAACCTGAAGAAGGTCTAGTAACTGTCTGACAGGGGAGTATACTGCCACCCGGTGTCTGTGTCATGGGGGGGCATGCTCCTCTTTATGAGCCACTGCGTGTGTGAAATATCAACTTTGCAGCTTGTTTTGAAGAGATACTGACAGTGACATCACAGTCAGCTGCCACCTGTTAGTAGTGGAGTTGGACAAACTTCCTTCAATAAATCTATTCCCCCTGGTGCTTCTTTGGTATGACAAGAACTGTTTTCCAATTACATAGCCTTATAAAGTATAACTGTAGCTCGGTTTAACTGTCCATGTAAGTGTACTGATTAATTCTCTTCAGGTTCAACTTGATAGACTGTCACTTGCTATCATTTTGTCATGTTATCCATTTTTGTGAAAAGAAAATATCAGTGACCTTACTACACAAGGTATGATAAGATTAAGCACAATATTGTACCTTCTGAAGGTGTCAAAGACGACAGAGTCATCGCAGTTAATGGCATCAGGGTGGTTTGGTGGCAGACACACATCGCCCAACTGCATCTCATAGCACGGGATCCCATGGTGCACTACAGTAAGGCTCGGATAAAAGGAAGACCACCCTGAGAAAGATAAAAGATCAATTACAGCTAGATCTTAAACTGTCTTCAATGAAAAATACGTTATTGTAAAGCTTCTGATAGCAAATACTGATGTAGCACACTGCTATTGTATCTGTTTTTTCACACCATTTTATTGTTTCTCTTATCAAGATGGTTGATACTTTGATACCAGTATTCTTTTTTTAATATGAAAACTGCTTTTACCTTTATTTTTGACAAAAAATGGGTGATCTAGTCGGCACTCGGCTGTAAGGAGGCCATCATCAGGAGAGCCTGGATCAAAGGTCAGTTTAAGAACTGCCTGGCCAAAAGACACTGTCTCCTCATGGCTCACTAACTTCAGCCCCTCTGAACCATATCTCTGTCGGGAAATAAAGAGACCAGTTAGCGATGTCTTTACTTATCAGCAGGATGGGTAAGAAAGGGAAAGGAAAAGGGAGGAATTGATGTTAAAAATGGTTCCTGACTGACTGAAGACTTAGTTTATATGATAGTGAATGAAAACAGTACTTTATATCTTTAATGACTTATGATTCTCTGGATTCAGTCATGCATCATTTCCTGTTAGCCTTGTGGCTATTATGAGCCACTGTAATGTATTTTACGATTATGTTGTACTAAAATCATGCACTTAATTTTCCAACAGTGCAGCCAAATTGAATTTGTACAAAGTAGGAAACAAACTACAACATTGGTTTCTGTTGCTTACCTTGACAGAGGAGGAGGACGGCATCATGGTTTCATCATCTGAGTCATCATCAGAATCCCCAAGTTCATCAGCATCTTGCCACTCCACATTAGGACCTCTGTGGAAGCGCAGGCGGGTTCCTGAATATAAACACAACATTGTGCAATGATGATTTAGCAGAAGTATTAGTGCTGTTCAAAGAATTATGTAAAATGAACTGCAATACTGCTGTTTGGACACCTGAGGTCATATTTTCTACAAATGTTACTCATGCTCATCCTGGACGAAATCTTTTTGGTTTTTTTAACTTAACACATATCTATAGGAAAGTATTTTAAATGATTGGTTGGTAATTCATGTGCAGCTGTGACTTACATATTTAGTTTTTATCCTCTACTTTTTGAGTCACCTATGTTTTTATTCTGTATTTATGTGAAACACTTTTAATTTGCTCATGTTTCAATTTTGTTCAGTTCTATGCATTTTGTAAAGGTCTTTGTAATCTTGTGTGAAAAAAATGCTAAATAGAGTACAGGTAGTAGTATAAGAAGCTGCTTCTTTGATTATCATCTGTGCAAGCTCAAAGCAGAGATGTTAAACAAACTATCAACACTAACACTAGCTTTCTAAGCTGTACATTTTGGATTGTCAGATCCCCGGATGAAAACCTCAAGACTGTTTCATTTAAAAAAAAAATCCCAAGAAAGTTTGGTTCTGACTTCCAGACGGTGTTTTACCTGATGGATGAAAACCATGTCTACACACCTTTGAGGAAGCAATGCCAAGCTGTAGAGGGCCAAGTGTGAGACCAAGCCATGTCTTCATCATCAGAAAAAGATGAGGACATTGAGAAAACTCCAGACTCTGATTCACTGCTGGCCTGTATAAACAAAAAAGTCTCACATTAGTATGTTGAACCATTTCAGTACGCTTGTCAAACTGAATTTAAGGAATAGTGGATGTCTTTTAAATTTTTTAGATAAGGACACTGGAAGAAAAAGGTTACCCTGACACGCCTACGCTCCCTGAGGTGGCCTCTGGACGGGTTGGGTGCACTACTAGCTAACGGAGGCCGAGCATAGGAATGTAAACTGTTACTGTTGCCAAAGATGTGGACTGGAGAAGATCTGAAAAAAGAAAGGTAATCGCATAAATATGTAACAGTTACATGTGTAATTATTATAATTATAATAATTCAAAGGCAGCTGAATGTTCTTCTTTTGTTCAGAATAAGCAGGGGTGTTAGACAATAACACACAATAACTTAGCCTGGTTAACCGGGGATAATATAATGATATCCTGGGTGTATTTATAAAACATAATGAGTCAGTCATTTCAGTGATTGCTAAAATGACAAAATCACAAAGGATATTTCACAACACATTTAGAATTCATCAGGTTTTGTGGCTAACCAATCAATCCTGCTTTGTTATGAAAGCTCTGAGGAAGATTCTTGACAAACAAAATTTGTCACAATGCCATTATATTCAATTTATTGGCCTTTGGTGGTAGAAAATTGTATGATAAACCAGTAAAAACAATAAAAACTCAACACGTAATCAACCCTAATCTGTGTGTAAAATTAAAAATTAAAGCATATTCTAGAGATATGAACATGGTTTGACTTTTTATTTTAGTGTAACAATATCAGGTCATGGATTGTTGGAACATACATGTATTCTAATGTAACTATGTCATATTCTCTTTGGTTCACATGTATATCCCTTCTTCAGACTATGTCCACTTTCTGTCTTATTTTGATACAAACCTCTTATGAGGGGCATTTTTCAGCAGGGGGCTCTGAGGACTTGTGGCTATGTTAGCCAGCTCAGTGAGCCAGTTGGTGCGGGGTGAGCAGCTGAGCTCCTGGTGAGACACTCCTGCTCCAACCTGAAATAACCCTTGAGACCTCTGGTCTTCTTCCACCTCCTGCAACTCTGGCATGTCATCTAGGAAGAGGTAGAGAGTAAAATTCATTCATTTACATATTGTTGGCTATAATGCAGAATATGCTTGCTTGTTGATTTCAGATTTTACCATAATCCATGTTACACCCAGGGGAGGAAGGCAGGTCCTCATTACACTTAAGTGGATCAAAAGATTCATCCATTCTGGCTGCGCTGCTGTTTTCCTTTTTTTTTTTTTAATTGACTGTAGGGCAGTTCACTTGGCTTCCATCTTCATATCTTGCCACACTATCTGGTTTAGGCCATAAAAAGTGTACAACAAAGGCTTTAGCAAACAGCTTTTCAAAAAAATACTTGTTTCAGTTTTATGCATCAACTACTCACAATGAATGAAAATAGGCCCTGTTGTGTACATCTAAATCTGTATGGCTAAGGGGGAATTTTTCAATAATGTTTCATTAAGACATTAAATGACCAGTGGGATTACTCTACGTCACAGAGAGGATATTCCATGTCTAATATGGAAAGGGTGCACCGTCTGTCAGGAATCCTTTGTCTCTGAATCGACATCGTATACCCCTGAGACAAGTCATGTGACCTGCTGCGTGGAGGCCTTGTTTATAAACTTAAAAGGATTTGGCGCATGCGCACCAGGGCTCATTCATTCATAAGTGCGTAGCAAAAGTGTTAAATAGCAGAAATTCGTTTGGAGAAGTGGCAAATAGAGGCTGGGAAAACTATTTGACAACGACATGTAAAGTATCCACGAGAAAGTATGACATTTTTAATTCATATAAAAGAAACCAACACGTAAAGTGAAAGGAAAAAGCAAAAATGCAAACGTAACTCTGAAAAACCCATTGAATCAGAATACAAGGAAGAAGTAACGGTCGTTTGCGTATAGGGGCTTGCGCTATGACAGTCCGTTGCTCCGACTTCGTAAACGCGGATATAACTACTTATAACAAACTGTTCATAAAACCTTCGAAAATACTAGCATGTCAAAATTGTAATTTGTAATCCAGCCATGCTTTTCTTCCATCATTCAAAAGCAGCTGTCGTGTCTTCAGCTCAAACCAGAGGCCGAGGGGTCTAACACTGTAAACAAAAGAATGTCAACAAGTTGAGGCATGACGCAACCTCACTGCCCCGTTCAAAATGAATGACACGAAAACAACAAGAACCCGTAGATGATATCAATACATCAATAAGAGCACATATTACATGGTTGAACACTTATTTTGATACGCGAAACTCCAGTCGGATGGGTTAGTTATCATCAAAACAACAAGCCTCGGAGAAAAAAAAACACTGTCGAGCCAAACCTGTAGTTCCACAGCAAATTAACGCGTGACAACCCCTTTAAAACACCAGGTTAGAGGCGCCAAGTCGCGTCCTGTACAATGCAAAAGTTAAAAAATAGTTTTAACAATTTATTTTTTCGAAAAAGTAATCAACTTCCCACTTACCAAACCTGTCGCCATCAAGAAACTCTCTGGCATTCACTCGAGGGGAGGGAATGAATCGTTCGAGAGAACACATCCTATTGGCTGGAGAGAACGTCAAAAACAAAAATCAAGGCGTGCTATTGGTTCATACTGTTGAGAAAAATAGAGAAGGCGGGACCTGGTTTGTTGATCTATGTATCATTGGATGAAAGTCCATGCCTGTTACTACCCAGTAACAGCTGATTGGCAATAACAGGAACAATACATGGTTATTTTTTTATCTGCAATGTTGCAACTACAGCAAGAATTATTTACTTACATTGCTTTCTAGATTAGTCTCCTTTCCCCCCTTCTTATATCATTGCTTCCGCGTTGAATAAAAAACCTCATCGAATGAATACAACGCTAGTAAACAATGAATGAGTGACTGAATGGTGAATGGAAAGCTCGGACAGTGTGCCATTCCCGTGTTGTAACAAAAATTATGTAACACGGAGCTACAAAAAGGTTCTTTATTGACATGAAAAGTGAAACATACAGTACTTCCAGCCAGGTTTATGTGTTTGCCTTCAAAAGTGACCAGCAATACTTGCACAAAGGGGGAAATAAACTCAGAACGTTTAAATTTCAAACAGCTCAATCCAGCTTACAGAAATACATAATACTTCATTATTAATTTTAAACAGAGAGAAGAAGATAGTAAAGAAGGCCCACTTTAGACTCCTGTCGTAAGGGAACAACAGGACATGTTTCCAAACAGTATGAGTTGTTGGCAGAGGTAGGCAGCAAAATGGATGTCATAATCATCATTTATGTTTCACTGATACAATAACAGAATGACTAAAATTTTACACTAAAACACATGAAAGCAATCGTCTCAAGACATTGCCAATAAAGACTACAGCCTAGTGGGGAAACTGATCAAATTCAACATGGGTTGTCTATATAATAACAGTTAATACTCAGTTCAAATTGTACAGCAATGTGTTGTATAGTCTTACAAAACTATCAGCTATCTTTCTGAAGTTTGTTTTTATTTTATTTTTTGCAAAAGCATTGTATAAGGCTAACAGCCACAAACACTTACCAACAATGATATACAATTTATGAACATGTGCACATGGGGTTGAATCTTTTGATAAAATATCAAAAAAAGTTAAGCCAAGTCAACATTCTGATCAAGATGTAAAATATTCAGAGTCAAATTGATTTACTCTGTAAACTGTCCACTCTTTCTCATATTTGGGCATTGGATCGGTGTACCATTGCACCAGTGCTGCAAGTGTTGGTGCTCTTGCAAGAAAATGACAAGATATTGTGACGTATTTGCTCATAATTGTCCTGTAAGAAATCAGCTTTGGCATCTGATTTTGGCAGAAAAGGTTCATAAATGTACAAATGTCAAAATAATGTATGTGTTACCATAACACTGCAGAGAAAAGGTGAGAGTTAACACAAGTGTCCTTAAAACAAATTGTAAATTTGACAATGAAAAGTGAGTGCACACTTACATTTTTAAGGTTTTAGTTGTGATAAATCTATTTTAAACAAGCTTCAAGCAACTCTGCTTTGGCTTTAGCATTGTGGCAGCCTTCAACATCAACCATTTTTCATTCTGGGGATCTGACTTGTTTGTTGGACACACAAATGTTGGAATGAATATTCACATTTCTTGTAAGAAAAGCTGTTAAAGTGATTATGAGAAAATTTGTTTCCATGGTCCATTGGAGCCTTCTCATGCACTTTGTTGCTCAATCTCAGTGCTACTCCCAAATAGGGTCACCAGCTGCTCCTCGTAGTTCGCTATGTTTCTTTTCATGATGTCCATGCACGGGCCCAACAACCTCTCGAAGGCTTTGACATCCAAGACTGTCAGAAAACAGAAGCCAAAAGGCAAATGGTCAACATGACTTAAGGGGATTTTTACAGAAAATATAGCAAATATAAGGATTCAATTTTCAAAAAATGTACCCAGGCATTTGACGCTCCCCACAGCATAGGCGGAAGCAGCTCTTGGCTTGTTTGTCACTAGTGCCAACTCCCCGAAATACTGGCCCCTTGTGCATGTGGCGATATCCATCTCCTCATCCTCCTGATCTTTTTTCGTCTGGGATAAAATAAAAGCACACTAAGACATGCAAAATACCAGAGAACCCTAAAGAAACAAGCTGGAAGGTTTTTTTAACACATATATGGTCCAATGATAAAACATACCCTGCTTCTTCTCATGGTGATTCTTACTTGGCCGGACTCAACAATATAGAAGCAATCTGCTAAATCACCCTGTAAAATAAAGCAATAATTTATTGAAGCATTTCACTGTGGAAGAAAATAAAAGGAAGGATTCAAGACTAGATTGTTGTGCATAAAGATCAATCACCTGAGCAATGATCTGCTGTGTATCATTGTACACCTTGCTGGATAATACGTCTACCACCTTCATTCTTTCTGAGAGCTTTAGATAAAAAGAATAATTGTGTCACTATGGTTTTATTACGCAAGCAAATGGCACATTCACAGAGCTGGAGGACAAAGCTAATATTAACCTCTAATGACGTAAGCAGTGGTAGTGTTTCAATGAACGCTTCATACATCTTCCTCTTCTTGGCATTGTTCTTCACGATGATCCTCCTGAATGTCAGACGATCCTGAATCACACAGTGAAAGACAGAAAAACATTGAGGTTCATGGTTAGAGATGCAGTGTTTTAATACTAATATACATCCAATATATATGTCAGCTGATGCCAGGCTGCTATCATGGGCTGTATAAAACATGGACATTCTTTAAGTAATATCACTCATTGGTTTCTGAAAAAGTTTTTTGACCCCCTATCTGATTAAAATGCCTCAAATAAGCAAATAAATCTATACACTCTCCTTGAGACTACGTCTTGCAAATTGTGTGTATGATGTTATAATGTGATGATGTATCTGTGCTCTGGCCCAGTTGGGTTTCGAGCAATGGGGGCAGGCCTGGGGTGGCTTATCTGGAGAACCAGGAGAATTCCTGGTGGGCTGGTGTACAGTGGCATTAA
Source organism: Cheilinus undulatus (assembly GCF_018320785.1). Taxonomy (NCBI): domain Eukaryota; kingdom Metazoa; phylum Chordata; class Actinopteri; order Labriformes; family Labridae; genus Cheilinus; species Cheilinus undulatus. Next base: position 18,895,809 of record NC_054873.1, on the reverse strand, counting down.
ACAGGCTGCACTAGTGAGGGATGGACACGGTCAGGAGCACTTATTTGTTGCACCTCATAAACCCTCACAAGACTCTCTCCCTCTTTCTCCCGGTTCTTGGTCAGGCAGGGAAGGTCGTCCATGTCTGTCTAACTGGATACATTACTGTTACATTGGTTCCGCATGTACCTTGTCAAAGCTTAATTCTCTGATGCAGTGAAATATGCAGGTTTAATTTCTAATACAAGCACAGGTGGAGATGGCACAGGTAAGCTAGAAGTGGCAGATGTGCAACAGAACACAAACTGTTCCAAAGAGGAGGCCACTTTTGAAGAAAATTCATTACTGTAAAATACCAAATAATAATAGGGCGTTTGTTTCAATCCCTGAACAGACCAGGCGTTTATTTGGGACCAGGCGGCTATTTGGAACAGGCGTTTAATTCCTTTCTCACAAAAATCTTGCTTAGCAAAAATTGGAAAAATATGGTGAATTTAATCAAACTATTTATTTACACCAGTATGAATGTCACCTTTAGATTTTTAAGTCAAGATTACAGTACCATAGTTATACTTTTGTCTTCTTCTGTCAACTCAACACCCTCTAAACACTTTAAATACTGGTAAGGAACTGAACTTGATTCAATGGCGGAATTACGGCGGTGTTCGGTCCTTTGTAGAATTTGTTCATGATGAGATGAAGTATTTTCTTGCCTGTGATTCGGCCATTGATTTCAGTGGAAAAGCAGAGCAAAATCACTCCACAAGCGCTTTGCCGTCATCAGTATTCAATTCAGCAGACAGTCTCATCCGCGAGGAGGTATGTAAAGAGAGGGGCGGAGCCACGGAGCTCAAACAGGGAGAAGAACAGGAAGGGAGGGGGAGTTGGGAGTTCATTCTAAATGATTCTCATCTCATCTCAGTCACATATCGGAGCTTTAACTAAATTACACCCGGCATTTATTTAGAACAGGCTTTTATTTGTCAAAATGTACTGCCACACCCGGCAGTTAATTGGGACCCGGCGGTTAATTGGGACCCGGCAATTATTTGGTTGGGCACAAACACAAACACAACATCCCCACTGTGTAGCATGGTGGTGGCAGCATCATGCTGTGGGGATGCTTCTCTGCAGCCAGCCCTGGCAGACTTGTAGAGATAAAGGGTAAAATGAATGTAGCAGAAAATAGAAAAATCCTGGAGGGCAATCCTTTTCAATCTGCAAAAGAACTACAGCTTGGGAGAAGATTTATTTTCCAGCAAGATAATGGCCTGAAGCATACAGCGGAAGCTACACAGAAACAGTGTAAAGACAACAAGGTAAATGTTCTGGAGTTGCTGTGTAAACGCCCAGACCTCAATCCAATAGAGGATTTGTGGCTGGGCTTGAAAGGGACTGTTAATGCCTGATTCCTGTGCAACCTGAAAGAGCTTGAGCAGTTTTGCAAAGAAGAATAGAGTAAAATTGGAGTGTCCAGATGTGCAGTAAAAGCTTGTGAACTTAAGTGGGCTTTTCTGAGCTGTTAAACTCCAGGGATGAAAATGAGTGTGACCCCGGGTGGGTGACTTCGGAAGGGGGGCAATGGTGCTACAACACAATACAGGGGCAACTGGTGTGCCCTTACTTTCTATTGATATACTTGGTAAAGAGATGGAGCTGAGGCAGGCTTTTAACCTCCTGGCTAGCATCTACAAAATGCCTACCTTTCAGTCAAACCAGTTACACTCCAATAACATAAATTTATACATTGCTCTTAGCATCAATATAAATAAAATAGAAAAGTTTAACACTCTTGTTGACAGGACATAAGAGGCTTCTGCAGCCATCCTCAAGTGAATATTCAAGGCACTGCAGTTTTGTGCACTACTGCATCAACACCAGTGGTTACAACTTGGTTGCCTATTACTGACATGTCACTACCAGTGCTGACAGAAAATAATACCTGGGATGATTTAGACACAGTTTCATTGTGCTAAGTGGAGTTCGCTAAGATTCCATGCATTACAAATCTCACAGCACCTTCTGCAGCATGTGTAGCAGAGATTATAGTAAAATGTTTAAGGCTTTCTTCAGGGGCATTCTTCTGGATGCCTCTGCCCTCTGTCAGAACAGTGCAAAATCTGAATAACATACCTATAGCTAAATATTTTTGCTAGTTCAAAATCTGTCATGAATTGATTATCTTTTTTAGTTCAAATCCATACGAGGTGCATATCCACTGATTTTTTTTAATTTGAGACAAAAAATTAGCTGCAAAGCTTTTGTTATACTCTTGTGCCCTGGCTACACTGTAGTGGCCTACAGTATGCTCATTGGTTTGACCACATTGTATCTGCAATACTCCATCCAAGCACTAACTTCTGCGCCTGTTATGCCTCAGTTCCTGCTTGTGTACAGGAAATCATGGTTTCAGATTCAGAATGAACTGAAACTGAAATCATGTACCATGTATTATGTTGAAGTTAATACAAATTTGACAGCAGTTGATTAAACTGCAGTTGCCTCACAAAAGAAAGGAGAGGAGACACCGGTGGAGATGGGAATGATGGCTGCTGGATTAGCTAGGGCAGAGGACGGGGAATGTTTGCACTTCTTCCGCCACTAAGAGAGACATGAACTGCTCGTCATATTGTCAGATGTTGGTAAGCAGATGCTGTCTGCAGCCATTTATCTCACAATACAGTACACACAACCAACAGGCCAGTGCGATGTTTTGACGTGTTGTTATATTTGTTAAGTTCATGTCAGCGACGAGCGCAGGCTTCTGTGTAGGGTTCAGCACCACACGAATCTACGGCATGGGCTTTGGGTCATTGTGAGCTACATCTTAAAGCTCCTGTGAGAAATTTTTGATTTGTGTAATCTATCATATAGCTTATAATCATGTTTTCCTTTCAAGCTCACAAAGAGGCCTCAGTAATTTCAGTCAGTTTCATAACCATCTAAAATGATTGCAGGAGCTTTAACATAACAGAGGGTCTAATGCAAGCTGTAAACTAGTCCAGTTACTTTGAAAGCAGCACCCATTTGCTCATGTCATCCTGCAGCCAACAGCCCTAAATCTTTGGAAATCTCCCTGTTTGACAATTCATCAGAGTTAATACAGTTAGGCTGAATCTCAATCTCTTCCCTAAACCCTGAGCCCTGAGCCCTTATAGACTTAACTGACTACACCTGGACAGTGATTGAGTGCATGAGGGTGCAAGGGCCTGAAGTGGTATAAATGGGAATGAGACGGCTCTTTGTTTTCTGTAGACAGTCAGCAACTTGCAGAGATAAAAACAAAGATAAAAAAACAAGCCTGCCTTGCATATAGGCCCATTTTCTCAGTGGATAAAGGCAGTTTTATATAATACACTCACAGAAAAATTGTTTTGTTCTTATTTTTGCTGTCAACCTTGATTGCATCCTCCATGTTTTTTGTTTACCATTTTGCTCTTTTCACCTCGCTTTTATTGCATTTGCTAGCTGGCTTCCCCTGGGAAATCATGTCATACGTCACAATGCTATGAACTATGAGTAATTCCCTCATGCTAAGTCTGCAGATGTACCCACTTACAAAAAGGGTGCATAAAGGGGCTCAAAAAGTCTTCGAAAGATCCCTCATGCACTTTATGATTTGACAGTGGGACAGCCCTAAGCCCTCACAGACTTTGCAGAAGCGCACCTCAAAGTCAGTGAGTGTGTGAGTGTGGACATTGAGACCAGGCCTGAGACTCAGATCCTTGGCAGGAACATGTTAACTACGCTGCAGAAAAGCCTAAGGCGCCCTCTAGCTGGGAGAAGAGAACATGTAAAAGGCAGCTTAACAAGCATAAAGTGTTCACAGCTCTCACCTGGTTGTGAAGTGGTTAGTACAGTCAACCAAAGCTGAAGACTATATTGTAAACAACTTAAATCTTAGGCTTAAATCCTACTCCAATTAAAGCTCATTCTGCTGTTTGCTCAGAGGCCCCTCAGCAGGAGACAGACGCTTGAACACGACAGGCTGCTTGTTCACAAACTCAAACACACACTGCGTGCTCTCAGGTCAACAGGGGATACAGCTGCAACCTGCCCAGTCTGCACACAGATGACATAACAGCGCCGTTACCCACAGATTAAGGACACAACCCGCACTGAGTTATTAATAAACATGCCACTTCACAGATGGAGGAGCAACTCAAGATTCACCACTGCTTTTTCCAACCAACACCCATAAATTTGCTGGATTTTCTTTAACAAAAAATTGACATTCAAGTAAAATTTGGAACACAAGTTTTACCTGCACCTGTGTTTCAGCAGCAATTTCATATTTCAATCATTTATAACACCTTCAATACATAGCTACTTTAATTCTAGAGTGCACAGAACAGATCTGACAGCTAAGTGCTAAAACAGCAGCATGATTCTTTTTAAAGGCTTGTAACATATGAAAGAACAGTCCAGTTTATGCATTTTTCACAGTTTTTATCCAGCATGTTATCTCAACACCATCTCACCTATGCTACCAGTATCAGTGCTGCTGCAGACAAGCTGCATATATTTACAGTAAATCATGATCCCTGGCAGCACAGCATGGTATAAAAACCCAGAGCACGGAGCCGACTGTGCTCGTAAACAGGGATTTAATGGTTTACTCACTAGGCACCAAAGGGCTCCAGGCGAGGTGGCGATTATTGTGGCTGCCCTGGGGGTGTTGTACATCAGTGCCAGCTCTCCAAAGCTGCCTCGGTTGTCATAGCAACCCACCAGCTTCTCTGCGCCATCCACCTTCACAAAAATATTAAAGGTCCCACTGGAGAAAGGAAAAAAAGATAAATTGTTAGTCTACAGAAGCATTAATTTGTTAATTTTATTACACTGATGTATAATAAATAGTCTGACACAGAATGATTCAGTGACAAGAAGATCACCTTTCAATGACATAAAAGTTGTCCCCATCATCATCTTGATCAATGATGTGCTCCCCTTCAGTGCAGAACTTCTCAAACATGGCATCCAGCACCTGAGACATCTCTTCCTGTGGTGGCATAAAATATTGGTCAAATACTTGAATTTTAAATCCAACATGCAGAACTTGGTGTGCTGTTCCAACAATGTGAAAATAATTGTGTTTAAAAAATCATGAAAAATGCATTGAGCTGTGGTAAAATGCTGCTGGCCTAAAGCCATGTGCTCCTTTGTATAATTTTAAGATAGCTGAGGCCAAAGCAGATGAGAAAAGAGCTCATATAAAATAATTCACTTACTGGATCCAAATTCTTAAACAGAAGAATGTCCCTACACGCTTCCTGTAGTCTCTGTCTCTGTTCGTCGGTTTTGGGGTGGGTGATCTGCAAATTGAATCACAGCCTTGTAATATACATAACGGCAGTGTCAGTTACAGTGATCTTAGATTGATACTCAGAGCTATAATTCAAACAGAACACATAACTTCAGGAGTAATGTATTAACTTTAGGGCATACCCATGGCTCTTTTTCCTCCTCATCTTCATCAGGGTTGAATGCTTCGGCACACACTACACGATGGAGATCAGAAAATTAATAAACACTCCTAACAGCAAATCACTACACATCACGTAAGAAAAATTTCTGTAATGCTGAATAATACAACCTCATTTTTAAGATGGAGCAGCATAACTTTCACAAAAAATAAAAGCCAAATCCCAGAGATGGTTCCAACACACTTTCATCCAATAAATGTTTGAATAAACACCTTTCTCATGTGCAGTTTGGGACATTAGGGATGCAGCGATGCTGGCAGCACTTACACCAAATTTCCTCTGCTCTTGTAATAACAGAATTTTATTGAATTAAAGTGCCTCACTGGAACTAGACAACAAATGTGATTTAAAAGGGAAGAATTTACCAAATTTTACAGTGCCTATAAAAAGTATTCACCTCCTAATGATTTCATAAATCATTCATGGTCAATGTAATTTGGATTTTTTGACAAAAATCTTTAATGTCAAAGTCAACAGAGATTTCTACAAATTAATATCAATTAAATAAAGATATATAAGGTAAAATAAGGGATTGCATAAATATTCACCCCCTTTAAGTCAGTATTTAGTAGATGCACCTTCGGCTGCAATCACAGCACTGAGTCTGTGTGGATAGGTCTCAATCAGGTTTGCACATTTGGATACTGCAATTTCACTCCATTCTTCTTTGCAAAACTACTTAAGCTCTGTCAGGTTGCACAGGGATCAGGTGTGAACATCCCATTTCAAGTCCAGCCACAAATCCTCTATTGGATTGAGGTCTGTGCTCTGAATCGGCCACTCCAGAACATTCACCCTGTTGTCTTTAAACTACTTCTGTGTAGCTTCCGCTGTATGGGTCATTGACTTGCTGAAAAATAAATCTCCCAAGCTGCAGTTCTCTTCAGACTGAATATAATTGTCCTCGAAGATTTCCTAGATTATGCCACATTAAATTTACCCTCAACCTTTACAAGGCTTCCAGGGCCGGCTGCCAAAAAGCATCCCCACAGCATCATGCTGCCACCATCGTGCTTCACAGTGGGGATGGTGTGTTTGTAGTGATGTGCAGTGTTTGGTGTCTGCCAAACATAGCATCTTATCTGATGGCTAAAAAGCACCGTAATGACTACATCAGACCAAAAACACTTTGTCTCACTTTACCCTGGAGTCTCCCACATACCTTTTGGTGAACTCTAGTCAACATTTAATGGGTTTTCTCTTTGCCTCTCTCCCATCTCAGCTGCTGAAGCTTGTAACTCCTTCAGAGTAGTCAGAGGTGTCTTGGTGCTCTCTCTCTCACTAGTCTCCTTCTTGCACGGTCACTCAGTTTGTGAGGACGGCCTGATCTTGGCAGATTTACACAAGTGCCATATTCCTTCCATTTCTTGATGGATTTAACTGAACACCGGGGTATTTTCAGTGCCTTGGATTGTTTTTAATCCATCACCTTACTTATACTTGTCAAAAACCTTTCCTCTGAGATGCTTGGAGTGTTCTTTTGTCTTCATGGTGAAATGGTAGCCAGGAATACTGTTTAACCAGTAACTGGACCTTCCAGACACAGGTGTCTTCATACTACCATTACTTGCTTTGACGTCATGACTATGATTGATTTTTAAAACCAATAAAATGGTAAAACATCTAAGAGGGTGAATACTTCTAATAGGCATGGTAAACACAGGGATTAAGTCCTAAATCCTTGTCGATAAAACAGAAAGTGTACGCCCTGGTATAAATATATGAATCCCTCTTATTTAATTCATAAAGAAGCCTGCTTTCTTCAGCCTACTGCCAAAGTTGTGTGTCCTATTTAGCAGATGTTGGCCTCAATTTTCCCTCTGAGGTGATAAAAGGTCTGAAAAAGTGTCACCTACATTTTCCACTCAGACTGCCAAACATGCCAGTATCTGTCCTTCAACAGCTGCTATGCAGATGAAACTATAACTGTGCTATTTTCACAGGCCAGAGGTTTTTATTAATAGTAGTACTTGTCTGATCTCTCCACCCACATCTGTCACTCACATTATTAACCAGACAACGTGGTTTTACAAACTCAGATAAACCGACTCCATCATAATATGGTGAAGACAGTGACAAAAGACAGAACCAATATTTGACTAAAGCATGGACAGGAGCAAGTCTGGCATAGCTTAAGTAAAATATAAAATAGCACAGACACTGTTGAGAAAAAAAAGCATGAACTCACCTGATGCTCTTCTGTTGAATCTGTTTATAACCGGGGCTGCAAGAGAACATAAAATATGTAAACCTTTTTAAAATTCATCATCATAGAGGAGATTTGACTGACTGTTGGCTGTACTGAGTCCTTATCACACCTTAGGCAGTTTTCCCTTTAGGCAAAGGAAGGCAACTGCCTGAGGCCTCTGGTACCAAGGAGCCTCAAGGCAAAGGCAATGGCATGCACTGAATGTGAAGTGTTTCCAACACATAGACCACACTCAGGCCAGCCACTACAATCACCCAAGTATATTTGATGACCATTTTTCTTTCCTTAATTTTTTGTCCTAGAAAATCACCTCCATGCACAAGAGAGAGGCGTCCACTGCTATGTCCCTCCAGCTGTTGGAGGATTGATATCCTAAGTTCTAAATAAGCTTGTTATACCATTGATCAAACATTTTTCTGCAGCTGCTTGCTGCTGATATTGTCATACATTCCTGGACAGGACAATAATTGCAGTATGCTACCTCATCAACAATTAGTCTTCACAGGAACAGCTCTCCTGCTACGACTTCAGATAGAGATGCATGATAATGGATTGTTGATGATATGCAGATATTTACTAAATAATTTAGCTGATACTAATATCCACACTGATGTATAAATGTAGTTAATACCTTAAAACTTTAGTCCCTAAAACATACAATTCAAAGTCTGAGAATGAACAAATGAACAGATTTCAGTCCTTAAAACACACTTTAAAGTGTAAGGAATGATGACGAATAAAGAAAAAGACTTCATCTGACATAGGCCTGTTTGCCCAGCGTAAAACTCCAAAAACTAAGTTGTTTGTGCGGCCAATATTTACAGCTGATACAGGCAGATTTTTATTGCCAAATATCATTGGCTATAATGTTGTAAATTAGGGCTGGAAAATCATTTGAAAAATTTAGATTAAACCACAGTTCCTTCTGCAATTTTCAAATCACAGAAGGTGCAATATTTATTTTTTGGTGGAGATGTTATTTTTGTACGTTTTTCTTATTCAAAATGAGACTTACATGAAAATGACCATCCCCCACACAAAAATTCACATCCAACTTTCAATATGAGCCAAAATAATCACAATCAGATATATTACCAAAATCAGTCAGCTTTAGTTTAATCTAATATTGTGTTGGTTATAATATAACATGATTTATTGCTTGTGTTTGTTGAAAAATATATAAGATAGGAAAATTCAGAAATAATCACATACTAAACCAAAATCTCAATACTGGGGGGAAAAACACAGATTATTTTCCCAAATCATTCAGCCCTATTGTAAATATCAGCTGATATTTATATAAAATGCTGTTATTCTATGGGAACCAATGGGGCTACAGTTAAAAAAATATTTCAGAGCTGTCCAGCGTGCTTAAATAAGTTCAAAATAGTCTAGATACATTGCCACACTGGACCATTATAAAAAGACCATTTCAGACAATTATTTTAAACAATTTCAAGGTAGATTTAAATAGTAATATCAGATCCATAATAAAGGGGATTAATATGTAATAAAAGGGATAGTTTTTTAATAGTATTTGTGGCAGTGTAACTGATGTCACACTTGTTAGTGTGCATACTTTTTCAAAGTTACACCTTGCCCTGAGATGTTAAACTATTGAGATGTGGAGAGTTGAATGATGTTGTTGCTCATTTAAGGTGGTAAGTACTCCTTGCTTACATTTGTGTACTTTGATGCAGTTCTTTGGCTTTGTTATTGGATAAGCAAAGCTTTAGAATATTTTCTTTCACAAGCTTTGATATCTCTAAACAAAATGGTGAAAGGCCTTATTTTGCTCTTTTCCGGGGCCTTCAAATCCCACCCTTTCTTACGTCCTTCAACAAAGGGTGTCAACACCAGAATTTTGAACATTGATTTAAACACTCAAAAACAGCACATGATATCAAGACTTGTTTTGATAACATGGCAAATAGAACAAAAGTCCTTGGCACCCAGTATTTGGTCATTTATTTTTCAGTGATCAAAAACTGCAAGCAATCCCTGGGAGATTGTCCAGATTGCATGTTGGCAGTGTTTTTGTTCAATTTAGACAGTTTGCAGGAAATTTTCTTGCAATTTTTGATAGCTGAATTCCTTCCACATGCATCTTTTTTATGTAGTTTTTTAAGTTTATGATAGGGATCCACAATATTATCAGCGTGCTTTGGTATCTGCAGGTATGTAGTTCAGAGATATGTAAATGCTGATATCGGCTAAAATAAATTTGTAATATCAACATATCAGGTATAGGCAACAGTATTATGCAACACTAGTTCCTGTACTTATGCTCTAATCATTAAAATGACAGAGAACATGTTGTTTTATGAAACGTGGTATTGAAAAGTACAAAAAAAATCCACCTTAGCAGCAGCACCTGACCCCGCCTGATTCAGGATCCATATTTATTGAGTGAGACCTGAATAAGAACAGCTGCTTTCAAGTGCCTCTGCCTCTTTGAATTAATTTAAATGAGGAAGAAAAGCTCCATCATAATAGCTGGCTATGAAATATACATAAGATAGGAGGTCTCATCTATTAGAACGCCGGTGATAGCAGAGCAGGTTCACTGTAAATGACTACAACAGTTAGCATATCGTGCTCCTGTCCTTGTGTAAGCATTGCAGACCCCAGCTCTCATTGGGATGCTGTGTCAGAGCTCCGGTTGCTATGCTACTTGCTGCACTTGATGGCAATACTGCACCGGCAATTGTGCAAATGATGACCACTGCTGAGGTGAAAGCTATCATTTTACAGTGTAGACAACACAGCAGGGGTTTCAACTATAAGCTGCTTTGTGATATTTTTCATGGATAATGAGTTTAGGCCCATCAGGCCTGAACCTGATACTGAAAATATTCAAATGACCCAAAGCTGCTGGCTTATTCTGAAAAAAAAAAGAGCCAGGGGCTTTTTCTCTGCTGTGGTTTAACTCTTTCCTCTCCACATGAAAAACGTGCTCAGATGAAGGCGTTAATGTACCATCCTTCAGCCTCGGTGACCATATTTGGCAAATGACAGAGCCATGGTGGATGCAAGGTGGCGCGCGCCGGAGCATCACTGCGCCCAATGTGCTTCATGTCCTCTCCCTCAGGAGTGACACAAGCTCATATTTCAGTATAAAATCACACATACAGTAAATTTGTCATCATACCTATAAATTCTTCGTCATCGTCGTCGTCCTCCTCTCCGTTTTCCGAATCAATCTGCATCGCTTCGTCAATGAAATTGACCGCTTTTCCAGGTCTCGGGGCCGAATTTTGGTCATTGCCAAACGAGGCCTCTTTGGTCTCCTTTTCCTTCAGCTGGGTGAAATACTGCAATGCAAACTCGAGCAAATCCCTGGGCTGATTCCTCAACACTTCCACGGTAAAGCTCTGTAACAGCTCCGTCAGTCCTTCAGGAATTTCTATACTCATTCCTGTTATCAGTCTATGAGTGTGGACCAGACCCGTTTGCTGCGAATATCAAAGAACCAAATACACAGATGGGAGCGGAAAATTAGCCGAAATGAGGTCTAAGAACCAGGGCACCCAGTCAGTAAGCCGTCCACAGCGGATCGTCTCTGTTTTTTTCTTCAATGAAAATGGCTCTGGGTTTTTGGTCCGAGCATCTTCTGCTGCTTCTGGCTACAGGAAACCCACGCATGTGACCCAGGAAACCATGGCAACCACCTATCCAGGGATTGCGTATGAGCAGCAGCAGCAGCGCGAGACTGCAGTGAGCGACAAAATACAAACGACAGGATAGAGAAACCTCCTGTGTTTGGGACAGACAACGATTTACACCGAAAGACACGAGACTAGGAATCTCATCTCTGAAAAATTTCTGCAGTGGGACTGGAAGAATAAAAATCCTATTTGAAAGCCTTTTACATTTGTTTTTTGTTTTTTGTTTTAATATAAATGTCCACCAAGTGACTGTGAACCTCTTTTAAAAAAATGTATGAAAATACTCAATTTTTTTCTGTTTAAAGAAAAAAGATCAGCAAAGAGATAAGACTTGTTTGAATGTGATGCATTTACAATCAACAAACAAAAAACCTTGAAGGCAGGGTCACCCATGATGGGGGGGCTACCGGGGTCTAGTCTCAGTCAAGACAGCTGCAGCTGTCCAGCAGCGCAACTCTCAGACACTCCCGTTGCAGACCACCACTGGGAGAACTGTCATAACTACAACGCAAGCTAAACTTTCAAATTAAAATTGGATAAAATTCTAGTCAGCATTAAAGTAAGTGTTAAGGTAAGGTCTAGCATAGTAGAAGTTAAACATCAAAAACCTGACCTGCATATCCTAATTACAAAATGTCTAATAAAGCTGACTACACAGTCTGCTTACAGGAGAAAAGTTTGTCCTCCATGAAAATAGTCTAACAGAGCCAGCATATCTAGGCTAAAACTAATGAAGCTACGTTACGTTAGTTACGTTAGCGATGTACACTACGTAGGTAACTTAGCTTAGCTTTCACGGTTTTGCAAATCTCATAAACACATATTCATTCATGCAAAATAGCTTGATAGCTAAAGCTAATGAAGGTACTTTGCTAAAGCTAACTTAGCTACATTATCTGTATGGGTAACATAGCTGGTCAGTATTAGCAATGTTTGCTAAAGCTCGTGTTGCTAAAGCTAACATAGCTACATTAACCATAGATATGAATCGTAGATGTTGCATATGAGATGTTGTATTTGGGCTCCTCAGTCCTGTAACGCAGGAGCAATATGCAAGAGATGCAGTCGCAGCTTAAAATGACGGTGAGTCAATGGCAGCGGGAGGTCTATCCATAGTTAAAATGGCGGTAACTCACTGAGAAAAAGAACTGATTTTCAAGCTGTTTTTTTTTCACAAATGTCAGACATGCATCTTTGATCCAGGATACCTGATTTAATTAAAAAAAAAAAACTTTATCTGATTCCAAAATTCTTTGCCTAATAGCTGGGTCTAATAGGGTAGACTGAGTATAGTTGAGACGTGTGCAGTTGAAACACCCTAAATATTTTGCCTGTGCTGCAATCCTGAGCCATGATTTTTACTCAGTGCATGCATATTAGCATCCTCTTTGGTGGTGGGAAGTTTGAAGAGTGTTGGCATCTCCAGTCAGAAGATATCAGCAAAAGTATTTTTACTAAGGTAAGAATTTCACTTTACCATGTCCCCTCCACAATGAATAGCTCACTATCCTTTTGTGACCATCAAACATAACTTACATCATTGCAAACGTTATTCTGTGCCCTAAAAACTCACATATTTCATGTTATCCTGGCATGTTAGGTCACTGAGTAATTCTAGAGAAATGCACAAGATGGTTAGCGGGTATAGTTGACACACAATGTCTTAACTGGTTGTGCATAGTAAAGATAACAGGTTACAAGTCATAATAAGACCACAAACAAAGAAAATTTAAATAAAATCTAATATTTTTGATATTTGAACTGTGTTATATTGACAGATAGGCAGACTGTTTAGTCTAGTCTAATATAGTATATATAATATATATAGTCTAATTAGGCCACAGTTGGTGTTTTATTATTGCTTGTTTACAGTAATATTCCATTTTTTTAAATTCCAATAAAGAGGAATGAATTTATATAGAAATTTCTTGTAAAATTGTAATTTTTGTCTCAACTGTACATGTATGGGGTATAGTTGAGACGGTACCATGGTAAAAATGCACCTCATGTTTATGACCTGATTGTGGAAAAAATAAACAACTTATAGATGATATTCATCAATAATAACTTAGTATACAAACAGATTAAACTACATATGAAAAATCACTTATTTTCAGTGTACAGTTTTTGTGCAATATCTGTTCAAAAATGGAGAAGCAAAAAGTGTCTCATCTGTACTCAGTCTACCCTACTGGGTCTTTCCCTGGGCCTATTCTATGAGCAGGCCTGCTTATGGAAGCTTGAAAATAAATTTAAATTGAAAGACAAAAACATACACATGTACAAAAGCCCCTACATTAAATGTATCCATACTATTTCTGTCACTTCATTTCCCATTTTAACAAGTAAATTTTGTGTTTTTTCTTGACATTTCAACCTATTCATTTTGTTTTCTCTCAGTAACACTTGTTTTCCAGTGACAATTTGATTTTGGTCATTTGTCAATAACTCAAGATATTAACTTGTAACATGCAAAGCTGAATTATCCTGATACAATTAGATAAATCAGTTAGGACCTTGGGGAAGAAATGCTTGTTGTGATTGGAAAACAAGCGTTATTATTCTGAGAAAACAAGTCATATAATACATTCTTTCAGTAAGTTGAAGCATGTCCTGTTAAGGCCTCTGTATATATGTGCTACAATTCTTTACAATCAATTGAAACTTGAAGACCTGGTTAAAACAAACCTCTTGTCAAATATTTTCTTGTTCTGGAAGTAAAAGCTACAGCACAAGTTGCTCTGAAATACCGATCTTCAAATACCTCACTGCAATAAGTCATAGCATTAAAAAACTGCATCTACATGTGCACTTTGATTTGTCATATCGGGAACTTTCAATTTCACTTTGTATCTCTCAAAAACAACACATCTAATCAAAGAAGAATGGAATATTAAATGATCACAATAACGAAAGATAAGATTTAAAACTGCATGTTTAAAAGAACATTCATCAGAAGAAGCAGAAGCACTGAAGCAGATTAGGGGACACAAGACACAAGAGAGGCTACACGTGAAAGCCCTCTCCTCTTTGGTGCATTAGTGCTGGACAAATCATGTTGAAATTTGGTGGTACAGAACAAAGAGGCAGGGTAATCATTCTGCAGGTTAGCAGCAGAGAATCACTGTAGGTAAATAGAAATATCCACCATAAGAGCACAGTTATTATCTGCTTTGTTCCCTAGGAGACCCCTCCCCCTGCTGTGGCCCACATCTGTCAGTGTTTGTTAAGAAGGAACAACATTTTCTCACTCACATGATCACTGGCCAGCATTGCTGCGAGTTCTCCAACTGGCCAGTCAAGACTGCAGGCTGTGAGCTGACCACAGAGGGGAGTTTTGTTTAGATGTGAGCCATACTCTCCTTATCATGGTACCTACTGTAAGAAGACATCAGACAGTTAGAAAAGGCACTGAGGATGAGGCATGCTCTGTAGACCGTAGATCCTGAGCACTGCAGCTGCTTTATGATTCTCAGCAGAGTAGGGTTATTATCAGTCTGAGTGATGTAGACTTCTTCCTTAACACCTCAGGTCACTTTAAGACTTCAACTGTCATTCAATAAATAAAATAAAGAAAGTTAAACATAAGTGTTATGGTTTACTCTACATGTGAATGCATGGATTGGTTAACATTTGGAATGAGACACTATACAATACAAAATAATTCAATGTGGTGTGACATATAATACTTAACACCCCGGCACATTAGAGGGAAGATTTTTGTCGCCACTGTAACGGGGCTAAACACTGCTAGTGCTCTGCTCATGGTGATTAACACTGGTCTTAATAATAAGAGGGTACTGTCTTTATCATAATATTAATGATTAACACTGGTCTCATTCAACCAATATTTTTATATTTGCCGGGGTCCGGTTGCCGTGGCAGCTGGCTTAATGAGTCAACCAACACTTTACTCTCCCCAGAATCATTTTCCAATTCCTCCTTAGGTAGTCTGAGCATTCCCAACCAGATGGGATATGTACTCCCTCTAGTGAGTTCTGGGTCTATCTTAGGGTCTCCTCCTAGTTGGGCATGCCCAGAAGACTTCTACAGCAAGATGACCAGGAGACATCCTGGGGAAAAAACTAGTGAAGATGCTCATAAATAAATAGGAAACATGTTGCTGTATGCTGCCTTTGCTTTATACTTCTGTGTGAGGATATCTGCCATTCATGTTTTAAGACATGGGAGACTGTCACCTACTGGTTAAGAGCATGAAGTGCACAGATAGATTACATCATATGATCATATTCTGATAAATCAGTTTTTTTAATTTAATTGAATTTTCAGTTGAAAAACAAGGCTCTGTCTTTGAGGAAATTTCCTGTAAAACAATAGCATTGTGCTGGGCGTAACATTCCTGTCTCCAATAGATTACAGCAGGGGTTCTCAAACCTTTCAAGGCTAGGGACCCCTTACAGGGCAGAAAATTTTCCAAGGACCTCCACATAAACCTCACACAGATTAAACATATGTTAAATGCCTTTTGTACTCCTAGATGCTGTATTTAAGTACAAGCTCTTGTCCAAACCCTTTGTGTTTTTTCTTGTGCTTTTTTAATTCCTGATGAGTGATAGATTTATAGATATCTCATAATCATATCTGAGTTTTTATTGGCCCAAAGCTGACTTATGTAGGAGTGATTGGTTTAGTATGGTTGTTTTATGGAGCTGTGGTCCCTTTATGTATTAATTTGATTTTTAATCACATGACATTACTTAATATATTATTTTGAATTATTTCACAGACCCACAAGCTGTGGCTGGCGGACCCCCAGGGGTCCCTGGACCCCAGTAGAGATGTAGTGTAGTTTAGCTTTGCTGCAAAACAATGTTCTGACAATCACACCCTCAGACTTTACTAGTACTGTCTTCTCTGTTTGATTTCTAAAGTTAATTTTCCTTTGTTAAACATCTGATAACATCATATACAATATATTGGGAAACTAAGGGGCTTCTTTTATTAACAGACAAAATTATACAGATTGTTGTTATAAGTAAAAGTTAAAATAAATTTGCCTGAGGTCAGAAACTATGTTGTACACATCAGTCATCTTTTTTTTAATTTATTTATTTATTTTATTTTTTTTGGATCATTCGTCCAGTGTAGACTTTTGACATGGTTGATGAAAGGTCATCATGTATGTCCTCAAGCTTTTGCTGTTTAGTTAGTTAGTTTTTAAAAAAATAAAAACCTCAAATTCACTGTTTCACATTATTATGCAGGCCACAGGTTTCAAGCAATATGGGAAAGAAAAAGGATCTCTCTGCTGCTCAAAAGTGTCAAATAGTGTAATGCCTTGGACAAGGAATGAAAACATTAAATATTTCATGAAAAATTAATCGTGATCATCGTACTGTGAGGAAATTTGTGGCTGATTCAGAGCACAGACGGGTTCATGCTGATAAAGGCATAATGAGGAAGGTTCCTGACCGAAAAATTCATCAGATTAAGAGAGCAGCTGCTAAAATGTCATTACAAAGCAGCAACCAAGTATTCAAAGCTGCTGGTGCCTCTGGAGTCCCACCAACCTCAAGGTGTAGAATCCCCCAGAGGCTTGTGGTCATGCATTAATCTACTATTCAGCCATCCCTAACCAATGCTCACAAGCAGAAACGATTGCAGCGGGCTCAGAAATACATGAAGACTCATTTTCAAACAGTATTGTTTACTGATGAGTGCCGTGCAACCCTGGATGGTCCAGATGGAGGAGTAGTGGATGGTTGGTGCATGGACACCATGTCCCAATAAGGCTGTGACATCAGCAAGGAGGTGGCGGAGTCATGTTCTGGGCCGGATTCATGAGGAGAGAGCTGGTAGGCCCCTTAGGGTCCCTGAAGGTGTGAAAATGACCTCGGCAAAGTAAATAGAGTTTCTGACTGACCACTTTCTTCCATAGTACAAAAAGAAGAGCAGTGCCTTCTGTAGCAAAATTTCCTTCATGCATGACAATGCACCATCTCATGCTGTAAAGAATCCCTCTGTGTCATTGGCTGCTATGGGCATAAAAGGACAGAAACTCATAGTGTAGCCCCCATCCTCCCTGACCTCAACCCTGTTGAGAACTTTTGGAGCATCCTTAAGCTAAAGATCTATGAGGGTGGGAAGCAGTTCATATCAAAACAGCAGCTCTGGGAGTCTATTCTGACATCCTGCAGAGAAATTCAAGCAGAAACTCTTCAAAAACTCACAAGTTCAATGGATGCAAGAATAGTGAAGGTGATATCAAAGAAGGGCTCCTATGGTAACATGGAACTTGTCCTGTTAAGATGTCTGCTTGAAATAGCTTTTGATTTTAGTAAATATGACCCCCTGATGCTGCAAATTCAACAAATGACCATTTTCAGTTCTTTACAACCTATAAAATCTTTTAAAACTCTGTTGTGCTTAACAATGTGGAACAGTGCATTTTGAGTTTTTTTTTTTAAATAATGGTTATCATTATGAAGTTTGTTCAAAAACATAATAAACAAAATAAGAAAAATGTCATTTGCATAATAACGTGAAAAGCGATGTAAGTCGGATATCGTTTCTAAAGCAAGACATGACAAAATCTATCTCATCCACCAAGTTATGCTCAGTCTTTGAGTGTTTTTTCCCATAACAGTGCAATAATTTGTGTACTGAGTAGCTAAGATCAATAAATACCTGTTTATCTTTACTGTATTTATCTTTTTCAGGATATAAGCTACACAAAACTAGCATGAAGAACATCTGATTCCAGGATGCTGGCTGTTCAGGGTCAGGGCTGAAAACAAAGGGGGATAAAGCTTTTGCAGTCAGACCCCTGACTTTGGAGCGGTCTACCAGAGATCAGACTTTCACAGTCAGTCATATTATTTACCAGACATTCTTTTACACTCTAATTTTAATGTTTTATCTCTCACTCTATTGTTTTTGATATTTCTGGTTTCTTTGTATGATTCTGTTCTATCTTCTCTGTTTTAATAGATGTAGTGTGAAGCACTTTACTTTTATTGAGAAGGGCTATACAAATATTTGAAATGATCTTTTCCAGTGTTTATCTCCTCTCTTTCCAAAACACTTTAATTTTCCTGCATTGCCAGATACACTGAAATAATGTTCCTCTATTTTCTATACATTTTATACAGCTGGCATGGTTTGTTATGCTGATGTAGATCAGCTGATGTTGCCTAAACATTTATACTGTTTCAGATATGTAATTTTAGATCTATTGTGAGCATCAACACAAACCATTATCCTGTCTTCAGAGATTTCATATTAAAAATCTTTACAGGCATTGCATTTACAGTCTGAGTTTTCAGCTGAATTAAGTTTGACCTTTTAGAATTGTGCCTTTTCACATACAGCCCTTTATTATTTGTCCTGAAGTTGACTGTGCAGGTCTGGGAAGAGCATTGTGTTATGGACTTATCTTTCATTTTGCGGCAATTTGAATGATTTAAAAAATATTTGGTTGCCCTGTTCATATTTGTCTGCTGACCATTCTCTCTCTTCTTGTCAAATGGCTACCAGTGAGCCCAACATGCCTTGGCATAAATACCAATTTGACTAGTTTCATTACCTCTTTTCAACCGGCAGTGCAACTCCCTGCCTTTTTTCCCCCCTTTTGTATTCATGCATATTTACCACTGCACAGACACCATACATATCCTCTTTCCAGGAAACATTTATTCGATCAAGAGACAGGATCGCATCTTTCCATAGACAGGTCAGTTAAATATTAACAAATTTACAGTCATGAGGAATGTGATAAAAAAAAAAACAAAACAAAAACAAACAACGCACGCCTTATAAAACCCCCACCCAGGGACCCCACCCAGGATAACGTTGACCATGATGGAGCTGGAATGAGACTCAAATCCACTTCCAGCTCCGTTGTTACGTGCTCCTTATTCAGTGCTTCACAGTTCGTCTTTGTCTGGTTTTGTCTGCAATAGAGAAATAAATAATCAGCGTTATTCATCATTTATATGTGTGAATTATTTTCACTAAGATGCCACATAATGTCAACAGTTCTCACCGATTCTTCATCATCATCATCATCATCCATAGCTTCCTCTTTATCTTCAGAGTCGTCGTCTTCTGCTGGCTCTTCAGGCTCCTCCTCAGCCTCTTCTTCAATCTGTCCAACAATAAAATTTTTAGATCAACACAAGCTCCATGAAATAAGTTAAGATGCTTCAATATTCACAAAAATAATGCACATAGAATAGTACTGTCTTGGCAGAAAAGGCTGGCTACACACCACATGCACCTAACATTATCCTATGTAATCTACAGGTTTTAA